>NC_134650.1:36147284-41602284 GCF_030463565.1 Pelecanus crispus
TAAATAGGAAAAAAAGCATTAATTTGCAATTCATAGTCTTTTCAATGAAGTCTAAAATAGAAAAAACTTGGCAACTCTTCCATCTTCAACACAATTAAAATGGCCATAGCTTAAGACATTAAAATTCTCATCAAAAAGTTACATGAGCTCTGACTGCAGTAACATTAAGACAGAAAGCACACAAACACGTGAAAGGAAAAACAGAATAGCAGATAAGTCAGAAAACATTAGCAAAATACAGGTTTATTCTCATAGGCTGATGAGTATCCCTCAAATTTAATAGAGCTCAAACTATCTCCCACCCACAGGGAAAGAGCAGGAACCCCTCAGGATTTAGGTTTCTATGGCTTCATTACAAAAAGATTTTACTGGCAACAAGTGGCTGCTTAAGTCACAGAGACAGAGACGTGTCAGTTTGCAAGCAGATACGGTGGGAACTAGCAGGCTGTTTGCTTCTGTGTGATGGAAGACAGGAGAAACCCTTGCCTCTTGGCTTCACACGGGACAACAATTTAGCTAGTTATAACTTCACTTTTTTAGTACACTGGGAATTCTTCAAAAGGATTGGTATTATTTTTTTATTGAATGTTACTGGATTTTAATTGCAGTGTTTTATAGGAAGGCCCTAGAAAGCCAGTGGCATATGAAGGAACCATAAAACTAGTAAATGTACCACTAACTCAGTAATACAAAGTTTCTCATTTATTCTAATTTTCAGATACTAGCAAAGCAACATGAATGACCTGTATCAAAATATTTTAAAGACGCAAGTGAAATAAAGTAAATAATTTAAAGCAAGCTATATCAACGGTATTTTCTTTCTTCATACTCTTTTATAATCCCTTTTAAGATCTGTATTCAAAAGATAATTATTATCAATGGACAAATCGCATGAGATATGGTAAAGCATACAGAGTCCGCAAAAGAAAAATGCCTGTTTCCCAATAACTATTTCTGCAATGAATGAAGAAGCACAAATCTTTTCACTTTCCATAACTCTTTTGCATGAATTTACTTTTTTTGCCTTAAGAGGTTGTTGTAATGTGTGTTAAAACACACAGTGCAATTTTAACTCCATAATATCACGAAAGAAATATTGTGTTAGTATAAAGTGCAAAACTATGACTGCTGTTAAATTCTTCGAACAGAAATAACAGTGCAGCACTGCTCAAAAGCACCACCCAAAGGTAGACATGATGTAAAGACATTTACAAAATTGTCTTTTTGTGGGTTTGGGTTTTGGTTTGGGTTTTTGGGGTTGTTTTTTTTTTTGGGGGGGGGGGGAAGGTTTGGGGTTTTTTTTTGTTAATTTCAGCAAAACACAAATGTAAAAAATGACAGTGTGGTGAAACTTGACAGAGGCTTTTGATTGAAGTTGCTGATTTCCACAGCTGCACCTCTAGGAAATTGATGATAATGCTGTCTAAACCATTCATTATGATTTGGAACTTTACTCAAATGAACACTAGATTTATAAATTTGCTAGATGTGTTGTAGATAATATGACAAAGTACTGTTTTCAATTGAGAACTCCTTTGACCTAATTTCATAAAAATCATGCAAAACTGGGGAAAAGAATTTATTTCTAAAACACTCTGAAATAGATGAAGTTGTATTTTTTGGAACAGCATGCATGTAAGTGAAATATATTCATTGGGCAAATTCAGCTGTCAATTGTATTCATAATTTTTCTTTATTAGAATTATAAAGATAAAGAATAAGACTTTTTTATATCACCAAAAATCAGTTGCTTCTTAGACAAAGAGCATTTATCTTTCTGCTAATCATATTCACAATATTTCTAAGGCTGAAATAAACAACAACTTAGCATTTAAAAAAATACATAAGCATAAACTTTGAGTATCGACCATGTGATGTTAATCATGAACTGCTAACTGGTAACACATTTTGGCAGAATTATCATATTAACAGCCTATTAGCCAGATAGTTTAAATGAGAGGAATTTGATGCATTCTTGTTCAAAATAGTGCATTACACTAACATAAAGAAAATTAATATATTATTCCTTTAACTTTTGCAAAAAAACCTCTAGATATGAGGAAGTATAACATTGCCATATATCTTCCAGATTTAAGTAGGTTAATTTACTGGGGGATGGTTTTACCCTTTTTACTGACATTCATTGCTCACAAGGAAAAGTTGAGAAATTGTGAAGCAAGAGATACACTGAAACACCAACTCACTGGAACACAGATGAAGTACTAGAAATATTAGGAAGAGATAGCACTTGGCACAGAATACGGATCTCTCACCTGCAGTCATAGTTACACAAACACCTTCAATACAAACATTTTCCTTACTAGAGTTGCCTTTGCATAAGTGATTAGAACCAAAAACATGCAGAATGGTTATTTATTAATGCAGAAAGGATGCAGTACTGAATTTGCTCTGCATGCTTCTGTTGCAAGAGGACAAAAATAAGCTAATCTACAAAACTGCCTCATCAAAGAAACAAGACTTGTAGTAATTCTGTTCTCATAAGTGTGTCTATACTGTGATTTTACTACCAGCTGGATAATTTCTTCTTGTTTCTTATCCCTCTTTGTGGGGGAAGCCAGGGAAATAACTAGTTATTAGGATAGACACAACACCGAATATCAAAATTGGGTTTTCACAAATTTATTGTAACATAAAATCACATTTCAGCCTGGAAAATGTACTGAGTTATGTTAAATCCACAAAAGCTTCTCCAGCACATTCCCTTTTTCTTTAAACCTCAATACATTTCTGCAAAGCAAACTTACAGAGTGTTTTTAAAGAATATTTGCAATACTGTCATATACAGTCCTGGTATTTCAGATTTTACGAACCCCGCAAAATGGGAATAGACTTCTTTTTGTTGAAGGAACTTACTATTTTTCAACAGAAATCGCCCTGTAAGGCAGGGCATCTCCTGCAGACGGAGAGGAAAGCGAAGGCTGCAGAAGTGCCTCTGTAAGAATGCTACACGCAGGCTCACAGGCAGGCAGCGGCAGGGCTTACTGCACAGACACTAGAGGCCCCTTAGCCTTTCTGCTCAATAGAAGCCAATGTCAGACTCCAAAAAGACCTTTAACTGCATAAGGGAGGGAAAAAAAACCTGAGGGCACCCCAAGCTGTTTCTATCAAGAAAGTTGCAAGTGATAGGAGAGACCTTCAACTACTGTAGTAAGACTTTCTCTCCCATCCATGCATTTGCTGCAGGAGGAAGCGAGTAATCAGTTCTCACCTTCCAGAGAAAGCAGCAACGTTTAATTGTTAAATGCTGCTGTCCAGTCCTTCCTCCCTCTCCTTCTCTACAGATCAAGAAACCAGATTGAAATTTCCTCATATTCCACAATAAGATGTCATAATTTTAGATCAGACAAGCTTTACAGACCGTATGGATATTATTTACAGGAAAGGGTGAAGAGAGGAATACATACCTCCCCACATCTTTGCAAGAATCAAGAGGCTCACTAGCAGGTATTTGGAGACTGTATCAAAAGCATTAGAATTCCTTAAAAAGTAGTAAACTACAGTTTGAAACAAGCATATATACACACACACGGTCTAGATGCAAGAATTTTGCCCTCCACATTAGTCTGTTCTCGGCAGTTCATTGCAGGAGTGCGGATTATGCTCAGGCAGACACCTCTCACTGCAAAGCATATGCTCACTTTTCCTCAATTGTTACCAACTTTGTGCAGTAAGATCGCTTTCTTATAAGGTATCATTAAGGAAATTCCCAGGGCAATGACCCTATAGAGTATGTACCAATTTCAGCCATTAGAAAAACAAATGCAATCAGTAATGGAATTACCTGCAATTTTCAGCTTTCTCACTCTTCTAAAGCACAATAGGCAGTTACAAAATGAAACTGTTCATATAGAGATTTCAGCCTAACCTCAAGCATGCTTGGAATTGTTTCAAGACTGTCAGTCTTTTGTGATAAAGAGGTTAAATTCCCTGTTAGAATTACCCAAGACGTCAAATTCCCCATAGAGTTTCAAGGAGACATTCACTTCAGTTCACTCATTTGCAATGTATCATTTAGAAAAGTCTTTTTTGCCACTATTAACAGAATTGCTCAATATCAGACTACTTAATAATCCGAGTCCCACTGCAATATATTTATTAAAAATTAGCTTAACTTTTGCTGGGTTTGATTCTTTCAGTATTTTTGAGACCAGTTCCTCTTACCTGCCCTTTCCCCCTCCGACTGACTCTCTTTAATTCATAAGCTTTTCAGTAGAAGTCGGCCCAAACAGGAACCATGCATCCAACTTGATGATGCTGATTCAAACCTACTTTGATTCCAGACTTCCTTGAGGAATGCTTTCAGTACTCCTATAGGATTTGACTAACAGCTTCTGACAAACTCAAAGATTCAGCATCTGGGAGTTCATTATCTACACCAACACATGAGCAGAAGCAGGAGCTGAATGTAACACCCTTGTCTTTATCTCTGAAAGAAACACTCAGGCATGTCTAGCAGAAATAATTGAGACAGGAGATCATAATACCATAACGTACGAGCAGATGAGTTAAAAAGATTATCTGGGCTCCCTCATGACTCCTTCCATGATGGACCTTAGACAGTAGGGAGAACATACAGGTATCCTGTTCCTTAGTACAGGCGAAGTGTCTGATACAGCATCTCAGTCTTTGCCTTTTCAAACACATCAGTGTTGGCACTTGACACTGGTACAGGTCTTACGGCATTCAACTTGGGGATCAGTGATTATTGCTCAGATCTCCTTTAAGTCACTCATTTGTTCTTAACAAGTTTGAGAAATAAGGATACCCAAGGCAGAAACATCCACACTAATTACAGACACGTATGAAAAGTTGTGAGATGCTTGGTGAGAATTACTAAAGATAATACAGGTAGTAGGTATATTTTAAGTAAGAAAATGCCAGGAACAAAACATTTTCGACTCCTGAAATAATGGAAACTTTAAATCTTTACTTCCTAACTGGGACATTGTATTCTTATTATATAATTGTAAAACGAGACGGCTGGGTAGCAGCATTCAGCCTGAGCACCTTTTCATCATCAATATTCAAGACCTAAAGCTGATGGAACACATTGCTGGGAGAAAGTTGTATCATCAGCCCTCCAACAAGTGAGGAAAGTGGGATGAAGACCTGTGGTTGTGTTATCATTCATACCTTCCATACATCTGCAAGAACACAGGTAGAAAGGAAGACCTCTAAACAGGGTTTTAATGACAAAACTCCAGCAAGGGCCTCCTCAATACTCTACTCCAATGACTCCACCAGCCCTACTAACCTTAGAACAGAACTCATTTACACTGAGAATCTATCAAGAAAAGAAATACAAATAAAATGCAGAAGGCAAACAGACAGACAGAAAGGAGTAGAAATAACAGAAGGAAAGTTGTACCTCAGAGTATTTAGGAAAAGAGCTATTTCAGAGGAACAGATGCTCACCCTTTCAAGGACCACGTACTCCGGGGTAGACAAGAATCAAGAAAATTCCATCAAACTGAGTCCAAAAGAATTCATGAGCCTGAGCTGAGATGCTGAAAAGTAATACCTACAAATTGATCTAGATTTCTCTCACTTTTCATTCAAGTGTTTTATTTATCACTATTTCAAAATTACTTTTTCTGTTAATTGCTTTGGCAAACTGGTGATATTCCAGCTTACAAAACAAATTTTACAAAACAAGATTATTATGTATTTTAAATTATATAAATTCTTACTCATTTACGCTGATCTTTTTTCACAATACAATTAAACCATGTATTTGGCCAAATGGACATAATGTTTTTTCCTCTTGAGTTCTGTAAATATGACAAAAAATAAATATGAGGCTAAGAATGTCTTCTCTATTAGTAATTAAGTATTAAAGCCCTTTTGCATAATTTAAAAATTGCAAAACCTAAAATCTCATGAAATAGATAAAAATTGCAGAGGCTGTATAAGCAAATAAATAATATCAGAATGGAGTGATTTTTTTATTACATGCATCTTATGTTATCACAAAGTTTCACATGTTCACAATATTTTCCCCCATTTATTGACACTAAATCACTTTAGGGGAGAGCAGTGGAAGGGGTGTGAAGGGGATTACTGCTACCATGTATATGTTAGGAGGTAGCAACATGCAAACAGCGCCCAGTTATCTAAGTGGACCAACACTTACTACCGTTATGAAAATTATTATTAATTAATATCCTGAAATGGATCACACACCTCATACTGCAGCTCCTGTTTTACTGGAAAAAATATTCCATGCACTATAGCATGAGAAAAACAAAACAACGCTTCAAGATCTACCAATAATAGTGTAAATTAAAGGACTCAAGATTTCCAATTTTATTTAAACCCGTAACTTGCAAAATCCATTGGTTCTCCTTGAATAAAAGCTGCAGATCTGCCCTTTTCTCCTCAGTACTTCCAACATAATAGGTATTATTACCCATAACTTTTTATTTAAAAGAATTGTGTAGCCAGGAAAATGAATGAATTTAATTATCAATGCAGTGTGAAAAAAATCATTAGAGCAAGAGCCTGGAACACTACGTATTAACAATAAACAAAAGCTATTAAAAACAGTTTTTAAAAGTGTCATTCCTTCTTCAGTTCTTAAAATGTAAATAATACAAACACAGAAACAAAAGAACCATATGTAAACATCTGTAGTTATTGGCAAAAGATGACCCTAAGAAAATGCTAAATGACTGACTGGATCATTTAACTTTAAATCTATACTTTATGTGCCAATATGGAGAGGTCATTTGATTGCTATGCATAAAAAATTTAGAATTCTAATAAGATCTAAAAGTTTCACCTTCATAAGACAAAATTTTCATTATAAAATTGTATTTAATGGTATTCATACATATCTGCCACCTCAGTTTTGTAATATTATATTTCTATAGGCTGTCAACTACACATTATAGAAATGGCTATTTAAAAATAGAGTAGAACTTTTTTCCTTTATACTTTACAAATTCTCCAGTTTCCTTCATACCTGTATAAGGAAAACATGTGGGCTTTTAAACACAAACTGCAAGTTGTTGCACAAAAGAATTTCATCAGCTAAGAATCAGCATTTTGCAGCTGTATTTTCTGGGCAAAAATGTATTCTCAGCCATACACTTCAGGTTCCATTCTCTGCATGTGGACGTTTATACTGAGTCATGATTCAGCCTTTGAGGATTTGGAAAGAGACTTTTGTATTTTCATCTTATGATTTCACATAAATTAATGAATAATCTGAGCCAATTTTTTTCCTCCCCAGCAGCATGCAAAGCTTCCTAAATACTCAGGAGAACAATTTAGACCAAAAGTTGTGGCTACTGAAAGTCTATGTTATCAAAAGAAGAAAGTACATTAAATATGTACTGTTGCTGTGAAAAAGCAGGCCAAAATCCTAACTTCAGATATATGCGAGCAGTTTCAACTATAGTTTACAAATGTGCTTCCAGATATAATTTGGCCTTGCTGATTAAACTTACTGAAGTCCCAACTCAGAGCTGCTTTTTGAAGTATGCTTATTTACTTCCTTATTTGTTTAAAAAAAAAATGCACTGGTAAAATACTTCTTTGCCACTTACTAATTCCAAAAAATGCTATTAGATAGCACAGCTACACACCCACTAGAACAGCTGGTTGTTAATTGTGTTGGGAAGGAATTATCATAAGTGGAGCTGAATAAAGTAATACTGATGGATAGGAAACACCTACATAAGATAGTAAGTAAGGGTAGAGAACGTTGCATAGAATGTATCAAAGGTCAGTTTTGATTTCCTCATGTATAAGTGGTCTGGAAACAAGCATTATTTGAAAATTGGAATAATTATGTTGATATTTTGACAAAAAAACCCCATTGATATAGTATATAAAGAACAATTAGAAAATCACAGTTTAGAAAATTACTGTATTAAGTTCCTTAGTGGTTATTTAAGACGGGGTTTCTTTTTTGTGGTGATGCCCTTTGTAATGAAGTCATACAACATTCTGTAATGTTTCCCAGCCTTAGGCTTTATTCTGTAAGACATTTCAGACTACTTAACTTTACTACTGGGAATATTCCCCTATTGATTTCAAAGGGATTACTTGTAGAAGTAACTACAAGCAGAAGTATTTGCAGTAGTGGAGTCTCAGACACCTTTTCCCACCCTTTTCCCCTGGAGAAATCAGAAAGGAATCTAGAGTTTGAGACACATTACGCTAGAGGGCTAAAAAGTTACAAAGAACAAAAATTTTAAGTGAACAATACTGCATGCCAAGAAGTCTTCCTAAGTGCAGGGCTAAGAAAATGACTACAGATCTTGCTGGGGGAAGAATGGGACAGTAAACAGGTTAGAAAGATACAGGTTAGTAGAAAATAAACGTGAACCAGATTTACCCATGTTGTTCAGCAGTGAAAATACTGAAGGATTTAAGTTAATGAACAGCATTAATGATATTCTTGCCAATCAAAACTTAGGCATCTCCTTTAGCAGACTGCACAGGTTTCCCCGACAGTCAAAGGGGAAATTTTTCCTCCCAAGAGGACAATCATGAGCAACGAAGTCAGTGTCTAGAACTTGGTAGTGGGGTTACTCCAGAAAGATGTCCACAGAGCCTTCCCACTCCCAGACTCTCAAAGAAATCCAGGAAATGACTATGTTCCAGCCTAGAGGAGAAGGA
Source organism: Pelecanus crispus (assembly GCF_030463565.1). Classification (NCBI taxonomy): domain Eukaryota; kingdom Metazoa; phylum Chordata; class Aves; order Pelecaniformes; family Pelecanidae; genus Pelecanus; species Pelecanus crispus. The sequence goes on from NC_134650.1 coordinate 36,155,934, forward strand.
AGTCAGGAGTATCCTACTCTGCAGAGCAACCTCTGCCCTGTCTACTCCCCTGCTATTTCTTAAATGCCAAACTCACTCATGGCACCTCCCTAGAGAACCTGCTGGAGCCCTCATTATGACAGTCCATGCCCAGTTCCCACACAGATGAACCTGTTGAGCTTACCAGGAGTAAGCTTCCTCCCTTTGTCACTTACAGGTGACTATGCCTTCCATAGTGATTAAAAAAAAAAAAAGCTACCTGGGAATATAATGGAGATCAGGCTAAACCACGTTCACCACATCATCTACTAACTGAAGCCATTACCTACATACCTTCATTTTTTTTCCACTTAATCATTCAGTCAGAGTGGGCACAAAATATTTTATTCCCATTTGCTTTCAGACTTTGAACCTTTGAGGATTTATTTTGAATGCATAAACTTTACCAAAAAAAAAAAGTTCAGACAGCTAAAGTAGGGGGGATCAGGAGTCAGATTATGTAGGTTCTATTTGCATTCTTGTATGGACTCACTGTGCAGTCCCTCATCATGGGGCAACTTTCCAGGAGAGATATTCTGCTCTCTCTCCTAATCAACAACACATAGCAACAACATAGCAACAATGCTACAAAACCACCTTGTGAAGTATTTGAGATCCTTGGATGGAGGGCATTTATCAAAGCATATTTTCTGATATTAACTGTGAGAAAATTAGTAGAATAAAGATGGTCCTTTTTCTTGCCCACTTGCAGCAGTGATTACAGGAAAGATGCACTTCATATGCCACAGTTTAAATCAATAGTGGAGCAGTGACAAAGAACCAACATCAAAGAAAATATTTTGGAGGAACATAATTTATTTTTCATGATTTTATACATGATGATACTGAATCATAGTTCAATCTTCATATTTGCAAGCAAATAACCTCTATCTGAAAGTACAATTCATATGTGAGCTGAAAAGAAAATGTCTTCAGCATTCCCACTATTAGGCAAGCAGATGGCTCAATCTAAATGACCATGTGAAAAAACAGGAAAAAAAAAGAAAAAGAAAAAGAAAAAAAAAGACCAACACAGATCAATATCCTCACCATGATTCCTGCATTCCAATAAATACCAAACTATCAGGAGCAACAGCAGAGGGAAAAAGAGCATCAAAATATCATTTTAGGAAAAACAGTAAATAGCTAAAACCAATCTGAAAACAAACAGCCAATAGATTTAATAAAAAGAAGGTAAACAAAAGCCAAACCAGCTTTACTCTTAATGTCAGTGCCTGTGATTATCTTGTGTGTAAGTAACAAAATAAACTGCTATAAACCTCTGTGTGTCACATACATATGCCATTGTGAAGAAATATATCAAAAAGAAACAAAAATTAAGACTTCCAAATAAACAAGACACCGTACTTCTCTGTTTAGGTGGGGTTTTTTCTTTTGTTTTTTTGTTTGTGGTGGGTTTTTTTTTTTTTTAATTAAAGAAAATAAATAACAATTTCTTCTTTTTCCAATGGGCAAAACATACTCTTAAGAACACTAGTGGTGTCAAACAAAGAAATACCAGATACTAATCAGATTAGAGCTAGCTCAACATTGAGGAAGACATGCCAGCCAACAGCTTTCAAAAATTCAGCAGCAAACTTCCTTGCTGTAAGCAGACCTCACTCCTGGATGCATCTCTGAGTCCATGGTCCTGCACCACATGGCTCCCTCCGTGGATGGCATCAAGGAGTAGATCCATTGATTTGTTAAGATTTGTTGCTCTGAGGCACAGCCATTACGCATGTATGGGCGTTCAGGGATGTAAACAGATGAAACCGCCGGTGCTGTCCTGACCTAGGCCTTAACTCAAGCGAGAGAATGAACCAATTCTCTAAAGGCAAGCAATAGGCACGTTCGTATCTGTAGATAACACCTTCTGCAGGAAGCAAGTTACTCTCCTGCAACAGAGTTCTTTCGGGTACAGTAGCTGATCTACGTGCATTTACTCGCTATTCCCCTTTTCAATCTAGGTTGTTAAAACAGTGCGGAGAAAAAAAGCCATAGAAAATATCCATCTCAAATAAATAGCAGAAACCTAAGAGAGCTGCAAGAATATTTATCCCTGCACAATAACTACAACTATTATTGACTTACAGAATTCAGAGTACTTAAATTTTCTGGGTGCAGGTAAGTACCTGTCTCACAGTAAAAGCCAAGCTCCCCTCATCTTCCCCAGCCTTTGATCCCACAAGCTAAAGCCACGGAGTTCAACAACCATGTTCTCATTGGAACTACTGATGAGGCCCAGAAACACAGGATGTGCATGCGTCTGCTACACAGATTAAGCGTAGTCTAAGATATAATCCAAAAAGTTAATTAAGCACATAAGCTATCCACTGGTGGAACTTACTGATAAACTTCACCTGACAAAGCATGTAGTTTATCAAGGAAAAGGGAAGATTAAAAGATCAATTTTAAAAGATATCCCAAAATATTCCACATAGATATTTTGGGCCTGGGCACATCACTTTGTCACCGTACAACACCCCGTAAGGAAATTTCAGCAGTTGAGTCTTGTACTACAAAGGTTTTTCTTCCCACATTACTTCAAGTGAGATACTGCCAAGGAAAGCTGAATTTCAGACTCCTTGAAAGGTTCCAAAGACAACTCCTTAAGACTACTGAACAAGTTATTAAAGGTTGAGTAATCATCTGGGTAATCAAAAGCAAGCTGTTAGAAAGCATCTTAGCTATTGGCTGTGCAAATTCTCAAAATTCTTGAGCAGAATATCAGATACATGAGCTTGAGAAACAGTAGACTAAGAGCCAAGTCCAGAGACAATGCAGAACCTCTGTGCAGTCCTGACAGAGTCTGTTCTACTTTGTCCAGCATCTGAACATATAGCTTGCATGCATGACAGTCACTAGAATAAGGTGGTCTGTACTCTGACACAGAACACAAGGGACACTCTATTGCTTCAAATCAATGGACTTTGGAATAGATAGTTGATGAACCTTTTTTGTTTACTTAAAGTCACAAAATTCATAAAATAATATTTTTTAAGAAATTTAAATTATTTATTTTGTACTTTTGTCCCTATTTACTTGCCCACCTTGTACTATGATATTTTATATTTACTAACTACATTCTGTTATAATATAGTGCTCTAAATGAACCAAAAATTTATATATTTCAGTCTGATCCAAGAACTGATCAGTGTACTGAGATGCCATTTTTGCTTCAAGTTGCCTGTGGATGGAAGGGTGAATTGACTAATAATCATGTTTGATTTTTCAATTTTCAAAAATAGGACACTCTAAGAGTGTGAATTGTATTATACTATAAAGAAATAATAGTAATTTTAAAAGCAGGTCAAGTGCTCACTAGTCTTAATTTCAGTCATCAAAGTTATCCTTTAAGCAATATATATTTTCCTACTTTAAAAAAAAAAATCTTTCCTGCACACATGTCCATATCTCATATAAACTCTATTATTCTTAAAAAACAAAAGCCTCCATTAACAAAGCTAAGAAATAGAATTCCATCATGAAGCCCAAATGCAAAAAGATATATAGTCATCAGCCCACCGACTGTTCTAATCATAGCTGAATATTTTACTGCTTTCTAGGAGGACACATTTGGCCATTAAAATTTTGCGATCATATCTAGCCATTTAAAACAAGGACAGTTCGTAAGACATGAAAAAAATACAACAGACAGTATTGCTAAACAAATACTTTTAAAAGCTCTTAGCATAAAACATCCTGCAAATCCCACACATTCCCATACAAACATCTGAAAATAGCCCTGGCTCAAGATCCTTTAAATCTTTTCTAACCCATGGTTTTATAACCCTGTAAATTTTGCATTTTATTTTAGGACATCAGACAAATGCATTGTATTTCTACTGTTATTTGCATAAAAAAAACTGGTCAAAAGAGCAAAAAGTATATATTATGCCAAAAGTATAGAATATGCCAAGTGTAAATTTGAACATTGCCAAAAAGCAACTGTAAATTTCACTTTATCAGTGTGCAAATGAAATGTAGTGCAAATTAGGGTGGATTAACCTGGTTTTTAGAATTCCGACACCGCAAATCTTTGGGGTTCACCAAACCACCCTTACATGCAGTCTCTTTGGCTGTCTTCAATCTGAAATACAGTGACTTTAAAGGTCTCAGAAGGTCACCTAAGTAAACTGACTTTTTTAAGTCCGAGAAGAACTTAAGGTTGAACTATATTTGCTAGGAAAAAATCTCACGTTTCTAATTTTGTGCCAGCAGTTCATACAGTATGTATAATATTTAAACATGCTCTAATTCTTATGTGTCAAAACAATCATGTTCATTAATATTTCCATTGCGCCTGCACTACTTTCAATGTATAATTTTATAAGAGCCATTCCCCAGCTAGTTGGTACTTGTCAAGGAACTCAAAAGAAACGGGAATCAAAAATTGCAACCACTATAGCCAAATTACATATTGATATAAGCAGTGCTTAACTAAACCTGTTCAGAGACCTGGAGTAGACAGAAGAAAAATCCCCAGTTTATAAATACAGGGAAATAATCTAAGCAGTGTGTGAAATATTGCTAATCTTTTTCCAGCATGGAGAGAATCCATTTGCCATAAGTCTTTTTTCCCCCCTCAGAAATATAATCCCCACCCCACCACAGCCATGGGAAACCGCAGTTTCTATCTGCTTCAAGAAAGGAAAGGAGAAAGTTTGTAAGCTTTCCATTCACTTTAATGAAGTCTTTCTCTGTTCTCACCAGTTACATTAAATTGGAGATATTCAGGTAGAAAAGCTGACACAGTAACTCTGAGAAAAGACAAAAAAAATGCAGAACATTTTGATAAGTGTTAGACAGCTATTTTCCAAGGAATTCATCAGGCCTACTTACAACTTTTTTAAATTAGCCAACAACACGTCTCTTCAGACACGTTGCATTTATCTGAGAGGTGATAAGTATCATTCATCTTTACATCTTCGTCAACAGTAAACATTAAGATTACGGAATGATAGTAAATTGGAATAAAATCTGTATCATTTTGGCTAGATTTGTGAACAAGCATTAAAATTAACCCATCAATACAGGAGGCAAGTGAAAAGATTTAGCCTAACCAGCGGCGGTTTAAACACGAGCTGTGTATCTTGCATGTCCTGCGGAAAAGAAGTTAAGACAGTATGCAAAGTACCTTGGCACTCCTAATGCGAAATCTCAGGAGCTCTGCCATGTACCGTAGTGACTTCTCACTGAGGAAATGTATGAATTTACATACTCAGTACTAGATAACAGCAGTGGAACAGCAGCACTACTTAATTGATTGCAAGTTGGAAAGCTACAGAACAGCAGATTTGAGGATTTTTAGGGGAGCTTCATAAATGATTGCGGACCTCTACTGGAAACATCTCTACAGCCTAGAAGAAAAATACACTCCGGAAAACATACGTGATTTAGATAAACTCCACTGAAACACTGGATGATTTTAGGCTTTTGGGTTTTTTTTTTCCCTGGGCATCTGACTGTTGGTTGTCAAGATCTGTGGAATAAAGCACTAACTACTCTCTCCTGCCCTTGACATTTAAACAGACAAGCCAAAACCCTTAAAAGTAAAGATAGACAAAACTGCTGATAAATGGTTTACCACTGCAAACTGTAACACACTGAAACTTCTCAGTCCTGACCTGTCAGATTCCTGAGAGAGAGAGAGAGAGATGGCACATGCTAATTTGATTCTCTACCTCTCTACTGCATTCTTCGGTAGGAAGAACTACTAACCCATGCATTAAGATACAGACTTCTGAGGCAGCTTAAGAAGGAGGATTACCAGGATGTTTTCTGTTTCTAGGAAGTTTTATACTTGTTCTTTCTCTCGGGGGGGGGTTCAATTGTTCTTTCTTTAATCTAAAAATGAAAATCATCTAGATTGAGAGCATATATTTTTCTACGGATAGGAAAACACAACAGAGGCACGACCTTCACTTGGGGGGTTCGTTACATTCCAGGCGGCTCTGATCATATTTCACTACCCTGGAAGTGCTTGTGATGTCCAGAACACTGAATTATGTCATTAATTAAGGAATCGGGCAGGAGGTAGCCTGTTATAAGGGAGAGAGAATCTGTACTTACACAAAACTATTTTCATAATCAGTGATGATAGAAAGGGAAATAAAGAAAAATTACCTTGTGCTTAATACATGTATCCTGGTATATTGTTTTAAAAGATTGCTCTGTATGTAGAAGATGCTATTTAGCTTATTTAGCTTCAGCGGACAGCCAAAAGCAAAGCATAGGTTTTAATAACCTCGCCTTAGCATGAAAAGAAGAGACACAACAAGATTTTGCTATGGATAGCAAGCTAATTTCTCTCAAAGTACACATGAGAAAAAGGTAGGATAAGTGCCATAATCCATTTAAATTCTTTTTTTTTAATCTTGATTTTAACTGAAACAAAATGCGCGGCATGCAAGAGCAAGAATACCATTTACTAGAGTATCAGAGATTAGTTCATTAATGGGTTCAAGCAACTGGCCATGCATCAGCATAACATTAGAGGCTAACTGATTTCCCTCTGTAAGCCACTTATACAACTGAGCATTTGCAAATCATCTCAAGATGTATGTCAGAGAGAGAGATGACAGTGTTAAAAAAATACATTTTTCATTTATTCTATTAGTAATACACACTACTGAATATGTTATAGTGCAGACAATGAGAGACATATTTTTTAACCAGTTTGGCAAGCCAGAAGACACATTACCTACAATGTGCCTTTTTTCTGTAAGACACAATTCAAGCAAGATTTCACTGAACATTAACAGGATTTGGTGAAATGATGGTTTTGCCAAATTCCCTACAGACTTATATTTAGATTTTCAAAGTGGCATCTGATTTCTTTCTTAGTCATATAAAACACCCCCAAAGTCATTGATGCTAAGCAAAACAGCCAAAGGTGAGCATGTGCTTAAATACCTGATCAAATCAGAGCCTTAAGATAAGGAAATTATAGAGGTTATGCAAAACAATCACTGCTGTGCTGCTTAACACAAAGGCCAGAGGAGTCACTGTGTAATGTACAGATGCCAGGTAGGATTTGTAAGTGGTCACTGGGTAAACCTCACAAGTATGCAAAACATTCATGATTTTTAGAAGAGAGGTAAATAGGCTACGAGCAGGCATAGTTTCCTGTCTCTCCCAGTGTTTTGGCTTGAATTAGGCGCAGGAGAAATACATATGAGATTGCTGCAGCAACTTTTCATTCCCATATGAATAAAAATTCCGCTTGCCAGCCACCTTTCAGGAAACTGAATTCCAAAGTCACCCTAAAGTCAATACTGACTGGCACTTTGTCACTTATTCATGGAAAAAAGAAGCTTGTAAGAGCAGCCTTCACAAGGTGAAGATAGGCAGCAACAAGAACCATCAGGAACATGTGTCTAAAAATTTCAGATACTTGATTATTCCATTAGCAAGGACCAAGCTAACAAAACTGGAAGCACATTCACTCTCTAAGACAATCACCGGAGACTACACCACATGCCACAGCACATAACAGGAGTGTGTAGCAGCTCTGAATGTTAAATTTTAAACTAATCAATTCCAGCACTTCTTACAGCAAAAATAAAGTAGTTAAATAGTGTGATAGTAAGTCATACTACTGGGTAGTTCTCACAATTTTCAAGGACTATACACAAATGTACACATTGCTAAAGGGTGCCTAAATAAGCAGTGAAAGAGAGGAGGTACAGATGGGCATAGGCAGTCCTCTGGAGCAGAAGGTGAGTGTTCTTCCCAATTCCTCTTTCTCGTATTTCATAATGGTGTAACTCAAAAGGTCTTCCATTCACGGGAAGCGTGAACTTACATTTCCAAGGAAACTTTCACTAGGAAAAGACTAGAAATCTGCATTTTAAGTGTAAAAGTCCAAATTCTCTTTTACAGGCACTTTAAATTCCAAGTCTTGTTCTGAGAAAAGAGCATATCACATTGCCAGAATATCAGTATTGAGCAATTTCTCTGCTGGATTTCAACATATATCTTTTGGGGGCTTTTGCTTTAGTCCACCTCAGAAACCTCTGTTCCACTATTTTTTTAAGTAAAAGGAAGGAAGGAAGGAAGGAAGACAAGTAAGCAAGCTCCTTAAGTAAGGAAGACATGGAGCTCTGGAGGAGGAGACTGAAGGAAAAGTCTTTGATATCTTTGTGTTATCACCTGCAGTGTGCATCAGCAGGGAGTGAGAGCACTTGGCAGTGTGAAACCCAGCTTGCAACTCTGAGAATCCACTGCCAAAAATCCACAGCAAGAAATAGACACAGTGATTTGGCTGGAAGCATAGTTCAAGTATTACTGTGGCAAAGATGCTGATGCTTAGCAGCCCTCAGGTGGGCAAGATCCCAGTTGACGGGCTCCCTGTGCAAGCTCCTCTTTCACTCTACGTACTGACTTCTGTCTTTTCTTGCATCTGTTTTTATATTTAAACTCTTAAGGTTACTCTTTAGCTATATTGCTCTTTAATGAGACAAAACCGCATTGAATCGTTAAACATTTTCATAGCTTTGTTTTCATTCAGATTTATTTTCTCTTTTCATTCCAAGACCATTTTGCCTCAGGAAATTTTTCTTCTCCCATCTATGTTCTCAAGCAACTAAGCCGATTTTTGTATGGCTAAAAAGTAATAGTCATCCATTTTTAAATACTGACTTATTGACTATGGATTTAGGCTGTTTTCATTCCTTCTATCCCCCCACTACCACAACTATAACCTGAGCAGCTGCAGATGAATTAAAAAATAATTACATTGTTTTAGATAGAAAGAAGAGAGTAGGACAGTAAAGAGAACTTTGTATTTCTCCCTTCAGCGTCACTAGTTGTCAATATACAGCTGCTCCCTCATGTAAAGAAATGAAAAGTTAAACTTAAAAAGTAATTGATGGGAGTTAAAAGTACACCCTAAAGGACTCTAATACAGAACACATATTTAAAGCATTTTTCCTTATGTATCCACAATAAAGTATTTTGGTCATGTTTACTAATTTAAGAATAAATGTGCACATTAACAAAAAAGAACTATAATTGCTAAATTCTACATAGCAGAATATGCAGGCATTCTTTCAGCAGACAATTACACCATTTTTACTCATAGCAAGCTATTCAAGGACTTCACTGAGATACATGGTACACTTCTTGTAGCATTTATTCTTAATAAGATTACACTAATCAAGCTTAAATTAACATTTATTCTGCATATACATGCAGAATTAGTGTGCACGTACACATATGCAGGCTGGTGAAAGTATTACCGATGCAAGGAATAATATGCATGTAGTAGAATGCTCTTACCATTTCAAAAACTGGTATCGAGAACTCTGCAAATATGCCAGGAGATAAAAGTCACCATATTACTGCGGTCTGTTTCAGGGACAAATAAAGTATGCTATTATTTCATATACTATGGAATACACAGAACTACAAACAGAAGTGTTTCAATTCAATACAATATGAAAAAATTCAAAATAAAATGAAAAGTGTCTGAAAACAAACCAGCAAAATCACACAGCAGAGTTGTTAATTATGATTATTTATGATCATCCAGAACTGGCATCGTTGTTATAGTTTTCCTTCCAAATTTCTCTAAGATGCATCACTCCATAGCAACTCAAGGATCTATATGGAATGACTTAACACAGCAGTTTAGGGGTCGAAAAGGTGTCTTACCCAAGCCTGATGCCGCTACTGTTATAAACAAGAGTGTAATATTTAATTTATTCAAAAATTTAAACCAGGAAATTTATGATGGACATCTCTTGTGGAGCATCATCAAGCTAGCAAACAAAGTATTCGCAGCCATGCACAGGTCTCCACTGTGAGCAATGAGCTCACCACCATTCTTAAAAAACAGTCACCAAACTCATGAGTGTAATCCATTCAGTCCATTGCTACCTGCTACGCTGAATATTTCATCAGAAACGACAAGACTTTTTCCTTCTCCCTCCCTCCCTCCCAACCCCACTTTTATATTTGCTCGCTTGACAACTTGTCACTGCCACATCACTGCCATGCTGGCTGTCCTTGAATCCTGACCTCTGCAGCTTTTTGCGCCCAGTGGTCATGCCGTCCCTGTCTCACTCCAACCATTTCTGACAGGAGACATGCTGATCTCAACAGCAAGTCCTGGCACCTGAGACACACTGGGATTACACAGGTAAATCAGGGTATTCCATGTTGTCTCCTAGCTAACAACAGAGGGAAAAACATGACATCTTGAACAACAGATCTTACATTCGCATATTCAAAAGATTCATCATGCTTTTACAAGCAGATGGGCAAGACTGTTTCCCCTTGCTCTGAGAGGGCAAATCATACATATAGAATAAAAGAAAATTAAAAAACCCAGCAGAGTTTATTTTGGGTTTAATATAAAGAGAATTAAAGAATCAGTTATTGAGGAAGACACTAGATAAAACAATGAATTAAAAATAAAGAAGGTGAACAGACAGGCTTGTTCACCAATCTAAACCAGTTTCAACTATATCTTTCATTAGAAGCGTCTCAGTTTATTTTGTTTTCATGTGAATCGTGTGTGCCTAATAAGGTATGCGATTTGATTTCACAATGGTATGATCTACTTAAAAGTAGGTATATTTGTAATGAAAGTAAGATTCCCTTTAAAATGGCATGTTTTTAACTTTTCTTGAAATGTCTGTGTAGAGAAGAACGTGAAGTATTTTGACTGAAATAAAAGCTTTCATGGAAAACAGTGAACCCTGGAGATTATGCCGATTCTTGAAGAACTTCATACTGTTTTAAGCAGGTGACAGTAATGTCATCGCCTGGGCTTTTTCTCTTCCACACTTGCACAACAACAAAAAAAGAAGTTTTACATTGGACAGAAAACCTCAGAGCTACCCATGCAGATAGCACCTTAGCACAGGCTACAATTAACATACATCAAGATCAGGTCCACTGCTGTTACCTTATGGCAAATACTGCCTTTCACTATTAAAAAAACATAGTCAACACCATGCCTAAAATGAGAAACAGGTTGCATTTAAAGACTATAAAATCTTACACTGCTACCTACATCATGACCAAACTGGACCAGGTAATTTGGGTATTCCCTGCACATCAGCACTGTAATTATCCCACAGAATATCATACACAGCATATGAAACTATAAGAGTAAATTTTAAGAGAAAGAAGATGCTCATGAGGATAGTACTTAAACACATTTTGCTGTGCATTTAGTTTTCCATCTCTCAGTTATCTTTTGCCATTAGCAAATAGCTACAGAAAGCTGCTGGGTTCCTTCCGAAAACTGTTCATGCCCTAAGAATATGACATTATGCTTGGCGATGCTTCAAAGGCTAGTAGTAGATGACCACATTTAGTTTCAATATTCTTAAAAACATTTAATTCCATAACGTACTAACAAATGCTCAGTTTTTCACAAATCTCTGTACTATATGACAGATCATTATCAAAATCATGGACTTTAAGTTTGAATAAGAATTTCAATGCATGCAGGCAACATAGCATTCCTTCTCCATGTCTCACGCTAACATTGCTATTTAATCATAAATTTAAGAGCCTATTCAAATTAAAATATCCAACATTTTCTCCTTTGGTAGTTGTACGCATTCAAGAGGGAATACACCCTTTTAGGCACTGTTCACTGAAGAAACAAAATGGGGGGGGAGGGGGTGTCACAAAAAGCATTTAATCTGGTCTTTTTCCCTGTGTATGCTTCAGGCAAATGAAAGTGAAATAGTTCCCATTTTCATTTGTCACAGCTCAACTACCTGGATGCATAACATTTTGTGAGTATCACTTGTTTTAGGTGGACACTTACGTACAGTTACCATCAAACCAACTTTAAAAACAGAGTAAACACTCTAGTCAGATGTAGAAAATACATTTCAGTTTGGAAAGTTAATGTCACCCTCAGCCTGATTAGGAAGATTCATCACATGAACCACAAGTTTACAAGCTCAGGGGTGAACAGACGTCCAGACAGTTCAAGGTGTGAACACTACTTTAAATACAATCAGAGTGAGTACACATGTATGCTGTAGCTGCATAATCCCAAGCTTACGTTGAGGGATGCTAGCCAGAAGTCCCAAGCAAGTCCATCCAGGCAGCCCGTGTAACCTTCCATCTGAACTTTCCTGAAAGAAAATTCTGATCTTATGACAGTTCCATTGTTTGCTCCCCTGCTAAACTACAGCAGGCAGCAACTGGTAAGGTGGCTTATGAGTTCAAGAGAAATTCAATTGCTAATGTTTGAGGTTATGAAACTGGAGAAGATGATACAAGGGAGGCATTCACTTTTTTTTTTTCTTCTGAACAAAGTCTCATGTAATAAAGGAGGGGATTCTAACAAAGGAAACACAGAGAGATTACGATTCAGTAGGCAAAATTCTATTAGTGTATTTTACAATGCTCTCAAGGAACACACTGTTAGGAGAGAAGTGATAAACTTCCTGAACTAGAAGGAGTTCATAGCAGGTGAGAACAACCTAAAAAAGGCCTCTGCATACTTGTGCTCAGAAAAGCATTTTCAAAACAGATAACACCTACAGCAGTCTGCTCCAATAGAAAACTAAAAAAAACCCACAGGAAAACCTGTATTGTTTCAAAGTATAATTATCTGTCCAATAATCAGGACTGCTTTAACAATCTTGCTTTGACTGCATCCACTGAGTGTGAATCAGTAGGAAAATTCAGAGAGTAACAGAATTCTTGCAGAATTTAACCTTTTCTTGAAAACCCCAAGTTGCAATTGAATTACTAGTGTGATGCAACTTATCAGCAACACTTAAGACAGTCATGCTTGAAAACATATATAAGCAAGTAGCAGAAATCATAGCACTTTTCTTCAAGAGAAGTTTATGACATTTGTCACTTCTGTTCTCAAAGCCCATCTGTCTATCAGTGTGCTCTCTGAGCAAATGCAGCTGAATGCCGTCTTCACCGTGTATCATGTTCTGCAGCATGCCTGGGAAAGCACAACTTCCCCACACACAGAGGTTTCTGGAAGTGCCATCTTCTCTTTCCACTAATGGTGAAATTTTCATTTGGCCTTCTTTACAGACCCCACTTCTCCAACAGCACATCCTTTATCTACAGATTTAAGAAAACATACGTGCACTTTTAAAGTTCTTATGCTTGCATATACTCCAATAGAATTTGCAACCACTCAGCTCAGGTGCCACTCTTATGTGGGCAAGGATGCAAATTCTAATCTTCTTTGTCCAGGACAAAGAGTGTGTTTCTTACCATTTGAATCTGCAAATTACAGGAGCAAATACATGCATACTGTTGTGTAAATAAAACCTTGAAGGCTCTGAAGGGGGGGGTGGGGGGGGTGGTAGAAATCAGTCCTTCAGACCCAAGAACACATACTGTTTAAAATTTTATTTCCAAAGGTCACAGTCCAAAAAACAAGTCTAGTTTATGCCTCAAAATATGATAACAAAAAGGATATGGGTAAACTCAAAATCTTCAAAATAGCACAGCCTCTGCCAAAGCAGCTGTGGTGGATTTTATTTGGCAGTAACATGACCACAGGTTAAAAAAAAAAAAAAAAACAAAAACAAAAAACAAACCACCAACTAAGAACAAAACAACAACAAAAAAAACTACCCACACTTTAAAAAAAAACACCCCAAAAACCCCAACCCCCCCCAGCAAACTATCAAGTTAATCTACCTATTTTTAACTGATTCAGCTGTACCACTGATCCAGACCATTAGCCATGAAAGTGTCATTCATTAGAGCTAAAAATCCAAAGCAGTATCATTAGGCTTCATCGTTTCAGATCTTTCTTGTGCTTCAGGAGCACGTATCAACATTAAATTTAAAGGAAAAGGGAGTCTGGATTTTCCAAACAGACAGAATTCAAAATATAGAAAGAAAAATCACTGGAGAACCTTTAGCAAATATGTTTTGGGAGTTGACGGTAAGATTCTCAGAGTAGGTTTCCTGAATATCTCAGGGACTTGGCTTGCCGCACACTCTGTTCTGTGTTTCTCTTTGTTTCCATAACAAACTTACATTTCTTCAGCTTTAATTAATGTTTGACATATTGAGCGCTGATCCCAGATCATACCCTTTCCATACCTTTACAAATGTTCATGTCTTTTGCAGCAGATCATAAAGTTCAAGGGCATAAGTAGATGTACTGTAATTCAGCCATATGATTCATATGAATTCTGCTTTGCTTAACATACTCAGGAAGCCCTCCCTTCCCCAAGAGAAAAAAAGTTCAATTCATAAAATACTAATAGCTTCATTATGCACGTTCAGAGGCTGAGCTGTACCAAGGACTGGAGAATGGCAGAGCTGGATCTGGATAAAAACAGTCACATGTTTAAAAGTCCAGCTTCAGGAATACTATGATGTCAGCGTAACTACTTCTATTTGGAAAAATACATGTTACTTAAATACTTCTCATATTTCTCAACTGAGTATGTAGCATAGGTGCATAGGTACATAGTATACCACACATAGGTGTGGTACACTAGCCTGCACACATGAAGTCTTAAAAAAAAAAAAAAAATTAAAAAAATTCTAATAGCTTTGAACTGATCCATTCATCTCAATTTTGAAACCTACTGCTCCAGAGAGCCCCACAACAGCAGATGGCATAGGCAGATCTTAATAACCATGTTAAAGCAGAAATAACTGCAGAAAAAGAATCTAAGTGAGCTCCTGATCTTAGTCTGGTGATGCTATGGTAGTATAGCTGCAACGTCCAGCTACAAAACCTAAACCCCTTTGCAGTGAAGAGGCAAGTTAAACAATTTAGGTAGTGCTGGTTATCCAGTCCCTTACTACTCTACTACTACATTTCTACACGTTTCTGTGCAGAAATTACATGCTGGTTTATATATTACAGTTCCACATTTCAAAAATCTATGCATACATGGTTTTGTGTAAAGATTACATCCTCCCAAAATGCTGGCCATTAGTTTTACGAACAGGTATTTTTAGTCTCGTGCACATTCACAGACCAATGCAGCAGTACAGACATGCAATCCAGATACCAAACATACTATTGCTCTGCCTTGGCAATAGCATGTCTCATGATACCCCTCACTGTGCCTTGCACCACTGTTTCCCTCTGACATTCTCTTCAAGTTTCTCCTCCATTCCCTGGAGAAAGAGGGAAAGTGTTTGGTGTTCAAGCACCCTTCTCTGATCTTATAGTTTATTATTCCTCTACACGAACGCACACAGCATGGGGAACAAACAGGAGGAGCTGGAAGCTGCTGCGCTACTAGACAGCTACGACCTGATTGCCATAACCAAAACCTGGTGGGACGAATCACACAACTGGAACATGGCTATCGATGGCTACAGGCTGTTCAGAAGGGACAGGCAAGGAAGGAGGGGTGGAGGCGTTGCCCTCTACGTAAAGAAATCAATACAGTGTGAAGAGCTGTCCCTGAAGAACAGCCAAGAGCAGGTCGAAAGCTTATGGGTAAGAGTCAGAGACAGAGGCAACAAAGGGAACCTTGTGGTTGGTGTCTACTACAGGCTGCCTGATCAAGGGGGGCCTGCTGACGAAGCCTTCTTCCTCCAGCTCCGGGAGGCTTCGCGCTTGCAGACTCTTGTCCTGCTGGGGGACTTCAACCACCCCGACATTTGCTGGAAAAGCAACACGGTGAGCTGTAGGCAATCCAGGAGATTCCTGGAATGCATAGACGACAACTTCCTAAGCCAGGTAATAGACACCCCTACCCGAGGGGACGCGATACTGGATCTGATGGTCACCAATGCAAGTGAGCTCAGCAGTGCTGTCAAGACTGGAGGCAGCTTGGGCTGTAGTAATCACGCGTTGGTGGAGTTCGCGCTCCTAAGGGGCATGGGAAAAGTGAGGAGTGCAGTCAGGACCCTAAATTTTAGGAAATCAAACTTCCAGCTCTTCAAGGAGTTAGTCAGAAGGACCCCCTGGGAGATGGTCCTCAGGGACAGGGGAACGGAACAGAGTTGGCAGATCTTTAAGGACACCTTCCACAGAGCACAAGAGCAGTGGAAGCAGGGACAGGTGTCCTGGGAGGAGTACAGGGAAGTGGCCCGGATGCGTAGGGAGGACGTCAGGAAGGCCAAGGTGAGGATGGAGCTGAATTTGGCAAGGGATGTAAAGAATAACAAGAAGGGCTTCTACAGGTATATCAACCAGAAAAGGAAGGTTAAAGAAAGCATACCCCCCTTGATGAACAAGAAAGGCAAACTTGTATCAACGGATGAGGAGACGGCTGAGGTACTCAACAACTTCTTTGCCTCAGTCTTCACCGGCAACCTCTCCCCTCACCCCTCCTGAATCGATGGGCCAAAAGATGGGGACCAACAGGGTAAAGCCCCTCCCACTGTAAGGGAAGATCAGGTTTGAGACCACCTGAGGAACCTGAATGTACACAAGTCTATGGGACCTGATGAGATGCATCCCAGAGTCCTGAGGGAATTGGCTGATGTAGTTGCCAAACCACTCTCCATGGTATCTGAAAAGTCATGGCACTCAGGTGAAGTCCCTGCTGACTGGAAGAAGGGGAATGTTGTGCCCATTTTTCAAAAGGGAAGAAAGGAGGACCCTGGGAACTACCGACCTGTCAGCCTCACCTCTGTGCCTGGGAAGATCATGGAACAGATCTTCCTAGAAGCTACGCTAAGGCACATGGAAGACAGGGAGGTGATTCGAGTCAGCCAGCACGGATTCACCAAGGGCAAGTCCTGCCTGACCAACCTAGTGGCTTTCTATGAAGGAGTGACTGCATCAGTGGACAAGGGAAAAGCAATGGATGTCATCCATTTGGGCCTTCGACACAGTCCCCCACAACATCCTTCTCTCTAAATTGGAGACATATGGGTTTGATGGGTGGACTGTTTGATGGATAAGGAATTGGCAGGATGGTCACATCCAGAGGGTAGTGGTCAACGGCTCGATGTCCACATGGAGACCGGTGATAGGTGAGGTCCCTCAGGGGTCTGTACAGGGACCAGTGCTGTTTAACATCTGCATCAATGACACAGACAGTGGGATCGAGTGCACCCTCAGCAAGTTTGCAGATGACACCAAGCTGAGTGGTGCGGTTGGCACACCAGAAGGACAAGATGTCATCCAGAGGGACCTGGACAAGCTGGAGAGGTGGGCCTGTGTGAACCTCATGAGGTTCAACAAGGCCAAGTGCAAGGTCCTGCACCTGGGACAGGGCAACCCCCAATATCAATACAGGCTGGGGGATGAAGAGATTGAGAGCAGCCCTGCGGAGAAGGACTTGGGGGTACTGGTGGATGGAAAGCTGGACATGAGCCAACAATGTGCACCTGCAGCCCAGAAAGCCAACCGTATCCTGGGCTGCATCAAAAGCAGCATGGCCAGCAGGTCGAGGGAGGTGATTCTGCCTCTCTACTCTGCTCTGGTAAGACCTCACCTAGAGTACTGCGTCCAGCTCTGGGGCCCTCAGCACAAGAAGGACATGGACCTGTTGGAGTGGGTCCAGAGGAGGGCCACAATAATGATCCGAGGGCTGGAACACCTCTCCTATGAGGCCAGGCCGAGAGAGTTGGGGTTGTTCAGCCTAGAGAAGAGAAGGCTGCAAGGAGACCTTATTGCAATCTTCCAATACTTAAAGGGGGCCTACAGGAAAGATGGGGAGAATCTTTTTAACAAGGCCTGATGTGACAGAACAAGGAGTAATAGATTTAAACTAAAGAAGAACAGATTTAGACTAGATATAAGAAAGAAATCTTTTACAATGAGGGTGGTCAAGCACTGGAACAGGTTGCCCAGAGAGGTGGTAGAGGCCCCATCCCTGGCAACATTCCAGGTCAGGTTGGATGGGGCTCTGAGCAACCTGATCTGGTTGAAGCTGTCCCTGCTCACTGCAGGGGGGTTGGGCTAGATGACCTCTAAAGGTCCCTTCCAACCCAAAGCATTCTATGATTCTCACTGTGGCCATTTCTATGAGCACGCAGATTGAATGTGCCTTTCCTACAGGTGGTAGCTTGAGACCTCATTACAATACCTGATGTAGACATCCATGGGATACAATCTCAGACACCCTGCCAGCCAGCACTTAGGGGAGTAAACAGGTGTGGAAGGTCAGAGGGTCCTGCCGTGGACAATTATTCATGCACTGTATCCATGTCTTCGGAGCTGGGTATGGAGATTTTGAGAAGAGGAAAAGATTCTCAACAACACTGCTACTTTAAACTAGAACCCAACTTCACTCTGAGAAAGAATTCCCAGAATCTGTCCAGCTTGAAAAAAATATTTTTGGACACAGTCCAAAGCACACCTAAGTCAATGGAAAGACTGTACATAAACTGAAACCAATCATAGTTCAGAAAAGTCTATTTGCAAAAAGGTGGAAAAAAGTTTCTGCAAAGCAGAATTTGTACTTGACCAACTTCTTTCATCAGTTTTAAGCATATCGATGAAAGAAAGTAGAAGGATATAGGCTTGTCTATGTGACGCCCATCTACAGGAAGGGCCGGAAGGAGGACCCGGGGAACTACAGGCCTGTCAGCCTGACCTCAGTGCCGGGAAAGGTTATGGAGTGGTTCATATTGAGTGAACTAAACAGGCAAGTGCAGGTCAACCAGGGGATCGGGACCAGCCAGCATGGGTTCGTGAAAGGCAGGTCCTGCTTGACCAACCTGATCTCCTTCTATTATGACCTGGTGACCCGCCTAGTGGATGAGGGAAAGGCCATGGATGTCACCTACCTGGACTTCAGCAAAGCCTTTGACACCATCTCCCATAGCATTCTCCTAAGGAAGCTGACAGCTCATGGCTTGGACAGGCGTACTCTTTGCTGGACAAAAAACTGGCTGGGTGGCTGAGCCCAGAGAGTTGTGGTGAATGGAGTTAAATCCAGTTGGCAGCCGGTCACGAGTGGTGTTCCCCAGGGCTCTGTTTTGGGGCCAGCCTTGTTTAATATCTTCATCAACAATCTGGACGAGGGGATTGAGTGTGCCCTCAGTAAGTTTTCAGATGACACCAGACTGGGTGGGAGTGTTGATCTGCTGGAGGGTAGGATGGCCCTGCAGAGGGACCTGGACAGGCTGGACCGATGGACTCCGGCCAACTGTATGAGGTTCAACAAGGCCAAGTGCCGGGTCCTGCACTTCGGGCACAACAACCCCATGCAACGCTACAGGCTTGGGGAAGAGTGGCTGGAAAGCTGCCTGGCCGAAAAGGACCTGGGGGTGTTGGTAGACAGCCGGCTGAACATGAGCCAGCAGTGTGCCCCGGTGGCCAAGAAGGCCAACAGCATCCTGGCTTGTATCAGGAATAGTGTGGCCAGCAGGAGCAGGGAGGTGATTGTCCCCCTGTACTCGGCACTGGTGAGGCCGCACCTGGAATACCGTGTCCAGTTTTGGGCCCCTTAATACAAGAAAGCACTGTTCAGACTCACATTTAAGGCCACATCCCACTAGCATTATAAATGTGTATTTTAGCTGATTTATGCCCTTAGTAGTCAAAGTTTATTTCATACGTTTAGCAAGCAAGGTTTCAACCCAGAAGGAAGAAATTTCATTTTAGATTGTTATCTCTATATAAAATTTTTTACAATACATAAAATGCAAAGAATGTAACAAAAAATGTATGCAGTAATCTATTTCTTGCACTTTTTACCCATGAGTTTATTATTTTTAACAGATGAACAATCATGACAGATTTTTAATAATACTAAATTTAATTTGTCTATTTTAACTCAACCCATTATTGCAAACTATTAAAAAAAAATCCATGCCAAATTCTGCATGTAAATGACTGCATTAAAAGCATATACACATGATGCAACTCAGAATATTCAAGTTCTAAACTATGTACATATGTCTGTATGCTCATTTTCACTATTCCACACTAAATGTAAAATTAACTAGAAGATACATCTGCACTGACTTTAATCTATTTCATTTTATGTTGATCAGTAGCTAAGAATACTTTGCTATAGAGATTTATCACATTAATTAGCTCTGAAATTACTCACAGTAATTAAGTATATTGTTCTTAAACTCTTTAGAGATTATTGAAATACTTTTGCTGCTACTTAAAGGAAACAAATATCGAGCAAAAGCCTTTTTCAGAAGAAAAACTTGTCTATTAACAATCTTTTAATTTTTCTAAGCTCTCCTGCCCTTCCATTTGTCCTGCCCTGGATGGACTTTATACTGTCTTCAAGAAGCTGACCACGACTAAAAAAAAAAAAAAAAAAAAAAAATAACCAACAAAAGAAAACACCACTCCAAAACCTTCATAGAGAACTGTGACTTATAGCATGTCATGTTATCACAGTGATCTTTGAACAATTCTTGTTTATGCGTGTAGCAATCCCAAATGTAGTACAATGTACTTCTGTAACTCAGATCTTCATGTCACAAGTGCTGCAAGTATATAGGATTTCTACAAAGGTTTGCCAAGTATTGTGGAGGAACTCAAGACTATGTGGTCCCACAGGATAAAACATAAAAAAGCAAGAAATTTATATTTGCATGGTTTATTATCAAACACAAGAGGGAGGCCTGACTGAACCAAGAAAACCTATTAGAAACAGTAAAATCCAACAGTTCTCAATATCAGCATGGAGTGTGCCCCCCTGTGCTTTTTTTTTTTTTTTTTTTTTTTTAAGCAAACAGCATGGCTTAAATTTCTCAGGCTTGACATCCCAATGGGCTGGTGCGTCATGTCCCTTTTTGTCAGCCTGTCACGTCACACAGTGTAATGTGGCATTTCTGTGTAACGGACTGAGACACGTCATGCCAATGACATGTCAAGCTTGTGAATTTCAAAGAGACACAGTTGAATGAAAAACATGGTTTCCTAACTGCCCTGGAGGTTTTAAACCTTAAGAAAAATAAAAAAAGACTTTTCTTCTTCAGTGATTTTGCCACTGAAAAGCACATGTTTTTTGGTGTTACCCATGTGCAGAAGCAGGTAGCAGGTATCTGAATATTTGGACATCTTTATTAACTGAATCTTAAATTGCTGATTCAGTTAGATAATTAGGAAAGGTCCAGAGGACATGTGTATTCACTGAGCTGATATTGTTGTTTACTTCCAGTAGAATACATATGCAGCGATAAAACTTTTGCCATTTAACGATAAGCTAAGTCTAAATATTCAATTTCCATGACTCACAATATCAGGATTCATCCCTAATACTTTTTATGCATATGTATGCTCCTGGTGACTATAATGGCATATTATGCATCTGCTTCAATACCAGACAACAGGTGGGACTCAGTGTTAGCCTTGCCTGTCCTCTACACCAGTTTTAGATTTGCAAAACAAAGCCAGAATCTGTCTGCAACACCAAGCACCTTATGATTTTTTTCAAAGCATGCTTTGTCAACACAACTTTAATGTAGTCCAAACTGTAAAATTAATCAGTTAAGGATAACACCTTTCTCCCATCACTAGTGCTATTCCTTATTCTCTATACTTTCTAAATGCTTAAGGAAAACAGCATCTTTACGCTATGCCTCAAAATGCTTTTATTTTGTTAACAGTTATTTTGGATCTGATTTGTAGAAGGAGCAAAATAAGAGCTTAATATAGAAACTATCATGCCAATACCTCACAAAGCAAATAAGTGGTTGGTGGCTTTTTTTAAACAGCATTTTTGCTGAATTCAAAAGCAGTAATGCTTTCTCAGATGGACTGCTTTCAAATCACATGGACATCACATGAGACCACCGCTATAAACTGAATGAAGCACTGGGCAGCCACTAATACTACTTGTAGAAAACCACTGAAATGCGCTCTTTGGCGGATACCTATCTTAAGCAAATAGATTTGGTGTGCACCGAAGTCAAATCATGGGTAAGTTAACACCATTCTTAGGTCGAAGAGCACAAAAGAGAATTGATGAAATTAAGTATGCAAGAACAGATGCATAATCTATACTCACCACCAGTACTGCAATTCACCTACACAGCCAGCAGAATTTCTGCTGCTTGAGCATATGCAAATGGCTTGAAATAAGAACAGACAAATTAAGACACCTAGTTTTCCTCAACACAACCTTTTCCACAGTATCTAAATGGAAAATGTATCTGATTACATCATATAATGAATTACATTGCCTAAACAAAAAAACGGTCCATAAGGAAATACACGTGTCCTTAAAGGAAACCAAAACCCTAAAAAAGGGTCTAAGTTCTACAGTATCATCCTGTCCTTATCTTCCACTCTAGTTATAGCCAGACAGAAAGACATGAATCAGTGGGCTAGATTAATTCAAATCTGCCACATATTTTAATGCATCACTCCCACAAACTGGTATGTGCCTCAATTTCTTGGTATCATCTGTGTTTTGGGGGGGGTATTTCCACAACCTACCAGTTGTTTCATCAACAAATTAAGTGTTTGTGAAATCCTTAAATATAACAATAATGGGAGAGCTCAGATTTGCTGCCATAAGGAATGAACCCCTGCTTACGCAGCTAGAGTTCAAAGATACTGCACACATGTTCAAAGATGCAAATCTCTGCTTACAGGTGTACTAAAGATTTGAGTTGGTAGATCTTTACTTGCACTTATAGAAGACTAGAGGTAACAAATACCTACACACATCTACATATTAGTCAGCTGTATTGTCTGTATACTAGGACTGTTTTTTTTTAAAAAACAAACAACAACAAAAAAATCCCAACAAAAAACCAAACACCAAAAAATTAAACATCTGTTTTCCTGGAACAGAAAAAAATATTACTACCCTTATGATAATAACAATTACCAGGTAGCTCCTTTGGGTGTCTGATTAGTTACAGACTAATACTAACTCTCTGGCAAAACCAGATTTATTCCAGAATGCATAACTGTTCTTAGCAAAACTTATGCAAAAAATTACACTTCTTGTATTACTTCCATAGCTTTGCAAATCTTTCAGATATTACCACAACTGTCCTAAAAGAAAGGTAAGACACAAAGATCTCAGCCTCTGGAATGGCTACTTTACTAAATCTTTTTTTAAAGAATGGGACTAGTTGAAAATGCAGTAACCAAATAGATAGTAAAAATAAAACCACAATGTTCATTATAAACCAGCTTTATATGATAAAATACTTTAACAAAAACTATTTAGAGGCTCATCATTTTATTCCATCAAAATGCCACAACAGCTATTGAAACTTAGCACTCTAGTGCTAACAATGGTGGACTAAGAGTTACGTTCCATTTTAACCCTCATAACTCCGTCTGAGAGAAGGAGATGGGTTCTGCATCTTAAACTTTGTGCGGGTTAATATAACATGAGATTACCTTCCTTGTAGTAGTAATCCTGTTCAGGGAAACACTGGACCTTTCCAATGGAATTTTTCAGTGCAAGAAATACAGTAATTTTTAAAATATTTTTTTTAAAATGCACAGTAAAACTCGTAGTCTAAATGTACAATATACCGCTTCAGCATGCATCTTCTCATAAAGTCATAAACCACACTAACAGCAAGTGTTCCATTAAATCTCACATTTTACAAATAGCTGAAATTGAAGGAAAATAAAGAAATGGTATACCCAAATTCACACTAGCATCTATCATTACACAACTACATCTGCTTTTAACCACCAGTCCTGGACTGTTCTCCCAGATATTATCCCTCTTCTACAGTCCAAGCATTCTTCAAATCTGCAGACAGCCCATAACCTAGCATGACTAGCCAAGGAGGCAGAGTTGGCCATGAATCAGAAACAGGACAGTATGTGCTACTCCTCTCCTTTCCCTAATATAAGACCCATACACAGGTCTGCATTTATGCATGATATTGCACCAAACAGGTCTTAGGAAATATACAGTTTCCATACATCTGTACAGAAATGCATCCTCTCTGCAGGACAGTGCATTGTAATGTATGATAAGATGCCAAAAGCTGCTGGGAAAAACAAAGCATCTCTCTAATGTTTCTTAAAGAGAGAGGCAAGAATGAGATAAAAATGCATATTTTTTCTTGCATATTGATACCTGTGGATCTAGTGGGTGGGTTTTTATTATTAACTATTGAAAGAACAATTTTTAACATTTATGTGACTATCTTGAAAATTTTTCATTTTGTCATTATGAGAAAAGAGTAAAAATTATTGCTGCTAAAGACAGAAAGGATCAAGTGTCTCCACAGGATAACTGGGTTTGTAAACAGATAGGTCTAGTTGGAGAACACTGTCTTAGACAACCCACTGTGCTGTCTTTCTGGAATATAAAACCAGTCAGAAACTTTCCCTCCTCAAGAAATATCAAGCTTCTTTTTCTCTTCTGAGAGATGCATATCTTAGAGCTGCCATTTCTCATATTTCTGTCTATAATTGTGAGCAACACCTCTGACAGCACACCTGGACTGAAAACAAAATACAGCACCAATAATCGTAAATAATTCCTATAGATGCAGGATAAGTAATTCTGTTGGAGAACCGAAACAACCTTATTTTTTATTATTCTTTTGTTTCTTACAGTAAGAAAAACCATGTGCATCTGTAGTGAATCTATACTATACGTTCCAGAATCCAATGCAAAGCTTGCATACAAATGCAAGGCCTTCATATTTCCAGGTACTGGTTCCACCTATTCATTTCTAATGTTTATGAGGTCATTTTTAAAGACTCACGGAATGAGATTTGACCATCAGGTAAGCCAAAATAAATCTATAATAATTCTACCATTTCTTTGGCATTCATTTTAGATACATTTTCAGTTTTAATAGTGTAATTCCAGTGGGGTATTACTACCATTTCCAATAAACAGACAGCTTTAAAGCTGATCATCCCTGTTTCTTCTCAGCTTAGCAGGAGTGTGGTTACTGGAGAACAAATCAGTAGAAGCTGATTGGCACCTGGCCTGGGATTCTCTTTCAGTGTGTAGCTTCCCTTTTCTGAGGACTCCTACACAGAACAGAGAGCAGCAAGGCTTTCCCTCCTCTCATCAGCCTACCTCTGTGTGTCAAGAGTCTTAGAGGTTTCCTTGCTGGAGCTCCCATTGCCATCAGGACAGTAGCAGCAGTCTTCATTTTGTTCCAGCTAGGATCCAACTCACTCTCCTTCCCTCCCATGAGCTTTTAGCCAGCCACTGCTATATTTACTATTCTGTTCTCAATTCTAGAGATGCCATTTAAAGCCTGTAAGTATCTTAAACTCCTTTGAAATTTGCCTTTATAAATTAGTACCACTTTTGTTGCAACTTCTTCAAAGCACAAGGCAAAACAGCACATCTGTTTTGACTCTCTTGCCTTGCACAGAGAAAGAGGAGGCCTTGCTTCATCCCTACCCCAGTTTCCTAAATGGCTACACTCAAAGAGGTTTCAACCTCTGATCAAATGCCATGGGATTTTGCAAGCCATGGACTTGTTTTTACAAGCCTCAGCCCAATTCAATTCTTACACGGTGGTTAATAAGATCTGCAGCCTTTCTTTGGTCATAAAGTACCTGATGGTAGCTTTTTTCCTTTGGTGTTGAGATGGATTAAGTGATTTTAGTATGATAGAAGCACAAATACAAATCTAAACCAGAATATCCTCAATCTTGTTCTTACAGTTGAGAAGCTATTAACCTTTCCTCCTCTCCTCCCCAAAATGCCAATTTGTATATAAAAACAACCTCCAGGACTTAGACCTTGGGTGGCAGTTTTAAGTCTAAAATCAATTTTTGAGTTATAAACCCTCTGAAAATAGGGGTCTATAATGGAACCACTGACAGACCCTTAACTACAGCGGCGCTAGCGGGCACCACTATAACATACGAATAAAACTAAATTACATCACTTGTCATCATTAAGAAAAATTTTCATCTCAGTTCTTCATTTGAAAAGCACTATAGTTAATGAATGATTACTGAGCCATGACACCTAAATGACTAAAATATAGGAATTATACTGAGGTCAACTCAAGTATTTTTTAAACCATGAAATTAAGGGATCTATTCGCTTTGGTATAGGATACCAGTCCTGGCTATTATGCTCCCTTGCAACACTGACTCTGAGCATAAGGGAATGGTATGTATTTCTATATTGGAGATTAAGGTCCCATGCAAATTTAAGAGGTGAACACACGATTGCCCAAGAGTGACGAAGTATGGGATTCTTTTCTATGTTCATACATGTTTCCTTCAAGCACTTGTTTTTTTTATGCTCTCCTGCATGCAACTAACTTGAAAATGAAGAATATTTTATGGCAATAGAAGGCAGAATCTTGTTCTTTGAAAAAGGATATTTAATTATTCAACAGACAGTCCAGGAACTTAAATTTAGTAACCCACATTTAAGTATACCAAAGCCTTTTAGCCAAGACACTTAAAAAGACAGACATTTTAAGGAGAGCTGACAGTACTCTACTATTGAGCAATGCTCTGACAATGGCTAACCATATCCCTTATATATTGTGTGATCTTGAATTCAGAAAGGAAAAGCCTTACTTTCCATGTGTTTAGACATTTTAAAGGTAAATACAAAGAACCAACTGTAAAAAAATTACAAAGAAATGTAAAAATTGCTTGCATATGCATGGTTTTCTTAATTTGAAGCCATTTTATACTTCCTTTGAACTAGGAAAACGGAGACACTCATGTGAGGCAGAATTATTTCAATTGCTTATACAATACAAGAAACTAAAAGGTGCAGGTAAAGATATAAACCAATGGGAAAAGTGGCCATTTTCATCACTGCCAGCCAAAGATTCTAACTCTGTCATACCTCCCCAGTGCACCTACTTTGCTCACGTTCTCACAGCACTGAGTCTGAGCACTGCTGATCATGAAGATTTGTCTAACTCTTGAAAGCATGTCAAAACTATGAAAACAGTGTCTATGATTAGAACAAGCATCTGAGATTATAGCTTTAGGGATAGATTGCCAGTCCTGCTACTTAGTCCCTGTACCCATGTTTACCTAATGTTTCACTGAGCCTACTTCAGGTAAATAAAGGTGACTATGTAACTTCAGGTTCTGAAAAGGTTCCAGCACAAGCAGTATTAGCAGTGTTCATCATTTTAACCTCAATTCTTAATTCTTTCACTCTTGGGGTTTTGGGGTTTTTCTGGGGGGGCGGGGGGTGGTGGTGCACACAAGCAAAAAAAAGCTATCCAGGGAATAATGACTGAACACCATGAAACACCTGCATTTATTCAATTTTTTCATATCAAATTTCAAATACACACATTTCCCAAAACACAATTTCCAAATGCTACTTGAAGAGTATGTTGTTTCCCAGTGTGGGAAACTCTTACTAGGTTTTGGAGATGAAAGCGTAAGCAGAAGTGAAGGTTATCAAATTGAAAACGATGAATGTAGACTGCATGTTAATTGTCATCTAGCTAGTTTGCTCATGTTGGTCACTTGGCTAGTGACAGTCATAGAAGCTGATGGAGTCTGACCTGTTCTAAAAAGCTGACATTTTCAAAAAAATGGAATAGACGCTATCTCTGCAGTCTCTGGAGAAAGAAAAGGAGAGAGAGGGGCTTCTGACAGCTCAAACAGAGGAAAATTAGAAAGGAAAGCCAGTACCACTACCATATGGGCTCATAGCTCGTCAGGACAGCTGGCAAGAAACATTGCTCTTCTCTTCTCTACTTCCAGGGCTATGATACATTTCTTTATATAGCTATCAATAATACTGAATGATTAATGCTAATGATTTATGTTAATTTCATTATAAGCTTTATTTGTTGCCCAGTGTTGAATTAAACCTGTCAAATCATCCTTTTCTACATTGCTAAAGATTCTTAAAATGCAGAGCTAAATATAACATCTGATCATTAATATGTTAATACACCTGTTTCATACATACACCAGGAAAACAAGAAAGTGGCTATTTTAAGATGATTCTGAGAGCAGTGGTTCAACCTACTTACTGCAAATTAAAGGAAATATACTGACATATTACATTTCCTCCTGCAAGTCTTAAAAAAAAGGAAGGGAAAAAAAAAAGCAAAGATCATCCTCTGATACCAGATTGCGTAACACCATTTCTTAAACAGTAAATAATACAGTATGTACCTTTCAGTGAGTGATCAAGCCCCCTGCTGAGACACCCATTTTCCACTGCTCTACACTAAGCTACCTCCAATTGTTCAGAACAAGTAGGAAAAGGACAAGATACAAAGGACAGTATTTAACTATGTTAAATCTTATCCATCCTTAGAAATACCCAGAAATACCTCTTCCAGCTCAGACTGTCTTTCCCTTTGTGTTCTTCTCCATTTTATGGAGGAAAACTGTCAGTTCCTAACTCCTCCTATCTTATTCTTAGACCAACTTTCTTGTTTATCACCATCTTGGGTTAAAAGAAAGGGGAAAGGAAGTTGTCATTGATATTCCAGAAATTCTAACCCCGTTCCCTGTCTTCCTTAAAATCCATTTCAGTTAAAAACAGCTCATTTTAACCTACCAGAGATCCAGACACAGAGCTCATACCCGAGTGTCTACAAGCTGCTAATCACAACTGGACAATTTCCTCTTCACTTGCCCTATAGGGACCAACCTGCGGTTGTTCACAGAGGAGAGAAATCTTTCCAAATCCCAAAAGGAACAGCAACACTCACAAAAGCCTAAGGGACTCCTGGCACAGGAGGACCTGTCACACATGGCACGAAGTAGAAGAACAAGGTTTATATACCCTTCACCACATACTCAGCAAGTAACGGCTTAACTGAACCTGTAAGAGACCTCTAGAGGGCAGGGACCTTTAAGCAAACACCATCCTTTTTCTCACCACATGAAGTCAACAAAGTCACAAAATGAGGAGAACACCACCGTTTTCCTGTTTGCTCATAAGGCTCTAAAATGTCTTTCGAAGTTTAAGTGTGTCAGGTACAATTTTTCACTGTATTTTTCCTGCCATATCTATTACAGTACTACCTTTCACCTGTATGAGGTCTCCCTGTACAAGGACAGCAAATCACCTTTGAAATAATGATTTTTAGTCTCTTCATGCAGCAATGAGGAATTGGCTAGTCTTTTTACTTATAAGCTTACTTACAAATTTACTCATAAGTTCCTCTCATAAAAAGCTTGAATTAAATACAGTAATTATAACTTTCTTTGAATTCAGTTTACAGAGCATGCTGACATATGCCTTTCGCAAACAGATTTATTTGGTCCTCTGAGGCTGGAAGAAAGAGAAGAGGTTGACTACTGCTATTAACTAAATGAAAAACTGTCCTTTGTTTAAGTGCATATAAAGTACAGGACTTTGCACTTGAGCATACATTGTAAGGCATTTGAGAGAAAAGAAAGGGTAAGTTATATGTCTTCCAAAAATAATTCAGAATTTTGACCTAAGTGCTAGGAATTGAAATCTGAGTTCATGTAAAGTTCCAGATGCTTGCCCGAAGTTTCATTAACTTTTGAGTGTGCTCTGGATATTCTGGTCACCGCATATCTTTCATTAAATTTCCCAGTTTTTTTTTTGAAAGAGGGCAAGTTTTGGGGGAAGACAGAAGTGTTTTCTCTCAGAGGATCCCATTTGATTTACTATATAGACACACTAATATCAAAAACATGGCTAGGATTATAATTTTATGAGATCTGAATGCTGTCAACTACAAAACTGTAAAATACAAATTATATATATTGTATTCATAGACCATAACTACAAAACTTAAGAAAAACATATGTGAACTTTTAACAACTTGATGGT
Organism: Pelecanus crispus; assembly: GCF_030463565.1. NCBI lineage: Eukaryota > Metazoa > Chordata > Aves > Pelecaniformes > Pelecanidae > Pelecanus > Pelecanus crispus. The sequence continues at coordinate 36,185,522 of NC_134650.1, forward strand.
TTTGGTTTTCTCTCTTGAAATCTACTACTTACAGCTTTAAAACTACAATATATAGGTTTTGTACCAAAAAGGAAATATTCTATCTGTTGCTCCTGCTTTTTATGATGGAACTACAGTTCTACCAGTTGGTCTGGGCTATACAGCTAACAAATGTCAAAACTTATGGACCAAACCATTTATCAAATAATCTACTCTTTGAATAGATAGGCGCTATCAGCAATCTAGTATTGATCTTTACAGGCTACTGCTATTGTTCATCTGAGCATCCAGAATGCCAGCAAGAATTAATGAAAGAAACAAAATAATGCATACCAAGCACACAGCACACAACCTCTTTCTTTTCTTTCTTTTTTTTTTTCCCCCTTTCTTTAAGTTTGGTAAAATTTATGTACTTATCAGAAATACATTACTATAAACAAAGTATGCAGGCAGGATGGGATATGTGATGGAAAAGTCACCTTCCAGGCATTAACTTCTGCAGACTTCCAGTATATTTACTTCTAGATTAGTGTAACCTACTTGCAGTTGAGATCTAGTATGATAAATTCCTTGCAGTACGTTACACTGGCATTCACTATAGCCGAGACCGAGATGGCACTTTCATTAAAAGCTCCATTTCAGGGCATGTTTAATGTCTTGGACATTTCAAATTGCATCTGGCTGAATCTTGGCATACAGCTTGTCAGTCCAGATGCACAGGTTTTTTTTGGTTTTTTACAGAAAATCGTATAAATTGGTTGCGACATTCATGAGTTCAATTGTGACTAAAAATATTAAATGTTAGTATTTGGAGAACAGTATTTTTAAAGGAAAATACATGCATTTAGTTACTCCTCTTTCAAATTTATCTACATGCTTTCTCCCATACTGCCTTCCATAAGCTCTGCAAAGATCCACAAGTCCACCACACCATTCTCCTTCAAATTCCTCTTTAAAATGCCCTTCTAAGGAGATGCTATTTGATGTACTATGTTTTGATTTAAATGACTAAGACTTGAGATCATCAACCCACAATACAAAATTTTAGACAGAGATGTTACTGCCGTTTTCTCTTCACTGGCTCCTGTACAAGTAGCACAGTAGGGGAGATGTGATGGGAGAGCAAAGAAGCCATGAGCAGACTTATAGCTAACAATTATATCTAGCAAACCTCCTTCCTGGCTAGTACAACAAAACACAACCACCACCTAAACAGCACAAAACAACTACAATATGCAAAAAAAAAAAAAAACATCTAGTCTTTTTTGCAGGGCTCAGAAATTAAGGTCAGTTTCCCAAACCTCAGCCCCGTGTAATCAAAATTCATCTTTCATCTCCAAGGCCAATGATTCCTATTACTCCTCACTGCCCCACCACTTGCTTTCCAAAGGTATTTATTAGATTGTCATTGCAGTTACTTTACCGTGGAGAAATGTGGGGGATAAGTACAAAGGAGCCACAGAGAAGCAAGAGGAAGCAGCACAGCAAACATGCCTGGACTCAAAATCATTGTTCTGGACATTGTCAATACCATTTCTAGACTGGATGATGTTCTTTTCTGAGGTCCTACTCAAACAAACAAGATCATAACAGCACCGATCTGGTTGTCACTTTTATATTAAAGAATCCATCGTGCTGTTATTGTATACAAATGTTCCTCACCATGAGCTTCAAAGTTTGACAAGCTCAATTCCACAATGCAGGTAGACATTTGGGAAATAGCTAGGTGTTCAGGAGCACTCTCCTATGAATTGGAGGATAATGCCAAGTATAAGGAATAACACAAAATAGGATATTACTATTGACATGGCCACTGCTAACAGAGTGTTCTGAGTATTATGCATTTCTGAAGTGTTTCCTGTTAATTAACTACAGGAGACTCATGAGTTGCAGGTTTTGCCCAAGTTCTCTTTAAAGATCTTACTAATTTTCAGTGATTAGCATTAAATTTAAGTATGTCAGCATTCCCATTATAAACCACATTCCCAGGGGTTTATTAAATTATTGGAAAAAAAAATTATTCTGAGGTAAAACTCAGTACTTAGGGGTAAATTTTCAAAGTGCAGCATGCAGTTTTAGCTCCTGATCTCTGAACAAAGTCAATAAGAAGCTGCAGAGCTGCACCCCTAGTCAATGCTTTGAAATTTTACTTCAAAGTCTCACCCCAGGAACAAATTCTGTCACACACACACAAAAATCAATTTGACCTCTTTAAATCTGAAGAATGCCTACTATTCATGCACTGTAACTGCTTTTCATAAAGATTTTCACTGTTTCCTAAATCTGCCCAGCCAATCATAAGCAACTGCTTTTGGGAAAGGGAAGAAGTATTAGAGAGGGTATAAATACTATATCTATGGGGGGGTAAAAGATTTATTGTTGCTTTAACCAGAAGCAAAACCAGAGTAAATACATACAGCCATGTTTCCAGCTAGCAATACATTTTTAAAAAAAAAAAAAAAAAAAAAAAAAAAAAAAGAGTAGTGCATTTGTTCCTGCATCAACATGACTATAGTAAACTGAACTTATTAAATGCAACATCAATAATCAAGAAAGATGACCCTTTTCTATTGCCAAGAACCAGGTAAATTACTCAAAACCAGTAAAATGGTAGACATTTTATACTGAAAGATTTGAAGGGGAATACGTTGAACATAAAGATGACTAGTGTTGTGGCATTGAAGAAAAAACATAATTTTTCATTGATGTAATGCAGCAGAGCTGGAAAGAACACAAATACAACAGTAGATCCATTAACCGCATGACAAGAAACAGTGTTCACATCGACTTACTAAACTGTTTTTGATTCTTTAGTACCAACACGCAGAACGATCCTTACATTATGTTGCCAAGGAAAACCTAGAATGCATTTATTTCATAATGTAGCTTTCTTCCATTATCATAATAGAGCCATCATAGTTGTTGCAAACACTGTATGGCCTCAAACACCTAAATACAGCCATTAAATTGGACATTTTTTTAAGAGGAGGACATTTTAAGCCTCCCTAGAGATTTGTGTTGCCTGGCAAACTCTCAGCAAGAACTATCTATTACTGCAAAACCTTGCTTACATGTGAGGGAGGAGGAAATTATCTCAGTTAACAAAGGGGACATATTTGGAACCATGACCAGAGAATGAGGGCTACTTCAAGGCCATTAAAGTTAACACCATACACTGACACAGAACCTTAGGTGGAATTTGTATTCATTCTGAGCAAGTGATTTCTCTCTTCTATGCGAATTACAGCTTAAACTATTTTATCTTGAAGCCCCACCTCACCCACTCTCAACATTTGAACTTGGTGCATGAGAAGGCCTAGTTCGCATTGCAGAAGGGAAATACAACATGGTACAGCAACCAAGATGCTCCAGTCAAAGCTTTGTAAAGTATTCCCCTCTGTAAATACAAAGGGTACAAAGGAGAGTCTTTTTTAATCACTGCCTTGCTTATTGAACACAGTAACAAGTCAGGGACAGACAGGCACTTTCTCTTTTGTTTTAGGATGAAAATCAGGAATAATTCCTTTACATTCTATACCTTAACATCCATGCTTAGTAAGTCTTTATTTTAATGTTTCATTAGTAGTACCAGTACACCAGTTACATGGCTGAAATATCACATGGTGCTATCCTGCCTACTAATTTGAAAGAGCTCAAAACGACTAACCAACAGTTACATCTATTTCATATCCATTTAAAGTATCATTAATTTAATGAGGATTTGTTTACATACGTAATGAAACTAAGAAGCACAGACACACCTTTGTTTTGTCCATCTTTTTATATCAAAAGAGCTTTTAGACAATTAAATACAAATATTTGTGGTGGATTAAAATATGGCACTTGCATTGATCAATATTCCAGCTTTTCAGCAAGTGTTGTTGTTTTACTCTTGGCTATATTTTAGGATTCAAAAAACCTGACAATCTATTCTCCTCTGAACAAGCAATAAAAAAAAAAATCTTACTTTTAATTTCACATAAACAGTATTTGCACCAATATGCTGTTTGCACTGAATCTGCATAACTAGTATTACAATATCTCTTAGTGTAATTTGCATGAATAATTAAATGTGAAAGGTGTGCCTTGGCAAATTACATTATTGTATGCAGTTCACAAATAACTACATTAATGCTAACTGGTCAACAGTCCAACATCTCAACGTTTGCTAGGAGAAGTGGTAAATTAGTTACCAGCAGCATTAACTGTATCTTGAAAAAGCAGGATTATCTAACAATGAGGAATAGGTTTTATTTTGTTAAGAACTCAATATTATTTTAGAATTTCTTTGAAGTCGTTTTCCTTACTATCAATATTATCTCCATCCCCAGGGATGGTAGTTTGATACACACACATTATAGATTCTTCAGCAACTTTATAGCTTAATTGAATAAAACCACATTTTCATTTGTGACTGCATAGGTTTTATGTCACCTCTCACCAGCCACTTCCTAGTAACTCAGCTCTATGCTCTGGATCAGCGCCTTCTTCTCCACCAGCTTGATATTAACAGGAACAGAGACACCCTCATAGGCCTCTGAGCTGCAAAGCACCATACTGTATTACAACAGCATTATCTTATTTACCATTAACATAAATATGCCTAAAAGCAGTGCATAAAAATTATACACACATTCCTCCGGTGTCCACACACAGCACCTATCTAGGAAAACACTAATATCATTGCTTCAAAAATAGTACCAGTGTCATAGGATGCATATTTAAAACTTACTGTATATATTTTCAGATCAATATGACTTGTTATGACAACATCTGAAGCACAACTCTCACTTGTAAAACGACCTAGTACCCATATAAATATATACATGTATGTACGATATTAATTTGACAACTTGGGGTAAGGTACAGAGATGGCAGGGTGTGGCTAAGTGCCTACTAAAGTAAGTTTGGCGGTTTGACGCAGGAAAATGTAAACACCACTCTGATATTATACATTCAGTCTTAGGAACAGAATTCAAACACCAATCCTAAACTCCAGCTGAAAGAGGGAGCAGCTGCTCTCAACAGCCCTTAGCTAGGAAAAAGCATACACTCCTAGCTCAGCTCACTTATCTGTGTACTTGTATTATACCAACAGCAGCAACATAGGATCGGACGTAGTTGTGGTAGGTAATTTACATTTAAAAAAAAGTACATTGTACAGAGCTGTGACAAAAAAGAAAAAACAAACCATGTAAGACAGGGTTTTATGGTCATGATTTACTACCAGACAAAAGAGGTGAAGCAAGAAACTCTTACAGAAGCACTGAATTTAACAGCTATATTGCATACAAGTTTATCTAGTCCCGTGAGAGCTCCACCAGAATTTAAGCCTTTTCCAAGCTCCCGTGTATCAGAGCTGCTGCACATCTTACCATTACACTTTGGCATTCTTGTGAAAACTTTTCCACTTTCTTTTCCTCATAATTCTCTCCTACCTAGCCACGCTACTCCTTAGTGTGGTGATACACTGACAAGCTCTGGTATTAAGCTTTGTTTTCTGGAGCCAGGTCCACTACTTCTGTGGTTTTCTGGGACTGCTAGAAATCAGTTCGTGACCCCTGAATAAAGGAAGACTTTTGGAGGCAGGATACCCTCTACTTCCGAACTTCTAAGAAACAAAGTCACACATGTAATATATGAAGCAGAAATATTTCCTTACTGGAGTTTTTTATTCTTATATATAGGACACAGAAAGAATGCAGTCACCTGCAGACAGAAATTTCTACTGCTTGACAACTCCTTGGCCTGCAGAAAGAATAGCAGAAATGGAAGAGACAACAACATACGGGGAGGGGGAAATAAGAAAGACAGACAGACAGACAGACAGACAGAAAGACAGACAGACAGAAAGAAAAAGACTAGATAAATAATAGAGCCATCAACTCTCAAGAGGACATCAGATGTATCCTGCTGAAGGCAGGAAAGCTTCACTGAGGTTTTCCAAATAATTGACAAGAAGGTTTTCATTTCTTCATGATCTACCTTCTCAGAATAAGTGAAAAAAATAGCAGGGTTTATACTTAATCTTTTTCAGCTATGGCCTAAGAACAGATAAAGAGGTAATCTCAGTATCAGACAAAAAACAGTACTGATTTTCATAACTGTAATTTCACAAAATGCAACCTGGCTTGAAACGTGTGGAAGAACCCAATATTTGAAAAATCTAAGAGGTCTGTATGGCTGCCACCAGACAACATACTTCCAACTAAACCTCTACTATGCAGCATGAACAATTTACAGTCCAATACAATGCCTACAGACTTCTCATGCACTTCTTTCTATTTTCAGTTATCACTGATCAGTGTATCCCCCCCCAAAAAAATTAACTTGTTTCTGAAGAGGAGAGATGCTAATTTCATTATCACCTTGCCAACCCTTTCAGACATTATTTTAATGATCTTCAACAATCTAAGTAAATTGATAACAAGCAATATGGGAAATGTACTAAGCTTGTGTGGCAAGGTTTTGGTAGCGGGGGGGGGGGTTACAGGGGTGGCCTCTGTGAGAAGCTGCTAGAAGCTTCCCCTATGTCCGACAGAGCCAATGCCAGCCGGCTACAAGATGGACCCGCCACTGGCCAAGGCCAAGCCAATCAGCGACAGTGGTAGCACCTCTGTAATAAGATATTTAAGAAGGGAAAAAACAAAACAACAACAACAACAACAACAAAAACCCACACACAACAGGACACAAACTGCAGCTGGAGTGAGGAGTGGGAATATGTGAGAGGAAGGACTCTGCAGGCACCAAGGTCAGTGCAGAAGGAGGGGCAGGAGGTGCTCCAGGCACCAGAGCAGATTCCCCCGCAGCCCGTGGTGAAGCCCATGGTGAGGCAGCTGTGCCCCTGCACCCATGGAGGTCCACGGTGGAGCAGAGATCCACTTGCAGCCCAGGGAGGACCCCACGCCGGAGCAGGGGGATGTGCCCGAAGGAGGCTGTGACCCTGTGGGGAGCCTGCACTGGAGCAGGCTCCTGGCAGGACCTGTGGACCCGTGGAGAGAGGAGCCCACGCTGGAGCAGGCTCCTGGCAGGACTTGTGACCCCGTGGGGGATCCACGCTGGAGCAGTCTGCTCCTGAAGGACTGCACCCCGTGGAAGGGACCCACGCTGGAGCAGTTCATGAAGAACTGTAGCCCGGGGGAAGGACCCACATTGGAGAAGTTTGTGGAGGACTGTCTCCTGTGGGAGGGACCCCACGCTGGAGCAGGGGAGGAGTGTGAGGAGTCCTCCCCTGAGGAGGAGGGAGCAGCAGAGACAACGTGTGATGAACTGACCTCAATTCCCATTCCCCATCCCCCTGTGCTGCTTGGGGGGAGGGGGCAGGCAAAAATCAGGAGTGAAGTTGAGCCCGGGAAGAAGGGAGGGGTGGGGGGAAGGTGTTTTAAGACTTGGTTTTATTTCTTATTACCCTACTCAGTTTTGATTGGCGATAAATTAAACTGATTTGCCCTGGATAGAGTCTGTTTTGCCCATGACGGTAATTGCTGAGCGATCTCCCTGTCCTTATCTCAACCTATGAGTTTTTTCATTATATTTTCTCTTCCCTGTCCAGTTGCGAAGGGAGTGATAGAGCAGTTTTGGTGGGCACTTGGCATCCAGCCAGGGTCAACCCACCACAAAACATTATAAGGATCTGTTTTGGAACAGGAGATGATCAACTCATGAATGTCAGCAAATAATACCCTCATTAATTTTTTCATAATGAAAGACAAAAGAAAACACACTATTACAGTGGAAGAGCATTTATAAGTTATATAACCATAAGGCTGAAGGATCGAGCACCAAAATTTCTTCTAACAAAAATTAATGTGGTATTCCACTTCCATGTTCCTAGGTTGACCCAACTGTCAGGAGAGGGCAGTATATTCTGAGTTTTGACTCAGCGTTATTCACCTCCACTTCCACATGGACCTCACACAAAACTAACTGTACATGATGTAAACTTAAAAAAAAAAAAACCACCAAACAAACTTTTACACATGTAGAAATTATGTGGAGACATGTTGAAAGGTCCATGGGGGGTTATGAACACTCAGTACTTCTCAGGACCTGGTATACTAAATTATATCCCCTTCCTTGCATTCTTCATGTCACCAATCATCTTTTACTTTCATTGGGTATTTAATAATGTCTTGCATATACAGTTTAACAAAATGTGGCCTTAGTTCTGATATAAATATCATACTATTAACAGCTCCTTATTGTTTGATTGATCAAATCTTGTTTCACTGATTAGAAGTTGCCTGTATTACATAGGTTTGTCTTAGATTTGTTCCACTAAGCCCAGGCTATAACAGCTTCTCTCACTCTGTTTCAATTCACAGTGCTTGATACTGCCTCATGAGCCTCTTAAAGGTTCTCCTCCTTCTAATCAAACCCCTAGAGGCACTTTAGCAGCTAACCTGGGTGATTACAGGCATTGCTGTTGTAATTTACTAAATTATAAATGCTTTTTCTTAGTCATCAGTTTCAATTGTGTAAAGTTGCCCAACTGTAATGGAAGTTGCATGCAGAAATATTGTTGAAAATTTAATTTGCATGCAAATCTGCCCACTTGCCATCCTTTATCGTGAAGTGTTAATGTAGTCACACAGTGCCGCACTCATGGATTACCAGGATTTTCAAACAGGCACTGCAACTGTGACCGCTTGAATATACCATCCTACATTGCCCCCACAAAAATTCTTATTTAGGTTCATCACTTACAAAGAAAGAAAAAAAAAAAAAAAAAAAACAAACCAAAACCAAAACCACACCCCACCCATAAAAAACCCCAACCAACCCAAACCTCTGGCCAAACTTTTCAGTGAGGTTTATCCTGAGGCTTTATACCTGTCTCTTGTCAGGGGTCTTTCCCCCGCCCTCCCTTAATCCTCCCTCATTCACAGGGACATGCACACTTAAAGAAAGGCAGCTGGCACATGGTACAACACTTATTACTTCAGGCTCCATCGGCAAGTGCCTGTCATTATCACCTACCGTGTTTCCTGTCTGATTTATTGTATTTAAGAAGTTATAGCTGTAGGTAATTAAAGACTACCACTCTGGTGTGACAAATAATCACCACACAATTCATGTTACACTAGAAAAGTCTAAGTCTCTTTCCTCCTCACTTCTTAGGCTTTACACAACACAAGCAGCTGACTCGCTGCTTCTTTTTATTCCAGATTCTACACTTGCAACATTCTGGGTCTAACTAGTTTTATTCATATTTTTAATGTAGCACCCGTAAGCAGTACAAGTACATTCCAAGAAAATAATGAAAAATGAACAAGTGCTTATTCAAGAGTAAAGAAAATTCTCAGTTTGAGACAAATTTATGTTTGCTTTTGGAAAGTATTTGTATTCCATTTTTACTAATACAAACACACGCAAGAAGTGCATTCTAAACTCAGGCACCCTGGTACTGTAGAAAGTACACACTGATCTCCTGTACATGGACATTCACTGCAATAACTTCTTTCAACACCTGACTAGAAAAAAGAACAAGCTAGGAAGAATCACATGCTTAAAAGTTTAGCATCTGTTTATATGGGTTTTTTAATCCAATGAGTTAGTGCTCCCAATCTGCTATGACTTCCCACTGGACCCTCAGCAGAATTTGGGCACATACTCTTTACAGACAACAAATAATACTGTTTTCTTTATAGGGAAAATATACCCACCACTGTGAACAAGAACGGCCTGATGAAATGAAGGATAATCCAGGCATGTTTCAGAAAGAACAGACACTTAGACCTAAGATCTACTAATGTAAAGGAAAAGAGTTGTTTTAGTGAACCAACAATTATATTGCAAACATTTCATATGTTTTTTGAAAGCTGAATAGCTAGAAGGGAAATAGGGTCATTGCAAACAAAATACACGCACCAATTCTGAACCGTAGGGCACAAAAGTGTTTATATGTTTCATTAGCTATTATTACAAAAACAAGGAATTTTTAATATTTCAGTTACATATAAGAAAAATACCTTTTCTGATTAACTAATTGCACATTCCAGATTTTCTTGGAATTACAAAGATGTAGCAAAGCACTCAAATGTGTTTTGGGTTGTTGGGATTTTTTTTTTAAGTTTACCAAGAAAATTTACAGGCTCATTCATTAAATCATAGGATACAAGAGACTGGAAATGGAACAGGTCACAAAAGGTCAAGTATTATTTTTTTGTATAAGTCAAGCATTGTCCCTGGAGTAGCTCTGAACGATATGTGAAACAGTCCAGTAATGAGTGTTATCACTTAATTTGGCATTCTTATTTGAAATTCCCTTCAAAGCCTGTCTGTGTGTTGAAATAGCCCAAAACGTCTTCAAAATATTTTATTACTACTATAATAAGCAATTTCAAAATGAAAGAAAATTGTACTTTTCTTTCTGATAAGTTTGCACTAATTGAGATACTGAAATAAATTTTGGAGTGCCAGAAAAGAGAAAAATCAGTAAGTATTTCAGCTTCCATAAAGAGATGCAAGGCAAGACATTTAAATTCTACAACTAAGACTTACAGCTAACAGGATTTGCAAGACCAAAGAAACATACTGCAAATCTGGTGGTTTTTTTAAAGTACTTAATTGAATGCATGCACGGAGAAAAATCTTAAAAGAAATTAAAGATGACAAATTCCACTCCTCTCCTGCTTCTCATTTCATGGCAAATTCCACTGATAGAAGGAAAATTATATTTACCGTTCTTACATACCTGACCTCCAACTACATTTACAACAGAACTTTGGTTGCAGAAATACAACTGATCAAAGACTCTAACACAATGGTCTCTCAGGCTCTTGTAATATTATTCATTTTTAAAGTACTCATTCAAAACAACAACATATATCCCTAGTGCATCATTATGTCATGCATTAAGTTCACTTACTCAGAGGAGCTATTCCACATCTTCCCTGCTTTCAGGCAGAGGTCACTTCTGTCAAAGGAGGTAAGAGCAGTACAGTTTACAGGTCTTCAGTGTACTATGGCACAAAGATAGAAATATGAACATGTAGATTTACTTCAACTCCTTTCAACACAGCAAGAAATATAGCTAAGCTTAAAACACTTGATAAATTATTAGAAGAGAGAAGAAAAACTGTCTTCACTGCAATTTTCCAGTGAACCTAGTTTTTAGAGTCTTCATACTTCTGGTCACAGTGTCCTGACTTGCTCCAAATCCATAGCCACCCTAACTCCAGTGAAGCAAATTTCACAAACTTGCTAGGTGGAGCCACTCCTACTTTACATCAGGTGAGTTGGTCTTAGAAGATTTTATTTACAGGTGACACTTTCTCAGCCAGCCTGAGTCCAGGTGCAGTTGTTATGTACAGGCTATACTGTGCTGTGTATGTGGTTTGTACTAGATTTTTGTTGTTACTTTTTTTTAAAAAAAAAAACTTCTAAGGAAAAAATTAGCACCACACTATTCTCCCTACTTAAGGAGTCTTTACTTTTACTGCTGCTACAATTAACTATTTTCAAAGGCCTGAAGTTACCTACCATCCATTCATTCATAGAATGTCACTAAGCAACAAAAATTTAAAAATGCTTTGTTTTGTTAACACTTAAAAGCATTAAAAAAAAAATCCTTCAAAATTTCTCTTCAGTAAATTACAGTTTAGGATTTGTCTTATTTAAACACTTTCCCATATAACACTAATCCACACACGAGCCCTCTGCATAACAGCATACGCACACATTATGTACAGTTCCAGCATACCTTAGGATTTGGTGTTAGCAGGAACTCTATATAAAAAAAGATAGCTCCTCAGTCCTTTCCCTCAACTAGAATAAAATCCCCTCACCTTCCTTCCAGAGCAGAGTTCTCAAGATGTATCTGCTGTTATAACACAGCAGTAATTGCCAAGCACCTTCAATCTAGGGTTCAAGCAAAATGATTCTGAGCTGCTCCACACCCCTTTCCAGGGCGTTAGCATCTGCCAGCCTCTTCCATTTCCTTCCCGTACATTTCATCTGTGCTTTTATCTTTTCCTCCTTTTATTTTTCTTTATCTATTTTTGACAATAGTGACTAGCACAGTATAACAGCATTATATAAGCTTTTTACAGTGCCATGTTTTGCTTTACAGAGTGAGCATAAATGAGGAAACACTAAGTTAAACTCTGACAGCCAATGCTGGATGTATCAGCTTGGCCTATAAATAAGCACTGATCACCTCCATTTTATTGAACTCATTTTCCAGGCAAGCAAAGACCACAAGATTCCTCTGCAAATTTTCCCTTTACACTCTCCAGCAGTGCTGCTAGTGTCAGCTGCGACAGATTTATAGCCTATTCATTCATGGGAACAAAAACCCTGCCAGGGCTGGTCATGCAACACGCAGTAGCAGTTAGTTCAGAAGATAACAGCTGCAATACCTCACTTCCTTATTCAGCACTCTATAGCATACACTACTTTGGAGATAATAAATGCTTCTTGTTTGTATTTCTTGAGTAATATCAGAGGAAAGGGTCCGCATTACAACAGTATGAAGTGCCACTGCAACACAGGGGAATTAATCAGCGTTTTCATTGTATTTATTCCTTCTCTGGCTTTATGGTTTTATAACTGACATAAAAAAGTTACTCCAGACTGTTTTTATATACTGTCATTTCCAGGGATAGTCAAATATTTAAATTTTTAATTTAGTGACCATTTAATTTTAAAGGTTATTTTGGATTATTTTGAATTCCAAGGTCTTACAATATGTAGTGCTTTAATACCAGGAGACATTCACTGACAGGATTAACCAGTTATTTTCCCTTACACTCAAAGTCAAAAAATGTGCTTAATCTGAAGCAACTGAACTGTAGATTATAAAATTACCAGATTCCTTTCACTATTTTGAAAAGCAATCTAAAATGTGTAATAGTTTTGTACATATTCTTTAGTTGAAGTATGATGCGGTATCAGAGAGAACATGTCAGACTAAGAACAACACCGCTTTTTTTGGAGGTGCTCCTCACAGCCATCGGGTTTGGAAGAGATGCTCTTACATTTGGGTTACATGGTGAATTTTTAAGCAATGCACTGTTGCCTCATTGCAAACAATCTCAACCTTCAACCTCTTCTCAAATGTGTCTGCTGCAACTGTTTCCTGCTGCTCTGCAGCAGCCCACTCTTTCTCCCATTGAAAATACACAAAGACATCACACCAAGCTCTAATCACAAGCCGCATGGACTAAGATCAAGACCCACTTATGTGCAACTAATGCATATTTTCATGGTCCCTTTAAAGGAGATACTGCATTGACATGAAAACCGAAATGAACTTTTATCAACTTGTGATTTTCATCTTTTTCCAATGCTCTCTACTACAAAATAATGTCCAAATAAAGGCCTAAAATGAACCTTTAATTATGATAAAATCTAGTTTTTCTAAGTATTTCTTAGGTTTGTTCAGCCTGGAGCACGATATTCAGCTCTTACAGCTGTTCAGGAGATCAGAACTTCTAGTCTCAGAGAGAATTTTGCAACCTCAGTCTTCTTTCAGAAACACAGTGCCCAAAACTAAGTGTACTTTTTTTGTGCGTGCTTTCACCAGAAGAAAATGTATAGCAATCTTCTAAAATAGTGGTGCAGACCACAAATATTTGCATCTTGAATTTCTTATGAGCTTTTACTGAAGTCATGATCCACTGTCCCAAGTTATGGTTAAGAATTTCATTCTTAGTTTGATCAAATGTACCTATATGCCACGGCATACAGAAGAGCATATTTATTGTAAAGATGGAAAATATGGGAATGATCAAAAAATACACTCTAAAATAAACCATTAGTTGGTCTAATTAGAAAATTCACCTCTCTACAAATCTCGTCTCCCTTAGCAGAGCAGAACACACAACCATCTTACTACATCGGAGTAAAGGTCTGGGCTAGAATCCTGTCTGCAGCACTTGAGACCCCAACTGCAAATATAAATGCTTAGGAACAAGAAGATGCTTAGACCACAACAGCAAATACAACCCACTAAAAGCACCTCTGTGTAACCTCTTCGAAGTCAAACACATGCTCTAACATGCTCAGATAGACTGCCAGATTTAACTCTGAATCTCCTTGTTTCAGTCCATGGAATGTATAGAAAATATGACATCTGTTACTGTAACTACAGTCTTTGCTAATCAATCAGGTTTTACTGTGTGGCCTCTGGCTCAGCTCATAACACTGGAAAGAAGCTAGAGCAGCAGTTAAAATTTTGCCAATTTAATAATCCTTGCTAATTGGAAGAATCACTGGGGGAGAACCAACCACCACCTCCACCACCAAACCCAAAACCCACGAGTACTGAGGTTTACAGTACCTGTGCTGTTCCTATTGGGTGAGGAGGAAAGGGGAGGGGAAAAGATTTTCTGCACTGAAAGTGGGGGTACAGTGTAAGAAACTAACCACTTGAATAATTCCTCCTTGCATTGTCTTATCCTGGCAATATAAATCTCAATATATATACATATTTAATTGTACAACATTTATAAAGAAGCTTTTATGAAGCAGTCCTATTTTATCTGCTGAAAATTAGCCACCCCCTGCTGTAAAAACTGGATTTTTCCCACTCAACGTAGAAATACATTCATTCTTATAATTGTTCTTTTCTTTCAAATCACCTAATATAACAAATGCTAGAAGACATTATAGTTCATCTGCTAAGCATTCTCTTTATGAGTTGAGGCTTCAATGCTTTAATGAGGAAATTGCCTGATTTAAGTAAATCATGTCACCTCCACCCAGGTAATCATATTTGTTGCAGACTTCTGCTGACCTCATCTCTACAGTAAAGAAACAAAACCACATTTACATTTTCAGCTTGAAATATTTGGTTCCAATGATTTACAAATAGGTTGTAATGAAAACTAATTTTAGCCTACTCCAAAGATACTGTTTAAGTTCTCTGTTGATGGCATTTACAGATATATGATTATTGGTTACTGTCATTTAAATAGAGACAGCATGTTTTTGCAGAAAGCAAGCAAGCTACTTGTGAGATCATTTCTGCATAGGTTACTACATTTTGAAAATGTTACTTTCACGGGAAATAACTGAAAAGCTAAACAAAAACTAAATGTATGTATTTTCTATGATAAGATGTTTCAATTTTTTTTTTTTTTATATAGTTTTCCCCTCTGCTTCATACAAGAAATCCTTTTGGAAGTGACTTCCCACAGCATTATCTGCATCACAACTTTTCCTTGTGAAATGTTTCAAAAAATGCTAGTTAACTAGTCTTGTGAAATTTCAAGCAAGTTTTAAGCAAAAAATTAGTTTTACCCTACTTATTTTCCACATGCATGAGAAAAAGGAATACTGCCATTACGAGAGCAAAGGTTAGAATTTCACATGGAAGGCAGTACAGTTAACATGTCAATGCATATTGCCCTCAAGACTGTCAGCCTCATATTTTGCCTTTTCAGTTAAAATTAATTTATTCATCATTCTTACTTTTCACTCGGTCATGGATTTTTCCAGTATGCAAACACAATTTCTAAATTATATTCTTCTAGCTCAAGTTCTGATGCAAATAAGAGAAATAAGGAAGGCAGGGGATGGGGAAAATGCGTGGAACTTACTAGCAATTACAACTTTCTTGTATAGTTCTAACTCACTGTGTGGAACACAAATTCCAAAGACATGAGACCACAGGAACTGTCCAATCATCTAACCTGATCTGATCCAACTTAGATCAAAAAGCTTCATTCAGCTACTTCTATAGCAAGAGAACACTCCCTAATACAAAAAAACTTCATTCTGTACTGTGAAACTCATTCGGAAAAGCTACAGATCTTTATTCAAACTTCTGTAGATCTGTAGCACTTTACAGTTCTTTACAGATCCTAATAATTTCAACGATTTTTTTTAAAAGCTGAAATGCATTTGGATGTAATAAAGAGAATATGGCTTTAAGTACTAATAGATTGAAATGGTTTGCCTTGAATTTATACTCTCCACATTTAATTTCAAATTTGAGGTACAAAGCTGAGATTTGAGGAAATCAGACACAGTTTCCCTCAATATACAAGCCAAATAAGATTCATAGGTCCATTGGCTTTTTTTCACTACACTGGGAGAAAATTTTTGGATCGTAATCCAAGATTTCCTTCCAAATGAGATAACCTTTATTTTCTAGTTTTCAAAAGATTTGAATCCTTCATTTATAAAAAACCAAACAAACAAAAAACCACAAAAAACACCACACGTTCTTTTTTTTTTTTACTATTTCACAGAGACATTGGCATACACAATTTTTTTTACAAGACAAAAAAAAATCTCTGCTTTAAGAAACCCATAAGGCAAAATTTACACATTACAACCTGTAAATTTAAGGTGAAAGGATGATATATAACCTCCCATTTATTCATATTGACATTTAAAATGACCTAAATAAGTAGCATAGGATCCTTCAGAAAGGCTTTTTTTATTTAATCCTTTCTTCAGCTAAAAGGATGAAGTCTCATGCATATTGCTAGTGAATACTATTTCTTCTCACTAAGACGATTCATTAGAAGAAAAAGGAAAACTAAAAAAGAGCAACTAAGCAAAACTCAACATTTTGCTATAGCTTCATATCCTTTGTGCAGGGTTCTCTCTATTGCAATTCCCTTTCAACCACTTACAAAAAGATTGGCTTGTCCTGAGTCGTTCCAGAAAAATCAAAAGAAGGGAGAGTGTGAAAAAGCTTCCATAGGCAGTAAACATAAAGGTGATAATAGAAGCAATACAAAGGTGATAATTGACCTCAGTGGTCAGTCTAGCCTAATATTCTGTCTCTGATATTTGCCTTTACAAATTATTTGGTGTTTAGAAAACTTCCTAATGGGGCAAAATATATCATATTAGAAAAGCCTATTCCTAAGTTTCATTATCTTACACTGAAGAATGATTTCAAAACATTGCTTTGAAATTTATGGTAACAGCTCTTTTCCAACTTCATTGAATGTCCTATGTTCCAGAACTCAGAACACCAGTGTCTCATTCACTAAGTACCTAGAACAAACTTAAGCTAAATGCCTTTTCTTTTTCTTTTTTTTTTTTTTTTTTTTTTTTCCTCAAAAAACTTTGTATGAATTCCCCTTTCCCAGGGCTTTGAGCCCTTAGGAATGTAGGTACAACGTGATTTTCAAGGAAGCCTTCAAAGTTTTGAACACAATGCATCACTTCTGAAATACATTGCACAATTGACTAAATTTGCCTGCCAACAATCTCTTTTCCTTAAATATTCTTTCTACTATGGATGACAGATTTTTGCAACATCTTTGTAGGTAGTACAGAGCCCTATCCTTTGAAAGACAATATTTTAGTTATCTTCATCTTTAGCAAAGAGCCCGGGTTAGCAGCCTCATAAAAAAAGCAACCCCTGCAAGTAATACAGCATGTTTATAAATTAAGATTTTTTTACTATTGTTGAGTAAAACAAAACTTCAAGAACTGAGCACGAAATTGAAGAATGTTACCAAAATAATATTGGTGTCCACATTCCCAAACCTAAAAAGTCAAATCTGGGTTGTTGCTGATAACGTAACACCTAATTTCATAATTTCTATTGCTCTCTCAGATTGTTACCTTGAATTTGCACCTATGTCTCATGTTTTCTGTCCACCACATTACACTAAATCAATGACAGTATCTATTAGTTTCACAGCATACAGGAGTTATAGGACAGGGCGTATTTTAAATTATTTTGAGCGTGGCAAACAGAATACTCAATTATATTTGTTTGTTAATCTGAAAATAGAATGTTGGGTTATATGGCTTCACGAACAACTGAGAGAACATTAGCAGAAACCATAATGTGCTCGTCTAACATTTCCAGAGCTGACTCAGAACCTCAGGTCTGAGATGCCCTGTACAGTTCACCGTGTGTGATGTAACAGATACTGCTGCAGTCTCTTCCTAAAAAGATGTTATGGTTTGTTACTTCTATTTTCCCCAAATCCTTCAGTTTAACGGTAGTTTACACATAAGACTGTTTCCTTCTCCCACTTGTGAGTTTATTTATCTCAGAAACCACATAAAAGGCTGGGACAAGCAGATCATAAGTAGGGTGAGCATCGCTCAATTTCCTCTGTTATCATCACTCTTTCCACGTTGGGACCATTTCGTCTTCAGAAACTCATGTGCATGTACCTACAAGAACTACACAACGCTCTGCAATCGCCACATTTTGGTGAAAAAGATGACCTGACCTGAGACTCCACATGTCTACTTCTGCTCCTAGAAACACAGTGACGTACCTTTTTTTTTTCCTCAATGTTAATCAAAGAAACCATGTCAGAATTACATTTACCGATGAAAAAATTGCCCATTTCTCACAAACATCTTAATTATTTCACAAAATAGCTTTCTAAAGGAATGTTCATAAAACTCCAGTAATGATTCATTAAATCCTATCTGATTAATGTGTAATAGAGCAACTATCCAATGTTTGAAACATACTTAAAAGTTGAATAGGAAGTCCACAAGCAGTAGAAGAATTTGTGTTGGACAATACATTTGAGGCCTTTAAATGCCTCAGAAGAAAAAGTGGACCAAACACTGCTCAAATAGCTCAAGCTGTGCCAGCATCTCCAGTTTTATATGAAATAGCAAAAAATCAGTTTGAGTTTTAAATTGATTAGTTTTCAGAATAATCAAATAGTTTCTTTCCAACCCACTTATTTTTGCCAAAAATGAAGTTATTTCTTTTACATGGCACTTTAACGTTAGAAAATTTGTCTTGCTCTGTGAACCTAGAGGCTATTTTTTTCAGTTAAAAGGACTGATCTTTTTATATACTGATGTCAGAAAGATGACAGGTTAAATTTGTCTAAACACTATACTGCTAATTACTGACCTTCCCATGTAAATATTTGCAGATCAACCCTTCCTAAACTCAGCTGAAGTCATGATTACTAAAAAAACAATTATTATTAAAGGCATGGGTTTTTGCATATGCATTAACCAGCATCCTGTGTTTTTGCTGTTTAGAATTTAAAATATATCAAATTCCTTTCCTTCCTACCTTAAATTTCAGAAGATAGTCTCCAAAATTCTAAGAGATTGCAACATACAATCTTCTTATACTTCTGAAAGTCTTTCCAGAAAAGTATGACAGAAATCTTACTTTTCATGACACTGGGGAAGAGAAAGAAACCTTCACTAAAACTTGACTTTGTAGACTTCCAATGACTACAGCCCCATCAGACCTTTCTTGTAATTGATATCTGTCATGTACAAGTAATAAGGTGTCCTCTGTAACAGGTCTTCAGACAATCATCCTCCCTGATACAAGCGATAATGGCTACAGTGTCATAAGCTGAGGTTAAATATACTGTAAGTGTGTGACTTTATGGGATGCTAATTAGAAAGCAGGTGAATAATACATAAGAAGTAGAGAGGGTGCACGATAATACAGAGGTAGAGGGAGGAAGAGTATGAGCTCTAACTGCCAGATAAAAATGCTGAGCCTCCTTTCTCAGAGCCGAGTCCTTTGTACCTATGTAATAGCCTTGCTTGAATGAAGCTTCATATATATATTGTGGTGTGAAAGGTATTTAAAATTCCATTTTAAATTTTGTAAACTGTCAAAAGGAAGCAGAGATGTTATTTTTAATACTATTTCTGTGCCTTTTGACTAGAAGGCTCTTAATGTTATTACTATTACTTCATTTATCCGAAGTCCTCTTCTCTGAAGTTCTTTTGCTATCTATTTCAGGACTTTGTCCTCTTTCCTTTCTTCCCCTTTTCTTTATAGAGCTGTCTATGTCTTCCCTTTCACAATACATTCATGTAAAGATGACGGTGAAATTCTTCTGCTCACCACAGGATGTTGTTAGTGACAATTATAATTAGTGTGCTATCACGATCACTGGAGGAAAGAACATGCTACAGCCCCACCATGGGTTGTTGCCTCTTCAATTGCTTATACTATTGTTCTTGAGATCTTGTTAAAATTATACTTAATGACTGCTGTTTAGATTCGTTTATCATGAAACCTTATACGTGCAGGTTATTCACCCATTTAGTTTGCCGTCTCACTTCTATCCTTCTTTTTCATTAAGTGCCCGTTAACAGGAGTTTTGCCTGCTAACGTAATTCATTCCTTATACTAGTATATCTTTATTACATAAATATATATGTCACATCTGGGGGTTTTTGCTAATATATGCCAGAAAAGTACAGTTTGTATTTTCCCCACTGTTGTTGTTCTCAATGTTTTCAGGATATTGGCTGATCAGTTGTCTTCTGATCAATACTGAGATTAAATGGAATCACACATTTCACCAATATACGTTTATTCCTATGCTGAATAGGCCAACTATTCACTTTTAAATATTTTCAGTTTTGCTGGTTAGAATTAAAGGGAACACTCACAACTTATTACATATGCATTTTTCTAACTATTACACACATAAAGAGAACCGTGCACTATTACTTACGAGTTGTCCTATCTACATATATTCTGCTACCCAAGAAGTAATTACTCAGACACAAGCTCCACTCAAAAAGTTAGTTTTACTGAGTAACTGACTGAAGCAGAGGGGAGTGCAGAATTCAGGGATGATACTCATGCACATACATACACCTATACTGATGCTGGCTGTATCCATGGCCAGGCCAAAGATCTTTGGAGAATTGGGGTTTCAGTGCCCCACACCTCCAAGAAACAAGCCACTAAATGAAGGAAGAGTACCTCCGCTTGGCATCTTCTAAAGTATCAATCTTTCTTTGCTATCCTCTCCCTTCACCTCTTGTGTATGCAAAAGGCAAACAAAATGAAACTCTCCCCAGCCAAACATACTGGCCTCTTCCCTTACAATATTTTACCTGATTCAGTAAATCCTCAGAAGTTTTTGCAGCTACAAGCATACAAGCTTGTCTATTTTATTGATAAATTATGTTTCATTCACATTGTATATCAAAAGTTCAAAGATACCTAACACTACATAGCTATAGCCAGAAATAAATTTCTAGGCATAACAACTTTCCAGGCATACACCTTCTTTTGCCAATACACATGCTAGCTAGACCACCACATACTGAATTCTTGTTTTGAATGGATGATACCATATTCATGCAAGGAGCTTTACCATTGTCAGTCTACATGCTGATATCAGTGTAGGCTTTCTTACAGTAGACACTCATGAATTTCAAATATATTGGATGTAGTATTATCATAAAGGGACTGCATGTATCCAAGCAAAGATAGTGTATTTAGCCCCATGTTAACCATAAAGGTATGTGTATATATATACAAATGCACACACAGAGGCTAGAATTTTCTGGCGCTACCCAGGCAGCAGTACAGGGCTCACCCTCCCAGAATGTGGGCAGAGAGATCCTGCTTGGTGCGTTCTCTCATGTGACGCATGCTGCCTCTGACCTTCAGAGGTAAAGGTAAAATGAACCCCCCTATTATCCGTATCTTCAAACACCCCCAAATTAATCTGTCAGAATATAACCCACAGTAAATAGTGTTTCAGAACTAAATTATATCACAGCACTGAGAGAAACTGCCTAAAAACATTCTCCTCTTCCTGATGCTGCCATGGTGAATGGCCTAAAAGCTGCAGCATTCACATGATTTGTTTCCGATGCCACTGTATGCTCATGGGAGAGTCAGGGCAAGGGGCATCCTTTGACTCTGCACATGCCAAGATGAAGAAAATCAATTTCAATGCCCAAGGGAAGAAATTACTGCTAGAGAAGGTCGCTCACCACTACAAGTTGTTCCATTATCATGTAGTCTTGGAAGGAATCCTACAAAAATTAGGTAAGTGTGGAGTATGAGCTGCTAAGTTATAAATAGCCTGGGATAATGTAGAAGGTATATAAAGGAGCTAAACTTTAAACCAGGTAAGATTTGCTTATGCATATTTGTCAGATAAAGAGTTTAGGTAAGAAAGCTTTTTTTCTGATGCTGAAGGACAGTAATTTGTACACTGCACATACAAAAAAAAATTGTTGATATAATGCAAAGTAGATTCATGTCAAGTTAGGATTGCTGCCAGTGGAGGGTGGGGCAATTCACTGAGGAAAGTGGTCTAATAATCACTTGCAATATTCCAAGAACATGCCTTTCTTTAGAAATCAGCATGTTCATTCAAAGGAAGCCTGACTTACTATGCACATAAAATTTTTAGGGGCCAAAGCTGAATCTCAGCTGAAGTAATGCACAGTCTGTCCGAGACTCAATCACATGTAAATGGCTTTGCAAACAGGAAAGAAACTGGCAGAGAAGCAACACCATAAGAATAGTAAAACATTGATGGTTTCATTCATGCTATATTTAACAGGCATGTGCTCAAGTTAGCTAAGGAAAGCACACTCCAGAATGGACATAGTCACTACCCTCATAGGGAAGCTAAATATTCAAAATAAATACCAATATAAAAGCGCTAGCAGTCATATGACTGACCTTAACAGGGATTTACAGAAGCTAATTCCTTATAGAAGTCAGGATCAAATGTGGAAAGCAAAACAGCAAAGTGAGACTGTAATTAGCTGGTAAACTGTTAACCCATCCATATACAATGAAACACTTAGTATTGACAAGTGTCACAAATACATTATTAATTTCCTAGTATTTCATGCTTTTTTTTCTTTAAAGCCCCAGTTGCTGGTTAATGTGATCCTAGGGAAAAAAAAAAGAAAAGGGGAAAAAAAAAAATGACCAACATATAACCGACTCATTTTCATAGTCACATTTTAAAAATCAGTTACTATGAACTCGGCTGCAGAGAAGTCAAGACTCCAGATTCACCTTAACATATAACAAAACCAAGAAGAAATTAGTTTTGAGGACATACTCATGACATATGAATGCTTGGTAAAACTGAGTATGCTAAATGGAGATTAGAATTTTAAGTAAAACACATCAAAAATAACTATTATTCTGTACAGCAGGAAGACAAAATAAGGACAATGAAAACACAGCCAAAAAAACCCTTTGATGCAGATGTTAAAAAAAGTAAAACAAGCAAACAAAAAAAACCCTAAGACACAGTATCCACTTGAGTAACATTATTCTTGCCGAAATACTCACGTGATGTCAGCAATACTTATACAGATACCGTCTCTTTTTAAGGTTTCTAATTAGCACTTTTTCACCTTTCCTGACATCACAAGCGAAAGTACACAGAAACTGAATCACAACGTCATGCTCAAGGATGACAAGAGAGTGGAAGTAAGAGGACATCAGGTGCTCCCTCAGTCCTTAGGAGCAGGGAACAAGTCACCAGGGAATATTGGATTAGGTCTTGGAAGCAGCTGGAGAAACACAGGGAAATCAGCTGGAGATAATGCTATATTAGGATATTGAACAGTCTTATTAGTAGGCAAAATGCACCTTTGATTAAAACTTATACTCTGGTTCCACTGTTTTTGTGTAATTTAATTATAGCAACACTCTTTGCGTGATAAATGCTTTGTGAACACAAATAAAGGACAAACTCTGCTGCACAAAACCTTAGAATCTAAAGACTGACAAGTTGACAGAGTAGCCCTGAAGCTTATATGCTACAGTTGGAAAGAATCATAGCTTATAGACAAATTAAGTCCAAATAAACCCCACCCTCTCTCCCTTCACAACACCTAATAACATTTAATCATTGTTCAAAGAGATACTGAAACAGAGTCCCTTTTGTAAGGGGGAAAGGCAAATTATAGACATCAGCAATATTTTAAACAAAACACAAATGAGAAAGGAACCTATAAAATTAACCCGAAAGCCAGTAAACTCAGAGAAGCTTACCCTCACACTTACTTATAAGTCTTGCACATAAAAGAACTGCAGAACAGAATTTTGGTCCAGATTTCCAAGAGTCTCAGTATGACTTTTAAGACAGTATCAACAGCATTGCATATATGAAGTATTTGTGTACATGTATTTGTATCCTCATGCAAACACAAATACAGCTTTTGCTTCCATACCTGTTATGAGAGGGCAAACATTGAAATTCTGTCCCCATCAACATAACTGATATATGAACAAGTTTGAAAATAAATGAGACTAACCTGAGGCTAAGACAAAACACGTCATTTATATAAACTATTTGATAGTCAGCATTAAAAATCATATATTTATTTGAACTACGTATGTCACATTTTTCTCTAATAGATATTTAAGATACTAAGGAAGAAGGATTTCTAATGACATTACTTTGGACATTATGTTATACAAAATGCAATGCCAAGTTCAGTCAAGACTGCAACATAAAATCGGTAACACCATAGCCTGTGGATTCCATGTTATTTTGCTTCTCCTATTTAATGTTTTAGTCACTGAACATGTACAGTATGCCTCCTCTTGGGAAATTAACTATTTTTTCCATAGCTGCTACCACCAAATGGGGTGCACAAGACACATCAGAGAAGAATTTGTGCATTATGCAACCAACATCTCTTTGTAGCTCTACACTTTTTTCCACTATACATCACATTAAACCAGTGTCCCTGTAGTCCAGTGAGTGTCAAAGTACAACAGAAAAACACAATACCTGACACTAATAGAAGTTTTTGCCAATAGCTGTTCATAACTAGCTGTGATTTTTGTATTCTACTCCAGATTAAAATGGAAGCAAACCTAAGAGTTCACCTTGGTTCTGCATTGTATCCTTCAACCAGTACAGTAACATTATCTATTCCGGGTGTTAGAGCAAAAAAACGAAGGTTCAAGAGCCTATTCAAAGACCTATGACATTTTTGACTATTTAAAGTTTCTTTTACGGTCAGCTGAACTGAACCCAAGATTGAAGTCAATGGAACAATATCCATTCAAGAAATCCATATTAACAGTGACAAAATTATTAATCTGTTAGTGAGGGATATGATTTTTAGCATACTCAGTTAAAATTTGAACTCATGCCCATTTCAACTTTTCCCATTTTAAATGCAAAATAATGTATGTAGCATTCATTTATTTTGAAGGAATAATAATTTGATACCTATAAAAGTTCTAAAACAGTGCATTTTTTTAATTTTTCATAAAACAACTTCAACTGCTTTATTAATCATGTTAGTTACTACATTGCTATATTAGCTATGTATATATTAAAATTGCAAGTAAAAGAATAAAAAAAACGTGCAGATTTGGTTTTTGAACAACACTGAGGCTGTGGGGCATAAAAATATGAAAGAAGATGACAAATAAACTAGGACTTGTTCTGAATGTCTTTCAGACACTAACGGGTTAAAACCAGTCATCTATACTATCCTCTCCCAGGTTAATTCATGCATAGAGGACAGAATAGTCTATTCATTTGCTCTCATGCAGCAAGTTTATAGACCAAGCAGTAAGAGGCATTTGCACCCTTCTAGAACTAGCAGGTTATTTGCCCCAAAGTATATGTTCCTCTTGAGAAATCACTGAGATCAAAGGCATCTGATGAGAAATCCTGTGTGGTCTTGCACTATTTCCTAATATTTCCTAGCATTTCCCTGCTTCTGTGTCAGCATGTCCATATTAAAAATACATCTTTTCCAGTTTTGCTACCAGTTAAGCTCACTATAACCTCATCTCAGAACCCTCCATAAGAGCAAGAAAAGCTCAAGCCATGTATATCACTGGCTTTAAACTTCCTAACTACTTCAGATTCCTCCTCCACAATACGAGATGAACTTGTAGTTTTGATTTCAACCTATCCTCCTAATGTGAGGAGCCATCCCCAAATGTACTTTTAGCACAGGCAAACCATTCTGAAAGGATTATCTGAGCAGCCAATTCCATGATGGGGCTAATCCCAACTACCCAATCCCACAGAACACCCTGAACCCAGGGCAGCAAGGGGTCTTAAATGTTTCAAATTATCTAATTCAATTCTAGCAATAGCAACGCAAATGTCCTGCGTGCTAGAAAGAATATGTAACTTGGGCACTGAAGCGCGTCTCGCCGTGGCCAGGCAGGGCACAGAAAACTTACACAATACTTCCAAAGTATTGCAAGTACTCTTCTAGTATTCAGTCTTTCCAGCTGAACAATATGATACATTCAGGATAAATCACAGAATTCCTTGCCGCTCAAGCAATAGCCAATCCCTCTGTTACATCCCAACTGGAACTATGTAGCTCTTCACAAACAAGCCCATGCCTAGCTCTTGTTAAAAGCCTGTCAGTCTGTAATAATGGAATTAATTTACCACTTTACCACTCACGTAGGCACCACTCTCCTTCATGTCAGACCTGACTTGTATATATATGACTGATCCAATACATGTCAAGAGTATGACCCATTCAGCCTTCTAAAGATCAGGTCACTCTAAAGAACGAAGGACTCAGGTAGCATTTTCCTAACTAGTTTATCATTTTTCCATGTGCTGCATGTTTCCCCGTAAGGTAGAAGGCCTGGTAAGGTAGTAACCTGGTAAGGTAGTAACCTTACCAGATGCACAAGGCTACAGAACTATCAATAGAAAATTTACATTCAAAAGACATGGAACCAGGTTCAGAACAACTTACTGAATAATTGTCCTCGTTTACAGATATTCAGATCCTGGCTTTCAATTAAATTGTTAAAAACCTACAAGACGGTACAAAAATGCACATCTTTGTTCACGATTCAATCCCATACACTTCCTCCCAAAATTTCAGGTGACAAACCATCTAGAATGAGTATTTAGCACATCTTAATTTTCAGTCCCATGAGATTTCCATGACAAACACTGCCAAAGCAAGTAACCCTAGACATCCGAGTAAATTTCTGAACTCTGTGTATTTAGTTCAAATGAAGCAAGGTAATAACATCTTCATGTCACCCATCATTATTTAGGACACTAAATACAATATTTGCAAGTGAAAATTTAAAAAATATTTTTATATTTTTTGGGTGATTATGCATACTTAAATTAAATGCATACCTTGTCTGGCAGTCATCTTCAGGTTAGAGAGGTTTGGTGAATTTACTCTGAATGCAATCCAAATTGCCTCTCTCTCTCACCTTTGATATTGTTTTTGTTTGCGGTACTTCTACTATGTTGGTCTCCTGCACTCATGCAATTTCTTATCCTCTGCTCACCTTAGACACGTAAGCAAAAACTCTCTGTTCTATGTCAGAGGCTCCTGAAGCTGTCGCTTTTTCCCCAGGGCTTAACACTACAATGTTTCACATTTACTTGTGGTGCTCAGCTATGGCCCTAACAGACTATATCTACAGAGATGGAATGAAAGTAAGCAAGGCCACTAACACAACTGCTGTGGTTTAGCCCCAGCCAGCAACTAAGCACCATGCAGCCGCTCGCTCACTCCCCCTACCCCGATGGGATGGGGGAGAGAATCGGAGGAGTAAGAGTGAGAAACACTCCTGGGTTGAGATAAGAACAGTTTAATAATTGGAATAAAGTAAAACAGTAATGATAATAATAACAATAATAATGATACACGAAGCAAGTGATGCACAATGCAATTGCTCACCACCCGCCAACCGATACCCAGACAGTTCCTGAGCAGCGATCGCTGCTCCCCGGCCAACCCCCCCCAGTTTCTATACTGAGCATGACGCCATATGGTATGGAATAGCCCTTTGACCAGTTTGGATCAACTATTCTGCCTGTGCCCCCTCCCAGTTTCTTGTGCACCTGGCAGAGCATGGGAAGCTGAAAAGTCCTTGGCTAGCACAAGCAGTACTCAGCAACAACTAAAAACATCAGCATGTTATCAACATCCTTCTCCTGCTAAATCCAAAACACAGCACTATGCCTGCTACTAGGAAGAAAATTAACTCTATCCCAGCCAAAACCAGGACAAAAACAAAAGCCATAAATTTGTCAGCATTGGGGTGCTCTTACACCAGAATCTGGCTTTCTGGCAATGTTTGCCAAAGCCCTGCTAACGCTTTTGGTTTTGGGGTTTCTTTGTTAATCCTGTGCTTACTTTGGAATCATTCAAGTACTGACACATCAGCTGACACAGTGTGACCCCCTGTAGTCTTCAAGTAACAAGCAGCAAAGGAAACTTGACTGCTGTAACACTGCAAGTAGATAAACCAGTCATCTCAAGCTTGTGTCATACAATGCCCCTTCAATGCAGTCAAGCCCAATTCAGGTGACTTCAGATCCACAAAACCCTCTAGAGACTGATGACACTCCTCAGTAAGAACTCCTGGCTGACAACAGCAAAGCCAAACTCTATACTAACCTCCATTAGATGCAAACAGCATATTTTTGCTTCTGCGGTCACTTAAGCTTTTCACTGTAACTCTGAAACACAAAACAAAAGCTATTATCTGAAAAAGCATCACTGTTACTCTCATGTATGAAAAGCAGTGCTTAAATATTATTTTTGATGCAAAGTATAATGCATCAATCATAAATCTTGGGATACTACTATGCCATACTTCTTTTTAAAGAAATTCTTGCACGGCATTCATTTGGGGGTTTTGAGCTTAATTTTTTTTTTTTTATTTAGCATCATATCAGTTAAAAATATCAGTGATATTTTTGTCAGAAAAGTAGTAACTACAAGCTTTTTATAAAAAATTATTGAATTTTAAAAGTAAAATTTAACACTGTCATGCATAGTATAGTAATTTTATAGAACTAGCTTACTCTTTTTCAATACTACTTCAGTAGACTATTTGACTACAAAACAATCATTTGAATTTTCTGGTACGAATCTAAGAAGATGTTATCTTTAGACAGATATCTTCTTGCATATCTGCAGATGCTTCACCAAAGTTAGAATTAGACCTTAAAATTCCTTCTCATTACACTGCCTAATGGTTTTTGTGTGTTGAGATCTACAGCCAGCAAAACCAGACCTGCAGTAACAGGCACACCCACTTAAAGTTTTGGCAGTTTGACGCTCTCAAACTGAAACAGAATCATAGAATCATAGAATCGTTTAGGTTGGAAAAGACCTTTAAGATCATCCAGTCCAACCATTAACCTACACTACCAAGTCTACTCTAAGCCAATCAAGGGTACACTAGACTAAACCATGTCCCAAAATGCCACATCTACCTGTTTTTTGAACACTTCCAGGGATGGGGACTCCACCACCTCTCTGGGAAGCCTGTTCCAATTCTTGACCACTCTTGCCAGGAAGAAATTTTTCCTAATTTCCAATCTAAACCTCCCCTGGCACAGCTTAAGCCCATTTCCTCTCGTCCTATCGCTAGCTACTTGGGAGAAGAGACCAACACCCACCTCACTACAGCCTCCTTTCAGGGAGTTGTAGAGAGCGATAAGGTCTCCCCTCAGCCTCCTCTTCTCCAGACTAAACAACCCCAGTTCCCTCAGCCGCTCCCCATAAGGCCTGTGCTCCAGACCCTTCACCAGCTTCATTGCCCTTCTCTGAACACGCTCCAGCACCTCAATGTCTTTCTTGTATCGAGGGGCCCAAAACTGGACACAGTATTCCAGGTGCGGCCTCACCACTGCCGAGTACAGGGGAACAATCACCTCGCTGCTCCTGCTGGCCACACTATTCCTGATACAAGCCAGGATGCTGTTGGCCTTCTTGGCCACCGG
Organism: Pelecanus crispus; assembly: GCF_030463565.1. Classification (NCBI taxonomy): domain Eukaryota; kingdom Metazoa; phylum Chordata; class Aves; order Pelecaniformes; family Pelecanidae; genus Pelecanus; species Pelecanus crispus. The sequence goes on from NC_134650.1 coordinate 36,214,918, forward strand.
GGCACACTGCTGGCTCATGTTCAGCCGGCTGTCAACCAGGACCCCGGGTCCTTTTCGGCCAGGCAGCATTCCAGCCACTCTTCCCCAAGCCTGTAGTGCTGCATGGAGTTGTTGTGCCCGAAGTGCAGGACCTGGCACTTGGCCTTGTTGAACCTCATACAGTTGGCCGGAGCCCATCGGTCCAGCCTGTCCAGGTCCCTCTGCAGGGCCATCCTACCCTCCAGCAGATTGACGCTCCCGCCCAACTTGGTGTCGTCTGCAAACTTACTGAGGGATATCCTAAAGGATGGCGTTTGGTCCACACATGGTCTCCCTTGTAAGAGGATAAAGCCTGTCTTGCCATCCTGTAAAGTTTTGTGAGATATAACTCAGTTTTGCTGTCCTTGACAGGAGTTGTAAACAAGGGGGAAGGGGGAAATCAAACAGCCTAGCTTTTAATTCACTCATATGCTGAAATAGAAAGTAGAGGGGAAAAATGGAAAAGTTATAGGTGGGGAGATGGAGGGATGATATATTTGATAAAGTACAAACTAAGCATATATCAAAGTGAATGCTGAAAACTAACTCTAGAGAACTTTCAGCTTAGATCATGGTCAGGTACACCCTAGGGAACATAGCCCAAACTGTGCAAGAAGTTAGTATCCGAAACAATGAAGTTAGACTACATGTGTACTTTTTCTCTACTTAAGCCTTGCTATGCTGTCAGACTGTTCATTTTCTAAGGAAAGATTAATCATAGCTTAAATGTACTTGGTTCCGCTGAGGTAGTACAGCTCTATGCTCAGAACTGTATTTAAAGCACTAATAACTAATGGTATTAAAAAGTAAGATTCGTCCTTAATCACAATTAGCAGAGGTTGTGCCTTACGTCACTAGGTACGGCTTCAAATCAGCTGCACAGCCAGGGAAAGAAACAGAAGTCCTGACTTGCAATAGCCACTGAACAGTATTCCTAAACAGAGTTTACAGGACAGCTCAGACTATGGTGAATATCTACTTTTGGACATCAGAAAATTAAATCTATATACAAACATTGTGAAATGCATCACTAGAAGAATTTCCATCCATGCCTGTAAAAGCAGGCCACATGTTCCTCTCTTCCTTTCAAAGTTAGAACAGCATTGACTTTTTTTCTCCAATATATTCTTGTGAACAAGATATTTCATCTCACAGTTTTTACCACAGTTCGGTCTATGCACATTTTAAATAAATTAAGATGAAATAAATCCATTTTATTGTATTACTTTGTGCCACCTCTATGAAATAACGCTCATCTTTGTATTTTGTAAGGGATGTTGACATGCCTGAAAATGGTGCATGAAGTATAATCTTTGAGGATTGCATTGCTAGAAAAATAAATCTAAGCCTATGTTTCAAGCTCACAATGGCACCACCTTTGATTGAAATGCCTCTGAAACAATCATTCCAATACAGCTATGCTGTAAAGTTCATACAATTGATCACTAGTGCAGCTGTAACAAAACTAGTGACTAGTAGCTTTGTTTTCTAAACATCTGTTCATCTCTTGCAAGCATAAAACATTCCCACAAAATAAATTACATGCAATCCTTCAGTTTCAGAAAGGAGAACTGCAAACTCACAGTAGGAAACATCAGGTTACAAAGCAGGGCTGGTCACAGATCACGAACAAAAACAAAATGAAGTTTAATGTTTATTAATAGAAAAAAAATCTCTTCTTGTGAAGGAATTTTATTCATCACAGGTCTTAAGTCAGATAAGTTTGAAGTATTGCATCCCTAACAAAATAGTGCTATTTCTTCTCTTATTTCTTGCCTTCATTTCTAGATCCAGGCAAACTCCCAGGCTGATAGAGTCCTAACAGGACAATGAAAAAAAGAGTATGGCATCCTAAAACAACAGAACTGCTTCTTGCATTATCAAAATCAAATGTTTAATGAAAAAAGTAAATGTGATCAGTTGAGAAAGAAAAGTCAACTTTGAAGTCTCATTATCTAAAACCGAAGTTAACCAATATCCTTGTTACTTATCTTTTTATGATCACAGCAACAGAGCTTTGCACAAATCCTCAAAATTTGTGGCAGAACAAGTGAGAAATATCTGTTCTGATGAAGAAATTAATTTATATTTTGGAATACAAATTTACACTAGTTCTCAGCTTCAACCTTAGCAGCACATTGGTAACTCCAGAAATCATCAGAGCAAAGAGAGCTAATAATAACAACACTTAGTGAAAGGGACAAGAGTATCTTTACTCCCAAACTCCCTTGGCATTTTCTGGCACTAGTTCCATTTCCACTTTGAGTTCTTATCTCTAACATGAAGAAAAATAGCTTTATGAATCAAGAATCAGCAAGCTTTCCCTGAAGACAGCATTCTACAACTGCCATTCAGAAAGACATGAGGAGGAGCCATTTTTTCAGCTATGATCAATGCCATTTATATTTTCTTTTATAATGAAAGTGCCTTCAAGTAGGGGGGTAAGTGGGCATGACCATCATATTAATCAAATACTAGATACAGAAGAGTTATGTGCTAGTCCCACTTGATGAGCAGGAATACAGAAAACCTTGCACTAAAAGGGAAAAGTTACATTTAACACAACATCTCCTTCTATTATGTCACTAGAACAAAACAGGAACACAATTAGAGCACCCAAATCAAACTCTTTGTCATCATTCACAAGCTTAAAATAGGGCAATAAGAACCACAAGTTTCATAGAGTGTTCTCATTCAAGGTGGATATACCAAAAATCTAATGAAAGCAACAAGAAACAGGCCATTAAAAACCTAAACAAAAAACCTACTTCATCCTTCTTTCCAACCACACAACTTACTCATGAGAGCTACAGTTTATAAATTTGAATTTCCTATAGTATTTTTAGTTCACTTTTTACATTAAAAGTATAGTTAAGCTTGATTTCTGATCAGTTCCGCATGAGGTCACACAATGTGGGTAGATTTTAGAATGAAAATACTTGTGAAAAATGCTCACAAAATACAAGGTTTGGGCACTTTTTTTTTTTTTTCCCCCCCTCTTAATTCGACTACTCAACAGCAAGGCTGCTGATAAATGCATTAAAAATACAAGAAAAATATTCCTGTCTGGGTAACAGTATCGGTAAAATCAGTTATCCAAATTTCCCATCCCACTTCACTCCAGATCTACGATATTTTGGGCTTCAGGAAGAAAGTGACATTTATTTGTACCCAATCTTATCAACTATTTGTTCAGAACGCAGGTGTACCAGATCACAAGGGAAATGGCAGAGTCGTCAAGAGCACATTATTCTCACTTATGAAGACTCTACCACTTCAAATGCAGTGGTCAATGGTATCTTTCTCTGCTTAGCATACATAAAGCTCATTCAGGTATATTTAGCCAATGCTTCTATGGTTTTCAGGCAAGGACATGTGGTCGATTGAGAAGCACAGGCCATCAACACCTGTATTACTCAGTGAAACCCAAAGGCCATCTCATCTTTAAGTGTCTAGATTCTTTGTCAAGAACTGGTGTTAACTTAGCAGCTCAATGATTCTAAAGAATTCAGACTTCTTTTTACTAGAGCATAATTCATGAAAAAAGGTGGACACTTTCACGTCATCACAGAACAGCTGTCCTCTGTTTTTACTGAATATGGTCCAAAATTTGATGAAAAAGTATCCTTTGCCTAGAAGCATTTCCATGCAGAGGGTCCAAGAATTACAACCAGAGAGAGAGATTTATTAAAAATAAAAGTCCACCTTTGTGTCTTTCATCTGCACATCCAGGTCTGTAGAAACAGAATTGTGTATAGAAATAGAATTGGAATGAAAGCGTCTCTAGAATTCGATTAAATGCCAGGACATTCAGTGCCATACAGAAAAAAAAAAAGCTACTTTATGAATATGAAAATAGGAAAAAAAGATAAGAAATTATACACAGGCAAACTGGTATCTCCAAATTTACCACAACCAAAGGCTTAAAGCTGTTTTTCCTCTAAGAATTTCCCTCAAGCTAATATCCAACAGCTGGCAGTATTTTGAATCCTAAAGCCTCTCTTTCTCTTAAGGATACAGTACTCATCATGTACTTCCCCAAAGCTAGGGAAGATAACTGCCTATATGACCTACACATTTTCGGTGACATACAGGAGCAGGGACTGCAAGACGTTCCAAGCACTGACTTCCACTCAGTTCCTTACTGTAGTCACTGTGGTCAGTGCCTGACAACATACATCTGCTAGTTTGGGGTTTGTTTTCTTTTTAAAATACATTCATTTACCCATTTTGACACCAACTGTTCTAATTTAAATTACAATTTAAGTTGGCATTATATTACATCCTGATCCAAGCCAGGAAAATGTCAGAGTTTTACTTTAACAAGGCCATAATTTCAACTTTTTGTCCTCTAGATTAACCATACAGAGAACTATCAGATACCTACATTAAGGAAGGACGATTTTTTTCAGTAGCACCTAGTTAGCTAAGAATTTTGATAGTTACATGTTGATAGTCAAAGTCTAAACTTAAGTCCCCATCGCATGTCTCAAGATAACAGTTTAAAAAGCCAGTAAAACTTCATAAGCCAGTTGGACACTTTTCAAAACTTTCACTGTGAACACTTTGCTTATTGTATATATAATACGTACTGGGAACAAAATGTATCATCTGCAGTGATTTTATTTACTTCTTTACATCTATATAGCAAATTTGCACTCTTTTATTACACTGCAGCCTTACGAAGTATATTACCATATTTCATTATCTAGCACATAGGCAAATGTGTCTTACAAACAGTGCTCTATTATTATAATGAATTCTGAATATTTAGTATAAAATTGTCAACATTATAAAATAATGTAAAAGTAACTGCACAGTCAAATGTCTGCTACAAAGGAATGGAGTTTAACACTCACATTTTCATTCTAAAGTTTGTCAATGAGAGCTTAATATGTTTCTATGAAAAAGTATACTTCCATTATCTCATTAGATTTTATTACCCAGATAGTCAAAAAAATGGAGGAGTAGCAATCCACTGATGTAGATATGGTCCAATGAACTTTTGTATTTGAACAATAGATCCCAACGCTTATGATTTTGAAAGCTACAGAATGACTGGTTTAGATATTTTACTTCTCAGAAGTAAGCATTAAATATTTGTTTTCATTCAGTTTCTTTCCAGATTTTAAAAGTTACATACAAAAGAACAGCAAAAAATGCTATAGGTATATTGACCCGACAATAAATGCTTTGAGTTTTGCAATGTATTTTAAAAGCTTTGGTTGCAAGGCAGAAATGCAGATTATCACAATCTGCTATTACGAAAATTATTCAAAATGTTATGGAATACAGACATAAAATAAAAAGCTACTGATGAAAAAGGCTTTCCTACACAGGATTAAAATGTCAGGTTGCAGTTTAGTTTAGAGAAGGTTTCTAGCCCCTCCTTTGGAAGATCAAATCAAGTCCTTCAGATCTGACTCTCACAAAACTCTTAAACGTTCTTATCTAAATAGTCACGACTGTTGACTCTCCTCAATATTTCTTCTCGTTTACTTCAGCAGGAACCAGACTAGATCTTTTCAGATCTTTTTCTTTGTAGAAAATAAATAAATTAAAAAATAAATCTGTAGAAAACAGATTGATATTATGTACTCCTAAAAATCAAAAGTGCTCAGCCTCTATTAGTTTGAGTGATGTTCTGTATGTAGGCCACAGTTTCACAGTTAGAGTCACATGCAAAATAAGAAAAGGATAGGTATGATGTGAACAGAACTAATGGGAGAAAGATACAATTATTTAAGTGAGATGGAGAAAAATATTCACAAGAAATATCTGTACTGAATGAATTGTGAAATAATATTTCAAATCTGTATTTTATGAAAAAAATTAAAATATTTATTCCAGGGTAATGAATTTCTTGAGAGAGACTATTGTATTAATAATGGATGTTCAGATGGAATCAGATACAGTAGGTGGAAATAACACAGAATCATGTCTTGTCAAATGTGTGATTAATTTTGCACTACAAGTATTGATTTGACAGAACACCTTTCTTTTTACCTGTTCATAGCCACTTAAGCGTAATGGACTTCTTTATTATCCAAATGTTATTCCTTTGTTTAAGATTTTCATTTGAAAGCACTTTGATGCATTTATAACTAGTTACCAATTCTCTGGATCTTTATATGTGCATTATATTCTAAGTTTACTCCTCCTCTTTTCAAGTCTATTAGTGTCAATTAGGCTTGCAAAGACACGCAAGTCTGACAGGCAAACTTTGATAAAATGCTTGGGCTGATCAACCAAACAAAGACAATGCTACAGCATTTGTTTCCAATAAATGATTGCATTTAATAAACTTTCCTTGAATTTTACTTTTTTTTTTTTTTACCATACTAGTGCATATAATTACTTTTATTAATGTCATAAAACTACTATCCATTGTGATGTACACATCACTTAAGTATCATTAATAGTTTGCATACACTGGTGAGTTAAAGAAATGGTTGGACTTAAGGATAAACTGTACCTTTTAGACCACAGATAATTAGGCAACATTTCAATACACATAAAGTTGTTACCACGTAAACACCCATATTAGGCAGTAGAAAATGGTTTGGTAGTATTTTGTGCTCTGACTATGCCCTTCAGTCATTTAAAAGAAACAGAATTTTCACCTCTCAGGTCTCACTGTTCTTCCCAAATTAAAAGTAAAAAATTCTAAGACAGTTTCTCTTATTTTTACTAAGGCTACATAGCATCTTACTTCACAAATAAACCCATTAACTTCTTCATTAAGAGAGTGATGGAACATACCTGTTACTTAATTTCATTCTACCTACTCACAGTTATCACCTCTCAGATGAACAATTTCCTTCCACCTTTCAGAAAAAAACAATCCTAAAATGAAGAACAAGTATTTGTAGAAGTGTCACAATGTGATCCTGAATTTGTGAAGCACTATGGGTAATCTGTAACTAGGTAAGTAATAACTAGTACCTGCAGCTGCTATGCACATGAAAATACAGTAAAGTAGATGGGAATTCCAGCTGTAAAGTGTTGCTTTTGAAAGATACACACAGACTCCAAAATAACATTTATTTCTGAATAGAAAATTAAATAATCCTTTATGTGAAAAATTGTAAGATTATTTGTTTTGAAACAACAAAAGAAGTAACTGGCTCTAAAAACTTTGGAGGCTATTTTAAAGTACCTGATTTTTGCAGTTCACCCTTTTTCCTTCCACCTCTATAATGATGAAAAAAAGAAGCAAAATTCAGATATACTACTGCAAGCAACTGGCATTCCTATAGCTCCAAATTTAAAACACGGAAACAGCATTACTTATAACTACTTGTTGCATCGGTGTACTCACTGGTCTTTCAAAAATAATATTCTGTATCACAGTGCCATATCCTGATAAAACTGAACAAAGACACCCCTTTGTACAGTTGCAATTATTTGAAATAAGAGATAAGAAAATTGAAAATATTCAGTGTGCAGTTTTTAGCAGTGTGCTGGTCACAAGGTGGTATTTCTTTGCAAATACATTTATTTTATAGTATTTTAATTTTCTAAGCTAGAATATATCTTCTGATCAATTGCCCATAAATAAAATTGAGAGATACAAGCAGAACGAAGAAGATAAGTGGTAAGTCTTAAATATCAAATGCAACAACAAAGCATGTTTCCAGTTTTGCAGAGAAGATATTTTTGGCAACAATCAGCTCAGTGGACACACTGCAGTAAATTGGAGTTTTAGATGCATAAGGATACAGGATTATAAATGCCATATATAGCACATCCAGGTATTCTTTATTGATATTAACAAAGAAGGATTCCTAAGACTTGTTTGAGGTGACAAACAATTGATCAAATTAGATTTGATCCCTACCACAACTTGGACTATAGCTATTCTTCTCATTTTCTCATTCAAATTTTAGTCTCATTTAAGCTTTAAATAAAAATGTTAGTAGCAGCATGTTTACATTAATAGGCTACCATATTATTTTTCAATAACTGAAATTTGTCCTGAAATTCCAGAATTAAGTGTAAAACAGCTAAATATTGAGTGAGATTACACAGAGAGAACAGAATTTACCACTTTATTAAAATTGTGATTGTTCACATAAAGACTCAACCAGGTCACATATTAATAATTATCACTGACAATCTTTAACATCAGACTAAACCCACAAGTGAAGCAATATTACATCTCTCTCTCTCATTTATCTTTACTGCTTATGGCCCCTCTGTGGTCAGCATGCTGTGAGCTTCGTGGACATTTAATTATGAACACATCATAAATGTGGCTGACAAGGCAGAAGCTGGGTTCAGATGCTCCTGGGATGAAGGAAACATCGTTGAAACCACTTAGACTTGCAGTACTTTCATTCTGTTACAATAAACAGTGTTCTGAGTTACCGTATACACACTGCATATAAAGCTCCCTCCCTTTCTCATTACAGATTTTCATTTCATCAAACGTTACAGTAAGTCTTGGTGAAAATATGAGAATGCATTGTTCATGACCCTTTAAAAATAAACTGTTTACCTTTCACTAGTCAAATCGTAACGGTGTAATATCAGTGCAATAGGGGCCAAATGCTGAATTTTTCTACCAGTGTCATATAGGTTACTGGGAAAAGGAATGAAATGCAACACCCTGGTAATAACACGATGAAGCATTCCGGCTGTGCCGGGTAACAGGACAGATGCCTTGGAGACCTCAGGCACAAGAAAGGAAGTGCCCAACAGCACATGTAATTTTTGCTGAGTACCAATATATACTACTCCTGTCTACGAATTCCTGGGTGTCAGTAAGATAGACTAGTCTGGCAGAATGGTTCTTACAGCAAAGGCCATAATTGTGGTATATTATCATAGATCTTGGGGGGGGGGGGGGGGGAAACCACCACACAACCAAAACACACAACAACAACAACAAAAAAAACCCACACCAAAAAAACCTCACAAAATGCCAAACCACACACCCAGGAAGTTGCCAAGACCAGCAGCTCCCAGATACTATACATTTCAAATAAAACCCTGGCATCAGAATCATATGAACATTTTGTCTTGAAAACACACATAGTAAACAAGACCAAAGCATGCAGATTTGGTATAAACCAAACAGAGAGGAGATTCTGGATAAATCAGTTAAACGACTGCACTGCTACGCTGGCATAAAGCAAGTTCAATATCACAATCAGGACAATGCTCTTTCAGAAAGAAAGTTAGTTATAATATATCCTGACTCAAATTAGTTTCACGTCCTCACAGAAGCTGCTTTCTACCACCGTCCCCACACCAGCTTTGGTTTTGGATTTTGTCTTTCATGGCAATGAAAATCCCTGTAGCAAATAACAGAGAGCACCTCAATTGTACTGAGATTCTTGAAACATCGTTGTTATAAAATGCTCTGAATCCTCATCATTTATAAGCTTTACTAACAAGAACACTATTTTAATAAAGCAGCCTATATTGTCCACAAAGCTGTCAAAAATGGCACAAAGATGTTACCTCTAAGGTGATTTTTTTGGTGGAATAATATTCATAATGCTAAGAATTAACATTTGAACAAAGAGTAAATCTTGCAAGCTACCCTGGTGCTTAAACACCTAGGTAAGAATAAATGTGCATGCAAAGAACTAACCAGTGTCATGTTTCAAAGCAACTGTCCTCTGTAGTGCTGAGGTACATATTTCTATACCTCCCCAACAGACTAGAAATAGAAAAGACAAAGCATATAATAAAGCCAAGCACAATGAAAGAGCTCTGAAGAGAGAGCTGAAAAGTAGCTATCATGTTGGCAGATAAATTCTACACACAATTATTCATTCCTAGCCTCTTGACATGTAGATTAATGAGTGTGATAACCCAGGCTTCTAAGAAGTAGATTCAACTCTGTTTCACTAGCTTTCTTCTCCTCTTCTAACTACAAACAACACTTTGGTCTATTGAGGAAAAAAAACAAATCGATACATTTGCACTGGTCATCAACATTTTTGCAATTGAAGTCCTATGTCAAAAATATGATATCTGCTGTGGGACACAGCTCTTTACTGGCCCTGTCAAGAATTCACAGGGGCTCATGTGATCACTGGAGGGAGGAGTTTGTGCTTCAGCAGCCTGTGCTTCCATGCCAAGTTCAAAGTCGTATAGTAGTCAAGGAAAAAAACAACCACAAAAAAAAAAAAAAAAAAAAAAAAAAAAAAAGAAAACCACCCAACAACACCCCCCCACACACACATGCCCCCCCCAACAGCTATTCTCATAGTTATAATGACCCTGTGCTCACTGCAATGTGTTCTGTACATAAAATTTTCTATTTCTTCCCTGAGGCCAAATGACCTTTTGTCGACACTTTGGTTAATGTTCACTGATCAAAGTGGATTTTAAAGCAAGTGCTGTATCAGATTCCAGCCATGACAACTTTACAAGGGGTTGTATCTGCCTTAAACCACTACACAGTGATGCACACTCAGGTGGGAGGGGAGAGGGGAGGAAGGAAAAATACAGTTAAAGATTTACAGATTTATTCTTTGTTGAGGCAAGTCTTGCACATGTTTTATGTTTTATTCTTGATTGGTGAGCAGCTTTGAGTCCTTTTTTTCATCTCAAATGTTATGAGTTCAAATTCTCTTGAGTAATAACAGTCATATGCAGCTGCTTAGGATTTATCAGGAGGTTTAAGGGATGGGGACTGGGCAGGGGGGAACACACATTTCCTTGAGGTTACCCCCTTTTCCTGGTTAACCACAAGGTGAAAAGTAGTCTTGGGCTCTTAAGAAAAGAAAAGAAAAATCAGAGGAATCTTGTGTTGCAAAATTACTAAGATATTACTTAGATAATCACAATTTCAGAACCCTGTCTAGTGTAATTATAACATTTTTCTTGTTATCTGCAACTAGAAATCAAGATTACAGTGGGCACTCAATGCATGCTAACAGGCTCATCTTGAGGGAAGGAGAAAGTTACAAAAATCCCAAAACTAGAGACAGACTATACCAGACTAGTGACACCAAAATAGCAACAACATTCCATAGTGTTCAAGTGTAGCTTGCTTACTCAGGCAAGGAGAGATATCTTTCACAGCCTGCAACAGATTTTTCTACTGCAAATACCATAATAGTTACTAATTTCATTATTTTTTTCTCTTTGCATGGCTCTCTAATGATCTGAGTGAACAATCAATGCGTTCAAGTAAATTTGTGCCAATAGCCATGCAACATTCTTTTAGCTACACCTGAAAATAGGTTGGATTTTATTTGTTATTATCTCTACCTTAATTTTTTTATTCAGGAAGAACTAAGTTGCAGCTGCAAAATTTTGTTTTAAGCAGAACTTTCTATTTTTTAAAATATTGTTTAAACCTGTTTGCTTAAATTTAAAAGTATTTGCCCTGGATTTTTTGTTTGGTTGGTTTGGTTGTGATTTTGGTGTGTTATTTTTTAAAAAAAGTAAGTGCCTTACTGTAGGATGAGATACCTAGGATTCACAGGGGTAAAAGACATGCGTCAGTAATATCTTGCATTTTATCTACAAGCTTTATGATCCTGTAGCATGAGGCACACCCCCTCACACATTCCAACTGTAAATCTACTGCATGAAAGGTTATTTAGAGATACAAATTACTGTTGTGCACAATCCCCTTTGTAATCAAATATATCTTCAGTTTAGTGTTCACTTTAGAGAGGTCTCATTCCTTTGATGCTCTTAAAGCCAACCTACTGAAACAAGTTCTGGAAAGAAAGTGTTATTCTTCAAAGTAAATCATAAGGAGGGAAGTTTTTTCTGAAAGATCTTAGAAATAGCTCATGCTGCTTCTTCCAAATATTAATTCTCGGAAATATTCACACGAAGTGAACCCTGTATGTATCTAATATATTGAGTAATTGTCATGCAGACATATTCTTCCCACTACAACAGCTACGGACCTGCATGCATCCAGAGTATCTAATCTCCAAGCATCTAATCTTCAAGGACAGACATTTCTGTAGCTTGAGGGGAGAGGAACCAAAAAGCACAAAATATGAGGCTATTTGTTAAAACGATTGTTCACAGGAATCAGTTTTCTCTGCACATCCCCAAACCCTGAACCTAGGCATTTTAGATTTAGCCCAGTAATTTAAGTTCTGAATTTGGAAGAAGGGCAGGGGTTTTACATAGAAGTTAGGTTTCATAAATATCTGCCCAGTTCCCTTCATCTGCCACTCATACCAAACTATACATCTCTTTCAAGCCACATACGTATTATGAATCCATATTCCACCACCTTGTTGGTACCTTCTCCTCAGACAGTGCTCCAAAGTCCTTCCAGTAGTCTGCTACCAATATTGATATACAACGCGCAGAGGTACAGCCACCATTCTATAAACCAGTTATTCAACAGCATTAGAAAAGTACCTCAAAGTACTACAGCTACATGTATTCCAGACAAGGGAAGATACGCAAAACAGCAACTTTACTACTACTGGAGTGTCAACAGCACTGAAATTCCCAAAACCAACACAAACAGCCTGTACAAAATGGTGACTCACACCATGTTTATATCTATAGTCTTCAGACAGAACATCAACAAGTATACACAGTCTACAAGATAAATCTTGCTTTAGTAATCTAGAAGCCATTAGAAATCATTAAGCATTTCAGTGGAGATTACACAGAAGACAACAGCATTAGTGAAGATATACACAAGATTGTTAACTGGGAATTAAATTGTGTTGTGGAACAGCTTCATAGTTTTGTTGGCATTAACAGCTACCAAGGGTGATTTCTGCCCAAACGTGTCAGACATCTTTTTCCCCGATATTCTGAAAATAAGCGGAAGCGCTCAGTGCCAACAGAAGGTACACAGAGAGTTCTCATTTTCTCAGAATGATGTTGGGCATGACTGGTCCCATATTGATGGATATAAAAGATGCAAAGGAATCTTCTAAATTATCCAGACCTAAATGCAAGCTAGCTCAAGAATCACTAGTAATTTGTAAATCAGTGGTCAGGTTATTATATGCATATCTTTTAATCCAGTCAAAGAAAAGAGAGTATATTAGTTTCACCTTAAGAGCTTAGCTCTTTGTGTATAGAGTAGGGACTTGTGCTTTTATTTCAACAACATCTGGGGCTCAAGACCTGGTAAATCCTCTTTGTGTAGTAGCTGTTACATTGATAGACGCTGGGAACTGAACAACAGAAATTACTTTTGCAGCCAAATTGATATGCAGGTGCACATCTGAGCACATTTATCTCTAATTATCTGTTCTCGGGCACAAACCAAGCAGTTAGAGCAGAAAATATGCAGGTATTTATTTTATTTTATTCTTGCTCTGAAATTTGTTTAATGCATGCAAAAATTGTCAGAGAAAGAACTGAGTCTCAAGCCCACTAAAAATATGCCCCAAAGTGACTTGCCCATGTGAATTTTAAAACTTACATTTTAGGAAAGACAGGAAAGGAGCAAAAGTACCTGCTTACAGGACTATCAGAAACACCGAGATTGTCTGCCAAAGAGCATCAACATAACTTCAAACTACTTCACCAGAGCCACTCAAGTTTTTTGGCAGACATGCACATTTTCTACACCCCTTCTGGGGATAAAATGCAGTATCTTGGATACGTGCATGTGGTAACAGATGGTATATGCCAATTGTTTTAGTGGCAAATATTACATAAACTTCGAAATACCGCGGTGTTCTGAAGCTGTAAGTTAGAACTCCTGGACGGAGAAATTTATATAATCAATCCTTCGAGGGAGATAATGTAAGCTGTATGCAGTTTAGGATGTGCCTCTCTCAGATGAGATAATTCTGTATTGTTATTACAGAGGATTTTCTTTTTTCTAAGAAAGATTTGTTCTACAGCTTTCACTAAAAATTTCACCTTTTGCTACCTTACAGTACGTTATTATGTACCAGGGACTGCCAGTATAGGGATCTTTCCACTATATTAATTTCAATGGTGTGCATGTTATGTCTAAATTACTTACTGCCATACAACAGAGATCCTGGAGTTAGCTTTAACAAAGGGCACAGAGCATACTAGCTCCTACAGAGCTCTGTGGTATCTCAGCTAGATTTCTTTTGGAATCTGAAAAGAAGTCTCTATGTTGCTCTGCTAAATGCAGTGTAGACACATATCAGTATAGCAGGCCAGTAACAGAAGCAAAATCCTGATTCTATAGCGTATTCCAACATATTAATCACCGTAACACACTGCCTCTTACAAAGTCCTTTGGATGAAATATATCATAGCAGTGTAAAACAAAACTTTTGTTTTCTTTCCTTATTTAAAGATAATAATAGTTACATAGACAGGAATAAGTGCTGCTTCTTACAGAGGCCTTACACAAAGCAAACAAGGCTCTTTGCGAGAGAACCCAACTACTGAGCAACAGATTGAATGTCTGAATACTTTTAGAATAAGATAGATTCATGCAATGTATTTATGTACAGCAACAGAGATCTGAGGAATCTGCTCATTTAACAGCCACACAGACAAGGTTATTGTCAGTTAATACAACAGTCTAAAAAATTTTAAATAAAACATACATCCAAACTTGAACAACCAACCTTTACTACTGCAGTCTACCCAGTTTCAACAAAATGTTCTAAATACAGGTTTGAAAAACTGTGTCGATACAGAAGAAATAACATATTTTACTTAAAGTACCAAGCCTGATGATTCAGGAGTGAATGCTACCTCTCTCCCCCTCCCCAGCCCTCCACTCACACCCCCCCACACCCCCCCCCCCCAGATTCACAGGATTAATATGAGACTGGCTTGAGGGTTTTAGCAGTAACTGCTGCAAAACAAGTTCTGATTGGTTGATTCAGAAATTGGGATTCTGGGCAGTGTTTTATAAAAGGATAATGTATCTTTAAGCCTAGGTGCCCTTCAGGGAAATGTATTGGATAAATGTCTTCTGAAAAGCCTGTAAATATTCCATCGCCTCACTGTCATTACTACCATGAAATGATAATGAAGCATGAAAGAAATATAATTCCATATTCAGATGACAGCATTAGCCTTCATAAGCAAACTGAAATATTTATTAGTAAAATGTTCGGTATCTACGCCTGTAATCTAAAAAAAGGACAAAAATGTTTTATAATAAAAAAGAGATTGAATGCAGAGGTAAAATCTGGTTGGCTGATTTTATTGCTTATTATTAAATCCAGGCAAAACAATTATTTTTTTCTTTTCATTAGTAAGGCACCCAAATTAAAACTATGCCCTCAGGCTGTGAGGTTTACAGTAGTGATTAAAAACAAGAAATTGTGATGCATGGGGTTTTTGACAATAGCATAATCAAATTCATTCATATTGTTCAATCTTTCACTGACAAATATTTTTACAGTGAAATATACCAAACAAAGAAGCACATACAAGTACTATCAATACACAGAAATTAGGAAGACTTGTTATTATTGCAGTAGAGAACAGATACAATGTTTCTATAATCTTGAATACAAACATTATAGTGTAGTTAATTAGGGTAATTATTGCCTAAATTGTGCTTAATTGTTTTATACTGAAAAGGATTTCTGAAAGAAGCCTTTTGGATTTCTACAAGGCACAGAAGTGAACACTGTACAGTCTAAGTATTTAGATGTAATTTCATAAGTTTGACTGTATTTCCTGTAAGTCAGAAAATACATCCTGAAGCAGGCTGGGACAGAGATAAACACAAGCCACATGCTTTGACCTCTGTTTCACCTTATTGAAAAAGAGGCGTAAAATAGTCATTTAGTACACTAGCATCAGAGAGCATTCACACACTCTAAGCACATTCTTTTAAAAAAAAAAAAGGTCTTTGAAGTGAATGAAAAATTAGAAATTCAAGTGACCACGATCAATTCTGAAACACTGCACAAAATTAATTACAGTTTTGCATCAGAAGCAAGAATGTAGATTTCAGACAGTCTATGTCATTTATCTCACGCTGTACAATATACAAGGCGATTAAAAAGCCAAATCTGTTCCCACCCCCCAAGTCTAAGGCCTATCAGAGGCTGTGAAGTACAAATGATTAACTCCAAATTATTCAAGGAATTGTACAGACACTTCAACTTGAATGAAATTTGCGGCAAGTCACAGGAGCTACAGAAGGACAGATTTGCTGCTCTTTATCAAAATCTAGTCTGACTATCGCTGACAGAATCCAGATAAATTGCATAGTAATCTGGCAGTGGCTGCGGAAAGCTTGCTCTGCAAAATCCAAATCTCTAATTTCTATCTGTTTTTAATTGCTTGACTTAAATTTGCATTTTTATACAATTGGCTTAAAGGATTTATTCAGTTCTTTAGGCTACTCTAATAAAATTGGGTCCCATTTTGCACGGTATCTCAGAAACCTACTTACATTAAATAAGCATGCTGTATTACAAAAATATTTACTGTAGCAGAAAAAGATTCCTTTTTATGTCATGTTCAGAATTAGCTAAAGAATACATGTGTCTGGAAGCTCATTTTAAACTCTCCTACAAAAACATACCTCAGAACGAACAGGATGGCATAACAAAGAAAAGTGGGGGAAAAAGCACTTATTCAACACAGGATAAGCTGGTTAAAAAAAAAAAAAACCACCAAAAAAAAGGCGGACCAAAGAGTAGGTACACATTTAAATACAAGTCAGAAGCCACCAATAATACAATGTGCTGTTAACCAAGCTTCTTGAAAACAGCCATCCATGCAGCTCTCCAGAACCTGAGAGCTGGGTATTAATGCAAGAACTTCCATTCTTGTAATTACCATGCTCCCACATCATTAATGGAAGTGCTGGCATCAACTGACTATTATCTTTATTAACAAGTTAATGTCACCCTCCTAAGATTATAGCTTACCTTACCCCAACCATAAATATTACAGAATACCAACATCCAAGCAGCACTTAGCTGGCTAATATCCCTCAGTCACTGTTCAAATGAGTATCAGAAACCAAATTCAAGTGTGATGACTGTCTGAAAATGGCATTCCAGCAGGATAACCAAGGCAAAACTACTATGCTCTCTAAAATATTACACTCCTAATCACTTCATCTGCATTTATCCATTCTGGAACTAATACAATAGACGAGGAGACCTATTTCAAACACACATTTTAACTTTCTACTCAGGCTTTGCCAAAACAGTTGCTTTATTTAAAAGATATGGCCATCAAAGGCTATACAAAGGCTGTGAGCACCTTTCACTTAATTTGAATATCCATAACCAAAAATATACAAACTTTATAGAATCACAGAATGCTTTGGGTTGGAAGGGACCTTTAGAGGTCACCTAGCCCAACCCCCCTGCAGTGAGCAGGGACAGCTTTAACCAGATCAGGTTGCTCAGAGCCCTGTCCAACCTGACCTTGAATGTTGCCAGGGATGGGGCCTCCACCACCTCTCTGGGCAACCTGTTCCAGTGCCTCACCACCCTCACTGTAAAAAATTTCTTCCTTATACCCAGTCTAAATCTATCCTCCTTTAGTTTAAAACAATTACTCCTTGTCCTGTCACAACAGGCCTTGCTAAAAAGGTTGTCTGCATCCTTCCTATAGGCGCCCTTTAATTACTGAAAGGCCACAATAAGGTCTTCCCACAGCCTTCTCTTCTCTGGGTTGAACAACCCCAACTCTCTCAGCCTGGCCTCATAGGAGAGGTGCTCCAGCCCTCGGATCATTTTGGTGGCCCTCCTCTGGACCCGCTCCCACAGGTCCACGTCCTTCTTGTGCTGAGGGCTCCAGAGCTGGACGCAGTGCTCCAGGTGAGCAGAGTAGAGGGGCAGAATCACCTCCCTCGCCCTGCTGGCCATGCTGCTTTTGATGCAGCCCAGGATATGGTTGGCTTTCTGGGCTGCAGGTGCACATTGTTGGCTCATGTCCAGCTTTTCACCCACCAGTACCCCCAAGTCCTTCTCCACAGGGCTGCTCTCAATCCCTTCAACCTCCAGCCTGTATTGATATCCAGGGTAGCATAGTTTAATATAACTCAGCAGAAACAAGACCTTACATTCTTAGGGATTAAGTTCAAATAGCATTTATAAAAAAAAATTTAAAAAATTAAACAACGTATTTTTACCTACCAGTTCCAAGGATGTACAGATTCCCTTTCCCTCCAAGTCCGTGTGAACAAAACAGCATCAAAGAGCTCCCGTACCTCAACAACAAACATGATCTGACCCCAACCATAAGCAGGATTTGACCCTACATGCTATTCACAGTGCTTAACATGAACATCAGCACTGCTGGAACTTAGTTATGTTCCAGCCTGGAGGGTAGTTGCTTCATTATTTTTCCAGTGGATAACATGTCCAGCATCCATACTTACAAAGAAAATCCACGAAAGAAGTCAAGTCAATGAACTGGGAAGAAGAGTCAGCTGTCAGAGAACACATGCTCATATTAAATTCCTGAGGTAACTAGCTATCAAGCAGGTGGCAATTCTAACTCTGGCTATTGTGTAGATAAATCTATAAAGATATATGAGGAGAGACAGTTATCTAAACAGTACTTTTCCCCTCTTCAAATCAGCGGTGTTCCTCTGGGATGTATAGGCAAAAGAAGGAGCTCCAGCAGCAAGAAACCAAACTCCTTCCACTGAAGAACCATTCTGTATAGATCACCAGAAATAGGGACAGAAAGCAGGAATGATGTCACTTCCAAGGCTCAATCTTCACAGCTAACCCCAGGTGAGAAACCAATTAGAGAAACCCATCTGTAATTGTTCTAATGAAACACCCACAAGCAACGTAAGGACAATCAATAGTTCTACTGCACATTCGAGAAGAAATTTATTTTGTTGCTCTTGCTAATGTCCTCTGCAAAACTGCATAGGGAGAGCAACGTAGTTTCTTCCTAGAAAACCAAACAAAATGCTGGAAGCCACTGCTTAAATGGCAAACTTAGGAGAGGATGCCAAAACTCTGCGTCAAACTGACATGGAATCCGAAGTCAGTGTAACACAGAATATACAGTCATTTCTCATAGCTAGCAGAATAGAAAATAACTGTCCATAACCTGTTCTAATCTAGCTATGTCACACCTTTATTTTAACAGAAACCTCCACACTCATTCTCATGAATTACTAAGCTAACCTTTCCTGAATATGTGAGATATTCTATATGTGAAATATGAGAACAAATACATCTTAACATGTTATAGAAGAAAAATAGAGGCTGACAGACTTTCTGTAACTCCAAACTGCTTATACTATATGTTTGCATCAAACGTTCAAGGAGGAAGTAATCCACTGGTCTGCATTTCCTCTAGCATCAGAAATTACACAATATATGCAGCCATGCATATTTGAATTTTTTAGAACACGTGTACAATAGTCAAAACTCAAAATGCATCTTGCATACTAGTCAAGCTTCCTCATGTCTTCTGACAATTCTGCTATTACTTTTTTGGTACCCTTTCCCTCTATTACCATGTTTTTATAAGGTAATTTATATAAATCTTCTGTAAGATTACAGATAAAAATTCCATTTAACTGTTGAGTGCATCTTATACGAGTTCCACAATGATACATAATTTTCTAACTACAAATTTCATATTCACCTTTGGATGTTAGAATGAAGGAAGACCTCCAAGGTTTTAGCAAAAGTCTTCATAAAAAATGCATTTGTATTTTTCCTTCTTTCAGAGGTTTTGAATTTTATGTTTCTCTAAGAATTAATATCTGATTTCATTTCCAGCTGAAGGTAGTTATTCTAAAGTATCCCTCCCTTTTCACATTTCTTATCTTTGATTCCTTGGAATGGCTATACTGTCAAATATTAGAAGTAAAGACATCTGTTTGGTGAAGCAGAATTCCCTAAAGCTGATTCCTGCCAACGTGAGTCAGTGTCCATTGTACTCCATGCATTTTTGTCAGCTAAACAATGCTGCTATAATCTGTGTCATTTTTATAGGATTTAATTCAACTGCAATGTCAAACTGGCATTCCTATCTCACAGTGGGTTCATTTTAAAATAAACAAATAAACACTTCCCTTCAGCCATTATTTGGCTGCTTCTCTCCACTGAATACGTTCTACAAATGGTGCGTACCAACAAGCTTCCAAGCAGACTCCTCTGAAGGATCGACTGATGTTGCATTACATCTTTATGTTCAGCAAAAATTGGTCCAGCAAGTATTATGCCACTGTAGGCCCAAATTTGCACAAATACATGCCTTCAGCCCACAGGGCTCCACCTCTACATCAGTTCCATGCTCTGCCCCCTCCTGACACATTAAAGCATGCAAAGCTACAAAGCAGGAAACAGGTATAAGCAGCATGCATTTGGATTGCCTCTCACGGCAGCCCCACTGATTTCGCTGGCATTAGTCATATGGCAAACAAGTTACCTGCATAATTAAAAATATATACTTTTTTATTTAAAAATTTGGAATTATTTTGATGTTGTCATTAGAAAACCTTAATTAAAAGTCTATGAGACCTTACATATTTTAAAAGTAATTGTCTACTTACAGCTGTATAAATTTATTCACTGAACAAATATATTAGAGCAAAAGTAAAGTTTGATTGAGGCAGAACCTTCTAGTATTAGAAAACATAAACATTCTAGGGTGCCAACATAAAAACTTATTTTATGGCAAAAAGTAGAAAGGTTGAAGTAGAGGGGGCTCACAAAGAGCTTTAAACAACACATCATAAAAAATATTTAAGCTTGTCTGCACTAATGCCTTCTATCATTGCAATGACTGTTAATCCAGGTAGTAATTCAAGCAAAGGCAAAGTCCTAAGGTTAACTGCAGCCTTTAATTTGTTCCTTTCAGAGACTTTTTCTGCTACATTTTTGTTACTGCTGAAAACCAAGTCTCTCATCATAAAGTGTTTGGTGCTGTTACCAGCATTTTTAGCAACTTTGTCCCAGATATGCCAAACCAGATATTCCAAATTTCTAACATAAGTTGACAGATAATCAATTTGACCAAATTTGTTTGTTGCACTCAGCAGCTCATTCAAACTCATCAGTACAGTAGTACTTAGGGGTGTGAGCTATTTCAGACTGCAAAAAAACCCTCAGATACACCCATAGTTAGGTTTCCACAAGTGTATCAAGAACAATATCTACACGTACTGCTATAAAGATCAAACTATTACCATAAAAAACCCAAAAAGACTAAATGCCAGAAGTAATATCCACCAAAGGAGGAAGAACAGTAGAGCAAGTGTCTGGCAAAAATAGTGACATCTTGAAGGCCTGAAATGACATGTGTATACTTAATTCTGCAGTCATGCTATCCTGACGAATAAATGCTTTGTGTAACCCAATACTGCATAGCAGTCCATGAATACAGAGAGTATATACTTCTCTAAATGCGATTTTTTTTTTCCTTAAACTTATCTAAAGTTCAGGGAGGCTTGTTTCTCTTACAAGCACAATTGATGACAAAGTTACCCTGCTGCAGTTATGTTTGTTTGCAAAGAATACAGAAGTCTTTATTCTTGGTTCAAAGCTCCTTTCTAATTGTTGCATAGCTCAGAAATGCTTTTTAAGCATCTTTCAGAGTCAAATTCTATCCCATCCTTTGGCTTTTTTGTCCCTATAGTTCTATTGTTTCCTTGGACATCAGCCACTCTCCCAAAATCCTCCATACTTCACAAAGCAACAGTGACAGCATTACACCCAGAGTGTCCCCCTCAAATCCCCGAGTTCTCAGTGGATACATATCCATCTGTTCGGGATGTTGTTATTGTTGTTATTTCAGTTACATGGTTTAGAAAGAAATGTGTTGTTTCTTACAATATATCAAAGTATCTGCCTAGCACTGAACCCCAACATATTCTAGAAATCAGGCAAACTATAAAACATGGTGCCTGTAACATTCTTTCTATGCCAAACTTCTAGGGAAGTAACAGCAATCTGTCTGAAACCCTAAACAATACCTTAAGGGGTCCCAAAAAATTTACACAGACCTTAACCAGTATGCAAGGGTATACATAACACTGGAAGTTAAAGAAAGAGTCCAGATCTTCTCCAATTACAAGAATCAGCTGGTCTTGTAGTGTACTGTATTAAATGTTTGAAGTAAGCATTTTTTTTTTTTAAAGAGGTAGAGACAATTTAAAAAGTGCATTAAATACATGTCCTGATAAAGAACAGACAGTGTCATTTAGTTTTAGCACCCTTTCTCATGAAGCTACTATTTTATTATTTATAACTAACATAACAAATACTTTGGAACAGGAAAAGCCACATGGATACAATGCTGAGATTACCTGAATGAATTTATCCTTGAGACTATACCAGGTGCAGTAGAGAGATGCTAAATAAGTAAATAAATCAAGTAAATAAACAAGAAAGTGTACTAGTTTTGGCTGGGGTAGAGTTAATTTTCTTCATAGTAGCTGGTATGGGGCTATGCTTTGGATTTGTGCTGGAAACAGTGTTGATAACACAGGGATGTTTTAGTTACTGCTGAGCAGCGCTTACACAGAGTCAAAGCCTTTTCTGCTTCTCACCCCACCCCACCAGCGAGCAGGCTGGGGGTACACAAGGAGCTGGGAGGGGACACAGCCGGGACAGCTGACCCAAGGGATATCCGGTATGATGTCACGCTCACCATATGAAGCTGGGGACATTCAGAGTGATGGTGTTTGTCTTCCCAAGTAACAGTTACATGTGATGGAGCCCTGCTTTCCTGGAGATGGCTGAACACCTGCCAGCCGATGGGAAGCAATGAATGAATTCCTTGTTTTGCTTTGCTTGCTTGTGCAGTTTTTGCTTTTCCTATTAAACTGTCTTTATCTCAACCCATGAGTTTTCTCACTTTTGCTCTTCCGATTCTCTCCCACATCCCAACTCAGGGGGAGTGAGAGAGCAGCTGTGCGGTGCTTAGTTGCTGGCTGGGGTTAAACCATGACAGTCCTTTTTGGTGCCCAATGTGGGGCTCAAAGGGTTTGAGATAATGACAGGTTTGATCGGAATAAGCTAGATCAAATTTCTAGCTGTTATTGCTGATTAGCTATTAATTGACAGGCTCCTGTGCTTGCCATGGGGCTTGCTTGCCTTACTGTATATTGGAGTCTAGTGCTTGTTAGTGGCTGCTTTATGCTTTCTCTGCTTGCCGTGCTGCTTATCATCTTACTCTGCTGTGCCTGGGAACATTTTGATAGCAGCAATGGCCATGCGCCTGGGCTGGCAGATGGCCAGGGCTGCTGCTGCTTCTGTGCTGCTGTACTGGACAGGCTGGAACTCCAGTATGAGCTCAAGTCGAAGGGACTGTGACCTGTGGATAGGTCCACATAGCAGTAGG
Organism: Pelecanus crispus; assembly: GCF_030463565.1. Taxonomy (NCBI): domain Eukaryota; kingdom Metazoa; phylum Chordata; class Aves; order Pelecaniformes; family Pelecanidae; genus Pelecanus; species Pelecanus crispus. The sequence goes on from NC_134650.1 coordinate 36,238,129, forward strand.
ATGCCCCAAAGCATCTGTGGCTGTGGATAAGCCATTACATCTCGAAGCACGTGTGGCCATGGTTATGTCTGTGTTGCAGCAGGTGTACCTCTGAAGGGACTGTGGCCAAAGGCTAAGTCCACGCTGGAGAAGGTACACCTCAAAGCATCTGTCGCTGTGGATAAGTCCATGCTGCAGGATGTACACCTTGAAGCATCTGCGCCTGTGCATGAGGTCATGCTGGAGCACCTCAAAGCACGTGGCCATGGATATGCCCACGACAGAGCAGGTACACCCCTGGAGGGACTGCAGCCATGGGTAAAGCCATGTTGGAGCATGTTTACTTCTGAAGAGACTGTGGCTGTGGATAAGTCTATGCTGCAGCACAGACTCTGTGGAGAGACTGTGTCTCTTACATAAGGCTCCATTTGGAGCAGGTACAAGCCAAAGGGACTGCAGTCTGTGGGTAAGTCCAAGCTGCAGCAGGGGCAAGGGGAGGAGTTCATTGCAACGTTAAACCCAATGGTCTGGTCCAAAGGGACCAGCGGTGGAAGTTGTAATGGAAATACCTTTGAATTGCTGTAACCCAGGATTTGAATTTCATGTTATGGGAATTACTATAGCAAGAACCCCTTGTTGCTAGCCAGGCTAGGAGCAAGGGGAGCAATTCATTGCAAAGTTAAACCCTATAACCTGACCCAAAGGGACCAGGGGTGGAGATTGTAATGGAAATACCTTTAAATTGTTGTAACCCTGGATTTGAGTTGCATTTTATAGGCATTACTATAGCAGGAACCAGCTGAAACAATGGAGGACAAGCTTACCAGAAGCAGTGCAAGTGCAGCAGGAACCCGACCTGAGCTGGCTTTGGTGCCCAGTAACTCCACGCAACACACTACCTCTTCTGTCCTGAGTGCCCAGCATAGCAGATGGAGCCCGAAGTCATGGACTAAATGAACCCAATGGACATTTTACAGACATTTCACAGGGGTGGGCCATAGACTAAGGGAGTGATATCTGTGTATTGTATCAAAGGATGGGAAGGGGGCAGGTGGTGGATAATGAGGACAAATTGGATAATGTGGGACCCGAGCATGACGTAAATGTTATGGAATAAGGGGTGGAGAATGTGCTGGTTTTGGCTGGGGTAATTTTCTTCATAGTAGCTAGTAAGGGGCTATGCTTTGGATTTGCACTGGAAACAGTGTTGATAATACAGGGATGTTTTAGTTACTGCTGAGCAGTGCTTTACACAGAATCAAGGCCTTTTCTGCTTCTCACCCCACCCCACCAGCGAGTAGGCTGGGGTTCCACAAGAATCTGGGAGGGGACACAGCTGGGACAGCTGACCCCAACTGACCAAAGGGATATTCCATACCATATGATGTCATACTCAGCATATAAAGCTGTGGGGAGAAGGAGGAAGCAGTGGACGACACACACATGTTCAGAGTGATAGCATTTTGTCTTCTCAAGTCACCATTATGTGTAATGGAGCCCTGCTTTCCTGGAGATGGCTGAACACCTGCCTGCCAATGGGAAGTAGTGAATGAATTCCTTGTTTTGCTTTGTTTGTGTGCACAGCTTTTGCTTTTCCTATTAAACTGTCTTTATCTCAGCCCACGAGTTTTCTCACTTTTACTCTTCTGATTCTCTCCCCCATCCCAACTGAGGGGGAGCAAGCGAGCAGCTGTGTTGTGCTTAGTTGCTGGCTGGAGTTAAACCACGACAGCAGATAAGAGAAAAAAAATAAACAAACAAACAAACAAAAAAACACCACAAGAAAAGAATGAAGAGCAGAGCTTCTGGGAGGAAAGACAGAGCATTAAAAGAAACATAAACCTGAAAATAGGTAGCACAAAATTTGCCTCACAAAACCAGATCTTTCTTAGATTTCTTTTGAGTTTGATTTAGCCTCGGGCTTTCCTCAGCGAAAACATTTCAGGAGGTGTTTTTAGGCTTTTTTTTTTCCTGGACGGCCTACCTGAATGCAGTCCCTCTAAGCTCTTGTTTCTATGACTGAAATTTCAAAGTAGATCACTGTTTAGCACAAAAGGTTCAATTAAGCTGCATCAGATAGACATCGATTTAAAATCATGTCTTGGTCCTAAATATTTAAGCAATAGTAAGGGAAGAAAAGAGGTGGTGCCTTCCCATAGGATAAGAAGCCAGAGGTGCTGCACCTTCACATAAGATGTCTCAATTGTATAATAAGTTATTCTGGGCATGTTTCTTACTTGAAAATGATCCCTTCCCTGTCCCCAGGTATACAAATCAAGAGACTGCTCTTTAGCATATCTTAACTCTACAGTACATAAGGACCAAGCCATAACATAAAGTATAAATCAAAACCATTTTTTTTCTTAACTATGTGAATTACTGTACTTATTGAACCTGGCTTAGCCATCCACACAAGATATTCTGTATTCTGACCTGCCTTTCCAGTGACCTCCAAGAGGGGAGATTTCACAGCAGCAATCCAATTCAAAAGTGATGAAAGCCTGAATAAGCCAGTGAAGGCAACAAGCAGAAGTTATAGCTCTATCTCTGAGAAGACAAACACGGCTTGTCAATGTCATCTAAGTACTCAATATCACACATGGAACCCACAGAAGCCCTGGAGTGCAAACCAATTTGTGTCACTAAGTGCATGTCTACACAGCATAGGGCAGCTAGGAAGAGCTACAAAGCCAGAAGACCTCATATGGGTACAGAAATATTGTAGCTCCTCCTATAGCAACTAGACCAACTGAGATGTAAAATAAACCTCAGGAACATGAGCTGGTGATGAACATAATGCTGCTTCTGATACTCAGTGGGTCTTATTCAATGGTAGCATGAGTATCTCTGTAGGGCACTGCACTGTGCTGTATCAACATAAAATAATAATCCATTAAGATTATTATATAATATATCATAAAGAAAGATAGAACCTTTGCCACAGTTTCTACTTCAATTTTAGGTAGGCTGCATTTCTGGTAACTGCTAACGTTATGCTTTCTCCTGCTAGGTTTTTTTTTTCCAAGTCATCTTAATACAACGACGCATTACAAAAAAGTTCCAAAGGAGATGGTAATTGATTTAAAAAGGAAATAACTCCTGCCCTTTCCCTCCCCTCTTGCCCTTCCATTTCTTCCTCCACCTCTTTTCTCCCTCTTCCTCACTCTACTTTACAGAAAAAGGTTTTCATCAAATCAACTTATAATGAGAAATGTGAAAATGTACTAAGAGGTCCTGGGACTGCTCATATAAAAGAACCCTTTTTAGATTGTAATGGGCTGTTTAGAAGTGTTATGCTTTACTGATGCAAAGTTATCACACAGTAAGTGTCAGTTGCTTATTATGTGCTCTTGAAAGATAATGACTCACTAAGCTGCTTAGCAGTCAAATTTAGAGCCTGGCCTACCAGGCTAACCAAACAAACCAAGAGTTCTAGGGAATCTGTCCTCATTGCACTAACTTAAAAAAGAATTTGAAACCCCTTATAATTGGAAACTTCCTATAAGTTAAAGATGTATTATTCTAGACCATATGAGGCAAAATTAACATAAACTACAAATGCTGTCCTAATTGGCAAGAAGGACAAATCTTCCTAGGAATTTGAGATTAAAAGCATATGTCGTACAGAGTATCTGACACTTCCAGAAATTACTTATGCAGTTCACACCTCTGCATTCCATTTTTGTGTATCTCTGTGGTATAATACCGAGTATAGGGAAATGCTTTATAAAAATGAAAATGCAATTGTCTGACCAATAAAAGGTATTCCTGTATGTAATCCCAGTAATAGATTTTTAAACCCTTACCACTGCTGCAATATTATGTATTCATAGTTATTATCTTGTCCACTTCCAAATCCTGAAAGGTTAGATTGTTTAAAGATTTGTTAGCTGTGAAATACTTAAAAAAGCAAAGTATTAAACTCAGAGCTAATTGAAAAATAGCATTTTATCAGATTCTCCTTTGATAGTATCTTGTAATGATTGTACTTAAGGTACTCACAATACTTCAATAAATAATGAAATTAAAAATATAACATCTTTAGGGCTTTTCAGAGAATGTGGCTGTTAACAATTTATACTGCTTTTTTCTTAACCATTATTTTCTTACATTTCCCACAATGCTTCACATCAGAAGCAAACAGAAACTGAATGATTACCCCAAAGTGTGCTAGATGAACTGGAAAAAGTCTATTCAAACAAAGCTCATTAGTTTTGATACCTCCAGGGCTATGACAAATTAAGCGGCTGGTGAATATGCTTGCAGACAAAAGGATGATGCAAAATCTAGGGCTTGTGTTAGGCATTGTGTCAATAAATTCTACTGAAAAAGGTAAAAATTACAATTGAAGCTAAAATGGAATCCCTTTAAGGAACGTGTAGAAAATAGATCATCTTTTTTTTATATACCTTTATGAATGATTGCACTATAAATAATAAAGGGATTGCTTATCGGCTACTTTGAATGTACATTCAGATGGGTCAGTCCTGGCCTCTGAAAAATTTTACTCTAGAGCTAGCAAGAAACAGAGAATTTAGGCACACTCTCCGAATTGCCTTGCCATATTGAAAATTTAACTATACCACAACCACCGTAAGTTTGTACCATTTATTACAACATCCACTCCCGAACTGAGAGCAGCCATCACCAAGCTTTTGATTGCACCTTTGGAACTCAGCAGTGAAAACACACAAGTCGCTATGAAATTAATTGGCAGATTTGGCCCTGCTCCTAGTGAACAGGTGTCTAAACCACATACACAGTCACAACCAGAAGCCCAGTTGATCGGCTCAGAAAAGACAGAAAGAACAAATTCATTCCTCTATCATAAGGTGACCCTACGGTGTCATTGCTGAGCCATTCTCGTGATCTGACATTTGTCTGCTCTTTGAGGTGCTTATGCTGTACATGTTCCGAGGCAAAGTGAAGAATTTGAATGACAGCACTAAAACTAAGATCCTTCAAAAGCACTACAAGCTTAATCTTGCTGCCTGTCAGCATCCATTGGTTTTAATGAGAATAGGACTGGAACTTTCTAAATTACAATTAATTCCTAGTATTTGCTCTTTAATCACCAAAACGCTTTCTGATACAAACCTTGTTCTTCTCATGTACTTGTTTGTTACTTCCAGTTGTGATTACTGAGCTATTATATGGGTGGTGTGCCATGAAATTGTGCAACCACTTATATACTTAATTTTGCTGATCACATGACATACCTGCTCTTTTACAGCTGTACAGTATTTGACCTAGATATCAAAGTTGCACATGTTTAACATAGTCAGGATCTGACCTATGATAGAAGCTATATTTCTACATGTTGCAGTCAGTGAGTAATTTCCTCAGAATAGTCTGTACCTTAAAATTGCTACAGAATAAGAGCTGGAAGCTGGATTCACCTCCTTTTATGCCACCAGGAATTGGAAGTCAGTTCACAGCCTGACTAATCCTGGTTGCCACTGGAAGCAGATTATTGCTTTTGAAACTTGCCTTCCCTTCTGACAAAGCCTAATTTTGCAAGCTTTCAGAGAACATTACAGAACTCCCTTTCATATCTGATGGATAATCAAGAAGTATATTTGACCAAACAGGCCAATTTTCCTCTCCATAAACTCAATGAGACCTGTTACCACCAGGGAAAGAAAATAATCCTTGTTGAGTTCTGTTGTGTATTTTATATACACCACAAATTTTGAAAATGTCTTTGAAAATTCTTTTAAAAATGCATTATCAGATTTTTAAAAAATAAAAATTGACTGAAAATATTACTGATCTAAATTCTAACCAGAAATATTTCTTAAGATATAGCAAAATATACAATGGTGTTTTCTCTGAGCTCTTAGTTCTTGCAAGAATGTATCTATATTTCCACATTTAAGGTCAATTTTGCTACTTAAAGTCAGTTTAAAAAGATAGGATATTTCCCTAGATAGCAGAGTTTTCAAAGGAAAGAATAAATCAGTTAACAAATATTATACACAGTTTGTTCTGCCAGAAACTAAACAGGAACTTACAGTTGTAGCTTTTTGCATGTATGAACACATTTCAAGTACCAAGACAAACTATTTCCTGGAGATATACATTGCAGGGCAGGGGAGGAATCCACATCAGTTTCTCAAAAAATGAAGAACCGGCTCTGTATATCTTAATTATTGGCTTCAAAATTGTATTAAAAAAAGGTTTCTAGCTGGTACCACTGGCAACAGAAGAGGAAGAAATGACATGCAGGGGAGCCTGTTGACTTCGTGGCTTTCAGTAAAGAAGATAAACAGCACTGCAAATAGCAAAGCCATATAGAAAAGCGCTCTAACAGGATCAGGCTAGTAGGCAAGGCAATGCTGGCCTTTGAGACAAAAGCTAGATGCAAGAGCATTGCCAACATATCTATAACCGAGTCAAAAAGTCTTGGGAAGAAATAGGTGGTGTCATGATAAGTTCAGCAGCAGCCTCCAGAACCCAGACTTTTCATTCCTGCTTACAATTTGCTAAGAGGAGCACCTTATGACCAGGATTCCATTTGCAAATAAACTCATGTTATTCTCTTCCAAGTGTCACTCTTATTTTCCTTATTTGTGTGCAAGGTAATGAAGTACCTGTCTTCTGGAGTCAGCAGAAGTCATTCATTTTACGAGCAACAAAAGGAATGCTTGTTAGTTAAATACCAGGTTAAAGGAAACACAAAGCTCTCAATCACAGAACAAGCAGGTGCTCCTTGCCCAATTGTTCTCGATTTGTGCAGCTTTAGCTGGGGCTACAACACATGACTGGCAACAGGATTTTAATCTAAATCCCTGATTTGGGGAAGAATCAAGCAAGGAGTGATTGGTGGGGCCAGCATTATTACTGTGCAGTTCTGAAACAGTACTGCATTTTCCAGCTGTCCACCAGCCCAGAGTCCTCTCACAACACTACTATCCCGTAGCAAGTTGTCCCCCTCTCTTCTTGTACCACTGACAGCTTTCCCTTAGAATTTATGGAATATCTGTCTGTAGGTCTTTGCAAAATAGAGATTTTTAATCGGCAGCTCACTGAACAAAAAGGTTGACCAGCCAGCATAACATATGAAGCAACATAAGTTACTGGGGAAGAAAAACCTGGAGTATTTCACAATTCCTTTAGTCAGAATTATTTGTTAATTAACTATATCAGGAGCAAAATAATATATACATGTACCTATTGAGGGAGAAGAGTGGAAGAAAAACCATGCCTTTACCTTGATTTTTAGTTCTACCTTAGAATTATAAACCAGGAACTTTGGATAAAAGTATGAAATGGCTAAATACAAGCTGCTTGATTTTCATATATGCCAAACACAACTTAGGTTCCTCTCAAATTCTAAGCTAGAATTCAAGCCTTTGAGGAGTATCAAACTGGACAAAATCCTTATACTTGAAGCAGAAATAGTCCCCTAATGCTCAAAGCACACAAACCAGCATAATACCGGGGGGGGGGGGGGGGGGGGGGTGGGCAGCACGGATTAATCCAGAATTACTGCTATCTCAAAAAAAGTATATTGTAAAAAACATCTTACAGAGGTCTGAATTTATGATTTCCTGTTCTATAACACATACTCTCAGTATGAATATAAAAGAACATGTTTTGTTCCCTACTCATATTGCAAACAACCTGGAATCTGAAAGTCAGGCTGGGTTCTTTTTCCTGTGCATGTTTTCACCAATACTAGAGGTTTTCCAGTCCAACTTCAGCATCCACCTTACCTATATACAATGTCAAGGTCTTCAAAACATGCCATGACATGTCTGCAATCTTAGAACTGTCAATGAATTTGCACAATCCTAATTCATCAGAGCTGCAATCATCATCCTGTACACACCGCCTGCCTGTGAGTTTGGGTTTTTTGCAGGACAACTAAGTGGAGTAAAAGGAACCAGACATTTTTCATTTGAAACGTATACCAAGATCTTGAATAGAGGAAAAATTCTTCTTCATTCACTTTTAAAAGTAGAAATATGGTTTACTTCTCTACCCACTCTTTTAGCTTGCACGCATTCAAGAAACAACTTTGATGGTTCTAGCACATACTTATGATGTCAAGGGCTGGCCTATTCAAATATTTCTTCAGTTAAGTACATTAAAGCAATTCTCACAGTCAAAAAAAACCCACAACCAACCTTGAGATGTGTCTCTTGCACACCTTGTCTTAACCAACTCCTAGCCCCAGTAGATAAATTACACTTCCTCCTCCATAAACAATGTAAATAAACTCAGCTGTTAACCTTGACACCTTCCAGATCACAGATGTCAGGAAGTTCAATGATTGTAGCTCTTAATTCTGCAGTGCCTTACCCAGGAAACTACATTGCAATAGTTTCTCTCTATTCTTAAAGGATAAAAAGAGCTGACCTACTGAGATTTAAACCTATAGTTTTGCTTTTAGTTCAAATATATAGAACAGAGCTCTCTCATGGAACTATTAAGAAAGATATCTCAGAACTTTGGAATTCTGAGAGATCATCTCTCTCTCTAAATTATTGTTTTGGTTATCCACATACAAAAATGGTAGCTCAACTCAGTAGTATCTATTGTGCAGTTCCTTTCTTATCATTTTTCATTCTTCAAAACTCCATTGTTAGCCACTTCATTATCTTCATTATAATCACCATCAAGAGCGGAAAGCATGAAAGGCTTCAACTAACATCTTCCTAAGCCAAACCCTTTTGTGTTTTATAAGTCACTACTGATCTCACACACCATATCTAGGCTCATCAAGACCATAACTCCTGCAAATTTTTGAGTATCATAAAGTCTTACTGTGCATATCATCCAGACTGTTATGATGTTACTTCTGTCTTTTGATATGGCAATCAACAAACATTTATATCCACATGTATAAGAGACATGAATAAAAGATGAAAGACAAATACAACTACACAGATATAAAAGAAGATCTGATACATATAAGCATTTAGGCTATAAAGTATATTTTTTCTTTATCACTCTGCCTAGTCCATCCAATCAAAGACAAAATCAAGTTGAAGGAGTGACTTCATCATTTTTCCCAAGACATATTTATCATCAGAGCTAAATTAGAGTAGGTCCCTTTTTTAATCTCAAGGCAATTTATAGCAATATTTCATGTTCCTAATCAAAAAGCACTTGCAAACTTTTGGGGACACAAGACCTTTTCACTGGAAAGGTAACAATGCTGTCACAAGCAAAGTTATACAAGGCCATTAGAATCAGAATAGGGTTCTCCTGTGCCTGCAGCCCCACCCTCCCCTTTCAGTTCATCTTTGTAAAGAACTAACCAATGAATCAACAGAGATGCTGCATAGCAAGACATCCATCCATGCAGACATAGCTATGCAAACCTTCACAAAATCAAGGATGAAGAGTAGAATGGGTTTTGGAGAACAAAGAGACTACAATGGAACAAGAAATCTTTCAGCAAGTACATAAATTGACTTCATAGAATGCCAAGCTGACTTTCTAGCAGCATTATGTGCCCCTTCATTTTCAGTCTGTCCTGTTGACATTTAACTGGGAGTTGCTCAATAGTTCATGTTATTCACTTTAAAAATGTACACTGAAAGTAACAGATAGACCACAGTCTGCTGTAAAGACACCTCAGTGTTTCCTGAACTAGGTAAAGAAACTAACAGGAGCACATCATCCAAAGATTCTTACCAAAGGAAGTTAAATATATGAGTTAAGTAAGTTTTTTAAGCTATTCACGTAACTGTGAAATAAATAACATCCTCCTGCAAAGAGTGGTCTATGTAAAAACTCCACAAAATTTATTTTAAGGGATGTTATTTTTAACGAAGAACAAATTTTACATGCCATATACTAACAGCAGTTAGTTCCTCTGGTGGGTAGACCTAGAACATCATGGGGCCAAATGCAAAAAAAAAAAAAAAAAAAACAAAAAAAAACACCAAAACCCACACCACCCACCACTTTGTGATTTAGAAAAATCACAAAGGTGAGGTTTATTCCTACAGCTACCAAGGTTCTTCCCAAATAAAACAGTAAAATTTATGAATCTCAGCAGGGCGGGGGGAATCATATTTCAGTACAGAAGAAAGCGACACTGATTGGTTGGGGGGAAAAAAAAAATAGAATTATGACATATCCATTTGTTACACTCTCATGCCAGACAAATCTGTCTTCAGACTGTTCTTGCACAATCTAAGTTGCTGAACAAAGATAAAATGGCATGAAAACTCCTCCTACAGGCATCGCAACTGAAGTTCACCTTCACATTGATGACATTTTTTGTTTTCTTTTTTCAAAACCATATAAAGATAATGTCATCTATTCTGATACTGCCAATTCAAAACAGGACTTGCTTGAGAATTGCAGAGTAGAGACCTGCCAGATAACACTGATACTGGTGATTTTTCTCACAGAAACTCTTCACATGAATAAAGATTTTTTTTTTTTTTTTTTTTTTTTAAATGGAGACTAGGTATAAATGCTAGAAGCATTCCAAGAGGAAAAAAAGACAGAATAAAAACTCTTGCACTTCTCTCAAAAGGAACCATTTTGTCAAGATCTTCATTTTCACTCTTTGCCCATTATGAAAAATGAGCAGAAACCCTAAAAAGTCCAGCAGATGCTGGCCTCTGATAGCCATAAAAGTTAGGTGAAAGCTGTGACTCCCAGCTTGAAATAATAATTGAAATTACTTTATTTTTAAGTACTCACATTCAAAATGTTGATTCTAATTAAACAATAATATTTTCTAGGTATATACTTTTAGACACTGTGTGTCACATTATTGAAATGTAAAATGAGTACCTCCAAAACTTCCATGATATCCTCCCTTTCTTCTCCTACCCCTGCTCCCCCAGCACCTTGCTCTAGTTAGGCACGATTCACACATCTTTAGGAAGCCTGGAGCACATTTGGGGTGAAGGGGAGGGCAGCAGGGGAACACAGTTCAGAGAACCTACTGGCCATCTCGCATGCCCTTTAGAAGTAATGAAGGAAAGACCAAAAGACTGAAAATAAAATAGCAGGTATAACAAAGAGAAAGAGATACCCGAGTCCAAATTCAGTTGGTCAGACCTTTCCAATCTGACAATTAGAATAATAAAAGGAATTTTTCCAAGCTTCTTAAGCAAGAATTTTTTTTTTCCTTATGTTGACATCTGCCTAATACAATGGGATCCTGGTCTATGAGCAGAATCCTCAGGCAGTGGCACAGTAAAAATAATTATGTGAACAGGCCCTTAAATAACACAGATGATAGAAATATACAATAGAATTACTTTGGCATTCTTGGGGAAAAAAGTTTACATTATGGTCAATGGCTTTTAAATACAACCGCTAGTCCCAAAATCAAGAGGTCTCCAAGTAATCCGCAGACCAGCGGTGAAAAACATGAAACTTCAACAAAGTGAATATTACAACTAAAATTAGTTCTTACTTTATGCAGACTATAACTGCTGGAAGAACCTTAGAAGCTGTGAACATACATGCCACTTTAAAATCTATGTATTTATTATAATAGTAAATTCATGTGAATGCCCACTTGTAACAGAAATAAACTTTTTGATATAATCATTTCCTACATTACTTAACCTGATGAACAAAATCTATTTAAAATGTCAGGCTTATAAATCCTCCCGGATTAGTGGTGGCAGGACTAAGTTTTTAGTATGCATTTGAACTAAGACGCAGCAGCAGAATTTGTCCTTCTGTGACTGCATTTTTCAGGTGTCTCCAACTAGCAATCTTTAGAGCATCTAAACTTTCATTTGACAGAACTATTCACCTCCTTCCTAACTTCTCATCTGAACAGTGTGGCTTGACTTGGCACCAACACTGCTTACCTCTATTCGGTTCTGCATCACCTGTGTCAGTACCATAAATACACAAAGTCCTCATTGTTGCAGCCCTATGCTTCTTTTAGGGTCCTGTGTTACTGGAAGAAGGAAAGGTACTTTACAAAGTCTATAAGTTTCACCAAAAAAACCCACACAGAAGACCATTTCCTTTAAAATAATGAGTCAGATTTTGAAAAGCTTATTTTATTTGGGAAAGCATGAATATTATTTTTCAAAATATTTTTCATTTTCAATATATATGCATCTCTCTTCTAATTTATTTCCCAAACTTCTTTCTGTCAAGGATAGATTAAAATCTTGTTTTGAGGTGAAACATATTGTTGGTTATTTCCACTTAATGGTTTAACCTTAAAATGAGCCTTCAGGATTCCAATGTGCCAATTATCTGAGGAAAACAGGCTTTCCTAGGGCACTGGATAACTTTTTCCTCAAAAAGGTTTCAGTGAAACGTACAGAAAAAAAATCTCTATAAGGACAGAGTAAAAAGGAAAAGAGCCAACCCATGCAAAGGCAGTAATATAGGGTTAAGGTCTTTCTTAAGGAGCTGTGTAAAGAAAAGAAACTAGGAGGAAAAAGGCGCACTGGCACAAGTCAGTGGCATTTATCATTGCATGTTTCATTCAGCAACTCAGGCATTTTTTTACTGGACTTTTTAGGAATTAGGATAATTGATGTTATTATATTCAGTCCTTTGTACTACAATTCTGTTAAGGAAATCTGCTTTTCAGCAACTTTTTCAAACTATCACTACAATGATTATGACCACTGATAGTCTACTGAGGCAACAAGTTGGAAGAAATTTTAAAACATCCTCTTGGTTCCTAAGAGGCCTTTGTCCACCCCAAAGCCATCTTATCATTTGCAATATGCATCTTTTTTGCTTTGGCTCACTGCTTATACTTGTAATTATGTAAAACTCTACCTCTGTTTAGTATTACACTGCTATGGTAACTTCAAGAAAGGACATTACAAAAGAGTATTATATCTGTAGTAACAAAATCTTACACCTCATGTTTATGGCATGTCTAAATGTAAGGATTTCTTTAAGACCCTTTCTAAAAGGAAAAAAGGGAAACTGGTGTAACCATATGATTACATTAAGTGCTATTGGGATGTACCATACAGAAGGCTTCAAAGATATTAATCTATCAAAAAATTTTAAAGATTGACAAATTCCTATTTTAAGTCCAACCGTTGATGCATGCCCAAGTGACTTCTGCTTTGCCATTATACTTATATTTGCCTGTTGGTCTACACTGTAATCATTACTACTATGCAGCTTCTGGCCTGAATGATATATATTTGACTAGAAGAGCAAAGTTTATAACACTGGTACATTTGGAAGCATACATTAATAAACACATTAAATGCATACATTAAAAAGAAAGGCTGAGTGGATACTGCCACAAAACCTGGATTTTATCAAATTAATAGCATGATCTTCAAAGCAAGGAATATATGGACAACCATTTTTATGTGAATGTTTTTTCCAAGGATAGGACCCATAACATTACAAATTCTAGTCTAAAGGGGAGATAAGGAAAATTCATGTGCCTTTATAGCAACCAAAAGCTCTTTTCTAACCTCATTTGTACTCTACAAATGTACAAACTCACAATTTAAATTATACATGCACAGTGTCATAATCCATCTTTCATTTAAATTGTCAATACCTGAAGTTTCTCTCTTCTGGAATATAAGGTTTCTCAGTAATTCCATTGGGTATTATCAAGGTTTTGATAGCTGCAGAGACCAACATGGGAATATTAGTTCAAGTTTTGTTTGGCTGCTTTTTTTGTTTTGTTTCTTTGGTTTGGGGTGGGGTTTTTTGGTTTTGTTTTTTTTTTTTTTTTAAAATATCTATGCTGCCACTAATTAGAGCCAGAAAAGATACATTAGGCCATCTTGTTTCCATTTGGCTAGTATTGTTCCCATTGTGTTACTATAAAATTATTCCTAACAGATTTTTTTTTTCCTTCCATTGAGTCCAAGCTACATTTAAATGCTTCATGATGGAACTTCTGCCACAAGTTACACATTTTTCTCTCTAAGCTCTTTCTTAACATCTCAGCAATGCTATGTACACTAGTTAGCAGCCTCAAGCAGCTTTAAACTGAGAAACAAAACCTAGGCAGCAAATTGTGTCACAGTCAGTGACAATGACAGTACAACAAGGTTTTTCTGCATCATATATCATGCACAAAGAGTTTTCAACATCTGTCTACTACTGCTACAAGTTCACCTCCTTTTTCCTCAGGAATACAGCTGGAAGTGCTGCATTTGAAACTAGAGAAGCCTTTATTCAAAAAAATCCATAAGTATTAACCTGGCATATTGTGCATTATTTGCACATTCAGAATGCAAGGGAGAAGTCCTTGCCTTGCTGCTGTACTTGAAAACTGTTGGTATGCCCAGGACCCAACTGTGTTGATCCTATTTGCTTTTGCAGAGAGAAAGAGAGAGAATTGTAATAATAGTAGTAGTAATAATAATAAAAATTCAAACAATCAAATGAGGGATGTAACATTTAACGAAATTTCACTTCATCCAAATTAAAATAAAGTTCCTGGATTAACTTATTCCACAAAAGAAGTTATCTATTTCAGGTCAGCATACATTTATTTACACAATCTATTAATGTATACTTTTAACCCGAAACCATTTTAGGTGTAAATATTATAGAAAATACAATTCTTCGGTTCAATGATTTTGATGTTTATTCTCTTGCTTAAATAACCATGATTTACATTCCACACATTTTTTTTTCTTTCTATATATATATATATCGTACATACAAAAGAATAAATGTGGTACAGTAATCCAAAATTGTACCTAATGGTAAGCATAGCAAAGTTTAGGTATGTTTAGCTTAGTTCTCCCACAAAAATTCCCACAAAAAATAGTTCAGAAATATATGTTCCAAGTATGCAAAATATTTTGATCAAATTTCTATTCATGAGTTACAGAATTTATCACATGAAATATTTTTATTTACTTTTGCAGAAAGATAAAAAAGTCTACGTTTTTTGTTTGGTTGGTTTTTTAAACTTTTTGCATTATCCCCTTACCAGCCAACAGCTAGGTACTGGAACAGCTTACTGGTGTAAAAGGAGTCTTTACTAGTATAAGTGATTTCTCTTTGGCAACTAGAAGTTATATTAGAAAAGGGCATACCTGTATACTACTGTAGAGGTATCCATTCTAGAAAATTTATTCTCTCTATGACTATTTCAGCTATACTTTCCAATACAGACTGCTCATATTCACTCAGACTACTTACATTGGTGCAAAATAGAAAGTGATACTTTTTGACCCAAAAGCATGAGAAAATTCAAAATTTACCAATAAAGTTTTGCATATTGGTCTCTAGCACCTAACCATAATCTTTCAACAAACATACAATACAGATGTATTTCTCCCACAATAATTCAAATTACTTGTAATAATGTATTCTTTTCAATGAAAGGTTGTAATATATTTTAAATAGAAGGTAGATTTTGCTCTCCGATATTTCCATTCATCTTTTTCCAACAGTTCTAGTTCTTCTAAATTTTGTAACACTGTAACCTGTGTCAAATAAGAATGACCTGATACTGATCTCTGATCTAAATCAGTATATGTCATTGACTGTTAATAATAAAATTCAGTTCTTACATGTAAAAATGCATAGAAGGTACTCTACTTAGCATCAACTGCAGTGATTTTAGCTGCAAGATTCATAACTGCTTCATAAGTGTCACCGTAAGAATGTAAAAATTTAAGAGCTAGAGCTCTGGTTCAAAGTGTTCAAGCAGATGATTAAGTGCACAAATAATCCCATGCTATTCATTAACTTTAAGTACGCAAGTTTTCCCAAAAGTATATTTAAGTAGTTTACTGAATCATGGCCTATAAGTTTATCTGCAAGAGGTAGTTCAAGAAAGTTTGGGAAATTTTACTAGAATTACTACAGCATGCATTTTTAGACCCACATGCCTAAAATTAGTCTCTAAATCCATAATTAGGCATCAAAATAGAGCTGTAAAGTCTTCAACTATTTAGGATATGTTCAGACTGTACATGACAGCCTTAGAGGAACTTCAGCTTTAGTTAAGCTTACATTTAAATTATTGAAGCATCAAGCTAGGGCCCTTGATGTCTGCCCTCTAGATTTTTAAACCCATTATGCCAAGAAAGCCTAAGACAGCACACCACAGCAATTCAGCATGAATGGGCTAGAGTAAGGTTACTTGATCTAACAGCACACTCCATTCATAGGTTACCAGCTTCTGAATTTCATGTTGCCACACACATTTGTGCCTGGACAACATAAATTTTTCTAACCTCACCAATACCTATCTCTTCACAAGTTGTCAAATAAAAAAAAAAAAAAGCACAAAGCACTCAAGCAATAAAAAACCCACAAATTCTCTGAAGAGTTTTATATTAAGTGTTAACAGCAGCTACGATTTAGCAGTAATGCAACTACCTATGGTTATTCAAAAGACAGAAAGAATTTAAACTTCACTGATTGCAGTGACAGGTTGGTAGTAGCAAAAAGGGAGTTTTCAGTAATCATTAAAAAGACATGTAATGTAATGCTAAAATCCCCCTCCCTCCTTTAGCAAATGCAATGAAATTTGTTCCCTCCTCTCCCACTACTGACCATGTAAATATCACCCTTTTGAATTCAGTCAGTACTCTATTAACAGAGCAATTAGCTGAAGCTGCCAGAGAAGCAGGTGTGGCAAACAACCAGGTACATTGGAATTCTATATGGATGGCATTCATCATTAGCAGTAACCACAGTGGTTTGCTGTATAGCTCTAACCTCTCTGATCTAGAGACTAGACCTAATAATAATAATTCACATATGAAGGACAGAATTAATCTAAGTTTTAGTTATTTTAGCATGAGATATCCAAGTCTCAGTTAATCAGAACTGCAGACTAGTCAATGGAGAACAATAGGTGCCAGGGAAAGAATCACCTGTTTAGACATCTGCTTTAGGCACTCCTAGGGCATTGCTCCTATCTTCTTATTTCTTCTACAACTGCTGCTGATAGGTAAAGATCCAGTACAAAAGGCAATAATCCAAGAATCTATATTCTACTTGGGTTTTGAGTTATAAACCAAGTTACATTTTAGTGTTAAAATAGTAGACTTTATACTATTTTATTACTGCTCACCCAAATAGGTTCTGAACTCAACTCCAGCATGATAAATTCTCATTACTCCATGTATACACTGTTATCTGGCCCGCTAAGCCTACAGAACGGAATAGCTCATAGCACTTCCAAATACCACTCAGGTGTTAATTACCTTATTTTCATACAGTTCAGGTGGAATATCTGCTTAGCTTGCATTATATGCTGTGTATTTTACTCAAAGACATATTGTACGCAGTCATTAAGTGAAATGCCACAAATGCTAATATCTAGACTACAGTATATACTGAGAAGAAAACATGCTAAACTAAAGGAAAAAATATTCCAGGCTGTGAAGTGTAACAAAAAAGGCCCATGATGACAGTTTCATCTGAAAATAGCAGACTGAGACATATTAAAATTGGTTTATTGTCTCCCTAATGAGGCAATGTATGTAAAGCCCAAAATACTCTATAATCAAAGTTACCAGGTAGTGTAAGCTTTGAAAAAAAATGAGAAGCAAATCTATAGCTGATAATTAACAACTTCCTTCATTGTTGACTACACATGAAAGAGAAGGGTGTTTTTACTACTGTTCTACTCTGCTCTATTGTATGATGCTTCTGCTAGCACGTGGTCTGAACCCAGTCTCAGAACACAATAACTACTTTTTTTTTTTTTCCAAAAAGCCTCTTGTGAGTTGCCGTCAGGAAGGACTACTTTTTGTCCACTAAAATGCTAATGTCATTTATTGAGTTAGATGAAATGAGAATAACCTGTAAAATTATAACAAATCATAAGCTTTCAAGCTTAGCCATAGCATCATGAAGACATGAAGGCTTTTTCTTATCCAAGTCTGTTTTCCCAGGCTAAGTATAACTCATTCCTGCACAAACACAAACCCTTAAATACTCCTTATCACACCTTAAATAGCAAAAACACAAGTGTTTGTAACCTACCAATATAACCTATTCAATAATGAGAGAGTAAATGTAAGATAACTTAACTACCTTACTCTAATTCTCCCAAATTCCAAACAGAAGTTGATAGCCATCTTTTTCTGACCACTTAAGAAAGCAACACAGGAAAAAGAAAGTAAAGATGGTTTGTTCAATGAAGGCTACTGCCCGTAGAAGCTACAATAATCAGGAAGGAGCATTATTAATAAGGTGATCTAGTTGACAAAAACAATTTGCAGAGATACTTTATCCAAAACCCTCTGCTTCCCACTGAAAGACAATAAAATGCAATCACTCAGACTCCAGTCTTATACCAGAATGTTATGTCCAAAGCATCCCGTTATTCAAGTCAACTACTAAGGTTTGATTTTTTTCCAATGTTCTCTTGGAATGTTTTCACAGCCTCAAAATAATATGTGAGCCTACAAATAGAACCAAAATGTCAGGAACAGGATGTGAGACTCTGATTAAATTAACTTTGGGGAATTTTTTTCCCCCCTAAAATCCAAGTATTTTTTTCATATATCCAGAATTATTTCTTGCTGTATATTCCTAACTGGATGTGTTCCATGCTGCGAGGGTTTTTATGCTTTGCCTTAAAATGCCTCACATTTAAGCTAAGTTTCAAAAGTGGCTACGTGCAAATCAAAATACTACTTACTCATTTGCCCAGCGCAATAATTATTTTTTATAAACTTGACAAATATCCTTTCTTTCTTAATCGATCTTCAGTGCATATGGCAGACAAGCAGGTTTTGTGACTCCTGAAAGTAAAATTTTGCAAGGTTGATATTAAAGAAAGTGCACAATCATGTGCACTGGGTATCTCAAGGCTCCAATGAAAACTGTAAAACACTAACAGACAATACAGAAAACTTATATCCAAATCTACCAAATCCAAACTTGAAAATCATTGGGTAGGCAGCAAAATATCTGAATGATATCTACAGATGATATACCATTTATTATTGATGAGAAATACTAAACTGAATTCCAATACAGAAGCTTATCCCTAAGCCCTAGTTGTGTTCAGTGAAGAAATAACAGCATACCTATGCTTCTGGCACTGAAATCTATACAGTTTTGAGCTTAGGAAAGCGCAAACTATAAAAAGAAATTATCCCCACATTCAAAAAGAACCTACACATGGCTCACAGTTAAAATTTTTTTTTTTTTTTGGTGCACTCATATGGGACCTTTTGATAAGATTTAACTGGAATCACAAGGTATACATTACTTAAGAGACAAAAAAAACCTGGTTTTGATCCGGCCATCATCTAATATTCAAACAAATACTGCCTCTCATACTATAAAACTGCATGAGAACAGTGGCGATTAACTCAGTGTTAGGACCAAATGATACAACACTTGAAAAAATCTGTCATCATGGATCCTGAGATATTTTCATATTCTGGACCCTATCTAAACAGAAATATTACCTTGTGGATCACATTCCTTCTCACCTGCACTTTCATAAACCAAGCTCCTTCACATTCCTAATCCTAACTCATATCCATCACCATTTAGGAGCAAGTGTGTATCTTTCCAGGGCTTCATAATTCCATCTGTCCTGCCTGAGATTTTCTGAAGTACAGATGAATTCCACTGAATAACACTTTTCCTCAGAGAGGAAAAAAAAAAAAATCCCTGGATGCAATATGTGGAATGTATACATTTAGAGCAGCATATGGAAAAGCAATATTAAAGAGTATGTCTTGTATATTAAAAATATGCATGTGATTTAGGAAAAAAAAAAAAGCCTAAGGAGGAGGAAAACATCACCATTAGACTACAATCTGTCTGCAGACAATCAAAAATCTATGGTGAAAGTTTAGAATTTAGATGTAGACTCAGCTGAGTAGAACATTCTGCATCAACTAATTCCAAGGGCTACATCCAAAGTACAAGGGGCCATCTATACAAGAAAATACGTATGGGATACATTAAAAAAGAAAAAAAAAAAACAAAACCACACCAAACCAAAAAAATCCCACCCCCTACACCCCCCCTCCAGTTGGTCACTACATTTCTTTTCCACACAACGTAGAAAGTACTGGCTAGTAACACAGTGTCCCTAGCTTGATATCAGGCAGCTGATAAACAAAGAACTCAGCAGAACGAGCAGAACCTTTTCTTTACCGTTTACTATGCACTCCTACTGCCTGCACTACAAGTAAATCCAGCATTTAATTCTTGGTGTGGACAAATAGTTTTACAGCACAGTCCATTATTGGTTATTCTGTGATGTTTGCAGAGCTACCCTTATTTCCTTCAGTTCAAATCATCTTTAGTTAATTTTTGTCCTCTGTAAATGAACTTAGCTTTTCACTCCCATCCTATTTGACAGAAGATAAATACATCTGTTACATTGTTCAGATTTTTAAGTGTCTTTTCTAAAATTTTTTTCCATCAACATACAATTTTCCAGTTACCATATGAACATCTGATTGATTGTACAGTTTGTGGAAATACTGAAGAGGACTCTCTCCCAAACAGTTTTAACTAAAGTATGAGCTGTTTTGGTTTGTTTTTTTTTTGTTTGGTTGGGGAGAGGGGTTTTGGTTTGGGGGTTTGGTTTGGTTTTTTTTTTTTTTTTTGGCTGGTTGGTTTGGGGTTGTTTTTTTTAAAATCTATTTCTGATTTTAAAAAAAAAAAAAAAAAAAAGTACTTCTCAGCCATTTTTTTCCCAGGTTTTTCTAAACAGTACAATGAGAAAGCCTGATCAATAAACAGTATCTGATGAGAACTGGTAAAAGTTTTTCCAAATTCATACCCTGTTCTCATGGACTCACACCTTTCAAAGTACATAATACTTCAAAGGCAGTAGGGAAAAGAAATGCCGAGAAATAGTGAAGTAAAAACACAACCACCCCCACCTCCCCATTTTTATATTAGAAATCAATCTTATGGACTATTGCAAAAAACTTTAAATATCTGAAATACAGTAACACCAGCTCCCAGGTAAATGCCCTAATTCCATTTTGTCTACTCTGTTTTGATGTCACAGAAAATTCAAACTTCATATAAACCGCACGTGTCATTTATTCAGCTTCACACTATTTTTAAGTAGCCAATTTCTTTCTGCTGTCGTGTTTTTTGTTGTAATCCAGTCAGAGTTAACATTCCAGGTATCACTGTCTCCAAAGCTATATAAACCTTTACTAGCACAAAGAAATTGCAAAGCAGGAAAAAGTTTAAATTATTGCAGAAATAAACCTAGAATATAAATGGTGCTATAAAACCCTACTTGTTTCAGCACTTTTTTTTTTTTGGTAATGCACTGTCACTATCATGTAGCAATCACAAGAAATCTATTCTTCAAAAACAAGCTC
Organism: Pelecanus crispus; assembly: GCF_030463565.1. Lineage (NCBI taxonomy): Eukaryota > Metazoa > Chordata > Aves > Pelecaniformes > Pelecanidae > Pelecanus > Pelecanus crispus. Next base: position 36,259,341 of record NC_134650.1, read on the forward strand.
TTTGCCACTGTTCAAGAACTAAAAACGCTTTTTTTCCAGATGGCCTAATGATAATGGCTTTTCACAGATCAGCTGCAGAAGTTGGTTGTTTTGTTCTCACTTCAGTGAAGTAAAATTCTAGAAATGCCACAGTCAAGTTAATCTCAAAAAAACCAGATATAATGAATACAGAATCAGGGGACTTGTCTAAACTGTGACTTTTGTGAAAATGCTATATTCAGTTCTGCAACTACTAAACCTCATCCTGTGAGGGGCTATAACTTCCACCAAAGTCAGGACCTCTTCAGACTAGGGCCAAGTCTAGACGCACGCACACACCCCAAGTCATTGGTGGAAGCATCGTTTTTGTTAACTGATTATCAGGTCAGTGTCTCCCGAGTCTCAGTTCTGCCCTGTGAAGGAGGACACTAGGAAGAGGAGCATCATGGGCCTAATTATAGCTCAGTAATTCTGATACCAGTCTCTGGCAGTCCCAGCTCGAGCCTGAGCTGCGAGGGTACTCGCCTACAAGACGCCCATCACAGATGGTAGCTATGGGACTTGATGCCAACGAAGGACTCAACTCTGTTGTGCTCTTAAGCCGTTTTGCCCTTCCTCACCAGAGATTCTGAATGCCTACATCTTTACACCTGAGTGCCTTCTGGTAACCACTTCTCAAAAAAAGGATAATAGAACTAAAAAGTGCACTGGAGACAAGAAACAAGGATAATCGGAAGTATAAAAGTATAGGTCATAAATTGGCAGCTTCCAGAAACAGGGAGCACAAGTTTGGGAAAATATAACTCTACTTTCGCTCTGCTACTTCCACTCTTTCCCTCTAAATCCTTCATTGGCTGATGTCACAAAAAGGACAGCATCCTAGAAGGCTTTTGGTCTGCTGCAGAATAGTTGTTCTTACGATCGTAAATTTGAAGACGGGAGGGAGCACTAGAGTACCAATTTCCACTTTGGGAAATTTCAGCTAGCCACACACATCCCAGATCAGACCATTTAAATTCCCTGAGCAGTGAAATCGCATTAGAGAATTGAGATCAAATATTTCTAGAGTTCCACAGATGTACAGAAAATATAATATACGGGATCTTTACTACTTCAAAATTAGCATACTAAGGTCAGTGTTTTAGAACTCATGCATCATACTAAGAATGTAAGCCTTTAAGATAACCTCAGAGTATCTTACATATTTTGATAGGCATTTTTATTCCTCATTTGTTATAGACACAGATGTGAGTAAAAAAAAAAAAAACCACCAAACCTCAGAGAGCCTTTTGACTTCAACAGAAACAGGATCAGTTTGTCATATTAGCACTTGGATGAAAAAAAACTCATCGAATGACTGTATAATAATAAATTACATCTAGAGAAAACCTGATTCAGTTTTTTAAGCAGGAGTAACACCTACAGCAATAAGCAGAACTCCTCAGTACATCAGTGTTTTAATGCATTTAAAACACAAAACTAAAAATCCATTTTCTAAGCAAAAATTAAGAGACATTTTTCTTATGTTCCAGAAAGCTTAACCAAAAAAATCCACCTCATTTTCAGTTCAAAGTTTTCACTGCTTTTAACAAAATGTTTTTACTTGATTCTCATTCCATCAAATCACTATAGTTATCATAAAGAAACTTAACTATATTTTTACCTGACTTAAGACACACTTGCAGCTCAATATTTCAAGTCTAACATAGTAAAGTTATTTAAACCCAGTACAGAATACTTAAAAGTAATAATAGTGAGAATAACAGATTAGAACATCTAAAAATATTAATACACAGCTTGCCATTCTTATTAATTCCTTCTCGTCATACTGTGATACTTTTTGAATGCTCTTAAAAAAAAAAAATCTTAGAAGTACCCAATTAGTGAAATAAAAATTTCATTTCATCTTTTTAGAAATACTGTCTGTATAGTGTTTAATGAGAATCAATCCCATTCACACAAAATTAAAAAAAAAAAAAAAAAAACAACCCACACACCACCAAAAAACAACTTGTAGATGTAATGTGGGGTTTTTTCCCCCCCGCTATGCAACATGCTTATGTACATGGTTGTTTGCTTAAGTATGAAATTCCGATGAAATCGCATCACTTGTTTCATGTAATTACATCATTAAGTACACTTTAAATGCCTGGTACTAAGCATGGTCACATAAGAAGCAGCAGAAGTAGAAATACATTTCAGCTGAAAGATTCCTTCCCCCAAAAACAGTTTATATACTGGGTTTTTTTTGTAAATAAATAGGGTCTGAATGTACTTGTAATACATCAATATTTTCTAAAACAGAACGCTAAGACAACATATTATACCAGAGTCTAATCACTGACAGACTAAAGCAGTAAAAATTTCCTAGCAAAATGACAAAAGCATAGAAGATGCCGAAAAATATCATACTTCTGCAAAAGCAAAAATTAGTTTGGAAGTACTTTGACCAAAGAAGTCTCTCCAGAATAAGAGAGCGTTAAAACATCTTCTCAGTCAACCTGTGCAATCTACACGATTGCAGCAGTAGCTCTTCTCCAAAGACAAAGCAGAAGCCTCATTTTTAAATTCAGTTTCTTCTTGCAGTACATCGCAAGTTGCCTGGTTTTGCTCTCTCTCTCCTCTCAGAAATGTTATTTTAACTTCTCATCATAAAAAGATATGATTCCAATGTTTATACTATGAGCTACATTTATCTTTAAGAGCAAGATGTTGAGTTTAGTTCTAATGATGAAAAAAGCCTTTAAAAAGGAAAACTCATCACAACTCATTATGTACTATAAAGGCCACAATTTAAGGAATCTGTAATTGCAGTGATGATCATTTTAAAGTAGATTTATAGCAGAAAATAGTTAGATCCTTTGACTTCAGTTATAATTTTCCATTTTGTAATTTAACACTCCTTTAGTTTATATTTGCACATTAAAAATATAGCATCTAAAAGTCCATCATTAAATACTTTTAATAAGTGCAATAAATAAATTTTACAGTGTATATAAATCTAAGAACAAAACACAGCTTAAATTGTTAATCTTACACTTTTTCTCATTAATTGCAATACATAAACATATGTTTTATACAAAGATATTTGCTACAAAATAAGTATAATAAATACAGTTTACCACATGTATTAATCTTAATAGTTACAAGCTGTTAATCTTACATATTAGGTAATAATTTGCAATAAATAATTGTTTATTATCTTGATGTTTACTTGTCTTGGGTTTTAGCAATATGCAATAAAGAAATGCAATTTTGAATAATTTGATTGTAAGACTGCTGGGAAAATACTGTAAGTTATAATTAGCTGAGGGAGGATTTTGTTCACTAGATGAACTATAGAGATATAGTTCAATAACAAAAACATGCATTATTGCTACTATAAATAATTTTAAAAGTTAACTTCAGTTTCAAGCAATGAGATTTTTAAAACTTAAATGCAAATAAAATTAATAAAATATTTCACATTCTTTAGTTCTTTTATCATTCTGCGTTCACTGAAAACAGCAACAAAAAACAAAGAAGCATTTCAGCATCTTGTAATCCTTTGCACATGAATACAACCCACACATACACGTAAACCTGTCTCCCACCATCAATATTTGCCTGTTCAAAAATGTGTCATAGTTATTTCAGTATCAAACCGTCTTCTGTCCAGTTCTAGTATAATGTGTTTTATCTTATTTACCAGTCTCAGGAGAAATTGTTTTTTCTTATACATAAAGGGTAATAATTTGTCATAAATATTTGTTCATTATCTCAGTATTTTCTCACCTTGGAATTTGGTAACATGCAATAAAGAAATGCAATTTTGAATAATTCAATTGTAAGACTGCTGGGAAAATGGGATAAATTCTAATTAGCTGAGAGAAGATTCCATTCACCTCAGAAGATGACTGCTGCTTGCCTTCAGTAACTTCTAAAGTTTGCTTTTAAGCAAGTAAACGTTCTCTCTTAAATGAAGAAAATAGATACAGTAAAAGTATTTCAAATGTATCACTTCTACAGAAACAAAAGGACAGCTACAAATAATACATTGAATACAGGTCCTGAAGCCCCAGGGTGCTTGGGTTGGGCATTAAAAACAGGACTAGCGTCAGATAACATCAACCTATGTAACATTCCACTGGTCAGCATTTTTATGCAACAGTATCATTTTGTACATGTTTGGGTTTTTTTGTTGACTCGTATGTCCTAATACTGGTAAACACAGAAGTGTCATCTACCTATAACAAATATACCAAAACCCAAGCTTTTTGTAAACTCTGCTGTTCACTGGCAAACTGAGGACTGCAAGACCCTTTAATCACCATCATACCAAAGCAGAACGCATGTGTACTTTCTGTGCTCTAGGTGCAGTATCCAAATGGTAGATACTCCTGTCACACACACACAGAGCAATGTCTCCTTTCTAAATTATGAAATCAGAATTTGCAGAACGCAATCTTAAAATAATTTTGGAATTTCATTCAACTCTGCTTTCAATGCAGTTTCAGTCTATTACCCTATCTGATTTCTCCGTAATCTGGCTCTGCTTCCAATCTGTAAAGCATGCAAGTTAAATAAAGAGAAACTACATTTCAAATACAAGCAGTACAGTAGAAAAATAAAATCATCAGTAGATCACAGTACTTCATAATTTGTTTATTACCAAAGTTATACACATACCTATAGTATCTCTGAAAATTATCTACTGATAAACATTTCTATCTATAGCAGTATTTGTAAAGCAATGCCACTTACTGTTCAGAAAAGAATATAGTCATGCATTTATGAATTTTACAATATGTAAATTCCAAACACTATACTACAATACTTATTGCCCCACCTATTCACCTTGTACTATTATGTAAACAAATTACTTACATTTTCTTTATACCTCATCTAAAAATTATCACTAAACCACCAGACTCTGCTGACATATAGGAGATAATGAAAGATAAACTTCTCATTCAGTAATCAGAATCTGGTGTATGTGTGTGTGTATATATGTATTTACTTTAATCTGTGAAGTTGAAAGAAATAATTTACCTTTCTAGAAATTTTAACTGAATTAGATAGGGCATTCAGCATTGTAATGTATTTTAATAAAACTGCCATTGTTAACATACTGTAAAACAGTGGTGAAAGGAGAATTTATTTGCAGGTATATTTACACAAGCGTACTGATATGTACAAGTTTTAAGCTAACACAAATCTGAAAGATGGTGCTCAAAATCAGAAAATATATTGCAGGCTTAATCATTACAGAAGTTGAAACACATGACGAAACAACTCAGTCATAGTGGAGGGGGGGGGAAATCACTCGAATTAAAACCTAACTCCCACTTGCCTTACTTACATGAATAATCCCATTGATTTTAATGGGACTATTTGCATAAGTAAAGCACGGAAGAGAACGGGATGAACATAGCGTCAAGCCTATGATGGGAACGAATTCAGAAACCCTTTGCGTAATATCCAGGAAGGATTTCCATCCAGAACTCAGGAACTGGAATAAGACTAGTTCAGGTACTTAAATGAATTCGTACCCAGCACACAACAGGAGAAAGCAGAAATGAGAATCTTCCTTTTGCCGAGGATAAAAGGAAAATATCCTTAAAACAAAAGTGTTTTTTTTACATCAGATGAAAGGCATTTGTTAAACAAAGAGCTAAAGAAGTCTGCTATTCAAATGAAACACTGTACTACAAAAACACAGCGAGACGAGCATTATTAGAGGCTTCACAGCAGATGGAAAAGCTACTTTGTTGTAGCCTAAAGATGTAAAATGCAATACCAGTCCCTAAGTGGCACTGGGACAACCGTGGAAATCGCGCAGCCAGATGAAGCACATAAATTGCCCATATGAACAATTGTTTTCATTTTCCTCCCATGCCACTGGATATTACAAGTGGAGAGTAAAACACAAGTAAATATGTTCATTCCACTCTCGTGATGGGTGATAAATGAAAGGCTGTTGAGGCTGCCAAAGGTCAGCCGCGGCCGCGGCCGCAGCGCAGCGCAGCGCGCTCCCGCGCCGGCCTGCGGCGGGTGCGCGTGCCGACACTCCCACCCGCCGGCGGCGGCCGGCATCGCGCGCCGGCGGCCCCCGCGCCCCCGGGAGAACGGAGCCGGGGGTTGGGGGGGGGGGGGGTGGGGGGGGGGGGGGGAACCCCGGCCCGGCCCCACGGGCAGGCAGCGGCCGCGGAGCTGGAGGAAGCGCTGACCTCGCAGGACCATCCGCCGGGAAACAGCCCCCAAAAACGTGGCAGGGGCGTGTCCGCGTGCTACTCGGAGAGCCGAGGCAAGATTTCACGATACTTGAAAACCACGTATTTTAAGAACATTCAGAACACTCATGACAAAGTACACACAGATTAGTGTCTCTCTAATTAGCCTAAAAGCCCTCTTTCCTTCACCGAGCTATTTACACTGCTGCCTATTCTCCTGAAGCTCTTCGTGGCTCAGCAACAGCTGCCAGCTACAAGTCCGTGGCCAAATACTGTTCCCTACAAACCTAAACATACAGCAGGATGCAAAGATAAAATTCTTAAAACTGACAAATCCATTGACTAATTCTGTATCATCCTTCTCCAATATTACCACGTAAATTGAAAATCCTTGGTGAGTTGTGTTAGCCAAATTTTAGACATATTCCAAAATTTTTATTCATATAATTCCTAATCACTCAGTAGTATTGTTAACTATAGCAGCAAAAGGAAGTGACATTAAAAAAAAAAAAAAAAACCAACCTTGTAATAGGCAGAACTGGGTCAATGTCATCTTTTGGACAATTAATTTCACGTTGTGAATCTAATACTGTTCATTTTACAGTAACATTTACTACTGTGAAACCCCACGAACAGGATTTTTTTTAAAGAGTTATCCATTACTGTTACAATTGTAAAAAAATTGTAAAAAATTGAAAACTGCACTGGATAGAAAACAAAATATAAGTGGGAATTTCAAAAATCTGAACGTGTCTCTTAGAATTGCTAGAAGTTTTTAACATTATCCATCCCTCCATTTACTTCTATGATAAAAAAACTTAAAATTCTAATTCATTACACAGGTAGAACTTTTTATTTAAAAACAACAACAAGCAAACAAAAACCCCACACACCACAACCCCACCAACCCGCACACAAAACCACACAACAAACAGGAGAGGGATGGAGATATTCCAGAAGCAGCTGAGACCTCAAAAAACATACAAGACAGATAAACATATCCTATTCTCAGCCACTTCCAAAAGTTTTAAATCAAGTGCTAGTATTTTTCAATCACTTATCACGCAATATGTAACATGGCTGCTCCTCTTTATTTACCAATCTCTACATCTGCCTTAAACAAGGATCTCTTTCTTGAGCAGGAGTTTACAGTCTTTATTTTCTAGCAAATAGCACAAGAAAAAGAATAGAGCAACTAATTGAAGGAAATACTGTTATCTACACATTCTCTATTTCCAGGAAGAAGGAGCAACACTGAAGACATTAACTCAAATTTTACTCACTCAATATAAACCCCGGGGGCAGCAGTGAGAAGAGTGAGTAGAGGCAATTCTGCAGCACAGCTGTATCTCATGGGGGTGACACAACTGCAAAGCTCCAGCTCCAGAGAACCAGCACTTGGAGCAGACCCCTCAAGAGCACAGGACCTCTGCCACAGAAATCCCAGCAAAAAGAGTAATCGGACCTAGCAGAAGCATAACTACGTCCAAACAAAATGCACACCCTAGAAGCAAAGGCACAAACGACAGCGAGATACCTCCAAGTAATTTAATGGGACACAGATGTCCAATTCTCATTTATGTTCTTAATAACAGCCCATTTTCAGTTCTTTGTGAATGGCAGACCAATGCATACATTTTTAGTTCATATGAATTACACAGACTTCCCAGGTCTGAAGAATTGTTCCTGAGTCAACAATAGCAACTTCCCTGTGTCCCTAAAATAACACATGAAGATAATGCTAGACATTTACAGGAACATAAACAGCAGTCAGAACTCAGCTAGATACTACCATTACTGTGGCATTGTACATTTTCATCTGTTTGGGTAGCTCAGTGTGTCATATCTAGGCATCTCTCAAAATTTGGCAGAGACACAAGAAAACAGATCACATGCATTTCAAAGTTCTCAAACCTGCTTCAGTGCCTCTCTTTTTTAAAATTCATGCTCACAGAATACATTGGATGTTTCTGCAAGGTAGCCAACAAGAGATGCAGGCAATCTTACGCACTCAAAATTAAAATAGGACCAACTAGAAGAGGAAGGAATACACAGATCCTTGAAAAGTGAAAAAGAGCTCTTCAATTCAGGGTGATATTCCACGAAAAATGAATGACAGCACTTTAAAGAAGATACACCACAAAAACCTCACTTCCTATTAGAGCAGACTGAGTGAGTGCCCGTGTCCAAATTACTACTCCTCCTGGGTCTGATGAATTTAAACAAAGAAAATATCTGCAGAAAAGCTGTCAGAACTCTTCCTTGATCACTTCATCAAGAAAGGACAAGGCAGAGACAGAATCATAATACAATAACTCCAAGTGGTCTGTTCTTTATTACTGACAATCCATTGGAGGCCAAGACTGATCTTTGCCCTTTCCACCATCTTGCTTCCAGGTGTTCTGCCTTTAGATTAGCTTCATGGCAGACTGAAGATGAGCTAGAGAAGACAACTACTAGCAATCCTTGAAGGACTGTGTAGAAATGGGACTTTTCTGATCATCCTCAGAGCTCAAAGCGGACAATGTGCGTTTCCAGCAGCCTCACCCTCGCGGTAAGGCCTCCCTTCTCCCCAGCCACTCCCACCAGTCAGGGTGTATAGTTTTCACAATTTTTGGATAGGAAATGCAACCCACCACTGTACCCCCACAGATAGAGCCTGTTCAGGTGCTAAGCTACAGTGCACAGACTAGATGGGATTTCTTAGGAGATTGGTTTGGTTTTGTTCTGTTTCCATACTAGCTAACAGCAAAAAAAAATTAACAGGGCTTACACATAACAATGGTTACAGCAGAGACCAGTTCTCTATGTAAAAATCCAAAGAGTTCAATTTTCGAAAAACAACTATTTTAGCTGAGAAGTAACTCATATCAGGTCTCGTGTCGCATGTTACATTGAATGAAATAGGTCCTTGGTCCCCAGTTTTCTTTTTGGAATGAACTTCATTACCTCCACTTTCTTCTTCTCCTCCTCATGACCTGCCTCCTTTCCAGCCACCACCTTCCCTTTCCTCCCTCCTATTCACCACACTGCTTCTTGCCACCGCCTGATGCTGTCTCCTTGTCTTCTACCCTTTGTTCTTCTGACCCCTGCTGCTACCTCCCTCCTCCCCCAGCTGCCCAATTTGGCAGTGTCAGCACAGGGCCCAGCCTAATAAGCCTGAAAGAGCTCATTAATTTAGGCTTCATGCCATGCCTCAATGCTGCTGGTGTATCCCTGGTAGCTGGGAACCAAAACATACAGAGTTTCTACTCTAATGTGAAACTCAAACATTTCCGAATTAAAAACTGAATTGGCAGTTTCCAAGATACTTATTCTTTAGGCAGGCAAAATTTGAGGACCAATCTCTGCCTGTATTTCTCCAAGACATCTGAAGTTACAATAGTTCTTATTCCCTCAAATCATACGAATTGCAATGCTTCATCATCACACCCATGTTCAAGATATTTCATATTCATATTGTGTGGGTTTCATGTAGTGAACTAAGGTTCACCAACACACTAGTTATTCAAGGTGTACCTACGGAAGATTTCTATATGTGTGAAAAGCATCACAATTTCACCACACAGCAAAGCTTTCAGGGAAGCCTTGTGATGCACAAAAAGGATTTTTTCAGAGAAAAAGAAAAAAAAATTTTTTTTTTTAAATGCTATATGGACACATAAGAATTTTTTTTCTAGACCATATGATAAAGGTGGAAACCACTAATAACTTGAGACCAGACACTAAGCAGCATATTAAATACCAGTTTGTACTGGCAAACCTGATACTGTTTATGTATTTTATATACTTTAGTTTACTAACATAATTTGCTCTTCATTAACACTTCTTTATTAATTCTTAATATCATTTTGATAACATAAAAATCACCACTACTGTCTCTGCCAAAAAAGAAATACTAAATACAGTGCTAATGTGATAAAATGGAAAATTGCTAAACAATAAGATGGATCTCTAAGAAAATTTGATATAGATTTCCTGTAGTTTCCCTGCACTATTTTCAACCCTTCTCACAAGGGATACAGCAAAATGGCAATGAAAAGTGAATTTCCTGCTGTTACAGCTACTTTGGATGCTCATGCTTCTGTTCCTGTGGAGCCAGCTTGGATCAATTTCAAGAAAATAGCCTTTATCTACACTTTTGCACAGAAAACACATTTCTATTTTGAGGAGATGCAGTATTTGTCTGTGGTCAGTACTTTAATCTGCAGCATAACAGTGTTGTAACTCGCATATAATTAAAGCGTAGCATACTATCAGAGAAAGATTTACAAAGCAGTTGAAGAAAATTATTTTTGCATTTTCTAAATAAGGTAGAGAAGTATCTAGTTCAGAATTCTTAATATCATTTATGCACTGTGCATACACTATTACGTGCACCTAGTACAGTTTTATCTGTTGAAGCAGAAAGAGAAAATTAACTGAAAATCAGTATAATCACAATATTTGATCTGAAGATGCTTGCATTGCCATTTGTAGATCATCCATGTCTTCTGAGCTGTTCAGGAATGAGAGACTCTCTGTAGCAGTTAATCCTAATCCAGTTACCAGGTGTGACAATACTCATTCATTAGCATTATATTGAAGTTTCTGGCCTGCTCTTGTCACCAGAAAGACAGTGAAAAAATTGGTTTATTTGTTTTAGAATACAGAGAGTCAAACAAATTAATGCACAAAGCAGCAGCACACAAATTTACTTACTACTCTTTCACTGAGGAGTTAATAACAACTGATGGGCTGTAATCTCACAGCAAGAGTGTAAAGACACATGTACACATTCATGCCATAGTTCATCTCATCATACCTTGTATTTAAATATCCTTAAAAAAAAAAAAAATCACACAGCCTTCAAGGGTGCAAGACCAGACACTTGGTCAGTTCGAAAGAACACCAAGCAGGGTACCAATGAAATTTGAATCAGCCAGCCAGCTTTCATTCTGTTCAGAGATAGTCAACACGTGCATTACCTGGCTTTTTTGTACATCAAATTTGTTGGATAAACATGGAAAAGCATTTTCTAAACTGTACACTCTAAATAGACACATCTATTCTACAATTAAACAAATCACAGCATCTCTGCAAGAAGAAACTCTAAAAGAATCATCAAATCAAAATTTGCATTCAGGCTTTCTCACATGACTCCATGAGACTTCAGAGTTGATCAACAATAGCCTAGCTAGGTCCTTGTTTCAGTGCAAATATAGATGTAAGGTGAGTAGAATATGATGATGCACCAGAATGAACAGACTAATTCCTAAGTTATAAGCCAGCATTTCTTTATTTGTTGTACACGAATACACTTTACCAAAAGCATTGCCCCTATTTTGAATGCCTGCTCTCTGGAGCATCACAAATGACTACAGTGATGTAAGCGTCATTCTCAATTCTAGAGTACATAGCAATAGTTGTAACACAGAAACACAGCAAAACAAGCAAACTTCTTCAGCTCACTTCATACTATTTCACACCAATTTCCAGATATTTAAAAAGAAAAATGCTAGAAATTAATTACTTTGATTATTGTTAAAACTTAGATGTGTCTCTTAATAAAGAGTTCAAGTACAAACTATAGTAGGTATAGTTTCTTCTCTATACACTCCATAAATCTGCTTCTTCAATATACAATTCAAAAAAGCCCCAAATTGCTATTGCTATCATGATAAACATTGGAAAGTTCTGCTTGACCTTTTATTAACATTTTTCTATACCAATATGGTTCTTTTGCTACAAGCACCCTAAGGAATTATGAAAAATACTTTTTTCCGTAGTTTAGCCCATGTGCACTTAATAGGCTCACAAATATAATACCATTATAAAAAAGAAAAACTGCCAACACTGCTAAAAAAATTGTCATAACACTAAATTATTATATAAATATAAAAGGAGTATGTCTGTAAAATATTCACTCAATGAACATCCCAAGGTGATGATTTTGCTATGTTGTTTTTATTCCTGGGAGATCCATAACACATTTGGATATGCCACATGTCACCACATGAATCAGGCAGTTAATGCATGTGCTTTTTAGAAGCAGAGATGTCTTCCCAATAGAATGTGCTATAAAAAAAAAATGTTGAGATTCTGCTGCTTTGTCTGATAGGCATAATTTAATGTCTTGCTTATAATGCTGCATCTTAAGGAAAAATGTGCACTGTCCCATGTAGTTATTTACAATATATTACTAAATCTATGCAAATATATTTCCCTGAGCTTGGTATTATATAACAAAGGTCAACAATGTTTGAAATATTTTGAAACACATTCCCAATATATTTTGTATATAGCACTAGTGTCCAATGTACATACATAGGTCTTAATATATTTTCAGATATTTCTATTCATTTTATCTTGCTGTAGATTATTACAATAAATACGTGGGGTTTTTTTTGCTTTAAAACTATACAAATTGGCCTATTGAGCTATGGCTTTTCATTAAGAATGCTAATTATAGATTTGTTAAGAACACATCATTTAAATTACTACATAATATGCCAGCGCTATTTTACAAAATAAATTTTAATAGTCAATATTCAGTATGATTCGGTAATAAACAGATACTCATTTGAGAAAAATTAAGAGAAAAAAAAGTTTTAAAGTTCTGCTTCCTATGTGATTTATTTCATAATTTCTACCATTCACATTTTTTTCCACTAACATTTAAACAGAAGATCCCCAAATACTATTTATCCATCCCATTTTGGGATGGATATTTCTCTGTCTTTTCTGAAAACTCTAGACATCTGACTCCATTTACATATCCTCTTGTCATTTCTACCTTCATGCCCACATTATTGTTAACAACCACCTTTTTCCTACAAATGAAATTGTATCAATGAGTAGCAGGTTGTAAAAACTTGTGCATCTCAGAAGGCAGGAGTAGTAGTTGTAAAGGGAGTACAATTTGTTTCCTTTTTTTTATGCGTGTTAGGGACAGTATGCATTTTCTCTGCAGAAACATGGATGCTTTTTCAAATTCAGGACTTACAAGCTAAAATATAAAATGTTCCTCCGTACATACAACACCACTGAAATGCTGAACAATTTGTATGTTGCCCTGTGAAGTAACTAACAACTTTCCAAATTTTACACACCTATGATTTCAAAATAAAAGTTCTGAAAAGTAAACATAGTCAAGTTGTATACATTAATGAATTTTTTTACATCTTTCCTAAGTGAAAGCTGTATCATGTCATTTTAGCAGAGCGCTGAATGAATTTTAATATTCATTAGTGGTGTTACAGGTCCACATGTCTGAAAAAGAGCCACAGATTTTCAAGGCCGAAAGGCATCACATATTCTCCCTAGTCTGACTGACTTTTGCCACAACACTTCACCAAGCAATTCCCAGATCAAATCCAACAGGCTGAATTGTTGTAAGTAGTGAATAAAACCAGGTTAAAACTAGCCCATATTACTGCAGAATGGGAACAGCAAAGTTTTTCCTCATGTTCCTGTTGCTAATGAATTTCTGACAGTCATTTCTCTGGGAGAGGCAAGCTGACATCCTACGAAGCACGTTGTTGAGTGCAAAGCATATCCTGAGTCATCATTTACTATTGAGTCTAGCATGTACTAGCTGCCTTACATACTTACTCCTAACTTGCAGACCATCTCTGTTGTACCATTAAATACTAGATATAGCACTTTGCACAATAAGTACCAAGCAAGATTTAGCTGACTATGGCTCCATTAAGCTGGAAGACCTAAAAGCATTTTCTAGCTGTTTATGTAGTTGTATACTATGGCCATATCCAATTCCACCCCTAAAACATAGGCCAGATAGGGGCCAGGATATTGGGGAATGTCATGGCACGCCCTTGCATGTCTGTTTAGGCAATACCGTTCATTCCTACTGCCAGTCTAACTGCTGGCATTGGAACAGTAAGGATTCTCCATCACTTACCCACCCTTCAGGTTGCACACTCGGACTCGAAAGCTCAAGTTGCGGGTCAGATCAATGGGTAATTTAACTTTGTACCCTGTCTCCAACAGTGGGTGTAAGCAGAAGGTATGAATAAAACAGTGCCAGGATGAGATACTTCCCCCTAATATTCTCCCTGCCTCCAGCTATTCTCAGGTCAGAATTTCCTGTATTTTTCATCTACATTTCTACCTGAAGCCCTCTACTGCCATTCTGTATCTTTTCAAAGTTTTGCTCAGCATCTTATAAAAGATACTAGACATGTAATGTCATTACTCTCTTGATGTTTTCGTTCTATGCAGTGTTGGTTATTACTAAAGTCAATGTTTTAATTTCTAATGTGTTTCAGTCATCTTTGACAGGCTTTTACTCTTAGTTCATGTCAGTTCTTACCCATTTCATTTATTTTAATATTAACCACTTTGATATTACCCATTCTTGTTTTTCAACTAGTGATAAATTAATTTCAAAAAATTAATTATATAGTTGAATTGTAATTCTAATTCCACCAAACTGTAAGAACTGTCATTCTGGAATTTTATTCAGGGCCATATTTTCCATATAACAGTCATCTATCTTTATGCATGTGATACAGTTTGCATTTGCAAATCAAGTAGTACAGTATGCACATAATTACTTAATCAAAACTACATACAAAACCACTGTGCCTGGCAATATAATGGAACTTAACCCTGTTTTCAGCATTCATATTTCTCACATCGTCTGCAAGACTTCCTACTTTCCCATTAACATGCTCGTGAGTACTTTCTATTTCTCTTTCCTTGCTTAGCGTGGTCTACATCGCCTGTGGATCTGCTACATTTTCATTCATCTGAATTAGAAAATAACACAATCATTTGGAATTGATAATATACACACAAAGCTGTGCTCAGATCTAGGATAGTCCTGGTCAATCAAACATTGAGATTAGCTCCCACTGCATTTTTAAATATACTAAAATTGTACAGAACACTGATAAAGAAAGTTGATGTTTAATACCATGGTCCTATTAAGCAGTATCAGTCAGGCATAGTAAAAAAAGAAAGCTCTCAAAACCTAACACATACTCTACTTAGAAAAAGCAAGACTACAGAGGCAACAAGATAAGAATAATGCCTACCACTGGCAGAAATTTATTATGAAATTGTTTCTGGGACAATACTTTGAATTGTGCCCATGACATTTGCCTAGAAGAATAAGATCTTTATTCAAGACTGGAGTTGGTTTCTTAGCATTATATTTCTCTCATGTGTACATCAACATCACTGCAAAATTTCACAAGGCTCACTCACTGTCTCCACTTAACAAAGGCTGATATTTCTTTTGATGCCAGGGAGACCTACTAACAACGCTCCATATCTCTCCACGTTGTTCACCCAATTCTAATAAATATTGGCAGTTCTTCTATTATACTTCACACTTCTCCCCCCATGAATACACACACAAGACATAGGAGGAAAACTGGCAATGTTTGATGCATTAAGATCACCTTTCAGAAAACATCTATACCCTCAATAAAGCTGCTTCACCTTGAGTTTCTCTTTGATACATACTATTTTAGAAGGGGTACAAAGGCAGCCATATCTTTGAAGTCTGGGACAACTGCTTCATTTCTTCTTTGATACCAAATCTACCCTACCTATTTTGACATTTTCACACTGCCTTCTATCTTAAAGGAAAGTGAAGGAGGTACAAAATTTGCAAAGATTCCAGAAGACCTTTCAAATAAAGATACTCAAAGCTAAATATTAGACATTTTTGTAGAGGGCTTCAAACAACATCATCACAAGCAATAGATTGCCTTCAGATTGGAAAGTATCATTTTCAGACCTCTTAAGGTCACCTGCCAAATAAGAACTTTACGTTGCAACAAATTAGCAAACAGTTAGTCATCTACATTTGTTGGTGAAGGTATGGTGACCAGAATCTATTGGTATATTTAAATAGTGAGTCACTTTGATATTATACTTCAATAGTAAACTAATTTAGCCAACTAATCTTGTTTATTTCCTAAATATTGTTAGTTTCTATCAGTCAGATGATTTTTCCAGACACTTACATAACAAGCATTAAAAAGATACATTTAGCAGCTACAATTGTTAACATAACAAAGGCTACAGAATCCAGAGGTTATTGCATTCTCCCAAAAGTACTTAAATAATAGCCTAAAATCTGAAGAATTACTTTAATACTTCAATAAAAATAACCCAATTCAAAACATTTTCAAGGAAACAGAGCTCCTTGCTCTAGGCTACCGAATAATGGCTGAAAGAAAGTATATAGCTTGTCACTTCTGATTAGAGAACTGTGCCTCTGTGCTTTGAATGAGAGGCATGTCTGGTAATAGGAAGTGCAGATATTAAATTTAATAAAATAACATGGAATACAATATATATGAAACTTGACCAAGTATAGCACAAAATGTAACATACATTACCCTGCTCAGTCAACTACTGTGGCCTAGCATCTAATGACAGACTTAATTTCTATTTTCCAAGGAGAGCACTACAAAAATATAATTTTCAGATTATACAAATATTTTATCAGACTATACAAAAAAAGTAACCAAAATTGCCTTACATATCTACATGAATACATAACAATAGCAGAAAATTGCTAGACTACAAAATGCTTAGCCTTAAAAGTCCACAGAAAGACCTTGTAAATAATTAGTTACAAAGACCCTGATGCTAATACATCACAGCATCATATGACCCACAGCATATTTCCTTCTTTCCAGGTTTAAGGATTCATTCACTTTGGGGTTTTATTTGTTGGGGTTTTTTTTTTGTTTGGTTGGTTGGTTGGTTGGGTTTTTTTTAAGCACAGTCAGGATACAGCATTTACATATCATTTATCAAGAAGGAAGTGCCTTGTCTCTGTTTATGTCTTAATTCCAGCATTCCAATGCAAATCATAACAGCTTTGTCTTTCAATACATTAACCCTCAGCATGTATTTTCACAATTAAATAACAAGCTCCATATAGTACTTTCCATTCCCTCTCTAACACAAAACTATGCTACCTGTGATATGACACATAAGGGATTTTAAAACAATTCCAAGAGCTAATCCCAGTAAACCCAGAATTAAAGTTCTTGTTTTCATATTTCACTTTCAAAATATTTAGAACTTTGACAGATATGACATTATGTTTTCATTAAAACAGCTGATTTCAAAATGCTGCACTGTGCAAAAACACCATAAACAGTTTATGATGAACTGCCACACTCTTAATTAAAACAATAAATCCAGTGCACAATATTTGTGCAGCCTCTGGTTTGACCTTTGCCTCTTGCTATCCACTACCAAAGCTGCTGCCTCATTCTGTGCACCAGATGTAGAAGGTTTTAAACCATGATCTGAAAGGCAGTAAAGATAAAATAAGAGAAAATGTGCCATTACTCTTTGCAGTTATGATTAATTCAGTTCATATTTTACAATCTGGTTATGGAGTAAAACTGCAGACTTTACATCAAGTATTTGCCATTCAATATACCAAATGTATAAAAATGCCTGATACTTAGAAAATGGCACAAAGCTAATTCACAACCACCACATGAAGGACAGAAATAGGAATAATAAAAAAAAGGACAGTAATTAGCTATCCATCTAAAATAATGAAGCTATCTCAGCCACTTGATGGTCAGTCTTGGCAACAAATGCATCTGTTACAAAACAAACTAATCCTTTCCCTTATCTCTCCACCACTTGATTTTAGATTAAAATATCCCTTAAAACTATTGGGTCTGCTCCACAAACAGAAACTAAAGGTTATTAATTACTATGGCATGCTGTCATGATCACAGATTTGTTGTGTTTTCCTGGAAACAAAGTTGAACGCAGAAACAATTCAAAGCCCTAAGTACAGGAAATGAGCTAGGATCCTGATGTAGGCAGAAATCTTACAGAAAAGAAGATGAGTTGAAGAGTCCTCATTCTGCAAATGCTTATACACTTATCATTACTTTAATCCACTAGCTTTGAATACAGTAAAGCCTGCAGGAGTAAAAACATCATGGTCTGCTTGGTAGATTCATATGTGACACTGTTCATTGCATACTTAATTTTTTCCCTTTCTGTCAAAAGGAATCAGTTTACCAAGTGAAGCTAATATAGTTCATGATCACTTTTATGGGAAATTAGCATTAAAAAGATTTTTCCTTAGGATGAAAGAGCGAAAATGCTGTATGTTCCCAAACAAACAAATTCAGGATTTAAATGCAAGTCCACCCATGCCCTAAGAAGCTAGGGCTTCCTTTCCTATAACAATTCCCCACACAGAGCTTTAGATAACAAGAACCTTATTTTGCCAGTTCTTTGCTTTGCCCATAGTTAGGAACAAAAAAATCTCTCCTCAAGGTTAACTTACAGAGACACATCATTCTGCAGCTGACAAAACACTAGGTATTTGAGGAAGCAGGGGATGATTAGGAGTTTGGTTTTGTTTTGAAGTTGTTTTTCTTTTTCTCCCAAATTTCAGTTACAAATTAAGGAAGAAAAAAAAAAAAGGAACACACACACACAAACTTTCCCCAGGTTTGGTTCCTTATACAGTATTCATTATGCACTCAAAATCAAGATGCATTGCTGTACAAAGCAACGTATCACTTTTCTACATCATGCACAGACAACACATTGCTAGCTAAAAATTCAAGATTCTTGCTAGCTTGTTGCTTTACAAATAGACATACTCCGAATACTGCAAATGTCAAATTTGGTGTGAAGAAGCTTGACTGCTAGAATGCATTCATCATGACATGCCACAATTTAAGTATAATAGAAGGTGACCAAATCTGTTCAGAAAATATTATGGGTTTTTATGTTGACAATCGTAAAAGTTTTGATATTTCCTTCAACACTCAGCTCTTTATAACAAATGCTTATGAATGGCCAAAGGGGAAAAAAAAAAAAAAGAAAAAAATCCTTTCCTAAGCTTCTTAACTATAAAAGAAATCTAAAAAATATACCGTACCCATACAAACCCTGAATTCATAAAGAAAACAAAGAACAAATATTTTCTACATTATAAAATCTCCATTTTTATGCCAGTTTCATAATTACAGGAGGCCTGACTCCTGACATAAAAGTGTTTGGAGCTTGCCTACTTATCCCTTTTCCATAGCTTTCATGGAAACTTTCAAAGATAACCAGAAGTCCAACTCATCACCAAATAACCACTGTCATATCAAATAATCCTTTCTAAATCTCTCACACAAAATGCATTATTTTTACACCAGATACACATATTCATAAACTCTACACACATACCTCTTCTGTCAGAAAGGACCGGGTGCTTTCCAAACACAGGTAGGAAAACAGGAACACAGAGGATGCACTAGAATTGTTACAACTGCTGAACTAAGTGAGAAACACCCTTGTAAATTATTTCCCCCAGGTGGTTTGTGACTGCAGCACCAGTTGTACTCACTTACCCTAACGAGGTTCTGTAGCAGGTGTTAGGATTGGGTGGGTGTTGTGGTTTAACCCCAGCCAGCAACCAAGTACCGCACAGCTACTTGCTCACCTTCTCCCCCCACAGTGGGATGGGGGAGAGAATTGGAAGGGCAAAAGTAAGAAAACTTGTGGGCTGATGTAAATTAAGGTTGAGACTTTTGTCTCAGTATTAAAAAAAAAAAAAAAAAAAAAAAAGAGCCAAAAAAATCACAGTCTTTTTACTCCTCCAAGTAACAAAGGTTCTGTGAGCCTGGTTTGGACCTGGGTTACTGTTACTTCACCTGCAACCTTTCAACTGTCCCTTATGACACAGCAGGATCCCATCAACCAGCTTGGTTATGCAAGTGAAACCCGCATTAGAGTACCAAAACTCCTGCAATGATTTAGCCAATAAGGAACCCAGAGCCAGAATACTATGCAGTTGGTGGGACAACTTCCAGATAACTAACTAATCCTGAATGCTTTCACAACACTGAAATTATTCCTACCAGTGTATCAACCATGACATTTCATGAACAAACATTAAAATTGCAGGAGAGCACTTTCAAGATGTAATTACATTCTAACATAGCTTTTTCCAAAGCAGAAATCTTGACCCTGACTGCAGCAATCTTACCTGCCGAGTTAAAACTTTCTAATGAACACATATAAACATGCCCAAGTGATGACTTCTTTTTTTTTTAATGTGGACAACAAAATGCAAAACTGAAACAAATGTGCCCTCCTGCTATAGATCCATTGCAAAGAAAGTGAACATTAAAACTTCCAAAAAACAGCTGTAAGACTATTTGAACATTAGACAATAACATATTTCATGTAACCTAGTTCTCAGAAACACCTAAAACATTTCAGTTGAAAAACAAACATCTCAGGAACTTGCACGTTTTAGCCCATAAAAATGGCTGACACTTCACAAAGTTTCAAGACATTGAAAACCATTTTTTTTTTTAATTGGAAAGGTTGGGCAAACTTAAATTAAGGGTGATGCATAGCCTGCTATAATATTTTCATCTCTACAGCAGAAGAGTTCATCCTTTTAGAAGAAAACATTGTTCTACAAAGTACATCACATAGGGCATAAAATTTAAATACGCTTTAAATAGGAATTTTGCCTAAAGATGCACTCCCCTCCAGCCTCTGGTAAACACTTTTCTGAAGAATATCTTTTTATTCCATGCAACGATTAATTTGCCTTCCTTTTCCTTCCTGGAGGAAGGAGTTGGTCAATTTTTATAAGATTCCTGGTGTAGACACCCTCACATGAAATAGCTTTGCATAGCCAATTAAAGTGGTGGAGAGCTGATTCAGAAAGAATACTGGACACATAACAGAAATTAATACTGGCACATCTATATACAGCACACAGATTAACATAGGAAAGTAAAAAAGCAGGCAGCAAAACCCTCCCCATCCCCCTTTTCAACCATGAAACATCTGCATAGTTATCTCCTGCTGGATCACATTAACAGTGCATACACGTGCAAAGAAAAGTTATGCCCAGGAGGATAAAAGAACCAAGACCAGCCATCAGCAGTCTGGCTGTATGACAAATCCAGAAGCAACCATGATTACTCCAAACTTAAAGCCACAACCACCTGAAGAGCTGAATGAAGTCAGACAAAGGGTATAAAGTAACATCAGTCACTACAGGGAATTTCCATCAGGTCAACTGACAGTCAACCAGCTGGAAATGGTAATTATAGATTCAGCATGATGCAGAACCACAAGACCACATTCTTGTAACACTTTTAATAATCCTTTAAAAGGAAGAATTAAATGCATGGAGACAACAATACAAATTCACCTTCCCAGTCAAAATAATCATCTTACTTTTCTCCTTCGTATTATCTTTCCCATAGCACATTACTCCATCACTTCAATTAAGAGAAATTAAATTTCTTTTTACAGAGAAAACTGAAAAAAAACCCCAAACCCCCAATCTGTAAAGAATTCACATCCAACAAAGGAACCAGTGAACTGCCCAAAATTTTTAAACTAAACTTTGGATTTTCAGAGCTGCCCATCTCTTCAGGATTTCAACCCACCTCAGTGGAACCTGCAGATGCTTAGAACCCTAAAACAAGCAAGCTCCTTTCTCCATGTTATATTGGAATTAGAGCTGTAGTTTGGACTCCATAGTACCTGACTTTGCCTCTAAATCAAGGGACCTTAAAAACAATCACTCATAGATTACTAAATTTAAAATATTCATAATACCAACTGGCTGGATAACACAAATGTTATTTCAGTCCATACATTCAGGAAGATGACATCTGTTTGTCTTCAGCAGAGAGACATTCTGTGTTTGAAAAGTGCATACAATATACTATTAACATTGCCAGAAACAAATCTATAAGAACAATAGGTCTATGTTTTCAAAGTTCTGAAACCAAAAAGATTAGGCTTTTTTCTTTAAAATAAAAACTAACTTCTGAAAAAAAATTATTAGCAAGTATATAAAACTAGTGGACAGATATTAAATCTTCTCCCAAGTAGTTAGCGATAGGACGAGAGGAAATGGGCTCAAGCTGCGTCAGGGGAGATTTAGATTGGATATTAGGAAAAATTTCTTCACAGAAAGAGTAGTCAAGCATTGGAACAGGCTGTCCAGAGAGGTGGTGGAGTCACCATCCCTGGAAGTGTTCAAAAAACAGGTAGACATGGCACTTTGGGACATGGTTTAGTGGACATGATGGTGTTGGGTTGATGGTTGGACTGATGATCTTAGAGATCCTTTCCAACCTCAAAGATTCCTAGTTTTTACTTTCATTAGAAATAATCCAGCCACCAAGCCAGGAAACAAGAAATTATTACTCTAACCTTAATTGGCTTAGTGGTGGACTTGGTAGTGTTAGGTTAATGGTTGGACTGGATGATCTTAAACGTCTTTTCCAACCTAAACAATTCTATGATTCTAAATGTGCCCAATAGCATAAAATTCCAGAATAATGTATTTCCAAAGTTCTTCTGTGAGCTGAACTTTCATACTTTCTTCTTTATCCTGACTTGAAAAGTAAAGATTTAAAGAACTGGAGAAGAGTAGATTAAGAAAAATAAAATATATGCTTGAGTCACAATATTCTTTAACCTTCTATCAGAGACTCAGCAAGAAAACTGGGCATATGAAGATCAGCATGTGAAAGATAGCATCCATTAAGGTTTATGCTGCAATGGCTTTAGGTTTCATGAATAACAAAAAATGAGCTCAGTCAAGAAAAGTGGTTGAATAAAATTGAGATGAAATACAGTATCCACACAAGGCCCAAGAAGTCCACCTTCCTATGAACTCAGTTAATGCTGTTTTCCTATTACAAAAGTAAGAAATTACTATTTGTTTAATTTTAAAGCACATAAGTGAGGAAAAATTAGTAAGAAGGCAGCCTGAGGAAAATCTACATTTTCCAGACTATTATAGTCAGGTAATGAGTCTTGTCTTAATGGGAAATGTATTTGAGGCATGGAATGGGGCAAATAGGAATTAACTAGTATCTTCAATGAATTCCAGCTCAGTAAATGTACAAGTATCTGTAGAGGTAAGAAATTTCTATTGCAACAAAGGAATATGAAGGAAGAACACCAAAATTTTTTACACCCTGTATAACCAAGTATTTCTTTTACATTCAATAGATGAACCTCAACATCTAATCTAAACAGCATAAATGTCCCCCTAAGAACTGGCAAGTGTTTCCACAAATTTACCTATTTTAACAACAGTAATCCAAAACTCTAAGTCTCATATATAGACAAGGAGTAGTATAACTCTCTCTGTCTCCTTGCTCAATTGTCAGCTTTAGGAATATTCTTGGATCAACTGAGATACATGCTGGGTATATCTGCATACCCATGAAAAGTCTTCAGTGGTCCCAAACATCAAATCTATGCTTGAACTCATAGAAGTTGGTAGGTGATTAGTTGGTAGATGTAGGTGACTGATTTAAAAACCCAGCTCTGAGGAGACTATCTGAATGAGAATTAACCTCTAATTACATAGGGTAACAATCACAAGTTTTTGTAAAAGAAAAAGACATGCCTTTCTGATAATGTTATCCACTGGTCATCTACCATTTTATATAACTGTAAATAATCTTCCTTTTTAAAACTAAGGAAAAGGACTCCTGTTTACTAAGGTGACTAAACAAATATCAAATTTATTATTTTTCCAGTGTTTTCATAACTTTTGTTTGAATATACATTATACACTGAAGCTACAGCAGTTATAAATAAGAAGACAAGAATCTTGCAGTAAGGTTGTGACTAAAATTCTCCCTGAATGAACAATCAATATCTTTATGATGGCGAGCCAGGAAATCCAAAATATCATGCTTGGAACTACAGAAGACCATTGATAAATATATTATCTTTGTAGGTAAAAGGAAACACTTTCTGTACCTCATGTGAAAGGGATTGATCCCACTCAATATTTATACATGAAACAAGTAAGTCATCACAGAGAATCACAATGAAGTAAATAATTTTCACTCTGAA
The DNA here is from genome assembly GCF_030463565.1 of Pelecanus crispus. Lineage (NCBI taxonomy): Eukaryota > Metazoa > Chordata > Aves > Pelecaniformes > Pelecanidae > Pelecanus > Pelecanus crispus. The sequence continues at coordinate 36,283,394 of NC_134650.1, forward strand.
TCCTGTTATTTTCTTCTTTAACAGCTCAATTTTTTCAATCTGACTTGAAATTTTTTTTGCATCAATGTGGAAAGTGTAAATGCACAGCTGTCACCCAAAAGAACTATACAGAGACTGTTTAAAAAAAGACAATTGGCTGAAGCAAGGAAACCTGAGGCACTCAATCATTTCGATTGTGAGCCTTAATTTGTACTGCAGCACACATAAGCAGTACTGAACATGAACAATTCAATACAAGTCACAGTCAACTTCTGAAAATGTGGAATTCTTGGTTTGAATTCTGTGGGCAATAATCAAGAAAAAAATCCAAACTTCATGAGGAATTCTTTTTGAGTTATACCTGAAAACAACTGTCTCTATTTAGAATTAACAGAGGCTTTAAGACATCCCTCCTAGACTAAATATACTGAAAAATCAGTGCCACTACACATAGAAAAACACTGTTTAAAAAAATCCCACAAAATTATCTGTATTTCATCTTTATAAATGTGTCTTACTAAGTTCCACCCCTGGGACAGTGGAAAAAAGAATATGGATACATCTCCATCTAATTTTTTATGTCTTTCGCAGTGTCATTGTAGGACTAACATATTCTCCCTCTCAACTTTTATTTTTTTTTAATTGTGGTAGCACCACTGGGAGCAGGTGCCTTGAAGTGGGGGCACATACCAAGCCTGACCTCCCTATGAACAGCTCTGAATTCCCTGATCTTGTTATGAATATTTTTTCTTCAAATGCAAAGCTGCAAAATGCATGAAAACTAAAGTAATTCAATTAAGTATCTATTCTGAGCTGGAAAAGACCATTTTGTTAGAACCAGTGGAGCACTAGTTTAACCCTGGTGCTCAGAATTCCCAAGCAAGTCAGCACATTAAGCCAGCTCTTCAACTTAAGAACAATTACTGTCATTTATCAGCCTGAATAGCAATAATGCACAAATCGACAGCTTTCAAGAGGCAAAGAGCGAGCTAGGTGTAATGATATGCAAAGCCACAGCACTCTACATTTTGAACTGTCTTCAGCCCATCAATACATCTCCAAGTACCTACAATTTATCAATACAAATGTGGTACCCGATGAAGGCAGGACCAAAAAGATAAATATGAACAGGGTGGAATAAAAGGTTCAAGAATGTTTGAATTTTATAATGATGAAGTACAGATCACATTCTTACAGCATTTTACATGCAGTGACCTGATCACATCACATTTTATTCAGCAAGAGGAAACTAGGATAAGAGATAATCTTTCTTTCAGATAGTTGTAAGCAGCTGCTTTGCTTTTTTTTGTTTCTCCCTTCTCTTCTGTTCTTCTTTTTCCCCTGCCATTTCTATTTCAGTCATGCATCTATGCAGTAGTTACACAGATATGGTTACTTTTATTGAAATATATAATTAACATATCATTATTTTTATCTCAAGAAAGCACAATATATACAGACAGCATCATTTGAGTCTCACTGCCTTATAAACCCATTTTAGTAGCAATTGAAGGATTAAAGGAACGCTTGAAATTATCTAATAGCATATGTACCAAATGGCATTCTGCTGATGAAAGTCTCCAGAATACAGACCTGATTTCCTCTGTACCTGATCTAATTGTGTGGGTTTTTTTCTTTTGGATTTTTTGGCTTTTTTTACATAAACAGCTTCTTTGTGAACAGAACCTTTCAGCAACTAGAGCTATTGCAACAGTCAGGCGTTCAGATTCCTTTTCTCATATAGGACCTATGCAGGCAGGTGTGGGCATTTGGATTAGCAGTTAACATATACAGAGAATAAAGACACTTCTATGTTTTACCATGAGAAAAAAAAATCATATATATAATCATTTCACCTGCAAGTCTGGCAGTTCTACCTGAAACTGCTAGTTTTATAATACCTTTTAATTTTCTACTCCTTACTTTCCAATGCATGTAACAGCATGTAAACTGTTATATGTAGTCTTATCTTGATTCAAGATTTCAAGGTGTTCACTTGAGTTAAACATCTACTTTGAAATGTATTTTGCACAGGGGATCTCACTATGCAAGCTATTTTTCCTAAACTACTTCCATCTTCAAAAACTTAACTATGTTACAGAAAGTACTAAGGTATCCAGATGGCTAAAATGAGGTATGAGCAGAACTGAGAGACGGCTTTGCCAAAGAGAAAACAGTATTGTAGTTAAAGAACAGAGATCAAGAGCTCTGCAGTTTATTCCTAGCTTTGCTACAAACTTCTCATATAATCTTGAACACATCACTAAAACCTGTGCTTCCTCAGTTCCCCCAGAGACAGCTTTTTCTAAACACAGAGAATAGCTTCTTCGGGGGACAGATGACAGTTATTGATCAATGGAAAAGAGAACATCATGATCCATGAACATCTGTGTGGTATTCCTCAGCAGAGGTCTGGAACAATATTGTCTTCAGCCTTCAGGAGACAGAATTTGCACAGAGACACAATTCATCATATGATATAGCTCAAAGTTGAGAGGATTTAACAGGAGCTTTCGCATTATTTAAAATACAATTTAAAAAAGAAATACAATTTCCTCCTGTTTTACTGTCTTTCTAGACTTCATTAATCTTCCTCTAACTATTGGGGGGGGTGGGGGGTGTTGTATATTCCAATGCTCCTAGTTTATTTTTCACGTACCTTTTTATTCCCACTGACAACTTATTCTATCAACTTTTACCAACTTACTGTGTGGGCTCATTACATGTGTCTCTTTCAGACACCCTAGGTTGCCAGCTGCTGAAAAGGGTGCAGAGATCAAAAGGATATCAACCCATTGAGAATGCCTTAGAGACCACCAAGATATCTCAAATGGCAGAACATGTCAAAGTTTGGGATGAATTGAGCCTAAGGTGTCCTTTTCCTGTAGGCCTTTCTTATACTGCTGATTACACTTGTTTACCAGTTTAGTAGACTTAACAGTTAGTAATATGAATATTCAGTCAGAAGTAACTCACTATCAAGAAGCCAAATGAACAGGTTACTGAAGAAATAATATGTAGGGTCATCACATCTCAAGCAAAAAACAGAAGAGAAACCCACCACTGATTAAGACAGCACAGTCTGGAGAACTTAAGTACTGTTTTTGTAACAAATTACTTCTGTATTTGGTCTAGTATTCTGATTTCAGTTCAGTTAGCAATGCATATGGAAGAATCCACCCCAATGGAAACATAATAGTATAATTTTCCAGGAATGTGAATGGGAAGATGTGTAAACAGAACACAATGGATGCTTGTTTTGATTTATATCTCTCTCTTACTTCTTACTGTGTTGGCAACACTCAGGATTTTATCGCAATTCTCCTGTTACTTGGTATTCCTTCTCATGTAACCACTCCCTCAGTTGTATCATTATCTAAAAAAATCTCATTTTCTTTTTTAAGTTATGTTTCTAACATTCAATAATGATGAGAAAACACTGCAATGTCAAACCCAAAAGTTTCAGAATACTAAATGAACAAAAAGAACGTGAAGTACATTCTTTTAAAAAACTGGTTTAAACCAATGTCACTTTTTTATCTGAAATGCAGTGGACATTGGTCTTGAATGTTCCTGTAAGTAATGGCTCTAAAGCTACAGTGATAGTAGAGAACTTTCATCTCTGTAACTTCTCCTTCTAACACATTTGTGTCGACCTCGCTGCTGTTATCAAGCTCCATTGCTCCTGCCTAATAGCAGCATCAGAAATGCAAATGTACTATAAAAATACAAGGCATAAAACATTACATTGATAAAAAATAAACAAATTATTCAGAAGAAGAGAAAACTCTCAAATAAATGTGTAACCTGAACAATCTAAATGACATGTTATTGTGTCAAATCCCTTTGTTCATTTCTTATGTCTAAACTGACTGAGAGTTTGATCTTTCTTCCTCTGAATTCAAAACAAAACTTCCATCTTTTTCTTTGGAAAAGCACAGAAAGATCTTCTGGAGTGAGATAGTATCTTCTGCTCAAAAAACTTCAGATTTATGTATTCCTTGCCTGAAGTAATAAGCAGGCAGCAGGGCCTTCTAGCACAAAGCTCTTCACTGGAAATGTGGATATTCTTTTAAAAGGAAGTATTCCTAAATACGGATATTTAATATCAAATGTCATACTGACATGTGGATTTAAACTAGCAGCAAAGATGTTACAGCCATTTTATCCTTGTTTCTATTAGCTGTATAACAAGCATGAAATATATATAGAAGATGACATGGAAGAAAAAGCAAACAATAAAATGGGAGTTAAACACTCTCAAACTGAAGAAAACTTCTTGACTCTTGTTATTCTTCTCTTTGAAGTATCCATGCAGTAATTGCAGACTCACAAACTGAAAAGAATAGAGGGCAAATCAGGGCTATTTCAGAGATTCAGATCGAATGTTGATATATTTAAACACGCTATAACCCAAAGAGGAGGGTTTTCTTCAATGTCATCTTATTACACTGCAAGGGAGGAAAACAGACAGTTCAATCACAAAATCATAATGCTTAAGCAGCATGAAATCATAAAGCTAGCAACAAAACAGGTGAAGCATGCTACATTTATGATTCATATGCTTCCTTTCACCCTAGCACAGTGTTGGTTTACTGATAGCCCTAAATGGCCAGTCCCTGCTGGTCTCTCCAGCACAAGAGGAGTGAGCAGTATTATCCTTTTGGGTGTACTTACTGTACTGCACTCCATCATATAAAAATAATGCACATGAATAGTTAAACTGTTTATCCAAATGTACATATAGGTTACAAGCTACCATAAATAGGGTTGTTGTTTAGACATGTACATAAAGCTCAATGCATACAAATAATCTTTACTGTCACATTCTAGGTCCAGTGAAATTGGTATACTGCTACAATATAATTTGGTAATTTTACTTTGCTACAGACATCCCAATTCTCTTAAAAATTGATGTGAACTAAAATAACAAATTATTTGCAAAATCATATCTATAAAAGAAAGTCTAAATGTGGACTTTCTTTGATCATTAGTTGTCTCATAATTTTTTTCAAATCTTATGTGATTTTGAGATCACCAGTGTTGATATGCTCAACTACTTGGGGGGCAAGAACATCTTGACAGAGGTGTCTCCTTAGGATTTACTTGAGTATAAATCCAGAGTAAAAACAATTCAGACAAAACTGTCAACTTTATCTTGTACCTCCACATGGTGAAATAGGCACTTCCAGCTAAGATACTAAACTGAAATTAGAACATCACAAAATAAACTGAGACATTTCCTCTCTGCACTAAAGCTGGACTCAACATAGAGATGAGGAGGGAATGGAAAGGACAGCTTTGCTTACCTCACATAGACTGAAGGCTTCTTCAGTCTCTGCAGCAACTCCTTTGGGTGAGTAAGGAATTAACTTGTAGAATTCAGCCCATCTTTTATTATCACAGATCTTCCCGATGCAAGTCAATTCCTAACAAAAGGATAATATTTTCTGGAGTGACTAAATAATCTAAGAGAAATGAACTAGGCTCCTAAAAGCCTTTTTCCAAATTTTAACCATATGTCTCATATACTAACATGTTTTCATTACCAGGTAAATACACCTGCTATACTGCCATCTGTTGTCAATCAATAATCCATAGTATCAACAAAACTTCTAAATCACTTTCAAGATAACATCGTTCTTCTCAAAAAACTATTTGAACCAACTTTTCCTATATAACATGAATGTAATAAAGATTTCTTTTTCATGATGTATGCTCGATTACCTCTCTGAAATGCCTGTACACCAGCACACACAGCATGGGGAATAAACAGGAAGAAATAGAGATCTGTGTGCAGTTGCAGGGCCATGATCTCCTTGCAATTACAGAGACGTGGTGGGATGGCTCGCATGACTGGAATGCTGTCATGGATGGCTACGTACTTTTTAGGAAAGACAATCCAGCAAGACGAGGTGGTGGTGTTGGTCTTTATGTAAGAGAGCAACTGGAATGTATCGAGCTTTGCCTAGGGATGAATGAAGAACGAGTTGAGAGCTTATGGGTAAGAATTAAGGGACAGGCTAATATGGGTGACATTGTTGTGGGTCTTTACTACAGGCCACCTGACCATGAAAAGGAAGTTGATGTGGCCTTCTACAGACAGCTGAAAGTAGCCTCACAATCATAGGCCCTGGTTCTCATGGGGGACTTCAACCACCCTGATATCTGCTGGAAAGACAACACAGCTAGGCACAGACAGTCCAGGAGATTCCTGCAGAGCATTAATGATAACTTTTTCACACAGGAAAAGGATGATGGAGGAGCCAATGAGGAGTGGTGTGCTGTTGGACCTTGTACTAAGAAACAAACAAAGAAGGACTTGTTGGGGATGTGGAGGTTGGGGGCATGGATTTACCAAGGAGAAATCATGCTTGACCAATCTGATAGCCTTCTATGATGGCATGACTGGCTGGGTAGATGAGGGGAGAGCAGTGGATGTTGTCTACCTTGACTTCAGCAAGGCTTTTGACACTGTCTCCCATAACATCCTCATAGGTAAGCTCAGGAAGTGTGGGTTAGATGAGTGGACAGTGAGATGGAATGAAAACTGGCTGAATGGCAGAGCTCAGAGGGTTGTGATCAATGGCACAGAGTCTAGTCGGAGGCCTGTAGCTAGTGGTGTTCCCCAGGGGTCAGCAGTGGGTCCAGTCTTGTTCACCTTATTCATCAGTGACCTGGATGCAGGGACAGAGTGTACCCTCAGGAAGTTTGCTGATGACACAAAACGGGGAGGAGTGGCTGATAGACCAGAAAGCTGTGCTGCCATTCAGCGATAGCTGGACAGGCCAGAGAGTTGGGTGGAGAGGAACCTAATGAAGTTCAACAAAGGCAAGTGTAGGGTCCTGCACCTAGGGATGAATAGCCCCATGCACCAGTACAGGCTAGGGGCTGATCTGCTGGAAAGCAGCTCTGCATGGAAGAACCTGGGAGTCCTGATGGACAACAAGTTAACCATGAGCCAGCAATGTGCCCTTGCAGCCAAGGCGGCCAACGGTATCCTGGGGTTCATTAGGAAGAGTGTGGCCAGCAGGTCGAGGGAGGTCACCCTCCCCCTCTACTCTGCCCCGGTGAGGCCCCATCTGGAGTACTGTGTCCAGTTCTGGGCTCCTCAGTCCAAGAAAGACAAGGAACTACTGGAGAGAGTCCAGCGGAGGGCTACAAATGTTCAGGGGACTGGAGCGTCTCTCTTATGAGGAAAGGCTGAGAGCCTGTTTAGGCTGGAGGAGAGGAGACTGAGAAGGGATCTTACAAGTATCTTACGGGCAGCTGTCAGGAGGATGGGGCCAGGCTCTTTTCAGTGGTGCCCAGCAACAGGATAAGGGGCAACAGGCACAGACTGAAACACAGGAAGTTCCACGTGAATATGAGGAAAAAATTCTTTACTTTGAGGGTAACAGAGCACTGGAACAGGCTACCCAGAGAGGCTGTAGAGTCTCCTTCTTTGGAGATACTCCAAACCTGCCCGGACACAATCCTGTGCAACCTGCTCTAGGTGAACCTGCTTTAGCAGGGGGACTGGACCAGATGATCTCCAGAAGTCCCTTCCAGCCCCAATCATTCTGTGATTCTGTGAGAAGTACTTACAATATACTTTATGCTAGCATATGAAACTTGTTACAGTCAAAAAAAACCCCAAACCTAATAAGGGAGGAACTAATGGAATATTTATTTGCTACTGGTATTTGCACTTCATTTTCTGAATGCTAATTCTGAGAAGACCTTTCAGTATTTTCTACCTTTGTCCTCAAGTAAGTCTCAATCAAAAATTCTTAAGTTTCTGTTTTCAGCCAGAAGATGGAGTCACTGTTTCCTTAGAAAGAGCTTCATCACCCATACTACTATCCCGCCCAGTTCCTATAGCTATGTCAGCTTCCAACCAGGTAAATGTTAATAACAACATTTAGAGTTATAAATTATTCAGAATTTTGAGACATTGATCCTGCACAGTACAATACTGTTGACCCAGTTGAAAGTCTATTTTATCAGCTTATGGCAAATCCTTCTAAATATATCGGGGGGGTGGGGGGTGGGGGAGGTGGAATTTATGGATTACTTCTATTATTCTAGTTAGTATCTTTCCAGACACAATCTTCACCTGAAGGTTTTTGACTGAATTTTCTGCCCTGGCTCAGTGAAATTTCCACAGGAATAGAGGCAGTCTTCACAGATAGTTTACTGATCACTCTTCTTGGGAAGAAGTGATTGCAGCATAGTTCATCAGAGAACTGGCAATTTTGGAATACGAGCTTGCTTACTAATGTTATATCTATTGCAAATTAGTATCAAAGAGTACATCACACAAGAAGCAGTGTTAAAAAGAGCTGATAACTATAGAATAGAGAATTTATGGTTACGTGTTCTTCACATACAGGTGTACCGAGGAAATGAACATACTCCTACCAACTTGAAAATAAGGCTAGAAGATCAATATGAGAGCTTACATCAACAGCTCTGATTATAAATAAGCCACTAATTAACAACATACTACTAGTACTTCCTGAAATGACTGATCAGTAGTAAAAAGCTATTTCACGAACTGCAGATATCACAAAAAGACAAACTGAAGAGAATTTTACTATACATACACAAGAGGGATTTTTATACATATTTTAAATTTATTGAGTCACTCAGGGAATAAATGAATTACCAGTATATTTAAGAAGTCTATACAAAACTAAACATTCTAGATCTTAGAATCTTCTTCCTCTCGGTCAACCCTTCATATTTTCTATTTTTCTATGTATACATTTTTTTCCTAAACATGTACTTTATAGGTAACAAAGTATTTTCTGAATAGAAATATAAAAACTCTTGTCATTTTCCAACTGAAAAGTTCCACGGAGATTTTTATATTAAAGAGCCTTAAAATCATGCAGTTCATTCCTTAGAAACAATAATTTCAAAATCTTTTAGTAAGTGAATGTATTTAATATATGTGTATAAAGAACAGGCATGACATACCTGTTCATTAAACACTAATTTTTTGGGTCCAATGAATAAAATATATATTTGAAATTAATGATTTCCTTCAAAACTGACATTGCACTTCACTTCCTTTAGGTATTGCAAATAAATACATAAACTATAGAACATGAAGTTTATTGAAATCAAGGTATTCATATGATTCTTTGATACAGAAATATGTAGCCCTTAAACAATCATTAACATTGTATGAGAAAATATAAATTTTGAAAAAAATTGAGAGTGTAAAGATACCAGCATGACACCAATATTGACATTTCTCATATTTAAAAGCATTTTCCTGTAACAAAGATTACTAGTAGCTGACACTACTGGAGTTCTGCACATACTCACTACAGTGACTGAAAACTTCTGTTTTAAAAGGCTTAACATGAAAAGCAATTTATCAGCCATACCCCTAAGTCTGATTTTCATAACACACTAAGCAGACTACAGGTATTCTAATGTTAAACACAATTTTAATTCAAAATCACAAGCAAGTATTTCAGCAGTCATACATTATTTGACTACACCTGTAGCTGACATAACAGTATTCCCTGGCAATCTACTGTTGAATTTGTGCCCTGTCTGGCATCTACAAAATAGCCTAATAAAATCAGGGTTACCCTTGCCTTCCGGATTAGCTGCAAAGCTAGAATCCTTTTTTTTTTTTTTTTTTTTTTTTTTGCATTAAAGCACAGAAAGCAAACCACTACCCAGAATTCAGACAAATGTGTCAGTGAGCACTCAGGAATGTATCACCACAGACACTCAACCTGTCAATACGAGAAAAATGTTTTGTAATTAACTCTGTGAAGTTAGTCTGATCACTTGTAAGTTCCAAAAAGTAAATGTAAGGGGAAAATTATTACTTCTGATTTCCTCATGGTTTTAATTTAGACACGTCTGCAGAACATTTATGCATAAGAAGACACAAATTCCTATAACTGAATACATTCAGTTGTCTCCATTTTTTCTTAAAAGTACAATACAATAAACTCTTAGGACATAACTAAATGTATTTGCTCAGTTATCAGATATTTGTTTATAAAGCTTTCACAGTTATCTAACAGGCTGAAGTTTAATTCACAAAAGATTAATAATTTAGCTTCTGAAACTTTGTGTTACTTGCCATAAAAGACATTCACCCACATCTACAGTTCAAAAGGTTTAATCTTTTATTGCAGCATTACCAAGGGTCATGATGGTAACTCCAGACAAGTTAGGAAAACAGCACTGCTATTAATTACTATTATTTACAGCATATAGTAGTAAATTAATTGGGCAATAAAAGGTACTGCTATGATTTATCACAGTATTAAAACCTCATTCACTGGATTTTTTTTCCTACTGAACTACTGCATTCAGTATTATAATGCAATAAAAAGCAAGCTTTTTACCTTTTTATTTTAATTAGGTGACCTGGTTTTGGAGAAAGTAAAATGGAATTCTTGTGAATGTTAGTGAGAAGAGAGTAGAAGTTATGTTATTGCTAGAAAAACAAAAATTGAGGGGAAATATTTTAGAAGATTTTCTTCATCTTACATTTATGCAACTGCAGAAAATCCACCAAAAAGATTGTCCAGGAAGTCAAACATCTGGGAAACTTAAAGAAAACCTGGAAAAAGACAAGAAATCCAAAGTCCTGCTTTAACAGAAGGAAAACAACTGGTAACCAGATAGGTTTTCCTCATCATTATTTTTTATAATTTATCAAAAACTATTAACTGACAACAACATAGCATTTGAGTGTCAAAAATCAAGCCTATTTCTGCTTCATCACCACTCTTTCAGAGAATTTTTCAGACATAAGCCATCTCTATTAAAATGGAAAAATGTAACATCTGGCAAACCTTTAGATAGTAACATGCTCGTTATTATTGTACAAACAATTAATGAACTATTTTCTATTTCTTATCATTAATACTGGTTTTGGAGCTACTACCCTTGTGCTAAAACTGCCAAAGCAGTCAATATAGTACAGAGATGTAAAGGCCTGAATTACTGAGCTCAGCACTTTTGCCTGTATGTATGATGCTCACAAATACATTATGTGTAAGAAAAAGAATGTATTATTGCATAACATTCTTAATTGCATCTCTCCCTGCAGGACTCCATCGAAACACGGCATGTTGTATCTTTATAAAAGTATTTGGTAGAAGGAATTTAGAAAAGCAGAGAGCTAGTGAACAGATAGCCATTGCACATATAGTTACAATGCATTATGTATTTAATAACCTAAATTTTTCCACAGTGTAGATTTCTAGTAAACCTAAATGGACATTAACTCCACATGCTTATATGTAGCATGATCTTCACCTGCTCTTATAAAGAAAATAAGCTATTAGCCCTAATTACAGATACTGTTTCCATGCTCACAAATACTGTCTAAATATTCCTTCAGTTAAAGACATATTTAGAGTTCATTGCTTTCCAGATTTGAAGTTATTTAAAAGCTGGAGAAGAGGGAGTTTTTCTGAACTAGGCTTCCAGGGAAAGTGGGTGAGTTTGTTCTCTGAAAGCAAATTACCAGTGTGCTTCCTGGGGGACAGGAACAAAAGAACGTGGTATGCGAAGGGCATCTTCCTGAAGGGCCTCCCAAGACTGCTGCGGGGACATCATCTCTCATTCTAGTAATTCGCCAAAGGTCAATGCTATTTAGAACATGCATGTGTAGAAAGCGAAAAAAAAAAATTTAAAAAAAACCCCTGACTTCTGCAGATAAAGTGGATCCTTGGGATTTGCGTGCAAAACCACAAAGAGACAAACTTTTCATTCCCTAATATAGGAAGGTTTCCTTTATTTTCCATAACAGCAATCGGGAACGAGCTCTTATTCAATGCATACAGGAGGGTTACTTCACAGTTTCCCTGTCATCGCTTTCTTCATTACCCTTGAAACAGGCAGGGACAATCCAAACAGCACATGCTGTGGTCAAAATGGTGCACTGTGAATCTCTGAGTGTTGTGAAGCAGCTCCTTCAAATGTCACACTATCAAACACCTTTTAAGCTGGTTTTCCTTTGAAAACTCTAGCTTGGGCAGAAGGGAAAGCGAAGGAGGTGGTGAAGAAGAGACTAGAACGGAGACGCTGATAGTTCATAGAATCATAGAATCGTTTAGGTTGGAAAAGACCTTTAAGATCATCCAGTCCAACCATTAACCTACACTACCAAGTCTACTCTAAGCCAATCAAGGGTACACTAGACTAAACCATGTCCCCAAGTGCCACATCTACCCATTTTTTGAACACTTCCAGGGATGGGGACTCCACCTCCTCTCTGGGCAGCCTGTTCCAATTCTTGACCACCCTTTCCGTAAAGAAATTTTTCCTAATTTCCAACCTAAACCTCCCCTGGTGCAGCTTGAGCCCATTTCCTCTCATCCTATTGCTAACTACTTGGGAGAAGAGACCAACACCCACCTCACTACACCCTCCTTTCAGGGAGTTGTAGAGAGCCATAAGGTCTCCCCTCAGCCTCCTCTTCTCCAGACTAAACAACCCCAGTTCCCTCAGCCGCTCCTCATAAGGCCTGTGCTCCAGACCCTTCACCAGCCTTGTTGCCCTTCTCTGAACACGTTCCAGCACCTCAATGTCTTTCTTGTACTGAGGGGCCCAAAACTGGACACAGTATTCCAGGTGTGGCCTCACCAGCACCGAGTACAGGGGGACAATCACCTCGCTGCTCCTGCTAGTTAGATTTGTATTCATCTTCCTAAGGTTTCTACTGACATTCAGTGGAAGCCTTTCCACCGTACCGTCTGCTCACCCATCCACTGTCCTTAATACAAGGTATTATTACAGTATATCAGATTGAGAGAGCTTGTAAAGGCATCTCATTTTATCTCAGTCGATGCAGAAAAAAGCCCTCATTCTCACAGTGCTGATCTAGAAGAAAGTATGTCAGTCTTCTTAGGAATTTTATGGAATCATAAAAAAAAGTCATTGCATCTTCCCAGACAAAAAACAAGCTCATTAATATCAGTGGCAGTCTTACACGAATAAAGAAATTAAGATATTATTAGTACAAAGCTAATTAAAACACTGTGTTGGGCGCCCGTGCCCCGGCGCCGGCAGCGGGGGCTGCAGGGGGGCTCTGTGAGGAGAGGCCGGGGCTGCCCAGGGCCGGTTCCAGCCGGTTCCAGCCGGTCCCAGCCGGTCCCCGCAGCCGCCCCAGCGCAGGGCACGGCTGAGCCCCTCAGCGAGGCCGGCGGAGCCTCTGTGGAGATTGCAGGGTGCCCCTGCAGCCGGCGGGGAGAGCACGGGGGAGCGGGTGGCCACGCTGCAGCCCGTGGAGGGCCCCACGCCGGAGCAGGCTTGTCCTGACGGACTGCAGCCCGCGGGAAGGACCCGGGCTGGAGCAGGGGAAATGGATGAGGAGGAAGGAGCAGCAGAGAGGAGCTGTATGGACTGACCACAACCCGCCATTCCCCATCCCCTGCCCTGGCCGGGGTGGGTGGAGGAGTCAGGAAGGAAGGAGTGAGGTTGAGCCTGGGAAGAAGAGGAGGGGAGGGTAGGAAAGTGTTGTTTCAATTTTGTCTGTTTCTCACCATCCACATCTATTTTATTTGGCAATAAATTAAATTAATTCTCCCCAAGTCAAGTCTGATTTGCCCATGCCTGTAATTGGTAAGTGAACTCCCAGTCTTTAGCTTGACCCATGAGCATTTTCATCTTATTTTCTCCCTGTCCTGTGGAGGAGGGAGATAGGAGAGCAGCTGGGCGTGCGGCTGGCTGCAGTCCCAGGTCAACCCACCACATCCCCAGGCTGGTGAACGCTACTGACTGGCAGTTGAGGGGGGAACATGGCAAAAAAGGGGGGAAAGTTAAAGGCGGTAAATATAAAAAAAGGGGAATGCTAGACTGATTTGAAATCTTATCCCTACCTGTATTATTATTGACTTCAAGTTCTGCAGTCAGTCTCCGATATATTTGGATATTTTGATCATACATCCATGCTGCCAGTATTTATTTCAGTGACACATTTGGGCCTCTGTACTCGTTTAGTTCTATTCCTAGCACACAACTGGAATCCTAAATATAGTCCTAGTCTGTCTGTGGGTATCATGCTGTGTAGCTACAACAGGCATGCTTTACTGTAGTAACCCTTTCTTCCACTCTTGAATTGTGTAAGCACTTGGAAGGATCTATATCTACAAATGCTCAATTTCTTTTATTGTGTCAAATCCCATATATATCTATATCTATTTGTAGGGAAAGATGTGAATGAAACTGTATGGATATTTGGGAAGGCTACATAAAGAAACATGCTTTCTAATAAACATTACATTCATCTGACAAGGATTATATATAAAACAAACAAAAAAGGAAACTAATAAAATACTTCTAAAAAACCACAGTATTTTCAGGAGATGTATGCTGAATACAGATTATGACACCTCCAGTATGCGATACTTTTACACATATATTTTCCTGAGATGCATTTAGTACCCCTAAAATTTATTATCAATTAGCCTCCATTTGCACTAAATTTCTTCCAGTATCACACAGTTCATTTCTGGTTACAGGTTCTGCTGATGCTACCTTTAATGCCAGGCCCACCATCTTCTCCAACATATTGAAAAGTGACTTCTTTTTTTCCAGACAGCTTCTCCCCTTCCCCACCAATTTCAAACCTCCATGTCTCCTTTCCTTAAGTAACCGTAAAATTCAGCCAAGAATGTTCAGTAAACTTCTTGTGCATCAGTAATGACACTCCTGACTGGCTACTGAAGAGTACCAATCTCATTCTTACACACTCAATTTGTGTAGCAGTTGTGATATTGATCTAACAGTCCACAAAAACACAGCTTTCAATGGTTACAATTGAGCAAAACATGTCCATTCTGAAATTATTAATACTATCACAGCGAGATTAATTTCCTTTTGATGTTCTTCTATCAGGAACTCTACTTTGATTCATTTATGTCACAGAACAAATTAGTGCAGTACATAGCCAAGCAGTATGATATTAAAATCGGACATTATTCTGCCACTAATATCAAACAATAAAGTAGCAGATGGCTTTTTTTTTTCTTTAGAAATGGCTTTCATGCCAGATTGAAAGGCTGCACAAACCAAAACGATTTCTTTTTCTGGAAATTGTTCTTGTTTGGTTGCATATCTGGATCAAAATCTTCAATGTATGAAAAGACTATATTATACGATAAAAGGTCAAACATTCAATGGTATACAGAAGATAAGAGATTTCATAACCTTTTATGTTTTGGCTCTTTAACTTCAAAGTGGCAACCAAACATAACACTTGGTGAAAAAACAAACACTGACCAACTTTGTGTGTACTTTTGAACAAAATACTTGCCAAACATTCAATTTTAATAACATTGTCTTTATAGATGCAAAATTTACTTCTAACACATGCCACATTTGCTCTGAAAGGAATTATCCCTTCATAATAATTAAATAATCCCTTCATAATTAATTAAAAGCAATAATATTTACACTGCCATCAAAACTGGGTTTGTAAGATCAAGCATTAGAGTTCCAATGTTCTTCATTTCTCCACTAAGTCTGAACTTGCTTCTCCAGTGAATTAAAGACAAATGTTACGATTTCACCATTTGTTTCAATGGGATGTAAATGTGATGCAGTGTCTTCTTTCAAACGTGTCTTCCTATGATACTACCAGTGTCATAAGGACACATTCTACCTCTCTCCATTCAGCATAGCTACTCTCTTCTGAAATTAAGTCACGGTATTTGAATGCCCAGGCTTAGGGACAAGTTTCTTTGCTGAGGAACAGACCAACACATAGCTGATATATTTCTTCCTACCAACTGCTGGCAACCATATACACTGTAAGGGGGAGTAAAAGACCATATAACAAAACAATGTTGTCTATGATGACTTTTAAATGAATGAATTAAAACACAAAGCACAAAGGTTTGTTTCATGTTGTGTTTAACACTGAAATATGGGTAACTAAATGCAGGTTTTATGCAGCTATTCTTGCCCACCAGCAGATGGCTGGAACATCAGATACAGCAGAATCTTTGAATTTCAATTGCACAGATGAGGACAGTATATGTAACACATTTCCTGGATGTCAAGTGGTCAATTCTATAGCTATAGCTTCATATAATAGTTTCCAGGGGCTTAGGAAAATGAGCAAGATAGGACCACTTACTTTGATCTCAGCCCATGGGAAGGAAAGGGCAGGCAAACATACTTACATATGTAGTAAAAACAGAAGAGTCAAAATAGAGAAACTAAAGAAATCCATAGAATCTCTAGAAAGGAATACTTCATTACTTCCTAAAAAGACACATCAACAGAGAAACATGAGATGCTGCTAAGTGGATTAGCTGCAATACAAATTCTATTGAACAGAACAGGCCTTCTAACAACTTGCAATTTGCATTTCTCCATGGAGGACTGGCGATCAGTTTTGAATTAATTGCAGCAACCTGTTAATACTATCCCAGGCAGGTTCCACTGGCAATGAGAATCACTTTTTTCAGTATCAGTTCTTATCAGTTGATGTATGTGTTTAATGCTAACATATCAGTCAAATTAAGTTTTCCTATTCTTCTCATTAATACAGGATCTTTTGAAAGTTTGGACTACTTATGAAAGATGTTTCAGGGGGCAGGGGTGGGGGGTGGGGTGTGCAGGGCAGAGACGATTAGCCAGTTTGTATTATCTGTCTTTGAGAAAGTATCTGTACTTGGGTTTTTTCAGTCTTGTAAATTCTGTGCCATGATGTGACCTTTCAATATTCCCACTTGTCAAAAGGTAGACACTTAAATGCAATTAGAGTGAAAACATCTCAAGTTAGTTAATAACACAAACCCCAGATATTTTTAGAAAGTGCCGTATATCCAAGGATTTTCTTTTTTGTGCAAAATGTTTAACAAATTCATATAATTTTTTTGTATATTCATCTCCGATTTTAGCAAAATCCTCTGAAGAAGTATCCAGACACACACAAACACAGGATAAATTTTCAAGTTATTTTCTGAGTTGCTGTGTCCCTTTCTCTTCCACCTCACAAAACACCCCAAAAATTGTATCCACCATCATTTTTAATGTAAATGATGTTTAGAATATATCATGTTTAATATAGGGAAAGCTTTTAATAAAGCTAACTAACAATGAGATCTCCAGTTTTCAGAATTAAAAGATCAGTTTCTTTTTTATCAAATTAAATTAATGACCAGTAAAATTGTAGGCACAAAAAATGCATTCTGTATTCACTGTAACAGTGAAATATTTGGATTTGCCAGCAACAGACCAAGTACTCTATGTAGAAAAGGATGTGGTTTGCTTAGTTAGCTTGGAAATAAAGTCAGTGAAAAAGAGTGGAAGCTTTCAAAACACAGGGAAGTACAACTTAGTGCTGTTTTCCCATAAAGCTGCAGAATGCAGGTCCCTTTCAGCTGTTAAAAGATTGAAGAATGACTTGGAGTAGAACAATAATGTCAGAAGAACAGGGAAGTGCACACTAGACAGCCATAAGAACTTCATTTGACTTGTATTGGCAATTGATTTAAATGGAATTGCAACTACCCATCAAGGTCAAGAGTGCTTTCTTGACATTAGGGACCTCTGTGTCAACTGTAAATGTACAATGGTCATCTATTTTTTACAAACATGTTCAAATCATTATAAATCATGTTTTAGAATGATTGTTTTAATGCTCTAGGTAATGTGATTTTAGTGTAGTATTGCTAACTGAACAGTTTGCAATATATTCTTTGCTATACAAATTATTCCACAAAATAATAAAATACCCTTTATCAGACACTACACAGCTTAACCAGAAGAGACAGATCACATCAGGTACCTTCCATTTCAGTATAGCAATGGTACTTTTAAGACAGCAATGTTGTGGTTTCAGGACAACAAGGTCTTACAACAAGGTCTCGCTTAACATTAGTGCACGAACATTAGGCAAATGTTGAACTAACACTTCAATAAATCCTGAAACACTGGCTCCAGTAGAATATTCTGCAACATCTATAATAGATTCTTCTTCCCCTGAAGTTGAGGTCAACCTGTTTATTTGAATTTTGCATGCTTACAAAGAGCCCCCACTGTGACAATTGCAATTTTTTAATTTCTCCAACAAAATGTGTGTTTATGGTGCTCTAAAGACAAATAAAAAACACATCTCTGCTTTTGAGAGACTGATAATCTAGGTTCCTGACCTACAGAGATGAGGAGTACCCTCTAAACCTCATTTCTGTGTATTTCTAAGAAATCAGTTAGTTTCCATGTTAACCATGCTCAGCTTATATATATATTGTTGCCTTACTTTTATTTCTGAGGTAAATATATTTTGATGATAAAGAGCCATAAGGTTAAAATCAGAAAGAAAGAAGAGGATCACAGTGAATCACATTCCTCACAGGAATACCGTTGTTACCTCAGTTATTCTGCTGCTTTGTCACTCACCGCATTCATACCTTTGGAAATTTTGTAAAATCATAGCAATTAGCTTAAGAAACAGTGAAGTGTGACAAAGAGAAAAGTACAGTACAGATCAGAAGAGGTGAAAGACCAGACCTATATCTAGGCGAAGTAACAGTATTTGTATTGGCTTTAGTAACCACTGGCACGGCCCAAACAGCATTCATGCCTTGTAATCTCCGTTTGGCTTGTGATTCTCTATCTGCTTTGTAAATCTAATAACACATCATTCTGAAACTATAATTCAACTTATATTTAGCTTTTTCTTTATATACTTGTTTATATTTAATATTCATTTTTCATAAGGAGTTGAAAAAGTTGTCAAGGTACAACCAGTCAACAAACAAAACAAGTGAAACATGGGTAAAGAATAGAAGGGTAAACAGGTCTAAATACCATATCTTAGTATAAACATAAAACCCTAAAGATTAAATAAACCCAAAACTTAAACAATCAATATAACTTTCTTTTCATTAAATTACCACTGAATTATTTTAACTATTACATAAGCTATCTTTAATCAGTTATTGGCACTCCTTTAGCAACCCTTGCATAAGGGGGTTTCCTTCAAATCAGTTTTTAACTGATGTATAAACACATCACTAACATTATTTTTCTGCATTTGTTAGGTCAACTACTTTTGAATGTTGTTTCTTCAACATCATTAAGTTGCATAATAGATCTCTCTTTTGACTTCTAGTCCAGCCTTGTGTTAGTCTTGCAGAACAGCAATACCTGAGCAGCAATGCAACCCACACAGCAAGATCGTTGTGGAGTATTACTACACACCCACTGGCTTCCCAGCCAGAAGTTGTTTTAGAAGTCAGTAAAAACACATGCTTTTAACCTTTTCTTCTACTGCCTCCTGTTTTGACTAATTAGCTAATAATAATTTAGTAACCTAACAGTAACTGACAACATGGAAATGCATAATAACCATGTCCTGAAAAGTGACATGAGCAATATTATATCACCCAATATACTGGCTTTCATACAACTATTTCATTACCTGCAAGCTTCTTGGTGATGAATATGCTATTAAAAGGGTTTTTTTTAATTTTCATGTTTCTCATGTTGTAATTCTCCAATAAATTTCTCTGACTTCCAACATAAATAAGTTTCATTATTCCTCATTATTAAAAGAAACAAACACACTCGCCTTCACTGAAAGGGTGTCATATAATTAGATGACCTTCCTACATGAAATCATGAATGAAAAAGGACCTGACAACTTGCAGGAAAAATATTTAATCAGACATCAGGACATTAAATATAGTTAGTCAAGACACAAGACATTATTGTACTAACAAATGCCTTCAGAAACAGTCTTTTACAATACAAGAGATCAAAACAGACTTTAGTTTTACTACACCATTAGACAAGTCCCAGCTTTCCAACAATTTATGACCGATTTCTTCATTTGGTTGCTTTAAACATGCTTTTAAAACATACTTGATAACTAGTAAAAATTGTATACAATGCAAATGACATTTCAGATAAGTTTTATTGACTTAATGCTCTGGTAATAAAATTATAACAATCAGTATTATTTTGATTTATTGCAAATTTTACTTTCACCTTTAATGGACTTGGTGTATGGCAGAATTGAATGTAATGCTGCTGCCACCTCAAGGTCACTACGGAAAAGCGTGATGCTTCATTTTGGTCTGTTCATATCTAATAAACAGTAGCAAGATTCAGTAACTAAGAATGAACAGACTCCTTTGTTTTCACGTAGTTGTTTGATGCTCACTGTGTGCAGATTCCACATGCGTATTTGCAGTGAAAATATTATGTCTCTGCATACATGCAAGTGTATACACATGCACCTGCAGACCTGCATGCATGCACAGTGCTAAGAGTTAGAGAAAAAAAAATCTTCAGATGTCAAGGAATGCTCATAAAGTGAGCCAAACTGTGAGGTCCTAATTTTACACAAACTCATGAACAAGAATTTGACTTAGTAAAATTGAAAACAGAATTAAAAGTTTGGTCCAGTACCTTTCCAGGGTTTTTGTTTGTTTGTTGCTTTTTTTAAACTTTCAGATGAAAATCACAGTAGGATGGAGAACTCCAGTTTGTCACATTTATGCTAGTATTTTAATATATATTTTTAGGGAACAAGTGCACAATAAGTTCTGTAGCACAGATAGGAAAGTTGTGTAAGTTTTCTTATTTAAGGTTTTGGAAGCCAAATAAATATTTTAATGAAGAAAACTGGAACAACATATTTATTGGGTACTATGAAACATCTGCTGTTGTGTGTTTGTATGAATGCTCAGAAATTATGTAAGTTTGTACTCCTAAAACTTCTACAGGAGCATAACAGAAGCCTCACACCATACACATGACAAATACGTGGTCAGCTATATAAATTTTTCTAAATTTATCAAGGTTAGGTTAACGTGACTGTTACACTGAACTTATCTGAAAATGTCACACACAAATTACTATCTGCTGCTTAAAACCCATGTCAAGCACCTATGTGCTTGATTAAAAAACCCTACCTAATCTCTTTTGGCAAAAACAGATTGTACTTCAAGAAAAAAAAGTCTGCAGGACAAAATCAATCTATGGAACATAAGGAAAGTTGCCAGGAGTAACCAGACGATTCACCGAAGGACAGATGACTGGTCCACAATTCCCTTTAGTGATATAAGTACTCAAAAGCACTTGTTATAATTTGATTTAAGTTATCCAGCTTCCATGCTGAGCAGGAAACCTTAATACCTTTATTCTGGCCTATATTGGTAATTGATACTGAAATTAAGTCATGGATATACCAGAGTTTCACACCAGTCTGGATTTACAAATTTTTGGTGGTATTTTATCCTTTGGGAGCTAGCATGTAGTACATACTCTAGAAGTTCTTTCTCGCACCAGAAATTAGTGTATTTTAGTCTACAATGACTGATTTAACAAGGAGGAAAAAGTAATGCCTTTTAACTACAACTGTAAAAAAAATTAGCAATTAAATCAATTACAGTAATATTAGCTATATTAAAACTCCAGAGAGTCCAGTTCTTTTTAGGGGATCTCCTTTTACATGTTAAATATTAATTTATGTAATGTAGGATCCGATTCCAGTCTTACTGCAGCTTATCATTCACAAATTAATTCTCTTGAATGTGTAAAACGCACACTGAGGACAGTCACTGGGGCATATATGAATGGCAAATGTAACAGCTGGGATCAGTATGTACCTGCTATAATGCAACACTTCACATACAGCTAAGCTCTCTTAAGAATGCAAAGGACACGTCTGTATTTTCACCAACTGTAACAAGAAAAAAAGAGTGGTAGTTTGCTGTCGTTGTAGGAGTCTTTGTGCGTATGATTCCCCTTGCTACAACTGCCAGTAATAAATCACATTCTACACTCCCTTAATTGGATTACATACCTAAGAAAGCACTGTTTGGATTAAAAGCTGGCAAAAATATCAGTATTTATGCAAAGTAATAAAAAGGGAATAATAATGGACATTAAAACATAGTACATCATGTGGCAAGTCTCTATGAACTGGCTTGATATTTTCTGTATAGCTAAATAATTTTTGTCCCTATTCTAAGTGGAATTTCCCCATGGCCAATTCAGCAGTAAAAAACAATCCAAGCTCTCCTTATGAATTTCACTAATTTAAAACAGATCTCTCCTCAATACATGTACACAGACCACACTGCCTTTATATTAATACAGACACAAGAATATTGCATATTCTAAGGGCTAGGAGAAACCCTGGGTCTTTTGAAGACAATGGCAAAACACCTCTTAAGAATCACACCTACTAACCTATCATTTCCCCCAAAAAAGAAAAAGAGGGCAGTAAGGTCCAGTTGTGACCTACCAGCGGGCAATATTACTCCCACAGCTGTAGAGAACTTTAAACTCGTAAAGGGACAGGCTAACTGGAAAGCTGGATTCTGTTGACTCTCAGAGGCTTTCACTGCCCTAGCTCACTGTACAGTCGAGTCCAAAGAATCAACAAACTGTAGCTCATCCCCTAACAATTTCTCCTGCAGTGCCTTGATTTCAGAGAATCCAATGCTCTTGATTCCATATTTTGCCTCAAAATATGAATTAAGTAGAATACAGCATGGTTTGGCTATTTTTAAATGTACTTTTTCAAGGGCAGGAGAATACTGGTGTTTGAAGCATTTCTTCAAGTCATAATGCATCCTACTACCTTCAGTCACCATTGTAAACCCACTCCTTTTCAATACAGGATCATAAAATGACAGTGTTATACAGGCAAAAGTATAGATTAAAAGAATTGTTACTTATTTTTTAAGAATTTTATAAATCTTACTCTCCTGTTTCTTCCTTCCTCCACTCCTATTCACACTCAGCTACAGCTCAGATTTATCCTCTTCTGCTTTGCACTCATTGCAGACCTTCCAATGAGACACAAATGTGTCCATTGTGATACTTTGACCAAGTCTGTAAAAATCATCTAAGAACATTCTAATAGTAGTTAGGGATGTGATTTTTGGTGACATTTTTATGTAAGGTTTAATACAGAATGCAGTTATAATTATGTTTTGCCAATATCACTGACAGAAATAAGCTTTCACTTACTTCACAGATGAAACCAGCAGGTACAGCAGCTGTGAAAAGAATTGTTGTGAGGGTATAACTTCTATATGAAAAAGTTCCTGCTGGTATAGTTGTATAAGAAAAACACCTTTATTTATTGTAGAGAATATTTCAGTACCTTGATTTGAGCCAAGGTGAAGCTTTCCATAATGTCTCGCTATTTTCAGCTCACCTGGTTATAGTCTCTCTCACATACCAGAAAAGCTATGAAGGTGTCCTGGTTGCAGCTGGGATAGAGTTAATTTTCTTCCTAGTAGCTGGTATAAAGCTGTGTTTTGGATTTAGGGTGAGAATAACATTGATAACACACTGATGTTTTAGCTGTTGCTGAGCAGTGCTTACACTAAGTCAAGGACTTCTCAGCTTCTCATACTGCCCTGCCAGCGAGGAAGCTGGAGGTGCACAAGAAGCTGGGAGGGGACACAGCCAGGACAGCTGACCCCAACTGACCAAAAGGGATATTCCA
Organism: Pelecanus crispus; assembly: GCF_030463565.1. Lineage (NCBI taxonomy): Eukaryota > Metazoa > Chordata > Aves > Pelecaniformes > Pelecanidae > Pelecanus > Pelecanus crispus. Next base: position 36,306,828 of record NC_134650.1, read on the forward strand.
TACCATATGACATCATGCTGAACAAAAAACTGGGGGGAGTTGGCTGGGGGACACCACCGCTGCTCGGGAACTGGCTGGGCATCAGTCAGCACATGGTGAGCAATTGCATTGTGCATCACTTGTTTTGTATATTCTGTTTTATTGTTATTTTCCCTTCCTTTTCTGTCCTAGTAAATTATCTTTATCTCAACCCACAAGTTTTACCTTTATTCCAATTCCCTCACCCATCCCACTGGGGGTGAGTGAGCAAACTGCTGTGTGGTGTTTAGCTCCCTGCCAGGTTAAACCAGAACAGAAGGAATTTAGCTTACCCTAGCTTCTACTCTTAGTATATCACCAGCAATCTCATGTCAAGTGATTTTTCACATTCTCTTAAATTGAGTGCCTCCTAACAACTGGCTGGCAGGTGCTATGAAAATATAGCTGTAAGTTTTACATTTTAGAGCATCTAACATTTAGGGCTTAATTTTGCTTTTTTCAGTTCTGTTTGGTTCTCTCTTTTCTCCAGCTATATAAATTCTATGACTCAAAATCCTCTGCTCAAGCCAGTAACACTCTCCCAAAACCACACACATGACTTCAAAATTTTAAGGAAATGTCTAAGGAAAAAGATGAGCCTTTCCCTATTTCTTACGCTCAAGAGTTCCTATTCAGGTCTCTTCTTCTCAATACTAGTGAAAAGGCAGTATGTTAAAGATACTACAATATACTCCACAGAATGGCATGAGGGGAATTTTGCAAAAAAATTATATTCTCTTATTGCTGAGAAAAAGTTGTAAATACAAGTTAAGAAGCCAATGAGAAAGAAATATAGAAATTTTTTTCTGTAAAAAGCAATTCCAAATAAGTGACTTACGGTCAAATAACTAAGATTCAAGGGAAAGAAAGTAAGTTTGCAAATAATAGGACAGATGCTGTTAAATCATCTCTAAATTGCAATTACGTATTTTACGTATACACTTACTTGCACACATAAAATTGGATTTACGTATAGCTTAGAGGTGGCCCTGAATCATAGGGTTTAAATCTGGAGTCAAGCCTATATCTAAACACCCATAAAGCCGGGGGAAGCAGGGGATTGAATATAGGGATTTTTGATATCATTTCCTATACAAAATAAAGCAGATGCGATTTTAGGAGACAGAATAAATCATATAAGAAAGCAAAGTCAAAGAGATTTCCCTTTAATTCACAGAAAAGTATACATAAAATATAGAGTGAAAGAACTCTCATCATTTGATAACGTCATGAAAAAATACAAGGTCTAAAGGAATGGAGAGATTCACTGATTTGCAGTGTCAGCAGTACTAAAATAATTAAAAGACAGATCGAGGAAAAACAAAACAAAAAATAAGAAGTTAAAAATGTCATGGCTATTCTCTGAATACACAACATACCAGATTTGCAGCTTTTTAGCAAATACTAATAATTTAGATTTAGTAAACATATTAGTAACCATCTTCTCAAAAAATAGGATATGCGTATCTAAATTAAATTAATATAAAACAGCCCCTAGATGTCATTGTTGCAGCTGAAATATTACTTAATACAGAACTTCCCTAATTCTGTAGTAGAAACAGCTGTGTAATGCAAAATAAACCACTTAAGTAATACAAATTCTGCTCAGCTTTAATGCCTCAATGCCAAAGCACAAAGACCTCAGAGACTGTAACAAAAAAGATAACTAACTCTAACTATACAAAAGGGTTGTACACAACATTTTGGGTTCTGACAGCAGGTAAGCACAATCACCTCAAAGGACACTGCAATCCAAACCTCATAGCTTAAAACATCATATAAGCCTTTCACAGGGGAAGATTCTTTGTAGCTCCTATCAATGTTTGCCTCAGTACTAAAAACATTGACATTTCATACTGTTAACACATCTCTAATTCTATCTGGAACAGTTGTACATGTTTGCTCTATATATATACAAAAATTTTTTTTTTTTTAACTCTTACAAAGTTTTTGTTTTCTACAATATCTTGTAGCAACACGTTCCAGAGGCTAATTACATATACATATAAAAAAAAAAACAACCTAAAACTTGCCTTATCTATTTTGAAGATGCAACCATTCAACTTCCCTGAATATCTAATTAGTCTGACAGTAGAAGTATATTTAAAATGTAATTTATTTCTTTATACTATTTATTATCCTTACATATCTATCATGTTCTGTGGTATTGTCTCTCTAAATGAAGCAATGCAGTGTTCATTCTTCCCTGTATAATTTTTCAGTACTTCTAAGAATTCTTAATCCATCTGCAATATTTTCTCTCAGAAAATAATATAGTCCTATTTCATAAACGAACAACACAGTATCATTTTTTCCTATACAGTGTTCTTACCACTCTTCTCTTACTCCCTGTATTTTCATACATTATACACCAGGTTTGCAAACTTCTATATTTAGAGGATCAAAATGTCCCCTGTGTGAGGTTCCATTTCACAGTAAGGACTCCCAAGATACCAGCCTGATAACAATACATATGCACCTATGTAAATATATGCAAAATGTTCCACCATTTTCTAACTGCGAAACTCTGGAAACTTTATTTTTCATGTGATAATCAACTGTATTTTATGCACTCTGCACTTTTTTTTTTCCAGGAACAGAACAGCTATAAACAGATAAACCTACTATGTAGATACACACAATATGAAACAGATTCTGTCATCCAAAAAGAATGAGAAAAATAAGTCCAGGCTCATGTGTTGCAGTTAGTCTATAAAGATGACAGAAAAATTCCTAGTTGCCAACAGCATTGCAATGCTTCTGCAAATTTCACTTTTTTATGGTGGATCTACCATAATAAAGCCCACCTCCAGACTGCCAAGACCTAAACCTTAAGTGAAATAGAAAACAAAAAACCCTACTTCTTCACACACCACTCAAAGTGCTCACACAGTACTCTTGGTCACTGTTCACCCAAGAAGTGTAGAAGCCAAGGCCTCCATTCCAACCAGTGCTCCATGCAAGATTCACTTCTGTTGTACATAGAGCTGTGAAGCAATTTATTTAATCTCCACTCAGGAGATGCAGGAACCCCATTTATATAATATGTTATAATAATGTGAAAATTATAAAGCTTTTGGAATGGTTTTGGAACAGCCAGGCACAAAAGTGTAGAAAACTCATGGGCTAAATTGAATTTTTTATTGACAACTATATTACTCATTGCTGTACAAGTCATTAATGAAAATAAGCCTAATCATTAATCTTGATGACTGAAAAGAGTTTGAGACTGAGGCCATAAAGAATAAACAGACATCTTATAGGCAAGTTACTATATGTAGATTTCTCTTATTTTAGAAGTGTACACAAAAAAGTGTGTATACTTTGCATGTATTTACTTCAAGATAGCATCTTTGCTGATGTAGCTCTAAATTTACTTGGTGTTTCTAGACTATGTATTACTCTTTTAAATTAAGCTTATAATGTTTACTATAAAACTCATGCCAATGACATGCTCTACATATTTACAGTAATTATGAAGCAATTTTGTATAAACTTTTACAAAAACATCAACATTCTGAACATATTATGCTCAATACAAGTGTGTCATCTCCACCACTCAGGAATAGTTGCCTTATCCAAATTTCATTTGGTTTCATGACCCCTTCAACTTGAAGGCAATAAAAATGAAAAATATGAAAAGAACTTTGTGATTTAAGAAGCCTTTCAAATTAATGTAAAATTGTAAAATCTAAATCTGTTTTTGTTGTACAATCATACTTACACAGAGAATGAAATCTTTAACTTAGTCCAGCTTTAATTAGAACAGAAAAGAATAACAGAGTCTATGGAGACCATTACTCATTATCAACCCAGTATTTTTAATCCAGACGTATCAGATCCTAGCATATTCTGATTGGAAAAAGGAGGCTGAGAGTTCTGTATCTACAAGAGTGACTCAATTCAGATAAATGGTTAATTAAACTATGACAAATACAGGAGTGGAAACTAAGCTTTTAAAGGAGCAGGGTCCATGAAAAATAATCACATTTCTATGAAAAGGCTCAATTTAATATGGCAGAAAAAGCTGAAACAAGCTGCTATTATTATTACTACTACTACATTTGACATTGTGAATACTGTGCAGCTTTGATTTTTTTAAATTTTTTTTTTTTAAAAATGAAATGTATTTTAGTAGATGTTAAGAAGATAGGTTGTATCCTTGCATTTTCTCCACAGCAATTTCTTTTAAAAACAGTCTTACCAAAATCTTACCAAAGTTATCTTACCAAGCCACAGACTGTTAAGATAAGATTTGGAGTTGTCTTAAAACTTCACACAATTAAACAGAGCTTCATAATTCACGGAATCAAAGTAACAAAGTAAAATAAGATATGAAATCATGCCTACTGAAAGGATGGCTAAATCCATCTCCTGAATACCACATTTGCCAACATTTCAAATGCATCTCCTATCCCTATGAAACAATATTCAATCATTAACAAAACTCCCAGCTGAGGGAGGAAGTGAATTTGCAAAAAGTTGCTGCAATTTAACCAGGTCCCCTGCAAATCCAGCTGTAGACCCATCCACATCCATACACTTCAAGCCCCTTTCTGGAAATGAACGTTTCTATTTTACTTGCCATCACTTAGCCATGAGCCACTTCTGACACTCATTATTCCCCTGACTTTTCAGTTTATATGAAACATCTCGTAAATTTACAGCATGTAACATTTCTGGTATGCAGCTTCTAAGGTTGCCCCTGACATGCAGTGTATACTTTCGAGTCCATATTCCCGCTAACTTAAACTGCTAAACCTTTTTGTCAGTTCTCTGCAGTTTACACATGGAAACATTTGCATCAATTTGCCACTTTAGACTCAAAATGTGGGGGGTGTTGTGTGGGGTTTTGGGGGGGGATTTGTGTTTGGTTTTTTTTTTTAACTACGGGTGCTTATCATTTGAAAACCCTACTGAAAGAAAATACCTTTTGGGAGACTATACCATTCCTTGAGGCGCATCGTGCTGCCTGGCTTGGCACTGGATACTGGAATATTGGCGAACTTCTGACTGACAAAGGCAAGAAGCCAGGAGATCACCTAAGCACAGGAGCTGCAAGGTAAACACCCATTATTTTGAGACTTTGAATAGAACCACCAGCTCAGCCGCACTGGGCTGTGCATTGCTGGTCGGTCTCCGCGCTGAGCGGAAATTTAAGTTGATACGCGTATGGACGGAGCCACCCACGCCAGTATTGCCCCGGCAAGAGGCCGGTGGGAGCGGTCTGCGGAGCGGCCCAGAGGAGCACAACCGCACCGCGCCCGCCACACGGCTCCATCTGCCCTTAGGGACGGAGCCAGCGGGGAGGCGAGGGGCCGGCGGCGGGGAGGCTGACCGGCGCTGTCGCAGGCCCCGCCGGGGAGGCTGACCGGCGCTGTGGCAGGCCCCGCCGCGGGCCCGGCCGCCTGGCGCGACGAGCGCTGCGGCACCGAGGGGGCGCGGCCACGGCAGGGCCCGCGCTCGTCCCCCTGGCAACGGCGAGGAGGCGGTGGCGCGGCGGCAGCGTCCACCCGCCGGTCACCTGATCCGAGTCCGTTGGTCACGTGATACGGTCTCCATCGTCGCCATCTTGAAGCGGTGGCCGGGGGTGAGGAAAATTTTTTTTTTTTTTTTTTTTTTCCCTTCATTAAAACCCAGGTAAAAAGCAGGGCCGGCCCGCGGCGCCGCCGGGGCGAGCGGGCAGCGGTCCGGCGGCGGCCGGCCAGCAGGTAGGTAGGCAGGGCGCGAAGCGTGGCGGCGGGCGGGCAGGCCCCGGGGCGGCGCGCCGCAGCCCATGTGCGGAGCCGCGGGCGACTGCGGCTCCCGGCAGAGCCTTCCCCGCGCCGGGCGCAGGCCGCGGCCGGCTTCCTCTCCCCCCCTCCCCGCATCGCCTCCCCGGCGGGCCAGCTCCCCGCAGCTGGGCCGCCGGAGGGGCGGGCGCTGCTCCTCGGCCGCCCTGGGGCGCCGGGCCCGCTGCTGGAGGGCCGCGCCGGCGGCACCTGCGCGATGTAAAGCGGGGCCGCCCGGGGAGTGGCGGCAGGTGCGGGGGCGGAGGGCGGGGAAGGGCAGGGGGGTCGCGCAGGAGGGTGTCGCGGATCCGCGGCCAGGCGACCCCGAGCCGCAGTCCCGGGGCAGGGGCTCCGCTGTCCGGGGGCGGCGGCTGGCAGCACGGAGCGATCCCGCTGGTGAGGTTTCCGTGCCCTCGGGAGCCGCGGTGTGATCAGACTGGCCTGGCCGAGTTGGACTGTTGTGCAAAGCGGTGGTTGGCTTTTCCGAGACCTGAGGGCATTTCACCCCGCCTGTGCCGTGCTGCTCGAGCGGGTGTTTGACACAAGCGGAGCCGGCAGCTCCGGCGCAGAGGCGTTTTCCTCTGGCCTGGATCTCCCCCTTCGGGCCCCTTTGTCGTCCCCAGACCCCGTACTTTAATTAGCCAGTGGCTTGCGTAAAGGGTACGTGCTGGCAGAGCCATTTGCCGGACTGACGTTTTATGCCATGGGAGATCGAATCATCTTTGCTCTTAGTGAAAGTGATGTAGTTATGAAAATCCAGATATTTGTGTACAATTCTTATCATCCCTCTAAAAACCAAAGTCTGCAGCGGTAAGCATTAAACTTGCTCTAAACAAAGAATGATGTAACGTATATATACCGTAGTTACCCATCAGATAACTTACATCAGCTACAATCATCCAGAATCAATACATCTGAAGGTACTCTTTCTGTTTTCATTTTCAACATAGCAGTAGTATGTGGCAGTATTTTTGTTTTATGGTCTGTCTAGGATCTTTCCTCTTTGTTTCTATGCTGCTTTTATATGAAAAAGGTAAGGGAAGTATTTGCCTATTTAGCATTACTTACAAAGTTTTGAAAGTACTGAGTATAATTTAAAGTAGCACCACGTGTTTATAATTTTCCTTAACTCATTCTCAAATTGAAAACATTTCAAGTAGACATTATTCCTTTGAGCACCTCATGTAATATTAAATCTGCTTTCGGGGGGGAAAGCACATTTGTTTACTTTTCGTAATGGTTTTTAAACATATTACAGCCAGTATGAAACAAACAGCACAGTATTTTCATATAACTAAATAGGATGGTTTTCAAATAGCAACCTTAAACTTCTTTTAAGTTAATATGTAATTGGAGATACTACACGAAAGGGATAAAATTTCTTCTAGCCACATAGACGAGAGTTAGTCATTCAATATACTGCGCCAAACAGATAATAGAAATCGAACCAGAAAATGCACATTGAGACATCTACTGGTTTATATTAAAAAAAAGTTAAATACTTGGACGTTTCAGTTTAACAGTAACTCTGGCTACAAACATTGATTCCTGTTAATAAGATGATACTGAACTTGTATTAACTAAGCAGGCTGTTTGGTATACTCTTACGTAAAATGATACTTGTTTGTTTTAAATATATTTATTTTTTAATTTCTGTCTCCTCCAATTGACCTACTATTGCAGTACGGTATTGATCATTTTTAATCTGCTTACATAGATCCAGCTAAAGGCATAAGGCCTTAAGTTGCTTAGTTTTCTAGTTATCATGGATCCAACTACCCTATGGCTTTATTTATTTTTTATTAATTTTTCAGTCTTAATGTAGATTTTAGCCATTACCAAGTAAATATTCTTCAAACTAACACTGAAAAATAACAACATTGAAGAGAGTAGTCTTGTCTTTCTTAATGATTCAGAATTGACAAATATTGCTGCCTTTTCAACTTGAGATACATGAGCATATGAAGTGTGCTTTACTAATATTAACATCTCGTTAATATTAACATTGCTTACGTTGAGAGTTCTGATGATAACCTGAATTGTAAGTGGAATGGCAAATAAAGGTAACTTGAGTAGTTCTGCCCGTAATTTTTCTGTGGTGGGAAAGGGGCACCACAGAACCCGCTCTCGTATGTCTGCTCATTATATTGCTGTATACTAAATCCGTAAGTAGAAAAGAGTGGATTTCATGGGTCTTTAGGTGCAGTTCTGGAAGTTCTGGTTTGGCCTGTGTATGTTTCTTGCAAAAAAAATAAATCCACATGAAAGAACTTGGGAGATATTTTCAAGGATGACTGATACAAGAAATATCTGGCATCTCTTTGTGTTCTAAATGTATATATATAAAATATATAAAAATATATAGTGTATAAAATATATGTGTGTGTATATAGTGGAACTTGAATAGGTTATTTGTAGACATTTTTTCAGAAGTAAAATCCACTGTAGGACTTTTTGTCTGGCTCCTCCACCCCTCACCCCACAGCTTCGCCCACATGACAAAGTATGTTTTAATCTAAATTTATACAGATTGGCTTCTAATTTAACTTCCAACAGTACCACATTATTGCCTGTGTGTGCTGGTTTTGGCTGGGATAGAGTTAATTTTCTTCCTAGTAGCTGGTGTATAGTGCTGTGTTTTGGATTTAGGATGAGAATAATGTTCATAACACACTGATTTAGTTGTTAGAATGTGCTGGTTTGGGCTGGGATAGTTCTTCTTCACAGTAGCTGGTATGGGGCTATGTTTTGGATTTGTGCTGGAGACAGTGTTGATAACACAGGGATGTTTCAGTTATTGCTGAGCAGCACTTACAGACCCAAGGCCTCTTCTGCTCCTCACCCCACCCCACCCCACCAGCGAGCAGGCTGGGGGTGCACAAGGAGCTGGGAGGGGACACAGCTGGGACAGCTGACCCCACCTGACCCAAGGGATATCCCATACTGTATGGCGTCATGCTTGGCGTATAAAGCTGGGGGAAGAAGAAGGAAGTGGGGGACATTCGGAGTGATGGCGTTTGTCTTCCCAAGTCACCGTTACATGTGATGGAGCCCTGCTTTCCTGGAGATGGCTGAACACCTGCCTGCCGATGGGAAGCAGTGAATCAATTCCTTGCTTTGCTTTGCTTGCATGTGCAGCTTTTGCTTTATCTATTAAACTGTCTTCACCTCAACCCACGACCTTTCTCACTTTCACCCCTCCAGTTCTCTCCCCCATCCCATTGGCGGTGGAGTGAGCGAGCGGCTGTATGGCACTTAGTTGCTGGCTAGGGTTAAACCACAACACTGTGGTTTATGGTTAGAAATGTTTAAAGGAAGTGTAAGTGGAAATAGTTATTGCCTTTAGCTTTCCCTCAAAACAGAAAAAAAAATCACTCTTCGTGACTTTAGTACCAATTGATTTTCCCTACAATTAAGGAATTGTAGAAAAAGCTACAATTAGTAGCTTTTCGAGGAAATGACATTTGTAATAAGAAGTATGATTTGACATTTGAATGGTCTTTAATATAGTCATAACTAAATGACTGATGCAAGTAAATACCAGAATTACTTTCTTTTTCTAACATTTCAAGGAAAAAAAATTGCTTATTTTTGTAAATTATGTTGTTGCAAATTGCCATTTGCTTTAGGAGACATCAGTGTATCAGAGTAAGTATGCTAGGAATACATTTTCATATCATATCATATCATGGTTTTTAAACATAAATATGCCAGTTACTATTGATTGGTATATTTAAGTGTCTAGCATTCAAATGTGTAGTCTTTGTAAAGAAAAAGACAATAGCTGTAACAATGATAACCAGCCTATACTTGAAAAATATTTATCTTGCCCTTGTACAACGTGGAGGCAGGCAGTTATAGGCTCTCTTGGAGTTATTCTGTCTAGCTGTATTGAATAGCATCTACGCTATCCACTAAATGTCCTCAAAATCTTTGGCTATTTATATGGCCCTTCTGAAAGTTTTTATTAAGTTAGTGGCATTAGGCTTCCATACTTAGTAGAGGAAGAAATCTAAATAGTACTGGGTTGTAATTTTGTTATTGTGCATGTATAAATTTTAATTTTTTATAAAACCCTTTCTGCTAGGTATTATGGAAGAAGGAAGCAGTGTTGCGGTACTGATGCCAAATATTGGGGAACAGGAAGCTGTGCTGATTTCTGAAACAGTCATTGGCCCAACACTTCAGAACAGTGAAGATCAGAGAAAATGTAAAACTGATCCACTAATCCATGTTATCCAGAAACTAAGCAAAATAGTTGAAAGTGAGAAGTCACAAAGATGCCTTTTAATAGGGAAGAAACGTTCCCATCCTAATGCTTCTGTACAGTCCTTTGACACAGACGATCTTTCTGAAATCCCGGCTAAAGCAATTGAGCTATCTGTTATTGCTACTAAAAAGACTGAAGAGTTACAAGCAGGTTATTTTGTGACGGAATGTCTTCCACAAAGCAAAAAAAAGGTGACGTGCTACCAGTGTAGTCTATGTAAGTTTCTATCACCTTCTCTCTTAACACTACAAGAACATATAAAACAACATGGGCAGAAAAATGAAGTTATATTAATGTGCTCAGAATGTCATTTTGCTTCCAAAAGCCAAGAAGAACTTGAATCCCACTTCCAAAATTACCATGAGAATGATGGTAAAAATAGCATGCAGACAAAAGTGCAGCAATGTGTAAATGTCACAAGTTCATTTTTGCAAGGGCCAGTAGAAGGAAGTGTCAAATCAGGGACTGATCAGACAGGAAATCTGGAATGTAAAGATATAACTCAGTCTACTCATATGCCTGAAATGGGTAGGAGAAAATGGTATACTTATGAGCAGTATGGCATGTACCGGTGTTTAATTTGTCGCTACACCTGTGGTCAGCAAAGAATGTTGAAAACACACGCTTGGAAACATGCGGGTGAGGTTGATTGCTCCTATCCTATCTTTGAGGAAGAAAATGAAACTACCAGCTCATCAGAGGTGGTTGTAACTCACACACCTCATAGTGTGGATACAGTTGTTCTTTCTTTGGAAAGCAGTGAACTTGATATCCACAGTGAACCTTCTCTTCAACTTCAGATTTGCAATTCTGAGCAACTGTCACATAAATCGCCAGTAGGAACAAATGTAAAAGAGGAAGAGATGCTAAATCAGTCTCTAGTCCATTCTCCTACTACAGAGGTTTTAGAGGAGACTATATCAGATACAGAACAGGATAATATGGTAACTGATAGCCTACTTTCATCAGCACAGAAAATCATCAGTTGTAGTCCAAATAAAAAGGGGCACGTTAATGTAATAGTAGAGCGTTTGCCAGGTGCTGAAGAAAGTGTCTTACAAAAGCCTTTCCTGATGAACACTGACATTGAAACAGAAAAAAAATTAATCTCGGAGGAGTCCCATGTTACCTGTGAAGAACGTGATGAAGTTTATCATTCGGATGAAATTCAAGAAGTAATAATAGGATGGAATAATACTGAGAAGAAAGAAAATGAATTGAGCTCTAATAAAAACGTAACAACTGATGAAAATGTGCCTCCTGCACGAAGAAGGACAAATTCAGAGTCTTTACGACTACACTCATTAGCTGCAGAAGCTCTTGTTACAATGCCTATCAGAGCTGCAGAACTAACCAGTTCTAGCTTCAGGACTCTGACTGGAGAAGATGCCGTGGATGCAGGTGCAGGGCAGGGACAAGCTGATGGCCCGTGCATGGCTCATTCTAAAGTGGTATCCTCACTTAAGAACCCTTCAGAGGAGTTCAGTGGCTTAAACCAAAGTGAATGTGCAATAGTTGAGATACAGAAAGAAAGGCCAGAGTTATCAGAAGCACCAATTAAAATGGGCATCAGTATGTCGCTACTCACCGTCATTGAAAAACTGAAGGAGAGGACAGATCAGAATGCTTCTGATGATGACATTTTGAAAGAATTACAAGACAACGCACAATGCCAAAATGCAAATGATGCAAATATTCCTGGAAGTAACCTAGTAGAATATATACCTAATGTAGATCGACCCTACCGCTGTCGCCTCTGCCATTATAGCAGTGGTAATAAGGGCTACATAAAACAACATTTGAGAGTCCATCGTCAGAGGCAGCCGTACCAGTGTCCTATCTGTGAACACATTGCTGACAACAGTAAGGATTTAGAGAGCCACATGATCAACCACTGCAAAACAAGAATGTATCAGTGCAAGCAATGTGAAGAATCCTTTCATTATAAGGTAAAGTTCTTTCCTGTGCCTGTCTATAATAGCTAAATAACCTATTTTGCTGCTTTTTTAATAACTGGTGATCCCTCTTTCTAACTTAATTCAGTCTGACATCCTGGCTTCATTGTCATTACAATTGGGGATTATTGCCAGCAGCACTTTCCGAATATACAATTCAGCTATAATTATTCTGCCTTACCGACTGAAATAAACTTGCTTCCTCACATAAGTTATTTTCCTGAGAACCATCTTATGGATATACATTATCATGTTGTTTTTCTGCCCACATGTAGCAACTACAGGAAGAAATGGAAGCATGGGAGAACTTAATAGTTGAAACTTTTAAAGAATGCTCAAACACGCCCGCTAGTTGTGAGTGTGTGCAAAAGTAATCGTGGCATTTGGGGGTAACATGAGACACTTTGAGGCAGAAATTCTTTTCTTTTTTCCTCTGTTGTTGTGTTGGGCTCGATGTTCTGTAGAACTTAGATCTGAAAGATTACACACCAGAGCAGAATAATGTACTTCTGCCATTTATATAATCGTTATTTCAAGCAGTAGTACTTGTGAGTGTGTTCCTATGTGCTCAGTTCACTACTCAGGAATATAGAATAGATAGCATTAGTATGTAGCTGTACAACTGAAACTCTTGTACACAACGGTAGTGCAAATTTTCCGATATTTACTGTTGTTTAGTCCTAGGTTGAAAAAACGTACAGGTAGGGTAGCAAAAGGCTCTGGCTCCCCTCTCTTCCCCAAGCAAGCAGAAACAGGAATAACATAGGCAATACAAAAATTGAGTCAGTTTTCACACAAGCCATCCTCCAACCTCTAATCTTATATTGCTTTCCGAGTACAATAATTCTGGAGGAAGAACTGTTTGCCACTTGCCTGTGGGAATGGGGGAAGAAGGAAATCCATTTTCTAAACAAACACAAATCATATAATCCTCTCAGTCACTCTCATCAATCCTTTATGTTATTAATTAATGTTATTTACTTTGTTTTGTTTCTAGTAAAATTACCTGAGGGATAATCTGTATATATGTTACCATACATTTTGTAACAGTTGTCATTAAAACTTGAGTAACGATGTCACAAATGATTGCAATATTTGAAGTGACCAGTGTATGTTTGTAGCATATATTTAAACACAGGAAATTGTTTTTTCAGAGCCAACTGCGAAATCATGAAAGAGAACAACACAGTCTTCCAGATATCTTTTCAACAGCTACATCTAACAAACTAATAGTTTCCAATGAAGTAGATGAAAGAGAAGGTACTGTTTATATTTACACTTGAAGTTACAAAAAGTCACTCATAACATTACTTCTGTTTGCTATATTTGTATAAAACTGGTTTTAAGATCTCATTCGTGCTGAAATGTTTTCATGCCTGTTCATAACCTTAAATGTATGTTTTTTTCAGTATGCAAAATTACCATAGTCAGTTTTGAGATATCTTACTGACATGTATTGGTAGGTAAGACATTTTTAGCCCCTGTAATTGGACCTCGTATTTTTTCTTATTAAAAACAACTGGTATAGAGTATTACTGTGAATCTTTAAGAAAAAAATCTTTTTTCCTTTCCTTCAGCAGCTACAGTATTTTCCAAATCACCTACAATAAACAAAAGAAAGCCTTTTTTTATACTCACTGTGGTAATGTAGTTTGCTGTCAGCATATACATACAATACTGTCCATTCTGTGTTTAGAAATTTCTGTTTAATTATGGTAATGTCCAAAATGAGTCATTTGTTTTAGCCCTAGAGAGGCAAATGTAAGGCATTCTAAAAATGCAACCTGTATCTGTAATAGTTGCTAGGGTAACAGTAGCTATGCATTTTCTAAATGTTTGTTTAACTGTGTATCTGCTTATAATTTAGTAGTGTTTGTTTTAAAAACAACCAACAACAACAAAACCCAAACCCTTGGTGTGTTAAGGTAGTAAAATAGGGGAAAAAACAGTGAAATTTTGAAGTTTAGGAGAAAATGTGGTCTTAAAATCCTTGAATGCATCTTCTCCAGTGAGTTAAAGTTACTGAAAATACATACAGCATTTTTATTCTGAAGGCAACACTGTAATTAGTAGTATTTTGCAATTTTAGAGCACTGTAGAAAAATACTAGTAATTATATCACCTCTGAACAACTGTGGGCTGAAGTATTTCCATTTTGTGCACATAGCTTTTTTCTGTCCTAACTATGGTCTCTTGTTTGTTTAGCTAGCAAAATGGTGACTATAATAGTATAATAGATTGCAGTTGAAATTTCTGGGTTCTACTCTCACCTCTACAGCTGATCAGTGAGTGCGAAAGTAATCATTCAAATTAATGCAGCTACTTGTGAAAAAAGGTACTAACCAGCATGAGCTAGGGTGGACGGCTTGAACCATGATTTGTCCAAAGCAACATGGTGCATGTCAGAATAAAATGAGATCCTTAACTCTTGACTTCTGTTCTCTTAGCTCATGCTGCCTCTTTTTCTGGCTTTCAGTAAACAAGTTAGAAACTTAGAAGTTAATTACCTTAACAGCCTCGAGTAAAATGACCCTTCCCAACTCCTTTTTGCTCTCATCAATGCAGAAGGCATTTAAATTCAGGAAATTGATCTGTTGTGCTTAGTACATCCCTAAGACCTAAGCCTGAGAGAGCCATCTGAAGTCAGGGGGAGACAGCAAAAAGGCTAAGGAGGGTCTGCTGGTAGTGGGAACGTTCCCCATTAAGTAGCCATTTTTTCTCTTCAGGAGAAATAGCATAAATATTTTAATGGAAGTGATAGGAAATAAAACTTTGTTAATTTAGTTGGTTACAAATATCTATGAGCACAGCTTGGACTATTACTTCTGACAATGTTTTGTTTGTTTTAAGTCAATATTTTTAAAGATGCCATGATACAGGAATAACTACCTTGCAATGCCTGAAGCATGTCAGATTTTGGGGAATACTGTACCTTTTGAGCTGAAGTCCTGTTAATGTGACTGAAAAACAAGATGCCTATCTGCTTTTGAAAATAGTATGTTTTAATAAGATGGTTTTGGAGTTTATATCCTGATCTTGTAAATTAACTTCCACGAAAGAGGAGCCCCTGTTCGAGAAAACTGCCTGTTTTCAATTTAATTACTTTAGAGATTTTTTAAAATATTTTTTGCTCATTATTGTCTTATAAAAGTGTTACCGCCATGCACTTAAATTAATTGTTTACCCCACATGAAATTTAGTAATGTGGCTTGGATGAAAACAGTTCTCCTTTTAAACTTTTATTAACTCATACTGTGGAATGCTTACATTATTTCAGAACCAATTTATAATCAAATTGCAACACCACTGCAGTACAGCAATCTCTTGTCAAACAGATGTCATCCCTATAAAGCGACACAAAACAAAGAAGTTTATGGCAAAGCATCTGTTTATGTGAAAGATGCCTGAGCTGGAACAGTTTCATTTCTTGCTTATGAAATGGTTAGTCCTAAAAGTCTCTTTATTCATCATGGTTGTACAATAAATTAAAAGGGAGCATTATGACACTGGATATGATCAGACTGTAAATGTCTAATAATGAAGGAATAGGGTAATAAGCAGCATTACAGGAGCACCTGTTACTGCTGCTAGAACAAAGATCTGCCATTTCCATGTTCACTTTTAAGAGACCTGGTATCTTCCATCCAGAAAGCAAAAAAGGCCCCAAACCTACAAGAAATAAGCCAGTGGAGGGGGTGGGGGACACAGCTGCTGTTTTGCAACAGTGAGAGATTATATGATGTATTATAATTTATATGCATTGTTGAAGGAATAAAGTAGTGATTGGTATAAATAATTGCTGCTAAGTGTGTGCTACTGGGTGGTTAGCCACTTATAACTATGCAATAGATAATATGTTTGCATAACGCTTTAAAAATCTCATTAGGTACTGTTTGTTTTAAGCTGCCTGCCCAATAAAATACCAAATTCGTAACAGAAAATACATTTGGAAACAGTTCATTCTAAAGCTGCAGAATTTAAGATGGAAAACCTATTCAAGTAGAGCATGAAATAGCTTAACTTTCACACAACCCCTGCTCTCCTGTAGATCTGCAGCCCAGTAAGTGTCTTTGTATTCATCTGACGTCTTCTACATAAATGTGCACTCATAAAAGAATAATTGTAGAAATATAAATTCCAAAGTCTCCAAGTATATAATTAAGATTGTTTTGATGATTTACATTAAAGGAAAAAAAAAACCCTAGTAATTTTTAACTATATGAGCACATTGTAGGAAAAATTCTGACATATTTTGCTTTAAGGTTGACTTGCAAAGAGTGCATTTTATATATTACTTCCATATTATTTTTTATAAGAAATGTAGAAGAGTAAGCACTGTGTCATGTTTTAAAGTAAAAAATATAAAATATTTTTTCTGCTATCTTGGTACACACAGAATTATTCAAATTTTATTTCAGACTGTCTTTGTATTCAGATTGCTATTTCATATGACATACTATATATTCTTCAGAATAACCCTCTGGGGTTATCAGCCCTACCTAATTACTTTGCATCTTGAACCAAAAGTGCTGGATTTTGGAGCGAAAGTTTAATTAGTGGTAATTTTCCCTTACTGTTTAAGTTAGTCGTGTGACTGTATCCCTCAGAATAATGGATCTAAAACTTTTTTTGACACAATTCAGTGCCCACCTGTGGAAAAAAAATCAAAGTGAAAAGTTGAATTTCCATTTTGGCTGACTCATTCTACTGGTTTATTCTGCAATGTCTCCTTAAAGAGTTTTACCATAAAGATTCTTAATTGTTGCTTTGCTAATGAAAAGATTCAGTCTGGGTTATTGGAGTCCAGCATCATCAAGAGGAAAGTCCAGAACAAAATTATCTTTACAAAATCTCTTCAGTATTTTGGAGTCAGGAGGTGGAACTTCTGTTTTCATGATAAAATCTACAGCTCCTCCAGAGTTCAATCTGCTTGTCTCATTCCTCCCTTCTTTAGCTAAAAAGAATTGTAATTCAGGAGGTGAAAAAGGAGGGGGTTTTGGTCAGTTTTTATTACTCCAAACTGGAAAGAAGTTCATGGTATTTGGACCTAAGCAGAGATATGTCTAAAAAGTCTACTTTCTATCTTTTTGGACAGTCACTTATTTCAAATTTCAAGCTTGTCTGTCTTTTCAAACTGCAAGTTGGAACAGTGGTAGACAGACCCTCCTCTGTGTGACATGGACCTTCAGTGCTCTTGACCTTGACAAGCCTTTAACAGGATTGTTCAGGATTCAGAATAGAGGGATCCCATTTTTCAGGGAGAGTAGTTATTTTGGGGTTGGGGAGGAGCTGGGAGGCCTGGGAAGTAGAACACCTGCTAGTATTATTAGAGTTCTTAAGGCAATATCTGATAAAAACCATCCAACTAATACACCCCTTTCTGTTCCACCTAGGGTCTTCTGGTGTATCCTACCAGTAGTAAACCCCTTCACAACACAAACTAATGATTTGTTTGTGCTGGAGATGTGCTTCATATGAGCATGAAGTTTCTGAAGGCTGTTGTTGCAAGATTTGAGCTTTACTTTGTCTCCCACACATTATTTATTGAATTGTATATTTATTTTGGTTTGGGGGTGCACTTTAGTAATGATCATTACTCACCAAAGAAATTCTCTAAGGATCTCTATGAGAGTTTCTTCAAAGACCACGTACGTAACTGAGAGTAGTGGCTTGCCTGTTCAGCCAGCTAATAAGAATTTGGTGTAAAGATAAAATGAACTTAAGCACCTTCCCTGCACTTGGGGGGGGGGGCGGGGGGGGGAAGTAGAATTACTTAGGCTAGTGAAGAGGTTAGATGCAGAAAGAAAACCCTTTGATTTTAGTTCAATGCTTCTTTTGGCAGTAGTGCTGATTTGAACAACTCCAACCTTGGTGTTCCTTCATGTTTCTTCTGTTCCCTCATTTGGGGAGTGCATGAAGGCTGTGTGATGGGCTGGAATGGGAAAATGACCTGCATAAAAAATACCATCCCTCTTCCCAAATGTTAATATTTTAACCCAAATCAGTTCCATTATTCAGTGAGGGAGCAGGAATAGGGCTGTTTAAGTCTACACACTTACATATCAAAAATATTCAAACTGTGCACTTGCGGGCACACATTTTCCTATGTTAAATTAGTCATTAGCCTTTGTCTCTGCAACCATTAATTTTTCAAAAGTCTCTTTCATTCTGGAAAAAAAATTATTTTTGTTACAATTGCTTTTTAGTAATTTGGAGAAGTTCCAAATTATTTCTTAACACATCTGGTCAGTATCTATTTTTTTTAATCATCTCAGATCCTTCTGAAAGTGTGAGTATGTGTGGATGATAAAGAGGATTCAGGTGCTTCAGGAGGCCTTTTGCTTTTCTTTTGTATGTTTGCCAGTTTCAAACTTCTTTCTCAATGCCCATCTTTTCCTTTGATTTGATCCATTCCGCAAAGCAGTGAAACTGCTGGATTCAGCAGTTCCCACATTTTATCACCTTTTGCTGTAACACAGGATTTTAACACAACGGCAGGAAGAAGGGAAGTGTCCGCATAGAGAGAAAGAATGTGTTTTCCCCAAATTTTAATAATTCCAGTAAATGGTAGGGTGAATGCAGAACAGCATGGTGAATAAACTATACCTTTATTATCTCTATGTCTATTGCCAGTTTGCTCCAGATACTTTAAAAGTATTAAATATTTGTAGATATTTTAAAGTATTCCTTTAAAATGTTAATTCATAATTATTTTCATAATTCAGTTGTGCTGAAATTATCATCTGAGAACTCCTTACAATGTTGAATGTAACTCTCTAAAATAATGGATTTTGTTTCATACAGGAAATAAGTCTTCAGTTCAGAAACTGTATAGATGTGATGTATGTGACTATACAAGCACAACTTATGTTGGTGTACGAAATCACAGACGAATTCATAACTCTGATAAGCCATATAGGTAAGTGTCTCAGTTACTGCTGGCTAATGCCACATGCCTGGTTTACTTGTTTTAACTAAAAAGATTACTTTATTGCTCATGCAATTTTTCAGATATTGCTAAAGAATTTCAGTTACATAATTTTACTGCAGATTTGAAGGAGCCACACTTGCTGGTTGACTCAGACTATGTAATTAAGATTTGCTAACTTTTCCAGGATGCATCTTTTGCTATAGCAGACTACTGCTTCTTTTCAGTTTGAAGCATTCACATGTGGAAAGGGAAATAATTAAATTGTAATATTGAACTTTGGCCAGTAGTAATAATATATCTCAAACTCCTTGCACACTTAAGTTCATTTTGGATTTGCTTTATTGCAAAGTGTTCTCCTTTGTCATACTGCTACTTTGCACATTGGCTTCTACAGAGCGTGGCAGAATTCTGCCCTTTGTCTTGTCACCAGTCTCCTCATCTTTTTCACAGGTTTCAAACTATATTAACACACTCACTTAGGATCAGATTTTATAACATTTCTACAAGGATGTTATATAGATTTATATAGAAACTTTGATATCTAAAATCACATGTAATACTATAGCTCAGGTCCCCAGCAGAAAAATAAATCATGCATTTTTCTATTGGTTGCTGCATAAATTCCTGCAAATTCAATCTATGCTCATTCAGTGTGGATCTCTGTCCCTCTCTAGTGGCTAGAAAATAGATCTGAGTTAATAGAATTTTTAAGCTAACATACTTCTATCTTTTTAATACAAATTCTGGAAACTCAACACCTTGAAATGCGGAGCTCAGCCAGGGACTTTCTCTTTTAGATAAATAAACCCAGAATTTTGATTTCTGCATTATAATAATATCCCAGAACACTAGCAAAAATTTGCAAGAAGTTTGCTCAGAGAGCAAATGTGGAATACAAATATATATTTTTTTTTTCCTCCTCAGAATCTTCCCTATTGCCGTTATTTGTTACTTAGTGGGGTTGGAACAGCAGATTCTGTAGCGTGGTAGTTTTCTGAATTGGTATTAGCCAGCCTGTTTGATTAGGAGCCCTTGAAAATTTTCCACTGGTGATATAGACTGCTGCATACTAAATTTAAGCCTACTGATCTGGCTTGCTTTTCTTACTATTTTCTCATAAACCCCTCAGACAAATCTGCAGACCTGATAGGATACTTAAGTCACAGCCTAAAAACCATAAAGATCCAGTATTTATGGTATTTCTCCTTCCGAAACATGTATTCCTCAAGCCTTTCATAGTATCAGATAGCAACCTACTATATTGCTGCCATTTTTATAGCTGTAAACATATTTTGTTACTTGTTTGACAAAATATGCTGGAAATTAAACTGTATAGCCTCCAATTATGCATTTGTGTAGATTTGATACCTTCTGCATTTTAATATTGCACAATTAAGTCCTTTCAAAAATAAAGTGAGTAATCTTAAGGTAGGTATCCTGCAGTCTCAAACTGTTTCACACTATAGACCAGACTTAGTAAATATTGGACATTTTACCATTACAAAAAAAGAAACAATTGAAGTCCTAACAAATATGCAGAGTTTTAGCTGAGCTTGATGGCTTCTATTTTAATATGTTATATACAGGAAGCTTGTGTGGTAGTGTATTGATATTTATGAATAGCATAGTATTTTGTGTAATACTTCAGGATCTAAATCCAGGGATCTAAATCTAGATTGGGACTGTTTTATGTATTGTTTTTATACAAAGATATTGTGACAGAAGTAAAAAAATAAAAATTGAGACAGCATGATGTGACACACTTGTCTTAGGGCATTTGAATCTAAACGTGTTGATCTTGTCACTGATTTCTATTTCAGATATAATGCTCTGAAACGTAGACATTTTATTACTAAATAGATAGTTTGGCTTTTAAAATGTCATGAGAAACATGGCTGTTGCATGAAGTAGAACATGTATTCTTGAGGAGCAGGACTCACTTCTAAATATACTATGTCCGCTATAGCTCTTATGGTCATATTCTGCCCTTGCATAACATAGCCAAGCAACTTGCATTAGGGCTGCATCCATTCAAGTGCATCCACATCTCCCTTGTACTTTGTGATGCTTACCAACTTCAGTAGAGTTGGACGAGATAGATGTCAGGAAGGAACATCATCCATATGCCTAGTGATTCTTGCTCAAAGGTAGAAGCTTTTTTGGGCTGCAGAGGATTCTCATGGTCCAAAAATTGAAGGTTAATGTCATCACTTGGACTTCCGTAAATATTGTTAGTCTTTAACTGTAGTCTTTCCAGATACCTTTGCTTTCTCATAGATTTTTATTTCTGGAATAGTGGTAGCAGTTAATTGTCAGATTAGTTTACTTCTTGTTGTCTCTTCAGATGTCGAGTATGTGACTTCGCCACCACAAATATGAATAGCTTGAAATGCCATATGAGGCGGCACCCCCAGGAGCATCAGGCAGTGCAGCTAATGGAACAGTACAAGTATGTAAGAGTTCTAATTTGGCAAAAAGCTGTGATAGTAGTGATTTTGTTATATTAAGATACAAAGCAGAGTTCAGATCCTATTCTTTTCCCTCCTAGATTCATTCTTTGTTCCAGTGACTTTTTTTTTTTTGAGAGAGAGAGAGAAAGAGATTTGATGTGGCATTCCCAGGTGACGTTTATGCTAGCTAATTAAACATGTCCATGACCTCCCTCTGGTACAGTATTAAGCTTTTTCTTTCCAGAATGGGGTGGTTGCATATAAACTGCCTATTGCAAGTAGTTTCTGGACCGTGTTAATTGCCAAAGCATGCCTGGAATTGTTTGGGAGAATGCCTGTGCCAAAACCATGCCAGGGGCTCTTCTAACATTTAACATTATAGATTGTGTCGTGGTTTAACCCCATTTGGCAACCAAGCACCACACAGCTGCTCGCTTACCCTCCCCACACCCAGTGGGATGGGGGAGAGAATCTGAAAAGCGGAAGTAAGAAAACTTGTGGGTTGTGATAAGAACAGTTTAATAATTGGAACAAAATAATAATAATGATAATGATGATGATGATGATGAAAAGGAAAACAGTGAGAGAGAGAGGGAGAGAGTAACAAAACCCAGGAAAAACAAGTGATGCAACCACTCACCACCTGCCGACTGACATCCAGCCAGTCCCTGAGCAGCGATCGCTGCCCCGTGGCCAACTCCCCCTAGTTTCTATACTGAGCATGACATCATATTCTATAGAATACTCCTTTGGCCAGTTTGGGTCAGCTGTCCTGGCTGTGCCCCCTCCCAGCTTCTTGTGCACCTCCTTGCTGGCAGAGTATGGGAAGCTGAGAAGTCCTTGACTGAGTATAAGCACTGCTTAGCAACAACTTAAACATCAGTGTGGTATCACATTATTCTCATGCTAAGTCCAAAACACAGCACTATACCAGCTGCTAGGAGGAAAATTAACTCTACCCTAGCCGAAACCAGGACAAATTGTTAAATTCCAGTACCCAGGAATGTTCTCTGGCTTTGTTTAATATCCTAGTCTAGGCACAGCCTTTACACATACATGTTAGTTAGAATCCAGATTGGCATCATGCTGCCCTAGTTGAATAGTCATTATGTTTAATTGATGAGTGTCCTTTATAGTCTGTCCGTAGATACGTGTGTTTCATATATATGCATATAGATACGAGAAAGTTGGCACAAATATGTGCAATTGTTTACTGCTAACTTGCAACAAAAAATAAAAGCTGGGAAAGGAAAGAAAATCAGGAATATTCTGAACATTTCATAGTGGAATATTTTAAAGGCAATAGGAAGAATCCAAATAAAGCACATTCACGTAAGGGTTGCTTCTCAAGAAAATCTGCTTCTACAACTTCAAAGTTCTTCCATTGCATTTTTTCCCCAAAATGTTCCTAGTAGCATTAAGTTCTATTTGCTTTACAGTCATACTTCATACAGGATTGCTGAATGCTCTTAGTATTACTGAAGATTACTGAAAACCTCCACACTTTGGTTCCTGCATCCTGAAGGAAATAGTCTATCAAAAGCTGCAAGACAACTGTTTCCTCAGTAGATCAATTTAGGATACACTTGAACAGTAAAGTTTAATAATTCAGCGTAGGTCAACCAGTAGGGCAAATCATGCTATAGAATTGAAAGGGTTCTACTGCTAAACTCAGTGGTGAAATAATTTTGTTTCTCTTGGAATGTCTTGCATATACTGTAACTATACATTAAGTATGATCATGAAGTATAGTGCATCAAGCTAAAAGCTGTTGAGTTTCTGTGTCTTTGGTGCTAAAGCAGTCAACAGCATATGGCTCATTATATTGTTCTCAGCAAGGTAAATCTGATTAGTAAATCACCCGAATAAATTAATGTACTTAAAAAAATGAGACTGAAATTAAAAGGGGATAAAAACAAACACTAAGCTGTTGCTTCTTTCACTGTGTTACCAACCCACTGACCAAGCTGTGTCAGAACAGTTTTCTGTGTGCAGAAAAATCATATATATAGTAAGACTAGTGGAATACATATTCATATAGAATGGAATTAAGATTATTTGTTGATATTTGTCTTTTGCAAAAAAAACTATTTTGGCCTAATTTTATCTATAAATTAACTATAAGGTCTGCCTTTTATCTTATTTTTAATGATGCCATTATTTTGTAACAGCCTTATTAGAAATACTAAGATTCTCAGCCTGAGAGTGAACTTGTCTATATTTGGAAGCATCCATTTTCTTTATAAGGCTTCAAATTAGAAGGAAAAGAGAAAAATAGGATAGTACATTCCAAATCAAGTAGTTGAGAAAAGTGAGCTAGAAGGACATGCCTGTTGTTCCACAGCAGGACAGAATTATCTTGCTACATAAGCAAGGTAATGTACCATGCCTTCACCTAACTTGTGAGATTTTTGCTGTTCTCCACAATCCTCTGCTGAGTAGTCGTTTCCTGTATATGATTATTTGCAAGGCATTTAAGGATTATATCCTACTGTCATTAAGAGAAGTGGTTAAACCTTGCTGAATTGTAGTGTGTAACATGGTTTTATGTAGGCCTTCTCATGTTTCTAGGTTGTATTTCTGAAAAGGTCTTAAAAATTTACAAAAACTTCCTAGTATAGTAGTCATTTTAACAGCCTTATCGTAGTGTAACATATCGGCATCACATTGCTTGAGCAGAAAACATCTTGTTGTCATTGAGGAATGAGATAGACTGAGATGCATTCCTAGCTATAATTTATTAGAACCAGGTCACCTTTGGTTGATGCTGGTCTTTTCCGTGTGATTTGAGAAACTGAAGACTTCCAAAGTAGCAGGTAGCTAAGCAAAGTAGCTTCCTCATCCAAAAGACAAGGAGCTATGTCGTCTTTACCATGAGTACTCTTCTGCTCTGGATGTCATGCAGTATTACTCATCTCCTTCATGCTGAGATGACTAATTTATCGTCTTAGAAAACACTTGTAAAAAAAACTCCTCTGTTGTATGTTTACATATGAAAAAAGTGCTAATGGGATTTGATCAGTCTTGGGTTATTTGTGTCCATAAATACACACTACATCTCTATGTAAAGAGGATTTATTCTTCAAGGTTTTGTTCTCTACTGTGTAAGACTGTTTTATAGGGAAATAGAAAATTTAGTGTTGTGGTACCCGAGCTGATGGAAAACTCTGTGGACAAAATTGTCACCTGTCTGAATCTTGATCTGTGAATACATTCAAAGTCTGACTGGACGCTGTCCTTGGCAACCTGCTGTAGCTGATCCTGCTTGAGCAGGTGGACTGGACTAGGTGATCTCAAGAGGTCCCTTCCAATTTCAACAATTCTGTGATCCTTAAAGAAGCTAATATATGCTACACCAGGAAAGGCTTTATTACTTCAATTAAAATTATCAGTGCTAATTACACAGCTTCTGCTTGATTCAGAGCAATGGCAAAGAGAGCTCAGCACCTCCCTGCCAGATACCACACTAATGTACTCCATGTCTCTGCAGTCATCAGAACTGTTGCATTTTTGCAGTATTTAAACAGTTTTAACAAGCCAAACAGATAAGATTTTAATTAAGTTGTTTAAGAAGTCAGAAGAAGCAAACTTAAAATTTCTCAGACCCTAAAAATAGGCTTACATTTCAAAATGAAACTTTGCAAAGTAACTTGGCCTAGTTATGAAACTGAAAAGGGGGACCAAGAAGAGGATTGACGTGTATCTCTCTGTTTACTCATCCTTTTGGAAGAACTAACCCATTACTAAACTAATAAAATTTAACTTCTAAATGTTTCTCTTTTTCCTTCTCCACTCCTTTTTTCTTAGATGTTCTCTCTGTGGATATGTATGTAGCCATCCTCCGTCCCTGAAGTCCCACATGTGGAAACATGCAAGTGACCAAAATTATAACTATGAGCAAGTGAACAAGGCTATTAATGATGCAATTTTGCAAAGCAGCAGGTATGTCTGGTTTACTTTCAAGCCGTATCATTTAGAATTTTCAAACAACCCAACTCTGATCCAAAATAAAGTTCCTGTCAAAAAGCAACAACTGTACGTTTTGATATTTGTTTCAGTTTTTATTATTATTTCAGGTTTCAAGGACAGCTTCCTGACAAAACCTTATTAGAAGGCACAGATGAAAGTACAGTACCTATACTAGGAAGTTCAGACAACTTGGTGTCTTTTACAGAGTCTATTAACCAGACTGTGAATGAAATTTCAGGTTCTGATGAAAATGAAAAACCTAACTTGATGAATACCTCATGCAGTTTAGAAAAGAACTCCACTCTACCCCATCTTGGCGCAGAATACTGTGTTCTTCTCTTCTGCTGCTGCATTTGTGGTTTTGAGTCTACCAACAAAGAAAATCTGCTGGATCATATGAAAGAACACGAGGGTGAAATCATAAACATCATTCTAAATAAGGACCACAACACAACTCAGAGCACAAACTAGGTGAAGCAGTAAGTTAAAGAGGGGGTTTCCTAGGGTGAATATTTTGTTTCTTTGCTAATTTTTGCCTGAGAAACTTGCTAAAGAGAAGAATTGCAAGCAAAATTTGATTTCCCATGCTGAGTCCTTGTTTCAGTAGGAGTACAATATTTTAACCAGGGACCGATGAATCATTTAAGAGAGAAATATAAGGAGTGGGGAACAGAACGATCCATTTTAACCTGTTATTTCTCTATATGGTGCCAAGAAGGTAGGATTGTTGGGTTTTTTTTCTTTTGTCAGGTACTAGTCAGTAATAATGCATTAGTACAGTATGTTAAAACCCAAAGGTATGAAAGCTTTGTATCAATTGAAAAGCTTTTTTCTTCCTCCCTGTTGTTTTCCAAGCAAAGAACTTTTTTACCCTCTTTTTTGAAACTGGCAACAGACCAAATACAGATTTAAAACATGATCTCATAAGCCCCATTGCCTGGATTCTGGAAAGTAGGGAGAGGGGAGGTGGGTGAGGGCATGTGTCTACTTGCATGCACGCATAGGCATTTCATTTTTCCCAATCTATTTTTAAGGCCTTACAAACTCAAAGTCGTCCTTCAACAAAGGCTGCTGTCCTTTCTATCGATTTAGAGCAGCAGGAGCTGAGGAGCCTAGAAGCATTTTGCTAATAACTATTTGTCTGATTGGATCCTAACTTTTGAATTGATAGTGTGTAAAAGATCCTTTATAATAATGACCTGCTGTTTCTTAATGGTTTTCTTGACACATTCAGCAGAACTATTTAAAAAAAAAAAAACTTATGTCACTTTTAATTTGTGGTGATTACTTTGCAGTATGTATCAGCAATGTTTTTTAATGAGAACAAGAAATTAACAGTAATTGCCACAAAGAGATGTAGATTAAACCTATGGAGATTCCTAAAGCTGTAGGTGAGCACAAAGTGGGATTTTGAGAAATGCCTACATGCTTTGGAGTTCTTTGAAATCCCCCTGGCTGTCTAAATTTCCCATTTGTCTGGCAGAGCTGTAACTGTAGAAATAATTCAGTGAAAGATAGAGTAATCTTCCTGTAGAAAATCATATTAAAAAAGAAAAAAGGCAAACAGTATTTTAAGCAAAAACTGTATCCAGTCACTTGTAGAATAAATTTTACTAGTGCATATAATATGGATTCATAAAGGGAATTAGGGATTACTTTGTTTTCTAAGAAAAACATAGAAATCTCTCCCTTTTAAAGCCTTTAGCTTCTAAAATTACAGTGCCTTTTTTACAGTTACAGCAGCTTGCAGTAGAAGACATTCATCTGTGTATCAGTTTGGAATACTATTATACTGGCTAATTACCTGGCAACTTTGTTGAGGTTATTTATAAAGTTGGCTACTTAAATTGTTTGAAATATATACTTCAATCAAGTGGAGTAGTAGCACTTCCAAAGAAGCCCTTTAGCAGCCAGATTTAAACTTCCTAGTTTGGGTGTGTATTTTTGCTTTTAATGAATGGCAGATGCACAGAAGCATGCCTAGTTCCTGACACGGGGATGCAGTTACCTGATTTTTAGTAGCTCATTACTTTAAAAATTACTTACTCTTAGAAAAATAGTATTTTATGGTTACTTCCTATTCATACATTTCTGCTAGCAGAAATAAGCTACAACTGTAAATCTAAGAAGGTGGCATATGTAGTGTACAGTCTATTGCGCTATCGCTGACTAGAAGTGGCAAACAGGAAAAGAAAACAAGTCTTGTTAGAAATTTATGAAGCAGCAGAAAATCTAAAGGCCAGGGTGAAGGCACTACGATTCCAAGTACATTTCATGATTTTTTGTTTTCAAGTGGTTTCCTCAATTTGATTTGTTCTTTTGGGTTAAATACCTGTTACTTTGTTTGTAAATGAGATAGCAGAAAGTACACATTGTACTTTAAAAATTGGTCAGGATATAACATCAGAGCGTTTTTGTGTCAGATATTTGAGATGTTTTAAATACATATGTGAGGTAAGAATATGGTTTTTTCAGTTAAAAGTTATCTTTCATATTCCTATAGATGGATTTTACATTTGAAAACACGAATTATTTACATGATCTCAAATTCAATTAGAGATAGTAAACTTTCAATGGGATATTCATACTGTCTTACTGATGCCAATATTTTACCTTCACTATAGAATTCATGTGAAAATAGTAGATTATCTGGAATATATCTCAACTTTCTGCTTCAGAGATCCCATTTGTTGAAAAAATTAAACATTGAAAGAGATCTGTAGTAATGCCAAACTACCAGTCAGTATTCACAGAAACAATATTTTGCCACATTGGTTTTTTTTTGTAAAGGGATAATTATTTTAAAGTCACTCAGCTAGTGAAAGATAAAAACATGAAAAACTTGCATTCATAAGCTAAGAAGGAGATGGCGGTGAACCGACTTAAAAAGCAAGTAACCTTGAATCAAAATTAACGATATTGGTGTATGTGGAAGCCACATTGCAGCATTAATTATAATGCACCAGGATTCATTGTAATGGGATTACTAAACAGGATGCGTCTATTCACAGTTGCTCTTTGCCATCTTGTTGCTTTTTTTCTTTTTTACCATGTGTTCCTATAAAATAGTAGAAGGTTAGTTGCCTCTAAAAACTGTTATCAATCCTAACAAATGCCAACAAATAATTCTTTCCCATATGCACAGAGATTTCTTTTTTTTAACTGTCTTCATGCTGCTTGCCATTAGTTACCCACTCACAATGCCCATGGACTTTATCAGAAGTTCTGCATGTGAAGTAATTATGGACTTAGTTTTTCTGAAAGCAAATTATTCCTCAGGTTATCTGCTTTAGAAAGTGTATGGTTGGCTTGGTTGCATGTTAGGTAAGGGTTTTTAAGCACATTTCAAAGTCACCAACACTGCGGTCTTCCCCTTTCTTTAAGCTTTTAAAATATTTTCAGATCTTCTGTCACAGCACTATCAGATCAAGCTATTCACTTGCTGTTTGTTTAAATTAGATTTTATTCTGTGATATGAACTGTAACTTGCAGCTTTGTTTTAAATGCCTATACTTCTACTAAAGAGAAAACTTCCTTCGTACTAGGCTATACTGATAAATAGGTGCATATTTCATCTTTCCAATTTATGCTTGGCCTGGAAAAATAGAGTGGGATTCAGTCAGAGTTACTGTATTTTCCTCTTTCAGAAGCACTTATTTAATCATTTTAAAAATTGTACAGTCGGTGCTCAAAGTAACATTTGTTAAGATATATTTAATAGAAATTTACATTTGCATTTGATATTCATGGACATGGGTACATGTATTTTTTTAAGAAAAGGTATTGTAACACTATGGCACTGCTTTTATAGCCAAAGTATAAGAAATTTAGAAAACTGACATGTAAAGACTGCAGTTAATTCTGATACTGTATCTTATAAATAGGATGACTTTCATTTTATAAAATTATCCAGCACATTAAGCTGCATGCCTTAAGCTCTCTAGGATCGTGTTCCTGATAGACGACTGTTTGGAACTATGAAGCAAAGTCTGTAGTACTACTTTAACTACCTTCTGAAATACTGTACAATGTTAGAATAATTTATTTTGCTTTACAGGAGTTTGTCACGTATTGACTTTAATATTGTATTTTGGTAATAAACTTTTTTTTGTTAAACACTTTAGTCACTTTTATTTGACCTGTATGAAATACGAATATGGAAAATTCAAACACTGAACCATCATTTAGAGAGATGGGAATCTGTTTAAACCAAAAAGTATTTGAAATACTTTACTGCCATTTCTCACTCTTGTGTCAAGTTATCACAGTTTTAATACAAGTTTTATAAGAGTAACTGTAGTAATGAAATATGAGACTATTACTTGTAAGCCTGCATGCAGTTATAACGTAACAATGCTGAAGGACAGAACTGCACTTTCAAAATTCATAATGAAGCTAGTGGGAATTTTTTCCCTAATTTAAATGGAGTGAAAGCCTTATGCAGCTTTTTTCAGGTAAGTGATTGACTCTTGCTTATCCATCACATAAGCTAAAACATATCTTGCAACCTAATTTTAAAAACACAACGTATTTCTTGGCCTTGCTGGAGCTTTTCTTCACATCTTTTTCAGAAAAAAAAAAAATCACCAAGTCTAACTCAGTTGCTGTTGCTGGCCAAGGAGAGAAAAGAGAAAGTACCACCAGAGTACCCATTGCTGGTATTCTCATGGTTTACATTTACATAAACAGGCTATCTTATTTCATTTTGTTGTTACTGTTATGGCCCTGGGGCAAATATGTTGAAGTAAAAGCAGCTGGAACTACAAATGTGTTTAGATGCAATGCTACAGAATGCTGTATCGTGCAGCTTTTTCACATTTTCTCTAATGCAAAACCTGGGAAAAAAGTCTCTGTGGCAGGATGTGGCATCCAGGTGTTATCCTATTCACTGGGCTAAAATACCTTGCTCACTTCAGGTTAATAATGCAGAAGAGTCTCATCAGAAGTTACTTCTCCCCATAAATAATGCGGTTGTGTGTGATCCAGCTGGTATCCCAAGACACGTTATCTGCTGTGAAGCCCATGTCTTATCAGGCACCTTCCCTCCTCACCAGCGCTGGCCAACCCAGAGCCGGGCTGCTGCTGCCAGTAGAAAGGGCACCATGCTTCCTGCCGAACGTCGCAGCTTTTGCAGAAATGGGACTGGACACGCAGCTTGTTGGCATAGAGCTGCACTGACCTAACGTTTGATGACTGTAACACTCCTGGGAATTAGGAGAAAATAGGTTAGAGCCCTGCCACGCATCAGTGGGATTGGAATCACTCTGCCCTATATCTCTGGCAAGTATTTACAGTCAGAATTATTGCTGAAAAGTAAATGTACCATGCTACTGTTCTTTTTTTGCAGTCCCTTCTAGGCATATTTGGAAAAGAGCTGTCACACTGAGCCACTCAAAGTGAAACACCATTAATACTGACTCGACTTAATATTAGCTAGGTAAAAAAACTCTGAATTGGTAAAACTAAGATGCTTTTGCCCAAAAGCAAAACTTCAGGCACCTGACAAACTTTAAAAGTTGAAACAAAATAAGCTATAAATTTGACATGCTTGCAACGTATCATATGCCTGCTGAACAGCAACTAAAAAGATTGCAGTTTTAGACTCAAAATGTACTTAGGCAGAACTTGACGACTCCTGTGTTTCTAGCTCACAGTAGCTCTTTCTACGGTATTGAATGTGACAATCCAAGAGAAAGCACAAATGTAAACAGTATAAAGAAACATAATTTAAAGTTTCATTCAACCATTTCCTGTACACTATGGTTTGTAGATGTTTGACTAAAGCTTGTTGGGATTATGGGTATCTTGGTAGTAACGTTAAGACCTTGCTACCATATGATCTAGTTGGAACACCATGAGCAACAAGGATATTGATAAATAATATCCTTTTGCTGCCTTGGCAAGTGTAAAGTAATAATACAATAATGCAGTATTACTGATTGCTTGCTACACTGATGTATTTTACTTTAAATTTTATCATACAATTTGAAGAGATTAATATCAATCTAGAGGTTCTTTAGTTTTTCTGTATAGTCGCAACTTAAACCATTAAATCCTGTTATCAATGGTTGTGTTGCCTAATACATTGTTTCAGTGAGAATATGTTGTTAACTCTCAGGTGTAGCTCCCTCATGACATAGGATTTTTTCTTTTTACACTTAACGTTGCTCTAGTCCCTGGCAAAAAGAGGTAGTAAAGAATGCTGTAGTGTGATACTTTCCAGCTATTACTGTATTTCAGGTGTTGTCCCTGGAATATTAGGTAAAAGCATCAGATTCATCTGTTCTGAGTACTTTCAGACAAAGGATCAGGGCAGAGGGTTTGTCTCCCATTCCATTTTTTCTAGTGCTGTACCCAAACACTTAGTGCAACAGGAAATAAGACTTGTTAAAATATTATATAGAATTGGGAAAAAATTGCATTTTTTATTTTCCCTACTGTCTAATCTGCTATTTGAAGCTTGAACAATAGGTGCTAATATTTCAAAGTGATGGGTACAGCTGATTAGTTATTCTAAAATTACTTAAAGGTAACATTTACTCTCAGGTACATTAAACACTACGTAAGGCTGTCTAATGCTTTTCTATTACATAAATTGTTTTCAGTTCAAGTAACGCTATTTTACAATGTATATTGCGTTAGTAGTTTGGGAACGTCAGTAGAATTTGTACTGCAATCATTTCCACAAAATGGAAAACTTCAACTGACCATAGTAACTTATCACATACAAATATATCATATATTTGCACAGCATCATAAAACACAGAATTAAGACGACTGTAACTCCCACTCTTCTCAGCACTATTGCCTGTTGGCAACCACGCTACACAGCCTGTTATTTAGTTCAAGATCTACCCAAGTTTTGGTTCTATAGAGAACAGGCTTTTGGTGGTCCAAATTTATTGAACACATGTAATTACCAGACTCCTAAAGCTCTTAAATGATTATGTTTTCTAAACTATTTCTGCAACTTTTTGTTCTGTGTAGATTGTACTTTGCATTGGTCTCTTTACAGGTAGTGGATAAACAGAATTTCCCTTCTAGGAAACATCTTCCACAGCATTTCCCTTCTCAGAAATGTGAGTACATTATCTGACCTTCTTTACACAAAAATGTACACACACTCAAGATATTTTTCTTATTTACACTGTAAAATCACTTGTATCATCTGTATACATCGTGTTCATTTTAACAAACACCTGACACGTATGATGCGGCAGTGATGCTGTTAGTGATAACAGTTAAGGTAAATCTTAATATCCATTGTAAAGCCCATAATTCTTCAGTTTCCATATTCCATTCCATTCAATTCCATTAAACATTCCCCACAAATGTACCACCTGCCTTACTGCTCAAAAAAATAAGAGAAGTATGGCTAGTCTGTTTGTTGTAAATTGACTTAAGAGTAGAAATTTTGAACTATTTGGAGAGCTTAATCAGAGGAAGTAAGAGAAAATCGTTCTGTTCTAAAAAATACTTATAAAACATACTAAGTGTGCAAAGACATATACTGAAGAATCGATTGATTTCTAATGTCCTAAGTCGATGGCTTCAAGCTCTGAATTACCAAGATGATTACTAGTTACACCATTTGCTTGGCATCTCTGAGCATGTTTTCTATGAATTTCATACCTCTTTTTGCTCGAAGTGCCAACTTTGCCAATGAACCATGAAAATCAACTTAATCTTGTCCTGAAGAAGGGAACTCTATCCCCACCTGTTCACAGAATTTGTATGGATTATTGGGAAATCTGCTTTCTGCGTTAGGATCTGGGGGTTGGCACGCTGGTAAAGGTTTTAAGGGGAATTTTTTTGTTTTCTATGACAACTATCTTTAAAGACACTGCAAATAACATTTACAGTAAAGAATTATTGTAAGGGTAGGTTGTACCTGTTAAGTAGAAAAAAGTCTGATTTTTCCATTATCTTTCTGCTACGGAGATAAAGGTCTTTTCTCCTCTTGCATGTTTATGCTGCAGTTCATCAAGAAATACAATGGAGCTTATAACGAATACAAAATACAGCTCTACTGTCTAGGATTAATTTAAATTAAAAAAAATCACTTCACATGTATCAGGAACTACATTTATTTCGGGAAAAAAAAAAAAAAAAACCACTAAAAATAAATTCCACCTCACAATTTTGGAAAAGAGCCTTGACGCCTGTTGCGAGTCCCGCGGGAGGGAAAGCCCCGCGGCGCGGGAGGCGGGCGGAGGCGGGCGGGCCGGCCCTGGCGGCAGCGCGCAGGGGCCGCAGACCCCGCTTCGCGGGCCGGGCCCGCCCGCCTCGCTGGCTGCGTTTTCACGGCCCGGCGCGGGGACAGGCGCTCGCCGCAAGCCCGCCTTTTGAAATTCAAGCTACTCAAATCCCTTTCGGGGCGGGGAGGGGCGAGTTGGAGACGGGGGCGATTTCGCGCGTCTCTGCTTCCGCAGCCAGCCTTGTCCCCGCCGTGCTTTTTTTGGCAGAGGAAGCCCGGCGCGCCCGCCGAGCCCGGCGGCTGGAAGTGCCGCCCCGAGCCCCGCCGCGGGGCGCGGACGGGCCGCCCCACCCGCCAGCCCGGCCCCGGCCCTCAGCCCGCCCACTCCCCGAAGGCCGCAGCTCCTCCCCGCGCGGGCCTCCCCCGTCCGGCGGCGGCTGCTGCCTGCCCACCGGCGCGCCCGGCCGAGCCCCGCGGCCCGCCTGCCGCCGCCCCGCCGCCGCCCCGCCCGGCAGGGGCGAACGAAGGGCGCCGCCGCGCCCGCCCCTTCCCCTCCGCGCGGCGGGGCCCGGGCGGTTCCGCGCAGGCGGCCCCGGTAGGAGAAGCCGCCGCAGCGACCCGCGGCCCTCGGAGCGCCGGCAGGTATCGGCCCCGCCAGCGGGGGTGCGGAGGGGAAGGGGAGGAGAGGCGACGGGCGGGCCGCGGAGGCCGCGCGGGGCTGGGCCGCGCAGGCCGCAGCGAGCGGCACCGCCGCGGGCGGCGGAAAGGCGGCGCTGTGTGGCGGGGCCCGCCCCGGCCGCCGGGGGAGCCGCGGCCCCCGGCCCGGCCCTCCTGCCTCCCCTTCCCGCCCTCGCCCGCCCCCCGGGGCCGCGGCCCTCTCGCCGTCGGCTCAGGCGCGCTCGTCCTCAGCCGCCCTCCCGCCTGTCGGCCGCGCTGCCCGGCCGCCACCGACCGCCTTGCCCCGGGCTCCCCTCCGTGCCCCCGGGCCCGGCCTGCAGCCGCGGCGCCTGCCCCCGCCCCGCGGCCCCGGGCCTCGCCTCGCCCCGCTCACCTCAGGCGGCTGCGGGGACGGAGGCGGGACGCTGCCTTCCCGGCGCCCTGCCGGGGCTTTCCCGCGTGTGCCGGGCAAAACCCTTCCCTTCGGCATAAGGCGCTGAGGAGAGCCGGCTGCGACTGGCAGTGCAAAGGAAGAGCGTGGTTATGATGGCCATCTTGCCTGTGTTAATTAATTGTAGGGTTTTCTACAACCAGCTAGTTACAACCAACTCAGATGTGTGCTCACGTAGGTCCCTCGACGTGTTTTCCCAGGCATGAGGGAAAGAGATGAAGCTAATCCACTGCAAAAGCTTTAAAACAACAAAGTTGTGCAGCTGAGGCGTATTTCTTGGAGCATTACCAGTGGTTACACAAATATCAGTGCTTGCGCTCTGGGAATGGTAGCAGATTTTTGCATTCAGGGTGGGACATCATTGATTTTCAAATGTAGAGTGGCAGGTTGAAGCAGTTTTATGTATGGACCATGCTCACAGAGCAGAGCGCACCTGGGAATTAACAGGGGAAGGACTAGCTGCCCATTTTTGTTGCTTTTTTTGTAACGTTCTCAAATTTTATGGTGCTTTAATAGTATAAAACATCAAGGATTTTTTTAATGCTGTCTCTCGTTTTTTGTAGCACGTATTCTCTGGCATCGTTTTTGCATCTTATGGCCTCCTTTTTCAGGATCTCCTGAAAGCCAAGATTTAAACAACCGGCTTTCTATTTCAGGTGCCCAACGAAAATACTCTGAAAGGACTAATTTTTCTTTGAAGGGCTTACACTTTTTCAAAGAAGTGGAGCCTGGTGTGCATTTTGAGTCAAGGGCCAAAGGTGAGGGCAGTCAAAATAATGAATCATTCTGAAAACCCGGTCAAGAATATGTAAAATTGTGAACTTAAGTCTTCACAAATTTAAGATAATGTTTTCTATAATTTGCGCTCTGAGTTGTAAAAATTTTTAAAATCTTGCATTTTTGTAAGATACACTTCAACTACAGTATAGTTCTGTAAGTCAAAGTTTCTGATGGCAGTAAAATATGGTTTGGGTTTCAGATATTTCATACGGTATTAAGTGAATGTTTGGGTAGGAAGATGCATTGCTTGCATGTGTCCATTTAGGAGTCAGACTGAAGAATAATGAATTAAAGTGACTGACATCATGACAACTGTAAGACAGAGAAGGGTTGAAAAAGGCACAGAAGCGGCTGGAGATCATCAGCCTTCAGAGGAGAAGAATGTGAAGCCTGATGGGAAAATTCTGTCTGGTGGGTAATGAAAAGGATTTTGTAACATTACGGCTTTTTAGTAATGTTTAGCTTCTGGTATCTGTCCTAAGCACAGGTTAGAACTAGGTATGTACCAAATACATTTTCATACTTTAATATCTGTCACCAAAATTAATTGGATGAGACAGAGGGCATGCAGATTACTGCACGTCAATCTCATCTCTTTTAAAATCCTAATTTAAATTGGTAAGAACAGTATTTTTCAATTTATTGTCAGCGACACACTGTCAGATTTCATATAGCCATTGTAGGTTCTTAAACGAATCCCGGTTCAAATCATTGGTAACATAAAAGGATTTGAAGACTTCTGATGACTCGTACTTAAATATAAGCAGATTGTACATGAAAACTGAATTTATCTGCAAACCCTTGCTTTTTGACTATAGGACAGATTAGCTAGGTAAATTTAAGAGATATTAAGTGTCTTAATTTGAGGATCTGTTTAAGTAATGAAATAGTGACACCGTTTTTGTTTAGAATTATAACTTTAGAGTTGGCAAAGTTTGTTGGGTTTGGTTTTTTTAATTATCTTATTTTAAGGGATGTTTTGATCTAAATTCCAATGTTTCTATGAATGCAGTTTGGGTAGATGAAAGGAAAGTTACATTGTTGTTTCTACACAAGTACACTTAGGCTATAGACAAAATGGGAAAGTGATCATAGTTCTCATCAAGCCCAGCCCTCAGTTCTGTTGAATTGTGTATTTGGTACCCATTATGTCGATGTCACACACAGTATGAAATAGCCATTTCAAAGATACAATTCCAGATCACTAAGATCCATATTAATATCAACATTAAAAAAACCCCAAAAACTAAAACAACCAGGAATGTAAGGTTACAATAAATTGATTGAGCTACCTAGAAACTCAACCTTGCTTTCCCCTGATTCCATCTATAATCTTACTCTGGTGTCAGTAGGAGGTAATCTGTAATTCAAAGCATGACACCATTATCAAAGGCTGCTTTGGCCACTGTTCAGTCTCTTTGTGTGTATTTAGTGAGACTTCTGAACCTTCAGTGTTGTTTTTTACAAAACCCAAGAAAACCCCCAAAAAACAGGCAGCTGTGTGAAGAGGACATGTGAAAAGGATTTTAATTTCTTATTTTGTGATCTAACAGTCATCCTGTGTTGCCTTAATTAAAAAAGTTGCCCTGGAAGATATTTCAATTTAGATTTACAAATTAGGTATGGTATTTGTCTAGATTTGTATAGGATCATGGTGTTCTTAAACTGTAACTACATTTTACCAGTTAAGGCACACCTTATTTCACTTCGCATGTGAATAAAATACTCAGAGTTTGCTATATGGGAAAATAAAAACCACCATCTCCATAAAGACCTCTTAAAACCAAGTGTCCTGTTAGCTACAGAAAGT
This sequence comes from Pelecanus crispus, assembly GCF_030463565.1. NCBI lineage: Eukaryota > Metazoa > Chordata > Aves > Pelecaniformes > Pelecanidae > Pelecanus > Pelecanus crispus. The sequence continues at coordinate 36,344,087 of NC_134650.1, forward strand.
AAACTGTACTAGCACAGGCAGTGTATAAATGAGTTTCCAAAATTCCTTTAAGATGGATTATGTGTTTCACAATTACAGAGTGAAATATTTTTCTTCCAAGATCATACAGGTGGAAAGCTGTGGAACATACTCTCAATAACTGTTGGTGGAATTGTTGCCATCTCTCTTGGACTTCTTACTTCTGTTTATGTTGCCACACTACATGAAAATGACCTGTGGTTTTCCAATATTAAGGTAACAGTCATTTTCATAGTTTCATCAGTGTTTTCATAGAGCATTAACATGAGCGTTAGTTGAAATTTCACTTATTTATGTATTTGTCTTGTAACTTGCTCAAAAACATAGAATATTTCATTTTTAAAAATTTAATTTAAAAAAAGCTGTGCTTCCCTTCCCACCACTTTTTAAATACTTGATCATTTCTATAAATACCTTTCCCCAGTCTTTCTCTAAAAACATTGCTACACAGCTCCTGCCTGAGTGGTAGCTATGGTTCTTCCAACTATTGATCATTATCTAGAAGAGAATTTCAGCAATCTACTATATGTTGCTCTGTAGTCATCTTTCTTTTATTCAAAGCAATCCAAAACCAAACAAAACCCAGTTAAAATAAACAACATGCAAAATCCTGACACACAATTCTTTAATTGTATTTATAGTGTGATATTGTAATACAGTTTAGGCACCGTCTCTTACTATTCAATACTAATTTTATATAATGTTATCCTAAGTGTGCAAACCTCAAAACATATTTCAGACATTCACCAATGTCAAACCAACCATTCCCAAGATCCAGGACTGACTAGTTTTTTCCTAGAGTCATTGCATGGGAAAATAATGCAGCTGTACCCATATCTTAATTTAACCAGAGAAAAGAAACAGGTGAGTCATTTTCCCTTTAGATGCCTAAAATTCACTCTGTTAGGTCTACGTATTACATTATTCCAAGACTATGTATATTTAATTGAAATACTTGCATTGCAATATGTTTTTCTATACTACGCACTTTTTCTGTCCCAGACACATTCATATTCCCTGTAATAGAAATAGTTGGCACTTACCGAAACAATTGCCGTTGTATTATACATATAATACTATTTGTACCCACTCTCATCTTTCTTTGAATATATAGATAGATTGTATATATAATGAAGGTACACCTTCGGTTTGCCTTTTCCTTCCAAAAGCAAGTATTGATTAATTTCACAGGTATTGTATATTTTGAAGTACAAACGGGCGTGGACTTGTGGCAATATATGAACGTAATGGATACAGCCTTTTTATTCTGTTGAACTGGTACAGAGGGGCACAAAGTTCACTGAGAGAAGCAGGTCTGTAGTTGCAATTAAGTTGCCCCCCAATGGATGAAATGCTCATTTTATTTGATATTGTTTTCATTTTAAGTACACTAGAATGCCATTAGCTATCAAAACTGAAATAAAACCCTCTAGATACTTTTAGTCTGGATTCTGTTGTCTCTGTAGCTCTCATTTCATCCTATGGAGTTGATATGATAACTAGGAACATTGGAACGTGAGCAATTTCAGCCAATTCGATGGAAAGATTCTAAAAAGCATAAAGTTCATCTACCAGGAGGTTAAAGGAGAAACAGATGCAGATATTCTCTGGTCTGACATTATACCTTCTTCAGTAAGATGTGAACTCCACCAGAGAATGCATGTGGCTACAGTGCTAGTTTTAAACTGATAACAATAGGAAAAGCTTTAATGAGGTTTCATGTATTGTTAGAGATGAAATAACCAGTTGTAACACAGAGCCAGAAGTGATCAGGCTTCGTACATACTCTGGCTTTTTGGAGCTATGTGTTCAGTGGGTGTATATGGTTTGTGTTTTTCATGTGCACACTCTCAACTTACATTGTTTCTGAGGATATCTTCCCAAATAGAAAGCTATAACTTTAACTTGGTTGATCAGACAAATGCAATTTATTTTGTAAACACGTCCCAAGCGAGATTCAAAGGTATTTTTAAAGATTTGTTTTCAAATTATTTATTACAGCTTGAGACCAAACAGGTAGTATCCCCTGCAGTTTATTTGCAAATACAAAGAAGGTTGGGGATGAGTCAAGTCTGATCAAATTTTCTACAATTGTCTGCCAAGTCAGACTCTGACTGTGCTTTCACTTCGATTAACACAAAGCTTTCCAAGGTTTTACTGTTAATGTAAATATGGTCTAGACTTGTTTTCTTGCCAGTATCCGTATCAGAGCATTTTGTGGCCATAAGTGAGAACAGCAAGATAAGAAATCTAAACTGTATATTTTGATGCACTTAGCTAGGCAGAGAAAGAATACATCGATGAGATAAAGTTTAAACAAAATACTGTTTTATGAGTAGTATGGGAAGAAAAGACTACCTATGAAGAGCCTGTGAAATTTCCTGCAAAGCTGAGACAGGAAGGCTCATCCTAACATCTGTAGAACAGTATATAGGCATCTCTGTGCCTATATGTATGAGTGGACATTGTAGTATCTCTAGATGTATGTATGTATTTTCCAGCATTTCTGAATTGGCTGATCTTATATTTACAGCACATACCATATACTAGTAAAAGACAAGAATAAAATACCTCATGGAACAATCTGAGATCCTCAAAAATTACATTGAAAATAAATGGAAAATTTGCTTTTTTCCTCTAACATTTTATAGTCTGGCCAAAGCATATATTTTTGCATATATTAACTGAATTTTCTAAAAAATTTTGGAAGAGTAAGTTTTATTTTAATGTGTACCCCAGCCCAAATTCTTAGAAGGGCGGACTGTCTAATTCTTGGCAGACAATTATTGCATGTCTTGCTTAATGAAGCACAGAGGTTATATTATTTTAATTAAACATTACATATAGAATAAATGGATGCAATACTAACACACATCCAGTGTTTCATTAACCCCCATGCCTATGAAACATAGTAGTGCATCACCACTACTCTGAAACATAGAAAAGAAAATAAATTCTAAATCAGTTGTATTTCCATACATTTTAAATTACTAACTTCAGTCACTCTGAATTGGCTGTAAACAGTGCAAATTTGGGGGTTTTATGTTGCTGAACTCTGATACTAAAATTGTATAACAACATATTATCCCCTTGAACTTCATTCCTTTCTTCCAGTAAGCACAATTAGTCAGATGGTAAGAATTCAGACACAAAAGGGTATGTATGGCTACTGAATTTATATAGTGAGACATAATGGGAGACTTGTTTTGTCGTTTTTTTCTTTTACGTGAAGGTACTCCTCTCTTAGTACATCAGTAGAAGACGGTCTGCAGTGTTTATCTGACACTTTTGAGCTATACTAGGCAGAGGTTTTTACATACAACATTTAGGTACAAAAGGTGAAATACTTGTTTTGAAGACCCTATTGGTATATGAATGTCACGATTGCGTAGTCACAAAATTGTGCAGTTTGCCAATTGTATTCAACCCTAAAAATTCAAAGTAAAAAGAGTTCATTAAGCGCAGTCATGATTCTTAACTTCTAAATAATTGAAGTCACAACTTGCACATACACTTGGAGTAGTGATTGCCTTTCTGTAATTTCAGTTGGAATTCATGGAAAGCCAGTTCAGTTTTGGGTGTCTTCCAGGAATGGTTCATCCAACTAGAAAAACTGTTCTATGGTTGTTACACTGTTTTGTTCTATTTTGAATATGACTTTCAACAGTGCATTGATTTCAGCTGCTTCAGTATGTGTGAATCTTGTTCTTATTTGCTAATAAATATGCCTGCTATTATAAATTTGCCATGGTCATTGGAGAAAGATGTAAAATTGTTTTCTTATCAGAAAAACTGCAAGTGCAGATCTTGAAGAGTGGTTTATGCTATGAAAGAGGTACATGATTGGTACTCTTCTTTTTATTCCAAGACTTCCTGAAAGAACAACAGAAAAAAAAGAGAATGCAGAATACCATGTCACATAGTCAGAAGCTATGTTTGTGTACACTTCCAGCAGGGGTCACAGAAGGTTATAATCACTTACCTTGACCAAACAATTTTGAAGAAAAAAGTTTGGATCTCTTTTCATATGCATTAAAACAACAAAGATTTCTGTTTATGATGGTGAAAGCCAAAACAGATTTCTTATCCGAAGATCCTTTCTCAGTTTTTTGAAAACTTTCTAGCACGACACATATAGAATGGCAAGTTTATTTTCATTGATTTTTCAATAGCAGTTTAGTGACTGGTCCTCAAGTATAGTATCTTTTGGGAACAGGCTCTACTATGAAAATAACAAAATAGGGTGGACGGTGGGGAGAGAATTACATCACCTCTCCTGTCAGCTGTTGTGTTGCTTGTTCAAACACAAACTCTGAAGAAACTTTGAACAGGAATGAGCCAAGGCCACATAGCAAATTAATACTGTAACACAAATGGGTAAACATCAGAGCTTTCATTTGTTCTTCATTCCTTCTGAGTAAGCATTTAGATACTGTTACTGAATTTTCCTTTAATAAAATTGCTGCTTGCAAGAAGTCAGGAATAAAAATACCAAATTTTAAACTTTCAGACATGCAGGATAAGAATCCTGGGATTCCTTCTCTGGAGAGCTTATAGTTTCCCCTTTTACATTTTGAATATAAAAGAAAGATGACAAAATGTGTGGAAATGGGTAGCCAGCTAATTAGAACTCTGCGAAGTGACTGCATAAGCCAGGAAGAGGAGGAGGGCAGTCCAGTACTTCGGTGGTACTTTTCCAAAGAAGTATGCATTGAGTTGTTATGGGTACTTTTACTCTGGATCAGAAGTCTGATGTGAGTAGGAACGATGCCATTCTAACAGATGGGCATGAGGTTAACCAGCCAAGAGACCATGTACAAGGATTAAATACGTTTGCTGAAGGCATGATTCTCAACCGGGAACGTTGATTGCAGCTGTCTGTATTAAGTTTCCACTTGTATGGTTGAGACAATTTTCAAATCTTTCTGATCTTAAATTGAACAACTAAAAATATTTTCAATTACGCAAATTGTGTCTCAGCTTTGTCAAAAAAGAAAAGTAATTGGAGCTTTGCTTATGCTCTTTATTTATAGAAAAACTCAACTCGGACTTTGGCTGCTTGCTCAGTATTCTGAATGACTTGGTTAAGGAGTTTGAGGAAACCTAAGCTCTAGAATTTTGCACTGCCCTTGAGAGGAAGTCCTTTGTAATTTTTTTGAATGCTTAATATTATTAGGACACAATTGCATAAACTGAAATCACATGCAACTGTGTATGTATCCTGGAGGATGGATTTTTTTTTTTCCTTGGAACAGTGATAACTTCTTTGTTAAAGACTCACAAATTGACTATACAGAAAGATAAACGTGCTGTTATAATGCTTACCCATAAGTCTGCATGTTTTTATTGACATGGAATACTAGGGAAAGTATAAATTGCTGTAGAACTGGAAAAGTATTGTGAGTGAATAAAACAGATGTTATCTTAGCATGAAGCAGATGTAAAACTCACTAGTGTTTGTCTCATAAAGTATAGCATTTGGTTGAATACAGCTGGCGCCAGGATTACAAATTAATCATGTTTGAATGCATTTTTGCTAATAAGATCCCCCTCTGTGACTATGCTCTCCCCCTTAATAAATTCCAAATACTAACGTTCCTTTCTTTTTTTTTTTTATGAGCACTTACAATTGGCCACTTTTTGGTATTAGAAAACTTTTCAGTAGTGATGAATTTGAAACTAGAGTTTGTTCCAAATCCAGCATTCTCAGTTTGCTAGGTGTGTGGCTTTTAGTACTTCGTGGCAATGTCAGTTTCTTCTCCTAGTACTACAGTGATTTGTATGTTACATTGAATCAGATGTGGTTTTATTTGTTGATTTTTCTCAGACCAGAACTAATATTGGTTTAGTTTGTCAACAGTTGACTTCGCTAAAACACATGTTTTGAGATAAAATTCTGTACTGGGCAGTAGAGGAGGGAGGAACATGATTTTTTATCTAGCTTTATGCTAGCTCTGAAAGTAGTACTGATTCCGTTCCAGCAAAAGAGATGGGACTGTATAAGAAAGATGAAAGTCTTGGGATTCTGTGCAAGGTTGCATTAACCAGAATGGCATTCATGAAAATCTCAGAAAACAGTAACATTCTGTTATTTCACTAATGTTCTTTTTGTAAAGAAACCTGAATTAATAAGATTATTTTTAGAAATCACATTTAAATTTATCAATGACTTGCATATACCACATACAGGAATCTCACTGGTAACTTACTGCTTACGAGAGATATTTGCTGGGATGTTTTTATGTAAACTACTAAAAAGATCACTAATAATAAAGCAATTTTGTATAAGATGCCTATTATTTCTCTTCAGATTGGTTGTTCATGAAGTTTTATTTTGTTGAAATGTGGTTGCCCAAGCCTCTGAATTTGTTAAATTTCATTAGGTCTTCACAACTAATGAGTTAACAAAAGGAGGTGAATTCCAAAGCAAAGATCCTGTACTGAGAGCAGTTTTCTCTAGGAGAGCTTTCATATCTCACTAGACTCCCCCTGCTGCAATGTCAGCCAAGAAAGAGGCATAGTTTGAAGTGTACCTAGTTTAAATAATTTTAACATTTTTAAATTAAAAGTAGTAACTTTACCTACACCTAAAACCAAGTAAAGAATCGCTTTTCCTTTAACCTATAATTTAAGCATGAGAGTGATGAACAGCTGGCTTCCTGCAAGAAACAGCATTTAAACAAGTGGGTAGCAGCATACCCTGCCAGCTGAAATCTCAGAGTGGCATCACGGTGCAGTCCCAGGTGTAGCACACTGAATTAATTGAGCCTTAAGGTGGCAAAGCCATGGAACGCTATGGGATATCTACATCTGGAAGAAAAGGTTAAATGCATGGAGCAAGCATGTGCAGTTTTAAAGTCCAGCTGTTGGCCACTGCACCTATCTAAACATTGACTATTACCAAAAAATAGCAAAAGATCAAAAATGTTTCCAAACAGCATATCAGAATCACAAAAGGAATATACATTTCCCCAGCTGACAGAGGCATTGACACCTCAGCTATTTGCCTCTCACCCTGATTTGTCCATGTATTTTACCTTTATTTGAACTAAGTTGTATAGAATGCGTGAACCTGAAGATTCAAGGCACCGTATAGGTCAATTTCCCTGGTGCAGCAAGAATTTGAGTTGAAGGCAGCTTCATATGACTGTGAAAAGCAAATGGAAAGTGAATTTACTATTGAACTTTCACTTGCAGGAAGTCGAAAGAGAAATTTCATTCAGAACAGAATGTGGACTTTATTATTCCTACTACAAACAGATGATTCAGGCTGCTTCCATCCAGCAAGGTATTGTAAACTGTAAAGTAAGTTTTACTTCATGTTGCCAGCTGATGATTTTTAATATTTTTTCAAATCAAGTTGAGAACAAGGAATACCATAACTGTGAAAGATAGTGTAACGATTGTGCTGGAGACACATTTATTCTGTTCATACGCCAGGGAGCCACTAAGTTATGGACGTAATAAATTTCACAATGATACATTGTTTTCTGTGCCACACCTTCACATTCTGATGAAGGCAATCACTTTGAGGGACAACTTTCATATCTGTTAAGGTTTCAGCCTTGCTGGTTTATTCAGTATATTACTTTCATTTTTATTCTTCTCTTGTTTAATTTGAATTATGAGCTCTTTGTGGGAACAGCTTTTTTGCTGTTTGCCTGGACAGTAAGTGACACAATGAGCAAGTTCCAAGGAAATCATATACAATGATGCGGTTTTCTGTGACAGTCTCACGTTTTCTAGATACTTAACTGTTGCTCCCTAGCGATTTTGCTTATACCACACATTTGTCAATATTAACATCACCTGTGTTCAAAGTACTGACAGGAATGGTTCTCAAGATCCAGTATGTACCACAGATTCTGTGCTAGGAATGTAAGTGTAAAAATAAATGTTTTATATGTTACTAAATATATAGTACTTGAATTAGCACTCTGAGTCACATTCGAAGCAGGGAGACTGAAGACCTCAGAAGGTCATGTTGATTCAGAGGTAATGTGATCTGAATCCTTGACTCAAAGTTTGCAGTTTTTGATGAGAGAGCCTAAAATACCTTTGAAAAAGTTATTCACTGTTCAAATGAAGATGGAGAGGGAAAATGACAATCTCCTATTTCAATTTCTCTTTATCGTTAAGGTTTACATGGTTTAGTATATGACAATAAAACTGAATCTGTGAGGACAATTAACATACTTGAAAGAATGAATGTTTACCAGGAGGTGTTTCTCAGCATTCTGTATAGGATTCTTCCAATTCAGGTAGGCATGCATTTATGGCTTTAGATTGTAAGTGCATTATGAAGATTGCGCAGTGAATCATAGCTCCCCTTTTTAGTTATTTTCTAATTAGAAATATTCCTAACACCTTTTTAATTTGTAAAAGCAGAACCTAATTCATACTAAGTGTAGTCCCCCCCCATGAGTGTTTTATGTCAACATCAGTATTCTTGTGTTTTACAGCAATACCTAGAACCCGTTTATTTTTATATCTACACTTTGTTTGGACTTCAGGCAGTTTATGTCATTGCTCTGTATGTAACGAGCTGGCTTCTTAGTGGAACATGGCTTTCAGGGTTGTTGGCAGCTTGCTGGTATATTACAAACAGGTAAGTGAGATTAAACGTTTGACCTTTCTAAAATTGTACCTCATTTCAAAGGTAAGACATTAAACCTTCAAATGCATGATTAACTGGACAAAAAAATGGAACTATAAGGCCTCTCTCCAGATTACCCAGAAAATAGAAAAAAAAAGTTTAAATAATACGCAAGAATTAGAAAATAATCAGAAATGAGCTGACATTGCAGAGTAGGATTTTAAGAAGTTTGAGTAGAAAAATCTGGCTTAAATTGGTTTCTGAAAGTGGACTACATCTTTAAGCTTTGTCTGGATCTCCAGAGGAGGTACCGTGTCTTCTCCAGCATAGGATCCCTTAGGTGTCAGACACCTGCATATATGCCCTTCAGGTCTCTCCTTACTGCCCCACACCCAGCCTCCAGGGATTTCTTCAGCAACCTGAGATCATCAGAAGTTCAGCTTCTCTGTTCCCTTATTTCTGTAGGCATCTCCTGCACTAAGACGCAGAGAAAAAATATGGTAATTGAGCTGTTCTAGTGCTTTACCACTTGAAGAATTCTCATTTTGGGGAGAAAAAACTAAAGAACTGGCTTTACACCAACAGTAAGCTGCTGGCATGAAGCTAAGACTGGTGACATAGGCTGTTATCTGTAAATTAATCAAGAAAGTAAAAGTACAGTGTCAGTTCTGTCAAAACTATTTGATATGTTAATCAGCAGCTGTAAAGTTTATCTGCAAGCATGTCCATTACAGAATAATTGCAGGTATATAGTGGTAAAACATTTCTTTCTCCGAAGATGAAAGTAATTAAAAATATATGCAATGTGCAGTAGTTCACGTGTTTATTTCATGAGGTCATCTTTTCCATTTACAGAATATTTGGAGCAGATTTGTTTTGTCCATCTTTCTAATAATTCGTGAACAATGGAAGCCTGTTATCCTTTATGCAAATAGAATAAGTACATGGAATTGTTTTGGATAAAGACTTTCTGTCCAGATGAAGTACATCTGAGGTTACTGAGTAACTCCATTTTAGACATTTTTTTCATCCAGCTAAGCATGTTTCAGATGTGTTGCTTACTTTCCTTTTTAGCAAACATTTTCTCTACACAAGAAAAAAGGAAATTGTTTTTTGTTTTTAACTTTCAGTTCAGGTTTTGTAAATGACTGCCCTTTGGGGAATTTTTACTAACTTCCATCACACACTTTTTATGTTAGAACATTCAAAAAATGACAGAACTTCCTAACCAGTTTGTTCAAGTCCAATGCTCTGGGATCACAGTGAAGAAATTGGTACCTATTTATTCTTGTATGTGCTTTTTGCAAACCAAAAAATGAAGTAAAATTACCTGTGGCGTGAAAACTCCACATGCTGGATTTTCCGAGTGTTTTTGTTTTGGGGTTTGCTTGTTCATTTTTAAATTACCCAAGCTGTGCTTTGTAAGTAAGATTGAATCCATAGTGTAAGTTTCCTAACAGTCAGTGAAGCTAAAGTACAACATTTGAGGTACAGAAACAATGGATGACTTGCAGAACCTTCATAATCATGTTTTTTTAGAGCCAGGCATGTTGAAGGAACTAGAGTGTAAAGCCTCTGTTTTTATTAATAGGTAATTAAAATACCACAAAGATGCCTGTCATTGCATCCTCTCTGTCACCAACTTGGTGTTTTATTTGGTTTAAATTTATGAAACTCCATTTGTTTTGTACAGAATAGATACTACAAGAGTAGAATTCACCATTCCTTTAAGAGAGAACTGGGCACTACCATTCTTTGCTGTTCAGATAGCAGCCATCACATACCTACTCAGAACTCATTTACAGCCTGTTCAAGAAGTAAGTATTTCTAACAAGTATGACACAGTAAAATTAGCATCAGAAAACTGTCTATAAAACCTTGGACAAAATAATTAATAAGCGTTTATAGCAGTGGATATATATACACACACAAATCACTTATAATGTTGAAAATATTAATCAGATGAGCCTTCTGTTAGTTTAGATGTAGTTGAAGTACAAAGGAATACATATGCTCAGCTGGAAAAAAAGTAAAAGGAAAGCTCTGAAGAGTACAAAACAACAGTACTGTGTATTTAAGAAAACATGAGAGTAACTCAAACTGGGCAGGAGAAAAGCTTGTAAAGCACAAAGATTAAGGATTTTCTTTTGATTTCATTTGTTTTACAAATTTAAGAGGTTGTCCTGATCTACAAGAATAAAAGCAAATTGGTGATACAGTTTCTTTGACAAACAGTTCTTAAGTTGTTACTCGTCAATTTGATCAAATAACTGCTATTTATAGCATAGTAAAACACGTATTGCATATTAATCTATGGGCTGAAACTATTTGAGATCTCACCATTTTCTTGCAAGTGGTATTACAATGGTAAAATACAGGCATAAATACAAGAACCTGTAACTGAAAAATGTTCATTATCCTCCAGGCAGTTATTGCAGTTAGAAAACTCATATCAATGTTTTAAAAATTAATTTAAAATAAAACCAAATTAAGGTGGGTTTTGGTTGGTTTTCTTGGGGTTTGTTTGGTTGGTTGGTTTTTAATGAAGGAAACTATAAAGTTAAATAAAACTTCATTCCCTCCTTCCAGAAATTGACACTTATGGCTATATTCATAGCAACATTTCTCTTCAGCCTGACTTGGCAATTTAATCAGTTTATGATGCTGATACAAGCATTGGCATTATTCATACTGGACTGTTTTGACATGCTTCCCACAGCAAAGGTAAGATTATGTTTGGAAATAATCAAATTTTTTTCTTTTCTGTCATAAAGCTAACAGTGTTGGAGGTATTTTACTAACCAGTGGCCTGGATGCCCAAAGTAATACTGTGCTGCTTTGTGTCTTAAGTAATCACAGTGTATATACTGCAAGTGTAAAAATGAATAATCAAAACGACACCATTTCTGATTTTTTCCAGCTGATTTTATTTCACTTTATGTAATTCACGTATATTGTTTAATTTTTGTCTAGTTTTATTTAGACACAGCTATGTTTTGACACTTAAGTGATTGCTTTTAAACACCATCATAACAGTTGATCTAATACCACAGCTTAAGCATGTCCTCTGGAAGTGGCCAGGAAAAAAAAAAAAGTAGCACAAGAACTCTTTGGCTAAGCTGAAGTCATAACAAAGTATGAATTTTGCCTCAAGTATTGTGCATCCTTTTTTGAGAGTTAAGTGCAGGCACTGTGCCACAGAGAAGGAAGAAGGTCAGATTGCTCAAGAGAAGCAGTTATCTTTCGTACATTGAAAGACACCGCAAAGTAACAACATTGTCACTGCTATGTTGCTGAACTGAATGAGCCAAAAAGTAAAACAAGCGTTACTAAGAAGATAAGGGATCATTTACAGTCAATCTTAGGAAATAGAAATGTACTGTAGAAGATGAAGATACTGTCTTTGAATTTAATGTCGCTGTGAGATTCTAATTAGAAGATTTTAGACCTTGTAAAAGCTTACATTAGTTGAAAAAGGTTCTGACTTTACGTTAAAGAAGGTTACAGTAGGATGAAGAGTAATTCCTGTTAATTTAATTTTAAATTTGATGAAGACTTGAGTATTAGTGATTGTATTAATTTAACCAAAAATTAGTGTGGTGGCTGCATATCAATGTGGTTTATTTAACAGTTTCTAAACTCTTCATTATATCTGCAAATGTAAGCTGAAGTTAGCAATTAATGTGGTTAATCAGCTACCCTAAAAGTTGGCAAACTACCACCTTCATTCTGAATTATACTAAAATGGACTTACACCACTCTTTACTCCGTATTAATTTTCCAAAAAGTGCTATTTAAAACTGTTGGAGTTGGGCCACTTGATACTGACTTACACCACCATTGTAATACAAGACTGAAGTCAGGATCTTTGTGTCAGGTAAAATTTATGTTTTGGTACCACTGTATCAGAAAATCAGCTGGTTTTTAGTGTTTGCATTCAGCTGAACATTTGTAATAGTTTAGCATAGCTCAAAAAGGACTATACTAAGCTATTATACAATAGAGAGATCAGCTGATATTTGCTTGCTGAACTGCACTGAGCTATAACTCTTTAGTCATAAAGACATTGGAGATGCTACAGAAACACTTCTTTGACTAAAGAAAATACAAAACGTCTTCCAATTATTAAGTAATTAATACTTTCCTCACTCTGCAGTTGTTTAGCTTATCTGCGTTATTATAGCATCAGGCTTCCCTAGGTATAATATAGGTATAAAATATTAACCTAACTAGTTCAGGACATAAATATAGAAAGGATATAGTAATGGCTTTAAGTGGAATGATTTAGTGCAAGATGATACATTTTTTATAAAAATAATTGATGTTGAAATAAATTATAAAACATATTCAAAGAGAACCAGCTGTGGCTGTAAAGTTTTGTAGGCATAAAAATCTCATTATTGTTACAGGTTACGTGGCTCTATATCATTCAGATTTCTGGATTACTGCTAGTGTGCGTCCTACAGTTCTTTAATTCTATGATTCTTGGATCATTACTTATAAGTTTCAATGCTTCTGTCTTGATAGCAAGAACAATCCAGGTAGGTACTGAAATATTTTTGTAGTACTAAATAAAGAGTGTGAGATAATATATATACGTATAGGTAAATGAGTAATTTATATGCTTTATAATCTTAAATTACTAATAGTAATTAGAGGAATTACTATAGTGTAAAGCAACAAAAACATTGCATGATCAAATAATGAATTCAATTACACTAACTACAGCATAACCAAGCACATCAGACACCGTAATTCTGTGATTGCTATTAACGTTTATGATTGTGCAAGCTGCAGTTTGGATCCTGCAAAAAAATTGCGTAAATGGACTTTACACCTGTTTCAGCAGGACTTGTCTTGGATTTATGGATCTCCAACAAAATATTCTGTGAGAACTAGGCACATGTCAACTTCAGCTTACCAAAATCTTTTGTTTCTTTCAAAGATTAGGATTTTTGCCTGTATTTACAGTTCTCTCTTTTCTGATACTGGCATTGATGACAGCCTCTAACCAGAATATATGAACTTACAGGGCTACTCCTGCTGTCTCTCACCCATGAACTTTTAAAATCAGGACTGTGTTTTTTATAGTTACACAACGTCTGCCCCTATTCGACATTGCCTGTGAGCAGCCAAAGAACGATTCTATGATCTGGAGCTTTGAACTGGACAATTGCTCAAAATCCTATCAACTGACAGTTAGAGGCAGAAAACACCTTTGCCATATTTAGGTGGAAGGTCTAATGATAGATGTTTCAAAAGGCACACAATACTATTGAAATTAGGGTCGTCTTGGAACACAGCCACAGTTGTCACTGGGTGCCAGCAGTTTTATAAATATAGTGGGGCCACCTCTGAAGGAAGGCTCTTTGGCTAGTTACAAAACTCTGCCAGGTCAATACGCTGGGGAGTTTTTATGGTATTGTTCCTTCAGTTTTGTGGAAGAAATACGTCTTTATTCTGGATACTCGGTTATGTACACGTTTTTGCTTACAGGAACCTAATACAAACTTGATCCTGATCAGGCCTATCAGATAAGTTATTTCAAATAGTCCGTGTCGCTCTTGTTCCAAATGCTTACAAATGTACTGAAATACCAATATTTTGTTCCAAATACATAGAAAAAAGTACTGAAATACTAATATTTTCTTCTTCCTAGAAAAACCTAAAAAAGGGTGGCTTGCTTAATAGGCTTGGGAAACTTATCCTCCATGTACTATTAGTCTTGTGCTTGACTCTCCTAATAAATAAATTCATCAAGGTAAGCAAATAATTTTTAATATAGAAACTTACAAAACATGTTATGTTAAAAGCTATTTGTTAACCATCTACGGTAATATCATTAAATAAAAATTGCAATGAGATTTCACTGCATTTCAGAGACTGTGTTCTAGAAATGAAAGATTGTTTTGCTAATCTTTTTGGTATATAGATTTTAAAACATATTCTTAAAACTTCATAAATTAACACCAAATAATTGAATACATATTTGTAACTTGAAGCTCACCTGTAATTTTATAACAAGTGTAGATTTATATTGCATTCTGATACTGCTGAGCATTTGCAGTTTTTCACTGAATTTACTTTTCAATGAACGCAGTTAAAAATGAATACTTGTTATAAAAATGCTGTAGACCATACCATACTTTTAGTTGCTGCTTGTGCAGAGATGTCTGCAGGCGTTAGTGACAGTAACACTCTTTCTGCTTTTGAGTCTTAGTCTCTTCAAGAGATCTGTATCAACAGATTAAAATTTAGTACACATGGGAATTAAAAGTATCACAGTAAGATATGATAAGTCATTGAAATAAAAAAATACAGCTAAACCCAACTTGTCCTGGATAATCTTTATCTGTAAATAAGAAACTAATATTCTAAAATATTCTAAAAAGTGAGTAACTTGTCCTTTGGACCACAGGACCATAATTGCAAACTGAATGCTTATTTGATTGCAAAGCACCCTATTTCAGTAAGCCTATGTTGCTTCAAAGTTTCATTTAAATGGTGAAAAAACTGTTCACTGTGTGAAGCTTAATTTTTTTATACATAAAATATAATTTCCTTTCTTTTTCCCCCTTTGTAGAAGATTCTTAATCTTGAGTCAGATGAACATATATTCAAATTCCTGAAAGCAAAATTTGGATTTGGGGCAACAAGGTATGATTTAGCTGCAATTTTGCTTTATTGTATGAGTTAATTAAGTGAAGCCTGCAGGTTGTTCTCATGTAAGACCTTGGTGATAAATCATGGATTTTTACCTCATGTTTTTGTCATATATTTTCCTTCATAATAATCTACACAACTGTGGCTTTGTAACTTCTTGGGGAAAAAAGGAAACTTTGGTCCTTTTTGACATCAAGTTATGAAATACATGATGATAAGGATTATTCTTTTTTCTTTAGAGATTTTGATGCTAACCTATATCTTTGCGAAGAAGCTTTTGGTTTACTACCATTAAATACTTTTTCAAGACTCTCGGATACATTACTTTTTTACGTCTACGTATTTGTTCTCTTCCTTATGACACTAGCAGCTGTAATTGTTGCCTTTCGGAACCTCAGGTAAAATATGTTTTTGAAATAATTCACATTTTCATCAATTTTCTCTTCTTCAATAGGCTAAGGAACTGACAGTTGAATACAGCAACATACAGTATTACTTTCCACAGGTACTAAGGAAACAGTAGGGCATATAATAGAGAGATCAGGCAAAATAAGTAACTTCCTATTAAAGCTAAAAATGTAGAGGATGTAACAAGACTAAACAAAGCAACATCCTTCCCTAGATTCCTTCCAGCTCTTTTGTTTGCTGTTGAAGTTTTGAAGTATGTGTAGGGTTGGTTGGGTTTTTTTGGCAGGGAGGGGAAGCAGGGGAAGGGTGTCTTTATAGAAAACCATGTTAGTTTCTTTAGTTCATCCCATTTTCTCTGTATAAACACTCCCAATCAAAGATTTGCCTGGTGGTATCCTCAAACTGCCCAGAAGTGAGCAAGGATAATCTGTGCTGAACTTCGTGTGATATGTGTGAAGAAGCAGGAGTGGTAGACTGCAACTGTGCATCACTGCTGTCAGTTGCCATAGCTAATCTGTAGGATTTGGAGGTATTTACAGAACACTAGAAGAAAATTAGTACTGAACTGCTATTTAAAAGTGAACAGTTCATTGTAGACCTCTTAGTTTTACATTTACAACCTGGGCAAAAGTTGGAAGGGAAGATATAAAACTTGATTAAGCAAAAATTCAAGGGGTGTCATGTAACTAATGCCACACGTTATATATTTTATGGAAAACAGGATAAAAGGGGGAGGGAGAGAAGGAGGGAGAGGGAGAGGATCTAAAACATTCTGAAACTATATTATGATAATTGTGAATCATAGTCATAATCTGTAAGGCATTTTGGTACTATTCAACCAGCCTCTTAAAAAAACTTACTGCACCGATCAATTTTAAAAACAAACAAAAAACTCTGCAGCTCTTACTTCCTGTAATCCTAAATGTAATCCCAAACATTACCCTAATTTTTAACACTGCACAGTTATCTCAATTCTCCCCCACCCGAAAAAACAGGGGGAAAACCCCACACATTTAAGCAACTTCTTTTTTTTGATCAGTCCTCCACATACATTCACAAGACTAGCCACATCAAACAATAACCAGTCCTTCCAGCACTTCTTTTCTGTAAATTTACTTCCAATCTATAGCTTTAGAAGCATCCAGCACAACCCCACAAAACAGAGCTAAGTTCTTCACTCTCATCAAAAGCCCTGTGAACCCTGTAGGAGTATTGCTTCAAGCAATAAGCCAAGCATGCTTTTCTGTAAACAATTTTATCTCATTCTAAACCGGCTCGTTTAAACCCATTGCATTTCCAGAGAACTAGACATGAAAATAAATAGCTGATGCTGCATCAAGTTGGTGCTATCATGCTTAATTATATCATAGATACAATAGAAGATTGGGGACTGATAGAATCATAGAATTGTTTGGGTTGGAAAAGACCTTTAAGATCATCCAGTCCAACCATTAATCTAACATTACCAAGTCCACCACTAAGCCAATTAAGGGTAGAGTAATCATTTCATGTTTCCTGGCTTGGTGGCTAAATTATTTTTTACTGAAAGTAAAAACTAGGAATCATTAAGGTTGGAAGGGATCTCTCAGATCATCAGTCCAACTGTCAACCCTGCACCACCATGCCCACTAAACCATGTCCCAAAGTGCCACGTCTACCCATTTTTTGAGCACTTCCAGGGATGGTGACTCCACCACCTCTCTGGGCAGCCTGTTCCAATGCTTGACTACTCTTTCCGTGAAGAAATTTTTCCTAATACCCGATCTAAAGTTCCCCGGACGCAGCTTGAGCCCATTTCCTCCCATCCTATCACTAGCTACTTGGGAGAAGAGACCAACACCCACCTCACTACACCCTCCTTTCAGGGAGTTGTAGAGAGCCATAAGGTCTCCCTTCAGCCTCCTCTTCTCCAGACTAAACAACCCCAGTTCCCTCAGCCGCTCCTCATAAGGCCTGTGCTCCAGACCCTTCACCAGCTTCGCTGCCCTTCTCTGGACATGCTCCAGCACCTCAATGTCTTTCTTGTACTGAGGGGCCCAAAATGGGATGCAGTACTGCTCTTTAGCATTAGAAGGATTAAATGCTTTTTAAAATACAGACAACTATATGAAATATGTTACAGAACTTAATATGATACCTTTTGTTTCTTCTGTTTAATTAGTGGTTCAAATCCAGTCCAGTTCATGGAAAAAATGGAAGAATGCACAATAACACTGAAGCCTGATGCTGCTTACAACTTAATTCATACAGTTCTTTTTGGATGTCTGGCATTAAGCACAATGAGGTATATTTTTTTAAATTCTACTAGAGGCTTTTTTAGACGATTGAGTATATTGTTATAAGAGTCTAAAATATGCTGACCACAAACTGATAGGATCATGAACCTTTTTTCTCTCCCTGGTCTGTTTCTGCTTATAGACTGAGGCATTTCCCAAAATTGTGCCAAAAGGAATGTTTGGAAGTTTGGGAGTAGAGATGTTCTCAAGAGCACATAGCAAAGTGCAAAGTCAATCTTTTACTCAGTTATTTCAGAGTCCTGAAAGTCCAAGAAAAGTGTGTTCAGAATTTCTCTAACTGCTCTCATCAACACAGCTTAGCAGAGCTCCAGATGATTAGCAAAAACTTGTCTCTGTTCTTCCAGAATGAAGTACCTCTGGACATCGCACATGTGTGTATTTGCATCTTTTGGCCTGTGCAGTACAGAAGTATGGAAAGTTATCCTGAAGTGTATTCATCTCTACACATCACAGAGGGTTAGCACTATACTTACAGCATTTCCTGAAATTTGTTTTTGCTCCATATCTAAACCAAATCAAGACTCAGAATTATAAGACATCTGGAATGAATATTGTTTGTAGTCCATATAATCTGGGTATCTCTCAAGCACATTTGTATAAATTTAGTAAGTAAAATGCATTTTCTAGTGGTTTGTATATTAAACAATTCCATTTCAATACACTAGATGGCAATATAGGTGCGGCTATGAAAAATAACCACAATTTTACTGAAAAAGTCTTAGTCACCATATTAAGAAATCATCAGCTGTCTGAGAAGACCTTTACAGGCTATTATACTGAATGATACAGTGTTTTCCACTTTGTAGAAGACAGATTTAAGTATATAGATATAAATCCATCATTTGTGATGGGTCTGTAATAAGGGTTTTACTTGAAAACAAAATCAGAATATGGTCTTAAAATTCAAACCCTGTAAATTCCACCACATAATAAATATGTCAGGTATCAATACATTAAAAATTAAGTCTGTCCAAATAAACGTATCATCAGAATAACTGATTTTTTTTTTTGTGATTTCTCTTAGATGCATGCGATTAAGTATTCTATACCAATAATTGCATTACTATACATTTCACATAAGGTAAGAAATTTTTTTCTTAATGTTTTGGCATTTCTAGTTGCATGGAATTTTCTTTTTCTCATAAAGGGATGTTGTTTTATAAATAATTATCTACAAGATTTGTAGCTGAATTTTAAAAATTGGGGTAGACTACCTGAGGTGCAAGTACCTTTATGCAGATGAAATTGTATGTAGAGGATTGGTTGGGCTCATTTGATCCAAAGTAGCTGTTCATAGATAGGAACTTTTGTCTGATTATATGTGTAAGTTACCAGGTGTTAGTGAAATGCATAATTTTATGGAAATGTAAGTTGTCTGGTTTGGGGGTTTTTTTGGTGGGTTTTTCTTGCAGATAAGATGCAGATTGTTAAATTGTGTAGTGATTCATTGTAGGAGCAGAAATAATCAACGTTCTGTACTGCTGTGCCTCATCTCATATGTTTTAAAGTACAGAATTGTTAAACTAGTCTAGTACTTATGTTATCTTTAGTCTGTCCCAGAAACAACTTATTATTACAGTCAAATGTTTAAATGTAAATAAATAAGACATGTTTAAAATAATATGTACAAGATTATTAGTCTGTCAGACTGTCATAGCAGGGAGATTTAGAATATTAATGGACATACCATTCTTTTAATCTGTATTTACACAGACAAAAAAATTCAGATGCTGTTTTGATGGAGAGGTTATTTCTGCAATACCTAGTGTGAGATGAGAGTATTTCTGTTAAATAATTACCTTGAGAGGAACTCAAGGTGAATTTCGTTATTAAAGTTAAAAAGGCAGTAGTAAAGAGTAACAGTTAAGAAAGGTGCTAATGGAGTTCACTCTGGAAGCCTGTTCCCCCCCTTTAAAACAGTAAAACAAAAAGTCAAAAAAAATGTAACTTTTTAGTAAAGTTACACTGATGTTTTCCACTTTTCATATTATTCTGCTAGAGGACTTTTTAGGATTTTTTTTTTCCATTGGTATGCTGGTTAAGGAAGTCATTTACCATTTTCATCATCTCTGAAAATGATAGAAACAATGCCATTTCGTTTGACGTGGGTGATGCCAAGAGCTTGACATTCTAATAGACAGTCTAATGTGACACATCAACTAGGCATAATTTTCCTCCCACATCATGAGCAGATGTGAAGTTCCTAAATCCTGTCAGATTCAATTCTGAAGTCACCAGAAGTCACTGATTTTCATAGGCTTTAGATCAGTCATTAGTTGTGCTCAGTCTGCCTGAAAAACCTCATTTTTGTGTTTCTTCTAAATACAGGAAATAATTTTTACTGACATTAAAAATACCGTTTTTCAAAATGCTCATTGGGAATAAAGAGATACATCACCTCCCAGTGTTTTTTTGTCTTAAGTCTTGCAGTTCAGCTACCAGAGGAATAGATATCTTTGTCGGTGTCTCTTCTGGAAAGCTGTAAGAGTTAGTGAGCCTTCAGGAAAGAAGCCTACTTGACAGGGAGATAATACTTGTCACCAGATTCCCTGGCAATGGTCAAAATAAAAATTCCTTCAGAAAGAGATCTAGAAAGTATCCGTTGCTTCTGTGAGAATGTGTTTATGTATTCTCTCTCTAAAACCTTTAGAAACAAACTGACAGTGCAAGTAGATTTTGATAACAGAGACTGACTTACCTTTCTCTTTTCCAGATAAGAATTTATCTGTTCACGCACTGTGCCTGCTCAGATAGCATGAGCAGCTTGTGTATTCACCACAAAGTTAACTGGTCATCATGGCTAGTTTTCTTGAACCAGTAGCAGGGCAATTTTGTATTTCATTACCTGTTATGGTTATGTTTGCAGAAGAACTATTCTTTAGCACCATTCCTCAAAATAGGAGTTTTATGGGATTATTAACCTAATCCTGAATAAGCTAATGAAAGCCTCTTTTGAGGCATGTGGTTACTATAGTCCCAAATACCTCACTCGAACAATAATTTATTGAGATACAAATGCAGCTACAATGCTAGCTATCTTTCAGATTTCAGGTACAGTATGTTTTGAGACCTATAAGACATCTCTATTTCTATTTACACAAGTTCTCTAGTGCAAACATCTTTCACATGAAGTGAAAGTGCTGAATTATTTCCATGCATGCTTTAGCTGTGCTGCAGATAACACAGCACGTATGTAATGTGGTACTAAATATTATTTATGTTTCACTTCATACTCTTTATATGTAGATATCAGCTGTATCTGTGTCCGTTGCATTTAACTGCTCAACAGAATAATACCCATCAATTTGTGTTTGTATGTCAGTCATTCCTAAAGAAATTGTTGGTACTTAAAACTAGTTCATGAGCTTCAGCAAGTCTGTAGTTCCTCATTTTGCCAAATAATCTTTCTTTGCTAGTAAACTATCCATTCATATAATTTCTCAAACTGCATTTTTATCTTCATCATGGCCAAGTTCTTTTGCTCCAAACATACACATTTATTGCAGCGCATAGCACAACATATGCCAATGATACGAGCAGTCTTCAGCTATACTGAAGAGCTCCCTGTAGGTACTGTATGTATTTATCCTTTAAACCTAAAGTTTATAAGCTTGACAGTCTGTAGAAGAAATGACAAAAGTAAATGTCATGTTTATTTCTATTCATACTATCTAATCCTGTTGCTCTAAGGAGATTCTTAATCTTCGTTCTTAGGCCAACAGTAACTATAAATAACGTAGTAGTACTTGCTTTTCACTTACACTCAGAAGCCAAAGAATTAATGCTTATACTTTTTGAATTCAAAGTAAGTGTCCTTGTATTTGAGAAGTACTGAACTCCCATAATCATCAGTGGACTGTTCAGGACTTCCAAGTTTGTGGCTAGCACAACTGTCTAACTCTGGACTTTCTAGCTAGAATGAAAAAGATAGGTTGGTTGTGAGGAGAAGCTGCAAGCTTTTAAAAATCTCTGGGTTCTTATCACAGCTGTAGAGATGAAAATTGTCAAGTGTATATCCTCAATATATATATTTGGAGATAGTAACTATTAATAAATTGAAGTACGCTGAAAACCCAAAGCACACCAGACATTCAGTAAGAAACTTAAGCATTGTTGCACTGGATGAAATCCATGATCGTGAGCCAGAGGGAGAACAAAGGGATAACAAATGCTAAAGAGAAACCTGAAAACTTTCTACACTATAAAGAGTTGGGATAATGTTTTCACTCACAAAAGATTTAATTTTACTCCTGAAAGTTAAAAATTGTCTTACATCCACCAAGGAGCTAGGGTGGGGGAACAAACAACAACTTTAGTACCTAAATATTCCATTCAATTTCTTTCTATGGTCGTGTCATCAAGTTCAGAGTTTATTATTTCATTTATTTTTGTAGATTCTAGGTCTTAGTGATATTTTTCAATGAGTAATTACATACCTTAGGAAAAATATTCCCCATTATCAATTTAGAGTATGCCACCTTTCTATTTTCTTGGCTTTCTTTTTGGTTTTGATGCAAGTCAGCAATAACATGTCATATTACCTCTTCCTATGCGTGTGTTTTTTAAGCCTTTCAGAAATTACAAGTCCTTAAGATTTTTCCAGTCCAGAAGAAAATCCCTGTGCTGCTAATTTAAGCCACTTGACAACAGGCTTCTTTTCCTGAAGACTTTGACCCCAGAGATCAGCATGTTATAAGTTGGAAACCTTTTTTACATACCACCCATTATTCTGAACAGTTTGTTACGTCCCCCTTTACTTACCTAAAGAATCTGATATACTCCGTCTATTCTTTTTATCCATTCCTTGTGTCACGGTAAACTTTTTCTCAACCTGATATACTTGATTTACAAGACAAAGTTGTTATATCAGTGTTATTGGTCCATATTTTCATATGCTTTACTTTTTATTTACTTTGTCATTGTTATTCTATTGTATTTGGAACTCCTGAAGTTTCTCAGTTTTCTCTTGACTTGACTAATTAAATGTAGTGTTACCTGAAAATTTTGCTACCTCAGAATTCTCTTTTTAAATTCAGTAATAGCAAGCCCCACTACTGAAATTTTCCCCTGTGAAAACTGCTTGCACTCACTCAAAAGTTGCGGTAGTATGACATTGTGACTTGAAAAACCTATGTAGATTAGTTAATGCCATATAATAGTACCAGTATTCAGTAGATAGCACAGTGTCATTAGGTTCTCAGTAGATTGCAGGGCAGGTTTGCAGCATGATCTAGAGGCAAAGCAGAGCCCATTTCCTTCTGTCTCCAGCCTGAAGGACTCCAAGCTGTCAAAATGTTTAGCTATCCAGGGTAGTTTAGCAATGAAGAGAGGAAATTTTGATTCATTATGAGACTCTACAGTCTCATTTCACAACTGCTTAATTTATTTACTAATCTCTCTCGAGATCTTCTGAAGAGCAGAAATATGTCTATTGTAATACTGCTGTACTTTTCAAAACTCTAAGGTTGTGATACTGCCATAACTATCTTTTAGATGTTTCTCAATCTACCAGTCAGTATTACTTTAACAAATGTATCAAGTAAACAGTTAAACTAATAAGTATCCTAATTGGCCCAATTATATCTCCTGCTCCCCAGTCCTCCTACATAATTATAGTTTTAGTGAAAGAATGCATATTTTTGCTGAGTAGCTCAGCAGCATCACATTCAAATTCCTTCTGAACTCTTGGATGAATATTATCTAAATTGGATGATTTATGGCTTTTTAGTTTGTCAGGCAGGTTTTCTTGCACTTTTTCCTGTGACATTTCACTTTGCAAGCCAGCAATCCTTATTATCTAAAGAAAGCAGGTTTGGAATAGGTTTCACCACAACACCCTCTGTAGTAAAGAATGATGCAAAGCAATCAGTTAGTCATTAGCATTGTCATTATCTTTCTTAATTGCTCCCTTTTGCTCTTGAGTATTCACTAGCTCAAACAAGAAACCCTTAAATAAATCTTTGCTCTGTTAGCTTTTTTGGGGGGAGGGTTAAGCTTTTCAGAATCAATTTCAATCCTTATTTCTCTCCTCCAAATTTGATTTATGTATTCTTTGTCTTCAGTAAATTTTGAAACGTTTTTTCCCCTGATAGTCTATTGGATGTTGCTGTTCACTCACACTTTTCTTTTTTCCTTCAGTGGTTCTCTTTGAATTCAGACTTCTGAAATGCTATTAATGGCATCCACAGCCCATCTAATGATTTTAACTTCTGATACAGATTTCAAACCTTTTTTTTATTTAGTTGTAAGTTGCCTTTCCAAACTTAATGTTAATTCATGTGGCCTTTCTTTCTTGTGTAACCATAGACATTATTTAATAGCTTGGCTGTTATGTATTGAACTATTACATGACGCCTCTTTATCTTGTTCCTTTTCTTATAGCTTGGTCTGTCAAGAAATAACTTAAAATACTAACATTCATCCTGTAGTCTCGGGAACTGAAATGGTTCGCTTGTAAAATAGATACAATGCACAACAGTCACATTTGGTGGCAACTTTTAGTTTCCCATCAATTTTAAGATACAAACTGATCTTTAACTGATAGAGTTCTGGAAATCTCCAGTGAGATGTACATCTGAGGAAAGCTGTTCTCAGGCTCACCACAACGGGTAATTCTGTTCCTTTTGGTCATCTGGCAGGAGCTGCAGATCTCCAACTCTGAAACTGTGTATTCATACTGCAATGACAGCCACCTATCCTTCATAAGAAGGGTAGATATGCTTATGTCTTCCAACTTATCGGTGAGCTGGACAAGATCAGTTACCAGCTAAGAGGAAACAATATGTTTCAACATCCAGAACTTGGTTTGTTCATTCTGTCTTCAGTTTGGTTTATTTTGTTTTCGTTATAGTTCTGGCCAGGAATAATGGATGAACTGTCAGAGCTGAGAGAATTCTATGACCCAGACACTGTGGAGCTGATGAACTGGATTAAGTAAGAGGATTTTTACTCTATTTAAGTTAAATGCTATTTGTGTAGATCTAATGTTCTTAGTTATAGTGTTCTTATTTGTCACAGCTCATCAGTGAACTCTGGTGACCCATGGAGATACTTAAGGATGAATGGGCTATCAAGAGGTTAGCATATTAACAGCTGTGGAGAGCAGCTATATGCAAAGTCCCCCAGACTGCTCTGCTCTGGTTCAGTGTCATGCTGCTGTATTGCATGTGCATCAGGGAACCAGCTGAGTCCATCTGCTCCCATAAGCGCACATAGTTTTCCTAGTCGAAAGAGGTCAGTTTGGAGGTGTCACGCTTCTTCCATCATATTATAGCTACCTCTTTACCTCAAAGATCTTTGCAGTGAAATAATTTTATTTTTATTTCCCCCCCCAACCTGGTGTCCTCCTCTTTTCAACTTTATAGTTTTAAGAAACTTGGACATACAGTTGTAGGGCTGGAAAATCTGTACTCTACAGTCTATTTCTTGAACTTTAAAATAATCTGAATTGTTTATCCTTATAGAATTAATCCCAATATGTGTTCTAAGCTGTAAACAAAATACTTGTAATTGAACTTGAACTTGCCACGGGTAAGCATAGGTGCAAAGTCTCTTTCAGGAGTACGAGTTAATCATTTCAACCCCACCTCATCACTTCTGCTTTCTCACAGAGCATAGGAAGGTATTTTTTAGGTGGAAACAGTTTGGAATACTGCATGTAGAAGATCCTGAGAAAAAGGGCCAGGCAGGATGTTCTCTGGAGGACTGTGAATTTAAGGGATATGTTCTCTATTAACGTACAGTAACCACTAAAAACTTTCAGGTTAGGTTCTGAACAGAGATATTCCTGGGATTTGTATTTATTTGGAACTCTGACAAAGATTAAAAAAAAAAATAGTTTCATGTTCTGGAGCAAAACATTCTGAAAGTAAATCTGAAGTTACTACATTTAGCATTGAACTATTTGAAGTATTTCCTTGGAACCCTGTACTGTGTTTTCATATGCAATGGACTTCAGTGAAACCATTCACCCAGCCTGTTCTACCCATAGCAATGTATTTACACTCCATAATGTTGTATTTCTTTAATCCATAAACTAGAAGGAGTAATTTAGAAATAAAATATATTACAAGCCTTCACTGACTTATTTTGAAAGCAGGCCATGTTTTCTTCCATCATTTAGAATCTTTGCAGCCATATTGACACATTTTTGTGACTAATGTTTACCAGCCAGTTCCATTTAGCACTACTGTTTTATTAAAAGATGGTAAATGTCTGATAGTTCAGGTCTCCTGTGTACAATATATGGAGTTATAGATAGATTTATACATAAAATATGCATGTGGAATTATTCCCAGCCATGAACTGGATTTGACTGGATCCGATGAGAATAATTTTTCATATGTTCTTAGTGCTGAGAATGCTAAACTGGTGCTTTTCCTCTTTTCATTTTAAGTCATGACAGACAATTACAGAGGGAAATTTTCTACTTAGAATTTATTGTGTTTAGAAGTATTATTCATGTAAAGAAGAGTTAATTATCTATGCATAAATACAAGTCAACGAAATTTATGGTAAGTTTCTTGAAGTGGGACAGATTTTCTTAAGTTTTGATGTGTAAGAAAAATATTTTACTATACTAACGCTTGATAGTTCTGCTGTAGTTAATGATCTGTCAAGGTTGGTGTCAGGAACTAATCATTCATTATTAAAACTCAGTATGAGAAGCTCTGATTTGTCATGTATAGCAGTGAATTAGGAATAACTCATCTGTCTTGCAATCTCTCCACAACAAGAAAACCCTTCTTTCTGCTTAGATCTAAATGCATATTAACTTGTCCAAATATACAGTCTGAATAATAGTCAACTATTAGTCTGTCCACTGTGAAGTGTCTGCAGATGTATTTTTTCCTCTTCCCCTTACTGAAATTACCATAGCGTTTTCAGGAAGATATACTGGTTTATATCTTTACAACAAAGTTACTGCATAGTATTGGACTGCATCTATTGCAGAGCACGATTTTTTACATAATGATCTTGCATATCCCAGTCTCTTGCTTTTTCCTACCCACCACCTCATTTCCTTAGCTTTTATTTTAAAAAAAAAAAAAAAAGGCAAGACGGTCCTGCCAGTGACCCAGGGATAGTTCACAGCTGTGTTCCCAGATGGGAGGTATATTAAAATTCTTAGTTTTGGTCTTTCTCCCTAAGACAACAGGAACAACATGCTCATTTGTGAGATGGGGAAGAATATCAGTAGAATGAGCAAATCAATAGCGTGAACTTCCCTACTCTGTTTACTTCTGGTAAGTGTTTAAGAAGCAATGTCTTCTGCCTTTAAAGGGGAAACCTGTCTAGAATTGTGGAATATTTCATAAGCAGTTACCAAAAATCATAGAAAAGCTTCTTAGAAATCTCAGACAACAGCCAAAACAGTGGAAAAGTTAACTGAGACTGAGATTTGGCAGAGCATACGTCAACTGTATTTGAATCAGGTGTGGGGGACAAGCAGGCAAATTTTTGTACTAGTGGAAACCCCACAAATTTCCAAAAAGCTCCTAAGGTTAGAAAAATTGAATACCTGTGTTGCAATGGTGGTTCTTTCATTTAGTAATTTATATTAATGGCGATATTTTAATTTCAAGCCATCTGTAAATTTTATCTCTTCATTCTTACTTATGTGCCTGATTTTCAAGGGTAATCACACTGAAATCAACACATATTCCAGACTTTAAAGGCAACATTACACTTTTTTTTTTTTTTTAATTATTGTTCTTAAATTCTTGGGCTTATCCTTTGTCATTGACTGATTTGTCAGTAAAATTCAGGCATGAACTTGATAGTGCCTGAGAACTAGGTTTATACCAACTGTGTAGGCGCAATCCTTTCCATGAACAAAATATGCATGCGTAAAATTGAGGCTGGGACTAACAAAAATGCATCTTGTTGCTCTTTCTTTGTGGCTGTCATTTTCCATTTTTGCAATTTTCAGTCTTTCCAAACCAGAGGGAAAAAAAAGAACCATGACAGTTTGACTGAATGTGCTTTACTGCCTATCATTTGCAGCTAAACCTGTAGTATTTTAATGTAGCATTCTGCAAATAAAAAGACTTTCTTTTAAAGAAAAAAAAAAATCTAACGTGGCATGCTTGAGACCCCTTTTCAGAATCTTCTTTTCTCAAGCCCCTTTGCTTTATAGATTCATATCGCACCCAGGTGCTAGTAAAGGAATAATCTGAGGTTTGTCAGATTTTATGGGTTTGAAAGCCAACTAAACTACAGAGTTCCACTCTGGAGGACTTTTAATAGAAATAGCCATTTTATTTCTAATGATGTAACCTATACTTGCAACGTTGGCCATTTCTGCAGGGCTTCCTTAAAACCAACTCACAATAATTCTTTAGCAGCTTAATAAGAGAAGGAATTACTACCACTTCTAGAGTCTGTGCAAGTTAGGCATAGGCCTGTAGTTCCTGTAAAACCCTTTCATTTTTAATGAGTTGTTCTTTAGTGTTTACATAATTCTCTAAATTCTTAAGTGTAGGTGAAGAAAAGCTTCATACAATATATTATAGTGCTTAGTTTACCCATTAGTTCAGCTGTAATTAACTTGTTGAAAGCTTAGAGCTTCGAAAATAAATGAGATTATTTGTTCAAAATGCCATCAGGTCTGCTTGGAATGACATTTAAATTATATAATGTAAATCAGTTTGACCTGTAAGTCCTTGTCATTATTTAGTGACATTTCATACAGAATAAATTGTTTGCAGGTTGGGCAGAGTGGTATGGAGCTTGGCAGAAAGCTATGAAAACAAATTATCCTTTCATTTTATACATCATTTGTTCAGACATTTGTAAAAATGGCTTCGTTTTTTTTATAATAGAGAAGTGTCATTCAGTGGTTTGAAGTACATTAGCTGCCTTGGATACAGACCACAGCAGTTAGTGTCTGACTCAGGTAGGAGTATTAGAGAGAGACGCTTGCATGAAATGTAGAAATCATCCTGTACCTGAAAAATATTAGTTAATTGTCATATCTCCCTCTAGTGGCTGTTTGAGAAGATAAGCGCTCAGTAACAGCCACCAGCTGAAGTTTAGATGCAGTTAAGGAGGGCCGACACTGCATGAAGCTCAGCATCACCCCCCAGCTTCCAAGTGTCTGTCCACAGCAGTGAAATGCAGCGCCAGGTTTGTGTTCTTGGCATTGCCAGTAAAGCATGGGAAAAGAGTGCCTCCCATGGCTCTGGTAGTAGCACGTGTTGGTCTGGGAACCGTCTGAGCTGGCCCCACTAAAATACAGACAGTGGTATGTCTTCAGGCGTACAATTTTCTAGGACATCAAACATGTAAATCTGAGTCTCAGGGAAACATCTGCCTTCACCTGGAATACCTGATTTTGAACTCCATCCAGGACCAAGGCATGTAAGCCAGTTTTTTGAAAAGCAAGCGAGGGTCACTGGGCCACTTTTAAAGTATAGGAAGAGGAGGAAGTGCTGGCAAAACTCTCAACACCTGGTAAATAAAGATTGCACTCAGCTATATTTCACCCCTTCTGGGCAAGAGTGAATGCTTTTAGGAAGGGGAGGAATTGAACCCTGCATCTTCTACATTTTTGACAAGCGTTTTTACCAGTAAGTTATGGAAGAAGGGCACTATCACCATTTCCTCTAGCTTTCTCTTGTAAGAAAAGAGGCTGCGCGCTGCTTTTGGGGAAATTTGTTGTTGTGTTGTTGTTTTCTTGTGGTTTTGCCTTTGGTGCTTGCAAGTTTGCATTATGTTGGGCTCTTTAGGAATCAGGTGCAGGATTGCCTTGATAAGGCCAAGTCAGGAGCTAAGTACTGCAGAGCGTTATAAAATTTGAACTAACCTTGAGCAAACACAGAAAGAGACTTTTCACATTAGAAGTTTCCTGGCCCAGGCATAAACACAGAAACATGTTGAAGGTGCTTTGAGAATTAGCATTTTCATTTAAGGTGTCTAAGCTCTACCAAGTCCCCTGTGAATCTGGGCCACGTTCGTTTCAGCTCAGTCTAAAGAATTGTGCTTTCCTGCAGATTCAGGGATGAGTCCTAGCTGACAGCCTGTCAGGGCCATTACATTTGCATAATATTAAATTCTAAGATGAATTCATTTCTTTTAGTGAAACATTTACTTCATGACACTTGTGGCTTTGAATATTTTAGGTCAAAAAGAAATTTTAAGAGAGATTAAATATTTTCAGACTTTAAAATGAAACTGGTTTTATAAACTGCTGAAAAACTAGTCTATCAGTAAAGTTAAACTGTCCTATTAAAAATACTATATCTGTCCTTTCTAGATGAGATTAATATACCAGTGCAAGAATTTTTAGGAAGGGTTTGTAATTATTAATTCATCTGCTAAGCATAATCTCTTGAAAGGCGATAGTAAAATTTAATACTTGTCTCTTAACATTTTCAAGCCAATCATGGAGCTTAAAGAAGACTGAATTCATAGCTGCAGTTTCAAAAGGCTCCCTAAAGTGCGCCCCAAAGTGTCACAGTTATTTGACTACTATAGGTGCCATATGTGCATGTATGTGTATGTATGTATGTGCTGTTGTGTCTTCACATATATTTTAGATTGTAAACTTGGGGGGGGGTAGGTGAGCAAAGAATAATTTTTTCATTATGGGTATTTAAACAATCCTGAGATACCAAGACTGTTATTTAGATAAGAATTCTAGACATTGGCTTTGAATTTCAGGTAAGATCCCAGTACCAGTAATTGACAGCATTTCTATCAGGCATTGTCTGCGTTCCCCCTGCCCCCACCCCACTTTTTGCAACTGGGGTGACCTTTTTCACAATTTCTCTCCCATAGTTGTCATAACAGGAGGATTAATGTCTCGCATAACAGAGTTTTCACTCCAAGTGAATGGTGAATACCAGGACAGTAACAAGAAGTTTTAGCATTCAGATTAAATAATCCATTTTATATAGAATACCTTATATATCAGACACAAATCTAAGTCACAGTAAGTTTCTTGAAATATTAAAAGAATTAGGATATAGAAATTTACAAATATTCAGAGGCTGTATGAGCCCAAGAAATATATGAAATATGGATGGAGTAGTTTGAAATTTGCAGGATCATGTTTTCCCTAAATTTCCTCATAGTGCATAGTAAATTTTTTATTTGCAGTTAGAGAGTATTACCGTAATTTATCTGCTTCATATTTGAAGAAAAACACAGTTGCTTTGAACAGTTTGCTCCCTGAATAGAGGAGAGGCAGAAAAATATTTTTTCGGTCTTTTTTTTCCTTCTGATCTGTAACAAGCAATGCAAAAATGCCCCCACAGAGACTTCCTCAGACTTATCAACATTTGTTTAGGTCAAACACTCCAAACACAGCAGTGTTTGCTGGGAGCATGCAGCTATTAGCAGGAGTCAAACTGTGCACTGGACGGACCTTAACTAATCATCCCCATTATGAGGATAAGAATCTGAGAGAGAGAACAAAACAGGTAAGAGTATTCTGATTGTTTAAGCTAATTCTTACCCATATCAGTGGCTCCATTCCAGAAAACACATGCAATCTCTAATGGCACATTGCAGATGACATCACGCGCTTTACTCATTGAACTAGCTTATTTTCAGATACAGTTCCAGAATTTAACTTCTGTGAAACTCATAGTACTTTGTGCATCTGCTAACTCACTTCTGGCAGCCGGTGTATGTCTGAATAACTAGGTACTAGTCTGAATAGCTAGGTACTCAAGCTAGTTCTGAGTGAACTGGTTTGGGTACCGTTGGCATTAATAGATCCTGCTGCCCAGCTGGGCTTGTTAAACCCACATGGAGCATTTCCCAATTTGCCTGATACTCCCTTCAGGTCCCAGACTGGCACATAACATTTTATAATAGAAACCACCTTGAGAAACTACACAAAGCTGGGGAGATTGTTTTAAACTACCCTTTCCTATAATTTAGACATTCTGAAGGTTTACAGGCATCTACCAAGGCCTTTCAGCAGACAGCAGCACCATCCAGCATTTTTGTAGCCAGCAGCAGTACTATTGTGCATCATAGTAGCCATAACATAGAAACTCTAAATGGCTACTGAATAAAGCTTTTTTTTTTTTTTTTTAAATATTTAGTTCAAATCACATGGGTTATCGATCTCAGTTCTTCCTCTGGTTCAAGATAAAGGAATCATGAGAGAGCAAACAAAGAAATGGTGGTAATGTAATATATCTTAACAGCTTAGTTTTCTTCTTCTGTAGATTTATCAGATCTATGCCAAGAGATCTCCTGAAGATGTTTACAGGATACTGCGATCCTTTGGCACAGACTACGTGATCCTAGAGGACAGCATTTGTTATGAAAGAAGACACAGTAGAGGCTGTCGGTTACGTGACTTACTTGATGTAGCTAATGGCCATGTAAGTATTATATACAAGATTTATAAAGAAAATACATTTTGCTTAACTTCTTTTTGAAATACTGTTATGATTTGAAGTAGCTTGGGTTATTTCCACTTCATCATGAGTGTGGGAAGTAAAATCTAATGGAGCCTTTAGACATTCTCAAAATCTCCAGATTGAACACTGCTTGCTTTTAATGGTATTTGATAATGGAAAAAGGAGGAACTCAGCCTGGGCAAAATAAGTAGTCACTTCCTGGTGAGCTTCAGGTTAGCAGTACACAAATAGTGTTCCCTTTCAGAGTGTAAATCATGTCATAGCTTTGATTCCCTCAGGACCAGTGGACAGTTGTATGACTCCACTGTGTCAGGGGAGTTTTCAAGCATTTCTGGGGCTAACATGGAACCACAGCAGACCACATAACCCAGAGCAGATATGTACCTCTGACAAATCAGCTTTATCCGTAATGGAGACAACGATACGATAAATCTTACTGTTTTAGCCTCCTGCTTGTTTCATACAGCCACTGTTACAAATCTGGCCAGCCTGACCCTCCGAATGTATTGTCGAGGTTGTTTTTAGTTTCTTGTTACTGCCTGTAACTGTAAATTGGCTAAAGATAATTTCACAAATCTGTTCGATTTTATTACAGATCATGGATGGTTTGGGAGAGAATGAACCTGATTTGAAACCTTCGCTGTATCCTCGCTTCTGTGAGGAAATTAAAAAAAACCTGCCTTCTTATACCATACACTTCACTAGAGTGTTTCAAAACAAAACATTCCATGTTTACAAACTTGCTAAGCATAAATAACATTTCCAACCATGGCTTCAAGTTCAGTATTTTAATGCTAGGACCCACATTAGAAAATGCAGACGTTTACAAACATGTTACATTTGTAAGACATTTTACATCGATGGTTTCTTGTTTAATTACTGTGATTCTTAATTTTTTAGACAGTTTAGTTTTGATAATGTTCTTGAAGTTGCCAAAATTTCCATAGATTCATAAATAAATGCTAGCAGGGACCATTTTGATTATAAAGTCTGACCTTCTGAATACCTAGGATATAATTGCTTTCCAGTTTTAACTGATTGAAAGACACAAAATGAGCAGCCTGCATGACCTCTGCAGAATAGCTAGCCTACGAAGTCCTGTGCAGCAGGTTGGATTTTTACTACAAAATGATAGAAATTCAATGAAAGCAGGCCACACTACTCCTATACTGAGTATGCATTATCTTTGTGAATCCTTAAAACAGTCACAAAAATTGGGTTTCGTCTTACAATCTTATCCTCTTTGACAGATCCCTGTGCTCTTTCAGTGCCTCTTTTTTGAATTCTTTGGGAATGTATGCGGATATGAGTTTCCAAGCTTGTGAATGTGAGTGCAGAATCAGCAAACAAGTTTGAAGAGTAAAACTTTAATCATTGTCCAGCGTTTTTAGTGATACAGAAACGTACTGTTCTATAACATTAAGCATTTAATGATGGAGTGTTATGTATTTCTAATGAGAATAAAGGTTGGAGCATGCTTGATACATGTTGCATGTTTGTATCCTCGTAAAATGCTCAGAGCAAACAAAAAACCAAATTTCTCAGCTTGGATTCTCACACCACTATTTTCTGTATTTGCTTTCTGAACTACAGGGGATCCTTTTTCTCCCCGTGTGAATTCCAGGAGTAGGATACCAAAATTGAACACTGCCAACCTTACAAAAGAAAAATTCATCTCTAAAATCAGCAGGAAACTTAGGGATTTAAAATATGTTCAGGTATTAGAGCTTTGCTTCACATTATTTCAGACACAAAGCTATATATTTTAGCACAAAATCATTGTGTCCTTGCTCTTTATCCTAAAAAATAGGCTAAAGTTATTTTAAATTGACTTGGAAGATTAAGTGAAGACAGGCCTCAATCCTGAGAATTTTGTGATTTGTTTGTACCCTTTGTCGTTTTACCAGCTAGAACTTTGTGAATTGTATTGCTTTCTAAATGCTATGTAGATAACACATGACTTTTGCTGTGTTTTAGCGCTGCTTTGGTTTTATATTGAAATTAGAGATTAAGTCTGATTGAAAGTCTAACAGTACTCTCCAACTTTAATTAGACATCCACTAGGATCATTTGTTTCTTATGAAAAACGGAATTGTAGTAATCAAGTGCCTCTAGGCCAATGTTGAATTAACATTTGGACGCCTATAAGGGTGTTTGTGGCCTGTGCAAATAACTCAGTTATAATAATTACCACTGCAATTAATTTCTAATGATGGGAAACTTAAAGTGCTACTGATGGCAAACTCCACATTTAATTTAATCAAGATGTGTAATGAGATTAGCTTTCACAACTGAGCTGTGTTCCAATTCCAAGTGATTTAAATGTTTTCCCTTTTCAGTTGTACTAAGGTAAATTACTGAAGAGATGGAGATGTCACATGCTCAAACAATTTTATATTCAGTAAATACTCATTAAACAATGTTCAACATCTTTCTGCACTTCCATGCTAACACAAAAGGAAAGTGTGCTTTAATCAGACTGTATTTAAATCAAACATTGACAGTAGCTAGGTTGTTAAACTGAGCAACTGAAACTCCTGAGTAATTTCTAGCCTGTATCCCTTAATGAGGTTGGAGACCACTGCAGTTTAACATAATACAATAATAAAACATTTTAATCAGTATTAAAACTTTAATTAGGCCCGTAATGATGCATGCCTGTTCTTGCTGAAAGCATGGGTCAGTGAATTCCTCAATGAGTGCCTTACAGTAATTGAAAACAAGCACACGTAAGGTAAAGGATGTCTAGGCTGTATTGTCTTATTTTAAAATGTGGTTGTATCTTTCTTTAAAGGTGCAGTAACTTTCCTCTGATTGAAATGAGAGATTCCAAGATCCAGTGGTACCCTATCATTCTCAGAATTTACTTGTAGGTAACAGCTGAGACTAAGTCGTCCTGACTGTAACAGTAGTTATTTTTAAATAGTCTTTTTTTCAAAAACACAGTCTCTAATGTTGCCAAAGGAGAAATTTAACCTTTTTGTAGGAACTACCAAGTGCAATTTTTGGGGGGTTTGGGGTTTTTTAAAACAAGATAGATCCCAAGCTACTGTAGGTCTTGGGAAAGCAAAGGCTGTCATGATTCAGAACCACCACAGCAACACAGTTTCTTCTTGCAATACAAGCAGCCCCAAAGTAGCACACCAGAAATTTGAAGTATTAGGTAACAAAGTACTTTGGAGATTGCTTAACTCTTGCAGTTGACAGTCTTTAAAGCCTAGGTAGCCTGTGACATTTTCAAACAATTCCAGCGGTTCCTGTATCAGAAAGATTTAATACTAAAGGCAAGGGTGTATTTCAGTGACTACGTAGTACAGTGTTACAGCCTTCAGAAGACCAATCTCCTTAAAATAGGAAAATAGAGAACGCCAAGGAACAAACCCACTTACCAGCTCGGAGGAAAGCAATACACGCATCAACACAGCTCTCGGAGAGAGGGAGCAGCTGCTTCTGTCCCTGATTTAAAGGCTTGCCCGTCAGAGCAGAGCATGCTGGGGACGGCTGGAGCAGCGGTGAGCGGTCCGTGCTGGCTGAGGTCTGGGGCTGTGGGACGGGTGGTAAAAAGGGCTACGTTTCCTGTTCCTAGAGGTCGGGTGTAAGAGTCTGAGCCTTCTAGGAGGTAGGTGGTGTTTTAGTTGTCTGATAATTATTTTCTCTACTTCCCGTGTCTCGCTGTGATCTGTATTCACTGCATTAAAAATGTGCAATTTTTTTTAAAAATAACTTTACCTGTTCCTGAACTGCATCATCCTGGTGCACGTTATTTCCAAGTGGTGGCTGCGGCATCGCTGTTTCATTGTATTAAGTATGATCTGCCCCCAAGAACAACCCTCGTGGCAATGCATTTACTGAAGGCTTACAGGTAACTAGCGACGGGAGTGGCACCATCGTGACTTCTTGCGTACATCATTTGTTGTCTGCAAGGACTTTTAAGCTGCGCATCATCAGTGGAATTGTGGCGTGAATGACTTTTTAGATCACAGAGACAAAATGTTAGCAAGTAGCTGGAATGTTTTTAGGGGAGAAAAGCCTTTGAGATCCATAAGTATATTTTCATTTCTTGTTTCAGTGTTCTGCCAGTGAGATCTAACATAGTTATTTTATAATGTGTTGTTGTAAAGAGATGTAATGACTTGTATACTAAATAAATTGTGTAATTTGAAAAATGACTTTTTTGGTTGTTTTTATGTTGGGATGGATTGAGAAAGGTGCAGTTAGGGAATCAGCTTTGTTTCAGTGCATATGAAAGGAGGAAAGCAAAGTATTTTTCAGCAGGAAGTTTTGACTTTTTTCAAGCTTGTTACACTGCACATTATCACTGACTTTTTGAATCATCTTTGTGTTTTAACAGCTTGCTGGACTTCCTTTCTCTGTTCCAAGTTAAAGGTGTGTCAGCCATGATTTTTACCAGTCATCCCCCAATGCAGTTTAACTTCAGCAAGGTCAGTAGACCGAGGCAGTTATGTTTAAGTAAATATTATTTGCTTTGACCAGTAGGGATCTGCTTGTTTCCACATTGTAGCTGAAGTGTTAGTATTCTTACTCGATGAAAAGAAACATGCATTCTTTGGGAGAGGAAGATTACACGCATCGAGTGCTTTATTTGAATGAGGATGTCCTGCTATAGGTAAGCTTTTAAAAGGCAGGCGCTCTTGCGGCAGGGAGAAGGGGGCTGTGCAGAGCTACGCGTACAACTGTCCAGCACGTCTTTTTCTCATTTGTGGTGCCTGTCACATCTTCCCATGTGTAATACTACTCTTAAAGTGAGGGTTTTGGGAGTTTTGTCACCAATGTTAATTAGGTACAGGCAGGACTTCTGTAAGATTCATTTAATTCATGGACTGTTACCGTAACGTGGTATGCTCGTATAGAGGGGATTCTGCGTTCCACAGAACCAGGTTTCTCAAAACCACCTCGTTCATCAACAGTTACCAATAGGGTGGTGCAAGCTAGTTATCTAAAGCCCCGGGAAATGACCATGGCTTCTATCATTTCTATATTTTAAGAAAAATGCTCAACTGTCTTCTGCTCTCCTAAGCCTGCTCCTCCTACAGCCACGGTTTCCCTTCTGAACCTGCTGGTACTCGCCAGTCAGGCAGACCTGAGGACAATCAGCTGTCGTATGGCTTGGCTACACGATACGTACTTGGAATGTTATTTTCAAAGGGGAGAACCACCAGGATTAATATAGTTGGCAGGCAGACAGATTAAATACTAATATCCACATGATCATTTAAATTTCAGACCTTTACAAATATCTTAGACTAAATAAAATGGTCTTACTACATGTTTAAAGTCTGGAAAGAACATTGAAGATTAATAAAAGTATCAGCTTACTGAAAATCTCACTACCTAGGGACCCAATGATTTTTTTTATTATTATTCATTTTTTTTTCCTTCCCCCCTCACCCATCACAAAGCTTTCTGTGTCAAGCCAGCTGTCCCTGTTCTTGAGCGACGTCAGTGCTATAGTGCGATAAGCTTTTTTTTGTAGAGGTACTGAAATATTTGTATGTGTCTGTGTAAACGTGGAACAAGTGAAGATACAATTTCAGAAATTGCACAGTAATTAAAAGAGCAGCATGCAAATTAAAACATAAATTAAGTGAACTAATTAGTAATCCCTAGAAAGAGGAAAAGTAGGTTTTAATAGGGCATGACAGCTGCAAATGAGTATGTCCTATTACTGAGATTGTATCTACACAAGTTCCTATAGCAGTTTTAAAATGTTTAGTGGCCTTCTGTTTTATACTGTATATTCTGTAAAACGAATGTCTACCTGCAATTACACGAGCAGCTCTGAGGTGGTGGTGGTGATTTTTTTTTTTTTATATTTGTTTACAAATCAGGGCCACAGCTGTAATAAGGGTCACAGTGCACATCCTATGTGGCAGCTGCTTCTCAGCGCCTCAGATCCCAGAATAGGGAATAAGCCTATGGGTAACACAACTTGAGTAATTCTGTCGAATGTCAAGTTGAGGATTTCCTCCTTCCAAGACTAATTGTCTGTCTGTTGCAGAAACCACGACCATGCTACATGCAAAAAGCACTGGGGTATCTGAGAAAAGTACTGGCCCGTGGCCCGAGCCAGCTGCAGCACCCGGGAAAACTCAGGAACGGTAACGTGTCTTTGAGTGCGCGACGAGCACTCGAGTGCGCGCGGCAATTAGAAGCAACTGCTGCTTCCCTCAGCTTTTCAGACAGAACGGCATGCGTGACTCATGGCCGTGGAAGTATCTGATCGAAGCTGAGAGACAAATAATTCAGTAGAATCCAAGCTTTAGTCAACCTTAAATATATGCAAGGAAGAGACATCATATACGGAAGGTTTACTTATTATTTATACGGTGCCTTAGATATGCATGACACTTCACAGGCAAATATAGTCCTTGCCCCAAGGAGCTTACAAGCTAAATTAAATGAAAACCAGCCAAAATGACAGCATGTCCATAGTTATGGAGAGAACACAAGGTATGCAGACAAAATCACTGGTGTTTGGGGAAGGAACAGCTTTTTGTGCACAATATATATTTACTTCATTTTCCATATCCTGTTTGCGACTGCTATGATCATGAAATACAGAAGCTGACGTACCTGACTTGTGAACACTGCAAGCTATTTTAGCCTGTGTTTCCTCACAGGTAAATGCATTGGTAAAATTACAAAATCGTAGACTATGTACCATCTGTGAATCAAAACTATTAGGCATGGGTAAAAATGGCATTGAGCTTTTCCAGCTGAAAATGCCACATTATCTGCAGTGTATAACCATTAGTTGATTGTGTGCTCAAGATTTTCCAAAGTGTGTCACAAATGCATGCAAGAACAAGATACTGTGTGAACATTTCTCGTTTGGGAAATGTGCAAATTAATCTAGCCTGCAGACTGCATTGACCTATTTGTTCATGGTTTTTTTAATATATGTATAAACATAAAAGCCAGACCTCCCAAAACAAGCTACTGATGCACCTGTAAGCAAAGCACTTTTAATGTCTTTTACAAGTTTTATGCTTTGTTTTAATGAAAGAAATTACCTTAGAATGAAAGAAATTACCTTCGAATCTATGTGATATAGTCGTATAATCAGCTGAGACATATATAATTTACAAATTATAATATATAAAGAAACAGCACAAAATAAGATTGTGTCCTTGCTGCCCTTTACTCCATTTATAGATATGAGTGGTCTCAAAAAAAATTAAAAATTAATTTTACGGAGCCTTCTCTCTTCCAAGTATTGTCAAGTTAAAAAAAAAAAAAAAAAATCCAGAGTACTGGCTGGACATTCAACATTCTGAAAAAGGGGCTGATAATTTAGAGCATAATATTCCAGGCTCTGCAACCTCTGTTAGTTTTTCCCCTGTGTTTCTCTGTCCCCAATTGATCACGATTTTCTACTAAAACGTATCTGAGGGAGGCCTGTATTACTCTGTGTTGTTATTATTATGTGCTGTCGTGCATGTTTTTTTTTAAAATTACCATCTTTGAATTATTAGACTTTTGGCAGGGTTTTGTTTATCACAGGATTTTAGTTTTAGAAGTCCCAGCGGTGGGTGAAGTTCTTTTTTGGATATAGGAACAACCTTCAGTCTCCTGACATCCTAAAGCCAGTAGGTATTTTGACAACATCCAAGGGATGTTGGGTTTTTTTCTTCTCTGAAAAATGCATCTGTATCCCCAGTCAGCTCTTCCCAAAGCATTTCTTGGCTACAGTTGTAGTTGGTCGGTGCTTCTACTAAAACAGTCACTCTCCAGCCTCTCAAACCTAATTCTTGCAACACCGCTATGAAAGGAGGTTTAGCAAAACATGAGGGACAGGATTGTAGATGCAAATTACGTGGTTCCAGCTGGTCCTTAGTTTAGGCTCAGTTTAGTAGCCCATTAGGAATGAAAGATTATGGCGAACTGTCATGTTTGCTACTGAAATTCCTAACTAGTGACCTTTGAGGCTAGTATCTTAGAAAACCTGG
The DNA here is from genome assembly GCF_030463565.1 of Pelecanus crispus. NCBI lineage: Eukaryota > Metazoa > Chordata > Aves > Pelecaniformes > Pelecanidae > Pelecanus > Pelecanus crispus. The sequence continues at coordinate 36,384,420 of NC_134650.1, forward strand.
CCTTTTAATTAAGCAAAGTATTTAGTTGCAAGCAGCTGATTTGATGTGTTGTGCCTAAATTCAGTTTCTGCATTTATATGGCAGCATAAAGGGATTTCATTGTGTTATAACCAAAGTTAAACATCCCCATCTATGCTGCTTCATTCCTTAACCTGGATCCATGGACTCTCATCTGCACTACCTTCAGGGAGCAGGTGCTGTAACTGAGCCTCAGTCAGGGAAACAAGATGGATATAATACAACGTGGACTCTATTTCCACAAGAAAAAGACAATGTGCTTTTTTTCTTCAATTAACTGCTGAAGCTCCTACTGAAAACAGTACGCACAGCATGCTTTCTTCATGCTTTGAGCACCATCTTAGCTTATGTACATAAGATCTCTCAGAGAGTCCTTTATTACGTTAGTGACAAAAAAGATCTTACTTATTTCTTAAACACTGTATGTGAATGACTAAATACCCCAGTTTGCCCTTTATTCTTTCCAGTAAGTTTATATCCCCAAAATGTAAATGTCTAGAATGTCCTAAGATCAGCTCCTTCTACTGAATTTTTCAGTTAGATGCAAATTGTGGCTCATTAGTGGGAATTTGACTGCCTCTCATAACAGGGGAAAAAAGAAAGGAGGGGGCGGGATAGTATGTAGCAAGAGGATGAAAACCTGTCCTTTGCCCTTGCTTCCAAAACTTGGAAAATAGTAGACTTGGTAATCTACAGGTCTTCTGCATCTGCATGTGAGTACAGTTCACTCGGTTTCTCAAACTTTGGTCCCCACTCTTTAATGTCATCATACACTACCCCCTCCTCCAGCCCAGAGGAGCCCAGGGTACTCATGCTGCCAGCAACGGAGCCCGCTCCTTCAGCGCAAAACACCTGCAGCGAGTCCTGGGGCACAGCCCGGGGACGACAGCCAGCATCTCTGACAACATCTGACAAGTACTGACCAAAGTCTCCACGAGTAAACGAGGCTTCTGTTGTAGTCACTGATGTTTTGGTCTGCTCCTGCATGCCTGGGGATGTACTGCGAAAGAAACTGTTTGGTTTTGTTGGGTTTTCTTTCTTCCTGTAGAGGGAATGGACTGGGCTGGTTTGAACAGACACCTGCAGTTCCGCCATGTTGTATGCATCCTGGAGTGAGAAACCATTCACATTAAATTAATATTCTCTATAGGTCCCAAAATTTCACCTTCTAGTGGAAATAAAGCAGGAACAATCCCAAGGCAGTTCAACCAACTCTGCCGCCTACAATGCACCTCAGAGAGCCAAAACCCACCAGCAGATGAGAATGCATGAGGAACACCTGTGCAGCCTGTGCTACTACAGCTTTAAGACATTAGAAATTGATAGGCACTTACCTCCACTTAAGAACCATGCACCCTTGTGTACATAACCTTGCAAATAATTCATGTACCAATTGCAGTAATGAATCAGCAGAACAAAGGCTAAGGTCCTCAGTTATAAAGGAAAAGCATAAAATGTATTTTCATTAGCATGGTGAGCAACCAGTCCCCTTTTAATTGTAATGTAACACAATGATCCTTACTTGGTCTTGCTCCCCACCCCCTTCTTCATTGTAATTGAGGATATTTTCTCTGATGTCCTCCAAATCCTCATGATGCACAGATACGTGGTAAACTCCTCCATTCAGACCTCTGTGACTTTTCCAGCGAGCCCACAAGAATACGGCACTAAACAGAGCTGTGTAAATGCACAGGAACAAAACAGAACATCATTCTGCAAGAAGCAAATAAAACATTTATATGCAGAAGTGCTGCAGGATGGCTTAGGCAGCAGCCGTTCCACCTGAGTACTACAGCACTGGTTTGCAGTCAGAGCCAGTCAGGCTGTAGTTTTATGTTTCTCAGCAAATGTTTGATTTTTGCACTCTTCAATGCAGTTACAAGTGAACATCAAAGACAGAAGAAAAGGCCTTTAAAGAGCATTTTAAAATACCCTTTAAAATATAACTTTGAAGTTGTTAAAAGCATAACTAACTGAAGAACTGAATGACCCAAGTGCTGTTCAGAGACATATCTATTTAATGTATTGAGTTAAACTTTGTAAGAGAAAATGTATAGAAAGGGGTAGCACTTAACTAACAGTGTGTTGGCAGTAACAGATACAATGACAGAGAAACGAAGCACAAGAAGACACAAGACAAAAGGGGAAATTACTTGTACATTTTACTAGAATAAATCAGGCACATTTTGCCTTAGTATCCATGAATTTAAACATTTTTCTTAAATGCTTAGGTGCACTTTACACCCTCATTTGTAAAGCTTCAACATCAGATACTGAATATTATGTAAATATAAACTTGTGTACCGCTGTGTTACCAACTCTATAAAAACTGATAAAAGCTCCTAGTAGGACCTCAAACCATTGGATACCATAAACTAACACCACAGCGAATTGGAGAGAGTAGAATCTCTTACAGAATATCTACATGGGAGAGTGCAGTTCCGTGGGGCAGCACCTAGATGACCTTGGGACTGAAACTGTTGTACGCGGAGGTCTATGCCCTGCACTGTGCTGTGGAGCTACACCCTTCAAGCTGAATCAATGCATTTGAGATGTATGTTTACCTTTCCTCCTCCCATCCCCCAGATTTACAGAAATGCGTCACACAGATTTTCACACATAGTAACTTCTTGGCAAAGTCATTTTTTAGCTGAGCTGATTTTGAGATACTCAGGAAGTTTTTTAAATGTCCTACATCTCTCCTATTCTATTCTCTGACTGCTAATCAAAAGCCAATACTTAATATAGCCCATGTTCCAAGAGTATAAACCAGAAGTACCCCCCACTGAAGACAGTATCTCTTCCATACTGATACCAACAGTGTAAGCTCCTGCCTGATTTTCTGCTCAGGATCTTGCGATCCTGAGCTGTCATTAAACAGTGCTGTCATTAAAAGCGTTCTATGAAGTTTATAATTTCTTTGATCCATAGTGTTAGCGTTAAGAGCAGTTGCAAGCTCCGCAGTATCACTGTGTCTTGAACTGAACAAAATGAGCTGAAGTCTCCTCCTGGCAGCGAGGGGTGGGGAAGGTTCGTGTGATATTGAACCAACGCGAAGCCGCCCTGGTATTGATTTACTTGCAAAACAGTTCCATATTGGAATTTAAAAGATGTAATCAGACATCAGAAAAGCAGCTTTTCTAATCTACTGGAGACTTATACATTCATAATTAAAGTTGTATGAGTTAATCACTTTAAGTGCATTACCACTTTCTGGAAGCTGTGTAAGGAAAGGGCACCTGAAATCTTGAGAAGAAGGAACTTTATTAATAATTCTCCTAACAAAAATTACAGTTGTGTGATAACACCATTGTTAACCACATCTACTAAAATTTTCACTGCAATGCACACCACTTGGTTAAAACCAACTGTTTCTAACTCATAATTTACACCTGAAATAGCAGGATTTAGCAGGATTATTAGGTAAAAGATACTGTTGTTTTTCCAGTCAAGTTCAGTCAAGCACAGACAGCAACACGAAGTCAGCTCACAACAAAACTGCTCTGACGCAGCAAAACCCCCCTCCTTTAACATAACGATCTCTTATCAACTTCCACTAACTGGGATTCCAAAAGCTGTGAAACCAGTTAGCTTCCCACGTTACTTGCTGTTTGTATTTGCATGGCAAACATAGCATCTAGCAGAGTTGGGGAGAATGATGGTATTTCAGGTAGCTACAGATGAATGCAAAATAGCCCACAATACATTTTCATACTCTTACTACAACTTCTGAATGAAACAACTAACACCGTAAAAGCCATGAGAAAAATCCTATGTCCTTACTCAGGCAAACTTTCATGAAATTTAAATAAACAAGAAGGACTCAAAGATGGGATCCTTCCTCACTAGTGAGATCCTTCTTTCTCTTTCCTCTTCTTTTGGAGACCCAATGCCTAAGCCTGAAAATGGTTGAGGAAGCCAAAAGCAGCTGTTAGGAGCTGTGACACAACTGGTAAGACACAAGAGACCATTCCTGTCTGACCAAGTGTATTCCTGTTGGACAGTGTATTTCTCCTAGACTGAAAAATCTGTTTCATGCTCAGTAGTATTTTAAACAACGCTTATCTGGTAGCAATTTCCACTCTTGTTGTTCAATTGAATTTGCTTCCAATTATGCATCTGAACAGTTCCTCAGCAATGAAGTGAAAATGTGCAGAAAATAAAACTGCAAAGACTGTTGATGTTGATGATTCACTTAGGAATATATGCACACGGGGATGAAAAATAAGTTACTGATGGAGCTGAGAACATGGCAAAGAAATGAAGGCAGAGTCAAGTCTCCGTTAGGAAACTGAGTTTTTCAGCAGGAGGATGAGATGAAGACTATTCAGGACAAGATGGATAAATGAGTTCACCAAAGGTAGTACAAGATGTAGTTGCCATAACTACCTAACAGTGCCAAAAAGCAAATGCAGATGGCAAACATGGAACTAAAGCTCAGGCCTGTATCCTTGTGAAAGATCGCCAGTGTGATTTCACAGTTAGGTCCAGTATAGCCATCAGGGCACTGACATTGGAATTTGGTTGGTGACTGTGAGATGCAGGTACCATAGTTACAGGGCCTGTTAGCACACGCAGTGTAGACACACTGTCTACCAGTGGCATTCTCCATCATCACGTGTCCCGGAGGGCAACTGAAAAGACAAAGGCAAAAGGAAACCATTTAACTTTGAGAAAAGTAGGCATGAAACACAGCATTTAAGATTTTAACAGTCTTTGGTGACATGCTATATGCAGTTTCTGAAGTAGCTACTAGAAGTAAGTTACTTAGAAAAATTACAGGATTGTAGTCTTTTCTAAAGCAGTCATACAACAATGAGCTCCACAACTTTAAACCCTTACAGCTGGGGCTTTCAGAACTTGGGTAGTTCCACTGGCTTCTGCAATATTACCCATGTGAAAAATAGCTGGATTAGGATCTGCAGTTCTGTCTAGGCAGGACAAGCTATGCTATTTTGTGTTTCCATTACAGTGAATTTCCAGAAAAAAATACATCTCTAGAAAACTCTGTTTGTGTGGACAGCAGCAGTCAGTAATGTTTAAAGTGTACGTTTTCACAGCACAAATAACTTGAATTAGTGTTGTCTTAACCTCAGCCCCAGTCACACACAAGAACTCTGAGCTTAATGATGCGGTGCTTCTAATGCAACTCAAGTGGCCTGCAAGGGAACAGAGGTCACAGCTTAAGACAGTGTAAGAAGGCAGACACTAACAAAAGAAAGCACATCTACATTGCACAGCACGAGCTTCACAAGACAGCTGGCCGTGCTAGAGGTGTTCCACTCCATTCAAGCTAACATACCCTCTTTTCCTGGCTTTCAGGGTTTCCAAACAATCCGGATTTGCTGCTATTCTTTAAACATTTTCAATTAAGACAGGCAGCTGAAATTGTTACAGAATCAATGGAGATACACTGACTTCAATCAGCTAAGGGTAGTACCTAGAAGGACAGCATTCTCTGAGTAGCCTGATGCCTACGCAGGCACCTAGCTTAGCGTGTCACTGTGGTTCAACCGATCTGATGAGATTGCCAGCGGCAGCCTTCAAGTTGCACAATTCTTCAGCATCCACCCTTTCCCACCTGAATTTGGAGGGTTTGGGCTTGTATTCCCACCAATTACCTGCATTCATGCATCATCCACAAATCAATACAAATAAATTCCGGGTTACAAGGGTTATTCCTACAAGCCTCTGAAGAACAGCCTTCTTTGATGCCTTGGGCACTTAACACTGACACCAGCTCCTTCACGTGAGTATCCAGAGGGATCCTGTAGTTATTAAATCTGACATCCTTCATACATCCTGAGGCAAGGCACAAAGAGACTGTTTTAAAAGCCATTCAGCAAGAATGATTTGAAGCAGCTGTAGGATTTGGCAGTTTATGTTTAAGAAAGGATGCAGGCTACCAAAGTTTAAATCTAGCACTGAATTTACCTAAACTTTCATACCATTGTTTTTTGACTGAATTTGTTAAAGTTTTGATCAAGAATCCCAGTGTTTTCCACAAGAACCAGGTGCTGCTGCAGGCCCCTCTGCTTGTGTTCAACACAGTGGAGCATGTACCCCCTTCACTATGTTTTCAACAGAAAAGTCCAAATATTGTGGAAAATATGTTCTCTGTGAAAAATCTGTTCCATTCTTCACTGTGTACTGGTACAAATTGTGATTGGTTGGTTTTTAGTTGCAGTTTACAACTTAACTTTATAGAAGAGCAAATCACAAATAATGGTGAAACAGCCTTGGGTCACTGATAGAAATTTTGTACTGAAGATGTGTGGCATTAATTTTGTATGCATGAGATACCTCAGCATAAAAGCATATACCTTGAAGAATTAAGTACATTTTATAACTTCAAAGCTCTTAAAGTTTCAGCTGCTTAACAGCAACATTCATTGTCCTAATTAAAATGATCTTCATGTAACCATTTGACTTCTTTAATCTGTTTACTTAAAAACAACTACTATTACTCCCATAAATAAAAATTCAAAATATGGTCTCTAGTTCTCAGCATAAACTTTAGTTATTGGAATATTTCTAGTGAAACAATAGAAAACAATCTTTTTCTAAATAATTTGTTACACACTAATGTTGTAATTAATGCATTAATGTAATTAATTAATGCATATACACTTTATACGTTTTCTCCTCACACTTTTGTGTTATTTACTGAAATACTTTTATCTGGTGAAAACATTACCACCTTGTTTCAAGTGGATTTACTAGAATCTGGTTAAAGAGGTGAAAGGCATGTGAGAGAGAAGTGACAGACAGATACCAGGCGCGTTTAACCAAGTAATGGTGTATGTCTTCCTTGTCAATATAGAAGATGTGCTGCGTAACTGTGCATTACTTATACTGTGATTTCAGGCGAAGGGTGAGCTGCCAACTGAGGACAGAGTAAAAAGCTGTTATGGATATCTTAACCTTACATTTGTCTATATTTCTCCTTTGTGTAACTATTCAATTTCCAGGCTGAAAACTGATTTGTTTTTTAACAATTTTAAAAATTTAAATTGTTAGTTCTAATTCAATCAACCATTTCTAATTTTAGTTAATGCTTCAACTGAGTGACTGTAAAATCCTGTAATACAAAGGTAGTACATAAAGGTAATAAACCAGAGTTTGTTGTGTGCTATGCAATGCACATATAAAATGGAAATATTCCTTTCAGCATAGGGACAGTTGTATTTGGCAGAGAAGGAGAGCTGCCAAATGGAGTTGATAGAACTGTGCAATGAACCAGTTCTGTGTATCTAATGCAATGAGCCATCCACAGTCCACCTGGGAGAAGCTTGTGGATCTCCACTTGCAAATACTCTACATATAGTCATGTGAAGAGGTTACCATCTTTGTTCCAAACCCATTAGCTAACAGTATTTGCACATAATTCCCTGCTCTACCTTTTTCCTAGTCAGAACAGTTTATTTGTCCCTTTTGCAAAGTGTCATGCAAGAACTCTGTTTACTTTGGGCTCTACATAAACAAGAAAGCTTCTTGCAATATGCCCATGTAGTACCAATAAACCTTCATTTTTACAGGTCCATATTCTGAACGCTGAGATCAAGAATTCCTCACCTTGAAAACTCTTGTTTTGATTGAATGGGTAGGTGTTTCCAAGGACCAAGCTGCTGGGGTCAATCACAATCTCTCTGTATATTCCTGCTGCTTTCAGAATTTCTCTCTTCCCACCTCCTTCATAAAGGCGAAGAGTAAATTCATTTTCATTTCTCTCCATCGTGATATGATGCCATTCACCATTATCAATGTGGTAGGAGGGAAGGCTTACAGAATAGTCTCCATCACCCAGATTATATGAGACCACTAAGAATCCCTGAACAACCTTGTGGATAATTAACAAAGTAGTAAGAAAGAAAAGAAAAGTCATCACCTGACATTTTGTATTGACCTGTAACTGTCACATTACTTGAACTAAGACTTGTACGTAATCATCAATCTTAAAGCATTTGTTTAAATTCAGGGTATGTTCACACTGCACATATAGCGTAATATAAAGATCATAGATAAATATGAAGATCATAGAATCGTCTAGGTTGGAAAAGACCTTTCAGATCATCCAGTCCAACCATTAACCCACACTACCAAGTCTACTCTAAGCCAATCAAGGGCAGACTAGACTAAACCATGTCCCACAGTGCCACATCTACCCGTTTTTTGAACACTTCCAGGGATGGTGACTCCACCACCTCTCTGGGCAGCCTGTTCCAATGCTTGACCACCCTTTCCGTAAAGAAATTTTTCCTAATTTCCAGTCTAAACCTCCCTTGGCGCAGCTTGAGCCCATTTCCTCTCGTCCTATCGCTAGCTACTTGGGAGAAGAGACCAACACTCACCTCACTACTACCTCCTTTCAGGTAGTTGTAGAGAGCAATAAGGTCTCCCCTCAGCCTCCTCTTCTCCAGGCTAAACAACCCCAGTTCCCTCAGCCGCTCCTCATAAGACTTGTTCTCTGTGCTACTGAACTGAACTAGATACTGGTAGTAGTGTACTCACAGTAGTACGTAATTCACTCGGAGTAATGTTACCCTGCTTCTCTCTTGGACAAATTTACGGGGTTCTTCAAATGTTTGAGAAACTGGTGTATCACTTCTACACTGACAGCTCAAACCAACTTGGCTGAAGAGGTGACTCATTCAGTTGTATGTACAAAATGAACAGGTTGTCATTTTGAGCGGTTGACATCATTAGAACTACTACAGGCACCTTTCTTGGTAGGGTCTGAACTATGCAGAGTCAGCCACTCGTGACCACAGCTGAAGAGGACGCCAGGGTAGACACACTACTCATCCTATTCCATGTAGCAAAATATACTTCACTGTAACTGACAATAAACTCCTTTGAAATCCAATGGGATGCCATGGTTGTGAGGTCAATATCTTAAGTGAAGGATCAGATCTGTACATGTCCATAACGAATTCCAAAGTTTTTGTGCTTAGCATAAGGTTTTCATTTCTATTTCCAACTCTCAAGCTAATGTTTATCTGGGCTAACTATTCACTGGCATTGATTTAACTTTATGCTATTACTGTCTGGGATGCCTTGCTCACCTGTAAGGTGATGTGTTCATCCTTATTTCTAGACAACATGCTCGTGATGACACTATCAGGCTGCCGTGTCCTAATCATGGCTTCGAACAGCGTCCTACGGGCAGGCACACCGACAGGAAGCTGATAGCGAATGTGACTTCCTGGCCCAAATGTATATTCTTTGGCAACTAAAAAGACGGGATAAAGACCTTTCAACCATTTGGTAGGGAGAGGGAAATATTATTGTTTCCATTATTTTCATAATAAGAGTCGAAAGTAAAAGAAAAAATTGTAATGCACAGCATGGATCCATGAGACATAACTTGTCTTTTGGGACATGTCCCTTTATTTCCAGAACTTCTCCAGTCACTCTCACACTTCATCGTCCTCTGTGAAGAGGTGATCTCCCTCCTGACTTGATCCTGCTGATGCTTCTCCTTACAATGCTCACACAGGATGACACCAGGAAAGCAGAAGCTCTGACTAAGTCAAAAGAGACTGCAGACAAAGTATTAAGTGCCACAACTGATTTTCACTACTTGCTATTTTATAGCTGTCTTTTTGCTCCATGAGGGCTAAAGAAAAGATCCTACTATACCAGAAGCACAGATCATTAAGACAACAGTCTCATCCAGACACCAACAGAGCAGTAATTTCTAATTCCAGTTGTGTAGTTCTAATTCTGCACAGCAAGTGGTACTGGCACACTCACATTTAAGTTTTAGGTTATTAGATATTTCTGAAAGTGTAAACAGATGCAAATTCAAAAAATTGTGACAAGAACAAATAATTTTGTTCACAATTCTTTTGTTGTGCAGCCTCCATTATACAGTTATTGCAGAAACCCCTCAGGACTAAAAAAATTATCTGATACTGAGAATGTAATTTCTTAAAGCAAATTAGAAAAGAAATTGTTAAAAATCGCAGGCAACTAGACTGAAACATGGCTTTGCACAATGTAAACATCAGAAACTACCTCAGCCATCACTACCTTCAAACATTTCAAGTTTTCTGTATTGTAAAATTTACCAGCCTATCAATAATGTAACAGAAAAACAGACTTCACCTTCATCACATCGATAGCCATAGTAACCCGGTAAACAATGACAAGCAAATGAGCCCCAGTCTCCAAGACACCTCCCATGAATACCACAGGAAGAAGACCCCATGGTCTCACAGCTCCCATCCGTAAGTGTGCAGCCAGGGAAGCTATTCAGGGACTCTGCAGGAGACTGAAGGTCATATACCTTCAAGACAAAATTGTATGACACCGAAATATTATTTAAGAACACTTACACTTCATTCTTGAACAGAAATAGCTATACCACACAACAGTCTGTTCTTCATCTGCATTGTTCTTCATCTGCATTGCTTAAGATGCTAAGTTTGCTTTTTGACATACAGATTTCAACTTATTTTATCAAGACCATATTTTGCCTTTGAATAAACTCAACTGACTATGAAAGCAAAAAAACCCCTAATATTTCCTAACAAAGCAGACAGCTGGCATAAATACACCATTATACAATTGCCATTCAGAAGTTCCCTGAATGCATAAAGAAGCTTGGAAGACAGCTGCATGAAGTAGGGGATAAACAAAGGCACAGTTTCTGGCTCACAAATACATCTGCTTGTAATTGAGAAATAACTCTTCAAGGTAGTTATTCTAATTATGACAGAAAAATCCAGAATTTTCTTGTATTTTACACTGACACATATGGGCACTGAATAGATTAATGGAAGCAAAAGTTTCAGCTATAATAGAAATCTTCCCAAATTTAATAGAGAAGTTTACTTCTTTGCTAAAGCGAAATGTTACACTTCTCTTACCTGAGTATCCAAGACGAAGTTGCGCAAACAACCAGAAAAGTGTTTGTGTAGCAATTGTGGGTACGAATATGGTAACGATTCTTTTACACCACCCAGCTGTAGAACATGGTTCACATTCAAATACCTTTAAAAATTATATGAATAATAAAAATAGATGTGAATTTACCTTCAAACATAGGCATTATATAACAAGGCAGATAAATAAACATCTACACTGCATTTCCAAATAATAGAGGCTTTATAAGAAAAGAATGCAACTATTTTATCTACTTCTTTCTCTGAAATACAGTCAGTCAGTGAGCAGAAGCCAACCCATGGGTAATTTATTTTTTAAACATGACAGTGAAGTCTATTGGGAATTTAACTGTGGGACACTATTACAATTCAGGTATGTTTGTGTTCAAGTCAGGAACAGCTATATTCTAGACACCGCTCTCCTTCAAGTGCTTCTGTGTGTGCACATGCATCCTATGCTGTAGGAATACTACAACAAAAACTGTTTTCTGTATGATAAAGGCCAGAAATCTAAAAGTTGAGTCAATGTGGTCTAAAAGGGACAGTACTCATGTCCAGGCTCTGCGATGTCTCCTAATCATCTCTCTGAGCGAAAGAATTCCACGTATTTTAGTCCTCACAGAGTTCCTTTTTCCCTGAGTTACAAACTCTTTTTTTTTTTCATTTGTTCTTATATTTTTCCCTTGTTTGTGTGCTCCTTTCACAACCAGGAGGGCTCCATGCATCTGCTGACAAGGCTTAATCCCAATGCTAATCAGCATACTTGCTGGGACTATCTATTCCACAGCTCAAGTATCTTTATTAGTACAAAGGTTTCCCTAAAATATAACCTGAATATTCCTCACTGTAACTTAAGGCCTGGTACAGAAGAGATTGTCTAAATCCTCTTTGTAGTATTCTTTTATATACACTGAGACTTATCGTATCTCCTCAGTTTTCCCTTCTTTCAGTTAAGCGACCTCAATTCCTTCATTCCTGATAGGTCTTATTCTCAAGGCAAGCTGATTACAGTCACTGCTCTTCTCTGGACTATACCCCATTGGTACACATCTATCCTGCACTGTGCTGCACAGACTGGACCCAGGACTCCAGCTGAGGCCTAACAGTGCTAACCAGAGTGGAAGAATTACCTTCCATACCTTACAGATCTACTCATGTTGAGGTATTACTGTGTGATGCTCGCCTTTTTCACATTAATGGGGCATTGCTCACTCACTTTCCGACTACCATTCATATCTGATACTTAGCAGTTGTTCCCTTTTCTGTATTTGTGAGGCTACTTATTTCTGCCTACATGCAGCACTTGGCCCTTTGTTGCAGTAGGGAAATACAGTATATTTCCAGGTCCTATTTTCAGTTTGCTGAGATAATTTTTAATTCCAAGCCATGCCCTCCAACACACTGGTCATTTCTCCCAGCTTGGGTCATCAGCAAGGGCAATAAGCATTGGTCCAAAGGATTGAATTATACTGAATCCAAACCCCTGCAGAATGCAGCTGAACACATCCTTCTGCTTTGAATGTAATAACTGCTTTTTGAGTAAGATTTTCCAACTTTTTCAGTTTTAACTGAGGATAAAGGCTGACCCAACAGTACAAGCAATTTAAACCACCAGAGTCATTATCACACCTTGGCTGTATTACTTTGCTGGAAAACAAACACAGGTGGATTGTATGTCTCAATATAAACCACCAGAGTCATTATCACACCTTGGCTGTATTACTTTGCTGGAAAACAAACACAGGTGGATTGTATGTCTCAATATGAGATGCTGTGACCCACAATCAGGCACACCAGCACCAGCCTACTTTAATCAGCAGTTTATAAAAGTACGCCAGGCTGTGAACAGGTGAGGTATGGATATACGTGCACTTCCTCTGATTCTGCGATAAAGGCAGTAACCTTGGATCAGCTGGGGACCCCGATGTGTTAGTCTGCCCTAATATGTTCGCCAAAGGTTGTCTGTAGGAGCCCTCAGACTTACACCAATTAGACAGTAAGATTGGTTGAGGATCCAGAGTTACTGCCATTAAAAAGTCAACTGGCCTAATTTCATGAGGTTTTCCAGAACACTGACTTGATAAATAAAGTGAGAGAAATCCTGCGGGTAAGGGATGGTACACAGTACCCACAAAAGCTCCAGTATTAGCCATACAGTGTTCTGGGGTTGTCATTTAGTATCGCAACACTACTCAGAGGAAGACTGGTTCCTTAAAATTTGTGTAGTGCTTTAAAATCCAGATTTGGCCCAGAAGGTCTTAGAGAAAAGCAAATGCTTTTATGCTCCTAGTCATTAATAACTTTGCTTCAACTTGATAGGTAAAATGTTCAAAGGCCTTAGAATAAACTGTCTTCTAGTGAATCTCCAGAAATGTACCTTGCTCTTCGTGGAACAGACCCAAAGACTTCACAATTTGTACGATCTTCAGCGGACAGCCATTTGCCTACTCCTTCTATCTCTGAAACAACAGCTGCACTGCAATGATCCAGAGTGAATCGAATATCCTACACCAAAATATAGGATTATTAAGACTTTCAGTAAAATTCAATAAACAAGTTATATCAAATTTTCATCTTTTTCTTTTTGCATACCATCAAGCAAAAAGGGCTGAGTTTTTTTCCTGCTCTGTTTTCCATCTTGCAATAAACAGTAAAGCCAAAATGGAACCATTTAACAAAGAAGGCACTTAACTCTGCATTTTATTTATGCTTCCAAGTAGCTTAACCACTCTCACAAAAACTGTAACTGCATTTGCAAATAAATAATTATCTGATTTTTGTGCACAGGCAATTGATTTCAGTGTCCAAATGTGTACACTGAATGTGCAAATTACAACTAAGCCTTTATGCATATTCCACATGTTTTGCAGAGCTTAAAGAATAGGAAAAAGATTCCTCTGATCCCGGAATATGGATTAAAACATACGTAAATTTGGAACTGACAATGCTGTCTTCCCAAAATTTGTATTACTCATCAAATCTACAAGCACATTTAGAATAATAAATGTTATTACCCAGTCTTTTTTTTTCTACTCTCCTGCTTCTGTACAGGCAAATGCTTTTGGAAATACAAATATCCTGATGTGGGTGAAAAAAAAAAAAAAAAAAAATCAAATAACTGACCTGACCATTGGTTCTGACTTCCAGTTGATGCCATTTTTTGTCTGCTACATTCAGGTGACTTGGAAACTGCAGCACCACAAAACCTGAGCCATGGCTCATCTTCAGCACAGGAATACCACTGGAGAGTTCTAATACAACATGAAGAACAAGTTAAATTCAGCTACAAGAATCTTTCCATTTTGGATATTTTAGCAGTTAGTGAATGTACTGATTTAATGGTTATTGATAGTCACATAAAGTGGGGTTCACTACAGAAATATCTAGAATTATATTCTATGACTTCTATTATGCAAAAGTACTCATTGAATATAGTATTTATTTTTATACTTTACATTGTGCCACTTCTTTGTCAAAACACTGGAACTAATTCCTGATAAGCAATCTGCAATTTTAAAATGCTCTAAAACAATTAACACATGCAGGTTTTACTCCCTCCCATCTTCTACTCAAATTTACAAGTAACTGCAAAACAAAGCAAAAAAGACGTTAATGATTAAGAACATCCAACAACTTTACCTTTCAATTAACTAGGAAAATATAAAATACCAACCATACTGTGCATCTTGCATATTAATTCACAAAAAATAACCAGTCATAACCTTTTACATATGTGTCAACATAAAGCAATGAGTTCTACTTGTGTATAAATTGTCCTGCAGTGGCACGCTGAGGCTGGATTCATCCATCAAATCATTGCCTGTTTAAAAAAGAGTGCAAAAATGCCCCAAGACTGAAAGCAGTTTAAGTGGATTTCTTTTCTCACCAAATTAGATAAGAATGACATGCAACTAAGACTGCATTAACCATGTAATACCTATCTTCAAAGTACCTCAATTCCTTTATAGTACTACAGCTTTCCTAGGGGGATTATTTTTTTATATGTATCAATCTGTCTATTCTGCTTTCCCCTTGATTTCTACAACTCTGCGAAGGACCTAAAGGCATAGGTGCAGGCTACAAAAATAGACACCAAAGCAGAAAGACCGATCAGGAAATGTTTCAATATATTTTCAAGCCAGAAAATAAATTATAAGATGGAAAGACAGAATTCATACTCTAACTACTACACTGTTCACAGGCAACCCATTCCCAAAAGACATTTAATTTTTTCACACACTTTTGCAGAATTACCTATTGCAATGAAGTTTTCTGTACTCCCAGGTTCTGGATTTGATAAAGGACCACTGTAGAGTAAAAGTCCATCTGGAACCACAGTAATAAACTCGAGAGAGAGAGAGCTTTCAAAACAAGGCCTGATGGGACGAAACCATGCATAACCATTTCCATGGAAACTGTGCTTAGTCTGCTGGCAGTCTGGTCCATGAAACGAAGCAGGACAAAGACATCTGAAAGAGCACAAACACAAAAACCAGTCAAAATTCCCCGATGTTCAACTTTTTTTTGGTTTTACATGCAACAAATGTAGCACTTCAATTACAGTAGAAAAACAGCAGTGAAACAACACAGATTTTAGTGGAGGCTCAAGGGTGCTTGGCAATTACTAAAATAAGAGTACAAAGCATATTTATCCACTATACTATCCCCATCCAAAAAAAAGTATTTTTGAGGCCATGTTTTTGAGAACAATGAATTATTTCACTAAATAAGTAACTTAGAACACCGAACGTCAATCGGTCAATTTATTACAGAGAAAACTCAGGGAGGTTAAATTCCTAGCTAGAAAAAAACAGTATAATTTCACTAAAGGAATACTGGTGCATGCCAGGTGATGCTATAATACAGTAAGTTTCCTATCTAATGTTTTCTAAACTCCTTATTACCCATTGTTTAAACTACATTTCACTCCCCCTACACCCCTGCTGCTACCACTCGTACTCACCTTTATTATTACTCTTCTGGAAAAGAAAAAAAAAAAAAAAAAAAAACAGAACAGAGCACACTTTCCGTTCGTTCATACTGAATTAGGTGCTCTTAAAAAATTACACATGTTATTTATACCACTGTTTTTTCCCCAGGGTTTTGTTTCTTACTCACACACTATTTCCACTGCTTTCAGGACTACAGCACCATTACTGGGCCGTTAGTAAAGACTCTGTTGTCATTAGATTTACACTCCACTGTACTCATGGGGTTTTTTGTTTCTCCTTCAGTCAGAAGTACATTTATGATCTTTTTAGACCTGTAAGTTCCATTCGACACTTTAAAAATAGAAGAAAAAAAGTAAGAGAATCTGCAATACAAGTTTCCTCACCTGTAACCATTCGAAGTGTCAATACACACCCCACCATTGAGACAAGGGCTTTGAGGGTAGGAGGAACAAGACTGATGAATTCGGTCCCTAGCTGAACAGGTGCAGACGGCATTGGTGGTGGTTGTTACAGAGGCAAACGACACACTTCCAGTATCCATCACTGTTGGGATGTCACTCACGGCGAGGTAGTTTGTACAACCGTTGCCCTCACTACAATTTGCACTCCTACATTCATCTATATCGATCTGTGAAATGTTCAATTGTAAAGCGGACTGGATCTAAGAGAAAATACAGTTTAACACATCACCAGTCTCTTCCTAATGAATGCTCTTACTTACTCCTTGATTTCTGAAAAATCTAAGCTGTCACAGACTTAATGGAATGCTTTAGTTTCTTGAGTATTAATTAGTAACATCCCTGATTATACAGGCAAGCAAAATGATTTGATAAATACAGGAAAAATTTTAAAAAATTTACAGTAGAAGTATTTCTTAAAACCTTAAGTCATTGGCACAATTAACTGAATATGTTAAATCTGTACTGGCCTACTAACATTATTTCCAAGGACCAAAGCTCTGACAGCAGTGATACGAGCTGCACCGTCTGCGTCACACTTCTCTGCACCCTGACAGCAACAGGCATGTTTCAGCTCAAGCCAGGATAAAAATTCTTCCTCGTGAGTTATACACATATATTATTTCTTATGTTCTCTCACACGTAAGGATACAGGAAAATGCAGGGCTGAGCTGCATTCAACAATAATGTCCACAGACAGCAGCCTGACAAGACCACTTTGTAGCAATTAGGATTCAGCCTACTGATTTGTGCCCCATAAACTTATATTTAATGTCAAACTGTCTGAAACAAAATGCAGTCAACTCAGCATACTGGATACTGTATTCTATTCTACATTAACCTTTGCTAGTTCATTGTTTTTATCATTTATTGGAGTTGCGCCTGAAAGCCCAAATACCCAAATAAAGAGCCTCACTGTATATATATATATATGTCTTGTAATGTAGTAATAGTGTCTCCGCAGGTTGCAGCTTCTAATCCGAACAGACCAAAGAACAACTAGCAGAAAACACAAAGAAGGGAAGCAAGCTGTTCACAATAAGCCTGAGGGCAGTAGTAGGGCTGCCATTATTTCAGATCTTTTGTACTTAAGCCAGTAGCCTACACACTGGACTAAGTTATCACTAAGTTTGTTCCCTGGCACAACAGATTCCCTCCTTCTACTCGTTTGGGGATTCTGCACAGGTGCCTATACAGCTTCAGAATTTCATTTGTATTTGGCGATTCAAATACATTAAAGTGATGTGTATTTAGTGCCCAAACATGAATACAAGAGACCTCACTACTCTCACAGTGGTATTACACTGAGGTATACAAATGTAAAACTAACAACATGAGATCAGGCTTAGACTCTCTTTCTTTATACACGCAATAGGTATTTTTTCAGATGATAAAATGTATGACAAATATTTTAAAAATAAGCTTTGAAAAGACCAAAACAAATACGTAAATACTAAAGTGCTTCTATTTTTTTTTAACTTGCACAGTCATCTCAACTCACCACTGTAAGAACTTTGACCTTTATAATCAATTGTCAGTATATCCTCAAATATCATAACATGTATTGAAAAACATGTCCACAAAGGCATCATATGTACTTTATAATGACATGATGCATCCCGTCAATGCAGTTTTGTGTCTGCTGCCCACATCTATCACCATTAGTGGAGAGTCTATAATGCATATTTAGACAGCTATGTAATACTGTTATAGAAAAACATAGCATATATAAACAACCTTGGCTCCTTTACAGTATTAGGATGGATTATTTTTCTGCTAAATAAAAATAGTTGTTGTAAAGCTATATCCCAAGGAGGTAATGCAACCATATTATTTATTTAGCAATTCAATGAATAATTCCAGTACTAATTACTTATTTTCTGTATTTATAGTTAAAACACATGTACAAAAACTACCGGAGAAATTCTGCAGCTATGATTGGTTTTCTGTAAACTATTGGTGATAACTCACTAGAGCTATTCATTAAATATTGAAAGGTGATACATAATTAATACAAACATATTTTTTCATTAAAATATGTGAAGTAATCCCCTTGTTACCACTTTGATGAATTCACCTGCCATATAGTATGGCACAGAATATTTGAAATCTATGCAATTTTCTATATTATTGTTGCAGTAATTCAATAAATATGCAAAAGAAGCAGTCATTATGCTTCATGAATACTATCTGTCTCTGGTATTTCCTACTTGGTCACTCTGGAGAGTCTCATAATCCACACAACTATTTAAGATACAGTAAGATGTAGGCAGGTGGTAAGTTAAGATATTCCTGTTTGGCTCCAAGAATCAGGGAGACCCTACCATACTCACACAAATGGAAAGTGCTGTTTTCTCTTCAAGAAAAATCCTCCGTAAGATGTACCATGTATTAAACTCAAATATGCCCCCATAGCCATAAATGACATGTCAGGAAGTGCTGCCTTGTCCAGGGCAAGTTACAAGCCAAGCAGTGGCATCTTGCCTTTGTGCAAGGCAGCAGCTTTAGTGCCTATTAAGCAGCATCTGCAGGACTTCAGCAAAGCCAAAATCCGGAGGACTACAGAAAATAAAAGTGGGGCCAAGACAGATTGTGTCTGGGTAACTGAGTTAGATGGCATGCAGGATCTGGCAGGAGAGTAGGACAGTTAGGGAACATCAGGAAGTGGAAGAAAACATCTCACATTCAAAAACTATTTTCCCCTCCCCCAGTAAGAAAAGTTGGGAGAGGGTGTCACTTTGTATTTGAAGTTGTCCTTTGGTGAGTTAAAAACAATGACAAAATTGGTTGTCTCCATCTCATTTATCTGCTGTAACTGTTCTTCTAACCTGCATATTCCTTCCAGCAGGATTTTTTTTATGGACTGTCATCTCTTTGTACAGTAGAATTTCCACCTGGGTGGCATCAAGCGTCTAATCTAAGTGTCTAACCACGACCTGGCGATTTGGATATTTCCATCAGCATCTGGGACGTCCAAAAAATGTAATTTTCAAGACATTCTCTGTACTACAGTACCACATTGGCTTCTAGGGATTCTTCTGATTTCATATTCAAAAGTCTGATAGATTACACAATGAAACACTGACTGGAGAAAACACAGTTACCCGTACCATGATGGGAATGGAGAACCATCTTTCTGCAATAAAAAGTGGTTGTATTTATTGAACCAGAAGTTAGTACAACCATATAATAATTGTTATGTGTGGACTAAGGAGAAGGGAGAAAGCTTGAATTAAGCACTTGCTTGACAAGTGTTTTTGTCCTGAGTGAAGCAAAAAAACTTTGTCTGTAGATCTAGCATACTCTTTCACTGAGGTTTGGAATATATACCTTGCAAAACTCAGTATTTGGGTGAATTACATAGATGCGTGATAACCCTAGAGAATATACCTCATTTTTAAATGCTGCCATCTCAGCATGCAGTTTCTCAGGTCTGTAATATGCTGAACCACCACGGACTGCAAATCTTACATCTGTCTGTTTTCCATCAATGTTCATCACACTGAAGACAATGATGTCACTAAGCTTGGCAGGTAACATCTTTGCTAGTAATTCCTTGAACTTGTCATGTCTCGTTTTGCCGTGTTCATCTCTCCTTATGAACTCCTCTGCTGTGACATCTGAGTTTGGGATTCAAAAATAGATAAACACGAAATACTGGGAGACCACAGGTTAATTTCTCAATTTACTTATTATTTAACAATATGGAAACATACTGGAAAGTGCACTACAGTGGTAAGTAAATCAAGTATTGATATGTAGCTATGTGATACCTACACCACATAATCATTCAGTTATAGAAGCAGCTGATCTAAACTCTCACCAGCAAATAAAACCAACCTGATAGACGCACAGTGGCAGAGTTTTGTATGGCTTCATTTTCCAGCTCTATGACATGGATTTGTACTGTAGATATAACGTCAGGACAAACTCCATCAGAAACTCTAACCTTTAAGTTGTATATTCCCTGCGGAGTGTTATCCACCATCATCAAAGAACCAGTCCTCTGATTTAATCTGAACAACCTAGACATAAACCTTCAATTAGGAAAGCTTAATAAATAAAAATTGAGAACTTACTTTATTCATTAACATAATTCAGAAGGCCTTAAATGTTACTATGAAGGTTATAGGATCAAAACTTACAGGAATTAGCAACCAATCTCAGAAAAGCACCAGAAACACCTTAATTCAGAAATGACAATCTGCAGAGCTTGTAAAAAGATGCTTCTGCCACTGCCAAATCCCCAGACTTTCCAATCCTGAATAAAAGCAGTGTGTAGTTGAACCATGGGGTTCAACACAGTCATCACGGGCAGGTCTATGAGATAAGTAATAAAAAGTGACAAAACAACAGTCGTTCCAGATGCTCATTTATCCATCTGGAACAGGATAAAGTCTGTATGAAATCTCTGATATCATCTTCATTTGCCACCTCAAAGGGACAGTAATCAGTAATTATGGAAATATTCCATGACCACCATTATGGAACAGCAACCTCTTAATATGGAAACAGGCCCAGAGGCTGCTGATGGACAGAAAGTCAGTCTTCAATTCTGGGCTACACAAAGCTTTTACTCTTATTTACAGTGGAGACAAAAATTCACATTCTTTTTCACATCCATTTTCTGTATTTTGAACAGCACACAATTACACTATATGCCATCTCCCTTTATGATATGAACAAATAATGTATAAGTAGGAATTAAGGATCCAATTCAACATTTCAATTAACAGAAAAAACTCCACTAATCTAAGAGTCATGGTTTTCGCACACAATTGTAAATTTAGCCATCAATGGAGATCACCAAATTCCCTTCCATTTTTCATGAAATTATTCCATTCTGCTCTTTTAAATTTGGGATTTGTATTCCATCGACTCTAACATCTGAGGGTAAATATTATAAGCTCTGCTTATTTTTAAATAAGTTCTTACAGAATGCATGTTTTTTTAATAAATTAATGATGACATCTGACTAAAAATCAAGATCGTGGTGTGACCCTGTTCTCTTGGAAAAAATAGTTCATGCATTAATTTCTTAATACATAGTTACCCAAGTTAAAAAGAAAAAGAGCATTCAGAAGGTATGTTCCTGTCCTGGTTTCGGCTGGGATAGAGTTAATTTTCTTCCTAGCAGCTGGCATAGTGCTGTGTTTTGGATTTAGTAGGAGAAGAATGTTGATAACACGCTGATGTTTTTAGTTGTTGCTGAGTACTGCTTATGCCAGTCAAGGACTTTTTCAGCTTCCCATGCTCTGCCAGGCGCACAAGAAACTGGGAGGGGGCACAGCCAGAATAGTTGATCCAAACTGACCAAAGGGCTATTCCATACCATATGACGTCATGCTCAGTATAGAAACTGGGGGGGGGGGTGGCCAGGGAGCAGCGATCGCTGCTCGGGAACTGTCTGGGTATCAGTCGGCGGGTGGTGAGCAATTGCATTGTGCATCACTTGCTTCGTGTATCATTATTATTATTATCATTATTATACTGTTACTATTAGCATTACTATTTTACTTTATTTCAATTATTAAACTGTTCTTATCTCAACCCAGGAGTGTTTCTCACTCTTACTCCTCCGATTCTCTCCCCCATCCCATCGGGGTAGGGGGAGTGAGCGAGCGGCTGCGTGGTGCTTAGTTGCTGGCTGGGGCTAAACCACGACAGTTCCTTAATACGCTCAGTAACCCTGGCTTTATGCACGTCTTGAACACAGAGAAATACATGGTGAGTAAAATAATTACAGAAGCATAAATATTACTCATTTTGACACAAATACAATTCTCACTTGAGCAGTTTTCCTTCAGAGACAAATGTTTTATTGTCCCAGTCATCTTGATCTGGTGCAAACACTTCCCCAAGCACTGTTGTTGACCATTTTCCTGTTGAGATAAATTATAATAAACCTGCATTTAATTTTTGCTTTTCAGTGTACTTTATATTCTGCCTCATTCATTACTGCATTTATTGTTTTCAGATTCCTGCTCAATTTGGTGATGGTTATGACCCAAGATTCTTAAAATAATGTATAGCCTGTCATATGATTTCTGCCAGTTCTGGAATGGTGAGTACACTATGGATGTCACACGACAGAAGAAAAGCTGAAAACCACCAAAATAACAACAGAATGATACATAAATACAACTCTATATAAAATTTTCAGACCAAAAAAAAAACCAAACCAAACCACACCACCACATCAGGAGTTAATCCCCAAATGTTTCATTGCTACTCTACTCTTTCAAATGGCACACCAATGGAATCCAGCAAAAGAGGGAGAACATTTTGTGGGGTGCAGCTGGGGGAGAAGGACATGACCGAGAAAAGGAAATGGGCACGAAGCCACCGAGCTGTGCCAGTTCTTGGCCCTTTTTTCAGGCCCCTGTGGGTTGTCACAGAAGTGGAACATCCAACCAGCTGTTCTAAAATAGCAAAAGGAGCAACTCCAGGGAAGGAGACCTGTGAATTCCACAGCCAAGATTCAGCAACATAGGAAATTTTTAATGTTCAAATCTGGAGTCAATCCACCGTAGAAACTTCATTCTCTCATTTCTACGGTAGGATCTGGTCACATTTTTTTCTGATTTAGGTGTACTGAATTCAGCAAAAATAACTCATTGCAAAAATATCTTCTGTAGCTTAATCTTCTCTAATATTTATCAGAAATTCTACCATTGCAATGATAACTGAGATATAGCCAAGTCTATCTGGAAAGGTGTTTGGGGAAAGGCATAATAAACCATGCTTAATAAGGACCACCAGAACTAGCTTAAGGTCAAGTTTTACAGGTAGTTTCAGGAAAAAAACACAGTAATAGAAATTCAAGACAAATTTTAGAAAATATTATTAAACTGTTCATCCTCTGCTACACCACTCTGATGAGAAAATGTAAAGCATTCACTTAATGCAGGCATTTGCCCTGCTCTCTCCCACTACAATGTTAAACCTCATAGTACTGTGGCTACTCTCACAGAGCAGCTCTCCTGCTAGTGTTTCTTGAAATAGGTACTGTGTGTCACTCAAGAACACATCCAGAACAGCATCCTTTTTTTTTTTTTTTTTCTTCAGTTCAAAGACTATGTGTTCTAGGAAGCAGTCACTTATTGCACCCCAAAGATTATTCTTTTCCTAAAAAAAGCACTGACCCAGCTTTCTCTCAGATCCTTTCTTGCCAGCAGAAAACCTCCCTCCTCAAGATTTCTATCCTGCTCAGCCACACAGTGGCTGTCACAGTGGACGTGGGACTAGTCTACAATTTATGGGTAGGGCTCATTTATGAACCTCTGCTTTTCTAAGTTGCCTCAGTTCTGCCATTCTCATCTCCAGATCTCTCAGCGTTAGATACTTTCCAAATCATGTGCGCACACACAAAAAAACTTTTCCTCTGTGCAGGTGAAAACTAGTCAATGGAAAATAGATTTTATTGGTTTATAAAAATACTGCTTTTTCTGCAAGTGCAATATAAACTTGTTTGCAACTAGCAGTTTTTTGGTAGATCACTAGGGTCTGAGCTTTGCAAATCTACTTTACTTGTTCTGCTTTTTTCAGTAGTTTACAAAATTGGAGTTTCGGTTTCAAAACATGTAAACCATTTAAAAAAAAAAAAATTAAGAACCGCAAGACAGAAACTATGTGTAAAACTGTGCTATGTGCACGAATCTGATACAATACTCAGATAGCACTTACCTTTGTAACTGTACACATAGACTTCCTTATGGCCAGATTCATGGCAGTTGTCATTTTCATCACCGATTGTTATAGTTAGGGTGTTTGTAGAGCTCATAGCTGGGATCCCACTATCTGTTATAACTACTGGCAGACGAAACACCTTCTGCTTTTCTCTGTCAAAGGACCTCAAAGCAGTTACAGTTGCTGTGTTATTTTTGTTGTCAGTAAGGGAAAAATCCAAAGAATTCTGATAATCTGGTGGCAATGAAAATGTAAAGGGCGGCCCATTTTCTTCACTGTCTGGATCAAACGCATGAAGCAGTTTTGATGTATGGTTCATATACACTATTTCAGGCCTCAATATGTTTTCCCAAACTACAGGCATGTATGGTGCCTCAAACCTTGGTCCATTGTCATTAACATCAAGCAAGTTAATCAAAACTGTAACGCTTCCAGTGAGGGCAGGTGTCCCTTGATCTGAAGCTTGTACAACTAAACTGTATTTTTGCATGACTTCACGATCTAGTGTATTTGCCACAATCACGTGACCATATTGGTCAACCGCAAACTGTCTCATAGGATCTGAATCTGACTTTATAGAATATATAATGTTCCCATTCAAACCAGAATCCTTGTCTGTAGCTCTCACTGTGGTTACTGTAGTACCTACAGGCATGTTTTCAAAAAAAGGGCCTGTCTGAACAAACAGAGAAAGGAAAACTGGGCTGTGGTCATTAGAGTCTTCAACTTCAATCAGGCACACTGCAATACTAGAAAAATCAAGATCTTCCACTGTAATAGTAAGATTAAACTGCCTTTCACGTGCATTTTCAAAATCCAATTTTTTTTTCAGTCGAATAGTGGCACATTGCCATTCTTTGTCATTCTCAATATAAAACTTCTGATCTGGGTCTCCACCGATGATACTGAATATTAAGTCAGCATTTTCCCCAACATCTGCATCTGTAGCACACACTTGGAGAACTTCTGAGTCAATGGCACTGTCTTCAGGAATTGTTGCCTGACACATCTTTTTTGTGAATTTAGGTACATGATCATTGACGTCTGCAATCCAAATAGTGGCAGTGCCAGTTCCTGTTAGCCCTCCCCCATCTCTTGCTTCAACAGTAAGAAAATAACTTTCAGTCCTTTCTCTGTCTAACATTCCTCCTGCTACATGGATTGTACCAGTATTGGGATTGATATTAAACATGTCAGTACCAAACTCATTTTTTACATTCTCTGTTATCCTGTAAGTCAGGACAGCATTAAGACCTACATTTGGATCATCACGATCAACTGCACCCATTTCCATGACTAACGTGTCTGCAGGAGAATTTTCAAAGACACTCCCATTGCAATCATCAGGCATGCATGTGAACATGGGTGCATTGTCATTTATATCCCACACAGTAATAATTACATCAGCAAATCCCGTAAGTCCTTCTCCACCTTCATCAGTAGCCAATACAACAAATCTCCACAGTGCTCTCTCCTCCCGATCCAGCTTCTTGTGCGAGTAAATGCTGCCTGTTTTCTCATCTATTGTGAAAATATCAGCTGCACCATGCCCATGCAATGAGTATCTCAAATCTCCTTCATCCACATTGCTATCAGGATCACCTGCCATAACCTACAAAAGTTTTGAAAACAAAGACATAGAAATTATAAAATATGCAATGATTGCATTATATCCTATATGCTGCTATAGTCTAAAGGAGTCCAAGCAAAAGTATATGACTTGCTATGTGCATGCCAGATGAATGGCAAATGAGAGGTGACTGAGGGACAATTCAGAGTAGGTAAATATGCTTTGCACTACAACAACAATGTAAATATTCTAATACTAAAATAATACTTTATTTTTTCATATTTGTAAAGGTAATTTAACTATGCTATTCTGATAGCTACTTTAAAATGTTAATGATTTGCTTTTTAGGATCACAAATGATCCATCCTGCTTATCCTACTTACTATCTTTGTAATTATTTTTCCATAAAGGTCCACTTCTCTTCTTCCACTGACAAAAAGCCTCAGTAAAACTAAATTTCATTTATATATCTGTGCTGGGTTATTATTAACATAATTGTACCACAGTAATCTGTGCTCTTTCATTGAAATATCATAATCTCTGAAACTGCATACATTACCTGAAGTACAAAGACTGGTAACCCATCCAGTTCCTCAATTATACTTCCATAGTATTCATTGATAGAGAAAACTGGAGTCTCATCATTTTTATTCATGACATTGACAATGACAACTGCATAATCTTCCCATTTCCCATCAGAGGCCAACAAGTGAATCTCATACATTTTTGTTGCTTCATAATCCAGTGGTTGGGCAATAAAAATGGCTCCTGTTTCTTGTTCTACATCAAGTACTCCTCCTGTGTTTCCAGCTGTGATCTGATACCGTAATTTAGCATTTATTCCTGTCAATTACCAACAGTGTCAGAAAACACACATTTCTTGAAGTAGATTAAAACATGGGATGTTAAGATGAAGTACAAATCATACGCTAACTGATTTTTGGTATTATAGTTTTGTGGTCTTTTAAAACATGCAGCTATGTCAGACTACTTATCAGCATTTTCAATTCTGGTATGTCCAATTGTTAATGTGAGTTTAATTATAAAATGTGTCTTTGCAATGAAGTATTAATTCTGCTTTTACTTATGATCTCTTGAATTCACTGAAGGATCAATATGACTGGCCAAGGCTATGGGACCAAAAAGACAAATTCTTATTTGCTAACACCCAGCATGTAAGAACAAGTTATCATAAAGTACTTCATACCGTAGAACCATTCTGCACTCATATTCATTTATGCAGAGACTTTACCAACAAACAGGATAATTATGTATCAAGCCAGAGGAGACAGTCCTAACAGAACTTCTCAAAATTTCAGATGCAATACCAATTTGCCGATGTTTTTCTGTAAAGACTTTTAGCCTTTCTGCAAGCTCTACTTTCACATTACCATTCTTCTCTTCTTCCCTTCTTTCATAGCTACATCTTTAATACTTATTGATTAAGAGGACACAAATGAAGTTCCATATATCCATCACATCAGGTCCCCTGGTCCAACACTATAGAGTAGATTTACAGGCAGCCTAAGTAACAAACTAAAAGTTCCTTGAGTAGGTAAATCCTTCTTCAGTACAACTTAGCCACATTTCCCTCAACCTGCTTGAGTGGGTGAGGAATCAAATACAGCCAGGATGTACCTGCACTTCACAGACATACTGACAGAACAAGTGCTTTGGAACTTGTGCAACAAAAAAAGCATGGTTTCACCATACAGCAAAGTCAAATTAGTAGTGCACCATGGCCAAAAGATTGAAGTCTGTACCATTCCCTCTCTCATATGAGCACTGGTTATGTGCTTATTTTTTCATGACTTATGGCTGAATTCCTGACTGATTTGTAGATAAAGCAATATAGCTAAGACTCATCATATGCATTTAGGAAGTCTAGTTTCAAATATGAGAATGTGTACCAAAAAAAAGTAAAGAACAATACAACTATACTGTCCATAGAGAAAGCAAATGAATCTCACTGAAATCAAGTCTGATTCATTCTAGTTAACCAGGACATTTTTATTGGCGCCCATTTGTAAGAAAATTATATAATCTATAATAAATTTGTATTTGCTGGCATAGAAATTATTCCCCATCATCCCATATTAATGCATTGCCTCCCGAAATAAGAGTTATGTGACTTATGCCTCACAGCTCCATTATGAACTAATGTTCATGCCCAATCAGTTCACACTTAAAGAAGTTTTAAAATCTAGAGACAAAAAGACATTTTCCTTTCTAACACCACTAAATATGTCTTGGTGTGCTGAAATTAACTCATTAATATTTTAGACACAGCTATGGGGAATTCCAATACTTTACCTTCATCTTCATCATTAGCACTGACTGTAATGATAGTCGAGCCCACATCCTGGTCTTCATCCACATTTACTTCATAGATACTTTGAATGAAGACAGGCTTGTTATCATTTACATCGCTGATAAAAACCCTCACGTAGGCCGTGTCTAGAGAGACAAGAAACAAGAGATTAAAATACTCAGCTGTGCCACTTCTGTCAGCTACAATTCCTTAAACTGTCTAGCTGCACATTAAATGAAGACAAATATGCAGACAATACAGAAACAAACCCTTAGGGTTGTGGACAATATATATACCAACATTACTCAAAAGTACTTAGATATCAAATGAATATCACATCCAATTTGTTTAAACAGATAATATGTGAATAATTGATGCCTAATACAGCAACTGTACAGTTTTTAGTCATAACTTTTTGTCCTGAAGCCACAAAAGCCAAATTTTAAGTCTTTATTTAAGCACAGCCATCAACTTCCTTGAACTTTCCAGCTTCATACTTCGTAATTACTTTTGACTGAATACAGTACCATATGCAGTGCTTTCAGAAACACCTCTACTCTCCGAAGATCTGCATCCTCTGGATAATGGGTGCATCTTTGCTAGCTAGGAAATACTTTCTAAACTCTAAGTATGAAGCCCTAGTTTCCTTTTAATTTCAGAACAAAAAACTTGCCTGATCATCATATAAAATATCTCTTCCAGCTCTGACAGAACTGTTGCACAGACAGACAGTAAAAAACAAAAAAACCCAAAACCCAAAACCAAAACAACGGACACTCTTTCATAAGTACACTTGAAAAAAAGGAAATTAACATTTAATCTTGCATTTCAGAGCTGCTGTTTTCAGAGACCAATCCAGGTAAAATCATGCTTGTCACAGACATCTGTGTCTTACCAGAGTTTGGCTTCCCGTATTTTCCAGGTCGAGCTGATTCAGAGCCATCTACTGACTTGACTTCTAGAAGATAAGACCCCTTCTTCTCTCTGTCAAACACCGAGGCAGTGCATATTGAGCCTGTCTGTGAGTCCAAGCCAAAATATGCATAGTCTCTGCCACTGTCATGTAACAGCGAGTAAGTTATCTAAAGGATTAAAAAGAAGTTGTTAATCTATACTTCCCTTTTGTTGGATAGTTCACAACTAAGTAAGTACTTCAAGAAAGGAAGAACAGTCTTGTGTTTGAGAACTTGATCAGGGCCAAAAAAGCTGAACAAAACTGCCAGCTTGAGCAATCTAGTTTAAAGTCAATTAACTTCCTTGCATGTTGACTGCCGATCTGTAAATGGAAATAAATTTGTCTTGTCTAATCAGTTCCTAAGTTCTCTAGTGCACGTTTGCACAGTGCTTGTGCAACAGTACTCAAACTCACCTAAAGATCCCAGGTACTAATATAATAGCCACAGGTGAGCTGAATTTGAACTTGCTCAGCTCAGAACAGACCATGTTCCAGTCTCTATTACACATATGTTTTCGTGCACTTGACTTCAGCTTGCACTCTTGTTGTAAGGATATATCTACTTTTGATTCTTAAAATCAGCAACAAATACATCCACTTTTGGTGTTAACTTGATATAACTTGATAACTTGATTCAGTTTTCAGTACCCCCAATGATTTCCAACTTACAGAAGCTTTTAACACATTTTTTCTTCCATTAGTTTTCCAATCACATTTTAGGTCTATGTAGACCTTTCCAAACCAGAGCATTCTATAGCAAGTTTTTCACTTGAGCTACAGGTTGTAGAAATATTTTGTCTTTGTTTTCTGTCTCACACCTACTAGTTTTAGTTGCATTCTTCACATGGCAAGAGAGAAACATGTAATTAAGTACTTTATTTCATCTCATGTTTCCCTATTAGCCATCCCTTTTCTAGGTTGAAGACTTCTAGTCTATTTAGCCATTGTTCATACAGAAGTTACTCCGTATCTTTCATCACAGAAGATGTAGGTCCCCACTTGCTTACCTCACCATTCTGACCAAGGTCAAGGTCAGTGGCAGACACTTGTATGACAAATGTCCCAACACCAGCTCCCTCTGTTACCGAGGCTTCATAAATAGATGAAGTGAAGAAGGGGACATTGTCATTGACATCTAAAACATCAAAAAGAGTGAATAAAGAGAAAATTATAAAAATTGAAAGAAAAAGAAAAAAAAAGGTACTATGATTCTATTATAACATCACTGAACAGCTTACACACCCGTTAGATTAATATAGATCATAGTGAATGCTGCCAGAGGAACTGCAGCAACGTTCTGTGCTCGAACCCTCAGTACAAAGCTCTTTGTTGTTTCATAATCTAGTGGCTCAGCTACCAGGATTGAAGCAGAACCATCATGTCTGTTTGGAGTCAGGTAGAAACGAACTGGCATGTTGGTCTCCGGAACAAGTCCATCTTCTAGGTTATAGGTCACACGGGGATCACCGAGGAGAGAAGTTGCTTTGATTGTCTGCACAGTTCAAAAAGTTTACATAATCAACATTTTTGTAAGTAAAGCATCATTTCTAAAAGCTTTTGTGTATTGACTCTCCCAGATCTTCAGCTCTCAACTGAAAACACTAGGACAAGTATTTCCTGATACCAAAACTTAACCCTGCCTGATACACCTCCATGCTGCAAACAGCTGCAGCCAAAGATTACCAGTCATTATGTGTTTGGGTACTCACGCTTTTATCCTAAAAATATGTATTTTGGAGGTAGTTCATAAAGCTGTTCTGATTACTCATTCTGCACAACCAAACTGAACAACTCTAAGTACTTTAAGCCAAATAATCACCTCGGGTAACACAGAAGCATTCAAAATATTAGAACACCAACAGTGTTGTCCAAATGGGAAGGAAATTAAATAATGGTTGCACACATATAAATTAGAGCAAAAATGCTGGTTACCATTAGCATTACTGAAAGAAAACTGATAGCAGATCATTAGTCCCTACAATACACGAAACGGTTATAAAAGCTCACTATATTTAAGCAAATAAGCAATGCTCAGTTACTCTATAGCCTTAGAGCTATAGACAAACAAGTCTGTCCCAGCCTTACCAGAATCGATGCATCTCGTGTAGTATTCTCTGGAATAACAACTTCATAGCTGTCTCTTTCCCACTGTGGTGGCTGGTTTTTTGCACTGGTAATAGTTACCACAAGTTCAACTTTGCTGCTCCTATTACCTCCATCTGTAGCAATAATCTCTCGAATTATAGACGACCTCTGAACAGTAAAAAAAAAGGGGTTGTTACAAAGGGTTTTGATCAGGGTGCGAGAAGCTGAAAAGTCCTTGACTTAGCGTAAATGTTGCTTAGCAACAACTAAAACATCAGTGTGTTATCAACATTATTCTCATCCTAAATCCAAAACACAGCTTTATACCACCTATTAGGAAGAAAATTAACTCCATCCCAGCCGAAACGAGGACACAATATTAAAAATATCTACTAGGTATTTAAAATTGACATCTACAACAATATTTTTGTTTCAACACAAATTACTTTACAACTCTGAAAATATTAAACTGCTTATGTAGGTATCTAGAACTGGCTGAAACCGAAATTTTAGATAACTACATGCAACAATGTTGTTCATTATGCCTTCACCTTCCTGAGGGGGTAGCTATGCTTAGTCCACCACAACTAACATGTATCAAGTTGGGAATCTGTATTAGAAGCAAAATTTCACACTCTCTCACATTCAGGTTTGTGTCTTAACTCATTGCCTGTTAATATAGTGAAGTCTGACACCTGGTTTCTTGCTCCCCTGCTTACAGTCTCAGCCCTCCAGTCCTTGGTATTAGCATGCTAAAGCTAATGAAATGGGAAGAACAAGTTCTCAGAGGCAGTGCTGTCAGCTTTCCAGCTGAAAGCAGGGCTTGCTTATATCCAATTCACAGTCAATGAATTCGCCAGCTAAAAGTCTTAGACTCATATTTAATTTAAACATGACATATTGATCCTTTAATGTGAAGGGGCAACATGGAGGTAAGGACAAACTCATGACCTCGGTCCCTCCTATGATATATTGAGACAGCCAGCTTAAAAAGGAAAGCAAGCACCATACCTGAGATATGGGTTGGTTCACAAACACCCAGCCTGTAGTAGGATTAATCTGTAAATAATTTGGTTCTTCATTTGCTATCGAATATGTAATAGCAGCATTTGAGCTGTAGTCATCATCACAGGCTGCAACACGAAGCAAGCTGGTCCCAACTCTTGTGTCCTCTCTTAGGAAATCTAATGTAAGGAAAGGATATTTCAAACTGATCATTAATTCACTGAAGTACTATGAACATCTTACTAAGAAATTAAGAAATACTGAAGTAATAATGTATGGAAACTATAACTTTATCTTCCTTGGAACAACGGCCATAAAAATCGAAGTATTTTAAAGAGCTGCTATCACTCCAGAGCTATGGATCACATTGGAACTTCATATTATCACATTCATAACCTGGAATTCTTGTTTCTCATAAGATACTACCTTTTATTTTTGTCTTGTATTTTTACTAAGGGACTAATTGCTCTGTGTGGAATATACATAAGTGGAATTTTACTGAATAAAACCAGAAGGAAAGGACCACGTTGTCAGAAACTACTTTCTAGGATTTGCATAGTATAACTAACAGAGAATTAACAGTCTTCATTTTTTTATTACATGCTTCTGGGTATTTATCCATAAACAGGAAGGAAGAACCAAGGAAAGGTAAAACAACAAACAATGAAGAAATTCAAATGGAAAAAGTATGTAATCAAAAGTTATGACAAAAATCTATTAGTCAGAAAACAAAGGATACAGTTAGTGCTCAGCACTGCACACTCACATGCTTATTACAACTTTCACATCTCTGTGTAGTACCACAGACACTTGGTATACTCAGGTAAAGATACTGACACGGCTATTGTTTCAAGGAATTTTCCTATAACGACATGCAGGAATGCCTACAAGTCAAGACTGTACTTGTTACATTGCACATTACACAGAATAACAATTCTGCAATTAATTAAGGTAAGTGCATCTCTGGCTGCAATCACCTAGTTGGTCACAAGATCTACTGCCAGGAAAGACAAAACCCAAAAATCTTAGACATCAGGTAAGCTCACACTCAGAGCACCAAAACTCTATCCAATGACTCTCAATTACATTCATAGTGGGTGTTTTCAAATCTGGGATCATTGTCATTTTGGTCCAGGATGATAATATTTATCTGACATATTCCAATGAGTGGTTCCGCTGCCTGATCTGTTGCTGTCACAGTGACAGGATATTCCCTCTGTTTTTCTCGATCAAATACCTGAACAGTTGTCAGAACTCCTGAAAACAAATTAAATACAAGAGAGTTAAAATACTATGCATTTGACAATATTCTACATTTAGACGTTTATTTGTCTGTCAATACATTGAGATACAATGCAACAGGTTAAATGCACCTATAATGTGAACTTCAGGTCCAAGGATCCAATCACAAGACTTAAATTTCAAAAGCTTAAATTGTACTGCTCAGGCAGATACAAACTTCATATATGCTTACATCGACACACAATTGGACTTAAATTTAGAAAAGAGAGATAAGTACCAAACTAACTTTAAGAGAATGAGGTTATAAAAAAATATTTCTTTTGAAGAGCAGTAAGTACAGGGTAAAGGCATATTTCGTGTCTTTTATCCTCCAGAAGTTCAGCCTGAATTTAGTTTTGGCCTTCCAAGACTTAGTCTCTTTGCTGTTTGTAAGACTACTGTCATTTGGGTAAGTCATTTGGACAGGCTGAGGGAGTTGGGGTTGTTCAGCCTGGAGAAGAGAAGGCTGCGGGGAGACCTTATTGCGGCCTTTCAGTGCTTAAAGGGGGCCTATAGGAAGGATGGGGAGAATCTTTTTAGCAAGGCCTGTTGTGACAGGACAAGGAGTAATGGATTTAAACTAAAGGAGGATAGATTTAGACTGGGTATAAGGAAGAAATTTTTTACAATGAGGGTGGTGAGGCACTGGAACAGGTTGCCCAGAGAGGTGGTGGAGGCCCCATCCCTGGCAACATTCCAGGTCAGGTTGGATGGGGCTCTGAGCAACCTGATCTGGTTAAAGCTGTCCCTGCTCACTGCAGGGGTCTTGGGCTAGATGACCTCTAAAGGTCCCTTCCAACCCAAAGCATTCTGTGATTCCATGATTCTATAACGTGCACTTAAAATACTTGTTTTTTTTTTTTAAATCTAGTTAGAAAAACACAGAAGTTATTTCACACAGCAGAACTTCCACATTTCAGGGAAAACATCAGTTCTAGTTCAGTATTGGACATTGGACATATTTAGTACAAAACTAAAGAGAGAATATCTGTTCATGTAGTTAATACAGTTTATATTTTGTCTGCTATCAAAAAAATCAATGAAAAAGCGCAGTCTGATTTTATTTAAGCTTTTTTTCCATCAGTGTAACAAAGTGGTTTCTATATGCCAGTATCAGTTCTGATATTCGCTTTACCTGTGTCAGGATGAATACTAAATGCTGGTAGGACACCACCTCTGTGCATCAGGCCATATTTCACTATACCATTGGCTCCTTCATCAGCGTCAGTGGCTTCAACCTGCAGTACAACTGTCCCTGAAGGCTGGTTTTCCAATACAGAAGCATGTTCCCGATAATACTGACACTAAGAAAGGGGAGGGAAAAAAAAGGAAAATCAAGGACTTACCGTGCCATTTGATTTAAAGATATACTAGAGAGGAACAAAATAAAAAAAGATTTAGCTACACTTCCATTCACATGCACTGATGTTAATGTTTTATCTGTACCGTGATTAATTTACAGACTTTGCTTGCTATTTTGTGGTTATATGAAGAACACACAACATGAGGCCACTAAGCATCTCCAACTAGTGAAAATATTTGGAGAAAAAGTTACAGTTACATATACTTCCAAATACAAATATTTTTCTATATTAGCAAAAGTCTTATAAAAAAAGAGGGCAAACACTTGCCCAAACCACAGAATTGCTTTGGTCAAAAAGGGATTTCTACACAAAGTAATTTTGTCAAGGACAGATTACTGAGAATTTCCAAGACTGACATTAATAGTCACTGACTTTTCAAAATATGTAACATTGCTCATCAACATTTTTGCCATCAGCATCAAATTTGAAATTTTTAGACAACAGATCTTTTAATATGAATTAACATTCTGAAAACACATTCAAGCATTTATTTTTACAGTACTTTACAAATTAAGCCAAACCACTTTCATTCTTCTTTCTTTCATCAGTTCCAGACATACAATCATCAAAAGAAGCCTATGCAATTTAGAGAGTGTTTTGGAATATTTTGGAACAAGTCGAATGCATAGATAGCTATACCTATCGATCCCTCATCACATATGTCACACTGAACCTCCAAAAGTTATTCACTCAACCTTATCTTCTAAAGTGCCAGAGATGAGATGTGGTTCGGGGAAGAGACAGTGCTCACAGGAGCTGTTCTGCCACAAAAGGAGAACAAACCCTGTAAGTCTTAGGAAAGGGATGGAAAAGATGGAGAAGACAGTGGCCTCAGGACTCAAAGAGAGACAAAAGCGGACTACTTCTTGAATAGCTCATCTGCTGCATCACTTGCAGTGACAACACAGCCTTAAACATCTACCACACAGTCTAATACAAATGTCTGAGCCTCATATATTTACCTTCTGAAAGATAGGCTTGTTATTGTTGACATCATCAATTTTGACAACCACCTGGGCAGTACTTGTAAGAGAGTGGGGCCCTCCAGAGGCGTTATCATCAGTAGCTGTGACATTAAGTACATATTCTGTTCCCTGCAGCTTAGGAAACGGACTTGAACGAAGTCTAACTAGCCCTGAAAAAACAACAATAGGTTGTGAGCTTTATTTTTTAACTATATTAACCAGTTACTGTTATTCTTCTCACTAGTAAGCACGACAACAAACCATTCCAGTTTACCCATTCAGCAATAAGCCACAAGGCTGATAGAGTTTAATTTAACTATGGTATTTTTACTGCAGTCTGATATTAAAACAAAATTAAGACAGCACAACAGGTTGGTTTGTCTGCAGGTATGTCTACAGAGCTAAATGAGGCAACAACTACAACTTAGCTGACCTGCACATATTAGCTTTAGTCTATCTGCTGCAGAAAAAAACAAAACAAAATGAAAAATCCAGAGAAACATTGTGGCAGACTTCTGTTTAACCTGCACCAGCCCCGCGAGCGAGCCTGGCTATGTTCCTGTATCATTGCAATGAAGCATGTGTCACCAATTCTATAGCTGTAGCTACCCATGCTAGCTCAACTGAAACTAGTACATGTTTACCTTCCCGCAGCACAATCATAGCATTTAGCTATATAGGCGTAACCTCAGAAACCTGTATTTTGCTACTGTCCCAAGTCACCCAAATGATACACCCTGCTGGAAGGGACATAAAGGCACTGTCAGAGAAAGATATATGAAAGATTTGCTACAAAAGCAAAAGAGACTAGAGCTATCTGGGACCACGCAGTAAGACGCTGTCATTCTTTTGCTCCATCATGCATAAATCACCTCTATTATTCATGAGGCATAATAGCAATTGTCATTACAACAGAGTATTGTCACAGCATCAATGTCACTCAATTTGCTTGCAGACATATTGCTTTAGCTGCAGCACTTATTTTTGACACATTTCCATTTTACCATGGCATTTCTGTGACAAGGGGGTACAGACTATTCCCCTGACATCATTTCTGAAAAGAAACTGCCACAAGCCACTGTGTAAACCTTTATTGGCTTATTAAGCAACAAAAGCCCAAAAGTGTTTTAAAAAAATGCTAATGTTTCTAAAATTAAGTTTCAAAGACTACAAAAATTAATTGGTAAAAAAGTATAAAAGTACATATACATGATTATCTATATTAAAACTGTGGAGCTAATCCTAAAAGATGCTATCAGTCAAATGTTAAGATTCTCTGAGCACATACAATAAGGATTTTCAGAAGCATCAGATATACTACCCCTGTGGCAAGTAGATGCTTTTAAAACCATCGTTCCTCTTAGGTGCCAAAGTATCTTTAGAAATTTAACTCTTGGAGCCTACAACTCTATTTTTAAGTCAGCAGGATAAAAGGAGCTCTCAATAAATTCAGCATCATGCTTCAACACTTGCAAGTTACCTGCAGACCATATTTTGGGTAACATTTCAGAATTTAACATTAGTATTGCAAAAACATGATTTGCATTGAAATTAAAATTTCATGCTAAGTGAACTCTGTGAAATAAAGAGAAGGAATATCACAGGGCGGCTTACTCCTTCCTATATATTCAATGCTTGTGCTTTGAAAAATATAAGTTCAGATTTTGACTGCAGTTCAAAACAGGTTAAATATGAAGTATTTTAACTGAAGTTAATTAAGTTACTTCAATCCGTCAAAGGGATTTGGTTCAATTTGGTTGCCTGTTGCTGTCTCAAAACATCCTCTTTTGTTTTTTCAAGCAATGAACAGCAAATAGATCCTATTAATTTAAAGGGATATGCCAGCCTACTCAGATGATGTGTGTTCGTGCTTTTTTTTTTTTGCTTTTTTTTTTAAATGAGGACACCAATGTTGTGGGATTTTTTTTCTTTTGTGATTTTAAAAATATGCAACTGCTGAAAAGAATTTTAAAAGATGTCCTGGTTTCGGCTGGAATAGAGTTAATTTTCTTCCTAGAAGCTGGCATAGTGCTGTGTTTTGGATTTAGTATGAGAAGAATGTTGATAACACACTGATGGTTTAGTTGTTGCTAAGTACTGCTTAAGCTAGTCAAGGACTTTTCAGCTTCCCATGCTCTGCCAGGTGCACAAGGGACTGGGAGGGGGCACAGCCAGAACAGTTGATCCAAAACTGAACAAAGGGCTATTCCATACCATATGACGTCATGCTCAGTATAGAAACTGGGGGGCAGCAATCACTGCTCGGGAACTGGCTGGGCATCGGTCAGCAGGTGGTGAGCAATTGCATTGTGCATCACTTGCTTTGTATATTGTTATTATTATTATCATTATTGTATTGTTGTTACTATTAGCATTACTATTTTACTTTATTTCAATTATTAAACTGTTCTTATCTCAACCCAGGAGTGTTTCTCACTCTTACTCCTCTGATTCTCTCCCCCATCCCATCGGGGTAGGGGGAGTGAGCAAGTGGCTGCGTGGTGCTTAGTTGCTGGCTGGGGCTGAACCACGACAGATGTAAAAACTGGTATTTCAGAACAAATGACTTAAACTGCAAAATATTCTCCACACATGTTTTTTTTCCTCATGCATGTAGTCTTCTTGGCTAAATAACACTGCTCATATGAATGATTTTGACCTTAAATGAAAAATATACTTACTAAGTTCATATTTTATATACTTTTACCTTCATTGAAATAAAACAGTGGTAGTCTCATTCTGCCTACAAATGCATCATTTTGTGTCAGTACAACACAAGTAAACTCAGTTAAGAAGTGTTTGCTCACACATGCATAATCAGGACATAGAAATAAGCGCGAGGGAAAAAAAACCTCATCTAAAAACCCAAATGCCCACTTCAAACGAGTTAAAACGGAGTTATTGAAAAAGTTGCACAAAGAAAACTTCTCCAGTCAGAACTGTCATCCTACTGTTTTTTCTCCTCACATGGCTATTTGATTACTAATAGTATCTTGGGCTAATTGCAGCAGGTAGATGTCAAGCTTTGAGTGCACCAACAGCCCTTGCAAACTCTTCTTCCTGCTCCCTGGGTTTGGCTGGCCATGTTCAAGGCCAGCTCCGACACCACGCCGCCGGCTAACCTTGGATCAGACACTTAGCTGTTACAAGCCTTGGCTGTGGCCTCTGCCCCACGTCTTGGGAGGTGCGCTTAAGCCCAGGTCCTTCCCTGAGCTCCCCCGGGGCTGTGCTGTACCTGGCTGTGCACCTTGATGACCCTGACACTGCCTTCCTGACTTGGCTTCCCACTTGACCCGACACCTCACCTGCCTTGTCACTGCAAATCTGTCTGGTGACCACTGGGCTCTTGGGTGAACCAGGTTTGTATCACGGGACCTGCTCTGCTCTTCTTGTTCAGGGTCATGCTCTGTGGCTGTGAGGTCCCTGCCCCTGCCTGCCTTGCTGTCACCCTTGACTCCCATTTCACCTTATCCTACAGAGTAGTCCTTTCTTGCTACAACTTTGAAACTAGTCTCCTAGACTAAATGTTATTCAAATCCTTGTTTGACATTTTGGAATGTCACTGTTATCAACAGTAACGTCCTCTATTAAGTTACTGTCTATTAAGTTACCTGTTATCTATAATAATGCTCTCTATTGTTACTGACTGAAAGAAAACAATGAACAAGATAGGTCAATTATACAAAGCTTTCAGGAAAATGATACGATTTTTTGGACATTATAAGAGTCTGGAACAACTGCATCTTTTTCCTGCACTTTTTTCAATTAGGTTAGTATTAACTCCAAAAATAGTATATGCTATTTAGTTTTTGTAATTGTTACCTAATGAACACCAAATTCAAGCTGCATCACATCAGAATCAACATCCTGACTGCAGCAGCAAAGAGCTAATATATTATTACCTTTCTTAGGGTCAATAACAAAGTTTCCTCTTTGATTCCCAGACAGAATATCATATGTCACACCATCTCCATCAGGGTCAACAGCATTAACTGTAGCAATCAGTGTGTTTGGACCTGCATCTTCAGAAACAAAACTCCTGTAGCTGTTAAAAGAAATTATAACAATACATTTATGAATTTAGACAGAAAATAATATATACAGAACTATGTTTTCCAATGCCTACTGACTACCTGTAAAAAGGGTACTGCAGAAATTTGTAATTTATTAATACAATTACACTGATAAGATGTTTCTTTCCTAACCAGTGAAATGATAGTATTGATGATCTGTCCAACCATTCAGGTCTTTCTGTTGTTACCTCCTATAGATTTCCATTGCAAACTTTCAGCAGTATTGAAGCTTTGAAGCTTAGCTTCGCAACAAGACTTGGGCTAAATGCAGAATTAATTTTTTATTTAAAAAAATGAGTTGCATCATTCACAGAATCAAAGCAAACATTTGCTAAGTTAAAGCACTGCTTGTTATAGGACACTTTCTGACACAAGCTCTAAAAATGCTTTCAGTGTAGTCTTTGCACCAGCATGACTGAGAATCAGATCTAGAGGATATGCGCATAATCACAGAATCACAGAAAGCTTTGGGTTGGAAGGGACCTTTAGAGGTCACCTAGCCCAAGACCCCTGCAGTGAGCAGGGACAGCTTTAACCAGATCAGGTTGCTCAGAGCCCCATCCAACCTGACCTTGAATGTTGCCAGGGATGGGGCCTCTACCACCTCTCCGGGCAACCTGTCAGTTTTACAAAATGTCAGTTTTACAAAATCTCTTCTCAAGACACATCACTGACATTGTAAGCTCTTAAGAGGCATTATCAGCCTAAGCTTAACGCTCTCTGGAGTAGAAAAGCCCCCTGCTGTAGCAAAGTCCCAAATATTTATTATTTTATATGACTGGATTGAGCATAGGCCAGACTAAGCATACTCCAGACCTGTCCATAGTAGATATCCCAAAGCTCAGCCATAAGAATGAACTACAGCTGGCTGTATCCAACAATCTAGATAAAATACATATACATACACTGGGTTCAGAGTGCTTATGAACCCATTCTCCATATGCTGAGAATAGGAAAAAATTCAAAGAAAAAGAAAATGGATGCACAGAAAACTTCTCCTTTAGCTTTTGTTGTCTAGATATGTGTGTTTTCATCAAAACCTTTGTAGAAACAGCTTTTCTTCCCCCAATTTAACATGCAATGAAGTAAGAGAAGTAAATTATTCTAGTTTAGCCCAGTCACAACCCTCAGGACACTGTCTTAACTCTGCATCTGGAAAGCAAATGAACAGTAATTCTGATAATTTTGAACATGAAATACAGGGACAGAAGAGTTCAAATCATCAGAAGAGGTCTCTTAAAAAGGAGAAAGTCAAAACTGACAAAGTGAAAGAGAGTGGTAGCCTTAAGCATTTTATAACTGAGACAAAGCATAAGCATGACCAAAGAAAGCTTGTGGCAATGAATCATAAATTTATACTGGACTGTAAATCTATTTAAACAAAGGGCTAGAAGGACAGCATCATTATCTTGATTTGTATTAGCCTGCCACAGAGCATAACATTAATTGCAAACTAGTCTCTCAACAGGACCTAATTTATGGGTGTTCATGATGAATTTATTTCACAGAAAACTTCAACTAAGTTCTGTCTGAAATTCAGCTCTGGGTTCCAGATCTTCTTCATAACTGGAAAGATGAAGCAAAATCAAAGCCTGGTTAACCTGGTTAAACAAAAACTTGAGATAATTTGAATTCCAGGAGCTGAATTCAATTCCAATGCCAATCTACACATATATACAATAGCAGCTTCCCTGCTATTGCATAGGGAACAGAAAAGCTTCTTGTGAATGTTTGGTAATTTAAAATAATGTTTATTTTAGTTGTATTCTTCAGTAAACTTTAAATGTAAGAGCTGGCAGGTGGGGTTTATTGTAAACTATGTTTTCTGCTTCCAATTTGTTAGAGATGTTTACAGCATCTTTAATACTAGCACTCATTTCTGATTAAAAAATTAGGAACAGATACAAGGTTAACAGATACAGATAAATATTCAATGACCCTGAACATTAAAACAAATAAACAAATGAAAAATAGACATCATCCGAAGAGTGAGAAACTTAATGGTTTAGTATTTGAAAATGCATAGAGATCTAGTAAGAATTTAAAAAAGATCAACTTTTCCAAGCCATATCTCCTAAGCAGTGTTCAGGAAAGAAAGGAAGGCACAAGATTTTGAAGCCAGAGGTTACCTTTACATAAAATAAGGACCGTCAGAAAGCTTTGATGTTTCGTTCAGCTAAACCACAAGCTTAGCATCACTGAAATCTCTGCCTGGGTTTTGTTCTGAGCAGCTTCTACTTTTAAGAGTAGAAGGTTGATGCAGAAGCTGACTGGGAATTCCATTACTAAGCCTCTAACATGAATGCAAATTTATAGTACTTTTGACATTGCTTCAGATGCTTCTGAGCCCCAGCTATGGAAGAAAAATGCTTACTGAGGCTTTAGAAGAAAAAAAAAAGTATGGTTTGTAGGGCATGGGACTAAGTGAACTCTACTTATTGACATTTGTCTTGTGTTTTTTATAATTCAGTGGTTATTTAGGATTCTGTCATCTAAGCATTTTTCTTTAACAATTATAAACTGGGGATGCGGACTGTTGACTCTGTCTAAGCTTAAACTGCCTACTTAAAAGGCAAAAATTCTCCATGTACTCTGGATGAGGGCTGAGGACAACACTGAGTTGCCTGCTTTTTCTGCTTGATTTCCTTTGGTGGGGGAGGAGTCCTCTTGAAACATATAATCCGAAATTACTGTGCAGCCTCTTTCAGTACATACTGGAAAAAACATAAGTGCAACATCTGTCAGAAGAGACTGTCTATATACTACCTCAATCTAGCTAGATACACAAGT
Source organism: Pelecanus crispus (assembly GCF_030463565.1). Classification (NCBI taxonomy): domain Eukaryota; kingdom Metazoa; phylum Chordata; class Aves; order Pelecaniformes; family Pelecanidae; genus Pelecanus; species Pelecanus crispus. Next base: position 36,426,825 of record NC_134650.1, read on the forward strand.
CCTACTATACACTGAAAGTATGCCTAAACCTTAAAATTAAGAACCAAACCTAAAGCTGCCTTTTTTTTTTTTCTTTTACTGGTAGTAAGAGAGTCTCAGAGTCAAAAGATCATCCCACATTTGTCAGTCCAGATCCCAGATTTGATTGAACCAAAGCCAGTTACCATCCTGTAATGACCAGCCTTTCAACCAAAATATAAAAAGCAACAGTAAAAGACAAAGATAACAGAGTTTTAAGAGTATGTATTTACGTTGTCTGGGAAAACTCAGGTGCTTCATCATTCACATTTGAAACATGGATCCTAACAGTTGCTGTCCCCGTCTTTGGCTCTTCCCCTTTATCTATAGCCATAATTATGAACTCATAAAGATGGTTAGGTCGCTCATAGTCCAGCTGTGTTGCTGGAAAAATAGTACCATGAGAAGTAATACTAAAGTCTTGACTCAAAGTGTAATATACTAATTCGGCATTCTCTTTTGAATCGCAGTCAGTGGCTGTCACTGTTAAAAGAGAAGAGAAAGAGAAGAGAAAGACATTGTGTAGATCAAAGTTTGAGAATTGGAATGTTAAGTTTCTTAACAAGAGAATTAATTAGTGCGTAGTATAAAACTGTAATAGCATTTGCCTTGGCATGTGGCGCTTGAAATAATTTATAAAACTGTGCTATCCCCTCTGCTTTTTATTGAAGTAACCTTTACTTGAAAATAAGTTGTTTAAAAAAAAAAAAAAAGTAAAGTCGCTGGTTGAATTCAGCCACTACATCTTGCCTTTGTCTGCTGGATTTGAAGAGCCCTGTACTACTGAGAACGTATTCCCACACAGAGATGTCTGTTCTCATGTCCACCTGGTCTATACCGCTGACTTAAGATCACTCAGACAGACCACACCCTGTGTGATTGAAGGTGAAATATTTACATATATTATTCAACCGATGCAAGTTATGTGTTTGTCAGATCCTACCCATAACCTATAAAAACCTATGCTAAAAGCAGTTACCAGAATAGTAACTGACAGACTACCATTAGTACAGGATAAATCACTAAGTAGAACAGCAGGAGGTTATAAAATCCTATTTACTAGGGAACAGCAATTTTCCTGTAGTTTAATTTCCTTTTTCTCCTCAAGATTTATAAAAATTTATGTAAGGGTTAAAGACTAATATAAGGCCCTTCTACAACTGCTTAGTTGACATAAATTTGTTTTATTGCCAGGACCTTCTCATTTCTTTACAAACATTTTCAATATAAGATTTTTGCAGTTTACAAAATCAAAATCTACATAATTTACAGAGCACCATCATTTAAAGCTTAAGTTATTGGTTACATTGGGAAGAAGCAAAGAGTTTTTCTCAAGCATCCAAACAAAACCTCACATAAAACAGTTAAACCATGCAAGAGGCTTTTAACGCAGAAGAGCAGTATTCTCTACAGCAAGCCCACACAGGGCTCTTAAAGACGGGCGGAGGTGGTGAGCTGATGTGTCCATAATTTCTGATCCAACATCACTCTCCTTCTTCAAAAAAAAAATGTTGCAAGACTGCTACTATAAGCCTGCTGCTATAATACCAACCACAACTGAAGTCCTGTTACTTCAAAATCCTACAAAGAAGATCTGTTTCCTTTGTATCACGTCCCCCAAAATTGTTCGGGTTGTGGCAGTAGTAAATAATTATGACCCAATTCTACAAGGTGCCATTTGCCTTCAGAGCGTTACAACTACCCATGCTGGGGTAGGTAATTTTGCCTTCTGAACTGAATTCTAATTAGTCAGAGGAAAAAAAAATACTCATACTGAATGTAACAAATTGTTTTAGAAGTACTAACCTTGTAGAAGCGCAGTTGTCATAGTAACTGTTTCAGGAACACCAATTTTGCTGTAAATTGACTGATGAAATTCGGGGGCACAATCATTCACATCTGTGATTACAACCAAAACCTTAATGGAGAAGAGGGTAATGTTAAACAGCAAAGTGAATCAAGGCAACAACTTCATTGCTCTAGAAATATCGGATGGAAGATTTTCCCCAAAACATCCTTGAGGTGGTCAGAAGCTATAGCACATAGGATAAGCCATTTTTCTTAGATTGCTCTTTTCCTACCGAGAACCGTTGAAATATCAGATTCCAAAAATACTAGGAATTGCCAAGTCCCAGTCCCCTGTAGCAACATTTTCCACTCGCCCTTCATCTCCATTGATTACTCCCTATTACTAATTTAAAGGAAAAGGGACCATCTGGTTTCCAAGCATCCTTTTTCCATTATCTTCCAACACTTCCGTGATTTGTAACGCTAAAAATTCTACTGCCAAGCATATTACATTTTAGCAGGATTAATCTCCAAGACCAAGTTCTGAATTAAATTATAGGACCATAAATCAGACGTAAATGGAACCGATTATGGTAAAACAAGTAAGAAATACAATTCTGCTTCTAACATCTTTAAAAATGTTTTCATATTCCTATGTCAAATATGAGTCCACAGTTGCATTGTTTACAATTCAAACAGTAAGGAGTGTGTTAAATTAGCCTTTATGGCAGCTCAGACTGCTACGCTTCAGGCTGTCTGAAGACGTACTGAGGTATTCTGCATCACAACGCAACAGGTAGACGTGTACTCCATCTACCCTTACATAGGTTGGTATAAACTGGGAGTTGCTCTCTCTTAACTACTGAGGTTGTACCAGTGTAAAGCAGGTGCAAGTTAAACTATATTTAGGCTAAATGTATTTGTAAAATCATCTCATAATCCTCCAAGACACCATATCTTCCCAGATAAGGCCTAGGACCTATGATGGGATGGCATACTGATCCCTCAGAAATAGCCTTTTCAGCATCTGCAAGACTGAACTCTAACAGTACCTAAACCAGCCCTCAACATCTACTGATAGACAGAAAGATTTTTAAAATGGATAGTAGAATAGACAGCATGAGCTGGGGAAACGGAAGCCCCTAGTGAATTTGTACAGAAATCTGGAAAGGCTGACATACAGACTGCCAGAAGCGAACACCTACCTCAGCTGCCGTACTGAACTGCTCCTCATTTTCCTCTGCTCTGACCAAAAGAACATACCGGTGTTGGTCACTCTCATAATCCACACTCCGAGTTAAACTGATATCTCCTGTTGCCCGATCAATACTGAATAGACCACTAGGATTAGTTAGTAAACTGTAGCTCAGGGATTTCTTTTGATATGATACAGCAGTGGCTGTAAGAAAGCTGCATTTAAAATTAAATAAAAAAGAGGACTCTTAAGCACATAATACAACATACTGAAAAATATGACAAAAATTATACATATCAGAAATGATGGTGCAATCCTGTAGGTCTGATCAGAGCAATACTCACTGAAGTCAGTAATAGGTGTACCTAAACACCAAATTCACATGTTTTGTTATACAGTAGTTTTATCATCTTGAGGTTAAACAGATAAAGATAGGATTCTTGGAAGCAGAACACAGTAAGGATTAAAAACGCAGGAACAGAGGATTTAATTTTTGCTGCAACTGAATTTGCCTATTCTAACTTTCTTCTATGGTAGTGATGGTTTTCAGGCAGGAAACTGAAAGATAAAGCAAGATGCAAAAGATTAATTTTAATAACAGCATGGTAAGTTTGCTGCTGCAGTCATACCATGCTAAAGGTTCAACAGATAACTGCAAAAGGATAAACACCAGTCACTAACGGCATGCTCGTTACAGGTTATACAGGATATATGTTTTTAGCTCTTGTTTGGCACTATCTTTTTTCCACTGAAGTCCAATGTGTTTAAAGTCTTCCAGTGGAAAAAGTACTTGCAGTATGAAGTAAAAGAAGAAATTAAAAAATAATTAAAGGGTTCAAAACAGAATACTAATTTCTCAAGTGTTTGTTGCCTTATCATGCAGGTTTCCTAGGAAAAAGAATTCCATCTTCCAGGAGAACCTACCAACATGTATGATCCAGTGACAAGTACAATCAAAAAGACAAAACTCAGTTTGTCCAAACACCTTTTTCCCTGTTGTATTTCCATGCTGCTATCTTCTCACTTCTCTCAGGTGCACTACTGAAACAATGGAAAAGGTTGCTGTAGGTCATTATCTCACTTTAGCCTTTTTCTGTATTTTCCTATGATGTGGTCTCACAGTCAGTTTCAGCCAGCGCACAACCGTGTTCCTGCCAACAGGAATTATTTTGCCCTCCTCCTAACTCCCTACCCTGGCTGCAAGTTCACGCCACCTCTCCACTCCTGTCAGCACTAAAAATCACAAGCCCATGCTGCGAGCATGTTTAGCAACCCAACTGAAACCTTTTTTTTCTTTTTTTGGCTTTGTCTTTCATCGGATCAGCCTGCCCATGCAGCTAGCATATTAGCACTAGTGGCAGACCAAAGGACGAGAAAGATTTGGTAGCACTCCTCTGCTCAGCAGCAGTCTTAAATCAGCCTACAATTGTGAAATCCTAAACCCAGAAACCCAGTGCATGACAGCAACTCTGTTTTCCTGCATACTTGTGTAATTGGTCCAATTTAAATATCAGAACTTTAGGATTCTACATGGATTTTCATGACTATTTCTGGTCAACATGCAACAGGATCACTGGGCACATTATGTATATTCAAACCTCTTTGACATAACTGCATTAAATACTTCATTCCTTTTGGATATTACCAAGTAATTTGACAAACTGACTAATCTACTATCATCTCAGTGTGAAAACCTATTTTTAAATAGTGATAAAAAATAGTTATAAAGAATTTAATTATTTTTAATCCTAAACATTATTGAACCCAAGATGGCAAGTACCTTTTAGGTATTGTAGCATTTCACAGTTCTTGCATTTCTTTCACTCCTGTGCTATTTAAGTCTATTGCAGCTTTAAAGAAAAACCTTGTTATCTACTATTTACAGTTGCTAATTTTTTTTATCTTAACACACCTTGGTTATTTAAACACTGTAAAACTGAATGTTGTAGACCGAACAGTAAAATACAACACTACAGATAATATGATAACAGTTGAATGGCCGCACAAGGAAGACGTTTACTGGACGAAAGTATTCTCAATTCAACTGGAAGAGGAAGTGTTTGCCCTAAAACCAAACCAGTCTGGGACAGACAGAACTCAGTATTCAGGTGGACCTATGTTACTAACATTTTCTGTGATATTTAGATCCACATGGTTAGACAAAGGATGGAAAAATAAAATTACAAGTTTTATGGCATCTTTATTTTTACTCAGTTTGTCACCATGACTGATGAAGACAGCAAAGACAGTCTTTTGTTTTTTCTGTTTTTTACTTGATGGAGAAGGCACTTCTCCAAATTTGACACATAAAATTAATATATTCTTTCACACCAGGATATCTTTCTTCATGATGTAACAGTTCTAATTTGTGTTCTGCATTTTGTTTGAAAATTAAGACACAATCAACATCTGCTAATACTTTCCATATCATTTAAAAAGGAAGAAACCATGATTATATAATACCGCTTTTCTGTATAAAAGGGTGACTAAAAAATAAATCAATCAAACTGTATCTTGATCATGTGTATTAAGATATCTGAATTGCTACTCACAGTATCTATTTATGATTCACAAACAATACTGAGGCTTTGGGGAGATCAAACAGAAGTTAAACTAGGAACACAATCTCACTGCACTATTTTTAACTGTTACTTACGATTTTCCTTGCAGCATACTTTCAGGAACATAAACAAAGTATGATATGTTGGTGAACTGTGGTGGTCGAAATCCAGCAATTACAGAAACAGTGGCTGGAGACCCTCTGCTTCCAAGTTTATCTGCTGCTAGTACAGTCAGTAAATACTCCTTGTCCCTCACCAATGGCAAACCTGTCGTTTTAACCCAGCCAGTGTCCTTCTCAACTTCAAATCTGTCTTCACCACCTAAAAAGAACAGATCCACAAATTATTGTCATCAACAACATTTTTACTTGATTAAAATTAAGAGGAGAACACGGTATCAATTCCTGAGTTGGTTTTGGCTTAGAATCAGCATGCACACTAAAATTCAGAAGTTTCTTTAGAACTTAGAAATCGGTAATTATATTCATGATTACACTTCTAAGTTGCATTTTACTTCTCTGGACAATTATCACTCTTCTTTAGCCTCCAATATTTTGCTGTTATTTGACCCTAAGTAAGTGAAAACACCCTGCTAGAGTCCTGGCCAAGAGGAATAAATTAACCTTTGGAGCAGGATTGCTACTCCCCTTCTGCTTAGACAGTTTTGAACTATTACTGAAGTTTCTTTTGAGCCCCACAAAGAAAATTATTAATGAGTCTATACTAGCTTTGCAAAGCTAAGGCACAACCCAGACACTTAAAAATTTATTAGAAATTAAGCAGAAGCACAACTCCTGCAAAGGAGAAGGAACATTAACGCTCTCCACCCAATAAACTGTGCTCCACATACTGCCCTATCTCATAAACAGGCAGCCCAGCAGAGAGATACTGACTACTGCTGCCATTGCCACCCCCTGGCCAAAGCCCTGAGGAGTACCAACCACTCCAGCCCCCATCATTCCCCGGGGACAATCTGGGCAGGAACCCAACTTTGCAAGGAGAACGCACTTCAAATCTGGCAAATCTGTCTGTACCCTCAATAAAAGTTGATTCTTCTCACACACAGAGCTGAAGGCTTATGAACCTTTTGCAGGAGGAAGGCAAGATCTTTCACTAATGAAACTGAGGATAAAGGACAAGAAAGTCACAAGTGAAGCGTAATACACAGGGAACGAGAGGGTTAAAATTTACCTTCCAAGAGAAAATATTCTACAGCTCCATGGATGCCTTCATCTGCATCCACAGCAAGCAGCTTGTATACTTCAGTACCTCCCGCAGCTTCAGGGGAAACCACAGCCAAGAACGGGAAAGGCTCCATGGCCCATTCAGGTACGTTGTCATTCACGTCTGTCACAGTAAGTGACAAGTGCACCAAGTACCAATCCTTTCCTAACGGTCACAGAAAAATGAAGAAATACTTAGATAGCTACTTGATGGCACTCAGAGTAACAGAAACATGAAACAGAAACAGAAACAAGTCCTGAGTGTGTATTGTCTGCAATATTGCTGGCATGTAACCCAGAAAACCTGGTTTTTAAGGCTCATCTGCAATCAACAGCATCCAGACACAATGGGGGAAAAAATAACCAGCACAAGTACTGCTGAACTGCAAGATTAGGGCCACCGTCTTAACATTCTACTAGTATCTCCTTATAGGAAAGATCACATATTCTTAAATTTTCAAAATTTAAATACATGTCTTCTGAAAAGTTTTCTTGCTGAAGAGAAAAAAATAAAGAAGTATCAAGAAATATTTTGTTTATGCAATGATTACAGCAACTCTGAATTTTGAAAATTAAATATTTGTTGCCAAAAAACTCTCACCCATCTACCCCAACTAGTGATTTTCCTGGTTCACTGAAATCTCAATACAGTTTTCACTTCTATTAAAGATTAAATGTTAAATACTGTTAAATGTTAATACTGTTAAAAAACAGGCAAACAAACAAAATCCCCAAAACAAACCACCACAGAATGGAACTATTCAATTCTCCAAAAATCGACAACAGAAGATCCTTAAAAATTGAGGAAAAAGTATATGTTATGCCTCTGCCATTATTAAATCAACCAGTGAAGACAACAGAGCTCCTAAACAAGTAATAAATATCAGGCAGGTATTGCTGAAAAGGTGGCAGAAAGGAAAAATGTCAGACTGAAGAAACTGCTCTGAAATCTCCAGGAATGGAGTTAAACATTCCTGTTAAAGGAGGAAAGAGTGGCAAAATATCCTGGCTGAAGAAAGTTTCTGAACACAAGAACAAAGGATAGGATTAAAATTTTCACATTCCAAAGAAAGCAAAGTGATAGAGAAGACAGAAAGCCATTTTCTCCTTAATAAATTTACATATACTTTCAACCGAAGAAAATGCTTCCTCCAATCACGCACAGCTAGCTCAGATTTTGAAGCAGCTTAGCTGGGGTAACACAAGACTGTGACAAAGTATTTTTTTCGTAACTGATAATATTTATCAGTAACATCGGGGAGCACAGTATAACTATAAGTTGGGCCTTTTGGCCAGCTTAGCTCCAGTTGGACTGTCACTGAACTTGTAAAAAGTTTTGCTACAGAAGCCAACCTGAGTGTTCCTGCAGTCCATATTTAATGCCTCTGGCTCCAGAAGAGTGGTGTATGCACACCCTGACCCCGAAAGCAGTACACCGAAAGCAGTACACCTGCACTGACATGGCACTGTGCCCCAGCTAACGAGCCTGGGGAAGTGAAAGGGAACGTGGCCCAGGTAAAAACAGCTGTCTGCATTTACAACATGATTTATCGTGTTGTGTGTATATATATATATATATAAAAAAGTTTAATAACGGATGTAAAGTCAGAATTGTTAAAGTTGATGGTGTTAATACTTGATTTGAGTGTGTATTTATTATTTATACACACATGAAAACATATTGTATTGGGTCTGGCTGAGATGGAGTTAGTCTTCCCCTCAGCAGCCCTCATAGTGCTGTGCTTTGTACTGGCAGCTAGAAAGGTGTTGATAACACCCCAGTGTTTTGGCTACTGCTGAGCAGTGCTCCTGTCTCCAACATCTCCTCCCCTCACCAGTAGGCTGGGGGTGGGCAAGATCTTGGGAGGGGGCACAGCCAGGACAGCTGACCCACGCTGACCAAAGGGATATTCCATACCATATGACATCGGCTCAGCAATAAAAGCTAACAGAAAGGAGGAGGAAGGCGGGCATTCGTTATTTACATTTGTCTTCCAGAGCAACCGCTACGCATACCGGAGCCCCGCTTCCCAGGAAGTGGCCGGACACTTCCCCTGCTGATGGGAAGTAGAGAATAAAATCTTGGGTTTCCTTTTGCTTCCACACATGGCCTTTGCTTTTTATTAAACTGCCTTTATCTTGACCCACAAATTTGTTTCCATCTCATTTTCTCCCTGCCTGTCCTGCTGAGGAGGGGAGCAATAGAGCAGCTTGGTGGCACCTGGCGTCCAGCCAAGGTCAACCCACCACACATATATATATACACACACACAGGCATTTATTTTCAAAATAGCTCTACAGGAACTGAAACAACATACAAAGAGGAACATCTAAAATTATCAGGTTTAATTTAAATCTAATTAATAATACAAAGAACTTAATATTTAAGACTTTAAATATAAAGTGTTGCCAAAACACCTAATCTTGTAAACAGTGTTATCTTGCTAAGGAGGAATACTCTCCCAGGAAGGTGCGCTGCTTAGGCCGAACAGCTGTACTCTCTCCCTTTCCACTTCCTTAATTGCAGCATTACATCCCTCTCCAAAAAACATCCATGTTCCAACTAAAATAAGTTACTTTTGTCTGATGTATGCATTCACTGATGTTATCCCTTCGCTCCCACGGCAGTACTAATATATCTTTCACATCACTCTCTTGCAAGCTTCAGCTTTTCATAATTGGGAACCCCTGTCTGATGACAAGTGGCATATTTAGTACACTGTATCATAATCTGCAATCTATAAACAACCAGTAAGTGGATCGTCATAAAGAAAACTCCTTGGTGCTGCGATTAACAAAGTCAAATGTAAGTTTCTTAGTTTAGATTCCTGAGACTTAATCCATCATGACCTTTGAGTACTTTCTGTTCTCATCCAGAAAATTCTCTTAATGGAAAAATCAGCATTCACCCAAGATAATCACAAAAGTTCTTCTTAGTTAAGCTTGTAAAACTGTATTAATTAATCTGAATTTTAGAACTGTAATTGCAAATACATCGCTTTTTTCTTTCTCTAAAGAGCAATAGAAAGTGTATTGACAGTAACTTGTTAAGTCCAAATGAATTTATTTGTAATCATATCATGTACTCAGAATCTAATGTTCCAGGGAATATAATATTAGCTTAAGATAGCACATATTAAAAAATGGTGGCTACAGCAAAACCAAACTTCTAATTTATCTAACAGTGAATCACAGAAGCGATCAGTTTCCTGAAAAAGAACCTTAAACATGCCTTGCACCATTGTAGAATATGGATAGATACAACATGCATTTTTATATTTTCATGGAAAAACTCTCAGTATATCCAAGTCTTACAAAGTCTTCTCGACTCTGAGATGAACTGTGTGTGTTACGTATTGCACTTCTGCAGTCAGAAGTGTTGGGAGGCCTGGTGTAAGGATGCTCAATTTGGCTTCTCTAGCCAAATGTTCTTTATAACATTGCAGGTGAAGCAAAGTTTCCAAGATAAACTCGAATTGCTTCATTACAAGAAAAGACTGACACTGAGGTGAGACTACTGTAGCCCACACCGCTGTTGCACTGTCCCTGGAGTCACCCAGGTGTAATTCTCTTCAACATTTGCACAGACTCTGTGAAAGCAGCTGCAGGCTTTCTCCTCTGCTTGCGGATGCTGTTAAACTGCACAGCACAAAAGAAGCCAGAGGAGCATCAAAAAAACATCCAAAAATCATGATGTAAAAAGTAGCAGCATGGATATTATTTCCTACTACCATACTAAATAGAACTAGATGTGTTTCAAAGAGATGAGTTTCCTGTCAGAACATGCATTCCAAAAGTCCCAGTCCGAGACACCTGAAGAAACTGCAGAGGAGGGAACTTGTTAGATTTTGATCTGAGTCTGAGGTTGAAATACACCACAGCAACCCACAGCAGGGCGAGTTCTAAATGAGAAGTGCCAAATGAGATCAGTGTCTCCTTGAACGCTCCAAAGGTTTCCATTAAAAGGTTGTCCAAAAAGAGTGAGCGCAAAAGGCAGAAGTTAGTGTCAAAATTGCCTGTCTCTTCTCAAAAGAACAGATCTTGTGGAAGCTGTCACAAGTTTGTAAATACCTACTATTAGCTTAGTTCGCCTGGGCATACTGCAGGCTTAAAATAGCAAGCACTAAATTAGAAGCTGAGTTAAGACCCTTTGAAAATCTGCCTCTATAATAGCAAGATCTATTGAGGATTTGAGTGCCACTTTGGTAACCCTGCCAGGAGTGGAAAGGTTACTGATTTTTGTATCTCTGGAGTCTGGAAACCAGTATCCTAATCAACCCGTGAACTCATTCTGTTTCAAGTTCTGATGAAGTTCTTAACATGCATGTATTCCTCTACCCCAAAATAAGTCATAATTGAAGAATAACTGATTTTTATTGAACAAGAAGTAATAAACCTGGGTACAAATTCCACTTTTGCCACCTACTGGTTGTCAGTTCACTGAACATTAATATGCTGGTACTTAGTACATAATTATAACTGAGAAATACCTCTCTAAGGAAACTGTGGAAAACTGCATCAGGCCTGAGATTAATCCTCACACGCCCTAGCAAACTTTATTAATCAAAAACTAAAAGGACTCGCACACGTTCCTCTAGCTACTTGTATTTTAATAAAGAGACCTTAATGTCATTTGACATCTTGGCAAGATCAGAGCTTTCAGCAGTATGTTGGTTACCTCTGAATACTCTTAAGAATTTTGTTAGGATAGTCAGCAGGAACTGCAATGCACAGAATCGAAGAGACAGGAATAAGTGTCTCCCTTGACCAGTATACATAACCACTGCATATGACCTTACAGATCTTACCGGTATATTATCTTCCTCCATCAACCATAGGCAATCTGATTTACAAGCAAAAATACTAAATAAGTGATCATGATTTTGCTTTCAGATAAAGGCAGTCTGGAGGAAAATGACTGGAAGTAAGTTTTCCCTTGACTGTGTACCATATATCAAAGCAAAAACTGTAACAGAAATACCAAACAGGACCGTACTTCTCTGCACAGAAACCTACAGATGTGACCTGACAACTTGTAGAAACAACATCAGGGTGTCCAGTGAAGCATGATTGGACAAGGACTTGCCAGAGGACGAATGTGATGAAGAGACTGACATGGACAATAATGTGCAATATATGTATGTCTAGCAGGACAACACGTTAAGAATTTCAAAGTATATGTTCATGAACATGATTTTTTAAAGCATAACTCCACATTCTAAGGAGCACAGCAAATATTTAAAAGTTTTTCATTTGTTGCAATTATCATTACATATACATTACAAAATGCAGTCTCTTGTATTTTGTAACTGACATAGGTGCTTTCCTACAGAATAGTAGTTTTCCTACAGAATGGAGCTTAAACCAGACCTTTAACTAATATATAAGGTATATAAAATTCATTTTCTCCCCTATTTATGAAAATTATTTGTGCTTCAAGACAGTGGAAGGAAGGAAATTTTAGAAACATACATCTCTTGATAGCTAAGGTGTCTCAATGCCTCCTTCCATCAAAACACCCTCACATACGTATCTTGCAGATATATTATACATGTACATCAGTATATTAATAGTAGTAGTACAGGATTATGTATCTGCATCCATATATTATGATTACTAGTAGTTTATTAGTACTATATAAGTAGTACCTGTACAGTAATACAGCTACATTATGGGAGAAATAGTATGTTACAATTCCACTCAAAATCTTAGCAGAAACAGCTTAAAACTGGTAATCCTCTGTGGATTTGGGTTAAGTCCTACAAACACACAGACAGGTTCTACTTAAATTATCTGTTCCGAATACCAGGCCCCGACAACAAATGGACATACCTGCAACTGTATTCAGCAGCGTAAGTCAACCCACCGCTGAGATCCTAAGCCAGGAATCTGACACAGGCTTAATTAGCCCTAAAAGAATTTTCAAACTGTTTTGTAATACACTACCAATAAGAATTTCCTCAATATTAAACACTAGCTACTTGACTTTCAAACCAGGCACACCGTAGATATCCTATGCAATGTCATCCATTCAAAAAAAATCCTAAAACTATAGTTCTGCTAATTACCTTGTTGGCACACGCGTAGATTTTGCATTTGACAGATTTTCCTCCCTAGCTTCAGACAACAGAAAAATTTAAATTGCTTTCTCACAGATACTGAGCAACAAGAGATAAAACTCAAGATGGCTCTTGCTGCACATAAACACGACACTAACATAACACTGGAACATCTTATATTAAAAATCAGTATTTCTAAAAGTCATACAGAAAATAATACCTCATATTCAAAAGGGTAAAATCATCTTTTTATTAGACCAGAAAGTATTTTTTCCTATTTTTTCTTATTTTTCTTCACTACGGAAACAAATAAATCTGTTTAATGAAAACAGATTCTGTGAGCAGATTGCTTTTCCCACATATCTGCAAACACCACTTACTTGCCCTTTGCAATATCAAAACTAAGCCCTCTCTACAGCTCTCTTCAATTTATATAAAAAATTAAAACTAAGATTATAAAATCGAGTCTGGAGGTTTTTCCTACTTTAGCTGCTTAATTCCCTATTAGAGTCAATTCGTGTATCATCAAAAATCCTTCTCAGGGCAGCTCATCCTGAAGTCTGCTTTTTCTCTGATAGTCCCTCCAGTTGGAATTACTTCCTTTTAACTTAATATTACTGACAAAAGCTGCAGCACTGAAATTCATTCCCTATCACCAAAATCAATCTTCATAATCCACTGCTGAAACCTCATCACAGGTATCTATATATAATTGCTTATTTTTCATGTCTATCTGTGGTTGAAAACTGATAAACAGAAGGATTTATTATACTGCCTTACTCTGAATTCAAACTACATTAGGTATCGTAATACACTAGCTGGCCCAAGTGTCCGCTCACAGGAAATATATGGTATGCCATGACTCACAGTTTTCAACCTTTGAAAAAAAAAAACATAAGCAAAACATTAACTGACTTGCTGGGAAGTTTAACCATAGCAAAAATGCTCTTTAAAAGCAGCAATAAGTAACTAAAAACCAAAAAAATTAGAAAGTCTTTAAAATATCTTTCTTTAGGTCTGCCTGTAGGCAAATTTCTAGATCCATACAGCTAATGAAATCAGTTCTCTACCAACATACTCTGAGTAAATTACTTAAACGTAATCCAACTGTTACTTTCTATAGCAGAAGCATTTCAAAGAATGTCACAATTTAGCTACATAATGTCCCTAGGTGTTAAGACTTTCATCGTTTTATGTTAGACTAATTTTAGCACTACACCTGTTTAAACTTTCAATAGATGTAAAAAACATAGGCCACCTCAGCTGAGGAAACTGATTTAGTAAAATAAGAATTACAGTACATCCAATAAAATTCCTTCAAGTCCACAAGGTCCAAGCCACAATACAGATAGGATTTGTGCAATACCTAAATTCTTCCTAGTTTAAGACAAAATTCACTTTTTTGAAAGGAAGTCACTTCTCCAAGAAAAACCATGAAAATCTTTCATTCAAATGCTTTTCAGAAAACAGCAGTGCAGATCAAGGTCAGTGCCTGCTGTCAGCCTCCTCGCTAGATTCCTTTTTCCCAATCTCTGCTCTCAAAAGGCAGACAGTGCCTCATTAAGCACAGTTGTTAAGATTGAGAAGCTTTAATAAAGGCAGAGTTAAATATGTAGGAGAAAACATAACATTTTAAATTAACTATTCAAAGTTAGAAATTTGATCCTTTGGTGAGATACAAACCACATTTGTATAATAAAGGAAACTGTTCTTATTAAAAACACAAACAAAGAAAAACCCCAAACACAACAGGAAAAAACCTTAATACTCATATACTGCGAAGACTGCGTTACATACTTTGTCCAAAAAGCTTAGGAAAATTTCTAATAAAGAGTGTCACAATCTTGTAAAATAATTAGCAATTTTTCATGTCAAATTTAAGACATATAGAAGGACTTACTACTTCGAAGGAACAGAAAGCCCTCTCAAATTACGAACCCTTAGGTGAGTCCAAGTTAAAGACTTATCAAAATTGAAGAACATACTGAAAACTACAAGAAGCAACCAAGTATCTTGATCAGATGATGGTTCCTTTCTTCTTTAGGTTCTTCACTAGTTCTTTATGGCGCTACCAAATACAGGTTTATCTGAAAAAGCTCTTTTGTGGTGTTCACCATTAATTTTCCAGGAAAGGGCTTCAACATAAAGTAACATGAACTAGCTCCTCCAACCTCATATAGAAGTCGGGTTATAAAAACTCATTGGATTGCACAGATACTGCAAACTAATCAATCCTGTCATTTCATACAGCAACTAAAAAAAAATATTCCCCCACCTACCTATATTGTTACACCAAGGGTGGCAGGAAGGAGGAGAGGCCTTTAATACTTAAATCACTCAGTTAACAACAACTTTTGAATGTTACACTGGTTAAACCAAGCCTTGAAAATCATGCATGCTGAAATAGTTTGATTGCAATTTCAAACACTGCAGGTTGGAGCTACCTCTAAACCCATGTCTTCTCACCACGTCAAATTGTAAAAGATGCTGTCAATCTGTGAAATCCAACATATTCTCAGACTTCTGATCTCATTAGAACTATATGACTGTCTTTTCTCTCAAAAATCCAATGGATACTTCTATGAGACTCGAAAATAAAATCCTTGTATTCGTTAAAAATGTAAGCTTCTCTGCTTCAGTGTAATTGATAAAACTGATAATGCCAGACATTCTGATTTTAAAAAATCTGACAATATAGAATATGTACTTGACTGAACATCTCTCTACAATTGTGGACAAATATTATACATTCCTTGAATGTACTGGGGGAAGAGGTATTATATTACTATGATTAAACAATAATGAGTGAGAAGCTAGGTTGCTCCTGGCATTTTTAGGTCATTTCAATTTATTTTTAAAAGGAGATTATGAGAGTGTTAAAAGTCTTGCAAGCCTTTAGGCCAATATCGCTATTACATCCTGGTCTACATCTATCAGCAAATTAAGAATTCAAGTTAGTATTTTTCTTTTTGTTTTTTTAAGTTGCTCCAACTTCTAAGACTGTTACCTTACACAGACAAATGTTTTTTGAAAACTCAGGGTTTTGTTATTTGTTTGGGTTACCACAAGTTAAATATTTTGGGTTTGGTTGAGAGGACATTGTTATTTCGAAGAGGCTTTGCAAATACCATAATGAACTCTTTTAAAAACACCTCACTCTTATGTCTTCACGTAAAATATCTACTGACTTACAAGTTTGGGAAGATACATTTCCAGAAAAAAATCTTAATGTCCTAAGCCTCTAACTGCAATCAGGACAAATATCTGTTCCCATTTTCGTATCATAACATGAGATAAAAGATACCGGTTATTGTACCCAGTCCTACTGTATACCCTTCAAAAAATATGACAATTATGCATGAACATTTCTCTACTGTCATTTCTGAAAACTCATGAAGTATATGATGGGCTACTTTTAAGTACAGTATTTTGCTCATTCATAAAACATAAACCTTCTAAGGAGATAACTTTGATGGGTTTAAGCTGTGGACAGCCCACATTCCCTGCTAACACACCTTATCTTTTTTGCAGATCAAATAATGACCTTCTGTCATGTCTCCGTTCCTTACCCTCATCTGGCTTTTAAAATAGAAGTTAAAACAAACCAGAAAACGAAAGTACAAAAGTAAAGAAAGAGGAGCTAAGTGATCATGGCAGAGTGGATCTTAATATAAATTACCAGTTAACAGAGAGTAAAGTGATAACCATGTTATCAGGCACTTCCCAGTGTGGTATCCATCTGCTGAGAGTGGCAGACAGAAAAACCAAGCATGCCCAGATGTGAAATAAATTACTACAAATTAATAATCACAACAGACATGCTTAAATAACAAATCATGTGTCTTAAATAATTATTGATTGCCAAAAAGTATTATAATAAGGAGACAACTTAGTTAAAGAGGGAGCAGCTACCCTACTACTGTAAGAGGGGAAGTTCTTTTGAAATTTTCCTTAGAATTTCTTGGGGAAAATCTGGTTTGTTTCTCTGTAGCCCACCATGTGCAAGAAAAAAAAAAAAGAATGCCACCACAATCAGTAGCCTCACCAACACAGCCTGCTGTACTTCTTTTTATCATTATGCACAGAAAGTCTTTGGAAATAACATTATCTGGACTGCAAACCTAAACACATGAAAGACAGAAAATCATTATTAATTTTAATTTTCCAGAAAAAGAAAATGAAAAAGAGAAACCTGACCATGGCACATCATGCACCAACATTTATATGTACACAAGTCTATGGGACCTGATGAGATGCATCCCAGAGTCCTGAGGGAATTGGCTGATGTAGTTGCCAAACCACTCTCCATGGTATTTGAAAAGTCATGGCAGTCAGGTGAAGTCCCTGCTGACTGGAAGAAGGGGAATGTTGTGCCCATTTTTAAAAAGGGAAGAAAGGAGGACCCTGGGAACTACCGACCTCACCTCTGTGCCTGGGAAGATCATGGAACAGATCCTCCTAGAAGCTATGCTAAAGCACATGGAAGACAGGGAGGTGATTCGAGTCAGCCAGCATGGATTCACCAAGGGCAAGTCCTGCCTGACCAACCTAGTGGCTTTCTATGAAGGAGTGACTGCATCAGTGGACAAGGGAAAAGCAATGGATGTCATCCATTTGGACTTGTGTAAAGCCTTCGACACAGTCCCCCACAACATCCTTCTCTATAAATTGGGGAGATAGGGGTTTGATGGGTGGACTGTTTGATGGATAAGGAATTGGCTGGATGGTTGCATCCAGAGGGTAGTGGTCAACGGCTCAATGTCCACATGGAGACTGGTGACAAGTGGAGTCCCTCAGGGGTCTGTACTGGGACCGGTGCTGTTTAACATCTTCATCAATGACACAGACAGTGGGATCGAGTGCACCCTCAGCAAGTCTGCAGACAACACCAAGCTGAGTGGTGCGGTTGACACGCCAGGAGGACAAGATGTCATCCAGAGGGACCTGGACAAGCTGGAGAGGTGGGCCTGTGGGAACCTCATGAGGTTCAACAAGGCCAAATGCAAGGTCCTGCACCTGGGACGGGGCAACCCCCAGGTATCAGTACAGGTTGGGGGATGAAGGGATTGAGAGCAGCCCTGCGGAGAAGGACTTGGGGGTACTGGTAGATGAAAAGCTGGACATGAGCCAACAATGTGCGCCTGCAGCCCAGAAAGCCAGCCGTATCCTGGGCCGCATCAAAAGCAGCATGGCCAGCAGGGCGAGGGAGGTGATTCTGCCCCTCTACTCTGCTCTGGTGAGACCTCACCTGGAGCACTGCGTCCAGCTCTGGGGCCCTCAGCACAAGAAGGACGTGGAACTGTTGGAGTGGGTCCAGAGGAGGGCCACCAAAATGATCCGAGGGCTGGAGCACCTCTCCTACAAGGCCAGGCTGAGAGAGTTGGGGTTGTTCAGCCTGGAGAAGAGAAGGCTGCGGGGAGACCTTATTGCGGCCTTTCAATACCTAAAGGGGGCCTATAGGAAAGATGGGGGCAATCTTTTTAGCAAGGCCTGTTGTGACAGGACAAGGAGTAATGGATTTAAACTAAAGAAGAATAGATTTAGACTAGATATAAGGAAGAAATTTTTTACAATGACGGTGGTGAGGCACTGGCACAGGTTGCCCAGAGAGGTGGTAGAGGCCCCATCCCTGGCAACATTCAAGGTCAGGTTGGATGGGGCTCTGAGCAACCTGATCTGGTTAAAGCTGTCCCTGCTCACTGCGGGGGGGTTGGGCTAGATGACCTCTAAAGGTCCCTTCCAACCCAAAGCATTCTATGATTCCATGATTCTATATGCATCACCAGTAAACTGAAGCCTACTCGTACCACACAGAACTCTCGTCATTAGGGCTAGGAAAAAGCAATAAACTGGTATCTGCTGAGTGCACTGTTGTTACAGAGAGAAAGGACACTAGGCTGTGAGGCTTTGCAAACATTTGTTTGCAGCAGGGAAGAAAGACTGACGAATCTCAGTTTCCATTTCAAACTGTGCTGACGAGTAAGCTGTCATATAGACAAAGCCTTCCTTACCTATGCAGCCCTCTTCTGCTCTACTGCCCCCAACTGTCCTCATCCCAAAGCTGACACTTCCTTAACACTGACTTCTATATGCAATTCCCATTTAAAGAAGTAAAACTTTTTTATACACATAAGATTAATCATCTAAGGCAATCAAATTTCCTATTTAAGAAATTATGACCTCTTTCATCAGAGAAAGGAAAAACAAAAGTGGAGTTTATGTCTGAAACACTGTATGTTATTAAATACTTTGTATTATTAAGTAAATCAAAAGGAAACTGTCTTCAGAATACTGAATTTGTCCCCTATTTACACCAAAACACTTTGAAGTCAAAGGAAAATTTACTGTGGGCTAAGTCTCAGTCTCTCTTTCATTCTAAAAACTAACTCAAACATACCAAGAAGGTTTAAAGATACTCTATCTACAGATTTGGACACTACACTTCTGAGACTAACTGAAAAAAAAGGTGAGGAAAAACTGAAATAAAACTATTTCATAATCAAATAAAGGGTAACATAATTGCCATGTCAGTCAGAGAACCACTGCCCAATCAGAGATGTTATAAACCAGCTTTGAGGAATATCCTATCCATATGTTCTATAATTTACTACTTATTACTTCCATCATTCCATTAAATTCCATTAAATTTACTTCCATCAGATTAACAGATTTGTGCTGAAATTTAGTTAGATCTTAAAAAAAAAAAACAAAACAAAACCTTTTTATTTTGCAGAAACTGAATGTTTGAGATGATAAACAGCCAGAAGATCTAAACAGCTTTGGTGATGAAGTCCCACTAGTCTCACAAAGATATTTTTAATCTGACTGCTTGGAGTAGAAAGCATATAGTATCAAAACATTCAGACTGCATAAACATCAACGTGGTGCTTTAAAGCTTCCCCAGACATTCCTTTCTACCACAAACAAATAACATTCCAAACCTGTAAACACCCATAGTTGTCCCATATACACAGGGAACATACATTTTCTTTTGACTTAATAGCATGAAACCCATTGCAGTTTAACGAAACACATCTGCTGGATAACAGATGACGATTTCAACTTAAGGCCAGCTTGACGTGTAACCATTAACACGGATGTAATTCATAAAAGAGATAGTAAGAACTGTAAAAACAAAACATCACCCAGAAGCTACTTAATTCTTAGGGATGATCCACACAGAATCAATACAGCTAGTAAGGGACTAAGGCCTCGGATAAAATTAAAACGGATGATCCTTGGCTTCCAAGCATGAAAACCTTCAAGGTTTAAAAAACACATATCACTAAAATCGGTATCTCCACTCTATATGTCGAATTTAAACAAGACAAATATACTTAAAATATAAGTGACTGCTGTTAACTATTTGGAAGGCATGTCAAACATCACCCTTAATAAATCCTCTGATAAGAAAAAATGAATGACAGGGGATTACAAAGCTAATGCCCATGGATGAAGTAAGGTCAAAGGAGCTCAAGATGACAGAGGATTAGAGAGACGGGATCTTTCATGCACTTCCCCCAAGCATTAATGGATTAATAATGGCTCCTTCTCAAATTAATGCTAGCTCTATGTTAAAATATTAATGTGTATGACAGCCTAAGAAATTTTACCTTCTGTTCACTGGGTAAAAACTTAAAATAGTATTATATTTTTGTGAAGACTAAATAAATTGTGTCCCAATAAATGAAATGAGATGACATCTGAATTGCTACAGAAAACCTGAGCATAACCATCACTCCTTCCAGGCAAGGTAAACTGAAGAATATAGCTCAGGACTGGGTGATCAGTGGGGTGACTAAAGGAATTTGCTCAAGGACCATGTGCCCAAAAACATCCTCATGAAGTTAAGGTCTGAGATTTTGAAATTCTGTTTAGCATCTTGGTGCTCAAACTAATGTACGAGTTTTTCATGGTGCTTCTCTTTGGTTTGGAGTTGTGGAGTGAGTTTGTTTGTTTTTCTTTTGGCCAACATACGTGTAAAATTACGAAAAATGTACATATTGTTGGGCCATATTTCAATTGCAGATGAGTGGCTTCAGCTCTTAAGATTAAATTTTCAGTCCAGTGTCCAGGCAGAGCAATTTAAGCTCTCAAGGTAGTCAGGGTACAAGAGAATATTTTATACAAATGCACAGACACTGCTGCTGAAGTTGCATAATTTAACTGCCAAGGAGCAGCAAGGACAGGCTGCCCTGCAGGGTAAGGTCAAATGGGAGTCAAGGGTGACAGCAAGGCAGGCAGGGACCTCACTGTCACAGAGCAAGAAGAGCAGAGCAGGTCCCGTGATACAAACCTGGTTCACCCAAGAGCCCAGTGGTCACCAGACAGATTTGCAGTGACAAGGCAGGTGAGGTGTCGGGTCAAGTGGGAAGCCAAGTCAGGAAGGCAGTGTCAGGGTCATCAAGGTGCACAGCCAGGTACAGCACAGCCCCGGGGGAGCTCAGGGAAGGACCTGGGCTTAAGCGCAGCTCCCAAGACGTGGGGCAGAGGCCACAGCCAAGGCTTGTAACAGCTAAGTGTCTGATCCAAGGTTAGCCGGCGGCGTGGTGTCGGAGCTGGCCTTGAACATGGCCAGCCAAACCCAGGGAGCTGCAGGACCCATTACTGCACTCCAAGACTGGACGATCATGTTGGACAGGTCAGCCCTAATCTGAAAGGTAACGTCCTACCCATCTATGAAAACTATCAGGCTTGATTGATCCGTGATCTCTATTTCTTAAAACTGACTTCTGCCTGTTTTTAACGTTTCTTCTAAGAATTCATGTGAGGAACTCACCTGAACTTGAACTAGAAAACAAGACAGTATCTCCTCTCCTGTCCAGGGCCTGGAATTACTACTCTTCCACAAGTACAGCAGAACCCACACCATAAAAAAAGGCACTTAGCAGTATAGGTCCAGATTTTCCTGTTACTGCCTTCCAGTGATTACTGCTTCCAGAAAACTTATAAACTATGTTAAAACTGAGTCTACAAATTATCAAATGGCCACAAAAAGATACACAGTGAATAAATAGAACTAGTAACATACTATTTGCTCTACAGATTGCAGTTAATTTTACTGTAGCACTAAAATACACAAAATAATTACTTGTTATTTCAAAGAATACCAAACAAATTATGGATTTTTTTTGCCATCTACATGTTAAAAAAAAAGAATCATTAAATTTATAACCAAAATATGTCCAGTCGAAAAGTAACTACACCACGTAGCTGCACTGGTACTGACAATAGCGATAATAGTAATTTGTCCATTATTACTACAATAAATCTTAGAGCTCAGCTGCAGCTTTGCCAGAAGACCCAACCCTGCGTGCCAAAGAGTCGTTCATACTGCAAATACCCCTCAAAGCTACCCCTGACACAGGAAAATGTATACCAGCACCAAGCCTGTGGTCACACCATACGGTTCTACTAAGACAGACTCCATATAGTGAGGAGTGAGTCTGTTACATTGGTAGTTCCTTCCCATCCCAAATGCAGTGACCTAGGTTAGTTCATACCTTCAACAAGCCGCAACTCAGAGTGAGAAAACCCTTCTTCTTCTATGAACATGTGGAAGATTACCTGGATATTGAGATGCTAAAGGTCTGGTTGCATCTGCAACAGTATTTACTTCAATGGAACACCGGCCCTGGACACACTGCCGTGTTGATTATCCAGGACAGAATTGAGAGGAAGCAAACAGAAAAGTATTTAAAACTCTATTTTAGCTGAAGAGAAAAAATAAACAAACATGAAGTCTGTTACATATCCTTTGTGCTCCTCTGAATAAAAATTAATTCAGGAACAGGACGCCTCCTACACAGTCCCACTTACAAACTAAAAGGTGAGGGCTGTCACGTAAACTAGGAAGAAAGGCTGCTGCAATGTTGCCTTACCATATACCAGTCGTCTTGCAACTATTTTGAGAACGCTCCAGCAGCCCAAAAAAAAAAATCAGTTTTTCTTTTTTTCTTCCTAGACATGTATTAGGACCACTTGTGTCACAATGCTTTTAAGCATTCTTTACTTTAGGTAATGAAGTGCATATTACAAAGGAATCATAATAAACTACATTGAAAAGACACAGGACAAAGAGGGTGGACTTTATACACTAAAGCATCTAAAAAATCTTGTCTTATCCTTGACATCATTGCCTGGGTTGAAGAAGAGACTAATGCCAGAATTAATTATTGGTTAATTTTCTCAGCTACCAGGCAGCAAGAATTAGGGGAGTAGAAAATGAAAAGGCATTAATACAACTTTATACCACTTGAACATAAATCAACATCCGATACCATAAGCTCTAATACTAGAAAACCATAGCTGCTGGAATATTTATGGTTACGTACAATGTAAAATAAGCCAGCACAAATGTGAAAAGCAAAACAAACAAACTGGAGAAAGAACTTGAACTTACACTTTTATTCACACCAAAATTCAGTGTAAGCATCTCCACACTTGAATTCATCCTGAGCTCACTTCTGTAAATACTGGGTTTTTTTCCTGGAGCTTTTGCAATCTTCTGTATTTTCCTTATTTCAGACTAATTAAAACATCTAGTTCTGTTAGCCGTCTTTCTCCCTGTCCTATCCCATCCTCTTGGTTATCTTTTCTCACATTAATGAAGTCTGAATTGTGAGTAAGGAAAGAGACATAACTCTCTAAATCTGTTTCAAATACCTGTGTATTTTAACTCCTATAAAATGAGAATGTAAGCATTTTGCAACTTAAAAGAGTTTTAAAGGTGTCAAGTCATTATTAACCTTTATCTGATGAAAAAACTAGATAAAGGTATGTTTTTTAATTTAGGCTCCTTTAAACAAAGAAACTTAAAATCACTAACATCTAAAGTACGCCATTTGTACCGTCCACAATTAATTGCCATCTACCTAGTCTCTCGCAGATTATTATCTTACTACTTCATACTACCAGCAGTAATACATCAGGCTAGTGGAAAACACTCCAAACTGTTCAGTAAAACTACAAGATGGTGAAAAAAATCCCAGAAAGTTAAAGTTGGTTCGGGTTTTTTTAACTGCATTAGCAAGCACTGCTTTGGAAATGAAATCTCTGGCATGACAGAGTGACAAGCTTTGTTCCAGGCAATCTCAGACTTCTATATTGAGAGTAGATAAGAGCAAAAACAATCACAAAGGTGAGACTAGCAGTAACCGGGGGCAAGGTTAGCTACCACTTTTCTAACAGTATCTTCTTGATCCTGACAGAGGGAGCTGTGACACCAACAAAGGGCTGAAACTTGAGCTACATGACAGAGCGGGTGAACATCCCAGAAGCATACTCAGATCAACTCGACAGATTTTGTCACTGCCTCTGAGTAATGGCATCCCCTTTGGCATGTAGCCCTGCCAAGACTGAGTAGCGAAGATAGGACACAGAAAGCATTTGTGTTTTGGAAATTGGTCTATCAACCTCTTGGTTAGCAGCCAAAGCTCAAGCTGGAACACAGCGCAAAGCCAGTACGAGTGACTGACATCAATATGCTGCAGCGATAGGCACGACAAAAACCAAGTGAGAACGAGAGGAGGATCCGAGAGTTGTCCCTCAGGACCCCAGTGAAATGAGTTGGTGATCTAGCCTGCTTCACAGGGGGAGCATCCATGTCACTGAAACTGTCAGCGCTAATTAGAATCCCTGCAGGCATCCTCAGGGATTTAACAGACACGGAGGAATAAACTGCCTCGCACTCCTCTGGGCTGCCCCTCAGTCAGAAAAGAGAAGAGATGAGGGAAAGGAATAGCATGGGAAGCTTTGCATCTCTCCCGCCTGCGCTGCTCTGTGGCTAACAGAAGTTACTCTGAGCAGTTGCACTGCTGAGAAGTTAACAGTTTTCACAAGCACTAGAAATCACATATAATACAAAAACCTTTCCAAACCTTTCCAATACGAAATCAAGCCGACCAACTCATTTCTGCTGAGACAATTTTCTCCAGAATACTCACATTCCAGACGATCTTCAGAACTTTGTTACAATCACAAGTAACACGAAAATAATGAGAGACGCGGTGAACGTCCACAGAGATCCACCATCCAGTGAATTAAAAATACGCTTAAACTAAGCTGCATTTTCATAGGTGAAAAATACTAACCAAGATGACGATTTAAAATCAAAAAAATAATTTTTAAAAGTAATGGATGTAACCAGCCAGAGATAAATGAAATGAGCTATCCTACTTGAGTAAGACCCTGTGAATACCGATGGCAATTCAAAGCACCAACATGCTGTTTTAATGGTGCACATTGGTCTCCTCGGAGTTTTAAAAAAAGAGCAGCCACATAAACACAAAAGCACCGATGTTGCAACAACTCACATCGTGCTTATGCGTAAAACTTGCTTAACTTTAATAGTGACTCAAAACACAAGGACTTCAGCTGCATGCTTCAAGTTAAGCACTTAGAGGCTCAGAGCTACGCGAAGCATTTTAATAAAAAATGCTCGTATGTTAAGAAGCGCGGTACACCTAACACGCTTTGCCTCAACAGGTATGTAACAAGTAACAGTCTGGTTAGCCTAGACGTTTTCCATGCTGCCCATTAATGGCTAAGGGAGGTGAAATGGTGCAATTCTGATAACCGCCTTGCTGCTCCACGCATTTTCACACAGCTGTGCAGTCCATATGCGCTAAACTAAGTAACGCTTCTTGTCCCCCCCAGTGTTTCAATATTAATAATTTACAGGTTTAAAGGATCACAGCTACCTTCCACACCAGAAGGGCATGCGCCAGCTGATGCTAAACCACCCTTGCGCGCTGCTCGTCACTCGGGGACCTTTTTCTGCTTTCTTCTCGCGCCACCCCGCACCGTAGCGGCGGGACGAGCCCGCCGCTCCGCACAAGAGGCGACTCCCGCAGCCGCAGCCGCAGCCGCGGGGCGAGCGCGGCAGCCGGCGCCCCACGCCCGCACTCACCTCGGCGCTGCCGGACGCGGACGACGAGCTCCCAGGCGGCCGCCGCCTCCCTGTCCAGGGCCGCGGCCAGCGTCACCTCGCCGCTGCCCCGCTCCACGCGCGCCGGCGACTCCTCGACGGGCGGCGACACCAGCTCGAAGCAGGCGGAGGCGAAGCGCGCCGGGGCCAGCGTCGCCAGGCGGCTGCCCGGGCGGGCGTCCTCGGGCAGGGAGAGCGCCAGGGGCGCGGCGGCGGGCGGCGGCGCGGCCCGGCGGCGGCGGGCGGCGGGGGCGGCGCGGGGCGGCGGCAGCGGCCTGGCCTGCGGCAGCACCTCCAGCTGCAGGGGGTCGCTGAGCAGCGGCGGGCGCCCGCGGTCGCGCGCGTAGAGGCGCAGCGGCAGGGGCGCGCGCAGGTGGAGCAGGGAGCGCACCAGCAGCACGCGCCCGCTGCGCGGCACCACGAAGAAGTGGGCGCTGCGCGGGCGGGCGAAGTAGCGCAGCTCCGCGTTGGCGCCCGCGTCCGCGTCCTCGGCGCGCGCCTGCCACACCGGCGACCTGAGGGCCAGCGTCTCCTCCACGCGGAGCCGCGTGACGCCGGGGCGCGGCCCCCCCACGAAGCGCGGCGCGTTGTCGTTGTCGTCCAGCACGCGGACGCTGAGGGCGGCTAGCTCGGCGGGCGCGGCGCCGCGGGGCGGGCAGCGCGTGCAGCACAGGGCCAGGCGGAGGGAGTAGAGCGCCCGCGCCTCGCGGTCCAGCGGGCGGCTGGTGCGCAGCCAGACGCGGGCGCTGCGGGCGTGCAGCGACGCCGCGAAGTGCGCGTGGCCCTCGCCCAGCAGCTGCAGGCGCCAGCGGCGCCCCCGCACCTTGGCGCACCAGGGCTCGGGCCCCAGCCGCGTCAGGGGGATGCTCAGCCCGCGCACGCGCGTGCCCGCCGGCCGGTTCTCCGCGACGTGGCCGCCGAAGGAGGGTCTCCTCCGCGGGGCGCCGCGGGCGGCGGCCAGAGCCCAGCAGAGCAGCAGGCAGCCGGCGACGCGCCGCGCTCCGCGGGGGGCCATGACGGCCGCGAGCGGCGCCGGCTGCCGGGCGGGCTCCGCCGGCGCTGCCCGCCGCTCCCCGCAGCGGCGCGGCCGGTGGGCGGGCGGGGAGGGGCCGGGGCCGCGGGGACCGCCGCCCGCGCCCGCGGGGCTCCGCCGGCCAATGGCCGCGCCCGCCCGCGCCGCCCCCCCGCGACCGCGGGGCCGGGGCTGGGCCGGGGCTGGGGCCGGGGCCGGGGCCGGGGCCAGGGCAGCTGCCGCCTCCGCCCGGCCGTCTGCGGGCAGCGCTGCGCGGGCCCCGGGCTCAACGGAACGAACCGTCCCCGTGGGTTAACCTGCCGTTACCGCCCGTCATCCTCGCGCAGTAACCGCTGCTCGCTTCGCCGCCTCGCGCCCCGCGCCTGCGCCGGCAGCCCAGCGCCTCGTCCGCTTCCCCCGGGCATCGCTGCGCGGCTCCTGTCCTGCGGTCCGCCCCGGTGTCCAGCGGGCTCGCCCAGCGCTCGGCTGTCTGCTGAAGGTATTTTCTTGTTGGTGTCTACATAGCTACCTGTCGTAAAGTCCCGGCTCTGCCCTCAGCTCGTACTTGAGCAGTGTCACTGGCCTAAAGTTACATCCTTAGCCACAGTTAATCAGCTCCCTCATAACCTCCGGATTTGTAAAGGTAAAACCAATTTTTTCGAAGAAATTTCAGACTAACTAGAGGATGTTTCTGATAATAAACAGAAAGAAATAGAATCCAACATCTATTTAACCGTGTTGGATTTTTGGCATGAGTGAGTAAAACTAAAAAAAAACAATAAAACTAAATTTCACCATTAAAGTTAACTGACTACATAAATCAGGTGTGTTGCAGAAAAAGTAACTACATTAAGCAGTTCCTCTTCAAACCAGAATTGTGCTTTCAAGAATAAAGTCAATCACAATATAAAACAGGCGTTAGCTATATTTATGTAGTACATAAATAATTTATTTAATCTTAAGAATCATTCTGAGATTAAAGAAAGGAAAAAAAAAAGATACTCTCTCGTAGTCACATTACTCAAATTTTATGAGACTGAATAATGGTTACTTTTCTTACAAAACAGACAGTGCATTTTCCTTATACTTCCTACCCAAGACTGTGGAAAACTGTGTAAACACAGTAATGTACCTTCCTGACATCATTTGAGAGAAACTGGTTGCCTTGATGGGGAAATGGGAGTCCAGGATCAAGCAGGAAGACTATAGGACACTCAGAATGAAAAATCCAAGTGTTCTACTATTCCACAAGAGTGACCTTCTCCATTTCATCCTGCAAGTAATTAAGGAGATACAAATCATCAGCTTCATACATTAATGTATTATCTCCATTTATGCCTCATACTGTGCCCTCTTCCAGTCAATCAGCGCGCTATTGTCAGCTGTAGAGTAGCTGTACTCACCGTCCCTTCCTCCCCTTTCACACCAACAGTCAGTAGCAATTTCAGACTGACAAATTTCTTCGGGGTCCAGGGCAGGGTCACTCTTCTATTCACCCTCAGAATGGAATAAGTACAAGAACTTCCAAAAATAAACCATCTATTGCTACCACGCGTTGAAGCACAGAAGAGGGGAAAAAAGGCTGAGGAAATGCCATCTGAGGTAGAACAGTGCTACTGACAAAGCTCTGGTGGCCAACAGAAAGGCGGAACCATTTACCCGAAACAAAAGAAATTCATCTAGAGTACTAAATAGGAATTGTTTCTCTCATGCCTCAGATGTGCCTGAGATTTCAAGCATTTTCAATTCTACTTTGGCATAAAACCCGTAGTGTAAGAAGTTGCTATATCTTAATTCCAGTGCAGGCACGGATGTCTTGATTAGGATGAAATAATAAATGGGTCAGATGAAATAATAAATGGGTCAATCTTTCATCCATTTCTCTAACAGAATTAAATCTTCATTATAATTAGCAATGATAATAATGAATATACCTTCTTTAAAAAAATTTGAAAATATTAAATTTGTGTTGATGTAGAAAGTTGAGATAATGCAAATTCTTAGGACAAGTTTTCCTCACAGAGTAAAAACGGCCTTCAAATCTCTGTATAAAAGCACCCTCCAATATGGGATGTTACCTTCAGTGTTTTTGTGGTGGTATTGGTGGTGGTGGGGTGTGTCTTAAAAAAAGAAAATTTTTGAGGTCCATAGATTGTGTACAGAGCAAAGGTCAGGCAATATAGATTGGGATGGGGAGAACCCATAACTTGTTCCCAAAGATTTATATGGCTCCAAAATAAAAGGAACTTTTCCAACAGTTCTCTGACTAGACAAGAGGACAAGAGGAAATGGGCTTAAGCTGCGCCAGGGGAGGTTTAGACTGGAAATTAGGAAAAATTTCTTTACGGAAAGGGTGGTCAGGCATTGGAACAGGCTGCCCAGAGAGGTGGTGGAGTCACCATCCCTGGAGGCGTTTAAAAAACGGGTAGATGTGGCACTTTGGGATATGGTTTAGTCTGGTCTACCCTTGATTAGTCTAGAGTGGGCTTGGTAGTGTAGGTTAATGGTTGGACTGGATGATCTTAAAGGTCTTTTCCAACCTAGATGATTCTATGATTCTATGATTCTATGACTAGTAGGGTACTACGAAGAATCCACAACTAGGATTTGATCAAAACTTGATCAAACCATTTTGTGGGATCATTTTAGTGAGTTCTGTTTTCTACATCCACTGGGATTTCTCTCTGTAAAAAACCTCTGAAAATATACCAGGAACAGAACTACATTTTGAAAGGTCTTTCATTTCTGCATCAAAAATTCAACAGACATTTTAATTAATTTAACACAAATGTGGTTCTGACTGACTTCAAGGAGGAGACTCATCCATGGTTTCAAATGCAGAATTCAACCTACATTATTTTAATCAGCATGTAGACAGAAAACTCAGAGATTGCACAAGGGTTTTTTAGGAAAACAGAGACTTTATACTGTTGTTTATTAAAAAATAAACGGTAGTTGATTTTTATAGTTCACCACCCCGTGGTAATCGTAGGCAAATACTTGAGACTGTAATCCTATTACTAACTCTGCAAATTAGTGGGAATCTAAATGGGTGCCCTGGATACTTGTACAGTCAGAATCTATTCTGACTTCAGCCCATCTCCAGAAGTCCTGACCATACGGGCACTGACTTTATCGTACAAGCTCCTCAGCTCTTCTGCTTCACAAGTTTATTGAGAGAGCAGATCTAGAGGGTACAATGAACTTTACACATCGTTTGCTTCCTTTTCCTGACTGTTCAACAGCGCTCTCTGGGGTTACCTCAGGATTCTCTGCGTGTTCCAGACCATTATCCCATTTATAGCAAACCCCTCTATTTCTACTAGCTCTAATTTTAGATTTGGCAGTTAAGAAGCACCAGTTCTCACAGTAGAATGAGAATTCTTTTCTTGCTCCTGCCTTGAATTACCTGTGTGCATATAACAATGCTTTTAGTTCAGTAATTAGAAGTTTCCCTCTCTCTTCTCTGTAAAAGCCAAGGGCTTACAACTGTAAGGGTACACCGACGTACCTCAGAACGAGTCTCCTGACCAGGCTCACAGGCTGTACGGAATGCTAGCCTGCAAGCCTGGAGTGCGAGGTAAGCATGGTTTCTAGAGATCGCCTATGACCAAAGACAGGTAGTGGCCACACAGCACCAAGCACAACCGAGCTGCTCATTACTGAGGTTCCCCAGTGATCAGGTGATGACAAGACCAAGACAAAATCATAATCTCTGTCAAAAATGATTAATTCGTGTTTGAAAATGACTGAATTATAGTCTGTGTAACTTACCAATTAGTAATATTAACGTAACTTTTTAAAGAAACATCATGCCAAGTATTTGATGCAGAATTTGCATTTTACAAATCAGATTTCCTTTAAAATATGAACAGGAAACATTCTGAGGAAAATCTTGCCTTAACCTTGTGGAATGGCACTGTAAATATTGAGGCAGGAAAGAAGAATGATGCTAATCATTCTTCCTGTTTTACATATACCTTGTAGCTGAAGGGCAGGATGGCTTAGGGAAAAGTGGCACAATTTACTTTGCCTTTGATCAAAGGGCAAATATGCCTGAAGCAGTGAGTGCTCTTGACTGCCGCATACTCAATAGCTGGCTTTCAAAGGGGAGGAAGGGGCTAGAAGTCCCCTAGGGTCTTTTCCTATAAATAACTATAGATACATATCAATAACAGAATTACTATACACCCCTCTGGAGCAAGCTGATATATATACGTGATCATCTGGTACACCTGACAGACGTTACTCTCGAGCACTAGTATAAACTTTCAGGAAGGGTTCTGCCCCGCTGCATATCTAGACAAAGGAAGTTCTTCCTACACTATTTACTTCCCAGTCATGATTCTGCAAGCGTCTTGGCACACAGCTCTGCAGGATCTAGCCCAAAGTGACAAGATAGTCCCTGTGCTGGTTTAGACAGTTTGTACGTTGTCACTTTTTATAACAACATTTGTAGCTCCATTTTCTCAAATGCAAGTGTAAGTGATAATCCTTTCCCGTATAATTTTGCAAACGAAGCCTAAATTATTCAGAAGTACAG
This sequence comes from Pelecanus crispus, assembly GCF_030463565.1. NCBI lineage: Eukaryota > Metazoa > Chordata > Aves > Pelecaniformes > Pelecanidae > Pelecanus > Pelecanus crispus. The sequence continues at coordinate 36,458,152 of NC_134650.1, forward strand.
CTGCTGTTGTCTAATCCTTGCTAGCTCTTTATGCAGCTTTCTCACTACACTTCACAATTTTTTCTTGGAATCTAGCAGTCGAATGAGTGCAAGAAACACCTTCTGTCACGCTAAGAGCAGAATCCTTCCTCCAAAACTGAGAAACAGATTACATTTTTACTATCTTTCAGTATTTTACAACAATTACTTTCCAGTTTATTTCAACCAGCTGGAAGACCCTTTCTGCTGTTAAGCGTAGTGTGCTATATACAAGTCCAAGATGGTTAGAATAAATTTTTTAATTACAATAATCTATGTAAATGGACATACTTCTTATGCAGTCAGAAACACCTCCTACATAACTTATAATCAAATTAAATGAGCTATACATACATATAAAAAAGTGAAATCTGAGGTGTGTTGAAATCAGACAATACAATGACAATAAATTCTCACTGAGTAACACTCCAACGGTATGTTCTGTTTTCCCTTGCTGGTGCCTTACTACTTACCAAATTAATTACATTATTAATACTGTCAGTAAACAGCTTGAAAATCTTTACAGAAAAGCTTTTCCTAAAAATCCTACATTTTCACATGATAAAGCTTTTCTATTAATCAGAATTTTGACTTTTGTGACTGACACAGAAAGAGTCATTTCACTTTTTTTAAAGGAATGATTTTTGTAAATGACTTCATACTACTTTCTAAACATACGTTTTTCTCAAAACTATGCTTCACCCCTATAACTGCCTCAATAAAATGTCTACGTGAGAAGCAGATTGCTGGGTTTGCATTCAATACATAAAACACAATGAATGCATATGTCTGACACTAAGTATTAGTAAACCTCACTTAAGAGTATTTTTCAGTTATTTGTATACATGCAGTAAACAGAAAGAATCAATTCATTCTGGCTTGTATTTCCTGTTTATAAGCATGATTCTCCAAAACTTCAATATCTTTTGTTTTGGTCATCATATTTCTCTGTATTTCAGAAACCCAAACTCTTGTCATGTCAGCAAAACTAATCAGAACACCACAATCTACATTGCCAGAATTTGCAGATTTGGCAAAGAAAACGTGCCTGATTGAATTCTGCCCAGGTTCCAGCAGAAGCCAGGCAGGTTTCTGGCGAGCTTCTCAGCATCCTGCCTGTAGGGCTGTTGAAAATCCTGGTCTTCCAGATTCTGCAGTTCTGGGAAGCACATCATATGGAGCGCAGCCCTGTGGCATGGGCTGTTAAGGCCTCCAGGGTCTGGAGCAGACAACTGCTACAAAATCAGGGAGCCCACGTCTGCCAAGGTCAGTAGCTCTGAAAGCCACGGATGGACTGACCTAGACCCAATGATGTAATCTTTCCTAGAGATTTTCTAGATTTGACAGGGGTTTGCTCCTAAGTGGTACAAACCAAATTTTTAAATATCACACATCCGCATGTTTAACAAAAAAGTACTTACAACAGGTTTATATAGAGTATCCTTTGAAGATAATGTTTGTTTAAATAACTATGAACAGTGTGACAGCACCAAACACTGGTGTCTATGCTTATTTGAGGCGTCTTATACTGTACATCAGAATTAGCATGTGGTCAGTCAGATCGATAATTATTGTAAGAAATATTTGGGTTTAGTGAGTAATAAAGAATAATATGCTACCTACAAAGGCAGAAACTACTTTTAAAGTTTTAAAGTAATTAGCTCATCTTCACCTTTGGAAAGTAAAGAAGCTCTTCAGTGATTCAAACCTAAACTAGTATTTTAATTTGGCTGACTTCCACTTCGAGCTCTTACATGTTAAAATACTCAAGCGTATTATCGCTGGCAATTTAGAAACCAAAGCTTATGGCTGCAGTCAGCGCATATGGAAAACCTATACAAGGGAATACAGAGAAAATTTTCTTGCTTCTACAGCCCAAAGAATCAGTAAGGAATGATGCCTCCATGAAAGATTCATCATCTTCCTTCATGTTATACAAAGGTGTGGTGAGACAAGCTGGAGGCAGTCAGTCTACCTCGTATTTAATTCTATCACATTGTAAATAATTCTAGGTAAAAGCTCAGGCAGCAGATCACCTGCATTTAATCAAATGCTAAAACGAAACAGTTTTAATACTCAATTTTGTCTTAGAACAGCTGCTGACTCACATGTGTGTGGAATATCTAAAATGCTGCAGGGGTCAGCTCAGATTTTCTCACCATACCTTGACCTAAGTAACAGTAAATGACAAAAGTAAAAGAGGAGCAAGCACTACTTTTTATCCCAGTCTCACCTTTCCTTTCCCAGCTCTAGTCTTTTGATCACCTTCCCCTTGTAGCATTCTGTGCAGTCTGGCCTCCATTTACTCTTCTGTCTCTCTTTTAATCTCTGTTTATGAAACAGCAGCCTAAAGGGGTAACGGGCAGTGAGTTAAAGTGGGTTAACTTAAACGTTTTTAATGTGCATCTCCTATTCCATCGGCCTTTAATTAAATAAATAATTAGAACCAATATTATTCCATACCATTTAAAGTAGGTTCTCTTCCATAAGCCAGAGCAAAATTTAATAGCTGAAATGCAATAAATACTTCTCCTAATGATGAAAAAAGAAAAAAAACCCCAAATCTAGTGCACTTCTTGTGGCTGTGTCATTTCCAAAAACAAGTAAAAAAAAAAAAGCAGTTGTTTATCTTTGTTACTAAAGAAAGCAGATACTCAACACACAGGAGAGAACTGCTAGGTTAGTGCATTTGATTTTTACATAGTAGTATCTTTTAACAGAGCCACACTTCAAAATTGCCAAATTCAAAGGATATGGAAGAGTTTGGGGTTGTTTTGGGGTTTTTTTGAGCAAAAATTAATTTTGGTGGACAGCAAGGGTATACTACCATATCTAAATGTTTTTAGGTTTTTTTTTAAACTCCTAAATTAACACTTTTAGAAAAGTGAGACTGTCTAATTTTATTACAGAAAACAATACTACTGGCAACTACAATAGCTTCACTTCAACTTAAAGAGATATTTCTAAATTGTCTACTCCCTATTAGTCATAATTCCGTGATTTACTTGGGAGCTGTGGAACATGTTTCAGAACAAGCAGTGTTCAGCTGCAAATTCAGCTAATGAAGCAGCACAATGCTGACCACCTTTTTACCAGAAGTGCTTAAGCTGCTCAGCTAGGCTGAATACAATGGTTCTAGACTGCTAATACAGTCATTCCATTCAAATTTATTCCTAGTTTGAATCTGAAATATGGTAAGAAAGTCCTTAAGAAGGGACAGTAAGACAATATAGTCAATATTTGTCATGAATCGAAGCAACAAATAAGTGACAAAGTGCTTCATCTTGTAGAAATTTAACAATACAGTAAATACTATTATAGAAGAATATGATATTACAGTTCCAAAAGAAAACACAGGAAGTTGTTTTAATCCATAGTCCACCCCTCACTTCATATATGTGCTGATAATGCAGAGTTCATGTTTTATTGGCTTTGCTGTGCTCCAGCTCATTAAACACAGCTGCTCCATAGGGGCACAAATACATTACCCAGCAAGAGAATGAACAATCCGAGGTACAAGATTTTAGCCAACAAACCAAAGGCGTTCATGCTCTAATTCTTGATAAAGCAAAAGAAAAAACATTTATTGTAGATGTTTAAAAATTGAAGGCACCAAAGCATATAAAACAATAAAAATCTTATTAATGGCTTCAGCCAGTTTAAAGTAACTATTGGCACTTCTGTAGCAGAGCAAATCCATGAATGATGACAATCCTGAAGTAGGAAATATATATACATATATTAATTTCACTGGATTTTCCCATGGGCTGAAAGTCACACATGAACTCAAGTACTTTGCAGGTGTTGGACTTAAGTCCTGATTCAGTTCCTGTTGAAATCTGTAAGATACTATCATTGACTTCGCAGCTTCAGTATCAGACTTTAAACGTATATAGCATAAGAAAACATTTGAGTGTGCTCCTCAGATTTGAGGAGCACTGTATGGATTACATTCCTGCAAAACATTTGCTGTTTATTCTTTGAAATGAAATGTAACAAAAAGTCAATCTACAAAAATGTAATGAATAATATTTTTCCTTTTGGTACTCCTGTGTTTTACAATCTGAGATCTCCTGACTCACATGTCAACGTCATTCCATTTCCAGATCTATTCTACTGTACTTTTATATTATTAAACACAAATCTTTGTAAATCCATGACCCAGACTGGGCACAATGTTTGTCAAGACTGTATTTATTTATTTAGAGCCCACTATGGAGGCACCCATTCAGACTGGTGCATTGCAAATAATCCTTATTAGCCTTAGTGTGTGTGTTTATAGAATAATGGAAATTAAAGGGGAAATTTTCTATGGCTTCAGTAAGCTTTGGAATAGGCATAATGTGATAATATAATAACTAATTAGATGGTTAAAATTCACTGTTAATAAATTAAGATCATATATTTTGTTTTCACTGTTAATGTAAGTTTTTCTTCATTCCTCTCACCTCAAATACTGAATTCAGTTTTCTTTTTTTTTAAATATTGCTTTTAAAAAAGTGTCTTATTTCAGTTTCTTTAAAGTGGAAAAATCTTCCAATGCTTATTTTGAAGGCACTGCAATGTTTGCTAATTTTCTTTTAAGTTACCACACCAACGTTTATGTGGTTAGTTTTTACTAAAATTTTAATTTAGGCCAGAGATGACTAAGCAAGGATTTCATCAACCAAGGAACTCCAGTACTTTCAATCAGAAGTACTAAACGTAGAGTTTGCAGAGTGTTGTCATAGCTGTAGGTATTTTATTTTATTTTACTTTATTTACAATTGCTTGAGGAAGGAGACGTTTTGTTCATTAGCTTATTCATGCATTGCCATTCTTCTGTTATGACTATAATTTGGTGTAATTTTAAGGAGGATTATGAGGTTAATGTAAGCATTACTGAAAGAGACACACTATTTATAGTGATTAAAACCTTGTGGAAAAAAAATCAGAAACATTTCTTGAGCCCTCTGGTGTTTGAAATTAAGTCTCAAAGGGCTTGGGAAGGAACCTGCTTATCAAAATTAATGTCCTTGAGATTTTTACATATCTCAAATAGTACTGATGACTCTTCCTGTCACTGCTGAATTACTAATGTACGTGTAGTGCAGTATTACTTGCGACCCAACTGATCCTGAGCACCTTTCACAGCTGACAAATGCATTCTTAAAGAATACAAAGTATTCCCCTCCAAAATATTTTCTCCAGTCTTTATAAAAATGTTATTATTTTAGCCCCAGAGTGAACTATTTTTCATGCATTTAAAAAAATAAATTCTGCTAGAAAACTTTAGGCATCAATTTTTAGATTAATTTCACTAAATTACATAGTTACAATAAAAAAAGAATTAATCACACTAACAAACAGAATAACAAAATGTTTCCTTTAGGGAACTGTCCTCTTTCCTACAACATTAGCCTGAATATGACATGCATGATCAGAACCTGAATTTTCAAACGGAGTAGATCATGGAGTGGATCACACATGCATCTCATAAACATAAAACCTTAACCAATGGCATGTAACAAAAATGGACATAGACTCTCAAGTATGAACATTTCCAGTGTCCCAGTCTCAAAAATCCCCACATTACTACTTTTGTGAAGGGTCTCAGTTCACACATCAGCTGTGCTCTTCCTCATGTTCAGTCTTTCCATTTTCTGCCCTGTATCTTGTCTGTAACCTTTACCTGCTTATTCACCCCAAAGGCCTTCACACCAACGGTATATATATAACTGCTAGTACCAAATGTTGTGAGCATTCAGCAAAAATTACTTGACTGCTAATGACAAAACAAGACAGACAAAATCTAGCAAACACTGAGTATTATTTAGGTGAGCTCAGTATAGCTATACCAGTCTAAGCTTATGAGATAACAACCAGTCTCATTTAGCAAGGTTTGATGTCACTGATAATGGAAAGAATTAATACTATTAGTATATTAGAATATGTAAGACACAGTATTTCTAGAACAGTGTTAATAAACAGCTTGAGATGGTCGGGTGTCTTAAAAGATGCTATAAAAATACTAGAATTGATACCACATCAGTTGTGTTTAAATCAAACTTGTGTTTCAGTGACATCAATTTTAACTCCTATTTAATTTGCTGATGTTTGTATCCATGAAATTTGACCTGATGCCTCGGGTAGAACAAAATCATAGCCACACAATGCTACAGAAAACTTAACTACCACAACAGAATCCTGTTCTTTGCCTTTTGAGCCCCCACTGGCCAAGCACCAAAGCCTAAGTTTTCAAATATCATTCAACTTAGGGGCATTCAATAGCCCAGTTTGCACTGGAAAATTATGTCTGTTGAAGTACCTCAAAACAGGATATACCAAAATAAGGTACTTAAAATATTTTTTTTTTAATTATACAGTATACATTTATATTTAAAAATTATTTATATTGTATAGAGATTTTAGTTAGCAATATATAAAATTTTCTATTCTACAAACAGTATATTTGTTATGTAATGTAGTTAACATAATTATATAGTACTTATATTACATATGATATATAATAAGTACTAGATTGCACTCTAAGGGATGCACAGGTATCAGAAAGGAAGATTAAAATGTAGAAAAAAGTCTTTTTAAAGCATTTATTTTCTGTTTACCATTCTTCATCAGTATAAATGACACACAGGACTCCGTGGACATAGCAAATGTGTATAAAACTTTAAGGAATCCACTACTTCTGCATCACAATTCAAGTCCTGAACACTATAAAGCAACTCAATCAGTATTGAAAAACCTGTATCTATTCTTTCACGTTGTGACATTAAGAGCTGTCCAGTTTGCAGAAGTAATGATATATACCTCTAAGCAGATGAAAAAGAAACTAGGCAGCTGACTAGCCAAAAATGAAATACAACCTAAAGCACTGTGCTACATGCCTCCAGATTTTGTTTAATGAACCAAACTCTCCTTTTTTGCTTCCTGAATCTCATACTGTAATTGACAATAACTGCAATGATACCTTCCCAAAACATGAAAACTCATCAACTGCCAGCTCACTGCTAACAAACTCATTTAAAACAACTTATTAAGACATAACCTTTAAGTGTGTGAGCAAACAACATGCAACACAAATATCTATAAAGCTAGACGAAGTATTAGGATTACTGCAGCTTTCTCTGACTGAAGCAAAGCATATGGTGGTATAATGGAGCATGAATTTACAGCAACAGAGATGTACGATATAGATTAAAGCTTCATCTGTGAGAACATACTGCACAGCAAAAACCCAGCAATTTTTGTATTTTCTGGTTTATGGCATGATGAGCAACAACTACTCTTTTGTAGAACTAGGGCTCCCTCTGCTGCTAACATGGAAGCAAAAACCAAAACCTTGAAATCCACGAAAAAAGTGCTCCTGAAATAGACCCTGATTTTCAATTTATCAAGGTAGAAACATGCTTCTCACGCTGTCTGGATGGATGCAAGGTTTTCATGTAGGACTGACAGGCTCATGTTATGCACTCGGGGCATGCAGCATGGAAAGCTCCAAAGAAAATTAATCCCGCTCCACTATTTGTGTCTGCATTCACTGCAGGAATTCTTAATTAAAAGTATTAATGAAACAAGCCCTTGATACTTTTTGTTACTTTTTAAAACGAGACTGGAAATATTTGGCAATATATCTTTATAGAAACCTGTACTTTTAGGAAGTTGTGGCTTATTTATCCTGGTAGAACAGCTTTTGTTGTTCAAGTCGTTTCTTCGGTTAAATTAAATCTCAAAGTATGAGTGAAAAATATACAGCCTTTAATAAGAACGTGTGACCAACCAACATTAAAAGCTGAAAGTTGAGATGTCAAAGTTACTCATTTAACACGATTGAAGCTGTCAAGTGAGTGTGTTGACAATAGTCACTTTGAACTATTAGAGTGATTTTGTATGAAGTCTGATCAAGGCTGGTACCTTCTGGCAGCTTTCCACCCTCTTAGATCCCAGAGACGGGGCCAGACCTCATAGCTGAGGGGCAGGAAGCTGTACCACTGCACACTTTTCTTAGTCCCAATGCCAACTGTGGATTGAACTTGGAAGCAGTGGTCACAGCACAGTAAGTCATCTCCTGGGGCGTCACAGCTGAACGGAGCTTGGGGCAATACCAGCCCATGCTGCACATGCAGGAAGCTTAACCAAATCCTGCCCCCCCACGGGTGTTTTTGAGGAAATCAGAGGAGCTATAGGAGCTATAGGAGACACAGCCAAAGTGCAATCAGTTCAAGGTCAGTGGCTATGATCATAGAATCATGGAATCACAGAATGCTTTGGCTTGGAAGGGACCTTTAGAGGTATCAACTGCTCTGCTGGCTGTTTCTGGGGAAAAACTGAAAGCATATTTCATAGAATCATAGAATGCTTTGGGTTGGAAGGGACCTTTAGAGGTCATCTAGCCCAAGACCCCTGCAGTGAGCAGGGACAGCTTTAACCAGATCAGGTTGCTCAGAGCCCTGTCCAACCTGACCTGGAATGTTGCCAGGGATGGGGCCTCCACCACCTCTCTGGGCAACCTGTTCCAGGGCTTCACCACCCTCATTGTAAAAAATTTCTTCCTTATATCTAGTCTAAATCTATCCTCCTTTAGTTTAAATCCATTACGCCTTGTCCTGTCACAACAGGCCTTGCTAAAAAGATTGTCCCCATCCTTCCTGTAGGCCCCCTTTAGGTATTGAAAGGCTGCAATAAGGTCTCCTCGCAGCCTTCTCTTCTCCAGGCTGAGCAACCCCAACTCCCTCAGCCTGGCCTCGTAGGAGAGGTGCTCCAGCCCTCCGATCATTTTGGTGGCCCTCCTCTGGACCCACTCCAACAGGTCCATGTCCTTCTTGTGCTGAGGGCTCTGCACAAGAAGCTGGGAGGGGGCACAGCCAGGCCAGCTGCCCCAAACTGGCCCAAGGGCTATTCCATACCGTATGGTGTCACGCCCAGTATAGAAACTGGCGGGGGTTGGCCGGGGAGCAGCGATCGCTGCTCGGGGACTGGCTGGGCATCGGTCAGCGGGTGGGGAGCAATTGCATCGTGCATCGCTTGCTTTGTGTATTACTACTACTATTATTATATTGTTATTGCTACTACTACTACTCCTGTTTTATTTCAATTACTAAACTGTCCTTATCTCGACCCAGGAGCGTTTCTCACTCCCAGTGCCCCGATTCTCTCCCCCACCCCTCCGGGGCAGGGGACGAGCGGCTGCCGGGTGCCCGGCTGCTGGCTGGGGCTAGGCCACAACACACAGAAGCGGAGCCAGAGGCCGAGCAGGCCCGGCCTAGCCTGATTCGGGCTCCTTACGTCTGCACGGCTCAAAAAAGCGGCTGGAATCCCCCCCCCCCCCCCCCCCCCCCCCGCTTTTCCTTCGCGGCATCAGTGCTGCTGCAGCTGGAGAAATGAAGCTGCCCGACCTGGCAGACCTGGGAACGGGAAGGGAGCGGCGAGCTCACGGAGCGGCAGTTTGGGCAACGCCTGAACCGCCGCACGGAGCGGGGCTGAGCGGAACCGGGGGCCGGGGCCGGGCCGCCCAACCGCAGGGCCGGTCCCAGCACCAGCGCCACCTCCGCCGGGCCGACGCCCGGCCCCGCCCCCCCGCGAGGCCCCGCCCCGCGCTCGGCCGCGCGCTCGGCGGTGGATTGGTAGCGTCTGGCGCGGCGGCGCAGGCGCGGGCCGGTGCGGGCGCAGTCATGGCGGACGAGGAGCTGGAGGCGCTGCGGCAGCAGCGGCTGGCCGAGCTGCAGGCCAAGCACGGGGTAAGGCGCGGGGACGCCGCCCCGCCGCCGCCCCGGCGCTGCCCCCGCTCTGCCGCCGCTCCCTGCCGCCGCTCCCTGCCGCCGGGCCGGGGGGGAGGCGGGCGCTGGCCGGGCGCGGCAGGGCCTGTCCCGCCGCCCGAGCCTCCCTCGGACGCGTGCCGCGGCCTCTTCTCAGGAGCGCAGGCGGGAGGGCGGCGGGGCGCGCCTTGAGGCGGCCTCCGAGTGAATAAAGGCTTCGGCTCGAGGGCGGGGGGGAAGCGGGAAGCGGCCCGGCCGTGCCCCGGGGCTTTGGCTGGAAACGTCGCCGACCGCGGCCTCGGTGACGGGCGCCCGGCGGGGGGCAGGGGGTGAGGGCCCGCCGGGCCCCCCCGGCCGCCTGCTCGCCTGCTGCATGAGCGGTCACCGCCTTCGGGGCGCTTTGGGCCTGCCTGCTGCTGCCTGCCTGCTGCTGCCTGCCTTGGGTGCCCTGGCTGCTGCCTGGGAAGGGCTCAGCACATCGCTTTTCCCTCCCCCGACCGTTTTCCATGCCACTCACAATTTTATGGACTGCGATCATCAGTCGTTTCAGTCATCTCTGTTTTCAGAGCTGAAGTGTATCAGTCTGTTCCGCTGTTCCTGGGAAGGGATCTTTCATACCTACCATCAGCCTCCTTTCTTCTCTCTGTATGCTTTCCCGTTCTGCTTTCACACTTTGAAATGTTACCTATAAAATTTGAGGTGGAGATTCAACATAAAACTCATTTTTTTCCCTTTTTTTGTTATTTGCATCTGATTAGTCATCACTTCAGCTGCCTATATTAGTCCCAAAATACCATGCTAGGATTGTGATTTCTTCTGTATTGATAAATACAAAGTGTTACATTGAATTTCATTTGTCCTTTAATGGGTTTAAAATGCTTTTGTCTGTTTTCTGGACTTTGGGACCCAAAGTTTATTATCTTAGACCTAACAGGAAGGCCTTTTAATGTCCAGACCTACAACAGTCTGTGGATAGATCCAGTAGCGCTAGTCATTGCACTGGTGTGCATTACTGCTTTGTGAGGAAAGCATAGTGTGGCGTATTTATTTGCTAGGGCAGCAGATTCTTATTTTCAGGATCTTGTCCATGGTCAGGCGGGTTTAGCAGGCAGGTTTAGCTTACGTGGACTCTGCTGGAATATTTAAACTCACTGTCCTGTGTGGAATGTTTTTGGATGGTCGTATTTATTCTGTTCTCATTCTTTAGGATCCTTCTGGTGATCCATCACAACAGGAAGCAAAACAGAGGTATAAATGAGAACTATTGACTTTTGGTCTTAATGTAATTGCTTTGAAGCTTTTACTTCTTTTTTTGCATATTTCATGTCTTTGGAATACTCACCTGATTTTTTTGTTGTTGTTGTTGGAAAAACCACCAATAAAGAAGCTGAAACGTCAAAGATCTAATCCAAGGATAGCTAAAATCTGATTGATCCAAGTGTGGCTCCTAGGCTGTGACTATATTGGATGATCTGCAACAGAGTTGTCAGGCAGTCTGAACCCTGACTGGGGTGGGAGGGCATGGAGGACAACAGCAGTACCAGCTCATTTTTAACGAGTGCAATAACCTCACAACCATTAGTGATATAATAGGATGTTTTTGGAAAGCATCATCACTCCCATTGTCATCTGCTTCTGGAACTCACAAACCTTGGCTTTTCAGGGTTGGTGGGAGTTGGTCATAAGAAAATCCTGAAGGCTGGCAGAACTCTTCCCAAACTGGAGTTTTGTCTGAATGACAACTTTGGGTTTGGCTCTGTTAGTGCAATGGGAACGTGCTTTCCTAGTTGATTTTTCTGGGACATCTAATGCAGTTAAAAATATGAAACAAAACGAGTCATGTCAGAGCTTAGTGCAGAACCAGCATTTAGTATTTGCACCAAGTAGAAAATTTAAAATAAGCGTTTAAAGAGCTAGACTTTGCACACAAAGTTTGTGTTAACTGAAATGCATAAACTAAAATGCCAGTTTTGCAAATACTTAGCCAAATACTGTAAGTATATGAAGACTCATTGAAAAATTCTAAATAAATAATGACGTTTGGTTCTGTCTTGCAATTGTATGGACTGTTCCTTATGCCTGCTCTACCATACACTGCCTCTGGTGAAATTCCACAGGGTACTGAAAGCAGAATCTTTACAGTGGGTAGCATGGCTTTTGTCTTTAAGATGAAATAATAAACAGTAATAAGGTGTAAGTAGTAAACTCCGTCTTGATTTCTTGGAAGATGTTGTCAGCTATGTAACTTTGTCAATGTACATAGAGCTACTCATGACAGAAAATGTATAAAAGCAATCACGTAGGTGTAAGGTTTGGAGGGACCTCAAGAAGTCACTTACATGAATTCAAAGTCTTCTGTACTTTGCTGTTTTGTGCATATTATTTTAGGTATTTGAAATCCCACTTTTAATGTGTGGTTAATTTTTAATTACAGGGAAGCAGAGATAAGAAATACTATTTTAGCTCAAGTTCTTGATCAAGCAGCTCGTGCACGATGTAAGTATCCAAATAACTTTCTAATAAAAAATTCTCATGTAGTGTACTCCAGTGCTGCTCAAATCATCATGCATGTGCTTGTATAGAGGCCAGACTAGAAGAATATTGTTGTTGATGGGAAGATAAAACTATTACAGCTTTTCAGTTGGTGATATCAATGGTTGGAGGGGAGTGGTTAACTGACATCTGAATGATGTTAATCAAAATTTTTTGTAATTAGTAGGAATTGTAGCGAGAGTCAGAATTAGTTAATCTAATTAGGAACAAATATTTAAGAACTATAACTGTCTTTTATCTTTATATAAATGCAAATGCCTTTTTCAATTTATTTCATGACCCTGGAATGAAGAAGAGTGTTTCATAGGGACATTTGTCACTTTTTAGTTACTACTGAAGGTATTTGAGTATGTTTTAAAACAAAATGAACGGAGCCTGTTTTTGTTGCAGTAAGCAATTTAGCACTTGTGAAACCAGACAAAGCAAAAGCAGTAGAGAATTATCTTATACAGATGGCAAGATTTGGACAGCTAGCTGGAAAGGTGAGTTACGTTTTTTTAATTCTTTCTCACTTATATTCATTTTCAAACCTAATTCACTCTAAAAAAATTGGATGTTTTTAATAGCTGTAAATTAAATAACTGAAAGAGGCAATTGAGAGCTTCTAAATACTATTATATAATTCAATCAAACACCTTTTTTAAGAAGGGAAGGTGTGATTCAGTTGTCTGATCCTAAGCATCTCTCAGAATCTGTTTATATGGCTTTGCTTTTGTTTTCCTAGGTGTCAGAACAAGGTTTGATAGAAATACTTGAAAAAGTGAGTCAGCAAACAGAAAAGAAAACAACAGTAAAGGTAAGCTTAATTTCCAAAATGTAATTTTAATTTGTTATAATATAGAGCAGAAAATTGCATGTATTGGACCATTTCACTTCAGGGTAGAACTTAATTTTGTATTTACCACCTCTTTTACCTACACTGCTAAGTACTGGGATTAAATCATAGCAGTCCTTATCAACAGTGTAATTTGCAGATACTGGCACCGGGGTATCAGTGTTCAGTTGTGAGACAGCCTCCCCTGTGTCTGTCCTGTACCGTTACGCCAGGCGGGGACTTGGTGGGGTGTCATGGGGTGAATGTTGTGCTCCCATGTAACGTATTCATTGTCAAATGTGCCAAGTTTGAAAGGCTTGCTCCAGGTTGGATTTACTGTGACCTTTCTGTTTTCACTTCACATATTTCATTTTAGTTCAACAGAAGGAAAGTATTGGATTCTGATGAAGAGGATGATTATTAATACTACTGTAAGACTGTCTGCCAAACAAAAGGCCTGGAAAAAGGCAAGATACTGTTATCAGGCCGAATGCAAGATCTGAAAACGTTTACGCTTCTTTACTTTTTTTTTTTTTATAAAAAAGGCCAAGAAAGGAACTTGTCTTGTAAAATAAATCTGAGAAGGGGATTTTGTTACTTACATTTTTGTAGTATAAGAGGCCTGAGCAGTGCAGGATTCCCCACTGCTTGGTTAGCATGAACATTTTGTTGCCCCTTAACTCAGTGTGTAAGCTATGCTTTCAGCAACTGCACACACTTAACTTGCTGCTATTGGAGATACCATAACATGAGGAGGAGCTAAGTGTAAAGCTGGGAAAAGCCCCTCCCTCTAAGAGTTTAAAGACTTCCCTCCAGGCTCTAAATCAGAAGTTTTAGAAATGAGATTTCCTGAGCCCCGAAGGAATTCTATCCAGCAGCTCACTGGCTCTCACATCTTTCCTAGGAATTTATAAAATAAAGTGAAGGTATTGAAGTAGTGTTTGGATTGGAGGACTTCGTATCAGGCAGTCTGTGTAAAGAAATTGTAACCAGCATACAATTGAACTGTTCCCCTATGAAATAATCAAGCTATCTCAAAAAAAGCAAGTTAACTGTGTAATACAGCACTGTTCAGACACTTGGTATTGTGTATTCTTAAAACTACCTCCATTTTTATCAAATGGCTGGAGTGTTTCTTACCTGGAAAAAAAGACTGTTTTCCTAAACTTTCTGCAACTCCTGCATGCATAAAGTAAAACTGAACTTGTGCTATACATTTATTCAAAAATATGGTTATGGAAATGTGTAGGATAAATACTGTAATGTGGTGGTAAACACTCTACCACCACAAAACCCTTTTCTGACATAATTTAACAGGAGCATGCATGATCCCAACTGCACTGTTTTTTGGAACAGAATAAAATTGTTTAAAGTGAGCCCTAGTGGGTGTTTTTAATCATGTGTGAATGTGGTTAAAAAGTATTTAAACAGTTGTCATTTTTGTTTCATTTGGACTAGACTGGGCATTCTGCTTGTCTATGTTTGTAATTAGAATTCCTTAACTTTAGTAATATCGGGGGTATATGCTAAGTTTCTTTAGACTAATGACGTTTTACCAGTGCGAAGAGTTTCAAGCCAAGGTATGGTGAAAGTTTTCCCGTTAGGGCTATAGACACATGCTAAGCATCCATGCTTCACACTCCCATTCCTAAGTTTATCAAATTCTACGTGTAACAACATAAGCTTTATTGCCTTGCTGTTCTTCTAAAGCGGCCGCTCCAGAATCTCAGTTGTCAAAATGAAGTAATGCTTTGGATTTATTTTAACTTACAACCTTTTGAAGATTAAACTGGACTGTACAGTAACATGCTTTGCAGACAAATCGTAAGTGTCATGAAGCTGACTTCAGTCTATTTGCACTACAGATTGCCAGGGGAAGCTTCCAGGGGTACTCCCTTCAATTCCTATTCCAGTTTAGCCTTTGATCATCATATCTCTGAATATTAAGGTATATTTTAATTACAAGCTTGGTTAAGCATGTCAAAGGAAACTTGCAAATTATTTCATTTACCTAAATAATTTGTTAGTTGTTATCTTTCCATCATTTAGATTATAGTGGAACTGTTTGGCATTGAAGTGCTTTCTTTTAAATGTACTGTATACATCCAAAATGCCTGGAAATAAGCTTTATCCTAGACTGTACACAGAATAAAACTGAAGCAGTCACTTAAGTAGCCTCAGGTTCACAAGGACAACTGTTTTGATACTGTAACAGAGTAGAAAACTCAGGTTAATTCTAATAAATTTGTACTTTTTCTATAAAACTCTAAAAAAAATATGTATTCTCCTGATAGATGTCTTAAAATACAGATTTTGTTAAAAAATAGAGTAGGCAGTATGCACCAAGTCTGCATTAACTTGCCTTAGTAAGCAACTACAGCCGTTTTTTCTTGCAAATTTTGTATTTCATTTGGGAGGGAGTTTTTCAAAGGCAAGCGCTACTTTAACACTTGGCCAATTCTTAAATTTTAAGAGTAAAATTAACCAATAATTATATAACTGTTCGTATCAAGGCTGAAACTTGGGAGTGTTGCAGCTGTTTCATCGCTTGCGCAGAATACAACAAAATGCCTTAAGCTTAAAATACAACAGTATTGAACAAGTTGCTTTCCATAACCCGTTGTATTCAAAATTTGTTTTTAATAGAAAAGAAGTAACTAACTAAATTCAGAGTTCACATCCTCTGATACTTGTCTCTAACCCTTTTTGAAGTTGTTTAATAAGCTATCTTAAAACCTGTTTCCAAAGTTATTCAACCACACCGTGCTTATTATTAAGGATCAAGAAAAACAGATTTGATACTGAACTTAGTGTCATTGTGCTAACTCATGTTCAGTAGTCACAGCAGTATATTTTGTACTTATACTCTGTAGCATTGAATCACCAGTATTAAAAAGCTAATAAACTGATTTTTCTCATCCATATTGTCAAGCAGTCTTAAGACGAGAATCATTTAGTTAAATACATAGTATAATTAAAACACAAGCAAAATTCTCACTATGTAGTTTGGAGATCAGATCTATCTTAAACTTTCTAAGTAATAGCTAGGTTATTTTTGCTACAGGTAAGGATAAGTGACTTACTCAAGGTCATCTTTATAGTGTCACAAGAAGAAAAAAACTAGTTCGTATCTCTTTCCTCTTGGTCTTTTGGCTTGTAATAGCTGAACATCCTTCCTTTTTGTTTTTTTTTTTAATGGGAATGTAGAGCTAGAGAAGGAAGTTATGTGAAAATATTTGGTTTCACTAACAATTCTATATTGTACTCCCCTATGCCTTAAATCCAGAACCACACAACCTAATAATAGTAATCCATGAATGTAGGAAGGAAGAAGGTCATACTGAACTTGAGAGTAAATTCCAACAGATCCCTCAATTTACAAATAGACACAAGGTGAAGTCTTCAAATGCCTACAAAAACAAAAGCAAGGAATTCTGTGTAGAAGACTGCTTTGAAAAACGCACTCAAAGAAAACAGCATTTTCAAGACTTATTTTACTAGTTTTTTCTTTCCATCATTTGGCACAAATCCAAGGCACATTAGAAAATCAGAAGAACTCATAAATTATTAGAAAAATAAACACATGACCCTCATCTCCAAATGTCCCTATGTGCACTTATTGCACATTTTACCTCTTAGATTAAAAAGTTATTTGAAAAAAATCACCAGTATGTCTTCCAGCTTTGTACTTTGCCAGGCAGTTTACTAATACCACAGTTAAAAGAAATAGAATTATGCATACAAACAGTTTATGAAATAAAATGCAAGCTGGATGTGATGAGCCAAAATAAAAAACACTGCACTTAGAAACCTGGCTTGTGCTATTTACACATTCTCCTACCATAACTGCAACAGTAGAAAATGAAGTCCAAATCTAAGCAGCCATCTTATAGTTACTTGGGAGCTTTCAATTCTTCAGTGATCGGCTCTAGGAATGGGGCAATATTTGGCCTATTCCAACAAATGCTTACTGATGTGAGAAGTACCTTTCATAATTGGAACGTCACCTTTTTGAAGAACAGTCCAGAGCAGGCTCCTAAGCAGCCATTTTGTTTGCAGATGTTGCCCAGGTTCAGAATCATCAATATTTGTGCATTTTTGCATGACTTGCTTTAGAGGAAGGGGGAAAAAAACCCAAACAGCCAACTTAATTTTGAGTGTCCTTATACATGCTTGCTTCTGCGTATTTTTTTTCATTAGGCTGTGAACAGTGAGTCCAAAGTTTAGCTTTGTCAAGGGCTCTCAGTATCTTGGCTCCTGTATAAGAACTTGATCGTTCAGATCCAATACAGGGGAGCATTGCAAAGAAATTAGCAAGGATTACATCCCTTTGCATTAATGGCATTTATAAATTTCTTATGTGGCGTCGCAGACGTACGGACTATTGTTTTCCCAGTTACTGAAATATACAGAAATATATACTATAATGGTTTGTAATGTTACAATAAAAATAGAGACATTTCAGTTACCTCTGGCAATAAATACCTTGTTATCCGATATATCTTTATATATATAAATATATATATTTATATATACTTATCCAATGTAGTGATAAAAACTGAAAATGCAAAAATTATTCAAAGACTTTTAAAAACAAAGTGGGTGGCTGAAAAATACAATACAGGGTTTGGTTTACTGTTACATATATTTTTTTAATAAGTGCTAAGTAGAATAGGAAAGTAATTTTGCTGTCTACATCTCGGTACGTCCCTGTTCGTCGAGATCAGTAATGATCTGGCTGTGTAGTTACCTCCAACATAAACAGAGGAGTCAATCTTCGAAAGTGCTAGGAACATTCTGTTTCTGCTGAAGAGTCATCCTCATATTCTGTTCTGAAGGCAGGCTTGCAAGCGTCACTGAATTCTTTGATATACAGTGAAGGGTTATGGAAATTAACACCACCTAGTTCCTCAGCTTTTGACACCAAATTCACGCTTCCTTGTCAATGTTTTGAAAGCAAGTCATCACAGCAGTCTCTTGATTGTGAAATACTTGGATTTCTAGAGCTGGCTAAACTATTATCACTGACATTCTCTGCTGGAAGTGGCACATTAACAGTGTGTCTTCGGTGCATTAATTTACTCCTGTGAGGAACTTCTGTCACGTCATCGTGTTTCACAAACTCACCACTGCATCCTGCGTCAATAATCTTAACTTTGCTCTGGTCCAGCGTTTGAACCGATTTTAACTTGGTTTTATCAAAGCTTTTAATAGCTAACTGTGAGGATAGAAAAATGGTATGTTAAAAGCATTGACTACTTTCTTCATTATAAAGAAGTAAAATGAATATAGTGTTTCTTGAATATAATTATCACATTAATTTCATGGTATTCTTCATATGGAGAACACAGCCAAGGATTAAAAATAACATACTTTGTAGAACAGTAATTATATTTGGTCTACATATGAGAAAACAAGAAGAGGCCACCCTGCCCCAGGCTACACATACATCAGTACCAGAAATGAAAAGCTAATGAAGGTATTCCAAAACATATTTTCACTGCGCTATCCCAGTATCATCCTAACTCTTCTAAACACCTTTTTAACACAGGTCTCAAGGTACTTGAAATTAACAGCCATTTCTTTTACCATTAAGAAACGTGTAAGTAGTAATACAGACACACTCAACCAGGCACTGCTGAAGGCAAAAGCAAGAACTCCCTGCTTCCCGATCTTATCTGTCAGGGAGGAGACACCCACCCTCCCCACCCCGCTTAAAGACTCTTTTTGGTCATTCCAACTATTCTTATCTTCCATTTCCATATCTACTCCTGATTTTTCCTTTTCAGAGTGGGTGGCTCTCCTTGATTACTGGCCACTCTGCAAATGTTAAAATAACTAACAGAAAAAAAGAGAATCCAAGCATGCTAATGACAGATTTTCTAAGGTAAGAACTAAAGGCAGATACTAATCATGATACTGTTTTACTGAAATAACGGCAACAATCTTGAAAAAGTTTCAGATGGAGCTTATACACATTTAAACCCACTAATTTAGAGCTGTATAACCTGTAAATTCACAAAGCCATGATAGTCGCATGTGGTTATGGTGCTATATATCATGGTTACATATTAGTTTTTTGACACCTGCTGTACTTGCATGACATACTGCCTTCAGTGATCCACAATTATAAAATCTAAATCCCACGTTTAATTAAATAGTGGGGTATTATCATTAATACTAGAAAGAATTAATAAAATATTACAGTTTTATAGCATTCATTTGGCATTCTCAAGGCTCTGCAAATGTTAAATCTCATAAGG
The DNA here is from genome assembly GCF_030463565.1 of Pelecanus crispus. Lineage (NCBI taxonomy): Eukaryota > Metazoa > Chordata > Aves > Pelecaniformes > Pelecanidae > Pelecanus > Pelecanus crispus. Next base: position 36,477,552 of record NC_134650.1, read on the forward strand.
GTTCTATGAAATGGAACAGGATTCCATTTTCTAGATGGAGACGAGCAGCAGAGTCTGCATTTCCAAGGCTATGTCAATCTAATAATGTGCAGCTACTGAACTAACCTGGTAGAAAACTGTTTTCTTTTGAATAGGTTAGGGTTTTTTCTTGATTTAGTACGCTGAAATGGCTCAGCAGAAGTTCCAATGAGAGCCAAAGCCAATGTAAAGGAGGAAGAGGGAGCGCATGCTCGGGGTGGAGGGCAGCATCCAGCAGTCAAGATTGGCGTAGGGTGCCATGGTGCCCCCAACCACAGATGAACTGATTACATACATTTGTGCCACAGCTGACGATCCAACATGCAGTTTGCCATCACCCTTGCAAACTATCCTCCTACAAGCAGACTTACCATGCAACCCCCAATTTTAATCTGCTGAAAATTTTTTCTCTTGTAAATAGCATCTCTGCTTGGCTACAGCTCTGATAAGCTGTAGGAGTTTTTCAAGCCTTGGTATAACCTACATTTTGCTAGGCGTCACACAGAAAACAATACAGAGATGAAGCTGGCAATAAGAGGCTTAAGCGGTTTAAAAGTAAGAATATGATGTTTAAGAGGTGTTATAGAAGCACCACTGAAGTTTGAACGATGATGAAACATTAACAATTTAGCAAACAGGTCAGAACTTTCGGGATTCACTGACCGCCACTAGTAAAAAAACCTTCCTGTTATATGTATCTATATTAATAGCAGACAAAACAAACAGATTTGCTGTATTATACAAATAAACCAAGCAAGTAGTTCCACTTACCTGATGCAATAACTGATAGTCAAAATTAGGGACACTTTTATCTCTTGTTATTGTTCTCCGTAAAAGTTTTGCTCTAAAAAATATTTTTAAAGACATTAACTATGTACGTTTTTCCACAAAAAACCACAAGGTGGTGCTATCTCAACAGGGAAAGGCTGCTCTCTGACCTCAAAATGACAGCCTACTACTATTTCCTGTGTTTAACCACAGAATATACATTAACGTTTTAAAAGATCATAGGCAAAAACCAGCCATTGAGTGAGGCACCAATATAATCTTTTTAAAGCAGTCTGGCTCTGAAATTCCTCATTTATGGTACACCAAGTAGTAGCACAAAACCAATTTTAAACACGTTTGCAAGTACTCCTTCGCCAGCCAGCTTTTCCCTCCTGCTGCACAGCACGTCACTGCTGTTCACCACCAGTGAGTATGTCATGCCTTGAACATCTGTCTGGCGATACGAATGTGCATGCCTTGGAGGATTAACATCCACTGTTGAATTAGTCATATGTGACGTGTAACAATGCTTGACCCACTTCTGGGCTTTATTAACAGTTTTATTTCTTGTTCACTTATGGGAAACAATAAACGTACTTCTGAGGAAGCTTCTGTGCTTACTTGTTAAATCTGTTAATTGATTGGACCAGTTGAAGTTGTCTGCTTATGGGATCATCGGCTTTCTCACATGGCTTAGAATTCACTAGGGGTTTAAAAGAACAGGCAGCTAAAATTACAACCGAGTCACACTGGAGAATTAAAAAACCCACAATTCTGAATGAAAAGTGGTATCTACTGACGTAAGATTTAAAATTTTGCAGTAAAACTGTAATAGTAATAACTTGAATCAGAGTCACAATTTATCTTTGGAAATTTTAAAGCATTTTTAGTCTCAGGAGTAACCATTCTTCATCAGATTAGCATGACTAGCCAAGCTTCTGAAGAGACCATGTAATTGTGGACTTTGAGGCCCTTAATTCCAATTTTTACAAACCTGAATTAATTAACACACAGATGCTATACCACCTCTTCATTGATATTACCTACTCATGTCTTCTGTTGTTCTTTTAGAGCTATTCTCATAATATTTGAAAGGACTGTATCAATCTTTGGCATCAGCATACTGTGATTAATTTTGGTTTTGTATTAACAAAACATTCACCATCTTTCCTAGGGAAGCAGGCAAGAGTTATTTTGAAAAGCCTAACTAAAACTCATGGATGCTGAAATGGGCACTCCTGCTCCTCATCTTCCCTAATTCCTGCTCGTGTAGCCTCGCTGTCTTCTTTCCACAGTTCTGGTGGCAGCGGGTCCTTAACTATGCTGAGTTGTCTAGCTCACCACAAAACCTGTTACACCCCTTGCCCCAGGTTAGTGAACTGTAATCAGCTTGAAAATCAATCTGAGAAACTTCTGAGCCAGCATAAGGAAAGCAGTGGATAAGCAAGACCAGAAGCTGAGGGCGAGAGGGAAGAGGTGAGGATGGTCGGTGAGTAACCTCATCTCTTTTAAGTGGCAATAAGCCATTACATCAGCTCTGCTGTATTGTCAAACTGTACCAAATGTCTCAACATATTTGCTTAGACTGTACTATATGCTGCCATTTACTGAAAGACATTCTTTTGCAAACTGTGCTTAATGGTTTAGACAGTTACCTTTGTAGCTCTTATTTCTGTCCCATAACATGAGACACAGTCACTAATGGAAGGGTCACTCCCTAACCTGTTTTAGGGCAATGTAAATGACAACTGGAGGTGATTTTAATTAATCTGGTTTACTTTGCACTGAAATGGACAGTTGTTACATGGTTAATTATATAATCTCAAGCGTGGCATGTTTTTAAACTTTAAATGGGTTTGTACGTAGAATTCCCACACACCCCAAAAAAATGAAAACTGAGTTTGCAGCGGTCATGAGTATAATACAAAGTCTGCTGCATTTAGTGGTAGTATTTTAGGTGTTACCTGTAATAAATATGCAAAATAGTTGTCTGCTCTTTAATTATATGTAAATCAATTATATAAAATATTGGATGTAGTTGCACATGAATTCCTAAATCCCTTTTTATTCATACCAGTGGAAATATGACATGTACCTTTTTTCCTTATCTTGATAGTAGCATGCTGCTCACACTCCTTTTCTCTCTCTGCTGATGTAGGTACATAGCTTGGTGCTGTTTCCAGCAACTTAATGATATTTGAATTCTTAATTTTAAAAGTTTCCATTTCCACCATTATTAAAGAAAAAGAGAAACATCAGTACAATTTAGGATTCTAGTCTATGCAGAGTGTGTTAATTAATTGCTGCCAAAATGAATGTAATACACACAAAAATACCTCATTATAAATACAAATTTTAAATTGTATCATTTTGAGTAGGGACAAAATCAGTGTTCCACAAGTTGCACTGTACCAGAGGGATGATTTTGTGGTCTTGACCTATGTATTAAACTGTATTATTTATGGTTAAGCTAATTTCAGTTTAAATGGTAATACACATACTAAAATTGATTCAGTACAGAATTTTGTGGTCATTATGCTACATCTCAGAGGCTATTTAAGCACATAAAGATAGGGACGACGCATCAAATCATTTAAAGAGTGAAATAATTCTTTATAATATTATATATTATGTTATTGCTATTAATAAAGGGGAAGGTCAGAGTTATCGATGACAAGATAAAAGGTATCATAAGGCATGAAGGGCAAAAGATGCTGTGTGGAAAAAGGAAGATTGCTAGCAGTGTAACTGATTAGTGAAAGTTGTTCATTTTCCTACATTCAGCATTTCTTGGGGGCTCTCTTGTCATTACCAGCATAGATGTTAATGTCATTTTCATTCACATATGTGTTTTTGCTCTTTCTAGACTCATCCTTTTTGTCTAGGAAAACTTATTTTAGAAACACAACAGGTTTCACGTAACACAGGTATCATATTGTACATTGTACAATAAACAGGCATCTTAGTCTTTATATCACACATAATTGTTAAATACAGAAGTCTTGGCAAATATCGTTGTGACAAGTAGTTATATTTGTTTTCTTTCCTACATCATGCACATGGAACTTCAGGAAAATCTAACTTTAGAAATGAGCTTTCTGCACTCACCGGCTCAGCATAGTCTGCAGGGGTGCAGTTCCTTTCGTTCCTTATGTGCGTCATTGCACCGTTCTGAAGTAGCAAGTCTACCAGGGCTTCATTCTTCCCTATCACGGCCTCGTGCAGTGCTGTATTTCCTTTGGCATTAGAAAGGTTAACAGAAGCTCCATGCTGGACAGCAAGATAAAATTGAAGTTATAAAGACAGAGTAGTATGAAATGGAGATAGCACATTACTATTCTGTTTTTCTCTCCTTTTATTTTCAAAGTATGAATGAGAACAGTGCAACAGAAGCCTTGCAGCTGTATATGAACACAGAAAGTATATGCTAGCAATCACCAGTTCAACAATAAGCCACCTGATCTTATTATTTCCTCCTCTCTCATAGCCACAATATCAGGGACCAGCTCATTTCATTTTTGCATGTATCTACTACATATTCCAAATTTAAGAGATATTTAAAAAAAGAAAAAAAAAATCAAAAAAAACCCCCAAAAAACCTATGCAATAGAATCATAAGCAAGAAAACCTAACATCCACCACAAAGACGTTCCATAAAAACAGCCAGCTGTACAACACTAAAGTAGTATTTATCTAACAAAAAACATGAAGGGAAGGGATCGAAAGGAGTGACATAACAAATACTCTTATTTTTTCCCTGACTAGTTGTGACAGAGAAATGTATAACTAAAAATACTGATCCCGAGTACTGGAAAAGCACAGATATCACATTAAGAAATACTATTCTGAACATTCTGTTTTCAGTGTTCTCACCTGTAACAACAACGCAGTAGTCTCATACTGACCATTCACGCATGCATAAATTAAAGGAGTATTTCCGTAGATATCCTTTTTATTTTGTTTAGCATTGTAACCAATCAGACACTTTACCACCTATTGAAGGAAGGAACAACTCTTTAATTTAAGATACCAGCTAATGATAATCATGCAGTGAAAGCCCCCTGCTCCTTTTTTTAAACGTTTTTTTGAAATCTAGAATGAAAAAGAGATGGATTAAAAAAGAATGGAGGAAACAAGTCTCATCTTTGCCAAACAGATGATAACCACAAGCACCTCCTCCTATCATACTAATTTTCATATTTTATCACAGACTTTTAAAAAAAAACCCCAAACTTAAGCAACTGAAAGAAAGGCCAGAAAATAAAACTCAAGGTATGTGAAAAACATACACGATCAGTAACTTAACAAAACGTCAAAACCAAACCACCACAGCAACAGTACACTTTCCCCCTTTCTGAACTCATCTGAACCCTTGGAAGGAGTTCCTTATGTTGTAAATACCCCATGAGCTAACCTTCATTAACCTACAAGTTTGAGTTGCATTCTTATTTTCTTGCTTCCCTAGTGCTTTGCCTCCCCATCATCTTCACAATTCTCTCAATTTTTTTTCCTCTTGCAGTCCTCAGCTCCTTATTCTTAAAACCCTAGTTTTTCACTTTTCTGCATATTCCCATTGCCTGTCTGCACCTGCTTTTTCATTATCAGTATTTTTCCCCTCTCATTTACTCTCCGTCCTGTTTTAATATCCTCCCCTCACTAGCTCATGCTTCTCTTTCACTGCTTATGCTTCCCTGACTTGAAGTCAGGGATGAGGTTTTTTGCTACCCTCAGAGCTCCACTTGGCTCATAATCTACTTAAATGAGTAAAGATACAGTAAATATTTAATACTGTGACTATTGAAGATACCAAGTCCACTACATCAACAGATGTACATATAACCTCCTTGAACAGAAGGGACACAGAGAAAATACGTAGGAAGATTCAGCCACACAAGGTATTTTTAAAGTATTTGATGTATGACAGTAGCCATTTGCAGCACTTTCATTAAACCATTATTTTAGGTCATTTAGAAAGAAAGGGTGCCTACTGAAACTGTTTCAGTTGAAAGATCCCCTTTCCATCTGGAGATTTTAGACATCGAAAGACAAAACAGAATCACCAAACTAATTTTCACTGTTACTGGTTTAGTCTTGTTGACAATTTCACAAAACAGCTTTCTAAATGTTAAATAGCTTGCATTTACAAAGAGGCTCAGTTACCTGGAAGTGACCTTTCTGGCAGGCTAGATGAAGAGGAACTGCATGTTTTGCATTCTTGGCACTGATACTGGCTCCATGTTTCAACAAGAGAGAGGCAAGTTCAGAGTGTCCATGCAGTGCAGCCATATGCAATGGTGTGAAACCATCTTGGTTTGAAACATTGACTCCAAGTCCATTAGCAGAGATCCTTGCAAATTTCTGTTGAGGAAAATACACAGCAAAACTATATAACTAATCATGCTACTTTCCGTTGACCAAAAAGCAGCCAAATACCTGCTAAGTATATATAAAATGAGTAGATGGACATTACAAGAACTTCTGCTACAGAGCCTAATTTGAGACCTTCAGGAAAAGAGTTAGTAAACCAGAGCAGCTTGGTAGTATTTTTCAACAGAACAATGAGTTTTATTTTTCTCTCTTTTCTTCCAAAATGATAGCTTCATACAGAGAAATTCGAGGCAAAGTACTCATGATATTAAAAAGAGGCTAAAGCAGCAGTTTGAGGCGGAAATAAAACTTACAGTTTTTATATAGCTGTTAGGATGCTCATACATATGGACAGTAAGTGTTAATATTACAAGTTACTTTCATTTATACAGACATTTATGCTCCTGGAGACAGACACTACACACCTGTTTTACTACTACATGAAGCTCGAGGTAATAAGGATAAAAACTAAAATTAATTTTATTCATGTGGAAGTAACACTGGCCCAGAGAACAGACTCCCATGGGGAGTCAAGATAAGGAAACTACCTGGAAGACAGCTTACACAGCAGTACAGAGCATCCTTTTTTACTCCTCTCGCAAACAGTGTAGGTGCCTAACGTTTACAGTGGTAGACAATCTTTCATTCTGCCTATCCTCAATGTGCTTTTAAATGTGTGCCTACCTAATACGGTGGTTAAGATTAGTTCACAAGGTCCTTCTACTTTTCAGTCAGTAGGCAAGTAAATGCTACAGCAAATGCCATTCCTTCCCCTGTTATCAATAAAATGAACTTTATGGTCTCAGGCTCTGGCATCTTCAGCACATGATCTCTGTACTCAGGGTACACGGACACATGTTACCAGAGAATAAAGCACAGTGTGAATGTGAAGCATTCTAGCATACTCTTAGCCTGCACAAAATAAACATAAGCTATTTAGAAGAAGTTAAGTTAAGCCATCTCACATTTTCTCAGTTAAGTGATAAGGATACTGTTACCTCAAAGTAGCCAATATACTGAAAATTCGTACTTTGGTTTATTTTGCAATGACTTATCCAGTTATGTATACCTTCACACATAGTAATACATTTTCTTCCTGAAAGGCAAGTAATTGGTTTTCTATTTCCAAGAAGCTGGGATCATTCCTTATTTAAATTTAAAAAAAAAAAAAAAAAAAATTAAAGAGTGTGTTGTAAAGCCTGATTCTCCTCCAGTCCATGATAAATAAGGGGAAAGGAAGTCTTTGCAATTGTGAAGGAAGTCTTTGCAATTATATTTAATCTCTGAAGAGGTTTTAGATATAGCTTGTATGAAAGATGTCGTGCAATTAAAAAAAGACTTCATCAGCATTACATTGATTATAGGATTAGCAGGTATTCCTTGCTAAACTAACAGGTAAGTAGATACTCTGTGACAGTTAGCAATGTAAACTACAGAAGAGAACCAGGAGAAACTGAGGCTTAGAAAAAGATTTCTCCCATTTATTCAAAGTTCTCCAAACCTTAATTACAGCAATCCACACATCCTAAAAGCAAACTGCAACGTTTTTTCACTCCATTAGATATTGAGCAAGTCTTTGAACACTGTTACTGTATCCAAAATTTTCTACAGTTCAATTAAAAAGAGAACAATTTCATTACATGAGATGAACTCTCCAAAGATCTGTATATATTTAATTGCTTTTTAGACAGAGATACAGAGGTGCGAGGCAATATGAATGCTTCTTCCCTAGAGCTAAAAGTTACATTACAAGAATATAAATTACTCTTTTTACAGAATGAATATTCCAACCTTTTGTACTGGCCCACATTTGGAGCACTGGCATAACGGATGACAGAATTCTGGTTTTGATGTACTGATGGTGTTGTCCTCATCTTCTAAGTCTTCTTCCATCCATTCCAAGAGATAACGTACCTGGCATAAAAAGCAAGTCCTCCTTTACAGAGTCCAAAGGTTCCATGTCCTAATAAATTTGCAAGTAATTTGTAGACAAGTAAGATTTCACAAACATACACTTCTGAGTATTTCAGGGAGTCTATACAGCTACCTCCTGGCATCAGCTGCCCATAGCCAAATTAAAAAATCAAATGTTATTGTTGACAAAGCAGCTAGAAAGTTCACCAAGTATAGCAGTGAAGTAAATTATAAATTACTTCCTGCTGCCTAATCAAGACTTCATTGTTCACCTATTCTCAAACCTCTAAATCCTTTTAGCTCAGATGATTTGTGCCAACTCATATCAATGCAAATTTTGTTTCACCTTTTGCTTTTACAAATAGAAGAAGTGACAAGGATGATGACATTTAACCGATATCCAAAACTTTGCAGGGGCACTGACCTTTCTTAGGTCTGTCACTTCCCAGGAGCTTGACAGTTTCACTTTTTCCTCAAAGTACAATGCCTCATTTTTGAGGAAGAGAAGTCCTTCAGTGAAGATAGTCTTAGGATGCAGAGCATTCATGTGCAATTTGCAAATAGTGATGCTTACTGCATGTTAATTTCACATTAAATTTTATGCAACAAGAAAAAGATGTTCAAGAAATACATTTTTACCTTGAAATGCATTAATCCACTGTAAACTAAAGACATCTTAGAATTAGTTACTGTATTAAGTCTCCATTATTATACCACCTGGCAACGTTAACTCTGACATCTATCTAGTTTATCATTTTGAGTTTGTATTACGGCCAATGAGACAAGTCTTTCAGAAACTCAAGACAGAAGTGGGAATTAAATTGGTCTCATAATGCAAGGGACAATACATTATCAGTCACCTTTTTCTAGGTGCATGAAAAGGGCTAACATCACAGCAGTCAAAAACCAAGACAGAAGGAAGATCAGGGCACTTGTGTGTGGAGATTAGATCTCTCAGAGCTCCTGCAGATCTTCTGGGACTTCCCAGACACAGCAAGTTACAGGATTACATAGTGGGTGTGAAGCTGTAATACATGTCATCTTGCGAAGGGTTTTCCTTTTACTCTTTTTTTTTCAGCAGCTTTTAAGAGAGCTGTCAAAAGATGTATCATTGTTTTGTTACCATGAAGAAAGATTAGCCCTTCGCCTCCCACTAAACTGGCATGGAGCAAAATTGAGAAACCACTTCCTGCTGAAACTGAGACAGACGCATCTTTGCTGGATTGGTGGGTTGGGTTTGATGCCACAGAACTGGACCAATCGAAGAGCTCTACAGATGCTAGTCAAGAAGAGAATGGGGAGAAAGGAATTTCCTACAGGTTCCTCCCACTTGTCAGTAAGTTCTGCTTCTTACCATTAAGGTAGCTCTGGGAAACCAAACACACATTAATAATCTATCCAATTAAACAGATGCAGCTAGAATAAATCCTAGGGCAACTAGTACGGGCCATATACATGATTCTGAATAATAACATAATTAAGACAGAAAAGGGATGTTTTTCACAGGGAATATTACTTTCCCTGCAAATTCCACATTGTTCTCTGGAGTAAAAATAAATCTTCTCTCAAGCTTGTCTGTTTACAGGAGGCCAGATCAGTGAAGGTTTACTATCTGCTACATTTGTACAAGTCTAAAATAAATATTACTGTCACTTCACTTCCCCCTTTCCCTGCAGACTGACCAAGATTCTCACAACTGACACTTTCTCCTTCTATCATAACTCAATACTGCTGCTCTCATTATCCAAGTACACAGCTCTCAACATACCAACATCAGTGTCTCACCAAAAATCTGAACATGCTACTCCCCTTTATACCTCTATATTACAGTGGAATAGCCTTTTGTTTTGTTTTGTTTACAAGTTTTTTGGTCAAAAGGTTAAATGTACTTTGCAGACACATACTGAAGCATCTCAAGAAATTGTCCATAATCTCCCTTTGCCAGGTAACTTGTTATCTAAAACGGTCTTTACATTGCAGAGTAACACTTCCTGGAATATTCAGCAGAGCACTCCAGGAGCACTGTACCTTGTATGCCAGACTTTTAGCTGCTCCACAAGATTTTATACAAGAGATCTGCTTTTTTTTTGTGGTGGATTTGCACATATCCATTCCACCAGAAGAGTCAAGACTAGCTGGCTGGAAGGAATTTCAGAAGAGTGCCTAATCCAGTATTCTACACTGAGAGAAAGTCAATTCTTCCTTAATACCGCTGACAGAAGTTTGACCAATCTCTTCTCAAATACTTTTAAGAGAACAGGTTCTGTAACCTCCCAGGTCTGTTCTAGTGTTATCCTGCTCTAATAATAAAAGGTTGGGGTTTTTTTTATTTGGTTGTTTTTTAAATCTAAGTATCTTTGTTGAAAGCTGAATGGTTCATCCATCACTAAGGAGCCATGGCGTACACCTGATCACCAAATCCAATCACTAAGAATGAAAGACCAAAAATTGATGTTAAGCAGTATCGACTACTTCTACACCATACTTTACTGACTTAGAGCCACATAGAGGCTTTGTTCAATGCAATATACAGTGGGCTACAACAACTCTTTAACAGTCTCCACTGATAATGGAGCTATAATAATTTTCTACCAATTCAGCAACCACTAAACACATAAAAAGTACATTTTGAGAATCTCCCCCCAAAAAGCTGCTGCATAACTGTGAAACATATTTTGGGAATAAACCTTAATCCTTTCTATACAGCTATTCCCTCCATACTGTCCCAAAAACATCTCTTTCACACTACAGACACGGAAAATTTACCAAAGTGGGCTAAATTTTATTTTCAAAATATAGAGTTAGTTGCCATTGAGTCAGCTGATTAAAATAACCATCATTGATTAACATCATTATCTCTAATCTAAAGCACACCTGCTTTTGAAGTTTGCAGGTGCTACGATGATGACAAAGGTTGTTTTCTGGCTTCCTGAATAATCACAGCATAGTATTTTTTTTTTTAAATCTTCCAGTTTCATAGCACTTTTTTTTAACACCTCCTCTTCCAAAGCTCAATTGGCTGTCACAGCAGAAATCTACAACAGCGCTAATGTCCCTACTGCTTCTTCTGTTCCTATGGAGACAGTCTTCAGGCTGTCAGAACAAGATAAGGGTTTTAAAATAACTGTGGTTTTTAATAGATATGCAAGCTGTAACCTTTGCCATCCAATTGGACAATTCTCTTTATAATGAACAGTTTTACATGAACTTCAGTAATGTGGACAGTAAAGCCACAAAAATAAGGTGATTCTGTCATCTGAATGCATAGATTAGATTTCTGTATGCTTTTCATTGCTGATATCTGTTAAGCAGTGCTAGACAGTAGTTTTCCAGCAAATTATAGGACTATATTTAAATTTCCTTAAATATTTTCATGATGCAGTTTAGATTTTCACGAAGTCTGTGAGAAGTTAATTGTAATACATTCATGTTTACTACTTGCCAGGAATATGGTAAGTATCACCATTGTATGTACTGCTGCTTCTTGAAATTACTTAAGGGCTGACCTGGAAATAATTACTAAGATTAAGTTACATTGTGAACTAGGATAACGAAGTTTACTTAACAACTGAACAGTTCTTTCCTCTATCAGTTGATAAATTAATTTAGTTTTATCATCTAACTGGAATAAAACACGAGAGAATCAAGATCAACATGGTATGTATTTTGTGACGCAGATTATCTATTTTGACTGTGTGATGCTTCATTAGCATCTGTAACTCCTGGTATATATCACCTAAACAAATTTTTCAGAACATGTTTCCAGCAGAGAAACCCTGCATCCTCACATGGGTTCATGATTTTGTTCTGTAAACTACAAAACAATTAAGAAATGTACAGCCTTATACATCTTTCCAAAGACAAAACATCTAAAGATTTCCATGTCATCTTCAGTTTTTCAGTAGAATGACATTGAAAGCATCTTATTGTTCAAATTTTCAATAAAGGGCAACAGTAACGAAAAAATATGTCAAGACACGTAAGTATCACAAATTACAGAACATCAACTCTGAAACTGGTATCATTACAGCCATCAGCTATCTATCTGAAGTGAAATCCAAACTACAGGAAAATTGTATGCCCTTGAGATAACTTCTCTGTACTGACTGGTGCCACCTAAATTTCCTCTCTGTATGAAATATTAATAAAAAGGTATCACAACAAACAAAATAAGAGCCCATTGTTCATTTATAGAACCTATGTACAATTACTACATGCAGTAAACACGCAATAAGGAGTATACAATATTCAAAGCGTTACAGAACCTGGCAATTTAGGAATTTAAAAGCATTTGTGGATTTAAAAACACTGTATTACTGGAACACTTCCTAAGTCAAAAAAACCACAAACTGTAAATCCCACCATTCAATTTCCAGAACTGGTACACAGCACTGCCACTCGAGCATGTACATCAATTCACATATGGGAAAAGACACGATGTACTTCTGTGATTTAGGAACAAGCAACTGGAATAATATCACTTTCTATTGGATTTGCTGTCAAAAAATCAGGTTTACCTGAAAACTCATCCATTTTGCCTTTTTTTTTGTTTTTTTTGTACTGACTGCATATCCAGTCCAGTATTGTGACTTCAGTATACATATCTTTTTACAGTTCTGCAATGCAGCATGTTCCCCATCTAACAACGGCATTTGACAGTGCAGCTTGAGCACCTGCAAGCAAATAAATTGCTCTTTCCCACAATATTTCTTTTCAACATGCCTGCCCTGAATGTTGTTCTTCCCAAGTTCTTCGCATCTCCTAGAGGTGACTATGCATACATTTTTAAATGACAGGCCTTCACAAAGGAATTATTCAATTTAAGGTAATTTCTTTAGTGCAAGAGGCCATGGGAATGCCAAAATAATGGGCCTTAAAGCACTGTAGGTAAAATAATTTGGGGACATGGAGTAAATATTCTTTGTAGAAAATGGGCTGAATTTGCTTAATTGTCGCTGAAGGAAGGTATTACCCAAAGTATTCTTCACTTAGTATTATTTACAAATAACTGCCTCAATTTGAATGAGGTAATTTGGAATTCAGTAATATTCAACAGCCATGCGAAGACTCACCATTTCCAGATCTCCATCAGCAACTGCTCTTAGGAGTTTTTCCACCTATGTATGAAGAAAACAATTTATTTGCTTTGTTAGTACTGTTATTAAGTGGTACACAGAAGATCCTGTGTCCTTTACTAACCTCCTAAGCTCACGTGTTAGGATTACTGCTGGCCCATTTCATATTTGTTGATCAAGTTTTAAAGCAAAAATATTCTTCCTTTATGAAATACAAGAACTGTGCCAGGCCTATGGCCATTTGATGATCTTTGACTTGCTTAGTTAAAGATGAACAGTACCTACCTAAATAGAAGACATGTAGCCCACATATAAACAAAGCCATGTAAGCTGATATACATTACTATGCCACTTCAGCAGCAGCTGACCATGCCTTTCTGTTGTGAACCCTACATTAAAAATCCCTACTCAAGACAAATTTCTACCCTGATAAACACTAGTACTGTTTGGACTCTTGCGAGGCTCCTATATGCTACCAGAGGCACAAAGGATGGCAGGTTTTGCTCTTTGAGAAACAACAGTTTAAGATGAAAAAGATGCTTTCCAATTGTTCACATCTGCAGATTACTGCTTTATTCCTATGTTAAAACACATTTACAAACCTAACTTGAGTGTAAGTATGAAATTTGTTTTCTTACTTAAAATCTGAAGATATAAATATCAAAGGGCATGCATTAGCAAAAGCCAGGTCTCTTCAACTCAAGAGTTATTCCAGGGAAGCAGCATTAGACCAATGTGTGTGCTCAGGCCAACTAATGCCTGAGCACAACTGCTTGGTGGAAGTATTCTTCTGTTTATGAGCTCTGCAGGGGGGAAAGAGGCAACTGGGGTGAAGAAGAGATGGGAGGTGCTCTGCAGTGCACTGCTACCATTCCTCTGATCCCTCCAATTGCTTGTGAAAGCAGGAGAATGAGATGTACTTGTCTCCCCACTTCTCTGATTCTCTACTCTCACATGAAGGAGTTAGATCTAACCTGATAGAAATAGGACAGGTACCAGTAAAAGGGCAGGGAGAGTCCATTAGTACTACCAACAGGCAACTTGTCCGGCCTCTGCAGATTGTTGAAGAATCATTTAATAAGCTTTACGAAAATCTATTTCAGCATTATAGCAAATTATTCTAGCACTGTGCCATCATCACCAAAAATGCTGCTGTGTAGAACAAAGTTGTTTCAATATTAAGAAACATCTTGCAAGTTGAAGATGTCATGGAGTAACAGCTACAGTCACATGTCAATCTTTATCTAGAAATTACTATCTTGCTGACTGTGACAGCAGTGTTTCGTAAAGCAAACAAGGAAGAACGAGACTAAAAGGAAGTTGGGTTTTACTGGTCTGATCCCTTTCTTCAGGGTTTTAGCAGAAGAACAGGACAAATCTACAGGTGAAAGACCAGAAGCTAGATTAAATCTCTCCATCCATTTTTATCTCTTTTTAGGAAAGCTGCTAAGTTGTATTTTATTACTACATTTCTAATACAAGGTAAAGCTCCTTGAAGTCATGCACTAGGCACTCACAGCAAGATTCCTCTTGCCTAACTTTGAATGTCTAAAAGTTAGCTGTCTAAATCTAAGCCAGTCATTTAAACTCCCTCTCTGGTAACTACAGAACAGAATGCAGTCAACATACGACACTTGAGTGCAACTCAGGTCAAACTAAGTATGTCTGAGATTAATTCCTCTCTGGAGGTACCAATTTTTCTCCACTGACTAAGGAGGGAAAACAGATGTCTAAAGTTAAGACAATTGTCTTTCAGACATCTGAAGTTAGGTGAGCCGAATCCCAATCTCTACACATATACATCTAAAACATATCCTATGGAGATCTGTACCTCCCATAAATTTCCCCTAACCATATAGGATAATGTCACTGTAAAATGTAAAAGTCTTGATGATTTTCAGGAGCCAGTCTTATCCCATACAAGATGCCTAACAGTAACAGCAAGTGACCCACAAGCTCTGATAACTTCTTTCCAAAAATAACAACTTCCTTACAGATCTAAAAACTGCCTCAGGCCCTAACAGTGGAGAAGCATACAACATCTGTAATGCAGCTTATAGATAATTTATTAAGAGTACTTAGGACAAAATGTCTACTATATGCACTTCCCCACCTTTCCAGTTTGCTTTCTCACTCCTCCATGGAACACAAGTACCTTCCTTTAAATGTAAAAATAGATGAAACAAATCTACTACAATTCACCTGCATGCTCAGTTTTTCTGTTGCTGAACAGAAATTGTGCAAGGAGTTATTAGCTCCAACAGAGGAAGTTCCAAATTTACATGCCTGACTCTTTTACTCTCTTTTCTAAATTGTAAACGAGCCACATACAAGACATACACCATGACTGGATCATTTAAGTGAAGAGTTTAATTCACCAGCAGTATTGATTAATAAAGATCTAGCTGCATCCCTTTCATCCACGGTCTAAGCCTTGAAGTCTGGAAAACTGACCTTACCAGCTTCCCATTAATTCCAGTGGGCATTCCCTTCATGGAGCTCTCTCAGGATTAGGCCTTTGCCTCTTTGCTTAGTAAGAGTAAGAGCCCATGTGAAACTTGGCAGAGAGAAATGAACTAAAGCTGGATTACAGGAGAAGGTCATTAACCCCAAGAATCTAAGGTGTAAGCTGCTTGTAATCTTTTTCCCTCGTTTGAACTACAGTCTTAGCTCTCAGGTGTGATAAATTTGTTCCTTTAAGGAAAAATAAATCCTAAATCTATGAGGTGAACTTTTACGTACATAAGATCTTAGAGTGCTTGACTCAGTACAGGGAGGTACATTCCTACATTGAGACTCTCATAGAATAACATAATGAAGTGTGAAGCAATATTGTCTAGTCAGACTTTACATCTTTGAGTTTCTTGAACATTTTTAGAAAACAGAAACTTTTGGCAAGTGAAGAACCTTTTAATAGCAGGAAAAGGAAGAATTTGAATGTAGAGGTGATAAGGAGAGAAACAAAAATACTAAAGAGGTCAATTTGGAAAAAAATGGAACAGGAGGACTGGGAAAAAAAGTAGAGAGACAAGCATCAGAAGGAGTGGTGATATGAGAGTCTTAGGAGGGGACAAATGGAAAGTACGGATCTGAGGTCCCACATGAAAAAATTCAGAGGACGGCATCTTGGTTGGTGTGGACAGAGCAAAATCAGCACACACATACGTGCAAGACACAGTATATAGTGTGTACTTCTCCGTATGTTACAAAATTGATTTCCTATGCCTATTTTGGAAAGCGTAACATCCTAGTCTGTTACGTTGTTTGCCAGTATGCCTGTACTAGTCTCTTTTTGCTGACAGATTTTGTAAACTAACAATGGCATTTAATTCCTGGACAGGACAGCAAGGTCCTCAGGGCACTGACTGCCATTACAATTTTGTAAACCTCAACAAATTCTCAAATTATGGAGTTAACTGCAGTAAATCCGAACAACTACTCCAAATCCCTCAGCACAAGAAGGACATGGAACTGCTGCAGTTCCAGAAGAGGGCCAAAAAACGATCCGAGGGCTGGAGCACCTCTCCTACGAGGCCAGGCTGAGAGAGTTGGGGTTGTTCAGCCTGGAGAAGAAAAGGCTGCGGGGAGACCTTAGTGCGGCCTTTCAGTGCTTAAAGGGGGCCTACAGAAAGGATGGGGGCAATCTTTTTAGCAAGGCCTGTTGTGACAGGACAAGGAGTAATGGATTTAAACTAAAGAAGAATAGATTTAGACTGGATATAAGGAAGAGACATTTTTTACAATGAGGGTGGTGATACACTGGCACAGGTTGCCCAGAGAGGTGGTGGAGGCCCCATCCCTGGCAACACTCCAGGTCAGGTTGGATGGGGCTCTGAGCAACCCGATCTGGTTAAAGCTGTCCCTGCTCACTGCAGGGGTCTTGGGCTAGATGACCTCTAAAGGTCCCTTCCAACCCAAAGCATTCTATGATTCTATGAAATATGCTTTCAATTTTTCCCCAGAAACAGCCAGCAGAGCAGTTGATACCATACAAAAATAAGTGTTTAGATACTGAGATGACAAGCACCTGAGGATAGCAGCATATAATTTTCCAAACCAGACAGAAGGCTATTCCTGAAGAAACACTTTAAAACAGCGCTGCAAAATATCACTCTTCTAGCTTCCTTCGCTTTGCTTATTGTCACAACTTACACCTCAGTCTTACCTCTTTATAACTATTTTTTACTTCTTCTTGCCTTATATCAGTTGATGCTGATGACAGGCTTGAGACAGATGATCCTCTGCTGAAAGTTTCTGCTGAGCGCTGAGGAGACCTAAGCGGTGACTTAAAGTTGGCAAAAAAACAAACAAACAAACCCAGAAAAAGTTACGTATCAGATTAAGCAGGTTAAACATAGGCAAAAAAAAGTTTAGCAACTTGCACTGGTTGTTACCTCAGAAGCACTCTGTCCTCTTTCAAACGTTAGATAGTTTAATTCCATCAATGACAAAATCTGCATAAAAATATTAATAAAGAGAACCAATGTAACTCCACTTAAAGAGGAAACCTAATATTAGTAACAGATTATGACTGTGCAGATTAGAAGTACCCATTTACAAGTTTACGTTCTATACCACAGACTGTACTCATGCTATTAGATTTAAAATGTGACCCTTCTTCCTAAAAGACTGTCGTGGTTTAGCCCCAGCCAGCAACTAAGCACCATGCAGCCGCTCGCTCACTCCCCCTGCCCCAATGGGATGGGGGAGAGAACTGGAGGAGTAAGAGTGAGAAAAACTCCTGGGTTGAGATAAGAACAGTTTAATAATTGAAATAAAGTAAAATAGTAATGATAGTAACAACAATACAATAATGATAATAATAATATACAAAGCAAGTGATGCACAATGCAATTGCTCACCACCCGCCGACCGATACCCAGACAGTTCCCGAGCAGTGATTGCTGCTCCCCAGCCAACCCCCCCCAGTTTCTATACTGAACATGACGTCATGTTCTACAGAATACTCCTTTGGCCAGTTTGGGTCAACTGTTCTGACTGTGCCACCTCCCAGTTTCTTGTGTACCTGGCAGAGCAGGGGAAGCTGAAAAGTCCTTGACTAGCATAAGCAGTACTTAGCAACAACTAAACCATCAGCGTGTTATCAACATTCTTCTCCTACTAAATCCAAACCACAGCACTATGCTTGCTACTAGGAAAAAAATTAACTTTATCCCAGCTGAAACCAGGACAAAGACAAACATACATTTTCACTTTAATAGTACCAGACCACAAAATCCTACTAGCAGGTAAGCATATACACCTCCGTGGAATTGCATCAGAAAGAAATCAGGCTAAAAGATAAAGAGGAATACCTTGGAATTTAATGCACACTGTAGGGAAGTCTCTTTCATCCGGTTTTGAATTTCTGGATTTGCCCCATTTTGCAAAAGCACTTCTATGATCCCTTGATAGCCCCAACGAGCAGCTATATGGAGAGGAGTATCTCCCTTTTCATTACCAATATCTAGTCTACAGGAATGCACATCATAGTAGACTAAAGCTTTGACGCACTGGAAAGAAAAGGAAAGCTATCAATGAATTATAGTGTTGTCTCTCAATTCATACAACATGTGCAATCCCAAAAAGGCTTTTTTCATTGCTGCTCATATAATCCACTGCCTAAAGGGCAGGCTTTTACGATTCAGTGTCATTAAACAAAGAGTTAAATAACTCAACTAAATTTGCACAATACAATCTTTAATGTGAATGCATATTAAAAATTGTTATGACTATTGAATAAAGTCCTAATTTACAACATTAAACAGTTACCCTTCAAATCTTTTTTAATTACTTCTTAAAATATGTAAGTTTAGTGCACATTTGCATCACACTTCAATTCCATTCCATTACAATGTCCAGTTAGTTTGTTACAAAACAATTACTTACATCCTCATGACCATAAGCGCAGGCTAAATGAAGTGGAGTATTTCCATTATTGTCCTGAACATCAGTGCTTGCCTTATAGTGCAATAATAGAAGCTTAAAAGAAAAATAGAAATAGACATTTAAGTAACTAAAAAATTAATGGACAAACAACTGTTACTCTGTAGATTCCTTTAGGTTTCTAGCATGATGAAGCAGTTCATGAAAAACTAGCTATGTCTCTCCTGTTTCAGACACTGCCCTCTTGGCATTACAGTACTGGTTTTGCCCTACCCTAAGAACCAAGTAAAAGCTGCTTCTTACATATTCAGAGTTGTCATTGAAAAAACGAATCATCTCCTGCAGCAAACATTTCAATACATATACTACATGATAATTTATCCTGTATTTTAAGAGCCTTTGTAAGTGAAGACACAGCTGAATTTCAACAATGCTAATTGAAGAATCTCACATATATAAAATTCAAGTACCCAATAATTAATATAGTTACACAGTCTATCCTAAACACACTGTGAAGTCATTTAATTCATTCCAAGGACTGCAATGGTTCTTCTGTCTTAAATAAGAGCAGAGATGTTAACAGGCTCTCCAGAGATTTGTATTAATAAAATGGATGAATTATCAGGCATGCATAGCTGTCAATTGCTTGGTTATTACAAATGGCTGAAAACCTTGCAGTATAGGAAAAAATAAAATATCATGCAAACTACAATGATAAAAGATTCTCAGTTCTGCCAGTGTATACACTTCTGGTAAAAGCTTCTCGGAAGACCTAAATGACAGTAGCAGTAGAACAGCTTAGTAAGAGCCATATATTTATTATTTAGGTTAAGTATTTATTTGTATTTCTAATTAAGCCTTTTGGTGCTTACTGTAACATTTTGATATCCCTTCTGACAGGCAAGGTGAAGTGGAGCTGAACCGTGGTGATCTGTAGCATTGACAACGGCTCCTTTGGCTACTAGTAAATCTACCAGTGATGTTTGCCCTTGAAAAATATGCAGACATTAAAAGAAAGAAGCAAACTTTGCACAAGAACATTGCTACTTTTTAAATTCAAACATGAACTACAAACCTAGATAGCCTGCCTTTCTGCATACTATGTTTCTACATGCTGTATATTCACTTCCTTGGTATTTGCTTTTTTTGTTGCAGATTACTCAAGGTCAAAGCTCCATAGAAGAACCTCCAGCTAAAAACAAGCTATGCTTGCATCTTACGAGTAAGAAAACAGAAAATAAAGCCATGTCACACAAAGCACTCTCCTATTGGGATTCAAGATAGGAATAAAAAAGGAAATTATTTATACAAAAAACCTCACTAAGAAAATTAATACATCTTCTAATAAATGTAAGATCAATGGCATAATGGACATTACAAGACAGGAGATGGTACAGATCTACCATGTATAGCCAGCTGCAGGAGAGAGAAAAGATTAATTTCTCAATCTGCCAGTTCTTTAAAACAAGACTGGTTTCTGATGACACATTTTTACTTTTTTCACAGCTGAACAAAGAACTACTGTGCCAACCACTAAGGCAAAAGTAAACAGCCAGCAAACAAACAAACAATAACTTAGCCATAAGAAACTGAGCTTAAAAGAATATATAGTAACTTCAGTCTGTGCCAAGATACCAGTTTCCATGGCAAATAAGCAGAAAACAATTTAACGCAAAATTCACTCTTTAATGCAAAGTTGGAAAACATGCTAACATAAAGATAAGGAACATAAGGAGTAGAAAACACTAGTGAAGAAAACCAACAATACTCACCACAAATAGCAGCTATATGAAGTGGTGTATAACCCCGGTCATCTCGGGAAAATGGAGTGATAATGGAAGGATCATTCAGTTTCCTTTAAAACACAAAGGTTTAAAAGCAGCTCGTTACCTATGCAGCAGTGGTAAGGAGGAGAGAAAGAGGAAACTTGCCAAGGCCAACAAAAAAATTATTTTGGAACTTTTCATCCTTTATCCTCTCACGTCAACAAATTATTCTATACAGAGTTTTACATTTTGTTAAGAGATGTGGTTTTGTCCAAGATGTGTAAGTTAGGTTCAAGAGAAGAAACATTTCACGCCACGTTTACCAAAGCATATACAGTCTCCATCACAAAACTGGCTGGGTCCAAGGCATTCACAGTGTTCTCCTAGTATTTCTTCTGCTTTTTTAAACCACACAAACGTACACTCTCTACTACATCCCAAAGTGCTACCAACTTCCTCTATAACCAAAAGCAGCATGCCTTCTAAAGTAAATCTTCGGTGAAGACTTCTACATAGCTTTTTGTGTATTTGTGGAGATGAAAAGCGCTTACCCAGAAACTAACTTCTCACATTTGTCACAGTAACAGAGCGGATGACACATTTTCTGTACAGTGTCCTTATCACTGTCACCTTGACTTAGTAATCGCTCCACTTCCTCCTGATTACCTGAAGCAATATGCTACAAAAAGCCAAGAGAAGAAAGAGAATGAGGAAACAATATTAAAAAGCCTCCTTTTAAGAAAAAAAAAAAAAAACAACACAAAAAATAGAGTAATTTACTGAAGCACAAAATGAAAGGAACCGATTATAAAAGACATGTATTCAAGCATTAGAAAGCAGAAATGCACAATGTCACAGCACAAAACCCCCTAATGGGCATTCAATATTAAAAAGAATCTGTTCTTGGCTTACTTCATTTTCTATAAAAAATTAAAACAATTCCTATTGTTCTCTTTAGACTCAATCACGAAATTGAGCTCCCTCTGTGCAAAAACATTCCTATAAAATTACTAATCCTCTAGCTATAAGCTCTGAACACCTATAATTAGAAGCTCTGCTTTGTGTCCCTGTATAGGCAAAATTCTTTTAAAATGACAATAGGAGATTAACATATAATAGTAGCTGTCAGGTGACCACATTTAAATTATTTCAGAAAACTTTCAATTTCAAGCACTAAAAGCTGTGAGAGACAACCAGATAGTAATATCGCATCTGTGCATTAAACGGGCCAATCAATAGCAACAGCAGTAGCATTTAATCCTGATTTGCTTCCATATTTCTTTTAACATGTGCTGAAATCCATAAGATTGTATTAACTTGGTAACATTTTGGCACAGAAATGCACTAGATTCAAAACACACTTTTAGCATCTACTAAAACACATTTTGCAGTACTAACGTAATTAACACTACATTACATTTCAGAAAATCACAGAAGATAAACATGCAATACGCAAGTACATATATATTCTGCCGTAAAAGTTATTAACCTTAAATAAGTAGTCTATTGGAGTATCAGACATCTGGGACAACAAGTTCATCGTTTGTCTTAAAAGCAGCTTGTCACACAGTCTCTCAGATTCCTAAAAATAAAATATAGATCAATAGCCTATATACTCATTTACAGGCAAACATAAAGTACCTTAACAGTGGAATTAACTTTTAAAAATATTAAACACTGTATTTACCACTTATGAATTACCAGACATAAAACCTCAATCAGTTTCACATTTAGGATTCTGAGACTTAAAAGACTGCACACCTGCTGTTCAAAGAAATAATAAGTAGATGTTCACCAGAATATTCCTTTACTGTAATTCTCCACAAACTAACTGAGCATTAATGAAATTATGGTTGTACCAGCTAAAAAAGAACACAGCAAAACTAGAAAAGACAACAAGAACTAGAAGAGGTGCAATGCAGCTTTCTTATGAGGAGAAATTAGGATTCTTCACTCTGGAAAATATTTGACTGCACTACAGTGGTCTATAGAAATCATAGCAAGTCCAAAGAAAACATGCAAAGAATGAATATCCGCTATTCCTCAAAATATAAGAAGTGGGATGGCCAATAAAAACATCACACTTTAGGTGTGGGGAGAAGAGGAAGAAGAAAAATGCTCTCTTATTGGAAAACTCATTGGAAAACTCATTTGATACTGCAAAAACCAAAAGTACGAATGGACTCAAAAAGGCATTAGACAAATTCATGTAAGATGTGTCTACTGGTAGCTATTAAAAGAGATGACCCAGATACAACTCTGACTCAAAGACTTCTGAACTCTCTGCTACTTGCTGAAAAATAAAAGATTGTACCAGGTGAAGCATTACTTTGTAGCAGACTCATTCATATGGTGTTTCCTACTGGTCACTTCTTGAAAATTGGAGCTTGAGCTACGCAGACAAGTAGTGCAACTCTCACATCAGTACTTCCCATTTTCTGAGAAATCTGAAGATACGCTTCAGGATGCATTAAAGAATACATATGCTTCCAAAACCAGGTGAAAATTCTTAAGGAGAGTCAGAATTTGAAATCGCAACATTGAACCTCACACGAAATAAAACAACAATCTAAAGAAAACACTTTCTTAGAAAAAGTAGGTGGAAACACTTGCATATAGTTGATTCCACTCAACCACTGCTTATGGCTGGCAGTGATATCACGTCTTTGGATGTTATTTTTGGATAATGACTATCTCCTTAGAAATGGAAAGACTCCCAGCATCCATCAAACTGAAGACCACTGCATTTAAGATAGACGCCCATGTATCAGATAAACTTTGATGGGTTAGGATCCAGGCTATAGCTTCTGCAATAAGTCTGTAAAGACCAGATATAAATGAGTAAAAAAAGCCCGACTCTTAACATCAGTAAGTCAGCATGAAGTTTAAGAAACTAGTGAACTGCAAATAAAACAAGATCACTTGAACACCAAAAATAAAGAGTACAGATTTTCTAGAAATTCAATCACTCAAGTTTCAAAATCAACACAGATGCCTCTCATAAAGCTAAAAAACCCTCCACTGTATAGCAAATAATGTAGTTCAAAACATGTTTGTGAGGTCTAGAGGTATAAGTTTGGATCTGTACTTCACAGTAAGTTATTTGTATTTAGATACATGACAACGACAAATATTTGCCAATCTCTTCAAACCTAAGTACTTTAGCTAAAGATACCCAAGCATATCTTTTCAGAATTACAAGGCACATAACACTAGTCTCCTTGGGTAGATTCTTCAGTGTGATCAGGAATAACTTCCCTATGAAATATTCGATCAAAAATTTTATTAACTAGAAAAAAACGTTAAGCTTTACTGCTGATACAAGTTTCTGAAGTCTAATCAGAATTTCTAATACAAACGCTCACAGACAGCTTTGCACTTTCACTATAGAGAATCTAAGTAACCACTAGCAAGACCTACTGTAGTTTTAGTACTGTTCCTTCCACAGTGTATCTTACAAGAGAAGCATTCCCCAAGTAGAATAATTATTTCAAAGAGTCGCTTGAGACAGCAATCCTTATGTACAAGTATTATCTTATTTATTATACAAATCAGGAAAAAAGACTCCATCCCAGGTAAAACTACATATCCTCAAAAGTGAAATACAGAATGGCAGAAGAATCATGGATTGGCTGAAGTATTAAGCAAGTTTGGGCCTTCAAAGACAAAACTCACTTGTACTAGCTTTACTTGCATTCCAGGAATTTAAATAAAAAAAAAAAAAAATTGCTTTGAGTGGCACTCACAGGTATTTTAAATCTATATTATCTAGAAAACACACATCCAAATGTTAATGATCTTTTAATCTAACACTACTCTCTATACTAGAGAAATGAAATATTTGTACCTATGAGGGTGTACCTGTATAATGACCTATCCGAGGTGACTTTCACAGATTACAGCTCATGACTTCAGGAAATTATGTCCACTCCCTCTCCTCCCCAAATACTTTATTAGCCTCAGTTTGTGTTCAAGTCTTCCTTTCCTGGCTTCCTGCATACCCGCACTCCCTCCACGCCAACTTTATTGCCAACTACAGCTCTTTCCATACGGGAACCAAAATGCTGCCTATTCCCTAGTGGCTGGCTCTAACTCCCTACTGTATACCTTACTTCAACGGTCTGAACTAGAGGGTCTTACTATACATTAGCCGTGCATAGGAGCATAACTAAGGTCTAATATTTATTAACTGGAATTCCAATACGGTTGACAACTCCCAGAACATAAAATGGAATCTTCCATGCTATCAGTTACATGTTCCTCTATTCCCCACAACCAAAATGCGTCTCCAAAACTTGCATGACCTTGAGTGAAGGGGTTTGGCAGGTGTCTCCTAAGTGCAATTTTCTTACTGACATGAGGGTGATAATATGCCCATTATCCCAGAGGGTACATTAGTTTCCTGCTGAGTTTTCTTTATGTAGTTAGCTTCATTAGGGATTGGACAACAGCATTACTCAGCTGCCAGAAGCTCCATCTGAAGCCAGCTATAAAATTAAGTGCAGCCACATAAGGGGCTATAATGAAGCCCCAGGGCACAGCAATGTTCCTGCTCACTTAAATCCCACAACCCCTTCCAGCACAATCTGGAAAAGGAAACCATGGGGCACCAACATGACAGCTGCTGCTGCTTTAAACAGAAAGTTATCTCCTTTACCAGAAAATAAAGGAAATATCTTGACTGATAACTTAATGAAAAAGTTCCTACCATGTTACTCTCCACCTCCTCATTACACTTTCTCAATTCCTGTCAATGGGCTTTTTGCTACCTTGTTTCTTCCTCTTCATTGTGTGCTGCCTTCTCCCTTACCCTATGCTAGAGAAAAGGGTAGTTTAGCTCTTAGTGTGTTCAAGGTTCTGCTGTTTTCCATCTCATCTCAGGGTGCTGCCTTCAAGCCATGTTGACTCCTATGAAGGCAACGTAGAAGAGTGGAGTTCCTGGTGCAAGTCCCTGTACACACATTGAGGGGCTAGCACTCTAGGTCTGGAGCTGATCCAGCTGAGGTATGGACAGAAACATTATTGCTTGCTCTTATACTGGTGCAGACACTAACATAAGCAGTATAAGGCTGCCCTCATTTAGACTTCTCAAATATGTAGTTCATCTTTCAAGACAGATGCCTCCCAAAGAAATGCAGTATCTTAATGGCAGTGGCACTTAAGTAATAATCACTTGAGGGTAATCCCAGTATAAAAAACTGCTATCCTTAGCTATATAAGGAAGGATAGGACCAGGCAGTTGATAGACAACAGTTTTTATTCTAGAAATTTAAGAGCAGTATATTCTTTTTTTCAGCTTGCTGGCATTGTTGTGGAAGACATCTCTACTTTGGTTCCAGCCCTCCACCCAGACCACCAGCATTGCTTTGTATATTGATTGTTATGATTGCAAAGTGACTGCAGAAAGCAAAATTGTTTGGTAGGTTGTTTTCCTTTTGAAGTAATATTTTTATTTTTTTTTTAAACATAATTCAATGCAACATTACAGACAAAGACCACAGTCTCTTTACACAAAAGAGTGCTTTTTTTTTTTTGAGTGTACAAAACAAACCTATGCATGACAGGTTCATGGGAAGATCCCAGAAAAAAAACAAAACCAAAAATAACAAAAGGCTAAAATGTTACTTTAAGTGCTGCTTCTTTAAGATTGTGCCCCAGGTTGTCCCATCCCAAGCCCTGCACACTGAGCCATTACGCTGGCCCCTGCAACTAGATTCCAGTGCTTTGCAGTTGGGCAGACTGAGACACGTTGAATTCACTCTGGCTCCAAGTTCACTCCTTTTGATTTCCACATCAGACCAGGAAAACCTAATTTTGCAACAGCAGAAAGTTTTACAGGAGCAGTAAGACTGGATTCCTTTACTAAATATGCTACAAAGTTCTACAGAAGTTTCTAAAGTCACATCAATATCATCCTTGATTGGCCTGCAGGGATTTGACCTGATTGACAGAAGGCCTAGTTGCCCAGTGGGAAATAACTCATGCATCCACAAACTTCCTACCCCTGCTAGGTTAGAGATCCCAATAGCCAAATTTGACCTTCAAACACCACCTTATAGTCCTGCACTCCCATTAAACTACCAGCTTGATGCAAGATAGTAATCTGGACTGCAAACACACTGAATTTTTAGAGTACGAAGATTTACTGAATAATTCTAAGTTATACTGCAATCTCCACTCCGCTAGCATAGCTAAGCTTTTAAAAATTATTAAAGAAAAAAAAATCTGTTTAAGCTATGCCTACTCAAGTACTGCATTGCTTTCGCAACCATGACAGAAAAGAGTACAAACAAGAGATACTGAACTTAAGACCCAGCTGTTGAAAACAGTGCTGTCATTTTTACTCTAATCATATGAAGAGGCAAACTTGACATTCAACTACTTCCTTAAGGAGTATACAATGAACAACAAGTATTGCTACAGGATTAGGACTTCATTGTAATCATTTAGATCATTTTAGCATTTGCTTCAGGTATAGTTACCTCAACTCATTTCTTTAAGTCCAAAAAAAGGACTCTTATGTTAGCTGTTTGTATCCTCTGACTGAATTTACTCCCACAGTGGTAGACAGTCCTACAAGCTTATCAAATACACATTTGACAGACTTTAAGAGTAGCTTACTGTTGATCTGTCAGAGAGGTTGCCTTGTCGTATGTATTCTATTGCAGCCTCAATTGAGGTTAGACAGTATCCCAATTCATCTTTCACTGAACTGCAAAGCCTGAAGTTCTTTATGTAACTCAAGTTGGCCATCCTGAAATAAAAAGTCAAAGCCATGAACTATGAAAAATAAGACAGCACTAGCATGGCATATCTTAATACTGCAACTCATCTTAGGCAATCCAGGTAGACAATAAACACAGGTTAAGAAAAAGCTTCTAGACTGTTAGGCTAGCAATACTATGGCTGTTCTGAGCTTTGTAGATGGATCAGAACTCTACTTATCTCTTAACTATTCAATGAAAAGTTATTAATTGGATATAAGGAATACAAAGGACAGGATAAGGACAGCAGCAGGATATTGTTTCACATGTTTCAAACATGTTAATGTTTCAAGCACCATAAGCACCTGCGTGAAGGAATAGCCACGAATTAAAGGAAAAATCTCAGATATAGGATACACCAACACTAAAATTCAGTTCAGGTACAGGTGGAAAGTTTAGATATACTTTTACTGACAGTGAGGAGAGACAAACACAATGGCACAGGCTAGCAGCAAGCAATTAAGCATTCAAATCTAGTTTCTCTAGACAAAATGTACCAAACATCTAGAAGCTGCATAAAGGTTTCACAGCTCCAGACACAGATGAGGAAGGACCAGTCTGAAGTCTGTATTGACATGCAGATTTGGTATACAGATGGTCTCCCATTACAACTTTTTTCTAGGCTGGGAATCAAAACAAAGACACAGCACTAATTCCTGATAGGTCCTTAATTCAGTCACATCTAATACATCTTTGCTGTTTGTCCTACTAAAAATAGTTTTCTGCACTACATCAGCCCCTCTTACACTTTCAAATTATTACTACATGTTCAGAAACATTTGCCCCTACAGCAGCATTACATATGATCTGATGGAGCACTGTATAGCCAAAACAGTTACATACCAGTTTGGGATTTCTGTTTTTACAAGTAAATACAGCAAAACAGAGAGAAGATCATCTGCACACATGGTTTCCATATTAACTAAAAAAAGAATTTACATCTGATGTTAGTCATCATGGTTCAAATCAAGAGCAATACCTGTAAATGGAGTTCCGCCTCCTAAGACCAAGGGCCAGCTCTACTAGTAGAGAATGCATTGAGTAACCAAGACAGCCCTTCAAATATTCTCAATCTCCCTCTGAAATAGGCTGCCAGGAGCCAAAAAACAAATACAGTTTGTACTGTACAAACTGCAATATTTGAATAGCATCCCTTCCTTCCTATACAGAAACAGCCTGAGCACTAGCTCAAGATCTTTGAAATTACTGAGGGTAAAAACTACCCTCTAAGTTGATACACTTTTTCATAACCCAGGAGTCTTCCTGAAGAAAGGAAGAGATGAAGTAGGGAAAGCATAAGTGCACTGTACTACTCCATTTGCTTAGTGGAAGTATCTTCTGTCTTCAGGCTAGATAACATAAGTACCGGGTTAAGAGGTCCATGCTTTCCTACCACAGAATCATTTCTGTAATCCATCGTAGCACTTTGAATGCAGCATACAGAATGTTTGTTTGTCCCCCACCAACACTGCATCTTTTGCAAAAGATGCATCTCAAGAGTATCTATTTCAAGATTATCAAGAAGCACGGACAAATAGACAAGAATGATCTAGCAGTGATCCTCAGTATTTAAAATGGATCACCCTCAATTCTTCCGCATGAGAAAGTGACCTAGCACATGCAAGCTTTCACATGCTCTAGCTAAAACATATATAAGCTAACCAAGTACCCCACCTCACCCCATAAGAAACAATGCTGAAGTCTCTATCTTGCCTCCATTTTGCTTTGTTTAGAGACCTGCAAGGCAGACCCCAGTCCAATTGTGTTTAATCCACAAGTGCTATTCAAACAGCTATTTATATACCAAAGTGCTTTGTGTGTACTGGTTAAGAAAAAAGTTTAAAATTAAGTTAATTCACTAATTACTGACCTCTTTGGCTAGGCAATTGCATAATAATTTGTACCACTTTTCGTAGACAAAGTAGCTTCTGTTGAGGGGAAGTACATTTGTTCAACTGACCCAGTTCTCGCTTTGCACGTGGTATATTAAAACTACAAAATAATTTGAAAGAAATGTTTAGCATAGAGTTCCTGTGCAGGATGTCCAAAACCTAAGTTTTAACTTATTCAGAGCTGAAATGAAGAATGGTATTAAAATAGCTCCATCTCTACTCCAAGTACACTTACATTTCTGTACCCTGTAGATGGACGGAAGCATAAGAATATAAAAGCAAAGGAGATAACAATCAATGGAAAGACTGCCCTAAAATGACACTTGCAAAGCTTTGCTTCCCCATCTCAAAGGAATGAAGTATAAGAAAAACTTGCTATTGTCTGAGGGAAGATACTTTTTGGCTGGCCTGAGACCTATTTAAGACAGGATCTCAATGACTCCTCAAAGAGTCCACAGTCATCTCTCTCACCTGAACTCAGGCTTCACTCCAATGTCTTTTTGCTGCAGGTCTTGAAGGCTCCTTGTGATTTTGTTAAAAGCAGCATCCTAATCAATAGGAAGGCAACAGTTTTTTAAAATGCATTAGGTTAATGTAACTAGTCTCTAGCAATCAAACAAACTTACCTCACTTGCCTCAATAGTCCCCACATATTTAAAGACTAAATCATAAATAGCATGGTGGATATACATCTGTAGAAAAAAAAACCAGCACAGGCATGAAAGGGAGAGACAAAAATAGCTTGCTAGTTATTTTCCTTCACTTCAGATGCTTACTTCAACTGCTTGTTTAATCAGATTCATCTGCTCTTCTTGCTTTGCAAGCATCTTCTAGAAAAAGGAAAGCCATACAAACAGCAAGAGAAAGTTAGATAATTATTGCTTAAGTAACACTATGTACTATATATTTAGTGGAGTAAGTGTTTACCAAGTGCGAATCTCTCAAAAGATGCTGAAGACATTTGGTATAAAGTGCATTGACAGAATCCTGGTGTGGGAGAGAAAAAAACAACATTCAGATTCAGGTTAACCTGATTTGAAGCAACAAAGCATAAATAAGCAAAGAAAGGAAGTCTTCCCTGCCTTAGAAGTGTGCACTATGGTAAAATTTTTAGCTAGAAAAACTGCCTTTACCTAATAGTTAAGATGTGGTAATTCACAATTAAGAATTCTACTTTCTCTCTTCTTGCCTTCCTCAGCTTTAGACTACTCTGACATAGAAACACTCAATAAGACAAAAGATATCCAAAGCAGTGAAGTGAATTATATTTAGTAAATTAAACATCAAGAAGCAAGATACTGACTATGTAGTGGCGGAGGCTTTTCCTTTCATGTTCCTTAAATGTTCTATAGAAAGATCCTATGTATTTATCAAATCTCTCACAGTGCCTTCCCAAGAATTCTCTAACATCTTCAATATTTTTAAGAGAATAGGAGTTTGATGAAGCTGTAGATTCACCTAAAATGAAAGCCAAGAATTAACATATAGGTTTAATATGTATGCATGGTAACATACTTTCTGTCCCTACATACACAGCCAACTTGTGTGCAACGAAACATTAACTCAGCTTACTATAGCTTTAACTGGAGGTATTGTTTTAAATTATTTTAATTAAAAACATCACATTTAGAGTAGGCTCTCTTGCCTTTTATGTCAAGTATTTGTTTGGAATAGCTAAAACCGATTTCACATGCTTTTTTACCCTGAGGTAATTTATTGCCACATACACAACTCATAATCTGAGTGCAAATAAAGCTTGAAAGTAGAAGAAAAAGCACATTACAGCATTGACTGAATGCCCATGCAGTAAGTCAGTGTGCTCTAAGTGAGCTGTAAAAAATCCCATCCTGGATTTTTGCATAACCTGTTCTTTATTTAGACATGCTTTTGCTGAATGGGAGAGCAAAGTTGCTTCATGTAAACATTAAACCACATCCACTTTCCTTCTGAATAAGAGAACTGGATCCCTCACTTGAAATTCACATTGCTTTTCCAAAATTTTTTTCTAGGCAAGTGTTTCATTTGCAATCAAAGGCAGCCAACTAATAACAGGCTTAGATCTTATTCATTTCAAATTACTTTTGAAATTACAAATTGCGTCACTTCTGAAAGACTGCTACACAACTACATTAAGTAATGGCCAAAAGACGAACACCACAAGAATAATTTTTTAGATTTAGATTATATATTTATAGAATTTAAGCCTATATGTATAACAGCTATTTTTTTCAGAACAACTTTCATACTTCCCTCACAGTACTATTTTCACGCTACCCTAGTATTACTTCACTTTATCTATTTGAAACAAATGATGACATTCTTATGTATTTAGGAAGACTAGATGTTTTTATTTCAGAAAAAGCATATGTTTCAAGAAGCTTCTGTTCCTTTTAATTAGTGAATACAGATTGTTATACAAATTCACAAGGAAATCCTGTTACATTCACAGCTTTTATAGTAGCCTTGGAAATAGTGTTCCAGCCTTATCAAGAGCACTTTCAGTACTGGGGAAAAATTAGCACATTCAACTTAATGAGACAGACTACCACCAGAAGAGCTGCTACATAACTATGCTATACAAGCTCTAACCGCTGATGAAGCGATCATGAAAGAATTTACCTCTCCAGTTGTTTGCACATCCACCTTGCACCTCAACACACGTCGCATTTAAGACTAACTCTCTTTAAGTAGTCAGCACTAAACTGAGCATTGCTAAAAAAAAACCACGCTGGATCAAGTATTCCACAGATGATTTTTAGTGCTGAGACTGGGGCATAGAACCTACAGAATTAAGTTTGCCTGGCAGCAACTTAATATTTCTTGCCAGCAGCATACCAATATCCACCCCAGCAGGCTAATAAATGCGAAGAGCTGTCAACCAAGCCAACGCTTTTCAGAATGAAGGAAAAGTATTAAGCATATCAAACATAGTAATCTGCTCACTGTGCAAACAAGACCACCAAGTTAACACTTCAATACATACTTGAGCTTTCTGTTTTTTCCAATGGATGAGCTATGCACAATATACTAAAGCTTTCTTCTTTTTCATTGTAAAAAGTTTCCTCAAAAAGAACAGGTACTGAGAGATGGTAATTAAAACCAGTTCCTAAAATGATGAGGTTTCCTTGTATGAAGATCTCCTGAAAAAAACATGAAAACCAGATCAAGTGTAAAACTCTGCAGAAGAAAGTTATTCTTTGGCTTCTCCATTGCATAGCTACATTTCCAGGGAAAGAAGAAAATCTTGCAAGACAAGAAAGCCCCAGATTGAAGAGATTTCATATTCTCATGCTGTGTAGACACTGAAACAAAGACTCCCTCAGTTTACGATGGCTAGCTAAACCTTGCTTATACCTACTTTCTTTATAAGTCTACTACTAGAGGTGGTTTCACACAATCTCCAGAGTCTAAGTGACTATTTGCCAATTTCAGAGCCCTTTTAGTAGAAGGGAAATTGAAAAAAAAGAAACTTAGAACTGGGGCCTAAGTCTGGCTTCAGAAAAACACCACACATCTTTTCTACTTTTCTCATGCTCAGCTTTATTTTCTCAAGCAACTCCAGTGAGGACATCTGCAGTAGGAAGATCTAGATGATAGCCTGCAAACAGGTGCAAGATCTCAGATTGTATTGCAAAGTTAAAGGTGAAAAAAAGTGATCCTATGCAGCATTAGCATTGGTTATCATGCCTTGCTGCTACATTAATCAGTTTCTAGTCTACTTACTGAACTGAATTAATACATCAGGCCTCAGATACAACTCAATACCATCATAATTTTGTCTTAAGCCTTGGTGAACTTGCATCTGCATACAATATAGGCAGGTTACTATTTGCCTGAAAGCTAGAGAGACAGCTCTTAAGTGATAAAGGCCCTTCTGCCACACAACAAAATTCTTAAGAGCCACAAAACACAGATAAATTGACAAAGTTGCTCGCCAAAGTAGTAAGTTGAAATTGGAGGCAGTGTTACCATCTGAACAGAACAACTATTCCCGTGTACATGCCAAAATACAGCTTTTGCTAGAAAGCAGTATATCCCTGGGAACTCTGGCTTAGATGGGCAACATACTGCTTTTGCCAGTTACCTCTAACTCCTAGCTACCCCTCTGTAACCATTAGTCCATGCTATCAATCATCAACTGCAGCGAATCATTTATTGGAGTGTCCCCAAGCTACATTCAGATATCAAAACAGAAATACCTTTCCATTTAAGGTCTGAAAATTTTCTTCTAGCGGCTTCAGAACATAAGATTCAAATTGGCAGGTAGAAAGACTGTTGCTTGAAAGGCTTCCTTTGCATGGAACTAACACCTAAAAAAGTTAGATCATGCTTTAGAGAGAAATGCCATGTATCGCCAGCTAAACACCAATAGCTTTTGCCCTTTAGATGCAAGCAATTGAATCTGGCTCATAAACATTTACTAGCAAATGTATAGCAACTATAGGTGCTTTTGTTTAAATCAATAAAAAGGAAAGGCCATTGATAAACACAGAGTCTGGTAATTAACCTAGAAGTTTCATTTAGTGACTTATCTGAAAAAGGGTGACAGATGTAGCTGAAGCAAACAATACTAAGAGAAGAAGATTAAATCTTGTTTAAGTTACTTAGCACCTGTCACCTGAATGACTTAAAATTAGGCAGCTAGTAAGAGAGAAGTATATTGTCAAACTAAGATGAAAATCCATCAGAAGGAAGAAAAAAGATATCCAAGAGAAGAAACACCTTGGGTTTACTGCACACCAACAGATTGGCAGTTTAAGACAAATTCTTAATTAGAAAGCAACACATTATGAATACAACAAACACTGTGTACATGATGAAAAGAAATACATCTCATTGTCAAGGAAGCATGAAGCAAGTGGTTCTTTCAGTATTCAGCTTTCAGAAATGGTGTTAGAATACAGACATAACTAGTTAACTGATCACATCACCATCTTAAGTAACACACAATTGAAAGAACCTGTCCAATTTAAGGCTTAATTTTATAATCAGGTAACAATAACCCCCAAGTTTAATGGTGTCTCCACGCACTTAACTCTGGATGAAGACTAACTGAAGAATACCCAGATTAGAAGTCTTAAGGACTGGAGTTTTTATTCCAGCTCTGTTTAAATAGTCTTACTTTGCTATGTAAAATGCTGTCAGAAATAAGCGGTCATCTGTCCACCAGGGATTTCAAAAGGTCAATCCCATTTTAAGTTACAAGTGGGAGAATAGGCAATTTTAGTTCATAGCAAAGAAAATAAGCTTCCTGTAAAGTTTAGGAACACCACCAACTTTGACCTTTTACTACCATGCAATATATTAGTAAATAACAAGCAACTTAAACTAAAAGTTGCTCTGGTTCACTTCCAAGTTCTGTAGTCTTGCACTGATCTTTACATGTGTCATACCAGGCACGTGATTTAAACACTTATAGCTACCATTTAATAAGCAGCTTGTAAACATACTTATTTATACTTACAATACCATGGAGTTCTGCAACTTTGCTGCATAGATCAGGACGTCGCTTCTGAATGGCCAAATAAAAGGGATTTTTCAAGATATCTTCATCATACATAGCCATATGGACTTCAGATATTCCAAGGAGATTTTCTAAAACATATATGGAGAATGGTTAACATATCATACATGGTAGCCGTTACAGCATAATATTTGGGAATACCTAGGAGGCAGTTTGATTACTCTTGTCTAAAAGGAAAAAAGCATTTTCAGGTCTTGATGTAATGCCAACAGCATGCTTAACTAATAAGAAGGTAACGATTGTTACTCAGAAGTTATTCAGAAAGATTTTCCATTAATATATGTTTCCAGTTATGTAGTTATCCTCATAATGTCTCCTTAGGCCTTCCATGTTTTGGGAGTCTAACAACACATGATACGTTTGGCCAAAATTTAGGAGAGGAGGACAGAAGTTAATATCTACATTACCACTTTGATATACAAGCTAACTTGCACTGCGAAGGTCTAAAACAAGCCAAGAGGCACAAATTAACAGCTTCTTTACAGCAGATTCTACTGCATCACAGTACATTGATGCTTTTGCAGTATGCTCACTTAAGTCTTAAGACTCACCTGTGTAAGGATTACTGACCAACACAAATCAATGAGACACCCAGATAGTGTAACAGGAACCCTTGTGTAAGGCAATCCTCAACTTTCCAGGGAAAGTTATAGGAAAGAGGTACACCAAAGAGATATGAATATTCATGTCAATTAAAAAGTCACTGTGAAATGCATCATTTGTGGTCATCTCTACTCCCATGGAAAAAGTCTCTGTAATCTAAGGTCAAGCTGATGCGTAACATTTGGCAAAACAGTGAGCAAAAAAGCAACTGGAGACAGAAAATCCAACCTGTAGGCATTGGAAAAGCTATCACTAGGTATGCCACAGGGAAAAGATGATCTCCACAGGCAAAAGACCCTTGACTGCTTGCTTCAATTCCAATTCTCTATAAGAAACTATGACACATCCTAGACACAAGCTAAAACCCTAATAGGTTCCTTCTGGAATAATCTCAATTTGTCTGAATAAAATAATTCTGAAGTTAACAGGCTTACAAGTGCTTAATTAACTAGTCTGTTTATGTCTTCAGCTTTCCTTAGGAATCAACAGAAGTTGCATGATTTCCTCATGCTATTTCAACTATGTCCTAGGAGAGGATGAGAACAGCAGCAGAACTTTAATGTGAACAAGTCACCCTTATACAACCAGTATTCCCCTGTTTTCTTAAATGTAGAATTATACCTAGCACATTATTTGATCGGTGTGAGCTTCTTATGCCTTTTCTGTAGCACTTTAATATCTTACTACCTAATGCTGTACTGGTACTAAAAATTTCTCTGTAGATCATGGAAGACACAAAAACATTGTATGGCAGTTAAATAGAGTGGAAAAACATACACCCAACTCCCACAGATTTTTAGATAGCCTTTCAGTTTAAGCTATGCTGTTAACTGATCTATAGTCTGTTAACTGATCTACAGTCTGGTCCCTCCTTATAATTAGACACAAGGAAAGCTCCCTTAGAAAGCTAAACATAAAGAGGATCAGCTAAAGCTGCAAGCCATTTCCACTGTAAAGTTATCATCAGTTGCTTAAAGCTTGGACAACCTCAGCCTGAACCACTTAAGTGTGGCAGTGGCAGATAACTGCCTCAAGCTGAGTTTTCCTGTAAAGTTCCAGATAAAATGGTTCATCGGCTTTCAAAACATATTATAAAACTAAGAGCTTCTGTGAAAGAATACTAATTCAGCAGTCCCAAAGCATTGTTGTTCCAGGCAGGGATCTGAAGTTTGCTTACAGAAAGGGGAAGAAAATGTTTGCTCACCAACACCTTCAAAAGACTAGTCACATTCAGTAATTACCAGACTTCAAACCTAGAAGTACAGCTTTGCACAAGACCTGTCCTACCACAGTGCTTTGGTAAACAGGATGATCACCAGTAATTCCACAGCTGGTGACTGCTATAAACGCTTCCTGGCAGGCAGCCGCAATCCAAGTTCAAGCTGCAGGCTTCCTCAGCCAGCGGCGGGGGAAGGAGAAAAGGCGACACCAGCCCAGTGGCAGCTCTGCTGCAGGAACGCAGATCTCATCACTGATCTGTAGAATATCAAGGCTAAGACAGACCTTAAAAAGCAGGACTAGTTAGCTACAAAAAAATTACCTGCTGAAGAGCAGGCTAGGCCACAATTCCAAGTAAAATCTTAAATGACTCCAGCTTACAGTCCAAACATGAATCAGTGACAGTTCATTATACAGAAGTCAAGCACCAAACAGGGCTGTATGTACACACATATGCAGCCTGCAAATAGTCTGCCATGGCAAGATTTGGAGTCCTACATCATTTTTCAGGTGCTGCACTTCAGAGGAGATGAACTGACTGGAAGAGAATCTGAAGTGAAAAACACAAGAAAGCCCTGGAAGCAGGATCCAAAACATGAAATGCAGAAATTTCTTCTTTATGCTGAAGAAACTGCATGGAACAGGTAAGAATTTTTTTCCCCGGATGGATCAAGCTCTCAGTGAAGGGCACTGTTTCCACATTGGTAGAAGAAATAAGCCCTAGCTAGAAAAAACAGACTCAGATTACAGCTCAGGAACACTTTTCAAAAGAGAAGACAAACACATGTTTTGGATTGCTTGGCAAAGCTATCAAGTCTCTTGTGTTGTAAATCTTTAAGAACCTGTTAGACAAACCTCTACTAGAGGTGACAATGGACATCATGAGGCTAGGACACTAGATTTATGGTCTGTCAAGGTACTTTCCAAATCAAGCTTTTATTAACGTAGTTGGCCAACTGAGGCATCTTCATCGCCTTCTTTAGTGAATTCAAGTTCACTGCCTGGTCAAGTGGTAGATGAGACTGCTATGACCCTCCCCAAGACAGTGATGGAGAAGATATTAGCATGCCATGTACTGTGTCAGGGAAAAAGAGCACATTGACACAAGGCATCAACCAAGCATGAGACTGCAGAGACATAACTGCAGTACACAAGTGTTTCCAATTGCTATAGCTATATTGCCACTTTTTCAGCTTAAAAAAAAAATCTTTAAGTCCAAAGAGTTCTTCCTGTAATAGGAAAGGGGAGAGAAGAACTCATTCCACAAATCCTCCTCATCTAGAAACCTGTATCTCACCATCTAGCTTTGTCTAGAA
The DNA here is from genome assembly GCF_030463565.1 of Pelecanus crispus. NCBI lineage: Eukaryota > Metazoa > Chordata > Aves > Pelecaniformes > Pelecanidae > Pelecanus > Pelecanus crispus. The sequence continues at coordinate 36,515,663 of NC_134650.1, forward strand.
AGGAATGAAAACCAACATTTCATTCCCTGGCAAAACAGGTAGAAGAGATTTATGGGAGGAGGGGAGCTCCCACAGAAAACCTGAGCTTACAAAGCTTGCTGTCAAATATGATTGATGTGGCTCTTAAGTCACTGCCTGCACCTGAAAAAACATAAACAGCTAGAGTACTTTAAGAATCATTTCAGTTGACAGATCATCACAGGAAGAGCTTGAAATTATAATCTTCAGTTCCTGGTTCACACTACAAATAACTAGTTTTAAAACACTTAGTGACAGCCATGTAGATTCTTTTACTACAGAACTACTGACAGGGTTGAATCATGCTTGAGCTCCAGCAAGAAGTGGAAAAACTGTATTCAAATATTGAATTCTGGCACTTTAGCTACTGTAACACAACTAAGATGCCATCAACATGCTGCACCCCAAAAAGGAAGCCAAAGCTTCTCGTTCATATGGATACTTGTCACCCACCTTGAGCAGAAGCAGATTGCGACCTCTGAACGGCTCACCACATGCATGTTCCTACACAGCAGGAAATAACCACCACTAGCCAGATTAGTACTGTTCTGAGAATCACAACTCTGAATTTCCTTCCCTTTTCTCTCTCCCTTACCCCTGCAGCTGCTTAGTGCTACATTAGCAGATAGCTATCATCCCAGATTAAAATGTGGGTATGAAAAAAAAAAGGATGGCATGCTTACTAACAGTTAAGTTACTATATTCACTTGGACCTCATTCACCTATCCACAGCATTCAGAGAGACAGAAGTGTGGATTTCAGTAATTACAGAAAAACAAAGGACTTTAAACTTAAATAGATTAAGCCTACAGAATCAAGAGAGTACATTAAAGCTTCCCCAAGTTTTGGCTCAGGCATTTTTGAGATTAAGTCAATTTCTTTCCACCCCAAAAGTTAAATGCATCTGAAAACACTGGCTAATGCATTGCTGTAATTCTAGGAACGCATTAGAATATTCCGTTGAGAGCTTGTTGGCAGAACACAACATCCTACTTCAACCTAATTTAACTTGGGGGGAGGCAGCACCAGGGGGAATAGGCTTGTTCTCCTAGTTGCACCTTAGACAGCTTTAGATTTACTAACATTACAAAAGCAGGACATGTACAAAGCCTTATATACATTACCAGAACTGTTTAATGCCTGAAAGAAAGCCCACTAAAAATTGTCATAAGCCATATTCATTATGAAGTTTATTACACTCTATCATGCTGAGCTGTAAAGCAATACACAACTACTAATGTTATATAAAAGGTTTAAATGGAATCACTTAAGTGTGTGGCTTCATGCCTGTAAACACAGAAATAGCTCAAATTGCTGGAAGAACAGAAGCTAGCTGATCAGAGAATCTAATAAGCATTATGTTACTGTTTTAAAAAACCCATAATCATAACCTTAAAACAGCCAAATCTTTTCTAGATTAAGAGCAGAGTGATAATTCTAATGATACAACAAATGGTACAAGGGATAGCTAAAGTGAAAAACATACCATGGAATCTAAGCACATCACTGTTTTCTCCAAAACACTGGAACTGAAGTCTTACGACCTTTGATACTGAAAACGGTGAGCAGGATTTAACTATGACTGTTTATTTTGTCATTGATGGTGTTTTCCTTTAGAGATGGTCAAGTGAGGTACCTTTTACAGACCTATCAGGTTCAGTTCCTTTTAAGCAGCATTTTGAAATTTAGAAACACAGCCATTAAAGTAGAAGATGTCATTGTATTTGCATTGTTACTTGGCAGTTACATGGTGTCCACATTCAAGTTATACAACTATTTACTCAGTTCTTAGGCGCATCATCTTCTGAGTGTCTGGCTCTTCCACTATTAAAGACCTACCAAAACATACTGCAGAGAAAATGCCTTTCATAACAGAATTATATATATATAATTATATATATATAATTATATACATAACAGTATACAAACACTTCATATTCGGTGTTGAACAGTATAAGATTCTGTGTTTTCACTAAGGCATTTTAATAATACTTTGGCAGAGCAAAGACAGTAAAACAGCTACCAAAGTCAGGAAAAATTATTAGCCTAGTTCCGCAACCTGAAATCTCTCCAGGAGAGCAAGTTAGGATATTACACTGGGATGCTACCATCAAGTACATCAGTGTCTTCTCCACAAGAGTCCAGCTCCAAAGCAGCAGAATGCCATGTTCTCCAAACTCTTCAACACCAGATCCATTAGCATGTCACATTCAAGAAGCCTAAATTCACCAAATTTTACTTGCACAGCAATACTGTTAAGTTTCACTCTTTAGTTTCACATCAATGTCATCTTAGCTTGCAGACTGTACAACAGTAACAACTAAGGCTTAGTAAACCAGTAACTAGAATACCACTTGCTGAAAGGCTCAAAATAATGAGAAAAATCAGAACAAGCAGCAGCTTATTACTCAACTAAAAGATGTTTAGCTCACAGTAGCAGACAGACATTTCTGATAAAGTTTGTATGCATATTTATCACACTAGCAAACTGCAGAGCTCTGCAGAAAAAAAAGCCAGGAAGCAATTGTTCCCCAATTCTAAATGACTTCAGGTTTTCTTTAAAAAAGTTTTTTGTTTTTCAAAAGTGGTTGGTTTTGGGGTTTTGGGTTTTTTTTTTTTTTTTTTTTTTTTTTAAGAGCACCACTTGTTAGCAAGAACAGCTGAAGCTAAGCATATCTTAAAGCACTTTGCAAGCAAACAGGAATCTAACAGTGGAATTTAACTAGTCTCAGTCCAAATAAAAATCTAGTTACCACTTCAGCCACTGCTTTACCTGCACTATTACTCCTCATATTTACCCCACTTCCAGTCAAAGGTTATCCTGGACTTGAGCCTTCAAATCAGCATTCACCTCAAAAGAAAAACAGAAGATCCCTACTCTGTTGCTGAGCACGCAAGAAACCTTACCCCCTCCCCTAAGGGATGAACACTGAGCATTTTATGAAAAACAGCAAAGAGACATGTTCCAGCACACCTTGCCCACCATGAGGGAGCAAAGGAAGAAACAATCTATTCCTACCCCTTTTAGATTCAGCTGCAGATTTTGTGAAGTAGGTCAGAATAACACCTCTGAATTATCAGATTAGAGCGTGGTGAATTTGCAGTCAGCTCAAGGCTTCCTAGCAACCAGGGAAAAACTAAGTTTTATGATCCCAGAAAATCAGTCTGACAGCATTCCAGGAAGACGCTAATTTCTCTCAGCATCTCTCCCTCAGACACACATTTCTTCCAGTGAAGAGTTCAGAGCTGGTACAGGATCTCATCATTTTGGTTTTGTCTCTGCCAAACACCCCCAAGCTCTTTTTAGGCCCCAAAACTCTGGCTCTCCTACCACTGCTCCCACCCTTCTCAGACAGGCCTCCCCCAGAGACCCTACAGCACCTGCCAGCAACAGGGGAGCACCATGCACATCGGTTTCTATCAGTTCCTCACACAGCTTTTCATTATGAACTCCACCTCATAAACTCTAAAACTGAGCTTGTTCTTAAAAAGTAGTAAGAAGGTTCACCCTTTGTATTTTAACAGTGTATTTGCACCGTAGTTTGATGTGGACACATTCTTATTTGTCTCAGACTTGAGGTCAAAAAACATACTGGCTTGACTCTCCACAGTCACTACTTCTTTCCTCCAGAGAAAGTACATTTTAATACGAGTGGCTCATCCTTCAACAGGCAAGCTTCCCACTTTTATCCAGACACTTCCACTGGTTTTTGAGGTAACATACTTGTCATTAGCCAAGTATTAGGAACAAGCTGCATTCTCTTCTTCACAGCAGAACAGAGACTGGATTCTCAATTCTTGCAGGTTTAGAAATTCACCAGAGTACCTGCAAAGAATTTTCATTCTTTGGCTTACCACTATTAAAGCTGCATTAAATTCTCAGATGGGGAGTCCTGAGCTATTCACAAGCAAGTCCTGGAACAGAGTGCAAAGAGTGCTGATCACTGAACCACATAAACAATTACAATGAACACGTTTAGAGGAAAAACATTAACAGAAAGTACAAAGTTCCCAAACCAGCTTCTCGGACTCCCTCCAAATATTAGTGAGCTGTATTTAAAGCCACCTTCTCAGGCTTGCAGAGGTGTCAGCACACGCACTTTTTTGGAGGGGGGAACAAACACTAAGGAGTTTCAATACAAGGATAAACAATCTTTTACTTAAGCCAATTATTTCAATCCTTTAGTTACTGAGGCAAGGCAGTGGTATAATTCCCCAGACTGTGTATTGAGGGTGCAGTGGGCCTGAGCACTGTACTGCTGAGATGTGGGTCACAGAAGGTAACGCCATTTCTTGGCTACAGAGTTACAGACCACCACTGCTCACAGCAGACCACATAAGGTTGATATCAACTCCAAGACTAGCAGCAAGCCTGTAAAGAAACCAAGTATGCAGGGTCAGACCCAGCACAGGCCACCCATAGAAATACAAGGGAAGTGAAGCCAGCAACCCTGTACCCCATTTACCTTAGTTTGAATTGTCCTTAGACCAGACAACTGGACAGGAATTTAATCCAGTCTCTGTAGATCTCAATAGGTAAACCAAGTCCTTACAGGCCAGCACTTTAAGTCTTACCTCCTCATTGCAAGAAACTGAAACATCAGACCATTACTAGAATATCTAGTTGTGAAAAACATTGTAGAATTACACTGGTTCCCTCCTTTAGTGAGCAGAGCAAGGGTAAGGGAAGTTGGAACATGACTGAGCAAGTAAGTTCTTCTAACTAGCAAAATAAGTTATTTTAACCACCACTGGTGTTTTGATGCTACATAATGATGCTACACCAGCCTGGGGTAATTAAGAGTTTCCTGACAGTAAACACCATGACACAGACATATCAGTCTAACATTCTTGCTATGATATAAATTAAGATTCTTGCTATGGATCAAATCCTCAAGCCACTTCACCAGCAAAATCGTTAGCAGAAAGCAAATCAGGATAGTTATTGAAGGAAGTTACATAGCATTATCAGTAATTGGGTGGAAAGAGGGGGTTGATGTCATGTTTCATTTTCACTCATCCTTATTTTCCTTCCTCATCTCACAGTGGCTTCAAGCTTTCCCAGACCACAGCGTTCTACAGACCAAATTCAGTGTATATGAGCTTACTCCAAAAGCAAGCCTGTCAGGCAAGACTTACAAACCATTTAAACAAGACAGACCTGTATTTACCTAAAATTCTACTTAGAAGTCTATTAAAATGAGGATATAACATTTAACAAGTAGTGGTGTTCGAGAAGCATCACTGAATGCTTGCAACTATTTTTAAGGGTACTGGAATAGAAAGAATATTGTCATTAACATCTATTGCAAGAAAGCCTTTCCACAGAACCAGGCTACATTTCTCCTCCTACTCATTATGCTGCTTCCTAACTGACCTCTAAGGATCTTTACACTCCATCCTAATAGTTTTCCCAGGACAATATTTCAGCTAGTCAGCATCTTGTTTGGAAGTGGTATCAAGAGTTGGATTTTCAGAATATCATGCTTGACAAACTACAACTGAATTTTAAGAGTTTCCACAATCTACCTGAACTGGGTAATTGCATGCAGCTGAACTTAATTTAGAACTAATCTAGTAACAGCCCCATTCTTCCCACAGGACACACTGAAAGATGTATTTAGGCATTATCTGATACAGATTATAACTGCTGCCACCTTCAGCTTTAAGTGGTCACATGTTCCTGAAGCAATACCCCCTTCCCCTCCCCTTTTCAGCTACCTTCGGAGAAGCAGTTTCAAGACTCTGATGTGCCACAATGAAGAGTAACTTTAGTGATATGTGGCAGACTTTAAACACAGCTACTATACACACACAAATATGGATAGTTTAGTTAGCAATAAGCTTAACACTCAAGTCACATAAGACTCCAGATTCAAACCCAGAGCTAATCCTTTTTCCACCTGACAATGATTAAGCAATTATAAGACTTCACTTATAATCAGGTCAAAATCATCCTGTGTTTCCCTATTCCTGCAAGGAAACAGGCATTATTGATTTGCTCCTTCTAGGCTACCAACACACAAATTGGTAGAGAGCTACTCAGTTTACTCTGTAGTAACTTGGCAGTCTACAGAAGTTAAAAGGCAGTTTCTTCCACAGGTGGCAACCTGCAGCAGAAGCTACATATGGCTTAGAATTAGGGCCAAAATTAAGGCAGAACAACAAAACACAGTCAGTGGAGTCCAAGCTACCAAGATCCAGAAGGAGGAACACAGTCTAGACAAGGCTCTTCTTCAGGCTGGGCTCAGCACCAGAAAGCCAGTCTGCCTGAACTCTGCTCCTGACACCAAGTTATCTCGCTCATAGCACACGCTGCGCTGCCGGGGTGGCATGATAAGGGAAGGGTCACGCTCCCCCTTCTCATGGGAGTACATCTTCACACCTTTTCCAACTTACTACAGCATCAGAAAAGCACTCAGTTACCCACAAGCACCAAGGCACATGTAGTAGCTTATGTTATGATAAGCAAGTTCTCCGGAAGTCCACTTTGGCAAAGACACACCATATGCTAGAAACAACGGTTTAGCTTATTACGTAGCACACCATCAATTCTGTTCATCTAGAAAGTTCAGCTGTACGTATAAACACAGCCTGGTGTCCATCGCTCATCATTACATTGTACTTCAGCACATCGACAAGGGCCATCTGCGAAGCGTCATTTCTGCTGGCGAGGAACTGGTGTGTTCCCAGCACTTTCCGATGTACAACCGCCGGACTCGGACGCTCTGCATCCCGCACCGGCGCTTCCCAGCAGCCTTCTCCAGCCCCCGTGCGAGAGGCGAGGGCCACCGGGGCTCCTTCCACCGGCCCTGCCCTGCAGCGCCCGCGACGCCCCGGGACAGCCGCTGCACCGGGAAGCCTGGTTGGAGCCGGACGGCACCAACCTCACGTAAATAACCTACGTGGCTGGGGTTAAATGAAGTTCAACAACGCATTAAACGCTTCTGCCGCGGTAAAGCAGCAGAGGAGCGGGACGGAAGGCAGGTGCCAGCGCAAACAAGTGCCGCCTGTTCATGCGGCCGGCGGCGTCGGGCGCCCGAATGGCAGGGGAGCCAGCACGCCCCGGCCCCGCCGCAGGCCGCAGCGCCGGCCCGGGACCAGGCCGCGGGCGGCCGCCCCCCCCCCCCCCCCCCGCCGCAGGGCGGCCAGGCCGCGGCCGAGCCGCTCCTGCCGCGCGGCACGCGAGGGCGCGCGCCCTGCCCCCGTGCCCCCGTCACGGCGGGACCACCCCCGCGGCCGGGCCGGGCGGCTCCCCAGAGCCGGTCCCGCAGCCTTCGGCGCCGCGGGAAGGCGTCCTCCCGCCGAGGAGCGGGCCGGGAGCGCTACTTACACCGACAACATCGCCTCCCTTCCTCCCCGGCCACAGCCAGCCGCTGGCGGCCCGCTTCGCCCGCCCCCCCCCCCGTCGTGCCCAGCTCCGCGCCTCGGCCAAGCCCTACCGGGATCCAGGGCGGGCCCGGCGCGGCGGCGGCGCCGCACGAAGCCAATGGCCGGGCGCCGGCGGGGAGCGAGCGAGGAGCCAGGCAGACGCCGCGGGGTCAGGGCCTGGGGAGGCGGGGCCTGCGAGGCCTTATAGGGCCGGGCCGGGCCGCGCCCGGGAGGCCGCGGGCGCTCCGCGCGCCGCGCCATGTGACCCGCGGCGCCCAGCTGCGACGAGTTAACCGCCAGCGGCAGCGGCGGGGCAGCGGCAGACGGGGGCGGCCGGCTTCCCGGCTTCGGTTCGCCGGAGCTTTACCCTTCGCATATTTTTTTCCCTCCTCGGTGTTCGGCACTTTTCGAAAAGCGGCGCCCGATCGCTGGCAGCCCCGGCTGCCGCGCGGCGCGGCGTGAGCCGCCGCGGCTCTGCGGGGCGGCAGTAGCCGGCGGGGAGCGATGCCGCCCGCCCCCCGGGGCTCCCCGCAGCCTGCCCGGGCTCCCCGAGGCGTCGGCGCCGCCTGAGCAGCCGGGGACGCGCGGGCCGACGCTGCCGCTTGCCATGCGCGCCGCTGGCGGCCGGCTGGGGCAGCTGCCCGGGGCCGGCACCGGCACCGGCTGAGCGGGGCGGGGCGGCGCGGCGCGGCGCGGCCGGCGGGCAGAGCGGAGGGGGCGCAGCCCCGCGCCGCCGCCGGGGTCGCGATGAAGGAGGAGTGCAAGGCGCTGCTGGACGCGCTCAGCAAGGTGACCGCCTGCTACCGGCACATGGTGCTGACCATCGGCGGCACCTCGGACTCCCAGAACCTGCGGGAGGAGCTCAAGAAAACCCGGCAGAAAGCCCAGGAGCTGGCGGTGGCCAACAGGAACAAGCTCACCGCGGTCCTGAAGGACAAAACCGTGAGTAAGGAAGATAAAGCCGAGTTCGAGAGGCTATGGGTGATCTTCTCCACGTGCCTAGAGATCCTGGAGATCGACATGCGGAGAGCCCTGGAGCTGGGCCACGAGTTCCCGCTGAACGTCCCCAAAAAGCACCTGATCCAGACGGGCATGAGTGGGGGAACCTCGGGCGTGGCGGCCAGGGCGATGAGCGTCCAGAACATGAAATACGAGGCTGAGCACAATATAGACGTGGTGGATTTGAAAGACCTCGAGAACGAAATCAACCAGGTAGGAGAGATGATGTACGAGATGGAAATGAAGGTCGGCGTTCCCCAGTGGACAGTGGAGGCCAAGCAGGACCCGGGCGCCGAACTGAAATCCACCATCAGCGTGGGCGCTTCTTCCATTGGCATGATCTCGGTGGAGGAAAATAAATCCTTCTGCGATATCAGCAAAGTTCTAGCTGGGATTATTTTCTCTGCCGTGCTCATTATCGCTATTGTCCTGGCAGTGTGCGTGGTGAAGCTCTCTTAGGGTGGGCTCTGACAAGAGGGACTCCCCGCCGGGCTGTCTTTGGAGGGTGTCACGCCCCACCTTCGATTTCAAAACGGGTCACTTGGATGAGCTGAGAATTTAAACCTAGCACTTGAAAAAACACAGCAAAACTTTCGCCTCCCGATATCCTAAAATGCACGATTTGTTTCTTCTGGCTTTTTGAAGAAAAGAGATGCGACTCAGCCTGCAGAACAGGATGTCTTCATCTGCTGGACTTGTAACGGTTAACTCTGAGGTATCAGGGTATTATCACTACTGGCTATAACAGGGATTTGTCTGCTATTAATAGATCACTGTTCTCAGAAGCCTGTATTTTTTGTTCTTGAATAGCCTCTGGTGTTTGCTGCTGGTCACTGTTTACGGTATTTGAGAGTAATACATATTTGGAGGCTAACACAGGTGTTTTGTCCGTCAAAGTGAACAGAATAAGGGGTTTTTTTTCATCAAATAGGCAAAATGTTATTTAAGTGGAGAAAAAGGGGAAGGATAAAAACCCCAATAAAAGAATGTAAACAACCTCTACTTTAGATAAGTTAATGGTTAGGGGGCAGGAGTGTGTGTAGGAGGATGGAGAAAACGGAACAAGCAATGTTTGATACCAAGTACTGTTTGTTGATTCTGACTGGATTGTACAGAACCCAGTTGCACGGGCTGGCAAAGCATACACAAGTGACTAATGGCTTTCCAAATCCAGAGAGAAAAAAGGGAGAGTTGCACTTCAGAAAAATACTAGCAAGCCTCGCGGTTCTCAGCCACATTTACCACGATTTTGTCTTCCCCTGCAGAAAGGCTGATTCTTGCCACTGGTTCAAATTTTTCTTCCTGGAGAAGCAAAGAGTTTGCACTTCACAATTAACTATGAAAATAGGAGCAATGAATCTACCCACAGCAGAAGCAGTAATTTTTTTTTAAAATAGATTTTGGCAAATAAAAATGATGTCGAGTTAAAGCCGACCTTTCTAATAATCCAAAAAGAGATCCCCTGACAGGCAGGGATTGCTGCCTGTGTATGTACAGTCACGTTTCTGCAAGCTCCTGAATTCTTTGCAGAAATCCAGACAAAGCTAAAAATGTGTCTCAGTTTCATCTCTCATTCATGTCTGATTAATCATTCGGGAAACGGGAAACCCGTAGGATTGGTCCAATTTGATACACTGCAATTTTGGGAGGTAAATGCAAGAGCAGCGTAAAACTTTCCAGTGCTTCCCTACAAAATTGTCAACATTTAAATGTAAAACTGGGGGGACAGACACTACCTTTGCAGAGCAGCTCTATAATGTTTTGTAAAAGGACCTATGTATTATGGTATTTATTATGTAACTTACGGAAATATCTTCTGTTACTGTGAACACACACTATCTGTTCAAGAATGCTCGGTGCATACTTTATAGTGCCATAGATGTATGAGGCACTCCACAGGCAAATATAAAGACCCTGTAATATTGGGGGTTTAGTAAGTTATTAATTCTTCTGCATTGATTATTATGGACACGTTACCAAAAAGTAACAATCGGACATGTTTTGTGAAGTTACTAGACAGTCTTCATGATAGTTAAATAAAATTATGCTGATGACACTCATAAACAGCTAGTATTTTTGAGTTAAGAAGTAAACAGTTTGAAAAACTGCAGCAAACAGTTTATTCTTTAAAATTTAAGAGAACTGGATTTGGGAAGAAAAAGTGTGTGACAAATTTGAATCTGGTCACTTGTAGGTGGGGAAAAAAAATAGTGTAGGTGAGGAAAAGTAGTAAGTGGAGGCCTGAATTAAAGGCTATAGACTATCACTGTGTCGAAGGATAATGTGAGTTCTGCACATTGATCCAGTCTAGCTTCCTTCTCGTGGAAATTCACAGTTTTATAAGACGACCCCACATTCCTTTCTATTGTATTTCACTCACTCCATAGGATGTGTTTTATACATAGTTAATCTAGGTTCATAGAGATCCCTGGCAGCTTTCTAATGCAGTCAAGCCTGTATTTATCGGTGCTACTGTTTCAGTCTGTCTAGCCAAGGTGTAATTGCTGTGTGTTGATTTAAATGAGATGATCTCCTTCACAATCATATTGAGTACACATATTTATGGAAAATAACAGCAAAAGTTGCAGGAGAATATATGTATTTGGATTGCCACCACTCGTCATTAAGGATTTGTGGGCATTTTCACTCTTTGCGCTCTCCTTTTACTTAGTTCACAGGAAGGTGGATAAGAAGTTGGACTCTATTCTGTGCTTCCTGAAAACTCCATGCTAGTTTTGAAATCAGATCATTTAACCACATGTTCTGAAAGCCCAAGTAATGCAAGTCTGGTTTCTGGTGGATAAGTAAATGGTAACACCTACAGCATTCATTATCTTGCATCTTGGTATCCTGAAGTGGGTATACTGTTTATCCACGGTTAGTTGTGTAGAAGAATTTTTAAAAATAGGTAATCTCATCTTCAAAAGTAAGCCTCAGTGAGTTGGTAAATTGTAAATTTTCAGTCCATTGCATTTTTTTGAGTTTGGATTTTTGGATACAGGACTCAAAGAATTCATATAAGTAGCCTATAATTATGTAAGTCTTGTTTCATTATAAATATGCACACAATTAGTATTTAAAAGGACTGGACCTTGGAAAAATAGTGTCTTTTCAAATCTTACGACAAAAGCTGGCTGCAGATTTATTCATTATTAGTTTGTTCCTAAAAATCTGTATCACTTATATTTAGGCTACCTGAAATTAAAAGATTAAGAGGAATTCTAACAGAGGATTGGCACCATCTAAATGGATAATGTTCCTGCCATTAATCTCCGACACTTGATACAAGTGTACACTCAATGTGACACTGCAGGCACAACAGTGCACAAAATCAAAACAAGATGAAAAGACCATTGCCCAAAAGTACTGATGCTTCTTTTAAATTAAGAAATAAAGAGATGCAGTAGATTTGCAGTCTTCATTTTTTTCCCCCAGTGGAATGCAACTGGAAGGAGACTGGAAATGCTGGTTTTGTAAGTGAAAAATGGGAAGTCAAACTTCAAAACACTCCATATTTAAATAGCATGATGAAAATGCAAATACTCTCATGCTGATCACTGAATGAGAATGTTATCGTGTTTTCAGTACAAAAGATGGTCATTGCTTAATTTCAGTGTTGTTCTACTTCAGTTCTTTTGTCTTTATTCACAGGATACACACATTAAATTTACTGTATACTAAAATCTTATTCCTGACTTGAATTACACTATTTTTGCCTGTGCATGGGTGGTATTTTCTACACTTTGAATAATTCAAACTTGTTACTGTCACTATTTATTTAACTTAAAATAAAGTATGTTCTTATAACTTACTGGTTGGCTTGCAGCTGTAATTAAAACCAACAAAAACTGGAATATTAATACAGCTTGTCAGCAAGCTTTTCTAAACAAAAAGTTCCTATTTCAACCCCAGGAATAAAAGTAACATGCTAAGCCCTCTCATTACAGTTTTCTTCACATAAATGCACCCTTCTCAAGCTCCCAAAGTTGAACATAGTGATAGATCTTAATCTACACTGAAGGGAATCAGCAGCCTGAAAACTCAAGCAATCTCTGTCTTAGGAAACAGCTACATTTAAGATAAGAGGGCTTATCGTTGCCTTCAGCACTGCTTGTTCAGTGTTGTCGAGTAAAGCACAGAACCATTGGCTTGGGCAATTGAAAACTAGAGAATATATTAGACTAGACTAATGTATTAGATCCTCACTGTGTTAGGATCCAAACTCTGCCCCCTTTCAGCCAGCAATGCTTGCATTTACTTTAGCAAAAGATACACATAACCTAAGGAGTGTGAAATTTGGTCCTGTGGTATTGATAGCAACAACGATCAACAGTTGTATCAAACGATCCCAGGACTTGCAGTCTATCAGCATAAAAACCCTCTACACTGTTTTTTAGTTTACTAAGAAAATGAACACAGAACCATAATTAAAGTGATTCTCCTTATGTTGCAAACAACGTAACATCAAACTTCAGCATTATGAATATGAAATAAAATTAGTTTCAACATGTTTCATGTAAATATGAAAATATTTTTAACACGAATGCAATTATTTTAAAGCAGACTAAACGACTGATGTCATTAGCTTTCGGATTATAAATTAAACACGTGCTTATTTCTTGTAGTCTGAAAGGATCGGTTATGGGCTTTCTTTTCCTTCTCTTACAAGGTTTGTGTTATGTACATTTTCCAGAAATGCCTTATTATTTAAGTGCTAATGGAACTCCTGGTTAACATATTTACCCTTCACAGATTTTCATTATGTAAAAAGTCATTCAGTAAGACCAGTGGATTATAGATCTCTAAGTGCTGCCTCTCAATACGATTATGTAAGTCTTTTAATGCAGGAAGAGATGGGGACAAAATAGTAGTCTACACGTGAGCAGCATTTGCTATGGTAAGCATACAATAAAAGTGGGATTAGAAAAGAATGTCTTTCATATAAAATTATCTGCATGTGTTGAGGGACGGGCAAGAAAAGGAAGGAGATGGATGTATGTAAATATGTTTTTATCTTTTGCTAGCAAACTATGCTTTTTGTTAAATATAATAGTATCACAATGTTAAACTATAGCTTCTCTACAAGGAGGTAGTATGTTATATCCAGTGGGACAAAGAATATAAAATATCCCTGAGTGGAACTGACTACCCATCCTTTGATTAACTCAACACAGAATACAAGTAAAAATATTTTGATTTTGCTACATGTTGATATCAATTTTACAACAGACAACCCTTTTCTCTCTGTTTCACACTACAAGGGACATCCTACTGGAAGAAGGTGGTCCCAGAAGGCTGGATTCTGTCCTCCATCCTGACAGCTTGCTGCTGCAGTACTGTGATGCAGCTGGAAATGCGGCTTAACCAGCTACCACTGATTAAACCTGTGGAAAGGTGAAAAGTCACATGGCATTTAAGCAGCATGAAGGCTCTTCTGCATCTTCTCCTACAGCCAAGCACAAGCATTTCATGCTGGAAGCAATGTGACTAGAAGCCATGTAGGCAAATACAATTACAGCATCTCTGAAAATCAGTCACCCACAGAGGCTAGTTAGCAAAAGCAATTATGTTTATTGCTCAGTTCCAGTAATTTTGTCAGAATATCTACTGTGGTTTTCCTAAGTATCAGAAATTTACTTCCCGAACCTCCACAGGGTCAGGTGAGGTTTTTTTCTTTTGATTGAAATGTATGTTTTCTTTTATTTACACTGCATTGTGTGACGGCATTTATCAGATACTAGTACCATCTCCACCAAATTAAACAAACTAACAAATCTTCTAAAAGCTAGTTCTAACTCAAGTGCACAGAAATGGAAGTCACAATCATCGTATAAATGTGTGGTCTGTTATTTTGGTCAGTTTTCCACTATGCATTAAAATAATCACTGAAGTCTATGATCAGTCGAGTCTGTCTCTTGCACACAAATGTTCAAAGAACATACACAGTTGAATTCATTGATGTGTCACAGAATTAAGGAATTACATAGCCTAAAACATGACCTCAAAAATCATGGGGTTTTTGTAAGAATAGTAAGTGTCAGGTCATACAGCCATGTATAATTGTCTTGAGAAAAAAAAATAATTCAAATTCAATTCCTTTGTATGATCTTGAAGAATCTATATATAAATAGCATATACCTTGGGGGAAAAACAAGTGAGAAAGGTGGAAATGAGAAAAGAAGACAGAAGAAAATATTTAACTATTTATACCATATAAAATGGCTGAGGAGTACCTGACACACCAAACATGATACTCTCTTAGCAACTTAATCTAATATGCTAATTGCATGTGTAACTTTATATATAAATACACATTTGAGTTCCGGGTCCTAGAGGGAGTGGTCTGAATCATTACTCGTATAAGCCATCACTCCTCAGTTTAGTGAGAAATTACATGTGTGAAGACTATTCATGTAATTAAAAGTGGCAGAATTAGAACCATAATTTCAGTTTGCATAAGACATGTAATCCATTATGCGTCTGTTGGAAGTAGAACATTTCCAGCTGTCAGTAATATCTGTAACCTAGTTTTCTGATCTACTTTGATTTGTTGGAATATTGTTTTGTATGAAGGTAGCTATATTTTTTATTTTTAGTCAATCTATATAATGGTGCTATAATCATAAACCTGCATTTCCTAGATTTAACATTTGTTTACATTTTGGACACAATACTTGGAAAGCTATACAGTGAATCATCTATTTACTTTTTATGATTCCTTAAGTCTGCCTATTCATTGATATTACATGAGCTAAGCAATCTAAAAGCTTTAGAATGTCATTTTGAAATAAGCCAGTTTAAGAAGTAGCGGACATGCTGAGTGAAATCTGTTAATTTTTTGATACTTGAGGGTGTAACAACTTGTAGCAGACACTACATCTGCATGGGGACAAAGCTTTTACCACATGCATGTAAATTAAACCAAGAACTGACTTGGTATAATCATCTCCAACTCACAGGACATTAAATTGTGACATAATGGTGGACCTTGTTTTTAATCTGAAATTAATTATTACAGTGATGTGACCTGCATTGATCTGTATGTGCAAAATAATTTATGCAATGATGCAACAAAAAGGAATGAAGTCGTTTTATTGCTAAATATTCCAATCACACACAAAAAAACCCCCACCAAACAGAAAGCTAATTTTACAATTATTTCTATGTATCTAGTGACTTGAATCTTTTTTTCTTTAAACAAACTAATTCTTTTTCTCATAAGCAGTAACTGTAGTGGAGAGAAAAATGTTGAAGCAACCTCCACATTGCTGAAATATGATCCCACAAAGAATTATTATCAGTGCAATAATCTTATGGTGTTTCATTTGACATAACTTTTGCATCGCTTCGTAAGGGTTTATTTTTCAATACAGCACAATCTGGTTTTGAAAACAACCTGAAATACAGAAGTATTTGGGGTCCATTAGGTTAACAACTGTATGTTCTGGCATACAAGAAGCACGAGAGCCAGTCGAATTCTTAATTTTTTAGCAAAAATACTTTTTTTTTAAATCCTTTAATCTGGAGGGGACCTCTGACTCTCCAGCCTTCTCTCTTACATCCTACTGGACGTCACACGTTCTCTCTAGCTAATTCTTGCTATGGGGAGGCTTTTCTCCAAGCTGAAGTCTCCCATATTCCCAGCCTACATACTGGCCCTTGAAGCACAATGCTGGAGCCCAGCTGAATGTAGAATGCCCTTGTGCTGGAATGCTTATACTACAGTAATGGAATAAACTGGTATGCTTGGTTCAGGACCGGCACTCCTAAGTAATATTCTCAGATTTTCCATTCTTTCTGAAATTGCTTGTAATGCTATACAAATTTTAAGTACAAGCGAGATGAGCTCTACATTTTAGCAGAATATATTGAAAAAAGAAGTCATCTAAGTGGGAGATGAAGAGACGAAACATGCTTTATAGATAACCTTACATCTACTTTGGTTTTAAGACATTTTCTGTATCAATTTGAGCTATCTCCAGCAAGTTAGCTACCGCTTTAAGAGAGCAGATAGGCGCACACTCAGAGCGCTTAGCTTTTGCCTTTCTTAGTAGGAGACTGGAACGGGGTAAATCATCCCTTTGCACCCTTGATCTTTGCTCACAGATTTTCTGAGTGTCAGAAACACTGTTTCTGTGTGTGCATCCTTAGAACCTCCTGCCACCTCCAGTCCCGATAACTGGGCCAAATAAAGACTCATATGCTCCTGGAATTTTGTATGAGATGACTTCAGCTTTGTCACAAACGGATATTGAACTGCTATTTATAAGAAAATACCAAAAGGAAGTTAAAAAATTGCCATCAATAGGGTGAATATGCTGACCCTTGGGTAAGGAATGTCATCTTAGGGGGAAGAGGTGCCTTACATACCCCAGGACTGTGTGGAAAAATGCAGTGACTGGAGTAGAGACTAACGTTTGCCTTAACTTGCACTCGTCTGTCTTTGGTCCCATCTTCAGATGCTGAGAACAGTTACGAACGATGCTGTAACCATACAACTATTTCTCTACTGACAGTCCAGGTAATCTGTATGCGTTTGAGGGTGCAAACAGTAGTGTATATACCAGCCACACATTCGATTTCCACCCCTCATGCAAGAATGCCTATGAAATTAGATCTGCTAAATTTAATACCAGTGGATACCAGTAAAACCAGAGGAACTGTTTTCCAGGATATTCCTGCTTTACATACTAGCACTTGTGAGACTTTAGAGTGCACTAGCTTAAAAAAAAAAAAAAAAAAATCCCATTTAGAAAATTAAGGTAACAATATAATCTACACAATTCTCTATTATCAGATTTTCCTAAAGATGTTCTGAAATAGCGCTCCATAGATATCAGACATTGCATTTTTGCCATAGTAAGACAGTTTCCACTGGTACTAAATTTAGCAGACCTAACTTCTTACAAAGAGTAGTTCAATATCCATTCGTGACAAAGCTAAAGTCATCTCATGCAAAATTCCAGGAGCATACGAGTCTTTAATTGACCCAGTTATCAGGACTGGAGGTGGCAGGAGGTTCTAAGGATGAATGACGCCATTCGTCATTGGTACATGAGTACTTTCTACTTAAAATGCCTTTATGCTGAAATGATGTGACATAATGGACCCTAAATCTTTTTGATCAGCCATCAAGCTCATTGGATGTTAAATCTTGAAAAACCTCTGGAGTTTTTTAATATTTCACCAGTAAAGCTGCTTTTAGGCAAAGCACATTCCCAACAAGATGCATACTTAACACAATAAAATAGGTAACTATACTAAGAGTGCAAAAGGCGAACAGATACAAGGTGAACATCATGATTTTGGGTTCAAAATGCCTTCTACTGGGAAACAGGCACATTAGCGGACCTTACGCTTCCATTGCCTAAGACGGTAATCACTGATGAACAATAATGATTAAATTAGTATGCAAAAGGAGACTAGAGTTACAAGATGTCCCGGTTTTGCTCGTATATTTGGTCATAAGGAAGGAAAGGAGAGCGAGAGCAGACTTGTATATTACCTGGCTATACCACAGCTGGTATGCTGCCCCAGTTTTAGCGTAATCAGCTAAACTGGGGTTTAGCTGGCTGACCTATTCTCTACCGACTGGCAGCCTAGCGTCAGGATGAACTTACAGCCCAGCTGTGTCTGTGTAGACCTTGACTGGATTTTTGGTTTTGTCAATCAACATATTCCAGCATCCCACTGGTTTAATTGCCCCTAAACATCATTTCAGTTATGGCGAGCCACATCTCACAGGCATTAAGTACATGCTTAAATAGAAAATAAAATGGAGAAGTTGTCAGAGGCACGTGCAGGTATATGGGTATTTGCCAAATGGAATCTAGCAAGAGAAGCATTACAAATAGGAGGATTCTCCGTCTTACGTGCAAATATCATTCTTAAAAAAATTCTCAACCAGTGTCATCTGTTTTCTTCTGCTTCAACTCCTTACAAATTAAAAAAATTCTACGATTAAACTGAGGCATCAAAATCGAAAGTTAAATTAACAAAATAAAATGTTTCCTAAAGGGAAATGTCTGTTCAAAGGACTTTTTCAATGTTTTGCCATCTTGCCTGAATATGTCTTTTGTATCAGGTAACAAGGCAGTTAAAAGCCTCAGAACAGACGCGCTCTGTAATAAAAATTAATTAAAATTCGACATACTCCTCCCCTTCGAAGTCGACTAGAACAAACTCAAACAACTCGGAGCACGACATGTTTAACTAAAGACCTAAACATTTTTTGTCATCAACACGGCCTGATGTGGAACTGCGGGCAGGCGTGGCAGGGGCCGGCCGGCAGGCCAGCAGCGGCGTGCCGCTTCACGCCGGGGCCCGCGGCTCCTGGCCCCGCGCTGACTCCCGGGGCTGTGACCGCAGTCCCTCAGCACTACTCGGGAACACTGTGGCGTCCAAGGCGGCTACTCAACATTTACATCTCGCCGTGCTGTAAAAACACCGAGCGCGATGAAGCCTCAGGTAGTGCCAACTGCTCGCAGGCATAGTTTTCGAAAGCCCTCGCCTCGTTTCTCTCAGCCATTCGCCCTCTGCCTGTAAACGCGCTCTGCGGCCTCACGCTTTT
Source organism: Pelecanus crispus (assembly GCF_030463565.1). Taxonomy (NCBI): domain Eukaryota; kingdom Metazoa; phylum Chordata; class Aves; order Pelecaniformes; family Pelecanidae; genus Pelecanus; species Pelecanus crispus. Next base: position 36,534,621 of record NC_134650.1, read on the forward strand.
GCCCTTTGAGGACGCTACTTACCGCCTTAACGCTGGCCGGCACCGAGGCGTTACCGCCCGGCCGCCACCCCGCCGCGCCTCTGGGCGGGCCAAGCCCTCACTCGGCGGAGCTGCGCGCCGGCCGCCGCCGCGCCCGAGGCCCGCCGGGCTCCCCCGCCCGCCGCCGACGGCTGCAGTGGCTCCTCCGGGAGCGCAGGCGGCGGTGGCGGCCGGGCGGCCCCGCAGCGCGGTCGCGGGCGCCGCCGCCGCCGCCGCCTCCTCCTCCTCCCCTCAAGATGAACTCGCGGCTGCGGCACTGGAGGGAAGCGGCCACGCTGCTGCTGGCGGCGGGCACGCCGGCGCGGCCGCCGCGCTCCCCGCTCGGCCCCTTTGACTACGAGCTGCTGCTGCTGCAGCGGAGCTCCCGCAGCGGCTTCATGCCCAGCGCCCACGTCTTCCCGGGGGGCCTGGTGGAGGCGGCGGATTTCTCCGCTGAGTGGCTCGGGCTGCTGCCCGCCTCGCCGCAGTGCGGGCTGGGCCTCGTCAGGCCGCCGCCCCTCGGCAGCAGCCGGGCCCCGCTCTTCGCCACCGACCGGAGGCGGCTGGGCTCGCCGCTGCCGGGGGAAGTCGCCTTCCGCATCTGCGCCATCAGGGAAACTTTCGAGGAGGCGGGAATCCTGCTGCTGGCGCCGGGGCGCGGGCCGGCGGCGGAGGGCGCCCCGGCCCCCCCGCTGCCAGCGGAGCGCCTGCCCCCCGCCGCGGAGCTGAGCGAGTGGCGGCGCCGGGTGCAGGAGGACCCGGCCCGCTTCCTGCACCTCTGCCGGCACCTGGGCTGCGTCCCCAACATTTGGGCGCTGCAGGAGTGGAGCAACTGGCTGAGCCCCGTCGGCAGGGCTGGTCGCGGCGGCCGGCGCTACGACACGGCTTTCTACCTCTGCTGCCTGGAGGAGCGGCCGCCCCACACCTCGCAGGACGACCAAGAGGTGACGGCCTTCCTGGTAAGAAAGGCCACCGCGTGGGCGCCCAGAGGTCTCTAGCCGACCGGTGACGCTCCCTTAAGGTGTGAGAAAAGGGAAGGGAGGCTGCATCTTCGTGGTAATCCTCTCCCGTGTACCCCTCGCCTTCCGGTCAGTGGCCGTGCCGCCCCCGTAACCAAACGTGCAGCTGTAACTGCTGGCACAAGAGGGTGTTTCGTGACGGTCCCGCCACATGAAGTTTTCTGGCTGTCGTGGTTTAACCCCAGCCGGCAACTAAGCACCGCACGGCTGCTTGCTCACGCTCTCCGCGGTGGGATGGGGGAGAGGATCGCGGGGGGGGAAGTAAAACCCGTGGGCTGAGATAAAGACAGTTTAATAGGACAAAGGAAGAGAAAATAATAATAAAAAAAGAATATACAAGTGATGCGCAATGCAATTGCTCCCCACCCGCTGACCGATGCCCAGCCAGTCCCCGAGCAGCGATCGCTGCCCCCCGGCCAACTCCCCCCAGTTTCTATACTGGGCATGACGCCATATGGTATGGAATAGCCCTATGGCCAGGTTGGGTCAGCTGGCCTGGCTGTGCCCCCTCCCAGCTTCTTGTGCACCTGGCAGAGCAGAGGAAGCTGAAAAGTCCTTGAGTGGTGTCAGCACTGCTTAGCAACAACTGAAACATCAGTGTGTTGTCAGCATTATTCTCATCCTAAATCCAAACCACAGCACTGTGCCAGTTACCAGGAAGAAAATGATCCCAGCTGAAACCAGGGCAATGGCATAGGAGGTGTCTCACATCAGATCATTTTCACCTCGAATTACTGTATCTTTCAAAGGCGGATGGATGACAAGTAATCACTTTATACATTCATTCGTGCAGTATCAATGGAGTATTGCCATTACACTCTGAACATTCAGCATGCTTGGAGAGATCCATGTGCTATGTACAGTGTTCCAGGACTGCAAGAGCTGCTAGTAATTTCTCTTTTGTAGTTACTTGGAATATTAAGTAACATACAAACTTGATGCAATAGTGTATTATTAGAACCATTTTTTGAGCTACATTGATTTTTTTACTTTTCTTTTTTTAGTTGGAGGGCGTAAAAGTAAAAAACATGAAAAAAACTTCTTAAGACAGCTCAGGGTCAGGTACATTAGGGTCTTCAAGTTATTCTAGAATTCTGAAAAGTTTGAAAGCAAATTAGATGAGAAACGAGACAGTTCTTTAAATGTTTACCTAACAATTTTGGTATTACAGATGTTTCTATATTTGTTTTTTGAACAGACCTTGCTACAGAAAATTAAAAGTACCCAAGATCTTATCTTCAAAAGAGTTCATGTTTGTTGCAAGCTTGTTAATAACGGCATAAATCTACTGCAAATGCTTATGCACACATTTATATTTCAAATTCACCATGTGAGATGAAAGGAAGATTAGTAACAGTTTAAACATGCAGAACAATGCAGCGTTTAAGCATGAATAGCTGGGTGTTCAGGCTCTGCAAACAATGTGTACACGAAGCATGTTTAAAGGTACTTTTAATTCCTGAAGCATCAGGAGGAACCTCTGAGTTCACATCAAGTTTAAGGTTTTCTGCTGGTTTCAGTGGACTTTTAGTCAGGCCCCTAAAACAAGTCTCAATTTTAGTTTCCAAACTTGCCATGCCTACATGTAAAATAAAAACTATTTATTTTTATAGGATAAAGTAATTTTAATAGATTGCTTTCATTAGTTTTTTTCAATTTTTTAAAATTTATTTTTGTTGTTGTTATTTTGGTATAGTTTATACATGGGTTTTATTGTTTTCAGAAAATTTGGACTGTTTCAAGCTCTTATTCTGTAAAGGCCTCCTTACTAACGGCTTTTAAAGTTACTGATACTTTCTATCTGCTGATGAAACTGTTCTTTCAAGGCTTGTTTTCATCTTACAGTGGTCATCACCTCCAGAAGCTATTGAACGCTTTAAATCTCAAGAAATATGGTTTGCTCCACCTCAGTTCTATGAATTGTGTAGGCTGTGCAACTTCTCTTCACTCCGTGAGTTACACAAGTTCAGCTCTGATCGAGCTCTAGAGGGATGTGAACGTTGGATGCCTGTGATGTTAACTGCTTCAGATGGCTACATTCAGCTATTGCCAGGTAAGAAAACAGATTAAGGTTTTTTTAAATATTAAAAAACTTGGGAATTAATACATACTCAAGCCACATAACATAAATCCGTCCATAACTGTAAGGACAATATTCTTTTAAGTCAAGTTACTGCATGCTTTTTCTACTGTTTGGCTTCCTTCTTTGATACAGTTGATAATGGCTACTGTCAGAGCCAAGCTACTGAATCAGACAGACAGCATAGTTATTTCTGTACTTACTCACAATCTCATTGTCTCATATGGTTGCCATTAATATGTTTATTTACAAAGAAATTCTAGCATTTCAACTTCTTTCAATCCAAAGGATGTATTAGAACTCCTCCTACTTAGTCCTTTTCAGAGGGAACTCTCATTTACTTCAGTTACTGTTTGTCTTTGTAAGGGCAAGTAGATCAAGCATAGCTGCAGTATCAGTCTTCACAACTGTAGTGATAGGGCAGTGGTCTAAAAAGATACACTAATTTATTTTCCTCCTGCCCTTTCTACTTAAGTCTTGTTTCATAATCATGTACATTTTTGCCTTCTCCTTAAGAAAAGATGCACCTACTATTTATTATTTTCTGCTTCTTTAGATTGTTTTTCATTATGCTTTCTCCCATCTTTTTTTTTTTTGTCACTATTGACCTCTAGAATTTCTGTATTTGTGGTATATTAGCACTCTTGCACAAGAGTAACATGCATTTATATGGCAAAACACTTTTCTTCAGCAAAACAGAACAACAGTTTCTATTCTTAGTCCTACTGTAACCTACCTTTATACACTTGGAAAAATATTTGTCTTGTTCTCCATTTATTACGTAAGCTCATGTCTGACCAGGCTGTGATTATAGCGTATTAGTATTATCAAGAACACTGGAATATTCAAACCAACACCTCGAATGCGCACTGCAGTGTCACTGACATATACTTCAGAAATTTATGTCTGTATCTTTAAATCTGAAGATGTTTAGAGGCAATTTACTTTTGTATTGTAAAATACATTCCACTCAGTTTCATGTCCTAATAAATATTAAAAATTTGCTAGCGCCACTCAGTCAAAAGGCTGATAAATAAGGTAGGCAATGTATAACTAAAAAGCCTTTTTTCTGCCCCCAGGAGATGAGTTATACCCAGAAGATCCAGATTATACAGGAGAAAAGAAAATAACCATGTCAACAGATAAGAAGGTTGAAGATCTCATGAAAGAGGGTAGTGTATTTCACAGGATAGTAATAAAAAACATCAACAATCTTGCTGTCTATGTTAATATTCAAGCAAAATATAAACATAGGAATCCATTGATGATAAACTCTGGTTCTTCAGATTACAAAAGCAGATTATAATAACTGTTTGGTTTAAAGCTAGAATATTTTTTTAATTACAGACATGTTCACTGTGTTTTTGGTCCTTTCTAACCATTGCCAAATAGTTAAGAAAATATTCCTTTGTGCTGCCAAAGCATTTTGCATATGTGTGTGGTTTGAGATTTATGTGTACCTAATTTTTTGAGTCTTTGAAACAGCACAGATGTGTCAGTCATGATGTTTAGAGGCTACTGAAAATTTATCATAACCATCAACTTAATTATTGATTACCTTACATGCAATTTGATGGTAATTATACTGAGCCATTACCGCCTTATTCTACTTACACACTAATTGCAGAATATGCTGCAATACTGGTCTGTTGGGTCACACAGGTCCTTTTCTCACTGAAAATTTAAGTACATATTATGTTCAGAAGAAGTATGTTTTGAGTTGAAGAATTCTTTTACTATGCTTCCCAAAGTTGTCCATTAGACAACTGTAATGTGTGTCTAGGAATGAATGAAATCTCCCATTCCATATCTGCTGACATCTCCCAGTCTATTCTCTCTTTCATTTCTGGAAAAAAAACAGTGTATATATGTATATATAGATGTATTAGCTCAAATTCACTTTTTAAAAAAATTATTATAAAGTTAGCACTTATATTTGATATACCTAAATTCTTTCTACTAATGGTAATCTATCCAAAACTTTACAATTTTCAAAGGTAGAGATAATTTAGACAAACTAAGTTGTCTTATCAGATTGAGTCCATTCTCAACATCCTTTTTATTCATGATAATGTTTATCTTCAAGTTGTTAGCACTTTAAAACATAGAAAAAGAAATTATTTAGCTTCAAAAAGATACCAACAACTTCAGGGAATAATGTACTACCTTGGAAACACCCACTTCCATATTTCAACATCCCACATTCTGCTTCTCAACTACTTTGCTAAATATATGTGAGATTTAAGAACTTCAGAGGAAGGATTGCTGCTTGCTTTTTTGTTTTGGATTTTTGTTTGTTCAGTTTTGTCTTTTTTGTGCAATAAGAGGAATAAATGGAGCAGTGCTGTAAGTTCTTTATCTGGAAAGAGAATGAATGATGACTTGAGATTAGCCGGTAAAGTTGTTCGAAAATCTTTGTTTCAGCTTTTGTTCTGTATTTCAATTAAAACCTTCCACAACATTTTCATTAAATTGAATTCCTTTGTAGCATTCATTTGGATTGGAAAAAATGTGTGTCTTTCTCTTCTCTCTGAACATGCTCAGACTGTTCGTGGTTTTGCAGAACCTGTTGAAATTTGTATACCTCTGCTAAACATGGATCATGTGAAGCAGTATATTTTTTATACTGCATGTTATGCAGTATATTATCTCCTTCAGAATATTCTGGCTAACTCTTCTGAACATGAACACAACAGGATAATTAAAATGGAGAGTAGAGAAAGCAAAGAAAGTACCCTGTATGGCTGTCTTACATGATTTTTAGCTTTGAGATTAACACTGACACTGTAGTACTAGGAAGACAAGAGGGAAAGGCATGCTTATGATCATATTTGTGCTGTCTATTGTAACAGATATCTTGGCTTCAAAATGATTACGTTATTTATTAACAATAGGCAAAATAAGTCATCTGAGTAATGGCTAGGCTGTTTTACAAGTTACAATGAGAACATACACAAATTTAACAAGACACAGCGTTGATAAAGATGTGCTATTGGTTGGGCTCTCTCTTTCACTTTCTGTGTAGAACCAAGATTCCTTATTTTGAGCTGGTAGACAGTAATGCAGCAAATTAAGGTTATTCTCTCAGCCCAGGAAAGGGGGACGGAGAAACACTTGCAAAATTATTTCTGTTTTATTGTTGTGTAGCAACAATGGTAAACTATTCTGTTCCTGCAGACAGAGGCTTAAAAAAAATACCCTATCTGCGATAATTGGTAATAGAACCATAGAATGGTTTGGGTTGGAAGGGACCCTTTAAAGATCATCTAACCCAAGACCCCCTGACATGGGCAGCGACATCTTTCACTAGACCAGGTTGCTCAAAGCCCCATCCAACCTGACCTTGAACACTTCCAGTGATGGGACATCCACAACTTCTCCAGGCAACCTGTTCTGGTGTCTCACCACCCTCACTGTAAAAAATTTCTTCCATATATCCAATCTAAATCTACTCTCTTTCAGTTTAAAACCATTACCCCTTGTGCAGTCACTACCCGCCCTGGTAAACAGTCTCTCTCCAGCTTTCCTATAGGCCCCCCTTTAAGTACTGAAAGGCAACAATAAGGTTTCCCCAAAGCCTTCTCTTCTTCAGGCCAAACAGCCCCAACTCTCAGCCTGTCTTCACATGAGTGGTGCTGTAGCCCTCTGATCATTTTCATGGCCCGCCTCTGGATCCACTCAAGCAGGTCCCTGTCTGTCTTATTGTACAGGGGACTCCAGAGCTGCATGTGGGTTGTCACTAGATCTCCCATCCCATTTATCAAAGGGCTGAGGGTGTATACATTTTTTAAGTCCTCCTTTTCTGACCAACGTACCTGCAGGAGCCCTTAGTATTCTTCTTCACATCCCTTGCCAAATTCAGCTCCAGCTGTGCCTTAGCTCTCCTGATCGCACTCCTATACACCCAGAATACAGGGATGCTGCCCCTGTATTCTTCCCTATGGATACATATTCCTGTTTCCAGTGCCTATGCATTTCTTTCTTGCCCTTCAGTTTGACCAGAAGGGCCTTACTCAGCTATGCTGGTCTCCTGCGTTCCTTGCCCGACTTCTTACACATGGGAATCAAGAGCTTTTGTATTTAGGAAAAACATCCTTAAAGAGCTGCCAGCTCTGTTCCGCTCCTTTATTACTAAGGACATTTTCCCAGGGGCTCCCATCCACTAGTTCCTCAAACAACTGAAAGTTCACTCTCCTAAAATTCAGGGTCTTCACTTTACACTTCATCTGGCCCATATCCCTCAAGATCATGAATTCAAATATACAAAACAATATATATAAGAAAATTAAAAAAATGAAGAAATTATGTAATCTGCAACTGCTTTTATTTTGCAATATAGTCTTTCATAGTTGCTGGAGAGCTTCCCTGATGATTTATTGTTCTGTACCTTATGGTTGTTCTAACAGCTTCCTTTTGTGGTAGAAAGTAGCTATCAAGAGAAAATATTTTTAGGAAAGAGGTTATTCAGCAACCTAGGTACAGGTTAGATTCTTACAGCAGTTTTTACACACCTGCGTTTTGCTGAACATTATGCCTTTAATTCTAATATAAGTTTTGCTGTGTGTCAAAAACAGTTACTTCAATACTAAATCCATATCTTAAGTGAACTGTCTGCCTCTCCATCTTTGATTGTCCTCAACTTTTTTTTGTTCCCCACTAACAAAAGCAAAATGGTCCAGTAGGGGGAGCTTGAAGGCCAAAGGACAAAAAAAGTTACACAAAACCCCCAAAAGTAACAAAAATATACTGTTTTACATAGAAAGGGATGACAACCGTTAAATGCAAGCATAAATGGCTTTTAAGTTAAAAATATTGATGATTAAAGCTCTAGTTTCAGAATGTTGAGCAACTCCCAAGTATGGGCTTCTGCCCGTAAGAGGTGGGCTTTATTTCCCAGCTGCATGTTTTATCCCCTTCTCTTGGGTTGGCACCTTGTCTGTGCAGCCTTCTACAAAACCAAATCAGGCCTGAAACACTTTATGGTTGGTTTGGTTTTGTTTTTTTTTTTTTTTAAAAGCCTGACTGGAAAGGGTAGTGTACAACAGAGTGAATTTAAAAAAAAAAAAAAAGGTAGGTGCTTTATCGCAGAGCTTGAGATGTGAGAGTGAACATTTTCTTTAAGCCTTAAATGCTATGGGACATTTACAACAGCTGTTTTCTGTTGTGGGTATGTATATATCTAACTATCATAGCAGAACTCCAATAGGGAAGTGCCAGGTGTTCTTTCTCCCCATCTGTGTAATTTTACACACCTTTCGAGAATATGCTCTGCATGACAGAATCATAGAATCCTTTGGGTTGGAAGGGACCTTTAGAGGTCACCTAGCCCAAGCCCCCCTGCAGTGAGCAGGGACAGCTTTAACCACATCAGGTTGCTCAGAGCCCCATCCAACCTGACCAGGAATGTTGCCAGGGATGGGGCATCTGCCACCTCTCTGGGCAACATGTTCCAGTGCCTCACCACCCTCATTGTAAAAAATTTCTTCCTTATATCTAGACTAAATCTATTCTTCTTTAGTTTAAATCCATTACTCCTTGTCCTGTCACAACAGGCCTTGCTAAAAAGATTGTCCCCATCTTTCCTGTAGGCCCCCTTTAAGCACTGAAAGGCCGCACTAAGGTCTCCTCGCAGCCCTCTCCTCTCCAGGCTGAACAACCCCAACTCCCTCAGCCTGGCTCGTAGGAGAGGGGCTCCAGCCCTCCGATCATTTTTGTGGCCCTAGTTTGCAGCCTTCAGACTTTGCAGCCTCTGGGAAAGACACGTGCTGCAGCAGCCCTGCCCGTTACCGCCTCAGGGTGCGGGATGCAACCCTGCCCCGGGAAGACGCTGCCCTCCAGCTGCCCCTCCGCCCTCTCGTCCGGCCCCTTCCCTGCCCAGCCTGAGGCGCCGCCGCCAATGCTGCACGGCGACTCTTGGCCTCCGCGCCCGGGGCGGGAACAGCAGGAAGACAAGACTCTCACTTGCCACGACACTACGCTTAAAGAGCGGAGAATGCGCCACCACCGCACTCCGGCCTCGCCTCCCCTCGCCCCGCCGACAGCCTCGCCTCGGCGCCGCGCGTGCGCAGCAAAGGCGCGGCGGAGCCCCGCGTGCGCGCGCCGCCCCAGGGCGGTGTGCGGCCCGCCCGCGCGTGCGCCGCTGTGGAGGCGGGAAGGCGGGAAGGAAGGCGGGGCAGCGGGCTGCTTCTGGAGGCTTCGGAGGAGCGCGGCAGGGGGTTTGTGTGGGGCTGCGTTTGGGCGCTTACGGCCGCGGTGGCGTTGGCGACTAAGGTTCGGGGGTTTATTTTTATGGGGAAGAGCGTGAAACTAAAGCAGAATATGAAGGAAACGGGGAAGGGAATAAAGCCAAAACATAGTTCCGCAGCAGTCTTTCACCTTTTACCGTGCTCTAATTCCTTTGTCCTGTGCCTCTTAGGTGTGGACTTCTTAGATGGAGTAAGACTGGCTGGGGGGGACAGGCTGGGATGGCGAGTTGTGTGGTTTTTCTAGGAGTGTTTGTATCAGACTTGTGTGGCTGGAGAGGCACCCTTTTACTTTTCCGGTTACATTTTTCTTAAGGTAGCAGTTTGGGGTGAGGGGCGTAGTGACCTCTTGAATCTTTACAAGGTAAATATCCTTAGCGTTGAGTATAGGATTTGAGCAAACATTTGTGTTCTTTAGTTCTTAATAACAAAATAGGTATGTTGTTATTAGGAACGTATTACGAGAGCTAGCCTTTTACAGGTGCGTGCTTTATCCTTGATACTTCGGTAGGTCATTTATTGGTTTTGTACCTCTCAAACTGAGAGATTAGCCAATGTTCTGAATTTCCTCTCCCCAAACATTTTATTAGGCACCTACTTCCACCAAAACATTTCATGAGGCATCTACTTCCAGTGTGAATTCCAGTGCGAAGCTAGACACTGCAGTGATGATGTTGTGATGTAGTGGTTTGTGCCAAAATTAAATGCAAATTACTTCAGTCTGTAGGTACTTTATTATTCCATTGTAATTCCTAGGAATGATACGTACCATTGCAGATGAATGTAATGTGACATACCGGTAAAAATCTCTGTTATGTTGCAATTGTTTGCTAAGGTTAGGACTCTTCTTTTGTGTTAGGCTTTTCTTTTTTTTTTTTTTTTTTAAATGATGTAAACATTTCCCCTTGATGTTTCTGTCTGTTTGGTCATGTAGATAAATTGTAGTAGCCCTTGTCTTCAATCAGCCTATTTCTGTTGGCCTTTGAATGTAAGATAAGCAGCTATATACTGTAAGTAGGTTGAGGATAACAGGTGTGTTTTGGTGCACTAAAAATTGATGTGGTCGTATGTAAATAAACATGGATGGCAAATCTTAATTCGGCTTTCATATAGTGCCTTATTAAGAAGGCTGGTTTGAACCCTTTGATATGTGTAAATCAGTTGCTTAGACTAATACTCCTGAGACAAGTAGCAAAAATCTATAGGTTTGCTTTAGGTCTTTAGATATGCTTCGAAACAAATGATGACTTTAAAAATGGTTAATCAAATGTTTGTTGTTCTTTTACAGTAGTGTTGAGGAAGACTCTAGCTGCGAAACATGGAAGTCTTGGTATTAGAGGTATTCTGGTGTTTTTTAAAGTCTAAAGGATTGCTCTTTGTTTATTTCAGTGCAACTCTCTGGAAGTCAGATTTACAAATAAGATGATGCCTCTGTATTTCCATTCAGCAGCACTTTCTTACATGTGTGGGGTCATATATGGATTATTTACATTTTGTCATATCTTTCAGGTGTTTATATTTGTTTTGTCTCAAAGGAGGTCAGTAGGGATGCAGCTAAAATCTAAGATGGAAGATGTGCCACATAATCTTATATAGAGTGTAGTATAGTACTAGATTCTACTGAATTCTGCAAGAGATCATGGAAAAATAGTTTCCCAGAATACAGCAAGGACATGACCCGAGGGATACTCTGTACAATATGATGTCATGCTCAGCGATAAAAGCTGCAGGGAAGGAGGAGGAAAGGGGGGCATCTGTGTGGTTATCAAATTTGTCTTCCCAAATCAGCGTTATGCGTGATGAAGCCCTGTTTTCCTGGAAATGGCCAAACATCTGCCTGCCAATGTGAAACAATGAATGCATTCTTTATTTTGCTTTGCTTGCATGCGCAGGTTTTGCTTTACCTATTCAGCTGGTTTTGTATCAACCCATGAGTTTTCTCACTTTTGCCCTCCCAATTCTGTCAGTCATCCCACTGCACGGGGGTGAGGGAGCCACTGTGTAGTGTTCAGCTGCGTACTGGGATTAACCCATAACAACTGGGGACCCAGATCAGCTGAAAGACTGCGATATAAAGGTTCACAAAGGCTGAGCAGAAAGCCATGACCACATTTTAAAGAAACTGACTGTCCTGTAGACCGTTTGAGCATGAAGAAAAGCCCATTGGTGTGTGCTTTGGGTTTTTTATACATACTTCTTGAGGACAATACAGAAGTAAAAAGCTTTATGTCTTTGCACTTTACCCACTGTTTGGTTTAACCAACTTTTTAGATAATGCTACTAGCTTTTAGACTGCGCATGCCATTAATTGCAGCACTGAAGAAACTTGCAAGCTGAGAAGTCATTTAATGAACTAGTGGTCTGAAGTTGAAAGATGTTTTGCTTGTCAACATTCTGTATGCTAAGTATCAGTCACCATAATTTTTAAGGTGCCTTACTAAAGATTTTAAGTTTTATTTTTACATTTGCTGCTCAGATGTTCTTAACACCCTACCATTTTGGCAGGCGCTAATAGTATTTGTTATTGTTATCTACCCCTTGCCCCAGATTGAAGATCCAGGTTGCTTTTGGGTTACTATGAAAGGATGTGGGCCTTACATAGTTGATGAAATAGAATATAAAAACCTGAATGCTGAAATGAATCAGTTCTATGACAAATCTTATAAAGATGCGGATGAAGTAAAACCAGTAACGGTAGAAGAAGGCCAGGTAAAATCATTGCTGTATTGTGCAGATAGAGAGAAATAATCTGTTACTTGTATTGGTTTGGGGGTGAAGTATCAAAGATAAGCATTAATCTTTTTTTAATATTGCTATGCAGAAAAGTAGATAATGGCATCTATATGGGTTATTTTATCTGTAAACTTAATAACTACGTAAGCTGCAATGCTTGCATTTTAAAAAGAAAATTGAGGGCTGTATAATAAATACTATATTCTTGCCTCTAAAAAAACTGAGTGTAATTCGCTCCATTTATAAGAACTGGCTGTCTTGTTCTTTCTTTTTCAGATTTGTGTGGTTTTCAGTGAGGAACTCAAATGCTGGTGTAGAGCGGTTATTAAGTCAATCATGTACTGTACAGATGATTATCAAGCAGAATGTTTTCTTCTGGATTATGCCAAATACATTTTTGTTAAATCAAAGGAGTAAGTGTTTGGGGTTTTTGATGGTGTCACTGAAATGTATTTGTTAGTTAATGCATACAGATACTATTATTTATTTAGATGGCTAGTGACAAGGCTTTGGTTTAATTGAGATGTGGGTTTGGTCTGCTAGCCATATCATAGGCCCTTGCAAGTGTGGATGCAAACCAGTCTTTGTTTTGTGAATTTTTAAAGACGCTTTTCATTGTAGTTTTTGTTTTTTTAAAGATTTGAAATAGAAATAATGTCAGTTTGTTATGACTGAATTGTATGATTGCCAGTTAACATTATTTATATATACTTTCCTCCATTATTAAGTGATTATACATTAAAAAATTATAACCAGCGAAGGTCATTCACAAGGCATATATGGAAGCAGGGTTTCACTTGTGGAACCAGCGTTTAACATCTAGATACAAATGTGTGGGGTTCTTCCTACTGCAGTTTACTAGCTTGTTTACTTTAGTAAGAGTTGATGGTCTGTTTTGCCTTGGTGCAAAAAAGGTGAGTTTTCACAGGTTCTGGGTTTTTAATAAAACCCGTATGAACCCTGCTGTTTCTAAAATCGTGAAAAATATGTTCTAAAAAATAACTGTTCCAGCTCTTGACTAGATTTAAAGTTCATTTCTCTAGTGCAATAATACACAAATTGCGTACAAGAAGCTTTACGAAATTTTTTTTTAATATTCCACAATTTTAAAAAGCTTATTTAAAATATTTATAACAAAATCTTAAGTTAAATAGTGGTTTTAAATTGAATGTTGCTGTATTGGAAAACAACTTGACAGTGCCCTGAGTTTAAAATATGTTCAATTAGAAGTGTGTGATTCACTGCTTTTTCATTGTAAAGTAAAAAAATTGAACAAAAGTGATAAATATGGATCTTAAAAGCTTGCTACATATGGTGTCTTGCTGGTTATTAAAAGTCTCCAACCAAACCAAGTATAAAGGATAAAATTAACACTCTAGTTATGTTTTATAAAGAATAAATTCTCTCCTGGTAGCACCTCTCTTGAAGAGAAAGATAAAATGCTGGTTCCAGGGTGTTTCACAGTGGGAGCCAAACTTCTGGAAGAACTGTATTGTTGGATACAGGGTAATAGAAGGGTGTGTATGAGGCCAGTGACTTCTGGAGCATAAAGCCTGCTCTGTAATATTAGGTTATTTTCTGCTTTGTTTTTAAGCATTCGAGTTGCACTGGAAGCATTTATGCAGATCCCATACAGAGCAAAAAAGTGTAGACTGTATCGCACAAAGCCAGTGACATTGCGTATCGACTTCTGTGAAGATACTGCAAAAATTGTGTAAGTAGAGTTTTAAATGTATTCTATTCATTCTTAAGTGTGAAGTTTTATTGCAGGAATTTTTTTAGAAGAGATCATGTTTCCGTAAAAACATAGGAAATCAGATTTGGAAAACCGTTTCTATTTCAGAGGAGCAGTTCTTAAACAGAACTGCTTCCTTAATGGTTCAGGTTTTATTATTCAACTGTCTGAATCTTTTGATACTTATTTAAAAACTTTCAGGAGTTTAGACAAGTTTCTGGCAGTTCTTGCCTTTTGTCTATCATCCCAGAGCTGTGTTTCTTGATTCCTAGCACATGAACTTCTTTACTAATCTATCCTTATGTGCTGTTTCTTACAGATGCTCATCTTACTCGTGATACTTTTTTTTTTTTTTTTTTTTGGTGGTAGTTGCATGCTGCTTAGCTGAGCTGAAGTTCTATAGCTGTTCATAGGTAGCTTTGTTTTTCCCCATTCTGTCTTCTTTTTCTTGACATATTTTGGATTCCTGTTGCTCTTTCCTTATATTCACGTCAGTTTTTTCTCAGTGCAGTTTTGAAGGACTTGAATAAGGTTTTCATGGGCATCTGGTGGTAAAGAAAAATGCTTTTGCATCCTTGAGTTCCAGGATGCTTTTGTCAAAGATCCTGCCAACTTGGGAGGGACCTCATTAGGTCACTGGGGAATGTGGTTCCACAGCTATAGAAAGCTACTTTGGTTTGTGTCATTAAAGGATACTCAAAACTACAGGTGGTCAAGCAGGTGGTTTTTTCAGGTTTGGGGGTTTGGGGTTTTTTTTGATACTCTTGTTCGGAAGACAAAATTAGTATTTGACTTCCAACATTCTGACAGAACAAATATTAGCCTAGTTTGGATAGGAATAGTGTACATCTTGAGTGGGCCAGCGTTGCAAATTATCAAAAAAAAGTAGTAGATTGTCATATTTTGTTTATGGTGCTCTTCATTTGATTCTTTTTTTATTTTATACTTAAAGTTGCAGAAGATGGTAAAGAGTGAACTTGATTTTCTGCTACAGACCTTTCAGTCTTCAGCACTACAGTGTTTAAGTGCTTTTTCAAAATTGCTCAATATCTATTAAATTAATATGTTCCACAAGTGGATTCTTGCTTTATTTTTGCTTATTCTGTTCCATTTCTAACGATTGGATGTAAGCCATCATACCTTGACAAGCAATGTCCAGTAATTTTTGATCAGTTCCCTTTATTGATGAGCTGAAACAATATTATCAAGACTGAAGTTACATTCTAAGTAGTAAGATTCTGCTAATGTGTCTAGTTGGTGCACTTCTTAAGATTTGGCATGACTTGAAATAATTTCTTTATGTTATCCAAAGTTTTTTCCAAAATTACCATTTTAATTTTTGATCATGTGGGATAACTGGTTGTGTTTATTTTCCTAGACCAGCCAAAAGATGGGATAGTGCTGCTACTCAGTATTTTCAAAACCTTCTCAAAGGTAAATAAACCATCCTGCCAAAATCTTAATTGGAACTTCTATTTTGGGAAAAATAAACTTAGAGAAATGTAGTACTTGTGTTTACATATTTGATTATATTTAAGAATGTTGTATATTAAAAATAAAGAGAAAGGAGCTACATAAGGTTTTTTGTATGGACTAAGGCAAAAATATTTGTGGAGCTGCATCTTGAGTACTGTGGGCTTCCATGCTGCATAAATTTTGGTAGTTGACTAGATGGTATCTGGCTCTTGGACAGGCTGAATAAGGTAGCATTCATGTAACATTTGTTTTGAACAGTGGAGCCTTTCTGTGTATTTAGCTTAAATCTTTGAATCAACATCACAGCTGTATTTTTGTAGTTTTGATGGCAAGATACGGCTTGGAAGTTTACCCTTTCAGTTGTTTTTCTGACAAGGATGTAAGCACCAGCTCAGAAGAATATCTTTATTATAGTTGTTAACAAATAGATTGAGCTCCAAGTAGTTATTTAGTAAGCTAGAACTGCTTTTTCTCCAATCTGTTCTTGTCCTTTCCCATGTTTGGTGTTTCAGTAGGTCATCCAGTCTTTTTCGTATCAAGCCTTCTGTTTTGGTATGAGACAGCTTTTGGTCTTACTAGAAAAGCGGCTCTTTACTGAGATTAGAAAATCTTCTTGCTTACATGCTTCTACCTGAAAAACTACCTACCTGCTTACTCACAAGTATAACAAACTCTACATAAAAGGTATTTGGGGAGGAGAGGATGAGTTTATGAAAGCAATAAAGGGTCTTTAGGTTGATAATTTCACACACTAACTGGGATATAGTACTTCTCACGATTCCCGCCTGCCCCCCACCCCCATCTGCATGTCACTGTGCAAAGTAAAGGTTAGTAGGGAGCAATAACAACATTGAATGTAATTTCATAGATATTCCTAGGCTATACCATAAGTAGTAATACATACTTTTAAATTGCTAGCACATCATTAGTGTATGCAGAAAAAGTGCTTCAGGATTTACTGATGGACTTCTATCAGCTATGTTTGCTTGAGTGAAGAGCTTAACCAAGCTATACAAATGTGCAAATATAACTTCAAGAAAAGTAAATGTCAGGTTTGGAAAGTATGCATTTCTACTACAGGTTGTCAGAGTCCAAAAGATAAACTAACACTTTTAGCGTAAAACTAAGACTAGTTTGTGTGGAGAGGTTATTAATCTGTTTTGGCTCTCAATCTTCCTTCAGAGACTAAGGACAACTTCATTTTTGTAACTTGAAATAAGTTTTTATTGCCGTGTTACTTTCTTGTTTCATTTAAAAGTTACTACATTTGTACTAGCTTCTCTAAAGAAATAGGTTACACATCTAATTGTGATTTCTGTTCTTGTTTATCTTGGAAAGAACAAGTGAAAAATACTGATAATTTTATAAGGGTTTAATCTTTTTACTTGTTCTTGTGTTTATTACTACATTTAGCAACTACCCAAATGAAAGCCAAGTTATGTGCTGTAGAAGATAACACATTTGACGTTTTTCTTTACGTGACAATAAAAGATGAAAAGGTAAGATACTTT
Organism: Pelecanus crispus; assembly: GCF_030463565.1. Taxonomy (NCBI): domain Eukaryota; kingdom Metazoa; phylum Chordata; class Aves; order Pelecaniformes; family Pelecanidae; genus Pelecanus; species Pelecanus crispus. The sequence continues at coordinate 36,551,435 of NC_134650.1, forward strand.
TATATCTACAAACCTATTCATGCACTTTGCTGTGCGAGTTACAACTTTGCGATTAGTTCAAGACTGAAAAGCATTACTTGAAAGTGAGTTTTGTAATTTCTGTCAGATACAGTAGAAGCTAAATCATTAACTTCTTAGAGGGTTTGTTTTATATTTCTGTTGCTTGTAAACTTCTGAAGAAATTCCAAGAGGTAGAAATCCCATTTTTCTTTGTGAACCTCTTTTTGGAAGGTATTGACAAGCAAGTGAAGTCCAGCAAGTACTTCAAATGGACAAATAAATAGAAGTTCACACTTGCTTTTGCATAAGATTGAGTCCTCAAACCTTTTTGGGGGCGGGGGGACACCAAACCAAAAAGCCTAGTTCCTCTTACCAAAATGTGTAACTTATACTAAATCTTCACTGTAGCTACTGTCAGACTTACGCAGCTGTATGGTAGATACAAGTGAATTTATTTGAATTCTGCTTCTACTTGGAGTGCTTTATCAAGGCTTTTAACACTGGGGCTGTGGTCTTTGCCATAGACAATAGCTTCGAAGGTACATATTAATTTGAATATTTTCTCTCAGTTTAGAGTCCCAGTTGGCAATAGTGTCACTGATCTCTGAGCCAATGGAGTTTAAGAAGTTTTAGGTTTGATACTACTTTTTTCTGCCAGATTTGGATGCACACTGAATCAAAAAGAAATAAACCAGCTTGACTTACTAACAGGGTTTTTTTTTAAATTTTTAGGGGTCATAGAAAAAGTTAATTAAGTACAAAATTTTAGGCAGAAGCATGAAACTGACAACTAATTAACACCTGTTTAGAGAACATAGAGGAAGATATGACTGACTTTCCTATTCTGGAGTTAATATTCTTCAGAAAGCATTCGCTGATACTGCTTATGTCTTACTGCTGTTGTTTAAAGCGTCAATTAAATTCTGAACAAGTATGTGGTGGTGTAGCCTATTGCTTGTTACTGGTCAATAAAGATCTTGGGTTTTTTAGGTATGCGTTAATGACGATCTTGTCTCAAAGAACTTTGCTCGTTTTGAGGAAGCTGAAGAGAATACAGGGAGTTCTGCAGATTATCAGGAGAACCAAACATCGTTAAATGTTGAATCTCTTCCAGTGAAAATTGTTAATCCTGCGCTTGCTTTCAGGCCAGTGCTGTTTCAGGAGAAGGTATCAACAAATCTTGAAACAGGTGGGAACCATGTGTGTTGGAAACAATCATACATGCAATGCATCATGTGTCTTTAATTGGATATATTGAACATGAACCTACTGTCTTGGTTCAAATCCAACAATTGGATCAAATGGTATCCTTCTAACAAACAATGCTATGGATCAAACTTTGCAAAGACCAATCAAATCGTCAGATGCAGGAATGCTGTAAAGCTTTTTGTACTATATAAGAGAAAGGAAGGCTGAGGATGAGTTATGCAGGCATTTGTTGATACAGTTAATAGCATTAGATATTATTGAAATTACTTGTGGCATTGATCAATGATGCATTACTGGTTTTTTGAGTTTGGAGGGATTTATTTGAACAGAGGTACTTTTAAAACAAGTGTTTACCATGAGTTGTCTGATTTATAATGATTCAAGTCTTTCTTTTTAAAAGCATGCAGCTTTCCATCCTCCATCCTGTTCACTCAGTTCATCTGCATAGTTATCTTTACATAAAGATAACTATTTTTTGGTTGTTCTTTTTGTTATTGGGAAATGATAGAAGCAACTAAACAAATAGGTCACAACCTACTATAAATAAAAATACTGGCTTTTTATGTGTTCAGATAATCAGAAATATGTTTCTGCATTTTTTTACATATCTTTCTAGGTCTTGCTGTTTCCAGTTCCTTTCTTGAAGAGACATACCAAAGGTCAAGCACAGATCTAAATGAGAATACTGCACCTGTAAGTATTATATTTTGTATTAAATTGTCAAAGATGATCTAAATTAAACATATGTAGGACAGGTTAGGAATACTGTAGTCATCTAGCTTGTTATTCTATGTAACATAGATCTGGGGGACTGCACTAATTCTTGATATAGTTAAAAAAGAACATTCTACTTCAGTTTCTTTTTTTTTAATTGCAGAAAACTTTAAAAAAATGTACTACCGTCCTTGAAAAGGTTGTACCTCCTTTTGCACTCCTTTGCTACAGTTTTATGAAGGTGATAGTTGTTTACGCTGCACAGTTTTCTGAATATATAAAAATGTAAATTTTAATGTTTCCCTGAAAACATAATAGTCCTTATGCTGTACCATGGTAAACATTCATTGGAGTCACTTCTTAATTGCTGAGTTGTCTAATACTTTAAATATCTAATCTGGTTTCTTGCTATTTTCTCTTTTTTCTTTTTTTTTTTGGTTGCTGTTCTTTTTCTGAAACATTTTAAAAATGTCAGCGCTCATTCTTTAGTGTTAAATTGTGTACTGAATTGCACAATTGGAGCTGGTACAATGTCCATGGGAGGGAAGAAAAATGAACTGATAGATTCTAGGCAAATAATCACTGTTGAGTGTATGCGGTCTCTGCTCTTTTAAAGAGCCTGTGTGCCGTTCCATGTCCTCTTCTGCAGGATGCTTTAAAAGAGAAATTTGCTTCTATGATAGCAATACTTCTTCTGTCAGGTCAGGGGAGAAAACGGAGTTTTACAGAAGTTATTTTTTAGCTCTGCTGAGAATTGAAGGATGACAACCACTTCTGAACTTAAACTGTAATACCTTATTAAAATATTTTGGAAAGGATGATGGTGAATCCGCACTACTGTGTGGATGTTATTGAAGCAGAGTAGGATTACCTTTGTACCCTCTGTAAATTCAGCTGAATTACCTTTACCAGCCACTTGAGTGATGCAAGTCTTTGACCAAGTCATTCCTGTTGATTGCTGGTGACTATTGATGAACACTAGAAAATCCCCTCTTCAGAATCAGACATCTTTGGGGTAACTCTGGATGCAGTATGTGCTACTACTGTTTACTCCCTTGAGGATTTGCAGTGCTGTTCAGTTTAAGTTCATGTGCATTGTCTTTGTAAGTGTGCAGCTGGGTAACCTGTTTCTGTTTTTACTCCCGTCTGTGGTGTGCAGGCTTTCCATGATTTTTTCTTAATTTTGTTTTACAAAATTAAAACGTTTAAAAACTAATCCGTATGTGTTCATACTAGCTCAGGTCCCCAGCTATGGCTATAGCTTGAGATGTGACCATGAACTAATTTTTCTTTTGTGTGGGCAATGTTCTTGTTGCAAGCCTGATTCTTAAAGAAAATACTGTTCTGCAACAAGTTAAGACAGTTTTCTGAAGTTTGTTTCATCAAAATTGTTGCCTTATTCAGACAAGCTTACATTTTGTACAAAAATTCTCCAAAATATTTGGAGAATACTAGAGCTAAGTAAGAAAACAGCTTTCAACTCAATAGACGAAAGAAATAATTTTTCTAAAATGCTGCTCTTGAACAGTATTTTAGTGCTAGAAATGTGTTTGTCTTTTCTTGATAGATTGTCAAAGCAATTCCAGGTCTGCCTTTCAAGGAAAATACAGCAGTTCACACAGACAGGTATGGTGCAGTATGTTAAGCATTTTAAATGGTTGGGCAATCAGATAATTAGGAGCTGTAGCATGCTTCCAGTTACTATTCTTAGTCAGCTAGAAGGGTGGAAGGTAACCGAAGATGCATACGCATGCTTTTGGGGAAGAAGGGAATTTGAAGCTGCTGATACTTATCGACACTACAATAAAAATTGAGCAGTTCTTTCTAAATAATAGCTTGACAGCAAGGATGTGATGGGGAAGTATTTTTTTTTTTGCACACTAAACATGTTAAGTTGCTTTATTTTAATCTTAGTGTGATTTATAAAGTTTTCAGACTTAATGAAATATGACTACGAGTTGATTTGTGCAACATTTTTACTATGCTGCATGTCAGTTGATGCATATGTAATAAATCCAAGGAGTATTTTTTAATTCAGTTTCTAACTCATGCAAAGATATATTGTTTCATTTTTTGAAACTTTAAGAAACCTTTTTCCTACAGTCCAGTCTGATTTTCTTCTGAAGTTGAGGAACCTACCAGTTACCTTTGTTAAAAAATTTTCCTGTGGAATATTTTCAGATACTTAAAAGCCGATACTAAATTTTATTTTCAAAATGATACTTTTTGATTTCTTCTTTCATGTTTGAGGGTTTTCCTCCTTGGCATAAGTAATACATTAGAAATACTTCCTGAGTGAATTGCTCCATAACACTTTAGAAATATTGGTGGTATTTATAAATTAGATTTGACTTTTGCGTTTATGTTGGATTTAATATTAGTATGTTTCTCAGACTTCAGCAGTTCTTAAATTCTGATCCTCTGAAGACACACATAATTGAAGATGACCAACAGGTATTTCAAGCATTAACTTTCATTTAACTTATCTTGTGCAAATGTATTGTGCTTATGTGGAAGGTTTTGGTAGTGTTGGGGCTGCAGGAGTGGTCTTTGTGGAAGGAGGTCAGGGCTGATTCCAGCCACATTGGCAACAAGACCTGCTGCAGGCCAAAGCTGAGCCAGCCAGCAAAGTTGGTGGTGCCTCTGTGAAAACATATTTAAGAAAGGGCAAAAAATGTATGGGAGGGAACAAAAAAAAAAAGAGAGAGAAACAGAGGCAATGCCAAGGTCAAGAGTAGGAGGTGCTCCATGCTGGAGCAGGTGTACCTGAAGGGACTGCAGTCTGTGAAGGACCCACGCTGGAGCAGAGGAAAGAAGTGAGAGGGAAGGAGCAACAGAGAGAAAGTGTTAGTTCTGACTGCAATCCCTGCCTTGCACTGCTCATTGCCTCAGTAGTGGGACTGAGCGTAACCTGCATTGATTATAAGCGGAGTGGAGTTTGGAGTGAAGTTGAGCCTGGGAATGGGAGAAGAAAGGTGTTTTTCTGAAGTGTGTAAGGTGCTCGGCTGTGAGCTGAGGCCAACCCACCATAGCGAATTTTACTAGTTGTCTTCAACTGTATTTTGATTTTGTTATAGCTGAGTGCTAGCTGTACACAGAACATCTCGTGCATTCTCTTGAGTGGTTTAAGATAGTTGTGTTAAGACAATCTTAATAAATCTTTCTTTACGAAATACTGAGTATTTGTCTCACCACTGTCTATGTAACTTATCAGTATGTATGAGTCACATTTAACATGTATTTACAATTTCTTTGCTATTTTTCATCAAAATACCATGTTTTAAATACATATGACTCAAAAGCATTTATTGTAAGCTAAACCCCTTTTATTAAGTATTACCTGTGTCATCTATTTGTCATATGGTTTCAGAGTTTTCAAAATCTTAGTGAAGAACAAAATGTCTTTCTTAGCAACAAAATTGAGCCATCGTCAACTCTGGAAACAGCACCACTTTTTGATGATCTGAAAAAGGTAATGCTAATGTGATACATTAGACTGAGTATCTTCTTAAGGCTAGTATTGTATCCCAACTTTAGATAATAAATATTATAGTAATACCTGATTTTGGTTGCAGAATGTCTAGGAGGTTGTTCATGTAGTTGAATAAATGAAGCTTCAGAGAGATGCTGTAAGAATTATACACATTTCTTCTGGTATATCAACCACTGCCACAAGCTGTGGGACTTGGATTTTAATATAGTAATTTAACTCAGCTCAGAAGAACTTTTTCATATTGCATGTTAAGGACATTTATTATATAGTGGATTAGAAATGTCTAAGTCACTCAGTGTTGTGTTTCGTCTTGTTTTGTCTTGTTTTGTTAAAGTACACAGTTTTCACATGGAACTCAATTTCTCTTTCTGTAGGAACTTACTCGGAAAAAATTTTCAGGCCCTAACTTCACAGAATCTTACTGTTGGCCGCCAGTAGCTCGAGGTTGTGATGTAGTTGCCATCTCATATCAGGGAAATGATCCTTTTTTATATATTCCACCAGTTCTTACATTTTTGCAGTTGGGAAGTTGCTACAAAGCCTTGCCAAACAGGAATGGAGTATGTATATATTAGAGTAGTAACAGGTTTTCTCTTCCAAAGTGCAGATGTAGAATAATGGTCCAAAAGACAGTGGATGTTTGCATTGTATGCATTTAATGTGATCTTAGTGTATCTTCATGATGCTTGCCAGTTTATATAAGCCATCTGCATAGAGGCTTAGAGATGGGCTGCATGAATGTGGGAGTCTAAAACTTAACCACTTGTTAGATATTACTTGATAAGTTAATGTCATATCACTTTGATACTTAATGAAGCTTTGTTTTTAAGGGGATAGTATGTAGTCATTAAATTAAAATTTGTATTAGCCATTTTAAATACTGTAATTCACTTTCTGACTCGTATTAGATCACAGAAACACAGAATTATTGAGGTTGTAAGGGACCTCTGGAAATTGCCTAGTACAACCCCAAGTAAGATAAGATGCTCCTGCTTCTGTTAAATTTTTTGACCTATTACTGTATGTTGTTGCATGCATCCTTTCTGTCTCCAGGTAACCTGGTGTATGGTTCCTTGGGTCTGCAACATCTGCATTTAGGGGTGATATAGTGCTAAAAGCTTCAGTTTTGAAGTACTTAAAGGCCTGTGTTGCAGATTTTGTTTTTGCCTTAAATGCTGAAGTAGTACAATTCTTAAGATTCTGAAGTCTTGTCTAATCTATGGTGTAAACTTTTGTACGTATGTATGTAGCCACTAGCACTTATTTTATGTCCTGGGTGGAAGAAAGCACAACTTGTTTTTGAGCTACTGAAAACATACGAGAGATGCTCCAGACATCTTCATCCAATGTTGATAATACTTGGGCAGAACAAAGAAGAAGCTAGAAGCATGAAAATCCGAGGATGTAAGAATACTTTTTATCTTCTTAATTATGCTTGAAAGCAATGTGGGCTGCCTTAATTGCAGGAAATTGCAATAGAAGCAATGCATACTTCTTAAGATTTTGTTCTATAAAGTGATAATTCTATTTCTTTAATGCTGTAACTCTGTAGTGATACATAAAGCTTCAGTAGTGCTGTTTAACAGTAAATGGTATTAAAGCTGTTCAAATATCTACGTGTTCAACATCTGTTTTGTAAGTTCCATAACAGTTATTTTTTGAGCCAAATTATTGGTAGGGATTTGCTGAAGATCATGCTGAATGAGGATTAATCGTGGACTTTCTTGATTTAGAACCAGATTTTGTAACATCTTTCTTTGGTACATGAGCATCCATTGCCGGACAGAGGTATTGGGTCTGTCAGGGATGGAGTTAATTCCTAGTCTGTATAGTGGTGTGTTTTGGATTTGTAACTGCAGCAGTGTGGATAACACACTAGTGTTTTGGCTCTTACTGAGCATCACTTGCATGGCATCAAGAATTCTCTTTTTCCCTGTCTGCCACCCAGTAAGTAGGCCAGGGTGGGAGGGGACACAGCCTGGACAGCTGACCCAAACTGACCAAAGGGGTATACACTACTGTATGTCATGCTCAGCAATAAAAAACATGAGGGGCGGGGGTGATCTGATGAGTGGCTGGGCATCTGTCTGCTTGTGGGATGTTGTCAGTGGTTGCCTTTGCATCGCTTCCCCCCCTCACCTCCTTCACTTACTACTCTGTCTTTTTTCCTGACCCATGAGTTTTCTCACTTTGGCAGTTTCTGTTCTCTCCCCTGTCCCACTGGTGGCAGGGCGAGTGAAGGCATCTGTGTGCCTTTTAGCTGCTGGCTGCAGTCAACGCACCACAGTAATGCGTATGTGTTATGTTCTTCAAAAATATTTTTAACAAATGTATTTCAAGTACATGGTTTTTATTTTTTAAAATTGACAAACATTTGGGGACATGTCTGATGCTGCTTTACTACCTATAACGCTTAACACAGTTCTTCTCTACTCAATTTAAGAAGAATATTGGGAAAGTGAAGGATTAAAAAGGGGTAATAGTTCTCTGCAGACAAAGTTGCATAAATGTCCGCCTTAAATTTTAGTTGGAAGTAGTTTCTTTTTTTAAATGGTAGTTTCCAACTTGCTTATTGCAATAAATTCTAAGTAATTTGTGCGTATAACTTCAGTAGTATACAGAGAATAGTCCACAGAGAAGAGGAGGCATAGAAGTAGTAAAAGAGCTCTTGGGAGACTTGTCCTATTTAAGCATATTTGCTTAAAACACTTAGTTCTACTATTCTTGTTTGGTCTTTTTGTTAAGCCTTAATTGATAACTGTATTTTTAAAAGTGGCTCTTTTTGCCAAGGAAACAAGATATATGGATAAAACTATGAAGGACTGTGTAAAACTTTCAGTTTCAGCAGTTTGTATTTTTACATCTGTCATTCAAGTTTAAGAGCCTGGTGGATGAATTCAGATCTTTTATTAGTAGAGCTGTCAGTATATTTGCACGGATTAAGATTGGTGTGTGTTATTTTTTTGTGTGTGTGTATATATACACATACACACATACATATGTGTGTAGATATCTAAGTGACAATGTGTGCTTTACTCCATTTTTAAAACTGAACTTTTCTAAAGGCTGCTCTTGCGCGTATTTAAATATTTACCTTCTGTCTATCTGGTTCTGAAGGTCTTATCTCTACTTCCGTTACCTTATTGGAAAATGAAATGGCATCCTTTGTAAACTTAACTTTCAGACCTTTCACTCTTCCAAAAACTGAGTTTTACCCACTCAGGTCTTGAAGGCATGCAGGGGTAGAAAAATACAAGCAAACTAAAAATGACTGTTGATCAGAAGTCAGAAAATAGAGTTCAGTGTTCTCTGTTTAAAACAAACAAACAAACAAAAAAAAACCCTACAAACTCCAAAACCAACCAGCCCCCCCCCCCCCCCCAACTTCAAGATGATGTGTCTGAAATGCAAATGTGGCCTTTTTAATAAAACTACAATGTCCTATATTGTCTTATTAATATTCTTTCAAGTTGTAAGTTAATGTTAACAGTCTTTTCTTCCTACCTATAGGTGAAGTAATCGTGACTACACCGTACAGCCTCCTGAGATTGTTCGAACATCACAGATTATTGTTTTGTAGACTTTGCCATCTTGTTCTTGATGAGGTTGATGTACTGTTCTCTGATGCTACTGAACAGGTAGATGGTCTTGTCCTGTTCTGCACTTCTGCTCTGTTATGCTGTCTTCCTTTGCTGTGGATGGTTTCCCAAGGGCTTGCATTTTTTTTGACTTGGTAGCAGTAGTTTCAGTGTAGGGGTCTTTAATCTACTTTAAAGACTTGCATCATCTGTAAGGAACTTCCTTTTCCCCTTATCGGTGCTGGTTGAACAGCTTCAGTGCAAGAACCATCTTTACTGGTAAGCACCTCAGTCTCTGTAGAATGAAAGGCAGAGGTGAATTGATCAAATAGTCTTGGAAGCAATCATAAAAACTTCCTTGGGCCTTAATGATAGTGCAGGTAAAAGGAGAAGCTGATCCCAACTCAAAGAATCTTGGAAGTGGAACAGCATTAAGTTCCATGTTGACAAGGATTAATATATTGTATCAGTTTTAAAATGATGACTTATCTCAAGCTTGAGATAATTACATATTGTTTTTTTATTGCTGCTTTGAGTCTTCATAGGACAGATGCTTGCTGCAATACTAACAGAATATTACATCAGTATGCAAAAACCAGCTTACACACCTTTTTTCAATGTCATAATTTCTTTTAAACCTTAACTTATTAATATTACCTGTTTAAAATTTGGTGATAAGACTGAAGGGCCATGTTTCTAACTGAAAAGCTAGAGAAACTTCTTAATGGAGCTAGATTGCCCAATTTGCTATATGTGAAGGTGTTAAATGTGCCTTTGTAGCAGCAAATCTCAAGCCATACATTAGATGAAATGTCATCCTTATCCAGTGGGACATTCCTTCTTTCCGTTCAGGCTGTTCTTTCTGTTGTGTTTATGTACTTCTTGAGACAGTATGCCTTCTTCATACCATATGAAGATTGTGGGAAAGGTATTTTGTAAAATACTGTGCATGTATCTGCCATTTTTGTAGGATCTTCTCAGCTTCCTAAAAGCATCAGTCTTGAACAGAAGAAAGAAGAGGTGCTATTTCAGATGGAAGTGATTATTTGATAATGTTTGGACTGTTGTAGCTCTTCTAAAGCATTATGTTACAGAAATGTTCTATTGTTAAAAATATTGCTGCTATGGGTAAGTTTAGTGCCAGGTTGAGAGAGATCTCTTAGAATTGTGCCAGAGCCCTAGAATAGTTCCTAGTATGGTAGTGCTTTGCCAGAAATCCTGATGTTGTTCCACAGCTGGACTGCTTGTCACTTAGTAAGGTGATGTCACCAGGAATATATTTATTCTGTCTTGGTGATTTTTATTTTTCATAAATGACGTTATAGCACCCCCATTGGGGGCGGGGGGAGGGGGCTGCAAATTACTGTACTGGCAGGTTGGGCTTATCTTCTACCTACCTTTTTTTTTTTTTTACTGACTGCCTCTGACTTCTTGGATCTCCTTTTGCCTAGGCTTAGTATTTTTCAGATTTGAACAGATCCTTTTCCTGAGATTTCCACCTTCTCTGGGCAGAGTCCTGCGTTATGATCCTGTGTGCATGCACATGCTGTTCCCTCATGCTGTTGCTTTCTTCTTGCTTCAGAAGTTATTCAAATAATAGGATAAAAGTGCACAAACCACACACTTTGGTTTGGGATGTGAAATTTGTGTTTTGCTGTGATGGTGTTTTTATGACTGGAAAAAACAGTGTGCTAAAACAGTGTACTTTTCACTGCTGTTACATACTCATTGGACTAGCATAAGAGGATAGAAAAAACTTCTTTCTTTTCTTTATAGATTTTTACTATATTAGATTATTACAAGAAAGCCATTATTACTGAAGAGTGGGAGTATTCACCTCATCAGATTATTGCTGTTGGAACTCATTGGAATAAACATATAGCACACTTGATAAAGGAGTTCATGAATGATCCTTACATTGTGATAACAGCTATGGAAGAAGCTTCCATCTATGGAAAAGTGCGACAGGTAAAAAGCTGGGGACGATGTCACTATTTCTTTACTAAGACACTTTGCTGTTTGTACTGATCAAGGTCAGTATATGTGGCTGCTGATTTTTGATTTGAAGTGGGTAGCACTACAATTCTAACTCAAAAGACTGTTCAGATGTACCTCCCTGAGTCACCTAAGAGGTGACTCTTAGGAGACCTGTGCAAGTTAATCACTGAAGAAGCTGAAGGTCATTTGCCTTGCTTTGTAGGACTGAGGTGAAGATATTTCTTCAAGTTCACATTGTTAGTGCAAGTGAATCTGAATTTTATGTGAAGTATTTGTAAATGGTATAGTTTGTGACCAGAATTTTATCAGAATCTTTTTGCAATTGTTAATTTTGAGCGGGGCAGAACTAACAAGGTAAGTTATCCCAAGGCAGAGCTAGTGAAATACTTGTTTTACTGCTGTATGCCATGCAATGCAAAAGGTAATTTGACCTAAAATTTCCAGAAAGTTTTTACATGTTCTTCTTAGGTGTCTTCTCATTTAATTTCCAGTCAGTGTGGTGTAGCCCTTAAGAATAATACAAAATGTTGTAAGTTTCTGAATTCTTCTGTGTCTCAAAATTTCATAATTTGGGGATTGAGAATGTTGGGAAATCTCTAAGACTAGACATTCTGAGCACGACACAAAATTGAAAAAAAACACCGCTTTTTGTGAGAAGTCCAATTAATGGTTTGGCAGGACTGAAAATGTCAGTGTTTTGATGCTTTAGTTAAGAGGATTTCAGGTGGTGCAGTATGCTTTTGGAGTGTGAAGGTTTTTTTAGTGGTACTTGAAAATGCCAAACTTAGATTGATAAATCACCTAAAATTAAATGAATGAAAAACCTTAATGTGGGATTTTGATTATGTGTTGGACTTTAATTATACTTCTGGCAGCTGTCCTAATGCATACCTTTTGAGTTTTATCTACTGTAAGTTTAACAGAAGACCTACCACTTACTGGAGCTATTGTTTACTGGATTCTCTTTGGTATTATATAACAATGCTTAGTGCTTATTAAAAGAAAGAATTACATAGTAAAATATGTATAGATTATATGAATTATCAGCCCTCTGCTTTGTATCTACTTCTAGATTGTGCGACCGTGCACAAACAGTGAAAGAACTGCTGTGTTACTCCAAATGCTGGATTTTACCCACAACGATCTTCAGAAGGTGCTGGTATTCACTAATTCAGTAAATGAAGCAGAAATGGTTCATAAGGTGAAGTATTTAAATTTACATAGATAAGTGGCTTTTTTAGGTATGCACCACCACAAACCAACACGAATGCCTGGCGTAGAATGCATTCATTACTAAATTCTTAACTGTGTTTTGTCTGTCAGGTTGGAACTTTGAGTTGAATCAAACTGGCTTTTTTCCAGTAAAAGTTCTGTTGTGTTTTTTGATTTTATTTTTTACTGTTTCCAGGAGTGGTAGGGGGGGAGAGAACTTAAGCTACCATGTTAAGAAGTTCTGTTCTGTTGCTTTCTACTCTGGAGTAGCTGAAATTGTAGAAGGCTGTTTCTCTGATATGAAAGAAGCATTTTCTATCATCTGTGAAAGTCTACCAGAATTTAGTTAAGCTTCAAGTCATAGGGCATTGGGGGAAGGTAGCATGCTTAATAGGCATTTTCTTAAAAACTGGCATAAAACTGCTTCAAAATTACCTGCAATAGAACATGCTCCAGTTTCCCACCTTTTTTGTGGGATTGTATGCTCAACATTTCAGATGTGGAGACTAAGGAGGAGTTTTCCTGCAATACTACTTTCTTCATATATTATAGCAATGAATATGTATAACAGCATAGCAATAGGAAAAAACCTCTTCTTGTACTTTCATTGTCTCTTTGCTTGTCCTCCAACAGTACGCAGTAAGAGGAGTGCAGTCTGACTTCACTGGGAAGCAGTTCTGTTAAGCCTGGGTGAGGCGATACAGATGATGGGGATGATTTTGCTGAAGGAGGCAAGCTATGAGGATATTAGAATTAAAACCTTTAGTGATAGCTTCAGGGCTGGGATAGCAAAAGGATGTGTGGCTGCATTGTTCAGATGTCATAGGAAGAGAGATGTCAGTCCTGAAATGTGAGAACGTATTCCCTTTCAGAAGCTGGAATAGATCCTGTGATAGTTAAAGGATTCTTCTTATGTAAATGTTAGTATCTGGAATGTTTAATCTTTGACAGTTGTTAATGGAAGCAAATCTGGTTTTGTCTCGTGACTTTCTAACACGTTTTCCTTGAATATTGGAGGGCTAATATCCTCAAGCATATCAAAACCAACCCCACCACCACTTAATGCAAGAGTGTTTATTGATGGTAAAGAAGTATTGAAGCTGTTTGTAGTAATCCGTGTGTATACCAACTTCAAATATCTTAAGTGGTCTACAAAAATATTTTAAGTCTTAACTTAGTTCATTAGACATGCCAGTTTACCAAATAACCAAGGCTTTTGTAGTGATTAACTTGTGGACGTTGAACTTGACAAATACATAAAGCCTTTTGAGAATACTACATTCATGCAAGGTAAGTATGGGTAGATTGATGGAGGGGTTTTAAGTGCTTTTTCTGAAACTGAAACTTAAGCCTGCATGTTGTTAGATGATAGCATTGACTTAGAATAGAGAGGACACCTTAATGGTGGGAAAAACTTCAAATGGAATTTGTACTTAAACATGTTTAATGTATTAATCCATAGGTACTTGAGCTTTATTAGTTTTCTTTCTGTACAGGAAATTAATAAGCTTAATCTCCATAATCTCAATTTTCATTTTTTTTTCATATAAGAAACCTAAATTTCATTAACTCTTTCCCTTGGCTCTCTTTCCAGTAGCTAAGATATGCTAGATACTAATAAGATATACTATTTATTAGAGTTTATTAGGGCTGTTATTGCTGTATTGGAAGAACATATAACTTTTTACTTTGTCATCCAGGCACTGAAGAGCAATTCAATATTTTCCTTGAAAATACATAAAGAGAGTGAGTTTAATTTCAAGTATGTCTTAGAGCAGTGGACAAAAAAGTATAGTTCTGGCGCTCCTGTTGTGTTAGGTGAGTATTCTTTTTTTTGTCTAGTTGTGATTATGTCTTCATGGTGTCTCATGTTCTACGCTGAATACTAATACTAGGTTATCTCATCACTTCCATGGGGTCAGTTCCCTATGAATTCTTTCTAGTTATCCCTTTACTTATTAGTGCTACAGCTAAGTCTGTCTTTTTTTTTTTGCTGCTGTTGTTGTTGTTCCTGGGGCCCAGGGTTAACTGCTGCAGGGGAAAACCTTACTTACTAGAGGGAACGTAAAGGAGTTTTTTGATGCATTAGTTAAAAGAACTACATGTACTTACAGAGAATTTCCATGATTTCCCAACTGTCTCCTACTACAGAGGATATTTTCAGTTTGAAATAATTTAGAAACTCGAGAGACTTATTGTAATCGTTTCCCATATGTTCTGGTAGAACTTTATTTTTGAAGTTGTTTGAGTAGCAAAGACTCTTACCCAGTTTCAAACTTAATTTTTTCCATTTTGTACATCAAAAGCAAGAAGATTGACTTAATTACATCTGCTTTGTAGGTTCATACAAAGGTGTTAGCATTTCTGCATTACTACAAGTGTTTTCTGTCTTACTCTTGTGAAGTACTTGGCTGTGGGCACTTCCATTTATTCTGTGATACTGATACAAAATTATGCTAGGTTATTAGAGACTAACATGAAACGCTGTTTCTGCCATGTGCTTATGAAGTATATTGACCGAAGAAATACAATGCCTTATGTAAGTGTATTGGGAAAAGACCTTTTTCTTAATTATTAATGGATGGGGAGAAGGAAACAACCACTGCCAATGTGATGTAATACTTCACATGCTTGAAGTATTAGAGTTATCTTATATGTGTGTATAAAACATGTGCTTAGTTTTAACAGATGACTGCATACAGTCTTTGGGAATTACAGATGCAACTTGCGTGATACATTTCAGTTTTCCTTCTCCAAGAATCTTTGCTCAGCGTCTACACAGCATGTCTGACAACTTCTGTAATGTGGTAAAGGTTTGAGTAAATCTTTAATGGGTTAATATTACATTTGACTATTAAATGGTGGGTACATAAAAGCTTTTAAAAAATATATGCATATATTTTTAGGATTCTTCTGTAGATCAGGAATATACAAAGGCAAGGTCAGTCATTCTGCTAACAGAAAACAGTGCATATCATGCACTTGGGATCCTGCACTATTTGCAGCACGCGGAAGCTGAAATTCCACCAGAGCTGCATGATTTTACTGCCAAGACGCTAGAAGCTGAAGAAGATAAGAAATTTTCAAGGCCACTGTGTGGCTATCTTAAAACATTTGGGATTTGCAAGTAAGGAAATACCAAGTTTTCTTGATACTCATACTGACACAGAAAGGCATTGTATGCCCTGAATGATGACTGCTTTTACTTCCTTGATGAATTATCCTGTTGGATACCTTTAGTCAAACCAGGTTTTGCTCATGATTTCCCCCTCCGCCCTGTTCACTGTTGCATCTGTTTCACTCCTCTTAGGTACTTTTATGCAAACAAAAATATTAACGTTGTTATGGAGACCAATCATACATAGTCTGACATAGCAGAATAATTATAACTCCTGCTTAGATGTACTTGGGGGAACTTTAAGCCATTGTTTTGACTAGTATTCTAGCCATAATTGCAACGAGTTTTGTGCTTTACTCTCTCCCCTATTGTGTCCTGTCCTTCCAGAGTGGGGAAGTAAATGATGACTTCTCTGAGCTGTGTGTAACTGGGTTGTAAGTAATGCCTGAAGGATGAAGATAAAGCATTTTCAGTTATGACTTCTAGTGTAGATAACTGTTGTTGCAAGTAACAAAAAAATCCAATGTTAGTGCTTGTTTTACACTGAAACAAGTTTTCTGGTGGGTGGTGGGTTTTTTTGTTTTCTTGTATAAACTTTTCCACCAAGAGCTTTTTGGCCATGTCTGTCTAACCCCGAGAGTCATTGGTGCTACTAGAGACAAATTGAATGTTCAGGGCTGACAAAATTTTAGTGTTTAAAGCTGTTGTAAGTCACATCAAAACAGTTTACAACTGAAAACAAAGGGCTTTTTTTCTAAAACCATTTTCTTAATACATAGGAATAGAAGAGTGTGTCCAGATCGTCATCAAATTAATTTACAAGTAGACGTGGCCCAGAATATACCAGATAAAATTATACAAACACCTGGATGTGTCACAGTAAGTTGTTATTATTTACCTTGGTTTTGGGTACCAAGAAGACAGGTCTTAAATAGCTATTTAGCATATTACTTATTTTTTCATATTACATTAATATTACTGTAGTATGTATATACTATATCTCTTGGATATTTGTTATATGTTAGCTTTCTTCCTCTCTTCCTTGCATAAAGAAGTGTGCCAGATTTTCCCTTAATCCTTAGCTTGAATTGAAATTGTTCTGCAGGTGATTCTGAGTTTACCTCACATTTTCTTCTGCATTTAAGATTGACGTTCTGTGGGAAGAGGGCTTATGTTCTGTTTATTCCTTCCCTCTATAAATTGAGACCATATACCAAAATTAACAAAGGTTAAAGTTCTTACAAACTTCAATTACATTTATTGTAGAGGAAACACAAATTAATCTTTTGAAGAGAAGCTGAAGATGATGCATGTTTTCTTGGAAGTGAGGATTTTTTCTTAGCTGACATGTTCGTGCAAACTTGCTGAAAAATGAACGTGTTCTGGCCTTGTCATTTGAAACTAGTATTTTCATTTGCAGTATCCACAGAAAATGGGATACAGCTCCTTTATCTTCTAGATGGAACAGTTATTTCCTACTAAGATGTCAGTGCTTTTTGAAAACCATTTTGGTACAGCATGCTGTTCTAATTGGACTTTTTTTTTTTTTAATAGTTTCACAGTCATTAAACCTTCATGGTTATTGGGTTGACTTTGCAGTGGTGGTTCTTTACAGCAACAGTTTGTATTTCCAGCTCCCTTCACCTGGCTTTTCAGTCCCTTCTATACTAGAGTGTCTTCCCATACAGCAGTATTGTACAGTCTCTCTCTTGTCTCCTTGCTGGATGATGATTGCTGAGGGCAGGTGTGTAGACATTGGTGCTTCCTTCCGAAGTTAGCACTTGGGTCTAAGAAGTGCTGGATGCCTTCCATTTGGATGAGCTGCTTCCACCTTCTTCCTGTCCTGTCTTTTATAGAATTCAGGTGCCTTCAGGTCATGCAGTTAGTGGGTGTTATCCATTCAGAAAAGTCACAGGTTGTGAGAATAGAAAATATGGAGAACTGGGTAGATTCTTTGGTGTCGCTCAATTTCTGCCTAAAATAAGCTTTTTGGTTGGTACGAGTTCAAACCCTTTGACAGCCTACCTGTATCTGGTTTTAGTGCCAGATGGATTTGCTGGATTTAGTGGACAGATTTCATGATGCTCCCATTAGAAACTTGCACTTAACCTGTGGTGCACTCAAGACCGCAGTTGTGGCCTTTTCCATTTCCTCATCTACCTCAGCTTCTGCTGACTGCAGAGCCTGGGTGTCCCTCTTACAAATCAATTATCACTGTGATAAGTATTCACTTTCTTTTTTGTTTGGAACCCAGTATAATGTTTCCTTCCTTTAAGAATCTCAAGTCACATTGTGCTTTTTTAGGCTTTTTTTAAGTGGAAATTACCTTTCTGTTCCTCTTACTATCCTGTCTGGCCTCATACACCCAGCTGTATCTCAGTATTTCTGCCTGGTATGACCCTTTGGATGGAATGCAGCCAGCATTCTATGCATTAGACAGTAGTATATTCATAGTTTTTCATTTAAGTAATTTTAGTGCAAAGAGAGTGAAGGCCTCATGCTTCCCCAGTCAGTTCTTCTAAAACTCACTGTGAGGTTGGAGAACACTTCGAATTAAGTTTGAATGGTGTACAATGCCTTAGTGGCTAGTAGCTGGGCAGGTAATAGTATAGTTCACTGGTGTTCATTTAAGTGAAATACCACTGAGACCTAACAGTTCTTGCTCTATAAATTTCTGTCCACTGTTGACTGGGCTATGGGCAATTAGTATTATTCATAATCTTAATATAATAATAACTCATAATGTTCTGAAATGTGTGCATGTAGCAGCCTCTCTGTCACATCTCTGGGCTGGAAGGAGGTAGGTGATCTTGAATATGAAAACTTAACATTTCATTGATATAAGAAATCATCCAGTCTTCTTTTTTTCTAATGTATTTTATGCTTTCAGATACTGCCTCTCCACATTGTAAATGCAACAAACTACTTTGGTCGAATAGTAGATAAACAAAAGGACCAATATACAATTCTTGCTGAAGAAATTAATGAGTATTTTAAGAAACCTAGTAATAAAATTTCTGTTAAAAACGTGGAGAAGCTAGCACTTTATGGATTATGTGAGAAAACACTTTTTCACAGGTAAAAATGTTGTTTTTTAAATTATTCATGTGCACTTTTTTATACAAAGTAATTTAAAACTTTCACTGTTTCATTTAAAAAAAAAAAAAAAAGTCAACCCACCCCCAAAACCATCAAAAATTCACTGCTATTCAAGTCATTCTTTAAAAAGCTATCATATAGTTTTTCAGTTACTGAATGGAAAACAGAATGACTATTCACATGCACACACAGAGTTAGATATTTTGCTATGCAAATACCATTTTTTTTAAACAAGAGTAGATTAAAAAACTTTTTACAGCTAATTATATGAATAATAATTCTGTGTTTCCTCCCCTACTGTATGAAGGGTTCAGGTGGTAGAGATTTCCCCGAAAGAGGAGGAAAATTCGTTCTTTAACATCAAAATTAAATATATAGATGAAGGCAGAACAAGTCAAGTTCAAAGCTATCAGCTGCTTCACTTACCTGCGAGGTTTCAGTGTCTGCCACCTCAGGCTGTGGAATTTGTAGTTTGTAGAGTGAAACCCATTGATAATGAAATTGAATGGAACCCGAAGGTAATATTTATCAGGTTTTTCATGGTATTTACTTTAAGTTCTTCAGTGTCTCTCTGCGTGTCATTTTCTACAAGAAAATGATTATGAACTGCAAATTTAGTTACCAAATTTGCAGTGCTTATTAGTATTACTGATAAATAATCTGCTGTTGGGCCAGAGTCTAAGTAGTCAGTTTTCTTTTTTGTTTTCCTACAAAATAATAAAGCAAAATTTTAGGGGATTTTCTTCTCTGTGATTTAAATGGCTTATTCCAAAACAAGTTATTGCTGCTTTTGAATCTGTGGGGAGTAACAGGAAGGGTAGCCTCTGCAAATTAACCTGTGTTTGAGTATCCTTCCGTTAAGAAAGCTCCTTACTTAAAGGCTAGTGCTATTTTTTTAACCTACAGTAAAGTTGGAGTATTTCACTAGTTTACTCAAAACTGGTTTTATTTATTGAATACCCTTTTCATTGTTAAGCTCAGAGGATTGTTTCATTATAATTAAAGTAACTGAAGTTATGTTGGTATACATATCAAGTGCAGTAAAAATTTGTTTTTCCTAGGTAACTGATTATATTCATCACAAAATTAAAGGAAAACTACATGAAGCAAAAATAGTACATACCTTGGGAAACACAGCTTGGGTTGATCCAATGGTAGGTATAGAATTGTAGCATTACAAAATATTTGTGTCTAAGCTCCTTTATAACAAGAGCACCCATTCTTCTCTTTCCTTCTGACCATTTCTATTTTAATTTTATTCTATGTGGCACTTGCATAATACTATTGGTTAATTTACTGTGATGGTGTCTGAGCACTGGAACAGGTTGCTCAGAGGTTGCAGAGTCTCCATCCTTGGATATACTCAGAAGCACTCAGGACATGGTCCTGGGCAGCTGGCTCTAGGTGACCCTGCTTGAGCAGGGGGGTTGGACAAGATGACCTCCAGAGGTCCCTTCCAACCTCAGCCATTCTGTGATAAATATGTATGCTTGTATATAGATAGAATACATGACTGAGTAAAACCTGAACTTTAAATCTGGAGAGCTGAATATGCACCAGTTACAGAGCACCAAATTAATTATAAATGTCATCCAGACTGTGCCCCAAAGTTAATAACAAAAGTATATTTTGGAAGTACTAGTTTTTAGGGTTTTGTCTTGTAAAATCAGTTCTGTAGTTTGTCACACATTCCTCTGAAAGAATGAAACTTTGATCCTCCAAGATTGTTTGCTGATGTCTAAGACCTTTTTTGTGAGACTCAATTTATTATGTTTATATTTCTAAGTCTTTGCTGTCTTTTATGGTTCTTGCACTAGTTTAGAGTTAATTTTATTCTAAATTTTTCTGCAAATTAAAAAATGCTTTTAAGCTGTTTTCCTTAGTTTTCTTGATCAGAATAGGAAGAATGGGTGCTCTTGTTCTTGGATTTTTTCACAATTTTACTTATTCTAACGTCTAGAAGAATTCTTGGTCTTGCAGACTGTTAATGTGTAGTGTTGTGAGTTTTTCTTCATAAACTGAATTTCTTTCTGTCAGCATTCAAAAGAGGACCTGTAACCATCAATTGGATATAAAGGCTGTGATTCTGACTTTTCAGATATTAAGGGGGGTTTTTTGGTTTGGTTTTTTTTACATCTTCTCACTGCAGTAATCTCAGACATGTGATAAAAGTGCTTTAATTACTGGTTCTCTTGGAGATGACTTCTTAGGTTTTCCTGAAATTAAAATGTTACGGTCAGTACCATGTTTGTATTGTTCTTCTGTCAGTTCCCTGGCTTGTGAGAAAGGCAGTACTGGCCTGGACAGAGTATTCCTGTTGGTAGTGCTGACTGGAAGGTGATAGCTAGGGAAGAGTTAGAGACAATGTCATCCATGTGATGATGTTGCCTCTGAGTATTCTCCTATTCTCCCAAAACTTTGCAGGTAGAAGATTGCCTTAGGGCTGTGTTTTACCTGAAAGGAGGGGGTTTTGGGGGTTTTTTTTGGCTTTTTTTGAAAGGCAGGAATCTATTCTGACAGTTACATCAAAGGACAAAAAAATCATGTGCCTTTTAAGTCTTTACTAATGGCATGAACAAGCTAGTTGCATTTTTATGACATCTGTGAAGAAATAATTTCACTTTATGAGCAAGAAGTTGTGTGAAGAACTGTTATCAAAGGTAGCTCGGAAGTTGAGGGGTGTTTTTTTGGGTTGTTTGGTTTGTTTTTTTTTTTAATGGTTTGGACAAGTTCATCAGAAGGGCCTCCCTATATTGCAGGATCGTGATGTGCCTCTTGTGGCTGCTTGGTCCTGCCAAAGAGTACAGTAAGTTATTCCTGTGCTTAAAAATGTGTCATGCGATGTTTTCCATCTGACCGTTCAGTCAGCTGAAAAATAAAGTAGAAAGAGAAAATGATCTGGAAGTAATTCTCTTTAGTAGCTTTCTTCCACACATGGCATATCTCAACCTTTCTCTGATTTCTATGCTTTTGTTCTTGTTTAGGGTTTTTCTTACCATGCCCCCCAGCAATTTTATTGTTATTTGGGTCTAGAAGTTATTCTAACTATGCAGTGTGTATTTTGGCTGTAATTTGTGTAATCAGGGCTAGGACTGTTTACTTCATTGCCATCTTGTTTCTGTTGGATGGGACTAGCTACTAGTTACTTCAGCCATTATCACAATGAAAAAGATGGCTTACTTTGAAAACAATTAAACATGGATAGGTTCCTGTTTGAAAATCAGAGAAAACAAATTGCTTACAGGTATAAATAAATAGGGGTATGTTTAAAGTTTTACTTAAAGAACAGCTCAGAGCTGGAGAGAGACCATTTATGAACTATGATTTCCATTTAGTATCTTTTGTAATTCAAGGTCCGAGTTACCAGGCTTTCAGATTTGAAGATGTCTATCAATGAATACAACATTCGATCTGAGATTTTGTCTACGGGCCTGGGGACTGACAATCCAGAACATATAACACAACTTCAGAAGTTATGTGGATACATGAAGGTATTGGATCATGCAGAGGACTTGGAGCCTTTGTAAGTGTTTACAAATTTTTTTTTCCGCATATACTTTATTAGGAAAAAAAATCTATTATTTAATTTTGACTGGATATTTTCATGATTAATATTACTGAATATGATTTTCATTTAAACACAGAGACAACAGTGTTTGTGATATGTCTGCTTTCCTTTTAGCCACGTAATCATCTTGGAAAGAAAAATACCAGTTCTAGAAAATGTTAAACTAGTATTTGATGCAGATAGTCAAGTTTATCATGAAAATACGGAGTCTGAATTCAAATTCTGTTACCTTTTATTATGAGCAGTGCCTTTTTTGAATGCTGACTAGTCAGTACATAATACCAGTCAATACAGTAGAGCATACTGTTGGTGTTTGTACAACTGCAAGTTCAAGCTGGAATATTTAAACAGTTTACTTTAAAAGGATTAGGGCCATACACTTAAAGAGTATGGCTACATGATGTTTTTTGCAGTAAGAGCACTGTACTTTTTTTTCTTGTCTGTGCCTTGTAAACTTTCAGAACTGAGTATATACTGTATGTGGTGGAAGGGCACATCTCACCATGGCCTGTCCCAGATCCTAGGACCCTTGATTTAAAATGCTTGTGAGCAAGACATCTGTAGCTTTTTCATTCTGGCCTCTGTGTGGCACCTTGTTCAAGAGTTTCTTTAGCCATGTATTCTTCAGTTTGGAGAGCCATCATTGAAAATACAATTTAAATGCTTTTGTCTGACCAACCAAGTTTTCTTTAATATTTGCAAGGAAGAGAGAAATCTCAAATATATTCTTTCAGAGAGTAAATACTGCTTCATAAACAAAAAAGGTCCCTGTAATACCAGTATGGGCACTGTATGTGTTGTCTCAGGGTTGGGCAAGTTAATTACGGCTGTTGTTTCTGTGACTTAGCCAGTCAACAAGATGAGGAAGCCTAACCCCCTCTATAGTTCATTTCCATCTTAGATTGAGGTTCCTGCATTTCTATCTGGAACTGTACCAGAGTTTAATCTTAACAAAAGGATTTGTTTTTTCCCATATTTTGTTCAGCCTTAAAAATCAGTATTTGAGAACAGTGTTTGCAGTGTTGATGCTTGGAAGGCTTTTTTCCTCACAGAGGATCTTGGGCTCTGAGGTTTCCGCTACCTCGAGCACAACCTTTTTGAATTTATTTCTTGTTTCATGCTGTTACTGAACAGGAAGGTTGATAATCTCCTAATGGTCACCAGAGCACGTAATGCCAGAGACCAGACAACTTTATTGTGGTGCTGTGTGCAGCAATTCTGTCTCAAATATCTGTAACGCAACTGCTTGGATTACTTTTTGCAGATTCACTAAGCCTGATACTACTGTTGAAACATTCAGAACTGGCTGCAGTCTTTTTTAGTAAGGTACTAGTTAAATAAAGGGGACTCAAAGAGCTCCTGTAAGCTGAAGTTGACTGAGTAACTTCATTGGTGTTTTTTGCAAGAGTATCTTCTCCCTGTTGCATAATATGCATAGTTACATGTTGGTTATGCAAATTTCAGATGCTTCATTGCAGATTTAAATTTTATAAAAGAAATTTGTACTTCTTCGTATGTGGCAGATCACTTTGCCTCCCCTTAATCTGTGCTAGTTCGACAAGCATTCTGTATTACTCTGTTTTTTTGTCTAGGATTTGTGTGTGCAGTGTGCTAGTCTCTTATCGTTGTCCTTCTTGGCTATGAGTATGGCTCATTACTTAACAGGTACCCTTAATACTTGTATCACCCTATTTTTCTCTGGTCATGATAATTGCATCAAAGAATGCTTCTGCCCAGTGAAAGACTATATAAAACAGCACAAAGATAAAACACACTTCCCATGCTATTTTGAAAACTCATTTTTCTCTGAACTACTTGGCAAATTGCCTACATTGCAGAACTCCGGCCTGACATCCGCAGCCCAAACCACCTCCCATTAGTGCATCAAGCAGCACTCAGTATAGCGGGTGAGTTTTCTGTTCTTTTGCCTCAGCCATTCACTTCAATGATGTGTCCTTGCTACAGAGTCCTGGTCTTTTTGTGATTGTTCATCAGTCTCCCTCGTTAGTTCAAAAGCCAGCAAGATTCTTCAGTTAATTAAATGCTTGTGGTTTGTCAGATGCAGTGCAAGGATCTTACCTCTGTGACCAGAATGAAAGTGGTGGTGTTCTACTCCCACAGATGTTAGCAGTCTTCTAAACCAGTGGACCTTAGCATATATAGGCTGCACAGCCTTTCAGGCAAGCTTGGCATAGCCAGAATTTTGCATGTCGTAAACAGCACTTGTCAGTAAGATCAAGTTCAGTCTTAATTGCTGTAAGCATCTTTGTCATGGAAAGAAAATGGCTCACATAATCATCTCCCAAAATTAACATGGTCTATAGATATAAGTAGTATCCTTGCTTTGGAATAATCAGTCAGTTACGAATAAAGCCACTCTCTCTGGGCCTTCTCTCCAGACCTTTTTGATGATAATGGAGGAGGTCATGGCCCATCTCTAATGCATAGGCATCTCTCTAATTTACTACCTTGTTGACTGTTCAATAAATGCACAATCAAAACACTAGATCCTTCAATCTCTTTATGTGATCTTTGGATGTCGTCCCATGAAGACTTGGCAAATATTCCAGTCACTCCTGATTAATGGTGTTTGAGAAACGCAGGATATCCTTCACTGCAAGTGTTTCCACAGTTGGAGAGATAGTAGGCCTAGGTTGAAAAGTGGTTTGGTTTTTATTTTTTTTGGCAGGAATATCTTCTCCTTGCTGCAGAATATGCAGTTACATGTTGGTTGTGTCAATTTCAGGTGCTTCATTGCAGAATTCATATACAAAGCTTTTGTCTAACTTTGTTCTCTGTTTGACCAGTTTTCAGCCCCCTACCTTTCAAGTCCTCCTTCAGCTTGTGAGGCACCTCCTTGCTTGGTGGCTGTTTTTAGGGTTTCTGTGTGGCGTGCAAATAATTAAACATTTTTGTAGAACCTTGCTTGCTTTAAGGTAAGATTAGATTCTCTCAGACTTAGGCTTTCCAAAGCTATTCAGTAAATTGTAGGAGACTTGACTTTTAAAAAAAGTGAAAAAGTGTTTGATTCCTTCAAGTACATTACTCAGAAATAGTTTCTAAAAAATACTGTAAGTTGAAATTGCTGTGCTGTATTTTACCTATCCTCAAAGAATTGTTTAGTTGGAATTATCTGGAAAAGATTCAAAGCATTTTTTAAAGGTAGAAGTGGTTAAAGGTGTCTCATTTATGACTAAAATGACTTTAATCTCACCTTACTTTGGAGGTAAATTAGTAAGCTGTGTCAGTGCTGAATAAAGATGGCTGCATAGGTATTTAATACTAAATCTTCAATATGGATTAATTGAAAAGTGAGTATTTATTTATGCAGTCTGAAACATTAGGTGATGGCTTACTAGACTGGATTCAGTCCTGTTATGCCACTAGGTGTTTGGAGGTAATGCAAGAAAGTATTTTTCATTTGGACAGATGACTCAGTGTTTCAAAAATTATGCAGCGCTGTGTTCTTCTCAGTAATGTTTTGACAGATCTCCTAGGCTGTTGCAGAACAGGGGGTTGTGGCATCTGTCTAAGCTCTCAAGTAGATTGCCTCTGTTGCAACGTTTCCTGAATCTTGAGTTCAGCTAGTGAAGCCCCTAGCTGTACAGCTGGAAAGCCAGAGGTCTCTTACTAATGAGTGAAGAACTTTGAGTATTCTGAAATTTTACTTTTTCCAAGTCAGAATGAAATATGACCAAAAAGCCCCCAAACCTACTGGAAATCTTTGCAAAAGGGAATCATTTTCCTATCTAGGCCTGTCACACACAGTAAGGCCAATATCTTTTGATGATTCAAAGGAAATGCTGGTACCATCAGAATTCTAAATGTTCTCCTAACTTGAATTTCTGTATAAATGCTTCTTACTGAGTTACTGAAGTTCAGTGACCCTGTGGTGATATTTATGGTTTGCTAGAAGTGCATTTTATTGTATTTTTGTATATATTATAATGAAAAACTTAACTTCAAAAGGATTTCCAACTATGATTAGGAATCCTTTAAGTATTAAACATATTTAAACCCTTTCTTTTAAAAATGTTGTCTTCTTTGTTCAGAAGCATAAAGGAAGATACAGCTGGTCCAGAGAATGTGTCCAATCCACAGAATATGTCAATACAAGAAAATTCTACTGAAAACGGTAATTCTTCTAAAATTATTTTTGGAAATCATCCATGTGGTAAACCTTTTCACAATTTCCAAAAATTTTAAAACTTTAGTTAAAGTTAGGTGCTTAAATGTCATTTTACCAAATGCAGACCTCTGAGTATACAGAGTAGCACCATATAGCAAATGTTTACAATAAGCTACTGTGCTGTGTTGACCCTGGCTGGATGCCAAGTGCCCACCAAAACTGCTCTATCACTCCCCTTCTCAAACTGGACAGGGGAGGGAAAATATAACGAAAAGCTTGTGGGTTGAGGTAAGGACAGGGAGAGGTCACTCAGCAATTACCATCACGGGCCAAACAAACTTCACTTTGGTAATACATTAAACTGATTCTCCCCCATCAAATCAGAGTAGGAAAATGAGAAATAAAAACTAAATCTTAAACAACCTTCCCCTCACCCCTCCCTTTTTCCCCGGCTCAACTTCACTCCCAATTTTCTCTACCTCCTCCCCAAGCAGCGCAGGGGGATGGGGAGTGGGAATTGAGGTCAGTTCATCACACGTTGTCTCTGCTGCTCCCTCCTCCTCAGGGGAGGACTCCTCACACTCTTCCCCTGCTCCAGCGTGGGGTCCCTCCCACAGGAGACAGTCCTCCACAAACTTCTCCAATGTGGGTCCTTCCCCCGGGCTACAGTTCTTCATGAACTGCTCCAGTGTGGGTCCCTTCCATGGGGTGCAGTCCTTCAGGAGCAGACTGTGCCAGTGTGGGTCCCCCACAGGGTCACAAGTCCTGCCAGGAGCCTGCTCCAGCATGGGCTCCCCACAGGGTCACAGCCTCCTTCGGGCACATCCCCCTGCTCCGGCGTGGGGCACTCCCTGGGCTGCAAGTGGATCTCTGCTCCGCCATGGCCCTCCGTGGGCTGCAGGGGCACAGCTGCCTCACCATGGTCTTCACCATGGGCTGCAGCGGAATCTGCTCCGGTGTCTGGAGTACCTCCTCCCCCTCCTTCTTCACTGACCTTGGTGTCTGCAGAGTCCTTCCTCTCACATATTCCCACTCCTCACTCCAGCTGCAGCTTTTGTGTTCCTCTGGTTTTTTTCCCCCTTCTTAAATATGTTATTACAGAGGCACTACCACTGTCACTGATGGGCTTGGCCTTGGCCAGTGGCGGGTCCATTTTAGAGCCGGCTGGCATTGGCTCTGTCAGACATAGGGGAAGCTTCTAGCAGCTTCTCACAGAAGCCACCCCTGTAGCCCTCCCACTACCAAAACCTTGCCACGCAAATCCAATACAGCCACAAATACCATATAGTTAGCATCCTGGAGATGCTGTGAGAGCAAGCCATATGAATATAGCTGTATTACTGTTTGGGAAATATTCTGTCCTTGAGAGACTGAGAATTGTCTGGCTCTGAATGGAATGTGTGAGCAAGAAAACTCCTGTAGAGAGGACGAGCTGTCAAAGGCCATAGGATTTAAGGAAGTTGAAATCTGTTGAAATGTGAGGTGAATAACAGCATTGTACTCTGGGAGATTTTGGGTTTTTTTTCCATCCTAAGATTCAAGGTGGTAGAAAATGTCACTTTTTTTTGCGCCCCTCTTTTTTGTACCCATCTTTTTTTTTCTTTTTAATGCTGAAGGATGTGGTATTCAGTCAGTAGAGGCTTAAAAGCACACGGCTGTGTCAGTCATAGAAGGGGGACAGAGGATGATCTGGCAGTTAGCATGTGAGTCTGGAGCAATGAAAGCTGAGCGATTAAAAAATTGCAGCAGGCAAAAGTCAGATAAGATCCTGGAGTGCTTATCATAGATGGCTTTTTACCTGGTGGAGTGACTGTAATGCCATGCTTCAAGCTGTGATGGTAACATCAATATTAGTTGTTTCATCCCTGAAACTCTTAGTCAGTTTCTAAAATGACGTGTTTCAGGTTTCAAATAAATAATGTCTTGAAACTGGAAACAACTGGAAAAAAACCTGGACCTTTACCTGACCTGGAAAACTGCATTTTTGGTGTTTTTTTTTAATTTTCTTATACCAACTATAATACTCCTTCTGGTAAAAATTTTCAGTTGAATTATTAACTTCATGAAATCTTTCCAAATAGGAAGTACCCAATATAAATGCCGAATAGAGTCTTGCAGCAGTAATTTGATTGCTAGCAAGTTATTTTTATGATGGTACTGGGGTATTCTGGAAGTATCTGGTTTCTGTAGTATAGGTAAGTATAAAATATCTTTCTGGATTTCTTATTTTTAGATGGTGTAGCTCAAACTAAGGAAGCAGAAGACTCTACCCTGTGTCAGCGTAAATGGTACAAAAAATTCAGAGTGACTTGTTCCCACGCTTGCTTTTTTTTATGTGAACTGCCAAACAGGACAATCATCCTTACTGAGGTTATGTTTTGTGAGTAAATAGGTATAATACAGGTAGAAGTATTCTGTTACATCACTGTTGAGCTTGAGAGATTACTGTTGCTGTTAGATATGTATGTATACACACACATCATCTTGTGAATCCCTTAAGTAATTTAAATTGCCCTTTTGCTTATTCCTGGAAGCTAACTTTATCTGTTGAAATTACGTAATCTAATTAGACACCATAGTACTAGGAAGTGAATGAAAACAAACACTTTTTCAGCTCAGTCCATGGGTATAAAATGCCAGCTCTGACTTGCACTTGTCTGGATTATGTTTTAACCAAAGACAATCCTATTTGAAGTCTGAATTGTAACTCCTACCCTTCTGTCTCTGCATATTGGTATTTAATGAGATGAATCAGTTTTGTGTCTCTTCCCCTTAATGTGAATCTGTTCTTGGGGTGGGGGGGGAAGCGTGGAATCTCTGATTCTATTTTGAGAATGTGTCTGCAACACAAAACTATGGCCCATTTCCTTTTCTTTCTTTCTTTTGTGGTTTTTTGTTTTCTTTTGCGGATAAGACAATTCCTGTTGATGAATAATTTGAGAAGCATGCAGTAGAAATGAATGCTAGGTTTGTGATTATAAGTATGCTGAGGGACATATTGGGTGTGGTTTGTGAGGAAAGTCAGCAGATAGTGGATCCTGAGAAGTTTTTAAATTTCTTACACACTTTGGGACTGGGCAGTGCTTTTCTTTGGTGGCTTATTCTACGTCTTCTACCTGTTAATGCTAGTTACGGGGTGACTAACATTTTCTTGTGCAAGTACCAGAAGTATTTTGTATTTTAGTCTATTGGAAGAGTTGTTGGTAGGGTAATTGAATCCACATGTATCTCCTCCTGCAGCTTAGCTAGCACAGTTTAAGATCTTTGTGTCATACATGTTGAGGTATGGGTATGACTGAGGGTATGATAAGGGAATGAACCTGAATGAATGTATATTGCAGTCTGCTAATAGGATTTATCTTTCACTGGTTAAAACCTTTCAGCACTTGGGGGAAGTTTGAGGCATAAGAGCTGTAGAATAAGCGGTTGAAAACCTTGATGAGAAGTGTGTATTTGTGTCTATGGTCAGTTGAAAAGTTTACTTTGTCTTTCAGAGGTTGGTCTTGCTACTGTTAACTTTTCCTTTGTCATTTCAAGATTAGACTATGATAACATCCTTAAATGAGGCAGTAAGTTTGATTCCTTTGGATATCAAAGTTAATGGAGTGTGTCTCCCCACTTGAACTAGTAGATGTTCTCCTCCGAAGACTGAGATTGCAGTGCTTTTGTCGCAAGCTTTGCTGACATCCTATCACATGCTTTCCTGATACTGCTGTTCAGTGTCAAATAATTATGGTTGAGTACACCTACAGACACTGAAACTCAGCTGGTTGCTTGTAACCTAATGGGAAAATTCTGGCTGTATGTGAGACAGCTTGTCTAAAACTCAGTTGTTTTCTATTTTGGAAAAAATCCAATTAAATTTTCTTTATTTTAGCTTTTATCCAGAAATAAAATGGTTTCAAAATGAAGAGACTGTTACAGTGAAGGTAAAAATAACAAGTGTAGCTGACTGTAAATGTGACTTCACTAAAGAGAAGGTGGTTTTCAGGTAGGTTTAAGAAATTTAAGTATAGTAAACACAACATTTGACTGTCATCTTGCATTTAATTTTTTTTAAACTTCTTTATGATGTAGTGCTTGTTCAGGAGACAAACTTTATTTGGCTGACATGGAGCTGCATCAAGATATACTTGCAGAAAAGTCTACGTGTGTGATTAAGGATAAAGAGGCTATTATTGTTCTCACGAAAGAGAAAAAAGGAGCGTGGTGCAAATTACTGAAGAACAAGGTGAAGTGGAAATTTGAGAATTATTGAATGTTCTGAACATATTCGCTGTGTGTCAGTGCAGTTACTTCAAACAATGTTTTTTTTCAACAGAATCCTCATGTGTCTTTTGATTTTGAACACTGGGAAGATTTTGAAGATAGAAGTCCTTTTCCAGTTGGTAAGGAATGAATGAGTCAGTGTTTGTAACGCATAGAATTACTAACATCCTTATTTTTGGATAGGCTTTATCTAAAACACTCATTTATTTCAGATATGTGACATTTAGCTGACTTGCTCAAATTCTCTGAAAACAGATAAGAGGACCTCTAATAGCAAACTATAGGCAGCAGGGCGTTTTTCTATCAGAACAGCACAGACAAAGAGCAGTTTGAAGTAGTTTTTAGTGGTTTGGTCTGGTTTGTAGTCTAAAGTGTGGGGTTTTGTTGTTTTGGTTTTTGTTTTGTTTCAATACTACTACATATTTGTTCTAAAGCTCTTGGTTTTTCTTGCTTTATAAATGTTACACTTTGTTAATTACTTCTAGGTACAAAAAAATTGTATTGCACTGCTGCAGTAACCGAAGAATTGGTTGACTCCTCAGAAGACAGTGGAACAGACAGTGATGAGTAATTTGGAGACAAATCTTTTTCCTTTGATAACAATTATGCTTCAAAATAGTGTCTCTTGCATGAGTATTTCCACTAAAATTGATACGGAAAATAGGGAACAAAGTCCTTACCTTTGGGCGCTAAGAATCTGAAGAAATACTCTGTAGAAGAATATTATGTGTGTTTTTTCCAGTGTCTTCACTTTAAAATGGTTGGCTTTTGTGATGATGTGCACATATGTACGTGTGCCGTCCAAACAGTAAAATCTAAAGATTAAATTTGGGTTGTGAAGCACTTGAATATTTTAGTAATTACAGAGCTTCTAGTTTACTTATGTGAATGAATTTGCTGTGTTAGGAATAGTTAGTAATTTTTGAAGTTTCACAAATGCTGATGATCTGTCAATTGTTTCTACCATATCCCTCATATTCATACACTATCAGTTTGTTGACAGTCATCACATTTGTCAGGTCTGCATCAAGAAATGATGCCTTGACTCCAAAGGCAAGTTTTGTTACTTGATTGGAAATATGTTGACTTGGTGTGAAATTTTGTACAGTACAGCTCGCTATAGTAACTGACTGCTGTACAACTTTTCTGGAACAAGCACTGTGATAGTAGATTCAGTATTTGTTTTGTTTGACATTTTTCAGTTTTCATGAATGCTCTTATTTCATTACCTCTCATTTATCTAAAACTTTTCTCCTTTGCAAATGAACAATAAAATCTTGTCTGTTTAGCCCTAAGGCTTTGCCTTTTAATATACTATCTTTCAGTAAATAATTTTTCACTGTTACATTTTTGCACATCCAGAACATCTTGCAGTGAAGTAATAATTTAGAAGATATTTATAATAAATGAATGTAGTATAGATCTCTTTGCATCTGTAGATTTTAAAGCACGCTAGTTTCCCCAACATAGCTATATGGTGATTTAGAATGGAGACTTCACTTTACAGATTTATTTTAATAATTAAGCCTAATTTTTTGTTGTATTCTTAACTAGGAGGAATAGACTTGCTTGTTGGGGATTATTCTTTCAAGAAATATTGGGATGCCTTTGCTCCAAGAATGGGAGAAGGACTGGATCAATGTTTACACTGACAGCTACAGTTTTTCTAATATTAGCATATAATAAAGCTGCTTCTTTCTGAATATTTAAGAATATTGATGAAGCCAGTGGAAAACAGAAACAGTTCTAATTGTTAATGTATGGCTAAAAAAATTAGTGCTGTTGGGAACCTGACTACAACTGAGCTCAATTGTAACCTTCACCTGAGTACAGGTACTTGCAAAGCTGTAATTGTTGTAAAAGTACTTGAAGAAATCAGTAATGTAGCTGTATTTTGGTCTTGCTCTGCATTGTGATGCAAACAGAAGACACTCAAACACCTAATTGAAAAAAATGCGATGCAGCACGATGTTTTCCTTCGTGTGTTTTGTTCTTTGACTTGTCTGATACCTAAATGTAAGGTGATTTTTCTGCTGGTAGATAAATTAGTGGGTTATTTAATAGACATAAGTTATCTGTAATTTTTGTTTGAAAAGTAAGACACCTTATATGAGGTAGAAGCAAAAGCTGGTTTTAGCTATACATTCTTAGCAGCTGCCAAGAGCCAATTTATAAAGAACAGTGTAAAAAAAGTAGCAGTACATTCCAAGAATATTCTCTTGGCCTCAAGCAATTTTTGATCACGGTCTTCATGACTAAGAGGTTTTCTGTGGAGTTCTTATTTGAATTATTTCAGCTGCATTTTGGAACCTACATCAACTTCTAGCATTTCTCCTGTGCTAAGGAAGTCAGTAGTCAACATATTTTGTGAAGATAGATCCCCCCCGCCGTGTTTTGAAGCCATCCCTGCTCTGTCTGCTTGACATCCTGTACCCTCAAGATGTAATAGGAACAGATAGCTCACTTTTCCCATTTTCTTGTCACTTAAGACTCTGCCTATGGACCTCTGTCATCATTTTTCCCCCCGTCCCCCAATCAGGTATCTCTATTTCAGCTTTCAAAATTGTAGTAGATAGTCATTCCCTACACAACGGTATCCTATTCCTTTGGTCTTTCCCTAAACCTTACAGTTGTTCTGTTTGAAGTGGTATTTTTACCAGCTGGGGTAGGGGAACAGCAGTTTTAACAGTGTGACTGGGACAAAACACTGTGGCAAGTAGGTACTTTATATGCAGTGTCATAATTACAATTTTGTTTGCTCTCCTTTGCCTTCCTTAGTCAATCTTAACCTTCTTTATACTTGCTTTACACTGATTGAACATGGAGCTGATATTTTCATGGAGCTGACTATAATCACAAAATCTCCATCAAATGAATCAGAACCCATCGTTTTTATATGCACCTTTGGGATTGCTTTTCTATGTAGGAGATGCAAAATGAAATATATACAAACTTAAGTTTTATTTATTTCTTTGTAGCTGCAGGATGATAGAAATAGCTTCTTTAGTTGAATTTGCTAGGCTAGAGGTAGTATGAACTTGATGATCTTCAGCCAGTTGCTTAATATTCTTGTGTTACATATTTAGGATGAAGGTGCTTAAGAGTTGTTGAGAGGACTTGTGCTTTCAGTATAAACAGTCTTTCTCAAATTAATCACTTCAAAATATTGAGAAGTGACTTGATAACATGTCTTCCTTTGTGAGTTTGCACTGAGGGAATATAGTCGTAAAGAATGTTACCAAGAATCCTTAAGTTTCTTGGGCAGGGAACGTAAAAGCTGCTTACATCTGTATGTTAATGTAGTATCTATTTTTTTTTATTTAATTTTAATCGGCTATCAAATGGAGTGTATCTAGGATGATGAAGTTACCTCTGTAAAGTCACGTTCATGCTGAAGATAATTTCTGTGGCATTTACTCACTGTTCTGTAACTTGGATGGTTTTGGAGAAAACACAGATACCTGAGAAATTAAGCTTTGATTATCTTGTTATAATTTAAAAAAAAAAAAAAATCAGCCTCTTTTCTTCCTGTCAACTGTGCTTTCCATTCTTTTTTGATTCCAACTTCCTTAGTCTTTAATTTTTTTGATAGCTAGTGTTTGGTCTGAGAAACTGAGAATGGAGTTAGTCTGGTTTTATGTTTTTTCTGTCCTTTCTTTGTGGCCTGTTGCATGTGATGCTGTAAATGATAGCTGCTTCATTCTTTCAGCAGTGTGATCAAAAGCATCTTAAGAGTGTTGCTGGTAAGTTTTGCTATCTTCATAATTGAAAAGTTTCTCTTGTTTATTTTGAGTAATTTTAATGCAGAAAACAAGATACTGTAACTTATTAGCAAATAATGAAAAC
The DNA here is from genome assembly GCF_030463565.1 of Pelecanus crispus. NCBI lineage: Eukaryota > Metazoa > Chordata > Aves > Pelecaniformes > Pelecanidae > Pelecanus > Pelecanus crispus. The sequence continues at coordinate 36,585,668 of NC_134650.1, forward strand.
AGCTCTGCTGGACACCATAATCTGGCTCAGAAATGGTTTATTCTTATATATTTAACGTTTTTCAAGTACTAAAGTGTTGCAAAAATAATACACCAGTATGAACATAACAATTTAGAAACTATAAATGTGTGCCAGACTAAATTGAATCTCCTTCAATCAGTATAGCACTTAAAAAAAAAAAACTGGTACATATAAAATACTTCATTCAGTAACTTCCTCTGCTGGAACAACTTCCAAAAGCATCTGAACGTGCATAGTGATGGACTCTGATGGAAGAAAGTTATTGTTAGAGGCTTTATGAGAGAACAGTATTTCTATTCAGACTTACACTATTTTTCTAAGTGAGAAAATTATCCTTGTGAGTAGTTGTCTGTCTCTTCTGTATTCCTATCTCAAACTTAAAAAATAAGGGGTGGTGAACAAAAGCAATCTTACGATCCAAGCTACAACATTTCAGGGTATCTAAACTTGCTCTTAGTAGAGTACAGTGTTTCTAATTGCATAATTACATGATATTTAATAATCCCAAGGGGGCAGGAGAGATGGGTGATGGGATTTTTTTAAATGTCTGGAGAACTACTAATTCTGTCCATTCTGTCCCCTTCAGCTGGTTCCATTTTCCCTTTTAGAAATACCTGTGTATCTTGTTTTCCCTGAGATAGTTGCAAAGAGTTTCTCTTGAGACTATGCAAAATCATTTTATAAATGGTCAGACTGGGTTCTTGCAGCTTTCACTTGACTCAGCAGCACTGTGATTAATTTTGGTCTTAATCTTGTTAACATTTTCTTTAGTAAGTATAGCAAAATTGATTAACTTGAGCTAAAAGCAGAGGATTTTGTGGCATAAGAATGTATGTCTGCTGATCTTTAGTTAATGGCTAAAGCAATGTTTTGAAATATGAACAATCAAAAAACTAACTTTCCAGATAAAATATTTCTGTTCATTTTAAAAGTCAGTTTCTCTGTACTACTACAGTGATGTATTGCTTTTTTGTGAATTAAGTTTTGTTTTTCCTGAAGTCAGGCATCATTTTTTTCACAGGAAGGAGTAAAATACAATATTTAGTAAAGCTCACTATATGCCCCTCACTATGTCTGGAAAATTGCCTCCCTCCACACCCCGTTCCCGTGATTTAGACGGGATGGACCATATAATGAGCTTCATTATGGTAATTACTTTAACCTAAAGCTTAGCAATGTTCTGTTGAATTTGGAGCTGGCTGTCTGAGGTATACTTACTTGATATTTTTCGGGGCCAGTTGAATTTAAAATGAACAAAAAGTACATAAACTATAAGTCCACTAAGTATAAATAAAACACAGTACAAATAGGCCAATTCAGGTGCACTGATGATTGGTGCCAATACCAGTAAAATGGAGACTAATGTCACTATGACTGGAATGATGATGGGTATCTGTAAGATAGAAAGCACAAAATTACTTGTTCATTCTTTTGCTGTTCTTACAGAAGGGGCATATATGAAAGAAGAATATTTTCATTGCCTTATGCAGTTTTTCCTTCTAAAATTTCTGGAATTAGATGGGGCAATTGAAAGACTAGCAAGAATTTGGATAGGGAAAACTCTTCTGCTAAATCATTGACCAAGATCTCTTTGTCTGTATTGCAAATTGCAGTGTAAAAATTTGCATTTCAATGAATGTGGGACCCGACTCCAGTGCAGTGACCTGGGTGGGGTCTTTTTTGGGTACTCTTTCAGTGGTAGTATGCTTGCTGCAGTTTCCCATCCCTGAAAATGTGTCTTGTGCCCATGATCTGTGCAAGTAAAAATAAACATCGTGTAACCTTTTCCCAGTCCTTATGAGTTTTGCCCTAGTGCAAAACTGGAACAAAGAGAATAATTAGAAATAAATGGCTAGGTTTCAGGTAAGGGCCGGGGGGGGGGGGACGACATGACACAAACAAGGAGGAGTCTGTCTGAGGATGTTGTTTAAATATCCAAATATTTAGGAGGAGTTTGTGTTTCAGTATTTATGGGAGTGGAGGAAAAGTCATACTGAATGCTGAACTTACCTTGATTGGTCTCTTGAGTTCCTTTCTTGTAAACCTCATAACAATGAGTGCAAGTATGGTTAAACCATAAAACAGCCAGACTGCGAAACTAAAGTAATTTATAAGTGTGTCAATGTCACCAGGGATAATATAAATAATAGCAATGGCCCCCTAAAAATGAAAATGAAAATTAGTATAGTCTACTATAAAAGAAGGCTGAATTTAACTTATGTGTCAGTATTGGGTATATGTTTACAGTGTTCCAGAGTGTGATCTGTGAATGCTTTTGCTTAAACATTTGGATGTAAGTGTATTGCAGCACCTTTAAAGATAGTATCTACATCCTGCCAACATGTGTTTATGTTTGTGTGCAATCTTAATTCCATTTTAAGTCAAAAGACTTGCAATTTGTATGCAAATCTGTTATGTTGTTGACTGCGTATCTTGGAGGAAGTGAAGATACTAAATATATTTTTAGGTTATTAAAGTTACTGGGGTCAACAGCAATTGAATTTTGAATTTATCTTGGTTTACCTTGAAGATAAGATAAATGGGTAAAATATATAAAAATAACAAGATATTCTAGATTTATTTTAAGATGTATTACTGAATAGAACTGTTTTTTAGTGAGATGTTAAAGGAATTCTTACAGGGAGGAAGTAGGGTAGTGATAGCTTTCTTTCAGGCATCCTGTGAAATAAAGGATTTGCCTAATACTAATTATTTAATTTCTTAATTTTGTTTTCATGTTGTGGCTTCTTAAAAACATTTTGATTTTAAAATCCAGTTCTGGAATTGAGAAATTGGGGGGTTTTTTATATAGTCTTTTTTCCTAATGTGTATTTAGTAATTTTCTTCTCTGGCTAGTCAAAGGTATGTGTGAAGACCGCTGGCAAGAAATTATGAAAGCACGTATTACTGGAAAATTTTTGTTTATAATTTTTCTGTACTTAGAATATATACTTACGTAAAATATGATAGCAGGTGCTGGTGTTAAACGCTTAACGCTAATGTAAGATAGCACCTTTAGCATGTGCCCTTCACGACCTGCAACATAAACAAGTCTGACAAAACAAAAACAAGGCAGTCTGGTTAGTGTGGCACCTAGACTTTAAGTGGTGTTACTAAATAAAAAAATTCATTTTCAGGTTTGTTTTATTATGTGGCTACATCTGACTATAATTTCATCAGTATTTCCTTTGATATGCAATGGGACTTAAGGAGTATTGTAGTAGACTGAAATAAGGGAAATAACCCGTATTAAAGCAGTGAATTTGAAACTAATTCTGAACCAGTATAGGAGAAGTGAACTTGAAACTAATTGCAGAATCATTAGTTTGCACGTTTAATTTAAATTTTTTTTTTGAAAAAAAGTTAGCTACTGTGTCCCTTTTAATTAAATATTTCGTAATTAATTTGCTCCATATTAAAAAGCTACATTGACAATCTTCTGTCAAAAAAATTGGTCTTTACAGCCCTATCATATTCAGATAGAGTTGAAATTTAAAATATTTTTAAATAGTAAATGGAAGCATTGAACAACTGATAGAAAGGAATAGGTTCTCTTTCCAATTCTCGTCTTTATCATTACTGGTGTAGTCATGTTCTTACTGGCAATTTTTTTTAACTGTAATTCTTAGCTTTAAGCTTGATGAGAGGTGGAAAAAAAACCTTTTGTGCTATGCCTGCTTTGAATTAAGAGACTTTATTTTCTAATTTTTGAAACCAGCATAGCCACTGCTTCTTTTTGAAAATTAAACAATATAGCTAGATTTGCAGGTACTTTTTAATTACATTTTGTACATTTGGATCAGAAGAATCTCTATATCTTTATGTGTGTAGATACATAAACGTGTATATAAAATTTTCCATCCTTTAAAAGTTTTCATTTTAAGATACTTAGAATGGGAGCTTACCTGCCTGCAGTAAAACAGGTCCCATTGGCAGATCCAATTGTAGAAAAGGCCACAAAGAGAGGAACTATCCAGGAGGCTGGATAAAGGACTCTATCTCCGAATGTCTGTGATATGGGATTAAAATGAATCATTTTTGTCATTTTAACTACCATTTGGTATATTCAGTAATGTTGGAGCCTCTTTAAAAGTACAGTAAATGGGTATCTAAGGTATGTTACCAATCAAAACATATGTTGTAAATTTTGTGTAGTTATTAAAGAATGCTTTGCCAAATGAAGACCTGGATTAATTCATGAACCACTCTTTACAGAGCAGAATATTGTTGTTGTGGTGTTTGAGATGCAGCATCTGTAGGAAACATCGAGAGACATGTAAAAACTACACAGAAATTAAATTCTTTTAAAAACACCTGGTTTGGGGATGTGTCTGCAAAACAAAAAGAAAGATAGCATTGCAGCAGGGAGCCATGCATACGCAAGCTGGTTTCAACCTGTATAGGAGGAGTAACACTAGTAGCGACGGCATGACAGCCTAGGCCTTATGGGGGAACACGTAAAGGACAAGCTTGCTAAGGTCCTTCACTACACTTCACTTTTCACCTGTGCCATGGTATGTTAGTTGTTACTGCAGGATGGATTAGATCTGATGTAGGTACATTGATCTACTGTAAATGAACTTGAATTCAAACTTTTTGGACAGGTAGGTTTGGGGTTTTTAGTTGGGGGGTGGTTATCTCTTTAGTAAGTCAAGCATAAAGAGTTCTGGTTTTGCAGAAGTGTAACATCAGTGTTGTTTCTTTGTGCAGTAGTAGGACATTCAGTGCTAAGCAAGAAGTCTACTTACAGATGTGTAGACCTCTTTATACAGTGCACTCCTCTTGCTGTTTGCTGTGCTGCCTTTGTACTGCTCAGTGGCAGTTCTGAGATTTTGTTGTTAATTTAGTCTGAGTTTAGTGGTAGCTGATATGTGTTGTTCACAGACTGTAAGTTTAGTGGTATACTGAATAGGACTAGTTCTTAAACAAGATATATCTTGATATACATTGCTGTACCTCTTGGTGCAAACAAGATGCTGGAATGCACTGAAGTTCTACATTTTAAAAGATTATATTTCTTAACATTTTTAAGTATTTCTCCATTAGTGTACTTCTTCACTGTGCTACGCTGCATTTTGCATGCATGTCGCATACTGTTTGTTTTCCCCAAAAACTAACATTAGTAAAAATGGCTGCATGACCTCTCAACAGTTATTTCAGAGACAAATGTCCCATGAAAAATTCACTTAGTGGAACTGAAGGGACAAATGTGTTTGTTAAGATTTTAGAAATTTATGTAATCTTCAATTTTGTCTGTAATAGTATGTCTTGCAATAATGTAAAAAGGATGTTTCTTAGCTTTGATAAGAAAAAAAGAAGAATAAGGAGGAAGTGAATTATGGACTACTTGCTCCAGAATGACAATCTTTGATTTACTGTCATTTTGCATGTGCTTCTTTCTTGGAAATACTGGAAACACTGGAAAGGGCAAAGCAGCAGTCAGATGCTATTTCTCTTTTCATCTTTTTGGTGCTTATGGAAAACAGTTAACCTCCGAGCTGTAGTGTTTCCAAAATGTTAACTGAAGACTGCATTACTTTGGCTTGCTTGCTTTTTTTCCTTGGGATATGACACAACTACTGTTTAAATTAAGCGCTACCAGAATAAATTTTAGGTGAAGAAATGACAGTAGATAATCGGGGAAAAAGGTGACACTGACAGCTGAGACAGAAATTAATTGTATCTTAAGCAAAATTACAGGTTCCTTTTTGCTCACGGCTTTAATGCACACAGCCGCCTTCAGATGCTCTATTACAAAATAAAGTGGCTTACCACAGCAACTGCCTGGGACTGCAGGAGTTCTGTTGAAGTCATTACGGTGAAATATGAAATGTTTATCAGAACGTAACAAACTGTAACCAAGGGGATTCCAATAATTATAGATAGCGGTAGATTTCTGAAGAATGCAAAAGTAAGACTCCATCAGCATTGCTATATCACTGGTAGAGTTGTCATAGTAAACTGTGGACTCTTACTTTTTCCCCATATGCTCTTTGGGTGTATTTACATTTCTCTATTGTAGACCCCATGGAAATCAGGATTTTAAAAAAGGAAAAATACAGCTTTATGCAAATTTATGAAGCCTGTAATAGATGCTAATTAGCTCTTAGTGCTCAAACCTTGAATAACCATTGCTTTTAAAACCAAACCAAAATACATGCCTGCTTCTACAAAAATATTGAGTGTTTGATTTCTGTCACTAGAAACACTGCTTTCCTCCACAGTTTTACCTGTAAGGATTTTTAAGTTCTTCTGTGATGTAATTGAGTTGATTCCTGGAAGGAAAAACATTTGTATGTTGTTATTAGCAGTCACGTGTTGAAATACTAAAATATTACAATCAGGTGTTATTTCCTGTGTGTTACTGGTTTTTACCTCTTTAGTTAAAAAAACCCAACCAAACAAAAAAACCCAACTTATGGTACAACCAGTCTTAAGCAGCAAAACTGCAGGATAAAAAACTGTGAGCTTCTTAGCCAAATGTCAGCCTCTTGATTCACCATCTTTTCCTCCTTGCGGTTTTAGAAGTATCTCTCAGATTTTGAAATGAGATTGTCTTTGTCCTTGGATAAAATATCCCAGAATAACAGAACAAATATTTGGCAGACATTTATCTCAAATTTACAAGATTGCCTTTGAACTTCAGGCTTTGCAATATCTGAGCCTTCTCAAATAAAAGCGCAGGCGTACCCATTGCAAGGACTGAAGCAAGTCTGCTGATGTTTCACAATAGTACTGAAGTCCTGTTATCTAGAAAACAGTCATGAAAGCCTTCTTACGGATTACATCTATCAGAATTATAATTTCTAAATGCTCATTTTTGCTAGAGCACGTAGACCAGATTGAAACAAGATTTTTAGTCATCCACTTCTGAAAATGTGAGCAGGAGTAGGTGTTTACAGTTCAACAGGCTAATTTTCAAACGTCGGTGCCCGGTGGTTACATATTGAAATAATTATTTAGGCACCAGCTTCCCTGCCACATTAAAAAAATCTGGTTGAATGTCTGAATTGGCAGACATACATGCCTGAGTTGAGACACTCAAGCTTGGAAATAGAACCTGAAAGAGTAATCCATTTAAATATCAGTTCAGTTTTAAGCATCTAAATGGGACTTGCTTTGTTGTAAGTTAAGATTTATATTCTGAATTCCATCCAAAATACAGACCTATATGCAAAATTTCACACTTCGAACATTTAAAAATAGCATTAATGGATCAGACCTTGATCTTAGACTTGTGCCAACAGAGCCCTAGACCAATTGATATTCCCTTTAGTTTCAGGAAATGAAACATGTAAGCTGTTTTCTGGACTGCGACAGATTAAGTTAAATATTCCTGCCAGTAAATAAGTTTATTCTTAAGAAAATAATTCTGGAAAGCACTCTTCTGAGTATTAAATATAAGTGCTGTATGTAGAACATAAATGTAAACCTAAACCCATCCATATTTGTGACTATTTTCAAATGTAAGTGTTCTCTTAAATCTAACGTGGTAGATGATAATGGATAAACGGATCTGGAGACTTAAACTTGAAAGCTTCTCAGGGAAGAAGACTTCAATGTTTTTACACTAATTCCAAATGAAACTGAATAAGAAAAAAATTTGAAAGTTGAACCTTATGATTTCTGACAATGTGGGGGTTTTTATGTCCTCCTGTACTAATCAACCACCACTACATACTTCACAAGAAATGGCAGTTGATGGGGTGATCTGTAGGGGCTCTGGGAAGGCTGTTTTGCCTAACGTAATGGAATTAAACTGTGTTCTATTCTCCTTGTTACCACAGTATCCAAGCACCTTCAGCAGCAAAGCAGTAGCCCTTTCAGGATTTAATATTGTTTCTTTCCCTAATAAACAGTAACTTGAAGATTCAGGGGGTCAGGAGGGTGTTTGGTTTTTTGTTTATTGGGGTTTTTTTTCTTTAACCAGACCAGTGTTCTATTTCCAGAATTCATTAAGAGATTCATAATAACAAGTCAGATGTTAACTTTTTCTGATCACATCTTTGAGTTCTACAGGGAGAGAGTAAACCAGTTAAAGGCTGTTAAACTGCACTCGTTAACACTAGTAAAGAACCTTACCATCCATCATATGCCCAGAGTCCATTATAGAATGCCAAACTGAGAGAACTAACAGAAATTTTACTGTCCTTGAAAGAATCTTTAAAGTTTTCAGTTTTTCCTGCAGAAAAGACACAGATTACTGATCAGTGTTGAAATAAATTCCTTTAATCCCAAACAGATGAAGAAATATTCCAACATCTGTTTCATGTTTTGAAACATCTCACTGTTAAAATCAATTCATACCAATTTTTATGAATTGATCTGTAGTGTTGTATTTCCCACCCACCTCCCTTCTCTAAAACAAAATACCATAGTTCCCAGGAGATCTGGAACTAAAACACTGAATAAAGAGAGCCTCATTGTTGTGCCACTTCTGTCAGTGGGAAATTTTTAAATGGTCATAGCAGAAGCTAAAATAATCTTTGCAAGTAAAGTATATTTGATTACCTTGTGCAAGGAGAACAATTCCACTTACAATAATGATCGTGACAATGATCATTTTAGCAGCCGTGAGAACATTCTGGAGATAGCTTCCCAGCTTCACACTCACTGCATTCACTATTGTAATTATCACTAAAAGAAATTAATATTTCTGCATTAGTCAGAACTGAAAGAAAAGTTGCTTCTTAACCCCCCACCTTTTTTTTTTTACTGTACTGCTTTTTCCTCACACTGTTTGTGTATATTATACACTTTTTTAACATAGTATGTTTGGATAACACTTAAAATAGTGAGGAAAAACAGCTTTATTAATTAGATTTTGATAGTACCTTTAACAAAAAAAAAAAAATTATTTTGAAGTTGCACAGCATTCTGATAAATACAGAAATAATACCTCCACACTTAATTTTTCTTCCTTTTCTGCTACAAATAAGCATTCGTTCCACAGCTATGTCTGTCTTGGTAAAGAATAAAAGAAACTTAGACTAGGAACAAACCATTTTTAAACCTATCCTTTTTATATGTTGAATTAGTTATTGTGGGAAGGGCTTGCTGTACTGTGTTCCAGAGTTTTCCGTTGCTTTCAGTGTAGGGTTGCTTCCTGATGTCTTCATGATTAACCTGCTGAAGTCTTACTGTGCTGAAATGTATTCATTGATGGGGTTGAACGGAAATCACTGTGTAATTATGGATCTTGTCTCTTTCTTAAAAAAAGTATGAATCTTACCAATGGCAGCTGCTGCAAGACACTTGATGACAACTTGGGGTGGATCGCAACCCGGATAAAAAGGAGCTGATGCATATTCCGCAAAGCTGAGACAAATGATTGCAAATGAACTGGGTTTTGTGACGAGTAAGCTTGTCCAAGAAAATAGAAATGCTGGAATTGGGCCAAATGCTTCCATCAGGTAAGGATATTCTCCCCCGGATTTTGTGATCATTGTACCAAGCTCAGCAAAACAAAGTGCCCCTGAATAACAAGAAAGGCACTTATTATTGGTTATTTAGTTCATGCACTGCTTAAACTATGACTGGCTAGAGCAGATTAGACTTTTTTTTTATAGGTAGCAAAGTTAAATATATATGGATATATACATTGCATCATTACTTTTTTCATGTTTCAGTGCATTTTACTGTATATACAAAATAAAATTCTAATTACTTGTGAGAAATTGGAAAAAATATACTGAAACCATTAAGTTACAGTCCAGAATTTACTATTATTTGTGTTTAAGACTTCAGCAAATAAAGTACAAAGATTCTGATTTCATATTAAATTTCTTTTTAAGAAACCAACACTGTACGAAGCATCTAAGCAATAACTGCACTGGCTGACCTACCTTTTGGAAACTTGAAAAAAAAATAGAATTGCTGCACAATTTTGAAGTAAAATGTCTACTAAGCTCAGCTTTAAAGTACAGTGATACTTCTAGATTTATTGCTGTATCTGGTATTTTGCTTAAAAGTTTTTTGTGTATGCTGTGTACCTGACACAATGCCCAAAGAATTCCTTTTTGTTTTACTTCTTGAAACATTCTGAGGTGCTTAGTGCTAAATTTTCATATGATAGAATATTAGGTATACCCAATTACACAAGTAGAAAAGTAGCCAAAGTACCTAGCTTGCTGCCAGTAAATTTCACATTTTGCCTGGAAATAGAAAAGCATTCTCTTTTTTACAGTTTGTGGATGAAGTAAGCAAAACTAAACCATGCTTTCAAAATGACCTAAAAATGTGCTTTACAATTTTAAAAGCTTAACTTATCTTTTATAAACGGCACATACTTTAAATTTTGTCTGAATGCTGCTACACTCATCAGGGTCTGATTGATTTTGGTCTAGGTGCCATTAGGCAATTTGTGAAATGAGAGTAGTATGCAGAAATAGGAGATACAAAGATTTAAGCAAAGATTCAGATTCTTTGTTGACTCATTTACCTAACGTTGCAACAATTCCACAGGCTGCCCAGATGGTTAAACAAGGACCCACAGCTCCAACATTGGCAAGTACTGATTTTGGAGAAACAAAGATCCCTGAGCCAATAATCGTACCAACAATCATACAGATTCCACTGATGAGGCCCACCTTGAAATAAAAGGAGACATTTTGGTAAAGTCATTTCTAATAATTCAATAATTACTTTTTGGTTTAATACAATTATAGTAATTGTCATTACTAATTTATTTTTTCAGCTTTCGGTATATAGCTTTTACTAAGTAATACATCCGACTAGGTGAAGTTTCTCTTCTCTTTTCTTTCCAAGGTGCATACACACCCTGTGGCATACTCCTGTTGTTTCCAAAAGTATAGTTATATGGACTTTGCCTGCCTGTGTATTTGCTTTATTAAACCATCCTTTGGATTATGTAGGTGTCAAATCTAACCTTGTACAGGTGACCTTGCCACTCTTTGATTAACCTCTTTTATGAGCACTTGAGGAATTCTGAATTTTCTAAGCTTCAAAAATTTGCTTTCTTGGATGGAGTCTACTTTTTTTAATTTAAGTAGTTGTTTTCCTCTCCTTGCTTCCGGGTATCTGTGCACAGGAATATATCTTGATACTGCTTGGTGGTGAAAAGATCGTGTTCTCCTGACTTCTTAGTGACCTATGTGTTACATGAAACTACTAAACCTTGAGTCGTCTCCTAAAAAAAAACAGTGGCATGGGCTACTTAAGTTTTCCTGTTAGTTATGGCTAGTCTAATAACGTGAATATTTTGCCAGTCTGGGCACCAAACTAACACCACATAGAGAATCTTTTTCCAGGTTACTTAGAGGAGTTCCACTCTCTCCTGAGAGCAAGTGGCACATCTGTTTTCTAAAACATCTCTAATTTTCTGGAGGAGACAAATTTTCACTTGTCTTTCTGTACCAGTGGCTATTTTACAACCATAAACACTTACAAACTTTCAGAAGCAATGAGCTGAACAGCCCACTTCAGCCTCTGGGAAGTACATGTGGAAAGAAACAGTAAAGTTTCTGAGGTGGCTCACTTGATCAACTTTGAAGTGATCAGATAGAAAAATTCAAAGACTTAAAATATTCTTACTTTTAATTGTATTTATAGCAGAGCTATTTAACTAGTAATAGCAGCTTCCTAAAATGTAAACCAACCACACCGTCAAGGTATTAGCACATCACTGCTAAACTGGGACACAACTGCAGTTTTTGTACAATGATGCATGTGCCACAGATACCCCCCTACTGCCTCCCTCTGCCAGCCCCTCATATGCATGCGGTCTGAAGGGGGAAAAGAAAAAGTTTTGCCTGCTTTTGTAGGTTCATCGTTTGGGGTTCATGACTCTGAATGGATTGTCCATCCTCTTTTCTGTTGTCCTCTCCTCTTCTTTTCCTCAAGCTTTCTTCACCCATTTGGTTTACTTGTTGAAATCTCTAAGGAAATAAAAACAAAATATCAGTCTAGCATATTAGTCCTTGCTTGAGTTTGCTTATATATATGGATCCAAAATAGTGTAGTTACGTTTTCTGGCAATATTTAAACACACACACTTGCTCACAGACAAAGGACTTCCATTTAACTACTTCCTTGGAGATTAAATCGAAGAGGCGTTAATGTCTACTTCACCTCATCCATCTGACTTGCTGTGGATTTTCCTCATATCCACCTGGCAGTGAATGTCTGTCTATCTTCTGTCTCAGGTTATACTCAGTTGAGAGGATCTCCTTACTGCAAATGTAGGTTTTATAGCTCGTCCCTCCCTTGAATTCCTCCAGAGGTCCAGACAGATTTAATCTTTTTCCCAAAAGCTAGTCTGTTTTCTTATCTGGGAGACCTTCTTTCTGATCTTCGTTAAATTAGGCCTTGTCTCAATTCCTTGGAGATGCAAGTATCTGCTAAACCAAGTGTTGTCTCCTGTAATTGTCTAATTAGCGGCTCTTTGCCTCAAAGAGTCACCAGTCTTCTCCGTGTTGCCTCAGGGTGAATGTCTTCTACTGAACGTTTTGTTCTATTTAGAATTACAATGTGAACAGTTTGTTTTCTACTTTAAATTTAGACTTCGGTTGTTTTGTGAGGAATTTGCTTGTTTCCCATAATATTGGAATAAAATACAGCCTGACATAGTGAAGGAAACTGATCAGGTTAGGTCCTGATTCTTAGAAGTTGATTCAGTCAAAAGTCTCTTCTCTCTTCAGACTCTACAACTATAATTACTAGAATCTGAATGTTGAAGATCATTTTGCAGTTCTACAGACAGTAATTCAGGAGTGTGTCATGTTTAGGCAACTTAGGTAGTATCCAGTAATGCTTGGTTGCAAAAAATGTAGCATTTTAAGTTGACAGAACAGCTATCTTGGTACTGCTGGTCTTCAGAAATATTTGGGCTATAAAGACATCCAGTTTATGTTTTGAATTAAAGATTTTTAAAAGAAATCATCATGAATCCAACTTTTAAGATTAAACCTACAATAGAAAATTGCCCACATAAGAAATGCAGGGCTTGGGCCACTGAATTTTATTACAGTTATCTCTAAATTTAAAGTCTGGTATCCAGAATGTTTTAATCATCATCTTTTAGCAATTCATATTTTCACTTACCTTATTTATTTATACTTGTTTGGTGTTAATCAGGCTCCAGGAATCTTTGTATACTGTATTCCTTTATTTCTCCCGTTACATTTACCAGCCAGTTAGACAGCAAGATATGTCCATGTCTGAAACCAGAATACGCAGAAGCAGCAGCTTAAGTACAGAGGTTATAAAAGGTAATCATTAAACCCATTCTCAGCCAAGAAGCTTTGAGATAGGAACCACAGGTAAACCAATAGTCCAATTAGTTTATCTTTAAAAAAAAAGTCTTTGTTCCATTTGTGAGAATGTTTGTCCAGTACCTAAGCAGTATATTACATAGTGAGAGTGAACCATAATTTGAAGAATCTATTTTGATGATTTGATTTTATATCAAGCACTTTCTAATTTAGAAATACTTTGGAAGGATAACTTTGAGGTAATTGTCGCGTCATGGGTGCATTAAAAACATCTGTCCAGATGTTAACTGCATCCTGTAAAGCTAGTTGATGGTTTTATATTGAGAAGGTAAGGGAGTGTGAGCAGAAATCTTTCCTTTGTTTTTCATTAACCTGAAGGTAGATGAGTGGGCAGCTTGTGTCCCTTCACTTGCAGTTCCAATTAATTTTTCATTTTTGTAAATGTTTAAAAATCTTACTTTACTGAAAAATGCCATTCTCTATTTCTATACAGTTGCATATCCAGGAAAAAGGTGGTGTTATCCTAAATGCTGAAATAAGGTAGCGTCTTTCATTCCTGCTAGTCATCCCTAAAATACTTGCAAAATAAACTCTTAATCACATTTCACTTCATTGTTTTTGGCAGTGGAGTTGTACAGCTCCTTTCCTGTATGACATCCAAACCAGTAAGTCCTGATCAACCTGATCTGACTTCACCTGACTCTTTTCAATATACATCTACTGTTAAAAGCTAAAAGATGTACTGGTATTAGTCACTGATGTTAAGATTTGTTATCTTGTTATGATAATGCCTCATGAACAATAGTAGTACAAGATTGGAAGTAAGACCAAATTGTTGGCCCTGAGTATCAACAAAACTGTATCCTGGCATGATTTTTACAGTTGGTTTTGGGGTTTTTTTTAAACTTTCTGTTTAAGCATGCAGGCTTGATCAACAGGAATTCCTGTCTTTTGTAATGTTGTAATGTTGATGTAAACCTGTGACTAAAAATGGAAAATGTGAAATAGACTTACATTGGTTTATATTTGCCACGTTTTGCGATGGTTGAGCCAGACTCTGTGCCATGAATGTCTTTCTCTGAGATTGCAAAGTGATGTCAGTACTGAAAACAAAACCAAAGCTGGGTTGTCTTTTTTTTTTTTAACTCACTGTCTTACTCTTTTCTCTCTTTGTTTTTCTTGCTTAATTCTCACAGAAACAGGGTGAAGCTTCAAGAGAAGCTCTTCCATCTTAACTAACTTCTTGTTCAAAAATTGCCATCTGAACAATGGTCAGACAAAAGTTTTTTCCTACAGATAAAGAGAATAAAGAGTGTTATAGTCTTACTACAAGCATATGAAAAGCCAGATATGAACAACTTACTCCTTTTTCTGCATCTTTTACAAGGACTTTAAAATATTTTTTATGGTAATTGTGACATAGGATTAAATAAACTAATGTTTTTATATCCATCAATTGCAGATGCCTTATTTGGGATCAGATATTATGTAATGTACTTCTGTGTTCTCTGTAGCTGATAATTTTGAAATTAAGATTCATAATCTTTTTATCATTCCTGTGTTTTTCCTGAAATGCCACAGAGACTATTGAAATAGATAATGTGAAAAGAAAAAAGAAGGGGGGAATCATATTATGGGGCTAACTTTGCCCCTCAAAATGAAGTAGATGCACCTTTCACATCATCTCTACCCTGGAATTTCCAGACAAGCAAAAAAAAGGGAAAAAATCTTCTGTAATTTTGATGAAAAGATAATGGACTATGTCATCTTTGATTCCATATTAAGTAAAGTTTTGCTTAGGAATTTTTTTAGATTTAGTGTAGGTAGTCTTTGATTTTTTTTGTGCAGATGTATGTTCTACACGTCTCGTGATGGTTTGGGGTCTTTTCTTTCTGCATCAGATCTATACTCTACTTTGTTCCTTCAGCTATAATAAAGGCAACATTGAAAATACGTTGTTTGAGTTTTTGCCTAAGCAACCAGTTTCTTTAGTCAACCTGGAATGTGTATTTGGAGAGTTTCCATCTGTTCAATAGGTGTCTTAAATCTCTGCCAGTGACTTGACCTTAACTAGCCTTTTCCTTATAAAAATGGAAAAGTACCTTCATTTATTGTCTGGTTTTGTTTTAGGGGTTAATCTTCTTGGGATGCTATAAAGTTTCTGAAGGATTTGCAATTTTACCAGCAATCCTTCTTTTCCTCAGCCACTTAAAGAAAAAATAAACATTGAGTTCAAGGATTCTACTGTTATTTTCTCCATGGACAAGAGAAATGGCATTTTACAGCCATGGGAAAAGACTCCTTCCCTCTCAAATATATACATAGATGAAGAGATCAAGGAGTTCAAATTCCAAGGGGCTGCAGAAGCAAACACTGGGCTGCTCCTGTTTAAACAGTGCAGTTTGAACCTCTTCAAATGCTATTGACCAATTAAATCATAAAAAGTAATTTTCAACTTTAATTCAGGAAATAGCAAGGGCACAGTTTATAAATACACCTTTTATTATCATTAGTCACTAATAATAAAGGTTAATGTATGTTAGGATTGGTATTTATTGCCTTGCAGTAATGCACGTGTTCTGCTTTGACCAATACTTAAGCAAATGGTAAGGGTCATTCTAACGTGCAGATTTTACTTGTAGCTTAGCAGTATCTCAGAATGGGTACTTTCCATTCTAACCTTGCTACTTAACAGGTTACTTAATTTTAATCAGAGCACTGGTCTGTTTACTTGCACTTGCTCTTCTTTGAATCCTACCATTAATAGATGTGCTGTAAGAAGTGATCTCACTACTGTCATCCTTAAATGCATTTTGATTTTTTTTGTGAGTAATTGCAGCCATGCTGCAAGTGGAATATAAGAAAACAGTCCTTTTTAATAGCTGTGTTGATGCTGGATTATGCTACTGGATTGCAAGATCTTTGCATCTTGTGGGAGTAAGTAGGAAAGATTAGATGACTATGTAGTCCTTAATGCCCATAGTATGTATGGGGTTTAAGTATCTGCATTTTTTCCCTACTTAATTCTTGGTTACAGTGTAGTTGGTTTTGCCCCTGTGACAAATAAGGCTGTTGAAAAGATCTTCAGGTTTGCTAAAGGTTTTGCACTAGATCTGTCTGAATACTGCACATGTTTTAGTAAGACAAAGATTTTCTGGTATTACAGGGGTCTATTTCAGTACAGCTGTTTGAGGACTCTTCATAAACTTGTAAATGCTGGGTATGTCATTCTATCCAAAAGGTCACAAAAAATCAAGGCGTGTCTTCTCAAGGATGTTCGGATATTCTAAAGGAATTTTGATGGCTGCTGAAGAAAATAAGCTTGACTGTATCAAATTACTTTTTTCAGAGCTTTCAGGAGCCAAAGTTTTTAAGTGTTTTGGAGCCTGATCAGAATTAGCGAGTTCCCTAATAAACAGGCAGCTGAGCACCTCACTTTGATCTCCTTTCTTGAGTCCAAAATTCAGCTTGCATTCCACTGATGTTTCATGAAGGAGGGATTACCAGATAACATTGGCTTTGGAAGATTGAATCTTTAGCGTGCCCATTTCTGGCTGAGGAAGAAACCAGTGAATACCGAAGCACTCTGTAGAGGTTATGATGCTCTGTGCTACCTACTTTTGAAGTCTCAGTTTAATTTTAAATTACCAAAACCAAACATTTGATATGTAAACCAACTTTTAAGTACTATGATCTGATATCTTTAGATATTTCATAGCTGAATGTGTGTTTATATGGATATGTTGAAATTAATTTAGTACAGGGGGAAAAAATCAGAGCTAAAAAAAATCTGGAGATCTCACTCACTGCAAAACCACATTTTTAAAGGTAAAGAAGCCTTCGAAGTGCATCTACTCTTCTAGATTCGAGCTGATTGACACTAGAATTTTTACCATCTTTATTTACATTAGATTTGCAGAGCAGAATGAGTGGTTAGAGTTCCCCTAAATGGAAGAGCTGTGCCTGGCCAGCGAAGGATTTGTAGTCCCAGAGGAAAAGCTCTTAGAACTCCTGATGCAATGTGCCAGTATTATATGGCATGAATTTTTCATGGAGAAAAATCTTAGGAGGCTCTCTTCTGAGCTGCTGAAGAGCAATGTTTTGGCTAGAAAGAAAACAGCATCTTTCTGGCTTAAAAATAGAGGTAGGGAGAAAGAAAACACTGGGTTTAAATGACTTGTAAATGGGTGGATGGAAATTTTCTAATGGGCTAGAAATTAGAAAATGAGTGACCCCCTAGTTCACAGGACATTAGGGCATACTTATCTTAATGTGTCTGAGTGTCGGAATCTCCTTGGTATTTACAGAACAACTGAAGCAGAGTATTGTGATACTCTGCTCTGACAATAGAGTAAGAAGTAATGCCAATAGAGTTTAACAGTAGTTGGAAAATGCATTGGAACTAAAACTGAGGTTTACTCCAGACTCTCTAGTGGTTTGGTTTGTTTTTGGAAAGGTGGTGGAAGTGTTTGCTTTTTGAATTTATAATCACACAATTTAATCCAAATGTTTTTGTAGGGAAAATTATGGTCAGTTATTATAGACAGAATATGCTCTGCAAGTTCAGCAATGAAACTTTAATGTGACTGCAGTTCTGCAAATTCTCAATTATTTTCTCAGTTTCTTGATAGGAATTGAAGAGCACTCCGTGTTTTTGTGTTGTTTTGCGAAAGGAAGCTGAAACTACTTCACTGGTTCAGTTTACAGACTGGAAGATAGTGTAAATGGAAGGAAGGTGCAGTAGTACATCACAATCAGTATGCTCTGTCAGCAGTGATTGAGGTAAAATAGTAGTAAATTCTTTAGTATCTATGAAGCAAGGCAAAGTAACATGATTTTAAAAAAAAAAAAAAAAAAAACTGATTAAGTTCGGGGGTTTTAAGGTACAGTTTTCTTCAATACTGTCGTGGTTTAGCCAGCAACTCAGCACCACGCAGCCGCTCGCTCACTCCCCCTACCCCGATGGGATGGGGGAGAGAATCGGAGGAGTAAGAGTGAGAAACACTCCTGGGTTGAGATAAGAACAGTTTAATAATTGAAATAAAATAAAGTAAAATAATAATAATAACAATATAATAATAATAATAGTAATAATAATATACAAAGCAAGTGATGCACAATGCAATTGCTCACCACCCGCCGACCGATACCCAGCCAGTTCCCGAGCAGCGATCGCTGCTCCCCAGCCAACCCCCCCCAGCTTATATACTGAGCATGACGCCATGTGGTATGGAATAGCCCTTTGGTCAGTTTGGATCAACTATTCTGGCTGTGCCCCCTCCCAGTTTCTTGTGTACCCTGTAGAGCATGTGAAGCTGAAAAGTCCTTGACTGGCATAAGCAGTACTTAGCAACAACTAAAACCATCAGCGTGTTATCAACATTCTTCTCCTACTAAATCCAAACCACAGCACTATGCCTGCTGCTAGGAAGAAAATTAACACTATCCCAGCCAAAACCAGGACAAATACCTGTGTACTAACCAAGCTCATTTACTTGATTATGCAAAATTCCAACACATTCACACTTGAGTGTGTTTGGAACTTGTTTCTAAATCCAAGGTGATGATTTACTTAGAACAGGCTAGTTAATTCTTCATTTTGGCACTTCAAAGATGCGTAAAAGTTGTTACCTGTGCAAATAGGAAGAGTATTCTGTTTGTTTCTTTGTAGTACTGTAGTGCCTAGCACTAACAGCTATGACACTGGACTATAAAGGAATGAGTTGCAGCAAGTATGAATTGATCAGTAATTCTGTCAAAATAAACTGGTTTCACTTCTCAAAGTAATAAGCCAAGTGGATAGGGTAGAAACAGTAAAATATATATATCAATTCTGGAAGGGCTTTTATTGGTGACTCTCTATGTTTTTACCAGCAAACTGTGGAGGGAAGGTCTAAAAAAATATATTTTTTTAAAAAAATCTGTAATAGAGTAGATGAACTAATTGAAAGACTTAGGCAGAAAGAAGCAGTGGCTCACTGTCAGGCTGGGAAAAGGTTTGTTCTGCAGGAGCATGTCCTGGATCTGTTCTGTTCAGTGGTTGTGTTTGTTGCAGCTGACAAGGAAATACTGTGAATGTACAAATCTAAACAGCACAAAATAGGGAGGATGCTGTAATAGAGTGGGCTGGTGAAGGGCTAGAACATATTGCCCAAAGAAGTTAGGAGAATTCCTTCATTACACACCTTTAATGAAAGATCAAACCAGTATCTGCCAGTAGTGGCACAGTAAAACCTCCTGTAAGGGCATTTTTCAGTGCTCCTGGATTTTTTGTAGTGTGCTGAAAACTACACCAGGCGTGGGAGAGAAATCCAACAGATGTACCAGCTTTGTAAGACGTAACAGTTAAAATCATGAAAAGCAACATCCTGAAAGCTTTGAAGTCATGGTTGTGAACACCGAGCAGGATTCACAGTATGTGCTTTGGTATGTGCAAAGTGATTTCTATGTAAATCATGCCAGCTGAGAGAGAAAAGTAGACCTTTGTTTGTCTATTTGATTGCTGCAGGAGGTACAGGCTTCAGAGGTTTATAATGTCCATATAAAGTCCACAGAGTACATGGTAGTACTTTGGAGTTTAGGTAACAAGTTCTGCGTGAATGTGTGTGACAGAAGCCTCTGCAGCCTCTGTCAGCTTCAGGATTTTTAATTTCTTAAGGCAGTTGTTTTACAATTCAGATTGTGCCTTTGGTACTTTTTCCCAATGCTATTTTCTTCCATGAACTTCATCCCATTACTTAGTGTGGCTTGGTTCAAAGGTTACTTGAAGTAATTTATTTCCATCCTCGATGTTAACAGAAAAGTGAAGAATGATTACAAGTTTTGTTTCTTCCTTAGTTTTCACACCAGTTAGAGAAGAAATCTGTAACTTTGTGTTTTCCAGAAGCTCCCTCCAAAGATGAACCTATAGTAAATGTTGCCAGATTATTAGCTTTCTTTTAGCAGTGGTTTAGCAGTATTGCATTTTTGTATGTAGTAGCAAGGAGTGGAAACAATTAACTTGGTCAATGGCTGGTATTGTACAATATTAGGGCTAAGGATTTAAAAAAAAAAAAAATGTAGCGTGGGAAGTCTTCTTTCACTCCTTGGAGAAAAGGTAGGATAACCAGATCCTAGTAGTTAACTGGGGGGTCAACTGCAGCCATGTCTAATCCTGCAAGAGATAATATACTTAAATTTCTGAAGTCTTAAAGAATTATCTATAGTAAAATGCACTATATTGTTTACATTTTATTCTTTTGCATTGTTTGCTTTCATTATTTATTTCTCAGGTGAAGCAAGGTGAATGTGGAGCTTTCTACTGTGTTGGTACAGGTCAGTTGAACAGCCTTTTGCAAGTGCTAGCAGGAGGTTTTTACCATGTGTCAGTTGGTGCCTGATAAATGTAGATGCAAAAGCAGCAGCCAGCAGGTGTCAGGTATGGTGTTACATGGTGAGCACTTTTTCTCCAAGTAAAAGCCCAACACCCTTGCAACCAAATAAACTTCAAAAATTTGTGAAGTTGGTAAGATCATACAAGATGGCAACGAAGCTGGTGAAGGGTCTGGAGCACAGGCCTTATGAGGAGCGGCTGAGGGAACTGGGGTTGTTTAGCCTGGAGAAGAGGAGGCTGAGGGGTGACCTTATTGCTCTCTACAACTACCTGAAAGGAGGGTGTGGTGAGGTGGGTGTTGGGCTCTTCTCCCAAGTAGTTAGCGATAGGACGAGAGGAAATGGGCTCAAGCTGCGCCAGGGGAGGTTTAGGTTGGATATTAGGAAAAATTTCTTCACGGAAAGGGTGGTCAAGAATTGGAACAGGCTGCCCAGAGAGGTGGTGGAGTCACCATCCCTGGAAGTGTTCAAAAAACGGGTAGATGTGGCACTTGGGGACATGGTTTAGTCTAGTCTGCCCTTGATTGGCTTAGAGTAGACTTGGTAGTGTAGGTTAATGGTTGGACTGGATGATCTGAAAGGTCTTTTCCAACCTAAACGATTCTATGATTCTATAAGATCAGCTACTACCTTGATACTGTAACCCTTGCCCATTTTGCACGCTTTTTCATACTCTCATTTTTTTATAGCAGTACTCAGTTTAGATGCTGTTCGTCTCTTCCAAGCGTATCCTCTTGTGAAGAGAAGCTCGGTGTACTGGAAGCTGATGGCTTTGGTCTTAAAAACCATTTAATGATGTATCACCACTGTCATAATTCATAAGGATCACAGATTTTGTGAGGGCAACTTCTCTGAAAACTAAAGCTATGGAGTTTGAAAAAGAGCTGAATTCCTGCTGCTGCTGAAAATGTTTGTGGTACAATTTGTGTATCTTAAAGCAGGGTGACAGCAATCCCTAAGTAAGAGTAGAGTCCTGTTGTTTATGCACTGTACAGCTATGTCAAAGCTATCAAATATAGTTTTCTCCTGATTTGGTATCTTATCACCAGGTAAAAAAAATGTTTGCAGTGATGGTAAAAGTCTGCATCTGGTCCCTAACAAATGTAGTGCTGTGAAATATATTTTTTCATTGCTGAAGGTTTCTCTGACAAATGTGGTTTTTAAATTAGCCTTTTGAAATACTTTCTATCACCTGTAAGTTTTGGCGTGGTAATGCAGAATTGTTTACACTGGCTGATTACAAGGAAGCTCTAGTTCTTGTGTTGGTGCCAAATAATTCTAGTTAGAACTAGTTCTTTAGGCTTACGGAGCCATCCCTAGTACATTGCTAAAATGCAGGGCACAAGAATTCATTTTCAACTACTTTTTGTAATGCTGTCTTGATCCCCTGTCCTTTTGACTGTGTTATTTCAGATTATGTAGGCTAACAAATTTTTTCATACCAAAGTCTGAGATGAGTGTTTGTACTTCTGCTCAGAATTGCAAGATGATTAAAATCATATGACCAGTGGGGGGGAGAGCTAATACGTATTAAAATAGTATTCAGAGTACTTGCATGTATTTGTTTTTGCAAAATTATTACCACAGTGAAGATGGAAAAATTCAGATAGACCCATCTTTGTAGTGAAAGCAATGCCCTTCTTTTCACCTTTGATCTTCAGACCACAATTAATCCTTGATTAAACACTAGATTGGACTACGTGACGGCATTCTCTTACAATAATCTGATACCGTTTTAAAGGGAAGAACATGTACCAACAACTGTTTTTTATTGGTTCAAGTCCTATCCTAACTTGTCCTGTTTGCTTCTAACTTCTGTAGCACCTCTCTTTCTTGTCTTCCTGTCGAGTACTGCAGCAGAGTGAGAAGAACATGGCTGTGGAGAAGAATCACTGTGCACAAGGTAGCAGTGTGTTTGAATTGGGTTTTTAATATAGCTACAAAAGGAAAACGTAAGGAAGGTAGTCGTTATCTGACAGCTGAAGTAAAACGGTATAATACTGTCTTGCCTAGTCGCTTCTCACGCAGTCCTTGGTGGCCGTACCTGAGAACTGCTGATCGCTCTGTTCTTTAACTATTTTTTCACACTGTGATGACATGCATCTTTCTTTAGACTTGTCTGCCTGATACCCCTTTATTTAATCTATTTTTCCTACTCTTTTGATAAAGTAAAATGAATTTCAGAAATGCTGTTTGTGTCAATCTCTTACTTGACTGGAATATAACTTAAAGTATGTTACAGACTAGACTTTCCAGCACTGGCATCTGAATTCACTGATTATGTTGTTATGGTGTTAAAATGTTGTTTCATTGGCAGTGTGTCTTCATGGAATTAATTTGTAATGAGAAATTAATACCAGAGGAGAATGCTCTCTGTTCATTCCAAAAGGATGGATCTTGTACTTGCATGATAGCATTTATTTGGTATCAATAAACAAACAAACAAACAAAACAAAAAACAAAAAACAAACTTGAATTAGGGTTCCTTCTGCTAGAGAAAAGCATGTGTTCTGTGGCAATATATGGAAAAAAGTATATTCCAAGTATTTTCAGTTTGTGAAATAAAAGGTCTCTGTATTGGGGCAGTTAAGTTCAGCCCATCCATCTATCATTCAGTGTGTTGGTTACGTTGCATCTTTCTGTGGTTCAGGATGGGTCTATTTGCCTAATCAGAGCTGTAATAAAATGTAACGCAGCCACTGTGTTTATAGGCCTGCTAACCTAAGGACAGGCTGAAGGACCTGTTTTCCCAGTGGCAGGACGGACACAAGCATATCAACTAAAACTGCACGCAGTTCTGGTAACGACAAGAACGAGGTTTTCTGGCCGGTTGTCACAGTTCTGTACAACTTCAGTCACAGTTCCCAAGCGTTACCAAACCTTCTGTCAGGCCAGTTGTGGGTGTAAGCCTGCCGAGGCGCAGCATCAATTGACAGCAGTCAGTGCCTTAGCCATGCTGTTGAATTGTGTGATAAATGGGTTGGGCACGACTGGGAGAGGGCACTGCATTTTGTACTCTGTTTGGGAAGCCTGAGAATCCAGTGTGGACAAACTTTTTTTCCACTAAATAACTTTTCACTCTTATAACACCCATTTTCAAATAGCGTGTTAACGCGTATAATTTGATCCGTAATGGTAAGTTGTAAAAGTGCTCAATGCTTCTTAACCGTGCTTGGTGCTGGCATCAGGAGTTCAGCACCTTCCTTGGGGGGCAGTTTCAAGCAGTTGACTTCAATATCATGTGTGTATGTTCAGGGGGACTGTACATTATGAATTAAAAACATATGTAATTTTTAAAGTTTTTTTTAAAAATAAGATGTGCTGATAAACTCAGTGATTCCTTGTGGGGTTTGGTTATCCAATAATGTGGTTAAATTCTCCTTAATTGCACCTCCCAGAATTACCCTAGTTTTCAATATTCTGAAACTGGAAAGAGTCACTAACTGCCAAAATATACAAAACGCCTCTAACTGGGTTGGTTTCTAGTGGCTTATTCGGGGTTTTTTTCCAGTGCTCAAAGAAAATTATTTTGGTTTTATTTTTAACTGCTTCTTAAGCATAGAAGTGATGGCAATCATCCTTTAAGCTCTTTACATTATTTCTTCTAGTTAGCTTTTGAGACATTGGATTTCTGTTTGATTATTTTAAGTAGTGGTATTGCCTGCTAGGCAATCTTAACTCTTAAAATTACCAACTTTGTTAGTAATTTCAGTGGGATTTTTCTGGTGTGTTCGTTTTTGGTTTGTTTTTTTTTTTTTTTACTTCGTGTTTAAATGTGTGTTTGAATTAAAAAGAAGTATTTTTTTCAAAAGAATATCTATGTGTAATGCCTGCCTTTTATGTTTTTTTCTAATCCTAAAATTGGTGGTCTGAAATAATAAATATTTTCATGTACTTTTTGTACAGAGAAACATACTGAAAACAAGTGTTTTAATGCAAGATTAAAAATGTCTGTAGCCTAAGATTTGTATTTCATCTGAAAGAGACTTAAGGGAAAAACAATTCCTTTAGCTGTTTATAAAGTAGAAAATTAGTTTCTTTCCTGTCAGAAGGAATTGGAGAGAAGTACCTGTCTAATCATTAATTCTATTTGTACAATACTTGACACTCTTGCAAATGTGTTTGCTTTTGTTAATCTGAAACAATTCCAGGATTTTACTGCCCAAGAATGCAAAAAGAGTGATATGTACATATGTGTTTAAAATACCTTTCCATAGGATTCTTTGGTATGCCAAGAAAGTGGTCATGAGCCACAAAAGGACTTTTTCACCCACGGGACGTGGTGTTTTCTCAGTTTTCTTGCAAATGCTGTGGAAACAGAGTATGGACAATCTTCCAGAGATTTGATTAAATGTTAGCTCATTTAAAGTTTAACATAATGTTTTAATGATACGCAAATGAAAAAGCGAGTGTAGCATTTAGTGCAAGTTAACGGTTGGACTTGGTGATCCTAAAGGTCTTTCCCAACCTAAACGATTCTATGATTCTGAGATTTCTGAACATAGTGTTTGTGTCTGTCCTGGTTTCGGCTGGGATAGAGTTAATTTTCTTCCTAGTAGCAGGCATAGTGCTGTGTTTTGGATTTAGTATGAGAAGAATGTTGATAACACACTCATGGTTTAGTTGTTGCTGAGTACTGCTTATGCTAGTCAAGGACTTTTCAGCTTCCCATGCTCTGCCAGGCGCACAAGAAACTGGGAGGGGGCACAGCCAGAATAGTTGATCCAAACTGACCAAAGGAGTATTCTATAGAACATGATGTCATGCTCAGTATAGAAACCGGGGGGGGGTTGGCCGGGGAGCAGGGATCGGTGCTCGGGAACTGTCTGGGTATCGGTCGGCGGGTGGTGAGCAATTGCATTGTGCATCACTTGCTTTGTGTATTATTATTATTATTATCATTATTATATTGTTATTATTATCATTACTATTTTACTTTATTTCAATTATTAAACTGTTCTTATCTCAACCCAGGAGTGTTTCTCACTCTTACTCCTCCGATTCTCTCCCCCATCCCATCGGGGTAGGGGGAGTGAGCGAGCAGCTGCGTGGTGCTTAGTTGCTGGCTGGGGCTAAACCACAACAGTGTCACTGTCAAGGTGCTGTCGTTAGAGCAGGCTTTAATGTATGGTTCAAAAATGGAGCTGTGAAAATGGGCGGCAAGTGTGGCAGAAGCACAATGCCAAGACATTCCCAGTTTACTTAAGTGGAGGAACAGTTAAGCCAATATTGAGATAGTCTTGAAAATCTCACTTCTATTTCTAAGGTATTACCAATATGCTAGTGTTTTCCCTGTGAAGTTGTTTATTTTTACAAAATCTTGAGACATATTCAAAAGGGCAATTAAAAATGGTTGAGGAGAATATGTAAATAATTTCCATATGCAGTTCCAAGGTTGCATTTGCATACTCAGAGATGCTTATCTTGAAAATATGACACAACACTTCATTTACCCTTAATTGGTTTAGTGGTAGACTTGGTAGTGTTAGGTTAGTGGTTGGACTGGATGATCTTAAAGGTCTTTTCCAACCTAAACGATTCTATGATTCTATTCGATGATTTTCAAAACCTGCCTTCAAAGACATGAAAAACAATGTGGGTATAGCCGTGTTTGCTTGATGTTCTTTCAGGATTGTTGTGAGCATACATGCAGATTGGAGCTTGTATGGAAATCAGGGGAGTGTGTATGTCTATATAGTCTATGTATGACTTGTCTGAATAGGTATTTCAGACCTTCCATTTCAAATTAGTTTTTTCAAATTCAAGGAAGACAGGAGACAGGACTGGTTTAGCAACAGACACCCCCCACCTCACCCCACCCCCCCCACCCCACCCCCCCCCCCCCCCAAAAAAAAAAAAAAAACCCAAACCAAAACCCCGACAACTTCTCATACTAAGTTATTGAAGACTGTGCTTAAAAATAATTTCTGATGGTTTGGTTGTTATTGCGAGTCACTGAGTCCTGAAATAATCAAGTTGAAAAAGCCAGGCAAACGAAAGAATTTGAAGATGTACCTCTTGTTAAGTCTCTGGGAGGAGACCATAAGACAGTAGTGCTCGTTTTGTTAGTCAAAGTCTTAATGTGGCATGTTGAAGTTTTATCTTGATGAGCTGGTAAGGTTGTTGCACTTGTTTTATTCCCAGCCAAGGAAAAATAATTGAAGTACATATTAACATCCCACTGACTGTAGGACTCGTGTGTCTTTATGACTTAGCTGCCTTGGTGTTTTGTCTCTCGTCGGGGCAATACCTGAGCGCGCTAAGATTTTACAAGTGCTTTGAGTCTGTAGAGTCTTGAGTTTCTGCGGTATTGTGGATGCTGGCTTTAAAACAGCACAGACACACAGCACTGAGAGCGCGGTGTGACGGGAGGTGCTCTCCCCAGCCTCCCCCAAATAACCCCCGTCTGCTGAGTCGTGTCCTTGCCCTGAGGGAAGACACCTCAGGAAAGCAGGAAAACTTTCTAGACATGAACAGTATGTAATCTTTCAGGTATTTAACTTTGTTTTCTACTCTTTTTGTTAACTTTGATCAAAGCCAATGAGATTCTTCGTTATTTCTGACACTATACAACTACGATAGTTACAGGGGTTTTGTATTAAGTTTTCTGGTACCGTTTAGGTTTTGTTATGGAAATGAAGCAAAAGCAAAAAGCTGATCCAACAAGTTCTACGTAAATCCAAAATAAAGTCACTTCATACCAATACATACTACTCCAACGTTGATGTGCATATTGTGAAAAATCAACAATTATGAAAGCTGAGACAAATACGTGCCATAATAATCTAAAGGCTGGCACTGCTGCAGCGAATGCTGGGGGGGGTGGGGGGGTGGGAACCAAAAAAAAACCCCCAGTGGCTTCTGAAGCTACTGAATCTTAAGTGGGACGAACAAGACAATCTGGAGGAGGGCTGCAGCCTCTTCTGGCATCTTGTCACCTTGGCAAAACTATGGCAGGAATTTGCTGGCACCTGGCCTCCTGTAAATCTACTTAGTGGAGAGTTTGTGTTCAGGCACTACCAGGCATCACCAGGCTGATGAAGCAGGTCTTGTCTGCTTCACAGTCACATCGTTCTCTGTCCTTGAGATGACAAGATTCTTGGCAGACAGTCTGGTATAAGGACATCTCAGGATGTCAAGATGCTTCATCACCAGCAATGAGAACACATTTTTTTTTTTAAAAACTTTGAAAAAGTCTATACTTTATTTGGTGATTTGGGGAAAATTTATTGAAATTTGACCTTTTAATTAAAACATATGTAATCAAGATGCATTATTTACCATATTGGAGGCTTTCTATCTTGCTGTTCACTTACTTTGTGGCAAGGTTATGTGTCTGTGCTAGAACGCCAAGCTTACCAGTTGTTTATCTTGTTAAATGAATCTTGTCTTTTTATGTTAATTTAGAGCTGTACCACATTTTGCCTTAAGGAATAGCCTTTTCTTCAAAAAACAAAGTTATATTTTAGGCTAGACTTACACTACTGATGATACAGCTGGAGAATATGCTGTCATTTTGACACTAAAATATACAGTAATTTTGAAGAGGGCAGATGTTCTGTTACATCTTGTGTTGTTGAAAAAGTCAAATTCAGGCACTGAGGTCTCTTTCTTGGGTGAGATGCATAATGCATCTGTATTCTTATCACTGAGATTCTTGTTGAATTTCATTTTTAGTAGGGGATGAAGGTTTCACATCGCAATAGCTAAAATCATGTCCGTAAACTAGGTCCTTCTGAGAGATTTCATCTAAGTGTGGTTCATGAACCGTGACAGTGCTCCACATGCTGTTCTTCCTCAGGGATTTATGTAAGAGTTCTCTCATTCTCCTGTTTTCTTTGGATGTGGATTCCCAAATGATGTCAAGTTCCCCTTCCACTTTCCTAGAAAAAAAATGAAGAGAAATCCGAATTTTAAAAACGCTTTTCAGCAGTACATAGTTACAATATGTGGATAAGCAAATTATAAACTGCATGTATTTAGATGCTTGAAATTATCTGACTGAAATTTGTTCCTGTTTTGTTTATAAAAAAGCCCACTGCACGTAATGCTAGAGAGGATATGATCAGAAAAAAGATCTGGACCATGTAATAAGTTGGATTAAGTCCGCACAAAAGAGCAGTGTGTGTGAGATCCACATGTTGTGACTGGCACTGTCCACTGAATCAGAATCCGTCGCGACTGCAGTTCTGCTTCCTGTGACCGGTTGGTCCCTTCTGCCAGCTGCCAGGAATTCTGCATCTTTCTGCCTGGAGGCTAAAAATGTCTCAGCAAACGGAGCGTCAGACTCTGTGCTTGACTAATGCGTCATTGTGGAGGCCAAACGCAAGTGGTGTACACTTTTGGGGGGCGGGGGGGGCAAAGATAGTGAAGGGCAGTGCTTAAGGTGGTATACCTTATGGCCCGATTTCTCTGACTGCCCAAGCATAAATGAATGAATTATTTAATGTTTTTCTCGAGAAAGAGGTTATTTTTCAAACATGGCAGCTAACATCATTTAATAATGCAGTATATTCCAGCAGCAGACTTTTTAGTAGGGTATATTTGGTCAAGGTTAAGCTCTTGGGTTTCCTCTGACTTGCTTCTAGTGTATGTCAAAATACAAAATAATCAGAAAATCACAATCATTTGAAGTGGAAAGGAAAGCTATTGTGTAGAGAAGTCTATACCATCAAAATTTGTGTGCTCGTTTTCAAACAGTCATTTCAAGCCACTACCTGAAGCACTTGGTAGAGCTGGCCCTTTACACAAATTCTGAATACCAGGTTCTAAAAATGAGAAACAAATGCAAAATGTAAATGCTGTCAGGCTACATTTCTGGCAAAAGGCATATACTAGAAAATACATAGCCAGTACTTCTTACAGAGCCTTTTGTGGTCAGTAACACTGAGAATGCTAAAAAAAAAAAAAAAAGTGGCCCAGCCATAGGTACTAGCTCATTTTGTGTTTCACCTTATGACTGGATATATAGATGGAAGATGGGGGAAAAAACCCAAAACAAAGAAAACACAAAAAAACCCCACCACCTTACTGAGAAGGCCTTAAGATTATCTTTGTATATATTGCTTGGAATGAACTTTTCGTAGTGGAAGAGATCATTAAAAATGGAATTAAAGCAAAAGAAGGCAGGTGAAAGCAGTACAGTTGCCAAGAGTAGCCCAAAACTCTGCTCAAGAATACGAGAAGCCACATTAATGAGTTAGACCTTTCCATTTCTGCCAGGTCTCTAAAAAACTACTAGGAAGCAATCTTTCATTTTTTGAAACACCAAAACTGTAGATGACTTTGTTCTCACAAAGTATATTTTCTTCTTGAGCCAGCGGTAAGAGCATCTAATGCTACCAGTTACTCAGTATATGCTTCAAAATGCTTTACAAAGGCAATTATCGTCGTCATCCACTTACGTTTTGGGGGATGTGAGGCACAAAGAGTAAAATTACTTGATTGAACTCCCCCAACAAGCTGCCCTGAGTTTCACCCATTCGTTGACTCCGGCCCTTTGTATTGTGATCTTGGAACATTTTCAGCATCTGGTTTTGGTTTTAAATGAACTTTTCTATCTTGATAGGGATAAGCTGCTCTGTTGCCACTTCTCTCCAACTAGAGTCTGCATGCAGTGTGCACAGCACTCCTGTGTTCTTCTACTAATGTACAAGAGCTTAATCTGGTTTACCCATATTGTAGTGCAGAACATTACCCAGGCTTTATTTCATCTGCTGATTTCTAAAATGATCTTTTTTTTAACATTGTTTCATTGTTAATGTTTGTATGACTTTGAGGCAGAGAAAATTTGAAGATGAAACTAAAGATCACTGAATTCTGAATTGTAGTTTAATACTGTCGGCATGCCTGACAAATGGGATGCTCATTTTCAGTCCGTACGTTCAGTTCAATGGCAACTGCATTGATTTTTAGAAAAAATAATTTGAAGAGATTAGTTTTAAAAGTATCCATATGGTTAAAATTACTTCAGTAGCAAGGAAACAGATGCCTGTAGAGGTAGTGCTGTATCTGAACTCTTCTTGGGAGGATTAATTTTTAAACAGAGCTGAGAGATGCAGAGTCTGGAAGTGCTCGCTGACTCTGCTGTGGCACGAGCAGTCCAAGTGTGTTGTCACAGCAGCACATTGCAGCTGCCCCGGCTTTGCACACAGTATACTGCAGTCACAGGCAAGTCTTTTCAGTGCGGCAGAACGTACTGCTTTTACAGCTCAGCTGTTTTTCAGGTGAACATCTAAAAAGTAGCAGTTACGACCTAACTGTAGTTAGACAAGGGGGTTTTGTCTCTGGGTTTTTTTTGTTTTAAAATTCTGACCTGATCAAAATCTAAAAATACATTCAGCAGAATGGGTTGGGGAGGGGGTACCTTTATTGTTGCTAGTCACAACCTCCTAGCTGTCTTAGGAACTTGGATTGCATAGCAGCTTGGTTACCATAGCTGCTGATGGTCTGAACTTTGTTCTCAACACCAAAATTTCCTTGCTCCTACTTCACTGGGCAATGGCCCTCACTACCCTTCTCTTTCTTACATTCTTCTGGATCTCACCAGAAGTTCCCTCAGGCTCTGCAAAGCATTAGAATCCTTGACCATGACTACTGTGACACACCACCCTATACAGATCACAGCCTAAGAGGTAACCCTTGTTACTCCATTGTGCCCACAGCAGCCAGTTCACCTCTTCAAACACAAGTCTTTGTCACCTGGCATTTAAAACTAGATATGTACTCCATAGTAAATGTGTCCTGTTTCCTGTTGTCTTTAGGCAAAAAGCATTAAGTTTGTTTCTCATAAATGTAGGCTGTTGTTTCTTAAATGAGTAAAAATAAAAATTCCATGCAACCCTTAACCTAGCCAACATGTAAGGTTTTGTATCTTGTTGAGAGTAAGCAAAATGCTAATGCTGTACTGATGTTTGAGGATGAAAAACAATAGAGGCAGATTCTTCTTTACGAAAAAGACAGAGCTTTCTGCCCTCACTGAATTAAATTCATTCAGCCTTCATCTCTGGGAATCTTATTTGGGCTGCTGTCTCAAGAATTAATTTTCATCTATCCTGTAACAGTTTATCCATGTCACAAAGATCAACAATTTTTATCATGGTTACAATTTTATATGTAACCTTACAGGAAAGACAGCTCCTCTCCCTTGCCTGTGCATGGCTGCGAAGCTTTTCTGCTGTTGACCATCTTCCGAGGATGGTCTCAGGCAGTTTCACTACTAAGGCTTTCAAACCTGCATTTAGCATCCAAAGTACCGCAGCTGTAACTATCTCGAAGTACCACTCCTCTGCAGAAGACTTATGAAATACACTGTGACCTAGAAAACTTACAAAGGTAAGTGTCCTGTGAAATAAGACTTGAGGCATTTACAAAGCTGGTTTTCTACCCTAGAACCACATTGACAACTTTGTTTATATCTGAAACGTGGAATGTATTTCCTTTAAGGAAAGATACTTGATAATGATGACTCATAAGACTACTCTGTAAAACAATAAATGTGGTGTTATGATTATCAGCTGCCTGAAGAACAGAAAATTATACTGCTTTCTCATCGGTTGCTTTAGGCAAAAGGTTGCTGTGAATTTCCAATATTCTCTAGCAAAGGCTGTAACTACTGAGAAGGCTCTACAGAGCAGCTTCTAGGAAGGTGAAATTTGCATATCTTTAGAAATTTTAAAAGCTTTTTATTTATCAGAAGAACAATTATATCTATATGCATTTCTCTTTGAAAACCCAATGGAAAAATTCTGTTCCCTTGGATGCAATGGGTAACTAGCACAAACCCTGATTTTTGTCATCAGGTGAAAGATTATGCAGGAGGGGAGAAAACTTCAAAGGAAAGTCACTTTTGTTATGTTTTACGAAGCCCATGTTAGTTTGGATGTACACTCGTTAGAATGATGAGAGAAGGAACAAAAATGAAGTGCATGAGTATTGCTACTGTGCAAATGTCTAAACAAGCCTGACTTTCGAACATGCTGTGATCTGCAGTAACCACCTCTGGCCACGTCGGTACTGTGCAGTGTGCCGTGGATGGAGGGTCCTGAGCTGCGATCAGCCAGGGTCGCCATGGTCCTGTTCACATTAATGAGATGGGGCTGTTTGTGTCTGATGCAGCATCTCACTGAAAGAACTGGGCTGTTTCCAGACCTGAAGTGGTAGCCTGCCTTGTTTTACAAGAAAACTTGCCACCAACAATAGATGCGGTAAACTTTTCTGATAAAGAATTTCATGTGACTTAGCTAAGTCAGACTTGGTATGATTTCCCAACTCCACTATTATAAAACTAAATGCAAGAGCAAAAGCTATTATATGAAAAAGTTTTCTGTCTTCACCTACTTACAGTGCTTTTGACTAGAATGACTGTGGTCAGTGCCTTTAAAATAGCTTAATTTGTTCTATAGCCTTCCTAAAGAGAAATCGTAACTTTATTAAAATACAAAATCAGCTATCCGAACAGCCAGCATACTTTCAGCTAAATTTTAAATTAAACTGGCTTTTCTGCTTAAAATGTGGCATGTGACTTAGATTTCATTACTTAAACACTGAATTTAGAGAAGCTAACGTACAATATATTTATTGTATGCACTTATCTTAATGTTTATACAGGTATTTTGAATTGAAACGCTATCAGCTAGACAGTTTTCTGGACTATAAACTTACTCCATAAACAGAGCTAGTGGAAATAAATGTAAATGTTTGGTACTGTCCTGGCACTAGTGACTTCGGTTGCCAAGCTACAGATGACTAACAACATCTAAACTACAAGTAGTTTTCCCTTCCTTACTCCTGTGACTGTGTGGAGGGAAGGGAGAGAGAAAACAATAAAACCAGAAAAACACAAAGCTGACCAAAATGCATGTTTAATTTCTGGCAGATAGGCGTAACAGAGTACACATGTATTTGGATTACCCTGGAAACTACTTTATATTACCACAATACTTGAGCTGAACAAAGGAACATGAGGAGACTAGTTTATATGAACGGTATCAGCCATGGCATTAGTAGGTTTTATTGATTTTGTTTTATAAAAATAAAAATATGTTCGTTCTTATACAGGTGTAGAATTCAGCTGACTTCTTAGTGACACTTCATTTTTTTAACCTAGATTTTTTAATATCGTTATCAAAGGAAAATAGTGGATGATGAGGTGAACCAAAATACAACTTGAAAGATGAACATAAAAATTATTTTTTTACTTTCAGAGTTGTGTTCATTATATTATACTCTAATATTAAGGCTTAACTACCACCAGAAAAAGGCAGTCACCAGTTAACGTAGGAGACTACAGAAATGCAAGACACGTCTTGTGAGGTTCATTTTGCGCTTGTTTCCATAAACCGTTTTTCATCATCATATTGTTAAATGGTCCAAGTGCAGATCTTGCTTCTTAAAAGTTAGTTGCAGGTATTAATTTTGTATGCTTACTGAAGAAAAAATGAGTCAACTCAGACTGGAGGAAAAAGAGATTTAGTATATTGTATGGAAAGTGTAATTAACTGTTTGTCATGGCTGTGTTACATCATCTCATGTACCTACTTTGGGGCTAGGAAAGTAAATTTTGAATGATCCATATTATGGGACTTTGAACTATGCTCTAGCCTACATTGAAAAAAAACCCTCTTTATTTAACTAGCTGTTCTCTACTGTAAAAAAATTGCAGCATGAGCCCAGAGGTATGAAAAGCACTTAACTAGTTAAAAATCCTAAATAACTATTTCCAGAAAAGTGTGAAATAGTCAAAATACTGTTTTCTCATGCAAATTTTAGAGGTTAGTGGGATGGTCATTGTACAATCCCCAGCTCCTCACACCTGTTTAATAGCACTGTACGAAGTAATTGAGAGAAATTGTGCTGATATAAGGTAGATGATACCAAGCCCTATTTTTCTGTTGTCTTTATTATGTCACAATGGCAGAGATGACTTGCGAGATGACTGCTTAATTACCTCTCTTTAGTTGTAGAAAGTTTTTCCTGTATTCTGATAACATGAATGTGCTATAAAGCTTTCCACTACCAGAGGGGAAAAATACCTTTAAAGGACTCTATATTAAAAAGATATTTCAACACTGACAGTCATAATCTTGTCTAAATCTGTTAAATTATCTTTTCTTTTTATTCTGCATGTAGGCAATCTAAGTCACTTGTTAACGCAACAGTAGGTAGGTTCAAAAAGAAACCCATCATATGCGTACTCATTAGATTCCTTTAATTTCCTACTATTCTGAAAACTGTTGAGGGGTGTGGAGAGAAGGTGTTTGGCCTTTAGTAGAAGATGCTATTAAATAATTAACATACATCCTGATGATTTATAGACCCTCCAAATCATCAAAGACAAGGCTCAATGACATTCTTAAGAAACAGCAGTAATCATCCAGAATACAGTCCTCCTTCAGAAGGTCGTCTTTGGAGCTAGGAAGGATGGAATTAAGAGGAGCATTTCAGCATTTTCAGTATAGCTAAAACATGAGTGAGAAAAAGATACCCAGAATATACCATATGAGGCTCTGCTGAAAAGCAAGCGCTTGCGGCTCTGTGCAGTTGCCTCCCCCCAGCCCTTTCACCTGTCAGATCTAATTGGATTGCTTCTGCCTGAGGCTGACTTACCTTTGCTGCTGCAGCACTTCGTCAAGGGTTTCCTGTTTGTCTTGCAGCAGACGCTGGAGGTGCTTCATTTCTTGCTGGTACTGAGCAGTCTTCCCGGCAAATTCTTTCTCCTGCTCAGTCATCTTGAGACTGATATCGCCAAGCTTCCCAGCTGCCTTCTTTTTATATACCTGCAAGGGTTAAAGATAATAGGAAAAATGTGATTATAGGAGAAATAAGGACAACTTGCTACCAACAAAAGAAATAGCTAGAGATACTAATTTGCAGTTTAATCTTTACATCACTGCCGCCTTGCTTAAGTATGTCAGGTAGGTTGCATTATGGTTTTTTACCTATTTGTTAATTTGAAGATATTACACTTGTACTTCGTTCTCCACGTAAAACCAGTGTGTACAGTGAACACCATGCCGTATGTTTGTTTCAGGAGTGAAAAGAAGTAGCTGCAAAAAATGGGTTTGTTTTCCAAAATGCAGAGCTACACTTTATAGCACATGTTGCTTACCACTCGTCCAACAGTCATATTTATCAATGCATACCATGAAAAAGTGTTCGTGTTCTGTTAGTTCTTTAATCTTAAGAGGAAGAATAGAGTGGCTTCATGTTTTAAAAGATCTTGCTGCTTCACATAATAGTTCCTTCTGTTCAGTGAAGCACAAATGATTCTTTTTTCTTATTGGCAATAATAACTAAGTACACCGGTCTAATCTCAAAAACAAGAAATCATTTTTGTACAAAGTGATTTTGCTTTTTGAAATAACTTCCCCATTAAATTACATAAGCACGCGAGGAACTGAAAAATATGGCTTGTGTATTGTCACACATTTCTACATGCTGCTGCTCTCAACAAAAAACAACATGTGTTATCCAATATTAGCTTTTTTCCTCGATTACAAACAGAATGCGTAAACTGTTACTGTATCCGCAGAATGCGATGTTTTATGTAGGCTATAGGGCAGAGTTTGGGGACAGAAGCACCTCCTTTAATAAAATGGCAAACTATTTAGTGAAGCTTTGAAAATACTGCTATTTATGTCTTGCTAATATAAAGTTATATCTAAGGTGTTAACCACTAAGGTTTTATCTTCTATCTGAATCGGAGCAGAAAGTTTTGAGTATGCTTTCTAGAGGAAGGAGGGAAAAAAAAAAAGGCATTTTTAGGTATATGCTGCAAGCTACCTAATCCTTTCCACAAACTGTTTCCTTTCTAGCTCCTGTAAAATGTGTCATGTTGGGAGTTTCGTTTTCTGGAGGTAATAGGATAGTTATAAATAATCATATTTACCTCGGAAGTTAGTAATTCAGTATTTAAGGCTGACTTCCTAGCTTTTCTCTGTCCATTCTAAGAAAAGAATTAGAAGCCTGCAAGTTAACTAGTCACATCACTCAGCTTTTTAGATTCCCAGAGAAGTCTTCAAAATGTGGAGTTAGATGCTTGCGCTTGTAATGCTATGGGTGGATAAAGGTAAACGTGTTCCTTCTGAGCAGAGGGTTGTTTAGAGCTAGCCTAGAGGAAGTGCAGCGCACAGGAAAACAGCTGAACTTCCACCTCTGCCAGCACATGCTTCCTCCAGCTCCGGACCCAAAACCTGAAATGCTCTCTTCAGGGCAGGTGCCTGTAATTATTTCAGAGAACTAGAGAGAACTTCCTCTCTCGCATAAAAGACTGATAAAGAAAGTAGGCAGTAGCATTGGTGAAATCCATTTTTTACCTAGTGGTCACTGATCAGCCAGCTAGTGGGAGGTCTGTGTCTGAAGGTGCACTCTGCCTGAGATAGTTCAAGCTTCCCGTGGATCCCACAGCTGCCTCTGCTGGCTTGGCAGGCCTGCCCTTCACTTGCCAGCTGAAGCTGTGTTATGTGCAGAATGGTTGCAAAATCAATGGGGCACAAAGGGCAAAAGTGCACCTGATTTTTCTGACCTAATGATTAGGGCATGAAACTAGATATGAGGGACACATACTTCTGATCTTGCTCCTGTGATTGATTATAACTAAGTCTATTTAAAATGCGTAAGCTGTCTCAGCAGAACTTCAGCAGGATGGGTGTAGAGGGCCTAGACTGCTCCGTACTCGCCGGTGGGAGCCAGACCAGCTCCAGGTGGTTCTGGGCACACTGACACGCGCAGCTGCTGGCACTCACAGGTCCTTCGCAGCAGGCTGCTACCTTTGAATTGTTCAAGACAACCCCCTATTAATTTTCTCTGAAGTGAAGCAGGTAGCAGTAAACAGGCTGGTGAAGACAACAATTCTCAGGAAGAGGGTGATATTACCGCTTCCAGCTATGTGTTATTTTCCTCTAGAGCTGAAAAGGGTAGCCTGCCCAGGGTCACGGCGTCACAGTAAGCACCCAAGATGAGGCATGATCACAGATGCAGCAGCTGGTACTGAAGAGGACATCATTTACAGGCTTCTAAAGTAGTTTCAGGAAGGTATACTCCTGGGTACCATAATTCTTTTACACCTCATGTACTGAATTACAAACTGGAAATTGGAGAATTCTGGATAGAGAGCCAGCAAAACATTATTTTACAGATGTAGGCTGCTGGCCATAATACACGTAATGATCTGGTCCTCCCTGGTGAAGCAACAAAGCTACTTTCTGTCAATCACATATTGTTCTTGCCCTGTCCTTTTACCAGTAGAAATTAGTATTATCCCTTCCAAAAGAGATAAATCAAAGTACCATCTGAAGAAAATTGTCTCTCTGTCTCTATAAAAAGTGTTACAATTCTGATCCTGACAGAATAGCCCTGTAGTGGGAACCCTGATTAAATTTGTACTGGGTGCTATGGAACGTTGTCAGCTGTCTCCCATGACAACTAAAACCTTCTAAAATACATTCATTATGATCACAGTTATCTTCAGGGCTGTGTAAAAAGTCATATATGGGGGGGCAGGAGGGGAGTCCCTTTTCAGTAGCAGACAAGGACAATGTTTATACCTATAACCTGCCCAGTAAAATTGGATGTGACAGTTGAAAAGTGACAGCCTATATATTCAGAAGTCTTGGTGAAAGAATGTCTTTTGTCAGACAGTATTGTGGTGTTAATAGGAAAAAAACATTTCCTCACAAACACTGGATTTCTGGTCTGTTAAGGGTTTGTTTCTGTTTCTTAAAGCCTCTATTCAAGTCTCTGTGAAAAGGGTGTGGGTAAAATGTAGAAACTTTTAAATTCAAAAGCCAACAAAATGAAGAAAATGTTCAGCTATAGTTGTGGTATGTGTCGCAGTAAAAAAGTCTCTATTTGCAGGCTGATATTGGCATATAGATGAAGGGTAAATAGTTGGGAAATCAATTGAAAAGCAAAAAGTTGTTTATGGTGGAGAAACTTTATATGTCCACAGCTGTGAGACAGTTGTGTGTGTGTACATGACCTGCTTTGACAAAAAATAATCTAGTATTAGAAAAACAGAACTGACTGTATTTTAGAGACAAAAGATAAAATTGACACAAGGAAATTGAAATTTCTATTACTTGAGTCTTACTTTATTCATGAGTACCATGAACATAAAACACTTTGCACACTAATCCAATATTGTGAAATAAATTTAAAGCCGGAATTATCTTAAAATTTAATAGCTCACTAGAGAAATTGCTTTATACAGCATATTTCCTGATTCTTATCTTACTCTACTCTTTAACCTATTCTTATCTTATTCTATTTCTGTAACCTATTTAGGTTTAACCTATTTCTATCTTAATTCTCTTCTCCTGCCCTAAAGAGGGGTATAATGAAGTATTCCATTCCCATACAGAACAGAACTTGCATAAATACAGAAGTCTCGAGTTTACTTGTTTAATCTTCCCCCTGGTTTTTGAACTTGCAGGTTGAACTTGTCAAATTTTAAATATCTCTGTAACCAGAAAGGCTAGAAACTTTTTAAGAAATTGGGGGTTTTCCTGGTGTAGCAAGCTTTTGGGAGCTGAGGGAAGATTTGGAAATGCTGCATTTCCATTTTCTGAGCAACACAGCAAAAACACCCGTAATTCCATTCCTGTTAGGAATCATAATTATGCAATATTCTCCTGTAGAAAACATGACTTTTCAGTTTGTTGTGACAAATTTGAGGCTTCCATCTAAGTCATCACTTTGGTATCTAGTTACTAATTTGAAATTTTCTACCTACAATGTTCAGGTGATTCTAGTTTCTCTGCTAACTATTTTGGCTACCAAGCAGACTTCGGAGGGACGTAGCGTGGTCTTGTTCTTACTCAGAAATTGTCGATCTGAATTTATTATTTGGCTTGGAACCCTCCAAAAACATTCTAGCAGGAACCTAGCACTACTTTTTTTTAAAGAAGAATCTTTGAGTTCATAAACTGCTGTCTGTGCTTAAGAAATTTTCCTTTAGGATCTTTACCTGTGAGTGGTTGTTCTTTTTAGAAGGCTCAAGGAGCCAACACACATAACTTAGAAAACTAAAATAATTGTCCTGGAAGAATAGCAAATGGGGTGGGGAAAGTATATTTAGATAAGTTTGGGGTTTGGGGTGTTTTGGGGTTTTTTTTTTTTTAAGGGCTTATGCCTTTACCTAACTCTAGAAATAGGTAGGGCAATTCTTAAAAGTCTTAGAGGGGTTAACTTTTTGCAACTTTGGATGTTTATTAACTTTTGGGGTTTGTCACCATTATATGACTCTGTACTGCAGTTACAGGCCAGCATTAGGTCTGGAAAACCAGATGTCCGTTCTGACCGAGACAGACAGGGAAAGAGCGAACTATGCTTGCTTTCTTTTCTGATTCTTTGGAGAATGCACTGAAATAATGCACTTCTCCATTTCCCACCCACTGCTTAAATAGGATTGACTGAGACAAAAGCCACTTGCCAGAGATCAAAGCATGTTTCTGTGGAGACCAAAGGTGACTTCTAGCTGCTGGTCATCCTCACAGACATCACTCCAGAGTTAAGCACAGCAATTTAAGTGAAGCAAGGAAAAATTAATCTGCTGTGATAGAGATGGTGTCTGTTGGTAACTAAAGCATATTAGAAAATACCTCTAAAACAAATACACTGAAATAGGTTAGCAGGCAGTAGCTTTTAGTAGAGAAGTTTATGATACTACCCCATCTGCTCAAAACAAGCCACAGGCAGTCACACAGGGTAGGCACTGTGCTATGGTTCTGTCTAGTCTCCTAAGAGGACGCGTTTCCTGGGTTCATTACAGAGCTCTTGGGAATAGATGATTTTGTAGCAATGGTGGAAAGAGAGGTTCTACTAAGCAGTGGTTCAGAATACCTGAGGTGCATGGCCAAAATGACTGGGGATACTCATCGCCGATTTGTAGCAGTACTTTCGCATGAGTGGCAGAGTACGCAAATAATCTACCTGTAAGTTCACAGTTAAGACCGAGTAGAGAAGCATGAGGAAACTGAAACAGTTTCAGACAAAAGCCAGAGTAAATTTGGGCACATCTCTCCCTCCTGTGCATATAGACTATCTCAGATGTGTGAAAAGAAAACTTGGGGAAAAGAATACTTCTTTCTAATGTTTCCTTATCAGTAAGATGAATGCATTTCCTTTCAATTTTCGTTACAATTCCTGTTTTCTATGCAAACACTGTTAACTCTGGGGAATAAGCTACCTAGTATACGAAACAGTGACATATACTTACAAGACTCATTTAGGGATTCTTTGTATACTTCAGCTAACATCACAAAGTCTGAAAGATCTTGAATGTGTCCTGGAATGAAGGGAAAATAGGTGTTGCAGTATTATACGCTGTACTACCTGGGCCCTTGCATTTCCCAATTGGTAATTTGGGACAAAAATATGGGTGCATATTCTATCAGATGTAATCCGGGATAATTTAAACAATCTGGAAAAAAGTAGTTCTGTGGGGTTTTTTGGTTGGTTGGTTTTGCTCAAAGTTGGCATGTAAGGAGGAGACAGCTGCCTATATAGATGATAACAGTGGGATGAATAGGTGCAAGGGGGACTGACTTTTAACCCCTGTTCCTCTGGCAACTTTGTATATGATAAAAATTAGGGCAGAAGGGTTCATCTGCTATTCTCATATTCTGATTTGGAGATCTTCCTTTTTTCAATTATGATTACAATCTCTATAAGAGAGACATACAATTTAAAAGGTTAAAATAAAATTACCTGCTATTATATGGTGGTCATGATGCAAAGAATAAATGTGTGCATCTTCTCAAGAGACAGACCCCTCCTCTCCCTCAAGTTCCCCCCATGTTAACAAGTGACATCCTGGACCCCTGCAGTTAGTGGCAATGCTCCCTTAGGTCTATTGTTGTATCCAAGGCTGAGACCAGGTATGGTTACAAAATGGTTATGGAAAAATTCCAGAAAGGTAGATCCTTTTCTAGGTAGGCACTGAATGATTGCTTAGATCAAGCCTCAATCCAAACAGTATCAAATGGCTAGATGGATGTATTATGATGACAAAATGAATATGGCATTAAGAACAAAGCATGTCTTCTAAAGGTTGAATGCAAAACAAGCCAACAAAACAACTCGCCAAAACTGCTATGCTAACCTTTCATACTGAAATCATGGGGGGGGGAAGGAAATAAGATATATTTTAACTTTTTTTTTTAATATATAAAAGCTGCTCTATACATACTAATTTGCTGGTTCTGTCTTGGTTTTTAATTGAATAGAATAGTTCAGTTGGAAGGGACCTATAATGATGATGCAAAAGCAGATCTAAGTGTATCATTTCACTTCAGTTACAAAAAAAGTTTCATGTGTCAAGGACTCTTACAATTATTGCTGACAGCATATCAACTCCTAAATGCAATATTGATTATATGGATTTTATAAGTAGTTTCCTTGGCTGTATGTTCTCCAGGGACAGGATGCAAATTAGTAAGTACAGTCTTCCTTTCCTGCCAGAAGGACCATGATTGGATACTGCCAAAACAGGGTAAAAAAAAAAAAACCCAAAAAACTAATTCTAATGCATTCTACTCCAGTCTTATTAAAAAGTACACAGAGCAGATGTTTATGAAGTTACCTATGCCTGTAGATAGAAAAAGAGGGGAAATGCTGCTTTTTATAAATATACAGGAAGATAGATTTACAGAGCCAAACAAAAGAAACTACATACTGAAACTGGAAACATTTCAGTGGGCCAGGCATATGCTTAGAATAATGAAAGCAAGACAGCTGAGCTTGGATGTTCTGAGCTGTTCAAACATCTCATTGAAGAGTGAGAAAGACTCAAGTGCACTTTACATTTCTCCCTTGAGTTTTATGCCCTTTCACTTGATGTGAAAATATGGGGCAAATTGCATGTGGTTAAGGTCCATCTTTAGGAGAGACAGAGCCACAGAAGCAGTTTCTTCTGCGGTTGCATTACAAAAACTGCAACACTCCTTGAATTTTCATGGGCCCCAAAAAGGAAAAATTTGAATTCTAACAAAGTAGAATACTCTCTGGACAGAAAAACCATGTGTGCAGAGAGACTTAAATAAATCCATGGTCTCCTGATGTTAGACCCAAAGCACCTTTCCTTAAATCCAGATTAATGTTGATAGGAACATGGTGAAAAAGCGGCCCCTGTTTGATTCAAATGTGCTGGTGTGTGCAACTGGTTTACAGAATACAGGCATTTCTGAAATACACAGTCCCTCAATGTTCAGGAATTGTTAAGAACAAACCTTTAATGCCTTCTCTTCACCAATAACGATTTCGTACTCTAAATACAATATGTAGCAAGATGGTAGGAAAAACATTTAAGGCCAGTCTGTTTGGTAAAGTTGCATGAAAATGAGGGGAGTCACAGTGGGAGATGCTAGATATCTTCAGTATAAAGGTTGTTTCTATCTGTTTTTACTAAAACCTAATGACTGACAAAATTATCGTCAAATTCAGAATCCATGAAACAACTTGTTACAATCTGACTTCTTCTTTTTGACAGTGTGTCTTAATTTAAAGATGAATTATACTTGCACTGAAGGAGAGGAAAAGGTGCCTGCTGATGAACTGGAGTGCAAAATCTGTTATCAAAGATTTACTGTTCACAATCGTAAGCCCAAAATCTTGGACTGTCTTCACAGAATTTGTGCTAGATGCGTGACTAAAATACTTCATATAGGAGATGGATCTGTCTGTGTTAGCTGTCCCTTTTGCCGCCATGAGACAGAGTTGCATGAAGAAAAAGTTGAAGGACTCCCCAATGATACAAACACTATGTCCAAGCTCATATTAAAAGACAAACCAGCATGGAATTCTGACTGTAAAGAAGTTATCTTAACACCAGAAAACTTGGCTTCCTCAAGTTCTTCCCACGGATCATCAAACTGCTTAGTAATTACAATTATGGAAGTACAAAGAGACTCCCCAAGGACTCCCAGTCAAAGTAATGCCTCAGATTATTACGCTGACCATGGCACTGAGTCAGTCTCTCTAAGCTCTCAGAGTCAGCTGGACCAAGATCTCTTCTCAAAGCTACGCAAGCATGTACCCAGAATATTGGTATGTCTGCTTGCATTTCTCTACTTTGATTCCCTCCCTCTTGGGATCTATTTACTAGTGATTCAGAAAGTGACCCTAGGTGTTGTGTGTGTGAGTTTAGTTCCCTCTAGTCTAACCGTGAGTCTCGTGTATGGCTTCTGCCAGTGCCTCTGCCACAGAATTTGTGACTGCTCTTCACAAAGCTGATAGGCAGTGTTTTATCAATTGGTAAATTTTTAACAGAACCATAAAACAACTTAATTGCAGACTTTAACCTTTATGGACTGTTAAAAATGTGTATAGTATGACATTTATGTATTTTTGTTAAAGCACAATAACTTGTGTGAATACTGGCAAAATGACAATGTGGTATTGTGGGGTTTCTTTTACTAAAAAGATGGAGATTACTGTCACCTGTTCCTTAAGTAACAAATGGTTTTAGACCACCATCTCATTAACTGTGAATAGAACAGATATTGGAATGTTACTTATTATTTTTAAAAAAACCCCAAGCCATACCCTGTTTTTATCAAATACATTGTCACTGTCTTTAAAAACAGATGGAGATCAGAAATGCTCTGTATATGACTTGTTTAAAAAAACCAAGAGTCCCATTACAAGCTAGTTCAGATTTGAGTCAAATCTCTTCTGATGTCAAAGGGAAATAAAGTTGCATTAAATAGTCTGCTCTACAATCAGATTTTTCAGGAAAGTTTTGAGTTATGAGAATTATGACAAAGCAGCTTGTAGCTGAATCTTAAAGGGCCAATTAAAGAAGTTTTTAAGTAAGCTTTAGTATTTTTCATGATTCAGTATGCCTGAAAAATTATCTGACATAAACCAAAGTATATGAAAGTAGAAATGAACCTAATTTGTTTTGAAAATTAAAATACTGAAGTAAGTTTTGTTTCCTTAACATAGTTCCTGCAAAAAA
The DNA here is from genome assembly GCF_030463565.1 of Pelecanus crispus. Taxonomy (NCBI): domain Eukaryota; kingdom Metazoa; phylum Chordata; class Aves; order Pelecaniformes; family Pelecanidae; genus Pelecanus; species Pelecanus crispus. The sequence goes on from NC_134650.1 coordinate 36,630,251, forward strand.
TTATTTCTTTTTCTGAATATTTGTATTCAACCTATTGGATACTGCTCTACTGTTATTTTCTGAATTTCATGTGGTACTGATAACCTACAAAACATTTTGCACAGTGAATTACTTTATAAAGTTTGTTTACAGTAATTGGTAAGTCCCAAACTAAAAATGGGTATTTATAAAGAGAATCGCTTCTGATTTGCTACCTAACTTAAGCATACACAATTTAAAAAATATGTAATAAAGCTGTATATATAAATATCGACATGGTTTGGGGTTTTATTTTAGCAAAAACATGTTATTTAAAGACTTCCAAAGATCTGCCAGATCTTGATTTATTTTGAGGCTTCTCAAGGAAAAACAAAAAACACAGGATTTTTGTTCATTTACTTTCATCCGAAAGAATTCACTAAAAGGAAGAACTCCAGCCCAGAAGACCAGATCCACTTTTATATGCAAAGCACAAATGACCTGACTTCAGAGGGAAGTGATCTAAAGGGAATGGAATTGCCAGCTTTTTGAATGACCACTGCCACTGTCTATAGGGTACGTGCCATATGTTTCCAGTGAAGAAGGGCTGTCCCACCTAGCCTGCCTTCTTTCATCCCCTCAAGTAACATTTGCAGTGATGTGAAAGAAGCCCCAGAGAATCTTTTGACACACACACGGTGCATCTGACCTGTAACATGGTTTTGGATGAGTTTGTGCCTGCTGAGATAATGAGTCAATGAATTCACCAAAAGGTAAGCATAAGATACCTGGTTATGTCTAAAAAGCAGAAAATACAGACGCACATTGTAGGCACTTGTAGTAACTCAAACCTGTAGGCTAGAAGCTTTTCTCTCATCATAACCCAAGGACTCTGTGCTCTAATTCATGGGATACAATTTGTATTTCCTATCTTGTATCTCGCTGAAATAGCTGAATATGGCTAAAAGCCAATGCAAAACACCCTTTTCTAAGACAAGAAATAGTGTAGCACTCACACTACCAGTATTTATATCACCCTTTCAAAAATATGAATGCGTTTTAAATACTATTATCACTGGAGACAGATTACACCTAAATACAGCATAAGAGGTTTATCCTGTAATTCAACATACAGGGCAGTGACCCAATTTGTGATTTCCTGAAGCAGCTGATAGTAGTATTCCTCCAGCTGATACAATCAGACTAATGAGACTCCAACCTATCTCACCCAACTAAGTAGGAAGTACGTAATCTTAAAGTAAGCTGCTGTTCAAGTTTCATGGTTGTTGGAATTGTGCATGAACTGTGGAGGCAAACATGTATCTTCCAAGTGAAGAATTCTTTTGCCTTTCCACATTCACCTGAATTTGTATCAGCAGCACCTGAAAAAACAGTGTGTGCAATACGGCCTGTCCTGTTTGAGGAACTGCATTACACGTTGAGATTAAAAAAGTCTCATGACTAAAAAGAACCAAACTAAAAACTTGGCAATGTATTTAGACTTACAATTTTTTTTTTTATGTAAAACAAAAGAATCCCCGTAACTTTCCATACATCACTGAAGAGAACAAGTTAATAAACTTCTATTTAGAAAAGGGGATTAACTAATTGGAGTTGTTTAAAAAATTAAGGTGTTTTCAGCAAAGAAATAAATGATACTAGCTTTTAGCAAAGTTCAATTAATATGATAACCAAGAAGCAGATGATATTTTAAGGTGTTCTGTGACTGTTTAAGCTTTCTGCTTTACTGTCAAAAACTAAGAACAAGAAAGTTTTACAAGTAAATTAGTCTTACTTTTGCTAAATAGAAACAGCAATATTTAAGAACTTTATTTACAGGCTGGTTTTTTCTAATTTCCATTAACAGTTGATGGGTTAAGAAGGACTTTTTAAATTTTATTTGGTTTTGCACTTAAAATTCACACCATGTACTGCATGTAAATATTCTTGATTTTACGCAAGTCTCTTCTCTATCCCTTATAGTAGTCACAGATCTATTAAAGTGCAAAAAATCTGTATTTAAGAATACAAGCCACTGTCTTGGTAGGGGAGATGTTTTCTAAATTTAGACAGACATGAATGAGGGTGAGAAATGGCTAAAAAATTTATAGCTGTATTAGTGGAATGAGAGAATTCTTTTATGGTAGTGTTTCACACGTTTAGGTATTTTATGAAGGGCTGCTTAGGAATTCTAGCTATTTTTCAATTTCCTGTTCTCTCTTTACATCTACGATTTTGTTTATTTTCTTTGTTGCTAATTCCTGGGCTGTGTTGGTCCTTACAAGGGAAGTACAGAAGGAGCTGGTCTCCGTTATAATAGCGGTGCAGATTTGTGTCATTCGATGCAGGAATAGCAGCGTAGGTCTCGACTGGGAAGTACAATGTATGGAGACTCTCTGCTTTTGGGTAAACTGCGCACACTTGACTTAGTACAAAACGGCTTTTGAAAGTAATATATATTACTTTCTATATATAGAAACAAATACACCAGATACCCTCTTCCTTCCTTTCTTGAGTTTACAGTAAAAGCAATTACTCTAGCACCAAGGATGTTAAAATATAAAAAGTTTCAAACGTATTTCCCTCTCTACGCTGTTACACTGCAATTACACACTATGCTTTGTATTTGTTTAGACAGTTGTAAAGATAACCTATAATGTATTCTCTAGTTAGGCTAGATGTTTGAACATCCTATGTGTTTCTAAACCTCCTACCCTATGGCCATATGAAAGTACTTGAGGATAACTACACTCAAGATATGTCTTTCATTCTTCCAAATATAATTGTAATGGACGTCAAGTTGAAGCATTAGTACAGCCTCAAAAAAGTAGGAGAGAGAATGGTTGGGCTACACTACAGAGCAAAAATGAAATACAAATGAAGTATAATTTTTAATTATTTTTGCAACTAGTCATAATTCCCCAGGTAATGATGTAAATGGAATGACCTGGCAGACATGCAATGTACAACTACAATGGAAAAAGATATTTGTGAAAACTCTAATGATGATCTATTTGGCTTTTTAAAAAATATTTATAAAATAATCCATGTCTTTCATAAAAACACTGACACAGATAAACTACTGCCTTTTCTCATTAAAAAAACAAAACATTCTACATAATATTTAGCTTAGAAATACTGCTTACCTTAACTTTTTCTTCCAATCTTCCTAAGCGTAGACTGCCTTCTACTATTTTGTTGAGAACACCATGATTCTCATTTTCCAAACATTTGGCCTGCAAACATACAGTATACTTAACTCAGTGTAATCATTACTTTAGACAGGGCAGACAAAATACATACACTGAGGAAGACAAAGCTATTCTGTTTTGAGCTCCAATAGTCTGAAGAACCAAGATGGAAAAAGAATCCTGAAAATTATTCTAATGATGGCTAGTTAATAAGTTGTCAACTGTCTGTGAATACTATTTCACTAACAAAATAATACCTTGAAACAGTTTTATTCTGAAAGGATCATAGCTACTGATACTGTAAACCCAACCAATTCTGCATATTTTTCTACAGATGGATGTAGGGATCCTATTTGTATGCATGAGACTCATCCTTCTGGGTGAGATTTAGTAGTCTGCTCTCAAAAGAGCCCTTGAAATTGGCAGGGATTCAGGCAAGGACTCTGACATGTGGCTTATGAAATGCTTCTGTCTTATGTCTGTTTCCATCATTTCATACATGCTCTCTCAGATATAAAAAGTAAACAAAACAAAAACTGCATAAGCTGTAAACAATGAAATAATTTTAAAGCTCTAAGAGGTTTCAACTGTTAAATCCACTGAAAGCACTCAAGAGAGAAATAACCATGTTTTAGGATCAGCAACATCTGATGACCTTTAACTACCCATGTCGCTCCAGAGACACATCTCCTTTCACCGAAGTCAAAATTAACTAGCATCACTGGAGTCTGTGGGCTTCGTGCTCAGTGACATTTTGATTTACGGTGTGGCACATGAATCATACATTACAATAAAAGAATCATTTTGACAGCTGCTAATTCAAGATTACAGTCAATCATCAGTGTTGCACTATCAAAATTGTTTTAAATAAGTTTCTTGCTGCTCCGTTTTACTCCTAGATTTATCAGTAGGCTGTCACTGATCCTGGAAACAGTACATTTAAGACTATCCATTTATTTTTGTGGAGGTGGGGTTACTACAGATTTTTTTCTTTTTTAATACTCATTAAGGAAGACTATTCTTAGAGTGCTGTACCCTTTCTGCTCTCCCTGTCCTGGATTAAATGGGCATAAAATGAATTTTAAAACTTTAATTCAATTAGTGAATAAAAGAATATGGCTAAGGTAATAGCAGTAGCTGAACTGAGTAAGTAAACCTGACATACCAAATTTTGAGGTGGGGGGAATGGTAATACATTTTTAATTATACATCATGCTCAGTAGTGGCTCTTCATTACCATTAGGGTCTGGCTCTAACTAAATTTCTTTTGTTTTCTAGGCCTTCCCATTAGACAGCCTTATCAGATTACCTGACTACAAGATACCTGCAGTCTAACTTTCTGCCAAGGTAGGTTTTAAGTTCAGCAATTAAAAGTAGGAACAGGTTGTTCTGATTCAGCTCTATCAGGCAGCAAGGTAAACTGGATAAAGGTTTTACTGATATTAGACTACTTCAGTAGAAGTAGTATCTCAGTATCTGCTGTCAGCCCAGACACAGTGAATTCACAAAAAAAAAAAAAAAGCAAGACCTGTGTGCGCTGTTTAGTACCTAAGCCACAAAATAGAGAAATAACAGACGGCAAGTATGTATCATCTTCATACATATATGCAAGAGAATGCGATCCAAAAGGAGAGATAAATTCTGTTTTGCATGACCAGACTGGCATCTAATTGCTGGATCAGTTTATACCTGTCAAAAGACAGACAGGCCATCGTTGACTGCATGTTGGGCTGCTTTCCACAGACCTACTCTGAGCTTTTTGCATGTGCATGAAACTTGATTTTCTAGTGTGTACTTTCAGGTGCAGGTTTCAGAAGGGAAAAATATGATGTCAAATACTACACACTTGCAAAGATAGGGTTTACACTACCTTGTGGTGATTAAGGTTAAGACATCTCTCCTTCTGAAACAGGCTTTTACTGCTAAAAGTATTCTGAACATCTACTAGGGTTTTATTAAGCCAAATGGCACACCTTGTACTTACGGGTAATTCTGGATCTGTCATACTTCTCATGTGGTATGCTGAATATTTGAAAGTAGATACACCAGAGACTGAGAGGTAAGAACCAGTTCCCCTAATTCCTAGGAGACATTTACTGTGCCTAGTTTCACAATCCTAAAGTCCAGTTTGCAGTGAACAAGGATTTGAGTTGGGTCACCATAGTTCCTCTTCTAGAATTAGGAATTAACCACTATAGAATCTTTTTACCCAACACTGATGACAACCTTTGTCTACTACTTGAACAACAGAAGCAAAAGAAGCTTTATTTCAACAAAGTTTTGTGAAATGGTTTCCAGGACCAATTTGAAGATGGAGTGCCAATATGTAAAACTGAAATTTTGTCCAAGATCTTGTAAAGGAAACAAAATGTGCCTATAAAAAGCCCAGTAACTTCCATGCTCCAGACGCTTTCACTAAACTGAAGTTGTTCCAAAACTCTCAACCAGCCTGCCAAAATGACTGCTCACCAAAAAGGAGCATTAACATGCATGCATTTCCACAGTAGAAGGTCCATACAGATCACTTCAAGGATAACAGTTTACCTTTACATTCAGAAAAGTGTATTAAAAATTTATGATCGTGTGCTATTTTTCAATACATGTAGCTTCAACAATTGAAGCCAATCTCTAAAATCAGATTAAAAAATTCTTTTAAACTTGATATATACCATTGCAGACCCTAATGATGCTGTGAGTTAAGGTTTAATATTATCTCCAGAAATTAGAGTAGTTGCTTTTAACCACTATTCTAGAATACAATCTTTTGCTGCTCCTGTCCTATCTGCAAAAGTCTATTTAAATAGCTAAATCATTAAGCTGAAATTACAGCTTTCTTTTTTGATAATGCAAATTAACCATAAATTGTGCTAGTATGGTGCTAATTGTGTGAAATATCAAATAAGTCATATTAATTATTTAAAGGCAATTACCAAAAAAATAAGATGATCACGCTCCTGAGCGATCTTCTCCACCAAACCAATAAGGTTTGTTAGATAGTGATGGGCTGCAACTTCTTTTTCCATTGCTTCTTCCAATTGCAGTTTCAAAAGACCTATTTTCTTCTTTAATCTCCTATAAAATTAACAGAAAAAGGAAAATCTTCAGATTGGGAATTAATAATGGCATTTAAAAAACTTGCATTGCATGTGCAAATCAACTTGTACAAGTCCTAAACAATCAAATATACTGCTAAAGATGCACCGACTCAAAATATTTGCAATGCTGAAAGTGACGTTTCCCACTTTCTGGGGCCATTTTCCTTTACAATATGGTGTGTGAATAACAACAGTCTTAATGATTCAAAAGAACAATTTGTGCAATGGCTACAAGCACATATTTCTTAAGAAATATAACAATAATACTGTGTTTACTTTTTGAACTATTGTGAGCCCAGTCTGAACCACTCAGGTGCATGAGAAGGTCTGCAAATAGTGTAATACCCTATTTTTCCGGTGAGTACACAAATGATTAATTGCTATAGCTAACTACTAGCATTAAAGATATATTCTTAATTTGCATGTAAACATAGAAAAGTGTGCATGAAAGCATACAAAGTTTAGCAAAGTTACTTTACAACCAGGCCTTTAAATGTGACAAAAGATGTGTTTAGGAAACATGTTTTTTCTGCAATAGGTAGAAATTACACACTGTGGAATGTCAGACAGTATTTTTACACGTATTTCTCCTGTTATTTTCATAAGTATTTCTACGTAAGAAAATAAGAATGTGGTATGACCTGTTTGTCTTTTGTGTCACTGCCATCTCAGTTTCCAGGATCTTGTTGTCAGCAATGGAGTTATTTTTCTCTAAAAGCAGTTTCTTGTTTTGAGCTTGTAGTGATGCTATCTTTCCCATTAGATCCTCCACCTCACAGCGCTTTTTCACCTGCTCCTGTTGTAAATGGCTGCAAAAACCAACAGTGTAGAACAGTAGTCATGTGTAGACCTCTTCACTAAAAAGCTAAATTACAATAAGATACACATGTTGAAGGTATGAAAAAGATACATTGATAATGCTTAATGTTCAGTGGTGACATCAGAGCGGTATTACAATCTCCTAACATATCAAATCATGAATGAAGCATAATACAAGCGAAATTATTCAAATAATTCATCCTGACTTCACTTGAAGTAGAATTTAAATTATAAAAATAGCCTATATAGCCCAAATGTATTTCCTTCGTAATTTTTCTTTTTTCAAAGAAATTACTAGCAATACCAAAAAAGGAGGTCTGAGAACTTCTCAGGAAGGCACTGTACCAAGAAACAGTAACTTGCACTATCCTAGGCTTGAAAGCAAACAAATTTACACAATGTCTTTAGAAAAACATTACTTTACAGACTATGCTGCATGACAACACTTTTGTGTTGTGTTATTTCCATATCGTAAAGACTGGAGAAACACAGTGTTTTTAGTTCAGCATTTCAGGATCCTTCAGACATTTTCCTAAAGATGGGAACAAAAGAATGCAAATGTTTTATATATAGTGTTGACAGAGGTAATTAGATTTGACAAAAATTCTACTTTTAAAGCCTCCTCTTCTACTATTAAAAAGGTACATTTAGCAGTACATACGCTATGGTAGAAACACTTCTACCGATGTTTCTAGAGCTGGGATTTCCTTGTATAATTTTAATTGCCTATAAAAAGTGAGACAGTATTTTTGAAATATTTCTTTACCTTTTTTTGGTAGTTATCTTCATAGATTACCAGCTTAAGTTTCCACTCGCCTGCAACCCACAGAGTGATGCGTATGCAGATCTGTTCATGTGAAAGCTTTGCAGAATTGTTTGCAGAATTTGCGCCATATGTAAACTCATACCTTTTTAAATCATTCACCAAAGCAAAGTGCTCCTCTGCTGCTATTCTGCTATCCAGTCTGGCTTTCAGGTCTTCACAAGTAGAACGCAAAGCTTCCAACTGCTTCTGGTACTCTGCTATCTCTCCCTCTTGACTGTGTTTCTTATCTTCTAAGATTATTATCTGTTTGGTCAATTTTGAAGCTTTTGGGAGGGAAAAAAAAAAAGCAAACCTGGGTACAGCATAATTAATTCAATTGCCTCATGAAACTACAACTAAACCAGTAATATGTTAATTCCTAGTTGTTCACAGCATTACATAACAGTGAATTTGCCAGTTTGTTTTGTATTTTAACAGTTTAGATTTTTTTTTTTTTTTTGCTGTCTCAAGCAGTTTGCTTTGGAAAAGTGCCAAAACTTCAATTTTCAGGGCTATAAGCTATTTGCTCATTGAAATGTCATTTTATTCTGAAAAATCCTCTGATTCAGATTTTACTAATTCAGGAAAAGAACCTAAAATGGAACATGACTTTTGTAGCCTAGTAGATAGGGCACACATCTAGAGACTGCCTAGTTTCTGTTCACTGATCTCCAAGTTCTTTCTGTAGTATGTATTTCAATCACTGGATACACTGCCAAAACAGTTGCAGGAACTGAAAGGAAGATCAGGGCTCTTGTCTCCTTGTGAGAAATTCAGCAATAGATAACAAAATCTGTCAGTGTTTTCTAGGGATGTTTTGACAAATCATACCAGATCGAGCTATTTTGAGATTTAGAAAGAGGAACACCTGATTTTGGGGTATTGTCTGGCCTTTGGCCTGGTACCTGATGAGTTGTTATCTTCTAAACACAGATGGATGTAGAGATATAAAACTCTAAACAGGAAACTCAGAAACTTTAAAAGCAGAAAGGAAAGTATTTATGGAATTAGGTGGCAGATGAATAGAAAATTTCAGAATTGGAGTTTTGCTATATAGGTTCACTTAAGGAAACCATTCTCATCAGTGACTTACGTTACTCTCACATAATTAAATGTTTTTCTGAACATCCTAATCTGTGAATTAAGGTTCAGTCTTGCTTTTTAAACTTCATTAAGAAATCTTACTTTCAGTTTTGGGATTTTAAACTGTAACACGCTTGTTCTCTTTCTAATACCCAATCAGAAGGCTATTAACAAGAAATATCCAGAGGAATCTGCCGATGCAAAAAATAACTCAAACACTGTACCTTCTTGAACATGTTGTCTGTGACTCTCTTTTGTTTTAGCTTGCTGAATTTCGAGTTGCTCCATCAACAATCCGTTTTCTTCCAAGACAAGCTTGGCCTGAGTTTGCAGCTGCTGCCTGCAATGACAACTGGCTTATAAATAAAATATAATTCAAATATTAACTTACGTCCACATTAAAAACACGACTGACTTCCAAGAGTATAAACTTACAAAATCATATTTGAACCTCTTAAAAAAAAAAAAATTTAAAAACCCTTATTGAAAGCAATGTCAGAACCCAAGGTAAGCTTCTTAGAGACACGAACTCACAACCCTCGATATGTAAATTATTTTAAATAATGTTTAAAATCTTTGACTAACTAAAGCAAAATATCCCTATAGAAAGAAGGAAAAATATGTATGTGTGAATTAGAATTGTGGCATCATTGAATGGCTGAAGTCAGAAGGACCTCTGGAGGTCATCCGTTCCAACCCCCCTGCTCAAGCAGAGGCACCTAGGGCCAGCTGCCCAGGACAACGTCCTGATGGCTTTTGAATACCTCTAGGAATGGAGACTCCACAACGTCTCTGGACAGCTTGCTGCAGTCCTCACAGTGAAAAACTGTTTCCTTATGTTCGGAGGGAACCTCCTGTGTTTCAGTTTGTGCCCATCACCTCTTGTCCTGCTACAGGGCACCCCTGAAAGGAGCCTGGCTCTGTCTTTACGCCCTCCCTTCAGGCATTTAGATACAGTGATAAGACCCCGCTGAGCAAAACAGCTGTAGGCAAAACAGTCCCATCTCTCTCAGACTTTTCTCATATGACAGAATTAAAGCTACATAATGGTGCCAGATGACTTGGAGAGAGCTGTGTAACTAGTAACTGAACCAAATTTGTTTTCAAAACTTGCAATAAATTCGTGGATAGGATTTGGACCTACTTGGCTTTGATCTCTGGAAAAATACTGCCAGTGTTTTATGGGCCTGTAAAGAAGACGGGCGTTTAAACTGACCTATCCTGAGCAGAGAACTTAACTCCTTGCTTTATAACTAGTATTAATTCTGCTTTCAAGAAAACCAATACCAGTATTTCTGATGTTAACAGAAGTTTAAGAACTATTTGCTCTTCTAATAATAGCTTAAGAAGTTGAGAAGTATTAGCCAGAATGCAAGTAGAAATACAGTACAAGTGTCAGATGATATCACATGAATTTAAACTCAAGAGTTGTCATCAGTCAATCAACAAGAGTAGCCTAAGCCCAAACAAAGTGTAGCAAAATAGACTGTTACAAAGGATTTCTGATGACAGTAACTAACACGATGTGTATCTACTTTGTTCATGTGTGGCCTGACCTAGATAAAAATGCATCCTATTGTGTACAGATCTAGATATGGACAATTTCCCCTACCATCAAATGATATTCTGACTAAAATTTAAGCTGAACCATACAGCTAACAATTGTTGTCTGGCAGCTGAAAAATATAGTCTTAAACAGTCTACCCTGAAGATTTTTGCAAACACAGAAACAGAAGTCAGCTTACACTTGTATCCATGAAAACATCTGCACACAGGAGCTTGTAAGATTAGCTGACTTATTTAATTTACTGTGAAATTTACTGCAGAGGGCACAGGAGAAGGAAGCAAATGCACATCAGCCACTTACAAATCAGTTGATAGCTAAGATAAAGTTCATATTGTTTAACCACTTAAGACTCTGCATGTTTTCATCTGCATGGATAAATACGAAATGAAAACTGAATGACAAAATACATTCATTATTTGTGACTGGAAGGTCAGGGCTGATGGAAGATGCTAAGCATTATCAGCTGAAAGAAACAATGGAAGGTTTTTTTCCCATTAAAACTATCTAGGATGGAGTTAAGGTTGAGAAAATGGATTGTGAATCTTATGGGACAAGTCTTTGAAGCAGAACAATTTTAAACAAAGAACAAAATAATTTTCCCGTTAAGACTGCAACTTTCAAATTGGTATCACTAACATCATATTTCATCAACAGGTTTAGGCATGAGGAATGTCTCCCACAAGCCATGCCTGGCACTGTGAGGCTATGTCATGAAACAAAATTTTAAACATTGCTACAAAAAGGGGATTAGGTTGATCAAGACCAACTCCTTTATGTGCTTGACAGTGCATGCCCATGAGCAGTTATGTCAATACAAATAAAGGAAAGGAGCAATGCACTGCAACACTGAGCGTGAAGAAGCCACTGAAGGTACAGAGCAAAAGCTTGGTAATCTGACATCCCTGCCTTGCTGAACCCTGGCCTTAAAAAACAGCTCCCAGACAGAGACTAGAGACAGCCTGAATCAGCTCAGAGAGATATGAACTTCTCTCATTCATTTGCAGAGAGGCAAAATTAAAAGCAAAGGTGTTAAAAGGTCAAAAATTCATATTTAAAAAGCTGAAACATCTCTATGAAGAGTGTTTTGGAATTTGTGGAGAGTATATAAGCATCCAAGGATACATAAAATATCCAGAGTATTTTATTAAAGCACCTATAAAACACTTTGATACCTTTATAACAACCTACTTAACCAAATCTATACAGAAACTAAACACTTCAATTCTGTCCTAAGGAGCCTCTCATTGAAAGTCAGTCGATGTTATTGGTTAAATCTGCAGAGCGACTTAAGATTGGAAGAGACAGCTTAAGTCATAAAGTCCTAGTATATATCCTGTGCCATATGATCCCTTCCATACAATTACCACCTGTGTCATGAGTGCAGTAAGAATTTTTAAGTTCACTACTCACAGTGGATGCCATTCCAAAACCTGTTACACTGGTTAGGAATCATCTTCCAATTTCCACTTTGTTTGTGGTGAATGAATACCCAGTTGTTGTTCTAGTAACACTATCTTCAGTCCTATAAATGCAGCTTAAGTAGTTCTTTGCACACTCCATGACTCCTGTTCCTGATGTGCTTACAGAAAGCAACATTGTCCTTTCTCAGCTTTTGTTTTGCTAAATGAGAAAGGCCAATCTGTCTAAACTCCAAATAAAGAAGGCCTTCCATTTCCTTGGCCACAACACAAACCCTTTCAGCTTTGTTTGTCCGTACTTAAATATGGATAACTGGGACTCTCCAGAGTCTTCCATATAATTGTGTTATTGCTCAGCCTCTACTAGAAGGAGCTATTCTAACATACCCCAAGACTATACTGCCTTTTTTTTTTCCCCTTTACAGCTGTTGCCCTAAAAAGCTCACAATCATCTTGCGATGAACCAGTACGACCATCTTCTCCATCTCAGTTACCAACTAATGAATGCCTGACTTAGGTAAATTGTTATTAAGCCTCATATGTATTTTATACTACTTTAATTATGTTTGCATTGTTTCACTTCAAGATCATCAGATTATTCTAAAGCCATACTGTAATACCGTTTTATATTAATGAAAAACTGATGTCATTAGCACATTCCTACTATTACTAGAAGTGTAAAAGTTGAGTATGTATGTGACCTGCAAGGTCTGGGACAGAATTACATGGGCTTCAGGTGCAAAACTGCGTATTCACTTTTTAATCTTTACTCCAAAAATATTTCAGGCATTGTATATCAGCATTGTTCCAACAAGATATAATCATGACCCTATTAACTCTTCAGCAAAACTTAATTTGCTTCAGGGTAACAAAATTTTTCCTTAAGATCTGTAATCTCAGAAGTTTGCATGCAACAAGCAAAAAAAATGAGTAGCTTTTAAATTAATTTCTAGTAATATACTTGCCATTCTGTAGGGGTAATAAAGTTATTTTTATTTAATTGCTCATGCAGGTCTTCATTCTCCTTCACCAGCTCTTCAACTCGTACTTTAAAATTCTTCATATCCTCCTGCAAGACAAAGGACTCTGCATAAAATTCTTTACAGGTAAGTATTTTGTTTTAATTTTTACATCCACAAAAACTTTTATAAATATTCATGCCTAAGTGCCTTCTAATTCTTCCAGTAACAGCATATTATCTCACTACTCACTCATCTTTAATTCGGATGTGCATATTTAATTTCTAAATTGCTTCATCAGTCTAGTAATATTTGATTAAAAATAATATAGATATTTGAATTGTGCCACATTTTTGCCAAGTGTCATTTGAATTAAGCACGTTGTAGAACCTTAAAATACAGACTTAAAAAAATTAATTCTGGAAATTACTAGATGATATTATACATTTTCAGTATGAATGACATTAATTTGAATATTGTAGGACAATACTGTGAATTTACAGTAATATAAAACCCTCAGTGTTTTCTGCTCATTCTATGGCTTAATTTTTTGAAGGAAATAAGTTATTTTGAAAACCTATGGCAGTTCTGCTCTGAAGGAAATCACCATTTTTCAAAGATTCAGTGACACAAAAATACTTCTAAAAAATAAAAAAAAAGAGTACCCACTCCTTAAATATCTAGAAATAAATATTTGTCTACCACAAAATCTACAGGCCTGTAACTGGAAGAGCAGCTATACAGGGCACTGCATCCCCATTATGAATGACAATAGCAAATTCTTTCTACCACTGACTGTGTTTATGGTTTACTCTATTCAGAGAGCACAATTCTTGTACATTTTAGTGTAGTGCCTGCTTCTACATCTGAACAGGCTGACAAAACCAAGCAAGCCAAGTAGGATAACACAGCACAGTAACTATGCATGGAAAAGTAAAACAAAGTCACTTTTTCATTTTAGGCAGACAATAGCTTTGACAAACCCCTTTTAAAAAAAAATCAGTAATTTATTTCTACTTTAGTGTAGAAGTATATTTTCTTTAAATGGCAACTTGCCTCATGTTCAAGAATTAAGTCTTCCTTTTCTCTTATTCTGTCTTCGTATGCCAACAGAAGAGGTGACAAATACTTCATATCCAACTTAAAAAAAAAAAATTAAAAAATCAATCCATATAGATCAGTTACAAACCATAATCTCATCAGTATTTTTTACTTCTTCTCCTGCTATACATTGCAAGTTTTAAAAGCTATTAAGGGTTTTCATATACGCCTTGCAAACAAAAGTGCACGACTTACACAAGCACACAGACCACCATATGCAAAATGATGCTGCAGAAACACTTAACAGCACTGCTTCAGGAGCAAGCTTTGGAAGGGACAAGGCTGGGTGCTATACTTGCACACTTCACTAAAAAGCAGCTATTACTTATCAGTATACGTAACACAGCAGAATGTGGATGCAAATGAATACGAAACCAAACTGAAACACTACAGTGAATAGTTAATGATAATCAAATTTAGCCCAGATTCATTAGTAAGTGGGAAAAGAATTTTTACACTCTCGAACCTGCATCTTTAAAACTAAATACATACGTATGTGATTCTTGGATATTATAGCTAGAAAGACAGAGCAGAAGGAGGACTTTCCTATTTCTGTATAGTTCTGAATAACAATGAGGAAGGAAAATTTAAGATCTTATTAGCATTTCAAGGAGAAATTGTTTCACATATTACAAATGCATTCAATTTCACAGACTATTTGCCTTCTCCTTGCCAGAAGTACGTAGGCTACTAGTGGACTCATGACCATTCCTACCATCAGAATCACTGAAATATGCTATTTTCTTCTAGTATCATCTTAAAAATAATCACAAAAGAAGATTAACAATTAAGAAGATTAACAATTAAGCAATAGACCTTGAAGCAAACTATATGCTAGACAATACTAAGTGAAGATGGTATTTATGCTTCTCAGGGTAACAGTGCTTCTACTTAATTTGCATTCAGTAGTTCAAAGTTGGTGACTGTATGCAGTCTGTAGCTTACTGTAAATTCAACTGGAGCTGCACACATTCATCGCAAAGTTCTGCCCTACATCTTTTTATGCAACAAACATGAATGTTTATAATATTCCACTAGCATGTGATAGTTCAGCAGAGTAACTAAATAATATCCTGAATATTTTGGTTCCAGTAAAGAAATTCTACTACTTAGAAAGGAATGAACAGGTAAGTGAAAATATTATTTTACTTACCAGCCACGGTGGTGGTGGTCCTTTCATGGGTAAACTTTTCAGTTTTAGATTCTAAAGTAGATTTTTAAAAAGATACTGAAATTATTTCCTGCTTTTGGAAGCACCAACCACTGTCCACTGCAGTCACAACTATTACCCCAAACAAGCTTATGTTTCTAACTACGTGTTGCATATGTAACACATGCTCAAAGTCAACAAAACCGCAAGTTCAATATTGTACTAATATAGGAAATGCTAGTTCTAAATTTCAGAAAAAGCTTATGCCATTTGTAGACTTTATGGCAACTTGGGAGAAAATAGTCTTAAAAACTGAAAGATTAACAAAAGGACAATGGGACATTTCAGTACAAACTGCCTCTATAACCAACATTCTCACCTCTTCTTGGGACAATGGCCTGAATTTAGTTTGATAGCGACTTAATTCTACATTTAAACGATGGACCGTCATTTTCAAAGCGTCATTTTCATCTACCAGTTCTTGTGCTTGTTGTCTGAGAGAAAGTAATTCTGTAGCCTCCTCTATTAAAACAAATATCCAACAAGAAAGTTCAATCAAAATTCAAGAAATGTTCACAATAATTTGTTAACTGTAAGGAAAAAAAATCGCAATAAGCTGAAATCCTAAGAGAACTTCGATCAAAATACTGTAATGGAATAAATGCACAAAAAATTACTAACAAAAAATGATTATTTTTCAAACAACCAAGTAATTTTTTTCATGATCACGTAAGTATTCCCTGACAAAAGTTCTACAAATGTAGAAAATACTGTTCAGAAACTACTTCTCCATAGATACTTGCTCAAATCAATGACTGGAAGCCTACTACTGCTGGAATTGGTTGTAAGAAATTAGAAAAATCAAACAAGATAACTACAGAATAAGCTTATATGTTTCTCCCACCTTCTCTATGTGACTTCTCTGCAGCTTCTTTAAGTCTTCTGTTTTCTTGTTCTAGTCTCTTCAGCTTTAATTGCTGCTCTTCCATTTGCTGTTTTGTTCCCTCAAATTGTTGGACCATAGCCTGGTATGCCTTGTTCAGAGACCAGTTTTCTTGTTTTAGTTCTCTGAACTTTTCTTTAGTCATATTTTCCCGTGCTTGCCTTGCCCGAATAGACACATCTGTAATGCCACAGTACAATGTATTTAAATGGTATTCAGACTTGAATATGAGTTTCAGCAAATTATAATCCATTTTTTCTAATATTAGCATTATGTATGAGTGTTACTTTATAAGATATAAATTGACTCATGGCTCCCAGAAGATAAGGCCAGAGAGAAAGAAAATTTGGAAAGAGAGCTAGAGTGGCTGCAAGTTCCCATCTTTTCTCTCAGACACTGAAGATATTCCTTCCTTGAAGGACAAAGAAAGTGTCAGCAGATCTCCCTCTCCCTAGCATGGGTGACTAGAGAGATGAGACAGAAACACGCACTGCAGTAAGCAAAGTGTATGTGCCCTGCATGGACTAGTCAGTCCTCTTGCCCCCTTCTTATTTTAATCACCTATGTAATTAAAGCTTTTAGAAGTTATTTAACAGTCCTTACAAAAGTATCATTTTAGATCATCTGCAAAACTGTGGATATATTGTTGCATCAGTAATAATGGATCACAGTTTCAAATTTTTCTTTTCATCTGT
Organism: Pelecanus crispus; assembly: GCF_030463565.1. Classification (NCBI taxonomy): domain Eukaryota; kingdom Metazoa; phylum Chordata; class Aves; order Pelecaniformes; family Pelecanidae; genus Pelecanus; species Pelecanus crispus. Next base: position 36,647,035 of record NC_134650.1, read on the forward strand.
ATGGGCTAAACAGCTTACCTATTAAAATGAAGGCTGAGATTTTACCCTTACTGTCAGACTTTTAAGAGCCAGCAAAATCTAATAGCATACAGGTGTGAACAGACTTAGTACAGAACAGTTCCTTAGTATAGGATATATATGAAACCCAAGAATTGGTTTTGAAATACAGAGCTATCTCTGTTATTGATGACATGTAACAGCTTCATGTCTTTGTGGTCACTGTTAACTTCCTGTGAGAAGGCATAAGATACTTGGACGGCACAGAAATACACAAAACCCCATGAATTCACGATAGGCACATATCCTGTCCATGCGACACACAAGCTTCAGAGGTGCTGTGCCTGGAACCGTTACATGGATCCAGTAACATAAAAATAAGGCACAAGCTGAAGATAGACACTGTATCTCATACCACTGTATGTTTACCACTTCAGTTGCAATGGGATACTTAATAATGCTGACATCCGCTAGTGTAGATGAAGCTTAAAGGATTAGAGAGTTCCAGTATGACTTTAATTTTATTACATTGTTTCACAATCATTTACTTAAGACTTCAAAAGTCACTCAGACTGGAAAAGAAAAACAAGTCTAAAACATCTAATGTAAAAAGCCTGTAACTATTGTTTTTATAGCTATCACAGAACACTCAGCACTTTCTCATCTCCTGTACAGGAGAAATACTTCCCCCGCCCTCCAAATTAGGCTTAGAGAATACAAGCAGGAAAATTTATTTTTATATACATATGCCTATTATTAAAGTGAAGAGTTGTACTAAAGGCATAAAAAAATCAGAAGTACCTGGGGATGGTGGAGGCTTTTCACGTATCAGATTTTCAGCTAATGATTTTTCTTCCTAGCAGAGAAATAAAAATTTAAACAATTTGCTTTAACAGTTATCCTTTCTGAAGTACTCTGAACAGCATCACTGTTGGAAAACTTAAAAAACGGAACTTTTGGAGCACTTTCTTTTATATCAACAAAATTTAAGGTTGGATTCACTACTGACAACATATGACTTGTCATTTACCATCTTGACATCATTTTGTCACTTATCACTGCCATCAGTCACTTTGGATACTTGAAACTGTTAATATTTTCTTTAGTTGTCAGAGATGTACAGTTCTCAAAACAATTTTATGACAGATATAAAAGTTACATAAATACAAAGCTTCTTGACCAAACAGGATGGATATTGCTCCCACTTCTTAGTTTGTATAAAATATGACTTTAGAATAGTCAATTATGATATGAACTGTCAGTCCCTAACTGGGAATCAGCGAATAAATTAAAACATAAAATGTTCTTCAACAAAGTTGAAGTTGAAGAACTTTGTTCTCCCCTTGCTGTTAAAAAAAAAAAAGTACCTATCTTTACATTTTCAGAAAGTTCTTTCATCAGGAAAGAACTACAGGCCGAATTTATACTAATGTACTTACTTGAGGTGAACATGATTGATATACAAACTTTCACCACGCTTTTATGAAACAGCAGTGAAGTTCTATAAGGATATGATGCCTTGTAATTTAACATACCAAGACACTGATGACTAAATGAGTCAAAAGTCAAGAACAATTTCAAAAGAAAATGTATGTGGTCAAGAACTTGAAGAAAAAAGCGATGCTAACAATGGAAGAACTGACAATTTTTGTAAATAATATTCCAGCAAGTTGATCTGAGAAACTGAAGTTTTGGGTATTCTTTTTCAAGCTTGAAAGCAATCAGATGGGCCCAGCTGGAAAACTAGAAAAAAATCTGGTGAAGCCAGGCTGAGAATTTGAAAATTATCAGCAAGAGCAATCTCTTGCTATAACATGACAACTCCCACTCTCAGTTTCTTTCTTTTGCATGAATAACAACAGAAGATATATTAAAAAAAAAACAAAACAAAACCTTTTGTATGGCCTATTTACCTATACAGTGGTATTTTTCAAAAGGAATGATTAGCCATTCTTGTACTCCAAAAGAAAAAGATTCCCTAGTAGCAATAAACTGGTTTTCTTTTAAGTGACTGTAAACTATCAGCTCTTTGTAACACCCTTTTTTCCAAAATGCATCACAAATTAACCTTCATATGAGTCTTACCTTTAAATTCAAGCCAAGATGTTGGTCTTCTGTTAGAGAAAAACAGATCTTTCAGTCAATTAAAAACAAAAGCATTTGTAAGTCCCTAAATTATGAGGGTTCATATGGATATGTAAGTACACGTATTATATACTGCAAATAAATTTAAGAAAGTCCTCCCAAAACCACAAATTAGATCACTAACTTTCTGTTATCTCTTTCATGGTGTATCAGGATACTGATGTGAGACCTTACTACACCTCACACTGTATAGATGCAACTATGGAAGAAATGAAGTTGTGTTGTTGTCTTCCGCTATAGTTTTAGAATTTGACTAAAGGACAAATGAAATATTTTCATTGCTTTTACTGGGCTTGAATCCTGTTGCATCTCTGAACAAGGCAAGTGCAAATCTGACAGCTTCCAAGATCTGCAACACTTACTGTGTAGAAGAGGGATTAGAAATGGTTTATATATCCTGTTCTTTTCAGTTTAATGCATCCACTTCCCAAATGGTTTCATCAAAGCAACCTGTTCCTCCTGGATATTGTTTTTTATAAAGCTTTTCAAATAACTCCACTGAAATAATATTGAAACAACACTGGGATCCAACATGAATAAAACTTAGAAAGACAAAGATTTTTCAAAACAGACTCAGTTCTGCTATCTCCTTCCTACCCAATAGGCCCTAGAGTGCTGCCATCCTCTGTAAAAACTGCATTTTGCAGCTCTGGAACAAATTCTTATTTCCTGTTTTCCTGATTTTAAAATAATGGACAAGATGATGATACAATAAGACTCCTATGCAGGTAGATTGGTCTTGCTCTCTTGTCACACTTTTTTCTCCACAATATTCTACTGTTACAAGAAAATAGCTTAATGACAGGTCCAGTTACGAACTGTTTAGGAGTTTCAGTTATACAGTGAATATAGACCAATCTTCCCTCTTCATGCAGATTTTTAATTTTCTGTAACTACTAGAAATAGCTAAGTATTTAGTAGCATTTCTTCCATTGCCTTTTTTTTTTAAAAAAAAAAAGGAATATATCATTATCATATAGTATTAAATTTATTTTATTCAAGAATTATTTTTCCCCATGGTATTAAAAGGTACAGCATTTTGACTAAAGTAAGTTTATTTACCTTCTACTTGCACGTTTGACTCATCCACCAGCACATGAAACTCAGTTTCATGAGAAGGTGCCTCTTTCTTGTCAGCATTAGTACTAGGAGATGGTGGAAACTCTTCCTGTGTAAAAATAAGACAAGCCTATCTAAATCATGATAACACTGTTAAAATAGCCTAACTGTCTTGTTATCTGTATGAAACCTTTAATGCACAGTCGCATTCGGAATTGCATTCCAATATTTTAAGATAATAAATGATAAGACATAATTTTTTTGGTTTAGGGCTCTATGTAAATAAAAACTAAACCTTACAATGATCAACAGGAGGTAGGAAACTATGATAGTTATTTAGTTCACAGGGCCAATATTCCCTGTCACCTTATTCAGTCACAAGAGTCTGTGAAATTATCCTACATTTGCTTGTTCTGTGTTGTATCTAAACTTGCTCGTAATAAAAGAGCAACCATTTATCTACCATATCACAATCCAAACTTATAACATGGAAAAAACACCAGTCCTCAGGACAACAAGGTAATTTATTTTGATTCTGAATCTCCCTGTCTCTGTATAGGTCTCTGCTCATTAGCACAATACTGAATCCATAACTAAGCTTTCACCATTTGTAAAAGTAAAGTTCCTAGTGCTTTTAACAAATAATCTACGATATAAGTATCATGCTCAACATAAAATATTGGACATTTTACAAGATTAAATTATGCACAATAATTATACACAATACCAGTGTTTCCTAATAAGGAAAGGCTCCTAATAATCAGAGATATGGAATCTGTGAGTATCAACAAACAAACCTAAATGGTATAGGAGTAAATGAACCACAAAAAGAAGCATGTGAAATAAAAATTGAATAAATGTCTAAAGAATAAGAAGAGAATGAAAAGCCTTAGAAATATTTAATATTTGCATTAATACATTAAAACACAGTAAAGGAATTAACACGTCTTAAAATCCTACCTTTTTATTTTTGCAGGGAACAGTATAAATAGCATTGGTGTTAAAGCTTTCTCCCCTTTTCTCATTACTCTCACAGCTGGACTCTGCCTCTTGATCAGCATCTGAAAGATAGGTATCCACGTCCTCATCCTCACAATAATTGCCTGATACTTCCAGGGACTGTACAGGAGATCTGTCACTACCATCAAGTTTCCAGTTGGGCCTGCAAGTAGAAAGCAGCTGAAAGCCTGTGTTTCAGTGTTGCTTACTCTTCCAAAAAAACAAACACTAGTAAAGTAGAACCATCAGTCCTGGAAGATACATGACAAGTCCAGACAGCCGACACAAACAGACATCTAAGCTTCTGTTAGCTGCAAACAAGGAATCCAGCCTATGTGTATGCTTTAAAATAGAAGATTGCCACTGGAGCTACATTTTCTTCTCTATCTTAAAGAAAATGCCAGATTAGAGATAGAAGGCTGCTAATTCTACCGAAAGAAGAGTCTGAAATAATTATTTAGCACAAAGGAAGTATCTGACATAATTCAGATGATTCCTCAGTGATCAACTGTTTGTATAATTGATTGTCATTTGGCAGAAATAATACGTTTCTACTTATGACTGCTGTACAATCCAGATCTCCCTCTCTGAAGATTGTATGCGTGACATCACTTTATGAGAAATGGAATAAGGATTGTAGACCCTTCAGACCCAATTTATGATGTGGTGAGAAAAAGTAAGTGGCTATAACACCAGCAGTTGAATTAGTTTGCTGTAACTCTTCGGTAAAATTGTATCATTGACATACTCTATTTCTAATACAAGATATCAAAACAGAAAGTATACACTACCCCATTCTGAGCTCTGTGACTGTCGCATATGGCTCAAAGCATTCTTGTTCCACGTAAGTGGAATCACTTTCAGAAAGTGATCGCTGCCGAGGCTGAGGAATGGCAACAGTGCGCCCTGTTAGTGTTGTTGCAAGGATAGCTGCTGCTAGAGCAGATCTGGAAGAAAACAGAATAAAGCAATGAAACGATACTAATGGCTTCTCTATGCTCCACATTTTTTTTTCCATTGCAAAATGTCTTCACTATTTAAGCAAAGCAAAAAGTTCACAGTTAACAAGCATAAACACCACTGAAAGTGCTAAGGGACTGGTTATAAACTATTAACTTCCAAAGTAAAGCACAGAACTGGGCAAGCTATCGTAACACAGCTGTCTAAGAGTAAAATACAATACCTATAGGTTTTCCCAAATCACGTGCATGAAAATCATGGAATATACCGAGTTACATTCCCAAAACTGACATCGATAATTTACAGTACTTAGCATTCACTTTAACCATACAATACTACCTGGCATTTTGTTGAAAAAGTGTTCCATGTTCTGGTATTTTGTCTCCTAGTTTCCATTATTCCCTACTCTGAATCTTTTACTGATGACTCTGAAGCTGTTAATAAATGCTAGCACATTGCAAACTAGGGCAAGCGTAAGTAGATAGAAGTGCCTATTTGTGGGATGCTGTGGAGTGTAGAGAAAGGTAAGATGAAGAGAAAAAAACAAGTAGGAACAAAGGAGAGAAATGGTGAGGACTGTAACAGGAATGACAACAACTGGAGGTGAAAAGGGAAGAAGAAATGAACTAGGATTAAGCAGGAATGTTACAGACACTAGAAAGACCATAGAAAACAACCAGAATTGAACTAAACATAGAGAAAACACAAAAGGAAAAACTGCAAGAAACTACAAATGAAAAGAAAAATAAATTTCTATTTTTTCTTTATGTAACTTGTCTATACAGCTAATTAAAATCGAATCCAACATGGTTTTACATGCCAGTTTTTTAAGTCCCTGCTTTTTTTAATATGCAATAAAATGGCATGTTAGTAACATTTAATTTATGCTTTTCTAATGAGTTAAAATTTCCTGACTCACGGTACTTGTACTGCTACAGTCCTACAGTCTGCTCTAGCAGCCAAATTAAAAACGGCCCTAACTTTAAATAGTCCATTTGTCTTTAATTTATTCTGATTTATAATAAATAACATTCATAATGGTCATTGTCCTAATCATTTAGCATGCTTAGGAGTGGGAGAAAAATAGGTATCTTTAAAGTTCAAAGAAGGGAACTGCCCCAATTAAAAATATATTCTACCTATGAAAAGGCTTATGTAAATACTGCAGCAAGGACATGCAAATATTCTAATCATGCTTTTCTAGTGTGCTATTGTAGTTGATGAAACAAAAAGAAATAACTCAAAACCTACCTGGGCCTTTCTGGAGAAGGGTTTGGACTACGAGGGGGAGGGGTGCGGGGAACTGCAGGTTTAGGAGCTATGGTAGCGGCAGGGACCAGGCCATGAGCTATATGTTTCTAAACAATTTAAAATAAAATTAGTTGACAATGACTTTGAGGATCACAAGGAAAAAAACCAGAATTGAACATGCACAAAAACTAACAATGCAAAATAATATAAAAAGGAAGAACAATTACATGCAATTAATGTAAACAGAAGACTTGAAATGGTTCCAAGTTTAACTTTTTAACATGTATGAACAGCTGCTAATGAAGGTTAGAAATGCAATTTGCATAAGACCCATGAATGTAGGTTCTCCACCCACTATATCATAATCTGCAAAAACAGAATTTTAACTTACTCAAGTTTGGGGTTTTTTTCCTGTATATATACAAGAAAAAAGGAATACTAGAAATTAACTTTTTTCAAAATATTTGAACCCTGCTTCAGAGTAACAATATTAGTCCCTTTCTTGTAGAGTCTGTCAGTCAGAAGTAATCCTCAGTCACAGCAGTATGAGATGGAAGAAAAAACTATCACTAAACAAGTCTTGCAGTCAAAGGTTCAGCCTGAATTAAAAAAAAAAACCCAAACCTAATGCATTTTTATCAGTAAACCCAATGCATTTTTATCAGTAAACCCAGCATTTTTTTTAAAAGGGTAACATTAAATACCAGCTCACTAGGACCAGAGTTCCCTGCAAAGAGTACTGTGGATGGAATCACATAATGACTGAGGTTGGAAGGGAGCTCTGGAGATTGCCTAGTCCAAGTCCCTGCTCAAAGCAGGGTCAGCTACGCAGAGGATCGCTGGGACCCTGTCCAGTCGGGTTTTGAGCATCTCCAAGGGTGGAGAATCCACAACCTCCCTGGGCAACCTGTTCCAGTGTTGGACCGCCCTCACTATTTTTTTTATTATTATTATTATAAGGTGAATTTTCTGTGTTTGAATTTGCACCCATTGCCTCTTGTCTAGGCATCAGAAAATACTATGTCATAATAAAGTCCATCACCTTCAGACACATCACTTTTTTATGAAGTAAAACAGGCTAAGTTTCTATTTGTGCTACAGAGATTTTTTTTTTTCAATTATTCTTTAATTGTCTTCTCCAACAGGATAACAAACAGGTGAACTGGGAGGTATTTCTTTACAGGAAGCTGCATCAAATAACTAAATGGTACATTACAAAGACTGTCTTTTTACTCGGTCTTATCTTGCAAATGCACTGCTCCCTAATTCTGGAAGTCAGTCTGGCATGCACCATTTTGTTTCCTAAAGGCTGCTGGCTGTAGATATCTTATTATAATTACCAGAGAATACAGCTGAGGCAAAAGGATGCTTGCTGTCACCCCACAGTAAAAGTAGAACAACAGAGGATCAATACTTTACTTCCATTCTAGTATTACAGAAACTTCAATTATTTCAAGTGCGTTAAAAGATAACGCCCACACCACTGCTGACAATCCTACAATCCTTGGCCGCTCCAAGCTTTCGCTGTGCAACTTTTATCAGTTCACTTTACGGCAGTGAACGTGCGCTCCGAGGATCACCTCCGCAAGCGCTGGAAGCGAGCGAGCTGCACGTCCACTCCGGGGGCTCCAGCCCCCGCCAGGCCCAGAGGCCTCCCTGGCGGGGAAGGGCGCCGGGAACGCCTCCCCCGCCCCGCCAAAGCCGGCTGTTGATCTAGAGAAGAGGGGCAGGCCCGGGACTGGGGGAAAGGAGAGCACCAGTACCCGGCCTCCAGACACCTTCTTTTCTTTGCTTAGGATTTGTTTTTCTCCCCATTTTTCACTTCAAAGCGCTCCGCGATCACCGGCGTCAACCGCAGGGCGCGGCCGCCCTCCCTGAGGGCCTCCGCTCGTCCCGCCCGGGCACGGCCCCCCGCCTGCCCCGCTGGCCCTGCTTCACGGGGACGGGGACCCGCCCTGGACGGGCCGATACTCACGAAGGGGCCCTTCCGGCCTCTCCTGAAACTAAACGCCATCGCGACCGGGTAGGGGACGGGTCTCTGCTACCGCCTCCCGACTTTCTCCACACTTCGGACGCTTCCCCCGTCGCGACCCGCTTGGTAACAACGGCGCGGCGGATTTGCTGCGGGTTTGCACTCCCCCAATCAGCACGCGTCTTACTCACCCCTCCTCCGGCCTTAGCAACCTACCAGTGACGAGGCCCGCCCCACTCCGCCTCCTCATTCGCTCACGGACGGCAGAGCTCTCGCTTCCTATTTGCGGCCGCCGCTGTCAGCCAGGCGCGCGCTCTGAGGCGGGCTGTTCGCCCGGCAGTTGTGAGGCGACGCCTCTGCTGAGGGGGCGGCGGGGTCTCCGCACCGGCTGGCCTCCGCTGCGGCCTGCGCGGCCTCCGGAGGAGAGGCTGCCACCCCGCAAGGTCGGGGCGCCCGGGACGGAGCTCAGCCTCTTCTGGGCAGGTCAGCGGCGGGCTCGGGCGGCCGCCCTCGGGGCCGTGTCCCGCTCCTCTCAGCGGGCCCCCGGTGAGGGCTCGCTCTGGGCCGGGCTGCAGGATGTGGTTCAGGGTGATGGTGTTTGCGGTGGTACCGGCTCGTCTTTGGCTCTTCTCCTTAAATCTGCCTTAGCTTCAAAGACTCCCGTTTCCCCCTAAAGTCAGAACACGGCATAAAGCTGGCAAACCTGAAAATAATCTCTCCCAGCAACTACCTTCTAATAATCTGTCTGGAGACTTCTGCCAGCTGAGGGCTGGAGATGCCTCTGGAGTCAGCTTTGTAATTGAAACAGACTTTCTCCCAGCAAGGGTGGATGAAGGCATAGAAAAAGCCGTGTGGTTTTTTTTTTTTTACCATCTGTGTGTCTTAATTCAGGTGTTTTTCAGATTGGCAAAGTTGGGAGTGGAATTTGCAAGCCAACAGCCTGTATTAAACAGAGTTGCTTACCGATTTTTGATATGCTAACCATAACTGTAAGGTAGCTTTGGGGAGGAGATAGTGTCTCTTCCAGGCTATTCCATCTTACAAAATTTTAATCATAGAATTTAATTTGGCACAGGTTTATGAAACGTGTTAATGCCTCTTCCATGTTTCTTTCTAGGGTGCTGCTACTGAAGTAAAGATTACAGGAGGTCTGATGACAACGAAAGCCAACTTTCCTGTGACGGCAGGATCTATAGTTGTCCCTTATGGGCACGTGATCGGAAATGAAAAGTGGAGAGGGTCAGAGATAGCACAAAAGCTACAAGGTAAGCACAAACAAATTGGAAGAGGAAAAACAATTCAGGCAAAGTATTCCCCTCTGTTACCCAGCATTAGCTCAGTTGGTTAGAACATGGTGCTAATAACGCCAAGTTCACAGGTTCAACCCCTGCTTACTGCAGGGGGGTTGGGCTTGATGATCTCTCAAGGTCCCTTCCAACCCAAAGCATTCAATGATTCTATGATTGTTGAGACTGGCTGGAATATGCTTTACTCTGTGCCTGACTGGTCCCATATTTGTGGTACAGCCTACGTTAGCAGGCTGAAAATTCCTATTTGTCTATCATGTATCTGCATGATCAGTTCTGTCGTATTTGCATAGTTGCTGAGCACTGTAGAGAAGAAGCAGAAGTATCTGCTGCTTGGGAACCACAGCAGTGGGGCTATTGTGAATATGCACCTCCACTGAAGTCCCTTGACTTTACATGGATACTGGGACTGTGCTATCATCAGTTGGCACAACAATAAACTGAGATGATCCTTTCAGAATAGCATGTGATGTTTTTGTTCAAGTCCAGATTTTACTGAGAAGCTATAGCACTTCCAAATCAGTAGTTTGAAAGTGCTGTTACTTGGCATTACATCATACAGTACTTCGGGTTGCTTGTACCAGTTTTGCTTAAAGAGACGAAAAGCTTTTAATGAAGTTTGTTGTCAAGTCACTAGGATTATGGACACATTAGGAAAGGTGTGCTGTGAAGCAATTTTTTTTTTTTTTAAAACTACTGTATTTTTAATTTAAACAATCTCACCTTAAGGGAAAATTAGACTCATCTTTGAAGATGGCTTGGGACTTGTGGATTTTCATCTTTCAAACCGAACTTGCATTTTATATATTTCTGAAGCAGATTTGGTTGCAGGGGATGAATTCAAACGAAGATTGGTTCGGTTTAGAAATGTAAGTACTACATAAAGAGAAAAGTTTTAAATTGGTATTGGTTTATTCCATGCTTTGGAAAAATTCTTCTTGTGTTATTTTTAAATTCTAATGGAGCTAAACTTTTGTGATAATTTCCACCTGAAAACTGAAAAATTATGCAGCTGTGTAATAACGCTGTATTAAACCTCAGTACTGTTGCTGCAACTTCTGTTCTTCCTCTGATTTGCTTTCAGGCAGCTCGTACTTGACAGAAGTTTGCTCTCTGTTGCATTGCATCAGCTTGTCATTAACAAGGTCGTCTCTCTTCCTTTCAATACAGGCCAGCAGTCTGGGGGGAATTGTAATTGTGGAGAGAACCCAAATAAGTGGTCAGTACTTCTTAGCAGTACAAAAGCTTGTTGTGCTAGAACTTGGAATGGTGTTGCTTCCTGTAGCAAATCAAGGAGAAGCTTCTCAACTTATTACTCAGCTAGTAAGTTTCTATGTTAGTGAACAAACATTTATTAAAATATGAGACATGAGAAGAACTACCTGTTTTCCCACAATCATCACTCATTTCAGAAAGAATACCTGGGATCGTAAGGGAACACAACATATTTTGTTGTTTGAATGCAAGGAATAAATATCCTGCAACAGTAATGTGGTAGTACAGTTCAGCAGAAAGATGGCTTATTTTGGGAAGAAAGAAAAAAAGTTGAAGAATATGGTATTGGATTTTTTTTTTTAATGTGATCTTGCACTGAGATGCCACTGGGCAGCATTAGGCAATCCTCACTTAGTTTGCTGTCAAAACCAACTTGAGATTTTGCTTTCTCAGGCTGGGGGAGTTGTGTTCTTACATAGTTTCTCTTTTCCTTTATCCTTTCTCTGATTTCATCAGAAGGATGCCAAAATCATTGTTTTAATTCATGGTTGGTATTAAGAAACTGTTGGTTTCCTAGTGAGACTTTGTGGATCTGTATCGAAGCCCTTAATAAGGGCACACACTTAAGGGGGGAGCTTGTTTTAAAATCTTCCTAGTGATTGCATTGAAATCTTTTGGGATGAACAAAACTATTTCAAAAACCAAAAGCAGAGCTCCAGCAGAGGGCACTCAGTGTCACTTGTGGTTTTCTTTTGCTTCAGGTGCGTGAACAAAGTAAGGATCACAACAGTAATCCCTTTCTTCGGAAACGGTGTTCACAGCTGGCAGAGCCATCAGTGTTTCGAACCGTGCAACAGATTCCTGGAGTTGGGAAAACAAAAGCTCTGCTTTTACTGCAACAGTTTGGAAGCATCCACCAGCTTTGTAATGCATCTGTCAAAGAGCTTGAACTAGTAGTTGGACAAACGGTAGCACAACAAATTTACAATTTTTTATGTTCCTGACATGCATGTGTAGTGCTGTTTTGGAAAACAAAGACTTTTTGTTTGGTTGTTGCTTGGGAATTATAACATTTTGTTTTTAATAATGACATATTACAGTAATTTCTATAACCCTGGTAACAACTGGAGGATGTTGACTAATTGTCTAGATACTACTCTGCTGCTGCTTCTTTACAGCTGTTCTGCTCATGTAGATTGAGCTGTGAAAATTACCCTGGAAAGAGGGCTGTAAAGTGTTTTGCATCGATCTTGTACAAAAAACTGAGAGAAAGCTGTCACTTTTAGCATCCACAGAAAAAACAGAAAAGCAATTTGCTTGCTTGCTTTTGTCTTTACACTAACTTACTTCTCTGGTTCCTTTTTCAGTTCACAGGGTGTTATCAAGTTTACTCCTTTGTGTCTATATCCAAAATCTTGGTTAATTCATGTTGTGCTTTTCAATACAGGTTGGGATAATTATAATCAATTACAATATATTAATAGTAAGTATGTATTTGTATGGCACTTGAAAAGCCCAAACTTTGACTAGAATTGGCAGGGGGGGAGTGATAAATAAAAAAGACCCCCACTCCAACTTTTCCTCAAGGACTAGTGAGTGGGATAATGGGAATGGCAAGGCAGTTAATCATGCTGCTAAGGGGGAAGATATTTGCAGAAAGACTACCATAGCAGGCTAAGAGAAATGAAGAGCTGCAAGGGTGATTCATGTAACTTTGCTAAAGATTTCATTAGCTGGGTAGTAATTTCAGCCATACATGCAAAGTAAATTTTTTCTGTATGGAATATTGTATGGCAGGGTCTTGCATGTCTGTATATGACTGCTGCTGCTTGTGTGTGTAAAAGAAGTGCTACTATAAATACACATGAAGAATAACTACTAAGGGTAGGCAAGTCACAAGTAATTTACAACTTTTTTTTTATGTGACCTTTATAGGAAAGCTCTAGAAATATGTTAATACATGTTGTAAGGAAGCAGGTTTTAGACTATAATTTATAAGTTCCTGTATTATACAATAAAAACTTTTAAGACAGACAGTTTCTCAGAACTTTGTAAGCAACATTACAGAAACATGCAAGAGGTATGCCAGCAGTATATAGAGAAAACCTGTAAATTATGCTGCATCATCCAAGCTGTAGCAGAATCAAAAAGCTACTACTAAATGGCAGCATCTGATTTTTATTCTTAAATAAGTCATCAACATATTTACACCTATTACATAAGAAACTAAAAATAAATGACTTTAACTTTACACCCAGATGCAAACTTTCCCCTTATTTTAAGTTTTGAGTATCAAACAGCATATATCTACTCTGTAGATGGCAATGTTAACTAACACTACAGTGTTAGCAATTTTCAATTAATTTCAAATTCAGAAAATAGAAGAATCGCAAAGAAATGCTCACATAGTTATTTTTTTGTCTCCCTCCTTAATAGATATAGCCAATACTTGCTCATGAATTGTTCCAAGGGGAGGATTTTATATTGTTTGGTTTTTTTACTTGGTGTGATAGTAAATAAATATTCTGCCACTTAGACTCACATGCACTTCTTTTCTCATATTATAAAGCATCACCACAATTTATGTACTCTTGATCAGTACACTGGAATATGTCAGGTTTGAGATTTGTTCCACAGCTATCATTTTTTTCCAGACTAATGAGATACAAGTCTTACAGTAAGTAGGTTAAATAATTTCAAGTTTGGAATGAAGCCTCTTTTTAACAATTGAATCAGCAGGCATTGAAAATGTAACCTAGATCAGAAAAGAGCACAGTAAAAGCCTTTTGTAGTTCAAAAGATCTTTTGACTTCTAAGCCTTCTAATTCTCTTCCAGAATTAAATTAACTATTCAGTAGAATACACCTAGTACTCTCAGAAAGAGAATGTCTATGCATAAAAACCACAACTACATGACACTGCCCCTTGGCACAAGGCTAGTTTCTCTGAATAAAACGTTATTCTCTCTTGCCTGTGGTTTGTTAACACCACTTTAAAGAATAATCTTAAGTGACTTATTATTGCCTCTAAACTTTTACAGCAAAATCATCCATTAATATGTCCCCTATTGTTTTGCATGCAGCATCAAGTTTGTAATAAATAACTCCCACCTATCATAGTTATAAAAAATTAGTCATGATACTGTATTTTGAAATTCCAAAGGAATCCAGTCTTCATGTGAGCAATTTTATTATCTACAACTTATTATTGCATACCTCCCAAACCACTTCATTCTAACCTTCCAATATGTAAGTTTTAGTTTTTGCCAGCCTCTGACCTTCATAGTGGCTCAATACACAGTAAATGAAGTCAATGGCACTTGTCTGCATTTATACATATGTATATATAAAGATAAAACTGATCAATATTTTTATATACATTTGAAAGAAAAATGTCATGTTAACAGATCCTTCTGAAAGACTTAGTACAATGAACTTTCTGTATTCAGAAGTGTGAAGGGAGAAAGCTTCTTCTTAATCTGAGAACTTCCAGCCACAGCTGAAGGAAGGCAGAGGGTGCTTGCAGCTTTCTGTCTATTTTTTGTTCCCCAACTTAGGAAAGGCAGTTTCAGTGGGGCTTTCTTGGTCTGATCAATCTTACCCTCTTCCATGGCTAAACAGATTAAGGAGTATGTCTTCTGCATTCCCACAGAGTAAGTTGCGCACTTACTATGCTGTAGAAAAAAGAGAAGCATTATAAGAATCAGTCACTCAAAATGGGGTCAAAATTTTGAAGATAACAAAAGACGACTGTGCAAATAGTTTTCCAAGGCAGACTACAGCAAGCTTTCTGTGCTAATGACACACTAACTGAACACAAGGCCCTTCAGAGTGCTGCAATTCTGGTATTTTGCCCATGTAGTCTCAAGGGTATACTATGCAAAGCGTAAAAGGACTTGTGAATCTTTTCCATGGGTTGCATTATAGTTAGCATTACTGGCTGCTAGCATAACTATACGATACATACACTAGCCTCTCTACAAAGCTGAGGTACGTAGTTCCTGCACAAATCTCTGAAGGGGGGTCTTTTTGCTGTCTTTGGACAGGTTCCATGTTGATTGCAACTACGATAACAAGAGCTACTGTAGGGCATTCTTTTGGGATACCCGAAAGGCACAGCCTTCTCTGTCTTCTCAGCTGTGCCCTGAAGCAATCTGATTATATTCTAGCCTTTTGTGTCCAGTAGCAGTTTGGAATGGCAGGTGTGCAATTCCTTATTTTCAATAAGGAAAGTCAACTTCTTAAACAAAACAAGAAAACCTAACAGCAGTAAAAGCACCTTGATCATTTCTAAGGCGACAATACTTCAGTGCCTAAGCTTGCGAGGGAATGTTAGAAGCATGAAGCAGTGGATTTAGCTGAACTACAGGTTCTCTCACACTACAAATAAATTTAAGTTATTTAGAGCTTAACATTTTTTAATCTTGTGATGATTTTTCTTTAGTCTAAAGCTTCTACAGCAGTTTACTGACTAGACAGTTAAAGTCCACCAAAATAAAAAATATATACATTAATCTGTGATCTAATACAAAAGTCACAGATCATTTTTGTTAACAATGCATAGAAAATAAGCATGTAGTCTTGGATGTTGTATTCCATTCCATTATTGTTTCATTGTGGCTTTTCCAATGCTGAACAGGGTAGTATTTTCATCCTCTGGGACTAGTTAGGGGAAAATAAAATATGCCCTGGAATTTATAAAGCAATTAATCTACGTAGCTCCACTACAAAAAAAACTCCACCACCCAACCACTCCTATGCACACAGACTGTACTTTAGCTTGCTAAGTCATGATGATTTACACAGACTGTTTAAAACTGAACACATGCCTGAATACTTTATATATTCACTGGTGGAGTGGGATATCTGACTACATGAAAGTAAACATTAATCAGGGACTGAAGCCAGGAAACTGAAAAAACTCTCAAATATCCAATCTGCAAAACATATTTGCCTCATTACATACCACAGACGCTGCTGTATCCTGGCAACTGATAACCTCAATCTCAATGGGCTGCTCTCCCACGCTTTTGAATTTTTCCAGCACCTCATTCACTCCAAGCCACTTGCAATCCACGCCACCAACTGAAACAATGTAGTCGCCTTCTTTTACGCCCATCGACTGTCAAAAAATTTTGCACAGGTTATTATCTGAAATTATAAAGATGCATAAAATGGTTTTGTCATCCTACAGTACCTGCCCTAAAGGCATTTCCCTCTTAGATGCTACAAAACCACTGCCTAGCCAGACATGTGGAACAGAAGTGTACACATAACATAGAAACACGCAACGTTTTCAAGTACATGGATTACCTATTTGAGTTACCATTGATAAATGTGATTCTGGCATACTCAAGTGTTTTTTTTACGCCCTTTTTATGTCCTTTTCACTTTTTTCTCCTTAAGTAAATGAAACCTGCGTTTTGCTACCCTATCATCCCCAATGAGATGTTTTCTCCAGTTTTTACTTCTGTTTCTTCAGTATTTTTATTTGTACTTCTGTGGTCACTTCTGCCTTTCCTGCAGCTAAACTATGCTCATCACTGTGTGCTGCTTTATCCCTTTGTTTTTTTTACCTCCAAAAGAACAACATATTAGAAGCCAACAAGATGTCCTTTCCCCTCTTTTTCCTTGGGCACATGCTACCTTGCCTTCCCTTCCAGATCCTCATCCTTATTGTTGTTGCTACTTTCTAAAGCCTTTATCCCTTCTAACTTCCTGAATTAGATGGGGAATAACATTTGCTTTTATTAGTTAGGACTTTTTATCTATTAAGTGTGAACAGAGGAAGCAATCAGCTCTAGTTTAATGTGGTGTCAGGGATACGGATACTCTAACATCTAAGGTGTATATAGCACTGAAAATGTGTTCAGATTATAGGAATTGACTATACTGATGTATAGCAGAACTCAATTAATACTCCATATACCAGTATGAACAAGCTAGAGTTACATTTAAAAGATTGTAATCTGGAGTCTAGATAAATTGTTAATATTGCACCAGTGTACTTACTGCTGCAGAACAAACTGGATCAAGACAGTAAATCTGTACTGGTGAACCTCCTTTAAGACTGAATCCTAGCTCTCCTGCTTCATGGTGGATGCGAATAGTACGTGGAGCCGTCCATCTCTGCTTGGCTGAGAACACTGTCAGTGGGCCCTGGAGGTAACATAGCAGCAGGCACAGTATGGTTTACTGTCATTTGTAAGTAAGCATTTCTATTTTTCTAAGTTATAATGCTTTAAGCTCATCTTATACAGGTTTTACTCAGGTTAACTTCCAGCTACTTCCACTGAAACAGAACAATGAGATTTATCCCAGAAGTTCAAGGAGTGCCCTGAAGTGCTCAGTCCTACTTCATGACTGTTCAGGGGAAACCTCAAACAGAGCGGGATGAGAGCAGCTGCCAAGTTGTTAAGGTGTGCAGAATCTTTTGGCTGCAGCAGGCTCTAAGGTCCTATATTACTCCATTTTGGAGGAGATAAAACTCGTTCATGAAACATTGCATATTCTGATCCTAACGGCAACTCACAATTCCCTTTGCCCACCGATACACACAGAGCCACCTGAAAGACTGGCTTCGTAGCATGCAACATTACATGTTCTGCATGCTCATCTCCAAGTACTACATGTTTCTCCCTGCCTCTAAGTTGTATGCAATTATCCAGTGAAACTTCATGGGACTTTTATAAAACCACGGTTACTATAGGATCATTTTTTCAGGCTATAATACTTATGTCCCTTCCCTCACATTAGAGTGAATTTTACTTGCTAGCAAAATGACAGACCTTGGTCAGGATTAGCATGTTACATACCAGCCTGTGAAAGAAGTCTTTAACTTTCACCTTGGAAAACTGAGGAGCAATTGTTTCTATTTTGTGCTCCGTTTTAGCTAAAACAAAAAGAAAAACACATTAATTTTCTCTCACGTGTTAATTAAAACATATACAAACTTATTTTTCTTGCGTTCCAAGCTAGATAGAAGTTTCTCCTAAATTCTTACCAGTCTGTAGAAAAACTCATTTTTGTGGAAATGTGTAAGAGATATCTGAATTGCCTTAAAAATATCTTCAGAGCTCATAGGATCAATACAGAAAACTTAAAACAATCCATCCAAAAAAACTATGCTATTCTCCTCTTAAATACTTTTTTCAAAGAAAAATAAATTAAAAACCAGTGCTCATTCTTTCCCACTGCTTCCAAAGAGGAAAGAGCTGGAATGAGGTAGGAAGAACCAATAGCAGTCAAATTGAGTTAACAACTTCGACCAGTATAAGAGTTATGCTACAAGAAACAATTATTAGTTTTCCCCCAAATTATTTTAGCTTTTAAAGCTTCCCCATTTTTTCTAGCTCACAAGACAGTCACCAAAAAAAAGCTGAATTCTAAATAATAACCATTGTTATCTACCCCAGAAAATGATGTGGCCAGACAGAAACACTAAAGCAGCTGTATATACAGTATATAACCTGTACATTATTTATATTATGTATACTATTATGTATTTATACATACATACATATATATATATATATAAAAAAAAAGGCATATCCCCATGAAAGCATATACATGTATAGTTAGATACCCTTTATTTCTAGCTGTGTATACTTACGAAGGATATCTGGAGCCTGGATTAGACTGAGAAAGTCATCCTCCGTCTCTTGCTGAGCATATTTGAGAAGTGAGCGCTTATGTGCGGCTGTCAGAACCTCCTGAAGAACATCAATGTTTCGAAGCTTTTTGCACAGACCACAGACTCTTAGGGCTTCTTCGTGGTAAACGATGGCTTTGTGTAAATGTGCTTTCCCTGAAAAAAATTAGAAACCGTTGGTTGTCCTCCACAGACAATAAATACAAGGTAATTTTCAAATGGTATCAAGTAGCTGTGTGAAACTGGCAGTTACCTAATTGTTTTCTCTGAACTTTGTCCTTTAAAACGGTGAGAACCATCAGTCCTTCAGGCATGTAGTCATACAACTGGGACAAGGCTTTCTCCTGCTGATCTTCATCATCACTGGACTGCACTATAATAATTGATATAGAACATTAACCATTACACATCTCTTGGTGCCCTGTTCCTTTAGGTGTATTGTTGGGTTGTTATTACTGCCTACTCTCCAAATGCAGTCAAATATTTTTTACACAGATATACTGATGGGAATTTCAAGTTTTTAGGACTTTTATCAGTTTTATCATCTGCAGTAAGCAAGTAATACTTGTAACACAAGTAATACAGTATGCCAGAACATACTGACAAGAACTGAACAATTTAGTAGAATGTAATGGATATAATATTTCTTTTGTTTCTGCAAAAATTAGTTTATTGAACTTTAACATTCTTCTGTAAAGGACAAAAAAGCATGGCCTCTTATCTGAATGGGAAAATGGCCACAGATTAACATATATCGAAACCCTGGCTCCTAGTCTTATTCATAGACCAAATTATAACCGTTTATGTGTTTATTATTGTTATTTATATGAATATATAGAAAATGTATGATTCTTACATTCATGGTCACATAGAATGGTGGCAATGAAGTAATGCGCCAGAGCTTTGTAATGGTCTGACTTTATTTGTGCCAGTTTAGACCAGGAATAGGGGATATTCTCTTTCACTGGTTCCTGATTCATTGCAGTGTTAACCAGCATGTAAACCTCTCCCACCTAAAATAAAGCACAGAACTGAAGTATGAGAATTTAACATTAGTTATTAGGAGCTCAAGTAAGGGATATAATATTCAGCCTTAAGATAATTTCATATGCATCACATTAACAAGGGGGGGGGGGGGGGGGGGGGAGATTGTTAGAAAGGGTTGGAAGTAAGTTTTGAGAAAATTTGAAATTCCATCTCTGATTTTTCCCTTACAAGAAAAGTAAATCAATTTTGTACAAGAACAGCTGGACTAAGTCAGTCAATCTATACGGCTTCAGAGTTCAATAAAAATACCATACAATAAATGGTTTTTAATTTACAAATACATCTCATCAGGTTAATTCAGCTGAGAAAAAAGGTGACGCATATTACTTATACAGTAGTTTTGTGCTTCACTTCTGAAATTGTGGAGTCACATCTAGCCTTAAGTTTGTGCAGTCTAGTTAAAACTGGGCTACTATCTTTCATGCAGAGGAAATAAAACAGTTTTTCAAGCAGTGAATGCTGCTTTAATGGATCAAACAACTCCACCTGGCAGAATCCAAAAATCCTTCCCCTGCAGCTGATCCATTCCACAGATAAGTCAGGGTGGCTTTGCAGGGTTGGTAGGAAAGGCTTTGCCCATTTATCTGGCATGGAACCAATTATGTATCTGCTACTCTGATCGGCTCAGAAAGCATATTCAGATCTTGTTGGCATACCCAATTTTTTGTCAACCACCTCAATCAAGTATGAACACTACCTTCTGGGGCACAGCCTGCCTCCCCATTTTTCAGGCAAGTCCCAAGACAGCTCTGCAGCTACCAGTCCGACTCCACTCATCAGGGCCCTTCCCCCAGTTACAATTTAGTTATTCTTTTGGACTTAAGGTTTTTAGGTTTGCATAACCTCCAGCTGCTGGGAAGTAACAAGACAGGTTGTGTTCAGTACTTAAGAGAGAACTACACAAACAACCCTGTCCTTTTGTATGTTGTTCTGTGGACAAGATCTGTACTGTTTGAAAGAGCAATATAATAAATAGATTGTAAAACACCTTTGGCCAGTTCACTGCCCAAGTGTTCCAGCATGTTTCTATTAAACTTCATGAATTATGAATTGAAACCAAATCATAACAGTTCTAAAATAATTATATTTTAATTGCAGCTATTTGCATTTTAATCTTCTGAAAGGTTGTGATTCTCATTGTAGCTTGTGAGCTGTCCCTTATTACTTTTGGTTTTCAGTAATGGTTGTTAGCATTTAGGTTTAATAAATTCTGTTAATATTACTAGAGGCTGTAGCTAGTAACACATCACTGTAAACAGTTATTTTAAAGACTAAATTTTTAAGTCTCATATTTTACCTTGGCAACTTCCTGTGTCATTTTCACTAGTGTGAAAAACTCATTGCGTATTCCAGGAAGACCAATCTGCTCAAAAACACACTCTTGAGCTTGTGCGAGCATCATTTTTACTAGTACGTTCAGCATAGCTGGGCTCATATCATAACTTGGTGTGTGAGTGAAGGTCTCCTTTAAGTAGCTTAGGACTCCTGAAATTACAAAATGGTTTTGTCAGCGTTACAAAGAAAGAAACAAGTGAACTTAATTCTAGCATGTACCATAACACTTAAGACTGAAAGCATGCTTTCTAGTATTGCACTATAGCAATCTGAAGGGATTCTTAGTACATGTGAAATTAAACTGACTTACAGGTTTTGCTTTGCATCCCATCAAACATCTCCAGGCACAGTTCTCAAAATTACAACTCAGAGGAGCAACAGAAGCTGCAAGTTTTAAGGGCAATACCTTCAGATTTGCTTATAACAGTTCTCGTGACTGACCATAAAGCTGCGCTGAACTGAATGTGACTTGTACATGGGAGTGGTAGGCTAGGCTTATACACAGGTCAAGAAAGAAAAAGAAATCTATGCAACTAAAAAGAGGTGACAGTAGAACCCTTGGATGGAAGGAAAAAACACAAACATATTAACTTAATTAATTATGAATCTCCTTTTCAGATGCTGCTAAGTGCATTGCGCGTCCCAATGAAAGCTCAGTTCCATCCCTGTAGGTAAACTAGAACAGTATATTTAATAGAGTAAAATTAGATTCTGCTCTGGACATTTGGTTCCACCAACATATTAATCATTTCTATCATTTATCAAATTAAAAACAAACACTAACTGTAGTGCAAATATTAAGTAACAGTTTCATGGATGGAAGCGTAACCTTCAGCATGCATGTCATCCAACTGGTTTAGTCAGTTCTACTAGCCTGCTAATTGGTGATAATACTTCAAAAGTGTAACGATAAGACCTCTGCTTTTTAAGTGTCCCAGCTTCTGTAATCTTACTTCTTGCCACTACGTTCAGTTCTGGCAATGCTGTGCTGCATTTTCCTACTACTGGTTTCTCTGAGATTTTTCATGTTACACTTGCATCTTTTAACTTATTTATATGCCCTTGCACAAATGTGAATTATGGCCATTTTTGCACCAAAAACACCCAACCCCAAACTTGCCAGGCACGTCCCAAGTACAGTTGGAGTGCCCAACTGAAAGCACAGGGCAGGGAATTTTTTTTTTTTTTCATTCTCAACATATTTCTGCTTACGTGGTAAGCATATACACACCGAGAGCTTCGTTGAGGATAAACTCTGTGCAACGTTTTCCATTCAGCACAGAGAAACAGTTAATACATGCTCTATATCATGTCTCTACCAACATAATGAACAGTGTTACGGAGCCATGCACAGGTACAATGAAATGCCTCCTGAGCACATTGCTTTGGGGCCTTCCAAAGGTACTGTGGTAGCAAATGATGCATTTCAATTTGTGAATTAATTCCATTCTGCAAATATGTTGAAGTGAAAAGCAGTCAGCTTTTATCTGCAAAATGGAAGGAGCAGCAGCAAAAAAAGAGAAGTTTCTCAAGTATTGAAATTTCTTTTAGATCAAGTACAAAGGTTGAAAAACAAGCTATTTAATAAATGCATGAAGAAATACTGTCAAATTTTTTCGATAGCTGTGTATTCCGAAGGGGGGGTTTATGACAATCCAACTCTGTGGTCTGCAGCTTGTAGCTGATAAAGCTATCCATACAGTGGAAACCAATAGCCACAGATTGTTAGTGCAGAAATAAATATTACAGTACATATTAATTACATGGGTCATGTCTTTAAGCATTATGTGTAGTACAGATGACATTTACAAAAAATTAGAAAATCTACTTGGAAAAACACAAAACAAAAGCTTCCATAACATGTCAGTTCAAGGGATATGATTCCCTTTATTAGGATTTGTATTTTTCTTCGCTTGGGACAGGGACTGATTATTTTGAACCTGTTTGCCTTTGGACTCTATGAAAAAGTATGTAGTCAACTTCCAGTGAATTGCAAATTGCACCAGAGAACACAGTAAGGTTAATTTTGAAGAGACCATATGGAAAACTAGGTTTTAAGCCCTTTATCAACCCTTTAAATTGTTTTTTGTACAGATTTTACACCAAGGGAATATCACTGAGGTAAAAGCAGCTATGCTGGTGAAACAAAGAATGAACAATGAAGCAGTTAACGCTAGACTTATTACTCAGGCCTTTGAACTGCAGTTCATTAATCATTAACCACAGTATTCACTGTCTTTATCTGCATGTTCAGACTACAGTTCCAGGTTTTGAATTAAAGCTTCACCTCAGCTCTTCACGAGGCTTCTTGAATTTCCCTCTTCCTCCTTTTTTGTGTAATGAAGTCAGTGGGAAACGCAGAAATCTGCAGGATGTCAGGATGAGATTAGGAACATTTGCATAAAGACCGTCCCAGTATTTTAAAATTTGTACCTGCAGCTCTCTGAAAAGCATCAACAGCATTTTCAAGTCCACCCTGGGTCTGACGATTGCATCTTGTTCCAATCTGGGTGTAGAGGGCTCCAATGTTGAACAAAATACTAGCTTTTTCAAGCAACAGGTTTTGCTGACACACTGGGACACCTGTGAAGGAATCATACCTTGGGAGACAAATATTAGAAGAAGCGTTAAGATTAGCAGTCCATTAAAACAACAGAGATTTTAATACTGTTTTTTCAAAAGAGCGGTGGAATTCTTAATAATTGTTCTGCTACAGTGAAAATGAAGGTGAACAGAAAGACCATTACGTACTGTGAGGACAATCTAAGTGCTGCAAGCCGGAGAACAGCTTTATTTGAGGCTTAATTTTCAGCAGGTTTTACAGCAGTGCCTCCATAAGCATATTATATCTAACTCAAAAGTGCCTATAAAACATCACAGAGGCTGAGAGTATACTGGGGTAGTATCCATATGTGCTGCTACGCTCTCAGATGTTGACAAAGATCAGCTATTGCCATGTTCAGATTCTCTATAGCTTGTAAAGTTTCTTCTTGCAGTTATGACTAGAAATTTAACAGTTCCTCTTGGCTGCATGGTAGTCATCTTTTCTCATCATAAAAATAAAAATCCTGAATTCAGAGTCAGACTTAGATGCTCATAGATGTAGTAAACACTCCACTATAATAAATTAAGTCGCTCTTCCTCTCTTCTGGCCCAAATGATCTTCTTAACAAATTGAAGGAGGGCAATTAAGGTCTGACCCGCTCCCCATCTGCTTTGTGCACCAAGGTTCAGAGTCCAGGAAACATCTACAGTTCTCCAAAATGAAGACTATTTTCTCTCTCCTTTGTGCTAACCTGTAGCCCAAATCATAATCTAGCTAATGGATTCACTCTAAGCATGAAAAGGATGTACTGTACTCAGGTTTACTCTTAACACTAAAAAAATTGACAACACACACTGCAGGGAGTCGGGGGGAGAAACACACTGACATGCTTTAATTTAAACAGAAGACAGTTAATGATTAACAGTGTTCTAAAAAAAAGACAGAAGACAAACATGAACTACACACTTACCATGTAAATAGAACTCCCATGTGTCTAGTGGGTGGGAAAAATCTGTTTTCTACATAACCAAGTTGAAGGAAATAGCTTATCAACAGCTCAATGCCAGCTTCATCTCGGCTAGGAGTGCGGCAGGCCTTAAAATACAATAGATTAAAATAAAGTGTATTCTGTTGAGTTACAGAATGAATACTGAAACACCAAGGATAAAGCTCTGCTTCCTTTGGACTTCAGCATACCATAGAATGTGTGGAATCTGAAAACAGTAAGCTGAAGGCCATATGGATGCATTCCAAATAAGAGTTTTTCAGCTGCACAGAAGTAGCACATAACCTTTAAGGAAGCAGAGAGGATCTGTTGGGCAAGTCTCAGAGTTAATCAAATAAAGATTGTAGGTATTTTATGAAAGCTACAAAGAAAGTTTATGTTTCTAGTACAATACAGGAAATAAACAGTAGTTAGGAATAACCACCATTCTACTACAATCTTTTACCAGATGCATTCACTTCAACACTCTTCCTGCTAAATTTAAAATACTTTAAAAAAAGTAAGACAGACAAATCTTAGATTTACAAGCTTTACAAAGTTGGTCAATAGCTCAATCACTTTGCATAACTTCATTCTTTTCTTCAGTTGTTCTCTACTCAGATTGTAAAGCTCTCGGACAATGGAAATTCATGTTCCATATCTCAGAAATGAAGTCAATAAGAATATGGTAAATTATAAGTAATGGTGGCATATTCTGATTCCACACGAATGTTGTTATTTACAATGTAGATTAGAAGACCTCATGGTGTGCCATGCTTGAACTTACTTGTCTCAGATCCATGAGATCTGCTATTTCATCTTCATACTCAGAACTGTCTTCACTATAATGTTCCAGAATAAAGTCCTAAAAAAAAGGTAACAAGTTGGAATACCTAAAATTAACTGAAACTATTCTTTTTTTTTTTTCCTGAAGTTGCAAACAGTACAAAATTGATTGTTTTGATTTGCATGTTGTCTACTCCCTTCCAGTCAATAGTATAACAACATACAATGTTACTATATACATACTCAACAGCAATGAGACTACAAAAAGACAACAGCACTAATAATTTGATTTGATATGCAAGACAAGAAATTTCAGTCTGGTGTAAAGGAACCAAACACCTATTACATCAACTCCATTGGGTTTCAAAACAACAACACTTAGTGGTTTTGAAAGGGACAAATGAACCCTGTTAGCTAAAATAACAAGGGAATCAAGTGACCATAAAACCTTGTTAACAGAAAGAGACTGCCAAATTCTTGTCAGCTATATTAGTGCAATTCCACTTAAATTAACAAAGCTGCAATGGCATAAAGTGGTACCATAATCTGACCATGGAGATTAACCTACAGAAGTAAAAGCAGAGACGAATGCTACAGTGATATAAGATGGTTTACCATGAGATAAAGTCTACATTGCACAATACACAGTAGTCAAAAAATACAGAAGGTGGCCTAAATAGCCAGTAAAGTATATTAGCCAACAAACAAGTAGCATTAATACTGCAACACTGCTTCCCAACTGAGCTGGCCTGGTTAGTGCAAGTGGAGTATCACTGCATTATGCCGAGTAAAACCTTCATTACTACTTCCTTTCACATTTAGCGTGGTAATCAATAGTGTAATTGGAACCAAAAACTGTAGAAGGAATTTTCACTCTCTTTGGTTTAACTCTACTGTCTCTAAAGTGGGATTTCTTATAACATCTTCTGACTCCTTGCCCTAGTTAGATAGTAGCAATGACCCAAATAATTGGTGGCTAACTTTTAAACACATTGTGATCTCAGTTTTAGGGCAAATGAAACAAAACATAATTTTTACATAAATTACTTCCACTTCTTTAAACAAATCTGATGTGGAAGTTATTTCTGTTAACTATTCATTCTGAAATGCATCTCTGAAATTTACCTTGAGGGGAAGTGTAAAATCTACTTCTTTGGTTTCCTTCAGGCCAAGAGGTACCAAGGGAATGCTGAAAGTCTCTCTGTGGAAAAAAACAAAGAGATTCAGAAATGTGTGGTTTCTGTTTGTCTGTTGATAATTACTTTTGTTTCATTTGATGACAGAAAGTTAGTATGCTGATGGGTGTTCAGGTAAAAGGTACATAGTTCATAACAGTTCCTTCCTGTCCAAGAAAGTCTGCTTAATAGCCTATGACTCCTCAAAAAGGGAGTGAGGAAAGCTACTTGCCTGTGGGTTTTTTTGTTTGAGCCTATTTTTCCTTCAAGGAAAGAAAAGGAGACACTCAAAGGCTGGCTTACTGCAGTTTAGCTCAACTTTTACACACCTACACAAGTTATATGGACAGAAAACAGCTCCACAGCTGCTAGATCTGCCACGGTAAGAGCTATGGTAATCATCAATAGTTACCAACAGTATTTTACATGCTACCAATGGTTTCATATGTAGAAGTGATGTGTGTCTAACACAGGGAAAAGCAGGGCCAAAGTATACCAACTTTAACAGTGAAAGGTCTAAGACTAGGAAGTCTGAGAACTACTTTGTTTGTAGACAATGCTAGGTGTTAGCCTCTAAACAAGCCAACCTCTAAAACATCAAAGGGCAATAAGGATGAGAACTGTGACTTAAAAAAAATCTTATCCTCAAGAGAATACACATCTGTATCACAGACTTAAACCTGGATCATATTAGTAAACAATGCTAAACCTGGATCATATTAGTAAACAATGCTAGCTAATAAGACTCTTATGAATTAAAGAGCACCATTTATCCCTCAAAAACTACATATATTGCTCTTCCACTAAGCATATTACCCAATTATAAAACAGGAAGATCAGAATTGCTTCCAGATACAGTTTGTTGAGTAGGTTTAACAGATCAGTATTGGGCAATTATAAGGTTTATCCGATATTTTCCTTTTTCCTGAAAACAACTGATTGACTGTCTAATCATTGTTTAGAGCGTTCCATTACCAACTACAAAATCCCACAGGTGTGATTCATTTATGGTCTTAACAGCAAAGCCAGCAAAATCACTTTCCTACTGGTGAAAATTCCATGTTGGGAAGGTGGGAGTAGGAGTGCAGCTTCCTCAGCAGAGGAAAAAGAGTCCTTAAACTGGTTGGCATGATGCAGAAAGTGGCTATGCTAGCTTGAAAAGGACTTCCAGGATACAGAGCCAAAACACCACTACAGGTAGTGCAAATGATCCCATTTCTGATGAGGTTTTTAGAAGAAGGCACAACACTTTTACAACAGATTATATCAAGACTTTTTCCCCAAAAGGAAGTGAGACACATGCAAAAGAAATCCTAGCTTACCAATTTAATGAATCACAATTACACAGTCCTGTAGACACCAGCATTTGTCATTCAAAGGAACTGAACTTCTATTTTTTTAAGTTTCTAAGGTGTCACACCCGTGGCATCAACATCATGGGGAGACTGAACAGTTAGGGAGGTGATCCTGGATTTCCAGAACTGCGTAGAGTCATGCTTCTCGATCCAGCTGAGATGTGTGCAAGTACTGGGAAGGCCAACCCTTCAGATCGGTGTAACACAATACAGCGTAACCGAGTAATGTGGGTGTGACCTCATGTTGATGACTATATGCACAATAGATTCGGAGAACAACTATTAATAGCTATTTGCTATTAAAGGCCGGAGAGCAGTTACAGAGGGAGTGAATTATTTTAGCTGACAGAACATAAAAAGTATTTAGAGCTTAGAATGAACAGCATCAGCGAGGTAAAACACCATTCAAAACAGACTGGGGAAGCAGGATCAGGAGAGATTAAAAAGCATACTACTGTCCAGCCGCAAGGCTTCTACCTGCCTTGGGGACTGACCTACGGCTCACCCTTCATTGCGAATCCAAATATTTCAAATATTCTTTAGCTAGAAGAAGGAATAGTACTTCTGGAGTCTTGCTCTCATTCTCACAGCCATAACTTTCATACTGCTCTCTATGCTCACATGCATTTATGAAGACTGGTAAAATCTTGAACGAAAAACTTTTTCACATCAAATAGTTGTCAAAGTTTGACATGGGGGTGGAGGGCAGGACCTTTAGCACAAGTTTCTTTCTGAGAAAAATGAAACAGTTATTTTGCATCAGGTCAGCATTCAGTTGAAACATACCCCACTGGAAATGTGATTAGTCCCTCTGCATTAAGAATTCCTTGTAGTCCACCTGGAAGTTAACACCTAACTGAGAACAGCGCTAAGAGGGACCGAAAATTATACCTCCCTCTTATGAAGTGCTTCAAATTGTGTCTTGAGCTGCTAATGTTAATCAAATAGTAAATGTTTCATTTTAGGAGCAACAAGACATCTAACTGATATAGAAATCATTGCAGTATTCAGGCAATGAATAATCTGTAACTCTGAAGTTTTCTCTTTGAGGAATCCATTGCAACTTGAAGTTTAGTGTGCTCTTTAAAGCTGGAAAAGTATCCTGGAACGATTCCAACTTCATCTACTAAAAAATTCTCTGTTTCAGCCAGCTAATTTATGGATTTCTATCACTGAAGAGCACACCTTAAAGATTACCTCAAGTCTGCTCTGAGCTCCAAATCAGTGTTGGACTTGTGTTCTCCAGCTAAAGAGAGGACTGTTGTATGTACAGCATTTGAGAACAGATATTACATCACTAGGTTTGCTCACTCCAGAATGCACTAAACCAATGTCATTCTACTACTGCAAATTCTGCTGGGTGCCACGTGTCTCCCCACAAAGCCCCAAGAGCTTTCAATTCTCACAATACTCTCCTCCACGAAGGAACTCCGTATCTAAGGATTAGTGGTACATACCTTTCCCAAGTGAAAGACAAATATGGAGACTAACCCTTAGTCAACAAATCTACCATCAAGTATGTTCTCTTCCTATCGAGCTCTTTGCTCCTTCACGTAATTATTGTCCAGCATTCACGTTCACCTAGAAACAATTTTGTTTCCAGTGGTAAACAGAAGATCTGTTAATAATTGAGTAACTTAGCTTTATACTTACTCTGTATTTTGATAAACTTCTACCGAGATATTAAGTCCTTCCAATTCCTCCTTTAAGATCTGCAGGTCCGAGTTTACAAAACTCAGTTCCAGTAGTACCTGCTCTCGTACTTTGTTGTTGGTGGTTGCTCTGCAGAGAAAGAGACATACAATTTTTTTTTTCCTGAGGAAAAGGTTTTGTACATAAGTTTGGTTGACCCCCTTGCTAGCATTCTCCGCATTTTTAAGATTTTTTTTTTTTAAATCTCCTTAAGAGATGATACAAGACCCCATGTTTCAGAATTTACTAGGTTTTTCCGTCAAGAGCGAGCCTGGGATAGTTTCCAGATAACAGCACACAGACACATAGAAGTTTTGCTATGTGATAAATTTTTTTGTGTGATTAAGGGTCAGGCTTATTTTCAGATACATTAATCAACAAAACTAAAGCATCTTAAACAGAATCACTATCCTATTTTTGGATTATGTGATCTTTTCCTAGAAGAAAAAGATATGAGGGTGGAGGTGGGGGGAGTCAGGAGATATTTTTTCAAAAGACATTTCCCAACTTTATAAATTGAATTATGCTGTTGAGACTTCTGATCTTAAGAATGAGAGAGAACAACTTTCCCATAAAACTGTTACTACAGAGTGTTTTACAACCAAATAGAAAGATATTTCCTTTTAATACAATACAATCTTGTCTATAATTTTGTCAGATGCAAATAGGATTTTCTTGTTTGCTTTGTCATTTACATATTTATATGACAATGTTTTGAACTGCTAGCACACTGCATGTTAGTATTTAGCCCCCCAGAGCACTTCTGTGTGATTTCTTATTTCTGTATTTCAGGATATTACATCACTATTTCTAACCTGATTCTCCATGCAGTATTACTGCTTTCAAGAAACTTAAACTGTTATCTATAGCCACAGGTATGAGTTTAAGATAAAAAGCCTTGATCCATATCCAGGCTGAAGATACTGTACCCCTATATTAGAGAGTCCAAATCATTAGACAGTAACTTTTAAGTTTGCAGCATTTTGCATTTACCTTTATTTTAAGATAAAATTCACCCTCATATTTATGAGCAACCCTCTCCTACATCTAGGCTCCCCTTGGAACAATTCTCCAGTTTTATAGAGCAGCTTGGTGAAGAACTAGTTATTCCAAGGCTAAAATTCTAAGCTTGTACCTCATATTATAAATATGCGTTATCTGTGAATTTTCTGTGCTGTACTTTATTGAATACCTGCGATTGCTTAGATTAAGCAATGTTAACATCTGCTGCCTATGTATGCCAAACTAGACACAAATATAGGGTGGAGTGGATCCTCCTTGACAAAGGCAGCACCACCACCAGTTACAGGCGAGCTTTGATGCTAGCAGAAATTTAATTATGATGTTATTAAGTCTCCATGTTTGGTCGAGCTTACCACCCTCCAGAGGAGGGATTCTAATACCTGTCTCAGAAACCCCAATGGTCCATCCAGGTGAACTTCTCTAATATGGCTATATTCCTCCCAACATCCATGCCAATTTGGGGTTGATTTGATTACCTTTTCATGTTGTTGCACTGTAGACATACTTTGTAATGACAAACAGCAAAAGACAGCAACAGGGGCAATGTGATAACCTTAAGATCCACGTAACTCTACTCTGAATTCAGTTTTAACTCAGAACTTCCAAAAGAATAGACAATGAAAAGGAGAGGGTGACTTTCAGAAGTTCTAAAAACAAGTCTTTGCACTATTACGGATCATTTGTTTCAAGCCTAGCATTTACTTTCAGCCAGAAATAAAGAAACCTGCATTTCCAGTTTTTTCTCAAGTCCTATTGCAGGAAGCTCCTTGTGGACAGCAATTGGTTTGCTTCTTTTAGAATGTGATAAAATGCAAATAGAATCTGAAAACATAAAGCTAATTTATTTATGTTTTTCCTTAGGAGACTGTAAATACATATAGTCATGTCAACTATCTAGTGGTTGGGTTACTTTTAAAATTGCTTCTTTCAAAGAGTTAGCAGGTTTCAATAGTCTAACAGGTGTAAATTCATTTTAGATTTTTAATAACTTATAAATAAGTCTGATCCTCTACTCTTCAAATAGGCTTAGTTCCCACTCTTGTCAATAGCAACTTCAGTATTTCAGCAGTTAATATTGGTATCAGGAGACAAACTTTAAGACACCTTTAGGTTGAATGCTAGACTAACCAGTGTTCACATTAGATACTACTCATCTCTTAGCCTTTCCAAAACACTCCTGAGATGGCATGCAGCAACATCTACTGCATGAACAGTGTTCAGTTTCAAAAGCGGATGTAAGAATTTTGCTATGCATACAAAAGGTAGCAAAAGACCCTAAGCCTTACTCCTTAAGTCAATTATCAGAAAACAAAGCAAAACCTAGTCAGTCACAGAGGCTAAAACTACGTAAGCTTTGGACCTATCGCCTCTCTTGCCAAGAGTGGCGATAAAGGCAGGTGACAGGCAACGGGCAACCTATCAATTAACGGCAAGTTTAAGAAAAGTTAATTTATCCAAGCATTTTCACTTCTCTAAGGGAAGTATATTGACTATTTTGTTCTCAGACACTCATTGTTCCTGCAGTTGCAGAGAAACAGACACTATTGCAGATGAGTATTGGGGAAATTTTTGGTTCTTCTGTGTAGCGGAGGGATGGATTGTTGGAAAGCTACAGGACTGTTTGCTAAGCAGTTAATTACAGGATGTAATAACCTCAAGACAGGGTCAACATTAGGCTATTCCTATGGGGACAGCACGTAAGAAACTATGTCTTAAAAAAAGATTTGGTGGGCAAAATGTAATAGATAAAGGTCAATGCCTCTTCCAGTTACCTCAAACTGTAGGAGAATTTGGCAGCAACTGTAACCCAGCTCAAATTAGATGTGTGCTGCCCTGCTACTCCTGTATCACTACTACATGGAAAGGAGTCATTAAAATATTCAGCAAGGTTCACTTGCCATTATCATTAGCAATAAAGCTGATCAAACAGAGCAACATAAGACAGTCTAACATTCAGCTCATTTGCTACAACACAGCGGCTTTGAAAGTGCACTTTATAGCAGATAATAACTCTACAGAGCTACAGCGTTAAAAAAACTCCAAGGAGATTCACAAAACATCCAGCAGTAATTTACGCAGCATGTTAGTGGAGTGGTTAGGCAGACTGGGAAAAAGCAATAGCTAAAAGACTTTTAAAAAATTAAAAAAAAAAAAAAACAAAAAACTTTTTTTTGCTCAGGCAAGAAAACTAGGAAATCATGACACATACCTTAAAAGATTTTCAGCGCCAGCTCTCATTCTTACTGCTCTTAAGATCTGTTGGTTTAGGACAGCTCTTTGATTTTGCAGTTTGCTTCGACCAGTCTCAGCAAGAGGGTTACATCCCTAGAATTAAGGAAATGAGATTTTTTGTTGCTGTTGGACAAGACTCTGAAAAAGGAGTAACACTGAATTTGAATGAACTTTAATGGCATGGGTTCTGTATGAATACAAATTAACTACATTGACATCAGTGATGAATGAATGACACTTTCTTTTCTCAAACTTGGTCATTAAAAGCAAAAGAGACACCGCAACCAAAGCATCTGACATTAAAATCCAGGCAGAAAATACTTGTTTTAAAGCTTATGTACATGTGTGAGCCAGTCTCTTCTCCCCTAGAAATCTTTTGAAGCTATTTTCCAATTACAACCAAATATGACAGTGCGTTATTAAGTTTTTATGAGTTTCATAAAAACAGTATCTGGGAAGGCAGTAACTCCTATCAAAGCTTCTGCTTAACCTTTGGAAAATATCAGAGTTCCA
Organism: Pelecanus crispus; assembly: GCF_030463565.1. Taxonomy (NCBI): domain Eukaryota; kingdom Metazoa; phylum Chordata; class Aves; order Pelecaniformes; family Pelecanidae; genus Pelecanus; species Pelecanus crispus. The sequence goes on from NC_134650.1 coordinate 36,680,278, forward strand.
TGCTGGGATATATGCAGCCTTGAAATACAACTCTATCAGAAAACAGGCTTTGGTGGCACCACTGCTCACAGTTTTAAGAACCTTTCTAAGGATCTCTGCTCTTGTTCCTTCTGGTGCTCATACCTTCAGCACAATTCCTACCCCTCCTTCCCTAGGTTCCTCTCTTCACATCTCAAACTTATTTTTGGCACAGTACTGCTTATCTGCACAGTTCTTCTTCACACCCAGGAAACGCTCTAGGATCTTTAAGTCTACCCTGACCTAACCCAAGAGCACCTTTGCGCACTGCACCAAAAATGTGACATATGAATAAGCTTTATAAGTTATTTTATCTGTATATGTTCACAGTGCCAGATGTAATGATTTATCTGCCCATTAGTTTTTCTTGTTACCTGTTGGCCAAACGAAGATTATATATTGATAGCTCAGTATCAAGTAAGATAAGAAATGCAATAATATCAGATGGGATAAAATAAGATGGGATATGGAATAATAGACCTTGACAGGGTAAGATGATGATTATACCTTCAGAACTCATCAAATTAAGCCCTTAAAAAGTAAAGCATGGAATCTAGAACTCACAAGAATGCTCCTCTGTACGTGCATACCTTACAGAAGAACAAGACTCAAACTACTGCAACCTGTGTTTGAGCAGGACTGAGACATTGTATTCTGGTGAGCACCAATAAGCAAAAAATGTTATAGATGAATAGGACTGCATGTTTGTCCTTTGGGGTTTTTTGGGGTTTTGTGGGGTTTTTTTTTTTTAGGGAAACAGAATCTTAACACCTTTTTTAAACAGAAGTTTCACTTCCACTGTTTTATTCTTGTCCCACCCCCTCTTTTTTTTTTAAAGTATCAAATGTCTTTGAATATTAATGCTCACTTGTAGTCATCAAATATCTTTGAACACTAATACTCACTTAGAGCCAACCAGCACATCCCTGCAGCCTTAACTACTGATTCCGAAGGAAGTAAGACCACTCTGTTTTAAGGCTTACCCTTAAATAAAGTATGTCCTCTTGAGTGGCTGTCCTGGTTTCAGCTGGGATAGAGTTAATTTTCTTCCTAGTAGCAGGCACAGTGCTGTGGTTTGAATTTAGTATGAGAAGAATGTTGATAACACACTGATGTTTTAGTTGTTGCTAAGTACTGTTTATGCTAGCCAAGGACTTTTCAGCTTCCCATGCTCTGCCAGGTGCACAAGAAGCTGGGAGGGGGCACAGCCAGAATAGTTGATCCAAACTGCCCAAAGGGGTATTCTACAGAATAGGACGTCATGCTCAGTATATAAGCTGCAGGGAGTTGGCCGGGGGGCAGTGATTGCTGCTCAGGAACTGGCTGGGTATCGGTCGGCGGGTGGTGAGCAATTGCATTGTGCATCACTTGCTTTGTATATTATTATTACTATTATTATATTGTTATTATTACCACTACTGTTTTACTTTATTTTATTTCAATTATTAAACTGTTCTTATCTCAACCCAGGAGTTTTTATCACTCTTCCGATTCTCTCCCCCATCCCACCGGGGTGGGGGGAGCGAGCGAGCAGCTGCGTGGTGCTTAGTTGCTGGCTGGGGCTGAACCACGACAGTGGCCTTGCTGGGTATCATTACAAAGCTTATCAGGGTCCTACTGGATCCTGCATTACACAAGGAGGCTCAGATCTGTCCGATACAAGTCTTCCCTCAAGTACTCCAGCCACAAAATTATGCGCTATTTTAGACCTCTTCCTCTTAGTTTTGACTTTGTGTTGTATAGCCTTTCTCTACTAGTAGTATTCCAAGTCTTCTCTCCTTCCATTCTATCCATGCCATTTTTCATTTGAACCTTGCCAATTATTTCCTCTTGCTTTTTGTGCTCAGTTTGAATACTTGATTCTCATCTTGGGCCTTTCATCTCTATCTCCCTGTATAGGTCTGTGATGCTTTCTTTCAACTTCTTTCTCAACCACTTAGTCCAACCATCCTTCCTAAACATATCCTTGCCTTGCCCTTGCCTTCATTTTCTCTGTAAAGCTGCAGCTTCTTTCCAGAACTCCCTGCCCTTCCTGTGTGCCAAACAAGTTTCATGACTTCATTCAAATACTTCTTTACAGCTCTACTTCTGGGAAATTTTTCAGGAAGATGAACTGCCTGATTCCCAAGCCCATGAAGCTCAGTGTAAGTGGTGTGTTTATTTCAGTGGACCTTTGATCAAGCTCCAGCACAGAAATCAAACAAGCTCCCACTGAACGATGAGTGCAAAACTGCAATGATCTTAAACTCTGTGCAAAGAGAAAAAAATGACAGAAATGTTTCCCTGCATTTCAGGACCAGCCACTAATCTCTGTACGAAGCTGTAATGCAAAAACAGCCCTGGGGCCTAAGAGGACAGGGCACTGACAGACTGAGGCATCCATATCACCTCCAGCATGCCTGGAAGTGCTGCACTTTTGTCTCCTTGATGAAAGGCTTCTTGTGGGTAAAGGAGTCTTGTTTTCAGGACAGGCTCACCTGCTGCAAGCATATACCTCCCATTTACTTCTCAAGGCCTATAAGGAACTCGTGTTTTATCTTTAGGAAAACACTGCTTTTTACAGCTCCTGCACACGGGATGGAACCACTCAGCTAGTTTGTGTTCATTTGCAGGCAATTGCAATCAGACTGCCAGAAAACTGATGGCCAGAAGTCTGCATAGAGGACAGTGAAAATAACCAACATCTGCAAAAACCCATTGGACACACACAACCTGGGGAAGATTCCCCCTTGTGTAAAGCACAGATTCTGTGTACTAAAAAGTTATTTAGCAGACAGGTCCAAGAAAGGGCTTCATTTTGTTTTCCTCCATGTAGAAGATCCCTTTCCCAGACAGCATTTGTACATGGTTCACATTTGGACAATCCCAAGAACGTTAATCTTCAGTTCATTACAATATCTGGCAGCCAAACTTCCCAGTGGTTTCCACACCTACTGTTTCATTTCTTGTCAACAGGATGCTAGATGCTTCATTTAATTACTATTTATTTCTGTGCCAAGCCAAGGCAACTCGGAGAGTGAACTGGATTTTACCCTGGCTTATACACTATCCGTAAAATTATTAATTAAATAGCAACGAAAGAACGGTTATTACTAAGAAGTTGTAAAAATGACCAAGAATGGAATATGACTTAAGCTTTCATTGCATGCATTTGGGGGGGGAAGAAAAGACAAGTAAATCGAGTAAATCTGCTGCGAAGACAATTCAAATCGTAAACTCAGCTACCAATTTTAGAGCCTTTTTTTCCCCTCAGAGCATAGCTGCACCTCATAAAGAAGTGCTTAAAGGACTTTAATATTATTGTCCTTAGCTCCTGAACCAATAAAAGCTTTTTAAAACCTAGACTTCAGTTAGCTAGTTACTTTATTTCTTCCTGCTTGGTTGAACAGCATTGTTGAAGTGCAGAATCAGGAAGCTGATACGTTTTTATATCATTATCAGAGGCAAGACCCGCACAAGAGTTATAGATTCTTACCATATGTTATTTATGTACCTAGTCAGGTAGCATCTTGAAAGGAACAGACGCTGACATTAGACAAATAAGCATGCACCTCCTGATGAAGGCTGGCCTGTGCAGGGCCTGCATGTTTGACAGCCATCCTCTGACTAATTAATAAGGCATGCCAACAGATTCCAATGGGATTGCTGCTCACCTCTTGTTAGAACTAATGCCTGAGCTTAGGTGGCAGGATATCCCACCGGGTTTTATTTTTCAGTTTATAAACATTATCCCACACACACTTATTTGGCAAACATCTGTATTATGAATGCCTGCGGGATCTCGGTGTGACGCTGTCTCCGTCAGACCAGGCACAGCCAGTTCAACAGCCGGCGCTCAAGCAGAGCTTGAGGAAGCGACCGACTGACTGTTCGGGACTCGCGTGGGATTTTGAGGAGATTTTATTCTACAGATTACACGGGGGTAGAGAGGGTAGCTAGGTAAGCCTGCAGTCAGGTACTCCAGGTTAGCTATGGAGGGACACTATCTTGTCTCTGTACAAGGCACCAGTGCTTACCTCCCATCTAAAGGGGCCTTAAAATCCCCCAGTCTACAGGGTATAGGCAGTATCTTTCTTGTTTTCCAAGTTTAGGCTCTAGGCCTTGAGAAATTACCTACCACCAAGGGTAGACAGCTGTGAAAAGTATGGGTCCCAAATAAAGCAGCAGTTGTATTTAATTTGAGTGCCAGGAAGTTCTTTCTTCAAGATAGAAGTATTTTTTAGTATCAGAGATCCAGTTGGGACGGACACAAAAATCAAGACTGCCAAACAATGAGTAATCGCAGTAAGCATTTGAAATTAACATAAATAGGATTTATGAAGTAGTGGTTTGAACTTTTACGATGAGCTACACCCTGTCTGAAGGTGACATAGAGTTGAGACCGGGCGTGCCTTCTTACTTAAAATAAAACATTCCTTTCCAGCCAGTGCAACCTGTGCTGCTTGTCAAGCCCAGTAGTGTACGCAAATGGCCATATCCTCCAGATATTTAAACGTGTATGTGATTTAACTTATGCACATAACTTCTTTGGTTGCAATAGCAATTGTAGTAAACAGCATGATTCACATGAGTGTTTCTAGAACTGACCCTAAGTCCTGCTAAATTATTATCTTTATTTCCTCACCTTTTTCTGCTAGTATAATTGAAGTTTCTCTTTGCATGTTTCTACTAGTTCAATTTTGAAGTTTTAGCTATATACCACAGGTCTTTCAATTTTGAAGTTTTAGCTATATACCACAGGTCTTTCAATAGTAGAAGTTTTATCTGAGTTTAAAAAAAAAAAAAAAAAGGGGGGGGGGGGGGGGGGGGGGGGGGAGGAAGACCTGGTCTTCCAGAGCCTGGTCTATTTGTGCCATGAACAAGTATTTTACAGTTCTAGGTGCCCGGCCCCAAAGATTAATATAAAGTTTTAGAACTAAATATTGTATTAAATTCCAAACATATTTTTCTATACAATATTCCATCTTGTCACACTGCTTACTAAGCAAAGTGAAAATTAATATTTCGTCAGAGATGTCTGTCTCTTGACTAACGAAGTTCCAGATGATTCTTAGTTTCACACAAAGGCCTACTTTCAGTTTTAGGTTTTATGAATTTCTATATAATGAGTGGATATGGCATGACGGGGGTATGAATCATCGCAATATTGCTTCTGTCCCGCCAGACAAGTGGAAAGAGAACAAATAGGCAAATAAATATTCCTGTGTCAATGCTAATGTTGATGGTTGCCTGGCTACTAATGACCAAAACCAACCACATGAGCTAAACCCCAGTGGAAGCACAGGTGTAGCAGGTTGGTAAACTGATACATTAACCACAGTTGCGGGGGGAGCCCTGCAGAAGAAACCCCAAAAGCTAAGGAGGGGAAAAGAGAGAGAGTTAGGGAAGTGCTGATTCACAAGCTGGTCCATACCTGTCATCATTTTCAGCTTGGTGCTTCATTTATGGAACTGCTTGTTTTCTGTTTTTAGCCTTTTCCCCTGACAGGAAGGGCTAATATATACTGTCTTTCTTTCTGAATCATCAGCTTGGTCTATATGATAAATATCTAGCCTCACAGATGGAACCAAAGCTTTAAGAATGGGAAGAGAAAATAAAACAAACATCTTCATTAAACTGATCAGAATCTAAAGATTCACCAAGCTAGCTGTCCTACTGCTCTGCCTCTATGTAGCACAGTGGACTGCTGTCCAACACAACCAAATTGAAGATGGGATACTTAGCGCTGTACCAACAGATACTTGGAGAGCTACAGAAAGGGTAACCTTGGAAAATGACCTATGGCTTTTTCTTATCATTTATTGCAACTTCCTCACTGATTAGCTAACAGTCTGCGTAAGGTGTTACAAAGCAGTAAACCAAGATAGGAAAGATACAGGAGAAAACTTGCTAGATATTTCTTCCTTGCTCTGCTCCTAGCCACCCAAAAAAAACCCCCAAAACAGGGAAGGCATAGCCCTACTAATAGATCACCATGCAACCGTTGGATCCTGTGACTGGATGAATTCTACTTTATAAATATCCTGAGTTCTGTATATTGATGTGTTTTGGGGATGTTTACTTTGTGAAAACTTACTGGTTTAGTGGGGTGGTATGCTGTAATGAAAAAAGAAAAAAAAAAATAAAAGAAGGGGAGAACAGCTTGAAAAAGAGAGTTGTTTCTCCCACAAGAATTCAAAAGTAATTAAAAAAAACCAGGAAGAGGTCCGAGAGGCCAAGCAATCCACAGAGCCATGGCAGGCTTGAAGAGTAACTTCCCCAGAGGTGGGAGAAGCATCTCACATAAGCAAAGCGGCACATGAGGACAGAGCTGCTTTAATTACTATCACTCTACTGAAAAACCCTTCCTGTCTAAATGCCTTGCTCTACTTTTAAAACAAATTGTTCTTTGCTCTTATCATTAGTTCTGTCATTATTTTCTGCTGACCACAGACTCTTTCATAGGGAAGAAAGACCAGGGGCAGAATTTGGACGGACGTGCAGGATACGTATGGTTGATTCACAGGTTGCTGCCAGTAACAGTGAAAGAACACGGAACTCTGCACTGAGGAGGTCGAGGCATGAGGCTGACCGTCGAAGAGCACTTGCACCACCCAGGAGTACGGGTACAGTTTGCCCTGGCAATGTACGATGGAATACACGGAACTAAGCTATCCTCATGTGATGGTTGAGATAAACGAAACAGCCACAGAACAAGTTTCCTGGTGCATTATCTTCCCCGAAAGTAAAAAGTTCTAGACAGAAACTCCATCTTCTTTTTGATGGCAAGTAAGGTGCTTCTTCCACGTTGCCACATCCTCTTCAGGACACCAGCAAGGATTTTTTGTTGTTGTTTTGTTTTAACTAAAATCCTTCCTCCAAGTTCAGTTGCAGCTAATCAAATGGCTAAAGAGGGTTGTTTTGGAGGGGAGATACAAGGAAAGGGAACGGGGCAACACTGACAGAGCTGCATATACCCTGCATGGCTGCACAGGTAAATTCCTTAAAACTAGCTATTGGGGGGGAGGGGGAAGAAGCATCTGAGCCAGCTCAAAGCATCTTATACATTTAAGGAAAATTTAATTTTGCCTATATGACAGGCCTTTGCCATGGGGAAAAAAGGAGATAATGGACAGAGATGGGGAAAGAGGAAAAGGTCCCTACAGAGCAGCTCTGACATCGCTGGAAGGGAATGGAGAGAGAGAGTCTGAGGAATGGTGCAAATGGACTGCAGAAGCTGCCACCCATCACATCTCAGACTCACCTGGGAGTGTCACAGCAAGCCTAACTTCCTAGTGTGGCAACAGAAGCAGGAAACAGGATTGTGCATCCGTTTCCCCATTTCTGGTCATGGCCCTTTACACAGAGCCAGTCATAGTTTTACAGGGCCTCCTCCCTACAGGAAAAAAAAAAAAAAAAAGCACTAAACAAGAATTAAGTAAGTAAGTTGATTTACATATTGCATCTTGGGGATACTGAGGGCTGTTTTCTGGTATGCTGTATTTAAGACTTCAAAAAGCATAATACACAAAAGGGCACTATACAAACTTTGAGCACACTTCCCACAGTAATCCATTTATCAAAAGAAAATATCAAGAGTCTAAAACAAATGGATGTTGTGTGAACTGCTCAATTTTTCTCAATTATAAAATTTAATCGTGCACAACATTCTTGCGAAGTATGGAAGGCACTCTCATTGTGTAAATAGTGCTTGGAAGCCCTTCTGTGAGCAGGACTGGTACAAAGCAAGTGTTTTGACCTCGCTCCACAGCTTACAGAATACAAAGGTCAATTAAGTAAATGTCTTTTGATCAAAAAACACAAGAACTAGCCTTGGAAATTGATGTGATTCTGCACCAACAAAACTGGTAAACCAACCCTCAAATCCTTTCAGAGAAACAAAAAGTAGTGTGACCTAAAAAAAGAGCGGAAAGTCATACAAAGGAGCTGGGGGGTGGGGGGGCAGCACCCATGGACATACATGAAGAGCTCAATCGCTAGTATCAGTTACATGAAAACACCTAGCATACCATTCAGATGAACATGTAAGGCCAAAAGATACCATGTCCAAAGTATCTCCTTGGGTTCACAGCTTGTATCTGTTCAAGATTCCAGGAATGGGACTGTTTGGGGTTTTGTTTTTTTTTTTCTTTCCCCCTCCCCCCTTGTCCTAGAACTACTGAGTCAGAATGAAAGCTCTGATCTTTGAGACCATTCAACTAGTGCATAACAAGGAATACTGGTTTCCTGCTTACATCTAACTTTTAGGGACAGAAGGCTTTGAGCATTTAGCCTGATCTGTAGCTTACACCTTTAATAAAGACACTTTAGGAGCTGGATGAATCTTTCAAAGATCTGAATGTTCCACTGCAACACCCGGATTTATTTAATATCAGATTCATATCCATTTTCTACTGCTTTAAGATGTAAGTAATTCAAAAGTGGGAAAGATGCTCATGGTTAGGTATAAAATTGATCTTACAGTATTTTCATATATGAGAAAAACTTCATCCCTGTCCAGGATACGGGGTTTACACTGATCTAATGCTGTTTCAGTGAACTTAACCCTAATATACAACAGTGTAATTGAAAATAAACTCGGTCCTTCAGCAAGTCTGAGTGCAGAAGACATACTCCTCTTACGAAGTACAACTTGGCTATTAAACTTCAGTTAGTCCCCATCAGTAAAAACAAATAAGTGGAAGAATTGATTTATCTAACTTAACGAAGTTGACAAGTTCATGAAAAGTCAACTTTTTTACTAATATGCCTCAAGGCAGCCTACAAGCATGCCATCCTGTAGAAAACATAGCTGTGAAAACTCTAAATAATGACAACTTCATGGTTTCCTGCTATGGACTACTAAGAAAGAAGTGATTACTCGCCTAATATTATAGTAGGATTACTCAAATGAAGAAACCAGACAAGATTTGGTCAAAGTTTTTGTTTAGTCTGTCTAGTTAGTTATATGGTGGCACCGATTCATTGCAGCATGGCTGTCACAGGTAAAACTTTGCTCTTGCCAGCTGCAAGCAGTTCCTCTGCTAAGGGCAGTATTGTTGCTTAAGCTCTTGCAGGCTTATGAATTTGGTGACTACTGGGGGCAAAAGCCAGCCAGCCTGTAGAGAGGACACCAGAGCAAAGCATATGTGCCTCCCTGCTGTGTAATCCAGGTGTCCAGGTGGTAGCTGAAGTGCATCGTAAGGACATTTTTGTGCAGAGGTGAGCAGCAACAACCTGATGTAAGAGGCTTTTTTTTTTTTTTCCTCCACAGAATAAACAGTTTATGGTCTCGGATCCAGAATCTACACTCAAATCCCCGTGTACCTACACCCCAACAAAAGTTGCAGGAGCAGAGAACTTAAAAACAGCGAGGGAAGGCTGAATCAAAGCTGCCCGAAAACGGCACTTACTGCCCTTTACCGCCGGTGAAGTTCACAGAAGCCCACAGGGCTGCATTACAGGCGATACTTAACTATAATTACTGTTGTGCAGAAAGAGCTCAGGTGCAGGTTATGGCATAAGCCACCCACTCGGTCTGAAAAGTAATTAGGGCAGATGTTTCTTAAAAACTTCCTAACGAGTCTGTTAACTTCATTGCCTTACTCCGGTAAACTTTCTTACAGGTACACGAGGCAACGTACTGGAGAGCGAGCGAGGAGACGAAGCGAGGAGCGAACAGCAAAGAGCGCAGGGAAAAAAGGGGGGAAAAAAAAAAAAAAGTAGAATGCCACTGGTTTTGCGGAGGTGAGTGCTCCTGCCTGCCAGGGAGGGCCGCGGCCGCCCGGGACCCCGCGGAGCGGAGCGGAGCCCCCCGCCCGCCGCCATCTCCAGGCACCCCCGCGCCGGGCCCGGCAGCGGCGCTCAGCCCGCGCCCAGGTCCCACCTCGCCTCCTCTCGTTCCCCCGGGCAGCTCCCCGCCGCCGCGGCTGCCGAGGGACGCAGCTCACGACGCTCCCCCGGGAGAAAGCAGCCTGCGAGCGGCGGACGGGGGACCGCCAAACCCGAAACGCCCGCGGCAGGGGGGGTACGGATGGACGGACGGACACTGCCCCTGACCCAGAGCGCCCCGGGGACACCACCCCCGAGCCGGCCGCCGCGCCTCCCACCTTCCGAAAGTAGCCGTCCTCCGCCGGCTCCGCCGCCTGGCAGCCGCGGGGCGGCAGGGCGTCTGTCATCTCCGGGCGAGCCAGCCGTCCCTGCGCGGCGAGGCGAGCGCTGCTGCGGGGAGCCGCGACCCTGCGGGAAATGTCGGCGCTGCCCCCCGGCGCCGCCCGGCTCCGCCTCCGCTGGTGGCGGGGAGGAGCCGCCCCGCCCCGCCCCGGCCGTGTGGTGGCCCCCGGGCCGCTCCCCGCGGCCGGGCAGCCCCGGCATGCTGAGGTGCCCCTCGGCCGGGGACAGGCGGAGGCTGGGACTGACTGGGAGCGGAGCCCGGCGCCCCGCTGCGCGGCGGCGGCTCAGCCCGCTCCTCCCCGGCCCCCCGGCTGCGCGGAGCCTGGCTGGCCGCCCCGGAGGGACCGCTCGCCTCTTGCCACGGCCCCCCCCGCCCCGGCACCGCGGGGCCGCCGCCAGCCCTCCCCGGGCCCGGTGCCCGCCTCGGGGAGATGAGGTTTCCCGCGGGCGGCTGTCCCTCAGCGCGGCCTCCTCCCTCCGGGGGGGCTCCCCGAGGCCCGGCGCTGCCCCGGGCAGCGGGGGGCGTTTACCGGGGCCGGTTCCCGGGGCCCGCTCAGCCGCATCGCGCCTCAGCCATGGGCTGCGGGGGTGCGTGTGGGCCTGCGGCCCGGCTCGCCGGCCTGGCCTCTCCCCCGGCCCGCGGGGGGGCCCGAGCCCCCGCACCCTGCCTGGGGGAGGGCAGGAGCCCGGGAGAGACCCCAGAGCCCGGGCAGCCGGAGGGGCTCCGGCCCTGGCCCCTGATAAGGGCGGCAGTATCCCGGTGAAAGGCAGGGCTGGCCCCGGCTCCGGGAAACTGCTGTGGGATCGACCTCAGCATCGCAAAAATCTGCAGTGTTCGCACTGAAAACCTCCTGTCTTCGAAACGTTCCGTTGTGTAACCGGTTTCGCAGATGTTGGTATTGGACGCTCCTGTAAGGAAATTGCCAATATTGGTTCCTATTACTAGCCAGGCCTAACCTACAGAGTTATGTGGGCATTTAGCGTTTAAAGATGCGACACAGCAAAATACTTATATTACCAAACTTGTCTCCCCACACGCACACTTCCCTCTGTTTTCATCTCTCTTAGAAGTATGGTGTAGTTGCGTCAGGAAAAAATGTGCAGAGACAATGTTTCTTTATCAAATGAAAAATATCTTTGGAATCACTTCCTTAACTGAAACTTTCTTTGAAAACACTGGTGTCTCCAGAGAGTTATGCAGAGCAGTCCAGTTAAAATGTGTGTCTACTGCCTGTTCTTAAGGAAGAAGACTAGAGTCAGCAACTCAGAAATTGGGATCCAAAGATCTGCTGCTCGCTCTCTTGAAGTCAGATCAATTTTGTTCACTCTCGACCCGGTACTTTTTCCTTTTTTCAATAATTCTAAAGATACCAGATGAATGTATCAAATTATACGTTAAACAGAAATAGGTGAAAGTGGGAAAGTAGTTGAACTTGCTCCAATTTCTATTTAGAGGGTGTAAAAAATGTTTATGCTATTAGAAAATGTACTTACCTGCCAAATTAAAAAGCATCTTAAAATTTAAATCTTGCAAGATTGGTGTAAAACTCCAATGCAATACCCATAAATTAGTTTAAGTTAATATAAACGAGACATAAATTAGTGATTTGCCAGCATAAGCCACGCTGATACAATCTGGCAATTACAACAGTATTAATGTGACCATCTTGAGAGTTTGCACTGCTTTCACTGGATTTATTGAAAACCAATCTCATTGAAAAGCTATTACTCGAAATAAAGTTTGTAGCCAGGCCAAAGGATCAGACAGTTAACAACAGGATGAGTGACTATTATTATGGTTATGTGTAAAACACAAATTTGCAGAAGTTTCTGCACAGTACAATACCAAAGATAACTTTTAACATATCTTGGTGACAAAACGCAGCCTTTCTTCATTGCTGGTGGATTCTTTGAATAGAACAAAGTCAGCAGTGCTACACAGAGCAAATTTCTACAGCAAATCGTGGGAGTTCAAACTAGCTCTTACAGGCTTCCTCCCCCATCTTTAGCGTCCTGGGTGTATAACCCAACACTCTCACAACTGCCAGATTAGACTGTGCCTTCCCCTCACTTGGATAAAGGGCACTTCATCATGACTGCATTAGGACTGATACCATATTTCTTAAGTAAGTCACTAAGTTTTGTCTGGATATGGTGAATATGCTTTTTTGCAAAAGGCACACGTTGATTGCATGGTCACAGTAGCGTGGGCTGAGCTGCGTAATGAGTGGGTAGGAGTGCTCCCTGACCCTGGAATGTAAATTGCAGCTTAGAACATTCCGAAACATCATTTACCCTGAAAAAACCACGTCCCTGCTCTTCTCACCAGTTGGTTAAACATCTTGTCTCCAGTAGCTTTTTTGGTTGCTATTAGAATTCCTAAAGAGAGGTGGGTTCATACCACAGACTTTCTCAGTTTCTTGCAATTACATTAATCAGAAGGTTTGGTTTGCTGCATGACTAATAACAGGCTAGGAATCTGGAACACATGCGCTCAGAAAAAGGGGCGTATAGATGCAGATGTTTGGTTGCTATTTATCTTTAATATTAGAAGAGAGTAAATTCAGCGATCTGGTGCACCAGACATGTGGAACTATCTGTGAGAAAGCATCAAATGCCTAAGAATTCGCATTCAAAGAAGATCAGTACGGTGTGCCTAAAGTATTGAAATTGAAGCAATGAATCTTATCTCTGCATCACATCTTTTTGTTTTACAGAACTTGGTGCTATCTGGCTTTGTGCATCTTCACAGATAAACCAGCCAGGTGATCTGAACAATGACCGCGCTGAAAACAGGCACAGAATGGCAGAGCTTGAGTTGTCCCGAATTTTGTCCCACAATAGTAAAGGTAAGAGGGACCAGAATTTGGACAGCCTTACCACAGACACACGGTAGTATATATATGTACATGTACACATTATGTGCCATATTTCTGTTAGGTTTGTATCACTCCACTTGCTCAGTCAATCTTGTCCTTCTCCCCCTCCCCCATCCTGAAAAAATACGTGAATATATGAAATTCCATCTTTAGCCTTCTCTTTAGCCACTAGGAAATGGTCTCAGTTTGGGAAATTAATTTCCTGCTGGGACGTGTGTTGATGCACTGTTACATACTGCAGATATGAATCTGCTCTGACTTAGTAAGGACAGGTGCTGCTCTCTGGAAAGAGAATGTTTCTTTTTTGTGATTTTTACAGACCTTGCAGCTACAGGATGGTAACAGGTGCCTCAAAGACAGCTTTTGTCCCAGTGAGACACAGCGGCTTATCAGCAAAAGCAGATTAGAATGATACTCTATGAAGGGAGAAGTATGCATCAACTCCTGCTGATTCTCAAGGTAGCTTCTTGAATTCTGAACCTGACACGTGGTTACATATTTCTTATCCTATTGTTGGTGGCTTTGAATATTAAACTTCTGTTCTGAGAGGAAAGACAAGATTTTGTCAGTAACCCTGACAGCCTATAGCTTCACAGTCAATGAATTAGTATCATCCTTTATTTCTGAAGACTGCAGTTCTTAATGAGCAAATGTCTGGCTACTGTAGGGAAGTTTTAGGTGAGGAGAGAGGAAAAGGGATCATAGGTTGATTTCCCCGCCTCAACTCTTTCCAAACATGTATTTGGGGAAAAAAAACAGATTGAGAATGGCAAAAACAGGGCATGGGGGCACAGCGGCAAGAGTGATGTGAATCTGCTTTGAGACTGTTACAAGTTTACAAGATGTAGGGTATTTTCAAGTTAGAAAAATTTGAGAGTAAAGACTGGGAAGGTGTTCTCATGAACAAAAGAAGTTCTTCTGCATTTTATGACAGATTAATTGAAAAGTGACCAGACAGGAACTGCAAGTAAGAAGTGCCAGTAGAAGGCTTCCTTACCAATAAATTTACTGAGTGATAGCAAAATGGTATAAAAATGGTACACAAACTCAGTACAAGGGCTTTGGATGGCCATGATATGACTGGCTATAGGTGCAGGATTTCACTGCTGCTTCTTCAGGTTAATAGTGTGAGGCACATGTCAATTGCAGCTTTATCTTCACTGAAAAAAAATCCCATTTACTGTTGAATAGCTAATATGCTTTGCCTGTTCCACTGTGAGATCATATTGGAAACAAGACATTGCGGTTTCAGTGGGAATTAAGAACTTAAGGCCAAAAATGAGCAAAATCATCACCACTTTTCCCAGATAATGCCTTGCCTGTAGCTGAGATCCACAGATAAAAATCTGTGTACTTAAGGACAATATTCGTTATCTCTTTTTTTGTGATCATTGTTTTAAAAAATGAAAATTAGCACTTTGTAGAAGCTAAAACAGTGCCTCAGGGTCTGTACTTCATGTATCTGTTCCATCAACTGATACAGTAGCCATGTGTTGGTAGGAACAATATTCCCATTGAACGCAAGATAAGGCATAGGTGAAGTTAAGCTGTCTGTCTCTTTTTGCTGTGTTTTGAAAAATAAAAAGGTAGTGTATTTAATATTGTATTTTTGTAATTCCCGTACTTATGTTTTCCTTCTTTCTTTAACATGTTTTTAACACCCCTGTAAATGAATCAAATTTTTGCTTCCTTCTTTTATATATTGATTATGCTGCTTTTAGTCTGAAGTACCAGTGACTCACATAATTTAAAACTAATCAACAAGTTACCTATTTGAGGAACTGGTTTTAAAGAATATAATAAAAGATATAGGAAGACACTTTCATGGTTGACCTTCTTGATGCACTAATTCAGAAACAGATGTTGAAAATGTATTGGAAAACTAAAGCCTGAAGTCCACCTCGGCTGAGGGCCTCAATTTCAGCCTTGTATGTACTGGTAAGTATTTGAGCTTTCATTCAAAAATGTTGATTTTTTTTTTTTACCAGCCAAATGACTGTAAAAAAATATTTTAAACATAAGCTATCCAGACCTACTAATATTTTAGTTTCATTGTAATTATCCAAAGACACTGGAATTACTGTCTTGTTTAACAGGTACAAATAGCAGTTGTCACCTGGTTTAACAGTTGTAAACAGGAGATAAGAGTTTACCATGGAGAAGGAGATACCACTGGGATGCAAAAGTAATTCTCATCTGATAAAAGCCTTAAAGGGAAAAGAACTTCAATATTTGATTACCCCAACTCTTTGAACATAACAGATGAGACACTGAAAAGATTTTCTGTTAACATTGTGCAAAAAAGGTGTATTTAAGCCTGTATGTTAAATCAAAGTCACATAGACTATGCAGGAACAATTATTTCCTGAACAAAGAGAAACAGCAACTGTGCTAACAACTCATTTTGCCACTATATGTTCTAGCTAACTGCTTACTAATTAGTAATGATGAGAAAAGATAATGCATGTAGATAAATGTCTGTGGCTTCTACTATATTGTTTTTAAGTGAATTAAAGACCTAAATTAAACAGAGTACTCCCTATTTGCATGAAACCGTGTAAATATTTCCTATAGAAACCTGAAACCACATGAAACTCAGGTAGTTTCACTTTGAAAGAAACCAGTTCTGTGTATAAAAACACACACAAATACTGGATTAGAGAATTTGCCACTAAACTTGCAGAAGTCTTATCTGTTAAGGGCAGGAATCTCTCAAGACTGTGTTGTGATTTATTTTCAAGGATTTCAAGAAACTGGTGATACTTGCTTACGAAACTTGTGCATTGATAGAATGTATCTTCAGCACAAGATGAAGTGTTTTTCGTTTGGGTTTGTGGTGGTTTGGTAGGTTTGTTTTTTAAATGTATAATATATTGTGCTTTTAGTGAATCTGAGTATTCAGGTAAAATGTAAGCTTGAGAAATCAAATTAATCAAAGTCGATATATGAGTTCCTCGTGGATAACACAGTGGAAAGGCACAAATTAAAATCCAGATTTTGAACACTTGGGTCTTACTGGTAGATACTTACTGGTTCTTATGTGGTCTTTGTATAAAATATATTGTGAAAGTTTCTCTCATGATGCAAGACCCCCCAAAGTGGTGCAGAGATACCTGAAAGTGTAGAGGGATAAAGCTCTTTTAGTAAAGGTTTGAATGCAGAGACTTTTGCGCTGATTCCTGAGCACATTCTTTTTTAATAGCTCATAAAACAACGTGGTTAACCGAATTCTGCCATGCATGTGCTAAAGACTGTCACTTCAATTATATCCCCGCCTCCCTGGGTCATATTCTTTCAGGGTGGAGTTCGCTTTACACCTTACCCAGCCTTGTTTACTATCTTTATTGATGATCTGGATGAAGGGATTGAGTGCACCCTCAGTAAGTTTGCAGTTGACACCAAGTTGGGCGGGAGTGTCGATCTGCTGGAGGGTAGGATGGCCCTGCAGAGGGACCTGGACAGGCTGGACCGATGGGCTCCGGCCAACTGTATGAGGTTCAACAAGGCCAAGTGCCAGGTCCTGCACTTTGGGCACAACAACCCCATGCAGCACTACAGGCTTGGGGAAGAGTGGCTGGAAAGCTGCCTGGCCGAAAAGGACCTGGGGGTGTTGGTTGACAGCCAGCTGAACATGGGCCAGCAGTGTGCCCAGGTGGCCAAGAAGGCCAACAGCATCCTGGCTTGTATCAGGAATAGTGTGGCCAGCAGGAGCAGGGAGGTGATTGTGCCCCTGTACTCGGCACTGGTGAGGCCGCACCTGGAATACTGTGTCCAGTTTTGGGCCCCTCAATACAAGAAAGACATTGAGGTGCTGGAGCGTGTCCAGAGAAGGGCAACACGGCTGGTGAAGGGTCTGGAGCACAGGCCTTATGAGGAGCGGCTGAGGGAACTGGGGTTGTTTAGTCTGGAGAAGAGGAGGCTGAGGGGAGACCTTACTGCTCTCTACAACTCCCTGAAAGGAGGGTGTAGTGAGGTGGGTGTTGGTGTCTTCTCCCAAGTAGTTAGCAATAGGACGAGAGGAAATGGGCTCAAGCTGCGCCAGGGGAGGTTTAGGTTGGAAATTAGGAAAAATTTCTTTACGGAAAGGGTGGTCAAGAACTGGAACAGGCTGCCCAGAGAGGTGGTGGAGTCGCCATCCCTGGAAGTGTTCAAAAAACAGGTAGATGTGGCACTTGGGGACATGGTTTAGTCTAGTGTACCCTTGACTGGCTTAGAGTAGACTTGGTAGTGTAGGTTAATGGTTGGACTGGATGATCTTAAAGGTCTTTTCCAACCTAAACGATTCTATGATTCTATGATTCAGATCAAACCCGTTTCACAGAATTTTTGCTGTCCTTTTCCTAGCCCTCAGTCCTGCGGCATGGACGAGTGGGCCTGACCTGCTGCGTTAGATGTTTCCAGGCAGCTGATCGGATGGCCACTGATTATCAAGTGTTTGACGTCTTCGAGCGTTATGAATTTTTTTAAAGACCTCGAACAACATTTCAGACCATTCATTCGGAGCAGCACACGGCAGCAATTTCCGCGTTTCTTCAGAGGGTTCTGCGGGCCGAAAGGGAGCCCGCGCGGCCGGGGCAGGGCAGGCTCCGCTCCCCGCCGTGCCCGCCCCGCTTCAGCGCAGCTGCCCGCAGGAAATGCCCTCCGCGACGGGGACCGAGGGGGGGGCCTCGCTACCGCGCTGGGCTGGGCGGCCGGCGGGAGCGAGCGCCGCCTCTGAGGGGGCGCCGGCGGCGCCGAAGCTCCCCCCCCGGCCCCGGGGCCCGGCGCAGGCGGCGGCGCTCCGCCTCCCTCGCGTGACGCAGCGTTGTCCTGCGCGAGCCCCCGTCGCGGCAAGATGGCGGCGGCGGAGTCCAGTGACAGCGAGGAGGAGGATCTGGTGAGCTATGGGACGGCGCTGCAGCCCCTGCAGGAGGGTAAGGGACCCCCAGGGATGCTCGCCTGCTCCTCCTCGGTACCTCCGTCGTGCGTTGCGGCGGGCGCTGGGCAGCAGCGCGGGCCGGGAGGCAGCGCGGCGTGAGGCGCTGGGGCCGGGGTGTCCCGGAGGGCCTGCCCGGTCCGGTCCGGGGCTGCTCTTCACCTCCTTACGGCCTTCGCTTCGGGAAGGCTGTGGTGTGTGGGCCCAGCGCAGACCTGCCTCCCCCTCCTGCTGCCGTGGGGCGCAGGGGCTGCCTTGGCGGCCCTGCTGGCCTGCGAGAGGGCTGCTGGTGCCGGGCCTGGGCGAGGGGCCCCGGGGTAAAGCAGCCTGGGCACTTTGGGAAGGCAGGTCTCCCGCGGCGGGAATGTAAACAGGTCCGCTCGGCACCACGCCGGCCTTCCGGCATGCGGGTGTGGGCCTGGGGTACCCCAGGCTTTGTGCTGGCATTGTTCTGGTGGGAGCTGGCGGCCTGTCTTTCTGTCCTTTCCCCAAGCCTCAGAAAACCGTGGAGTTCAAATATAACGGCTCAAGTGTATGCAGTTATATTACTGTGAACATCCTACACTTGCATTCGTGAGACGGACTCGGCGTCATCCAAGGACTTCTGTACAGTTGTGACTCCTGAGTCTGTGCCACTTAATTAATAGAAATATTGTTAAAAAGGTGCAAATGTTTATGTCAAAGTCGATAGGTTTCGTGTTTTGCTTCGGTTTAGGACAATTCTGATGTGGTGTAATTTCTCAAGACAATTACTTAAGTGATGAAACCCTGTCAGGGGTCTTGCATAGTTAACAGCTAAAAGTGTCCTTTCACAGGAAAAACAACGTTCTCAGAACTCGTTAGAATTTAGGATTTCTATTTGAACACTTCATGCTTTTACTTTAACAGTATACCTCAATACTGCATATTGAATATTTAAAGTAGGGTGGGAGTAAATGTAAGCTGCTGATGCTGTCCACTTCAGGGTGGCTAAATTGCAGTTCTTAATTGCATGGAAGAAATGGCATCTGGAGCAAGTGGAGAGTCCATTCATAGAATCATAGAATGCTTTGGGTTGGAAGGCACCTTTAGAGGTCATCTAGCCCAACCCCCCTGCAGTGAGCAGGGACAGCTTTAACCAGATCAGGTTGCTCAAAGCCCCGCCCAACCTGACCTTGAATGTTGCTAGGGATGGGGCCTCTACCACCTCTCTGGGCAACCTGTTCCAGTGCTTGACCACCCTCATTGTAAAAAATTTCTTTCTTATGTCTAGTCTAAATCTATCCTCCTTTAGTTTAAATCCATTATTCCTTGTCCTGTCACAACAGGCCTTGTTAAAAAGATTCTCCCCATCTTTCCTGTAGGCCCCCTTTAAGTACTGGAAGGTCGCAGTAAGGTCTCCCCGCAGCCTTCTCTTCTCCAGGCTGAACAACCCCAACTCTCTCAGCCTGTCCTCATAGGAGAGGTGCTCCAGCCCTCGGATCATTTTGGTGGCCCTCCTCTGGACCCACTCCAACAGTTCCACGTCCTTGTGCTGAGGGCCCCAGAGCTGGACGCAGTGCTCCAGGTGAGGTCTCACCAGAGCAGAGTAGAGGGGCAGAATCACCTCCCTCGACCTGCTGGCCATGCTGCTTTTGATGCAGCCCAGGATACGGTTGGCTTTCTGGGCTGCAGGCGCACATTGCCGGCTCATGTCCAGCTTTTCATTCACCAGTACCCCCAAGTCCTTCTCCGCAGGGCTGCTCTCAATCTCTTCATCCCCCAACCTGTACTGATGTCGGGGGCTGCCCCGTCCCAGGTGCAGGACCTTGCACTTGGCCTTGTTGAACCTCATGAGTTTCACACAGGCCCACCTCTCCAGCTTGTCCAGGTCCCTCTGGATAACATCTTGTCCTCTTGGCGTGTCAACCGCACCACTCAGCTTGGTGTCATCTGCAGACTTGCTGAGGGTGCACTTGATCCCACTGTCTATGTCATTGATGAAGATGTTAAATAGCACCGGTCCCAGTACGGACACCTGAGGGACTCCACTTGTCGCCGGTCTCCATGTGGACATCGAGCCGTTGACCATGACCCTCTGGATGCGACCGTCCAGCCAATTCCTTATCCATTGAACAGTCCACCCATCAAACCCATATGTCTCCAATTTAGAGAGAAGGATGTTGTGGGGGACTGTGTCGAAGGCTTTACACAAGTCCAAATGGATGACATCCATTGCTTTTCCCTTGTCCACTGATGCAGTCACTCCTTCATAGAAAGCCACTAGGTTGGTCAGGCAGGACTTGCCCTTGATGAATCCATGCTGGCTGTCTCGAATCACCTCCCTGTCCTCCATGTGCTTGAGCATAGCTTCTAGGAGGATCTGCTCCATGATCTTCCCAGGCACAGAGGTGAGGCTGACAGGTCAGTAGTTCCCAGGGTCCTCCTTTCTTCCCTTTTTAAAAATGGGCACAACATTCCCCTTCTTCCAGTCAGCAGGGACTTCACCTGACTGCCATGACTTTTCAAATATCATGGAGAGTTGCTTGGCAACTACATCAGCCAATTCCCTCAGGATTCTGGGATGCATCTCATCAGGTCCCATAGACTTGTGTACATTGAGGTTCTTCAGATGGTCTCGAACCTGATCTTCCTTTACAGTGGGAGGGGCTTTACCCCCCTGGTCCCCATCTTTTGGCCCATCGATTCGGGAGGGGTGAGGAGAGAGGTTGCCGGTGAAGACTGAGGCAAAGAAGTTGTTGAGTACCTCAGCCTTCTCCTCGGCCGTTGATATAAGTTTGCCTTTCTTGTTCATCAAGGGGGGTACGCTTTCTTTAACCTTCCTTTTCTGGTTGATATACCTGTAGAAGCCCTTTCTGTTATTCTTTACGTTCCTTGCCAAATTCAGCTCCATCTTCGCCTTGGCCTTCCTGACGTCCTCCCTACGCATCTGGGCCGTTTCCCTGTATTCCCCCCAGGACACCTGTCCCTGCTTCCACTGCCTGTACAGTTCCCTCTTACACCAGCAGGTCTCGACTCAGCCATGCTGGTCTCTTCCCTTCCTTGCCTGATTTTTTACACTTGAGGACTGATTGCTCTTGTGCTCTATGGAAGGTGTCCTTAAAGATCTGCCAACTCTGTTCCGTTCCCCTGTCCCTGAGGACCATTTCCCAGGGGGTCCTTCTGACTAACTCCTTGAAGAGCTGGAAGTTTGCTTTCCTAAAATTTAGGGTCCTGACTGCACTCCTCACTTTTCCCATGTCCCTCAGGAGCATGAACTCCAGCAACGCATGATCACTGCAGCCCAAGCTGCCTCCAGTCTTGACAGCACTGCTGAGCTCACTTGCATTGGTGACCATCAGATCCAGTATCGCGTCCCCTCGGGTAGGGGTGTCTATTACCTGGCTTAGGAAGTTGTCGTCTATGCATTCCAGGAATCTCCTGGATTGCCTACAGCTCACTGTGTTGCTTTTCCAGCAAATGTTGGGGTGGTTGAAGTCCCCCAGCAGGACAAGAGTCTGCAAGTGCGAAGCCTCCCGGAGCTGGAGGAAGAAGGCTTTGTCAGCAGGCCCCCCTTGATCAGGCAGCCTGTAGTAGACACCAACCACAAGGTTCCCTTTGTTGCCTCTGTCTCTGACTCTTACCCATAAGCTTTCGACCTGCTCTTGGCTGTTCTTCAGGGACAGCTCTTCACACTGTATTGATTTCTTTACGTAGAGGGCAACACCTCCGCCCCTCCTTCCTCACCTGTCCCTTCTAAACAGCCTGTAGCCATCAATAGCCACATTCCAGTCGTGTGATTCGTCCCACCAGGTTTCGGTTATGGCAATCAGGTCGTAGCTGTCTAGTAGCACAGCAGCTTCCAGCTCCTCCTGTTTGTTCCCCATGCTGCGTGCGTTCGTGTAGAGGCAATTCTTTACGCACTGTTTTGACTTTGTTTCTGATTTATCTGATTGTAGGTGAACGAATTAAAAAGCCAGTTCCTCTTCAAGAACAGACTGTTAAAGATGCAAAGGGACGATATCAGCGTTTCCACGGAGCATTTACTGGTGGTTTCTCTGCTGGTTACTTCAACACTGTTGGCACAAAGGAAGGTTAGATATTTTTCTGTCTTCTGGGAAGGGTTAATTGATTACCGTCATTTAATGTTAGCAAAAACAAATTAACTGTCATTAAGCATTTTTTTTTCTGCTGTTCATTATACTGTAAATAGCTGAAACAGTATTGTTGAAGTTATTTCCCCTTGAGTTTTTGGACTGCGCTTTTACAGATGTTCCTTTGATGTATCCTTAAGGTGTAAGGTTGAAATGTTTGCGTTGTTTTCAAGTATTATGTTGCAGTTTACAGTACCTTACTTAGATACTTACTTTCTTTAAAGGATGGACTCCTTCTGCTTTTGTATCGTCACGGCAGAAGAGAGCAGACAGAACCATTCTTGGACCAGAAGACTTCATGGATGAAGAGGTAAATTTAGAAAGGAATACACATCTTTTGGAAGTAGTTACCATGACAGCAGGTTTTTCAGGCAAAAAAAAATCTTCTAAAGAACTTAAATAACGAAAATGGAAGTAACTTTTAAATTACTTATTGTATACAGTGTTACACTGCTAGATCCTATGGGATGTTTCATAGATTCACTTAGAAAGTTCCTGTAATCTTAATATTAAAAAAACCCACAGAACTCAACCCTCTCACTTTCTCTGTCAGAAAATATGAATAGTTTTGAAGCTGTTTAAAATATGACCATTCAAGTTATTGAAAAAGCAACTGTATAAATGGCTCGAAAAATTTAGCCAGTATCAGGGTCATATCCCATTTTCTTGCCTTTACCATTACAGTAAGTAAGTATTTGAGGGGAAACGTGGTTTTAATCTAAATTTTTCCATTTTGTCTATATTTTCCAGGACCTTAGTGAGTTTGGGATAGCACCAAAAGATATTACAACCACAGATGATTTTGCATCCAAAGCTAAAGACAGAATAAAAGAGAAAGCTAGACAGATTGCAGGAGTAGTTGCTGCCATTCCAGGAACCACCGCATTTGATGATTTAATAGGACCATCAAAGTAAGTATATTTCAATAAAAGTTAGCCAAACAATTCCTTTCACTTAGAAGTGTTGTATTGGTTAGAAAAGTAATGTTTGACTGCAGGAATGCATGAAAGAGACTGGAACATCTGCAGTCTTCCACTAAGTGGCCTTTGCCTGGATTTTTGCTTCCTATATGCAGACTTGTACCAGGTAAATATTTACAAACTCAGATGTAATGTATATGCAAACGTTGATACATTCAGGTTTGATTTTAAAGTGGGGCATAAAAACATAATTTCAAATGGTGTGTATGTGTGTTATTTCTCAATAAATATTAAGAATGTGGTTTGAGGTAATTTTTTTCTTTTGTTTTCTTCTTAGAATAACAGTTGGGGTTGAACTCTTACGAAAAATGGGCTGGAAAGAAGGACAAGGAATTGGACCGCGAGTCAAAAGAAAGCCACGCAGGCAGAAACCTGGTAAGTTCAGTGAAGTTCCTGAACTCATTAATGGAAAGTTAGTGTTCATAGACTGATTAGAAAGTTCATTTTAAACCTCCTTTTATTTAGTCTGTTTGTTTAATCTTAGAGAAATTTAATAAAGAATTGTAATTTAATATGATGCTATGTCTCTTACAGACCCTGCAGTGAAAGTATATGGTTGTGCATTACCACCTGGACTGTCTGAGGGTTCTGAGGTACTGAACAGGCAAAAGTTGTTTGTTGACTTATGTAAGAATGTGTGCTAACACTTAAAAAAAAAAAAGGGGGAAAAAACCAACTTCTTTGATGTTTTTGAACACTATTTTAACATGCAGTTCCAAGTTCTGTTAAAAGTATTCATAAACAGTTATTATACTTATTGTGAAGAAAGGTTTTAATGTAACTAAATTTATTCTTTTGCTACCTAAGCAGGTGTAGGTCGCACGTATTTTCATATATAATTTAGGAAATGCAAACTTACCTAGTCTCATGTTAACTAAATGTTGTAAAAGCTCAACATACAAAACTTTTAGTCATATTTGCTGTTACATACTTCTGTTTTGTACAAGGATGAAGAGGATGAATACCAGCCAGAGAACGTGACATTTGCGCCAAAAGATGTAATGCCTGTAGATTTGACTCCAAAAGAGAATGTCCATGGACTTGGCTATAAGGGTTTGGACCCCTCACAAGCTTTGTTTGGTGTATCTGGAAGAGAACACCTGAATCTTTTTACAGGTGGTTCTGAAGACACAAGCAATTTACTTGGTGATCTGAGACACAGTAAAGGAAGAAAACTAGGTATTACGGGTCAGGTAAGGACATTTTTTAATGCATTTTGTTATTAGTGCAGTAAAATCCAAATAAATTTTGTTTTTTCTTCTGTGGAAGGCACCTAGTTCATCATAGGGTTATTGTAAGAAAACTTAAGTGTGGTTTGAGAATGGTATTTTTTTGTTTTTTTACTTAATTTGAAGGTGTGGGCAAATCATTAGAACTCTTAAATGCCTTCACTTACTGATATTGTTAAAAAGAACTATAAAATACCTCACTCTGAGTAGTTAGGTGGAGAAAATTCTTGTGTGACTTTGATTAGAGAAAGTGAATATTCAGTATGTTTTTAGTTTACATTTCTTTTTGTCAGTTTTACTTTCAGTAATATTGAATCTGTCAGATAGAGAGGTTTTGCTTCCCTCCATATTATTTGTGGTTCTTATGTAGAAGCACTGTCAATTTATATTTCTGGGAATTAGACTTGTTTAATTTTCATGCCAATTTACATTTTTTTCCTTTTGAGAACTCAACCTGCTCTTAGTCAGACTGCAAATGTTACCTTGAGAAATTATGCTGCTGTCCTCATTCTGTACAGACCAAACTCACTGTCCCTCCTGCCAAGGGAGTGGAATATGTTTGCATTTGTGTTCAATGAGGGTTTTTGCTTCCCACCCCCCTGCTAGCTGATAGCACTTTTTTTTGGTGAAGCTGTATATTTTCCCTCATGTATATATATGTATACTGGACATTTAATAGATGGATAGATATACATGTAGATGTGTTCTGACATGTGACCTAAAAGTATTATTTTTACACTTTGGAATTCTCCTTATTTTTATTTAAAATATATTTTAGGCTTTTGGTGTAGGAGCTTTAGAGGAAGAAGATGATGATATTTATGCAACTGAAACACTGTCAAAATATGATACTGTTCTAAAAGATGAGGAGCCTGGAGATGGCTTGTATGGCTGGACGGCGCCTAAGCAGTATAAATCCAAAAAAAGTAAGAACTGTAGTTCTATCTAAAGAGCTAGTGTAATTTGTATTTGGGGGGGCGGGGGGAAGTGACATAAGCATAGTCTCTGTTTCCCAAATATTTCAATTTTTAGTGGACTTGTATCTTCTAGCCCTGATATCTGAAACTTCATCTAGTCTTCCTTCTGTATTGAAGTATCCAAATCTAGAAATAATTTCCAAAATCTTCCACTAATCCCAATCTGAATTAAACCCCAAATATATATGTGCTGCTTTGTGAGATACAGCATTCAGTTCCACTGAAGGAAACAATTGACTGTGAATCATGGCTACAAGATATGACTTGCAAATATAACTTTTTTTTTTTTTTAGATATACTTGTATATTTTTAAATAACATTTGTAAATTTTATCTTGATACTACTTTATTTTTAGTGCAACTTTTAAGTGCATGAAATACTGTAGTGATTCTAGAGTACCTGTTGATGTTAGTTGTACACAGTGGCACTAACGATGTTAGTTATGCATGGTAGTGATACTGTTGCCTCAGTATTAGCCATGTTCATGTTACAGCAAGCTCTCTGGTAGTAGTTTTTTAGCTGTATAATACTAATCCAGATTCATAACCCTTAATTTTAAATGAAAGGCAGTGAAGACAACGACAATTTTGCTCCATAAAATATATTGAAAAATGGAAAATACTCAGAAAAAACGCTTTTTGCCTGTCATGCATGTTTTAAATATTGACTGACTGTATGGTCATTTTGTAGGGTCTGAAAGAGAAGTTAAATACATAGGCAAAATCTTGGATGGTTTTTCCTTGGCATCAAAATCATCAACTCCAAGCAAGGTAAGCAGATACTGATATTTTTTTATTAATGATAATATCAGCAAAATGACATGTGAGCTGTATGGACTTTGCTGTTGCTCAATATTTTTTATGTTCTTAGAAATGAAAGTTCTGGTCAGCAATAAAGATTGCTGAATGAGCAAAATTATAGTGTTGGAGGCTATTCAATACAAACCTAAAATTTGTCAGGGTGAATTTAAGTTTTGCCTGTGTACTGGCTTTGAACAAATGCCTTCTATACTATCCAATGTTATTTGGCATAAAGTTGGAGGAATGGTTTGATTTAACTTTGAAATAAAAAAAAAATTTACATCTTTTGCTTCTTTGTGTCTTTCAGATGTAGTGTTCAGTTTTCTGTAAAAATCAAGCCCCATGCTTTGTCCACTTTACTATTTTGGTGACAAGTTCATTTGTTAGCCCTGTTCTCAGGGCTAACAATTTCTGCCATCATTTATGCCATATATATTTGCATAAATTAGAATGACAAACAAAATTGTGTGACCAGGTCCTCTTTCTAATGAAGAAAAAAGAACATTTGCATGGTATATAAAATTGCATTGTATAGACGCACAGGAATAACCTTTGAAATAGCAGCTTGAATGAAGGACATGAGGGAAAAGGACTTTGAAAGACATTAAAATACAGTAAGCACAGAAGTACTCAGTAGTCCAATTAACTGATTAAATCATGACTTCTGTCTTAAAAAAAAAAATATTAAGCAATACCAAGAGCATTTTCTCAAATAAAAGCAATGTATATTAAGACTTTTGTTAATTTTGCTGTGGCTTGATGTGCATGTTTTCTATTTTTCATAATCATTAAATACTAACAATAAACCAGTTTGTTCCCAAAGTTTGTATTACGATGCCACTTACTGACTGGGTCTAAAAGAATCAGTAGCTTGTAATATCAGTTTCTACTGCTAAGATGTAAACTGAGGAATTTTTAGATTGAGGTGACTTTTCTGAAACACATTTGTAAGTGTTAAATAGAAAGTTGTGTATCTTTCTTAGTGGATTTTTGTTTTGTTGTCCTCCTGCCAAGACTTATCCGCCACCTGACCTGCCCCGAAATTACAGACCAGTCCATTATTTTCGACCTGTGGTAGCAGCTGGGAATGAAAACTACCGTTTGCAGAAGGCATTAGAGGAATCGACTGGAAAACTTGAGAGTGATACGACACAGCAAAGCAGGCATGCTTTGAATGCATCTCAGAGGAGGGAACGACTAGGAGAGACTGGTCTAAAAGGTATTGATGTATGTGACCACACCTTTGCTTGTGTTTCAGGTCCTCTGTTTGTTTATATAACAGTAAAAATTTGGTCTAGCCTTGAACACTATTTTCTAATACAAAACTATTAAATCTAGTTGGATTAGCTAGAATACTTTGTCATTGTTCAGTTTCATCTCAACAGGTGAATTGTTGCCGTATCTGCCTGTATTTTCATTTACTTAAATCTTTTAAAGACGAAAAGTATGTGTGGGATTGTGTTTTGTTGTGTTGTTTGTTTTGGTTTTCTTTCTTTTTTTTGGTGTGGCCTTATGAATTCAGAATATAGTAGGCTGTGAGGGTCTTTTTTTTCCCCGTAAAATGAGGTTTCACTGAAATACATACAAATTCACTAAAAAGGTAATTTGTAAATGTGGTTTGCATTTATATCTACAATAGTGAAGTTTACAAAGTAATATGTAAATATGTGGTAAATAGCATAAAAGGTGCAATAGTGGCCAACTTTTTTATCTGCTATCTCTGCCATTATACTGTTTATTGATGCTTAAGAGCATCTTCTCTGAATGTATATGCATAGGGGTAGGCTTTTTTCCTCCACTAAAGTGGCAGAAATAGTTGTTTTAATTTTTTATTTCTATTTATCTCTTACTGGTTTTTTTGGGGTTTAGGTCCAGCTCCTTCTGTTTTGGAATATCTGTCTGAGAAAGATAGAGAAAGACTCAAAGAAGTGAAACAAGCTTCTGAACAACAAATGAAAGCAAAAATGTTGCCTCAGCAGTCACGAAACAGCAGATTCCAGCCAGCCTCCCCAGCTGATGCTTCTCACAAATGGCAAATGTTGTTGGGGGGGCAGTTAGCAAATGCTGGTTGTAGTGACTTCAAACCATTTGCAAGAAATCCAGAAAAACAAAAAAGATACGAAAGTTTTGTGAAAAGTCTTAAACAAGGAGAAAAAGGTAACTGAAGAGATTAATCCTGACTTTTTAATTTTTCTCTGGAAAAATAGTTCTTGATTTCCACCCCCCACCCCACCTCCCTTTTTTTCGTCCTGTTGCATTTTATGCTCACTATGAGTTCTCTTCCTGAATTCCACAGCATTTCTCCCTCTACTTCTTTTTAGGGCCAATATTAAAAGAAATTTTTACTGATATTTAATTGTGTTGACTTCAGGAAAACAGCTCAGTAATTTAAGTTTCAGCAAGACTTGATTTTAGGCATTATATTTCATACTTTTATGCTGTAGCAGATATGAAGTTCTCCAGAATGTTCTACTTAATTGCCTGTGTTTCTGGGTTTCCCTTCTTTCATTTTCCAAAGTAGCCTTCGGCTTTGGCCAGTACCATGAAAATGCTCATTCCATGCATAGTTTATTTAGTTTGTTTCTCTTTGGGGAGTAAAACTGACAGATCCTGTAAAGGCAGAAAGATTATTGGGTCGCAGTAGCGTGGCCATTTTTTGCCTTTTCCCATACAAGACAGGAAAAACCAAAAGAAAACCCGTACCCTACACTTCCAGGGGAGATAAGGACCCTAAAGTGAATGAAGTAGTTCAAGCTTCTCAGAGCTTGTATTATATGTCCTTTGGATATGCAAACTGTCACTTATGTTTGTCTCAGAAAATTTTGTGACTGTAAAATCATAGTAAGAGCTCTGCACATATGCTCAAAACAAAAAAAAAAACCAAACCCCTTCATCTGCTCTTTTCATGCTGTTCCAGTCTCCTTCCATTTTGGTTTGGTTTTTGCTATTAAATGATACTGTGGTGTATCTTATGTTAAACCAGGTACTTATGGTGCCTTGTGGTAAGTTCCTCAGTACTGTGATTTTTCTGTAAGGCATAAAAAGCTGTGATCTGATCTAGGGAGGTCAGCAGCAGCAGGTGAATCTAGATTGTCTTAAAGAAAATAAGGGTTGGTTTGTACTTCGAAATTTAAAAACAAAGGGGCTATTGGGGAAGAAGAAAAAGGGCACCAGCAAAGTTTTGCAGAGGAAAGGGTATAGTGTCAGGTAGAAAACCTTGTTTCGTTAGTTTAGGATTTTTTTTAAAATAATCCTTTTCACTATATGAAGAAATATTTCCTGGTCAGTAGCCCCTTCTGGTTGCCGCATTGGGACAGACTACTTGAGCTTTGAACGCGTAGTTCCTCCGTTCAGGACTGGGTTTTTCCTTATGTGAAATTGAGTATCCTCTTATGACTGTAAGCGCCTCCTTAATCAGAATGATGAAAATGCAGAAATACTTAAATAGCTTGAATGATTAGATTCTGTTTGTAAGAGTGTCTTTGCTTGGCTCGTGTTCCTGTTCCTTCTGCGAGCAAATGTGCACCTGTTGCTTTAAACAGGGTCTGTATTGTTTGCAAAAACCTGTGTCCAAATTCTGTATTTATCAGTGACGCACATATACCAGAAAGCCCCTTGAAGTTACTGAAGCTTGGCCAGGCTTACTCGCTGGTTAACTTTTTTGTTCTGTGTTTTAGTTACTTGATAAAGCTTTGGATAATACTATTTGTTTTAAACACCTATTAAATACATAAAGTATTTTGAACATTCCTTAGAGGGCAATGAGTAAGGAGTCAGCATTACAAGTAAAATTATTTAAAATATCTATCTTGCATTTGGGAAATGCTATCATTCTTGCTATCTTGAAAAACTACCTCCGCTTATTGAGGAATAACTCAGTTGTGATTGATATTATCCTTAAACTAAATACTCTTTAAATACTTGCAAAGATGTTTGCTTATTATCTTTTGTTTGAAAAGCATCAGACCTAAGTAAGCTGTAATCTCTGCTAAGCATTTCTCTCCTTATCTTACAGTAGAAACATTGGAGCATTATTTAGACCCGAGTATGACAGAATGGGAGCGAGGAAGAGAACAAGAGGAGTTCTTCCGTGCAGCAATGTTCTACAAATCCTCAAATTCTACGCTGTCATCCAGGTTTACCCGGGCCAAATATGAAGATGATGTTGATAAAGTTGAAGTTCCTCGGGACCAAGAGGTATATGCTGTTTGCAGTCTTTCAGTACATTGGAGATGCAGTTGCTGCCTTAACCCTGACTTTCAAAATTCTTTTTCTTTAAAACTCTTCTGTAGATATAATGTCAGTGTTTTGTTTCCCTTCTGTTTAGCAAACTTTTGAAAACACCGCATACAAAGCAGTGATTTGTTAAACTACACTTAAATATTTACGTTTCTGTCATGTTCTTAAGTTTTATAACAGTAATAGTCAATTCAGTAAGTTGTTACTTATTTAGCAGCTATACATGTTTTACTTTTTCAGAATGATATTGATGATAAGGAAACTGCTGTGAAGATGAAGATGTTTGGCAAACTCACAAGAGACAAGTTTGAATGGCATCCTGAAAAGCTGTTGTGTAAAAGATTTAATGTTCCTGATCCATATCCTGAGTAAGATGATTGCTACTGATATTTTTGACACTTTTTGAAAATTTTAAGTTTTTCATATGCTTGTGGAAAATCTGGCTTGATGTTTTCTTTTTGAGTCAATATAGAACTGTGTAATGTTTTTCTTTGCCTCATTAAACATGGTGACCTCTGACAAAATAGTATACATTTTAAGGACTACTGTAGGTGTTTCAGCTTGTTGTAGATAATTTGAGGCCTTTTCTGTGTTGAAAACAATAATCAACAAACATTTTTATTTCCCTCTAGTTCTTCCATTGTTGGGTTACCAAAAGTGAAACGAGACAAGTATTCTGTGTTTAATTTCTTAACTCTGCCTGAGCCCACCACATCTGTAACTCAAGAAACAAATGAAAAAATCCAACAGAGTAACAGTCTCAACAGTAAGTTTGTTGTTACTTTTATTCATTTAGCTATAAATGAGATAATAGTATAGAAAAAGCATCTCTTTGTCATGGACAACTTATCCACCTGTTTGGTTTTGGGTTTTTTTAATTAAAAAACCCGAAACAAACAAAGAAATTGAAAATAAATTTGGTGACATAAAAACTGAAGTCAGTGGTATTATGCTAATTTATTCTACTTAGAAGACCTTTATAGGTCAGATATTTGTTAGAAAGATTTAAAAAATGTCAAACTATACTGAAGAACAGAGTAATTTAAAATCAAGTAGGCCATGAAATGCAGGATAATTTGGCATGCAACTGATTTGAATGTTTGGGACGTTTTTAGAATCAAAGAAACCTTCAAGATGGGATGTGTCAGATAAAGAGAAGGAGAAAAAAGATTCTATCAGTGAATTCATTAGTCTTGCTAGATCAAAAGCTGATGTTCAGCAGCAGCCACCAGTGCCAGCAACAGAAGAATGTGGAACCGGGCCGAGTGAAGCTCTTCCCACTGAGGTGAATTTACAATGGTGTTTGAACTTAAAGAGGAATAGCTGTAAACCTTCACAACCCTGAAATAAGGTTGGGTAATATGGGAATTGATTTAATACAGATCAGTTTGCAGAAAAGCCAACTCAGGATAAGCAAAGATGTGAGATTGTATTTTGAAGAATTTTGAGGTTGTAACTCTGAGATGTAAAACACAGCATACAAGGACACCAAGTATGACTATACTTGAAGTAGCAGGTTAAGGGAGATAGAATGTAGCTTAGTAGTCTGGGAGTTAAATTGAGTCCCTTACACCCGCTTTGCTCACAGGCACAGAATATATTTTTTTCTGCTTTGAATGGAGGAGGGTGCATACTTTGGGGAGAAAGGTGACGTTTTCCTTTTGCTTAAATTTAGTAGTGTATAATCGAAGTTTGAATTAATGAATTAGAATTTATAACATATGATCTATTTTCAACCGTCTGTGTAGCACAAATTGTACTACCCTTCACAGGACATTGACTTAGTTTAGCAGCATTTCAGAGTTTTACTGTTTTGGACTAGCAGTTCCTAAGATTGTGTATTTCACAGCTATTGTGATACTTGAGTGTCATGTCAGCATGTTTGAAGCTATTACTTACCAGAGAGAGATTGTTAGTTTCTTTAGTGTTGAAATACAGTTTATTCTGATGCTGTTTTGCAGGTAGCTAATGAAGATAAGGATCAGGAAGAAGAAAGCAGACCATCCATGGACTTATTTAAGGCCATCTTTGTGAGTTCCTCAGATGAAAAATCATCTTCCTCTGAAGAAGAGAGTGATGAAGAAGAGCAACCAAGTACTTCCGTAATAGATTCAGAAACCACCAAGCAAGTTGATCTACCAGCCAGTTCTTCATCTAACGTACAAGGTAGTACTTAATGGATGTTCATCTTTATAAATACCTTGTGAAAGCTTCATTTATGAATCAAATACTCCAAGACTGCTAGGACAGTGCTGTGCTTTTGTGCAGATCATCTGGCATGGTGGAGCTGGGCATGTAGAAAATGTGAATAGAGCACTGAATAAGGCCTTGCATGTTACAGTGTTACTTACTTTGCCATGTGTCTTGTGGAGATTTTAAGAAGCAAGCTGCCCTATGGAATATGCTTGTTAAACAGTGAGGGGGAACAAAACATCTCATGTTAGAGCATACTTCACTGAGAAACACAGGGAAGCTTTTATACCTGTGATAAATTGTTAAGATAGATTGATAAATGATGACTGTCTTGTGGTGGATATTTGACAAATCCAGAAATAAATAACTTGTAATTAATTGATAATTAAATTCACTCTCTAAATACTGACATTCCAGTAAAATATAATGTTGAAATAATTTTACTAAGACATCAAAAAGTTGCATTTTACTTGTATTCTAGTTATAAAAGTTGCCAGAATATTTCCACAAGAGAGGGAGACCAGTCTTCTAGTCTACTTCCTAGTAAAATTTAATAAGCAAGCTGTAAAAAGTTCCCATATTTTCAGGATGTCATTAAATTAACAAAATGTACAATATACTTAGCTTACAGTGGAAACACTTTGTCCACTTACTGTCACAGTTGGTTCTGTTAACATCTTTTCGTGTTTAACTTTATACATCTTGTGGAGTCTTTTACTCATTCTGAGTAATGGAAAAGTAGTAGTGTGTTACTAAATGAAACAAACATATACACTGATACTAATTTAATTAGCAATTGCATTGTGTAAAAGGTCAATTTTGATTAAAAAGAAAAAAAAAAAAAAACAACCAACCAAAAAAACCCCCAACCATTATGTTGATACGTTTCAGAATGTCAGCTATCCAGTTGGCCAAAGCAGTCCTCAGAGGTATAGGATGCTGATCAGTCTGCTTTCTTAGAGGTTTTACAAAACCCTCTTTTAACTTTCTTTGGCGTTTCTTGGAAAAAGTATTACCTTATTTTCCTTTCAAATAAATAAGTTTTTGTTTTTTTCATAGAGAATGTGGCTGCTACAACTGATCCTGGCGTTTCTTTGTTGCCTGCTTCAAAGCAGGAACTGGATGCAGCAGAGGAGTTTGGACCAAAGTTGCCTCCAGCCTTTTCTTCTGGTAAGTTCTGTAGACTTCTAGGGTGCAAATTCTGCACACTGAAGTTGTACGTAAGATATACGATAGCTCTCTTCAAAAAATACTTGTGAATAGGTACTTTACCTCTTAATGCCTGTGTTACATCAAACTGGCATCAGCAAGTGCTTTGTTACCATGCTGTGATCCACTAGCAGGAACCTCTCTACCTGTGTACCAATTTTGTTGTAGCTCTGTAGAGGCAATGATAAAAAATTGTAGTGAAAATATAGGACCAGCCTTGCAATTTCTTTTAATAACAGATTGCAAAGGCATTTAATTACAGTAGGAAAGTTGCAGTTAGGAGTTTTAGGCATTTAATTTCCACTTGAAAGCTTAGGTTTGTTTATTTTTTTAAACTATCCTATTAGAATAAAAGTAATATAGAATTTAATAATAAAATTACTTTTTTTTTGTCATGTTTTGTTTCCGGATTTGCTTTGCATTTTAGGCCCTACTTGGCAACAAGAACCAGTGGTGCCAGCAAGTTTTCCTGGGCCTAGTAGGAAAGAAAAACATAGAAAGCACAGAGAGAAACACAAGACTAAGAGAGAACACAAACACAAAAAGGAAAAGGTATTTAAATAAAACAGTTTATTGATTCTTTGATCTGCCACTCAAATCTTTATTATTTATGATAGGTTGTAGAAAATAGATATACTGGGACCAGAGTTTAAGCAACTGAGTTTCTCAGGTGTCTTGAAACCTGAACTTCAGAACAGAAAACTATCCAACTTGGGTACTGCTTTTTCCATAAATACAATGTGACTATAGATATAATAGTGTGGGTAGTTTAATGTTGTATGCTGAAGATGTCAGGTATGTTCTGAGAACTGCATGTAACTCATGGGTTGCATGCAAATAATAATGAAACTTCTATTTTAGCAGGGTTGAGTGCTTGGGATGAAATGCGTGATTTTGGTACGTATTTTTTAGCTCAGTCTGAATAGTGGAAAAGAGTCATTGTTAAATGTTCTGTTTCAGTTAAGCTTGGAGTCTTCACAGAAATCAACTCTTTGCTGTTGTTGCCTTCCAGAAAAACCCATGTCTTTCACAATGAAATAAGGGATTATTTGTCTTCTTTTTACAGAAAAAGAAACATAAGAAACAGAAAAACAAAGGAAAACACAAGAATAAAAAATCAGAAAAAGACAGCAGCTCAGACACTGCAGATAGCAGTGACAGCCTTAGTGATACAGAAACCACAGGCTTGTCACCCAAAGAACTTCTACGAAGGTAAACAGAAAGTTTACTTAACACTTGCAAATTTTGCAGTGGATAACTAAAACCTCAGTTTACGAGTTGTCATTCTAGTGAACCTATTTGCAGCAAATATGCAACCAGTCTCTTTATGACTATAAAATACTGCTCAGGTTTTTTTAAGAAAGTGAGGAAAGATTACAAATATTAGGTATTTTAAGCTAGAGGGTAATTAGTTTTAGGGTAGAAGCCTCTTGAGGTAACAGGCACTCAATACACAACTCTGCTAGTTAATGGAGGTTACAGTTAAAGATGACATATTTTTGGAAGGTATTTTGAATGGGAATTAGAAATTCAACAAGTGCAGGTGGTGATTCATATTTCCGTTACTTTGTCTGCTTCTCTTTACTTGGAGACATCGGAAGCAACATTGTCTGCTTTGGAACATTTTGAGTCTGCTTCGGTTTGTTGATAATTAGCGAAAGATCCGACTCGGATAGATCCATTGTGTGCTATTGCTTAAGATAATTCTGTGCTGGAGCAGGGAGCAGCGAAGCAAGCAGAACAATGCTTGAGTCGTGTACACGTCAGCTAAATTTAGGCTGTGCTGTTACATTTTTATAAGCTGAAGACTTCAACATAGTGCCAACTATGTGAAATGTGAAAATGAAAGAACAATTTGCAATTTCATTTTGCTCACACACTTGAAGTAAAGTACAAACAAAAGTAACTGTCTGCAGTTCAGATCATAGTCAAGTGTAAGTGCATCCCACGTGGAACAGTCACTGCGTTGGCTTCTGTTTAGCGTCTCTTATTGGCTGAAGGAGAGTTCTCAACATACTCGAAATACCGCATCCAGCTGGCCTAATGGCAGAATGATTGGGGTCTAGGTGTTCAGTGGCATGGACATGTACCGATGGAAAGGTTGGCATTGCAAAGGACTCTGCCTTCCACTCCTTTGGAACTGAGCTTCAGTTATGTATCGGTGTTTTCTTATTTAAAAAAACCAAACTACTTCTCCGTTGATTTCTAAATAGCTAAAATATGTTTTTATGCATGTTGCATAGAATAGTTGGACTTCTTTGTACAAGCAGTTATTTTGGAAGTCTTCACATTTGCATCTCTTTAAATCACTGAGAAAACGTTTTTATCTCCCATAACTCAGATCTGCCTCAAACCAAGGTTTCAGAAACTGCTCGAGTAATTAAATGTTCTTAAAGTTGCATGTTACTATTCAGTCTGACCTCTTTCTTTTTCTTTCTTCCTTTTAGATTAAAACAACTTCAGTATTGAAGAGGTAGCTTGCTTTCTTCAGTGCTGTGTGACTTTTGATCTCAAATTTTTGATCTCCTCCATGATGGTAGATCAATCATGTATACTTTGAAGCACCGTAGATACTGTATTCATATTGAATTTGTCTGAAAGTAAATGTGCATATGTTTATTTTGTGATGCTTCATATGTTCAAAATGTATGGATTATGGAATGTTGAAAAGACTCCTTTCTGGGCAGCGTAATCTGAGATACTGCAGGCTCTGTTTTAATTAACATGAAACAAGATATTTTAATAAACTTAACTATTAAAAATCATTTTTGTATGGTAAGTCATTGCTTAGGACCTCTAAAATGCTGGAGAGTAAACTTCAGTCTGAATTAAGTTAGAAAGTTAAAAACTAAAGCAATGTAAAATTCGTATTGGGTGCAAGTATTTTTAATGAGTCTAATGCAGAATTTCACATTGCAGTTTTGCAGTATCTGGCTGTATTTGGGGTTATTTTTCCATCTCCAAATTGTATATAGCATTTACCACAGCAGATGTAAAACAATAAACTGTCACTTTGACACAAATTATTAAGGCTAATGTGCTGAAAGATTAGTACTATAATTAGAATCTGCCTTATTTTATGCAGTTACAATGAAAACGGTTTATACCACTTTTCTCTTTGTTTCATGCACTACATTTAAAAAGCAGCTGTCATCTTGTAGAATTATTTTCTAATATAAACTATGCAATAATACTGAAGTGCTTTTTGAATTATCAGGCTGTTAAAAGAGACGCACAGAAACTTCTCTTTCCAGGTGCACAGGGAAACGGAGAATATTCCTCCTTAAAACTCCGAACAACAGCCTTAAGCTGAAATTCGCTGCTGTAGATGGCAGTTCTCTGGGGCCTGATTTAATGTGCTTCTCGGTATCCACAGCTTTGTGACAGCTCTTGATGAGAGCAAAGTGATAGAATCGCCTTGTGTTGACACACAGATTGTGCGCTTTTAAATGTAAAGTCAGCAAGAAAACTTGAGTGATGGAAGGAGGAGTACAGGAAGAACCTGTCCCTCCGTTACAGCTTCAAGTAAGCCCGGCCGCTGCGTTGCGCGGGAGCTGCTCGGCGCTCGTCCCCTCCTAAAGCCGCGAGGCCGTTCCGGCGCGAGCGCTGCGCAGCCGCCGAGCCAGCCCGCCCTGGGCGCCGCTCCCCCGCTGCGGGGCGGCCCCGCCGCCTCAGGGAGCGCGCGGGGCGCGATGGCGGCGGGGCGCGGCCGCGGGGAGCCCTTGGCCCTGGGGCCGCCGCCGCCGGAGCCGCAGCCGGAGCCGGAGCCTTCCCCTGCGGAGGGCCGCCATGAGCCGACGGCGCAGGCAGGTCGCGGCGGGAGGGGAGGGCCCGGCCTTGGTGAGGCCCCGCGGGCTCCGTGCCCCGGGGCAGGCCGGGGCTGCTGGAAGCTGAGGGTTGAAAAGCTCTCTGTCACTTTACCTGTGCTTAATGCTCACAGGAGCTGGTTGTTTGTTAGCTCTGTGCACACAAAACACATGCTGGACAGTCATGAGCAAACTCCTAAATGACTGAAGAAATGCCTTTTCAAAATATCTTTGACAAAATTTGTAATGGTCTTGGCTAAAACGTGTGGCCTGGGAGCTTGATGTGCTGCCCTGTGATGGGCCAGAATCAAGGAAACAAGCGTTTGAAAGACTTGAGAGAGACTTCATGAGATTTAAAGATAAATACTACTTTTCATGAGAGGAATAAGAGTTGGGAAACCAAAACAAACCAAATCCACATCTGTTAACCTTTCTTTCTCAAGCAGATTTGGTAAATGCACTTCAAGCTAGTACCAAGGAGAGGATGTGAACCCTTCCTACACGAGTGGAACTTAAAATTTTTATTCTCCTTTGGTTCTTG
Organism: Pelecanus crispus; assembly: GCF_030463565.1. Taxonomy (NCBI): domain Eukaryota; kingdom Metazoa; phylum Chordata; class Aves; order Pelecaniformes; family Pelecanidae; genus Pelecanus; species Pelecanus crispus. The sequence goes on from NC_134650.1 coordinate 36,718,328, forward strand.
CTTTTGTACTCCCCCTCGTGGACTAAGCTGTCAAAAATAATTTCAAGGAAAAATATTCCTAAACTTTGCTCTGTTCCTTTACAGATCCAATTTAAAATTCTGAGAGGACACAGTGATACTGTGAGCTCCTGCCATTTTTGCTTTGAAGACACAAAAATACTTTCATGCTCTTATGATAGAACAGTGAAGCTCTGGGTATGTTATGAATGCAACAACAAACTAAAAAAAAAAAATCTTAAAGCTGAAATCAAACAAGGAATGTTATACAGGCATGAAGATTGACTGAATCATCAAGGAGCCTTCTGAAGATATTTTAGCGACATTTAAAAATAGCAACTGTAAATGTCTTCGCAGTCACAGATAAATAGTAAAACTCCTATTTCATGCTCCGCACATATTCTTTGACATTAAAGGGTGACCCTTGTAAGCATATGTAGCATAAACTGAATCAGAGCACTAGTTTATTAACATTTTAAAACTGTAAGTTGATACACAAAGCTTACTCTTTTTTTTCCTGAAAGTTACTTTTTCTGACTTGTTTATGTGTATGGCTGTTTGCAGACGAGATGTAAAACTTAGGGATCACACAGTTGTTAACCGGCATGGCCATGGTGTTTTCATCCTTGTTGCTTGCTTTTTCCTTTTATTTAAATCTTGATTTGCACCCTTTATTTTTTTACTCCTCCAAGTTCCGTGTAGTTAGCTGGGGTTTCCCTAAAATTCCAGCCTCGCCAGGTGGGGCAACGGTGAGATCTGAACTGGGGAAGTGTACCCATGCTGGGTGATCAAATCTAAATTTAGTCTAAAAGATAGCTTGGAGACATATAGTTATGTGAGCCCTTGAATTTTATGCAAGCAAGTGATAATGAAGCTGTGTTAAAGAGATTGCAGGCATTGAGATCTGGCATGTATTAAACAGTCATGACTTGATTCAAGAAGTGGTAATGAGTTATAGTAATGCCTTAATATGATACAAATACAGATGAAGTAATTTTATAAAGGATCTAAAGTGTTGACTTCTTACCAATGCGGTTTCTACCATAATCCAAACCTTTTTTCAAATGTACTCAAAAAACCCAAGAACCCCAAAAGTGTAAAAAGTCCAGGCAATTTTCAGGTTAGCACCATTATGTTATCCAAGAGCTATGGATAGCTAGATCCAAGAAATCAGGAAGTCTAGAGTGAAAAAAAGCCCTGTCTTCTAATGATCAGTTCCAAAGTAATAAACATGTGGAGATCTTCAGCAAATATCGTAGTTAGGAGAAATAAGAATAAGTGTATTTCAGCGTGTTAGTCATGACATTTACAGTTTAATAACTGTCAGATTGACAGTTCCAAACTTTTCTGCTTTGTCTGAACTCAGAACTGGAGCTTGTATTTTTCTATCTTTAGCGAAATGTTATTCAGCTGTCTTACGTGTAAGTAAACTGAAATCAAGACCCCAAAATAAGAAAATAATACATTAATTTTTTTCAGCACAGTGGATCATGAATGTTTTTTTTTTGGTGGAAAGGCTACAATGTGCCACTTGCCTGTAGTGTGGAAAGATTAATCTAAGAAATTTTATCTTTATAATTTTTATCTAAGAAAGATTTTTCAATGATTGTTGAGCAATACTTATTTTTCAGAATCTGTCTCAAAGTATTTGCCTGAGTATTGGGAACTTTCTGATAGCAATGTATAGGGAAGAATATGTTAGTTGATTTTGATAAGCTTCATTTTTTCTGGACAAGCCTAACTTCCTCCTCTGCAGGAACAGCTGAAGCAATTAGAATTCAGGAGAGTATGGAAGACTTGGTCACGGGGGGCTAGGCCAGCCCTGACAATTTCACTTTGGAGTTCTCTTTTTTTCCTTTTGAAAGAGTAGATATCAAATGACTCAGTGTACTGAGAAAGCATTTGAAGTTCCTCTTGAGAACAGACAGTATCTCACTGACAGCCCACACATCTTTTGGAAAACAAAGATTAATAGTGTGCACAGCAGACAAAGACTAGGTAAGTCTAGAAGGGCAGTTGTGACTGCAAGGCTTTTTTGCCTCAGAAAAATAGAACAAGAACATATGGTAACTTTGATCTTTTTTTTTTTTTTTTCTTCAGTCTTAGAGATGTTCCTAGTGATTCTAGTGTCGGTTGTTAGGCCTGTAGTGCATTGACACACATTCAGGAAATAAGTGAAAAAGTGAAAAATAAATTTACTTTCACTCCAGTTTTGTCTGTTATCGAGAGCTGCCAGATTAGCAGGATAGCTCCTTCAAGGGAAAGGCCTTGTCAGGAAGCAGCTCTGGATCTGAGACTCAACAGTTGATGTTAAAAAGAGGAGGAGTAGTCAGGGGTACAAGATTTTATTCTCATATTGAAGACAAATGAAAGAACACATAAACAATGAAGGGAGTTTGTTGCCTGCTTCCAGACTGATTCTGAAACCTCTTGGTACTTGTACAACCAAAAATCTTCTGGAAATAATTGGGTTGATCATGGAAATTATTTACTTAGGTGAAGGTATGATGACTGATCCTGTGATACTTTGGTCTATGAGTTACTCTGCATGTCAGCAGTCCTCCTGGTTTTTTTGGTTTTGATGTTTACAGTCGGGCACCATGATCCATTTGTAAAACTTGATTCATATTTTTATGTGTATTACTAAAGAACCTCAAGGCTTTAATCATGGGTTAGGACTGCACTGTGCTTTGAACATTTTACACATATGACAAAAAGAGAGTCCCTTCCTAAAATCACTTAAAACTCTCTGTGTAACAGACTAAGATAGAAGATGATGGAGTAATATAAATGAACCAGTACTGCGGTGTGGGTCCTCATCTCAGCACTTAAGCAATCTGTTGATTGCTGTTGTAGGAATCACAAAACAGAAATTTAAGAGGGATTTTGTATTATGAGAGAGATTTCCAGTTAGTTATAGGTGACTTCTTCAAAACATGAAGGACAGCAAAGGGGAACACATAAATTTTAAAATCTAACAACTGAGTGATGAAAGGCTGGCATCAAAGGTAGGGGAGAAGGGAGATGATGTCTGGGGATAAATCACAAAGAGCTTTGTATTTGAAGACAAGAGGCTTGTGTTTGTGACTGAGAACGAGGAATCAGGGAACACAAACAGAGGGAATGACATAATGCAGACAGTAAAGGGAAATATGTGGAAGAGCATTGTACATGGATACAAGCAGGGGGGACTGCATTTGTGAAGAAAATGATGTTGCAATAATTGATACAGGGATGGCAGGCCTTGAGAGTCTGAGTTTTAACTATGTGGATGAAAATGGAAAGCTACGTATTAGTTTATGAAGAAAGTCTTGCCAGGATTTAGGCATGGACATGGGTGTGAGAGTCTAAGGAGAACTCTTTTCAAGAAATTTCTGGTGAAAACTACTGTGATGGGAAGGAGATAAATAGAAGTCTGGGTGCGATACATGAAGAACCCTGTTTCAGTCAGTCTTGAGAATAGGGAGTCTGAGATTGCACGAGTAACTAAAGTAAGACTAACCTTACTGATTTCCAAGTTTTGTTTTCCCTTACTTTGCAATGCTTTGTATTTTTTTTACAATTTAGCAAAGCACTTCCTAATCAAACTAATTTGGATTTATTCAAGGATGTTGAGAAAGGTTTTCCTATTCAAGTTTTTGAAGAACACACTGCCCCGATTTCTGAGTGCAACTTGACTGCTGATGACAGAAGGTGACCATTTTCTATCTGAATTTATTTTTAAAAAAAAGTGATGTTTTTTGAGATTTCAAGGTTCAATTTCAGTGCATGTAGAAACACTTAGTACAAAATTTAGAACAGATAAGTTACTTTTTCAGTCCTTCCTATGGTTTTCTAACTTGTACTACGTCAAAAACTTTGTTTGCTTATTTTTGTGCTCCATGATTCTGTCACAATTTTGTCTTACATCTCCCTTCCTCAATACACTTTTCCTACTTCTCTCCATCCTTGCACTTTCATTTATGCTGTCCATACTCTGCTAGCACACTGTTTACTGCCAGACTCCTTCATCCACATAAACTACCATAAATCTCACCTTGTTTTCACCTGCCATTATACAGGAACTCTTAAACCTTTTCTGTTTTGCATATGATGTCTGCTGAATTAAACTGGAATCTTTTAGGGCAAAAGACTTGTCTAATACTCGTTTTGAGTTGTACAGGGCTGGAAGTCTTATCTTTGCCACATGTTCTGAAAGGGGTATATAAATACGTATTGCTTGTATAAAAGAACAACTTTGAATTAGCCAAGGTTCAGCGGTTCATCTGTCAGTGAGATTTATACCTTCATAAAAGTTCTCTTCTGTCTCTATTGTTTATTAATATTCTATAGCCTTTCCATTAAGCCTGTCTTGTCAATTAAAGAAGAAATGCATCTTAATCCAGTGTCAATCTGTGGACATAATAAAATGACTGCAGCATATATTAACATTCAGTTAAGTAGGTCATGCAGTGCCTCCAGGGGTACTATTTCTGGCATATTTTATCATTAAGTCATAGTTTAAATCAATTTTTATCAGATTGTAGAGTTGACTCATTTGGTTTTTGGTCACTGAATAGTACACATGCTATGTTGCCTACTGCAATTGTGTATGTTTTTGAAAACTGCTAAACAGCAAGTAAAATACCATTGTATAGGCCCTGGAAACCACTTTCCAATCAAAAATGCTACCAGTTCATAAACTTCATGTGGTCTTTTCCATTACATTTTTCCATTTAGGAGCAGAGATTGTGTTGGTTGTGGGAAGTATACACATGTAGAGAAAATAAAAAGATTTTAATAATCTGATTATATCTTTAGCTGTTAGAATCTTAAGGCATCGAGTTTCTTGGGCAAAATTTGTAAAAGTGACAGTTTATGAGACTTATCAAAATAAAAAGCCACAATTGTACTAAAACCATTTGTCACATCCAGTGACATTCAATATAAATATTACTTCAGATATTTGGGAATATCTTAATAAAACTGTGTGAGGGAAAAAAAACGTTGACATTGCATTTAATGGAAACCTACCAGTTTTAGTAAACTTTATTGAATAGCTTTGTTGTCTAATGTGGCTTTGTGTTTGTGCAGAGCAGCGTCTGTGGTAGAGGGTTACCCAGCAACATAACCACTGAAAATCCAAAAAACTCTACTGACAAGAACAGTTCACATTCATTAAAGAAAAGACATCATAATGGCTTTAAAATTATTCTAACATTAGAAGTAATTAAGTATCTTGTGATGGATGAAATGAAATTGAGTTGACTGCTTGTGCTGAAAATTACATACATGGCATTTGTATTATTAGTTTCTATCTGAAATATAAATAATCCTTTTTTCAACTAAGCTATGCAATAATTTTTGTTGTAGGCTTTAAAAATCTGTTTTAAATTAGTGGGTGTGAGGATGTCAAATCATTGTCAAAATTAAATGTAGTCATTTTTTTAAATACCTTCTTTTAAGTGAAAACATTGATTGCTGTTTTCACTAACATTGTTTTTAGAGTGGTAACATCATCATATGATAACACTGTCAAGGCTTGGGATATGGAAACAGGAAAAATGCTTGTATGTATCCTTTTGAATGCATCTTGCAGAAGGTACAACTGTAAAATTAAGATTTATTGCTTTGTTATTGATAAATAAGAAAACAAAACATTCTTTGTTAGATAATTACTGATAATTGCTTGATCTTGGGTGAGTCTCTTGATTAACATCTCAGTTATTTCAGATACAAATGGGTATGATAATAATAACCTGCCTCAGAACATACATTTAAGATTGATTAAATTAACATTTTAGGATTTGAACAGGGTGGCCTTGTCTAATTTTAAGTGTATTGCTAACGCAAAAATAGAAAAATTGGATCATAGAATCATAGAATGCTTTGGGTTGGAAGGGACCTTGAGAGATCATCGAGCCCAACCCCCCCTGCAGTGAGCAGGGATTGAACCTGTGAACTTGGCATTATTAGCACCATGTTCTAACCAACTGAGCTAACCCATATAAAGACATCTATCAGCTTTCACCAAAACAAAGTAATATCAAAAGCCTTCTTTCTGAACCTCCTTACAGATCATAGAAAGTCTGCTGTAAGACTGTCTCTAACCCTCAAGCATTTTTCTAAAACCTTTTATTTTCTCTTTAGTGGACAGTAGAACATGAAGGCATTGTAACTTCATGTAATATTTCTTGTGATGGTAGATATGTGGTATCTGGTTCAGACAGAGAAAATGCTATATATGTTTTTGATGCAAAAAGTGCAACAGTAGTGGCACATATCCAAGGTAAGATGACTTTTACATCTTGTTTATGCAAGTTTTGCATTTTTTTTATTTCTTGCAAAGAATTGAGAAAATGCATTCATTCCATTCAGTTCAAATATCCTTACTTGAGAATGCTAAAATAAACTTATCTGTAAGACATGAAACCCAGTATTTTTCAGAATAGGCTTATGAAAAGCAGATAATGGTCCAAAATTAGACCAACAGTGATTCCTTTTTGAAGCATAATTTCCCTTTGAAGGTAATTTCACTAGTGAGACCTCAGTCCCATGAGGCTTCCACTCAGAACTGCAGGTCAGGGAGTTTGCCATTGCTGCAGAATGAGCTTCTAAATAGATGAGCAGTCTTACAAATGTTAAATTAGCCTATGGTTAACGTGCTGCTATGAATGAGAGCCTGATGGTAAAATAATTTGGGTTTAAAAATAAGAAGTGCAACAATGGATCATAATAGTTTCATTAGAACTGTCTCTGTTAGGTGACACTATCAGGACTTACTTTGTTTACATTATTTTAATGGCGCTATTTGCATTTTTAAAGTATAATTACCTGCTTAAGTGCTCCCTAAGAGTCTGAGTAATTAACTGTCATTGGCATTACAGGGCCACAATTCCAGACTTATTTTCAGGAATGCAGCAGAGAAATAAATTACTACAGGGCAGCATGTGAATTTACATAAACTGTGTACGTTGAGTGCCTGGGTACAGGTTCACATTCATGCTATCTGCAGTAACTATGAGGCCTCTCTTTCATTGAGAGGTAGGTGAGGAGGTGTCCTAGCCAGTGAAATAGCAATTTTGAAATTACAGTGTTTTGGAAATAGACTGACGTGTAGATGCTATGGGTAATTCTGCCTTTCAGACCTGTGTTCTGAGATCCAGATGTAATTATTCAAGATAACTAATAGTCTCACTTGATGTTTTTTTGCATAGGCCATCACAAAAGTACAATCACAAGATGTTGTTTTGACCCTGATAACCAAAGAGTGACTTCAGTATCATACGATAAGACCATAAAGCTATGGGATATGATAAAACGATCCACCTCAATTACGATTAATGAGTAAGAAACAATACTATATTTAATTATGCATGGCATTACTTGCATCTTTCACAATTACCAGAGAGATTTATGCTAAGATTTGTACTAGAGAAAACAATAATTGTTGAACTAAATAAAGTAATACACAAGCAAATGACATATATAGAAAACATGAATAAAATGGTCCACTCAAGCTTCCTACTGTAAATAATTGAAAAATTGTATTTTGACGACTGTAAGCATTTCTACTGCTATTTTTTTAGAGCTTCTAGGTTCTTGGGTATATAGAGAAGCAGAAGATAGCACATGCAATATGGTACTGCAGCATAAGTTTCTTGTTCTAATTTCTACTAATTAGGGAAAATATATAATCATTGATGAATGAGGAGATAAAATATTACTTAGAATAGTGAAGTCTTTAAAAACATTATGGAGTGAAGCAAAAATAATACAGAGGAGAAGGAGAAAATATACCTAGATGTTGGGAATTGATAATTAATCTGAGTTGTTACAGAATATTTTGTGATAATTAGGTTTTGCACTGCAACCAGATCACCTTAGCTCTTTGTAAAACTCATGGGCCTCAGAGCAACCACAGGATGATCTACTTTGCTCCTAATGAGCTCCAGTGAAGGCCTCACAGACTTCTAAACAATCTGTTCCGTTGCCTCACTGTGTTAATCATTAGAAAGATTTTCCTAAGGTGGACTATTTTGGTTGCAGCTTAAGCTCACATGTTTCTGTTTAGATCTACTTCAGACATGGAGATCAGATTATTCCCTTGTTTTCTTCTGCATTTTTATATATATCCAAGAACTTCTATTATATCTGCCAAGTCATCTTTTCAGTAGATTAAACCATACTTATTCATTTAATATTTCATTATTATTTCCTATTTTACTGATCATTCTTGTTGTTGATCTCTGAGATCTTTCCAATTGGCCCACATTTTTTTTTAATTATATGGCTCCATACTGTAAACAGTATACCCTCTAACTGGAAAAAAAAAAAAAATTAATTATTGTTACATGCTTCTCTGTGGATGTGCCTCTGTTCATACATCCTGGGATGAGATTTACTCTTTTTGACAGCATGATAGTGAAGAGGAGTCAATATTTGTTGCATTCTTTTTTTGCAGACCTGTGATGTAGTCCACTGTTCCCACCCCTTATCTGTGCAGTTGATTATTTGTATGTTACTACAGAATGTCAGACTTGACAAAATTGACCTGATCAGGCAGCATACGTATTAGGTAATTGATTAAAGACAGTAACACTCCTACAAACTGCAGTGACGACAGCATTGTTTCCTACAGACACTGTTATAACCCTGTTATTTTCTTGATGATTTGTTCAATTTGTGAAGATAATTTTGAATTTTAATCTCCTCCCTTGTATAACTGCAGACCCCCTTTGGCTTAATTGCATATCTGTACTCTTTATCTCATTATCTACATTGTTAACCTAAGTATGAAATAGGATTGGGTTCAGGACAGATGCTGTGGGCCCCAGCTCAAAATGTACTTTCATTTTGACAGTGAACGTATTATGGCCACTCTCTGAGTAGAGAGATCGGTTTCCCAGATCATTTTTCCTTGTGCGCTTTTGGAGAAGGTCATGCCCAGTGCCAGAAGCCTTGCTCAGTGTGATCTCCTGAGCCTTCACATGCTAAACTCCTCTCTCTCTCGCTGAAGTCAGTAATACAGTAAAAACATTATGTCAATTTAGGATATTGTTACCGTTTTAAGAAGGAAGTATGCGCAACAATAGAGATGTCAAAACAACGGTTAAAAATATCAATGGCTTTAAGTAAACTCAACCAATGTAGCTTTGAATTCTTAAAACAATAATCAGAGAGAGAGTCTGCCTTTAAACACTGTAATAAAATTGTCTTTGAGGGATTAGGAATTACTTTGGATGGGAAATTCAATCTGCAACATTGTAATGTTTCTTTTAAATTGCAGTGACTATGGCATTGTTTCCTGTAAGAGATGCTCATAATCCTTTCCCCACTGTAGATTTCAGGAAGCACTAGAGTCCTCACCCAGTTCTGGAACGTCTAGATTTCTTTTCTGATGGCTATCACTGCTTCCAAAATTAGACTTTAATCTAGAATTGTTTAGTCTTTTTCCTCTGAATGTTTCAGTTGAAATTTACGTGTAGAGATAGATGCATGCTATTTATTTAATGAAAAATGGGTGGCTTCTTTTGATAACTTACTTTTAGTAAAATGCGGTTGTGTTGTAGCTGCTAAACAATTTATTGTTAAGCTGCGTTCAATGAAAAAAAAAATCTGGCCACTTGTCACTTAACAGCTAGGGTTCAATCCTGCAAAATGACCTAATCCAATAAGGGGTTTAAGCCCGTGCTGGCTGTGAGGTTGTAAGCAGCTCCAGAGACTTTACAGCACTATTCATACAGTTAAAATTCAGAATATGCTTATGGTGCTTTACTGGATGGAGACAGGGTGCTCAGTGCTGCAGGAGGCCCTTTGTATTTGTAATAGTTACAAAAGCTCACTCTTCCTCTGTTTTTCATCTGTGTTTCAGGGCACACAGCAATGCTATCTCAGATTGCTGCTTTACCTCTGATGGTCATTACTTGTGCACAGCATCCTGGGACAAAACCTTAAAAATATGGGACATAAAGACAGGAGAATTTCAGTGTCATGAACCCGTTTCCTTGAACCAAGGACATGAAGGTTGTGTTAGTTCCTGCCTTTTTAGCCAAGATGGTAAGTTATCTTAATACTAGTGCATGATGTATCTCAATACCTAGGTATAGGACACCTCAGATGAACGATGAGTGACCACTCCAATCATGTAGGTAATTAATTAATAAGTTCCAAGATAATATGTTTAATTATGGGAAAATGATGTCCATGTAAATAAGTAAATTGAAGTTGACGGTCTGTGTTCTGTCTTAACCAGGCAACTGGAACACTTGCTTAATTGAGACACCCATCAAGAGGTATAATAAAAAGATCATAATGGAGTATAAGCACAATACTATAATAGAAGATTAACTTAGCACTTGTGGATATTCTCCTAACATTAGTTAGTTAGTTGAAAAAACATGTTCAGTAAATACTGTAGTGATCTGTAATAATGTCTTTGTTAGTACTCCCAAAAGTAATGTTACTTCACAGCCCAAACAGCATATGCTAGTAATTTACTTCTGAAAACCTTCACGAATGTTCTCAGCTACACTGATGGAGCACATAAACTAACTACCACGTTCAAAGTAGATGATATTTGTGAGTTATAGCAAGACCATTTGCCACCTGGAACTTGATGTCTCCTTGATGCTTGGATGAATAGGAGGAGAACAGGAGGAAGAAACAGACTTCCCAGTTTACCTCTATCTGAGTGGAGGTAGTGGGGAGATATTTCTTACTTCCCTAGTTCCATTACTTTCACTAGATCATAAACAACTCCTAGTCCCTCCACAGGAAGAAATCAGTCTTACTGCAAACTGCTGCTGCGCTCAAACAGCTTCTCTTCTCTTCACTGGGATGCACTAATACGAATTTTTGTACATTGTAATCTAATTGGGTGTTTTCTTTTGCAACTTCACATCTGAATGCTGCAATAAAGATGACTCCTGAACTGCTGACAGTGGGCTGATCTGCAGCCATACTCATACAGTGCCTTCTGAGTTAGCCGACTCAAATAAATAAAGAGCAACTCTGTGGGGAAAAATGTACCTGTGGCTTGAAGACATGCAAATGCAGATAAGCGTATGAACATTGGAATCTGAAAGCATGCTTTCCACACTAAACTCTACTGGTTTGTTTTTATTCACTGTTGACCTAACAATTCTGAAAGTATTCTCTATATTTTGTTTTTTAAACAAGGTATCTCCTTAATTTTCTAAGTCAACAAAATTTTTATGTATGTTTTTTTCCACTCGGTTTTGTGTTTGCTGTATTTATGTATTAATATTTACAAAATTAAGAACATTAACAACAAGTACCCAAAAGGAACTTCTGCTGTCTTGTTAAGGCATGACTACTAGCTCATTATTTAAATTTTTATTTATAAAGTCTGACTCACTGTTAGAAGAAGCCTCTTTTATTAGTCTGTATGACTAAGCAAAGATAAAATATAGTATTCTGATTTTATATTTCAGCATCACTTGTTGTGTCTGGCGGATATGACAAAACTACAGCTATATGGGATACAGAGGCAGGCTATAAAAAGCTAAGCTTAAAGGTACTGAGCTCTTATTTGGTCACTAGTTTGATGAGAAGGTGTAAAATGTATTGCTCGTTTAGAAGCATTGTGTATTTCATTATCTGACAAATACACTTGCCCATCCTTTTAAAATACAGGCACGAATATATCCTGGATCTGTGTGATTTCATTTCCTAGAACAGTATATTGTTATACAATTAGCTACAAAAATACTGCCTTTGTCAAGTCAGTTGTTAATAAGCTATTACATTTCTCTTTTTATGAAGAAGCTTGTTTAAGGACTATATTGAATTAAGTTTTACCTATGTTTTAGGACAGAGTTTCTTCCAGCAGGTAACAAGAGCCTGGATAGTGCATATATTCATTCTGAAATGCCACACTCTTATACATCTGTATGTTTACATGCTTGCTTATGTCCACAGAAAACAGTACATTAAAAGGGAAGCATTAAAAAAAATGTAAATATCAGTGTTGAGGTTGTCAAGCGTAGCTCAGTCCCTAGGTTACATAGTTTACATTACTGCTTATAATGACGGGGATGTGGTCCACCATGTTACACTACTTTTTAGGATGGACAATTTTGTAAATGAGGTAGCTATTCAGTATTCAGCTATCCTTGCTTAGAGCTAGGCCTCCTCTTTTCCTCCATATCCATGGTAATACTACCCAAAATTTGAGGTGGTAATACCTGCATAAAATAATAAAAAAAAAGTTTGACCCTCATTAGGGGTTTTTTGTGCCATCATTACTTTATTTTTTGCAAACATACCATATTGTATTACAATACTTTTCATTAGTTTCTTATTTTAGTGGAAACAACCCACACAGCTTGAACTAACGATCAGACATGTGGGTCAAAGAAAAGGATTGACAGTATTCATAAAGTTACATACATGTGTTTTGCAAATGTTAATTTCACAGAAGTCAAGCAATGTCAGAGTTCAGATTTGCAACCTGGTCTCTTTCCTATCTTATGAAAATATGATTTTAACAGAGTTTGGGGTTTTTTTACTTACTGCATACACTATTCAAGGCTTAGTTAAAACACTCACGAACAAGCCCACCTGGAAGATTTCAGAAAAGACCGCTTTCCTTCAAAACCTTGGGCTTAAAAATAGCTTTCAACTGCTGTCATGTTCAAGATAGCATCTTCATATAGGAGAGCTCATAAACCTGTGCCTCACACCCATCACCTTAATTGTAAGCTACCTCCCCTCCAGAATGGGAACTGTACTGATTAAACCTTTTGAGCAGTAACAGTACACATTCTCTGCCAGCGTCGATGCTTTACATAATACAGCTACTGCAAATTTCCCAGTTCACAGCAATCACTAAGTAACTCAGTTTCCCACAAAAAAGAAGCATCTGTTTAAATGCTAGTACCCTTGTAACTATGGAGAATTCCAGTTTAGTATATGTGCCTTGGTATAATTATATTCTGGGCTTATAACTAAATTTAGAAACATGTTTTAAAGATTCTTTTATAAAAAACATGTTTTACGTATGCATGTTTGACGACTACGCTGTGCTGGAAAAATATATGTTCATCTTTTTATTGCATTTCTTAGGTGTGGCATTTGTCTATCAAAGTGACAGCATGCCTTCCTAAACTCTAGGAATTTTATCTGTTAATACCATTCATGTTTGAATAACCTCCCTAGCTGGAATAAATAATTAATTTTATATTTTAACATTTTTCTATCCTTATGCCATCCCAATGCTGTTAGCCTCAAATCAGCTGTGCTGCTGTTGTCAGAATGAGGATATCCGGTACAGCTGCTTGACTTGGCCTGCTTTCAGAATTAGTTTCCTTCCCTTAAATGGAGGGAAGCTGCTGTCTGTTCCAGCAGCTCTTCCCTCCATTATCACATGATAAACAGCCTCAAGTTTTTTTTAGGTAATGAGTATTGGAAGTCAACTCTCCTTTTACAATTCTTTATTAAACTGTTTAAAAAATAGAAAAGACCTATGCTTAAATGGAGCTTAAACCTATGGTAACTGTGTAGCTGTCATTCTTACGAGTGCTACAACTGGTGGTCTGCTTACCAGAGATTGGTAACAGCCACTGTTTTCAGGTATATGGAACTAGTATGAACTTCCTGACAGCATTTTTTCTTGACTGGACATGAGGTAATCTAGATAAGAATTTCCTCACTGCATTTCAAAATGGATTTATGGTACAAATATTTTTTTGTATTATAATAAAAATAATGAAGTTCTCTTCCTTGTGTTATAGTTAAATTTTGCTTTCCTGTAGGGTCATTGGGACTGGGTGACAGATGTTGCGATTAGCAAAACCAAGAAATGGATTCTTTCAGCCTCAAAGGTAATCGCTAATTCCTGATGTGGCTTCAGGAGCTAACTTATAAGTGGATGTGAAGATTTCATCCCTTGTTTTCAGCTTTTTTTGGATGAAATTTAACAATGGTGAAGTTGTTCATAAAAGTGCTAAGTTGTAATCAGTATTTATCTCAAGTAATTACAGAAAATCTTTAAAAAGAAATTGATAAGTATGTTTGGCTTTGTTTATTTTAAAATGGTCAGGCTGTTTTAAGATTGCTAAAGATTGTTTCCAAAGACATAATATTTAAATGCGAGAGAGTTTAGCTCTCATATTGAGAGGGTTCATCTGATGAGATGAGATTTCATCCTTATGGAAATGATTAAATCACTCTTTTGGAAATATGAAAATACATCAAAATAATTTCATCTTTTTCTCAGGATTCTACCTTGAGATTGTGGAATATTGAAAAAGTGGATCATGTTCCTTCAGTGATAGAAAGTGGAAAAGCGAGAGGCTCAAAAATTGCTCAGGTTCTATCACTTTGGTTTTTAACCACACCTCATACTTTATTCAGAAAGAAAATTCGAATGTTAAAGGAAAGCTGTCAGATTTCTAGGCTGAAAACAGAAATTGATTGTGTTTGTTCTCTATTTGCAAAGATTGTCAGATCCTTTTTTGGGAGTGGGATGTAGTAATAACAGTTCTTTTTGAAATTTATTTTGGAAAGGACACCAGCTTTCATATACAAGTGCATTTTTGGTTTTAGAAAATGGAGCCATGTATGTGTACTTTTAACAATAAACATATTTTGGTTTTCTACACCTGATGCTTCTGCAGAGTAATTGGCCGCTTATATAGGAGTATTACTAAACCAAGGCAGGTAATATTCATATGCTCCTGGACATAAATCAGCTTATACGAATTCTGAGGGGTGTCTTTTTAAAGCTGAGACTATGTGTGTTCTGACTTCTAAAACATGAATTATAAATAGACGTTAAGAAAGAAGAACACTAACAAGCTTAATGCTATTGAAACATGCTTTTTATTACAGCCCCTCAATTGGTTTTGGTAGTGGATGTGCAAGATCTTCTGTGTATTTTTCTCCTTGTCAGTAACCTTTAAGTGAAACTGCATGAAAAAGAACTAAGTTTTTTTATTACTTCTGTAATATTTTTATCAGACTTCCTTGTTGAATAGCAGGTATTCAAAAGCAGTGTGCAGCTTTTTAAGCTTTTAAATAAGTTTTATAAATGTGCCAGCAGTGAAAATGTATATATTCCTGAAAGTATCAGTTAAAAGAAATTTGAGAATATGGTTAAAATTGTTACAGGAAAGGAATTTTTTTTTTTTGGTGCATTTTAGCAATACTTAAAGCATACCAAACAATTAGAAAAATGTCTCAAATTTTTTGTAAATAGTTTTTCACAAGTAGTGAATTGGGAATCAATGTTATGTTGACTCTGATAGCAGTGGATTAGACTTCATGAGTATGGGTGTAGTCAGCAGAAAAACCTCTTTGTACTGACTACAGTGGCTTAATACTTCATCTAAAATTATTATGTGTCAATTTCCTTTTTTTTTTTTTTTTTAAATTTTCTTTCTGCATTTCTCCTTTAGTCAGATAATGGTCAGGTTAAAAAAAAAAGTTA
Source organism: Pelecanus crispus (assembly GCF_030463565.1). Lineage (NCBI taxonomy): Eukaryota > Metazoa > Chordata > Aves > Pelecaniformes > Pelecanidae > Pelecanus > Pelecanus crispus. The sequence continues at coordinate 36,733,758 of NC_134650.1, forward strand.
AAAAAAAAAAAAATCCCCAAACCACCTAGTGATTATCACCAAGACAGAACAGCTAAAAACTGGATACCCATCAAGCCACACAAAAAGTAAAGTACGATACTGTGTTAGTTGAAAAAAATAAAATCAGAGTTCACATAAAATATAGCTTTATTCAGGAAAAAAACCCTCCAACCCATTCATCACAGGAATGAGTTTTGAGCAGCATTATCTGTGTCAAGTTTACGGTAGCTATATGCACTCAGCGCATCTCAAAAATCAGGCCTAGATATATGTGTGTATATAGAGCTGTACCTTCATGAGTGAAATAATGCACATCTGCCACAGATGATTAACTGAAATGCCACTTTTTTTATATTTACACCAGTGTGAAGAATGTGAAAAACCTTTCTTACACCTGCAGTGTAGTGATTCTGAAATGATATCCAAGTGTGTATTCTGTCGTCTGTCTTCTCCAGTGAGAAAAATTTTGCTATTACCACCTTCTGTTTCTCCTGATCTTTAAATTAATTTAGCAATCTTGGGATATTACCACATTTAAGTATAAATGGAGTGCCTGTACATCTTTATGTAATACACATATAAAGCTAAGACTTTGCTCTAACCTTGCTCTACTGTAGTATTCTGTATGAAGAATAATAAGATACATTGTACTAATCCATTAAATAGCTGTGATGTATCAGGGGACGAATAAAATCCCCAGGAGTAGAAATCTTATTTATGCTGCATGGTACTAGAGAATAAAATTACTTACTTGTCCTTTGGGAAATTTTAAACAATTTTAAATTAATACACTAGTTCCAAGTTCAATTTACTAAAGAAAATATGTGGATATGTAAATTATTGACAGGTTTCCTTCCATTCTTTATGTAAACTGTTCTTCTTTACTACAGCAAGCAAAGAATCTTTCCTGTCAGTGGACATCAGAAAGAGTTTTTTGAATAAGACCATGAACTTTTTTCCTAACTTGTTGCCATACCCCTTACAAAAATTTTGTAAAGGAGCTTTCAGGCACTGAGAGTAAGTTGTGGTTCATGTCTGACATGATGCAGCACAAATTAGTTCTGTGGAGCATGGTATTTTTTCCACCTTTTCTTAGGAGCAACCCTGAAAGAATTGTATCTATTCAGTATATGCGAGAATGTCAATTAATAAAAGATTAAGTGTTTCAAAATGTTTGGAAGCCTTATTCCTAAAAATAGTGTTTTCAACTTTTTCCACGCTTCTTTCTAAAAGGAAGTTAAAGTGGAGAAAATAGTTGGAACTGGGCATGTGACAGCCTGGAATGCAGTCAAGCTGTGGAATACAAAGAAATCTAAGTAGGTGGATTTTTCCCCTTGTTTAAATTATGTGAATTGTGTAGCAACAATTACACTTGAATTCAAGGTTAAATGAAAAATATTTCTAGGGAATAGTATGTTTTGTACAGATTTATGGCTTTGAATAACTATTAGGTGATAAATTGTAGTATTTTCCAGCATTCTTTTCCCCTCTTAACTCCTTAATTAAATATTATTGTTCTGTTACAGGGGCTAAAAGAAAATGCTGTGTTTATGCTCCTCATGTTTTGTTTTTTTTTTCCAAAACAGATTACATAAAATATGCATGTTTTATAGCTGAATTAATTTGGCTTTAATGTACTTAGTAATACTGAACTAATTTCTGTATGTTAGAAAAGATTAGCCCTAGAATAATTAATGTTATATTAGACGTTAGAAACAAAGTGTTTCTAGCCCTTTTCAGCTGGAAAAATCAAAGCTCTGATTTTTTTCTGCTGAAATGGGGGAAGAAAAGCAGTTGTTTTATAGAGGTTTGGTTCGTTTTGCATTAGTAATGTGAATAGGTTGGAATGAATCCTCTTTCTGTTTCCCAAATTGAGAAAAACGAAGGAAAATGAATTATATTCTGCTTTAATAAAATCAGTAAGTTTTATTACTTGCTGCTGTTTTCTGTCCATTGCCATCACCTGTTTAGTGCTTGGGTGCCACGTGAGTCAGCTTGTCTTCAGCCCTGAACGGATCTCACCTGCAGCAGTAGGCTCATGTTTTTATGCAGCATGGTTTTTGTGGAAAATGTGATAATTACAGACAATTCATAAGATGGAGATTTATCTGCATTTTTGCTGGCTCTTGTACCCCTGTAGTTTGACTAATTCACTCGGTCCCCATTCTAACCTGATGAGAAAGTCGTAAGACTGGTTTAGACCAAGTCAGCGTGGCTGCCCTTCTGCAGAAGTTATTTAAAGAATAACATCTCTAAGTCGGCTGTAAATACACCTTGGATGCCTGTTAAACTGCCAGAGCAATCTCTGTGCTTTGCATCAGGTCTGGTCCTGAAGACGGTCCTTTCCCGATAACGTGGGTTTGTGGGCCAGGCTCCGCGTTCCTCCACGGCTCCTTCCTCCCTGGTGACGCCACCTGTGCCTCGTGTGGCGCATCCTCCTTTGCCGCCCTGTGCAGGTACCGGGCTAAAGGGCTGGGCCTGGGGGCCTGGGGTCTGGGGGTCTGGGGTCTGGGGCAGGCAATTCACCGGTGGCAGCTTCAATTCTCTGTGAAGAGAACTCTAGGTAGCTCTGTAGGGAACTGCCCACATCACTTTTTCTGATTTTTTCGCTTGTATTTGGTCAGGCGCTCCAGCGTTATGTGTGCGCACAGATCATAAAGCACATAAGCAGCACGTGCATAGCGCAGTTTAATTTTTGCGTCACTATAGACGATTGTAATTGAGGCCTGCTCTTCCCTTGGTATCATCTGCTGCGAGCCTTGGACAATCGAGACACTGTGGGACAGGGCAGGACTGGAGCCTAACCGTAAGCCATCTTGCCTAAATGGAATGCTGGCATTTCTGTATTTTCCTTCAGTCTTTACGTGCGTTGTGCCACAATCGACGCTACCGTGCGTGTGCAGCTCGGAGTCGCGGCCGGAGGAGGGGAGGCAGGCAGGGCAGGGGAAGGAAGCAGGCAGGCAGAGCAGCGGCCGCAGCCGCCCCTGCCCGGCTGTGCAGAGCTGTAGCACCGGGGGCTCTGCGCCCCCCCTGTCGAGCCGCAGCTGCCCGGCGGAACCCGGCGGGAGCTGAGCTGGCAGCGGGGCTCAGCCCGCTGCCTGATCCTGCCAGGGCCGTCCCGGGCGGCGGCGGTACGGGCAGGGTACGGGCAGGGTACCCACAGAAGAGCCGCGCCTGTGGAGCGCGGCCGCTGCGGTGCCGGGCTGGGCTATTAAGGCCGCGCGGCGGCTGCGCTGTCGGCCGGCGCCGTGGCTTAGTTGGTTAAAGCGCCTGTCTAGTAAACAGGAGATCCTGGGTTCGAATCCCAGCGGTGCCTACGCGGGGCGAGCCTCCCCTTTTGCTCCGCGGGGACGGGACCGGCCTGCGTTAGGGGAAGGAAACCCGTGAGCGCGCGGGCGGTAAAAATGAAGGCGTCACAATTCAGGCAGCGCGCGCCGCGCGGATTGCCTGCCCCGAGCCTGGCAGCGCGCAGCAGGGCGAGGGTACGGGTGTGCTCCCCCCCCCCCCCCCCCCCCCCGCGTTCTTTATTTGCATTCGAAGAGCCAAGAAAACGCCTCTCTCAAATTTCTTTTTTTCTTATTTCCAGATCTTAATAGCCTCCCAGTTAAGGAAACGACGCTATTCTTTCCTTTTTTTTTTGTTTTTTCCCTCTTAGTGAGGGCGTGCGGTTCGGTGTGTGATGCTGAGGCTTTTGTCACCCGCCGCTGGCGGACCCCTCTCACCCCTTCCCGCTTGAGTTACGTGAAGTCTGGCTGTTCCAAATGCAAGCTGGCATAAGCGCTCTGTGCTGTTCTCCAGGTAATCAGTGACACGGCAGAGGGACGGAAGGTTTTCCTAGACACCTTTAAAAATCAAAGGCCAAATCCTGCCCTGCTGGGCTTGTGACTTCGGTTCAGTGGAGTTATTCCACATTTGTGTTACTGTAAACAAAGGCAGAATCCGTCTTGGGAACTAAGGACAGAAGGGTTAAACCCCATTAATACAGGTCGCAGCCTAGCAGCCATATCCTCAGGCACTTTCGGGGCTCACACAGCAGTGAGTACATAGATTCACAGGCGTATTTGCAGGGTCAGGTTTTCAGGACTCGGATCTGCGGCCAAATCACAGCTCTCGGCCCCAAGGGCAGTCTGTAAGTCTAATGTCCAGGATGAGCACCTTTGGTTATAACTTCTACCTGCAGGAATCTTTCTTTGAGTAGTATTTACTGTAAAAATGCAACATAGATAGTATTTGATATGTGATAAATATAAGTAAACTGTAATTGCAAGTTTGCAATATGTTTTTTTTTAAAATTAGGAGTATCTTGGGAATGACCTCCCATAGATCGGCATTGTCTAAAAGGAAACAAAAAGAACTAGAGTTCAAGACAATTGGAAAGTGCAAATGAAGGAAGATTTGGGGAAAAGAAGCTGCAGTGAATGTCAGCCGCGTCCCTCGCTGCTCCTCAACCAGCGGCAGTTTGGATCCTGCAGGAAACAAGAATTTTGAAAATAAAAATCTTGTGAGGATCCTTCTGTTCCTCTGACCTTTGTAGCTGATGCAAAATGACGTAACTTTCTAGCAGCGATTTTGAGCCATAGATGAAATGCAGAGTCCACAGACCTGTGAAATTTTTAGTATCAAGAAAACCCGGCAGTTTAGTGTCAAATAAATCCTGCAGTCAGGAACGTTGACCCTACAGGACCAAACTCCGCTCCGGAAGAAAGGGTTGGCTGGGGCGCGCGCCGCGGTGCTGGGGGTGCGCAGGGGAGAGGCACGTCCGCGTCCCCCCTGCCTCCCCGCACGGGGACCCCACCGCCTCTCCTCTGGATTTGGCTGTTGGGATAGTGCTTGTTGGACACCCCTTTCTTTCCTGTTAGGGCCCCGCTTCCTCCACTTGCAACTTTTTTTTGTGCATTAGGAGGATAGTGCCTGCAATGAAGAGCAAAGGAAAACAAATTCTCTGGTGGTTTTTGCAGGCGCTGTTTGTAACCAGACGGACTTGTTCTCAGCTCTTGCAGCGTAGAGAGAGATGACTTAGGGATCCTTTATTCTGGATATTTGTATGTGCTGTTACTGTGCTAGTTTCCATCGAGTTGCTGTTCCTTAGCTTGTAGATGAGAACTGCCAGTGTTAACGAGTATCTAGGTGTTTGTATCAAAACTCTTAACGCTCTTTTTGGATGCATCAGCAGGAATGGCATGTTAAGCCAGCCAGCACGGCACCCTAAAAAAAGCCTCAAAACATTGAATGAAGGAGGGCAAAATTGGAATCTGAATTGGTTCATGAGCACAGACCCGGTTCATCTAGATTCTGTAAGAGTGACTCCATATTTTTAGCTATTAGTCACAAACATGGGCCCCTGGCTTCTGTAACAGATTCTTGGGATGATCCGCACACTTACGCAGGAAGTAGTATTTTAAGCTAATATTTAAGTAAATGGAGTGAAATGTGGCTTTTTTTTTTTTTTTTGCATGGATTTAACGATATATAAATACTTCACATAGGTTGCTTGTTTTGGCTCATTCTCGCACGTTTTAAATATGTATTCAGGAAATCCCTTCACCTGAGCACTGAGCTTTCACTGGCTGCCCAGAGGGTATGGGTGAAGGGCCTGCGGTGCTGGATAATTTGCTGTATTTCTTATTTAGGTAACAACATTAATAAGAAATTCAACAATGTGAAATTCACTTAGATGTGCCTGTTCTGCTGGCAGTAACAATATCCCAGTGTTCAGTTATTTCCAAGATTTGCTACCAGCCTTTTCCTTTCAGTGGGACTTTGGATAGTTTCAGACTGTAATACGTCAGCCTGAAAAGGTGTAAGTCTGTCTGCTTTCTTAATTCACTTTTCCAACGTTTTGCACTACCTTTTGTCCTTTGTGTACAATTGCAAGGAGGCAGGGTAAGTGCTGTCTGCAGAGCATGCAAAATTCAAGTGTCTCCAAAAAGGTCAAGTTTTTTTGAGTGCCCCCAAACAGGAAGTATGGGTAGATTCCAGTTCACGAACAGAAGCACTGCCTATGCCTGTTGAAATTGGTCTCAATTTTGGCTGAGTGCTCCATCACCTCGCTCATTTTCCTTGCAGCTGTACTATTCAGTCAGTCCAGCTAACTTCAGTGAAACTACTCCCATACAAAAGTTTTTGCAGGATTAAGGCATTTAGCTCTTCTTCTGTTACAAGGAGATTTAGTTCCTAAGCTGAGAGCTAGAGCAAGAAACTGAAGAAACATACTCATCAATGGCATTGTGTAAAGTGTTTTAATGCACGTGATAAAAAACAAAACCTCTGTTAAAGTGTCAGAATATGTCATGCCAAAAAGATTCTATATTATTTATCATGTGAAATTCTGCAAAGATAGGTTTCTAAGGTAGTTTAAAACTACCAAACAAATCACTAATCTTAAGCTAAATGTGCATGTTGAGTGTGTATGGTTTTTTGGTTTTGTTTTTTCTTTTACATTTACTTGTGGGAATAGGCCAGACGAAGGCTACTTAAATCTAAAGTAAGGTTGTACTTACAGATTTGTCAATAGTGTTAAAACTGCATTAAAGCTTATATGTGGTTTGCCAGGCAGCACGTAGTAACAGCTGTCTTTGCATAAATATTTTTATTTTTAATGTGATCTGAATAAGCTTTGTTCCCCCACTCCCCACCCAAATGTTACACCATCAGGTCAATAACCAGTGAAGTAAAGCAGTTGAATATAATCATGCCGTCAACTGCTCTAAAATACAGCAAGTGGTGCTCATAGACCCCCTGGCCCTTACACTACTGGTATTTGCAATTTTGTATTTGAAAATACACATGAAATCAAGCATGATCTGTTTAATTCCCAACAAGCAAGAGAGAGCCTGGTCAGACTGGCCTTGCGCATCAAGAGACCTGCTCTTCGCTCGTCAGCTGCTGGTTGACTCTGGACACGCTGCTCTTAACTTTTGATCTCTGTTGCCATCTGCAAAATTATAATAATACTTACTGATCTCACAGAGTTGCTGGGAGAGTTAATGAATGTTGTATGAAGTACTTTGAGCTTTTGGATAAAATCAATATTATTAAAGCCATGTTTTTATTTTTCTTCTCAGTAGGTTCAGTCTTTCTGCAGTTAGGTCACGCTGGTACTAAGCCTCTTCAATAGCGCGGGCAACGTTCACAGATGCATTTGGACTGTTTCTGGGAAAAGGGGCCTGACTGACTTAATCTCATTGATGGGGTAGAAAATCAACTTGCAGATAAAACTTTTGAAGGGTTTAAGTAAAGGTGTTCCTTGAACATTTAGTATGTAGGACTTTTTTTAGTTTTAGTCTTTTTGTTGAAGGTGCTTATTAGCTATTCAGATTATTTTATGTTTACCTAGAGAAATATACGTAATATATGTTTTTACAGGCCAGTATTTTTCTGTCAAGATACTTTTCCTTTGTTAATCTCTCAAAATATTGCAACATTTTACATGAAGGTGTGTGATTATTATATCAATATATGATTGATACTGCCTGAGAAGAGGTAAATGTAATACGTAGCTTATGATGAGTATTTAGAAAATACTTTAAAATCTTTCCAATTGTAAAAAATGCTATTTTTTGATGCCAAACCCAACCAAGTGGTCACAATCTGTAAGAAAGGATGCATACCAGCTTTCTTATAACACATTCCCATAATGACTGCATCCTTCAAATGGAACAAATGAACACCTGGTAAAGACAGGGAATCCTTGCCAGTTAAGTATGATAAACTATAACCTTTTGTAAAAGCATATTATAGGAGCCCACATACGCCCCTGACCAATTCATGCGATAGACACAAATCCCTAGAATTGTTAATTGTGCTCTGGTCCTTCTATCTGCAGAGCATACAGCGTTCAACATTTTTAGGGTTGTAATGAACCTCTGAAATCATGTTAAGCTGGAACCAAAGAATAATTTAATTGCCAATAGGACGTATACTGGTTTATTATTTAAAATTGCCTTTGAAAATTTGGGATGAAGTAAACAGTGTAAGTTCTTGAGCAGTAACTGTTTGGGTCCTCTCTGTGGATATTATACATAGGAAATTTAACCATGATTTTCTCTAATGGTTCCTAGAATGCACTGTGTTTTCATAATCATTACTCGTTACCTTAATTTTCTAGCTTGTGTAGGCAAGGACGAAATACGTGAGACGTGGATTCACGAGCAGGTCTGGAGGCTCTGGATTGGTCACACGTAGTCTGTAAGAGAAGTCCCACGGAAGTAGTGCAGTGCAGTCTCAATGTTGGCAAAAAGATTTTCAGTTTAGAAAGGCAGAGTTTTTATAATTAAGTATGTTGCCTCTGTATATTCAGTGGCTGTTTATATGACACGTGCCTTTGACTTGGTCTCGTATGGTTTAAATACTAACCATGCAAAATACATGCCCAAAGAACTTGGTCAGGTGACTCCAGCATGAACCAGGTATAGCAGTGCTCTGGCCAGAACCTTCTTAATGGTTTTCATGTGACATTCTCGCGTGTTACGAGTTGAAAGTAAAGCCTTGCCTTGAATTAGTCTAATAAAACACTTTCCATCTGGAATAGAAAAGATCATAGTTCCAGGCTTTTATGAAAGCCTTAAAAATTAACTTTGGATGAATAAATAAAATACCTTTCTATGTATGTAATTGGAAGAAAATTTTGTGTGCTAGCAGCTTTTCATGCTTTATCCCAGTGGTGGCAAATTTACTGAGGTGAGAAAAAGAGAAACAAGGAATCTGACTGCCTGTATATTCACAAATAAAGTATGCTTCCTTTTGTTTTCTAACTGCAGCTACATCACTGGAAAATGTGTTCTAATGAGAATATTTATTTTTTTAAATAGGAGACTAAACTATTGAAATAACACTGCTTTACAGAACTCTGGATTGGGCCAAGTGACTTTTAAAGCCCAGGAACTACATTTTGAGAGGTTCAGCTTAGATTCTAGCTTTGTTCTCAGCCGCTGCTGCTGCAGGCTTTCCCTTTTGGTGCCTAACCAACATAATTTGAACATATAATCATAGAATCATTTAGGTGGGAAAAGACCTTTAAGATCATCCAGTCCAACCATTAACCTAACATTACCAAGTCCACCACTAAACCAATTAAGGGTAGAGTAGCAACCCCACGCCTCCTGGCTTGGTGGCTGGATCATTTATAATGAAAGTAAAAACTAGGAATCATTACGATTGGATGTAATATTTGACTTGCATGTGTAAGGTGTACACCAGTGGTGGAAAAAAATGATATATTGGCATACTTTATTTGACTTAATCACAGCATATACAGTACCTCTAAGGAGCTGTAAGGTAATAACTTTAAGTTATCCTAGTAAGTGTATTTTTAATAATTTTTTACCTTAGTTGGCAAAAACTCCATAATTTGTACCCATTATTGATTTATAGCTGAATTAGGAGCACAAAACTAACCTGTTTTTGAGAATCAACTGCTGAGATTCTATCAAGGTGCTATAGAAGAACAACACATGAAGTAATATCTCAACAGCTTAGCATTTCTATAAAAATAATGTGAAATGGTGAAATAAAAAGCCAGCATCTGACGTTTTAAAGAATTCTCAAAATGGCAGGAATTGCTCCAGAAGATATTTAACTCCTGTGCTATTGTGACTAATAATTTTCCTACGAGTTTCATAACCAGCTTGTTCTGTGAAATTGTATCCAGAACTTATCACAGTCATGGTGACTCCGTGCTACTGACTCAATGAAGTTGAGTATGTTAAGTTTCACTTAACATAAGAAAATAATTATACTCAAACTGAATCAGACCAAAGGTGCATCTAGCCCAGTGTCCTCTCTATAACCGTGACCAATAGCACATGTCAAGAGCAGAAAATAAGCATAGGGCAAACATGCAGTGATATTTTGCCAGAATACCCTACCAGCCTCTGGTGATTCCCAGCTCAGGGTCTTGAACTCTCACATACAGACCTGATCAAATCTAATTTTTCATTTCTCAATGTTTGTGAATAGGAAAAAGTGAAGTGACTCCTGCCGGCAGATGTGCATATTGGAGACATCTTTATCATAGGGACAGTTGCCTAAAGAAGGAAAATATTAGAGGCAGTCAAATGTTTAGTGGCTGTTTATTGCAGCAACGACTATAGGCTTAGGGGGAGATATTTTCCAGTTTGCCTGTGAGCTGGCATTGCTGCCTGCACATTATTCACAAAGATTTGGGTGAAAACATTTGATGAAAACATCGAGCAAAGCCACATTGCCTGTTAACCCCAGTTTGTAAGACTGCCCTTTCGTATTTCCTGACACCCTGTTCTGTGATGTGTCATGCTTCGACAGGCATGTCCAATTACACGGTGTCATGCTTGTATAATGTGATGTGATGTATGTGTCATGAAAGGATTTGCCAGGGTGTAATATGTCAGCTCTGAACTTTGGCGGGGGACGACGATGACACTGTTTGGGGTACTGTAGTCTGCATATTGGAAAACAAAGACATTTTCCAATTATTGCTTTGCTGCTTGTAGAAAACGTTGGGATGGATGGTTTAATTTGCAGAAATGAGACCTGTTACTTGTTGTAAGATTTCCATTGTCTGTTCTTACAAAATAAGACACTTTAATGTCATTGCTTATTGAGAAGAAAGTGACTGCCCCTGTCACACAGCAGATCAGTCCCTTGTGTATTCTGCTATTGATATTTACAGTCCAGACCTCTATGGAGGTAAAAACGGCCTGTGAACTTGGAGATAGATATCCTATAAAGCGTCACTTAAAAGACAGAAAACACAACAGAGGGCAGCAGCAGAGAGAAAGAGATGGGCACTTCCCATTTAGGACCTGTGTTGCTCCATTCTCCAGTCAACCCAGCTCATAAGTACACCTGAATAGAAAAATAACAAAAGTTTTTAAAAGCTTGGCTGTATTTCAGTTCAGAGTGAAAAGCAAGATTCTTCAAGCAGGGAGACAGGTTAGCTAGAAAACTGCAAGTTGTGTGCCTTCCTGCAGCAAAATGGAGAATTTTTCACCCAAACGGCTGAAATCCATGGTCACAAAGTGTGGGGTTGTGTGGGACCAGTGGGAGAAGTGAGGCAGTTTTGGAGATGTTCTTTGACCACTCTGAAGAATGTTATTGCATTAGCTACACTTGGCTCATGTTCAGAAGTTTACTTTCTTGAAGGTGTTTTCACTTCCCATGTTTTAAATGTACGTTGCCTATCTTGGCAATTCGGATTTGTTTTATTAGATGGTGAAGCATTACAATTCAGTTTATTTTCAGCTTAACATTCTATTTCTATTCCAATAGGGTATAAACGGATTAGCAAATGTATACATAAAAATTAATTTTTGTATCTCGTTTTTGTGTAGGAGTAGTATAGATTTGAAAGCTATGCAACCTGATGTCACTGGAGACCTGTGTCCTAAGTGTGATCCAGGTGGTGTGAAAATAGACTTTGCAGTAAGAAATACATGCCTGTAAAAATGTTGCCTAAAACTCTGTTACATGTATATAGCCTTATTGTTCATTTTGAGAACTATTTTAAAAACAATTAACCTTGAGCGACGTTGGTAACACCTATTAAATAAAATCTACAATGGTAAGGCCTCCTACGCGTAACATTCTTTTTTGGCCAAAGAGCTTTTCAATCCTCAAATGAGTTGGAATTTAGCGTATTTTGAAGGCATTTATTAATGGCTGTGGTCTCTGTACATCTCTTTCATTATGGTTAAGGTAGTGAGGTGCAGACATTGCAGACGACCTGTGGAACCGGCAGCATGATCCCTGCAGGCGAGTGCGTTGTTCTGGGTCCATCTGCATGAGCCTTGTTCCAGGACATTGCTTTTCTAATCCTCGAGATGTAAGATTGCATGGGCACACGCGTGCTACTATAGCGTGGTTGTGGGAACTTCTGTTTCACGCATCGGAAGGGCCAGCGTGCAAGTTATAATGCATTCAGCAACAACAGAAAGGCCAGCAACTTATCTCCGTTTTAAGGCATTTGAAAGGTAACGCCTGAGGTGTATGAAACAGGGAGGCATCTGTCCTTCTTTTTGGCAACAGGTCTTTTCTTTCCTTCAAAAAACTGTAGTTAAGCTATAATTAACGTTTAAATATACAAGGATATTTTTAATATTTGTTGGTGAGGTAATCAAGAATTGACCTCACTGACGTCAATGGCAAAACTCCCACTGACTGTGCTGCAGTCAGGTTTTCATTCAATAAAAAGATAATAAAGGATCTGATTCATAATGAAGGGAGGAAAAGATGAATCAACCTAAGCTGTGTGGGTAGAGTTTTTCCTGTTATTAACTGTGCAGTGCCATCAAAACAACAAGGTCTGTCCTTATCTGCTGTAGTATTTAGGATTATTCTTTACTTACATACGATTAAACGCAATTAGCCCTCACGTTATACCTGCCAAAGCGTGCACTGAGCTCTCGTTGTTGTCAATGGAAACTGAGTGCTGAGTTTTTCTGACAATCTCTTGATAGTATTTTAACACAAGAAGTATTTTGAAATTGTCATCTGAATTACAGATTTTTTTATGACATAAAGGTTAATCAGGTGTTGTTTCTGGATGATTTTTTTAAACAAATGTGCTTTTTACTACGTATACTGTATACATCAAAAATCTTTCTCTCTTTTTCTCCCCTGATAGCAAAATGTAATGGTTGAAACTATTGTAAGAGCAAATAATATGACCATTTATACCTATAATTTCATTTGACATATCTTGCTGAATGAACATACTAGAATGTCATAGCCCAGAAATAATTTATTGCCGTGTCCCTAATTATTATGGATTTGGGTTAGTATTTGGAAAAATGTCTGATATAAACTATTCAATTAACTTTGTGTATTTATTTCTGATTAATTATATTATATATAGTGCTTTTCTGTTTGAATAAATATTTACTGTCAGTAACAGAAATTGTCAAATAACATGTTAAGTCAGTTCTGTTTGGCCAGCCCTAAGTGGCTATTATTTTCAGTACTAGACTTTCTTTTTTTTTTTTTTTTTTTCTTTTTTTCCCTAAATTAACATTTTAATTTGCATGTAATTTTCAGGCAAGACAGAATCAACTCAATTTTTTTCTCTGGTATGGTTACGCTCTTTTATTCAGTGCTTCTCATGGTCATTTGGGTTATCTTTATATAATAAATATGCATTATCTTGTTTGAGCAGGGTACCAATATCCTATTATTTCCCTACCTTTAAAGCAACACAAACTCAATCCTTGTACTCTATTATCTACATTAGCTGAGTTCTAAACTTTGTTCTTTGGTTTTTCTAATAGAATGTCCTTTAAAGTGTAAGAGCTGTGCGTCCTTAATCACTGTAACTGCACGCACGTGTGTGATGAGGATTGGGGTTATGCAGGCTGTTCAGGTGCCATTATAAATGTATCCAAGGTATTTCTAGCAAATTCCTTAAATGAAACCAGAGTATGTAAGGTTTGCATATTGAAAAAAAAAATGCTCAAGATTTTTCTTCTTGGCTCTAACCAGCTGAAAAGGTATATAGGTCTCTGTGTCCTGCAGGTCTTTGACTACCCGGAAAAATAAACCATTCAGTGAAAAATTAGCTTGGGGCACTTGGTCAAAATGAGTATACTGCCTTGGTTTCCATGGCCAAAATCTGCCCCTGTTCTAAGATGGCAAGAACAGGGTGAACTTCATGTGCTCCTCTAATGTTGTTTCCCGTGAGGTCAATTGCCATTTCCTCTGGCAGTCTCTCTGGCTGTGGTCTGTGGAAACAGAACCTGGAAGATTGGGGGAGAATTAATGAATTAGTAGTTGCAAATACACATGTGGGATGATTAGAGCCCAAGGCTGCTATGAGTTAGCATATCTCTTAAAAAGGTGCTAGTAAGACCCGTAACATTGTAGTTTAGATGCAGCGGTCCAAATTTGGTGTTACATGACTAGAAGTACGAGAAGGATTTAGTCACTTTGGGTACCATCTTGTTGAATCTCTGACTTAATAATTTCCAAATGATTTCACATAAATTGATTATGGAGCTGCTGCTGGTTTCTGTATTTCAGCAGCTCTGAATGTGGGGCCCTCAGGAGAGCATAAAAATAGATTTGGGGCTGTCTTGGCACCACTGGCTTTAGGCCTGCCTGACACCGATCATAGCTAATTTGGCTGCAGAGCTCCTGGTTGGTACCGTACAATCTGAAATGGATCCAGATCTTTGCTCTGCGTCTGTTCTTCCCTGTGAAGAACTTCAGGAAGAATATTCAATAATGACCACTGGAATGAAAATTGCCTGTAAGGAAGAGAGCATACTTTATTCGGTAAATACAAATATTTCTGAGAGAAAGTTATATTGTGCTAATATTAAAATTGTGAATGCTTGCACACCCAGATTTATGTATCGCTAATGTTTTTTGCATTAACTTTGTCCCCTGAACTCTGGACGTTACAGAGCTTTGCAGAAATTCTAACGAGCCTTTCTGTGCTGGAATGCATCAAGTAAATTGCCTGCAAATACAGCTAGACTTGTACCGAGCTAAATGTGGGCACTGCAATGAGTAATTGTAATTGTTTCCAACTGGGATTACTGTACTTTCAGTAAATCTATAGACATGGGATGAAATATTTAAAATTGCTTGGCACTTAAATATTTGCTAGTGTGCCTCGCTTTTGAGAAATAGGAAAGCTTTGTGATTCATACCTCTGTATCATTGCAATCAATGGGCACTGCTTTGCCATTAACTTCAGTGAATGTAGGATTGAGAACAAATGAGCTAATCGGAATACAAAAGTTCTTTGCAATAGGGGAGACAAGAAGGATTGAATTTGTCATTGCTACACCTGTGGCTGTGGAAATGGATCAATGCCATGTTGGCTCATGTAACAATGGTATTAAATTTTATCTCTTTGGATCACTATTTTTTTTCAAGCTAGTACAATGCCATTTTTATGGACATAACTACCACTGTTTTTTGTAGTTAGAGCAGAAGAGCATTGCATAAGTGAGATTAAAAAATAACAATTATCATAAGTACCGTCACTTATGAAAGCTGACAAGTTGCTGTAGCAGAATAGTTTAAAATGCATAGGTTTTCCTAAGTTGCATGAAAATTATACGTGAGCTGCCATATTTTTCGTACTCAACAACATGAATGCATAAAAATATTCTTGTTCATTTGTTCCAAGATGGTCTGTGAATAATGATAGATTCATAAAAGCTAATTACAGTGAACTCCCAAAGCAACTGGTTGGCTGAGTTAGTAACTGAAAAATCAACACAACCTGTCTATAAATGATTCTGACAAAGTGAATACAAATTTAAGTATAAATAAATACTTATTCTTTTATTCAAATAGGTTTTAAAACTGATTTAATCTTCACAGCACCTCCCCAGACATGGACAAACCAAAGAATATGCTGCCATGGGAAAAAGTGCTATAATGAAGGATATTTGAACACTGATAGCTGTAAATGCATATGCCAGTCTGGGTATCATGGGAATTTCTGTGGTATGTATATTGCATTACCCTGAACTCCTCTCAAATCTGTGCAAGATCAAAGTACTTTTCTGTTACCTACTTTTAATTTAGAATTTGTGACCCTGCTGGTTCTGTCTACCAGCTTGACTGCTTTCTGTTTAAGAGAATTCATAAACGTGTAATGTATAAATTTAGAGAAACCCCTGTATAAATTGGTTTTTATTATTGTTGCCTGTTGCAGTATTCTCCCGCCCCCATCGCCTCCTCCCCCAGTCACTTTGGAATATCTGTTTACTTTTGAGATTTCCCAGACTGAGAACTCTGTACAGAAATGATGTATTTAGGAAAAGTAAAATTACCTTCACATAATTCTGATTATAAGTAGGTACCAGTTTGTAACATTCCCGTTCATCTGCCTACTACTCCAGATACTGGTAGATATTATCTTAAGTTGTTCTGTTGCAATTGTTTTTGATTTTATTTCCTTATTTCTGTGAAAATAATATTTTCCATTAATTTAGTTGGCTTCCCTATCTGGCACCTTCTTCTCCCACTCAATTAAGGGAATAACTGGAATGTTTTGACAGCCATGTAAATATTCTGGCCAGGGATGACATCTAGGGCAGTAGTGCATGCAACCATGCTACTGTAGCCCTCAAGGATAAATAAACAAATGTCAGCTCAGGGGAGTACCATTGATCCTGTGTGAGAGGTTGATGCATATGAAAGAGGATCTCGGATGACTCTACCTTCGGAAAACAGGAAGTGCAAAGGGCAGGAATTTTCTCATTTTCCTTGACTTGTCTTTCAATTTTTGACAGCTATTTTACTGCCTCTGTTTGGCATCATATTTACGTATGTTGTATTATAACAATGTGTACAGTTACGTAGTCCAGGTCTTAAATCATGTGAAGGATTTCTCAAAAATCTCTTTGTGAAAACAAGTACCTATGCTCTCTTAAAGCAGTTTGATCCTCTAAATCACTAAGTATGCTCATACTCTTCTTTTTTCTTTTTTTTTTTTTTTTTTTTTCCTCTCCAGGCACACTTGTAGACTATGTGTGTAGGAATCCACAGGGCTGCTGTCTTGTTCATTCAGCTACTTTCTTATGATGTGGTTCTTACACAATAGTTGCAATGATTTGCCCTTCACATTCTTCAGCCCATTTACCACAGGCTCTTTTATTTACATGCTTTCGTCAGAACGTACAACTGGCATCCGTAGCTCTGCTGCACAGACTGAGTCATAGTTAAAGGCTGTATCGGATTATGGGGTTTTCTTTATGCAAAAGAAAATCTGACTTTTCATGGTTTTAAGCTCCATTGAAGGTTGAAGTAGCTTTGATTCTTCTGCAAGTCTCTGACATGAGTTTTGTTCCACGGTTTAGCTTATCCTTTTTTTTTTGTTTTCTTCATCGCTTTCAGTAATGTGGTCTGAATTAGTATGCTCATTTGTCAAAATGTTACTCGGTTTTATATTAATCCGCTAGAGTTCACTTGTGTGCTTCCGACAGCTTTTACTTTTTAGAGATTTTGTACACTGTTCAATACTAAAAAATAGCCTAAGCAGCAAGGAACAGAGATGAAATCATTACACCTTCAGGGCAGGTATAATTTCCTATCTGTACCTACTAGCCCACCATCCTTGATGACATTCTTCCAGTTTTTGTTTGGGACACTGTTTACACAATAAACACCCATTCTCGCTGTTGCTGCTAACAGTTGGTAGAATCGCTGAGGTGCCAGAGAGACAGTGTGTGTTTATTCAGTGTGACACAGCAAAGAGAGCAGAGCTTTTTGTATCATGGAAACATACCTCGTGACTTAGTAGCGATGGACTCGACGCGTCCTGTATCCTTTTGCGGTGGTTTAGCCCCAGCCAGCAACTAAGCACCACGCAGCTGCTCGCTCACTCCCCCTGCCCCGATGGGATGGGGGAGAGAATCAGAGGAGTAAGAGTGAGAAACACTCCTGGGTTGAGATAAGAACAGTTTAATAATTGAAATAAAGTAAAATAGTAATGATGATGATAATAATGTACAAAGCAAGTGATGCACAATGCAATTGCTCGTCACCCTCTGACCGATACCCAGCCAGTTCCCGAGCAGCGATCGCTGCTCCCCGGCCAACCCCCCCCAGTTTCTATACTGAGCATGACGCCATATGGTATGGAATAGCCCTTTGGCCAGGTTGGGTCAACTATTCTGGCTGTGCCCCCTCCCAGTTTCTTGTGTACCTGGCAGAGCATGGGAAGCTGAAAAGTCCTTGACTAGCGTAAGCAGTACTTAGCTGCAACTAAAAACATCAGCGTGTTATCAACATTCTTCTCCTACTAAATCCAAAACACAGCACTGTGCCTGCTACTGGGAAGAAAATTGACTCTATCCCAGCCGAAACCAGGACACCTTTTCGTGGTAAGTATTGGCACACAGTCTGCATGATGATCTGACATTCACATGTGAGCACATGTTGGTATCTCTGTTTCCTGGTGCTTTAAACTTGCTTTGGCTTTTATTGAAATTAGCTGAACAGATTATTGTCTGAACAGTCCTGATGAGCCAATACATTGTCATCCTTATGTCCTTGTTAATACAATACTATGAGTCTGGCTGTATTATCCCTGTCAAAAATAGGGAGAATTTTGTAGGTGAGCTCATGTGTTCCTTTACATCCTTTCTCATTCTTTCTGTGGAACAGCCTCACTGATGCATAGTTCCAAGTTTTTGCTGTGTTTTCTGTCTATGCATGTTAAGAAGAGCTTTGCAATCATTTGGGAAATAAGCTGTGATTTGCTCTTTTATGAACCTTAAAATCACTGTGCTATGAATATGTATTGAGAACTTAGAGGGGAAAAAAATGTGGAAGAACTGTTAGTAATAATGATTTTAGCTGATTCCAAGGACACTCTCATACCATAAAATCATTAGGACTTTTAAAACTATGTGGGGTAAGAAGTGCAATGCTTTGTGCAGAATAGGTTTAACAGAAATTTATACTCAAAAACGTGCCACTGGAACTTAATATAACTATAGTGGACAAATATGGGAAATGAATTCATCAATCACTGTTAGCAACAACCCCTGGGACAGGTGGAACACAAGTTATGTTCTCTAGGACCAAATAAGCCCTCTAAGGAAGTATCTGGGCCAACTTTTAATGAAAAAGAGTAGCCATAGCAGCTACATTTTAGGTATTGGTAAACACAATGAGTAGTAGGAAAAAAAAAAAGAAAAATTAGTCGTCAATGAAACATGAGAAGCTTGGTTATCCTTACCCTCTGTTGTGCTTTTCCTGCCGAACTGGTAATTGGATGCAAGTAAAAGGGCAGTCTGTAATAAGTATACTGGATAGTATAGACTATAAGTATATTCGGTTTACAGTGGAATTGCTGCAGTGCTCAGAGTCTGGTTCAGAATTGTACTGTGGGTATTGCAGTGATTTTTACCCCAGTGCTTGCAGGTGGCACTGGCTCTTGAGTTACTTGCTGCAACATTCCTCAAATGTCAGCTTGCTGAATGTCATGCTCTGGCTGACTTACATCAGTCTGAAGTCTTTGCACAAGTTTGCCGGTCATAAGAATGGATGGAAGACAGCTCTAAGTATTATTAGTGTTCCCAACCAATGCGTAATGTTACACCAGGGAGCATTTTCTAGGCTGGCAGTGGGAACACTACAGAGTAGCGTGACAGGGAAGGTGCTCTGCAGCCTCCCCATCCGCGTTGCAGTTGTGTCCAGCCCTTCTCCACACAGTACAAAAGCCAGTCACTGAACTAATTTGAAGGTGTCTGTTCAGTCATAATTATATGTTTTGTTTTTCCATGCATGCTCAATTTTAGATATGCCTGATTGCATGCAACACCTTATTTAATTTCTGGGTTTTGGTGGGGTTTTTTTTTAACAGAACTGGAGGCTAGAAGCACATTGCTGAGCAACCTCATGTGGCTGTTTTCATCTGCTCTGATAACAATATGCATACTGAGCAACGAAAATATTTGTTCTCTCCCTAGGAGATAGTTTTAATGCACATTCACTGTGTTCGTCCTGTGACTTAGAGGAGCTTTCATGTTTCTAATTCCAATCTGTTCAATCTCCTACTTAAATTCTAAAATAAATCTGTAGTAATTCATGCAGCTAGTGTATGTTTGGCTAAGAATGTGTTGACGGTTTGTTTCATTTTCTTCCGTAGAAAAGAATTAAAGTAATAAAGACAACTTCAGGCCTTACTGAGCCCATTATTTCCCTGAATTTCTGTATGTGAAGGGGAATCTGAAAACACATTCATACACCTGAAACGTCATTCAGCCTTACTTTGGTATTGCTCTTCTATCATTTACAAGCAGAAGAGACTCACTTCTGAGTTTCTTTAGCCCTCTTTTGCCCAAGATTTTGTATGTCAAGGAGAATAGTAAATCCTTTAATGACTCCAGCTACCAGAGAGAGGAAGTTCCTAACATAGCCAAAGCATAAAAGGATTTATCATAAACCAAATTAAATCATCCAAACTCAGCTCATCAATAGATATGAAGCAATAGGCAGAAGAGAGAAATCAATTTAGCATCTTAGTAGATCAGGGGACTCACTGTTCTCTTGCAGTGCTTTTCCAGTACGCAGATAATAAAAACTAGCATCACTACAGTTTAAATCAATCCAAATACAGTTATTAACTGATAAAGTCACCAGGGAGGTAGGAGGTGTGTTGTGGTGTTGAAATAGCCTTTTACTGTGCAGTCACAAGTGAAATAAATTTGTAGGAACTGATTGTACTTGTGTAAGCTGCAGAACATCTGTGCAACGTAGCGGGACTGGGAAGGTGCTCCAAGGATCCCGGGAGCTGTGCTGCAGGCCACGAGGTGAGTATATTGCCAGGTGATAGGCGAGAGCCTCGTGAAACCATTGACACAACTGCTGGCATAAAACAGCGGCGTGAGATCATACTTTTAAAACTGAACCACCCTGAAAATATTGAAAGGCAAAAATAAGGGAGAAATGAAATGGTGCTGGTCTTGGCCTGGCTTTTTCTCTTTCAGGTGTCCAGAATGACTTGCTGTCTGGTGGAGCTTAGTGATAAAGTGCAGCTTAACGGTGTTGATAAGGAACCCTGATAAACTTCCTCAAATTATTTTTGTGAGGATTAGAAATGAAGACAATTCTAATCCTCTTCTGTAATTATGCGGCATGCTTCAAAACTCTGATCTCAATAACACTGTTAAATTAAAACAAGACCTAATTTACTTAGTGGAGCAGGTTATGTAGACCTTCAGTTTTTTTAAGAGAGCTAAGTTATAAGTATAAAAGAAATTAAGATGCAATTAATGCTGCCTTGATAATAGTTACAAAGACATCTGAACGCTTTCAAGAGAGAATGATTTTATTTTATTTTTCAAGCAATTACCCTAATGTAATTGCTACTCATAATCTGGTCTGCTTGATACAAATTCAGGATTTCATTGAACATTCAGAGTGTCACAGAGGAATATCACAGCTTTGCACTCTCTTTGGAAAAATGCCTATCTATTGGTGATCCTTATTATAGTATTTCTCCATCAAACAATTTGGATTCGCTTTCCTGTAATACGAAGTTGCTTATATTTATTCCCATCACATTTCATAAAATGAATGTGAATTACAATGCGTTTTTTTCAGCTCTTCATAGAATACATAAATAACAAATTCCTGAAGAAGAGTAAGGAAAATAGTTCACTGTGAAGTTTAGCAGTGATCTATAATGGATCAAGACAGGAATAGCGTTAAAGTCGGTGCAGCAAAGGACCCTTGAGAATTTTCTTCCCTTTCAGGGAGAGTGTAGTTGTCACTAAATGTAAACCTTATTAAATCCAGGCAGATAGTGTTGTATGGCAGTACAATATAAACCCTTGTAAAAATAAAACTGGTGGTGAACTATGTGTGATTGAGACAAATAATGCATGTTACCACACCTACTGTTTTCTAACCAACATTTCTTTAATGCCAGGTTTCAAAAGAGAACAGCAGTCATTAAAATATATGGGATCGCAGGCTTGCTTATCTACACAACTCTGTACATGCTGCCTTTGCATTGAAACTGATTTATGGTGAAAAAGAGATAAATACATAGAAAGAACTTGTGGAACAGGTGCAATTATAGTCTTAGTTTAAAGAAATCTCAACCAAATTAATCCAAAGAAAGAGATGCTTGTAAAAGAAGCATAAGCTCTTATGAGTTACAAAAATTAGATACAGGGGGAACTGATGCGGAAAATGCAATAAAATTACATGTAGTCAGAGTGAGACAGAGATTACTCACACGGACAGGATAAGGTTCCAAGTTATTTTAACATTCTGAGTACTAATATTGATGAAATCCATAATCTCTTTGTCAACATTGCATATCATTTTATGATGTCTTCATCTTTTCACTGCATATTTTAAAAATAACTTACAATATCCTTTGATTACACTTGGTAAAACTTTATCAGAACTTTATTTTGATGCTGTTACATGATTTTTTTGTGATCCAGTTCTGTCAAAAGGATTAAAATGAAGGAGTGTGCCTATAGCCCCAGCCTATATAATGTAGAACTTCTACTAATGAAATTTCCTAGAGCCATCTCCATATCGCGGGTTCTGAAATGAGATATGAAGGCTTGACACTTGGCTTGCAACGATGGTTTAGCTTGGTGCAACTCTTAAAGTAATTTTAAAATGATCTGCAAATCATCCTGAAGTAGAGCACCTAGAATGGGTTCTGCTGGTTATGTTTTCAAGGTGTTTATGTGGATGTTGTGATAGGATCATGAATTTCCCTATGCCAGCAGATGCTGGAGCATATGTATATGTAATTTCATATATAATTTTCTAATTTGTACATCAAACACAAAAGCATGTGACTGAAAATCCAGACTCAGAATTTTAAGTTAGTCTTACATGAACACCAAAGTATAAGAATAATTCTTAAACTGAGTGGGTTTTATCTTAACAACAAGTTAGTGGCATGGATAGAATCTGCTAAAAAAGAATGTGCATCTGTTGCTTTGCTTTCAGGCCTGTATAGTCTACTGTTTCAGTGAGATGTAAGGATATCATTTAATGGAAATGAGAGATGCACTTTACTCATAATTATCATAAAAAGGGTTAATGCAGAATGTAGAGGTGACTAGATACATTATTTTATTACAATAATAGACTCACTGAGGAAAAACTCTTTTATGACACATTCCATTATTGCTGTTACAGACCCGTAATTTGAAGATTACTGCTCAAAAACCCAGACGAAATGATTTTACAATCATGGGCCCATTAAAGGTTTAAGAATTGTCTGGTTAGATTAGGAAGAATTTAGTTGTGGAAAATGATGTGTGATTTATTATGCTACTTAAAAAGCGCGCAGACACACGTACTTGTAGAGCAGGCTGCATCTGCAGAACAGCCCCGTCCCCTCTGTGCTGCGCACGGGGCCTTCTCACCTATGGGTAAACTTTGTTTGTATTGATCTGCTTCTTATATTTGCATCTTTAGCATAGTAGAAGTATTTATTTTAACATCCAGTTCTCTCATCCCAAGTAGACAAGATGTGATACTATTGATCCTCAGGTCAATCATCCATTAGGCATCCATTAAGATCCAGAGTGATAGACAAACGTGAATTACAATTATTATAATTCCATCAACGGGCTGCTAAGATAAGGCACAAGTCTGTAGCTCAGCAATGATAAGGATCACCTGAACCCCCGAGATATTACTGTAGCCACACTTTATACCGTTGAAATAAAAAGGCCTAAAGCAGTATCTCAGTGTGCTGAGAGATGTTCTTCGGTGAACTGTGGTGCTTCCAGGCATTAAAGCCCTCAGCCCTCTGTTTCACCACTCTGCCAGAGTTTTTCACTGTCAAATAAGAATCAGCAAAAGGGAACCCGAGTCTGTGCTTTGACTTTAATGTGCTTTCTACGTCCAATGCGATCTGCTTCCCGTAGATGCTCCAGAAAGCATCTGTCATCGCCGCTGCCCTGAAATAGTTTCAGCCCGGCCTGGCATTTTCTCATCCATTTCTGCCTTTTCCTTCTTGCCTGGTGTTTCCTTTCCCATGTTATAATTTGGTCTTTTTCTCTATTTCCCCGGCCAACTCTGACTCTGACACTTTCTGCTGAGTGGATTAATTTTAAACAAGATACGGTGCCATGAGAGCAGCTCTGTGGAATGGTTTTATTGTAGACACGTTTCAAAGTATTTGTTTAACTGATCTGTGTGTTTAAGATTACACTCATCGGCTTATGGGCAAATGAGGATCATAGTTCTAATTAATATTTTTAAGCTGCACGGCACCCCAGGCAAATTAAGTATGCTTTTCTCTCCTATTTTAACCATATAAACAGACGTTTAGAATTGTGCCGCTGTTTTCCTCGATGGGGCACGCCTAATTAACAAATATCTGAAATATCTGTCCGAATGTGTACCCGGGTGTGCATCAAACGGGCCTTGGTATGAGAGACCTGACGATGTACGCAGCTGGGTGAGTTACTGTCACGGGCTCGGGAAACCCAGCTCCCCGCACAGCCGCTCGCTTCCCGCCCCGCATCCGCTTTTGTTACGACGCAAGCTTATTGGCATTCTTGCACGTGCTTATTTTTAACCTGGTTTTGGGCGGTACCTGATCTAAACCTGACTTTTAAGATGACAATCAGAAGTTTGAAGCAGCACCAAGCTTTCAATATAGCGTAGCAACTGTAGTTTATGTTGTTGCATCTCTTTAGTGGGACTCTTACTCATGGTGTGTGTGCTGCTAAAAGGTGGTGGTCCCTGTTAGCAAACGCCTCGGCTCCACCTCAGCATCCCAGTTCCTCTCACTGCCGTCTCTTGCTTTTCTTATTCCTCCCCAGGAACGTCGCCCTTTCGATACGATCATTCCACTGGGTCTAGGCAGAGTGAAGAGCTGAACCTGGGCCCATTGATGACAGAATAACCAAGTCCCAGTTTTTATAACCGAATTGTGCCTACCGCAGCTTGCCCTGGAGGGCATGCCAGCCAGCGCCGGCGAGTTCCTCCGGGCGTCATTAGCGCAGCTAGACCTTAACGTTGGATGCAAACCCCTTAAGTATGAATTTTACTTGGGAACTGCATCCCTTTTGTGGGAAACTGGGTACAATAACGTATGCTATTCATTGCTTTGTGGTGTTGATTTTACCAATCAGTGTTAATTCAGTGATCGGAGGGTTTCTGTTGTAAATAGCCACAGACTGCACGTCTGGTATCTCTCCTGTGATACACCCACAGAACGCAAAGATGCAATGTTTTTAAAGCACGTAGGGAAATTTTTCTGTGTTTATGGTGAAACGCAGCAAGACCTCATCTTTGCCCTGGAGGATTAAACTGTGCCCCGTAGCACAGCCCTCATTTGTGCAGTTTAAGAAAAGGCACTGTCACGGAGTTTTGTATTGGTGGTGGTATCTGTAGCTGAATTAAACTGCCGCTCAGCGGGCTGCAGCACTCGTGTCGGAGCAGCGTGGCAGCGCCGTCGGGGCTTTGCTCCTTGGAAGGGAGAAGCTGTGCCACCAACAGAGGGGCTGGTACTGGTTTTTTGGGGGAGGATGTGAGCACCTGCAAATGGGGAAACAATGCAAAGTTCAGGAAATACGTGAGGTAGAGCCGGCTCATTTGAGCAGTTCATCACCTGGACGAGGGTATCCTTCATCTTTGTGCTGCTGTTCTGCTCATGAAGTTCCCAGTTAACTTTGTCATCCTGCTGCTTGTTGGAACCACACGAGACGATGTCCGTTTTCAGTGGAACAGGACCGTTTTACGTCGCTTGTACTGATCCAAATGGTGTTGACTTGCTGCGGGTACGTAACAGCTGCTGCTTGCATGACCTGGTTGCCTGTTTCACGCTTGGCGGGGCCTGGAAGGATCTGGCTCCCATCCCTTCGGACGAGCGGCCCGCAGCGTGCTTTGGAGGGAGCGGCGAGCTCCGGGACGGCCGAGTTTCCAGGGGGGCTCTTTGCCTGCGCGCGTTACCGGCGACAACCGATCTGAGAGCCTCGACGCGCTCGCCTTCGGCTGCCGCCCTCCCGAGCCCCCGGGCCCGCCGCACGGCTCCCGCGGGGGCTCCGGCTCCGGCTCCGGCCGGGGCGGGCTCGGCGGGGCCCCGGGGGCTTCCCGGGGGGGCAGCTCCGCCCGCCCCCGCGCCGCGGGGCCGCTTCCCCCGGCAGGGGGGGCCGGCGGGCCGCGGCGGCGCTGGGCGCGGCCGCCCGCCATGGGGCCGCGGGCTGCCCGGGGCCCGCCCGCCGGAGGGCCGAGCCCCCGCGGGGCCGCCACCGCCCTGCCCGCCGCGGGGGCCGGGGCGCGCCGTGACCGCGGGGGCCGGCGCTCGGCGGCAGCGGGGCGGCCCGTGCCCGGCAGGAAGCCCGGCGCCCTGGCGCGGCGCGGGCGGGCTCGGCCCTCGCCTTCCCTTCCGCTCCGGGCCGCGCTCCGCCCGCCGGCTCGCCGCGGCCCCTCAGGTGTGCGCGGCGCGGGGCGGCGCTGCGCTCCGCTCCCCTCCGCTCCCCTCCGCTCCGGCCCGGCCGCCGCGGCCGCGCGGCGGGCCTGTCACGTGGGGCGGCGGCGGCGGCGGAGCGGCGGCGGCGGCGGCGCTGCGGTCTGTCCTCTCCCACCTGCCCCGCAGCGCGGAGCGCCGGCCGGCCATGGGGCTGCGGCGGCGGCGGCAGGCGCCCGCGCCTCTCCCGGCCCCCCGGCCTGCGGGGGCACCGCGGGCTGGCCGCGCCGCCGGCTCCCGCCGCTCGGCGTAGAGGCGAGGCGGGCGCGGAGCTGCCGTGGTTCCCCCCGCGCTGAAGGGCAGGCGGCGGCGCCCCGCCATGGAGAAGGCAGCGGCCGCGGAGCTCCGGCAGGGCGCGCTGGCGCCGCTCACCGCCATCTGCCTGGGTGAGTGCCGGCCGGGCCGCTCCCCTCCCCGCGCGGGGGGCACCGCCGGGCACCTGCGGCCGGGCCCCTCCCGGGCTGCGGGCAGCTGCCGGGCGCGGCGGGGAGCGGGACGGGACGACGACGCCCCGAGCCGGGGCGGCGGGTCCCGCTGCCGCCCCTCCGCTTCCTAACGGGGCGGTGGGGGGGGGGGGGGGAGGGGCGCGGGTCCCGCAGGGCGCCCGCCCGGGTCGCCGTGCCCGGCCGCTCGCCGGCGGCGGGGAGGCCGAGCGGGGTGCTGCCCCGTCCCTGCCCAACCCAGCGGTTTGCCCTTGGCTCCGAAACCCCTGCCGTAACCCCGCATAGCGCCGTAAAAAAGAAAAAAAAAAAAAAAAAAAAAGAAAGTTTCGACGTTATCCTTTTGCGGAGTTTTAACTCTTGCGAGGCGCGGCGCGGGCAGCGGCTGCCCGGCGGTCACGGAACTGCCCGCCCTGCCGCCGCGCTCCTCGCCTGCCCCTCGCTTCTCTGGGCGGCGGGGTGCAAAACACCCCCCCCCGCCCTGCGCTGCCCTCCTCCCTCCCTGCTGCTTGAAGCGACTGCTCTCCGCTCTGCTTCGCAGCAGGTGTTAAGTTATGGCAACGTGATGAAGCGTATTACTGCTTTCCAGTCTGTCAGCCCTTGCTGTCAGGAAAGATTTTTTTTCTTCTTAGGGAAAAGCGTTGACGCCTGTGACTAGAACGAGCGAGCGAAAGGCCCCGCATATTTCACAGGGGCGCGTAGAAATTGGGAGTTAGTTATTAAAGCCGACTGCTCCGTTCCTGCGTGCTGCCAAAAGGTTCTGGTGGAGCGGCGTTGGCAGCAGCACTGCGTGCGGCTGAGCGCGGCTGGGGCCGCTCTGAACTGTCCTGACAGTTATTTGGTAAACTATTACGGCTCCTCCGACTAGAATGTGCTAAACCCACGGCTATTTGCTAATAAAGTGGATTACAGCTCATTTTTAATAATCCCAAATGACAGTTAGTATTCATCATGTAAATGGCCAGAAGTGGGTATCTGTGTGGCCAGACTGCTTGTTCTATTTTTGTAAAAGTGTTCTTTTAACATCGGCGCTTGCCTAAAAAAAAATGTAGGAAGTTGACGTTTAAAAGCTGCGCTAGTTACTTCAAATGTATCTGTTTTAATTAATGGCAGCGCAATGTAAGAAGCTAGCTAAACTACGAAACAGTTTGAAGATCTGTTCTCACTAGCGCAACTTTTTTTTGCAAGACTTAAAGGGATGCCAGAGATGTGCACAGCATGAGGGTAATGCGTGCTGCGTTGTTTACTTAGTTAGAGAAAGTTAGAGGAAGGTACAAGTTTCTGCCGTATCTCCGAATTTCTTGGGGGTTTTTTTTGCGGCCTGGTCAGACCTTTGTTACAGCTTTTGTTATTTAACACAACTAGCACAGTTATTATTAAAATTACTAATAAAATAATAAAAGATTATGTAAACCCCAGAGTTTTAAGTAAGAACACTTCTTGCATTTAGCTGTGGCTAATGCCAGGTTGAAAGTTTGGTAGGTTTCTGCTTTCTATGACTTCCAGAATTTCACTGTCTGGCTCTTCTTTTCAGCTGGAATGTATTATTCCTATTCCTTGCACAACTGACAGTAGTGGAAGTTGAGAAACGTGAGAGGTGGGAAGCTTTTGAGGTATTCTGCTTCAGTGAACCCATAAGAATATAATGCTGCTGCTTTAACTGTGCTTGTGTTTTACTTCCTGCTTGCCTGTCTTTTCCTTTCGTCCTTGTTTTTGGTTCTTGCTTCTTGCAGTTCTTTTCTTTCACTTTCTGTTTTGGCGTGGGCTGTACGTGGTGTTTGGTGTCTGTATCGCCGCGCTGCCCGCTGGCCATTGCCACGTGCGACCTCGTCCGTAAACTGCTGCTCCAAAGACTGGAACTGGATCTGTTGCAACTGTTCTTTCGTGAGGCCATTTTGTTTCTTGTTCTTGGGAAATTCTGGAGGACACAGAAAGTTATCGAGCAGGAAGTAATTAAAACAGCGAAGCTGAGGTCTCTCCTTCTGGCTGTGGGAAAAGCCTGGTAGCTGTCATTTGGTTCAGAGGTGCCAAGATGTAAATTTCCCTTTTGATCCAAATAACCGCTTTCCCAGCCGAAAACCTCACCCGGAGAATTATTTAGCAATCCAAATGAATGGCACAGTAAGTTTCCTACATGGAGTTGAAGCCAACTGAACCGCTTGGGGTTTTTTCTGGCTTTCCCAACCGCTTGGGGTTTTTTTCTGGCTCTGCCCAACAGTTAAGAAAAAGGGCACCTAGAAAACTTTCTAATATAGCCCTAGCCTCTCACCTGTTTTTATTTTGACAAGATTTTGTTCTGACAAGAGACAAGAAAACCAGCAGGGAATGGCTGTTCTTTCTTTTGGGCCTCTGACGCTCTTGAGAGCTGAGTGCTTCAGAAAAAGCTGGTTTACAGCGCTCTTGTGGTTTGATTTGACGGTCTTCAGTGAGACCGAGAGTGAGGAAAACAGATACTGGAAACTGTAAGCTTATTCAGTCGCGGGGGAAAGTACCCGATGTGAAACTTAGACTTTATTTTAAGGAACTGTTCCGGACTGCTGGCTGCTTAGCGTGAAAGAGCTTGAAAACGAGAGCAAAGAACTTGCAACAGCAGCCAATAGATGTTTTTCATCTGCAGAGGTAGAAGAACATTTTTGGGGGTTGTCTGTCTTAGGTATCTGCCAGGCCTGGTGTGCAAAGGTGCCTCTAACTCTGTCCTTCTGGTAGCAAACCGGGGCTGCCTGTTTACCAGTCCTCAGAAGAAAGTAACGTGGCTCTGAGTTGGCTGATTCCGCTCTATCACACCTCTTGTCTTCGTGCTGCTTATTTCCATTTAAAGGGCACGGGGCCTCTCATCAGCCATGCGAGGGAACCCCTACTTGGGAGCTCACGTTCTGTTATGGCCATCGGGAACGTGCGGGTAGGAAACACGGAAAAAGGTTGTAGAATGGTAGTACAGACCTAGACGTTTCCATACAGTGCATCTTCAAACACTCCGTTCAGCTGTGGTGATAATAGTTATGCAGGGTATATTCATGTACTTTCTTTGGAGCAAACCAGAATATTTTAGTTTTCATGAAATTAAATTTGTGACTTAATCACTGGTTAATTTCTTCTCAGTCTTTATGACTATATTGCTATGGTTACAGCAATAGCGGCGCTTTAATACCGTGTGAGAAAACGTTGTGTCGCCGTTACTGCTGTGATCTGTTTGTGGTCTGTCACAAACAGCCATGCTGCTCTGTCACAGAGCCGAGCTTTCTGGTACGGGGCGGTAGCGTTGCTCCTAGGTGCGCTTACTGACCTAGCCGAGCAAGCTAGCACCGTGAAACAAAGGAAATAATGACATGGCACATTGTTATTATCGTATAACAACTGTTACTGTACATTAACTATGTAATAAAATCAGTGCTGTTAAGGTCCTTTGAACATCGTGTTAATGCTTATTAACACAAATGTGCAGCGCAGGCCTGTTTCTTCTCAAGCCACAGCATACGTACGCTGCCGTTTAGTTGCCCTCCTTCCCTTGTGCGTTACTACAAGACTACTACACTTAGAAGGAGCGAGAAGTCGCTGCCCTTGCCCTTGTGGTGGTGCCCTGAGGTCCTCTGCGACGGGTGACGCCAGGAGCGGTGCTTCTCTCTGCTTTGCAGGGCCGGTCCGCAGCAGTCTGTGCACCTGCCGAAATCGCTGTCTGCATTTAGCTCTTGGAGCTCTGGCTTCCGGAAGGAGAAAGTCCAAATTGCGGACATCCAGACGTAAGTCAGGGAAGGACTGCCGTAGGCACCTGGGCTGCTGCAGTTTGGTGGTAGTTCAGATCCACCGCTGACTGAAAACTGTGACTGGGCTTGAACGGGGAAGCTAAGGGATCGCGTTAGCTTTTCTATTTCCACCCCTTTAGCGGTAGGTACTTTTTTCCTCTTGTGCTGGTTTACGTTATACCAGAAGGTGGTCAGGGCAAGGGTCGTTGTTTTGGGATGTGTTTGGACGGTGTCAAAGACAATGGGGGCCCACGCTCGTACGTGCTGCTCTGAGACATAAATAGTGTTAATTGTCAGCAGCTTCCCAAGTGACTGTTGGGAACAGGGATGGTTTCGCTTCCTCTCTTCTCCTATTGTTCATTTTTTAATGATGTTTTTTGGTAAATGCCTGCCAACAGATCGACTATAAAAAGATTTAGGACTTAATACATGCAAAATAAAGCCAGAGTGCTTGGGCTGGGATGTTGTAAATTAAGTTTTGGTAACCTTTTAAAACTTTCTAATTCTTTTAAACATTTATCATTTTATTAATCGGCTGTCTTTGTAGATTAGAGAATACTGCTAAAATGAGAGCAGGTAGTGAAATATGCTGTAATTGTTAGAGAAGTGCCTTAAATAATGTATGGGGATACTCATGGAACTACATGTTGACGCTGACTGCTGCAGCAACAATGACACAGGAGAAATTTTTTTTTTGCAATAACTACTCTTACCAGATCACTCTAACAGTATATACTGTCAGAGGAGACTTTGGAGAATGTGAAGAATATTTGGAAACTAATTCGTAAGTCAGGTGTGTGTTGCAAGCACCGCCTCGTCCTATTTTGATTTTACCAGTGGACCTTTTTGAAAACTTCATTGCCTTTGATTAGTCAAGGTAATCATGTTAGCTTTAGCAGTTTATTTTCAAGGTGACATTTACCTGAGAGGAACAAACTTTGCTTTATGCAGAGGAGATGTATTTAAAGATAACAATCTCATTAGTTATTTTCCAGCACTTAAGCAGGTAAAGTGACTAGCTGTTATGATGAATGTTTTAGTGTAATTGTTCTTCTGTCTTCCCCAATTAAAAATAATCCTACAGAAGACAACCTAGAATAGATTGGCAGTTGTTTCTTTTGGTAGTGTATTTGACAGATGCTAAACTAACATTGTGTGTTGACTTTTCTTATAGTTACAGTGAAGGATAATAGCTGATTACGTGACTTGCCTGTGTAGATAAGCAAAGTTCTTGCTGGAAGACTGCCATGCACCCCAGCAAACACCTAGAAATGGTTAACTACTGACTGCCACCCTGTGCCACTGGAACCTGTATCAACATTTTTTTTTTTTTCTGTCTTTACACAGTGAATCTCTTCCTGACTGGGAAAATAGAAAGTGCTGTTACCTCATTAGGTAAGACATATTTTTTTTTATTTGTATTTACTGTTCTTTTGAGTTGTTACTGTTTCTTCCCCATATGAAGACATCTTTTAACAAAACAGTGTGACCTTTGTTTGAGAGAGAGTAACAATGACGTTTTAGGAAGTTTAGGACTTCCTGGGGTTATAGAATCCATCAGTGTCACTGTGCTAGGAAAAAATCGTAAGCTTGAGGCTAAGGTCATAGTACGTGCTGATATGTTCAGGGGAAAACTCTATGTTTAGGAAATATGCCTGGGAATATCAAGGCAGGCACAGTGGCCCATTCCCAGGGGAGCTAAAACGAGAATGTTAAAAATGTCTCATGAATGTCAAAGTGTAAATTCAACCAGAATTGCAGCACTTAGTGTAATTTCCTTCTCTATAGCAGTACTGTGACTTACTGACATTACGGGAACATTGCAATCAGGGTCCTCTTAGTGATAAGGGCCCTCTTGCGCCTGTCAATCCACAGTCGCGTTGGCAGGCATGCTTTATGCCCAAAGAGGTTGCAACTTAAATTAAAACAGAAAAACCAAGTAAGGGAAACAGGAGGAAAGGAAATGGGAAAACACGGAAATAATTCTAAGGCAGTGGGTTGATTAATGTGGGAGCTTGAGTCTTCAAGTCAACATGGGGCCCTTGAGAGAAGGTTTAAATCAGGAAAAGGTAGTAATTTTATGATTAGGTAACTTCCTTAAACTTAGCTTAGGGGAAGTGTGGATGAACCATATAGGACATGCTGTTTGCAACATAGTATTTCCATTCTTTCACTGGAAAAAATCCAGAATGTCATCTACGTCCTAGTCTGTTCTGCCTGGATGGTTCTTTGGCTTTCAGTGGAGTTTGCCATCCGTTGGCTGTGTGGTATATGAGTTTACCAAGTGTTACTTGAGTAATCATACAGAGGCTGGCCTAGGCTGGTGATACTGTCTCAGCCTGAAATCCATAATGCTTCATGCAGGTGGCTCTGCTGCTTTCTGATGCTGTTCTTTTGCTAGAAACAGAGCTGTAAAATTTGGCTTCTGTTCTTTCAAGTATGCTGGAAACCTCAGAGTACTGTAGCCTTCATGTTTTCTTGTCTTGATGTAGTTTTGAGTTACTTTGTCTCCTGACAGCGTAACTGGAGTGTGGGAGAAAAATGATCGTAAAAGGTCATTGTAGTAGTGTGATCCATGTGTAGCTTCTCTTACCTGTGCGTTGGAGGATAACAGGTTAGGAGCGTGCAGTCGTAAGGCAGGTGACCCTGCAGGAATAGTCTCGCAGGAGATGCTCCTTGGGAGCCCTGGTAAAAGCTGGGAGGAATGCTCGCTGTCCTAAACACGTCCTGACAAAGCGGTTCATTACAGAGTTGATCTCTATGACAAGGTACAGTGCGGTTTCTTTTCAAGACGCAAGTAATAGCAGAAATAATGAGTTCTGGAGAATGCAGGTCAAGCCACCATCTTGGCTGTATTTGTACAACAACTTTAAGCCAGAAAAGCTGCTGCTGCTGGCAGGGAGCGGTCCTCCCCCTGAGCCCCCTTTTCCCGGGCTCGTGGTGAGCCAGTTCAGCCTGTGGATCCCGTGGAGCGTGAGCTTGGATTTTGTCAGATCAGCGAGTTGAACCCTTGGGCCGTGCCTTTGCTGGTTCTGATACTGGGGGCAGAAGCAGCCTGCTGGAGACTGGATAAAGTGAAGGGGAGCCTTAGTCCTTTTTTCTCCACAGGCGTAAGGGATCTGCGTTAAGCAATGTGTGCAAGCCCTCCTTGAGAGAGCATTTGGAGGACTCGGGGATAGTTTCCTGCTGACCCTGACGTAGCTACTGAGGAAGCGTGTGTTGCCAAGCGTTCGGTTTTGAGAGAAGGTTCCTTGTGGCAGGTGCAAACCATCCTTTATCCCGGAGCAGAGGGTTGGGATGTGTCCCTTGGGACTGGGGCAGATCCTGGGGCGTCGCAGAAGAGTGTGAAACTGCAGGGTTTATTTTCTGCTGGGATCATCTGAAAATGTATTCCTGCACAGCTTAGTGCCCCCAGCGCTGTCCTCTGGTGGAGCTCGACGCCTGTCCTGTTACAGTCGCTTTTGCAAAAATAGGAGTAATATTATTCATGTAAAGTTTTGGAAACTTTCTGGCAAGTATTTGTGGCATATTTAACTGGCAGGGGGAATCTACTGCTGTTTATAGTAGAAGAAATCCATTTGATTATTACAGAAAGAGCCTCATTAAGATTTATACCTGCTTGACAGAAACTCTCTGAACTCAAACCTCTTCTGGCATTTGTTTAAAGTTTGTTTGGTTTTTTTTTTAATCTATAAAAGATTCATTATTGTCTGTCTTGAGAATTTATCTTTTTTTAAAAGCACCATCTCAGTAAGATTTTTGGTGGGTTGGTTTGCCAATCCACGGATTGGTATTCTCTTATGTTTTTTCAGTAATCCTAAATGTGGCAAATGTAAGCCGTTTGGGGCTTTTCTTCTGTATTTGTCCAGAAAGGCTGCAGAAAAAGAGTTACACAACAATTGTTGAAAAAATGTTGTCACCGCTCTCCTCGTGTGTTGTCGTTGATGATAAGGCCTTCAGAATGCAGGACTGCACCTTTCTATTTAGAGACTTCCCTTTCCTTTTGCCTTTTGGCAATTTGAAAAGGCTTTTGTTTATTTTCCTTAAGGAATCACACTGTCATGCTGCAGCCCAACGTAATAGCACAATACTTATGCACGTATGTGATCCTGCCAACTTCATGGCCAGGAGCTGAGGCGGGAAGTGGGGCCCCTGCATCGACACTGAAATGCCAACAGTATGAAGTTCTGCCCTTGCGTGGTTTTTCTGTTTTGTTGCCAGCACTGAAGGCTTTGTTTAGTACAGGTATTTCTTTCAGAAGGAATGCAGGTGAAAGAACAGCTGCTGAAAGCAGCAGTCGGATACTTCACCTTGTCTGCCACACAGCAGTCAGTGCACAAGGAGTAAAGAGGCAGATGACTGCTTGAGAAGATCTATTGATTTATTGCAAATACGATAGTAATGAGCATTGATGGGAACTGAAAGGCATCAGAAGCACACGGCAATTAAGTGAGGCTTGGGTAAACACAATAGTAGTTTTGGGGGGTGGATGACTGTGTGTCCCTATTTGCTCCAGTAGGTTTAGGGAACTGGGGACAAAATAGTGTAATTATGTTTTGGCAATATGAATTCAGATTGGTGGTCTGTGCAAATCAGGAGCCTTTGTAAGAGCAAAGCAGTTGTCCTTTTAATTTTGAGTAGGGCAAGTCTGAAACACTTGCGTGTCAGAGGGGTAAAGCCATGGGAAAGTATTGAGCAACAACGACCGTTGCCAGGTGAACTGCCCAAAATGGCATATAGTGTCAGTGCGGCCCTTACCTTGCTTATGTCCTTAGATTTTCACAGCTACAATTCTTCTGTTAAAACAGAAATTATTTTTCTTTTGTGTGTTCTTCTTTCCATGTCCCACGTTCATAGCAGATGTGCAGTGTTAATAAGAAAAAGCATTTCTCACTGAGAACCTAAACTGTCACGTTACGGCAGATTCACTGCTTACAAATTAGGAAACTATACATCATTGCAAAAGAAAAAATGCTAGCGATGTTACTTCCAAAAAAGCTGGGATGCTTCAAATAACTATTGCTCAGGATCCTTGTAACTACTTCCTAAAACTGAAAAACAAGTATTTGGGAGAATGAAAGCTCTGCTTAACCGCATTGATGAATGTGCGAGTGGAAGTGCTCATGTGGAGTCACCAGCATGTCAGTGGGACTTCTTCAGAATGGAAACTAAAATAAGTTTTGTGTAATTATGATTCTATTCTGTGTTCTAATGCATATGCTATGAATAAGGGATATTAATCCAGAACAGTATTTGGTACAAGGGGAACAGAAATATTTGCAGAACTGTTGCTGGAAGCCTCTGGATAGTGCTGTCTGGTGTATTTGCTCTTTCTGCTTTGGGCGTTCTGTTTCCTTCCCATTGAGAAGTTTTAGTAATCTGGCAGTTACGAAATGCAGTCTTTCCAGCTCCTTTTATGTGGTTGCTAGCTCTAGGTCCTCTTATGCTGCTGTGATATGTTGATGCAGTGACAAGTGTGTGGAGGAGCACATTTATAGACCTAAACAAACTGAGAGCTAGAGTTGAAAAGTCCTGCAGATCTTATATTTGCTTCCACAATTCTGTAATTGCAGCTGCATCTCAGTATTTTGCGAGCATCTAGCGTGGAGCCTCTCTGGCTTTAGAAATGTGATGACAAAAATGTTCCTGTGTTTCGTAACTGCTTTACTGCAAAACACTTGTTTGGAAAACAGATGTTTTCCTGTATTTATGTATTCTGTATGCTTTTGTGGCCTTTTAAACTAGTAGGAATTATATGCATACGTTTCAGTGGAATGTCCTGCTCGGAGGGTAAAAATACTGGCTTTTTATATGTTTTGCCTCAGGTAAGTTGCTCACCTCATGCTTGTTATATTCCTGTGGCTCCCACTTCAGAAGTGCTTGCTGTGTACAAACAGAACAGCACCAGGCACAGATTTACTGGTGGGGGGATACTGCAGCCTGGCCCCAGCCCCAGCCAGGAGCTCTGCAGGCAGCCCTGCCAACTGACCTGATTGCAGCCAGGCAGCTTTGCCGGCACTGCTTCACCCCATCCCTCCAGTGCGGCTAAATCTGATCCCAACTGTGAACTGAAAATGGTGCATTTATGTGGCTGAATTTCAAGCAATACTGCAAATCTGTGATTTATAATGCAGTATATTTGGATGCGTATGCGCATGGGAAACTTGAGGTATAGGCAACCTTTTTTTTCCTTGCCACCTTTTTAAGCTACGAGAAAGTAAGCTTCTGTCAAAAATTGGAATATTCAGCTGCAATCCACAAGTCATGCTCTAGATAGTAATTTGTTTTAAAAATAGTTTTAAAAATATTTTTGGAGAATGTTCAGAATAGCTATTGTGTTACGCAGAATTTCCCCTCTTGTAGTCTGCTGGGAGTACATTTTCCCATCAGAGCAGCTTTCCCACTTGTCCTTGAACATTTCACTTTCATTTTTGAATTGCTTAATTACAAATTGTAAGTATTTGATGTAGCCTTAATTGGCCTGCTGGTTTCCATAGGAAGAGCTGAAAGTGCTTTGAAAATATTGAGCTTTATTTAGCCCTGTTTGCTCCTTTCCCTGTCTGGAAAATTTCTCCTATCTATGGGAGTTCAGAAGGAATTTAGAGTACTTAGTAACGTTCAATGAAAATATTTGACATTGGAGTCCAGTTTACTTTTTTCTTTTTTGTTGGGGATTTATTTTAACCATTATGAACTCTTCAGGTCTGTTGTATGGTTAGGAGAATAAACAACATGTCCGGCAATGTGTTACAACAAAATGAGCTTCTAGATAACTTTACACCGAATATGGATCTTCTTCAGTTGCTGCGTGACGTACCCAGGCTTCGGGAAGCTGGTTAGAAGGATTTCTGTATTACGTCCTCTTGGTAGATCCATGCAGTAATATTGATTGTAGCCTTTGGTAGATTCATACAAGGTTATTGATTGATCCTGCATTGAAATGCAGGTTATGCTTACCTACGCTTAGAGTGGGTGTCTTAATTAAAAACACGGGCAGGGAAGAAAGTAGTAAGAGGATAAAACTGTTGACTCTCATTTGTCTGCAGTCCCCAGAAATTGATGAAAGCTCTTGTAGCTAATGTCAATTGTTGATTAGGCGAAGCATTAACAAGAATATTTTTTACCCCCTTTTTAACAGCAGCTTGCAGTGGAGAACTGGAACAGCACACGGAGAGACGAGGAGTCATCTATAGTCCTTCTTGGCCATTGAACTATCCTCCAGCTGTAAACTGCAGCTGGTACATTCAAGGAGATCGTGGAGACATGATAACAATTAGGTATGTTTCGATATTCCGTTGGAGATAAAGGATTGCTTTGCTGAAATGAAACAAAATGTGAGTTCTTATCTGATACGCCAGTATGAGGCTGTTTGTCAGAGCTACTGAATGAAGGAAGCTGAAGTTGATGACACTGGAGCATGATTGCAGGTTGGGCACCTCTCATTTTAGAAACGTTCCACTGTGTCTTGTTTCTGTAGGCTACTTCCGACATCCGTTATTATATATGCAAGTCACTTGTAGTCTTTTAATATATTTATCTTCACAATACCTGTGTGAGATTTCATCCACTTCTGATAGATGAGGAGGTGGGAAACTGATACATTTACTCACATTAAATAGTCCCCCTTCTCTTCATTGCTTATAAGTAGGAATAGGTGAAGGCTATAAAACCTGGAACAGCCCCAGTGGGGTACGTAAAATTCTTAGGGCAAAAACGGCTTTTTCTGTGATGTATTGAAATGGTGCTATGTTTAATTGGCAGTTGAAGATAATCATCACTTATTGTTACTTGTTAACCAAAAGACACATGCTTTTCTGCTTAATACTGATTTCCAACAGAATTAAATAATAGTTAGCATTTGTGGCACAATTTCCGCTCTTTCTATAAAAATACTATTCAGAAAAGACTAGAATATGTTACAAATGGTTTGTTAAGAATGTTTAGGCTATAATATCGGCATACTGTGAATGTGCTTAATTTCTCTGGGCTAACCATAGTATCCTTCTCAACCAAGAATTTCTTTCTTAGAAAAAGGAAAAAAAAAAATCTAGGAAAGGGGGTTTTGTTTGGTTTTTAGTACTGTTGTATTTGACACCATCTGCTCATTCTTTGCTCAGCTGCTTAAAAGGACTGCAAACCTCTTCAACTGCAGATGCTCAGCCATTAAAAACAAATCTGCCACAGATGGAATAATAGGAGGGCTCCACCATCCGTAGTTCAAAATAGGAACTACTCATCAAAAGTAAGGAAGTAGATACCTGCCAGCATTTGAGATCCATAAATAGAAACACGCTTTTAAACCCCATTAAATTGTATTGGACTTGGGGAATTTGTTTCAAAGCAGAGATTGTTGGAAACTCTGAAGCAGCATACAAATGAGACACAGGACTTGGCTCTGGAGAATAGTACTGCAATTTATGCGATGAAAACATCTCTGAGCTCCCAGTTAGAATTAGGA
This sequence comes from Pelecanus crispus, assembly GCF_030463565.1. Classification (NCBI taxonomy): domain Eukaryota; kingdom Metazoa; phylum Chordata; class Aves; order Pelecaniformes; family Pelecanidae; genus Pelecanus; species Pelecanus crispus. The sequence continues at coordinate 36,772,299 of NC_134650.1, forward strand.
TTCTCTTCTGCAAGTACGAGTGTAACAGAGGCTAAAGAAATAAAGGAAAGTAAGATGAGGAAACTGGTAATAATGTGTGTATGCTGTTTAGATGTGTGCATAGCAATACGATTTGAAAGATTTCTTCTCAATGGGTTTGTTTTCTGTCACTGCCATATCCTGCCCTCCTATGCACATGCAAACAATGGGAGCGATGTGTTTACATCCTAGGGGGTAGTGTTGTGGTGTTACATTTCTGACTATAAATGTACTTGGAATGACTCACTCCAGTGTGTGAAATGCAAAATGTTACAGCATCAGAGGACTTTTTTAGAAGGTTGTAGCCCTCGTAATGCCAAGGACGTAAAAGAAGCAGCTGACTTGCCTAGGCTAGCATGATATAGGCAAACTGGGAAAGAGGGTTCAAATACAAACATTTTTTCTTCTTGACGGTTGGGTATGCTTCTTGTCCTAACAGTGTGCTGATAAGGGCATAAAACAGCAGCTTTTTAAATTTTCCTAGGAAAATCAAACACAGTTCTTGTCATAACACCTGGATTTTGAAAGGTTTAAAAAACCCCCACCTCCTTTGTGTTATGTTATGCTGGATGCATTTCCTTTGATCTTGACTTCTCATCCACAGTAAGACAGCAATGTTATGTAAGCATCATATTTGAGATACGGCAGGAGTCATTAAGGGATAAAATTGCAACTGAAAGTAGTTTTGATTTCTAAAACATTTGCAGTCAGTAGTGATTTTTTATAAACCTATTATTCAGCAGCTTTCAATAGAACAGTGCCCAGACCTACATGTGGATGTAAGATGCTGGCTCCTGTGGGCATGTCCTTTAGAAGCTTTATCTTAATATCTACCTTTTGTGTGTGTGTATTGATTTTCTTTGTATCCTCACATTTCCATGCTTACTGTTTTGCTTTATACTTTACTTTTTAGAAATCCTTGGGGGAGACTTCACAAGTACAGGAAATACATGTTCTGTGTGCTTATACCTCTTTGTTAATTATGCACATTTCAATACTTTCTTCCAAGTTTGCGTGTCTGATGGAATGGTGCTGTTGAGACCTGGGAACAAGTGTGTAGCTACTGTTTTCCAGGACTATGTTGTGTCGCTTTAGATTCAGGTAGCCAGTCTTTCACTTACTGTTTTGGAAACTACTTGATTTTTCCTCCCATTTTCTCTATTTCTATGCCTGTTCTCACAGAGGACTACATAAAAATCCTGTAAGGTCAGATAAAGATGTCATATGCAGTAACTGCCTTTGTATCATCCTTTACAGGCTTTATATGTGTATGTTTCCTCATATCTGAGAAAAAGATCAAATTGGTTTTGTTTAGCAGTTGCTGTCACCTGATGGTTGTTATTAACCAGAGTATAAATGAATTGCATTTTATTATAGAAATTTATGGGACTGAGAGTAAAATGTTCTCCGTGTTCAGAATTGAAGAGTACTGAAAAGTAATCTACGTAGTGATCCACTCAAGCTGTCTCTTATTAATTGAGGTGAGGGGCATCACCTTCATTGGCTTTCGCTTCAGTGAGTCACGTCATTGGCTTTGAAAACACAAATTTTCAGATACCATCTGAGTTTCAATTTCTGAGTAAAACTGAGGCCTATTCATGTAAAGGCTTGCTAGTCTGTAGTTGTATGAAGAAGTAAAGGGGCAGCTTCATAGTCTATTTACCAAACTCACAGCGTTTCAGAACTTAACATTCATTGGCAAAAGCTCACAATAGCCATTTATTTCATTCAGTTGCATGTGTTCAGCTTTTGAAAACACAGCCCCTGTGTCTCTTGCCTAAGGTTACACAGTTAGCTGGTGCTTGGGAGCTGGGAGTAGAATAGAGCTGTCCTGACTTCCAGGTCCTTGTGCTTCAGTGGTTAAGCAGAAGTTTTTAATGAGCCAATTAAGTCATCACTTGTTCACAGCCTGCACTTGCTGTGAGAGGTTGGCAAATAGAAGTAACTTTTCTTGCTTAATTGGCTGGTCTGTTTTATTTTGGGACTGTGCTCTACTGATCTACCCATAATATTTATTCTCCCATTTTTTAATGAGTTTAGAGGGCCAAATCGGACATTTATTTATTTATTTATTTACTAATTACTTTCACTCAGATTTTACATCTGCTTGGTCTCCGACAGTTTACCCTTTTTTTGTTCATTTTCCTGAGCATCCCATGTTTGTCCTTTTCCAGTTATTAAGAATGCTTTTTTTTTTTTTTCTTTAATCTGTAGTTGCTCATGCTTAACTTGTTAAGAACATTGTAGGGAATTCCCTACATTATTTATAGAAGTGTTTTTTTTTTCTAGCTGCTACTGCTCCTTTCAGTGCAGATGGCAAAAAGCTTAGCTCTGCTAAGCATTAGTTTTGCAGGTAGCACATATTTTTTTCATATTTTCAGAGTCTAAATGAGTATTTATGATAAGCTGGTTTAATGACGTTCTTTCCAGTGACATAAAATACTTGACAGTTAATAGGAAAATACCATTGTAGGCTACTGTTCCTTCACTTGAGTAATTTTACAGGCAAGATCTGATATATGGCCAATCCTGTAATTTTCTGTAAGCTCCTGGAGTCCTGCTCAGTGTTGGAGGCAACCTTTTTTCAGTATCATACCACTGAAAGAAAAATCAGATGATTTTACCTATTTCTGCAGAATTCTGTAAGAACAGATTTCATGCTGTATTTGTTAGTTCACATTGAGTTATTCTGATCCTCAGAGTTTGAATGCTTCCAGTGTTTAACAGACTATTAAACTCTTGTACTTTTGTATACAGTTAGTTTTTTTTAAAGGAACTAGCTGTTGAAGAGATGTTCCAAAAGCAAGATAATTGGAGTTAGTGCTTTTGAATAGCATCTTTCAGAAGAAAGAAAACCTGCAAAATTTGGTCTGATAATTTTGATCTTTTATACCAATCTCCTCCTCTATTCCTGTATTGGGTTGGAGATCCACAGGTAACAGTGAGAACAGCCTGAGGGCCAAAGCATTTTAAAGGACGTTCTGTGGTTTAGTGGTGGATGTTGTACTTTGTTGTTATTGTAGTTCTAAGTACTCGAAATACCAACATTTGATTCATGTAGTATTGTGCCTGAGTACTCCTCCTCTCCCTGCCCTCTGAACTCGGGCTGTCCGCTCGCGTCATGGAGCGGAAAAAAGCCTGGAGGAAAGCCGGGTTCTCCTTCCCTTTGTTCTCCAGCACGGAGATGCCAGAGCGGAGGAGCGTTGCCCTGTAAGCGAAGCTTGCGGGTGAAGGGGATGTTGGCATCCCAGGGCGCAGCAGCAGTGCGGCGGGGAAGGCTGTATTTGAGGGGCGAAGGCTGGAGTTCAGAGCCACTGTGCCCTGCAGCTTGCGTGGTAGGATGGGCCTCTGGGTGCACATCCCGCTCTTTCAGACACGTCAGAGTGGTTTGCTGGAGCGGATTATGGCAGAATGGACCAGCGGCCCCTCTACCTTCTCTTGCTTTTCCTCCCATACCTCGTGCTTCCCTGCCCAAGATGTTTAAAAATGCGGCAGTACTGACTGGTGCTGCGTGAGGTCTGGATGACATTGTCCATTAGTACTCTCTGTTTCGGGACAACTTGATTCTGTTTCTTGTTTTAATCATGGAAAATGACATGGGTTTTGGATACAAAGGGCCTGAGACCTCCCTCAAGATCCGTAACTAGAGTTCATTCAGTACTTTTCCAAAGACTGTAAGATGTTTGTACAGTCCTACAAGCAGTAGGAGCACAAGACTTTGTCCCTTATTTCCACTGTATACCCTCAGTCTTCAACTGTTGGGCTAATCCTTTTGACAGAAAAATTTGCATCCCCGTTTGAGAAAGTTCAACTGAATAAGTGAATGTCCCTGTGCTCTATTTTGTGGGTAGCAGGATTAAATTATTCTTCAGAAGACTAACAATGGCAGCACTAGATCTAATTACAGATGATGAAAGAAATGAAGTAGCAGAGGTTGAACATGCTATTCAGGACTCTTAGGTAAAATAAATCAGTGGGCTATTAATGTCAGATTAGTGTGGCAGAAACTTCTGACACAATACATTGTTGTTGCTAATGCGTTATAAAATGAAATCCAATTTTATATACTTATGTGTGCACACATGTATTCATATTGTTTCATTTTTCGCTACAAAGGAGTGATTTTTGTGGTAAGGCTTGTTGATGGCTCATTCAAATATATCGTGCTTTTGGTGTTGAGTAATATCACCATCAATTTAAATGGGGCAAAATTTGCATCCAGTGGAGAGAATATAACTTAAAAGGATGCTGGAGTGGAGTGCCAATACCTTAGTTAAAGCAAAATTTGTTCAAAATATGTCTGTTGATTAGTTTGCGTGAGGTAGAACATAATTGCTTTGACTTTGCTTTTGCCCTTAGGAGAAGAAATTTTATAACTGCTATGTATTTGCAGAGAAATTGTGTTTATTCAGTGGTGTTTGAAACTCCTAGGCACCTGTGACTAAGACGCTCATTGTTTTTTAAAAAGAGTTCATTCTTGTGAATATTCTGTATTGTGTTTTTTTGAATACCAAGGCACTTGTTTCAGTAGGTTGTGCATCCCTGAGAGGCATGGTGTTTTTAGGGAGGCTGGTAAAGATGATACTTCCTTGCAAGTCTATTCTGCCTCATCACCCTTGTACTCAGCTGGTTTTGTGGTTAAAGCTTGGATTTCTTAGTGGAGAAGTGTGGGATTCTGCTCTGAATCTATTCCACAGCTGACACTCAGGAAAATCAGTTACCCTCTGTGTGCCTGTGCTTCTGCCTTTGGAAGGTGGAACTAAAGTTTCTTCCCCTTCCACACCCTTTATAGTAAACCAAAAAAAGCCCTTTATTAGCAATGTACAATACTATATTCTTAAGGTGCAAGTAGAAGATACTGTTAATTCTACACAAATGCAGGCTTTCCAGGGGTATCACCGTCATCAGCAAAAGAGTTTGTAAACAAGACGTGCGTGTAGCTAACTTTTCTGTACTCTTCCTTTGATGGAATCTCAAAAGTGTTAAACCTCCTCTTTTTTCTTTTTTCTTTTTTTTTTTTTTTCCTAGAAGGAAATGCATTTTAATATAAGGTGCAGACAGCTTATTATTATAGGCAAATTCTCCCCTGGGTGTGTGCAGTCTGTGTTGTGTAACAACACGATGGGTGAATTATTTACCTGACAGACAAAAATAGCTCTTTTCAGCAGAGTGGGGAAAATGAGTGGCTGTGGGACTTGACCGGAGTGCCGGGAACTGGGTAGGATAGGAGAAAAAAATGTTTAGCTCTTTAAGGTTGGTCCTTGTACATCTAAAATAACTATAGAGGTAAGAGATCAAAAGGTTTAGTAAATGATCTTGTTTGTATCGCACAGGCAGAAGTCATTCCCCCTTACCTCTTCCCGGTTCTGAGGTTCCATTTCTTGATTTAGTGACTGTTCCCTGTTCTTAAAAATTTTTATTGTTGGGCAAATAGGTATTTCTAATTATCCAAAAAGTCTTTATGACAAGAAACACCTACAAACAATCCTCCAAGTAGATGATAGAAACCCTTGTTGATGTCTGGTGCCAAAATGAGTTACAGAGCGCAAAACCGATGTGGTAGCTCAGTAATGCTGTCTCGCATCTCTTGCAACAGACTTGACATGGGTGCCCATAGTTTCACTGATGCTTTGTATAATTCCTTTTTATGCTGTAGTGCCTGTTCATACGCTTTCTTGGTCATTAAAAAGTTTTTTTTGCAGAACACCTGGGACAGATACTCTTTAGCTTACCTTTGCATGGCTGAATATTTAAATCTGTTCATTCTGACTACACAGTTGTCTAAAACTTCCTTGCAAAATTTGCTGGTTTCAGAAGCTTGATGAGATCACTTACAGCAAAGAATTAGGTGCTGTAGGCATATTTCTTCCCAGCTGGGAAGACGCATAGAGCATGGTGGGAGAAAAAGAGTTAGAAAAGAGGAAGGACGTATTTCTGGGTGGATTGTCCTTGCCTGCACATCTGTTGTTGGACATCTCTTAATTTCCATTTTAACTTAACACTTTCAGTGCTCTCTTACTTCTCATTCTCTTGCTCATAATTTTTTTTTCTTTGAGCGTTATTAAGCCAATATGTTTGGCAGAACCTACAGGTGTGTGTAGGCTGGGTCTCCTGCTTAAATGAATTGGCTAGTTTATGTAGTTGCTGCTCTTTCCCTTTCACCTTCAAATGGCAAGACCTGGCAGGCATTGACAGCCTTTTGTAAATACACAGCGATTATTCTTCTGTTTATCTTTTTCAAAGAATTTGTCTTTTATGTTTGTGAAAAGTCCTTTGTGGAAGGAGGTCTGTATTTCGTAGCAGCTTTTCAGCCTTTCTGAAACTTCTGTCTAGGTATTTCTACGGAGTATGCGCAAACTTCTACTGAGTTAGTTTTGTGTAGCTGAGTTATATGAAAGAGGACCAAAATTAATTTCTAAGTGTTCTGAACAGTGTGCCCTTTCCTAATGAGTGTGCTTCTCTGTGCAATGCTGTTGTCATTGCACATTACTGAATGCATGGTTCCTGAGCTACAGGTTAGGGAGTATCACCTGTTTGTGTTCAGTGGTCTGCAAACAGTTGGGGCACCTCTTTGCACTAGGTAAGCTACTATTAAATAATCACTAGGCTTGGGTCAGCGGAAGGGCTGGAGGTTTGACTGTAAAAGTTTATAGGCTTGTTTGGTCTGCATTTGCATTCCCAGAAAGGGAATATTTTAGTCTTTGAATTAAAAAATAATAGTGTTAGACTTCAGGTTCCATTTCCACCCCTTGCAGTCCTGTTCTCTTGCCCTCTCCCGGCCTATCCATAGCTTGAAGAGTTGATTTTTGTCTCTTGTATTTATCCCTTTAGGGTTCTTTGTACTGCTCCCTATTGTTCTTTTTCCAAGATGGTAGTCTCTCCTCTCATCCCATAGTTTCATAGCTTTTAAGGTTGGAAAAGACTGCTGAAATTAATCTACCTTCTGTATAATGTATTCTGGAATTTTGCTTTTACCCATATCTGTATTTTAGGAAGCTTGTTTAAGGACTCTGAGTAAAAGAGGAATTATCCTTTCAGCTTTTGGAGCTACTTGGCATGCTGTTTACACCTGTGAGATGGGTTCTTTTCCAAATTGGGGGAATTTGAGTGCTCTGTTTATATGTACTCAAGATACTGTAGGTGTTTCATTGTCTTTGAATTTGATCTCTTTTTGTCAGCACGGCTTGGTGCAGAAAGTCAGCTGTTGCAGTCTGTTTTTTTTCTCTGTTTGGCTTTGTTCCAGATACATGTCCTCTTTGTAACTTGTGTTTTGTTTTGTTCCAAACAGTTTTAAGAACTTTGATTTGGAAGACTCTCAGAAGTGTGCAGTAGACTGGTTGATGATTGGCCCATCTTCCAAGAGGGAGGAGTACAAAGTGTGTGGATCTTCCATACCTCCGTCTTTCATCTCTGCAAGGGACCATGTTTGGATATTTTTTCACTCGGATGCATCAAGCTCAGGACAGGCTCAGGGATTTCGCCTTTCTTATATTAGAGGTAAAACCTTACAGTTTTGTTGGCTTCACTTATAGTCTCCCTGGCAAAACTTGAAGACGGTAGTATTATTTGTTGACAGGACTTTGGGCCAGTCTTGATGACTGTAAGGTGTTAGCATGGTAACACTGATACTTTTTCCGCTTGGCTTTTTAAGAGTATTCCTGAAGTATACTGGCCTGACTGATTGACTTGTGACATGGAGGGTAGTAGATGTTAGAAAGTGACATTGGATGGTTCCAAAAATTTTGATACTGACTTTCTTCTCCTTGCCCTCTTTCACAGGAAAGATAGGTCAGGCTGTATGCCAGTCAGATGAATTCCGTTGTGCCAACGGAAAGTGTATTCCCAGTACTTGGAAGTGTAATTCCATGGATGAGTGTGGTGATAACTCGGATGAGAGAAACTGCACTGTCCCTCCAACAGAGCCTCTGTCCAGCATCTGTCCCTCAGGAATGTTCCAGTGCAGTGCAGCCCACTCCACCAAGTGCTTGATGAATGAGCTGAGATGTAATTCAGTGAAGGACTGCAGCGATGGTTCGGACGAAGATAATTGTCCTGATCTTTCCTGTGGCAAAAGGCTGGGTAATTTTTATGGATCTTTTGCTTCCCCAGACTTATTCCGTGCTGACCACAGCAGATCAGACCTTCATTGCACATGGTACGTGGACACACAAGATAATCGACATGTTCTGTTGCAGCTTGATTTGCAGTTAGGCTACAACGACTATGTAAGGGTATATGATGGCATCGAAGAGAGAGGCGATAAATTAATGCAGACGTTTTCGTACCGCAACAACAGGCATTCGGTGAGTGTGGAGTCATCAAAGGGCCAGCTCACTGTCTCATATCATGCCCGCGCCAAGAGCACTGGCCATGGGTTCAATGCAACCTATCAGGTGAAAGGCTATTGCCTTCCTTGGGAACACCCTTGTGGAAGCGATGAGGAGTGTTTCACAGATAAGCAGCATTGTGATGGCTGGTGGCACTGTCCAAATGGCAAGGACGAGGAGAACTGTCCCGCTTGCCAGAAGAACGAATACCCATGTGAAGGAAACAGTGGGCTTTGTTACTCAATACTTGACCGCTGTAATAACCAAAAGAACTGCCCAGATGGCTCGGATGAAAAAAACTGCTTTACTTGCCAGCCAGGAAACTTCCATTGTGGTACAAATCTGTGCATCTTTGAGACTTGGCGCTGTGACGGCCAAGAAGACTGCCAGGATGGAAGCGATGAACATAACTGCCTGGTGATCGTTCCCAGGAAGGTCATCACAGCTGCTCTGATCGGGAGTCTTGTGTGTTGCTTGCTGCTGGTGATAGCGCTGGGTTGTGCATTTAAATTATATTCTCTGAGGACTAGGGAATACAGGTAAGCATCTTGCTCTTATGATGCTGTGGGGTTTTTTCCTTTTTTTTTTAAAGGGAAAAAAGTTGATTGTTAGCCAGAGAATTTGCAAAATACTGTGAAATCGATCCAAGGAGTTGATGACAGTTAAATAGCAGTCACAGCACTTAAGAGTAGTTAAGATTTTCGGAAGCAGTGAGGGGAACGTCAGCTCTTCTGTGATCTATGAGAAATATACATTCATTGCGCAGCCTGGCAGAACCTGTATCTAACTTAAATCAGACCTGTTTTGAGCAGTTTCCTCTCCCACCTCCTCCTCCTGCAACAAACCCCTTGCACTGCCAAAAACCGAATGCTGAACTGTTACAGTGAAGTCTGCTGAATCTGAACTAACTCTCCCCCTGCCCTCCCCAAATACTCTAGTTCTCAGTTCTGCTAAAAGCCATGTCCTGCTGCTGTGGGGCCTGTTCTGAGCAGGAGTTGTTTACCTTCACTGTTCCCATCGGTGTGAGCTGCGCCCCTTTTCCCCGGTCCTATACGCCTTGCTGTATGGATAGTGTGTGTGTTTCCGTGTCTGTGTTTTGTGTGTTTGTGCAAGCCTGGTTCTGCCCTTTGGGAGAGAGTCGTAAGGGACTTTCTGAAGCCCGTCTCTTGCCATGTGCACCGGCTCTGCGCCGTGCTGCTGACACTGTTTGTGTTTTCAGCACAGTGTGCTTTACATTCTCTCCTGATCAAATCTGCATGATTAAAGAGCTGGAAACCAGCCGCTGTGCTATGTTGGGAACCTCGGTGCCTCGGTTCTGGCAGAGCAGCCAAAGCTCTCCGCAGCTGCAAGCTGCCCCTGTTGTGTGATTGTTTCCAGTTCTTAATGTTGTCTTTTCCAAAAATAACCTTTGGGCCCTTGCTGAACAAGTTACCACTGTTACTAGCATAAGCTGGCCGATTGAAAAAACTTCAGTTGCCACAGAGTCCAACCTGGGACTGCACCAAAGAGTTTGCTGATTTGATTCACTGATGCTTATACCCTCTAGTCCTGTTCCTTTTGTTTATTTTAGCATCCTGGTAAGATTTTCATGGAGCCTAGTTGAAGGTTTGCGTTTTTGCTGCTAGTGTGAAGTCATCTGCGCTGCTTTTGGACATTAATGTGAGGGAGGCAGGACAAACTGACTGTTACTTCTCTTCCATGCTTTCCCTCTGGTTCTGTTTGCAGAGCATTTGAGACCCAGATGACGCGACTTGAGGCAGAATTTGTGCGGCGGGAAGCTCCACCCTCCTACGGGCAGCTGATTGCACAAGGACTTATCCCCCCAGTTGAAGACTTCCCTGTGTACAATGCATCACAAGTATGGAGACATAAGTGCCAATGAACCTATCAGCAGCCAAACTACTATAGATTAGATAGAATCAATCTGAGACTGTATTCTTTCAGTAGCAGTGCTAATTACATGGAAGTCATATAAAAATGTGTACGTTTTCTTGGTGCTGAAGAACCGCAGTTACGCATCTTGGTGCTGTGGGTAGTTTTGAACGCATTAAATGTGTTTGCTAGGGAACAGCAGTGAGATAAGCACATGCTGTTTTGCTGTACATCAAGATAGAATGAACAGAGACAGAGAGAAAGGTCAGAAAGTAAATAGGAAAAAGGCTTTTCAAGCTGAAGCTGTGAATGTGCCTGAAGCGATAAGAAAGTAAGGTCTGTAGCAGTATTTCTGGGAAATTCTGGGATTATTTTTAATTTACAGATACATTACATTGGGAAGCCATTAAGTCATTCTTCTCTTTCATTGCTGAGTTCTCAAAAATCTCCTGTGCCCTGTCAAAAGTATCCAACTGTGATACAGTTCCTAGTGTGATAAAGCTCTTGCAGTTTGTTGCTCAAGTGGAGAAGTAGTTTGCCTTGGCCTTTCTTCTCTGCTGTTGTCGTCAGCTTTGAGGATCCTCTGCTATTGCTGATGACAGAAGACTCAGTGGTCTGCACTCTGGTTCTTTAGTGCTGATCTGATTGTGTGAGTGGAGCATCTTCCTGGGCAGACAAGTAGAGCTCAAACTCATAAAGGAAACACTTTAAGGGAGAGCCTTTTGGTACAGGCAGAGCTGTCTTTGGTGTTCTTAAATAGTTCATTAGAAAATACGCATTTAACAAGGAAGTGTAGGGGTCAAGTCTGAGAATTCTGGTAAGGTGGAGATATTGGTGGAAAGAAGAGGGTTTAGGAGAAGTCTTAGGAGAGTATGTGTGAAATCATAGTTTGTAACATTTGTGTTGCAGGCTTCTGTGCTGCAGAACATTCGAACAGCTATGAGGAGGCAGATGAGACGACACTCGTCAAGACGGAGCTCGTCTCGGCGGCGCTTGGGCAGGCTCTGGAACAGACTCTTCCACAGACCTCGGGTGAGAGGACAGATCCCGCTCCTGACGCCTGCCCGCACTTCACAGACTACGCTGGGTGATGGAATCATCAACCGTGCTGATGGGACTATTCAGAGTCCTCCACCTTCCCCCGAAGGACCTAGTTTAGAGGCAGATGCCCATGGCCCAGCCAGGGGCCTACAAGAAGCTGGATGTAGCAGCTTGCAGCCAGAGACTGAAATCACAGAGCCATCGCCTTCAGATGTCTTACCGAATACTTGCACAGCTGCATATGCAGAGCCTGAGGCTGGACACACTGATAAATCTTTAGGTGCTGAGACCTCTGGCAGTGAGCTTAAGCAGTCCAGTAAAGTGGATTCAGGAAAGGCTTTCAGAGATCCTTTGTCTGAGAGTGTTACAGAAACGATCCATGGAGGGTCAGCATCCAGGAGGACTGTCCCAGAGGGCAGTAGTTTAAGTAGAAGTCATCCGTTGAGTGAAGAGCCATGTAGGTTACCCTTAAAAAAGTGGGAGTCTGCTTATTCAGACAGCCCTATAAATGTTCATATCCAAGTGGATGGACAAAACCGATGTTGCCCTAACTCATACCGGGAGGAGCCTTTGGGTATTCATGCGGCTTGTTGCCATTCTGTGGAAGTGCCAATGTTAGAGTCCTCTACTCCCCTCTCTGAAATCAACACCAGTGATGATGAATCTTTACTTGTTTGCTAATAAAAACTTTTGGTTTGGCCCTGTAAATTTTGTAACTTCATTGTTTGTATGACAGTGCACTTTGATGATAGGTGGTATGTCTGCGCTCTCAACTTTGTCTCTTAAAACCAGTGTGCTTTAATCCCCCAGGGAGTACAGTACAAGACTAAATGGGACAAGTTTTTGTCTTCGTTGCTATTCCTGAAACTCCAGTGGGGCAGAAGTAGGCCAGCGTGTGATGTCAGGGGCTAGGAGAGCAAGAACGTGTTGCTGCAGTTTGGAGACGTCTCCATCCTCTGGTATTTCTTCTGTGCATTTATTCATTCTGCATTCAGGGAATTAGTGTTTCTTTGCTTTTCAAGTGGTCTTACTGAAACTAGAGAGAACGCTGTTGGAACCTGGGGCGGGCACCAGTCATTGTAACTATGAGTACTAAACTAGAAATAATGTTGTCTTTATAGACATCGTAGTTTAAGAAAAATCTAATCATTTTAATTACAAATATTTAGAAGGAAATAAAATCCTTTGTAGCTTCCTCTTTATAGAAATTGTTCACTTCCTTTGCTTCCTTCAGAAATGTTTTGATGGCCATATGTACCTTGAGGCATCCACTAAAACCAAAGTTTCTGTGTAGAATACCCAGAATGATACCACGTGTCTTATCTGCTGCAGCATAGTAATAAGAGATTAGCAGTGTTCAGTATAAGCAGAGCGCATTGAGCCCCAGTTGCAGCAACATTTCTTTTTTGTGTTGTCATAGGTTACATTCTCTTCACAGTGATGTTGTGAAGGTTGAAAAATTCTTTGCTCTCTCCCTACCCTCTCTTTCCCCTTTTCCCTTCTGTTTTCAGGGATTTTTATGATTATACCACTTTGGGTGTGCCCTGAAGGATACTGAGGCTTCACAGCGCCCGTTGGCTGCAGTAGGAAGCACTGAGCACTTGGTAACTGTCAGGGTCAGATTTCTATTTTATTTTGAAATAAAATCTGCTTCACAAGTTTGCTTGTAAATCTGCTACCTAGGTGCAGATGTATAAATAATTTTTAAATTTTTTTTATTTTTAGAGATTTTGTTTGCTTTTTTCTTTTAAGAACTGAAATAGATCAGTGCCATTTTCAAAGCTGACACTGTGTGGATTGTACAACACTTAAATGTAAACTGGTGCCTTTTTTGGTTTTTAGAGTGTAATTAAAAGGAAGCTAGTTACTTACCTGGAAGAAGGGTGACATTGCTTAACCAGGAGTGGCTCGGTGCAGAAAGACAGAACATTGCTGTGTGGTAGCTTGGCCCTGTTGCAATGGATGGGGCATTGGCCAGGCTCCCCCACGCTCTAACAAGAGCTCTGCTTCAGCTCCCCCGTGACGCAGTGACAAACTAAAATGCTTTATATAGGAATTAACAAGGAGGTTGATGCTGCTGCTCTGTAAATACCCGAGTGCTCTGAAGTCTGTTTATTGCTGTAGGAATTCAAGTTGCCCAAAGTTATCAACTGAAGTTGTAAAATTGAGGTGGACCTGGGCTCTGCTGTCCACTGGACCCTCCTGGCTGTGAAGGCAAACAGGCTTTCACAGTGAACAGTTAAGTTTACATCAAAGTGTCAAAAGATTTTTTTCCTTTAAATGGGCTATATTTTGCCCTGGAGCTTTTACTAGGACTCCCTTTAGGGGAGTGCCTTAAAAAGAACAAGGAATAGGACTCTGGCTTTACTGAAATGTAACAAGGAAGAATTAAATTGAAGTAATTTTTTTTCTCTTCAGTTGCAAATTGGTTTCACACTGTGCATTCCAGAGGCAGAAGATTCAAACTCCTCAAGGGCATTAATAGCAGGAAGGGCTTGTGGCAAAATGTGTAACAAGTAAGAGTCATAGTTATGTTCAATAAATACTGCTCACTCATTTTTTCCAAGTGCTTTTGTGAACAGAATTAATTTCATCAAAGGAAATGTAGTTTTAAAAGAGATCTTGCTTTCATAGCATTTGTAAACCTTTTAGGTACATTCCAGCTTTGCAAGGCCATGTACTGTAGTCATTACACTGCCCGGGTTGTTGTTTGCATCTAAGGCTACAGGTTTTAGTGTCTTTTTTTTTTTTTTTTTTTTTGTGTCTAAAGGTAATTTTAAATACATAGAATTGTATGTGTGAAGTAGTTAATTATAATTGGGAGCAAGATTATATTTCAAGGTTAATACTGTGCAGATATGAAGGACCTTAGAAATAAGTGTATATTTAATTCTGTTACAGAGATGTATTTCTATAATAAAATAATGTTGATCATACTATGCCTTAAACTATCACTGCTGTAAGGCTCTTAAAGTTGAAATAGATATACTGCTATATTTTGGGAACAACCCTGAACAGCTAACACTGTATTTTATTTTAAGATGTGTAACTTCACATAATTTCTTACATATATCGTACATATTTTGTGTACTGATCCATTTGGTAACTCAGTGGAAATTTCATTGAGAAGGTTTTATTTTTAGAAACTGAAAAAAATCCGGGTTAATGAAAATTTGATGTTTGAAGTGTACAGAAATCTTAACAGCCCTCACTATTGGAATTTATAGCCTTGCATCGAGAGAGACAAGACTGGTGCTCTTTATAAGCACCTAACTTTTGTATTCTGCAAGACAGTATTCTCTCCCGGCTCCCCGGCTCATTCCTTGGAGGGGAGAGTCATGAATTTACTGTTAATTTTGCAGAAGCAATCTCTATGTCTGTGCTGTGAGCACAAACAGGTGTGTTGCAGTGTCCTGGAATGTCAATACCTGAAGAAACCACAAAGTCTGCCTTAGTGTTTGTCTGCCCTTCCTCCAGCTCTTGTAAGCTTTTAGCAGTGAATCAACCATCCTCGAAGACACCCAAGTTCCCTTTCATGTAAGCTGCCTCCTTGTATTCAGAACTTACTAAAATTAAAAAAAAAAAAAAAAAAAAAAGCAAAAACCTGCTACTATGCCAGACATCTGAACAGGGAGAGCTCATTCTTACATTTCTTTGCTCAGTGGAAAATGTCACACTTTAATGACTATACAACCTAATGTTAATCAGCTAATAAACTTGTTAAAATTTTTGTTATTTTAATAATGCTTTTCTGCACTCTTTAAAGATATCCGTAGACAGAAGGGAAACTATTTGGGGGGAAAAAAGGCAAAAAAAAAAAAAAAAACAAACTATCTTAAAGATACAAAACTCCCCTGTCCAAGCAGCCAGAAAAAACCTCCCTAAAAAATCTCTGAATAGAGACAAATACCTACACTGGTTTAAGAAGAATGGAAGCTCATAGGCAGCATTAAGGAAAAACTGACCCCCTTATGTTTTCTCTTACCGCCGTTAAAATATCGGGACTATTTCTGTTTGAAATTCTGGCACCTTCCAGCTTGTGTATGACTCTGTAACATCCCTTAAATGTAGTTGTTTTCTTTTTCTGTTCTCAGCTTTGGTGTTTTGGTGTTGGTTTTGGGTTTTTTTATTTCCATGTTGTATATATTCATTTAGATATAACATTTTACCGTAACTTATGTACAGGTATATGGTTCAGGTATGGCATCGTGGTTGCCGGTGTCTGCTGGTTCCTGGACAATGATACTAAGCAAGTAAGATGCTGGGCATCATCATACTTTGCTCGTGCTTTGGATCTCTTAATTTTTAATAAAAATTCACGTGCCCAGAGGCTGTGGGTTTCTGACTGTCACTCTAACACCAAACATCGAGGGTGCCTAAACTCTACTCCCACAGCCTTCGTTTGACTCTGACTCGGCATATGCCAACTCATGGCTCAATGTGTTGACATGAATATGAAGGGTGGGGGGCTTTTTGTTTTGCTTTGGGGTTTTGGTTTGGGTGGGTTTTTTTCTTATTACCTGCTTTTTCTGGTAGCTGAAGCTGTGGAAGTGCATCACTTTTTTAGATAGTACATGTGAAATCTTACTACTAGCAATTCACTGTTGTGTACAGCTGCCTTTAAAATGCATGTATGTATTTACCCCAAATAACAAAAAGAAGCCCTGAAGTGTATGACTCTTAGGTGGTTAAAAAAAAAAAGAAACAAAAATCTGAAGTACAGCCTCTCATTCCCATCACTGAGGGCAATGCTTGTTTTGCTGATGCATCCCCTTCCCAGTCTGTGCTTTGGAGGGTACCGCTGGCTCTATCCTGCTGTTTTTCAGTAGAAGGTGGAGGCTGAGTTATTTCATCTCGACAGAGATTTACTCTACAGACTTGGAAATCTTTATCTGTGTTGAAGAGAATTGGACAGACTTTGTGGTCATCCAGATTTATCCATAGCCATGTAGGATGGGAGGGCACAGCTTGATGCAGAGGGATAATACGTCCTAACCCAGTAGAAGGAGTTTGCTTTGCTTTGTCATGAAGTGCTGATTCAGCTGCAATAATAGTGGCACAAGCAGTACTACTGCAAACCATATTCTGATGTGAGGCCCAAATGAATATAGCCCATAAAATGGAAATAGAGTAATAAACGATACCTGTGCCTTTGCAGCAGAGTTTGTTGACAGCCTGTGCAGTGCAATAGATACGCCTTGCGACAAACCGAGGAGCTAACTTGAAAAGCCTTGAGGGAATTACGGGTTTTTTAATCAGACCTTTCTCTGAGAGGGAGAAGAAGAACTGCTTCTGCTTATTTAAGGTTTTTGGTCTTCGCAGGAAGCTGAGTTTTAATCTCCCCGGCAGGCACTAGGATTTCAAATCCAGTAGAAATGGCTGGCTGCCCGCGACCTGGACCTTGCAGGTAGCAAGCCTCATCTCCTGTCTCTTGTCAGTCTGTCAGCCCAGCAAACTCTGCTCAGTAGGCCATCCTCCCCTTTTCAGATTCTGGCTCTTGTGTTCTCAGCTACAGGGATTAAACAGTGACTAAGGCTGATGTGAGTGGTAGAGGTTTACATTTTACTCCCTCTTCCTTCTGTTTCCTGCCTTAAGATGCCTCCTAGGTCTCCCTCCCTTCTATCGCTATCTCTTACCTTAGACAAATTTCATTCTGGCCTCTCAGCATCTCTTGGTCACTTTCTAATCATTTCCCTTGGATTCTCCTTTTTCATTTGTCCAAGTGCAGAAGATTCTCGTTGAAGTTAGAGCAGTGGTGAGAAGTGTCAAGGACCGAGGAGGGGAGATTTAAAAAACCAAAGAGGCTTTGCCTGTATTCACGACTGGAGTCGGAGGTGGGGACAGGGCAACCTGTCTGAACTTTAAAGCTTTAGGAAAAGACAAATTCCAAGCAAGGTTTACCCTTCTTTTTTTTTTTTTTTTTTTTTTTTTTTACATTTTCATTTATGTCATGTACTTCAGTATCTCTCATAAAACTCCTCAGCAGCTGAATAAATGCTAACTTCTTGTCAATCGGTGCTTGGTATGAAGGGGCTGGAAAGCAAATGTGGTTTGTTTTCAAGGTTTCAAGAATTCACAAATAAGAGAGTGAAACAGAAATACCTTGACAAAGGCTTCTGAAAATGAAGTGTGGGACAGCACGTTTGCTGGAGGTTGTTTGTTTGCTTGTTTGTTCGTGTTTGCTTTCCCCTCAAGGATGAGTCATTTTATTTAGCTTCAGCTCTTTGGCACGGAGAGGCATGTTTGCTTTCACGGCATTAGCTTGTTCATGGAAAAGGAATGGCAGGGGGCTCTGCCCCGGCTTCCCAACCCACCGCAACTCGTCACCAGGCGATGGGGGTGCTCCTCTGGAGCCACCAGCTCTAGTCCCGTGGCCCAAGGCTGAGTCAGGGTTGCACTTTCAGAAGTGATTGAGTGTGGCTAATGAAATCCTGTCTGCATATTTTTGGACACATTCTTTGTAAAGATGCTTCCAACTCAGATGTATTATTAAATACACAGTGACTCATCAATCCTTCTTGAGTTGGATGAAAGCTCTGAGCTGATACGAGTCTCTTTCCTTGACCCTGCTGAGATCAAACTCTTCTGGTTTATGTACTGACGTGAACTGAAAACAACCAATTCTTTTATCAGGTTTATGAAAACGCTTGAGAGCAGCTGAGCCAGCAGCAGCACCTCTGCCTCATTCTCCCTGTGCTTCCCATCGGTGCCCACCCAGCTCCTATTTCCTATTCAACATCATCTTATTTGGGAGAAGGACTGTCTTCGCAGTCTCTGTTTTGCACAGCGTGTAGCACAGTGACGTTGTGATCTGCTGCTGCTTTTCTCAATACTGTGATAATGCAGATAGGAATAATCCAATACATCTTCCACTGACTTTGCATTGAGCTGACTTACAGGTGATACTCTTGTTGATACTTGCGTTATCTCGTTTTCCCTCAGAAATTCTCTGATTGCTGTATTATTGCCCGTGCTAAAAGAATAAACAGCACAGAGTATGTTTCTGCATTACAGCCTCTAAAGTTTTATGCTACATAAATATAATAGCATATAATATATAGTCTTACATAATATTGCATTGCTTTTAAAGCTTTGTTTAAACTCCTTTCTTTTGGAAACAACTTGCTTTTCTGTATCAAGCATCACAATATTCTTGACATGCTTGTAGTGTCAGCTGTCACAAGGTTTTTCCTTTGTTCAGTGGGCTTTAAAATGCTAGTGATTATGTCTCCTTTGGGCCCGTTGCTCCATCTTTTGGAAAAATCACACTTAGACAGGGTTCAGCATGCTGCTAAATTTCATTTAGCATATGCTTTTATCTTTCAGTTCTGTACATTGATTTCTATGGTTAGAAACTGTACACGTTAGGAACTAACTTTTGCAAAGTCTTTAAAAAATAATATATGTGATGCTGGGAGCACAGATGAAGCTGTTCCCAAAAATGAAAAAACATTGTGGAAGAGCTTTTGGAGATTGGTATGTAATTCGAAGATGAGCTCCACTAAACCATCCTGTTCTAAATTCAGCCTTCTGATTTAAGGCCAAATGTTGATTGTTTTAAAGCATGGCAGTATAATCAGGGAACATTTGAGCCAAACCCAGTTAACAACTATGAGGCAACTGGTCCTTTAATTGTGCTTTTGATTTCCTTAAACAATAGCCAAGGAAAGCCTTGGTAGCAGTTACAGCACATTTTTATTATTACTATTATTATTATTATTATTGCTGCTAGTACCTTTTGCATTACCATACAGACTTGTTGTCTCAAGAGCTGCAAAGTGTCTGTGCTGGCTGATTTCCATACCTTAATTATTTCAACAAACAAAAATAAAACCATACCAAAACTTAGCAGTTCTGGAAGCAATCATTATTGCTGATGCTAGAATACATTTAATTTTCCCACTAGATAATAAAGTTATTGAAAAAATTAATCTGTTGGAAATTATACCACAGAAAGTGGATTTTGAACTATGGAAAATAAGACTCAGCCATGAGAGCCTCCGACACAGGTTAAGTGTTCAGGTGCTGCTTAGCCAGTAGAAATAGGGGAGGTGTGCTGTGAATTTAAAAAAAAAAAAAGGCAAGCTGAATATATATGATTTTCATTGGCAAACTTTATATATTCATAACATTATTTAAAATGTGGAATCTCTCGTTACATGTGTGCATATGTACATACAAACCCACACCTTTTTCTTTAGCTAAATATATATTTTAACCTCTCATGATTAACAGATTTATACAAAGAGTGTAAGCTGTGTTTCTTTTTAGTGCGTACCATCTGAAAGTTCGGACAGAGATGGATCAATATTTAAAAAAAATACTTCTGAATAATGAATTGTGTTGGAAAGATACGTTCCTTGAACTTGCTCCTTATTTTGAGTCTATTCTTAAATCTTTGTAGAGCATGTGGTACTTGACAAACTAAGAGATTAACGAACCTTTAATTTTTGTACCAGGGCCTGTAACACATAGAAAGATACTTTTAAAATTAAATTCACATGGTTGTTACCAAGGCTACTGAACACGATACTTTTTGTTTTCAAAAGCTGCAAAAGAATAGCAGCGATTCAAAATATTGCTCAGAGCTGTTCTTGCATTTTGCATTTTCAAAAGATTCTTTGGTGTGAAAGTGGCCATATTGCCACAGCAGCAGATCTCTATATATTAATTAAATACATGAACTAGATTTTTTTCTAGTGCAAAACACTTTCTAAAAAGCATCTGATGTGAGAATGATTTAGGCTCGTTACTTGGCTGAGCATAGTTGAAATGGGGAATTTGTCTCTGAAGCAATGTGGCATCACCTGACACTGCAGTAAAATGGAGAAACGTCAGGCTTCATTCCCGCGTTTCCCTCCAGTTCCCACTGCTGAGCCCACTGCAAACCCCTCCGCATCTCCGTCCTCCCCTGCTGGCACCCGGATCGGGCTGAGCTTCGCGCCAGAGTTCCCAGGCAGCGCAATGAGCTCCATCCCCATCCGGGATACAGGAGCCCAGCTCCACCTTTGCAAAAATGCTTCAGAATTGAGCTGCTTGAGATTTTATCGCTACTTCTGTGTCACTTTTATTCTGTGTCACCAAACGATGTCTGAACAGTCAAGCGGACTGTGATTTTGTACCTTTTACTCCAAGGCCCGCGGGGCCGGCCGTGCCGGAGCGCGGGTGCTCGGGCGGATGCACTGTGCTCTTGCAGGTGTGCGGAGGGATGAGCTTTTGGATTGTCACTTTGAAGCCTCATGTCTTACATGGGGATTCACCCCACCCCGGGACAGCAACAGGAGTTTTCCTGCTGAGATGGGTGTCCCACGGTCTCCTCGCTTTCTCGAGTTCTCCACTTTGATTTTGTGTCGGGAGCTGCCCTACTTTTGAAATGCCTAAATTTGTACGTCTCTGATGGACCCTTATGGCTGCTAAAATCAGTATTCCAGAGCTGTATCTGCGCTGCTTCCTCTGCTGAGCAAGTACACTGCCAGAAAAAAACAACCAGCACGTTATTTTATATTTTATTTCTTTTTCTTTTTTTTTTTTTCTTCTCGTTTTTCTTTTTTTTGGGGGGGGGGGAATTAAAAGCTACGGATGCTATAAAGGGTGTAGCTCATTTTATGGGCTTCACTACTGGAGCTCTAAAAACATTTTTTTTTTTTTTTTTACAGAAAAACTTTTTGCAAAAATCAGCATGTAAACAAGAAGCCAGTTCAGCCTCGGAGGCCGTGTCGTTATTTCCTCGCGGCTGCCTCGCTCGCCAGTCGCCGAGAGCGGGCCGAGGCTGCCTCCTCCTCCTCGGCAACTTCCCCCTGAGGGTAGACCACAAAACACAGCTTCTGTCCCCAGCACGTCATGGACTCTGTGAAGAGCAAACGTGCGGGTGGTTAATGGGGATGCTCGAGCTCCTCTAAACGAAAGCGCGATGCCGGGGCGACGCAACACGTGAACGAACACGCGTCTTCCCAGCCGGGGCCGCTCGACCCTGCCGCCCACCAGCCCTTTCCACCTCCAGCGCAGCCCGCAAACAGTGCTTGCCAAGCAGGGGCAGGTTAAGACCGGGCGGCTTTAGGGATGCCCATCCGCAGCCCTTCCCCGGCCCCGCGGCAGCGGTGGGGACAGCTGGCCTTGGGGAGCCGCCTGTGGAAGCCCTCTGGTCAGAGCGGAGGGCCTGGCTTGCTGCTTTGAAAGTCCTCACCTCAGATCAAAACAATTAAAAGCCAAATACAACCAAAGCGTAAAAGGCTTAGGTGCAGTTTTAAGTTTACATGAGTGATACAGTAAGGCTTTCTTATCTTTTGAGCGTGAAATAATTCATCGTGCCGTGTGGGGCTTGTGCAGCGGGACGTGCTGGTGGCACCACGGGAGGAAAGCAGGGCAGGCCGGAGGCAAAGCTCTCGGCCATTTATCGCTCCTTTTGTGACAGCTCGTTTGGCCTTCATATGCTTAAAAGTATAAAAATATATATATATATATATTTATTTATATATATATATAAAAAAAAAATAAAAATATATAAAAGCATCTGCTCCGGGACAGGCTGCCGCAAGCGAGCTGAGCGGGTGGGGAGGTGCACGGGGCACGAAAGGAAGCAAATGTGCAGTTGCTCAAAGGCAAGCGCTCTCTGGCCACAAAAACGCCGCTGCCGCCGGGGCCGCTTTGTGCCCAGGGGCTGCCGGTGACTGAGGGTGGTGGTCAGGCTCGCGCGGGCGGTTCCCTGGCTGTTTTAACGCCGGTGCGTCAGAGGTCAGGCGGATCCCTGCGGCCCCGAGCACAGGCAGCGGCCCCAGGAGCGCAGCGAGGCACCGCGGCGCTGCCTTACCTATTAGCCTATTTACACACTTTGGTTTATTTCTCCAGTAGACTCCGAGAAAAAACACTGGCACTCCAGTTAAAATGATAATGAGTCCAACTCCACAGACGACCGGCTCGGAGTATAAGCTGAAGATCAGCAGAAATGCCCAAAACGCCAGGTAAGTGACGGGGATGAGGAGGTTCACCTGGCAGGAGAGAGCAGAGCAGAGCACGCCTGTGCAGAGCAACAGCAGTGGCTGACCAGCGGCAGGGGGGCGGGGGGGCCTGCCGGCAGCGCTGCGGCCTCGGGACCCCCCGTGGCTCCTGCCCCCCTTCCCTCCACCACTGGCATCCTCTCTGCCCATCCTTTTATAGAGTAGAATCGTTTAGGTTGGAAAAGACCTTTAAGATCATCCAGTCCAACCATTAACCCACACTACCAAGTCTACTCTAAGCCAACCAAGGGCAGACTAGACTAAACCATGTCCCCAAGTGCCACATCTACCCGTTTTTCGAACACTTTTGAACACTCCTAGCAAGTTCACGAGGGGTCTGCCTGTGTGTCCTGTTTTTTCACTAATGACACATCAGGACACGGTCTGGCACCTTAAGGCATTACCACTACCCCAAAAAAGAAACCGTTGTTCAAAACGGGAGGATGGAGGGCTTGGTGTGCCCGCCCCGCCCTTTGTATCGCTATTGCGACCCAGAGATTTAGCTTTAATGTTGTCACCTTGATAGGTCTGAAGATTTTGGGTTTCTTCCAGCGTAACACGATCAGGCCTATAATTGTCACTCCGTAGCAGAGGTAGTTAATAAATGACACATAGTTGATTAGTGTGTATGTGTCTCCAACAAGCATGATGATAAGAGTGGCCAAACACTGCAAAGAGAGAAGCGTGGTCTTACTTGGGTCATTACTAGAAAAGGTAGCTTAAAAGCAATAAAACCAAGTAAAAAAAAAAACCAAAAACATAAAAGCAGCTAAACCCCTTTTGTTTATGGCCCCCACTGGGCGTCCGCTCCCTTCTGCAGCTCAATGCGTTATCCCCGAGCTGTGCCTCCAGGGCTGGGGCTGAAGGGATTCGGGGTTATCTGGAGCATGCCGAAGCCCGGGAGCAGCGGGCCTGTTTACAAACACCCCGGGGTGCTGGCAGAGGTGGCTCCACTGCCCACGGCCAGGCAGGCAGGGCTGGGAGGACTGGCAGAGCTCCCTGTGGCCCCACTCCCTTTTCTGTTGCGTGTTTTAAAAGCTATTGGACCCTATGGTGAGGACTTCTGATAAAAGAAGGATTTCGTGCAGACTAACACATTGAAGTCAGTGCGCTACGTTGTTGCAGGTGCCCTCCATATTATAAAGAATAAGAGCTTTGCCCTTTCCCCCTGCTGGCCCATGGCACATGATGCAGACGACCAGCATCATTAATCTTTTGAGCATTACTTGCATTTGGAAACTGGCAAATGGATGGTGGAAATTTCCATGCCTAAGCTTGCTTGTTTGCACTGTATTTCTGCATAACTCTGTAAAGCCAGGAGAGCTGGCTCGGGGGCCAGGGGGTTTGTCCTTGGGCCCTGCACCCCTGCCCATTGGTACCCCAGGAGCTGAGCCGAGCTGCTGCCTGCACCACATACCGGTCCTACAAACATTGTCTGCTGGTGGCCAGAGCCTGAGGGAAACTAGAGATCCAAATCCCTCCAAAGAGTGCACAGGATTTGGGGCTGTGTTACTCCTGGCTCTCTTTTTGCTTATGTCCCTTTTTCTTAATTAGCTGTTTCAATAGCAAAGTCCTCTTGGGAGGAAGGGCTTCGGCACCACCGGCACTGGGAGTTACGCTCCACTGCAATCAAATGCCCCTTTGGTCCCTCTGTTCCCCTGTTCAAAGCCTTGCAGGCTTGGCACGGGAGGGGGATTTCAACACATTGAGCAGTCTCACCACAAAATGGATTTGAAATAGGACCGTGTTTTGTATCAGTATAATATAACATGTTCTCTGCTTTCCTCTGACAGGCGCGCGGTGTCGTACGCACGTACGACCCTCTCCTGCCACTAACGGGTTTTGCAGCGATGCTGCTCGGAGCAGTGAGATTTCATGCGTAGGTGACACTGATGTGTCAGATCTGCTCACGGTGCGGGTGTGATCCCCGAGGGGTACGAGGCTGCAGAGAGGCGTGCTCCCCCCATCGCCTGGCTGCAGCCTCGGCACAGCAGGCAGGAGAGCCGGCCACTCCCGTGTCTTGCAAAAAAAACCCAGTCTGTTTATTTTACATTTAGCTTGGCCCCTTGATTTTTGAAAGGATTAGTAAAAATACAGCCTTGATGGTGATGTTAAAAAGGCCTTTCTCAATGTACAAAGAAACCTTTCTCCATGCAAAGAGTTAGGTGTGATTCATTGGAAGGGAAAAAGGAACCTGATGTATTAATTAGGTTTGCCTAAAGTCTGACCCAGTCTGCTATTGTAGCTGCCTACACCATATTATTTTTATTTTTCTGTTTGTTAAGAAATTAATATTTCCTAGCAGCATTTGATATACCCTGAGCTGCATTAAAATGTCTTCAAATTATGGATTGATATGCAGCGTTGGTTCTGTGATTCACACTGTAATTCAAGGGGGTGATTTGAGCAGAGCGAGGGGCTGGCGTATGCCTGATTGATCGGCCAGCTCAGCTCCAGCAGCCCGCTTGTGTCAGGGCTGTTTCACAGTGAAACAGCTTCTGAAACTCAGCGTGTTATTTCGGCCGATGCATTTTTAAGGACAAAGGAGTTCTGCTTCATCGGCACCAGCGGAGCTGAGCTGCCCTGCGGGAGCCCATGATGGGGCCAGCACTCTCTGGCTGCCCGGGGCAGGGCAGACTGTGGGCTATTTACCCCGAAACCCTGCACAGGCAATGCGCGAGATGTTTGTGGTGGGGCACTAAGCCCCAGGAATGCCGTAAAGCCTCAGCTAGATGAGTATTTTGTCATAAAAGTGGAATGTGCAGGAGGCTTATTTGGTGAAATTTGGTCTGGGTGTGTTGTGCCAGAATTGCTGTTAGAGCTGGGAGACACATAAATGTGCACCTTCCTAGTGCATCTGAGGTCAAACCTTCACTGTTTTGATATCAGTGGCAAATCTGCAGTTGGCAGCAGTTGATGCAGCCAAGATTTCAAGCAAATGCCCTTCGGGGAATTCCCTTGCTTTGGCCATGCAGCTGGGGACAGCAGCACCAGGAAAAATTTCCTTCTTTAACATCCTCTATTCCACAGTAAAACCCATCACATATTCTAGCTTCACTATTTCTAAAAGTGTATAAAGCTCCTTGTTTGAAATAATAACTTCTGTAGGTCATAAATATTGTGGACATTTATGCTGTATAAAAAGTTAGAGAAATCTTCCCGCAGGAGCACACCAGCAACCTGACCGGCCTCAAGCCCTCCCAACACTTGGCCCATTGGTTTCTGATCTTTGCAGGTGACCTCTTGTCTACCATTCAGCAGATGCTTTAGTCAGGGCCACTGTAATCATTGCCCCTACTTAATTTTTTGGCCCACAGAAAAGAAATACCCCTGGTCCTCAGAGCACCACCCAATCATCCCTCACAAGATGTCTTGCTGCTTGAGAGTAGGTAACTTTTGGAGCACTTCATCCTCTCCCTGGGATCCGTCATGTCTCTGGCTTTGGTGGAGGGATCTAAACAGTCCTACTCAAGTGGGATTAGCAGTGGCCATGGCGATTTCCAAATGTTTGTGGAAAGTGGGCAAAACTGGTCAAAAGAGCTTGTCTTTTCTTAAATGAAGTATCTCTGTTTCAAAAGGCTGTCTTTATCTCTGCTGTGGGTAGGACAAGTGGTAACAGGCTTACATTGCAGCTCAAGTTAGGTGTGAGGGGTACCCTCCAAGCATCACAGGTGGTTGGGAGTGGGAGAGATTATTTTGGAGGCTGAAGGCTGCTCCTCTCTGGGGCCATTGGAGCTGCTCAGCCAGCACCCACCAGCAGCACTCCAGGCCTACTCACTTCTCCTCCTCTGGGGTAAAATGGCCTCTCAAGGATTTTTCCATCTTTCCTCTCCGTGATTCAGTATTTCTAAGAGCAGGTTACAGGGCGACAGAGCGGGGACGGTAAAACTTACACAGACAAGAAGGGCGGGGATGGGCGTGCAGTGCTTGACGTGGATCATGGCAAGCAAACTTGGCAAATGGCCTTCTCGGGCACCGGAGAAACATAACCTGAAAATAAGAATAGTAATGCTGAATCCACTGGGTGTACAACAGCCTCTTCAATATCTAGCCATATAATGTCTCTAATCTCAACAGCCCGCATTGGTCTTGCTGTGGAAGGCAGCTGTGGCTTGTGGGTGCTGGGCTGTGACTGAGGACACAACTAGAGACTGCCTGCGTACCCTGCAGTAAGTTATTTAAACTAGACCCTTCAGTATACGAGGCCTTTGATGGCTGATGTCATCTGTGAAATAACCTGCTCTGAGATGCCGAATTACCTCTGAGGAGGAGGACCAAAATCTGTCCAGTCCCTGTCTGCTGGGCTGCGTTGCCTCCTTACCCAGGGTGGGATGAATACTGTGAAGGCTGTGTGGTGATCAGCCATACATAGCCAAGGCATAAAAACCCTCATAGATAATGTTTCCAGTGTCAAAAGGGGTTTGGATAAGGTTTAATGTGCCTTAGGATTTCACTTTTAAGTGCATAACCTGTTACATATGCACTCGAATTTGTTGCATCTCATTATACTCATGAAAGTGCTGAGATAAATAACTTTCCCAAGGTACTTAAGACTTGAGTCATTTCCTCAAAAAAAATTTATAACTTTTTAATTAAGTTCAGAGAGGTCAATTAATATAAATATACTTTATAGACTAGAATATAATAGACTTTACAGATTCTGGCCCCACTCTCAGCAGTGTGCATGCAAAGCATCTTGCCTGAAAGGACTTTTTCCAGCACAGGAATGAAAATGTCTGAAACTGGGAACAGCACTAGGCCCTAAAACTCCTCTTTGAGTGAAGCACAGTTTAGCTTGTAGCTACTGGAACTTTACTGATGTAAAATGACTTTGGTTCCATGCTAAAGCCGTGTTTGGCTCTTACTGTGAGTTATTCCACATCTGCAGACACTTTCAGTAGCTCGTATGGATTATTTTGCAAGAGATTCCATGATTCAATATTACATTTGATGATTTGAAACAGAGCAATTCATAACTGAATGTATCCAACATGCCCAACAACAACCTCATGCTGTACAACATCCAAAATGTCTAGCTAGCATTTCTTTAGCAAATTAAGTTAAAACAGCCCCTCCCCAAATTAGATAATGTTCATAAAATTGTACTCCATCTAACCTTGATGAGGTAAAAAGGTATCCATTTATTCCTCCAAATGTAGATAGAGCCACTGAGACTGGCATAACCCAGGAAAAATAGCCCAGTAACTTTTCACCAAATGTCTAAAGCAACAGAAGGCAGAGAAACTGAAATACACTGCAAAGCACAGAACTGAAATCAAAGTGTATTTTAGACATCCAGGGAATGGTTTACTTACTACCGCCACAGCGTTGGAGGACAAGAGCTCTTGGGGTGACATGGCAGTGAAATATGCAATGTTGGTGAACGTATACACAAATGTCACCAATGGGATGGATATGAATATGGCACGAGGTAGGTTCCTAATAAAAGAATTAGGAGGGTAGATAAGAAATTACAGTCATGCACAGCGAGACCACAACAACCGTGTACGGCCCGGGGGAGGTCACGCAGCTGGGAGGGTTCATCAGCTGTTTCTCTGGAGGGGAGCAGTGCCTCCATCGGCTCTTTGACCCGCTGCAGGTTGGAGGAGGCTAAAAGTGCTATGAAATGCCACATCTGCAGGGGAGCTCCCTGGAACAAAAATACCATGTGCTCCCTTTGGGCTGTTGGTTGGGATAGAGGCAGTGTGTTGCTGAAAAAAACAAAATAGCTGTTTCTCAAAAGCCCTATGTACAGGCACCAATGGTGGAATAAAACGCCTTGTTTTGCTTTACCTTCACCTGCTCTGAAAAGGACCGGGATCCTGTTGTTCAGGTGACTGCTTTGGCCTGTCCCATGCTGTAACCCTGGTCTGGTCATACAACACCGTGGCAACTTACAGTAGTACAGAAGTACTTGACCTCCGATCCAGAGACCTCCTTAGAGGTGGACACCTGAATCGTTCTGTATCTAACGTAATCATACATTTTTCTCTGTGTGTCAGATTTGAAAAATAGTTTTTAAAAAATGTATTTAACCTTTGTGATTTTGAACAGATTTAGTAAAAATAGGAAGTGTTTTTGGTTATCCAATTATTTTATTTTAGTTTCCCCTCAGAGGCTGCAAAAATAATAATAAAAAGGCCATTCACTCCTTTTTCTCTTTCTCAGCTAAGGCCATATTTGCCTTATTTAAGTAATAACTTTTCATTATTCAGCTTTGAAACTGTGGTGGTCCATTAAATTGTTGGTGTTTCATTGAGGCAACATGTTACCACACTTTCTTTATTCCTGCCAGGATCTCTGGACATGCACTTTGCCCGTCACTAGTGTGAAGGTGTGTGCAGAGCCACTCGTAAGGCTGCAGCTTTAATTCATTCCCACCCAGGCTGTGTAATGGCTTGAATTTCTCCTTGTTTAGTTGCTGTGTGCACTGGACGCCCAGAAACAACTAACACTCCGAGAGCTGCTCTTGGTATTTGTCATCCCACTTCATCAGCTCAGAAATGTTGAAACATTTGAGCTTTGCTTTTCTAAACTAAAATTCACTTTCCCGCCTTCTTTCCCAGCCCGCTCATGATAAATGATCTCCAAGCCCCTTCCCGTACCCAGGACCAGGAGCAACCCGACGTCGGTCGCCCCGGCAGGCAGGTGCCCGCAGCCATGCTGGGGCAGGGAGCGCTGCATTCACCATGCAACGACTTCCTAATCTTCTCTTTCAGGTGTCTGTGGGAGATCCCCTTCGCGTGAAAAAGCAAAGTGACTTCCAGCATAATTCAACATCTTTCTAAAAGAAGTGATTCTTCCTACAGATACTTGTATGGCATCTCATCAGTGGTTAATTTTCTGCTATAGAAGCACTGTAGGATTGAATAGTACCATAAAGATACTGCTTTGCCTGGTTTGATTCAGTTAATGCCTTGTGCAATATATTTTTAATTTCAGTGTTTCTTTAACTTGCCTGCTATCTGTTCTGAACAAAAAATCTCTCTCTCTTTTAGAAAGACCGGTCCCATAGCTATGGAAGGACATCTCTGCAGATTATTAAATGAATAATATTAGCAGATGGCTTCAATGTCTCAGCACTTCAAGAAAATGTGGATGGCATGGAAATGGATACTTGCCTGCGGGGGTCTACCAGTTCTTCTGTTACATAGTTCAAGAAGTTCCAGCCACTGAACGCAAATGAGCCTTGAAGAAAAGCTAATGCTAAATGCCCCACGGATGGAGTCATCCAAAAACTGAACGCATTGCTTGGTGTCAGCTCTCCGTAGTTTCCTGCACAGAGAGCGCAAGCAAGAGGTTAAGCCTCCCCTACCTACCAGAGACACTGGAAAACAGGTAAACTTTTGCTTTTTATTCTTTATTCCTTATTGGATTTGGGACTTCATGCTCTTCATGTCACCATGGGCTGACATTGCACTTGCAGAGCTTCCTGCGGGACGGCGTCCTGGGGAGGCAGCTCGGGCTGTACGCGCGGGCACCCCTCACCGCCACCCCTCACCTGTGCTGTGGCACCAGCGGCACCGCCGTGGCTCATGGGACCCTTTGCCAACTCGCACTGTCTGAGGATGGCTCCTTGGTGGGGTAAATTCCTACCTGTCCTTAATGCGGTTTTCTTGTTCAAGTGTTTGGTGTTGTTTAGTAGAAATACTGAAAAATAAAATATCTATGGCGCTGGAAGATTTGTCAAGACTGTGGGACTATTACCACCAAGAAAACAAGTTTTCTGCTCTCTGTAAATGTCCTATTTCCTCTTCCTTTATATGACTCATCATACACATGATAAAAACATTGTGAGCCGTTTGTGTTTTCTGCTTTCCATTAAGTTGGTGAATCAGCAAGACTTTTTTTTGCCTATTTTTAATCTTATAAGTGACACTTTGTAGGAAGTTGGACTAATGCCCAAAATGAAGCAGGTGTCTTCCTGCCCTGGGCAAGGCATCACTTACTCATTTTACTCCCAGAGCACTTCAAATTTAACGAACATACAACAGATTAAAAAATTTCAGTAACTATTCCGAAACATCCTCAGCTGCCCTCCTTCACTCTATGAAAACCAACAAGGCAGGCCAGAAAGGCACTTGTTTAAGGGGATACAGCTGAGTTCTCTGTTGTGCCATCCTTTCTATGGCTGTGTGAGTGTACAGCCCCGCAGCTCGGCTAAACCCAGAGCTCCTTCAGGTCACTTTGTAAGGAGGAAACAGTGCAGTAAGTGGGAAAAATTAAGTCTATCAACAGTACCATACCCATGTTAGAGCTGTCTCACAGAGTACCTTTAAAGATCTGTATGAAGCCCACGATAATGATAAGGGCCAGGGCTAAGAGTTTTCCTGCTGTAAATATATCCTGAATGCGTGTTGCCCATCGAACGCTGGAGCTGTTCACCCAGGTCAGGAGGACTGGAGAGCAAAAGACTGAATTCAGTGAAATGAAATTATGTTTATTTAAGAACACACAGTCAAAGCATTGAAAAACACAGACTGACACGCACGTTCCTGCGGTGAGCTCTAGCACGGCCGGGAGCAAGGGTGAGGAGGAGCGTTGCCTTTCCCTAGGAGACTTCCAGCTGCAGGGGCATCCCTGGCAGCCAGCAGCCTTCCCCCATCGGGCGCTGCTGGTCAGGGCTCCCTCCAGCTCTAGTAACTCAACTCTACTAACTCAACTCTGCTCAACATGGAGAGATCGCCGCCTCCTCATGGAAACGGTTAACGTCTTCAGTCCCCATAGCTCTGGTTTGCTTTTGCCGGCTCTGTAAGTAACTAATGCAGAGCTGGTGGCGTGCTCAGCTTCCTACATGCTCTCATTTGTGAATGTAAAAGAAGACTAGGAAGGGCTCAAATGGTGGTGGGTAACCTGTCCTGGTGGGTAACCCGTGCTGGTGGGTAACCCATGCTGGGTGCCCATGTCTCTGCAGGGAGCACAGCACTGCCCCATCCCACAAGCTCACCTGCCGCCACTTTCCCTGGGACCCGCAGGGACTTGGGCACCGCTGTGCCCTGCTCCAGCCCACTGTGCTTGCTGCGGGCAAGTGGGAAGGGACCGAATATCCCGCACCGGTCACAGTGCCTGTCCTGGGAGCCGCCGCTTGCCTTTTGGCTTGTGGCCATGGCCCCAGTCTGGCTGGAGCTGCCCCTCGAGTGGTCCCATGTAAAACCGAGGCAAGCTTTTTGTGTGTGCAAGAAGCAAATACTCACGTAAACACACCATGGAGAGGATCCTGGAGGCATTATAAGGGGGGATACAGTTAGGGAAGACGGGCTGCAGGACATAGTTTGAGAAGGTCAGCGCAATGACAGCCAGACTGGTTGGGTACATGATAAGCACTGCGCTCCACAGCAGCAGAAACCTGAAAAGACAAGAAAAAGCACAAGAAAGCAGTGCTGAGGGTGTGCTGGAGGAGGTAACGCAAGCTCGGCTGCGCAGTGCTTCGGGATGGCTGCCAAGGCATCAGGACCGAGCACCTTCAGCCTGGTCACACCTAACAGCCACCTACTTGTGCCTCTCCTCATCCCTTTTCCCATGTTCCCAGCACAATCTGGATTTTAAATTAGACGTTTTTAAGCAAAGCAGGGTTTAGGGATGTATGGAAGAGTGAGGATTACGCCCGGTGGGCATGCTCTGATTTAGCTCTGTATGTCAAAGTGAAAGCATCTCTGTTGCTCCTGGGCTGACGTGTTACTGCAGCAGAGGGCAGTCCCTACACCGAAGGTATCTCTGAAGGGTTTTGGCAGGGCCCCCAGCTGTGGGTCAGCTGCACTCTTGGGCTGCTACCGGCTCCCTGCCAGTCATTGGGGGGTTTCTTGTCACCATTTGGGTTGGCTCTGCAACCTGCACCAGGGCAGCAGTATTCTGCTATCGCTCAGCTGGGGTCCACCCGGGCTGGTTGTCTGCCTCCAGCTGCAGCTGATTGCACCGAACAAGGTACCATTGCAGATAGAAAGTATGAGATACTGTGGTTTCTCGCTCTAGGAAAAGGAAAAAAAAATACTTATCTTATAAAAGCAGCAGTGGACCTGGTTAGTGTTTTAAAATATTTGAAGTATCATTATTTCTGTAGCAAGAAGTAGTCATTGCAAGAAAGTGAAATCCTTCTTGCCACGCATGTATGCACACAGATATATACACATTAATTCATTCATATACATGCACAAATGTAGTGCGCAGGGATGCCCAACACAAATGAGGATTGGAAATAATATTTCCAAATAAGACAGGATAATTTCTAGATTACATAGGTTGCTCTTTTAAAGGCTTCTCCCTCCCAGCATGCTGCCTGCTGCCAGTCCCTTAAATCTGGCACAGCTGGGGAGTCCCTCCTGGTGCTATTAACCTGAAGGGAGGGAGTGCTGCTTGCTGGCTGCTCCTTGGACCGAGGTGGTGAGTGTGTCTCAGCCCCATCCTTTACTTTGCCTTGTTGTTTCTGAGAAGTATGGGGCAATCTGATGCTTCCTTTTTCTTATTAACTACCAGAGAGTTAATTTGGTAAAGTGGTATGATGCAAGAGCTCGTTACCTTCCCAAATGGCACTATTGTTTTTAAAACTCAGGGCTTTTTTTTTCCTTTCTCTTTACTTTGTTGTGTGACTCCTTTTTTTTTTTTTTTTTTAAATTTCTAATGTTTTTCATCATGGTTCAGAGCAATTTTCTCCAGTAATTGCTTTGTGCTATTCAGTGCTGTGGGTGGTGTACCCAGTTTGGGGTTGCTCTGCAGGCCCTGCTTGCTGGGTGAGTTAATCCAGCTGGTCCCCACTGAAGACTAAGTATGACTGAAAGACTGCAATAGTAATTTGCTGATAGGGTTAGGATGTTGGTGGTGCTGAGCAAGGTCAAGTTCAGCCCTCGTTGCCCCTGCATGAGCCCCAGCTGTGTGTGCCCGGCAGCGCTGCTGGCAGAGCTGCACCCACGGGGCTGTGGGGTTTGGTGGGTGGGGGCCACTAGCTCTGCCCTACCATGTTTATCTTAGCCCGTACAGTTTATGTAGGCTGAGAACTGTGTTCAGCTAAAAATGTTCAGTGGGTAGAATGACTCTGCAAACAGTATTTCAGGGAAAATTGGCCCTTGCTTCTATGTTGTAATATGGAGTTTGTTATGGTTGGTATTGGGTAGAATACAGTTTAATGGGAATGTGAGTAATTTGGTAGATTTCTGACTCAATTTGTTTCATGCTGAATTGAAAGGCATGCAGGACTGAAAACACCAATTAAAGTAAATGCAGAATTTTAGCAGAGGGTGACGAGGTTGCACTGTCAAATGGGAAGCTCAAATGAGAGATGCCATTAAAATAAGAAGGAAGCTTGCCTAAGATGTAGGCCTACTTTTATCTTGTTTTTCCAGGTAAATTTCAACCAAAGCCTGGTTCTGAGAAAAAGACGTCCACGCTGGTCGCTCAGATGGTGTTCACGTCCCTGATCAGGCCGCTGTTGGGGCTGGGGCTGGGGCTGCACGGCCGAGCACTTGCCTTGCTCTTGCTGCGCCATGGGCGGCTGTCGGGGCAGGATGAGGAGCCGGAGGCCCAGCCAGCTGGGGATGGCTGTTGTTGAGTTCAATTGCTTGTGGGGAGGTGGCATTTGCTGTGGCTGGCAGGCAGGAATTAATCCTGATATGATTACCCAACTGAGTCTTCTAGGAACTCTTTCCTTTTAAAGCACCACCTTTTATCATCTGTTGTGTAGGAAGACTTAAGAGTACAATTTCCTTAGCAAAGAACAACTGTTTGAGATCAGGTATAATTAATTAAAGTGACACAGGGCTGAAATTTCCTGCAGATGTAACTGAGTTTCAGATGTCCCTGCTATTGCAGTGCACACAATTTGACAAATTGAGGTGCTGGAGGTGTGCTCTCTGTCCTGGGCAGTTGTGCAGAGGGAGCGTAGCCAGTGCTGGGAGCCCAAAGTCCAGCTTGAAGCAGGGAGGTGTCATCGTGGTACACCTGGAGTTACTTTGCCTGGCTCTTCAAATGGAAAGTAGAGGGATTACTGCCCTGAGGGCTGAGTTGTGGCACTGAGGGTATCAGGAGCTGAACCCTGTCTGGTAGACTGTCACAGTTACTCAGTAATTTACAGCACTACAAGATCCTGAGAACTTAAATCTTCTCTCGTTGCTGACTAAGAAGTGATCAGACATTTAGAAACAGGCTTGAGACAGCTGAATGTAGAGAAAAAAGGAAGATGCAGCTGCTCTTATGATTTTTCCGTTTTCTCAGGCCCCCCTGAGCACTGGAGTTTGTGTGGGACATCTGAGCTCTTGCATGTGCTGATGGCGAAAGGGCTGGTAAAATAACCTCGCTGCCCGTATTCTGAGCAAACCATGGCTGTGCATAACGAGCACCAATAGCTGCTAGCTGGATGGCTTCTGCTGGGTTATTTGTTGTTAAGTCTGATCCAAAGTCCATTGAAGTTAATGACTATCCTGCCATCAATGTGCATGTGCATTGGATAATATCTCTAATTAGATTTTTTTCCCCCTGTTTTAGAAACAAGCTGGAGCAAGTGACAATCTGTGGTGGCACCTGCTGCTTTTGGGAAGGTGTGGCATTCATGTGGAAGTGCCAGTCATCCCTGGACCAAAACTGATTTTTTTTCAGGTGTCTCTGCATACTAATTTCCTCACCTGTGGAAAGAAATGAACCCCATGGTTTGATCTGGGCCTCTAACAGTCTAGTGGACTTGGTGAAATTAGTTCTCAGACATGTGTTTGGGATGTGCCTGTACTCCCAAGAGGATCTTGTGTTAGATATAAAATATCATGGAGTCAAAGCAGACTGTGAAAACAGAAAATTACAGTGTACCCTACTTGTGCGTCATTAACCAAAGAAAACGGTTTGAAATAGATGCTGTAGTACAAATCACCTTATCGTGGGAAAAGCTGAACTGGTTTAAGAAAGTTGGAGCTAGTTTGAATATTATTAATATTATCCTACATTGCTGAAAGAATTATTGCCTTTGGAAATCCAGATTTTTGCAGCAACAACAACAAAAAGGAAACATAGAAGTATATTTGAAGCATGTTTTACTTGGAGTTTGCAGTGACACTTATCAAAGCTTTGGCTCAGAGCTCTCTGCTGCTTTCAATACTATTGATTTTTAGTAAGGACATATGTCCCGTCATCAGTCACTGCTGGTGAAGCAGCTATGTTAGTTGCAATGTTATTGCTGAGCGTTCAGAAGAAGTTGTGTTCACCAGAAATGCACTACTGGGTTTTTCATGAAGCTGAATTTATTCATAGTCTTCTGCAAGAATACATATGAAGCCTATTACTTGCTGGTTTGGGTGATGTTCTTTTTATGACCTGTACAGACATGCAAGCCCGTATGCATGTAAGATGAGCTGTGCTCAGATGGCTCCAGCAGCACGGGATGTGACACATTCCCTGCAGTTAGTGTGCTCGTACAGAAATGCTATTTAAAACCAAGATGATTTCTAAATGAAGATGAAAGTAGGAAGTCTGCTTTCTGGCCAGACTGGAGCCCTCCCTTGCCTCTGCCTTCTCCCCTGGCTGGAGCTGCTGGGGAGCGTCCCTTCTGCAGGGTAATCTGCAGCTGAGTTTTGCCATCACCGCTGCTTCCAGCAGCGTTTCATGCACTGTCCTTTAGCTGTACTCAGGCTTGGAGCCGGGCTGCTGCTCTGCAGCCAGAGCTTCTGCCAGCTCAGGAGATGGCCCTGTCCTGCCTCTCTCTCTTTTATTGCATTCATCTTCTTGCAGCACACCTAGAAGTGTTAAGATTTTTTTTTTTTTTTTTTTTTTACACGCAACCAACTGTCAATACTGCCAGGCACAGAAGCTGGGGGATGTAGTACTCCAATGGCTGTTACGATCAAATAGGACTTCTTTGTTCCTTATACCTCTGCAGGAAAACATAATAAATGGGGAGGATTTTGGGGAGCAGGGACAGGACAACAGAAGTGAAGAGGAAATGTCATAGTCTGGGTGGGTACACTACATGCTCCTACAATAAACATCTTTGTGTGAATAGACCAAACCATCCAGATTTGCCATTGGGAAAATCCTTTGGTAGATGCACTAAAGCTAAGCTTTGTGTGCTGAATCTGATATTCTTTGCTATAGAGGGATTAAATCAGAAGAGAAAATTGAACTTTTGGAGAAGCAATGTTTTTTTTCCTCAGGGGAGGCACGGTGCAGGCTCCCGAAGGGCCCCTTTCAGCTCAGAGCCCTGTGCACAAGTGCCAGCAGGGGAATAGGCGCTTCTGAGGTGCAAAACTGAAGGCACTTGTGAGAGTTCCCCAAAGCTGCAGGCTTTAGGTGGTGGCTCAACAAAGTGCAGCGGGGTGGAGTCCCAGCCCAGCTTTACTGGAAAAATATGACTGAGCCCCCGCTTCTTACACCTGTGCTGGTTTTGGCTGGGATAGAGTTCATTTTCTTCATAGTAGCTGGTATGGGGCTATGTTTTGGGTTTGTGCTGGAAATAGTATTGATAACACAGGGATGTTTCAGTTATTGCTGAGCAGCACTTACAGACCCAAGGCCTCTTCTGCTCCTCACCCCACCCCACCAGCAAGCAGGCTGGGGGTGCACAAGGAGCTGGGAGGGGACACAGCCGGGACAGCTGACCCCAACTGACCCAAGGGATATCCCGTACCGTATGGTGTCATGCTCAGCATATAAAGCTGGGGGAAGAAGGAGGAAGGGGGGGATGTTCGGAGTGATGGAGTTTGTCTTCCCAAGTAACTGTTACATGTGATGGAGCCCTGCTTTCCTGGAGATGGCTGAACACCTGCCTGTCGATGGGAAGCAGTGAATGAATTCCTTGCTTTGCTTTGCTTTGCTTGCACGCATAGCTTTTGCTTTACCTATTAAACTGTCTTCACCTCAACCCACGAGTTTTCTCACTCTTACTCTTCCAATTCTCTCCCCCATCCCATTGGGGGGGGCGTGACTGAGTGGCTGTGTGGGGCTTAGTTGTCAGCTGGGGTTAAACCACGATACCACCAAAACCTACCTGGTAGCTTCTTCCCTAAGGCAACCCTTTGTCATACTTAAGACACAGTTTATTTTCTTGGGAGAAAAGGTAAAGTCTCTTTGCAAAGCAAGGAGGGGAGCACTGCACTGCGCTTCCCTTCAGGTGACAAGATTGTGCTTTTTTCATGTTGCTTGTGTATCGCAGGCCTGGACACCAAGTGAGCTGCTGCCACAGTAGAGAGCTCCCTGCTTTGGGTGGTGAGAGGGTTGCTCTGTCCCTGGGTAAATGCTGGGTAGCGATCAATGAACAGGCATGTGGCTTGTTACAGCAATTGCATAGCCTGGTGTGTTCTGGTACCATGCAAACTCTATGACCATGGCACAGAGGGTGAGCTGAGGAACAACTAAAGCCAGGTTTAGCTGTATTTGATTTCTAATTATTTTCTTTTTTCCCCCCTAGAAAGCATAATTCTTCTGTTTTTGTGAAACTCTCATCGTTTCTGGCCTCCCTCACAGCGATATTCCCAGGATAACGCTTGGTGACCGCTCTGTTATTCTCATGGTCCGTGCTTGCAGAACCCGTTCCTGGGAGTAGGTGATGGGGGAAGCTGCTGACCGTCTGTCGCAGCGTCCTGGGGGATCGGGACTTTGCTGTGCAGCTCCTGCCCCACCGTGAGAGAACAAACCCCAGTGAAGATGAGTTGAGATTTTGGCTAACCAAGCCAATGTTGTTACCTCAGTCTGTGCTGCAATGCCAGTGTAATTTTCTATGCGAAGCAGGGCAATGTTCAGAGGAGCATTCCTCCGACCGAAGAAACACGGGCTTTGACAAGCATCAGAAAACTACGTTGCCACCTAGCACGTTTTCAGATGCTGGCTGTGTCCAGTGCCTGGGCAGCACTGAGCCAAGGCAGGCACGAGCAAGGGGACAGCCCATGGGATGGGGTGACAGCCTGCCGGCATTACGCCTGTGCTGATTTACTCTAGCTCAGCAGCCAGCTCAACTGTAACAAGCTTATTTTCCATCTCAAATGAGAAGGAAAATTCCTTTCTTTTTTTCCTTCTTCTTTCTTTAGTTCACGGTTTTATGGTGCTTATTTTTCACAAATAAAACATCAATATGTGGCATGGCCTCTTTACATGCAAATGAGTGAGCTGGCCAGAAAGTTTTGGTGCTTCTCTAGTGAGCTGTGAGTACAGGCTATTGGTTTCATTTTTCTTGTTGAAGACACAATAAAATGTACAGTCAAATATAAATGATGACCTCTTCTTGCTTGTCCTTTCCTTCCTTAGGCACGCTACTCTGCTCGTGGTATTTTCAAAGACAAATCATTCCCTGAGTTGGCATTTCCCCCTCTTTGAATTTACAACGCTTATTTTGTACGGTTGCAGTGAACGAGGCAGCACTCCAAGCAGGCACCTGCGCCTGGGATGCTTCTGTGGGCAAATCTCCTTCTCCAGCAATTTTCTGTATTCTACCGTAGGAAGGTCTTGCAACATAATGCCATAGCAATATTTGCTGCCTTCTGCACTGATAGTTGAGGGAAGGCGTTGGTTTATGGTAAGTAGCTCCAGCCTGGCTTCCGTGATGTGTGAAGCTCCTCAGTACAAGGTACTGATCATTTATGGCTGGCACGCAGGAATGTCACTTGGACACAGTGCCATTTACAGCACTGTTCTTTCCCTTCAGGGACTTTATTGAGTCAGAGGGAAGCGAAAGCATCTGTAGCTCTGCATAGGGGTGATTTGGTATTTCTCATGAGAGCAGAAAGAATAACTTTGCAAAAGCATTTTATTGACAAATGTTCCCTGTCTCTTCCAAGTCAGATATCTTTTCCACACTTAATGTACTTAGTATAAATGTATTTTCAAATGACTTTATAGAGATAGGGTACTTACCCAGCTAACCCACCAAAAATCTCTGTCACGTAGGAATAATCCCCTCCTGATTTGGGGATAGTGACTCCCAGTTCGGCATAACATAGCGAGCCAAGGGCAGCCACCCCGCCGCCAAGCACCCAAATAATGAGAGCGAGTCCCACTGAGCCAGTGTGCTCCAAAACTCCTTTTGGTGAAATAAAGATCCCAGAACCAATGATATTACCTGGAAAGGACAAAAGGGTTGCAGTGAGGTAAAAGAAAGTGAGAAATGTACTTTTATTTTCTTTTTTTTATTTAAAAAAAAAAAAAAGGCAAACCCACAGCCCCCACCCAACCAAACAAGACCCCCCCACCAAACCCTCTCTTCCAGATTTTGCTTGGTTGTATTTTATTTGATTATGCCCTGGGGAAAGCGTTGCCATTTATCAGTGACGGCAACTGACTCGGGTGAGCACCCGTGTTGGCAGCTAGTGGTTTTGTGGCACAAACTCAGACAGCTGCTGTCACCTGCCATGCTCAAGTATTTTATTGAAAGGAGTTAGAAGCATCTTCGTAATGAAGACTTTCATCTCCTCCTGAGAGGAATCTGAACAAGATAAGGCCCATCTTCAGGGGGGTTGGGAAGGCAAAAAACCCTCTGTAGCATTATCTGTAATGTAGGGACCAAGAGATGCTCTTGCCACCAGCGCAGGTTTAAGATTGTGCTTGAAAAGTCATCTCGAAGTCTCAAATATAAGAAATTAATTAACATTTTATATTTGCAATACCTGTGATGCTTAGTCATTGCCCATAGATTTTAAAGGGATATTGTGGTGACTGAGATACTGGACAATGTGGACTTTGTTCTACTAATTTTGTTTAATTAGTGTGTGAGCCAAGGTAGTGCTAGGTGTAAAGGGGAGTGCTGGATATCACAGATGCTCTTTGTTTGCGTGGAGCCAGGGCATGGTTGTCTTCTCAGACCAGTGGGAACTGCTCTACAAGAGGTGCTTCATAGCTGTCCAGGGTCTGGAAGGAGATTTTTTTTTTGGGGGGGGGGGGGGGTGTGGGGGGTGTGTGTGTCAGTCTTGGGACTTTCTGAGTGATACCTGAATAGCACTCTTTTCCCAAAAGGATGTGAAGACCCAGCTGTTGTAGGACTCTGCTGAAGGCTTTTTTTTTTTTTAATGAGTTAATATCACAATCCTCACTGACAGAGCTGAATTTCAGCCTATGTTGTTGAACAGCATTTCTTATCTGTGTAGACATTTTATTTAAATACTGGATACTGGCCATTAATGAGGTATTGTCATCTAAACCAGCTTCTCAGCAGCCTTTGAACCAGCGTGTCATCAAATCTAAGGTCTCTTCCTCTCCTCTGCTTTATAATGCTTTTCAGCTTGCAATGGCAAGTTCCCTAAACACGTCTAGTTATGCCAAATTTTGCGGCATTTGGCTTCAATTCTGTCCTCGTGTTTCTTAAAGCAGCTTCTGGAAGTGAGGCTCATCCAGCTGGTCTGCCCTGGCTGTGCTCGTACATAGCTGCGTGTTTGCAGCGTGCGTGTTGAAGCAGATACTCTATCTGCGCTTTGAAATGAAATTAAGGTAGAAAATAGCTCCGCCAACCGATAAGCAGGTGCCCGCTTCCCAGCAAGAGCGGAAGGGTGGAAGGCTGCGGGGGCAGCCCTGCTGCTGCTGAATCCCTGCCGGATTGCCCAGCAGGTTTCAGGCCTCTTGAAGCAATGAGCTGCTTGTGGTGCAAGGGTCTTGCCACAGGTGAAGGTATTTCCTGAGTATTAAAGTGTTAGTATAGCACTGCGATGGCAAACCAGAGAATCTGACTAAATACAATAATATGTAATGCAATAAAGATACATTTCTTGGGATGGGGTGGTGGGACGTGCTGTGCCTTTCCTGTCTGCTGGCATGTCAGCTTGTGAAAGGGCAGTGCTGCGTATGAGGGCTGCGTCGATGTAAAAGCTGTTTTTTCAATGTACAGTTGAACCACATTATGAAGTGCCCCCAGGCAGCTCAATCTGCGGTGCGGCGGCTTCAAGTAAGGCTGGCCAAGCACAGCAGTAAGGAAATAGCGGTACAGATTAAAGAAACTGATGCAGACCCCCCACAAGTCGTGAAATCGGTTTAAAAAGGCATGACATTGAAAAAAAATTTTTTCAACTTTTAATTTTAATTTGTAAGCTTTGCAGCTGGCTGTGTTCCCCTGTGTAAGAGTCCTTCAATGGGCACGGGGAAAGGTGAAAGTTGAGAGCCACAGCTGCCATTTTAGAAAATACACTGAATAGCACCAAAATTTTGATAATGACTTTAAAGCAACATTATTTTATCATTGGTGAAAGCCATGTAAAAAGAAAAAAAGATCTGCTAGTGTATTGTTAAAGGGCTCAGCAAGCGACTTCTGTAGCTGGCTGGTCTGTCTCTGTGATGGTGCTCAACCTGCTGTCACAGAGGACAGGTCTTGAAGCACGAGCCATGGGGTACCTCCGCACCCATGACGCGGGGGACCCTCCCGCTACGTCTGACACCGTCTCCTGCAGATGTGTGCAGTGCTGCACGAAGGCTGGGGCCATCTCGCCGGGTCTCACTTAAAAAGTGGCAAAATGTGAAGCAGGGGCAGGTTTGTATTCAGGAAGGAGCTGCACGTGCAAGGAAACAGATTACAGATCGACTCGAAGCCTATTTAAAATTCTTCTTTTGACACAGGGGACAGCCATACAAATCCCTTCCCTCTACCCCAAATTGGGGCCCAGGGTGCATGTCTGCCCCTTTGGCACCATGGCTCACATACAGAGAAATGGGAAGGTGTAAAATGGGTGGGAGCAGGGAGATTAGCAAGGGAAAGGGAAGAGCCAGCCCTGCTTGCCCACGCTCTTCCCTCTTTCCCCCCCAGAGCCAGTGGCTGCGTTGGGCTCAGCAGCTCCCAGTCCAGAGACTGTAAAATATGATGTGAGGGACTGGGGCTTGCTTAGGAGCTGAGCAAGAGAAGGTCAGTCTGCAAATGGACAGACAATATTTGTAAGGAATACATTTTTGTGTGCACAGGCTGCTTTCTTTAATGTCCATGATGCACAGATAAGATTAAGCCAGAAATAACTGGCTTAAATGGTGATGGACAAGATTGAGGCTAAAGCTTAGAAAAATCTTGGCAGTGCAGTGTTGAGATCTTTAGCCATGGAGGGAATCTCTGGGGAAGACTGAGGCATCTCGCACCTGAGGCCTCCTGCTGCCGGTGGGTTAGACATCCTCCGGGACCAGAAGCACTTTCTATGCATTTAAA
Source organism: Pelecanus crispus (assembly GCF_030463565.1). NCBI lineage: Eukaryota > Metazoa > Chordata > Aves > Pelecaniformes > Pelecanidae > Pelecanus > Pelecanus crispus. Next base: position 36,814,622 of record NC_134650.1, read on the forward strand.
AAAAAAAAAAAAAAATCAGATCAGGGATGTAGCTGTTATCAAAACTAGATCATACTAGAATAACAGTAAAATTAAATATAGCTATCCCTTAGCTGAACTAGCAAAGGGAGCCCTAACCACTGCTACAGCATTAATCATGGCAGCTTGCGCTGAAGGAATGGGTTTTGATGTGGATGAGTTGCACAGTATTATTCATAGCGCTAATAGATTTGTTCTGGGTCTTCCCTACTGGGAACCTACATGGCCAGAGTGGAGTGGTGAAATCTTTCAAGAAGATAGATGAGGAGTTAATGTATTGCTAAAGCATACATAATACTTGATAAAATTTATGAGGCTTTTTGGTCACAGTTTCTCCTGCTGGCTGAAGCTTTGCAACATATTTAAAACAAACAAGCTTTTCTGAAAGACTGGTTGTGCCCTTTTTCAGGAACTGTAACAAATCTTGAATTTAAACTGAAAAAGAAATACCTGCCTTAGGAGTTTAAAAACTGTCTTGACAAAGTCTCTGGCACTGCTGTGTGCTGCAGTTATAACAGTTATACTCGTGCATGTGGAGGAAGGCCTTAAGTTATAAAGGACCCTTAAGAATGATCCTTTACCTGCCAGGATAGATACCTGTGTGTATCTATTTTTCACAGATCAATGCACCTGAAAATACTGCAATTTTGGAAGGTGCCAGTGGTATTTTGGGGAGCATACTGAATTTAGGACATACTGCTTTTCACCACAATAGATCTGTAGGTTTTAATGCCTCTTTGAGATGGGACAGTACTTGTTCCTGTTCTGGCAACCCCAGTACTGAACAAACAGGAATTGCCCAAAACCAGAATAACCCATAAATGAGTCCCCTGGCTCCTCTCACGCAGTCTTCTCCTGCCTAGTGCTCTCTTTTACCTTTGCTAAGGTTTGCTGCTATTTTTGGCAGCAAACAGCAGATGCAAATACCCATCCTTCAGCAAGCTCTCGGTGAGAGCTTCCACCCCCACACTGTCACCTTCTCATTGTGTCAGTACATGAAGAAAGGATAAAATCCAAATGCACCGTGGCAGCCCCCAAACCGCTAACGGACAAGAAATCTAGCGAATCTTCAAGGTGACGTTGCATGTCCCAGCGTGGTGTCTCTGCAGACCCGTGCTGCGTGGGGCTGACGGGGCGACCCGCGGGTGCTGCTATGGCTGACGCGCTGGCGAGGGGGTGAGAGCTGACCGCGTGCCTGGCTTTCTGTACCTGCTCAGCTGCTTCAGCGCGATGGCCAGACCTGCTGGTGGGCCTGGACGGGGGAGGAAATGGGGAGATAAGCGTTGGCAGTGCTGTGGGAAGCAGTGTGATCGGGCCATGCTGTGATGGACCCAGGCAAGAGAGAGATGAGTCCTGGTGAGGTGGAACCACAGAGATAAGGTGGCGGCAGTCATCTGGCATGGCAGTGATAAAGATGCATAGACAGAAAGTCTATGTTGTGTTTTTTAAACACTTGCACTTGGCTTTTTCACAGCCCTGAATCTCTCTGTGCGTTGGGTTTCTGCTGCTAGGAAAGGGCATTGCTTGTCCCCAGCTGCCTGGGCACTGGGCAGCGAGGGGCATTGGCAGCAGGGCTGTTACTCAAACCCAAATTGTGGTGGGGAGGAGGCGTCCATGGCACAGCGTGGCTTCGAGTGACACCCTCCTGTTATGGCAAGACTGCCAAAGCAGTCCTCCTCGTGTGCAAGTCTGTACTGAGCTGGAAATAGCTAGTACTTTTTTTTAATCTCAGGATAATGCTTTCTGGGTGCAGCTACCTGAAGGAGCAGGACAAGAAGGAACAGGCAGCCTTCTTGGATGGTCCTTTCATACAAACATTCACAGGATTTTTTTTGTTAAATTAAGTAGTTAATTATATTTAAAAAATCCAATATCCTTCATGAATGAATATCTGATAAGGCAAAATTCTTTTCCAAACTCATGATGATTTCCTATTATTTTACTCTTGCAGCATGTGCAAAAGCCATATCAGCAGGAGTGGAAGTGCTACGCCCCTTCCAACAAGCAAATGTTCTTATGGAAACCTGCCATGAATGTGGTAAATGTGCCTGGGAAGTACCTTCACTTGGCTTGGCATAGGACATGTTTAAAAATAGGTATGGTGGAGACACTGAAACACTCCAAGAAAATGAGATGTCAGAAACTGCCTGCTGAGAAGCAGAGTTTTCAGAAGGTCTCATGTTCCTCAGAAGTTCTTAGGCCAGAAGACTTAGCAGTAAGGCAGACGGTTTACCTACAAATAGATATTTCAAAGCAAGCTTTGGTCAGCAGGAACTGGAGGGAATTTGGTGAGCAACTCTGGGGCAAGAAAGAAATCGTCTGTGCAGTTCAGGGAGACTCTCGTTACTGTGCGCACCGTGTTGGGGATAATTTGTTTCAGCTTTACTAGTGCTGGGACTCCTGATACTCACTGCATTATTTTTAATTCTAAGATGTGAATAGGTGGAAAAAATGAATTCTTTCTTGTAAAACAGCCACTTTCTCTGTTCCTTCATGGCCTCTACTAGAGTTTCTTGCTACAAAGGTACCTCTTTGAACCGAAAGGAAACTAATGCTTGAGTTGCATATATGTTCATGCCATGGACATATCTTATAACTATAATACAGAATAGGCTGTCTAGAAATATATATATATATGTATAAAAACAATTCTTGTTGGTAATAATACTGCCTTAACCCTGTGTGGGAGGTGTGAGCCAGTTACTGGAAGTTGCGTGACCAGTCCCAACAAATTTGTATACAGTAAACAGCACCTCATCTAAAAACGCTAAATTATGAGCTTCCCATGTGGGTGATGTTCTTGCCACCTCCAGATCAAGCCTAAGGAGGGACTGATGCATTGACACAGCACAATTGCTTGGGTACGGTAGGTCCATACTCGTGTTGTGGTGCTGTGTGCCCCAAGCCCACCACAGATGCTCGATGCATTATGCCAGCCACAAAAGTGGAGGATGGAGAGAGATGGAGCCACGTGAAATGGGGCAGGAGTCTGCCAAGAGGGGAGAGCGGGATGATGAGCCTGAGTTTGTCTGCTGGCCCAAGCCCGCTCCCTTGGCATGTGAAAATGTTTCTGCTAATAATAAAGAACAAAAAAAAAAGATATTTGCTCAGCCCTCTCATATTCCTAACCTTAAACAAGTACCAGTTTTCTGCAGGACAGAAGCTGTCCTCAACCCAGCACCAATGAGCCTTGAAAAGACATCCTGCAAAAATACTGACCTCTGGAACAAAATTCTCTATCTGCTCTAGTCAGTTGAGAGTTTGTAAAAGAGATATCTGAGAGCCTTGAACTTGACAAATTCTGTGAATTTATTGTTTTGCTTATTTACAACAACAATGGTCTGTGATGGGGATGAGAAGAAAGGTAGATCTCACAGCTACGCCTGCTGGATGTTGAAGAACAGCATTTTTGTTCTTAACTTAGAGAAATTGTCCCATAAAATTGCTCAGGAGCTGCTCATTGGTGTGAAAAGATGACCCTGGCAGGACTGCCAGAGCCAGCGAGACCTTGGGTGATCTGCTCCCACACTGCTCGTTGCACGCGTTCACTAAGACCCTGGGGTGCTCTCACTCAGCTGTGCAGCGCTGCTGGGTGTGTTACTTGAGAGGTGAAAACACACAGCCATTTCTTCCTTTTTTTTCTATTTTCTCTTCCCCACCTGTCGTGTCCTCCCCCCTCATTTTTCTAGGATATGGAAATCACTCTCAACATTGTCTTTTAAAAAAAAAAAAAAAGTGACACTGGATAAGATCTTAGAAGTGGTATATTTCAGGCTATTTTACTTGCCTTCATGGTTCAGATTTTGACAATTTTCTAAAACTCATGAGGGTTAGGAACACAGTTTTTAAACAAAAGCTGAGGTTCTCATGGACTAATACCACTTCACGAGTTATTGTGAAAGGGGAAGAAAAAGGCAACAGACACCTAGACATAACAGATGACAAAATACCATTCTGTATATGGGGAGGTGCATATTGTGGCCACTGACTATGGTGAGACAAGAGGATGCAGATAATAGAAGAAAAAAATCCTATGATATAGGAATTAATGCTTTTCAATTTTTTTTAATACTGAACAACCCTTTTCCCAGCTGCACTTTGTATGCGGCGCTGTAACCTGCTGCTGGGGCGTTTTATCCAAGAATGGAGCCCAGCGTGTCCTCTGTGAGCTGCACTCACAGCCCAAACGGCTGGGGGGCTGTGACCCAGTGCGCTTGCTGGTGCCACCGAGCCTGCTGGAGGTTGGACAAACCCAAAACAGCGATTGTGACATGGCAGTGAACTGGGTGTGAAGCAAGTTCAGTCTGCTATCAGCCACTGACTTAGTGGAAGTGGCTCGCACACCGAGTTTTTGCTGAACAGAATGCCAAACCCCCCATCCTTTCAAATTTCCAGTCCTTTATCTAATTACGTTTGGGATCTTTTGCTCTTGTAACTTTGAAGTTGGGACCTGGCCCTGGATGGGTTTCCAAGACCAGTCGCTTGCACATGCAGCGTGCGGTTTTGCTCACAGGTCAGCGCCTTGTGCAGAGCTAAACGATTCGCGAACCGTGGTACCGCCTTGAAAATTAGGGCATAGGGATTTACTGAAAAATCCAGTGGTTTCAGTTCACCTCTGGCTTTTGAACTATGAGAGTGCATTTGGGGTCACGTTTTGATGTTTTTCAATGTAACTATGGGAGTTGAAACTCATCTTTTAAACAAAAGCTGAATTCTCGTTGAAACACTTCAAGAACTGCACTTTGAAGGAAAACACTAAATATCACTGTGCTTGTGAGAAAATAAAGGGACCTGGTAATACTTTGCATATTCACTTAGCATGCAAAGTCCTTAGGGCATCTTTTATTTATCTGCAGCACAAAATCCATGCGGACTGTAAAAATAATGGATCTTGCAGCCTCTTGAAAATATTCAGCAGTTCTTTAGGAATGGCCTTACTGATTGTATTTAGAGACCATATTTCTGATAAAAATAAGCAATTTCCTGTGTGGTTAGCAATGAAAAATATCACTCATGCCTTTTTTACTGCTTCTGCATTTCATTAAAGATCTATGTTATACATCTGAAATTCTGAATGAGTCTGTGATATGGACTAGAAATTTGTCTAGGCAGCTCTTTCCCCTACAAAGTAAAATATTAACCACAAAGAAATTCTGCGCCTTTTTTTTTTTTTTGGGCCACAGTCAGGTAAATCACTTTGCGACTAGTTGTTCAGTGAAGGATTACAGTGGGCAACATCCCTGAAAAACTGTGTACGGTTCATGAGCATAAATCCTGCCAGACTTCTGCTTTCCTCAAGCGCTGTTCATTGTCCTCAGGAGATAGCACAGCAGAGCTCAAGGCGGGTCACCCAGCACTCGGTGGCACGTTGCAGGTGGTGCCGTGGGGAGGTGCGATCTTCGAAGGCAGCCTCTGGCAGGTAGCGCTGGCAGAGAGAAAGCCTGCGTTACCCAGGCGTCCTGCTTCCTTCAGCATCATTGCAGAGGTGCGTCCCATGTTTATTGAATCAGAGTAGGAATTAGGAAGAACAGGAGTCAGCATCATCAAGGATTACATCCCCAGCTGTGTGTTGGGTGTTTCATTGGTACGGCTGTAACAGATGGTCTGAGTATGTGTCTGGGTATCTCAGCTACGAAGGGCAAGTCCAGCATCCTTTCTCAGTGCCAGTGTGGGGAATGTAAGCCATTATTTGTCATTTTTTGATGAAGCCGTAGAAAATGCGTGTGGGTTGGTTTGTTTTTTAATGACATGCTTGAGACTAGCCTGGTTTCAGTTACAGCTTTCTTTTGATAAATTGGTATACTGTATCCTCAACAGTAGATAGAGACAGTTTTCACTGATAGCTGTGAATAGAAGAATAACCAAAAGTCTACCCGTCCTCTCAAGACTCCCACATCTAAGTAGACATCGTTCAGGCCAACAGGATGACAGTCTGTGTTATTGCTTAAAATACCTCTCTTACAAACAAGTGCTGAAACTTTGCATCCTGCCTGGGAGTTAATAAATAAATATATCTTATTTGAGTATGAAATATTGTAAAGGTTTGACATACTGTTTAACAACAACAAAAAAAGCTTAGTCAAAAGGAATTGTCCTTTACAAATTGTTTAAATCCAAATTAAATGAGGTGGATTATGTCAATAATGCTGATGATGTAACTCATCGTGGATATCTATTTATATATTTATTTAGCAGAAAACTGCTAAACTAAGCAGCCTCCAGTCCAGCTACTTGCCAGTTACTAATTGGCTTTCAGAAGTTAAGCACTCCTAATTGAGGACATTAGTGACTGCTTTTGATTGTCACTGCCTGTTTGTGAACTCGGGGCATGACACACCTACAAAACCAGCCAAGAAGTAACCTGCGTAGCTCATAATTTGGGGCTAACTGGGAATCTTGTGGCAGCACAGGCAGTCCCGCTGGCTCTGTTTCCAGTAAATAAACTTGCTGCGCTCTGCCCTGGCGGACCTCGGGCTCTGCCCTGACCCACGTGCCAGCACTGCCGGGAGCGTGACGGCTGCCGTGCACCGCAGCTGCGCCACGGCACTTAACGGGATGGATGGGCACAAGGTGCTGCTCGGCCTTCGCCCTGCTCCTCTCCAGCTCATTAACAGAAATGTAGCATTTAATACAAGAGATTATAAGTGTACAAAGGGTAAGTGAAGTTCTGAAACAACAAAGCAAGTCATGCCCCAAAAAATTACTAGGATATAGAGACTCTGCTGAATTAAACCCAGCAAACGCTCCAAGTGCGTTTTCTTAACCTCTAGTCAAGCATGAATTTAGGCTATGTGGCAGTGTTTTAGATATTTCATGTAACGGCCCTGAACGTCTTTGCTTTTAAATAGCATTCAGAAAATTCTTAATGAAGAATGGATGAAGAATAAAAGAATCTATAGAGCTTGGCATGAAAATAATAGCCATTTAACTTCACATGCGAGTAAAAAATGTAACTCCTGTACCAGTGGAAAATTAATTATGGCTCCTCTGCTAATATGCTTGCAAAAGACAAACTGCAAAATGGCTATAAAAATAACAGTGATAATTTAATGTCTACAGGGACTGGTATTTAACAAAATTAAATGATCTTAAAATCTGACTTCTGTTCAAATATTTATGTAAAAATTCCTAGCAAGTAAGAACATGACCAGTCGTTATAAACTGTAATTCCAGCATTCCAAGTGGATTTTACCGAGTTAAGAATTTATAATCTGATTATGCTACGCTCAACTTTAAAGACTTTAAAAATTAGGCTACTTAAAATACTGACAAAGGTGTTTTCTTTAACTTGTCACAGATTTATAAGGAAGATATTTGCCTTTGAGCACTAAAATACAGGTGCAGGCCATGAGGACCTGAAGAACCAGCTTTTTCTAACAACGAAGGTGTGGGTAGAACCAAAAACTGAGTAAAGGAAAGTAAATATTTCAGGCATAACTTCACTGACAATAACTGATGCGGTCTTACAGAGGGTGTAATAGTCCGTTTTAGTCCTAGGGTTAGATTTTGCTAGTACATAAGATACTATGGAAATTTGTAAATAACTTACATCTTTATATATTTAAATGTCATAGCTATGTATTCAAATGAGCCGCGGCATCCTCACAGGGAAGCTTGCAATTTATCGTATTGCCTTTTACCAACTAGACTATTTAACAAGCCAGGCTCAGTTTCCTGCACAACTGTTTCACTGAAGAAGAACAAACAAAAATCCTTCAGTGAATGTAAAACCCCAAAGAAACATGGTTGGTTTTCCCACCTCTTCCCTTTTGGCTGGAAACCAGGGTGCAGCGGCGTGGGGGGCAGGAAGGGCGGGTAGCGCCCTGCCCCGCCGCCAGCCACAGCTGCCCTCTTTGGGCTGTGCTGGCCTCGCACGGACACAGCCCCGGCTGGACCCCGCCGCTGGTCCGAGCTCACAAACGGCAGGAAAAAGGCAAAATCGAGCCGTGCCATCAGTTGGGAAACATGAAGGACTGGAACGCGTCTTTTATTGGGATAGCTTGGGTAGCTGTGGCGTGGATGGAATGCTATTTAGTTTAGTCTAGTCTACCCTTGATTTTTAGTCTAGTCTACCCTTGATTGGCTTAGAGTAGACTTGGTAGTGTGGGTTAGTGGTTGGACTGGATGATCTTAAAGGTCTTTTCCAACCTAAACGATTCTATGATTCTATTCTTAACCTGAATTTTAGAGAATATTATTGCGGCTGTCACATTTTTGGTTTGCTGTTTTTCCCAGCGTTACTCTAATCAACCTGTTTGCAAGATGATGGCATGTATCTTTCCCTTGAGAGAGCAGAACCCCTGTTTCCTTGTCTTTGATATTTTAAGAAAACATAAGACTGATTAAATTGCAAAGAACACTGATGAGCAGAACTAGCAAGTGGATGCTACTTGTACGTGACAGCTGCATTGTCCTGATTTTGGGGGTGAGTTAGGCAGCTGTGTTGCAATTAGATGAAAAATTCACAATCTAGAGAAGAGCAATCAAAGCAAATTTGTGAGAACTGCTAACCTCAGTCTTCCCGGGACCTTTCATGTATCTGGGGCCCTCTGAATAGCTCTTTAAAAGTAGTAAGCTGCACATTTGGCTCTGGCTTAAGATGTATAAACTGCTTAATAACAATTTCAGTTTGGAATCACTTTCCACCAGCAGTGGAAAGCAGCCTTAGAGGAAAGCAGTACTTGCAAAACCTGCAAGGTGCATTTATGGGACTGCAGTATTTTGCTCTTCAGCTGAAGCCTGCTGCTTACTGTATGAGGCTGACCATGCTCAGACCATTAGTAGCCCAAACTCTGCCAAGGTACCCAACAGCTTAAAAACAGAAAATGTGGTGGTTTAAAATGTCTACCTTTCTGAAAGGGTATCTATCTTCTTTTTGTAAAATCAGTGATAATTTGTCAGTTGCTTTTCTTCTATAGAAGGCTAACCAAGAGAAACTTCATCAAGAAAGCTTTTAAGCCTCTGTTTTGGTAACATGATTGTCACAAAATAATCTGCTGCTTGAATAGCTTTCAAAGGAGGTTACATTGGCAGGTGTACTTGTAGGAAGGGCACATCTGTACTGTAAAGACCTCACTGCAAAATATATGATGTGGGCTATTATCACTATAGTACTTAGCGTCAAATGCAAATGCTCCCTTAACCAAAAACAGCTCTGGAAACTCGGATCCCATTCTCTGGCTCCCAAGCATCATGCTCTCCTGAGTACACACTTGCGCATACACTGGGTTTGATAGATTAATTTACAAATCTGCGTGTTCAAAATTGTAGGGCCCAGTTTAGCACCTGGAAGGAGACATGGTTGTCCCCATCAGTCAGTGCTGGTCCCCACCTGCGTAATGCCTTTCTGCACTGGACACCAAACATTTAGATGGTGCGTGCAGAGGACAGACCTGCACTAAGGTAGATAAATGGTAAGGAGATCCCGGGGATCAAGCCTCTTAGGAACATGTGAAATAATAAAGGAAAAGACGGATGTCTGCTAGTGCATGGTTTTATTCAGTTTTATTTGAGTAACGCTGCTGCAATGTGTTTATATCAAAGGAGAAGTTAAAGCCTGTATGATAGGATTTTTGTTGTTGTTCTCAATTGAGAACTTTCATTCAGCTAATCCTTTCAGCGGCTGCAGGCTCTGTCTGCTCTTTTCAGGCACACAGTCCACTGCTTTATTTCCTGCTCCTCTGTTCTGACTCTTGTACTTGGTCTGATTTCTCCGCTTCCTTAACTTCTGACTTGTTCTCCTCTTCTCTTGCCAGTGTTGGGATATGTGGGCTGCATTTCATTACCATGGAGAGCAAACCTCAGCCTCCTGTGACCTCCTCTATATGCTGCAACGATAAGGCAGAAATATTGGGAAAAGCCTTCTCCTAGGAACTAGATGGCATTTTCCTTGGGATATTCTCAGAGGAGAAACACTGAGCGAGCTCCAGCATGCTGCTGCACTGAACGCAGCCTATACAGTAGTAGGGCTCTGTGCCCAGGTGGGGATTACTACCAGCCACCTTTGCTGAGCTTCATATGGCCCCTTCCTTTCCTGCCTTCTCCCCTGGCACCAGGGACCTTGAGTAGGGTTTATGGCAGGGCAGTGCTGCCAGGTGAAGATGAGGGGCCCCAACAGAAAGCTGCAGAGCAGTCCTTTTTGGTGGGTCCCACTGCATCGCCTCTGGCAGCAGTGCAGGGGGCTGCAGGGAACAGGGGCTCAAACCACCCCCTTGACTGTGGGACTTCAGCACATAAAGGAGCTGCTGTGACCCTTGAAGCCAAGCACTCCTGCGCTGTCAGAGAAGGCTTCAACCCTTCCGCTAGTTTCCAAAGAGAAACTGAATGCTCAACCTATGTTGAGGCTGTAAGAGGGATGTAGATGAAACCCCTCTAATGTTCCTAAAATCCCTGGGCTGCCCTGGTAAGAAAGTGCAGCACCGCACACTGCTCCCTATAAATAGTGCAGCTTTATGCTGTAATAGCCCGTTAGCTGACCAGCATCCGGTTTCTGTGCTCTCTGGACCTCAATATCCTCCTGACTTGGAGTTTCACCTGCAAACAGCAGAAATGTCATTAAATCCCCCGATGTAGAAATGGGCAGTTCCTAATGCCCTGCATGCATGCTGGAGGAGGTGGGGGTCTTCTCTAGGACATTGTGTGGCTGACTACTACCAGATAAATCCCGATTTTAAGGAAAGCAGCTGATAATGGAGCAAGGTCCCCCTGTAGCAGCTTAAGAAGCAGATGCCAGCCCATGCAGCTGATTTAATGTTTGTCCCTTGGCTGAGAAATCCCGCAAGTGACAGCTGCGCCTCTGGGACGGCTCTCATGGTGCCCTCTGCACCTGCAAGGATTCTCGGTATTTATCAAGAAGAAAAGCAATTACAAAAGGCTGCTCTAAAGCTCCCCAACTTAGCTTTAATAACAGCCAAAGAGTTCAGCTGTGTCGGGGAGTGCCGTGGGTCAGACAAGGACAGTATGACAGATACAGCTTTTTGGCAGCCCACACTCTTCAGCCCTACGCAAGCCAATGGCAGGGACCCTCGCATCATTTTTTAAGCATAGTTTGTTTCATGGAAAAAGCTGTGATTTGTTTTTTTTTTCTCCCTCCTAGCTCTATTCTTCTTGCTCGTTGTGACTGAGCATGGTAAACAGATTACTCAAACAGTCTGGAAAATTTATCAGCAACTGCTGCCCAGTGGGAAAGCCTCTTCCTGTCCATTCCTGAAAGCTGTCAGTCCTCATGGAAGTATCATAATTTGCCTAATTAGAAAGATGCAATATAATGGCTGTATGCAATTTCAAGTCACACAGTACGCTAATATAAGTTCACAGAAGGGTCTCTTCTGTTAGATGAGTCCAGGCTCTAGTGGAAGATACCAGCCTGGAAGCTGGCACCACCTCCCTGACCCCCACCCTGCTCCCCAGCTGCTGCAGCACCTCCCTGCTTACCTCGCACAGCATCACTGCAGCTTTTTGCTGGGAAAAATGTTCCTCCTTTAATGGATGTACATTCAGCAAAGGAAATGCTGTGAATTAAAACTTTATCTCTGCATCCGCTGGGGCCCTTTCAACCCTCAGCTGTGGCTACCAAGAACCCACACATGAGCTGTGTTTGCCCCAGGGCTCCACAGCAGCAAAGGGACACAGGGGGACTTGTGGGGCAGCATTACAGGAATGAGCAGGTCTGAAGAAAAGACACAGCTTGAACTGATTTGCTCAACTGTAAATAAGGCAAAACTTAATTCCCACTGGTTTTCTCTCAAATTACCAGGTTTTATGCATCCTGCTCTGACTCCACAAAGATGAGCCCTGCAAAAATGCACTCAGACTCAGGCCAGTGGGTCAATTTTTTGACTGTGCTTATGTAGCTTCTGCAAACCTGTGACAATGTTATAACCTGGGATCCATTAAGAGGAGCATCTCTAAACTAGACATCACTTGATCCTTAATCTCTGAAGGGGTATCATAGGAATTTAAGCATGTTAAACTTTAAGGTCAAGCTTAGTCTTCAGTATTGCTATAACAGTAAAGGAGTTAAATGCTGACAGCACAGCATTGAAATTCCAGGCAATACATATTTAAAAAAAAGCAATATGAAAACAGCAGTCACAAGCCATCCAAATACACCAACTGTTGTGTTATAGCTCAGGTTACATTATTGGGAAGAAAGATTGATTAAGAATCTCCTATAAGCTCTGCTGCCACTGCCTGGCTTCTTACACAAACCCTTTTGGATGCAGATGTAAACAAGACATGAGCTCTTCAGCAAAGCTTGCTGCTCTTGCAGGTTTCACAGCTCCTTGATCGGAAATCATTCAGGCTCTCAAGTTTACATTCTTCTGGTTGTAAATCTGTGTTAGCAAATTCGGGTGTAGTTAGTTTTACCCCTATCAGCATGGTATCATTACAACTCTACATTGCTTTGTCCCCGTTGTAGCAAAGAATACAAAGATATGCTTAAGTTTCACTATGGTCAATGAACTGAGGTGGAATTTAAAAACAAAAAAGGGTATTTATGTTTCCTGGGGTGTGCACAACTATTGCACGACGATATATGATTTAAAGCTCGCACCTAATTTTAAGTGCACTTTAATAACTATCTCAACCTGAGTTTAAATGAGATTTACAAATACTTACCAGCTTAGCATATGCTTCTACAGGCATCACTTACAATGCCATGTTGCTGTCCTCATGTATTTAGAAATTGCTGCTGACTTTAATCTTGACTTTACTTTTAAAGAATATATTTAGATAATTTTACCAACAAGAACTAAAACCGTCTTGATTTCCAAAAGAAATGTCAGCTTTTCTTGAAGCTGTTAAATACCTATGATCTGGGAATTTAAGAAAAATGCCAGACCTCTTGTAATACGATCTCAAGAGTCAGCAATATTACTATGTCATTTTCTTTTGTGCGTATGAATCCTGTATTAGCAAATACCACAACTATCTCTTGAAACTAAGTATCTTCAGAACTAGCAGACTTCATGTTGCTCACTGATGTTTTTATATATCAAGTTTGTCCAAGCAGTTGACCAGCTGTATAAAAAATTGTCCAAAAAATGTCACTATTTCCCCCTGGACGGAAAAACTTGTTTACAGAATGTTTTGCGTACACAGAAGCATAGAATTAAATTAGCTAATCCTGCAAAATACAAATTAAGACAGACCTGAACACCCCTGCCACCACAACATATAGCACCCGGGTTACGATACACTTTCTGTTCTAGTTCTGCCACAGATCGGAGATGTTTGACTTGTTTTAGGTAACTAGGAAAGAAGAACAACAAGACAATAGACCTCTGCTTGAATTAAGTTCTTTACAAAAGTCACTTTACAGAAGTTTTGTCATTGGTTTGGGGTTTTTTTCAGTTCTGGTGCTTTTGAGCAGCTAAATCTCAGCTGAGAAGTCCTTGGACTATCTCAGAAGGCCACAAAGGGAAATGTAGGGATTTCAATAGATGGCGTTTTCAGAGACCTGTCTTCAGGGAGGTCCTGCGAGTTAGTGGCTGGAAATGAATTTGCTCCTCTTGGCCTTTGTGTGCCGCTTTCCCTGTGTGTGAAATCAAGATGATGATCCCTACCCGCTGCAAAGGACAGCCGGGCTGCCTGAGCAGCTCCTGTGCCCTAACTATGTTTGGTCAATGACAAGTGTTTTTATTATTAGATTTGTGGTAAAAGGAATGTGCGAGACTGGCCCCCTATAACTTTAATTAACGAGAACAGATTACACTTGTCCCCGTCGCTCTCCACTGTGCTGTGCAACCTGGACACAGTAGGGTCCATTCACTCTGTTATGTGGGTAATAATGGACTGATGTGCTTTGATTTCATTTAGGGCCTGATCCTATGAGGCAGTGAAGTCCTTGGCTCTCGTTGACTTCAGTAGGATTTTAGGGACTTGGGCCCCGTTAAGAAAAGGGTCTTCCATCTTCCGTCGGGAGCCTGAGTGTGCAAAAGGGAGCTAGTCCTTCTGTACGCACTCATAATATGTACAGGATTTGGGTACCTTTTGTAATAGTCCGCTTAAATCTTAACGCGTTGCTAGGGAACTGGCCGTGTCCACAACCAACAAACATGTAGATGTTGTGTCCTACTGGTCTCTGGCAGAGTTTACCATAAAAAATGGCTTTATTGCAACAAGATCTGCTAGCAGTAGTATAAAAAAGTAGTTTGTCAGCTTTTTTTTAATTATAAATATTTTAATTCTATCATACAAATAGAAATCCCTTCCAAGCTGAAAGCTAGGCATGTGAGGACACCACCCAGAATCAAATACTTCTTTCCCTTATTCTTTAAAATATTGATTCAGCTATTTTTTAATTTACTTGAGTCTAAGTACAGTGTTTGGAAGCTTAACAAGTTTGGATACTTTCTGCTCTCTTGCATTAACTAATGCTATTACTATTTTCAACACACTTATAAAAAGAGCTAATTATTTATGTTTTCCAAAGCGTATGGCTTTTCAAGTTTTCAGACTGCATTTAAGAGTATCAGAAATGATGAAACTTTTGTGTTTATGGAGTCCTAGAATGCCATTTCTGAAATGGTTTCATCTCCCTTTCATGGACATCAGAACTGCCCACATTGTCTTAAATTAGTGATAAAACAAGGCTTGAAACCCCAACTACCAAAGAAATAAGTTTGCTATCAAAACAGGACAAAATCTGGGCAGAGGGGAAAAAAAAAAAATCATGGGGAAATGGAAATTAAATATAGTCTGAGATGACCTCCCTAAAAACAAGCAAGCAAACCCTGTTCTATTAAGCTCTCAGCTGCTAAAGAATTTTGAAATAATCCAGAGAAGGAACTCAACCCCTCATTTTCATTCTTCTTGGTCCATTCCTTGCAGCTCCCTAATTAAAACTGATCCCTTGGGTGTTTTGTACAAAAGGATTAATTTTTATGATATAAAAGCACACATCTTAAAGCTGTAAGTCCTCATATTCCTTGGCAGTCATTATCTTCAGCTTTATGGAGAAACACATATTGATCCTTTCCAAGGCATGGGCTGGCAGGGAGGCAAGGAACACTCTTCTGATTTCATCAACCTTCCTCGTGGGGCCCAAGCAGGAGTGATCTCACAGCACAATATGGGACAATTAAGAACCCACCATATATGACACATGCTAATAGTTTTTTCTCCTTGCCTCATGGTGGTTGCACAATGTAACAGCAACAAAATGCAAGACACTTAGGAACTACAAGAGACTAGCTAACTAATGATGCTTTCTCTTGTCAGACCTGTAGCTTATTACATCATGCACACGTATTCAAGTGCAACAACCTTTCTGCAAAAGTGCTGAAGTTATAGAGAAGGTGTTTCAGTATTCAGAGCTCACCTTCTGTCCTCTACTGTCTGAATGCACCTCTATACTTAGAGAGCAACTTTTTTTAGCCTGACTGCTCATCCCTGTGTGATTATGTGACCCAGAGTTAATGTAGCATAATTAACACGTCCATGAGTTGCCCAGTGTCACAGGTGAACTAGAGATTTTGTGATGGGCAGCTTTGTGACATTCATTGTCATAGATCATATAATATTGTGGATTTTAGTTCTCTGACCCAGTGTATTCAACAGAATGGGAGTCTCCCTTAACTTGATTTTTCCTGGCTTTTGTGACTCTAGATAAGGCCCTTACATTGTTCAAACATAATTTTTGTGGTATATTATATTAAGATGCTTGGCCTGATCTAGATTATGCGGCTCCATATAACTGATGAAAGAACTATTGTTTTCCAACAGCAGAAAAACTGCCACTCATCCAGATCACTGACCTATTTCTTGGAGTCAGAAGTAACCTTTCTGAAGCCTTACTGATTTTTAATGCTATGTTTTACACTATTGATCTTGAAGCCCCACGTTTGAAGTATGATTACAAAAGTAAGGATCAGATAAAAAATTTCCACCTAATTTTCAGATGCAGAAAGATGTTATTTTTCTGTAAGTTTTGGTACTATTCTAAAGAAAGTGTTAAATGAATTGGAACAATTCAGCTGTGGGGACTATTCCTTACTCGATGATACAGAAATTCCTCAGGCTTAAACATCACCAATATACTCCTCTCTACCTTTCTTTCTCTGAGATCCAGTGGAATTTGTCTCTATTGTCTGAAAGAGATGATGAACCATGTCCAGGAGCAAGAATTTAATCGGCTCACCCTAACACTAGATTGGGCCATTTATTACCCTGAAATCAGAAAAACAGAATTTACAAGTTCCTGAAGATGGGAACAATTTGTAGACAACCACTCCTCTCTCTAATATTGCTTTTCAGCCCTGACTTGCGGAGGCCAGCACCATCAGGAGAACAAACTAATACTGCATAAAGAGATTTTGTGGAGGCTGGCATGCGAAGAAATGTGTTTACCATTACATATGGCTTTCCTCTGTAGGAGAATAGGGCTTGCATATTCTCTATGCTTTCTCACTATACAGAGAGGGATACAGGCATTTAAAAAGGAATTAGGATGCTGAGATGCTCAGTCCATGCCGGATTGCCGGCTCCCTGCTCTTCGCTGTGGAACATCTGCTGAAGAACTCTTCGGAATACTTCTGGGTTTTTCAGGACCAGCAGTAGAAACCAACACTGTTAGGATTTTTTATATTTGGGGCACTTTGGTACTGACAAATGCCTTCTCATTTTATCATGCTGCAATCAAGATGACAAAAAATGTGGCAGCTAATAGAAACTCCCCCCGCAGCCCAACAAAAAATGGGGTCTTGAAAGGAAAAGTTTGGCACACAAAAAGCTCCGAACACAAAAAAGCTAAACCTCTACCAAACCATTTCTGCTTGTTGTGAGCCTGCCAAAGCAGAACAGACTTTCTCAACAGAAAAGGCTACATTATGCTAGAAGGAAATGAGCTGCAAGGCACAGGAAAAGGGAACACGAGTGGAGATTTATGGCGCTGCTGAAAGCAGGCACTGTACTGCCAGATCAGGAGTAAGACGCTACCAAAGGATGCTACCTTTGTTTTTTCATCTATCAAGGAAGGAGAGTTTCTGTTGCAGGGTATCTAAACTACTGACATCCATTGTAGAAAGCCCATTGCTTCAGCATTCTGATCAGAGTCATTGTGTCCCAATCATAATTTTCTACTTTTTTAGAAGGTAAGAAGGAAAAAAAAACCCCAACTAGCAAAACCCACCCAAACTGAAACCACCCAAACCAAAACCATCAGTCAATGAATACCTGACCGTTAATAACCTGGAAACAGAACTGTGTTACAAATGTTGCAAGTTTTCCTCAAATATCACCGGCTTTATAAAGTAAAAATTGACATTTTTTTGCAAAAGATCTTCATTATGCCCTACTGCTGTTCCTGAAGATCATATGGGAAGGATTTGTTCATATTGAGATTTTTTACTTTGTTTTTTTGCTGCTGTTGTGGCTCTTACTCTTTGTATTGTACATGAGGGATTTCACATGCTGAATTCTCCTGGATACAGAGTGCAGCAGAAAGGCACATCTGTGGACAAACAAAACCATTTTCTATGCCCAGAAAGACTCAATTAAGACAAACATAAAGTTAAGACTTTTTCTTCCTGCCAGGAATCTCTTTTTGCCTCTCTCTGTAAACGCAGTCTCAGAGGTAAGCTGCTATCCCAGAGAAGCTGCAGGATCTCCCTGGATTTTTACCAAGCTAATTTGAACTTTGCCATGGTTTTTACTTGCAAGTGAAATTGCAGCTTGTTTTCAGCTCCCTGAACTCAGGTGAAAGGCTACCCCAAATGATCCTGATGGGTAACTGTATGCTGGCACAGCCTCAAAGAACACGGTATCACCCCTAAAACATATCACGCCATAAACATAACTTGCACCACACATTTTGGATGGGCATCCCTAGGTTTCTTTTTTCCAAAATGTAGGGTCTGATCTTTCTCAGTATTATGTGCCTCTCTTTCATACTGTGTATCATACCAAATTATGGACACCTATCAGCTTTTATGTACATACAGAACCTAGACATGTAATTTTCAGTAGTTATGAATCTGAGGTAAGCCTCTGGGCTGTATGGAAAAAAATCTTCACAAGTGCCTCAAAAGTGTCTTTATGGTTTCTCACTCCTAAGGAAGACATACCATTTATCTCAAACAAAAATTTATTCCTGCCTTTATTTAACCATAATTTGCATTTATAAGAGGACAAGATGTTGAATTACATTTCTCTACAGGCCAGAGCTAGATCCTGAATTATTGTCCTGAAAAAAAAATCAGTCATCTATGTGTAAATACTTTGTGTGCTATGTCAGCAAGTGCTCTGTGGAACTGAATGCTCCAAATACTAGTTAGCAAGGTGTGTAACAGAGATAAGGGAGACACTTTCTTTTTAGAAACACTTTTTTTTTGAGAGAGAGAACCACTGAAGTAATCTGTATTACTCTCACAAGTCAGCAAACAAAAGTGTGTCCTGAAACTTCAGCTAGCTGTGAAAGTGAAATGCTCTCACACAGATTCAGAGACTCTTGCTGCAACACCACCATTTTCTGTGACCCTGGGTAGGATCACAGAAATCAGAAGAAATACCTAGAGATGTGGGGGCTTTAATTCTGTCTTTCTCATCCATCTGTTTCTGCTGCAGTCCTGTGACTTGCGTACTACTCCAGCGAAGTGCATTGGGGCTGTCTAGGAATGATCTCCTAATGATTTGATATGTTACTTGGTAAAGAGATGGATCTGATGGGTGCTGGTTGATTCAGTGACCAATAACCAGTCTCCTTAAGCAACGGTGGCATATGAAACATAATCAGAAAGGATTCACCAAGTAGCTGGCATTAATACCTATCCATTTCCACTTAAGTTATTGGGTTTTTTTTAATGAAAAACATGAGTATGAAGGCTATTCCCAGTTCTCTGTGTTCTCCTTCCCCAGTGTTAAGCTAGCAGCCTGGCTGAATCCCGTAGTAGATTTCTGTCTATAAAGGCTGACTGTGGGTTTTACGGCATGTCTGAACAGCAAGAGACATAGCAGCAAGGAAGGCTGCTAAATAGTTTTCTGCTAATGGCAAGGAGGAAAAATAACATCCAGTGCAATTACACCTGTGAACTTGGTGTTATCTTGGAGCGCTGCCCCTGAAGTGATATTTATGTAAATGAAAACTTCCCTGTAGATGCATATGCAATTGTTGGTAAATAAGTGCAATGCCAGGCAGGTACAATGACAGCCAAGGAAATTTATTTGGTCATTCCCTTGATGGATTATCATGATGTGGACAGTAATTTGCACTACATATTAGGACAATCCTGACATAAGGAAGCATCTCCAATGTAAGGGGGCTTTTCAGCTCGTATGCATTCTGCTGAGACCATCCATAAGGTGGCTGACTGACATCAGCTACGGAAGAAAGCGAGTGCGTGCTGTTTTCTGGGTGATGTGAACAGACAAATTCCAGAAAGCTACTCCTAGAAGTAGCAGTAACCGAACATATTGCTCGCTGGCCAGCTGGTAACAGTTTTGATACTATCATTGGACTTGCGTTGGGAACCTGTTTACAGGGGATCTTACACCAAGCTTGTGTATGAGTAGAATAAGCACTGCAAGCATTTTTTAAGCAAACTGAAGTCAGCTGACACAGATAACTTGACTGCCTGTGCTCAGCAAAATAAGGAGGTGTATTTAGTTTAGCTGACATGTTATTGTGGCTCAATTTGTAGGTCTTCTAATGGCTCTCATATAGCCCGACATAAAATCATTCACGTGTATATAACAGACTTTGTAATGTGAATGCGACCCTATGGCTACTTTCATGCAGTTTTACAAGCTGCATAAACAAATGTTTGAAGAGATGGTTAACTGTTTGTTTTATACAAAACTACTTGATCTGTATAAAAAAAAAAAAAGTCAAACATCTCTTGTTAAATGTCTTATACATGCAATTTGCGTATACAGTTGCATGTACATTTCTAATGTAAGAATGGTGAATTTTGTTATTCAGACCAAAAGTATCAGGCTGGTATTTGACTTTAATCAGGCTGCTGTTTCTAATTCTTGTACTTTTCTAAAGAACAGTGGAATGTGGCAGAAACTACACAGAGCCAAGTCATGGAGATTCTTACCTAGTTTTCCATCTACATAGGCAAAACTCTCATTGAAGGCACTGAATAAGAGTTTCTCTCTATAGCTTACAGAAAAGATACAGGTGCAATAATCTTAATTACACATATAGCTCTACAAATAAGATATAAAGCCAGCTATGTAGAAAGTGCATAAAATAACTGTTGAATTAAATATAGCATAGATTTCTGTGGCTGCTAAATAAATACTAATTGGGTTTTCAAGCAATTAGATAGTATCTGTAAGTTATTATTTAGTAGATAATAAAGCACTTATGTTACTACTTTTTGAGCTGTATCACTTCATATGAGTATTGGAAAGCTTAATTCATGGTGTAATTGAGTACATTAGAAGATTAGTGATAGCTGGAGCCTGCGAGAGATTTGTTTTCGCTGTACATAACTGTGTTTAACAGAGAGTGGTTTGGGTGCTCATACAGCGAGTCTCAGGCACTTTCCAAAATTCTGTGGCAGAGATGAATTGCCAGACAGATTTGTTACTACTACTAAACACTGTGTTCAACTTTACAGTCGTTAAGTATCAGTCTCTTTTTAGCATTAAAACAAAAGGTTTTGGTTTTAGTACCTGCATTTACATTACGATACCCCAAAGAGGTGTCTTCTGCCTCAACACGAAACAACCTTTGGAAACAGCTTTCTTCTCTAAGTAGGCTTGTTTGTATGCAAAAAATAAAGAAATAGAGAAATGAGAAAGCTAGGCTGCTGGGAGAAATCAGAAGACCGTCCTATGGGGTGGATCTAAGACAAGCATATTATATTCCTAATTTGATGTACTTTGTTCTGCTATTTTTTCTGAATATTTTCTGTTAGATGAACTGGTATTTCTTAGGGCAAAGCCTTTCAAACCTCTATAAGAGAGGATAAAAATTCGAAAGGATGTTTTGTGAGTGTATTACGATGGCATAGCAATTCATTATGTTGACAAATATCTCAGTTGTAAGAGTAGTAAGAAAACTGTCCTATAATTCAAAACATGGAAAGAAGATGGAAAAGGAACACCTGCTTTGCAGGGAATTAGCACAGGCCACGGGAGCTGCAGGGCAGCTGGCAGGATGAGGGCTGCCTCTGCCCTCCCATAACAGAGTCGCTGCTCCCCGAACAAGTACGTGCCTCCTGTTCACAGGGCAGACTGAGCATCTCCTTAGCTCTAACAGCCAGAAGCCTGTAATGTTTAAGCTGGATGAAGTGAGGTACCTGCATCAAGAAGTAGTTTTTATTTCCTCAGATGCAACTATGAAATTTCATGGGGTCCTTACGGACTATGAAATATTGAGAGACCCTGACATTATTGGAATACTCTCAAATATACTAGATAATGGTGTTCATACCTCCAAGCATTCTCTTTCACCTCATTTCATTATGCTAGGGAGCACAAAGAAGACAATCTGACTTTTTTTCTTCCAACTACAAATCATATAATGCTTTGTTTTAAACAAGCAGAATTAGTCTATAGAGGGCAACCATGAGCTTATTAATCACATATTTATAGGCTCATATTTACAGTATTTTCCAAATACTCCCTCGTGTTTCCTCTTCCTTTTACTAATTACTAGAAGATTATACTTCTCTATATCCATCCTGCAGTTGATTAGAATTGTAGAGCAGTCAGCTAAACCAGAGCATTTGCTGTAATGCTGGCACATCACAGCATCAAACTTCTATTTGATAATGCAGAAATATCCTTACATTTTCTGTATCTGCAGCACTTTCATACACTATTTGCATAAAGATAACCTACAAGAACATTTAAAGAAACATTATGGAGAGCATGATCTTTTAGCTCCATGCGGAGCAAGAAGAGGGTTTTTTTTCAAAGGTGATTTCTTTTTTCTTAGTGTTCTCAAGAAGTACGACATTGCCATGGGACACATCAGTCTGATGTCTAAATCCTTGAAGGGAAAAGGGTTTCCCTCCCCGAGCCAGAAACAGGAAATCCATGACGGTCGACATAAGAGTCCTGGTCTGTCATCAAAAGGCTGTGACACCAACTGCACCCATTTTTCCTCCACATTCAATCATTTGGAAAGAAGTCTTTCCCTTATGTTAGATTTTATCATACAGAAAATTTGTGAGCTAACAGGTTGCCTAATACCCATTCAGATCAAGTAGTTTAGTTTTTTGCTGAAAGAGTCTTAAATTAACATTTCTCTTGTTTAACTGAATAATGGCTTGCAAGCCGATTTGGTACAATTTACAGTGTCCTCTAATTACAGGCTGTCATGTTTGATGTAGTGACATCTACAAAGCTATACTATACTCTTACTATATATCACTTTGTTACTGAAGACTTTGTGATACATGATGTAATTTCACCCACCTGCACACAAACAAATCAATCCCAAAAATAGGATCCTAGGGTTTTTTCAAACTTCTTTTATCAAAATATGGGGGAATTTGCAGCAGAATTTTTAGGCTTTATTTGGTAATGCAGATAACCTTCTCTAATACTTAAACCGCTTGACAGTACTAGACTTTATCATAAATGTCAATATTTTTCCTTACTCAAATTTGATTATATGAGAGGCTGTTTCACAAGATTTATTTTATACAAGAGTTATTTGTATGTATTCTGCTTGCAACATGTTGCAAATGAGTCAAGTTGATGAAAGGTTGACTGGGTAGGAATCTGAGAGAGCAGGGTAGCAGTCTTGAACTATAATTATCTAATACCAGTACTAACAAATGAGATAGATGCCATCAATTTTCCCTGTGGCTAGCAGCAACTCGGGCAATACCTAACCCTGGAAGTGCCTTACTTACAGGACTGTGCCTTGTTCAATACCCACAAGTACCCCACTCTTGTGCAAGGTCATTTGTGCTCCACTGAGATCCAGAAACTAGATTTTCCCCCTTAAATATGCCAAGGGATTAAGTGTAAAGGTATGTCTGTATACCTAGAACACATATTCTCACAAACTGCAGTTACAGCTGCCCATTAGATTTTAGTATTTCACTATGAGAACGGAATGAAATATTTTCCTTTTATATAATAGCCTCACCCACGATGCAAGAGATCCTGTTAAAATGTCTCTTTTTTTTCCTTTTTTTTTCTTTTGCAAGACCCTATCCACCTAAATAGGGCCTAAAGGGATACAGGGCTAACAGCATCAAATTGCAATAGGGTAGTAAGAGATCCTGTTAAAATGTCTCTTTTTTTTCTTTTTTTTTTCTTTTGCAAGACCCTATCCACCTAAATAGGGCCTAAAGGGATACAGGGCTAATAGCATCAAATTGCAGTAGGGTAGTATGATAACCCATAGGAAGTATGCAGTAAAGTCCTCTTCCTCAAGCTTGAGGACATCATTTGGGTAGACACAACAGGGTACCCCAGCCAATTCTGCTACTGCACAGCGTATTCCCGCGGATGTGGCAGCTCCTGTCATGCCCGCTGCCATCTCCCCGTGCTGCCACGGACCTTGCCCCAGGTGTCACTGCAAGTCTTTCCAACAGCTCATGGTGGAGAAGGCAACGGCTGGGTCTTCCCGTGGGGTTTTGAGGCTCACTGGCTTTGTACAGGCTGCTTGTGTTCAGCTGGGAAACTGCTCCTTCCCCAGGCTTGCCCCCGCTCCTCTAGCCCAAACGCCACGGTGACAGAGCATGCCGAGGGAAGGTGCTGAGCACAGCCTGCCCCGATTTTTATCGGTTTAGACTCTACTACAGGAGAAGTGTGAGAAGCACGCTCAGCCCCGCTGGCTGGCAGCTCTGAAAGGCAAACCAGCGAAGGCGCGGGCCGTCGGCGGCTCTGCCAGCCATCAGCAGGCGTGGGAAGCGGGCGAGCGCATCGCCGGCGACGGCCGTGCTGCCAACTCCCGCGCAGCTAGCGTGAGTCCCGTGCCGTTCGGTGGCTTTCCGAAAGCCCAAGCTGCCACCTTCATTTGGAAGAACCCCAATCTCAGACGAAAGAATCAATTTTTGCTTTAGCCTTAGAAATAAGAGCCGCGTGAGCCTTAGCAGCTCAAGAGGCCATCAGGAAAGCGCTTTAGAAAGCCTCTCGATTTTGTGTTCAGCTGAACGGCCGGGGTGGAGGGGGCTTCTACTCCTATTTCGTGGGCTCCTCAAGGGCCGTGCGTTACCGGCGATAACGAAACGCCGTCCCGTCCGCCGCTCTCTCCCTCCACCCAGCTCACCGCTGGCCGGGACGCACCGTCCCATGCAACATCGCCCGGTAACCTTCCTGGTACCGGCCACGGGCGGGGAGCCGGCGCCCCGGCACACCTGCCCGCGGGTGCCGTGCTCGCCGCGCCGGTCGGCTCCGGGCCCCGAGCGGGACGGGCTGCCCCGCGGGGACGGCGGCGGCGGCGCGGGCCCTTACCGATGATGATGGCACAGGCGCTGACCAGCCCGATCTCCTTCTTCAGCGCCACCCGCTCGGGGCCGCCGGGCGCGCCGCGCTGCTCCCCGCCGGCCATCGCTGCCCGCGCCGCTCTGCCCCGCCGCCGCCGCCGCCGCGCATGCGCCGCCCCCCGCCCGCGGCGGCGGGAGGGGTGGCCGAGGCGGGGGGCGCGCGGCGGCGGCGGGAAGGCGCTGTGGCCGCCGCCTCCCTGAGGGGAGGCACCTGCGGGCAGCGGGCCGAGGGCCCGGCCCCCCCGGGTCCCTGGCGGGGCGACAGTGCCCGAGGGGGCTGCGTGTCGCACGAGGCGCGTGTGGCGGGCGTGACGGCCACCCCGAGGAGCCTGCAGACGCGGTCCCCGAGGAGCGGGGGGCGACAGCCGCAGTAACCCCAGCGTTAGCGCGGTTTGGTAAGTGCCGAGCGCCGAATGACCGGTTCGGTCGTTTGGTTTGTCAGGCGGCAGGGTCTGCCCCGGCGCCCAGGTAGCCTGCGTGCCCGCCGCTCGTTTTGGGTGACTTTTGTGACAGACCAGCCGGACTCCCAGCAGCGCTCCCTTTCACAGCGCTGTCTCCGCATGGATCTTCTCAGCGGTGGTCCACCGACTGCTGTGCTTTATTAGTTGTGGTAGTGCAGTCATTTAGAGGAAAAGACGTTTTATTGCTTGTAATCAGTACTGACAGCGTGTGGCCGAGCAAGCATCGTTAAAATCAACAGGGCAATGCCCAAATGTTGACTGCTTGGTTTCTGCCTTTTCCTTACCTCTTAGTTTCCTCTCTCCTCCTTCCCACTTTGTTTCGGACCTCTCTGAAAGGAGTTAACCCCCCCCCAGCCCGGGGGTGTACCAGCTGCCTTTGCACCTGCTGGTGCTGAGGAGCCTGCAGCTGAGGGCATCCCCCCCAGCCCTCCCAGCTGCCCCAGGCTGTCCATAAGCTGCAGCTGGAGTCATCTATTGGCAAACTTAAGGAAATAATAAATACTTCCTTTCCTCACACACTGGATGGAGCATAAATGCTGGGATACTTCGTTGCAGCATGAACATGGGAATACCAAGGTAAATCTGAGGAAATGATGTCATGTAGTAATTCACAAATCTCTTGCTCTGTGAACAAGCTGCCTTGATAAGAATGTCAATGGATGATGTCTCCTCTGCTCTCAGATGAAATCAGAAAAATGAAATCATAGCTTGGGAACCTGGGCTCGTCCCTCAAACTGTAACAGCCAAAGGTTTATTGATGGAAATCCCTGGTTCGTTCCTCCTTTATAAGTCGAGATGAACACCTTTCTGAGAGCAGCTCTGTGTTCAGAGGGGATCCCTGCATGGGTGACCTATTTTGAAAGTGCATAGGTTAGAAAATTTTCATAAGAAGATTATGTACTATCTGGAGGTGTGGGAAGGAGATGGTGTGCATCAGTGGGGCAGCCAACGCAGTAATGGAAATTGGACGTGGTGGGGTGATATCAATGGGAGAAGGAAGATCTGGTCCTTCGCCTCAGTGAAGGAAGGTGGGAAGTTTCTGTGGTGATGTCAGTCTGATTTTGTTTGATGTTAGAATGAAAAGTATGACCTGAAAACTGGCGAGTCGTTTGAGGAAATCAGTGGACTATTCTTACAAAGCTGATAATCGTAAGTGATTTTACTTTATAAAGCTGCTTTATACTGCTGCTGTTACAGAAAGGCTTATTGATTTTCAGAGGCTGAGGCTTGTTTCCTAAATTGATCTATCGCTTTGTGGAATTGTTGTTTCTAAACGAACTGCCTC
This sequence comes from Pelecanus crispus, assembly GCF_030463565.1. Classification (NCBI taxonomy): domain Eukaryota; kingdom Metazoa; phylum Chordata; class Aves; order Pelecaniformes; family Pelecanidae; genus Pelecanus; species Pelecanus crispus. Next base: position 36,840,790 of record NC_134650.1, read on the forward strand.
ACTAACTACTTCTAAAATGTCCTTTTATTGAATTACTATGTACTTTTTATAAGGAAGCATTTACAAGAAGAATTACTTTCTGAACTAGTAAACAGTATTACTGTTCTCCTTTTAAAGACAGGGAAATGCGAAGACTAGAAACGAAGTTTCAGATGTTCAAAAGTAACCTGTTGTTTTAGGTATTTCTTTACTACACGGTTTAAATGATTGTTTCAGAGCTGTTTTCCACTGGTAGCAACTCAAGTAATTTCTAGTGCCTCTGAAAGTCTCTATGTTCTAGTCTTACATGGGCATTATGATTAATTCTGTGAAAGTTGTCTATGACAGTCTATTTCTTTTGTAAAAGCTAAAAAAAAATAGAACTTCATAAAAAAAAAAGTACAAAAATCAAGAAATATGGGCATGGATGTGTTGTGAACTTTGTTACTAACTGTATTGCTGAGTTCTAAGAGCCTAATGAAGTTTAGGATCAATTAACCTTTACAGAACAACCACAGAATCTGTTAAATGAATGACCATTTAGAAGGCTAACACTGCACTTGGTTTCTTTTGCTGTGGTAGAAATGTTGGTTTGCTCTGAAATATGTGTATAATCTTTGTGGTATTGCGTGGAAGATAAAAATCCTGGTCAGCCCTCTTACAGTGATTAGCGAGGAACAGTGCGTGCTGGCTGTGGGATGATGCAAATGAATACTAGAGTTCAATTAACTCTAATAACCATCTTCAACTTAACGGTGCAGTAGCTGCAGATTTTTTTTTTTTTTTTAAACATTCTGGCCAGTTTAGAGGGCTTTGTCACAGAAAATGCTGAGTATTCATACAAGTGTGTGTTCTCTGCCTGCTGATCTGAATACTTTGTACTGTAATTGTTTTTCCTTGCTAAAAGCCACCAGGCACAACAGTGTGACATTACTTATATGTTTTCAGGTATTTTACTGGTAATAAGAAAGAAAACAGAAAAGCACCAGAAAACTCTCCTTAGGAGAGGTAGCCAGAAAACCATTAAAACTGAGAAAAGCAGAGGAACCTTAAGAGCATTCTGTCTTCCTGTCCAGTTTCACATAGGGTGCATTTTAAACAAGGCTGAAAGAACAGAGCCGGTGCAGGAGAACCATGGGGTGAAATCTCAGCTTCGTCCCAAGAAAACCTTTTGCAGCAGAAACATTAATGAACTGGCACATGTGATTGTGGCTCGGCAAGGCCAGGATATTGTCTGTCATACCTTAGGTTTCAGCAGCAGATCCTGTTTTGTGAGTTTCATGCTTGAGGGCAGCATCCGTGCCCTTCCCTTTGCATGGGGCTGTTCCCAGAAGGAATAGGCAGCCTTTGTGGCTGGGCAGCGTGTGCTCCATGGGCCACGATAGAGGCCCCCCCAATAGGGGAGACCCAACCCCCAGCTGCCCACCTGAGTAGGGAATCTTACAAATGTCCATTTGAAGGGAGCTGTATCCTTGCCCTGGGAGATGAAGATAAAGGTATATGGTTGTCTTTTTCTCAAGATGCATAACATTATTTTGGTAGGTGCTTAGTTGTGGTATCTCTGCCAGAATGTACTTCCTCGTGCAGGCAATAAGCTTGTAAGCAGTTTAGCCTAGTTACCACGTAGTGTGGGTAGTAAACAGGGTGGGCAAATGGGGTTGTGTGCAGGTGCGTTGGTGTTGGAGGAAGATGGTGGCTGTGCAGCAGCAGCGCAATCTCTCCCTGCCACATGAGACTGAGTGCATGGTGTATGGGATAACACTTATGGGTGAGGGGATACAGCCAGGAATCTGCGCTGGTAACTTAATTTAGGATTGTAGTCCTGGACCCCTGTAGAATACTTCTTTTTTTCTCATTTGTCCTTGGAAAGAGGATAAATTCTTTACCTAAATCCATACAAAGAACATTGATTTACTGATTCTTTTCCCAGTATGTGCATAATAAATGACTTCCCTTTTCAATATTTTGTTTTACTATTGCTGAAAGAGTAAGCAGGTGGCTGTTTACAACATGAGCTTTCGATATGCTCGCATCCATAGCAAAACACAGGAGTGTAAAACAGCCAATGGGCCGGGAATCTGTTGGAAAAGACAGCAGTGACAAAGGTTGCCCACATTAACTGCCAAAAAATGCTCTTTTTTTTTTTTTTTTTTTCTCCCTTTCTAGGCTGAGTGCCTGCCTGCCTGCCTGTGTTTTTTGCATGAGGGTGAAGAGAGGACTTTTCTCTTTTTGTGGTAGTGTTGGCTGCTTATTTAAGTTGTATATTCTGTCCTATTGTTAATATAGTTCCAAAATGAGTAAGTCAGAGGGCATGTACATTCTAATTAGTAGTTATCTGAGACAGCTCTCAGAGCAAAGACTTCTTTTAAATTGTTTTGGATCTGAACATACTGTATCTACTTGAATGACGAAATGTTAGTAAGCAAAAAAGCCAAAGTTCTTTGCAGGAAGGCAATTGCTGCATAGCAACTGCACAGAGAGGATGCAATGAAGCTTGCATGTGTTCTCTGTTGTTGCTATTTTTGTCTTCATTTTCTCCATGTTCTGAAATATACAGAAATTATTAAAGTTGTTGGAACCAGTTATTTCATTCGTTGCTACTTATGCTCTAAAAAAAGAGAAGCAAACAATGCAGTTTGGTTTTTGTATTTCAGGAAGAAATAATAAAGGCAATTTAATATGCCATTTACAAGGGGATCCTGCAACTGAGATTTCAAATTAATATGGTCTTTAATATATGTGACGTGTAAGGGAAGAGAGCAAGGTTAAAGAAATACGAAGACTCTCCATGATGGTAGATGTTCTTTCCAGTCTCACTCCGTTTTTGTATCCATCTAAACAAATTTCTGTTGCCTTAAAAGATAACTAACTCTACAAAACCAAAACATAGCATAGCTGTTAAAACATAATTCAAATTTGAATTTAATGGGGTGACTATAAACAACAGCGGGGAAATAGTTACTTGGAAGGATAAACTATCTTGTAGTGTATCTTTAAATAAAGCAGTGGGCTGACTGGTTTAGCAAAAGGAAATTTGCGGAGGAATGGGATTCTAAAGTGATACTTAATTTCTAATAAACTTGAGAGTAAGGTTTGCCATGATGAACAGTGTCTGTGGAAAGCCTGTTACGTCCATAGAAAATGTGGGACACCCTGGTCTGAACTGTCCTTGTGGATGCACCGAGCCCATGTTAGAGGGATTTGGCCAGCCCCACGGCTGACTTGGGACTGTGGGGTCCCACTGCAATAGGATTGCTGTTACTCTGTGCTTCATCACCTTTCTGTAGTAGTACAGAAACTTGTAGGGCATTAGGATTAAGAGCAAGCATACAAGCAGAAAGAAGGCCTGTTTACTGGGAAGTGACATCTGTGGGAGGGAACCATATGAAACCTTTCCACTTGAATGTGAATGAGTCCCAGCAGGCAACCCTCAATGTAGCCAGGTGCAGGTGGATCGGTTACTTGTTGAAAGCATCCCATTCTCCATCACCTTGCTCTATCATGTTCAGTCTCTATATGATAAAGGTGGAAAATGTGGTGTTCTTTGTATTTCTAGTAACATGATATTGTACCTCTGTTTTCAGAAAGCTGTAGTAGAGGAAGCCGCGTTAGTATGTGACTCCCCAGTCAAGGGAGTCACCTAAACAAGAAAATGGGGGATGTACCTTTGAAAAGGGAAGGCGGAATCTTTTACTCTAGTCCAATAAAGGAGGAAATTGTCCAGAGTGGCTTTTTTTTTGGGTAGCTACTCTTCTCTGCAATAATACTAACAGAAAGGAGGTTCTTCCAAGTGTGGAACAGTTCTGGAATGGGTCAAAGAAGCTAATTAGCTTGTACAAGCTAGCTAAGGATCTGAACCAGGGGAAAGTAATTCCTGTGACTAAATATAATCCTAATAATTTGTTGCTTATGTTTCTATCATCCTCCTTGATTATTACAAATTTTATTCACCATAAATATTATTTATAAACAATGTCCTCTTATGTTTGTACCTTGCCAAATAATAATGTGAGAGCTGAGTAACAGGAATGTGTGAGCCATTCTCTAACAACAGGTATGAAGATCCTTCACGCCCTCCACTGCCTTACCCTAGCAAAGCACTGCTCTCCAGGACAATTTAAATATGGGTGTGCCAAGGGGTAAGTGGAGTTCTCCTTCACTGATCTGTTAAGGGTTAGTGTGGGTGCTGGGAACACAGGGCTATACACGGAAATCCAGCAACTGTCTTTAACCAAAAATGTCCTGTGGCATGCAGTAAGGCAGTGGGAAGTCTGTGTTTATAATAAAACATTCAGTTGTCTCTTCCTCTTGTTTCAGGTTTTTGGGAAGACTCCCTTTCATGTCAGCAAGGGGCAGGAATGTAATGAAGAGCTGGAGTTAGCAAATGCATGATCTTCAGGCTTTCAACAGTGGCTTCTGAGTGGGCTGAGCTTTAAAAGTATGTTCTAGGCTTCCTGAATGGGGACCTGGATGAGATAATTGGAAAAGCAGGCTGAGAGTCAGGTCTTCTGTGAAGCTCTCTGATCTGAGTTATTTCTGACAATGAAGTATATCTTCTGAATTATGTGATGTATTGCATTCATTGGGCATTGGGAAGAGCCTTAGTAGGTAAGGCTGACAGATGCCACTCTTTCATGGTCCTCTGCAAGATCTGGGAACTTTAATGCCATTATTTAGGAAGCTCAGGAGATTCTTCAGGCAGTGTCACTATGTTTTGAGCTCCTCTAGGAGGAATGTGGGTCTTGTACGCAGCAGAGGCTCACCTAGTGTTAATAACTCCCTCCACAGCCTCTATAAAGGGCAGTATTTCGACAATGTACAGAAATGTCAGGGCCCGATACTTCACTGCACTTAGTGCTCCCTTTGAGCAGCAGGCTTTTATCTGTAGATTCTGGTGACCAGAATGTTTGCTGTCTTTTAGGTAAATTATTCATCAGGCACGAACTGCTGGACACTTACATATCTGTGTAAAAACTCTATTTCTAAATTTCCACCTATATGAAATGGGCCATTGTATGTTCAAATTGTATTACCCCTTCAAAGATATTTCATGACAGCTCATAAGTAGATGAGTGTAAGTAGATTATGTAAAGAGCTATTTGTAGGCTGTTGATGAATGAGGTTTCTAGAGCCAGGGTTATTGAAAAAACCTAGTTTCAGTTAAGCCCTGGTACAATTGGTGTGTTATCAGAGAACACTGAAATGCAGTGGTGAAAGGGACCTAAAAGGATGATTAATTTCAGAATAAACATTTGTTTTATGCATTTTTTTTAAAGATCTCTGGCAACACTGTAGTATTTCAACATTTCACAACTATAACAACTAAAAAGCTTTTCTTAAATCACCAATCTAAATTTTCTTTGTTGTGCTTAACATAATTCTATCTTTTCTTCGTCAGTGGTCACTGGGAAGCTGTCTCTTATTTTTTCTATACTATGCTTTGGTTTATCATTTTGCTAGAACACTTGTTTTAGTCTCCTCTTTTATAGATTACAAACACCCCCAATTTCTTCATTTTTTTCCCTTAAAGGCCATGCTTTCTAAACCCTGTTCTTATGACTGTCATCAGGACTGGCTTCAATTTCTGAAGATGGCGTCTTAAGCTGGACATAGTATTGAAGCTAAATACATCATGACTGCTAACTGGGTTGGAATAGTTACCTCCATTTCTTACAAGTGACACTTCTCCCAGCTTGGGACTTTTGTGTGTGTGTGTGTGTGACATGGTTGTGCTGTTGATTTAGGCTTTTAGCTTCAGGTTCACAATAACCTGTTTCATATCCTTTTCAGAAGGAAAAGTACCACCAGGTCCTTTTCTGTCTGCATTGCTACCTACCCTGTCCTTCCCTATTCCGCATCTGTGTGCTAGATCCCTTCTTTCTTCTTGCACGACTTGTTCAGCTGAATATCACCATTCTGACTTAACACCATTTCACGAGTCGGCTGAGATCATCCTGAATTTTATTCCTCACTTACGCATTTGCAATTGCTTTCAGCTTGGTGCACCCATGAACTCTTAGTCTCCGTTTGGTCACTCAAAATGAATAATATTGGTCCCTGGGTAGATTCCAGGGGACCCACCTTGAAATTTCTTTCCCGTTTGTCAGTGCATTGGGAATAATTACCTCAAGAGGGATAGGGATTTCTTTTTTTTTTTTTTTTTTAAAAACCAGTTACAGGGGTAACATGACAATTGTCACTTGGCTCTTATTTCGTATTATCTTACTTATGAACATGACAGGTTGGGCAGAGTTAAAAGCTCTAGTTTAAAGGAAATTAGTTCATATCTACCACTTCCCCTCTAACTACTGAAACAAGTTCCCTATCAGACACGAAAACCACGACTTGAATCATCCCTCCGTTCTGTGAACTCTTGTCATCCTCTGAGAAGTCCAGTAGATGGCACTCTGGATCTGTAACTCTGTTTTAAAGTAAAAGTGATCACAATTCCCTACTGTGCTGATTATTTTAAGTACTTGCTTCTCGAAGTTTGGCATCTAAGCTTAAGATTAAAATTACTGTAGTAGTAGAATTCTTGTTAAAGTGGGTTTGGGTTCACGTGGTCATTAAAAAAAAATCTGATAATCCTTCAGCGTGTATTTGCAAAGCACAATTTTATATAGTATCACGTCGAGGGAGTAAGCCATCTCTGTGAGGGCGGTTGGAACACGTTCCAGTGTTGGCTGTGCGATACACTTGTGTATCTGTGCCTGATGCATGAAGAAGCAAAATAAGAACAGAGGACCAGGGATCGTTCTGTATGTTCTCCCAGTCTGCGTATGGCCCAGTTGTAATTTAGATGAAGGGATGGAGGTTGTTCTCAGATCAGGCCAACCACTATCACCATGATCCATAGGTCATAGAAAAGGTATAGTCTGTTTTAAAGACTTCAAGTTACATTAGTTCTGCTAATGGCATTACCTCTGGAATTCTGTTTCTGATTGTGTTTAAGTTGCCGGAAACCATACCTACTGCTTTATTTTGATAACATCATGTGGCTATAGTTGGGATCTGCTGGCTATATTCCTGCTGAGTGCTCTATAGGCTCCTGCAGTCGTTTGGGGAGTGGAGCCTGGACCCTGCTTTCTCTGGGGGCCCAAGGCATGGCTGTGTGGCTGTGTCAGTGTGTTGGGGGCCTGCACTCAAGACGTTGGAGAAGAGCAGCTTTATGCTTGTAGGGGGTAAGTGAGCTGCTAGAGGAAATCTCCAGGCTGCTAGTCCAAAGATTTACCACTGAGACATGATGGACCAGACTGCTGCCTCCTGCCTTTTTGAATACTGTCTTCCTGATAATTGATTGTGTCAAGGCAAAGTCAGTGGTGTTTAACCTAACCAATCTTGGCTTTGCCTTCAAAGGGACTAATGCTTAGGATGCTAGTTAGCTCCATTCATCCAGGATTTTGGAGCTCCCTCTCAACTCTTCCTGACCTGTGAGTACTCCTGAGTCTTCCAGGACAAAATAAAACAAGTTAGCTGAGCCACCTGGCAGTGGTTTGAACCGACTTGTTTGACTTTGCCCTAGAACTGACTAGAAGTGCTTACACAGCCAGTTACTGGGTCTCAGCTGGAAGGTGTTAACTAACAGCTGAGAAACAGAAAGGAATGGTTTTCTAAATGGCCTGTGAACTGTACGCCCTGGGTGAGAGGCTTTACATTAGCCTGTTGGCTTTCCCTGGAAGAGGCAAGGTGTGCTCCTATGGCCTGTTCCAGTGGAGGGATGCTATAAGAAGCTGTCATGTCTCAGCTGCTAGCTAGTGTATTTTCCTGCAAAGGTGTGTTCCCTGCCTGTGCAGCACAAATGGGATTGCTGTGCCTGAAGGTGTCCAGCGGAGCCACACAATGTGCTTCACAGTGGTGCTGTGAGAGGCTTGGGGTGGAGACTCCATTGTAGAACCTTATTTTGTTGTGTATGTCAGAGAATGGGGAAGCCAGTTTGGTGCACCAGGTTGTCTAACAGTCTTTGAAATACAAAAAAACCTTTTTTCCCCTTTCCTGTTAGTAAGCTGGCATATCTATTGTATCACAGGATTGTGAGGAAATGATAACATTTCTTATCTGTACAATATTATAATTTTTGAGAAGAATAACAAAGTTGGAACATGCGTCATGCTCTTCACTTAATGTATTGGTGAATATTTGCACAGAGAACCACAAATGAAATAGATTACCCTGTTATCCAGGAGCTCATCTATATGCAAGATGAAGAGCTGTCTTACAGACAGAAATGTATATTTGGTTTAAGTGCCTTGTGCTTAGAGTTCATACACATCCCCTCCAGTACTTACCTATTAAAAGAGTTCACAGAAACTACACTGTAAACCCGCTGGAATAATTTTTATTAAATAATTTTCTCTGGTAAACAGGGAAAACAGAGCTGCAAGGAGGTTAAAATCTGGGCTTGGCTTCCCCACTAATGACAAACTCAGGCCCCAAAATTTGCTGAGACAGAGATGACAGGCTCTTGCAAGTACATCAGGTCATCCACCCATCCCTCCTTTCTGGTTGCTGCAGGGTACAGGTGCACTCAGACAGAAAGGACTGGGTTGCTTCTGAGCTTTGCTCACACACAAGGCAGAGCAAGAGGGAGGTGTGGATAGTGTGTACACCTGTCCCACTCAAATGCACTAGACCAGCACCACCAAACCTTTCTTTCTTCACACTGGCTGAAGAATATGGGCTGTAAGAGTACTGCAGCAATATTGGTGGTTTTATTTCAGTTCTGGGTGTCTATTTATAAACTGCCAGCCTTGGATGGTTCCAAGTCAAAACGATTTGTGTTTAAAGAAAAGCTGCATGGGAGTAGGGATGCTACAGGTAGGTAGGATTGCCAGTGAGCCCATTCACTCACATCTGCTATGTGCCCCAGCCCAGGAAACAGTGAATGATGCTCAGGCAGTGGCACTTGATGTGATCTTGGACAAATTTCTTACCTCTCTGGACTTGGTCGCCTATCTCTAAAACAGATGTTTCCTTCCCATTGCAATCCGCCTGGAGACTTGTAGTCTTATGTATTGTATTATCACTGGTGGGCTTTTTCAAGTGGAGGAGGGACAGGATGCCTTTTGTTTATGTTAGGCTTTGATGGTATCATCACAGGGGTAGGGGATTTGCTGTGCAGTGCATCATCCCAAACATTTTTGATGATAGCATCAGATTTTTCTCCTACTTGCCCTTTTCCCTAGAAGGGGGTTAGGCTCTTCGGGTGTTGCCTGACAAAATTCAGGAGGTGGGTGGGTGTGGTGAGATTTTCTGGCTGCACCTCTCTGTAGGGTTACCGAGAGTGCAGAGGGCCCTCAACCCAAACAGGGAGCAGCCTGCACAAATGCAAATAGAAGCAGAAGATTCTCCAAGGCACCATGTTTCTTCTTTCTGGAGCAACTTGCCAATAGAGGAGGAGATGATGTTGGAAAACAGCTGGGCTGTTCTCTGTGTGTGTGCATTTGGCCAATCATCCTTCACATGAACACTTCAACCTCTTGGAAAGATGCGGTTTAAGCCAGGTGTTGGTATTCACTTGCTGTCTTCACATCACAATAAGGAAACGCAAGGGAAATTGGTAAGCTAGTGAAAGGCTGTGTCTTGACAGAGAGGAGGAGCAGAATCTAGAGCTTATTCGTTGCTTGTAATCTCACTGATCTCTCTTCCAGTAGTATTCTGTCTGTTCACACAACAAATGTTGCTGCAGGATGCCTTCATGTCCTGCAGCTCACCCTAACCTTCAGTGGCTTCTTTCTGCCTCCTTTCAGTACTCTGCCCAATGTGCTTTCTTCACCCTCTGCATACTTGCTTACGTGCCTCCTGACCATCTTCATCCTGCTTTCAAACTTGGAAGACGTGGACAGACATACCTATAGCATGACTGCAAGCCCTCATTTTCTTGGGTAATCTTGCTCAAAAGAGCAAAGTGTCCGACTGCAACCAGTTCTGAAGCACTGAGGTGCAGAAGTCCAGCACTACATGGCATGTAGTGTTGAAAGTAGTGATAATCTAGACCGTGTATCACCTGTGGAACTATATGAAAGCAGACTGTTTGGCAAGTGCTTTTAATGAAATGTGCTTAAGCACTTTGTTGCACTGGAACCACAGTCAGCCTGTGGCACATGGAATATTTTCAGCTGGAAAGTCTCAAAATTGTTGAGTCAAGTCCTGTAGTGTTTCAGGAATAGCTCAGGGAGCTGCTGACAGCTCAGACAAATTGGTGTTTTTCTACCTGAGTTGTTGGCCATTCAAGCTGAGCTCAAAGCAAATCTTTGGGGCTTTGGGGAAGCCAGTGACAAATCAAAGAATCTTGTTTAACTTGGCCATGGCTGAATGCTGCACTTCCTTGTAGGGCTTGATACACTCCTCTGATTCACAGACAACATCTGCTTCTCCTCACTGACAATTCCTAAGATGACCTCTTGAAGGAAAGGGAGCAAGCATAATTTTCTGAAATGCTGGTGATTCTCAGTGGAGCAATTGCAGGTGTGTGCAGAAGGCCAAAGCCAAGTGTGGTGGATGAACACCTGCATGCTGCCATGGCTGAATACATCTGCTTTACCTATTTCTCTTTGCTTACCCAGCACTGATTGCTGATGGCACCATGTGGTACATGGATTTCAGGGTGCTCAGCCTCCTAAAGTCTGAAGGGCATGGTTAAATACTTTGCAAGGACTAAGAACTGACATGTATCTAGGTGTTCTTTTTGGTACCTGATGTTAAGTACTACCAATACTTAACAGCATCTAAAGGCTAGCACTTTCACTTCTACTGGTCTCTAGTCACAGTATTTTCTATCTTCATATACAGATCTCCTGTCTGTTCATCCCAGTGTACCCACCATGCCTCATGCACATTTTACCTTATGTGGACAAAGCATACGTGGACTCGGGTAGTAGTTTTGTTTGACTAGGGGCTTCCTGTAAATGGCAACCAGAGGGCCTAGCCCACCCCTGTGGCACAAGCTTTTAAAGTCTCATTATTGCTCTGAATCACACCTTCGTCTCCACACCCTGAGTCATATATTAAAATAAAACTGTGGGAAATAATAAAACCCAGTTATATGAATGTGTTTTTTATTATAAGAGTTCTTAAATTTTTTTTTATTACTGCTTTGAGGCCAACTCATCGTCTTTTGTTATGTTCATTACAAAAGGCTTTGCTCCAATTCCTGTTAACTTGAAGGGAAAGGAACACAGTGAAGAGCAGTTCCTTGCTGGCATCCATTCCCTTGTCCTCGGCATGCCTCACAGTCTTTACCACAGCTGCTCTACAAGAGCCCTCTGGGGTAGGTGGTGTTACAGGGGAGGTTGACCAGGCAAGTTTGCAGAAGACTACTCACAGAACAGGGGGTCAGATCGAGTTCTCTTTAAGTCTCATAACTAGCACTCTAGCTCATGGCTTCTATTGTTCCAGGTACTCCTGATATGAGCTACTGTTCTTTGTCAAGCACATATGAAATTGTTTTTGGCTTTGCTGATGTCATGTCTGCTTTATCCCCAGAAAAGTGAGAAATTTTTCTCAGTCACAAAGAGGTAGAAGATGGGATTGGAAAGGGGGGAGGGGAAAAGAAAAAAAAAAAAAAGTAAGTAGGAGGTGGAAGGGTTCTTTATATTTGCTGATTAGAAAAGTAGATTGTTCCCATTTAAAAAGGAATGATCTGCAAGACCACATTTTTGTTAAGTATTTAGGCTCTGTAGATTGGGGAATGGGTGGAGCCCTTTTCTTCCTAGGGCTTTGTAAATTAAAGTGTTTGTATCTTGACTGAAGCTTGGGAAATTCCTTTTCATCTTCAGTTTTAGATCATACTTGTTGACCACACCAGTACCAGGACTCCTTGCTCAAAAACCAGCACATCATCCATGCCACTTTCTCTCACCCTAAAAAGTAGCTGAATGTACAGAAACTAACTGAGTCCTGGATGAATGCTCCACTGGAGCCTGGCATCATACCAAAATAAAATAATTCCTCTGTGCACCTCTGGCTACAGTTTCCAACCCCCCCTTTTTTTTTTTTCTTCTTTGTTTTTTTTTTTTCTTCCCCCTTTTCATGTGTCTCTGCTTTCTCAGATAGTAGCTCAGGCCTTAGCCTGCGCTCTAAGAATAGTCTGATATTCAAGATCTTCCTCCATTGCAGGGCATGCTACTTTCTGCCATCCCTGTCACACACTTACCTAGGTCATCTGAATTTCTTTGGGCTTTTAGAAGAGCAGGTGCTTCTGAGACTACAGCCTGAAGCTCTGATGGAGCAGGTGAGTCAGAAGTTGGCTTCCTAGTTACTCTATGAGGAGAGGGTGCTAAAGTCTTCATTACAGATTTGCTGTAGCTTTTTTCCGAAGCTTCTCATACAAGCGCTACTCAAAAAGATTTTTTTTTTTTTATGATGTGGGCTTCTGATCATCTAAAATTCTGCTGCTATGAAACTTACAGTTCAGAGGGCACCCAACAACTGTATGGTGTTGAGGACTTGTGGTGGTGAATGACTTCCCAGTAGTCTTTTTATGTATCTGCTTCTGTCTGTTGCTGGGCATGTATTAAATAATTCTCCATCATCGGAAATGCGTTAAATGTTCCCTGACTGACCATCCACAAATCATTTAAATAGCATTCTTCTGGTTTATTGAATGTCTTTTGTGACATGTATTATTCTCTGCTTAATAAACCATACAGGATCCAAAACTGTGGCAAGTCCACTTGATCTCTGAGGATGGCATGCATTTTAAAATGATTTTTACCTGTAGACTCATTAAATCATGAGACATTTTCTACTTTGGTGCTAGGAAATAAATAGAAGTTCCTGTCAGGTAATCAAAAACCCAACAGACCAAGAAACTGGCTCTTGAAAGACACAATAGATCAACAGGATAGCCCCGTGTGGACCAAATGCCTGGAAACTGGGCATCATCTGAAAATAATGTATACAATGGTTGAAACCTCTGGGCACAGCTGTGAAATCCCTGCAGGTATTTTATTCCCTGTTCCTTAGTAATTCAGGTGACTTTTGTAAGGCTAATGCCTGGAGAGCTCCCATGGAAACGAGACCTAATGATGGGTAGAAATAGTGCTGGGGAGAAACACGTTACAAAGGCTTCACAAAAGCTCCTAATCCATGAGATCTAATATATACTATTGAGGATATTGAATAATGGATTTGCTCACTGTACAAATATAAAGCTCGTTACAGGTACCTTTCACTAACTGTGGCGTTCTGAAACTGTTCATCCAGGCTCTAATGTCCACCCTTTTTGGTATTGAGTTATTGTACTAGGATATATTATCAAACTGAAATACTGGCTGCTTCACTCTTTCTGTTTCTGTGGTTTGTCAGAGCTTCTGCATTTCTGAAAAGAAGTGTATTTTTAAGGGAAGAAAACGATAGCTTTGAACCTGAGTGTTTCCCCACAGGGTAGCTGTTCATGGTCCTTTTGGTTTTGTGAGTAATCGGTCTGGTCCTGGGCACTCAGTATCTAACATTTTGCATACAGTGAGTGGGTGAATGACTTATATCCATGGCAGTGGTGCCTGCAGGTAGGTAGAACAACTGGGAAATTCAGTTCTTATAAATCTATAAAAATAGCTAAGAGGTGTAATGTACTGTAAAGCTGCCACATTAACACGCACTGGGCTGTCTTTTCATTGTTTTGATATGCAGCAACAGTTTTATGCCTGTCTCAGAAGGTGTTATAAAGCTTTGTTTCAACATGGGTAATATTCCAAATCCAAATTTTGCTTCATTTTTATGTGGTTTCAGAAAACTAAAATTAACTAGAGTGCATTTGCATTTACCCTGCTTGTCACAATTACAAGGCAGGTGCAGAAATAATGAGAGTTGGTTTCATTTAGTAGCAAAGATTCAGCAACGTTTGTCCTATCCAACTGTCCATTTTTTTTTTTTCCCCCCCTGTAAGTGAATTGAGAACCAGAGCTTGAGATGCACAATCGCTAGCTTCAGTTGCTTGGCCTTTCTTTGCCCCTCTTTCCCCATGTCTCCACAGGGTCTCTCAGGAGAGCTACTATAAATCAGCTAACACTGAGAAGCACACATGCAAAAGTGTGTCAATCCCGAAAGCAAATGGGAGCAAGGTGGCCAGGTGTGTGTTTTAAGGTGACAAACACCAGTGCTGCTTTACTCCTGAGACATCACCCCAAGAGGCATTTGACAGTCAGTGATGTCTGTGCTCTGACTCTCACCATTTAGTTGGCCTTTGTTCCCCTGCAAACAAGCTCTTGGACTGCTCCTTCCACCCCCAGGCTGCCTTTTCCTTCCTCCTCCTCCATCCCTTTCAATGGAAGGGGCTCTTGTTGACTTCATGACATTATTCTCTTCTTCATGCTTTCCATCCTCTGATGAGGAGAGGAGGAGGAGGTGGAAAAACCCTGAGGGGACTGAAGCCATGATAAACTCAGGTTCAGCATGAAGAGATACACAGCTTTTCCCCTCCTAATGGCCACAGCAGGACACCTGTCAGGGCCTTTCTTGTGTTACTCTGCTATCCTCTTGTAGAGCAACAAGCCATTTTTTTTGCAACAGTTTCCAGGGAAGAGGTAGCTCAGAACCCAGCAGAGAAGTCCTGTGGTGTGACAGGCTTTTACTTGGACCTGTTGCCTGTCTGCATGATGCCTAGACTAGAGGGAAAAGCCGCTCAAAAAGGGGGCCAAGAGCAGAACAACACCAACCCTAATAATGACTTATTCTACTGTGTTTGCTGCCTGAAAGGTGAAACAGCTTTGAGTGATAAACTTGCCCCATGGTGTTCCCCTGAGAAAGCATTCTGACATCTCCTCCTGTGTGTTTTTTGGCAACGTGTGGTCAGAAGAATGAAGTTCTGTTCTGTGACCCAGAAAGCCTGACTAGACCAGCGTCCTGGCAGCTTTCTTGGTTTTGTGCTAATTTCATGTGAAGTTGCTCAGCTTATGCTGACTTCTTGCCTATCTCCATGCTAGCATCTGTCTACTATCCTCAGCATATTACAAGTGGTATCACTTGAAGGAGTGGGATTTCCAGGGTGGGGCCTCAATCCTTCCCTGAATTTTCAGTTGCTTTGTTCACATCAGCAAAGAAGGGTTTGGGTTTATTCTAGTCTGTGTAACTGAGAACTGTCCTGGTTTCAGCTGGGATGGAGTTAATTTTCTTCCTAGTAGCTGGCATAGTGCTGTGTTTTGGATTTAGTATGAGAATAATGCTGATAACACATTGATGTTTTAGTTGTTGCTAAGTAGTGTTTATACTAGTCAAGGAGTTTTTAGCTTTCCGTGCTTTGCCGGGTGCACAAGAAGCTGGGATGGGGCACAGCCAGGACAGCTGACCCAACCTGGCCAAAGGGCTATTCCATACCACAGGACATCATGCTCAGTATGTAAACTGGGGGGGATGTTCAGAGTGATGGCGTTTGTCTTCCTAAGTAACCGTCACACGTGATGGAGCCATTGCTTTCCTGGAGATGGCTGAACACCTGCCTGCTGATGGGAAGCAATGAATGAATTCCTTGTTTTGCTTTGCTTGCACATGCAGCTTTTGCTTTACCTATTAAACTGTCTTTTCTCTCAACCCATGAGTTTTCTCACTTTTATTCTTCTGATTCTCTCCCTCATCCCACCCAGGGGGAGTGAGCGAGCAGCTGTGCAGTGCTTAGTTGCCAGCGGGGGTTAAACCACGACAGAACTGATGACCAGATACAGCTCATGCTCTTTATGAAGGAGTAGAAGTCTAGGGAGGACAGCTATAAGGAGTGTTTCTAGATAGAATTCTTGGTATCCATTCTGGAAATACCATATACATGTCTTTCCTTAGTGGTTTAGACTTGTGTCTGTCCAGCTGATAGTGGCTGATCCTGTCCTGGGACTCAGAACTGCAAAGTAATGAACATTCAGGTTATCATGGAGAACTCGGACTCCCTAACATAGAGGTTAAGAAAATATAGGTTCCAACGGACAGTTGGCTTAACATTATGCATATATTTCCTGTCTTCATGTACTCTGTTTATTGTCAAACATCTTTCTGGTGCTTAAAATAATATTAAGTTTACCTTTCAGGTAGGAAATGCCTTCTGAGGTACAGTTTTTGTATGACTGAGGTTGTATGAGAACCAAAGAAATTGAATGTCCAAAGCAAATCATGCTCAGTGTTTTAGTTCCAAAGATGGCAAACATGTATGTGCATTTAGCCCGTACTTTACCTTGTTAGAGAAATAAAACCGAGGAGGTTTGGATCTACATGTAGCCATCTGTTAAAGGGAATTGCTCTAATGGTAGTAATGGAGTCCAGGAACTTTGCCCGATTTATCTTCGTTCTCTTTCTGGTCACTGGAAATCTGCTCAGCTCTCTTTCTCAGCATTAAAACAGGGATCATACTATGCCATTCTTTTCTTGTGGGGAATATGACATCTGTACCAAGGTGATTCTGGAAAGATAGCTGAAAATGAGCAAACCACGTTGGAAATTACCACCTGCAGCTGATGCAGGCTGGTGTGATGTCAGTAATGGCTATTTGGTGCATCTGCACTGTAAGAGCTTGTTACATCAGAAAATATAAAACAAAGTCTGAGATTGACAGAGAAAACAATAAAATCTCATACCTTTTCACTATCTCTGCTTTGTGTTGGTACAGTGTATATATAGCTGATAATTTTGCTTTTACACTGTACCAGCAGACTGTGACTCTGGCTGAGAAGTATCACCAAAACAGCATTGATGTGGAGAAGAGGGATGTGTTCTGAACAGAGATTTCAAGTGATGGGCATTAGAAACTAGTCTTAAATTATTTTATAGTATAGGTAGTCCTAATTAATAACTGTGTTTCAATTTTAGTGGTAATAACAAATAGATCACCCTGATTATCTTGAGTGAAAATGAACAAATAGGCGTATTTTGCCAGAACTCTGCAACTGTGATGACAGGGACTGTAAAAGTCTCTTTGTAGATGGAGTGAATTTGAGTCTATGTGCTAGGTTCTGCTCCTTATGATGCTTCTGTGCATCTCCCCCTGGGATGGTGAGAGAAGGGCTGGCCTGTTCCTCTCTTCTGGCTGCATGTACCACAGACTGGGGAGAAAATTAGTAGGAGAGGCAAAAGAGACATTGCATGCATTCTTTTCCCTCTACTCAGCAGTGAGCTAAGGTCAGTGCTTTGCTCTGTGAGACAGCTTGCATTCTTCTCCCGCACCCTTCAAAGGATGTCTTTATAAGAAACAAAAAAAACCCCCAAACAAAAAACCAATATCCCCCCCCCAAAGAAAACCAACCCTGAAAACCCAACCAACCAAACCCCACATTTGCCTAAAGTGGGCCTATTTCTGTTTTCTTTGTGTATGACACAGTGGTTTCATTGTTGATAATGCAGCTGAATAAAGTCTACCTGCTTTCCATTAGGGTAATAAAGTATTTATTCCTTCTTGCTAATCCAGAATCCTAGTGGGATTTAATCTGCTTTTGCACCACTTCACCAGAGTCAACCTGTCCCCTGTATTTCCCTTGGAGAGGGGATAATAGGGGTAAAGCACATTCAAGGTTAGTATCTTCTATCTTTTTTTTTTTCTTCAAACATTGTTTTTAATCTCATTCTCATACAGGATCCCGCAGTCGTTGGAAAATCTGCTTAAATGCAGATAAAGTTTGCTTATAGGAGAGCCATTTTAACTATTCTAGTACTGGCCCTATTGCAAGATTTGCATAGGAGAATATAGACATAGTGTTTTAATTTTTTCAAAGCTTTAGTGTTGTAGAAGTTGCAAAAATTGTCAGCTCAGTTTGCTTGAATTTACTTTCACTTTTGGGCTTTCTCAGTTATTGTGGATCGCATGTACTAATGAAGGTTTTTAGTTTTGTTTTTTCCTTGTCAGCAGCACCTCTGAAGGAAAGTTCAGCATGTAAAAAGTTTTAAATGCTAGAAGAAATTCCAATAAAGAATTGGTAGGTGAATATAAACATGAATGGAAGAGTTATTGCCAAGAATTTTGAAGTATAAAAAAACCCTAGATGTGATTAACTTGAAACGACCAATGAATGCCAGTGAAGGATCTGATTCAGTAAATGGTGCTTAATGCCATGAGGTGCTGGCAAACTAAGCATTAAACTCAATAAGATGTATTTGGAGGATTAGGCCCCAAATGTGATTCTCTGGTTTCATCTTGAGCTGTGGGTGAGTAGGTGTATACTGTATGACAGCAAGGTTGCTGTAGTAATTATTCATTAGCTTTAAATAACAGGGTAATTATGAACGTAAAATTCATATACCCCAACACACCCTTTTTTTGCTAGCTTTTCAATTTCTGAAGAATGCCTACAGCCCTCTGCTTTGTGTTGTAAAACAGGGCACTGCCCCTAGTTGTGCATGGTTGCTTCTTTGCTTTTTGCATGCTCCTTGCAAGAACGTGAACTGGGGTGAAAAGGTCACATGAATCAGGGAGACAGGCACTTGAAGAGAATAAAAACTCAGTTTCTCCTATGCCTCCAAGGATAATGAAGGTCACTCGGTGCCCATAAACACATGTGTACTGCACACAGGACTGGTTTCTTCCTGAAAATTCTTGAATTATCTGTGTTTTCAATTTCTGTTCACTTCTATTCTGGGGCAAAAAGCAGCTAGCAAAACAGAGATGAAAAGGACAAGTGGAAATATTTTGGGAGGACAGGACCCAGTCTGTTAATCTACATCGTGGATATTTAACCATCAGGTGCTATTGGGTGGTGTGGCATGACCAGTGAACTTGTGTTACGCAGGCAGAATAGGCAGAGTTTAAATGCTTCTGGATAAAAGTTCAGATCCAGGAATAGGTTTATCTAAAGTAGATTGAACCTAATTCACTATATTCAGAATCTCAGAAAGAAGTCCACAAAAATGACTCTGTCCTTTTACCTGTAATTGGGGACTGTTGCACATGATACGCTGTGGTTATGCTCCGCAGGTTCTGCATAGCAGCTCTGATTTACTGCATTCGTGAAGGGCTGCTACAGTGCATGGTGCAGGGAGCCCAGCACACGATGTGTGCTGTACAGCACCGCGACCTGTCCGTGCAGCAGGTGAAAGGTTCTCCGCACCCTTGCGGTCCTGTTCATGACCACAGACCTCATTCTACACTTCCTGTTCTGCAAACCCCATAACCTTGGATTAGACACCAGGGCCTTCACCTAGTGAAAGGGGTGGACGATTCAGCAAGGGCAACATGCTCAGCAGTGCTCTCCCAGCTAGCTTGTCAAGGACAGGCTGCCGGTGCCAGTTTCTTTTACTGAATTTGTTCGGTTTTGCTGTCCTTCACCCAGCTGAGTGCTGCAACCATTGGCTAAGGGTTCATTCTCTGTTTCTTGCACTATGAGCATCATACTGCGAATGCCCAGTGGAACATTCTAGCTTATACCTAGAAAGGCATACATAATTCAGGCCCTCACACAGGATATGATACATATGCCAGATGTCTTACATTGCAGGTAAATTCTCAGTGCACTGGGCTGTTGGGATAGAAGGGTCAGCAACAGTACCCTACTTGTCTGTCTTCAGATGTGCCTTCTTCAAGGTCCAATCTGGTAGGTGTGCTCTAGGACCTGAGAGTGAGCTTTCCGAATGAGATCAACAAGAGGATGCTGAGTTTGCCATCCCAGGTATATCTCAGATGTGAGACTAAGCCTAGTGCTTAGTGCTCTTGCAAATGAGATGTTTTTTTCACCACCTGGTAATATTCACGACTCGGTACCAGTGGTGAGGAGCAAAGTACTAATAACGAATAAGTGCTAATAAATTTTGGGCCGGTCACCTGATGTGTTAGGCAAGAACCTAAGATCTTCTGTGGAAATTGCCTATCACATTTTTCTGTTCTAGTGGAGAAGATGTGAGCAAAGACTGTAGTTTAAAAAGACTTATGTGGGCCATGATTCTGGTGTGCTCTGAACTTGAGAGTTGAAATAGTTCTAGTGTGGTAACAGGCTGGTGCAATTTCCATAGCAGCTGAAATGCTGAGGAGACTGGAGAGATGGACAGACTTGTGGTAAGGGAAGAAATAAATTGTCAGAAACTTGAACTTTTGGAAGAAAACTGTCATTGTCTTACCAAGTATGGAATATGGAGTGCAGATCTGTGAGACCAACCATTTGAAAACAAAATGGTTATTAGGGAACTAATTCTTGGAGTCTAATGGAGGCTTTTCAACAGTGGGCTACTTTGTTGCTGTAGTGTCTGGGTGCTCTAGGGGCCCCTTTTATTATTCTGAGATACCCTATTATGTTGTAAAATCTGCTTTTAAGAAAAAGAAAGCTGAAAAAGACAGTGTGATCTAAGTGTGATATGTAAGCAGTTGGATATCTTTATGGGCAACAAATGGTCTTCACGTTAAAAAAAAAAACCAAACCAAACCAAAATCCAAAACACCCAAAAAACAACCCCCCCCAACAAAAAGTCCCTTTGTGTTGTCACTGAATTAAAAAATTAACAGTAAGAGTCTAGGCCTGTAAGGAAAGGGAGAGCTCCTATCCAAGCAGCCTGGACAGGGTGGCTCTTTTCAAATCTTGAGCATTGCATTAGTAGAGCCCTATCTTTGCCTGCTTCTGTACCTCCTCTTGCTCTTTGTCCTCAAAACATCACTGTTATTTTTAAACACCCTGGCAGCTTGGAAAAAAATCTTATTAGGCTCTTCCAGTAACTAGCCCACTCTGCCCACCTGCTCCACTGTGCCCTCTAGCAGAAATGGAGCACACTTGACCAATGCAGTGTGACGTGTAGCTGTGTAGAGGGCTGGGCAACGATTCAGTGTTTGATATTACAAGAGTATTTGAGAACTTACTGAAATCAGGTTGGGGTCTCTGTAAGAAGTACACTAAATAAACAGTGCTTTACACAATACGAAAATGAAAACTGATACAGAAGTAATTAGTAACAGATAATCTGTGGTAGTGTTGTTGTTTGCATTAGACCAAATATAGTAGCTAAGCTGTACACAAAAAGCTGTAAGGAAAAATAGAAGGTCAAAAACACATACACCCTTTTATTGCACAATACTGTAAGCTGTATGCATGTGAGAGATATATATGTATATAAAAATATATACGTTGCTCTTTTATGCGTGTTCCTTGGACCTCACACTGTATCATTTCATAAACAGAATCTCTAAGTGCCTATTGTATTGAGCCGTTGGTTATTTTTATTTCATAACACTAACGTGTTTTTTTTCAATAGTATTCATCTGAGAACATCTGAGAGCTGAGCAGCTCTTTAAGGGAAGCATGTTTACTTGTATTAGTGGATTACTTAGCCAGTGGCCTTTGGTCCCATTACAAATTTTGCATCCTAGCATCACAGAAACACAACCATTTTGAGAGGCACGTAAACACTTCAAACACAACTTTTGAGTCCTAGAGACTGAGGCCTTTACATTTGCAAAGTAAATCTTCAAATTTTCGATGCCGAGCTTTGGATGCTGATGGCCACGGTAGACAATCACAAGTGCAGCCTTCTTCACAGGAACTATTGGTGCTCAGCATCTCTGAAAGATTGAGAAAGGTTAGGTGTCTCAGGCAGGATACTGTGAACAAACACTTCTGTGATCTTAGCCTCACATTGATCAAATTTAGCCCCGATTCTTACAGACTGTTGATGTATCAGGCAGGAACAGGACCTTTTCTTGTTGCCTTTCAGTGCTCTGTGTTAACCAGAGAGTCATTCTTCTTGTGTCGCTCTAATGAAATGGTTGACATGTCAATCCATTACTTCAGAGGTTAATGGCTACATGGAAAGTAATATAGCAGGCCCTTGTGGCAAAGCAGAAACCCTATCACACTATTTCCTTTCTGATCCCCTCAGTTTTGGCAACTGGTGGTGGTGGGGGGGAAGCTTTTTGTATCTTGATTTCTGTCAGTGACATTGGTCAGTGAACCTAGGATTTTTACAGTGGAGTGAATCAATTTTAGTTTTTTTGTTCCTTTTCCTTTTTCCTTGGCTCTTCATTTTTAAAAAAGAATCAGTGTGTGGAAGTTTGAATTATTTTGTAGATGGAACTGAATAAAAATTGTATTACAGACTCTGAGAAAACCAGGATTATAAAAGCAGGACTCTCATAAAATGAGTGTCTGCTTATTAAACAGGATTAGCTCTGTCATACAAGTGTTCAGGTGTAGCAAGCACAAGCAGAAAACAAGCAATTTTCTCACCTTTAGAAAATGGTATCCTGTCCTATTCCTTATGGTGTCCTGTACCAGCATCACATTACAATTTCAGTTAGAAGTTCTACACTTAAAAAAATAAACCTCATCCCCTGCCCCTTCCCTTTGTGTAGAGACTGAACAAAATTGCAAAATATTTTAAACAGGAAAAGCTGCTGCTAGAGTTAAAAAAAAAAAAAAAAAGAGGAAGGTTTTATTGCTAAATTAGGAAGTGGAAGTTCATGTGAAAGACGTTTTCCTCAGGAAAAGATTGGTAAATGTGAGGCAAGGTGATGTGCTATTGCAGTACAGCAGTGTGTGCTCTCTGCACCCATCCCGTCCCCGCCCCCATCACATTTTATCCGTGTATATCATGTATCTGGTACCCAAACAATAATAGCAAAGAATGATGTCCACATGATGGTCTGGGTAGTAAGTCAGGATTCTGTAGCAGCCAAATACATTTATTTGGCATTAGTAACAGCTAAGGATTATCAGCTCTTTTTAGCTCTATGCTTTTTTTGGTCTCCCCTCTCCCTTCTCAAGGGACCAGCACCAATATACAGGAATCTGTATTACATTGGCAGTCACGATGTGTTCTATGCAGATAGTGATTCATTATGAATATATCACTGTTCATTCAAAAAGTTTTTCTGGAACATTTTAGGGGTAAACAGCAATGGTATAAAATCATATAATTTCCCATTCTGCTTCTTTACCATTTCACAAGAGTGACTTAGAGTTATTAAAGTATGTTTCCCCAAATCAGGCTTAAATATTTATCATAGAGCTTAACAGCTTATTGTTACAGTAGTTTGTCATCTGGGTTTTTTTGTGCATTAGTTTACTTGTTCATTCCAGAATGTGTGCTAAGGTTTTTCTGTTGATGATTCCAGCTACTTGGTTTAATTAATTACAGTTTGCTCAAAACCCACATGAAATAGCTGGTCTCCAACCCAAAAAAACTTAGGAAGAAAGAAAAAAACAAACATCCTTATGCTTGTGGGTTATATGGGCAAGATCCAGGAGTTCAGATAGCAAATGCTAAAAGACATTTCTTTGTGGAAAAGGAGGCTCAGCAAGGAATTATTTAATACTTTTCCATTCTTTCTTCTCAGAGGCATGCAACAAAAAGTCAAGGTCAATAGTCACACGTTGTAACGAGACATTTCAACTAGCTATGAGGAATTTTTTTTTTTTTTTTTTTTATCAGGAGGGTGGTCCAGCACTGGAACAGGTTGCTCCAAAAGGTTGCAGAGTCTCCAGTCTTGGGGATGTTCAAAAGCTGAGCCTTGACCAACCTGCTCTAACTGGCCCTGTGCTGAGCATGGGAGTTGGACTAGGGGCCTCCAAAGGTCCCTTCCAACCTCAGCTATTCTGTGATTTGTATGTATGTGGTTCTGTATATTTTAGTTCCATAATTACTTAATATAGGCCAGATTTTTCAATACTGTGATACAAAAGTAGGAGATGTGTTTTTTATTCACTAGGATAAGTAATTTCTTCATGAAAAAATTAGTGAATTCAGCATATGTACTTTTAAATAAACTCAATGCTCTGTGTGTTATGTATTTCAGTTATTTTAAGCATAATGACTTGTCCTGTCTATTGTCATTCCCTTGATCTTGTCCTTTTATGTATGGTTACAGTGTGATTTATAATCTTCTGTCCTGTTTTCCTTCATATAGGAAGGATCAACGGTGTTAAACTGTATTTAAATGCTGTCAGTTTCAGTCATTTGGCCAGTGGGAATTATGTATGGTATAGGACTATGAAATTTGATTTTTTTTTTTTTTGTGACTTAGTAATAGCTTTCTCCCCATTTCTCAAATGTCCACACCTATGTACCATATTCTTATGAAAATCAATTACTTTTTGAATGTTGAATGACATTCTTGAAACCAGGGTATCAGCTTTCCGAATAGTTGGTTCTTGTAGGTGATGTCTTTTCCTTGATGACCTGCAAATTGCTGTGATTATTATGTTTGCTAATAATTTTCAAATAATAGATCTGAGGCACTTTTAACAAGTTTCACTGGTTGAAAAAGGCTTTTTCCTACATTATAATTATTTAATAAGCTAAGAAAAAAGACTGAAAAAAAAATTCTGTTCTTTTGCAGATGTTACATCTCTTATAATGTGAAATGTTATTCTAATGCTTTAGGAAGTGTTTATCTTTGGTCTAAGCAATTATCTGATTGGCACCTTCTTTCTTTTTCATCCCCCTACTATCTTTGTATGGCTTCCTCAGTTTCCCTTCTTCTTTCCCGAGAACTGAATAATAATTAAAAAGAAAAAGTATCATTAAAATACAGTTAGTTAAATATGTATGTTTTAACAATTATTTCTAATGGAAAACTCTACTTGTGATGGCTGCTGCTATTATATGTATTTTGAAATCATTCTAGATTTGGAAAATGCATCTTGTGTGGACAGACAAAACCTTTCCCTTCCAGAGGTAATTTCTATCATGATGGTGCTTGATTCAACATGCTTGGACTGCGTATGAGATGGAAAACTGGGGAATGGAGAAGCATATGTAGAGCCTGAAGAAAATAGTCAGTTATTAAAACAATTTAGCTTGCCATTAAATCTCACAATTTTTGAATATAAATAGGTTGCTCTTCCCTTTGCCTCATCTGTCATTTTATTATAGCAGAAAACCTAGTGCTGAACAAAATAGGCAGGGTAGCCTAGCAGTTCAAACAGAACTAGAAGCCAGGATCTTGATTTTTTGGTCTGACTCCACCAATGACAAGCTGTATCATCCTGTGCAACTTACCAAACCTCTGAGTCTCGCTTACCGCTCTGTAAATGTCATGTAACTACATAGGATGCTGAGAGGTTTAATTAGAATTAATTTTAGTCTTTCAAGTACTTTGTGTTTCTCAGATGAAACGTGCTGTGCAAGTGTGAAGGATAATTATTATGTTGCGTCTGTGTTTTTCTGATACATTATTACTATTCTTTTATTAACCATGTTTTGAAAAAAACCCCATGGTACTTACTGGTTTTCAGTTTTGTTTGTATGGTTTAAAGTTAGTCCCTGTGAGCACAGTAAGTAATTAAACTAATATTGGCATTGAGATGTGGGTTTTTTCATTTGAGAATGTTAATGGCTATTAGTAGCTTGTCACAAAATGTCTGTCTGTTTTGATACTTTGAGCACCTTGAATCATGCACTTAAGTGTAAGATGGGTCATATTGCTTTTAAATGTAGTGAAGTAGCCAAGCAATAACAACCTGCAAGGTCTCTGTTGATAGCTTCCTTGTAGCTGGTCAGGCTTGACCCAGACGGCATTACAGAGCAATTGTTCAGAAAATTGTCCTAGCAATCAGTGCCTGGTGCCTCCTTAACTGTTTGCCAGTCTTGTCAGGAGCTGAGCATACCTTATGCAACAGGCCACCGCCTGTTTCTTCATTTTTTTCAACTGAAACACTGAAGTCCGGGGAAAGCCGAGATACCGGGGGATGACACGTAGCACATGGAAGCACGCTGTCTTATTGGATAGGAGATAAACTGTGTTGTTTCCAGATGGAATCGCTGCTACATGAGAAATAAAAATAACTGATTGTAGCAGAAACTCCGTGTCCCAAGGACATAATAATTCAGAAAGTGTTGAGTTATAAACTGTGCTTGTACTTTAACATGGATTTGAGCATGTGATGGGGCTTTTCTTGTAGCTGAGCATTCATGAGCCTTAAATAGAAAGGCAGCATTAACAAATAAGATCAGATCATTTTGGGATAATGAACTTCTTTCAATAAGGTTATTGTTTTATAGGCAGGTCACGCTCTTTTTGTCCTCACTTGCCATGTACTATAAAGTGCAACTGTACGATTAGTCTAACACACAGGACTCCTGTGTTAATTGCAGGGAGATAAATGTCTCTGGAGATGCAGTCTCTTCCAGTCAAGGCCACAGATGTGATGGAAGCTGACTTACCTTGCTGTTAGGCATACTGTCTGGAAAACTGCTTGAGCTGCTTTGGTGCCCTTCTATTTTAAAGTAGGTTAGAGCATAAAAGTAAAAGAGAGATGAATGGGTTTATGCCGTTCTTACACTTTATAGGTACAGCATGCAGATGATTGTAGGTGTACCACAACGCTACCTAAGCAAAACACAGACCCAGCTCATCCACCAAAGCTGCATTTTTGTCCTGCTCTAGTAACACCACTCTTGAGCAAAGTCCTTAACAGTGGCAGTCTTACTGGTATAGTTGTCTCCGCTGTCTCTGTCCTAAGTATTAAGTACCATTTGACAGACGTAGGTTAGGGTTGGCCAAAGTGAGCTTTCTCAGCTTAATGAAAGAGACTTCTTCACTAGCATAGACCAGGTATTAACTTCAAGATTCCCAACTTACACAAAAAGTGTTTCTTAAATGCTAATCCGTCCCTGATTAAGGTCTGTTAACATGGGAACTCCAGGCTGATAGCAAAGTGCCATGTGCTAGCTGGCTGTTCTTTTGCAAGCAGGTATCTTGTCTTTGGCTTACCTGGCAGCTTTTGTATTTGTAGGATAGGATGCCAAATAAAAGGGTGCCTACATTTTGTAAGGCTTGTTAGCTAAAAAATGTTATTTGATGTACCTTGCTATTATCGGAAGGAGTGGTGTGGTACTGGAACGTTCTCAGAGCAGAGAATAGGCACAGATATGTACATTTGATGACCCCAGCAGTTCTTGTTTCTCCCTTGCTCTCCATGTCAGCCTGTGATGCCTATGTTAACACATAGGATTTGAGATCTGAAGTCGTGTCACAAACTAAACGTTGATTGTGCTGTAATGTCCGATGACCTCTTGGATGCCTGGGGTCTGATGGTTCTGGCACCGTACTGGGCAGACAGCAGTTTGCTGTCCAGCACATCTCTGTTGCCCTTTGAGAAATAACTGATCATGGATATGAATCTAGCTGAGCCATTAACAAGGAGACTACCAGGTCTATGAAGAGACTGACAGACTGAAAGGGAATGCAGATGGGTACTACGCATTTGCAAGTGTTTATTATTTAAAGTCTGTGACTGGAAAATATATAGAATGAAAGGGTCAGAGAAAGACAGTGTGCCTTTCTGGCTTTGCCTTTCAGATTTTAGGATCAAAAAGAAAGAAGGAGGAATATGTCACATTGCAGGTAATTAAGGATTCATCAGGAAATAAGGAACACTTGGTCCCTCTCATAGCTTTGAGGACAAAAGGTGAAGGGTATCTGGTATAATATCTTCCATATGTGGCGTGCTAATTGGAGGGATAGAAATGAGGTATTTGGAAAGCTGAATCTAAGCTCTTATAAATGGAAATTGCTTTTGCTTAATGACTTTGCTGGTAGGCTCAATGCTTTACACTTGGAAAATAAGAAAAGATTTTTGATTATATATTTGTAAATTAGGGCTAGCCTACTTGTCAAGTTAGTCCTAAAGATTTAATAACCTATAAATGAAGAATTATGGTTTTTCTTTCCCTATAAATATTTGGGATTTGAATGATGATTCCTAAGCATTGCAGTATCTTCTCATTACTGATGCCTAAGAGTTGCTGTGAATGTAGTCTAGGCTGTTGGCATTTTAGTCCAAGTCTTTCCAGAGTTTTGAAAAAAACCTTACATTGGGAATGGCATACAGAATTTGTTTCTTTCTCAGACCTTAGGAAAGTGTGGGGCTTATTCTGATTAGGTATATCTTTGGTTTTGAGGACAAAAAAGCATCACTGCCACTTGGTTTTGATAGACATCCCCTGGCCCAGACAAAATGGTTCACTGTGACCGAGCCAGAACAAACACCTTCTGGGCAGTTATGTCCTGCAAATTTACAAGTTCGTCTGGGATGGAGAGGACAAGGGCTGTAACGTGAGAAAAGTCAAGAGATGGAGTTGCACGTTATTCCCGCTAGATGGCAATTAAAACACATCGGATAAAGCTCGCCAAAGCTTTCGACTCTTGTGGCTTACTTCAAAGTGTTAAAAGCTGGGCTTTTGAGTAAGACTTTGGGATATCTGTATTTTCCTTGGAGTAGAGCATGCAATAATTTCCATATGACAAAGGAAATATTGTTAAAGCTGAACCAAATTTTGGATTGCACATTTGGATTCATACATGTCTTGGCAGTTTTGGAAAGGATGTATTTGGTTTCTGTGCCGTAGAACCCCCACCTCCTTGGGGAGGGGGAGTAGTAGAGTCAGCAGCAAGTAGGAGAGGTCTTGGCAGGGTGGCCTCTTGGAAATTCGCTGCCAGGAAGCCAGAAGAGCCCTAATTAGGCAGGCAAATAGAGCCCGGTCCAAACCCTGCTGAAGTTAATGGGAGTATCTTGGGTTTGTGTATTTTTTTTTTTTCCCCCCTATTTCCAGGTAAATCTACCCAATGAGCCTGTCCTCTTCAGCATTCTGCTTTATATGCATTACATCATCTACTGCAATTGCTAGCATACTAGGTATAAATGCATGTCTGTATTATTTGTAATGAAGATATGGCATTCATGTGCTCTGTATGAATAACTTACAGGAATACATGTGAGGTAATTGAATTGTTTTTCTATTTTTTTTTCTAATTAGAGTTTGAAACAATATAATTTTCTCACATGTGTGTTGGAGAGTATAATTTCTTTTGAATGAAGGGGAGGGGCACCTTTTATCCTGACTCTTGTCTCAATATATTTCAGTTAAAGTTCTAATTAAATGCAGAATGTCACATGTTGGGCTGCTCTAGCATACACCCAGGGACCTTAATAACAGCTGGTCCTGGACTTACAAAATGTCATAGCTAGCAGAATTCAGGCGAAAGCTACTATGGAGTTAGTCCTGCTTCTCTATTTAAAGTTGCTCCAATACTGGCAATACTCGTCTCAGAGATAACTAATGTAAAATACTGGAAATGACTCTGTGCTCTATAATCAGTAAAAAATTCCCCATAGATTCAGTGGGAATTCTGCCTGGGTAAACCCACAGGTATTGTGTGTATTGTGAGATTGCATGCAAAGGAAGATCGTCCCTATAAACTAACTTTATGGCCTGATTTAAAAAAAAAAAATCTAAATAAAGATTAATGGAAATAGCTTCTCTGATTACACCACTACTTTATGCTTATTTGAGCAACTTTAAATAGATAAGGAAATATGAGTTTCAGTCTGTGCCTGGTGCCCCAGAGTAATTGAAACTCCCCTTTGTTGCAGAAGTGCTGGCTATAACCACTGTAAAGCAGTAAAACGTCTGTTGGATATTTTTGAAGAATTCTGGTTTTGTCTGTCAAAGTTTATTCTCCCTATTCACACAATGTAAGTGTAATTTTTATACTTATTTTAAAAGATACACTTAATCCTTTCTTTACAGAAACACAGCATATGAAAAATGGAAGATTAGCACTTTCAGGATTTTCATATTGGTAAGTCGCAATTGGATTCGGATAGCTTTACACTAGGTTTTGTACACAGCTGAGATATTTGCGATTGCAAAAGGACACTAGTTTCCTAATGGCTGACAATGACTGCTACACATTGTACACAGAGAAAGGTTTTCATGTTTTTCAGTTTAGTTAAGTTGATGTTGCATCCCTGAAAGGCTCAGTTTAATTCTACAAGATGTTGCGCTACAACTCTGAGGAAGTAAAGAAGTGCCCCTTTTATATGGGTGGGTGATGTAGCTGTCTTTTACCATAAAGACAGATGAGTTTGTTTGTCCCCATCTCCTCTCAGCCAACTCTTGATATGCTCCAGGTAGATGCTGTCATATTCTAGGCTTGAGCTCCCCCCTTACACTTTCAGTTCTCTCATCCTCTGATTGATCTTCTGCCATGCCACCTTTTTCAGCATAGTGGACAGGATCAAGGAATTGATCAATTTGCAAGGGATCATAGCTGGATTAATTTGGAAGGGAAATGCATGTCTTGGTGTTCATGTAGGTACTTGGTGAGATGGGGGAAACTGCTGATTTGAGTCCTTTGACAAGAGCTTTCAGACTTGGAGGGTAGATTCAGGTAGGAATGTAGTTCTTAGGCAGTGATGGCTTAACACCCTATGTGGAGCAGTGCAGGGCTGTACAGTGGTACCAAGGCAGCTGCTGAACAAGCTAGTTTGGATAAGGGAAACAGTATAATTGTGTTAGTGCCTTGTTCCTGTGGGGCAGCCTGCCATTCTTCTGATGAGGATAAACCAGCCTAGGCAGAGCATGAAGTTAACACATTTGTATCATGTCTAGTACCTGAGCTCAGTCACTGAGAGCCTGTTTCTGTCTCTTGAAGTGGCTTTACACCCTGTCTTGTAGGGGTATCCTCCAGTATGTGGCCCATGGAGAGAGCAGAGCCCTATATTGGCTCCATGTGGAGGGCACCGCGTCTCCAGAAGGGATATGTAGGCAGGTGGTTCAGTGGGGCCATATAGAGCAGGAGCTGTGGATTCATAGCTCAAACCACCTTCCTGAGGATAGGTGCTGGCTCCTGTTCTTTCAAAGAATTAAGTAGAAATAATTTGTTTTAAAAGGTGATTTTGCCCACTTTTGTATATAGCAGTCCAGCAGTTTAATGAGGAAGCCAATGTTCAGAGCCTCCTCAGGTAGGAGAGTCTCTAGTCCACATCTTATTTCTCCCAGGAGCGCGGTGTCAGCTGCCTGTAAGAAGGAATACAAGACTGTATGAGAGAGACTGAGTGCAAAGGAGGGAATGAATCTCTCAGTGGCTAAAGAATTCACCAGAAATCAGGGTCCAGTCCCAATTCCAAACAGTTCCCAGGTGAGCTCTCTGAGCACCTGGCTAGGGAGGCAGGTTCATGTTGGCTTCTCTCTCTTTCTTTTCTGGTCCAGTGAATTCTGAATTCCTTTCTGCACATGAGCGCTTCAACAGAGCGTGCATTGCTCTCTGACAGCATTTTGAAAGAGTGGGGTCTTCTGATGGCTCTCAGGCATGGCTGAGACCATCTGGCAAGTCCAGAGTCTTTGATGGGCAGGCACTGAATTCTTGCATCCTGACCCAGGTTAGCGGTTGTATTGGTACTGAGCAGAACTCAAGGAACAAGATGATATGGTAAAAATTAAGGTTCCTTTGGAATTAGGGCATATCCAAATGAGGTATCAGGTTTTTGTATCACAGTTCTGTACTAAGGGACCTACCTTCCTCCTAAATGATACTGTAAAATACCTGTATCTTTCATAAGAGTTAATCCTTGGATCCCCATACATTTTTGTGAATTAAAGTGGCCTGTTATTCAGAATGCTTGTATGTACTGCTTTGATTTACTTCAGTTGCATTAGAATATGCTCAGGACACAAAATACCTTATGCTTTCAACTTAGTTATTGCAAAGCCTTGAGTCACAGGCTATTGGTAGAGTTGTCCCATGTCAAAAAGGAGGTGTGAGAAAGTACAAGATGATGACAGTGCAGTCCCTGAACATTGGCTGTCAGAATCCTGAGAGAAGCATATGTTCAATTACTGTACATGACAGCATGTTAACATTGTTCCACTGGTGCTTAAGGATAAATCTTACAGGATTTCTTGTAGTGTCTGAACTGATTTGAGACTCTACAGAACTGAAATATGCAGAATAAGTTAGTGTGAGACTTCTTTACCCTGAATGAGGTGCTATGACAGATTCTACAAATAAAACTCGGAAGGTTTCATTTTTGCTGGCAACGGCAGATCTGAGCAGAGCAAAGGCCTTACAGAATGGTGT
Source organism: Pelecanus crispus (assembly GCF_030463565.1). NCBI lineage: Eukaryota > Metazoa > Chordata > Aves > Pelecaniformes > Pelecanidae > Pelecanus > Pelecanus crispus. Next base: position 36,872,516 of record NC_134650.1, read on the forward strand.
GATAACCACTGGAGAATCCTTGGTCAGAGAGGACCAACGTGCTGATTCATGCTCTGGCACTCGGAGCGATTGTGCTGTTTGTTGGGAATCACTTCATTGTATCAGTGGAACTGAGGTGGAAAAAGTCTAGGAATTCATTCTGGCTCTTCATTAGACTTCATGACTCCTGGCTGTATTTTACATTTCAGTATCTTTCTGCTGCCAGAGAAGGTTTGAAAGAACCATGTGGCAATGTTCCCTGCCAGGAGCGAGCCTGATACTAGATTGCTGGTGGGCCTCTATCCCATCTCCTCAAAAACACAGATGACCTTCAGTTCCCCTTTCTTTAGTAATTCCAGGCAAGTTAATGGTTGCTACTGGAGGTTAATTAAAAGGTGGAAAGATGCCCAGAGAATGGAAGGAATGTAGTCCCAGTGAATAAGTCATGGAACAGGAAATGTGAGAAGACCTGGGTTCCAGTACCAGCTCTTCTGCAGAGTTGGTATCTGTTTGCTGTCTTTTTTGTTTGTCTGTGAAACAAAGCTAAAAGTTTTGCCTCTGCTTTGGAGTATTTGATGTTTGTGGATGAAAAGGTCTATGTAACTGCTAAGCAAATCTTATAAATTGCTTTTATATTGTGGGGACATCTCACTTCAGATATAAGCTCTGAAAGTCCATCAAAAAGTCTTCACTGTTGAGGTGAAATTATTTGGGAATGAGTAGCAGGATTTCAGATGCAGTGAAGCTATAACAATATTACAGTGCTGTAGTGTTTCAGTTCCTCAATCACTGTATGAAGAGAGGACTTAATTTTGAAAATTGCCAGGGGTTGCTAGACAGCAGAAACAAACGAAAACATTATTACAATTAATGGAGGTAACATTATTAAAAGTAATGGGCAATATGATTGTACAACTAGTACTTATGTATTTATCCTAAGTTGTGTTTTTTTGCTGAGGGGTGGTAAGCGAAGGTGTAATGGCTCAGCAGCTAGTTAGAAAGGTGCTTTTCTGAGAGTTTCGTCTGATAGTGGAAGCAAAAGCCACATATAACACCCAAAGCGCGAGAGGATGAGTTCCAAGCTGGTCTGCTGTATTGCTGTGTTCCAGCAGCAGTTTTAATGGATATCTGCTACAGTTCTGCTAGGAAAGGGTTCCAATGCTGCTCAAATTATATAGAGAGAGCATAAAGATATATTTTAGTAAGCTCATCTTCTGTTTATTTAATCACAAAGATATGGGTTGCTTTTGCTTGACAGTCAGCTGTTAGCTATCTTTGCTGACATGCGTTATCTCATTTGAGATGTTTGGGTTTTGTCATTGTTCAGTTTGTTTAGCTTTAAAATCTTTTATGCTCAAGTTACCTTAAGGAAAGCCTTAAGACAGCAAGTAAATAAATCCCAAATGCTATGAATTCTGTCATGCGTCCTCCAAATCCCAGGTGGGAATGTGTCAGGAGGAAAGAGATCAGCCATGAGTGTTTGTATACGAGCATTCAAACATATAAAGTCGTGTCTCTTTCCTGTCAACTTTGTTTTCTTCCAGTTAAGGGTTTTCTGGTTGGTATCCCGGAGCAGATAAAGGGCTAAGTATGACAAGGAGAGCAGGCAATTCCTTCTCAGCACCTTGGAGTTGCTGTGTCACATCAGTCCTGTGACTGCTGGTGTCAAGGAGGGGGTTCTTGAGCTCTGGTGCTAGCATGTGCCATACCAGCTGATTGCTGTTGTATCGTCCTCTCTCTGTGAAGATTTTCCATCACTTCTGACAGGGCTTGAACCTGTCGAAGTTCCAATTGAGGGCCAATGCAAGACAAATATCCGTTGAGAACCGCGCTAGTAGATCCCTGTTGATCTCAACCTGTACTGCTGATTTTCCTTCACCTGAGTGAAAAGAATCCACACCAACTCAGTCTGGCTTGTCTTGAACTAGGTTTCCTAGGGCACCTGCAATTTAGTGTTACTTCTTTGGCGTCCTTCACCTCCAACTTGAAAAGAATATGTCTCAGTGTTTAGATTTTTTTTTTTTTTTAAGCTTTTGAGACTTGCCTAGATTGAAAGGTGATAATAACTGAGTGTTGCTAAGGCAATTTCCATTTAAATACTCATTTTCCTCTTTCACGGTAAATCCCTGGAAGTTCAGTTTGACATTAGAGTGAAGAAACACATTAAAAATTAAGTAGTTTAATAGTACCTACAATAAATAAATTAAAGCAGATATACCTCTGAATTTCTTATGCAAACATTGTGTGACAGTATATGAATTACGTACTGTATATGTCTTTGTGTACCTGTCTATGCAAGTACCTTTATGGTACCTGTCCCTGCAAGTAATCTTATCCATATGCAGTATTTGCGTATGCCAATTTGTTCTTTGCACAGAAAGCATTCTTCACTGTCTGGAAATTTTGCCCAAATTGTATTCTCACTTTTAATGCTTTCATTGAAGATTGTAGAGAATGAAAGGTAAAGAATTGATCCAGAAATCCATATTCAGAAAATGCATTAATATACAGACAAAACTTGAATTCTTGTGGATGTGTTAGGAGAAAAGAAAATCTCAGCTGTGAAGGTCTGAAGGCAAGAAGCATATGTAATCAGGAGGATAATGCTGGTCTGCTGTGGAAGATACTAGCCATCTAGCCAGCTGGAGAATGAAACTGTAACCGGTGCCAGTAGCGTGAGGACAGGGGACAGATCTCAGCTAGCAGAGCTGTACTGTTCCAACATGTTCAGCGTGTCTGCACCTCCTCCAGTAACACAGCACTTGCCTTTGCTGGCTTCCTTCTCAGTTTGTACGACACCCTCCAGGCCAGTCCCTGACAGACATACAGCCAGACTGAACTGGACTGTCAGCGGTAGAAAGCATCAACAAAAAGGATCTGATTCTGCAGAGCAGACAACAGCAGTTGTGATGTTGCAGAAGGTGATCCAAATGTGTTTCATGACCTCTGTGCTCATGAGATTCATCTGCCCTTATTTAAAAATCACTAGTGAAAAAATCCCAAAAGGGAGGATGACAAAAATCAGATGACTGGTGTTCTTGCAAGGGTGATGTATGGCCTGATCTACTTGTATATATCATGTATTGCTTACGCCAGCATGATGACTGATTTCAGTGGTACAGGCAAGAAGGGTTAATGTCACCCTTTGGCGATGGTATGATTCTTAAATCCCACATAAGGTCCATTTAGAGAGTTTCAGTAAGATTTCAGCAGTACGTAAGACCTGCCAAGAGTTTTTGCGCTTGAGGAGTATGGGTTGGCAGGATCAGCCCTAACACGTTAAGTGCTGTTTATGATATTATTATTGCTTTGTGAATTCATTTCCCGCAGAGACAGACTGGAGATGCAATGTTCAGATTCAAACTTCCTCTATGCTCTGGGGTGTCAGCTCCGTGGTTTAGATTTGGGCCCATGTCAAAACTTCTAGTTATTAACAGCAATACTCAGTATTGTGTTTATAGACTATACTATAAACTGCATGAAGAATGCAAACAGTTGATTTTCATGAAAAGGCTAGGAAGATGTTATTTTCAAGAACAAAGGGAACATAATCACCCTTCATAGGTAAGATATGTTATTTACACTATGGGGATTCATGTCAGTACATTTTAAGTAAGTTGCTTGGCTGAACTTGTTATCTAGCTGCCAAGAACGGAAGTGAGAGAGAAGAGCGAGTGAGAATTATTGGACTCTACACTCCAAACTTACATCATGTAAACATTTATAACATGACTTTTATTTTCAGCATTGACCATTCCGGTGGGGGCCTCTTTGTTGCTTTATTGCTGGCAGACTGCTTTTGATGGCACTTTTTGGCTTATTTGTGAGGATGCAGCAAGCCAGCAGACCTGGAACTACATGATATTTGCAACATGTACAATGAAAACTTCTAGTCATCCCTTTCTCTCTCCAGGTTCCCAGCCACAGCCAGCTGCTTGGTTTAAGCACTTCCTTATGCCCCTGCTGTTAACGCTGACTTGCAGTGACCGATGGTCCCACCCTGCTTTCTCAGCATATAGTAGTGAAATCAATAATCATGCATGAGAGAGAGAGAAAGAGGCTGACTTTTTCATTTCTTCTTAGTCTCACAGTTACAAAAAAGGATATACATTCTAAGTATGTTATTTTCCATTGAGAATAGCAACAGATAACAATTTGCGGTATACCTGGTGACATTTACCTTGGGACAAGAAACAGCGTTTCATTACAGTCCAGTCTTCCTGTTGGTATCAGTAGTGCTTTTCTCTTTCATGGTATCAAGATATGTTCTTCCCAAATCACTTCAGTTCATGTTGAGAATTAAAATGCGTAATTCAGATAAGTTACTCGTTTCTTTCAGATGCGTGTTGTCTGTAAAACAACACAGAGCGATGCAGAGCGGTGGGGAAGAGGAGAAAATTCAGGTTTCTTCCTTCATGCGGTTTTTAGATTTCTGATGATGCTACAAGTATCTGACCCAGTGCAATTATGTGGGTGAACTCCGTAAGTGTTTCTTAGCATTTGTTGCAGTTCATCAGTTTGTACCATTTAAGCTGTAGCCACAGCTCAGTTTATACACGAGTTTTGTTTGTTGTTGTTGTTTTCAGAGCCCCTTAATGCTCTTCACTGACCCTTTTATAAGCTATAACTTTTGCTCACAGTCCATAAGTCAGGGAGTCTTTAGTAAAAGAGCCTATCAAGAAAAAAAATCTGGGATGCTTTCCAGGGAAAGGCATGTATAACAGAATTCTGGCAGTTTTTCATCTGGCACTAATTTATTATTTCAAGCTGGCTTGCTCTTTATACTATAATAAACAGTATTTTACATCTAACAAATCACTTTTAATATCTCTGACCTTGACAATGGGTATCTAGTATGGGTTTAAAAGAAAAAACTCTAACCATAAAAACAGTGGGTCACAAACTGATGTAATGATGGTTATTCTTTAAGTTTCAGCATTTCTAGTGAAATGAAAGATATGTGGAAGAATAGATTGTTTTAATAAAGACATCTACTACCTCCAGCTATGCCATATATGCTAAGTTTTGGAGAGTGCAGTCTTTATGTTTAGTCTAAAAGGATTTAAATGATGTAATCATGGAAGAGATTGGATTCAATGAAGTGAAGGCAGCATTTGCTGAAGGGTGCTGTTTGTGCACCCTTAAGAATTCAAAGAAATACTGTATCAACACACTTAAACTGTGTTTAGATGGAAGTTGCATTCATTCTGAAGTTCCTTTACTATCTCAAAGAGAAAAAGATTGTTCTTCCTCTTATTAAAAAGCACACATAAACCCCCAAAAGAGAACAGTGGCAAAAGGTTCTCTGCGCTGCTGGGACATGCTGTCTTTCTCCTTTAAGACAAGTGGTAGCCAGGGAGTTGCTTGTCAGGTCCCTGGATGAGAGAAAGGATGAGAAGTTGAAATATGTCTTGATTAAAGAGCAGCAGAAGGTTGCTCACTTCATGATCCAAGCAAGTTTGACTCTTCAGCTCTTTCCTGTTCCTTACTACTAAGTGTACCCCTTGAATGCTTCAGATTTATTGAAACATGATACTGGTCACTAGGCAGAGGTTTTTCATCTTTTTCCAGTTTACATCATCTGCATTTTTAAGTTCTAAACCAGTTAGGGTAAATGGTAACACAGGTAGATGCTTTGCATAATTTACAAGCAGTTGCTACACATGCATGCACACATACACAGAGCCACACACAAAATGTGTCAGTTTACATTGCGATTTGGATTGTCTTAATCACTTTATCGATAAAAGAAAGCTGTAAGCCCTAGGTAGTTATGACTGTTCAAGTTGTAAAGAAATGACTTCTTGTTTGTGTAATACTATTAGTAAACCTGCTCCCAGGAATGCTAACCCACTGTTTCTCTTAATAGCCTGCACCTGACTTCAAAGCTCACTGAAATTAAGCTTATTAGTTCTACTCATGTTGTTATTATGCAGACACCTGTTCAATGATAGTTCTTGTACTCTTCTCTCTCCCTTTCTTCCCTCCCCCCCCCGCCCCTTTCCTTCCCTTCTCCAACCCTTAAGGTGAAACTTGGCTCTGTTGTGAACTCTTTTCATTTCAAAAGTTAGGAATTGCTACTTCTGTTTCTGTCCTGCACTGCTGGTATTTTTCTAGGGCATGAAGATGGGAAGTGGTTCCCAAAATAAATGGTAAATGTTTATTGTAGAGTATTAGGCAGCCCTTTCTATGATGTTAATGCTTTAGTGATTAGATTAGTTTGGTATTGCTTCTCCTTAGCATTTCCTTCCAACAACTTAAACGTGTGTGTATTTAAAATACATATTCGCAAAGATGTTTTTGATACAAAACCTGAATGAGGTAAGAAGGTATTCTTGGTTTATTATGTTGGAGGATAAATAGAGCTTTCTAACTGTAAATTTAAGGTTGTCTGGATGTGTTGTTATGAGATTTTAAGAAGACACGAAAAGAGAAGTTGTGACAGTTGGTAATAGCTTTCCAACTATTAACCATTTTCTACTTAACCTGTGTAACGGAGGGGAACTAGCTGACCTTTTCAAGCTATGATCATAGGGGCCCCAAAAGTTTTGCTTCAACAACTCTGTAGTCGGGGATGTGTGCACAATATGAACACACTCAAAGAATTTAAAGAGCAATCTATTATGGTTTTTAATGGGGATGTTGGATAAATCCTGTGTGTCTCATTCATACACACAATCCTTTGAAGCCAGGAGATTGATTGTATGAGCAGAAATTGGTTGAATATATACAAAATGTCATGTAAATTTACAGTGCTAAATAGAGGAATTAGAATAATTGTAAAATATGCAGACATCCAGTCATGTTGGGTAGCCCCAGTCTGGTCATCACAGGAAAGAAATTAGCTTTCTGTCTCAGCTGTTGAGCTAAAGTTAGTCAAACACTTGCAGTATGTGAATGCACAGCAAAAAAAGAAAAAAGCTTTTTAAAGAAACAGTTTAGCTAAAAGTGTGCCAGCTGTTTAGACTAAAATACCAGTTATCCAATTTTCTTCTGAGAAGTTAATCTCCTCTTACATTTAAACCATGCTGTGTTATGTGAGGTTATACTGGAGTACAACATGAAGGGATGGAGCGTGCCATATTGTCAGCAATACAATGGAATAGCTTATATTTGAATGGAGAAACACATTTTCAGATTTGTTGCCAGGAAGATTTGCACATTTTAAGTTTCATTGGGAAAGTCAACCAGATTTCACAAGCCGTGCTGTTGAAGAACAAATTAACATTGACTGGGGCCAATGCCATAATATATTTCCTCAAAGTACAGCCTACATATTAATTAACATTTGTAAAGCACTTTGAGGTTCTGGATGAAAGGCAGCACAGAGTACAAAGTTGTTGCTATGATTAATTAGTTATCACATTGGACATGTGAAGTGCTATATTAGAGTGTTGCAGACTATTATTTATTAATTGTTGCTTTTGCCTGTGGCTTTCTTTGTTCCATCCTTTACCTACTGTGTTACTGCCCTTATTAATCACATTCTTTGGGCTGGAAGGGAATGCTTTGACCTGTATGGCAAAGGTCATAGACTTTTATCAAGTGATACCTGCAGGAAACCAGTATCTTCTAGTTAGATACCAAGACATCTGATGTTGATGTAAAGACTTCAGTACCACATCCCTAACAACTTGGTTAATCACCTGCACTATTAAAAATGCATGGCACGTATTTTGCCTGTCTAAAACTTCTCCTTCCTTAGTGTCCTGTTATGCGTTTTGCTGTAGTTCTACTGTAATATCCAGTTAAAATATAAGAAAAAAATTTTCCAATTTTTCAAGTGGGTCCCCATATGAATGCGACTGGTCATCAAGGGGTCAATAATCTACTTTGTGTGTATGAGATTGGATCTCATTGCTAAGAACAGGGAGCATATTCAGTGAAATACAGCCTATTCCCATGACCCTTGATCCCCACACTAGAAAACCTCTCAGTAGCTCAGTTCAGCGTGGTTTTTTTGGCTTTTCAGGAAACTAGATTATGGATAGAAAAGCCCAGTCTATGCTCACATTAGGCCTGTAGCTTTTCTGAAATGAGCTTTGTCAGAAACCAAATCTAGAGTGTGGCTTGGTGTTTTCAGGGCTATGAAACAAATACTGCTACTTTTGTCCAGTGTCACTGGAAGCTGAGAGTGGGCCCTTGCTTCCCTTTCTCTCTTACTTATTTCTGTGGTTTGAACAACAAAAATAGAAAACCTGTACACACTGTCTAAGATCAATAATAATAATTAAAAAAAAAAGGCTGGCAAGGTCCTTTTGTTGCTATTCCTCCTCCAAGACAGAATCGGATCTGCCTAAAACTTTCAGACAGAGACTTCTGTAAATTGTCTCAAAGGAGCTCCAGTGCCCCCAGGTCACTCTGTTCCCCTGCTACTCTGTGTTAGAGCGCACTATCTAATAGTGAGCTGCAACATTACTTGATACTTGTCCAAGCAGAAACCTTGTACATACCTGAAAACTCTTCACCTAGTACTTGATTTTTCTCTTGTTTGGAGACAGCTTTAGTTCCTTCATTTTGTCTGCACAAATGCCGATTTCTAGCTCCCTGAGAGTTACGCTTGCTGAATTCCCCCCTTGCTCCGCATCTGAGCAGAGGGCTTTAGCTAAGGCTACCAGTAGCCCAGGGGGAGGAAGTAACTTTGTCTTCTATGCATAATGCTCCTTCTCAACCTGATGATTGCTCGCTTTGCAACAGCAGAGCACTGTTCAGACTCCCCTTCAGCCTGCTGTTCACCAGGCTTTCTCTTCTGTGTCTGTTGTCACATGTCACCTGTCTTGTCCTTCTGGACATGACAGTTGCAAAATATTAAATGGAACTGCTGTGTAACAGTAAGCCTCTCTTTTTGAATAACGGATTAATTTTCTAATGTTTTTGCCCAACACAGACCTAGATAGAAAACATTTCCTTGTGGTAGTGAGTGCTTGGCAGACTGTGGCAGCAATGGGTGTAAAGTCTTAAATTCACACAGCATTTTTTTATCTTAAGTAATTTATTATTACTGTACTGGGTCATTTGACTTCTACATTTATTTAGAGTTAAAAAGGACAATTTTAACAGTGATATTTCTATAAAAAGGGCATCCATAAACTAGATTTTCTCTAAGAATGGCCATCTCATTGCCTTTGACTATACCGTTTGCTGACAATTGACAGAAAAAGTATGGTTTTATTTTTCTTCCATTGATAAATTAGTATTACCAGTTTGCTTGGGAGTTCACAATAAATACACATTCCCAGTAAACAGGTAATTAAAGGAATACTCCTGAGTTCTGTCATGGACATATTGCATTATAGATATACACTAAAATTAATAGTGGCTGAATTATTTGTTCAGTATGGGTTGATTTTTGTAGTTTACACTAAGAATTTATCTTAAAAATAACTCTTATGCTAAATAATTGTAATACTACCTAGTGTACTTTGAGCTGAAAAGGGGAAAGCTTAATGAAATATTATTAATTTGTATTATTTGAAATAAACATATTTAAATTCAATTAAAATGAAAACAGCAAAAGCAAAAATCCATTAGTGTCTATGGTATTAAAAACCCCTTACATTTTGATAAAGATTTTCATAACTTTGTCATAAAAACTTGTTTCTTGAAAGAAGAGATGGAATAAAGTTGTTTCCTGTTTTTTAAGCTTGATTAAGGATAAAGTTCCATTGGAAGAAAACAACACTGATTCAGTACTGTAGAAATGCCACTTTTGAGTTGTGTAAATGGATTGCAGGTGACAGTCAAAGGAGTCTGTGTGCCTACTATGGTCACTATATCAGTGCCAGATCTGAAGTATGGAGGCTGTAGCAGGCTTGCCTTGTCTGGGTTCTCTTAAATCTCTACCACACTGAGGGCAGGCTTCCATTGGCCAGTCGTTCCTTACCCATTCCTATCCACTCTTTGGCCCACCAAAAAGACCTTTAAGAGAGCTTAATTTAATTGAGAAATGATTTATCATTAGTGTCTGATAGGCACTATCTGTCAATACTTACTTGCTTTGACAAATGTGTCCTTCATTATGTGTCATGTGTGCGTACTCAAGACTGATGAACCTTTAGGACCACTGAGCCTTCTACACAGACCCCTCAGTGTATGCTCCTCTATAAAGAGGTACTGAAGGTCATCAAATCAAGTTACCTTTTTTTTTTTGCCTGATCTGATTCAAAGGCTTTTCCCAAGTCTGATTGCTCTGCTAATTAGAAATGGTCTTTCAAATATCAGCTGACATTATTCCAGGCCAGCTTATGTTCATTTGTCAATGAGCAAACACTGTTTATGTGTTTAAATGGGTTTTCCTTCTTTAGCGCTTACTGCTGTGGCTGTACTCATAAACAATGATTTTTGTCCCCTCTTGGCTTTTGCCAACCAAGCCAGCTATTTTGGTTTCCTTTCTGTGAGGCTTTCTCTTTGCCCCTTTCGTCCTTGTGACCTTCTCTGCACACACATCCCAGTTTCAAATGACGTATTGAACACAAGGGACTGGAAACTTTAGAGTTTTTTATATGGCGCTGATGTTTTCCTAACTGCTGGAAGAGCCTTTTCTGATCCATTTTGGAAGTACAGTTGCCTTTTTAATTTTGGCATTGTGTCATTGCTTCATAATCATTCCATGGGCCAGGTCGTAATCTTTGTTGTTGCAAACTGATGGACTCCTAATTTATTGCAGTTCTTTGGTTATTAACCCAGTACCACATGGCTGGGCCTTTTATGACTTCCAGACACAAGATGTTTAGAGTAGCTATTCTGTGACTTGAGGAAGTAAAATGGAAAAACAGAATATACCAACTCTCAAAGAAGACTTATCTGAGGCATGACTGCCATGTCATTTATTATGCTCCGTGTTCCTAGAAATGACCAGAATACATTATGATGATGATGTCTCACATGTGCCAGGCAATTAATACACTACTACATATACTACATATACTACACTGAATATATTAAAATATTTTCTTTACAAGTAATTTTTTTTTGTTTGTTTGCAAATTAGCATGGCTCTTCATAGGTGAAAGCTACTTACCTAACCTACAAGTTTTGGACAAGCTATGCCTGTGCCTTGTGTGTGTATGAATCAATAGGAGAGATCCATATAGAATACAGATTTATATGCGGAGTTTCATTAGAAACAATATGAGATGTAGGGGAGTAGTACAAAGATTTTTACTGGCATCTACTTGAGACCATTGGTATTACTCACTCTTCACCTTTTAGGAGATTGTATGGCTCTCCCAAGCTCATGCTGATAAAGCAGTCACCATCCCATAGTATCTGGTAATTACTGCGTTTACACCAGGTATTATAAATACAGACAGAGAAGAGAAAAAACAATGCAGTGCTAAAAGATTAAACAATGGCATAATTAATTAGTTGCAATTGATGAATTTGATCATGCCTACAAACACCTTTAATTCCTTAAAAGCTGTTACACAGACAGATGTAAAAGCTCAACCTGTGGAAATGGAGAAAATTCTTGGATTGCCTCACCCTTGCATATATCTTCAAAAGCTATTTCTAATCTTGCACAGGCTGTTAATGTGGAGATAGTAGCAGTTATGAAACCTGGGCTAGATTCCAGATATGTTGTATCAAAGTGTAGAATGAAAAGGAAATCAATAGTCACTCTTCAAGGAAAGTTATGCCAGAATTGTCCGGTATGGTCTAGATTAATCAAAGCCATAACAGCTTTTTTTCATTAGTAGAACATTAACAAGTAAACAACATTCCTGTTTTGTTATTTAGTTATACTAACCTTTTTCAACAGCTAGGCCCAGTGATAAGTTTGGATTTTCTCTGTTTATAGAAAACTGGTACATCAGCAGATAATAGTACAACTCAGTATTTATGGAGTGCTGACTTTCTGGAAATGGAGGAAACTGGAAGCTATTCCTAGAAGAGTTCATTAAAATGTAAACAGGAGTGAGGAGACAGCACTGACAATATTTATATATATATATTTATATATTTATTTATATATTTATTTATTTTTGCTGCTGTCTGGTTATACAACAATGTCATGGCTATGGTGTGAAAGTGGGAGTTGTTCTGGGCAGAAGTTTTCTGCTGACCCCCTGGAAGGAGGTGAATGCCAGTGGTGTGTAACATCTCTGAGTCAGTGATACAATGGTATACGGATGTGATGTAACACATCACAGTGCCTGCTTGAGCAGGACCTGTTTTCAGATTATGATATATATCTGTATTAAAATTAGAACTGTTCTATTCTTGTGGTATCTGTTGTGGTATTTTAAAGACGTTATGACAATGGAGAGGCTGAACACTGTGTTTTTTAAATGACTGGGAAAGTTCCTATCAAGTTGAACACTTTAAGGTTACTTTGATTTAATTGACTAATAGCTGGTGTTTTCTGAATACCAAATAGATAAGTGTATTTGAGCTGTTATGTAAGCCTAACAATACATATATTAGAAGATGACAAACTACTTGGCCCATAACAATGCCAAAAAAAAAAAAAAAAAAGAACAATACTTGTTCTACAACTAGAGTTTATTATCTAGATAAGTGAAAGATACCTTACTCATAATTAGATAGTGAGCCATATGTATTTTAGCTATTGTTTTTAAAATTAACTTCCTCTTTGAGTTGTGTTGCTCAAGCCTTTGTGAGGAAGGATTTGATCGAGCAGAAGATGGCAGAACAGTACAGATAAGCCAGAAGAGGGAAAATAAAGTTGTTGTTAGCATAAGGGGGCAGCATGGAAGTGACAAGGCAAAGACTGGGAAAGGTGTGCAACTTATTTAGTTGATTCAGAAGTTTGTGTGTTCTTAAACAGAACTGAAGCATGAAATGTGATATCTGGCATTCTGTATTTTAATACTTGTAAGATATGTCAAGATTACATTCTTCCAAGTAAGACAAATGCAAAAGTTTCAGCTTGCTCAATGTTAAAGTAGAGCTCCTCTCTGCTTTTATAAGAATTTAAAAAGTCCTGTGGTACTTTCCCTCTGTGGCAGGGAGCTTTTATCCCCATCTGCTGAGTGCTTGCTGGGACAGGGAGTTCTTGCCCCAGGATTCTAGAGCTTGCAGCACTTCTTTGGTATTCTTTGTATACAGCTTTCAAAGTGCTTTTGGATGAAAAGTACTATGCAAATACAGAAGATTAATAATTAAGATTGTGTTAATGTGTAGTAATTGTGCATAATGCTGTGCACCACAGGAATCCCTCTTTTGGGCTGACTGGTCTATCTTTTTTTTTTTTTTTTTTTTAAAGATACAGGTTAATTATGAGATTCATAACCATAACTGTGCAATTATCACAGGATAGGCAATCCTATTGACATGCATAAAAATGATTTAATGAATCACAATGACTTTTGGCTTATTTAATCTATCATGAAAACTCAACACAAATCTCATGTTTCATATGTATGGGTCACCACATGAATATAGCAAAGGACTCAAATCATTCCTCAGCTGTGTGGTTGTTACTGATCATGCTATTAATGTGCTGTTAGACCACTCTGTGATATGTTTTAAGAGAGGACATTAAAACACGTTAAGGATAAATAACTAGAAAAATCCCAATTTTCTACTGGTGGTGGAAAAGAAGCAAGAGATGGTTTAAAGCAATACATGAGCTATATATTTTATATTTGCTATATTCTGTAACACAGCTGACTTGAAGTCCTGAAGACATTATTATGTTTACTTTGCACATAGAATCTCCACTGTATTAAAGACGTAAGGATCCACACTCTCATAAAACTGGTCCTCTTGAACTACATGGACTGCTCATGTGCATAATGCTGAATGGGGTTGGGTCCTCAGCATGTTCCTCCATCCCTTACTTGAAGTGTTCTTGATTATTGGATAGAGAACTGTACTTTCACACTAAGAGTCATGACTGGCTCAACGTAACCTTTGAGTACTTTTCAGGTAAACTAAAGTGTATTAAAAGAAAAAAAAACCCACACCTGTAAGTCAGCGTCGCTCAGGATTGAACTATGTTAGAAATACTAGGTGTGTTGTTTTTATCCGCATTAGGAACTGAAAAAGTGGGCCAAAAAATGTAAAGAAGATCCTGAAGTTAACCAACTAAAGTCTTTTCTGAGTGATGTTTCACTGCAAAGTCTCTGAATGGTTTTACTATTACAGTTAACTTAGAATGAATGATTTTGAACATACGTATGGATGAAGAATGAAATGAATGAATGAAATCATGCTTGCATCTGCCTAACTAGTTTTGTTTTATTTTGTAAAAGAGAACTACGTGTTTTTATATGCAGTTGTGAGGGAATAACTAAGCAGTGCTGAAGAATCTGCTTAACCTAATGGTGTGCTCACAGCTTGAACAGGGCTTATGCAGGTATCTTCAGATCTGGTTCAGGATCAAAGCAAACCCTGGTAACCCTAGTACATTCAGACTGAAATGAGGGAGGGACAAGAGAATGTTGCCAAGAGAGAAAATCTGGATTCTGGCAATTCTGAATCTTAAATGTAGGTGGAAGATGGTAGATAAGAAGAAGGCGTGATAGAAATCAAGTGAGTCCTCCTACTCCTGTAATACAGTGGAAGAAATCATGTGTCATGTACTCTGGATGCCTGTGGTGCCAGAAAGAATAGGGTAGGGTTAGCTCTTCCTCTTTGTATCTTTCTTTTCCTTTTTCAGCTTTCTTGCCTTTGATTTTGGCTGCTCTTTGCAGCTTCCCCACTGCTGATGCCCAGATTCTCCTGAAACTTCCTGTGTCTCACAGCCAAAAGACCACTGTTTCTGTTCCTGTCTTTTTTTTGGATCTGTACAAGAAATCAATTTTTGGTTTGGTCACCAAGCTAAACAACAATAATAATAATGATAATGATGGTAGTACTACTACTAAAAATTCCTGCAAAACATTAAATTACAGTTTTTCTTTGCCAAATTGAAAACCACATGAATTGTTGCTGCTTGCCAGGTAAAATTCTCCTTTTGTTCCAAACACTTCAAATAGGTTTTTTGTAAGGTTAGTTTTTTGGTTTGTTTTGTTTTTTTTTTTAATCCAGTTGCCCAGCAGTTAAAGAAGTTGCTCTGGATTACAGATGTTTCATTCCCATTCTGCCTGAGATAATTGCAAGCAACATCTTCTAAGATAGCGTGCAGCTGCCCTCACTGGGATGTAGTCTGGGCACCCTTGATTGTTCTCAATCTATCCTTTGGTTGCTGTTCCACTTTGCAGAAATTCTTAAATACCCAGTATTCAGCAACTTCAACCTTTTCATCCATCTTGTCAACGACCAGGTAATGGAGTAATTTTCTCCTTGCTCCCTCATCCTTCACACATGCTGAATAAAAGTATTTCATACAGAGTGAAATAGCATTAACATGAGAGACTGCTCCATCCCTCCCTCCCTGCTCAGTACACCCCTCTGAATGCCCTAAGGGCAAGGCACTTCCAGAAATGTTGGTTCAGATGACATCAGCCAGAAATGGCAACTGATCCCACACAACCTGAGTGAGCGTGCTGACAGCCAAGCTTTTGGTGACAGGGGGTTGACACTACCACTTCCTCAGGCAGTTTTGTGAATCTGCTCCCCCTCTGCCCCTGCTAATTCTCTCCAGATGAAACCAGTTGACCACTTAACAGTTTCGGGATGACTAAAGCAGCATTTCCCGGTAAATTCACCCTCCTCCACTCTACTGCTGACCTTGCTCCTTTGTGGCATTCTTGTTTCTTTAGCATGTCTCTCCATTCTTTCTTCCTCCTCTTTATATTCCCTTTTCCTGGCTACGTTCTTCCCTATTTGTGTGCTCTTTTGAGTTGCCTGACCACCCCTTGTTTCCAATGTGACTCTGCTCGTTTCTTTGAAGTTCCCACTTCCATGGCCCAAGTCACTAGGACACACAGCTCTTCAGGGTTGGGCCACAATACCTGAGATCTCTCTGAATGAACGCCTTTAGTGATAGGAAACATTCTGTGTAGGCCACTTAGCAGTTAAATTCACCTGGGAAGAGCATTTTTCTGTCATGAGTGCACTGTTCTGCATTTAGCTAAGATCACATCTGCCTGGCTCTGTGATGATAGTGTAGTAATAGTACCCTCGGTGGCTCTACAGTGTTGTACTTAGATGTGGATTCTGTAGGGAAGATGCAGCTTTACATCTAATTCCTTCCATTGTCTTCTTCAGAGTGATTCATGGGGAATACTGTCAAACAATTTCAGTATATTAATAAGAACAAACAATGGTACCACAGGGTTGTCTTCCCTTTCAACACTGGGTGGTCAAGTTGCCCAGACCTATCTCTGCTTCAAGTGTGTTACAGTGAAAAGTGATCCTCATGCTGTCAAAGCAACAGATATGAATACACTCCCCCAAAGTAACTAATTATTAGTTCAGCTTGAGCAAGGAAACAGCTAACACTATAGCCTGAGCTTACTCTGGTGCTGAGCTGTTGCAGCCCCTGGGTTATCTAAGGTCATACTGGTGTACGCATGAGCATCTTGTGACATCGCAGTGAACGAAGGATGCACATACTGGGCCTAAAGTAGTTTTAAAAGATATGTTCCCTCTTCTCCCTGCTCATTCCCTACACACACTGAGAAACGTGCAACTCAGCAGTCGCTTTGCATTTCAGTGTGTTCAGGTGCTGCGCTCATGAACGATGAGATGCTTAACACCGGTTGGCAATACAAAGTTGGCATAAAAATGATCTGAGACTTTCCAATTCTTTTCTGCACTGTCTTTAAAATGTTGTTTTAAAATTGGTTCTAGACTTGAGCTTTGGAGATCAAGGGTAAAACATCTATTTTAAGCTCACAGTTACTATGTGGTTTTGGAAAACAAAAGCAAAGGATCAGTTTGAAAATGTTCTCCTTTAATCTGTGCCATCAGTAAGGGATCAATACCAAGTTGTACCAAGCAAGAACAACAAATATCTTGCTATTGACGTATAAGCTGATCTTGCAGTGATACCCTCCCATCTACAGCACATGTTGTAGATGTTAAAGGTGAACAAGCAGAGCTCAAGTCTGCTAGAATTATTTTATCCATTTCATTAATTAACTCCTGTAGGCTGGGATTATTTTTCTTTTATATTTGAACAGAGCCCAAAACAATAGGGTCTATTTCATAATACGTGCTATCACAATACAAACGTGAATGAGTAGAATTAAGAATTTGTTTGCCTTTCTTAGCTTTCTAGGTACCCTAACCACCAATCTATTTTAAAGGAGGTTACCAAGCTTGAGGTGAGAATTTTACTGAATAATACAGACTTCCATTTTTCCCTTGGTGTTAAGCGTCCAGGCTTTCTCAGTCCTACAGATTTGGAAGTTCAAGTTTTACCGGCTAGCAGAATACCATTAGATTTAACACATTTTACACAGCCTCACTTCTATGTGGCATCGAGAGGACTGGGATCTTAGCACTAATATATAAATGAGCACAATTTCTGGAGAAAGAAGATTTGGGATGCACTTTTGTTCTGGCAAAAGTATGCCTGTCCTTTTCACATACACCATACATAAAGTGTAGATTTGTCTTAATCAGGTAAAAAAAGGACAGATTTTAAATACAAGAACAAAACACACAGAAGGAGCTTTAGACTTCATTTGGTATTTCCCTTATTTGTTGCACAACTAAAATAATGACATGAAATTATTTAGCAGTTTGTGATTACTACAAACAATGGAAGGAGATTGTTTATCTGCTTGTTTCTACAATGAAATGTGAATGCTATGCAGCTGACTACTCTGATGTTAATAGCCATAAAATCACTTCTCCCTTAGTCTGTTCAAGTCATTTAATGACTAAGGGAAATTTTTCTTCTTTAAAACTTCAGCTTTTCCCAGTTTAAAAATCATAAATCTCTCTGATCAAATTTATGACCAGTTAATAGTTTTTAATTCAACAAGAACAAAAAATACAGAAGTAACTTGTATGATTTTTAGTGACTACTGCTGTCCCTGGAGATTCTGCCTCAGCCCCTTTCCTCAGCTCCCTCTTCCCTGTGCCCTGTCTCTGCCAAAGGCCAGAAGCAGATGCTGAGGGAAGAGGGAAAAATGCAGGTAAACACAGGTGTTACTCCACAGATCCCCTCCCGCCTCCAGCTGTTTGCAGCTCAGCAGCTTCCACCATTCTCCCCTTGGGAGCTCTCCTGCAGAATTAATGCTGTACACTGCAATTTCTGTCCCTCTCCTTCAAAACTTGGTCACCTATGAATTCTGATATATATAAATTGAGAGCCATAATTGGGCAATTTTCACATATTAGTGACCCCAGATGAGACAAGTGTAATTTTAATGAGCTTTATCTGGTTAGCACTCATGGAATTACTCCTGGGATGTTTCTAGTATCCTGCGTATAATCTGGTGACCATTAAGAGGAGAGTTTGACGCATGGACAAGCTTACCAGGCATGGTAAAGTCACAGAAACTAGGTAGGTGCTCATCTCTCTTTTGTTTAAACTTTTTCACCATCTCAATTCTACCACTGAAGGAAAGTGAAAATGTAACAATTCCCTGCAAGCAAATGAAGGCGGATGCATTTGATTGTGATGAAGGCAAACAACTTTCAGGTAGGGTGTTTCTGTAAGCCAGTGCTGGCAGCAGACCATATGAGAGTCTTCTTCCTCTACCTTTTTTCCCTCCTTCTCTATGATAGTTCCACTTGTCAGTGAAAGAAAATGGGGGTGGGCATTTCAATAGATGCATCATAGGCCTTGCTGCAGTAGGAAGGCAGTCAACCAGTGTGTGTGGTACTTCAGAGTGGGAGTTGGGTGAGGGGAGCTCTTTGTAAGACCATCTTTGTTACACCCAGATTTTTGAGCTCCTGCAGCTGTCAGTGTATGTAGATCCAAGGCACACTGAGGCCCAGAATCTGCACAGAGACTTGTAACTTGCAGATAGAATCTGCAAGTTTGTTCACTGCCATGGGATTTGCAAGGGAAGTAGCAGAAGGTGGCTTAGTCCCATCTTGTACTAAGTGTGTGCTGCCAAGGGAAGAATGGACGACAAGCATCTGTCTTTTTAAGCCAAGGAATTATGTCGTGGCTATCTGCATTTAATCAAAGTTCAGCATTGCTTGAAATGGAAAAAACCCCTTCGTGCCAGGGAGATGGTGTCATATCTCCTGGTACATATCTAATCCTACCACTAGGTCCCTTGGTTTTTGTTTCAAATTGTTAATGAAATCACAGCATATCCTGGGCCTATCCAGGGAGTGGCTTAGTTTGTGTAGCTGAAGAACAATCACAAGACAATTTTCTAAAAACAATAGGAGATGAAAGAGGAAGTTTAAACCACTTCCCAGTTGAGAAAACACAATTCTGCTGATTCACATCTGTGCAGAATGATAGGTTTTTTTTCTTTTGCCCAGTTGTTCTCAGATTGCCAAGATTATATTAATATGAGAGTGCAATAGGACACTCCCAGATGTAAAGCCCAGTAATCAAACACAAATTCTTTAACTATAATTATCTCTTCAAATTTTGTCTTAGGTTTCAGTTTTTAGCTTCCCTTCCTGCCATATTCTTTATACAAATACCCTGGTGTTATTCAAGGATGCTTGGGCAGAAAAGCCACATTTACTGATGCACCACAGATTCTGAAAGGGTGTATCAACAATAGCATGGATACCATTCATAGTTCAGAAATTCACCCTCTGCAGAATGTGAATGTTTAACTGAAATAACCTATTAGCTCAGTAAATTGAACACTGCCACTGTGAACAAACAGAGGGACGTTATGGCCTTTATAAGTTAGCTCTTGAGTCCTTCATAAAAGCAACTGCTGGCCAACCCTTGTCCTTTTAACATAAGGAGACAGGTCACAAAAAGAGAGTTTAAGATGTAATGAAAGCAGCACTTTCTGTACAAGATATACCCTCCACAAAAGAGGAACTTCAGACATTTTTGCTGTCCAGTTTCATAATACTGAAGAAGATGAGGAAAAAAAATTTCAAATACATCTGACCTTTATAAAGGAACTGAGATGATATATAAGCTCTTAAGTAACATTAATTGACCAGTTAGGATTCAATGTGTACAGTTTGGAAGGAAATTCAATCACATACATTGTGATTTGCCTTTGTTGAAATCAAAAGTAAAAATCCTGTTCTCTCTGCAGGGCACTGTTGCTTAGTTTGAACGAAGTGCTTGCTCAGCTCCTGCTATGACTGGTGCAGTACTGAGAAGCGACACAGAACGGACACATGTACTATATGTCCTGTTTGCCAGGAATGGCGAGTCTGATGAGGAGTCCTGAGGAGCAGCTGAGTTACTTCAGCAATGGTGGTTGTCTCCAAGCAGGACAAAGTACCTCTTGGATTTCCTCCGAGTAAGGGACTCTCTTGTATACACACTCTCTTGATCACCTTCCATGTTTTGCACACTCATTTAAGTAGGAGTTAAGCCACTTTTCCATAGCTGACAGAGCATAAGCTCATAATAATGGCTGTTATTTTGCACAGGTCTCATAAATAGGGCCTAGGATTAATGCCATAGTGCAGTTTCTTGAGTCACTGGATAGTCCTTTCACTTTTCCACAACCATTTTGTGAGGTGAGAATGGCCAAAGACCTTCATCCGGTCCCTAGATGCATCCTCTCCGTCTCTTACGTGCTTCCACAGTAGGGCAGGTGCATTTGGCTTTCTCTCAGCACAGTGGTTACACAGGAAGAAGAGTGGCAGGATGGACTCTCACTGTAGTGCTCAGGATGACATTAGGGGAATCTGCTTCCAATTGAAAAGACCAGAAGAACTAGGCTTGTGTCCAAACAGGCCAAATGCATAAAGCTTCAGAGTGATTACTGGCTGTCATTAATATTCTAGCTTCAGCTTAATGATTCACTATTTTTCACTGGAAGTCAGGGCTATTTTCACAAATGGATCATGGCAGTAATCATTTGTTAAAAACCAGTTACTTAGTCTTCTCGTTCCTTACTGGGAACTCAAGTACTTAAAAGACACAATTTTTGAGAATTTTTCTGGTTTATTCAGATTATCAAGTAAATTAGAAAAAGTATTAAGTATTTGCTCATCTACCTCTTCATTATTCTGAAAAAATCAGGTTTTATAGCTTACTACTGTATTATTTCTATAGCTGCTGGGTTTTAAATAGGCCCCATGCAGTGTGCTTGACTTGCACCTCATTGCATGTACTAGCCATCTGCATGGATGCTAATTAGAAGAAATACAGACTGTGACCTATCCATTAAGATCTTCGTTTGCATGTGTGTATATGCCTCTGCTGTTTTTTTAAAAAGATAGTTGTGAATTAGTTGAAATGGGTTAAAAACTAAAACTCCTTCATGTGGAAACCGGTCTTTTAAAATATGAACTTTTTAATCTCTTACTTTCTGTTTCCTTTTCCAGTTATACCATGACTGCAGAGATGTGGAATCAAAAGGGAGTAGGAGAGCTCAGAAATTAAGCAACAGAAAAGTTGAGAATACCAAAGTGATTGGTTGGCTTTATTATTATTCTATTGTAACTTTAAGGAAAATACTATATTTAAATTATTTAAATTAACTGATTTTTTTGTCCTTTTTTGACAAGTTCTTACTAATGTGCATATAGTATTTTAAAAGGATTATTTTAATATAGCGATATTATCAAATTTGACACCTATTTGGATAGCATCATTGAACGTCAGAACATCTCAGCAATTACTGAAAATCTACAGAGACTGAAAGATGGGACTGGAATAGTCCTTTCTAAGAAACAGATTTGAAAGCCGTTGTATTGGTTTCCATGGGGACTAGCAACAAAAATATTGGCAATGAACCTATCGGGGGAGTTTATGGGAAACACTTGATATAATGGACATGACTTCCTTCCTTTTTTTTTTTTTTAATAATTGCAAAAGCCAAGCATAAAAATACACATTTCATGAGTGAAAAATAAAAGAAACAGTTTGCATTTATTTTAAGTTACGTTATTTGACTAAAAAGAGTTCAGCAGTCACTGCAGGAACTTGAGAGTTTGTAAAGCTGCTACTTTTTGTAGGCATTTCTTAATATAGCTGTCACAGCTAATATTAATGTTGAGGGTAAACATGAATCAGATTATGCAGCAGAGAATAAAAGTCTTCACTAACTTGCAACATTTCATTTAGAAAGAATTTTTTTTGTTGTTCATATCGATATGAATTACAGTAAATCTCCAAGATGTGTAATAGTACAACCCTGGAACATTATACAAGCTTGTAAATTCTTATACCAAATACTCGGAATAAAAGACCAGTTGTATTGTTAGTTACTACTGTGCACTCAGCACAAACTATCTGTTTAAATGCTGCCAGATTGTACAGTATTGTGACATAAATAGGGCCAAATTTAAGGTACAGCTTTTACAAAACTAAGATTTGGGAATATTTAATTCTCCAGGAGTTCTGTAGAAGTTGAAGGAGCCAAAATAATTTCTGGCAACTTAGATTCATCCTGACATAGAAATGATGTCATTAGCTTGAGTCCTGGGAGAGGTTCTGTGCTCCATGCTCTACTATTCCTGAGATTCCTTTACAGATACCAGTTGTGCAGAGAGCCAGGAAAACAGTTTAGAACAACTTGAGTCCTCCTTTTGCCTCAAAATATGTGTGTCTCCAGGGACATACATAGATGTCACAGATGTTAATCAAGATTTTTAATGCACAGGGCTTTTTGCAGGACCCTTTGAATGTTTCCAGTATGTGTGTATCTTTTCTGGATCTCTGTGCTTCGTTATCCAGGCATTATTCTTCCTTTCTTGACTGAATTCCTACATAATGATCAGGGCTGCTGCTAGCCCTTACTGTCCCTTTTCCTCCCCAGTGTTTATCAAAGCTAGTGAGTCCTGTGCAATTTGAGTTGAAAGGTGGGAAGTGTTCTAGTGACTCATTTGGTCTCCTGCTACAGCCAAACTTCATCCAGATCCCAGGAGTGAAAATCAACAGTTGTTGATCTTCTCAGGAGGCAGAAAATTCTGCACGTCTTCCTGGGTGAGATGGCTGCTCTGTGTGTGATGTTTTGCTATTTCAAAAAGAGCGCATTTTTATAACCTATCTCCTCTAATGCTAGTATTAGCCGACTAGCTGTAACCTAACTACTAATTTGTGTGGCATTAGGGTAGAATATTTTATTTTATGAGAGTCTTTCAATATGTTATCCTGAAAATAATATCTGAAATGTATATTTTACTGTTAGTGAGATTTTATGTTGTTGTGTGTTTATTGTAGAAGAAGCTTTTTTTTTTTTTTTTTTTTTTTTAACTAACTAGAAGGATTTTTTTTACGAGTTTACGAGTGAAATTCTTTGGGTGGATACCCTGGTTTAAAATAGGATTTTTATTTACTTTTATTAAAACTGCTTGGATATGTCTTGGCTCTTATGAAGGTCTTCCAGACTGACAGATCTGGAGAGCAGGGCAATGCAGGCGTTGTCCACGACACTACCCATCCCATTTGCACCTCACCCATGTTGGGAAAGGCTGCCAATCAGTAAGGGACTCTCGCACCCATTGAAACCTCAGAGTAATGGAGTTTATTCAAACTGGCCCCAAAGTCTGCGACTGAATAGTGGCTTTGCGAGAGAGATGCTCAGGAGGATCCAAGCTCAGCAACAGAGAGGTTCACAATTTTTTTAAGGAGCTTGGCCTATCTGAGCAATTGAACTAGAGTAACCTTAGCTCACTCAGTGTTTATACAGCACCAACATCCCTGGAGGCAACCCTCTGTGTGTATCTATGAATATCTACTTATAATAGTAATATAAAGTCCAAAGCTTTTGAGTTTGGATGATGAGACTCTTCTTCTTACCCAGCTAGTGAGATACAGTAGTGGATAATCTCTCCTATTATGGCATGGATTCCCATGCTTGCTCTAGAACTCTTTGGCAATACTGCTCTTAAAAGGCTCTGACTACCTAACTGGAGTGTCTGAGCTGGAAGGCAGTCGACTCCTCAGTAGAAAGAGCGAGCCTCTTGCAGGAAGTGATTCCAACTTAGAGGAGGTTGAATTGTCCACAGATATGTCTCTTTCTTGTCACTGTTTTTTTAAATGTCTCTGTTTTAGGATGGCTCTTTTTGTAGTGAAAGCAGAGATAGAGGAGTTGAAAAGTCTGGGCTTTAATCCTAATGGTTTCCTGTTTGGACAAATCACTTGTCCTGTGTGCATTTCATTTTGCTTTTTGGTTTTCTGCCTTGTTTTCTCTTTTATAAGCAGTGCATTTTTGTCTCCAAAGGGTACTGTTCCAAGTGTGAAGAAATTTCAGTTTCTCAGATGAAAGATCCTATATAATCTTCAAGGACTGTATTTAGCAGTTAATAAAGTCTACAGTTAGGAAAACAACTTTATTTAAACTTTCGTATGTGCAGTTTCATATAGCTATTGTAAGCTCTACATTTAAACCAAAGGGAACTTCTTAGTTGCTTTGCCATTGGTTTTTATCTGAATCTGATCAAATCCCAAATGGTGAGCTATGAACACCTATGTTTTCCTTTGTTTCCTAGTTGCGTCTCAGTTTTCCAAGCTTCTGTGATCTGCAAACTGAAGCTGTAATTCTCTAAATAGAAGTGCTTTGTATTCCCATGTGCAATATTTCAACCTTTTTGCAAAGACACTTAGTAAAAATACTCGAAGCCCTAGTAAAATTTCTTCTTATGATCTGCTCTCTGTCTCCACCTCAGCCTTAGTTCTCAAATTCTCAGCTCAGGCAGTAAGTCCTGCTGTCCTTATGTGCACTCTGTCCAAGCCACATTCCTAGTCACAGCGATGGTCCTTTTGCTTGCAGAAGGGCTGAGGGACAAAGTGTCAAAGCCATGAGAGAGGTCTGGTTTGCAATGACATTTTTATGGATCCTGGCACTTTGTGACAGCAGGTCACACTGCTTGGGCTCTGCAGATGTGTATTCTGTACCCTGCAGTTGTATGGCAATTTAACAAAAGTCACAGTAAGTTTGGCAGTGAGATTGTTGTCATTGCTTATGTGATACCCTGTATCTCTCTGCACACCCCAGTTCTTCAGGAAGCATAGATTTCCCTTGACTGAGGTTCTAGAACTAGGGAGAAAAAGAATAAAAATGCTGAAGAATGTGTGAGCCCTGGTTTAGATCAGTGCAATGTACATTAACTTTCTGGTCTAATCCAGGAGAGGGAGCTAACTTTCTAGCCATCACAACTGGCACACTGCGCTGGAGGAGGTTTTTTCACAGCTGATATCCCATGTCTGACTGATTATTCACATATGCTGTCCCCGAAGGACAGTCATCTTGGGAGTGCAAAACCACCCTCTCAAAACATTGGTTACCTCTGTTCAGTGCAGTAAATATAATTATATGACATATTCTTGACAGGGGATTATTTATTGTTAATGTACTTTACTATAATTTAAACACTGTTACGTATTGTTTGCTCTCTTCCCCCACTCTTCTGCCTTTCGCCTATTAAGGAATATTAACAGGATCTGAATTTAATAGTTTCTCCACTGCAGTAAATGCTGCTCCCTGTTGCACTGTGGGGAAGCAGGGCAGTAACGCTCCGCAGCGTGGCAGCGGGTGTGTTTGCAAGCTCCTATGCTTGTAGCTTGCTGCCAGCCTTGGTTAGTGTTCCAGGCGCAGGGTAAAATGTGCGTGAGGCAAAGCGCACCCGCACCAGCCCAGCCCCCTTCCAGAGAAGGAGGCTGGAAAGCAGCTTGTGAAGTCCAGCTAGAAGAGCGTGTCCGCGCTGCTAGGCCCTCCTGCCCTGCGCCTCTTCGCAAACTCCTCCCTGCAAAGCTTCTGCCTTGGTCAGCTGTCACTGCAGCACCCGGACTGGGCCGACACAGGAGAAAAAAAGTCCCTGTTTGTTGAAATAAGTTAATGAGTTGGAGAGGAGCACAAAAGAAAGAAGGGAGATGGGCCGGGGTGTTTTATGGGCCCGCAGAGGGGAAATGTGCAGGCAGTTGTGCAGAACATCTGCCCGTGGGCTGTCCTGGGGAGTCGTTGGCCCAAGGCGTGTGCCTTGTGCTCGTGCACCTCCCACAGCCACATGTCCCCAAAAAATGGGAAAGCGCGAGGCTAACCTGGTTGCCTGGGCACATTGGGGCACTCTGCCAGCATCTCTGGCCTTGGTACCCCAGTCTCCTCCTGGGCACGGAATACCTGCCGAGTCAGCAATCCCATGGTGTCTTTCTCTCTTTCTCTCTCCCTCTATCTGTCTTTCTCCCCTATCGCTCTCTCCCTCTTTTTTTCCCCTCTCTCTGTGTCTTCTGTCTCTCTCATACAAGTTTTAAGCTGTAATTGTTAAGCAGAAGACTTTGAAAATCTGCCACGTGTATAATAGAAAAGTTCAGACCCTAGAAAGAAAATGGAAAGAAGACTAGAGCACTGGGCTTTTTTGTGTCTGGATTACTTGATGAGTTTGATTAATAATAATTAGCTTTAATCTAACCTTGTGATTTTGGGTGCTTGAAGTTAGAGAAAATTTGGACTGGGAAGGGTAGCTCTGAAGCACTCTATTTTCTCTCTGCACAGAGCCCAGCATCTCTGAAGGCATAAACAACTGAGTGCAGAGCAGATGGAATCATTTTTCTGTGTTAGTTATTTTAATACAAAGGAACATGGGGAAATTAATATGGAAAATAAAAAATCAATTTACCACATATTAGAAATGAACAGAACATGAAAGTTCAAGAGAAAGGGAAAGAACTTTTTAAGCTTTTGAACATTTTTCATGTTTGTTTCACAATAGGCTGATGTTAGTAAACAAGTAAAACCAAAGGCAAGAGAAATTCTCTGTGTCACGTTATCTAGCAAGAAATTTTGATCCAATTTAACGAGGAGTAAGTAAACACTGAGCTTGAATATAGCAGGGTGGTATATTAGCACAGGGGTATGCATAAGTTAAGATGATAACATAACCTTGAGCTATCTGCAGTGAGAAAATAATATGGGGAGCCATCAGTGCTCTTGACGCCTTGAAACGGTCTGTCTTGTGACAGTAGTCAGCTCAAAAACACATCCCACGTCACTGGAAAATACTCGGTAATACTTTAATAGTCCTCTTGAAAACTGGATCCATGAAGAATGGCCCTTTAAAGCTTAGTGGAGTTAATTGCAGCAAACAGTTTATTGAGCTAATTAGGCCACTTTTTCTGTTAATTATCCATGAAGATTGAGCGTTTTGCTGAATTATTTATTTGGAATTATTTGATGAATAGGGTGTGCAAGCGTATTTCAACCTCTAGAACTATCTGCCATGGCTATTACTTTAGAATTCACTGTTCACACTCTGTAATTAGCTAGATAAGTCGTGTGGGTTTGTTTTGCTCTGATTGGATGCCTCCCAGATTTATAGTTTTCAAGAAAGCTGGGCATACACTGAAGTGAATACATTTTGCCTGAGTGATCATTCAAATTCCAGAGCGCAACACACATTTAAATTAGAAGAGCAGAACAAAGAAACAAGGATGTCATGTTTACTGTCATAATGTTTTGTGTACACCTATAGACAGGGGATGTCCGCCAACCGCTGCTGCAGGTATCCTTTGTTGTACAGACCAGGACAATTCCTCCCCCAGTTAGAATGTTGTACTTGGCAATTATTTTATCACATGCATCTGTTTTGTGAAGCCAACATTGTTACTGTGGTGTTTGTCACATTATGTTGGAGTTTGTGATAGATGTCCTTTGCTGTGGAGCTTTTTTCCAAGTGAGGAGTAGTAACAAAAACTGTTTATTATGAGAGTGTGACTGTAAGTACTGTCTAATACTGGAAATCCATAACCACCACTGGCATTGCAAGGCTGCCACTGGCACGTAATACTGATTGGTTTGAACAAGGTAGCAGAGTCTGGCCCAGGTTTGCTAGTCTGTGCCATTGTCCCCCACACAACGCTGTGGGTATGCTTTCGTACCCGTTTTGAAAATCTGCACCTTAGTGCTTAGCAGCAGGTACTAACCAGAATTTACCAGATTTCACTGGCAGTGTCACTACCTCGGTATTCTGCCTACTGCATCACAGCTATGAGGCTAAATGGATATTTTCTCCATTATTCACAGTCACATAACTGGCCCTTTAAATTAGGCAATAGGATTCCAGACACCGGTTATGGCAAAAAAGCACGATGTTCATCTCCATTATCTCTGTTATTTAAGGCTTTCAGAAAACCACTAACCTTAACTCCTACACTCAAACAAGCACACACTAGCACACAGAGTTAAGCCAACTTTTTAACTCCCAGTCATTAAGGATGTCAAAACATTCTGATATATGATATAAACTCATTATGACTGGATTTTGTTTTTATTAATGTAAAGGTTAGGTTGTGAAGAACAGAAGATTTTTTTAAGCCTCTTACTCCTTAGAGACAATGTGATTTGGTGGTTTAACATTGTAACATTTTAAAGGGCTTGTTAAGCCCTAATCAGAGCACATTAAGCGCTAACATTTTTAAAGTGCATAATAAGACCTAAACATTTTAATAGCATATTAACTTGTAACATAAACCAAACACGGTCACAGTGTTGTCTTTTTCCTAGTGTTTTTCCTATAACAAGTTCAAACAAGTAACTGATACTTTTAACAACTATTAGAAAGTTGAGATTTTTTGGTTGTCCTTCCTGTTTAAAAAAAAAAAGTCAGGAAATTTCTGTATAAGAAATTTTGTTTGGAGTGAAATTTTAAAATTAACGCAGAAAAATTTGCTTTAAGAGTTCCCATCGCTAAATGTTAACAAATAGAGTATGCTGCTAGAGAAAAGGATTGTTTTCAGTGAAATGATGTTTTATACTGGGAAAATGGTTTTGCTTGAGAAGTTTTACTCATATCTGATAATTTTGGAGTCATCTGTGAACAAGAACTGTGGGATGGGCTCTTGCCAGAGATAAGGGTTCACTGAAAATCTGTGGGGGATTTTTAATTCTGGCCCGCCCCCCCTCCCCCCCCAGTATAATCTCCTGCATGTGATTCCGGAAAAGAGGTACGAGTTTATTGATACCGTGGCCCAGCAATTTCCTTTGAGAAAAAAAATAAAAGGAAAGTACAACATAGCCTGTGAGCGTCTCTTCTTAATTGGTTTGGAACCTCTTGATGAGTGATTCCAGGCGCACCTTCCCTCCAGGGAGCTGAGTGCACCACCCCTGCAACTATCCCAGCCCCTCCCAGGTTATGGCAAGGCATCTGAGCCACCTTTTGGACCTTCATCTTCCCCATGGTATTGTGAGGGGAAGTTGTGGCTCAGTCATTTCAGCTCAGGTTTGATTGCAGCTGCTCCTTCTTTCCTATAGTGGCTGTGACTCCAGTGCCTTCCGTGGTGGTGGCAGGAAGAGGATGACAGTGCCTTTGGAAAGCAGTTTATGAAATGAGTTTGGAGACAGCTAGGCGAAGCTGACTCAGAGCTGTCCGCGTAGTACTCGACCGATAGTGGGCTACAGCCTCCCTTGATGTGGACACTCACAATGATGTAGAAATACACTTGTGGATCTGGTCCATAAGCTGTTGTATCCATGTAATTGCCTCTGCCTTACTGTCCTGTTACCGTGAGAGGACAAGGCACCCTAACTCAGTGGCCTGAAGATGAACACCTCTTTGGAGTTGTACATTGCTACTGCTGTTGCTCCAGTGCAGGCAGTGCCTCTGTGGCTCCCTGTCTGGCAGGCAGTGAGCAGGCTGCTTGGAGTGACTCTCATTAGGACATACCGAAACCTCAGCATAGCTTTGGCAAATGCAGATCAGCTCCAGTCTAGGTCTGGACAGGTGAAGAGTCCCACAGTAGCTCCAGCTTGAGAACTGGCATATGTTTGCTCTTTATAGAAAATGCTCCCTTTATTTTAACTCTGACAGGGCAGCTTCTGGAGTAAGATATTTTATGATGTGAGGAGGGCTGCTGAGGGGATAAAAAGGCCCTCCAAAGTGAGCACAGGGCGTCGCTGCATGTGCACAGCAGGGCCTTAAATCCTGGGTGGATTTTTCTCCAGTAGCTGGGGAAAAGCTATGCAATGCAACAGCAGCAAGGGGCTTGTCTGCAAGGGAACCGTGTTCAGGTTGAATCTAGTGTGCAAAGAAACTATGGGAGCGATGTGGACCTTGCTTCGTGTCTGGGCACTGTTAGTGTGATACAAGAATGCCTTTTTGTTTGTTTGTCTGTTTGTTTATTTATCCTATGGAGTAGTTGGAAGTAGTTAAAATAAATATTCCATCCTTATTCTGGAATAAGAGTGACCACAGGGAGGAAGAAGTAATTCTAATATAACTACAGAGGTTTAACTACACCAGTGTAATTGTACCATGTAGCTGGGAAAGCGTTCCTGTGGAGACAAGCTCCAGTCAGCAAGAGACAAAATTTTAAAGTGCTGTAGACCTCATCCATAGAAATAACTGTCTGTAATCTTAGGCTAATGATTCTTTCTTTTTAGTAAATAACTGGAGTCAATAAAAGGAAGGGTCTTCACGTTTGCATGAACTGTATTCTGGCATCAACATTAACTGACATCCTGCAAAATGTGGGACTTCTGAGGGGGATGAACCAGGGCTGAGGATGTGTTGCTGTACTGATGCTGTTGTAGCCCATGATTTGAGGAATGATGCAGAGGGTGTTCTTCAGGCCTTTAGCCCTTTGGCAAACAGAAGAACAGAGGGGAAAAACAGTGCAGAAAGTCAGCCCAGAGAGAGAGCTCCAGTTACACCTTGGGCTGCATCTAGGAAGGTCTGGCTCTCCATTCTGTTTCTCCCGAAATCGTTTCCTCAAAGCTGTCAGTTTTGCCTGTATTTGTCAAAAAAAAAAAAAAAAAAAAAAAAAAAAAAGAGAGAGATTTGAGTTGTTGTTTGGCTGTGGCTCCTTTGTGAGATTCAAATATTGCAGTTTAGACTAATCTGGCTGGGAACTACCAGCCCAGGGTCCCTTGGTGCAAGGTAGATCTTTGTTTGGACAGATTAACCTATGTATCTGTTCTGCTGCTCCTGCTGTCCTGCCAGGGGAGGAGGAAGAGGAGGTGGTGTGCTGTCAGGGACTCTGCTCTGCACTGAGTCTTGTTTGGCAGGGGGTCACCTATGTTAGTGGCACCACAGGAAAGCACCAGGTAGGCAACTTGAGTCATCAAGGATCAGCACTGACTGATGGCTAAAGGGAACTGATAAAGCACTGGCTTTATCTGATAAAGCACTGACGAGGGAGTGGCATGCTGATTTCCTAAGTGCCACTTCTAAAATGCGGTAAAATCTGCACTGCGTGTTTATCCTTATTATTTGTCACTTTATGCTCTGAAGTAGTGTCAGTGTGGAGCAGTGGCTATTATCTTCATGTCTCTGGAAAGGGGCCATGTCATTCCAGAATCACAGAAGGGCTGCAGTAGGAAGGGACCTGTGGAGGTCACCTTATAAAAACCCTCTGCTCAAGCAGGGCCACCTAGAGTAGGTTTCTCAGGACCATGTCCAGACATCTTTTGAATGTCTCCAAGGATGGAGATTCCACAACCTCTCTGGGCAGCCTGTTGCCTTTTATGAAAAACATCTGAGCGTACCCTGTCTTCTGACAGCAGCTTAGTGCACAATATGTTGTTACACCAGCAGCCACAGTTCATCTAGTTGCTGTGACCTGGTGGCTAGAAGGATGGCACTCTTCATATCAACATTAACCAATGGCAACATTATACTGGTACTGCTCAGTTTTCCTCATGTGAGCAGTTTTTTAAAGCAGGTGTGTTTTTCCCAATTACTTTTTTGTTTTTAAGGAAAATATCTGACCTATGCTAGGATGGCATTTGTAGACTCATTCTTGAGATCATCAAATACTTGTAGATTATCTCTGTGTGACTGTAGGCCTGCTTTGGTGACTCCCTCTGTAGCCAAAACCTTAAAGGATGAAGCACACAGGTTCTATATTCTCTAGCATCTTAATTTACCATGTTACACATGTGAACACCAAGCAATTTACCATACTTCATGGTTCCTGAGAAACTGCATTTTCGGTTTAGAAGAAGACTTGAGATAGACTATGCAAGGACTATAATCTATAGACTATGTGAAGTGGATTTCTTTTAAAGGTGGGAGATGTGGCTGCCTGAGATGGGGGAAACTCAGTTGTGAAGAATTATTTGTGGGTTCCTGGGAAAGAAGGCTTAAAAAAGGAGAGTGTGAAAGATTAGGAAAACCTGTTTGAAAACCCAGCTGCTTTCTATATGGTGTATGCTACACTGAGATCATAAAACTTCTAAGCTGCTAAGTTCAGTGGAGTACCTGGAGCACTTTCAAGGTCCGTAAAAGCCATCCAAGAAAATGCTTTAAGTGAACTCTGTAGGGACTATGGAATAGCATTGACGATGGTGCATGTACCTGGATTAACTGTACTCTTGAGGATGAGCCAACCTTACATGCTCATAGCCCTTCTTATTTCAGTAGGAGTATTTGTGGATGCTGAATGTTCAGTCTGTGTTTTGACAGGCATTGCTTCTATCTCATTGCATAGTTGCCTGCAGGTTCCAGGTACTGTTTTTGTAGAATGCAATGGATATGTCTACCAGAGAAGAAAGGCTCACACACTCTTCTGCTTGTATGCTGAGCTGACTGGATATGAGTACAAACACATTAGCACAGTACTAAGCCCAAGCTAATATACCTGTCTCATTAGCAAGGCTTATAAACTCAGATTCAGGACGGTGCTGAAGTCTGTGTGGCTTCTAAAGTTCAGATAATATATGGCCAGCAAGAAGAACCAACAGAAAATTCTCATGCCTCTTAATCTATGAAGGCAGGTCCTGTGGATAAAACACATTAGGAAACTGGAGTAATGTTATTGAGACAATATTTGGGAGGCTTTTTTGTTTAAGCTCTAATTATTTTATTCAAAATATGAGAGTATGTTTTAGGGTATTTGATCAACTTGACTGCAAGAACTCATGAAAAGGAAAAACATGCAGAGGGGGAAGACATAATAACAAAAGGTTTGCCAGATGTTTGTAAATTCTAAATTTTTAAAAGATCTATGTAATTGTCTTGCATAAATATCTTCAGGAACCCAGTAGTTTGACCTTGCTTGGCACAGACTTGAAAACTTTTAGTGGTGGAAATGAAATTGAGATATGATTACTTTTTAACAACATGTATGTTTTCAATTTATTAGTACAGACAAAAATCACCCTTGGATAGTTATTAAATTTGGCAAATGAATCTAACTTTCACAGGCATCATTTACAGAGATGAAAGCATGTGGTCCATGGTAAAAAGTGAGGAGACTGTGTCATGATAGCAAATGCTGAAACTTCTACACTAACTTAGAAGCACATTTCACACCAGGTTAAAGGGCGGGTTTGAATCTCTTCCAGTACATTTAAATATATAAAGACTTTTGATAGAAAAAGTTGATGGGTAGAGACAGAAGAGCATCAGAGCTCGTAATTTGTGTCAGTAGGTTGCTGCTTTTATAAAACGTGAGGAGTTTAGGTGAAGTACGCACCTTTTCAGGCAGCATATAAAATTGTAACAGCTTTTAAATAAAGTGCAAGTTCTCTCTTTTTTTTTTTTTTTTTTTTTTTTTGGGAACAAAAATGTTGATGTGAAATTGAAAACTCCTTTCAGATGCCTGCTGGGCTGGCAGGATGTCAAGCTGTTTGGCTTGACTGTCTCTCTCTTTCACTCCCTTCACATTGTTTACAGACAACATACTCAACTCCAACTGACTGTATTTAAATATCGACTAATTATGTGCAAGAGGATTTGGAAAAAGGCACCACACTAAAGAGTCTCCATGTCTTAGACTGGTCAGGAATAGACCTTGCTGCAGGGAAATCACAAAGTACCGTCCTAAGCAAAGTGCATGGGACAGAGAGAGAGAAAGGAGGTAGGAAGAGACAAAAAATGCTTTCAGCCAGTGCTTTCTGGCATCTGATTAGAACTGAGAAAGTGGGTGACTCCCAGCTTTTGCCTCAGGTTGTATATGGTGATGTGAAAGGTCTTCTAGATGCACTATGTTTGCCAAACTCAAGGAGGAGGGGACACTTCCCACAAGGTGCAGTTTAATCTGAGTACATCAATACTGCACTGCCAACCTGGATCTTAGCTGGATTTGTGACTGGACATGAGCCAACAATGTGCGCTGGCAGCCCAGAAAGCCAACCGTATCCTGGGTTGCATCAAAAGCAGCGTGGCCAGCAGGGCGAGGGAGCTGATTCCGCCCCTCTACTCTGCTCTGGTGAGACCCCACCTGGAGCACTGCGTCCAGCTCTGGGGCCCTCAGCACAAGAAGGACATGGACCTGCTGGAGCGGGTCCAGAGGAGGCCACAGAAATGATCCAAGGGCTGGAGGCCCTCTCCTGCGAGGCCAGGCTGAGGGAGCTGGGGGTGTTCAGCCTGGAGAAGAGAAGGCTGCGGGGAGACCTTATTGCAGCCTTCCAGTACTTAGAGGGGGCCTATAGGAAGGATGGGGACAGACTTTTTAGCAAGGCCTGTTGTGACAGGACGAGGAGTAATTGTTTTAAACTAAAGGAGGATAGATTTAGACTGGGTATAAGGAAGAAATTTTTTACAACGAGGGTGGTGATACACTGGCACAGGTTGCCCAGAGAGGTGGCAGATGCCCCATCCCTGGCAACATTCAAGGTCAGGTTGGCTGGGGCTCTGAGCAACCTGATGTGGTTAAAGCTGTCCCTGCTCACTGCAGGGGGGTTGGGCTAGATGACCTCTAAAGGTCCCTTCCAACCCAAAGCATTCTAGGATTCTTAGTCCCTTTGGTATCCCTATAAGAGTTTCTTGATTTAGGTATCAAGGTGGTTTAAGCACAAATTTTGCTGGAGTGTGTGCCTGTCTTAGCCCAGATTTGCCTGTAACGTGAACTGGAACTTGTGCACCTTGTAGTGAGACTAAATAGTCCTGCAATGCCTTTGCCATGGTGTTCTTGGAAGACAGGCAAGTTCTCCTGCAGCTGGGCCAGCTGTGTGGAAAGGAGTCCTAAAGCATCTCAGCCCAAAGTGCTCTAAGGTATGATCTCAGACACAGGTAACTGTGAAATTGAAAGGGTAAAGTGTGTATGGTTTTGAAGAGGAGGGGCTCGCATCTAGGCTAAGTAATATTGTTCTCATAAATACCTGGGTAGGTCAGCCGTGGAAGCTCGCGAGAGATTCTTGGCCACTTATAGGTTAAGAGTTACTGTGTCAACTTTGATGGTGCAGCTACCACAGAGGAGGCTAACCCAGGCAGAGGTTTTGTTTTGCTGCCAGGCAAAGAACTCCTGATATTCCTGAATTTTTAAAATATATAAAACTTTCTCTTATTTATAGCATTCTCTTTCTTTTGGTTATATACCCTTTCTTGTCAAATCTGGTTGAAATAAGTAATGTAATATAAAGGGTAAGTAACTGGGAGTCTGTCAGACTTTTATCTTCTCTTATCTGTGTGATGTGGAGTTGCGCATATACAAAGATGATTAGTGACTGAGTATGACCTGGATTTTAATGCTTTATCCAGAAAATTCACTCAGCTTTGCAGAGATTCATATCAGATTCTCTAATTGTTTGAAAAAAACCCCATTAAAAATCTATGTCCAATAGTTCATCTGCTTAAAAAAATTATGTGACAGAGGAGGGAAAATAGAAGAGTTGGATGCTGTTATGACTAAGGAAATTTTCTTTGGGATCCTCATCTACCAAATGTGCTTATCTGTTCTCAGGAATTACAATGTGGTTAGTTTACAGTCTATTATGCAAAGTTGCATGCAATGTGTTAATGGTGTTGGTAATTTAGTAACTATGTTCTGCACTAATTAGCAAAGCTGAATATCATGTTGCTCATCCTGGATCACTTTCAATGCTGCTGCATATTTTTTCAGTGTGTTTTAGCTCTTGTCATTAAAGCATGTATGTACAAGCCAACATACCTTGTGAACTTTGGAAAGTAACTCAAAGACCCCAGTGTTTTATTATGTCTGTCATATTAAGCAAGAAAACAATCTGGTGGTTTGATAAAGAGATTATTGTGGAAGGACAGCTTCTGTGGTTTAGGGAATAGAACTGACTAGAATCCTTTTCCATCACCTATGTTAAATGTAGGGTAAAGGACAATGCTCTGTGTTGGGAATATAGCTGAGAGAGAAGGTTTTGACACAGTGCATCTAATTATACCCTCACAATTAAATGTTTTGGTCAGAGGTAGGTAAAATTAAGGGTTACACACTGTAAGATCTCTGTCATGTTTATTCCTGTTAAATATATTTTCTTCCTGGTGTTACCGTCTGCAACAAATTTAAAAATGAAAGCATACCTGTCTTCTGTGAAGTGACTGAGTGGGAAAGAATGGAAAAGGGTTTAGTATTACAGTAAGAAAAAGCAGCTATTTGGAAATGGTCTTACCTCAATATTAGATATACAAAGTAGTGTCAAATTTGTTATGTGCTGGGTTCTCTAAAGACCACTGTGAAATGCAGATGTGTTAGCAGTTAAACATCTTTTGGGAGATGGATGGATGCTTCACTTAAAGAGCTAAGAAGAGACCTGTTGCCTTTCCAACAGCTTGAATATTAATCTAGACTCCCCAGCCTTTTATAAAGTACATAGGACAATCTAGTGTAAGGATTGAGCAGCCCTCTGGGAGGAACCCTAGAAGCTGAGAGGAGACTTGAATTGACGTTTCAGATTAACAAACCAAACTGGATCACACAGAGACTTTGAAATACTTACAATATCTGATGCCAGATCTTCATGTGATGCATACTGTACTACAGTATACTACCAGAGCCTTTTTGACCTCAGCGTGTAGCGATATGCATAGGAAAAACACATGAACTTCATTGGTTCTGAACTAGTTTCTAGCACTCGGGTAGAGATTTGGAGGTTTTCTTAACTAATACTGTAACAGTGCCGGCTGCAGGGTTCAGGAGCAGTTAAAAAAGTAAATGAAATATTCAAAATTAGTGGAGGGGAATAGAGAACACATCAGAATATACTGTTATGTCACTGCGTAAATCCTTGATGCATCCACATCCACATTTTGAACACCATGTAGTGTTCACTCTCATCTCAGGAAGGACAGAACAGCTGCAGGCAACCAAAGGCAGAGAATGGTTTCCATACACAGGAGAACCAAAGTGGCTAGGAATTAGCAGCCTGGTTGAATAAGAGGCAACTGAGGTCCCGAGTGGCTTGTAGAGGTGATTAGGGAAGACCGGTCAGCGTTGCAGAATGTGACATCAAATTAATTATCAAGGGGCATGTTCAAAGCAAACAGGAAGGGGCTTAGCACAATATGAAACCCATTGATATGAATTGTGGTGGATGCCAAAAGCTAACAGGTTTAAAAAAGTATGAGAGAAATTTATGGAGGGAAAATCCATGAAAGACTGTTAAGCAGAAGGATACTGCTTACAGTTAGGAAGCTGGAGCTGTAGGCTGGGAGGCTGTACTGGGAAAATATCCCTTGTGTTACTCACCACTGCTGGAGCCTGGATACAGGACCTTGGTTTGATCCAGTAATGTTTTTCTTATGTCTCTAACGAAGTGACCGGTTCCAGATCTGCCTCCAATTTGTTGATCCTGACCTGGCCAATGGTACTGTGCAAATAGGGAGCGTTGATGAGACTGTATCGATATCTAAGCTGGGTGGAAGCAGTTACTGCTTTAAAAAAAATCCTGCAGAAAGTAAACACCCTTGCTGTCATCTGCTAGACTACAGTCTTTCCTGCAATATTATAAACAAATAATATTTGTCTGCTGACAGTGGAGATGAGCTGACTGGAGATGCATTTTTTCAAGAGCAAATGCCAGGTGTTGATTTGATATATTAAAAAAAAAAAGAAAAGGAAAAAAAAAAAAAAGAAAGGTTCCAGCCAAACAGGAAGGTGACTTGGTCAGCACAAGTTGGTATGCTGCCTGGGAGCACTGACTGACAGGCTTGTCTGTATTCTTAAGTATTTGTGGGGTAATCAATTGTATGAATTTCTCCAAATATCTTTGTATTGGAAGATAACCTTTTTTTTTCTTTCTCCATAACTTTGTCTATGTTGTTTGGCCTCTTCAATGAGACTGTTCATTTCCATGATGTTAAAAGAAATCAGGAAGGACAGAGCTCTTTTTTCCCCCATTACATCTATTGCTTTGAGTGGATAAAAACAGAAAATAGTTCCCCCCTAAACAATTATTAATGCATACCTGCTGTGTTTCTTGACATTCACAAAACTGGTATAGTGCCTAAGAACTTCAGTACTATTAGGATTAAATTCAAGCTCCGGTAGAGCCAGATAAAGGTATTTTGAATTTGACCATCTCTTTTCCTGAGCATAAATACAATAAAATTGTAGAAAAAAGAAAAAATTTAAAACCCAAAGATTTTGCCTGGTACAAGGGAATTCAGTGTGAAATGGTGTTGCACAAAATGACTACTACTGGTGTATGGCCCAAGGTTAAACAGTCATTTAATTTTATCTTGTATAATAAGTTACCAGATAGCAGTTAATAATTGAAGAGAATCCCATATTTCACAGCAAAAGGCTTCTATATTAAAAAAAGAAGAAAAAAGTAGAAATGGCTTCTGGGAAACTTAGTGCATCTTTTTCTTTGACCTGTGAGTACGTCAAACAATGCGCTTTTGATTCCATATGTATAAAATCTATGGAACAGTTAAGAGACCCATCAGGAAAAGGAAATAATGAACAGAATAATGCAATAGAGTACGTGATAGAGCATGCTGTGTGGCTGAGCCCGAAGCAAGGCAGTTCAGTGGGGACTTCATTGAGGGAAGGCTGGGCTGGCCCCTAGTGAAATCTATGTCAGTTTGTCAGGCAGTTTTGTAATTCCCTCCCCCACAAAACTGGTATAACTCAGCTATGTTTCACACTTGCTGAACAGAAAAGCAGGCAGCTTCGTTGGAACTGATGCTGTTTTTCAAAGCAGCCTTCTCAGTGAGTTTTCATGGTACAAAAATAGGAGTGGGACCATTCTCAGCAGGCTCAAGCTCTGCCCTGAAAATAATAGGATCTAGCTGTTGTCTGGGGCATGAGGGCTCTGGGTTAATTCACCAGCTGAAGTGCTTGGAATCCTCATTTGAAAAGCCCCCGACCTACTTCCCAGTGCCCAGTTGGTACTGCCCTTCAAGGAAGTGGCAGAAAAGGGAGGAGATACGATTTACCCTTTACCCTGCTCTCCATGCCTCAGGGATGCTGAAGGGAGCCTCCATATGTATCCTTCTTGTGCCTACAGTGTCTTTTCCATGACTGGAAGAGTGTTGGGACAGTCTATAGTCTGTTGAAACCTTTGGCACCATCTCTTCCTTTGTCCTCCTGCTCTGGCTGCTGCTCAGTAAGTCCTGCAGAGCACTCCAAAATGTGCAATGGATGTATTTCCCTCTGTTTCACTTGACAAATCCCATTCCCCTACTGCAGAACAGGCCTGTCTTGTGTGTGCTAATGGGGTCCTTCAAAGAGGGTAAGCATCATGTTTTTACCCGTTTTCAAAATGGAGGACTAAATCCAGATTCTGGCAGATTCTAAATAGCCGGAAGTGATTTTTCATATCAGAGATGTTCCTGCGTTTTGGGTCTTTTTTTTTTTTTTTTTTTTCTTCACACAAATATATCTGTTCCAGTAAAAATGTCATCAGATCCAGGGTGGGGTAAAACAAGAGGAAGAGCTCCACCCAAGCTTAGTGGTTAGGACACTCATCCGAGATGTGGGAGATCCAGATTCAAGTCAGTGTTTTCCTGGTTCAGAGTGGGGACTTGAACCTGAGTCTCTCACAGATCAATGAATGCTCTTGCTGCTGACTGTTGAGTTGGGGATGCAGGGCTTGGTCTCCCAGGATATTTGAGAGTTTTTGGTTTTATTTTGTATTGTGTTGAAGACAAATTTCAAACACTGAAATAATTTTGCATGAAATGGAATAGCTCTTTTCCAGCCAGCCCTAATTCCCTACATGGCAAACTCGGCCAGGGGTCTGAGAAGCAGACTTTTGCCATGGCTTTGGAAATGAACATCTGGAGGCAGAGCCATAATTGAGCCATTGTACATTAGAAGAATGTACTTTGGATGGTGTGGATGGGTGTGCAAGCAAAAGCAGTCAGCCACTTGCCTACTGCACATGGACTTCACTCCAACCAAGTGCCAAACATTCATGGACCAGAGGTTGCCCCCAGAGCACTTAGTGTGTGGCTAAATAGAACAACTAGGACAGTTTTCTATGCTGCACATAATATTAGGATACTATTTCTTGTGGCTTCCTGCCCCTGTCCTCTCTCTGCATTGATTTCATTCATAGAGATGGAAACTATCTGCAGCACTTTGAGACACAAGCATACTTAAATGGCCGTTTAAGTATCTTTGCTTGAAGCTATCAGGCTAGCCAACAAATAATGTAAGGAGCGGATTGAGAGGTGAGCTGTGTGTGGAAGCTAAAAGCAAGCTCGTTGAACAAATACACTACCACTTCTGTGGTGACAGATACTAGCACTAACAGATACTACCACTTCTGTGAAAAATTGATCTTTGACTAGGTCTGTTTAATGTCTGACAATGTGGTTTGTTCTTAAAAAAAAAAAAAAAAATCCTGTTTCATCCTAGTGTATCCAGGCATTTTGGTATATCTAGGCAACCTATCATCACTTCAGACAAGCTTTCTCACAACATGTGACTACTGATTTTTTTTCACAATGAAGGAAAATTCTACATTACCTTTAGTGAAAAACAAACTTGCATGAGCCTGTAATTACACCTGGAGTATTTTCTAAGGAAAAACTTTCTGTTTTGGAACTAAGTTAGATTTTGCTGAGCTAACACTCCACAATTTAATGTTACGTATTTTCAGTACTTGGTTGGTATTTAGTAAGAGAAACTGTTTTGGTTTCTGAAAAATTATGAGAGATTCCAGGTAAAGAGAAAAGAAATTATAATGTGATGAGAGACATTGAGAAAGCACATATAACTTTATGTTTGTAAAGCTGAACTATAGAAACTGAGTGACTACTTACGTAATAGATCCAGACTCAGCTGGGGACTGGTAATCCATGCCTGTTTATCTTGAAGATCTATCACTTTTAATGAAGGATAATAGCACTCACAACAGCCACATACATGTCTGGAAAAAGCCCACGTGTGTAGGTGCAAAAATTTGCCTTGCCTCGGGCAAATACACTTGAAAAACTGAATGCTGTGGTTATAGGTTGGTTTTGGCAGAATCATGAAGAAAAAAAACCACCAAACAATATAAATATCTTGTCAATTACAATGCTGTATCTGTTTAACCCTTTGATTTGTTTTTTCCTAATTTTTTATTGTGCACACCACAGTAACTTTCTGAGGGACATATTGAAGTTAGAGCAAATTTCAATAACTAGAACCATCTCCTGGCACTATTTCATTTTTGTGCTGCTGAAGTTGAGTCTATGGTCGTGCCAGAAGCTGTTTATCATTTGCGCTTTTGGAGGCAGCACCTGAAACCCCGCTGTGCCGGGGGCTGGGCAGAGGTTGTGCAAAAAGTTTGTGGCAGGACGTGAGTCTGGCTGGGCAGTTGTGCTGTCCTTCCTTGCTGAGAGCACTGGCACTAAGCCTCATGATGGCTGGGGCAAACAGCCTT
Source organism: Pelecanus crispus (assembly GCF_030463565.1). Lineage (NCBI taxonomy): Eukaryota > Metazoa > Chordata > Aves > Pelecaniformes > Pelecanidae > Pelecanus > Pelecanus crispus. The sequence continues at coordinate 36,913,921 of NC_134650.1, forward strand.
GAGGAAAGAAAAGGGGAGACAGATACTTGTCAGCAGCAACTAACCTAAGGAGCCTCTGGTGAGAGGCACCTCCCAGACCAGTTCCACACCACCTCATTAGCATCATATGGTCATGAGGCCTCTGAGCACATCAGCATCTCCATCAGCAGCAGAGTGGCTACGAGTGTTCCTGTCTGATGAGATGCTAAGACATGAATAGAGAGAGAAGACTGATGGTGAGCATGAGGCTGTGGCTTCACCTCAAATGGCCAGCAGACCGACTCCCAAAACCTCCGACAGCAAGGTTTTGCAAGGCGATACATCTAGGTCATTTTCTTCATCACAGCTATTCACCCAGCCGAAAGGAGACAAGGGAGAGCTGGCTGCTCTGTGCATTTAAACTCTCTAGCCCTGATCTTGCAAAGAGACTGTTTCTTTTACTGACTTCAGTGGCAGTCAAGTCATTGCAGATATTTGTGTAGGACTGGCATCGTAGCTGATCCTGGTGAGCACAGCTACCCAAAATAACTGTTGTTACTGTCTCTGTGGGTTTAGCAGGATGGTGTTCTAGCACAGCATCACTAGGGATCACACTCTCTTAAGTTGCTGACAGTTTTGCTGCTGATTTTAACCGAAGTACCTGCCTTCTCAGTTTTCTACATTGACTGCCTGTTACTGGTTAATTTTCAATTCAGACCAAAGAGGTCTCTCACATGGTGACCAAGGTGCAGTGGGTGTCCATCCTGCAGTAGGCGTGTCTCCCCCTCATCGTAGCGATCTCAATGCATTGGCCCACGTGCATGATGCAGCGTGGGGGCTGCTCTGCAAGCCAGCGACCAGCTGCACCTGAGCTACAAGGCGACAGCAATAAGAGTGGCCACTGCACTGTACTGTGGCTGGTGATGGGGCCCCCGGAGGGTGGGCACCTGCAAGATTCTGTCTTGTCCTACATCGGTCTCCATGGTCACATAACATAGCACACAAGTCCTGCTGCTGCAGGCCAGAAGACATTTAAGTGCTTAAGGTTTGATTGCCTTGTATGTGTCAGTTTTCTTTCACAGGGATTTCCTCTGGCTGTAGCTAGATTGATGCTCTAATATCCAAAAAGGCTTTTTTTCCCAAAGCTACCCTGTTCTATACCTATCTGAAAAGCAAGTGGGTTTCTTGCCTCCTAAACCCAAAAAACTGCTAAAGCTCCAGCTCAAGCCTGAGTGTTTTTAACAGCAGGAATTGAGAAACAGGCTCTTGCAAGCCTGCTTGCCTCAAGAGGACAATGTCCCCAACTGGGCTATTTCACATCTCATACACTGCGGCAAGGGTTTCCTGTGACAAAATTTTCATCCGTGCTGGGAGGACAGACAGAGATACATGATGGGAGACATAGCCTAACCAGGGCATTTGCCTACATTTGAGACATGTTTTAAGAAGTTTCCAGATCAAGTTTCTCATTTTCAGCTGAACAAAAATTGCTTTTCAACCTTTCTTCTTTTTGTCTCAGTTACTGTACTTTTCTATGGAAAGACCAAGTAGAGAGATCATTATTTGTTCCTAACATACCCTTTTCAGGACAAAAAAGCCATTTTCTGAGGATTACTTCTTATTTCTTCTGTTAGAGGTATCTCTGGAAGCATCCATACTTTTCCTTTCAGTAAGGACAGCTCATCTGATAATCAGTCCAAAATACTGCCTGTGACAATGGCAGGTGAAGGCTAGCTGTATTCTTGGTTTTCCTTTTTTGCATATCTGTATTTAATCAGCTAATAATTAATTATCTGTATCTAAGAAAGCTACTAGCTAATCATTTTTGCAGAGCAATGTGAGAACAAAGCACAATGTTTGTTAGTATGTGGTGGTTTTAGAGGGAGGAATTTCTTTTGTGTGTTTCTATAAGCCAGAGCAGTAGAAATCTTTTCCACTCAAGAGCCTCTGTAAGTACATTGTATTTAAGAAGTTTCTGTTTTTGTAAGATGGTTAATTATTTTTTATTTAAAAAATACATAAACAATTTAGCTGGGTTATTTACAATCCATTTGCTTTCATTATAGCAGATATTTAGTTCCTTGCCATTTACAGCGTATTTCTCAAAATTGTTTTCTCCTTTCTATCTTCTTGCCAGCTGGATCTTTATTCTACCATTGCTAGCTGCCTTTTTTTTCTGCCAAAATCTGAAACATTTTTAAATTACATTGAAATGGTTTAAAATTAGACTATATGAGTATAATTTGGAAAATGTGTTAGATTGACTCAGCCTACTGAGTCAGGCCTGTTTTTTAGATACATTGGATATATTGTAATATTTTATCTGGCTGTCAGTAACTCAATAAAGTAAAGAAAAGGTGGATGAAAACAAAAAAATGCTCCAGCAGAGCAGAACAAAATCCAAATAGTGTAAGTACAGGAACAATTAGGAGCTGATTCTGCATTATTTTTGCACCTAAATTCCCCTTTATTTTGCAAACATTTTTCTAGATACAGCTTTACCTAGGTATCATTCTCCTTTCAAGCTAAAGAAACATAAATTTCTTCATTAAGATTTTAACTCAGAGTGGAGATTTCCATTCCTTAACACACACCAAGGAGCTATGCTCATGCATTCAGAACTGTTTACAAAAATGGACTAATAAGAGAAAACAGCTTTATCATTGTGGTTTTCCTTGTGGTCAGCATCTGCACGAGAGAAGGAAGGGTAGTCACATTTCAACAAAAACACAACAGAGCAAATCCTGCTCTGTTAGGTGGGTGTAAGGCCATAGCTAACTGCCGATTTTAAATGAGTAGTTACAGAATCGTACTGCTGTATACAGAAAAGAGGATTTGGCGCTGTATCAATAGAATTGAGGTGGGAAAAAAAGCAACATAATATTTCTGCTTGCAGATTTAATCTGCTCTTGCAAGACATGTCCTGTGAGAGACAATCTTGGGGATAAATCTTCCTAGGCGACTCTCTTTAAGCCCACTGAGGCAAGATTTACACCTCTGTAGGTGATCCAAGGCTTGTGTTCCAGCTGCCAAGCCCTGAGCAACCTCTGTGTTATTTTCCAGCGTGAGTTTATGCACCAGTTTGCTATTACTTGAGCTAACATTATCAGATGCATATTGCTCTGGATAACCTGAATCATGGCACATAAATGGATAGCAGTGACCTAGGATCATACAACTGCTGCTCTGGCCCCTCCTTAAAGGCTTCTTGGGTCAAAAGATGAGGAACTACATGTAAGAGTCAGGAACGAGACAATTCTGTGGCCCTTGCAGTATAAACTGTATGGGGTCCCACCCATTTCTAGTAAAGGGCACCACAGAAACTTTGTGTCTTGAACGCAGTCCTCCACTCAGCTGAGGTCACCTCTGCTAACCAAAAAGTCTGGTGGTTCCAGCGATGCTTGCATGACAGGTATTGGTGAGAAGTGAGGCCCTTTGCAAACTCCTGTTCGGATGAGTTTGTCGTGAGTGAAGCTCTGGGGTGCCTAGCGGGGCAGCTAGCAGGTGCTGCTGCCTCAAGTCACCCACAGTGTGGTGTGCACACATTACAGGCCAGTACCCGTTTGGCAGCAGCAGGCTGCGTAGGCTGTGCTCTTCCCTTGTGTGTGCTGTGATGGGCTTGCATGATCAATATAGAAGTATTGATGCATATGAAATACCTGCCATTGCAAAACATTAAATTGCATTATACTAGATCTTTTGGATAAATAATTTGCAATATTCTTTTACCCAAAGGGCCCTATGTTGAGCTCTTTTACCTAGCTTAGATTCCCACTGACATTGAAATAAGAGTTGAGGCAACTATTTTTGGAAACTTTACAAAGAAAACATATGTATCCAGTTTGCTCAACATGGGTGTCTGAAGAAATGTTAAAAGGTGTCCAAGATGCAAATGTTTGTTTATGAAACACTTACGAGAATTTCACAATGGCATACAAGAGCAACCTAATTTTCCATTTGAACCCTTGTACATCAGATATATGCAGTGTGGATATCCACTGAGCACCTGTCCCGTCATCTCATTTGTACTGACTGCTGCTTCGTGAGGTTAGCGAGACAGCAGAGCCTCTTAGCCTGCAGCATCATGACTGCCTTGTGCTAATCCAGGTGTGGGTTCCTCCTGAGAAAGCTGTCTCACTGGCTGTACTGCCCCAGCTGTGTTCAGCACCAGCGCTTATAGAGCAGCGTGGAGAACACAGGCTAGCTGATACATTGGGCTGATTTTCATGTGGATCAGTTCCCAGATCTGGCTCCCTGTGCAGTCACACAAGGATTAGTGCTTGCACAAGAGAAGAGATAACACGGTAAGACCTACCCCTTGCAGCAGCAGCCCTCACTTAGTACAGCTTGAAGCTACCATGATGTTGGCTCAGTGTCAGTGCAGGTAACACTTCAATACAATGCATGGAACTAGGTTTTAGCACCATGAGTGCATGCAGGCTTCCCAAGGTACCAAGAGATGATTTCTACTCTAGTGATAAGAACTTCATCAGTGTAACTTCCTACAAAGTGTCCAAAGAGGACATGATGGTTTTCTCACTCCACCCTAACTTTTCCCCATTGCTAAGCCCAGGGTAATGACCAAGAGGCTGGTCGTATAAGTTCTCATATTTCTTTGCCATATTGTAGGAGAACTATTTCTTAGTTTATCTCAGTTCTTTTTTAGAATGTGAATCTAATTGCAAAACTATGATACTGCACTTCAGCATGTATTGCAGAGTTTCCGGGATCACGTGTAGCTGCAGACTTTCACTTCACGCCAACGTACTGCACTCTAATGGGTGAACTTTCTAAACTCAATGTTCTGAAAGCATGGAGGTATTTTGAAATAACCCCCCAGTGAATAAAAATAATCCTCTAGTATTTTACTCCCAGTTAACCTTTTGATGAGAGAGGGTATAGAGTTGGGCAGTAAAGCTGAAAGTCCAGTTAGTCTCAGTGGGACTATTCATGGAATTGCTCCTCTTCTATGTTAATGAATCAGAATCTGCCCCTGAGTAAATAATCTCTAAGTTCACCATCTATGAACAGGGAATATACAGAAAAGAGCCATAAATACTACACAGTCATAGGTCAAGGCAAGTGGACATTTTGTGGTGGTGCACTTCATAATTATTGAACTGTAGCTAAAGTCCTAAGCTTGTGGATCCAGCTGAGGCAGGAGTTCATATATTCTGTAGGCCACCTCATTTTTCAGCTTCAGGCTGAGAAATAGTCTCTTTACCTGTCCCATCCCCTCTTTCTGGCTCAGTCACTGTTTACTGATTCAATGCAAAGTTGAACAGCGGATCCCAGCAGAGCTGTGAAAGCCCTTTCTCCAATGCCTGTGGGGTAGCAGGTATGTCCCTCCAATTACAGAAGGGAACTAAACCTGTTTCCCTTCCATGCTGCCATTTTGGGTGAATGCTCTAGCCACTGAGCTGTTGGTGAGGGTGGGGGATGAAAGCAATAAGAGAAAGGTGACCATGTTCTGATGGGAGACCACTCTTCAGGAAGCACTCAGTTCGCTTACTTGCTTGAGTAGTGTAGGAAGATGCAGGCAGTTCCTGTGAGACTGCTGCATGGAGCTGGGTCTTGCCTGTGCCCACACCAGGCACATCAGTATGGGGCATTCAGATCAAAAGCAGCTGGGACTTTGGTGCTTATGGCCTGTTGTGTCTCCAGGCAGTGAGTTCCATCAAACATGTTGTTAGAGTAAGATCTGCTGGATCAAGCAGAGAATTTTGTATTTTTAAAATTCTTATACAAGATGTCAAAGACTCTCTTCTGGGGATGTTCTGCCATGACTTGAGCAGGAGTTTATACATCAGTACACTTCTGAAGGGCCACATCCTGACCTGATATGTATTTGCAGGTAGATGTTGAACCCCGCTGTTTCATTGAACTTGTCAATGCTTATCCAGTGTGATCTCCAGTGACTTGGGAACTGGGGTGGGAACCTCCCAAGAACGGGTTTTCCTGGGACCAGTTCTGGCCTTTTGGATACCAGTGGAGTCTGAAAATTTTAGAAGCAGAGCTGATCCTCTTGTCTTGGGATAAGTCAAGGGTTTGTTTTGGTAGGCTGGCAGTAGGAGGTGAAGATGAAAAAAGAATTACAAGGGACATAGTGAGAAATTAGTTCTGTAAAGGTGGGTGAGCCCTTTTTTCTCTATCAGTTTGCTGCCCCTTCTATTTGTATCATTTAATGCAAAATCTTCCTGACAAGTCTTCTGTTTGGTGGGGAAGACAGGATCATTGAAGTGCTTCGCTGGGCTTCTAATTCCCCTAGCTTTCCTGGTGTTGATATGACACCTGATGTACCAGAGCAGCATGACAGTTAAGATCAGCATTCACCAGCAGATAACACCAGTAAAGATTTTATTTCCTATTCTAATGAAATGTGGGATCGCTGATACCTGATGACAATTGCTGTCTTTTTAATAATCCGTACTGTGGAAAGCCTTGAATACTCAGTCATAGTTGCATTCCTGGAATCATTTATTCCCTGCATAGGGATGCAGTAAGATGTTTGCTCCAGTTAAGCCAAGACTGAACTGTGCCCCAGGGAGTCAACCAGCCAGCTACTGAATCTTTATCAAACTGACACAGATGGCCCTCATCCCCGGTAGGGGGATTGAATACCCCTCACAGGAACACGATATTCTTTCAGCATCACAGTGTAAACTGGAGCATGCATTGGCTTGCTGGCTGGGCACGAAGGGAGGGAAGCCTGCAGCCCTTTACCTCTGCCCCCACCAGCTGAGGCAGTGAGACTGTGCTGCAGGTTCCAGGGAGTGTGGGGATGTATTTGGACAGCTGCAGAACATGAGCAAGGGGAAGAAAAAGGGCTGTGTCCAGGCAAACATGTCGTGATTTATAACAGAACTATATTTATGTTAGTGGTAACCACATTATTCGATGTAATCAGGGTCAAGAATTGAAAGAGTCTAAAAGAATGCAAAAAATAGTTTCAAAATTCCTGTTATAAATAAAGACCTGGTTTAGAGGTTTTGTGAGAACTCCAGAAGTTGAAAGGGTAGCAAAACCCCAGTGTTTTCCAAAAGACAATGCCAGAAAAACCACATGAAAATTCTTCTCAGTAGAGACTGACTGCTTTCAATTTTTTTTTTTTTTTTTTTTTTTTTTTTTTTTTTTTTTTGGTGCTTGTGTCTCATGCTGCCCTCACTGTCATTTTATTTCACACTACTTCTGTGCAAGCTGGCCAGTTCAGTATTGGTGCATTGTAATACCAGTCAAGAGCACGGACTTGCTGTTCGTAGTTGCCAGGAGCGAATTTCCCTCCCCTCACCATGCCCCAAGGTATTAGCAGTTGTCAGTCAAACAAATTGATGGCAGTACCGTCCAGTCTTATGCTGTGTTTGTTAGATTTTCAGCTGGGAAATGTATGTATTTCCCCCCGGCTGCATTTTGGAAGGCCGGCCCCTGGGCTGAGACACTATGTTCTGTTCTCCTTTACATTTATGTGCTACCCAAGGGCAATGTTTGCCTGAAGAGTTCCTACTATTTGCCTTTTTTTTTTTTTTTTCCCCATCTTGCTTCTTTGCTTATGCTCTGTCTGGTAGGATAATACTGAGCCCAGAGTGAAAGCTGTGTCTGGGCAGAACTTTTGAGACATGAATTTTACTGTCTTTAGCTCTGTCTAAAAGGATGTTTCTTCCATCAGCGAGAGCTCTCCTGGCTATTGCTTCTCTTCATAGTTTTCAAGTGAATATGAAGTCTCCCCCCTTCCCCAAGTCTTCTCTTTCCTGTTATCTTCTTCCACGGTACTCAAAAGAAACATTGACAAATAGGTCTCTGCAATCGACTTTTTATGGCTGTGTTGCCATAATTAAAGAAGCTGTCTTCATTTTGACAAAAAAAAAAAATCAGAATGTGGCTTGTAAGCTATAGTAATGCCAACATTTTCTATTACAGTTAACCTTTGCTCTTCAGTTAAAGCTGCATCTCAGACCTAAGCCAAGGGTCATAGATAAAACATCCCTAGTTTTTTTCCCACCTCTTAAACCAAGTTGCATCAGTGAACCATTAACTTAGTAGATTATTTACTGTTACCTTTATGGAAGAAATGCATACTGTACTTTTCCTGCATTGCTTGGGTTTGATTTATGTATGGCCTTAGTTCTATAGGTTCCTCACTGAGGCAGGGCCTTCATACCGTAGCAAAGTAAACAGGCAGCTGAAACTTGCCTGAACAGTAGTCAAAACTTACAGTAATTCACATACTTTTGTCCTCATATCTTTTCTATTTAACATGCAGCACTAACAGTCCTGGTTTGCACTGGGGGAAAAAATAATTACAGCAACATTAGACTGAGATAAGTGTTAGCCTCAAGTTAAACTGTGAAGGCTGGGATGTGAGCTGTGCCCAGATCCTATGGGGAGCCATAGCCAATTAATTATAGCTCCCTGATCTGAGGACAGGTTACAAGCTGGCCCCAGCACTGATTAGAGCAATATTAGAGAAGAGATTACAGCATCTTGGGGGCTGCTGTAATCAGGACCAGCTGCCGGTGGCCATTGGGGCCTGCCAGAGCACGGCTTGTGTTGGACTACACCCCTCTGTGCCCTTGCTGTGGCCTTGCAGGGGGCTGCAGAAACCGGTTGCACCAACTCTCTGGCAGGACAGAATATCCAGGCTGGAAAAGAGCGAGTTCTTTCAAAGGAGGCAGCATACGGAAGTGGGGAGGCCATGGGCTGACTAAATCTTCATCCTCCCATTGGGCAGCTCAGCAGGAAGAGATAACAAAACAGGAGATGTCTGCTGGTAGCGACCAGCTTTTCTGCTCTCTGGCTAGCAAATGGAGTCTTCCTGGCCTGATGATTTTCCACTTCCTCCCAGTCTCACCAGCCTATCTTCAAGAGTCAGATTTTACAGTAATTTTTGGGAGGTGGACTTCCCTATTTCTTCTCCTGCACACTCCTCTTTGCTGTTGCCAAACATTATCTCCCCTCCCAGCATGCTGGAGCTCCCTAAAGCAAAGGGAGTGGAGTGTGAGGAAACCAAGGGATTTGTCTGACTCAGCTTCATTTGGTCTTTCAATCAATTGAGAAACAAATGTGATATCCCCCTCCACTCCCTATCAACTGGGCCCGTGCATGTAGGTCAGGCATCTGGAGCTGGATTTTTCCAATGGTTGGGAAAGAGCTTAATCCTTCAGAGGACATTTGTAGGGAGGTGTGGAATAAAAGGGATGGGTTTTCGATGCCCTTACAGTGAGAGCCAGGAGAGAGGTGATTCACTCAGCTCTGCTAGTAGCCTTCTACAGACACCTTTTAAAGGAGGCCAGAGCTCCTAGAGAAGGGCGGTACAAGCCAGCTATGGATGCTTTTATGCCGTTTTCATTGACTTCAGCTGATTTCTTGACAAAGCAGGGCTTACTGCTGTTTTCATTCTGTATTGTGGGGATGATAGGTTTAATCTATTTTGACAAGCAAGTTTAATTCTGCACAGCATTGCTGCTTTGCTCATGGGGATAGCTGGGTCTGACGGTGTTAGGGGTGCAGGGTAGGAGCTTGACTCTGCTGCTCTGTAGCACATGGTCTGATGATGCCTCAGAGGCTCTGCATGCTCTGAGCACCCCTAAAGGCCTTCAGTCTTGACTGCTTTCAGAAGCAGATTCCCTGTGGCAGTGGACAAGGCTGGGGACAGCACTGCCAGCTGCTATCTTGCTCCATCTAGCATACCAAAAGTGGCACAATTTCTGAGGGCAGAGGGGAAAGACAGGACAGACAGAGAAAATGTTGGGATCTCACTGTTTTCCTCCCACGCACAGCTGCCTTAAGCACATGGCTGCTGTGCATTGTGCAGCACTGTTCAGCTTGAGGCTGGGGTGTCCAACTGTGTCAGGGCTGCCACTGCTCTGTCTTTAAGCACCAGATTATACCACAGAGCCCAGAGGCTGTCGGCAAGCTGAACTTGGGCTGCTTTCCTTCCAACGCCCAAGAGTACAGCACCCTCTTGGATACAGGTCCAAGATTTCGCATCTCTCAGCTCTGTGATGTTTTCTTGCCCTCTGGCCTTTGGCTAGATGGTGCTGCCCAGACCACTCAGCAGCTGAGTAGTGGCTCATGCCCTTACAGCCTCCAAACATCCTGGTATCCCTTGAGTGCTCAGGACACACAGTACCCCCCATGCAGAGCCCATCTCCCTCATGCTGCAGTTTTAGGACGTAAGCACACACAGGTAGGATGCCCCTTCCCATGTCCTGCAACGTGTGTCAGCATTTCCAGGCCCTCTGCCAGCAACCCCCGTCATCCCCACGTACTCTGCCACTCCCCATCTGCCGCTTTTGGCACTGTCCAAATGCAGTGCAGCCCCAGATGCTCCTTCCAGACAGCTTAAGAAGATTGAATGGAAGTTTGTAATCTGAGGCTAACTCGGAGTACTGTGTACATTTCCTTTCCCCACCCCCTCCAAAGGAGTATATCAGTATCTGCACCTGGCTGTATAGAAGACATTGTGCTCCAAATCCCAGTCCCCCTTTGGCCACCCTGAGTTGTGCACGGAGATGTCGTAGTAGGTGAGGCAGAGGAAGCTGGCTGAGAAGGGAAACAAAAGCACTTTGAGTGCATGAGACCCTCATTCAGTATAGCTTGTTCCTAGTCAAACTCAGAAGTCCAATTTGTTGAACGGATGTAACATCCTTCTCTTTTCTCTTTCCCAGCCTAGATACTCTTCACACTGTTTAAAACAGTCCATATCAGTGAATCTTAATCTAGTTGGGTGCCACAGTAAATTATGTTAGGTGATTTTTAAGTAGCCTTAAAAGCACTCGCTGAATCAGCTTTACATTCATTTTAATTAGACCAGTGTGTGTTTGTGAGCGGTTGATGCATTTTGGTCCCAGCTGTGCAGTGGTTCTGTGCTTCAGCCCTGACCTTGCTCTAGCTGTGCTTGTTTGTCCCTTTTTAAAGACTCCTCTAGATGTAGCACTCTGGGTAGTGCACCGTGGCCTATGGTAAGGTTGCAGAGGAAACAGTTCAGTCCTGTCCTTCATCCTCACAGTGTTGTTCACAATCAGTGTCAAGATAACAATCTGCTAGTGTTTTTCCAAAGGAATGAAGCTACAATTTTCCTCTGCATGACTTTAGCTCTGAAGAGGAGTTTGTTTTGCTCCTTATTACAATAGACAATTGCAAGGTTGAGCAAAATGATGAAAACTTTGAGGTTAAGTAAGGTCAGGAAGAGAAAGCCCGTGTGGCCTTAAGTGTACTTAACAGGTGAATTTTAAGTACCTTTTTCCTTCTCTGGAAGACACAAAGAATTCAATTCTGCTTTTCCCATGGCTTAAAACTTCCCATTATTTCCATTATTATTGTTTTATGTTTTCTTCTATTCTGTGCCTCAGTGTGTGCATTATTTTTAGCTGTTGGTTGCTCTCTCTTGTAAGCGTACAATGGCATGAAAAATCTTCAGCTGTAGGACAGGACTAAGAGGTGTAGTAAAAGTAACATCTTCATTGCTAGCTCTATTCGTGGTGGTACTGTCCTCTGACAGCTCAGTTCCCTGGTGTGCATATATAAGAAGTCCTTGAGACTCCAGGGGATCTCTTGGGAGAAGGGCAAAATAGTCTTTGGGCCATTCTTCCTGTGCAAGACTAATGGCATGGCCTAGATTTTTTTCAGAATTTTTCTTGCAGAATTTTATAAAGGGAGAACACTGTTTTTCAGGAAATTGGATGTTTTGGGTTGATCCTCACCTTCTACAGAGGAGTGACCTGATCATATTAATTGCTCAGACTCTTCAGGAGGCAAACTTTGTCTGTGTACCATGAACAAGCAAACTCATGCTCTCTAAAGCTCCTCCTTATTATATTCCTTGGCATTCAAAAGAGTGAGGATGTAAATCTGGATTGACAATGCAGAGACTGAAATTCTGAATACGGCATTTTTCTTCTGTGGGTTTAGATCTACTCTCATTCATAACCTAGCAGTTCCAGTGAAGTCAGTAGGTTTTACCCGACAGGAAAAAGCACACAGGGATTCAGGATTTGCACAGAATTCAGTCCTCTGTAGTTTTTGCTTTAGGGACCACAGTGATCTCTCTCCATGTCAAAGCCAGGAGCGGTGCACATCACCCTTCAAATACCTACTCTCCTAAAACAAATGTTGTTCTTCCTCTTGGAGGCCAGTGCGTACCAGTGGCTTTCCTCCTCTGCTGCAATTTCTGTAGGTTTTCCTCTGTGAAAACTTCATCATTTCTAAGCTCACTATTTCTCTCAGTCACTCAGTCTGTCTTTAAAAATAGTTTCACTTACGCATTGCTCAATCAACGCTATTCTTACAGTCTTCTATTTTTGGAGCTGGAATTTTATACCTGTAAGGTGGCTCTGAGTAGTGGCCATTGCTAAGAACCAGTGAGCTCCAAGATCCTCAGAAATGGAGACAGATTGGAGTGACTCCTTTTCTGTTTGCTTTGCCTGCCAGGCTGTGCAATGAGTGAGCTCACTCGTGCCCCAAAAGCAGGCTTAGGTCAGGTGTTAAAGGCTGAGCACCAGCGCTGGAGCTGTACTAGATTACCTGAAAATGTTGGCCTGGATTTTTCAATGCGTAGGTATGTTTTTCTATTAGCTTCCATTTTTCCTAGGCTTGGAACTGGAAATATGGCAGAGAGAGTAATTGAATGTAAACAGGATGGTGGGAAGCCTCAGACTGTCTGTGTAAAGGGCACCCAGCTTGTCTGTGCCTGCTGTAGGAGGCGTGTGTGCAGGTTAAAGACTTGAATGCAAAAGTCCTTTTGCGTATGTGTGCAACTTCTGGTTAGCATGCAGCACGGGCATGACTGAAGTGCATGCACTAGTATGCATGTCTGCTGGTGCTCCTAGTCCCAGGGCTCGCGTCATTTGAAGTTTAAAATGGTTAATAATGTTTTCTATTTTATTTTGGTATAAATAAGGAAGTGCAATGCGCAGCCATCTTTACAGTCAGCCATTTTCAGTTCCCTTTTTTTTCTGATCCACCCTTGGACACGAGAACTCCTGCGAGCGCATGCAGCTCAGAAGCAATCCATGGTCACTTCAGAAGTCATATGAGTCATTTAGTTGACCAGATTTTACTGGAAGACAGTGCTCTGATTTCAGTAACAGAAGTATGGAAATAATACAAATTTGAAATGTTTTCATTTTAATGTGATTAACAGCAGGATCCATTTTTTGCTATTACTTTCACACAATACTTTCAAGTAATTCTTTGCAGTTCCTTAATTTTCATGTTTCACTGCAAATTTGTTGCTATAGCTCTGATGCGATTACATTTGAAATCAGCATGTTAGACAATGGTAGGATTACATCAATTATAGTAAAGAAAATCATGACTCTAGACACAGTGATGAAGGGTAGAATAGGAAATAGTGCTGAAAGATAAGCTGCACCACAGCAGGTGCAGCAAGACAACTGCTCAGTTACAGAACAGTTGAAAATAATGGTTAGGAAAGATGTGTTCAGTGATTGAATACCCCTCACTGCTTGTGTGATTTTAAGGCTAAAATAATAGACCCCTGTATGTGGAATGCTTTTGCACAGGGTAGGTTGTGCTCCGTTTTAGTGAGATCCACATAAGAGGTGTTTATCCTATGCTGCTGATACTGAAGAGCAACCTACCCGTAGGATACAGGACAATGACCCTTCATTTAAAGTCAAAGGTCCCAGGCAGGAGAAGGGGAAGTGAGGTCATGAAAAATGACCAATGCTTGACTTGAATTCTGGTGAATTCAGCTGCATTAGCATAATGCTTCCTTTGAGGGAAAGTGTATAACATCTTTGCAATGTGTTGGACTTCCCAGCAGCATCCAGTTGCACAAGAAGAGATCTACTGCTTACCTCCTAGTAGCATTACTGTATTGCTAATAGCATGACTCCTTCAGTTCATTTATGACAGGGCCAGATTTTTTAAGCTAAAAATCAGGGATTCAAACCCAGTGAATAAACCATCTGGTCTTTCCTCGGGAGACCGCATGAATAATCAGTGATGTTAATCACGTGAACAGATGCTGAAGGATTAGATTTTTTTGCTCCGGCAGTATAAAGATTCCTTATTAGCATGGCAAAGTGGTTTTATAATGCCTTTATCAACTCTCAGAATTATATGAATCGTTCTTCCCATGCATGGTGAGCATACCTGCCTACAGGGGCTGTCTCAGTATTGTGCCTATTGAACACCACATTGACTTTTGCTTGTTAAAGTGTGTGCGTGGTGGTTGTGATGTTTCTCAGCTTCTGGTGATTCTGGGCTAACTTCACTAGAGTTGAGCTAAATCGTATCCTGGCCATATTTCTCTCTGTATGTGTTGTAATAATCTCTTTCTCCTCCCTTTGCCTGTCATGTCTCCTCGCAGTCTGCGACCGCTGGCCTCAGCTGCTCTAGAGCCCGTTTATCGCAGTTTCACAGCTCGCTGACAGGCTGGGTGCAGCAGCAGACTGAGAAAATATGGCAAAAGTCAGAAGAGAGAAACCAGGTTTGTTTGATGAGTTTCTAACTTTGATATACTTAAGATCAAATATAGCTAAGAAAACCCAAGCTATTGGCAGGGAAATCCATGCAGAAGATACTCTTGTCACCAAAATATTTTGCCAGGTTCTGGTAATTTTTGGTAACAAAACCGGATCTATCAGCTTCTGACTAAACTGGCAATAATCAACAAATAACACAAGGACTGGACATGGCTATATAGTGTCTTTCACAAGGATGGAAAGTACGCTTTTTCTTGAAAATGTTTTTATTTTGTTTTTAACATTTTGCATGCATTTTCCTCGTCAATCTGGGTCCAGAATTCTCTCTTAAGAGGTTGAAATGAATGGTGCATCTGAAAAAGGCACTTGTTAACTTTTACAGGGTCTTAATAATATTTTCAAAGGAGTAGTAGTTACTGATAAGCAGGACCTACACAAATGAAGTATAGACCAGTGTTTAAAGCTGCACTGGTTCTGTTTCCATTGATTATGCAGCCCATTCAAATCTATAGAAGATCTGCATTCATTAGCAGTTGCTGTCTGAAGTCAAACCACCACAGTAGCCCGAACTTCAGATGCCAGAAGTCAAACCACAGTCAGACTTGAGAACAGAAAGTACAATACATAGAGAGGGATTTTGAAATGCTGTTTTAGTGAACTTTTCATAGCAGTGAAAATGATGTAACCATTTAAGGAGTTTGAGGTACAGTATGTCAGTTGCTGAAATGCTTAAAAATAAACCACAGCACACTCGTTTTCACAGACTGGGAAATCGAAGTGCAGAAAAGTGAAATGACTTGGCCGGGGAAGCACAGTAGCCTCTAGCAGGTCAGGACCGTATCCCAGTCGTCCAAGGCCCAGTGCTGGTGTTAATCAGTAAGGCCTGCTGCTTTCTGTGCAGCATTATGTCTTGTATAATAATTGCAGTCTGTTGTCATTTTTCTGCTTTTTCTCAACTGGGAGGGCTGTAAGAAATAGCTGTTTTGCTTGCTAGGTGACAGTTTTCCTTACTTCTCACTAGGAGAGATGAGTTACCAGAAATGCCCTACAGAGAGAACAGTACTTGTTGCTGGGAAGTTACACGTTCAAGTGTCCAAGCCCAAAACCACAATGTACTATTTGCTTTAGACAGTCATGCGATAACGCGCTTCTTTCTGTTGTAAGCTGTTAAAAATAAAACAAGGATGCAGAAAATAAATGTTAGAACAGAAGGAGCGCCCTGACTTTCCACATAGCTAAAACAGCAGGGTGGCAGCCCTCAGAGCCTAACAAAAGTATAATTCAGGGAGTGATTTCTTTTTGCCCAGATTTAAAGAAATCATCACACAAATTCCTTACCTTTTTAAAATTAATTTTTAAATCAGCCCTGTTCTGAGTGTTTTGTTAGATGCTGACATGTGCCTAGGAAGCAGCTATGCAAAACTGTATCTGCTTGGCTTGTGTCTCCTGTTTACCACCTAACTTTTGGTCAAGTTGAAAGCTGAGCTTACAGTGGGTGCTGTAGCATTGGGCTCGATCTACAAGTTCTTCGGGGCAGAGGTACTGAGTTCATTGTAATTGAAGGGAAGCAGGGTGGTTAAGGGCAACTGATGATGAGCCATGTCTTCATCTGTATTATGGCATGCTTTATGTGACAGTTACCATCCTGGACAATTATATACTAAAACCACTGATTTCTTCAGCTGAAGTTTGGTGATCCAAGCAGCCGCTGTGAAAGACTTCTGCCATCTGTGTGCTGATAATAGGGACGGAGAGATGGGCAGCGGGAAGGGACATAAAAGGTACATTTTTTCCCAGAATTAAAGCAGCTCTTTGGGTATTGTAAAATAAATCATGTCTAGTGCTGCTTCCCAATAAGAACATAATACAGTGAATGTCAGTAATTTGAAATAGCGATGATTGTCACTCATTAGCTCCTGGCCCCAGCATAGAACCCGTCTCCGCAGGATAGCAGCTTATGCTGTAGGTACTGTTTGTTTTGCATATAGGAAGTACACTTCCAGAAACAAGCAGGTTACCTCCTCCTTGCGGGGTTTATATGAACACATTTCCAAGGCAAATGACTGAAAAGCATCTAGCTCCAAAGCAGGCTCTTAAAGGGTTTCACGCTGGTTAAGCAGATGGAAACCGCCACTGCTACCACTTCTGCTCTGTGGGACAGAGCGTGTCGATCTGTGCAGGGACAGAAATGACTATCTCTTATCGCCATAACTTACATGTGACCAAGAGGGCGGATGCTGCAGCCCAGCAGGTGCAGAAGATTCCACGATGTGTTATCTCTAGCCACGGACTGTCCTGTTTCCAGGAACACTCTTCTGATGGAGGAGATAAGAGCCCGCCAGTAACTTCTCTTATGTGAAGGAGTCAGCAAAAGTGTCTTCATCAAAATGGCTTTGTAATTGCATTAGTTTCTAAGAAGCACAGGAGGAAATACAGATACAGCTGCATGTCATATCCTACTTTTTTACATATTCTTGTTAAGTAATTGTATCATATTTGCCATGTAGCTGATAAATTAAATGTACTATGAAATGGTGCACCTATAAATCAGTCCTGCAAATGCAAATGAGCAAACCCGCTGAATCCAGTGAGATACTAGTAGGTGTGAAGACGGTCACTTTTTCTCAGGGCTGAAAGGATCAGCTGCCAACATTTCAATTTGTGCATGATTTGAATCTTTTTTTAGATTCTAGATTTTAGATTTTTAGAACAGGATGGATGGAAGGTACCTTATGGTGTATAGTAATTAGCGCGCATTAGAAATTCCCCCATAATCCAGTCCAAATCAGCACAAATGTACAGAAAGATCCATTTATATATTGTTCTTTAAAATAATTGGAAATGAAGGAGTTTTTCAAAATTTCTGTCCCAAATTTCAAGCCCCTCTCTTTTGTGGTTAGCTCTAGGTCTCTGGCATCTTTCCAGGCTGGAGCTGAATGAACACTTTGGGGTTTTGCAAGCAGGCAAGTGTGGAAACTAAGGGATAAGGGCCTGATCCAAAGGCCTTTTTTTCCAGTTGGCCTGGAACATTTCCATTAGGCCAAAGTAATTAAGGCTATGGTAGCACCCAGCAATGTCCAGGCAACGCTGAGATCTTGCAGCATGCAACTAAGTGCGTTCAGCTCTTCACAACAGCACATTTTGCCCTGTGTTAAGCACCCTGGCAAACACTTTCACTACTTCTGTCATGATCTATAGCATCCTTCTGGGGACTATGGTGCAGGCAGACATAAAACGAGAAAAAGTGAAGAAACACAATTTGCAAATGAGTTGGGATCCATGCAAATGAACAGAAGGTCTTTGTTTCGAAACCGTGTTCCTGAGCTCCTTCTAAGCAGGCTGTGTTTGGGGTTTCTGGGATTCTGTGGTGAATGAGGCAGGTGATGTGCTGGTATCTGAGGACAGGTAGCTGTGGGCATTATAGTGTTCTCAGAAAAATTCTAACAGGGGGTTAGTGTTGCAAATTGGTGTTTAGGCTGCCTCAACTCTATTGTTGATTATCACTCCTTATCCCCCTCTTCCTCTCTCAGATTTAACTTCTGGTATTCCCTCTGGAGTGCATCTCCTAGAGGCAGAGTAAGTCCATCACTTTGGCCCCTGACTGGAGTGGGAATTTGCTATCTCCATCTGTGCTTACCTCTAACACTGTGAGTCAGGCCATGCACTGCTTCTGCTCTTGAAAGCAGAAATTCATCTTGATTCTGGAAATATCCTGGCCCAGCTCTTGCAGAGGATTCTTGCTGTCATGTGGAGTAATGGGAAGGGTTGGAGAAATAGCCAGGGGTCTGAAATACACAGCTGTGGGACTTGCCAAAATGCCTGACTGCTCCGGAGGGGCAGGCTAGTCCGGCTTTCCATGGCTGACAGATCCTGAGTGCCCAGACATTCACCCCATCCTAGAGTTGCGGGAGGAGACCCTATGGTTTCTACAGCCTTGACAATCAGCTGGTTCTGTGGAGGACAGCCACAACCCCCAGATCCTGTTCAGGCCACATACAAAAGCTCTGTGTGTTGCAAGAGGACTACAGACCACCCTTGGGAACCATTGATGGACAGCTTCCCGGCCTCCTGGCCCCACAGCATCACCCTGAACTCATCATTTCTGCTGGGCCAGAGGCCTTCCATGAGTTCGCCTGAAACACAAATGCTTGTTTTCCTCTTACACTGAATAAGAGACTGACAATATCTAATTGTCAATACCCCTCCCTTGAGAGACATGAAACAGCATTGCTCCTCAGGGCATATTCCCCATTGCTGTATTTAGAACAGTTTGAAAAGACCAAATTTTAAAAATAATAATCTTTCCAAAAAGTCCCCACCCACCAGCACTCCTCTGCCAAATTTCAGTTTGAAGAAAATGAAAAAGGACAAGTTTATACACTCTGATGAACGGGAGTTCAAAATGGAACCTGAACATCGTAATTCTTGCATATGTACGCTGATAATGGAAAGCACTGATGATGATGGCATCGTGCCCAGAGGGGCCCTTTGTTGTAGATGCTTGTGGTGCTGCTTCTTTTTGCAGTTTATATTAAAGGTGAAAACATCTGTTTTAAGACTACTTTCCTCCCTCTCAGCTTATCGATGGAAATTTTAAATAAAGCTACACATCAGTAAGTCTTCAATATTGTTAACCGCAAATCACCTGCATGGTGAGTTTAGCTATTTTTCTGTTCATGAAATTCCCACTTTCTGCAGATGTTATTTCTTAGGGTTATTTGTGAACATCTGCCACAAAAGACCAAGTGGACAGTTGTCAGACTTTTGCTGCTTCTATTAAGTATTTGTAAAACAAGGGTCCCCTAAATAGATGGCATCATCTCTGTTCCCGGATTTCATAGACAGTATTTGCCCTGTGTATGCATACTAAGTCTAAAGTGAATGATAATATCAAATAATTTTATTGGTTTACAAACACTTGCTTTAGAAAATCAAAGGAGGCTGAAATTTCGTGATTGGGTGTTTCTTTAAAACTTACATGAACAGAACTCTGGTGCAAGTTGTCTCAAATGCCACGTAGGGGGCTTGAAATTGGGTACAATAAGAATGGCTTTGAATTTATAAATACAGGGGTGGATGCTGGGTTGTACAGTACTTGCACTGATCAAATTCAGTGATGTGAATTTTGCAGCTTGGAATCAGTCATCTGTGCAGGCTCCGCTTATTCAGCTCAAGTCTAGGCAGCCGTTCCTAAAGGTTGTAGAGTATGTTTGCACCTCTATAATTTGACATCAAGTAATAGGTATTTTGCCTAATCTCATGGCTAAACCATTATTGTAGATGAATTCTGACATCATTGAATCCTCTGCAGCACTAGTGAAATCTATGTAATTAAAAGCAGAATTTAATGTTTAGATTTTATAAGGCTATAACAATTACCTTTTACCCATGCACATGAAATACTGCATCAGGCAAATCTATAATTAGTTAAAACTAAAACAAAGTGCATTTCTATTATTAACAATATTGCATAAAAGTTTCAGTGCCATAGCAGAAAAATCAAAGCCAAGTAACCGTTCAGAGACAGTTGCTGCTATAAAACTTTTGACCTTAGTTACCGAATGTACATACAAACAAATAAACTAACCAGACAGAGATAGTCCCCTAGGAGCAATTGTGATTTGCAAAATTTTGGGGGCTTTTAGCCAACCTGTAAAGTTGATGGAATAAAAAGCTTGCCTGTGTATGCCAGCTCATTAATCAGTGCCCTTTTTCACTAGCTGAAAGGCTGGTTTGTAGATTTGCTTCTACTCAAGGCATCTATTTTTGCATCCTTTCCAGTAAATATTGCTGACTCGAAGGCTCCGGGAGTCAGGAAGTGTTTTGCTGAAACATCACGGACAGCACTGCGTATCTTGCAGTGATAGCTCTGTGGAAGGCTGTAAGTCCAGTCTTGCCAGTTGTATTCTTTAGATACAGCTATCCTCTTGGATACCTATTGCCTCATGTTGGCTTAAAATATTGCTATGCTATATTGTCAAATCTGGGACCCCTTGGATAATCGGTTCCAAATAAATTTCTTCAGTAATGTTAGAGGTCTTTGATGGTAAGCATTGCTTGTTCAATGGGTCTCAAGTATGCCAAGTTAGTTCTCAATATTCCTGTGTTGATTCTTCTGTTTATTGTTAGCCTCTGGCCTTGGCACATCTCACTCGGAGTCCTGAGGATTATCTCGATGAGGGTTTGTATTAGCCTCCATCATTCAAGTCTTCTTGCAGTCAGCTGCAATCATGCTCCACTGATCAGCAGAAGTGGTCACTATTGAACCCTAAGTGTTTTTTTCACCTTCAGCATAAATTTTGGTTTGATGGCATGCTCATCCCCAAAGCCCCTTAAATTCCTCTTTGAAACACATATGAGAGACTTAAACTTATTGTCCTCCTTTTACATACTAGGGTATGTACTGGTACATACTGGGGACAGTTCGGGGTAGAGTTTAACTCCTCCTTAGCGTCTGTGAGGACACATAGGACATGATAAGCTTGTTTTCCAGAGCTTTGTTCCCAGCTAGCATTGCCTACCAACTCTGAAAACAAGGCTTTGTATCTCTTAGCCTGAGCTCCCTAAGCTAGGGGAGAATCATAAGTACGAGCCTCAGTTATCTGCCATGCAGCACCTATGTGGTGCAGCTGACGTCCCTCTTCAGGATGGCTGTCAAGAGTATGTGTTTGAATAGCTATATAACATGCCGATCTTATCCCATTTCAACACACACCTACTCAAAGAATATTGCAGTTGGCTTACATAAGAACTAGACAAAACATTGCCATTTAAAACTCATTCACATTGTTAAAGCATGAAGAGAACGATCCCTTTATTCAGTCATCCCTTTATTTGGTCCAGACGCTGTGTCACGGTGAGGCACAGGCAGTAAAACAGACAAGCAGATGTTAGGAAACCAGCTCAGCAAAAACTTATTAAATAAGTTTACAGAAGGTCTTCCCATGTTCAGGTGCATGGAGGATGGTGTGAGGATGCACAGTGTGAGGCTGCCTCTGGCTCTGGACCCTAATCACCGGGAGTGGAAGGGAAGAAACATAGTGAGATACCCACAGTGGATACCCACTGTGAGACACAGAAAGGCATTGGGAAGTAGCTGTAACCCTAAATGAGGTGCCAGCAGCAAAGAAGTAACACAACAGAAGCAAGCATACTACAGCTCTTTTTTTTTTTTTTTTTTCCTTTTTTAAGTACAAGGGCACTATTTCTCTGTGTTTTGGGGAAAATCCTATTGTTCCCTTTGCCCAACCCCTGGGACTACTCCTGGAAGCATAAAGGGCTTAGAAAGCTTGGAAAAGTAGTCCCACATCCTTGCAGCTGGTTACTAAGTCCTGTAGGCAAAGCTGGAGAAACACAGGCTTTGTTCTGGAGCAAGAGCAAAGGGCCATCTTCTGCCCTTTACTCAATAGTTTTTATTTCCTGAGTGCTAATCTGAATTAAACCTTTTCACAAGCTATTTTTGAAGCAAATCGCCTCACCAAGCTTGGATATGGGAGTCCTGTGAGCTCGGCTTTGAAACAGCGGATTGCTGTAACAAAAGGTTAAAGTGTCACACATAAAAATGACCCTTTGCCTTCAGAAAAAGGCCACACAAAGCAACCTACATTTTGTCCACCTAATAAGATACACATGGAGCTTACATCAATAAGCCTTTAATCGTACCTGTGTCTTCACTAGCTGTGCTGTGGCTTGTTTGGGCTGTATAAACTCTTCAGAGCCCTGTCCTTGTATATTTGTGTGAAATGTCTTGCACACCTACAGATCTGTATATAAAAAATAAATCCTAATCCTCATCAATAATCAAAGAAGGGAGCAGCTGCAGTCTGTACTTTGGCTGACCCTGGCCCAAGTAAGCTAAAGAGAAGAAAATAAAAACCCTGTATATGGCACTGTGAAGCAGTAGACGAGTGTCTCAGCTCCTGTCTGAAATGATCTGCGTACCTGCGACGCTGCAAAAACATGGAGGATTTTTCTTGCCATCAGTAACAGCGTGTTGCACCAGGTGCCTCCCTGGTTCTGCAGATCCTTGTGGCCCACGCAGCCGGTGAAGGGCTGCAGCAAAGCACGTGCAGGGGTAGGTCCGAAGCCAGGAGGCCAGGCACTGGGACTGTCTCCAGCCCAGGAGGGGAAGAGGCAGGATGACTCTGGGTGTGCATCTGCAGCCTGACACAGCTCCGAGGATGTGAGTGTCACTTCTTTCATACAGGCATCACTTCGTTGAAGCCAAACTTCCCATACGGCCATTTCCACAGGCTGCTTTGTGTGATGCTGGAGTTCTCAGGACGACACAAGGTGTGAATTTGCTCTACTTTGTCTTCTCTGCCTGCCAATCTTTGGCCGTTTTCAGTCCTCGCAGGGATAGTGGATATGCACAATTTCACATGTTCCACCACAGCTGAATTTTCCATACAAATCCCCACTTTACAGCTCTCCTGTGCTCTCGAAGATGAGAAATCATGTTCTTGCCAGTTTAACCCATGTAAACTTCATCATAATCTGAGTTTGGGAGAGAATTAATAAATCCCAGTGCATGTTTCCTGGGAAGGAGTTCTGGTCTGTTTTCAAGACAATGATGCAATCTCACTGATGGAGTGAGAATAGCTTTTCCTTCAGTCCACACCTTGGGTTGCACATTAGTTACGTAGAACAAGTGAAGTATTCCCCAGAACACCAACAGAAGGGTAGTAATTTTCTTTCTGTCCTTTTCCCACCATTCTTAAATCTTCCCCGTTCTCCCTTTCAGCTTTTAAAACAGCATGTACTGCTTTATTTTAAAACTTAAATCCTTCCATCAAACCTCTTCTGCTGGCTACATGCCTGTCTTCCTTCCGCCTGCTGCACTAAAAATAATGCTGCGATCATGCCAGCAACAGTTGATGGGGGACCAGCTTGCAGGACTGGCTGAATCGGCAGTGTGGGCAGCACCAAAGTAGCACTGTTACATTGCTACCTGAGAAGTGATGCAAACTTCTAGCTCTTTTATTTTAAAAACTGCTTTGTCTCTTAAGCAAGCGTGCAGTTAACATCTGTCCTGCAGAACAGCCTTTCTAGCAAGGAGTAGTTACACTTGTGGAGAGTTTCAAAGTTTACCAAGTTTTCTTTTCCCCTCTCTTTGCTGTATCTTTTCCAATGCCCTTGTTTTCCTTTTTCTCTCGATAGGAGATAATTCAACATCGATCTCTTAAGGTCGCATCCAAAATGACACAGATCTTTCAGGGCCCATGGACAATCCATTTTCAGACAAACTGATTTTTTTTTAAAATGGAAATATTTGTTCTCCCGGAGCTGCTTCTCAAAGACTTAAGGCAGTGGTTATATGAGAAAGTAGGTAACTTTTAGTCACTTTGCTTAGGGAAGCAGCTCACCAGTAGCGTTTTGCACTATTTTGGGGTTTTTTTTGTGGTCTGAACTTGCTTGTTAAACTGCTGTAATCCTCTATTAAAGCTAGAAAACTATTTCATGAGTGCATAAGCACTACATGACATCTCTTCCTGTGTGCTGTGGATTGCTATTAGTGCCTTTGTTGGATGGCTTTTGTTCTCTTTAGTGTTTCTTAGTCTGATCTGTGGACTGGCTCTCACTTTGAGATAAATCTGAACCGCGGTTTTAGAATATGGAATTAAATTCTGTGTCTTGTTTGGCCTATATCTTTGTTGTGAAGCAATTAGTACGTCACTCATGCTGTAAACATTGTACTTGATTAACATCTGTATTAAATAATATACAATTTAACTACTTTGAGATCAATATTCACCCACTGGTCTGTCCCTGCTGCCTAGTGGTCTTCAATTGCTGTTCAGTAACTAAAACTCTGTTGGGTCTTACTTGCTCTTTTGCTTTTCTTACGTATGCATAAGGGGATGCAGGTGGTCAGTGAAGGACAGCATAAAGCCAGGTCTAGCAGAAGATTTCTTTGGCCCCAAGACAATCTTCAAATTTGCACTGTCATTTTTCTAGAGTGGTGAAGACCGTATGGCCAATTTAATATTTAGCTTTTAGAGAGGCAAGGAGACAGACTCCTGTACTGTGGAGATCACTTTATCTAGAAAATACTGGAATTTTGTGAAAATATGTGGAAAATAAAGAATTCACAGTTGAAGCTGATTTGGAAATGAAACGTAACTTTATTGTTAATTTTGTGTAAAATGCTGCCTGCAGCATCTTTTGAAGCAGAGTCTTCTGGGAGTAGCCTAAATCAGCTAATGGGCCTAATGAGAATGGGCCTTAGCAAAGGCACAAATACCACTTTTAAATAGAAGCTTTCACTGATTTAACTGACCTGGTACAAGTTTGTGCGTAGATGAATATGAAGTAAAAGTACAAGACAGGATGTCTACTACTGCTATATGCATGCCATCACTGATAGTTTAGATTGCGTGAAAATAGGTTTTAAAAAGCATGTCTGATTTTTACTTTCAATCCTCATATATATTGCTTTTTCCCTTTACATGCCCATCCAAGCTAATAACCTTCAAAGAAAATAAAAGGCCTCTGCATGAAGTAACAAAGCTGGGCAGCCAGCATGCCTTGGAGAGGCCACTGGGTTGTACCCCATAGCTCATTAGAGTTCACATAAGAAGAAATGAATTGAAATGGAAAATAGATTCCAAAATGCTGAGAAGGAAGGAGTTATTTAGACTGAGCTATGGGGACGGCTTCATCTGGTGGGTGAGTGCTACTAATAAAAATGCTCACAGCATATAGTTCTACTGGGAAGAAATCCATGTTGTTTGTGCCCTTTCTGTCATTGCATTGTATGATTAGGCTAGTGAATAAGTGTATTTTCTTGGCATTAGAGCTCATGAAAACCATAACTGAATGTTTGGTGATTTGCTAGAAGTAGGTTTCAAACTCAGTAAAATTAAAATTAGGGTGACAGTGGGACTTTTAATCTCACGTTATGTGTCTCGCTTTGGATAGGTCCCTGGGAATGTATAATGCAAAATGCATCAGTGACAGATCAGCACTAAATAATCAAATTCATTTGCCCAACCTCTAAAAGCTGAAATCTGCAAATCTAATTTCCTGTAGAGGCTTTCACTATTGTTTACAGCTGTACTGTAAAGCCTATATGGATGTACAACAGGAGAGTCATCTGGCCTTAAATGCAGTTGATTGTTTGGCTCAGGAGTGTAATAAAACCCTGCCATTGAACACTGAGTTATCTATACTTGTGACAGGAGCTTGTCAGTGATTTCCATTGAAAACTCCTGGAGGCCTAATAATTGTAAAAATGCTGAGAGAGAATTTTCACTCTCATTAAGAGTCAGAAATGGGTTGTATATTAGTGGGCTACAGTCAAACCACACGTTTGAACTGCACAGAGCTGCTCCTCTGCTGTGTGTACTGCGTGCCTTGCTTCCATCCCAAGCCATGCCATGCCATGCCATGCCATGCCATGCCATGCCATGCCTCTGTAGTGAATGATCCACCCTTGGCACCACCATCTCACTGCTGTTTCAGACAGAAGGGTGTATTGGGAGCTATAAGCATCCTTATTTTAGCTAGCAGAGGTGAGAGCTGTAACGAGTCCCCCCGTATTGCTGTGTTACCTGGCACAGGCACACTGCTGTTTCTTATGAAGCTCTCAGCTGGAAGGACACTCCAGAGGAAAGCTGGGAGAGAGCTGGCTGTGCTGGCTCTGGCAGCATCCCTTCTGAGCATGTGCAACACCCCGCACTCAAGACCGCTAGCTTTGCTCCTGAGCTCACAGCAGGCTCTCCCGGGCTCCCTCAGTTACCTGGGAAGCAGGTGATGGGTGCACCCACAGGGACAGCTCCCTTCAGGCAGAGGAAGGAAGTGACTCCAGCCTCCCATATCTTCGACAAGTGCTGTAACCACTGAGCTAGTGAAGGGAAAAACAGATGCTGCACCTACCAGGTTTGGGAGGAAGGGCTGGTGGTGTTACAGTATCAACCTGCAGGCAAGGATGTGGGTAGTGGGCACTGTGTGTTTGCAGTCCAGAGGAAAGCATGCAACATGATTAGGGTCAAAGATATGTCTTTCTTCTTGGCATTTACTGTAGGCTAATTTAGATGGTTGGTTTCCCTGCACACTTGTCCTTCCTCGGTGTCTGTGTCTCTAGAGGCATTGTACAGGGAGCTGTACTCAGGGTTGCAGGTTCTGCTGGATGGTTGAGCTCTTAAAAGTCAGCATTGCAATGGTCTTTTGTGGATCTAATCCTTGGGAGTGTGAGTCTTGTTTGCAAAAGTGATTTAAATGATCAAGTGCCTAAGAGTGCTCCAAAGTACCAGAAGAAATACTTCTTGCCCTGAGCTCTTACAAGTACCTGTAGCAAATTTTCATCAGGAGAGGTAAGAGTGTTCCCTATGCCGTAGACCTTAGTCCCAGCAAAGCAGACAACAGGTACTCAAGAGATCAGAGAGGGGAATCAGATTTAATTTTATTTATTTGTATTTATTTTCTTTTTGTCTACATCTGAGTGCCTCTCAAAAATTTAAGGGCATTATTTAGAAAGATATCAGTGGTAGAAGTACCCATACTGTAACAGTCATTGCAGTTTTCACGTGTTTCTCAATTAATCCTCAAAACTCCCTTCATACTATTCATTCAGCCTCTGTAAATAAGATTTTAAACTTGACCAAAGAACTAATGAAGGAAGCAAATGCCTTCAAAAGAGGCTGAGCCCCGGAAGTGTCAGCTGTGATTCATTAGTGTCGTAGAGACACATAATCAAGCTGATGAGGACAGGGAAAGTTTCCATAACAGCAACAGTACTAAAATGAGACTGGAAGAGTTGTCATCATTGTTTGAAACAGACACAACCCCTAAGCAGATCACTATTATTTTCTAGACTCGTTGCAGTGCTCGAGGCATTGTGCGACTCACAAAGCCCCTCAGCCACCTCTTTCCCTTCAATTTCTCCATCATTGTGGAATTTAAATAGCTTGTTCTTTTCAGACAATAGATTTGTCTTTCTTCCATCAATACTGTATTTATTATAAATTACATTTCTGCTTAAATAGAAGGATCTTGATTCAAAAAGGGCAGCAGTCAGTTTTCTTTACCAGACAAAGTAGAATTCCTTTTAAAGAATTAAACTGAGTCGATTTCAGATATTTGCATAACAGCCAGACTTGCATTCAGAGGAAATTCAGTAATTTCAGGAACAAATGAGTTAAATTTAATTGCTGCTCATCTATCTATCTATCTATCTATCTATCTATTTATTTTACTTACCAAGGATTTTCTAAACACAACAGGATGGCCACAGCCTTTATGACTAGCTTTGGCTGCAGGAACTAGGCGCAAAGTTTAGTGGTGGGCTGATAAAGACCATACTTCTCAATCTGGAAGTGTTAATCTTACTTGAGATACACTGGTGAGTCTGCTGGGAGCTACTCAAAGTTTTTTTAAAGTGCTAATTGCATATATTCTCTTGATATTCTTGATTGATTTCTTGCTTGATTCTCAAGCAAGGAAAGAGTTGGGAATCTTTTGTTGGGCATTGTGTTGAATTGAGTTAAAGTCAAGATAGTGTTTCAATATCTCTGTTCTTACGTGTGTTGGCTAATGCACAGGGATGGAGAAATGGCAGTATGTGCTTTACAGCCAGCAGTCTGTGGTTTACACTCCATAAGCTGTAGATCTCCCATGTTTCTGTTTGAGGCAAGCCTCAGCAAATTCAGGCTTGCAGGATTTCTTTGTATGGTTTGCAGTTCCAACCTGCTGAGTCCTGTTTGGGTGTTCAGGCTCATACGAACTAGGAAGTTTCCAACTGATGTCAAAAGGAAACAAAAATAATTCATTTGGAATCTGATCCAAAGTTTACTGAAACCAATGCTAGAGCCTCATGACTTCAAACAGCCTTCTGGTCAGATGTGTCTTCTGTAATGTAACCAATGACATTGACCTCCCCTGTGTGCCTGTCTGAATGCGTTTCCCTCACCTAAGATGAGTAGGAAAGATCTTCCCAAGGCAATCTCCTGATCTGTGAAAGACTGCAGTTGAGTTTCCCTTTTCTATTAATTTTGTGGTGACCAGCATCCTAGACGAACACACCAGAAACAACCTGTTAAAACATGGGCTGAGGGCACCTGAGCACAGTGCTAGCTGGAAGAGCGAGTTGAGAGCAAGACCCCAAAGTCTCCAGGACTGGCAGCAAAATGCTACCTAGACACAGGGCAAACATAAGAGGAACTGACACTTTCACTGACAAGTGCAGAGTGAAGGTGCTGGCTGGAGCTATTCATCACGAACTGGGGCAATCGATGTGCATGACAATGTGGAGGAGCGTTTGAAGAGGGGCTTAACACTGCTCCAAGGTAGCAGGAATAAAGGTTTAGGTACTTGTGACTAATCCCTCATTTCTTAAAGCTTTTACTTGTAAGCGTGCTTGCTGGTGACTGCTCTGAATTCACTCCTGGTAGGTTAATTTAGGAGAGGTTAGTATCTGTCCCACCTCCCCCTCCAACAGCACAGCTCTGCACCGGCACGCTGCAGGCCTGTGGTTAAGTGCTGCAATCTGGTCCTGTATGAAATACTCTACTCTTTAGGTTTGTGGTACAGTAACTTGAGCAATCCCAGCTATGTGCGCCTTGTCATATGGCACTATAAAGTAGGAACACACTTCCCTACAGTTATTAATTTTCTCCTGCAGCATAAAAAATAAGCTAGATCTGCCACTAGAGTTCAGTGTTTTCAGGCTCCCTGATGCTGAGGGGCAATTTTTGAGGGGCAAATGCATTAGATGAGGAAAAGCTTTCTGTCTCCAGCAATATTTCAAAGACGTTTTTCATGTGTTTAACATGCTGCCAGGATACATAGGAACACCTGTAATAGGTATCAAATGGAGGCGTCTTCTCTAGGAAAGAGATTTTTCTCTACCGCCTTCTTTAGTTTGTCTCTGAACGAAATTATTCTTTTTGTACCTTCATGTCTACTTTTGAGAGACTGATCGTACTGCACTGGAGAAGAGATCTGAGTGAAACTGTGTATATTGATTTGCTCCTTGCTGTTTAAAATTACAGATTAATTCAACCAAATATGATTAGAAGAGAGGAGCAAATATTTCTGTATAATCTTTGTCAGTTGAATACGAAGCGTTAATGTTTGTTGGCTTGCTTCTCTCTGATCTGCAAAGAAGAAGGTTAGGAAATATCTTTGGTCTCATCTTTCCTGTTATGATAAATAACTGATCTGTGGTCAGAGCAGTAAAGTTCATAACCTACCCAGAAAAAACTTTGGAACAAACCACTGCTGCTGCAACATTATGTAAAGTGGAAAACCTATTTTCCTGGGGAGGGGTGCTGCTTAAAGATGATTTCACAAAAGAGGAAGCCCTTGCTGTTTATCCTGCTTGATCCAAATGTGCAACATTTCCTGTGGCCAGATCTGCAGTAAAATCAAAGGGGGTAGCCATTTTCTGTGGTCTATTGCTTCCTATAGCATACCCATATGAGAGAGGAAGAAAATTACCATTTGTTATAAAACTACCCCTAACCTATCTTATCTGATTAATCAATTAAAAACAATGATGCATTGGTAATAACCCCACAATGTCCAACTGATAATCTGTTTTTCACATCTGTCTGGCAGAACCACTGTCTATTTTAAGGTGACAGAAAGCAGTTTTACATATTCTGCAAGATGGAATTTATCCTTAAGACTTTGCAAACACAGAGGGTAGACAGCTGATAAAATCTTTGCTTGCAGGAGGTCATCAAGTGTTTGATTGTACAAAATAGCTAAATCTTGGGTTTTAGAAAATCAATATGACTATTTAGAGCAATCTAGAAATTAAGACCCTTGCTAATAATCAACATGTATGACCAAATTGTGCAATCCTGACACAGGCATAATCACTACTGAACTTGGGAATTTTGCATGTTCAGGTACTGTATTATCTTAATTTCTGTGCATTTCAATTATCCTGGAAGGTGCTTAGAGACTCTGGTAGGCAACTTTATAAAACCAGAGTATGGACAGAGAGAGAGAGAGAGAGCGCCAGACTTCAGGCCTTCCATCAAATGCAGACAGACACAAATGCCAGCAAGCCACTGGCAGAAGTTGTGTCATTCGAGGCCAAAGGTTAGTGCATTGACTAACACCGAGAACATTCGCAGGCCTCAGAGTACACACATTCCTCATCCAGACTACTGGAGGAACTTCATTTAGCTGTATACAAATGTTTGTCAGTTACTTGCAGAAAGTCCGTGGCAGATGAAGAAGGCTATACAGTCTTTCAGGAGTGCGTGTACTGCTAACACGCACACACGAAGTTGTATTAAGAGAAAATTATTTAGGTTACAAGGTCAAACACAGAGCAGATAACAAATGGCGTAATTAAGGTTACCTGCTCAACTTCGTTTCAAGTCCCCAGTGTATCTGAATAAAATTAGTCTTTAATTGCACCCTGTGCATTTATCTGCCATGGCTCCTACCTGGGCTAAGCAGTATTCGGCCAGACTGGAAAATGCAGGGTGCTCTCTAAATGGCTTTACTGGAATACCTCTCCAGATTTTACCAAGGAAACAAGCCATGCCCAGTGCAGTAGAGAGCTGGCTTTCTCCTTTGTTTAGGACTGAAGTTGTAGTCTGGTGAGGAGGAGTTTCTTTAAAAGTCTACGTGTGTGCACAGTTACCCACAGCCATGCAGAGGGAATGCAGTTCTTCCTGTTTTCTTATGCACTGAGGTAACTATGCCTCCTGGATCCTGCAGGCTGGTGACTGGCAGCCCCTAAATACTGAAATGATTGATGAAATCAGTTGCCAGCTAGAGTCCTGGGTGGGTAACGCAGGAGACAGAAGCCGGATTCCTGGATTCCAATTGTGTCTGAGTCAGTGTGTGATCTTCAACAGCAAATGTAAGTCAAATCAGGGCATGCTCTGATCTGTCACGGAAGGCAGTTATGGGATTAATGAATGTTTGTCAAAGCTAGTTTAGTCAATAGTGCAAAACACAGGCACAAGTAACTCTCAGGTGTTGGGTCCCATTTTATCAGGGACAGGCTGGCAGAATTAACAAGGATGCTGCAGTGCAAGGCAATGCTATTGTTAGTCTGCTGAGAATATACGTTCCTTCTCAGTACAGGGCTTGCAATAGTATTTTCTGCCCTCCCTTTCACTTAATTGGCCACCGCCATCCATAGTTGCCTGAATTTACTCATTGAACCCACATACCATTTCAGCTGCATCCTCCAGAGTTCCCCTCTCTTTGCATTGGGTCTGCATCCCTGCTCCACGTCTCACACAGCAAAGGATGGACCCAGATAATCTAAGGACAGAAATACATGCACATGCACCAGCTACTTTCCACTAAGTCCAATTCTTTTGGGACAGGTCAGATGTACTTTTCATGCTCTGAACAGCTTACAGGACTCGCACCGCATTTCTAGCGTTTCCCTGAGGCATCAGACTGACTGCCGCTGTGCAGAACAATGGGGTAATCAATGCAGGCACAGTGGGGCTGTCTAATTTGCCTGGAATTGGGACAAAATCCATGGGAAGAATTGGGCCAAAACACACGTTCCCAGAGCGAGTGTCTATAACATGCAGTCGGTCTGATTCTTTGGGAGAGCAGCAGACTTGCAGAGCAGCCCAGCACAGGGAGCTGCCTCAGAGCTCCTTCATCAGTGGTCCTGCAGCATCCAGGGGAAGGTAGCAGGGCTGTTTTCCTCCTTGGATCCTCAACAGTTCCAAGGAGGAAAAATAGAAGAAAATGCTCTTTATTAGATACTGCCTGCTCAGTGGTACTGGGAAGAGTCTGAAAAGACAGAATTTAGTAATGAAATGAGTATGCAGAGCATCCCATAATTGGCTTGTGTGTGTCATTGGCTCCTAAAATCCAGGTGCCGACTTCCTGCGCAGAAATCAATATTCTCATTCTGAAAATAGGAAAATGCTGAAAGCAAGTGTCCCAAATCTGAGACAACCTACATGTGGATATGTTTTGCAAATTATCAGAGAAAAAAGCTTTTGGGTTTCATTTAGATACTGGCCCTCTGTATTTGAAAATATTTCTTATATATCTTTTTTTTTTCCCCCTTGGTAAAATGTTTTCAAATGAAAATGAAACACTGAATTCCAAAAATGTTAGCATGGGAGTTTTGAAATATTAAAACATTGAAATATGTTAGGAGTCATGAAAAGTGATGTAAAGTATTCCTATAATCAAAACTAGTCCGGAACTTAGTCCTGTATCCATACGAATCACAGTAAAACTGAGTTGTTTCTGTATGCTCTTTCTCTGTCTTTCTCACTCACTGCTTTTGCTGAAAAGAAGTTCATCAAGATGATTTTGTGTTACCTATTCTACAGTAGTTAACTCATCAGTTGGAAGTTAGTCAGAGATTAGGAAACATTACGAAGTTATCAAAAAACTGGCATGTTAGGATGAAATCAGTTAATCTTTAGCCTCACAGGATAGAAAGAGGAAATGTAATTGCAACACTGAACTGTGTTTTACAGTCATTATCACTTAGAAAGCCCTTCAGATAATTCTATAATTAGCATGGGACATGTAACGGAGGGAAAAATACCTGATACAAGAGGAACTTAGTGAATGTTTTCATTCACAAGTGGGATTTAGCTGCCACGCTGGTGCAATCTGCTGAAACAAAGCTCCTTTGAGTAACAAGTCATAGTTTGCGATATCTTAGGGCAGCAGACACCTGAGTGGCATGGCTCAAACAGCTGCTTGTGCTCATCGCTAAATAGCACATGTGGTCGGTCAGGAGCAAACTGTAGTCACCAAATGGTAAGCAAGACTTATTCCAGTCAGGCAACTGACTGCATTTGTCTGATTCTCAAAATACCTTTCAGCACAATTACTGCTTCAGTCAGATCACTGAATTAAAACCAACTCAGTTTATCACACATGTTGATGTTTATATAGTACCTGTCATCACTCACTTAAATGGATAAGAATATGGATAGAGATTAATTCCTGCTCTGTATTTTGTCTTGAAATATAAACAGTGTTTTTAACTACTAATTCCTGAAGTGTGACACTTTGTAAAAGATCTACCTAAATCTTAACAATAGTTACTGGTGTTTAGTTCAGGATTGATTTGCTCCAGTGTTATTTATACAATGAACAGAGTGTTTCAGTGATTTCATCTCTGCTGAGGAAACTCACTTAGGTTTTCAAGTGTTCAAAAGCCAGGTTCTAATGCTGAATTGTGTAAATAAAAGATGACAAAAGAAAAGATGGGTTTGTGATTCTTTTAGCAAGGTGAGAAAACCACATTGGATTTCTTCTGTCCTTTAAGAACAGTTCGTCAGAAATTGCCTGCCTATGGTTTTTGAGTGGAAAACTGCTGTACAGTTAAACTGTTCTGGGAAAATTTCTGTCTTTGTAGAATATGTATTTTTTGGGGAGGAAAAAAAAAGAAAATCTAGAAATGGGAAGTAATTATTTTGTCTAAAGGATGATAAAAATAATTGTCAGTATTACTACTCATAATATGAACTTGGGCTAAAGGGCATGCTAATGGATATGGGTTGAAGACTGAGCAGCTCTGGGAAGGGGACAGTTTAGTAGCACCACCACGAGCAGTGGATGATACATGGAGTTGTATCATACCAATGTAGAGGCCCATATTTCCAGAGTCAGATATCTTAATAAAGGCTTCTTCTGATCCCTAGGCTGTGAAGAATGTGTATAAATGCCCAGTTCAGACTCCAGATCGTCACCCTAAAGTCACAGATCTGGGATTCAGAGCTGCAGCTGTAATCAGGCAGCCAGAGAGCTAGAACCATCCTGCTGAGCCATGTCTGGGCAATGCCTCTGTTTTCCATCTCCTGTAGGATATATTGGTGGGAAAACTCTTGAAGTCTAGTTTCCAGCTTCTGCAGGCAACTTATCTTCTAATCCTACTCACATCTGAGATGAGCTTTGTCTTCCCCCTTTTTTTACTAGATTCCTGTTCTGGCTCTAATCCTCTCATAATCAGAAGCTTCCTTCAGTTTCTAGCCTAAATAAATGGAATTTTATACCTGTTTTTCTTTAGTTGTCTTTTAGTTTCAACAGCTCTTGTAGCATCTCCCCCCAGAGTACCTACAGGGACCAGTAACTTTAATTTAGCTAGGGGGAAAAAAAAAAAGAGCCAAACTCTGCTCAGAAAAAAGAATATAATTCAAAATCGGGCCGTTTTCTCCTCCTCACCACCAAGCCTCAGACATTTTGCAAAGTGTCGTCAGCATTGCTAGCTGCACCATCTCCTGCTCTCCAGCAGTAGTGGGGATCCAGGTTGGCTGAGGAAGTGATATTTCCTGCTTGTGAAACATTCCAGTGTAAGGAGGGGGCACTCTCACATAGTGTGCTCTTTAGTGAGTAATATCAATAAATTCCAACCAGAAAATGCCAACTGCATACCAGTATGACCGCAATCGCTCCAGCTAGAATGCTTCACATGCTGCCAGAGCTATCAGTGGAAAGGCAATGCTCTCCGCTGCTGCATCAGCCATCCTTCCAGAGCTGTTCACCAGCATATCCTGTCATTCAAACACTGATGAGGCATGTTTCAAGCATAACAGAAAACAGATGTTGTGTATTCATTGTATAATTGCACAGCTGAAAAGAGGTTACAAAGTGGCCAGATAGCACTAAGCAGTAACCGCAGGAAAGTATTCTGTGAAATCTCTGTGGGCCAGGTTGGACATAGCCATTCAGTGCCGTGGATTTAGACATTTGGGAGAGGTTAACCCTCGTTTTGACTCACCTGTAAATCTCTTGAGTGATCTCTAGAGTATGCCCCTACGAGACGTGACTTGACTCTCCAGGTTAGCTGCGTAGGTCCCGGTCCTGTTTACTCAACTGACCACGGCTGGCATAGCGCCCATGCGGCACATGAGCATCTGTGGGTGCGCTGAGCACGCGTTGCGTGGCACGTAAAGTCACGAGCTTTGGGCATGACTAGTTCTGCAGAAGAAACCCCTCCAAGTGTTCTGCTCACATCTAACTTTTATATTTATGTTTTCAATTCACGCATTCTTGCATGTATTCAGTAGGCCAGATTTTGTAAATGGACAAATGGTTGCAGCACTTATACCAGATCCGTGTTTGGATGTGTATGACTGTGCTGCCAAAATAATAGTTTGTCACCATTAGCAATTGCTGACAGTATCATTAGTAATCTAACATTATTGGGTAAACAGGATTTTTGATTACAAGATTTTTATTCTCCCAAAGGTTAGAATTTCAAGAATAGAAATAGTTATTCAGCATTTGATATCCAGCCAGACCAGTTGAATTTTCACTAAAAGAAATAAATCCAGCTAACACTAAGCAGGGATACTTTGTAAACTTAGCCAGATAACTCAAAACCTTGACCAGTCCCAAAGTGCTGATAATTTATGATTTTAAACCTCATGCTATCACCACAGGACCCAGGGAAGAAGTTCAAGGGATACAACATATTTCTTGTTAGAAGCAGTATAAAATGACTCTCTACGCTGATGATGTTCTGATGTTTGTTTCCCATCCAGATAATTCCATGAAATCTTTGCTTGAACTTGTTGACAAAGTTGCTTCAATATCTTCCTCTAATACTAATTGGACAAAGCCAGGGCTTATGCTAGTGAATGGTCTTTGTTCACTGCTAGAAATTAACTATTTAATTCTTAACTGGAAGTCTTAGGGATTCACACCCTCAAGGTATACGCTTAGTGCAACTGCTAAATTTAAAGGTTAGAATCGCCAGAATTATCAGGGAAGTGTCAGCAGATTGATTTTCTTTAAATTTATCTTGGTGGGGGAGACTGGCAACTAATAAGATTATGATTGTTCCAAAAAACAATTACGTATTGAACATGCTGCCAGTTGCTGTAAATCTGGAACTTTTCAAGAGATGGCTCCATTATTAGCAATGTTTTTGTGGAAAAATAAGAACCACAACATTGGCATTAGGAAAATCCTGGAAATTGATAAAAGCAAGCTTTTGTTTGGAGGCACAGTATCATTTTGGTTCTCACCTCCTGAAACTGAAAGAGGCCCTGTGTGGTTTTACCCAGAGGAAGCTCAAGCCCAGCCTTGTTTATTAAAAAGTTGAGCTACAATGTTATCTCCCCTGAAGAATCAGGTTCCATGCTGGCATGATTCACCCCAGCTGGAGCCAAAGGGCTTGCTGCTGGCCTGACTGGGTGTAACTCTGTTTTTGATGACATAGGCAGGGAGTGAATCTGCCCGTCTTCCAGAGTTTCACATCCATAAGGACGTAACATGTATAAAATATGTTCTGATCGGAGCGCAGTCTTGGCTGCCAGCAGCGGCTCTGGAAGCAGACCTGAATGTCGGAGGTGTCCTGTGGGCACAAGGAGGAGGGGCTGAGCAAAGGGCAGAGACCAGCTTTGGGTCTCCCATCTCCCTCCCCCTGCTCTTCTGCTGTCGAGAAGCCCTTCTTCATGACTGTGGTTGCTGCAGAAATGCTTTCTGGAAAGGTATTTTGGGGGACGTTCAGTAATAGTAATTAGAGAAAAATGAATTACACTCCGAGACCACATGAACTGCATTCCCGATCCCTGAAAATGCCCATGATATGACAGTCTTTGAAGCTGACGAGCTATGAGACGTCTCTGCAGTATACTGCATTTTCCCATTATACTATATGCACAGTATTCATTCTGAGCATGTCCTCCCACAGGTGAAAATTGTCTTTTACTTGCATGTGCATAAGAATGCTCAGAACATACGAAAATGAAAAGTAATAAATATAGTAACAAGTGTGTTAGAACCGTGGAAAAAAAAAAATCTAAAATAGCAGTAGTTATTCTATAAAATTCCTGGCATCTCTGGGATGACCTCATGCTTTTGTTGTGCTGGAATGACCTGCATCACTCACTGCTTGGTTGTGTCTCTCAGGGTAACCTGGTTTTCTCAAAACCAGCTCCAGATCAGAGAAAAATCCTGGCTCCATTGAAGTGAATGGGAATTTTGCTACACACAGAATCTTATCCCCAGATTTTCAAACATGAGGAGATGAAAATTTGGCTCTTAACTCTCCCTTGGGATTCTTGAATTAGTGGTTCAACTTCCAAAAGTTCTAACACCCACTGATTTCAATAGGAGCTGCTGGAGCTCTGTGAAAAAAGGTTGTTCGATTCCAACACTAAATATGGATGGTGGAATCTTAAAATTAGGCTCCTATTTTTGAAAATCTTGGCCCAAACCTTTATTAATACCACACTACCATGTGTCCTGCATCTATTAGCAAACATAACAGCATTCAGATCCACATCTGCTGTAGTCTCTAAATGTGGGAAACAAAAATGGTCTTTTAATCAGATTTAGATGAAAAGCTCTCTCTGAAAAAATGATAGCCAGTTATGGATAGTCCATAAGTTGCTATCAGTTAAAATATTCCCAAACAGCACAGAGGACAAGTAGTATGTGTATATACTGTTCCCAGAGAGCTCTGGTAATTGGAGTAATTTCAGCAATTTCCAATTTTAGAGGAAGTAACTGATCCCAAGTTGTTACCTAAAGTAATTCTTACTGACAGTATTATAGGCCTGAAACATTTTCTGCTATGCCAATACCACAAACTAGCTGTGCAATTACAAATGTATTTGTCACTTCTGTATTTATGTTATTAACACTGGTAGTTTAAAAAAGAAGTATTACTTAGGACAGTCTCTGCCTCTGTCCAAAAAAAAGAAAAAGAGGGTTTGATATGTTATTAAAATCAGCATTGTCAGATCTTCTCTGATATAATCTTGCCAGAATTAAGCAGCTAAATAGGGCTGGCTCTGATCTGAATTTGGATGGGAAACCTCTTGGTGTAATGTAAATGCTGGGGGAAGTGGTATTACTAGTTCTGTAGGTGGCTTGAGTCAATAGCCCCGCATTGCTTTATGTTGCATTGGGCTGTTGAGGGCACTGACTGTGTTTTTAATAAAAATTGTATGGGGCATTTTGCAGAAGAATTAGTCCAGATGTTTTAGCTGGATTTCAATTTGGCTATCCTCTGCTTATCTCTCTAGAAACAGCAAGAATTAGGGTTGCAAAATCTTTTCCATTACAATCCTTGCTTTTAGCAGACTCCTAATTTCCTGAACTTTGTACTTCTGTTTGCTGAAACTTCTTGAGTTTGCCTTCTGTTTTGCAGTGGGGTACAGCACTCTCTGTGCTATGGTTGAGCAAGATCTCCTCAGCCACTTCTGTGTGTGGGAGAGGAACTTTTTACACATTCCCCAGCGTAAAGTGAACCACCTTGTGAACAGAGCTCTGGTAAAAATCTCCCTCCCCCAAAATGGCTGAAGTGTGAAGTTTAAAACCTGGCACAAACAAGACAATTGTGGCTAAATGATGATTAGAGCCAGGTCTTTATACCTCTCATTTTATATGCGCCTGAGCAGCAACCCCGTGGACATCACAGGACCCGTTGGTAATACAGGGTAGCGCTGCATGTGACAGAGCTATTGGGACCTGGCGCTGGCCAAAGGAGGCAAGAGCTGCCTTCGGTTTCTGCTGCCTTGAAAATAGGTCCCCTTAATAGTAATATTGCAAAGTAGTACCAGGTCTCTGTCTCCTACATCCCCTAGGAAGCAAGAGACGGGTAGTGAGAAGGAAACCACACAAAAGCCTTGTTGCATTGCTACATCAGCTTTCTGCATTTTATTACTGGAGGCAGGGTCTGGCTCCTCATCTGCTTTTCATCAAGGCTGAACCCTGTGGTACCCTTGTATGTTTGGGCCATTTGAGGCTACCACAATAAAAACAATAATAAATAACAAATAAGCAACTGGAGCCTAAAGCCATAGGATGAACTCCTTCCAGGTCCTAATGGAGTGAGTGGTAAAGTGCCGGTGGACCAGGAGAGCCCCAGTTGCTAGTCCAAAAGGCCAGAAGTGTCTGCAGAACTGTGTCACGGGACGCACCAAAGCACACCGTACTGCTGTGTGATTTGTGCTCAGCAGCAGTGTCTCAAAGCAGGATCAGACCATTGCTCAAAGCCAGCTGCCCCACCACATTGTGTGCCCCCACTTCCTACCATAGCTTTGGCCCACACATTTCAGGAGATCTTATCTCCTTGAGCTTTCTTTCATAAGACTCCAACCTCTTCTGTCTTCTACCTTGTCCCTGGCTTGCAGGGAACTCCCAGCGCTGCTGAGAGCATCCCTTTGTATAAATAATGTATATGCCTCAGTGGCTCCTAAATATTCCCAGTGTTTTATTGTTGTGGTGTGATGCAGAGAGGAAGCATTTACAGCTCAACCTGTATTTCATTTCAGGGCACTGAATTTCCCTGCCGTTTTGTAGTGAAATGCATTTCAGAGCACAGTGTGATACTGTGTTTGAAGATGACTGTGACAACAGTCTTTGCTCTGAGGTGTTGGGTTTGTCTTTCAGGACTGAAGATCACTTCAGCTCAAAGGCTATTTTCACCAGCACTGTAGCAGGGAGCACCCAAGCATGGTCCAGTTCTTGCCCTGGTGCTGTGTTAACCTGTCAAGCTGTGCTAGCCAGAGCCACAAGTGACTCAAATGAAAACAAGACCTGAAGGGTACTTGACAGGCTTTTCCCTTGCTGCTTCAAGCAGTGGTCAACGATGTGTAGCCTCCAAAGTTTGAAAGACATTTGAACTGAAAACCAGAGGCCACACCTTTAATGCCAGTTTAGAAACATGTATAAAGCATCTGGTTACCCCCGTCTGGGAAGCTAATCCACAGAGAGCTGCAAGTACCTGGCAAAGAAACACATCTTGCCTTGGGCTTGATTTGGGGAGGGGAAAAAAAAAAGTAATATTTCCAGTTTTTTAATCAGTCTTTGGCAGCCATGGAGCACTGCCTTACAGGATTACTGTGATTATAGGCTACAGCATGCACTGCAGCTGAGGACTTTTGAATACCTGCTCAGTGCCTGGTTGATGTGGGGCTCGTGAGGATGAGCACTGTGCTGAGCTTGGGCAGAAGTGAGGGCCACATTTGTCTCCCATTTTTTTCAGCTATAAAATATAGACATGTTCACATTACATCAGTATGTACCATAGTAACGTGCTATCCATTATGCGACATCATATTTTAGATCCAGTTACCAAATTTCTCATTGGTAATAGCAAGAGTGAATGAAGAAGATGAGGGATTTTTAATATATCCGGATGGTAAACAGATATGGCCTGTGTGAAAGATGGCTTTTCAATTTCTTCCTACTTTACCAAGGCTGATACCTTTTCTCAGCTTTTTCCTCTTTAGAAGTCTCTTACTACTGGATTTTTGCTGATAGACTATCGATGTATTTGAAGGTAATTCTATGAGGATTCAATTGCTTATGAACAGTTTCACACATGCTTTTAAAATTAATTATTTAGTACTGTACATAGATTATCTTATATTAGGGTTCCTGAGAAGCCAAAGGCAGGACCTTAGCACTCAACCACCAGCTTTTGAAAGGAGCCTGCTGGTGAGACAGCCCAAGCTGGTTTGTATGTTCTGGCTGTACAATCCCTATAAAGAAATCTGGGAGGCTGGGCAGGCATTCTCACAGGGCTTTGAACTGATTCCCTGTCGAAAAGAAATTGGGCACCTAGGTCTTATCAGTGTCCTGAACACTGTTCCCCTTAACGTGCACTCGATGAACAGTCCATATTAATGAAGGGCCCATTTTTCTGTTGCCCACATCAGCATCTCCCAGAGACTCCCAAGGGGAACTTGTGCAGGGGAAGATGCAAGTGAATAAGAGGAGTCTGACATGTAAAACCAGAAAAGGTTATGAAACATAGTTTAGGGCTTCTGAAAGGTTTCCTCACAGAGAAACGCAAAAGCAGCTCAGCGCAGTAGTGTAATCATAACAGTTGATTGGCTGTAAGCCACAGCTCTGTGCTGTTGCAATGTGTATTTTCTGCTGTTGAGACACGCCATGATAGGAAGCTCTGACATAGCCACCAAGTAACAGCAGCAGACCTGTATCAGGGTCCTTCCTATTTTTGAATGTGGGGTAAAAATGGCTGGGAACAGAACTGGGAAACAGAATTGCCATAAAATACAGGAGAACGGGGGCCCGGGGTAGAGGGACCATGGCTTAGCAGAAAAGGTCTTCCTGCTGAAAATAATAATAATGGACTATGAGTAAGATTCGCCTCAGACACACAGAGTGTCCACAAGGCGCTCACTGATGAAGCACACGTTCGTGTGCCACATGCCCAATTCATCATTATTTCAAAGCCATTTCACCATTGTTTCTATTATAGCCCATTGTAATAGGCTTAGATGAGAATTATGTATGTTATATTCATTCTTAAAATGACCTGGGGAAAGAAGAGCATTGACATATTACAGTGAGAGTATAAGGAGTGGTATGAACTCCAGGTGAGATGGAGGGCAGTATGGATTGCTCTTGCAGTTGCGAAGCCCAACACGGGTAGAAGCAGTGTCAAATCTTATTTTTAGCTCTTTTTTCTGGGAGGCTGATTGCTAAAGTTAGTGTCCCAGTGAGGTAGGCAGCATTTCACCTTTTGAGCCGCCCATACTGCTTGCATGTGTTAGCACTCGGGAATTGTTACTTCCTGCTATTTGTAGGCATGTGTTGATGGTTGCACCCAGCCTTTGATGAAGATGTCAGAATGTTTTAAAAAATACATTTAATTTCTAGCTCGCCCACACTTTTACTCCACTTTGTGCAAAAGCCCAATTAAATACCATTAACTCATATCAGGAAAGATATGAGAGCTCAAATTTGCAGCCTAGACTTAGCCAGACTTCCATTTTGTGGTCATCCCAAATTCTGGGTCCAAAAACTTTGCAGCTAAAATGGAGATTAGTGTCAGTAAAGTTGCTGTAAAGATGCAGAAATGAATAATCTTGTCTCTAGAAATAAGGACTGAAACATATTTAGGAACAATGCCTCTGTATGCCTTCTACATATTTGGTGAACACTGGGCTACCAGACTCTTAAGCAGGGATGGTTCTGGAGCAATTGATTTACTTAAAGCATCATGACACTTACTAATGCAGTGCAGATCTCTTTTAAAGCATGTGATATTTTCCAGAGCTGTTGAGCTGCTGTAATTTCTCAATGAAATCAGAGAGATGCAGGGACCTAGCATTAATTTTCAGCACTATATAGATGTATCTTAATACAGGGTCTAAATAATGTTCAAATTAATCACCAAGTACTTTGTTTTTTCATTAACCCCTACGTATTACATTTTGATAGTCCGACGGGAAGTGTTCTACTTCGTTTCTCAGCAATACTGTGTATTCAGTTTTTATTGTCTGTGATAAAAGCAGCTCAGCCTCATTACTATCCCAGGATTTGGGTGACAGTAGGGAATGCATCACAGCGAAGCTAAAGCCTAGCTAAGAGCAATTTTACTATTACAGGCACAATTACTGTCCATTACAAATTCCAGGAATGAGCACAACCATAACTTTAATAGGTGACTATGTTGCAGCAGCATAAAAAGAAAAATAGCATCTCTCCCTCAGCTCAGAAGAACAAAGAAATAAATAAAAGACTTTTGGTTGCATGCTCTGTA
This sequence comes from Pelecanus crispus, assembly GCF_030463565.1. Lineage (NCBI taxonomy): Eukaryota > Metazoa > Chordata > Aves > Pelecaniformes > Pelecanidae > Pelecanus > Pelecanus crispus. The sequence goes on from NC_134650.1 coordinate 36,956,761, forward strand.
TTAAACCCAGGCAGTCCTGAAGGCATTTGGCTCTTCGGTGGAAAGCAGCCCTGGCTCCTCTGTCTGTTGGAGTTTCACTTGATTTAGAAGACTGTTTAAGGCCCGTGTCCTGCACAGTTAGAAAGAGGCACCTGTGCAGAATGCTGTTAGCTTCCGTGAGTCTGCTTGGGATCTCCGGGACCTGTTCCCTGCAGAAGTGCCTGTGTGCCAGCGTTGCGTCTGACCCTTTGCAGCCACTCTTCTTGTCCCAGAGAAAGGACGGGCATTTGTGTGAAGACCTGGACAGTTCTAGGCCCAGAGTATAACTGAAGTTGACAGGGACTTTCTTTTGTTGCTGTTTAAAAAGCAGCAACTGAAGCTTAACTGAAGTTGTTTGCATTTACTTTCTTTCCACAGTTCAATTATTACTGCTTTAAAGAAAGCATTTTTTCACTAGAAGTGAAACTCGGACCAAGACCCCATTTCAGGAAAGCACTTCCCTATCCAGATAGCACTAAAGTAAATTCCTGATTTTAAGCAACCGCCCAAACGCTGTTGACTTTCCATCTCTTAAGAGAATTGTTTAGGCAAGTGGATGAAACAGGTCAGAAGCAAATATGAAGCTGAAAAAAATCAATCCATTTACATTGCTTGTAACCAGAGAACAGCACAAATGCTAAGGAAGAGAGCAAGTGCTGAAAGTTAAACTGGTATTTTTCTTTTCAGCAAAACTCTTTAATTTAAATAATCTCAAAGTTACAATTAGTGTAAGAAGTATGGACATGATACTGTTCATGTTTCTTTATGAATATCTCCCCATATCACATTCGTGTGCATAAAGAGTACTGAGTGAGTTATTCAGTGAAGACTCTTGAAGTCTCTAATACCTTACTTGACAAGGGTTCTCATTTTCTTGCAACTTCAGTAATTAATCCAGCTATTGTAGGAAAAGGGAAACTGTCTATACAGGTTCTAGACAACATGATTTCCATGCCTGCATTTTGTAACTTTTTAATTAATTTGTGTTCTTGAAGTAACAATATTAACATAATTTGTTGCAGAGATTTAATCACATATGACACTTTAGCTACCCAGACATTTGTATTTGAATAACTGTATAAGGTTACTCATTAGAGCAGGATCTCCAAATATAACAGACTGGTTTTCCTTCCCAGACGTCTGTCCTTCTGTCCTCGAGTAGCCTTTTGTGATTGTTCGGCAGTGTGTTGAATTTATGGAATTATGACCGTATGAAATACAACAGAATTTCTGGAAGAATAATGGAGAAATTGCCTTCTGTGCCTGATTTTCCAATAGGGGACCGGCAGCTCAAACATGCCTTTTTTTCCCTAAGGCGTTGTGGCTGTGAGTGACCCTGGGCAGGGGTTGAGTGCGCAGCCTGGATGGACTCAGACAAGCGGTTGTGCCAGGGCATGGCATGGGCATCAGCACTTCGTGCTTCACACAAAGCTATGCCCTGTCCAGATGTTGCTGCAGACTTCTGGCCTTAGAATTCAAGTCCGTGGCCACCAAATACTATTCATGAACAATACAAGAGCAGAGAGTTGATGGTCGAGACTCCTTACCACTTAGCCAAGTCACCTGTCTTTATACAGCTGCATTTATAAAACAGGGGTAACTGCAGCCCGAAGTGTTTTACGAAGCTCGGCTGAAGTACGGTGATGTGCTAACATTAGAGAACATGGTGTATAATGCAACGAGAAAAACTGTGCAAGTGCCTGGGATCATTATGGTAGGCTTTCTCTGAGTAAATGACACAGAGATATGTGGTGAATTTTGATTTGTTTTTAATTTAAAGTACACCTATTCAAAGAATTTTGTATGAATGCATTTGCAGGCACTCTGGCTGTTGTCAGCATTTACATTTGTAAATGTGAAAGTCCAAGGCATAATTCAGCAGTGTTAATTCTTATTTCACTTCATGGGAAAAAGAAACAGAACAAGGAGTTAAGTGCCCTTTTTTTTTTCTGTGTAAATAATCCAACCAGTTTGAATGTATATTTATTCTATGTTTGAAATAATGCAAACTATTCAGAATGCTATGAGAGCTATGAAAAACACAGGGCTTGGAAAACTGGCAGTTTTTGTGGTTTTGGGGTTTTGAGTAAAGTTTCACAACCAATCAGCCCAAAATAATGTCCGGTAAAGGCATTTCTGCTTGTTAGTCTATTTATTTATTTACTTTGGCATTGTGAGCCAAGGCAAGACACATTTGGAGGAAGGTCAGTGAAAATCCTCCAGATCTGTCGAAGGGTCTGATCCTGCAAAGTGCTGAGGACCTGCTGTCATTGGGGAGGTGCTCAGCACTCCTCAGAGGCAGTGGTGCTCGCTCGGGAGCAGGCTGGAGCGCAACCTGCTTGCTCAGGCAGCACGGGGGCTCGCAGCCTTCCCGGGAATTTGCACAGAATGTAAAATCAATATTGGATCCATTTGACGCTTTACTTTGGCGGCCACTGGTTTCTGTGTGTCTCCTTCTCTGCTGGTGGCCCTGATCTCATCTGCCTCGCTGGAAATCTACCCTTTGCTTGATATTGTGTGTCTTCCAGCAGCCTTCCCACCCCAGTGCCCAGCCTGCCCCAGTGGCGACGCCTGAACTATTAACCGAGCACTGGCAGAGACTTCCAAGGGAGTGGATGCAGTCTGTGGTTCCTTGTTCCCCCCTCCCCAAAATGTGCTAACATGTGTCATACAATATTTTGCTCTTGGGTTTATGTCCCCAGGATATTAGGATGACTCAAGTTCAGGAGGGGAGATCTCCCTGGGGGAATATGTTTGCTCAGCTCATTCTGGGAGTTTCCAGCAGGAGAGACTCCCCCTGCTCAGCTGTCACCGGCGGGCTGCCCAGGGAGGGCTGGAGGATAGCTCCAAAAGGACTTAGGTGTTCCCTGGGGAGCACAGGCAGTCCTGGGGCGTGGGGTAGGTTGTCCCACTGTGCTTCACCCCACCTCTTGTCCACAGCGGTGCCAAGGCCCCAGCACCGCAGGGAGCCGAGCGGCTGTCCCGCAGCGGAGCCCACCAAGAGCCTCCCCGCACAGGCTGTGCTTTGGCGTGCCGGGGCGGGGGGCCTTGTGTGCGAGGTCCGAATCAGGGGTGCTTCACTCTGCAGCTTTTGTGTCCGTCCCTGCATGTGACAGACATGTTGCAAATCTCCACCACCAGGAGGTCTCTGGAGAGGAATAAACATTTTGAAAAGTAAAGGCTGCTTCCCCATCCTGCGCAGTCTCCCAGCCCCTGCCCCACTGGTCGGGTCCCCGCGGGCGTCCCTGCAGCCATAGGCCCAGGGAACAGTCGCATCCCAGTGAAGATTTGTCCTTTCCTTGCACCAGCCACCAGCCTGGCCGGCTGGCCTTGTGGGCACCCATGCACCAAGGGGGACACGTGGGCGTAGGGGCCTGGCCGTGCCATGGCCATGGCTTGGCTGTGCCATGCCAAGGTGACAAGCACCAGCAGCCACCCTGGCTCTGGAAGATCCCAGAGGAGAAGCTGTGGCAATTTTCTGAGAGCACTGCCACCTTGTGTCGGTCCATCCCGCAGTGTGGTAATGCCGTGTCCTGGCATGGACCAGCAGATGTGCTGTCTACGAGAGATCAAGAGATGGTTTCATGGCCCGAGGTAGCTGTTTGACACTGCTGACTGTCCTCTTTAGTGGCGTGCTCTCATAGCTGCAGGAGCAGAGCCTGCCTGTGCAGCACTGTGCACAACACTCTCACACGTGAGCCAAGGGCGATGGGGCGAAGCAACTGTTTCCCTTTGGATCCTGAATGTCCATAGCACGGGCTGGATGTCCAGACAACAAAAGGAGCCTGGAATACCATTAGCAGTCCCATCTAATAGCTGATTGCTCAGTGCAATATGGGACGAGACGCCAGAGGAATTTTTTGTTGGTTTGTTTTTCTTTTTTAACCTGAAAGGTCAATTCTAGTTCTCCCCATCCTTTCCTCTGTGCCCAAACAGATTGTTCAGAGCTGCATGCTTCCATCGTGCACATTCTGCACTACATTAGTTTAATGGCATTGTCACTATGAATTGCAAACTTTCTCAGCTCCCCCCTGTGCTGGTGAAACATGGCAACATAAGGAACATCTGTTCTCTTACCCTTTGCTGGAAATGGGAAACATCATATTGCATTTTTGTTATTAGCCTTATTTGGATGCCAGTGGTTTTGTTTCTAAACACATCAAGGCAGCTGAATAACCTTAATTGAGTACTACAGAAAAAGCATGGTTTCATGCAAATACAGCTGCCAGCATAATTATTAGGACAATACTGAACTTCTATTCCTGAGATCAGTTCCAGTTCCTTGGTTTTTATATTGCTCCCTTGCTGCTGAATTTCATTATAAACATCTCCACACAAACCGATCTATAGTTAGGCAGTAAACAAGTTAAGTCCTTAATTTTTGACATTAAAAAGCCAAACAAACCTAATGATTACAACGTGCATTTGAGCCTTTATTTACACACAGAATTAATTACCTGATCTTCACTAGGAATACCTACCACAGGTAAATCTCTGTCTTACATGAATTCAAACAGTCCCCAAGATTTCTAGCGCAATTTCATTAAAGCCAACAGATTCCTGCAGCTCCTATGGAAGACGACAGTATGTGTAAATGGAATCAATTAATTCCCAGATTTAATTATAATGGATTCATTGTTATTGCATGATCGACCACAGCATGCAACGGGCAATTAAGCAAAGCACATATATGCAATTCTCTAGTCCACCCATTATATAGAATCACTTCATTATTAAGCTTGAGGGCAAGTCAGAGACCAAGCATACAGCAAGGGCACAAGAAGTGGCAGAAGTTATTCCAACAGTTTTGTCGGTGTCTTTCTGCACTGCAAGACACACACATCCTTCATGAGAAGCACACTTTTAATGACCCTTCATGGAAATATTTCACTTTTATCTTATCTCCTTTACCAGCTTACTGGAGCATTCCAGAAACTGCTAGCCAGGTGTGGCTTGCTCAGTTTTTGGTAGGTTTGCCTAGATTTGCAGAGGTCTGTGGTGAAGCCTGAAAATCAGGCTTCTGGTGGGAATGATGGGGGAGCTTTTTACCCTGCAGATTTAATTAGGTTTTATTTTCTTTTAGACCCACAGCAGAATTCAGGGGTGCTTTGGATCACCCATGAAGTATGTTTGGTCTAATTCCTAGGAGAGATGTGCTGATGGTCACAGCACAATTGGATCTAGTGTCGCATTCGTAACAGTTTCTCTTTAAGAAAGGCAGACTGTAAGAGCAGCAGAGGTTTTGCAGGTCAGGATTGTGTTGTATCAGCAGAACTTCTGTGGGGAAGCTTGCACAGCACGTGCCTGCCCTGTCTGGCTCAGTCCCTCATCTTCACAACTAATAACATTTACTCCAAATTTAAAGAGGCGCAAAGGTCAGCAAGCCAAATTTAGTCTGGGGGTATCTTTACTGAAGTCAGTAGAGCTGATAAACTTGGCCTGTTATTTGCTGTTGGAAGAGCGAATATGAGAACAACTCTTCAAGTGTTTATTTTCATTTTTACAATCACAGAACAAGGCAATTTGAAGCAAAACATTGCATGCAACTCTGCTCTCAGAGCGTAAGTCACAGAGGATGCCAGACTCAGGTTTTGGTTTAATTAAAAATGGAAGTTTCTACCAGGTTTGTGCTCATTTCTGTCTCCCCCAGTACCTCCTCTCTGAGAAACAGACTCCCTGGGTACTATAACTGCTCTGGTCATTTGAAGTGGGAAATCTGTACGGATGGTATGTATCGTGGTAGTGGTGGTATATGCTTAGTTTTTGCTTCGTAAAACTCATATTCTCCTAAAGCTTTATCATATCCCCTGGTACTATTGCACAGGTCTCCCAGTTAGTGTAGTGTAATTCTCACCTAATCAAACACACACATTCCTAGACCCCAATGCAGTCTTGCCTATACCTCTGACAACTAAAACAAAACCAAAACTGCCTGTGAATTTTTGGATGTGTTAACATTAACCAGGATAAAAGTTGTGCATGCAACTGAAAAGAGCCAAGGACTGTGAAAATGAAGAATAAGCGCCATCCTGTTGAGGGAAGATTGGTATGGCAGAGTTTGTTCAATGCTTTGCTTGACCTATTTTATTCTATTTTAACAAATCTGCATTAGTAATTTTGCAGTGGTTTGTAGTTTCAGTACAGCGTGTGCTATGCTATATTTGTGATTTGTTATTAGTAAACAGTCCTGAATGCACTATTCGTGGAGCCTGAGCCGAGCATTCGTTTTCCATGAAGTTCAGCGTGGTATGCTCCCCATCGCCACATTTGGAGCTCTGATGAAGAGAACACAGACCCAAGTCCTCTTGCAGTTAAAGTCTGCAGCCGTCTGTTTTATGAGTCAAAGAGAGAAACTTGAATGTAAACAAAGCACCCCAGTGTCCTGAGACACCAGATTGTTGGAGAATCCCCATTTTTTCTATCTTTCCAAGCAGATTCGTGACTTGGGTATCGATCTGAGACCCTTCCTCTCCTCTGGCCAGGCCAATTCCCGGGAGTTTTCCTGGGCTGTGAGTCATGTGCTTCCAGGCCAGCTTCACCTCTTGCTGTACGTGACACCCGGGGCACCCCTGACTTCCCCAAGCCAAGCAGGGGTGACTGGAGTCTCACAGAACAGCTTCCCTGCACTGTGACAGGGCAGTATGCCGGTGCCACGCGGCTCCCTTCCCCTTTGCAGCCCTGGGCAGGGGTGCCAGGCTGAGACACTGAGCGCCCCAGCAAGGGTAGCTGGCACAGCCAGCACAAGTTGCTCCATTGCTGAGGGGGTAGAGAACAGGAAACAAGCGGTGACTCACAGTCCGCACTCTCCCCACTTTGCTTTTGAGGCAGCAGGGCCACGCACAGCCCCTCACTTGGGGCAGGCTGCTCAGGCGCAGGCTAGTCCTCGGTGAAATTCATTGCATCTGGTGCTGTTCATTTCCTTTCAGTTTTTATCTAGTCTTTCTGGGCTTCCTGTTAGCACCTAACGCCAGTCGGCACAGCACAGTGCCTGCTGCCTGCTGTGAGTTTGCTGTGCAGAAACCAGCAGGAGCTAGTGGTTACAGCAAGGGGCTGTGATTCAGCTAGCATGAGTTTTGGTGCATCCTCCCTGTGCTTTTCCATGTTCTTGCTCTCATTGCTGCCAGGGATGAAGAAGAGCTGGGGCACTGAGGGACCTGAGTGAAGTCTATGAAATGGATCCTGTGTTTCTGCCGGAAAGGGCTATGGGAAGCAAGCAGCAAAGACAAGAAAGTCACCTGCAAAATGTGGATTCGAGTTTTTCTTCTCACTTGTCTCCCCCTTTGATTATCTTTTACTCATACTGATATAACCATTCACTGGAATATTTTCAGCTTTTCTCAGGGCTGTGAACCTTTGGTTTTATAGGGTGAGCTTGTTTTCCTCAAACTCTCCTGGTGCCAGTAATTAAGGGATTATCGTAATTACCTCACTGGTGCAGATATTGAGTATTAGTGCTTAGGCTGAATATGCCCACTTTGATTTCTCTACAGTGACGCTAGGTAGGCTGTGGCTGAACTCTGCTCTAAATGAGTACAGTGTCATTAATGACAGCACTCTTACAATGGGCACTTTTGTGCTTAAGAAGCTTTCCATACCTTAATCCAACCTGATGCAAGCTACACATGCAAATGTATTACAGGTACAATTTACTTCATGGCATTAACAAAACATAAAAAGAGATTCAGACTGCACTGTGAAGTGTTTAATGAGCTGTGGGTCAGATCCTTGGAGCTGGCCAAACTCCATCGGCTGCAAGTCAGGGCGTAATGCTTTTCTTTCCCTGTCCTGTGCCTGGCACTAGCCTGAATGCTCTGCTCCTCACAGGCTTGAGGGTTCTTCTCGTTTACACTGGCCTTCAGGGGTCACAAGGAGTTGAAAAATTTTGTAGACTCTTTGTGGGTGCCTTTTCTCCACGCAGCTGCAGCAGGGATGGCGTGGCATGCTGCTGGCTGCCACTGCGTCGTGGTCCAGGTGCAGGGGAGGCCACAGCCAAAGCACACGCATCTGCCGCCCCGAGTGGACGCAACACACCAGCAAACATGCTCCTGTGAATCCCGAGCGGAGGCCTCACCTCGGACCAAGTGCTGGGAGGGAGTGCAGCAGCTCTGCTGAAAGCGCTGCTCTTGTGGTTCGGCGTATCCAGCACACCCGCCTTTCCAGGCCTGTTCTCAGGGACTGCTGTGCCTTCCCACATCTGGCTCTTTCATGTTTGGCCTGAAATGGCCTTTCTCCTAATGGCAGCTTTTTCCATTGCACGCAGGCTCCTGAGGCGATGATAACGTTATGTTTCCCTGCAAGCTGTGTATGAGAAGCCGTGTCTTGTTTTGCATTTCATCTGCTATAATTAAAACAGCGATGAAACCATTCAGGACCTGAATACCCTTCCACTGCGGTCAATACAAAGCTCTGACATTCATGGGAATGAAGTGTGATCCTCAAGTTCCCTTGCAGATCATTATTCTTCATTCTGCGCTTTGCCCTGCTCCCTTTCTAAACCAGCTATAAAAGCATTTGTGCTGTAAGACAAACTGTGCCTTGTCTGCACCGGGAGAGAGCCCATGCTCTAAGTGCATGCTCCTCATTCACAGATGACCAGCCCGAAGCAATAACAATGCCCATAGAGAAATAATCTCTACCATTTCTACAGCCTTCAATTTTTGTTTGTCTTTCTGCCATAGAGGCTGTGTGTTATGTATGCCATCTCCGCTTGCTTCCTGTTCCCGGCCAGCTGTGGATTGATGATAGCATCTTCAAGTTGTTGGACTTCCTCTTCTTGTCTTTAATCTCTTTTGGTTTCAAAATGGCCCCCCACATTTACAGTTACCAACCACAGGAGGCAGATAGCAGCAGCTGGTAGGCAAGCAGACAACACTGAGTACATTTTAAAAACAAAAAGAGATCTGTTCTTTAGGTTATATAAGAGGATTTAGTGCTAAGATTTAGTGAAACTCAGAGTGATTTCTGAAATATTTGGCAGTTAATATCTTAAATGTGCTAATTCTTGATATTGCCAAATTCACATTGGTTACAATTTGACTCGGCCATACCTGTAGGAACAATGATAGCCAGTAACACATTTATGCTGCATAGTGTATAAATTCAAAATGTAGCAACTTAAAGAGAGTTTTATACTGCATGGACTTACTTGACTTGCTTGCAGTAGACTCTTTCCTATCAGAGCATGCATTCCTTGCCCTAAATCTATAGGCTGCAGATCAGAAAAGCAGCACATTTTCTTTAGTTAACACCTGTGCTCAAAGCCAGGCTAAACCAAGCCTAATGTAACCATCCAGTTCTTCAGAAGCAAAGCCACAGGTGATTTTGCTTCCTCTTCCTTTCCTTCTTCATTAAAATCTGGTTTCACAGGGCACAGAGCCTGACTGAGCTGCAGAGCAGATGTTTTGAAGAAAACCCTGGCCAGCAGCCACTTTGTGTCTGCTTCTGGTTGATTTTGTTTTAAGATAGGGAGGGAAATGTACCTTATTATATATAGGTGTTTCTTCCAAGATGTATGAAAAGTAAGAACCAGTGAGGAAATGCAGAATTTCTTCAGTCAGGTGCTATAGACCTCCCCAGCTGGGAGTACAGCCAATGTACAACCTGCTTAGCTGAAGCATCTGCATGTGTCAAGATCATGAAGATAAGAAGAATCGATCAGTTTGCTGCTAGTATGCACTATTAATTACAAGCTGTTTCTTGAACTGATTTTTGTTACAGTCATGCAGTTCCACTAGTACAGTTATAATTCTCCATTGTTAGCATCAGAGTCTAAACCTGGGGTGCTGGTAGGAATTTTTGCTTCTGAGATTTCTTCAACCATTACCCATCAGTGTGCCTTCAAGATACTGCAAGTTCTCGCTTTCCTCATTCCAGTCACAATCCCAGCTTGCAAGCTGTTCTACTTAAGTGTTTTATTGTAATAGTTTTATTTAAGGCTGTTATTATCTGCCCAGTGTTTCATTGGGAGGGAAGTTGTGTTTATCATTTGGGAATTGTGGCCACAGCCAGGAGATCTATATTCAGTTTATGATGTTTCCCCAGACACTTTACCTTAGGCCTCAACCCTGCAGAGTCTGAGTGCCTTTGGGCTAAAGCCAATTGGAGGTTGGTATGATCGGTATCACGGACTGGTGGAGGACAGTAGAGGGTTTATCTTCTCTAATCTGTTATCTCCTCTTATCTCTTGCTTCATTTATAAAATGGGGGCTGTGTCGTAAAAGTTCCTTTATCAGCTTGGCTTTAGGGTTGTTTGAGCAGCTTTGGTCTCAACCATCTTCTGTTGAAACCCTCATACCTTCTGAGCTTGATCCAAAATCCAATCAGGACAAATCAGGCCAAACTCTCTCAGGCTTTGGGGAGAGGCTGGGAAAGATTATGCTGTGCAAGTCTGATGGCCAGAATGTCCTCAGATTGCGCCAGAGCTAACCGGCAGCTGTAGCTGGACCTCCTGCCCCAGTGTGCTTGCAGCACAGTCAGGCTCCCAGGTAGAGGGTATAGGATTCATCCTGTGCAACTCTCACCTCTCTCCTCTTTTTTGACTCCAAGAGCCAGGATGCAGATTTTTCATCCTACACCACATTTTGCATCAATAGGTGCCTCTTGTCTGATGCTGCCTTCTGACAAACTAGCTCTTGCATCCACTTCAGCTGGTTTTGCAGAGCAGCCCACCCAGCAGGGAGGACACTCGGCCAGGCCAGTGTGTGTGGTGAGCCCACACCACTCGCCTGAAGCAGGGTCGGCCGCTCCAGTGCAGTGCACCACAATGGCACCCACCTCCCCGGCAGGCTGCCGAGTGGCCTTTACTGCTGTGGCCTCCATCCTTAGACCTTTTGTAGAGTCTGTACATCAGGATAGTAATCCAGGAGGTGAGAGGCAAGTGCCTGAGCTGCTGCGCCCTGCGGTAGCAGCGAGGAGATCGATACAGTATTGTTAGCACAGGTATCACAGCCACTATCTCATCTGTCTAGCCTTTAGTAAACACCCTGTGTGTTACACAGTCATTTCATCTCCTGGTTTTACAGAATTCCCCGACTGTTCAGGAAGCACTATGTCTGCCAGCCAGGAGTGGCCAGCAGCTGCCTTTGAGCACATCTGGATTTTGTTTGTCAAAGGGTTACTTTCCCTCCACACCCCTAAACTCAGGACGGGGAGACGCCAACCAAAGGGGAAGGAGACAGTGGACAGCAAGCTCAGCCTAGTCTCATTGGGCTGATACATGCACTCCCTCTGGCCCCACCTGATCTCTGTGACGTGCTGATGCAGAAATCAAATTGTCATTGGCAACAACCCATGTTGGCCTGAAAGCCACAGATTAGCTTCTGAGAAAGCCTGACATAACTTTTCATTCTCATTACCAAGTCTAGAGGGAAGACACCCCCCATACGCCTCCTCCCTCCCCTTGGCTCAAGGATTTCAGTTTCAATGTAGTAGGTGGTGGTGGTGGACATGATACACGTGCTTGAATGGACACGTTTAGATGTGAGCCAGGGAAGAGCTGGTCTCCTCTCCAGGATGCTTCATCCTTATTTGCCCATTGAGATTGTGCATATGCACAGCACTGACTTTTCAGAGATGCTAAACCAATGGGAGCTGTAAAACCTCAGCTTGCATTTCAGCCCATATGTACTTTGGTTGCCACTGAATATTGCATCAGAAAAATGTTTAGTGGTAGGGAAAGAAAGAATACCCCTTCTTTGATATGAGCAATATATCCTCAAGAGCTCAAATCTCCTACCTTTGCTTAAGCAAAACAGTGTTGTGTTGTGTTATGTTACGTTGGTTATGTTATGGTACGTTATGAAAGGCTGAATACTGATTTTTGGCAAACTGGCATAAGTCCAGTGTTTCTCTACTGGCTTCAGGGAAGGCAATGTGGATTTATCCTATTGATTGAGATTTTCAAAGCAATTATGGCTTCACACTTCCAAAGCCATTACATTTAATCTCATTAATATGAACTGAACATGCAAGCAATGTAGGAACACTAACAAATGGGGAAAGTCTGCCCTGAAAGCCCAGCAAGACCTGCCCTTATCAGCCCAGGACAAATAAATCACTTTCTTTTCCAGCTCATTTAACCTTGGCCAGTGGCTTTATGCCTCAGTTTGCTCCGTTTCCAAAAATGTGTCCACTTCTTCTCTTGATGCATGGCTAAGGCTCTCTTCTATTGCTGACTCTGTCAACTGGGTAGTATCCCAGCCCCTCCTAATTGTGTAATTCTGCCTTAGTTTAAATATATTATTCCCCTTTTGCTTTCAAATGGGTTATCTCAGAAAGAGCGCTGGCACCGTGAGGTCCCTTTAGCTTTCTGGTTTCTGTGTGCCTTTCCTAGAGGAGCTCTGACTTTTTCCTAATTTATATCTCCCTTACACTCCCCACCATCACATGTGCAGCTGCTGTTAGATTCCACAAGACACACATGCAAGAGGGAAGGAGAGACCCAGTTGCTCTTTAATGTGAAAAACTTAGAGCTCAGTTCAGTGAGTGGTGCCAATGTTGAGAGAAGCTGCAGAGATAGATGCCTATGGCTCAGCCTCACGGGTTGGTGTGTGCTCTGGGTGCGGGGCACCCGTGGGCTCCTGCAGCTGATACCCCTGCTGTGGTTGAGCTTTGGGATTGAAATGTGGCAGAGGCTCTGCCACTGCTGTCTCGTTTGTTCTTTGGTGGCAGCTGAGAGCTCTGAGCTGTAGCTCAGAAGTGTCCGAAGTACATTTGATGGAAACAGCAGGAGAGTGAGCAACTGGTGAAAAGGGTCTGTGACCAAAGGGACTTCTGGGACAGGCTGCTGGCATTGACACTGTAACAACAGCTCGTCTGAGCTAAACTGGTCTAGGGGTGTGAATGTTGCCGTATAAAACTCTTAAAGGGAGTAATTACCATTAAACCAGCCAGATTGTTGAAAATTAAATCCATGTGCTGTGTATAGTGGTATTACCTCCATAAGGAGATAACCTATCTCATGCTGAGTCTCAGGTCTGCTGTGAGTGGGACACGATGCTGCTGTATAGTCTCCGCATGTACATGGGGGGGAGGGCAGAGCAATGCATTCCTCCTGGTGTTTATTCTTGCATAGGAAGTGTGAGAAGATGCTCTGATTAGTACTAATGTGTTTTAAATGGAGCCCAGTGTACCTTAGGTGATCAGTGCACATATTCCAGCACAGTGGGCTGTACAGAGTAGATGGCATCATGTAGACTGCAATTATGCAGATATGTGGTGTTTCCGTAATGTATTGCTGATCCAGAAGACATTGTATAAATCTCTGGGTTTGCTGCAAAAATGTCCATTTTTGCTGTTGCTGCCAGCTTGCCAGACTGTTTTGTCGTCTGCTCAAAGCTCGTTAGGGCTTTGGAGTGCTGTGCGGGAAAGTCTCTCGGTGAGATGTGTGTTGTGAATTACAGCCCTGACAACTATCAGAGGGTGCATGCTGAGGTGTAGCATTAATATTTATTTGGGAACAGATGTCTTGGCTATTAGCCAGGGCACAGCCTTGTTGTGTTAGGTGTTGGGGGGGATGGAAGTGGTTCCTGCCCCAAGAGCTCACAGTCTCTATATGGCAACTATTAAAAATATTGAATATCATTTTAAACACATGAATGATTTAAAGGAATAAGTAGAAGGAAAGTGTGGGTGGAGGGTAATGCTGTAATAACATTTTTCCCCTGAATTGAGTGAAATATTTCCAACCAGTGGCTGATTTACATATTTGCATTACCTGGGTTTTAAGTATCCTTTTTTATTCCAACTTTTTACACAGATAAACCTTAGCTATAAAATAATCTTATTTTGCTTATACACTGATAAAGATGTTAAGTAAGAATTCTTAAAACATTTTCCTGCTCTGTAAAGACATGGGGATGTAGCAACACTGTATTTAAAAATATTCTTTCCTCTTCCTGGCAAGATTTCTAATTCCAGTGGAGCATGACAACATCTTCTGCTTTGATAATGTCATGCATGCATGCGTCTGCTGTTAGTTGCAGGACAATGACTTCACACCAGACACAAATGGGCAACAACTGGCAAAGCCAAAATAAGACTCTGTTTATGTTGATAATAGCTTTCCTCTGTGCTTTGTGTACTTCTTCTAGTGGAGGAGCTAATTCCAGCTTTGGACCAGTTTGCAGCTGATCATCTGCTCGGGATGGCTTTTGAAGTTGTGGTGTGCCACAAGGTTAGAATATGTACAAATTCTCCCAGTGCCATTTGCAGAGGTGAGCAGTAGCTGGCTTGGCAGAGGTTTGACACTCCAGAAGTGCTGTGATGGCTCCTGTGCCAAGTCCTTGTGATGAGCATCCAAGGGTTAAGCTACACACTTTTCTACATCCTCTCTTTTCTTTCAATGTGCAGCAAGACGAAGCTTGCCTCAGTATTTGCTTATCTAAATTAAGGTATCTTCTGTCAGGGCACCACTCAGGAGCTCACAATAACACCACTTACTGGCTATGAGAAGCCAGAGACTGATGGGCATTAAAACATGCTCCCTGCAGATATGTAGACATGGTCTCTACACCTTAGCATCAGCAAAGGCGAATGTGGAGGTGCTTACAAGAGCCCTGCCCAGAGTGTACCATTTCTATGAACAATGGACTTTAACCTTTGGAATTAGAGGCCAGATGAGAAATTAACTCTTTATAATGGGTATCTGTGGAGCATGTGGATGGGGAAAAAATTTGCCCAGAGCCCATGAGGCTCAGTCCTTCACTCTGATTACTGGTGAGGAGAGAGTGAGAACTATCATATGACCTTCCCTGACCTCCCTTTCCACCAGGAATGAGGGGTGAGAGGAATAACAGCCTTCCTTTGATTCACCAGATTAGTTCATCTTCCCCAGCAGAAGGAAAGCGCCATTTCGAAACTTGTAGCACTAGTAAGGAAGCTCCGGTAGTTTTTTCCCCAGGCAGAGCAGCAGTGGGCTCTGCATGTCAGTGTTGACGACAATCCAACAGAAGCATAGAGAGCAGAGGCTTGACTCATAGCCATGGGTGCAAGAGCTGTTCTTTGAACCCATTGCACTCATGGGAACAGCTTTCTTGGAGAGGTGATTCATCACTGGGAAAGTCCAGGATGAAGTATGGACACCGCCTTCCCAAAAGGGACAGCTGTGATCTCTTACATGGACTCCTCCCCTGACTGTCGTAGCACTGAAAATGACTTGCTGCTTCTGGGAATGAGCCACGTGGTGCAGATCTTGGGGACTTGGCTCCTCATTGTCAGTTCTGAATTACTAAGACTGGGCTGCTACATGTAGTGTCCCCTCAGAATGGGGTCTTTGCCAATAAGGGCTTGCAGACAGTGATTACTGTCTACTGGCTACTCTTTCTCAGTAGCCAAATAAGATTGTGGGGGGATTTCCAGAAGGACCTAAGGCTTTTGTCTTTTTCACGCTTCGCAGAAATCTGATGTACATTTAATCCACCTAGTTCAGGAGTGTCACACACTCTGTGGCCTAACCTTGGTTGCACAAGGTGACAGCACCAGAAAATTGGTCCATCGCTTCTCATCAACAGTTCTGCTAGAAATAAGCCAAAAAATTCTGATAATCCACAGAGTTTTGGGGGGAGGTACAGGCAAGCCTCAGAGAGGGGCACCTGCCCTGGACAGAGAACTGCAAAAATGAAGGGTCGGAAAGAACCAGTGAGGGTGAGGAAACATGGTACAATATGTGTATCCTGGGACCAAAAAGTTTTGAGAATTTGTAGCATGGAAGAGTCAACTTTCAGGTGATGGACAGTCCCAGTAGGCGACTTTGAGCTTTAGCCATCTTCACCAGTTGTAGTGAAGTATGAAGGATGGGGAAGAAAGGAAGAGCATGTAAGACTAAGGGTGGAAAATTCAGATGAATGGTATGGCGGGGCATACATCCAGCATGAAGAGGGTGAAGAGTATCTGGAGGGCAAATAAATAAAAGATCAGAAAGAATAAGTCTTGAGAGAGCACAAGGATTAGGGGAAGCACAAGGACTATTGAAGGATGCAACCCAGGGCAGCTTGCAGGGCTCTAAGTACATAAAAACATACTTGGGTCCAGAAATTTTTAATCTGGAGATGGTTGGCGGCTGGGAGAGCACTCAGGGGAAATATTGTATGTGCTTACCCTGTGCTCATACTTTTCCCCAGGCATTTTGCTTTTGCCCACTGTTGGAGACAGGAGCTAGATGGACCTTTGGCCTGGCCCAGTGTGGCTGCTCTTATGTTCTTGTGCTCTTGTGTTGTGAAAGAGTTGGAGTCCTTGTGGTAAGTCTTGCGTTCTTTAGCACAAGCTGCAGGACAAACCGCGCTTATCGCAGCACCATTGCTGAGTCAGGCACAGAAGGGATCTTGCTGACATTCCTCATTGCTTTGTGCGCGACATGCTGAACATATTGTGAGGAGAAGACTCTGTGTTTCCCAAAAACAACTGGGCTCTTCACCAAGATGACTCTTACGTAGGTACAGCAAATTGCCGCTAGTGTTCCTGTCTCCTGCAGCCGGGCTGCTCCAGCTCCAGGCTACGGAAGGGTGGCAGCAGCAGCTTTCTGTCTAACAGCTTTTGTTGCTGTTTTGGTTTAGCGGCCAGGCTGTTGGGTTGCTGGGGCTGCCTGGGGAGCCTCTCCCGGGGCATTCCCCTCACCTCTGTCCCACTGCGGCCTGGTAGCCTCCATGCTTCAGGCTGTCGCCCACAATGTGCTTGTGAGGCTGCTTTTGTTTCCTGAGGGGATGGAGGGATTACTGGATCTCGTCGTTCCTCTCCCTTTGCTAGCATCTTGGTGGCTGGTGACAGGAGAGCTTTCTGAGCCTCCTCTCTGGACCTTTTGGCTGCCTCGCTCCTCCCCGCCTTCTTTGGCTTGGTATTCGCGACTCTCTTGAGGTTGTAATTATCTCCCATGAATAGTGCTGTCCTGTTTTGTCTATCAGGGCTGGCATTACCAGGAGTGGTCTCCATTTTTCCAAGAGTACTCTGGTGCTTTTCAAATGTAAGTATCTCCCAAGGAAGTGAAGGTACTGTTAGAATCTCCTGAGAGCTGCACTCACCTTCTTTTTCCTTTCTGCTTTTCCTTGTTTATTCATTCCCATGGCAAGAATAATGATATTTCTATCTATTAACAGGTAGGAAGGATGGGAGTCTGCTTCCAGAGGAAATGGGAGGACAAGGAGGATCAGAAGGTCAGAGCAATGTTTATACACATATACAGTAATTTCTCACTCGGTGTATGTGTACATATGCACATGAACTACGTATATGAACAGCACATTTTTTCTAAGGTCAATGTTTTTCTCTGCAAAGCCCAGACCCCACTTAGGGGAGAAACAAGCCTTGCCAATAACTGGATTCAATTTATAAGAAACTAGGTGGAAATAATGATGAGGAAATGAGAAAAATAAGCTTTTGATGAAATAATTAATGACTAGTTGTGACACAATCTCACAGCAGCAATCCAAGGCTCAGGGAGATCAGAGGAGCCCATCCGCTGCCAGACAATGCTTACCATGCAAAGCCAAGTAGCCTCCTGTTTGCAATTTAAAATCATAACCATATACATGAACTGCAGTTAGTGGCGGCTTGTTTGTTTTAAGTTCTCTCCTAACAAAGCAACTGCATTCCCTTCGCTTTGCATCTGAAGGAGGAACGGACCAGTGGGTTCCAAGCAGTTATGTAGCGTGTAAGACAGGTCCAGCTCTAAAGCAGCTAAAGCCAGGAAATGAACGTTTCAACATGTGTGAATTATTCTACTGCCACCAAACTGAACAGAGCTCTGCTGCTCGCAGATCTGGTCCAAAAGACTGAAACCAGTGATTCGTAGCTGGGGATGTCTGGGGATGGGAGGAACTTCTGAAGAGTCTGCAAAAGGTGCAAAGGAGAAGCAAACCTATTGTCAGCAGGCTTGTATTTGCTGTCACCAAGTCCTCGCCCCCATCAGCGATATTTTTATGAACCCACAAGTGGACAAAGTTGAAAAAAACTTGGCCCAAAGTATTTTTTGCAGAAGGCTCAATTCTACCTTCAGGGCCAACGTTCCTTACATCCACTGCGTAGAGCTGCGGGTGAGCCTGCACTCCTGGTTCAGCTCAGGAGTCACTTTTGAAGGAAATCTCCCCATTGTCCCCACTCACCCAATTCTGCTCGCACTGCAGTGTGGTCTCAGCTGTGCAAACTGGATCGCTGTGCCTGTTCAGTCCACATAGCCAGGCTACAGCTAGTCTGGAACCCCTGAAATCGCTGTGATACAGACACAAGGGTGGCCACACAACGGTGTGTATCTCATAGCACAATCTGCTTCTTTGCAAGGCATTACCTGTCAGTGCCAGCAGAGCCACTGCCACCATCCTTTGCTTCACTGCTGAGTCAAAGGCAGGCTGATTGCAGAGGTTCAGAGCCGCTGTCTCCCTGCTCGGCTCTGGGGTTAGCTCCTTTCACTGGGCTGCTCTGCACATCTACCATCCCAAGCAGATTAGTGGGGGAAGGCACGATGGGACACAGTCCATTCTAATCGCTTCCAGAGGTCCTGCTTCCAGCCTGGTCAAGGCACTGCTGAGTCATTTTCATGCAGAATGGGTTATGGCTGTGTTTAAAACCTCTTTATTACCCTTCGGTAATCCAGAGCTCAATCTTGCGTTTTTAATGCTGCTCTTCTAAAGGGCAGATTTATATGTAAAACACTTTACACTTTGGTTTCCTCCTAAATAATAACTAACGTTGTTCTGAGTGCTTTATGACATTAGCTAACTAGTCCTGACAACACCCTGGTTTTCCATATGCACAGCAGAAAGCTTGGATGAGCTTCTTAAGTCTGGTGTTTTCAATTCTCATGATTTTATTGTGAGTCTGGGGTGGGCTTTTTCTTCAAGTCTCAGCTCCTGGAAGCACACGATCACATGACTCTCTCACTTTTCATTTTTTTAAACAATAAATTTCTAATTCTTCCAGTTGCAGGGAAAAGCCTGAAAATGTGATCCAAATGCACTGCGAGGATCAGAAACCAGATGCCAAACAACAAGAAGCCAAAACGTGTTGCCATTTTTAAATCTCTGAAGTTTTAAGGCAATCTAAGCATGCTCTGGGTCTTCACCCATGTTTTCTGAGTGTGGAGGGGCTTGGCAGTAAATAAAGCTTCACATTACAAAGAGGCAAAGGCAAATAAAGTCTTCAGGGATGCTAATATTCTCCATCTCCCCTCTCTTGCTTGCTTGTTTCTGATTCTCATCCTGCATGTGCTTTGCTTTCCACATTGTGAGTAGTCACGTTCCTCACAGTGGTAAAGAAAAGCACACAAATAAATCTTTGCTGGAACAGAGCAAATTTTAAATCAAATAAAAATTTTACAAACAAATAAGATCAAGGTTTTAAACTCTTCCATCTGTTACTGTGTGCTTGTAGAGCGCAATGTGCAGCAGGCCAGGGCATACAGTTCGTGACTCTCAAGGCTACTGTAACACAACAACCATTACTGCTGCTGATGCTACTACTACTAATAATAATAGAATAATTCTAATAAATAGAATTGTTAGTTGTTAAGTAGAATTTGTAATTGTGATCATCTGCTTAGAAAGGTGCAAGAAAGGTGCAGTAGGCTTTTCTTGCACTGTGGCACTGCACTTTTCTTGTGGCACTGCAAACCAGCTATTTTCACATTGTAAAAGGAGCTGGACAACAAATGGTGATCAACATATTGATTCTGTGTCACAGATTTTGTGTTTCTTCTACTTCCTTATTGGTGTTATACTGACCCATTTAATTTCTCCCATTATTTCCTGCTGACAGGGTCTCAGATCAGAGACCGTAGCTGGCTGACTATGGGGCAGCTAGTTTAGATTTGTCTCAGTAGGTTTTTAGTCCTGTATAATACTTGCTGATCTAAAAGTCCTCTTGCTATTTCATTTATACATTCTGCATGGGAATCTAACACTATTTTAATTACTCTATGCATGTATATATTCTTGAGCTATTAGAAAATGCTAGACTTGAAAGTCCAGAGCTTCCCTGAAGGAAATATTTCCCAGCCTGCTAGATCTTAGTGATACAAGATCGTCTTGATATTTATTATAAAGCATACTTTTCTTCATTTTCTCCCATGGCTTCCAGACAAATATTTCTGTGGCTCCCTGAACAAATCCCTAGTCCCTCCGAGTTGGACAGTTGCCTCCCTCTCACTTCGGCTCAGCCGAACAATATCTTCGTCTCCTTTTAAGCATTTTCATCATGCTTGCTGCTTTTTAAACCATTCTCCCTGTTTGCTCACATGTTTACATGCTGAGTAGAAAAAAAAATATTCCAGGTAGAATCAAAAGAAGCAGTGGTTTCCATCTTGCGGTGCACAGTTAATATATTACTGCACCTTCACATGTCAGACTGCCAGCAGAAGCCACGGAGGAGCTCTCCGTGCCAGCTGCGTGGAGCTCTGCCATAATCGGTCTGTTGTAAGAGCTGATGGGACGGCCAATTTCTTGTTTCAGGTGTTGACCACAAACTCATTTAGACAGGTTTTGTCTAGGAATCTAGGGATTCCTGTATTGTGATCTTCCTGGGACCCATTCTCCGCCCACTTCCCTTAGAATAAATCTGCATGAGTAAGGTTGCTTTAATTTTGCAAATCTTTATTTTTGTTTCAGTTTGGAGTGTTCAAAGGCAGACAACCCTGGTGTATATTTGCTCTTGTCAAAGGCAGTCCATGCTACAGGCAGAGCAGAGCGAGACCAACACAGAGTGCTTCTGACAGTCCCCTTCAGAAATACTGACAGAGAGCAAAAACGTAAGAGAGCAACCACAGCATCTAAAAGGAACTTTTCCAAAGATGGAAGCAGAGGCATACTGGAAAGAGAAGAGCCTTAATATGTGAGTAAAAATTAATGAATGATTCTAAAGTGGCTGTACTGAAATTTTACACTGAGGAAAGTGACCAAGACTCCGGTTGATGAATTTGCTGATATCAAACAAGTGAATTACTATCAAGCACATGAGAACTTCCCAACGGGTCCTTCCCAGCAGGGAGGTTCCAACAGTAACAGTAACAGCTCCCCTTCCAAGAGGGAAAGAGTTGCTGTTGAGCTGAGCTGCGGCGTTGGCGCAGCTGCCCGGTGGCAGTGTGATGGGTGCCTTGGTAGTGCCTTTGCAAAGTCAGCCGCCGAGCAGGAAGCAGGCTAACATGTTTCTTGGACAATACAGGCAAGGAGGGAGTAAATTTATATAGCAGTCATTTAACATTAAAATTAGGTATCTAATCAGATGGGCATTTTTTTTACATGCATTCTAGCATAGAAGGAAAGATGGGTTATTAAGTGAAAAGGCCGTGGTTACATCATATGGGCTGATAACAAATTTATGAACCGATAGATACATGTTGATATGCATCAGATGACTGATTGCTCATTTTCATATTTATATGTTCGGTAAGGAGCATACAGGAGACTGAAAGACCAGTGGATGGAAACGTTCTTCTCCAGACCCAGACAGGCATTCAGTCTTTCAGGAAGGAAGTACAAAGGGCAAGGCTCAGCTGGAAACAGGGCTGGTGTTTAGCTGCCTATGTTTTGGCAGCTTCCTAACTTTAGGCCTCAGTTGCCTGTACAAAATGGGGGATAGTGGCACTTCTGTACCCCACAGGGTTTCTAAATAGAACTACATTAAGGGGTATGAGATGCATGGGCAGTCTAGTAAAGGAGGTGGTTTGTATGTACAAGATAAGTAACTAACTCAACAGGGTAATGATTCCAGAAAATATCTTGCTGAACTGAGGCATGGGAAAGGGACACATACGGTACTGATTCAACTGGCTGCGCTCCTCTGTGTCATTCCTTGATAGATTTACCATGCAATTTTGTTTTGTTTTCCCCTCTCTAGTCCTTCAGAGAGTGATTCCTGTTGTGATGATTTAACACACACCTTACAATATAGCAACTCAAGACAGTGGATTGAAAGATTTATGTTGCTGATTTTGCAACAAATGCATCAAGTGCCAAATGTGCTTTCAATAACTTCCTGCGTTATGCTGAGATAGTCGGTCAAAGGCATCTTAATGAAAGACAAGGACAGCTCAGAGTCATACCTGGGCATGAGTTTGATCCACTGTGTTTCATGCACTTTTATTTACTGCAGAGGCGGTTTGTTTCACTTACAATTTTACTCCTCCAGCAACTATTGAAGCAGTTTAAATAAGCTGCACTCCAGTATTTGGACATTGACCTGCTTTTTACTTGTTTGTTTAGTGAAACTGCCGCATAACTGACCCAGCAGAGTCAGGAGTTATAAACAAACTTTGACTGCAGAGTGTGTGTTTAGTTCAGCTTTCACCTTGACACAAAGCCTTTGCTTTCTGGAGGAGCAGAGACGCTCTCCACAGTACATCAGCACAGTGCACACCGACTCCCCTCCAGTAAAACACAACTAGAAAAAGGCAGCAAAAAGCCACATGGCGTGCAGGGTTTTTTTAGTAGTGTGTGTGATTAACTTGCAATCTATTTATGTTAATTCATTTCAGTATTAGGCTTCTTCATACCTTTGTGATATATAAAGCTGCTGTGAACAGATTGGCCTATGAGCTCACTTATGTCACTGTAAATCCAAAGTAACTCACATGAAAACAGTGCTTACAGTGGTCTCTGTCAGTGTCCCTAATCATTAATTTGTCCTGCGGTAGGTTTTTGTTCTTTACGCATGAAATTGCAATTCATCTTGTTTGTAATGTGTGATTTTTTTGAGGCAGAGTTATTTGCTAAGGCTATAAATATTTAAATCCATCTAAATATTCTAGAATATAAATTCTGTTCTATTGAATATTTTAATCTGAACAGACAGCACCTACCTTGAAAAAGTAATATAAAGCTTATAATCTCTAGTTTAAACTATTAAAAGCAGTCCAACTGAAGTTGGACAAGAAAATACTTATGGTATCACTTCTGTGGTCTATGGCAAATAAGTGGCAACTCTAACCAAATGACTGATATCAATACCAGGAAATGATCACCATCAACTGTACAAAGTTAGCAATGCCTTTCAGAAATAAGTCTTTCAGGAACTTGTGGAGGCTTCTTGTGACTTGGAGGAGTTTTCAGCGGTGAGATGTCTGCTTGGACAAATAGACAAATCTTTAAAACTGTATGTTTGCACCAGTAAATTCATTCAGAGACATTTTTCCTAAAGGGATTCCCTGCAGGGGAGCTATTATACATGTTCTAGCCTGAAACTTGAGCTGGCCAGAGAATGGAAATTGTGTTTCACAGACGATTTTGAGATTTTGAAATTTGTTTTCATTCCAATTCAGAACAAAACCTCAAAATGTTGAAATTCTCCACAAAGGAAAATTCCACAAAAATAAATAGTTTTGGCTTATTTAGATAATTATAACTTAAAAAAACACGTATATTATATAAAATAAAAAAAATCTAAATGTTTTATTCCAAAAATTGTTGACAATTTTTTCCTCAAAAAAAAAGTTGGTAAAAATAAGTTTCACAAAGCATTTTGATTGTGACAGAGTGACATTTTTGAAGGAAAGCTACTCTATTAAACAATTTTCCATCTGAAGTTCATTAGAGTTCCTATTGCCACGTTATCCAGACCTTTTGCTGTAATGCAGAAACTCTACAAATGGTCTAGTGCCAGAACCATGGTCTATAATGCTGCTGCTCGTGGGCTTCATATTGCATGTTTGTGCTATGGCAAGACCTAGAAGGTCAACACAGATGTCTCTTTCTCCTTGGCAAGGTGTGAGCAGGAAGAAAAGAGCACTCTTTCTGAAGAGAACTCTCAAGGTGTGAGAGAATTGGCTTGAAGTTGCTCTTGCTGCCACCAAGCCCCCCTACACAAGAAATCCTCTCCCTGGCAAGGGAGCAAGCAAACAAGCCAGCAATTGGCATCAACACTGGCTCCTTCCATTGAAAGGAAATGACCCACATGAGGAAATGTGCTCCTTCTCCGTCACTAATGGGGCAAAGTCCATGGTGAACAGACTCTAGGACACTTTAACAAATAGCAGTGACAATAGCCTGTATCCCAGAGCTCAAAAGAGACAGTGGTGATGCAGTTTCAATGCCTCTGCTGAATTTTGGAAGACTTGTGCTGTTCCAGGGTTATCTGAACAGAAGGAAGTTTCATTTTTCATCTATGTCCAAGTATGAACAGTTTGACACCACGAACAGATGGAGAATGTATCTCTAACTGAAGACTAGCCAAAGAGGAGCTTTAGATAATAAGATAAACATTGGCCATACCGCATTGCATCAGTACAGCAGCAAGGGAGACAGAAGCAATGAGGATTGCACTGTATTCAGTATAATACAATAATACAATATTATACCCCCCTCCTTAGGGGTCTGAACAAAATGGCAGGAGCTAAAAGACTTTACGGGTGCTGCTGCCTCTTTGCTTCTGATAAGTGAAACGTATTTGGTGTGTGTCGTGGGCAATGACAGTGGCAGGTGATGAGGTTATTGGATGACAAACCTGGTCACACAGGTCTAGTGAGATTCTTGCCCTGCATGCTATGCCCGAGGAGGAGGAGCAGCACTTGGGTCCCTATTGTATGTACACAAAGCCAGCATGTTGTCTACAAGTGGGATGTTTGGGCTTGGAGTGTAATTCTGGAACATGTTTTTCTCCTTGGGATATTTCTGAACTGCAGTCAGCATGCTCCCCACTAGAAAGTGACATGTAGGAGCCACCCTCTCTTGTTGAAAACTTGGTAGAATGTCTGTACAATATTATGGTCACCAAACTATGTCTAAATGTAATTGGTTGCATGTGGGATTGATTGCTTTAATATAAAGAACTGAATGCACTGAAGACCTGCCAGAGGTTGTGGAAAAGATCAAAGAAGGTCAGATAAAAGGCGAAATGTAGCTTTAATGAGAGCAATTGTAATTGCAGCACTTCAGTGGAAGGGCTCCTGCCAGCTCAGAGCTGTGGCTGTGATCTTTTGTCAGGTGCGTGGAGATAGGCCTCGACAGGGCCTGCACTTGACAGCCATGTCCATCCTCTCATGGAAACATTATGGTCCAGGCAGCTGCGTGGTTTCATCTTCAGCCAGAGCCAATAATTCAGTGTAAAGAGTTCAAAATGTTTCAGTCCTCTGGGAAGTAAAAAACTCTCTTGAGAAATTTATAAATTAAATGTCTTAAACAATTGTCAGAAACTCCATAAAAGCGTCAGGAAAGAGGCACCAACCTTCCTGGTAACACTGCCACCCTCCCATTTCCCCAAAGACTCTAACCACTGCAGAGCTGCTACCATCACGTTATGCCCCCACACAACAGCCCCACTTGAAGGCCAGGAATTCACTGTATTGCAAAGAGAAACCATTACAGTTCAAAACCAAGGCCCCCCAGGGTGCAGAGCTCTCGGGGCTTTGCACAGGACCTTGCTTACCTTCGGAGCCTGCTAGCATGTGACTGCATGGTGCAGCTCCACAGCGCTGCTCCATCAGGTGTAGGTCCATCTGTGGAATGGACTCAGTGGAATCCTGATAGAATATTTGCATTAATGAGAGATAGGTTTCTAGGCCAAAAAAATGCCGTGAACTTATTTTTCCATCAGCTAATTGTATCAGCTGTTCTTTGTTGGTTTGCTGCCATCTCAAAGCATGTAAACCAGCTCTGCTCAGTGTTCAAAAGCAGTGAGTGTCGCTGAGTCTGGAACAAGGATGGTTTCAGTGTTTCAGTGCAGAACTTCAGCAAACATCACAAAGGAAGAGCAAAACCTCAGCCCCTGCTGGGAGCACAGCCGGGAGAAGCTGCCCTCTCTGCAGGGCTGCACATGACCTGGCCAAAGGCTTATACAAGATCCAATAAGCTTTTACAAGGCTCAGTCTATGCGATGAGAGATGCAAGATAGAGCTTGTTAGACAACACAAAATGTTGCCGTTAGGCATGCACAAGGCAAGGGATCAAGTCCCACACTTGGGCTTGGTCTTCATTTAAATTTTTGCGGCCATAGCTACAATGGTCAGGAAAGAGAAAGGTAGCACACCTCTAAGCAATGTAGCTGTGCTGGCAAGAAGCCTTGTGTAAATAGCCGAGTCTCCTTCTTTGTATTGTGCACCCCACTGGCAGACTGGGGACGGTCGCACAGGAGCCCTCTCCAGCATGGCTGGCTGAGCCTGTCCTTTCCAGGTTGGCACCTTCAAGCTTGCCAGGGTGTCCCTAGCTGGGGCAAGGCAAGGAAGAGGGGCTGCACTGAAAACTGGAGTGGCACTGGGCTCCCTCGTGAGGGAGCTTGCCTGTATCTCTACTCCCAACTTGTCAGCAGTCACCAACGAGGCCGCAAAGGGGCAAGGGCAAGGTGCAAAAGCAGAATTTTGCCAGGTGTCAGGTTTGATCTGCACCAGATTTCTAAAGGCTTTGGAGGCTCTTCCCATCTGTACAAAGGGCTGTATGCCTGGCCGTGGACAGTTTAGGGCCGGTCTTCCCTGATGGGCTCTGGATGAGTTATCTTCTCCTATTACATGTACAAGGAACTCTTGAGATATGCCTAAACACAAGCCCTGTAATTATGGTGTGTGTGTTAGCAAATTAGACCAAACTGAGCCAAAGGGCCTTACCAAGGTATTAGATGATGCTGCACTGCGTGCTTGCTTTCTGCAGCTGCCTGGTCTGAGAGGACACTGCCACAAAGTGAAAAGCTTAGCAGTGTGCAGGGAGGGCAGCTGGCTGGTTGCCGTGTCTACATCCCTGCCCAAAGCCCCTCGAGGTCCAGGGAGGTAAAGCTGGGATGGACTAAGGTCGTTTAAGCACAAGCACCCCAACTGAATTCATGAGCACATTTTAAAGCCTTTTATTTCCTCAAATAACAGTGTGTATTTAGACACCTGTAAAAGGGCTATGCCCACTTGGCACTCACCAGCCTGCAGCGGCTCTTTAAGGGCCTGCCTGGACGCCAGGCAGAGGCCAGAGCTGGTGCCGAGCACTCCAGAAATTCCTCTCTAGCTCCAATTCTGTTTGTTTTATCATCTTTGCAGAGCAAGGCATCCAAAAGCCGCCTTCTGAAGGGCCCCGTATTAAAAAACACCAAACACTCCATGGCACTAAGTGGTGACTCAAACTGGTGTTATTTTTCCCCCATGAGACACTTGGGGAAGCTGAGGCAGTGTGGCTGGAGTGTCCCTGTGACCTGTGCTTGTGACTTTGAATTGCTTCAACCTTCTCAGCACAGGGCAGAGGTGCCAGTGCCTCTGTAGTGCTGGGAGAGAAGTCCATTATGAACAGAAGCTGTGAATTAGTCAGCCCTTTTTTTTAATTAGTGTTTCATTAATTAGTACTAATTTAGCAAATGAGTGCCATGATTAGCTTGATTAGGACTAGAATGGAGGGGAAGATGTGGGATATTGGGGGGGGGGGGGTCTGCCCTGGTTTATGTGGGGCTGGGGAGCTGCTGTCCTGCAGGGAAGGAAGATGCAAGTTGGCAGCTCCCATGGGGCTGGCTGGGACAGGTGGACAGGCTGTTGCTGTCTCTGCAGAAAGTAGCCACTCATCAAATCCCCAAAGGCAGTGTATTTCAGGCTGCCAGCCCTTTGCTGCAAGCAGGGAGGTCATGATGGATCAGTGTTCGTATAGAGCATGTTGAAGAGGCTGGCAGAAACCTGCTGAAGAGAAGGAGACTCTTGCTTTTTATAGTGGAGCTAGGGGAGCCTGAGCCACTATCATGGATCTTTTGACCATGGTGTCCCCTTGCAGACGAGCACTGTGCAAGACAGACACCTTCAGAGACTGTCATGGCAGCTGCAGAGTGTCCCAGTGACATTCCTCATCCCCAGCTTCTACCTGCTGCCATCAAATCTCTGCACCCAGTGTGTCTGCGCTCTTGACGCAAACACCAGGATCCCCCCTACCTCCCAGGGTAGAAATTTAAGCACAACAAGCAATTCTGCAATGGCTTCTTCCCACTGTGGTGCTGCCTGATTAGAAAAGAGGGTGAAATCTCTGTGCGGGAGCTTGGACACATCCCCTCCAAAATTTAGCCATGGAAACCTGCCCCTGTGGCTGGGGTGCTCCTGGCACCAAGTGAGGGAGCTGAGCACTGAGCTGGCACCCTGGTACTGCTGCCCATAGGGTGGCCCAGGCCCCTCCAAGAGCTATAGCTCCTCCAGGGCCACTGAACCAAGTCAACTCCCTTGAGCAAATTTTCCCCTTTTCATCACAAAATGTTATCGCAACTAAGAGCTGTTCAGTTGATGCTGTATGTATGTCGTGGACTGCTGCGAAGTCCAGTTAAACTAAGAAATTGCTAGCTGAAGTCATGGTCCAGAGGAAGCAGCAATTATGTATCTATTGTCTGATTGCTGCTTTTTTGCAGTAGGGATGACTCCTTGACATTAGGCCTATGGAGTCTGCCCGTTAATAGTAGTTTTAAATGGTCAAGAGGTTACAGCAGTAAGGAATGTTAGTAAAAAATGTCTCTGTGGAGTTTAAACAACCAGTATTTTAGGCAGGGCTTGGTGGGTTACTGTCCCTGCACAAACAACTAGAATGTGAGAGTCTGGGCTGGGAAATACTTAAACTGTTTGGAAAAACTTGTTTTGTGCAGCTTGAGAGTGTCCCTGGAGGCTGTGGCCCAATGCCATGACTCCTGGTAAAGGCTGGGCTGCAGTAACAATGAAGCTTTTATGGGGAAGCTGGAGTACAATCAGAAACTTTTTGGTCCCGAGGGATTATGGGGAGGGGAGTTCCTGGGTTCAAGATGTCTGGCACATTATGCACATTTCCACCAGGATTTGGGGGTGTTCTATGGCATGCAAGGTATGCAAATTGCTAAATGTGTTTTCAATTTTGCTGTGTTGTGCTGTCTTTGTTGGGTGATCATTTTCTCTTCAGTGTAGCCAGAAGACAAGATGGGTTCGTAGCATGAGAGGAAAAGTGTAGTTGTCTCACGAGCAGTATTGACCTATGAAGAGCTTATATTTTTGATTCTCCAGCATGCTCCTAACTGCGTGGCTGCAGATTATGCACTGATTAAACTTTGTCTAGTAAGAAGTGTCCTGAACTGAAAGGCATCTTTGATGGACCACTCCTTACCAAAGTGATCAGAAGTGTGCGCGTAGAAATGGTCTTGTTCCTTGTTGCTATTACTTAACCTTAATCATTTGCATGCTGTATATAGCAGGTGTCAGCAAGAGGTCTAGCAAGTTACCGAAGTATCCGCTCAGTCAGTGTTATAGTGCCAATTCAGATTTTCTTTGAAGGCATCACACTGCTGCTAATTAATTTGAGGGCTTTGTTACAGGAGAGAAGGCATTTCCTATTAGACATAGACTTCCATTACTAATGGTGTTAGCTGCTAGAAAAAACAGGGCAGGATGGGCCCTACAAACCAAAGAAGACAAGGGGCCGTTCCTGAGGACTGAACTAGCACTGCCACCATACATCTGTTCCGGCATCTGGTTTGGGAACCTTAAATCTGATCCAATGCCTATTGAAATCAGTGAAAAGATTCCTGTAGGTTTCAGTAGACTGTGGAAGGAACCATCCAGAGGCTGAGGAGCAGCTAACCCAGCATCGCACGAACAGTTAGCTCCTTGTCAGCCTGCAGCGCGGGATGGTGGCCGTACCCTGCGCCTCGCACACAGCGCACACATGCCACGCACACCAGGGCAGCGCAGGGCTGGCCAAACCCTTGTTTGCCTGGGCAAGGGAAACGGGCCTCACATGACCAGAGCCCAGGAGTAGAGAGGCTGGAAGTAAATCTTTTTTTTTTTTTAGGTTACAGAAATGTAGTTACCAAGCTGAGACTGCCCAAAGATTGTAGGATTCGATGTTTTTTATTGCTGCTGTCTTTCCTTTCTCTGGACTCTCAAGGAAGTGAACCAGTGACAAGGGGGCTGGCTTGCTGATGGGGTTCCCCTGCCAGGGCTCCTTTATCCCCCATTTTGTGCATCTTCCCCCTTCATTTGCTGAGGTTTAACCTTGGGCCTGCCTCCAGTTTGGACACACGGAATGACCCTTAATGACAACAGCACAAACAAACCCTATGAAGGCAGTATTTGTGATTTACATGGGGTTAATTACCACAATAAGCATGTTTATTCACTTCTCTAATAGTGTAAGTCTCCTTAAGACAGGAGCAAGTACTAGCTTGACCAGATTCATCCTGTGCATATATTGTAGCCATTTTTGCAAATCTGTATGTGCAGGTTAGAGAGAGACAAAATATCGCCCATCACTTAGGCAATAACTCATGAGCTGTGTGCTTTTCTGCCTGTAATGGCATCAGCATTTACTTCAGATCTGGTACAAAATAGACTTTATCATGACTTTTGGTGTCTTGTCTATCTTTTTAAAGGAAATGAGTATCTCATAAATGCATATTAACTACAGCAGTGTGATCTATTGCTCTGATACCTACTTGCCACAGGAGGAATGTGAGGTCTGTATTCCTGCTAAACTAATAAGACCTGATCGTTATATTCATGATGTTAAAAACCTGCAGTGACAGGTGCTGGTGCATGTCCAGGCCCTGCGGTGTGAAGCTGTGCTTCTGCGAGGGTCCTACTAAGTTCATCATTTGCTTAGATATTACTGATGACAACAAGTTGAAGATTCACGCCATTGAATCGAATGAATAGCTTGGTTTCATCAATCTGATTTACAGAAGAGGCAACTGATGTAGAGAGGTGGCCAGTGGCCTTGGTAGCCTCTGGTTTTAGGTGATGGATCACTTGAATGACTTTATGGGGACCAATATTATTAAACACTGCCCCCAATTCAGTTGCATTCTGATATACACAGGTTGCAACAAGGTTTTCTTCAGCTGTTGATTCAGCTTAGCTTTAGCTGCCTTCCAGGTTTTCAGTGGCCACGTGTGTAGGGTTGACTGCAGTGTCCCTAATTTGATAGAAAAGTATTTGTAGTGGCTCAGCGCTGTGCCGGACGGGGCCCCCCTGCCGTTCCTTAGGAATTTGTGTCAGACAGAACATTTCGTACAACGCAGAAGATTCTGTCACCTTGATTCGAAGGAAGTTGTTTGTGTTAATGCCTAAAGGTAATGTGAGACAAGGCAAGCTCTTTACTTTAGAACACACGGTGTGCCATTGATGTACACAGTACAGTAAATATAACAAACAAAGAGTCCACTGTGGTATTTACACTCAGCACAAATGCATTTGCAAAATAGGATTATCTGCAATCCAATAAAATAGTACTGCTTTTAGGCAGAAACCCTGTGTGTTCAGTGAAGTGTGCTCCTCAACTTTTCTTAGCATTTATCAATCCAACACATTCCTCCCCATTTTTTTTAATGCCTTCCATTAATAGTTAAGAAAAACCTAGGGAAAACAAACACTCTATTCCTGATTGTTTATTCACCAGTCTCTTAGGAACCATAATTACGTCTCCCAGGAATTGTGTGTTTTATCATACTGTATATCTTAAAGAGCCACTTTAGGTAAAATAACAAGGAGTGCCTTATGAAGGAAAATTGGATTCATTTTAAGACTTTTTTAACCCTCCAAAGAATGGCTCTTTGTTTACTTCTTTAGTGCATGTGGCAACTTGCCCAAGTAAATACTATGCTGCATAAATACCAGAGATTGGTATTTATGATATTACATAAACATACTCTGAATAATGACTCATTGTTGCAGTGAAGAAGAACACAAGCAATACACACTGCAGTCAATGCATTATTTCTCGTCACAGCATTAAGTGGCACTGAAGCGTTGTAGTACGAAATGATACTGAGATTGGAGAGGAAAAGTCCTATAGCATTGTTTAGCACATCTGAGTCTACTAAACAAAACAGAAAACAGACAAAACAGGAATGTGATGAGGATAAGAAATATAGCAGGTTAGTCATCAATATGCAGGGGTGAGAAATCAGTGGTTGGGTATATTTTGGGGTTGATTGGCAAAAGTTTATTGCTCTTCAAACTAAAAACTCATCCAGTACATTCATACCGTTGTTATGAGCTGAGCCCTCAGGGTTCATATTCCTGGCCTGCAGTGATACTTGGGTCCGCTTACGGCAATAGGATGTTGATACCAGCTTTTCACTCATGGAGCCATGCTTTCAAGTGACTTTATTTCCCGGAATCTTAGTTTATCCAGCTACAGTTTCATTAAACACTTACCTGTGTTTCAGCAAAATTCTGCGTGTGCAAGGATTTGTGTGAACAAAAATGTCACCGTGCCACACGTTGCATTGCTGCCAAATGATGGCTCCCCTGCTGCATGGGGTTCAGATCTGAGAAATCAAAATCCCAAAGAGAAGATGTGTATGCCAAACCTTCTCTTTTAAAGCCAGTGGGGTATTAAATAACTTTATTTTTCAAATCCATGGTTGTAGTCTGTCTCGTCCAAACAGCAAAAATAAAATACACTCAAATCCTCAAAGGGCCACTGAATCACCCCTTTAAAAATGATGATGAAAATTGTCACCCATAATAATGCACTAGCCTAAAAGTGTGGTTTTTTGAAATTCTCCTCTTTCCCTGAAGCAGCCACAGCCCTTCAGGAACAGCAGAGAAATCCCAAAGGCAGAGCATGTCCACAAAGTGGGTGGTTGATCTTCCTAAAATGCAGAAGTTTCGGGGTGCTCTATGCTGGGTGCACCCTACTTCATGAATGCAAGTTTGCATGTTGTAACAGAGGGGTAGCTTCTTGTGTTTGCTGTGGTTTATCGTCAGCAGAAGACATTTCTTCCCTAGGTGTGAATAAAGGGATTAATTGAGGAGTACCCCTTCTTTCCTCTAATCTCTCACCTGAGAAGATAGCACTGGATGTTCCCAGCAGCCTCGCAAAGTCCGTGGGTTTATGGAAACCTCTGCACTACCGCATGGTTAGTAGCTGTTTATTGTGGTTATTAAACTGTACCTTATTGCTCTAATTTTTACTAGTTCCTGGTTTTACTTCTTTAGTTAAAACCCACCATGTTTAAGCAGAGCTGTGTTTTGATGTTGTCCTGGGTGCCGTGTGCTATTCCATTTCATATGCAAGGTCTTACTGGATAAATGGAACACTCATTGACTTTTTCTTCCTTGTGCTTCACATTTTTTGTACAGAATAGGAGGGAACACAGATGACAGGAGAACAGAAGGCTGCTGGTCTGCGTGGAGCAATGTTTAGAGGATGTGTCCTGGGCCAGGACCCAAATGCAAGGGAATAGTTTGCTGAGGCTCTGCTAGCAAGCCTGGGAATGACTGTGATGCCCTCTGTGCCATTCTGGGTGGCAGAAGATTTATGCCTGGGCCACTTGCAGACAGCTGCCTAAAGTGCTGCAGGTCCAGGCAGAAAGCTACACCTTCAAGGTTTGTACTTATTTTCTATTTTTCCCGAAAAAATGGAGCAGTAATGTATATCAGCAAAGTTGAGAGAACAAGAAATATGGTCAAATTTCAAATTCAATCACAGTTCTATTTTTTTATTTTTTTATTATTAAATCAGTGGCACTGCCCAAAGCCTCTGTTTTTATGGTGTTTGGTGCTCTTCAAGCATGTGCTGGGGTATCATGCTGAGACATCACTCCTTTAACTTGGATTTTGAAGCCATGCCTCACTACCAGTTACCTCAAAACACATATTGAAACCTGTCCCAGGCAGCTTTAACCTGAATTCTTTCCTCACGTTGTTTGGGGTCTGCTATTCTCTCTTCCTGGGAGCCTGGGAGATGAGATGGCAGACTAAGGTCAGCACCAAAGCTTGATAACAAGCAAGCCCCATCCAAGCCCCACAGAAGTCAGTGGGAAGGCTTGGGTGGACAGCTGTGGTTTTGACTCAGGCCCAGAGATACTAGAAAATAACAAAGGGGACAGAAAGAAATAGCTTGGTCAGCTTTGGGGGTTATTCCTCCTGTCTTTTAAAAGGAATAAATATATGTTTTTTGTTATGAATTTCTCTGAGAAGTTGTTTTGCTCCCAGTCAGCCGTGTCATAGCAATGTGCCTGTGTGATGAAGGCAGAGCAATTCTGAGCTTACAGGTTTAAACATCCTTTTTCAGTATAGTTCATTGCAAGGAACTGTGAGTCACCAATCTTCTTTCTAACATGCTGGTCTGCTCTGCATAAAAGCATTCATACACTTCGCATAAGCATGAGGATCACACTGACAAAGAATGATAGCACCACTTAAGTAGTTAAGTTGGTTATTTATTCATTTAAATGTATGCTGATCAAGACATTTTTCTGTGATCTAAGGCGGCTGCCAAACCTCTGATTAGTTTGTAACTCTTATTGTGTCTTGTCTCATTCTTTTGTTTCACACAAAAGGATGCAGACACAATTTCACTGACAATTGCTTTGAAAACGGCAGCCTTCTGTAGCACCTCCCAAAGAAGAAAACAGGCAAGAGACTGCATTTCATTACTTTATTTCTGCATGAGTAAACTGCATGCCCATGATCTCAGCACTCACTGTGCCTGTAGACATGCACAAGAAAAATACTGTTCTAGGGAAAATGTACATATGTGGGCCTAGGCCACAGGGAGCACTTAGAAATCAGGTTAGGTTTTATGCTTTTCAGAAGTTCAGCTATCTAAACAAGGCAATTATGTTTTGGCTTCTTCCCCTAACTATTGCTGCACATGTGATTGCAGAAGGTAGAGAAGGATGAGGCAAACTCAGTATATAATATTTGTTGAAATGGCTTAGAAAAGGATCTTATAACTTGAAGATGATATCACAACCATTCAGTGGTGCTGCTTCCTTCTGCCACTCCCCACAAATGCAAACAAAGCAAATTCTATCTCCTGATTTCACCCATCATTGTTTGTACAATGATTGGCATTTTTCAGATATCTTCTCTATTATTTTTCAAAGACTCTTCTATTTTTTTTTTTGTTGATCAGAAAGCAAAAAGATAAATAAATCTGCAAACAAAGCAAAAAGATAAATAAATCTGCAGACCAGACAAGCTCAAGTGTTAACTAAACTTGTCTGATGGGTGGGAAGTTGACATGCAGTTACCAGAGCAAGAGACTTGTCTCTTTTCTTGGCCAGTTCACTGTCAGATTTTTTTGGGTCCTGAAAAATACAAGTGCTATGCAGAAGAAGATACGTCTCTCCTGCATCTCAGTATTTCTGAGGGGCAAGAGTGGTTCAGAGTAAGGATTCTCTACTCCACAGATAAAGTTTGTAAAATGTTTTAAGATTCTCAAATGAAAGGGATGTATGGCCACATCCACAAATATATTACATTAAGACAAGACACATAGCTACAGATATATGTAGACAGGAAAAAAATGCAAAATTATTTCATTGAACTTTGTACAGTTCTGCACAGTGTTAAACACCATTAAAATTCAAAATTGCATTTTAATTCTACAGTTCAGTAAATCACCAGCAAGGCATACTCTGCCAGCACTGTAGTGTCACCAGAGGAGCTGAGAATTATCCCAGAC
This sequence comes from Pelecanus crispus, assembly GCF_030463565.1. Taxonomy (NCBI): domain Eukaryota; kingdom Metazoa; phylum Chordata; class Aves; order Pelecaniformes; family Pelecanidae; genus Pelecanus; species Pelecanus crispus. The sequence goes on from NC_134650.1 coordinate 36,992,070, forward strand.
GGAAAGTGGTGGCTGCAGAGGAAGTGCTGGTAAGTCAGATGGCACTGAGACTGGAAAGTGTGCATATAGGAAAATGGGCCCAAATAGGATCCTTACCCAAACACATGGGAACTACATCCTTCTTGCCTCTTGCCTCAAGAGTCAGAGGGCAGGAGCATCACCATTCCTGCCACCCACTGCCTGAGAGCAAGGAGGGGCAGGGATGGCACCAGTCAACATTCAGGTTTTGTAGTGGCATCACCCAGTCGTCACCTGCCCTATTCCAGCTCGGACAGGAGCCATTGAACCACAAGCACTTTCATGCTCAGCATACCCCTGTTCTAGCTGGTCCCCTCCATCCAGCAGTCCAGGGTGCCCCATCCACCTCGTCCCTCACAGCTCACTGAAAACACTTGTCCTTGGCTCCGCATCTCTGTGGTCTCCTGGCTCCTTTTCTTTCAGACAGATGTCTGCTTGCAGGTAGGGATCGAAGTGTCTTTGACTGTAGGTGAAAGAAAAATGCACAGGAGAAGCTCCCTGAGAAAAGGCAGACTGATGACTATGTTGTCTGTTGTATGTATACATAAAGCTTTTCCTGGCATTCCTTCTGACTGCTGGGTTGTGGTAGGATTGTGCTCTTGAATTTCTAGGTAGAAATATGCTGAAAAAACTGCTTTTTCACCCAGTGCTGTGCAGCCTGACCTTTCTGATGCAGATGTCTGTGAAATGACTTATGTATGTTTTAGCACAAGACCAGGTAAAGGTATATGATTGTATACTTTCACACTCCACAGAAGCTTCTGTTGCTCTGCACCATTCAGGATTTGCCCCATCTCTATGATGCAACTCACCTGTCCAACTTCAATCCATGAGAAGAAGTTTACTGGACAGTATCTGAAGAAAAACTTAGCACCAGTGCAGAAGGTACTCAGTAGCTCTACAAGAGATGTGGTGTCAGAGATGTCTAAGAGCAGTCACAGCTGGATAATAAACTACAACAATGGCTTGGATTCCCCCACAGTTGATACAGTTGATATTGCTGAAAATATCAGAACCTATAGCCTTTGGACAGCTGTACTCAGTAGTTAGATGCTACATCATGCGATGCCACAGTATCAGTGGATTTAAGGATAACATATTTAGTGTACTTAGGTGTGTTATCCACAGAATATTTTCTTTAAAATCAATAGTATAGAAGAGTTTATCTTAGAAAAAAAAAAAAATCTCCATGTTCTTGTCAGATACGTCCAAGTGAATCACTAGTCATTCCTGCTTACTGAAGAAGTCAACTGATTTTTTTCCTACCTGCAAATGCTCTAAACTCAGCCTGTGATCTGAAGAAAACAGGCAGTGTACTTTCTTTCATTTGCATCAGTGTGCTAATAAAGATTCTGCAATTGGATTTTATCTGACAAGATGATTAATTGCATTGCTGCATGAGGGCAAGTGGAATTCAGGTCCATCTCCCATCCCTGCATTTGGCTCTCCATGTAGCAAAGGGGTTTTGGTATGTTTTCAAAAAAAAGCTTGGCTTTTGTCAGGCACGCAGCTTTGACTTGAAGCTGGGTCTGTTGATCGAGTTCCATTTTTTACCACTTTACTCCTGTAACCTTAACTACCTTTTTTTAAGAAAACTGAGATCAGCCTCATTGATGATATTACATGAGTCAGAGACGTGTCAGAGACTAGAAGTGTGATAGCTCTTCTCCTGCAACCACAGGCATCCAACTAGTATTATTTATGTACCATCAACAATGGGACATGCTCAGACTTGAAGGACTAGTGCTGACCTTCCCTTGCTAATCATTTATACACTCCTTGTTTTGAGTACTCCACCTTAAGGTTTCTCATGACTCACTTTCTCTCTGGAGTGAACAAATAAATCCTGAAGGACTCTGTACACTTCCAAGTGTGTAACCTGTCCCCTCGTACTCACCTTGTTCTCAGCAACAGAAGCTCTCCAGGTAGCAGTGCTATTTATTGTGGTGTGACCTCAGAGCCATAGGACTTAGAGAGCTGAGAGAATGGTGGTGTTCAGGTTGTTTTAGGCTTCTCCTGCTGAATGTCAGCCCAACGCTCTCACAGGTGCTATGAGGAAGGGATAAAGCTCCTCTGCTCTCTGGAGACAGGGAAGTTCAGCCTCCAAACAGGGAACCTCAAATGTTCAGATAGGTACCTTGACCGTAGTCAAAGGCTTATTAAAGCAAAATGAAGCCTGATTATATCTCATAGGGTTGTATATATATTATAATATATAACATATTATATTATGTATAATATTATATATTATAATATGTAACATTATATTATATGTAATATCTACAATATAATATAAGTTATGTTGTTATATATTTGCAGTTCTACCTTAGATATACATTATACATTGCATGGGTATATATGTATGTATACACATGTGTACGTATATACATATGTGTGTGTGTTTATAAACACACATGCATTTTTAAAACCATTTTTCCTCATTGTACATGGCTGAGAGCTCTTAAGGTGACCCACTGAATGGGCACTTGCAGACATTTTTTTTATCTGAAGGGAACAGTAAGTTGAGGATGCCTATTTCTGGGTTGTTCAGACCAAAAGACCTCATGCTGGACACACAAACGCTGAGGCTGCTGCTGCTAACTCTTACCCTCTCGGTATTGACTGGTCCATCTGCTAAGTGGGGCTGCGGGTGCTGACATCCCCACTTCCCTTGCACTGCTTTTGGGAGAAGTAAGCAGTACGTAGTGCAAATGCTTTGAACATACAAAGAGTGTACAAGGGTGAATATTATGACTAGTACAAATATTATGGAATATAGCAATAATGAAAAAACACCAATATTGTCATTAATGAGACATGCAGCAGTTCACAAATGAGACGATGAGCTCGAGGAACTTAGCAGAAGCAGAGATGAGAGGAGAGGACATAGGTACGACAGGGTGTAAGGAAATACCATCTTGCCTTTGTTCTTTCCTTGTATAGCTCTTCCCCAAGAGGCATTGCAGGGAAGTGGGGTGGCTGGGAAGGACCTCCCCACTGAAGGTTTGCCAGGAGCTTTGGAGAGAGCTAGTCTGCCTGGGGCAGGGTTGTCTTGGCTCTGGGGTCAGAGGTGGAGGGAAGGGGGGAACATCTTTTGGCGTACATTCAGCAGAGTCTGTGGGGCTGGTGCTTAATTGTAGGGGCTTGGGATAGGCCAGCAAGGGTGGGGGACGCATCAAAATGTCATCAGAAAGAAGGAGGGAGGCTTGATCTAACACACTAAGAGCATTGCTGCCCTAATGGTCCCTGGTCGAGACACATCTAATGGGATGGAGCTGCACCACAGCAGTCACAGGGGAGCAATGCTAGAAGTAGGGCACTTTGGGTTGGTCCAGCATGAGCGAGTAACTTAAACTGCAGGGCTATGAAGGATGTGGTTCTTTTAATTCCTTCCCCTCGTCCCATTGTTTCCTTCCCAGGCGCACACAAAATCTTCCTCTGCCCCTCCCTCTCAGCTTAGCTTTTCTCCTCTCTGGCTTTTTGTCCTTTCCCTGTTCTAGAGCCAAGCTCACTAGTATATACCCACACCCAGTGCAGTAGGGACTTTCCCACATTGAGTTAAATTTGCCTTCTTTTGGCTATTTCTCCCTATCTGGGACCCATATGTTGAGCAAAACAATTGTAAATGGGGTTAGTTCATTACTTTGGCATGGGGCAGCAGGAGGCAGGGCCAGGAATGGGTTCTTCAGAAAAGGTTGTATTTCACAGCTGTGCCCATTAGTTGTGCTGGGGGGGACTCATTTTCATGAATTTATAGAGCTCGGTCACACCACAGAGCTGTACATGGGCGCCCAGGTTATGAGTCTCCTCCTTATCAGACAGGAAGATGCTAGGAAGGTCTGGGAGTCATGGGCACGCAGGCAGATCTGGCCTGCCCAGGACATAAAGGACATGACCTGTCCTGCCATTAGCTTTTAGAGCCAAACTCTCCCCGGCTTCAGAGCACGTTTTATGTGTGTATAAGGAACCACGGTAAGGTCAGGGCTAGATTGCTTCACATCACCAAAATACAAATTCATACATTCATCCTAGAGCACGGCTTGTGCAACAAGACAAAATGGAATAGTATAAAAGCTGGGAGCCAGAGCGTGCTGCAACGTCACTGGAGAGAATACCCCAACAGCCCCACAGGAAGGCGACACTGAATCTGCTGTTAGATTAATCAAGGATTTTTCTTTTTACCACAGACGTGACCTTAAAGCTTTCCTTTGCATGCTAAAGATGCCACCTTTGACACTTGAGAGGTGCAGTGCAGTAGAACTACATCTTTTAATGGAAGTTCCCAGGCGACATGCCAGTACTCTGCAAACAGAAAAATTTATGGTCTTTCAGGTACAAACAGGCATGATTTGTGATCCAGAGGAGGACGTGGTTCTTGCCATTCTTTCTCCCTGTCCCCTTCTAAGCCTTCCAAAGCATACGTGAACATGGCCCAGAGATGTAATCTTCCCAGGGCTGGTAAACAATATTCCTATTCTAAATTACTTGAGTAACTTCACCAAAAATTAGTAAAATCCCCACAAGCACAGGCTATTAATCATTCTGCAAAATACTAGGCTAGCTTCACTGGTATAACTCAAGAAGTCCAGCAACTGTAAGGCTTATTCAAATCTCTGCTGCTGAATCTGTGCTCTTTTGTTACTGACTCCAATTTAAAACTTTGTAAACATTGAACAGTTTGTAAATTGGGAAAAATTCCTCTCTCTGAATTTGAAATACATTTTCCCATACTGATCTGGCACCAAAATAGGCAGTCTTCACACTGGAAAAGGACATGATTCTAAGTTCTTGTGCTGTGCTGAAAAAATACATCTCTCCAGACAGGTGCAGACAGCCCTGAACTTGCTTTGCTCATGCTCTGTGATGTTTGGATGCGTGCCGGCTCTACAGCCGTGTTACACAGCACAGCGCCTGAGCCTTGCTGTGTGCTCTCAGTGAGGCCAGGCAACTGGAGAACAGCATTTTTCAGAAACCTCCTTGGGTCTGACAGTGAAGAACATGACTGCTCTGTGGTCTTGTGGTACATGTGACAATATGACCATGCTCACGTGTGCAAAGCCAGCTGCCATCTGGGATGCAATATTAAAAAAATAAAAAAATTAAAGGCACATTATGTCCGGCAACAGCCCCAAGGTGTGCTGGAACAGGTGTGCCAAATGCAGTGATTTATAATGAAACAGCAATTTATAGCCCTGTTCTTTTGACTGTTTTCTGTCAGCTAGCTCAGAGAAGTTTTTGTGGCATTCTTGTTGGGCCCATAGTTCATGGCATTACTTCTCGGGGACCGTAAACACGGGAGTGCTTTTCATAGGAGTTTGGCTACTATCTAGGGTTTTTTTTTCCTGTAGTAATAAGACAAAGCCTCTGTGTATCAGGGTGGGAGAGAGGGAGATGCAGAAACTGCTGTATGCACAACAATATTTATGAAGTCTTGTGCTTAGCTATTTCTCTGCCTGCCTGGTAATACACTGTATGGTTCTCTTCACTTCCTCCATTTAAGGATCTTAAAATGCCTTGTAGACCAAATTGGTGGGGAACAGTAATATTTTTATTAGATCAACTGATAAACAAACTGATAGATAAATAAACAGATGTGTTTTGGGGCACAAAGGTCTGTTTCCATTCTAAAGTAATCTTCAACAGAAGCAGCAATTTTCAATGGTAAATACGGGCTAAGAAGTGCTGTGATTTCAGGTAACCAGTGCAATGTTCTCTGGTCCTTGCAGGCTCCTGGGGAGGCAGACAGTGTCTCATTGCTGCTGCAGCAAGGCAGACTGAAGTAGAGAGGTGGGCTGGCTTTCTCAAGGCTATGTGCCAGTTAGGGGAGATGAGAAAGTCCCGATCCAGGACTCCCAGTCTTTACTAAGTCCATAAAACCACATTTTCTCCTCTTGTGGCCAGTATTGTCTCAGCAATGTTTTTGATTGCTCTCACATAAAGCCTTTTTCCCCTGGGATGTTAATGTTGGCATATAGGTGTTTTCTATCAACCTTCTCCAGAAAATGTAAGTTGTTCTGAAAAGGGAATTAAGTAAGGAAGATTTACTACAGTTCAAAAAAGCCAGCACTTCAAGGCACATCCCCAAAGGGATGCTTTGTGCTCCAAAGTATCATTGCCTATCATTGCATTGGCAATGCTTCCTTAATCAAAGACTTCCCATGTTTCTTCGTAGGATATTAACATGGATTTAATCATCAGTTAAAACACCTAGTGAGATAAAACTTGCTTCTAAATATGGGTTGAGTGGAAGGGACAAGTTAGTTATCTTGCGTTTTTAGCGGTATTTTTTGGAGCATTGATAATTGTGCAGGTTATTGGTTTTGCCTCCCCTCCAATAACAAGGACAAAACTTGGAAGTGTTTCACACTGGTCTTGGGAGAACAAGAACAGGATGTCTTGTTCCCTGCATAGGATTCATTCTAAGGTCATTGTTATTTCCAGGTAACCTCCTCATCTGGCTGTTTGTCCTGCTGTCTCCCTGGCTGTATGTTGTTAACCTAAAGATCATTAGAGATAGCTGCAAGGTGGCTCAAACTTTACCATCCTAAAGCTGGGTTAATGGAAGTAAGTGAGACTTTTTCCAGCTTTCTCAACAGGAGTGCTGCTTGCCGTTACCATGGCTGGCTCTGTCCTTAAATCACAAACCAAAACTTTTCCACAGTCTGCCATCCTTCTCCAAGGTCTCCAGAGCCATGTCTGTGATGGCCAGGGCCATGGCTTGGTGGTACCAAGCTGATGAAAAGCCACCAGTCATTATCCCGCTGTACAGATGTGCCAGAAGTCGGCCATGAGCATGGGTGACTGTCTCTGTGAGCCCAACGAGAAACGTGAGTGAGTTTTGTGTAGGTGCATGCCTTGGCAACAGCCACAAATCAGAGATCTGCGGCCCCCTTCCTAGCAGGGCACGGGGTGCACTCTAAATTCAGGGGACTCTTGCAATCCCAGCTAAGATGAGGCTGTAGAGTGGCAGATGTATTTTAGAAATATGGGTTTCAAATTACTGGTTATCCCAAACTTACTGCCTACGGTGGACAGTCCTAAAGGATGCGTGGAGCCTCCTCTGCCGTTACCCTCTGTGAGGACGCAGACCATTAACCTGGCAGGAGCCAGCCTGGCTCATGCACGGCACTGCCACTGTCACAGCGTCCAAAGCTCTCCCGGGCGGTGGAGCAGGGCTCCTCTGCCCAAGCTTGTGCTGAAGTTGTGGAGCAGGGTGAGCCCAAATGTCATTTCAGAGGACATTTTTATTTCTAAGCGACCTGCTGTGGCAGTGGCTGTTACTTGCAAAGCAAGCTTTTTCCGTGATGGATTTTTTTTTATCCTTTCTTTGTAGTTTAGTTAAAGTAATTGTAGATGTTAGTGTGCAGCTGGCTTCTGTATAAGAAAGAAACACATACTGTCTGCTGCAAGCAGGAGGCTGCCCTGTCAGCGCTGCTACCCGATGCAGCCGGGGCTGGCTCACCTGCAGACCGGCACGTCCCCATCCTCAGCCATCAGGGGTGCTTTGTGCCAACCCCAGCTCCCTTCCGCCGCTGCCAAACCCCTTGCAGGCCCAGGGTTGTCCTGGCATCGTGGCGAGCACCCGCGGGGAGGTGGTCTCGCGGCTCCCGGCGAGCGTCCCCGCCGAGGCAGGCATCACCTGGCCGCCCGCCTTGGCCGCTGGGCGATTCCTGGCAGAGGTGACTCAGAGGCAGGGAACCCTGCGAGGGCCCTGGCACATGCCTGCACTGAAACACTGCCTACAGCCTCCTGCCTCTGCCCAGCTCGCCCTTCCTGCCGCCTTTCCCCCGGGGTCCTAACTCCCGACTTTGTTGCTCTATAAACATAATAACAATAATTATTCTCTCATTGGACACATAGCCATCTTCTTTGTTTGCAGGCTTAGATAAATATCATTCAAATCATGGAGTCTGATTCATGAGTCAGGATAATGGCAGCCCTCCAAAACCTCCTTGCCCATGGAGAGTGTGTTTGTGTGAGAGAGATAGAGAGTTTCACTGTATGAAGAGTAAGAAACTGGAAGCCAAGTGAATTAAATACAAAGCAGATAATTATGTGTAATTCATTTACTGACTAATGATTGCACCTGGTACGGAGGTTTATGAATTCATTTGACTCTGCATAGGTTCTCAGAAACAATCTCCCTGCTACAAGATAAAAACTAGGCTGACATTTCTTAACAGACCAGTGTTTACATTAGTGTTATTGTAAGATTCTGCCTTTTTGGCTCATTTCTTATTTTATCTCATGACATTTCACTTTTCCTGGGTTCATCTGGTGTCTCTTTGACAGTGACAATTGCTCAACGCTGGTCGAGGCTGGGTGTCACTGCAGAATGAAGCCATCACTCCGGTCCTGAAAGCCACGCAGTGCCATTAGACATGGTACTTATCTCCCATCGGCTGCAGCCAAACCTTGCCACGGAGACTGAGCCTTTGGCAGGGGAGCGGCAGGTCACGGTCCCCCTTCCCCCTGTGCTGGGATCCCCAGCAAATTGGCACTCTTTTCATGGTGCTACCTGGTTGTCACCGCAGCCTGATGCCATCAGCTCCATCTGGCTGAACGCCAGCAGACAGTACCAACCTTCACCTGCTAACGCCTGGGTTGATTTCAGGTTGAAGACCCAAAGACAAAGCCTTTAATGGGGTGAAAAAACTTGTGCTAACCTGGTAAAACCCAGCAGCGATGTCTCAGTGTTAATGTCAGCCCGAAGACGGCAGCCTGTGTGACCCTGCTCACGCCTGGCGCGCTCAGCCCCCGCTGACCTGGGCGTCTGCAGTTCCAGAGTGGAGGGCTGAGCCACGCCAGGCAAAGCAGCGTGCCCGAGGCCTCGCTCCGCGCTTCCAGCAGCGGAGATGCTACCCAAGGTGATGTTCTTACCAAGTGGCGGACACAAAACAGCTTTTCCAGTTGCGTTCCCCGTGCAATCGCTAGGCGTAAGCTGGAGCCCCTCTCCCAGCCTGTTAATGTGCTAAAAGGCAGCTCACCTTAATCACCCCCCCGTCCCCCCAACTAAAACTATACACTCAGTTAATTGTTCAGGTCGTCTCTGATGGTGGTTTGTCAAATCAACAGACATTTGGCTGAGTTTCCTGCTGACGCTGTCTGGACCGTCACGTAAGTGGGATCCATGTTTTTTTATTAGTCAGTTTAAGCACAGGGTGCGTGAGAGGTAAACGTCCAGCGTTTGGGCGCAGGGGAGAGGGCTACGTCTGCAGGCACGGGGCGAATGCACATTTCTGTGAGATGCCCTTTAAGACTGATTTTGGGAAGGGAACAAAACAAGAATGACGTATAAGGGAAAGGGGAAGTTATCTGGCAGTTTGAATAGAGACTATTTAATAAATCATGAGATGATGACACTGAAGGAAGAAAACCCAGTAAGGTGATTACAATTACACTTTCTAGCATTATTTGCCGTTGAGTGTTTACCGAAGTGTAAGACGGTGAAGCTGAGCGCATGGCTGCCAATAAAAGAGCTGTAGTGTCTGATGTAACTCCCATTGCTGCAAGCAGACACACTCGGAGCTGTCTCCTTGGAGCTGTCACCAGCCTCGGTGCGTGGTGACGGGAGAGCGCGACCTGACCTCACCGCGCACCCAGCAATCCCTCTGCACCGCGCACCCAGCAATCCCTCTGCACCGCGCCGAGGCTGCGTGCCGGGACCCCGCGGGGAGCCGGCCCCGCGCCTCGCAGCCCTCCTGGGCAAGCGGCGGAGGTGCCGCTTTCTCCATCTGTGGCAGCCAGGTAATGAAAACATCAGCAACAAAAAAGTTGCCCTATGCTCTGCTATTTTTGATTTGAGCAATTTGTAATTGGAAAAGCCAAAACGAGCTCATCTTGTTCACGAGCATTCCCATTGACTAAAATGCAGTCAGCACGCGCTTTAATTTTGAACCCCTGCAATCCTTTTCCGATGAAGATCTGGCAAGCCAGAACAGATTGCAGTCTGTGAGATACTGGCAGTATGATAGTATTTTACCTGTAGGTGGATCCTCATTTTTAGATAGTGAGATGCAGAGCCAATGAGCCTGATTCACTGTTGCGTTACTCCAGTTTTGCAGCGGAACACCACCACTGAATCATCAGCAAAGTTGAAATAACAAATAATAAAATGGGAACATTGTGTCTAAGTTTGCAGCGTGTGTATGGAAATGATGAGCTCCTTCTTGCAGAACCATTAACCTATATGGACTTTTTTCAGTTCAAAATGTATCAAGAATACAAGTGTGTCTAGGCTAAAGTTTTACATGTCAAAAACTCAATTAAAATCCAATGTAATGGCTAGCATGGGACTCCCTCAGTATGTCAATGTGCTGATTAATTTTTTTTTTGTATTCAGAAAAAGAGGATTTTTGAGAGGAGAGCTTAAACAGCTTCTGAAAAGATGCAATTTTTGATGTAGTTCATTTCTGTATACCAGATGCGCAACGGGTAAAGCTTAGAAATAGGGTAAGTTAAAAACCTAGTCCTGGTTTCTTTTCAATGTATGAAATACTCACCGAGCAATTGAAAAGAACTGAGTAATTGTGATATTTTTGCAAGTAATGCTCTGGAAAAGTCAACTAAAGGCAGTAAGCAAGCTTGCAATTAGTAATTCTAATTATAAAGTGTATACATAAAACAATGTAGCATCATAAGTAAAGGCCAAATTCAAATGATGCAATAGGAACAGCAGAACATCATATAAAGATGGACAAACGATCCAGCAAGAGAAATACTTCTAAATTATCCGTATTTTTCCAAAAACAGCAACAGAAAAAAGATAAAATAATAGCAGCTGTTTGCTTTATTTTACATAACTTTTACAGTAACCCTGTCTCGGTGCCACCTGATGCTCGTGCTTCTGTTGTAGACCGGAGTCTTCCTTGGATGACATTCACAGTCCCGGTGTCAGACTCGGTAACGAGAGACCGTCGCAAGCACAAGCCGGTGTGGGAGCCTGTGGCTCAGCCAGCGGGCTCAGATCATCTACGTCGCTTGTCTTTATCAGGGGACCGCTTCATGACTCACTTCCATTTCCATCACTGAAAGCAGCTATGAAATGCCACAGCATTGCTTTTTTTTTTTTTTTTTTTTTTTGAGCCTAAGCCCATATGCTTTCTAGGTAAGCCAGATTTATGTCAAATGCAGGCTCTGGAGCTTGAACAAGGAATAACTTCAGTACAATGCAGGGGACTGTGCTCAGTAGTCTGTGGTATGTTTAGGTATGTGCACACCCTAAGCTCCACCAAACTATGACAACGCTTGAAGTACGACGCAGGAAACGTGAGACTCCGGTGCTATGGAGCAGCATCGCTGCAGCTCTCCTCTAACAAAGCGTGCGCAGTGGCAGAGCAGGAATTCATGCTGCGCTCCCCACAGAACTGCCCTCAAAATAAAGTCCCGGGTGCAACTAGAGAAGGTGAAGAGACGTAATACCTTAGGGAAATGTTTTTATTTATTCTCCTTGGGTGCATATATGGCAATCGCCCATGCAGCGTGATCCAGGATGTTGAAAACCATTTCATTATGTTCTATAAATAAAGGACTGATGTGGTTCAATTGTATCAATTATGCAACTCTTCTAAGTGGTGCAGTCAAGGGTAAACGCAGGCAAAGGGCACTCCCTTTGTACCCACTTCTACTCTGGGCACTTCTAGTATTTACCTGCTCCTTATATACCACAGACAGATGAATCTACCCACTTTTGTTTACCACTGTACCACTGACTCCTCTTTGGTCAAGAGCTTTTCCTATGCATGGATGACACAACGAAATAGAAAATGGAAGTCAAGACACTGCTATGTGTTACTCTGTTGTGCAAGATGTAAGTGTGGCTGTACAGTAATTTCGAGCGAAGCATTGGTTTTAAACAATGTTTAAACTGACACCATTATTATGCAATATAATTAATTATGGCTAGAAGGGCATTTGAGGTTAGTTGGCGCTACCTTTGTCCATTTTATAATTATACCAAGAAGAGGATGACTAAGTTGTGCCTAAGCTAATTGTATCCATTTGGTTTTATCCCTCCCCTCCACCATCGTAAGTCACTTGCATTCTGAACTGTAAGTTTTTCTGAGGAGTTTGGGTGCATTTGTGCTGAATACAATAGAGCTCGGTGCTGGCTGGGCAGCCTCAGGTAATATTGTGCTAGAAGCACTAACAATAGCAATAATAATTACAGCTAGTCAAAGCGATAAGGACAAAACAAACGTCACTTTTTCCTGCCACTGTTACAGTTACCCGCAAGAGAGTTATCATTACCTGCTCCTGCTCCGTGCATTCTAGGATGGGTTTGCACAGCCAGAAGATAAAGCTCCGTGGCTCGACGTGGCTTTCTGCACCATGCCTGCCACCGCTCCCCAGCCGGGGCCGGCGGCTGTGGCGCAGAGCTGCTCCTCTAGACTGGCAGTCGCTGCTGGTGTCGGAGCCGTGGCGTGCACGACAGGCTACCTGGGCTCTGGAGCCAGGCTGGCTGCCGCAGCAGCCCAGCCACATCCGCAGAGTGCCGCGCTCGAGCTAAGTAGCTGCCCCGGACCGCAGCCGGCAGGCCTCCGCGCACCAGCCAGGCAAGCTGCCCAGAGGTGGTGGCGGGTAAACTGTGTCTTTTGAATGTTACCTGGCAGTGTCAGGATTAAAAACAAACAAACAAACAAAAAACACCACCAAAACCCAATGACAACAGATCTACCCTGGAAAGGAATTTGGTAACGCGTGGTCTTGTTTGGCTACGACAAAAGGCTATAGTCTTCAGCTGATGGCTGGAAACTGGATTGCACTTATGTAAAATAGAACTGCCTGCAAGGGTTGAATGCCGTAATTAACGGGCAGTTTTAGAAATCATTGGCTAATACCATCTAATAGAAATATTGCCAACTATTGTTGTAAAAACTTCGTTTGTTCCTTCGGTGGTAATATAAAATGACTCAACACGGCTTCACTGGGAAGAGATACCTTTGTCTGTTACATATCATTATGTACATTTTGAGTGGTTTAATATGACAATACAAATTTTGAAATTTAACTATATTTCCCAGAACTAACTAGAGGGCCAAATGCCTCCTGAGCAGTCACGCATCATATTGGCGATACAGCCTGGCCTATTGAGCGTATCACAGCATGACTGACCCAGGCCCGCTCTCACGGCAGCCAAGGTAGTTTTTGCCACCGACGGTGTTTAAGCAAGTAGTAAGTGTAAAGGTTTCCATAACTGGCAGATATGTTCATGTAAGCCTGAGCAGCTCCATCTGGAGCATTTCCCTTGTGGTGTGTACAGTATCACTCAGAAAATTAATCCACATTTTTGGAAACAAACTCTCTGAACCATACTGGAGGGTACAGATAGCTCTGAGATAATGTGCTCTGCTCATGTGATGCAGCTGTTGTAGCACCTAAGAACATTTTCACAATGCTGTGATAGCGACCGAAAGGTTATTTCTCAAACCTTGTCACCCAGAAAAGTTTCTGTTTGATTGCTGAAGAGTAGAAAGCAACAAGTGAATATTGGCAAATCTTAGCTGAGGCATGATGTGGATGTTGCACACCTCAGCCTAACGCCCACCTTCACTTCAGGGAAAGGAGAAACCAGACCTGCAGACACGCTAATCGCCTCCTGGCTTGAGAGTTCCCACTCACCTGTTTGGAAATGAACTCCAGAACCTCACTGCTTTCTATTTACTGCACCGAGATATAGCGCTTCAGAGAGTCATTAATTGCAGCCCTATTACGGCATTTTATGATGCCTTTTAATGTATAGATTTAAAAGAAAAGGCAGTCCGTGCGGAAACTGACCTTCCTGATACAAGAAGGGGGGGGGTAAAGTCCTCTCTCTGTTCGGCTGGAAGTAGCACAAAGGCGAGGCACCGCTGATGTTTGGGAGGGCTCGACAGTGTGGGTGCCTGACCCGCCAAACCAGGGTCACCTCACCTCAGCTGCAGCCCTGGGCTCTCAAGGGCAAAGCTCAGGCAGTCAGCTGGTGTCAAAAACCAGCCCTCCCAAAGCCTGGTTTCTGGCTGCAGCCATTGGCGAGTTTAAGCACAGAGACACTGCGCGTCCTTTCAGGGGCAAGAGGCAATGCCCTGCTGTTGTTTCTAAAGACAGGCGCTTCAGAGCGCACGGGCATCGACACTCAGAAACGCTGGTGGTTGACACCTTCCAGATGCGCCTGAAGTAAGCAAGACGGGGATGTTGACAGCACCCAAGGGATGTGGGTACCCCATCCCACTGGCTTTCAGTAGGGCTGAACACAAGCTCTTGGAGAATCCTGTGAAACCTGGCACAGCAACCGACGCAGGTTACAGCCCCCCAAAGCTGAAATGCCGGTTAACGTGTATGTAAGCTGCACTGCACTTGGAGCAGCTGTTACACAGTAATCCCGGCCAGCAGAGCCCAGTAACCTCCCCGATTGTCTTCTGCAGACCCACATACGGGCTTCCGTAGGGTCTCTGTGAGGAGCAGAGCCTCACAAGAGGAAGGCTGGCCCCAAAACACACACGTGGGTCTAGAGGCTGGGTAGTCGTAGTGCTGGGGTCAGAAACGAAACTGCTGCTGCAGTAGACATTTCAGTATACGGTATGGCTGTTGCTAACCTCGTCTGCGAGCCTCCTCATCAGCAATCTCCCCATTAGTTGACATATGAGATGACACTGATGCTACAGTGCTTATAAAGGTGGTGAAGCTGGTATATTAACAACTAATATTGACGAATTGACTTCCCTTTCCTGCACTGCTGTCTCTGCTCTATTCTCCATTGATCTAGGCATTAAAAGACAATTTATTCCCTTGTCCAGATCCCATGTATCATTGTATCAGGAGTATTCTTGTACACCGGCTAGAAACAGTGAAGATGTGAATGCACCTTCTCTTTTGAAACATTACTCCATCCTCCCACACCTCTTTCTTCTTTGCTAACTCCAGTCAACCAGCCCCAGGACCTACACCCACTCTGATCCCAACTCACTGATGAACATAACATAAAAACAGACCTTGCTAAATAGATTGCAGCTCCTGTTCCATAGCTATGTTTATAGCATCATTTGGATACTACACCTGGTCCATAAATGAGAGCCCACTGGTTGGGTAAGGACTCCGGGGTTCCGTGGAACAGGTTACTCATCACAACGCTCAGCACTGCAGCCCTGAGGTGCTCCAGGACCTCAGGACTCAGCCAAGTTAAAGGTTTTCCACTTTGCACCAACAACGTCCTGCGAAGATGGAGGATGCTGAGCAAACAGAAAGCTCAGTGTGGGACACTGGCACAAAAGAGGTTTCAGAAGGTGAAGGGAGGAAAAGTTACCTAGCATTGGTACTATAATGGTTCAGCCCTGATGCCATAAATAAAAGGAAGTGTGTTGGACGTTTTATTTTGTTTGTGTGGTAAACTGTACAGTTAGAGTCTGAATAAACCTCTCTTGTCAATTTTATTACCTTTCTGATATAAAAATAAACAAACTGAAACAAAGAAGGAGTGGAGACCTGCCAAGCCAGCCTGGTGCAGTAACAACTGCACTGACAAGGGAATAATTTTTTCCTAAAGCTGAGGGGATGAAATGATAACCTTTCAGGAGGGCAAAGCCCCTCCAGAAGGAGCTGTGTTGTACACAGGAGTATCTAGAATAAAAGCATTAAAAAGGAGACTCTTCCAAAAGGAAAAGAAAGAACAAAAATGCCATAAAATTTTTGCTACTGGAACTGCTTTCTAGTTTGATGGGAAGGCTGCATGCAAATAGCTGCTGAGAAACAGGAGCGTGGCAGGGTAATAGCAATTAGGAGCATTGTAATGATCATTAAAAAAAAATCGAAAGTAAATGATATGGTGTCTTAAGTAACGTTTACTAGGCTGAATATAAAACAGACATCAAGAAATCATGCTTTTGCTTTGCAGTTAATCTCAGCAGTGAGTTCTAGGCTTACCACTCGGATGCCAGCACGGGAGCTTCCAGTAGGCAGCAACACGTAATTACTGCTGGGCGTAGCTGAATCATCCACTTTCTGTCATGAAGCCAAGGAGAGACCCTCAGACCATCTGCCAAAGGTGGGTGGGTGGGTGAATAAGAGTGTTACTTTCTTGCTAGACTCCAATCAGGGCACCACACCTTGTGATACTATCTCTGTAATAAGCAAACAACTTTAAATTATACCGTGTCACTGCAAATTAAGCAGGAGGGTGACCCAGCAAGTCAGGTTTCATGAATGCACGAGGGACTGCAGCGCGCAGGTACTCACTCTTCCCTTGGGACCCTGGAAACCTCAGCCTGCCACACAGAGGAATCTAAGCTCTGAGACTGTGTCTCCTTCATTAGGGACACATGGGGCTCCACAGCAGCGTTGTCGCTACACGGATGTCCTATTTGCTTTTCTGTGCATCACTGTCAAAAGTCTTCTAATGTGCTAGTAAGGAGATTACAAACGTTAAGTCCATCGCAGAAATACAATCACATTAGTATGGGTACAGCGAAAGATGATAGGATTATGTATGTTTCTTCCAATTAGCAAGACATGCCCGATGCTGCATGCCCAAGTGTTCCTGCAGAGTCATTACCTCCCACCAACTGCGCCTGCCTCTTTCCTCAATTGCAAGTACGTGGTCCAGTTCCAGTCACAGGGGACACATCTGCTCTGCCAAGCTTTTCCAGCTGCAAAGCCCCCAGTGAATCCCGCAAGGCCCTCAGCGAGGCTGGCCCATCACTGTGCTGACCAGCATTTCCAGGAGTTTTGTTTTCCACAGGAACGGAGCGATTCAGGGGACGTCACAGATGGCTCCCTGGCTGGGAGCAGGCGCCGTGGCTGCAGCCAGGCCCCTGGTGCAGGAGTGAGCCTCAAGCCACCCAAGGGCATGCCAGCTTGGCAAAGCAGCATTTGTCCTGCTCTGGCCCCACAGTCAGACCTGGTAGCTTTCCAGTAATTTTCTTTCTGACTTTCTATAGCAGTACTTACCTCAGTATTGTACTTCAGACCCCAGTGAACCAAAGTTATACCTAGTGAAACTCAACTGTCTTCTGTGAAGTCAAACTGCTACAGGCCTTTGTGCAAATGTGTATTTTGGCAAGTGCCTTGGCCCTTTGTGTTGACTGAACTACTCATGCTCTCTAGAAATGACCATGCCTGTCCCTAGCACTCCGTGCAGATGACCCTACCCTTTCTTTTTTCTTATTTTTTCCTTTCACTCGAATGAGCTGAATCCTTGCAAGGTGCCAAGATCTGACACTACCATACTCTACTGTCTGTTGGCCTGGTAGCCTCATTCCTCCTCTTTTCCCATTTCCTCCCCTTAGGGCTCCTGCCCTAAGGTAACCCAAAGGCCACGGCAACACCGGCAGGAAGATGGTCCTCGGTGGTGAGGCTGGGAAGAAAGGGATTCCCAACAGAGGAGAAATAGGTGTGTCCTGGTTACATCGCTTCTGAGTTTGACCTGCTCAGCCACTCCCTACCAAAAATTCCCTCAATCAACACTGCAGGATCATGCTGAAGGTCTCACAAACTCAACACATGTAATCAACAGGCTTCTTCTGAACGGGATTAGCCAAAGCATTAGCAAAGATGAAGATGTCTTACATAAGATATCAATATATTTTTCCCAGGAGTATTATGGAGCAAGTCCACACAGAAGCCATGTCCAGATACAAGAAGGTGGCTAGGAACAGCCAGCATGGGTCTACTACAGACAAACTGTACCTGGCCAACATGGTTGTCATCTGTGCTGAAATGATGGGCTGGATGGACGAGGTGAGGGAATCAGTGGATGTCATTTACTTTGGTTTTAGCATAGCCTTTGACATTGTCTCCCATATGGGCGAAACTGGGGTGGTATTGCCTGAATGGATGGACCACAACCTGGCTGAAAAAAGCTCATGGCTGGGCCATGAAGCTCAAAGGATAATAATGGTCAGCAACTAAACATTTAATTGGCGTTAACAAACGGCATTCCTCAAGTGACAGTGCTAGGACCAGTCTTCTCCAGCAACCTGGATGACAGAGCAGAATGGTTCCTCAGCAAGTTTGTGCATGACACTGAATTCATGCTGTAGGTCATTATGCTGGAGGACAAGGCAGCCATTCAGGCGGTCTTCAGCAACCTGGAAGACGAGCCTGAAAGAAATCTTCTGCAATTCAGCAAGGACAAATGTAAAGCCTGCATCTGACACAGAATAAACCTGTGTAAGAGCACAGGCTGGGAACCAAACAGATAGAAAGCAGCTTTGCTAAAAAAAAGGACCTGGGGTCCTGGTGAACAAAAAGCTGAAGAGGAGTCAGCAGCGTGCCTTTGCACTGATGGCAGCTAATTGCACCCTGGGCTGCATGAGCAAGAACAGAGCCAAGCTCTCCGCAGAGGTGCACAGCACAAGAGCAATGACTGCAAGCTGCAGCAGGAGAAATTCCATTAGACATAATAGAAGAAATTTTGCAAAGAACAGTTAAACTGGAGCAGGTGCCAAGAGAGGTTTGTGAAATCTCCATCCTTGGATATTTGCACTCGCAGCCCGGAAGGCCAACCGTATCCTGGGCTGCATCAAAAGCAGCATGGCCAGCAGGGCGAGGGAGGTGATTCTGCCCCTCTGCTCTGCTCTGGTGAGACCTCACCTGGAGCACTGCGTCCAGCTCTGGGGCCCTCAGCACAAGAAGGACATGGACCTGCTGGAGCGGGTCCAGAGGAGGGACACAAAAATGATCCGAGGGCTGGAGCACCTCTCCTACGAGGCCAGGCTGAGAGAGTTGGGGTTGTTCAGCCTGGAGAAGAGAAGGCTGCAGGGAGACCTTATTGTGGCCTTTCAATACCTAAAGGGGGCCTACAGGAAGGATGGGGACAGACTTTTTAGCAGGGCCTGTTGTGATAGGACAAGGAGGTAATGGTTTTGAACTAAAAGAGGGTAGATTCAGACTGGATATAAGGAAGAAATTTTTTACAATGAGGGTGGTGAGGCACTGGAGCATGTTGCCCAGAGAGGAGGTGGAGGCCCCATCCCTGGCAACATTCAAGGTCAGGTTGGATGGGGCTCTGAGCAACCTGATCTGGTTAAAGCTGTCCCTGCTCACTGCAGGGGGGTTGGACTAGATGACCTTTAAAGATCCCTTCCAACCCAAACTACTCTATAATTTTATGATTTCAAAATTTTAATGGACAAAGCTCTGAGCAACCTAAGCTAACGTTGAAGTTAGCCCTGCTTTGAGGAGGTTGGAGTGCAGCTCTCCAGATGTCCCTTCCAACCAATATTGTTTCGTGGGTTGTTTTGTTTGTTTGGGGTATTTTTTGATAGCTGTTGATCAGGGATACCTGGCTGGAGTTAATGATTCCTCAGAAAGAATGGAAGCTGTTTTCTCTATAGCATCACCTGCCAATTATTTATTTATAGCGTGAATGACTTCTGAGTATGCATCACAAGTCCAGACAGTCAAGAGGCTTCATTTCAGAGATTTTATGTTTAAAGATCAAAGAACTGAAATTTCTCACTCAGATCTTCAAGTTGAGCAGAAAAGACGTCCTGCCGGAGTCAAATCTGCAAAAAACTCCTCAGTTCAGAGCTAGCATGAGAAAGACTATTTCTCGTCTCTGTTCTGGATATATGCAGCTCTCACATTCTTGTGGTGGCAACTTAACATGTTGAGAGGCTTTCTGATGAAACCATTGTTTTGGCCTGAAATGTTGTGAAAGCAACACCTGAGATCCGGCCGCCAAACCCAACCCCTGCCTCAGTATTTACCTCCCACCACGATCTGTTTGGTTCAGATAGAAAAGCACGGGCCATCTCTAGTCCCGGATCTACCCTGGCACAGAGGTATGAAGCAGCCTGTGTACTCGGATGTGCAGGGGACAGCCTTCCAGGATCTGACACAATGCTGTGGGGGACTCTACAGACCAGGACAGATAAACAGTGTGCATGTGTACAGCGCAACCCTACAGCACACACGGGTCGCTACAACGCACGTGGCCGAGTCCCATTCAACATGCCGTACTGTGCACTATTTATGTGTGGCCATTTGTCCAGCAGTCTGGGCTACCAAAAGTTCAGAAAAATAGCTAGCTGCCATTAAAAAAAAAAAAAAAATTAAGTTGGTTGCTGAATCTCAGCAGAACCACACTGCAAATGTGGGGCATGGGTCCATGAGACCATGCCTCCAAACAGTACTGGCTGCAACGCCTGGTGTGTCAGCACAGCCGGCAAAGCAAAGAACACAGCAGTCCCTGAGACGGGCCAAGATATTTTTACCTGCCAGTCTCTGGAGAGACACAGGTCACTCCTGTCAGTCACAGCCCCAAATGCCTCCACCCCCAAAGTCCCAGATGACCCAGCCCTTTTGCAAGCTTCTTGTTGTCAGAACAACCATTAATGCTCAGACAGGGCACCAGATTTGTCCCCTGTCTCTGCATCAGTTAAGTTCTGTAACACCAGCACAAAACCTGGGCCAAGAAGGCAAAAAATAAATAAATAAAAGTAAAACCCCAAACATATTTGAAAGTATGTTCAGAAACAAACAAGCAAAACCTCTTATCCAAACAAATCATAGTTAGATCTTGGGTGAGACCATGTTTATGAAGGTTTAGCCAAGAAGCTTGCTTGGAGATACTTCTCCAGCCTTAACATAACACTACCAGCCTGGACAAGTGCTACTAGAAAACACCTCATTAAAATGCTGTTGTGGTATTTATTTATAGATAGTAATTTATATCACACCCATCGTACACACCGATCTGGCAGCTATGATCAGCAAATTGGACTGCTTCTCCCACAGCACTCCCTGCCCCCAATCCACTCCCCGATGCCCCCCACTCCCTTACCAACACAACTGCTTCCCTCTTGGTATCTGGCATGTATGCAGCATGACAGCAGTGTCGCTCTGACTAAGCCTCTCTTTGTCCGCATTCATCCAGCCCTGCAGCACTCTCCAAACGTGCAGGTGGGGTATCAAGGATGCAGCAGCCCCATCAAGAGCCAGACACACACCTGTGGTGCCCTGTAGCTAGATATTCTTGGGTAAAATCATCAGCCACTACAGAGCTCATCCCTGGAGTGGACAGGCAGCTGGAGTCTGCGTATGTTGGAGGGTCCAAGTGGCTTTGGAATGCACCAAGGATAGTACCAGAGACGCTCCTCTGCAGGTTGTAGACACCAGTGCAACAGCCAGTGTGATAAAACACCTTGTAAGAAAGCACAGGGTGCGTCTTTGGGGGGGGAAGAGGGAGAGGAAAAGGAAAAAAAGAAAAAAAGACTGGCAAAAAAAAGAGGTTAGATAAGGTAGCTGGGACTGCCGGGGGCAATCTGAAATCAGTTTACATTAGAGCAGGTTGCTCTTGATTTCGCTACAGCAGTTGTCATGCTTGGTAAGAATAACAAGCTATTCATACGGCAGCCACCATTGTGCAGCTGAGCACATGCAGCCTCATGGAAACAAAACCAAGTAAATGCAGTGGCTAGGATGGGACTTCTTTTTTTAAAAAGCACATAAAATGGTTATGTAAATAAGTTTCCACTTCAGGAATCTGTGAGAACAATTGTTTCCCTGTAAGAGGACTTTGTTACTGGAGGACCTGATGTTTTACCCTAAATCTGCACTTCAGATTGAAATGCTGGCATATACATCCCACTGCAGCTCCTAGGTCCTTCCCACTATCTGGCCCCTTCAATCTCCCACTTTTTTTAATACTTTCAAGCTCATCAGCTATCTAGAGTTCCACCTTTGTGCATGCCCAGAACTGCCCCAGTCCTGACAGGGCCAAGCAGCTCAGCCCAATTCACACCGAAGTCTGATCGGGATCCAGAAACTGGGCGTTGCTTTGCCTAAATCCCCTGAGGGCTTTGATCAGGGATTATATGTTACCTGGTGACTGTTTCATGTAAAATGCATAAACAGTCCTGGGAGCAGAGTCCAGAATCTCCAACTCCCATGTGAATGCTCGAACCAGTAGGTAAGACAGCCATGCTCCCCCACGTGCGCTTGCTTTCCAGCCCAATGATTCAACAACAGCACGTTGCTGTAGAGCAGCAGATCCTCAGCAGAGAGTGGAGTAGGAGTGTCCAGTTCCCTGCCTTGTAGTCTGGGTGCTCTGCTAGAGGTGGCAGATGGGACCAAACAGCCTGAGGAGAACAGTGACTCTGTTGTCACTTCCTGGCCGCTGGTAATCCATGTTTCAGATTAGACATCTTTGCTGTGACAAAAAGGCTGTCTGTACTCACCTTCCAGAGCAGCTGCTGGGCTTGGGTCACTGCAGCAGTAGCATTTAAGACTTAAAATTTCCCTGTTAGTCTCTCTGGCCACCACGCTGGATGTTTTGGCCCTTGTGTGGAAGTGCCAGGCTTGCCTCAGTCACTGCAGGGACTGCTGGCTCTGAAGTCAGAAGCTGGGCACCAGAAATCAAGAAACACAGAGCTTAATACTGAGACATCAAAGTACTCCTGGGTATAACTTAAAAAATTTGTACTTGCATCTGCAAACGGCTACACCACATAGTTACTCACCCTGGGCACTCAGGTCTTGGTGCATAACATGAGGAGTTTCATGAATTAGCATGTGCTAAGGGAGAAAGCCATTGGGAAAAATCCATACTGCTGCTATCCATACAGAGAAACAAAGTCTTCCCCTACCCCAGCAGCACACCAACTCGCTCCCTGCTAAGGCTCTCTTCCCTAACATGCATTGCTGCATTCGTCTCATCCAGGACCATCTGGGGGCAGAAGGAAAGAGCTTTGTTTCTTCTAAAAAAGGGGAGAAGTTGTATTTCGATAATCATTAAATAGCAAAATGCTTTCTGTATCTGTTTGCATTGCTCGTAGATATTAGAAACATTTTTTTCATGGGCAGAATTATTTTACCGTAAAAATGCATAACTGATGACATGTCTCTGAGGAAACATCCAAATGGACAAGCTTCCACAGGGACTGAATACATGACAGTTTGCAACTTGGTTTGGTTGTTTTCCGTTTTTACTACACAAACTGTATTTTCAATGGTAGAAATTGATAATTCTGCCCTGGAAGAAATACAGAAAAACCGCCGTATTTTGCTTACAAATGCAAAGCAAAAGTTGTTTCTAAGTTTCACTTACTGCGGCGACTGTTCCACAGTGAATTTCCCCATTTGCTGCAGTGCTCAGAAAGTTCCTTTGGAAACCACTCAGCACGCTCAGTACACACACAGAAAATAGCAGGAGAGAGCCACAGGCCAAGTCGCATCTAATAAACACTCTCAGCCTTCCTTCTGTCTGAGGTGCCAGGATAATGAGCAAAGCTGTTCACATTGCCTCCATGCCATGACGTGGGGGCAATACCTCCTTCTGATACTTCAGGGGAATGAAAAAAGAAAGCTGGGAAAATGCGTGTGAACTGTGTCCTTCAGCCAAAACGAGCCGCACCAGGTTTCTAACCACTAATGCCACAGCTCATCTTTGGATTTCCATTGCTTTCGCCATTGCTGGCAACATTAGGGACTCTCCAGCTAAAAGCAGGGGCAGACCAACCAAGCTGTAAGGCATTACAACTGCTGCTCTGAGGGATTCCTCTCATCCACAGCTCAGCACAAAGCAGAAGCAGAAACACAGTCACTGGTGGGTCCAACCCCAAGACCACCATTAGCTATGGAAGGCTGTGGATACCGCAGGGCACATACAAAAGGCTGACACTTGTTGCCATGAAGTTTGGTCAGTATTTTTATTGTGTCACACATGGGTACGCATGGGTCAAATCGTAAGGGCCAATGGGGACAGCAGACAAGGTGCAGTCTTAGCGCTTGACCCCAAAAATAGCATAGCCTTCGTGTGGTGATCTTGGGCTACTCCTGAAGCATAGCTAGATATCTGAGTATCTCTAAATGTGTGCAAATATGGCAGTTTATGAGCAAGGCCTCTCTTTATTAGAAGGGCTATGGGCTATACAAACTATACAGAAGAAGGCCGGTGGGTAAACAAGAGGGGCTCACCTCTGCCACAGGCTGAGATGCAGCAAAGCACAGTGTTTATGGGAAAACAGAAGAACTTTCTCTGAGACTGATGATTGCCACGTGCCTGAAGCTCCGAGGTGCAAGCTGAGGAAGCATGTCACCATGCTATTTCCCAGCAGTGAAACTTGCTTCGTCCAGCAACAGCAGCGCAGAGCTCTGATTCACAGCACTGTTTGCAGGGCATTAGTATGCCACCCCATGCAAATCAGAAACGGCTTCAGGAGAAAATTAACAGATGGTCATGGGGGAAATCTCCTGAGAGTTTTTTTCCCCCTCCTCTGTGATAATAGGCTACTTATGATTTTCTGAAACCACCTGCATATTTTCCCAGGCATCCTGGCTACTGGTTAGAGCAGAGTGTATGTGTCTACAGTGGTGTTTGCAGCACTGGGCTTGCTTTTCATTCAATGCCTCTCATTTGTCTGCAAAAGACTGTACAGTCCAGAAGTTCACTGTCATGCTGCCCTGAGAGGTGACATGGCGGCGATGACTAATGCTCAGGATTGGGTTCAGGGAATACTTAACATTTTGTAGCTAATCCCACTGCTTCAGGAGAGTCATCTGACATCCTGGTACCCCAGTTTTCTCCTTACTGTAAGGGGAAGAAGTAAACCCTCACTGGTCTTTGGAGGAAGAGTGCGGTGTATCGGTGGTGTTAAAGACTCCTGCAACTCACTAGGCAACTCGGAAACAACAGACGTTACCCAGAACAAAGCGCAACAAGAGGAAATAGCAGACCATCCAGGGACAGGAGCAGAAAGCTCCACCACCCTGGGTGTATACTACTGTAGAAAGGCGGGGATGGGCAGTAAATGTGTATCTCATGAGTAACGAACACGTGCATTTGCATGTGGCATCACCATTCTGCAAAGGCTGCCAGCTAGTAACACCGCTCTCCCTGCCACAATGTGTGACGTACGGCATGGCCACGTGCTCCCTCAGAGCAGCACGGAGGCTCAGGATCTAGGACTTCATGCTACCATCCTCTTAACCTTGCTTAAGCTACAAGGTATTTGCCCAGATCCCCAGCTCAGCCAGATTTCATAAAAGTGAGCATCAATTCCACTGCACTCCCTGCTGCCCACACGAAGTGTTCTGCAATGAACATCCTGCACACACCAGACTCGTTCAAGGATCTCTGTGAACTGTACTGCTTGCCAACCACCCAGCTGCAGCCCATCATGCAGGTACAGACACACAAGGCAGCACCAGCCATGCCTACTTCCCCAGGACACTGTGTGTCCTCCACTCCCCTCCTCCCCACCCCCCTCCTCTTCTCTTGTGTCAGTAACACAGAACAGTTAAGGCAAACATGAGGGCTCTGGGGCATCCAAAATACCCCTTTCCTGGCAGCTAGAAGCCACTGGTGCTGCCCTCTGATGTGTGCGAGCACTCAGTTGCATGAATCCTCTTGCCATCCCACTACAAAGACCCTACAACAGCTCCCACATGTGTTCTTCCTTGTATGCTCTACTGTTTCCTCACGTCAGCATCTGCTGCTCAGCCTCACTGTCTTCTGCTTGGTGTCAGAGAGGCAGCTCTGTAGAAAGCCATTCCTCCCCTTCCCGGCTTGTGTGTCCCTGCCTTGGATGGAGCCAGGCCCTGGTGTTCTCTAAGACTACAGAGCTCAAGAAGAGTCTTTATTAAGGCTCTGGCACTGGAAAGATGCTCTGAGCTAACAGCCACACGTGATGTGCTCTGCAGGGAAAAAATCTTTCCTCAGCAACCTCTTTACCTCCCCCTGGGTTAACAGGGGGGACAAGCAGTGGAGACTGCTGGAGCAGGGGCTGTCGATTTGTTAAAGGACCATTGCCTCTCAAAATTGCATGTCAGGAAGCTAGATACTACAGTTCACAATCTGCATGGCTTCTGTTTCCAAATGTGGCCTCGTGCATGTGTGTGTGTACCCCTGCTACCTTCCTTCAAGAAATAACTACGCAAAAGGCAAAAACACTGTCACAAACCGGCCTTGCGGGTGCATGCCAACGGTGCCATGCTGTCTGCCTTTGGCTATGCCTGCTCTAGCACTGTGTACATCATGTTCCCTATTCTGAGGACTAGATGTGTGACATCTAAGGTGTCTCAGGCCAGTGCAGTTGAAGGACACGAACACCAAAGGTTACAGATGAGAAGCTGGGGTTAGCTGACAGCTGGCACAAGTATTGCTTTTTTGATAAGCACTTTAAGTGGCTCATTAATGACAAAATCTTTTCTAATGAATCCTAACTGCAGCCAGTAGATGAACCACAAAGGACAGACTCCAGCCCTTTTCCAGAATACTGCTCGGTGGCTAAAGAAAAGTGGTGCTTGGAAAATGACCTTTTTTTTTTGGCAAAAGACAATGACAGGGCAGGGGTCGCAATGCATAAAGTGCACATATGCTCAGTCACTTAGAAGAAGGATGTTCTCTAGCACCCATGTTTGAATTTTAACTGTTGACTGTGGGCCAGGTTCAGAGATGACGTAGGTGGTTTTGTAAGTTACATCAGTAACTTAGTGGGGTGGCTGTAAGCGGGCCAGCTACGCCACAGCTCTTGACTGGCACACTTCCATACGGAAGATGCACAGGTCTGAGCCTAAACGAGAATTTCCCAGGAGATAAATAATGCCCTATCTGATATTTCAACCTTGGCTGCCTACAGTGTCCTCAGACAAACACTGGCAAAAATATGGAAAGAGAGGGGTTTTTGTTGCTGCTGTTGTTCCCCAGTTACAAATCCTCTCCATAGATTTGGAGATGTTGAAAATAATCTATGAGAATGTGGATTATTTTTTAATTGGCATTTTAGTCCAGAACTGGATTGGAAATAATGGTGATGGAAGAAAAGCGAAGCCAGGCTGATTTGTTACAGTAAAGCTGTGTTGTACTTTAGATTACTTATTAACAAACAGCAAATGGGCCTCTGCCTTGACCTTTTTTCATTTGAGCAAATATACTCTTCCTGCCCCTTGTAAACAGCAGTTACTGGTAACTGAGTCACGTACCCCCTCACATCACTGGAGTTAGGTTTTTTCATCTGTGGCAAGGATTTTAGTCGAATTGAATTTTGCCAGGCTCACTAAGATTATTAGCAGTATTATTAGTCTTAATAATACCAGCAGTAATAATAATACTCTGGATCACCATAAACCTGAAAACATCTAAGTACTTCACAAATATTAATTAACAAAACTCAGTAGGAGGTCTGAGAAACCAGCAAAAATTGTCAGCCTCGCTTCAGAGCTGAAGAGCTGAAAACAGAGTCACAACAAGCAGAAGTGGCTGTTTGCTTGATGAGTTTCAATTAATGGCTGTTCCTTTGGTGTCACGAAATGCCAGGTGCCCAGTGCCTCTGGCAACACTGCCAGATTAAAAGCAGCAGCCCACAGCACATATCTGGAGCAGCAGAAGTCAGTAGTAAGTTTGGGAACTAGAAGCAAAAGGATAGGTTCTCCCACTGAAAGCTGGGCTTTCAATAGCTGTGCTGCTTAGAATGGGACTACTAGATGTGCCCCAGGTGTCTTGTGCCATGACCAATGGTCCCTTGGGCCCTTTGGAAAGTCCCACTCCTGCTGATTTTCAATGAAGTTGAAGACCAAGAGCATGCCTAGAACCTGCACATGTTCTTGTCCCAACAAACTATGGATACCCACTCCTTTGTCAGCCTTTATATTAAACCTTTGTTGAGTGGAGGAGGCAAACTCTGACAACCACAAGCAACCCTTCTGCAAGAGCTGATGACTACTTTTCCTACCTAATTATTTCCCTCACTTCTCTCTACTGGTACTAAAGCTCCAGTGGTGGCCAAATCATGACAATGGCACCAAGGAGTTTGCAGAAATCATCTTGGTTGTAAGTTAATTTATCCTGCAGATATCACCCAAATCCATTCTGAATCGCACAACATTGGGCACTCCGTAAACAAGGTGAAAGTTTCATCTAGATTCTTAACCAGTGATGCCTAAGAGTCTTTGCAGCAAGGGGTAATTACTTGTATTAATTACAGACTCCTCTAAGGTACATTATGCCACAGCGTACAGAGGATTGGACATATAAATTGGAGGAGTGACTTTTTTGTTTCTTTGATTTGTTCAAAAAACTTACCATTTGTAGGCACAGAAAGGACACAGGCAAAGTCAATTTGGATGTGGTGTTTGCAGTCAGGAGGGCACAGTGCCAAGAGCAACAGCCTCACAACTGAGAGATTCAGGTGCAGTTTCTCACTGGGACACAGACTGCTCATGTGATCTTGAGCATTTCATGTAACCTGTCTGTCCCCACCTGTAAAATTAGGATAATAGTAGTTAGTTCATGGTAAAGCCTGAAAGATGTTAAAACAGTAAGAAAAAGGGAGTCTGTCTTCACTGATTCTTCATCCGTCAGTGTCTTCTAAGAGTCACAGAAAGCACTGTGACCAGATTTCCCTATGATACACTCACTGGTCTTTGCCTGGTGGGCAACTTTTCTCTCTGTGACTGTGCTCACTCCCTATGCTCTACGCCTTTTGAAGACATTCTCTGAGAACCTTTTCTCTTCTCTGGAAAGGTGGATGGCAACCAGATGCTCTAACTTCACAGTCATAATCATCCAATTTACTCCATTCCCTCAAGCTCTTTACAGAGTTAGGTTAGATTAGTTAGGTTAGTTAGTTCTCCAACTTTGCAATGAATTTGAAGCATCTCATTTGCTGACAATAAATCCCAATGTCTCACACGCTCCTTTACGTCTCCTGTGACACCCACTATAATTGCTCCTTACAAAAAAGACGCAAGCCCTACGGCTGACATTTTGTGAGGTGTTGCTTTTGGGGGCACGGCAGAGTTCATTTTCCTCCACTTCCCTTTGTCTCCGCAGTCCCAGCACCAGCTATTCCTCTGCAGAAATACACTGGTGTCACTGAAGTTTTCGGTCATGTGATGCCTAGTAACTTTAATGGGAGTCCCATAGCTGCCATCCCACACAGTGCTTTGAAGATCCGGGCTCTGTGTTTCATCCCAGATAGACAGTCTATAAAAGTCTTGCAAACAATTCAGGCACAGTCTCTGGCTTGGCCAGCTCTCACCACTGACATGTTATCCTACAGCAGAAGCAGCCCCCGGGCTTACATTCGGGCAGGAATGGAAGTGACACCACGTCTCTCTGGGAGCCCTCCTAGCCAGCAGATCCTAGAATACACAACACAAGTGAAACAAAGCGGGGGCCCTCTGCACGGCCCTCTGGTGTTGCACTCTCTGGGCATAACATTTCGCAAACATCAAAGAGGGGCAGGAAGAATCCCCACACACCAGCTCGGCAGGAGTTTTGGGGGTTTCTGCAGAGTGAGACACGCTCCATCCAAGCACACACCCTTGGCCTGCAGTCGTTCACAGAGCCATGGAATTATACAGTGCTTTCTGAAGAGCTTTTGTGACTGTGATAGAAAAAAACAAATCAAGGCCAGAATGAAGGGAAGGCTGCTTGAGTCTGCTGAGAGCCTGAGAGGACACCTTTGCACAGAAGCAGCACTCTTCCACAGGCTGGGGGCAGCTGTGTGTAGCCTCCACTTGCCATGGGCACAGCCACTCCAGATTTGCACAGACCCCCCACCTTCTCCTAGCTCTGTCTCACCCAGCTGCAAGCTCTGCATTTTAGAGATACTGCAGCCTCTTCTGCCTGTCCTGTCTCCCTCGCACAACAGGGAACGACAAACAATCCTACAAGCAGGGGACAGGACCATCACGGGGGACTACAGTAAGGAAATCAGTACCCTGATGGGTTGCTGAGGTCCCAGACTATGGGCACATGGATCCAATGCAGGTATCAAAGAGCAGGACTGCATCCCCACAGCTTGCTGCATCCCTCTTCCTCACCTCCATGCATCCATCACCTGCCAAGAGCAGCTGCCTGGCGGGGCAGGCCACTCCACGCGACCCAAATGTACAGGAGTTGTTCTGCACCTGCAGTGGTGCAATGGTGCAACAGCTCGTGTCCTTGCCTAACCCTTCCTTCCTTACCTTTATCTCAGACACCAGGCTTGTCGGTAGCTGTCTCCTTTACTGAAGAGCACACCCAGGTGTGCTGCCAGGTGAACAGGGACACAGGGAACAGTGTCTCGCCATCACCCTGTTCTCTGGCTCTTGCACAGCTGCTGCAGAAAGTGCAGGATGACCATCCCTGGGACTAGCTCAGTGTGCAGTACCTCGGCCTTCTTCTCTGTGGCTTCTCTGTGGAGGTCCCCCTCAGCAGTGTGAAGGGAACAGGAAGGATCTGGAAAGCTCTGTGGCTCTGTGCTGTTCATGTCTGTTTACACACATTACTCTCTGAATGGGCAGAGGTCTGTGAAACTGCTGATTCATTAACATCCTTGCCATCTGTGGCCTCTTCAAATGAGAGTTCACCGTGACCCAAGGATGATTTACTTTTCTTGGCTGTTCATCTCAAACTGATGCTGTCTCCAGTCCCTCAGACTTCGAGGGATTTGGGAAAATAAATATTATTGAATCTCTTGTGAAGCTGTTGAGTTAACTTTGAGCAGTGAGGCATTCAAGACTCTGACAGAGAAGGGAAAGATGGCAAGAGTTAGTGTCACAGATGACTTCTCACCAACTTCATACCCAGCCATCTTCTTCAAACCTACCAGTCTCAGCATATTTGCAAAGTCACGGTTTGGAGACCACTGAAGAATGAGCGAGGGCCTCTGACATTCAAAGGCCCTGCGCTGGGTCTGAGTGTGGACTGGAAACAGAGGTTAAGCTGCCGAATACCGCACATGTCCACCCCAGACAAGCTACAGCCACCTCCTGTCCCATCACCAGAAAAGCTTCAGTTCCTTCTTCCTCACCCCAGCCATCATCAGCACCTGTTTTTTGCAGATTATTTCAGCTTTAGCCCTACTCCCTTTCCCTCCTTTCTTTTCTCACTGTGCTCTAACAATCTGTTGTTGCCGATCTACTTTCCCATGAATGGTCATGGTCTCACCAAGCAGGGCAAAGCTGTGGCCAGTAAGATCTCCTGCCAGGGCATGTTATACTACACTATTGTGGCCAAGCAGCTGCCCCCTTCCTCCCCCCCCCAGCTACATCTTCCTACTTGTGAAACCATCCCCTCAGAACCAGAAGAACCTGCTCTGGGGTGAGGTGCCTGAATAGGGCTAGCAGGAATTGGCCCTGAAATTTTGTTATTAGAGCTGACACCAGAGTCCGAAGAGGTGCTGCTCAGCTGCACCTCCCACTAACGTCACCAGCGTGGAAGGTGCTTTGCATGCCTCAGTATTAGCCCTAGCGTTATCACAGGACAAATCATAACCATCATAATAAAATTTTGCAATAACCTCAGTTTAATTAATAGTGAGGAGAAAAAAGTCTTGCCAGGCCAGATGGCAAACTCAAAGTTTCTCACGTGATGACTGTCAAATTACCATCTCCACAAAAGAATGTCAAGAGCACATTTAATAAACCTTCGGAATGTTTATCAAAGCGGCAGTAAAGATCTTGACTGATTCTCCAGGATCTGTCCACATGAAGGAGCCAAATGCAGAGTTGGGTTTTAAATAGTTACTGCAAATAAAGGACTTAAGTGCATAAAGCTAGACTTCAATTGAACTCAGGCAGTGAAGCCCAGAATCACAGAAGTCACTACCACCTATACTCTGTGGTTTCTCCTTGGTTCACATCCAAGTTTTCTGCTTCCACAACTGCCCAGAACAGCATCTCCAAGGAGATGCACTGTATGCTATCCTCCACGGGTATCCAGAGACAAGGCACCCCTTCTCTGAATGCCCTAAGGCATGTGGTCTTGCAAACCAGCTCTGAGAACACCAAATGCAGCCTGAGGCTCCTCATGCTATGAAGCTCCAGTCACTTCACTCTAAAACAGAAGCTGCCTACCAAGAGTGGGACGGGGAGAGCAAACATCCCGTTAGTGGAAGGCATGGTTTCAGTCTGAAGAGCTTCACCCGGCATAGCTGATTGGCCAGCACTTAGGTAGTCTCATGGGAAGTGAGAGATGAGTACTCTCAGATTGAGGAACGCATTGAACCCAGGTCTCCCACTTCCTCAGTGAATGCTCTAAAATAAAAGACAGTGACTTAGAGGACAGACACCAGCCAGAAGGAAGGAGCACTACTCTCTTACTTCCAAGGTATTGCTGGCACTGTCCTTGGGGAGAAGACTCTCAGAGTCCTTATAGGATTCAAGAACGAAGTCCTGAGTGACGTTTCTGTGCTCTGATGGGATGGCAGGGATGTGAGAGTGGAAGATTTCAGAAACACCTGTATTTTCAGTCTGCCCTCTAGACATCAAACATGCTCTCTGTTTGCGAGAGAGATGTCTCAAATGTCTAGGTCAGGTCTGGATGTAGCCCTGATGTAAACAGGGAGAATGAGGGGGAAGGAAGGGCTATGCCGTTGTACAGCCTTTCTGCTCTGGTCCCTGGGAACACATGCTCACCCGGGCTACAATCTCCTCATGCTGTCCTAGCAGCCTGGCCTGCTGACTCCTCCCCGTCCATGGGCTAGGAAGCCTTGGCACAACACTGCTGCTTTTGGCTCCAGGGTCTGGCTCTTGAGGCTAGAGATGGCTGCACCTCCTGTTCGGATACCTGTGCCCTGTTCTGAGCCTTGTGCACCCTGACCCGCGCTCAGCACTTCTCTTATGGCTCAGGGGACTGGGGTGCCTGGAGGGCACTATTAACACAAGGGTCTTTCATTTCATCTGCACTCTTTGGATGAAAGGATGTGGTTCACTGAAGCTTTACAGGTCTTTTGGCTAGTGAATGGACATGTTCTACAGGAATTTGTTTTGGCTCTTCTATGTTTTTGCCTTCTGGTGGCACAGGACACTGAAAATTGCTTTTCCCCCCTTTGTAGAAAATAGGAGAAAAAATGACTTGACACTTTCACACTGCAGTAAAACACTCTTTAAAGCATATTAAGTAAGTTCTGCCTCATCTGGGTGAAAGTGCATTGTACTTTCATGGCCTTATGTGTTATCTTGCAATAGTAATAACAAGAAGAAAGCAAACCTTCCATATAAAACAAAGCAATAAAAGTGCATCAGTTTCAAGTGTTGGCTGGTAATTCCATGTAGAAATTCCAAGTAGTCACAAAAAAAGGCAACAACATAACACAATTTTTGCAAGCTGTTTCTCTTGGCAGATGGCATTTCCATTTTCAGTGTAACTCAAAAGGCTGAAGTGACTGACACCACTCTTAACTTCAGTTAAACACTACCATAGCTGCTGCAGCCACTGCAGAGTTCTGCTTTCATGTTGCTGCTAGCACAGGGAGTTTCAGAAGAATTTTGGATTGGCTTGGATACAAGTCTAGCAGGGTGCTACAAATAGAAATAGCAGAAGAAGGTAGTAGAGTAAAAATATGCAGTGTTAGATCACGGGTAGAGAAGTAGTGCAGACAGGAAGTCAATGAAAGGGATAGGCATGCTGTTGCTCTCTGCCACTTGCTACGATTTTGAATGCACTCCATTTCCAAATCCCCAACAAAATTCCCACTTGCATTAGCCTTGCCTCCCTTCTTCATATCAACACTGGTAGCCATTCCGCATAAAAAGGCAGCCACACTAGGAAGGAGAATGGCTGCTTTTAAACCCACCCTTTCAAAGCCTCCCTGTGCATTGCATAATAGTTCACACGTTCACCACACTATGAAGTTTCATCTCACAGCAGGTACAGTGGGGCTGAACAAAGAACCCTGCACTTGAACCTGTCTGACCTTTGAGGATACACGTTTGTAGTCTGGGTTCAGTCCATTCCTATGGTGGCCCACATCTGAAAATATGGGTGCCTGCAGCCAGGCTTTGTTGATGCACCTAATGGCCTGGCTTGTTTTCCAAGGTGCAGACCACGTCCAGTTCCTACTGACTCCTGTGGGATTCGTCAGTCACATTAAGGAATCTGAATATGGATTTAGGAGCCTAACTTTTGGCACTTGGCGTGGAAAACTTTAGCCAATAAGACTGCACAATCCTATTACCATGACAGCTCGGGAATGTGAGAACTCAGCAGTTTGGAATAAGGCGCCACATTAAAAATAGATTAAACTGAAAACAGCCCTTACGGCCTACGGCGCCTAGGACAAGTGTCTGCCAGCTGAAATGCCTTGTAGGTAACTGTTCGCTAGTGAATCAGGTGCTGGCTGAAGGTGCCCACAGTTGCCTCCAGACACAGACAGATTTTTTTTCCAGAGACGCTGTATTATTTTTTTTTTAGCACCATATGAAACTCAGCAGCTCCAACCCTAAGGGGATCCATGCAAACCTCCTGCTTGCTCTGGTTCCCATGGCACTCACATCCACTGAGTTTCACTTTGAATTTCAGCCTCACAAATCTCCAAACTCAGCCAGATAAACTGTGCCAAGCCTGGGCTCCAGTTATGGAGCAGGACTGTTCCCCTTTCTTTTAACACTACTGTATGAAACAATGGAGGAACCAAGTTGCCCTACTGTGACACAGGAAAAATATGACCAGCATCCAGTGCAAGGTGTTGGGAGGACTTATTTCCTGGCCCGTTTGCAGCCTTACGGTGAAACAAAGGGTGAGCTTGTTTCCCTGGCTGCCGTCTTCCTGCTAGCCAGGGACAAAAGTCACTTGTCCCTTTGGTTCTCTTAGATCTGCCCAGCAATGACCACAGAGATTTGCTGACCTGCCGGTGGGCACTTCTAACAGTTGATGGGGTTGTATTTCAGTGGCTCTGCGTTTTCTTCTCCGACAGCTCCCAGAGGACAGTGATGCTTTTATGCTTAATACATGCTGTCATTTTGTATTGTATCTTTTCTTTGGAAATAACTTCATAAATGACCAAAACAAAACAACATCCCAAACCCCAAAATCCAAACACCAAAGAAAGCTGAGGAGGACTGCAGACATCACAAATGAATTACTGCTCCTTCAGCTGACACGGAGTCAAAAGAAGCCATAGCCCTGCCTGCTTTACAAGAGTGATCTGCCATAGAGTGGTGGTTACTGGTCACTAACATTACTTCCTTGGATTTCTGCTCTTTTTCTTCTCCAGTCCCATGATGTGGCGAGGCCCTTGATAGAGGCTTTTGCTGCTGTATCAGCATTTGTGGCATAACAAAAAATTGTGACAATAGAGCAAATCTTTAGATTCCACAGCTGGGCTGCTTAAAGACATAAATGACCAAGCACAACCCCAGCGCCTAACTGTCCTCCTCCTCCTCAATCTGTCCTCCCATGCCTGATTCATGCAGCAGTCACAGAGTGGCAGCAAGGGTTACAGTCTTGCATAAAGAACTGACAAATAACTTGCTCAGAGCAGACTGGATGCATTTGCATGTAATGGCTCAATGTGCTGGAATAATATTACAAGCACGCTCCGTCCAACTTCAGCTGAGTACAGTAACTCACTGAATACTGCGATACACTTGACAGATTAGGAAAACTTTTCATTTCATTAGGCTTAATTCCCTACATATCTCTCTTTATCTTCCCTGCAGGATTGTTTGGGAATGCCTTACAGTAACAGGATCAAGAAAAGAATAGTGTATACCAGGTATGTGAACGACTAACTCTGCCCCATGATAGAAACATGCCAAAACTTTGGGGGGATTTCAGAGTAATTCTACTTCTGTAGATGTTGTCTGAAAACATCATTGACTAGGTTCTGCTGGAATAAATAAAAACAGGTAAATGACAGATGGGGATGTATCTTCCCCAAGCCCTGGGTTTTTCAAAGGTGTCGCCCACTCCCTACACTCTACACACAATCTATACATTTTAAGATCCAGAAGGCACCTTTTTTCATACGTAAGTTTAAAAATTTAC
This sequence comes from Pelecanus crispus, assembly GCF_030463565.1. NCBI lineage: Eukaryota > Metazoa > Chordata > Aves > Pelecaniformes > Pelecanidae > Pelecanus > Pelecanus crispus. The sequence goes on from NC_134650.1 coordinate 37,027,759, forward strand.
ACTAGGCTTTATAATCCTAAAATACCTCTGTGGCACAAAGCCACATATGCAATACGTGGGTGGAAAAGCTGTCAGCATAGCGGAAAAAATATTCTGCTGAAACTCAAAACTTTGCAGAAACAGCTGAGTCACTCTTTCGCAGTTAAGGTAGTCTGGGCTTGTTACCCTCTTCTATGCCTCTGGATGGTGTCTGGCACACACACCATCGTCTGACTGCCAGTGACTCCAGTACACCTCTAAACAAGAACTGCCTTGGAAGTATTGGGCTGACTTTCCTCACACAGGTGTATCTCGTCATCCATGCACACAAACTGAATGAATGCTGACCGTTCTGGAGACTCAAAGACCTTGGGTACGTACAGCAACGCAGGTAGATTTGCACTGGCCAATTCATATACATCAGCTCTACTCTGGTATGCAAGATGATATTCAGCAATATTGCCAACTTAAGATTTAATCACAGTTCTCACGGCAAACAATGATTTCCTGACCTCCTGAGAATTAATGCTTTTTTATTAAAAGGTATGAACACAGTGAAAGTTTAAAAACCTAGCTCAAGTGCACTAAGCTAAAGGAGACAAAAAACTGAAAAAAAAACTCCTCATTTATCGTTCTCTTTTTTTTTCTTTTCCTTTCCTTTTTTTTTTTTTTTTCTTTTCAAGTCTCCTGATTCTTCAGTCAGCATTATTGTTTTGGCTGGGAAGAGGGAGCTGCCTATGAGCCATTTATTAGCACATAAAATTACTAAAATTGCAAAGGTCCAGAAGTCGTAACTGCCAACAGATTATAGACTCTAGTAATGCAGTCACATACGAAATCTATAAAGCTCATTTTAAAAGGAACTCTAGTACAGCCTGTACATTTTGATCCCCAGAAAATACAATTTGGCTTGAAAATCTTTTGATCCTTTGACCTGCATTTTAATGCAAGATTTTCCTGAAAACTTGTATTTATGAGTCCAAATCAAAAAAGCCTACACACAGGTAAACAACAGATTAATTTGTATGTGCAACAATGTGCCAGATTTTCAGCGTGAATAATTTTCATATGAACTGCAGCAACAATATATACTAATTAGCTGCAGTGTACACACACAGCCATGAAAATGCTATCACTAGGATTCACAGTTGCTTATGGGGCAAGCTTGCCACTCCAGAATGGCAATATCAGAAGGTAACTTTTGCATTTTAAGCCCTACGATGACAAGCACACTCTAACTGACAAATCTTCCGTAAGATTTTTCCAGTTTTGTGTTACATGATAGCTGCTAGCCAGTTTAACTTGGATCCGTGTGTTTCCTCCCCCAGTGGGAGGATATATTTCATACTGTACATCGTAACAGAGTGCCCAGGATGTACACATACCCCAAACTTGAATTGTTCCCTTACCCTGCTCTCCCATCACACTGGAATTATGGGTGGGATGCCTGTGATGGAAGAAACGCAGGGAAGGATTTCCCTATGTTTCAAAATTTTCTGAAACTTTTCTCGTTGTTCTAATATTTCACAAAACCCAGCAGTCCTCCAGCAAGAACACTTTGCTTTTCACGGGAAATGACTCTGACTGGGGCAAAAATATGCTTTTCTAAATAAACAGATTATGTTATATAGCATGAAAGCTAAAAAAATAAAGTAGCCTCAGCACGCCTACACCCTGCCTGCCATCACCAAGCACACACACATGCCCAGGCTTTGGGTGGATACCATTTCAAGCGCTAGGCCCTCCAAGAGCAGATGTTGGACAGCTTGTTCTCTCTTGGGCCCTCTCTCTCCTTTTCCTGGATTCCTCTCCCTGAACATTTGCTCCCAGTCCAGTTAAACTCAATGCAAATTTTGCCACTGGCAGAATCAAACTCTAAATATCCTCATTTCTACATCCTAACTGCAGCCTTTTTTCTTTTCTCTTCTCTTCTCTAACTTTTCCCTAGTATCACATTTTCGTCCAAATACATCCCTCCTTGTCTCCAACAGCCTTGTTTATGCTTCTGGTGTTTATGTCTGTTTATGCACTGGTGGCTGCCCATAGCTGGCCCGCAATGACCTGGGCTGTAGCACCATGCTGACGAAGGGAAACCTGCTCTCTCGTTCACATATGTTTTACACGCACGGCAGCACCGGAGACAGCATTGTTAGACTCATGTTAGAGTCTTGCCGTGCTCATTTGCTCAGCCCTGTTTCCTCAGTTAGTCCAGACCACAGTGCCTGCTGCAGCATGAACAAGCAGAGCTAGGACACCAGCTGAGCTTCTGTTACTGTCAACTGCATGATTTGCAAAGGGAAGAGCAGCAGCATCAATACGTAAACTTTCTCTCCATCAGCAGTGTACCCAAGAAAGAAAAGGTAGACACAACTCCATGTCCTTCCGGGAAGCTCCCTCCGAGTCAACCAGCAATGCCCAGCGAAACCAATGAAAAGATACCTGTAATCCATACTGGGCATGGAGCAGACATCTCGCACAGAAGTATGTAAACCTTTAAAAACCACTGCTCAGTTATAAGCATGAAATGAAAAGCTGAGCCCTAAGATGTTTTCATTACTTGAAATCTTCTCCTATTGGCTCCTGAAAGGGGAAGAGCAAATTTCACTTGATTAAATGAATACATGAAAACTCTCTCTCAGCTGGTTGCTCATGAGCTCTTGTGGGGATAATCCAGGTCACTGACTTAACACTGAGGAATATATCCAGCTACTGAACAAAAGTCATGATGAACACCAGTCATGTCAAGAAACATCTGTCACTGTTTAAAATTCTAAGGAAATCATCCATATACAAATTAGCTAATAAAAGCTACAGTTATGTTTCTGATAGCAAAAAACCCAGATTTCCTACACCACTTGGTAATCAAATTACAAAATAAATTAAATGAGCTAAATTAAAAATGTGAATGACTTTCTCCACATATTATATAATGACCTATATATTGTTACGGGTCTTATGAAATATCCACTTGGGATTTGCTTTAGCAAAGGCCACCTTTAAATTGGTTTTATCAACTCAGAATTCTTGATGCTGTATTTACAAATGTTATTGCTCACAATGCAAACATAAAGCAGTATACCTAGAGCTTTATTGATTTACATTACCTACATGTTCACTTAAAATCAGAACTTGACGCTTTCATGTTGTAATCATATATTGACTTTTTCAAATAAATGTTGCCAACAGAGTTATTATATACATTCCTCACTTAGCAAGCCAAATAATACAGTGCTATTCTTAAAACTGCAGTCTAGGGAATCAAATCCTAGTTTTACTTCAGTCAATAGCAACCCCCCTCGCCTCCAGAAACAATTGGACTGAGCCAATTCTGTAACCAATAATAAGATAGGTCAAGAAATTTTTGGTATGAAAACTCTGGCAATCCCATTCTTTTGATATTTAACATGAGTTCCAGTAAACACAGGAGGGTTGCTGACTGGAATGAAGCAAGCAGCACTGGCACATAGCCTCCCAAATTTTATATTATTTTATGAGAAGTCTAAATGCTAATTTGCACAATTATGAATCAACAACAGACACTCATTTCAGCCTGACTCTGTCATCAGGATTTTAACTGAACTGGCATGTCAATAAAAATGCTAAAATAACTTCTAAAAAGTTAGTGAATATACATTCTCAGTCCACCAAACTGAACTTGGTTCCACCAAAGCCAATTAACCCTAATGTATAAATGACAACATAACGAAAGTAAAATGTGTATGTTACAGAGATGACTATAAGCTTGTATATAAAAGCTAGAATACGTGACACTTAGTGACCAACAGCAGTTTTGGCATTCAGCCCTGATCTCACAGTTGCTGGTTCGGGTCCACTTACTGGTATTTGTTTGCATCATCTCCTCTCCCTGCGGGACTTCAGTACAAATCACATGGTGGATCCAATACATATCAGCAGCCCAAGATTTATTTGGTTCTTGAGGTAGGTCTACAGCCAGATGCATTAGAAGCTGTGGAGGGAATATCCAGAGTGAGAAAACTGAGGTACCAAAGTTTCCTGGTACTCAAGGAAGTTCTGAAATGTTCTGAGGCATTTATTCAGCCAAGACTTTCCCTGACTCCAGTGGGATTTTGCCAGAGAATAGTTTGAATGCCTAAAGTGGGGTTAATTCCTAAATGCGGTTCTTTATTTTAAATGTAAATAATTAGAAATCACAAAACCCTGCTCAGAAAAGGTGCCGTGCTAATCCCTCTCTACAGTCATTTGCTACTGACTCAGTGAAGCTGCACTCAGAAAAGCACCCATTGCTAGCTACTACTGAGCATCCTCACATTTCGAAGAAGTCAAGTCATCAGATTAATAAAGGAAGGAGTAATGCCTAAAACTAGGGGAGGTCTTGAATCTCTCTGTTGACTAGGAACTGTTGTTAAAATATAAGTTGCCCTGCTGCACAGAAAATACAGTCAGTGCAGGAAACCAGAGACAGCTTCCACCGCATGGGCCCAATCCTGTTCCCACTGAAGTCAGTGGCAGAACTCCAACCTGTTTAATGGGAACGGCAACAGGCTTTCTATCTACTTCATACAAATGAAGATACACATCTCCTCTTTGACATATTTTGGGCTCAAAGCCATTGGCTGACACTTGTTTGGTTCTCTGCATGTATGTGACTCATGGGATAATATAATGCCTGATTTCCATTCTGCCAGACCTGTCTTTCTCTGTGGTTAACTATTAATTTCAGAGGCAAGATGCAATACTGCAGTAAAATAGGATGGTGTTAAACTAAGAAAATTGCACTTAAATATTTAGAGTAAATGAATCGGATTCCCTTTTGTGAGGATTCCCTTCCAATTAAAGAGGTATACCCACATAGTACTTAAGACATCAGCCCATTGCTCCTGCATAGAGAGGGAGTTTGTGGAAGTTTCTAGCAAAGTACTTGGCAGGCAAAGTAGTGTAAACACACTGCTTTTGCCCTGCCAGGACAGCTTGAGGAGAAACCTGATAATGGAAATGACAAAAAAATCTGTATTCCAAATAGTTGATTTTTGTTGCAGGCTACCTACACCAAATGGGGTTACTCTGATATACAGGTGCTCGATAAACTATGAGCACATGCTGGTTTTCCACCAAAGCTGTAAACTCTTGGGATAAGGGCTGACTTTCTCTCTTTGAATGCATAGCCTAAGTTTGGGATACTATGTAGTATTATTAAAAAAAAAAAAATGGGCTGGAAGGATTATCTGAACAGTCTTCTGAAGTTTCTTGCGATGTGCTTATTATTACTAAGTGTTGTCTCAGCTTTAAAATGCAGTTACCTCAGATATGATACAGCAAATCACATTGAAACACAGATACTTCCATGCAAGGTGTGTGTTTGTATGCCATTTCACTTGTATAAACACACATTTCATTACAGGGGAAAAAAGTAACACCCAGAACCAGAGATGTCGATGTATAATACATTATTTTTTCTTAATCTATTATACCAAGAGAGGGCCTGTTCCCCCACCCTTTACTCATTACTTACTTAGACATTTGCCATTCTTTTCACCACTGAATTGCATCAAACCCAATTCAACCAGTGAATTCAAACCAGTAGGTGCAAAGCACTGAGAAGCACCTGCTTTCTCCTAATAGCAAAGCATCTTCCACTGCCCCCCTTCCATGTGGAAATTCATGTGAAGCACTCCACAAACTGCTTCTATCCTCCAACCCCCTGAAGCAGGTGGATTAGGCAAGCTCCTCAGGGGCAATTTGCCCATTGCAGGGGAAAAAAAATAAATCACTGAGAAATCTTGACATTCCTCCGCCACCCCCAATCTGCTGCAGGACTTTGCTACGGTGGTGAGCAATCTCTCAACTCTGTACACAGTGCTAGCAGACAACTACTCCCTTCCTCCCCAACATGTGATTACTCGCTCGGCCTCTCAGTCACTGCCCACCCCCACGCCTCACCCCCTCCGTGTCCCCAACCCCATGTCTGGGACTGGCGAGGGTGAGGGGTGGAGAAGGAAGGACTGCACAGCCACACTTGCGTGGCAGGACGGGCAGAGGCTGGCAGCATCGCAGCAGCACTGCGTATAAAAGGAACAGGCTCGGTGGGAAACTTTCAAAAAGCCACCCCGCGGTCATGAAGACAAATGCCGCTGAGCAGATACACACCCGCAGCACCCGGCCCAGCGCTGGAGCTGCTCGAGCCCTTGCCCGAGCCAGGATAAATAGTCCTGGTGCGGGGTGCATGTGCATGGAGACACGAGTGGGAATGCCTCATGCGAGGCCAGCGCCGGCCCGCAGTCCTGCCACGCTTACCTCTTGCATCCACGGCACGCTGCAGCAGCGCAGCCTCCACCTGCCATCCTCTTCCGCAGCAGCGTGGACTGGCAGCTGTTTCCACATCACTAGAGGATCCCCAGAGGTCCCTTCCAGCTCCAACTGTTCTGTGACGTTTGGAGTAGGCAGTGCACAAAAATCCTTTCCACCACCCAGCATTTATAATGCATGCCTAAATACTGCTGAAATGGGCAACGCATGGGGTCCCACATGAGATGAGAGCGTTGCAGCACTGCTCGCTTTGACCCTGGTGTTAAGGCATCCCTGAACACACTGCTGTGAGAACTTTTTCATCTGGGAAATGACTTAGGGACTTGTCAAAGGTTCAGCTGTGTTCCAGGGTAAGGGTTCAGGTTCAGAGGAAGAGAAAATGCAGAGCTGCAGCTGGGGAGGGCTGGGAGGAGGCTGCCAAAGCAAAAACACAGGCTGCAAAAAGCACAAAGTGGCTGCAAAGAGCGCCGTGCTGCGAGAACTTTTTTGTCTAGGCCACGGCTGGGGGCCTTGTCGAAAGCTCAGCCTACAGTTAGGGTTAGGATTAGGGAACGCTGCTCGCTTTGGCACCGTGTTTAAGGCAAGTGTCTCTAAACACTTTCCTGCTATCAATAATTTACCCTTTGTAATATTCCAGGGCATGCTGTGTTTATATAACTATTGAAACACCTATGTGGTAGATAGGTGATCTTAATTTTGTATCATAGAATGGTTGATTCTTCTGCCACTGAAGACCTGTTTAATCTACGGTTCATTTAAATTAATGGAAAAATCTGCTTTGTCTGAGGCCATAAATGATTTGCTGAAACCACACACACACACACACACACGGTGAGTCACAGTTCAGAACATAACTCAAAACGACCAGGACTGTATTCCCATGCTCTAACCACTAGATTACAGTCCCTCCCACATATACCCTGCAATAATCTTTGCTCAAATGATAACAGCGTTTCCCCACTTTACACGTTGGACGGCATTACTCAGTAAGGCACATCATACCTGACGGGAGTACAGCTCTGCAGGGCTGGGGGAGGAAGGAAGCACAAGTAAAAGCCATTATTTTCGCCCAACACCACTAGAACTTAACTCTCCCCTTGGAAAATTACCAGCTCTGAATCCCCGATTTACACCTAACTGAAAAATAAAATCCTTAATCCTGATCCGCACTTGCCTTTTACCCATCCCAAGCAGCGAGTGCTTGCAGACTGACCGTCACGGTGGATTTCGGAGGAGCAGCCTTACCTTCCCTCCACTCCGCGCACCAGCGCGAACCCCGCCGGGAGGAGGCGAAGCCCCTCGGCACCCCCAGAGCTGCCCCCATCGACCGTGCGGCGGGGCGGCTGCCGGCCCAGGGGGCCCAGCGGGACTCGCACGGCCGCACCTGCGGCGGGCCAAGGCCCTTTGGGAGCCGTCGCGAGGACACGGCCTGCCTCACGGCCTGGGCATCACCGGGCCAGGCACCCGCGGCGCCCAATCTCTCTTTGGGGCGTTTGATTTCTGCTGCTGGGCCACGCACGGCACATGGGGGTCGCACCGTGGGGGTGGCGAGCGATGGGGGGCTCAGTCCTCCCGCGTGGCTCACCCTCCCCGGGAAAAGGTGGACGCAGGTGCTGCTGAAGGGGACGGCACCCGGGGCAGCTTTTCCTCTCGCGCCTGAGGCGCAGCCCCAACCCGGCCGCCGACGCTTCGGGCAGGCGGCGCCCAGGCGCGAAGCCCCGGGGGGGGAGAGGACGGGCGGCGACCGGGGGGGGCCCCGGACCCCCCCCACACGACGCCCGGGCGCTGCGCCCCAGGCCGGGCCGGGCCCGGCCGCGCGTTACTTCACCTCAGGGCCGGCCGCCGCCGCGGGGCAGCGCCGGGACGGCCCGGCCGGAGCCGCCGCCCCCCCCGCCCACCCCCGGCCGCCCCTTCCCGCCTCGCGGCGCGGGGCCCTATCGCCGCCGGGCCTCGCGCCACCTCCCCTCCGCGCGCCGCCGGCCGCGGCCCCGGGGCGGGGCGGGGCGGGAGCCCCCGGCGGCGCCGATCGCTGCCTGCGCGCAGCGCCGGGCACGGCCGGAGCCGCCGCCGGTGTCCCCAGAGCCCGCGCCGTGCCCCGCGTCCCGCCGACACCGAAGAGCCCCGGGGCGGCGTCCCTGGGCCCGAGCCGGCCGGGGCGAAACTCCCCGGGGGAGGGGAGGGGCCCGGGCCGCGTCTCGCCGGGAAGGGACGGGCAGCGGCAGCGCTGACGGGCGAGCGGGGCCTGGCCCTGCCCGCGGCCTCCTTTCGCAAGCCCCCGCCGCGACCCACGGCGGCCCCGGCCGGGGCGGCGGGCTGCCAGGCCGGCCTGGGCCCGTGGCCGGGGGCAGGCCCCAGCCCCCGTGCGGGTGGGCTGCGTGTCCTCGTCGCCCGGCCGCCTCCCTCCCCCCGCCGGCCGCCGCGTCCTAGAGCCCGTCGGGGCCAGGCGGCCGGCCCGCCGCAGGCCGGACGAGCCCCCGGCCCAGCCGCGGCGCGGGTGGAAGGGCTGAGCGAGGGGTGACTCAGAGGCGCGCATCTGGCACCACAAGTATTTAGGAAATTGCCGTTCTCTTAAAGGCAACCGTGTATTTATTTCTCTGGGGCGAAAACGAGGGAGTTGCGCTCCGCGACGGCGCTTTTGGTCAGCAGTCCTGGCAGGGGAAGCGGCTGCCGGCGGACAGCGGGATGCGTGGTCCGGAGGAAGAGGAGGGCTTTTGCAGTCCTGCTACAGAACAAGAACTGGAAACACACAGAGAGGCGAACGGTTATGGTAGAATATATGCTGTTTATTTATGAACGTAACCAGGACTTCTGACAAACTTTATATGCGGTTTCCCCCCCAAATTCAAAAAAAACCCCACCGACGTGTGTGCATATACATACACGTATACATACCCATACACACACACCGCACACGCACACGGCACACGCATACACACGCCCCCAGCACTGTGCTCCCGCTGTCGCGCTTTCAAACAGCTTCGCGTCTCTACCTTGTTCTCCTCTCCCATCATGACTATTTCAACTGGACGAATTCTTGTGCAGCTACGACATGAGGAAGAAATGCTCTGTGTGGTGACCAGCGCTCCCTGGAAGGACGCCTGTTTGTTTGTTTATTTTTCTCTCACCCCGGGAGAAGCTCCAGAGTCCAAAGGTGCCGGACGAGGCTCCTCGCCCCACCGCAGGCGTCCTGCAGCCCCAGGGCCTGCGCCCCCTCCCCGGCACCTCTGCCTTGGGGTTGGGAGCCAGCAGCCGGCCCGGGACACCGTGAAGAAGGCAACACACACTCACGCTCACCCACCCACCCACACAAATAATAAAATAACATTGCAGCACAAGGGCATAGTCTCTGTCACCAGATAAGAAAGTCGTGTGATGGCAAAGATCTAAGTAATGCAATAAAAATAAAGTGTAGCTAGTATACACGGAAAGGCTTTCACATTACATGAGGCACAGCTTGGACAGACAGAGACTTGAAGAGGAGCTAAATGTCCTGAATAAAGCAAAATACACTGAAAGTTCATAGTAAATACCCGCATCGATAGGTATTTATTCATTTGTGCTTCGCCACGTTGTGACATACAGTACAAGACACTGCTGCTCTTCCTTTTGACGGAAGGAGCTCGCCACACTCCCTCGCAAGCTGCTGCTCCGTCAGTCCTGGGCCATCCATCGGTCCCGCAGCGGCGGTGGCCCCTGCCCTGCTGCCAGCCAAGGCAGGGGACAGGGCTTGGCAGAGGCAGCCCAGCCAGGCTGGGACAGTCCCGGCAGCGGTCCAGCAGCCGCCCCGCACCTCAGTGCTCCGAACGGGCATCCGGCGCTGCACGTCTCTCGGCCTCGGCCCTCTCCTCGCCGGCCTCCCCGCTGCTGCCCCTGCCTGCTGCACCGCAGGCCAGCCGGGGGGGGGGGGGGGGGCCTGGCCGGCACCCCCAGAGGCCCTGTCCCTCAAGCCTGCACGTCCATCACCCTTGTTCCTCACGCCCTGCCAGGCTGGGGGGAACAGAAAGCCCCAGAGCTCCTGCAGCCAGCTTTTAAGGCACATCTGGGTCGCTGTGTGTGCTTTATTACTATTATTATTATTATTGTTATTTACCCTGTGTAGACACGTGGGCTTTCGAATGTCTTCCTTCCCCTCGCCTTTCTCCTCATAAAACCCACCATGTTTTCAGCTTATTCGTGTGTAATCCCTAAGGCACAAACCTTTTAATACTACAGCTGCCTGGCTTCTTGTATTGGTGGTTAATTGTTAAAAAACCAACAAACAAAAGAGAAACGAACCAAGCCCCCCCCGCCCCCCTCCCCCCCCGAAACAATCTGAGATCGCTGCGCTCCGGCACGTATAGTATCTATAGGTGAGCGGGGGCAGCCCGGCAGCGGGCGCGGCCGCCCCGCCAGTCCCGGCGCGGCACGGCGCTAGGCGCAGCTGCCCATGGCCTTCACCAGCGAGCTCTCGGGCAGCTGCCTGAAGATGCCCCGCAGAGTCTCCAGCTCCCGGGTGAGCTGCTCCACCCGCTTGCGCAGCCGCTCGTTGTCGGTGGTGAGCTCCAGCACCTTCTGTTGCGTCTCCACGTTGCGCTGCTTGGCCTTGTCCCGGCTCTTGCGCACCGCGATGTTGTTGCGCTCCCGGCGCACCCGGTACTCGTTGCTGTTCTTGTCGACTGTCTTTTTCGATTTGCTCCGGTGGTCCGCGGGCATCATCTTGAGGGCGCCGGCGGCGGGCAGGCCGCCGGGGGGGTGCGGGTGGTGCGGGTGGTGCGGGCTGGGCACGGGCGTGGGGGGCGGCGTGGGGTGCCCGGGCTGGAGGTGCATGGTGGTCTGGGCGCAGTGGGCGATCTGGTACTGCAGGTGGGACGGGTGCTGCTGCGGAGCGTGGTGGGGGTAGAGGGCCGAGAGGGCCGCCGACTTGACCTCCTCCTCCTCGCGGGGCTCCTGCTTAATCACCAGCGGCCGCAAGCCGGGCGCGGCGATGCGCTCGTAGAGGGGGTCGAGCTTGCCGTCCATGTAGCCGGCCACGCAGCCGAAGAGCGGCTGCTGGTGGTGCTGCTGCTGGTGCCCCGGCGCCGAGGCGGCGGCGCCGGCCCCATGCATGCTGTGGAAGTCGAAATCCCCGGCCAGGATGGCCTTGGCTTTCTCCTGCTGCTTGCTGTGCTGGAAGAGGTCGGCCAGGAACTCGTCGTTGAAGGCAGCGGGGTCGATGTAGGCGCTGATGTCGATGGAGTTCTCGTTCTCGCAGATGTCGCCGAGCTCCGCGCCGCCCGGAGCAGGTGCCGCCGCCGAGGGAGCCTCTCTGTAGCTGTAGGCGCTGCCGGGCAAGGGAGTCTGGAGCTGGTGGTGCTGGCCGCTGCTCATCGGGGGCCGGGAATCGACCTCGTAGAAGTTGGCTTGCTCCATGAAGCACCTACAGTCTGCCGGGCATGGTGAAGGGCTCCTGCAATCCAGGTTTCGGACGGGGCGGCGGCAGCGGCGGCGGCTCTACCAAGCCCGCGGCACCCCGCGGCAGCCCGGCCCTCGGCGGCGAGCGGCACCGCGGCACGGTGCTGCACGGCGCTGCACGGTGCTGTGCTGCACGGCACGGCACGGCACGGCACGGTGCTGCACGGCACGGCGCGCCCGGAGCCCGTCCCCCGCCCCAGCCCGCCCGAGCCCCACTCGCTGCCTGCCTGCCCTGTTGCTAGTGGGTTGCCGCGGTCCTGCGTGCCGTATATATACACACCCCCGCAGCAGGGCCGGGGATCGCCCTCTAGTGTCCAACCTCCTTTGACCACCGCGCAGCCGGGTCTTAGCGCCCCGGCAGGGCGAGAGCCGCCCGCCCGCCCGCCCTCCCCCGGGGGCCGCCGCGGGGAGAGCGGCCCGCACGCCCCGGCCCCCCGCCGCCGCCGCCGCCCCGAGCTCGGCGGGCGCAGGGCGCTGGGCTACGCCCGCCGAGGAGGCTCCGCGCTGGTAAGAGGCCCGGGGAAACGGCGCGGAGGCTTTGCGCCCTCCCTGCCCGGGGCCGCTCGGCGGGGCAGGGCGGCCCAAGGCGGCTGGTGCGTTCCCACCGCCCGCTCCCACCCCTGCGCCCAGCGGCTCCCCGGCCGCAAGACGGAGCAAAGGCTCAAAGGTCACCGCCGTCCGCGCGTTCTCGCAAATATTTGGCCAGGCGGGAATATTCGCCCGGCCGTGTTTGCCTGCGGGACCCGAGGCGCCGCTTCCCCGGCGGCGGCTGCCTGCCGGCAGCGCCCTGTCGCCGGGCGGGCGCGGAGCGGGCCGGCGGGGAGGGCTGCGCCGCGTCCCGCCGCCGTCCGGCTCCACCGGCGGGACCCGCGGGGCTCGCCCGGTCACGGCGGGACCCGCGGAGCCCGGCCTCGAGCGGCGCTAGGACCCGTCCAGGGATGGCGCCCGGCGGGCAGGGGCGGAGACCTCGGGGGGCAGCGGAGGCTTCCCCGGCTCGGCTCGGCTCGGCTGGGCTCGGCGGTGAGCGGCCGCGGGCCGCCCTGCCCGCCTCTGCGCTTCACGTCGGTCCGCCAGGCCCGGAGGAGCTGCCCCCCCCCCCCCCCCCCGCCCACCCCGCCCCGGGACGGGACGGCGCGGCCCGAGCCGGGCCACCTGCGGCCCCGGTGCCGCCGGCGCCCCGCGGCTTTCGCCGTAGGCGGGACGGGGGGGGTGCCCGCGCGGGTCTCCCCCTCACCCCCCGCGCGAATCAAGCAGGTAAACTTAATTACAGATTTCCCAAAATGCACACACAGCAATCTCGACCGGTGTCGGGCGCGGGCCGACTCCCGGCGTTTACCCGAGATAAACCCGGGCGCAGCCGGGCCCCGCTCCCCGCGGCGCGGCGGTCGCCAGGTAACCCGGGCGTGTGCCCGGCCCCGCCGCGGCAGCCTCCCGGGAGACGCTGAGCGCCTTCCAGCCGCCGTTTCCTGGCGGCTTCGGAGGCGGCCATCGATGCTCCCGCACGGCGGGGCTGGAGAGAGGAGCTGCGTGCCTCGGCCACCGCGACTGCCCGGCCAGGGCAGCGGGGTACGGCCCCGCTGCAGCCCCCGGGTAGAGCCGCAGCCTCCCTGGCAGCCCCCGGGTAAAGCCGCAGCCTCCCCCCGGCAACCCCCGGGTAGAGCCGCAGCCTCCCCGCGGCAACCCCCGGGTAGAGCCGCAGCCTCCCCGGCAGCCCCCGGGTAAAGCCGGAGCCTCCCCGGCAGCCCCCGGGTAGAGCCGCAGCCTCCCCGGCAGCCCCCGGGTAGAGCCGCAGCCTCCCCGGCAGCCCCCGGGTAGAGCCGCAGCCTCCCCGGCAGCCCCCGGGTAGAGCCGCAGCCTCCCCGGCAGCCCCCGGGTAGAGCCGCAGCCTCCCTGGCAGCCCCCGGGTAGAGCCGCAGCCTCCCTGGCAGCCCCCGCTTCCAGCTTCAGCTTGGGGGGGGGGCCGCGGTGAGGATGCGCACGATCTCCTCCTGCTGCCATCCCTCGCAGTCGGCCGAGCAGATGTATCTGGCCCCCCTCGCATACCTCCCAGGTGCGCCTTGAGAAGCCCCACGGGCATTCAGCTCTGCTGGTCCGGAAGGTCCCTTTGAAACTGGCATAGAGAGAGGACAAGTCAAGGCCGCTGGAGCAGGTGCAGGCTTCAAATTGCTACAGGAAGATTTGTCAGAGAAAATGATTCAAACATAGCGATGGCTGGAGAAAAAAAAAAAAAAGCTGCGATTCTTAGTTCTGGATGTTCTAGTAAAACAGAAACTTGTGACAGTAAATTCCTTGCTCAGAAAGGGTTTGACAGATTCCTTGCAATTAAAAAAATAATTGACAAAGTCTAAAACAGGAAACAAAATTACAATGGACTAGGAACCCATGGTTTTGTACCACACAATGCACACGTGAACCTCTGGTTCACGAGCAAAAGCAAGGCCAGCCGAGTCAGTTGGCTGTTGCACACTAGCATCCTCTTAGGAGAATGGATTCTGTGATTACAGCAGGGAAACATACTTGTTTACAAACTACAGAATATACTTTTCACCTTTCACTATCAACAGAAAAAAAAAATCCTAAATTCTTGTTATATACAGTCAGCATTTTCTAAAATTACACGTGTTGGCTTCAACGCAGCAGCAGAGCCTCGCAGGGGTGCTTCAGTGGTCCACGGGGAGCTGTAGCACTGTCTAAACAACCAAAACACCCGTAAGAACTCTGCACAAAGTCATGATACAGGGGAAAAGCCTCAAGTCTGTGACAGGAGCAAGTTTTGCTTCAGAGTGGAGAGTAAAATGTCCCCGACTGCACCCGGCTGTGCAAATTGTGCTTGTTCTACTCAAGGGAGCCCGTTCCCTGAAAACAGACAAACCCAGAGCTGGACTTCTTGCCTGCTGGGAGACATATTGTCTGGAATAGTAGCTGGTGAGCAGCTTATAGTCGGAGTTTTCAAAGGGCCTTATCCGACTCTGAAGTCGGCAGAAACAGGAATAGGCCATGGACATTTCAAATAAAAGGTCAGTGCTGCATGAAACAGCAGAAGCGTATAACTAAGTTTGTCATTTAATAACGATACCTACGCCTCTGTAGTCTTAAAACGCTCTCACATTTTATAATCATTCTGAAATTAAGGCCTAACCACATATTAAAAGACATTCAAAGTAAATCAGAAAGTTTAGGATCAGATTCCATTCCTAATTACTGTAATTAACGAACAAGTCCCCACAATTTAAAGACTGGTTTGCTCAGTACTTTTTTTTTTTTTTTTTATGTAGACCCCTTTTATCTAAGTTAAGAACTTTTAAATAATCTCTTTTTACACAAAAACATAAATTCCTTTTCAAATTGTTTCAATATGGTATAAAATGAGGTTCCCAGGCTTAGACAAATAAGACAATTCTTCGTCTTTTTATCGTCCCTCCTTCTTTGAAGGCAACTAAAATATTTAGAAGCTCATCATCCTTCAGACAAGCACAAATGCCTATTTCCACATTCATATGAACAGTGACTGATACCAAATACTTGAAATCTAATGTCAAGAGAAAACTTTGGTTCTCGTTGCTTCGGTTAGATGTGTCAGGGAGTTAATTTAACTAAAAGAGGAAGGATGTCTGTTGCATACTATGGATCCCTGAAGCAGCGTGGCTGTCAACTCTTGAGGGTGCTATTCTTCCATCTCAAAGCAGATCTCGCTGTCTAGAAGCTAGGGGAGGACGGGAGAAGTGCTCCACAATTCAAAACAGCACCAGAAGTCATTTTTACAAAGTCAGCTGTGCTGGTTTCTGCTAGCAGGGAAGGAAACTGAATAGAAAAACATAATTGTGGAGGAATGTAAATATCTGCTTTATATAGGTGAATTTGTGACTGTTAAGGGTTTTTAATTGCACTGGAACACTGAAGTCTCTTCATTTCACCTGAACTTGGCTCCTGTGCTGTTCTCCGGCCTTTGACTCCCATGGGCTGCAAAACCTGGCTACAGGATCCAGGGAGGCTTTCAAGGCTGTGCGGGCAGTACAGCGCTCTGCTTTCTGATCCGACAGCTCGGAAGTATGTACAGAACATGGCATGTGGCAGCCCCGTTAAGAATCAGAGTGCTATTACACATTTATTTTACTACCTTGTTAAACTAGAATATTTCATTGCTACTGACAACACTCCAGAATGTCCTGTCTGCACGCAAATCTTCTTGGGGTGAATGCCAGCATCATGGCCCAACCTCTCCTCTCTCCCAGCTGCAGAAGGGGGGGGTGGGGGGGGGGCAGGAGACAGATTTGGTTGGGCAGGGACAGGCACTGTGGGGCAGAAAGGACAGTACAGCTGGCCTGGAAGTGACAAGGGCACATTATCCTCAGCTGTGCGTTGTGCTGTGCCCCGAGTGCACCGGGGGAGTAAGCAGGGATGGAGCAGCAGGAGTTTCCTATGCGAATAAAGAGCTGGCAATTTACCATCTTACTTCTTGTGGTGTAATGAAACACAAACTTCTCCCCTCTCCTGTGTTTTCTTCCCCAGGGGAAACACAATACTGCACATAAAAGCTGCCGCACATGACAATTTTCAAAGAAAAGGCTTTATGTGCCAAAGCCTTGGAGGCCGGTAGATCAGTATGCAGCACGGTATGACAAGGCAACCAGGACCTTCCCTTCAGCCGGGCAAGGCAGCTGGTGACCGATCACCATTTTTGATGTGCAGTTTGGTCCAATGACAGATGATTTAATTATCCTTACAGCTTTTCTCCTTTGGAGAAACACTGTTTACAACTCCAAGGTGAACCAAGTCAAATCCATACTATCTTCCTCTTCCCTTTTTGTATCATTCCCCTTGTCTTCAGGGTCTCTATGATTGCGTCCTCAACCCTTGCTGTCCTTGTACTCTACTGACTTCTGGCTCTTCTCCTAAGAGCTCAGGCCTTTGCAGTTTCCAAGTAAGCTGCCTGGGAGCATCTTTTCACTTCCATTTACCTGATTACTGCTCACCTCCATTCAAATGGCGCTCATAACCCAATCTGTTTCCAACTTGTCACCTGTAATCAGGTACAATCAGTCTGTGAAGCTGTGATTTATCCATTCACAATTTTTGCATGGTTAATGAGCCATGACATACATAGTTCCTCTTTCATAATTAGGACTATATTTCACTGACCATATTCACGGTGCCCAGAATATCCCGAATGCTTTTCAGATACAGGATTAAGTTCTGTTCCAAAGAACTGGTGCAGCCCCTTAGCTGGCGTACAGGTTATGCAGCAGAATAATAATAGGGTAGTTATGATACTCCAAACTCAGTTCCCAACTCTGCTTTTAGGGGCAGAGTGTTCTCAAGATACTCTCTGAATATTATAACTCTTAGAATATAGCTGGCTACTTCTAATGGCATCATCCAAGATGTAATCCAAAAATGGAGATTTAACCTCCTTGTAAATTCAGAAAACTGGAACATAGCTTGTACCTGTGTTTGCACATAGGTGACACCAACTTCAGACATTTAATTTAGATGCTCTCAAAAGTGCCTACATGAGCTATGCAGGGAACTCAGGCTCACAAATCTCAATGTCCTGAACCATACCTACAACTACATACTGAAATAACAGGATCTCAATAGTCTTGTCATGTATAAAGTCAGCTGGACTGCACACCTCGGTTAGCATCACTATTTAACAAAATCCTGCTAGTTAGAGCAATAGCATCTCCTCACTTGTATGAGTAGTTCACTCTGATACCCAAAGCATACTCAGATTATTAGCTCCTCCTAAAAATACTCATTTGCAATACTAACTAAAGTAGCAGCTAAAGCTAAGCATATATAAGTAACTGTTCTAGAGCACACCTATGTGAACACTGCAATGTAAAACCAAATCATACAAGAATAAAATACCCGTGTTTGTCTATTATACATGTGTTCTGACTTTGCATTAATCCTTTGAAAATATTCATGTAGTCATCCTGTAACGTTATCCACACCTGTTCTTTTAATGCAAAAGGTAGTTTATTGGGGTAAGCATAACTTCAGCAATGTGTAAGGAGACCGTGTATAGTCAATCCCAAATCATCCGGTCTTCAGAAGGTACATTTACAAAGATGGGCTAATACATTTTGAGAAGGCTACTTAAGTAATGAGGAACCTTGCCACTGACTTACATGTTACTTCTTTCTGACCTCAAAAGACTTTCAAAAAGGAGATGGTTGTCGTGGTTTAACCCCAGCTGTCAACCAAGCACCATGCAGCTGCTTGCTCACCCTCCACATCCCGGTGGGATGGGGGAGAGAATTGGAAGGGCAAAAGTAAGAAAACTCGTGGGTTGAGATAAGAACAGTTTCATAATAATTGAAATAATAACAACAACAACAACAACAACAACGGTGAACAGCAAAACAACAAAAAGAGGAACAAAACCCAGGAAAACAAATGATGCAACTGCTCATCACCCGCCAACCAAAGCCCAGCCCGTCCCCGAGCAGCGATCGCTGCCCCCCGGCCAACCCCCCCCAGTTTCTATACTGAGCATGACGTCCTATGGTATGGAATAGCCCTATGGCCAGGTTGGATCAGCTGTCCTGGCTGTGCCCCCTCCCAGCTTCTTGGTGGCAGGGCATGAGAAGCTGAAAAGTCCTTGACTTAGTGTCAGCACTGCTTAGCAACAACTAAAACAC
Organism: Pelecanus crispus; assembly: GCF_030463565.1. Taxonomy (NCBI): domain Eukaryota; kingdom Metazoa; phylum Chordata; class Aves; order Pelecaniformes; family Pelecanidae; genus Pelecanus; species Pelecanus crispus. The sequence goes on from NC_134650.1 coordinate 37,046,100, forward strand.
CAGTGTGTTATCAACATTATTCTCATACTAAATCCAAAACACAGCACTATGCCAGCTGCTAGAAGAAAACTAACTCTATCCCCGCCAAAACCAGGACAATGGTACAGCATGGCTCAGGCTTCATCACTCTTTCTAAGTAGTTCTTGTTTCCACTATGGACATTATTCTGAGAGTATCTGCAAAAAATAAAATAAAAAGAATTATATTATGGAAATATCACAATATGTTAGGTACTTTCCAGAAGTATAGAAAAAGACCCTGTGCTACACAAAGAATTTACAATCAGAAGAGCAAGACATGAAAAGTGAGAGCGATGGGACTGGAAAGGAAGAGGAAGACCAGCTTATAAAAACAGAGTCACGCCATTTCTTAATTATGTATTTTAGTACATGACACATCCTGTCAGAAGGCTGAGTCCCTGACATGGACTAAGTTCTATGTTCTCATCCTCTCTAAATCAACTTTGCTCCTCTTTAGGGGAGACAGTTACAAGGATCAAAATTAATTAAATAGTAAAAACACAGTAAGAAGTTACATTCTGTAGCACAACACGGATATGAAAGCCTCATGCTGTTGTTCCACAGATGAACGCGTTGCTGAATCCACGGCAGGCTTCAGCAGGATAACTGCACGAGGCCTCTAAGAGAACTCAAGCATCTGGTGGGCTTTTTACACTTGTCATACATTGAAGCTATTGTGTGGTTCACAAATCAGACAATGGGACAGCCTCACTACCCAGTAGCTCATGGTTTTTGATTCCCAGCCTGCAAATATTCAATGCTCAAAGTACCTATGGAATTAAGGACTACGACCTGGAAATATGAAGATAATACACCTTTGGTGCAACCCTTCTTTTATTAATGTCATAAAGCATTTGGCTTCAGTGGCAGAAAGGTTTGGGGCCACACTTGGCTCATATTTTAAAATGTCAGGTTTTATAAATATTCACTCTATACTAATAGAAAGCGCTTTTACTGCCCAGTATGGATGCCATCTTGTATCTGAAAATATGACCTCCCTGTTGAGCTAAACCCAGCTTTCTCTAATTATCCCACCGCCAGCCCAGGGATTACTGGCATGAGTAATCTAAGCAGGAGTTGGCCTACTAAATGAAAAATGTCAAAGGCAGCAAGAGGGAAGGGAGGCACAAGGGAGCTCTGCAAAGTTCGTAGAGTCACTTGGTGACATCACCAATGAATCCAAACCGTGATCAAAGCAACCGCCAACACTGGGGAACACCAGATGCACAGAAGCAGGAAGCAAGTCAGAGGCAATCTCAGCTTGAAAATGATCGCAGTTTTGTTATCAGTTTCAAGCTAATAATAGTGATACTTCTGGCATCAGAATTTCCCTGACTCTTCTAAAAATAACCACTGCACCGTTGTGATGATGAGACTTAAGAGGCAGCCTACACTTACGAGCTGGCATACGGCGCTGAAGTGCCCATCTGCAGCACGCTGACCCTGCCACAGTGATTTCACCTCAAGACTGACCATGCAGTAGGCTGATGGGGCAGCACCGGCTCTCCTGCAACCACTGGCGGGTGACGTGAGAAATGGCCTTTCATTCCTTGCAGGGATTCCAAAGGGCACTGGAAAACATCCACCGAAAGGACCTGGCACTCCTGCCTGCTGAGGTAACACCTATTCTGCTTTCTCAGCCTTCATAGAAAGAGAGGTTGCACACAGTAACGGTGTTCTGTTCATAAAAATAAGGAGACATTACTCACCACTCCATGAATTCCACAAGACCTTCGCATTTACATTTTTCTGTTCAAACTGGAACCTTATGCTTTAGGTAGAACAAGTCTTTATCTTAAGTGCAATAAGAGTTAATCACAAACCAGGTGAGTCTAACGATCAGTATGTTTTTCCTGAAAGGATCACAGTCCCATAAAAATCTAGAAACTGAAGATGGGAGGTTACAAGGACATTTCAAAGTTTTAGAGGAAACAGGACTAGCTACCTCAAGTTATGATGCTTAGAAGAAACCATTCTTTCTGCTTAGTTTTTAAAGGCGTCCGACAGCTGAGCTACAGAGTACTTTAAATAAATATTATCAGAATTCATATGGATAAAGTGAGAAGACTTGTTTTGAAGGAAGCCATCATCTTTTTAATTCATTCTATGGAAGCATAAAAATGATATTTTGTTTGCAATAATATTTCAGAAAGTAAAAAGCCAGTGACAGTGCTAGGCTGTTTGCAAGGTGTTTTGGTATCTAAATCCTCATAAAGCAATGCTGAAAAGGCACTGCCCTTCAGCTAGGAGGTAGCAACAATGTCATGTGACTTACATGGCCATATAGTTAATAGTGGACCTAAGTATAATCAAAGCTAATCATTCAGCAACAGCCCAGGGCTGAGAAATTTTGAATTCCAGACAAAAAGTCCTTGCAAACTACTTGTGTTTCTAAGTAAAAAATGAACCAGCTATGAATTGGGTTCCCATACTGCAAAAATGTCTTTTTTTTTTTTTTCCTTCTACTGCTGTAATTAAAGATAGGAAATGGGAATAAGTTTTTGGAGTCTAAATTATTCACTCTGAATAATTCTTTCAGACCTAAACAATTAAACTAGATGCTAATTTTATGCAAATTACATGTAATATATTAATATGAGCATAAATCCTACATTCCTTAACAAACCCCAACATTCTATTAATGGGGAATATGAGCAGTACAAACTGCTCACATTTATGACATAAACGAGGTAAATATAACATAAAGTGAAATTTAACATGGCAAAGTAAAATTTAATTTTAGAAAAATAACTCCTATATTCTTTAACAGCAGGCAAAAATTCCAGATTTTTAATTATGTGACTTGCACGGTTCTAAAAAGAATTCATGCAACATGTTTTGGTGTTGGGTGCTACAGTACTGGATTTTATTTTATTGAAATGTATTATTTTAAAAGGAAGATGATGATTTAAAAACCTGCCTGCCACAGGACCCATTGCATGGTGAGAATGAATCCATGCTGGTTGTCTGCAGTCTGACGCTCAGCTGCCAAAAGAGGACAGAAAAGTGTAACTCGGCACAGAACCCTGTTGCTCCCTGTCAGAGAAACAACTGCTGACAGTAACCACAGCCAACACAGCTGGTATTTAGGTTGAATAAGACAGTACAGCTGAGAGTGGGTCAGTATTTCCCATTAAAAAAGGGGCTATTCCACACCAGCATGAATGTTCTGGGGTCTTTTAGAAGGGCTTAGTAGATGGAAGTATTTATATAACTAAGTGCAGGGCTTATGGACCATTTACATTTAACTTAACTCATCAAGAGATCATTTGCATCTACGGTACTGTCTAGACCACACGGGAATTACTTTTCTCCATTATTAATAAACTGAAATAAACATCACTTAGCCAGCTCAGCAGGTCATTGATAAAAGTTTGAGGCTCCCATTTCCTTCTTTTTTATGGAAGTGCAAGACACTGTGGGTCTCCTAACTATAGTTGTCCCTTGTACATAGCTGTGCAAGCTCAGCTGCTGATTCCACTGGATATGCAAAAATCGATGCCTGTATTTTATGGAAGACAATCAAACCCTAAATATCGGTGTCCCTATTATGAGAAAAGGCTAAATGTTCAAACTCTGGGAAATGCTGCAGGTAGAGCTCAGATCTTCTGACACATCAACTGCAAACTCAGTCTTCAGGAAGCCAGACTTTGCCCCGGTGCCCCTTGCTGATTTGTTTCCGTGGGCTCAGAGCTATTCAGTCAAATCTCCCTTGCAGCACTGAAATAATTCTAAGTTCTTGGATCTACATATTTTGGTAAGGGCTAAAAAAAAATCCATCTGATGGTAGAGTATCAGAATATGTGACGTATCAAATTTTAAGCCTACTGAAAATCTTTCCGGAAAACTATTTAAAAACACCCAGAAGGAAAGTAAAAGCATGCACGCTCTTCAGTTTTACCATAGCTCAGCTACCAATGCTGCTACAGCATGAAGTATCTGAGAGCTGCCTGTGAACTCCCACTAAACGTACGGCCACAGGTAGTGTGCCTTCACATGACGAAAGCCAAAGACTGGCTTTCTGGGGCCAACTGTTTCAGAATATGCTGCAGTATCCTCTCCTGATGCCATACACTAGTGTTGAATAAATGTCCCTACATCAAGACAGTGTTCACACACATGAAATATTTTGTTATAAACTTCTTGTGCTTAAGGCATTGGCATTTGTGCCCAAGGCTTTCCAGTTATTTATGGCACCAGCGTAGCACAACATCTCATGTTAGCTTGTTAGCATTAAGGTAGTCTCTCATAGCTGGAGTTCCCTGAGACTGGCTGCCTACGTGCATGTTCCTGACAGGAGTACACATACACCTGTGTGCACTCAGCCTGTCTTCATTCTGTTCATAGGAAGGAAAAGACCAGCACGTGTGCTACGCTCCTCAGTTTTGTCCCACCTGCTGAGTCCCTTAATGTCAAAGGGCTTTACGCAAGAGGAAAAAGAGGATGGACGCGAGGTAAAGGTACACATAAACAACGTACCCCAAAGAATTTCATTTCCTGGTAAGCAAAGTCCTTTTCTCCAACTGCCAAACCACATTTCCACCGGGACTGTGGGTGACTTCAAAGCAATGCCTGTACTCCCTGGAGGAGGGCCTCAAAAACCTGGACAAACGAGTGTGACTTTTACCACATTCTTTGTGCGCTTCAAAGGTTTCTACGATTGTGTACAGCTTGGTAAAGTCCTCTTTGGAACGTGTACGTTCAGCAAATATTGGGTATGCAGAGAAACAGTCTTCAGGGAAGCCACCACGCTTTGGTGGCTGCTGGTATTATATCAATTGCCAGCGCGCATGCAGCACTGGGAGTCTACGAGAGCAGGTTCAATATGTTTTGAAGTGTTCTGTGCTCCCATCAACTTTTCCTTTGCATTTTACACTTTTTTGTCCCATATTTTCGCAGACAGGCTGTTCCCCTCTAAGTCACTGACATCAACTTTGTTGTAATATTGCTGATCCTGAATTCCTTCCTCAGGCAAAATTCCTGATAATTTCAGCTGGTGTCTTAATTGTGTAAGAACTTCTGACCAAATAAATCATGACCAAATAAACCCCACACGATGGCTAAACAACTCAGAACAAGGAGAGTTTCCTCTGTACAAACATTTCCTGAGTTGGTTTCTAAGGCCAGTGAGGTGCAGAAACATGACCTCAAAGGACATGCTAGTGAGGGAGGGACCATAAAGCTTCTCCTGACTATCAGAGGGAAATCTGATCTAGTTACTGCTGAGAGAAAATCAGATGAGCCCTTCTCCAGTGACATTGTTGTCCCTGGGACATGCTACCAAAGTGCCTTTTTCTACAAATCTAGCTGCTGTGTTTATATTCAATAGAAACCTAATGCTAGATTGTGCCTGGTAAATTCAGTATGACAGAGATATGCAGGTGCCTGCAAGTGTAAGTGTAATTGCTTTGTTCTTTTGGGAGTCTCTAGTATGTGAGAAGGTATGCAGAGCCAAAGAGCAGAGGGAGCTGTGCCCCACTGTTTCTTTGGAATTTGCTTCCATTTCAGGAGGCAGAAAAAGAAAAAACAGTTAACTCACCAGATGCAGAGAATCAACTTTCTGGAAGGAGGATGGCACTGTTGAAGTAAGCACTTCTTCTGTTGGGGACAAGAGACAGACTCTACTTGCCTGACGAAAGTATCACTGTCACTGATCATCTAGCACAACATTCTCCTAGATGTTAGTAGCGGGAGGTCAATCACAGACATGCTGTAATTGCCAATACACTTTCTCAAATTGTCCTCCCACAATTTTTGTACGATCCAGGCATAAATAACTCATTTTCTGTTCACTTCTATGAAGAGAAGTGAGGCAGAGTAAACAATCAGGTGGACTATTCCCTGCCAGATGCCAAGCTCTCAGTTTCTTTTTTCTTTTCAAGTGGCTATTCATTGAGCTTTTTATGGTATTTCAGAGGTCATATAGGTTGCGGGGAATAATAAAGTCATTGATAAGAAAGAAGTTTGTGTCCTCATTCTCCGAAAAACATGAGAGTGAAGAAGAAACAGAGCCGTGCCTCTCCAATTTCATTGCTTTTCTGGAAGGGTATTTATTTTAGGCTTCTGTTCTGAAGAACCATTTTGAAGTGTGGATAAAATTCATCCCTAAAACTATTTACTCCTCTTGATATCATATGAATAAGGTAAAGTTCTTCACTGGAGTATACCCCGTGACAAATAATGCCCTAGTAATTATGGGTGGGGATTTTCATGCGGTGACTGATGATGCCTTGGAAAAGAGCCATGGCACTGTGCATTCAGAAGCTAAGCTATCTAAATCCTTGCAGACCTCATTTATGCTTTTGGGAATATAGGACAGGTGTGGCAGTTACTAAACCTGGATACTTGAGAATTCACCTCTTATTCCCAGGTGTGGGCCATTAATTCTCGCTCAGACTTGTTCAGTTCTAACAAGTCTCTTTTGAACCAGATTTTATATGTGCATAAATACACACACGATACATAGCATTTTCCTTTCAATCCATTTATCTACTTTGTTTTCACTCACCTTTAGCTATGCAGCCTCACCTTACCTAACATTTTACATACACATGGCAGCAAACCTCAATATTGATCAGTGGCAGTCTACAAATCCCTGTCACATTCTGTAGATACCAGAAGACTTGCAGTTTGCATTGTATAGTACAATTAAAGAAGTTCAGGTAAAACTCAAGCCAAGCCCCAGTGCAATTCACAGCAATGGCTATACCAATTTTAATTGGATCACGAGACATCAGAGCAAAGCCAGCGAACACTCAAACACAAACATAGGTTGATAAAAATGGTAACATCCTGTAAAAAAAAAAGGTAAAGAAACATGGGGCTCCTTCCTTTTGTTAGATGCTCTTCCAGAAATCTGAACACTTTGGGGTAATGTGACACACCTAGAGCCTCCTCCCAAGGCCGGGCATTCTTCAGGGACACACCTGATATTTTCAAACTCAAATACCTACAAGAAAGCTTCTAATTTCATATCCTGATATTTCTATAGAATGTCACAGATAGTAACCCCAGCTGCTTTGCTCATTTTGAAGGGACTTGTGGCTACTGAACACTAATAAATATCTGGTCATCTTTATTTACTTAAAATACGTTGGTCGTCATCTAAGCAGTCCTCTGGAACACCGTGAAGAGAGGAGATGATGTAGTTACGTGTTAAACTTTGAAAAAGCACACATTGTGACAGTATTTTTATGTGCACAGAATTGTCACAAGACAACATAGGATCACTTGGGGTAATGAGATGGCCTTCTACCTCCAAATCCCTCAGGAAGCCACTGCTGTAGTGGTACGCTTCTCAGATCAAAGTACTATCTTGTGAAATGAAACATCAGTATTGGAGAACGTGAGCTGGTTTGGCTTGAAGCACAAATTCCTGACAGCATGAAGAATAAGCATAGGCTGGGTAAGAGTTTTACTAAAAAATAAATTTATCATCAACAAGTATTTTGTAGCTATGAAAGAGAAGCCTCTGATACGTGACTGTTAAAGAACCCAGCCTACTAACCAGAGTTATGGTTATATACATACAAAATGGTTAAACATATGGTTATATAACATACAAAAAAAGTGAAACTTGCTAAAATGGGCACAGCTCTACCTATGCAGCTGGCTAGTTCTAAAAGTGCTAGCTAAGTTTCTGATTAAGAAGTTTAATTTCCTGATAATGGCACGAAATGAAAATACAGCAATTAAGGAATTAAATCGCAGGGCAAAACTAATGCAGATTCTACCTAGATGAAACCAGTCCATCAGGCATGAAGTACCAATCCCCCACTTAAAACTGTAGAGGAAATGGGAACAGCTGTAGCTGGAGAGAAGTGTGGCATGTAACACCTATAGAAGTGACAGCTTGGGTTTCTAGTAAAAGCGCTCATCGACATATTCGTTTTCTCAGACACTGTAAGATTTCTGTGTTAGCCTGATTCATTTTGCTATCACCCAACAGCCTGCTGAAGATGTGGGGCAGGGAACAGCTGTCTAGGTTTTTTTTGTCCTCCTGTATTTGAGAAACATTCCCTTTATTCTGCCCATGTAATTGAGTTAATCTCTTTTCAGAAACCAGTATCCGGATAACTTTAATATTTTGATAACTGCAAATAAGGGAAGTAGTACTGGAAGATGCAGAACTAGAAACTGGAAATACTTAGTTGCAAGACTTATTAGCTGCATAGAGAGAAAGAACAAAGGCATTGGCTTTTTCCTGTAAATGAACTCCAGGCAGTGTTACAATAAAATGGATGTTTGCTATTAGAACAGAATGGCTCCTTTCTTTACTTAGTATTTTCTAGAACAAAAGCGTTGTAACTTTCCAAGGCTATACTGAGTCAGTACTAGAACTAGAAGTACAATCCTGAAATAGCAGTCAACCACTAAGCAATGTTTCCTCTCCTTCCTCTTCACCTATTCAAAAAGGCAATCTCTGACAAATCATTTATTAATAGACAAGTTTCTATAATTTACATTATTAAATTGGATTGAGAAAACACAGAAATTCTGTGCTTAACAAGTGTAAACTTTTTCAAACAAATAGACAGAGGTATTCATGCTTTTTCTTTCTGAATTTTATTTTTTTGAAATGTAGCCAGATTCCTGATAAATGAAACTCAGCAATCCTTCTGCTTTCTGAAGCTTTATAACGTCAGCTCTGCAAAATTTACATTTCTAACAATAGGATTTTGGTCTTGGTGCAGGTCAGTCCTGAATGCAAAAAGTAATTCTTGTAATATCAAAATGCAAGGGCTATTAAGAGAAGGGAGGTTTGCAATAAGATGATTAGGGAAAACCTCTATTACAGACTTTGTATTTCTGGGAAATTCCTGAATGAATGTCATCTGCTTGGTGATCATAAGGAATGCAGTCATATTCAGAGAGTCTTTCTATGCAGTTTTGAACAAATCTAGGTTGAGAGAATAGGGGTAGCAGTTACCAAGAAAAGCTTTTATTTTGTTATAATTCAGTGCATTTGCCCTCAAATACGTTAACACGCCGTACATCACAGCCTGGAATGGTGTATTTGTACCTGAGGCCTATTTATTTCCACCTGTAAATTATATATACATTTATTTTCCTCTCTACTAAATCACTGGAAATGACTGACTTCTCATCTAGAAGAATTCAAAGGCATGGATGTTAGACCAGAAGGAAAAACTACACAGTAGCATCATGTATGAAAAGTAAACCTTTAACAGAAATGTGCAAGTCTGAAGTAAAAAAATCCAGTGAAGGCTTACCCATGAGGGAAATAGAGGCAAAGAACTGTTACAGAAAAACATTTTTTGAAGTGTAGGTTGTAGTCCAGGGTGTTTGTATGGTTTTTATTTTAGGACAAAGAAATAATTGCCCATGAAGACAGAGGTAACACACATAAACACTGGAATCAGACACAACAGAAATTATTCCCTTCTGCCTCCAGTTCCCACAGTTTCCATTTCCTCAATAGCCTTTCTGCCTCTAACTGTGATTTGCTGTAGATTTCTTGAAGATGCTGAATACCTGTGTAATTTTTTTCAAGGACTAAAGTCTTTACAGAATCATGAGACTGGATTATGCACGTGAAAATAAGATACTATTACAATATTATCTGTAGTCATGTAGGTTGACTGTTGCTATAGGAACACATCCAGAATCAGAGTGAAAAGGACTCCATCCCAGCGGGGACCAGCCGGCTTGCAACACCCGACTCCAGAGCTACTGCACAGCTCGCGTAACTTGGAAATAAGCAGGTAAAGTGTGTACTTCAATGCTACATCTCAAAAGCAGTTGTCCATATACTTCTGTGATTACTTTTTAGATGGCTTCCATCACATTCTATTTTTACTGTAACGCTGTGGGGGGAAAAAAAAATATCCTGCAAACACTACAGTACACTGTGTGATGTTTTTTCTGTAATAGGATACAATGCCAAACCAAGCGCTGGAGTGCCTTACATACGTGGAATTATGCGTGAGCTTTAATGTTTAAAATAATCAGATTCTATGAGAATAAGTTGGTCTACATTTTATTTTCTTCAGCTTTCTTTGATGAGGATTAATGAATGAATGGTCATAAAGTGCTCTAAAATCCTAGGAAAGCACTCTAAGAGCACACAGTTACTTAACTATTGTGAGCAAAGGATAATGTTTAATGCTTACCTGGAATTTCGCTCTAGCTATAGATGGATGAGTCATTGTCACAGAAAATGTAAGTTTCAACTGAGAAACAGAAAAACGTTAGAGATGTTAAAGCAAATACTTGATGACTGACAAGGAAAAGTATCTTCATGGTAATGAACTGAGTAAAACTGTTTGCCCAGACTAATCCTCAGAATTCTTCTGCAAATGTGGTTTATTTTCCACAGGGCTTTACAAAAACAACAACACCCCCCCCCCCCCCCCCATCAGCCAGCCATAAAAATGGCAAATACAGGCAATTATATCTACATTACTGAGCTCTGCAACTGTGTTTACAAATCTGATTCTTCTCTTTTCTTTTGTAGACATAAAACATTTCCCAAGTAGGTCTACATGCTGGAGTAGCATACAGATTGGTACTTTTTCTCTCCTCATTTAAACAAAACCTACTTTTTCCACTCTACTGTTTTCACCATCTGCACACCTAAACTTGTTCAAAACTTGCTTACCTTATAAACTGATGATTTTCAGAACTGCCTGCTGCAAATATGCACACCTATGTATTGAAGTGTGTATTGCCCATTTGAAGAGCTACAAACACATCCTACACACATACAACTTAAGAGATGCAAGCATATATATTTTTATACTGCGCTTGTTTAGGCAGAACTAAGGTGATGTGAACCAAAGTGTCTGGAAAATATTAAGGGCCAAAAAAATGCTCTACAGAAAGTGAAGTATTTTATAATAACAAACGTATACCAGTGAATGGGTACATAATCTTCCTATGACATTTAACTCTACGATCTAGATGTTTAATATGTTTTAAAAGGAAAATTAACTAATAATCCATGAAATTTAGGAATTTGCCGTAATTTCCGTTGTCAAGAGAACAGTTAAAATTTTTATTTGATGTCTTTGGCATTCTTTCCACCGTGTATCACAACATCCTACAGAGGCAAACCACACAGCAGCTAGATTGAGGTGGAAATACACTGCCAGGTGTTAATTAACAGCCCAGGAACAATTAAGAGTTGCCGATCAGTACAGAGACACCACACCATCTACTCTGATGCCCGTGGGGCGCTGGCCGCTTTCGTGCCAGCTGCCCCCGAGAACCGCCCGGCCTGGCCCCGGCGGCGGGAGGGCGGCAGCGGCCTCGGGGGGGCCGGGGCTGCCCTCTCCCTCACGCGTGGCCCGGGGATCAGCTCCCCGCGCTGCCTGTGAGGGGAAGTTACCGGGGAACCCCGGGTTGGGCTCCCACCCCCCCGGCTGAGGGCAGAAGGGAGGCGTGGGGCCCGCCTGGATGTGCGGGGCCCGCCTGGAGGTGCGGGGCCCGCCTGGAGGTGCCACCAGGCTCCTGGGCCCGGAGGGCAGGGGGCGGCCGCCCGGCTCCCCACAGAGCGCGGGGGACACGGCCGCCTGGCTCCCACTCCCGCCGCCCCCCGAGGCGGGAAGGGAGGCCTCTCGACGCCTCCTGCAGCCCCCTCCCCCGCTGGAGAGAGGAAGATGGCGCCCGCAGGCTGGGCCAGGGCGCAGGCAGCCGCTCCGGGGACACGCGTGGCCGTGCAGCGGGCTTCCCTCCACCCCGGCTGCAGCAGCACGGGAGCACGAACCCAGAGGGAGGCCGGCACACCCCTCGGGCCCTCTGGGCTCCCGACGCGGCGGGCGGAGCCAGCACCGCCCCACGCAAGCAGGGCGCAGCCCCACGGGAGACACACCGTCCCCACGGGGGAAAAAAAAAACCCCACACCGCGGCCTCGCCCTTTAAGAGCGCCGGCGGCCTGATTGGCCGCGCCGGCTGCCAATCCGGGCGGCTATTGCATCATCCCGGCGGCCGGCTGGGCGGCGATTGGCGAGGGGGCGGGCGGAGCGGGAGGGTGTCGCAATCGCCGCTCGCCCGCACGCCACACTTTAAAGAAAGAGGCTCGGGCCCGGCCCGGCCCCTCCCGCCGCCGGCCGCCGCCGCCGCCGCCGCCACAGGTAAGCGCGGCCGCGCGGGGGGCGGCGGGCCGGGGCGCGGGGGGCGGCGGGGGGCCGCGCCGGGCCGGGCCTCGCCCGCCTCCCTCCCGCCGTGTCGCGGCGGGCGCCGCGGCGGGCGCCGCGCATGGGAGCGCATGATGCAATCGGCGGGCGGCCCTGGCTCCCCTCCCCTTCCCTCCCCCGGTGAAGTCACGGCTTGGCAGCGCCGGGCACCCCCGCGCCCCGCACGGGCGGGGGAGGAGGAGCAGCAGCGCGGCCGCGGACGGGCGGCCCCCGGGCCGCGGCCCACCGGGGAGGGCGGCGGCGGCGGCGCCACGGGCCCGCGGGGGAGGGGCGGGGCGGGGCGGGGCGGGCCCGGTCCCCGCGGTGGCTCCGGCCCCGCCGGCCCTTCCCGCCCCGCGGCCGGCGGAGCGGGGCCGGGCCGAGGCGCCTGCAGGCGCCTGTGGCGGCGGGGCCGGGCCGCAGTTACGGCTCGTCCTCCGGCGCCGCAAGACGCGGCCGGTGGCGAGCGTGCCTGGCCGGGGAAGGGCCTGCGAGCGGGGCTGGCGACCCCGCCGCTGCCGCTGCCGTTCCCCTCGCTGCCGGCAGCGCGCAGGGGTGCCAGGAGCTGCCCTGCCCCGCCCCACGGTGAAAGGCCGCGCTGTAACAACCGGTATTCTTCTCCTCCAGCTTCTCGGTGGCGTTTTGAATGCCTTCACAAATCTTTCTGGTTCCCAGCAAATGTTTAGAGCTCCAGACGCAACTTTCAAAACAGATCTGTCGCAGCAAGCTTGAAGTCGCTTTGAGCTCTGACATCTGCTGGGAAATCGCAGTCGTTAAGACAACTCAATACTCCCTTCAGTAACAGAGCCACGCTGGTTATAACGCTTCTTCAGAAAGTATAAAAATCCGTAATTTGAAAAACTTTTGGATTTAACGAATTAGTTCACCTGTAGAAATAGCTATCTTCATTGTAATTCAAAAGACAGAGTCAAATTGATGCCTCCTTGCCTCCTGGCATCTGGGATTGTGCTTTTGTCATGAATGCTGCTCGCCTGCAGTTAAAATACATACTTTAGATGTTCTGAGCACATTATTTTAAGGAAGTTGGAGTGCATTTTTCTTGTGTATGGAAAAAATGGAGATTCTGAGAAAAATACGGGAAGGTGACGTTGTCACCTGTGGCAACAGAGGATAGGTTTGCGTTACCTAGTCCCCAGCCTTCAGTACGTGAGAGTTACCATCAACTCTTACTAACTTGCCTGTGAGAGTGTGTAGAAAACCACGTAGGAGTGGGCCCTCCCAGTGTTCAGCAAACGTATGCCTGGAGTTTTAGGCTGTCGTTCTTTGTACAGGGTCATCTGGATTTAGAGTCAGATCCTATAGGGGTGCTCCTACTAAAGTCAAAGAGAAGGGAGGCCATCTATTGCTGTTCAGATTGGGACTGATTTTGCATTAGACAAGACCAGCTGAGTGAATTTGTGCAATAAAGTCATCCTGACTGATGATCCAAATCAACACAGTTACATCTCAGAAAAGGAGCAGAGAGAAGCGCTTTGTATTTTTTACTGCCAAGTAAAAAAATACTGATTCAATTAACAAATTAAAACACATCTTTTGGTTTTTGCCAAAGCAAACATTTGGAAGTTTAATTTTTTGAAATATTTTTTTTTTTGTGAAATCAAAGATTTAATAAAGGCCTTGATTTGCCTGGGAGTCTCTGTGGTCCCTGAGGAGTGCTGTCAGACAGTATGAAACATCTCTCTGCCTGAGAAGACACCTCTTGAGTTACCAGCTATTATGCTGTAGTGGGTGGCCAGTTGGTGTCCTGGGTGGCCAGTTGGTGGCCCAAGGAGAGAACAAGGCAGTTCTAACTGGCCACTGGAAACACTACCATGTGCTGGGTGGAACCAGCCTAGGGCTGTTGCTGAGCTCAAGCTAATGAGCAGCTTTATGGGAACAAGATGCTGGGAAACTCGGCTGGCTCTCCGGGGAGCTGCCTCCTGCTGTGCCGGGGCTATCACCCATTCACAGCAAACCAACCTGTTTGCACGGAGGAGCGGAGCAGCTGTGTTTGTGTGGTAGTGTGTCTGAGAAACTCTGAGACCCATCTGCCTCCCCACCCTCGTGGCCTCTCCCAGTTACTGTGTTCTTTACCTCACCCTTCTTGAGAGCCCCTTCCGTATGTCTCATGTCTGCTGCCTTTAAATCTCCTTACAGTATTCCATGAAGGATGCCCCATAGCACCTGTCGCTATCCAGGATATCCTTCACTCTCGTCGTTCTGTTGAAGAATTGACAACTAGTAATAAGGATCCAGCCTCCAAATAACCAGGGAGAAAAATTAGTTTCAAGTCTCAACTGTTACCACTCCTGGGTCATCTGTGATGCAGTACAGTTAGTGCTACTTGCTTTGCAGAAATATTGGTTGGAGCAGGACAGGAATCCAGGTGTCATCTCTCCCAGGTAAGAGTTCTGATCATCAGGCCAAATAAGAGCGTGTCTCACTCAATAAATAGTTATTTGATACAAAATGGGTCAGTTCCAGTGGGAAGGAATTGAGGGAGATCTGTTCTAGCAGGGCTAGAACGCTTGCTTGAGAGGTATGACACTGGTTCATCTTCTCTGCTCATATCTGTGTACTGCCCAACTAAAATATTCCATTAAAATTTGGTTTAATGGAACAAATAATTTTTCCTTTGAATTGCAGGGGAATTTGACAGAGATCTGAAGGGAATGTTAAAGCAGTATTAAATAGTTTTGATAACATAGAGAGAAATAGTACATGGAACCTGGTGATGCGAAGAAACTTGTTATACACCGGGTGGGGTGCCTTTGGGGGCAGGAGTCACCCCTTCCTCTGTAGTATCTCACAAAGTACAAAAAGCGGGCTGTGAAAATGGTGTGGGTTACTTACTTAACTGGGCTGTCCAGATGAAGTTAGCAAGCACTGTAATGTATTGAAATAGAGAGGACAGGAGAGCATTCTGTCTGACTTTGAAAAGATGCCAAAAATTAGGGGAAAAATTCAGTTGTCAGAGGTGATTTAACAGAGCTATATACTCTTTGAGGGCTACAGAAATCCTGTATTTAAAAATAAAACTGACACAAAGCCAGTATATGCTCCAAGAGGAGCATACACTTGCATCTTGACTAAAAATGTCTGTGTAGTCACACATGCACAGCTACTACAACTGGCCCTGCCAGTCTGGTGTTTGTGCACAGTGACATCTTGTTAGCTGTATATGCAGTTTAACTGCTGAACCAAATTGCTTATTCAGTCAGAATCTAAGACTTAAATGTGGTTTGCAAAAGTTACTTTAAGAGTTGAAATCAGGAAAATGCTACATAAAAAGGTTAGGCACGTATGTATATAGATTTAGCTATACAGATGTCAAAAAGAGTTGATGGTCTCTTTCTGCCCTGAAATACAGAAATGAAAACCTTTCTGGATAGGAGAGGTGTGGGTGTACTCACACATCTTCTTCACTTGTTTTAAGGGAGAAGAATGTTAATTTTGAGTAACATTCAACACAAACTTCATAGGCTTTTCAGTGAATTTTACTGAACCAAACTCTGCAACTGCATCTTGTTCTGACTCCCTCAAGATGGAGGAAAATTTGCAATTGATCTAGACAGTAGAATTTTAACCTTTTTAATGATACCTTAGCAGAAGGTAAAACAGCAACTCAGACTGCCGAGGAAAACAAACAAACAAGAACAGTAAACAGCTGATGAACCTGTGAGTTTGGAATGACCAGTGAGACACAGCAGCTTGTTTACAAACATCTCACCACATCCATTCATCAGCTAGACACAGGAGGACAGTCACCCATGTCTTGTGCTGTTACTGATGCAGGCCATAATCCCTGGGTTGGACGCTGCTGATACTGGGTGGTTAGCATTGCCCACCGCCAACTTCAACTGCTCGCTTTCCCAGTGGGTCCTCTTGAGGATGGGCAAGGAAGATGTTGAACGCTAACTGTATGATACTGCGTGTACGCGTGTGACACAGCATAGGGCTGCACTGTTGCAATGCACTCTGATCTTGGAGTAGGACTGGTTTATGCCAGTTAGATACTTTAATATGACACGAAATCAACAATCATTTGACTGATTACTGAGTACTTTTCACTGGAGCTACAGGTAGGCATTTCAGGAACTTAGAACAACCCTGTTGCGCTTCCCCTCTTCTCTCCCAAACTTCTCTCCCAGACATTTAGGAGGTCATCCCGTGAGATGGGAAGAGAAGGGGAGCAGCTGTTAGCCTTGCCAGGGCCGTGTCCCTGCAGCAGCTGTGGTGGAGTCCTCCTTGCGCCACCAGTAGGGTCAGGAGCAGGCTGACCTCAGCAGCGGGAGAACATGAGTCAGGTGAGGGGGTGTCCTGCTGGTCAGGCCTGTTTGTCTGCTGGAAAGGAGAGTGGACAATGGCCAGTGCAGGAGCTACAGCAGGGGGTCATATTTTGTGGACGAGTCAGCTGTGGCTGCTGTCTTCCTATGGGGGGCAACAGTCCCCTGCCTTTGCCGTGTAGTGATTCTCACACTGCCATCACCCTGTGTTCCTGTCCCACCTGCTTGTTGCATTACAGGCTTAGCTTGGCTTACCTTGCTTGTGGTTGAAGGCGTTCCTTTAATGTCACTCAGTCACAGCCTTCGCAGCACACTACCTTTTCCCATAGATTATTTTTTACCTCTCAGTACTAGTGAGACCTTAAAACAGTCATCAATTTGGACATCATCTTCAAAAGCAAGTGCTGCAAGATGATCGAGGAAAGGTGGACAGTCTGAGCACCCTCACTCCAGAGAAGAGACCAGGGAGGAATTTGTCTGTGCATACACCCAGAGGGATGGTCTGAAGAGGACAAGGATCAAGTACTCCTGTTGGTCAAGAGTCAGGCTGTTAATAGGTTTAAGCTGCAGAAGGAAAACTCCAGTCTGAAAATTAAGAAAATTATATAACTGGAGGAAAAGTTAGACAGTGGAACCTGTTGCCAAGACAGAGGTTGTGAAACTGGAGATATTCGAGGCTAGGCTAGACACCCATCCATCAGGGATGGTTTTGGAATAACTGAGTAAAGCCAGTGAACAATGCAAACAGCTTGACTAGATGACCCAGTAACAGTCCCTTCCAATCCAAATATGTTTGAGAGGCTTCTGAAATGTAGTTGGCAGCTTGTCCACTTCCAGCACAGTTGTGATGTGTTATTGCCAGATGTACCATCAGTACCTTATGCTAAAGCCAGTGATGTATAAGATTGCAGCTGAAGCCGGCACCTTTAATAAGCATTTTTTTTCCCTACTAGGTTCACCTTGCCCTTAATCCATGTGAAGACCTGTTGGAAATACCTTCTAGAAACATAACAGTTTTCAGTCTCCTAATAAATTCTGTTGCGTCCAAGAAGAGCCCGTCCAAATGAGCAAGACATCCCAACAGAACACCGCTACAGATGCGAACGGAGTAAGCGTGATTCACACCCAAGCACACACCAGTGGTTTGCAGCAGGTTCCCCAGCTGGTGCCCGTTAGTCCTGGTGGCGGAGGCAAAGCTGTGCCTCCAAGCAAACAGGGAAAGAAAAATTCCTTTGTGGATAGAAACAGCGATGAGTATCGTCAGCGCAGAGAGCGAAACAACATGGCAGTGAAAAAGAGCCGGTTAAAAAGCAAGCAGAAGGCACAAGACACGCTGCAAAGGGTCAACCAGCTCAAAGAAGAAAATGAACGTTTAGAGGCAAAAATTAAGCTCCTGACCAAGGAGCTGAGCGTACTGAAAGACTTGTTCCTGGAGCACGCACACAATCTTGCAGACAATGTGCAACCTGTTGGCACTGAAACCACTACCACAAATCCAGAAAACAATGGACAGTAGACACTGTTGCAGCCTTATGAAATGAACTCGCGAGGTGCAGCCTGTCTGCAACACCCATGTGGTAACGAAGCAAAAACTGTTCTTTTAACCATCATTTTGTGGAGATTTTCTTCTCTTAACCGTCATTTTGTGGAGATTTTCTTCTTTTTAGGTTTAACACTGAACATTTGATACAAGCAGACCAGAAACTGCTAAGGGTATTTGTTTTAAATATTTTTCTCCTCTAAAAGAGTTATCTAATAAATGCACATTGAAATTCATAGTCAACAAGGAGCTTAGTATTAGGGAAATAGCATTTTCACAGAAATGTTCACTTACCTTCTTATAGTTTGCATAATGGGAGGAATCCAGCTGGATGGTTCACTGTAGCATCAGAAATTCGTAATTGGATAAAGTGTCTTTCAATACCTTTTAGTGTATGTAAGCCCTGTATTTTCTCCATTATATATTACAAAACTGCAAAGGCCACAGAGGGTGTTTGCTTTCCTGTTTGGTGGACTACTTTAAATTGGTAGAGCGAGTCCTATAAAGCACCACTTAGGTCTTCCCTGTCCAGTTACAGTTAACTGTCCAGTTATAGTTAATGGGGAGGGTGTAGTAATAGTGAGCTGGGATGCTTACTGATGTTTTCTAGAAAAATAGCAATATACTATGATGATATATACAGGCAGTTGGCTTCCAAATGGCAAATTAGTCTGTACAAGAGGTAACGTATATCACGTACAAGAGGTAAAGCAGCACACTGACAAAGCCTTTTAAGCTTGTGTTCACACTGCTTACATAGCGACTGGGGCCTCATGAGAACAAGATTTTGGTTTTCAGAAAATGTAAAAATGCTACCAAAAAATGTGCTCTGCAACATTGCATTCTTGCTGGGGTGCAGGTATTGGGGAAAACAAAACGTGCAGCTTGGCTAAGCAGTGAAAGGGGTAAGACAGCATCTGTTCAGCCAGATGTACGGATCACTGCTCGTTGACATTCATCTCCATTTTCATGGCTGCTCAGATTTGCAACCAAGATTTTACAGAAATTCACAGTGATTTTAAAAATAAATGGCCCTAGTTTGAATAACTGATTCAGTGGAATTTCTATAGCCATCATACAGTTGTGTGAAGGAGTATCTTTGGTCTTGTTTTATTTTCATTAAAATTTTTCTATAGCAACTTTTTTAATGCTAGTGCTAAGTCTTTGCCATGATTCATAATGCAGTGGTATGTACTATATTGAGGATTTAAACAATAACAGTAAAGCAGGAACTTTGATGTAACCTTAATTTATTTTCATTTTTAAATATTTCATTGATGGTATGGTTGTGTTACATTTAACCTGTGTGTCTGGCTAGTGGATTATTACACTGTCTTAATTTCCCTCTTACACTACCTTTTTCCATAGATTATTTTGTAGGATGCTTGTTTGCCTTCTATCTGTACTTAGGAAGAGAACTTGGATATTATCTCTATGAAGATGCTGTTAGAAAATGAAACCTTGAAAGTTCTTTTTGAATTTAAACTTTTAATACATGCAGAAAACTTTTATGGATCGTTTTGGATTATGGTAGTCTTTTTACAAAGATGTTTTTTGGTTCTAGCTGCAGCTTAAGTAGGTAGGGTTTAAATATCAGAAGCTAATAAAAACCTTTTGCTTCTAGTGCTGGCCTCATTTTTCCTGTCTCTTTACTATTTCCATCAAATGCAGAGGTGCATACCTCAAGCAGCTATCTTTGAGAAATCAGTGCAGCAGTCTACATTCCTGTCTTCCACTCAGGTTTTTACTCAATGGAAAGAATCAGGAACTCATTACAGTTTGGGCTGAATTCCTGATTTAGCCAAAAAAAAAAGACTGAAAATGTACTACAATTAAAGGGGAGGTGGGGGGGGGGGGGGGGGGGGGAAGGGGGAGGAACAGAATACCAAAAACTGCAAGGAAAAAGATGACCTGAAAGCATCTCATTTGTTAACTGCACCTACTCTGGTGCAAAAGGCAGGAACTAGTCTCTTCCCTGGTTGTCTGCTCTGTGGATTGGGAATATGTGGTCCTGTTGTCCTGCAGTTGGTTTGACAGGCTGATGTGGCGTCCTCCCCTAATAACCTCCAAATCTCTGGTATTGGTTTCTGATTTTGGTGAAAATGATTTCTTAGATCTCTTTGAGTGGGAGTAATACGCTTTCTGATGCTCTGGAGGGTGACTTCCCACCTGTTACTCCTGACAGCTCTGACTCCACTTCCTTATTGTTGTTCTGAGTTATGAAAAGTCATTGGTTTGCACAATGATGTTTCTGGTTTAGCAGTTTCTGCACTTGCTTTGTTTGCCTAGGGAAGCATGTAGGCTGTGTGCAGCACATCACTTTAATATGTGAAGCCATAGACCCAAGATTATAACAAATTATTACTTTAAATCTACCCTCAGTGGGAGTTTGGTTGCAAGAAAGGTGTTAGTCTATTATTCTAAGGCCCCTCCTGCCAAAATAGCTGTTTCAGACCCCCGAGGACCAAAGGTAGAGGGGAGGTTTTGCCCTTCTTTGCCCCAAGGTGGAGCAGCCCAGCCTGTGTGACAGCAAAATGCCTCAATCTCACCCCTCCCCTGCAAGGCACAGGAGTACACCCATACCTAGGTGACTTGGACGATTCTCCCTTCTTCCTAAAGAAAGGCTGGAATAAATACACATCTACACAAGAAAATTCCAGTGTAGGCCTATAAAAGTTAAGGTTTTCCTTTTGACACATTTTTCTTAACAACTATAGTCTGTGACAGAATACAGTGCCTGTCACTACAAGGAGCGTTACAGCACTATACGTTTCACCAGGAAGCCTTATTCCCATTTTCTCACTGTACCACTGAGAGGATGGGTCTACTCTAGCCTCCATGAGCACTAGGAGGCTCTACTACTTTAACTATACCCTGCAGCTGCAGCAGCGTAATTGGCATGGCAGATAAATCCAGAGTGCATCCATCCCCAGGGAGCTGAAGCAATTTAAATATATCTGTTCAGAAGTGCTTGGACTTTTCTAAACGCACAAACTCGCTCAACATAACACACTCTTTCTGTTATTTTGGTGCCGCTCTATTCAAGTCTGTTTGCACCGAGTGGAAAAGACATTTGGGAAAATGCGATAGCTAACAGCCTAAGTTTGCCGTAACCTGTATTCCCCCCACTAATATATTTTAGGTGTATTAAATAACACTTTGCCTTTTTTTAAAGGCTTACTCCCCCCCATTTAGAAAAACGTTCTAATTCCCTTTTTGCTTAAGTGGATAAAAATTATCATAATTACAGAACAGACTTCTGGAAGGAAGATGAAATTTATATTCACTGAATTCATGGGCCTGATTATGAAGGAAAATGGGAGACGGTGCACCATCCCAGACTGGAACGCATCCACGTCTCAGGCAAGCAAAACAACAGAGAAGCTGGTTACGTGAACGAGTGCTTTCCCCCCAGAACGCGTGTTAGGGTTTGTTCGCTGGTACATGTCACAGCAGAACCAGTTCTGCCTCCTGCAGCACGCCAGATTGCTCGACCTGTTCTGCAGCAGCAGAGCCCAATATTTGCCAAGATTAATCACAGGCAGGGAAAGGCCTATTAACTAGACTGGGGTTACAGCTGTGAAGTGTTACTTTAAAATAGTAACTGCTATTGAACCCAAGCAACAGCAGGTTTCGGAGTGCCCAAAGCAGTGAGCGATCCCATGGGTGTGTTCAGAACATGCCACACAAAAGCACTTGGACGTGGAGGGAACAAGGCTGAGGCCACGAGCACCATCTTGCACTGAAAAAACCTCCCGAGTGTTAGGGGGAGACGAGTACAGAGCAGTACCAGTGTAGTTTCTGCATTCTTGTAGCTGCAAAGCTACCAAAGCCCGACGGCCTCTGCACGAGTGCTACACTTCAGAGGTACAAGACTCACAGTCACCACAGAAGGAAGCATTAGCACAGTTGCACATACAAGCTGCTGATCTCACACCCTCCCTCCTCGCCCCTTCCCCGTCACAGTTGAGACCTCCTGCACTTACCTCTTACAAACAAACGCTGAGCAACCTTTAAAAAAATGTAAATCGGCTCATTTGTTAATAAAGTGACAATAAACATAAGGAGTGAAGTCCCCTGCATTATTTCACAATGTGTTTCTTTAGTGTCCCAACATGCAGTTTCCTATTTAGCAATGGGTCACCAAGCTGTTAGGAATAAAGAGCAGGTTCTCGTCACACACATCAACCCAGTAAGTGAAAAGAGCTCTCTGTAGAGCAACACACTTGACAATTTTTAAGGAAATTATTTCAGACCCAAATCCAATCGCAGACAGCAACACAGTAGTTTTTGACACCGTCCAAGCCCATGTTGTGTTGTACGCCCCATTTAAGACAGGCGCTTGCAGGCACCCAGAAGCTCACAGCTGGTCCCATTGCCAGTGTGCCAGCTCCAGGATGTGAGCAACAGAACCGAGATGCTGAGATGATCAAGTCAGCCAATCCCTTCCCAGTGGGAAAACCCTCATCTGGCAAGCAGTAAGACCCAGAAAGGCCCTGCCATCCTGCTGTGACTTCAGTTCCCCCGACATGGCAGAGGGATGTTCTAGAGTGGCTTTGCAGTCAAACTGTGCAACAGAGCCTGAAGACCGAACAGGGGTTTTGATGTGTTCATAAAGTGAGCAAGATTATTTTTATGTAGTTAGAGCAACTAGTGCTATTTTATGATGCAAGAAATGTATTTATTCTCCTGCAGGCTGATGAACACCTACAGTAAAGAAAGGCTTCTCTGGGTAATTTAAATCTTGCATGAATGGACAATCATTTTATGATCATTATTGATATGTTTGTGGAGTATCCAAATAAAATCTACATGATTTCATTCTGAACTGGCTAACACTGGACAGTTAAAAATAACGCTATCATTCTGCACAGCATATGCTGCTGAATGACCCTGAGCCCTGCAGCAAAGATACTCCCTTCTTGCAATTTCTAAGGCTCGTGAACACCACAGCAATCTCCGTTTTTAAGGAACAAATCTAATAAGCATCGGGCTGTGTGTGAAGGATCAGTACACCCGCTACCCAGAGCAGAAAAATCTGGCTAATGAAGGGTCAAAGTTTCCGGAGCACAAATTGGTCGAAAGGTCAGATAAAGAAGCAGAAACAGGAGCAGAAGAGCGTAATGATCACAAAGTTGCGAGCATAAATGATGCCACGGATGAACTTTAATAAAAATTTGATTCTGCTTACTTCATTGACACTGAAATAAGATCCGTAAGAAAAATATAAGTGTCATTATGCCCACCCAGAACAGCTGATTCTTCTTGTACCTTTTTCGCAGTACTTGTGATGAAGTTTAGTAAAGGACTTAGATTGTTACAATTGCTGACAGCTTTCAGATAATCCATTTGGTTGGTATTTTAAAGAGTCCCAATCATGAAAATTCAGATTTAATTGCAAGATATGTCTAAGCTGAGATTTGACAGAGGGATAAGTCCCGCTGGGTTATTCAGGTGGCACTTGGTAATGTAAACTGCTGATTGCAAGAAGCAGCATTTGAGTTACCAGGATATCAAGTGCTGAAGCTTTCTACCTCCATTTTTAATGAATGAATCATTCCAGCTAATAGCCTGCCTGCCTCTCTTGCTATTAAGAATTGGATGCATTTTATTTTATACGCTGCAGCATTAAATCAGAACGATGACTGATTAGCGTGAGACCGTAAGTATCACCCTGACGTTTACTGCTTTTGACTGGAGAGGCAGTCAAATGACTTGGCATTGCTTTGGCCTTCTGCCATGAAAGCCTCTATTTCTTCAACAGTACGTGGGACGCACGTTAGCAGCTCCATTCCACTGGCTGTCACTGCAATGTCGTCCTCGATCCGAACCTGTTACAGAGAACACGCGGTTACCAAGGTATTCCAGCTGGGGATGAGAAGCACATCAGGCAGCGACAGCAGCAAGAGCACAAGGTGTGTTTCAGTCTGTGGTGTTGATGCAACACCAAGCAGAGCAACATCCTGCAAGCACCGGAATTGCCCGTCACCACCAGCACCGTGGCGTAGAGCTCTGTAGGGTCCAATCCCCCTTGGGCCACCAGCCCCTGCCACCCTCTTGGGATCACACAAGCTCCATGGTGACCCCCGGCAGAGCAGCCCCGCAGGAGGTGGTGGCCCTGCAGGTGACTCAGGTGGTGCCTCTGCTACGTCGGGTGCACCAGGGACAGGCTGAGCGAGATGCTGCATCAGTGAGCTCATGCTGTGTAATTACACAGGGCCAATAAATCTCAAACCCCTGACATCAGGAGCAGCAAAAAGAACATTGTCCCCTGAATTTTCCTCCAGCCTTGCTGGTGCATGGCTTGCTAGGGACAGGTTCAACAGCAGTGCCTCCTGATGCCTGAAGTGCCTGTTCTCGAAGCGGTCCTGTTGCTGAGCTGCATTTAGCTGCTCCTTGCACTTAAACATCACACTCTCTTTTCCCTAAACACTATAAACTTTCAAAGGAGGAACTGCAACATGAAACAGCTTGTACCTGATATTCAAAACATTGAATTCTGAGCTGATGAGGAAGTCCTAAGCAGGTCAGACATTCCTTTTAAAATACAATCACTACATTTCAAATCATGCAAGGAAAAAGCAGATCCTCTCAGTTTTCCAGCTCTTGTTCTGTTAAAATGAAAAGTATGCTCCATTTCTGTTTGACTCTAATCTCTTCTTACCAGTAAATATGCCTACCCAGTCATTTCCCGTTATCTTATCAGAAAAATGTCAGTAAGTCGCTAGGCTGCAATAAAAGCAATTTTAGTAAGGTGTAAATCCAAGAGAACACAAACTCTGGGGACTCCCACCTTACAGTTGCTTTAATTGTTTCTGACCTCTTGACATTTTCAACTAAAAATAAAGCTGGTTAACATTTGTACTTCTGATTGCAAAATAATCCATTTGTTCAAACAAAATGAGTCATCCAGTCCTTATTAAACTGTTTAATCATGTCTTTGCCAGATTATTTCTTTTACTTGGTATCAAGTTAAGTGTATTATAAAGCAGAATTAAATAAACAAACTCCATTGAGTTCACACATTTGATTTGGACAGCTGTAAATTTGAAAGCCGTGAGGCTCTTTACACTCAATGTGCCTGAAAGGCCAGTGTCTTGCTGCAGAAGAGGAAATCAGCAACACACTGAACGACTCTATGCACTTGAACAGATTTTGCCAGGGTGGATTTTTTGATTCATTGCTTCAAATTTGGCCAGCTGAGCAAAAAATAACCCAAGGATTCAGCAGGTCAGTCACGTTGCATCTAGAGGTGAATAGTGCCCTCTGCCTCGCAGCAGCCCCCAGCATCTGTCCTGCCAGGTCTTGGGCCCAGGTGCAGCCTGCCTGGGTGGACCAGCTCCTGCCAAAAACCTGCCGGTACCAGGTGAGCCCTGCAAAAGTGCCAGAATCCAGGGGAAAGATCTGGCGACATGGTAAAAGCCAAAGCATCACGTTGGCAAGCACACCAGTGTAAATGGAGCTGGGCACAGAGTTGATGTGGAAAGTAAAAATGTTAGTGCAAAAAGTAAGTCTGAGAGCAGAGGCGAGGCCAGCCAAAGCTAGAGCTGACTCTGCCTATGGAGAAAGCCTCTTTCCGAGCACCACCGGCTTCACAAACCTTCACCTGCTTGAGCTGACATTCCCCAGCATATCTGCTACAGAGAAATATCAGCCACAATTCATCTCCTTAATCAGTAAGATTAGAAAAAAAAAAAAAGAAAAAAATTGTTGGTGTTTTCCAGTTCAGTGTTTCACGCCTTCACCAATACCTCGGCACTCTTTGAGAGGATGGACTGACTTTGAAAGCAGAGCAGATGAAAGCCAGACTAGGAGGGAGGGGGAAGAACAAGTGGGACAAGGTGTCTGTCGATGCTGTGCCCTATCTAGGCCACAGGAAAAAATCAGGATGGGGAAGGAGCTGGAAAATGGAGCTAGAGTGATGAAAGGAGCCGGGGGAAGGAAGATACTGTGAGGTGAGACGGGATTGACAAATAATGAGATATGTGGCTGGCTAAGGAGTCCAGGAAGGGAGGTCCTGACAGAGGTGAGAAGCGAGACACCCTGAATGAGGAGAGCGCAGGGGGTGCTGGAGCCACCTAAGCCGGGGAACTGAAACGGGAGAGGATGGGGAAACCCATTCAGTTCGGAGTGCCACACACCGCAACTCATTGTACAGGAGAAACATTGTTAGGAGATCATATATAATCAATCTACAGCTGTGGATTGCTCTGAAAAGCACAAGGGCCAGCACTGTTGCACCAGCCTGCTCACCATCGGCAACTCCAAACGGTCTTTGGGATGTGGCTGGAGATGCACAGACCCACCGCTCCCATGGGGTCTCACCCATCACTCCTAGGAAAGCTCCAGCTCTTTCTCCAGGATCTAACCATTTCTCTGCCTGGATGAATCTCACCTGAAATGGGTGCTTGCCATAACAGAGAAGACAGACTTCTCACTCTCAGTGGACATTTTTCTTTTGCCTAAAAGCAACACAAGTGCAGAGGAACACAGGTTCTCAAGGGGAGAAAATTTTTGCATTTGCTCTTTTCCTTCACGCCCTCCATGCTTCACCCTGAGTTTAAACTCGGCAGCAGCAAGAAGCAGCTTCAGAGGACCTGCAAAACCTTCCCTACAGGAGAGCTCGGCATTTGGTCTTGTCTTCTGTCCAAATGGACAAAAGATGCTGTATCTGCCTGGCAAGGCTCACTGGCTTGGGACTGCCTTTCCCAGTGGGGGACAGTGGTTATGAAACTTGCTCTCAGAGCTGTCCCTGTTTGCAGGCTCTTTGTTCAACAGTGCTGCTTGTTTCAGGGCTACAGAGTGGTTTGGAATCAGACACGGCTTAAAGGAACAGCAAACCGAGGTGTGAGGTTCGCTGCACCAGCAGCTTTCAGGGCGCTCTGCAAACACCCCAGGGGAGGCTTTGTTTTTTCAGTGTGAAATGGCATGCTTCAAAAAGCACTCCTGCAAAGGTGAAGTGGCCAGGAATGCCAGGACTGTCCCTAAAAGCCTTTTTCTTATCAAGGGTAGTGGCATGATCTGTCTAGATAGACCTGATTGCACAACTGCCTAATGCCAGCAACAGACCGTCATGTGGCTCGACTCAATGGACCCAACTCTGTCCCAAAGCAGGGCTGTGCGGGCATAGCCAAGGACAGCATAGGAGTTAAATACCAGGGCTGCTGTCAGCTATATATACAGCCTCGCACTTTGTCCTGACTTACTAATACAGTCATGCTCCCCAGAGCCTCCTGTGTTATCTTCCAAAGGAAGGAGGTTGTAGCACTCATTCATTTCTTTTGGATGATGATATATATAAAAGGCTTTTGAGAAATCAAGAAACAATTTTGGCCAATTAAATAGTCCAGATTTGCACGATGACAGATCCCAGATGTGATTAAAAAAGACCACTGGTGACATGTCTCTCTTTTTTTTTTATTTTATTGAGCATTTGTTTGATCATGGCTGTGGAAAGCAGCAATGCTATCGCTGCAAGATCTTAGAGTGGGAGACTCGCCTGGGAAACGATGACAGGACGTGGGCCACAGATGCTACCCCATAAAGTAAACTAGCACACGTGCTTCTGTCTGGCTGAAGGGTCCATGTGTCTGTTTTTATAGTTGGTATGCTACAGAGGCAGATGCAATGTAGCCAAGGGGACTTACTTTGACGCAGCCATCGACTCACCAATAATTTTTAATAGAGCAAACTTACCACGAGCAGGGTTCGACTTCTGTATTTCAGGGGGACTGGTTAGGAAATAGAGCTGCCCTTACGTCAAACCCAAGGATAGGCGGGTACATTGCAGGGTTGGGGAAGGCACTTTCCTGTTACCACGTTACACAACGTGGCAATGTCAAGATGTTTTCTATAGAGGCTAATAAGCTCTGTGCTACACAATGACTCCTTCTCATCCCATGCTGCCAGTCTTCCCTCTTCTTACTCACAAACAAGTCCTCATGTCAGGCACACTTTATTTTAAAGGTCCACACATAAACATTTTATAAAAGGGATCAAGATTAGTAAGGTGAGGCCATGTATTTTATTAGATCAACTGATATGGCTGGAAAAAGAAGCTTCAGGCACACAGTCCCTTCATCCAGGCTCAATAAGAAGCAATAAACTATAAGCTAAATACAGGTTAGAAACAACTGCTCTTACTTTAACCTAATTATGTTAATTAGACAACTTAAGAGGAAAGGGTTAAAGAGGGTTTATAAGCAACTAGTCACTGGTTTTGGGTTGCCTCCTTCTCTTACAAGAACTTTAAAGAAAGCTATATATTTTATTATGATAACTGCTTTTCTATGAAAACTTTTCAAAAAAAATACTGTGTAGCATTATTACTGCTGTGTAATAGGAAATGTTAAAAAGAAGGTAAGCATAATGTTTATTGCCTAGTAAACTATTTCATTCCACAACGCACATTCACCATAAACCCAGAAACAGAGCTCAACCTTCTGAAAAATAAAAATCAGGACAAACACAACTACATGGCTGTGTGAACCAGAGGTACAAGCAATTAAATATCCTGCTTTCTATTTGGTTTAACATTTGTTCCTGAGTAAGGGAAGTACTATTGTTTTGAAAAATATTGTAATATTAGCGGATCTTCAAGGTCCTGGGCTTTATAAATCTATTTAACTTTTAAATGAGAAAAATCTGCAAATGAAAGACAGCAATGTATTTAACACTTAGCTGTCTTTCAGCATTTTCTCTAAGTTGCATAGTTTTCACATATTAAGTCTAGTGCTAGTTCTACAAATCCTAGAGAAAAATAAATCCTGAACAGAGACTGAATATTTAAGGCCAAAAAAAGATTGAATGGTTTTACTGGGTCTTTGAGAAAACATCATATGAACTGCATGAATCAGTAATCAGCTTATGAAGAATGGAAATGTCAAACCCTAAAGGGCAGCATTTGGAGTCAGTATTTCCCCTTCCCCAAGGAATCGTCTGCTTATCCTGAGCAACATACACAACTCTATACACATACCTCTATTTGCACATCTCTGCTAATTTATGAGAGCGGTGCAGGCAGCGTCCAGGCAGAGCAGAGGTGCCCCAGGATGGGCGCTGCGCCAGCGCCCGACGGCAGCCCTTGCCCCACAGAATTTATGACCTCGGTAAATTGGACATTAGTTTTGCAGATGGAGAACTAAGTACATGCGACTGAGTGACTTCCCGAAATTGGCTGAGGAAGCTTGTGAGGGACTGAGCTCGATGGCTCTCAAGTAAAGACTTTAGGGCTTCAGACAGGGCAGCACGTGCTCCCAGAAGCAGACCCCCTAGCAAAACTTCTTGCCTCCCTCCAGAGGGATCTGTATTTGACGCAGAACAGCTCTTGTTTGGTAAAAGCCCAAATTACAAGGTCCCTGAGCAGCAGTACAACCACGAAGCCTGGCTGTCTGCGTTACAGGGACACCGGAAGGCTGGGCTGCTGATGGACCCGTTCTGAGCGCGCGCAGGAGCTGTGCTGGTGCCGCCAGCACATGCCCCGCACGCTGGCAGCAATGCTGAACGGGCAAAGGAAAACCTCTTGCTGTCTCTCATTCTTTCCTGCTCTTGCAGCTTTTACAACCAGTTTATGGCTGATACCAGGCAGTATGAATTACAATAAATGGCTACAGTCTTGCCCTTTTTGGCACAGCAAAAGAGCTTCTCTTCTCAATGCAGAGACTTGTCACAGTCAAGAAAATTATCCAAAGCCCAAAAAAGACATGAATTCAAGGTGAATTCATTAAAATCCACAAATCCCCTGTGCGGACAGTCTTACTCAGAATTACAGTGGAGTTACTTTGGTTAATGTAAGTTCATTTTTGAAGTGAATTAAACTAAACCAAATTAAGAACATTTTAATTAGTGCTGAGCTCTGCAGAGGGAAATGGACTACTTATTTCCTTTCATAGAATGTATTTTTCTTTTAAACTTAAAGGAAGATTGGACCAGCTGCAGTGAGCTCTCTAGCTAGAACTGACACCAATACTAACCCCTGTACTATTAATATTTGTCAGTAAAAACACTGGGCTTCACAAGATCTTTTTTAATCGTGTAGAGAGAAAGTTTTCTTACATGCCTTTGAGAGAAATACCCACTCATTCTGGATAAACTAGAATGAAGCAGCATGCAGATAACTAAGCACACTACACAGCACAAATTGCATTTTCTATCTATGAAGAATCAAGTCAGAATTGTAAAGATGGAAAAATTCATTTTGATTGCATTATAATTCAGCTTTTGTATAGAATTCAGAAATATTCAGATGTACTTCAGTCTCAGATTTTATTTCCATTCTTCTCCTGGACAAAATCAAGTGACAACATCTGGCTCAGGCTGTGTGTGTATTATTATTTTTTTCTCTCTAAGTAAAATGTATTGTTCACAGGGGGATCAGAGATTCAGATTTTTGCTCAATCGTTTTTGGGCAGCTCCCCTTTTTAGCAAAGAGAGTTGGCTAGCTCTCCTTACAAGTCATCATTACAGGAAGCTAAGCAAAAACAGGGGAGAAAGTTAGACTTTGCTTGAAATCTCTGGAACAAAAGTGCCTAATCTAGCAACTTATTACCAAGGTAGAGATCCTGTGCAGTCACTCATATTCCATGCAAACACAGGCAGCAGGTGAGCCACGTGCATGCCTCAAGCTGCAGAGGTGGAGCGGGCATTCATAGCAAGTCATGGAAAAATGTGGGCTTTGCTGAGCATTTCCAGAGAAAGCTCACCAGGAATCAATTCAACTGCTGAAAAACTCCCACTGAGTGTTTAGAAGGAAAGCAAAGATCATTAAACCTGTT
The DNA here is from genome assembly GCF_030463565.1 of Pelecanus crispus. Lineage (NCBI taxonomy): Eukaryota > Metazoa > Chordata > Aves > Pelecaniformes > Pelecanidae > Pelecanus > Pelecanus crispus. The sequence continues at coordinate 37,076,856 of NC_134650.1, forward strand.
TTCATTGTGTGTCAAGCTACACAAGTGCATTACAGCGTTCCTTTAAAATATGCTTCAGCATGCGGTGCCATATCTAACGTGCTCACAGTTAGAAAATGCAGAGTTAGCTGCCTTTCGTTCACCAGTATCTCAGTTGGCTGGCTGGCACGTCTTGATAAAGAAACAACACAGAGACAGATAACATCCCAAACCTCAGCAGCGAATTAAATACCAGTAAGGGTAAAGTCCTGTGTCCCTCGATCAGGCCGCACACACACTGTATGGGGAGCCTCCACGGGCGGCTGCCCAGGAGCCCCGCTGGCTCACACGACTGGTGATGGCACACACAACTTTCCTGTCGGCGTCGGTGGTTCAAAGCCAGCTCAGACCAAAAGCGTTACAGTAATTACCCTCTCATGGCTGGCGTACAGTGATAAATTAGTCGATGGCAGCAGCAGACAATTCCTAATGAGTGACTTTTCATACCAGAAAATCACTGCCGTTGCCAGTGATTGTTAGCTTTGTTGAGACTTAGCAGAAAAGCCACAAGGAGGACGGGGCATTGCAGCTGCCTGCTCTATCTTCTCTGTGCATGAATACGGAAGCTTGGAGAACAATGCGGCACCCTTCAAATGCTCGCCCTGCTAAAATGAAAACCCACTGGAAGCCGCTGCAACTGCTAAACGCTTTGCGAGGGCGGTGGCTTTGAACGGGAGATGTGCCCTGGAGAGCATGGAGAAACAAGGCCCCTCTACTTGCACAGCAGCTGCCTGCATGGGAATGACTACCCAGATCGTAGCTGCCTCCCAACTCAGCCAGCCTTCCTGCGTGCACACTGCTGCCTGAGCCTGCAATGCGGTACCTCGAGCATGCGTGCTCGTGAAGACCATTGGCCGTTCCCTTCGAAAACAGGGAGAGCTTTACATTCACAAGTTTTGCGTTGTTCTGCCAATAGTCCAGTAAGAGCAATTATTGCTGTTTTTCTCTACTGCCTCCCTGACTTAAACAGCATCAGGCTCTTCTGCCCTGGGAGGAAGCTCTGGACTGTGCTGCTGTCAAGGAAGCTAACTCTGGAATATGGATCTCAGTCTCTTATTTCATAACATACATGTTTCACACATTAGACAAAACACCTACCTGGCAAGTCACTGGACAGTGCTGACAGAAGGTACTTCACTCAGTGGAAAAATATGGGTCTATTGTTAATCAGGTATTGCAAGTATAAAACCGTATTTAAAAAAAATTAAAAAAAATCCCAGCTTGTGTGTAGGGTCAAATGGTCCAAGGTGCTGCTACAGGAACAGCCCTATGTACAATACATTACGACTTACAAAAGATTTCTTCTCAAGTACATAGTAAAGGCAAACAAACAAGAACACCAATTTCAGAAAACCATCCAGTTAAGAATTACTCACCCCACCAAATCCTCTAAAGCGCTGCAGGACGTCATTGTTGATGAAACAGGACTGCGCGGGATCACGGAGGGCTTGGTCCAAGAGATGGTCGATAAAGTAGATGCCCGGCTCGATGGTCAGCACCATGCCCTGCTCCAGGCTGCGGGTGGTGCGCAGGCTCCTGAGCCCTGGTAGGTCAATGCGCTCCACTCCCTGCGGAAGAAACACCGGTTCTGACAGACAGAAAGGCAATCCGTGCTGACCCTTTGTCAAGACCATCCTACACTGACTGCTCCATAAAAGACTCAAAAACGCAAAAAATAATCGGGAAGTAGAGGACTGAAACAGTGCTGTACAGTTACCTCTCAGTCCCTCATTTAGCTTTCGTGTACAGCGATGACCAGCTTTGAACTCAACACCCAAACTGGTTTTTGCACCACCAGAAATCCTGGCTTTGGATATGCTTGGTCCTGTCGCTCTCTACCATGGGAGAAGTACTGCACTACAGAGAAAAATAATTACTTGCACTATTTCTTTCTATGCCCTCCCTTGCAAAGTACAGCATTTTAAGCAACGTGCAAATCTTGAAATGCCTCCTCCACGTCATGGCTGAAATAGCTGAACTATGCAGCAGAGAACAACTTCTCCAAGGATATGCAAATGCTTATTCTCACTGAATGTTATTAAAATTACACATTCATGATCTTGATTCAGGAGCAATGAGTCTACACATGACCTCATAAAAGCAGCCCATTTAAAACTAAACTTTTGTCAGATTCAGACTTTCAGGCAACATGGTGCTGACTGATATTATTAAAAACTAAGTCAAAACAAGTCCTGACTAGCAAAACATTCTCTTCTTCCCAAAAGCTGGTAAAGTAAAATGATATATGAGGACCTGCTTAGTCAAGGAATTAGAAACACTGCAAAGACTAGTTCAGGATATTAATTTTCTTCCCCCAAATGTGCCAGGTATTGCAACATCGGAATAAATATATCTCAATCCCATTAGCTTTTTGAAAATTCTTTGCAACTGTAGCAAAATTTCATCAACAAAATATCATGATGACCAGTAAACAGCTCACAGGCCCACTAGCTTGCAAACACGCACACACACTTTGCTCATGAAAACCCTCCCGCTTCAGCCAGTAAGTCAGAGGTTAACAGGTCTGCAAGACCAAGGCGTTATTTATCTGATCTCCAGGTAGCATTCCCAGATCTTGCTTCTGGCCAAAGTCATGGCAATTTTCCTTGCTGTGAAGAAGGGGAGACTCCTTTCAGGATCACTAGCAGCATGAGTGGTATCACGAGGACGAAGCATCCCCTTTCTCCAGGACAAAGCGCACTGCCCAGCGCTACCCTCGGTGCCTGGCACGGCTGTGCTCCTGTATTTTCTGCCACACCAATGCAGCGGGGCAGAGGGAGGCAGGAGCATACCCTGCAGATTAGCCACGCTTTTGTCTCATTGAATCATTTGCTCTTTGAAGTGTATACAGCCCCACAGTACTGTTTGCTCCTGAGCTCCACTTCCAGTTCAGGGAAAGCCTATTTCACAGAAATCCTGCTTGCAACAGCCACTCAGCAGTGTCTGTTTTATTCTCAACGGTCACCTAAGCACTACTGGGGATGCTTTTTTTTCCTTTGCGGAGCTTCTGTTCCAATGCACGGCATCTTACAGCAGCCAAGATTTTCAGAGCTCACCAGCCTTGACATCTGAGGGTAAGTTTGCCCATTTTTCAGAGACACGGAGTATTTGCTTGCCCTCACAAGCCAGCAAGTGTATCCTGACCATTTTCACTGTGTATTTGATACATTTTATTTAATATGTTTGATCTGAATTTCGCAGAGCATTATATTACACTGAAGTAAGAAAGCACGATTTTGTTTTACTGAGGCTAGGAAAGAAGAATACTCTGATATTAAGCAAGGCACTTTGCATTTATATCCTTATCAAAACTCAAAGAGAATCAGTATTTTTCTAAACTTGAAACAATAACTGCACTGAAATGGAGCCATTTTTCTTTCTGCTGCTGCCCCATGGGGTTTGGCATCTCACACATTCATTGTAATGCGTAAAGGAAATGAGGGCATCCAATCTTGTGGATTAATCTCTCCATGAGCTGTAAACAATTAGATTAGTGTCTGAACCTTTTGGTGCCTTGCCAACTATCTATCGGCTGCTTTACAACAAACAACCCATATTTGGCTTTTAAGTACACTTCTCTTCCATTCTACTTGTAAATGCTTTTTGTGAGGCAGTCAATCCAAGACAGATGCTAGAAAGATGAATGTGCAGTGAGGAAAACAATGGCAAACATCCTCTGAAGGCAGCCCTGGCACGGCATCCACATTTTTTGGCCTTTTCTTAAAACAAATGACGTTTAACGCCAGGTGTGATGATCAAGCCTCGATGCCCACTTCATTTACCTCTGTCCAGCTGTTAAAGCAATGCGTTAAGTATTTTGTCTGGACTCCCTGCAGTCTGATTCTGCTTTTAGTACTTCCTCAGAATGTTTACAACTCAGGAGCAAGACTTGGGGATTCACGTTTGGAAACCTTCTTGAGCAGCGCAGGCTCCCTAGGCCGTCAGCAATGCAGGGAGAGCCCCCGAGGCACCTGAACACTACTGCTCACCCAAAAGTAAAATTTTAACTTCTCTGGAAGGAATTCACAAACTCTTTTTGATATTCCCCCCATCCTATCTCAACTCTAGGTTGTGTCGGCTCTTGGTTTCGTCTCCAGGTCTTTGGATGTTGCAGGCACTGAAGTCACTGTGTAAATGGCAGCAGCTACATCTCTTCCATGAAAGCATCTCGTAATGGGCTGCCTTTGGAGAAAGGGTAACACTGCTCAGCTTTTCAAAGACAGCAAGCAGGACACCAGTGGGTGGGCTTGCGGCAAGGAAGACCTACAGTCTCTTTTAACAGAGGCTAGCAATTTGTTCACTGAGAGATGCATGAAATGGAGGAAGAGGGAGACAGCTTCTGGATATCGCATGTACCTGGCCACGCATACCCTGAGTGGAGGAGAGCCCCAGTCCAACTTGCTTTCAGGCTGAAGGACAACATGAGCTGGGAGAGGAAATGAGCAGAGCGGGGAAGGTGGAAGGTGACCAAGCTGGGAGATGATGAAATTCCTTCTTTTGAGAACGGCGCTGGATTAAAACATCCATCAGACTACGGTTTCAGCATCCCAAGTGACATCTGATCTCTGGGCACTCGTGACCATCCCAGTAGCCACCACAGCCATCAGGTCCAGGGGCTGACAGTTCTCAGCTCAGTCTGCTTCGGTTGTTTATGAAAACTGGGACAAACAGGATTTTTTTAATGCCTGAAACACCACCACCCCTAAACAGAAGATAACAGGTCTGAAACAAGGACACTGCTGTTTTCCATCAAGTCAAACCCTGTTGGGAGCAAAGCCTGACGGGGAACCCTTGCACTGTCATCCGTCAGTATGAATCTTCTGCCATTAATGCATCTTCTTATTTATGAGGAGAAAACTTCCCTACATTTTGCAGCTAAACAACGAAAGCCTTGTTTTCAACAATAACCATGATGATGCTTTGTAGTCAGATGAAGTGAAGAGTAAAAATGTGAACGTTGGTGCAGCAGCTGTGTGGATACCTGTTTCTATTACTGTTATGTCCTGGAGGCCTGGCCACGGAGCAGGACCCTGTCGCGCTCAGTGCTGTACAACTGTAAAGCATAAGCTGGTAATTTGCCTCAAAAAAGTGTAGAGAATAATCTAGAAAATATTAACACGTAGGCATCTAAAAAGAGACTCATGGTGATATTCTGGGAAAATTACTTTTCGAAGAACTGTTTATTTTCCTGTATATTGCAACAACAGACTATATCCAAAATTGTTTTCTAAGACTGATTTTATTTGGAGGTTCTGCTAACATTTTAAAATTGAGACACTCCCCCCACAGTAAGCACAGATGTATGACACTGTCATTTGTGACTGTACTCCTGCCAAGAACATCAGATTCCAATTAATGGTTCATGTAAGGTAACAAAAAACAGCATGTCTAGGCAATAAGGACTGTCAAGGGAACTAGAGAATTATTATGTAAACTGATTTCATTACTATGTAAGCAAAATAAAAGTTCAAATTAAGTTAAGTGTGCAGTAATATAAAATATAGATCTATTTTTGGAATAAGTAGGGAATTAGGAAGTATGCAAATATGCCTATCCCCCAGAAAAGTGGCTATGGAAGTCTGGAAGTTGCAATACCTCAGTATAAGGATGCTCCTAAGCAACTCAATGGTTAATGGGGGTATACGTTGCTTTTTCCATAGAAGAACCGTAATGTGTATCATGCTGGATCTTGTCCCACAGACACTGGCTACGACACAAAGCGATCAGAAGCAGAAATAGTTCCCAGCCCACTCAGAAGAGCCTCATCTTGGGTCTGTCTTCGGATCAGGACAGAAGAAAACCACAAGTGATGTCTCTGTGCTGGCTGGTCATCACCCACAGGCCCATGACACCAGCTAGGGATGCAGAAGTGCAGAGATGCAAGGACAACCTCCCTGCTGAAACCAAGGGCTGCAGCGCTTAGTTGGCATCACCCAAAAGTTTCCTGAAGCCAGCAATGGCAGCAAAACACGGCCACAGCAGAGATCACCAAGGCTACTCATAACTGCAAATACTGAACCACAGTAAAAGACTCATGTAGTGACACAAACTAGTTTCTGGTACTTTTTTCCAGCTAAATCATCACAGAACTTTTTTGAGCCTGACAAATAGATTGTCCCAGTTGGACCACATCCAATACAATGAAGTCCTAATGATTTACCAAGCTAAGTGCAACCAAGCATTTAAATTAGTCAGAATACTAACATTATATTTAGATTATACAAAATCAACACCAAAGTGAAATCTCAGCTCTTTCACTCTTCCCTATTCTCCCACTGCATATACCCAACTTCTAATTAGCTCATTTATTGTAAAAAGAACGGAGCCCTGTGCACCCAGTAAAATAAAAGTCTTGAATTCCATTTCACTTGTCTCCTGGTCCCTTCTCTCCAAGCCCTTGTTTCTCTTGCTGAGTGTTACTAATGAAGATCAGTTTATTCCATCTACCCTGCTTTTTCCCAGCAGCCTGAGCTGCCTGTAGTCACCTGAAGGAACTGCTGTCAGTCCTGACTTTGAAATCAGCAGCAGGTTACAGGAGAACATGCCCCAAGCATCACATACCACTTGTGGCATTTGCAAGTCGAAGCTTCCACTTCTGCAGGAGAATCTAATTACTAGCTGGAGCTTTTGGGACACAGCTCAAAGTTAACATTGGGGGAATGGAGGGCACACGATGTTTAACTGGCTATTTCATTTGAAATATTTTTGTCTCTTCCTAGGTATTAACTGTGGTATCAGGCTTAAGCTGCCTGTTTCTTGTTGAAGTTTCTTGTTATTGCAGGGAGTGAGGAAAAATCACCTGCCACTTACTCGAGGCATTGCTGCCTGCTGAGTCAGATAGAGCTGAATTTCAATCTGTCGCTACAGCGTGATTCTGAGCATAACTTCCCATGTCATTTTTGCTTCCTGATCCTCAGATGTCACCAAGCTTCATAAGGGAGCTATGCTGTCATAACGGAGCTATGCTGTCATAACGGAGCTATGCTGTCATAACGGAAATACTAAAACATATGGATTATATTTCTTTTTTCTTAAAACCTAAGCATGAGAAACAAAAGAGATAGCAAATAGTAAAAATTAACAAGTTGACAACTACAACATAAACCTGGAAGATGAGGAGACTATTTAGATAGAGAATTTATAAGAAATGAAATAAAGAATTGCAAAAGCTACCAGCAATACGGTTTTAAAATTAGACCAATGACAAGCACCATTTAAAATCTATGGACAGGTTTTCTTGTGACACACAGAAAGCACACATAGGCGATGGCCTTAAATGAAAGGGCTTTTTTTTTTTGGTTATCTTTAGATACTAATATTAGTGGAAATTGCATAGCAAAAAAACCTAAAGTATACTTATGATACCTTTTATACCTTACTTTTACATGTAATTGAAAGCAGAACTGTACTGTCTTGGTTTTTCTCTCCTACTGTGCCTAGAATGAATTGTTCAAAAACACACAAGCTCTGCTAGTCTCTGCTTAAATTTCAGAAAGATTTGGACAATAAATATTCACATAAAAATTCTCTTAGCACACAAAGTCTTTTGCAACAAACTTCAACAAGTAAAAGAAACATAAGCAAGTATCTTCATCAAAGAAAATTAACCAGAACTAATGAAACTCAAACCAAGTAACAAAAAACCCCAAGTTCATGACAGTTTCTTTCTCAGAGAAGGAGGGAAACCCTGTGGTACACCAGGGCATGGTGCGCACCACGGCATGGCACGGCACTGCACTGCACTGACACAGCACCTGAGCCCTCCCTCCTCTTCTGCCTCTGCTCAGTCATAAGTTCCCATAAATACCCAAACTCCAGCACCTGTCCTCACAGGGAAAAGCTGCTGGGAACTGATCACAGCTTTTCTGAGCACATGTAAGATGCTACAGCAGGATAAGAAGATCTATTAACTTAACTCTGGGAGGGGTTTAAATCCCACAGAAGAATCTTAGGCTGCAGGAAACTCCTGGCTGGTGTTCGACCCAACAGACAACAGTAAGCACTATGGATTTCAGTGCTACTTTGCATGGAAATGCTGTCAAATTCAAAGTCTTCACCAATTTCTTTCTTGCCTGCACTCTGCCTGCTCAGTGGCCCACACAACCATACGGCTCTGCTATGCAGGAATTCAAAGAATCAAAAAGAACGTGATTCAAGGGGACGCCATGAAGCAGAAGCAGCAGGTTTTTTCTCCTTATCTTTTCCTGAGGTGTACAGTTGCTTACAAGAACAAAACCTAGAGCTTAAACTGGCAAAGGGCCCTTTTACTCTTTGCTCATATAAGTGCCTACCATACAGGTTGTTTCATGTTTGCAGGTCCTGGGTACGCACAGCTAGAGCAAGGCTTTGCAAGGTTATGACCAAGTGAAGCAATTTGCACTGGGGCTCTACATAACAGCTTTAGGCTCCTTGGTAAATTCACCTCATCCTCTGCTTCTTAAAGGAAAAAAACACTAATGCATCATTTGCAATGCTAACCACAAAAAAAAAAAAAAAAAAGAAATCTTCTGCTTCAGCATAAAGTAGGATACATAAGGAAAATAATTTTTGCCAGAACAAGAAAGGGAACAAGATTATTCCTGTATTCTTTAGTAGGTTTGGTGACCTAAATCCCCAGACAGTCATCTGGGATCTGGGCACAAGCTTTCTGTTAGAGCCAGACGCAGTTTTGTACACCTCTCTGAGCAGCAGAGATGTTCCCCAAGCATGCACAGTAATGGAAGGACATGGATAACTCCAGGATCAAAACAAACCTCTAACCTTAATTTGCTAATGCAGGATAGCGATGAAAGGATCAGCTTTTCATGAGAATAGAGAATTGAATTAAAACTTTATACTAAGGTAAATCTTATAATTTTAAAAGACAAAACAAAATGAAACTCTTAATTCACAAGATGTTAAAATCACAGTAGTTATTAACCTAACTTAAATTAACTGGCTCATTATTATAGAAAGTCATCAAATGTACTTAGCATTCTTTAGAGCCTTAGAGTCAATTAATATAACATGAAATTGAATCAACTCAAGCATCTAGAGACGCAGAACCTAGATTTAAATGAAAACTTCAGCCCCATCTACCTCAGGGTCTGAAAATTTGGGATCACCTACCACATTTTCTCCATTGCAACAGGCACAAACCCTCATTTATATCCCATATCGAATTTACCCAGAAACAAATGAAAGAGTGTGGGAAAACCATCTCCATGATTAAATTTTACAGCTGAAGCTAAGCCCAGTGGAGTTTTCACTCTTTGAAGCTAGCTCTGTCTGACTAAGGGCCAGATTTCTGAAGTGATTAGTACCGCTGGGGCTGGATTTTCAGAACTGCTCAAGTTATAGTTAGACCCTTAAAAGAAGCAGACAGATTTTCAAAGAAGCGTTTGACGCTTGGTTTCCCCGCAAGGAATACCACGGTACACTGCAGGAGACCCGATTCCCGAAGGAGCTCTTGACTGCTGAGTACTTCTGAAAATCAGGACATTTACTTACGTGCTTCAATGGGAAATACTGGTGGTTATGGTCTTTTAAGAATCTTGCCCTAAACATAGTTGCTAAGCCACATTTATTGCTGGCCAAAACTAATTATTCTTTATCATGGCAAAAAAAGGAAGGGAAATGTTACATTTTTTTAATATCCCAGAGTATCCTTTGCAGAAAACGTGCAAGCTTTTTACAGTGTTTGTCAAAGAGGAAGAAAGTGCTTGTTCAACGCTACATGTGAAAACAGCCTTACTGGAAAAGACGAAAACTTATTATTGCCAATTTTGAAAAAAGAAATCTTTGGCTACTAATGAATAACTAATCTAAGCTAACAATGTCTGGAAATAGTTTTTTTGGAACACACAAAACTTTGTGACGGATAAAAATTAGGAAATTAAAGCTTATTGTATTATTCCAAATGTAACTGTTTACACTTGAGGAAAAATAATGGAATAATATCCACTTGGAAAGTTTTTATTTTCAAAAAATCCTTTGTAATACTCCCAGAAATTCCCCTGGCCAAAAGCAAATAACTTGCTGCTTAACCAGCTAGTAAAAAGAGCATGATACTACGGGCATGGGCTCAGTGTACAATAAACACACAAATGGCTTTATGAAATTCCTTGTGGAAATCTCGCTAGCTGGTAAACATTTAAAACACACCAAAAATCACTCCACAGCGTACTAGATGTCTTCAAAATGCGTTTTCTCTTGAAACAATGAGACACAGGCAAAAAGCCTTCTCCCATTTAATACAGACACATATCACACTCAGGTGAGAAGTGCCCAATTGCTCACGATTAGATTTATCTGGGGAAAACCACGTCCCCTGAAGCCTTCCAGTGCTGCCCCAGCACTGCAGCCCTACGGCTCCCTCCCGCCATGGGCAGGGACTGTGCCTCCCATTAGAGCTTCAAGTCTAATGAAGTTCACCCCATTGACAGGCTTTGATGTGGGTTTTCCACCATCAGGTGCTCTGATGCTGAAGTACCTCACCTTAGTCAAATGACCCAATATACGGAACCTCATGCTTTGGGTCAGAGAGAAGTGATGGGCCTAACGGAGGAGGAATTAAAGCCGCAGAGAGAATTTAAAGGGGCTGCTGTTCTGCAGAACCCCAAATTCTTTATTTTTCAAATTAAGCTGATGCCCCGCCTCTATCTACACGCACATTTATATGCAAATACCGGACTTTAGCTGTTTGTGAGCTTACATACACACTTCACCCATACTCAGGAAATTTGTTATTAGCATTGGATTTTGAAAGTAAATTAGCCATGCGAACATTCTTAATGTAAGAATGCAGTTGCATGTCTACACAAACAAATAATTTTAATATTCAGAATAATAAAATAGAATCATAGAATTGTTTAGGTTGGAAAAGACCTTTAAGATCACCAAGTCCATCCGTTAACCTAGCACTGTCAAGTCCACCACTGAACCATGTCCCTGAGCACCACAGCTACACATCTTTTAAATACCTCCAGGGACGGTGATTCAACCACTTCTCTGGGCAGCCTGTTCCAATGCTTGACAATCCTTCTAGTGGAGAAATTTTTCCTAATATCCAATCTAAACCTCCCCTGGCGCAACCTGAGGCCGTTTCCTCCTGTCCTATCGCTTGTTACTTGGGAGAAGAGACCAACACCCACCTCACTGCAACCTCCTTTCAGGTAGAGAGCGATAAGGTCTCCCCTCAGCCTCCTCTTCTCCAGACTATACAACCCCCATTCCTTCAGCCGCTCCTCATAGGACTTGTGCTCTAGACCCTTCACCAGCTTTGTTGCCCTTCTTTGGACATGCTCCAGCACCTCAACGTCCTTCTTGTACTGAGGGGCCCAAAACTGAACACAGTATTCAAGGTGTGGTCTCATCAGTGCTGAGTACAGGGGGACGATCACTTCCCTGCTCCTGCTGGCCACACTATTCCTGATACAAGCCAGGATGCTGTTAGCCGCCTTGAAAAGTACCAGCCCTGGTACTTTTCACTCTCACAATTCTTCTCATTTGTTCCTAAAATTTAGTTATCTCTTTACCCTACCAAATCTTGAACACGTGCTCCAGTTTACATAAGTGCACCAAATTCAGAAAGGTTATTCACAACACAAGTGAAAACAATCTAAGCAAAGGCATGCAACATCAGGGTCCTAGATTTTGAAGTCCATGAACTCTCCAAGTAATCACATCCCTTGTGCTTTGCTGAATGCCTCTATTTGTACACAGAGAGAATGCACTTGGGAAAGACAGAGGAGGAAACATCCATCCTTTCTGTATTAGCTAGGGAAGAATCCTTAAAATCAGAATAGGGTTGCTTTTGATTTTTGTTTCATTTTTATGACATACAAGTTTATTAGCTGATGCCAATACATTGTCATCACAGTATTGTGTCTCAGCAATAATTATATTGTGAACAGAATGAGTACCCTCAAATATTAGATACTGTTCCTTCCCTGTCGGCAAAAGTGAACACAACAATAGCAGCTGTTATGTAGCCTGCCCATCCAACATGAACAAGCCCCAAAATATGCTTAAAGCTTACCTAAAAAGTTCTTAGTTTCTTTTTCAGGTTCTTGTAAAAGAACATCTTACATAAGAGAGAAGGCAAATGATTCATTTTCACACTGTATTATTGAAAACCCTCAAACAGTTGGCCTCAAATAACCAAAACATAACACGTGGAAAATCCTTCTGAAATCTTTCTGAAGCTGCTGTAAACTTCCTTTCTTTATTCAAACCTTAAGTTCAATTCCCCTTAGAGCTTTTTTTTTTAGTATCATTGCAAACATCTTACCATTCAGTGGTTACAGAATTTTACCCATTCTGCTTTCAGACCACAGTCATGAACCATCATGATAATTCAAGGAAAAAAGTAATCAATCTGTGTTTTCTGCAGAAACTCAGAATACAAGAGGTTATGCTTTCCCATTCGGAAGACCTGATGGATTTTTTTCTTGCTATTCTCATTCCAGGACAGCACATCTACATTGCTGCCCATGTTGACACTGGAGATCGAAGTTCAAGACAGGAATATGAACCAGCTTGTTTCCATATGACACAGCCATTGGGATTTACTAGCCCAGGTGCAGCTGTGGGCTCCCACAGCTGTCTCACATCCGGAATGGAGCAAGTGAATCTTCCCACTGCAGGTCTCAGGTAGACTGAGATGCTCTCTGTCACAGCACAAGGTATGCTTGAGTGATATATGTTACAGCAGTAACTCATGGAGAAATAACACAACTTATACAGAAATTGAACAGATTAAGAATGCCCGAAGGGCGGCATCAGTTGACTTCTCCCCATAAGCAATTTATGTTTTAATGAACTAGTAGATTCCCTTAAACTGCATAAAATACCACATCCAGAAAAAGACACACTTAAATGCACATCTGCTCCACCCCCGAGAACTTGCAACTGGCTAATGATGCATAAACTAAGAGAAATGCTGATCGAATTGAGAGGGGTTAATCTGCAAGGCAGTTGAGAATGGACTAACACTAACCTCTGGGTAGCCTCCAACGTCATGCACATCGATTCCAAGTAGATGTCCAAGTCCGTGTGGCATAAATATTGCACCCAGATGAACCTTCACCATGTCATCTACATTGCCTTTCAGAATGCCAATTTTAGTCAACTCCTCCAGATGGACTCTGTCAGCCAGACGGTGCATATCAGGCCAGGCGACCCCTTAGAGAGCAGAAACAAACAGCTGAGTTAACTATTGCTAAAAGTTTTTAAAGACGACTTTCAAAAAGCAGATGTAACACATGTGCCCTTCGTTTATATAAAAAACAAAGGTGGAAAGAGCAACTACATTAGCACAAAAATACTTTAAACAAGACAAAAATTATCTTAACATGCATGCGAGACACAGAAAACTACAAAGAGGAACAGCAGCACCTTATAATCCAGATCCACATGAAAAAATGGTAAGATACTGTATCTAAGCATGTCTATGCAGATGCAAATGTATCAATGAGTTTTCTAAAAGAATGTGAACTGTAAAATGCAGTTATTTAAAATGTAGAGCATAAAATATTACTATCCTATTATTTTCAATAATGATCGTACCCATTTAGAACATTTGAGATGGACAGTACTTTTCTACGTACGTAGAAGATTTAAAGCCCACATCTTTCTGGCAAAGACATTCTCCAGAAATTAATGATTCCCTTGTGTTAATGGGCTGTGTAAAACACAAGTCCTCTAATACACGTACTAAAACAGCGTTACAAAATACTGTTGGTTGACTAGAGACAGAGTGCCAGGATACATTAGATTTGTATTATTTTGGTATAGGATACAATTTTGTTTGACAAACTGCTGGGGGGAGGAGGGAGGAAGAAAGCAGCTCTTTTGTTAGCAACACAGTACTGTCTTAATTAGTTCACCATGGCTTTGAGTCATCATCAACAGAGCCGTTGCAGAGTCAAGACAACTAGGGCTAAGGTACAGTAGAAGAATGTTTTCCTTGTTCAATTTTGGCATGATTAAATAAATAAAAAACAAGCAATTTTTAAGGCCAAAACCCCATCAAGTTCCATTTGCTTTAATCCAGTTAAACACGCAGCTCTAGTGTCTTGTGAACATGAATGTCATATCATAATTACATTAGCACTTTTTGGTGAAAGTACTGAGGCTTCAAAGGCTGAAATCAAATCATCTTATGGGAGTGCTTAAATAAAATTAAGTTGTCTTATATGGCTCTGATACAAAGGTCAGAAACAAACTGCAGAGCAAGTGGCTGCTCCGTCTTGCACATCGCCCACACAGAAACTGATGCACCTTTATGCTCCCATTAACACTGACTGGGGGTCAGCTCAGCGTGTAAGTTAGTTAACACGCAGCCTCCTTTTCCCCACCAGATTACTGAGAGATGGAACTTTTTAGCCTGTTGCATGCAGCTGAAGAAGCACTTTCCTTGCCCAAGCAAGACCACAAGACAGAGGTGTGCGGCACAATATGCTGGACAAACTCTCGGTTGCTGTTTCCTCCCAAAAGCCAACAGTGCCCAAGTGCATGATGCTCATCATGTGCAGTCTTCCTGTTCAAAATGTGCTATTTTTGTGTTATCCCTCCTTTAAAAAGGAATTTAGATTTTTCCTTCAGTAAGAATGAATACAACTATAACCAGTTGTTCTTTGACAACTATGTTCAACGTAATTATACTTTACAAGAATTTATCTTTTTAAACATTGATTGTATTGCAATTTTCACTTCTCTAGATTCATCTGTGTTTCACAGCTATCTCACAATAGGGGTCTAATCTATTGCATGATAAATTGAAATCACTGCAATCTATTGAACTGATATTACTAATATCAAACTGGAAGTATTAGCGAATCACAGTTGGTTTCCTGTTTATTTTGTAGTTGTGGGAATACAGAATTTCTGTGTGTAACTCCCAGTTCAGCTTCCGCACTTTGCAGTCAGCTCTAACTGTTCTAACAGTTTTTAATATTCTTTCTGGGGACACTAGATGTTCTTTTGAGATCTCTCCCATGATTTCTTAGCTGAGTATTACTACAAGTCTTCTATTTTCATCACCATGACTGCAAAGCCACATGTAACGTCTGACCCCGGTCAAACTATTTGAAGCCTCATCCTCTTTTGATATAAATGAAGGTCAAAACTCTGTTGCTGTGAGACAAAACACAACCATATCCCGGGTGCTCTGAATCAACTGAAGATGAGGTGCCTGCTGTTTGCAATACAGCTTCCCTCTACAGCTGTGCTGGTACTGTTCATCTCAGTCCAAACCCACAGACTCCACTCACAGAGATTCTTTAGCGACCTTTACCAAACTAAGGAAGAGATGCAAGGATTAAACTGATCAGAAATGAAAACACCAAAAACACATATCCATTTGTCTGCAGAAATTGAATACAGCAAATGCATAACACTACTGCCCTAACTGAAAATATTGCTGTGGTTGTAAATCCTGAGTATTTCTGGGCACGGAGCAAATCCATTACAGCCCTTTCTTCCCTCCCCTCTACTTTTTTTCTTTTTCTCTCATTGAGAAAAAACATGACTATTTTCCTTCTCCTCCTCCCACCCAGAGCTCTGTGTTCTCTATCTGTTTTGGTTTTTATTCATCTTATCTATTTCATTAGAGACTGAGGACAACAAAAAGCTCCACCGCAAAACAAATAATGAGGCTGGATGGCAAATCTGCAGCTTTGGGCTGTCTCTTGGAACAAGGGCAGTGCTTCGGACAGAGCCCAGCAAAACGACTCTGGACCACTCTTATCTCCTAGCCGGTGCCATCAGTTTTGCCAGAGATGGGAAGTACTTCAGCTCCAGCTCTCTCATGCGTGCTGCAGAAGCTGCAGATAGCACTGGGACAGCTCTGGCTGGAGGGAAATTAAACTACTGCTGGAAGTGCCCTGCTAAATAGTATAAATCTTGTTTTACAAATAAGTAGGTGTTCAAATAGTCTTAATTAAAAAAAATGTTTATAGATAGATTGCATTTTCTATTCTATTGTCTGGCTTCATATTTTATTCTACTATGACTACAGCGTGGTGGTATTTTGCATCCACCTCCAAACCACTTAACCTACAAGCACTGTATAATACAGTCATACATACATAGACTATTACTAGTGTGCTAAGACAAAACATGAGGATATTTTTGAGCTGACTAGAGACAGTGAACTAAGTGGAGTGACCTTACTGGTCTTCACTTTAAAAAATGGTGATATCCTTGTCTTGTTTGATATGAGCTGATTCCCATCATGCTAGGAATAAACTTTAATAATAGGGTACAAACAGGTTTTTCCCCCTTTTTTTGAACAGGCAATTTGACAAAGAAAGAGGATCTAAATGCAAGTCTTCAAACATTTCCTAGTACCCTTATAATCTCAAAAACATTAACTTTGTTAAGAGAAACCACTACTTTACAGTGACAAGGCAATTACTTAAAAGTACAGAATACAAGCTACTGAAGAAAGGAAGCCATCCTAATCCAAGAAAGATTTCTTAGTATATTTTATACATGAAGTATATTCATGTTGTACACATTTAACATACAGCAAACAGAGATATACAGCTCCTCAAATTTATTTTAAGCCTAAAATTGTACTAGGTTTATCTGGCAATTGGAATCTTTATTATAAATGGCCTATGCAAACCTACTGTCCCTTGGACTGGCTGGCACATCTGCACTCAACTGTCATTTAAGTTAACTAGTAAGTATACCGTAAGAGCAAAAGTCCTCAAATTCTGCTAATCTATTTTTCTTGTGTACATACTGAACTTCCAATAATTGTGAGAAGCAGAGAAGGAAGGACAAATTAAACATCACAGCTAACTTGACTAGGAAAGCCATGAACAGAATTTTTTGGTACTCTCACATGGTGTGCAGTTCAACAATTCAACATTCTGGATGTGCCAGAATGACTTGCAATGAGGATATGCGAATCCCTGTGTTAAAGCACAGAGATGTCTATATTCTGTTCAGATGTCTCTGTGCACATCTACGCGTGGATAGCTTTAGCATGTTAAAACAAAGTAAATGATAATAAAGAAGCCTCTCTGCACACAGCCAGGGAACAATCTACCCAACAGGACAGCATTTGCAGACACGAAGAAACACAACCAATTAAACAAAACTGA
The DNA here is from genome assembly GCF_030463565.1 of Pelecanus crispus. Classification (NCBI taxonomy): domain Eukaryota; kingdom Metazoa; phylum Chordata; class Aves; order Pelecaniformes; family Pelecanidae; genus Pelecanus; species Pelecanus crispus. The sequence goes on from NC_134650.1 coordinate 37,093,970, forward strand.
ATGAACAACATTTTGTACAAAGAACCCTTAATTCTTGGAGGTTACTTGATGTTCAGGCACTGCAGCTTTTTGGATTGACTGTGGTCCGGTGGAGAGCTGTTACCTGCTGCAAGCTGATGCAGCGGAAGTCAAACACCGTATCAGCATTCTTGTAGTGAGACAAAGCAGTTAAAAAACAACTAAAAACCACAACAAAACAACTTCCACACAAGTGGTTCTAACATCAGTTATGTGAGTTACTGTGATGGCTGACTGTTTTGCAACACCAGCCTGCACTAACCTCCCACCACCAATCACCCACTAGGATGTTTCACTGATACATTATTCAGGACTATTATTTTTAAGCTTTGGACAAGTTTATCATAGTTGCAGACATGCTTTTTGTGTAAAAAGGTTAGTTCCATTATTATCTTTAAGCCAATTTATAAACCAATTATACTCCACTGACAGATGAGGTTTAGAAAGCTAGATTGGAGGGTCCTTGGACTTTGACAGCTTGTACCAAAATGAGTCTGCACTCAGGAAAATCTGCTGATGATGTGTCTGCTCCACTCTTAATTCTCTGCCAAACGAGATACTGGGTAATACAGGTCACTGAACCAGCAACTGGCTCCCCAGGAAAGCTCAGTTACCATGGCTCATTAGGTTGCGATTCGTTACCTGCCATGCAGCACGTGCTTGGGCAAGAGGCCAGGACAAAAAGCACCTTTTACACCAACCAAAGCGTTTGAGATCCCTTGAGATACAGAGTGAACTACACAGAAATGACCAGACAGTGGATATGTCCAATAATGAAATGTGACAGATCATGGATTAATTAAACAACATATAACAACAGAGGCTATTAGTTTTCAGATACCATGCTACCAGTATAGCAGAGGTTTGCAGACGTGTGAGGTACTGTGTTTAAAATGGCAAACTCGAGGCATTAAGTTTACTACAAGGATTTTTTAAAATTTATTCCCATCAATCTGAATGTTATCTGATATCGTTAGATACTAGCGTGACAGCAAAGAAAAAGATAAAATAGGTATTGTTTTACTGCCTTGAAAATATTTCCTAATTATCGTTTGCCAAGACCACCAGATTTCAGATAAAATATCATGGTTTAGGGACTCAGAAACATCATATAAGGATCTCTGCAATAATCTGTCATCTCTTTGATCACACTATTGACAGGGAAGATTTTTATTCCAAAAAAAAAAAAAGAAAGAAAGAAAGAAAGAAAGAAAGAAAGAAAGAAAGGTTTCTAGTGAAACCAGAAATCAAAAGCATCCCTATCTTTTAACGAACATACCTTTTTAAACAGTAGAATTAAAAAGATGAGTTGTTATAACACATTGCACTATAAACTGTTCCTCAGTTGCTGTTAACTCACTGGCATTTTCATTACAGTGATTATTTTCTGAGGTTTTATTAGAAGCTATTTGAGAACATAAAGTAGAAACAGCATACAAAAGTAATTTAGAATTACTGCATGGTATTTAGCCACTTTGGTCGGAAAGTGCTCTGAAAAGGCCTAACAGGATTTTTTTGGCTGCTGCTTAGGGTACTTTGTGGTTGTAATGTGACAATGATTAAACCACAAATGATTTAGCAGGGTTTTTTTGTTGTTGTAGGGTGGCGTTTTTTTGCCAGCACAGATGTCACAATCTTACTAAAAAAAAATTAGTATGGCAAGGTTGTAGTAACTTCTCCCCAAATTGTGCTAAGGTTAAGTTACATTTAATTTCTGAGTGTCCACAGACAAGGGCAAAAGGCCCGATGTCCCCTGGCAGTGCCACTGAAACGCAGACATAACACGCAATCCCTGTCCTGCCAGCAAACCACTGGAACAGATTAAAATCTGCCAACACACAGTGACCATATTAGACATAAAACAATAGGTCCTTAAAAATTCCAATCAAACCCAGTTTAAAAAAACAAACCAAAATATAATTTAAATACTAAAACCAATTATTTCTTTCCTCTTCACTTGGGTGTTAGAGAATAATTTGTTGTATTTCTGATTTTCATGATTTCCTTTTGGCCCACTAGGTGAATACTCAGTAGTTGCTCAGTTTTCGAGCTTGGTTTTTTGTAGCACCGTTGCAGGTAAGGCAATTCTGCAACAGGGTGAGGAATCAGAGCGAGAAACCAAAATGCTGTACTCAAACACTGACAATGTTTGGGCAACAGTGAAGCTGTTCAAAGCTTCATATACTGTGCAGACAACTACCTGTAAGCCTCACAGAGTCAGCATTAGATGGCTATACGGATGCCTAATTCAGGGATGCAATTTTAGGCTGTATTTTACAGTGGTGGCATGGCTGCAGCTGGCTACCATACGTTGAGAAGAGCCTGTTAACTTTCCCATCCTAAAAAAGGTGATGGGAACTATACCGAGTCTGCTGCAGTGTCAGATACCTGCAGTACTGACTGCAGGGATTACTAGACTTCAGCCTGCTCTGTGCCATGAGCCCCAGTGCCACAGCTCCAAAGCAGGAGGGCCTCCTTCAAAAACCATCCCTCGATCCCCCAGTAAGATGCATCTCCCTGGCATGAGCGGGAGTTACCGAAGGGTAACAGAGATGACTCCCCATCACCTCTGAAATTCGGACCTCTTCTTCAAAAGGCTGAATAGCATTGTGCTATTCAGCTGTATTGCGTTATTTCTTTTGCATCAGTATCACATTAGTTTTCGTGGTAAACCCATCCTCCCCATTACAAACCCTGCATATGATGGTCTGTAACACGTCAGAGGCAAGATCAAGATAACAGCCTGCCATGCTGAAACCTTAAGAAAGGCAATTTGAATAGATGCAGATGTGGAGCAAGAGGAGGGATTTCTTCTGTGTCTGGAAAGATATAGCATTGGGACCAAGCAGCGCTGGCAGACACTATGAATTTTACTGCACGTTCCTCCCAAGTAGGTGTACGCTGAAAAGAAAAGAAAAAAAGATTGGTGGAAGGAGGGAAGAGCTTGGAAGGAGTGATTGCGGTGTGGAAACTTATCAATATTTGAAGCTTAGAAAAGACTGTTTAGATAAGATTCAGGGCAAACAGCATAATCTATGTCTAGCAGGTTTGCACTCTGACAGCTACAGCTGATGCAGTGTCAAGATCGAAGGACTCATGAACTTTGTACTTCAACTCAAATTACAATGTAGAACGAGCGCATTTCCTGAATACCGAACTGGGAGAAAATCCATGCACATCAGACAATGTAAAAGCTGGTTATTTCCCCCAAAGTCACTGTTAAAATCAGAATTGTACAATGTTACAATATTACGACCTGTTACAATTAAGAAAAAAGGATTTTTTTTTTTTTTTTTTTTTTTTTTTTAAAAATAGCCTTAAACCAAAAACCATTCACCAGAGGAAGGCTAAAGAACTGCAGCCACTTCAGGCTCTAAGTCTGTAAAGACTTCTAAATATATTTGCTCTGTACAAGCAGCACCTTTGAAGAACCACTGCAAGTAGCGGTAAAACCCACATGTGCAGCTGGGCTGGAAAGCTGCAGGTTTGCCCCCAAACCGCGGCAGCTCCGGCAGACACTCCCCCCAGAAGGGCTGCTCAGAGACCTGCACACAAGAGGGACTTCAGGGCAGAAAGGCCCAACTGTTTTAAAGTGCCTGGTTTTATACACTTGGAAATAACTCAGTGTTATTTTAGTCTTCCTAATGTTGCACTGGTCACTGTATGCATGGGTCAGCTCCTGTGCGTTAGTCACAAGCGGGGAAGAGCAGCTCCCAGAAGGTTTGCAGTGAGACTTGCAGTCTGAAATCTTGCATTTCAACAGATCGCTGCTTGCACAGAGGGACTGGAGAATCTGCTGAATTTGAGAGAAGATATACTGCCTTTTTCTTTCACCTCTTGCCATAGGTTACTGCTATTCTGGGCAAGGTTATGTTATGTGTCCAACAGTGAGATCTCCAGTAATCAATGACACCGGTTTTATTTAATAATTTCCTGCAAGAATCAAGGATGGCAACTTGCTTGTCAGCATTGTCTGTGCATCCTTCAGCTTTTATTTCCTAAGTGGTGACTGATGTTTTAACCATTTATACTGACAAAAGCAGAATTAACTTACCACAGAAAGCTATACTACCTTTTCTGGGTCAATCTCAGAGAGCTGATGTTCAATGGGAAACTTATTTATGAACTTTAAATGCTAGCAAGAAGAATACAGCCAACCCCGTTCAGTAAAGAAGAGAGAGAGCAGACTACAAATAGCTTTTTAAAACATATATTGACAAGATTTACTTTCCAATCTGTCTTTAACACAGTAACACATTCTTAACTGCAAGGCGGGGAAAAATAATACTGCAGTGTCGTTCAGCAGGATTTGTGAGTATCAAGTACTGGTTACAACATGCCCTGAAAGCATTTGTTCTTCAGAGGAATTGGTATAAAATCTTCAACTTCTGGCGTTAATGTTTTATTTCTGAGAACAATTGTTTTGCTTCAGGTATTACAGCAGATTAATAATGATCAGCAGCACTTTGCCTAAAATATGACAATCTGAGTGGCAATGATTCATATGGGCATTTTGAAATTACACAAACTTAAAATAGATTGTGCTCTCACACCCTGCCCTGTTGTGCTATTGTCAAAAGGTCCAGTTTACAGTCCGATTTCTTTCTAAAAATTCACCAAAATTAGCACAACAGACAAGTGTGCCCGCATGGTGTTCTACTAAGTACAGCTCTGGACTACATAAAATAAAACTCAAATGACTCGCATGCAAAAAATGCCCACTGCATGTGAATGAGAACCTTGTACTTTACTTGGAAGGAATAAATGTTAACGACAGTTACAATTATTTTCCTTAGGTATAATAAATTTTAATCCTAGTTGAATACAGTGAGAATTACTCTAAAGCAGTATTAAAAATAGTAGCAAACAAAAATAAATCCAAATTCTAAAGAAGTTACAGAACTGTCATGGACAAAAAGTAGTAGTAATCTGTGAAGCTGCAAATTTTGAATTTGCATATGTTTCTAAGCACAACTCTGCTCAACTTAGTAACAGAAACAACTGCCAGTAATACAATCTGCTATGTCAAACATCCTAGCTATCAGTTTCCAGTTAAACAGTTCTTTAATTAATTTGGGTTATTCTAATCCCTGGTCTTAGTACTATCCTACCTGAGCTAAATTCTCCACTATTCTTTTTTGTTAGAGCCATGTTATTAGAACATAGAATAGGGAATCATACTGCTACTTTGAATTCAAATCACAGCATTTTCTGTTGCATAAAATAGGTTATTAATGAAACCGGTACTTGTTCACTGAACCTACCTCCTCTTGATAGTCTCACTGAAAGAACTGTGCCTCAGTACTTAGATACTGAAATGTCTTCAAGAGTATGCACCATCCACAGTTTACATTCTGCTGTACAAAAATACAGACCATTCACCCTCTGAAGTCCCTGGGCTTATATCTACCTCCATGAGCTTTACTACTTGAATCCTTAAGCAGCAGGCGAACAGGGAAGAGGCAAAACACTGGAAAATAAAGCGGCTGCTTTGGTTTGTCCTTTTAATTCACAACATTCCTTGGAAGGATGTACATGGGGAAACTAGCTAAGGTGGGCCCTTCCATTGCAAAGTGGTTAGGAAGCTACACCAATGAATGAAAACTGAAGAAATCAGGAGAAAGGCACAAAACGTGGGCATAGGTTTTCACACAGCAGCTCAACAATTGTGCAGTTACAGCTGCCCAGAAGACAAAGATCAAGACGAGGTGGGATTAACTTTGTTTAGCATCCTGCACATACAAATACACAAGGCTTTTTTTGGTCCTCTGCCACCAAGGGGAAACCAGAAAGAGGAGTGGCCAACACTCAAACTCTAGGCACGGCTGCAGCAGCAACCTAAATAGCAACATGCTGAGCCTGGTTTTAAGGTTGTGTACGGCAGGTGGCACACCATGGAGTTGTCATGTTTCATCCTAGTGAAGTCCCAAGGACCTTTTCTCCTGGTCATTAGAGGAAGGCCTCAGAGTTAGACCTACAGAAGGGTCTAATGCCTTTCTCTGAATCACTCTGCACCTCACACAGTTTGGCCTTAAATCTACTGAACATGAGAAAGAAATAACAGAATGGAAGGGTTACTGCTAACTTGAGTGAAATGCCTTCAGACACCTATTCACAACTGCAAAATGCAAGACTCGACCTGGTGAGGCAGCTAGAGCAGGGACAGAGGAGGGACCATCAGCTATAGAGAACTTTCTGTAGTCCAAGCCAGATAGCTGCTGGCCTGCGCTCACTGGGTATTTGCTCCAACATTCTCCCCTTGGTCTCTTTACCTCAAAAGACCTTAGTCTGTTGGGAACTACTTACTTCTTTGCATTTATTCAGCACCTACAGCCACTCCTAGTTGGCTCTAAGGATCAGCTGATAATTACATTATTAATAAGGGGATGTTTTACTTGCTTGACACATGGGTTTATTTCTTTGCCTGAAATGTTCTTGCCTGTACTTGGTTTTGAAGTGTACTTGACTGTACTTTCTTGCTCAAAGATTATACAGCAAGCCTGGCATCAATGAAATCTGCAATGGCTGATCTTTGATCCTGGAAGAAAGGATTGAAGAGCTTAAAGACCCCATGACTTTATGTGAAATCTGCGTTCTTGGAAAGCTATAAACAAGCAAGGAATCTTCCAGCCCTAATATGGAGAAACCTCCATCTTCCGTTATCAGAGATGTTAGTCCTGGGACAGAGATTTCTTTCAAGACGTTCCTCAACAGCATTTATCAGAAAAGCAAAGCCTGAAAGCCAGAGGCAAAATGATATTCGCTCTCTTGGATAGTAAAATGCAGGACTTGGGGATATGCATATACCCCTGAGATGAACTCCAACTTGAAAAAATGCAGAGATACAAGTCCTACAGGGAGACCCTATAGTAATGTTAGCGTCCTGAGGAGGAAAGCTTTCACACTGCACATAAACTGACTTGGTAACAACAACTTCTGTGCATATTTGGAACTATTTTTTATTTTTCATTTTATTCAAACAAACAAACATCAATCAGCAAATATTCCCAGCTGCATAGCTAATGTCTGAATGCAATTTCAGTTCAATGGGGACGTTGGATATACAAGCTTTTTAAATCATATAAATGTAGAGATAGGGAATTGAGTGGCTGCCAACCTGGCCTTACTCAACTGTTCCTTGGGAGCAGTTTGCTAGACAAAGAGATCTTTTTTTAAAAACTGGAATTTAGGACAATAGACCTTACTGATTGAGGTGTTTTAATTCTTTCTCCCCCTCTCCCCAAATACTAACGTGTATAACTTAGAGATTGAAAACAGTTTTTTTCTGTTCATTTTTTTAAACATACACAAGCTTTGCAGTAGTACCAGGAACGCTAAGCACAACAAGCTCCCTTCCTTCCCCTTCTCCTGTGACTTTCCATTACTCCACAGAGAAGATAGGGAGGAATGTTCAGAGGTCCCAGTGTGCAATTGCAAAGGGATGAAAATGGAAAGTATGTGATTGCTCCAATATTTAGCTCATTAATCTTAAAGACCGTGTTTATGATCTAGTGCATTAATTCAAAATAGCTTTAATTGCAAAGCTTGAAGATAAGCATACTTTCTTTTTCTTTCTTCTCAACACAGTAGCAGATTTAATATATTTGAGAAACTCCAATGTTTCTATAAATAGAAACCGTATATAGAAACTTTCTATATGTAGAAACCATACTGTCCTCGTCAACTAGGAATTAAACGTATAGAACTCTGTTAATATTCTCTAAATGCTCAAGATAATAATCCAAATAATAAATAGCAGAAATCACTCAAGAGGCAGGACATGGTATAAATACACAGTCATTTGCTAAAGAATAAAAAAGAAGCTACTCCACAGTAACTTCCCAAACTCTATCGGACTCGTATGTATCGCTGACAGTAAAGCATCTATATGAGAACAGAGTGATACTCAAAGCTAGCTTAAGTATGAATGTGCTTCATACGCAGAAACTGAAGCACATATCACTATCTGTTGGCTTGCAAAGTACTACCTCTCCTGTTAAGAACTAGAGTTGAGCACACAGGCATTGATTCTCATCAACATCTCTTTTTCTTACATCACTGACATTTTCATTTGCACGTTTCAGAACAAATTTAGAGTCATGGAGCGATTCAGGTTAGGAGGGATGCCAGGAGGATACCTGGTCCAAACCCTGGCTCAGAGTAGGGCTAACTTCAAAGCCAGATGACTTTTCTTCAACAAGTTGTTTTCTAGACGTTTCAGAGAGGGACTTTCAGCAAAACCAATTATTTTACACATTTCTTCAAATAGATTTATATTAATGACAAAGAGCAAACAATACTGGTCTCCCAGGTGCAACTTACGACAAATGATGGTTAACAAAGCTATTACATTGACATTGGATCTAACTTATGCGACCGGGATAAAGAATGAAGTGAGACAGGATTTGGGAACAACGCACATGTGCCCTTTCAAGTTCTTCAGATCTTTTCACTATCAACAAACATGTCAAACTTGCTCACAAAAGGGTCTAATCTACCCCTGCAGTTCAGGCTTTCAATTGCTACCATGATGGTTGTCCACTGGAGGTACCACAGACACTAGAGTTGAGACCTCACACCCCACCATTAACCACTACACTGTATAGCCTTATGCCTACTGATGTTGTGCTACACAACACTTTTTCTTCCTCCACAATTTGCTTTTTTAAGCCTGGGCAATTACACAGGTGAGGGAGAGCTACACTAAAAGCAGTATTTTTATGGTTACAGCATCAAGGACTCCAGACTTAGGCAGTATCAATTAATGCTGTCTGTGCAAGCTTTGCTTGGACCCTCGGTTCTGATATGTTAGTTCCAGTCCTTTAGTTACATGACCATCTACTCCTTTAGATGGGCTTTCAACAGCAGCAAGGCCTTTTTGATGATGCTGCCTTTTTCAGTCCTACAATAAAACTTTTAAAACGTTTTGGAGATTTTTCAGTGACGCTCACCAGAGGAATAGACCCAGTGCTACATTTTGTAATGCAGGCAGCTGGCTAGAAGACCAGAAGACCTGATGCAAGCAAAACTGCAACATCCATTCATGTGTTACTACAGACAGGAGAATTCACATGGAGGAGAGCCTCAGAAGTACCTCAGCCCAGTGGAAAAGCTTCCATCAGACCAACCAAAGCTTCCTACTAACCAAAAGATGCAAATCCACAGGAAGCCCCAAGTTCATTTAGTTCTAGGGCTACCTTATTTCCAGAAGACTCTAGCTCCAAGACAAGCGCAGCTCCTGCTAGACCACTGGAGATACCCGTTCCTCACATAACTCCTCTTCCATCTGTTGCAAAAGCTGAAAGTGTGCAGGAAAAGAAACAAGAGACTTCACAAAAAAAGCAAGCATGGCAAGCGCACCTGAATGTTGCCACCATTCTTGCCTCAGACTCCCAGCAGGATGCTAGGCAACTTGCTTCAAACACAATTTTTAATTTTTATTTATTTATTTTATGTTTGTTCATTAATGATTTTCTTTCATTTTACCAGTGTCTGGCTTGACAATCTGGAGTCTAATCTGCAGAAAGGCTGGGCACTCACAGCTGTAACAGAGGTCAGAACAGCTGACGTTTGAGCAAGAGTAATGTTCAACTCCCTTAAAAAAAATCTCAAGCCTGATGAATTTCACTCTTGGAATCCCAAATGAGTCACTAGCTTTTACACTAGCTTCTCTAGCCTGTCTGCCACTGCCTGCAGAAGGGGGAACTGCTGCACACTTTCACATCACTAAGATGAAGTGCAAGCAAACTTACTGCCTCCCAAGCACGTGTGTACTGTTATGATGAACACTCTGAGAAAAACTGGTGAGGATGTTAATAATTTTGGATTCAGAGCAGGTTTTGAACACTAGACAATAAACAGCTCTGGGCCACGCATGGAACAAAAGGTTAAAATAAATTACTGAATAGCTGCTCATTAGTTCAGTTTTTTCTGTTATATGCATTTCATGAAGATAGCAGAGGAAGAAACAATGGATCTATCTACAAGAAGATTTTCATTCCAATCCTCCTTGGAGGTGAAATCTCTTGGTTGTCCCCACTTACTGTGTTTTGGTTTACACAGTGGAGTTTTGAAGTGCATGAGCTGAATTCATTTCAGATGAAAGTAAACTGGGAGATGTGCTCCAGGGGTGCACTTAATGTGCCCCAACCAATTTAATAAATCTAATGAGATTAAAAAACAACGCAGAAGTGAGACAAATTAGGACACTAACTTCTGGAATACTCTGACTCTGGAATATTTAGCTTTACAGTTTCACTCTTTTTTAACAATTCTTTTTATGTAGAATATCTATGTAAAGACAAATTGTTTCTCAAATCACTGTTCTGAGTAAGAAGCAAATGATGCCTTCAAAGTGAATGGAAGTGTCAATATTCTGCACATCCGCCCCCGTATTTTAGTTCTGTGGAAGAGCAAATTTAACCCAGATGGACTTGACGCATTAAGAATATCCCCTAAGTAGAAATGCAACATTCCTTTCTGACATTTTGGATAATGAGCCTGACTTTGTAGGAAAGAGACAATTATCCCACTGCCACGCAAGCATGCCTTTTTGACTCTTTCACTTCAGCGACAAGCATCGCTGTCTTCATATATGAGATCCATGTTCAGTAGTTTCAAAATTGCTGCTTATGCAAGACTGAATATGTCCTTCTCCCTGTTTATTTTAAACAGATTTGGTTCGTGGCAGGAGTTGTGACGACTGCACTGAACTTGGGCTATAATCCCACAGAGAGCGTTTCTTAACTTTCAGAATATATTATTTGGCTTGCAGAAGGAATTCTGTTCTTTCACTTGGAAGGTAGGGAGACCCGTATATGTGATTTGAGCTGTTTGCATGTTTGGACCATGCACAGGAAGTAGTCAGATGAATGCTCTTCTACAATAACATACAATGTTTTGGAGTATTTAAAATTATGACAACTGTTTGTATATAGAAATATAAAAAAAAAGTATTAAGAGGTCTATTATCTCTCAGAAAGTAACTTCACTCAAGAGTCAATTAGGTTCGCATGAGAGCCAAATTAAAAAAAAAAAAAAATGCAAATCTCTGAACAACACACATCTATATAAAACATTTAAGGTTGCTAGCAAATGTGTGTCCTTCCATAAAATAGTTATGTAACCCAGTATTTGGTTAGTGACTCTCCCTAAAGTACTTGCTCCCTATCTTGCAATGAGAATGAGAAAGACTCTGGGAATCATTAACCTTCTGAAGACAACAACTAGATGTCCCGTGTGACCCTTTGCCACAAGGCATAATGAGGGCCCCAATTCTGCAGCTGGAGAGAAATACCATTTTCTACAGTTGCTGACTCTGCTGCATACACTCTTTCTGCGCAGCCTGCCCCATGTATGGTTACTGCCATGTGAGACAAGTCACTTGACTGTCTTTGATCTTAGGAAGGCTGGGAAATGAAGACAAACAAAAACAATAGCAAAATTAACAAGGGCTCCATAATTCAGAAAATCTGACTAAAACATGATGGGGCTGTGTTTTACATTTAGTGCCTCTAAACCCACTAGCTTTTCTGCCTCCTTTTTCGGAGACCTGAAGTATTAACTTTCCGTCAGACAGGGAGAAGAGACACTTGAGAGTTGAATTCGCATCATCCCTTCCGGCTCCCCCAGAAGCAGATCCTGGTGTTTTAGTCAATGAGCTAACAAATTAGGTTTGTTCAATGAGACGAAGGAGGCTGCAGCCTCTCCCACAGAAACAGCTTTCTCTGGGCAGCAGTAACAATACGTGCAGTTTGCATCCACCCTTCGAGAGGCTCTGGGGTTTCTCAGAGGCCTGAAACGTCTGTGACACTAACTATGCTATGAAGGTCAGTGTTCCTATTTCTTCTTTTTCTTCAGCGGAATATTAGCCTTCCAGGAGATCCAATGCCACTTTCAGCTAGCAGTCCAAGACTACATGACATGGCAGTTCTTCTGTCTGTCTCAATGTTCAATTAAAACAGCTAGCCAAAACATTTTAAAGGAATTTGGTGGAAGGTACAAAGCAGATACATTTCCTTAAAAGGATTTATGAAAGCTTGTTACAGAAATGTCTTATCTCCTATGTCCCCTTTAGTGTGACTGGAAACAAAATAACGAAGTAACTATTTGAATAATATCTGATTTTTAAAATTATTTAAAGTTGTATATAAAAGAGGACCTCTCTCTAATCCAACTCATCATTTCATTTTGAACCGTCTTTAGAACATTATAAATTCATTTCAGACATTGTAAATACTTTTCTGCCAACTACCTATTTTAAGTGTTTCATACCAATTTCAGTAGTAAAGAGTCTTTGGCCTTTGGTGCGTTTTTGAGAGTTCACCAGAGGAAATTGTAACAACATTATCAGATCTTTTGCATCAGCGGACAGATGGGTTAAAAGCTGCAAAAGGACTAGGGTACAAGCCATACAAGCCTAAAAAGCAGACTTTTCCAGACGGTGAAAATTTTTGCACATTGCAGGAGTCTACCCAGATCTGTAATTCAACAGAGTACAAAAAGTCCAGGTTGCATCTCACTACACACAGGTACCAGATGAACCAAACCAATGAACCGGTCCACAGAACATGTGCTTAACCTACATTGTGTAGCCAGAAAATTCACAATTACTGGTCTCATAAAGAGCATAAGTGCATTTGCACCATTCTTCTAAACAGGCAAGACAACTGAAGCACAGTGAGAACAGAAAGTTGTCCCATCTTCTGCCAAACATTAAGAATAATTTCTCTGTCTATGAATCTCAAACTCCCAAGGCTAGTAAAGGATCCTTGCAACTAATTTTCAGAAATACTTAACTTAGCATGTCCTTATTTTCTGACACTGTAAATAAAGTGTTAAGTAAACTGAGGAATCCTCTACACCATCCTGAGTACAGCATCATATTAGATCTCAAGTTCTGAAGATAGTCCGCAACTTATTAGCATGAAATACTGCCAAAAACGTTACATGAAATTAAAGGTGGCACTGAAATGCAAACTATGAAGAGGAACACGAAGAAGATTCTGCAGGAGAGAAACAGCGGATGACGGAGAATACACACTGTTATTAAAAAGGCAAAATATCTAGTCTCATTTTGCAGATAAGCTTCAATTGTTATTGCTCCCTTCCCAGCTGCTCAAATGAACAGTGCTGCTGCTGCCAGCTTGTATAACAGGAAAATTACGGATGTTCTGACTGGCAATCCAGAAAGTCCATGCACTCAAGGCCTAATGATTGAAAGCTAATATGGTAAATTTAAAGGATAAGTGTGCTTTGTGCATTAAGTACATTTTTCTCAAAACTGTTCTACTAGTAATACTGAGAAATGCTGAAGTACCTTCACCAGAGAAATACTCAAAATCACAGCAGCAGTTAGCTTTAAAAGCATTTATTGGCTGCCCTGAAAACAGAATTGAAGAAAAATAAGATTTTCTTCAAGCCAGGCAGTTGTTTCAGCTATGAAATTGTATACTTGATGAATTAGTTTGCCTGCAATTTAAACACAGACAGTGAAGTACCCAATAGCCAGTGCTTTCTAAAGCTTTTTAAGGCTAATTGAGTATCCTTCCCGAAGATGCACACTCCATCCTCTTTTTCAGCAGAGGATTTCTATTGAGCTTACATGCAAAATACAGAAATTGCTTGAAACAAACCGAAGCACAACACATATCTTCGCTCAAACTCTGACTTCAGTCTTTGGCATACGCTTCCTGAAAAGATGGCTGCCAGTGTAAACACACACCAGAGTAACAACTGTCACCACGAGATTAAAGGAATTAAAAAAAAAAAAAAGTGGAAGATTAAAATACCTTTTTAATCTTATTAATAATTGTTTATGTGTTATTTCTTTAAAAGTGTTGTATGGACAATGTTGTGTGTCCTACCCCTATCCTCCATTAGGAGCTGTTTAAACATGGAAATTAATTTTGTCATCTTGTTCTTTTCCAGCACTTTCTAAAATCCAAACATAATTGTCTTGACAGCCTGAATGCTGCCATCAAGCTTGTCAATTCCTGCTGACATGTACCAATCTGTTACCTGGCTTGACTGCTTTCATTACAGCCCGCGATGACTTCAGCACGGCTTCATAGATAGCCCTCTGGTCAGGAGTGAATTTTCCATTTGCAGGGAAGGTGCAGGTGATGTCGGAGCTATAGCAGTAATACTCTCCTCCCATATCGAACAGGCTAAAAAGGAAGCGGGGGGGGGGAAGAAATTAAAATTTAATTCCAAAGAAATAGAACAGAAGACATTTCTCTTGCTCTGCACTTAAAAGTCATCTGCATTTTGGTAGTTGGCCATATAATCACCACTTGAATGCTGTTTCTAAGTAAAATGAGACGACAGTCCCTTGGAATCTCCTAGCAGAAGGGTATCTGCATTACATATGGTTTAAATGGACACCCTTACAGGCTGCACTGGTCCTGAATGGAAACACTGAGAGAACGCATGAAGGAAGACAAAAAGTACGTGAGGAATCCACTTCAAGCTCTTCAGTTCCAGTTTCTAGGGCCTCTTCTGAGAAGAAAAAGCATGTCCTTTTTTTCTTTCCTGAGAAATGCTAGCACCACGTAAAGGGTCTAACCTCAAAACTTAACAGAGAAATGTTAAATTATGGCCTTTTGTATCTAGGTGTCAAAACACAACTAATGGTTTAAATAAAATGTCCCCAATAAAGGTTGACTGCCACTGCTCACAATATAAACTTTCCTTTAAGACAAACTTGCCTAACAGGGATTAAAGAAACAAGGATTATGGGAAGATCCAACCAGAAAACAACATTTAGTACAGTTTTCTGCATCAGAGGTAGAAGAAAAAAAAGAATATTAAGTACTTTCTTTTATGGGGACAAAAAAACTGTTTCACCCCTTGAGAAGCATATTTATTCTATACATGAATCAGTAATTCACCACTGATTGCTCAGCTGCCAGAAGTCAACCTACAAGAATAGCAAATGGGTCTCTACACCCTTGTGAGAACCAGGTTAGACATTTGCTATACCATGCTTTTTGAGTCTACCTGATAAGGTACTGCACTGGTTTCAGCGGGGTCAAAAAAATCAGCAAATAACCATTTGGACCAAACAATACTTGAGCAAATAACACCCCTAGTTCATCATGTATTGATTACAAGAAGGCACATTTTACATGTAAGACTTTGGTCTTGACACATAGTATTTGTGTGACCTCATTTCTAAGGTAACAAATCAGAGTTGAAATCTGCTAATTTAAGTCTTCTTCCAACCACCTCAAACAACTGTATGAGACTCTTATCATCATAACAAATATAATTTTCCTTCATTGTGTTTGAAAACCTTGGAGTGTTCTTCCTCTTGCTTCTGCTTCACAGCAGCGTCAGTCAAACAACAGGAGCAGAAGGAAGGATGCTCCACTGGGGCACCCTCTCTGCCATCGAGTCCTAATTACATCAGTAATTAGGAAAACCGTGCAGCATAACTCTGTCCCCAGCCAACATACATGATTAGGTAAAGATAAATATAAGCTACCACAAAAAGGGCTACAGCACAGCTGTAAATGTTCACCATTTCCAACATAACTGCCACTGAAAGCAATGGACTATAAGTAAACGAAGTCAATCATGATAAAGCAAAATAATATTTCAGCAGGGCTGGACTCTTTTTGCTGCATTGCATACACACATACTCATGAAGATTTAGTCCAAGAAATTTTAAAATCCGCCCTACAATTTCCTCCGTGAACAAATCTTTGCACTGAGTGCAAGCCCGGCTGAAGTCATCGCCAGCCTCCCCAAACTGGGCAAGGTTCACCTGCAGAGATACTTGCAGGACTGGAACTTCAGGAACAAACCCAATGGTTTACAGATGCAGAACTGCACAAGGCTTAAAGCTACAGGAGCAAACTCCTTAGGAGATTGCTGCAGAGAGAACTGCAAAGTTATGTATGTACATGCAGAGCTAATACAAACACTATATACATTCACCTAAATATGAAATACAGTATGTTAAAACAGAAAGTTGCTAACTGAAAAAAGATACACAATAGACAGCAAATGTCAGACCCACAGGGTAAAAAAACCCCGTGATTTGACAGCAACATAGCAACTGTAAACCAGCCCAGCCAAACCTCAAAATCAGAAACCCCATCAACACTGCCTAAGTTTTGATTTTATGGTTGGATTTATTATGGATTTACTTCTAAAAATAACTAATGATACACACAGAAAAATCTAAGGATACAGAAAACTAGTTGCAGCAACTAAGAATCACGTAAGAAGCTGCTACATTCTCTAATGTGCCAACAAAACACTGATTTTGGATTACTTATAAATCTTTCAACCTATCCCAGACTGAACCCTTTCAAAATCACAAACCAAATTTCATGGTGCTTTGTGGGATTTTCAGCAGTTTTGTGGCCTAATTCTGTTGCATTTAGAAGTGTAAGTGCATGGTGACAGTAAAGCTGTAACCAACAACTTCCAAACTCCCTGTCCATGTCTACTGGAAGTTGCTATGCTTTCCATATTTTACCGGGAGAGTAGTTATTCTGAACTTACTACAGGCAAAATTTTAGCTATGTCTTTAAGCTTACAATTATCAGCGTTTTCTCAAACCCATTCATCACTCGGTGGTTGTTAAGTAGTTTTTCGAGTTACTGGAGCACTGAGTAATGGAAAAAAAATATCACAAAGCTGATGGTACACCAAAACAAGGCTCACAAGCTAGGAAGCACCATTTGTTCAGGTTTCTTGGCTTCCAGACAAGAGGAGACATGAGGGAAGATGATCTTTCAAATTCCACCTCAGAGCACAACACACCATCCAGCCTGTATGCTTCAGTGAAAAAGCATCCAAACCAAACTGTACATCTGGGAGATATTTTGGCTCTTATTGGGAATTCTCTTCCATTTAACTTCAGTTGGGAACATATCCATTAGTTAAAATGTTGCCCAAGACATGGAAATAGCCCAAATATTGTAGTTATCCTGAGGAAATAATGGCAGCCTGAGAAGATCCCAGTTTCATATCTTTGCTTGCCAGGCAAAATAAGTGGTGAAGCACATTTAAGTTCAATAAAATGCATGTGAGCTACTATCTTCTCCTGTTGACTAACTGGAAAAGTTTCTAAAAGCAGGTTCTTTAAATCCTGGTTCCTTAGAAAAAATACATTTATTTTACCCTGAAATTAGATGGTTAATTCTAGTAAACTGCCTGTAAAAGAGATATTATTAATGCATTTTAGTACGTTCTTGCATGTACAAAATTACCTGCCTGATAATGCAGTCTTACAAGGGTCACGTACAGAAACAACTACTTAATTATTTGGACTAAACAAATCTAAACAAATTAAATGCACAAATGAAAATAGGCATTACAGGCATCTTGATACACGGCTTACCTTTGAAGAACTATTTAATGTAGAGTAACATATGCAATAATATAACAAAGTATCTACAAACTATTAATTTATCTAAAAGGGAAATATGTGCTACACGTCTAGCAGACTGTATATGTTGTCTATTACAAAACTTAATTGCGAATTCAGTTTTCTGTTGAATGAAGAAAAATTTCATTCCAGAACAAGCCTTTCCCCACTCTTTTTTCAGGAAGGATGCAGTTGTTAATTGCCGATTTCAATGAATGCAGGGGTGATGTGTCCGAGTTGTCAGGTTTCTGAGGCGCCTGGGATGGGAAGGCGGCCAGAGAAGGAGTGTCGCTGATCACAGGGAGGCGTGTGGTTGTATGTCAGAGTGCTCACTGATTTAGCTTGAAGCTGATGAAGTCTTTTATTGCACAGCTCAATCTCTTTCAAACCTTCCGAGAGAGAAGCTAATCTTGCTTTGCATCACTTTGTTGGGAGCAAAAGCAACGAAAACCTACCTGGCTTTCACACCTTTTCAGGGTGAAAAGTGCATGGTGTATAAAGCAGATTTAACAGGCAGAAGACCTGAGCACTCTCTAAAAAATTCCATGTTAGTGTTTCAATTTGTTCTCTGGAATTAATAAGAAGCTATACTGCAAGTAAAACACGCATAGCAAAAATATTCTAAACTCCCTGGAAACATGGGCATAGCTCTCCTAAGGGAGGCCTCAGTTCTGTGTACATATATAATCTTTCCCCCTAAACATATTGCAAAATACTGTAAACATTATTAACTAAAACTGAACAATGCGAGCTATGAAAAAAATCAGATACCTGTCAGTTGCTCTACTGACAGAATGACTTGCTTACCTATCATTAATACAATGTTAGCCAACAGCATCAAAAAAAAAAGTTGCCTTCTGCATCTGTTTTAGAAGTCACCTTCAAAAATGACTAAGAGCATGTCATTCCTTTCACAGGGAAAAGGTCTGACACCACAACTTAAAATTATTTTGTACATAGGACAGGATCAAGTCTGCAAGAAGCAGAACCACGTGCCGCATGCCACAGCCTTGCAGAAAGGATCGGCTGGATGTGACCCTCCTTACAGGAGCTTCTTAGCCCGTCCCCAGCAGGCCCTGGTGCTGCTGGCAGCAGCCCTTCCGCATCCAGCCGAACTGGGGTGCTGCTCCCTGTGCAGGAACCCAGGACGGGAGTTTGGAGATGTCAAGTCCTGTTGATTTTAAAGTGAATACAGGCTTGTAAGTCAGTACTGTAACTGAAACGCTACACAACATGATCCACAAAAGCTCTTTTCCCCTCCCATCCCTCTGAAACAATACGGATGAGTAAGACATGGCCGTGTTACTTTCACAGAATACTGGCACCACAAAACGCATATTTATAATTACATTTTTGGCTTTCAAGCAAGGAAAAATAATACGCATTTTGATACAGCTTTCTTAACCTCTGACTGTGAAGCATCACAAAACGCTTTGCGTAACACTTTAGATTTGAAAACTGTGGACTATAAATGGCTTCATAAAGTCACTGTATAGCGTATTTTTAAAAATGAAGCATCATCTTCCTCTAAGCATGTGTTTTACTTTTATAGGCTTGCTGACACTTTTATTGCCAAATAATTTGAAACTGCCAGGCAATGAAGCAAATGATGGCCAATATCACAATGGGAAGCAATACTTTATTTGGGATATCTGAGCCATGTGTATGAATAGTTGTGATCCAACCACCAGCCCAACCCAAAGACAAGCTCTCGCAGGCATTTCTCGGGAAGCCTACAGCTACTCCCACGAGCTAACACGTAAAGCTGTCACCTTCCTGCTCTACAGATCTGCTTGGTGTGTACGCTCAGAACTGGATCTCCTCATGATACTTATAAAAACAAATAATTCTTCTGCAGTTGTTAACACCGCAGAGCGATGACTGCAGTGAAACCCAGCTGGACTTCCTCCTGGCACAACGCACTCCAGCACGGGGTTGTACTGAGTGTCACCCGCCTGCAACACACATCCTCCCTGGCTTCTGTTCTCAGGACAAAATCCTCCCTTCCCCCGAGTGGGTTTGCAAGACTAGCAATTAGAAAACTGATATCGCTGCATCTTACCGTGCCCTCCTCATACCTCAGGTTAAAGGTAAACAGGTATGAATACTGATGCACTTTACTCAGTGGCGTTTACTGAGGTTTTAGGGTTTTGAGCCATTATTAGCCAACATACCTATGAGCAGCCACACAGATGAACTGGTGCCAGCCCAGTCCTAGGACAACAGGAATAAAGGTACACACAACCTTTTCCTCTTGTTATTGCAATAAGAGCAAGTCATCCCCAGCTGGAGATTTTATTCTGTGTGATCTCGCCATACTCTGCTCCAAGTTCACAGAGAGCACTCCGTGCTTTAGACTTCATGCAGCAATTAAATCTTGAAGTATTCATGCACTAACAAAATCCAACCATTTGTTTGGTTAAACACTTCTAAGGCAATTTCAAGCTTAAGGGAACTAGGTATCAGCATCTCTGTGAGATACGTCTTCAGAAGTGTGCCAAGTGATTTGGAAATAGGGTGGTTTAATAGCAGACCACAAGAATGAATTATAGTAAATGATATCAGAAATAGGAAAATGGAGAGTTGTGACACACATTTTTTTCATCCACTTGTATCCTGACTAGCCAAGAGTTATCAATTTATAAAGCAACACTGAGTAAGATAACATCGCAAACCCCAACAGAGAACTGGAACAGTATAGGGTGAGGTACTACCATGCTCAGGAAGGTTTTTTGGAAGAGGTGCCCTGCTGTGACCAGCTTCCATCTGACATGCTACAGAGAGAGCTTGTACTGGCTCTGACCTGAAGCCAGGCTTGGCTCGCTGATTTAAGGCCAGCTTTTTGTTGTCAGCACCCCTGGAGTCTACAGTAACCTTAGAAAAATGCTCGAGAATATTTTTTGTGTAGGAAATGGGGTTCTGGGTATTCACAAGAAAACATCGGGCTTTTTGTTTAAGACTTGTGTTCAAAAGAAGATCCTGTAGCCCACACAGGCAATGCAATTACAGAGATACAAAACAGCTACATGACTATTCTTCATCTAGCTCTGATTTACATGACCATGTAGCCCTATATTTTTTGAGTTTGTCCTTAATGGTGTCTTTTCATCTCATCTTCCTTCTCCATAACTTTACCATCTTTGCTCCTTTTGTAGCACTGTCTCACTAAAGGTTTTCCCAGACTATTACAGCTAATAGGTTCGTCTCAACCTTCTCTCACAGAAGATGACAAGATATGCCACTAAGTTTTGCTCAGATAGGAACACTGTGGAAACAACAAAAAAAAAAACCCATCTGTCTACATTAAATTTTTAAGGAGAGAGTACTTCATGCCTGTACCTCTACAATGCCAACTACCGAGTCCTTCAGCGGCTACAGCAGAAATATACAGAAGTTTGGGCTGGCTGTATTTAAAAAAAAACCAAACAACAAAACCCAACAACAAACAAACAACAGAAAAAGAAACAAACAAAAAAAGAGAGCAACCAAACAAAAAAAACCTCCAGGTGTTCATGCCCTGCACTGCCCAGGGTTTCCTCTCGCTGTAACAGCCACAGCCACTGGCTCCCAGAAGCAGGGCAGCAGCACGATGCAGAGATGAGCGGCAGTAGGTGGGTGTGCCCCGCTCTGCCCTGCGGTCCCAGGGAAGGTGTGCCTCTGCTTTGCTGCTCCATCCCTACTGCCGAGAAAAAATGGTTTCCTCAACCAACAAGTGTGTGGGAGCGTCCTCTCTCACAATAATTTCAGCCAAGCAGAACTTCAGATCCATTTACCTCACAGGATATGAAATCTGCATCTGACGGAATTCACTGAATGAGCTGGACTAAGAGTTGGTTCAGTAAACACCCACTTATTCTAGTAAGATTTTATGTGCTATTTTCACACACAGGTTGAGGAGGAGTCCCCTGCTTACAGTATTTATCTCTTGAAGAAATCTAAGACAACAGCCTTCAGCTTCTGCATTAAATAAACCAATTTCCATGATCAAGTACCGTCCCTCTTCCACCCCATGTAGTTTGCATTAATGCCTTATTAAAAATGTTGTTTGCCAGAGCAAAGAGCCAAAAAATTTTTGATTAGCTTGTTCACAGCTAAATTTGCCCAAGTGCCATCTCCAAGTGTTTCTGCTAAGCAGAGGGATGTCTCTAAAACAGAAGTGCTGCATACAAGTAAAGAACTGGGAACACCAAGCTAGTATTGCTGGGTTAGGAGAAGGAGGCGGCAGCAATGGAGGCTTCGCACGATGCAGAAGGTAAAGTGTCAGTACTGCCTACTTAACACCTCTGCTAGAGCCATGCAGGCAATGTGCCAGAGATCAGGGAAAGTCTCAGGTAAAGTTCTGACAAAAGGATTACCTGTTTGACTTGTCTTTTTGCTGAACGGGTGATTTTTTTTCTGGCTTTATTATCCTAATTATTATCCATTTTTAATTGGCATACTTAATAAGCAACAGTGCTCTCTTTAGCAGAGACAATTCTTTGCTGAAAAGTCAACCAAACAGAGATGGCGGCAAACCCAAAGTCTTGGCCAGTTTCCATCCGTTAGGAGCCTCCCCATTGGAAAGGCGGTATCTGGGGCATTCACTGCTCCGGCTGACTTGCTCAAACAAGGAGCAGGGATGTCAGAGCTGCAGGGAAGAGAAGGGAACGTGCAAGGAGAAACCTGTATTGGCAGCTGAGTACTTCCCAATCAAATCGAGAAGAGCAAACCTCATTAGCTTCTCACCAGAATGTGAGATACCAGCACCAATACAGCTATGTTTTCAAGTTACTAGAATTCTGCAGCTATCTAAAACAGTCCATTTCTAGATGTCTACTGAGAAGTGGAAGGTACCTACTAAAGGTGAATTGTAGAAGTTTGATACTTCTCATGCGGGTCCCCATTCTTGGGTGCTAACATTTGGACTTAAGAGCCTTAGCTTTCAGCAGCTGTTTTCGGAGACTGACCTGTGTTCCCTAGCCTGGACAACCAACCACCAAAGATCAGAGGAGTAGGTGAAGTGTCAGACCTTTACTTATTTTTATTGTAAATACCATCAAGTTTTCATATGTGTGTATGTCTGTGCTCACACACACGTGTGTCCGTGTAAGTGAAAGGTTAATGCTTCCAATTTTTTTCCATGATGAAAACCAGGCCAGTGTCCAATGGTATATGTTCTCTAGTTTTTTAGACATCCTATAGTTGTTCTTGGGGTTGTTCAAGCAACCTCCAAATTATCAGTTCTCAAATGGAATCCACCAGACAGGGGTTTCAGAGTATTCTACAGAAGACAACAAAAACACAAGACAGTTGCCAGCCTTCCCATGGACAGGTCCAAATGTTCAAGCCAAGTGTGCAGCAATGAAGGCAGCAGCTAGTATTTCAGAAAAGGAGGCTGCTCATGCGCTAGCCAAGCATGCTATCTGGCCAGTAAGAACACTTTTTTTCCTATTTGGAAAAAAACACCTACTCTTCATGGCAGCACCTTGAGCTGAAAGTACAGTACTGCAATGTACAACTGAAATTGGAAATATTCTTGCCTTAAAGACCTAAATTGGTTCACCCTAGGTGTGGAGCAGGATTACACTAGGACGACTCCTCCTGAGGCCCCAGCTCTGCAAGACTGTGCCTCCACCATAGGGTAACAAGTGGTTCTTTGAAGAGACACAAGAGAAGACCCAAGAACTGCAGTGAACAGAGGGACTGGGAATTACATCTGGTTCAGGGGGGATACGCAAAAGGTGCATTGGAGACATAACTGTACCTTCCCTCTGAGCCATACAATGGTTTAAAATTGTATTTTGAACTACACAATTGAATTCCCCACACCAAGACTTTGCTACTGAAATCCATCCAAGATAAGCAATATTGTACTACTACTACTAGGAGTACTAACATACTTTGTGTGCATCTGTATTAACAAAGACAACCATAAAAAAGGATTACACTACACATTTATAAATGACCAATATTGTATCAACAGCTATTAAAAAAATACTAGGTTTTACCCTGCTTGTTTTAGTTATAGAGATGAACAACCTAGTCAAATCAGTCCAACAGCAGCCAAAGTAACTTCACACTCTCAGGTTTTTTCAGACTACGCTGGGAATGCTAATCTAAAACTATGACAGATAAAAGTCATTTAGAGGTGAAAATTAAAAAGACATTTCATTTACACTATAATGTATGGAAAGCATAAAATTAAAAGGCAGACCATAACACAGCACTTAAAGGAAAGCTAAAATTTGTTACAGTAAACACGCTAATAATACTCAGCGACCTCTGCTTTGGCTAAAAGGCTTATACATTTCTAACAGTAGGCAATCTCATAGCCTGAATTAACCAGTACTAACAGAACACATATTCAATTAGAGCAAAATTATTGTTAATTCTAGCAAATATATTTTTCTATTTTTAATCAAATTCAATTTTTCTAGATTAGCATAAAATTAATATACTCTATAGGTACAACAAAAGGAAAAAATACCTACACTTGATGAAAATAGTAAATATTAATCAAGCCAGAGGAATCAAGCCAAAGGAATTATTTCAGAAATGGATAGCCAGTTGATTTTGCAATCAACCAGTAAGTAGTACCAATGTACTTTGTATTATTATTAGAAACAAACCCATAACTAACAACAAGTTGTTTCAAAACTGCAGACTGAAAGGTTAAAGCTAACCATAATTTTTGCATATTATTACAGCACCAAACTTCAAAATGCATAAAAAATGCATGAGGCCAAATGAAAATACTAGTCTCACCCACATAAAATAGTTGAGCATTTACATCTGACACATTAATATCCTGGGATCTTAAAAGCAGTGCTTTCAAGAAGTAATAAATACAGTATTTTGTTCCGTAGGATAAACTGTTTTAATAGCAGACAATGAAGTACTTGGGGTGGAAAAGGGAGAACTTCTATTATCTGATGCAAAAAACTTGGTCAGTTCCTGCTTTTTAATGCAACATTGCCCCCACCTGGACAAATTAATTTTGGTTTATAGGTTGCAATTTGATAAAACTTGATAAAACACAGTGTAAATTCCCCCCCCCCAAAAAACGAGTGTGGAAAAGAATCACAGCAAACTGCTATCATCTTTTGTAGTACACTTTTTTTCAAGCTCACCTAAGTCTTTTAGTTGACTTACTGAAAGTCTTCTCAATATTTTCCTGAAATAAACTGATAGCCGCTCAGTACTCAGAAAAAGTTCTTTTATATTATACACTTACTCATTCCTGAAGAAAAAGGGAATAGCACATTTTCTACAAATAATACTGTATAATTTTAAGATAAATTTTCTGATACAGTTTCAATGCAATATGTATACTGCATATGCATATTGTGTGTATATATAAAAGATAAACACACATAGCTTATACAGAAAATGACAAATCTTTTGACTGTAGAAAACCATATATTATGCTTTTAGATCAAAGAACTAAAATTAGCAAACTTCTGTTTTACCTAACAGAAGGCCTAGCCTTTATGAATAACCATGAACAACTGAATCTGACCAGTTCCTGCAATAAGCAACTTTTTTTTGCAGCATTCTTCACACACCTTGGAGTGACCAACAACTCCGGGAACTCTGAAAACTGTCCTACGTCCCTTTTGAGTAATTAAAAAATAAAAAACCCTGAAAACTTAGCATCTTCCCTCTCTGTTTCATCCAGAACACCTTTTGCAACTACCGGTACCTGCAGTCAAGAAAAATTCCCTATGATGAACAAAGCTTCTGAAATGACAAGAGGAGGAGCACTAGAAGTTAAATAGGATCTTTTGACAGCACCAGAAGTTGTAATAATAAAAAAATTTATTAAAAGGTACATACAAGTGCCAAATGGAAGGAAACAAACCCCAGTTTCATACAACTTGAGTGGCATGCACATTATACACATAAAGGCAGTGCCCTGGAAGGATGCTGTGCCTTTGCTCTGGCAAGTACAAAACATGGGACAGTCATCATCTCCTTCCAGAGAGCATTTATTTTAGTGCCCCCTGGTGTCAATATTATTCTGATGCCTTAAATTTGCATTAGGATATTAAGGAAACAAATGGGAATAAAAATATTCCTCAGAGTTTAATTATTCTGTCTTCTTGCAACACTAGATTGCTTTCCATATCCCCAAGTCTATTATTTGGCTAAGCAAATAACAATACCTGTTAATATAGCCAAGACATATTTAAAACATTTAACACAGATGCATTATGCTGATTGTACTTTTATGACAGGATGCATTTGATTTTGTGACACTAACAAACCTTCCCTAGTGCTTCAATTCTGGTACCTGAATGCAATAAAAACATTTGCAGGTAAAACTCATTTTACTGTCGTCACCAGCAGGTCGTGGGAACAGCAGCGAGCTTTTACAGCAGGTAGCGTCCTGCTTCACCAAGGGCACTGAACTCTTCCCAACGCTTTCATTGAAATCAGTAAGCTTAAGTCTGAGAATGTTAAAACCAAGTCAAACAAAATGAAAGACACCATCTGATGATCCAACCTGCTTCCATTTGAACTTCTAAAGTTAGTTTTATTTTATAAATAATAGATAGGCCTACTGTGAATACAAGGTTAATGGTCTCTCTCTGAGGTCTGCTGCACTTCTCAAGCAGTTGATGCTGTACTCCCCTTATTTATGTTTTCACCCAAGCCCTCTTAATAAATAACACTCTGGCCCTCACTCCAGGGAGGACTCGTATCCCCCATTAATTGCCTGTGCCGCATCGGGCCCCAGACCCACAAGTGGATGCATCAAAGTGCCCGTCATCCTCGAGGTGCGTGGAGCAGACACAGCACAGCCTCGGGGCTCCGCTGGCGAGGGCGCTCAGAGCGGGGACCTGCCCACGTGTGGGGAAAGGAGACCATGCCACGCACCCGGCAGACCTTTGTTAAAATTATGGCTTAGGAGGGTATTTCAAAATGTTAAAAATGCTGAGTGCTTCAGCAGAATAGACAATTATTTTCAGTATTTTGTAAAGCCAGAATGGACCAACTAACCTCCAAAAATGTCATCAAGTGCTTGAAGGTCAAGTGAACCTGCCAATAAAAGTTGCTCGCTAAGTGCTGAACTTTCACTGAGACACATCTGTCAGATGCCATAAAAAGACCAAGACCTGCAACTCGTGACACCTGCAGAAAACTATCTCAGGTAATAGCTGTATCTATTTCAGTGACATCTGGGGTCAGGCTTATTTTCTCACATTTCTATTATTTAAGTGTGAGCCTCATCATGAAGAATCAATCTTTATTTTAAGATCATAGAATCATTTTCTATTTGTCAAACATTGCAGGGACCCTGCTGATCAACTGCAATAAACCAATCAACTCCCGACGTGCCTTTGGTGCATGGCAATGCCAGGAATCCACAAAGGCAGGCTGCATGAACTGCTAGGCAGCAAATAGAATGCAATAAACTATCATTTTCCTGAATACCCTCTCAAAATCAAAATGTAACGTACACACTTCAGGTTCAGCACCTCCAATGGTTCCTACAACAAACCACTGAACCACAAAGGTGAGAAGAGACGTTTGCCTTGCCATAGGCTTCCTTTGCTGCGATCTATCTATTTTGATGGCCAGTTTTCTCCTTCCCCAACAGCCATGGTGCGGCTCCACGTTGCAGCACTGGTAGGGCAGGGGCAGAAGACAGAAGGAAGGAGCCAAGGTGATTTGCTTCCTTAATTTTTAAGAAAGCAGACGCTTTCATTTTTCAGAAGGCAGATGCTTATTTGTTGAGACCAACTCTTTTTGCAGAAACGCACTGGCTTTGACTGAACTTTTCACGGATGCTATTTCCCAGGGTCAAGTCATAACTTCCAGCCAAAGTCAGAGATCAATTTGAGGAGAGCTGAAACCAGAGGTTTCCATCTCCCATGAGGGCTCTCTATCCACTGAACCAATCTCTTTCCCCAGTGCAAACAAAAGCAAAATAGCTGCAAAAGGAGAGATCATGAGACACTTGCCCAGGAAGAACGAGTAATGCAGGGGATGCCATTTGATGGACAGGAGCCCCAGTGCTCATTTGCTCTTGATTTATGCCTAGGAGGGAGTCAGATCTCTGTTCCCTGAATTTATTTGGTTTGGGGATTTTTTTCTTCTTGAGTCGCAACTTTTAATTTCATTCTACTCCCCACCAAATTCTGTAAGACCTTTGGTTATCCAAACTGGACTGGGGCAGTTGGGAGGGTGGCTCAAAAACCCCTGTGAAATTTGGTTTGGTTACTTTCTGGCTCTGGCCTTGATGGAGGCCTCTCATGTACAAAGCAGGAGACTGCAAACTACAACAAGCACTTTTGCTTATAACTCCACTTTCCGTCTTACAAAATGTAGTTACATACTCACTACAGAAACAGCAGGTGTCTTGGCACACAACGAGTAATGCAACGCCTTGATACGATGCAGTAAACCTCAGTCTAGGGCTCAGTTTCAATCCAAGCTGTCACAGGTTTATGACAACAGAAGATCATCAGTATTTGTACATTAGCCTGGCCATACGTCATCAGTGCAGGCTATGATTTGCAACACTGAGTAGAAGATTTTATTTAAAGGTAATAACCAAGTGAAAGGGTCGAGTGCCTAGAATTGCGATTGACAAGGGTGCTCAGCCTACGCATTTATCTGCATGACCTTTCTGACCATGGAGACAGTAGACACTTGTTTAGGAAAAGTGTTTGGTTTAGACCGTATTGATCATACAATTTAAGTGTTCACCTCAAAAATGTTACAGTACATGAATTATTTATATAAAACACTGATTTGCTGTTACTGCAATATTTAACTTTTAATATCAATATCAGTTAAGTGCATGTATCTACTGAATACCTAAACTTCCCTAAAAATACTGATTTCCATGTCAATCATAATGCTTTGTGTTAGTTAGCTATTTTGGTTTTAATATTTAATAGACTGAAAATGACAGCCCTGATTAGCAACACAGTCCATATTAACAAGAAGCATCAGAAATTCTCTTTATAGTCCTTGTCTTGCACAGAGATCTTTTAGCGCAGAAGCTGTACCTGTAAAGATGTGGATTACGATGCAGTATCAGAGATGTAATTCCATACCAGTTTCTTACAGAAGCAATAAACCCATTTGATGTAGATTAATTTTCAAAAACGAACATCATAAAACCAGGCTGTTCTAAACCTGCCAGTTTTTGAAGGAGAAGTCAGAATAAGTCTTTAAAAAAAATTACAAATGCAATAGCATGAGTATTTTTGCCTATGATCTCCTGTTGATACCACCAAATCCTTGTAACTTACATTTTTAAAAGAGCAAACAATGCATGCACTTGAGTGTTTCCAAGAAGCAAGGCATTAGTCTTCCAAATGTATTTTTTCTAATATTCAGGTGCTTTGTTGACTTATTTACTGACACTGCACTGCACTGCTTTGTACATAAAAAAAACCTGAGCAGCACATTTCTGCAAAACTCATGAATGTTATTCATATCCACTAAATAACGTTAAGAAAAAGACATGAAATTCTACTGAATAATTCAATAAAAATCATACCAAGTACCCAATCTTCTGATTCTATTACATAGAAGTACAGGAATCATTAAACTAGAGTTATACCAAAATACTGGCAGAAGCAGAAATAACCCTTAAAACACTCCTACTACTTTGTCATCAGCAGTAAAGCCATTTTTTCCCTATGTTCAGGGCTTCCTAAGATTATCCAACAGAGGGCTCCCAGTAGCTATTAAAAAGCTTAATTGAGAGCCAAATATACGAACACTAACATATACATACAAATCAGCATACTGTCATTTTAATAACCTATTTTGTATGCACATACATGCGCATCTACAATCACTTTAGAAATTTGTAAAAGCATACAGTAAAACCACCCAGGTAGTGCCCTGTCATAATTTGTATGCTGCTAAAGTACGCTAGCTCAACATTTTTTCCAAAATACTGTTTTTAACTGTGGAAAATGAGTGTATTTTTAAATCATCTTTACACAAATGAAATTACTTTTTCTTATACTTTCTCTACTCTCACTTGAGAAAAATACTAAGAAAATCGCATGGAGCAAAGTTTGCTACATGAGTACCAGCCAGTGGGAGAGGCAAGGGCAGAGACTGAAGCTCAGGCGGGTAATCATGCACACAGAGCACTTATTTGCTGAAGCCAATCTACACCTGACAAACTTCATCGCATCAAGACAAAGATGTAACTGGACCGTTTCAGCAAGAGGATGTTTCAAACTAGGTTAAACCTTGTTCTCTTTGTTGAGATGGTTGCAATGTGGGGTTGCAGTCCAGTGGTTTTGAAATGCTTAAGTGAACAATGTACTTGGTAGATTATGCTTTTCTCACATTCAGATATCTGAGGCTAATAAAACCCACACAGTTTTTTAAAGATTTTGCCAATACAGCAGGAAATCTGAGTTTGCGAAGAGTCTTTGTATGTGCTCTTGTGGTTTAGGAAGGACTTCAGCCATCCACTAAACTGCCCTCAGAGACTGTAAGTAAGAGGGTCCTACATACACCCTTCACCCTGCAGTCTCCCAGTAATACTATTCTCTTCCCCATTTAAAGGCCTTAATTTTAAATACAGGACATTATAATGCATTGTGGCATATCTTCTCTCAGTAACATATGCTAAGATTTCCTGTAGGCTACATACTTTTTTTGAAAACTTAATCGAATGCCACAGCCAATACAGTATCATGCTGGTGTGTCCTGCCTGATCAAAAAAACCTCACAGCATATTATCTACTCAAATACAACGTGATCGTAAGTCAAAGCTATTGTCCTGCAATAAATTAACGTTAGTTTGATGGGTTTAGCAAGCTATTCACCACAGATGAAGATAATACATAAAGCATTGTACAAGAAGCTTTTAAAAAAGTTTTTACAGTATTAAAAAGAAATTACCTATCTGCAATTTGGTAAGTTCATTCTGCAGCACCTGCAGATGTGACCAGAACATTAGCCAATGAGGCATATTTTTTCACTTCTGAGATTGAATTTGTTTTCCATAATAGCTTTTGAGCTTATCTATGATAATGCTAATTTGCTTTCCTCCGCACCTTTACATTCAACTGTGAAAATACATACCTGCACCCTTTTTGCACGTGCTACAAAAGTAATCTAATACATACCCTCCACTAAATGTCAGTGATTAACTCCTCCAAAACTAGTTCTGGACTTTTATAAAAGCACCCTTTTTGACCAAAGTCCTAGGAGGTGAAGTACAAAAGCTATATTCTGCTATGTTACACACCACACAATTAGGTTTGTCTTTCAATTTATAGCAATGTATTTGGTGCTTTCATTCACCCTGCTTTTACCTGCAGTGATATTGCAAAGCATGTGGACATGTAATACAAGTAGAGAAAAATTTATGGTATTTGCAACTGTATTATGGCACTGCTAAACTCTAAGCAGAAGCTTTTTAGAAATTTTTGGCACAATACAGAATGAGAAGCACCCTGGCCTAACCTGAACTGAGATGAGTTTGATCTCCTCACACATTCAAAACTCTACTTTCAGGCCGGGGTGTCTGGGTGCACGTAAGCATTTGGAAGAGCTAATCCATATTGCAATTTGATGCAGTTCTTTAGAAGTAGCCAACGCCCGCTCAACCCTCCACCCCACCATCAGAGCTAAGGTTTGGATCTGAGGTTCAAGAGCAAACTCAGACGCCAATTTTTGCAACTGCCCTTGTACTTACAATACAGCCTTTCTTAAACTAAATTCTAAGTGTCTTTGGCACAGAAGTGTTTGAAAACAATCTCTCTTTTCCCTTTCAACTGCAGATGCAGATATACAGGACCTTTGGAAGAAACCAAACTAGTCTGGCATGCAAAATGACAGGCTATTTTAAAGATTTAGACTTTCATCATTATACAGCCATCATTTTACTAATTGAGTCCAAGAGTACATACAATACATGTATGGAAACAGGAGCAGTGTAACAAAAATAGCAAATGAACTCTAACCCTTTACTTACCACAAGTCTCCGTCTTCAATAGTCTTGTCATTCGGGGCTCCAGCATGACCGTAGTGCAAAACAGACGAGTTCTCTCCACTGATAGGCAAAGAGAAAATTCAGCACAATTAATGGAAGAAGAAACATTAACACACACAACATGAGAAGGAACATTGTAAACATCAGTCTATTCACATATTAAGCATGAAATTTTGCAGTCGGTGAGAACTGCCATAGGCCCTGCCCCAGCGTGGGCTGTAATAGCATACCCTGCAGCTCACTCAGCAGAAATGGCTATGGAACAGGCATTTTGCTTTTCTGGCTGCAAGATATGACCTTTCTGCAGAAGGAACTTGGCACAGTTCATATAAATACTTCCCACGTCCATGACAGTGTTAAGGAAGCGGCTACACAAGAGTAATTTTTCAACCTATACCCATTTATTACCTTCTGGATTTTTTTTTAATTACGAAGTGATACGTTTCCCTATTTGAGGTTAAACATTCTGAGGCATAAAAAAACCTAACCTCCACTGGAGTAAAATCTGACATGTTTGAAATGCTCTAGGAGTCATTGGGACAGGAAAAATTCATCTGTCCAATTAAACAGCTCCAGTTCACCTCTGGCATGGCTATGCATGATCTCTGCTGGTGTAGATACACTGCATACTGCTCGGGGAGCATTTGCAGCGTACAATGTCAGCAGCAATAACAGGGATGAGAACCGTCACTCTATTCTTACCTCTTATTAAAAATAAAAGATTTTTATTCCTGGAAACCTTTCAGACTAAACTGCTGATTCACAGGAATAAAACATATCCAGAGAAGGATGGACTCTTGTTCTGTGCTTTTGAAGCTCCACGATCCATTCGGTAACCTATATTTGGCCTTGGCGTTCTCTCTTGTCTACTGATATTCCTCCAGGTCTATCAAACAGCAGTTGAAAGATTGCTAAACATCTCGAGCTCTACCTATTTTTCTTTTACTATTCTCTTCAGATAGATGCTCTCTCTCTTCTTCTCTTCAAAAAGCTAGAAGAATTGCATCCAAAAATACGCTTGTTGGGACAGGGTTACTGCGGCATCTTTCTGACCCCTCCAGCTGGCTTGCCAGTCTGTATCTCACCTTTCATTGAAACCGTACCGGTCATTCTGCTCAAATTTTATTCTTTCAAAGAACAGCTTCATATCTTAGGTGAAAGGAATCTGAGGCTCAATTTCTATGGATCTTTTGTTGTATCTGGAGTAAATGTGCCATCTGACATACTTTTCATATTAGGTTTCTGATACGTGCAATTACAAAAGTAGTAAACATGCACTGTATCCAAAAAGAGATTACCTTCAAGATACATTAAGCACTTGTGATCAATTAGATATTTAATAGATCATTGGTCATTCAGATATAATAATTCCATAAGCAATGATTATGGAGGAGAAAGTAGATGCCACCTTAAGTTTCAGAAGGCTCTCAAACTAAAAGGCTGATCATGTTAATATTTTGAAAGCAATAAGTTTTTATTAAGTATTTTTAGCATATAAGAATCACTATGTAATAAGGCAGTGAAGGACAATGTTTCAGAATCATGGGAATGATTTTCTGATACAAAGTATATTCCTTAAAATTACATGCACACCAAAGGGAAAAATTAAAGTTGTTAAATCAAGAGTTTAAAAACCCCACAGAATTAAGGCTGCAACAGATTTCTTTTGTGATGTTGGTCCAACGGCTTAAGCACAGTTTTACAACTGGCTACTAGCTGGCTGCTTTTTACTTCCTGGATGCCTGACTTGGGAACCTACGCTGTTGTGCAGATAACGAAAAACAGCCCCACAAAGCTTGCACACAAGATGAAGACAGATGTGAGCTTCCTTTTGAGATGTCCTGTCTCCTGGGCACTGGTGGAATAGTTCCTTCCGGCCCCAATTCCAGTTTTCCACACCAGGGCACTTTCAAACTCAGTTTGCTCTGTCTGAAAAAAAGATCTAGAATAGGGCAATGGACTGCAATCAAAAGAAAAAGGCCTTCTGTGCCAGGTGATGTGTATGGTGGGAGCTGTGTTTCCAGCCTCAGCTGTCTCCTTTCACGTGCAGGTGACAGCAGCGGAGACAGCTCCTACCTCTGCGTCGGACTATCAGCCTGACAAGAGGAGGCAGCATCATTTCCAGCCTGAAGAGCTGTTTCCCAGGTGGAGGGCTACAATTTTGGGGGGGGGGGGCACTTGGAAGCAACTGGTATGACCCTGGTGCTATGCACAACACTGTTTGTGAACCCATATATTTGGTGTTTAAGGAAAAACACAAAAATAATTGAAAATCCCCAACATCTGGCATGCACACACACACTCACACACACACGCACTCCATGGCAGTTTGTCAGGATTTCAGCTGCAGATACTATTTTCTTATCTCCCTCTAAAAATGGGGATAAAGCAGGAGAAGCAAATAGCACATGCATATATTTATATCAACTTTTAAAAAATTATCATGAAGCTTAAGGGCATGGGTCCATGCTAATGTATTTGCAGATAGCTTGTTTACTTATCATCATATGCTGGTGCCCTTGGTGCCATATACCATACCAGCTGCATAAACAAGTCATATATTCAAATATGAGCACTGCACAAATGCTTTCAACAATAGACATTGCAAGTACAAAGATGGGGGACTTCTTTTGCACATTTTAATGTAAAGGTTTTAGTTTACAAAATATTTCTGTAAGGTTCAGCACCAACTGTTACAGAAGATGCATGAAAAATCTGTTTTTCAGCACCGTTAGTGAAGCGTCAAGCAGCACGCAATCTTTCTTGGCATTTGAGACTCCTTATCTGTCACGCACATCTTGGCTCTGTTGCGTAAATGGAATCGTACCACGGAGAGCACAGTTGGTGCTGAAGACCAGATATGCACACCATACGCATTTCAGGTTTTTTGTCTGTTTGAAGTGATTGGGGTGCAGAGGTCTGCTCACTTGGGACTGGCTCTGGGTAGGTCCCCTGGGCTGAACACCCATGAGCAAGTGAGGCACAGCAGACCTGCTCCTGAAAGCTCTCCCAGCTGTTTCTTCACCCAAAAGAAATCCAGCATGTGCACTCCAGGACTGGCCCCTGGCTCTGAGCAAAGCCCTGCAGCTGGGGACAAGTGGGAGATCTCGCTTCAGAAATGCACTACTGACCCAAATTAAAACACCGATATGGACACACCTCCAGCCCACTCCTGCCAAGAGGTGCAAGTCCAATCTTCCTCACAGCAAGCATCTTTACCACTGTCCTGAGATGAAGGCAGGAAAGATGCTTTAGGAGCAATGCTACAGAAGTGGCGTACCCACAAGGTAAATGCTACAGCTAGCCAGAAATTGTTCATAATGATTCAGTTAGACTTTCAAGGTGGCTTCAAAACAATTTAAACAAAACCCCAGCCACTGACAAAGCAAATGAGCTTTCTTACAGAAGCTATTTCTTTTCGTTCCAAGGAGCAACACTTGAAAGGTCTGGCATAAGAGTGCCAAAGTTAGGGTTTAAAATGAAGCGCTGTGGGGAGGTGCGGATCAGTGGCAGCTCCACTGCCTTCCTGGAGGTCAGCACCTCTGAAAGCCACCACACGTGGGGATGCTGATGTTTGCCTTCAGGCAGGCAACCTGAAAAATTCTCCAAGAGATTTCTGTGTATCTATTTTTATTCCTTTAATAATTTGCCTCTAACTGGTGCCAAAGACATCTTTGTCACAGAAGGAATTGTATGAAGCGGCGGAAAAGCTGCACATTAACACCGCTAAGAATGCAAACAGTAGGAAGAGATTCAGATTACTAGGAAAGGAAAAAAAGTCACCAAAATACATTTTAGATCAGAAAACACCCTGAAAACAAATGATTAGAAGAAAGAGAAAGAGGATGAATGTCAGCAATATTTTAAGAACAGGACTAAGCTGATCATCAAGCATTACACAAAGTACAGCTATTAGCTCTACATTAAGAACATCTAAAGAAAAACCAGCAGACCATTAACTAAAACAGCAAATTATTTCCATCATGATTTAAATAATAAAATCAATCCAGAAGGAAGCACTAACAGCCTTCTGTCCACTTCTTCATCTAAGAGATGAAATCTTAAAAAGTTGTATTGAAACTAAAGAAAGAAAAACAGATTCACTAAGTATCCTAATCTTATCCAAACAGCTTTACTTATGGTGCACCTCAGGTAGAGGAAGGCATTTTACTGCACTATGTTATTGTTAATCACTGGTATCTCCTGAGACCTGTCATCTGCTGAGAGACATCTGTCAAAAAGATTTGAACCTAAGTCTAAGATTCCACCGTATCAAGTAGCAGCTGACCATGGCTTCTGTGGTGGTTGCAGAGATACTGATGCCTCCACCTCCACCTAACTCCAGTCAGAAACTGTGCCTGGTTACTAGCGGATGCCATCCATCGTAGGGTCACCAGGATACACTGTGCATGTAACTTAACCTTCATTTTCCCCTTTGTAAAAATGGTTACTTGGTACACTAAGACACTGCAATGAATAATTCATTAGCATTTGAACACCACTCGGAAGTCAACACTTTGTAGATTAGTGCTAAATATATCCAAGTACGTTTATCAAATACTACCATTCTCATTTAATTGCACTTACGTGACGTCTGCGCTTCAAACCACTTACAAGCTGACAGTGTTTGAAAGCATCGCTAACTACAGGACTAACCCTGCTATGTGACAACCTGTAATACTAATATATGTGTGTTGTTATTCTCAACTGATTGGAGAGTGAATACATGCAAGTGAATACTTAAAGTATATTTGGTCACACCAAATATTAATTTACCATCTCCTGAAGACTGTAACACTGGACAGGGACAGCAACAAATGCATGCACTCAACGTGTGCCAAGTGATTTATTTCTGTACTGAAATATAGTATTGATTACACTTGATTTCCAGCTTAGTTAGCATCTTTTCTAAAATCTGAATAACAAACTTGTTTTTTATTTAAAGGCATGATTCCCTTCTATGGAAATTACTATTAGGCCTGTAATCTAAAAAGGAAAGATCCCGTCAAAATATCACTGTTGTAAGTGTCAGGAAAACAACAAAACTCAGCATGAATAGAATAAAACATAACTATTCAAAACTCCGAATTGGAAAAGCTATTTTTAATCATAAATGTAGTTAAGTGTAATATTTACAAGGCATGAAATTCGCATGGTAATAAAAATGCCTAGTATTTTTGCCATTATTATGTTAATTGAATTCATCAAATAGATCTATTTACACTCATTTTATTAGGACCTAGCTTAAAACTGTTACTATTATTCCTTCTTACTTCCTCATTCATAGTCAGAATATAGAAATTTACAGACAAAGGCCTTTGTATTCTATCTTACGCAATTTTTTTTTTTTTCAATCAAGTTTGTCTGCACTTTTAATTGTAGTGGTAGGTTACAATGCCAGCTCCCAACTACAACAGCGAGTCACGATATTGTTAGGATCTTGCATTTCAAGGGCAGCCCTTCTCCATGTATTAAATCCTCCAATGGTTCAGAGGCAGCTCAAACACCGCTCCCACGCCCTGCTAAGCCCCTCCAGCATGGTGGGATGAGACACCCAGGAAGCTCCTGTCATGACCCTCTTCTGAACTACTGTTGGGGCTTTCCTCCTCCTGGGTTCCCCGAGTCACGTAACCCCCAAGTCCTAGGTTTTTCAGTCCTGTGGAGAGTTTAGTCTGTCCCCACAGGGTCACAAGGACCCACTACACAAGCATATGGTAGATATTTCTATAGGTTTAGCAAAGCCATTGATGTTCCCTAGCACCCAAACCAGATCCTGCAGCATGGGTTCTGATTTACTGTAAGTGAATGTGAAGTCTATACGGCTGTGAAAAACCATACACAGAGACAACTTGATTTTACCATCACAGCCTGTGACAATACCATAGAGATGGAGTCTCATTTCAATGGGATGTTAATTCTCAAGTTATACGACGGTACTTAAAACAGGAACTTTTCAGACAATTCAGATGCACAATTTGCCATAAAACTGTTCATGCTCCTACTGCAATTTTGCATATAAATTGGAAAATTGCATTTACAAATAAGCAATTAAGTAAACAGCAGAAAGAAGCAAAGATGCTAATTGTCCTTATTACCTCCAAAGCAACATAACATTATTGTCATTAACGTAAAAATTATTTTTTATAAGTGTATGTGACTTCATATGTTTGTTCATGTTGCAAATGTTTGTGAGTAGCAGCAGATCTGCAAGTGGAACATATATACCAACATATATGACTCATCTGTCATATATCTCTGACCAGATTAATTCCGCTGACTAAATAAGATCAATCTCTGCACAAAGCACACAGCTGTCTTTCAACACGAACCCTACACTATTCTCTTGAAATGCTGCAAATTAAAAATGTGCATCTCTACACCTGCAGGGAGAACTTTTATAATACTTTCCCAAATACAATACCTTCAACACTAGCTGTTCAGCAAGAAGACGACAGAGCAAAAAATTTCTAGATTCCAAAAAGATTAGTTTAATCACATCCTAACCTTTGAGGCAAAGAATTTTGAGAATGATATGAAATATTTAATGTGTATTTCAAGGAGAGTATTTCTGAGCAAGAGAATAGCTCTGAAGCCCTTCTCCATAATCCTATTTAATAAAAAAGCCAATTGCAGCACGGATGTGAGCATAAACATGATCTTGGCAGTAGCAGAAATCACTGGGGAATCTCTTGAGCGTAGCAGAATCTGTAACCGAGTTATTTCTTTAAGACACAGCACTAGCCACCTTTCTTTGGCTTTTCCAGAGTTCAAACCTCACTCTGGGGCACTTGCAAACACATCATTTGCCTAAAAGGAACAATTTTACAAATATCCAGTGGGAAACCGACCACAAAGACTGCAACAGTTCAGTATAAACCATCAACTTACCTGCCACAGATGCAAGTGTAGGAAGTGTGGCGCATGCCACCTCGAGCATAGCAGAAGTGCTGGAACAGGCTGCAAAGAAAGAAAGGTGGTAATTAATAATATATTCAAAACTACCACAAGACAGGGAGGAAAGCAAGTCTTGCTTGAGTACAGCTGTGTTGGTGCAAATCCCCAGCTCGCCGACGAGGCTCTCTGCCCACTTCTGCTCAGCTGAGCACTCAAATCCACCCACATCCACAGCTCAGCAGTCCTGCAGAGCATCACGCGATTTCCACAACGCCCGTTAAGCAACTCTGCAGCAGAGAAGAGGGGCTTGAGTGCATCTCGGTAACTTCAAATGGCAAATTGCTTTCCTTAACAACTCAACATAGAAAGGCAAATTGTTGTTGGCAAAAGGTAGTTCATCTGACCATAGAATGAACAGGATGGTAACAGTTAAATGCTGAAGCTGGCCAAACTCTGCGAAGTGGAGTTGGGAAAACCACTTCTTGCTGCATTTCCTTATTTTCAACCCTGCTGCCTTCCGTCTATGGCATGTAGATTCAGGAAAAGCGAAGTCCAACCAACCTTTCACAGGGAAGGAGCTTGACAGACAGGGCAAAGCTCTTCTTCAAAATAATTTCAGCAGAGGCTCTCTCATTTTTATCACCTCACTGATACCCTCTGCCGAAAGCTGAACTAAATATCCCTACGTATGTGTGAAGCCTGAATTGCATCTGACCGTACTGTGCACCCTCCTCTCCAGACAAGCCAGCAGAGCTCTCTGATTACGTCAAGCCAGGCAGTTTCTGCTAGCATCATGGTCCGTGCTGGAATGGATGGTCTCATGTTTTCTTGTCTGTAGCACAACAGACACAGAGAAAACATAAGACCATTCAATTTCAGACTGTGGTACCTAAATACCTCTATGATCTTCTCCTGCCCAAACATGGAAAAAAATTAACACAGACTCAATCCCAGCAGCAAGAAGATAACGCGGTAACATTAGGCTGAGTCCTCAACAACCTATAAAGAACATTACAACACAACATTGTTTGCTTTTGTGTGTGTGAGGGACAGGACCGGGAAGGGAAGGGAGAGCAGCCCTGTGCTCTCCAACAGTGTTCCTCTTGCAATGCCGTCCTGCTGGAGGAGCTGTTTGGCCTTAAAAGCATTAAAACATTTTTGTCTTCACTGTCAAAGTCCCCTTCACATGAGGGCAGATGTGCCCAAAGCACAATTAATATAGGATTAGGTGCTTTAAGAGCTAAGCACATACCATGCATCCTTTTATTCTTTTTGAAATATGCTCTAATTACAATCCAATTCCCTTTAATACTGAATGGATTTCAAAAACTCATTTGTTGTAATACTGAAATCATTTCATTAACACAGAGTGATAATGGTGCTATTCAAAGAATAGAGATGTTGTGATTTTGTCCTTCTGCAGCAGCAAGCCACAGAACACAATTCAAATTCTTTGAAGGCTATGAAAGACATTACATGCTTGTAAATCCAAACCAGATTTTAAACTTACACAAAATGACAGTATTTAAAGAGAAACAAAACAAAACATACAAATTAATCAAGGAAAAAGAAAAGCCTACATTTAGAGACTTAGTAGGGAGAACCAGTTTACAAGATCTCTTTTCTGCTCAAAATACTGTAGTTTTACAAGGTAGAAATACTAATTTTGTATTGCCCCAGAAACCAGTAATGGCAAAGACTAGGTCAAATGACAGCGAAGCTAAAGAGAAAGTCTGACACAAGTGAGAACAGAGCAGAGGTATCAGTAAATTGAGCTAATACAAATTTATCACCTAAACTGCCATTTGCTCTGATGCAGACATTTTTTCCCCTGAATGGACCTTTCATATGGAAACACAGTTACAGATCTGCTCTCCCTTAGCATGCTTGCAGGCAAGGTTTACTCTGTAAGACACCACACTATGCACAAACATAGTGCACAATAACATATTATACTGTTACACATGTATAGTTACATTTTAGGAAGCAACTTTTAGTGTATTTTATAGACCCTTCACCTTAAATGATAGAATAAACTATCTCCTCTAGACAGCAACCTTCAGTAACATTCTAAAGACCTTTAAAAATGAAATAATGAATGTTGTAAACATCTTTCCATCATCAGTGATGCAGGGACAGCAGGGTTTATTTTTCCATATGACAACTGATCACATATTCATGGTTGCAATTTATATGAAACTGTGCAGACAAGTAACAGTATTCACCTTTTGCAGTACTCCCCAATTAGCAGTAAAAAGTGG
Source organism: Pelecanus crispus (assembly GCF_030463565.1). Lineage (NCBI taxonomy): Eukaryota > Metazoa > Chordata > Aves > Pelecaniformes > Pelecanidae > Pelecanus > Pelecanus crispus. The sequence goes on from NC_134650.1 coordinate 37,134,489, forward strand.
TAAATAAATTAAGACATGCTTCATATAATCCAGCTGTTGCCTGAACTTTCTGTTTTCTAAAAAAGGAACCTGATTGTTTCATCAAACATTACGGACTTTCTTTTAAGAGTAAGTAAGAAGTGGCTGTTTATGTGATTGAGCTGAAGATAGTACAACTTTGCCAGGTAATGAGTTTTCTGCTAGTAAAACTACTCACATCACTTTTTTTGAATTTACTTTTTCGGGCTATGACTCATTAGAAACATGTTCATGCAGTTGGAAAAAAATCCAACATTTCTACCAGAGACAGCCAACATCCTTGTATAACATGTCTTAAATAAGTGAAGGACTGCATATCCCTTTAGTGGCAAATGCTGGCTTTTCAAAGCTGAAAAATGTATATACAGAATTAGAGAAGCTGCCAGTACTTTGTAGTTAAAATCCTGGTTCCACTGAGGTTAATGCAGATTCTGCCACTAGACTTCTTCACACCAGGGTTTTACTGTCTACACACTGCAAGAATCTTTATCCAAAAGCGCAATACAAAAGTATAACGTCTGAAATAGTTGGATGGAATATGATTTAATCTGGCACTCCATATATATTGCAAATATCGCATCTTGAACTTTGCCTGGTCTTTTTGATTGGAGGATATGTGTGTTTAGGCAGTTTTATGTTGTTGCTCGATGCTTTGCCGTGAGCTTTTAATGCAACCAACACAGCTACAAAAGTTAAGCACCTTCTTTATCTTCTCCTTCTTTCATGGGCTTCAAAGCTTCCTGTCATGTTTTATGCAATATTTCCCTGAAGGGTGTATGTATTACTTACCATGCACGTACTACCTTGGTGGTTTATACAGATCAGCCATTGCTGTATTTGCATGTCAGATGTTACCTTTTAAATGCATACAGCTTGCTTTAAGCTGGCATGGGTTTTGCATTGCTTTTGAAACAATTTTTTTTTTTTTTTTTTAAATGTAGAGGTACATCCTGGGTTTGGTGCTTTTTCTTTTTGCCAAAAACATCAGCTTCTTTGACTGACTGACACTATGTGGAGACTGAAGGTAGTTTTAAAAACCACACTGTTTTTTCCATTAACTTAAAAAAGAGCAAGTATTAACTGCCATCAAGTCAAGTAAATCTGACATGACTGCACTTGCCCCAACCCTTGTAAATTTGTTGAGGCACAAGACAGTGTTATCCCCACTGCTCTGCCAATTCTTGACTACCCTATTGACTATACTGACTTGAGAGAAGAAAACTCTGCTTTCAGAAACAATGGGCTCTTCATCATTAGAAATAACACAAAAAGTATATACTTGCTATTTTTGAGATCTTATGGAGTATTGCATCCAAATAAAACTCCAGAATGCTTAGAAAGCCTCAACTTCAAAACAGCCTAAAAAGCCATTAAAGTAAAACCTGCTATGGATAGTCTTTCTAACAAATTTTAAGAACTGCTGTGACAATGATGCCTGTGTCTTATGTTCGTCTTTGGTCCAGTTTCTACTTCTATCTAATACACACTGACAATTACAATCAGATCTGTGCTATGAATGTAAATTGAATCAAATAAGTAGTGTAATGCCAACAGTTTTCCTAACTTAAGTGGATTTACGGAAAAAAGGCACTTAAAGCAGGAGGGATAGAAACTATTTGTACTGGCTTCCCTCACACTTTCTGCTTATTTTCAGATCTTCGTCATCACTAGAATACAATATATTCATACACACTCAGTAGAGTGTGACTTTTATTTCCCAAAAGAAGTAAACAAGTAATCTCTAATTTTAATTCTTGTCATCAGCTCTTCTTGAGTTATAACAAATATTTCTAAGAAAACCGCATTTTATATTTCTCAGCTATTCACTCCCAAAACCAAGACACTTCCAGATCAAAAAGGTTCAATTTCTAAATAAAAATCCAACTGAGTACTTTGGCCTATATCTTACAAAACAGGTAAAAACTGTAATTACAGAAAATGCAGTAAGTATGGAGAAAAGAAAGATAGGGAATAAAAAGTGGCAAGATTATCTGACAGAAAAAAAAAACCTATTAAAAACTTAAGCCAAGTTTCTGTAACATTGCCCAATACATTCCTCAGTAGCATCTTCCGATGGCTCCTCTACCCCAGCCCCACATCCTTAGTAACTATAGCGTAGCGCTGCAGAACAAGACATGCACATCACTTTGGGATGGAGGAAAAATTACTCATTCCAAGGTTTGCCATGAAGGAGAACCAAAACCAATTAATAACCCTGTTCACTACTCCCAGATGCTGGAGCCATGTCAAGAACACCTGCTGGATACTGGTAGTTCAGGAACCAGATTTTTAGATCATGTATCAGAGAGATCTGCTGTCAGAAACACAACTTGCCTTGTGAAGCACACAATGTATGGAAGAGTCAAGGACACTCATGGGTCAACATCTCATTAAGGTGTTTACATTGAAAATATACTTATAGAAAAAATTTTCACACTGGATCACTCACTGGTTTGAGGATGTTTCAGATCCACAATAATTTCCTCAGTGCACCTTTGAGAAAGTTGCCTCCTAATAAAAAGAAACCTTTACACACTTCAAAAATACTATTCTTTGAATACAGCCCTTGAGACTTGCCTTGAAATGCAAGCAGGTGGTTTTGAACTATAAATTGGAAACCACAGCAGCTTAAGGGAATTCTGTACAGAACCTGGGAGGATTTTCTGTAGGGTTTTTTTTTTTTTTTATTAGTACAGTTGGAAGACGTAGGTGAATATCTATTAGTTATCTGTGCACTGAATTACTTTTGAATTACAACTAGAACATGCCCTTATGCTTTTGTACTGTGTAAATACCAAGCCTAGCCATGAGACAGGCTAAAATCCAAAGCTTTTTTAAAGAATTCACAAAAGGCCAAATTTTCCAAAGCTGATCTCTCTATTTATACCAGGACTGAAAGCCACTGTTTTGATCATTTAGACACATAAATATCTTCACATGAGAAAGCTATAAAGCCCAAATAACACAAAATTGTTAAGCCACAGTAAATATAATTTGTCCATGATATCTAAAGTATTTATACTAAGCATCAAACTAGGCTGGAAGAACCGTGCACACAGGGAGGAAGAGGAGACATCAGTAACCATCCATCAGTCGATATACAAGCAAGGTGAGCAGTGCTTCCTTTAATCCCACACTAGGTACTGTGAGGTTCTTAAATAGAGAGCATTTTTCTTTGTTAACCAATTTACTTTGGTAAGGTCATTTATTTTCCATGGACAACTAGATGCTTTAAGGTTTAGTTTATCTAATCCTATTTTCATTTAGTTCACAATACAACATTGCAGTATTGCAAAATATATCTGAGGCTGTTTTAATACAAAAAGAAGTCAGTATTTCATCACAAAAGAGGGGAGTGGAGAAGACTAGGAGAAATAATCCAGTTTACTATTAATGAACAAATAGTGGATTACAAACTTGTATCAGAACAAGAAAATTAGCACTATGAGGAGATGAGCAAGGGTTTCTTCTACACCTCGGAGACAATATCATTAAATATTTATGAAAGCAATGTTATTATTTAAATGGTCTACATGACTGGAAATAGTTTAGAACAGAACTTACTGCTCCATGAACAACAGGAAACAAAACCACTTCTATGCATTGACTTCTTAAACCTAACTGTGTACGCTACTTCTAATGAAAATTTTAGAGATTCAAACCCTTGTCTGGGTTATTTTGCATGCTCATGGAGTAGAGCTGCTGAAGCTTACTATCAACCACAAATACTGAAAGTAGCTATACTTTGAAGCATCTCCATTTAAAATTGTCCTCATTTGTATCATGCACAAGCAGAAATAACGGGTTTTTTTTTTTAAATTTTGATCCTTCTGTATTCCAACATCTAGATTCTGTTATCATTTTTCGTGCGTTTTCTTTAACTAAGTTATTTTTATTTATATGCAGCAAACTAGGTAACAACAGGTCCTTAGAAAACAAAAATGTTATTTGAATTCAGCAGGGATAGAAGAACTATAACTTTAGCAAGCAGGTATGACACATGAAACTGGCAGCATATTAATGTAGCTACAGTGCAGAACATCTATTACGAAATAAGGAAAAGCTGTGTAGAAGCAGCATAGAAGTGAGTGGTCTCACCTTTGTAATCAAAAATTCGGGTTGGTATTTCTAAATGCGCTACTTCTCTGTACTAAAATGGATGACAAGCTAGAGCTCAGGGCAGGAACAGAGGGTAAGATTACCCCAAAATGCAGAGATGTTTTAAGAATACAAAACACCACAGATCAGAAGGAATGCCATTCCTTCAGGAAACAAAGCCCACCGAGGCAAAGCCATTTCACCAGCCATTAATGCTACCTGGAAACCAGGCATTAAACAGAAAGTCCATAAATAATACAAAACTCAGCACTGTCACATATGTCATATATGATTTGCAATGATTGAAGGTAATTGATAATCTCAGTTCAAGAACAGAGAGTTTAGGTGAGGGGTAATTAGCATTTTAATTGCATAATTGGGAATTATAAATTACCTGTCTCATGTAAAGAATAACTGAAGAGATTACATGACGTTAGCTGGTATTTCATCTTTTTGGCTAAACTACACAGGTTGGTGAATTTAGAGAATCTGGAATTGCATTTTCCTCACACACATACACACATTTTCTTTTTGTTTTTTAATTTCATGGCTGTGCTTTTATTGCCACAGTTAACTTCTCCACATGAAGTAAGTTCTCCCCCATCATTTTGCAAACCTAAAATTTCTGAGTAATTTTTTGGGACAGAGAACAAAGAAACAACATAACTCTATGATACCGCAGTAGTTTAAGAATGCCTGTGGAATTACCTCCTCTTCTCCCTCCCAGACAGATCGACATAAGTTTCTTCTAACAGCTCTGTTTGAATTTAAATCAATTTTTTTTTTTCCAGTATGAGGGAAGGGCAAGAGTTATAACAGATGCAGTTTTAAAGAAGTACATATACCCACTCTCACTTGATTTATCTTTCATCTAATTCTATGCTGGTGCGACATTTCCCTACCTCACTGTGAAAATTCATCAAATTATGCATTTTCACAGGAGTTCAGCTAACCTGTTTCATTACCAACGTTCAAATGCAAACAATGATTCTGTAAGTCTATAACCTCACACTCAGCTGCTGCTTTTCCAGAAGCTTGGCAAGACAACTGAACAGGTACCCTAAAGATAGGACAGTTGCCAGAGTGCTCTGCAAATAGACCTTTTCAGTAAGTCAATCTTCAAATTAACACTCAAGAAGCCTTTTAAGGAAGTCTTCAAATATGGTTGTCAATTCATTATTTTCGTGAAACTCTTTTAACTCTACTTGAAAAAAATCACCTATCATTTGTCAGAACTATTTGATTCATCTGCATAAAAACCGGTTGACTTACGGATTCAAATATTATGACTACTGAACTATTGAAATCCTTACAGTTACTGTTTCATAGCAATTAAGCTGATGAAGATATTCGTAGTACAAACCTGCAAGGATTTTAACGTTAATTCTGACAAACTTACAAGTCAAGGTCTACCTCACTTTGTTTTTTTCCTATGCAGAAGCTCAACCTGCAGTAAGCGTGTGCTGTCAGCAGAGGAACACGCCTCTTCCAGAGCTGTGAAATCTGCCAAGGGGCTGTTACAGAGAATACAGATAAGGTTTACCCTAAGGATTGCATCAGAGCTCCGGTGAGTCAAAGAAACACCATGAAGTAACTGACAGAAAAAGCATAAATAGTACAAGAGATTGCCATCACGGAGACTCCAGCTATGATTAGACCATTGCAAGTAATGAAATTGAATTGATTTGAATAACCATCCCTGCAGCTGAGAGCAAACAGACCCTGCGTGCAATTCTGGAGTCTGCTGCAACAGCAAGAAAAACAGTCAGTCTTCAGCTGCCCTCCAGCTGGGTGGTTCAATACTGGCACCAGGGAGAACACAGAGCATGCATTTTAAGGTGGGAACTTGTCCTTCTCCTACACTGTGATAACATAACCTTCTGTATGTTGCTTCATGCTCCTGCCTGCCTCTAAGTCTGGAACTCCCCATCTGTTGTACTCAGGTAGCTACCACAGCAGCAGGATCTCCTCATGCCCTGCTCCTGCACAGCGATGTGGAAGCTATAAAACCTTGAACCCAGCATTTATTTTCATCCATTTTCTACAGCAGAAGGATTTTTAAATGAATTTTCCATCTTCACCAAATGCATAAATGGGAAACAGATCCCACTGCCACGCTACAAAGCAACGATCATTAAGAATGGTCTCTGTTTTATTTCTTGAACGATTCTGAAGTCCACCTAGAGTCATGTCCATTAGTAAGAAGGCAGAACTAAGTTCTGCACTGGTCTAAATTTCATACTTAATCTAATATTATGGAAAGAGATGGCATGAAATTTTCCTAGACTCATGGCTCCATTTCCAGCTCTAATAATTCTAGATCTCAATTGGCATATTTTAAATTAAATTTTTTGTACTTTAAACCTATTTATCAACAGCTAATTAATGAGGTCTAAATCCTTTGATGACAGAATGATTAAACTGCATTTTAACTAATCCATCTTTAATTAAAATGCTGCCAGCAAACCATTTCTGGATGTGTAAAAAGGACACATTTATAGATGCTCACTCTTTAACTATGCATTATGTAAAGCCAATAATTAGAAGAACTCATGATTTCAATTATATTTTAATTACTGTTACATATAAAACATGCTTTAATAGATGTAATGCAATACATTTTCTTTCTTTACAACCTACTAATCATTCCTATTGGGGTGACAACCAAATAAAAGGAAGTTTAATATATGCACTAGTACAGGAATCTTGTTTGAGCTTTGAGCCAATTCTCTCTCCGTTTCTTCTTTGCAGCAGAAAGGTACTTAATTATCTCCAAACCTAAAACACAAATGAATCCCTATAAATCCCTGTTAAAACTCTAAAAGGAGATTAGCGGTAACTGACCATAATAAAGAGAAATGCTTTACCCTTATTATTAAACTTGTATGTCTTTGAACTTATTCAACTCAAAACACAAGGCTACTAAAAACCCACTAGTTAAGGAAAAAATACAAGGTGACATCTGTACAGATTTTCCTACTTCTTTCCTTTACTAGTTTTAAGAAACAACACAAATCAAGAGATGCTTTAATTATTGCAGGAGCCATCAATTTTCATTTATTTATGTAGGGTACCTCTGTGCCGCCGTCTGGGAGGGGAGGGTGGTAGATGAACATAATGTGATGACTGCAGCCAACTCCCCATTATCTGCATTAATGGCAGGCTGAGACTTATAAATATTTAAGTGATGGAAGTTTAACTGTTCTTTACTATGGCTAAGTCAGTTTTTAATGCAAATATGGAACAAATTATTTCTTTCTGAATCACAGAGAATATAGAGAGCTGGTCAGGAACACTCAATATCCTGTAGCAATTCAACCTTTAAAATTGCATGTTATTACAATAGATTTTTTTTTTCCTGAGAAAACCTAAAATGTGATAAATTACAGCTATTAAACATGTTTCTACACTCTGCATGTTCCAAGTAGTTGTATAACACAGAAAATTCAGTCTTAGGGTTTTGCTGCTTTCAGTGATCTGAATCTGGCGTGAGGAAACTAATAAGCTTATGGCAGAAGCCTGCTTAATTTACCCATTAAATTGTACTTTACAAATATTCAAAAAGGTGTATTACGTTATTTCTACCGACTCAGATATGTTAAATTTGATTTTCATAAGCTGATTTCTACTGTTTGGATAGATTGATGAAATTGCTGATATTTCAGTTTATTTCAAGTTTTCTCTAAAAAATATTTAGCATTTAACAAACTCTGATAGTAAGATGCTTTCACATCACAGGCACCTATGATGAAGTCACTGAACACATGGATATTGAAATATCTGCACAAGACTTAAGCTGCTGCATAGTTTGATTTACATAAATCCTCTCCTCTCATTTCCCTTTTTGTCTGTTCCTGCTTACAGACCAGACTCCTGGGGGCAGGGAATATGTTTTACTACCTGTTGTGGTTTAGTCCCAGCCAGCAACTAAGCACCACGCAGCCGCTTGCTCACTCCCCCTGCCCCGATGGGATGGGGGAGAGAATCAGAGGAGTAAGAGTGAGAAACACTCCTGGGTTGAGATAAGAACAGTTTAATAATTGAAATAAAGTAAAACGGTAATGATAATAATAACAATATAATAATGATGATGATGATGATAATAATATACAAAGCAAGTGATGCACAATGCAATTGCTCACCACCTGCCGACCGATACCCAGCCAGTTCCCGAGCAGCGATCGCTGCCCCCTGGCCAACTCCCCCCAGTTTCTATACTGGGCATGACACCATATGGTATGGAATAGCCCTATGGCCAGGTTGGGTCAGCTGGCCTGGCTGTGCCCCCTCCCAGCTTCTTGTGCACCTGGCAGAGCAGGGGAAGCTGAAAAGTCCTTGACTGGTGTCAGCACTGCTTAGCAACAACTAAACCATCAGTGTGTTATCAACATTCTTCTCATCCTAAATCCAAAACACAGCACTACGCCTGCTACTAGGAAGAAAATTAACTCTATCCCAGACGAAACCAGAACACTACCTTATGAAGTGCACTGCCCATTTATATTCTGATGAAATAACAAGAACAACAGCTTACTATGAAGAGTATATGAACTGTATCTCCTTGAGAGAGAGTGTACCTGGAAAGTTCATTTTGAATATTTAAGTATTCATACTTAACAGATGTCAAGAATAAATGCTGATGTGGCAACATGCTTTATCAAGGTTTATCAAGAACACTCCCTACTTTTTAAAAGATTACAGTAGATCTACCTTGGAAAAAAACCCCAACTCTTATATTTATTAAATATGGCATCCAATTGCTGTTCCACCATGTCAGCAGTCTTGTAGCGCCAACACAAGTGACACACAGACAAATGAGACTGTACGTCCTCACATCACCTGTACTCCCAAACCGTTAATGTTTTTACTGTCCCTTATGGTGCCTCCCCAGTATGAGGCCATGGACAAATATGTTTAAGGACTGCATATACAGTAATATTAAATGAGAAGAAACATTCAAGAAGAAATATTTTAGCTGTTAGAAGCGCTGGGGAAGGACAGTAATAAGGCCAATACCAGAAATAACATTATGATAGAAGCTAATCAGATATATATGGATGAAAGCAACAGGTTGTCCTACTTTCAATTTAATTTCCTGAAGTATTTAAATGCTAACTACAGAAACTGCTTTTGTTTTAAGATGGCACTTTGGCCAGTAAGTGCTATGATTTCCTTCTCTGTTTACAGAGACTTTCTACCAAAACAAGGAAACAGCACGCAAAGGCCAGCTGCTGACTTGCTTTCATGCTGAGCAGCTCTAGTACACTGGAGTAACGCGGGGTGGGGGGGTGGGGAATACTTTTTTGGAGGAGCTCATGCCAGACAATTTTACTTCCCAGGAGGCAGAACTCTGCGACCCCGCCTGGATCTCCCACATGCTTTCTGGAGTAACGCAGCACATTGTTGCTTCCCTAGCAGAGAACACGCAACTAAATATAAAAAAAATGGATAAGTATTTCAGAATCATCTAGTTAACTCCAGAACACTATCCAAACTTTTCTTAAAATTGCATTTTCCCTACCCCCAGAAGCCCAGAGTAAGATTGTGAGTTTGGCTGGTTCTGCTCCCGGACACTGTATCGTCAAAAGAAAAGAAAAGTTTTCCTGGCTTGTACAGATAAATGATGGATCAGAGATGTCCTTCTCTAATCTTTCTGACCATGTTTCAAGGGTCCTGGTCATATAAAATGAGTGAATAGCTGCCCAGAGGACTACACCATTTACCACAAATTACTTCTTTATGGAAGAATCAATTTTATAGTCTCCTGAATTTCAAACACTTGCCTCTTCAATCCAGTGGAATTACTCTTTTGAGAGCCAAGCCTGAGATCGATGACTCCGAGGATCTACTCTTGGGGCTATGAACTATCTGTTATAAAAATCTAGAGAGGACTTATAAGTCTTTGAAAAAGACTCTGAGTAAAGAAAACATGTATCAACACTTTAACATTATATGGCTAGAAGTGTCCAGATTAATCTGTTGAGTTTCCAACAATCTTCTGTCCCAACAGACCAGAAAGCTAAAGTCAAGTCAATCTAATACAACAGCACCAGAAAGCATTTTCAAGAGACAGAGAAGGCTATGCTCCCCTGCATGCTCTCCTGGAAACTCCATGTGTGTTTCTTCTGCTCATGCGGGGAGAATTTTGCAAAGCTGAACTCATGAGAATAAAGCTTTAAAAATATATCAACTCATTTCAACTCCTAAGGAAGTTCCTCCTAAGAAGACAATATGCAACTTTCAAAACAAATACCATTGCAAGACATGGGGAACAAAATCAAACGCGTTCAGCAGAGATGATTCCAACAGCTCTCAGGCTCTTGCAGTCTCAAGAAATCCATAACACTGATTGTGGTTCCCTTAGTCCATGCTGCAGACTACAAATCATCACTCGGGTGAAAGTGAAGGGAAAGCATACCCTCAGCAGGACTTCCAACAATTCAAGCTGTCACACAAAGCCTGACAAATCCACTTGCCTGCTTATAAGTGGCACACAGAAAATTGCCCAGCTCAGTGCTCATGAGTTTCTGCATAACTACTGCTTTTATTAGAAAGAATTAAAACCATAAGGATTAGAAAGATGACATCAACCAACTCTAAATGAGCCTAACATTTCACTGCATGCCTAAACTCTGAGGATATTTCAGTTACTCCACTCCTGGCATTGCAGAGCCTCCATGAGCAGCAAATAAAACAAGAATTCCAGTAGTTGGCCAACAGTGTAATTTTTAGATCTGTCAAAAAAAAAGAAAGAAAAAGTTTTGTCCTGATACTGCATGTATACTTAGGGCTTGAAACTGCTCATGTCAAGATGCAAAACTGCATAGCAAAGCCTTATCTGTCAGGAGGCGCAGTCATGCACTTGCACCAAAATGGCATCATCTGTTCTCTATATAGAAGATTTGTTACCCACCAACCACAGCTCCTTCTCCCTACAGGAAGATGAAGGCACACAGGAAAACCAGGCAACATGGAGAGGCAGTACTTGCAGGACAACAGCTCCCAGACTAACCCCACAAGGTCTTCTGCACTTTCTGCTGATGTAGATGAACAAGCAATCACATCCCCAAAGACAGCAGAAAAAGATCTACATAGGCACACTGCCTTAAAGCATGTCCCAGAGTCTAATGCCACGTCCAAGCAGTGGTGGATCAATCTATAGAAATCCTCAACACTTATTTCTTGCCTTGCAAATCTCTGCAACAGGGATGTGAGGCGGCTCCAACACAGTCCAGGATGCCCACAAGCCATAGGCACTAGTTCTGCCAGGAATATAAAACGTGTTTTAAATATTTCTTGATTCAGCTTGATTAATCTTTTCACCAGTATATTATATCTTTCATCTCCCTCTGGTGGTACCTACACACAGAAGAGGTAAACCTCTTTCACTGGATTCAGTAAACTTACAAGATATAAACAGAAATATGGGCTTTATTTGCCATTCCTCACTGACAAAGCAAGTATCAGATGAGATCAGTGCTGAAACCGCATAAGCAGGCTATAGGAGCAGCCACTATTACCGTCAGATTTGACAGGTCTCCACAAACACAAGGCAAAAAGATCTGGCTCATGCTCTGAGCACTGGACAGAGGACCAAGACCATGGGTGGATGTTAGAAGACCAGGACACATTGTTGAAGACCATAGCAAATCAGGGAGCAGTGCGGGCTGCTGAATTCTCTTAATTCAGGGTAAATTTCAGGAAACACTGGCCACTGGTTTGCTCAGACACATGTGTTCCTACACTTAATTTGCCTAAGTCCTTACTTAGAAAAGTCTTTGCCAAAATGATCATAGAATCATAGAATTGTTTAGGTTGGAAAACACCTTTAAGATCATCCAGTCCAACCATTAACCTAACAATACCAAGTCCACCACTAAAACAATTAAGGGTAGAGTAGCAATTTCATATTTCCTGGCTTGGTGGCTGGATTATTTTTACTGAAAGTAAAAACTAGGAATCATTAAGGTTGGAAAGGATCTCTAAGATCATCAGTCCAACCGTCAACCCAACACCATCATGCCCACTAAACCATGTCCCACAGTGCCACATCTACGCATTTTTTGAACACCTCCAGGGATGGTGACTCCACCACCTCTCTGGGCAGCCTGTTCTAATGCTTGACTACCCTTTCCGTGAAGAAATTTTTCCTAATATCCAATCTAAATCTCCGCTGGTGCAGCTTGAGGCCATTTCCTCTCATCCTATAGCTAACTACTTGGGAGAAGAGCCCAACACCCACCTCACTACACCCTCCTTTCAGGGAGTTGTAGAGAGCGATAAGGTCTCCCCTCAGCCTCCTCTTAAGCTGGTTTTCCATTTAAAAAGTGCTGATTTTGTAAACAGGTAGAATTCACCACTTCCCTTGTTTATGGTTTATATCTTACCTATGTACCTCAGTTTCTATTTGAGTTTGTCTGGCTTCACCATACAGCTACTAAACACGTGGGGGCTTTTTGTTTAAGCGCCCAAGTAGCCCCCAACAGTACCTGTACACTCATTAAAGCATTGCCTGTACATACCAAAATGACTATTCTGGGATAATTCAGTGTGTAGGCACTCTTATTTCTCGAGGAAAAAGTGTTCCTTGCCATGGAGCTGACATTAGAAGACATTAGCTGTGACTTTCTACACAGACATCAGACATGGAAGTACTACAGAGAGAGATTGATTTAAAAAAACATTACCTTGGACTAGATTCATTCCCCCCTGAGGTAATTAAGCCTTTGTTCTGATGTATATATAAAAATCTCATTAGCTGTTTCTGAGAGAGTTTCACTACACAGAGGACATGTTCAGTTGTTTGCAAACTCTCATGTCTAAATTATTTCCAGATCACAAGTCCAGTATTCTGTAGCTTTCATCTAAATTCTTCCTTCTTAAACTTACGACCTCTCTCTTGTCTATATTAAAAGATTTTATATTAATAAGCTCAGCTGATCAAATGATCCAGATCTTACTGCTCAACCTTCCCATCATTTTGATGGCCTACTAACTCTCAAAGGTCTACATCTATATGATTTACTGGGATCTAGAAATTACTTCTGAGAAGTCAAATACCATCAGATTTAATATCAACTCCTTTGTAACCCCACTTGTGAAAAAAGAACAAGCATTAGAAGATGACTCGCTCCTGCCAACTACTTCTGTCAGTTACCTAGGCTTTAATCCATTTAATGTGTACCTTATTAATATTGTATACAACTAATCAGAATGTTGTGTGATAATAAGTCAAATGCATTACTGAAGGCTAAGTATATTACAGCCATGGAGTTAACTTTATCAACTAAATGTAATCTAATTTAAAAAATTAAATCCAAGTTTCTTTAATAAGATGTCCTTCATAACACCACATTAACTCTAATTATTAAATACTTGTCCTCCACTACTGGAACCTCATATCAGCACTGTCATAGTTGCCAAATAAGCTCCCCTTATCAGCAGTTCAACCTGGCATCTCCCATAACCCTAGTCTGCACCTACTGGTTGTTCCCTTTCCTCCCACCCCAAGCGTAAATCAGAACCAGATGTTCTGCTAAAATTTAAACCACTTTTTAGATCTTCTATATTGCATACATCTATCACTATTAAAATAGTTAGGAAACAGTAACAGCGAACAAAGATGTGCACAGTTTTTCACTTTTAATACTACATCCACTGGAGAAGAAATGGAAGTGTTAAATGAGATCTGTCTACATCATGGATTCATTTAATACAGTTAATAATGAAATTATTTTTATATTCAAGAACATAAATGTGATATATTAAAGCAACTGAAAGCTAAAAAGCTAGTTTTAATTTGTCACTTTTCAAATATATTTTAGACTGTTTTTTAAAGGACTACTTAGTTAACTACAGATGTCAGTTGGCTGGTAATTCTACCAAACGAATTACTTTTCGCCTTCATTTTTGAGTTCAGTTACTTTTATTTGTCCCCAAGTATTCAGCAGAAACCAGTTACATCAATAAAAAATGTCAATTTTGATCTGCCTCATGAGATGCAACAGCTCCAGATAGATTTTCAGTCAGAAGACAGGGTGACTAGAACAACTATTATTAACAGCCATTAGACAGAGTGGCAGGACCAGAAGACAGCTCCCTAGATTTAGGCCGGATTAAGTGGATACTGTACGGAGACAGACCTTCAAGCACTGTAAATAACTTTAAGACTCTACATTGTGGTTGAACTCTCTCTGCTGTCAGAACTGGTTAGGTCACATCACATGAGATGGTTTACAGCAAAGTGACAAGTACTTTGCTAAATGGCAAACTGTATATGGCTTATCATAATAAATTAAAATTACTTAATACAGGTACTTGAGCAAAGGTCTACAAGAACAAGTGAGGTAAAGGAGATTGATTGACATAGAACTGCTCAGAAAATCACTATAGCAAAGGAGAAAATACAGCAGCTTTGCTAGAGATATCACTGGCTTTTAAATAACATTTTCTGCTTCTCCCCTGTGCTATCAAATAATTTTTTGGTTTTATGCCATCTGTATTTAAAATGGACTAGTGAAATAGAAATAATTTTTAATTGGGCAGATGCCCCAGTTTCAGGACAGATAAAGCATCATGGGTAAATACCCAGTTTTCATAAGCCAAAGATAGGAAGGACATGAGTATTATTCATATTAAGAAAGGAATCAAAGCAAACCTTTGTAACTAAGATGCTACATGGCAGTTCCTGAATTTGTTTTACAAAATGCATAGTGATCATGACAGCATTTAACTTTCCTTTTGCTCTTATACTTGTTTCATTTTGTTTCTGACACATTTGCCACCATCCATCTCAAAAAAACCAAAACCAAACAAAACTCCATAAAATATAGAGCAATATAAAACTGAAAAGGACTCCAAACCCAAATAAACTTAACCCAAAACAGCTATTGGAGAATGGCTCAGAAGATCACAGAAATGCTGCCATTTCTTCTTTATTATTAATATGTTTAAAGTCCCCCTTACTGCTCTCTGAAGCTCCAGATTTGTATTCTGTAGCACTGCAGCTTTCATAATAGAACATACAATGGGAAAATTATATTTCAAGCTTTTATGCTAATTACCTCTATGAACTTCACGAGAGACCACTTTATGCGGCATTCTTCTAGTGCCAGAATCTTGCCTGGGAAAAGAGGCAGGAGCGGTTCTTCCTGGGGACCTGCCTTTGCCTCTGAGCTCACTCCACCAAACTGGTGACCTGCATGGTGAACCTACACTGCTGCTCACTGGTTTTTTTAACACGGTACTAGGGAAGAGGACAGCAAGCAGATTGCACAAACTTCTGCCATTCCTTTTTGACCAAGAGCATCTCTTTATGCCCCTCCTGGATTATTAGTAAGGCTTTTAAATCAAGACTAGCTGAGAAGATACAAGATCATTTCAGAAAGCATCCAAATATCTTGGAAATTTAAGCCCACATTCCCAAAATACTAAAGCACTGATTCATACTCCACCAAAAAAGACACAGTTGCCTTTAAAAATCCAGCCTTTAAAAGCTTAAATTCTACAGAAGAGGCACTATGGAAGTGGGACTACAGAATTTTTGAAAATTGAAACCAAGGTCTTTCCTTACATTAGCAGCAGCTCCCTTGATAATCTAAGTTGAAAGGGATCCAATATATTTTTCCACTCTCTAGCCTTACTTTTAATTCCCTGTTAGCTTGGGTAACGAAAACAGATGAATCCATTTCACTTGCAGCTTCTTGTGCACCAGGTGAGCTCGCCAGCGCCCAACACGGCCTGAGCCTGCCTTTGGGAAAGCACAGCTCCTCCAGGCTTCTCCAGGCAAGAGAATTGAATTATTTCTACCAGTCTTCATTAGAAAAAATGGGAAAGGAGAGGCTTAAGGATAACACTTAAAAATTGTGATGACTCTGTGGGAAGAACACACATTTTTAAATTCTCTTTTTGAATTTATAATAATTGCAACTGAAAACAGACACCTTTGTTAAAATGCACACAATATGGAAATAAACTGCAGTTCTCCAAACTATTTTGTTTACTTTCCTACAAAACAATCAATGCAATAAAAGCTCTTTATATTTCTAGAAGTCATCTTCTGCAAGTGTACAATCATTCAGATTTTCATCTTCTTGATCACAGCTAGTCAAAACAAGACCAAGATGTACAAAGCTCACCTGCAGCTAAAAAACGTGGTATTTTTTCTTTGTACCACTATTTTTATAATACATTTTATCATGTTTCCCTTGAGTGAGTTTTCTACATAGTCTTGCAAAACTCCTTTACAAATACTCCAAGCTTCTGGAGGAGAATAAAAAAGTTTCACCTATTTATTCCAGCTGCTTTCAGTACTCACAGCAATTACTGCACTAGGCTGAACTGCGATTTAGAGACCACCCAGACTCATGTTCCCACTCGGTCATTTACCAGCAGTTTAATTTTGTTCTCCTTATATTCACAAACTGTGTTAAGAATCTTTAAAAACAAGTCTACCGCTTCTTTAATTAGTAATTTCCTGAGTTGTGTTCTGCTTTTATTTCACCTCTTAACGACTAAGAGCAACAAAAAACCTTGTAATAAAAGCAAACCTGATTAGCTTAACAGAAAACTGGAATTTGATGTTAATGTACTGAACAAGCATAACTGAGGAAGCTATGTATTGCATTTGAAAGGGGAGAGCGCCTTACAGGTGGTTTTTGAAGCCCATTTGAGTATTATCACAGAGGAGCAAGAGATCCAGCTGAGGTTGGCCATTTTCTGTTACAGGTACCATACAGAGAATCGGAGTTTCTGCTCTGTCTCCACAGAGAAGAGAAATAATGAAAGGAAAAACATAAGGTGGTCAAAGAGACTTGTTCAGCATCTCCTGGCAGAGCTCAGTACAGAAACACATTTTTAGCTTCTGGTCCAAGCCTTAGCCCCTGGATACACTAATCCTTGTCCCAGCTGGTCGAGTTGGCGGTGTCTCAGCTGGCAGCTTTCTTGATTTCTATTATTAGATAAGCATTTATTATAATACTAGTTTTCTGTTCTCATATGACAACTGTTGTGCAGGGCAAGTTCATCTACACTCATTAATGAATTACCTGTATCATAGTATTAAAAACCCAAACATTTTCATACCACAAGATGTAGAGGGGGAAAAGCCTTCATAAGGCTATGCATTGTCACGCTGGCACTTAGTGATGCTTTGATGCACTTGCACCCAGACAACAGCAATCTTTAGCCTCAGAGAAAATCATACACTTAGGCCAATATGTAATTCATTTACTGAGGATTCTCAAGTGCAACAAATCCTTAAATAGGGAATACCACTAGACTTCACAGAAAATTAATCTGGTACAGTTTCCTAGTTGGAAAAAGATATAGCATACCATATTCTACGAACTACCTATTTTGATTCAGAATAAAGAGAATTATATAAGCCATATACAGCTTTTGAGTTTGCTATCTATGACTACCAAAATATTACCTCTTTTTGAATCTTCTTTGAATAAAAAGGAGGAATAAACAAACAAAAAAGCAAACAAATAACATCTTACCAACCTCCCAGTGGCTTCTCACACTCTCAAAAGTAAAATGCTATTCTTTTGCTTCCTGTTTCCCACCCTCCTTTCCTGAAAACCCTGTTAACATCAGGAATCTGGTTTTGGTTTTACAACTTCTTGATTTATGCTACATTGAACTTCTCCAATAACAGCAAGTTCATACGAAATTTGCCTGTGTGGATTCTTTGTTGGCTAAAGATCATGTCTATATTTTCTTGTACTTGCTATTAGGTTTAGTAGCCTTACAAGCATTCCTGTTCCCTAATCCCTTTGGACTTCTGTACCTTTCAACAAAGTCTCTTCGTAATCCTGCAGTCCAACTTAGAGCAGCATTTGCTTTCTCTAATCACTTGGAATATCAAGACCTTTGAATGAGATTATAGATACTGTTTCTTATACTGCCTAGACTTCTATGACAAGAGATCAGAACTACACACCAAATCCCCACTAAATCTTTGTGTGCTGCTAAGGCATTTTCCTGCAATATACCCTTCCCACGTGTATCTACTTGTACTGAAATCTGGGGTGTGCTGCTTGGTTCTTCTCATTTCAGTAGTCCTCACCACTGTGCTGCAAGAAACAACCCAGTGTTCACAGGCTGTATATGGCACACAAATGTTTTTTGCAGACTACGGACATATGTAACAAACCCTCGGGTAGGAGTGAAGTATCGTGGCAAAGGCCAGACTCACCAGCATATGCTTTGTCACCTCTGCAGATATGGATGTTTCAGAGTTTTTTAACAGTCCTCTGCCAGCCTCTTGCACGCAGATCAGAAGGGTTAAATGGGCGATAATGGGTCTTACCAAGAAAAATTTGGCAAAGTTCATGTCTTCTCTCCCCAAAACTATGGCTGTAGGATTGGGACTGCAAGAATCTTCAGAAGTTGCTAATAAGCCCACAGGGCACTGCCACTCCAATGGCCTTTTGAGACACACGTTTCACACTGGTAACAACTCCTGAACCTGCTAAAGCCTCTAAGACATTGTGCTCCATCAGGGCTTATTTAAAGCGATTTTAAATATTACAGACGGGGGTGTGTGTGTGTGTGTGTGTATGCACACCCTCTAAACTGAAATACATACAAATAATATTTTAAACATACATAGAACCTGGCTAGAGTACTTGAACTCCATTCTTCTTTCACCCACACAGCCTGTTTCATTATATCACACCCTTTCAGACTTTCCATGATCACTATTTCTAATAACTTCACCAGCAATGAAAATGCATTTTGGAAGCTAACTAGTGCTATTTAAAAAATAACAGTATTCCTTTTGGTCTCTTTCCACACAACTGGCATGAACCCTCATTAACAAAGGTTTTGACAGCCCATGTATCTGCAGAATGCCCTCTTGAATCTTTCTGCACTTTGCAATATTGAACAGAGCAAGCTCCATGCCAAGTACCCAGATCTTGAAAACACTTAATTTCTTTCAGAATTTACCATTCAAAAAATCACCATTTTTCACTACTTAAGACGTCTTAAATTCTCCCTGCAATAACAGATTGTGATTACTTTAGGCTTTTAGAAAGACAAAATGTTGAATGGGAACAAGCAAAAGACCAGGCTGATGGCAAGCAAAATTCTGAGCTCAGGTATTTTTGATTTCTACGCTAATCTCAATTTTTTTCAGCTTCTCTACTTCATAGATTTTTTTTTTTTTTTAACCAAACTTCTTTCACCATTATTTTCTGAACTATCCTCTCACAGGTTCATTACTGCCTATTATAATCTATCCACGACATTTCTAGGGAACATATATCCCATATATCCCAAATAGTGGGACAGATACTGTGAGACACATGTATTTCCTTGTTTTAGTACATTGCATGTGGCTGAAAAGCAACTAAAAAAGACTGAAAAGATACCAGTGAAGAGGGAGGGAAGGAGGAGGAAATAAGGATGCTTACAGACTTGCTCTCTGGTGCAATTTAAATAGTAAAAAGGGGAAGAAGAGTAAGAAATTGCATTAAAAAGAATAAATACTAGTTATTAGGCTGGTTCTTCTGAAAGAGCATGTCTCCATAGACATTTCAGAAATGGCTGCCAGCCAAGTATTTTTAAGCAATTTAAAAAAAAAAAAAAAAAAAAAGATATGAAAACAGAGATGTTAAAAATGAAGCTGGAAATTTGAACTGATGTCTAATGCCATTATAAGTCTGGAAAGCAAGAGAAGCTATAGTTTCAGCCATGATTCTTCACTGATACATGTGTACAGGAGCCTCACCAGAGCTCTGCTCTCTGCTTCAAACTCCATGTCAGCAGTTGGAAACATAACTGCGGTTGGTACAGAATTCTGTTACCTTTTCTATACATCCTATTCACAAATAAAGCAGCATGTGGCATGAACATAAAAAGTCGTGTTTTGAATTTTGAGCAACATATATTCAGTCCAGTGTGCAGTATGATTTAATGTGTATTTTTAGAGGAATATCTTGCAAGACAACAGTTTGAAGTATTTGTTCAAGGAAACGTCATTCCTATCAACAGCCCTATTCTTTGGACAGTCACATCAGACCACTCTTTCACAGCAAGAGGTAGCATGAGAGTTTCAAGGCCAACATTTTTTGCCAAGTCTATTGCACAAGATAAAGTCCGTATTGGAAAAAACGCAGCTTTCCCCCCCCCCCCCCCCAATTCTTAACAGCTTTCTTTTTTTTATTATTCCTTAAAAATGTTCCTCAGCACAGATTGAAAGCTTATGTTGTTCACACTCAGACCAGCATTACCATGCAGGGTTTGTAAGCATATCTCAGAGAAGCACACTTCTTGGGAGTTTAACAGATACTTTGTTATAACAATACAAATCAGCAAGACTAGTGGCTTTAAAAAAGTATTCTTGTTAGCAGTATGCTGCGTGAACATTACTTTTATCAAAGCCATGTGCCAACCCACCCTACAAATAAATTGTAGCCTCATAAAATTGTCAGAACTGTATCCCTTAGGAACAACAAAAGTTTGATTCACATGCACTTTCTGCATTGTAAAATATTTCATATTTTGTTTCTCCTATGTAAAGTGTAATAGGCTACATAATTTGATTTATACTTTGGGGATCTGGTACATCTATTAGCTATGTAAAAGACAGCGCACCAAATATTTCACAGTTTACGCTCCAAGTTTCAAATATTCCTGATACTGAAATAATGAATAGGTGCAGGCCAGAAAGCATTGGGGGGGTGGGGGGGGACGACACCAAAAACCCAACAACAAAAAAGAATTGTCTGCTGACTATTGCCAGCCTAAATCATTACAGAGTAAAGCAGGAGCCAGGCTGGGGAAACATTAAGAGCTGAGAGACAAAAAAAGAATTAGCTTCCTAATGAAGTAGTAGCTTTCTAGTATTGGGGTGGGGAAACATTTTCATTCCTGCCTATACTATCATTTACATTGAAATTAATATTCCTATGTGAACTGAGAAAAACTATTTTATTATGAATAAAACATAATGGATTAATTTGAAATATGAAGAGGAAATAATGCCAGACAGATTGTTACTATGAATGAAAACCTTACCTCAGTTCGCAAATTACTAATTTTGGAAATGAAGACTATATATGCAAGTTAGTAGCCACTTCAAAAAAAAAAAAAAACACCCCGCCTCAAATCCTTGTTAAAGTCACATCAGAAGAGTCTGCCACATGCACTAAAAACCCCTGACATTATGTGCACATTAATATAGGAACAATGACATTGACAGCACTCTGAGCACATGACAAGAGTTAAACCTGTGCTTTTGAACAATTCTTTCAATTTTTCAGATGATGAAAACACAGGTTTTCTGGATTTTAATAGTAAATAAGTTGTTCTGAATAGTGGAAACAACTGCTATAATACATACATTAAAACTTAAAGATCAGAAAGATCAGCTCTTCATTATGCCAAAGTTTTACTAATGTACCAAAAAAAAAAAGCCTGTGCATGTGAACAATAAACCCCCAGGTCCCCAAACAATAGTATTGCCCCCCTGGCTATAAAAATGACAAACTACATCCACAGTAGCAGTAGACCCAAACTCTGTAACAGATTAGATTTAAAATTGAGCAATGCACCAAGGCAGCTATTAGTCTTTCAACTCAAGTGTCAACTTCAAGAAAATTAACGACTGAGCAAATGGTGTCTTGACAATTACAAACTGCATTTCTAAATCCAAATTCCAGTGCAATATTCCTGAGTAAGTTTTCTGAACTGTAGTGATTTACTTGAGTAAAAAAAATACTGCCACATGTGGTTCTGAAATATTCTGCAAGCTATCACATCCACTTCACCATCCAATTCTTTAATGAAAGACACATACTGGAGATGAAAGAAAATGAGATCAGAGCAAGAATTTGATATACAAGAGCTGAAAGTTACATCACACATGCAACCCTTGTCAAATTCATCCAACTACACCCATCTACACATAATCTATAGCTAAGATAAAACTGAATATTCTCCAAGAACCGCATGATGTGAACCATATCTCAGCTTGAATCTACAAAGGAACTGGCCAATAGTTGAGATTTTTGCACACTATCATCCATTTTTGGCACACACTCTTGGAGTTAGAGAAGACAAGTAAGCAGACAGTAACAACTAATTGTATGGCCCTTCCCTTTCCCTTAGAGGTTTATTTTTTTCTCTTCAAAGCTTTATAGATTGATTGTAAAGCCATGCTGTAAATCAAAAGCAAACCACTACTCATTACCTAGTTAGAATTTCCTGGGCTCTTACTGTGAAGCTATTTCTCTCCCGTTTGATCTCGAGGCCACCGGCAATGTCTACAAGCACGCTACCTATCATGGCAGCTGATAACGCATTTTTTCCCAGATCCCTTTTCAGCAGCTTGATGAATTTCCACCTGCTTCCAGTTCTAAAGAGAACCACCAAGATAAATGATTCATGGATTCAAAATACTTGTTCAGGTTGAAAAAAGAAAAATATATGTAAAACCAGCCAGGAGTGACTCAGAGTTAAAGAAAATGGAGTGCACGGTCTACTGGTGTAGATCAACATGTCCAGCTGTGATTGCCTACGCTCCATCTGAAAAATAAAGGAAGTAATGCTTTTTTTTTTTTTCCCCCCAGAAAATGAAGATTTAAAACTACTGTTACCACTGTAAAAGTTATCTCCCAGCAAGGAAAAATAAAAAAGACATATGCTTTCTGCTCATCCCTGTCAGCTTCTAAGTTTCTTCCTGATGTATGAAAGATGGCATATAAAGTTTCCTTTTCTGGGTTTTTTTAATCTCTGAAATACCAGGAAAGATCAAGCCTCTTCTTTCCAGTGTTGCTGGAGGGCATTGCTCAAACAAGCCACTTCTCTTTTCCAGTCCTTCAGCAGGCAACAGCACTCAGTTCTTCACTCAGGTTCTTTCTAGATAAAAGCAAATACTTTAAGCCAAGTTTTCATCACTACCAGCTTTGAGAAGCGCTGTGCCTCGTGTTTTAGTACAAACAGTGCACACGGCTATGAACAACAGGTCCCCACCAGCACCCCCACCTGCCACTGCACAAGCCCTAGCAGCTGTGGTGAGGGCTGGGCAGCAGCAGCCCTGGTTGGATGCAAGAGAAGGTACCTGTAGGAGTTTGAGCATATCTCTGGGGCCTGGGGACTTGCGTGGCGAGGATGGTAGCAGAGGGCTAATCAGCAGGTGTGGAAGCAGTGAAGGAAGATGAGTGGCACTTGGTAATGATATGGCATTGATTTCAAGTGACAATGGCGACAGCTGTGATTTGCCATGATTTGTAGCTGTAAGTTGGAAGCCTGGAGCCCCACACCCTGCTCGGGTGTTGAGAATCAATGTGAGGCCACCAGCAGACCGTCAAGATGAACTTGGTGCAGAGCACTGGCTGGCATGGAGTAGCAGGACCCCATACTTGAACCGGACCCACGAGTACCCTACGTGCTCCCCACTCAGCCCCACCAACCACGGCCAAGCAACCTGGCCCAGTACAAACCCATAATACACAACCTTTGTCTCGCACATTCAAAAATAAAACACTTGAATAGTCTCCACCTCCACATGCTTACACCCATTGATTTTCCCAAGCTGTCTTTAAAGAATCAAAGCAGCAGCAGCAAAGGGCACAACCCTACCCTTCCCCTCTGCATCACCTCACCAAACAAGAGGGGAAAGTGGAGCAAGATAAAATGTATGGAGTGAACATTGAAGGAATGATTACACCTGGCAAAGAGCAAAGTAATTTAGCTAAAAATAACACACAGGGATCATTCCCACAGACGTAGCTGCAGCCAGGGTGCCTGCAGAGAAGCAGCGCATTTTGTGTAGTGCAAGCGGGATAACCTATAGGAGGTTATGGAGCTCCACATAAGAAGTAGCCATCTCACCTGAGCTCCATAACATGGTACACAGCCTCAGGGCAGTGCATTTCCACATAATATTTTGGAATAAACTTTTAGATGTTTGTCATAATATTTTGGAATAAACTTTTCAACTGCTGAAAGGCCTCACAAAATCTTTTAAAATTACTTCTTCATAAAATTATGCGTGCTAAGCTTAACTGAAGCAAAACCTAACACACCTTTCCTCAAAAAAAAAAAAAAAATCGACAAATTTCACTGGAAGTTCTACACAATAAGATGTCACTGGTGTCTGCCCACACAAATGAATCCTTTAGCATGAGCCCAGCAGAAAAAAGTTATCCATTTTTTACTTGCAAGGTCCTCTCTTCATTTCTCAAAACCAGAAGCTCTTCTCTTAATGTTGCCCAAGACTACTTTGAGTATCATCAATATTTTAAATTTAGAAAAGTACCAAATGATGTCATAAATACAAATCACCAACTGAAGAAAAAGGTGCAAATGAAGGTGACCCTTCCTGTCATAGGGTTAGTATATTTAGGACCAATTTGTCTTTCTGCCTCAGTGCAGTATTATGGTGAGAGAAAGGTGCTTGCCTCTCAGACCAGAGCTTCAGAGATAGGTAGCGTAACATCCCTCTTCGCATCTCACGACTACTTTCACTTTGCAAAAGCCTTTCAACACATGATGCAAGTTCTACCTGTGTCATCACAGTTTTATCACACTTAATGACCAAACCGTGCTCAACACTGAAGAAGATACATGAGAAAATAGAGAGAGGTGGGAGCAGGAAATCTGCTGAGTTTGGATCTGCTATTTTAAGTAATAGACAAATATTATTTTAATTTCTGCTAGGAATAATGCATATGCTTTGATTGATAAGACTTAAACAAACAAACACTAGAATTCAGGAAGTCAAAACGCACACGTTGCATCTCTTCAAAAGGAAGAAGATTCCCCTGAAGGCAAGCATCAGCTCCTGGGATTTTTACCCCAGATACTACCCACTGCCTTCCACAGACCGATGGCTGGAAGATGAACATACTATTCTTGTTCACCAAAACATTTCACTCATGCATACTGAATATCAGATGATAACCCGTGTTCCTAAGCAACCCCATGCTCACTCCGCATTCTCCCCCCTCTGCTACAGGTAGACAAGAGGTTTTAATCATCAGTTCACACTGCACTCAACGTGCAAGAATCCCATCACAAGAGGCTTGGGCACAGCACTGCATTAAGCAGCATCAGGCAGCTTCAGCCCCTGTTTTGTCTTCACCAAGGCATACAGAGTATAACTAAAAGACAGCATTGTTACTTTTGAGTTGTTTATAAAGACAAGTTTTGAAAAAAAATCCTGGCTTAAACACAAAATGCTTGCAAATACAAGCTAAAAATTTATATTCTTGCCAGCAGGTATGGAAATATTCTTTTAGAGGTACTGAGGGTTAAACTTTTTTCTGACATTTGTAATATTCAGTGCTGGAAAAAAAAATCTCTGCAAAGAATAATTGCTCCCACAGGGACCAATCCATGGGTCACACTTTTTTGCACTTGACGGCAACAGAGCCTTGAATGAGATTTTCTATAAAACCTAGACTTAAGCTTGCAGCATAATCACAATGTTTGCCCTAGCTCTAGAAGCTGAACTAAAGCACCACTTCTACTGTGTAATTATTCCACATATGTTCCAAAAACCCATGGGGAAATTTTATTATTCAGAAGACTAAATAGGGTAAAAATAAATGGTTTTTAATTTTAGCCAATTTTTACACTCCTTATGAATTTTCATTTTTTTATGCAAGTTTAAGTCCATGGGAGAGAGGATTTGCCTTGAAGAAATAATTAAACTTTCATCTTCAGTTATGCTTCTTAGCAAATACACAGCCACCCACATAGCATAGTTTCAAATTGAATATTTGAAGCTTGAACTTCTGTTCAACAACACAGAGTAAGCAGAAGTGCAGTAAGGGCTTAGGTTAGAAGGCGGTTGGGGTCCCAACATAGAGCTTAATTTGCCCTCAATACTTTTTTGCATACTTGAACTATTCTTAGAGAATAATGCAGTAATTTGTCATATGGGATATGTAAACCTACGGCCTTAAGGATAATAGAAGATTATAACACTCAATTTGTGATGACAATGTCTGAACCAGGTTTAGGCAGCTGCAGAAGTCAGAGTTTTTCTGGAAAAGGAAGCTGAGGAAGCAGGACTCCATCCAGTTCAGGAAGATGCAGGCACATTTTGCACCTAAGTCTACCCATGACACCTTCTCCAATTCCTGGGAACATTTCAATACTCCTGTCTTAATGCAGGGGCCAAACAAATGACTACATAGGTGCTCTGGAGGCAGGTCACAAAATCTGCCTGTCCCCAGGCTCATTTGCAAACAAGTCGCACCCCGTTCCACAGGGTCCCGCTGATGCATTCACTGGCCTCAAGCATCCACACACCACCTCTGCAAGTGCTGCTCCTTTTTCACAGAGCTCAGGCTGGTTTCCAGCACTTGAACTGGCTGAAGAGAAGGGCAGAAAGACCAAACACCAACAGTGGAAATCAGAGGTTAATGCAGACTGATGGGCTGAAATGTATGAATGGATTAATTCTCAATGCTTATTCTAAACTGCACTAGGGGCCCAGAGAGCAGCAGTTTAGCAATCTTCCTAAAGATGCCAAATCTAGCTCCAAGGGCCTATCGTAGCTGGTAAAATCACTACACTGATTCCAACTGCTAGAACCAATATGAAAATGAAGCACAAAGTAATACAGAAAACTATCAGAAAGAAGTTACAACACCCATTCAGGCACTCTTTTAAGTAACAGAGACCTCCTTGCTCCACTGTCCCCAAATAACCAACAAGCTCACCAGACCCAAACAAATTCTAGACCCCCTAGGAAGGTCTTATGGGCACAAGCCTCTTCCATCTGCAACAACAACAGAAACAGCGTTTCCGTTAATGTTAAATTAACAGATGTTCCTCAGTTAAATCGTTTCTTGTCGTACGACACTGACTTCCTTCTCACAAAGATATATTTCTGATCAAAACCAGATGACTCCTCCCTCAACGCAAACATCTCTGAAATGTCCCGAAATCTTGCAGGATTGGGAAGCCAGCTCCTGAATGCTGTTGCCATTTCCAACCCAAACAACACATTAGTCACAGACATGTTGTTCTTCTCCTTCAAACACACAATAAAGAAAAAAATTATCCTGGAGAGTTGACCCTATCTAATGTATTATACCCAGTGTCAAACCTTCCATTACAGAGCAAATCTAGAGATTATACTGGCAAAAGACTATTAATAAATCACATCTAACATCCTAAACTTCACACAATCCTAACATTTACAACTTTTAGGTGCACCTTGCACCCAAACAACTTCACACAATTTTTACAAATTATCTGCTACCAGGGCCATAAGAATGCCCGCCCACCTCTGCCATTCAGTGCTGACAACGAGGACACAGCAGGTTCACTCTGAAATAAGAAAGCAGCAGAAATGCAGTCCAATATTTGTGAAAGATATGACATTTTACAAGAGGGTTGTACCAAGTAAGAAGTGATGGCAACTACACCTTATACTAATAGATTAACTTGTGGAGCCTTCAAATACCACATATCTCATTGATTCTTTTAAATACACAGGTTTCAGTAGATGAATCAGAAGACACAGAGTCAGTTCTCAGCAAAGCTCTTCGTATCCCTCACTTCCCAAGACTGCCTCAAGGCTCAATTTGATCTACTCAGGAAGAGCTGTTGAAAGCAAAATCCAAGTAACCCAGAAATAATGTTGGGTTTTGAGGAGTTCTCAAGAGGAGCAAATTCCTTTTAGCAGAAACATCACCTCTACTGTCTAACATGAGTCAGGTTCCTCCCCAATCCGAAGTTTCACTTTAGTTCATCTTCCATCACTTCTGCCTGCCAATTCAACTCTATTCTGCCCCGCTATGTGACTCAACCGTAGTTACCCATGCCGCCTTCAGCACTGCTCGGACAGCAGAAATGCAGCATAGTTAGGCACAGAGATTTCAGCGCTAAGCAAACTCCAGTACTCTTGCATCTCTCACTACAGGCAACCACCTGCAGCTTTCCTTTGCTGCCTTCATTGGCTTCCCATACATGTATTTTTTCAATTATTGTTTGTAATCTCAGACCTTAATAAGCATCAAGTGACCTAAGCCTACCATCTCCGAACAACACTTAAAACCCCAAGACCTAGGTCAGAAAAATTACCACACTTGAGAGGAACACAACATTCTGCAAATGAAACCAAGCTCCCCTGCATGGAGAACCAAACTAAAAAAGACTATCACATGTCATCCTGTAATTATAATCCTGACCTTGTGTTTTTCAATACAGCTGAAAATGGGTATACTAAAAAAACCTACCACTTGCCAAAATAATACACAGTTCTGCACAATTCTTCCCCTAGAGAGATGATGCAACAACAGAAAACCAAACAAAAACAAACAAACAAACAAAAGAATCATCAGGACAGATGTTAGAAATGCTGCTTAATAAGCTGGAAGGCTGCACTTGCACAATACAGTGATGAGGATGCTCTAAGAACCAATTTGGACAAGAATTCACACAGGGGGCATGCCAGCAGCAACTAACAGAATCTGCTCATTTTCTTTTCATCTGTATAAAATGGTTTTGATTTTCAGAAGGTCACTGTGCAACATCATGTTATTAATGGACAGTCCTGGTATTCTATGCATTTCCTTCAAGTTGGGCTTCTAGTCTCTGAGCATGATCACGTAGCAATTCTGGTTATCAAAAGATGAGGGCCAACAAACACAAAATTCTGATCTCTCTGCTTCGACAGTGATTAGCAAAAATTATTGAACTAAAGCTCACAATGCAGATAAAGCCTCACATATGGTAGAATCTTTACTTTTGACTTGTCTGAACAAGCATGAACAAAATCCACAGCAAATAATAATCAGTTCAGCCTGCTGTCTTTTATGATGAGTTCCATTTCACGTACCTCCAATCTTAGCTTGTCATTAGTAATGCTAATTAGTTCACTCTCTCAATGCCACGCTAGATTCAGTAAAAACTGAGATCATTGCTAATTTGAGAAGAAAGCTTGTTCTTCCCTTAATATACATAATACTCACTCTACAAAACACCCACAGAAATTAATATTGCTTGTAATTTTCAATCAGATTCAAAATTTAAATAAAAATTGTGACTACCTTTTGATTTCCAAAAACATAATAAAAGGGTAATTACAAATTATCACAGCACTAACTAGATTAACAACCCTGTAAGGACATACAATGACACAGCATTTAAAATTGGGGTATATTTTGCTATGCAAGCAAGCCCAGTTCTGTACACACACACGTTGCATACATCCTTCCACAGCTCTCTTGCTGAAGGGAACCATTTTCTAATACCAGCACAGTAATTGTTCTTTGATATCTGCAGGCTGATAGAGGGGTTTATTTTAAAGTTCTCACACGGTCCGATTTCACAATTTTTTTTTTTTTTTTGGAAGATAAAACCCAATTATGTGGAGCTTCTATCACAAGTCACAAAAGAGACCTGTGCAATTAAACAGCACTCTTCTACACAAAGACCTAATTAAAGTGACACCCAGGAGGTGAACCAAGCTGTCCTCTACCAAAAAAGAGAACATACAAGCTTACCACGGGACCTCCTGCAAAGGGAAAATGCTGAGAGGTTACTGGTAAGATACTGAAACTGCTCTGCTCCCTCCCAGCGCTTAATGGTGTCCACCACCAACCACTATGATCACACAGAGCAGCAGTTCAGGCAAATTGGGTCTCAGAGGTTCCAGTGACTCCATGTTCCCCTCCCCAGGAGGTTTCTCCCCCCACATTTCTCCTCTCAGCTGGGGAGGCGGGGAGAGCGGGGTGACTGGAAATGGGTACATGTTTGCAAGGCCTGGGGCAGCTGGAACCTCTCAAAGTGGATTTACCACAGAGAAGCACTTCTAAAGCAGGTGAGGTGCTGAGACAGGAGGTCTCCATGTTCAGGAGGTACTCCTCATCCCCACTTCTGCTGAGTTGAGTGCGTGTACACATGTATTTGTGCCTCTGTGTGTCACAGAAGAGGAACAATGCTCAGGGGTTTTCTAAACCAATTTTAAAATTCAGATTCATTTTAAGACTATTTACAAGCGTAATTCAGCTGGATTAGGAAATCCAGCAGAGACAGCCTAATTTAAAACATCAAAGGACCAGCTGTACCTGGGGGAAGGCAGGCAGGAAGGGAAGGCTGCAGGAAGTATCTCTCTCAATCCAGTTGCTCTTCCCAGCAAAGATATTATATCTGACTTCCCTCTGGGCACTGGACACCTGAGATTCTGTGGCTTGCTCAACCTAAGCAATCAGCAGCTACCCAGCATCTGCTGCCAGAGCTGCACTAAGCAGCCTACCTGGCCCTGGACTGTTGTAAGTCATTTTGTACCACTGTTTTTAGGAAGTTGTGGGTGACACCGAGCTTCTGTCTCCTACCAGGCGCTCCCCGGGAGCGGGTACGAAACCACCGGCTCAGCTAGTTGCTTCCCTGCCAGTGCCAGGACGATCTCAAACAGAAGCTCCTGGGCTGCCGTGCAGTGCATTGCAGTTCAGCCCCTGCTGGCAACCAAGCACCACACAGCCGCTCACTCACCCCTGGTGGGATGGGAGAGACAATCAGAAGGGCAAAAGTAAGAAAGCTCATGGGTTGAGATAAGAACAGCTTAATAATTGAAATAAAGTAATAATAGTAATAGTAACATTAACAAAAATTGTAATGAAAAGGAGAACAACGAGAGAGAGAGAAACAAAACCCAGGAAAAACAAGTGATGCAACCGCTCACCACCCACCGACCGACGCCCAGCCAGTCCAGACATTTTGCTAAAACCAGAAATTGCTGCTGATCCATTTCTTCCTTCGACCCTTCTACTAGAATAGATATAAAGGCAAACAAATAATATTGGGTACAGGATTGCCTTAGTACCAAAACGCTGCCCAGACAGCAGGCAGACACATACACCAGTCCCATCACACAGGCGTTCAGAAACAAAGTAAAAATGAGTGGATTTTTTTCTTTTTTTTTTAAAAAACACGGGGAAAGACCATCTTCCTCCTCTCCTTCAGATGTTTTTCATGTATTTTCAAGTTCTAAATCCAGCTTTTTGATAGCAGTAACCTACATTTAAAAAAACTCATCATCTCTAATTGTGAGGCAGCTTTGGGAAACAAGCCATCTTCAGGCTACACAATGCTACCAACTGTTTAAAAAAATAATTAAAGGAAAAGAAAATCACATTTCAGTAACTGAGCAGACTAACATGCTGCTTGAGATTAATGGAGTGCTGGTCTCTTGCTTAATAAAAATAAATCTTATACACAAATACCAGTGAGGGTCATGGCACAATTCAACACTATTCCCATGTCAAAAAGCAACTGTGAAGAATTCACCCGTGTATTTTTGTCAGCTGCAATGGGCGTTCTTGTTTATTACCCACACACACTTATGCAAAGGACTTACAAAGGCTACGCTTGAGCTGAAATTCTAAATACAAAAACTGGATCATGAAAAAAATAGAAATATTTTTAAAGATTATTTGCTGCAGAAATCAGTGACTTTCTCAAGAACATTCGAAGAGCAAAATCTATCAGGAGATGGTGGCAAATCCTGCTTAGCTAAAATAATCAGCATTTCACAAAAAGGAAATACCCAGGGGAAAATAAAATTATTCTGGCTATTTTCTCTTTCCTAGTGAAATAACATACATGTTTTATTTTCAGTTTGTTCCACTGGAGCAGAGGAGAGATAAATGAAAGATGAGAGCCATAATCCATGAGAGCACTCTCAGACTTCCATAGATAGTGAAATTTAACATTGACAGATATGACAGCAACTCATCTCGGAGTCTAAGCTCTGCTTTGGAATCAGGGACAGCACTGAAAAGAATAGGGATAAAGAACTCGTATCAGCCTTGGCTGGTAAGAGAGGCAGGGTGTAAAAATAGTCTGTAAGCATTGTAATCCAAGAAGGAAAAACCTCTCTAGTTGCCGCCTTGCCATTTTATTCTTTAAAATGTTGCTGTTACAGCAGAGTGAAGTTTAAGTTTAGTACTAACTACCACAAGATCACCACAATTATTTGTATGGTTGCACAGACCAAAAGATCCACTGCACTATATACAGAGGGGACATCTGTACAGTTGGGCAACAAGCTCTTGACCTGGCTGGCACATGTTCTGAATAAACTCCAGCTCCCCCCTCTACAACCACATCTGGAGAACCAGTGTCACACCCAGGAAGCTCTCCAGCTGACCGGTGGTAACCAGCTGCTGTGAGATCGTATGGAACATATATTGCCCTCCATCACTTGTACCAGCCTTAGCACCAAAGCATTTAAAGTCGTAAGAAGGAAATGCAGGCAAACCCTACAGAGAGGAAAGCAGACATGCAGAGATGAAGTGGCTTCCCTTAGCAAGCCAATAATAAAACCAACAGTGCCTCAGCAGTGCCCAAGAGCTACAGGATCACACACCCTCTGAACAGGTATGGTCAGGTTTTTCTTACTTTGCTGCTTTCACTGATGGAAACAATGCAAAGTACTGCTACCCACCTCTAACACTGCACATCACGCTACCTGCCCTTTACACTAGCTAATTGCTCCTTTGGTTTAAAAGACCCTACTCTACAGGATCAGGACCCAAGTTTTTGGATCCTAGGTACTGGACTCAGTAATTTGCACGGTAAGACTAAAGTGCTCCTGCGTTCAGCAGCTGGAGAGGGTTCAGAGATAGTCAAATAATCTAGGGAGATTTTGGGCAAGGGAATAAGCATTTAGGCCTGGCTTAGTGCTGCCCACCATCATGAAGGCAATGATGACTACATTATCATGTAATGATTTCAGGACTCTGCACAGAATCCTATCACAGGGTCTTCAGTGCTATTAAGAACAGGATAAAACCCCACAAAAATGGGCAATGCATACAATAGCTACATGTCCAATACAGTGTATGTAGCAAGTTCCTCTTCTGTTGCTACAGCATACACTTTCACACCATCCCCCAATCAAATCAACAATCCCAAGAAGCCATCCCGATCTTAAAATTGTTCTGTTCAATAAAAAAGGGAACAAATGAGAATATGCACAGAAGATTCAAAACTTCGTTTGGTAAATACTAAGCAGATGAATAGGCAACACTCTAGAAACTGATAAGCACTGATTTAGAGAAGGTATTTCCAGCACTTTAGAGCATCCTGAAACAGATGACTGTAGGTCCTAATTAGTACTTTCAGGGTGTATGTGTATATATAGAGATATATACACAAAATATTTTTGTTTATATATATACACATAAAACAACTTAGCTGAAATCACAGATTTTTTTCCACATAGTTCTCCAGCTGAAGAGATTTTATCATTTTGCTGTATTTTAACAATATATTCACTAAAGAGCAGTTTCATAATTAAAAGCCTTTAATTAAAGAAGATTAATTAAACATGAGACAAGCACAAATACTAAACAAACTACTTCAGAGAAAATCCAGAATCTGACCTACCAAAATGACTTTATACGCAATTACGCATGCTGTGAACTACTGTTTGTAGATAATTGCCTTGGCTGTCTCCTTAAAGTCAACCAACCACATATTGAAGTTAAATAACATCAAACCAAAAAAAATAAGCCAGGGCTGATTGGACTTACAGTTAAATGCATTCATTTTTTATATATCTCACTAATTCATTACTGGTTCAAAATCATTTACCAGGGACCTTGATCATAAAGAATAGTTCCAGCATATTTCCAAAGCTAGCTTTCAACCCTCAAGAAAAAAGATATTATCTTATCTATAGATTTCTCCATAATTTACTTAATTTCCTTCAAATTAGTTATCAGAGAATAATCCCAATCTTAGAAATATAACTAGCTTTACATATTGTTTTCTGTTAGATACATTTCCTCGAGTAATTTAACATGTTCTTGCTGTATGATACAATAGAAGTAAAATGACTTGGTTTTTGTAGGAAGGCTGCTTAACTGAATGAACAATGAAAAGGCAACACTTAGGTCTTACATGTAGTAATGGAAAATTTTAATTGGTTTTGAGATCTCTGGCATTATTCTTCCTAGCAGACAGTCAGACCAGCTTTCTACCCCAAACCTCACATGCTATACTCCACAGTGTCAAAGAATGAAGTAAAGCAATATGAAGGGGGGTTTATTGGCCACGTTTCAAGAGATATCTATATTCATTTCAAAAATTTACAATTTCACAGCCATCAGTGAGAACTGCAAATACATCTGGGGAAGAGGGCCACACAATTCAGAAAGCTTTCACAAAGGGAGTAGAAGCCCTAGAAACATCATAAAATGAAAAACTTTATTAACTTATAATTGATCTCTTAAATACAAGTGTGAATACTTTTGAGAAACATATACAGACTGAAAATTCTCTGCACCTTTAGATTTCAGATGTACCAAAGCTGCAAAATGCAAGCTATCTAGCCTGTTGACAACAACAACAACAAAAAAATTAAAAAACTCTACTATTTCAATGAAAATCGTCTGGCTTTGGATGTTACCTATTTTTAAGTCTTTGAAATTTCCCTTCTTAGACTACATTAATGGGTTTATCTGCACACAGAGTAGAGATTTCCTAGACTGCTTTCTAACTGCATTTATAAACATTTCAAGTACACATTTCTTGCCAGAATGGTGTGGAAATGACAGGTTTACATTTTTAGGACCCTTTTCTCCCAAGCAGTAAGGGAACAGGAGCAGGAGCAGGGATGAATTCCACCAGCAACAGAAACTGAAGTTCTAATTATAGTCTCCAAGGCAGACGCTACAGAGGTAGTCTGCCAAGACCTCTTTCATTAGTGAAATAACCTCAAACTCTTTCAAGAAGTGTAATCTATCAAGACATATGGAAGAACAGAAGGCAATTTTAAATAGGTTGAATAGACAGTTGCCTAATTTATTTATTTTTTTAATTGAAAGACACAAATAATCTTTTCAAAAGGTTGATGTGTATGGAAGAAGCTAGCCAGAGAAGAATGAAAGTCCTGGAGTGAAAATGAAATATACCTCATAGACTTACAGAAGAGAGTGTGTGTGTGTGCGCGCGCGCGTGTGTGTATATATATATTTGTTGCATGACATTTAAACCAAACTGCCAGATCTTGACATTTAAAAGCACCTGACAGCAAACTCTGCTCTATGGAAACTTTTGATTACTATCGACTTCCAGAGCCAAAATTTCACTATCAGCATGTATAGCATGGGCAGTGAGTAAAATGAACACAAACACAAGGTTCATTAATAAAGTTAATGGGAGAATGTATACAACATACTTTTTTTTTCCCCTGTTACCTGGTGGTATATTTAACTGCCATTTGAAGCACTGTCAAATTATAGGCATGAGCCTATAGTCTGTAGAAATTTAAACTGCTTAAATGTAAAATTAGTTTTTCCATATTGCATGTGTTCTAAGGGCATTATCTGTTTTTTGAGCTACCTCGAAATCCTGATGACAAATATTGAGGTCACTTTATTTTCCCCTCACTGGGCGCCAAATTAGACTGCTTACTAATGTTTGAAAAATCACTGTTAAGAACCAACAGTAACTGAGATATGACCGCTATTTTCTATTTCTTCATCATGCAGATACTTTGAAAATTGAAAAAACTGTATGCAAGCTAAAAATAAATGGACTTGGTGATCAAAGCTATGCTTTGTAAGATAGGCTGCTGATGATCTAATGTAAATATTGATTTAAAAGAGGAGGCAATGTTTTCCTTGTATCTAGACACATCACTACTGTATCAGTTAGGAGCAGCCAATCCTTCCTATATATGCCTGTACAGCATATTTTCTTCAACATAAGAGATATATGCTGTATTCTTATTGACTTCTTAACAGCTGTAGTAACATCCATTACATTTGTGAGATGAGCTCCTTGTACAGGCTAAGTACAGGCAATGCCGACTCGTAGTTGCAGGCAAAATGTAATTGAACACAGCCTTTTATAAGGTTCTTAAACACTCATACATGCAGTCTTCTAAGCATAGCAAGCATAAGGACAGTGTTTATCCATAAACACCATTTTATTGGATGGCTTCAAACAATAATAACAGCTATTTTGTAAAGCTTCTGTAAATTACTAAAACTCCAGGAAGAAAATTATGCTACACTAAACCATCACCAAAAAATAATCAACCATCATCAAATACACATTTGAAACTGATGAAGCACCACCTCAAAATAATAAATAAAATAATGTTTACAATAGTCTTCAAACAGCAATGAGCTCTCAGTCTCACTGAATCAATGCTACTGCTTTGCATCAGCTATTGCTTCTACCCCTACTACAAAGAGACTTTCTCCCTTTTATTACAATTATTGAAAGAACTCTTACCTCTCCATCTCGTATTCTTTCATACCCGCTTTTACTGCCTTCATTACCTGTAAGATACATATTAACATGGGACATTCATAGCAGGAGGGAATCTCATATTTATAAATTTATGACTTACGACTGAGTATCTCCAGAGGAACCTCTATTACAAAAATATAATCTGTACTTGATTTAAATTTACATCAGTAGATGCATTTTAAAACACATTAGAAATCAAACTCATTTTAATCTTTATAAATGCCTACAGTCCCCAGCAATAAAGCAAGTTTAATTGCTAAACTACTATATCCTAAGGAAGTGAAGCTCATCAAAATACCAATGCTTAATTCTGAAAGCTCTGGTGAACTTGGCAGCAAGTCCTTTTGTTTTACTTTTATGAAACACCATCAAAACAAAACTGTGAACTGGAATATACTGCAAAGAGAGATTCTCTTTCATACTTTGCAACCTGAATCAACAGAAAACTACTACAGTTAACACTGGTTTACAATCCACAAGTCTGATTTTTGTACTCAGATTTGCTGAGAATGTGCACCAGTTTTATTCCTTTGCCTGTTTCTGTATTATAAAAGTTCTAGGCAGCTGCTCTACAAAAGAAATTCTCTCAGATGTGATACGATTATTCAAGGATGATGAAGGACCAAGGAGAATGAATGCAAATGACTACCCCTAGACTTTGCAATTTTACAATACCCACTTTAAAATATTTTTACACTTCACAGTTCAGAAATCTGAGGAGCAGGATCAAAGACAATAGTTGAGTCAGTAACCTCATCGGCCACTTTTACCTGAGCTCCCTCTGGTCATCACTCAGAACTCATGGCATCTCTGCATCGCTATATGGACTACAGGATTGACACCCAAGTTAATTTTGTCATCAATACCAGGAGAGCAATATGACTCCACTGGCACAGTGCCAGGTCCAACCCGAGTAGCCTTGCTGAGAGCCTGGATTTGTCTTTGCCACACCACTATGTCAACAGAATAGCATCATGAAGCATTGTACTGGGGGACATACCCATCTCTAAGGAGCAACCTAAGGAATCCTTGCACTATCCTCCACTGTGCATGGAAACACTCCTTCAGCTTGTAAGGATTTGGAGAGAGTAACTTGCTAGTTAAACTCTTCAGAGCTGCACTTGCTGACATGGGCCAGAAGAATAATCTTCTTCATCTCTTCTTTCTCCATCACTATACAGGTATTTGTGCATACAAGACAGATAGATTGCAAGCAGGTCACCTTCTGCTGAGGCTCCAGCTCTTATCCAAAACCACACTTGATTTCTCACACATCACAAATGCACCGGTGAGTTCAAGGACAATGCAAGGTATATTACTGGGCTGTAATAGGAGGGATATTATCCTCTTATTTCTATCCAGCCTTTCCATTATTTTATTACTAAGCAATTCAGGGTTGCTGGGAACATTTTCTGAGTACCACTGCTACACTAAGAGCAAAAATTATTAACAGTAAAGGATCCATTACCTCTTTATGAGCTTCACTGGAGATTTTATTGGTGTAGCGCAGAACTTCCAACTCCATGTCTGTCTTAATCACACGACTTAAAGAAAAGTAGAACAGATACCAGGTTAGGTTGCAACTTCACAGATTAAGAATACAAAATAAAAAAAAACTGAAAATAATATGCATCACCTATGGCAAAATTAGATCAAGTACACCTCAAGAGAGAAGAGCTATTACAGTATTCATGACAGCAAAGTTTTGTTGGCATTGATTCACCATTAGCAAAACAATCTTACAAAGGGAAGTCACAAGCATTTCAAACATCAGCCTGCATTATTTTAATACTAATAAAGTGGTCCAACCAACATTTTTTCAATTCATTCTACAATACATTAGGAACAAAAGCAATGTATTTCTGCATTTGTCATGGTTCAAACACTACTGCAAATGGAACATTTCTACAAGGATACTTGATTTACTTTTAAAACACGATTTGAAACTAGTTTACATAATGGAATTCCCAGAGCTCCAGAATCTCTATTCAGCACAATCCCAATTCCCACCTATTTGCAATACCTCAAAAGGTGGGGGGGCAGGGGAGTGTGAAGAAATGCTATTTCTGTTTGGTAATAAAAAACCCAAAACATGAAATTCAGAAACCACAGCAGCAGTAATTACAGCAACGATGTCCACTCTCTTTCACATGCTTCTTGGGGGGGGGAGGGGGGGGGGAACGACCAAACAAACCCCCCAAAAACCCCATCCTGTTTTTCATGCCTTATGAGATACTGAATGTGTCTATTTACGAGCCTTGATACTCTGTTCTGAACTCATCTCAAAAATTTACCATTAAACTCTTATCTACTTACACTGCTTTCTACCATATATTTCAAATAAAACCAGCTATTTAGTGTGATGTGAACAGAGAAGCAGAGATAGTTCCGTACCTTCTATTAAAAATCACCTATTCTTTCCACTGCTACGCATACTGATTTCCTAATATTTCTCAGGCCCATCTCAAAGGCACCCGTGAACTACATACTGTTTACAAAGAACAAAACTGCATCTGCTGAATTGCATGAAAATATTTAAATTGTATCTTCCAGCTCCACTCCAGTGCTTGCAGCAGTTACAAAGTACCATAACTGCTGTATTTCGAAACTGCCACCGAGACACCCCTTTTTTATTATAACATGCTCCTACTCACACTGCTGTAGAAAACTATTTACTGTATTTCTGCTCCTGTAGTTTGTTTTAATGAGTCCAGAAACAGGTTTCTCAGCCATCAGTGCCTCTGATGTGCGATAAGAGCATTTCCCACAGACAACAATGGCACTGCTATGCAGCACAGCCACTCCCCTTCAAACACAACTTTTCTGGCAAGAGTAAAGGTACCTTTGTAAAAATGCCGATATCAATCAAAATGCTCTTACAAACTGGAACACAGTAGAGTGGAACGGACTGACATTCTTAGCCAATTGGAATATGACACAAAATAATCATTGTGCCCATTGAGAATGAGAAGTACAAGGCTTTAAAATGCACACCGAGGTGAATGAATTACATGGGATAGTATAATCTGCTTACCATGGGTGAGGAAACAAACTTCTGCTACTGCCTTTCAGCCAAGATATAAAGAACAGTGGCTCAAATATATTCATGTTAGAATGAGGTAGCAAAGGCTTATAGATTTTTTTTTTAAAAAAAAAAAAATCCTGTTCTTCGGAAGACTGCATGTGCTAGCAGGATAATTTAATACTTGTTTGATGTGCCTTTATATTATTTTCAATATACAGTACATATCTCTGATCTTCAAGTGTCTGAAAAATAGGCTGTTTCATAATTCAGTTGTCTAATCTCTTTATTGGGATCTGCTAGTAATACAAGTTAGTAACTGCTCAACGGCAAGTACAAACAGTATTAGAACCTATTTTACTTGACTAGGTCATAAGGCTTCAGGGTCAAGGTATTTATTTTAGATCATAACTTCTCAGGTATCTTTTTGCATACAGAAATTCATGCTCAGCCTCAGACAGACTTTTTATGCAATGCATCACCTTCATTTACACAAGGTCAAGCACTGAAACATTTTACAGAAAACGTTTTATCATTTTGAGACCAACAAAAACCACTACCCCAACTGTCAGTAAGGAAGAGGGAGGATGTACAATTGTGCAGGGAACATGATCAGCTTCACCCTCCACTAGATACTGAAAAGAAAAAGTCACTGGGCTCCTATGAGGTCTGCAGTGGTACTGTTGATGGATGGAGTTCCCGCCAGCATATTTGGGAAGCAGAAGGGCATATATTTCACCACCTTCTCACTGTTTTGATGGCATAAAAAGCAACACTCTCCCAACCCAGGGTTAAAGCGTTGCTAGTCAAGCACTGTGGTTAGCACGGTAGGGCAATCTTGTGGGTGAGGAATGGTCCACAGTAATCACGACATTTTTCTCCCAAGATAAGGCTAGGAAGAAAGTCCCACCTTTGTTCACAAATGCAAACTTCAACGTTGTATTAAAAACAGCTCTTGGATCAGTTACGCACACTGTCACTCAATGCAATCAAGTTAAAATAGAAGCAAAAGTCTCCTACTGTTAGGATTGACCTATAACTTTTAACTTTTTTTTTTTTTTTCCCTCTTCCTCTTTTTACCAGTGTAAAAACATTTCTTCTTCCTCACACACTTTGTGCTTTTACTTGCACTTGCCATATGAGCAGGTGGTCTTTTCATGCATGTCAGTCATCCAACAGCGGAGAGAAGCTTTAATACAAACAGGTATCATTTCAGTCCTGAAATTAAGTTGGGCATTTTAAGTGGCTGGATACCAAATTTCACACACAACCTATCTGCCATTAATCAAGCGGTCAAGAGCACACAGAATTCGAGGCAATTATGAGGCTGAAACTTGTGTAACTCAACTACATTTTCCTAAACCAGTGCTTTCCTCAAAGATACACAAATGTTTGCTTCTGTACGTGCAGTCACCATTCCTGACCATGCTGCCAGAAATATTTGTTCCTGGTTATCAGCTCAGTGTTTTACCAGCTGTCTTGGTTTTAGTACACGCATGCAACCTTAATGGCTGCTTTCTGTGACATGCATGGAAAACATCTGGGTATGTCCACTCCTCCTTGTCTGTCTGGAAACATTACATTTACAAACTACCTAGTAAATATAGATGCTGCCCATGTAGACAGACTCCACAGTCCTACCTTGTCTTCACCCTTTTTCACCTCTGCTGTTACCTTTCCGCATTTTATTTATAGGAATTTCTCTACCATAGTTGATATATTTATGCTCTTCTGCAAGCTTTCACAAAAAAACTTGCTAACTGAATTAGCATCAAAGCCAATAAACATAGTAATGCATATATGCAAAGGAGAAGCATTACAGTACAATTCTGAAAGATAGTTGCATGAACACCAAACAAATGAGTTCATGTTGACACAGTTCAAAAAGATGTTAAGAGGTTTACAACATAAATAAAAAAAACTCTGAAAACACAAAAAGCATATGCCCAGCTTTAAGACATTAACATATAGATCACTTTCCCCAAAGAAACAATTACATCTTTCCATCAAAGTCATGCAAAATACAGAATATATGAAATCTTCCACACATAAATATCAAATCCCATCTGCAAACTGCTGAAATCCAGCCTAAGGTCCAATTCTTTTATGTTTTATCCGTAAGTTTCACAGCAAGTCAGAAAATCTTGAGATCTTGAAAAAGGATGAGTAAGAAAGAGAGACAACAGATCCTTAATCGCAAACGCTTTGGCCCTTGTCAGTATTGAGCCATTTTCTCTGCATTTTATTAGAAGACTGTATAATACTAGAGTTGTCTTTTGTAGATCAGAGTTCTCCCCAGCTGGTTCAGAAAGCTCAGCCATTTCACCTCTTGCTGGCAGTTTTGACAGCATAGTATAGATCTGAGTTTTTCTGACAAGTATCACGTAAAACAGAATAGCTCAGAGCTTGCTGAATTTGAAATGATACGCATCCGTGCAAGCAGACAATTCAAATTAAGCAGTTTCTTACCCTAGAATATAACCCCCCCAAAAAAATCATCTTCCTAAAAGAAAAATATTCTTAATTCTGAAAATGATACTGCTTTCCACAGGAAGTTTCTTGTACAATAACTTGACATTCCAAGGAAATTTCTACTAACACACATAGCCTGTCATTCATGTATTGATTTCACCAGACACTTAAATCCTAACAATGGTCTTTAACATACTTCTGACTTATGATGAAAGGCACCAAATTTGATAAAACCTTTTAAAATACCTTTGAATGCAAATCTGAACTTTGCCTTCACTTAGAATTCCCCTTCTTTGAAAGCCAGGTGAAGGGAAGGTACATACCAAACATCTCTCCCTCGTGAGATCGCAGGAGACAAAATCAGAATTCTGGGTTGGCACTCACAATTCACAGAAGAGATTCTCTCTACACCAAAATGAACAGCTCCAAGTGCTGGCTTTCTACTGCCTCAATGCTCCATCTATCTCAGTACAACCTCAGGGCACAGACCTCATGTTTCTCCATCCTTGAGCTTCCTGAAGAAGATTTAACCCCCCATTAACCCAAACCACAGAGCAGAAAATCGTATCAGGTGACAACTTGGTAAGGTAGATGGAACCAGAATGAAAGCTAACTTGGGAACAAGCTTGTAGCCCTAATCCAAAGCCTTCTGCAGCTGAAATTGTCATCTCTCTCCCTGTAGTGCTGCTATTATCTACAGATCAAAGCTTGGAAGTTAGACCAGGCCGCTCTTCAGGTCCCCTTCTGTCCTGGTTTTGGCTGGGATAGAGTTAATTTTCTTCCTAGTAGCTGGCACAGTGCTGTGGTTTGGATTTAGGATGAGAAGAATGCTGATAACACACTGATGGTTTAGTTGTTGCTAAGCAATGCTGACACTAGTCAAGGACTTTTTCAGCTTCCCATGCTCTGCCAGGTGCACAAGAAGCTGGGAGGGGGCACAGCCAGGCCAGCTGACCCAAACTGCCCAAAGGGCTATTCCATACCATATGATGTCACGCTCAGTATAGAAACTGGGGGGAGTTGGCTGGGGGACAGCGATCACAGTTGCATCACTGTTTCCCCCCGCCCCCAGATTTTGTTTCTCTCTCATTGCTCTCCTTTTCATTACAATTTTTATTACTATTATTATTTTATTTCAATTATTAAACTGTTCTTATCTCAACCCATGAGCTTTCTTACTTTTGCCCTTCTGATTCTCTCCCCCATCCCACAGGGAGGGAGGGTGAGCAAGCAGCTGCGTGGTGCTTGGTTGCCAACAGGGGCTAAACCACGACACCTTTCTTGCCCCTTGTCCTTCTCTGCTAACAAAAGTAAAAAAATGCGGGCAACCAAGAGGAGCACAAAAATGGCACTGTCAGGTTTAAGATGTAGCTCCCTCCTCTGCTCTTTAAATGGTTTGTCACGTCACTTAGAGAATCCTCCTCTAGCTGCTGGGCACATGATAATGAAGTGTGAGAGGCTGAAAGTTCCCAGTGTCTTAAACAACAAAAAAACCCCACACCCAACACACTAAACCAACCAACTAGAACTCAGCAGCAGCCGCCTCTGCAGGAAAATAACTTTATGAAAAGCTTCTAACTTGACTTACCCTTTCTACTACTTTTGTAAGCAACGTAACACAGCATCAGGGGTCTCAGAGCATGCGTGAATGTTTCTAGATCTTCCCTATCAATACCTGTAATGACAGGAGCTTGACTAATTAAACACTAATGATATTTCTAAAAGAAAACAGGCTTTGCTAAGCTCCTTCTTTACCAAGTTTTCCTAATTGTGTTTAATTTGCACATCCCTACACATCAATTTCTGAATTTGTGTTCTGTCTACGTTAGTCAGGACTCTGCACCTCAAAGGCTGACCAACTCTTAAATTCAGAAATCAATTCTATTGGATAATTTCTTTGTTTTAGAAGACAAAGCATCCAAATTCTAGAAGGATAGAATAGGCAAGATTTAAAAATAGGTCCCCTGAGCAATCTTCTGTGTTACAAAGCACTCGCATTCCCCCTTGCACTCATCAGCAGGATTTGCAAGCCATGAGTCCCACTACTATACATCTCCAGGTCCACCCGCGACTCAGTGTCGCAAAAAAGTCCAAGCAAAGTTTCCCTGCTTCCCACTTTGCTTCTACAACTTTTTTTTTTATGTCATGCCAAGCAATGAAAAATGGCTGTAACAACAGAAATGTGACCTATTAAAATTCTACACATTCTGAAATCGCATTGATGTTCAAAAAACATGTCCCCAGCTTCCAAGCTGGCAACTAAATGTAGCTGAAGACAGCAGAAGATTGTTCTCGGAGTATGTGCTAATAATAAACATTAAAAAGAATAATATGTAGTAGTATATAATACAGTCAGCTACATCAGTGGTAGTCAGAGTGTACACTTTCCTGTTTGTATTTTAAGACTCTGAGCTTATCTGTCTTAACTAAGGATTTGCTTCCTCATTTCTAGATTAATACACTCAAAAAGCTTAGACAAAAACCTAATTCATTAACAAAAATCCACTATCTTCTTTCTTCAGTTAATTTCCTAAATGGAAAACTAGAAAGCCCTAGTTATGGAGCAATCCTGAGGACAAAGTCAGCAATGCTGACCAAAAGAGGAAAACTGGTAAAATGCAGTAGCTTTGCAAGCTGTTAATACACTTAGTCACACTCTTTAATTTTGTCTATTCTAGATAGGCTACAGCAGAATTCCCCCAGAATTACAAAGTATAGTTACATGAATAATAATTCAACAAAATTAATGCTGTTAAAATAAATCCTAGAGAAGTAATAACACCTTATTAAATATTACCTGTTCAGACAGTTTTCATCTGCCTTTGATTTTCGTTGCTAGAATATGAATTATCCTCAGTTCTTTTCCTATTCATACAAATTCACATTTACACAAATGTGACTTAACTCAAACACATTCTATAAAAATGTATATCCAGACACAAGGCTTAAGAAATGTAACATAAATTCTTGACTTTTCAATGCTGTTACCTAGCCCTGCTTTTACTTTTGTACATTATTTCCACCCCACAACATGAAATCAGCTTAAAATTAAAACTCATGTAGCAAACTAGGAGGCTTCTGCTGAGGGCATCTCTCTGAAGTGATGGTACAGAATAGA
Organism: Pelecanus crispus; assembly: GCF_030463565.1. Taxonomy (NCBI): domain Eukaryota; kingdom Metazoa; phylum Chordata; class Aves; order Pelecaniformes; family Pelecanidae; genus Pelecanus; species Pelecanus crispus. The sequence continues at coordinate 37,179,458 of NC_134650.1, forward strand.
AGCACGTTCAACAGTACTTGAAGAGAAAGATTTCATGCTACTCACCATTCTGCAATTTCAGGATGAAGGATTTTGTTGTTCACATTAAATCTACAAAAAAACCCCAAAAATACAAATGTTAAAAAACAGCCAAACACACAACAGCAGAGACTGCATATTTACTTTTTTTTTTTTTTTTAAAAATGTGTTTTCTCTGAGGACGTGAAAACCTGCAAAGGCAAATACTGTATTGGAATTCAGTATAGATCACTATAGATCCCAGTGAAGAGAATGCACACACTCACCTTCACTGTGCAGGTATTTAATTTTGAAATACATGAGATTAAATCAGATACGTAATTTTAAGAATGTGCAGAAACCAGAGTAATAGTGTGTTCAAGACATATTTAAAAAAATTCTTTTGACAAAGGTAAAATGTTAAGCTATCAATTCATGGCTATGAGTGTGGGTTGGACCAGATCGACCTCCAGAGGTCCCTTCCAACAGGGAAAAATTGTTCTGTGATTTTAACTTTGCTCCTCAAATACCTTCAATGAAATTAAACATAGTGAATTGCTACTTTCATCCTTTGTTTTACACCTTCCAATTTTTGTGTGCACAGAATGTGGCATGTGATAAACAAGCTTGCTCAGAGGACTGTGAAAAGCAAAACAACCTCTCCTTGTCTTTTCTAATGTAAAGAAGAGGCAAAGCAAAAGCTTCCATCTCACCTTGGCCTCAAACGCTTAACTGTTTTTCTGTTTGTTTTCTACATTAGCAATTCATGTATTCTTGGAACTATTTTGAGGCTCTCTAAACAATAGCATTACAGTGGCCAATAGAGTAAGAAGCTGAGTAATTAAGTGGAACATAAATGGATTTTCAAGCATTGTTCAAGGGGGTTTTTGCTTACAATTTAAATGTCTAAGGAGTGTTCTGCATCAAAGATAGTTTTGTCTGACTCAGGACTGTTGGCTCTTCAGTTAGAGCATTTAAGAGAATTAAAATGCTCCAAGGCTCCCAACAGATCTTCAGAAGAATGTTGTAAGGCAACAATTCATTTTCCCACATTTTTGAAGGAAAAATTAAATCTATTCCAGGTTATTAATCATTCTTTATACCTCAGAAGGGATGAACTAAAGCACAAATCCAATTAAAAAAATTATTTGGAAGTCAATTCTGATTGTACCAGGGTCTTCCTGCATCCTCAGATAGCAGGGGAAAAAAAAAAAGTATGCTTCTCTTTTTCAAGAACATATGCTCATAAACTTACAAAATCCTAACAAGGTGAAGGTTAATAGCTTTGTGTTCCTACTCCAAGACAGAAAACAACTTATCACAACATTCAACAAGGACAAGCTGCATGGTATTCAGTATTATGGGTATTAATGAGAAAGCACTGGAAAAGCAACAATACAAAAAGCCACAAGTCACAGAACACTGCATCATTATAGAATAAAGTTGATACTTGGAAACAAGGGAGTCTTGTAACACCAGAGAAAAAGGGCACTTTCTCAATTTAATCATCACCGTCCCAACAACTATTACCTATGTAGGCCAATGCAGACATAATTCTGGAATGGAAGAGCCAGTTAAACACAAATTTATACAGAAGAAAATGTAAGAATGATATAGTAAAATCAATCTATAAAATTCTAAAAAAACGAAAGTCTGAGCTCCCTATTTGACTGGAAAGCATACCAACTGACACCACCACAGAAAATGAAGACACAGAAGAATTAAGCTGCAGCTGTAACAACACAGACGAGGACTTTCAATAATTGTCATCAGTATGTCAGACAGAAAACACATCAATGAAGGCAAGTGTAAGGAGACATTGCAGCAAACTCCAGCACCAGCTCTATGCAAATAAGTATAAACTATGGTTATCACGAAGTAACAAAAGAATACAAAGGGCAAGGAAGGGCAGGTACAGAAGGCAGCTGACAGACTCTGAAAATTCACAGCTCTTCTGTCAAGAACCTGACACGCACACTTTAACCACAAGCATGAACAGATGAAACCAAAAGCCAATCAAATGAGCCAAACAGTGGAACTAAGATCCTCACAACAGAAGAGTGCATCTCTTCTGAGCATCTATCTATTTAAAAAAAAGGGGGAGGCAGAATTATATACTGGCATAGGCTTATAATAGTTCAAATAATGCTCTTTTAGAAAATAAATTTCAGCTGAGAGATGTACTGTCTTTGTTGCAGTCCCTGGATTTACCCATCCTGGCCCAAAAGGCTCTGCTTGAACTGTCTTTGTGCTGCCAGAAATGCAAGTTTTACCTAGTGGCTAGGACCACCTATGTGGCAGCTCCTTAAAATTCTAGTTGCTGTCAATTGGGGAAGCTAATTAAACACACAGAAAGGCAGTAGGATTAAAACAAGGGGGTGCTGGGGGCATGGAGAAGAGGCAGGCGGTCATCAGCAGAACAGCATTTTTATCTCTCACCTGAAAGACAGGCTTTCTGATATAATGTCAAGTATAAAACAAAATCTTAGACCTCCAGGACACAGCATCAATTCAGATTTGGAAGAGAATCTGATCCATTGTACATAGCTTTTTCAAGGAAGCCTATGATTAAGGATTGAACTGCCTCAACTCCGCTTAGCTCGTGACAGCTGTGGGTCCTGTGTGAGTGGCCACAAGGCCACCTGCTTACAATCGCTAGACTTCTAAAGCTAATGACTCAAATTATGCTTCACTTTAATTACCAACAATGCAGCTAAACAAACCACATCCTAAAAGATACTGGTTAAGTAACAAGCTCAAGGGGAAGAGCTTGTCATCACCAACAGAAGAATATAAATAGTGTTCAAAACAAATAATTCACATAATTTGTGCACAAAGTTTCACATAAAATAACCCCACCTTGCCCATCCAGCAAAATTTTTATCCTGCTAGACAATAAACAACTTGCTCTTAAAAACCATGTACTGCCCTAACATGAAGAGGATCATGTAGAGCAATCCAATTCTACATTTTCCTGTGCTTTGCAAATTGACAATACTTAGATGATGCAATATGCGGCCTTGAGGAAGAAAACAAATTGATATTTTGCTACAGTCGCAATCTGCAATGTGTTAATGCTCAGAACTAAGAAATACTACACTGAAAGGCATGTCCAAATTGATTTCATACTCAGTTGTCCTTTAACAGGCAAGACATTTTCATTAGTTTAAAAAAAACCTAGAAATCTATACCTCCTATAACAACACTGTATAATGAGACCCTTTTTTGTCAGTTTAACAAATACACTTTGTGTGTATATGGTGCTAACAATCTAAAACATATTCATACACAATGTTAGAATTCTCTACTCTTCTTCAACATGCAGAGTCTTTCCCCTAATGATGGACTCCACTATGCAATAGGGAAGAGGCCATTTAGGTGGTCTTCACTATCATACCCAACACGTGCAGTTCTGAGGCAAAGGAATGACTGAAAAACTTTAAACATTAGGTACAATTTCTTAAACTGTCTATCGTTTAGATCAATCAATTCTGAGGATGAAAAAAAGCCCCCAACACAGCCAGCAAAGGTTTATTCAACAGTGTTTTAAAGTATGTGGCATATTACTGTTTATCCATACAGGTTCAAAATCCATTTTCTATATGGTGAATCACATAATCTCAAAGCATTTTTATAGGTGCTACATAACTGCTACATGATTAGATCTTAAAAATTCCTGCACAGTTTCCAGTCTGAAAAATGGGTCCATGAATTAGGAAAAAAAAAAATGGAACTAGCCTATAGTAGCAAACAGAAATACATTATTTCTAGAAAACAATGCATTATGACTACTTCGGAAATCTGCCTTCTACACTTAAGCCACCTGAAGCAAGTGAGAGCAAGTCATTTCTGTAGGATTCGTAACAGCTGTAAACAACGCTGACTTGAGTGTGTTACCAGAAACAACATTAGTAAATGGTCCAGGTCTCCTAAGTCCCTGTTCCAGACTGCTCCCTCCACTGAACCACAGTACTACCCACCGCTGAGCAGGGAGGCTTCCCAAGTACAGCCATTCTCCATTTTTACAGATTGCAGCAATATACAAGCTTTTTTTAGTACAACGTACTCTGCTATATGAGAGCTATACGTAAACTAATGGAAACTATGATATGATTCACTATTATGGGCTCTATTATCAGCATAAAATCAAGTTTGATCATTGCTAGCAGGACAAAAATAACCTAGGGGTGATCTTCAGGGTGAGCATAGAAATAACCCATGACCACAGCAGTCATTTTGTCTCAAATGACTATTTATTACAGTGGAAAAATTAATCAAGTAGTTTAGGTAATTATGTTCCAGAAGAAGTTCAAAAGGTTCAAAAAGTAAGGCAGGGAAGCAACATCATTAGGGCACAAAAAAGGCAGCTTCTGACAGGAGCAGATGAACAGCCTGCAAAGAGAACAAGATTCAGCTTTTTCGGGAAATGACACATTATTTCTATTATCATCCATCGCAAAAAAAACCCCAAAAAAACAACAAACCACCCACCACGCACCAGGGCACAGTCAGTCTAGGAGAAAAGAGACAAATAGGAGGAATATAAAGGGCCCTAGCAAGCAAATACATCTTGGCCAGGTAGCCAGAAAATGGAAACAAACAAGAACCCAGGAATAAAATGCAGCATCATAGCTGGGGCACTGCCTGGCTTAGTGGAGGACAGAGGAGACAGCCGACCAGGCAAAATCGCAGGCAGACAGGAGGGAAGCCAGTTTAAAGGAACACGTTGCTTGGTACCAACTCCATGGTTTTAGTCCTCTTGGAAGAAATCAATATATCTGAAACACATGCATTTCTATAAAGGAAACATTTGATACAGGAGAGGTGGAGAAGCAGGAAAGCAGGAATGCTGAAATTGGTTTGGGTCTGTGTCGAAAATAAATATAAAATGGGCTGATTTATGCGCAGTTACAAAAATCTGAGGAGAGCAGAGTTTAAAAGGAAGCTCCCCCCCTCCTCTGCACCCTCAATTAGCAGTTTTCACTTTCCGTGTGCCTACCACCAGCATGTAGACCAAGCACACTCTCACGACAGACGTGACAGCCGCAGAGAAGACAGAAGCAGGAGTTCAGGAGATCAAGGGAAGGCTGGAATGACAAGTGGTTTGAGGGCACGGTATCTGTCAGCAAAGAGGAGTGGACTTCAGCACATCCAACAACAAAACCAATGCATGCTCTTCCGTACCACGAGCATGGGAGGGAAAGACACCAACGAGATCTGTCAAAAGCAGCAAAATGAACAACTTGGTGCCTAGGGGTGGACAGGGATGAGCATATCCCAGGTCTCAAAAGAGAAGTATCTGCTAAACAGCTGGAAATTGCCCCGAAAGAATGGCAAAGCACTCTTCCAGGAGCACACAGGAAGCCAGTGATAAAATATCATTAATCCCTTTAAGTGTTACAGGAGACATGCTATTAAAATCTCAAATCAAGTGCTAAATGGAGTGGCTTCCTACCTCAATGTTGACTAGTAACAGAATGAGTTACTAATTAAACTCTAGTGTTTAGTGAAATTCAGGGGGAAAAAAGGGCTTTTTGGTACTTCAAACAGACCTTTGTACATCATTCCCATAACAAATTACTGCTGGAGTTAATAACTGTTTATATTTCATGTGGAGGTGTCTCAGATAAAAGTGGAGGTATTGCTCCACACAGATTTTGGAGTCCACCTGTACCTAGAGAGTGTAAGATAAGTCAAAGCAACAGAACATCATACTGCTGTAAGAGCAGAGAGGACACCAAATGTTCATTAAAAATGGCTTGCTTATATTCTGGAAGAGTTTATATTTAACTCACTGGGCAGCAAAAGATGTCTAAATGTCTGCCACCTTGGTCCCCAATATCCCTGACAGAATCATTAAGTTTCCATTTAGGTTGTAGAGGGGAGAACAAGGTGATTTTGGAATCAGATTCCCAATTTCAGTTCACATGACACAAAGAAAAGATGATCCCAGCAGAAAGTGTGCTCCCAGACTACACAAATGAGTGCCCAGACTTGCAGCAAATTCTGTGCATTACAATCATCACTGCATAATTAACATGCTGTCGACAGGTGGATGGAGAAAAATATAGCGGCGTGACTGGGAGTCAAGGATCATAAAAAAAAGGCCATCTACTCAACATTTCAGCGTGTTTATTTTAAGAAGCTTTTTAATGGGAGTCTTTGGGGGGTTTTTGCCATACAGTTGAGCTAAAATGGAAAATTATCTCATTTTAGGATATCATAACAGAATAGACAGTTGTATTTCATTCAAAATTGAGGCCATCATCCTCACATCCCAGAGCAGGCTGTGATGTATTTTTATTTACTGCCTTTTCAAAATACTGCATGCAGGAGGACATTTTCACCCTACTAGTAGCCAAACTTCATAAAAAGACAACATCAAGGGACACTAAAAGATTACATCTAGGCATAAAGGTGATCTTTTATTTTACACCTGTAATGCAACATCCTTTCAGAAGATTGTGCATACCAGAACCCTTAATATCTACCTTAATGCTGTACACCATTGTGTACACCATTGTATTTCAAGTCATTAGAAACATATCAAACATTTTATTTCCAAAGAAGTACCAATACATTTGATCTGCCATTCAACATCCTTTCATTAGGAAAAAACATCATTTAATGTGAAATATAGAATGAATTCAACATAACCATGCAACAATTAATGTATAAAAAAAGCCTTGTCACTTACTGGCTGATTCCCTCAAACGAAGCTTCTTTGGAGACATTTCCGCTATCAGTATTAACACCACGCTGTGAGGGAAAAGATTAAATGGACCATGATTTTGAGCCAAACACAAGTATTTAGAATGTAAATCATGGGGAAAACCTGATTGTAGTAAGTCTTTAGGAAAACTTATACATAAGTTTACTTGCATCAGTATAAATAAAAAACCCCAGACTGTTTGTTCAAATGCAGACCAATACAAGAAATCATTTGTTTCATAACGGATCAGAGTGGAACTCAGGTTAGGATGTACTGCTTAGGAAAATGGCAAGCTTTGATTTCTAATTCCTTTATGTCTTGCAAGGGAGCTAGGAGACCTATACAATAATAAAGGGCAAGGGAATAACAAACGGGTAAGGTCTCTTCTAAAGGAATTTCATTTAAAAATAAATTATTACGCACTGCCTTGGCAATGTTTACTATTTAAATTTGCATGCCGCTCCCCTACAGCTTTCCATTCAAGCAAGTAGCATAAGCAAGAGTATTGTGGCTGCTACACAGCAGATGAACACTTCTGACATGCCTGGGAAACCCTGTGGAGCAGCATTACAGTTCTGCATCTGGAATGAGACCACAGGAGGAGAGGACCAAGTTTCCATTCAGCCAGCAGAAAGAGAAGTGCTCTTCCCTTCTCTGTATACTTCTTCATGGCAGTGGGAGGAATGTGAAAGCATCACAGCTCCATCCTCTCAGCTAGGAATTAGGTGAAAATTCACAATTACACCAGGATGCGCATAGAGTGACAGCTAATCAACAACTTGATGTGCAGAAATGAACATTAAGGAGCACAAGATGGTCAAATATTCCCTTTCCCACTCATTTCTCTTAAAGAGCATGAAAAAAGCTCTAGAGTAATCTTTTATATGTGTAGGTGTATACAAATATAAGTGGAAGAAAGACTGAAAACTATTCAGGGCCTCTGTTCTTAATGAATAAAGAAATCGGATCTCATGCTATGTGACTGCTTAAGGAGGGATTTTTTTCTAAGACTTCTGTCTGGCAACTGTCATGGGAAGACAAGAAATCCAGGAGCTGCCACTGCATTTCTATAAGGGAAAGCTCGGAGTCCAGAAATCATTTCTTATATAGATTGGAGACAAGACATCAGATACTCTTAATATTGAGAGGTTTACAAAACATCTGTCAAGGAAAGAAGCTGGGGGAGAGGTGGTGGGGAGGAAGAAACTTGCAGGCTTTACATCTATTCATTCATCCTTCTTCCAGAGAAATAAGCAAGCACCATTCAAAATACTTGGTAGGCGTGTGATATCACTCCCTGCTCCCAGAAACTGTTCTTACCACTCACTCAGTGCAGAAAAAGTATTCTCTGAATCCGTGTGGGATTCCCACAGAAAGGCCCAAACATGCTCATGACATGACCAGAGCAGTAGAAGAGAAAAATGGAGTTTGGAGTCATTGTACATGGGCTGAAGGACAGCATGGTCAATCTTAGATAGGCTTGTCATGTTTTACCACAAAACAGATAAAGCTTTTGGCCGACAGAATACAGACTGGAAGGCCAGAGGTTACAAATCTTGAGATCATGGAGGAGCCAGAAGACTAGGTGACGATACACAGGTAGCTTCAAATTTGGCAAAGATGGGGAGGAAAAGATCGGGAATGACAAAGAAATACTGAATAAACCAATCTCTTTATTGAAGAAAACGGGTAGTTATTCTTCAGAATAATATGACTCACCAAAGTAAGGAGCACAGCAGGTTTCTTCGAAGCCAAGACACTGGATATCTAAAAAGAAGTTTTAGATTGCTATTATTTTTCTTTTTTTCTTCCTTATAACCACATTGATACTAGTTTCATCAACATTTGCTGTACACAAAGTAAACAAGCTGCAAAGACAAAAAATGCTCCTCTGATATGTTTCAGATATTTCAGTATTACCTGACACTTGCAACAAGAGTCAGCAGATCACAAAATATTTAGACAGAAACACAGTGCTTAAGTTAGTGGTGTCCTTTAAAGACATAAATACCAACTATAACCTAAGATTAAGTCTATTGTCATCGTTTGGAAGACAGAGGAAATACAAGCCAAAAAGCTGTAATGTCACAGAGAAATAAGTGTACTCTGTGTCCTCAATGCACTACTGCATATAAAACACACATGCATTAATATTACTATGTTACAGTGTGCTAAATAGTAATGAATATTTACTGTTATTCTCACTGGGTCATCTTTTACTGACTAACACTTCTATTAAGCTCCTTCAGTATCTTTCAAACATTTACAAACTGAGAACAAAATCACTTGGCTTGTAGACAACTGGGCTTTCAGAGCAGCTGCAGAAAGGTGGGCACCAAATTACACGTCCCTTGAGGCAAGGAACAGATGACGTAATTCAATGGAGCACAGTTTGACCAACTTTAAACCAGCTTAATAGAACACGAATAATATTAACAAAAGAAAGCACATGGCAGTGAGGTATATAAATACCAATTCAACATTTTATTTTTTTTCCCTCCCCATGAAATATCAAGATTACACACTTACACAGGTTGGTCATTTGTTGACGTAAAACTATCCTGTAAATAAGGCCCATAGTGTCCTGATGGTGGAAAACCAATTCCTTGGCAAACCAGGCAGAAGTTATAGACAGAACCTTTGAAAGCTGAACAGTTTTGTTGCAAGCTTCAACAGTTTCTATCTTCAATACACGTAGTCCAGGTGGAAAACAGCCTTTATGTTGGGACACTTGACTGGTCCACATAAAGAGCTCTTTTTCACAGAACCATAAAATCACAGAATCATTTAGGTTGGAAAACACCTTTAAGATCATCCAGTCCAACCATTAACCTAACACTACCAAGTCCACCACTAAAACAGTTAAGGGTAAAGTAGCAATTTCATGTTTCCTGGCTTGGTGGCTGGATTATTTTTTAATGAAAGTAAAAACTAGGAATCATTAAGGTTGGAAAGGATCTCTAAGATCATCAGTCCAACCATCAACCCAACACCACCATGCCCACTAAACCATGTCCCAAAGTGCCACATCTACACGTTTTTTTTAACACCTCCAGGGATGGTGACTCCATCACCTCTCTGGGCAGCCTGTTCCAATGCTTGACTACTCTTTCCGGGAAGAAATTTCTCCTAATATCCAATCTGAACCTCCCCTGATGCAGCTTGAGCCCATTTCCTCTCATCCTATAGCTAACTACTTGGGAGAAGAGCCCAACACCCACCTCACTACAACCTCCTTTCAGGTAGTTGAGAGAGCAGTAAGGTCTCCCCCCTCAGCCTCCTTTTCTCCAGGCTAAACAATCCCAGTTCCCTCAGCCACTCCTCATCAAGACTTGTGCTCCAGACCCTTCACCAGCTTCGCTGCTCTTCTCTGGACACGCTCCAGCACCTCAATGTCTTTCTTGTATTGAGGGGCCCAAAACCGGACACAGTATTCGAGGCGCAGCCTCACCAGTGCCAAGTACAGGGGGACAATCACCTCCCTGCTCCTGCTGGCCACACTATTCCTGATACAAGCCAGGATGCTCTTGGCCTTCTTGGCCACCTGGGCACACTGCTGGCTCATGTTCAGCCGGCTGTCAACCTACACCCCCAGGTCCTTTTCGGCTAGGCAGCTTTCCAGCCACTCTTCCCCAAACCTGTAGCGTTGTATGGGGTTGTTGTGCCCGAAGTGTAGGACCCGGCACTTGGCCTTGTTGAATCTCATACAACTGACCTCGGCCCATTGATCCAGCCTGTCCAGGTCCCTCTGCAGGACCATCCTACCCTCCAGCAGATCGACACTCCCACCCAGTTTGGTGTCATCTGCAAACTTACTGAGGGCGCACTCAATCCCTTCATCCAGATTGTTGATAAAGATATTAAACCAGACTGGTCCCAAAACTGATCCCTGGGGAACACCGCTTGTGACCAGCCGCCAACTGGATTTAACTCCATTCACCACTACTCTCTGGGCTCGGCCACCCAGCCAGTTTTTTACCCAGCAAAGGGTACACCTGCCTAGGCCATGAGCCGCCAGCTTCCTTAGGAGAATGCTGTGGGAAATGGTGTCAAAGGCTTTACTGAAGTTCAGGTAGATGACATCCACAGCCTTTTCTTCATCCACCAGGTGGGTCACCAGGTCATAATAGAAGGAGATCAGGTTGGTCAAGCAGGACCTGCCTTTCATGAACCCATGCTGGCTGGGCCTGATCCCCTGGCTGACCTGCACATGCCTGTTGAGTGTACTCAAGATGAACCTCTCCATAATCTTCCCCAGTACTGAGGTCAGGCTGACAGGCCTGTAGTTCCCTGGATCCTCCTTCCAGCCCTTGTTGTAGATGGGCGTCACACTGGCAAGCCTCCAGTCATCAGGGACCTCCCCTGTTAACCAGGACTGCTGATAGATGATGGAGAGTGGCTTGGTAAGCTCCTCCACCAGCTCCCTCAGCACTCTCGGGTGGACCCCATCCGGCCCCATAGACTTGTGAGTGTCCAGGTGGCGTAGCAGGTCATTAACTGCTTCCTCCTGGATTATGGGGGCTTCCTTCTGCTCTCCGTCCCTGTCTTCCAGCTCAGGGGGCTGAATACCCTGGGGATAACTGGTCTGACTATTAAAGACTGAGGCAATCAGCCTTTTCCTCATCCTTGGTGGCAATGTTCCCCCCTGCATCCAATAAAGGATGGAGATTCTCCTTGGCTCTCTTTTTGTTGTTAAGGTATTTGTAAAAAAACATTTTTTGTTATCTTTTACAACAGTGGCCACATTGAGTTCTAGCTGGGCTTTTGCCTTTCTAATTTTCTCTCTGGATGACCTAACAAGATCCCTGTACTCTTCTTGAGTTGCCTGCCCCTTCTTCCAAAGCTGGTAAACTCTCCTTTTTTCCCTGAGTCCCAGCAAAAGCTCCCTGTTCAGCCAGGCTGGTCGTCTTCCCTGCCGGTTCGTCTTACGGCCACTTTTAGAATGCTTCATCTACCTCTTCATCCTGGTTGGGTGCTCATAACAGACTCCCAGCAGGACATCTGCCTTGTTGGCCTTCCCCCTCATCCTTACCCATAAGCACTTGACCTTATCATCGCAATCATTGAGCTCTATACAATCGAAACACTCCCTAACATACAGAGCCACCACACCACCTCTCCTTCCTTGCCTATCCCTTCTGAAGAGCTTGTAGCCATCCACTGCAGTACTCCAGTCATCCCACCATGTTTCTGTGATGATGAGTAAGTCATAGCTATCCTGCTGCACAATGACTTCCAGCTCCTTCTGTTTGTTGCCTATGCTGCATGCATCATTTTCCCATCAATGAGTTTTTCAAGCAGTAAAGAAGCAGAGAATAAAACTGCAATAAAGGCATTTGTTGATGGAAAGTGACCCAAAACAACTAAGGTGACCTAAAATAAATGTGATTTTTAAGAATAACACATGTATTTTCCACTAGCAATTTTCACCATCTGACAGATGAGCATTGGAGTGCCTGCAGTCTACCCAACTCCAACTCACACGCATCAAAAAGCAACCTCTCCACAGCTTCTTCCACCCCCACCTACTGAAATACAGGATCAAACTTCACTTCATAGCTGGACTCATTATGAAAATGAAATGAAACATCCTCACAGCTGATGAGAGCAAAATTTTTGGTCTAGTGAGTCAGAGTTAGTGCTCTGCAGAGACAGAAGTATCACAGTCTTCCTCTTCAAGCTGCTCTCCATGAAAATCACCCACAGAGCTTGGCAGGAATACTGCCCTCACACTGCTGAGCCTTCCTGTCAAAGAAAAGGTAACTGGCCAGGTGCATAAGTGTACAAACACCTGCTCAGACATGAAATGAGAAACCTAACTAAGCAAGTCACACTTGCGTTAAAAAATATGACTATATTTGCTTATTCAAATATTAGAACGATTTAACATAAACTAAGAGTAAGGTAGACAAGCCTTTCCTCTCAGCTCTTTGGAGGCATAAAATAAACGTAGCCTCCCAAGTCAGAACTAGGACATGCAACCTCCGTGACAGCAATTTCCTCAAATCTCCAACACACATTGCAAAAATTGTTTTTAGCTACATGTTTCTGTTGGATAAAGGCGTAGACTGATGTACAGAACATGTTTATGAGACTGTCTTTGGATTAAGACCTCAGTGTTCAGCTCAGAATAGCAGACTTTAAAAAAAAAAAAAAATTACAAGTGCTTTTTAAGAATGAAGGACACTTTTCAGTAACCTGGGGGGGGGGGGGGGGGGGGGGAGGGATAGGTCCCACCACGTCAGGAGACATCCACTAAGCAGAGAACTAAATTAAGCAAAATCATTGCCACATACTGATTTTGTATTCACAGAATATTCAGACACACAGACAACTCACCTCATTCACATAGTGGACTTCATCCACAGCATACTTTTTCTTGAAGAATTCAGGGGGATGAATCCTTTAGAAAAAAACAAAAGAAACATTTGGGTTTAGCTTTACTGTTGTATTTAATAAGGCCACAGACAAAGAAATAATGTCGTCTACTATCACAACAATAGAATCAGATATGAGGAATGTTTTAATAATCTTATCCTTGACTCCATTTCTCAAAATAGGAGATTACACAGAAAGTTGCCATGGCTACAAAAATCAGTGTGCTTTAATCCAGTCCATGCTTGATACTTAGATTTCATGGTCTCCTTCTGAATTAAAGGGGGTTTTCTCCCCATTCACTCTACACAAGACAGTTTTGCTAAAGATTTTTGCCATCCCATTTGCACACAACTTTCCAACTCACCAGACATTGGAAGGATGTGGAAATAGCAAAAGACTGATTTGCCCTGTGTTAAAGAATAAACAAAACATTCATTTTCTACCCTGGTAACTCCTCTGATGTGAGCATGAAGTGGACTGAGGGCTATGAAGACATAGGCTCTGTCATCTCTAATCCTCAGGACACCAGAGATACACTCCTCTAACCCAACAGGACATGCAACTTTACATGTCCACATCCAGAATTAAATCACTTCTGCTGTCATCTCCCCTGATACCCAAGCAGAGACTTTTTTCTAAATGCAAGAAGGCGGTGGGTGTCCTGTGAAACTACTTGTAGTCAGTTAGGGCAGATGCTGGCGTGGATCAGCGCTCCAGGGCTCCCCCACCAGCCCCCCTGCCAGTGGCTGTACCATTGCTCATTCCTTCACTTTATGGTAGCAGCCAGTTACTCATGAGACTTTAGTCTCCAATTACAATCTCTAATCCCTACCCCAAACTGAAATAAACATAATCAGTGTAATTCTGAAAATGTAATCTCAAAAGAAAAAAAGAAAAAAACCCACCCAGCTTACATCCTTCCACAGAGTAAAGAAAACGGGAGAAAAACCAGAGTTTGGAGGATCCCATGCATTTTGCTTCCTGAGAGACAGCAGGAGAGCAAGAGATGTGCGCAGGACTGAACCTTCAGCTGTTTAAATGTTAGACTAGAAGAGCACAAGACCAACCAGGAAAAGAATAAATTAGGCTGGAGACCAAAGAACATTTCTAACCCTTGCAGTGACGAACAGCAGAACTAGTGGGACAAACAGCTCAGCGTCTTTAGGAGGTGCTCCATAACAAAGGCATGTGCTATAGCTGCCCACAGTACCAGGTAGCTAGAACTCTGAATTACATCATTTTTTCAATCTTGTGCACTCATTTTTCCTTTTACATTCCTTTATGCTCCAAACAGTACTGGGCTGAGACGTGAACGACAACATGAAAATGTTTATGGAGTTCTCAAGCAGTAAATCACAGATTTTTTAAAATGTATTTATCTGTGAAAGTACTACTCCAAAAGTAACACAAAAATATCTCATTATATGTTCCCTTTTCCAATGCTCCTTTTGTGGACTCTTCCCATCACTGTTGGAGATTTCAAAGCAATTATCATTTGTCTTCTCTCCCTGGCTAATTTCAAATATAATCAAAAAACCCACTATATCCTCTTATCTTTCTATACCCTGTATTTTATAGTTCCCTTACCTCCCACTTTTGCATACTTGGTTTCTCCTACAGGCATCTGCTTTTCCCCTCCTTCACTCCTCACACATTCAAGTACTTTAATATTCCAGAAGCATCACAAACAGATTTAGCACTTTCCGTTTTTGTTCTCTTTTACAGTTTCAACCAATTCATCTGGTATCAGAAGAATCCCAACTGTAAAACCAGCTAATTTATGGACAACAGTAATTTATGGTAATATATGCTCTTTAGAGCAATACCTCCAAAGCACCATTTACAATTAGCTGCATTGTTTGAATCCAAGAACTCTTCCTTGTAAAGTAAATATTTCTTAAAAGTATGCCCACAAATGTGCTGGATTTTACTCACTTCATTTAATGCAGTTTAAGTAAGAGTAGGTCTCATTTTCCAACACACCAATAAGAAAACTTCTGTCTTTTCACAAACTGTTTTTCAACAACTTTTTTTTTTTGTTGTTAGTTGGCTCCTATAGTTGTGTGGTCTACAGCACACTGCTGCTAATTTAATCATTTCATTATGGTTAATATTAATCCATTATTGATTCCATTCCAGCTGTAATCCCTCCAACATCTCTTCTTAGGTACACTATCACTTCTTTTGAGGAACTCAAAAAGCTCATCATCCTTTCAAGGCTGAGGTTTTTTTCTCTACTTTGAGAGAAAGAAAACAACAGCTTCCCACAATCCTCCATCTTCTCTCTCAGCTATTAAACTAGGTCATCTTCCAGATATTTTCGACTCCATCACACCTAATGACAAGCTGCCACGTTTCCCAGATGTGTACCTCCTTGCTAGTCTTGTTCTTGCTACCTTGCTCAGAAGTCGACTTTTAGTACGAAGTAGAGCGCCAGACTTCTCAGCTCCTCTCTGGAGTACTCAAGGCTCTGCCTCACTTCCTTTCTTCAGCCGTTTAGCACCTCTGACTAGATGGTAAAATAAATTCACATACACTTCCCACAAACTACCATTCCCTACCCATCCCACAGGAGCCATGATGCATCAGTGATGAAGACACCTCTCCCACTGGGAAGATTTCTGCAAAGACCTACCGTATTGCACAACCATACAGGTGGAAGGAAAAAGTGCACATGGAAGTCTACAGTAAAGCAGAAAAATTCTGTGCTGTCACATACAGAAAAGCAGTATAGAAGGCAAAACAAAAGCTCGGGGAGAAAGAGGAGCAAAGATGATCATCACTGAGGCCTTTCCATATTCTCTCCAGTCTCTTCATTTTTTTCCCAGTTTAGCAGGAATCTGTGAAAGATTATTATGCACCAACATTGTAGTTACTGTAAAAAAAGTACCAGTGGGGAGTTCCTTAGCAGAGACAGGGCTCAGTATTCATTTTTATCCAATTTAAATGCAAAACAGGCTAAAGTCTAGCACTGACCATCACTGTCACAGGGCACAGTACCTTCTACAGAATGCTCACTGGCATCATGAAAATCAGAAGTTACATTCAGTTATGATAATTTCAAGTACATCTGATACTTCAGAGATGAGGAGTACTTCTCTCTACAAATGACTCCCAGACAGGTAGAATAAGTTAATCGGTTACAATTTTTAGGTTTGGCTTTGTCTTCTGTAATGCTGCTATGGGCTGCCAGTTTCAAAATTCTGATTAATCACTGCAGAGACTACGTGCAAAAAAACCCACAGCAAGTCATAAATTAATTAGAAGGATTACCCAAGTGGAAGATATGATCCTAGATATTATTGAATCATGTCTCTCCTTACCTATCAGGAAAAAAAAAAAACCAAAACCACAACCATTTTGTAAACAAATGTGAACAGAAGCAATGGCCTGATTTTTACAGGGTTTTTTTTTTTTTGGGGGGGGTGGGGGGGTGGGGGTGGGGGTGGGGAGGGGAATGAGCACAAAGTTTTAGATTCCCAGGCAACATAAATTAGCAAAAACCTACAGAGAATAATGCACGTCAGCCCTAAAAAGGCCCACATCCCTTCCCTATAGTTTTATAACTGCAGCCAAGCAAATACCAGTGTTCGTTAGAAATGTCAACAGTTAGCTTCCAGAAGAGTAGGAGTCATCATTTTATCCTATAATGGAAATAAGCAACTCCAAACTCCTGGAACTGCATTGTGCCCAAGCACGCGTGTTCAAGTGGCTAGGCAAAAATCTGGCATCTCATGGTTTATGGCCATTAGAAAGAAAACGTAAGAGTCTAGCACTTCTGTTTATTTACCAGAATACAGTCCTCATTTTTTGTCACTAAACAAGTGTCACTTAAACAAGACACTGTCTTTAGTTCACCACTTACAATTCATCACAATTTCCAGTCCAGCGAAAAAGCTCGAGTTATTTTGGGTTAAACACCAAGGCTGTTTACATTCTGCGGATGCTTCCTACATAACTCTTCCCTCTGCCATGTTCTTCTACTCAATCTAGTTCACCTACTTGGTTTCTTACTCTCAAGATTTTCACAGCAATTGGGAAATGCTGAAGATAGCCTAAAGATGTGAAGCTACATTTTTAAGAGAAGATTCAAATTCTGATGCACTGTCTCATTTTAACAGCTAAGGTTTTATTAAAGCACCAAATATTGAAGATTCACCTTTCAATCGTAGTAAGTGACAGCTTTATTATAAACAAAATACACTGCTACTGAGGTAGCAATGGGAAAAAGAAGAGGAGGAGGAGCAGCAATACTTTCACTATAAAAATACTGTGTGAAATGCTGAGTCAGACAGTAAAGTAAAACCCCACAATAGTTCTACCTCAGTTCTCTTATACATCGATCAAACACAAAAACCATCAGCAAAAGAGCAAGGGAGTGTAGTACTAAAAACTAGTAACCAGGAATCCCAGTCAGTCGATCAGCTTAGTGAAAACTTCCAAGTTTATTCTAAACTTTTCCATTTGGTTTAATTAAATTCACAGTGGTACATGATGGCATGTTTAAAAAACAAGATGCTTTACCAAATCACAACCTAATCACGCCAGCACAGATTCTGCCACCAACTCTGACAGACCACAGCATTATGACTGGCTCCACTTCAATGAGATCCTTCGAATAGGAATGGAATACAGACTCCTCTGTTTATCGAATCGAACCATCCATCAGTAAGATGAACAGCTCTGACAGCTTATCTATAAATACACCAAAAAATATATTTTGAAGCTTTTATATAGTTGGACAAAATTAAAACCTCAATTTTTTTGCAATATTTATTAACCATGTTGTGTTTCCACTTTAAGCCAAATAAAAACTTGGTTTCATTGTCTAAAACCATTTTAAAGCTGCTGTTCATTACATTGCACAAGAATTCATAACAGCAAATCTCAAGAGATTTGTACAAATTTGACATTACTGTAAGAATTCCATTAAGCAACGTTTCTTTGTATTCTAAAGGACTCTGGAGCAAGAGCCTCGTAATACCAACATGATAAAATAGCGTTCTAGTTTTCAGAACTGCATTCAGAAGAGAGGTACAAATGAGATGGATCTAAATCAGAAATGCCAAAGAAAAACTGTGAACAGAATTTATAACAGCTGATAGCTATTCCTACAAGAAATGCATCTAAGCCGACTGCTAATATCTTTGCAACCTAATTGCTGATATACATTCATATGTATATGTTTTCATTTGCATCTAAATGTTCTTCCAGACAATCTTCAATATATATAACAACTTCTGGTCACTTTGTATTTGCATTTTTTAATGCTTCTAGGACAGATTTTCAGTTTTTAGTTTTTACAGTGGATCAGCTCTAAAATGAAATTCAGCTTTTCCTGAAATAGTCCAATTTAGCTTTTCTCCAGCATTTCAGTTGGAGTTCCTAATTCAAAATTATTTATCTTACTGCATAGCCTAGAATGTAAAACTATTCCTGTTGGAAAAAACTATCCTTAATGGTATGTTCATTACAAAAATGTGAGAAATTACAGTTGGGACTAATTTCAAAACATTTTCTACACATTCTACATTTTATTACTAAATGATTACAGACTTGCACTCAAATACATACATATGTATACACCTCAGAAATGACATGAGCACCTTTAGCAGAGCAAGTCAACAGCAGGAAGTCCCAAGATCCTGAAGTGCGGCAAGTTGACTGTATCGTCTGCTCTAAAAGCTGCACAGGATTCCTCCCTCCCCGCGACACAGATTAATCTAAAAGCTTTAGCTTTCTGCGCCCTGTTAACACCAAGAAGCCACGCTGTTCGCTGTGTCAGCCAGTTCTGCACCAGTCTGCTAACAGACATTCAGTCTGAGAAAAAGTCCACTGAATTGCAAGGTCCCCTCCATAAGGCTGTCTTAATGTCTATGCTACTTTTACATACCTTACATCTCCTAACATATCTGCTAGCAATTCACAGATTATAAAAGCCAAGAGAGAGCAGAATAAGCACATGTATTTCATTTTAGTTTGATTTCTAGATGCTTTGATTTTCAGACATCTGACATTGTTATATGTCCTGCTGTTAGATTTTGCTAACAGCATCGTCTCTCTCTTCTCTACTCAAATTCTTACAGCAGCCTGGAGAAGCCTTTGGTCAGCTCTTGTAAAATATTTGGATAAAACCATGACCTTTAGGAGCTACTTAACTTTCTCTACGTTTACTGCTGGAATAGAAACTAGTTAATCGTCATCAATTTGTGATGCTTCACATATATTTTGTTTCTCTCAAATACAGCACAAAAATACTTTATTAAACATTTATGTTAATAGCAATGCAGAAATGGCAGTTGCACCATTTCCATCTACTAGCAGAAGCTGCTTGAATTGTAACTACCAGTTTTGCTTTCTCTTCCATGTTGTACTACATCTTTGCCTTAAGCTTGTCCTGTTACCCACCCAGCATCGTTCAGAGCTCCCCGTTAGCTAAGTTCTCTTGTGATCAGCTTGTCAGAATAGGCAGACACATGAGAACCATCAGCATGCTTATACATATAAAAGGTTTTATGTTCACTTACACATTACAAATACCAAGTCTTCATTTCTGTTGCTTTATACCTACACAACTTATAACAAATCTTTCATATTAAGATTTGAATGGTTTTACAGAATTCCTTAGTCTTCACATCTAGCCCTGTTTGTGTTTTGAAGCTATTCTGAAAGAAGGGTGCCTTACTGCACTGTTACATATAAAAGAAAGCAATAGGTGTATCCTAACATAAGCTCCAATGTGAGGCAACTGTTCTCCTGCAAAAGGAAATACGAAGTTAATACCACATGGCACAGACAACAAAGCAGCATTCCAGGCTGTCTGACCACACATGCTATCAGTGAAGATATATTAGGACCAAATAATGAGAATCACCTGCAATTTCTAAGCACTGAATCTGACTTTAGCCAAAAAATTATCAGCATTAATTTAATGTATTTTTTAAAAGGATCAATAGGAATCTCTAACTGAAAGTCAAAAAATATTTTGAGGATCTCTTAGTAAGTCAGAGAAGAAGACAGCAAGTACTGACACAAAGCAAGACACGCCATACTAAAGACTATCTCCTGCATTAAAATACAGATCCACAAGTCTTGTCCACTATCTACCTGTCTTTCAGATCCACAGCTCCTGGCAGTTACCAGAAAGTTATGATCTTACAAGCAGTAATTAAAAGTAAGAATTAACATAGTTGGAACAATAACAGAATAGGCAAACATCAAAAACACTATTCATGACAAAGTCTAAAGCGAAAGGGTTTCTACACAATAATGTTCAGAATACAGTGCTCTCTTAAAAGGTCCTACAAGTATGATTGCCTAAAATGCATGAAAAACTGTCCAAGCTCATATCACAAAATCAGAAAAGGAAGATTCTTGATGCAGTGAGACAGAAAAGCTACAACTAGCAATCTTCACAGTAAAGCCTTCTGCTTTACGGGGATACAACGGTATTGCTTCCTCCATTCCACCCTAATTTTCACATTCAGAGTAACAGATATAAAATACCCCTTTATGGCAAATTCACTTTGTCCTGAGCAAATAGTCTCTACTAAGCAAAATAAATGCCTACGTTAGCCTACACACAGTGCCTGTACGTGGCACTGCGGCATGCACACGTTTACTGCCAGCAAGTCATTGCATGAGTTAGATAGTGGTTTTCCTCACTTACACATGAGGAAACATGCACAAGGAGTAAACTGGACAAGCGTGATCTTCAGCAACTCAAGTTCCACACAGTCAACAACTCACTTCTCAGGCCTTCCTAGAATGAGCTTAAAGCAGAGTAAAAGTTTCAGTGAGACTGCATACAAACAGTAAGAACCTTGGCAAAAATTAAATCAGATTAATAGAAATACATCAGCAAAGCATGTAGAGCTGGAGGAGGGAAAGGGATACAAAAGCAGTGTTTTAACACTGTCAGAGATGCACCAATAAACTCCCTCCTCATTACAATATCATCAAGTTAACAGATGGCAAAGCATTAACCAAACAAGAGGGTATCAAGAACTGCTAGAAAGAACAACACAGGAGGCTTTACAAGATACCAGCAGATGTTCCTGACCGTGTCCAAAAATATGCAATCACCTATACATCCAAAAGGATATCACTATCCCAAACAAGAAGATTAAAAGGCATTAAGCTAGATTTAAAACAAAACAGTACTAATGGGCTTGCTGGTATCACAGGCAGCCTCCAGCAATGTTTTGACTACCTTAATGTTACTCCCTTTCCACATTTCTCTAGGTATGTTTTATCCTGTAAAGACAGAAGTACCTGCACACACGTAAACTCAGACTCCTTGCTCCTTTTGATTCAGTCAAAGATGGATTTTAAGAAAAATCACAGAATTTTTAAAAAATTGAACTGAAGATGAAGACTCAAACTGATGTCACTGGAAAAGGCAACCAGGGCTGTAACTGAAGCCATGTCTAGCAGAGGGACGGAACAGCAGAGTCCACATGCATGATGCTGGACACAGGATGCTGGGTATATGAGATTATGCAGAAGCAGAATAACTACAAGCAACATACAGACCGTTGGACTTATGAGATCAGAAATAAAGTATTGAGGAGTCTCTCACTGTTCTTCCTAATAAAAGCCAAGCTCTGAACCACCGATTTCATCTACTTCAAATACACAGTTTCACTGCTCCTGCTCAGCTATTCCCACCACAGACATTCCCAAAAGATAAGAAGTTCCTTAGGTTTTCTATAAATTCTACCTCAAGAGGCAGTGCCTCAATTAGACATTTAAGAGACACTATCAAGAGCTACCCAAAACAACAAAACCACAGAAAACTTGCAATTGGTAATCTTTGCTTTACTTCTTTCTGCAAATAAAATTCTTCCTTGGAGAGAAGGGCTCTATACTAGTACAGAAAAAACTGTAACAAAGGAAATGTTTATACACTGAAATCCCCAAAAGATTTCTTGTAGCGTAACACTGCTGACAAATACTCATTAGAAAGCTCTCCTCCCAAAAAAAGGCACAAAAAGAATTACAGTGGTTAAGAGGGTAAGTGTAATTTCTAGGTCACTATAGGACCACTCAAACACTGGTCTCAATTCATGCTTCTTAACTGAGAAAGTTACATACTGAATCTGTCAGTAGCAGATGTTCTGCTTTTACTTTGGAAAAACGTCTATATTGGGGCAAAACGAGCAATATTTTATGTCCCACACATAAAAGCACTACAAGCAGCTCTGGAATGTGTGCAGCATGTCCCGCAGCTCCCATATTATTTGGTAATAACATGAAAGGAAGCAGTACTGATGTTTACAGCAGCATTAAGATGACCTGAACAGTTTTAAGAAAGGGACAACAGTATTCCCATCTTATACCTTGTAAAGAAAACTAAACCACAAAGAAATTAAAGGAACTTGCCACAACAACTCACTGGGCACAAAGAAAAGGCAGAACATACCCACGCAAACAGTGCCCTGTTGCCCCTGTAAGACAAAGAAGTAACTGGCATCCCCCAGGAGCAGGGTCAAGGCCAAGCGCTCTTGACACCCAGCGCTCCAGCAAGTACACAGGCAAAGAGGTACACAGCAAGTAAAACACAATCTGTCTGGTTTTCACTCACATTTAGCTCTTAAGAAGCATTAATATTGATTATAGTTTTCCCTATCCTGTTTTAACAGAACAGTTGGGTTTGTTTTTTCTTCTTTGTACGCTTCTCAACACAGAATACTCTTTCAGAGAGTCCTTCCTGAGCGTACAGACAGAGCACAGGTCGCAGGGAACAAAAAACCTAAAGAAAACAGTTAACATCAAGAGCTAAGAACATGGAATTTTAGAAGTGCAAGAGTAGAGGCACCGTGGCAGGTATTTCACTTGAGAGTTTTTTCACTGAAGTGCCTTCTCACATGCAGGCCAACGAGAAGCAGAGAGCTCTACGCTCAAACCGGGCAGCTGCACGGCAGAAGGCAGCATGGAGGTGCAGAGCCTTGTCAGAGCACTGCTGGGAAATCTCCACGGGCATTTCTTTTGCTGCAGCTTACCTTCCTACCAGCAGCAGCCAAGTCCTTGCAGGAAAAACACATGGCACGCCTGATCAAAAGAAAACTTGGATTCTCTGATATTTCAAAATGTTATCAGGAGTTTATATCACTGAGCTCGATCCTCCTGCTAGCGCATTAAATAAAGCATAAAATAAGAAATGCCTGGTGGCTTTTACCAACATTGCCTGTTGTACCACAGGAATGAGACGTACGTGTGCAAGACTTAACTTTCTCATGCTGTGGTTTGAAGCCACATCAGGATATTAAAAAACTCTGGTGCAGCATTGTCAAGCAAATTTACTTAGTCCTGGTTCTATTTCTCAATACACCCAAATCAAAAAGAGGAGAGGAAAAAGAAGCACTTTAACACTTAGTAAATCACCAACTTGTGCATCCAGTTAAAGGTGTATGCTGGTAGAGACTGCAAATCAATGGACTGATGTAAATTACTATTATTGTTTAAAACATTCTCAACAAGAAATACAAGGAAACCAAGCAGCTAGAAAGCAAAGATTTATAAACATAATTACTGAAATAAAAGTCATAGAAACAATATACATTCATCCTGGACCAGCAAGGCTCACTGACAATTAGAATACTGGGACAATGAATAAACTGATCATTTGAGAAGTCACAGCATTCGAGGCAGCACTGTTTAGAGAAAAACAATCATCAGTAAAGTGGCAAGAGCAATCCAGACAGTAATTATTCTGTAAAAGTAATTTTTATCCACAGAGAAATACCGTAATAAAGTACTCCACTGTACTATGGAGAGAATTCGAATCATGGAAAATAAGCAGCATGGGGAATTGCACAAGTAAGTCTCGTCAATCAAAAGCAACCAGCCTTATTGTGTGTTTTTGAAAGGATCGGATGAAGGGTAAAGTAACAGATGTACTATCTGAATAATAGTAAAACATTTGATAAAAATCTCTCTGAAGACTGTTACTCTCCAAAATCAACTCAAATTGGCTTGGACAGGAATACTACAATGTGACCTGAAACCCAATGACTAGTCATAATAAAAAAGCGAAAAGCCTAAAGCAGAAAATAAAAATAAATAAATACATAAAAAGATGAGCTCTTCAAGGGCTGGGAAACCCTCCAACCACCACTGAAAAGTGCTGAATCAATTTAGACTGATGTTCTCAGAAGTTAAAGTGATAAACAGCAATGGACTGCAAGTCTTGATTAGTGGGATACTGCAAAGACCGAAATTAGTTCTGATGCTATTCAGAAACAGAAGCAGCACTGAGTATGTTCATGAGATCCACAGATGGTATTTGCAGGTGGTAACAAACTTTGCAGATAAATTGCAATTGCCAGTTGGTACAAAACAGTAACAAGATGACCTAAAGTGATTAAAACCTGGTTTTTTTTTAAAAAAGCAAAATAAAGATTCAGTGGGTAGAGGGAAGGGACAAATGGTGGGAAGAGATCAAACTGATAGACATGGAAAAAGAAAACACTAAACATATTCCATTTTAGAGAAAAAATAACAAGAAAAAATACCAGGGCATGATACGGCAGATCAGAAGGTAAAACCAAAGACCCTTCTAGAGTATACTATCTGAATACACAGCTCCAGACCACGCTACAAAGAAGAGGACCTGTATGCACATCAGTAAAACTCATCTAGAACATGTCCTTCATTCCTGCAAAATCTACATCAAGAAGAACAATTAAGGTGATTTAGAGTTTGTTCCCTGCAGCACCGACATACACTCCACTACCTTTCCAAAGAGCTGTCTCCAATTTCAGCTTGCATAGAAAGGGGCTTACTACAGACCTTGCCTTCTTGCAGCCAAGCCTAGGGCTAATTATGCACCAGTCTCAGCCACCATGATATAGTCAGATAAACATACACAACTTAATACTCACAATTATTCAAAATACAAATGCCACAAAATTTCACCAATCTCCATTAAGAAAAAGAGATCAAGAAAGCAATTTCTTAACTTCTAATTTTCATGGTCACATACAGTCTGGGGCGGGGGGGGGGGGGGGGGGGGGCGGGGAGGGGAGGTAAATGCCTAAGTAGCTTCAAAAGCTCTTTTTTTTACAAAAGCATTTGGGGAAAAAAAGCAAACAAACAAAAAAAAACCAAGCACATACTTCTGCACTTTTTTTCAAGGGCAGTAAAACTTCTCACCTTTGCTGAAGTCAGTCAAGTTTAATCACCAAAACCAAAGGTTGATTTTGGTTGTAACCTACTTAGAAAATGATGACAATGTTCAAAAAGCTTCCTCATTAGGTTGCTGAGAAATTATTAACATTTGCAAAGCACTTCACTGTGCTTTATTACAGCTCCAAAGTGCCACACCAAGGTTCAACTTTGCAAATACAGATAGCTTCCAATCAAATTCAGGAAAACATTACTTGCAGTGGATACAACACTAGATTAATGTTGTTATACTTACCAATCAGCCAGCAGGGCTTCAAAGAAAACACAGGAAATTGCACATAAATATTGCTCTGTCCCATTTAACATGTATTTCTAAAGTTAGAGCATGAAAGCGTTAAATATTTTTGTTTTCCATTAAAAACACTCTTTACATGGCAAGGCAATTAAGTTATTTTGGCATCCGCTCCACATAAAGCAGCTGCTGTACAGTATGTTTTACTTTATAAAATATCTTTAATCAGCACACTGACTAGTTCTGTCATTTATAATTAAGGAGGTAAATGGCAGGTGCAGCATTAATTAGTGAAACTGAAGTCTCTGTGCAAGACATGCAGTCATACCAACTTAATGCTTCCTAGGAATAGGAATGATTGCTAACAGCTTTGCACCACAAACTTGACTAGGTAAGACCATGCCAAGAAAGAGGGGCAATTACAACACAGTTATGCTTCTGAAGCCTTTAAAATCTTGTATTACCAGATTTGTTTCTTAAACTCTTCCTCTGAAAGTAAGAATAGAAAAATAGTTCAGGAGTGCAAAAGCCTACCCACTAAGCCATCCTGTGAGAGTCTTTGTGTCTGCTTTACAAACAACATGAGGGGCAGGGGGCAGAGGTACAGATCAAGAGATAGGCGAAGTGGTTCTCTTAGCTGAGATTTTCCCAGCCATCAACTAAGAAATGGGCTAGCCCAACATCTGCAGAAATGTCCACGCTCATAATTTAAAAACAGAGCTACTGTTGCAATCCCTTCCCAACATGAAAGTAGGACCACCAGCCCTACAATTACCCTCATAACAATTCTGCGATTGCCACCTTAAGAGGTTGTGGGTTTTTTGGAGAACATCCATAGTCTGCGAGTTAAATTAAATCTCTCCTTCCTTTTAAAACTGCAGAGGTTATCTTGGCTTGAAGGACTTCTGAAAGGTAGCTTTACAGCTATTTAGAAATCTTTAGACCGTACACATTCAGCAAGAAGTCCTACAAGATGAGTAACACTTCCAAAGAAGTGGCAGTCATCCTCAACACCAGTACTACGCAGCGCTGGGTCCTTGGCAGACCACAGCCCAGGGTGGTGCATTCATCATCTCTGTGTTCACCTGTTCTGCAGAGTCCCCAGGCACCACCTCAGCATGCAAAACTGTTCAAAAAAACAAGTGCAGTTGGTGAGACTAAAATAATTACAGTGTTATGGTGTCATTTGTAAACTAATAGTCAGCTCATGCCCAAGCAAATGCTCTCAGACACTTCATTGGTTTTGGCCAAACTAAGACTGCAATTTGAAAGAAGCCAAGAAGCCCCACTTTTGCATTACTTCAAGGCAAAAAGATTAACCCTTCTGATTGCCACATTACCTAAGCTACGTTTCAAAAACAACTCCAATATGTGTCCTTCAGAAGTGAAAGCACAACAGTACATCAAACAACACATTTGGTAATACAGTAGTAAAGTAGTAATAAAGAGCCTTCTGCATTAATTTTAAGAGAATCTATACATTTCTGCCTAAACTCACATAGCAGATTGCCACATCTGTCTTGAATAGAAAGCAATATAAACACCAGGCAAAGCAACTGCACCCTGTGCTATGAACCAGAAGACCAGCTGTAGACCTCTGTAAAATACCAACCTCACAAATATCATACAAGGCATTCAATTGATTTGTGCTTCATTGATGCTAAATGAATGTTTCTTCAGTGGGTTGACAGTGCCTTCCACATGCACAGAAACAAGCACTTCCAAGGCAAACTATAGTAAATAAACAGCAGCGGATGGAAGGCAAACTTATTTGTGTTTTTCTTTCAGTGCTAATTTTGACTTAAAATTGAGTCTTCTGGGAAGGAACACAATCCCTAGCTGTGTGCAGTACCCCCTGCCAACCAACTTATGAAGCAGAACTGCTACTGACTCACAAATGAGTTATTCATCCATCCTCCTTCTGACAAGCAGAAAAAGTACACGACCACGGCTGACAGAAGAGAAAACAAAGATTCAAACAGAGGGATTCAGGAAGGGTAGGAAGGGTAAGAAGGAGAATTTAGAAAACAAGGATGCTGTCTGTGATAAAGACAATTTGTTATACTCTGCAAGAAGACACAACGACAATAAACCACTTTTAATCAGACTTGTAATTCCATAAATGAACCAATAATGAGCACTGCATGAGCAAATCAAAAAGGCCACCATTTATAAACACCACAGTATTTTGTCTGAAAACGCAAAATGAGACAGTGGAATTTCAATAATATTTTTTAAGCCTTTTCAGATTAGGCACAATCAGCATGGGTATGTAACAGCTGATTTGAACTAGCAGAAGAGAACTTAGGGAGAGGAAAAAGGTTTGTCTACAAATGGGAACAAGCACCACTAGGGAACAGACTTCAGAGTACATGTGGGGGTTAAACAGAACCCTTCCAGACAGGTGCAGCTCTCAGCTGAAATATTTCAGACAGCAGTATTCACATTTATATGCTATCACAGACAATTTCAGTTCCCAGGCAGGTCTAAGACAGTGATACTCATATAAACTCTCTGAGAAGACAGCAGCCATGCCCTACCATATGGTCTGGTACAGTTCAGCATATGGGATTGGTTGCGACTGTTTTCCTTTTCCCAAAATTAGCATTAAAATATAAGTGATAGCTTCAATTAGAAGCAAAGCAACCTGAGCTCAAAATATTAAATTAGAAGTAATCCAATGTTCTTAGACAATGTAGACAACAAAAAAATTTACAGTTAACAAACTGGGGGTATAAATATAATTAAGACTGAGAACAGAAATTAACACATAAATAAATCAATTCCTCTACTACTATGGCACTGAGCAATATTTACTACCAATGCGGATAGAAAGAGAGATGTTTATAGCATTCTCACAGAACAGAATTAAAATCACATTCCCCAGTCTGTCAGTTCACATAAAAAAATGTATCAAAGAGGCTAAACTACCTTCTGCCATTCAAAAAGCTTCATTAGCTAAGGCAGCTGCAAACTGGTAAAGCAACCTGAAAAAGCCTGCTTTACTATTTAACTTGTTCAGTCTTAACACAAAGAGTTCTACTTTTCTTTATGGTTCAGCTTCCTTTTATGGATACCATGAGATCCACAGGTTCCAATTCTAAAAGTACTCTCTACCAAATGGTGGTGGATCATTTGATATCATATGATCAATACCAAATGATCACGTTTTGTATCATTGTATGTACATATCACTAAAATTCACACTGAACGATTTGGTGGAATCTGATTAAAATGAGATAGCATTCCAGCTCTACAGACAGTTATGTTATATGAAGTACTCAGCTACATTGGAACAGTTAAAAGATACATCTTACTTTCCCATCCAAACCGCATAGCTTTCAGGGAGTTGTGGAACAAAAAGCATGGATCTTCCAGTATCAACATCTACCGCTCCAAAGAAGCCTGCTTCAGTTACTCCAAAAGTCCAGTGAAAGTAAGATTCCTAGGTTAAGACAAAATATATTCTTAAAAGAAAACCCTCACTTGTACCAGCTCTAAAAATGCACTACAGTACATACTAATTCCTACTTCCACATATCTGAAAGACATCTCTCTTGCTTTTGGAAGGGGGGGAAACAGTTTAGGTCTAAAGCTTTTCAGACTGATTAGTTTTACATTACAATAATACAAAAAACCCCTCTGTTGGCAACTTCAAAGGATCAGAGATTAATAAGCTACCATAAGAAATAAACAGGTCAACTCAGCACAATAAACATACACCACACAATAAAATACATTCTTCCAGTCTAGAATTAGGGAATGTATTATCAGGAAGAAACAATCATGTCACACGAGACAAGGCAAAAGCAGAGTGCAGATTCATTGGGTTGAGACAGCAGAGTGCTGAAGTGAAGACCCAGCCTCCCCCAGAGAAGAGGAAGCTGCACTAGGAACAGCCTGTAGCCGAGAGTAATTTTAAGAACAAGCAAGCAAACAATGAAACACCTAACAGTACAGAGATGAATTTTGGTAAGGACAGGCTTATACTCTGATACCCTGAAAGGTGCATCTCCTCTAAAACCAGACCAATACCTACATTAAGATATGCGCTATCTAGATTAGAATTTATAGGTTTTGTTTCTTCATAACATACAACTGCTCAATTAAATTCACAAAACAAAGTACTGTAGCAGCCATGCAAAGCATGGGGCACGCATAATTAGAGTTCTGTTACGCCAACTTTCCCAAAGAATGCATTCAGCATGACTTAGCAAGTTACTAAGGCCTATTTGTGACAGACAAACACATGGGTACTTAAGGAAAAGTCTAATTTGAGAAGACACATGTTGTAAATTCTAACATACATACTGCTTTGTGGAATATACTATTTATAAAAGCTTGAAATACGCTTTTCTATTAATTATTTCAGTTTAGGTCCACTGTAACATGTTTCACTACAGAAAGAAGGTTATTTTTTGGGTCACAAACAAGAGTGAAAAAAACTAAGAAATATTCCACTGCTGTCTTTAATATTACATTAAATACTGATAGGCAGTAGGGCCTTGAACAGGGTTTAGGCCCTTTAAACCAGATAAGAAGCCTGCATACTAAAGCACTGAAAGAGAGAGTAACTCGAAGCTGAAGAGGCAATGTTATAAAGAAGCCAAGTTATTTAAGTGAAGCAAGGCAATGCACACAAGAGGTAAAGAGAAAATAATTAAAAATTGTTTAAAAATTCACGCAGTTGAAGAGAGTTTCTTAATTTGATCTGAAGTTTTGATTCAGCTCTTACCTGCCGAAACACGATACCAGTATCAGTGCAGTATCTCTGGGTTTCTTCTCCACCCTGCAGCAGAACAACCGAATTCTTCTGAACATCCTTATTCTGTCTCAGGCGATCACACAGTCGTCTTCTATTCAAGGCAAAGAGCGCTACAGGCACTTTCAAGGTCTCATTCCCCAACCAAAAGGCAGGTCTGGAAAAGATTTTTTTAATTGACAATTAACGGAAGACAAAGACAGTGGTTAGCACCATTCAGACACACAGCGTTTGTTACTTCAGTCTAGAACAGAAAAGGAAGTTTAGTTCAACTCTACAAACAAGACGCTAGTCACTCAAGGGGAAGAGATGCTGTGTACAAACTTTGCTCTCGAGTGATGATCAAACACTGTTCGTATGAGTACCAAAGGAAAAAGATGGCAACAGGAGACAGGGCTGGCTGCAGCTATGGCCCACTGCATGTCACTCGTTACATTTCTTTAGGTAAAGCAACATGAAAAGTAGATGCAGAAAGCGACCACAGCCTAGGTCGGCTGAGTAAAGGCAAAACAGGAGAGAAGAAAACGAGTTCTGAGTTACTGAAAACAGAAGTGGAAGGTTACGTTAAGTCTGGCAAACTTCAGCAAGTCCTTCTGGGAAATGTTAAGTAGCTGAAACACTGAAGAGGAAAAGATGACAGACAGCAGACGCAGAACAACAGCATTTCCCATTCTCACACAGTATCTGCAAAGTTCTTTTCTGTGTACGAACATTTATTCTTGCATGCATACAAGCGGATTCAGCAAGTGACTGAAGTCACACACATGGCCACAGGAGCATGTCCCAGGTACCAGTGACCTCCTGCTACACATCACCACCTGCCCCTAAGGCAGCACAAAGGTGCTGAGACAGCCCAGAAAGTTTCTGAAAGATTGTACTCAACAGAGCCACAACTGGGAGAATAGACTTTAAAAGTAGAGAGCTCTCTCTTAAAATAAACTGATTATTAAGTAATTTAGGGTGTTTAAAGTGCCACAAGAATATATTGCTGATTCATTCACATTTGTTATAGGTCCATACCTGCACTTTTTGGAGCTTTACTAGTGGAAGGACAGTAGCTTGTTGTAGAATTTTTTTTTTTTTTTTTAAATCAGATGAGGAGAGAAGAATCTAAGAGTATTCCCTTTTTTCATGTTTAATATAGCAAAGCTGTGCTTTGGAGCTTCAGTATTACTGATGAATACGTGTTATCAAAAAAATCCTATGATTTAAGCCCAGTTTGTCCCTCCACCTCAGCTTCTCTCAGCTTACTGGAGACTGACTGCCTAGATGGTCATTTCCTATCAGACACACTTCTAAAGGAGATGACAGAAAGGTGCAGTTAAATTGTTACTATGTTAAAATGACAAGAAATTAACCACCAAGGGACTTAACCTTAGAGAAGCAGAGCTCCACATCTTAATTATTATATAGTTTTCATAGGCAATCTGAAAGGTAACCTTTGATTTATAGCTGCATAAAGTAACCTCCTGAAAGATTTTATCAGCATCAGAAATGTAAACCCTATAATTTCTTACTGCATACACAGCATAAAAGAGCTAATAAAGTATTTTATTTTACTTGTTTATAACTACTTGATATAACAGCGTAAGTAATTTTAGAAGGTGAAAGATTGCTCTTGCTAATACAATTTTCAAACTATCCACCTAGGATTTTAGCTGATGGTGCACAAACCCCAAACGTGTTTATTTTTATTACTTCACACACACACCCGATAACCCAGCAACATGGCAGGTGATCATTACAAGGGCTGCAGACTAACTATTGTGGCACATCAGCATAGCGTGGAAGCACAGCATAAGCTTTCATTTTGGGGTACCCATGCCTGTACGAAGAATGAAGCAACTTCATACAAACCTAGCAAAAGCTACTGAAAGTTTTAAATCAGATAGTGAACCTTAAACTAAATATGGGCAAGGCTTTTTGAGTGCAAAGCTGTGGCTCAGCAACTCAGCAATGCACAAGAGGTTGAAAATGCTGTTATCCAAGCAAGATCACCCCCTGGAGTAATTCCATGCAGGGGCCCAGAAATCATACACTCACCTTATTGCAAGTATAAAAGGGAAGAGAGAACATCATCACATACCCTGATGCTATAGGGTTGCTCTCAGATCTTTGTATCTGCTGATAAAAAAACTAAAACCAAAAAAAGGCAGAGGTTGTAGCACAACCTGCCTTATGTTTTGCTTCAAAGTAAGGAAAAAAAGTCACCTTTATTGTAATTTTACCTTCTTCACAAGTTTCCTTTTGCTGTGATTTAAAAAAAAAAAAAAAAAAGGACTCTGACCTCCCTATCTGTGCCTATTCCTACACCCTGGAGCTCATAGGAAGCTGCTGCAAAGGCACATTTTCATCTCCATTAAGTTTACTATTAATGCTTTTATTGCACTTAAAACCTTTGACAACCAAAATGAGACTCAAGGAGAAGTAATGATGTCAGGCAGCAATTCCTACTGGTAGTCTCACTAAGCCACTTCAAGAATGTCTTCTACTGGGATCTTAACACTCTGAAATGCATTCTGATGCAAAATGATGGTTCTTCTGCACATTTTATCTGAGTCCATGGCAAAACTGTGTTCCTCCTTATATATAACAGATCCCACTGTCCCTGCTTGAATTTGATGCCACAATATTCATCAACAGCAGAATTTGGCCCTGTACAGTTGTTTTAGACTTGCACAGTTTTTTCACAGGCATGGCCTTGGTCTCTATTTTAAGCATTTATTCACAGAGATAGTGGTCAAACACTGCTCGAGCAACTATGGGTGCTGCCATTACCTGCGTGAGATTTGAGGACTGATACAATCAACTCTTTGGATGCTGAAATGAGGGATATTCTCCAGAAACCAGGTTTGGTGGCCTGCAAGAAAGCTAACAACCACTCTTCAAAAGTACTTGTTCCCACGAGAAGCAGAGCAATCAGAAAAGGGGGAAAAGAACCCCTGCTTTTCCACAAGAAAACAAAAAGCCCCTGGAGACTCCTGAGGACTCCAGTCCTGTTGTTCAGGAAGTGCTTGATAATGTGCATCCACGGTACTGGAAGAAAGCACAAGTGCTCCTAGGTAAACTAGGGCAGCACAAGCATATTTCTTCTTGGGAAAACCAGGGAAGCTTTGCAGGCAAAGAAGATGTAACGGCCACAGCAGCTGAGCATGCTGGACGCCGCAGCAAGGGCTGCAGGATGCAGGAGGGCTGGGCTGAGTGTTGTTGCAAATACTGCTCTGTTCCTCAGATTCTCTGCTGAGCACTCATCTGTTAATTCATGCCTTGGACTGTACAAGCTTGCCAAGCAACAGACCTACTTTCACAACTGAAATTCTGCAGAGAAAACCAGCTAGATTTCAGAGAGAACTTGACTTAGAGAAGCTTGCTTCCTCCACACCCTTTGTCCTCTCTTCCCTCCTGCAAGCACTCGGGTACCAAACTGACAGCACCCTCATGGACTAACAGCATGGCAAGACACACAGGTGCTGCTTTTCCTGCAGATGCTGGGTCACTCTGCACATGTGAGCCCAGCACGAGCTTTCCACAACTTATGCAGAGGCTCTTTCCAAGACTAGCACTGACAGAGGAATTCAAGTCTTACAGAAAAAAAGGTATGGCTGTACACCTGGCTTTCTATTGCAAATAATGATTTGGGAAGAGAACTCTCACAGTACCCAAGATCACAAGAAAAGTCTTCACATACAGGACTTGCTGTGTAACCATCGCTCTGTTGTGACCATTGCTCTGTTACTAAGAAATACATGGAAGGTAAGTAGGTTAATACTGGCCTAATCTCTTTTCCATATTCCTTCCAGCCCAACTGTTACAAACCCCTGTGACTACGTAGAACTGTCTATGCCGTGACTATTTATTTAGTGCTTTTTCAGTTTCAAATATAAGAAGTCATTGCTATGCCACTTGTAGTAAGTTGAGTGGGTGCATGTATATTACTGCCTCACATGTGTATCAATCCTGCAAATACACATACAATTACAGCGTAATCAGCGTAAAACTCTCTGTTATTTGCCACCTAACAATACTACCACAAAGTTCTTGCTAGAGAGGGAATTACAAGCTTTCAATTTTCGTCTGTGATCTCTAATCACTCAGTTTATATCACACAAGGCACACAAATATCAGAATTTAATTAGTACAATACATTAGCTGGTCCTTCAAGGTCTGTTTCTTCTATTAGTGCAAGGACTCTGGCATGTCCAGCCACAAACTCAACTCAGAACTCTCACTCCTCTTTGCAGCTATGCAAGCTTCTGCAAATAAGCATTAGTCAGTGTCAGAAGTGGCTACTTGCAAGACCAGGACAGGACACGTGAAGCTCAGCTTCCTCATCTTCTCTAGTCTGGTACCAGAATTCAGCCATTGCTCAGTCTGGTAAAGGTCTCCCACAGTAGCTGACAGTTTCCCTGCTAGCTGTCACACGCAATTTTTATGATCATTTAGGCCCAAGCCCACACAAGAGCTCTTTTATTATGTTATACTGGAAGTTAAACGCAGCTAGGAACATTAAACTACACCTGTTTCTTTAAAGGGTATTTTTCTTTTGCCTGGAACTGTTGGTTTTTCAATGCTTGTTTCAGAAGTTTTGTATTTTCAGAGAGCTTACATTTTGTTACTGTATGATCCATCTAACATTTTGAATTTGTTTTGATGCAACCACCAGAACACATTGGTAACCAAAAATCCTATTTTATTTCTGTTTTTTCCACCATTTTTCAGTTAACCTTCTGTACTTCTGTTTTTTTCAGAAGAAAACACACGGACTGCCATTTCTGTTCTACTGAGGTCACACAGACAGGATCCAGATTTCGATGAAGATGAGAAACCACTGAAACTACTTTTCAAGAAGTTATCACTCATTTGTTGACTGGGCCTTATTTATTTGTTTGTTTTGAGCAACTAAGTCATCCACACCATCTTGAAGTCTGGCCAATTTTTAATGCTGTTTCCACATCAAATACGTGAAGCACAAGAGGCCTACACTAACAGCAGCACAAGCAAACAAGCGACACATGGGAAACACGAGAAGCAACTACTACTGTTTAAGGTGTAAACTGGATGTTTTCTTCACGGCCAACTTGGTGCTCCTTGTAAATAAGTCAACAATTTTAAGTCCCAGCCCTGTTGGATGCCCTACCTACCTACCCCAGCACAACCCTGCATCCCTGCACAGGGAACGCCTGGTCAGCGCTGGGGGAGAGGACCTCACAGGGGAGCAATCTCCACCCAAAACCAAAAGAGTGGGAGCCAAGGCCCAGCACGACCTTTTTCTGGCGACTACAAAAAGTTCCCCTCCTCATTTTGATACATCTTTAATGGCACCTTCTTAAAGCACTGGAAGAAATGGCCGAATTTAGCTATAAAATGTGGGAGAGACCTCGCGCCAAGTAATCCACAGACACCTTTGCGCACGATTTTCCAAATCTAACGCAACTTAAAGGATAACCCACGCCGGGAGGCACCGCCGGACCGACCCGGCGGTAACCGGAGAGGCCGCCGCGGTGCCCGTGGGACCCCCCAGCTCTCTGACCGTCCTACCCAAAACCTGCTTTCGTTTCAGGGAGCCTCTGCCCCGGCACAGGCAGCCCGGCCTTCCCTGCAGGCTGCACGGCAACAGCCTGCTGCCGGGCCCGGCCCTCCCCAGCCCGACGGGGCACCCACCGTCCTCCGGCACCCCCGACGCACCCGGGCCCCCCCGCCAGCCCCACAGAGCCGGGCCGCCGCCGCGCAGCGCCCGGCGGAGGCGGGGGCAAGCCAGGAGGCCGCGCAGCCTCAGCGCAGGGCCCAGCGGGCCCCTTGAGGAGCGGGGAGCGCCGGCGGTAGCGCGGCCGAGGAGCGCTGCTTACCCCGCCGCCGCGGCCATGTTGCCTCGCCGGACTTTGCCTGTCATGTGACGGCGGGGCCGGGCGGGCCGGGCCGCTGCGGAGGGGCGCGGCGCGGCGCGGCGCGGCGGGGCGGGGCGGGGCGGGGGGGACGCCTCCCCGGGCCCCCCTGGCCGGGGAGCGGGGCTGCGGGCTCCCCTCGGGCCTTGCCGGCGCAGCCGGGCCGCGGCTGTCCCCGCAGGCGGCTCCTCTCCTCTGGCAGGGGAAAGGCCCCGGCGAGAGCCGGGACTTGGGCTCCTCAGAGAGGGGTGGTCTTCGCTGGGAACGCTCTGCAGCGGCGCCCGAAACTGGGGAGGGCGTTCTGTAACCGCGGCCTCGTGCGCTGGCCTCTTGCACAAGAAACAATGAGAGCCCTCGAAGCTGAAAGCTGTATAATGGAAATACAACCTTTTACAGGGATTGCTGTCTTTTACCACAGAGCTCCCCTAAAGAAAGGGTTGCTCAAAAAATCCATTTAATGTGCCGTGCTGCTATACTCCCTGGAAGAGATGCTTTCCACTTGGCATTTTGAAATGGAGAAGGTGTTTAACAACAGCCTTCATGCATGGTCTGCTGTAGACACCACCAGTCCTTGGACTCGCCCCACTCGGCTGAATTTTGCTCCTGTGCACTCAGATGTCTTCAGAACTTGAGTTGACTTGTTCTTGCCTCAAATTATAAGCTACCTGAGGAAACCAACAATTCATAGGCCAGGGTTCACATGGCCAGTAACCACCATACAAAGAAGATACCCAGAAGCATGAAATACCGCATAAAGAATGAGAGAAAGGAGCTCTGCTCCGTGACCCGAATACGCTGTTCCGCTGCTCTGCGCCTCGATAACACAGGGATAAGCACGGCTCTGAGCTGGCAGCTCCTCACAGGTACCGCTGCCCTCCCTTCCTGGAAGGAAAGCGCAAGTCCTCGCTCTGCTGCCGCTGAGCAATCCCACTTCTCTGTCGTTCTGGCACTGATCTCAAAAGAAAGTACTGTGATACCACAAAATATTTGGCTAATACACCTGGAGGGTCCGCTTCCACCAGAAGCGCTTGGGAAAGAGAGAGGAATGCAGGGCAGCGAGAAGAGCGGGCAGGAGGAGGATCATAAAACACATGGAGCTTGAAGTTCATGTTTGTTATAACAAATCAGTGCACTGTTAGTAAGAAACATGCATGATTAAAACCCTTTTTTGGT
Source organism: Pelecanus crispus (assembly GCF_030463565.1). Taxonomy (NCBI): domain Eukaryota; kingdom Metazoa; phylum Chordata; class Aves; order Pelecaniformes; family Pelecanidae; genus Pelecanus; species Pelecanus crispus. The sequence continues at coordinate 37,216,783 of NC_134650.1, forward strand.
TGGCCAAATTGTCCACTAGAAGTTGGGAGAAAACTGCAGCTACTCATGCACAGCTGGCTCTGAAGCGGTGTGTGAGAGCTGCAGGGCAATTGCAGGGAAAGACTGATTTCAGAAAGTCTGGAGAGGAGTGTGTAAATTAAGAAAACTAGAAAAGTCAAGTAGTCATCCTCTAGCTCTTTACGTTTTTATGCCCAAGGGTCACAGACCTTTACTACAAAATGAAAAAACTGGAAGCTTCTTTCATGGCCTGCCCTTTTGACAAGGAACAATACTTACTTTTGGTTCCAGATTAATGGATAAAGCCCCATTTTAAACATTATCATTGATAAGCTGTTGAAGTTCAAGGAACGTCCTTCAGTTTATGCAGACTGAAAAAAGTTTTTTTAACGTAAACCAGAGCAAAATATTTTACTGCTTTCAGTCCGCTAGTGGTGCTCCCTTCTGCTTAGACTGCAGAGGAATTAGTGGGAGGAAGCAGGGAAACTCACTTTGCCTTTCCTTCTTCTGTCAGGGGCAGAGAGAAAAGCCAAAGCCTTCAAGGCATTCTTCCAAATACTGTCATTAGTGGCTTCAGGCATTCATTCTTCCCAGCTCCTCTCTGCCTACCCATACACTTGCCCTCCTTAGAGAAAAGGTCTTCTGCATTGTCGTATCTGCTCTCTAAAATGGGTTTTCTGGGTCTCCTTGTCCTGTTTATTTTAATTTCTTCATCTCTTCCCCTTGGGTCATTTTACCCTCCTTCCCAAAACAATCACTGAGATTTAGAAGAGCTACCTGCATTGTATTAAATCTCAGCAGAAAATAAGACTCCATTCCTTAGGAAAACAAATGTGTTTTATTTTATGTTGTTTGTTACCTAAAATATACTATTCTCCTGTCTCAGGACTGAAAAGAATGAAACTTCTGTACTACGCACAAATTAAATTCATTTGCAAGGTGGCTATACTGGCAGCCAGTTGAAATGCCAGCCACAGGAATGATACTGGCAGCCAGACTGGGAGCAAGACCAGCTTCATTGCACACACAGATAATTCTGATTCTCTCTGCACTGCATTTGACTCTGCAACTGAGATAACACAGGGGTGGACCTTAATATCCGAGAGACTAATTTAGAGCATTTCTCTTTAAAACAAGGTTTGACTGATCATCATTGTCACTTATCTCCCAGTAGGACTTCTCTCTGTGGTCAGGAACATCCTCTCTCATGTTGAAGGCCTGATTTTGCACTTTTGGCATCTTCAAAATCCTCACTGTAGCAGTCTGGATGTACAAGAGATGCAACACTGTAACACGTGATGGGATTCTGCACTGGCCAGATTCTTGCTCAAAAATCTAATTTAAATCTGCCGTGTGAGCACACCAGAAGCAGGGTAAGGGCTCTAAATCTTTAGCCGTTATTCAAACACGGAACAGAACAATGTGCTGCTTAAATAGGGAAAATGCAAATCTGCAGAATGAGACAAAGCAAAACAAAAAAGCACTTGAACACAAGCATCCCCTGGCCTGTTGTGTCCTTGCACTGGGGAGGGGGGGAGTAACTGCAGTCCTGCAGTCTTGCTCTGAATCCAGCCAGTGTCTTTCTGAATTACATCCAGCTGTAGACAGTCCCTGAGGGTCCCTAGGAAAATTTCCTTTCCCTTACCTCTGAGACTCAGCTGCGTATCTCCTCCCAGCTCCTACGCAGTTTGTACTCCTGCTCCTCGTAGGACCTTCTGTCTCTCCTCAGGCTATGTACTAGTTAGCCAAAAGTAACTAAATTGCATAAGAAGCTCTTTTTATTCTTATTATAAAGATTTGAAACTACTCAAATTTTCTGATGCAGACATTCACCTGGCAGAAAAGACTTTGGAAATACTAATGGAAAAGTTACTTTAACAATTGGTCACTACGCACTTAAACAAGAAACCAGCATTGGTAAATTGGTACCAGTATTTTTCTACTGCTGTTCATCCCTCTGTATTTTAAGTTTTTATACTGCTGTCCTGGCAGCATCTTAGAGTTCAGCACCATCAGTGAGTGCATTTGCAGCTTCTGCTATCCTAGCTGAAAAGAAATAATGTTAGGTTAATAAACCTTCCTTTTATGACACAAAAAATTACATAACTGTTGTGAATACAGGTCAAGATATTTTGCCCTGGTTTTACAGTATGAAAATCCAAAGTTAGCAGGGGCAGATGTAGTCCAAATACGAACTGGGGGAAAAGGAAGGACGCTACAGCTGTGATGACAGCATGTGCCTGGGGAGCATCACCCCTCCCTCCTGCCCTCCAGCCCAGGTTGGGTGTCAAAAGAAGAGGTAAATACTCTCTGACTGCTGCACAGTGCTTGAGCTTCTCTCCTCCTTTGGGAAATGCAGTTGGTGAGAGACCCGATCATCCAGGACTGCCATGAGGGATCACAGAGCCACACTTGAGAACATAGTGCCACAGTAAGAAGTCTTGACCTGCCAATGTCACGACATGAAGTGGGGAACAGGGTCTCATGCTGAGTGACTAAGGTCACCACAGGCTCTGCTTAGTAAATCCTTACCTGGATATAGGACTAGACTACAAGTTTCAGCTGATTTCCTAAATATCTATAAAGCTTCCACATTATACATGCCATCACAAAACCAGAAGTAATAGGAAATGCTGGTTTATGAGTGCACAATTTTTTCTAAGTTCAGCTTAATCTGTTTTTCTGATGAGTATTCCCCCCAAAAAATTTTTGGAAGTTAGAGCATTGTTGGCTGAGATGCTCTGTGACCTTCTTCACTTGGATGGTAGAGCACTGGCTAGGCAAAGAACAACAGATAGAGTTTGTAGTTATATGAGCAAAAGTGTTTTATACATTGTAGAATCAGCTGTTAGTCCAAAGTATTTTTACAGTTTGTGAAAATGTGTTAATACTGGGGTTTTTTCATTGAATTACTGTACATAGATCCCTAGCATTTCATCACTGAGAGATACATGTGCTGCCTTTGTTTGATACAATGGCCACAAGTCTTTAACTTGGAATTAAGATTACAAGGTCCCTTCAAAGTAACACATTGAACAAAAGCATCTGCCTTTGGCATTTTCATCATGAAACAATTTTGAGTAAATTTTCCCTCAAGCACTCAATGTATACTGCTGTATTGATCTTTTGAACCTTGAAATAAAAGTGTGATTTTTTCCCAAAGCCTGCTTGAACTAAATTATTATAAAAGACAAGAAAGGTAAAGCATTACATTGTCTCATTACTCTCCCCATTGACTTTCACTACAGAGTAAGAAAATCTAGTATAATCAAAATGTGCCCATCAAGGATCGGACAGTCTAAGGTAGCTTCTCCAGCTATTCATTGATCTTTACAAAATTTTATAATTTTATTGCTTGGCATGTTTTTTTTGCAATTCCTTAGTATAGACTGCAATTGTTTCATTTAAATCAATCTGCCCATCTGTATTTATAAGTTGCTGCCACGGAAACTATTATCTCATAAAAATGTATTAAAACAGCACTATCAAAACTGCTTGGAAGAATTATTTTCAGGGGCGGGGAGGGGTGTAGGGGGTGGGGGGGTGTGGCCTGTTAGGTTTTTTAAGAATTAGTGGCCAATGTGATGATCTCTGTAATGTTTCTCTAATACCTCTGGCAGCTTGAAAGAATCCATTTTTGTATATTGCAACATACTGTTTTGCTTCAATAAAAGGAGACTTCTCAATGATTTTCAGTCTGTTTGCTCATATATTGGGCTTTTTGCTAACTCATGGCCATGAGGCACAGTTTACACCTGTCTGTGTGTCCTTTCAATAGTGCCCAGCACCATGACTCTTTTTTTTTTTTTTTCCCTAAGCATTGTGTGCCCTTGTACTACATTAAAAAAATGTGCTGTGTGATGTGAGTGTAGTTCAGTCATGACTAATTGCCAGGCATAAGAGAGCCACTATCCTGTATTTTCTTTTTTCATAATTGTTACTAGTTAGAATAAACAAAAACGTCCACCTATCATACTAAGTAAGTTTTACAGAAAGTGCTGTAGTGAAATTTTAAAACACTGGGTTTAGGACATGAATGTAGTAAGTATCACTGCAGCCATTATGCCAATAACATTACCAATGCTACCGTGGACATATCTGAGAACAAAATTCCTTCACATTACTTATGATTAGTTTCCTCAGCATTTCTTATTTTCAAATGCACAGGCTTTTTCTACAAAGAGGAGTGGCACACTGGGTATATTTTGAAGGGCAAAACCAAAGGTGCTTTGCACCATCTTCTAGAGTAGAAGTGCGGGAAGAAGCTGATGAAGTTCCTGTACTATGTGACAGAAAATTTTGTCTAGCCTGCACGTATGAACATACGACCAATTGTACAATGGGAAAGCATCGCTTCTCGTGCAAGTTCCCTGTGGTACCACAAATTTACTGGAACTCTTGCAATATATTGTACAGTTATAATACAGAACATGTTTACAAATCTTAATTTTTCTTTCATTACTTTCTGCATAATATACTCTCCACCCAGTGCATAACAAATCCCCAAACAAGCTTATAATATGCTTATGTAAATATTTTCTCAAAAGATTAATGCCTTCAGGTTTTTGCAGATTATGATTCATATCTTCACACCAATTTAAACTCAGATTTCCCACTTTTTGGTAAGAAAACCCTCTTTAATTATTTACTATTTATATGGAAAGTATTTTCCACTCTGAGATATTGCATTAAAATTTTAAGCCACTGGTTTATCAAGATCTGCATTTTGTTGATGATGAAGAAATTGCTTTCTTTTACACAGACATATTGGAGTTATCTGAAATGAGGTTTTTCAGGCTTTGCATGGCCAAGATTTCCTTTTTTCTGCTTCAAACAGTCCTACCCTCCTTGCCAGGAAAGAAACACCTGCTTCTTCTGATGCTGCCCTCTAATGACAGAAACCACTGCTTCTTCAGCTTTGCTTTTCTTACACTGTTCCGTTGTGCGGCAACAGTCGGTCTAAGGGGGCCGAGTGACAGCGAGGTTGCCATGGAGCCGTGTCTGCCACCACCGTGAACTCGGTGGTGCAGCCGTTCCTGGCGGAAAGTCATCAGTGTTCCTGCCCCAAAGTCACTCCCAGGGTTAGCCCTCAGTGCCAACTGCAGAAGATGAGATACACCACTTCCTATTCGTACAAGTCACTCATCTAGTCTCCTCTGCATCCGACTAGAAATTTAACCCAGCTGGCTCCAGCTTCAATTTAAAACCAAAGTGATAAGCAACTGGCCATCGGAATATCTAATCACAGCTTATGTCCTGTGACTGCAGCACTGTTTCAGTTTGGTCAGACCACTTACGCTACCCAGTGTCCAAAGCTCACTCCCATGAGCAAGCTCTAACCTGGGATCTTGGGAAGGAATGGAGGGGATTGTGCAATAATATGCTAGAGGACAGAGAAGATAAAAACCAAGAGCTTGTGAATCAGGGAATTCAATTATCTTTTGAACTGTAAAAAGTGGCTATTTTACACAACCGCTCTCTCCTCAAAAGACAAAATACAGCCTTTCTCCCAGGCGGTGGAAACTGTGCCAAAAGTACAAAGTGCACTAAGGATGTTATACGCCTCTTCGCCTTTTAATGAATCGACTGACTAACATTTATCTTAAAAATGGGTCATATTTACAGGCGTTTTTCAAAGACTACCACTTTGATAAGAGTGAGACTGGGTTCACCGCAGAGACGCTCAGCCCTCATTTCCAGAGCTTGTACCTGTCTGCTCCAAGCCCAGCTACCCTCATGCTGGCAGCCTCCCTGGAGAAGTTACACTGGACACAAGTATTTACAAAGTGATTTGGATTCATCATGAAAATTAGGCTCAATCGGATTCAACAAAAATAATATCCACAATCACCATCCTCTGCTGCCTAGCATCTAAATTCAAATATCATTGCCTGTTTTTAACTTCACAGTCACAAATGTAGACATGATTTCTAGGAAGTGGTTATTTGCAGTCTCAAAAACTGTTTTGCTGAACTACCCTTTAGTTCTGCACAAGATTAAACTATTCTGAGAACAGCTTCACTTGGTTTCCCCATCAGCATTAGCAGTGCTAATGTAATTTGTGCTAAGGAGATTCAGAAAGAAAGCTCAAAGAACGTGTGTGGTTTAATTGTGTGTGTGTGTGTGGTATTTCCAGGCATCCTGTGTTTCAGGTGGCATCTGTCTGCATCCTTGAAAATAAAAAGGCTCATACAATTTCACTAATGTGGTGCTACAGCTGTGCCATTTTTTCCCCCTTAAGCCCTGACAGGCGTCTGTCTGTGTTTGTATGCAGGGGCTCTGTTTGAACTGGTGCCTGGTGTCCTTGCTTTTTATGCTGGCAGGAGAGGTGATTTTTTTCTTTTGTTTTGTTTTCATTTTCAGAAGATGTGGTAACTTTTTTGCTACTATTACTGTTGACAGCAACAACTCTCCTAGTCCAGGCTGGCATCATATGACGGCCAGAGATAAAGAATTCAGCTTTAGAAAATAACGTAGGTTTTTACTGAGTTCCAGAACTGGGGAGATGCCAAACAGCAGCAAAGTGCAGGCTTCACCCTGGCATGCTGTCACAGTGGAGCAGGCAGCCTGCTCTCCTCCAGCCCCAGCTCCCTTCTCAATGAAAATATTTAGGCGTTTATACTGAATATCAGGAGGTATAAACCAGAACGATTCCAGAATTAAACATGACACAGCAGTGCTAATTTAGGACCTGACTTTGTGTGTTGTTTTACTTGCTACTAATTGCATGTTTTAACTGTGCAGCACCCCTTTTCGTGATACCACCCTTCCCCTTTTGCCTTCTGTGGAGTAGGGGCAGAAAAGCAATAACATTTGCTGCTTTCCCAAGACTGAAAAGAGGTAATTTTCACGTTTCCAAAGATATAAACAAAAGAGAAGGAGAGACCTCTCTAGGTTCAGGTTTCTTTCTGAAATCACATCTTAGGGCATTTTGGTACCGTCCACTAGCTCATCAGCGGCTCGGGACTGCATGCAGCTCCCTTGCTGCGAGAGGTTCTCCCAGTTTCACTTTTCTGCAGTAAGTATGGGAAAGCAAATCTCTGAGTCACACCGCAAAGCGGGCCCGATGACAGGCTGACTAATGGTGCTTTGACAACACCCAATAGATTTCACAGAGATTAAGGTCTCGTCAGAAATTTGTCAGCAGTAGTTTAGGAAATACTTATTGAAGATTTGCAGAGTTAACAACTCTGTGGGTGTTTGCTGTTTGGCTATCTACATAAACAAACAGCTGGCACAGCTGGAATAAAATCAGCAAAGTTGTTACCAATTTAGGCTCTTTGGGCATATATCTGCTCCAGGCACAGAAATGACTGCGCTGGAGCATACTGGTACCCCAGCTAATTTAAACCACCTAGCTTGGTACCAGAGGAAGCCAGCTATAGCAGCACAGCACATCATGGATTCATTTACCCAGCTTTTTGGCTCAAATATTTGTGCCAACAGGATTAACTAAACCCTTTTAAAAATCACGAAAAGGAGATACAAAGGACTTGATTCAGCAACAGTCTGATTCAAAGAGAAAATTCACAGTTGCTCATACTAGGAGCTGTGACAGGCTACACAGATGAAGACAAGAAGCTTAAATTTGCTGTGGTGGACAAGGAGGAGGCAGGGAGCCAGTAAATGCAGTGGCTGCTGTGGGGAAGGGTCTGGCCTTCACTGTGAATCCTTTATGTCACTGCAAATGAAAAATGTCACATGGAAAAGAAGGAGACTCCTATTAATAAACAGTCACTGGGGTAATGTGCAGTAGAAGAGTAGGGGGGATTGTGTCTGGACTTGTTTATCTGCAAAGAGCTTTACGTGCTGCGAGAGCTCTGACTTACTGCCTCTGGAAGACTTTTCTAACTTCGGTGTCGAAGTTCAGGGACCTTTCCCATATCCCCAGCACTAGCTGGCAGAACTACCCCTTTGTTTGTAATAATTTCTTATCAACAGTGACTTGTCTTATGCATGTCAGTCTTGCTCATTAGGGGCTGCTCAGACAAGCAAGACAGGCAATCGCCCAAGGCAGTCAAATGCTCACCACGTGGTAACTTCTGGCTAAGATGAAGAACAGAGACCCACTAACCTAACCCCTAATGACCTAACCCTAATCTTAAGTTTCTTTTTCTTCTCACAAGCTTGAGAATAAGCAAGATTAAAAAGTGCAATAAACAAAAATGTAAAATATGAAATTAAAACATCCAGTAAACTTCAAACCTCCACCATGAGCTGCACTGCTTGCTGAGATCGCAATCTGTCAGAACAGGACTTGCTGAAAAAAGCAGTTTCTTGCAAAAGACTGCCTTCTTGTTCAGAGTATTTAGGGCCACGGCTAAGGCACGGATCGGGGCTCGGTCCTCAAAAAACTAAACTGAAGACTAAAGAGCTGTACATTAAGAAGCATCCTAAAGCTATGCCAGCTGAGCCCAAAGGGGACGACAGTAGAAAATGTATCCAACTATTAACTGGAGAGAAGCACAGTCCCTACAGTGCGCTGAAGAAAGTGAGGCATGCCATTGCTAGAGCACAGTGCAAGCCTGCCAGACTCTAATGAGACAGGCTTACTAACGGGGAAAGGATATGGGAGATGTTCAGCAGGAGCAGGCCTCGACCTTGGAACTGAGCCCAAATTCTGTAGCAGAGAGTAATAATGAGACAGGCAAGATCAAGGGAGACAGCTCTAACAAAGAGGCAAAAGACATAGGTAAAGACACGCAAGCACTTACCAAGTGCTTGGATTCTCAGTCCTTTGCTTTGGGCTTGACCTCGTGTTCTCCCGACTCTCTCCTGTCGGCTTTGTAAGCCTGAGCCCAGCGAGCAGGGACATCCTGTAGCTGAGCTGCTGCGGCACGCTGTGTACAGTACGCCTGCTTGATACATTCACAGCCATTATGCATGGGTAATTTTTATTACCCAGGGGCATTTCTCTTTTACATATCCCTAGCTACAATTTTACTGAAAATCATTTTCTTTTTTATTGGCCTCTTACATTGTTAGAGTGCCCATGATTTCCCCAAGGTTAGATGATGAATGACAACACATCATACAAAGACAAAATACAGGCATTTGCCAACTATAAAACGGATTTTTTTCATTTGATACGTTTCCTTTTCTTGTGCAACAATGATAAGCAACCTTGATGGGATGAACAGTACAAATAGAAGTTTAACAAGCACTCTTCTGAACCCAGGATCACACAAAAAATAGATTCAGTAAAGATACTAGATTTCTACTAACATGACGGACCTTCAGAAAATGGATTAACCATTTTAAAGACAATTTCAAATATAATCAGCTGGTTCAATCCTGCAATTAGTTGTGCCTGGGCAGCCAGCTGGGTGCTTGAGAGGTTCCAGTGACTTCAGCAAAATCAGTAGGAATGCAGAGAGACATAACCTTTAATCTCTACACTCTCAAATGCATGCTCAACTCCCCAGCAGCTTAGGGGTCTCCTTTCCCCCCTTCTTATTCCCCAGACCTCTCCCTCAGACCAGGCAGCACAGGCACCCTGCCGGTCACCCACGAGCAGGCAGCGTGCCTCTTTCCCTCCCACCCTCCCCTCTCCTTGCGAGTGTTTGATAGCAGCAATAGCTCCCAGCCAACCCCATGCAGGAGGCAGCTTTTGTACAGACAGTATTTTCTGTTCAAACAGGCATTCCCAGCCGCTCCTGGGGAACAGAACATGAATTTCATCACTTTTCTGGCTGAAGCTATGTGATCTTCAAGCTTCAATGTGACCAGTAGGTCTTTCCTTAAAAAGCCAGGGAAGAAGTAGCAAGCAATGTGTGGGTGTCCACAGCCAGGTACCTGGTGCAAGAGTGCTGCCGTACCTGTGGATGATAGGGGCTCAGGGACGTTCCACAGCAAGACAGTATTGATCCAAATGTGTGAACAGTTGTTTCCTCTCGAATGTGGACTGTACGGGCAGCAGCAATTTGGCCTTAAAAAAAGAAAATTAAATTCAGATTATAAAAATAAAGTAAAAGAGAGATGATTGATGCTATTTTAATATGTTAAATACTTCTAAAAAAATCCAATTATCAAAATCTCTAAGTGAACATTGTTGTTAGGCTCACTGGCCTGAAGGTGAATATTTTGGTGTCAGAATGGTATATATAATGGTAGTATATAGGAATACCAAGTGCCCCAAACACTACAGAAATACTTCAAATCAGATACTATACATCTACCTATCCACACAACACTGGAGGGAGAGCAGGTAGCCAATTTTACCTTGCTTTCTTCAGTCCTGGCTTCTTCCCAAACAGGCATGGCTGAAGGTGATGAGCTGCCACCTCAGTTACTTCTATTCCCCTTTTTCAAGACCTTATCCAAAACTCAGTGAAGTTCACTTTCAGTAACTCCAGATGACCCAAGGCTTTGGTTGACCCTTGTACCCTAATTTCTTCTATAACTCAGACGGAAAAAAAGAGATTCTATTGTTTAAAAAAAAAAAAAAAAAATCAGAAGAGGAAAAAACCAGCAGAATAGAATTTCAAAGCATGAAATATAACTAACAGGGTTTTAAAGAGAAGGACTAAGGAGAAAGCATAAATAACATGTAACCCAGAAAGAGCTCAGAAACGAGTTACATGCCTGAACTTTTGAACTCAATCTTTCCACTGTACTATCACATATAGAAATTAGATGACTGATGGACTTGAAAGCTGCATTTCAAATTTTGCAAATGAGATTAAATTAGAGAAAACATCCAAACCAGTTCTAATACAATGGAGGTGTTAGATTGATTATACTCTTGGATTAGCAGATGGTAATTGCAGATACACGAAGACTTTTAAGTCTTCAAGCAAAGAACCTGCAGAAGAAATAGCTATTATTTGGAAAGGCACTGGAGCAATCTACCTCATAAAAGAGATAAAACCTACAGGGTAATATTGTTAAGGTTTTCAGCCAATGTACATACGAAATGAAAAATAGAGAATCAGATTGCTTAAGGAATAATGGAGAGATAAAAGGACCGACAGTTTTATTGTGTGAGGCACTGGTTAGATGTCACAGAGACTTCAATCACTGAAATGAAAAAATATTTTCACTATACCAGTAGCGAGCAGAGAAAGAGTAATGTAATTAAGGGTGTACTCAGACATGCAGTGTCAAACCTCTGCTATCACTTGGAAGAGCCAACACTAAATCAGGCTATTCCACACAGGGAGTCGAGGCTAAGGCAGATGACCCACTGCATCCAGCCAGCTCAAAGAGCATGCGCAACCAGCCAGCACAACTCGCTCACTGATGAGTGGTAACTTGGGTGTTTGCACCCATCTTGCAAATGCAGGAGTCATGACTATGCGTCTTGCGGTATTTATGCTCTTCATGAAGACCATAAGTGGTATCAGGTTAGTATAAAATGTATAACAAAGTATATTGTGTAACTCTCTTGCTAAGTTTTTTTTAAACAAGTTGCAAATGGGAATCCCCAGCATTTCATCATTAGGTGGCAAGCGAAAAGGATCCAAATGTAGTAGCAGCTATAAAATCTCATGATTGATCTAACGTTTCTGTGCTTGAAGTAGGCTTTTATATTCAAAGTTCTGCCAATCATATATAAAATGCTGAAAAAACTATGAAAATCAAAATTAAGGGTTTAAAAATGCAGAGTTTTTCTTGAGCAATCATAATATTGATAAACAGATGGGCTGGGTGATACAAATGCACAAGCCTCCCCATACCAGGTGCAAGATTTCTGTTCTCGCCTACACATACAGAACCATGGTTGACTCTCTCACCCGTGTTCCTTTGATTAAAACTATTTATATTTTCTAAAGTCTTCATAAAAGCAGCATATATGCTGTGGAGAAGTGAAATGATCAAAGTATTTGCAACAGCTACTACCTTGTGTAGCCCTGGAACAATCAATATTGGTCATAGTATGATTTGGCATTACCGTGACAGACCTATGCTGTGAAAGCTTAAAGAAAGGCAATATTGGATTGGTTCTCAGAGCCAAGAAGAAACAGATGCCACTCACCAGATTTTTTTTTTTTTTTAATCTACAAAATAGTATCTTTTTGTTCACATATAGCAATGATTAAGAAGCATTAAATCTTGATCTGTTTGTCACAAAAATGCTATGTGATTTCCAAAACCCTCCCTACCCCTGACATTTGCAAAAAAGGAAAGTTTCCCGATATTCAACAGCTTCCACTTAAACTGGGAAACCTCCTGACAAACTAGTGGGACAGCAGTGCAGGAGAACATACCAAGGGTTTGTGTAGAAGTAAGAGCAGCTTCTCTCCCACATGCAAGCTTTGGGAGTTTGAATTCAAGCACAGCACTTATTTGCTTACACATGGACAAATGTGGAACCTGCTGAGAGAAAGCTAACTGGAAAATACCAGCTTAAAATAAGACCCCAATCTTACGTGTCTCAGACAAACCTCTTGAACATGGGAGATGCAAGTTCAAACCCTTTTTGGTGTGAAGAAATCCCTTGCCTTTGGGCCAACACCACTTCACAAGAAAATTCAAGCAGACAGTTTTTCTGGGGACAACCTGTGGTAGCAGAGGAGCCACGTGCAGACCTTGCCTCCTGCCCTGTGCCTTGCCTATCCCTGCAGTAAGAAACCGTGACCCACGTTGAGACAATCTGCCTGAAAATCCTGCCTAAACGCCCACCTCTCCTGAAATCACTCCAATCTGCTAAAAATATTTTAGCAGTATCTCAGTTGGAGGTGATTTCCTGTGTAGTGTTCTAAGCACCAAGATGACACACCTGTGTTAAGGACTCAGGCTGTAGACATTAATCAGGAAAACCTCCCGCTGATGTAGCCATGTCAAGACCACCAGATCATACTCTAACACCATGGATTTCTTCACACTAGCTAATGGAGGAGTGCACACACATGTACACATGGCATTACTTCATTTCTTTCCAAGGTCCAGTAGTTGTAGCACTGTGGGGCACTCGCCAGGAAAGCTCCAGATCATCCCTGCAAGGGTCAGAGAGTTGTTGGCCACTGGGTACACACAGCCAACACCACAGCAGCCTCCTGGGGAGCTCCTAATCTGCCCAGTGCTGAGCCCACCTGTCATAACAATTGTCATGACATACCACTCAGAACTATGAAAAGAGCAAAAGACCTCCTGCATCAAATTAACCATCTCAATTCACTCCAGGGCCTGAAAACACTTTAGAGATGGAGTTGAAAAAAATAGAGCTTGTTTTTACAAAAACTGTAAATTTTTAGTCCTAGCAGATTTGCTACCAAGTCTTATAATAAAAACACTCTCCCCCCCAAATTTAGTTGATTGAAAATGATGCCTATTTTCAGTGTTGTCTTCTTGCTGAGTTTCCATTTAAATGTAGGCTTCATACAATTTTCCCCCATAAAACAAACTCACAGTCTGGAAAATAGGGAACCTCCTCATCCTGCTTTATTGCTTAAACCAGACCTTCTGGAGACAGTTCTTACTTCATTAGAAAAAAAACATGTTAACAGTGACAAGACCGAGATCAATGTTTTATTAAGGACAGACTCCTGTTACAACCTGCACAGATTATTTTAAATCATAGCCTTTGCATCTAAATTACAATTTTCATTTGAATAGTATTTTTGGATAGTGAAAGGGATTTGTTCTCAGTGTCTGGAATCCCTGTCGTGGTACCAAAAATATAGCAGGAGCTGTTGAGAAAGAATGCATTCTTATATTAAAGCTATTATTCTGACCACAGCCCACATATGCACGCAGTACATACATATACTTGTAGCTATCTTTATTTCCATTTAGATATGTTATGCAGCAAAAGCAGCTTTGTCCTTGTAGCCACTGCAGCAGCATTGAAGAACTTTTAAAACAGGAGCAGAGAGAAAGGATTTAATTATTCTTACCTAGGCTGTATGTCTGCACATTTCTCTCTTGAGAAAACAAAAATTCTGCACATACAGTTGTTTGCAAACTAATACTTTAGATAAATTTCTGAGTAGAAGTTAATTTGCTTGCACATTTACAGTAAATTTATAGCCAAACCTAAATTTGGATGCCTCTGAACAAAGCAGCATTTTTGAGACATCTGTATCTGAAACAATAGCAAACATTGGATTATGTGCCCTTATGCCATATCAGAGGGCAAGTTGTTACGACAGTCTACTCAGTAGGAAGCCATTTAAGATAACGTTGTACCGAAAAGCAGCATAGATTTTAGAGTATAAAACCAGTAGATATTTACATTTGGACTTACTTACAAAGTGCATCTAGATCACATCCAAAACATTAAGCGTAGTTAACTGCTCATACCATTGCCAACATCAAGCCTCTGGTCTCCTGATGCAACTGCATGACTTGCCTGAACGGGGCAGCTGAAGGAGACCTGCCCACAGATCAGTTCATGGTTTATTTTGGGAGAAGGACAAAAAAACTGAGCTCTGCAAAAAATTAATTGTCCTCAGGGACAGAACACTTCATTTTGTGTGTTGTTCTGCTGCACAGGTACAAAAACAATGGAAAAAGCACAAATAAAGGGGGACAAAAGGAGCTGTGGGGTTTGGGGATGACTGCTTTGAAGTGAACTGGGGCAGTTGCATGGGGGTGCGTAGGGCCATGAATCCTTCCTTGGCTGCAGCAGGACAGCGTTGGAGCTGACGACCGAGCTGGAACATATCCTGGGCTGAACTCCTCTTTCCACCGGTGACACAAGACGACTTCTGTCTAAAACACACACAAAATTCTGGGGAGCAAGGCTGTAGGAGGCAGTTTTCTCCGTGTGCAGATGATAGAGGAACACCGTGCTGCTAAATAGCTTAGCGCATGTGCAAAACTTGATTTGAACCTGGAAGTGCCAAAACATCACTTCTGATTTTAAGACTATAATTTTAAAAGCCTGTTTGAGAATTATATCAGAATATGGAAATGACATGCATAAACTTAGTTTCTTTGCAGAAGTGACACATGCTCCAAAAGCCTCCTATTGACATGTTTTCTGTGCTGAATTCTCTCTTGAACTTGGAAAAATTAGAGCTCCCAACTACAAGTTTTTGACTTCCATTCTGCTATACATACTATACTTGTGCAGATTATCATAAAAGAAAATTAACATTTTCATAAACCAGAAAGATTGTATTAAGGCCATGCAAAGGGTATTTATAGTCTTATTACTCTTTAGTCCCTAGTAAATAACTACGGTGTAACAACCACCAAAAATAATCACATAATGTGACATTATCACGCTCCTACTAGTTACAGTGTGGAAAGTGAATAATAACATGGTTAAAATTTTCTCAGTGGAAGCTCTGAAGAAAGGCCAGAAGAAGGACAGAGGAGGACAATGAAACACAGATCTGAAAGCACAGCACATCCCGCTGTCTCCCTGCGTCAAGATTAGTGGCCCACCATGCCCCACTGGAATTGCTTCACGCTTTTACGCTGCACTAGGAGGAAGAGCGCAAAGAAAATTAGGAAAGAAAGTGCCACTTGGATTTGTATAGTAGCAAATAATATACCTCAAAAATTCATGAATTCAGACTATAATTCTGCCTTAGATTATGATCATGTGAATAAATAGTTCCTTCTGGTCTCTCATGGATTTAAGACACCTCCAGCCAGACTCTCAGAGGAATGAGATGCTCACTGTGGGCAGCGAGGGGGTGTTGCCAGCTCTGCTAGTTATATTCTTCACGAGCTGCTTCTCCTTCCACAGCACCCCCCACCCCCATTTTCTCTCCTCCTTTGCACATACGCATACAAGACAACAAACTTCCTTCATTCTCCCTCCACAATACCACATCGTTTTGCTACTTATGTAGAAAGATGGAGCCAAGAGGCCAAAAGTTTAGCTTCATTCCACAGCACAGAGATGGGGGAAAACGATAAATTTATGGCAAATCACGAAGCATTATCCTGCAAACTGAAGAAGGTGCAAAGCGGAGCCATCTGGCAGCCTCTCCTTCCTCCTTCTGAATCGCTGTCACATTTCAAGATCTGCCTGTGTTTTCCATCAAAAATTGGGAACCCATAGGCCACAGGCTGGGAAATATCTATAGAGTAGGTGGAACAGGGGGGCAGGAAGCTTGAATCCTTACTTTATACTTTGTTTTGTGTTGATTTACTTCCAATCTGCTGCTTCCACTTCTCCTAGGAGAGGGAGAGGTGCTGGCAGCCAGTGGGTAGTCAGTCTTTTGGCCACAACCACCAATGCTGGAGTAGTTAGGAGCAGGACCAAACCCCAAAATTTCCTGGAGGTCCTTCATTTCTACAAGATCATGAGACCAGTGCAGTCTGTCTACTGCAGGAGTCCTCTCCTCTGGGCAAAAAGCATTCCCTGCTCCCCCCTACAGCCAAAGCTGCACCTACGCTGACATTTGGCTCTATATTACTGCTTTTGAGTAAACAAGCTTCTGCAGAGACACCGAGAGGAGCATGAGCACAAATTCAGCTCTTCTGATGAAAAGAGAATTTTTCTCTGTGTAGGTATGTGATTGTTTAGGCTCCATCTGAGCAGAGTTCATGGATAAGCATGAGTACCCATGACAACATGGTGTGCATAGGCCTGGATGTTCTGCGTGGGGTAGATGGGTTAGAACATCCACAATGAGGAGGATCTTCCAAGTGAGGGATGACAGCAAATCACTTCCATCTGTGATGTAAAAGAAAACCTTGCCATTTCATTCTACATACTCGATCTCCAAGTACCTTCCCATTTGTCCTATAAATAAATAATAGTTTTACTTTGACTATGCTGTTCTCGCAGGTAAGTGGAAAAGGCTTGTTCCCTTACCAAGCAGGAAAAATGTATTGGCTATAGGAATGTCAACAAGGGAACATTTGTACAGCCCAGCAAACCCTGGGAAAGAAAAGAAAATAGGAAAATGATACAGAGAGTGGCTCCAAGTTTACTTTGCTGTTCTTATTCTGTCTGCTCATTTCTGTTACCAATCCAAAATTGAATCTTTAGGGGTAAAATACTGGCTTAACTAGCAAAGCAAAACTACGCTGTAATCACAGTCCTGACCCAATTA
The DNA here is from genome assembly GCF_030463565.1 of Pelecanus crispus. Taxonomy (NCBI): domain Eukaryota; kingdom Metazoa; phylum Chordata; class Aves; order Pelecaniformes; family Pelecanidae; genus Pelecanus; species Pelecanus crispus. The sequence continues at coordinate 37,233,741 of NC_134650.1, forward strand.
TTTCACTCTGCTGGGCAATCATTCCCTTCCATAGGTGAGGACTGCAGTGTAGAGTGGTACTCACTCTGGAGTGGAAAAACTGCATCAGGACAGGATTATGACTTTTTTTTTTTTTTTCTTTTCTATACATGCAACCACCATAAGAACTGTTGTGATACATCCTTTGGATAGGTCCTTGTGAAGATACAGTATATGGAGGCTTGTACTGCCATGCATTTGCTTATGAGTCATAGGAGACTTCATTTATATCTTAGTTCCACATTTCTTCCATAGAAGGACCACTTTTTTTTTTAAAAAAAAAAAAAAACCACAAGCCGTAAATTCTTGATCCAAGTACTATGCTTAAGTGGGACTTGCTCTCATGTCGGAGACTGCATTACAACATAAAAAGACAGAATGTGTCCTTTAAATGCTATGGGAATATTGCCCCTTACAAAGGTGCACAAAATGCCACAGAATGCAGAATACACTTACGTCTCTTTTACTCATCCCGAGATCTTTGAATAGTTCTACTGAGTACTACCATTTAATTGATTGGGGCAGAATTTACTGCAACATATTTGCACTAATTTTCAGGCAACTGTCTCAGTCCTATTTATGATGTAAGTTCTTTCTTTTTTTAAGCCACTTATGCAGGCTTTTCATTAAAGTAGAAGAGAATCTATAATGGATTCAATATATAATGCAAAGATTAGCTTTGAAAATAGACTTATTTCTGCCTAAGTCATCAAATATTACAAGTACATCAGTAAGTTCTGAGAAAGCCAAGTGAAGTAAGAAGCTGCATCTGAAGATGATACTGTTGGTGCTGGGTATTAGAGATATTTTCCATTTGTTCAAAGTCTCCTTTCTACTTCTGTGCTCAGATCTTCCTTCCCAAATCTGTTTATCCTCCCTTTCCATATCCTGCAGCCTTTTTGCCGACTCTGCTCCCTGCCATCTCCACCTTTTGGAGATCTTGTCTCCTCCATCATGCTTGTCTAAGGCATAGGACATACAGGCTATGGCCTTCCAAAATTTCTGCAGCATCAAAACTAGTAAATAGCTAAAACCTCCATCCTCACTGGGCAAGGCTTCCACTGAAGTTAACAGTTAAAGAGTCAATGAGTGATTTTGCCCGATTTGGCCTTAAATGCTGCGTATATTAAAATGGAAAGGAAAGCAAGGAGATGCTGTCAGTTAGCATCCCCATATTTGGGTACAAAATTAAGAATCAAAGTCTGGTCTCAAATTAGAGGAGATGTGAACTCTTAAGAATAGGGCAGAACCACCAGCAAAGCATACAACCGACTTCTGAAAAGCTATTTCTATTAATAACGAGACATCAATACATCTAGACAAGATTTTTAAGTTCTCAGGGACATTTACAGGCTAATAACTAAATCAAATTGGGTAACAAGGAGATGAAGGAACAGAAATCTTCAAGGCATCAGCTACAGTAAATGCAAGCAAATGGAAAGATATTCACAGAAATTATTTTTCAGCAAACAGTATGCTATGAAGGATCTGCCAAGGGCATAAAGTAAAATTAAACACTTCAGGAGTAAAAACAACAATGACATACATCTACCTGGTTGTCTAACAATGCATAGCCAAAATGAGCAAACAAATTCACAAAGAATCTGAGCAGCTTAATAATTTGGCCTACAGAATTTCAAGGCCAAGACAACATGCACTGGTGAGCCAAGGTAACGCTAATTAAGTGTAGTTCTCTGACATACTACTACAGAGGACTAAGAAATTTCTTGATTTATATTTGACAAATAATTGATGTGACAACTTTTTTATTTATTTGGAATAAGGTGTATAATGATTCACCTTCCTCCTTCCCATCTTTATTTTCAGCTTATAGAGCTGCATAGATGACTAGTGAATATATTCATCGAACATTTTTTTCGATCAATTTTTCAAAAATGCTTATAGACATCCAATTTTTTTTGTTTTCATTCTCTTGTTCATGTCGTGCCGCTACGCTGAAAGTTACAGATGGCCAGGAGCACAGGAATCAGAGCCTCGGGGAGCCCTCAGCCTTCTTGGTTACAAAACACAGCAGCAAGCGCCTCTTTGTTAGCAGCTAGGAGAGGACTTGCAACACACCCGTGCCAACCCTGACTCCATCCATCAGGACCATTCCCCTTTTACCCTAGGAATACCCAAACCACTGCAATAGTCTTCCAAACAAGAGAAAGTATATTTACATACTACCAGAGCCTGAAGTATTCCAGTGACTGAAATTTTAGGATGCTTAACACTTTGCATTTATTTTTAATGTTACTCTGCGTAAAACCAGAACCATTCAAATTCTTGCTGTAAAGATATTTCCATAAAAGCTTTACTGGTAAGATAAGAAGATGCCTGTTGTTTAATCCCCGGCATCTTTGCTGTATTTTTCCTGCTGTCCTTGTTGTGTTCCGTTCCTTCGCTACTGGCTCAGTAAAGCAGAGCATGATGCTACTAGTTGTTTAAATATATTTGGGGGAAAAAAGCAAACCCCCTACACAACCCTAACTAACAGGATTGCTGCAAGCCCCAAGGAGCTGCAGCATTGTCTCTGTGTGTAGGTGGCCTGAGCACATGGCAGACACAGCAAAGCACCAGAAACCTAAATACTACCACGGAGTTGAAGATCAAACTCAGTTCAAGTGTAAGCAAGTGTAACTACATTCAAATCAGTAGCTGCGACTGCTTTTCCCAGTATGGTTTTCTGCCAAATATGTGTACCAGCAGCACATCCCTGCAGCTAAGGCTGGCCAGCCTTCCAGAAGGCCCTGCTAGCCAACAAGGAGGGACTGCGCTGGGAAGCTTGGTTAGCCAAAACCTGCTGTTTTACAAACGTTGTTTAGCAGTACTGTTATTGCTTCTGTTCATGGTGGGCTAGGAGGTCTGTACTGCTTGGGAAAGGCTCAAAATGATGAATTCCTACGCAAGTGACATGTTTGCATGACATGCTTGCATGTCACCTTCCCTCTGCAGGGAACGAGGCGTGGACCAGATCAGAAGCTGGAACTTCAGTAACAGGCAAGGTCCCCCGAGATTCCCCTCTGAAGTCCTCGCACAGCAGCTACTACAAGCAGAAGCTTGCAGGATGAGGGAAAAATATCAAACAGCAGTACAAACCTTATAAAAGCCCGGCTCAAAATTGGTGAAGATTGTGCCACGCTCTTTTTTAATGCCTTCTGTTCTGCATGGCAGAGATTACAGTGACACTGGGTCAAATCCTGAAGCGGATCAAAGCTCAGAGCGACTGTTCTCATACATACACCTTACTTCAAATAGAGAAATCAGAGAAGGGGAACAAGTGATAAAATATACTCCAAATGGCAAAATTCATCCCCCAGCTACCACTGAGCCAGAGGCGCAGATTAACTTGCCATGACACGCAGGGAGCAACAGCATCACTAGAACAAGCAATCCAACTTTAGTGTTTGATATTGCTTAATCATAAAGAAAGATGTTCGGCCTGTCTACCACGTGTCCCCCAATCAGAGATTCTTCACACTTTTACAGCAGGCCTGCTCATCTTTCTTCCTAAAACAAATAATCTCTCAGTCTCATTGTAAACCACCAGTGACACTTAGTATTCTGATCACTCCATGTAAGTCCACCTGGTATATAGTGTTTTAAATCCAAGTGCTGTTATGGCTATGCATTTTCACTAGCTCCATGGTACAGCACAATAGCTCTGTTCAGTAAGAAGTAAATCTAAATTCCAATCCTCAAGTGATGAGGTTTATATACGCGTTGGGTTTGTTTGGTTTTGGTTTTTTTTTTTTTTTTTTTTTTTAAGACTTTTATGCATCTTGGAACCACATCTGTCAAAACATGTTAACTAAACAATGGGATACTTAAACACTCGCTGCAATATCAAGAAGCTTTTTCTTCCTCCCATTTCACAGGTTGCAAACCTTTTTGATCTTAAACGGTGACAAAGGATCATTGAATAAGTCCCCACTGTCTGATAATGTCTGGAAAACATTATTTATCCTAGACAGTTTATCAATGTGTCATTTAGCTCAAGAAGATTATAAAAAGGAATGAAACACAGCAGCTCCAGAAGGACTTTCAGAAATCCTGACAACACCCCCACTTGGCTCCTGGCTTGCCTGCCCCCACATCCCCGCAAAGAAGGATGTTACCAAGATTTTTACTCTGCTGTATGAATGGAGCTGTGCAATGCACCCTTTTCCTTGGCAGTGGATGAAATCCCTGACCCCACTTCCCCTGTGATCCCAGACCAAGAGGGATCGAGAAACACAGCACTTCAACAGCAAAGGGAAGCAAAACACAGGGTCTGCTCCAAGGACCACTAACATCACCTGGAGTTTCTGCAGGGACCCCAGGTCCTTTGTGAAAGTTTTGCTGTTCTTTAAGCTGAAGCCATTGACAAAAGCAGAAGGATAGATGCGAGCCCAGGTCTACCTAAGCTTCCAGGTCTACATGGTATATTGATAAAATGACAAAAATTTCCTGTAATCCTGGAGGCTCTCCTTACACCTAACTTCTCTCATTTACCATTGTCCTGCTCTCCTGGTTGTAGGTACTGCCCATACTTCCCCATTAGCCTCTCGAGCAAAGAGCAAACTTTTGTGTCACTAACTCCTTGGTGTGATTTATAAAGCTATCTGACTTGTTTTCTTCCTAGCGTATCTCATGTAACCTCTTTGTCTTTTTATCACAGCATCTTATCTGGCCCTTATTTGCTGTAGCTATTCATCAAAGAGTTACAATAATATCTATTCCTCTAATGTTATTGATGCAGATTCCTCACCTCCAGAGTCAAACCCTCGGTTTCATCACAGGCTGGCCATACTGCCGCTGCGATTCTGACAGAGCACGGGCTGTGGAGCAGCGGCACCCCTGATCAACAATCCTGCGGGATAACTTCACCTGCCTCTGCCTTATCAGCTTGTATGCACGCACCTCAGGTGAAGTGTCTCCAGTTTGCTCTGTATAAGACCAAGCACAGGGAGATGCCCCACCATGCCTGTGCACCTGGAGATCGGCAAGGCAACAAGCATACACCCACCATCAGCTGTTTTCTGCAGCTGATGAGAATTCACTTTGACTTTTGCAGACTGACTCACACTCTCTACCTTAGTAGCTTGTCTGTTGTAAATGAGTTATACTGGTATTTTGCTGCATGACAGAAGATTTACAAGGCTTAGATCATTCAGTATGTAGAGCCCTCTAGAGATGTACTTAGTTTTATTACTCTACTGCCAATGCTATTGCTGCGATAGTTGTGGTTATTTCCAATTAAATACCATGCTGTTCTGCATCAGTCGGCCACAGCTTTTTGTGGTTGGTTTTGGGTCTAATTTGCTAGTCAACATCAGCTTCAAAGAGGTAGTGAAAATCAAAATAGTGACAAAAGCATTGGTGTTTAATATTCAAACAAGGTGATAGGAGAAAATGCTTAGAATCATAGAATCATTTAGGTTGGAAAACACCTTTAAGATCATCCAGTCCAACCATTAACCTAACACTACCAAGTCCACCACTAAACCAATCAAGGGTAGAGTAATAACTTCATGTTTCCTGGCTTGGTGGCTGGATTATTTTTTAATGAAAGTAAAAACTAGGAATCATTAAGGTTGGAAAGGATCTCTAAGATCATCAGTCCAACCATCAGCCCAACACCACCATGCCCACTAAACCATGTCCCACAGTGCCACATCTACACATTTTTTTGAACACCTCCAGGGATGGCGACTCCACCATCTCTCTGGGCAGCCTGTTCCAATGCTTGACCACTCTTCCCATGACGAAATTTTTCCTAATATCCAATCTAAACCTCCCCTGACACAGCTTGAGGCCATTTCCTCTCATCCTATAGCTAACTACTTGGGAGAAGAGCCCAACACCCACCTCACTACAACCTCCTTTCAGGTAGTTGTAGAGAGCAATAAGGCACTTGGCCTTGTTGAACCTCATACAATTGGCCTCAGCCCATCGATCCAGCCTGTCCAGATCCCTCCGCAGGACCATCCTACCCTCGAGCAGATCGACACTCCCGCCCAGTTTGGTGTCATCTGCAAACTTACTGAGGGCACACTCAATCCCTTCATCCAGATCGTTGATAAAGATATTAAACAAGACTGGTCCCAAAACTGATCCCTGGGGAACACTGCTTGTGACCAGTCGCCAGCTGTATTTAACTCCATTCACCGCAACTCTCTGGGCTCAGCCACCCAGCCAGTTTTTTATCCAGCAAAGAGTAGGGTGCACATATATTTGTATATATGTGCACACATCTGGGGGCAGAGAGATGTTTCAAGGTGTGTGGTCACTAAAGCATCTTCCAGGTATTAGCTCCCCCAGACAGAAGGGCTTTTGTGGTGTGCACTAGGAACGCAAAACACAAACTCCTTCAGAGCCTTATTCTGTGTATTTAATACCGAAAGTTGTATAAAACTAAAATCCATCCAACTGTGTGTTCTCATTAAGAGATCTCTTGAAGCTTCTCTGAAATACAGAGATGTCAGATTTACAATCCTGAAAAAAGCCAACAAGCACGTGCAACCAGGCTGCCTAAAATGCCCTACACTTTCACCAGCCAGGAGATGCTCCACTGGGTGCCTCAAGGGCTGGGAACTGCTGCAGGCAGAGCAGAGGTCCCTCAGGCATTGCCTGCTACCACACACTGCCCAGCTATGTATTTTATACCAAGACTCTCTCCTGTCAGTGGCTGCTTCATGGTCTGAAGCCATGGGGGTTATTTCTAAATGCACACACACACACACACATTTATAAATATACTTTAAGCATACATCTTACAAATTTCTTCTATTTATTAAATCTTCTCTAACTGTGTGAATTCTCATTAGCCATATAAATCAACGTCTCACTCCTCCTCCTGTGAACATCACTATACGTTGATACCCAAAAGCAGCAGTTTCAATGCACTCAAGATGTATCGTGTTAAAAGATTACTCGTTTTTGCACTGTTGCCTTGCAATGCAATTTAATGTTTCCATGTCCTTTTATTTTTTAAAACAGCAAATAGGAAGAAATTTGACTTCAAATTCTGATTTATACATTAACTCCTACTAGTTTTCTTCAGAACTAGCTAGTCTTGACCTTCTAACTCTGTCTTCACACAGAAATTTATCTAATTATTAGCAAACCAATTTTCCTTTACCAGATCTATCAAGTGCAGAAAAATCTTAAAACAGGCAAGTGACAAGCATAAGAGAAGTAATAAGAAAGAAAATGAGGTGGAGGGGTTGCAAGTAAAGAAAAATACAACAGAGGCACAGGCAGAAAAGCGAAGGGTGAGAGTAGCAGTGCTTTATTAGTTGTAAAAGGTTTATTAGTTTTTTTTCAAGCTTGGGCAGTGAGTAGCAGAAAGGAGGCAGTGAAAGTAAAATAAAAATCAAGATTTGGGAACGGATCCTGGTTGAAAGAGCTGGGAAGTCCAGAGGAGAAAGGAAACAGTATTTCCTAAAGACAGGAGATTATATTGTACCCCAGGGAAGACTCCTGTCCAGCTGGAAGGCAGACTAAAGTCCTACCAAGGATATAGACGCTGCAGGCAAGCGCTCCCCAAGGAGGCTGCCCTTGGCAAGGACAATGTTCAAACCACCTCCTCTCTCTTCAGCTCATACATCAAGAGTCACTTTTGGCCTAACATTGAGCCCTGGGTTATCCCATAAAAAGAAGGGCTCCTATAGGATGAATATCACTGGACTTCTATGGTGAATGCATATTGACTAAATGGCCTAATGCAGGCAGAAAATGCAGGCAGAGCGATTCCAGAGCATCTGCCAAGGCCCGGGGACTTTTTGATACATATAAGAAAAGTAGTGCAAATAAAAATCAAAAAAATCCCCTCATTACTTCCCACTGCATGCCTATAACCCCTCAAGGACCAAAGGATCATTGCAATCTTGGGATATAAAAGGACCAACTCCTGTGGGAATTTGCTGCAACGCTGAGGATGGCTCAAATATCCTCCAAGCTAAACTTCCCTGAGCATCGTCAGCCAGCCAGGGAAGCTGGGGACTGGGCCATCATTAGTACACGTGCCCTCTGGGGAATGCAGTTTCCCCACGCAGAGCACGAGAGGGCTCTCATGGCAGATTTGCTGGAAGAAAGATGAATCAGGCTGAACTGGGACACTGGAGAAAGGACCCCGCTGCAGTTGTGAGAGGCCAAGGGTTGAAACTAGAAGGGGGATGTCAGGACCTGCGACATTGTCTCCTTTAAATCCTCCACAAAGGCTTCCTCATGCACTGGCTGAGCCCACAAAAACTGAGACGTCAGAGAGATGCAGATGGCAGGGTAAGAGGAGAGGTCAGGCTGGAACAAGGGGAAATGAAAGGCACTATTTTATCTGCAGCAGAAAAGCAGTGGGATGCTTCAGGTACTGAGTGACCTGACCAGAGACTACAATATGCATTATGAAGTCTGCAGTAAGGAGGGAGAATAATTTCTTCTTTTCAAAATCAAATTCAAGTAGAAGCAGCCTTAGCAAAAGCTACTTTATATAAATTAACACAATTCTTCCTTGTATCACAATGACCAGTTAGGCCAGAGGACTTTCATTGTCTGCAATTTCCTCCCAGCTGTGGTCCTTTGGCTCCGCCGAACACAGCCACATGCGACAGAAACGCAATAGAGCAGCTCAGCATGAAGACAAGGGTTGTCTATGATATTTACCAGTTGCCTTCCGCCTCCTAAATGGTAAAATGAGGGCCAGATCATCTAATTAGTCTGCACTGACTTAGCACAGGCCTAGAACAAGGGATGGAAGTGACTTTAAGACACACTTATTTCTGTGTGACTGTGGAGCAACTCAGACCAGCAGGAGGTCGGTCGGTAGCAAACCCCGGTGTGCCCCACCACAGGGTCTTCCCTCTGCGCTCCCCGCCGGTCTGCGTGACGTGGCTTTCCAAAGTGCCTGACCCTACCAGGGCAGGCATTAACAAATTGCAAAGTAGGCTGGAATGAGGTCAGTGAAATCACAAAACATGGTGCAACAAAGTGTGGTAAGTAACTGAATAATCAGAGGAAAACCAGGAGTGCCCTACTGCTGTTCAGCAGAGGTGAATGCCGACGATTTTGAGGCTTTCTTTTGAGCAATAATCTCCATCAAAAGGTCAACACCATGTAGATGGTTAACAATTAAGACCTATGGTGGAAGTAACTATCACCATCTACATTAAGGGAAAGAAAAAACCCCGAACCACCCAGACTCAAGGGTACTTGAGTAAGTTAGATCTTTCCGATTGCTTCAGCCAATTAGTTCCCGAGGTAAATAGCCTGTAGGTCATTTTGCGAAAGCAGTCAGGGACGTCATTAGGAATTCACCTTGGAGGAGGCACAGGACAACTGGAAAATGACAGCACCCATGCTGAACACAGGGGAGGATGGCAGAGTGAGGAATGAAAGGGCAGTCAAGAATGCTGGAACAAATAAACAAGTGATTTGTAAGGCCACGGAGGACATGAAGGAGATGAACAGCACCGCGCATGAACCTGTCACCTAAAAATAATGTCAAAACAATATCATTTAATTTTGCAACAAGGTAGCAGACCTTGTGGCAGAGGGAGAAGGGTAGATGTCATACTTCACCTAGTAAGCCTCTGACACTCTTTCCCATGATATTTTTATATAAGCTATGGATACACAATGTAGATGAAACTACTGTAGGTGGATGCAAGAAAGACAGGGTGACTTAAGCTGGGGAGGACTTATTGATTGTTTACTGTCAGAATGGAAGGATGCGCAGAACAAAGGTATTCCTTGGAGATTTGTCCTGAGCCAGCTCTGTTCAATGCCATATTACAGTGACCTGGAAGGTAGGATATAGAGTATTCTCAGTACATTTGCAAATGACCTCCAGCCAGAAGGGACTACAAATGTGTGGGAGGATAGGATCAGAATTGCAAATGGTCCTGACAAGCTGGGGAACTAGCACAAACAATAGGGTGCATTTCAATTAGAGCATGCAAAAATACTCCACTGCAGAAATAAAGGACGCAGGAAAATTGATTAGTTGGAAGTTCTTTAGAAAAGGATCTAGCAATTATAGTAAATTACACTGAGTGGGAATCAAGAACACCACAATTTTGAAAGACACAAACATGCATGCATGCATAAATAAGGGGATAGTCTGCAAGTTGTGCAGAGCAACAAGGCTTTCCTTGGGAAAGTCTAGCCAGTGTGGGGCCTTGCCCCTCAGGAGAGATCTGGGCCACTTGATAAGAGTCTGAAGGAGAGCAGTGGGAAAGGTCAAAGTCCAGGAAACGAGCCTACATGAGTGAATGAGTATTTTTGTTTAGCCTAATGTTCTGGTGCAAAGACACAAGGAATCAAATGCTTTCTTTGTCCCCAGCTGACAGAATAGGAAGCAGTGGGAACCCAGTGTCCCTGGCCCCGCACAAAGAGAGAGTCAGCAGAGCTGGTTAATACAGACAGTGCAGAGGGGGCCTTGTCTTAGAAGAAAAGAAAAAAACCCCAAACCACTCAGATAATCTGAAACCAGTTTAGCAGGCGCTCACACAACTACTTCAGACTTCAAATAATCAATCCTATGATGAGAAAGGCATAGCCAAGACCAGAATACAATGATCAGCGAGTGTTAACCACTCAGTAGTTGAGTTCAAGGTGTGCCAATCAATCAAGGGGAAAAATAATGAAAAACATATCCTACTTCAAGGATAAGAAAGCCATGATTTGTATGTTCAGGTGATTGCAATATTATCAGAGAGGTCATCACATTGACTATTCATAGATTGCCCTAGGCAAGAGTTTAAAGTGGTCAGAGAAATCTCAGACTGCTCAGCAATATAATTTTATTTGTTTTAAACAAATTTTAGGATCAGACAAGCTTGTGTAATTGCACTTAAAACGCTCCCTTGCTGGACATCTATCTCACCTCTTATTGTCTAGGCTTGTTTCTTGGGGATTGCTTTTGTGTTAGCTGCACAGAGCCTACTCCAAAGCCTACAGAAGACAGCTTCTTAAAACACAGGCCGTGGCAAGGAGCCCTTCATCGCTATCCCAAACCCCTCAAACTCCTGCAAACCATCAAAAAGGTCAAGCACAGAGAGCTGTGGCTCTTTAGCTGAAGCACGCCAGCACACTATTGCAGCTGCAGGGACACACCTTTAGAGCCAGCAAAGCGCAGCACCCCTGGCCGCAGCAGCCTGCTCGGATCTCGCGCTGTGCATCGCCGGTCTGGAGCTGCATCGAACCACCTAGACACAACTGTAACGAGTCAAAGTCATCTCTAGCAAAACCCCTGCAAAGCCTGATTCACAACCACCTTGCTTTTTGCTGCTTATAGCCATAATGATAACACCCTGAGAAACTCCCACATCTTATTCTGACAGTAACACACAGTACTGTAACATTAATGAATTAGCAGTAGGAAAACCACTCATTTGGAAGAAGGCTTCTGGAGCAATATAAAACTGCAGGAAATCTGCCTGATTTGTCTTTTGGCAGGTTCTGCTACTAGCTTTAAATTAACACTGCAAGTGTTTTCAACTGATTCTCTATAGGAACTAGTTGACTGAACCTGAGCACACCTGTAATTGCATGTTAAAGTTACACAGGCCTCAGTTTTCTGCCTTAGAACAAATTAGGTTTATTTTTAGGTTTTTACCTCCACCTGAATCCAAAGTTCCAGCCACAGCATTGTAATGTTAAACCCACAAAGGTCAAAATCAGAAAAAAATTATTGCAGCAGCCCTTATGAAATGAAACACGCATTTTACAGAGTTAGTAATGTTTTGTTCTGCTTCTCTGTTCTTTCACATTTCTCTATGCAAAGAGACTATTTTGACATTGGCATTGTATTCTGTGAGTGCTGGCTAGGAACAACTTCTCCAACTTACACAAGGCTTTTAAAACTAAGGGGTTTTTTAGCACGATCTTCATCCCTCCCATGTCAACTTCGCAGTGATTGGGAAAGGCTAACTGGGTTCTTTGAGTTTTCCTTACATCTTGAGTGTAATAATGGGGAATTACCTTTTTGCCAGATTAGGGTGGTTTAAAAAATATTGTAAGAGCTAAGGAAATTTTAAAACTATTACAGCTTCTATGTTCTTAGTCATACATATGAACAGGAGGAAACTTAAAAATGTAGTAAAAGCTTGTAGAAATTTTGAGAACTTTTAAAACTAATAACTCAACCAACATGCTTGCTACCGTTACCAAGAGCAATCTGGAAGTCAAAGTTCACAAAAACTCTCACTCCAAGTTATCCATGTCTCAGTCACTATCAAAACCTCTAAAGTATATCAGATGTTCCAGTCAGCTCTAATTAAGAGTATTTTGGAGACACAGACAGAATTTAATTCCTCCTAATCTTGGTAGCACAGCACCTGCATTTTCTCTCAGCTTTTCTTTATACATCAAACTTTGCTTTTCGCTTACCAGCTTCATGGTCCCCATTCCCAGGGCCTGCTGTCCTTTGTGGTACTCTTCTGGAGGCTAGCATTCACCAGAGACATTCAGAGCAACCTTCAGACTGTTTTCACTCCCACCAAGAGACCCACCCAGTGCTAAAGAAGCAGAAATTCAGGCAGCCGTGTAAATGGAGCAGTGTGTCCATTAGCAAGTAATTTGGTTCAGCTGGAGTGGGTTCAGGAGACCAAAGCAGCAGGTGCTGAGACCCTTCACATCTCCAGCATGTGTGGATCGTGGGTTTAATTTGGATTACATTTAGCTTGATCACCTAGAACAAATCTTCCCTTTGCTCAGGGAATCAAAGGTTTCTGAAGAGAAAAAGCATTAGGTACGCGCTAAAATAATCTTATGGTCCACAGCACAGTTCAGATGCCAATGTCCCGTTAAACACTGGAGGCCATCAGATGGCTCACTCCAAAGCACGCCACTGCCCCTACCTAAACCACTGTGTTGAAGTCCTGTCTTCCTCACTTCTCCTCTGCCCCAAATAGTTGGGAAGTGTCTTAAGGTAATTGGGTTCGCCTTGGGAGGAATGTTGCAGGTGCCTTGAAAATGGGGGTACCATGCAAATCTAAATCTCAGTTATGAAGTGCCTTAATTATGCACCACTGCTCTGCATTACATAGGTCTAATTCACATTTGAAATGCATCCAGCTTCCAGCACAAACTTTAGATTCAATTACGATATGATTTTTAAGAAACGGTAACATTGCCAACTAGCAGAAGTCTACCTGAGCTATTTCAGCCAGTTTTGATTAAAGCAATAGTGCACGTTTCCCTTCTCTATGCATTACGAACTTCATCTGCTTCCTCTTAGTTACAAAGTTGAGATCCAAAAAGGCAAAAACTCCAAAGTTTACATAGAAAAACACCTTGCCTTATAATCTCAAGATATGAAGAAGTAAATTTCCAGTGCAGCGAGTTACCCACCCAGCTGCAGTTATGTGTTAAAACTCCCTGTGCACCAAGCAGAAAATTTGCCCCTAAGCACTTTTTTTTTTTTTTTTTTTTTCCCCATCCTGCAAACTGCCAGAATACTAAACAGATTTTTAGGAAATTGCTCTCAGTGGTAAAAATTCACCATCTGGTCTCCAAACAGAATTATAAGCCTGAAACACAGAGGCCAGATACAGCCCTCTAATTAGGAGTGGGTAGGGATTTTCTGGCAAAACATGTCTTGTCAGAAAACGTCAATTAATCAACTCCCCCCACCATCCCCCCAAAAAGGAGAATTTATCTATTTCATTGAAAAGTTCCCTGAGAAGAGCCTGGGTGCCAGCACGGACAAAGCAGGCTCCTTTCCCCCACACCCGACTCCCAGCAGAAATTGGAATGGGAGGTGCCCAGGCTGGGGCTCTCCTGGCCAGGAGCCCTCCCAGTCTCTCATTTTCCCATGTGTGCTATTTACTGAATAATTAACCATTTAGTGTCCCCAAGAGCCCACCGGGGCTGCCCAGCAGTTCTGCCACTCTTGGAGGAGCAGCAAATTCGAAGGTTCTCTCCTCTCCTGCCCTAATTATAAACCATAGGGACTGGGTGCTTAGTACTGGTACGTGACTCAGTCCCAGCATTCTCACTTTAAATGGCTACCTCAGTGAAATTATTGTAAGTCACCGTGAGCTTTGGCTAAGTACAGAGGGTAGCTTTGGACGATGGCAAGTTATTTAAGGATAATAAATAATACAGATTTGTCATTTCTTCTGCAAAATGTGAGAAAGGCTACCTGCCAATCTCTCCCCTGCTCGCAGCGCTATCAATATCCCACTCTCTTGACTAAACTTTGGCCAATACATCACAAACTGATGCTCGTGGTTGAAATTCATTAAGAGAGGTATGTCTGGGTTGCTGTTTCTGCAGGAATGAGATTTTCTTCTGCAAACTGACAGCTGATAAAAATTCCCTTTGTAAATACCAAGGTTGCTTGAAATTTTTCCTTCTAATTTTCTTTTATGAATGTGTTGGTGAATTTTCGTGGGAGATGTCCAAGGGGAGGGTTACAGAACGGGACATGGCAGAAATGTTGGGTTGATTTTTTCTCCTGAAGAAATCCGCTTTTTATGGGAAAGCTGAAAACATTTTAATTTTTTCTAGTTCTGAACTAAAAATATTTATTTTTGCAGCTTCTTAAGGCTTCTTTGAGAAATCAAAATTTTTCTTCCAAAAAATAATCATTTTACCAAAGCAGGCCAGTGTCTCTCAAAGGAATGAATAACAGCCTGTTAACTCACAGCTGCACCTCTCAGCCCTGCTCAGCACATTCTGCACATCAGAAAGAGAGAAAGATGTGAAGAACTATTGATCACCACTGCTTAAACGCACTGAAATTCTGAATTTAGCAAAAGCACTGGTCTGACACTGGAAACTTCTGTATGTCCCCAAGACAAGCGCATTATAAGCACAGCTTACGGAGACTTGTTCACGATGCCGAAAATTTAGTTCTTTTCCCCAGAAACAAACGTGCCTTGGTCCTGTTGCAGGTTATAATCAGGGCCATCCAAACAGGCTGTCAATTAATGTTCAGCTTGGAAAATTTTTTTTATCATGTCCATAAAGTATTAGATTGTGGCCACTGCACATGCACACTGAATCAAATGGGAATTATATACAGACAGAGCAAGCCTGAAATAATGCCTTGCTAGTAACCTAGCCGTATTCTTTTAATTCTCTCTAAATCTCTGTGCTCATGGAAATCCCACAAGAGAAAATCTAAATAAATGAATCATAATTATAAATGTTTAGGTAATTGGTAAATGATGCAGAAATAAGTGAGCACTGCTTATTCCTACACAAACACAAATTAAATATGGACACTGCACCAAAGATGTATCCTCTAGTACTCCAAATTTAACAAGGTTCAGAGATTGAAATCACAGCCCACTCCTACGATTTGCATCTCTTCCTGTCATACCAACCCTTCCCATTGAAGCATCCCTATATACCAAGGGTCCCAAACTGGAATTGTGGATCAGGTATTTTCAAGAAAACATAAGAAGCACATTTTTCACATTCCAAGTAAAAAAGGAAAGGGCAAGATAATCCGTCAGTGTGCTGACCCCTTATCAGGATCATAGGCAGTCCCATTACTGCTATGACAACTAGCTCAGCCACGAACCAAATGCCTGGAAAAGGCCAGCCAAAAATCCATCAGTAAAAACTCATTTATCACTGCTAAAGGAAAAAACAGCACTGCCATCCGAGGCCAGCATCCACGGAGCTGGCCAGCCCTTCTCCGCAAAGGCCAGGCTCCAGAGCACAGGTCCGTGCCGCTGAGCGAGCCTTCGGGGCTCATCAAGGAGCTGCTCCTGGCTGGAAACAGCCATGTTTCTATTCAAAACAAAACCTATTAAAGCAGAAATAATTAGCACAGGGCATAGTAATTTGCAAAGCTCAGAGGTTAGCGTGCTGTCGCTGAGTCACTCAGCTTGCTACGCAGTGAGGACCTGCAATGCATTGATTTTAATATTTTACCAAACGAACTTCAGAAGACAGATTATTTGGTGGAGCAAGGAAGCCTATAAATAATAGCAAGCGATTTTTTGGAGCACATCCTCGCTTTTTTTTCAACTCTGTACTCCAAGGAAGCACAATGCATCCATACCTTTCTTTAAAAACATCTTTTTTAGGGACTTCAGTGCTGGTGGAGGCACTGGATTGACAGCTCCAGAGATTCATTCTGCTGTTTACCGACTGAACAGGCATAACGCAGACAGCACAAACTTCACTGAGCCTGCCCTACCAATGTGCCTTTGGCACGTATTAAAAAATTTAACACCCTCAAATACATTGTATGCGTTGCAAAGGGAAGCAAGCTAGAGCACCAAGTGCCTCAGCTGGCAGCAGCAACCCACTTTATGGCAGCGCTAATCTCAAACAGATTGACATCGTATGGGCCTTCAATGCCCCGCCATTTTGATGTGAGCTCACCGGCAGTGGGAGAGGTGCAGAGATACTATTACTCGGTATTACTGGTGTGTTCATGTTAGTGTTAATGCATTACCGAGCTCCAAGGAGGGTTTTGTAGCGGTTCTTTGTTTGCATCAGACTAAAAGCACTGAAAGCCCCTCACCACAGGCAAGGCTGGGGCAATATTCCTGTCCTGAGGAGAGGCAATAGCATTTCTTCCCCATTTGTCCAGACACGGAGCACCAAGGATGCAGAGGGGAAGTGGTGGGATGTGGCCTCCCGGGGCTGGGGGAGCGGGTGCACGGCCGTGTGTCCCTGCCCCTTGTCCCCTTCAGAAATGAGCTGCTGCCCGGACCACTGCCCTCCTCCCACGTTGCTCTGCTCAGGCTGCTTCCAGGACGTATCCCAGGGCTGAGTGGTACAGAAGGGCACAAAAGCCACACAGATTCAGAAGTCTTCATTTTCAGCAAGAAACCCACATCTAGCCTCTTAAAACTGGCGCCAGGCAATTTGCCTGAGGGACCTCGTACATAGCAAATTCTCAAATTCACCGTTTCTTATTTCAGCAGGAGACTGGCAGTCATTACAAAAGCAAGACAGTGATGTAGGAGTCGGCAGACAAGAGCAGGAGATTGAAGTCTGCTATTTAAATATCTTCTGTACACTGTGTAAGCAGATACAAGCTCAGCTTCCTCAAATTGCTTTACTAACCACATTAACCTCCGGGACTCCCCTTCGTTTCCTGGGGTGAGTGAGTAATAACTCAGGGATACAACAGTAATGGCTGAGCTCACTTTCCAGTGAGTATCGTATGAGACAACTGCTACAGCATGCCCTACATCTGAAGCTGTGGTTTTCAGAAATGATGTATTATTAGTGCTGCATCTGAAATAACCCAGTAATTGCTTAATGTTTTATATTTACATGGGCTGTACATTATGTTTGCTCTGAGAGAGGGAAGGAGAACTAAGCAAGAAAGGAGTTTGCAATAAACCTACAGTAAGCAATAAAGAGCTATAAATGGTAATCTGTCAATAGCATCAGCTTCGCTAAGGGCTTGATTCAGAAAAAGAGCATCCTCAGCTCTCAACAGATCTAAACCAGCCCAAATTGGATGTAGCACCTAGCAGGATTGAGCCCTTCCTGAAGGATGAGCTATTAAATTTAAACATACATAAAATCTTATTTGAAAGATCATATTCATTATTAATAAGAGGAAAGATGATCTTTCAGATAAGGCTCTGCTGCACTGGGACTCTCCAGCTCTGCCACAGATTCCTTGCTTCATCTTGAGTGACTTCCTCAAGGTCCCTGTTCCTCACATCTTTATCCTCACAACTGGGATGATTCCTCTCCTTCCCTCCCCGTACTGGGCTGCTGTCTTTCTATGACCGTGTATGGTTCCCAAGTAAAAGTAGGCCCTCCAGTTCAGCTGTAAAGTAAATAATGATTGGTAGTAATAATTTGTGAGTATTTCATCTTTCTTTCCATCTTGGTAATTGCTTCCTACACTACCATACATCACCTTAATATTCTGTCACAGTGAATTGGATTTATGCGGTGGAAGAAAGGGGCAAGGACCCATTTTATTTCATTTGTGTAGTAAATGAATAATTCTGCAGAGTTCACCATATTCCCTAAGCAGCTGAGACTAAACCAGCTACTTGCTGGGTCTTCATTTTGATCACAAAGATGTTTGGTCTCTTCTGAGTTTGCTGGCTACATTTAAACTTCTGTAACTGGGAAACAGAGGAGAACGAAGTCACGTACACCAACTTGTGGGTGTTCATCTGTTTTTAAAAACAAAAACTTCTGCAGATTTTAATAGCAAAAGCATCTGCAATGTTATTGAGAAACAACCAAACCCTAGTGAGTAAGTAAGCGAGTATGTGTACATGTGTCTGCAGCATAGTGTGAATACAAACTCACAGTGGCAGTGGATAACCAAAGTTTGCAATCTACTTGTTTTTCCAGGTCTTCAGTCTTCAATTCATGTCACATTGAATGCAAAATGAAATTGCTCTTAGCTGTAGAGACTGAAGAATGCCTCTGAATTTAGCTACAGTAGCTAAAAACTATTAGGTTGGGCATTTTTAATGTATGTGCAATGTGGGAAAAACACACCGGAGTACGCTGCATGAACCAGCAGCTGTGGTGGAGGGTGGAAAGGTAGGTAAGACGAGGAGCACTACCCAACCTCCCACCAACTACACACTGCCATATGGTGTATGGTACTGCATAGAGAAACTGTCAGGTATAAGGATATAGGAAAACTGGGAGCTATAAAAACTGTGAGGATATTATACAAGGATTACCATGTTATACATATTGCAGTCTATTGTGGGCAAAAAGAAGAGGAAAAAAAAAGAGAAAGAAAGAAAAAACCCAACCAAAGCTAATTCCCTCAGTTTACATACAGTTGTGTCTTGCAGGTGAAATACGAGATTCAGCCATTCCCGGCTTCTTGTGATTCCAAGAGAAAAGCTGCTCGAGTGGTAGAAAGGTTGCGCAGGTGGGAGCAGCAACCAGAGCAGAAGGAGAAGCTGTGATAAAAAGAAGAGTTTGGGGTAGGAGGGAGCAAAGGGCACAGATCCAAGATTATAAAACCCAGGCAGGTCTGTGCATTAACATGACAATTGCCTCCTCAAGGGCCTGCTGCCTGTACAAACCGTGGCTGGGCTCAGTCCCCAGTGCCACTTGCTGCTGGGACAAGAGGAGTCTATAGCTCACAGCTTCCCCACACCCCCAGGGCAGCGTGGGCAGCACCCAAAATACACAAGCGATGAGCATGGTGCCAGGGCGCAGTCAAGTAGCCCAAGACTGATTCCTCGGCACTGGCTCACCTACTCAGGGATTATTTCAAGGTACAAACATCCATGCAAAATAAGTTTTAAAACAAAATCACTTTGGTCCTGGTCTTCACAGGGAATCTCCCACTAACATGCACCCCGCATCTGCTGGAGCCGGCTAGCAGGACGGGTGGCAGCAATCTCACACCACCTTGGTGGTGCCCAAGGCTCCCCATGGGCATGAGCCACCAGCAACACCAGCCCACCAGGCCATGGCCAGCCTGTCCTCCCTGCACTCAGGCAGTCTCTAGGTTGAAATCCAGCATGAGATACGCAGGACTTTGGTAGCACAACATAGGAGTCACGGCCCTGACTTCCCTGACATCAGCGATCAGGATAGGGGTGATCGCCTAACTGTGAAGCAGAGCTCTCCCTTCCCAGTGCCATCTCTTCTCTACACCTCTTTAATAATTCACACATATGATGATGTCTACAGAATAGCCAGGGGAGATGGCAGGACCCCATTCTATGTGATCATGTGAAAGACTTCCACAGTGACAGCACTGTACACCACAGAAGGTAAGAAACTCTGTAGGACATGCCACCATACCTGGTTACTGAGAGAGCTTTATCAAAATTATGGAAAGAAAGAACTAATTAGCAGTGAGTGGTAGGAGCAGATGAACTCTTTAAAAGGGAAGACTTTACTTTTCTGTCTATGGCACCTCAGTAACAAGCAGAAGGGGAAAGAAATAGAGAAAGTACGTGAGACTGATGAGAAATTATTTGAAAATTCATAGAGCGGGACTGGGCATTTAGTTACAACCACTGAACAAGAAATGTGTTAGCTGCTCCAGCCTAGGAGTCACTGCACAGAGAGAAGCCTCTCGGGCTCCAACATACCTTTGCTGGGGCAGGGACTTTCTGCAGGTTTGTAGCACAGACAAGAGGAGGGCTGTTTCAAGGTACAGCACCCCAGAGAAGGGTGCCCATATCTCTCCTTACCCAGTTGACAGTAGCTGCAAATACCATCCAGTGCTCAGGGAATGAAAGAGAGATCATACTCCCCTGACAAATCAACCCAAATCAATCTAAGCCCTAATAAAATGTATCCCATTACAAACTAACCCAACCAGCAGCAAACACAAAGCAAAGACCTCACTGACATCAGTGGGAAACAGCAGAGTCCCAAGTGGCATTTGCCAGAGGCAAATGAAGGAATATTTGCTCAAAACAGCTCTTAGCGGGACAGTCAGCAGGAGCCTGCACACGCAACTAAAGGGGAAACAAATCAGGGCCTTCGTGGTGAGACAGAAATGGCAATACTGAAAAGCTGCCTTCCCGGGAGGCTTCAGACCCCTTCGCAAGGCTTCCTGACAGTGGTGTGTCCCTTGACAGCACTGCAAAGACTGAAGAATCTGGCCTAACAAAAGAGAAAAAACTTTTTTTTTTCAGTGAGAAAAAACCCAAGCCCACCCCACATGTAAAAGCTGTGCAACAAGATACTATTGTCATAGCTTGCGGGAGAATCTTCCAGTTGGTCAGCCCAACCCGTGGATCTGAGTAGCTTGAAAAGTCTGAATATATTTAATTTATTATTTTCACCATGGCAACGCTCAACAAAACTGACCTTTTCGGTTTCAATAAAACTGGATTTTCCTGTAGGTCCCCTGTCAGCCACTGCAGTAATAAGTGGAAGTGCTAAAACCCAGAGTTATTAAAAACTGAAAAAAGAGTAAAATGGCTCCCCAGCCCTGCCACTCCTGGGCTGGATCTGACCACTCTCGGTCTGCCAGGAGGAGCGTACTCTCCTTCAAACATTTCAGAAAACCCAATTCCATCTGTGATTTTGCTGATGCAAATATGGAGCATCTGCTAACTTCCATGAAGTTAATCCTGGCTTGCTGGGTCCCACTTGGAGCAGGATATGGCCATCGCATCTCTACTAACATGCTGCTGCTACTTTTATCTAAGGCATGCGATTTATGGGGAATCTCTGGTACCACTGACTATTCTGGTGTGTTTATCCTTCCCCATGACGCTCTTCATTTACCTGTTGCTATGCAGAGCACTAATGCACAGTCTGCAGGCACCTAGGAAGATGTCTTCCTTTGCTGTCCGAGATGTTGCTTCCCTCTGGCTGGCCAGGGCAATGACAGATAAGGGTGCAGGTGGGGGAATGGAGCTGGGTGGGTGGCAAGGGGGACATGGAGAGGGGCATGGACAGACGTTCATAGAATTATTTCAAACCCCAAAATTTCTTATGTTTTTACCAAGGAATTTTGGCATGCCTGTCCTTCAGACTACGACCAGTCTTGAGAGCAAGAGCTATAAAATAGGGCTAGAAAAATATTGGAGATGTTTGTTTAGATGCGTGCTTTGTGAAGTATCTGTCGTTTGGCAGCAGTTGAACAAAGAAATTATTTCTCCCTTTTGTTTAACTTCCTTCAGTGGCTGAGCAGCCTGTCTTTGTTCAGGAAGGTATCCTCAAGCCTGATGAAATTCAAGCATTCACATCTAAGTCAATGCTCCTGGAACCAGGTGGTTTTGATGTATCCTAATCTACGTTTCACATGTCACGTTTTTAGTAAAATATAGATAGGGGTAGACAAAACATAAAACACAGCAGCTTTTAATAACCCTCTCAGATTCCAGGCAAACCACATTGTTAACAACAGCTAGAACCATCCTCCAGCGCACCCCTCTCCTCCCCGCACTGCGCGCTGTATTAGCTCAAAAGGCTGTATTTTCTCTCGAGACTCAAAATGAGTTGTTAACATGCCAGGTGTACTTGATTCAGTTATTTCACATGTCAGACAGACAACATCTGACTCCAAACAGGAGCCACCACACACGAGCCTGTGAGTGGGGTGAGGAGTCACCGTGGCTGTGGGTGGCACGGGGAGCCCTGGGGTCACGGCCCCTCTCCGGCTGGCTCACGGGGCACTGCACCACCGCTTTCCATGCCTCCCTTCCCCATCTGTAACACACGTGAGGATGCATTAAATCAGGACTGCATTCTGCTATGCTTTCAGTAGAATACTGCCTGGCTATGAACGCAGTACATTACAGGGATAAGATACAGCAGTTACCAAGTATTAGCGATGACATTCCCATTTGACATGTGTTTTGAAGCAGGCTTCCATGCATACTGCCTGCTTGCCTGGAAGAAAGATGCAGAACCGGATTGAACCTTTCTTCTCAGAAGCTTTACAGTCCCTTTGGACTTTCCAAAATACAAAATCATGCAAGTATCTGATTGCATGTCACTTTCTCTCCTTTCGCTTTTATGACAGAAATTTTGGCTCTCCCCATTCCAGCAGCAGAATTGATTCCCAATGGCCCAACCTCAGCTGAACCTTATTCAATATTTGTTGGCTGGAGTAGCAAAAGCAGAACATGCTGCTCATTAGCGAGACCACAGCTTTTGATGGTGTCACCCTGCTCTCCCTTGTACAGAGGCATGAAAGGAGAAACACCCACCTTCTGCTCGCAGGTACCACGGACTAGACAGTGATGGAGCACTGCTTTGTCCAGATTCCTCTTGTCTCCTCTCGCTGCTGCCGGATGTCCAGATGTCCCAGCCCTCTTCTGGTCAGGCACCCCTAGCTCCTGGACAAAACCTGGCTGGAGCAGAGAGCCAGGGGAGGCAAGAGTCCCAGCAGGTGCTTGCATGTGGGGAACCACTCTTTCAGCTCCTGCTCCACCTGAGCTGTCTTAAGCTTGGCCTCTGCCTCAACGTGGTATTTTTTCCTTGACAGCTTGAGTAAAAATAACTTTTGTTATTCTGAAGATTATCGAAAGTAAAAACCAACAAAAATAAAAACCCTTTTCCTATTTCTCACTGTCATTTTTGGAAGAGCTTTACAGCAAAATGGCTGAGGCAGTTGGCAGGGGAATAGCTTTCAGCGATACTATTGCCTGAATGTCGTTATCATGTCACTTATTGCAGTTACATAGTGCACGTGCTGCAACAGCTTCTAGAGCTGCACATAGGGTTGGGGCCATTGGGCAGGACACGTCATAGTTCCATGGGATGAGACAGTCCATGGCCCTGGAGAACTTACAGCACAATGGTGTAATGGCACTCTTGGGGCTGCTGGGATGTCTTCAGGGAGGCTGGGTTCAGAGAGGACCAAATAAAAGCAACTTCTTGCAGAGTTAACTCAAAGTTTTAAGTTCCTCAGAATGGGTGGCTTTATGTTCCCAGCCAGGAGCCCCATCTCTGCCAGCCATGACTGCGCTGGAGACCCAGCAGTGCCTTCAGTGAGGAAGGTATCAGGCTTTGTCAATACAGGGCAAAGTACAGAGGTAAGGATTTTAATTATTTATTTCGTACCCCCTAAACATAAAGAAAGTTACTGAAAACCCGCAGCAAAGCCAGCTGAAGAAAGAAGGAAGTAAAGGGAGCAAGTGAAAAGCTAATCTTGAAGCAGGGATGAGGATGAGCCAGCCCATCCATGAGCTCTGAGTTAGAACATTATATTTTAGACCTTTTATCTGTTGTTTTGTTCTATTTACTGGAGCTTTAGACCTTTGATCCTACCATTGCATTTGCTGAAGGCAGTACGGATGACTGCACCTGACATGTTTCCTCTACCGGTGACATTCAGACACCTCTCGGCCATACAACCAGCACAGCTGCAGAGCAGGGTGCTGGATGGGAAGCCCATTAGGAGATTGCTCATCCTCTCGGAAAGTCCACCTGGGACAGCTGCATGTTGCTAAACCCTGTGTCAGATGGAGAGACCAGGGCATTTTGCACAAATCGGGAATTTGGTTTGATTGTCACAATTCACAGTTTGGGCAGGCAACCCAAGGCATGAGGCTGGTGGTTCACACTCTGACAAGAAACATAAGAAAACAACCCAGAGGTTTTTAAAATAGGCATGACACCCCAGGCAAAGTCCGTGGCAGAGAGAGGGAAGATCCCAGAGCATCTACACGCCAGGCTGCGTGCACGCAGAGAAAGGTTTTTCGAACAGTGCCAGCCTTTCTCCCCAGCAGAGATGTTAGCTCTGAACTACCTACCAGCAATCTGGCAAGTGAGTCAGAGCTAATTTTAAGCCAAGTGCTTGTGAGATCGGGGTGGGGGAGAGGGGAAACCTCTTCACAGTTTATTCTGCAGAAATGAAAGGTCTGACACGGTTCTTCATTTCAGCCCTGCTCAGTAAACAAAGCACCTTCAGAAATAGGTTTCTTCATATAAGGGGCCAAACTCAGCACTGGTGCCACCCCACTGACCCTATGGTACACAGAAGTGAACTTGGTCCTCTCCCCCTTAGGAAATGTGATGAGTATTGCCTTCCCAAGGCAACCTTATACAAAGCTGGGCTCAAAGGAGCTCCGCAAAATCAGACTGCCTTGGGGAAAATAAGCAAGCCCCTTTCTGCAAGTCATTAAAGCCCAAATTTTAAGGCAATAACCTTGTGCATTTCAGATGGTTTGTTTCACACTACTAGTTCTTCAAACGACTTTAAATTACACATGCTCAAATAAAAAAGGATGGCAGTAAACAGGATGCCGTAACTAAACATTGCTCCTTAACAGGTAGCAGATGAGATGCCAGCCATACCCTACAATGGCATAAAATCTAAACAGATTTTCCTAATATTTCTCCTTCACCTCCATTCACAAAAAATAGGGCTCCTATTTGCAGCCTGTCATGGAGAGCTCTGAACACTGCTGGGTTTTTCCTTTGGGGTCCTTATTACTTATCTAATTTTCTAAGGACATTTCTCGATAATCATCCATGGACATTTCTAAGCTTTTGTATTTTTCTCCAGTTTTTCTCAGTCCCAGTATTCCCACAGGAATTAAAGCAACTGAACACACAATCCTCACCCTCATTGATCTGTTTTGTTTTTGGAGAGACACAGCTCTTTGTCCGGACAAAGAAGATGACTCCAGACATTTGCTCTACACCGCAATCCATCCTTCTCGCTCCTCTGTGTAGTCATTAGCTTCGCTCATTTTTAATCTGCTCTCCAGGTAAGTTTACCAGCTGCATGGCAGTGCGAATACGAAGACAGAAGGTGAGGGTTTATGCGATAACACACATCGTTAGTGTAGACAGGGCAGCCTGATTCTTCTGGGCTAAGGGGAGCCCTAGATGAGGAAGTCTGAGTCCTCGATAAATCGCATTACAGCCACTAACACCTGCTGGTGAAAAGGTCCACACAAGGAGGCCCATCCTTAGTATTACGCCATATTATGTGTTAGCATAACGCCGTCTTGCCCGTGCAGGGGCTGCAGGGAGAGCCTTACCAAAACCCATCGCCACTGGGAGAACTGCTAGCAGTGTTTCAGTGTCTCGGTGCCAGCTGCCATTGGGAGCCTGAGCAGCCCCTGCTTCTGCAGGCACATGCCTTGAAACAAGAGATCTCAAAAGTGCCCCAAAATAAAAGCTAATAGCTGCTAGATCTAACTCCTTGCTGGCCCAGTGGCCACTGCTATCCCATGACAGACACGTGGGCTGCCTCACTCAGACCTCACTGAAGCTGCCTTCTGCTGCCTTCTCTGCTTTAGCTCAACCCCTTCAATAAGCATGCTGAGGAAAAGATGCTTTCTTTTGTAAATTAAGCTATTAGCTCAGATTCACTTTCTCTCTTCACTTAATGAAAAGCAAGCTTCTACAGCATGTCAAATAAATAGCCCATAAGTACAATAAAGTCAAGTTCTTTTAACGTATTTCTTAGAAAATGGGGAGTTCTCATGGTAGGTCCAGCCTCACATTTGTATGCGCCACAATCCTCAGCAAAAGGACAACCAGCGTCTTTGCACCCCTGTAGAAAGCAGCACCCCCTCCCTCTTGTTACCAGCTGCACCTACTTTCAAAAGCAATCTCCCTTTTTTCCCTTCAATTTACTTTTAGGCTTCCCTTCTCATTCTTGCTGTTGCTTAGCCCATGAGGGAATGCTCTTGCATCATGTCTTGTTCTGGTTCCCGGAGAGTCTTATTTTTTGGAAGGATGGGATTTCCTGGCATCCTCAAGCCACTTCATGTTTTCCCTTCTGTTTTCTAACATACACCCTATCCCTTCATTCTTGCTCACCACTCTTATCCCCTTTACTATTTCTTCCCATTTTTCTATTGATCCATTTTTCTCTTCTCCCTCTTCCCTTCAACACTTTTCTTCTCTTTTTTCTCCCTGCCCCATCCCACTGAAGCTTTCCGGCTAGATGTATTACCTACTGCCAGGAGGGGAAGCAGTGCATCGGAATTCAAGTTGCACTATACCACAAAACCAATACTGTATATACCTACAGAAACAGCAATACATAATCTTAGTGTTCTCCCCTCCCTGTGCTAAACTCCTAAATCCAGAAGCCTCCCGTTACCAAAACAATTTTAAATAAAGTTAAGGAGAGAATTAAATGGAAAATAAATCAGGCATTTAATGCCTGATTCCAGAGCGCTCGGCTCCTCTCACTTCAATAGCTGTACCGCACACCTTTCATCAGGCTCCAGCTCTGCAGAGGTGTCTCTATTCGCCTGTGTGTTCCCCATTCTTCCAAAGATGATACGGACACCCTGTATTGCCAGATAAGCAATATATGTCACTCTTCCTTGCCTAAGATTAAAATGAATATGTTAATTTATTTTCTATTACAGGCTGCAGCACGAATGAGAGAGAGGGAGAGGGAGTGAGTTCTGCTCGGCTTTCTGCTCAGAACCACGCGTTGCCCTGTGGAGACTTGCACACACTTGGCTGACCAGTCCCTTGTTCTCACGGTAAACCCTCAGATACTTCTGCATAAAGTGGGTGTCAGTAAATAACTACTGCTCCGAGATTACATGATTTTGTGCTTTTTCCACCTAAAGCAAATGAATCCTAACCTACCTTCTACCCGCATCCTTTTAGGACAGACCCCTCCGAGTTGGAGTGAGGGCAGAACACACCAGGGTGACATGCATTCCCATCATAATCAATACAGTGTCATCTGTGAAACAAAAGTGCTTTAATTGAAAGCCATGTCAGAAAAATCAGTGATGCCAAGAGATCATTTTTGCAGCCCTAAAGACGATCAGAATAAAAATGTAGAAAGTAGTTGTTCGGAGGGTGGAAGAGAACTAGCTGGAAGGAGATTATACTACAAGTTTAAGCATTCAGTGTATTTTCTTTCCGTTTTATAGAGAATAATTTCTGAACTGGCTGTCACCCATGCATGAATTATTACATCAGGCTCAGGAGGTTGTAGATACAGAGGCTGAACACACATACACCACACCCATACATGCTGACGCGTAACTCTTTCTTGCGCTGCTAAATGGATGCAGAGGAAGTAACAAAGAAACGTGTCTCTCTCACTTAAATTAAAAGTCAGAAAAGGAAAGTCTTCTCACCAATGAAAACCTACAGAATATTTATATATGTGTTCATATACATGCATACACATAGATACATATACCTGTACGCACACTGTGGGAGGGAAGGAGGGAGAATGAGATACGGGAAAAAACATTAAGATCTTCCTGGTGCCACCAAAACACAGTAGTACTGTTAACGTGAAAAGATCCAATCCTTGTATACAAGCAAATCTCCCAAGATGCAGCCTAAAATGTATCTCTTGCTTTCTATCTTGGACTACTGAATGACAGATTTAAAATATGCAGAATCAGTGTAGGAAACTGTGGGGGAAAGCAGAAACAGGTTCCTCCTGAAGACCCAATTGAATTACTCTGAAAAGATTAATTAAAATTGACTTCTCTTTTGACACAAAATCTCCTGTTTGCTAGTTCTTGGTATGTCTATTACCTAGTTTCCATTAGCAGATATTATACTCCGCAATGAAATAAACTTCAAGGACCCTGTGGAATAAAACAAAAAGTTTACTGTATTCTGACAGCAGCAGCAGCAGCGAGGTTACAATGCAAGCTGGCATGCTTAATGAAAAAGGGTTGACATATTATCACTGAGTTCCTATCAGTGATCTGTATCATTGCTTTTTAAAGGTACAGAAGGGCAAATAACTGAGTGTTGTGTTGATTAGAAAACAGCTTGATTTGCAAAGTGACAACCTAGAGTCGGGTCTTCATTTGGTCTCTCCAAAAATCGGGTGAGAGGGGAGGGGAAGGAGGGGAGTTCCTTCAACCCTAAGAACAGCTTCATTAACTGGAATAGGAATTATTAAAAAAAGAAAGGCCATTGGCATCTCCAGCATATGGCTGTGATTTTGCCGTCTGTATTTGGGGAAGTCATCCAGGGGATCGCCTGTATTAGGAACCGGTGTGAATGAATTGGATACAAGACTGAGAGCATTTACATTGCAACTGGTGCTTCAGATCTGCCACGCTGTAAAATATTGCTTCATGCTTTACCATATTGCACTTGGAGCCTAACGAGACATTTGACATACTAAGAAACCATCCAAAATGAATGTGAGGGTAGAGTCTGGCCCTAGATGATATAAAGGAGAATTTCAATGCAGTGTTGAATTAACACTAGCACAGAGTTGCCGACCACTTTCCCTGTACAAGGAAAATCAGTCTGAGAGTGCCAGAGCAAACATTATTTGTGTCTCTCTTATTTCTGCATATTCTCCTTTTCTGGCACTTACAAAGACAAAATGAAATCCCCAGTGTGGTAAGTCTTTGCCCCAGAAGCTGGCACTCACATCAAAAGGATAAGTGTTTGCGTGTTGGCTGTTTGGGGCACCATAACAGGGCCCACAAAACAGGTACTCGCCACATCCTAAATCTGTGCTGCCAGCTACACAGCCAGCAGCCTTGTAATGGAAAGTTAAAATGTAAACACAAGCTGCTATTTTAGTGCAATCACACAAATGCAGCAGCTAGTGTTCTCTCTTCCTTTATTTCCAGAACGGGCAGAATGCTTGAATCGAGCTGCAGATACTCCTTTTTCTTTTTCCTCCTTTTTTCTTCTCCCTAAGTGCCCAGTCAATTAAATATTGCTCACACAAGTAATTCTTACTCGCCTTATTCCTGAAATGACAGTTGACAGTGTTCAGACTAAAGGATGCCAAAGTCTCTTTTTCCCTAGATAGTAAAAATACAAACAGAAATCAAAACCAAGCAGACTAATCAAGGATTATAAGAGCTGACAATGCTTTGTGAATTTGAAAGGTTACATTGCTGGGTTCAAAATAAAACTGAAATCCTGATTCTGCCCTGAGCTTTTGCCTCCCCTTTTCACAACGTTTAAAGGCATTCTTCCCTTTGTCATACGGACAGTTGTTCACAAAGGAGTTCACTGATATCACCTTGCTCATCTAGTCCAGATGGCCAAAAGTGAGCAAAATCCAAAGGTATTCCAGGAAGTGACCTTGGAGATGCTTTTGTGATTCAAAATTCAGGGAAGACTGGAAGCTTGATTCTGGAAGCATCACTGCTTTAGCTCTAAAGAAAACCAGTGCACCTAGGCAGCAGCTGATTTTTAAAGGACAACAGCAGACTTTCCCCAGTTGACAAGACATCTGCTACAGTATTCCACAATCCCCGATTTACAAAGGAAATAAGAGCTAGTTTGCATCACATATGTCAATAGCCAGGATTTTTGCCTTCTTACCCTTCAGATTCTATGACCTCTAATGAGACGAAATGACGATGCCTGTTCAGAAATGAAAACCCAGAAGAAAGAATCGGGGAAAAATCTACAGGCCAGAGATAGTTTACTTTTTTTTTTTCTAAATTGATCTGCTAGCTTCCCTCGGAGAAGTTGGCCAAACTAAAAATCACAGGTCTGTGCTGCCCTCACCCTCTGTGTGTTAAGATATATAGTACCTCTGCCCAAACCACACCTGGCTTTGTGAAATAAAAATTAAATCAACAGGGTTTTGCAACACAAAAGCCACCCTCTCGCTTTTGCTGAGTACTATTTTAAATAAAGATGGATCATAATGTGAGTCATTTATCTCTCGCCTCTGATGCATTCACACACACGCCTACCACTGCAGGGGGATTGAGAGAAGTGACCTGAATCTCAAGCACCCTTGGGTTTGCAAACAAAACCCAACCAATGAGGTTATGCAATGCCAGAACTAAATCTATGGTTTCCCCTTTACCCCCTGTTTTTCTCCTCTCCGTATTTCGGCCAGTGAAAGCACAGGAGAAACAAGGAATGTATCATATAGCGGTTCCAGAGTAAGACATTCCCATTTCACAGGAGGGATATTCAAGCAAGCAGACTAGTTGAAATCCCAGTTGACTGCAATACTTGTACTTATTTTAATTGTTTATTGAAAACAGCAGGACAGATCCAAAAGAATGGTAGAAGGAAGAACAAGAAATATTGGCTTCATTCACAGACGCAGCCCCCCTCTGCATGAACCACGCGCAGAATCAATTCTTCACATTATATGTTTAAAAAAAAAAAAGGTAGAACTGGTAATAGTAACATGAGAGGGAAAAGCCAGCAGCAGCAAAGGAAAAGAGAAGAGGTAGAAGGGAGATCTGGTCAAAGGCAGTTTTGTTTCCACAGTAGGTATGTGGGATGGATGGCGCAGAGGCACGCTCCCCAGCTAAAGGAGCAGAAGGCAAGAGAGGCTGAAGAGAGAGAAGGTCCATGATAAGGGCCCAGGAGCCAGGCCTAACCTGAGGCTAGGAAAACCATTGTTTATTACACTTTGTAGTTGGTTTGCTTAGTTTGGTCCTCAGAATGTTCTTCAGGAGCAGGCTTACATGCCTGCACTGTGCTCCCTCTCTGCTGAGTCATACCACCAACTTACAAAGCACATAAA
The DNA here is from genome assembly GCF_030463565.1 of Pelecanus crispus. Lineage (NCBI taxonomy): Eukaryota > Metazoa > Chordata > Aves > Pelecaniformes > Pelecanidae > Pelecanus > Pelecanus crispus. Next base: position 37,264,552 of record NC_134650.1, read on the forward strand.
ATCAAGAATGAATGCAAGTGTCAGGAGATCTGCCCCTGTTCCTGGCAGCCTAAAAAGGAACTTGTTTATGTCACCTGTGAAAGAGCTGTAACACATTTCTTCAGTGATGGAGCGATTCCACTAGGATCACTTTTGCTGGCCAGCATTAAGCATATTTTTCTCCAATTCATCTTTCCAGTAGGACTCATTCCACTCATCCGCTTTGAAAAACATGCTCAGGGCCATCCCAACCACTGCACAGCAAAGTCCGTCACTATACTGATAGATCAGGGTTCCATTTCTTGCCCAAATATAGAATCATAGAATCGTTTAGGTTGGAAAAGACCTTTAAGATCATCCAGTCCAACCATTAACCTAACATTACCAAGTCCACACTAAACCAATTAAGGGTAGACTAAACCATGTCCCAAAGTGCCACGTCTACCCATTTTTTGAACACCTCCAGGGATGGGGACTTCACCACCTCTCTGGACAGCCTGTTCCAATGCTTGACTACTCTTTCCGTGAAGAAATTTTTCCTAATATCCAATCTAAACCTCCCCTGGCTCAGCTTGAGGCCATTTCCTCTTGTCCTATCGTTATCCACTTGGGAGAAGAGACCAACACCCACCTCACCACACCCTCCTTTCAGGTAGTTGTAGAGAGCAGTAAGGTCTCCCCTCAGCCTCCTCTTCTCCAGACTAAACAGCCCCAGTTCCCTCAGCCGCTCCTCATAAGGCCTGTGCTCCAGACCCTTCACCAGCTTCGTTGCCCTTCTCTGGACACGCTCCAGCACCTCAATGTCTTTCTTGTATTGAGGGGCCCAAAACTGGACACAGTATTCCAGGTGCGGCCTCACCAGCGCCGAGTACAGGGACAATAAGGAGCTGCATACAATGTGCATACAAATTCTGTCCCTGAGTTTTACTACCTCTGGAAAATCTTTGACAATGCAAATCCATCCAGGACAGCCAAGTCATTCCTAAGGACCCGCAAACCCCAAATGCCAGAACTGGATGGGATTTGAATCAATCTAGTGGAGACCCAAAGTTAGAAGAGCGCAGCACGTCAGTCGCAACAAATTATGCCTTAGAGAGCAACATTGCCTGACAGAACCAAGCCCTTCAGTTTCAGTCCTTCAAAGGGCCATTAGAAATTATCCATCTCAACCACCATTCTTCAAGGATGGACAAAACGGGAGCAGTAAAATACTTCAAACCCCTGCGACTTTGTATGTTTTTTGTGGGAAGTATCTCAACATACATCTTTGTATGTCCTGCTGCAACAAACGCTTTCAGCACCTACCCAGTGTAATGAGGACAAAAGCTACAGCTCCTGGTTACTCCAGGTTATTGATGAAGTTTCCGAAGAGTAGTTTTGAGGGCAATTTTTGGATTCTGAGTCTGGCAGGTGTGGCTGTTCTCACTTAGACTAAATCAAATGCTTCTCAGGCTTCCCTGTCTAAACCATATTGTTCCTTCTGGGCCTCTAGGCTATATTTTATGAAGTAACTGATGTCCTCTGTCTCCAGGGGACAATTTGCTGCTGCTACCAAAGGATGAACCGTATGATCTAATACATCTCTTCCAACTCTGTGTTCTGAGGTTTCTATAATTTTTGCAGAGATTTTTATTTTGTTCCCAAATAATGGTTTGTGCACACAACAGTTTGTCCCATTGATACTCCTTGGTCTGATAAAGATACTGCCTCTCCATACAAACCTTGCCACTCCTGTCTTCCAGATACTACATGTGCAGAAGCATTGCTCCAGGGGGAGAGTGCATGGAATTATTTCATATTTGCTTGGTTTTGATTAACTCCCAGAAAATTTGCTCTTATTCTGCTTTCTTCTGTCCCTAGCATTACCTACCACTGTGCTTCTCCCTCTTCCATGACCCTAGCTGACACTGTCCCATTCCCCAACCTGCCAAAGCTCACCCTCACTGGCTGTCTGCAGTGTAAGCAATTTTTAGAAAATGATCTCTAGAGGAAAGCTCTGTTTCCACAGTCAGGCATGACTACTCTAAAGCAGCATCAATAAAATAATATCAGATCCTGGGACTGGTCATAGAAGAAATTTAACTCTAGTCCAAGCATCTACACAGTTCCAGGTAGTTGTCTGAACCGTCGTTTTGCCTGTATGCGCCTATTTCAGCTGGGCATCAAAATGAAAGGAGCTTGCAAATGAGCTTGCTTCCCCATGTAGTTTACACATGGGGCTCAATTCCAGGTGCATTAGCGTCCCGTTATGAGCTGCTTTTTGAGGGAAGGATCCAAAGGGAATGAAGGATTAGAGATCTGGGAGATAATCTGACCTAGATTTGCTTTAGACTTTCCTATAAGGCTCTTAATTTTCTGCTTTGTTGGACTACTCTGGATATACCACTCAGGGAGCTTTATTGACAGGGTCTACCTTTGGGTCTCTGTGGTGTTTCAGCAACACTGGGGGGACGTGGAGGAAGACGGAAGGAAAAAATGAGTGCTCAGGTTTTTCTAGCCTGAGGATTCACCTGATCTCAGGAAACCTATCAGGTTGCAGATAAATATATACACACCCCCTTTTTTTCCATAAACCTCAACTGCTTTTGCTGCTTCTAGAGAAGGTTGATTTTGAAATATCCTTTCCAAAGCTGGGATGGATGTTTCCAGTGTTGAGGTTTATTAAGTTCCTATGGCAGCTATTTCCAAGGCTGCTTTGTCATCTATTTCTTTTCAAGAGACTTTAAGAATGGCAGAGAGGCTTTGCAGATAAGGATTTGAATTGCAACCTTTACACCAGAAGTGTAATAGGAACATCGGGGAATTAAATAAAATTATATTTTTCCTAGATGTCTGCTTAAAAAGGAAATTCAGGATTTTATGGATGCCCCAGAGACAAACTATTACATTACATTCCTCGCAGTTCTTATTTGAGTACTGTCTGTTTGAGCACCTCAAATAGCACAGTATCATTCATAAAGAATGGGCAAGAGAGACTGTGTCCCATCAATATTTCAAGCTTGGTTATCAAATCAAGAGAAATTCATGAGTTCTGCTCCAGGTTTGGTACTACTGTTTGACAGTTTAGGGGTTTTTCCCTCTGCATTCTCATTGTCTTTAATATTTTATATAATCTTCCAGTTGATGCTATTGTAATTTTTTTTTTTTTTTTTTACTGGGCTGCACTAACCAGTTTTCTCTTTTCTCTTTCAGCAGGGAGAAATTCACACTCATTTGCTATTTGTGGGGTGATGACATAGTGTGAAGAAGCAGTAATGATGACTGACTGATAGAAGACACCATATGTTCTCTTCATTTTTTCTCTGTGCTATTTTCTGAGAGATGAATAAAGACTCAATATAAGATGAACTTTCCTATAATATATAATAAAAAAAATTTACTTTTTTTTTTCCCAAACAGTTGGAAATAATCTTTTTTCTAAAACATTCAGATAATATTGCTATAAATACTAGACTCCAAATCACTGAGATAAGTAATTCTCAATCTTTTCCACCAGAAATATTTTACATGTGTCTAAGCACCAGAAACAACTTTAAAATTAATTTCACTCTCCTCCAAATGTCTTCCAGCCTTCTACAGCAAACATTCTGAAAATATAAGTTGCATTTGCTTATGACCAAACAAAGGTAAACAATTCCTTCCAATTTTAAAGAAGTGGGATTATATATAGGATTCTAAGTGACAATTTGTGATGTCTGATAACCGGCAATCCTGATTGTAAGCACAGTACTAGTATCACTAGATCACAACAACAATGCTGTATTATATGCTGGGATGTTTCTTTACACCCTGAGAGTATGAGTCTGTACAACTAATAATACAAAAGATTCCCTTCAGTAAATATTAAATTTGCTTTAACATGTTTTAATCTCAAAATAATTAGAAATCTCATTTCATATAAATACCTGAATGAAAAATCTTTTATTGTTGTAGCATATGCATTCACCAAGTATCTTATTTTCTTATATAAATATGTTAATTTTTTTTCCATTCTGTCCTCTTACTTCACTCTACCTTCTCAAAACTAAGGCTTTTTGATTGTTGCTCTTCCTCCTAACTTTGTAATAGCCACCAACCAGCACCAGACTACAGCCAGAGCCATACACGTATCTGCTCATGTTATTAAGCAGTCAGGAGCAGAAACAAAGAAGTAAACAAAAGGGATTCATGTTGCCTTCTGTTCCATTGGAGACACAGAGAGAAAAAAATAAAAATCAATCCTCCCAAATACAAAAACAAACCCCAGAATTCATTGTTTTGAGCTACCTTATTTTTCAAATTTCCAAGAATGTTTTGCAAATAATGGAGACAAAATTGAAGAAAAATTTAATTGTGAGTCCTGCAGGGAGTGGGGCAGAGAGCTTGCTGTAACTGGACCTAGGGCCAGAACTCTTATTCGGGCTTTGTTTTCAAGGTCATTCATTTAAATAATTTTTCACAACACAACCTGAATAAAGAACACAAAGCCATGTTCTGCTCATGAAAGCGGCCACCATGGATGTAGCAGGAAAGTTTCCTTATACCACATGAACAGGAGTTGGCCCTCCGAGTATAGTATTCTCGCCGGTCACCTGCCATAGCAACAGACATCGAGGAATGTTTTACATTTATAGTATGTAACTCAACGCACTTTCCCCAGTTAGACTTATTTATTTTTGCTGTTAAAGCCTACGCGCCCTGCGTCACAAAGAATATGACAGAAGGTGCTCCAGTAAAGCAGTGATTGCAGTTTTCATGTAAGGAATGTGTGTTATTCTTCCTTTGAACTCCAAGTGGCATGAATGCATCTCCCCCTGGAAAGCTGTACCACGTGCACTTTATTTTTCTGTGACAATAGAATTACATAAAGTCTGATCTCAAAACTCTCAATCAAATATTCCATTCATCAGCAAAGAACTGGCTTGCTTAAAGACTCCAGGATTGGGTCCCTAATCAATACTTTAATAAATAACACCTACTTAGTTGGAACAATTGATTGCTAGGGAGCAGACTAAGTATAATATATTTCTGTTAATCTAGACAAAGGATAAATGCCATGGTTTATTTATAAGGCACACCTGGAACTATTCAGAGGGTTGTAGATAGGATCCATCTTGACACACGTTTAACACGGTACCCGCACAGCATCTTAAGGGCGGACGGCAGGTATGTCAACATAACGTGGCTGGCCGTGTTTGTCGGCAAGCCCCGTGGCTGCTCCCTCCGGGCTGCCAAAGTTCAGCTCCAGGATTCCCTGGCAGAAAGGGCAGCGCCTGGGGCCCGCTGCTCCCGAAGTGGAGGAGTGGGTCCAGAGCACAGCGTACCTCCCTGACACACGGGCTCTGGGGGCACTATTTCATCTAACTCTGGTGTTTCTTGAGCTCATCCAGTGGCCGCTTCATTACACCCAGCAATAACCAGGCATGCCACAGAGGCCGTTCTTGGGGATTATCGCTATACCCTGGTTTTCCTGTTATTAGACCATTTATTCTGCTGCAGAGTTGCGCAAGAGAAGCCTCTTGGTATTTTAGGGTGGAAAATAGCCGGCAGAGAGTGCAAGAGGCACCTTCCGTGCAGTTACTCCGCAGTTCACATTCCAGGCTCTAGACAAGGCACCTTGGTCCCCGCCGGGCCCTGGCTACGGTGCATCTGCTCCGATTTATTGTCCAAGAGCATCATCACTTCAATTCTCTTCCCATTACTTCTACTGTCTCTCCCCTTGGGGTTTGTGTTCCAAACCACCTTCTTTTGGGAGTAAGGGTGGGCCGTCGGTCTTCCCAACTGGCCTTAAAATACATACATTTTCAATAGCGCTAAACTGCAGACCGGAGGAGGACATGCCCGGCGGGATGCTCGTGTCCCCGCTGAAGATCTGACCGGAGCGCCTCCCAAAAGACACCCGGCAGCAGGGACGCAGGGGCTTCCCCCAGCGCCCTGCCTGGGACCTTCCCTCCCTCCCCCGCAACTTCCATTCGGGGGTTGCGATGTTGCGGCCAGAGGCGCCCAGGCACAAGCCCCCGATGCAGCTTGCCAGCAGGAGCTGTGCGCGCGCCTGTGCGTACCCACACGCGCACACACACACGCACACGCTAATTTCGGCAGCCCCTGTTCCGCACGGCGGCAATTTGCCCTTCAGACAATGCATAATTCAGCAGCCTTGAAGGCGGCCGGGGGGGCGGGCGGCGCCGCCAGAACGTGTCAAACTTGAGAAGCGAGCGGCACCCCCGGAAGGCGGCGGCCCCGGCGCCGGCCCCGGCCCCGCCCGCGCTCTCCCCGCGCCGCGGCGAGGGATGATGCGCCGAGGGCGCGGCAGGGCCGGGCCGCGCTCCCCGCCGGAGGCCGCCGCACCTGCTCCCGGAGGTGCGCAGCGGGGCGCGGCGGGGCGGGGGCCGCGCTGCCGCCGAGCCGAGCGGGGCCGAGCCGAGCGGGGCCGGGGCGCGGCGGCGGCGGCGGCGGAGGGGGGCGGGAGGCGGGGAGGGGGGCGGCGGCCTCCCGTCTCCGGGCGGGCTGTCCCGCTTCGCTCTCCCCTCCCCGCCGAGGATCGCCGGCGCGGAGCCGCGGCTGCGGGGCGCGGAGCGGCGGCCGGCGGCAGCGGCGCGGAGGATGCGCTGAGCGCGGGCGCGGCGCAGGTCAGTGGCGAGTCGCCCCCGCGGGCCCGGGCAGGCCCCCCCCCCCTCCCCCGTACCCCCCGGCCGCTCCCCAACTTTTCCCCGCGCCACTTCGGGAAAGTGCCCAAACTTGCGGCGGGGTCGCGCTGGGGCCCCTCGTCCCGCGTGTGTGTCTGTCTGTCCGTCCGTCCGTCCCGCGCCCCGGCGGCGCGACCGCCTCACCTCGGGCTGCCCTCCCGGCCCCCGGCGGGGGGCGAGCGGCCGGCGCCGTAATTAACAGCGCCGGTAATTGGGGGGGTGTGGGGGGCAGGAGCCGCGCTCGGGGCCGGGCGCCGTGCGGGTTGCCCCGGGGCTGCGGCGCCTCCCCCGCCCCGCTCCGCTCCGCTCCCACCGCAGCCGGGCGGGGCCGGCCCAGCCCCGCTCGGGGACGGGGCTTCGCGGGGCGCCGGCACCGGGACCCCAGCTTCAGGTGAGGGATGGAGCCGGCGGTCTCAGCCGGGCTGGCTGCGTGCGGGTCCGGGTCTGGCTTGGGCTTCTGTCACGAAAATAATGCGGTCCAAAGCAAACTAGTTGGTAAATGCCGGCATCTGCCTCGGCTGGAAATCCAGTTCACCCGGAGTTCAATCTGTGCGCAAGCAGGAGGGGTATTGAGGCACTCGCTCGTTTCTGGAGTTGCTCTGTAGAGGAACGGGGCTTCGCTTTAGGCGCTGTTCTCCCGTAGGTGCGCATCTCCGTGAGTCCCGCGTTCCTCTGCCCGGTGACGCTGGCAACTCGGACCTTGCAACGCCACCTTACATCTCACTCAACCCTTAAGAATGTACATATTCAAAACACGGCAAACATACAGCAAAGAGTAATTTTGTACAAGTGTGTTAGCACCGGCGTGCTAGCGATGGGCGACCGGATAGCCCCGGCACCTCACTGGCATCCGGGATTCCCCGGTGCTGGCGGTGGAAGTAGCCAGGAGCAATGCGATACCCAGTTGTGGCTGCGTGGTTATTTTTTTAAGCTTCTTGAGGGGTTAGGAAAGCCCCTTATTATAACTGTATTACGATGTTGCTTTCTGCCTGTAGCTGACTTGTGGCGTGTGCAGATTAACATGCTTAAAAAAAACCAGAGAGGCTCATTTTTTTATGTTAGACGCTTACCCTGAAATGCTTGTATTTTATTGCAAGATTTAAAAGTTGCAGCTCTTCAGAGAATAGGCTGTATATACAGTTCCAGTGAGGGAGGATGAACGGTAAACCTGAACAGTCTCAGAAGTGAAAATCGGAAATGCAGTCGCTAAATCCATTTTGTTTATTAATGACGCTCACTGTTTGACGAGAAAGCTATCCCCAGTTTATCCCGAGAAGATTTCATTTTGTCAGATGCCTGGCGTCTCATCAATTCCTTTCATGTCCCTGGGATTTTCTCTCTTCCAGGAGCAGGCCACAGCAGCTCTCCGTGTTGGGGATAACCGTTAAGCTCTTCTTTTGAATTCATGAGCTTCCAAATTAAACTTTTGCTGACACCTGCTACCTAGCCTGTTTCAGCAGAATGACAGTGTCACCCAGGCTACTGGAGCTCTGCCACCGAGCAAAGCAAATAGCAAACAAAAATAGATGTAAAGTGCCCAGGCTAGGTCATACAGTGATTTGGGGGAGCTCTGGGAAACTGTGGCTACTGGAAATCTAATCAAAGTCTGCTTCTAATGGAGCAAACTTTCCAACAGCAATCACAGGCAGGAATTAAATCCATAGAGTAGACAGCAACGGAGATTAATAATCATCATCATCAATTAGCTGATGGAATCAAACAGAACAAAATGAGGGTAAACAAAACCCTGGCTCCCCCTCCCCCTCGAATCTGGTCCTACCTTTATTTATCCGGTGTCAAGGATCTCTCCTGAGCACTGGTTTCAAGCGCCAAAAAATTTAGCAGGTGTCATAACATAAGGTCAAGACTTAATTATTTATATGGAGACATCAATCATCGTGTGGGGATGATTTATTTATAAATCACCAGAGCTGTAAAACGAGACAGTGAATTCTGATTTTCTCCTGCTCGTTCCTGAAGGGGAGCAGGAAGGTCCGAGCTGCAGCCGAGTGACCTTTGGAGCCTGCGGAAGTTTCTGCCCGGCCCCATGTGGAGGAGGGTTTTGCTACGCCTTTTAAATCGTGTAACCAAAATGTCACGGGGGAAATCTCATGCATATTTGCTACATCTCAGTAATGAACATTTACTGATTATGGATTATCTGGAGAATTTAGCTTTTTAAACATTATTCAAATTTTTATGTTTATGTAAGCTAATAAGACTGAGGAGATTCAGTGACTACTCTTTGCCTTACAGTATTTGAAAAGTATGTCCGTTGGGCTTAGCTCAGCATCTTCCAGAATCACTTTTAAAATACTAAAATAGAATTTTTCTGCCTGAAAAAAAAAAACCCAGCCCTATCTGTACTCAGTATAATGCTCTTTGCTCACAATTAATGCCAAAAATCAATTTGCTAACATGCTTTTTATGTTTCTGCTGATCACCAACAGGATGGCACAGTAAAAGCTTTTATTGCCATCTGATTAGTCCACAGTGGTGGTAAGTAAATAGCTTGGGCTAGCACGGCTGCAAGACTCCCGTGCTGCATCCAGCAGATACAGAGAAGAGCACAGGGTGCTGAGCACCAGGCATAATCCTGCTCTCAGCGTCATTTCAAGAAATTTTATCAACCATATGAGCAGAAGCCGGATCAGGCCCATAGGCTTTCTGATAGCTGGATGAAGTAATGAACACGCATGTGGGACGTTCCTGAACCTCCTTCTCCAGTTTTCTGATCAAGGGTTAATTACAGCCAGGGATTCTCAGAGATTTGTCCATTTATTTATCTGTTAATAGAGATGGTGCTGCTGATCTTATTTACATGGCTGTGTTTCAGACAGGGAGGTGATTAACTTAGACTGAGTGACACTGGTAAAAAGAAAAGGCAGAATACAGGAAGAGAGAGATGGAAAGGAAAGTTATGGTGAAAACGAGTAGAGCTAGGAGGGAAGGTTTCTTTTGCTCTTCTCTCATTATCTCATAAAACTCTGTGTAGCACAAACCCATAAGCTTCACCATTAAAAAGGACTATTCGAAGCATAAGGAGTATCCAGGGCAGCTCGTGATCCTTCTGAACTTCATGGCAGGACTCCATTTTGGCAAGAGCAAGTCAATAAGCTCTCCTGCACATCCATTATACTGTTCCCACTGATCTTAAAAGAAGACCATTTATCACTGTATTTCAGTGACAGAAATACTAAAATAATATTTCACTGGGCTTGTAAGAGGGTGTAAATTATGGGTAAAAGGATGGATGAGCTGGCAACATCTTCAAAGAACAACTAAGACATTAAGAGTGTGGGAAAATATTTTTAGACATTAAGCAATCAGTGAGAAAATAGGAATTTAGGACCTGATTTGGTTATGAGACGTTCCTCGAGCACCCTCTGGATCTTGCCTAGAGCATGTGAAAAATGAAAGATTAGTAGTATTTCTTGTAGGCAAGACCAGTCAGCTGCTTGGGTATTTTTATGGTATACTGGGTACATTTATAGCATTTAGTAATGCCAGCAATGTTCAATATAAAGAGTAACAGATGAACGTATCGTGAAACAAGGCACTGGCAAGGCAGGTGGGAAATGGTTTCCAAAATATTGCAGCAACCAGGCTGGGAGAAATGTAGTAAGATGGTAAACATAATATAATAGACCTAAGCGGCTTTAACCAAAGCCAGGGTTAAAGCCTCAGGTTGAGTCCCACTGATGCAAGATTGAGCCCTACCCACATGTTGTGTAGAGGAGGGAAGTCGGGACTCACTGCATGCAAACCCCGGCAAAGATGGCTTCCACGCTGCTCCGTCCCCGTTGCGTCAAAAGGCAAAAGTGACGATGAAATCACAGTTGAGTGCAAAGAGGAGAAAGGAGGGGAATTAAATTGTATTGGCTCAACTGCAAGAAACAAATCGCAGATTTCCCTAATCAGGCAGATGATGCCTAACTAGGGCACAAAGCGAACCACGAAGGAAGGTGGCAGATTTCACAAATTAGTCATGGCAAAAATGGTGAATTTCACAGCTTGAAGTGAATTCATGTTATAGGATGGAACAGCACAAAGTGATTAAGAGCTCTAACTGATAGAAGTAATAAGCATGTGAGCCTTAGTCATCACACAGCAGCCGACGTTTCTCCCTGGCTTCAGCTGAGCCACAGGAGCAACACCTTCAGCCTCCTCATTTCTGATGCTGAGTGGGAGCTGGTCCAACAAACGAGGTCCCACGGATGTTTCTGTCTCCAGGAGGCACAACCATGGCAGTCTAACAGGAGGTGGAGCAGCCACTCCACAGGCAGACGTTCTGCAGGCGCAGCCTCCGCTCCCAGTGCCACCACCGAAACCTGGAGCCATGGCTTCAGCGGTGGAGCACATGCTGTCAGAAGAGCAAGTCAGGGCACGGCAGGGCCCATCTTCACAGCATGACCCCCCTGGTGAAGAGCAGAGCGGGAGGACGGCTGAGGAAGGTTGGAACAAGGCGGGGCACTGTTGCAGCACACTCCCTGCCATGCTGGGGACAACCTTCCAGGTCTGGCAGTGTCACTTTTGGAGCCATTAAGTGCTGGCATGTGCCACCTCATGGTAACCACGCCACAGTGTGCATCCCTAATAGTAAGCAACCATTAAACAGCCCATTTAATGGCTTTTTTCCAAAAGCCACCCGGTTTGCATTCTTTCAGGGGATAAAAACCAATGTCACAAGCCTCTCTCACAGGTGCTGTTACGTTGACTTTTGCTGGCAAAACAATTCAATGGCTGTTACAGTGCTTTTTCAAGGAAAGCTCTATGATTAGACACTGGAACCTTACCCTACCATTTGTATCCCTGCTTGGACAAAGATAAAAATTCTGGAGAAAAATGTCACCATTATATCTTAATTCTTTTGTTTCAATGTACGCTCTTCTATCATAGTTATTGAAAATCCATAGAGCAAAATGCAAGCAAAGCGAGCTAATACCAACGAGGACAAGCCTCCTCCAGCAGCGTAAGCCTCCTTCAAACTCTTCGCCTTCGTGGCAGACTGTTGGCCAGCCTCCGCCAGTCCCCCCGGCAGCACGCCCCGGAGCAGAATGGCTGCGCGGGCTGCCAGGAAGGTTAACAAACCCCGGGGCTGGCAGACGGAGCTGAAACAAGCATTTCAGAGCGCAGAGCGTGCCAGCTTTCCTGTTTATTGAGGGTGTTCCAGCATAGTCGGGTCCGCTGAGCGCAGCTGTATTAATATCACGCAGGGAGAGGGGAAGCTGCGGAGGTTGCCAGGACCAAAGCCATAGAGGAATGTAATGGGGCAGTGCCAGTTCCTTCAAATCCCACCTGGAAGTTATTAGCCATCCGCTGGAGGTGGCGGAGCACCTGCATCCCAGAATATCAAACACGCATCATCTGTGCAGAGCCCAGCTGATCTTCGGCTGGGCACCGCGCGGTCACAGCTCCTCTCCTCTGCACCCAGAGCGAGCTGGAGAGGATTTTAAACTGTACGCCGAAGAAACACCCTAAAAGGAATTGATCGCCCTTGAATGAGGATGGGAAAACAAAGTTGAAAAAGAATTAACATTTCTAAAGCATTTCTGAAGGAATGCCCTTGGACTCCTGCTAGGGAATTAGAAAGGACTTAAAAAAAGGCTGGCTGGGGGGAGAAGCCTTCTTCTCTGGAACTGATTTCAAAACTTCGCAGATTTAAGAAACCTTTCAGTAATATTTTGCACATCGATGCTAATTGGATGCATCGGAGCTCAGCACTGTGCCAATTCACTGTCAACCTGATATTAACTAGGCACTTTTTGAGCATGTTTGCAGCTCAAGGTCCATTAAATATGCAGACCTGACAATTATTGCACCTCCCTTAAAATACTTAATTTGAAAGGTGTAACACAGCATCCATAAATGGTCTTTCACTCTTCATCGGAAAGAAGCCTGAATCACTCGGAGGTGCAAGTCCTTGCTCCGGGAGAAGGGGCCGGAGGATGCGCCTGTGATGAAGACACAAGGCAGGCCGGGGGGCTGATTTCTGCCTTCAGTGCTGCCGAGATGCAGCACGACCACAACAAAATCTCCTAGGGCCTGATCTTCCAGCCCCCATTCACACAGCAACCAACCTCATGACAGTCGGTTAATGTAAGTAAATGACACTTGTTGAGAGAGCAGTAAGTACTCATGTTGGCAAAGGTGGCAGGATCAGGTACATAAACTTTCTGAGTGGCTTTTGAACTTGAATGCCTGCAGTCTGACCTCCACTTATAGCTAGGAGCTAAAGAAAAGTTGCTTTATTTTTTAACAGTTGCTAATTTGAGCCAAAGCCATGGGAGATCCTGGTTTTTAAATTTGCGTCCCTTTAACACCTGCACAGAAATAGTTTGAGAAATGTCGGTTTCTCACTCTATTCAGTGTGACCCTCAAATGCAAAAATGAGCCCCTTCTGAGTTGGGAGAATCAAGGCAGCCGTTAGCTGGTGACATGTGTATTTCGATGACTAATTTTAGGCACCTATGTTTGAATATTTGATTTAATATGCCTTCATTTTTATACCCTGAAATGGGGATACTACTTGCTCAAAGAAGATCAATTAATTTTTCTGTTGCTTTTAAGTTCTTTAATGGAAGATGTTACAGAAATAATTATTTAATATACTTTAACAGGGTTTTTTGCATGACCTGCTCAGTCTGCTTAAAGCATATAAATCAGTATGAGCTGAATTAGTAAAATAAATTCAGAAATCTAAAGGGTGCATCAGAAGTTAGACTTGTGCATAAGAAGGGATAAAAATTACGTTGCTCTTTCGTTTAGCAAAAACCCACAAAGATTGATGTTTTGTGAACCTTTGGACATCTCATTTCTTAGGGATCACAAAACCCATCTGTGAAAAGATCTATGAAATAAAGGAAGAAATTGTAAAAGTAGCATCCTGATCAGTAGAATATATGAATCTGTGGGCACATGCACGGGAGGATGCCGTGAATCTCTTCTTTGTGTTGCAGTTCAGAAGAGCAGTTATTTTCTTCATTTTAGCAGATGCCAAAGGCTCGGAGAAAGGAGTACTTACAGAACACAGCCCTTCCGTTCCTGCAGCAGAAATGTATTTGCCTGGTTTCTCAAGCAAGAGAAGAGATAATCCTGTCCTAATCTGCAGTGACCGAAACCTGTTCATCTGGAGGTTATCACAGCACTAGGGTGTAAGAGGGAGCATGGCCAACTATTATTTCATCCTCGTGTCTCCCACTCCAGAACTTAAGTCATTCAACACAGATTTGCTCACCCGCCAGGTCTAGGGAAAGTTCATTCCCTGTCATCTCTATGATGTTTTACAAATACTTAGATGCTTTTTTCCAGCTTTCCCCGATAGTATACGTTATTACACTCGCATCCAAAAAAACCCCAACTCTCCAACTACGGAAGCGAATTCATTACTTTTTTGGCCTTTCTTCACACCGGCTATTCAGGTCACATTGTTAGTGTTTCTTGCTAATAGTACCTTCCCTGGTTGCAAAGCCCTGCAACAGCGTTTTAAAGAATCAGTTATAACTTACTAGCAACATGGTTCACATCTACTTATTAGTTACCGCTGTACGATCCATCTGAGGAAGCTGCTGTCCAATAAATTACTACTCTCACCTGCCTTTACGCAGCCCTCCCCAAACTCTCCAGCATCTCTTCACTGCTTTCCATCACCTAACTTAGTGCCAAGATGGAAGGATGGCAGCTGTCTCAGCACTTAATGCCAGTATTCTTCCTTTGCGGACAAGGGGGAAGGGATTTGCTTTCAAGCTGCCCCTTTTCCCACAGAGACTGGCAATAATATTACGTCACATCTTTAAATACAGGTCTCAGAGTTAATGGTGCGACAGTGAGATGCAGAGGCAGAGGTTTTACGTTTGTGATACAGAAAATTTACATAGATAATTTCTTTTTTGTATTTTTTTTTTACATTTAAAATCTAAAGTAACTTTTGCATCCTTAAAGTAATTAATTCATCCATACCTCATAAAAACTATATTTTTTTAATGTTTTGGAATAGCACTGCCCATATTGTTTTGTGTGTGCTGCAACTTCTGGAGGACTCAGCATATTCCCACAGCATTAGATATTATAGATATTATTGCATGTAACACATGGGAGCCACTGCCCAAGGAGCCTATAGCTCATGTAAAATTCTTCTAATTCTGTACCTTACACAGGAGGTTTACAGTGCTGATGGCAGTGTGTAAATAGTATCTACAAGTAATAAATCATCACGCTTACCTGCACTGTATTGTTCTAACTTCATTGCTATTAACCTCCATTGCAGCGTTTTTACTTCAAAATGCTAGAATCAGCTTGTTGTTCAACCTTCTGTTTACACTGGGAGAAATCTGAGCTTAGGTTAATGTCAGGAGTTTATTTGAGGTCTCTGTTATAATATCAGCATGTCACTAGCACAGAAATTCATCTGGTTTTCATAAATATTTGATAGGGCTCTGTCATCATCCTCATCATCATTTTGGGCTGGTTGGAAGAGGATCCCCCCGCGATTGCAACCCATATCTGAGTTGTCATGGAAAGTCAGTTGGTGATATTTCAATCAGAGTGTTCTTATAACAAATTCCATTCAAATTCTGTCTGAAAGGGAGTTAAGGTTTCATCCTGCTGCTTAGAGAATGATATGCTAAATGCAGCTTCCCATGGGCTTGGCTGCAGTCCAGTGCTTTGTAATTTATAGTTCTCCTTCCCAATTCTGGCTGTGACCTTGGGACCTAACTCTGAAGTTCCCCCAGCCGCCTGCACTCTTTGTTAGAATGCTGTCCCGGGGTCCTCGCCACCTTCCCACCCGGCACAGCCCAGCGGCAGGGCAGCTCGCAGTAAATCAAGGGCAGCAGATCACCAGTGCTCGGGCAGGTGGGGAGCAGGGAGCCAAGGGGAGTGCTCATTTTCTCACTTTTACTAATAGGAGCAAATCACAGAACACTGTTCTTAAACGACAGAAATTATCAGCTAACTTCAAAGCATGAAATGCATTTACAGAAGAGGTTTAAATTATATTAGCCAAAGGCATTTTCTGTAGAGATAGCCACAAAACAGCTGTAATTGGAGATCTCCAAACAGCTGTTGTGCCCTATGTATTTATATTGGAAAAAATAACTTGAAAGATTATGTTAACATGCGATTAAAAAAAACCCAAACTGCTTTAACATTATTATATAACATTATGATCTTATTGATAGTATACTGGGGGTGCCTAAGATGCTTTACTGAAAAATATGTGTCCATGGCCAGAAGAGCTGACAACCCAGATTGTAACATATGTCACTTTTAACAGAAAAATTGTGTAATTGAGAGAAGTTACTGCTCCTTGAAGATTACATTCATTAGAGATTGTAACAGAGATATGTCTTTAGAATGACTGTAGTTCCCTTCAGTTAAATAGCTATTCAGAAATATGATCATTTGAGCTTATGTATGTAACTGCAGATTGTTTTAACAAAGTTGTTGAATGAAAGCAACTGGAGAAGCTGCAGCAGATCCATGCAGCTTTTTTGTTCCTTTATTCTTTCCTCCTTTTCAAGGATGTATCTTCTGGAAATACTTGTTTGTATATACCTGTCTGGATTCCTTAGGATGGGCAATACTTTTCAAATAAAAAAGGGTGACTTTTAAAATCATTATTTTAAAAGTCTTTTAGATTTGTTATTTCACCAGTAATTGTCAGGGATTTTCAGCACAGCAAATGATACAGATTTAGCTTTAAAATCAAAGAAGAGCAAAACTTGTCATAGTTTTTGGTCTTCAAAGTATTGCATCTGATATTTTTAGTGATTAGCATTTACCATAAGCGAACCTTCTCTGTAACCTAGTCGTACCCCTGACTTCAGATAGATCTCTTTTGAAATGTTTCTTCTATTATCTGCTGTGAAGACATCAGAGAATCATTACGCTAAGTAGTTCTTTGTAAACAAGAAACTAATGAAACCAAGAAACTCCCTCTGCAAGATTCTCGCCGTTAAGATACCACTGGCAAAACATTCATCAGCTATCTGGATTGGTCTAAAAAGTGGTGACCCTCAACTGGAGAACTTCAGCATAGATTCATTAAGCTTTTCTGTTTCAGTAATAACAAAACTAAAATTAAACTATTAAAACGGTACAAAGTTGTTTCAGATATAGTGTTGCTACTGCAATGCTTCTTCTGGACTAGCATTAAAGATGCAGCAGGCTCACATTTAGTGCCTCCTCTTTGCTTTTGCACAACGTGCTGCAGCCTTGTCTTCCCCCCAGTCCTGCAAGCCCCGGCGGCAGCTGCCGAGCACTCACGCAGCGACGCTCCGTGGGTGCTTCATTGCAAAGAAAGCACCAAGACAGGGGTGCCATGCGAAAAGACGTCTCTTCTCTGGCAAGTTAGGGGCAATGCCCACAAGTGAGCTTTGTGGACAGGCCCTCAGACGGCAGCAGTGCTGGGTGTGCGGATACCCTTGCCGTGGTTCCCCAAAAGGGAGGGGGTGACAGGCAATATTTATGGAAGGTTTCTATATAAGAGGTTTCTGTGCTGTACACCAAGTATTTATTTTGGCAGTAGCTCTGTAATTGCGCTGTAAACCACCCTGGGTACTGGTTGCTGTGTACCCAGGAGTTTGACTAGATGCCAGCCAACGGCGAGCTCTGTGATAATCGTGCATCACTTCGCAGCTGGAGCCCCGTGCCCGTGGGTAGCAACAGCCTTCCTGCTTCCTCCCGCGCTCCTCCGAGCAACTGAACCCCACCTCCAGGGTATCTTCTGGACTGTGAACTCACTGTCATTTGTTATTAGCACGCCTCGTGAAGTGGGCTGGGCATGCATTAGAAATGCCTTTCTCTCACATTAGAGAATGAATATCAGCCTGTCTCAGACCTGGCTGACCCTGTTGCCTTGCATTTCTAGGGCAAAGAGAGGTAGCAGGGAGAGTTTGTGCAGTGGGGACCCACCACCAGAGCTCATAGGGTCCTACTCGCTCGTTTCCTCCAGGAAAAGCCTTCTCTTCAAAAAGTCCCACTCATCCCTGGAAATCTTATTCTTTCAATGGAGACCAACCAGAGTTGGCTTTTGAGGTCCTCTGAGCAGAGGCAGCAGTTTCTTCCAACTTTTCAGTGTTGCAGAGAGTTTTTTATATGATTATTGGTGTTATTCATGCAAACCTCCAGCTCTTCATCCTTAGGTGACTTTGAGATTTCCTTCTATAATCCGTCATATCAGCAGCCCTCTTTGCTGGGCTTGCCTTAGTAACAACTGCTCCTTCTTCCTGCAGTTGTGTCAGCGGGACGGAAAGCCAAACTCAGTAAGAGGGGACGACATGGAATTCATCCGCATTTGGATGGGAAGGGGGGGCTCCATGACGGATAAAGGAAATATATAAGAGAGAGCAAGAGAGGAAGCAGCTGGGCTAGTTCAAAGAAACGGCTCTGCCTTGTAGTTCCATGTAGCGCTATATGACATTACCTGGAGCGTAGCCTGTGAGACCAAGAAGTACTCTTTCAATCTGATCTGGCTCTTGTCTGTCTGATTAAAGCCTCTCTCTCTCTTTCCCAGCGATACGCCATCTCACTGGTTGCATAAACCTGGCAGTTATGCTACACTGGGCCCTTTCCCTGTTCGGCTATTAAACTGCCCTGACGCTTTCTTTTGTCAGGGCTTCTTTTTCCCCCCTAATATGTCACCTAAACTTTTTCTTTCTTAGCTTCAGGCCATTGCTCCCTGGCCTACAATTTTCTGAGACTGTGAATAATTCCCTCCCTTCATTTCTATTGTTACCTTGAAGGTATTTATAGACTGTGATCATGTTCCCCCTGAGCCGTTTCTTTCACTGGACTCTATGAATTTAGCTTTCTCAGCCTCTTCACGTTATGTTCTCTAAACCACGTATCGTTCCTTCTTTTGTTTTCATCTTCTTCCTTTGAAGGTTGGTTACTAGAAATACACAGCATCATGGTTTTACACAGCCATGACATATATGGATTTGCATGCACTTCCCCCAGTTAGCTGTATTTTCTTACCCAGTGGGACTATTTTTGTTTGTATTGGTTTACTTTATGAAGTATCTCTCTCCTCTCCAAACTGAATTTTTTAAATGAAAATGTACCAAATAACTCTCCATTTTGCTGACAAGGTATCAAAAGAATGCAGGAAGGCCGAAGAAGGCAACTGACCGTAAAGACTCCTAAGGTCAGTTTTTGTTTGCTGCAAAAACCTTGCCTGAGTTAGGTGCAGCCTTCTGCACAGGGCAGCTGCTCGCATGGGAGGAAGGCTTGTCCTCAGGATTATGCCTGTGCCCTGTGTAAGGACCTCTTTGTCATTTTGGAAAGTAAAATCAGCTACCTGCCTCCAGCCGTTCAGTTTCTCCATTTAGCATGGTTTCCTCTGCTTTATCACTGAAACACGAATTTCTGTCCTATGGAAAATTCTAATTTTGGTTTCTTTCAAGATTAAAAATCTCAGTTTTAAAACTTCTCATGAAATATAAAATCCTGGGGAAAGAAATTCAGTTTTGGGAAAGTAGAAATGCCCCATCTAGACGGTTTTTATCTAACCTAGGTACTATGACTTGGCTGTACTGATATCTCTCCCCTTGTAACCTCTCAGCTCAGCTCATCGGCTCAGTGCCCCGCGGGAGCTGCAGCTCCCAGTCCCTGCTGCCCCAAGCTGGCCCCAGCAAACTTGCAGCTCAGACGGGCACTGGGCTCCACCATGCAGCACTGCCTCTCTTCAGCTTGCTGCTTTTTCTAAAGTTTTTAACAAATCTACAAATGACAAATGTAAAAAGCAAAAAGCCTCAGGAAAAGGTTGTATCGTATCATAGGAAAGGAGACCATGCCTGGGAGTGAGAGCTTTGTATGGGGAAAGAATTACAGCTCCCCTGGAGCAACAGGAAAGTTGAGATGAAGGGAGAAGTTTGAACCTAAATTTGTAAAATTAGGCCATATTAAGATTTCTAACAAAGTCAAAGTACTGGAAGATGGAAAAAGCTTCCTACACTGTAGCATGTGTGGCTCTGTATATGTGCCCAGGATTAGATTTCTACACATCTCCCATTCACTCTGATGCCTCTGTAGAACCTGACACTAATGATGTCCTTTGTAAGACAGAATGATCTATCAAACTAACCAGTACTTCTCCAGCTTCTTCCTTGGACTTCCCCATCGCTCTGTACCAGTCCTTTGGTTTTACTTAGTTCTTTATTGTTTGAAATAACTGTCTCTTTTTGTCCTGGGCTTGTACTGGATTTGCAATTAGGGTCTCAGTTCTGAAAGATCATGAGAAAAAAACCCTAATAATTAATACTGTATTTAAAATAAGCGATTCTTAGTTCTACATTGGTTTATTGAAAAAATTCGTCCAGTAAGTAATAATAGCAATGTGTATGAGGACTGCTGTCATACAGGATATGACAAACTTTGTAAAAGATCTCCTATCTTCATACTGTACTGTCCTGGTTTCAGCTGGGATAGAGTTAATTTTCTTCCTAGTAGCTGGCTTAGTGCTGTGGTTTGGATTTAGGATGAGAATGAAGTTGATAACACACTGATGTTTTAGTTGTTGCTACGCAGTGCTGACACCACTCAAGGACTTTTCAGCTTCCCATGCTCTGCCAGGTGCACAAGAAGCTGGGAGGGGGCACAGCCAGGACAGCTGCCCCAAACTGGCCATAGGGCTATTCCATACCATAGGACGTCATGCTCAGTATAGAAACTGGGGGGGGTTGGCTGGGGGGCAGCGATCGCTGCTCGGGGACTGGCTGGGCATCGGTCACCAGGTGGTGGGCAATTGCATTGTGCATCACTTGCTTTGTATATTCCTTTATCGTTGTTGTTGTTATTATTATTTTCTCTTCCTCTGCTGTCCTATTAAACTGCCTTTATCTCAACCCACAGGTTTTACTTTTTTTTTCCCCCCCATTTTCTCCCCCATCCCACCGTGGGGGGAGGGCGAGCAAGCAGCTGTGTCGTGCTTAGTTGCCGACTGGAGTTGAACCACGACATGTACAAATATTTATTTTTAGCAATATTGCTGATTTTACTAGCACTTCACCTCACTGTGTTTCAGCAGAGCCACGACAGGCTCCATACGACAATATGAAATGGTCTACTAACATCTGCAGGGCTCGTCCCGGCAAGAATTGAACCCTCCAAATAATTTATTTTTCTGTTCAGTGTTGAACCAAAATTAGTGGGGGGGAAGAATTGTTTCAGGTATGTCCAGAAGACAAGTGAATGTTTCATTTTTTATCACTGAAACAGAAATCTTCAAAATTAAAAATAATTTCCAATACGAAGATCTTTTTTTGCTTACAAGTATCAAAATAAAACATTGGGTTGGGTTTTTTTTTAAGTTTAGAGTAATTTGTAATATGTTTAGTCAGTTGCTAACCTCATTTTAAAAAAAAATACTATTCAATTTACAAACATTTTGTAACTGAAAGGTACGAGCAAGCTTTAGCAAGAATGACAAGAAATTATGATCTCCTGCCTTTCTAATTCTCTAATCAGTGTTTTTAATGGACACCAAAACGCACTTTGGAAATAGGCTGCTGCTTCTGTCTTTTAGTTAATTATTAAATTCAAAATGTTTGAAATATGCATTGTAAGATGACTTTATTTTAATTTTCCCAGCAGAGACATTGACAGCTCCTGGATGATACTGCACCGAACTGTCCTCTTTAATGACATTTTCTTTTTAATAATCATTGATCCACACAAATTTGTCAGTTCCTAAATAGGAGCTCATCACTCACATTGCTTATGAGAGTTCTGTCAAGGGCTGAGTGTGGCGCAGAGGATCTCCAGCTATGCAAGTTTGCCATGTAATCACATGATAGCTTGGATATGATTTGGATCCTAATTTTTTGTGGCTGTTCTAAATACAACAGTGTACCAAAATACCATGTCTTTTGTCCTTATGCACTGAGAGCATTCAGAAAGGAAAGGTAAAATCCTGTGATGAAACATAAGCAAACCAAACTAGTTTGGAAAGCAGTATTTCCTGTCTGTCCCCAAGAACAAGAATCTCTTATCTCCATCTCCACCCTGTTTGGGCCAAAATACCACCGTTTTCTCAATTTTTTGTTTAAATGATTGGCCAGCCCAGCCCAGTTCTTCGGGCAATAGGAATGCAGAGGTCCGTCATCCTTCAGAGGATCACAGGGATGGCTTAGCCTGGGCAAGCCGGAGCAGAAGCCCAGGCTGGGGCCCCCGCGTGAGCCCTGGTCTGAACGCCGGGAAACAGGCTGTGCTCTGCTCAGTGAGCGGAAGGGGCTGCCTCGGGAAAGGCAGGGGGTGAAAGAGGGCAGGGAGACTCTGAGGAGCGCACAGGCCGTGGTGAGACACCGATCCATTAATTGGTTTAGCTTCTCCTGACCTCCTGTCACTGGACATTGCTCTCAGCATAGTGAATCCTGTATCCCCTCCCAGACAGCACAGTGACTGCAAAATATACGAAATAAAATCAGGCAGACAGCACAACGTGAACAGCTAAAGGCAAGAAAAGAGGGATCTGGGCTGTCCAGAGGCTCTAGTGAGGCAACAGACGTGAGGCAAAGCGGGGAAAAGCGTGCAAGAGGAAGGTGTAAATTTGAGAGCAAGAGCTGAGACTTGAACGCAGGAGTGAGAAGGAGCTAGATAAGCTGAAAAGAGACCTGCCATCCATGCCCCAAGGGGTTCACGAAGTGGAGAACAGGAGGCTGCCTCGCCATGAAAGTCTCCTTTCAAGGAGGACAGGGGAACAGCTTGCCACAATTCCCGGTGGCAGGGGCAGGGTATTTGATGAGTCTCCCACAGCCTGGACCTTGGATCAGTCAAAGCACGGCAAAGCCTTGCTTTGCCCTCTCACTGCCCTAGGCCTTGTCCTAGAGTCACCTCGAATGTTATGAAAGCAAACACCTGCTGGAAATTAAATCGTAACCTATGGTATAAGAACACACGTGAAGCCCCAAAAACCCATTGCTGACATCACAGAGTCATGTCTTAGAGGGTCTGGTGCTAAGGAGCAACTGTACCTTCCAGGTGTTGTACAGAGCCTTGTGGGGCACAATCTTCCTCCTTTTTTTCACTTCCTCTCTTCCCTTTACAACTACGGGAAGAAAACAGATCAACACTGCAATGTGACTTCTTTCCTGAGTCCTATAGGGAAAAGAGATGGGGAAGAAAAGGACTCCCAGTCCTTTCCCAGAGAATCCCCGTGATTAGGGGAGAAGACTCCTTTAGGATACCCCTAGAGACCACTACTGTATTTATTCCTTTTCCAGTGATTCCTAACAATCTTCACAGATTACCACCCCTTAGGACAGTACTGGTCGCAGACACGTAATGCTCTGTTTTCTCCTGTTCCTTCCCTCAGCATCCCCCTGAGCTGGTATCCCTGGGCAGGAGGAAGGTTTACAGTCCTTCCCCCCCTTTTCATCTTGTAAGCTGTACCCTGATCTCATTCTCTGCTGCTAGACAAACAAGAAACCAGGCACCCGAGCATGGTTTATCTTAGTAATATTCCATTTCTCTGTCAGACTTCAGGTCAGGTGGTAATTTTGGGTGAGGCATCGTCTGCAAAGACAACAAATGCAAGAAACAAGCTTTCTCCCAGCAAAGGATAAACTAGATGACCCAAGTGATTTTCTCTGTCACTGCTATCTATGTTTCTATTATGGAATAAACCGCTGGACAAGGAGAAGGATTTAATGCTTTGACTGTAGTGATGGATACTACCAAAAAGCTCAACTTAGTTCATCTCCTCACTGCCTTATAAGGGGCAGTATGTGTCCAGCAAAACAGCGGTATTTCTCTTCTGTGCAGAGATGATCTGTAGAGCATAGCATATTCCCCTTGAAGGATATCATAGATTGCAAAGATGCTTGGCAAAGATGGCTCAGGTGTTGAATATCTGTATGAACGCAAGAGGCAAATTTTGGCTTTCTTTCCTTATCTTCCTTCTTTGTGAGACATATTTCAGCCTGGAATGAGTTTTTAGCGTCCATGTACTGCCCATACAGCTCTAGAAATGCTAAAGTAAGGAGAGAAGGGTTCAGGGGAAATGCATGGGTTACAGCATTTCCCTTCCCTGGAAGCCTGAGGGCTACCTTGCGCCTGAAGCACATTCACAGGCTGTCCATTACTGATCTCGGGACAGGAGGAAAGTTAAACTCTTGATGCCAGCAGGAAACTCCTCCACCAAACAGTCTGTTATCAAGATCCTATTTGTTATATGGTAAAGGTCTTACAGGTCAGTCTGTTGTTTTACTTTTCAAGCAAGAATGCCACTGTCCAGCTCTTACCAACAGCAAGCTACGAGCCCTCAGCCTCGCATATTTGCTTTTCTAGGTAACTGAAGAAAAAACATTTCTGAGTGGGTCTAACAAAGGGAGCTGAAGGTAATTATGTTTATAGTTTACAAATGTGAAGGTGACTCCTGGATGTTTATACTGTTTAGACTGAGAAATGTTGTTAAAAGGAACAAGACACCTTGATCCTACAGCATCCTATTTTTCTGTGAAGTAAAACTCCATAGTACCACAGGGTGAGTAGTTTTCTTCTGCTGTTAGTCTCTCAATTCTAGTAAGAAATCCTTGAATATTATTTCCCTGCTTCTTTCCTCTTTTTGGTTTTTTTTTTTGGTTTACCATATAGAGACATGCTTCACTTAAACTCCATTGTAGTCAGCAAGTGTCTCTAGCTGACACTGGATCACATTGTCATTATGATTTAGGGTTTCACTGATTGTGCTTTATTTGTTTTGTATTTTCCAGGAGGTTTTAACTTTCATTTTATGTGTTCATCAACTTGTTTAAAGTGAAGGGTCTCTCAGTCTCCGTTGCCATACTAAAAGGAAATAGAGGAGGGCTTGCTGTTATTACCATGCAAGCTAGACAGTCTGAACAGTGTCTTTTAGCCAGATGTAAATCCACAATTATAAATCACTCTGGGAAGGGGAATGGCAATCACTGCATTTTGATTTACTGCCGCAATACTTTTCGTATAAATATACTGACCAGAATAGGGAATTTAGGTGTATTTTCTATGTCTTAATGCAATAAACATATCTCTTCAAAGCACCATTTGTGCTAGTAGTCAGAAGAGTATTGCTGAGTAAGAACTACTCACAGAAGAAAGAAGAGATAGTGCCAGGCTTATGCACAGTAGAAGAATAAAAAAAAAAAATCTGCTGTGTGGCATAACTGTGTAGGGCTGTATAATTTCTACCGATTGGGATGTAGTTGTGTTCACGTAATGCATAAATAGTTCCCCCTGCTTCGAAGAGAAAGGCTGTCCTGGGAGCCACGGGGCACTCAGAGTTTCAGTTCCTACTTTTCCATAGACTTCTGTGGTATTTTCTGCAAGTAATTTCATTTCACTGCACCTAAGTTTCTTCATCTATAAAATAAATCCTTCAAATACAATTGAATCAGCTTCATACAGCAAATTACATACGATGCTGAATCATGTATTTTATCTCTCTGTCTGTCTGCTTATTTTTATTGGGAGCTCCTCAGGGCAAAGACTATCACTTCAAGTCTCATATAGAATAGAAGTGTCTTTAGCACCGCAGACCCCATTCTCAGGGACTGGAAGCTTACTGTAATAAAAAATAAACAAATGCGATCGGCCACTGGAATTAAAATAAAGCATCCAAACTAAAGAAAATCTATACTTATGACCCTCTCTCATGAACATACTGGCCCCCAAACCAGACACACTGTTTAGGTGCATCCCTGGACAGATGTAAAACACTGCCTACACTTCAGCCTTTGGCCAACTGGAAGTGTTAAGAAAAGCTTTCTTGCCACAGCCAGAGCCATTTAGGAATAAAATAACGAAGACCATGGACTAGGAAATGGGGTACTCAGTAGTTCAATGACATTAACAGGAGACTGGAAAGGAATATTAATGCTCCTGAACCCGATACCAATTGTAGGAATGGGTTGGCTAGTCTAAACATACCTGAGCTGGAGAAAAATCTAAAAAGGGATTTTTCTGGTGATACAGACACATGGGGGGGTGTCTGGAAAAGAGAGCTGAGAACACAAACAGGTCTGTCTATTCCTAGAAGAGCCCAGGCCAGGGCTACCAGCCAGGTTTTGTGGCATGCCCACAAACATGGAAAGACTCGTGTGTGTGTCAATGTTTAACCCCAGTCAGCAACTAAGCATCGCACAGCCGCTTGCTCACCCTCCTCCTCCACCTCGGGTGGGATGGGGGAGAGAATCAGAAAAAAAAGAGTAAAACCCATGGGTTGAGATAAAGACAATTTAATAGGACAGCAGAGAAAATAATAATAATGATAAAAGAATATACAGAACAAGTGATGCACGATGCAATTGCTCACCACCCGCTGACCAATGCCCAGCCAGTTCCCGAGCAGCGATCGCTGCCCCCCAGCCAACCCCCCCCAGTTTCTATAGTGAGCATGACACCATATGGTATGGAATAGCCCTATGGCCAGGTTGGGTCAGCTGTCCTGGCTGTGCCCGCTTCCAGCTTCTTGTGCACCTGGCAGAGCAGGGGAAGCTGAAAAGTCCTTGAGTGGTGTCAGCACTGCTTAGCAACAACTGAAACATCAGTGTGTTACCAGCATTATTCTCATCCTAAATCCAAACCACAGCACTATGCCAGCTACTAGGAAGAGAATTAACTCTATCCTGGCCGAAACCAGGACAACTTGTTAAAAGAGTGCTTTCTTAGAAGACAAAAGCTACAATCTTGTTCATACTGAAAATTCATCTCCTGATACAGACATAGAATAGAGATACAACCTGCATAGAAATATGACAGGGATTTGGCCTGCTGAGCAGTTTCAGAGCACGTTTACCTACTTTACCTAGTAAAAAACCTGAAGAATGGCAAAAATAGCAATGTTTTCTTTTTTAATGCCTAGATTTGATAGCTCTGAGCATTAATTACAAATAAATACAGAGGAGATAAAAGGCTCATTAGAATCACTCTTGAAAACTGGGGGAGGAGGTGCTGGATCCTTGAGGTCAGTCCCTTCAGTTTAAGCATGAGGTTTTGCTCAGACAAAACTTAGTGTCTCTCACCAGAGTTTGGCTGCAAGTCCTGAGCCCAGGGTTGTGCCCTAATGATAGGTTCATGATACGTTGCTCGTTATTTTTCATACCTATTAAACTCATTCTGTTCACAGAAGAGGTCTCTGGGGTCAGCAAATGCCTCATGACACTCATTCCCTTGAATGGCATTAGCACCTTATGTGGCAGTCATTTCTGCATTTCTGCTTGCTGTGCCTACATTTTAAAGAACAGTATTTTCTTCCAGAAAAACGTTTCAGTTCTTGCAATCAGTGCTCGTTTTTGTAAATTAAGGAATGCATTGTGCCAAATTGTTCTCCTATTTTTCTCCCTTCCAGGGTTATTTGCGATGTAGCTTATGCTACTGTCTGTATATCTACTGCGTGCTTTACAGGAAAATGAAATCATTACACACAACACAAATTACTAGACCTCTTTTATAATCACACACTCTTAATTGGCATGTAAGCACTAAGATCACTGTAATACATGCAGTAAAATGTCTCCGACTCATTTTTTTCTCCCAAGTTTAAAGGTCAACGAGAATATTTTTCTTTAATTTGACAGGCACACGAGAAATAATGCAAGACTCATTTATGGTCAGGTAATGCACAAAGAAATCTATAAATCAAGCTAAGGGGAATATTAGATCATGCTCATATCTGAACCCATCTGGCTTAGTTCACGAAAGAATCAATATGAGGCAGAGAGCTCAGTATTACTCGTGATTTATGCTCTTGCATCTAAGGGGAGAAACATTTGCAATTTTTAAGTCGCTTCATCTGAAACAAAAGGATATGAAAAAGAAACTACAGTTGGCTATTACAACATACGCATTAGGTAAGTAATTTGATGACAGATTATAGCTGCTGAAGGAAGGGATGGTTCTAGTGGTTCATTCCACTTAATGACTCAGCACATTGTTTTAGTATTTTGATCTTCTTCCCCCCGAGGTATATTAGTACGGAGCTGTTAAGAAAAAAAATTAGCCAGATTTCCATGTGTTTGATTTTTGTAGATGAATTACAATTGATAGTTCTCAGGCACAGTACTGTTAGAAAATATAGCATATTGTAACATACAGCTTTTCTTCATTGTCTTCTTTCAGATACTACTTTCACCAATAAACCCCACACCTAAAAATGTATAGTGGCCAAATATTAATCTTACCCCCTACCATATTAGACACATAAGCTTTTGATCCTTGTGTTAACATCCAGGATTTACGTGAAAGCTTTCTACCTATATTGTACATCTCGCAACTAAATAAAATCTCTAGTTGGCCTTAAATTCAGCCTCCCCAAGAGGCAGAATGAAAAGTGTCAGACTGCGTTGCAGTACGCTGTGCAAATGCACAGGGGTGGGAGGCAGAGGAGTGAGAGATTTCACAAAGCAATTAGAGTATGAAAAACAGATATTGCAGTGATGGGTGCCATAAAAGTATCAGCGGAACTGGGGCAAGTAAAACATCCATTTCAGCTACAGTGATTTGTTTTATATACAGTGCTAATATCCTTCATACAAATACTGAATGCAGCTTAATTTAAATCTAGAAAGGCATTTAGACTAAAGGGAGAGCCTGACATATTTTTCTCCCAGCTAATGTGTACAAGTAGAATCAATACTTTTCCCAGTATATGTTGATAAATTATTACATCAGACATTATTGATCCAGCCAAAGAAGAAGGAGGTCAAAATAATGGAAATCAGATGGTTGTGATTAGAAATGCTTGGGATATTCATTTGGAAAAGGTTGATAACTAAAATGGTCTACGGGCTTTACACTCATTGATTTAATAAATAGAATAAGCCTTGCTGATCCAAAACAAGGTTACTTGTATAGGTATTTCAGGGGGTTGTGCTACTGAAAGCCAGTCTATATGTCTTCTGTATGTGTTTGAATTATATTTTAGTTCAGCGCACTGAAAGCATTCATTTTAAACATCTGTTCCTTTCAGCCACAGTTTTCTACTGCATTTTGCTGCTGAGAACCCTTAGATTTCTTTCTGGTAGTAGCCTTAGTACTCTTTCAAGTATTTATGTAAAAGGCTTTCATATGTTTGTGTCATTATTAATAATGAATATGTTCATTAATTTACACATGCTTTACAAATGCTGGGCAGGATCCAAGAGCATCCCATGTGAGGGAGTGATGTGTTGGGGCTGTGCTATTGATTCTTTCTCGGGTATATCCTTTTAGACGAGAATAATACATCAGTGTTGCACCTTTCAACCCAAAAGATTCCAAAATGTTTTCCAAACCAAAGAAGGCAGCGTGCCTGCTAGCAGAGATCGCATCATTCATCCCAGGAAGGCACCACCTTTGTGGCATTGTATGGCAATGGCCTGGCAATGCAGAGCACTCAGGAGCTCTGCAGGCAGGGAGGAGAGACTGCCATACATATGATGGAGAGAAAAAAAGAGGCAGAATGTGATTTACCTGAGTGGGACACAGTCAGGATACAAAATCCACAGCTTTCCCTCCCTTTGTCTTCATACCACTGGAGTCTCTTCTATTAGAAGTCTCTTCTAGGAGCTACAGCAAAGACAAGGAAACAGCTTCACCCTGCTCCTTGCAAGGACTTTGAATGCTCTTGATAAGACCAATACCTACCAGCTGGCGCTTGTAAGGATGGAGGGGACTAGAATCTGTTTCAGCCGTTCTCTCACAGGCGGCATCTTTCCCGGTACCCACAGGAGCAGGCTGGAGCACTGCCTCTGGGAAGGGTAATTTAACTGAGCGTATAATGCAAGTATTATTACCATAGCCCTGAATTACAAAAGAGAAGCAGAGCTCCACTACATCTCTGAGAAAGGGTGGGGGTTGGTCATGTCTCATCAGTTGCAAAAGTCCTTCTAAAATATGGTAACACTGGAAATGTGTATGTGCAGATATGGCTCATTGAAAGTCAAAAATTCTTATCCCATTTTCTTTCCATGCTTGGGATTTTTCCAAAGTTTCTCTCAAGCATGAGAAACCAAATACGCTTTCCTTAAGATCTTCAGAAATTCCTTGCTCTGGTTCTGGTGTAATGAATACCAACGGACTGTTGAGCTGACAGTAGTTACAAAGCCTGGGCCACATGGGACAGCAGTATAGTCTGAAAAATGAAAACATCCATATGTACTTCTCATTTGCTGTGAGTAGAAGGTGATCCTGAAAATGAATTCTGTATTTATTCCCAATCATCCTTCACTGTGGCCAATGCCTAAAAAGCTGTGTGTTTTCCCCTGGCAGCAGCACATCTAGCAGTCATAGCAGCTGCATAGGAGTCATATTGCAAGGGTGACAAAAGCCATCTTCCAGACAGGTAGAAAATGATACAAGCTCCATAGCACATGACGGGATCTATCATACCTGCTCTGCATTATTTAAAGGTACACTAGCATAGCTATTGTTCTGTTGGCTAGTTATGTTATGCAACTGTTTCTTCTGGATAAGACCTATTGTATTTGTTACCTGCGCTATAATAAGACACCTGGACCATCGTTACCCCACACCAGCTTTACAGGTTCTTTTGCCTGACCAGATTCTTTCATCCTAAAACTCACCAAAATGAGCAGCATTAGAATGAGAAGGGCTGGACTGGGGTGAAATGGGAGAGAAAACACTAGTTCCCTGTTCTGTGAGTGCTGCAAGATGAAGCAGACTCGTTTGAGTTACAGCAGTGGGATGTGGCAAAGCTTTCTGGTCCTTTCTAAACAGCCCAAACTTCACTGATGTGAGGCAGGGCTGTAAAGTATAAGACAGAGGGTGCTCAAAGGGCCATTGCTAAACACTTC
The DNA here is from genome assembly GCF_030463565.1 of Pelecanus crispus. Classification (NCBI taxonomy): domain Eukaryota; kingdom Metazoa; phylum Chordata; class Aves; order Pelecaniformes; family Pelecanidae; genus Pelecanus; species Pelecanus crispus. The sequence continues at coordinate 37,294,967 of NC_134650.1, forward strand.
CTTTGTGTTTGAGGCACTAAATTCAGCTTTGGACATTTACGTGCAGTTTAGTAGTTTAGGATTATCTTATGAATTACTTCATGCCTGGGATTACACCCAAATTCGGGGAAGCAGTTTCAGATCTCTGAGGAGCAGTCATAGCCTGAAGCAGAAACGCAGTTGTCCTGTGCATGGTGAGGTGCCGCGCACTGGGCACTTACAAGGCAACAAAGAGTAATTTGGTGTCCCTCAACTGAAATGAGATATGATTTTCCCAGCAGGGAGTCCGGAATTTGTACTATATTCAGGTGATAGTGTTTATGTATCTCTGTTAAAATGGCATATCATTCCCAATGTTGATATCTTTCTGGCCACAGAGGCTAAACTATTATTTCTTCTTTTTTTTTTTTTTTCCCTGCACAGCTTTGCTTCTTCAATGCTTGTTATTTATAAACTTTGTGTTATGTAAATAAAAGCTGTGACCTTTGCCTTTCCAGGGGCTGGAGCTAAGTTAACGTAGAACAGTGCCAAGAGAGAGTAGGAGCAAACAGGGTTAGAGCACATTTTAAAATGCCATTTTCTTGCTTGTAATTTATTCTTCCTACCTGTAGCATTCCTCTGCAGAGATATTTATAAAAATAGGTGTTCCATGCACTGTATATCACAGGTTTATTTAGGACTGTTGTTGAAGATTTACACTGCTTAAAAGAGCAGTCATAGCAGATAATTCCATTTGCAAGCTTCAACAAAATGTTCCAGGGAAAGTGCTGTTATCACCGTGGAGAATTTTAATGATGGCAGAGTTTACAGACACCTTATTTGGCAAACAAGGCTGCAGCAACAGACACCTCAGCGAGTTCTTTTGCTAGTGATGGTTTTCTGATTGTTGCTGCTGCCTGTTAACACACTTTATATCTACCTCCCAGCCCGCTCCAGAAACTTCAGAACTGTGTTTATCCTGCAGTGCTAACCTTGCTCCTCATAAAACACCTATCAGGAATTCATCTAAAAAAGTTGCTGAGCACCTCACACACCTGACTGGGGAACCAGGTCACTGCTTGTTCTGTTATAAAACTTGTGTAAATAAAAGTTTTGGCTTTGCTATTACAATAAGGAAAATTAATAATTTTACTAATAACGTAATATGATGCAAGGTGGCCATGGGAGAAGCTGGGTTAAGGTACCTCCTGCTTTCTGTGAGATGCCTCATTAATTCACGTCTATCTAAGCACAGGATTCAGTATTGCCATAAATTAATACGGTACTTTAGTAATCTGTTACCAACTGTTGGAGGGATTGAGAAAAAGAGGAGCTGGCAAGCCGGTAACTCCCTTCATCTTGCAGTCCTCACTGAGCAGAGACCCTTTCTGTGCACATTTAGACCTGCAGGGACACTCCAGAGGGACAGCAGTGATAGCCTCACTATGTATTGCACATAATATGTAATAATAGTATAGTCCTATATATTGCGCTTATCCAGCTTAGACTGCCTTCCCTACAGGCAAACTGCTTTTCTGTGCCACAGCCTGGGCAACACCTAAGAACCTGCTCACTTGCCCACCTCTCGGTCGCCAGCTGCCTGTGCAGCAGGCTGTACCACCACTGAAAGACAGATTAAATGTACACGGCCTTCCCTTCGCAACCGTTCACTGGTGTCTGGAAAAGGAAATTTGAGCTACTCCCTCTCATATTGTTGCTTTTCAGCAAGTACATCAGGTTTTGGTGTTGCCAGTCCGACACCCCCTCATTAGCGCTAGAAAAGCTTGTCAGTGTAATCCTGTGTATATTGCACTGCAAACCTTGCAAGACGCCACACTACTCCCCAGTGGTTTTTTTTCTTTCTCTCATTGCTTTTATGTTGTCAGCTAGAACAAAAGGAGTTTCAGTTAATTATCTGTGTATTTGCTGAAACCACTAACCTACATCCTAGCTAGCGCGAAACAGTTGCTTAACTGAAGTTCTTGGCAGATTTACACACCTTCTGGTTGTAAGTTAAAAAAATCTATTCTCGTTTTCAGATTTGCATATTCAATTTCTTCTTGTATAAAAATAAACATTTTACCTTTTTCATTATTCTCGAGTAACTAAGGAAAAAGGAGGAGGATTCAGTAGCTGGAATATTAACCTGAACTGTGGAAGGTCCAAACTTAGCCTCTTCTTGTCCACAGATTTCCCACTTCTCTAGGCAAGATCTTCAGGTTTCTCTGCCTCAGCTTCTCATTTGTAAAATGGGAGCAACAACGTTGTTTTCACAACTCTAGATTGTGAAAATCTCAGCTATTACAGTGACAGGCATGGTGCAGGTGACTAAATAGATAAACTGTACTGCCAGAACAGAACATGAAGGGATTTAATCTGATTTAATGCTTTGAAAATATATTTATCTCCACCCATACGACTTACTTTCAGTGCTGTTCTTTTTTGATGGACTGTTTCTCAGCTGAATCAGTTTCCTCAGTTCACTTCACTACCTAGTTCAAAGCCATTATGCCAATGTAACGCAGCGGGCGGGACAAGACGGCTAGAAGTATTAACTGCTTGAGTTGTACCACCACCAAACAGCAAGTCATGGCCCTAGAGTTTCATGAATCATTTTTTGCACAGTAGCACATGACATACCTGGAACTCAATTAATGTTTCCACTGATTTTGCGTAGCACTGTGACCTTGCATACAATATTCAAACAGATCACATGCAAAGTCACAGCCACCTCACCGACAGATACACACTGAATGTCACCATCTATGCACCCACCATGTTGTCCTCACCCTTGATGGTAATTAAATGTGAATTTTCTCCTCCTGGGCAAAAATTAAACATCTGCAAGATGTAGAGATTTTATCCTGGGTGTGGAGGGAGAGGGTTCAGATGTCTCTCTTCTTGCAGATAATTGCTTCGTTTAATGAGGAAGTTTTGCAGAATTTTTAACCATTGCTTCTGTGCCTTGTTTAATTATTTGCATATGGCATCATCAAGTTAAAAAGAGTGTGCATATACAGCACTTCTTCTCATTCCTGTATTAGACATTAATGAAAGGAAGCACAAGGATAAGTTTCTCGCTAATGATGATGGAAAATTAGTTTCAAAACCCCAGAGGTGTCTTGAAAGATACACCAATGATATATAAGGTCCAAGGAGAGAGATTCAGCACAAAATATTGCCTAGACCCTTTTGGGCTGTTTCTCCAAGAGGTCCTGTTCCCATTTAGTTTTGTAGTTATGGGGAAGGGTGGCAAAGAGTAAATACAGAAGGATCCAAGAGACTGCAATACACACAGCAAGTAAGTGAGGCTGATAAACACAGTGCAGACTAGACAACGAATGCCAGCATGGCATATACAGGAAAGGTTACATGCCTGGAGACCTACAGCCAAAGACAGATTCATGGCTTTTTTTCTAAGTCTCAAGCTGGTGAAAAGTTGAGTGTCTGGAGAGGAGCAACACTTTATGCATTAGTCATAACATTTTGCAGGGCAGCAAATCCACAGTCAGGAGCACAAGGTAGGAGAAAACCAGTTGCTAATTCTTTTCCTCTCTCATTCTGCAAGATGCAGTCTCCAGTTCCTCTCAGGCATCGCAGCCAAGCAACAAGAAGCCAGTTCAGAGAGGATCACGCTCTACTTACACTCTGTGCCACCGTATGCTTTAGCATCTCATTTGCAATCTCGTGTATTTCTTCTATGATAAGACTAAGTTTTATAGTGGTTTTTGGTGCAGAGGGAAAAGTTGGTGTTGATCATTAGGACTTAGTGTTTTAGTCAGTGGTAAGCAGTCGGTCAAGTATATAATGCAAGCCCCATTTAACAGAAAGGGATCTGTTTGCCCAACTTCACCCCTTCCGGCAGGTAAACTGGGAAGAGCTGCGGGAGTGAGGGTCAGCTGATGCTGCTGACACGGCTCCACCATTTCACCACCTCAGACAGGTCGTCACTTTTGGGGGGTTGTTTATTTTCCTGACTGATAGACTCCTAATTTTTTCTGAATCCCTCTGCAGATAAACAAGTCTATGACAATAAGGCTGGTTTTCTTAGATACTTTTCAGCACAGTTTAGAAATAGCTCACATACACTCAGCTTGAAAATTCCTCCACCACGCCGTCACTGCTCTCTGCCTGCAGTTACTGTTTGTCCGCGTTGTCTCCCAGGTTCCCTGGGTTAACACTTCAATGTCTTCGACATTTAAACACTTTACCAGCAAGTTGCTCATTATACATAGGCAGAATAGGGAAAAAAGCGTGAGGCAAGAAGGGGGAAAAGATAAACGGAGGTGGCAAAGAAGCTACCACTAATGGTTCAAGTCAAAATAGCTTTTTTTGTGTTTCAGTAGGTCTCTAAACCACAAACACATCACAATCATTAGCCATCAGATGCAGTTTACTTATGTTAGTCTTGATGCTCTCAATTTGTTCTGTTTTACTGCTCTCTAATACTATTTTGCACACCATTATGATATTGCAGTTACAGTATACTTACATGGGGAAGTAGCTCTTTAGTGCTTTCTTCACAATGTGTGTGCTGGAAGCATGTTTAAACCAGAGCTAATGGTTTGAAGAAGTCTCAGATCCTCCCTGTGTTGCAATGCAACATTTAATAATACAGCCATGATACCACTGAAAGGGGATGCAAAATTCATATGGAAAAACAAATAATAAAAAATATTAACGATTTTAAAAAAAGTAATGGAGTGGGCTGGCTGTAAGCTGGGAAAGTCCAGAATGAAGTCTAAAATGGTGCACTTAACCCCTCTGTTATCCCTGGGTATTTTGGGGATCTAACACTGTGGTCCAGCCACTCTTAGGCACACACACCAAGTTAGTATACGGGCAAGGCTGTAATTGTCACTGTGATAAACTCCAGTCATCGTTAGTCCTGAAGAGGGCTACAGAGCTGAAACGTTGCTATCTGGAACCCCAGGAGTTCCTCTAATGGCTTGTCTAGTTTGTTACATGAAACTTTTACAGCAACATGTGACACCCAGAGTGGCCCAGCTAAGTTTCAGTTCTAACCACAGTTTATTGCTGGTGATCAGCCCACACACTGCTAATTGCAAGGGGGATAGGAATAACGTGCAGCCTAATTTGACTTTAAAAAAATATATTTTCCTCAAATCCTACGCTGTTTTTCCTCTGTTGGAGTCACACAACCATGAGCTGTCATCCGATGAGGCAGCAGAACATACAGTAATTACTAAAAGGTAGATTTCAGGCTCTGGGTATTTCCCTCTTGCTAGGATGAGTAGAGGCATTGGTTTGCAAAGAAAGGTACTAAGGAGCCAGAAGTTGCTGTCGGTGAACTTGGCAAGAATTTTGATACCAGCTTAGGGTGTCAGGAAGCATTCCCTGGGAGACACCAAGAATGCTAGAATTCATTACCTAAAACCAGGATGATGAAAGGAATTCCTTGAGAAATACACCACCATAAAGCTAGGCTGTATCCTTAGCAGTACATCCTTCTAGCGTAACGGGGCCCCAGCACCCGAGAGCTGAGGTGCTCTCCCCTGTTTAATTAGCCACCCGGTGGGGAGCCTCCGGGAGCCGTTACGGTGCGCCCGCTCGCCGGCAACGCAGCCTTAGCTCTGTCGGCCACAGCTGGCGAGATCGGAAGGCACAAAAGCTGTCGTGTATCCAAAATTAATCTAGCTACAGAGGATGTAGTGACTGGGCAGGATCTGGATCAACCTGAGGAAAAATTAACAGGAAGAATAGCCTTCCTTCTTAAAAACCGGACTTCTCTCTGCTGAGGAGTATTATGGCCTGCTTTTACTGCGTCAAACTGATACAGCTCCAGTTTTTTTCCTGGAGGCTGGAGTCCTTAGGAGTATTTTGTATCGATATACTATATATCATGCAACATGTATGTATTATAAAATTATAGTAATATTCACAGTGTTAGTTTTGGCAATATAGGACACAGAACTGAACTTTGTCAAGGAAAGCAACTCTCGCATCACAAAATTATGACCAAAGAATAAATTTTCTGAAAGGTACCATTTTGTTTAAAAGCCATTTTGGCAAAGAAAATTGACTTGCTCTAATCAAAACCACAATGCTATTACAATGTGAAATAACTGAGAGGTGACTTTATGGGCATCTGAGCATAAAATGGTGAAACAAGATTACCTGTGAAATGAAGGAACAGAAGGGCACTTGCCATTACCTGCCTACTACTCTGCCCACAGAAGGGAGAAATCACACTAGGGAGCGCCTGCGTCAGGTAAAGAAAAATCATGCGTAATTTCATTTTTCTGTTTTACTGATTTCAAGCGTTCAAAATTCTTGAATGACGCTCTCCAAAATAATGAGGTTTAAAAATAGTAAATGTCATAAACGCTTCTGGATTTTATTTCATAATCAAAATAATTACAAGACTATTCAAGGTTAAGTGCCTTAATGTTATTAATCATTCATTACCTATGATTGAATTAAGGGCCAGCAGCACTCACATCAGTCCTGCAAACACTTGCTAACTGGCTACTACACCTTTCTTAATACAAGTAGCACAACTCGGCCGTCTCCAGGGACTCTAGCAAAACATTAGCTTTTGTAACATGTCTGGAAAGTCACCAAGTTTGGGTTATTTTCACTTTATGTGGGAGTAAGTTCCAGAAAAAGAGCTGGTTGGGGAATTCTCCAGCAGAAGGATTTTTCAGTAAGAAAATGCCCTTTTCACAGAACTGAGGTTTTCTATGTGGAAAGAGAAAGTTTGGAAAAACACATTTTTCCCTGGGAGAATCAAAATGAAGGCTCGCCTGGCTGCTGCCTGCTACGCGCTCCTCAATTCCACTTTCAGCAAAAAGTGAATTTAACAGCAGCTTTCCAGGCAGGCTGCTGGAGGTTAGCAGTCCCCAGTCCTATGCCCTCCTGGCGTGTGGCCGGCTGCAAAGGGAGAGGAAGAGGATGAAGTGGGGAATTAGAGCCCTCCGCATGCCTACAAAACCCTTGGCAGTTCACAAGTTTTCTGCACAGCTGTCCAAGCGGTTAGCAGCCAAGCACGATGAAAACACCACTTAAGGGCCCAATAAATTAAATTTTTCTGAAAATCCGTGTCTCCAAAAATCTCACTTCGACATTTTGTCCTGATTCAATGCACCTCTGTTCCCCAGGGGAAAGGGTTTCTGTTTTCCAGGCAATTCTGTCCGCGTATCACAGGGCTCTCGGGAGACCCCCTTGCCACCCACTCCTCTGCGCCGTAATGAGGGCACTCCGCTGAGTGACCTTGCTGGCCACGGCCACGGCCGCTGCCGCATGGCACGGGGAAGGGCTGTCCCCGAGATGAGGCCTCTAGGGAGATGCTGGGGTACCTGAGTAAGCAATTAGCAAACAGGCCTTGAGACTGTAGTTGAGATCAGAAGAAAAGCTCAAACCCTCTACGAACAGAGCTATGAAATGTTTGTTCCAGCCGCAGCATAGAAACGTGGTTTTAATGGCACTTAAATAAATTGGCATTTTACAGCATTCTAGGACATGAATATATTCGTCTCTTTGCTTAGTCGCAGGAAATTGCCGTGATGGATTGACATCATTTTATAATTGCATGCTATGCACAACCAAAACAGAGGGCTCAGGCAGTGAGCTGCATTCTAACTAAATTCTCAATATTTGTTAATAACAAAAGTTCAGCTAGCGTGATATAAGAACTGCACTTATAGAATGAAATATTAATTTACTATGCCTCAGTTGAGATTTTTAAGGTAGTCTTATTTTCCTTGAATGCATGGGTTTATCATTATCAGCCTGAACACAGCTAGCACTCTTCAAGGTTTCTTGCTGAAAAGAAATTGAGTGTGCAAATACTCTTTCATCATAATCACACTGGCTGTGCAGGGTAATTCATAAAAGAGCCAGAAATATATTGAAATTCAATATTGTTTTAGTCCAAATCAATATTAATAATTGTTTGCATTTTTAAAGTGCAATTTACAATTGAAAAATGTACAGAGATCAACCCATAGTTGCTAACACATCAAATTTTCCTATTAAACTTAAAGGCACAGTAATTTTACTTAAAAATGTTTCTTATAAAGCAGGAGAAGGCATTGATCTGTGAAAACAGCTATCTATTATTTATATGCACAACATTAGAATGGGTTTTAATTATAAATGAGCTAAAAGGTCAGTAACTATTTTATTTTTAAGGTCTTGATTTTAAATTTGGATAGCTTAATACAAATATTTACGCACCGTGGGCTTAGCAATTTCTTTCAGTGGTGGGACGGCTCACAGTGGAAAGTGCACAGGCGGATTAGGCAAGGTTAATTCTCAGGAACTGGAGCAAAGGAGAGCCTCTGAGCTGCAAACGTAAATGTTCCCATCTGCTTCACTGGAGAATACTGTATCTGTGAAATGCTTCTTGAAAGGGTATGAAGTGAAACCATGAAGCGCTAGTGGATAGCGCAGGAAATGCAAATAATCAGAATTAAGCTTCAGAGGATTTTGCCAGTGCCAGAGTGGGGCTCAGGGGGCATAATCAGCTTGTAAATGGACAGACCTGTGGTTTTGTAGGAAATTTTTGTGAAAGAGAAGATTTAAGAAGCTGTCAAGCACCAGACTAGGTCTAAGGTGGTTTTCTGGACATGTGGACATTGATACAAAAGCTGAATTTGATGGAACCAGGAGTACTCTTCAGGAGACCTGGCTCAGGGACACCCGGTTTCTTTATCGTGGAAATAACTACAGAGTGATGAAAGCAGAAAGTATTATAAAAATGATAATTTCTTTATAAAGCCCTAGGAGGTCGTGGAATCTCTGTGCCTGGCTATTTCTGTGGGCAGGTTAGCGAGGCATCTTCTAGCAGTGATTTAAGTACAGTTGATGTAGTTTATCCTGGGGACAACTTACACTGTGGGCAAACAGAAAAGCTCAGCCCCTCTGGCACTGTTTTCCATGATCTGTTTGTAACCGTCACCTGCTGCCACCTAAGTTTAATGAAAGCTTAAGGAAACCATAGATCTGAAAGTGCAGATTTAATTTTGTCCTATCAAACTGTGCATGTAGGATAATAAACTCACCCAGCCCCAGGAGCTCCGGCACCAGAGCTGCAGGACTGTACCTTGTTTGGTTTCTCTAGGCAACCCCAGTCAAGTCATGGAGTACAAACCGGTATGACTGCGCAAGAAAACCATTTAGCAATGTGCTGTCATCGGAAAATTAAAGTCCAAAAGGGATATTACAGTGATGTAGCCAACAAAATCCAAACCTAAGCAGTCAGACTAACTTGAACTATATCTCTGCCAAACACTGCGCAGAAAGGAGAAGAATTAGACGTCCCTTAATTGCTACGAGAGCTGCAGTGCTCAGTGGGTTGCAGGTGTGGAACAAGACCTACAGCATATGGCAGCACCCCCAGTCCTCGACTCTAGCCTTGACTTTTCGATGGTCACCTTTTGCATTACAATAGTATTTGCTTTTTTTTAACCAAGGTTCTTCAAGCTTTGTGGAATTAAAGGTATATCAATTTATATATCAATGTATCAATATATCAATATATCAATATATCAATGACGCTGCTCTAGTAATATTCCTAGTAGGAAATACTCCCTCCCCTCAGATACAAATTTTACTGCGTACGGGTTTTGTATTTAAAAGACAAATACTTGATCAAGCCTTTGGAAAAAAGTGTATAAAAATAGTAGTTTAATTTCATCTGTCACTAATGAATTCATGATTAGTCTTTATCTGTGGCGTGAGAAAGCCAGCATCAGCAATTGCTTTCATAAGAAATATCCTCAATAACATCATGCAAATCACGTAACTCCTCCCTGTGCAACACTGCATCTATATGTTAAAAAAAATACAAAATCAATGCAATTACTTCTTCCCTTCAGACAAGTGTTGCAAGAGGAAACACTGAAGATTACGAGGCACAGATAATCACATTGATGTGAACCATAAAATCAAACAGGCAAAAAACCAAGATAAACTTTGGTGTTTATTATTGGTGCCAGGACAAATACTGATGCTTCTGTGTGTGCAGAATGTGTTTGAAATTTGTCTTACCAAGTCCTATTCAGGCAAGTCATCTTTGCACCTATTAAGTGTCAGCCTTCCTTTACTGCTTGCGACGTACAACACAGTATCTGCAGTCAAAACCCAATTCTTTTGGTACCTTTTACAGAACCATTGAATGTGAGTGACTTCAGAAAACTAACAATATTTTCGCTGAGCTTCAGTCAGGTTCTTTGAATACGAATGCCTCAATTTCAGTAATGAATGCAAATATTCATGTTTGCGGTAACATCTCCCCCAGCCCTCAGCCAGAACTTGATCGGTGTCAACCCATAGGAGAGACAACGCAGGCACAGAGACAAGATGATAACGCCAGCCCCCAGCATTTGAATAACCCTGCCTGGTACAGGGCTAAACACACCAAACAGGAAGAGATCCCTATTTTATATTATCTTTGCTGTTCAGTTATCTGAGCCTAATTCACCACTGCTAACATGCTGGTCAGAGTCTCAACAGTAGAGCCAGAGCATTGGTGCTGGGAAGGGGAATACCAGAAAACCCTTTCTCTTCCCCAGGAGGATTCCTCTGTGTTACAGATAATTCTTCCATCTCCTGGAGCAGGCATCATTTGCCTGTCTACATTACAGCAAAAAGTGGGAGGAAAGAACAGAAGTTTTGAGGCTGCGTCTACCTTCCCCTCACTGAATGCAGAAGCTGAGAAGGGATGGAGTTACAAACTGAGTCTGATGTCAAATGCATCGAGTCAATAGAGTATATCCATTCCTATAGAGTATCAATGTAACAACAGGAACTTTCCCAGTGACATTTAATGATCTCCGATACTTACAGCACACAAGTATGCCTAGCAGCTAGTTGCCTTATCTGTTCTTATTACAAATCTGACAAAAGGTGCTTAAAAATAATTGAATAACAGCAAACCAAATAGTAATATTCTCCCACTCTACCAGCAGTGCAGAACTGATTTTAAAGAGAGTTCATGCCTATTCAGGATTCTCATTACAGCTCAATATTCAAAATCCCCTTCTGTTTAAAAGGCTGAGTAGTTGCTCTGAAATCCATGTGTTTCCTCTGACTGCTCTGAAATTTGGAGTGTCTAAAATTCTGGTGCACAGTAGCATACAGATAAGGAAGAACTAGAAGTGCGTCGCACATAGGCGTGCCAGTTCCTTTTACAGTGACGATCGTACTGGTGTCTCTGCTCCCCTATGTAAATGGGGACCTACGGTCCTTTGCCAGACAACCTTGCACCTCCTTTCTCACCCAGTCTTACAGTTACTGCAACCACCACCTAATGAAACAGCCACATTTCTGAACACAGACCACGTCTGTCTCCTTGGTGGCTCTGTTGGCAGCTGTGCACTCCTGTCTTTCAAAGTACAACTGTGCTGAAGCTCCAGGTGGTACTGCACCCCTTCCCCAAAGATGACCTGGCCAAAATGCAAAACTTTGGGAAGCCAAGGTGTGCAAGGGTAGGGCAAATGCTCACCACCCAGTGTAAGCAATGCTCCAGTATACTACTGATATACATACCCTCGTGCTGCCTTTGAACAGATACCATTACCGCAAACGCTCGGCTTGCTTCCCCAGGAAACTCCTGACCACGTCACAGCTCTGCCTCTCTGCAACTCCACCAGCTTCCACGTGTACTTTCCCTCACTCATCATTACACAGAACCATTTCACTCCTCTTTAAGTGATGGCAAAGCCCCCAGATATTTCTCTTCCCTAATACACACCTAGGAGAGCTCTCAGCTTGCAGAGGGGCTTCCTCCCTTTGGTCCCACATGGCATGTGAGCTGGAGGGGCTCGGTTCCTGCTCCAGACCTGCCAGCCCATCCAGACGGCGGCATGTCACAGCTGCGCCTCTGCACACCCAGCCAACTAATCCTTCAGCACCCTGAAGGGTGCTTCTCTTTATCCACTGCAGGAACGTGACAACTGAATTCAAAACAAAAATTCTATTTCATTTTGTTTAGAAATTGCACTTCAAAATAAAATGCAAATATTTGTTTCAGTTTGCTTTGCAATATATTCTGGGGGAAAATTTTCAGCTGGAAAGAAAATGTGAGAGGCATTTTAGAGAAGAAGAAAAAAAAAAAGTTTTCCAACTAGACCTACTTACAGAATATGTCCTTTCAATTAGCTGCTGGGTTTCAACTGTCCAAATCAAGAACAAGACGAAATAACTTATCTGTGACATACAGGCATAGTCTAAGTGAAAAAGTACCTTGACTAAACAGATGGTGATCTTTCATTAGGGAGAAAGCATTTGTAAAATTTCAATAAGAAACAAATTAGTCATCATGGCTAGAAGGATTAAGAGCCAGTATTAGGTGAAAACAGTCAGATGTACACCATTACAACAGTTGCTTGAGTCAATAAAGGAACCCACTCCACTGTCACAGCAAAATGTTCCATTTCAAGGTTATGAGGGCTATTTTCTTCTTCCTGAAGTAACTAGAGTAGCACCACAATGAACTAGGCACAATGTGAGCCAGGAGGTTGTTTTCTTTCTGCTTTTGCAGAAATTTTGCTATATTTTGTTTCCTCAAGTGCAGAATTAAAACCACCCTTAGTTGTGACAAAGGTTCTTAATTCCTAGCTTACAGGGACCATTTCACAGGTCTCCTGTTTTTCCAGCTTGCTTATGACTCCCAAAGAATCTCCACTTCAGATACTTTTATCTTTTAGGAAAAGGAAATAGCATTGAGGAATCATGAATCTCCACACTGTATTACATGAACCATGTTACGTACGGCACAAAGTTAAGCCATAGTGTTGGAGGGCGGGGCCTCCCACATACGTATACACATAAAGCTACTCAAAATTGTTGTTATAAGAACTATTTAAATCATCTCATGATGTCAAGAGGTCTGGCATGTGAATAGAACTTTTACCCAATGGCTAGGAACATACTGTTTAAGTTTTTATATATATATATATATAAAAGAATATATATTCTTCACTATGAGGGCAGTGAGGCACTGGAGCAGGTTGCCCAGAGAAGTTGTGGATGCCCCATCCCAGGAAGTGCTCAAGGTCAGGTTGGATGGGGCTTTGAGCAACCTGCTCTAGTGGCAGGTGTCACTGCCCATGGCAGTGGGGTTGGAACTAGATGATCTTTCAGGTCCCTTCCAACCCAAACCATTCCATGATTCTATGATAATATATGTAAATGCAGCTCATAAAATCTTTAGGTTCTGTCATCTTTTTCTCCTTACCACAACACATCTAAAACTGCACAGAAAAATTAATTTATAAAAGCAAACTCCGATGTACATTTGCTTCATACTGACATAACTGACATAAAGGAGAGAATACATCTGGGGTAATTACTTGTTTGGTACCTCTGGAAGTCCAGCTTACTCCAGGTGCATCGTATCTTCTGAAAGAAGGCATTTTTATTCGGAATAGCCAGGAAACCTGTAGAAGAGACAAATGAAGCACCTTCAGGCTTGTGCAACCACCACTGTCATACAATGGTGCAATCATCTAAAAAAACCCTTTGAAAATGTGATAGTTACTTTAAATAGAACAGAGACTGAGGCAAGTGGAGGGAGAGAGAAGCATTTCAGACCGGGCTGTAACTAGAACCAAGTGGGCACCTGAAAAACTAGGAACTTTTCCACTGTATTTTACAACAGAGGTCACTGCATTCAGCAGTTTTCTGTATGAAATATTGTAAGTGGGACAATACCCCTATAAATCCTGCCACCAGGCAGAGCCTGGGAGGGCTGGGCTGCCTGCACATGGGATCTGCCATGCGAATTGTGCGCCTTCCGTTCTGGGGTGGAAGAAAGCCGGACAAGTTCATTACTGACACTCACTATTTACACTGTCACTGTACAGCTCCTGTGAGATGTTAATTTGAAACAAAGTAAAGAAGACTTTTTTATTTCAAATGCAAACTGCTTTAGAGATTATATTTTAGCTTAGGAACAGTATTATAACCCCTCGAGGATCTTGGAGAGGTGTGTGTATTAACTTGCTAAGGACCTGGTGCTGTACTGAGGAGATTAGTAACACATGACTCCTGCTACAGTTTGCGCCCAGAAAGATAGGAAAGAAATCTTCTCGACTTTGAAAGGATTATTTTGGTTGTTTACTGAGTGCTGTCCCTTTTGGTCTTAAATTGTAGATGAAAGTGGAAGCCAAAAGTGCTCGCTTCCTACTGCAATATGTGATGGAAATGAGAGTAGCAGCTTTAGCAGCTTTGCTGGGGGTTTTGGAATGGGAAAAAGGGGTGATATGTTATCACTCTGACTTCAGCCACATAAAACAGTATTACAGCTTTTTGCAGTTACGCTGAAATTCAGGTTTTGGCACGTTATATGGGTGAATATATCTTCTAGTGGTGTGCAGGTCCACAGGACAAAACTGGTATACCTGACAGAGTAGAACTGGACCCACTGACACCTAACAAAACAAGTTTCCACCAGAATAAAAGAAAGCCTCTAATACCCCTTTTCCCCACTTTCTGCAGTATATGGATTCATGTATATGGGAGCAAAAGCGGATCCTATAATTTTCAGGCCTCTCTTCATGTTGAGAAATCCCCATTTTGCATAATTGGAGGAAATGCTGAAAGCCAAGATGCATAATGCATCGGTGACTGGAGAATAGAGCTGTTAAAAGGCAGTAAGTTCTGCCTAATTTCCTAGAACACCGATGGTGTGCGCTGGGTGGCACGTAACATAGGTGGTCAGCTCAGCATGTTCATTCAGGATCGCTGGGACACAGACGAGACTAATTAAGCTGCAGGGAAGACGAGGTGCCAGCTTATCGGGCAGGTCAGTAGGTCCGATCCACCTGAGCGCCGATTCCTGCCTCTGCAAGTGGTTCTTAGGAAAAGTGAGCGCTCCAAGCAGCGCTGCATAAAATCACACAAGGCAGGTGTGCTTTCGCTTCTTGAATTCAAACTGCTGAACTGGTCTGTGCGTCTGGCAGTGCTGACAGGCGGCTCAGGACATACCCGTCGGAGCTACCTGGGGGCGAGGGTTCACCATCAGCCTTTGGATATTGGCTGGTATTACAGAGAGGCTGAGCCACCTCTCTCCCTTTCACTTCTGATTTCCAAGGGTTTGTCAGAGTCAGAGGAACCTTTAACTTCACTTGTGATTTCATCAAAGCGGGTCTAATTCCTTTCCCCATATGAAGGAAAAATATGAATCCATATTTTTTTCAGGAAAGAATTTTGGGGACATTTGAGGGGCAGGACATTTTGAACAGATTCAGCTTAAAATTTCTTATTTCACCCTTCTTCAAAATACTTACTTTTTGTTATTACAAAGAAGAACATAATTACAGATTAAGTTGAAGCAAGCCAGACAAAATGGACAAGAGGAAATGGGCTTAAGCTGCGCCAGGGGAGGTTTAGACTGGAAATTAGGAAAAATTTCTTTACGGAAAGGGTGGTCAGGCATTGGAACAGGCTGCCCAGAGAGGTGGTGGAGTCACCATCCCTGGAGGCGTTTAAAAAATGGGTAGATGTGGCACTTCGGGATATGGTTTAGTCTGGTCTACCCTTGATTAGTCTAGAGTGGGCTTGGTAGTGTAGGTTAATGGTTGGACTGGATGATCTTAAAGGTCTTTTCCAACCTAGATGATTCTATGATTCTAAAATGTTTCAATTTGAAATATCAGCTGGAAACAAATTTGTTCTTTCCAAATCTCAGGGAAAATCAAAGTTTTTGTTCTATTGATACATGAGCAAGAATATAGTGACAGAAAATCCAGCACCCAAAGATGAATATTTGGTGAATGGACATAGCCACAGGATTAATAGTTTCCCACCTCTTTGTAAGCTGAAGAAGCCAGAGGATTTGGGGCATAATACTTGGGATTCATTTCCATTTCCTATTTCCAAGAAGAAGCGCTGACAGCTACAGATTAATATGACTTTTAATATCTCCACCTCTTACAGTGCCTCCATTTGTAAAACTGCTATAAAAAGTTAATTTTACTGGTGAATACGAATAATGTTTATAAATCCTTTTTTTCTTCTGTAAATGTCATAACAGGCCTGATCTAGAAGTCGGGGGTAAAGCAGAGAGTGGACACTTCAGTGATGGGAAAACTGAGTGCCCTGTGTTTGAAGGCCTTTTGTCTCTGTAAGTGCTTTGAAGCAAGGAAATGCATGCTTGGCTCAGCTTCAGAGATGAGAAGCAGACGTTGTTCACACAGCTCATAGAAACACAGCTAATGTATCGGGACGTGATCATTTCAGTAATAACAGCAGATCTTTTTCTAATATTCTTGTAGTAATAGTATTCCCTTTTTTCCTTCAGTTCAGTTAATTGCCTGCAGTCACTACCCCAGTCTCTAACCATATTACATGATCTAAGTAAAATTATCTTAATAATGCATCAAGTGCTCCATTACAACAACCTTTCAGAACGCACAAAACAAAATCCAGTAGAAGACAAACCCCCAGCACAGCTCCCAGCTGCCAACAGCTCATAGTTCAACCTCCCCAGATCAGCTAGGGGAGTGCTCAAATTTAACGTATAGTTTTTATTTCTATCGGGTAAAGACTGACTTATAAAAATATTTCTGCATTTATAAACGTCTCTCTCTGAACTGGCCACACTACCAGTCAATGCATACCGTTAACTGAGGACAGTCTGGCAAAAATAAAAGACACCACTGAGGCTGTGCCCGTGCAGTGCCACGTTTCTCCATGCGGAGAGCACGGATATTGCTGCATGGACCTATACCTCCACAGAGAGCTCCACAGCACCATGCAGACATCCCAGTTTGCCTCCCAAGAATGGTATAACCACAGCAGCAGGAGCCCATGCCCAAGCTAATCTCTGCTGCTTAGTACCGGGTTATTCAACAGCATACAAAGCACCTGGTTGGAAACGCATCAATCGCTGCTTTCAAAAGGCAAAGACACCTGCATACTGCTGCCCTCCTTTGAATAAACAGTGGGCTTTGACTCCACTCTGAACTGGCAGCCTGCTATCAACTAAAGGAATATCAACTAAAGCTTGCACAGCATGAGAAATGAAGTTTGCCGTGTACATGTGAACTAGGCATTTACATTCATTCATAGGTGATTTGTAATTGTCCAATTTAGCAATCAGTAGAGGTTTGCAAACAACTTGGGTGTTTTGTTGACTTGCTGATGTATATGGTAATATAAACCTGACACTGGCATTAGTTTGTGTTCCTTGACTGACTGGGAGCTGCATCGGCATCTTGCAGTGAAGCCCCAGGAAGGGGGAGTATAAAGGTGCCCTGCAGTGGGCAGGAGCCTTACGGGGTCTCTGGCCCACCTCGGTCCTTCCTTTCCCTGGTGCTACATAGGAAGGGAAGAGAGCTGCTTCTGTTCCCATCTTGGCACAGTTCCTTTCATCTTCAGGCTAATTTAGCTGGGCTGGTTGACAGCTATCCAGGGGAGTGAAAGCACACCAGCACCCAATTACACAGAGAGTCAGGTAGCTTGTGTTCTGCAACGTCTCTGAGCAGCCAACAGAGAGAAATGAGGGGCTGTGGCTACCTTGTCCCCCATCCCTCCTGTTCTCTGTGAGTGACCAAGCTCTTGGAAAGCAATTGTTGGTAGTGCTGTGAAAGCTGCATACCCTGACATAATGTTTTCCTAAGACAGCCAGTCTCAGATATGCTACCCACATAAAAAGAAGGTGACCTCAACTAAAGATCGACAGACCTTTCCCTGGGGGCAACTTATCCTACTGCTTTGCTCTGCAAGGTTTTTTTAACTTTCCTTTGAAGCGTCAACATGGCTACTATTAGGGAAAGATCCAGGTCTAGATGGACCAAAGGCAACCCCCTGAGTTTCTGCCTAAAATTATGTCATGCCCTTAGATCATTATCTTACCAATGCCATTCTTCACACAGAGTTGTTGGCAGACAAGGGAGAGAATGTCACGTCCGCAAAACTCATGAATGAACAAACAGCCATGTGCTATCAGACACAACCCCGAGTGCAGCCTGGCTGACCCATCTCAGATGAGGAATCAAACAAGAGACATCGGTAGAAAACTGTCTCTTTTTCTTGGCCTGATCCGTTATCATAACGTCAAATTGCTCACAATAAAAATGTTCAGCCATTTGGCTTCCAGGGGGTGATTGCAAAAAAGCAGACCTACAAAGCACTACTTTTAGTGCCACTCTTGTCAAAAGATTTAAATATATCTTTCCCATCATATTGGTTTGCAGCATCTTTCAGTACTGCTTGGGAGCAGGGGGGAATTAGCCCTGCTTCTGTGTTTGTAAGTAAAAAAATTGGTGCCTGAAAATTTTGCTGTAATATTAAAAATATGTTCCACACACATATTTGGATGATTTTTACCTAAAACCATACACCTTTTTTCCTTAAAAGGCTTGCTTTAATGATGCAACACCTATTCTCCTACCTGATGCTAATACTTCCTCACCTCACAATTCATAGGAGTCCTATGGTGATTAATGAATGTCTTTGAACTGGGAAGTGCTATCTGAGTGCTAATTATTATCCACATATACACATACTTCTGCTGCTTTCAAGGGCAGAGCATTCACATCCCATGGTAATGGAAAAGCTTAGAAAAACATATATTGATACCTAGGAGTTTTATCCACCACAGAAATGTATAAAGGAAGAATAAATTAGAAGTTAGATGTTTCAATTCATTATTGCACGTTCTAGTGAACCGCTCTCCATCTGTTTAATAAGTTCAGGGCAGCTGAAAATAGAGTTTAGATTGGAAGCTGCTTGCAACCTTATCTTCTTGCACTCTCCGTAATACTAATAAGAATTATAAAAATATGTTATTGCCCATTGTGAGGAGCACAGCTGAAGTATGTGACTGCAAATCCAAAGTGTAAGTTGAAGGCTATGGATTCGTCCAAATTCTGCCTCCCAGATGATGGGGCTCTGCATGGATCAATCCAAAGCTCCCACATACAGCATCCCTCTCCCTCAATATGCCTGAGGAAGTACTGCCTGAAGAAACTGTTAGCTGATGCTCCACTAAGGTTTTTTGTAGGTTTTTATCTGATGCATTTTTGAAATGATGTGATTTGAGTGTAAATGATATTTTCAAATGTTTCCTTAATGAGGATACTTTGTCCACATTTATCAGTCAGTGCTAACTGCTTTCAGAGTTCCTCTGCTCCTGTAACTCAACGCCCAGCCTGGGAGGGCTCAGAAAGCACATGCCGAGCATGTATAAAACAGCCGTTCCCATTCACCAGGTTTGCTCTCCTAGGACACGTTAATTAAAGTCAACTGATTGAAAAAATAATTACAGGAGAAAAGGGAGGGGAAAAGCCTAGACCCGTAATTTAAAGATCTCTGAAGTTTGTGTTTGTTGAGAGGTAATAATTTTGTTGAGAGGAAAGGAGTTCTCTTTCTTTTTCCTTCTTGGACTTCCTCTATATTCACTGCTTGGAAAGACACGTAATGGGACCAGGCAATAAGCAGCAGTCTGTCTTTAGAGTTATGCAAGTACATGGGGCCTTTTCTTCTTTCAGTACATGCTTTCACCTAGCTTTCATTACTGTTGCATCTTGAGGTGTCCCGAAGACACTGTAGTGTCTAACCTAAAAGGTTATGTGATCCTGAACACAGTTGTCCTATAGGATGTGGAATAACGTAAACATTATAACTATTACAAACTGCTACTGTAGCATTTCTCGCACTAATTAAACACTGTCTAGGGATCTTCTTTCTTGATGCTGCCTCTACTTCAAACAAAAACATTTCAACAAATCAAAACCAGGGAAAACAGTTTAGCATTTTAAGCTAATAATAATTGTTTTAGAAACGCAGATTTGCTCAAAGGGTATAATTAATTCAAAAATGACCTTAAAATTCAGCGTTAAGCAAATGTAAACCCCTTGTTATTTGGGAGTGGATGTTTTTAAGCTGCTTTCTCTCAAATTATAACCATGCGTTTCTTGCCAACTCTCTATCCCACCAGCTGCCGGGGCATTCCCAGCAGAGAAGGGCAGCACCGCTGATGCCAGCCTAGGGGCTGGGAGACCCTTCAACTCTCTGCTCCGTCACAGCCTTTCTGTATAATCTTGGGCAAGACACTTGCCTCGCGCCTGTCCTGTAAAATGGGAGTAGTAGCATCCTCCTCCCCATGGGCATGCAGAGCGTGTAAATAGGTTACAAAAAGGGAAATGTTTATATTAGGTAATCAAATACAATTCTTAGAAAGCTCTGACTGGACAGTTTCACAAAATGATGGTGTGATTTTTGTGTTGTACCGGCCTTGCCACAGGTGAATTTGGTTCAAAGTACCCATTTATCCAAAGCACTGACTATGTAGCGCAAACGAATTCTGTAGTGAACCAGAGAGAGGGTGGCTCACGTTCCCTGATTGTTTGCTTATAACAGTAGTGTTTGGAACTGCTACACAGTTGCTTTGAAGGCTAATCCTCCTTCCCTAATCTACCTCCTCAAAGGCTTTAAAGTTAGTATTTGACCCTTAAAAATATATATACATTATAAATATATGTGCAAAAAGTGCATCCATACTCCATACACATGCACGCAACAGGCACAGATAGACCTGCACAAGGACCCATAAGGATTTGGCTTTGCTAGTGCTGAAAAACTTAGTGACATTTTCTTTTAGTTTTACTTTTAAAGGGGTGAGAAAGGTTTAAGGTGAAAAAATAATAAAAATACACAGTTAATGTCTGCCATAATTTTAACAGAAAATAAAGCTGAATTTGCCTATGTATAGAGAGAACTTAGCGCTCTGCATTCATTTAAGATACAAGCATCCACCAATGTTCCTGGCCTGGAGCAACGGCTGCTTTACACACAGAATAAACATAGTTGCCATTAAATAACCTTATCAATCAGAGTCACAGAAATTACTTCATCAGGACTGCACAACAAGTGTTCTTCTTTGGTGCATTTTAGAAATTTAGAATACCAGTACACTGTAGAAAATTAAAAACCTGCTATGGAAACCATGAAAAGCAAACAAGTTGCCCCTGACACCAAATATTCCAGGCACAGTGAGAACAAGTCTTTAAAGACTTTTCCTGACATAACTACTTTGAATCAGCATCTTCCCACAACCCCTCCTCCCTGCCAACTAATCTTACACAGTCTTTCTGTATTTAAAACTTCTTTTGTAAACAAAGACCACCTTCAAAAACCTGCCTTTAGACCAGGTCACATTTACAATCAGAAATATGAGAAAAGCAAAGTGATCGCCACCCCTGTGACCTGTTGCTGATCTCCAGTCTGAGCCCTTGTGTTCAATAATTTGCTGATAAGAAATCCAGTTACATTTTTGAGAACCAGTTCCACTGCCTGTTCTCTAATGCACACCTTCCTTTGTGTTACTGAAAAATGCAGGACCAGCATAGTTGTGTGGCAAAAGCATTTATTTTAATTAATAAAGCCATGTGGCACCACTAATGGTTTTCCTCTCTGGTTCCCGTTCTTTCATTTGTTCACTTAGTATCTTAGAACGGACATTGGTTCCAGCAGGACTACTCATGGGCTTAAAAAGAAGTGTTTGCCTTAGGGCTATGCTCAGCAAAGGGTTTCGAAAGACGCACAAGGTGCCCATCTGGGACTAGGGCTGCCGCCATTTCACTGGGACTGCACACAACGGGAAGCATTAGAGTGAGCAGTGAGAATTTGCAGAGCTGAGCCCAGAAACTCACGGGGAGCTCCCGGGAAGGAGAGGCAGCCGAGCCCATCGCTCCTGCAGAGACAGCCCGCTTGCTCCCCATGCTCTCTTTTCTCATGTTTTCTGCAAGCCAGTAGAAGAAGGTCTAAGCACCGTGACCAGTATTTCCCTTGGAAATCAATACGCCTGCAGAGCTTTTTCAACAGGTGGCACGGTGACCTGTGGTGCACCGTTTTAGTTTGCCTGTTTTTATCAAGGGTGAAGCTGGCAGCTGCCAGTTGTTCATCCTTCTCCCCGTGTTTGACATGCAAGGTGTGGCTCTCATGATCATTTCACCCACATTAGCTCACTTTATGGTTTTCATATTGTTTAACCAGTGAAAAATAAGAAGTGATGCGTGCTTCACTTGAAGCAAGCAAATATGAAGAGAGGTTTCTGTGCAACTTTCAGCCATGGCATGACCATTTTCCCCAAACTGTGCTTTTTAACGATATTCTACATTGTCTTTTCAAAATGTTAAAAACAGTGACATATAATTAAAGACAAACTGATGGAGCAGAAATTGACGGAATGACTGGAATTAACTGTACCAAAAAAATACTAGAGAAATCAGTTATTTGGTCTAAACAAGGACTTAAATCTACTAATCTGCATTGAAAAAATAAATGCTCTATTAAGTTTTAGGGGTTTGTTTTTTTACCTCTTGTAGATGTATTATGCCAGACTTCCAGATGAGAGGACGAGACTATGAATGAAGAGTGTCCTGGAGATTGCGTGCAGTTCTTTTCCTGGGTCAGAACCGGATTGATCCGAGAACAATAATTATGAGGCTGACATGTATGTTCTCCTTCATCTTGCTGTTTGGAGCTGCTGGGCTCGTTGTCTTCATTCACCTGCAGGATCCAGAAGAAATAGTTCATCAGCAGACACCAGGTTAGCATTCCTATTTCTATTTGACTCACTTGCTCTTTCATGTTCAACATTTTGTACTTATACCCTAAACGTGTTTTACGTACTTCATAGAGGTTGCCTCAACAAAGGTATGTAATTTTTTAATGAAGGCTATTTTGAAACTAATTAACAATTTCTTTTTTTTTTTTTTAAGTAAAAAAGAGGCATTTGCTTAAAAATAAGTTCCAAGAGCCAATTAACTGATTATGCAGGGATCTTTGCCAAGGTGCACAGGGTCCAACTGGATGGAGTTAATTTTCTGCTAAAGTTGAGACCAACTTCTGCTACCAGCTATACTACTATAAATATGAAAATGAGAAATTTCGCCAAAAGTTCATTTCCTGCAAATACATGTCTCTGAATCCCTCTTTGCCTGTATATGGTATTCAATGTGTCATGGAGATGCAAAATAAGAGATGCATAAATGAGTCACGCAAGAAACATCAAATACTTTTGGATGCATTCCTTTAGTGTGTTTAGCTTCCATTAAACTTTTCATAACTTTCATATGCACACCATCATCCTGTGCTGCTAACTTTCAACTGTGAAGAGCCACAAAGACCACATCAATGGGAGAACTAGAAAACTGTGGGTTGAAATAGTGGTTTCCTTTTAAATCGGGGGCATGCAAGAAATATGAAAAAGCACGAGATCTCTTGGTTTACTTACAGTCGCTTTGTCTCTGACTAAGGTCTTAATGAAGGCTGGTTTAGAGCCTAGACAAATGACAGTGGAGTTACTCCAGCTCATAATAATGCCCCTGTGTGCTGAGGTTTGGTCACTGTGTTTGCTCTTATATGCACTGAAATTCTCCTTTGACTAAACACATGCTTTATAAAAAGTCTATTCGATTGACGTCTTCATGGATGGGGCTCTGAGCAACCTGATCTGGTTAAAGCTGTCCCTGCTCACTGCAGGGGGGTTGGGCTAGGTGACCTCTAAAGGTCCCTTCCAACCCAAAGCATTCTATGATTCTATGATTCTACGATTGTACAGTGAACACGACTCTACATATTTTAAAGTATTACTAACATTGTTAAAGGAGCTGAACCCTAACACAGAGAACTCTTAAATAATTACATTAAGTGCTAATTTCTGTGTCCAGGTTTATTAAGTGCTTATTTCCATGTCACTAAACAATGTATACATTAATATGTTTATTATTTAGTCCAACTGCACACCAATTTTGAAAGCAGCTAAACCTATAGGAATAACGAATCATCGGTGTTGTGCAAAGCAGAGAATTAACCAGCCCCTTCACTGCTTTTGCAATTTATTTTCGTATACTTAGATGCAAAAGAGCTTGCAGATTAAAACTGGGGGTATTGGCCACCTTCGACTGAAATTAGCCTGTAGATTGGGGGTGAGGGGAGAGACATATGAACAGCAAATGCAGGCAGTACCCTAATGCATCTAAGAACGTGTAACTTCACACTGAAAAGATAATTCTTTGCTCCTGAAAGAGAAGGAATTTCTAGTGGTGTCTCAAAACCAGTGCAATTTCTTCTCCATTTCTTCATTATTGGTCCCTCATGTTGACCTGTCGTACCTCTGTTCTCTCTGCCACAAACCTCTTGAACACCGACTGCTGATTGTAGTACACCGTGAAGTGATTTTTGAGAGGGATATAACTGTAGAAGGGGATGCCCAAGCACATTTAAATAAAAGCAAGTTTGAACAGAGCTCCTACCCCCAGCAGGGAAACTCACTCCATAACGTACTCGATTGCTTGTGGGCAGGGTTCTGCATAGCTAAAACATGAACATCCCAACAATGCCGTTACTGCCAAAGGTGTGTAATCAATTGCTAAATTCTCACGTTCAATTACTATTTATGTTAATAGGAACCAGACCGTACCCTTGAGTAAAAGGTGCTCAATACAATTAGTCTTATTTCTGTTTGGCTGATTTTCATGTGTTTTAAGTGCTTTCAGCTCCCAGTGAACCTAGAAACTCCTCACATCCCCTGCTTCTGAAAATGTATACAAGTTATCACTAAAACATATTAGGTGGCTTAAAGGACACAGGAAAAAATAGCCATTCATTTCATTAAAAAGAGAGGTAGGCATATTTCATCACTAGACAATCTCCTGTGAAAAATCTGTCAAGCGACATTTGTGGTGAGCTGAAAAGGATCTTTCCCTTCTCCTGTGCAGAGTATCTCTCCTTAGAAGGGCCTGTTTCTAATAGAGATCGGATATTGCTATCATTTGCTTGTTTGATTGCTCCCTCAATAGAATTCAACAAATGCACATGTCATTAAGATACTTAGGACAACAGATTCTGCATGGCAAAGTTGTATTGGATTAGCCTTTCCTTTTGTATTTCCCACGTAGTTACTATGTAGCAAAACATGTTTGCCAGGCATTGGAATCTCATCAGGAAAGCTGGAGAAAAGTTGAGTAACATTTATTTTCCACTGAAAAGGAGCCTAGCAGAATTTTGGATTGTCCAAAAGGACATTTTTCACTGTTAGTACATTCAGTCATCTTTAATTTAAGATAGTACAACTTATGAAACAAGATTAATAAAAATACTTTGGTACTTTAGTTTTATCTGTCTGTTCCGGAAATTGTTCTTGATTGGTTTAGTCCTAGCAAGCATGATGGTGAGACCTTGATGTACTACTTAAACCAGTATAAAATCCACAGTCATAAAACTTTAAGTAATGCTTACATTACTTTCACTGAGCAAAGTACTCCTGACAGTAGCTGTTTGTGTTGATTTGTTACTATTCATTTATTCTTTCCCTGTGCTTCACATTGCTACCTAATTGTGATGCTGTACTGAGAAAGCAATATCAAAGTAATTTTCCACAACATTAGTTGCAATTTTCTTCTGATCTTTCGAGTGAAACAATCCCATCCTGTTGGCTTCTGTGAGCATATAAACCTTGATTACATTTATCTGTTGGAAACCAATGCTTACAAAGTATATGAGCCCGGGATAGCAGGTGTAGGGCCTTTTTTGCTGATTGACAAACATGCTGTCTGTGTAGTTTTATTTATATAACGCACATCACTCTGAACAGATATTTAAGACAGACAGCCATTTAGGGTGGGCAAAACATTTCCCAAGCCAATATATTCAACTCAGTAGATATTCCTGTGGTCATTACAGAGACAACAACTTCACTTACGACAGTTGTTTTCTTGCCATCTATGAAGAGTGCTGTTACTATGGAGAATGCAGGACAAAGCAGGGGTGTGGGTTGAGAAGTGGTATGAAGGATAGTCATACACCGTACAAAAACATAATGCTCTTCTAATAATTGTCCCTGCATAATTATATAAAACTTGGCTTCTGCAGTAATCATGGCGTTATTCTTAAACAGACACAGTAAAGGATTTGTTTTGGGTAAGTCAAGCACATTTGCACATGGTGTACAGGAAAAATTTAAGACATATATCCCCATCCTAATGCTAATGACTCTTGAATGTATAAATCTCCTGTCTGTGATAGGATATTATACATGCAAAAACTTTACACTAACTAAATGTGCAGCCACTCCACCGCTGTGTTTGTCCTGGAACCACAAAAGCAGCTGGGAAGGGGCCTGTCCAGCCCTGTGGTTAGCAGGAGGCTTCTTCAGCATAATGGCATGCACCCTCTCTCCCAGGATTTACAGTGGAAGAGTTGATAGGGCTAACGAGCGCCTTTACAGCCTTGGCCAGGGCCACTGCAGTTTATGAGATCACTGACAGCACGGAGAGCTTGGATTTGTGAGAGCTGCATTTGGGTGGTACAAGAGAGAGCAACTTGGACAAACGACCTCAGCAAGTGAGAGAAGAGTCTAGAGGATGCAACCCACCCTGACGGCTCTCAGGTGGATTGCAAAACACCTACACAAACTTCTGAGCTGCAGACCAGCCAGTCCATGGGCTGGAGACTGTGGTCATGAATGTGGGCAGGTGAGGTCATGAATACCAGGACCACTGCTTCCGAGTTGCACCAGGGACACAGTATCTATACCTGTACTTCTGTAGCTGTACTTAAGACCATGTGCTCTATGGACTTCAGTCAGAAGAGAAGGGATATTCTAAAATGGTATCTACTTTTCTAAGAGGAGATTTTGCCAAATAAAAATGAGGGGAAATATTAATATTTCTATACACCTATATTCAGGTAGTTCTCTACATAGCGAATAAGCCCATGGGAAAAAATTACTGGGTTTTTGCCATATGGTTACTGAATTCACAAACCTGTAAGAGTTTTCAATTAGAACTTTAAAGATAAATATATATGGACACACACTCCTCTGGGAGCTGGTAAAAGGTGGAAAATACATCTCAAAGGTTGCATGTTGTGAAAGCTCCAAAAGGGTGAAAACAGGGAGTAGAATGGAAATGGCTTTGCAGTCTGACTGCATCAGAATTTGAAAGTCAAGTATGAATATAACCAAACCTGAAACTCATCTGTCTGAGATTCTGCAGTGATTGCTCTCCTTACCTCATCTACCAATTTCTAGCATAATACTGTCATCTTCTTTATTTTCTGCTTTACTAAGGGTGTGATGGGGAGGAGAGGGAGGAAGGAGAGATGACAGAAGGGCTGGCATGTGAATGCTATTGCAAACCTGACGGCACAAGGGAGCCACAGTGCAGAAATCTTACCGTATATTGCAGTAGCCTTAGAGCAAATACCAATATTATAGCTATACTGAAATTTTCTTAATTAGTTATTCAGAGCACATACACTCACAAATTACAGTCCTATGCACATCTCCATGTTTGCTGTACATTTCCATGATACTATTCTACTGCACAACGTACCGCCTGTTTGTCATACTGGAAACTTTTTATAAATACAATTGAAAATGAACTAGCATTGATATATAATTCCTACAATTTGCAACTTACTTCTCTTTATAAACTGGAAGCCATTTAATCTGCTTCTCAACTAACAGCATCAGCAGAAATCATGAACAAAAGAATCTGGTGACTGTAGCGGAGGCGAGTGGGCTCACCGATAGGCTTTTCAAGCAGAAGCAGCATACTGTTACATGCGTAAGGGTAGCTTCCACCAGCTCAAGAGTGGATGAAACTTCTGCAGTCGCATCCTCTGAGTCTTCTTTAGCTGAACTTCCCCCAGCAAAGAACTTCCCTGTGTGCAGACTAGTTCCCAGTGCTCTGCAGTTATCGGGATGAAAAGAAAAAGATGTATTGCCTTGTCTGCTGGGGCAAGGCACTTATAAGGGAAATGTGGTCTTATGAGTGTGATATTCCCCTTTCTGCTGCTTGAAGTTGTGTTTTAGACTGACTGTGAATGTAAACCTGGTTATTTTTCACATTTGAAAGAAGTGCTGGCAATGACTTCTTCAGTCCACTGCTATAGGGGGATCAAACGCTGTCCACATGGTTACAAAGGAAACCCTACACCACACTGCCATTGCAACCCTGTTCAAAATACAGTCTATTGCTGAAAGCAATCACATATAAGCTGTTTTATCAAAAATGATATAGAGAGATTGACTCCTACAACACTTTTTCCCTGCTTTCACGACTAGCCATATCCTTGGCAGTCTTAAGAAAAACGCAGCATTTATTTACAACCATGGTATTGAGAGAGTGTCACTTTTTTTTTTCCTTTTCCTTTTTTTTACAGTTTCTGTTAACATGCTTTAGCAGTTAGAAAGTCAGTACTTTTTCCAGCCTAAAGCCCATTAAAGCAAATACAGCTCTTAAGCTATAGCACCACAGGCCAGCATTTATAGGACCAGTATTTCCTGTCAACCATCAGCAAGTGCTATCACAGAGTCGGAGCACTTTGGTGTTAGACTGTGGAATTGGGACCCAAAGTTGCTGTGGTTTGTTCCTGTCTTGCCCTACTGGTCACAGATTGTGCTATATCATGTTAAATCAGGCAATTCACCTGCTAAATGGTTCCATTTCCTATTATTACAGGGGTTCTCTGCAGGGAATTCAAAGTACCTAAGGACTGCAAGATCCTACCACAAAAATGCAAGACCAAAGCATATTAACTGTGAGATTATCACAAAATCTAGTGCATTACTGGCAGCAGTTATAATCCCACTGCAGTGGTGCGCACACACATCAGATGACTGAACTCAGATCCACTGCCCATTTATCTGATGGCATAAAGTCCATGTCACCTAATCCCAAATGTATTCATCAGCATAAAACCAGAGTGATGTAGTGCTAAATCACTCACATAGTGCAGCTTCCACTTCCACAAATTTCCCTAGCTTCTGTGAGCATTTCTTCTTAGATACTGACTGGTTAAAAAAAAGGGGTTGATATTTCTGTTAAAGCCTACTTTTAAAAACTGTCAGAGGTTGACACTTCTTTGTTGTGTCTGGCAAAATAGAAAGTGACCTGCCATCTCAGAGCTGCATTCATGTATGGTGCTTGGCAGCATATCACAGGCAAAACTGAACCGCACTATGATATGTCAGAAGACTCTCAGAGTGGCAGCTTTAGGAAAGCGTATTCCTAGGGAACAAGCCTGGATGCTTCTCAGATTCCCCTGGAAATCTGCAGAGGCATTACAGAAATGTGCAAAAGTTGATCAGCAGACTTGCATTTCACCTCAAAACATTTATTCTAAATACAAGGCTATATTGAATTTTTCATAGCAAATGTGTCAGTACTAGAAAGCCTCCTTCCATATGTCAGCTATCATTCAGTTTGCTTGATTTTTAAAACTTGATAGCACACTGAAGAGCTTAGGTAAGTTTAAAATAATTTCTGGATTTTCTAAAGTTTATGCCATTTTGAACATGTTTTATAATATATGTTTCCATTTCTCAAAGTTATTAACGTTCCCCTAAAAGCTTAACCAAAACTTCCTCTCTCCAGCAATATCATCCTTTTTCATTTAGTAAACATTAATTTTCCTTTCATGATTCTAGTGGAGCTTGAAATTAAAGGTGGGTTTCTTCTCTATTATGGC
Organism: Pelecanus crispus; assembly: GCF_030463565.1. Classification (NCBI taxonomy): domain Eukaryota; kingdom Metazoa; phylum Chordata; class Aves; order Pelecaniformes; family Pelecanidae; genus Pelecanus; species Pelecanus crispus. The sequence continues at coordinate 37,324,379 of NC_134650.1, forward strand.
TGCTTTGTGTATCAGCATCAAAACTGCCAGTTAACTACTGCTTTAGCACCAGCCAAGAGGCACAGAAAGCCAAATAATTGATCTTGCATAGGCCCTACACAAGAGCAACTTTTTGTGGACACCTTTATCATTTTCTCCAAATGAACAATCTATCCATTTTTGAAAGTAAGTGACTGCTTCTGGATCTGTCGCCACTTGACATATGCAAGGTGATTAACTGATTTTAATCTTATGCTGTACAGACCCTATCGTACAAGATGCTAGCTCATAGCATCAGTGCAGAAAAGCACTTCAATATCAATGAAGTGGCTCAACCGTTAACTCTGCTCTGATGCCTGAAGTGCTCTGCTGCCTGAGGGTCAGAATATTCTGCATCTTGTAAAATTAAGTCCCATCTTTGTCCCTTTTTGGTCTCAGCCACTTCAGGAGACCTATGTGGTGATTAAGGGGAAAAATGCTCCAGCCAGGTGCTTCCTCTGTTGCCGCTTCCGTGCATCAGGGCAATTCAGATATGCTCTTTCCCTCTTTTTTCAGAATCACTATCCACTGGCTGTTCTTACCTACAGAAATGGAGTCTTTTGGGGCTTCTGTTCTTGCTTTTTAGTTGGAAACCACACATTTTATCATAAAACTCTTCGCAGGGACTGGATGTCTGATGTTTTGCTCTTTGTACCGCATTAGCCAAGAGACGAGTGTTTACAGACTTCGGGTATCCCTAAACGATGAAAGGGAAACATGCTGTGCCACCCAGCACGTATGCACATACACAAGGGGAGTTACATGGGCTAGGAGGAAATCAAGGGACATCGAGTCCCTTTATGGAGCAGTGGGAACTGAACAGCCTCAGAAGGGGAAAAAAAGCAGGTTGTGAATGAAATTCCACATCTTTCAAGAAGGCGCCTGTGCTCCAGTGTGCTGTTCCTTCTCTGTTCTCATTCATTTACCTTTCTCCTTCCATTTGGCATAAAGATTGGCAGCGCTGAGCTTTCTGTAATGATGGCACAGATAACGCTTGGGACAAACAAAGGTATATTTGGCTTTAGAATCATTTTAGGCTTGAATTCACAGAAGTCTTCAGACGGCCTGCACCCACTGCAGTCAGAGTAGCTAACATGGAAGCAGAGGAGACACACTAATACTTATTCTTCTGGCCAGGAGGACAGAAAGCACAAGCCTAAACAGAGGAAGCTGGTCATTTGCCCAGCGGCTATTTGAGAGGGATGGGAGGGAAGACTCCTTTTCTCAAGCTGTAGGTAGTGCACAATGGCTAAGATCCTACATACCAGTTTCCAGCTTGTCGCATTTTGTTTTCTTGGCTTGTTTGACTTGACTTTATTTGTTAATAAAGTTCTGCACAGCTTAATGCCCATAAGTCAAACCACAGGAGAAATTATAAACAGCAATCACTGCTGCTCTGTGTGAACTGAATGCAGCTTTAATTGGGTCCTCCTAATTGTGCATGCAGCTGCTAGGAAAAACGTGATGATGCTTATCTCATAGAAGAAAACAAATTCCTCTCACTACTCCACTGAGAGCAAATGAAAAGGTGTGTATTCAAATAGTCACAAAAGTAAATGTATACACCTGCAGGTAGATACCATGAATTTTGTGCCACAGCAATGCAATTCTGTACTCATTGTGACTTTAATGTAGTTCACTGTAATTGTTTACAACTCATCCTAAAGACTTTGGTGAGAACTTAAGCAGGGCTGGGATACCGTTCATATGCTCAAAACAAACATCGGCACCTCAGCCACCAAGTTCACTTAGATACTGTGAACAGCCAAGATTAACAGTGGAAACCAATCAACTGGTTTTTTATAAGCTCTTAAATTGAAACCTGCTCCTCCGTTCATTTAGCTCGAGAGATGTTATTACCTTGTAAACAGGAGGCATCCGTAAGTCACTACCTAATTAAAATTCCAATTATTCTGCATTTATGAGCTGCTCATTCTCATGCTATTGAAGGAAATTAAGTTACTCAGGAATGTACAAAGTCAGGTATTGTTTAACACCTATATATTGATGATGTGTTCAGTGCTGCATGTTAAACCAGCCATGTCGCTGCCTGTTCCAGTAGCATATTTCACCAATACCTGCAGAATGCTTCTTGGGCTGATTTATATTTTGTAGGAGAAAAACAAAATGAACAGACCTTAGCAAACAACAGCGTTAAGAAAGAAAAGCATGTAAATGGGAGAGAAACAGAAAAAAATATGTGTGCGGCACACAAAGAAGAACAGTGGGAAAGGACGTCTGAGAAGCAAAAGTTGAGATAACTTCCTTTTCTGTTCTTCACATTTGAAATTATTGAATGAAAGGAGCTTTGTGGGTTTTTTTGTAGAAAAACATCCAGAGAGCCTAGTTCTGCTACATACTTTAAACATTTAAAAAAAAAAAAAAAAAAGTTAAAACCAAAATGTGTAATTAAATTAGAATGTAACAGAAAATTTACTGCAGTTTTATAATTCATGTTAATAGACAATGGGCCCAGAATCAGTATGACTGAAGTTCCCAGGAGTGCTAAAATGGAGACAAGGGAAGTAGTAAGGAAATCAGTATTTACTACAGTAAATTTACAGTAGTTAATGAACTTAAAAAGAACACCTTAAATTTTTAAAAGCACTAAATACTCCTAATGAACAATAATCTAATTATATTATACTTCCATATGCAAATCTTTGACACATAACATGTTCTTAATGTCTACACATTTGCACACCATATTTTTCCTCTTGCTTGTTTCCAGAGATCAAATTATATATTCAGTATATTCTGATTGTTCTCTGCCTTTTCCTCTAAAGGCACTGGCTTCACTTCTTAATTGAGACCCAGTGGAGATAAGTTCACCACAACATAATTTAATGAACTATGGAAGAGTTACCTTTTACTGCATGAAGTATCAAGCTGCATGACAGAGAAAGACTATCTCCTAGGTGATGTTTCAGTAGATAATAATTAACTAAGACATCTCCTAAAATAATATCACCCACACAAATGCAGCCCTTTCCCCCTCTGAAATTGGACAACACATAAAGCAAGTTAATAAGCCAAGGCCACAGTTCCTAAAAGGAGTTCAGTGACACAATTGCTTTCCTCCATGAAATCACAGATTAGAAATCGGAGACCTACAGTACAGATGAGCGAATTTTACTCTTTTTCCCCTTCAACTTCAAAGGCTGAACTGTACTTGATTTACCCTTCACATTAGTCTTGGACGTGCCATCACCACAGTCCCTGCCAAGTGTGAAGAAGATTTTCCTTTTCGCTCCGAATGATTTTGAGCAGATCAGCAGAGGTACTCTCACTGCACACAGCTGTCATCTCAGCGCCTCCTGCCCCCTTTACTTTGGGGCTTTGGGGAGAAACTTCCGCAGCATCAGCCTCGCTGTATTTTCTGGTTATTTACTTATATTTTTGTGCAGGGGGAAAACTCTGACTTTTAAACATCTCACATGATGCAGCCTGGGGAGCAGGACTGAGCCGTCTGCAGTCTCCCTCTCAGGGACCTGGCAGGCGGCACACTGTTGTCCTTTTCGTCTTTTCCAACCTAAACGATTCTATGATTTTATGATTCTTCACCTCTCTCATCCAGGCGTGCTGCTTCCAGCCCTGTCCCTACCTTGCGTAGCAAAGGCAACCTTTCGTCCCTCAATCTTTGTGTATTTTTGTTGCAATTTAATATTAATTAGATTTCAAATTCCTCAAATGAGAGAGTGCGAGTCAAACGCTGACTCCTACTGAGTTCAGAAAGGTGCGTGCATTCATAGGCATTTTTACAGCATTCAGCCACTTTGATCACAGCCATCCACATCACCACAAACAGATAGTCATTTAATTATAACAAAAGATGTTGCACGAAGAACTGCTGAGACATCATTTCAAGAATTCTGAATATTTTAATATTCATTAAGTGTTTCTGAGTTTCTGTCCTTTTAGCAACCAACCACTGATGCTGCAAAAACATTCAAGTGAAGGGCAAATTGTTAATAGTCCAAGAGAAACCCTATTTGCTATGAGAGCAGCTCTAATTAGCAAGACAAACCATCTTCTTGTAGTCATTTAGAGGAATCAGAAGCAAGCACAGCAACACTGGTCTTGATAGCGGCAAAATATTTACCATCTCCTGTCTCAGTGGAGAAGGTGCCCAGAGTTAGAGGCTTATCTTGGGAAAAGGCAATTCTGTTTCCTGGCTCTGAGTTTGCTCCCTAAGCAAAGCATTCATTAGATCTGTTGCACGTTAACAACTGCATTTTCTTAGCCTAGTTGCATGAATCTGTCTCTATTTCTTTTATCTAGCAAGCTGGAACGTTCTTTGGCAGGAATTTCACAAAGCAAAGATTTATTGAACACATAGCTGCGTTTGGGTTGCTGTGTCCATCTTCTCCAAAGCTATGGCTCAGCTGCAGGGCACCTGCAGGGGAAATGGAAACCCAGGCGCAGGTGGCCAAGTGGGCTTTTTAGACACAGAATGGGACACTCCACAAGTCATTTCTCTGATAATGTTCCTGTCACAAGGAGGAGAAAACTGGTATTTTCTAATAAAGGCAGACTTCACAGTCAAAGCAAACTCACTGCTAACCAGCAGATTGCAGTCATGGGGTAGGAATGACCATCGACTCCTGTTAGGGCTGCTGCCACAGACAAAAACCAGTGTCCCACAGCGAGCTGAAAAGCAACACGGTCTGATAGTATCATGGACAGAAGGCATCATAGCATCCAGTTGCTGTAATACAGCATGCAGCCCAGCGTTCACACTGCCGTGATGTCTTGCCCTGGGCAGCATGCCCTATGTCATGACGTAAGGCAGTGAAAGCCCATCCAGCCGAAGCCAGACCTAGCGGGGGGGTGTGGCGGCCAGGTCAGGCAGAAAACATGTGCAAAAGATATGGGAACAGTTCTACACTCCATTTTCAAGCTTTGTTATCTCTCCATGCTATTTTAATTTATGGAGCTAAAATGTCCCCTCTCCCTTACCAGCAGGCCTAGGTAGCGCCTAATGAGTTCACTGAAGAGAGCTGACTGATTTAGCTGGTTCCTTTTCTCTGCAACCGGTTTAATAATTGCACAATTCTCTGGGCACTATCGGGTCCTAAAGGTGATAGGGGTTTTATCTGTCAGCATAGAAGTAGTAATAAAAGCAGACTGGAAGTCTCTCCATCCTCACAGTGGGCCACTGTGGTGTCGGTGTCAAATATAACTTGACAAGACAGCCGATACCAGCAGGATTCTCAAAGGTGGTGAAGGCAATACAAGATGTTCCTTTAAATCAAATCTCTCTTGTACGTTATTTATACTAAGGGGGAAGAAACTTTTCTAGTTTTATTCCTTGCATTTCCTGGACTTAATACATTGCAGTTTGTTCTTTAAAAATGAATGCTCAAAAGCTATTGAAACATTTTGCAGTTAGCATGTTACCCAGCGAGGCCGTATCATGACTGCAGTGTGGAAATGCCAAATAGCTTGTGTCACTGGCTGGCCCTGATAAATCAGAGTTGAAAACACACACCACTCAAGCTTATCTACCAGTACGACCGCTTATATTCAATCAATACCCTGGGGCAGTGCCATCTGATAATGCTCTTCCTAGTCCAGGGGAAGCTTTCTCACCATTCCTGCTGGACAGCCAGTGAACATTTCAACCAAAAATGGCCTTTCCAAACAAATATATTTGAAATTTAAATTTTGCAAAATTTTATTTCTTGGAGGGAAAAAAAAAGAATAAAGGTTAAAACACATCCCAAACCAGAATGAAACATTCTGGATCAAACAAAAAGATCCACGCTGAAAGGTAAGCAACATTGCAGAAGGAAAAAAAACCCTCAATTTATCCTTTTCCCAAGTTTTTTTAGTTTAGCTACCAATTCAAAATGTTGACCTAGTCTACTTAAGTGGCATTTCAAAGGAAAGCTAGTATTTATAAAGTAAATGATCGCTGTCTTTTAGACATGGCTTTAAATACAACTTGCTCTCCTGCTGCGTCGAGCTCTCTTCTTGCTTCCCAGGATGCAAGAGCAATGAATGGGTCTTTTGGGGACCTACCTGATATGAAGTGAAAGATGTAAAAAATATGACTTGTTTTTAGGCAGGGAATTTTATTATAGAGTAAAGATATAATCCCTTCCTCAAGCATTATAGTCCTAAACAAAGTACTTATTGCCAAAGAATGTTTTTTTTTTTTTTTTCCTAAAACACGTATGGCAAAAACCCCACCCCCAAGCCCAGCAACCATAAACTATGGTGCAGGATAACCTACCAACCACTGCACTGCCGCTGAGGAAGCACCATCCCACCAGTGCCTATTTTCAAAAGCCAAAAGCAAAAAACCTGCATACACACATCTATGAAAACTAATGAACTGCAACATACAACTTCAAAATGTTTATCCAAAGCTTTATAGAGAAACTAATAGTTTTTTAAGTGCCACACAAATTTATCGAACTGAAAAGAGTATTAACATGATATGCTAATGAAATCTGCATTTAATAAGATATATATCCATTCAATTTCTCTGTACCTTTCTGTCAACGCAGCATATTGCAAAAATGAACCAAGACCGCAGTTTAATCTGATATAAAATCAAATGATCCGTGTTAACAAGACAATTAAATAACTGTCAGAATCTAAAGAAAAAAATATCAGAAGCTCACCAGCTATAAACTAGTTTTGAATAATGTGAAAGCACAATTACACAGTATGCAAACTGAAAGTTGTTACTGTGATTAGAATAATATGGGTGGTAAATTAGATATCAATTTTGCTATGAAAAAAGTCTAGCTCAGGTGCTTCAAAAAAGAAAGTAAAACTGCAAATTACATGCTGTTTATGTTGGCCTGTTTAAAATTACTGGAGAATGCATTACAAGAAAATTAGCATTTGGAAAGGTTATTTGAAGGCAGTGAAACTGAAAATTACGCTTTTCTGCTGGACATGGCAAACAAAATGATGCACCATATATGCTACATAGAAGTTTGGTCTATACTATTTCCCACAACAAAACATTACCATGCAATGGGTACAAACCACAGGAATTAAACCTTACGCTTAAAATTCAACAGCTTCTAGCTAGTAATATTGTACACCTACAGTCTGAAGATGCCATATAGGGATTTCTCCCCTGAAAAATTTTATTCTAGAGGCAATGTATAAACAGTCTTGTACAGCTCCCTCATAGGTACATTTATCAACTTTACTTTTGCAAAAACAGACCGGATTTTGGAATCTCGGAAACTCTGTGGAGCTGATCTGTGAGCACAGCTCTGGCATCCCTGTTTCTGCTTCTCCACAATCACTTTACTGCAGTAGCTGTCAATAAGTCAGTGTGGTCTGTGGACCCCTGGAGTTCATGGATTGCTTTTAAGGTAACTAAAAGGTCCAAAAAAAGGTAAGAAAAGTAGCTTACAGCTAGCAGACCTCAATATAAAGAGGTCCATAAGTCCACAGAATAATTTTAGAGGCTTACAGACTTAATGAAGGATGAAACTACTGGTTTAAGGGTATAATTACCAGAAACGCACCTAAAGCTCTGCATTTGGTTTGAAGTACAAACCAGAAATTATTTCTCCAAAAGGAGATTGAAGTAAAGCACAGGCCTTCCTGGATGTGTAATATTAGGAGGGCTCTACACCAGATACAAATAACCACACAGCTGAAAAGTTGCATTATCTAGCTGGGCCAGCGCAAGAGCAGGGTCAGCAGTAAATGTGCCTGCGCTTAATGGCCCTTTTTGCAGCCTCACTCAGCTTCAAGGGGAAAAAACTGAGCACCACATTTCTTCAGTAGCCACACAATATTTGTTTTGTCTTTATTCAGGGAATTTTTGAGGATGACTCTTCACATAGCTCTTCTCTTCCCCTCCCTGTGGTTACCCGTACCGCTTATCCCTCACCCCAGGAGTGAGCAATTCCATGTGGGCCAGACACAGAGCAGCAGCACACGAGCTGTTCATGGCAACCACATTTAACCCTCCACACAAACGTAAATCTTTCAGATCTCTTCTTCCGACATTTATTTATATATCTGAAACAACAGAAAGGGAAAGATGTATCTGGGGAAATAACCAAAGCTTCAGAATCACCAGTTTGGTTTAAAATTCAACTTCACCAAAAAAGGATGCAGAAGTAATGCACGTAGCCTCTGCTACAGCTGATGACAACCTCATTCTTTAAGCTGCAGTTCGGTTCGGCCACTGTCCCTCTGCCCAGTCAACAGTGCAAGCCCTTATGCAATTGAGCGTGACTGGCCGGGGACAGTATCTAGTGATCCTACAGGCAAGCTACAGCCTTCCCACTTCAACACCCTGAAGCATCAGTGGTCAGTCTCAGCAGGTTCCAGCGACACCTCTGCTTTCAACATTTTGGTGCATTGGGTGCACAGACCTTTCTAGGATTGCTTTATCCACTCATACACAGAAACAGCTAATTTGCTCAACGATTATGTTAGCTCCTAATCCAGGTGAAGATTAATGTACATAAGTGCTATAAAAATAGCTTTAGAAAACCTGATTCAAAGGCCATTGAAGTCACCAGGAACTTTTCCATTGACTTGCTTTAGATTGTGTCCCAAGTATTTATCAGTTCCTTCAGCCCCTGTGCTTCAATAGAGTTGAACTCCGCTCACTAAAGATGATACTCTGCTTTTTTCTTTTTACTGGTTAAAATTCATATTCACAGTGCAGCACTTTGAATCAGCGGTTTTCCCCAGATGCTTCTGATGCTTATCCTCCTTTGTTAAAGAGAATGCTACTTCATATAACAGAGCTGGTAGCCTCTATTCAAACTAAACCATGCTGCGAAGAATGATGTTGTCAGACAGACTGATCTTTCTCCAATAGCTTTTGCAGCACTTTTGTTATAAAGATGTTAAAGATAACACAGAAAAGGAACAGATTTATAGTCTTGGGATAACAAAATACAAAGCATGACAAAGAATCATAATACTGATACTTGTAATTGAAAGAGCTACTGAGAAAATGTATCCTGGGCTTTGGGGAAGAATAAGGGAAACAAGAATAATATAGGCTGCTAAAAAAATAAATAGATTTTCGTGAAAAAGGATAACAATAATATTTGAAGGATTGTTAATTGTTTCGTTTCATTGTTGTAATTGACAATTAATTGTGGTAACTGGAAAGAGCATCAGCCCAAGACAGAACACCTTCAGGAGTCTGAGCCCCCAGCTCACAATTAAGTTAATCCAGGGAACTATTAAGTACAATAAAAGACCGGGAATAGCATGTATATCATGGGAACAGAGATTAACAGCAGTTATTCTAGCTCTGAGAGATAGAAATGATAATGAACAGATTTTAAAATGCATTGATATTGAGAGTCCTTAGTAACATTACACTAACTTAATGTTATGGTGCAGCCTTTAAGGACACATTCTGCTTGCATGGTCAAGGTTTGTATGTAGACTGTTAGGTGGCATTTTCCAAAGCAACAACAACAGCAACAACAACAACAACAATCTCAGTTTCCCACCATTAAACTTTAACTAGTGACTCTATGGGTAGCAGATTTATGCTAGCGCTAAATACTTTGCAAAACTTCAAGTACTGAAGAGTAGAATGTCACGTAAAGAAGAGCTAAATATACAGGGGACACAGTACAAGATTTATTATGCAAACTACACATGCCCAAGGGCAGCTTATGCAAGAGTGGAAGGGATTCTTCTAATATATATCACCATCCTTCATGGAAATTGTTCTGTGCTCCAACTAAACAGAAAGTGCAGGTTGCCCTTAACTCATCTTCTTTCAGTTAGATTTCATACCTCTTGGAGTTAGCCCTTTTCCTATTAGAAAGACAGACAAAAACCAACCAAACAAGAAGCTCCAAGACAGTAGCTACTGTTAAATAAAAACTGGATTTCCTCATTGCTGAGTAATTGCCACAGTCTTCAGCGTGCACCAAGCTGCAATACCCAGAGAAGGGTTCCTGGAGCACGGTGATGCGCTGTTTAATAGCCAAATGCATTACAGTGTGCAACCAGGCTCTCTCGCATTCAGTCCTGCAATGTTTCTCTCTCTTTGCTACACCTAATGAACAAGTTTAAAAGGATCAAACCACCGAGTGGATAATGTACCTGGTGGGCTCTCTCCAAGTATCTTTCCCTTGCTTTCTACCTTTGTAAACAAGTTAAAAATGCAGCAGAGAGGAAAATTGCTAGTGACACTTCAGACCTTGCTGGCTTTCCTACATTACCACAAGTTGTAAAAAGCCACTCTGAACAGCACAGAAAAGTAGTTATGCCAATTAAAAGGGCTGGAGTAATAATTTTGAAGTAGCAGATGTCTAACTTGTCATTTTTAAGTGAAGTCTTCTAACACAATTTCTATATTTTCTGGATTTTTTGCACAAAGTATTGTAGCCTGCAGAAGCCTTATAATTAAACACCTATCATAGTGAATAGCATGGACCAGAGTTGAGGATTAGGTGATCTTAGTTCTGTAATAGGATTTGCTGGCTAATTGTCACTGAAATGACAGCAGTCTCTGTTAATAGGAGTACAGGGAATTGCCATAGTGGCTCAGATCAGCAGCCCATCTATCCATTAAAATATCCTGTCATTAGCAGTGGATGGTATGATATCATTTAGAGGAAAACGCAAGGTAGTCTGCTATGGAATAAACTACTACCAAGTAAAGTTTCTTCAATATTCTTATTAGCACCCATTTCTTACAAAGCTCCTTTTACTTTGGCAAAGCAGCCCAATCTTTTTAATTTCTCTTTCTGTGACTCCTGAATAATCTCGTAATTCAGATAACATACAGTGTGATGCCTCTCCTTGTTCTTCATTTGAATTTGTTTGCAGCATCACGGTCGTGCCCAGAGCAGCTCATGGTGGTTGCATGGTTAGAACTTCAGGGAGGACAAAGAACAGAAACTGGTGGGTTGAAACATGGTGGTGCAAAAAGTGAGATGCAGAGAGAAGACCTTCCCACAGCCTGTTGCTGAAATAATTGAGCTTTGGGGTGATAACTGAGCTTTGGGATGAGTTCAGGAAAGCTTGGAATTCACAGGACAACAGCAATAGTAGCAGAAACTGCAACTGCATTCAATAGTAACTCCTACTGACTATAGGAGAACCACCTCAAATCTTTAGGCAGGACTGTCAAGAAGGATGTGAGCTACAGCAGCTTCCCTGGGCATCCCATTAGCAAGGGATCCAGAAGGAACAAAGAACCACCTCTGCTGCACCAGCATGGTCCTGCCCTGTCACCCCATAACGTGCAAGGAAAGAGGATATTGAGGAAGCAGAGGAATGGACGTGGGTGATGCAAGGAGAGTGGTGCTCTGAGTATTTGTCTCATCAAGGCTCAAAACAGTGTCTGCCCATGGGCTAGGTTACAGATCAGTCAGTCCCTGAATTCACTTGTAAGCTGCAATCATTTAATGATTTGGGAATCTTGTTTCTTTATACTCACAAAACCAAGTGATCGTTCAGAAAACTTACACCATGACTGTTGCATTATTGTTTCTACTGCAAGAATAAGACAAAAACAAGCTCTGAAAGCAGTACGCTGCAATATCAGGTAATTATATCGCAATACACTCAAGCTCTTTCAAATAATTAGTTAGTCAAACATCTGCTGCAAATTAATATTGGGCCAAACTTGTCTCTTGGGTAATTCAATGGACTTCAGTACCGTTAGGCAAGGGATGATCTGTTCCAACACATTTACTGTCTGTGGGTAATTTGTTCTGGTTTAGAGCTTCTTCCTTGCATTGCTCTAGCTTGAAATCCTCTTGCAGTGAAGTTGCTATTTGCTAGCTTGTGCTGATGCATCCACTTTATCTGGCTTAACTCAAGAAAATTCAAAAGGCACACACTGCCAAGGAAATGAATTTATTCAATAAGCCCTGCAATGTCGACTCTTACTAATTCTGTAATGCTGGAATAAACAAAGTCAGAAATTATGCTTGGCTTTCTAGCCATCAATAAAATCTTATAAATCTGTAAGGAATCATAAATTTCACCGTACAAAAACTGGTATTAAGGCAACTCTTAACTTGGAAAATTCAAATTGCATTTTAACCAAACAACAAATGAAGCTAATATGTATTGACTACATTAACAATTCATAAATGCACAGAAAAGAAATAAACAGTCTTTATAGTGTTGCCATGTCTTTCAGGCATTGATTAAACTCTGTAGATGCCAGTCTGTCACTTCAGCAGCTGTTCAGTAAGTCCAGTGTTTGTACATCAATGTCTTTTGTCATTGGTCTGACTGTCCTGCTCCCACTCAGGTTGGCAGCTATTTCAAAAAATGAACTGTCACCATGGGATAATCAATTAATCAAGCATGAATTGCTTGACCGAGTCTTCTAATGAATGTTAACGTGTAAACACTTGTCAGACACTTTGCAGACCAGAGGGTTTGTGTGGTTATATTTGTGTCTGGGAAGCTGACTGGCAGCAAAGCCTGTAAGCACAGACCCATCTCATTGCGTTAATAGTACACATCACTTGCAAGTATTTCTTTAAAATGGATTAGCTACAACCATAATGATTTTATTGATTTTACGATCTTTTCCCCTTCTATGGAAATTGAGGTGAATGTTTGCAGGACGAAGTCGGTACCCTACAGGACTGAGGCGAGTATACATCGTCTCATGCCCTGGTGTGAAAGGTTAATGCATTTTCATAAGCCATTACCTCCTCTCACACACAAGAGCAATTTATATCCAAACCCTATAATTACAATACTGCTTAGAAATACCCCCAAAATTCTATTGCTGTTTCAGTGATAAGCCTCATTCTTAGGGATTACGTTTGTCAAATTAATAGTAAAACTATGCAACATTTTAATTATTTTGTATAAATACAGTGGCTTAAATCACTGTGGCTGTTATTAGCAGAAGGGTAGAGGGTAAATATTTCAGTAAGCAGTATTAATTGTCTGCTAAGCTGTACGGGATCCTGAGGCATGCTAAAGTATCAATTTGATTCCCTAAACTTATCCTTGAACCTTTAAATAAATCATTTTATTATCTAAACTGGTGAACAGAATGGGTTAAAGACTTTTCTAGACAAACAAGAGCATTTTATTTCTAAGGTAACCAGATTTCAACCACCAAACACTAGGTTTTGTCCCTCAGAAGTTTTTGGTTTTTTTTTTTCTCCACTGAAACCGCCAACAAAACCCACAAAAGAAAAAGATTCAATACAACACTATTTTTCTACATACAAACACAATAGATTCACCTATAAATACACACCTTTTTGGAGCACTTCCCCTCCCGAACAATTCCCACTGAACAAAACTGCACTTTTTTTAAACCACACTTATTTAGATGAAGGATTATGGATTTAGGAGTCCAACTTTAGTCAGGCTGGTTGTAAATTCAGAGCCTCTAGTCATGTATTTATAATTATGAGCTTGACTGTGCCAGTTCGTAAGCAGAACTCCCCTCTGGTTAACATGTGGAGGTGTGCTGGAGACTGGCTGGATGACACAGCCAAGCAGCAGTAAGACTTTGCATACAGAAAAGATTTTACAATATGTCCTTTTTAAAATTCAAAATCACAATTTATGGAGAGGAACTATGTTTTAATTTTCTTTTTAAATACTGCCTCTGCTCCGAGCACATTTTTGAAAATGCATGAAGCTAATTTAAACATGAAAAATGTCATTCTGTACCTCTATGCCACATGTCAGTGTGTGCATGTCTGCAGGAAAGGGCGCCCATTAGGTATAGGAACACGCAGGATGGATTCCCTTCTGGTACTGGCACACGCGAGCTAAGCATATGGGAATGCGTGCGACCCACAGTATGCACATTAATTTGGAAGATCTGACATTTATGAACTTGGATTAAACTACTTCTCATGATTAGAGATTCATGTTTCTGGATGACTTTACCAGGAGTGTCTTGGATAGAACCCTATGGGACTGTTTCATGAGGCACCAGAAGGGTAGCAGCATGCCTAGTATGGTTAGCCTCAAATTTCTCTGAATCTGAGTAAATGACACACAGCAACCGTTCTAGGAAAATGCCATTTTAATTAGAATAATTCTTATTGAGCAAATTCCATTTATGAAAATGGCATACAGTACTGTGGAATCACTTGTATAGGGCTCTTTCAAGTACTAAGGACTCAAGAAACACTGCATGGTGGTAAAAGCAAGGTTGCTTATAGATATGGACATTCACAACCTGATTTAATAACTCTGAAGAACTCTAACTATAGAAACAGCCACAGAGGCAAGTTTGCATATCCACATGTTAGGTAAAATAGAGGGGAAACGTGTATGTAGCCTACTAACATTTAAAAAATAAGAAAAACATCTTTAAAAATCTTTGTTTTCTACCTTGTAATCCTATGATTGCTTGTTAGTGACCGAATATTTTGAATGTACTTTTCTGAAAATAAGGTATTTTGCAAGAACAGATCTGAGGCCAAGACTGGAGTTTAGTTTAGGAAGTTAATCCCAATGAGATCCATGCTTCTGCCTCTCTACCAGACATCACTGTTCCCACATTTTGTCTGGCCAAAAAAAATACATTAATTTTCATTTTCAATGCAAAGTCAGACAGTTGTTTACAGAACTGTTACGAATGAAAAATAACTTTTTTCCCTGAGTTATAACAAGTCCAACTCAGTTCCTTCAGCTGCTTCACCCTCATAGATATATCATTTTTTTCACCAAGGTTATCTGTTTGAACCAGCCCAGTTCCCAGTTGCAAAAGAATCATGCAACAAAACTGGGGCAATGGCAGGCTGGACTCAGCCCAACCATGCCTGGGGGGTAGTTTAAACGTGCCTTACTTTAAGCCAACAATACAGGTGCTTTGAGCCAAGATTACTGATTTAACATGGAAATGCCTGATGCAATCAAACAAAAACAAACGGATAAAGGGTAGCAGCATCTTACAATGCCACAGTCTCTACCACTTCTTATCTGGCAACGCACTCACTTCCCAGAGGTTTTAGAGATAAAACACTGCAGTGAGTACATGGATTATTCTGTTCTGAAATGAAGCTGTATGTTCTTTTATGCCTCCCAAATCACACAGTTTTATTAACCTAATATAAAAAGCATCAAAGAATGAAAATGGCATCTGAGACAGTACATAGCATACTATATACATGCTTTTAAAAGCATAAGTTTAGCACTGAAAATATGCTTCTAGTTGTTTCAATGCTAGTTACCCTATATATTTCTCTTTTTGCTACATTACTGTAATAGAATATTTACTTACAAATACATTATTTCATTCATTGTAAACACCTGAAATCAGTTTCCAGGAAGAGATTAAACTTATAAACCTTGGGCTTTATCAACTTTCAGGTTTCCAAAGCTTGAAGTTAGATCAGCCAATGTATAGCTATTTTGTTTTAATCAAAATTGATTTTTTAATATTATTGCCACTTCTCTTGATTTTCTGGAACCACAGGAGTGATAGGGCAGAGCAGCATGTTTCATTCATTCCTTAGATTACAGTTTGTAATGTAAGTGCTTCTTCTGAATATCCATAAAATTAAAATGTATGTAAAGTAGCAGAAGTAGCAGTTATTTTCTCAAGAAAGGGAAATGCCTTTGGAGGAGAGGCAAGCAAGAAAATCCCACCCAGTTTGCATAAAATGCTCTCTACCTGTGCTGTCTTGAGTGTGTTCTTCAGAATAAAATGAAAAAGAGAAAGGAGGCGTTCAAGCGTTACAAAAATGTATCAGTTAACACAGCTATCAAGTTTAGTTTGCTTAACGTCATGGAGTCTGATTCTCGTTTATGCTTTTCCATTATAATTTACACCCTGGGAAAGTCCATGTAAATGCTATGAAGTATAGAGGGGCATTAATGTAACCAAAAATAAGGCTCACATAATGTCTTTTTTTTTTCCATAAAACAGCCTGCAATCCTCAGACATAACTTACAGGTTTTATTTAAGGACCAGATATTTTTGCTACTTCCCTGGATTTACCAAAGTCAATAAAAGGTATACATAAATGTAAAGGATTGAAAAACCATTCCCTAAATTTATGAAGTCTGGGATCTCCCCACATGGGATTCTCAACCCTTTCAAATTCCATGATGGCATTTCTGGGTTGATAATCACTATTCTACAGTACCATTCAGGTTTTGTTCCCAAGCTCATTTAAGTTTGCAATATCTGTATAGCTGCAAAAAAAATTTAAAACAGAAAGGCAAATTGTAGCAAATACATTAAATCTGTGACTTCAGTGGAACCACACTGCTGTACATTAGCACATAATTTAGTCCACTGCCTCTCTCAGATGCTCTAACCAGGCATCACTGCACATGATTTCCTGTCCCATCGAGGGTTTACTCATTTCCAAGCAGCCCATAGCCTGAACAGATGTATTCAGCAAACGCAGTTTAGCACTAGGTTTTAATGAAAGATGGCCAGATTAAATGTGCATGAAAACTACACTGCACTGATACCTGAGAGTACCGTCTATTTTCAGCAGCACTCACTTTCATTTGTGGAAGAGCAATGAAGTTTCTGACACATGCTCTGTTGCCATCATAACATATTTTTCTTAACCTTTTGCCAAAAGCACCCAGGGCTGGGAGCTCCCCGCTACCTACCACTGGCAAATCTGCTGCATATACTCTAGATGAGCGATTCCAACATCACCCTTAAAACATCAACCCACCAGGAGCTGCCTGGGAGGTTATTGCCTGTCAGGCTCCCGCATTTTCTTATCCAACAAAGACTTGACTTTGGGGAATCTGTGAGCTGTATTTCATGTGGTTTCAAATCCATTTCCATACCTTCTAAAGTGCTTTATCCACGGCACATCTATGCTTACCTAACACCAGATTGCAGGGATCTCTTTGGAAAGACTTTGCCTGAAGTATTGATTTTGCAAATGCAGTCATATATGCTACACCTTAATCATGTGCCTGCTCCTGTGAAAATCAGTGGCAATGTGAATATTTGCTTTATACTTACTACACTATGGAGTGATATAACAAGGACAGAAAAGAATCTCTGTGTAAACAGACTAAGGCTTGTGAGAAACTGAAGCAAAGAAACAATACCTACACTTCTCCCTCCCTCATTGCAAAAGGTTTTTTCTCTCTCTTGTGGCTATTGGTATATATTTCAGCTTCTACTCTTCTAAAGCTCTTTTTAATTCAGTGTTTTCATTTAAAAATGCTGGCTGAAGATATAAAGAACCTACAGCATCAACATTTTGAAGGCTCTTGGAACTCACAGTATCAATTTACAAGGTTTTTTAATTCTTTTGTATTTATTTTGTTAATCTTAACAGAGTAGAGGGTTTTTTCTATAGTCATCTCTGATATTTTTCTGTTAATATGAGGCAGAGCACTTATTTCATGAAAAATAAAATAGAACTACTCACATAATCACCTGATTGCAGGGGCAAGGGATGTGGAAAAAAAACTTGTGCTTTTAAACACATTTTTAAAATAATGTTTAAAATATGACAACTAGGAATAATTTTTAAATTATCTTTATTATTTTTTTTATTATTAAAACCACCTTCCCCCAAGGCCACCTTGAGCTCTATGACGGAGCAGAGTTTGCTCAAGCCTTGAGCACAGAGAAGAGTGCTGGTGCTTTGCAGTGCAGTGAGCTGGCGAGCGGGAACGTCACAATTAGTGAGCCCGACAGGGGAAGGGGCAGCCCAGATGTGGGAAGGATGCACAGACTGGACCAGTCCGTATAGATTTGGGATTCTCTCCTGCTGCCTAAAACCCGTGGTTTGTCAAGGAGCAAGGATTGGACTTCAAGGGAAAGCGGGAGCCCAGCCTGTCAGGAGGCCCAACTACAATGATGCCAGTAGTAACTGTCCCTCCAGCTACGGCCCAGTGGCTCACGATGACTTTGGCAGGCAGCAATATCCCCAGGCTCCAGTAGCAGGCCAGACTTTAGCGTCAACTTTCTACTACTCCTCTTCGAGATAAACACAGCATGCTCCTTAATACTACCAGTGGCTTAGCTGTGCTTTTTCACTAGCTACAGCTTACAGGATCAAGCCTGAAGTTAAGTGATCCAAGAGAAATACATTTCAGGATTTTCGTATCTTCAAGCTTTGCAAAATGGCTATTGGTGATAAAGAGAGTGAATAATCATATTTGTTCCGCTATTAAACGGCCAAATAATAAATAAAATGTTACCTGAAGTGGATCAATTCAAAATGTTTATGCCGCTACTGAATGCTGCCATGTCCACCTGAAGATAGCTAGGTACATCAGTTGAAAGATGGAATTCCCCTCAAGTCCAGAGTTGGAGGTACAGGCTGCATATGGCATGCATCTGGTTAAGCCACAGAAACCAGCAAAACACACAGGCAAAAGGAGAGTCTGACACCCCTGAGCAGCATAGCAGCACTGACTCAGGTCTGAAGTTGTACTGCTGACACTCATCTCTAACAGTAATTATTTAACCTTTTACTGAGAGGGTATGTCATGGAAAGCAATGGAGTAAATTCAATTTTCATTAAGAAATACAAGATTCCTGCCCAGCTGGTGAGGCACACAGCACTGCAAATACCGCCCTCCTCATATACAGTCATCCCCACCCTTTTCAGTCGCACACCCTGTTAGCCAGTTGCCTTTCTCATATAGTTGTTTACACAAGAACATATTCTGGGCTGCTGTTTAGTGGAGCAGGCATTCTCATTTGAATATACATCGTAAGATTTAGTTTAAAATTTACCTGACGTATTACGGATAATAGGATCAGATCTTCAGTTACCGTAGATTCATCAAATAAGTCCTTGCCGGAAGCTAAGGAGCTAGTTACCTGCTTGATTTCTTTGGTTAATTAAGTCTTCTACACAAAGTATTGTTTTGCAGACAGCATTGCACTCATGCTGAAAGAGTAATAAACCAGTAGAGCTGTTCATGTTAAGCGTTTGTACTGCTTGTACTTTGTTAAAGAAAGTGTAAGTCTATTTAGAAGAGGAATCATTGCTATCATACAGGAAATTAGCTCAAGGATAGCTTATTTGTCAACTAAATATATACCTGTATTGCTCGCTCTCTCCACATATAGATATAAAAGGATGAAAATAATCCTCTTTGTGGGTTTTATTTGTTCTTGCTCTAAGTTAACACCTCTATGCCTGTCTAAAAGTAACACCTGGCACAGTCATGAGCCGGTTTGAGCTGGTACCATGAACCTCAAGGATGCCGTAGCTTTTTCATTTCAGAAATGCAATCCTTGCTACCCGGACCTCTCGATCAATGAGAAATTCCAAATGCAACACAGATTATAATATCGACTGATTTCTTTTGCTTGTTTTGTTTCAGCAGTTTGCAATTTGAAGTACTAGATGAGCTCAACTCTTTCCTGGTCTATGTGCTCAAGGCCAAAGGAAGAACTCCCTCCCATTTTTTTTATCAGATCACAGCAATGTCACTCTGACTTAAAACTTTGGATAGAAGATGTAAGTACCAGTAACATAGAAGGTCTATCAGTAGCATTAGGAGACCTTCTAAAAACCTAAAACTAATTTAACTAGGGACCCTAATTTTCATAAATGTCACAAGTGGTATGAAAGACTTTCTGCTGTATTTAACAAACAGCACATGTAGGCATGCTGCCAGCCTTCACGTGGGCCAAGGGACACACAGTAAATTCTTACAGCTTTAGTGTTTACTTCATGGCTCCTCTGAAAACAACAGTGGCTAACTATGTTGATGGAAGTCTTGCCTGACGTCCCCGAACAGTTATTAAACTCTTAGCCTTCTGTTCAATATGAAATGACATGCTTGTTCTGCATTTCTTTCACTGAGCTGCTATGGAGGAGCCATGATTCGATTGATATGCCTGGCTCGAGCCCAAAAATGATTGCATTGCACTTTCCTGTAGCAGGCTGTCAGTTCACATTCAGAAAGCCATACAGGATGCAATTGTCTGGTCACCGAAAATAGCTTCGGTGCATATTTAAACCGTTTCAATGAGGCAATATGAGAATTAATTCTCTCTTCTCCTTCTGGAAATTTATCATTTGCATTGCAGTGCTGTTCAGTGTGCACAGAATCATCGCATCCCACAACATATTAATATTTCAGTTTGTTATCTCTTAAGTTATTTTTAGCAGCCAACTGTCCTTGGCGTGAAGCTCAAAGCTGCAGCAAGATGTTTAGGCATGTTCTGTGCGTGGTCAAGGACATATTGTCATACATCTGCTCAGCAGGCTGCAGCCTTGTCCATTATTAAAGTAATCTCTGAACTGCTACTGTAACACATGTAATCATCAGACGCAGGATGTCTTTTCCCACCTGCTCTCTATTTCTTACCCTGTTATCCTACAAGTTTTAACAGTAACTTGCATTTCAGCTGATACACACCTAGAACCGAGACTCACTATAACAAAGCACAGAGTATTTTGTGATTTTTTTTTTTAACTACTAGAGCATATTCTCAGCTTTTCAGTATGCATTTCTATTTTTACATTAGTTTAAGGACACAGAAATTTGTCATGATCAATTAGATATCAAGATTTACAGGCAGCAATCACATTTAATAACCAAGTGGGTAATGGATTCTATTGCTTTGTCCTACTTTTTGAAAATGCACAGGCCTTCTATAGGAACTGAAGTATTAGAATATGGCTTATTTAGCATAGTGCATGTAGGTATTAAGGGATAAATTAATTTTATTATTTCCCCACTTCCTGTTCAATGCAGAGAGTGAGAATATGAGTAGTTGAAACCATCAGCAAGCATTAATTTTACAGCTTTCGAATTTATTAGGCATTCTCTCAGGAAACAAGGGAAATAACAATGTCACTGGAGGTGCATTGCAGGCACTCAGCCTCCCAGGCTCCACCTTCAGGAACCAACCCTTCTGAAATTATGGGTTGATTCATTTAGCTAGCTTGCTCTCCCCAACCAACTGCATTACACTCATGCCGTTCTCTGCAAAAAAAAAAGAGAATATTCCAACTTTCTGAGAATACAGAAGGCAAATTCTCATATTTGCCTTCAAAATGGAAGCAAAAGAATGGTGGAGAGCTGTTTCATGATTTTGCTAACATATAATTTCTGCTCAGTCCTACTGCTCCACAGTTGCCATCACTGAGAAGAGGAAACTTTCCAGAAAGTGCAAATAGAAAGCTGGAGCAAACCCCTCCCATTTGACAACAGCACCTGTGCAGAACAACCGCTCCTTGCTTGTTCCTGGCACCGAAGTATCCAGACTGTACATCCCTGCCTGCAAGCAGGGCTGCGGGGACACTACGTCACCTCCACACCTTACCTTCTTCCCTCCCACCATTTCATCCCTACTCCTACAGCCTCTGCTGTTAAAGCATCTCACCCTGATAAACCAGTCAAAAGCAATAAGGCTGGAATTTTCGTCCTTAGGCAGAGGTCAGGGCCAGCTGATAGACTTCCCCAGTGACAACCGGCTGTTAGAGTGGCAGAATGAGAAATATTTGCACTGGTTACTCTCTGCTTCATACAGAGCAGATTTGCGTCACCACTAAACCAGAGACTACAGCACATATTTCAACTGATTGTGTTTAAATAGTACTAAAGGACAAGGGATGAGAAAAAAGATTCAGAAAACAAATAATTTCTAATTCATGTATTTCACAAACAGCTTTATTTCACTGTAGGAAAACAAAAGTGGTGGATCCTATAGGTGTTACATGTTGCAGTGATTGTTATATATAGTAGAGGTTAGGTAAATATTTTACAGAAATGCTAATTAAGTATTGCTTATTCAGCTTTTGCAATTTGTTTCCAGCCAATTTCATAGGGTTTTTATTTTTCTTTCTTCAGTCCCTGCTTATAGATGCACACTCATGTTCACCATCTCACATGGTATATGATGCCTAAAGTCTTAAAATGAATATATTTTAGCAGAAAAAAAATAATTAATGTCTTATGTCTGTAGTTATTATGTGATACTACAAAACAGGTATAAAAGGAATTTAAAATCTTCATTCATACTATGCAAATCAAAGAATATGAAAGCTCTTCCTGAGCAAATCATATTCTCGAGGAAAGAGACCCAGATCTGTACTATTTCCTAATAATAATTCTAATCATTCTATAATTCTGTAATAGATTACAAAAATTCAGAGGCTCAGTATCAAACTATCTATTCAGAATATAAGAAGCGTATGACAAAGTATTTATACAACTGACTTAGCACAGTA
Organism: Pelecanus crispus; assembly: GCF_030463565.1. Lineage (NCBI taxonomy): Eukaryota > Metazoa > Chordata > Aves > Pelecaniformes > Pelecanidae > Pelecanus > Pelecanus crispus. Next base: position 37,346,497 of record NC_134650.1, read on the forward strand.
GTTTTCAGGAAGGATTTGAAAAACATAATTAATTGGTTCATAATTCATTAATAAAAAAGTAAGGAGTTGGAAAGGGTGGCTTTGTTTAAACACCTAGACTTCACTGTAACCACATGTTAAAACCTCAGCAGGACTGCTTTTAAGAGGAAATGGGATGAAATCACATAATTAATGAACTCATAATTTATTAATGAAAAAGGAAGAGACAGCCTTGTTTAAAACGTCTAGACTCTATTGCTACCAAATATTACCATCTCAGTAAGACGATCAAGTCCTCCTTCTACCCAATGTGTAAACCAAGGACTGTGCCAATTACTGTGCACATATCTGGGTGGGGTGTATGCATGCACAAGCTCTTTACAGAGAAGAACTTACAACCAGTAGTCTTGCCTGCATTTACATGACCAAAAAGATAGCATTTCATGGAAAATGAAGAATGTGCTGTGGTACAAGTACAGTCAGACTTGTCCCTTCCCTCTGCTGTAATTCCCAGGTTGCAAAAAACTTGTTAGGGGTACTTGGTCAGTGAGGGTATCAACATATAAACTGTCCCAGGAGTCTTTGGGCTGAAAAAACTGGGATGAGCGCTTAAACCTAGATAAAAAAGCATAGCGCTGGGTAACTAAAGTTGATAATGGCTGACTGCAGGTCTGAATCTAGCAAAGCACTTTCATGCATGCTAAGCTTGAAGTAATTAGTTTTGCTTACATGCTTAAAAAAAGTTAGGAGAATGATTTCTGTAAGTAGCAGCAGCTCTGGAAAACTAAGCTGAGGCTTACTTTGAAAAGATAGATTTCTAAAAGCAACCAGCAGTTTTGTTTCCCTCCCTTTCTGCATCCCTCCTATTTCAACCTCATTGTTAGGTCTTATGTGGCAGATAATAAGATAATACGACACTACATCCAAACACATCCATTCACTGTTGAAAGTCGCTGCATGTCCTAAACAACCTAATAAACAAAAGGTCTCAGGTGCTCAGCAACAATTTTCAGGGTAAGGCTTGTAATGAGAAGCGACTACTTGTACGCTTGCTCGGTAATGAAAGATAAAAGATGAGGACTCTTGCTTATACTCATCTACAGTAAAAATAGTCCCGGCTGCAGCCTTCAGCTAATTGCAAAAATCAGGTTCCATTGTTGAGAATGGGTAAGAAAGCATCAGAGCCCTGTCTGGAAGAAGAGCTCTTTGTCAGTTCTTTCTTCTCTTTTCTTCTGACAGCAGCAGAAGTATGACATAGCTGAGTACTGTATTAGACACCTAGAGTAATTCAATCAGGTTGAGCTCTTCTGTTTCAAGTATGTTTTTGGGAGTAGCTATACAAGACACATAAAATGTCCTGTGAAAACGGGGCAGTATTTACCATGGCTTCAGTGGCTCACAAGCAATGAATTCATGACTGATGAGCATCATTTCAAACAAGTGTCATCTGTGCCTCCCTACAAGCACATGCCATATATTATCCAAAAAAGTGTTTAATGCATATTTAATAGACTTGTTCTGTGAACACACACTAATGGAAAGAGCACTCACTAACAAGGGCAGTCCTGTCCCTGGCTTTTAGTGGTAATGCTCAATGAGTAAAGTGATTCTGTGCTTTTCTATGCTAGACAGATGGGTCTCATCGCTGCACTGCAAAGCCTGTGCTCACATTCACGTTGGTAGGAAAAAGTACTCTAAGGATTGTTTTCATATCCAACTGCGAAGGCAAATGCCACAGTTAACACATGTCCCAGTGCAGGAAAATCCAGAAGAGCCAACAAAATCTCTGAGAATGATCTCCAAAGAGCTTTTCTAAACTTCAACGTCACAGCCTTAAGAGAGCATCTATAATTAATGAAATAATTCAATTAAATTTATATAGAGGCGATCCAAGACACTGGTCCCAGATAAATGGCTGATTCATCTAAAATGACCAATCATAACCACAGTGAAATGACTGTAGACCAAACCAGTTACCTCACCACACCTGTGCCTGGCCACAACGAGGGCCCCACAGCCTCCGAGTAGGGGGACAGCACCTTTCAAAAGACTTGGAAAAAGAGATACCCAGGAACACTGGCTGGCCTAACTGGAAGGAACTGCCCTAGTTTCATTCACGCATTACAGTTATTTTGCATTTTGTCTTCAATGCAGTCTGAACCAAACTCCACAGCCCTAACTAAACACTCACTGAAATCTGGCATCCTTCTAGTGTAATCGGCGAGGCATATAGATTTGTGATGGAGCACAGTTTTATATCAAGTTTGACTTTGTCATGGAGATTCATTTCCACAGTCTTTTATTTCCCATTGACTATAACAATTCACAGCAACATCTCATGGTAGCGTATGACAAACTTGCAGAGTTTTGCAGCAGGAGCTAAATGAAACGGTGTCACCAAAGCATGTTAGTGCACTGCAATCAGTACCACTCATATTAAACAAACGGGTATTAAAGTTCCTCTCACCTAAATAGCTGGGAGACAAACTCTTCTACTGCATAAATCACATTGGTATCAAGGGATCAACATGCAGACAGATGCTGTATTAGGAACTAAACCTCAAAACAGCCAAGTTAAAACCACTATAATAGGAGATCCTTACTGTTTAGAAAAAAACAACCTCCTGGCAATAGTATCTGCTAAAATAATGTTTCTTTCAAAACTAGCAAGCAGAAAACTAAACGGAAATAGAGTTTTTAAAACATTTAAATATTTGCATATTTCCTGATTTAAAGGAAAAAGCTGCGTGACAAAAAGATCCAGGTTGCCTGAGAAATGGAGCAGTCAGGAGAGTAAGGTAAACCTCTTCCCTGCTATGTGCTGCTTGCGGTTAACCGGGGAATTAGGCCCCTGCGTTTAATTTCCCCAGACGGCTGTGCTGACCCAAACAAGGTCAGAGACACTGCTTTAAGGAGCGCTACATAGGACACATGGGGTAGTTTGCTAAACTAAATCCCTCTGCTGTTTTCCACAGCAACCTGATCCTTCCCTTTGATTTTTTTATTCAAGCATAACCCAGGTACAGTGAGCCAAGAAAGGGTTAAAAAGAAAATCTGGTCTTCATACTTTTTTGATTTTGTGAGCATGAATCTCTTTCACGGAACAGCTGTCAAGTCAGCCAACGAAACAGGTCTGCTTAGGTCTCCTGATAATACCAACTGCTGTTGTTCATGTATCCTCAGTGACAGTAGCAAGATGAAAATCGAAATGAATCGCTCTACAAATGAGACACTTTTCTGCTTTGACTTTCCAAATGTGACAGTGTTGTTTGTTTTCTCAGTCAGCAACATTTAGAGATGTTACAAGGCTCTGGTGTCAGAAAGTTGTTCAGGGGTCAGTTTCAAAAAGAAAAAAAAAAAGGAGAAATCTGCATAACAGTTACTGGCATAATTATGTTTAAATTTCTGTCCATTAGTACTACTTCCACCAAACTGAACTGCAAAATATTTGTAGCAATACAATCTACTGCAGACTTTGAGTGGCAATTGTTAACATTTCATATTTCTCTACAAAGTATTCAAAAGCCTTACTGTGCTACAGATGCAAAATGTTGGTTCTCACCATACGAGCTACTGATCGTCCTTAGCTCCCACTGACGGGCTGCAGTAGCACAGATGCATTAGCTTCTGTCCATCTGCTTAGGAGAAAAGTGTTTTCCAACAGATCACAAATTACAGAGAAAAAAGATTTTTAAAAGTGTTCTTTCTTCAATATGAGTTTGAAATATTAGTATTTGTCCTTCTATCCAAAGAGCTGAAAACACCCTCCAAATATAAATGAATTAAACTTCTGCAGGATACGTGAAATAAATATTTCTCTCCAGCTTGCACAGGAAGAACCTAAGGCACAGGGTACCCACTGGAACTCATCAATTACTCTCTTGTTTAATGCAATATATAGCTAGAAACAAAAATTAACGTTGTAAAAGACTGATTTTTTTTAACAATTGCATTAAAACTCATGAGCCATATTGAAACACTGAAACATATTCTTATACATCCAAATGAAACCTTCCTTTTAAAATAGATCTCAGTTGCGTAATTTTCCTCCTTATCTAACACCAATACAACAAAATTAATACAAGAAACACAATCCAACATTCAGTTTTCCCCACATTTTGTAGAGTAGAAAACCTTTAACGTTTATCCATAAAAAAATTTAAAAATAGGAGAAGACTTTTTAAAAATGTGTTATGTATTTAAGTTCATTTGGCTTCCAAGGTATGCAGACCTTACAGATTTATCTATATGATGGTTACAGACATACCTGTTAGAACAGATCAGCTCAGGGCAGTACTGCACTAACACAAAGAAAAATGTCTGTCACATCAGCACAGTTTTGGAGTATACTGAGGGATATCGTGTATCTACCCCAGTTACGCGGGGATATCCCAAACCTCTAGAATCTCTTGTAAGTTTTACCCTAAATCCACTGAGACAAAATCCATTCTCGGTCCATGAACATATCTCTGAAGCCCACCCTTGTGAAATAAATAACTTTAAAATTTCCTGTTCTGTCAAGCAAGCTTTATTTCAGGGGCTAGCCATCCAAAATCCCCAGGTTTGCAGGTGCCAGCTGTGAGCATCCATAGAGCCCAATTATGATTTAATAATTAATATCAGTACTATGTGCTAACAGCACTTTCAATCTGAGAGTCTCAAAGTGCTTTGCAAATATGAATTAAGCCTCCAAACATGCTGTGAGTGTCCCCATGTTACCACTGAAGGAAGCAATACTCAGTCATTTGGTCATTTTATACAGAAAATCTGTGGGAAAGCAAAAATGGTATCAAGAACCCCATAACCCCAGTTTTATACTGCTAGTACAAAGCCATCTTTTCTTCCTCTTCTCTTTTTTTTAAAGTTTTTTAACCTATTTTCTGATTATACAGAGAAAAATTTTTCTTGAACCATATGGGTAGATAAAGCAACTAGGTTCACAAATTTTCTGTCTTGAATCAGGTTGTTTGTGATAACCAGATTATTTTGCATGAAGAAAATTTTTGGCACCTAGTCTTCTCTGAAACTGAGGAATAAGTGAAGATAAGAACCATGTCACTGCAGTTACCCAGCACTGTCTTATAAGATCTTGTCTTATAAGATCTTGTACTTTAGCTGCTAAACTTAGAACCTATTCTTTAAAATTTTCCATGCTGGGAATGTCTAGTTGGGCTGGGTTTTGGTTGGTTTTGTTTTTTTTTTTAATTTCAAAATAAATGATCCAGCAGTTTTAAAAAAATTAGTTGGGGGGAGGGGAAGAGGTCATTTTGCAACGTGAACATTTCCTTTTTTGGTTTCAGCTGAAATCAGGTGTATATTCTGCTGAACAAGTGGCATTATTGCTAATGAAGGGATAGTGCTGGTGTTAGAGATTTGCCTTTTGTTCTCCTTGTTGCAAGGTACTCAGATATGACCCTTTGCGCCCACCAAAGACAATTTCCTTGCATTTCTAAGTTGAAGACTTGAGGGTCAGTCCAAGGACACTGAAAAACTCAGATCAGACAACTAACAAGATAGTCAATTATATGAAATCCTTATCAAATGTCTGATGATACTGCTGATAGCATGTTTTCTCTTCTTGATTTTAGTCCTAATGCTTGTGCATCACAAACCTCCCTCAGTCCATCTGTGGAAGATGCCAAAGCACAAGTATTAAGTATTTTGTTTAGGCACTCTGGATTCATGTATAAAGAAGCATGAGGCAGCTCAATTAACAGGACTGCGCTCCCAAAAATGTGAGATACGGAACAAAGTCATGAGCGATCCTGAAGCGTACGCAAACGCTTTCAGTGCTGATCAATCATTTCACATCCCTTCCCAAGGAAAACAGAGCTCGTGCCGCTGGCGCAGTGCCAGCACTCCCAACTGTCACCAAAATAATTAGCTCACCTGTAGATTCCCCAGCCCAGGCGCTGCAGGGAAAGCTGGCAGCACAACACAGCCGCTGCCCACTGGCCAAGCCTGGCGAGGGCGGCTCAAGCAGCGCCAATGCTCCCTCCCTTAGCGAGGGCTTGGAGTGCAGGGCTCGCCACGGGCACGGGCACTCTCCTGGTGACTTCAACAAGTTACTCTACAGGCAACACATGAAATTTAAATAAGAAACCAGTTGATAGGTAATGCAACAGAGTTTAATTCTGGGATTTTTGGCATCACTGAGAAAAAAAAAAAAAAAACAACAAAAAACCAAAAACCCAAAACAAACCAAGAAGTACGAGCTTCCTTGGCTGGTAGCAACAGAATGCAGAATGCTGCTCTCCCCCATGGCAAGCCCTGCCACAGGGACATACACATCAAATGAGCATGTAAGCCACTAAAGATTTCAACCTATTGATATCAGGCCATTGCTTCCCCACTTCAGATAATTTCCATGCGCCTTCCGCTCCTTCCTACATCTCCCATGGCAATAGCCTCTTTTGTTTATGCCTCCAATATTCCGCCCAGTGCATCTGGTCCCTTTCCATCTGACCTCCCCACCTGAAAAGCAATCCCAGCCTTGGGATATCTCTGCACTTCCCCCACCAGCTAGAGCAGCAGGACCAGCAATTGCTAATTACTCTATTGTGCCCCAAAAGTGGCAGCCCAGGCTGCTTGCTGATGCGTTGGGCTACAGACAATACTCCCATCCTAGCCCTCCATGTGCCAGTCTGGAAGCGAGATGAAAGAGCAAGCCTGGCCAAAGCTGGTCTTTTACTAAGCTCAGTGGGGGCATGCCAAAGGCATCGCCCTGAGGACATCAGGTTTGCCAGCCTGCCCTATTCTAAGATACAAGTGTTTTTTCATAGCATTTAAAATGTATAAAGGAGTTGCTGCTGCAGAACTGAGTTGGGTTTGGGGCTGCAAAAAGGAGGACATTTTCACATCTGCCAGGTTAATTTAAATACAGTTGATTAGTCAGAGCAGTTCAGTGGTTTGGAAAGTCAATGTAAGGCCTTAAGAGAGGAGTGGGACCTCACAGAAATTGATGATAAACATACTTACAGCAGGCTACGCAATTTACTATAACATATTATATACATGAGTGTAAAAGCCATGTGCAATTTGCATGTGCATGTACACATTCACAAATCAAAGTTTAAAGAAGAGTGAGGGGTCTTTTGTCCCTTAACATACTAAAGCTGAATGGATTTCATCAGCAGGTTGATAAATTACACGCCCGCTCAATTTGCTTAATTGCCAGGGCATAGATTTCGTGCAGCGTGTTGCAGTGTCTCTGGACAATAGATGAATGGCAGACCCACAGCCATGGAAATGGCACGCCTGGTCCTACCACAGGCAGCTAAGAGGCGTGCATTGGTATTTGTTACCGTGGATTTCCTGCTGTGTGGTCCTTTGCTCATCGCAAGATGCCTCCTTGCTTCAGCGCAGCCTCTAAATCAGCACTGCCTTCACAGTTTTCACACCATTTAATGTCTTGAACTAAGTATATGCTTGAAGAATCCATCTCGTAAATATAATCTTATCTTTTACATTGTATTTAGATATTATATTTGAGCTACAACAGAAAGATGTAACATTGACTTTTTCCCAGCATGTTACAGTATGCTTCAGAAGCCCAGGAAACCCAGGATGATCTCCTTTTTCTTTCTACCTGAGCATTTCTTTTTCAACCCAAGTGCTAGTTTGACTGGCTTTTCTGCATGTAAAACCATAAAGCAGCAAGTATTTCCAGGATTCATCCAGAGGTACTAGTGGGTACATCTCAGGGTTCAAGCATCAGCTATTGATCTTTGCTCTCATGCTTTGTTATAGTATTACTGGAGCCCCTAAATAACACACGCCTGAATTGCTAGACTATAAACAGACCATTTGTACAGATTCTCTGTGACAAAGATAGCAGGACCCAAATTACTGGGTAATTCAGCTTCTCCTAATACTGCATAGCATAGAGCAAGCCACCAGATTGTGATCTCCTTTAGAGCAGTATACATAACTAGATAGAAACTGTTGCAACAGAGATCAGAACCTGATCCACTGAGTACACACAGCTACCCTTGTTCATTTTCTCTGCACTAATAGTAACGCAAGATCCTCTGAAGCCGTGTGTGCTGCTACGTAGGGAATTGTGCTAGGTAAGTTCTCATCCTAGCCACCAGCCAGGCTATAAGACAACTCCTAATGGGCCTTTTTTTGGATTATCAGAGAGTGTCTGACAAGGGCTAAGGAATTAAATTTGAAAGACTTAGGGAATGTGGTTGTAAATTTTGTATGTTACAAAAAATCAAACAACATACAGAATAGGTGAATCCTGTATTATTCGGAAGTAAAACGGACAGGAAGGTGAGACTGGACAGCATATGGTGACAGCCACATTCTCTTAAGCCATCAGTACACTCTGATGTATCCTGTGCAATCTTTACCTCTGTGCTCAGTGCAGGTAGAACCTCGCTTTGCCGGAAAGAATCTCTTAGTACTTTTGTTAAAGATACATGAAAGAACTTACTAAATTCAGATAACTTCTTGCAGATATTTTGGTCCTGTGATACATTTTAGATATGATTTCATTTAAAAAATGGAGGCATTAATTCTACAGACAGTATACATAGTGCAAAAAGGTTTCTGACAGTGAAAGAAGCAGGGATTTGAGTATACAGAAGATCAGGAGTCATTACTTTTATTGCTATTCTCCTGATTTAGTTTTGCTATTGTCTTTTACTTTGCTTTTGACATATACCACGTAAACTGAGCTGTAGTAAAAAGTATAAATAAGCTACTGCCTCTGAAGCATGCTAGAATGCATCACGCTCACAGACCCTAACTCCTTCAAAAAGGAGAATTTTCTGGGAAGCTTTGTTTCTCCTGCTTGCTGCTTCACTATTCTGTTGTTGCTGCAAAGTAGTTGTTGTGGAAGTTGTCCTTCTGATAGGAAGCTGACTTTTGTCAGTACACTGCATGCAGTATTTTTCGCAGAATAAATTTAAGAGAAGGTAACCTCATTATGCAATCATTCTTGTGAACATTAGGAAAGCTATTAAAATTTGATGTGATCGTTTATCACAAGCATAGTTATTACAAATACTAATACAACAGATGTGATTATAGTGCTACAAGAGAGGATGAGATGTTGACAATTGTTTGTCACACTTGGCTTAGAATTAATTCATATTAAATAATATTTTAAATGCATCATTTTGGTTTTTCCACTACGCTCCCAGATGGATGTTTGTCTTCTAATAGATCACTGTTTAAGTTCCATAAATAGTTGCAACTTCTGATGTTAAAATGGGTAAATTACCAAATAATGACAAATATTACTGCTCCACTTGTCAAACACAGTTTGATAAAAAGAATCAGTTGTGCGCTTTTCAGAGTGCAGGGCACATTGTACAAGTTAACCAGCTTTACAAGGAAATGTTCCTTCTGGCTTGATACTAGAAAGTACTTGTTCTGAAAGGGTATTATTTATTTATTCATTTCCTTTTAACAAAAAACCCCCAATCCTACCATACAGTTTCATTTCAGATATGCAATGTCAGTCAAGCATGCTTCGTTAGCCAAGAACATTTGCCTGTCCTATGTCACCTATACAAACCTTTGTGTTCTGTGTTTACATTTTGGACAGCTTCTTTTAGACATACGTATTTGCTAATATCAAAATGCTAAATAAATCAATAATATGTCAGACCTTGTGTGAACAGTAACAGAAGATTAGGTGTCCCAGTATTAACCAAGTCACATGATTGACAGTTAATCATTTCCTACCTAGTGAGCTATAGATAAGCTCATTTTTGCTTTCATTTAAATACCAGAGTATATGCAGATAGCATCAGAAATAGCTCTTCTACATTGTCATTTATAGCGACTCTTACACTCTACTGATCCAACAGCCTCATTCATCAGATATTATCAAAATTATGCAGCTAAATAGGAGTACTTCATAAACTACCAGAACTAGTTTCTAAGGTCCTAATTGTTACCTTTAGTTAACTATAGTAGCAGAAACACGATCCCTGTCAAGTATATGCAAATCCATAAAATTTAACTTAATCCTTGGTGGTACCCATAATTTGAGTGGTTTCCTATCCTACATGTTCTACCTGGTTTCCAAAAACTGTTGCAATGTGCAAAATGTAGAGGTTCTTGAATGATGTCCTTAAAACTGTGATGAGAATGAGTCCAAATACCAGGTAGATAGAAAACAAAGTTTAAGATTGTATGAAAATACCCCAGTCTTTGAGTTGCTAGGATAAAACAGAAGAGATACCTCTCAGTATGGGGCTCTCTTTGAGAGCAGCCAAATTCATTGCCATCTCACTGCTTAATCCAAAAAGTGGAGAAAGAGACCAATTTATCAAAAGTATAAAACTGTATTTTCATCCTGCTGCTCTTTACTCACACAGAAAAACCACAAGGAACCACAGATAGGATTACACTCAAGATTTCCAGGGACAGGAACAAAACTGGACTGTGTACTCCACACCTGCACCACTCCCTGCTGCCGGTCGCACCGGAGCTCCCGTCGCTTGGGTCCTTTCCCGAGGCTCCCTGCAGTGCCAGCCCTCCCCGCCGGCTCTGCTGAGGTTCACACTGATGGCCACCTTCACGTACTCCAGAACTTACAAGCTCTGCACAGAAATATAAACACGGTAAACGTTAACACGCTTAAATCCATAATAATTTATGAAGCAAATGAAGAGGTAAAGCTAGACCTCCTCATCATTTTCAGTGAAGATAAATCAATTATAAGGTTTTATACCTTAAATAAATTCTAAAGTTTTAGCCAAGTTTTTTTTAAATCTCTGTGAGCACAAGAGTTAGAACTAGAGTAGGTAAGTTCCTGCTTTCACTTCTGACAGACAAATACTGGAAAAACCTTTTTTTGTTTGACCCCAAATAACATCTTGAGGAGAAGAGAGGGATGAGAAGACTCTATGGCTTGACAGGTGTGATATTCGCTCTGGATACAGATGACCAAAGATCCTGTCCTGGCACCAAATTAAACACAACTGGAGGTTCAGTCTGAATTTTGCACATCCCCGTCAGCCACACGTTTTCTGACTCAACAGGAATTTAATTCTTTCCACAAAAGGGAAACTGCTGTAATAGAGGAGTTTGAGAGCAGGAGCCTGCACTCGATGGACCTTGGAAGGCAAGTTAGGTGTGAATATTCACACCGTTAAAAAACAGACAGGAGCAAACTTGAGAAGCTGAGCTTCTGACTGACCAATCTCTTATCAAGGTATCATCCATTATCACAGACGTTAAACTATGTTTTACCAACTATCTAGGGCAGAGTATACAATACACTTCCCTAGAAAAAGCCACAAATACTATACACAAATAAAATTGCACTCATCTCCAAATCTGCCTATTCTGCAGCGGTTGCAGGCGAGTTTTGTTAACATATGTTATTTGCCAAGCAATGTACACAAAAACCCGATTAATTTAAAGTTACATTCATATATTTTAAACAGTCTTCAATTATTCATTTCCATTTTAAAAAATATATCTAAGCAGAGCTGCTTCAGTAATAAATTTTTAAGATGGTGGGACATTTTACATCATACCGTTCTCCAGAGACTTTTCTTTGCATCTTGGGTTGTTCATTAAGCCAGGGATAGCAGAATAGGAAAGACTGTACAATACTGAGGAAAGCCTTTCTGGATCTGGACTCAATGGGCACAAACATTGGAAGTGGCTGAAGAGGAAAGAGGGAACTGGAGGCCCCGCGCACTGTTGGGCTGGCATGCACTTCAATAATGAGGGCCGGTGGTGGTAGTGCTGTACCACGGGGTCGCCCACGGCATGTTTACTACTACAGGAGGCTACCGCAGTCACTGTCTATGCAGAGCACAGTAGCTCAACACGAAATCTCTTGGCAAAAGCAGAGAATTCAAATTCTTCTTCTGCTCTGCTGCTGTGACTCTTGAGCCTTCCAACCCCAGGCCTTGAGCGTGCTCTCCTCCCTGCTGGTTTGTGGACTGAGATGATGTCCCCACTACTGCTTCCCTAAGAAATTCTTTATACTATACTGATGCTGAAAAGAACTACCCTGCTTAACCTAAGAGGCATCTCATATATAAAGATTTCCTACCATTCTTGTGGACAAATCAAGCTACCCTTTCACAGGACAGCATCTCTTGCCATTCTAAAATTGTCCCAAGCAAGTATTATAATAGACCAGTAAGCTACAAATCTGCACAGTATTTTTAATATAAGGATGCACAGACTGCTTTACTTTTCAGGCTGCAAATCCAGCGAAGTTTTATACACAGATGATATACAGAAAAGCCTTCAATGGCTGAGATTTAAGTCAGCAAGTTCTTGCAATCCATTTTCAAAGACTGGGGACAATAAAAAGCATCTAACCTGCCTCTCCCCAACTGCACAGAGTGAGCAGAATGCGCAATGAAGCACTACCTGAATTGGTACTTGATGTGGAGTACAGCTACCAAAGCTGAAGCTTTTGAGCTTTTGACAATTAGGGCTCTACCCTGCCATCCTTATTCAGTGAAGCTGATGGGAGTTTTGCCTGAAATTGGTTCTGTGAAGCCAGCAATATGAGACTGCCATGAATATTTTAAAGTAAAGGAGTTGAAATACTCTAATGATCTTATGTAAATCTAGTCTAAGAATTTCATTGGAAATTTTTTTGAATGGGTCATTAAGCTGGAGAGAAAAGGTTGGAAAGCTGCCTGAAAAGGAGAACATTTTCAAAAGCCAAAATACTCCCCTCATTCTTCAGAGCCATCCAATTAGCCTAGTTTGGGGAAGTCAAAAAAGAACAAAGTGACAGAGCATCAAGTATATGAGTAACTATAGGCAGACCCTCCAGTTTGTCAGGAGACAGCAGAAAGTCAGTAATATTTAGTTAGCATGCTTAAATACTAAATTTGAACCTCAGATGCATTAAAAAATACCTAAGATTTAGCATTTTCTCCTTATAAGTAGTGCTAAAAACAGAAGTCCTGCAAAAATTCAAGATTAAGCAACAGTATGAAGAGTGGTGGTGATATCACTGGTGCGAGTGCAAGCACCTCGTGGTTCCCTTTGGGCCACAGCACCTGGCTCATCTGAAGCATTCACCAACACAGAGGCTGGTGCAGGATACCCGTTTGATTAGCTGCTCAACTAACTATTTTTTTCTTGTGAAGCAGCACAAATATCTCTTAAGGAATTGCTTTAAAAAAAAAAAACCAAACTGTCCTTGGCAGCTGAAGGACTTTTCATGCCTGATTTCCTCAGTCTTTATGTGAATGCATACTATTATTTGTAATGTGGGAAGAGCACATTTATGAATATTTTTGGTGAAGAAGTGATTACGATAAAGCTATATATGCACAGTAGGCAAACAGTTTTACCATATGCGTCTGGCACAGCTCACTCATTAAATCTCATCAGTTTGCTGTTGACTTCTCTCTTGAAGATTTATTCCAGAAGCAGCACTATGTCAGCAGCATCTATGCTGCATTAGCAATTACTTATATGTATTTGGAATGTTGCAATAAATAAATACTTATTCAGCACATGCCTGGGTATAGGAGTTTTCTTCGATATAAGGTCTTATTTAGCTGTCATCAGAACCGTAAATGCTGTCCAGGCCTATTCCTCTCCTGCACAGGTGCTATAGTAGGTTTTCTCTCAGGTTCATGAGTTTCAAGGTAAGGGCTGATGGCACCCTGTGCCCAGTTTTAATTTTAATTGCCACCATTACTTGTTCAGGGAGACAGAAGGCATCAGTAACTGGGAGACATTCAGGACATCTTCCCACATATGGATACAAGAGAATACTTTTCCTGCTGAAAAAGTTCTTTTCCTATCTGGTCCTCATCATCATAGCACAATGACAATATACCTCACAGCCTCCAAGCTGCCACCTTTACCGCCATGAGGTAAAGAAGAGACATTATCCTCATTTGGTAGCGGGGAACTGAGGTTCTGCAAGGTTAACCATCCCCACCAAGGCCACAGTGACAGCAGACTGTGAGACAGTGCGCATCCATTTGGCTGGTCAAGCAGCAGTCACATAACCATTGTAAAAGAGACCACAAAACAGTACCGGTGCACAGATTTAGGAGCCCTCCCTCTGTATTTCTAGGGATCAGCAAATTTTTCAATGAAACAGTGGTCTGAAAGACTTGGATCATTAGAATGGATCAGTGTTGTGGTTTAGCCTCAGCCAGCAACTAAGCACCACGCAGCCGCTCGCTGACTCCCCCTGCCCCGATGGGATGGGGGAGAGAATCGGAGGAGTAAGAGTGAGAAACACACCTGGGTTGAGATAAGAACAGTTTAATAATTGAAACAAAATAAAATAGTAATGATAATAACAACAATATAATAATGATAATAACGATATACAAAGCAAGTGATGCACAATGCAATTGCTCACCACCCGCCGACCGATACCCAGCCAGTCCCCGAGCAGCGATCGCTGCTTCCCGACCAACCCCCCCCAGTTTCTATACTGAACATGACGCCATATGGTATGGAATAGCCCTTTGGCCAGGTTGGGTCAGCTGGCCTGGCTGTGCCCCCTCCCAGTTTCTTGTGCACCTGGCAGAGCATGGGAAGCTGAAAAGTCCTTGACTAGCATAAGCAGTACTTAGCAACAACTAAACCATCGGTGTGTTATCAACATTCTTCTCCTACTAAATTCAAACCACAGCACTACGCCTGCTACTAGGAAGAAAATTAACTCTATCCCAGCCGAAACCAGGACAATCAGCTATTACACATACTGAATTTGCTGAATACCTGAATTATCTTCAAAGTGGTAGATGTCTTTGAAGCAACAATGCTAGTATAAATACAAAATGTTTTTTTACAAGGGGGAAAAAAAAAAAAAAATCATGGTTTTACCTAGAGGTAGTGCTGATGCCAGCAATTCCGGGATAAGACAAGTTTGGGTTTCTGTGACAAGCAAATCTTCACAAATTACACAGGCTGCTTTGTCAGAAAATGATGACCCGCTGAAATTATTCATGCAATATACAGATAAGATCTGGGACCATTCCAGTGATTTAATAAGACAAGGACAATGCCAAGTACAAACAGAAGTAAAGTTTGGGAAAAACCCTAGCAGTCGAGCCTCCTGCAAATAGCTAATCCAGATGATTAAACCAGAAATCGATCAAGATAGATATCATCCCTGGTAACATACTTACAGACGTCACAAAGACCTCAAAATACACGGAAGATGGCATTTATGTGTGCTAGAGAGAGAATTAATATTCAAAGATGTGCTCATGATAGACCAAAGTATTTAGACTATTTTCAGTGAGAATTAAGGGATCTGGACCACTAAGTGACACTCAAAAGGGTGAGTAAAAATGCAGTTTCAATGACATGTTGTGAAGAATAACTAAAATGGGTCAGAAAAAGTTTACATAAACCACCAGTTACAGATCAGATACTTGGGAACGTCATTCTCTATGCTTCTGATCAAGGAACCCAAATTCCTCTCTGGTTCTTTTCCTGATAGCAAGTATCTGCTTTGGTCTCTAACAGAATACTCTCCTAAATGAGGCTCATAAAGCAAAATAACACTTCCCAGCCATTCATCAAAAGGTAAATGTGTAATGGGAGATGGCACTTGAATACAAAATGACTTAGTGTAAAGACATCTAATATGTTTCCTACATAAATACAATAGTTGAAAATACCACACTGATTAGGAGGTTCATAGTTTTTCATGCCATTGTGCGTCAGAAGCTTTTTTTTCATTCTTGTTAGGAATTAGGGAGTAGAAAATAATTCTCTCTACTCTTGATAGGGATGGAAACTGTTGCCTATGTTTAGACTTTACAATAATCTCCCTTTCACAATCCTTTAAACAGGTCACCATGTGTATTGGATATTTATAAACTGGTTCATTAGTTGATTGCTTCTTCCTTCTCTCCCATATCAAGTTACACAAAGAATGAACAAGAGCAGAAAAACTCACCTAGGACCAAGGTATTATTGATCATAATCATAACATTATAATGTCAACTCCTTACATTTACTACTGTACTAAATATTAATAAGAGTTAACTCTAAGTTATTGGCATTATTACAGAAATAAATTGGATATCGTATTTCTGTGTAAATTCCACCTTTTCATCCTGCAAATATCAATGCATGTTAAATATTTGAATTTTCACTGCATTAAAGGTTCTAAAGTTCAACGGTAATTAGTGCAATCAGGTGCCAAATGATTCAATTCCCAGGAGAGCAGTATTATAGAATGAACTTTAGCAAAATTCCAGGGACTGGATCTATAGTATAATTAGTATAAAATTCAAATTTTTAGCATAATATAGTAATTACATAATTTGTTCTGTGGACTTTGCAAAGCTCTACCTATAAAATAATTTTCAAAGCACCTTAATTTGACAAAAATAAGAGTTAAATTATCTTATAATGCTGATGTTAATGTTTGAGGGAGAATGCAAATTACCTTAGGAAAAAGACTGGTTAGTTGGGTAGATACCACTGCAGCACAGTTCAGAAATCAAAATTAGGTAACTGTAAGTGCTGTCTAATTTTCCTTAATATTTACTCTAACTCTCATTTTCCTCCCACCAGACTCATTTCTGTTTCACATGTTTGATAATGAACAGGCTATCAACGAGAGGTAGTACTTCAGAAACAAGAGCATACCTATCTATTAACCAAAGGAAAATAACTAAACTGTATGCCATAATTAGCAGCCATCAATTCAAAATGTAATTTTAGATTCTTGATTCTGGAAAGCCTGACAAACAGTTATGATTTCACTCACACGAACAGCACTAAGGGATCACTGAGACAACATAGTTAAGACCTTGCATATTGGGAATATCTTTCTGGACATTACTTGATTCCAAAGGTAAATGCAAAGATCCCTAGTACTTATCTTTTATTAAAAAAAAATAATCTCCAAAGATAATATTTTAATCAAAGCAATATAATTTCCTTGAATACACAATAGGTGCTTCTATCACAGTCTCTCAGTAGTGGTCCATCCAGATTGACCTTAGATAACAGCGGTTGTATAAAGAGCAGTTTGGTGAGTGCTAGGATTAATGAAACCCTGGTTTCCTACAGATTTGTGTGTCATGGTTAACTGAAGAACTGAGCTGCTCACGCCGAAGCTTTTCTAATAGTTTGGGCATTTATTAAGTCTTTCTGCCTTGCAAATTCTTGCACATTATCTGGCATGAGAGCTCACACTGCCACCTTCCCTTAGTGCAGGCATTTACAGGGCTTTTTTACTCAGTTGCCCATTTCCATGAAGCTGGTAAGAATGTAATTATTGCTGAGACCCCTACTGCTCCTTTTACTTAATACTGGCTAGTGGGTTCAACAGTTATTAGAGGCAGGAAAACACATATAGACACACAGGATGCTTGTGTAAGTCTTTTCTGCACATAGAGCTACGTTTTTAAAACAAACACCTGTACGGACCATGCACGTAGTGACAGGAGCAGGGAAAGACTGCATAGGGTACTCTCTCTGGTTTGGTGAGTATAAATACCGTGCAGCTGCTTGCCGTCAGTGTTATGACTTGAAACATGTAACTAACAGCTTCCTTCTGCCCTACTGCCATATGCATTCAGTGTCCTTCAACCTCTTTAGGGTTGGCCACCATGGGAATCAAGGCAGCACCTTTGAATCCTACTCACTCCGAAGCACATTAGAGTTCAGCCATTCCCCGCAAGTAGCCTCAAAGGGGAAATATTACAGCTTATGAAAAATGATGCACTGATAAAGGTTGTCTTCATCATTTTATATTGCTGGGACCCATTTTTCTAATCTTTCTCAGGAGAAGCTTACATCATGTTACATCAAGTTAAATAATCACCTAATCTAAATGAAACCGCAATGTACACATACTCAAAGTATACCGCTTCGTTGTTCTCCCCAGCTAAGAAAATTGACGGGGTGTGCACTGTGCAAGGCTGATTAGTACTTAAAACGAACTAACCTGAACATATTAGTTCTGTCAAGAGCTGCATTTTTTATGAGCAAGTTTCACAAAACATTCATAAAACATGATATCTAAACTGCAATTTGTTTGATTGGTAATTTAGCATCTTTTAGGATCTTTTTTTTTTCCCCCCTCCTGAAAAAGATTCACCACTTCTAATGAAGTGTGCTGTACTTTTAATCAAATGTCAGGTTTGAACATCTCTGCTCAAGTCCTTTGGTGGAATGCATTTGGCAATTCAGGGCACGTCAAATTGAATAGAGCCGTAACAGTCTAGTAGAGGAAGAGAGCTCCCAAATATGTTCTCCTGCTTCAAGGTTATCTCTCAGATTGCAGATTAGATGTTCATTTGCCTTGGCTTATGGCAGGGAGTGCTGTCCTAGACTTTCAGAAGGACTTCTGTTCCCTCAAAGTGCAGACTGTGCTATATTTAAGGCTGAAATCTTGAACAAAACTAGCTAACTTAGAGGAGAAAGGTATGAACTAGCCAGTGTTTCCTCCTCACATTCAGATACTTTCCTACCACTGCAACACTTCAGCTGAGTCTCACAGTAAAAATCTCTCATCCTCCTCCTGGAGAAGGTTTATGTAAATCTTAATTACCGCATCACAGTTTCAATATTTACTGACATGCTGTAAATCCATTGTGTACAAAGCAGACTAGGATCCAATAATACAGAGGCATTGTTTAATTATATGTTTATTAGAGCAGTAAAACTAATAATCCCCAGTAAAATCTTTGAAAATTATCCAATCACGATAGAGTAATCACTCTCCTTTCAGGGCAGGATAAAAGCACAGCAAACAGACAAAGCTGTATCAGGCACAGTTACACAGCCCCCAAGCCCAATTCATACTGTCAGCCTCACACAAACAACGTATTTGAAAACATGCACTAGAAAAGCAATTGAATAATTCAAGTTTTGGTGCCTATATCAATTATTTCATTTCAATGGGTCTCATTCACAGGGAATGGATTCTAGAAGCTCATTTTATACACACAGCTCTGATGCAAAGCCAGCAACAGTTAGGGGAGTCCTTCCTTTGTACCAGCTGTCTATGGATGAGGCCCATCCTGACAAGCCCCCTCTGTGGCAATTCATCAGACTTCTGGCAAGATTTTTTTCATATATACAGAATATATCCCTGTTCAGACAGAATAACATAAGGGCATTTTGCTTTTTGCGGGTTTACTGTGCGCATATTCTCTTGATTACAATGTCCAATAGTGCATGAAAGAATGCAAGCTGGTCATGTAAAAAAAAAAAAGTATTTATCACAGGCTTTCCCTATAAATTATTTCTAATGGGGAGGAGAACACTTAATACAATGTGCATGTATTTTTCCATGTGGAGACAAAGCATCAATGTCTCTTTATCCGCTTGTGAGTTAAGAAGCTGTTCTTTAGCTTGTGGGATGTGGCTGTTGCTAAGACAACTGCGGTGCAGCCACTTAAAATGTCCGTGATCATGCACCACAAGCTGTAATTTACCCACAGGTTCCTCATTTATTAGAGCAGAGAAACAGCAGGATGGTTGCTGCACCATGTCCCACATGATGCAGCATGGTATGAGTGGCTGTCACTACCTGCTCTAGGTCTAAACTGATGCCACATTTGAAAGGAAACCAAATACTACAAGTAAATGCTTTGTCAAAGCAAAGTGTAACCTCTGAGCCTGGGAAGGGAAAGGAAGGAAAGCCCTACCACTTTGCAATTGCCTCAAATAAAATACCACTTTCCACATTATAGACTTTTGAAGGACTGACTTGCTAGATTTTGGTGCATGCCTTGTAACGAGATCTACACGTAAGAGTCCTTCAGAGCCTGGGGAAACAAGCAAAAACCAGCACAGTCTGGGGCTTTACATGTGGTCGGTCCATTGCATGGCAAGCAACAGAGTAGTAACCAGGATTCTCATGCAGAGCAAACAGTACCTCACGTAGTGCGTTCTACCACTCGGGAGGATGAGCTAACATCAAAACTTCTTTGCTCTGCAGATGATCTGCACTGTCCTGTTCACTTTCTGAGAACATCTTCAGGATTTGTCACCAATGTTACAGTGTCCAAACTTGTCACAGGGAGCAATCCTACAGTAAATCCTTACCTACTGCTAGTAAGTTTCTACAATGCACAGAATTAATTTGGCCAGCATAGTCTTGCGTTCCTGTGCTGGCTAAGATATAAAATTATTCTGGGGGCATTTCTAAAGCCTGTGTATTATAATCCTATGTCCCTGCAAAAGTAAATGGTAAGTCACTATTACTAAATGTTCATAAGGTCAGAGAATGAGGAGAGATGTACGCACTATGTATGGGTTGGGGTGAGCAATCACCTACTTTCCCAAAGGCATGACTGGAAGAAATGCTGGGCCTGAGGCTGGTGAGAAAGTCATTGTAAGAGGCTAACCAGACAAGAGAAACAGAAAAGCATATGAACACACAGATTACTGTCCCTTGGAGGAGCTATTAGGGCAGCAGCACCTGCCATCTGAATTCAGTAAAGCACCTTGATATATCTGAATTTCAGTTTTAAAAACTTCACAGCACTTGCAGTGCACAATGGTGTAATACCATCACTGCAATGACACCACGACATACAGAGAAAGCTGCTTCTTGTCTTGTTTTGTATATCCAGTCTTAATAGACATGGACCTTGTGTTCAGTAGCATGTCAGTACTGAGCAGTCATGTCTGCATTACTACTGATAACAAGCATCAGTGAGGAAAGAACTGAAAGACAACTATTGAAGATAACTCTGAAATGCATGTCAAATATTCATTTCCTTGTAATCCAGTAGTTCCATTCCCTTCTTAGAGTCCCACACATAGTCAAGACATTTGTAAATACAGGTTCCTATTCAGATTTTCATACGGACAACAACTAAGCCAGTCATGTTAATTGAACAATGGTTCACACTCTACAGTATATAGGTCTTTAAGATTCTTCTTCCACCTCCTTGTTTTGCCATGTATTCATTCTGTGCATAACTATTTTAGTTTAATGCAATAAAATCCATTCTCCTTAAGGCACATTCTCTAATGAACAAATAAAAAATGTTATTTTGTTCGGAATGTGTTATGAACAGCTTAGTATCAATTTTAAAGAAGTGAGACTAGCTTTATAATGGCTTCTTATTTCAGTTATTTCTAGCTGCAACTAAGCCAGAAAAATGCTTTAAAATCATTCTTACTAAAGCACTTTGAGAGGTTTTTAGCAATGCTTAGATGTGCCATCAGTATAACATTTTAAATAACGCACCTAAAAATAGAACTGTTTCTAGAGATCATACAGGAAACACGCTTTAAGGGAAATATGTTTATGATAAAATAGGGTTCCTACACATATACTTAGCTTCGTAAAGCCACTTGAGAATCCCAGCTTAGATACAGGAAGGTTATGTACCTTAATCCTTATTTATGTTGTTTTAAAATCAAACCGATCTTCCAAGCTGCTCATGTTTGAATTCTCTAGTTAAGTCCATGGCTGTTGCTAAAGGTTCAGTACCTTGGGAAAATTCCTGTCTTGAAGGGCCCCAACTTCAGATTTAGCTTTTGAGTATTATTTCCCATACTTGGGAGTCACAGTGGAATTCAGTATATCTGAACTCAAGTAACTAGCCCAAATTTTCCCATAGCAATTCACATCTCCTAGGCTTCAACATATACTTTGATCAATCTTTTCACTCCCTGATTTCAGATTCATAACAGAATTCCCCAAACTCCACTGAGCTCTGTGGGATTGCTGAGCATGAAAGAAATGCCAGAGCAGCAGGTAAGGCACACATATATGTCCCACTGAAAGTCTTCCTCCTGATGCTCCTTCCTGCATTACCTGCCTTTTCCCAAGAAACATCCAGTAGCTTAAACAGGTATATGTTAGAGCAATACATTACTTGGAACTGAATTAATCCCATTTTGACTCAATTTTTAAAATGTACTTCAGTTACAATCAGCTCTTAAAATGATACAAATATGCAAATACAGGGAGTGTTTCCTATTGTTCTCTATTTGCTTTTCAAATAGGTCTAGTATACAGTCATTCATTTACCCACTCTTACATTTCCTTGTCATCACTGTAGCTGAGCAACTTCTACAGAAAACAGATAGGCAAGTCTGCTGGG
Organism: Pelecanus crispus; assembly: GCF_030463565.1. Classification (NCBI taxonomy): domain Eukaryota; kingdom Metazoa; phylum Chordata; class Aves; order Pelecaniformes; family Pelecanidae; genus Pelecanus; species Pelecanus crispus. The sequence goes on from NC_134650.1 coordinate 37,368,486, forward strand.
CTCCACAGATTACCTGTCTCTTATTTTTCATAGTATGACAGAACCCAATTTGAGAGAGAGAAAAAATTTACTTTTAGGTAGAGGAGAGTGGGTGTTTGACATTGTTCGAACTGTTGTGGTCTACCCAACTGGAAATACCTACTTTAGTAATGCCTGTTAGAAAATGAAGACACAAGCATATCCCCAGGATTTCTGTTCCTTACATTCCCCCAATAGCTTGTAAGATGATACATCATGATGTCCAAGTATACCAAACATTGTCCAGAAGACTTTGAAACGCAACCTTTACAACAGAATTTGTAACTGTTCAAGAGCATGGTCAAGCTCTCCTTGAAATACAATGGAAGACTGAAGACCATATCAAGCACAAGTAGTAGGTCCTTCATTTTCCTCAAAACAGTAACTATAAATAAGCAATAGTCAGCTCAAGGTCTGTCATAATTCCAAAAAAATAAATTATTTTCAACCAGTATAAAAGGAACTAGAGAATGTCTTATGTGTCCCCTAACAGTAAGAGCTGTTCTTAGAAAGAATGACTGCTCCTTCTTCTACCTGGCTGGACAGCTGATGATGATGAATTTTGGCATCGATGGTATTAACGATAGTCTAGTTCTGTAAAAAGACAAAAGCTGAGTCCTGTCTGCACCTATCTTTTGAGATTATGGTATAGATTGCTGTCTTTTTCCTGAATGAAGAACAAAAAAAATACCCCTAAATTCACTTAGATGTGTGTATTCAGCTTCCTATACATCACTCTACTTTTATATTTTAATTTTAAGCACAGTATGTCATTTCTATTTATCAACAACTTGACTTCTCTTCTAAGGTATTACGATAAAAATCCATTCAAGAGTATGATATGTAATTCAGTTTGACAAAACATGATGCATTAAGATATTCCATTAAATACTTACAAGCACCTTGTCTGTCAGTAAAAAAGCACTGAGCATTATGCTGGTGCATCCTGACTTCCCATCTTCTACTCAGTCAGAAATTCCAGTACAGAAGAGCAAGGTCCACTAATTTCATTCCTTTCTTATTGACTCATTCTTTGGTTTAAATCAGTTTACAGAGCAGGTGCTTTGTTTGGGGAATTGAATCACAGTTTCTCTTCGGAAAGGTAACCCCTGTCAATCTTATACATATGAAAGGAGTCATGAAAATTCATGCCTGCTTGGATCCCTATAGGGTGATATTTATCTCTGTTGGGTCAGCTGCAAAAGTACTCAATACAAAAGTAAAAGTATGTTATAAATGTCAGTAAAGGCTGGACCAGGAGTGGTTAGAAATAAAACGAGATGAAATGGAGTAGACAGCCCTGAAAAGTGCAAGATTTCTCTTTATAATTATACAGATGAAAATTGTGTATATACAAATTTGTATTTGAAGGGATGTATTTATAAGTAGTAAGTCAATAATTCAAGGAGGAGAGAGGTAGCAGTGAATAACTCAGAAAACCAGAGACAGCAGAGACTGAAAGATCTGTTGGGCTGCGTTTTTGACTGATGGAAGCATTGACTTGGGGCGGGGGGGGGGGGGAGGAGGGGGGGCGGAGTAGATTTCACAGAGAACTGTGTTTTTAAACTTGTCCAAAACAACAAAGGATTTTCACGTCTCTAGAGGGTGAAGCTTGATAGTACCAAAAGCAATATTATTATCAGGTAGGGTTGAGAGCCTCTATTCTCTCACACTCGTGTTGCTTCCCATCGCCCACTCCTGGCAGGCTTCGTTCCTTCCTCATGGCACCTTAGCGCGTAGCCTCTCTGACAAAGCAAGTCCCTGGAAACAGCAAGAGGAGAAGGGAAAGAGAAAGAAAAGAATTTAGAGAAAAGAGAAATTTGATTTGCATATTACCCAAGAAAAAAGTTTTGTGGTGGTTAGTTTGGGGTTTTTTTTTTGTAATATTGGACAAAATAATGTTCAATTATCATAGTGCTATGACATGGCAACTAGCAAAAGCAGGTCAAAAGAAAAGGACAGAGAGGAGTTGCTAAAAGGGAGTTCAGGCACCTAACAGCCACCGAGGAAAATTCATCTCCCAAGACTGAAGCTCAAACTTCCAAAGGCACGCAAGTTTCCAAAATCAGGCATCTATATTTGTTTCAGTCTCCTGTGAAAATACAAAACCTATTTACTGACACAGAGGATTCTTTAAATGCAGTGTTATGGTAGTTCATGGCATTTAAAAACATGTCAGCATTGGTGTTTCCTCCATTGGTAACACAGGTGCACCTTGGTGGAAGAAAGGAAAGAATAAATGACTATGAAGATCTTTTTCCTTCTAAGTGACTCTGGTAAAATTCTATCACTAACAAAATCCAGATCATGAAAGAGCTTGCTATGAGTCTGAAATGTCCCAAATAAAAACAGGTTAGTTAAATTGCAAATCCCTGAACACAGTTAAGGGTCTTCATAATTCAGTAAATTATGCCACTGATGGAGGGACTATAACAAAACTGACATAAATAACTTTCCAATAACTATCACCAGTGAACTTTCAAAAGGAACTAATTTTTAAAATGCCCTAATTAAAAAACAAATATAAATTATTCCTACAGAGCAATTGTAGGATTCTTTATGTCTGACATGCCTTCACTAATGAGGAAAGATAATGGAGTTAATTTTTATGAAAGTTCTTGTCATCTAATATTATTAAATTGTACCAGCTTTCAAGGGGCTCATAAGCAATTTATTGAAACTGAATTAAAAGGTTCACGTACTGAATTATAAGTAGTATAAAATTTTGGAACAGAGGTACAGAGAACATTTCTGGCTCCTATTATTATTTACTATGCAAAATATACACTTCGTGTTATTTATTTCAAGTTATTTCAAGTTATACTTGAAAGAATATTGATTCCCATGTAATAAGTGAAATGGCAGCAAAATTGCAAGAACTGAAGAAATCTATTTTATGTGTTCATAAGAAGGACATATACTTTAGAGCCTGGTGGTTGAGGAACACTTACAAGTCTATGCTTACAACATTCAAAAAAGATTATTTCTTCCATTCAGCAAACCACAAAATACTAGGTATTTGTTCAAATAAAGGACAATATTTTTAATAGTTATCTTTTTTTAAATCAAATTTTTCATATTTATCATCAGTAGTATGGGAAATGCCTAGTATGCTGAAATAAAAAAAAAAAAAAACCAACCACAACATTCCTGGATTTAGTTATGAAATACTGATAAAATAAACAAATGAAATGCAAATAGATTAGATATTTTCAGTGCAGACTGCACCGTAATGATTTAGACATATAAATACGTGGTCACATGGGATGAGAAACATTTCTGAAATGGTTACTCTCTCCTATTTCTGAAGTTTACATGTAATCAATGAAAAGGTTTAACTTACTTTTCTGGTGAGGTGTCCTTTTGTTATCTCAGCAACTGGGTAAGCATTTTAACAGTAGCATATTGCCATTTCTTTCAGGGGAAATAACATTAGAAGATAAGAGCAGCTGACATATTGCACTTGAGCATCGTTCATTAGCATACAGAAAAGAAAAATCCAGCAGTAGAGCTGCAATTTTGTTTATTACAGATTCAACAGATTTCTGCTTTACTCACAAGGATTCAGTGAGAGGTTTTGGTATTAGTCAAATTCTCTCCTCTCCTGCCCCCCAAAGTAGCTGATGCCAACCAGCTTGCCATGTTTCATCCATCTCCAAAACCGTCTTGCTTCTCTACCATGATCTGGCCCACATACACTTTACATTTCATCCAAGTAAGTTTGGGAATACTACAAGAAGCTGTAACCAGTACAGTTTTGTACAAATTGGGTTTTGCTATTAAAGCTTTGTGCAGCTGTAAAAGCATAAAAACACCATAATGTTCATATGGCTTTATGATGTTTTAAAACTGTTTTAAAACCAGCTATTTTTCCTTGGTTGTGTATTGTCATGTTATCCTGCTCTCATCTTGCATATATTTTGGTGACTTTTTTGTAACTAATTCTATGCCCTTGATGAGTATTTTCCTTTTTCCCCCTATCCTACTCTTTTCCTCTCTCCCCAAAAAGGGTGTGCACTTTAATTTATTCAAAGCAGAAAAAAAAACTAAATGGAAAATGGAGCTCTACGAGGTTTTCAATTTTGGGTGGGTTTTTTTGTTTGTTTTGGGTTTTGGTTTTCCCTCCTTCTCCCCCCACCCGCCCCCCGGCGGGTCAGATATTGAGCCTTACTAACCTTGACATTGTCGCTTTAACTTAAGACCTATAAGCAAAGTGGTTGCCTTGCAAACAGCACATATGGGCCATTTTAAACAAAAATTGACACGGTCAGCGAATACATCCAACTGAAATGAAAACAGTCTCTGAAAAGCACTAGTTATGGAAAGAGAGCAATTTCAGACAGCAGGAGCCAGAAGAAAGAGTGCTGTGAAGGTACCTGCAAAACGGGGGATCTATAGTATGTTCATTTAGTAAAGCCCAGTACCTCACTGCTCCTGGAGTGAAAAATTTAGACACTAAAGTAGAGGCCTGGCATGCAAGCCACTTTCAGAAATGGAAACAGTGGTTTTCAAAGAAAATTATTAAAAAGCAAAGCTAGCTTTTAGCATTAAATAGCTTGATTTGATGTTCAAGGTCTTACACTCCACTGCAAAGCGTCCAGACAGGAACACTGCTCAGTATCCAAACTACAACGCCATGTATATACAAACATCTGAGGGTACCAGTTTTGTAAAGACCTTGGAGAGGAGAGCTATAATCAGACGGTGATTAAACCATTTCTAATGACTTGATAAGCAATAAAAATGGTGCAGGAGAGACACTGTGAACTGATTAAATAAAAAGATGTCAGATGCAGCACTGAGGGTATGAGAGAAGAAGAAATTTAAGCATTTGGCTAAGCATTTTAACTCTCTCCCCACACACACTTCTCTATCAAAACAAAGTCTGCAGCGTGATGCCCCATAATTTAGCCTACAGATCAACCTCAGAGTGAATTCAGTCACTGTGCTTTAAAAAAAAAAAAGAAATTACTTTCTTCCCTACACTGGAAGTGATAAGATTTACCCTTAATATTAATCATTTGACTGATTCCAAATCTCCTAGCCAGACATTTTTACTGATAGTATAAGGATAAATGTTTCTATTTAAGGAATGATTTTATAACCTGTTATCAAAATTATGTTTGGAGTTTTGGTCTGGTTTTTTTTTTTTTTTTTTACAAGCAAACAAACAGCTCTCTGAAAGAGACATTGCAAGTATTTTGTACCAGTCTGTCAAACACTATGCTTTGTTAAGGTAGGAGAAACCCAGCAGCGAGAGTGCTGGGAAGGTGAACTGAATAGTGTTAGCTACCTAGGAGTGACAGCTGGGCGCAGCTGAGCGATGCTCCTTGGGAGAAGTTCCTGTGCTTCCACTGCTCTCCCTCCCCCTGCATTACAGCCCTGCTGAACAAACACCTGAATGGGCACAACTGCAGAACTACAGAAAGGGCAGGGGAAAGCTTCTCTGATACCACAGAAAACACAAGGAACTACACCCCAGATAGAAAACTCTCAGCCATCGCCAGCCTTGCTTTGCTCCAATTTTACTGCAAGCCAACCCTCAGCTGGAATCAACAGGGTAAAATAAGCATAAGCCCGAGAGTGACAAACCATACACCCGTTGGGTTCACCTGAAAACAAAACTCCATTTGTATGATCTATTTACAAAGTCAAATGCGAGTTAGACTCCAAGCATATGCGGTTTTCAAAATAATACTTTCAGGGTGTCTCATTCTTTGTCTTACAAGAGGAAGAAGAGAGAGCAAAGAGAGCGGGGTCCCCGAGCCTGTAGGCTGGTGTCCATTCGTGCTGGCTGTTGCACAGACACAGAGCATGTGAGAATTTACAGACTAAACCAACAAGGCAGACAAAAGGTGTGTCCAAGGAGCTGAATTTGCCCTCATTTTATATAGAGGAACTGGGCCGCAGGAAAATTAAATAACTTCTTGTTCTTCAACCAAGGAGTGTGCTCAGAGCTGTGAAAAGAAATCAAATCTACTGAATCCTTCCACTTCAGACTTTACCTGCAGAAGTTTCTTTCCAAATCCCTTGGATAGTGCAGGTATTTTTCCCTTGATTATATTACTTGCTTTTCTTTACACTAGAGAATTTCCAATGAATGAAGTGTCGCAACTGAACCTAAAGTTTTCCTCTGAAACTGTTCTGTTAACGAGCAAGTGAAATATTTTCTAGGGCATTACGTAAAACCCTAGCACCAGCATCGCCTATGGCTCTCGCACAGGGCACTCCAACCAACCACTCTCCGGCCATGGAGACTTCATAGTTCGGGAAAAGTCTGAAGAGTCACAAGAAAGATGAAAACAGGTAGCCTTTGGGAATGGAAGCTAGAAAAACAGTGCAAAAGTCATTACTGTTCTAAACACAAGTCCCCTCTAAACCGTACCCAAACGCCTGGCCCTACTGAACCAGGCACAAATACCAAAGTCTGCTCTCCTTACGGCTGCACAACTCAAAGGGGTGGAAGAATTAGACGACAAGTATAGCTCCTGACCCTTGACAGAAAATGAAAGGTAGATGTGAAAACAAACAAAACTGCATTTTCCATACTGACAATGCCAATTTACCTGTGTTCAATCTGAAGGCACACAACATGCTTCTAAACAGGGATCAGGGGAGTGGGGTTAAAGGGCCGCAGATGTGAGTCTTTTCCACTGCACTCTCAAACAGCTGAGCTGATTTTCAGAGTACTCCATGTATATTTTCTGTAGTATTTCCAAAATCTTTTTCCTTCTTTCCCAAGATGCTACATGGTGATACACAGGCCAAGTTCTGACAATTACTCGAAAAAATGCTTGAATTTGCACTAGTTATGTTTACAGAGAAGAATTTTAAACCTGCCAAGATTTGTAACACTGCAAGATGAGAATCTCCTGGGTATTTTAAAAAAATAAAATAAGTGGCTGTATACTTGATACCCCCAAAAAATTCAGCTTCTACTGCAAAGCATATTGAAGCTAAAGGAAACACTTCTGTTAGCTTTTGTGGGTTTTAATGCCAGCTTTTGTACATCTGCAGCATTTGGTGCCAGGTTATAGATGGGATAGAAATCATTGGCCAGTGTTACGTCATTTTATTGGTTATACTTCATGGTTTACTTTAGTTTTAGCACAGTCTCTGGCATTATATTTCCCATTTAAGAGTAACGTATTTTTACCTTTCTTCCACAATTCATTACAAAGACCAGTCAACAATTTGTTGTTGTATTACTGCCACTAATTTTACCAATTCAGACTGCTTTTATGAAAGACTTGCTTTTAATTTCAAGTAGAATGCAAATTAGGATAGATATTAGAGTACAGCAAGCTCAAAAGCTTTCATGACAATGGTCATGAAAGCTGCCAGGTTGATAAAACTGGGAACTGATATTCTGTATTTGTGTGCATAAAAGATGCAGCTGAGAAGACAAACTTCAACATCTTCCTATGCCATAAACCATGCCTCACCTGCCATTCAAACCAGACACTCCAGAGGCAAGGGAAGGTGACCAGCTCAAGTCGCTTCTGCTCTATCAAAACTGCATCCCAGTTGCAATGATTATGCTTTGTTAGCAAAACTTACTAGCACCCAAAAGTTGAAGTAAAACTCCAAATATTAAATTTGGACTTCCATCTTCTAGCATTATTTTAAATTGGTGCCTATTCAGAAATATTTTGAGAAAGAATGAAAAAGCAGCTGGGATACATGTCTTTCAGAAATATTTGCATAATGAAAAGATCTTCATTTGGGCATATGCAGTCAATTATCGACGCTATGTGATCTCTTTTTACTCTAGTATTGCCACAAATTACATCAGAGGCATTACAGATTCGATTTGGGGAGCAATTAATTTACACCTCCTGAAGCAATTTATGTTGCTCAGTTTTTATCTAAGTAAAAACTGCACAAACACATTCTCAAATACAGATGAGGAAACCTGGTATCTCTTATATAAGCAAACCCACGTATCGCTAAGAGGGCATTTCAGACTACAGCAGGTACCCTTAGCAGATGGTAAGTCGCTGACAGCTTTAGATGTTCTAAATTAAATGAATCAAGATACCACTTGTTCCAAGTGAGTGGGTGGTTAATCACATTCACCCTGTATTGTTGACAGATAATGTTGATTTTGGTAATAAGAAAATGGAGAATTTTGCAGAAGACGGAAATATGTTTTAAATTCAGAACAAAAGGTCCATTTTCCACTCATAGTCAACTCTTCTATTGTCCTATCAAACCACACTTGAAATAAAATAAATAGCATTTTAGAAGGTAGAAAAATATGGGGTTTTCCACAGTGAAGGTCAGGAAATAAGTTGTTAAAAGGTTGTGTGCAACTGATTCTTTCTGTTACTCAGAACTACAGCATAGATTATCATCTCTGATTTCAAACATTTAGGCATGCCAATCCATGTGTCAAAATTCACATGAAAATGTAAATCATTTCCATGTTCAATTACCATATGAAACATCATGGCACTCATTTGTACATATCTATTCCATTAGTCTCACATTATTGACAGATATTTGAACATTAATCCTTCATATTTTAGCTTGCATTATAGGCCTTCAGATGTAGAATATGAACCCAAAGTCTGAATGAGCAGTTATAAGGTTTCAATAAATCCAAAATAAGAAAATCATTATTTCATTTTTCATGTGTGTTTGCATACATGAAAAATGAAGCTATCTTCATAGAAGTCTTTGGCCTGATTTAGGTCCTTGAATATTCATCAAAGGAATCTGTTGCATGATCAGTAGCATTAGGAGCACAGCAGACTACTCACTGCTATTCAGAATTCTCTTAATTGGGTTTTCCTCAAGGAAAGCAATTCTGTTTCATGATACTAACTGACAATAGCTGCTGCTTGAGCATGACAGCATTATCAAATATTCTGCTTAATGGCGACACTTGGTCAGTATTGAGGAGTAAAGTGGTATTTTACCAGGTGTTGATTAGGCATGAAATGTTCATCTCTTGTCTTTTATCAAATAAGCTACCCTAAAAAGACTAAAAAATACAAAACAAAAAATGAAATGCAGTGACTATTTTACAAATTTACTTTAATTGATATTGTATTTTGCCTTTTTAGACTTATCAGCTGCCTGTGAATTCTTCCTACCACATGTGAATGTGCTACATTCAAATCTCTACAGAATAAATTACTTTCCCTTTAAGGGAGATAATGGGTCCACTGTGGTGTCCCAATTAAGAGAATTCCTGCGTACAAATTTTATGCTTTCTACTTAGGGCTCAGTTATGGCTCCAGGAGGCTGGCCTGGACTCAGGTTGAAAGGCAAAGAATTTGAACCGCCAAGGCTGGAGTCACTCAGTCTTCTAGGTCATAAGCAGCCTTAACATCTCCCCAGTGCGTACTTGCCAGCAGCAGTTACGCTGCCGGTAGGGCAGATGTAGTACAGATGTACAGCACGCTCTCCTGAGACAGTCCTAAGACACCTGCCAAACTTGCTCACGTCGTCTTCACTATGAAGACTGAACCTAGCTCCAGCAATGCTGTGACAACCAGTCCTTTCTGACAGGTTGAACCCTGGGCACCCCGAGTAAAAGCAGGACTCTCAACCCTTTGAGATGGGCTCTAGAGGGAGGCATAATAACCTCTTGCACAGACCGAGCACCTGGGGGACACGAAAGCTTACACTTTCCCAGTGATACGATTCTAGCAACTAACCATTTTGTGGGAAGAGACCACAAACAAATGCAACATACTCAGGAAAAGGAGACAAACCAAGTAATCTGTTTGCTGTCACTTCGGTGTAACAGTCTTAACACTGTACGTTGCTGAAGGACTGCCCAAAAGAATATATCTGCTTTGTGTTAAGCATAGTAACAGGTATTTATTATATGTCTATATTGGACACAAGGACAGACACTGAAGTAAACCTTCCAAGGACTTCACTGGTTTAGAAATGTGTCCCAGGGCACCAGATAACCGAAGCTGACAATGACCTTGGCAGCAACAGAAGGCTAATGTTTTCACAAGGATGAACTAACTGTTCCTGAACAAACTCTCCGATGTATTAAGGCACAAATAGGCACTGATTCAAAATCAGCCATGTATGTCTTCAGCTCCAAACTATTTTCCCCAAGTGGACAGATTTATGGGGGCCAAGACAGAATGTCACTGACCACTTGCAGTTCTTGTTCTTCCAGCAGCACTAAATGTTATTGCTAGAGGACATATGCACACATATATTGAATGTATATAGATGTACAGACATATGCGTTTGCCACATTTGGTGTTACTGAGCCACAGAACAGAGCATCCACATTCATAGGTCTGTTAACCTTTCCAGTGCCAGAGAATGCATTTACTCATCTGTGCCATGCTAAGGAGAGCTCTCAGGGCTGCGAGCACGTATTTCCCCAGCTCCCTCCACATCCACAGCTCTCCTTGTGCCTCTGCAACTGCCACAAGAGTCATCATTACTGAATGTCTGACTGGCCTCCTGTTCCAACAAAACTCATTACCTCCTCTGGACAATCATTTCAGCAAAGAGTAGAAAATACTACAGAACTACTACAGAAAGAAAAATGAGAGTTGGTAGGATTACAAAGATTAGATGGGTTTGTTAGACTGGGAACAAAATCAGGTTTCCTGCTAGGAAACAGAGAATGAAGAGGCATGTTTCCAACCTTAATTTTAGCCCCTTCTGGAAAAGCTGTAATGCGTTTGGGGGAAAGTGCCTTCCTCAATGAGGTTTCTCCTGCTTCAGTTGAAATTCCACCAGATAGTCTGGAAGTATGCTAGAGAGACCTGACACATTAATTTTTATTTTAAGGTATAAATAAATAATAGGAAAGAGAGAAAATGCAAACTGAAATGTCTGTGTTTACAATGCATGCGTAAGAATAGGTGGGCAGAAATAGAGCAGTTGTCAAAGCATGGCAACAGAGATGAACTTCTCTTGCTGTGACACCTTCATTCTTTGGGCATGATAGCCGGGAAGGAAAAGCAGCACAGGGAGAGAAAACACACTAGTTATTACAGCTACAGTTCCAATAAAAATTAAATACAGTAAAAATGTAAGCATCCAGGAACAGTAAATCTTTTTTGTCTCCACATTGGTATAACATTAAAATGAGTACAAACCATATCATCGTGTAACTATAAACCTTGTCTCTGCTGCAACAGATTCGAAGCGTAGCTTGCCTTCTAATGCTCTCATTGCCCAGAAATATGTTTTTGTTAGTCCTGACTCTAAGCCTCTACTTGGAAAACAAAAAATGGAGCTATGTAATTCCACTAATAAAAGACGGCCCATGACTCCACAGTTTTTCACTGTGCATTGTTTTGCTGTGAATCCAAAGGAAGGTATTCACATCTTCTAATCTGCCCCTCTCTCTTCCTTCAATACACGGAAAGCCTAGTTTCCTAATAAAAATACCCAAATTGGCTGCCTAAAGACAGACAAAATGAGCCCTCACAAAAAAAAAAAAAAAAAAAAAAAAATTCCACAACGCAAAGTTGTGTTGGTGACTTACGTCTTTGGGAGTACTACAGCAAGCACATAAATACCCAAAGGCAAAGAAGTGATATGACTCCTGTCTATAAATATACAAAATAGATTTTTCCCCAAAATCTCCATGCCTGCACTGAAATTTCTGTGGTCTAGATATTAAGTTCTTTTAAGATTTTAAACCTGCTGGAACAGACCTTTCCTTGGTCCCCCATGGGACTGTTAAAGTCACGACCTCCAAAGATTCTGTGCAAGAAGATCCAGCTGAAGGTTAGGATGTAATTTGGTGTGGGCAGTCAGGAACTGCATTTTTGGTTGCCTTTGCTGCAGAAGAATTTACATGTTACAAAGTAACTGACTGTAGACTGGATTCTCAGAAACATCTTATTGACTTTCAAGTCAATGGTACTTGTGGTCTTGAACTACTTAAAAGCTTTCAGAAATCCAACACAAGTCTGTAAATCAGATTTGTTCTGTCCAGTTTGCCCAAGAGGCAGCACTTTCAAGTTTTCTTCCAAGTCCCAGAATCAGTATGTACCACAACTGGTTTCTTTATTCTTAAATACTCACCAGTCACATACAGAAAATGAAAACTTTCTGAATCAAGAAACCTGTAATACTCAAAACTCCTGAAACTTATGCTTCAGGTATGATGTATCACTGCTTTAAATGTTCTTAATAAAAATTAGAAACAATTCTTTATGAAATAAACAAATCAGTAAGTTTCCATTCAAATCATTAGCCTTCCCTTGCTAGGGGGAAAACTAGCACTAACTGGGAGAGAAAGATATATTCCCATCCTTGCTCTGAATTGGAATTTCAGTTATAATCTGCTGCTGCTGCAGAGTGCACCTGCTCTTTTGAGCAAATAGTTCAAAAAGGTGTTGTTGGACCATGGAGGGTCCTGGGAATTGTGACTGACATGGAGGAAATTGTTTTGTGGTCTCTCTCTCTGGCGTACATTAAATATGAGCAGTATTGAAGCAGTCAGTTGTGTAGATTTGGGTATCATGGCTACAATGTCATTTGAGCAACATGTGTGGAGTGTTGTGTCTTGAGCTGCTAGCTCAGGTTGTGATAAAATCTCTGTACCTGAATACAGAGAGGAATCTAAGTGAAGGAACTTTAGTTAAATTCATCTGAGGGACTGTGGTTTGTTTGAAACTTTACCATATATTTCCATGAATATTTAAAAAATCTGATCTGGCCTTTCTGCTATTCCAATGAGCTACCTGTGCCAAATTCCAGCAGAAATAGAGCCACGCAGGGGAACTGCTCTGTTCATACATGACTACGTTGCTGGAGGCAGTCATGCCTGTGCTGCCAGAGCAAAGGTGATGTACGACAAGAGCTGCCAGAAGTGCTGCAGCAGAATGGGGATGATGCTCCCTTCCTGTCCCTTACCGGTGGCATACCACCGTGGCAACCAGCGTGCAGTACTCCCTCAGCACCCAGCATGGCTTTAGCAATACAAGACACGATTGAAATGATATAAAACATTCATTCAGCTTTATGTGGTATCATGCTTCTTACTTCAGAAGAATTCTTACATACAAATTCTTACATAAAACCAGTGCATGTAAAGCTGGGTGCATTATTCCAGAGACCTTGGTTGCACATTGCCCTGTAGACGAATGACTGGATATTTTTATTTTCTATTACACTTGTTTCATTCAATACACCTGCACTTACACCATTGTATTTTTTGTAGTCTGGGCCAAAACACTTAGTTTTGTGCATTTCTAAAATGGCCATATCATCGGACAAGTGGGTGATGCAGTTTTAGAGCTCTTTCATTCGTTAGCACCTCTCTCTATTTGCCTTTGCAACTAATATTTATATGTTTACGGCTATTTTTTCCTACTGGAAACATACTTCTTCTGAGTTCAGGTTGCCTCTGGCCACAAGACTTAGCTCTCCCAGATGTTTCAACATTTACTTACTCTAGCAAATTTCTCACAGCATATAATGACCACTGTGCGAAGGACAGTATGATATAGGCAACCTACACGCAGGCAGTCCCCACCTGCTGGAAAAGCCCTGCTGGTCTCCAGACACTGGAAGCAAATTGGCTCTTACTGATCTCAGAGGTCAGGAATCCACCCGAGCTGTGTCAGAAGCACATCGAATTTCAATCTGTGTTAAAGTCACGCAACTTTTTCCATTAATTTCCAAGGAAGACAAAAGTACAGTCAGAACTCATTCAAAGCTTTGAACTTTTATAGTGTTAAATGTAATGGAGAAGTAAAACAAAGAATTGCAATTCTTACCCCCTTTTGTCAGTCAGAAATACTGGACATCAAATGCAATCGGCGGGATCAGAGAATTTCAGACAAGTTCAGACATTGCCAAGACAGACAACTAAATAAATGCCAAACAAATGCCTACCGCAGCACTGTCTTACCCTCTCTTCCCAGAGTGGTTCCTGAGAGTGCCATCCCTCTGGCACACAACTCTTACCAAGCATGCCTGCTTAAATCAGGTGCAAAATCCATTACAAGAATCAGGCTTCAAAATGACAGTTTAAGATTGGGCCAAAACATACAAGATTAAGTCTTCCATCAGAATTCCTACTGCTCCTATCAAACGAAACAGCAATTACACTCACTAAGCGAATTACTGGATTATAAATGGAAACTGATAACGGCAGTTATATATGGCATAAAACAAGCCTGCAAATACATAGGTATACTATATGAGGCTTTCTTTGTATTTCCTTCCCTCCTTTTCCTGGTAATGAAGAAGCTGTTACTGGCAGATGGAATTAAGCACGAGCTGCTTTGAATGCTTTTAGTCTGTCACTTGGCTTTACACTCAAGAGCTGACACTGAAAGTAACTCCCTTCTAATAACTCTGCAACATATTTCCCAAGTACTCCGCTCTCTAATCAAAAACTCTGGGCGCTTTTCAAATGAAGCCTGACAGACCTTAGCATCGCACTGGCACTTTACATACCAGCTGAACAAAGTCTGTCTATTGCATGTAAACTTTAGGGAGGCATAAAATTCTGTTTTCTTCAGTTACAATTTGTGAACATCTAAAATCAAGTCCACAGTGTTAGGATAGCTGCTAGCACTATTACTACTAGCTTCTTGCATCTGTGCATTGACATAGTTTCTATCCATGGAATTCAAAGCACTTGGAAAATGTTGATGGGGCAAGAGCCCAACTGCCTGTCTGCCTGCATTGGCCCCCAAGAGAAAACAGGCAGGAGCAACCTCCGGATGCCTTTGAAAGCATGTACTGCTTTCTCTAAACCACATACAGGACCTTCACATGGACTTGGAGGACTGCTGTACTGACTACCTAAAATTCATGAATGTGTTAGGCAATACCTATGCTAAGGCAGGCAACACTTCTGCAGTATTGCATCTCATCTTTTCAGGAAGGTTAACTACAGTGAATACTGTTAACTGCATCACACAGGAAATTCCTGGAAGAGGTAGGAATAGATCCTGGGAGTTCCGACTCTTGAAACCAACCAAGCTGTCCTCCTTTCACGATATCTGCATTCAATTCCCATTTGATCATTTAACATGGTATAAACTAAGCAAGCCACACTGTGTTGAGAGTTATCCAAATATTAAGAAGGGCATGAGATATTTTTGTGGTAGACCTAGATCCCTGCATGTCAACTTCCACATACAACCTGAATTTGCAGTGTCAGAGTCTCTGTTACTGTACCGCGCTCACTTCCAGATAAACTCATGAGCCAGGCAAGATCCTGGAGCCACGCAGTCCTAAGGCTGACACTGCAATTTTCAGCAACCATCACTGGTACAGAACTTTTTTCCCTTTGTTATGAGTCTGTTGCTTTAAAACATGTTACAATTTATATCTGAAATATGTCAACAGTTTAATCGTGTATTGTTTCACTGGGGACAGGCTGCCATGTCTGTCTGCCTGCAGATGTCATCAGAATATCATGGCTCACATGATGCCATTCCCTCCTACACTGACTGCTCTACACAGAAAGCTTCATGCTCTGATGGAAAATTGACACAAAACTTATGTTCATAATAAATCCTCAAACACTAGCTTATTAGTATTATGCTAGGGAGATGTTTTCACTTACTGAAGTTATCCAAGGATGGATACTGCGTAGAGTCTTTCTGACAGCAACCAATAAAAATGTTCACAGCTATGGCTACAGAACTAAATATCCACAATAGGTATGGCCGCCGCTAAATGAGAAGCATCCTGCATTGGCCACAAACTGCTCGAAGAAAGGTAGGCTAGCAGGGATAAGCCAGTGAAGCATACAGCAGCGACACAACCGTAACTGCATACGAACTAGTTCTAACCCGTAACTTCGCTTGCCATAACCCTGCCAGGCTCCCTTCCCTCGTGTATCTGACAAGCTCCCTTTCCTAGCACGTACAAGGAAATACCTTATCAATTATATTTAACCTTAAAACAATATTAGAAAATATCATGTGCCAAGCCTGCAGCAAAGACATGACATCACCTCAACAGAAAATATTTCTGGAGGTAACAAAGTGCAGTGTCCACCTATTTCAAGCATCATAGTACAGAATATAGAAAGTCAGATAGTATGGTAACCAACTAAGACTGGGAAAGGTTTTAGCCCTTTACAGATCTATGAACTGTTATCCTATGTTTTTAGACAGAATGTATTCAGCAAATACAAATTACATTCTGTCCTTTAAAACAAAACCAAAAAATAATTAACAAGTAGTTTCCTAAGCAGCAAAACTAATGTAAGGTGTGGAGTCTCTGGTGGCTAATAGGACGCAAATGACAATTGAAGGTTTTCTTGTGGCTTGTGGTGTTCAGAAGATCTTGTTAGAGCACTTGTGGATCCAAAACAGCTGAAAAAACGTTGCTCCAAAGTTGGCAGCAGTGGTGGATGTGCAATCCCTAGCAATGCAGTTTGTAACACTGGATAGCAACTGGAGCTCCCAAAATCCAAAGTATAATGAAACTTCTCGTTTTATATCTCTTTAGGAACGGTCTATTTCTTCTGGGGCCTTAGCAAAGCAAACATCTTGAGAACATGGGCAGACTAGTGTTCAAAGACTCACTTTCTTATGAGACAAGCGAGCAATGCTGGGTACAAACAGAAGTTTCCCAGAGATAATCTTGCTAAACAGCAGAATTCCCCATTTCTGTTTTCTTCCTGTGCCTCCTCCTAGCCATAGTACAGATGGCAATGTCCTTAGCGCATCAGCTACCACGCTATGGGCAATCCCATTAAAGCTAGTTGGAGTGTTCAGCAAGTAGAATGTTGTTCTGAAGTGAGGGCACTGGATCCTCATTACTTGTGAAGAAGCCAAACTGAACCAAGAAGAGATTAACTGCTTTTTTTTTAGTTTCTTCCACAGATTTGAGACTTCAGAATATTATGCTCCCACATGCTATTTTAGCAGAGAGCCATTATTTTTTTGGAAAGCACCCACACGTGGGTATAAAAGCCTTATTTGAGAAAGGCATCTGCAATGTATCTCATTTCATCAGATCTATTTTTCAGTCTATATATTTGAACACATTAATAAAATATGTGCAACAGACTGTCAAATTCATCAGCATTGAGGAAAATAAACAGAATTTGCTGTTGTATTTAATTTCATTTTGACTATTTTACACACCTTTCACCTTGTACATTCATCAACCTTTCAACAGCTGCAGGGATCTACAGGCTCTGGAAGTAGTTCAGCTGGTACCAAAGATGCAGTTTACATTGCAGTGTTTTAACACTCTGACCTCTACTTTTAGAAATTTATGTGCATCTACAGTTACCTAAATATTGGAGGTGTCATGGTGAACATGAAGCTGAAAGAGAATTGTTTGTTTTCACTTACGACTTTTTTCTCCGAAGTTTCACATTCACAATCCAGAGACCTTCCTGTTAATCATTCAGTTTTTGAGACATTTTATTGCCACAGAACAAGTCTGGAGATTTTCAGACTTGTTAGCAGACTGCACCTGAGCAGGTGAAGCCTGACATGCAGCATAAACCTGGACTGCTGGCTGTTAAGAGTCGGTTTTCTTTTGCCGGCCAGAAGCTCATTTGGTGACCAGTAATATAAATGCATGGTCTATCACACCAGTTAATGAAATTTCACAACATCAAAGATGACTTGAAATTCAAGAAAAGACCTGTAAGGTTATCTAAGCTATCATCCTCAAAAATCTGGGCTGTTCTTGGCAGCATTTTTTTGAAAAGCAAGTTTCAAAAGAGCAAAGTGATGATTTTTTTCAGCACTTCCCTTGCAGCAGAGACAGGAGTCTGTCTCATCCCTGGCAAAGGGCACAGAAATAGCCAAGGTCCTTCACACTCCTTAGATCCAGAAAGCAGAGACAGCTCTGTCAGCAGCCCTCACACAGGGACGCCCCTGCAATACTGTGGCAGAGGATGCCACAAGCTGCCACCACAGGAACCTAATTAATATTTTTCACTGCATCAGTGAAATTTTAGCCAATGTAAATCCAAACATGCTGTATTAATTGTCATTCCATTAGGGTTTTTAATAGCTTCTCAGTGGAAAACAAGGACAGAAGAGAAAAATATTCATATAATGGGAAATTAACTCCAGAAAATCTTATAATATGGTAATTGCTAACCACATGACCATGTACTACCTACTTTCTGAGATAATTTTTTTTAAGCACATGCAAAGCAAACAAGAATTCCACACTTTTTAGGGACCTTCTGGTGTACCATAGGTACCCTAAGGTAACAGTATAAAATTAATTGATTAGAACTTTCAGCCACTTGAGGTTCTCCTGAAAGAAAAAAGAATTACAGATGCAGGTGCATTGCAGACTACAGTGCCCAATTCTATAATTTTAACTTTAGCACCTTTCAAATCAAGCCTTTACTTTTTTATTAAGGTGTGGTAGGTGGCCACTTTGATCACTACCTGCTTGTGACATTCCTTTGTGCATTTGCAGTATTGCTCTCTAATACAAATACAGAAGAAATTGTAGCTTAAAAATAAATTAACATTGTGCAGCATAGGGAGCTGATGTCAAAGTAGACTGAATAGGTTTTCTATCCAATACTGAAGTCTATGCTTCCTAAAGCATATATATATTTCCTTCCATACTATGCTCAATGCATAGTAATTCAATGGCAAATTAACATAAAGCAGACTCATAACAGACTTTGAAAATGAGCATTATACGCCTTCCACCACACACAGACAAAAGAAATATCTTGCTGTACTATATGAGATTTTCCAGCTCTGATACCCTGGTGAGAAACAAAAACATCCTCACATACATACCAAGTGGTACCATAGCTTAACCGTAGCACACCTGAGCATGAAAGAAACAAATACCTTTGGCAGGGGGTGAGCTTTAGAAGAAAAAGGAACAGGATTGACTCAGAGTTGAAAAACGTGGAGCACTATTTCAACAAGTAGGAAATGTATTGGTAATTCAGCTGTGTAAACCCAGAAAAAGGAGTGTGGCACGGGTACAGCCACCTGATCAAGGAATCCAGGCTCAGGAAAGTGTTTAATGGATGCTCTGGTTGAGAGAATGCAGAGAGCTGTGGAGCTCAAAACACTTAAACAGCTAACTTAGCAGGCGAAAAAGCAAAATTACCAGTCAAGGGAAAAACAGTACCTTCCACCTCAATAGACGATCAACAGGAGATCTGCAGTATGGTACTAATATAATTTACACGACTGCAAACAAACGGCAATCTGGTCTCCTTTCAAACCCCCTTACATATATCTGCTCACAGAATCCAAAGACTCTTACCAAGCCCTTGGTTTCTGATCTGAAAGAAAACTCCTGGTTTGGAATATAGCCTTTTCCATAGCTCCCTCTTGAAACAATTTTTTTCCCCTCCACCACGACTGCCCCCTTTGGAAGCGAGGCCAGTTCATCTAGGCTAGTGTTCTGGCCGGAGCCCCATCTGCCTGTCTCACACCACGGCCTGCTGGCACTTCCAGCTGTTCTCCAGCCCACCAGACCTTTTCCTCCTCCATCACTTCCAAAAGCTTTATGCTCATAGCATAAAGTTACATTTGACCCCTAAAAGTGCAAAAATAGCATATTTGTGCTATTAGTTTTGTATGTGATTTTGCAGTCTCCAGTGTTTGCAGGACCTCACTCTGCTCATGCCATCCACAAATTTTGGTACACGTCTACTTCTTCCGCACACATCATTAATCGATACAATGAGCAGGCTTAAGTCAGGAGTAATCTCTGAAGAGCATCATCAGTAATTGCCATCTGATAACATCCCTTTTAATAGGATCTGTTGCGATCTTCTCTTTAGTTAGCTCCCCATACACATTACAATCCTTGCACTGATTGTTTTGTGTCTTCAAAAAAGAGAAACTGCATGCATAGGTATCAAACTATCAGCAAATAGCCGCTTATCTCTCATTCTAGTTTTATTTATAAACTAACTGGCAGGCGCGTTAACTGCCCCTAAAATTACAGGAGATACATTAAAAAAAAAAAAAAACCCAAACTACTCTTTATTTGTAAAATCTGCAAAACCATTTTGTTGCCCATCATTTTGAAGGTGGCTGCTCTTGACAGTGCTTCCACCAACTTGGCCAACTTTATTTCTAATTTAAAGCTACTCGGAATCTCTAATCCCGTATTTGAAATTCCTATTACCAGGGGCTCTAAGCACTATTGGCTTGGTAAGAAACATGTTTACACAGCTCCACTCTGTTAGTGCCAACCTAGTCACACACTCCATCAAAAATAACCGCCTTCAGGTCAGGAGCTACTTTACACACACGCAGATGTGCACTCATCCACAGTCAAACAATTATTAGTTACAGCGTCCCTTGAACCAGTAGCTTTTTTCTGCCAACATTACATAAATCGGGATTTCTTGGGAGTTTTAAGACATTAACGGGAAAGTCAAAAACGTTAAACCATTATTTTCTTGTTCTTTCTTCTTTCTCACCTGGATGAAATACCTTTACAGATCCTTTTTGATGAGTAAAAGCTAAAATAAATAGGAGACCTCTAATATGCCATATGAATCAATCAGTTTTAACTTCATCCTTTCAAGGAGAAACACCACTATATAACTGCATTTGACGTGATTTAGCCAATTCTAAAAATATCTCCTGTCGATATCTCACTTTTTTCCTTTTTTCACGCACCCAGAGCTTCCACTCAGGCTGTTCATTCATTCATTACCTCCCTCTCTCCAGCATCACAGTCTCAGCTGAATATAAAAGATATTACATCTTTTCCAAATTGCTCCATGCATTTCATTTTTAAAACTGTTGATTAATCTCAACTCTTATGCTGGAAATAATTGAAAACATCCTTCCTGAACAAGATGACAAATATCTAAGTTACAACAAACTAATTCATCTCTAATTTCATGCTTGCCCTTTCCATGAAGCTCATTAAGCTACCATACAGCACCTCCGCCTTTCTTGAATTTACTGATCACATCCACACTACTCCAGGTAAAGGTCATTTTACAGGTTTGTGTCAGTCTTTGTTTAAATGAGCTTTTGCTCACAGCTGCTCCACTTTACTCCTAAAATCCAAAATGTACAGCCTTGATGTTGTTTCTTTGTCCTGTTTCTCTTTCCCTCTTTGGCATAATTTTCAAAGCATTTCACTGCAGAACTTTATGTGAGAACGACTTTTAGCATCTGCAGGGGTTCTGCAGCAGCAGTAGGGTCAAGTCTTTGTATCCTAACATTAATACCCTCACCATGAGACATCTAACATGTAAAATATTCGTGCATGTAGATAACACTGTTAAAGTATTTATTGCAATTATTACGTCCATCTCAAACATGCCCTCTTCTCCAGTGACACAGGTGATCAATAGATGGCTTAATAATCAGCTACAAACTTTATTCCAGTCTATTGGTATGATGAAGGTTTCTTTCTGCCAGGACATTCAGCCCAGCAGGTACCTGTAGAGTATACACTGAAAGTTCTCCTTCAGCCTGTGTCACATTTAAGAAACGCCTTAAAGCAAAATCTTGGGAATACCCTGTCCTTCAACAAACACATGGCTTGCACGACAAACGCTATCCTAATTTAAAAAAGCTCTTATGAAGAAATAAATATTTACTCTTGGTGCTACATACTGATCCATATAAGATAATGGAGTCATTTTCATCCTGAAGAATGAGAATCGATACTTTTAGTATGTCATAGAATCACAGAATCATAGAATGTTTTTGGTTGGAAGGGACCTTTAGAGATCAAAATGTCATTTTATTCAGTTGACATAGTTAACAGAAAATATTGTAGTATGATCAGGGTGGAAAACAGTGGACTTAAAATTTTAGTCCGTGCACATGGACATGACAATGCACGTACTTCTCCACCTATGTGAAGGACTTTTATTGGATTGCTGAAAGTTAAAGTTGGGGGTGGGTGGGTGTGGGTGGAGCATGACAAAACCAGAAAACAAACACACCTTAGTTCAACACAAGCATACTTTTTTCCAGTAAACAGTCAGAGAAGGATGCAAAGAAGAGTATACACTTGACCAGAACGTGAACTGACTCCCTTGATTTCAAGCATCAAATGAGGTTTTTTTAGTTAAGTACACTTTCACATAGTAGATCCACTACATTATGTACTTCAGAGTCTTCATAATACAGCATACTAGCTATATATTATTATTATAAGCATGCTGAAATGCCTAACTCTGTGCATTAAAAAAAAAAAGGAAAAGAAATATGCTAGGGAATTTGTTTCCTTGTTTAAACAAAACATTTGCTCATACCAAAAGAGAGATATATCATGTGGCAAACATAAATAAGCAAGTCATTTGCTAAGAAGATTTATAGTTAATGTCTAAAGACATTACTAGATGGGGAACAGAGAAGAAAGGTCATCATTTATTAGGTAAAATGAGGGAAGGAGAATTCACCTGATTAAAACATTAGCATATAAATATGGTAGGAATCCTGAACCTCAGTGCATTCCAAAAACAACCACAAGTTCTTAGGGGTATAAGTCATCCCTGGCAGACATAATATAGCAGAAATCAAAATGGCATAGATTCACTAGTAGGAAGGAAATAACACCAACTTCGAGAAAAAGGATGGCTTTAACATAAGTCTTTTCCAAAACTTTGTGATACACCACTGGAATTCATCATAAATTCCAGAGGCTGTTAAATATATTGCTGGGGAAGAGAAGTGTACAAATACACAACTAGAGTTCAATTGAATTACAAAAGCTTTATGAGTTACTGCTCTTCATCTCAGTCACTGCAACTGACTGTGCAGGCTTTTAGCCTGCTCTGGTGCACTCTACACCTCGCTAAGGATTCTTTCAGCAAATAAATTCAATTCACCACTGCCATGACATGGAGTGCGTCCAAAGGCAGCGACAGCAGCTCAGCTGAAAACAGGAACATGGGAAAACACCATAACCTGGTCACATGCAACTGCAAGCCCATTTCCCAAAGGGGATTTGCTATGAAGCAAAGTGAAAAATATTTCAAATCCTCCTGATATTAGACAGAACTTTATAAAGGAAAGTATCTTCCCTTACCCAAATCCATCTTCTACTTTATATCTAGTTGGTGACAACAGACTTAGCTGATAACACAGTATGTAATTGGTATATACAAATCTCTGATAAGAAAGTCTTGGTATTTTATTATCTCAATATTCCCCTGTTTCACAATGGTAAATTTACCATTGCTAAAGGAGGCAAATTTTCACAAAGATTTCAGAAACAAATTCAGTCTCAATCTTTATTATCTTACATCTCTGTAATGCGCAAACTCATCCACAGACTTCTGAATCCTGCTTCCTAATAAGAGATTAGGCATCCTAACGAACCTCACATGCAGCAAGAAATTTTTAAATTTCTTTATCCACAGTTCTCCAGCTTTCAGAATCATCCAACAAAACAAACAAACAAAAAATTCCACCTGATATAACTAAACCTCTCCATAAATCCACCCCCACAATTACCTTAATTTAGAGGTAATGAAATAACTGCACTGCACTTTATGATCACAGATCCAGAGATTAAAATGAACTCAATGAATAAACAAGCTGTGGTTTGCTACACTGCAAAGCCAGAGTCCTCTTCTGCCTAAGGTATTGCCAGGGGTATCATCTATCATAAACTGAAGATACGTTAACAGGAAGGGGAAGCAATCAATCTTAAAATTCACAGAAGAAACCAGTAACAGAAACATGCTGCCTTGGCTGTCACTGGTTAAGGACACTGCCAATATAATAAAGTGAATTAGAGAAATCGGGCTGATGCTATTGCAAATAAAGCAAGAGTGCTAGGAAGGCAATGGGCAAGAACACTGAGTCACAAATTCAGTATAATTACTCAGACAGCAACCCTAAACCTCAAAATTAAAACCAGGTAGCTGAAATTTAAATGCAGTATTCATTTCATTTTGTTACTGTTAAAACAGAGCTAGCTCTATTCATTTAGTTCCTGGTCCCAATTCAGTGCTCATTCTGTTCCTGCAAAGAGTCCTCAGATGAGCAATGCCAATGGAAATGCTACTGCACAGCTCTGCACCAGGCTGTGGAACAGAAAGGCAACGCAGGAGTCCTCCACGTGCACTGCAAAAATCAAGGTTTGTTTTAAGGCGATACGACAAAAGAGGTTCATCCGCAGAAACTCAACTAATCTCCTGGATTCACTAGGAACAAAAAGGTGAGAGAAATCCAATGACAGCTGTACATCCAGCCTAAAAATTCAACAATAGGGGTTTGCCACTGACTGGGCTTTAACTCTTATTTGGTCAAAGCCTTATATAAGACATTGTCTTTTCTGTTTATTATTTTAATGTGGATAGGAAGCTTGCGAAAATAGAAAGATCACCACTGCAGAAAGCCGGATCTACTTCAGAGTGTCACCAGAGGGACAGAAATGTTTACTGCTGACTAGTAGAGTATGAAGTGTACTTAGCACCTTGTCTGTATCAGAGGTCTGTGCCTGGAACCAGACTCAACTTTATCCCCACTCCATTGTGCACTACTTCAAAGCAGTTCTTACAGATTAAATTATTGCAGAATATCACAGTAAGTTTCCTTCCTGCATAAAAAATAAGTCATATTTCATTTTCCTCTCCTTTACATAATTGGTAACATTTTTCTTCAGCGATTAAATTCTTACTTAATTTCTTCAGAAATTAGAAGCTGAACAGCCTCTGCAAGTTGGAGAATTTTATTCAAAATATTTGATAGATCTGGGACAAAGCCAGAAAATTCCCTTGAACTTTTGGGGCTTCAAGTCAGAGGTCTTCAAAAGCTTCTCTATTTTTTCTCATATTTGTCATTTATGAAACACCTTTCAAAACCACAGTCATGTGGACACTTCAAGTTTCTGAAAATTACACTTTCAACATAATGTAACAACCACGGACAAGTATAAAGATGGAGCCAAATCTTGCCTTTAGTTTGGGAAGGACATCAGTTCTCATCAGCATTGTTCTAGAAAACAGTAATCTCAAATGACCTCATTACCATACTGAATTTCCACCTTATTTGGTGGGATTTTACAACTATAACAAAGTTTGCCCCATTACATAATGTCATTCTTTTCAAGTATATCTTTATCTCCATAATTTACAAATTATGTCAGAGCACAAAGAATGGTTCAGTCACTTGGGAATTACAAGCCATCATCACTAAAGATGATTAATATCATAAATGCAAAAAATTGTATGCTGTTTACACAGCCCCAGTGTTAATAAAAGATTGTCAGTCAAAATGTGGGTCACAATAATTAAAAAAAATGTTTTGAAAGATTTATTTCAGCATTTGTTGATATATAACTACTCAGTGGGATAATAACTACAAGAGCAGAGAAGGAACCTGCTATCATTGTTGAAAATTTAATCATTTAAGAATTTCCAACTTCATGAATTACTGATCATGTAGAACATCTACATACCATATGGTACATAGAGCCTACCACTGGCACTTGAATGTTACGGAGAGCAGAAAAAAGCTGTGATAGAAAACAAGAAGGTTTTCTAACTGACCCTGCGCAAAAATGTACTTTTGGGGAATTTCCTTTGTTCCACAGCACTATTCCTGTACTCAGCTTATTGCATTTGCTGTCTCTGAACATTTAATGAAACAGAGAAGGAACAAACTTTAAAAAAAAAAAAAAAAAAAAATCACAGTAAGGTATTTTTTTAAAGATCAGTTACAGAAGTGAAGATCATCCTAATTCAGAAATTTTTATGTTGAGCTAAAGAAATGTTC
Organism: Pelecanus crispus; assembly: GCF_030463565.1. Taxonomy (NCBI): domain Eukaryota; kingdom Metazoa; phylum Chordata; class Aves; order Pelecaniformes; family Pelecanidae; genus Pelecanus; species Pelecanus crispus. The sequence continues at coordinate 37,394,138 of NC_134650.1, forward strand.
AACAGTGCCTGTAAGGTGATCATATGCTCACAGATCTGACCAAACACACAAGACACTCACAAGAGTCTTGTTTTAGTCACTGATTGCTAGGACCAGGCATCCTAAAGATCTGGAGTATGAAGAGAAGTTAATCTTTTTGGCTTCTAGGCACACCCTGTCAGAGCAAGCAGATCAGAACAGGGATTTTCAAGGAAGTTAGTAAGAATGCTAAAAGCTTTGGAAAAAACAGAGGAAAATTCAATGATTTGGCTTTTTTTTTTCACGTAGGAAAGAGAGGATCAGAAGAGGACATGAGACGAATCATCTTAAAGTAAAAGGCTCTATCTAAGAGGGAGTTTGATGAATTATTCTCTGTGTCTGCTGAGGAGAGGACAAGACATAATTGGCTTAATTTTCAGTGAAAAGGACTTAGATTGGGAAAAATGCTATACATCAAAAGGTAATTATAATGGAACAGGCGGCTAAGTGAGGTTATGGAAACCCTACCACTCTTTATAAGCACAGGTTAGGTAGACATCTGTCAAGGCATCGCGGAGGTATACCTCATCCTCTCAAGAGCTGCTGTTCCTAAACTTTTTAGGCCTAGAAAAACTTTTTATACATGCTAGATTTCAGCTTGCGTCTAGGCCTGCCATGTGACCCTTTATAAAGCAGTTTGAAATTAAGACCGTATCAAAGAGGGATGACCTCATGGACCTCCCCCCTGGGCCTTGCAGGCCCCTTTTTGCAATCTGCATGCACTGGGGGGGGGTGGGGAGAAAAAGAAAAAAATAGTAAGAGCCCACAACTTTAAAAATAGTGACTGATGAATTCTACTGATGTCTTTGGCTTCCTCCTCCCCTATCCATAGTCTGTGGGGTTGTGCCTGTATCTGCGGGCACATCACAGCCTCCTCCGGTTCTGCTCGGCTCTCTGGAGCGACAGCCGCGGACGGGCTCCAGCCTCTCTAGCCTTACTCTGCACACTTCCAGCAGAGGAAAGGCATAATACGCTACTACTTTAAACTACTTTAAAATGTACCTCCGCATTCCTGACCCATTGCACTGAATTCCCTTTGCAACAGGCAGGAGCGTTCCCCTCAGTGACAGCCAACTCTTGCACCACTTCTCTCTTTCATTCCTGCTCAGCCGCATTAAGATAAGGTGCTTAGCTCTGTTTGGAAAAAGAAATGCCATGGAAAAAAAGAATCCACAGGATTTCCTCGTGCCTTTAATGAGTAGATGAGTATTTAATGGTTCTAAGTCAATTTAAACTGCCTGGTTATTCTCCAAAACCTTAGCTCCTAACATTCCTTCTTAACTGAACACTACCAAAATAATGATGAACTTGTAACTCCATCACATCTACTGGGTGTCCCAATATCAGACTACGTAAGGCCTATGATGAGTCACAGGAATTTGTATTGTCTGCATATAACTGGTGGAATTTAAAAAATAACTTCAGGGATTGAATTAAGTCCGTGTGATATATAGTACTAAATAACCTGGCAACGTACAGAAGGAACCTTGCCAGGTACACCAGTCAGTCCAAATTGGTAGAAAAGGAGAGGTTTAATTTTCTTGGCATTCATAGATTTAAAAGAAAAAAAAAGGGTGAAAAGGCACCCAAAAAAAACCCAAAACAAACAAAAAACCACCACAGCCTGAAGCACCCACCCAACTAGGAATTGAAAGTCCACTGTACAGGAAACAATTTATCTTGATAAGCAGCAAGGGAAGGTATAAAAAACCCCTTTAAATAACAGCCCAGTGAATAACGATATACACAGGACTATAAAGTGACAATATGCAGTGACGGTAAAATAAAAAAATAAAGTCATATTCTTAATTTAGGTGCTATAATCCACATATGGTAAATTGTATAAAAAAGGATTGTAGTTTTTCATCCTTAGATAAAAATTACTAAAATCTGCTTTACTGATTATCCATTGTCTGAAGGAGGCCATGCTTATGATGCATAGATAAGAAAGCTCATTTAGTGCTATTTGTAAGAACTGGGATTTGCACTTGTGTCTTTGCTAATAATTATGGCCACACACTTACCCTGCCACACGTAATCTATCATCTGATTACTACTGTCCACCCACCGAATTTTAGTGATGCCAAATGCGTCTCATTACCAAGGACGCTGGAACTGGAAGGCACTGTAAAAGCATAGGACTATCATAAAAAGTATCAACAACAGAAGGTTATTTGATCTCTCTCGCTCCCAACCCCGGTATCTCTTATGAATTGCTTTCATTAAGTAACTCAGAAACTTGAAGTTATTTAGAAATTTGTAACTGTCAAATTAGACTTTCTGACAGAGCAGCTTTGGTGCATCAACACTACAGCACCTGGAGAGTGAGCCAGAGGAGGAAGGGGAGAAACGGTCTCCGGACGCCTGTCAGTCACCTGCTGCACTGAAGATTAGTGGAATGTCAAACCTTTTACCCTCCTCTTCTCCATGAGGAGTCTTGCAAATCAGCCCTGGCCCCAGACAGCGTTCATGCTTTCCCACCTTCTTTTCTTTGAACTGTTAAGCATGCAGGAAGCAGGTAAACTTTGCACAAATCACCTGTACTGCAGTCGCTGAGGAAAGAGCAGTTTTTAACCTGTGAAATAATAAATGTTTTGCCTATACTCACCAAAGGAACTACTTATGAGCAGCAATATAGGGATTAAGCTTTCACAAATCTGTGCAAGCCCCACAGAATTGACTTGTTTTGTGTCAGTAATAGCTGTATTCTGTCTCTTCTTGCTGTGCCATGGGGTTTGGCCACCAGCATCTGAGCAAAGGCTGAGGTCTTTAGCCCAAATGCAGTCTCTAAGCCCAGCTCTTCTGACAGTGGACAACGAAGGTCCATGCAAGACCTTCTGGAGATTTAGCTGACCGCCAGGGAGCTGTGACAAACACCGTGTGTAGCACAGCAGTTTGGAACAAGGTTTCTGAGCTCTACCACCACCACTAGGTTTCTAAATGCTCTTCAGTTACAAGGTAAAGCAGAAGAAGTAGAAATCAATTAGAAACCCATTAGAAAACACAAACTAGGGCCATACTGAATTCTGGCGGTCAGGGCTTCTTTTCTCTTGCTTTATCAGACTTCTTTCTCATCTTGGACTAGCTAATGTGGCTTCCCTCTAGTGTACTGGCTTTACAACCTCCATCCCTCTTCATTATGAATTCTCCTGATCTGACCCAACAGGCAATTGCAGATCCCTAATTCTTTCCCTGACGCTCAGCACTCGTTCCTTGTTAAACCAAGGTACAATCTCATACACTGGAGTACTCCAAGTAAACCAGCCTTTAATGCTGCTGCGTCTTTGAGATACCAGTCCAGAACAGGGGTGAAAAAAGAACAGAGTAAGAGAAAGCAAGGATACTGCATATTCAAAATAGAGTGCACAGAGAGGCACAAAAATTACCTTAGTATCAAACAGTATCCATGAGCTGTGCATTTCCTAAAGCATTACAAGCATCCTCTTAAAAAAACCTGAGCTATAAAAGGGAACAAAGTTCTGGTAAGACAAAACTCTTTTAAGTATATTTAGCATTGCTATGACAAATAGCACACACAGGTGCATAAATGAAATTATGCTATCCTTATTCACAAGTATTTTTACACATGTAATCAGTTACAGCTGAACACAGCACACAACAGGAATATGAACCCAACACTTGCAGAAGATGGCCTTTACGGGGCTTCTCCTTGTACCTCAGCAATCCTCCTCTAATTTAAAGGGTTCTAGAAAAAACAAGATGTAGCCCAGACACCCTCTCCCAATACAGACACTGAAGGAAGACACCCTTTCCCGGTAGAGACACTGAAGGTTCTTTCTTACCTACCCGATTTTACTAACTGATAATTAGCATTAGTGCTGCTTAAGCTATTTTTAAGTTCAGAAGGAGTCAGGAGAAGCCAACACCTACTGAGTAGCAGTAAGGGTCAAATGCATGGAACAGAATTGCTGCCAAGGGAATTGTATTAGGAGCTATCTGCACATTTCTGTAGCATTTATTAAAACCCCTTTTTGTTACTATTTTAAACATACCCACAAGTGCCAATCTAGGAAAATAACTGACATTCTAGGAATGTTTCATTCTATTTGCTTCTAAATACCTAGAAAAATGTCGGCGATAGGAAAACAAATCTGCCAGTGTTTTCCTCCTATAGGACACTCTGTCCTCACCTCTTGGACATGAATCTATATTTTCCTGAACCAGAAATCTGTTGCTGGATTAATCTTTCTTAGCTTTATCTGGGTTGCTTCTTCATAAAATCACTATTTCACCTAAGATCTACCAAATCCAATGGAATAATTCATTCCTCGTCTGTACCAGTGGCGTTATGTCGCTTGTGTCAAACTTCCAGGTTATGGTTCAGCATTTAACTCACTCCTAGAGAATTCTTTACTGTCATCTTCAGTGACAAGTGGGTGCAGTTTTCATAATCACTAGCAAAAACTGTGGCTGAGAAAATAGATGTGTAACTTCAAACCTACATAAGAAACATCTTGACATTTAAATCCAATTACCCTTTCTCCTTCCTGATGAAAATATGATATCAACTTGTGGGAAATTCTACTAGACAAATATATCATATTCTCCAGCTCCTACAAACTTTTCAGCACTACTTTTGGTATTACAAATTGCATTCTTTATCAGTCATTTAAAAAAAAAAAAAAAAAAAAAAAAGGTTACAAGTGTGTAGTAATTGATAGGTGATGCCAAGAAGTCCATAAAAATTTTGTTTGGAAAGTCTTCCTAGAACCATGATCTTCTCCCCAGCTGAAATCATTAATTGCAAAACTGGAATGAACTCCAAGGTAAGACAGACTACTGCTCTTTGTAATAAATTAAACTGTCAATCACTCAAAGCACCCTTAATATCATACTATTTCCCCATGCTCTTAAATTACAGGCTGAATTTCATTTATCAGCCTGCTGTATATGAAAAAGGATTAATTAAACTCATTCCAGTATTACAGTAAGGCTCTATTTCTCTTAGTACTAAAGAATAATAGACTCCAAATGAATTGGAAAGTGGGTAAGTAATTGTAGTTATTATTCTGATGTAAATATTAGTTCTCTTTTGACATTTCAAAAGATTTAGTAGAGGCACTTTAGTGATAAGACAGATCATTACCCTGGCTAGGAAGAAGAGATAGCAGAGGGAAAGTGAAATTACAATAATTAGTTCATATACCTAAAAATATCCCTATCATTTTTTTCATATAGTTATGTACCTTACAGTACATTTTCATTAACTGTTGCTCCTGATTTATTGTATTAAGTATACTGCAGTAAAGTCAATGCATTATATCCTGATACTTTGGAAAGAATTCAGAGATAATACGAGTTCTCACGCTGGAAGAGGAATTAGTGGGAAGTTCGTCTCAGAGAGAGTCATGACACTGCCAGAGCTATAAAATTTAAATCCACTGATTGCCATTGTGAATGACTAATTGTGATGAAAAACATTATACCAACAGACACATTGAACAGCAAGAAATCACCTTTTAATTGGATAATCAGACTAGCTCAGACAAGGAACTGCTGAACCTTCAGAATAAACAAAAGGTTTGGGTGTTAAGAATTGTGGGTAACATGAGATCACCGAAGCCATTTTCTAAATATAGAATCTCCTAACATCTATCTAGAGATCAAGGCCACACATTCAAAATTAGCAGCCCAAAATTTAGCTTCGAAGTCTGCACTTTCATTTTGGGATAGGTAGACTGATTTCAGCAATTCTTTGACCACTGAAGACTACTTTTTAAAACATTCTTGTAAAGCAAAACCTGAAAAAATACCTGAAGTCAATGCCTCTGAATCTTTTTTTTTTTCAGGTTTTGCTTCTTTTCTCCTTTTACTTCTTACATTCTCTGCAGTTTTGATTCTCAACCTCTCAATAGAAGTTCACAAGATAACTTCAGAGCAGTTTTAGCAATCTGGCCTCTTGAGCAGTGATTGAAATCTAGCATTTCGTTCCCCCAAGATAACCTAGGACCCGGCTGTTTTGACTGAATTGTCAGCACAAGCACTGCACTTTTCAGGTTATTAGCATGAAACAGCAGCTTAGACAGACTTTGCTCATTATTGTTTATTTTCTGCTATTTTTTTTCCAGGCTAAAATGGTCTGTTTATCTCACAGAACTTTAAATAAATGTTTCTTCCTCAAGTGCACAACATACAAACCTGCCAAGGAATGTGAAGCATTACAGACAGTATTTAATTTCTCTGAGAATGTATCTGTTCTTTAAAGATATCCTCTTCTCTTTCTTTCTTTTTTTTTTTTTCCCATTAACTGAAGAAAACTCTTCAGCAGTTTGGACTAACAATTTTACACATCTTTGAAAGCAGAGCATCATAAAACAGATACAGTTGAATATTTGTACTGACAGGCTTTCTAGTAGATTGTGTATAATAGGAACAGGTAGATAAATGCAAGGTAGCTTTGAATTATCATAAGGATACCCAAGGGTAAGTGGAACCAGAAAACCATTTAAATCAGTTAATTCAGATAGTCAACTAGCAGATGAAGACTGTGCAAAAGAAGGATCTTGCACAAACAATGGTAAATGAACTTCAGCAACAAGAATATTCTTCTTCACCAATATGCAAATATAAATGCAGTATTTATCAATAGTTCAAAATAGTCAAGACACTATTGAGAATAAATAGATGAACACCAATGAGTATACTGACGTGGATAATTAATTTATTTCCAGCTATACTTTAAAGACCATTAATATCAGGGAGTTTTGAGTTTCCTCCTTACGGGTTTGTTATGAAGTACTGCATTTTCTAGATACTAAAACATTCTGCAACTAGATAATTAAGTTTGTTCATGTTTTGTTGTACATTAAGGTAGCAGATCAATGTGGCCATTGAAGCAAAGTGATTATTTAAATTAAAAACAAATGTGTCTGTAATTTGGGGTTTGCCGTTATCCTCACTGCCTGACTGTCACCAATTAATTGTTTCAAACAGGCACTCAGATATAACAGTCATGAGACAATTTAAAAACCTGGCTGGAGACAATTAAAATAACTCTATCCTCATTACTTAGTTAGTTCCCCCAAAATATGGAAGTAGGTGAAAGGAGAAATAAAAATAGATTACAAAGAAAACGTGATCAGGTTATTGATAAAACTGCTGTAAGACAAATAAGCCATAACATTAAGGAGTGATCATTTACAGTCCATGGAAAGTTCAATACCTTAAGTAAACATTTCAAAGGGTCATTTAAAACCCTATAAAATACCTCTTATTTGGCAAAGGATAGGTACCTACTTGAAAGTGCAAACCAGAGGATCAGATTAATTTCACAAACTTGTATATAGGATCATGAGTTTTACATAAATCTGTAGCACTCTGTTGGAAAATAGGCATAATTCTTATTATGAAGAACAAGGGGAAAGAAAAAGTAAATGTATAGCAATCTGAGAGAAAAATAAACCAAAGATGGACTGAAAAATAACATTAGCCAAATAAAGTTGCACTCATCACGCAGACATACAAAGATTAACGTAAGGGCAACAATTCAGATAAACCAGTCATCACTTAATCAAAATCTCAGTGAAAGATGAAGGAGGATATTTTCAGAAGTCGTTTAATTTCTAGGTGCCAACATTTGGCTAATAAAATAAAAATAAGGAGCTTCAGTATTTTGCCTGAATATTTACGGGCAGATGGGATAGTAGGAAACACGGGGCGAACTCTTTGATCAGGTTGCCTCAGAACAATCATCTGTTTTGCAGAGGGAAAGCCTTTGCATCCCAGGCTCTGCATAACTTTCACAGCCTTATATATTTTTCTAACGCTTTAGTTAGTAATATCATGCAGCTCCACTAAGTCATAACACCCTTCCGCAAAAATCACGCAAAATAAAAATCACAGCCTTTAACCAAATCCCGAGATACGTTTCTAGTTAAATAATTCAATCCAGTAAGAACCAGCATATTTCATAGAGTATGTAAGACCCAAGTTTCTCAAACATCTGAGGAATATTGGATATCAAATGGAATTATGGTAATAAAATGGTAAAATACGATTGGAATATGATTGCCTAGGAGGTATATTGCAGAAGTGGGGGAAAGGACTGTCAGGTTCTCCCCCTGGCTGTGCATAGTTGTAAATTGGAGATTCCAGGTAAAACCCGTATCTTTATGCTTCAGTTTTCCACCTATACAGTTTGGGGAAAATCCCCTTTCTCTTTAAGACACTGAGATTTCTCAAACGGTGATGTGTAACACAAGAGTGTGTTAGCATCTTCTCAGGGCTTATTGTATTGTTAGCACCAGCCTAAACACACAGAAGTAGAAACACAAATAAGTGGATTTCATTTGAAGCAACAGTTAAGAACTGTAGAAAACTGCCATCGAGGAAATGGTCTGAGGCATTCCATGTGTAGTAACTTCAGGCAAATATCCAGAATGAAATAAAGTAGGTAAGATTCTTGCTGACCCAGAATGGCTCAGGCATTTATTCAATGGCAGCAGGTGTAAGAGCATTCCGATTATTTAAATAAGTTATCATCAAATTAAAGCAATATTTGCATCCAATGCTGATTCAAATTTAATCAGTAGAAAAGCACTCATTAACTTCAGTAGAATTAATATTTTTGATTAACCTCTATGGATAGTTACAGTCTTGATTATGTACAACATGGTAGTACTACCGATGCTTAAATTATACATAAAGTTTGAATTGTGAACTAAATTTGAATTAAAAACTTCTAAATTTTAATGATCTTAAATTTTAGCATAACAGGTAACAACTAGAATCTGTATCTATTGACTCCTGTTCCTTTGTGTGTTTTAAGTTGTGAATGCTTCTCTAGCAGGAGTCTCTTGTGCCCACGTGTGTGTGCAGGTGGCACCCCATTGAATAAAGTGCATCTCTTTGCCTACTATTACGCACACTAATCAGTTACAAATACCAGGTTAACAGAGAGATCGCACAGCACACTTCAAATCTAGTGTTACATTAATGACATAGTTAAGGTTAATCACATTGTTTAAAATTTTCATTGCATAAAGGATTCACGAGAATCTGCAGACCGCAGTCAAAAGCAAAGGTTTAACAATGCCTGGCAGGCTTCTTTCTTTTGTAGTTACATTTTGTGATCTTCACTCCAGTGACACCTCGTTACCCAAATAGGCAGTACTGCCAACTTTAAATTTAATCAAGCTCATGCTTGTCGTGGTCTTTGATCTAATTGTTGTGTACATGCACAGGAGGGGGGAGAGTTCTTTTGTATCCAGCTTTCAGTTTTTCCTCTTATTCCTCTTCTTGTGCTACAGTTGACTGACACATTCTTGCCTCTGCCTCCAAAGTAGCCCATCACACCCTTCTCATTTAATATTCTACCCTTCTCCTACTATCTTTAATAACACAGCAATATTATAGATTGTGTTTAGTCCGAACCAAAAAGAAAGGACCCTTCTTCCTTTTGCCTTCAAAAAGATGCAAGTCAAACAAATTACTAGGACAATGACTCATTTAGATACTGACTTCAAAGCACGATTTTGTATGTGCCTTTTAAAAATTGACTGCCAGGATCCTGCCAGGAACTGAAAAGCATCATTCCCTAGGGTTCAGAAAGGCCAATCTGCCTTTACAAAAATCATTTCATTATTCCTTAGCACATATCTGAACTGGTCAAGTCAGGATTTCAAATGAGTTTCTAGCTCAGCGTGCACTGCTCGCTTCAGAAGAGACTTGCTTTCAGGAAATGTAAAGGCAAGGGCATCTAATCACAGTTTAGCTATCTATAGGGTCATAGGCACTTTGAAAAACATTCCCAGTACAAATCAATCTGCCCAGTTGTATGCTAAAATATATTGCTCTGTAAACTAAGTAAGTCCATATCGAGTTCATTCAAATCATGTTCCCTTTTTCTTTATTTAAATTTCCTAACATCTTAATGTTGCTTCATTCAAAGGAAGCCTGATAGTGTCTCAAACAGGTGGAAAACACCTAAACACTGCACATGAATGGTTACAGTATTCCACCAATAAATGAGGAATATTTCACTGAGTGTTCTTTTCACCGATGCTCCTATATATCCCAGAATATTTCTTCCCATGTTTCCAGTGGTTCACCAGTCCAAATACTGAACTAATATTCTTTAATTATGGTCCTGTTGCTAGATACTACATTAAATTATGATCACATTAAAATCCTGCTGTGTTGCCTACTCTGACACACAAAACCAAATTTATTTTCTCAGAACTTCAAGCAGCACAATGCATGCAAGCCATTTACACACACATACACACACAAAAGATGCCTTGATTGAATTGCTTTCTAGTTATCCTGATTGAATTACTATCTAGTTATCTAGTTGTCATGGTCAGAGGCCGTCTTGGGCTTAGCAACCATGATATGATAGAGTTTTCAATTCTTGGCGAAGTAAGGAGAGGGGGGCAGCAAAACCACTACCATGGACTTCCAGAGAGCAGACTTTGGCCTGTTCAGAACACTGGTTGGGAGAGTCCCTTAGGAGACAGTCCTGAAGGGAATAGGGGTCTAGGAAGGCTGGGCATTCTTCAAGAAGGAAGTCTTAAAGGTGCAGGAGCAGGCTGTCCCCATGTGTCGTAAGAGCGGTGGGGAAGACGACCAGCCTGGCTGAACAGGGAAATTTTGCTGGGACTCAGGGGAAAAAAGGAGAGTTTACCACCTTTGGAAGAAGGGGCAGGCAACTCAAGAAGAGTACAGGGATCTCGTTAGGTCATCCAGAGAGAAAATTAGAAAGGCAAAAGCCCAGCTAGAACTCAATCTGGCCACTGTTGTAAAAGATAACAAAAAATGTTTTTTACAAATACCTTAACAACAAAAAGAGAGCCAAGGAGAATCTCCATCCTTTATTGGATGCAGGGGGGAACATTGCCACCAAGGATGAGGAAAAGGCTGACTGCCTCAGTCTTTAGTAGTCAGACCAGTTATCCCCAGGGTATTCAGCCCCCTGAGCTGGAAGACAGGGACGGAGAGCAGAAGGAAGCCCCCATAATCCAGGAGGAAGCAGTTAATGACCTGCTACGCCACCTGGACACTCACAAGTCTATGGGGCCGGATGGGGTCCACCCGAGAGTGCTGAGGGAGCTGGTGGAGGAGCTTGCCAAGCCACTCTCCATCATCTATCAGCAGTCCTGGTTAACAGGGAAGGTCCCTGATGACTGGAGGCTTGCCAGTGTGATTCCCATCTACAAGAAGGACTGGAAAGAGGATCCAGGGAACTACAGGCCTGTCAGCTTGACCTTGGTACTGGAAAAGATTATGGAGAGGTTCATCTCGAGTACACTCAACAGGCATGTGCAGGTCAACCAGGGGATCAGGCCCAGCCAGCATGGGTTCATGAAAGGCAGAACCTGCTTGACCAACCTGATCTCCTATGATCTGGTGACCCACCTAGTGAATGAGGGAAAGGCTGTGGATGTCATCTACCTGGACTTCAGTAAAGCCTTTGACACTGTTTCCCACGGCATTCTCCTAGGGAAGCTGGCAGCTCATGGCTTAGGCAGGTGTACCCTTTGCTGGGTAAAAGACTGGCTGGGTGGCCGAGCCCAGAGAGTAGTGGTGAATGGAGTTAAATCCAGTTGGCAGCTGGTCACAAGCGGTGTTCCCCAGGGCTCAGTTTTGGAGCCAGTCTTGTTTAGTATCTTTATCAACGATCTGGATGAGGGGATTGAGTGCACCCTCAGTAAGTTTGCAGATGACACCAAATTGGGTGGGAGTGTTGATCTGCTGGAGGGTAGGATGGCCCTGCAGAGGGACCTGGACAGGCTGGATCAGTGGGCCAAAGCCAACTGTATGAGGTTCAACTTCAACAAGTGCCGGGTCCTACACTTCGGTCACAACAACCCCATACAATGCTACAGGCTTGGGGAAGAGTGGCTGGAAAGCTGCCTAGCCGAAAAGGACCTGGGGGTGTTGGTTGACAGCCGGCTGAACATGAGCCAGCAGTGTGCCCAGGTGACCAAGAAGGCCAACAGCATCCTGGCTTGTATCAGGAATAGTGTGGCCAGTAGGAGCAGGGCAGCGATCATTCCCCTGTACTTGGCACTGGTGAGGTCGCACCTGGAATACTGTGTCCAGTTTTGGGCCCCTCAATACAAGAAAGACATTGAGGTGCTGGAGCGTGTCCAGAGAAGGGCAACAAAGCTGGTGAAGGGTCAGGAGCACAGGCCTTATGAGGAGTGGCTGAGGGAACTGGGGTTGTTTAGTCTGGAGAAGAGGAGGCTGAGGGGAGACCTTATCGCTCTCTACAACTACCTGAAAGGAGGGTGTAGTGAGGTGGGTGTTGGGCTCTTCTCCCAAGTAGTTAGCAATAGGACGAGAGGAAATAGGCTCAAGCCGCATCAGAGGAGGTTTAGATTGGATATTAGGAGAAATTTCTTCCCGGAAAGAGTGGTCAAGCATTGGAACAGGCTGCCCAGACAGGTGGTGGAGTCACCCATCCCTGGAGGTGTTCAAAAAACGTGTAGATGTGGCACTTTGGGACATGGTTTAGTGGGCATGGTGGTGTTGGGTTGATGGTTGGACTGATGATCTTGGAGATCCTTTCCAACCTCAATGATTCCTAGCTTTACTTTCATTTAAAAATATGCCAGCCACCAAGCCAGGAAACATGGAATTAATTATTACTCTACCCTTGATTGGTTTAGTGGTGGACTTGGTAGTGTTAGGTTAATGGTTAGACTGGATGATCTTAAAGGTCTTTTCCAACCTAAACGATTCTATGATTCTATCTTAGAAAAAACTTTAAATGAAAATGGTGCATTCCTAATTGCTATGAAAAAAAATTGTTTCAAGAACTGCCAGAAGGCAACATGTATAGTTTTTGTATGTGATCAGGAATCAACTTGGAAACAGGAAATAAATAAATTAATCTTAACATTGTATTTCACAGACTCATGCTTAAAAGATCTGGAATTCTACTACTAATGAAACTGGGCTCCAAAACTCTTTATCTGAAAAATTCCTATAGTAGTTAGAATTAAAAGTTCTAATGAGAATGGAACAACATCACATTAGCCAAGTAATTGCAATCGCCAAGTGGTCACTAGGAAGTACACATTTTAAGCCTTGGTGTGGTGTTGTGCCTGTACCTGGCCCACAGGCCCTCTGGAGCCACAAGTTAGCACGTAGTTCAAATATCACATCATCTTTTCAGCTATATATAGGCATCATGGAACTCATATTTTTTAAACTTAGCCTACATTTGCTGAGAAGCAATTTGCAAGAAGGGATATCTAATGGAAGTGCAAAACCCAGCTACACACCTAATTATCTAGAGGCATGAACAAATCTGTTAGCAAGACATCTAAATCTCCTTTTTCCCCCCCTCACAATATATGGTACACAAGAACCAGACAGTCAGCAACTGTTCATACAAAATCAGACCCTATAAATCCACTGGCATTTTTGGAAAGTTAAAAGCTCAGTCTTGCTCCTTGGAAACCAATGGGAGTTTTGTCACTGAGTTTAGTTTGCCCCATTACTATTGGCCAAGTATTTCCTCCTCCCAGCATGGCTGAGAGATACCTAGTGAGCTCTTTGAACTCTGCAGACTGAAGAGATAAAGCTGTGCAGTTACTTCTCAGATTTTGGGAGATGAAGGCATATGTTTCACAGTGTTGTTTCAGCACTTTTAAAAATTTAATTCAACATTTTGACTGCTAATATACATACATGAAATCTGATAATCCAGATGGCAGAAAATCATCTTAATATACAGGATCAAAATGGGTGGGTTTTTTTTTTGGTGGGGTTTTGGTTTTTTAACTCCACATGAAAAGAAAACACAACCTTCTTTCATGGGTTTAACATTAATTAAAAATACACAGATCTCTCTACTGACTACAGTATGCTACATGGTCATTTCTTTTCAGTATGTAACTCCCTAATTTCCTTTGAGCCCATTTTGAAGTCTATTACATTAATGGAGGGAAATGTATCACTTTGGTAATTATTCTGTTTACACTCACGCTAAACCACACAGCCTTAACCACAAGATGGATAAAGATTATTTCCCAGGTGAAAAAGGGTTACATTCATGGCAAAAAAACACATGCAACATGACAAAGTTACAAATGTCTTCAGAGCTATTCTGTGTGTATGTCTGCTGCTATAAATCAGGAATTACACTACTGAAAATACACCAGAATAACCCTGATTAATGTTACATGTAACATTCACGTATGATGTCTGCCTTACTGAAGTTAGCATCATACCTTGCTGGTTTTGATGAGGCCCAAGAGAAAAAATTGGGTCCTGTGACTGACTGATTTTTAATGAACCTTCTTAATAATCACAATCAGAAGCAGGGCTTTTGTGCTTGTCTACACAATTTGGTTTTTAAACTGTGAATTAGAGCAATGCAAACAGTAAAGATAGTAATCGCAGTTTTAACTAATCATCTTTTCATTAAGGGACAAATTCACTTAAGATTCAAAAAGAGGATTTAGCTGTATAGGACATTAAAAGACCACTGGGGACCTTTCTTCAAGACCTCTCTGTTTTACAATCTCTTTGTAGTAAAGTACAGGATAACTCGCCTGTCCTCTCCAGGCTGATGTGAAAAATTACAGACGTGTTGGAAGACTGTCAGCACTAAAGCATTAACCTGTCAGCACTAGCCTGAATCCTCATAAATGGCCACAGTAGTAATTAACTAAGTTATAGTACCTTCAGATTCAGGAAATTCAAGTTAAAAGCACTATCAGAGTGAGCTTATAAGATAGTTAACGTGACTGGGACTCTGGTTAGGGAAAAAAACCACAGTTATGACTTCACCTACCATTTTCCATGAACTTACAGGAATTACACATGATTGTCTCACAGAAATCCTCCTGAATAACTATTGTAAAATACTGGAATCTGCAGTTTCTTATGCTATTTCTAAAGTCATCCTCTGAATTACTAGGGGTAGAAACTGGAGAATCCAAAATGAAAGATGCTTAACTGCATTAGAGAGAGATTCACACTGCAAAGTTCAGACCCATATTCTGAACTTCCCAAAACTCATAGGAAGGCAAAGGGCTATAGGAAATTCCAGGCAATCCATCAGAGAAAGGAGATCCTCACCAGAGGATTCCAGTCTAGATGCAGTTGGTTACAATTCAGGCGCAGACCATGCTTACAGACATGATTGTTGCTTGCACACTGTACAGTGCTGTCCGACTGTTCATCAGTGCTGCAGACAAGACCAAAAAGGCTCCTTCGTTAAAATTCTGCCAACTTGCATGTAAATTTGAAGCTACTTTCTTCTTTCACAGAGCCAAACCCCTTATATATTAAGTTTTCCACAAGTAAAGCAAAGGCTTTTTTAACGAAAATTCTTATCAAAATACTGTTAGTTGCGTAGTCTGGTTTCTTAATATTGTTACTGCTTTGAAGATTTCCCTCATGAGGCTGGCTGTAGCGTTTAAGGAGATGCTAGCGGGTATGCCATTCATTTCTCATCTCTAACCATGCTGGCAATAGATTACATGGGTCATTACTACCCTGAAGAGGCGGTTTGAAACTGGCACAAAACAGCACCACTGAACCTTATCTAGGGCTGGACTGTAGCACTGCTGCCAGTTAAGTTACACCACCGACTTCTGTGGGTGATCGGGCCTATATGCTGCTACAGACTGAGCACCAGCAAAGAGAATTCTATTAGGTTAACTATTTCATCAGTGAAGCCTCTTCAAATGGCAGAGGAAATAGAACAAAGTTAATTGGATAGAAGAGAATCTGGACTGAAATATGCATAGCACAGAGAGATGAAAGAGGACAGAATGATACAAAAATTAAATTGTGAACAAAATAGGGGAGGCGTGCTGATAAAGGGGTCAGGAACAGTGTGAAGAAGGGCATGAAGACCAGAGGGTAAAAAGCTGATTAGCTGTTAATATACAAGTAGATCTGAAATGATGAGGTAATTGTTTTAGGAAGCAAGAGAGACTTAGAACAGACACACAACAATGATACAGACTACAGAAAAGCCTTTGAAAAAAAATTTTTTTTTTTTTTTTAAAAGAGAGCTTTATACAATAAAAAGAACTAAAAGGGGAATGAGGCTGTGATGGGAAAAAGAATTCAGAAATTGCAAAAGGCATCTAAGCAAAGGGAAAGCCACAGGAAAAGATCCAAACGTGCAATGCATTTAACATCAGCTGCCCAGCATCTGCAATGTCACAGTATTGATGTTTGGTGTCCTGGAGCTTTCCCTTTAAACTGAAGGGGAAATCAATTGAACCTCAAATAGCAAAATTTTGGCTCTGCAGAACATGGCTTTAGGCACCACTTGTAGGCAAAATTCTTGCAGAAAGAAAAGAAAAGAGGACAGGTAATTTAAATCATGATCACACTGAAATGAGTAAAGAAGCACAGCTTCAGAGCAATCACCTCTTAAGTACTAGGATTCAACTTACATTTTCTTTAGAATACTCTCCTGTATTCACCTATTCCTACTTGCACCCACCAACTCCCTAAGCCCAGCCATGTCTTGTAGCTCTGCTCAAAAATACTGTTGAATATAACTCATAAGATCCCTTTCTAATTCTTTTGGGAATCATTGAAAGTGCAACAGAGACCTTAATGTTTCCAAAGGAAGGTAAAGTGTTTTACTGTGGAGCTATGAAAGGTAGCATTAAGCAGTACAAAATATGACCGTAGTAGAAATGTGATGACCTGCTAAACTGCAAGGGTGTCACAGAATCACAGAAAAATTCAGGTTTTAGGGCACCTCTGGAGGTCTCCAGTGCAACCTCCTGCTCAAAGCAGAGCAGGCTTCAAAGTTAAATCAGGTTGCCCTGGCCTATCGTACCTCCATGAGAGATTACCACAAAGATTAAGGATAAGCAGATACTTCTAGGAGCCAATTTTCTTCCGTTCTCTCTGTCAAATCAGAAATAACTGTCTCTGAATTCTGCAAAGCAGCCTCACACATCAGAGAAAAATCAGACTTCACTATTAGTGGGGGAAATGCATTCATTCCGAGTAGATGATGCTTCATATGGATGAAGCAATAGCCCCGATCTAGTCAATGGCATATGTCCCTTGGATGAAAAACAGTGTGGGTTGCAACAACAGTGAATGGAGGCTATTATACCACTTCCTGCTATGAACTCATTCAAAGCTATGCACCAGTTCAAGAGAACTGAAAATTGCATTGTATTGACATTTCTGTTTGGAAGAAGAAAGTGAAGCGCTTCTGACCCCAATAGCTAAGTTTTGTAGAAACTGGTTCTCTCACAGATAATGGATTCACTTCTGTTGCATAAAGCAATGTCCTCATAACTAACATGATTTCAGGGGAAGAACAGAGGGGAAGAAAAGGAAACTTCAGCCCCAGTACCATCAAAATCACAGTAATGTTAGTAGGCTACTTAAGCCACAACGAAGACTGACCTCGGTATCTGAATATGCTAGTGACCCATACAGACACACAGTGAACCAACATTTCAGCCCAGCACCAGACTCCCAGAAATACAGAAATAGCATAGACTGCTGTTAACAGACCTGAAAGGGGGAAGGCTGGGGAAGGAAGGGGAACAGTGGCTTTGGTAAACACCCCAGCTCCCCATACTAAATAGAATCACTGTGCTACACTGAAAAAAAAAAAAAAAACCCAAACCATATAACTTTTGCAAAACAGTCACTGGTTTCCTTGGAAAAGATGTTAAAAATAGGTCTTATTGAACACAGTAAAAGCTGTAAGAGAACTCTTTTGCCTCCAGTTTTACCAAGACTTCCATTAAATGGTGCCGTCATGCAATTATTGTACTGTTAAATAGCAGGCTACTGCTGTGCTTTGTCTAAAGGCCACTAATGCATATACTGGCAAATAGACACTGGATCATTGTCAATGCTGAGGAAGGCAAAGAGCAAACTACAGTCTTAGTCAAAACTGTATTAAACTTCTATTTACCATTGTTTTCATAAGCAGTAAAAGTCAGAAATGGAAGTACAGTGGCTTCTACCTCATAGTCAGAATATTTGGAAGAGTGTTGTTTTATGAATAAGTCTGAAGAACCAGGGTACAGGGGTTGCTAAGACGAACCTGATCATTTCTCTGAATTTGCTTCACATCAAGTGATTGGCACTGTTTAATACAGAAGTACAAATTACAAACCAGTCTCAAACTTGCAATGACGTTTTTTACACAGATTGGTCCCTTTGCCACCAGAGTTCATTGTCATAGTCTCAGTCCTCTGACCTGTGTCTTTGTGCCTTAACCCAAGGATTTAACACAGCCTCTCTGCAGTATCTATCAAGGGCAGCACAACTGAACTGCCCAATTGCCTTAGCTTGTGATAAGAAGTAATTCCTCACTTCCACCACCTGGGACCAGGTCAATCTGGCTTCCACAGTAAACTCTGGGTTAGGAAAGAAGCTGACAGCTGTGCTCAGATAACCTGCATGTTCAACTACTGCGTATGACAACCTCACAGAGTGTTTCTCTCATCACTGAAAGACCCTTACGAAAAGCTGTGATGAAGGGAAAATGCAAAAGGAGCCTGAGGGAAGAGAACAGCCAAAGGAAGAGGTTTTAGAGACATGCATCCCTTGCAACCAAAGAGAGCAGAGTCGGTCTGTCAGAGGCGCCACTAATAGATCCACATAACTCCTAATGGCAGTTTTTGTACATATCCCAGTGTCTGCCATGCGTAGCTCATCCTGCAGGTACCATCATCCATCTTGCAGTCTGTGATGGGGCAGACACCAGTGAACAGCCACTAGGGAAGACTCCTGCGCCAAAGGGGGAGAGACTAAACGAGCTGTCGTTTCTTGCCCGGCTACCATGCTGTATTAGTTCTCTCAAATTTAAAATGTTTTTGATCAGATAAAGCAGCACTACAAGGAACTGTTGCTCACTCATCAATGCCTCTGAAAGAAGACATCACAAATGAGTACAATTTAGGCTGTCAGAACTGTCACTTTCCTACGTGTTTTATTTAATGCAGATTTATTAATCCACATTAACAGTGAAGTGAAAACCTTTTGTTATAGTGAGAAAAAGGAAAGGGATACTGGAAACCTTTCAAGCTCTTACAAAGGCTACTAAACATAGGACAATATTATGAAAACACTTATTTCACAATCCCTAAAAAGAATTAAGCTGTTTCTAATGTGAAACACAATAAACTCTTTCATTATTTAAAATTCAGTGCGAAATATCTGCCTAAGGCAAAATTTTATAAACAGAGACACTTAAAAATATTTGAACATGAATCCATGGCTCTCTTTACACAAGCATTTGCATAATGGACCCATCCTTGTTCCCTGCACAGAGCCCAAGGAAGCTGGCTGTGGGCTAGGATGCTCCCCCAGGCTGTGGAACAGGACAGCAGAGTCCTCTGCTGATGTTCAGCACCTGCCACCTCCCCTTCTTGGCTCCTGTATTTCCATTTTACAGCTCTGCAAGAGGCTGACCAGCAGCGGAGCACAAAATGGCTGCCTGTATCCTGCCTTTCCTTCAGAAACATCACAAATATGCACAAACCCTTTAGAGCGGCAAAGGTGTGAGGCTGGGCTTTTTAGCACCCACAGTTTGCAGACCTCCTGGGTGCACATTGCTACGTCCTGCTCCCACACTGACTGCGTCAAAACTGCACCAATCTGACTGTCTGCAGGGTGCAAGTTGCGCTTATCAAGCTTCACTGTCAAAGCATTGTTCTTGACTTAGATTTAAGGCTTAGACTACTTTAACTTGGGCAAAAGGACCTTGATAAGTAACACAGTGTAATGGAAAAGAATAAATTGCTTTATTAGGCTCACAAACACTGACAAACACTAAATTTCACTCAAGTTTATCATGGTCCCTAAGACTCATTGAAACCTTCCCAAATACATCACCACCTTCAATGACACCCAAGCAATGAGACACTCCAGCTTTTTCATAACTCTCCTGTTGACTGACAGAGGCTTCTCTTACACTGAATTAATTCCTTGTGTTGTTGGAGCTACAGAACAAGCCTCTCATAGCAGCCAAATGTTGTGAGAACCCGATCCTCCTCATCTTGTTCACAAACATACACTTTCAATTTGCTGAACGGCAGTCAATAATATGCTGGAAAATCACAGTGCTGCATGTAACAAGGGGAGCCTCGATGTTCCATATTTTAATTTAAAGGCAAACGGAAGTGAGGGTGTCTACTGACCTGCACTTTAGGACTCATTTCTGTTTGTGCAGAGTAGACATAAAAACACCACCACCTTGCTCCGAGAGCATCATGTGTCTCTGCACAGGCACCACTGTCATGCAAAGCAGAAAAAAGAGGGAATTAAGCCCAGAAAACCGCTGCCTGAATTGTCATTTGACATGAGACCTGGCAAATGCCAAGTGCTCTTTTTGGAGCAAACCAAGACCTTTAACTGTTCAGAAGACATGGCATGTGGAAAGCCTACTATGTGAACTGTAGAAGCTTTAATTCTGCTTTGCCCTTCTTTTCTTGATCTCAGTGCAGTCTATGAACCTATTTTACTGAACAAGCAAGCAAAGAGAAATATCATAAGGTTGTCCAAAGTTAAGTCAAGAACCCTATAGCAAAGACAGGAATACAACCCTAACGATGTATGAGCCTCCTGTCAGCCTCACGCTTGGAAGTCAAAGGCATAATGTTCTTCTGAACCTCAGTCCTATGAACTCCAACCCATTGCACTTTTTGTGATCCGCCTTTGTAGCTTGAAAGAAAACTGAAGTTTTGAGTCCTTTTTTCCAATAAAGTACAGACAATAAAACATACTGCAAGTCTACATTTATTAACCCTCTTGAAACGACACACAAATCAAAATAATTCAGTCACAAGAACTGGGTTTACTTCTGTCTTCAGCAGTTGCAAGATGTAGTTATATTGTAAAATACATTCTTTAATTTGTTTTTGGAGTTCAATTGCGATCTATCATTCCCCATTTCAGTGACATTTGGTTACCGCCATGGTTTTATAATATTAATAACATTATAATCTTCATTACTATGCAAATCTATACCATCTGACAAGCTTCTATTCTCTTCCATGAGCTCCTTTGTTGTTGTGGCCTCATGAATTTCATTATGAGACTAGATTATTATCAAGCAGTGGGAAGGAGGGTGGTGGGGAATAGAGAGAATGACATGGAAATTATAATCTCTTGTTTTAATAATGAACCCAGTTTCATATGGCAGTTCGTTCTTGCACCAGATGCTGCTGAAAGAGAAGGGAGCAGAAGGGAGGAAATTCTTACAAAACTGCTTCTGCACAGTAACCTTTCCAGCAGATGCCACTGGAGGGATGGACTGGAGGGAGACATTCCCCAGCCCTGTGTCTCATTTACATTTCAGATAACAGCCATGATTCTATCCATGTGTTTTTACGATTTGGAGCTTTACGGACAGCAAAAGAAAACAAAATAAAAAAATTCCTGCCATTCAAAAACTGGTGGCCATTTCCTCTCCAATTAAACTGATACCAAACAATGATCAGTCTTAGTATGCAATCACAATACTTGTTTAAAAACTATAATTAATCTTGGAGCAGTCTGTGGCTGTAAAAGTAAGTACAATTTGAGAGAATAGCAAAAAGCTTATAGGAGTGCAAACATTCCTTCCTGCCTGAAAACACCAGGGCCCCATCTCCTGGGCAGGGCACTGATTTCTGAATGTGTTGCTGCAGAGCAGCTGCTCAAGCAGCCGAGGTTGCGCCGCCCTGGTTCCTCTCACTGTCCCGTCCTTCCCAGCTCCACCTTGGTGCCCTTCCTTGTCTCACCCAACATCTGTGTACTTTCAGACTACAGGGAGTTTAGGGGAAAGCTACAACAGGAATACTGATTTTAAGCTGGAAAAGTGCATCGCACCTCCCAGAGTTACCCTGTTATGCTTCCTGGCTGTCAGCAGCCACAGGCAGACATTCCTGCAATGGCTCAAGCCCAGGACAGCCAGTGGGGCTCCGCAGCCAGCTCTGGCAGTGGTGCAACTCCCTGCAAAGGCATGGGAGACATTGCAGCAGGGTAACTATGCTGCTATTATCACACCAGAACGCTATCTAAGATTTTCTTAGTAGCATAAGGATTCACTCCTCTTAAGTCTTATAGAACCAAGCAATTTCTGAAAACAAGTACGATTCCTTAGAAAATAAATGGGTCTCACTAAAGTTGCTCTGAGATCCAATATTAAAAAGAGATGTCTACCTCTGCTGTAAAATTTTGTGTATTACCTGTATTATTGCTTAGTTGTTATTAATACCAAAGTAATCTCTTTTATTAAAACCTACAATGCTCTCTACAAAGGACCACACATAGAACATATTTTTGAGGTTTAGTCAATTGTAGAAAATCTGATCACCATTAAGTATGGGATTATCTTCTCCCTTCCTATTAAGTATGATTACACATCAGTTAACTTGATGTCGTGGTTTAGCCCCAGCCAGCAACTAAACACCACGCAGCCGCTCGCTCACTCCCCCTACCCCGATGGGATGAGGGAGAGAATCGGAGGAGTAAGAGTGAGAAACACTCCTGGGTTGAGATAAGAACAGTTTAATAATTGAAATAAAGTAAAATAGTAATTATAATAATAACAATATAATAATGATAATAACAATAATAATATACAAAGCAAGTGATGCACAATGCAATTGCTCACCACCCACCGACCAATACCCAGACAGTTCCTGAGCAGCGATCGCTGCTCCCCAGCCACCCCCCCCCCCCCCCCCAGTTTCTATACTGAGCATGACACCATATGGTATGGAATAGCCCTTTGGTCAGTTTGGATCAACTATTCTGGCCGTTCCCCCTCCCAGTCCCTTGTGTACCTGGCAGAGCAGGGGAAGCTGAAAAGTCCTTGACTGGTGTCAGCACTGCTTAGCAACAACTAAAACATCAGGGTGTTATCAACATTATTCTCCTCCTAAATCCAAAGCACAGCACTATGCCTGCTACTAGAAAGAAAATTAACTATCCCAGCCAAAACCAGGACACTTGATCATGTGAATTTAACACTAACTGCTGTTGTTTATTAACGAATTTGTTAGAGGTCTCCCCTTCTCAAAGCACACATTTTAGTACTAGAACAAGACTTAATCTCCAAAAACTCCATGAATTGTGTAATTATTCTAAGCTATTTATCACTCACAAAATTCACAGAAAAGATTAGTAAACTTAACATGAATACCCAATTTTAAAAGATATTTTGTATTATTTATCAAAAATAAGTGTGAATTAATATGCTACATTACGTGACCTACAGCGTAAGATTTCTTTGGCTTTTTTTGCTATTTAAAACATATACTCAAATGCCAATATAAAACAGTTTATATTTTAAAATGCAAACTAGTAATTCATACCTATACGTTAATTAAACCACTTCCAGTTTTCCTATTTTCCTAGTGGGGGCTGTCAAAAATCAGAACTTTCGTCATACTGAAGTCACACCAAGATGCTCAGAGTTCTCTTTGTTCTCCTCCTCATTAAGGAAAAACCTGTCATTAAGAGAATCTATTTAAAGCAAGCAGGGAAATGTGTTTGGACTTTGATTATGGCAATTAAAACCCCCTGCTATTCAAAGATGGTGCTTTTTTATTATTTAAATAACATTTCACGTTCTTCTAAGACATTGTACTAAGAAGATTGTTAAATTAGGTGATAAAAGGTTACTTTTGTCTCTGAAGCTGAAATATGTAACTATTATTTCTTATCTGTCTGGAATTAGAAAAGCTTCAATATCATATATTTGAAAGAACTCATTATCAAAATTCACCAGACTACATAAAACAAACAAATGCTTCACTTCCTGCCCTTGTTTAATCCCAGCTAGACAATTTCTTCTGCTTTTTGAAAAGGAAGATTTCTTTCAACATTTGACAGAGCAATATCTTTTTATTTTCAACTTGCACAAAGCATGGTTGGGAAGCCATAACCACCACCTTTTCAAAGCATGAGAAATAGGACAGTTGTCAGGGATATATTTTAAGAGGAAGGCTCAGACAGAGTAGGGTAGGTAAAGAAAAACAATGTTCTTATCTTTTTTTTTAAAGCCAGAACAAGACTAACATGCAACTGAAAGGGGCCAAGTAGGTCAGATCACAATGCACAAGGAAGTACTACAACACAAAATCTTAATTCTCTTTACCTCCTACAGATTTGAATGTTGGCAAATTATTCACACCAGACACACAAATTTCTACTGGCAATATCCAGAGAGCTGAAAATCCTATGATGAATTACATTTTCATGTAATTTCAAAGTTTTGACAACTAATCCATCCTGCTGAAATTACATCATTTCAGATCTCTGAGCAGACTTGCGAAGCACCATCAGTTTTTAGATAACCCAACAATAATATTTCCATCACTGACCTTCAAACTTATATTTCCCATTAAAATCCAAATGATATTCGTCTAACAATGTCAGGATGCTGCTTTTTCACTCCTGGACAGATATGCAGGTGGACTTATTTCTAATGCAGTTTTGATCAAAAGTAAAAGCACAAAATCTATGCTCAAAATATAACAAAAGGCAAAGCAACAGCGTGAAGGATAAAGAATATACATGTACATCAAATATACGTATGTTGTATTTTTCCAAATAAATGTGGAAACAGTTACACAAAAGAAATTTATGTGAGCTGTCTCATCACTGCTGAACTTCAGCTCCTGAATTTGTCACCCACTGTTTATGTAAAAGAAAAAGGCTCTCCGCTGTGAAATAATAAAAATGTTATAAAAACATATATTGGATTTCCCTCACTGCCCTACAGCCATCATTGAAATGCTTACTGCTCTCCTGTCAGCACCAAGGAAGTGAGAGTTTCAAGAAGGAACACGTCCGTTCGACACTGCCACATGTATCAAGAGAACTGGCAGCAATATCGTTAACAGAAAATATTTCTAGAGATCAGAGGTTCTGCTTTTGCCCTGCATCCACAGGGCCCTTCTCACGTACCCTCAGAGCCAGTCCCCGCTCTCCTACCTGGCCGGGCCATGGAAGGGCAGGGCAGGCACTGTTGGTGGCGAGCACTGCCACCGTCCCCTGCTCGGCACCGCGGGCTCCAGCTACTGCAGGTCAGCACTCCAAAAGAAACGCCCCGACACGGGCCAGGCTCGCAGCATATGCGACTACCAATTCCAATACCATCACACCAGTCAAAACCACTCAGCAGTATCTGACTAGTTGACTATGCCTTTATCCAGCAGGCTTAATTTCAAAAACAAGTAATTGTATTGATTCTTCTCCCTCTGTCTTTTATCTTTCCAAGATGATCCATTGTCTTGTTGCAGACTTAACCATCCCCAGTCAAATCTACTGGTAAGCCAGTCCAGCACTAACGTTTTTGCCTGTGCTGCTTTAGCACCTAAGAAGTCTGAAGATTCAGTCATGAAATCCTATAAATCAAGACATATAAATATAAAATAGAAAGGCTCAAAATCCAATTGCTAGCCTGTATCCTAACTGTTTTAATGGACTCTGAAGCTTACACGACCCACAGCACATTAAAATTCCCCACATTTCTGCAAGATTAACTACAGGGCCTGAGTGTCAGAAAAGCAAGAACTGGCACACAGTCTGAAGAGGGATACTCAAAAGTTTAAATTGATCTGATTTTCTGACACTTGTTTCAGAAGTCATGTTTTCAACCTCCTAAGGCTCACCCAATTATAGCTTTACTAATGAAAAAGAGAATAAGCTAAACTATTTTTCAGTGATAATGCATATTAATGAGGAACTGCAAAATACATTAGACCATTCTACCTTTCAAACTTCATGCATTTAAAAAGCATAAACGGTTTGGCATTGCACTTCAGAAACACAGCCGTTTTTAATAGGCTCTCTTCTGCAACCTTGAGTTAAATAGGATTCTTTTCATTTCTTGTTGACTCCTAAACGGGAGCATATTAACCTATTATAAGTATTTTTCTAAATACTAGCAAACTATTTTTTTCCTCTGTGCTTTAATTAAAGGACATCTACCCTTCTAATAGGTATTTAATAGCAGGCAATTTTTTTTTGAGATCTAATACACTAAGGTTGTCTTGCGGTAACTGCATGTTAATAGACATTAAAGATTACAGAGCCCTGGTAAATAGGATAATTATAAATGACTTAATGTCAAAGAACTATGGAAAATTCCTTGAAAGGAGTATCTTAGTAAGAGAGGGCAGAAATACTGTTTGACAGTTATCAAAACTGAAGACTTTTTAAATTTTAAAAAAAGAGTCTGTCTTCAAGAACCATCTCAACCTACAAAACCCAAGACTCAGTACTCACAACGATAAGCACTATGCATGGCCATTGCACAGAAAGTCCTACCTATTTTTGACTTTTGACCCCTTCAGCTTTCATGCAGTCCAACGTGCTTGTTGGTAGATGGTATTGACACAGCCCTACATAATTCAAAAAATTACAAAAGGCAAGAAAATAGTAGAAAACTAGAGTCAATGGGAAGCTAACAACTTAAATAGTTTGCTGAATCTGCACGTTGTTTTTATACAGTGAATTTGCCTAGGTAGAGGCCTATCCAATAGGGGGTTAAATATCATCGCTGAACTGCAGTCCTTACCAACTTCAATGGAAGACATCAATTGGTCCTCCTAAAATTCTAACAAAAGTCAGAGCAGGTAAGCAGCAGCCAGCCTATAAACCTGATCCCATGCACTTATACTGTCTGGTACACTATGGGCAAGGAAAAGTACTAAAAGATAAATCTTATACAAAGCTATTTTGCACTGTGAATAGTAATCAGAAGCACATACAGATGTCTGCTACAAGGTTAAGAAAACCTTTTATTTGCTCTGAAATCCCTAGAATAGACTCTAAACTTATAGGTAAGACATACACTGTTAGAGCTATGAAAAGTAATTCACAATTTAGCATTTAGTAATCATAAATATCACCATAACTCTGATGTAATCCAGACTTTGGCCATTCAACAAAATGCAAAGACTTGAACACTGCAAGTCAGCAATGATTGAATAGTAAATACCAATGGCTTGTGAGACCCATAACTGAGCTGAGGTCATAAGGCTGTGTAATGGAATTGAACAGTTAATGCTGATACTTTAATTTATTGTAATGTTAGACACTGAGGTATATATTATATTTTAATTCTTTAAAAAAAAAATTAAAACCAAAATCACTTTGCCTCTATCAGTTTAGTTAAGTGTGACTGTGGTGCCTATACACAACGTATTTGCAACCACCAGAAGCAGAGGAAGGAACTTAAATGATATCAATTATTCAGACACAATTACCACAACTATTACACAGTCTGCCCATACAAACTTCTAACACGTCTCATTGCACCTATTTCAATATTAATTATTCACTAAAGCATTGGAAACACAATACCTAGTGAAAAGTGAAATGCTTTGCAAAATTGTGTCTGTCTTGACAGAAAAATTTCAGACAAAAATCAGTAGACATCAAAATGTCCTTCTCAGTCTTAAACAAAACGTTCCAATCCTCCCCAATAAAAATAATTCCTCATTTCAAAAGCCTGTAACAATGAATTGTGCAGAAATTTGAAAGGAAGGAAACATTCGGAATTTATAAAAATATCTTGCTTATACCAAAAAATATTTACGTAATATTTTAAAAATGCCAGAATCTCTTCAGCTCTAATTATTTCAAACATGGAAAAGCATCCACATTTGGCACTTGAATTTTGTGACTTTGCAATCCTTGTTCTTGTAATTGTTCCTAAACCAGGGAAAGATAGTATTTGTTTAAAAGAAACATAAAGCATACTAGTAATTATACTTTATTTACTAAAACCAACTGTTATTACTCAAGTTATTAAAAAGAATACTATCTAATCCCTGATAAAATCTTGTGTTAAATTGGATTAATTAAAATTAATAGAATTACTTTTACAGAAGACATTTTATCCCATTTTTATATCCAGCATGTTTCAATTCATAATTAGAACAGATGCAATGAACGTATCAAATGAAAACAATTTCATACTAAAACCTGAAAAATGTGTACTTTTTCCTATTAATGGACCCAATAAGAGCACAAATAGTCATTAAAACATGGCCTATGATTTAACATCCACAGTTAATGATGGTATTTTAATTCTCAAAACCAGAAGCATCTTAGTTTCATCATCTCTGCTTTCTGGGAATGTATTGTGTAATTTTGACAGCTGCAGGATGTGTTATACTTCAAAGGAAACAGGAAACCAGCTTGGGATGTCTTTTTTGATTCCACCTCGTTTGACCTCCTGCTATACAGATAGCTATCCATGAAACTGGACTGACACTGTATTTGCAAGCTGACTGTTCCTATTTCACAGAATATTTCTGGAGATGTTACGGTGGAAGACAATGAAAAATATAAGCCTCAACCAGAATAGCTCAAGCTTTAAAACTCTGTCAAGCTTTATCACGAATTAACTTTTCTTTTAGTTTGGGAGCAAAAAGTAATGCAGTTTATGTTTTCTAGCCTTTCATTGTTTCCATTGTCTCCAAGTTTCCTCTTAGATGGTAAGGTCTGTAGAGAATGGCCCCATCTTTTGATTATGTCTGAAAGTCCCAGTACTCCAGAAATAATATCAATAGCTAACAGTGTTTAAAAGGAGCCGCTTACATTAAAACACATATAACAAAGTTCCGTGCAAAAGCTTACTTCTTCAAAAGCCAGAAATAATGAAGTGCATCTGGAGCTATATCTAATAGGTCTTTAAAATGGCCACCTACTACCAAGAACTTTGGGAATGAAAGGACTCAGCATCAAACTCCAGAAAAACTGCCGGGAAATCCTTACATCTGCTCAAGGATGAACACCAGCATGCCTGAAGGACAGAACCAGCTGATTTTGGAGTCTATATTCTTTTCAGTCAAACCAGGAAGAGTTTACTTCAGGAATTTAAATCTAAAATGTGGCTTGGGATTTTTGACTAAACATTCATACATTTCTAATTAAAAAAAACCAAACCAAACAAAAAAAACCCCTACCTTTCAGCAGTATTTAAATGTATTTCAATAAACCAACTCTTAAAATATTTTGTCAAGCATTCTTCCTTTCAAAAGAGAGCTCTGTTTAATAAGCAAGACATCAGTGAAAAAGAAAACAAATCGCATTTCAAATCCAAGGTGATGCATACTTTACAGAGAAAAATGACTTCCTTAGACATGCTTATAATCAGCTCAACACCGTTATCCAACAGCTCTCCTTTAAACATTAATCATACTACAGTGCTTGCTTTCTTTCAGATTTTTGTCTCATGTTGGTTTTGTTCCCTTTTCCCTGTTACCTCCAGAAAATAGAACACACAGACTCGTATCAATAAAGTAATTCTACATTAAGGATAACTGGCTAATTACACTCATACACAGTCTTCAGGCATCTTTTCCTTCTGTTTAAGGTAGATGTAAATCTATCCTTTTTTTAAACAACAACGGCCCATTTTATCAAGAGAATGTGAAATTTGGAGGAAAATGTAGTTAGAAATCACCTTGAGATGCGCAAAACACCGACTTAATCAACAATTCAAAGATATTGCTGCTTCTTACTTCATCACATATGACAGCAAATGAAAATGTTTTTAATT
This sequence comes from Pelecanus crispus, assembly GCF_030463565.1. Classification (NCBI taxonomy): domain Eukaryota; kingdom Metazoa; phylum Chordata; class Aves; order Pelecaniformes; family Pelecanidae; genus Pelecanus; species Pelecanus crispus. The sequence goes on from NC_134650.1 coordinate 37,423,644, forward strand.
CTGTAATATTGACTCTTCCTCTAAATAGAAAGCTTTTATGTCCATTTATTTTCCTATGTTTCTAGGGAAGGTAGAATTTGTCCAAGTCATAGAATCACAGAATGCTTTGGGTTGGAAGGGACCTTTAGAGGTCATCTAGCCCAATCCCCCTGCAGTGAGCAGGGACAGCTTTAACCAGATCAGGTTGCTCAGAGCCCCATCCAACCTGACCTTGAGTGTTTCTAGGGATGGGGCCTCCACCACCTCTCTGGGCAACCTGTGCCAGTGCTTGACCACCCTCATTGTAAAAAACTTCTTTCTTATGTCCAGTCTAAATCTATTCTTCTTTAGTTTAAATCCATTACTCCTTGTCCTGTCACAACAGGCCTTGCTAAAAAGATTGCCCCCATCTTTCCTATAGGCCCCCTTTAGGTATTGAAAGGCCGCAATAAGGTCTCCCCGCAGCCTTCTCTTCTCCAGGCTGAACAACCCCAACTCTCTCAGCCTGGCCTCATAGGAGAGGTGCTCCAGCCCTCCGATCATTTTGGTGGCCTCCTCTGGACCCGCTCCAGCAGGTCCATGTCCTTCTTGTGCTGAGGGCCCCAGAGCTGGACGCAGTGCTCCAGGTGAGGTCTCACCAGAGCAGAGCAGAGGGGCAGAATCACCTCCCTTGACCTGCTGGCCACGCTGCTTTTGATGCAGCCCAGGATACGGCTGGCTTTCTGGGCTGCAAGCGCACGTTGCCAGCTCATGTCCAGCTTTTCATCCACCAGTACCCCCAAGTCCTTCTCCACAGGGCTGCTCTCAATCCCTTCATCCCCCAGCCTGTACTGATATCGGGGTTGCCCCGTCCCAGGTGCAGGACCTTGCACTTGGCCTTGTTGAACCTCATGAGGTTCCCACAGGCCCACCTCTCCAGCTTGTCCAGGTCCCTCTGGATGACATCTCGTCCTCCTGGCGTGTCACTGCTACTAGTCATTACTACTTCAGGTACAGCCATTATGACCATCTGTAAAACTAATAAATAAGGTATAGGTGAAAAAATATATACCAGAAGATGTCCATTTTCCAAAGCGCATTATTATTCCTGTCTCTTAGTTGGTAGCACTTTAGGAGCTTCCTCTTTTAGTTCATTACAACACTGTGGATTTCTTCTGATATCCGAGTGCTTCAAGAGAAATAATCTGGCAATTAGCGTTAGCTAATGGATACTTCAGAACTTTTCCTCCTATTGCAAAGCTGCATACACATTCTCCAGATTACTGTCCCACTGATGTATTTTGTAAAATGATGTACCTTTAAAATTTCATTATTATTGATTGCTACCCACTTTCTGCAATGCACAGGGCATCCTGCTGCCTCACAATCCTTCCTATTCTGAGTCAGGGAAACTAGTTTTTAATATCTTTCTTTGTCCTCATCTCAATTTTGTAGGCAATGGGGGGGAAAAAAGGCAGGCAAAAAAAAAGGGGGAAAAAGAAAAAAGATTTTTTTTTTGTCAAGCTGAACTCCCAAGACTCCCCTTATACAATATAAAAATCTGAAATGCGTGTTACTCTTGCTGTTTTTTATATTTATAATTCATTTCATCAGACTTTCTTTCATGTATCTATAAAGTGATTCAAGCAACAGAAATGGTCTGAGTAAATACTGAGTTGGTTTTCATTTTATGCCTGGAACAACTAGGCTTGCAGATATGAAATTTCAGTTATTACATTTAACATAGAGAACTATAGCCCTTGAAGCATATGAAGTTATATTAATCTCCAACAAATGGGACTTGGCTTGCACTCAGGGTAAATCATTATGCAGTGCTACTTCCATAATAGCTTTAATTAAACCTGTTCTCTTTTTGGTCAGGTTGGAGACCACAGAAGGGCACAGTTGGCTGTCTGAGCCTTTTGGCTATGACGGTGGTAATGGTCAAAGCACTGCACAAGCCAGTATCAGTTTTTGATATGCCTTGCTAAGGTCATTTCTATCCACAGTACAGTAGCAAGAGGCAAAAAGAAACATAACCAAGGGTAACACATGTATTTGTAGCTGGCCAAGTGAAAAGTGCATTTTGTTGATGCACCACAGGAGAAATAGCAGCACTGGATTGCTCTGCTAAGTGTGAAAAACATCTTTTGTCTTAAAACATGACTAACAGAGCTACCACCGATCACAGCTTGTATATAGCGTGCCTTCCACTAGGGACTTATCTTTGTAGACATTTCTATATACTCAGATAGTCAAAATGGATCTTTCTTTACTCATAAATGAGACAGATTCCATGGGTTCAGATGCAGTTATGGCTCAGATAGAAACCATAAAAACGGTGACAATGAACCAGATTTGGTTCGGCTCCATGATAGTCCTCCCCAACTAGAATCCAGTTCAGGACTCAGTGTAGTAGGTGTGGGTTAAACAGCTCAAAAAAAACCAATCTCTGGCCCAAAGATTTTCCACCCAAGGCAGAAAAAGCCAAACAGCAAAAGAATCATTATTCCCATCTGCAGGAAGGAACGATTTGCACAACATCCCACAGGGGAGTTGGAGTAAAACTAAAACTCAGAGCTGATAAGCCCAGCTTGCTCCATCATCTGCCTGCAAAAGATGGTGCAGACATGACACTACTGTTTAAGACTCTCTGAAATTAAAAGGATTTTGACCCCACGTGGAGTCATAGGTATTCAGTATCCATGAAAAATAAGAACTACATAAGAAGGACTAAGCAAGATAGACAGAAAGAAAATGCATATGCTTTTTATGGAGGTTGCTGAAATACATTTTCCTTTTTTAACTATGCTGTGGAGCTCAGTAGGAAAGCTGATTTATCCTGGGAGTGCACAGCAGTTGCTCCCTGCTAGAGCTGCTGTTTAAGTTTAATTGGAATACACAGCACTTTTGTAACATTTATATCACGGAGAACATTTAAGAAAAGCAGAAAGACCCTTTCAATTTGACACACTTACTTCTGTTGTGATCCTGATCACTGAACCCAAGTGGAAATATGATCCACAGAATGATTTCTTTGCTGCCTGTTTCAGTCAGGAATTCCAGAGGCAGAAGTGGCTGCTTGCGGAGGAGAAGAAAAATGGGCCAAGACTGGCTAACTCAGGGGACTGGCAATGGGATATGGAGCCTTTCATCTACAGGTCACTGCTCTGAATCCAGCACAGGGCTGTAGCAACCAAAAAGTTATTACCATCAGATTGAGGTTCACTAGCCTAAGAGAAATCATTGAAATGGCTTCAGCTTCATATAGGCACTCACAGCAGAGAAAGTATTGTTACAATTAGCAGAACTGCATAGTCATCAGCAATGGGGAAGCTTTTGGCGTTTTTCTATGTTCCCAGAAACAGAATGGTGTCACTGAAAAAAATCCTGTAATGCTTCTTTTGACCAAGAAAATTTATCATAAACCTGAAGACTTGGGGGGGGGGGGGGAAGGGGTGGTGTCCATTTTTATAATTATTTTAGTTTTATTTAGGCTCCTTTGGTAGTTTTCTTTGCCTTTCCCCATGCTGTAGATCAGATGATAAAAGTTGCCTAAAAATGACTTTTCCTAAAAATTAATTTACACGAATACTGCGAGGTGAAAAATCGCAGCATCTTCAAAGGCCAGGGAAGGAGAAAATTCTTCTGAGGAAAATTGCAACAACTTTGCAGGGAAACAAAATTATTACCTGAGTGTATCTAGATAAAGCTAAAATCCCCACTCAGAAGTGCAGCAGTGGTGCTTGATCAGAGCCAAACCTCAGACACCTCACAATCCTCCCCCTGATGATTCCACAGCAGCTCAGACTGCATCTGCCATTGTGGTGTCTCCAGCCGTGGCACTGTGTCCAGGTGAGAAACCTGGCTTATAAGAATGAACAGTGTGACACATCCAAACCAGAGCCTTCCACTGTTAATACACTTGCATTTGGTTCAAACATTAAACACGAAGTATTTTTAACTGAAAGCTTCCAATTTTCCAGAGAAGGGGGACGGGGAGCGTAATCTATAAAATTTCAAGGAAAATTTTAGCAAATGCTACTGCAGAGCAACCTTAAAATCAGAGTATAAGGATGACTAGCAATTAGTTTTGTATCTACAATGTATCTGAAAGAGATTTTCTACATACCTGCCTGCCTGTATTCCACAATCAGGAATTGTGATAATTGGGTGGTTCTTCAGGATATATGTGACTTGCAGTGTTCACATTGCCCGTCTCAGGCTTTGATGCTTTTGTTTTTCTAGAATCATAGAACAGTTTGGGTTCGAAGGGACCTTTAGAGGTCATCAAGTCCAACCCCCCTGCAATAAGCAGGAATATCTTCAACTAGATCAGGTTGCTCAGAGCCCCATCCAACCTGACCTTGAATGTTGCCAGGAATGGGGCATCTGCCACCTCTCTGGGCAACCTGTTCTAGTGCCTCACCACCCTCACTGTGAAAAAATTCTTCCTTACATCTAGTCTACCCTCTTTTAGTTTGAAACCATTACCCCTTGTCCTATCACAACAGGCCCTGCTAACTGTCTGTCCCCATCTTTCTTATAAGCCCCCTTTAGGTATTGAAAGGCCGCAATAAGGTCTCCCCGCAGCCTTCTCTTCTCCAGGCTGAACAACCCCAACTCTCTCAGCCTGGCCTCATAGGAGAGGTGCTCCAGCCCTCCGATCATTTTGGTGGCCCTCCTCTGGACCCGCTCCAGCAGGTCCATGTCCTTCTTGTGCTGAGGGCCCCAGAGCTGGATGCAGTACTCCAGGTGAGGTCTCACCAGAGTAGAGCAGAGGGGCAGAATCACCTCCCCTGTTTATTGAAACACTAACCATCTTTGCTTATGGATATATTAATTGTGTCATGCATATAGATAATCCACTGAAATCTAAAGCACCACTTACCCATCCTCTAAGCAGCACAACACTGGCTGTCCCTCTGCTTCTATTCAGAGCACCATACACCAAAAAAATGGTTAAAAGCCTCCCTGATATTACAACAAAGAAGTGCCAAAAATAGGCACCTTTTTTTTTCACCATTTTGAACAAATCATCACAGAAGGGATTACTTGGCTGTAGCTGTTTGACAAGAATTTTGTCAACCCTTTCTATTTAATGACATGACTTTCTGCAACTAACACTAAGCCCAGTGAAGTGACTCTACTGTGGCTTATACAATGAGACAGTAGCCTCCTCCAGAATCCCCATACAGCATTAATATACCCTTCTTAACCGAGAAGCAACTAACCACATTCTGCCACCAAAGCATTTGGGAAAGCTAAAGCCAAGACTGGATTTAGGCAGAGACATTCCTGTTGTATTTTGTATTCTGGTTAATATTCCTGATTTTATCAGTCACGTTGTATAGGTGCAAATGTTACAGCAGAGGCCACACAGTTATTCAGAGTTTAATAGTTAAAGAGATGCTTGTGCTAAATAAATTTGTGCAGTTCCATTGTGCAAATCTGCGTTCAGTAGGTCTCATCAAATGTTGTTGCCTGGTATGCCTGGATTGGTTTAATAGCATGTTCAGCTGTAGAACAAAACATGCAAGGGCAACAGTTCAAGAGTCTTGATCAGTCCTTTCTTACTCTGCAGGTACATGTAATGTTTCTGCAGTTAGAGAACACATATATATAAACACATGGTCACTGGATTTCTTTATTGATGAGAAAAATGTTTCTGTGTATTTATGATAACAGCTCTACAAAGTACTCTGAACATTATGCAATTTAAAGCCTTATGAGTACTCAAATGTAATTTAAAAAAAACAAACCAAAAAATGCTGCAAATATTTACAAGATGCAAAGAGACTGTTAGAAACCTATCGGTATACAACAATAAAAATGCAATATGCACTGTGAAACTTCACATGCTTCACACTACAAAATGTTACACAACGACACTAAAGATATGTTCCATAGATAGAATTTAATTCAGGGGTATGATAGATACCTGAGTCTGTAACAGTCACTCCAGGAAGCATCCATTTAGATGCACCCACAAAAGCAAACAATGCCTTTCCTATTTAAGAATAAAACAGAGATTACAAAAGAGCCAACCTCTAGTGAAGTATATGAATGGAAATCCCAAGGTTTCTTTCTAGAAGATATAGAACTATTAAAGGAAGCTGGGATTTTGTAAAGGTTAGGCTTCACAATTCTGCCTTTTGATCATCTTGCAATAAATGGCCCATTTATTTGAACTTTTTGACATGTTAGTTAGGTGCACAATGTAGTTTGACCTATAATTCTCAGCTCAGCTGCCAGGCATATCTCATATAGTCAGCCTTCTCCACATTTAGGTATGTCTGTAGAACAATAGCCAGTTCTGTTATATGAGCCAGTTTTAAGCACTGTAGATAAAAACCTAGTCCCAGTGAAGCGAGCGTCATGGCTTCAGCAAAACAGATACTATACCATATATTATGTAATTATATTCCTGTAGTGAGGAAGAAACGAAAAGTATCTCAATGAAGTAGAAAAGCAATTAAGTTAATTGCTATCCTATACTGTTTTAAGGGCATGCTATCCTTTCCCAAACCCTCTTGTAGGTTTCCACAGCAATGATTCTTTTTCTGTACTCAGCTTTGTAGGATGACTGTGAAAAACTACAGGAAATCACTGACTTGGATACAGAAGGGAGACTGAGGGCCACGACTGAAGTAGAGACTTTTCTTTATTAAATTAACATCTGCACCAATTTACACAACTATCCAACATATCCCATGAGTTGTGCTTTTACTTTCCAGATGTGAGGGGCTACCACAGAGAAAGGATGGGAAAAGATCAACCTCAGCAATGAGAACTGAAAAAAGCCACAGCAGCCCATCACGTACTTCCCATGAATCCTAACAGTCAAGCTGAAAAGCACCGCTGCTTGATAACCCTTTGCCCTACAAGACAAAGGCACTGGGTTAGATGGTGTTTGACCATCCACCAGTCTCAGGGAAGCAGAGCCTAAACTCCCTCTGCTAACTTGAAGTCTCCTACAGACACCCACCATGCTGTGCAAAACAACAGCCCGACTCCAAAGAGAAGCTGCAGAGCAGTAACTGAGAAGTCCCACCATTGCCAGTGTCACCCCAGGGTAGGATTCAAATATGTGGTGCAAATCAGCTGAGCCTGAGTGTGCTGCTCCCAGAAGTATATAGGCAGGGATGACAGGACAGTGATGAACAGTGGTAGGTTTTTTTCAAAATGGAATTTAAATAACCTAGGAGACAAAGGAAATCTTTAGTAAGGCAAAATATGGTTGAAGGGGAGTGACTGCTTTGTCATGTTGGTAACAATAATAGCAAGGAAGCAGTACAGGAAAAGCAGGGGAAGGTAATGTCTTGGGATAGTTATGGGTGGCCAATCCCATGCATGCATTTCTGCTCCCAAAATCAGATCTAGCTAAAAATTCTCCACAGTCACCATGACCATAACATGCCCTGAAGCTCCTCACGCCTCAGCCAGCCTGCTCAGAGAATTTCCACTTCTGCCACATTCTCCATGCCTATATTCCTATATCTCCATATTCCTCATTCTTCTGCCAGAAGACACATCTCAGCCTGTCCTGCTGCACGGTCCCCCAGGCATCTACAGGCAGCTGACACTCATTGCAGCTTCCTCATCTATCAGGGAAACCATGTGAGCTTCTTGCTAGGAACACGACTCCTCACTGGCTCAAGAACAGTCCTGCCTCCTGCCACTGCAGGGCTTTCAGAAACCTGCGCAGAGGCTGCAGTAATTCAGCATTCAATTGGTAGACTTGGCAGGAAAAAAAGGGAGTGCAGGGATCCAGTCCCCAACATGTATCTAGCATTTGTCTGTAACAATGGCACACCATAAGCTTTTGGAAAAAAAATTACGTTAAAGCCTTTATCCTGTGAGATATTATGTTAAAGATGATGTTAAAGACTTCCTCTGACTCTCACCCTGCCAAGCTCAGTACCTCCTGATTTCTTTAATCACAAGAAGAAATCCAGTTACACATACACAACCTTTTCTATTTCTCTCCCATTCTACCCAGTCTGTTGTGTTTGTGCTTAGAACCTTTCATTCTTGTTTTTCTGTGTGCATTATCCACTAAATATTATTCTTCTGGATATCTGTGATACCTACTGAATTAAGTAGTTAATATTAAGATGAATACCCCGTATGTTTAATATAACAAACACTTCCTAGACCAATATATGGTGGACAACTGGCATGCTTTCAGTACATTGCAAGGTACTGATTTTGTGGGCATTGACTCCTTCTATTAATTATGTTAGCATAGCCAAATGATAACATGATCACTATATTCCTCACTAATGCTGCCACAAGGCATGTACCTGATGCATGATGTTAGCCACATGGATACTAAATTATTTATAACACCCATAAATTTTGGAGGGGTAAGAGAAATGGGACTTAAAATCCTTAATCTTTTGTTAAAACTAAACACTGAAATGAACAGTATCAAGGGATGAGATAAACACCAAGGTTTTAAGGAATTAATGATACATGAAATTGCATCTTTTTGCTCTGAGTGATCCTGCAAATCAGAGGTAACAAACAAAGGTCAGGAAAGTAACACTTGAAAAGCTACAAAAATAGAGCAGTTGGGGAAAAAAAAAAATCATAAAAATGTCACTATGACATCTTTGTTAAAACCCCACACCTAACTATCTAATCGCAAGTGTAACACCTGAGTGCCAGTCTCCTTTGATCTATAGTTTGCTGTCTGGAGCTGAGCAAGCAAGCCGTTCTTTTCTTGTCAATGGGTAAAATACCTTGAAAGCAAGAGAGCTGTGCATATTGATTAGAAGTTCCTCAGGTGTTTTAGTATTTCCCACTTTGCACCCACCAGGCACACATTTCGCATGCAGCAAACGTGTCAAAACAACATATCTACATCCAAAAATTCTTCATACATTTCACCCTTTGGGAAAACAACCACCGTTTTCTGAGGTATAGAAGCCTAATTTTATAGAGCAAAAGGCTTATTAATGCAGTCCATGTATGTGGTCTAATCCTGGCACTCCACGACTGCATGCAACAAGCATGGTCCTGAATTACAGGCCTTCCCTGTCCGACACACATCCCTCATACTTGGCACTCTGCTACAGTCAGCCGAACTCCTGAAACAGTTAAGAATTTACTGTGCATAATCTCTTTCATCATGTCAGAATAATCTTAATTTTTCCCTCAGGTTGCTTCAGAGTACTTGTGAGAGAGAAAAATATTTGACACTGTAGTTCCCTCAGCACTGTTGATCAGCTCCGTGGACTGCAAGGTGAAGCGTAAGCTGGGAGCACAATGTATGGCTGGCTATACAGCATGTAAGAGTTTACCAGATAGTAAGGAGAGTTAGGATAGCATTGGTAGCCTTACTACCTCATTCTCTGTGAAACTCTACTGGGTAAAGCTGAGAAAGAAGGGAAAAAAAACCCCAAAACCAAAAACAGGAGGAAAAAGAGCAAGACCCTGCTCCAAGTGAATTCATTATTTCCATTTTCAAGTAAGCATCTTACTGCATTCTCCAAGGGCACCAGAGAGCAAACAAACAATAACCAATACTAAATTTCTTATAAAACCATGATCAATAATTGAACTATAACTGTGGTACGGTTTGTATGCTCTTTGAGTTTCAAACTTGGTAATTACTTTAGATCACCCATCAATAATTGTTCACCATTTGCAGGTTTTCTTACACTGTCAGCACAGTAGGATCCCTTCCTCTTGAAAAAACAGGCTTTTCTAAAAAACATTTGGTCAGCCCCACATTATTGTATGCCTGAATTTTATGCTATAGTAACAGGATGAAAAAGAATTGGGCTATAGGTCAGATGAAGTACAGTCACGCACCCTGAATTTTCCCCTGCTATATGCTTAATATAAGAAACAGTAGATATACTGCAGCTATACCTAGAGTCACTAGCTAATAATTAAGTATTTATGATTTCATCTCCTTGCCAATTTTATACTGCATACTGAAGGAGGCAAACTGTATTAATCTGATACAAAGACCTATTGTTTGGAAAAATAATATGTCTCTCCGAGATCTGCATAACCATCTGAAATACTGTTTATTTACCTCTTCAGTTCTGTTTAATATGTATTTGGGACTATAACATACCATCTAAATGCTGTCTCTCAAGTGTAATACTCTTCTCCCTGTTAATTGTGGAAAACGTGGATTTTTGTGCGCTTTCAGAAAATGAAAGAAGGTCATGACATTCTAGTGGGCTTTTTTTATGGTTTATGAAACCTTCATTAAATTTTTAGAAGACCTGGCCTTGAGTGGCTTGGGAGAAAGCAAAAACCTCAGAGTGCTTCTGGGGAACATCACCTGTAATTTATTCACTTTGTATGCTTTTTATGGTGCAGCTCAAGACAGATGCATGACATGATTCCAACATCCACAAACCCGAGGCATGAAGTAATTGAATCCATAACCAGAAGCTGGTAAATGGGTAGTCTTATGAGTTATTCTGTAAGTGGTACATGGAGAACAGCCTGCTTCACAATCATTATTTTGCTGTAGTGCAGAAATCACATAATGAGGACTTCATGCTGTTAGGATCCTAACCCTTGATTGTTAGAACATTTCAGTCATATTAAAAAAATGATATATTGCAAGCAGATAGAGAGAAAAATAGTAATTGGAAGCTGAGCAGCGGGTTAAAGCCACAATTTATTTACCATTTCCCTCACATTAGATGAAACATTAATAGGATTATTAATAAGGATTCTGTATTGGGTTTGTCACATAGCAGTAATGTAGCAAACTATTCTGCTGCCAAAAGTATGTCAGTATACTTTTCTTAAGGCTACAGAAAAATCTTTTATATTCTAAAATTACTGAATACTGTTAATTTTTATAGTTGCTTGAATTACGACGTGACATTTAAAGTAGAGAGGCAAAAACAATACATCCATCCAATGATATTGATTTCTCAGTTACACAAGGTGAATGCATTAAGAAAATTGAATTACAAATTAAAATTCAGCACTGATTTATTAAAAATAAGGTGCTGATGAAAAGTGATTCTCTTACAAGATGCTTTTCTAATTTCCATTGCAATTGCTATCACCACTGTAGTCATTAGATCCCAGAAAAGCTGATTCTATTTTTGGTCATGTAATCATAATTCAGAATTGTTTCAGGCTTTTTTGTGTTACTTTCCCATTTAATTTAGCTTGATTCTTTGGTGTATGACATTAAAAAAAAAAAAAGAAACCCACCCTCCTTTACCAGTTGCTCAGATGCCCGGAACAACTTCAGAATGGGAAGGGGGAAAGGGAACAGAGGGGTAGCTTGTCCAAAGCCTTTGACCTCTGCAAATGCAAGCACATTTTGTTGTGGTAACATAGTACCTCTTAACAGTTCGCTTACACATTTTTTGCCACTTGGACTTTAAAGAAAATTCACCATTTCAGGACAAAACCAACAAAAATCCTCCTTTTAAAAACATCTCAAGTGAAATGAGTCAAATTGATTCAGGCTTCTGCTGTGGCAACTTCTCAAGATAGATACCGCATGGCTTTTATTTTTAAATTCCCTAGATGAAATCATTATAGAAAGTATTAATTTTAATAGTTCATAGATTAACTGAAAGACAAGGTCATAAAAGTAATTTGTGTATATGACATAAGTATAAAAAAATCCCCTATAATTTTTAGCCATTCCCAGTTCATTTACTCAAAGGAGAAATGTATTTTGGAACAGATTTTGATTTGTTACTTCTTTATATATACACACACACTTTTTTTTTTTACTTTTTTTTTTTTTTAAAGTAATGCACCTTAGGTCAGTCTCAGAACACTAAGTTTTAAACATGAACCCAGCTGCTGTAGATAATGATTAGATGAAAAGTCACAAAACAATAAACAGGAAGACTTCTGATCTCAGGTTAGGGATGAGAAGGAAGCAGCTTGCTTTGAAATAATTATTTTACTGCAGAGCAGAAATGGCATAATGAGAACTTCACGCTGCCAGAAGCTGTAACTCTTGATTGCTGGAATACAGCTGTCACATTAAAAATGACACATTGCCAGTAGATTGGCATAGCTGCAGTAATCATAGACCTCACATCTGTGCTACACTTGCCCCATTAAGGAGATTCTTAGTGCAAGTCTAGGCCAAGGTTAATAAAATTATTTAATATGCTTTATAACAGCAGTGTTGTTCAAAGAAATAAATGAAAAAGTACATTAAAACTTATTATTCTGATTGACAATAGAAAAAAATTGAAAAGCCAGAACCTGTTGCTCTAACAAATCATCTTTAAGAAGCCATTACACAGAAGTACAGGTAGTTTAACAAAACTGTTCTAACTATATACTTTAAAGATAAATGCTTAAACCAAACCAAAGAAAACACTTTTCATCATGATGCTCATTAGGGAAAACAAACTTAAGCGCATTTTCAATGCAGATCACATTTCTGCATGAAATTCCACATTTCTATATGAAATCCTATTCCTGTGATCATGAGCCAGGCGGCCTTCATTGCATCTCAGCTCTTTAGTATACACCTCCAAATATAACGAACTGAGTGATACTTGCAAGCCTGGAACCACAAACATGACTGTAGCTGCCAACAGAAAGAACAACTGGCCTAAGACTGAGCTATGCTGGTTCAAAACAAAACAAAAGTGAGTCCTTTCATTGCTGATACTGTCTACTCAACAAAATACGGCCTTATGTACAAACTTGCTTGTAACCTTCCACATTTCAGAAAGAGGGGAGTAGCATACTGAAATTTCACCCAGTATTTCATTACTGTGAATATCTTCATTATCATGTTTATTATAATTTTAAATATTTGGATATGCTTCTCTATCTTGAGGGTGGGACAATCTTTAGCTCTGGAAATAAACACCTTATAGTTTAAAACCCAGTCAGAACCCATTTGAAAACTCCTTCCTTGTCACTCTGAAGACTTTAGGAAGTCCAGCAAAAACCATATTATACAGTTCATGATGATCTAAGAAGTGCTTTGATACTGCAAATATTCTAGAAAATCCTAAAGTAGGTCATATTAGATTAAACACAGAATCTGTGTAGAGTCTCCAGAAGGTAGAGAGTGTCTTCATCTCAATTAGTCATTGGGGTGGGGGCCTTTCTCAAGGAAAGAAGAAACTCTACTAATTAACATTGGTGACAGGAGAAAGGGAAGAGTTATCAGCAACCTTCCAGCTGAGTTCAGCTCAGGCAAGGCTAAAAGTAAACAGCAATAAGAACAGGGAGAATAAGGAATGTCACAGGTCAGAGAGGTCCATGTTCTTATGGACTCATGGTTTTGTGACTGGACAGGAACACAAGGAAAGGAAAACTAACTGGGCATTCCGGTAGGCAGCACATTACCAGAGCTACGGGTTGCTTCTTTGTTTTTGTTTGTGGTTTGGTTTTTTTTTATTTGGTGGGCTTTTTTGTTTGTTTTTGGTTTTTAACATTGTATAAATTATTTGAAACAGATGAGGAAGACATGGAGGCCTCCCTAGAGCCAGTATTTTGGGTTTACCATGAGCTCTGTGAGGTAATGTGAGGCAGCCTACGGCTGTGGTGCACCGGCACAGACTCAAGCCTGCCACACTTGATGTCTAGCGGGGAAAAAAGAAAAAAGGAAAAAATACAGACAAATGCCATGTGTCTCATATTGACAATCTTGAGCAACCAAAAATCATGAAAGTTCAAAAGTACCATAATTTTAGCTTAACAAATTTGAAACTTGAAGTAACAAAACCAAAAACCTGATTAATTTTACTTTGCTACGTGTTTTGAGAGGGTCTTTAGATCCTGTTTTCCTGGCAACTCACTTCATTACCCACAGTGACAGCAGTGTTAAGAAGAGACAGAGGAAAATCACCTCACAAAAGCATAAATAGAAGTACTGACCTTCCCAGCAGCCTGCAATATTTTGGGTTCCCCTATTCAGGAACACATCAGATTATGACTTGGCCCTACACTGTTATTAAACCTCCCTGAGAAGCACTGATTGGTATGAAATCTTTTACAAGGAAGTTACAAGTACAGCAGCATCAGAAGTTTAAATGATAAAACCCCTGCAGACACCCTGCATTTGCAGCACTGCTTCCCTGTTCCCCACACCCCAAGACAGACTGCACTTACCTCCAGTACCAATTTCCTCCCCCCTGCCCACAAGAAAAAAAGTACAAGGTTTTACAGAACCAGTTAGATACCAAAATGTCTCACAAGAGGAATAGGAAGAGTTACTATTGCAAATATTAAATACCTTTGTGAGGCAAAAGGTCACTTAATGAATGTCCTGCTGCTAGGTATACCTGAGGAATTTGAATGGCTCCCTGATTACAAACCTTGAAGTCCATAGGAGTTTACTGGATTCACTGAGCAGTAGGTTGGACCTGTGCACCTGGGAGAATGTAGTTCAGAAACAGATGCCCTAGAATTGCCTGAAGAAATGCAGACCTATTTTTTGCCCCATGGCATTTGTTTGCCTCGACTGAGCAGTTAATTGAGCAAACAGCCAATACATACAATTTTGGTAAGTACAACCAGACAGAGACAGCTTTTTCACTCAAAAATTATCTTTTGAATGGTAGCAGGCAACAGGAAGGTTATTAGTCTACTCTTTGGAAAAAAACCTCACAATGAGGGCTTCAGATTACCTAGCCACATATTTTTCTTTGTGTGTATATACTTATCTAGAGTGAGTTAGCACTACGTGCAGAGCATTTCATGCCCCCTCATGATCATTTTCTCTGTCTGTCTCACTACAATTTGGCAATAACTGAGATAACCACTGAATAAATTAAACACCAACAACACCTATCAAGATGAATGAATAATTTCTGTAGTACTTGTACTGTTGTAGTGTGAGCAAACTAACATGCAGTGAAAAAAAAAAAAAAGAGTCAGTGGCAGCATAACTGGGTGTAACTACATTAATGTTCAACTAATTTGGGCTTGAACTATGAGCTGGTACCAAACAAAAAAAAAGCTTCATGAAATAAGGAAATCCACCACAACTGTGAATCCAGTCATTACAATTATAATGGATATGAAGCCATTTCTACCAGTACAGACTTAGCTCACTAAGCAGTTTCATATTTGCATGCTCCATTAAATACATACACTTACAATTTCCAATTGCAGGGAGAACGGAAATATTTTTAATATTTCCTGTTTAAAAACAGCTCAACCTATAGCATCAAACTGTGTCATCCATTGCCAAATAAAAATAGAGTTATGTGTCTTTATTTGATATGCTGCTATAAACAAAGCAGTGCCAAGCACAGAGCGCAAAGATGCTGGCACCTTGCTGCTGAGATGCCTGCAGCTATTTATGGGGCAGCCTGTCAGTCATGAGAATTTGTTAAAAAATTCTTTAAAATGTGACAAGGAGGATCAACATTAAGCTCCATGTAAGGGACATTGTTTTCTACAATTTATATTCCTATTACTTTATTTTTCCTGTATTAAGGGTAGAGAAGACTATCTGGGCAACAAGGGTTAACAAAGATATAGGAAAAAAATAAAGATGCATTTCCAGTATTTTGTTATTAGGTCTTAGAAAGAGTTTCATAAGTTGAATTCTCCTATTAATGCAATTGAAAATTTAATGAGCTTCTTAATTTATGACTTCACTAGGCTTGAATTATAAAACAATAACACAAGATGCACTCTAATTGCCTGAGTGTGTCTGAAGATGGCAGCGTATTTAGGCTTTCACTTCAGCATCTAATCTAAATATATTAACAAATAGCACAAAAATCATTGCAGTTGTTCAAAGAGACAGGACAGATTTAATTATTTTTTGTGACAAACAAAACCACGCTATTAAAGCATTATCCTTATTATTACATTCCACATTGTGGTGGAGAATCTCCAAGCTCTTTGCTTAATATTAATAAAGTTTTGTGGCACCCTTGAGAGCTTGTTAAGAAAGATTATTCCCACTAAACCAATAACGGGAAATGCGATTGAGCAGGTAGTATCGTGAAAATTTAGGGTCTGAGCCAGGTCTTAGAAGGTACTGAATGTTCTCAGCTGCTTCAAATGTGCCTGGAGCCACAGACAGGTATCTCTTCAGAAGACAGAGCCTGTTCTTTGCCCTGTTCTGTGACACTGCAGCCTTTTTCTTGAATGACTTTCCCATTAATTTCAAAACTTCCCAGGGCTATACAGTTACCAAAAAGGTCACTGTGCTGGTCTACTACGGGTTAGCAAAAGCATTACAGCTGGGAGTCCCTGTAGTCTAACACAGGGCAGCTTCATGCAATGACTAAAAAGCTCCACCAGCTCCACGCTGCAGAGTGAACGAGTGCGCAATGCAATAGTTGGGGTCAGCTTGCTCAGGCCAGAAGATTTTATCAGTACAGATCCTCACTACAGCAGACTAGTCACAAAGGATATTTTCCATATGAAACTCAGGTTTTGAAATGTATCTCCCATTATCCCAAACAAAAGTTTTCCTATCAGACAGATATTAATTCTTATTTTTTTAAATTTGTAACAGTTTTATGCTGTTTCATGACAGTTTAATAGTAGTGTTAACTACAAAATCATTACATTACATAGGAGTTGACATGTTCTGTTAATTTTATTTTTTTGAAATTATTGTCTGTACTGTTTTCTTCAAAACAGAAAATACACAAAGAAAATTAAAACACCTCATGTTGCATTAGTAGATCATGGCAGGGAAATTGGTTGGTTTGGGGGTTTTAAAACATATTATGCATGAATACTTCTGATAGTCATAAAAATTATATTCCAGGAAATACTATTATAAGAGAAACTGAATATTCCCAAGATGCAAGTTTCCTAAATTAATCTGGTGCCTTCATTTCACTAAAAGTTATATTCTAACCTTGAGTCATTTCACCTGGATCTTAACGGGAAAAAGCAGTACAGTAAGTTTTTATTTTGTCCTTGGGAAGACAGGATTATTGCTTAATTACATCTCCCTTTGCACTTTGACACCTAGAATAACACGATTCATAAATTTGAGTTCTTATTGTACCTGTCTGCCAGTCTTCCCATCAGGTGGTGGTAAAGGTGGGGCAGACCCAAGAGTTTCAGAGTTCAAGTTCATTCCAGTCCGACACAAATCAGCTACTTACGTGACATATGTTAACTCTCACTTGTTGTATGACAATAGTTCTCTCTCCAGTAGGACAATTGGTAACTTCTTTGCCACACAGGTCTAGCAACTTTAAAAAGGAGCAGATTTCTGGACTTCCTGGTTGATCTAAGAAAGTGTGCATCACCATTTATCAATCATACTGGCTGTGCTATCAGACAATTTATTGCAGGAATACAACAAACTCACTGCAAGTGATCTCAACAGCATAAGGTAGTTGCTACTTCAGGAACAATCTACCTACTTCAGATGTTTATGTGCATCGTTGTTGGAACTAAGTGATCTGGAAAGCTGCAGATCACTAATAGATCATCTAACATTACTTAATTTACTACCAAGACAAGCAAATGGTTTATATCAGTCAGCTTACTGATTTTTTTTTTTTTTTTTAAGAGGGCGACTTCTAGTTTTTGCAGACATGCTCAGAGTTTGAGGAAGGGGAGGAAAAGGAGGATGCCATTTACGAGCATTAGTATTCCAACTGTCTTCCCCAGCCTATCCCCTTTCCCCTCCTCCTCCCTCTAAAGAAAATGCATAGTGAAGAACACGAACAGAAGTAGTTGCAGGGTCTAACACTGCCATTTGTCACTGCCAAGATTCATCACTGATACAGGATTACAACAGGGAACAACTGAAAGGTTAAGGATTTATCTAGAACATCTGAAACTGCTATAAATCTCAGTTTAATATCCAAGTGCTTAATGAAAATTAATGTTTACTGTCTTAGCTATTACAATACTGGAAGCAGAAAGAAACTTGTTCCCTTCCCAGGAGCCACCACTGACCTCTTCCACTGGTTAGCAACACCTAAGAGCAGGTACACATGTTTAACATTTTGTATTTTGACTTTCCTGGGGAGAAGCTTAGAAAAGAAAAGAAATATGTTCACGAGGGTGGAGCACTGTAAGTGCAGGGGCGAAGGCTTCTGGAGATGCCTATAAGAAACAGGTTTTAAGTGCCTAAATGTGGTTCACTGCCTGCCGAGACTAAGACCCTACAAGCAATAAAGACTTTTATAAAAGCTAATAAAGGCAGCTTTATTGGTTTTGTAGAGCCATCATCAGCATTTTCCTTTCAATATCTATCTAATGACATGCTTTTTAAAAGAGTTATAGGCTTGTAAAGATCAGTGAAAAAATAACGGACCATGAGCAGAAGTATTACAAGCCTGACATCTTTATGCCCATGCTGTTATGCAGGTTCACGTTAATCTGATGAGAGATGGTGGTACTACTGTACAAGCTTACTTCTAAGAAGCAAGCCACATAAGCCAGACAGGTTTTTAGCTTTCACTACATAACCTGGTTATGAATTGCACAAAGTTCTAGAAGAATACTTTTTTCATATATGAAATTGCAAAACCAAAGGCTTTCATGTACATCAAAAATAGCAGCTTCAGTTATAAAAAGAAAGAATAAAATCATTACAGATTTCCACGTTGTGCTTTTTGCATAAGTGTAGCTTACCTATTTTTTCCTCTGAATTTGGACAATGAAAATAAACTAAAATATTTAATTATATTTAATAAGATTTAGGTTTAGGGCTGTAACTTACCGTCTAAAATGCTACACAGATTTTTATTTAAAATAACTTTTACTTGGAATGAAATCAGCAGTATTCTTATAAAAATACAGGATACAATGTGTTCATTACTACCTCTCTCAATTTCAATAGAAGTTATGCATAGAAGAGAATTTTTATTCAATACTTTTGAACTAGTATCAGCAATTTATGTCATGAATATCTGAACATCTGTGTTAAAAGAAACATTAAATACAGATAAATATAACTAAATCCAGTTGAAACAAATGGGATTCTTCACTTTACCCAGGGTTTCTGTATTACTTTAGTCTAGTATTCAGTAATTCCCTAATTCAATAACAATAGGGTTCCTCAGTTCCTGTGTAGTTTTAAGGCAAGAGAAATCCCTATCTGGATTTCTAATTATTTGCAAGTTTATTCCTTAAACAAAGCCACACGCAGATAAGGGAATGCGGAAAAACATTCAAAACACTAGATATCCTAAATAGGCACTTCTCTCAAGATGTCTGTGTACATTCACTTTGGTTATTGTGATGCCTTTAGGGTGCTGAAAGAGAAGAAAGAGAACCCTGACAACGAGGAGGCGGCAGAGTTCTACGGGGAAAATTGGTGCACAGTAATAAAACAGACTATTCCTTTTGGAGGCCTCACAAAGGAGTATGGTTTAAGCAAAGATACTACAGCTAGTTTTAGATCTCTATAGCCTTAATACAGCAGGGAAGAATTTCTTTGCATTATCTTACTGATAAAAGTGAAATCATCACTAAAAATTACTAGAACAGGCTTATTTCAAACAGTGTTAGTTATGCAGATTTTCAGAATATGACCAGAAAGTAGTATAAAAAAAAAACCCAAACCCCACTGCAACATTAAACCCTCTTGATTTAATAACCGCATATGCTATCTGCATCCAAATTAGTTTGAAACACTCTGTAGAGCCAAATAAAACTTGCAGGTCCCCACACTAAAAATCACGCAAGTGGTTCATATATAAACAAATCTAACTTTTGCAAGGAATATCTCTATTCTTTACATCAGTTAGTCCACTGTGACACTTCAGGTGAGATAGGATGTGAGGCCAAACAACTGGATAATGATATTTGAAAATCTATCCCATCAAAGAAGCATGCACAGCAAGAGCATTGGAAAACGTCTGTGTCAGCGAGTATGACCATCAACATTAACTTATATACACAGACAGAACTTGCGAAATTCCAAGACAAAGAAGGTAGCACAAAACATGACAGGTAGCTTTTGGGCAGAAGTTGGGGGAGGACGACACGGACACACAGTCATTCCTGGTTCAGAAGCACTGCCTGTGATCAGCATCAGCTAAGACCACCATTATGATGTTTGCAGAGCACCAACCACTTAAGTTCTAGGTCAATCAGTTAACATGCACTGCACTCCACTGAGGAAGGCACATTCTTCCTATTTTATAGCTGTGGAGACTGAGGCAGAGAGATTTAGTGACTAACCCAAGCCTACAGACCAAGTCAAGCATGCTAAGCTCATAATTTTGTCTCAGGCTTTGAAACCTACCACCTTACAAACTGTTGAAAATTAAGCCGATTTAGAACATAATCAGCAAAACACAAAATGAGTGTTGCCTACATTAAGTAACTAACTCAGAAACTGCCTGACCCATACTTAGCCATTTACTAACAGCAGATTACTTCAGAATTTTTCTTCTTTTAATTCACTCCAAGATTATATCTGCTGGTCTTGTGATTTGACAGAATGCATTTTTAAGAAACACACAATTACAAAATACAAAATTAGTCACTACAGAAAAGACCTCTTGAGGACCCAGCATTGCAAAAATATGAGGTTCTGTGTCTAAAGTTTAAGAACATTATTGCTTCTCTGTAAAAATAAAGAATGCAATGAATCATTTAGTCTTTCAGTGAGTTCCCCAAGCTAATACACCAGTACAAAGCTGGAATTGCTGGTAGCTGATTTCAGTATATTGGCAAGAAACATACTCACTAAAGACCACATTGCCTATCTTTCCCACAGTGTATTTCTACTATTACGAACGTAGTTTGAAAGCCTTATCTGAAGTCTGACAGTCACCAAGGAAATCACCCATATTGCTTCTTTCAGCACTTGCTGTCAACAGCTTGGCAATTACCACCTTCCGTAATGGGGGGGGGGGGGCGGGGGGGAGGAAAACGATGTCAATTGATAGTCTGGAGTCTCATTTGTTTACAAGCAAAAACAGAGCTACAGATCCAACTTTAGGAGATAGTAAATGGAGATCAGATCAAGCTTCTTATAATTTTAATGATTTAATTTTATTCATGTAAGATGTATTCTTTTATAAGAATATTTATTATATTATATAAATATAAAGAATCTGGGATTGCATGAAAAGCATAAAACCAATTCCTGCCAGAAGGCCTTAGTCGCTTTAAGACAAAAAAGAAAATCTAAAAAGGGCGGGGGGGGGGAGGGGCCAGCAAAACTAGATTTGCATTAGGAAACACAGATAGACATTTGAATTCATTCCAAACAATGATGCAAAGAAATTTTTATTTCTTAGTCCTTATGTTATAGTTTTGGACATCTTTACTTTTTGGATAATTAAAGTTTCTCCTTCAGGGCATTATAACAGTTTTAAAAATGCTGTCCCCTTTTTACGCAAGGAGAAAAGGTTGGAAAAGAGAGAGAGCGTATGAAATAGTGATGTTCTTTTCCATACATCTTGCTGATGGTTTTAATTTTTCTTGAGGCAGAGACAAAGAAATGAAAAAATGTGACCAAAACTTCATCCTGAGTATTTTTTAATACATGTTTATTTTCCACTGACAATTTTATCAAATATTTTTCTTTAATAAAATTTAACAGGAAGAAACTTGCTTTTTGCAAGTCCACTGTAGTTTTCCAAAATACACAGTTTCAGTGGAGCAGCACTAACTTCCCAATCCTTTTGGGGAAAAGTACAGTGAGAAGACACAGCATGAGTAAAAAGATTAGGAGAGCAGTTTACCATCACTTGCAAAATTGATAACGCATTACTACTCGCTCACTGAGGAACTGATCCTGTACTCAACAAAGTAAATGCCCAATTTTTCATAGTTTAAAAGACAGTGCTATACTGTCTTTACTGTCATAAATAACTATTGCCTAAACAGGAGCTGTTGTAATACCTGTAACAAAGTTTGTTTTAAAACCCACGCTTCCAATTCTGATTCTGAGAGTAGCAAATCTTCAGACAGTGGAGTTGAGAGGTTTTAAATATTCCATTCCTGAACAACGAGTAATAGAGCTGTAGGGGAACTCAGCCACTGCAGTAAAAAAAAAATATTTTATTTTTCTGCCAATAGATCAACTATAAGACCATGAGAAGACCACCAAATCAGATTTGCAAAGAGTAAAAGGTTTGTTTCTGATGAATGCTATTCATTTTAAATGTAGTAGTCACCTGCAGTTACAATGAAGTCACAACTTTGAATACATGTTTAACATAACAAAGTGGAAATAAAGACTGAAATTGACTTGTCAAAGGTAAGATATTTATTAATAAACAATTGAGATAAACACAAAAGATTGAGACTTAGAGGCTACCTAGTAGAGTTGCATACTGCTCTCAAAGATTTAAAAATAGGTCTTATCTAGTGTTTACACTTAAGAGTGCAACCTGTATGCATTCTCAACAAAAACTCACCAAGATATTAAGTAGCTCAGTAAAAAGTCCACATCTGAAGTGAAAAAGTTGCATTTCAGATGAAATAAGTGGTCAGATAAAGTCCTGTATGTACATAGTTTTCCGCTACAATCCTGGGGTTTAATCAGCACTAGAGCAGAGGCATCAAAAAGAGTTACAATATTGAATTACACTGTGTAAGCCACACATCCAGTCGGTGGTGTGCTTCATTGTCAGGAAATAGTTCCATCTGTAAGACGATTGTCTCTGAAGACTGCATTAGAGTGGCAGATTACTTCAGAGATCCTTTAGCCAATCCATAATGGAGAGAATGAATTGTATATAATTGTAGGCAACGTACTGAGTGAGCCATGAACATACTGAAATGCTCTGAACAATGATCATCGTAGAAAAGCTTTCAATGAAATCAGACACATTCACACACTTTCATCAGCTAAATAAAAGTTACATTCCTAGCTAACCATATTCAGCAACCAATTGGCTACGCACTCTTTGTATGCACTGACTTACAAAATCAGATGATTCAATGTCATAGCAACTGTATCCCAAATTTGGGTTGTCAAGGTAGATGCAAACAATTCAATCTCTCAGTTCATACAGCCCCTTCTTGGGCTGATATGCCATTCTACATCGGGATACTAGAAAAATTAGGAAGTACTATTATATGTGAATGAAAAATGCAGATGGGGCCATAAAATGGCAGCAGCAGAGGGGTTCTCACTTCAGGTACCACTGATGGTTCAGAGTGCCAGAGAGTCAAATATACTAGAGCCCTTCTGGTTCCTGCAGCCCAGGCACTGAGCTGCACAGAAGTGGCACCTGTAGGAAATGGGGAAGTGACCAAATGGAGAATACCTGCCTTTTCTCCCTGCTGTAGCAGATGTGACCCCTTAGAAGACCAGTGTGGCTCATCCAGATGTGGAGATGAAGAGAATAATCACCAGTCCCCACAGGAGGCTATTTTTCTCTCACCCACGTATGTGAGGTATACTGCCGCACCACTGCTGCATCTTCTCTTTTACTTCTCTGTCAAATCCTGTGTTTCGAAATTGTGCAGGGGATAGGAAAGAAAATGCAGTGACCTGGCAGAGGCAGTGACTAGCGAAGTGAACAGAAGAGCCATGTGGATAGGGGAAAGCCATTTACTTTAGCAGCAGCTCCCTGTGCACCCCATCCAAAGTATTTGCAGTCAACTGTAGGTAGAAAAATAATGCTAGAATGAAGATGTGGTGTTATGCTGGGAAGTAACATAGGGAGAGAGGCACCAAAGGCCTCTCTCCAGTGCAAATACCAAGCTGTAAATGGATCAGACCCTGAGATATCCAGTTCCTAATGGTAAGAGTTGTGAGCAGTAGTTAACAGAGCAAGTGTCCTCTAAATCCCACTCCTGCTAGATTGTCTTTTAATGCCCACATGATATAATGCTTCATTAAGCTCAAACCATATGTTCTATAAGCACCTGAACCTGCAAGACACACACACATCATGTGAAACATTAAGTACCCTCAGCAATGCAAGTCCATTTTAGCACAGTCTAGTACAAAATAGTTTAGGCCTTCTGAGAACCACCAGTCCTTATCTGATATGCAAGTGTGCTTGCGTGGAGTTTTTCCCATTTCCATCCTGAATAGGTTTCTCTGGTCATTTCAGATCTCCCTGGGAGAAGTCTAACACTTTTCAGTCTCTCTCCTTGTTTAGTACTCTTTTCTCAAGTTACTATGAATTTCTTCGCCTGTTGCCTAGGGTTAGTACATCAGAGATTTCTCAGGCAGCAAGAGCTATTACTCTACCTTAGTGAAGCTGCTTCATCCCACTCACCAGAACGAAAGAACTTCTCATTTTAAAAAACCCTCCTGTCCTCAACCACTGCCCTTTACAGTAAGATTTGACAACTTGTGCAGACATGAGGTCCTACTTTCTAGGTGTCCTACTACCAACTTTCGTTGCCATTTACATAGCCAAGGAGAAAACACAAGCACCAGATTGCCACTTTACTGATGGAGAAATGCCTCCTGATATGCCTGGTGACCTCCATAGACAATAAGAGTATCTGAGTGCCTCTTTGACCTGCTGGCATTGTTTTGTCAGGCATAGGCAGCACACTCTCTGCATCTGATTTTTGATGCAGTTTCATGTCATCTGCCACTATAGCCTTGAAGTCCTTTGACACATCAGCATAGTTATTTGTTTATTAATTGGACTTCAGAACAATTCACTTAATTAGTGCTTTGGCTTGGTTATCCTTAATTTCTTGAAACAACATTACAGCATCCGGAGACTCCACAGTATTAAAACTTAGACCTCCAGGTGGAGTAAGTCTGTTTCACTCCTCTCTGGCTTAAATACATTTCTTAGAGCTATCTTAGAGCATGTCTCCCATTTCTTGGAGAAAGCACTATTATTGTTTTCAAGGATGTAAAGGTGAGCAGCTGCCATATAACACACTTCTGGTGAAACATGCTGCTGAAGACAAATCCCCCAACATGGCATCCAAAGTAGAAAAATGCAATCATAGTCTTGGTGGAGGGTGATTACAACTCCTCCTCCAGGCAGAAAGGAAGTGTACCGTTTTGGAAGACTAACTTCACACAAGCCATGTGAAGCATGCCACGAGTACAGCAGAACTCCCAAACCAAATACCACTGAAGACTGTCTTCCCCCTACTTTTGATTGTAAGTCATGTCTAAAATATCTGTATCCCCATGGAATGCAGAAACTGGGAAGAACAAAGAGAAAGATTGTTACTAAGTTAGGTATTCACTTGTGTTAAGACCTTGCAAAGACAGACAAAGGTCTGGATCACTAAATGAAGTAACAAGGCATAATCCCTTCAGAGTGGAGAGATCTGTACCATTCCCAAAGTCATCTCAGGATAGAGATATATACACCTTTCTTGCCACTTTCCACTTCCATGACTTTTTTTTCTTGAATTAAGAGTGATAACGCAAATCATTTATCTTCCTGGCTAGCACCTTAGGTTGACCGTATTTAGTATTGGTTACCACGTAATGTCACATAGATACTGGAAGTAGTCAGCACTCAGTTTTTACTGATATGAAAGTCAATCTAAGACACTATTCTTGCACAAACAAATTGTTCTACCAATCAATCACTAAAATCTGGCTGGAGAAGGAGCACAAGTGAGCTCCTTAACAAGAAACAAGAAGTCTTCCACAAAGGAGAAGAGTAGGGTCAGTGAGAAATGCCTAACAGAAAATCAGCACTGTCCTTCAGCTGCTCATTAGTCAGGAATAAAAGGCCTGGCAAAGAGCTCAACCCATCACACCCAGCTTTCCCAGAACTGTTATCTCCTGCTTGTTTCTCACAGGTCACGAATCAAAGTCCGTCCAATTATCACTCCTTTTGCACCGCATTTTGTAGCTAAGTTGCAGGTGTTCACTTTTTTTTTTTTAATACTACATATTGATCTCTTATGCTAGGAAGACTTGTCAGTAATTAACTATGAGAACAGGAGAAAGGGAACCTGCATCAGTTCCAGCTAATTGATTGTAACATAACAACAGAGCATTTGGATGCACATCTGTGGTATTTGATCCACAGTCAATCTATCAAATCAGCGAACTTCAGCACGCAGAGGCATGTCTGTATAGATCTACCTTTTAAGTTTTGCTTGCAGCCTTCTCTCTTTCCATTTGTGCTTTCTCTCCCAAAGAAATGTCTCTACAGAGTGACATGAAAGCAGTCCAGAATTGTGCCTGTATTACTTTGTCTTCCCTCCAACAGAAAGACCACTTAAGCTTTAGTCTCCTACTTGCACAACTTCTTGAAACGTTTCTGGGGTTCTAGGTGAGCTATTCTGGCTAGCTAACTCCTTCTCCACTAGTCACAAATTACACAAAGCGCTTACTTGAGATTCATTGAAACTCCTCTGGTTACCTGAATAGTTATTACAAGCTACTAAATATAAATACATTGCTGTATTTTAAACCTTAGCTTTTACTTTTTAATAAACCTGAATAAACTGTAATGTCCTTGTCAAAGTCATGCTATGAAGGCAATATGCAAATATTAAATATGAGAACAGAGAATAACTGAAAGGTATTAAGTAGAAATTGCAAGTAACTGCTGACAGTGCCTGAAAGCTCATGATGCTAATTAACAATATTCCCAAGGATAGGCCACAAAAGGAATGGGGAATGCAACAGCACAAGCTTGACTTTTCTGCTTTCTTCATAGAATTCTTATTGAATATAAGTGAAGTCAGAAAATAGCACACTCTAATTAGAATGGCTAAATAGCAAAGAGAAGACAAAGTAAACAAGTAGTGGTAGCTTTCTCATAATAAATTCACAATCAGCTTCTTGTATTCATTCAATTAAGCTTACAATATTAAGGTACCATGCATTTCCCTTTCCTTTATTAGCTATCAAGGAAACAGACCAAGTGTAAGTTACACAATTATTTAGTCAAGGAGATTGATTCAGTGTATTTTAGAACATAAGAACATTATGAGAAAACACGGTAGTATGTGTCTTTCTTTAAGGGTTCATATAGCTGTTCTATTAGCATGTCGCAAGTCAAAGTAGTATCAAGGTTTTCAAATTCCAAGTAATACAAGAATCTTCTCTTCAAACAACTTACAATCTCAACAACACAGTAGAGCACAGATGAAAGAAAGCCTCATTACAAAGTCTGAATGTAAATTAATAACCTTCTGGACAAGACTAATACCACAGTTTCAAACAATACTCAGCTAACAAAGTCACTGCAGATATGTAGGTGGTGGGACTTACCAGCAAGTCACAGCAACACTTTAATTGGGTTTTGATTCAAAAGGAGTTTATTCCTCTAAAATGCTACCATTTCTGTTTCTGCTTCTCTCTTGGTTTGACCTTGATGAATCAAAAAATTGGCAATGCAAACCATATCAAAAGAATTATTTCTCACATTAATTGATGGAAAAAATAAACAGAAGTTTCAAGAGATGGTATTTCTTACTAGTACACAACACAAAAATATGTACAGCAAAACAGACATGAAGCAAGTTGTCCAACAGGTATGAAGCCTTTATGAGGGGGAAACAACAGCAGGAGGATAGCCGGGTATTTTGTCTGAGAAACATTGTGTAGACATAAACACTATGCTCAGGTAACACCCACATTTAGGAACGGTGGGTACCAGCTCCATACTGTGATCTTTTACTCCAAAAATCCCTTACTGGAGAAAGCAAAGAAAGCCAGGTACAAAGGATGGCCTAAGTTAAAATGTCAAGAGGGACATTACATCAAGAGTATTGGCTACAAGGGAGTTAATCAGGGAATCAAAAGGGAAGCAATGACAACATGGCAGCAGCCACAACTCAGCGAGTGCTGTGCTTCAGAATGATGACTTTGTGCAGTTTTGCTTGATTCGGACGTACAGGATTGGCTGCTGGTACCACAGACAAACTGGTAATACCAAGTTCTTTGACAGTATGAAAGTCCTCAAGTAGCAAACATTAAAAGTCACTTAACACATGTACTGATCTCTACTTTGGTTCCCCCATTTGTAATTTTTTCCTTGTTCAAACTGATGGATGAACCTAAAGCTTTTAATTATTTCCAGGGTATGCCCTTCAGAATTGCATTGCTTTCCCCACATACAGTACTTCTGTCCAGAGACTCCCTTACTTCATTAAGATGGAAAGTCATTTCAGTCACAAAAAGCCAGAGTAATTGTGTTTTAATCAACTGAAGTGCACACAAGCTGCTACCGTCATAAGTACCCCATGACACAAATGAAGCACAACACTGTGTTGCCTGCTGCCTATAGGATGGAGAAACCACAGATTGGCCTCATTTAGAAATATGAGGCTAACGGTTTCGCTTAGATTCAATACCTACCTCTCTGAAGCTGACTCAGATTGAAAAGCACAAGATCAATATGAAGTAATTCAGTTTGTGCACAATACTAGCACATGAGAGAGGAAAACAAGGGTGAATAGCTATGTTTTTGGGAAGCATTCTACTTCACCACAACAAGTGCTTAAGAACAAGCCACAAGTCAGAGTTCAAAGTTGCTCAGATAGATTGCATTTAAACTATTAAAAATTGCATGCTTAGCAATGGTAGGATTGAAACAAAAAGCTAAGAACTCAGGAAGAATGAGTTATCTGATTTACAGAGGAACTCACATATGAAAGAAGGCTCATAAAGAGATTAAAAAAACCCCTGGTAGCGTGCCAAACTTCTTATACCTTCCCAAAATAGGGAAAAAAGAAGCTCTTTACTCAAAGAGTCATGCTTAACTCCTTAGAGCTCCAAAGGGCTACTTTGGAGACTGGGAAATAGCCACAGAAACATTGTATCCAACCCCTCTGTGCAAAGGAAATAACCATCAAGCGAAATAACCATCAAGCCTGCCTGTTAAGTTTTCAGCTCCTTTAAATCAGCAAGATGGACTTAAGGAATCAGGTTCTTTACTGCAAAGCGTAATGGGAGATCGATGTTGCATACCAGAACCACGGAGGCATGAGAACATAAGAAGGTTTAACATTTGCAACAAATAAACATTGTTTTATTTAACTGCACTCAAAAAAGAAATGTATCTTTTTTTCTATAAATCTTACTTTAAATGCAGTATATTTTTTATTAGAATAAAAATGCAATCCCTGTCAGATGTTGCTGTTAATGAACATCTCTCTGAAGAATATGAAATATCCCAGCTAGATTTTCCCTGTAAGAGATGATTTTTTTTTTTTTTTTTACATCAACATTGCCAGTGAGGACAATGGTAAGGCGATGGAACACAAGTACGTTTCAAATTGAGAAGGATCAATTAAAAGTTAACATCATGGAGTTAAAATCAATGTAGTTAATCAAATGCAGACATTCTTGTTTCTGGAAATATTACAAGCACTTTTGTTACACCCTCAAAAGTGCTGGATTGCAAAGTCAGAGCAGAGACTGAGAATTCTTTACGCAGGGAAAGAAAGGCAAAGGGAAGGAAAATTATCGGAAAGAACAGAAGCATGAATATTAAGAGCAGGAAAAGTACAAAAAAAAAAAAGGCTGTAAATGTTTGCCAAAAACAGAGATTGTAGAAAGCACTGAAGAGGAGCCAATAATTGCATGTTGAGAAATACTAGTATCGCACCATGGAAGCAAAAAGTAGTACTCAAGTTAACAGTTCTTGTTCTCCATCATGGCTATAAAAATCAGGACTCCCCTGGAACACAGACCACCTACCAGGGGCAAAAATATGTCATTCTGACAGTGAGGTTCTTTAAGAAGTCGCAGCTTTATATTGCATTTATACAATTTATACAATGCCATCCAGGCAGCTGGATGTGTGTAAGCAAGAATCCGATACATCCAGAGATGTGCAGCAGAATATGGGCCTCGAAACCTTAGTCTTCAGTGGATAAAATACATCACGCTACTTGAGCGATCACCTGCAATATGGTGAACTAAACATCACGATTAAAGTCAGATAACCACATTCTAATCTAGACATTAATAAAGACTCACTGTATGAGTCTGGATTTAAATTTTTCAGAGTAAAATTTGACTGGTAACACAGGGCTTTCAGACAATCAATATTTGAGTCTAATTCAAAACAGCACAACCTAAATTCAGATTGGTTTGGCAAATGCAGATTGGTTTGGCAAATGCAGCTATTAGCCTCTCTGCTTCTCACGTGTGAAAAGCTGGAATAGTAACAAATAACTTACTATGCTTTATGATGTAAAGTAAAAAACCAAAAAAATCACTACGTGGTACATACTGTGGCAATGGATATCAGAATAAAATATTTACAGTAACATCTAATTTTTTTCCAGAGAAGCTGCATTACAAATAAGTTCCCCAATAATTCACCCTTACAATTCACACATAAATAAAATTATTCTTGTCATATATATAATTATTCTGCCACCAAATACAAAAACGTGCCATAAAAATGAGAGGTGCTATGGAGACTGTGTTTGACTGCATTCATTTCAAGAGTGACAAATAGGTTCTCTGGTCAAACTGCAGGCGGCTCAAGGTTTTCCTGCGTGCACCCTGTCATTCGCAGAGAATACAGTAGATTTGTTTGTGTTATCTTTACCATTGCAACAATTAGCATGAAACAGACATGAAAATAGACACTCTGTCTCAGAAATAAATGATTTCACAAGTCTCTGTAAAATACGATGATGCATGTCCTGTCACTAAGCATTTACCTTTGACAAGGGCTCGGTAGTGTATCACTTAACCAAAGCATTCACTGTAAAAGTTTACTCATCTGTGGGAAATGACACTGCATACTTGCAGCTTCACTGGGGACTCAAAGAGGTTACGTTATATAGATTCACTGTATAGGTTTGCTTCTTTCTTGCTGTGCAATTTAAGATGTGCTACAGCTTTGCTAAGCCTTCTTTACTTTGCCTCATTAATTTCATCTGTATTAAAATGAGGTACTGTGTATGTAGCTCAGATGAGGACTTTTGAGGGGGGTTTCCATAATCAAATAAATTATAAATTTTAGATATAAAAAGGATATCTACATAGCAAACAATTAAAACAGATACATACATAGTTTGTTTTATTAATTAGGCCTCAATTTCAAAATAAAAGCATTTTCTAAGAGGTTTCTGTGTTTTAGAAGTATTCCAAATATGTACACTACAGATATTTTTTTATATATGTAAAAACAAATAATTTACAATGGTAGTAAACATAAAAATAATTACATTTCTTTAATGAGAAATTTAATTCAAATATGTAAATGATTAGACACCAGAGTAAGTTAGGATCAGAAATGGGCAGCTCTTTTGTACTGTACAAGATTTCATTTTAAATGACCAAAAACACTGGAAAAAGATGATCTGACCAATAGCTTGGAGAAAATCCTTTTCAAACTAAAATTTTTTCATGCTAATCATAATTCTGAGTACTCGTCTACTATTCATTCTGCGATTAAGTATGTGGTGTTGCCTTTGAGTAAAGACCTAAGACTGGAGTATGTGCTGATAGGACACTTGACGCAGATGTTCATGCAATGACAGTAACAGCTCTTCTGGAGTATATTTCACAAATCAGTTAGGATTAAGCAAACAAGTATACACTGCTCACAGAAGCCCATTAAGGGATGGAGTCAGATGCAGACTTGAAGTTATCATTTTTATTAAAAAATATTTCAGCTGTAGTGTAGTCTCAGAACAGAGGAAAACACCAGAGGCAAACCAAAATTAGGTCTTGAAGCAGAGACGGAGGAGAAGGCAGACAGGCAAAGCTATATAATATTACCCAGGGAAGATGAAGGCCATTTTATTGTGTTGCTAGTAGCATTTAGAAAAAAAAAAAGCTCACACTGGGTTTGACTATATGATAGGACTGGATGAAGCATAAGGCTCGTATTTCATGAAAGACAACAAAAGCAGACATAAAACATAGGCCAAGCTCAGGTCTGGAAAATTGTGGTTGCACAAGGGGAAGAGAAAACACCATGAAAACTGACATAAATGATGTACAATTGATAGAACTATTCTGTCGCTCAGCTAGTCTCTCTCTGTTTGAGCACGAGTGAGATGTTGGTCATCGTCTGTCCTGGTTTCAGCTGGTCCTTTTTGGCACCCGAACAGGGACACGAAGGGTTCGAGATAACGACAGATCTGACCAGTGCGTGTTAAAACAAATCTGTGATAAGCATTCATTATATAAGTTTAATAGTTGCTGGTCACAATATCACTTTATTCGCTCTCAGAGTTGTGGTGCTTGTTCTCAGAGTTGTGTCATGTAACACCTTACTTGCCCCGTAGTGGCTACGCACCACGGGCCACCCTGCACAGCATTTTAACCTGCGTGACCATGGAGGGAAAAGGGACTGCTGCGGTTTAGCCCAGCAGGCAGCTAAAACACCACACAGCCATTCGCTCACTCCCACCCCAATGGGATGGGAGAGGGAAACTGGCGGGGGGGAAGTAGTAAAACCTGTGGGTTGAGATAAAGGCAGTTTAATAGGACAGAAAAGGAAGGGAAAAATAATAGTAGTAATAATAACAAAGAATCCACGAAACAAGTGATGCACAATGCAATTGCTCACCACCCACCAACCAATACCCAGCCCATCCCCGAGCAGCAATCGCTGCTCCCCCACCAACCCCCCCCAGTTTCTATAGTGAGCATGACACCATATGGTATGGAATAGCCCTTTGGCCAGGTTGGGTCAGCTGGCCTGGCTGTGCCCCCTCCCAGCTTCTTGTGCACCTGGCAGAGCATGGGAAGCTGAAAAGTCCTTGACTGGTGTCAGCACTAGTTAGCAACAACTAAAACATCAGTGTGTTGTCAACATTATTCTCATCCTAAATCCAAACCACAGCACTATGCCAGCTACTAGAAAGGGAAAAAAAAACCCAACCAAACAAAAAAACCCTCTAACCCAGCCTAAACCAGGACATCATTGTGTCTGGCACCAAATATTTAATGATCACTAACTTCACCTGGGTGCAGCAGACACCAGTGGTTTATTTATGGCAAAAAATTATTACCATTTTGGCAATAGCATCCAAGAGCTGGTAAGTAACATGGATAGTAAAGATGTAGCATGACATTAAATCTAGATTTTGATTAGTATAGTAGATCTGTGCAATATAACTTCCCTGAGTTCACTGCACTTAAGAGGCTTTTTTCCATGTAGCTTTAAAGCTGAAGTGACAGACTGTATCATGAGAAAGACAGCTAAAAGAAGCCAACTTTAGAAGTCACAAATTCAGAAAACATTGGAGAGATTGGCAAGTGCTTCACCAAACATTTACATTAAACATGAATTGTTGTTCTGATTACATCTTAAAACCAGTAAATGAAGAACCATTTTTTTAAACAGTTACTCATCTCCTACTAGCATTTATTTTTAAATTTTTTAAAGCACAGCCTATCAGTGCAAAATATTACTCTCTCAAATAAGCTACCTTTATGAAACACTACTACAAAAACATAATTAGTCATATTAACCACAAAAAAGATAGGTCTCATATCTGCTTTTTGCATTTTTGTGCGTTTTTTTTTTAATAGTTATTATTCATGGCAGATACATACCAACTTTAACAGGTAATTACACAAAGTGTGTGGTTTTGCTATAAGCTCTCACTGAAGTCAGGACAAATGACCACAACTAAACAAACCTGGGGGGGGCGTAAAACCCAAAACTAACCCTAACTTTTACACTACAATTTAGACACAGCAAATGCTCCAATATTTGCATCTGATTCTGTCCAAAATACTTGCTCAGTTTTCCAATAGGTGACCAAGTCTTTTCTTACCTATTTATGTTTTCGATTGTGAAAAGCTTGAAATGCTTTCAGAAAGGGAGTGGATTTGTAGACATTGTAGGATCTTATCTTTTGGGGAGGGTGTCACAACTATTCTCCTGTCTTGCACTGGTAGGCATAACTAGTTCACAGTAGGAGAAATATTTAAATATGTAAATTCTCACCTATGCATGTTGACAGTATTGATAGCCAAAGTAAATCTTCAAGACTGTGACGGAGGACAAGGTATGACGTAACACTACTCAGTGAAATACTTGAGAGGAATAAATTGGTACTGAACAGAATGGTGAACTACTACTATTGTCTGTAGTAATTCTCATAATAATGTTAAGTGCATTATATTGCATATACATAAGAAACCAAAAACATATCCGTAGAAAACGAGCAGAACTGACCAACCCACACCACCAGACTAGATTTCTTAACCATATTAACTTTTCAAAACTGTACCCGACATATGATTTCTGCCTGTAACAGAAAAGATAGCATAACAATATTCTGAATTTATACAGAAAATAATATTTAATTTCAAGCTCTGCTACAAGAAAGCCTAAAGTAAAAGTTAAGCAACTACTCCAACTAGCTGTATTAATGATGCCTTAGAGCAGAGGCCAAGCAGCCAATGCAGATCTAGCTCAAGTGGCTTAAAGTTTTGCCTTTAGGGTTAGCAAAAGAGAAGAGGTTACATATGCTGACAAACAGAACATTTTCATGGTTTAAACAGATCACCCATGCTCTAATATCAATTCTTTCAAAGTGCTGGTGCTCAGTTTTTGCTACTGTCTTTGGACAGCAGTTTCCATACCTTCAATGCTCTGTAATATTACACAGCAGTAGAATAAATGTGGTTCTTTAACTGATCACATCAAGAACTGGACAACAGCTCGATAACATCTCCTAAAGCATGGTGCAACAGAACCAGTTTTAATCCTCCAGAACCCACACAAGGATGCTATAGATTAGTTCTGTTTCTCTTTAGAATATACCTTCTGACTTTATTTTGCAGTTAAACATTTTTGAGAAGCAGGTAGGAAAGGCTTAAGACTCCTTCTATAAGATGTCTGGAACTTATTTCTGATGAAGTAAAAATAATATGCCCTTTGCTTTTAATAGGCACAGAATCACAATATCGCAACCACCTTAACTTGAGTTTATTGCTAACAAATTGCTGCAGTGGAATTAAAGCTCAAACATGAGCCAAAAGAGTAATGAGCACTGCCAGATGAGCTCTAACAGCATAGAAATAACCATAGCAATTTTACTCAGACACTACTATAAACATCAGTTTGTAGATCTGATTAAAAAAAAAAAACAGCAACAAAAAACCCACGACTGATCATGTAAGTTGGACTTGCTACTTTAACTGCAATAGGTACAATGTGAGCTATGCATGCACTGTGTTTGTGAGAGCTTTCATAGTACCATGAAAATTAATCTGATGGGACTGAGCTATTCCAGTGATGCTTTCACATATAATGCTTTTTTTCACATATAATGCTTTGCAAAACCTTTACCTGTAATTGTCCTTGTCAAAAAGGCTGTGGATTCATAACACTTATTAAATTGAAGTCTTCAAGCAACTGGACAGTGATGATAGCAGTTTTATAAGCTGAAAAGCCCCAAACTGATTTCATAATTAAGGAGTGTTTTCCATTATACATTCCTGTATTATTAACTTATACTTAGCAGAGGTTAGGAAGAGTAAAGAGATCCTATACATCTGCTAAAGCTGCCTTCTAGGATTTTCACGTCTTTAGCATTTTCAGGTAGACATCACTGTAGAAGCCAGAAGATTTGGCAAAATGCATCTTGGTATTGTTTTGTCTCTCCAAAACTCTACAAACATTACCTCACTTATACATAACGCCACTGTGTGTTGCTTTGAATTTACCGCAAAAGATAGTTCTCAATGCAAGCTATTACTATGATTAAGTACCATACTACCGGAGGTGGGGAGAAACCATGCAGCTTTAGGTAAGTACACAAAGAACAGCCTTTTTTTAAGCTCTAACCTGGGATCGTGAGTTTCAGCTGCTTCTCGTTCTGCTGCTGGCCTTTTAGCTGAGGTTAAGCAATCACTTTTCTCCATCTCAGTTTCCCCATCCGTAAAAGGGAGGTAGAGACATTCACGCCATTTCACAATCGTTATGACATCTATAAAGAGGCCTTCAAGGAGTATTGTTACTATGAAATATACATTTATTATGATTCATCATTGGTCTATTTATCATTGTATTAACAGAACTTGTTCCTGTTTTCCTTTTAGTTACTGAGAGGACACACTGTTATCAGTCCAGCAAAAATGAAACTGATGTTTTTATTTTTACTAAATAATGACTTAAATTTCTTTCTTTGTTTAGGGATAAAATATAACATGGGATTCCAGCAACCAAAAAAAGTAAGTTTTCAGAAGTACATATGGAAAGTTGTACCCATATTCCAAGTATGGAGTACAGATAGAGATGGCTCAGATAAGGCCACTAGACTGGAGATGAAGCACTGAAAAGAAAAGATGCATCAAAGCTTTGCCATGAAGTGCAAATTTTGGTTTTAAAATATGAATTGGATAAGCTATGCAACTTTAGTTTTATGAGTTTTTTTCCTAGGCTAGATATTGCTAAAAGATACTGTAAACTTTGCATATATTAATAGTCTGTCTGAAATTGTTCTGATCAAATGAATGTCTTGAGAGGTACTTAAAAATAGGCTAAAGAAAAATACTGATGAAATTCCTCCATCTAGTGGCTGTTAGCACACTCACAGCAGCAGTGATAGCCCACCACAGCCATTTGCTATTTCAGTTAAAAGACAAGTGCACAATATGCCAAGGAAGAACTGTGCAGCTGCCAGCTGTTACCCAAATGCCATTGCCTAGTGAAATCAGTGTCGTGTGATTGACATCACTCCATCTCTACAGCTCCAGGTTGACCTTCTGGATGAAGGGTTACACTGACAGAAGACATTCAAATCATGGCATTTGAGTTTCCCCAAAACTGTAGGTTTATCATCATTAAAACTGAGTATCTAGGAAGTCTGAATTTGATAACCTCGAAATAACAGCCACATCATGAGTAAATAAGATTGAATTTCAGCCACTCTGTAAAGGGTAATGTTTAGAAATACATCTGGTATTTTACATAGACAAAAACTTAATACACCTTTGACTACCAGAAACAAACTCTGATGGTAAGAGCAGAGTACAACAATCGCTCCCAACAACTGAGTATGTAGTGTCTTGTATGACAAATTACCAGTTGGTTTCCCAGTCTGCCCATTACGTACCACCTCTACTAGCAGAATAACCAGGAAAACATTTTAGGAGCCTCAGTTCTGCAACAACTCACATAGTACTCTTAAAATTGTGTTTAATACTGATCTGTTCTCTTTGAGTTTTGTATGATAGTTATCCATTCAAGCAAATCACCTACAAAATAAAATTTGATTTTTTTTCCCTTCTTTTGTCACCAATGCTTTTTATAATGAATACTGAGTCTTTTTTTTTTTTTTTCCCTCCAATCTCTCACCCTTAAATAAGGATGTGGCAAGATATAACCTCCATGACAGCACAGGTTTGATAAGTTACCTATAGCATCTCTTTTTTCAGCCAAACAGAGACTTGTAAATCACTATTACAATTAAGGTTTCATCTACCATCTTGAAAGAACATGACCCTACTAATCCCCATACTGTACACCTTAAAATTCATCCAGTATCTTATTTTTGAAGCCAGTTTTAAATACTGTTGGGGAGCAAATAAAGACGGAAAATCAGAAATTTGCAATTTATAAAACCTCTAAATAAACATTAAGTATTTTAGGTAAGCAATAAACGTTCTGCAACTACATCTGCTTCCTCTGTTGAAATACTCCCTAGTGGTTCGTACGCCACTTGGCTTCCAGATGAGTTCTCAAAACAGGGATGACATGTGGTTAAACAGCGTCCAGAACCTAATTTTAGTCTTAGAGGCACAGACACGTAGACAGGGATTTAATTCAGCTGCTTTGAGAAGCAAGAAGTAATGGAGCACATCTGGGCTGTATGCCAAAAATAGTATTAACCAGTGAGATCCACCTAATGAAAAAGAGCAGATCCCAGAAACCCCTTTTCCATAGACCTGCTTTGCTTACTCTGTTTTCACTTGCCCAATCCCACCCACAGCTTCATTCCCACCCCTTAGAGCGTCTCATCTGGTCTCAGTTGCTTTGGTCCCAGGCTCACCTCACTCAAGCCTCCCCTTGGGGTCCCTATTCATGCTGCTCTCGCCAAACCCACTTCTCTGTAAAGCCTTCGTGTTCTCACTACAGTCCTTTCTGCTTCCCTCTTCCCACTCTTGCTCCCTCTACATCTTCACTCCACTTTACAAACACTATAAACCTCCCTTCCCTGTCAGGCTTCACTCCATGCACAACTGTCCTCACAGCAAAGATAAGCTACTGAAAGCAGGGTGGGGGGGGAACAGACAGATTTGTGTGACAACAGGGAGGCTGGAATAATTAAGACAGTACTCAAAATACTCAGATACCTTTTCTGGAAATTTCAAAGACAACATATTTAAGACAAAAGTATTTCTCAAAGTCTGGGTACAACCACCACCTAAAATACAGTTACATCCAAATCTGAACTGGAATTTACCTATTCAGGCTCATCTCAGCCTTTGAATTGCATGTAAGCACAGAACAAGATGACAAAGGAAGAGTCATTACCACAATGTAGACACAGCACTGAAGACTTGCGGCAATGCCTTTTGTTGTACAATTCAGATGAACTCAGAGTGTATGAATAGACCCACATTAAGTTGTACAAGCTGTTAACAGTAACACTCTCTCATTTACTAAGATCTTGCATCTTTCCCCCCTCCCCCCCCCCCCATCAGGACTGTGTTTCCAGCAATAACCAGGACAGAAGATTAAGAAAAAAACCCGCAGACGGAGTAGCAACCGTAAAGCAGAGTGATTCATTACACCTATCTGAAAATGTGCCCACTAAGCTTCAAAGCACAGACAGAAGGCAAAGCAGCATAATGTTTGTGATGAAAGATCAAGAGAAAGGTGAAGAAATTAATTCCATCAGGCTCCATAAACGGAGGAGGAGATTTATAATTAAGAAGAGCCCAATTCTGATTTCCATGAACAGCTCCATTCTCAACCTGCCCACACTTAACTCTGAGGACAGAAACAACAACAAGTGGAAAAGTCTCTATCAGATCCAAAGAGAAAGAAAGCAGATAATGAGGGAAACTTGTTCTAAATACAAGAGTAATAATAGAAGAATAATCACTCCTTATCATGTTTCTAGAATATTTGTAGAGGATAAATATAGAGTTTTATACTGTGAAGTACCAAAAGCCGGCTGCTCTAACTGGAAACGTGTCCTCATGGTTCTTAACGGCCTGGCTTCTTCCACAAAAGATATACAGCACAACACGGTGCACTATGGAAACTATTTAAAAAGGCTGGATGGGTTTGATCACAAAGGAATTTATCATAGGCTTAACACTTACACAAAGATGCTTTTTATTCGTGAACCTTTTGAAAAGCTGGTATCTGCATTTCGGGACAAGTTTGAACATCCAAACAATTACTACCACCCGGTTTTTGGAAAAGCCATCATTTCCAGATACCGTGTCAATGCCACCAAAGAAGCATTAAGGACAGGCTCTGGAGTAAAATTCAAAGAGTTCATTCAATATCTCCTGGATGTACATAGGCCAGTGGGTATGGATATCCACTGGGATCACGTCAATAGGCTTTGCAGCCCATGTTTAATAGACTACGACTTTGTTGGGAAATTTGAAAGTATGGAAGACGATGCAAACTTTTTCTTGCACTTAATTGGTGCTCCACAAAATTTAACTTTCCCCAAGTTTAAAGATAGGCACTCCAATGAAGAAAGAACTACCACTAAAATTACACAACAGTACTTTGCAGAGCTGTCTCCTTCTCAACGGCAACGAAGCTATGACTTTTACTATATGGATTATTTGATGTTTAACTACTCAAAACCTTTTGAAGATTTATATTGATTTGAGAGCTGGGACATTTCCACAGTCATATCAGTTGAATTGCATAGCAAATCCAGGAGGCTTCTGTTTATATATACTTGTCTGTTAGTAAACAATTGGTTGAAGAGCAGGAAAAAAAACAAACCAGAACATAAATGGCTAGTGATGTTTACACGTTCACCTTAATTGCCTCCTTTTTCAGATCATATTTTTTCTATAATTTCTCCATATGAAATGTAATGTATAATATTGTATGTCAGGGCTCCCAAATAAAGCACATAATTTTCCATGCTGGTGTGGCCTGTGTTTGCTCTGGGAGGACTGTTTGAAACTGGGGAAACACAACTGATAATTCTATGGTCAAGCCAGTACTTAAGCTCTCTGCTGTTTAGAAAATACGTCTGAAAGTGACAGAGTAGCAAGAAAAAACCCACACTAAGTAATAGTTACAGTTCGTCGGAATCTGCAACACATGTAGCCGTGCACCGAACAGGCACTATGTATTTGAAGTTGGTCGTAGATTGTTATTTCCTGATATTTGTAAGTTAGGGAGAAAGAGTCTATCACACTTAAACTGTTCAAAAACACACTGGTGAAAACAACTAATACTTAATGACCATGTGAGTGCAGTATTAAACCAGATGTTGCAATTCAGAGTGAGGATGTGTTCTCCCCCTTCGATATTTCCCTTATGGCACATTCATGTGCAAAAAGATAAAATGCAGGCGAACATTTGCATCTTTATAAATGTTATTAAGATTCTTTTAATCCTGTGCATTAACATAAATCTCTAGTTTAATCTTCATAGTCACCAGGAATATCAAATCTTTCCTTCATAATAACAAGCAAGAATAAATGCAACTTCCTGCCCAACAGGGTAGTTCTTTTCATTGCTGCAAACAATTTGCACTTGTTTATTCCAGTAACAATTAGATTGACTTAACATGCAAAAAATACTCCAGGTGTTTTAGTTCAGTTGTTCATTTTCTATACTTAAGAAAGTATAGAAAGAAAAGCTTTCTTTCATCTCTAGCAGAAATCTCTTGTAAGAATCAAATACTGGACCCTCTACTCGTTTTGTAAATCTTCACACTAATTCTGTATACAGTATCCTTGTTTACATGTTGTTTAACCACTTGAAGTGATGACATTTAAATTGGCCACATTGGAACAAGTCTCAAACTCTGCCACAATACCAAACTTGAACTCCCCAGTAATTTCTAGAGTTTGTATTTCACAACCAAGAATTCCATCACAACTGGCACTGTACAAATGTACAAACACCTAAGAAGAAACACCTGTTTCAAGTAGTCTCACATTGACAGGTTCAGATCCAAAAAAGTTTACTCATACAGAGTTTAACACATCACAAGTATAGGCATCACTGTTTCCCCAGAAACATCCAGTATTTTTTAAAAAACAAACAAAAAAACAAACAGTATTTTCCCTGTTAAAATTTAAAATACCTTGTATAGAAAGCTTTGATGACAAATACTTCACACATGTCTGACATCACACTTTTACTTTTTATTCAGAGAAAAACTGTTTGCATTAGAAAGGTAACGTGGAACTTGCGTTGTTCTACAAAACCAGTTACCACTCCCGGTCTGCCCAAGCTCCTCATCACTGCCTTGCTGCTGCAGCTAACCACCTACCCCACCTTTCCACCCACCCCAGATGCTTGTTGATCTGCTCAGATGACTAGGGAACAGCCTTTTTATTCAAAGCAATTTTTCTGCTAGCCCAGCTCAGATCAGCAGTGACAGGCTGGGGGCTATTCACCTGGGCTGCTCTGCCCACAGGTAAGTGTGGCAGATAACCTCATTCAACAGGTCACACGGAGGAGTATCCAGGGGAAAACAAGGCACATGAATCACTTCCTAGTGCAGATAGAGGAGAACATTGATTGTGATAGTGGTGGGATTTATTTGGGGGATAGGGTGGCATAGTCAAGACCACCACTAGGAATCTGAGTTATGCCATCCTTAGCATTTGATGATATTAAGTGCTCTAAGAAGTGACAGTACTCTAATTGATGCAACTGATTTGCCTGTAGTTACAGAAATCACAAACAGTCACCAAGATAAGGAAAGGATAATATTTGGAGCCCTCATAGCTTCTTTTTCAGGGTCTGGTCTTGCAAGCAGGTCAGTGTACCAGAGCACAGAGTGTTATCACTGCTTGTGCAGACTAGTGCTGAACTCATTCAAGTCAGCGGGTGAACTTCCACTGAGGGAAGAATCTCAATTCACCTTATTGCAGCACCATTACAGCAGAGAACATGCAGACTCATAGGTTAGCTCTGTGATGCAACCAGAGTGAAGCTGGATATCATTTGTATTCAGACCTCTGCTAGTTTTAGAGAGCTTTAAGGGAAAGATTAAAAAACTTAATCCTACAGCTAGACCCACATCGGAGACCTGACTTTCTTCTTCCTCCTCCTCCCTCACCCCAGTTCCTTTTCAACTTGATGTACATATACACATGAACTCACAGAGCCACAAGGTCAAAGACTTTCTTGGTACAGTTACACATCAGTATGAGTGGAAAAAAATACCAGCAAAATTGCATTTGTGATTGCATCAAACTGGTGCTTTTCCTACCACTACCCACCTCAAGTCTATTTTAATTAAAAACCTCTACTACTCCAATAAAAGCTAACAACAGGGGAATAACATTTTTAATGACAAATGAAGATTAAGACTTCAGCAGGAGTTTATTTTGTCTGGGGTAACAAGCATTCTTTAAACAAAGACTACTTAAATAAATCATTTGCATGGTTATGACAAGCTGTATATGGCACAGTAGCATCTGTTTTACAGTATCTCAAGGAAGACAGAAGTATCCTTCTAGATACTTGAACATACTTAACACTGGCTAGTTGCATTAATTTGGCTTTGTTACTTTCATCACTTACTCCCTACTGACCAGTAGAAACAGTGCAAGAAATGGTTTTAAAAAAAAAAAAATCAGATCTGTAAAGATATATATATTTTAAAGCCAGAAGGGATGCATTACCTTGAACAAAAAAAGCTAAGGCAACAGACAAGTAAACTAATATTTTCATATCAATCAAAACATATAAATAAAAAGCAACAATTTTAACTCAATGGCGTTAAGTTTTCAGACTGCTCATTTCCCTTTGGATTATCTTGTCTTTTTCCCCCCACGTATAAAATCTTTACATTTTCATTTCTGATAATACAATTGAACTTTTTTCAGTTGTTCATTCTGATTTTTTTTTCCATATTTTATTCTTCTCTTCATATGGAACTTTATATTCAATTTCATATGGAAAGTGGAAATTCAAGATTTTGTACAAAACCTCCTATTTTCAGACAAACAGCCTAGCTCAGAAGTCAGCTGAAGCAAACAACTTGCATTGCTGTAATTAGCCAGAATCATTTTGTCAATCCAATTGGGTTTTTTTTTTAATTCTTGATGCATCTTAGGCAAGAGGTGAATTTTGTTACTACTGGACTGTTTACAGTAACTGTAAACAAAACTCTTAGTTCTCACCTTAACATTTTTCAATATTTTTACTCCCATCCTTTTCTGCCCTACCTCTCTACTCACAACTTCTACTGTCTTAGAACTCTGTCCACCCTAGAGTTAATCACTACAAATAGCTCAGGTGCTGACAGCAGTCAAACTGCCCCAATATCTTCCCTCACCACACAGGTTAAACAGACCTGCCTTCCAGCTTCATAAATCTATTGGTTGCTTCCAGTACCAGAGATACTT
This sequence comes from Pelecanus crispus, assembly GCF_030463565.1. Classification (NCBI taxonomy): domain Eukaryota; kingdom Metazoa; phylum Chordata; class Aves; order Pelecaniformes; family Pelecanidae; genus Pelecanus; species Pelecanus crispus. The sequence goes on from NC_134650.1 coordinate 37,466,893, forward strand.
CACTTGATTCTAGCTGGAGCAGCTGTCCATTACTCCTGATATACTGACAGCTTCTAAAAGTCTGTATTTCCCATTTTAGGATTTCAGTGACCAGCGTATTAGGAGTAAAATATTCACAGTAACAATTCAGGGGTAAGGACCCAGCTAAAGCAATCACAAAAGTTGAGGTATGAAGGCACTGAAACATCAACAGATCAGAATATCAGACCTTATGCCTCCAAAGCAGTCCAAAGCCTACAGCAGAAAAGGAAAAGGGATTAACTCAGGTACAAAAATAAGTTGTGTAAACTAAGTAGGTGTTCCCTGAATAAATCAATAAGAGAGTATTTTTAAAAGAGGCAAGACTATCATTAAGCAGGCCCAATTTGTTAGCCAGCTTTTGCTGTCCTGGCACTCCAAGCTGCCAGTTGCAGTTCTGTCACTCGGAGGTACCTCAGCATGAGAGCTGCACTAACGAACGACGGTGCCCAGAACGCAGCCAAGTGAAACATACTGAACAGTGCAATATGCAGTTTATTATCTGGCTCTGCAAAGTCTGAAACCAAAAAGAGCAATCATTTTTTAATTAACAGATAATTTAAAAACTTGACATTGGGATGCTCTGTACATAAAGTTCATGAGGATCTGAACAAAGCGATCTCTTCTAAGACATTTGTGTGCTTAAAAAATTATCCTTGTAACATAAACAAATTGAGTGATGGTGATTTGCAGATTTTTGTAATAAAAGCTCCCCACACTACAACAGATATTTACTATGGCCGACCTCATACCAGTACTGTCAGTTTATGGGAGTTTATGCCTCTAAAAAAGAATCAAGACTGAATTTTCTTAACTTCTTATGTCCATAACTTTTCAGAATTTGCATGATGGGGTTTCAACACTTTTTCCATAATGATCACTAATATTTGAGTATATCAGACTGCACAACATCAAGAGTTAAGACAGATTGAGGATAGGAGATCACCTTTTTTGCCACAATTTGGTTTATTGGTTTACAGTTGTTGTGGTTTAGCCCCAGCCAGCAACGAAGCACCATGCAGCCACTTGCTCACTCACCCTGCCCTTGTGGGATGGGAGAAAGAAGAGTAAGAGTGAGAAACACTCCTGTGTTGAGATAAGAACAGTTTAATAATTGAAACAAAATAAAATAGTACTAGTAATAATAACAATAATAATAACAGTAATAATAATAATACACAAAGCAAGTGATGCATGATGCAATTGCTCACCACCCACTGACTGATGCCCAGCCAATTCCCCCCAGTTTCTATACTGAGCACGACGTCCTATGGCATGGAATAGCCCTTTGGCCAGGTTGGGTCAGCTGGCCTGGCTGTGCCCCCTCCCAGCTTCTTGTGCACCTGGCAGAGCAGGGAAAGCTGAGAAGTCCTTGACTGGTGTCAGCACTGCTTAGCAACAACTAAAACATCAGTGCGTTATCAACATTATTCTCATACTAAATTCAAAACACAGCACTATGCCAGCTACTAGGAAGAAAATTAACTCTATCCCAGCCAAAACCAGGACACAGTTTATTTTCATAGTCATTGAAGTAAAGAGTTTTTAAAGTTTTTAAAATATGGTACTGAGTTCTGGTGATCATGTTCCCTCCCCAGCTTCATTTGAGCAACTTACTTAGAAAGTCCACTCTTTGGATGATCATACAGTATCTTTTTTTGAGAGAGATCCACAGAATAAAAAGAGATCCACATATGTGGACTGCATGTACTATACATGAATTTAATCCTTCAATTCTTTGTGCTACTTCTCCCATTTGGGTAACACCATTGCTGACAGAGGAAGCAAGAGCACACCTATCGCAAATTCATGTGTAATTATCTACTTATCTACATGCATATGAAATACATAGAAAAAAGTGCAAATAGCATTATACATATGTTAAAGTCTTTCTGTTAACAGACACCTTAATAAGAACTCACAAATGCAGAGGGAGCTACAATCCCACAAAGATGAATTGTAAAATGAATACAAGGAGTATCAGACACATGTATTGTCTTTTAAATAGTTGTTCTTGGTTTCTTTGTACAATAATGAGACTTAATTAGCCAGGCCAACTCAAACAGTACCACATTATCTGGAATTACCAGATAAAAACTGAAAAGGGGTTTCTTTGTTGTTGTTTTGCTTAATTATTATTGCTTTATTATTGACACAAGTTGCTTTAAATCACTGAGTTTAGAGGCATTCCTCTTCTACCCCCCAACAAGAAATCACACAGGTAGCTGGGCATAGTCCAGCCAACCATTTGGAAGAGAAACAACCGTACAAATCTCAGCCCGATCTGTTCATTTTCATTTCAGTGATACCAGAACAACAGCATCTGCATGCTGCAGTAGTTTGTTTTCAGAGCACAATGTTAGAGACAAGTCACAGCACAGCCTGTTTGAGCTGATATTGCTTCAAGGGATTATTTTCAGGTTGGCATTGTTGTTTGTGGTGACTTCAAAGCCTCAGCACGCACCTGCGCACTCTTGAACAATGACTTGGGAAGTGTCCCAAGCTTCATCTGCCAAGAAGCATGTAACTAATTTTTGTGCCAAGACAACAGCTACTGGTTAAGAAGGGCCAGCAATTTTCTTAGCTTTCATCAATGGAACCTAGCAGACAAGCCTGTAAACAAACATCTCTAATGGCTTCCAGCATGATACTGCTTTAAGAATGCACTGGAGCCAAGCAGAAGAGAGAGTGAGACTTTACATTAGCTATACCAGGGACAACTGACACTTACCACAGGTAAGTCACTTTTGCCAAAATTTCTCAGAACTGTCCATTCAAATAGGGGTTTCCAGAATTAAACATGCAGTTAGACTCACAGTGGATTCAACTTTTAAGAATGGCAGGCAGTCACCTGTTCCACACTTCAATTTAATCCTGAAGTACGTGAAAGCATTATACATAATACATCACTTGAGCAGTAAGGGCAAGACAGTATAGAACATACTGACACAGAATGGGAAGACAGACATGATTAAGCCTTGCTCACTGCCACCAAGCTATTTGGTTAACATATTATGAAGCAATAGATACAGCTGGTTGTGACTCATGCTAGAGAATAAGAATAATGTTTGCTTTATGACTAGTCTTAACAGAAACATTCAGCCTTGTAAAAACATTTTCTGGTCTGGTTTAATGAAGAACTCCAAGTATTTAGTTCAAAAATAACACTTTGGGAAGCCCTATGCATACACACAACTCAGCAGACAATTAAATATAGTAAGGAGCATACATACATAACACCTTCTACATAGGCAAACCTTTTCAGTGTCATTTTCCAGACAGTTTCTGCCACAGTGATTTTTACCCACTTGCACGAATAAGCTCTCTCAAATTCTGCCATCCATTGCCATTTTTGCCACCAACTTCTTTAACTGAAGACACACATTTAACAGAATTACAGTGGAGGTCAAGTTTTCCATTATGTACCTACCTTGTATGAGACTTGAATTCTTCTGTTTAAATTCAGCTATTATGGTAGTCCTGGACCTATGTTTCACATTCAGCTTTATAGGACTCTCTATCAGTGATCTTTTCTAGCAGTGTCATCATTTTTTTCCTGGAGCTTAAAATTATGCTGTCAAGTTATGAAAAATGAAAGAGGCTTTCACAATCCAACTTTTCCACAGTTATTTTCGCAATCTGGGATTCCTGTCCAGATTCATTTTCACTTAATACAGGAAATTTTCTCTCAACATACCCAAACAAAAGTAATGTCACCAGCTGCAAAAGGTGTTAAGATTATGTTCAAGCAGAGGGAGCAGCAGCATGGGAAGCAATGGCCTAAGGCAACTGCACTAAGAGCTTGTCCCAATCCATTAAACACTAGTGGAGGTGGCTTCTTTCCTAAGAAATGAAAGCTCCAGGCTACAGTTCACCTTCAAATTCATAGATACAGACTAATGTACATTATGGTCACAAGAAAAAGTTATTTTTTTTACTGCATCCAGTCAGTATAACCCTTTCTGAGTACCATGATGTAGCCACAGAGAAGTCACATGAAGGTGATGCCAGCCTTCATATAGATACATATACTTAAGACCACAGGGTACCGTTTTAGCTGTCTGTTTCTATAAAATATCAAATAGCTGACCTGTTTCTACAGTATTCATTCACAACACTCCTACACCTAGCAGTAGTCAGGTATGTTAATGCTTAGGATGGGTAACTGGACGATTTGGCCTACTATTTATCCATTATCTGACTGGTTTGGGTCTGATCCCCTAGAATTGCTCTGCTTATATTTCCCCATCTCTGGTATGGAGGAAAATTCAAGAATGATATAATCTTTAGTGTTTTTCATTGCATTTCACTTACTGACCTCATATTCATTTTTCATTCGCCTATGACAATACATAATGGAAAGGGTTTAAGCCTGACTTTTTTTCTCTCCACCAATACCTCCTTTTCTATCAGAATTTTTTTTTTTTTTAGTAATACCAAAAAAGCCATAGTCACTACAGCACATGTAATCTGACCGATAAAACAGACAATGTGACAGAGCAAGAGGCTATGCTATTTATATAGTCTCACATTATATTTCTCCACTGAAATCCACACAGACATTAATCCTGTTCAAGTGACACACTGTGTACTCATCAAGGTGATATTGTTTTTATAAATCAGGCATAGAGTGACCATTTCAAGAAGTGTGGAAAATGTGGCAGACATAATATGAGATGGGTTATGAATCTGACAATTTATCCATGCTTATCTGTGCAAAAAGAGGAGTCTGTTTATTATCTAACATAAATCCGAGAACTTCATTAGATCATCCCACCAAAATTGAATGTCAGGTTTATATTACAGTCTACGAAGCACACAGCAGCTGGTAATGATCAAAACCATTTTACCTTGGACCTCTTTCATAGGGAGTTTCAAAATTAACCGTTCAGAATAAAAAGCTAAGCCTGCCTTATTTGACCAAAATATACAGCTTATAAACACTCAAGAGCTAACATGTGCAGAAGTAAAATCAATTTTAGAAAAATTCAGAAGATAAAGGGATGATATATACATCCTGAAACTCTAGATACATATGTCCGATTACAGAAAGGAAAGAAGCAAATACATGTGAGAACAATGAAATTCCAGTAAATTGTGTTAAAACACAACCACTACATATTTTCATTTAACTTCCGCACCACTGGGTCCAAAATAGCATCACGACACCCACCTAAACATTTTTCCCCAATCCAAATCGGAACTCTACTACCCAGTTACCTGGGAGTAACTATTAGTTGAACACAAAAGCAGCTTCCTAAAGCTTTATCTGAGCAAGGCAATGGTGAATATGGTAAGAAACAAAGTAATCTGATCAACACCAGAATGACAGCAAGTTGAGTCCATTTGTCAAGTCAAGCTAAACAGCAGCAGATAGCTCTAACTGCACAGGACAGGACAGCCCATCAGAGTCAGTGATTAAAAAAAAAAAACAAACCAAAAAAACCCAAAACACATCACGTTCTCATCTTTGATCAGCAAGACAACACTGAAGACAAATTTGACTCATGCTGTTGTCTTACAAAGGGAGTTTGTTATCCAGTGTGCAATAATCCAATTCACACACTGAGTCAAGATACTGCTTTTTTTTTTCATTTCTGTACAGAGATGGGTGCTAGGTGGTAACTCCACAAAGCTAGCACACCCTTGCAGTAATATTTTAACATATTTATACTTATGTTGCTATATCTCACTCCTTTATATCAGCATGTTGTACCATCATTAGTTTTTAGTCTCTTCGCCTTAAGTTAAAGGTACAATGTTCCATAATTTCACTGCACAGGCCTGGTGGGTAAGGGTCTTCATGTGAAGGTGAGAATATTTTAGCAGAGGTGCGTTTTTCCCACGCAGATGAGCATAGTTCATTTAAAGTTCATATATTCTTTTAGTTCGCATCAAATTCCATGCTCTGCTGCCCAAGTATTTCTTTGTGAGTGATAACCTTCTGCTTTAGCTAACATTTTGTCCTTGGGTATGTTTCATTCTCTACTAGCTGATCTCAACATTATGTTACTTGAGATATCAATTCCCCGCTTTGAGACTATGAGGCTTTCTAAGAGCTTCATAAGTCTCGCTATGTACCCATGCTAACATAATGTAGTGTCCTTTAGTTAACTGTAACAGCATTCTCTTTAAACAATTAACAGCAGTGTAAATAATGATCAGTATTGTTATTACGACAATTATACTTTGAAATAAGCTCTCTAACCATCCCATTAATGAGTATCCCAGTCCATTCAGGATTTTGTTTAACCAGCCTCCTTCTAACCCTGCTCTTAGTTCCCTATTTGCTTTTGCTACTCCTTTAATATTATCTAGCTGATGGTCCAAATCTTTAGTTACATTTGGAATGTGGAAACAACAGCTATTGTTTAAAATATTCAGGTATCCACACACTCCATGTTTGTGCAATGATAATAAACTTCCCAAAGTTGGGGTATCTGACAACCCCATGGAGTATTAGTACCCTGATCTCCTGATGGTCTATATATTTCTTCTTTAAGCCCATGGAGTTTCAGGTTTACTGATATTACAGTTACCCACCATACCATCTTTCAGCATCCATTTAAGGGTGTATTTTCCTTCCTTATTGTACCATGTAGTGGACCCATTAAGTTCCCTTTTCCACATGTCTTCCCATATTTTAGTTAGGTTTGTTGTTAGTATTCCCCCATGGAATGGGATTCTCTGCAGACTTAGGAGTAGGTAAACATGCAGTCACTGAAGTCAAGTTTTGAAGTCTACCAAAGTCTTGGACCAACTTCAGAATAAGATTTGCACTACTGCAATTAACGTAGAAGTACATTATTAAAACTTTCACCACACGCATTCTATTTTCCACTTGGCAAAAGAGCAAAAGCTCTACGTAATTTTTTTTTTTTTTTTTTTTTTTTTACAGTCAAGTTCAAAATCCCTTTGGGATGCAAAAATAGTTTATGTGTTCTTGAAAATTCTTATCTTAGTTTCTCCTGTCTTCTCAGAGCTCCATTGTTCCGTCAGTGCTTTTTTACCTGGGTATGATGAATCCAGGAGTCAATATCTCTTTCTTTGATAGCTGTGTGGGTAATTAACAATACCAGATAAGGTCCCTTCCATCGTCCTTTTAAAGCTTCACGCTTCCACGTTCGGATATAGACTTCGTCTCCTGGCATAAAGGAATGAACTGGAGTATCTAAGGGTATTGGCACCCTTTCATTTAAATACCTGTGAAGGGAAGACAAAGCCTGTCCCAAAGATAATTGGGTAACAGTTGGTTTCCCCTAATATGCATATGATCACCTTTCCCAGTTAAACTATTTATGGGATATGGTTTCCCATACAGACTCTCAAAAGGACTAACTCCTCCTCTAACTCTAGGAGTGACTTTAATTCTCACCAATGCTATTGATAATGCATCTGTCCATTTCATTTGAGTTTCCTGACAAAGGTTTGAAATCTGTCTTTTCAGAGTCTGATTCGTTAGTTTGACCTTGCCACTTGATTGTGGTCTCCAAGGAGCATGTAGGTCCCATGGCATTTGTAAAGACTTTGCAACTTCCTGAACTATAAAACATGGCCCATTATCAGAGAACATTCCTTCAGGTACCCCAAACCTAGAAATTATGTCTTTTAATGATATCCTTACTACTTCTCTAGCCTTATTGGTACAACAAAAGAAAGCTTCAGGCCATCCTGAAAAGGTGTCTAATAACACCAACAGATATCTATACTGATTGCATTTTGGCAGTTCAGAAAAATCAATTTGCCAGTATTCCCCAGGGGTTTGACCCTTCCTGACCTCTCTGGGAGCTCTTTTCTGTGGTTTTGGGTTATTCTTACAACATATTGGGCACTGTTTCACAATAAAGTTTGCATCTTTAGTCCTAGAGCATATCTTTCGATACTTGCGACCAGAGTTTCTGCTCCCCTATGGGATTCACTATGGGTCTTTCTTTAATATTTATCTTACCACTGGGGTAGTAATCAGTACTTGCCCACCTTTGGTTATCCACCGTCCTTCCCTTGACTTGGTACACTCTAAATATTTGGCAAGCTGATCCTCCTTCTTAGAATATTGCAGAGGTTCCCACTGAACTTTTCTTGATGGGACCAATGCTCCAATTAGTGATCGCCTTTCCACAACTCCTTTGGCTGTCTCATCTGCTTCTCAATTTCTTTTAATTATTTCTGTTTGTCCTTTCTGATGAGCTTTGCAATATACGATTGCAACTTCTCTTGGTCCCAGAACAACTTGCAACAATTTTAAGATTTCTGGTCCATATTTAATAGGGGTGTGTTGAGAAGATAGCAACCCATACTCTTTCCAAATAACCTTATGCGCACGGACCACTCCAAAAACATATTTGGAGTCTGTATAAATATTTACTCTTCTATCTTTAGATGGCTCTAAAGCTCAAGTTAGAGCTATAATTTCCGCTTTCTGAGTGGAGGTATTGGGTGGCAGGGCTCATGCTTCAATCTCTTCCTGTAGGGTTACTACAGCATATTCAGCTTTCCATTCTCTGTTCACAAAACTACTTCCATCTGTAAACAGTTCAGTTTCTGGATTGATTATAGGCACATCCTTTAAATTGGGTCAACTGGAGTATACCTGTTCCATAACCTGCAGGCAGTCATGCCCCAGTTCCACTTTTCATCTATTGGCTTTAAGGTGGCAGGATTCAAGGTCTAAGACATCTTTAAAGTGACATCATGTTGCTCAATCAATACCACCTGATATTGAGCTAACCTACTAGGGGAAATCCTATCATGCCCCTTTTGTTCAAGTACAGCTATCACAGCATGCAGTACCAAAACTGTGACAGGCTGCCCCAAAGTTAATTTCCAAGCTTCCTTAATCAACACCACTGCTGTTGCAGCCTTCAGGCATGCAGGCCATCCTTTGCTTACTTCATCTAGCTGTTTGGAGAAGGAAGCCACTGGTCTCTTCCAGTCTCCTAAAGTCTGGGTCACGACTCCTAGTGCCACATGTTGCCTTTCATGCACATATAAGGTAAAAGGTTTGGTTGAATCCAGCAAACCAAAAGCAGAAGCCCTCATCAATTCAGTTTTGATGGAGTAAAATCCTCTCCAGCACTCTGGTGTCCATTCTAAAATTTCTCTGGGTCCCTTGATAGCTTCATATAACAGTTTGGCAATCAGTCCAAAATTTAGTATCCAGAGCCTGCACCATCCCGCCATCCCCAAAAATCCTTGCAGTTCTTTCTTAGATCAGGGGGGAGCTATTCGAGAAATAATCTCTTTCCTTTCCATTCCCAACTTCCTCTCCCCTCCGGATATTTCAAAACGTAGGTAGGTTACAGTGGTTTGCCCTATCTGGGCCTTTTTTCCGAGATACCCAGTATCCAGCCAGTCCCAAGAAGCTGAGCAGGCTAATGCTAGCCCTAATACATTCTTGTCTAGTCTCAGCTCCTAATAAGGTGTCATCCACATATTGCAGTAAAATAGTAGAAGAATTCCTACCTTGCCAATCTTATAAACCCTTTGCAAGTACATTACCAAAAAGGGTTGGGCTGTTCTCAAAGCCTTGAGGAAGGACGGTCCAACAAATTTGCACTTTCCTGCCAGTAGTTGGGCTTTCCCCACTCAAAGGCAGACACTTCCTGGCTTTCTTCCTCCAGCAGTATACAGAAAAAGGTGTCCTTTAAATCCAATACTGAAAAGTAAGTATTATTCTCAGGTATTGAAGACAAAAGAGTATAAGGATTTGGAACAACCAGGTGCACATCAACAATTATTTGTTTTATTTCCCTTAGATCCTGTACCTATCAGTACTCCTTCCTGGGTATGGGATTTCTTTACAGGTAGGACTGGAGTATTATATTCAGATTGACATTCTCACAATAGTCCATACTGAGTAAATGTATTTATCAGAGGTTCCAGCCCAGTTCTGGCTTCTAATTTAATAGGATATTGTTTCTTTCTTACCAGTTGTGTTCTCTGTTTCAGTTCAGTTTTTACCAGTGCAGCATTCTTGGCTCACCTGGGTTTCTTAGTGGCCCAGAGCAGGGGTATCACAGCATCTGCAATCTCTTCCAGAATTTCCACTTCTGATCCCTTCTCAGTCAATAAGCACAACTGAGCCTTCTACACTGTTTCTTTTGGTAGATGCAACTGAATAGAACATTCAGAGAAAGTTAACTGTGCTCTTAATTTACAGAACATGTCTCATCCCAGGAGAGGAAGGGGATGTTCTGGCATATATAGAAATTCATGAGTCACTTGTATTCCCGACTGTACATTCCATTGGTTTCAAAAAGGGCTTTAAAGCTCACCTTTCCGTGACTCCAATAATTGGCATGTAAGTTTTACTTAAAGGTCCCTCACAAGTTATAACTACAGAATGTTTACCTCCAGTATCTACTAAAAAGTCTATTATTTCATTCCCAAGCCTGACTGGAACCAGGGGATCAGCTGGGGAAATTTCATTATTTTCCCCCAGTCCCCTTCATTGAGAATCTTCGGTTCCAAGCATAATTAAGTCTGTGTCTGGGGCAGGCCCCCCTTGGATCCTTTGACACTGCTGTCCCTTCTTCAGGCATTCATTTCTCCAGTGACCTTCCTCCTTGCAATATGCACATTGATGTTGTCCTATCGGTCCATATATAATGGGGCCGAAACCTCACCCTCAGCCTTTCCCTCTGCCTATTCTTCCTCCCCGATAACATCCTTTGCTCCTTCCTTAGCCTCTCTAGAATTCCCTTCAATAGCTGCTGCCAATAGGGCAGCTTGTACCTTTGGACTTTTGTGTTTTTCTTTCATGTTCTCTCTCTCTTCCATTTCTTCCTGATTATTATAAACCTTACAGGCTATTTCTATCAACCGAGAAATTGACATTCCTCCTACCCCATCTACCTTCTGCAACTTTCGTCTTATAGCTGGGGCAGACTGCCCAATAAACAGCATGTTAAACATCCTCCTATTAGCTTCTTCCTCAGGATCCAAATCTATCCACTTTCTTGCACTTTCACAAAGTCTTTCATAGAAAGATGAGGGATTCTCATTCTCTTCCTGTCTTACTTCATAGAACCTTGCCATGTTTTTTGGCTTCAGAACCCTGTGCTGTACCCCATACAAAATCAGTCGTTGATACCGTTTAAGCATGTCTTTTCTGCACCAACATTAGGATCCCATTCTGGGTCTGTTTTAGGTGTATGCTCTTCAGGACCCGTTGCTCATTTTCCTCCCTGGCTTTTTCCAACACTAACCATTTTTCCTCTCTACTAAAGAAAGTATTTAACACTACTTGAATATCACCCAAATTTGGATTGTGTGTAAGCATAATTGTTTCCATGAGCTGATGGACTTTTTCCTGAATTTTCTCATTAAGACCCTACCTGTTGTTTCCAATTCAATAAATCCAATGTGGTAAATGGGACATGTACATACACTGGTCCTTCTGCCCCTATCGCTTGCCTGAGTGGGGCTTGTATTACCGGGCATTGTGCCCTAGTTCTCCCTAATATGTGGGCCTCTTCCATTCCAGATGAGGACTCTTTGTCATAATTAGACCCCTCTTTTTTAATCTTAGCTACCAGTAACTGCACATTTTCTGGTTCCTCTGACCCTTTGATATACCTTTTCCTAGTATCACAGGCAGAACAGCACCTCTTTTTCCGCTTATCCATTTCCTCAGCTGACACATATCTACCATTAAGGTCATTATCTACCAGTTTACATTTCCTTCTAGTTTCATAGTCACTTTGCAAAGCAGAAAATAAACCAACATGTGGTACTTTGTCCCATTTATCCATTCTTCTACAAAACAACATTAATTGTAAGATAGTATTATAATGCAAAATTCCATTTTCAGGCCATTTTTCACCATCCTCTAATTTATAGATTGGCCACCACTGTTTATGATACTTTTGCATTTTTTCTTTAGTTAGAGGATCATCTCCAAATTTATTCCAATTTTTCAGGATGCATCCTAAAGGAGAGCAAGGGGGTGTATCAGTAGAGGATACAGGACCCATATTTAAAATTACAGAAAATTGTTACAGAAAATTCTTTAACCAGTACCTCACACACTCAGCCTTAGGACAAGAATATTTTACCCTTTTTCTTTCTTCTGCTTCTACATGAGGAGGCTAAGCTCCTGCTGCAGTCCTCTCATGGGAGCGACTTATGCAGAGCAATTCCAGAAACAAAACCAGATTTCCTACTCACTGATCACCCCTGCTCTTATTACATTGATATCTCTGCAGCTTTGCACCACTGTGTCACTCACCACCCAGCCACAGAGCTGGAACCATCGGAGTCCCCGATCAAATGGTCGGTGCGCACTGGAATCCACGCAGCTCCCCTGCTCCTTGCCCAGAGCAAGGCAAGTCGAACCAGGCAAGGCAATTCGGGTCCCATACAGGTCGCTCAAACTGCTGTCTCACAAAGGGAGTTTGTTATCCAGTGTGCAATAATCCAATTCACACACTGAGTCAAGATACCACTTTTTTTTCATTTCTGCACAGAGATGGGTGCTAGGTGGTAACTCCACAAAGCTAGCACACCCTTGCAGTAATATTTTAACATATTTATACTTATGTTGCTATATCTCACTCCTTTATATCAGCATGTTGTACCATCATTGTGCCTTTAAGGCGAAGAGACTAAAAACCAATGTTCCATAATTTCACTGCACAGGCCCAGTGGGTAAGGGTCTTCATGTGAAGGCAAGAATATTTTAGCAGAGGTGTGTTTTTTCCATGCAAATGAGCATAGTTCATTTAAAGTTCATATACTCTTTTAGTTCACGTCAAATTCCATGCTCTGCTGCCCAAGTATTTCTTTGTGAGTGATAACCTTCTGCTTTAGCTAACATTTTGTCCTTGGGTATGTTTCATTCTCTACTAGCTGATCTCAACATTATGTTACTTGGGACACTGATGCCAGAGCTAGTACATACTTGAAAGTAGTAAACCTCTGATGAAACAGATTTCCAAATCAATTGGTTTTCACTGGTATCTGGACATTCTGATTAAGTTAAAGAGCTTTGTATTGACTTAATTTAATTCAGTGACAAATGAGTTTAGTTGAATCCCTGCCCCCTCCCACAGAAGATGCATTTTCAGTTGCCTTCTGCACAGTTGTGGACCCAGTGAGGTCCCAAACTGTATATGCCTTTTATCCATTTTTTCCTCTTTCACAAGGGGCCGCTTCTCCCCCACTATTCATCATTCTAAACTATGAGAAATAAGCAATACACAGAATTACAATAAAGACTGGTTTTGAACACATTTTCCCATTCCCCAGCTTCAATTCAGAAATCTGCTTCCTTGCAGATATATCTGACAAGCAAAGCACCCTGGAGTTACACCTTCCAAAATCCTGAGCTCCCAATCCAATTGAGTTTGAATGCACTGAGTCTTGTATTTCTGCAGTAAAAAAGAAGTACTGACATGGCTTGCTATTTAAGGAGCACTGCCCACTCACAAGTCACACTGACTTTGTAGCAAGCTGTGGGTGTTTAAGTCTCAGAAGTATCTTGCTCCACTTTTCTTGTCTTCAATTCAGATTTTATGTTATAGCCTTGCAGATTATCTGCAACCAGAATGGTTTCAAACCAGATGTGTCTGTTTCTCACATACCAAAGTCTCCTATTCCCCCAAAACATCCATAAAGAAATAGGATGAGGAGAAACTACACTGCCCTGCCCAACTGGTGGTCTGGTTTTAAATTGTCTGGATCTTCTCAGCACTTTCAAAAGGCACCTGCATTTGGACTAACACCTACCTTTTGCAGGTTTAGCATGTGGCGTAAATATCATAAGATGCAAACCAGACAGGTCTGCCAGTTTTGAAAACCCAAGGTCGTAACATGGATTCACATTCTTCCTGAGAGTGACTGAAACCTGCAGATACACTCAGCCTCACTAATCCAAGTCTGACAGAAATACTAATGCAAATTCAAGTATATACATCCACACTTCAGTTCTGCCTTCATTGACTGTTTGATTGGTAATTAAGGCATATATTTGGTTCCAGAGATATAGAAAAAAACCCCTCAAATCCCAAAGGAAGCAGTCAAATCTGAGCCCAAGGTTATTAATCATACTGCCTCTAATTGTATATAAAGTATCTTTACTCCCTCAAAAATTATTTTCTTTCTTTTTTTTAAATACTAGGGGATTTAAATATGTCACAATATTCTGGATATCTTGATTAGATCTCCTTTAATATACTGCCTCCGAATAATTTGTAATTTATTTAACATCACTATAAGTCTCACAGAAAGGAAGAACTCTTACTAATCATTAAGATTAAGCAGAATTTTTAGCCCAAGTAGACTAGCAACAAAATTTGATAAGGGGATTTTTTTTTTTAAACAGTGCTTTTTACTGTCTTCTTGTAATTAAAGTTTCAACCAAGGTCCCATTAGGCCAATACTGATCCCCCATGTGAATCAGACAGACCCTCAAGTCTTCACATTTTCAGAGCTAAGTCTCACTGGTAACTAGCATCTGGGAAGGTTTTGACTAAATCAAGCGAGAACTCACTAAGATTAAAAGCCTAAAGAATTTTGCTCCTCATTGACATTTAAAAAATTTTCTACATCATTCCCCCTGTCCAGCAAGATCACATGCCCTCACAAAACACCACACAGGCTACATTATAGCATTGACTGCAAGGGAAGGTAGGCTACAGTGGCTATAGGTGCCAGTTTCAAGTCAGGTAGCCAAACTGCATTAAAGCTCACTATAGATGCCTTCCCTCATTCAGTGGTCCCTCAAGATTAGGGTATAAAAATCAGTACAGTGAAAGTCAGGGAGGGCACAGAACCTGTGCCAAGCAGAAAGCCAGCTACAGGGCAAAAGGAAAAGGACTATGCAGAACCCCTGGATGGAAGAAGAACTGGCTTGGGAGAAACTCTACAGGATCTGCCCAAGGGAGAACACACGACCTACACACGTGGGTGGCTAACCCAGGACTGGTCCTGCAGTGGAACTGCTTTATATGCATTCTTCTCACCTACAGAAGCTGTAGCAGGGGCATTCTTGCTTCTTTTATGGCTTCTATGTCCCTTAGATCTTCATAGTCCTTCCACAAGTGTCCCTACTTTGGTAAAAGCCACCTTCCTGCCTCTGGCAAGAGCATTTCCAAATTTTCTTTTCCAAACTATGATCATACACATTCTCTGTGGGGCTTCACCCCTTTGTCACCTTCTGAACCTGGCTTTCACATTTTCTTCTCTGTGTTTACTCTGTTGGTTTTGGCTGGGGTAGAGTTCCTTTTCTTCATAGTAGCTAGTATGGGGCTATGTTTTGGGTTTGTGCTGAAAAGTGTTGAAGCGCTGCTCAGCAATAATGAAAACATCCCTGTATTATCAACAGAGTCAAAGCCTCTTCTGCTCCTCACCCCACCCCACCAGCGAGCAGGCTGGGGGTGCACAAGAAGCTGGGAGGGGACACAGCCGGGACAGCTGACCCCAGCTGACCCAAGGGATATCCCATACCGTATGACATCATGCTCAGCATATAAAGCTGGGGGAAGAAGGAAGAAGGGGGGGACATGTTCAGAGTGATGGTGTTTGTCTTCCCAAGTAACTGTTATGCATGATGGAGCCCTGCTTTCCTGGAGATGGCAGAACACCTGCCTGCCGATGGGAAGGAGTGAATGAATTCCTTGTTTTGCTTTGCTTCTGTGCGCAGCTTTTGCTTTACCTATTAAACTGTCTTTATCTCAACCCAAGAGTTCTCATTTTTACTCTTCCGATTTTTGCCCCCATCCCACCAGGGGGAGCAAGTAGCTGTGTGGTGCTTAGTTGCCAGCTGGGGTTAAAGCACAACAGTTACCCTTACAGTGCCAATTAAGAAGCTCTCCCTTAGTCTTTCCCCATCCCCGCAGTCAACGTGCCAGACAGCAAGACCCAATTCAGGCTTTCAGACTCTCTCCTTCAAGGCAATGAGATTTTAGAACTGACTGGACTACTGGTCCACTAGATGACCCAAATCATCTTCCTCCATTCCCTATTTCATTCAGTTTCTCCCCCTTACCACTTATCTGTAGTTACTAAACATAGTTATTTGCATATCTATAAATAAGTGTATATTTGCCATCTTCCAAGTCATGCTTACACATCCTGAAGAAGTTCAACTTAAATTCTCTCTTACCAATACTTGCTTCTCTTCACAAAACCAGAAGACTAGCCCACAAACAAAAGCATAAGCAAGAAGGGAAGATCTACTGGAAGGCTAAATGGATAATCAAAGCCCCAAACTCCCAAAATAGATGAGGTCAGTCTTGTCTATCCATCAAGGTCTTTAATTGTATTAAAGACAGTTGTACAGTCCATCCAGAAGTATGGGTAGTCAATGCCAGAGAGATGTTATTTAAGTAAGAAAGGGATTCTCAGATGCAGGCAACTAAAGTCTTACTGTTACCTTAAATAAGCATGATAAAAAGCATGCCTTTTTTTTTTTTTTAGACTTTTACCAAGCAGACCTCAAAACAAGCATTAACTTTGATCAAAGACAGCTCTTAGGCAAGCATTAGAATAAAAAGGATACTGCACCTTTTACCATACCATAACAGTGTGAGGTCTTATGATATTTACCATAAAACAGAAACAACGGTGTACATAGCATTTGATCAGCTGCAAAGTTCACCAATACCAGTTTTGTGTGTTAGCTTTTTTTCTGCTCTAAAGAACTGAAAAAGAGAGCATTGTAGCGCAGCCAGTCAAGACAAAGGGAAAGTAAGTCAAAGCACCAAATGGAGAAGAGGTAGAAATCCACATGTACCAGCTCTGCATTCAAAGTTACCTTCCTGCTTAGAGAAAGGTTTTCCTTTTCATTCTCTTCTGAAGCATTCAATATAGTTTAGTGCCAAAGGCAAGATTTCATACTCAGTAGAAGAACCATTCTGATGTTCTATGGGAAGTCTTACACAGCTTGTCCCAGTATACTTCTCTTGCATCCTACTGCCTGCCTGTAGCCTTAAAGAATAAGGACAATGTATTACATAGGTGATCTAGTAAGCTATTCATGTAAAACATCTTGCTGCAGTTTTAATATCTGTAGACTCCCATGTTCCAGTTTTGGTGAAGATAAGGTATCTTGGTAGAAAAAGAAAGATTAAGACCTAATTAAAATTCCTTAACCAAAAGTATTTAAGTTATGACACTTCATGCTGCAGGTACTCAATAGACTTGTTATCCAAGAAAAGCATTTTTTTTTTTAAATGCAGTCTGTTCTTTCAGAAAGAAGTGAATGAAAGAAGATGCTGCCTTCACTTAGAAGTACAATGCTAAGCACAAGAAGCTTAAGTAACTCTTGATCCAGAATGCTGAACTGCTTCAAAGATCAAGTTACTACAGCCAGGATCATCTGAAGTAGAATTGATACTGTAATGAAAAGGTAAGCAGCTCAGTTAGCTCTACAAAAGGTAACAATTGTCACAATGAAGTTTGTCCAAGATCAAAAGTCTCAAACCTATCTAGGGGCACCAAGGCAAAAGCCATCCCAGCAAGAAACTACTTGTTTCTCTGTGGCCAGAATATCACTCTAAAGAAGTGTCACTATCCCCAGCATGCCCCCCCCCCCCCCAAGTACAGCAGTTCTTAAACACCACACAGCATTTCACACAGAATGTCACGAGAAGTTTTGCAAATGGCCACAGATGGTGTGAGGCCACTTGAACAATGTATTTATTGTAAATAAGAAAATGGTCACACAAATTTAGTATCTGAGCTATTGCTCAGACTTGAACTGCCATTAATCCTTGGAAAGACACTGTAAATGGATGCATGGGAAGCCTGTCAGAGCTTTTCATAACCTGAGAATCAACACCTCATATGAGACATTAAAAGTACTGGCAATTAACCACAACACCACCACAGTACACTCCAGTAGAGAGTCACCTAGTAGTGAACTCTGCATTTGACCACTGATGCTTTCAAATACCACAAATCCAGTTTAGAATAGTGAGAAAGAAGAACAACCCAAGCCTTCAGATTTCTCAGTAGGAGGTACCTACTCAGTCCTCCAGGATGCATCTCTCAAAATGCATTACCATCTTCCTACTGCAATCTTTTACTCTTGTCATTCAACCTTATGAAACAAAAGGCCTATCTGATATAAGAACAGGAAAACGCATCTGACAAATTAAGATATTTTATTTACCCATATAGAACTTACCACATTGCAAGACAGCTACTACCTTAGCATGCTGTGCTGTCATTTCCACTTAATTCTTACCATAACTCTCCAGTGTCTCTTCCTTTACCTAGTTGTGATACTAAGAACTATTTGTTTCCCCCTCAGCCACAGACTGTTTAAATATCTGTCTTGGAGGAAGCGGCCTTTTCCTTTGAAAGCTGGAAACATTAGTTTGCATCTCAAGCAATAGTGATACCAAGTTTAAGAGGAAAAAACCTTACCCTTCATAAGCTTTCCCAGTGGTTTTGAAGTATCTGGCATCTGCCCAAGAGGGAAAAATTGTCCCAATAATAGAGGCTGTGCTGCTGGAAAATGTCATTTCTAAAACTGTTGATCATTAGTGAAACACTATAGATCAGGATCTTTTTAACCAGCAGCCCTAGAATAACTTGAGAGGGTGACTAAAGCCAGCGAACAGGGTTTTCCACATAATTACTGAAAAACGAAACTAATTTCTTTTCACCCTGGATGGCTTTCACCTCTTGCCAGCAGCATTAATGTAGAATATGGATGTTAATAATGAGGATAGTAGGAACTGGAAGTGTTTTAAGATTTAAAGGCTGCCTTTTTAATGGTGTTCATGTGTAGTGTGGCATGCCATATAATTAATACAACTCCTTTTTACCAATTCAAAATGTGTACTTCTCTACACAGAGCTGCAGTTCTGATGATATTTAGGCCCTTTTGCATTCTCTCTTATCCCATATCATTAAGTACTTTAGATGAAATTATAGTAATGCACCTTTCATTTTGTAAGGTCTTTTACTTTCCAAAAACTAGACCCTTAGGACGTTTTATGCACTCAATACCCCACCTAATAAATAAAAAGACCGATTGACAACAGGCACAGTAAATCTTTCCTACCTTTCTCTAAGCACTGCCTACTTTTCTTGTGCTACCCTCACAATCGCTGTCATTCCAACTTCAAGAAAACTAGCTGGGGTATGAGCAACAAAACTGGAGCAGAACAAGACACTAGCACAGTATTAGTGACAAATTTTGGAACATTCTTGGGCTGCTTACATTGAAATCCAGACATCTTCATATTCAGAGGTACTTGTAACCTGCAGTAGCTATATGGGAGTTATCAGGGATTACCTGTCCCTGTCACAACCCTTCCTCCAGTACACATGCTTTCAGACCTACACAAAGACCAGCAGTTTCACTTAGTCTTTACCCTCTTTTGAAATTCAACTGGTTTGAATCACAGCAAGCCTTCCTCCCTTCCAAGTTTTCTTGTAAAAAAACACCAAAAAACCCCAACCAAACAAAAAAACACCCAAAAGATCTAATTTTCAACATTCTTTATTTCTCTTCAATTACTCTAAAGTCACCAAAATCTACAGTTTTCTTGTTGGGGTGGGGGAGTGAAGGGGGGAAGAAAACACTTCTTCACAGCTATATTCCACAGGCAAACTAAGATTAACAACCAGCCAGGCAGTCTTTTCCCCTTGACCCTCAGTTATTACTTTTGCTCCAGCTCCCAAAATGTTCAAGAAAGCCTACACACTAACTGAATGAAGAATTGAATATTTTGTGTCTTTTAATCAAAGAACTGATGTTGTTGGACAGCTTTAAAATTTACAGTTCTATGACTACATTTTTTAAAAAGATAAAAATATTCTTTCTTAACGATGACAGTCTTGCCACTATTTGCTTCCCTGATCTCACATATTCACCTGTAGACTTTAGTCTCCAAATATTTTATAATATAGGAATGTTTTCATGCACCGTTAAATATTGTCTTATCTAGAATAGAAATAGCATGAGCTTAACCTCATGACATTGGAGGATAGGAAAGAAAAAAAGAAACAAAACCCCACAAAACACACATCTTTGGGGAGTATAAACATGTTGTAGAACACCACTACCGAATCCCTAAACATCTGGTACAGAACAAGGCCAACAGGACAAGGTTTCTAGAAGTCAGCTAGGCTCTTCATCTTTCCCATGGACTTTTACTCAATCAGTTTTTTTTAAAAAAGAACCTACAAACATCTATTCTGGTTTTTCTGTAAGATAACATTTCCACAAATAGCCTAAATTGATGGGGAAAATGCCTTCTCTAATTACTCACTACAAAAGCAGAGTCCAAACCAGAATTCACAGTCAGCTTAAATAATAGTCTGTCTAATGACTAGGTTGGCAACACAGAGAAAGAAGCTTGAAGGAACAAAATGAGTGGCTGCAGGGTTATCATGGGGGGAAGCTGTTGCTTATGAGCTAGGAGCTGTTGAAAAATCTCCTCTGAGATTTTGAAGAGACTTGCAGTGAAGAACCACAGAGATCCAGCACCAATTGAAAGAGTTATAAATAATTTTGTACCAATGCACCTTCCATATACCAGCAGCCAGAGGATGCAACATCCCTTAAGAGACCAGATAAATTTACAGAGACCACCCCTATAGAAAAGGAGGCTGAAAACAATTATGCTCACATTTTTAACATACTGCAGCAGGAAGACAGACAAGGACTGTAGAGCAAAGACCTAACCTTTAAGATTTATACAAACATTAAATTGTGAAGATTACAAATAAAGCAAAAAGAATGAGTTGCTGCTTTCAAATAGGTAAGCAAGCAGAGGCTTACATGGGGTGAAATCAATTGGTTTCTGCTTCGTAACGATTCATGGCTATAAACACACATACAGAGCCATATGCACAGCCCTGACAATGCCTGTGGCAGGGAGAAGCACTCACAACCTCTGCTCCAAAACACATTTGCTCTTTGTCTATTGCTTCGTGTAAAAAGATACAGAACCTTTCTTTGCCATTTCTGGCAGTGAGGTTTACCGCATACATGTATTAAGGCTTCCAGTTAACAAAAGATGCCACAGCTACAAATCAGTAATTATTATCTTCAAGAGGCTCCTGATGCAGTAGGGACTGAATTCTGTACACTTAAGGAACACTCAAAAGGAGCTCAAGACTGTGGAAGTTTTCCATATATATATTGCATATATATACACATGCCAGTAAAGAGGAAGCCTGGGGACAGTGTTCAGCAGTGGTCTTCTGCATCCACTCACTCTAAAATGAACAAGGGATGAAGCAAGCACAAACTCAGGGGGGTGGGGGGCAGCAGCATTAAGTATTTCATTTGTATGCCATGCTTTTTTTAATCCTTCTCTGGCTTTGCCCCCTACACTAGGTAGCCAGCTAACCTCACCACAACCTCTTAAGAATTCAGGCTTGAATCCTGCTCTGTTCCATCTTACTCACTTTTTGCCAGTTTATACTATATGTAAAAGCCCAACCCTTCATGTGCAAAAGTCAAACTTCATTTAGCTGTTTTTCTCTGACAGCTGCAAACCACAAAAGGCAGTGATATTCTATTTAGTATGTTGTCCAAAGATACTAGCAAGATGTCTGCTTCTTTCATCTTGCTGTACCTCACATCTTATTGTTTGAGCAAACCCACAACATCAAGCCACAGCACAGCCACTAGTATTCTTCAGCAATGAAACCAGTCCTACTGCAAGCCAATAAGAACAGGGAGAACCTTCTCTTTGCATGGCATAATATGAGAACTTGTGATTTCAGCCTCAGGACAGAGATGAGATTAAAACATGGCTGACTGCAGAGCTATAGGAAGGATAATTTAAACGCTAGCCCTCTCCCAGGTCTAGGCCAGAAGTAGAAACAGAGCAGAGGGTGGTGGATAAGGGGAGAGAGCACAAAAGTGCTCTCCAGAGAGCTGTCACACTTAGGTGACTGCTAGGAATTCTCAACAGACTTGGCAGAGCCCAGGCAACCATTTTGGAGCGGTCCTTTAATAAGTACACTAAATTACCATACTTTCCAAATGATTGCAAGCACGGTGTATTTTCCGAACCCACATATACAACTAGTTCATAATTGAGCAAAGCCCAGCAAGTCCTACAGCCCGTCAGCAGTGGGTAAGTTTCTTGGGTAGATGGGGCTTAAGGGCAGGTACCATGGCACAGCTGGAGCTCTGTGAGGGGCTGCAGGAGACATTTATTTCTCCTGACACTGTAACTTACTGTGTCAGTCACAATGTTATCTGGGTCACCGCTACAAGTTTGTGGCATCAACAACAGTAGCAGCTCTGCTGGCAGGCTCCCCTTCAGTACCTACAGCGATATAATATTAGCATCCAGTCCTGATCACTGTAAAACTGAGATTACAACATCTAATCCAGGCAAAACTTCAGCCCAGGTTCCAGAAGACAGAGGAGAGTTATCAGTGAACAGTAGCATAATAAAACTGTATTCTGGCTGTCCGACACCCAGAACAGGGGATCGTGCTGCAGCTGCCACTCCATCTTTGACAATTAACTTAGCACATTTACTTGTTTCTTCTCCTCTCCCTTAATTTGCCTTATAAACCAGTTGCGAAGCAGCAGAACAGACATACATTTTAACCTTCCCCTCCTGCAGCCCCACACAGGTTGTGTGGGTGCTGCTGCCTCTAAATCCGCAGCAGAGCCACAAGGCCTGGAGAGCCGGAGGGATGTGGTGCTCCTGTGCCGTTTCCATGGCACTGCCGAGGCCTCCGGGCTGAAGCCCTGCTGTCTGCCTTCTCCCGCCCAGCTTGCGGAAAGAGAATAAACGTGCTTTCTCAGGGCTACACGGTTATTGCTTCTTTTTCCTTCAGAGCCCTCTCAACAGATCATTTCCATTGTGTTGGCCTTTTCTCCACATTTCTGCTGTCATTAATTAGGCTAGCGCTTTATGGAACCAACAATATTTAGGGCTTACCCAATTAAGCAGGCGCACAGCAGAAGGTGGTCCCTGTCTCTGAAGAAGCCAGGCTAGCAGGCTGCATGACAGTAGAAAAAGCTTGTCTTTCAGGTTTTTTTCGAACATGGGGTTGTTCAGGTTTTTTTTCCCCCCTCCTTCTCCCATAGGAAAGCATAGGAATTAGGTGTACCCAGAACACAAAAACCAAACCATCTGAAAATTAGGCTTCAGATTTTTCGACTTTGATTCATTTAATTCATTTAATTAAATTTTGGGGGTTGCTTCAGCCAAAGCAGTCAAAATACAAAATACACCCCACTGTATGACTTCGAGAAAAGTCCCAGAATTGCTAATCAGGTGATTACAAATGAGCCTGCGAAAACAAGCAACAGCCATCAAAAATTCACCTGCTGATGACCTTCACCCTCCCTGCTTCCCCCAAGGAAAAAAAATTGTAACAAGCAAAAAACATTCTTTCAAGTACAAAATGCCCAACACTTGGGAAAGGAAATAAACAGGCATTTGCGAAAGTGACCCCCTGCCCTGCTCTCTAGGATGACATTAAAACAGGAATAAAGGCTCAGTGTCCAAATCTAGTTGTGATTAAAACAGAATTCAGAGCCAGAGAGAAGGAATTTAGTTACAAGGAAAATTGGCTGCTCTTTCATCTGAACCTTTCTTCTTTTCAAGAAGATTTTACCTTAGAAGGGGGGAAAGAAAAAAAAAACAGACAGACAAAACTTTGTGTCATTCCCTTTTCTTTCCTATGACAAGCTGTCACTTCTAGATATGGGAACCGTATCACCATGTTGCTGGAGAGAATAAGTGGGGCATGATTTCTCCTTTCCTTTGATATGAACAAAGATTAAAGTAATAAAGAACTAAGAAGATGAGAGTGAAGGAAAAACAGAATTTTTCAAATAACCAGAGACGATGTTATTTTAGTATGACATTCCATGAAGCAACAGTGGCATCCAGTGGTATATTTCCATATCCTACTTTCACTAACTTTTAGCTCCCATCAGAATTTTTTCTTTTTTTTTGCAACAGGTTCAAGGAACCCTTCCCCCTCTTCCCCCAACATATGCTACCAGAACAGCAACCATACATCCACAGTCACCAGTACCAGTAATGGAGACCAAAATCCAAAATGCACAAATGCAAGATATCAGCTTTCTCAAAGGCTGTATATCATATCTGCATAGTTAAAAATTTAAAATTGTTACTAAGAAGCTGCAACCTTATTACAAACACATTTTTAAATTAGTCTCAGAAAAACATAGGACATTTTTCTCCTGGTGTCCACAAGAGTGCAGCAAATGTTCTGTACTGTTCCCCTCCTCAATCCCCCTCCCCATTTTGTTTCTCTCCAAGGCAGTATGTTCATTTTTCTCTCATTTGGCGACATTAAGATTATTTTCACTTTATGATATCTCAGTAGACGCTCTGGGCAAAAATGAAGGGCTTATAATTGTAAGAGTATACTACAGAAGGAAGTCCATTCAGTGCATTTATTAAGATATTTTCAGATTGAGATCACATTTGCAGTTAAGAAAGCATCTTGTGCTAGCACAAGCTCAGGACCATCACCAGCTATAATTTAGTAAGAAGGAGAATTGTCTCCTTACCAACACAGAGCTGAGAAGCACAAGTTGGCAGTCCTGCTCTCAGGTCAACCAAAACTTCTGGGTTTTGTTTTTTTTTTTTTTAGGTTAGGTCTAGAGATCTTTTAAAATAATCAGGCCTCAACTTTACTAAAAATTGTGCTTCTCACTTAGATTTCCAAAACAGTTAAACTAGAATATCTGCCCCTTTTTAATAGAGCCATTTCTCTATCTACACACCCCACAATCTTCAGAAAGCTATTGGCTGATATAACTAGGTTTCCCAAAGGAAAGCATAAGGCTTGTTTCCCTCCCACCCAATAAAATGTAAACTAAGCATCTCATGAAGAAACTGAAGCTTGGCTGACATCCAGCTTTTGACAGTACAGCAACTGGGAGTTTAACTGATTTTAATTGATATGGTTCCACGAATATGACAGTGCCTACACAATCTACCCCAGCAAACACAGACAGAAAAGGGTAATTACTGCCACACTGATGAGGAGGAGGTAGATGGGGAAGTGTTCAACACTGAACTAAACTGCACCAAAGTGTACCAGCAAACTCTTTACCATAGGCTGCCTTCTGCTCGAACCCATTTAGATTAGCAAAAACTGACTAATGCAAGCTGCATTTCAGTTCTGCCTACACAGCAGAACAGTTTGCTCTGTGGAGTAAACAATGTGTGTTATTCATCATGGTACTACAACATCACAGTTCATCACTATCACCCAATTTGTGACTGTAACAATCAGGTGACATGAAGGAACAGGTTACTCACTCATGCTGATGTTAAATGCTCAGTGTGGCTGACCAAGAAGCCAGCCACCTCAGACGGGTCTATCCCATTTCAATGTTGCTCCATTCCAGCTGGGACTGAATGACTGAAATGCAAGATTTGGGTGTTTAGGTATTTACTAACTAGTTTCCCTGGTTGAACTGGCCAATTCCCAAAAAGCATGATTTCTGAGCAAGCAGGCAAAAACTTGCAAATAGAGTCTGCCCCCAAAGCAAGAAAAAGTCACTGCCAATAGTGACACAGAACTCTTTTATAATATACTGTTCTAGCAAATGATATGCTAACATTAAAAATAGAAGAAAAATGCATAAAGAACAAGACAAGCTCAAGACCTATTGCCTTTTGATGAAGTGGAAAATCCCATGACTGGGGGGGGTGGGGGGTGGGGGGGTGGGAATTATGCACAGGAGATGAGCCTGAACTACAAAGCAGAATTGTGATTGAACTTGTACTACAGTTAGGATAAAGCAATCTTGCAGTAGCAAAGTCATAACAGAGAAAAATCTCAGAGTGACATGGGATCAATACCATATGGAGTGAAACCTCAGAAGAATCAGACATTTTAAAGCAGAGCTGAAAGATTGGGACAAATTTTCTTATTTTCTTTCCATTGTGCCTCTCAGCTGAGCTAGGAGCTTCCTGAACATCCTTAATGCAAAGGTTTTCCAATGAATTGCAGACTGTTTTTCCACAACACACAATAACACTTTGAAAATCAATGTAATAAGCAAGATCTCTGCAGCTCTGAGTACACCCCGATTTTATGCAAGTCCTACTGGCTGAAGGACAGCAAGTTCTAACTCTAGCAATCTGACACCAAGCAAAAGGTATCTCCACTTTCCCCTCCCTCCTCTTCTACAGAGTTCTTCCTGTTCTTCTCCCTCATGCACGCAATATTACGGTATTCCTGCACCCTGCAGAAGAGCATGCTAACAGTATCCAACCAGCTGTAAGGGAACAGAAACCAAACAGGGGCTTTAATGCTAGGCTCCTGCAATTGCATCTCCAAGCCAGTATCAGACCAGAATCTCCCAGACTAGCAAGCAGGGCTATGCAGCAGCGGACAGTCGTTGTCATTTGGGACCCGTACCTGGCTGTAGTACTACAGAAGGCTCAATAAAGAACTGAAGTGCTGGGATGTGTCATTTAAGTAGTTACAATGAGTTTTTCCTGAAAAATTACTTGGATCTTCAAAGGTAGTTATAGTAATTTATTTTAGTGTAGATTAAGGGGTTGGGGAAGCTACTTAAGAACATAAGCTTTTTTTTTTCCTCTAAGCTACCAAAAAGATCACTGTTTATTAAGAATATAATCAGCTTGCCACATTTACTGGTTTGGACAATATGAACTATGAGATCACAAGGTAAGTCACTCATCCCGGTTTCACCTCCAGCAGTGGTATACATGTTTTCAAACATCACATAATGCATTTTCATGTCAAATAAGCCCGTTTATCATTAACGGATCTCTTGCTCCTGATACCATCTTTCCACCAGGTGTCACACTTCCCCTTTATTTCTTGCCTACCCCTTTACCTGGTAGCTTCAAACCCTATTATTGTAACTGTCTACACAGATGTATTTGTTCCTTTACTGACCACTTCCAGAGTCTCTCCTTATTTAAATATCAGTCCCTCTATTTGGTTTGCAGTAACACCACTACAGTTGAACACCAAAACATGCACTACTTGTGTAGCTAAGTTCCAGGCCTTACTTATATAGTAGTGCTTACACTGTCATAACCAGAAAAAAAACCAAATTGCTCTGATACCGTCCAAAAAAAAATACACATTTGTATGCATCAACAGGTTATTTAAGACAACAAAAATCCTCTCCCTGATGCCTTGTTTTTAAAGGGGGTCATTGCTTAGTGGGTTTATTTTTCAAGCCTGCCAATACTTACTCTAGAGAAAAAAAGAAAAAAATCCCATTCACATTGGCTAAATGCACAAAGCAGGAACATTATTTTCAAACCCAAATGCCTAAATCCTAGCATTAAATAAATGCTATATGGTATGATTTAAAGCATAAGAAGAAAGCTATGCTTAAAATATCACGGATTTCAAATAAGAGCAAAGTTTGGTCCAACCCTGCTACCTTCCAAGATGACCTCTGGCTTGTTTCACTTTAAGAACTACTTTCAAACTACTGTGTCAGGAGTAACCTATTAGCATTAGCCATCTTTAGAGCCTGCAACCAGCCTTCTCCTAGTTTGATAAATGCAATGCTAATATATTATGCTAGAAAAATAATCTATGGAAAGCTATAATTTTGAAGACAACATTGCTTCAGAGTGTGCTAGTATGCTATCATACTAGACTGCAATGGTTTAGTTTGTAAGTTTATACAATTCCTTTCCTGTCCTTTGACAATGACCTATTTTTAGACACACATCACACTGAGTGAGTATGTCACTTGATAGAATACCATCCTGAAGATTCAAGTCTGTCATAAATAAATATGTAAGACAAACTGGTACATACAAGTTGCCTCTGAGACCTGCTTTCAAGTCCATTCCAGAATGCAGTGAATGAAAATCATTTCAAATGAATGTCTGCTGGTCTCTGCCATATTTCTTCTCCAAGAATTGCACATCACAACACAACTGAGCATTTCCAAACAGACAGCTCTAAGAAGGTACAGAGGGAGGAAGGCAGAAAGGAAACCTTCTGCTAACCAGGTGACCACCCTTTCCCACCTCTTCCCCTCCCTGCCTCTCAGAAGGGAAAGTATCTATTGGGATTCAGTTGATGCTTCTCCAATTAATTTTGCAGGAAGGAGAAATGACCACCTAATAAAAAAAAAGATACAGAATAAAAAAAATCAATAGCAATAGCAAGACAACCTACAAGAAGTATATTCTGAGGAGACAGCAGTTAGGTTTGGGGGTTTTTGTTGGTTTTTTTTTTTTAACTCCACCTAGCAAATATTGCCTAGCAACAACGGGAAAACCCTCCCAACGAAATGAATCGTGCAGGTATTGGCTGTTTATTCCTGTGAAGGGCTGTGTTTCCACCCTGTCAAATGACATCAAGGCCATGTTGCCAGAGGCACTGGGAGTTTTGACCTCTAAAAGGCAATTTTCTCACTGTCTGCTCAGAAATGTAACATTTTTCATATTGAAGGCTTTTATATCATATCTTGTAGGTTTCAGATCTATAAATAACATACTAAAAATCTCCAACACAATAAAGCCACAGCTATTAATGTTTTGCTATTAACACTGTAAACATTAAATATCAGAAAGTCAGCACTCTATTAGCATAACTATCAGGCACCACAAAACACCTGCGTTAAATTACATGACTAAGTTCACTGTAGATGAACAGAGGCCAGAACTTGGTTCATATAAGTTCTGAATTTAAGAAAGAAAATATCCACTAGATCATCAGATAGCCGTGTAAGATTGGCTTTGGTCTTCCGTAAGTAATTCCTCCCTCAACTCCTTAACAGAGCTACTACAGTGAAGAGTTTTAAGTTACAGGATGGACATAGGTTCGTAACAGCATGTGAACAGAAGAGCTAAGAACTGTTATTTGCATAGAATGTAGCAAGTGTGCTATAATTCTCACCAATAAATAGGCATGTACGGTTTCATACAACACCCCCCCCTCCCCCCGTTAATTCTTATTAAAAGCTTCCTATGTTTCAATTGCAGCAGCTCTGCTTTGAGCAGAGCTGCCAGTGAGCTTTGGTCCTAAAATTATTGCTTCCCCAGTTGCTCTGCAAAGGATGAAACACTCTTGTATGAAGCTTGTGACAACTCAATTTGTCTAATAAACATAGTTAACTACAGCCCTGTACGTGCTCTTGAACCAACACAATGTTTTTCAAGTAAGGAGATGATGAGAAGTAGGAGTCCTAGAATGCTACAAGCCTGTTCTGCTAACTGCACTGTTAAATACCATCAGGGGTTTTTTGTTTGCTTGCTTTTGCTCATGTTAGAAGAGTCATCAAATCTCTAAGAGGATCAGCATTTGCAAGCCATGCAGAGGCAGGCAGTTGTCCCTGAAAACATCAGCATTTTCACAAAATTATCCTATTCTGATACCGTCAGCCTTTTTCACAAAATTAGTCTATGCAGCATACAGAGACTGTGGATCTAGATATCAAGACAAGTACTTTTGGTGCTTTCCTCAGACAGAAAATTTAAGCTACACAAGTAGATGGCCAAGAAATTCAATTCCCAAGACTACAAATCAACTTCCACAATCAGAGACAAGCCTCATAAGAGGCATTTGTGAAATGAGAAAGAAGCACTCTTAGTGGGTTTTTTTTTTAAACAATCAGTAACTGTTCTCAAAATAATAGAAAGTAATCTTGCATGATTAAGTAATCTTTTTCCTCAAAAATGCTCAAGATAGATCATGCTTTGCTTCCGAACATCAACTGCAGACTGGCAAGCTTTCGCAGATATCTGTACTTAGGAACAGATATTTTTTGATATGTTCTTTAATTTGTAGAAGAAAGGTACAAAAACAAGATAAAGTAGTGTTTGGAACATTTTATTTAATAAAAGCATAATACTGAAGTGTTTATTATCCTACTTAAGGAGTTTACACCAACATTTTTTCAGAACTGACTAGTAATTTCCTCTACTGTGTATTTTCTATCCTAGGAATGCATTATTTCTCTTCACCAAAGAGAATTTTACTTACTACTCTGTTAATTTGTATAGGCCACAAAGAATTTAAGAAATTGTAACACATTTCAGGATTTAAACTCTTGAATTAAACATCTATTTCTGGGCAGCCAAGTGTCAGCAGTGTTGGCATAGTATTCCTTGAAGTGAAAAAAAAAAAAAAAACCCCAACAGCTGAGAAAAGCTCTCCATGCTTTGCAATGCAGCGTGAAACACTAGAGTTTACAGGTACCTAGATGGCTAGATTTATTCAGTCACTATACATACCAGATCCAACTCCTAGATAATTTCCTTTCAATTTAGCTTGTTGGGAGAGACCTTCTTCCTTATTATCAGTCTCAAAAAGGAATTAGTTCCAAAATAAACATACACACACACATACTTGCACATAAAAATCAGGCCTTCTTAATTAAGTTATTTGCTTGAACCACACTACTGCAAACAAGTCAGGCACATCCTCACTACAAACATGTATTTAAGTGTCCCGCTGATGCTGAGTTTATATAAAATATATAGCCATATAGCTGAAGAAAACACATATTAGACACTTCCATATGTACTTGAAAATATCCCCAGAAAAAAAATGAAACTTACTGTAAAATGAAATAAGAAGCCAATTCACATCATCTTATCATTTCTCCTGAGGACTCCTGACAAAACTTTATCCCAGCATGTAGGCACATCCAAAACCTTAAGCCTGCTACAAACTTTAGCCCTCCAACCAAGCCCAGTTACAAGAGCAGCACAGCCCACTACCTGACAGCAAGACCTGCAGCAGAAAGCAGTACCGTTCCTCTCCCCAGGGACCTGGGGAGGTGCTCTGCTACCGAGAGGGCTAAAAGCAGATACCAGTCCTATCCTCCCCACCGCAACTAGTTCAACTGGCAGAAGGAGGAGAGCAAGCGTTTAGTGTTCCATGAACAATGATTGAATCGAGCGGAGAAAGAGCTCTACAGGACATTAGTCAAACTGGTGCAGTATCTGTATAAATATAGTGTACTTCTTCTGCAGCACAGCCACAACAGCAGAGTTTAGTTAAGTGCAACACAGGACCTAGGCAGATTTGTAAGTAATTTTTAATTAACCGAACCCTAAAATATACCTTTGTTGCTACAATACTCATGAGAGCCCCGCAACACACATTAGGCTACCACACAGGCATTAATTAGAAGCACCACCACTTCCTACCTCTCAGAGGACCGCGCTCTGCAGGCGGCTCCCCAGCCGCCTCGGTGCGGTGCCGCTCGGCTCCCGCCCGCGGGGGGGCCGGGAGTTGCGGGGAGCCCCGCGCCCCCGGCCCGCGGCCCCCCCCGCTGCTCACACGCAGTTTTTACCTCAAGCTGAGCGGCACACCCAAGGCACCCCCCGGCACACCTGCCTCCGCCCACCCGCCTGCCCCGCACAGCTGACGCCGCTCTGCCCGCCAGCCCTGGGGAGAGCCCCTGGGCGGCCCACGGGGCTCCTGCCAGGCCCTCAGCCCCGCGGGCCCCTCTGCAGCGCCAGGCGCCCGCCCCGCGGGGCCCTCCGTGCTGCCGGACCCCCAGCCCAGAGGGTCCCCCACGGCGCCAAGCCCTCAGCCCCCGGGGCGGCTCCGCAGCACCAGGCCACCTCCCCCCGCCCCGGGCTGGGACCTCAGCCCCCGCCGGCGCAGCCCCACGGGGACCCCCTCAAAGCGCCGGGCCCCGTCGGCCAGGCCCGTGCCCTCGGGCCCCTGGGGCGCCGCTCGCCTGCCAGCCCCCGCAGCCCCCCCGGGAGCCGCCGCCGGTTTCCACGGCAACGGGTGGCGGGCAGGCCGCGGGGAGGGCTGGGGCGGGAGCCAGGCGCCGCGCCGGGCCGCGGGAGGCCGCGGGCGTCTTCCCCCGGCCCCCGAGCGCGGCCTCCCCGCCCGCCGCAGCCGGCCCGGCCCTGCCCGGCGCCGCGGGCTCTCCCACGCACCCACGGGGAGAAGGGGCCGGGGCTGCCCCCGGGCCTGCTCGCCTGCAGCGGCCGGCCGGCGTGGGGGCACCCGGCTGTCCCCCGGCTGCCCGCCGCCTGTCCTGCACCAAGTCCCGACTTCTGCAACGCGAACGGGGAGCCACGGCATTTGTCCTGCATTATTCATGCTCTCAGCACTGGAAATGGGGGGAAAAAAAGGAAAAGATAGATATATATATATATTCATTTAAAACTATTTTTCAGATCGCTTCAAAATTCAAATTAATTAAGATTAATTAAAAATTAAATAAAAAATAAAAAAGCTCCGAAAGTGATTTTTATTTCGCTTACATCTTTAATGTAGAACTCCAGTGGGGTTGATATTTTTAGTTTCATGTAGCATAACAAGAGAGACGGGGACTTGCTATTCTACCGTGGCAGAGGTGCCGAGCGGGAGAACAGTGCGGGCGGGGGTCTTCGTTTGGGGAAATGAAGGGCCAGATACGTGTGGTGGGACAAAGAGGGGACAACGGAGGACTGCTGGTAGAGATGTCCTCTGAGAGTGGCCTCTAGTCCTTCTCCTTCTGCTAAACCGATTTCCTGCCAGTTCCACCGAATGCAGAGAGAAAAGGGGAAAGGAAAGGAGAGCGGCTTCCCAGCCTCTCCTATTACTGACCCTGGGGAAGCCACTGCAGCAGTCACCCACCCTGCTTTATCATGCATAAAGGTGCATGAAAGAACCTTTAATCCTCTTGGAAGAACTGCCCTTTTCACAGTCAAAACACACACACACCCACACACACCCACACACACCCCGCCATTGTGAGAATATGGATGTAGATGCTTGTGAAAAGCAAGTAAGTACTGGCCCACCTGGGGGAAAAGTCTGCATTTGCATTTCAGGCCTGTGACTGAAGAGTGAAACTCTGAAAAGCAGCAAGTGCAGAAGCAATATGGGATCCTTGGGCAGACCCGGGTGTAATTCTTACTCACAGCCCTTATCATTTAATCATCTCACCAGAGCTGATGACATGACTTTTGTAAGGAGTCATGTGGTGAGCACTGGCATCCAGGTGAGAAACAGGTTCCCAGTGGGTTGGGCCACGTAAAAGCATTGCTGCTCCAAAAATTCCCAGTATCATCTGAAATAAGATGCAAGAATTGAACAGAAAAGCAGCGAGAGGAGGGGACTGGAGGGTCATGGTCATGTAGATGGCCTACGTGGCCTTGGACACCTTTATGGTCCTGTTGACTGAAGATCATTTTCACTTGTTCAGTTAATTTACCCTTTTACTATTAAATCACCAGTTCCTCAGAGGAAAGGAAGTTGCTAGCCAGCAGGTCCCTTGGTTACGTCATAACTCAGGAATAGCTTGTGAGGAACAGGAGGTGGTCTGGAAAACTAACTCCAAGATGAGGTTCTACAAGGACAATGACTTCTGAGTAAGCAGATGAGCAGCCAAGGCTGATCTCCTGTGTTGCCGGTAATACAGTGCATTAAAAAATAAGGGATTAATGTGAAACACCGTTTGACGCTAGGACTTTTTGAATACCTTTATTCACCAAAGACTATCATGTGTCTGAAAATTTACCTGCACTTTTTTTCCAAGAGGATGTCTTGCCAACAGAAAGCTTAACTGAATAACATTCACAAAAATATTAAACATGCACAACAGTCCTTTGCATAAAGGAGAATGAGTATAACGTTCCAAAGATGGACAAAAACATAACCATGTAATTGCTGCTACAAACCATTTTAAGAAGGGTACTATGCTGGGTCCAGTAGCAAAAAATAATCTTTATTTAAAATTGTATTGAACTCACCTGTTTACAGATTCCTTCTACGAGTTCCACATCTCAAAGGCTAATTGCAAACTAAAAGCTGGATATAAAAATACAGATTTGAGTTCCTTTAATAACCTTTCAAACTGAAGACTGACCATAAGGTGGCAAAACCTGTGGCATTGTAACAAAACACTTGAACTAAAGGTTAAACAAGTGTTTAACAAAGACTTTGGTTGTTCTGTCCTCTGTGCACCATTCAATATATACTTCATGATGAGAAGTATGCCTCTTATTTAAGGAGTTTATTTCAACATCAAAAAAGGCATCCCGTTCTTCTCTTTCTGGAAATATGGAATAATCCAATGCTTAAGAAGTCAAGAGTGCAAATCCATGAAAAATGATGCCGCAGCACATGCATCCTCAAAAATATGGTTAGAACAGGTAAGTATGATTTCTACTACCTGGCGATGCTCTTTCTACATCAGACTTTTGGGGTCACTTGTTTTATTAACTTCACATATTTGCAAAACATCTGAGGTGTTACCATGGATATTAAAGTTTTTACAGAGTCAAGATTCTGAAATTTTACTCTCACAGAATATTGGTCTCTGCTTTTTCAACCAAACACACTGTTTAAGTAGAGAAGTGTATGCCCCTGCGTCTGCCTGAAAGGGTGCCAGGCAGGGGAAATTAAAAGCTCCAAATATCTGCATGTCTGAAATCAGTGAAGCAAAGGAGAAGAGACCATCAGGGAGACTGCTAAGGTCCCTGATTCTCAGGCCCAGTGTAAATTAGAGCCCAGCTGGCAGTGGTACTCGGGAGACCATACGCTAGCTGAGGATGGCTGGAGCACAGCATGTTTCAACCATATGTCTGACATACTGCCTCCTTTCCAAGGGTCTCTGGCATAGCGGGATTTGGATAGGCTCTCGCTCAGCTGGCCAGGTTCAGAGCTCTCGCCGCCTTTGTGCTAGAACAATGGCACCGAGGCAGCAGCTCGGCTCTCCTCCCCGGCAGGCCAGGAAGAGCGGCGCTGCTATGCTTCGCCCACTCGGTAGGAGCACGTTCCCACCACGGCGTGTGGTGGACACGCTCCAGCTGAGCCCGCCTGCGTCACAGGTGGGCAGGGATAACCACCGCGGGGTTGGGATGCAGAAATCCTAGACCGCAACACTGTTATTGCTCCCTTTTTATACTGTTAGCAGTAAGGAGTTTTGTTCTGTGGTGTGTCTCAGTCCGCAAGTTAGTCGCAGTCCCACAAACTCCAATTGACTATTCATTTCATCCAACAAACTAATATCACAAACTCAAATTAAGTTTTTAGTTTCCGCCTTCCAGTTGTGGTTTTTTCCTATTATTTAGGTATTTTGCAACATAAGAGTGTGCTTAATTCCATCTTCACGGGCTGTTAAATTCAGGTTCTGTTTAGCAGCCAAGAAGCCATTCCCTTGCCCCCCAGGAGAATTCGTCTATCTGCTCAGCCTGTTGTCTGGGGGTCACAACAGCTTGTCCCGCCTTTCGTTTGGAGCGGATCTGAAAGTGGAGCGGTTGAGAATATTCCCTTCCCTGCCACTGACATTAGACTTTCCCTGGTCGTTCTTTGACTACCCTGGCCCTTTCCGGAATCACAGAGGGCCTCCGTATCTGAAAGAATTAGCTCCGTTTTCTTTTTCTTCCATTTTCATGTCATTGTCATGATGCTTTATTGAGCTGCTGCCCTCTCAGGTTCTGTCCCAGCCATGCATGATCCAGACCCCTCAGTCTGTTATTTGCCAAAGAAAAAGCAAGCTGAAATGCTGCTACGTAAACAAGCAGCAATTCACCTATGATTCTAAATGTGCCTGTGCCCAAAGATCCTACAAACAGGACATAATTTGATACAAAAGAGCCATTATGGCTCTTTTCTTCGTTCTCTGTATTCTGTTAAGTGATATTTTTGCAGTTTAACATATTCCAGACCTTTGCTGGCAGAAGCAATGCATACAACCTCCCTTAGAAGTGTATTCAGTTGGGAGCTGCCTGGCTACACACGATTTTATACATCGTTCAGCTAAGTCAGCGATCCATATGCAAAAATCAAGCTCTCAGGGACACCATGTGGATTTGTGACATTCTTCAGAGTACTCTGTGTCGCTAATAAACCAATGAATGGATTACACTCAGCCATAAAAATGTTTTTTCCTCTCCATGACATATATAATATGGATAAGCTTTATTTAATAAGTAGCTAAAAACTAATGCCACGCACGTTGCTTAAACAGGTTAAAAATATTCCCCAGTATTGTAATCGCTTAAGAAGAGGAGTGGGAGCACACAACAAAATTGCAATGTATAAAACCGAGAAACACCGTGCTGAACACTAACACGGGACATCTCAATTAAGTAAATTTCATTTTGGAAACTATTTTTGGCTTCTAACAGTTGGAAGCAGAAGAGACAGGCAAGCCTTCCCTGTACTGTATTTTCTCACAAGCTATTTCATCTTGGCCTTCCAGCCTTCCAGTGTAGATTCTTTCTTTGAATCACGCTGTTGTCATGAGTTAGGCGCTGGATAATGGATAGTTTTAAAAACAGTCCATCTGTATTTAGTCAATAAAGCAATGGTTTGTAAACTCACTCAGCAGCAAGCTGTTTCTTGAAAAGAATAGAAGAGCATTCAAGGGAAAAGAGTGACAAGACTTGGTTGGTTTCCTAATGATGAGATTTTGTTCTTTGCATGGTCATGCTTACTGCTCCCAGGAAACCCCTTATCTGCCTACAAATGACAAACAATTATTTGACTCAATTAGCAAACCCTGGGTCAAGTTCCTGTTCCAGAATGATTGGCACTGCAACTGGCTTGAAAACTTGCTTCGACTGGGAGATGTCCTTAATTTTTCCTCTTTGTTTTTCCTTAAATGTCAGCTGACTGTAGCGAGTGTTGGGGTTTCAAGGTGCTTAATATCTTCAGGTTTCTCACAAGAACAAACCTTCCCAGTGGCTCAACACATGTGTAACATCAGCCTTCCACACCTTCTGCTTCTCTCCCATTTCCAGCGACGGAAGCGATGGTGCTAGTCACAGGATCCACAGCTGCCTACTCTCTGCATTCAGATGTGTTTCTCCCCGGTGCCTTTGCGGTCTAGGAGACAGGGCTGAACGCAGTCACATCCACGACACCTCGCTGAAGGCAACAAAGTCACATAGGCTTTGCTGACTGAAGGTGCACCGGAGTCTGACGACTACTTCTGAAGTACCAATTTCTTACTCAAATCTTCTCTCCCCAAATAAAAGTCCATCTAGACTACAGTGGTGTCTTAACTGTGACTGGGAAGGGTATTAATCTACAAATAGACATTGATTCCTTTGTTTTAAAGGAACAAACCCCTAATTCTCATTTATCTGATGATCCATTTTCTCTCTTATTTATTGCTTTGTCTCAAAATGCCCAGTGGAGCATGGTGTGTCTTAGAGAGGAGGGTCAGGCAGTCCATGGATTTCTTCCTGCACTCTTTGTAGTCAGTGGGAATATTGATATCATCGCCAGGAAGCCGGGATCAAGCCTCAGGTTAAGATATGTAACCTAAGTCCTGAAGTCGGGCTCAAACCTCAAGATAAGACACGTAACATAAGGAAAAGAGTAAGGTCTAAGACAGGATGAGGCCTACCAGCATAAATTCATACAGGGCCTTCAAGAACGATACCGACTGGAAGTTGTTGTTACTCATACAGCATGGTGTAGAAGAGGTTGATGTTATTTTTCAATTCATGATCCTTTCTTTCACACAGTCAATAAATTTCAAATCTGACAATTTCAAAATATATTTGGAAAGGAAATTTATAGGAAATTTATATTCCTTCAAATCTGCATTTTTTTGACAATGTAGTCATTTTCTGTCCTGTAAAATATATACAATTTGTTATTTTTGGAAAATACAAAAAAATGGAGAAAAATGAGCTGGGGTTCTTTATGGGCTACTCTTTCACTCTGTCTTAAGAGTGTCAATAAATTTTTAACCTGTTTATTGAAAAAAATGGAAGC
Source organism: Pelecanus crispus (assembly GCF_030463565.1). Lineage (NCBI taxonomy): Eukaryota > Metazoa > Chordata > Aves > Pelecaniformes > Pelecanidae > Pelecanus > Pelecanus crispus. The sequence continues at coordinate 37,504,528 of NC_134650.1, forward strand.
GAACTATGGACTAATTAGATTAAAAAAACAGGTTGCAGAAAGGTTCTGTCTAATTCTGTTTCTAAGCATCTGGACAGAATACAAAGAACTGCTGGTAAGAAAAAAATTCCAAAGTATTTATTTTGAAGTATTCAGTATCTTAATAAGCACATGCTGGGCATTTGGCCGAGAACTTTTAAAACACCTATGGTAAGTTTCAACTTATCACTTTTAATTATAATATCCTGAAACCGAGCTCAGGAATCTTCTGTTACAAATCTTGTATTGCTTTATAGGGAGGATAATAGAGTTGTTGAGAAAATAAGTTATGTTCAGTTCTAAGAGTATTTCTTCTTTTTTGTTCACTACATACTATTTAATATTTTCTTTTGTACACTTCTTAATAGTGGAGCTTTAAGTGAAACTCTGAAAAACAACATTAGGATTCAAAATACAGTGGAAGATTTTATTTTCAGGGTCACAAGTAGCATAGTGAGATTTCTCTCAAACAATGACACTTAGTATCTCTGTAGTTCTATGAATACTTTTGAAGTGTCATATTAAAACCAATCTCTTGGCCTTCAGGCAAAGAGAAGCAATTAGTCTTGGAGTTGTGAATAAATAAAAATCCATTTATATACCCGTCCTTGACACGTACCTTGCAAATCTTAGAAACTTCATCTACTGGGAAAAGAAATGTTAAATCACAAACACCAATACTAATCATATTGCCATGTTGCTTCCTAAAACTGTTTAGTTTGTATCAATCTTTTAAGCATTAATTCATATGTATATATTCATACATATTGAAACACAACAACTGAAAGGCATTCACACACTTGAGTGAGAAGAAAGAAATGAGTGAGTGCATATAGAGCTGTAACGCGTACCTTTATTACCCTCAACATTAATACCGGCAAGAAAAAACTCAAAGCTCTCAAGTACATTGTCCTTTTCTTAGATACCGTAAAAGCAATCCCGCACAAGTTACGTACCATGCGCGTGCCTTTTTCATCCCAAGTGCTACTGTGTCTTTGCTTTGATCTACAAACAAACAAACAAACCAAATCTTTATTAGCCATGCATCCCATTTCCGTGCAGCACAATTAAATGGTACCTGTCACAGATGTGTTGGGATGAGTCAGAAAACAATTTCTACTTTTTGTTCAGTGCAGTATTTTTAGATCTTCTCCTTCCTCTTTGCTGTGCCTCAGTGCAGAAGCATCCTATTTTTACGATGCTCTGATGGCTGTTCGAGATTCTCATATTTATTTTGCATTTAGCAGTTAGTAATTCACAGAGGAAGTAAAAATTATGATGCCAAGTCATCCCAAACAGCCCGCCTGCACCCCTGCAGAAAAGCTGAGCGAAACTCGGGCTGCCTGACAGGTCACTGAGTCTCAGCGGAGCTCGTCCTCCCCGTATCCACTTGTTGACCAGAGCGCTGGGGAAATGAGGCTGCTTAGGCTACAGCCTTGTCCAGTGATGGGGTGAGCGGCTGTCTGGGGACACGCTCGTCTTCGGCGGTTATGTGAGAATTAAATGCACCCCTTTGTGCCGCGCTCTCGGCGGCAGAGAGTCCCGGCCCGGAGGTCACAGGTGGGAGAGTGACCCCCGCCAAGGAGCGCACCTGGGCCGATGGGATGGTCAAGGAAAACAAATTTTAGTCTGTTCCGGATGCAAATCTCTCTGCTGACCTAGTTCTCATTCTCCTTTTCATTTCAGAAGCTCAGCTAAAAATCCATAAATTAAGGAAATTAACTGATGGAGCCTCCGGCATCTTTGTAAGCTATTTAAATCTTTAAATTTACAACATCTTCTGCATATATCAAGTAATTGAACTAACTGCAGGGATGTAACTTTAATGAGAAAATTTCCCTCTTCTCCTGTAGTTTGTACTCAAAAAAAAAAAAAAAAAAAAAGCTACCCTTAGGAGAAAAGTTTCTGTTTTTTCCTACCACGGAAGAGAACTTTAAAAAAAACCAAAACACCTCAGTTTTAGGGGGCCCTGCCCGCCCTCCCGGCGGGGCGGCCCGGGCCCCGCGGCGCGGCGGGGAGCGCGGGCGCGGAGCGGAGCGCGGCCCCCTCCCGCGCGCCGGCGGCCTGACCTTTCCGGCCGCCGCGCGGCGTTGCGTAACCCCCTGCGCGGCCGCGCTCGGCGGCTAGGGGGCGCTGCAGCCCGGCCGGGGCCCGCGGCTCGCCGGCCGCCGGCGCGCGGGGCGCCCCTCCGCGGGCGCGGTAGGCGGCGGCGGCGGGTGCCCCCCCCCCGAACGCGGGGCGCAGGCGGCGGCCAAGCGCCGGGGCCGCCCCGCGGGGCCGCCCGCCGGCTGCGGCGCGCTGAGGCGCGGAGCGGACCCGCAACCCCCGCCAAACTTCTTCCGCGGGGACCGGCGCGGGGGGGGGGGACACGCGTGCCCCGCGGGGGCTTGCAGGCATCGGCAGACCCGCATCTTCGGCTGAAAGCTGAGGGACGGCTTTTTTTCTCACCACCCTTTTTTTTTTTTGGGGGGGGGGGGGTGTTCCCTGCCGCCCCCGCCCCCCGGGCGCGCTGCGCGCCCGCGGAGCCGCCCGCGGAGCCTCGCGCCATCGCGCCGCGCGCTCTAATTGAAATGGCGCTTTTGGCCGGGGGCGGGCTGCCAGGGCGCTCCGCAATAGCACAATGCATGTCGATAGACGTCATTTGGTTTTAATGGCCTACAGGAAATTTGGCGTTTACAATGCGAGACATTAGCAAAGGGTGAAAGGGAGGGGGAGGCAGGATGGATGGATGGATGGGAATAATTGCAGCCCCCCCAGCCCCCGCCTGCGAGACCCCCCGTCCGCACGCCGGCGGCGCTGGGTGCTGCGGGGGAGGGGGGGGGGGGTCGGGGCTATTTTTTTTATTATTTATTTTTGAACTTGATCTAGTTTATCAACAAGTGCAGAGTGGGTGCTACCCTAATTGTAACAGAGGAGTCAAGAGATGTGAGAAACGTGCCCTGTGTTACTTATTTGGGAGCTGAAAATTTATGCCTAGTTGAAAATGCCTGGGGAAATATTACATCAGACCAAATGACAATGATTAAAATCAGCTTTTTTTCCCCCCTTCCCCCCCCCCCTTTTTTCCTCCTTCTTTTCAGTAAGTGTTGAAGGACGTGACAGCGGCCTGATCCTCCCCGGCACCGCACCGTTATCCCCCGGCGGGGCCGGGCCGGGCTGCGCGGGGCTCCGCGGGGCTCCCGCCCCGACCCCGGCCGCGCCGTGCGGAGGGGCTCTGCGGGCGGCGGCGCCGGGGGCGCGGGCTGGGGCGCCGGCCGCCTTCCCAGCCTTATTTCATTTTCAAGGGTTGTATTTTATTTTATTCTGGGGGGGGGGCGGGTGGGGGTGGTGGTGGTGTGGGGGGGTAAATCTGGAGACCTTCACCAAAAGGAGGGAAAAATATCCAATTTTCATCGCAAAATTAGCTAGGGCGAGAGCAAAGGGCTGAGCTAATTGTAGCCTAATCCTCTGCCCTGCAGGCGTTTGCAAAGCCCTGAGCAAGAATTCGCTTTTTTTCCTCCTCTTCTCCCTTCCCTCTGTTATTTAGAGACGGGATTATTGCCTTTCTTCTCATAACAGCCTCGGCAGTTTCATTTAAAGGCTTTTTTCCCCCCCTCTCACACACACACACATCCACAGACACACAGACACAAAATAAATAGAAAAAGAAGCAGCAAAAACAGAGGGGGGGGGGAGAGAGAGAGAAGCTTTAAAAATAATAATAATCACAGCAGGATCTGCGGAGCAAAGATAGTAATAAAAGCAAAAAGCTGAGCCCATCCGCACACAAACCCAAAGCGGGGCTCGCAGATCTCCTCTGAGCTCAAGGTAAGGACAGCGGCGGCGGCGGCTCCGCGGCCGCCCGTGCCGGGGCCGGGGCCGGGGCCGGAGCGCGCCCTGCGCGCCGCGCCGCGCTTTGCGTTGCGTTGCGTTGCGTTGCGTTGCTTTGCTTTGCTTTGCTTTGCATCGCATCGCATCGCATTGCATCGCGCTGCACCGCGCCGCGCGGCACGCTCGCGCCTTCTCTCGCGCTCTCCCCCCACTCCTTTTTTTTTTTTTTTCTTTTTTTCTTTTTTTTCTTTTTTTTTTTTTTTTTGGAAAGTGCCTCTTCTTCAAACTAACTCGGCTCTCGGCTCCGGAGGAGAAGCGGCGGAGGGGTGTTTTTTTTAAAGCTACAGGACCCGTTTGCAGCCGCCCCGCTTTGCTAGCGCTGCGCGCGTGTGTGTGCGCGTGTGCGCGCGCGCGCGCGCCCGCCCGCGCGCGTGTGTGTGTGTGCGCGCGTGTGTGCGTGTGTGTGTGTGTGTGTGTGTGTGTGTATGTTTTGTTTTGCTCCGCTCCAGCATGGGCAGCGCCGGCGGAGCCCCGCGGCCCGGGGTGCCCGCGCTGCCGCCGCGGCCCCGGCTCTGAAGACGGCCGAGCCCCAGCGCGGCGGAGGCAGCGCGGCCCGCTCCGCGCTCTCGCATGGTACGCGCGGGGCCGCGGCCGCGCCGCGGGGGTCGGGCGGGCGGGCGGGCGGGCGGGGTGCGCGGGCCGGGGCGCGGGGGCTGGCGGCGGGGCGGCTCGGCACAAAGGGAAGGCGGGCGACAATGGGGAGCGCCGCGTATGGAAAACACGGGCGGGCTGTGAATGAAACTCTGGCGCCAGTGAGAGTGGAAGGCTCGGTTTGGGGTAGACTTCAAACCACTCTAGGCTATAGTTTGCATTTCTGCTCCTGCATGCGATGTGGCACACTTCTGCAAAATTAATACATTAGCCTGGCTAATGCTCACCACCATTGGCTGCACGGAAAATGTACAGGATCGGGGATTCGGGGTTGGCTTTTTTTTTTTTTCCCCCCCTTGCATTCATCTAAGACATCTCCTTTCTTGTTATGTGGGAATAAGTAAAGGACGCCATGTTGTGCCTTTTTTTTTTTTTTTTTTTTTTTGGGGGGGGTTGAATTTTACCTTTGGGCATAGAGTGTGTTCAAAAGAAAAAGGCAGAAGTTGAGTGACCGGGTGCGTTGCTCGCTGGTGATTTCCCTGACCATCAGCAGCGAAAGGCATTTGGGTGACGTGAAACTCGCATTAAATAGACCGGAGACGGCCAGAGATAGGCGGGTTGCGGGGGGGGTGGGGGGGGGGGGGGAAGGAGAAAGCCTTTTTTTTTGTTGTTGTTCTTATTTTTTTCGGTAACCAGCGCTCCAGAGGGAGCTCCCCTCCCGCCCCTGTAAAAGTTTTGGGCACGATCTCCTCTGTCACTCGGGCCGGTGCTCAGGGAAGCAGCGTGGAGGTGTGTGCAAGTGTTTGCGGACTTTTCATTTTGGAGCCGTCGGGCCCGAGGGTTGCAGTCCCCCCTTCCCTGCTTTGTCTTTAGGCTGGGTTCCCGGCGTAAGCAGTTGTCTCGCAGTGGCTCTGGAGGCAGACCCGAGCGGTCGCCGTCCCTGTTTACAGAGACAAAGGTAATTGCCAAGTCTGTAGTTGTGCCCCTCTGGCTGCGCTAAACGCAGGCGGGGGAAATGCAGGCGTTGCCGTGAAGTCACGGGAGCGCCGGGGTAACTTCTGCAGCCGGTTACTGCCCCGGAGTGCTGGGGATGGGGCGCTCGGGGGGCTGCCCTGGGTGGTTTTACCCCTCGTGCTCTCCTGGAGCTGCTGGTGAAGAAATAAAGGTCTCTGGGGAGGGAGGGCGGCTTCCCCCCGAATGCAGCCGAGGGTCCAGCCGGGGAGCAGCTGCGGGTGCTGCTCCGGTCACAGCCGAGCCGGGGGGCTGCAGCCGAGCCGGGGGGCGGCAGCCGAGCCGGGGGCCCGCAGCCGAACCGGGGGGCTGCAGCGGAGCCGGGGGCTGCAGCCGAGCCGGGGGCCCTCAGCCGAGTCGGGGGGCCGCAGCCGGGGGGCTGCAGCCGAGCCGAGCCGGGGGGCCCGCAGCCTAGCCGGGGGGCCCGCAGCCTAGCCGGGGGGCTGCAGCCGAGCCGAGCCGGGGGGCCCGCAGCCTAGCCGGGGGGCCGCAGCTGAGCGCAGCCGAGCCGGGGGGCCCGCAGCCGAGCCGGGGGCCCGCAGCCGAGCCGGGGGGCTGCAGCGGAGCCGGGGGGCCCGCAGCCGAGCCGGGGGCCCGCAGCCGAGCCGGGGGGCTGCAGCCGAGCCGAGGCGGGGGGCTGCAGCCGGCTGGACCCCGCTCGGCCGGGCTGCCGCCCCGACCTGCCCTCGCCCCGGCTCCCCGGGAGAGCGAGCTGCTTCATGGCAGGTCCTTAAACCTGGCGTTTTCATTTCACGTCTTAAATGTGCATGAAGGAATTAAACTGCACGAGTGAATAACAGCATTAGTTTCAATTAATTTTTATCCTGGCAACAATAAACTTTAGAAACAAAGCGCTTTTACATCCTTAATTAGCCTTGCTTCCCATCTGTAGTCTTTTAAGTGCCTGCTCCTTGATTTAACTTTGTCCCTCCTTCAGAGCCGCCTCCTTTTTCATTCTTTTCCCTTTTTTCTCGTTATCCCTTCCAGACTGCTGCCTGTTTCTTTCCTGCAACCTTTCACCTCCCTTGTCCCTATCTGTCTGCTCTGCTCTGTGCAGTTTATTTCTACTGTATTTTCCCAACATCAACAGCAGTATTGGTTACCATGGCCCCGAGCTATGTGCAGAGGTGGGAAAGCTTCATCCGCCCAAAAGTTCTTACACTTTTGAAGTCTTTCTTTTGGTAGGATCTGAAATGTATCATCTAGAGTGTGTATTAAATGAACAGTATTCCTGAAGGCTTTAGAGCAAGAAAGGCAACACCCTGGAAAATTCTGCAGTCTTTCAGCATTCTCTGCCCTAGGGTTATAGCCCTGGGCACGGAGCTGAATGGAGCTCTTACAACTGCCTTCTGTTTACCTTTTATGGTTAAAATAACAGCTTAGCAAAGAAGCAACTTCATGGAGAAACGATTCAGTGAAATCATCTCAAGCTGTAGCAGCATAGCTAGTTTAATCACCCCTAGAGAGCTGAACAACTGTGAGCACAATGGGACACAAAATCATTTTGTGTGTAAATGAGCATGGCATTGTGATTATTTCACTTTGCATGGGCAAATAGTTTTTACAAGCAGTACTTATGCAGTTAGCTTAGAAAGGCAGAAAAAGATAAGCTGGCTCTGAAAGATCTTGGTGTGTAATGTTTGAAAAACTAAATATTCAGATAATTTGGGAACCAGGCTCTATTGATTTTGCCTTCAGCAGGTTCCTGTGTTACTTATTAGAGCAGGGTTATTGCCTGTGCCACTAGTTGGGATGCTGCATCCTGTTGTAGGCAACTAAAGAGCAAGGATTATTTTACATGGTTTAATAAATGAAGTTTGTTAGTGTTTCTGCGATATTTACCCTTAAGGTTTTAATTTTCACATCAGTATTAGAAAATATGTGCATAAAGACTTTTGCTGGATAAATACATTTAGGATTTTGCTTTGTGCATAAAATAAGTACATTACTCAGTGTGATGAATTTTAGCTGCATTTTACATTAAGAAGAGGAAGGAGTCATTAAAAATAGGGTTACGGTACCTTAAGAAATAGGGTGGGTTGGTTGGTGGTGTTTTTTTTTTTTTTGAGCAATAGAAGCATTTTCAGTGCCCTTTATGTAGTGCTTAACAATTATACCGCTTGATAATTTGCTCATATGAAAAGGATGGAATTCCACAACTTTAATAAAAATGTAGGATTCGTTTTTTTAATATGAATCCTCTCCAACCAGGGGAAAAGCCTGTGTTTTAATTCCCCTTCTCCTCCCCTCCCCCCAAAAGCCAGTGGCACCCTCAGTAAGTATGAAAAGCCATAAAAGTTTGAGAACTATTTTAGCTTTCCAGTGATTTTCTATAATTAAGTGTTTTTTCAACACGTGCTCTAGCTGAGAGATGCCAAAAGCAGAGGATTGTTCAAAAGGTCCCCCCAGTGAATAGTATAAATTAAATATCTACTGTGTGAGTATGGCCTCACTGAGAATCTCAGACTCTTTACAGATCAAGGAATTTACTGGTATACTAACATTAAACAAAATCCTAAGATAGCAGCAGTGTTTAAATATGCACAAATAGATTCAGATCACTTGATCTTTAGCTATCTGTGCATATTTTAAAATTGAAGTCTGTATTTCAAGACAAATGGTTAAATGTAAGACGCGTTTGCAGAGGACTGGAAGTCCTTTGATTTCATTTGGAAATGGTAACAAGGGGTGCAGATGAGCCCTAATTAGGCACTTGTGTTGTGAAACTGCGTGAGATTTATTTCTAAGGCAGCTCTGTACTGTGCGAGGTCTGTACCTTTATCATTAGTGGTAATAGTTAGGGTCTGAACAAAGACAGGGTTGACATTCAGCCTGGATCTTCTGACCCTTTCATTTAAGTGAAGGAGTAGAGAGTGAACATGAGTTTACAGTGCTCTTTGGTAAGAAAAAAAAAATCTTTGTGTTGGCAGGCAGATGAGGCACCCACAGATCAGTAAACTTGTCGCTAAAATACTTGTAGGTACTTACATACTAAGTTGTTTTTAAAAGTTAGTTCTTTTATTTATGCTGTATGACATATTTACTGAAGATTGCCCACAACGGGCTCTTGTGGGAAACAAGAAAGCAACGTTTTCAGTCATGAAAGGATTCAATCACTCCTTGAAGGTGGTGCTGTAGTAAAAATGTTAATGCCCAATTTTGCATCGGCTGACACAGAAGTCCTAGGACAGAGTTGGTATTTGCTTCGTGTTCAGTGCAGATGTCCGTCCAGCCTCCGAAGAGAAAAGGATGTGGATTCATAATGGGGTGATGTATTTCTGTGCTATAGATGCAGGAAATGCTTAGGAGCTAACCAAGATGAAATACAGTAAATGGAGATGTTGTGATGACTTTGTGAAGCTGACCAGATGTATTAAGATTTTTTCAATCCCTTTCTATATAGCTCAGTTTTGGGTTTTTTGTTTTTTTGTTTTTTTTTTTTTTTACAAAGAATGTTGCTAATTGTATGTTCATCGAGTGGCGTAGCCAGGCATCTTGTGCAAAATACTGCTAAGAGAAAGGCAAGACCAGCTTTAGATTTCTAAGAAACATTGTCAAAGTAATGTGGGAGAAATGGGAATTCACTTTGCAATGCTGCATGTAAAGTGCTTGTTGGATGTAAGGAAGAGCCTGGATGCTTGGTAGCATGCTTGCAGAACAAAATACCAAGAAAATTAGATTATATTCAGAAATGTCTTCAACTATAATGTTTTGCATATGTTGCTTTACCCATAAGGGGGAGAATAGATGGACATGTTCTTAAACTTTTATAAAAGGGTTTTTTTTCCATTTGACATGTTTGCCGTCTATACCGATTTAACTGAAATCAGCTTTGAGACACACGTTTCATGCAGAATAAGCTGTGCTTTTCTTACAGAAGAGAATTGAGGAATTTTCTTTTGCTATGCTTGTCCTGTTCATTTTTAAGACATTTCAGTGTTTTCTGCTTTGTACGTCAGCTGAAGATTTTTGGACTCAATTCAGAAATTTCACTAATTTTCAAATATTTTTAGGGCACTAATCATTAGGTGGATTGTTGAATTTGTAGTTTCATATGCCATATTGTACGGTAATTTCTATCGCGTCTTGTCATGAAAGCGTGGGTCAGTTTATATATCTTCCTGTTTTCACTGCTTCCAGGTATTAATTGCTTTCAGTTTGAAAGCTTATGAGTTCTTTATGTCTAATATTAAGGCTTAACTGAAAATTATCCATTTATTTCACAATTACTGAAAATAAACCAGAAAATTGATCTTAGTTTGATATGAAATTTACTACATGTATAAACTAAATGCCTTAGGTACTGAGGAAGTCACTAATTTAGAGGTGTCTCGTTACTGAGACAAACTTGCAAAAACCCCTGAATCCCAATTCACAAATTGGTTATTCGTTTGTCAGGGGATATTTCACATCTAACACATAAGCCCGCGACCTTTAATTAGAATTTTGCAGTTTGTTTTATGCCCCTTGAGGCTGACACCTTGAAAATTTTTTTTCTTGATTTCTTATTGCTAATAAGCATCTTTCTCTTCCCCTCTGGTACTTTGAAGAAAATGATGCAAATACACTTAATTACAGTGGTGGCAATAATTTGTTAGCTGAATATGTGATCAGGCAGATGCAAAAATGATCTGATTAGATCTGTGATCACACTGGAAAGAAAGGTAACACACTGCTACATTTAAGAGAAACTGTTCTTTTTTGCCTTCCCTGTGCAGGAGGGAAGAAGCATGTCCCGTCTGTCTCTAACACGGTCCCCGGTTTCTCCTCTGGCTGCTCAAGGAATTCCTCTCCCAGCTCAACTCACCAAGTCAAATGCTCCCGTGCACATCGATGTAGGAGGACACATGTACACCAGCAGCCTGGCTACCTTGACAAAGTACCCAGACTCCAGGTAAGACCCTGGTGTTTCCAGGCTCACCGCCCGTTTCTGTTCATTGCATGGAAAGAGGCATGTACCTGTGAGGAATATTTCAATGTGAAATACAATTTATTATATATTCACCAGTTATGAATAATTCAGTTTCCGATTTATACAGGAACTTCACTGGGGTTCTACAGAAAAAAAAAAAAAGCCTGTAAAATTTATGTATTATTTAGAGAGTCTATTCATTTTCTCTCTCAATGTCTTCTGCACTCTGCCGATACATTTGAAGCACCTGTTGGTGTGCTGCCCTAGATTATTTCCGACTGTACCAAGCAACTTCTTTCCTTCAGATTTAGGGAAAAAAAAAAATCCTTTTTTTCTTCCTTAAGAAAACAGAACAGCTCTGTTACGCTGGGAGTACTGGATGCATCTGTCGGCCAGCCAGCACCCTAACCTCAGTGGTAGCTGTGTGCCTCAGTGTCTGCAGTCATTTCCTTTGGGCAGTGGCCGGCTGACCTGCGCTGTCTGCTCGCAGCTGCAGATCGGATTGAATCTTTGCACGCTTAAAGGTAGCTGATTGGCGCTGGAGAGGTTGGTGACATGTCTGGCAAGATTTATTTAGATCTGGCCAGTATGATTGTGGAATAGACTCCAGATATGCCAAATTATGAGTAGATGTGGCACGGGAGTACATTTGTGTATATGCCATAGAGTCTCTTTAGGGCTCGCCCGGCTCCCAGTGCTGCGGGGTACCGGGCTCCGTGAAGGATGGGGATCCTGGGCAGCATCAGGTGACAGATGCTGTCACAGATGCTACCTGTGATGGTAGCGCGGAAGGGGCTGCTGTGTTAAGGGTTAATGCGCGGTCATTGGAGCAGTATGTTAAGACATACCTGATTTTGATTTACAGTTACGATCACTAAACCGATTCAGCTTTTTGTCACTCAGACTGCTTATTTTTCAGTAGGGTAAGCGCCTGATACGTAACCAGGAGAAGGTGTGGATGTGCAGTGTCAGGGTGCCCAGCAGCCTGGTTAAAGGAGGCACCGTTGTCTCAAAGGCAAACCAGAGGCCAGGTCAGCAGGTTTTGTTGCCAGAGGTTTTGCTACCTGCATGGCCAGTATTTCCATAAGGAATAGATTTATTTTTTTGGTATGACCACCAGTGTAAAACTCTAGTTTCATGTGAAGATTTTTCCTTTAAAAGAACTAGGGATTTTTGCACAGATTTGGCAGGTTCCCAAGCAATAAATGACATTTATGGAGGCACCTTGAAATGCCTCTGATGTCATAAAGCATATGGCTCTGATTTCATTCCAAGGAAAGGGAGCTGCTGAAATTCTCTATGGAAAAGAAACAATTATTTAAAATACCTGTATTTTATGGTCAGGCCAAAACAATATGATTTTTCTGGACAGTGTCTGTTTAATGATGTCTGTGTGGTACTACTTTAATCGTAGAGAAGAAGTCTGTTCAGTGGAGAGAGATTTATAACAGAGAAGCAGACAAATGCTTCATAGTATAAAAAATATAGAGAATATTCAGCAGTTGTAATAGAGTAGCACATCTGTTTCCACATTTTAAAATATCGCCGCTGACACTGTTTTTAAAATACGCCCCATATCAGACTTACTTAATAAAAGCTTCAGTTATGGAAGCTTTGGGAGAATATACATAAATTGACAGATTTCATTTAAAGAAAATTGAGTACTGATCCAAACCCTTTTTTTTTCCTGTTTGATAAATAACAAAAGTGTATTTCTTCAGATTTCGTACTTTGTTTAAACTGAAAGTACAAAACTGTGACTGACCAGAGCTCATGTGCTGCCTGACGTTTTGCTGTGTACTGTCTTTGATCTGTATTGCTGTGTTATCTCATAAGGCTTGAATGCTTTTTCAGCTGCTCAAACTTCAGTTCTCACTGGAGTAAGAGCTTATAGGATGAGACCTGTAAATCACATATATTTTTATAGCAAAAGGTAACCCTTCACCAGCATCCCAAGTAGGACATACTGCTACATACATTGTGAAACTGGATGAAGGGTACACCTTAATTTATTATTTTTTCCTTTTTTAAAGTTTTTTTGAATTTGTTTTTCTGCAGTGCTGCATAGTAGACTTGGTTGGTTACCCCCCATTGAGTCTGGCCTGCTCTCATTGCTGGTTAAGGCAAAGTGCTTGCAGTTCTTTCAGCGGGGATGGTTGGAGCTCCTGATGGTGCTTTGCTGCCCTGGTGTGTATCTTCCATAAGGCACAGGCTGTCTTCGCAGTGGTCTGGCTGGGAGAGGAATCCCGGGTCTCTCACAGGTGCAGGAGGGAGGTAGCTTTTCCGAGTAAGACATCTGGAAATAATGCCAGAACACTGTTAGCTCACGCTCAGAGATAACGTGCATGGCCGCATCTAGAGGCATGGCCATACTCATCTGCACGCAGAGCTTGCTGGGTTATTTTGGACAGCGTATTAAACTCTTGGTTTGAGCTTGAGTTTAAAAGCTTCAAATCTAAGAAATCGAGCAAATTTGTAGGTTGTATTTCAGCAAAAGATAGAAGCATATGCTGAAATGCTTTGCTAAGTCTTAGCTCCAGTCACATAAAATAGTTTGCTTTCAATAAAATTGAAAGCTGTGGGAATAAACTTCCTGTCTATCTGTTTTTCTATCTATCTATCTATCTATCTATCTATCTATCTATTTCTTTCTCTGTGCTCCAAAATCCTAAGTAGGCTTTTAGCTTGTAGTATATAATGTACAGGTTTGTTTAAGGACACATACGGATTGTGAGCATGTGTATAAATACGATCGGGGTATACGTACACAGACGCATTACACGCTAATGGAAGACAGAAAAAACTACATCATCAAATCGTGTTTATCCTTCCGTAGTATTTTGAGGGGGCGCAATCCTGTTAGGTCCTGATGAAACTCAGTTCATGTTGACTTCAGTGGGAGGGAGGAAAGAGCTCCCAGCAGCTTGCCAGAGGCCCAGCAGGAGCAAGTATAGGTATGACCAGTTCCTGCCTATACCTGCTCTCCAGTCACCCCTCTGGTATGATACAAATTACACCTGACAGCAGGCAGCGTGATACATTTCTTATTGTAATTTGTTAGGATTGACTGTGCTCAGCCCACTCGGCTGGCTCTGCTTGGCTGTTCCCAGGTTACGTGGTTGGCACTAGTTCAGGGAGATGAAGGACCCGATTCTGCAAGTCTTACTCACATGAGTGAATGGCTGGTGATGTGAAGTCAAGAGGCCGAATCTTGCATTTCAGTCATCCCAGAGTTGTTTCAGAGCAACTTTGACACAAAGTCTTTGATGTTGTTTGTATTAGTGCAGCTGCTGTGAGAAGAGCATTTGTCCGTTGATTAAATTTGCATAAGTAAGGGGTGCCAGATTAGGCATTAAAGGGGGTAGACGCCCTCTTTCCAGTAAATTTTTATGGGCTACATAAATTCTCTCATCTAAAAAGGAGCAAACCTGAGCAGCGCACAACTGGTGTGATAAAGAAGAGGGTTAAACAGCCATTATCAAAGATGGTTTCTAAACCACTCACGCTCACCTTATGCAGTACTCTTACACACCTTTCCAGTTGGCTTTTTGAATGAAACACCATACAAGAAAGAAAGTTGGCCTTTCAGAGGGTGAAAGGCAAGGAAAATGAGAAACATACAAAAGAAATTGTGATCAACAACAGGACAATGATGGTGGTCACAAAAATTGTCTCAGAAATAATAGTATTAATCCCTCTTCCTATAGCTATGTGAGGCTGCTTTCTGTGCATACCCAAAATTGCCATTAAAGTTAACAAGCTTTAGAGGTACAAGGAGGCTGATGTTGTCTTACCTGGATCTGAGGCTCAATTTCAATAGTTTATTTTCTGCAAGTTCTCCCACCAAAACTCCCAGCTCTGGTAGTTCTGAGTTACAGGTAGAAAGAAAAAAACCCTGTTGAATTCAGTCTAGTGACTCTTACCATCAACATCTTATTTCTAAAGTAATTGGCTAAGTAGACAAATTATTCATCTTTGAGAGCATTTCCTCTAGAAATTCCATTCATGTTTTCACCCAGAGGACCTCTAAAGCAGCCCCTTCACACATTGACACTTGAATATGGATTTATATGACAGATTGTAAAGGCTGCAAAAGCTCTAGCACATCTATAAAGTGAGTTGCAAATTGTATTTATCCAAGGGAGTGAGAAAATTCTTACATTTAAAAAACAGCCCCACACCAAAAATCCAAGCTCCTAATGTGCAGTCAGGAATACCCGAAGATGATGCCAGATCCTCCAGTCTTACTCCCACTGAACTCAGTGGCAGACGTCTTATTGACTTCAAGTGGAAAAGAAGTAGAAGTTTCCAAATCCCTGTATAGCACAGCAAGCCCCAGCTTCTCGATTTCACTGGAAATGTTGATATCACTTTCAATTTCTGTTAGAAGGCAAAACAAGATTTTTCATCAGAAGCCTGTCCTTTTCGCAGACCTGAATAGTGTGTTTAGCTCAGAGACTTGCTGTGAACTCTTTGTGAGTTGTTCTGCTATAAAAGGTAAATATGTTTACCTTACATTCTTGGTTAATTAGTATTTGTTATATAACCCTCTATTAAAGATAAGTACGTTCTTCTGTTCGAAATGTGTCTATAAAAGCTCATGCTTTCCATGGCATTAGTGGTGATAAAAGTGAGTAGGAATAATTTTAATTGAAGCAGTGAAATCTAGGTGGGAATGGTGTGGGTGCACAGACCCCAGGGAGCCTCCCCCTGACAGTGTGTAGCGCACCGTGTTTGGGACCTCTCCGCTCCCGGCCTTCCCTCCTCAGGAAAACGGAGCTTTTTGCTCCTGCGGCCCAAAGTATGCTGAGCCAGTGCTGACATAGTGCACATCCTGATCTCGGCTTTTGGGGCACCTGAGCTTTACCACCCCCTTCTCTGGAGGCTCTGTCCGCCAAAGAAAACCAGCACAGGCTTTATTAACTGTTTCAGAAACAAGACATAGTAGAGTTTTCCAGGCATATCCCTGCCTCACTCTCCTCTGAACCCATGGACTTTTCTGGTGATTTGCAAAGGAGTCCCGTAAAGCACGTGTCTTCTCCTCTGAATGTTTCTTGTCAAAACAAACTGTCATTCTTTTACAGACCCACCCTCAGACAAGCTCTCCTACTAAGCATGACCTTCTGATTCTAGCTACTCTGTGGGTATCTGTGGTTTTTAATTCCCCTACCTTTTCCTCCAGCACTTCCATCTCCCTGGCTGCTGGAGCTCAGCACTGTCACCTGAGACCTTCTGCTTTCCCCACCGTTTTCCGCAGCCACACCAAGCTGGACTGAGTTCAGGGGAATGCTCTTCTCCAAGTTTTGGGACCCCTCTGTTGTCCCTGGCAGCCTGACAGAACATGATTGCTGGCCCCATACAGCCAGATACAGTGGTTTCTTAAGCTCAAACACACCTGCTACCGAGATCTACAAGACAGATTTTCCACATCATCCTTTATACTAAGGGCTCCGTACTGGGTCCTGCTCTGCACTTCTTGGGAGGGAGCAGGGAAATTCTTAATTTGGATACATTTAGGATATATAATTCTCTAGACTTAGCATACCTGAGTACATCTCCTGTTCATGTAGGATCAATGCAGTATCCCTCTTACAATAACTTATTTGCTAATTTCCCATCAGATCTGTGTATTATTGATGTTGCCTGAAAAGAATGTCCAATTAGCAAATTTTGTCGCTTACCCCATGCTGGCAGTTAGGGTGTAAATCAGTCCTTAAACAAGGCCTGTACTCCGGACAGATTAAGTGGAGTGAGGACCAGATTTGTTCATAACCAGAGATTGATGGTGGCTGCAAAAGCACGGCACAGTCGAGGGCAGGATCCTGGTGTGGAGCAGAAGCGGCGTCAGCTCTCCTGGGCCAGCACAGCCTCCCGCTGCAGCAGTCCCGCACCACTGCGGCATCCGTAGCGTTCATCCTGACTGAGGTGTCTCCCAAACCTCTCCATGCTGCTGCCATTCCATGCTGCTCACCCACTCAGCATCTGTATAGCGTCTTGTCCCTTTCGGTCCCTCTCTCATCCCTGCACACGCACTAAATGACTCTGTTTTAAGCACAGTGAAGGACATAGGCAAGCATGCTGCCATGGCACATTTCACCCTTCATAAGGTACCACTCTTCCCACCAAGGTCAGTTGTTGAGCGCCCTGTTTGTGGGGTGAAACCAGGCTCTGACACTCGCAGGCTATGAACTGTTGTATATTACCCAAAAGGCAAAGAGTTTCTGAGTTGGAGCCAGCAGCCCACGTTCAGGCAAAGCACTACAAAATGCACCTGCATGTGAGCTGCAACACAGGGCTCATTAATTTTAATAGGTATTGTGAACTTAAACCGTACACAGACTTTAAGGCAAAACACCTGAAGAGGCAGAAGCAAGTGCTTTTCCTGCACGTTACAAATGCTCAGAGATGCAGGTTATGGGCACAGTGCATGAGCACTGTGCACAGGTAACGACACTGCACGCCAGCGTGGCAGCTCTGCAGAGAGGGGTGAGCCTGCCAGGGCTCCCCAGGGCTCTGCCGTTGTTGAAGGCGGTCAGGTGTATGCTGCAGATGAGAACAAGTAAAGGAGACGAAAACCAGAGGTTTTGGTTATATGCAGTGCCTTTTCTGAATTAGCGTAAGAATTTTCATGGAGATTAAAATCATTTTTTATTTCATTTCGTGCACCTGCAATTTAGAGATAAGTCTTTTGAGTTTTTCTTACTTGGTTGTTGACTGGGCAAATCTCTCTTTGGTTTCCAAGGGAATTTTGACCAGCAGAACCCTTAAGGAAAAAACCCTTAAAAAGGACCTTTCCCCTTTCCCATCTTCTGTCTCCCCCCCGTCTGCCTGCGGATGTTGCATTTACTAGAGCGGGAGCTGGAGCAAGCGAAGCAACTCTCATTGCCAGGCTGCCAAATGAAGATAGTGCAAAATGAACCAGTCTTTCCCCATCTGCAAAGCCAAGTATCGCTGTTTTGCACGGGTCCTGCGCGGCTGAGGTCACACAAGTCCATGCAGCGCTTTGATAAGTTCTGGGAAAGGTGTGAAGCGTTCGTTCCTATGGGCAGACGTGCGTCGCTGCTGGGACGCATCCAGCGCAGCTCCCGGGCAGAGCACGGTGCGGGGAGGCGAGGAACTGTTTGCTCTAGCAGACAGGGTGGCCAGAGCTGCTGCGGCGGGAGTCGCACCCGTCCCAGGTCTGTGAGCACCAGGGCATGACTTGCGCCAGAGGAGGGGCGCACGGCTTGGCCTCTGTGGAAAATAGAAATACTCTGTAACGGGGATGTAATTACAGCTGGGAACAATGATGTTGGATACCCCCCATCTCTAGCTTTCACTAATGGGAAAAAGTCCTGGATTCAGGGTCTGGGGGAGCCCATGGAAGCACACCATGATAGCAGATTTCCCCACGTTATCCAGGGCTGCTGTTGCACAGCTGGAGTGGTAGCGTCGGTGGTAAAGGAGAATAGTCCCTGTAACCCTGACCCTTCACTCCAGTGACTTGGGGAGACAGGAGGGAAGAAATTTATATGGAAACTGATTCTTCAGACCTGTCTGTGTCTGCCTCTCCAGGATCTCCTACTAACTGGCATGTAGGGAGCCACAACAGAGCTGAGCTGTCTGCTGCGATAAAGGTGTTTACTCCGTGCCGGACTTCATAACCGCTGCCTTGCCCAGCACAGCCGCTGCCTGGGGACTGCCCACAGGCTCTGGAGAAGAAAGCAGAGTTTACCCTTTGGGAGTACAAATCTTACTGTAATTGGGTGCTGAGATTAAGCCTTGTCGATGAATGAATTATTTGTGTGTTTACTTGGAATATTTGATGAAACGTACAAGAAAGTACTGCCTAGCTAGTCTCTGATGAATACTTTTTCAGAAATTATTGTTTCTCTGTATACATTTACAGCCTGGGCTGTGTGGAGTTCTAGGCATAATTACGGCATCTAGGAAGGGGAGACCAAGCTAGTCACGGAGAGGAGAAGATAGCAAATCAACACTCATCTGATTTACAGAAATAAAATTGTGGTTGTGGTGCTATGCCTGGCACAGGCTGTTCAAAAAAACCCTGAATCTGAGAAAATTGCACATGCCTATCCAGACACTAGCTTATTCGGCTTGGCTAGTCAAAAGGAAAAACAGGCATCTCTGTGTAGCTTGTGCAGGCTGGCTGTGGTCAGGAGGGATGTCTCTTACGACCTCCAAGAGGAGTCCAGAAGATGAATGTTGAACAGTACCTCCGGTACCTTCAGTGCAAAACCCAGCTGACCTTACCTACTTTTCTGCTCTTCCCTTTCTTCTTCTGCCATGATAACATGACTATAGCAGAGTTATAGTTAGCATATTAGTAATTCCCACCCTTCCTGCTTACAACAGGTTGAAAAGTAGTCTGATTTATTAAAACTCACAAATAGAAGCCATCAGACAAGGAGACCAAAAATTCAACAACTTTTTTTGTTTGTTTAGCACTCTATAGCAGTTTCTGAAGTTAGTTGGTCAAGTACTTCGCTATTTCTTTCATTGCTACTTTTGCTTACTGCTCACCTGACAGGGCACTTCAGTGCCAGCAGCATAATTTCAGTATTTTTCAGCAGTCCTTTTCAGGGCAGCAACATGAAAAGCATTAGCAGCCTATTTTGAGAAACCACTCCCATAGGATACTGCAGAAGCAGCCTGTCTCCTCCTTTTATGTGCTGCTGGTGGAGGCTGTTTCCTGCCGATGAGCATGGTGTAAAGTGATGCATCTGTGCTCAGGTTCGCAGGTGTAGCAGCTTTACACTTAAAGCAAAGGGGAATCTCCTTTACTGATTGCTGCGTCATGTGCTGTGCATCCAGCTCCCTCATCACATGGAGAGGAGTTATATAGAGATGTGGATTTGGTAGCTTTGTACTGGAAATCGTGTCCTGAGGTCACAGCTAACCACCGTACCAGTGAAGCAGATGAGGCGTTAACCTCTTCATATTTGGTCTTTGAATACACGTCACTGGTGTTTGTCCTTTGATTTATAAACTTTTGATTTATAAAGACCCTGCAATGGCAAGTAGCCCTGGTCTGCTTAGGCGGATATTTCATGAACTACTTAGGAATTTTATAAAACAGACTCCCTAGATTATGAAGCAAGGGGGTATCTGTTTTGAAAGGAACATGTTATGAAATGAATTTGTCTCTAGGCCTAACTTAATTATTTTAATGTTCCCACTGGTGGTTGTCGTAGGTGTCGTTCTGTGTATATATTGTGACCTACATGCTTGTGATCATTTATGAAAGCTAAGATTTAAAAATATGTTGGACCTTATTAATTCCTTGCCTACTTTCACTGAAATAAATGGAGGTGCTTTGGATATTAGTACATTGGACCAAATATCCCTTCCAGTGAAGTCAGTGAGAGTTTTACCGTAAGCTTAAATGGAAACAAAATAAACGCTGTTCTTTCAGAAAACTGCCCTAATAATAAATCTGGCCAAAATAATGCCTAGTGTAACCCTGTTGACCTCTGTGGAGTTACACCAGGGATGTATATGTGTATACATGTGTGTATACATGTGATGTGATGTGTGAAGAGGAGTTAGGAGAACCTCAGCATTGTAGTAAGATGCTTCTGCTGGGTATCCACAGTACTTGGTCTCAAAAACATCTGAAGGTGTAAAACCAACAAATGAAGACAAAGCATCGTGCACTTCCGGGTGCGTGTGCATACCTTTCCTGGTCAGACAGCCTTCCCAAAGACATGACTCCTCTGGCTTTGAAGGAGTTACTCCAAATCTGTACCTGTATAACTGAAATCAGAATTAATCTATTCATGAGTCAATAGAATCTTTAAGAACAAAGTGCATATTTAAATAGAAGAAATATCCAGGCATGCAAACACAGGATTCATATGTGAAAGCGTAAGGGAGGCTAGATCTCTGGAGCACAGGGTAACAAGATGGTGTGGAAGATGCCGGGCTGTAGCTGACACGGGTTGTGCTCCATGCTGCTGCTAGCCACACCATTGACTCTGCCAAGTTTCTCTGTTACATTGAATGTAAGAAACTGATGAGTATACCTGGTCCTTGTAGCACATCAGCTTGCTCCCCTGTGCTGTACTGACATTAAATGCGTAATCTGGTGACTGAAATAGGTAAGTACTGTCAATCACTCTCATCCCTGGTATAATTCCATTGATACAGAGTTGCACCAGGTTGGTGGCTCTCCTAACCCAGTTTGATAGCTGGGAGAAGCTGCAGAGCTGGAATTAAACTCCAGAGTTACAAACTCATATCTCTGGGCTCTGTCCACCAAACTGCCTACTCCTTCACCTCATCTGCTGTGATTAGCATGTACTTAAATTTTTTTATATATTTGCATACGTGCACGATTGTATTCCTTATTGATGCAGTCACTGTGACGACTGCCTGCCTGTCAGAGCTGGGCACCAGGACAGGCTGAGCAGAGGTATTCTGGTGTTCACCTGTACTGTGCTGATTTCACTCTACTGCAGTATGGTATGCATTCAAAGGCTAAAATTGCTGCTTTTTTGTCTGCTGAGGACCACATAAGGCAAAACCTGAAAGGAGTCCTGCATGTGGATGCTGGGAAGCTATTACGCAGCATTTGCACCGTTACTCTTGGTCAGACTCAGAAGGGATCAGTTGGCAAGCGTTGGAAACAGATTTGCACCGTAAAGCTGAAACACTGAAGGAATCCCAGTGCAAAGGGCAGGCTCCCGTTACGCCTCTCTCCTAATGGAGTGCAGATGCTACCAGTGCTGCAGGTAATCCATTTAGATCTGGTAGATGCTTTTGCAGCAGCAAATCTCTGTCTCTTGAGAAAGCAGACAGTGAAAACCAGGGACTCTTTTTAACCTCTTTGGTGTCATACTGTGTTACGCCAACAAGTTGTACGAGTGCGATTTACACCAAAGGCTGCAGCTTTGGCATTTTGGGAATGTGGTGTGCCTTCCAGGAGACCGCTGCCTAAATTCTGCCGTTGCAAAACTTGCATACAGTTTCACAGACAGATTTGGCTAGTGGAACTCCATGGGAGCCAGTAGATGACAACAGAGAAACTGGGTCCTCTGCTTGTGTTGGGGTTGTCTGGAAGGGAATGAGGGCTGAATCTGGGCCAGTAGTACTTAACACTGCTGTTGCATGAGGAAGAAAATTCAGTGACCACGTTTTAATCTTACAGAGGGGAAAAAAAAAAATGGCGAATGGATTTGTAACTAGTTCCAAACATATTTCCTCTTCTGTTCACATCCACTTATATTCTGTTTGCAGATGCGAGGGTTAAAGCGGGGACCTGCTTCTGCTTTCAATTAAATCAAAGGATGTTTTGGCCTTGACTTCACTGGGACCACAATCAAACCCATGACCGTAGTATTGTATTTAAGAATGAATTTCTTGCAGTCACATAAAAAAGCCAGGTTCAGCTTTCAGTATCTCATCAGAATCCAATAGTTAATGGTTTTCTTATTATGTTAAAGTTTTTGCCAAGCTTAATTCTGTAGGGCAAGTGCCCCCTGTGCAGCAGGTGTATTGCTGTTTCCTACCCAGATGCAGGTTCCCTCTCTGTAGCCCATAGACAGGGACTCCCCCTTTTTTCATGAATGTGGCCGAGGAGCTGGGCTCTTCCCAGTGGTCATGTCGGTGGGTCGCTTCCTCTGTCTGTGCTCTCCGGCTGCAGTAACGAAAAAAATCTACTGGAAATTCCTATTCGCTTCTGCCTTTCATCTGCCAATGGCTTGGGCTCACTGGCAAATACTATTACACAAGTCTTCCTGCTTGGTGTGGATATATGGGCTTTGGTGCTTGTTTTCCCTTCAAAATAGCTTTTTAACAGATCAGTCTTGATGTATTCAGTTTCTTTAACTGAACAGCCAGGAAAAATATGTTGGGTACAGGTTAATCAAATGTAAGAATAAACAGCAGCATCATTCATTCATCATTTTAAGTGCGATAACAAAAATACGGGTAGAGAGAACTGGATGCAACTTCCCAATGACATACATGCTTGTAGAGAATTATAACCAGTTACGGTCTGCTTGTAACTCCCCGCAGTGTCTTCGTGCCAGAGCAAGCGGTGGTGTGAGCTGTGCTGGAAGTGTACAGTAGTATAATTGCAGCAGTGTTACATTCTGGGACTGGGCAAAATTGGTGTAGTTTACTCACTGGAGGACAGGAGGATGGGCTGCAGGAAAAACAAATAGAGGAAGATTGTATGATAAGCCATTTTTTTCCATATTATTCTCAGCAACAGAAGAGCTTTATCAGCGAATTGGCATACCAGCCAACTGCCCAAGCAGCGTGGGCAGTTTCTTTTAAGCAGAAAGCTAATTTATCCCTACCCAGAGAGGCTGGTATCATTCCTGTTCACAGCAGTGGATGTCCCGATGCAGTGGAGGCAGGTGTGGGCACTGAGGGTAGCCCGGTGTTCCTGCTCATCCCAGACAGTGCAGTGCTGCAGAGTCCCGGGCAGCCCATGCCTGAGAACTTTTTCCTGTGGATTTGGAAATAAATAAAAGAATCATAGGAAAAAGCTGCTCAGCTTTCCCATGCCTGGGGTCAGAAGTAGAGGGCTATGGCTCGAGCAGATTAAATATTCTAGCTGTTTGCACGAGCGGCAGGTACCAAGGTGCATGTGTTAGCTGTCACCATTTACGCTTTATTGTGTAAGGGTTGTGCAGCCCTTGAGCATCCGTCCCTCTTTCTCCTGCTGTGTACTGAAACGTGCTGGTTTCACAGCACCCACACATGCAAAGGATGCGGAGGGCCAGACTTGCGCCCTGAAAGGTAAATGAGTTACATTTGAAATTTTCCCTGCCTTCACCGAGTCCCAATGGGAGTTTCACTCTTGACTTCAATGAGCGAGGATTTAGCCCATTTATATTAAAATAAAACTAGTATCTGCATGTTTTCCAACCTCCCAGCATGCCCAGTTGTACAAGGGTGGTGTTAATGGAAGTAATGTCCAAATCTAGTCAGATTTGAAAAATCTTAGTAAAAATACTGAGTTAGCTCCCACTTGAAGTTACAGCAAGTAGGTGAGGAGCAAGAGAGCTGGCATTTGGTGCAGCCCTGTTCTCATCAGGGCCCTCATAGCACCTTGATTTCGGGGGAAGGGATGGTTAAAGGAATAGCAAGAAAAGGCTTGTATAGGCAGGAATGTTTTATTTTAATTGTGCATCTTCTCATGTATTAACAACTTAATTCTGTTGAGTGCCCGCAACTCCCACAGAGTTTGAACCGAAATGCAGTTCTTGCAGGATTGGGACCTTTGGGAAACTAGGGAATGCTTTGGGAAACTAAGATGCTAGTTTAGGAGTTTGTTTTCAATTAAAGAATTTTTTGTTCCTGCATTGATTTTCATGGCCAAAATTTAGTGTAAATTCTCTGTTGAGAAAACACGAAAGGCAAAGAACCCTCGCAGGGCTCAAATCAGAGCAGCAGCGACAATGGCGTAATAAAAATAGGATACTTTTAGCAACATAAATTTGTATTACTATTTTTAATCTTCACCAACTATTTAGACACAAGTTCAGTTAGAATGGCATAAAGACACAGGAAGAGCAAAAGTAACCCGAACTTTATACTGGAAAAAAATGACAGTACTGAAAATAGAGCTAACATGTTGCTGTAACTTCAAATTTAAGTCCACAATTTAAAATGAAGAGAGGAATTCCCAAATAGATAGGTACTACCTGCAATGTATGAACTTCTGTACCTGGACTTGGCATATTTCACTGAGAGGATAATATTTAGCTCCTACTGCTAACAAGTTCTGTGTTTTGAGGGTTCGTATTATATTGTAATATTATTTGGTTACTTTTATTAAAAATACGCAAGTCAGCCAGACTCTGCCCTTCTCACTCTCCCCAAGTAGTTACTGCTTGTTAGGAGTAGGGGTGGCAGAACTGGCCTGTCTTGAACTACAGTCACTGCAACCTCTCCGCTTGCGCTGGGCTGCCGTGCGTCTGCACACCCGCTGTGGTCAGGGCCTCTGTGTTCTGGTCATGGTTACTCCGGAGCAGCTCAGCCAGGCCAAACGAGTGCAAACGGTTAAGCATCCAAAAATAATGGGAGGCTGTTTGTCACTGTCCCCGCTGCAAAGGATGAACAAGCCATGTCAGTGGCACACTGGAAACTTCTAATGGAGAAATGCAAATTGTACCTGTATTTGAAAGTTACACATTTTTTTCTTGTTAAGCACAGCAAATGTATTTCGTGACTGAAGATGTAAATAACTGTGGTGGGATGCTGATGTGTGTAGTGAATGAATGCTTTTCTGTCTGTATGTGTGTCTACTTATCCTGCCTATAAATGTGGTTATATGCCAAATGCAATGAAAGGATTCATAATACAGCAATTAACATACTAGAAACTGTTTGTTTAGTGAAGTCTTTTTATAGCTGTTAAAATAACACACTAAAATACACAAATGCTACTTTAATAAGGCAAAATAAAATCATTAGCCTGACGGAGGGCTGGATTCTGCCACCGTTACTCATGGCTGAGCAGTGCTTTGCTCCTGAGCTGTTGACTCCCTGCAAGATGTGTGGCAGGAGCCCAGCCCCAGGGAACAAACGTGCTGCTGGTAAGTTTGGGATGAGTGGCCGGTGCTGATGGGCCTAATCCCAGTATCCCAATGAAGTGAAGGGCTTAGGGTTAATACCCTTGTAAACCTGATGGGAATGAAAAGCCTGGAAAGGAAAGCTCATGGGAGCCTCAATTCCCTTAGTTGCTGGTCTGCTCCTTGTAGTTGTGTGACCACTCCTCCTCCTCCCTCAAGACCTGATGGGACACTTGGCCGCACGGATGCAGGACCAGCGTGGCTCTTGACTACGAGAGAATTTTATAATGCAGGAAAAGACGCTGGCTTCTCTAGCTGGGATTAGTATTTCCAATTTCTTGTCTTAACTGCTACTTTATGTATAGGCAATACTGTCTCTACAAATTAAAAAAATTGTCATGTATCAAGATCTAAAAATACCTATCTGTTTCCATGAAAATACATATCAAAGTCACCTGCCAAAGTGTCTTAAGTGTGGAGATAGGCTGTTAGCAACAGGCGGAAGAGAAGGAGCTGTAGGATCACTTATCCTTACCATGAATGCTTTGTGGTATTTCAAAAATAATAGGTAATTTCCACTTCAGTGGATTTTATTACCTCTTGCTTCAGTGGACTTTAATTGATAGTAACAGAGAAGTGAAAACATAATTGTCCATGCCTTTGTTTTAACTACAAAATCCATTACATATCTAATTTTGCTTTTTAGTGATGGTATAAACAGAAGAAAAAAAAAATCATTCCAGAACTTCCTAAGAATGATTCTGCATGGTAGATGATAATGTTCTTTCTGGATTATTGACTTTTAAAAATACATGTTGATACTATATAGACTAGCTCTGATCTATTGCAAAAAATAGATATTCTAGCCTGAACAGCAAAATATGAAGTATTAAATCTGGGTAATAGATCCTGCAGTTCCTTCAGATTCTTAATAGTTAATGAATGTAATATCCTTCAAAAGTACTACAAAGTGAGCATATGGCTCAAAAAACTCCTATGGCATTCCACGATCAGCGTTAGAAGGCAGGAAGAGAAGGTTATAGGAATTGGAGATGGATAAACTTGTTACTTTGTGAGTTACCTCCGCCATCCTTCTGCTGAGATCGACTGTACTACTTGATGCGCTTTTCTTGTTAAAAAGTGAGAGAGGGGTTTCGGGGTTACGGGCTTTAGTGTCTCCGTTTGGTTCTTGCAGGTCAGTTTTGTACTTGAATATCTGCGGTCGCTCACTTGTGCCATCAGGATTGAAGGGTCGGGGGCTGAGCGATGCCTGTACGGGGCCAGGCAGTGCCTGTAGGATGCTGGCGTCTGAGGCCGCCCTGCTGAAACGTGGGTGCTCACCCTGGTCTTGTAGGAGTGCTGGGAGGAGGAGTCGGTGGTGGGGGTGGCTCGAGCACACACGGAGCAGTGACCTGCCGAACGCTGCAGGCTTGATGCCTGCACTCCGTTTGGGACTGGAAGCTGCTCCTTGATCTGGGCTTACTTATGCCAGAAACCCCCTTTGGGGCACCTCTCTGTGCCTTCAGGCACACAAAGTGGCCCCAAAGCACACGTGGCTGCTCAGATTTCATCGTTTGCAGAGCAGGAGTTTATACCCCCAATTTAAGACACAGACTCTCCCCCCCCCCCCCCACTTTTTCCCATCACTGTACGAATAAAAGATTCAAAAGGTGCTTAAAACAAAATCCTCCCAGCTGAAACACCCTCCAAGCCAAGTGTACACCTGAAGCAATCTGAGGTGGTCAAGATGTTATCTTTGATTAAAATGGAAACTGTGGTAGAGCCGGAAGTGTGAAGCCCGCACAGAGTTTCCGCACCGTACCGCAGCCAGGACACGTGTGCGCAGACCTGCGCTGCAGCCCGTGCCTCTCCTTAGTGCTATTTTCCCGTAATGGGAGACGGGCTTAAAATCACCGGTCAGGTAGCAGCGTGTGAAGGTACGGTATAACCATACAACAGAGCTTTGTTTATGGACTTGCACGCTAATTATAGCTGAAGTTTTAAATTGAGGCAGATCAGAAAACCTACTGCAGCCAGATGCAACCTTTAGCCACGTTCCTCGCTGTACAGGGCGTGAGCGAGCATGTGTCCTGGCAGAGACGATGTTTTAATGTCTCTCCTCGTAACTCCCATCAGGCCAGAAGACAGAAGACACCTGTTTGCTGCTCGGCTGGGTTGTTCCTGTCCGACTCTGGCCAGCCCTCCCTGCTTTTCGGATGGGTTGAGTGTTATAACATACCGCCCTGGGGAAAGCAGATGCAGGTGCTTTCTCCATCACAGTTTGGTTTGCTGGGAACCTGTGCACAAACTCAATCAGTTTTACAGTAAAAATAATGGAAATATGAAAAACTACTGTAAAGATCCAGCAGCACCGTCCACTGCCCACGCCAGACCGTGCTGCTGCAGCTGGGATGTAGCAGTGCCAGCAGAGAGCCAGCTCCTGGCATGCTGGTGTGGGGTAGGGCACAGCCGTTCCAGTGGCTTCCCGCTTCTCTTTCCCAGTGGTTACTTTCTTGTGATGGGACAAGTAACAGGCTTACTTAGACCAGACACAGCTACACAGGCAGCAGTGCCAAACAGTGTAAGGCGCTCCAGTCTCTCAAGCACCTCTGCTCCAATTCACAGCATTTTTTCTCTTCCAAGCAGATAACAGTATCTATCGTACCCACCTTGAGCAAATATTTAAGAGATAAGCAGCGCTGTTTGTGCTCAGCAGCGATGACTGGACTCTGCTCGTACACCTGGGACGCTTCGCTAACATGTCCCATGGGGCAGTTTCAGGTCGTGCTCAGCGTCCCGGCTGTAAACAACCCTTTTCCTCCTCTCTGCAGCATTTCCCACAACTGCCACCTCCTCCTCCTCCAGCTCCCCAGCAAGGCCCGACAGCCAAGTACATCTGACAACAGCCATATAAAATGCAGGGAGAGCTGCAGAGCTCGCGTCGGCTTTGCTGTGCGCTGAGTGGAGCAGGAGCGTGCACGGAGGAGTGGCAGGTGCAGTGGAGGGCACCGAGGAGAGCACAGACCCACGTGCTTGCAGGACCCGCGGTCAGGCATTTCTCTCTTCTTCCCCTCTCCTCCCGTAACATTAGGAGAGGGACACATTTTAATGACAGTTTGCTGAAATGTGCACTCCCTGCTGATTTGACATTGGGCAGAAAAAGTGTCTACAGAATCAATTTTTAATAAGTGTAAACAACTAAATTATGAATGACAAAAATATCACTGAACAGTTAAATATTAATCACGTAATTACTTAAATTAATACTTTCAGTGCAATGTTGTGATAGAGAGCTTTACTTACGCGGCATCGCTGCGCTGGCTGGGCGGGTGCACGGGGGGGACGGGACCGCAGCGGCCGCCCCGGCGGTGGGGCTCGGAGCGGAGGGCTCTGCTGCTGCTTGCCACAACCCCAGCTGCTGGCTGTCCCACGGGTCCCACGATACCGGGCGCTCCTGTTAAAGCCGCTGGAACCAGATTTATTAAGAAAGAACTTCAGCTTCCTGTTCCAAAAGAGAGCCGTCAAGAAAATGGCTAAGCTGGCCCCAAACCAGAAAGCCACCCCCCCCCCCCCCCCAACTCTCCTGTCCCAGTGTGCTGTTAAACCCCAGCAGCGGGGGTGTGATGGGCAGAGCCGCGGCTGTGCTCCCTGACGATCTCGGGAAGACCCAGGGTGCTCCAGGGGGAGCTGGGCTGCAAAAAGCCCTGGCTGCTTCTGCGATGGAGTTGGGTGAGTTTATGAAAGAGATGGTGCGCTGCGAGGTTGGGGGCTGGAGCCACTGCCCTGCGGGCCCCCTCCGTGCTCCCATCTCAGCAGGCGCTGCAAGGACCTCGCATGGTGGAAAACTGGTTGCGAGTGTTGCAGGGGGGTGTGGGTAGCGGCAGCCGTCTGTAGGTACTTGCGCACAGCACGCGGCTTCCTCCCCTGCCCAAGAAACTAAGAAAAGAATTTACTGGCGCTCTTGTCCTTGTGGGTTGGCTGGCTGCATTGTTTGTTTTTAATCTAATAAAAGGAGATCTTAATATCATAGTAAAATCGGTACAAAGCTAGAAACTTGCCCCTTGGCGTTTTGGCGAAACATTATTGAAAATGTAAAAGCCTTTAGCAGAAACAACAGAAGCACAAAGAAATTGTAGAAATAGGATCAACAGGTTGTGTTCTGGATGTTGGGAGGAGCGGGGAAGAGCATCCAGCCAGGGCTCGAGGTGCCAGCGAGACAAGCTGAGCTGGAGGCCTGACGCCAGCCCCGTCGTGGCTCTGCTCCGCAGGGACATGATGGTGGCCGGGAGCCAGGGGCCGAGCCAGGGTCAGGGTGGGCAGCACTGCGGAGCGGCGGCTGCGTGGTAGGGAAGAGCACATTGCCGGGAGGGCAGGAGCAACTGAGAAGGAGAAACAGACATCTGGGAAGAGGCGTGCACTGGGAAGATGGTATGAGCATAGCAGGACCTGGCCAGGGAGGTGGAGGCAATGGAAAGGCAAGCTTGCCATCCTTAGGCTTGCAACTGCTTGGATTGGTCCTGGCTTGGTCTGCTCCCTGTCTGGAAATTCAATCTTGTACAGAAATTTTAAGAGTGTTTTTAAATTAGTAAGTGAAGCATCTCTTGCAAAAGGTGGGAACGCTGAAGAAGCAGTCATTGCTCAGACTCACCCATTGCTGTAGGATCCAAGTGCAGCTCGTTTTGCCTCGTCTGTGTTTTCCTGTGCCTTCCACCTCTTCACAAACATCGCGAGAAGCACCATTCCCGCGTGCCATAAGCAAGTGCCTCCTGAAAATACCATTACCCAACTTGTCTACCAGTACAGTACTGGTCACCATGACCACTTGTAAAAAAACCAACCATTTTCAGGGTGACCACTGCCTGATCTGAGAGCTGCAGCGCTCCCCACAACTTTAACTCACACCACATGGCGGGACACTGGAGGGAGCAGCTTCCTGAGGCTGCCAGCCAGACTGGTGCCTAATTTCTGATTGAACATCAACAAGTTCACACAGTGCAAAACCATTCCCATCCCCTTGCACTTGCTGACTTCCTGGCTGGCTGACAGCCTGTGCGCGCGTGTTTTGCTTCCACGCTTCTGCGCATGGCATTTTGTTCTGGCCGCCCAAGACCCGTTTGCTGAGCATATCGGGTCCCGGTGGCGCTTGCGGAGCTGCCCCTGGTTGCTGTGCTCTTTTTCCCTGGCTTCACATGTGATGAGTGTTGTGGTTTAACCCCGGTCGGCAACTAAGCACCAAACAGCCACTTGCTCACCCTCCGGTGGGATGGGGGAGAGAATTGGGGGGAAAAAAAAAAGTAAAACCCATGGGTTGAGATACAGGCAGTTTAATGGGACAACAGAGGAAGAGAAAATAATAGTAGTAATAATAATAGTAATAGTAGAATATGCAAAACAAGTGATGCACGATGCAACCGCTCACCTGGTGACCGATGCCCAGCCAGTCCCCAGGCAGCCATCGCTGCCCCCCAGCCAACCCCCCCCAGTTTCTATACTGAGCATGACACCATATGGTATGGAATAGCCCTATGGCCAGGTTGGGTCAGCTGGCCTGGCTGTGCCCCCTCCCAGCTTCTTGTGCACCTGGCAGAGCATGGGAAGCTGAAAAACTCCTTGACTTAGTGTAAGCACTACTTAGCAACAACTAAACCATCAGTGTGTTATCAGCATTCTCATCCTAAATCCAAGCCACAGCACTATGCCAGCTACTAGGAAGAAAATTAACTCTATCCCCACCAAAACCAGGACAATGAGTAACCGTGTCAGGTGAGTTTTCCTTTTGAAGCTGCCATTTGAGTTCACTTTGCGATCTCACAGTGTTGCATTTTCTGATGGAATTTCTACAGGTACGGTTTGTAGTGGCGAGAAGGGAGAAGCAGGAGTGCTTTCCGCATGCAGTGTTACAACATGTTGCAGTGAAGTTGGTTCTTGGAACATAGCAGCCCCCTAAAATGTCAAATAAATCCTTAAACTATTCATCACTGTTTTTGGGGTGGCAGTTAAGTCTTTCAACACTCTGCAAGTTTCTTTCCCCAGCAGTAATTTTGCTGGTGAAGAAATACAGCTCAGGGCACTCTACAAAGGCCTCAAAATTCATGTTTTGTTTTCATTACCAAAAAAATGCTTCGCTACATTAAAGACCAGCCCATTAAAATTTTGTACCCTGTCTTCCTGCGCCCTGTCATTGTTGGCAAACCTTCCCCCATACGCGCGGCAGAGCCGAACAGCAGCCGGCGTGTTGCTTTTGCAGACTTCACAGAGAAAGGGCAGCGAAGGGGAGGAGGTTTAAGCCACAGCCCAGCTTGTTCAGGTGTAAGATCTCAAAACTCTCAATAGCCACACAAATTTACTCAATAAATGTACCGTACTGAACTTCAGGCTGCTCTATCAGTGTTTCCTCTGCTTTCAGTCTAACCCAGCACAGCACACTGGTTCATGTGCATGTCTAAGGAAATAAATTAACTGGTGCCTGGAATAAAATTTAACACTGTACAAAGCCATATATTTAACCAACTCGGGCAAATAGGCCTAAAATAACAAGAAGAAAGAAAATAATGCATTACTGGAGGCTTACCGAACCTTGGGATTATATAAATTGAATGTTGCAGTGTGAACTGGATGGTGTTTTCTGATACCATTGAAAAGCTAGAGGTTGAAGAAAAACAGTACACATAATTAGGGTTTAGGGGAGCATTTGGTTATTCTCATAAGTAACCCAGACCAGCTGAATGCTGACACGGCCATGAGAACAGGCAGTAAAACCTGGAGCTTGGCTAAGAGGGCAGAAAGGTTTTTAACTGAATTTGGTGGGGACTTGCTAAGTCCAGTTTTATTTAATATCTCCACAGTTAATTCAGAAATAAACGGCACGTTAATTAAATTTGCAACTAAATTAGCAAGTTAGAAGATCAGACCGAGGTGCAGCTGTGGAGAGCAAATCTCGCCGTGTTGCATGAACCCGCAACCCAAAGCAAGCGGCGCGGGGCGCAGCTGGAAGCACCAGCACCGCGGGCGGCGGCGGGGGAGCAAAGCTGCCCCTTCCCATCGCCGAGGTGGGCGCGCACCTTCCCCAGCCAGGCTGAGGGCTCTCGCATCCTGCTGCCCGGCCAGAAACGTTGGGGTGGGGTGGTGGTGCTGGAAGGAGGGAGGCAGCGAGGCTGCGGGTGCGGCATTCGCCAGCAGTGCTTGGTTTGGTGGGCTCATTATCCACGGCGGGGGGAAGCCCTGCCCTGGTCACAGCGAGGGGCACGGCGGGGATTGCGTAGCCGAGTCGAAGTGAAATCCAGCAGGCTGCGGGATAGTCTCTCTGGGAAATGGAGGAGTCCTCACTGGCAGGGTTATTTAAGACTTGACTTTGAAACACGAGACACTCTGCAGTTGGGAACAATGCTGCACTGTCAGAGAGATGGACTCAATTACTTAATAGGTCGTTGCTGTCTGTCTCCTGCGATTTTCCTTTCAAGAACATATATTCAGCTGGGTTATTTCTCATGGGAAGACAAAGCGTTCTGAGAGAAGCCAGGCATTTGAAGGGGAGAGGCAGGAGGAACGGCAGCCAGGCAGATGCCTGGTTTGCTTTCTGCAGAGCATGCTCCTCAGGACATGGAAAAAGCTGGAGTGATGTAGCTGATGTGGTATTTTGGTCCTGTAGCCAGCTGATCCCCTGGTCTCGTAGGTCTCACTTCCTTTTCTTTGCTCACAAAAGATTTGCCACATTGCTTTCTTCTGCCAGACTCTGATCCCCAGGACTACTGGTGGTGGGACTGTGGTCCCACAGGCAGCGCTGCAGATGCTGCACGGGCCATTGGTTGCTGGTTTGCCAAAGCATTCAGCATTGGAGGGCCACTTACCCAACTGACAGGTCCATGCAGCTCATCTCAGCCTAGCACGGAAAGGCTTTGATGGCATTTGATCAAAATGACAGCCAAGCTGGAGGAAAAGCTCATGGCCGGGAACCCACCTCCGAGTAACCATTCGGTTCTCTGTTAGCAGGACATGGTGGACAGGGATGTATAACAGAGCTGGTGACGCATGTTCCCACCAAAATTACTCTGCCAGCCCGTGGTGTGAGCGTTTCGTAGGCACTTTCCTTGTCGGGGTCATGGGCCTAATTTGCAGCCCGAGGCAGCGCAAGGTTAGCCCTAGGGCAGCTGCAGGGCGCTCGCTGTTGGTGTGTAGCCCCTGTCTGCATGTGCACACGCGCTTCGCGTGTGCGAGCCTGCGGGTGCACACACGTGTCCAAGGCACCTATCTTTGTGCGCTTGTTTGTCACCAAATTAAGATACTGTGTTACCTTATGCACATTGAATTGATGCAGCTAAATTGGCTGGATGTTCTTAAGCCATGAGGATGTAATGAGATTTTGTCTCTTTGCCCATTTCTTTTTCTTTTCTTTTTTCAGAATAAGTCGTCTGTTTAACGGCACAGAGCCTATTGTCTTGGACAGTTTAAAACAACATTATTTCATTGATCGAGATGGTGAAATTTTCAGATATATATTAAGCTTCCTAAGGACATCTAAGCTACTCCTCCCAGATGACTTTAAGGTAAGGAAAGCTGTAGTCTGCAATCCATTTTTTCCTCCCATTCTGTCATTTGGTTTGGTGCAGGTTGGTTCATGTGCTTGACCTAAACACACTTAACTAAATGTTACTGTTTATTGTTAGGATTTTTAGTACTTATGTATTACACCAGGGATGCTGTTATTTAATAAATGGACCAATGGTTGTCATGGATACCATAAAAAAGTTAAACAGTGAAGCTTATTGCTAAGTCAGTTTTTCTAAACTAATTGTATTTTCTCACATTTTTAGCTTATTTATCAGGGTATAACGACAATTAAGAAGCAACATCAGCAGCTAGCACTTACCAGGGCTTAATGCTCAGAATCTGAAAGAAACGTTTTAAATTTGATACTTGGAGGACTTAAATTCTGTACCTCTTTTTCTTGTTGGTATAGAAAAGAAACACCCTTAAACAAGCCCATGAGGGTTTGTGTTAGATATAGCCAATGCAGATACTTTGATTGCAGGAAGTAATTTTTTACACAATTTATGAATGCCAAAATATTCTTGGGAGATGGAATTTACAGAGGGCTTTTTAAGGAGCAGTACGTGTTCTCTGTGAAATAATGGCACTGGTTGTTGCTTTGCAAATCCTGATTGTTTAAACACTGTCCTCCTAGCCTTATATTATTTGGCTTTGCACTTACGAAACTTGCAGCATTGTCATCCTTATGTATGAAAATTAGAAGACAAAAGTGTCCAAACTGTAGATGACAAGATTCAACAAAAGCACTAACTCCAGGATGAAATGATGGATAAATTGGGATGGCAACAGGGATCTGCTCAGAGTTAGAGGATGTGGAGCATTGGTGGAGAGGAAAGTTCCCACGCCGTGCAGTAGGATTTCATTTTGCATGTTGGACTAGGTAGGCAAGATAATTTGGCCAGTCATTACCGAGTCGGTCCAGATTTGTAGTTGCTGTGGCGGCTTTAGCTTTGGAGTACAGCTGATCCCCCTGCTGCAAACCGTTCCTCAGCCATTCTTGCCTAAGTTAATGAGTATAATCGTATTTGACCCTGGCATGGGAGTGTTTACAGTTAATGTTGAACAGATGCGCTGTGCGATGGGAGCACACATCTAGTCCCAAGGTAGGGAGAAGTTTTGGCGTTCGTGGGCAGTTCTGGAGCTCCAGCCCAGAAGCACTGTCCTGAGCACTGGTCCTTCTGGGGAGCGGTGGGCACGTCAGGGAGGCTGGCCTGCAGGTTGGGGTGCCGTGAAGCAGGGCGAGAGCCAGAGCACCAAGGGCTGGATGTGAGAAAAGCTTTTTACAGAGAAATGAGAGAAGATGCACAGGTAGGAGTGAAGCTAAAGAACCAGACCAGTTCTGTGGATTGTAAGAGAGGTGGATGGAGAAGCGGCACAGGTGAGATGCCAGAGAGATGCTTTAGTGGCAGCATTTTGGACAATCTGGTGGGACAAGAAGGTGTGAGAAGAGAGGGTAGAAGAGATGTAGTTCGACCTGATCATGGCCTCTGCTGGCATCCAGATTTCAGAGGTGCTGTGAAACAAAACCAGCAGGATTCGGTAAGAGCCTGGAGGTGAGAATGCCAGTGGATGCCAAGGACTTGTCTGCGCAGCAAGCCGCTGGCAGGACTGGGAGAGACTTGGGAGAGCCGGCGCTGTGCCCGGGCTCAGTCCGTTGTTCCAGACCATCTCTTTGCATAGGGTTAACTGTATTTTAGTTAGTTCCTCCCTGGGAGAGCTTTAGAGCAAACCCCAGGCTAATGAGGGCTCAAGAACAAAGCAAAGTATTGCTAGGTAGGGAGTAACTAAATAAAAATGCATAGAAGAATGTGCTGCAAAGCTATATTAAAACTGCATTGTAAACGGATTTGACTTCACAGAAATCGTGTAATTTTACCAGCATGATTAAAGTGACAGAAGACAATAATCAAAGGCAGCAAATGGAATCACTTGGTGTTTCTAAATGCAAAACTCTATTTAAGGTATAAAACCTGACAGGTTTTCCAGTGAGACTTGCATTAAATGTTCTTTATGTCAAACAAAGCATTATCAAGTGTTTTGAATATTTATTAGTTTTTACCCCTTAATTTAATCAAGCAGTTTATTAGCCTCAAGGTTTAGCCAAGTTGCTTTTCAACTTGAATTGCTGCTCAGATGGTTATTTTGGAAAGTTTGGAATGTTAGTACCACACCAGCGTTATTGTGTTTGCTATTTAAGTGTTGTTTTCAGACTAAGTTAACACTGAAATGCAGAGAAAGTGGGGTATGTGTTCCTAGGCTAGCGATTCTTTATTATCAAGTCTGACTGGTGTGTTTACAGTGAATATTAATTACACTTCCAACTACTAATAAGCCAAACTTGAAAGTGTTTAGTATCTGTCAGGTTGCCCTGCTGAAAGCAACACTCTAATAGTACATACAATTTTCCTGGGTTTGGGGGATTTTAAGCCACATGAAACATGC
Source organism: Pelecanus crispus (assembly GCF_030463565.1). Classification (NCBI taxonomy): domain Eukaryota; kingdom Metazoa; phylum Chordata; class Aves; order Pelecaniformes; family Pelecanidae; genus Pelecanus; species Pelecanus crispus. Next base: position 37,540,446 of record NC_134650.1, read on the forward strand.
TTAGAAATTACTGTGAGTTGTTTGGCTCGGTTCTCCTTCGCAGCCGGCCTGTGCCGAGAGCGCCGATGGCGAGCAGCCTGGAGCTCCTTACAGCTCCCTCTTCCTGCACCGGTTCAGAGTCCCATGCGTGGGACCACGACACCTTGAACAACAAACGTCCTCGAGCAGAGCGTGGAGCCACCCCCCCCCCCCGGTCTGCCACGCTGCCAGGTTAGGGGGTGGCTGGTGCAGGAGCTGCCCCTCCTCTGCAGCCCATGCGTTCTCTGCCTTGATCCCCCCGCTCTCGGAGGTGTTTCCCCAGGACATTTATGAGCAGCATCCGTCCCCTTCACTGCCAATACGTAACTTCATGCAAAACCAGGACCCATCATACCTACTTATTTGAGAGTCACTCCCTGCTTAGAGATCGTCAAACGAAAATAGACACAGGCAAGGTGTATATTATTACTGCATCTTAAGGAGGGGAGGAGCACAAATGCACAGGACATCTGGATTCGTATGGATTACAGAGGTCACCTGTAGCACCGGAACCACAGGGCCGGCACACTAATTTATTAATATCATTTTAAAATTAGTGCTCTTGCGTCTAATTTTAAGCGCTCTCAGACTGACCTTAGCAAATGGCACAGTTGTCATCATAGAAGTGAGCAGCTTTCTCTCGTAGCCAGGAGTCAGATCTTCACAACACTAAGATATAAAAGAAACACTGAGTCAGGATGGCAGTTTGTTGTTTTGCGTATCAAAGAATAACAAGTGAAAAATGGGTAGAAAGAGCCGTTTCAGCCTGTTCAGGAGTCAACATTAGGTACAAAAATAAAGGACCTCTTTAATACTGAGAGAACGGCATCAGGTTGACGGGAGACATGGTTTTACAGTTTCTGTTGGCTGTCTCCGCCTGTAGTTAGCAGATCTTTACTGACCCACTGGCACTGATGTTGAAACAACAGCACAACCGGCCTTGCAGTCACACGTACACTTCCCATCTCCTCTCCAGGAAGATGTCACCCTTGTCAGAGATGACTGCAGAATTGAGCCAACGTGAAATCCACCAGAAAAAAAGCTTTTCTACCGAATCATGAGCAGAAAATTATTTTGTGAAAGGCAAAAAGCTGCATCTCTGAAAGATCTGTTTACCTTTCCCATGAGATCTAAATGTTGTCCAGAAGTTGTGGATGGAGAAAGGCTGTGTGCATCCCACCTGGCTATCTGCTCTCTTTCCCAGGTGACCTGACAGAACTTCCCCACTAGTTCCTACAACAGCCACAAGAAGTTGAAGGCTCATGGTAGCTCGTGAAGGCTTTCTGTGGTGCTTTACAGCAAAATTAGAGGTTGGACTGTCCATCTCCCCTTTCAGTCCAGCAAGGAACACCCTGCTTATGAGCAGGCGCCTTGGCTGGTGGGAATCACCTTCAGAGTAAAGCGATTTTCCTTGGCTAAACACAAGCAGCTCCATTAGCTACCATACACAGTGCTTGACTCTGGGCTGTGCTGCCACAAGGTACAGTGCTGTTAAGGAGTTGGGAAGGTAGGGAAATAATCATTAGAAGAAATAGGAGATGCATCATCAGTCCTGCAAGACAAGGAACCCCTGGATACTGTACAAAATCTGCTGTGGGACGCTGCCTGCTGCTCAGCAACACTGCGCTGATGCCAGGGCTGGAGCCTCCGTGAGAGGGAGGGTTCAGTATGTGTATGTATTTATCAGAACCCGTACCAGGCTGCTCTGAGGCTGAGTTTCAGCGAAACTGTGTGCACTTGCCACTGCTTTAGGCAGTTAACACCCTGTAGCTACTCCAGTGCCTGTTGCAGCGAAATGTGCCTCTTGTGGATAGGTATAGGAAGATTCGTGTCTGCATCTGTCTTTGGTAACTTATCAAAATGAGCGGCATGGAACTGTTTTCTTGCAGCTCCTGTGGCACCTCCCTGGCAAGGTTCCTTGTGGGTTGAATTCTTCTACTTCATATTTCATGTTAAACTTTTGCAAATCATCAGGGTAGGATTTTATATCTGCAGTGCAAGGGTGGAAATACCTATGTCAGTATTACCTGGGCATCCTGAGTATCCTGTGTAGACAATCCAGAGCTGGGCATCGCTTCCAGTCCGGTTGCAGCTGCACAGTACTCCAAATGGTGTATAAAAACCTGCATGAGAAGATCATGTACTTGGTGATGTGTTGAGTCCATTACCCTGCGCAAGCACAGGCTGTAGAGAACCGGACCCCCACACTGTGAGCCATTCATTCTTTGTTCCTGGTTTTACAAAATCCTCTTCCCTCCCTAAACACATTGTCAAATTCCATGGCGGTGCCCGAGTCACTCAGTGCAGAAACGCCAGATTTCCTGTTACAGGAGCCAGAGCAGGTCAGGGCGGTGGGGCAGGCTGTGCTGGTGGTGGCTGGTCTAGGGCAGCGTGCAGTATGCAGAGTGGGGGGGCATGGAAGGTGTCCCTTCCCAGCACTGTCACTGGTGGACAGCCATGAATTTCCTCTTGCCTTTCCTAGCAGAAGACATTTTTTATCCCCTCTGCTTGTTACAGCGTAACAAATTCCCTTTATTGCCACTGCCTGATAACAGGCAGGTGCCCAGACTCCCTACGCCGCACGTGCATGTTGCCTCTTTGCACCAGCATGCCTTATGGTCCCTGCGTCTGTTACAAACCCCTTCCTCCAGGTGCAAAACCCTTTCCAGCGTATTTGTGCTCAACCCAAGTGTGGAATGGACATGGAGATGAGAGTCTTATTTTAAAAACTAACCCAAGCACCTTGGCTTAACTGAGGCAGTTTATGACTGGGTGCGTCCCACTGAGCACATGATGCTCCAGCACACAGCTCTGGTTTCCACACGACTGTCTGAAGCGTGGCCGTATCGTTCTGGGAGCAGTAGTGGAAGAGATGTGTCATCTGAAAACTGGTTGTCTTACCACAAAATGGTATCAGAATATAAAATTTATCTTGTTTATTTAGGACAGCTGATGGCTAGCAGGAGTCACTAAAGAGCTGCAGTTGCTGCGGTGGGCTAATAGCTGGCTGTGGGGGAGGTAGAGGTGGTGTGATCCTGGTTTTGTGTGCTTTATGGCATTGCTGTTTTGGCCTGGGAGTGCTGGACCAGTGAACTCCCATGATTCAGGATACTGTCAGCGTAGTCCAAAGCCCAGTGAAGTCAGTCGAGAACGCTCTCACGAACGTAATGGGCTTTGCATCCAGCCTCAGGAGCACTGTATCTCTCTACTTTCAGAAATGAAGGACCGGTTTTTATGTGGCTGTACCACCTCTTCCGGGTTTTACTGTTGAGTTTTCTTAGCACATATTCAATTGATTGACCTTACAAATAATATGTTATTTTACAGTGACCATGAACACAGATATTCTAAAACTGGTTTTTCAGGACCTATTGAAAACAGTAGGAGATTTTTCATTACCTTCACTAAGCACTGGATGCTCCTGTTCACTCTACAGCGTTACCTCACATTTTTCCTTAGCATTGCATGTTTTCCTTTGCTCAAAAAAGAGTACATGGGACCAGCAGATGCCCAGCAAATGTTTGATATCCCCCTGCACACACCTCTCTAATAACTGCAGTTAAGTAGTGGACTGTGTTGCTCCAGCATCCCGCACGAAGTAGTTTGGGGCAGGGGTTGTTCTTTAATTTAGGCCACTAATCCCCATAGGTTTAAATCAATCCCATGCTCAGTAACCAGGGAGCTTCACCAGTGGACACAGAAAAGCAGTAGTGGTTCAGGAGAGTGCTGATTTTGGGGAGCGGGAGGAAATACCTTCCATCAGGGGACGAGGCTTCTTTAATCTTCCTGTTGTTTTTCATCTTCTGTCTCCTTCCCATGAGCGGTTTTTGTAGCCCGTATTTCTTTCCACTTGCTCTTATCACTCTTTTCTCTCTTTCTATGGTCCTTTTTTCCTCCTTTAGTGGTGCGCATATTGTCCCAGCCTTAACAGACATCAAAGAGGTGTAAAGGATCGGATGGCCCTTTTGTGATGTGATAACCTTGCCGGTGTCACTGTGAATACTCATACATCTCCAGGCTGTAGGCAGCCCTGGGGTGAAGGAGCCCCTCTCCACTACCGGAGGTGGGTCTGTGGTGCCAAATTTGAACACAGCTGTCTGCTTTGGTTCAATAATATCCTGCAGTAGCAGATTTACAGGTTAATTCCAAGCTGCTATGAAAAGTCGCACCTTTTTGTGCTGCATGTTCATTGGCCTTTGATTCCCATCTTCCCCGAGTCCTGGAGCAGCAGCGCTGCTGTTATTTTTCATGTAATTTTGGTGCCCATTTCTTGATTACTTCTTGTCATGCCCTTCTTTCCAGCCTAAATGGTTCCAGTCATTTCACTCTTGTGATTTTTTTATTTCATTCCTTGCAGTGGTGGAGAGCTGGCCTTTATGTCCAGGTGTTGACCTACAGCATACTCCACAAAAGCCATGTAGCGTACCTGCGGTGCAGCATTTCCATCTGTAAACAGGTGTAAGAGCCAGGAAACCAAACGGCAGGTCTTTGGAGAGAGGAGCTGGTGCTGTGCTCTTGTTGCTCCTCTTCCTTTTGAGAGGCTGAAGGAGGTGGGGGGGCCGGTGTAAGCGAACCATCCCTGGGTGCTTCCCCCTCCCTTTCCTCTCTGGCTTGGTGTGGTGGGCACTGCTGCCTCCTCGGGTCTGGGGGGGCTGCTGACACCCTTTGCCTTAACATACTGTCATGCATTGAAGCTGACGTGGGAAGATCTGTTGGAAATCTGATGAAAAGTTATTAATGAGGATGTGCAGAAGACATCTCAATCAACGAGCTGGGAATTGGATCAAATTGGAATTTGAATTGCCCAAAGCCCAAGCAGGGTGATGGACAAATGGCTGGGAACAACTGTTTCTTTTAAGTTGGAGTGCACAGCTGAGCTTCCAGTCAGTGGGATAGTCACTACCTCTGTATAATTTACCAAGCTCCAAAGTACACTTTAAATACATGAATAATGATGAAACACAGGGAGCAGCTGAGCTGCTGCAGCTGAATTTCAGAGTCAGCAAAGACAGGTGAGAAGTGAAGCTGAACTGACATCTCAGTCTCGTAACATGTGTGCGAGAGGTGACAGTGAAGCCTGAGCTCTCCTGTTGTAAGATCAGAAGTGAATATCTGAGGCCAAGAGTGAAGATTAGGGCTCAGGACACCTCCTCTTACATCAGCAGGCTTTGCTTATTGCAGCCAGTTATTTTGATTTCTTAATCCAAAAGTAAATCCTTCTGGCATTGAGTTTGTGGGATAATAAATGAAAGAATAATTCAGTGCAATGGGAACTTCATGGTCAGCTCAAATAGATTCAACACTAACACCATGTGGTTTTCTGTGTAGGTGTCAGATGAAGACAAAGTATGTGGATACCTGTTGCCTTTGCACTCTTGCTGACAATACATAAGCCTAAGTAGGTCAAACAGGAACAATACTAATTTTTAAAAAAGAACTATAAGCATTTCTAGTTTCTCTCTCTCCCTCTCTTTTTTTTTTCCCCAGGACTTTAATCTTTTATATGAAGAAGCAAAGTATTACCAGCTGCAGCCAATGATTAAGGAACTTGAGCGATGGAAACAAGAGAAGGAACAAAGGAAACATTTCCAGCCTTGTGACTGCTTGGTTGTAAGGGTGACTCCAGATCTGGGGGAAAGAATTGCATTGAGCGGGGAGAAAGCTTTAATAGAAGAGATCTTCCCGGAGACTGGGGACGTCATGTGCAACTCCGTAAACGCAGGCTGGAACCAGGACCCTACCCACGTTATTAGGTTTCCTTTGAACGGATACTGCCGGTTGAATTCAGTGCAGGTAATAGCCTTTCGGAGCTGGCTCATCTATTTGCTGGGGTGGTTTTTTATTATTTCTAGTTCAACTATATGCAAATTATTTGCTTCTGCCCAATTACCTTCAGTGCTTATACTGCAAGGAGACATTTTCTGCCTGGTGAGATCACAGTCTTTCAGGTTTTCCTAAGTCTAAGCAGAAAAACAGATTTAGATTTTGTGTATGTTAGTGCCATGCTGGTCTTATAATGGTGTTATACTGATAAATGCTAATTTTTTCATCAATGTATAGCCTGCAGCAGTTTTTTTTTTTTTTTTCCTCCAAAGTGCCCCAAGGAAGAAAGAGAGAGTTCCAAAAACTACAAAAAAAAAATCTCCACACCATTTTATAGAAAATGCAACAATGTGTAAATGCATAATTTATGTCTCACTCATAATTAAATGATGGTGCCTGCGGGATGGACTTAAAAAAATTGATCTCTGCACTTTTTTTTTTTCAAAAGGATGTTCTATAAAAATTGCCCAGAGTATTTTAAACAAAATGTATTTCATTTTATACTCAGAGTTTTGACATTAGGTTTAAAATTAAACATATGAAACAAAAGAAGATAACTGGACAGATAGGTGGATAGCAGCAGAAATAAGTATGTGGCTCGTGTTTAGGCGGCAGCCTTGTGGGCAAGAAATGCCATTTCACAAGGGATCACCGCCACCGTGGCCAAAGCTTTGGCGTTGTAGCTGTCCTTGGGCTGCAGAGAAGGAACGGTGTTGGTGATGCTGTTAACTTCTGCCTTAATTAACAAGGGCAAAACAGAGCTCTTGGTTTTTGCATGTACGCCTTTAAAATACGCTGCAAATACTTGTATTATAGGACTATAGGGGAATATTTCCAAAGTTACCGTCCTCTGCAGAGGTGCTCACTGGGCTGTGGGGGGATGCCTTAGTCGTCTTGATAAACTTCCCTGTGGGCAAATACCCACAGAAGAGCTGGCCTGTGGGACAGGCTGGCCGGACAGGTTGGGGAGGGAGGCGTAATAGCAAGGGAGGGCAAGAACCTAGAGCCCTTGCTTACCTGTGGCGTTGCTGCACAGCAAGCTGAGGCGCCCTCCGTCTCCCAGGCTGCCAGCCGACAACATTTCCTGGAGACCTGCGGTTACCAGGCTATGTCAAGGTGGATGGAGTAGTTTTAACTACGTGCGTTTGGCACTGACACCTCCCTCCTTGCGGCAGCGTTCCCTGGTACACCGTGCACCACTGGACGCTTTTGTCTGAAACCGTTCTAAACCCAGCTATTTTCGGTGATTTTTTTGGTTCAAGACTCCCAAGTGTTTTATTTGGTTGAACTTTAACAGTCCGATGCCTGTGGTTAATTTTGCACCGTCCTTAGCAATTTCACGTTTGGCAAGGTTTAGAGTGGGCTGCCCCGAAAACAGAAGGCTGGAGCTGGATCGGAGGCAGGTCTGTTTGCTGGCAGTGGGAACAGTGATGAATTCATCGCTGTGCTGGGTGGAGAAGGGAGCAGCTGCAGTTTAGCTCAGGTAAGTGCATAGGGAAGCGTGTTCAGGTCTCAGCCACGCTGTCCATGCGATACAGTTAGATGCATGCAAGAAATTAGAATAACTGAAATAATAAAGGGTGACTGCGAGCCACTGACAGGCTCAGCACTGCAGGCAGCCAGTCAAAGCATGGGATTCCCACATGGCTTAGCGCTTGGCTCTATTTTATCCAAAGAGGCATACTGGTAGGAAACATGTGCTTGTAGTAGAAGCTACAATGCTTTTTATTACAAATGCTAATTATTGTTATTATTTGAATGTGTTTTGAATTCAGCCAAAATTCAGACAGAATCAAAGAGTCTCTTCGCAGGTTCATGTTGTGAAAAAAAAAAATTCTGCTAAAGAGTCTACAGTCTAAATAATATTATTAAATTACATCATTTTACTAAATTACACCATTTTACTATATAATTAATAGAAAGTTTTTTCAAACACTTTCTGGAAAATGATGCATTTCTGAGACCAAAGGCTGATGAAATCAGCAGCTAATTATCACTGGCTCTGATGGACTCGCATAGGCACTGCCCTTCCCAGGACTTTTTGGCAAAACAGTATTACATCAGAAGTTGGAATTACAGTGAAGTAAATGCACAGATTTAAGAGAGATCAGTTAGAAGGGGTAGTGGCTGGAAGAACAGAATGATTTCCAAAGAATTGCAGAGAGTGACGCGGTAAGTCTGCCTGCTGTTTGCCGAGATGCATGACTTTTATCTCCCTGTGCCCTGCTGAATGTATTTGGTAGCACAACTGCAATACTTAAAAATTCTTTGGATCTTTGGAAAATATTTTCATTAAATGTTTTGTGTCAAGAGCTGTGCATATAAAACAAAGAATGTCAACATTGAGTAGGTAGTGGCAGCCAAAAAAAATACAGTAGCTCTTAATTTAACGCCCATTTGTAATTACATATAGGTACAGAGTTTTCTTAAGACTGACACTGTTTTTTCAACTCCTCGCGACAGGTTCTGGTGAGATATGTGAGCCTACCTTAGAGAAAAATCTGTGGTGCTTGTATATGTGGAACATTGAGTCTTCATAATTAAGAATGTATTCCTTAGTATTCTGCAAAATTTAAATGAAATGCAATAAGTGAAAGGATCATGTTTCTATTAGGAAAACCTTCCAACAAAATCAGATGTGCTCAGCATACTGGAAGACAGGGTATATTAAATCCTAGCACAAATACTCTATTTAATATTGTGTGTGTGTCTCCCTATATGTAGCAGAGTCACAGCTGATACTCATTTACTTTTTGGTGTATTCTCTTTGGAGATTTACAGGAAAGTAGCTCTGATTTGATTCAGAGACGCTTACTGGTTTCTCTCTGTATCTTACCTTCAGAAAAAGTAATGTGTATAGAGCCAAATTCACTAAATGGCATTTAAATCTGTTGATGTTCAACATGCTGTTTAGTCTTGTGCATGCACCGGCGCATACAAACCAGAGCTCAGAGCACATGGAAGCAGCCTTCGGGAACCTTTCTCCGTAGACCTGAGCTCAGCCGCATCCAAGTTACACTTAAAACTCTACGATATTTAAACATTCTCTGCATTGTTTACAGGATTTGGCCTGTTTTGTTTCTTGCTGAGAAAATTGATGATACCGAGGTTTTTAACACTAGATTATAGCCTGCAGTCTAGTCCTTGGAGCGCGCAGGTAGCAAAAATGAATCGCTTTGTTCTGCGCGCGGTGCTCTAAGGTGTGATGTCTACCTGGATCGTGTGTTTGCAGAATGCTGGCTCGGTGAAGAGAAGTCCTATGTTAACATGCAGCCTTCCATAGCTTTGGGCCGAGGCAAGCCAAGGGCACCCCCATGCTTGTTTTGTCTTACAAGCAAATGGATTCTAAAAAGTTTTTAGCGAGGATTTTGAAGTCACGTGTCTCTCCGAAATCTTACCTGTCAATCCTCTGTGTCGCTATCCAGTTAAATGGAAGAAGCCTCCTTTCCTGTAGCTGGGTTGCCTCTCGTCTTCATCTTGCCAGGTCTAGGAACAGGCAAGCACAAAGAAGTCACCATGCACTCCAGCCTGCGAAACGGCACTCTGATGATGTCTTACTCCCCCTTCCCTCTCAGACTCCTGCCTTCCTCTTTGAGCAGGAAGAGGTGTTAGTGTCTGCACGCCGTTTCTGTCCTACAGGCTGTGCACAGCCCGGGCTGTACTTAGCAGCCAGAGTAGCAACTACAAAGTTTTAGTTACCACTAGAAACCCAAACCATGGATTAAAACGCAGATGGCTAACACAGGCGACCTCAAAGTGGGGTTCCCATGGATTAAACCATGCTGCCATGGTTTGTATTGCACTACAATACCACCTTGGATACAGTTGTGCTTTTGAAACCAGTTACCTTTAATAAAGGCTCCAAACTGCTGTTTCTGGAGAAGACGCCAGCACTCAGAAGAAGCAGTGCACTAAGAAATGCACCTTGGCCTCACGCGGGTCTGTGTGCGAGGGCAAGGGCAGAGGTCTGGCGTGCAGATCTTTTAACATAGTCAACTTGGGCCTTGAAATGTTAAGACTTAAGTACTACTGCAGTAGGTGTAACTGCTGAAGTGCTTCACACGGCTGGTAAAACCAAAACGGAAAGCAAATTCTTTCTGTAACATAAACCTGTGAAAGCGTACGAGTTGACTCCATGTGAAGTTGGGTATATTGCTTAGACACTTCTCTAGGTTGAGCGAACAAGTTTTTAAATAGCTTAGTCCCTGTCGTTGTGGGGGGCAGACGGCTGTCCTATGAAGATGCTGGTGTTACTAAGTTCATCAGGTTTAGCAGATCACTTGGGTTCACTTACCAGCGCAGCGGGCCCGTGTGCTGTAGCAATGGAAGCGGTACCTTGGGCAAGACTGCTGCAGAACACTACGGGCAGGTCCCCCTCCATGGCATTTATCTGTAGAGAAAAAGCCCAGGAACCATTTTTCCAGGCTACTGCCGTGGCCTCAGGAGAGCCACCAGCAGCAGGGAGGGAGCACGGCATCTCCTCTGGTGGCTCTTACATTGCAGATCTGCCAAAGGTGGATCTGGCATCCGCTCTCACCTAATGCTGAGAAAAGCCTGTGTGCGTCCTGCTCTGCTGGGAAACCGTATATCAACACGCTCACCCATGTGAAAACACGGCCCCTATCATACTGCCAAGATCAGTATATCCTAGGGTAATGTGCTGTGTGACAGTCTCAGAAATTAAAGTTGCCTCTGGGTTCCTTAAATTCATGCATCTAAATTGCACCAACTTTTCTTTAGAAGGAGAAGGAGGAAAATACATATTTGGGCAATACAAATTAACCTCTTTCTTGGGCCAGAATGTTTCCTTATTGTCCGTGTCTTGGCTCCGCATCCCGTCCCTGCCATGCATTGCTAAAAGCACGCTCCCTTCCAGCGAGGGAAATTCACAGCTGCGATTTCCGTGAAGATCTGGTGGAAGTGTCACTCAGACTCCTAATACATTTCCATCTGCCAAGGAAGAGCTGAGAAGTGTTTTCAGCCCCTTTCTGTAAGACTGTTCATGTTACTAATGAATAATGGGCACTTTTTATAACAACTTAAACCTGATGTTGCTTTCTGTAAGCAGGAGGACAGCATCAATATCACCACAGTCCAGTATTTTACTATATAATGTACTAAGCTGCTCTGCAGAGTGCTTATTTGTTTGATTAATTTTTGTTTTCTACAGAGGTTTGCTGAGAGCGAGACTTTAATCACAGTGTAGTCATTTAAGAATAAGTTATAGAATTATAGCTGAATAATATTCATTCAGCGAGGACTCAAAAGACTAAATCCATCATTTAGATCCAGCGCTCCTGAATGTTTTTATCACTAAAATTTGCTATATACTAATCTGATTTTTCTCCCCCCATTGCAGGTGCTCGAAAGATTATTTCAGAAGGGATTTAATGTGGCAGCTTCATGCGGTGGTGGGGTGGATTCCTCTCAGTTCAGTGAATACGTGCTGTGTCGCGAAGACAGACGACCACAACCTACCCCAACAATTAGAATAAAACAGGAGCCCCTGGACTAGACCCTGCCCGTACTCCTTTGTAACCGTAGAAGTGTTTAATAGTCCCTTATGTGAAACACTAAGGATTTGCAAAACAGTATTAGCAAACGGATTTTGACTTTATGTTGCCAATTAGTGGTATTCTGAAACTACCTGTCACATAGCCAGCCATGAAATGCATTTGAAAAACCAGTTGTCCGTTTTTCACGATGAAATTCCTGAGCATGCTCGGCGTACCAGCCCTGCTGGGAGTGTACTTTGGGCTGAACAGCTGTGGTGGTGAAAAAGGCAAAGCTTTGTAAACCCCTGACCCTGGATTGGACTTCTGCAGAAAGACCAGTTAAAGCAATTTGAATAGATCAGCAGGAGAAACGGTTCCGACAGCCTTTCCAACGATACCCCGATGCTGTGACGTGTGGAAGCGGGCGCCTCCGAGAGGGAGACGGTACACGAAAAACTGCACTGAGTATCTTCCCTGACTGCCGCACCTCCTTCATATCAGACGTGCTTTACACCTCCGTGCGCTACGTTACACTTCCGTGATTGTACTCGCTCAGCTAGCAAATGGCTTATTTTTATACAACGTTTCCAAGTGAAATATCTCTCTGTGGACAGAATCCAGAATCAGAAAGGACAGATTTATAGTCAACTGGTGCTCAGTACTGAAAAAACCCACACAAAAGAAACAAAAAAATTGAGAAGGCCGATTATGGCAGTATCTGCAAAAGTAGGGATCTGGAAGCACAAAACAGAACGCTATCCCCCATCACACAAGGGTCACATACCCAACGTGGAGCTGTAGTTCTCTCAAAGCCAGTCTTGTTTTGACTCAAACTGTTAAGTTTTGCATCATCAAAGAAGCGTGGTTCTGCCAAGCAAGCTCTGCCACCCCTTGTTACTCATTACTAACCATGTTATAAGCCCACACTTAGGAGGAAACGTTAAGAATTTGGGGCAAGCCTACTCTTTATGGGTCTGGAATTTTTGCAAAAAAGATGTTAAACTCCTCTACTGCCATGGTCCGATGAAAGCAGGCCACCTTTTGTTTAGATTGGTTTTCCTCTATTATAATTTTAAGCTATTATTAAAATACCGATTCCGTAGCTGCCCTCTATCTGTGTAATTTTCTCTTTACTGAAGCCCGCTGTCTGCAGGAGGTTACTGCTCCTTCTGTGAATCAGTATCGACTCTGACTTGCAGGGCTTCCTAACTCAGGAGACAGCACCATGTTTGCAGGTGCAAGGTTATAAATAGCATTCTGCTAAATCCTGTTTATTGCTGTTTAGCATGATTCATGTGTTAATCACAATTTAGTTTCTCCCACATTAATTTATAGAATACTGTTGTAGATGCTGAATTTTAATTAAACTCCTTTTAGATGCATAAATACGGCCATATAGAACAAGGGACAGAGTATGAAATGGTCAACGATTCTTTAATGCCAAATGATTACAATCAGGCAAAATAAAAAAAAAAAAATCACGTTTAAGACTAGTATTTTCAAAAGCGATGAGCTGTACTGAATATCCAAGGTACAATCTAGGCAGGGGGCTAATTTTTGGAAAAGGGCTGGATACCTGTCCGTGGAAAATCAGAGCTCTGCAGGTTTTCTCACCTTGGTTACTCAACTCAGAAATCTCTTCTGGAAATCTTAGCCGATACGTATTGGCCTGCTAACTTAGCAGAGCAGTTGAGCAAATCTGTCTACTTTAAAAGAGTTGTAAAGTTATTTTATTTTGTGGTTTTATACTTGTACGACATTCTAAAGTTGCTAGGCATTGCCATATTTGAACATATGGCACAACATTCACCTTTGTATGTAAGATATCTGTAGAATTGTATATTATACATTTAATATTGTAAAGAACTTAACGTATAATTGTCATGTATTTGTGTATGCACATTTCTTATACAGTACTTCATGCCATAAACATTTCTGTAAAGTAAATGATGAAAAACAAGCAAGTAGGGTGGAACACTCACTGTATCTCCCATGTGGTTTGAAAGAGGCGAGAACTTTTGATTGCGTCTCCTCCTGCCTTTTGCTCCGTTCAGTTTGATGTAGCCATGTCTTACAAAAAGGAAAAAAAAAAAAAAAAGTGTTTTATTTATTACTTTCATACGTTGAGTTCCCTTTAAGTTCAGAGTACCCTTAAATACTCCGTTTAACTTTGTGGTTTTATCCTGCATACGCTTCTGTCCTGCCCTGCTGAGGAGGGAGCCGGCACTAGCCGCGGCCGAGCGCTTGGCTGGGGCGCGTCCGCTCCGCTTTCGTTACCTCGCAGCCGGGGCAGAGGGGTGAACGCCTCGCGTTTACGTGTAGACGCGGGGGCCCGGTTCTGCCACGCGTGCTCGGGCTGAGCCTCCCCCGAGGTGAGCGCCTGCGAGCGGGACCAGGCGCCGAGCCCCCGCCGAGGGCGCAGGCGGGCAGCTCGCGCCAGCCCGGGAGCGGGATGCTGCTTTTAGGTGGACGTAGGCGGCCATTGGAAGGCTTTGTGGTTGGTTCCTTTGGTTTTCTCCAGTTTGGTGTTTACCGTATTTTTTTTTTATAGCTCAATAAAGCAGCTCCGGTACTTAGGGCAGCTTGCGAAGGTGGCATCGTAAAGGGTTCCGGGCTGCACCGGCCGAGTTAAATGTGAACTTGAGATGGAAAGTTTGAGCCATGACATCACAACATTGACTGCAAAATAGCACTAAGGCACGGAAGACATGTGGGAACAATCACTTTGTTAGAAGAAATACGCCTTTTGAAAAAAAAAAAAAAAGTTAAGCTCGGACGTGTTCTTTTAGTTAGTAACTTCAGGTCACTTATTTAAAGTTTATTACAGTTTCATTTATATCTTTTTTACTTATTTCCCTATATTTTTAGGCAGCAATATCAGCAAAAACTGATTTGAATTTTTACTTCTGGCCTTAAACCGTAGCAACATAACTTAATTAAGAACATTGCTCAGCGTCGCTAAGAGAGGTCTTAAAATATCACAGAAACTCCAGCAAAGCTGAGGCGCGCAGCCAGCAAATGTTTTTATTATGAAGGCCAAAAAGTAAACGTAGCCTGGTTTTTCGCCTAATTCGATTGAACAAAATTGTTGCGATTCTCTGCGGCTGAGCACTGAAACTGTGGCATGAAGAACAGGAGTCTTCGCTAGCACTTTCTGTACAAGCCTGTTACAGCACTGTGCTCCCAAGTCTCGGAAAGAAAGCGAACGAGAGAATGTTATGTTGTGCTCATTGGACTGAGCGCTTCTGAGAAAGCGACTGTTGAGTGCATTCATTCACTGTATTAATAGCATCGAGGTCTGTTGACAATTTTATTAGATGTTTGACAAAGGATAAGAATCAGCACAACAAAACATTGAAGTATTTGGTTTTAATATTTCTTTGTGGGTATTCTGTTAATATTTTAATGCAAAATGTTTCTGAACAGTGCTTAAGAACTACGAGACAATGTGAAATTCATGTTTGATAAATTAATACTGTATGTCGCTCGATGTGTTACTTTAGTAAATTGTTTTATTTCTTTACAAAATAAGTACAAATAAGGGAGTATGTTTTCACACAAATTGGGGGTATTTACGAGTATGTACAGAAATCATCAAAATAACATAATTCTAATAAACACAAGGCCTTTATAAACAATATGTACAAATTATCAATACATTTAAAACATAATTTTACACTTCCTGGCCTTAAATACCTTATGAATAATCTTTTGGCTAAATAGCAGCAGTATAAATTTTCTTCTGCTTTTCATAAACCTTAAAAAATAATTAAAACTTTTGTTTTTAAAACTATTGGACAAATAGTTCTATTTGTGCTTTCGCTATGGTTTCCCATCAAAAGAAAAGTATTGCCTCAAAAAAGTGGCAAGCGTAACATAGTAAAAATCGAAAAGATAAATAAGCAAATGTCTCCCTTCCGTGGTTACCGCTAACACTGTTCTGTTTGAAGTCCAACAGCTTGTGCCCACCTGCCCGCTCAGCCCTCCTGTCCCACGCCCATTTAAAAGACCCACACTGGCTTCGCTGGGCTTTGGTGCGGGCCCCTTAGCCTCCAATTCAGCAAAGCATTTAAAAAGCATTCGTCCCACCTTTAAGTACTTAAAACTACTCCTTACGCTTAAAGCCATGCCCTCCTTCAGGAGCCTCTCCGGACGGGGTCCTCGGGTCCAGTGGTCCAAGGCATCGCCAGTCCCTGCGCCGCTGCCCCGGCCACCCAGCGGCACCGGCCGGCCAGGGCTCGCCCCTGCCCTCCCGATTCTCTGCACGCGGAACCGGCCCCCAGAAACTTCCTTTACGGTGACTTGAAAAATCCATATAGAATACTCTAAAATCTTTACTGAACGATACTCTCTTCTAAAACCACCATTAAACCATACTTTTTGCAATAAATAAATTAAGATATTTTTTAGAAAATAAAACCCAACTTTGCTTCATGTTACTAACCAGCTGCTACAAATGTGCAAAAGATTGAAGAGACTTAGAAAACAACTGGAAGCCAGTCTAGGTAACTCAGCTGGGACCCGAACGCACAGATTTCATACACTTAGGATTTGGTTCGGCAAATGGCTCAGGAAATGAGCTGTGCAGTAAAAGCAAAAATCCTAAATATATAAAATTTGTGAGAGTGTGCAGTGGCTATTCTCTTAGCTGTGCAAAAAATTGCAATTATAACTAATCTAAAATAACAACAGGTACCACCATGGTTAGTCAGTGGAAACAGTGCTAGTAAAACTAAAAAGAAAACAAAACCAGCACCGTTAGGTGAACGTACAGGTTAACACCATGGTGAGGTCCCAATCCTGTGAACCTGTCCCAATCCTCCTGGCCGTGAGATGGTTGGGGTGAGCCATTGCAGCAGTCTTTCCATTTGCGTAACTTCAACGCCAGCTACTTCAGCCTCATCTAAAATGGCCAAATGGAGCAAGACTTCGATGTTGCTTGTATCTGTGGGTTTAACGTTTTAAAACCTTTTGCACATTTTTTTGTGTTTTTTATAATTTTTTTTTTTTTTTTTTTTTTTTTTACATAAAGGGAATTTATTGCATGTGTCTGACAATTTTACAAAACAAAATTACTGGAACATTGACTTCTGAAAAAAATAGAAGGCACATTAAAATGACAGCTTTTCAATGCAAGTTGAGCTTCTGTATGGAGAAATCAGTACAATTCTTGGCTTTATTTAAGCAGAGCTCGATAGAGCAGGAGAGAATGGCTCGTTTCTCTTTCCTGTTCCATGTAGAAGATGAAGTCCCTGAGGTTTACGCGAGTTATTTTCTGCCGTGCATACTGCCTGGGTGAAGGAGTCCCCAGGCCAGCCTGATTTCCACCGGACATACCGAGGCCCTACAAAGAAAACACAGCAAAGTCAAAAATCCTGCAACAGTAAAGAGTTTCCTCATACTCTCAGGTTTACAACTATTAACTGCTGGATTGTTCTAAACATCTTAAATGGATTATTATGAGCCTAATTCTGAAAGTATTACAAGATAATTTTTTTTTTTTTTCCCTATTCTGAGTCTCACCTGAGAAGTTAACCTGAGTAAAGACACTCAAGTGAAAGCCCACGTGAGGCTAGACCTTGGTCATTTACAACTCAGGACAAATACGTCTGACTAATTCTGCTACGGTCATGTTAACCGTAGACGTATTTGACCAGTTGAATATCAGGAGCCTTTTAAGGACAAAACTATTTGCAGCAGATAAAGCCATCTTTAGTATCTCAAGTGTGTGCACCATCCTCTTCCACAACCTGGGTCTAGCACTGCAAAAAGGTGAGTGGTGTATCAGGATGTCGCTACTGCAATAACCTCCGCAGCTGCAAGTCCCCCAGGGACCCCGATTCTCTCCTCTGCGTCTACTGAAGAGAAAGGCTGAGTGTGGGGAGATACTCAACAATCTTGTTCGCGTACGCAACCAACACTCGGCTAAGAGATGGAAAAATTAAATAGAAAAATCACAAACACATTGTGCGATGATAAAGACAAACATTAGTATACTATTTTCTAAAGCTATGTTAATTTTTTTTTTTTTTTTAATCGGTTCAAAGCTACTGAATTACTGAATACTTCATCCTGGCTTTCTATAGAGGAGAAAATTCACAAACTGGGCCTGAGAACACTGTGATCAGAATATTTAGAAATTGAAAGGATGTAATTACAGACTCTGCAGTCTTGTTGAGTTTAAAACCGAAACCTGATAAACACACACATTCAATCTTTATTTCATCCTTGAGACCATTTGGTTTTATTAATTCCAATTGATTTCTGACAAACTGTTCTAACTTAGAAAAATAGGTTTTAATCTCTAAAAAGATTTAAATTATTTTTCAAACCTCTAAGACATCTGGCAAAGTTTTCCATACTTTTAAAATCCTAAATTTACTTACTGCTGCTCTTAATAACCTACTTTTCTTTCCCCAGGAAATACTTATTCTAGGATCTTGATTCTATAGCCACTAAAAATAACAGTTAAGCATAATTTTACTACTGAAAGATTGTAGGGGAAACATATATGGTATATCACAAGTAAAAAGTAGCGCTGTTTTCTCTGTTGCTTTTCTCTCTTGTGTACTAGCAGTCAGACTCCTTGCAGAATGTTGTAATTCAAGTTATTTCTCCTATAGCTGATCATCAAATGACAGGAGAGGGGCAAATCCTGTTCTCTTGTAACCACAAACACAAAAGGCATAATGTAGTGAAATGAATGTGGCTAAGCTTGCAGGCAAGAGAGGGAGAAGCCCACAACCTTCGAGCACCATGAGCATTTGATCTGAGGGATTCTGTTCTCCAGGATGGAGTCATTTTTGTTAATAGATTAATTGATTTACCACCTAACCTCACTGCTCATAGGAAAAGCAGCTGCTGCAGCTGCAATGGTTGCTCATCCATGCTGAAGCCAAACACATCCCCACTGCACAATCCATTTATTTAGTGGTGCTCTGAAGTCAGCCTTTACGCTGAACCGGTTTTCATTCCTAAAAGAAACAGCATCATTTAAACCCGTCCTCTTTATCTTCCACAGGTCTGGAACGACACCCCACCTTAAGCTGCCTCTGGCCTGCACTCTGACCATGCATCCACTTTGCAAGGGCTGTTGCCACTATTTCCAACTCTCCAAGGAATGACTGTGTGTATTTTTATTTTAAATCAAGCTGCCTCAAAAATATTTGTCTGTCTTCTCTGTTCTCCACATGGTGCATCTCTCCCCCTGCCCCAAGTAATACTTATTTCAGATTCATCCTGACTACAGTTCCTGAACAGTGGCAAACACGCTTGTAAGAAATGTGGCCACCTTAAAGTCATTAAAAAATACTGTCCATAGCATACCGCACCAGAACCATCCTGCACACACTTACCAAATAGTAATAGAAAAGCTACTCAATTTTTTAAATTTTCCTTCATATAAAACCACTTATTGAATCAGTTGAGGTACATTTACAGCAAATAACTGCCTTCTATTTGGACAGAGTAGCTGGAATTAAGATGTGGTAAGTCATACTCATTGCATTTATCACTTGAGATACTGAACTTCTACGTAGGAAGAGCATATACTTAATGCGACATCGTAACGTGACATTAAGCTGTGCACATTCATAACTGTGCCTGTGAGCTGGAGTTACCTGATCATGTTCTGTAATTGTTTTACAAGGTGGAAAAAATCGTAAGAATGATTTTAGAAAGTACAGAAGCAATTCTGTAAACTGACAGAACAGTAATTTCTATCTGTCAATATGATCTCTAAATTAAAGACAATTTGGTACTGCATTGTACTCAAAATTATTCTGCAGCTGCTATATAAAAAATGTAGACTACTAAATGCCACAATTTTTAAATTATGTACATGAATGCAGGCACAGTTAAAATTAATTGCCAAGAATAGTGGAATGGAAGTAATGCAGATTTTTCTCAAGAAAAATCACATTTTTTATCAGCATGACAAGACTTTTCATTAACCCAAACAAGCCCTGTGTTGTCTGTATCTATGGCAACTAATAAGAGTTACAAAGATAAAAGCTCTAATAAAAAAATAAATGGTTGTAAACTGTTTACATCCTTTATTTCCTGGCCTGCCACACCCAAGCTATTACCCAATCCCAAATATACATCAGTACTAGTTTTTGTATTAGTGAACTTCTATTTATAATTTAAGGGAAATTTAAGATGTTCCAGACCAGAAAAAACCATTTAATTTATATATGAACTCTTTCTGCCTCTTTATTTTGAGACTGCTTACATACGTTAATCACAGGAACTTCTTATCCCCTTCCATCTTGTCCTCTCCTTCTCCCCACTGCCTCGTCTCCCTTGCTGCTTCGATCCTACTTTCTTTTAACACACCAAGGTGACTGGTGACTGCCTTGAACTTGGCAGCTGCAAATCCCACAGGACAGCAAGGAAGACAGCAGAAAGGAAACAAATTATTTTGTGCTCCACTCGTTCCTTGTGGGGCTACAGAGAGGTGGGCTACAGTGGGGCTTTCCTGAGACCCCCACACAACTCCCGCTCCCAGCTGGGACTGAAGAGAAAAATCAATTCACAGAAAATCAAATACAGGAATTTGCCAAAACGCCATGGTGCCATGCTCTCCGTTAACCTGTAATCCAAGACCCCCTGAAACAGTCAGTCCGTCTACTGTAATGGGCTTTAATGCACTTCAGCTATGCACAGCTGATGTGTATATAGCTTACAGTATTTTAAATAACAGTCTTGGACTGTCAAGCTTAATTCAACTGTTGGAAACTACCTAGCTTGAAATTATGGCTTAAGAAGAAGAATCAGCGTAATTATTGGTTCAGCATGCACATTTTGAAGCAATTCTGAATTTATGTTGGATGTGACACAAGATTTGGGCCACCCATCTCAGCCTGTTTGCTATTTTCATGACTGTCCTCTATGAGAAAACTCATGCTGTTGGAAAAGTAGAATAAAACCGGTTCAAAATAAAATACTGACCAAAGACTTAGTAGATCACTAGATAAATACACAACAATCTGCCAAAGAAACACACTCTTATGGCGATAGGGTAGAAATTAAAACAAATAGTCCTGTGCACAGAGAATATTGTAGAGACTATTAAAGAATACTTACCACAATAAACCCAGCTCGTCTACAGAGTGTTCATCACCTCTTACCTCCTCCAGAAATATTCTCAGTCTGCTGTACTACCCTCCACCTATCACAAACTTCCCCCTGTCTCCGAAACCTTCACCTTTTAAAAACAGCCTCAGAACTACTCCATGGTTGGCTCTTCTCCCATCCTCGCTTACCAGCCAGGCAAGCATCATGCCACGGGGTGGCCGACCCGCCAGGCTGCACGTGCTCATCAGCCACCCAGTAGCCACGCGGCCCCCAAGCCAAGCTTACCCCAGAGCCTGCTGAGCTCCTACAGCCTTTCCTCGCCAGTGAGACCAGCGTGCGTCTCTTTCCTGTACCCAAGCCAACAGTTCACACGGGAGCTGTAGGGACGTAAAATCTTGAGCGCCTTCCTGCTCCTGTCCCCCTTCTGCTGGCCCCCATCAGCAGATTTGATCAGTATTTCCTGAAAGGTTTAAAGGCTACTGGAAAAGAGGACTGAGAGAGACAGACACACCTCGTCTGAAATTTTCATGGACCAACTCCCCTACTGCTCAGAAAGCAAAAATGTCTCTGTGCATTAAATTACGCTAATTACAGCAGCAGGTGTATGAAGATTAAACCGAGTAACTCTCAAAAGTGTGCTGCTCCTTGCTCGAGATAGAAGTGCTTTCACTTAAGAAAGAACATGCAATATAAATTCTACACAGATTTTTATAACAGTAATTTCTACTGTTGAATAATTAAATCTTCCCCCCCCAAATCTGTATACCTTCAGCTTTGAATTATAGAACGTGGAAATCCAGTGTAATATTCTTGTCAGGAAACACAAAGATAAGGGCAAATAGAAGACTGCATTTCATATTTTACCCATCCTTCCTTCACCAAAAAACAATTCCGTCCTGACATCTCTCCTTTGAACATAGTCTTGAACTGCGGCTATTGCTTCTCTGTGACCCAGAGAGACAAGGCAATAATGATAAAAGATCTGCTGGTTTTCTTCCCAGGCTACATGGCACATCCTTGTGGCAGACTTACACTTCAAGCCAAAGTCTGAAAGTGGGAATCATACAGTAACAATTCAAAGCCAAACTATCTATAGAGTAAAAACATACCAGGAGTTTTGTCTCTCCAACCTCCTGCACTGAAGAGGAGTAGGAAGATAAGGTATCTATTAGTCTGCTCTTACGAATAAGAGGTCTTGGATCATAAGAAATATTCTGGAGATATTCCTCAGCAATGATGTTTACATGCATAAAGTGCTATTAGATCTTTGGCTGAGAGGCACTTTGTGCATGAAAAACGGGTATAATACTATGTATGATTAGCTGTCCCACGTAATTTAGGGTTTAATTCAGCACCTACTGAGGCTAATAGTAATGATTTCACCGATTTAAATGAGAGCCAAAACAGCCTTAAATCAGTATTCCCCTGAAGTACAGAAAAGTAAGTAATAACTGTTTGTCAGCACCTCAAAGATTAACAATACTATATGAAATATAATTTTATCTACCAAAAGATTGTGCCTCTTCATATGCACAATATGGTGGCTTTACAAGTGTCTTCAGAAAGACTCATCACCAAAAGCTATCATTTAGGCCTTCAGATCAGCAACATTTACAGGGAGGATTAGATACCATTTAGTTCTTTGGAAGCTAGTTATTTTCTTTTGCAAACATTTTTATCCTGTTCTATTTTAGTGCAACTGTTCCTACAGACTCCGTTTTGGCACGCGTTCACTTGCTACACCCTCTTGGATGCAAATGCATCTCATTTCCCCTGGGCACATAAACACACACCTCTGCCCTGCAGACAAACATCAGAAAAACTGATTTGCACAAGTATTTACAAGTACTTCAAATACCAACACAATTGCAACATTTCAAAGACAGCATGCAGTAATTTTTATATTAAGAAATAATAAGAGGAAGGTAAATCACACTAAGACATGGATACAGTGAAAATTTTTTCTTTAGATGTGATCACTTTAGTTTATAATTACACGATGTTATTTCAACCCAAAGAAATAGGCTGCCATTACAAGAAGAATGCTTTATATGTACCTGCTCTTTCCCTTTATTATGTTAAGCTAAGTCACATACACAAGTACTATTATAATTGAAAACCTGCTTTGTAAAACAGCATCATCAAAAACTTCAGCTGAAAGAACTCAGCATCTATCACCAACCTGACCACTTACGCCTTCCTCTAAGAGGGCGTTCCCCCCCCAAACTGAATGGGAGCAGGGGGCAAAAAGCAGGCTATTGGCACTTCAGCGCAGAACAACTTGGGAAGGAGAGAAGTCTGCCCCGATGGAAACAACTAATGCAGATTTAGTGTAAGGCAGCTATGGGCTATGACATTTAGCTGCTCAAGGGAGATGCATGTTCAACTGCCCAGTCTTCAACAGGTCATTCTCAGGAAGAAACCAGACCGCAACTAGTTTTAACTTCTTAATCAATTTATCCATGCAGATCTCTGAATAATCACGGCATCAATGTGAGAAAGAAAACCTCAAGTTTTTCCCACAGAGATACAGCTCTGCATTCTGCGAAGACTTTTAACCTTTCAAAGATCTTTCTGTGTCCCTCACTCCTCACTTGGTATGCGATAAAAACGGATCCTCTGACTTCTTGCAACACACTCACAAGTTGCTCGGTGGTGCAGGCTCCAGGTCTTTTCATTTACTTTGTTCATGAACCTGCTCTTCGCTGCAGCTACAGATCTTGCCAACATCTTTATCCACAAACATCTCATACCTACCACAATTCACTGCCTTACTTGGACTTAAAAGCAATGACAATTTTACCTGATTAAGAACTCTAAGTTTGGGCTGCATTCTTGCAGTGGTAATTATAAGCGGAATATTCTATTTATCCTGTTTCCATCATACACATATATTTTCATTTTGTTTGGAATGTTTCTCCTCCCATGCTTTCCAAACGTTTAATCAAGTGCTGCTCCCTTTGAAATACTAATCCTGCCAAATTTTTTTATTGTTATTTTTCAAGCATTGTGGTGCTTTTCCCTTCTCATCTTTCAATATTAGCATGGTGGGGTTTTTTTTAGGTGGTCCTTCTTTTTAGAGGACTTGCCCATCTTACTCCAGCCCAGTCATGCTGGTATGTCCCTGTATTCTCTCTCAAGGGTCAAGAAACGTCAAACCAACTTTGGGAGAAGCCCTCAACCCAGCTTGCAAGATTCACATTTTCCTTGAATCATATTTGATTCCCATCTGAATTTTCTCTGGTGGTAATCCTTGATACTGGTTCAAAACTATCTCAATTTCACATAGTGGGTGGCCCTTTCTTTTCTAACCTGTATGACTGTGACTTTCATTTAATCAGAAACTTAAAATAATTAAAATATTCTTGACATCCACCAATCTCTAGACACATATAACTGTAAAATTTCATTGTTTAAATATCTAATTAAAATACACATCATTGATATCCGGTAAAGATTGCTTTTTTGGTCTATCTCTTACTGAAGACATGCTGAGCAGAACAACTGTAGGGGACAGGGTAACTGTGGGGGACTAGATTCATTCATAGCATGTTTTGATGAAGAAAAAATCAGCACTAAGAAGTGCATCGTGACACTTCATGTGCTAGCTATATCTCACCTATTTAAGGTGAGACACACATATATAGCTGTTTCATATATTGGCAATCCTCCCATGGGAAGTGCAGGAGACAGAAAAGTATCTAAATCTTAACACTTGTGGGGAAAAAAAAAAAATCTTATAAATGCAAAATTTAAATGAAAAATCACTTTCTCAACTCTTGAGAGCATGAATTGCCCTCATTCATCTCAACTGACTTGAGTTCTTAAGCCTAATTATGATGTATAACACCCAGACTTTAAAATAATTATGTTTGCAACTGTGGGCCATCTTGTGCACTCCCAGCAATTGTGCAAGTGCCAATCAAGTGGCTTTATGCACCACTTGCCAAACAAAGGGCAAAAATAGCCACTGATCTACCAGCTCTTGGCACATTTTATTCCCGTGTAAAATTTGCTCGTAGATTAGTTACAATCTATGAACAGTGGTATAAACCTTTCCCTATAATTACCAGAGGCTCCTCTGTGGATTGAGGGTAGTATATGGCCCTAATTTGTACACCCAGCCCATTAAATAAAACAAAACAAAGCAGGCAATGCGGTTATCTCAGAACTGAGTGGCAATAAAATTAAGCCCTAAATGCTAATACCTTCAGCTTGCAGGATAAAGACATTGTCAGAACGCAGTCCAGTGTACAGGAAATAAGACCTTAACATTTGTAAATAAAATGTGGAAGACGACTAACATTCTTTCTATTCCTGCAAAATATCATGGAATATAATTAAGGCCTGGTGCATTTCAGACATTAGGGAGAGATGCTAGAGTTCAGCAGGGAGAAGTCGCTGAATCATTTAGCCACTCATTTCTTGGATTTCTTAACATTTCTGTTTCTTACAGTTAGGTCTCACTCTTGACTCTTTTTAAGTTAGTGGTTTTGTTTGTTCAGAAAATATTTGAAAAACTTAAATCAGATTGGCACAAACAACCCTTGAAAGAATGGCTCCAAAAAGGAAACAAGGTGGGTTTTCTTTCCTACAGATACCAGTAAGCTTATCAGAGCCCCCATTCAATACGTTCTTTAGTTTCCCCTTCTACATTACGAAGACAGTTCCTTGCATGTCATGGTCACCATGTGCTGATTATCATGCTGTACTCTTTCTCAAGTCCTGTTCTAAGTCCCCCACCTCTCTCTCCCTTCCACACCAGAATCACTTCGCCAGGACTCAAAGCAGATACGCTTTGTGACCTGCGTGTCTCCACCGCTTTTCACTGCTCTCTGTCCTCCAGACTGCAATCTAATCTGCTGCCAAACTTCAAATTGCTTCAGCATACACACTTCCATTGTCTTTTTTTTTTTTTTTTAAATAAGCCTCTGCTTCATACTATCCTCTAACCTTTTAGTGTCAATCCAGGTTTTTCCTTTCTCTCCATTATCAGACAAAATAAGACAGCCAAGCCTTGAGTAAAAAGCAGATCAATTTAACTTATAAACACTATACTGACAATTTAAACTTTGCTCTAACATTTTAAAAACCCTGTAATCCCCTCTTACTTCATGAATTCCCAAATCCTTATCTTCCTCCAACCCGTTTCACCACAAAGCAAACAACCAACCTTTTAAAGATACTTACATTCAACACAGCCAACAACAGAGAATAAACCTTGAATTTCAAACTAAGCCATTTGAAAAAAAACCCCAACCTTACTTGTTTTTGTAAAGGTAACTCTTTCACACTCTCACAATTATCCCAGATCCACCTCTTTTTATGAAGTGGGATTAAATGCATCACAAAAACTTTCAAGAAGATCCTTTAACCAACTTTATCTTTCTGTAACAAAATGATTGAGCAATCCATATAAATATCTAAAAAACCCAAATCTCTTCAGTCTACAGATGATCATGGAGGAGACATGGTGACGTACAAAAACATTTTGTTCAGATGTTAAAGCTCTACTCTTAGTTATCTCTAACTTCTCGTCTTTACTATCCTGATAAATTTGGATACCACTCAGACTACCTCAAGAAAAGAAGAATTAACAAGTAAATATCACAACCATCACCACCTTTCCTTTATTAAAAAAACCCAAACCTAATATATATAGCTATTAATTATTTAAAATAAATTAAAACCCAGATAGCCAAAACCAAAGGTTCCATTATGAACAACTCTAAAACAGATATTATAATAGGAAATGTCTAAGACAGACACAAAATCACCTAATACCATAAATCATCTGATGCATATTGAATAGCTATTACTAACAGGTCCCAAAAGCTGACAATGATCAATGTATAAACTGACAAGTCTCTCAGATCTAATTACTCCCAAAGGAAAATAAACATGAATATTATATAAAAAAAGAGGGTGGCAACTACAGAAGAAAAACCTTTCCCAAAGTACTAGCCAAAAACGGAGGCTCATGATAGGATTTTTTTTGGCAAAGTTAAATAAAAGGCAGTGGTGTGTAATATATTCACTGTCTTTGGAAGGGAGCTGGCACAACCAATCATCAGCAACGTGAGAACTCGAACAGATGACGGAAGCGGGCAACCGAGCAGACATACGCCAGCGTACACATGCACACACACTGAAGAGGATTACTAAATTAATTAGAGAGGCACATAAAAAAACAACATGGAATTCAGAAGGCGCCCAATAGTATGCAATGATGCTACTGGCCTATTTTTACCATTGGCAATAAGAGGAGAAACAGCTAGCTCTAGTAGGAGCAAGTGCATTATGATACAACACAACATGAGCATTATAAAATGCGAGATGAATCTCAAGCCCAGAGGCTCTTTAGCACCACTCCAAATCACAACTCTCTGCCTTCATTTTTCTTCTTTGCTACCATTCCACTTCTTCTCCCAGTACTTCTGACTCGATTAACCCTTTTTTCTCTTTCTCATCTTCTACGTTCCTATTTTCATGGTATCACATCAGATTCTTTAAAAAGCATCTCAGTAATAACAGCAGAGATTAGAGATCAGAACTCCGATTTTCTGAAGTACTCTAACCCGGTGAAGCTCCAGTTGTTTCCAATGAGAAATGTATCACTTCGTTGGCACCTTAATAAGATAGTGTGCTCTTTTGAAAATCTGGCCCCTGATTAGAAGTTACAAAAATCATAAATCAAATTGTAACCTGTTTTTAATGGTCTGAATTCAACTGCTGTGAATTTGTTTTTTTCTTTAAATAGTTTCCCCAGAAATTCAAGTATAATAAGCCTGAAACAGACTTCCTGAAATACAAGCTTCATCTTAGCTTTTTGCGACTTAGAAAAGAAACAGTTGCATGCTATGCCTAATTTTTTTATCCCTTTCTGGAATAGTGAGTTCTGTTGTGCATTTTAACCAGTTATGGCTTTCTCATTAACCTGGCATGAAATTATGAAATCAATTTTTCAAGAGCTTTTTTGGTCTTTCTAAAAACCTGCATTAGGATCACTGATCTTTCCACACAGTACATATAATGTGCTACCTGAATGTGTGCGGCAGTAACATATGGTACAGTAGGTTATAAGTATTTTACCATCTGTTCTATCTGAACTCTAACCTTGATAATCCCATATCAGCTTTTCCCACTAACTGCTGCAGTTCTTAGATCTTGGCTTCTACTTACTCTTTTAAAATTAAATTGCATCAAAATGGACGGCTGGATTATATGCTGCTCTTCAGAAGCCTTCACTGCTCTCCGGGTGACTTAATTTGGTCAGGGTCTTAAACAAATAATTCCTTCAAAACTACAGGCTCCCCCCCCCCCCCCCCCCATATTAATAACACAAATC
The DNA here is from genome assembly GCF_030463565.1 of Pelecanus crispus. Classification (NCBI taxonomy): domain Eukaryota; kingdom Metazoa; phylum Chordata; class Aves; order Pelecaniformes; family Pelecanidae; genus Pelecanus; species Pelecanus crispus. Next base: position 37,568,208 of record NC_134650.1, read on the forward strand.
AGTAATCAGAACATTCTTTACTCTGAAAAATAGTGCTCAGATCCTGCCATATTCTTTACATACTCATTTATAAAGTACTTTGTTTCTATTACTTCTATTTAGAAAAGTGCATCACCTTCAGTGGAACTACACTGGACTCAATACTTTCCAAGAGCAAACTTCAGGTTTTTAGCAATGTTCCCCACAGTGCTTGACTCAGTCTTTCTCTAACCAACTCAGACTATGAAGCAGACTGAGTCTAATTTGGGTTTTGCACAAACAGCAACATTACTGTAACACTTTACCATCTTGCTACTCTGTGCACCCATAAAAACTAAACAGTAGCATCATATTGAAAAATAAAATGTTAATTTTATGGCAATAGACATAAGTTCTCCCCAAAGTTTGGAAAACTGGACAGATTCTGTAATTCGAGACAGGACATTTGAAACTTTGATTCTTCTATTATTATTGGGGGTTTTGTTGTTGGTTTTGTGGGTTTTTTTGGTTGTTTTTTTTTTTTTTTTTCCCCCCCTTAAGACTTGCATCCCATGTCATCAAGTTCTATTTTCATATAGATGTTGGAGTTTGAAAGTGTAAGCTTTAATGCTAGGGATTGCCAGAACAGCTCATCTGGCGGACTGCTTTCAAATTTAAAGTTTGCCTTGTTTACAAAAACTCAAAGAATAGCTACACAGTAATTAAAATCCATGAAAGACCGTGGCTTTGGTATAATTTATACATACCCATACAAAACTACTACATACACACAGACATACAGAAAACATAAATATATATTTAATAAATACTAATGATAGCCACAAGAACATATGCACCTCTAGTTTTTATTATATGTAAATAAAGCATTAGCACTTGACAGTACTAGTTCTTATGGATGATGAAATTGAAGAAAGAATCAAATATGGTTATCACGAATTACTATTTTACAATATCTAGATACAACTCAAAATATTAAATCATAACAGCTCAGTAAACTTCTCTGACTCATTATCAACTGAACCAGACTGTAATGCCTACATAATGAAAACTACATTTATAAAAGAACACCTTTGTAAAATGATTTAACTTTTAAAATGAGTATATTCCCTTCTCATTAAAGGTATTCATATAGTCTCCATTTTGAAATACAGTATCATTTCTACATTGTTCCCCTTCTGATTTCTGTTTAGTATCTGAAGAAAAGGGGAATTGGGTTTTTTGAATGTGTGAAGAAATCAGTTCATGAGATATAATTTTGCTTTTTCACACATGAGTAGTTTAAATATGTTATTCAATGTTATCTTGAGGCACAAACATAAGGCATGTAGGTTAGAGAAGTCAAAACTACATACTAGTCTGCTACCTCAAATGTCTTTCAAAATATGCAACTGAAGGATACCATGGAAACTATGGTTTAATTAAATAATATTGAATTTTAGTTGTAATCAGGGTCCCATTACACAAATAGCATACAGTGACTATACAAATATACAGTCCCTGAATATACATATATAATTCCATACATGTTTTCCAACTACACAAAAAATATTTCTATTTTATAGCTCTACTTGGGGGAAGAGAGAAGTACTTATTTTCTTTTGGAGTTTGTGCTAAAACAGCCTCTTCCTTCCCTATACAATGCAAGAGAAACAAAAGCTTGAATGGATAACAACTAGAGTTTACACTTCACCTTTCCTCTCCAAATACAGGAGGACATTATCTTCTCCCCCCTTACAATTCTCTTTTTCATTCAAATATTTCCACCTCTGCATAAAAATGACTTTTATTAGTTTCGCAGCCTTTCCTAGGTTGGCACCCCAGCAGTATAATCCTGATTCACAAAAGAAAAACATCTAATTACCCCAGATGCATAATTCATTGGCCCATAAATAAAAGTTGGCCAACGCATGATCTTATCTGACAGACTCTAGGAAGCACGTGTGGGAATCTCACTACGGGATTTGCAACCAGAGGTCAACCGCTCTGCTTAGGCGTCTTGGTCTTGCCAAGGAGAATGAGGGCAAAGCAGAGGATGCCGTCTTGCAACCTGGAACCTGTACACTTGCAGGCAGTTAGTCCTGTCTTTGGTCGCTCAGTCTGTTTGCAGGTGAATCATTTAACAAGAGGTTTCTACCCGAGCTGTGATCCTCCACAGCCTCACACGCTGCAATGAGCTACACGCGCTTTGTGATTAACTGAATTGCAGTAGTAATGAGCAAGAGAAAATACTTGAATTTGCAATATTGTAAGTATATACTACAGGTGTGCTTCAATCGCACTGAGAGGCAAGACTGTAATTTGAAAATCAGATATTGCTCAGATGACAAAACTGAAACACACTTACTGAGTATTCCTTACTTTGCATCTATTTTTCCTACAACGCTGATGAAAAGCTACGTACATTCACACTATTCTGGCAAACTTCCCAACAGAAACCTTTTAAACACTGTCTATAGAGAATTTCTGCAGGTCCTTTTATTATTGCTTGTTTACCAGCGTTGCTCATAAGTTCCACCTAACCTTTGAAAAACAGCATCCTGTTTGTTTTCATGATCAAGTATCTGCAATTCACTAAATTACACATAAAGACGAGACCTGGGCCACTCTTGGTGCCAGCCAGCAAACACCTTATGGTCTCACAGGAATTTCAAATGGAAATCAATTATTTTTAAAAGAATTATGAATTGGGTTCTATCGTGTAACATTTTACCACATAATAAAGACTAAGCTGCAAAACATTTCAGTTCTCAACAATGTTTTCATTCTGCGTTTTAACAAACACGAGTGGCAGAGAGACTCGTCAACCCAGTGGCTAAGGCACTATTCATCTTTCATCTCCCAGATCTGGGCTGCAACCACTCAGCAACAGACTCACTTTCTCACTAGAAATGTCATCTTGGAGCTGAGAAACTTTCTTGACAAATAATGTTTTTGAAACAGATGTATTTTTGCTAAACATTTTATCTTTGACAAAAACATATTTTGACAGAGAAAGTTTCATTGCAAATTTTTTTCACCAGCTCTAATAACAAGAAGTTAGACTTCTAGGGCCTAAGTGGGGAAAGTTGCTCAGACTATGCCTTGCTGATTGAGATGAGGTCTCCCTGGCTAAAGCAATGACTATTGCCATAACTACAGTAAGGGAAATATATGTCAATTATCCATTGCTCTGTCCTGATTTACCTGTGTTTAGCCTAAAACAATAAGCTACAGGTCCCCTGGCATTCACAGCAAGGCTAAGAATGGGACCTAAACCTGTCTCATCCTCCTCAGCTGGTCTTCACAGCTATGTCTGAATGACTACTCCATGTACTTAAGTAGTAATTAACAACAGAAATGTTTAGAATGAACGAGTAAGGACAGGGCATTTGAAAAAGAGTTAACAGATGTCCTTAACATTGCTGCTGGCCTAATAACATTGCTGCAGTAATTTATTTGATGTGGAGTTTATTTAGCTGCTGCAAACATATAGGGTTATAATAATCATAAGCAGGTTGCATTAAGCACAATGCATCTTGGATGCGTAACATAGTGTTAAAAATAATCCCAGAAACAGTATGCCTTAAAGATATTATATGAGCAATATCTTCTACAATCTGATTGTGAAAAGCTAGCCAGAAAGCATCTTTCAGACTTAAAAAATGATAAAAAAATTATAAAACCCAAGACTTCTTTTCAAGATAATTTTGCCTATATTTTGGGATAGCAAACATTCAATTCTAACATCAAATCCTGGCATACTTCAGTAAGCTATCAGCACAGCAGTGCTGCCTTTTTTCCTTTGAAAAATGAAAGAATTAAATTCAAAACAAACAACTTCAATTTAACACCAAACTACAGGATAACCAATCTTAAAAATGTCAAATTGTAATGGATCTTAATACCCATATAAAACACAAAAATAGTGGCATTGTTCCTTGGTAATGCATAGCAACCTTACAGAATTTCAGTGAAGGAGAAAGAAGGGAAAAACACCTTATTACTTCTAACTCCTGCGAGCCATTTTGGTCTCCAAAGGTTTTAGACTGCCTCAGGCCATGTGTCTGCAGTGTTTCGGGAAATGACTTGCCTTCGCACGAACACTGCTATGTTCTGCAGCACTGCTGCCCCCCAGCATCCCCGCTCAATTTCTGTTTAACTCTTCCTTACCTGTATCAGCCTTTTCCCCCCTTTTTTGCAGCAAGATTTCAGAAAGGTTTTGCTTAACCCCCCCCCCCCCAACAGCACAAACCAAAAACCCCTCTGCTTTTTCTGACAAGTTTTCTCAGCATCAAACAGGAGTAGAATTCATGCCTATAAATCTTTGAGAGGAAAAGGAAATAAATTTTAAACTAAAATATTTGGTAACAAAACTAGTACAGCTAGCAATCATCATGGAGCTTTGAAGTTTGATAGTGCTCAAATGTTTGTCTGGTTTACATCAGTTAACAAAGAATAGTTAGAAAACAGAGTCATCAGCATCCCCATAGAAAACAATGGCACTACTAAAATTCTTCACCTATCACTGTATTTAGATTTTTAATTACACTCCCAACACCACATACCAGGCTACAATGAAGTCCCTGGGATAAGGCCTTATAACTAGTAACTAATTTGTCTTAGTAGCAGCGTATTAAAGGTAATAGGAAATAACCCATCTCATATAGAAAAATTTAATCCTCCTCCTAATTTTTTAAACTCACTTAGCAGAGATGTTTTGTGTTTCCCTCTATTTTCTGTAAAGATTCAAGGCTATGCACTGCGAGCTATTTTGCTTGATAGGTTTTTTTAAAAACCTCTAGAAAATTCTTAGCCAAGGTCACTGCTGATTGACTCAAAATATGACAGTGTATGAGGCTACTAAAATATTCTGTTCATCTCAGAGGTTGAGTAAGCAGCTCTAACTAAGAGGAAAATCAATATAATACTTCACAGTGAGGAAGAAAATGGAAAATAGTTTAGCAGTTAAGTGGTTAATGCAATTCCTAAGTGTTCAGCAATCATTGCAATTTAGTGCCATTTCGATTATTACACAATAAACAGACCATGTTGTCTGGAAGCAAATTTTTATGAGTATAGCTGAAGGGGTTGCAACTTATTTAGCTGCTGAAACTCTAAGGGAAAGAACATTTCTGAATGCTAACACTACAGATCAGAAATATACAGGTACACTAGAAAGGTTATTTTTAGGTCACTACTATGGTAACTAACCATACTGACCTTTAAAATTAGTATGCAGTTCAAGAAAAATGAAGTTCAGTAAAATGTTCTTTAAACAGGATCATTTTAATAAACAATATTGCACATCCTTGCAGAAGAGTGTTGTCACTTTTTACAGCTATTAATTTTACTTTTGGATCATAGCATCATAACATAATGTGTAAGAATATCATGATGCAGAACTGACTAGGAAAAAACATGTAAACAGCCAGAAAATGGATTAAACTGTCATTAATTCATGTTTAAAGATTTTTTTTTTTAAAAAAGTAAGAATAGCTATAATTATTTTTGCAGAATAAAATAAAACTGCTAGCTGGAGAAGGACAGTTTTTCACATAATGTGAAGTCATGGAAACATTCAGAATAGGTATAGTTAAAATCATGTTATTTTGTCTCATTTTGTTGGAATACAGAATTTTAAGTGGATTTCAAGAGCAAACCCAGTTCTGCAATTTATAAATTCAAAGACAAACAGGCGAGAGTTATGTTCAGGGCAGATGAGATAAATAGCACAAGATTAGTACCATTTGAATCCAACATACTAATGTTTACTTTGACAAAACTTCAATTAGAACCATGGTTTTAATAAATAATATATTATGTGTCAGTCCATTAGGTAAGAAATGGAAATCAAATTTTGGCTGGTCATAAGGGCATGCTGACTGTTCAACAAAACCACCGTTACAGCGAATATATTAACAAGTAGTATGCTGAAACTTGGAAAGATCCAGTTTATCCCATCACCATACAATCAAACATAGAACACAACTGTTCTAATTTCATTAAGATTAGTCTCAGCCATGTTTGAGACAACTTATAATGCTGTATCAAATGGCTGATAGTAAACCAGATACATAATTAGAAAATATCACGTCTCTATGTGTGTATATACAGAGAGAGATACACACAAGCATTTTAGTCTAGGTTATATTGTAGACCTTTTTAAAATTGTGGCTCTTCCAGAAGAACAAAAAAATTCATTTTAAAAAGGGAAAATTATATCTGCATTTTTTCAAGACTCAATATGCTTCTGAATAATACTGCTCTTGAAGTGACTTTTACATGCCTGGATCACAATTTCTATGAAAAAGGGGGAAAAAATCTCTACATCTAGTGGGGTTCTGGGTCACCAGCACAGTTTTTCTGTGTTTCTTGAATACTGCATTATACCCACACCTCTTTGTTAGTCACAGACAGGAGAAGGATAGATGGATGCTGGTCAATTTGTAACTACATCCACCTTTAAGCCCCATGTGAAAATGAGCTCTCTTACAAAATATGCTGTACAAAGACACAGCAAGGGACAGGCACAATTAGCAATCTAACGAAAAAAAAACCCAAAAGAAAAAAAAAAAAAAAGGATGATAAGCGGTAGTAAAATCCTCATTTTACAAGGAGGGTTCTCAGTGCAGCCATCGGAGTGAGCTACTCCACTTCCTGGGGCCACCCAGGAAGCTGCCACTCACAGCAAGTGGATCCAAACCTGTGCCGAGGACTATAAATACAGATAGGAAACCTAACTGTAGACATGCAGGGTTGAATGTTTATGTAAATATTTTTCAGGTTAAAAATTCAATTGAGAAAGCACAGAAATATACATCTAATCTGTCCATGTTTAAAACTGGGGACCCAGGGCAAGCTGATTTCTCTCCATTGGTGCTAATGGAGCTACACTAGCAGCCATGCTCCTTTTTTCCTATGTAATTAATACTTACAAAAGCTTTTCTTACTAAAAAAAAAAAAAATTAAGCTGTTTATAAACATGTTGTGACATGGCAACAGGGTCTTGTTTCCAAAATGTAAAACAAAATCCTAAACTTCACTTTTCTGAAAATTTAAGACCTACTGATTAGCCTCCCCCGCCTTTCCACTGGGTAATTTTGCTGATAGTAAATAATCAAAGTTGTCATTTTTTGAAAGCCAAGCACGACTGAGCATTCTTCTTGACATCTTTTCAGCCAAGATTGCTTATAGCTGTTGGCCACTGAATGAGCTTATTTAAGGAATGGAAGGTTGTAAGTGTGCCAGACGGATGAGAACACTAAGCAGGAAGGGAACAAGCTAACACAACAGGTAGACTGCCCCAAATTAGTCTCTCATCAGCAAAGACCACCAACAAAGACATTCATTCTGCTGTACTGTATGTTAGAATCTCAAAATTTATGTTAAAATAGATCCAGGTTCTGACAGGTTATTTTTCATTTTGGTACTTGACTGGTATTTACACAAACAAAACCAAATTTCCGTTAAAACAGGAAAAAAAAAAATGCTCGCGTAAGTAGTAATTCGGAAGTAAGGTTCCACCAATATTACATTTTCCAGCCTGACATAATAAGAGAAACATGAAGCAGAAATAATTACTGTCTGACACTAAGAAAAATGATAGTGATTAACCACACAGATTGAGCTTTAAAATACAGATTTCACTGCAATACCATGGCCACATACGAGTATCCAGCTTTAAAAAGAAACTGCTAATTCAAAGGAGACAGTGGAGGGGGGTTTTGTGTGTATAAATATATATTCTTTTCATCTATTTAGTGTGCAAATTTATTTAAGATACAATAAAATGACAGACAGGTCTAAAGACTAAATACAAAAACATAAGAATGTCAAACGAACAAACTTTTTTGCTCTGCAGTTTTTATTTTATTATTAGATGCTATTCCTAACTTGTTAAAATTGATCAAATAGAAAGCTGTGAATAGAGAAAAAATTAAGCCAACTAGAAAAGTGTGACTTGGATTTAATATTTTATAATTGCCAAGGGACATACTGAGATCAATGAATTTTTGCCCGAGATGAACGTCAGAAAGAGATGTACTTCAGTCTTTTAGGGAACATTGGTCTATTTAATTCTTGTGTCTGATGCATGTGAAATATGCCTGTCTTGGCCTTCTTTCTTGCCTTAAGGCCATGCCGGAGGCAGACATTACCACTTTTAATAGGCCGCCATCTGAGGAATGGCAAGGGATCCAATAACCCATGGACTCTAATGGATTTGCCTGTTTATTCACTTACACCTTTTTTGCAGCTAATTTTAGTTTTGCATGCTGAGTTGTTTCACTTTAAATTAAATGAATAGAAACAAAGGGGAAAAGACTGTGTAGCTAATAAACCATGATTATTTTCAAAGTTTTTCACAACAGGATCCTCCATATACTAAGGTATATCACTTGAGAACAGATTCACCGCTGTGTTTTTCCACTTGTTGTCAAAATTAACAGAGCTTCTTTTAAATTTAGTGAGACAAAAAGTAGGTTATTATAAACCCTTGCTTATAATGTACTAATGATTTGCAGCAGTATAAAGCACCCAGCTTCAAATCATTATGAGGGTCATGAGCATCTTCAAAGAATAATACAGGTAAAATTGATGATTGTACAGTATTATCACCAACAAAAATAGTATACAGTTTAATCTACCCCTTCATGTATACTTTGAAGATCACATGTAATACTTAATGCATTACTTATAAACCAAATGGAGTCCCTCTAGATACAGAGGAACTCTGAGTAAGAAAAACTTTCGCTACATTTGATCCTTAGGAAAAATATACATTACAGGCTAAAACTTATTAGGGGATATAATCTCTGTATTTGGATTGCATTAATATTTTGTTCCTCTAAAGAAAAGTTCTTCCTCCCTTTCCTTGGGAGACAGCCTCTTCCATCTCGCCCTCCACAACAGCTACTTTTCATCAACCTCTTTTCCAGACCCTTCAGTTCAGGTGCTTTGCTTTTCTGAGAAAGGCTGAAAGAGACTTACTCAGGGGCCGTCACTGCAAGTCTCAGCTTCGAAATCGCCTTCATTTAGTTACAAAGAGGCCTTTTCTCCCAAGTTTGGTTGAATCTCACCATTCTCAGCGCTCCCCAGTCTCCATCAGTTAGGAGAGTGAGCAGACAAGGGCCAGGTGTCACCTGCTGATGACAGGTCATTCACTGAAGCGCTGCAGGAGCCTTTGTGTCCCCACCCTGGGGCAATGCATCCCTTCTGGGTACACCAACAAGCCTTCTGACAATTGCCTGCCCTGAGGAAATCACTGTCAGCTTTCTGGCACCAAGTAATCAAATCCAGTCAGGAGTCACCTTTTTTAAAGGCATAAAAATAATACGGCTTCTACTTCCGGAAAGAACAGACCAGGCTCAGTCCCCGAGGTAACCAAAATACAGCACCTCTAGGGTCATCGCAGAAAAAACAACTGCTGAACTGCGTCAATCCCTGGAGAATCCTACTGCACTGGTGTAAAACTCTTTTCCTTTTCTATAATAAAATTGCATAAAATACAGCAGCACTTGGTCATTTGTTCCCTCTTCATGACAGAAATCTGTGACGTCTACAAAAGACAGTAGTATGCCGTAAGGTTTGTTGACTGAATTGCAGGAATATGGCTACGAAAAACTAACATTAAGAGCCAAAAGCCTGAGAGCCAAAACTCTGTGCTGCTCCGTGCCGCACGGGAGAGCAGAGATGCATGTGAAGATGCAGCAAGTCACCTGCAGGTAGAGAGGGGCTTGCATACCCCTTCATTTAGAAAAACATGTTTTGTTAGGAAGCTTCTGCCCCTGTAAAACAGCATCTGTAGCACTAAATAGCCATAAGATAATGTAAAAACTCTCTCTGGAGAGAAACAGATTAGAACAAAAAAGGGTCTGTATCATTTAGAAGGGTCCATAGTGATACCAATTACTAATGCAGAAGCAAAGCGAAGCAGCTACAAGCAAATGTTTGTGGGTTTTTTTTTTTTTCCTCTAGCTGGTTATGTTTTCTTTTAAGGAATCACATTATGAATCTGGCATCTCCTTATTTTTGCCACAAAGACTTCACTTCCTTTTATACCATTTGCTGATTTCTTACAGATTCTTTAATAACATGGTGTGACATGGAATCAACTCAGAGGCTTTACCAGGGCTTTTGGGCTGGATTTGGGGGTGGGTTTTTTTTGTCACTCAGTGGCTTACAAGATATAGAAGGATGTATTTCAAAGGATGATCCACCCATTATGAATATTAGCATCTTAGCTTTGCATTCATTTTATTGCTAGTGAATCTGTTTTCTCTCAGAATTGAGATTGCAGTGGGAGACATTTTTTCTGACACAAAACTATCATCACTATCCCCTTAAACATATAGCAAGGATTAAAATAAGGCTCCTCAAATAATTTCAAACAGATCTACATATCTAAAGTGTAAATCTGTTTGAGATGAATATTTTTTGGTAGTTACATATCCAGCTTTCCTTTTAAAATGGTAACTCAGGCCTATTAAATGTCTCAAACACCCAAATTAATAGGACATTTTACAAGTGCATGGACAAGTTAAAATAATCTCTTTACTTTAGATATATTTAAGTGAATCTGCAAAACAGGAGAAGTTACATAGCAGCAGAATAATTTTTTTTCCCCCAAATCGTGTTTGTAGACGTGGATACTAACTCCCAGACACACTGTGCAAAGAAAAATGGGAACAACAGACTGAAGTTGGGATTGATTTACTTCATTAGCTGGGATTACAAGTTTAACTTACAAACCAGAGGTCAAAATTTCTCATTAACAAGGGGGCCATGAATCGCTGCAGGGCTTGGTTCAAGAGGAGACCACTCTTATTACTAACTACACATTTCAATCTGTCTTTGATGTTCTCCTTCTACCCTCCTCCCTTTTATTTTTTGGCAGAGGAGTTGATTTTAATTGTAGCTATACAACACAGCTCAGTTTGCCTGAGAGCCAGCCTCCACATCTGCAGTGAGTGCAGTTCTAGTGATATTGGGTGCAGTCCATAGCTCAGGGCTAATTTTAATGGCTCCCCTTTTCATACAAGGCTCAGATTGTTTTCCACGTGATTCCTGTTAATTTAGCTGCAGGAAAGGGCATCAGTTTTCCTTGTGAGTTTCTGATCCATACTTCTAAACTAGGTGAAATGTATTAAAGAAGAGAAATGATCACAAAATGAGAGATTCAATTTTCTACTACCTCCTTAAACTGATAAAGCAAGTAGTCCCACTATTTTAATACCCAAAAGAGAAATAGAGGATATAAACGGTATTTTTCTTATGTCTGTATTTTGAGAAGCCTTTCATTTGTGAAATGCTGTAAAGAAGCTCTTGAAATCTCTAACAATGCTAAGGGTTAAAAAAGGAATGCTTACACGTCTGCATATTGTATGTTTTCAAAATCTACAGATTCAAACTAAGATTTCACAGTACATCTCAAAACAAGTAAAAGTTGTGTGCATTATGGCAGCAGATGGTGTAGTACACCATCAAATAATAAAATGTTTAATGCGTATTTTCTATTTTTGAAGAATAGAACAAAAATAACTGTAAATAGTCAAAGACAGAGTATTCAAACAGCTGAAAAGTGCTCATTCTACAGGACCTACTACAGTTTTTAAAGGAAAACATGCCACTGATGCTGGTTAAACAGCTGAAATTTTCATATATTATGTATAGTTAAAATCATAATCAAATTTGCCTCAGCAATCAAAGTTACACTCTATACAATTGTAACTGCCTTTAAGCATTGCAAAATTTAAAAACCCTGAAAAATTGAGCACAGTCAATTTTTACAAGTAAAAAATGAGACAGATATCATTTTAACAGAAACACAATATGGTGATAATATTTTTCATAACTTAAATGTAGGAAAACAATTGCTAAGAGTAATGGTTACCAAAATAATTTTTCATAGATATACAGTGTCTTGCCTTTGTTTACATACACCTATTTTGACTACAAAGAGATATCATCTCCAGCTTCATACCTATTTATTACTAGTAATGAAAGACAGTTTTGCACATGGTAAATTCGTACAGGTTTATGATGCAAAACCCTAAGGTGAAAAGGCAGGAACAATTAGGTGAGTAATTTTAATTTAGGACCAATACAATTTTCTATTTTTTCCAATAGACAAAAATCTCCTGTATATTACGCAGATCTACTCTGTGTTTCCCATTTTCTATTGGGCCAGTTTTCACTTCAGATGTAACACTTGAAGGTAGCATATATTAAATCACTTTCTTTTACTTGTTTATATTAACGTTGCTGTTCATACTCCATTTTCCAAGCTTTTCCAGTTGCCAGCCAGTGTTAAAGCATTAAAAGGTATGCTTTGAATTCACACTCTGAGTAGAGTACTAACTTTTTTCTGCTGGCCAAGTCAGTCTGCTTTTGTGCAAGTCTTCTATTACTAGTTTGTAACTAATCTGCCTGCTGGAACTTTATAAAGACCCTTTGTTTGCTTCTGGAACCAAGATTTAGGGAGATATAAGGCAAGGCGGGCTTGGTCGGCTATCGGTTTTATTCCTGTTGGCAGCACAGGTCAAGTCACTGGCCACGACTTCCAGTCACCTTTACAAAATCTGCTAAAGCGTCAGTAATGTCTTATCAACACGGGGTGCAACGGCTATCTTCAAGTTTCAACAGGGGGTTATCTTAAAAACTAGACATCTTTAAAAGGTCATTATTGCAGTCAAATTTCAAACTGGCACCAAAATGAAGGGTTGTCTTTGTGTGGGATTAATTTAAAAACCTCAGGATTTGATGTCAGTGGGAAATAACCAGCGTGGGACTCATAATGCTGCCTTCTCCTGCTTCTGGCCAGCACCTAGGGCACATTTCTTAGGAGATGAAAACTATGACAAGCCCTTCAGTTAAGCTGAAAGCAGGCAGCAGTCCAGTAACACCCACAGGCCTCAGAGGCATCCTGTGACCCCCTTAGAAAAGTCACATTCACTTTGCTCTTGAGAAAGGAAAAATAATGCTGGAGGCATTTTGTTTTAAACCATGTGAAATAAGGAAATGTGAGGATGTGAAAATGAAGTGAAAAAAGTTAGAATTCATTTCCTCCCTTTGCAATGGCTTAGAAGCAAAACTGGTTCATTTTGAAAGTGTGTGTAAAAATCTGATACATTCACCAGTAGGCAGTGACTACAAAATGCTTAAGGTAAAATATGTAAATATGTAAAATAATCTCTTGAAAACCATCTCCTTTTGTGCTTGAAAGCATTTTGTAAAAGCATCTTTATTTCTCAGTAGCATTAATAGACAGTCAGAAAGAAAAGTTACTTCTTGTCAAAACAAAAAATAACAACAAAATTCAAGGTACTAGAAAAATATTTTGAAACAAATGCGCAGAGTAGTGAAAGGGAAGAAAATTAATGCGCAAGTTCCTTGGATGACTTCTGCCCTTTTAGTATTAATCTGAATAATAATAAAGGAACATGTAAATTAAGAGTTTCAAAATTTTAAACAGGGTTATTTTAACTATCATAGACTTAAAGCAAACCTAATCTGCCAAGTCTTCACTCTCACTTCATTCTAAAACTGTGCCTCACTTTTTTACTCCTATTATGCCTTTTAACTTAGATGGACTTTTTTTCTCCCTAGCTAAGCAGATCCAACCTCATTTCCTCGTTCATATTAAAGGTCTACACAAATGTACATTCACCCTGTTTATTACTTGCTACAGACTGCTAATCTCATTCCAAAATATTCTCATTAATAAAAGGTTACACATTGAGGACCCATTAGAATGCTCAAATTAAGAGTACATGAATACTTAAAACTTTTATACTTTGTCCTAAATTCTTGAGCTGTATTATCATATTATCAACTATATAATCAAAACCAAGTAACAGAGAATTCATTAACGTTAATACAATTTTCAAAAAATGTTTCACACGTGAGGTCTCAATTCTGGGAAATGAACTCCAGCATTAAAAAATTTGCCTTGATTTAATTTTTTTTTGGTATTTGAAGAAAGAGGAAAATTGGTAAGGAAAGCTAAGGTAAGGAATGTGTAAGGAAGAACATGGGAAACAAAGGCAAAAGATAGGGACCTTGAGCTACTGCAACACACAGGTACCGAATTATTCTTCTAGAATAAGACTGTTGGGAGTTGGCTGGAAAAATTCACATGGCATCAGACTCCAACATGGTAACGTAACTACATAAACACTTACACTAAAAAGAAAATAATGATAAATTGGAATTATTTTGAGACATGGCAGAATTTATACAGTCCAGTTTCTTTAAAAAAATCTCTTTCCAATAAAAAAATTTCAACATTAATAATAATAAATACTAAAATAAATTATTTGCAGCATCACATCTGAGCCCCACAACCAGACTACCCCACTTACTCACTTATGGAGAGACAGCCATATTTACTATGTTGCAGAAAACTTCTACTACCACTGCAGAATCTTAACACAACACTATGAGAAGCTGAAAGGAAATTTGAGAAGTTGATAATGCTAAAGAATGACATATCCAAAGACTTCACCATTCGCTTTTCCACAGTGTTGCAGTGAAATGGATAAACAGTAGGAATGGCAAAACAATGGTCTGCATCTTTATGAAAAAGAATCAAAACACTCAGCTTCATTTTCCTCCCCGTCATCCACTCAAAGCTGTAATTTTTCAGTAAACTGAGGAAGAAACAATGCATCTTAACATGCTTTTAATATGCAGACAAACTATTAATCTTAGAACATATGATTCTGCCAAACTTTTAAGTCTGAAGTGCTTGCTTGAATTAAAGTATTTAGATAAACTGGCTTTTTTTTCCTACCTAAGACAGCTATAGTTAATGGGTCAAAACATAATTTGCCTGTCCTGTTTGAGCTCACAGCCATTTGTACAAGTGTCACAATCATTCATGTGACACTTGTCTGCTTTATTATTCCATGCCAAAAATAAGCAAATGTTTACAAGATTTGTTTCTCTGAAGCATATAGAGAACATATAAGAAAAGGGAAAGACACGAATAAGTGTACGCAGGGAAGCTTAATAGATACCAAGACTGCTACTTCACAACACTGCTTTTTTTAATCTAAGCTTTGCCTGTGTTCTTTAAATTGTCATTAAATTGTTATAAGGATGTATATCTCAGTAATGGTCAAGCATGCATTGGCCTGTAAATTCAGGTCTCCTGTCCTCCCATCAGCCATTCACTTCCTCACAGGCACAGAGAAGCTTCATGACTGTAGGAACCTGAAATATCCTGAGTATATGGGCACATGGACTCCTCCTCATCAGTTCTGAGAGAGAAAGAGTCAGTACGTATCCGCGCTCTTTGATGGCAATCACAGCACAACTAAACAGCTTCTTTCTGTAATTCCTGTATTTTAATTTCACAGCTGCTCTTTACTGAGACTTACACATATAACCATTGCTAGAAAAGTACAGAAAAGTTAATAATTGTTAAAGGGTTACATGAAGAAGATAATTGTTCTATTTCTTCTGAATTGCCAATACTGATTTTGCTGTGAGGGGGGATTATGGAAAGAAATGGAACACTAGAGACAGGAAAGTACTGTTACCGAAATAATCTAACAAATGCAAATACAGCTCACAGTATTAACAAAAGTGTTGAGTCTAAGACTATAGACAGATGTTAGCTTTGGATCCAGCTGTGCTGATCAAAGGCTTTATGCCCCCCAGCTGCTCCTCACTGCCCCCTGCTGAAGTTATTATCCTGAAGATCTGCCAGCAGAGTAGCTCATATGAGTGCTCCCTAATTCACTCCAGGCAATATCAGCCCGTCTAACCCATACCACCTATTTACATTATTTAGAATAATCCAGTTGATTTTGTCTGAAGTGAGTGCACTTGCATGAACCATTCCACTGGCAGAACTTCACGGTGGTGACCTCCAGAAGAAGTCATATGGATGGTAACTAGCGTAGTGGCTTGCACTGTGATTGTCTTTCTGAAGTCCTAGAAAATAGTCAGTACTAAGATACCGTCTCCCCCAATAATATAAATAAAAAGCATTTAAAAAATCACCTAAGCAAATAAAGCAATGCCTAAAACCTGATTTCCTGCCCCCCCCCAACAAAAACACCCATGGAATTTTCCTACTGAACTACAGACAGGAGTTACAATAGCACTGACATTTGAAAACAGCACCAACAATGATGATACAGATCTCCCGTAACTTAAAATGCGCACAGCACAAAAACCATCACCTTTGTTCAAATAATACTTGTAAGAGATCACTAAGAGTAACAACTTAAACCACAAGCCAAAACATTGTTTTCTTTGGTGATTCTTGATTTAGAGTGAATAGATTATGCCTGACTCAATGTGTTCAGAGGCGGGCAACAAAGCTGGTGAAGGGTCTGGAGAACAAGTCTTATGAGGAGCGGCTGAGGGAACTGGGGTTGTTTAGCCTGGAAAAGAGGAGGCTGAGGGGAGACCTTATTGCTCTCTACAACTACCTGAAAGGAGGTTGTAGTGAGGTGGGTGTTGGGCTCTTCTCCCAAGTAGCTAGTGATAGGACAAGAGGAAATGGGCTTAAGCTGCGCCAGGGGAGGTTTAGACTGGAAATTAGGAAAAATTTCTTTACGGAAAGGGTGGTCAGGCATTGGAACAGGCTGCCCAGAGAGGTGGTGGAGTCACCATCCCTGGAGGCGTTTAAAAAACGGGTAGATGTGGCACTTCGGGATATGGTTTAGTCTGGTCTACCCTTGATTAGTCTAGAGTGGGCTTGGTAGTGTAGGTTAATGGTTGGACTGGATGATCTTAAAGGTCTTTTCCAACCTAGATGATTCTATGATTCTATGATTCTATGATTCAATCTGTAAAATGCATTGCAAAATAGCGGGCTTTTAATTTTAAGTTTGCAGGAGAATTTTGGATCATCTTGTACTTATTTTTGGAGGTATATTTCAAGCCATACAAGACACATTGCCCAACCTTATCAAAAGGTGTCTACTGTTACACTACACATGTTAAAACAGTTCTTTAAATACTAAATACTAATCGCGAGCGCATTTTCAGTTGGGTTTCAGCCTGCCCTGGTAACTTCTCTCTTGAGGTGACAAACTGGCAGTACCTGAATTCATTACAGCCTGATTAATTATGCTGCTTTCATACAAAGGGGAAAGAGACTTCAATCAGAAATGGTAACCTTAAACAGTACCTGTGCAGCAGCGTATCAGAATATCAATCCCAGATCCATGCACCTTTCATTTGCTTTGCGAATTCTTAGTAATTATTTCTCCTTTACCTATCACATAGGTCAGCTCAACTGCAACTGGTTGAATAACTAAAGGAAGAGGTTCGGAACATTTTAGTTCTAGTCTACAGAATTCATGCAAGTTAGCAGAAGATACTGAAAACCATATCTTATGCGCTCCACTTGCTTACCACAACCTAACTCCACCATGCAATCAACCTTTTTCTCCCCCAACTAAACACTAAACACAGCAGGAGTTTGGGGAATAAATGGGGAAGAGAGGAGTGGAGTCAAATGTCAAGAGATCTCTTTCCTCATACAGCTGAGGACTTGCCAAATTTTCATCTTCTATATCTTTGGAGGTGACTTCCTTAAATTATCCAGAAACTGAGAACCGCTGGGCTGTTACCTTCTTCTAAAGCAGGCCTATCACCAGAACATACAGATGGCCCAAAATGTCCCTGTACCTAGAAAGCAGTACTGGTTTTGCTTGCTTTCTTCTTGTGCTTGTTAACTTGCAAAGGCAAATTAATATAAGACAAGAATCAGACATATGTGTCTAAAATACACACTGCATAATTAAACTGAGAATGAAAACAAATCAAAGGTATATATGTTCAAATAGTATTTATTGTTCCTTTACATAAAGGAACAAGGAACTTGGCAAATATTTCTTATGAATAAAAGCCCATCTTCACACAAGTAAGGGTTATGAATAGCAATGAACAAGATAAGAGCACGTAAGATAAAGTCAACTACAGTAAGCCACAGACAGGAGCAGAGCCAGACTGACAATGGAAGAATTCCCATCCTACTGGGCTACAGAGCGTTCTCTATACAAGCGTTTAATGCCAACGCACATCAGCATTTATACTGAAAGAGACACTTCAGAGAAATATTTTTAAATGCAAAGTTCAGGATATCTCTTTTTTTTATATGGATAATACTCAAAGCATATTTCTCTCTACAGACTTAGGTCTCTCGTGCTTAAAGTCTGTAACATGCCTGTGTGCTCTGCAGCTAACGGCGATTTAAAGAATTTGCTGTACCTACAGAATTGTATTATGGAGATCCTAGAGGGTATGACTAAAACTTGTTGAAATTAACTTCTAAGAAAATATATAAATGTAGCTGGTTAGGTTTTGGTTAAAGTCAAGAACAGGAGGTGCTCCCAGGTCTCTCATAGCCTCTAATAATAAATATACAAGGTTGACTGTGGAATCAGGTGCTTCAGAGAAAAATAATAATGCATTAAAAATATTGCCAGACCAACAGGCTTCCCTCTTTCATTCGAAGCCACCATTGTCCTGTATGAACAAAAACTGCAGGAAGATAGCTTAGACTGTCACACTCAGGCAAAAGGAGCTGGCTCTACCTGCAAACAAAATGCAGTGACAAAATATCACCCCTCTTGTTCTTCACCTAGGGATGCCACTGCATTAGCCTTATGGACACAGGTTGCCACATTCCTCTTTTAACTAGGCAAGATAATGCTGCAGCTAATACACATCAAAAAAACTTACACTCTCAAAGTGTAAGTGGGAAAAGTATAGTACCAGCTTGCAAAAGAAAAAGAATAAACAGGAAATGAAATTTTAAAATAGATGCTTTAATAAATAGTATTGCTTAAATACTTAAGGCAGCTCCTCCTGTAAACTCTCATCTTTACCCAATTTCTGTAGACAAAAGTCTGATTTTTGTGACGGATAACAGATTTACAAATGCAGAATAACAAGCAATCGGAAAACATTTTGTGCATTAAATAAAACAAGATGTAAAACTATATTATTGATTAAATTGCTAACACATTCTTCTAAGGAGAATAAAATATAAATAAAAATTCAATGGGTTTATTTTCAATTGTATGGTTGCCTTCTTTTCAATATTTTTCTTCAAAATTTAACCATGAAAAAAATACCTTTATATGTCTAAACAATGAAGATGAAAAGTTGTACTGAATATTTTATCAATTACTATTAACTTTGATATTAGTATATGTATTCAGAGATAAAAATATATGTATTCCAAAGACATATAAGCCAGCCACAAATTACTCTTCAAAATTGCAGTAGAGAAGATATCTCCTTCAGAGTCTCTGATTTGTCTGGCTCAACCAATCTGCTGTGGCCGTTCAACCAGTTAAATAAATTTCTATAATGATTTCACCATTTTAGGCTGCCTATCTGCAAGTTCTTACTGTCAACATGAATTACTCTGTATGCTACAATTCCCCCATCAATTGAGACAAAGTATGACTGTTGTAGTGTTCTGTTAACATGACATGCTTCTCATGTATCTGTATTCCAAATGTCAAGATGATACGGCACAGCCAGCCAGAAGTGTTCTATTATCAGATCTAGAAGAACAATTCACACTAAAGGGTAGACTTCAGAATAGGTAGGTAAAGCATTTTCTTTGATATGCAATCTCTAGTTTGGTGTCAATTCTGAACAACTTCTCCATGTTACGGTGTCTTTCTATGCAACTGGAGTGTAAGCTGCTTAAGGAGGATTAATGTGACACAGCTTGATTTGTCTGTTTTACGTGACGCTCATTCTAACCAGACAGAAGTCAGGTAGCTTTGTCTTGAGAGGGAGAGAGCAGAGAGGGTAAAAAAAGCTATTAATGAGTTGCTTTTGGTTCTGTTTTGTTCTGTTTTTCTGGAGGAAAACTGTATCAGAAATTCAGTACAAATCAGAATTCTTCAGAAAAGAGCTACTCAGATATACCAGTTGAATGCTGGAGATAAAAATATACCTCTGAAAGCCTTTAAAAAAGTATATAATTTTTATTAAGGTTTATATGATTATATGTTTAATTTAAAAGGAACTACTCTCAATATATAGTATAATGAAATAACTCAGAAGTAAGTTAGAGATGATAAGGCCTTGTTAAAGAATTATTTTGAAATTACAAAACTTACATTAAATTCATCATTTAAATAAGAAAAACAAAAATCTAATTTTGTAGAATCTGTAGTTGGAGAAACATTTTCACAGGAAGAAACACTTCTTTGTTTTCTACCACCCACTCACAACAATTTATTAAATTGACCACAGCAGTATGTAATACTTATACAGTAAGGGCAGAAATATAGAAAATTATGTTAAAAAGTAATTGGTCTTGATCACCACCAGGATAAATGGCTTAAAAAGCAATATATAACCTTTTAAAAGCTGTCTGAAGTCCAGAAAACCTTGTGTCTCAGTAGAGCTAGTGTAAAAAATGCATTTGACTTCAGACCAACCAGGATTTACTACTCAACATAGGCGGAACAAGCTGAATTATGGATTACATTACATTTTTTATATATGGAACTGTAGAAAAGAAACCCCAACAGGTCAAACTGGTTTACTAATCACTATAGCTAAAATAAATACTGTGAATAACATCAACTAATGGGCCACAAACTAGATATAGGTAGAGACTTCTAAAGACACTTGGAACATTGGAGTCTCCCATAGGTATCAAGAATGTCAACCAAAAAGCATTAAAATGTTCATTAAGCATTCTCAACTTTCATTAATTGCTGCAAACTGCTCAGATGACAAAGTGAAATGCAGAACATACACAATCTATAGATTTGATTATGTAGAGACCAGAGTCAACATAAACAGAGTTGACTCTAGCCTATTACTTTAAGACTTTACTCTGGATGCTTTAGTTAGATCTGCATTAAGAGTTTTCTAAAGTAATGTATTATTGCTTAAGTGATTTGGACACTGACAAATGCTCAAAACTGAAGATTATGATCTGGCATGGAATCAGATCACCTGTTGTAATTCTTCTTGCCTTTAACCAAGACAAGTCACAGAACATGTCCCGTTACAGGTAAGCTCATGAAATGAATGAACATTTCGCAACACTAAGTAGTAACTAATTGAAGATTCAAACTCAAAGTACTTCTACAAGTAAATAAAATAATTCTTCTTCTGGATTCTTAATCAAGAAATGAGATACTCATATCAAATATTTCCAAAGATGTAATTTTTATTTACAATTTCTTCAAACAGAGAAAACCTACTTTCTATTTCAATTTTCTTCTTCTGGAAGCCCTTCCATATTGGTTCTAAGTTATTTAAGGTATATTATGAAATGAAAAGAACACTTGAAATCTTGATTTCCCCCACCCCCCCACCCCCATCACAGGCAATTATTATTACTTTGACTACCTGCATAGCTGACAACGATGCTAGGAACAGTGCCTGCAGTTCTTCATTAGAGATTTGTTCTGTTACTTAGTAAGATAAAAGCTAAGTCAACAGCAGCAGAAAATTCATCCCATCTCATTGTAGCTATGGCTGAGGAAGTCTTATGGCTGTCAGTGTTGTTTGGGGTGTGGGGGGGAGGTTGAGAAGACTGTAATTTGAAGCTCAATTAAAGGAGGGAAGGGGAAACAATGTACTGAACTTGCATGTTATGTTACTCATAAAGAGCTACTTACAGAGATGAGAAAATTAATTTTGTCTTTGGAGACAAGCACCAAGCATATTTTCCAGGTCCATCAGATTTAGCTCACCTTCTGCTTTGTAAAGACGTTTCTTAATTATTTTTTTTTTAATTTTAATACCATAAAAATGAAAACAAATGAAAAGACGAAAAAGAGGGATTAACAAAACCTTGCTAAGGGAAGAAATGTAGGTGACTTCTTTTATGGCTTGGGAAAAACCTATCACAGGCCAGTGATATGGCCTGGGAAAAAAATGCCCTCTGCCAACACCTCCCCTCCTATAGATAAAGCAGGCTGCAGCGCTGCTGTCTTTTTGATCAAGAGAAGAAATCCCACGCCAATGACTGTTTCCCCTGACAGACTGCTTGTCCTTTTTAATGTTACATGAGAGCACCAGCCTGAATTTCCCTCCCCTCAGAGCTAGTACCACTACCACTGATTAGAGATGCTGGTCTGCCTAGGGGTACTCACTTCTTTGGCCAAGGCTATTTAACCTGTTGTGCTCCTTTTATTCCCTACCTTCTCCTTTGGAGATAGAAACTTTGCCTTTTTTATGGATCTTACAGTATGCTCATTCTTCTAACAGAGCTTCCTCTAAATTGTTCAGTAATTGGTCCATCACACAGAGGTTCAGCTCTCGTTATACTCGTGGCTTTGCAAGAGACTGTCATGCTCAAAAAGACTGGAGAAATACCTCTTTTATTGGTAATTACAGTATGGGCCAACAATATTTCCATGCTGCTAAAGCATGGAAATCACTATTTACAATACCTTCTACTTTCTCAAACACAGTTGCAGAAAATCTCATTGTTGTCTTCATTTGCCTCCCCATACAACACTACCGTTCTTTGTCTTTTTGTTTGCTGAGATAATTATTATACCAAGATTACTACAGACAGAGTAACAAAAGCAACAGAAAAACTAGCAGTGGAAATAGGTTTACTGCACTACCTCCTTTAGATAGCTAATCCACGGGCCCTGCTCAAGGCTCATCATAAAAATAAGAGGGTGAATTAGAGTAAGATTTCCCAAAGCGGTTCAACAGCCTAGGACTCTTAAAGACTTGGTCTCTTAAACGACCTAGGGTTGCCATACACAGTCTTCATAATAGTTTAACTTAGTTTTAGTTACCTATGTGAAATATGTGTGCGTGGATTCACTCATGCTTAGAAAAGTGCTGATATGAAACCCAGTTTGATTGATAAATCATGGAGACACTCATGATAATTTTATCACCACAGTCCCTCCAGATTGTAAAAAATTTCCTTGAGTTGTTCCCATTTTTTAACTTGTCTGCTTTTCTTTTTGACCGTCTCTCCCATCGCCTATATATAAAAAAAAGGAAAAAACAGACCAGCTTAAAAAAAATACGCTAAGGTTGGGGAGCTGCGATCTGCAGTACTGCATGATGCCCTTCCCTTCCTATTGCACCTCCCCTGCAGCAACTGGCTGCAAGCCTGTAACTTGCAGGCAAGCAGTAACTAAGTAACTAATAAATAAGGAGTATACCACTAAAGTAAACAGTACCCTAGCTATAATTAGCTAGCACAGACAAGCTGCTGGTGGTAGATGTCTCTCCGAGTTCCCTCAGGCCCTCTCCAGCCCAACTCCCCCACAGAATCCCTTTAACCAGCATGCTCCTGTTTGACTCCAGGCGAAACAAAAACAAAAAACCCTTTTTTCCTAGTCACTCACTAGAACAGAGTATGTAACAAAAGGAACACCAAGATGAAGATCCCACTATCAGATATTTTTACTATATTATTTCTTCGAAAGCAAAATACAGCCTGTAATATTCAAGACATATTGGGAAACTTCATAAACCTGCCTTTAACACACATGGATAGTCCCAAAGACTTTTGCAGTCAAATAACATAAGACTTTTCAGAAGTGTGCAATATGCCAATTTCAGGAAAGAAAACCCTGGTTTTACCATTGGGAAAAAAGAGAAATAAAGCACTTCCTGCATCAGAAGCAGTTACGGATTAGCAAACCTAAGTTCATGCAGTAGGAAACACGATGAGATTGACAGGAACACTGACATACACAGCGATCCAACAAAAGCTTATTGCATGTAATTATTGCTCTACATGAGGCGTGTTACTAACTTCAAACAAACTAACCACTGTGCTTAAAGTTAAGCATGTGCACATGTCCTTGCAGGTTTGGAGCTCAAACGCTTAACTTCTCGTGAATGTGGCCAAACAGGACCCATTTTACTCTCTCTCTTACACAGAAAGGATGTGCAATACACACTGCTCGTGTAAACTTGTAAACAGTTTTCAACAAAGCTGAAAGACTACCGTATTCAGCTCAAGGTTGAAATATTTGAGCCACACCTTTGAATTTTATCATCGGCAAATTTTAGCCAAATTCTGAAAGAAGAATGTGGACAGGAGGAGACAGGTCAACATATGCGGAAGAAGTGTGAACATCCATTTCCGAATTAAACAAGCATTTGCTCAAAATACTCTTACAGTACAGAGTAGATCGTAGGGACTAAAAATACATCATGTTCATTGAAACAGCAAAGGACATCACAATAAATCTGCCTGCACCACACACTGCTGATACTGTGTAATTTCATAATGACATCACTTATGAAACCTGCAGTAGGGATCTGACTCTAAAATTCGTGCACGTATACATATGAATAATACGCACATGTGAAATACTCCCAAACTGATAAAGAAACCATTCAGACTTACAGTACTATCTTGGAATACTTGTATATTGTAAAAGGAAACCATGAAAGGCCTGTCTTCCTTCCTGTGTCTTACACATTGAGCTTTTTTTTGATTAGAACTACTTAAAATGAAGGGATAATTTTTTACTACACTTAAGACAGCAAGTTCTGAATGAAATGTTTATCTGTCAACAGGCAACATTCAACTGTAGCATAATGCATAGTGGTGGCAAGATCTATTTAAGGAGCATCAATAGTGAGCTCCTGCAAGACTTTAGAAAGCTTGTACAGATAACTTCACATTTTCAAGAAAGAGGAGCTTGCCTGACGATTCCAAACTGTTTTCTCTGTATCTTACATTACGAAATGTGAAAGAGACTCCCAGATAGATTTAATTACCCTGTAAGGAGAGGTTCTCTGAAACAGTCACGACTTAACAGAAGCAGAGTTTAGATACTGTTGTTTGGGAGGAGGACTCAGACAACTGTTCGGTTCTACATCAGGTAAAATAACAAAAAGTTCTGTTCAGTACTTCTAGGTAAGGTGTTTACATTAAAAGCTGGCAACAGGATTCCCTTGAAGTTCAAGCCTGTTTGCCTAAAGGCTCAGGGTAAACTAAAATGTTAAATTACTGTTACCCTAATTGTCACTCTTTGTATGACCAATATATTACTTGATTTCCTGTAAAGAATCAGGCTGGAAATATCCTAAAATGGGCATCCTAATAAATTTCAAGTTCTTTAGACTTTTTCAGAACCTCATCTTCAGTAAAGGATTTTTTAGCCAAAAAGAAAAAAAAAAAATTATTCCACAAAATGTATCTGGCATTGAATGGGATGGAAGGGATAAGGAAATTAATCTATTTGATGATTCATCTGACTCTTATAAAAGAGGATCAATTAAAAGGGAAACATTGCCACTTTAAAATACAGGTCTAAATTTTTCCATGTATATGTTGAAAAGTTACACCTTCAAAATTTTCTGGACAGGTTTTAAAAATTATTTTCACTGACATCTAAAAATGTCATAGTACCTTGGGCCTTACCTTCTGAAGTCAATGGACAGACTCAAGGCAATTTTGACAAACCCTCAGCTAGACCCTTTCAGACTTTCTTTCTGTTAGTCTTACCAGTTTTATTTAGCCAGAAGAAAGAAAAATTCTGGAATTATAAGAGTCAGAAAAACAGAGGCTGCAAAATATATTTTATCCTTCAGTGTCTGAAAATCAGGAAGACAGATGAAGATGACAATTGAAAATACAGAAAAACCCAACCCAAAACAACTCCCCAAAAAACCCCCCAAAACAAGGTCACATACCCTCTGTCCCCGCAAATCCTCAAGGCAGTTGCCTTTTGCAAGAAGAAAAACAATACTCTTTCACAGTAACAGCAGCAGACCTCTATAGGGATTGACAAATAATGGATTTACTATTAACTACCCAAAAGTCATTTTGCTAAGTTCTCGTTTTCCATGCTAATAAGCTGCACACACTGTATTTATAAAGTATCCACATATAAAAATATTGTATTTAATATTACCACATTGATAAAATTATTTTCTTTTTAAAAATGCAAACCTTTTTTCCTTTTTTAACCCAGGAGGATGATTTTAATTAAAAAAGACAACAAAACACTATTTAAGACTCCAGTAAGAAACCTTTGAAAAGCAGAGAAAGAAAGGCTCTAATGGTCTCCTCCTGTGTGCTAGATCAACATCATGCAGTCAGGTGGGATCAACTACTATTTCCATCTCCAAATGAAGTAAAAATCAAATTTGTCTTGGCCAATAAGGAAAAATGATTAATATCATTGAACCTCTGTCAGAATATTTTGTGTTACATAGATCAAAGGAATACATACAGTATACAAACCTGTTCTACTAGTAAAAAAGAATGTTTTTGCTGGCACAGAGCCACCTTCTATTTTCTTGCATTGCTGCCTGGCTTTTTCCTCCTGTCAACTGAGATCCACGCAAAATTGTTCTACTGCCTCCTGACTCACTGTCTGTATCCCTGCCTGTTTGCAACAGGCATAGAAATGTATTTCTATACACTCATTCCAAATTTGAATTATTAATCATCAACGTAAACATAGCATTATCCATCACCTTTAATGCCTTCCTACTTTTTACCGCTAAGTCTGTAAAATGCATTAGAGCAATGTTTACAAACCTTGTTTCACAAAATAAAACTGGAATTCTAGGAAAAAATAGAATGAGTTCATCATAGGCTAACACACAGTTTGAAATTAAATTTTTAAAAATGAAAACTCATCATTGGGGCAATTTATTTTTAAATGAAATCTAGTTTATTTTTAAATTTAAATCTCATTTATTTAAGAATGAGAAAAATAGGTGCAATTCTTAATTAAGAGAACATCTATAGAGTCTTTCAAAAGACTTTCAAATAGATATTAACACATTTCTTGTGAATTATTTTAATATTTATTTGACTTTTGAAAACAGGAAGTAAAGCAAACCAGAGAAGCTGAAGCTAAACTTGCAATTTTCAAAGATTCATAAAGTAGTATGCATGTAATTCCATAAAAAAATTGTAAGGACGGACTCCTTAACTTTCTTCTGTCTCCTTGAAAATTCAAACCCATATATTTAACTGATAGTTTTGGGATACCTCAAATGAAAGCCTAACTGTCAGCAGAGTGACATCCTACACCAGAACAGGTCTGAGATAACCACTGCATTCTATCATGTCAGTGATACATGGAGCAAAGAGTGCTTGAAAAGGCAATGGTACAATAAATCATAAAAGTTTCTCCTGTTCTGCTGTTAGTCTACAGGTTTAAAAGCACAAAAAGCAAGCTTTAACTTCTTGGACCATAAACACTTGCAAAAGGTGTTCCGGTCTATTGTATCTGCTTTCATATAATTCAGGCTTAACAAGTGTGAAGGATCCTTAGATTCCAGTGCTTTCTAAACATATGTTGACCACTTAAAACAAAAAGTAATTTATCAAGAGCCAACTATACAGCATGAAGACCAAACTGAGACTTGAGTTGTAGAACAAGTCATTCCAAGGATCTTTCAAAGTGGATGCCATAAAATTACTTTAGTTCCAAAAAGGTGAGGGAATAGCCTAAAGATTTGCTCAAAGCACGGCAATCCCACTGACTGGTGTTTTTCCCCAAAATAAAAGACTATTCATTGGTTCTAATTCTTTCAGATCTGTCAGAAGCAGTTATGCCTCACAGTTATGTTGGCTGATTCATGAACTTCTAAATCTGCATGATATTCTTTGAGTAGATACTTTGGAGAGAACCCAATGCACAACCCTTCTGTAACAAAGAATTCTGCAAGACACATTATACACATCTTTTTGTTTAAAAGGGCAAGAAAGGAAGGAAACAAGGCCAGGTGTTCCAAGAGACAGCTCTGTCATACTTTTTTATCATGTCTGACCCATTCCAAAGAGAACATTACCTAGTATCCTGATTTCTTCTTAATATTGTTAAAATATTAACAACAGATTTGAGGAATAATTCCGTGTTGCTGAAATGTCTATGGATAACCCAAACGCAAAGTGAGAATGCCAGCTGTAATGCGTTGCAAACAAATTAATTGCATTCAGTCCTGGATAAGTAAAAAGAGGCTGTAGTCAAAAGGACTTTTTTCCAACTACGTCATAGTACCCAAGTGCCTCCCTAAATAGTCATGAATTCATCCCTACATTTCCACCTAGAAATTAGGAATTACTAGTAGTATAAAGATCGGATATAGAGGAATAACTTTTCTATGTCTGCATTTGGAAGTCTCTGGTATAACACAGATTTCCAGGTCTGAAACTAGAATCTTAATCACGTTTCATACAAAACCTTAACATGAAAACAGCTTTAAAATGTTCAAATTATACCACCTGAAAGATTAATTTAATTTAAAAAATGCAGTGCCTTGTACCCGAAATACATTTCACAATCACTTTAGGAATTAGCTTTTCTCTACACAAAACGTCACTGTTTTAACTGTAGTTGTTTTGGGACTTTCCAGGTCTGCAAGAACATTATCTTTCTTGACTAATGCAATGGTTGGAATACACTGGATGAGAAAAGACACAAAATATCAGATCTCCCTTGAGCGCAGGCCCAACATATGGTCCTGCAAATTGTGGGAGACGGTGTTTGGGATAGTTTGCTGAATATTCTTAAGATGACTGCTCTTCCACTATGTGAGAAAGTGTTTTTTTTCTTATCCCTAAAATGACTGTCTTCAATAAGCAGTGATTCACTGAACTAGCCCTGAGGCTGCCTTTGGAAGCTCAGTATTCAAAAACCATCTGTGCCAGCAAGTACCAGGAGAGGGCTTTCACTTGATATTTAAACAAATTATACCCTCAGATATTTCAAACATATACTCTATATTTATGCATTTTGGGATACTAGCCATAGGTCTTGATGAAAAGCCAAATTATTTAATTATTATTATTATTATTATTATTAAATACAGAAAAATACTTGCATTTAACCTCTATACTTTAATTCCATAGTAAAAAATGAGGGACTTTGAAATACGCAAATTCTGCATTCTTGCCACTTTAGCACTACTCAAATATTTAACTTGTAAAGTTACCTGACCTGGTCTTGTGATGGTTAATGCTTTTCTTAAAGCTTTAACTCTTACAATTACAGGAAAACATCTATTTCATAAACAAAACCAATTTTTAATCCAAATTCTTAAAAGCCTTACAATTCAAGAAAAAAGCTTGAAAATGTGATCTGAATAGATTCAAAATCCATAAGGTAAACAACAGCAACTCAAAATTTATTATTTTTAATCTGACATTAGAGGTGCTTAAGGATACTAACTAAAGAGCTTAAGTGGTTGCTGTCTTCCCTTTCCTGTATATGTCATCCACTGCCCTACCTTCACCATCCACTGCTGCGTACCAACACAAGCAATAACAGGACCCACAGCTCAAATAAGAATTAGGCAGTACTGCTGCTAAATGCATAACATGGTTCAGGAGTTAGATACCTAACTTGATAATGATCCATTAAAGTCCAAAAAGCAGTAACATTTAAAAGATATTTTCCAATAATTTTGTCTAGTATCATTAACTAAATTTAAAAAAACCAGAAAATTCTGTAAATGCAATATTTTCAACTCTGCAAGGCAGAGAAGCTGAAGTCTTCCAAAGATATCTCATTTCTCTTTACCCCTTCTCTTTCACTCCTGATCTAAACCGCATTATAATAATAAGCAGGCTGAATTACTGATGAGCTGCTGGCTGCTACAGAGGAAGCTGTGTTTCTAGCAGATTATCTAAAACACGAGAAGACAAGAAGGGTACTAAAAAGCAAGTGAATGAAGAGCTGGTGATGTCAAGTTTGCTGCTTCTGCCTTGTTGTTAAGTTCCTTTTCCAGTGCTCACTGAGCTCTAGGCCAAACTACTTCAGCAAGCTAAGCAGAAACTATTCACTTTTTATTGTTGTTAGGTTAGTTTTCTGCCAATTTATCAAAAGGAAATGGGTTAGCACAGGGTACGACAAGAGCCAGAGCCAATGAAAGGGAAGGGGCAGGAATGCACTACTAGGAATTGGGATAGAGATTACAGTCAGATTAGCTCGGGCTACTGTGTAATCACAATCTGAAACTAGTTACACATTTGGTGGCAGTGTTATTTGAGGATGTCTCACCCCTGCTCTATAAAACCTTTTTTTCCATTTTTTGGAAAAGAATTTTTTATATGGCAGCATGGAGAAGTGAATCAAAGAACATATATGATGGTGTTGTGGTTTAGCCCGGCAGGCAGCTAAACACCACATAGCCATTCATTCACTCTCCCCCTCCCCAGTGGGATGGGGAAGAGAATCGGGTGGGAAAAAAGAAAAGTAAAATTTGTGGGTTGAGATAAAGACAGTTTAATAGGACAGAAAAAGAAGGGAAAATAATAACAACAACAACAACAATAATAATAATATACAAAATAAGTGATGCACAATGCAATTGCTCACCACCTGGTGACTGATGCCCAGCCAGTTCCCGAGCAGCCATCACAGCCCCCCACCCAACTCTCCCCAGTTTCTATACTGAGCATGACACCATATGGTATGGAATAGCCCTATGGCCAGGTTGGGTCAGCTGGCCTGGCTGTGCCCCCTCCCAGTTTCTTGTGCACCTGGCAGAGCAGGGGAAGCTGAAAAGTCCTTGACTGGTGTCAGCACTGCTTAGCAACAACTAAAACATCAGTGTGTTATCAACATTATTCTCATACTAAATCCAAAACACAGCACTATGCCAGCTACTAGGAGGAAAATTAACTCTATCCGAGCTGAAACCAGGACAGATAGAAAAATAACATCACCCCAAAACTGCTAATTTTCCATCTCCCCAAGTAAAAGTAACCCAAAAAAACAGCCATACTAGCACAGGAGAGGCAAATGATGGGCCTGGCCTTGGTAACTTAAGCTAATCCTGCCATCTGAAAAAAAGTCTATTTAGCTATGGCTTGAAAATAAGTAAAGAAGTCCAAATGAGCCCTGGAAATGAGACAGAGAACCAGTTTAAAGAAAACACCCTCTAACAAAGTGCTGGTGGAAAAGTATTTTCAATTATGAGCACAAGCTTTTTCACATTTATAAAAGCTGTATAAGAGCTGTTTCTCTGTATATAACAAACAGTACTTGATCACAGAAACACTTAAGCTTTTCCATCAACTTTTCCTCTCTAGCAAAATAACCATCTCTAGTCCCTATACTGACCTCCTGGTCAGATCAAAGGGGTATTATTAAAAAGATCCATTTTCCAAAGAGAAATCATGAGCTAGTTATTTCTGTTGAACCAAGAAGTTGGACTGAAATCCAACACTTCTCATTGAAAAAAAATGGCCAATGCAACTAAGTAAAATATCAAACAAGAGTTAGTTCAGAAAAGGAAAAAATGTAACATGCAGGGGTGGGATGATTTGTAAATGGTATCTCTTTGGATCAGCAAACTTGCAGTGTCCCAGCTGCAACAAAAGCAGACATGTATGTCAAAAAAGATTAATGAGGAGACCAGCAACTTCAATGACAAAAACTGGACGTTTTGACAAAAAAAAGGGCAAGCCAAGAAAGCTCTTGCCAAGTCAGACCTTGCGAGCAGAGATTATCAGTAGCAAGGACTTAAGCTTAGAAATTGCTTAGAGAAATCAGAGGGTCATAGATCGTGGTGGAAGTCAGACATCTGAAGGTGGAATTGGGCTAAGGGGATGTCTGTAGGACAGGACAGTCTTATTATAGTTTTCTATGTTGTTTATAATCTCCAAAAATCCAAGATAGTCTTAGACAAACAATGCAAATTTCCAGTACCTTTCTAGACTGAAACATTTTTGAGGAGTTGAGTTTATTTCTGCATCACAGCCCTAATGAGTAGCTCAGAAGAGTAACAGAGAGTTTCTAGCAGCCAACCTGCATGACACAGCTTCTACAATGCCTTAGATCTTATCCCCAGAAAAGACATTGAATAACCCAGATAGAGTATCCAAGTCCTTGAAATCAGCTTGCAGCCAGGCACCAGTGAGTTGGCCAGGGTGGTTAGAAGCTAGAGAGGAGAGGGATGGGAGCAATTCAGTCTGAACTGGCAGAAGATCCACACAATTCATGACTCCAGGAAATCCATATATCAGCAAAAACTTGAAGGATAACTTGTCAACTGAATAACTCAGAAGTTCAGCAAAATTTGGGCTAGGGGACCAACAACAGGAGGCAAATATCTCCCAAAGCCTTTGGAATTTGCCACAGAACTTTATCTTTCCTTCAGGCAGTGTACCAGGAGAGCAAGGAGCTTCTAGAGAGAGAGGGAAGCTGTTCACCATAAATCCATTCAGGCATATAGCTCTGAATAAAATGTTTCACTAAAGGTGACCAAAATTTGTTCATCAAACTATAAAAGCTCAAAAAAGGATTGTTTTTTAAAAGGGGCAACAGACAATAACAATTAAATTCTGATACTTAGGAGAAAATATACCTTTGGTCAAGTAAAGACAAGTGGGGAATGTACATTTGTTAAGATCTGAAGGGATTCATGTATTATTAGAAGGTTCAAATTGTTTTTAAATGAATCTTGTGTGAAAGCCAATGCTATCACCATCCTGTTTTTGGCCTGTTGCTGCAGGATTTTTCACAGGTGCATGCAGAGGAGAACAGAACGTTTTACTGAAAGTAAGATGAGGAGGGTGACCAAAAGGAAGGGAATGTAACAGGACAACACAAAACCCAGGAAGCTTCCTCAGTCTGAAACCAATTTGACCAGAAAACGGGAGTACGTCCTACATATCTGAAGTCGTAAGTCAACTTTAGAATATAAACAAGATGCACTTCTATTCCTAGCTCAGCTCATTCCTTAGCACTAATCTTAGCACGTGAAAAGAGAGAGAGAAGTCAGATAAAAGCTATCCAAAATAGGAAACAAAAAGGCCTTTGGAAATGCTTGGCACTTAGACAGTCAAATGTCTGAGCCAAAACTGTTAGCCAGTTATTCAAAACAAAATGCATTTTCTTCAGAACAGACATATAACGGAGGATTACTTTGACTCCTATTGTGTAGGCATATTTAGCAGAAACAAAAGCCCAACCATATCTGTACTAAACAACACAGTACTGTCTAAGAGTTATCCAAGGTAATGCAGCCATGTTACCCTAGTTCTCCACCTTGGTTAATATATATCCCGCTTTTGAGGATTTTGCATTGCACTGTGTAGTATAGCTACTTCTCCATTTAAGATAACAGGAGAATCATACCAACAAATCTGATTCTACTTCTAGAGCACAGTATTATTATTAAAATTACATACAACTTAGTATGATTACAAACTCGTCTTTGCAGTTGTGGGGGACAAACAGCCATTCTGTAAAGTTTTGACGCATATTCTTTGCAAAAACACACTTACTGGTATTACTACAAGTCCTTGGTCCAAACTAAGCAAGCTACAGTTATGTTTTTCTGGATATTGTTTCATGGCCTAATCTTTTTTTCTGTTTTCCTTTGGATTATGCAGAGCAGAAAACCAGTATAAAAGCAGTGAGCTTTTTTAGGGAGACACCTGTACTTCAGGTTTAACTTATTTTTAAAATATTCTTTAAATATCTGTTTGAAGTTAACACTTGAAAAATAAAACTAAGAGAAGATGTCATTTTAACTGTGGCAAAGTAAGACAGACCGGACTCACAGTCCTAATTTTGTAATTTGTATCACCTTTTCCAAGTTACACAGTATACTTAAAACATTTGCATGTAGCATCTCTAGTTATTCCTACTAGGTTTTGAAATAATCAGTTCTCTTATTTTGTGTACAGAGATATACCTCTCCTCCTATGGTAAGCAGTCCAGGTGAATCAAGCTTCCGTTTCTTCCGGGGACCGATAGCTGCCAATGCAGTTAGATTGGCATCCCTCTGCCTCATTTGCGCAAGTTCTTGCTGCTGCATCTATTAGAGAGAAAAAGAACTCTGTTTAGTTTTTATTCTGTTGTCATTTCAAAAAATGATTCTCAGCCTTGCGAGCATTAGGTAAACATCACACATGAGCAATCCCTAACAGTACTTTGTTGTTTCTAGAAATACGATTTTAGCAGCTCAAGTTCTCTTCATTTTCCACAGGATTTCTGCTTCCAGATAATGCAATCGTTTTTGAAAACTCCATCCTTATCCTTGAACTGCCTTAGCCAGTAAGTACTATATACTAACTACACATCTCCAGTTTAAGATTGACATGAAGAATGTAAATACCAATTCAAATCCTCAAAAGATCTCAAACATTTTCTTTCATCTTAGATTTACTTTGAATATTTCAAATATACTTGATATTTGCTTCCAAAAAAATTCTTACCTAAATGAATAAAAAACCTCTATCTGAACAATAGCAGAAGGTAATGCTGACACAAAAACCCTACAGACTGAACTTACAACTGCTTTCTGGACTTAGGATTTAGGTAACAACACATTTAACTAGTTTGAGGCTAAGAAAACAACCTGCCAGCTGCATTACATAACAGTGTAGCATGCTACAGAAAATAGGGGAAAATTCTCTGGCCACCACATGATGAAGACTAAGATTGGATATTCATTATAAACTGTACAATCCTTTTAGAGAGTTAACGGCAAGAGACATATTCCCATGAACAATATTACTTGAATAAATATTCTGATCATCGATACTACACAAGAATAATTTATTAGGTAACACAGCATATGATTTTAATTAGATAAAAGCATGCATAGCTCTTAGTAATCATTCTTATTAATTTCAAAACTTTAGGTTTCCAAAATCCTTCAGTAAATTCAGAGGAGGTGTTTGTTTTCTAACAATCTCATTGATGTCATACTTGTTCCCACTTCAACAGAAATGCACAGAACACTACCTCAAGAAATTCAGTAGTGGTAATAAATACATTGTATGATACACCCACAATTCTTCATTAAAATAAAACTGAACTGACAAGTGCAGATAGAAGTGTCCCAGCCATTAATTACATGGGAGCTGCTTATACAAGCGGGGCCTGAACTATCTTGGTCGATGTTGAAAGGAGGTTTAAACAAAAAAGTACCAATGTATGGTATCTTTTCTCCATTCACTTCTGCCTAGAAAAAGCAGGTCTGCTTCATGCGTCCTATTTAGTGCATTTTTCAGGTTTATTCATTTAGCAATGCAACATATTTTCATGTTCTTCAGAAAAAAAAATTCAGTAGAGTTTGAAAGCCCATTTTTCCATGTTTTTATGCTGTATGTTTTGCAAGTTCAGTTATTATCATAATTTCAATATAAAATTATCTACAAATACACAACCCATTTATCTACAGGATAAAAGAATTTCCTAAATACAAAGAAGAAATGTGGAAAAATATCTAAATAATAGTGCAAAGGTCTATACATACTTCTCTTTGCCAACTCATATTAGGTTTTTAGCTCAAATATCTTTGGCTCTCTTCCAGATTAAATGCCAGTTAGACAGACCTGCCCGCTTACCCTTTCAAGGTAGATAGCAACAGTGGTGAGCTCTAATCATTTACAAAGGTCATGATCGGAAGCTAGCCCGTAAGCAGTCATTTAAAATTCGATTGATCCCTATTTGTAGTCAGGGAAAGAAAATGGACATTTCAGCTGTATTGTAATTATGAAGCTTCAAGGCAACTGTAAATAGATGTGCAAATCCAGATACTGGCAAATACCTTAGAGAAGAAATTATTACTATAGTATAACATATATCCAGGAAAGGTTGAAGATAAAACTGCATATAAAAAAAGATCAATCATCTTTTTGCTAATTTGCCATGCTTGCCAGCCTATAAGGGTTATCACAATTATCAGAAGTCTGATGAATATTTAAGCTAGGGCCAACTGGCTTGGAGTGATCTCAGATGAAGTTGTAAAGTGGATGGCTTCACAGAATTAGAAATTTTGCACTGGAGTATTTGTTTCCTGGGAAGTGCAGGTCAGAAATATAGTCTGGCAGGTAACTGGTATCATGCAGATGTTGTTATATGAGTATCTTATCCAAAGTCACCATTTTCAAACCAACAGTAAGCTAATACTTGGCTCTTTGTACTACCTGTACTGCAATATATAGTTATTGTTTCAACATGTATTCTAAGCACATACTGCCTCTGAAAAGTTGCTTTAAGAACTATAATTTAGTATTTTTTTTATTTTTGCCCATGCAAATTGTAAAGCAAAATATGCCATTTCTCTAAATTCCACAGAGTGGGACAAATCCTGCCCTCACTTCGAAACCTGCAAAGTGTATGGTGCTGTTTTACCAAGCAAACATGGAATAGATTCAAGAGTCTGCAGAAGGGTTTGCACGCATTTATTCCTCTGGTTCTTTGTCCTTTATTTTTTATCCAGTGAGAAGATAGCTCTTGATATCACATACTAATTTTTGACAAATGTGTTTAGGCTAACACTGATTGCCCAAATGCACAAGATATTCAACTACCTATAATTTAGCACCTGACAGGAAACCTGACTCAGCACATGGTGCCAAAGGAGCTGGGCTCTGTTCTACTGACACTGGGTGAATACTGGCAAGACCTCTCCCTTCACTTCCCTGTGCCTCTTACCCTGCTTCACCCAGCTTGCCTATTTGGGCTGTAAGCTCTCCAGATGTGGATCCTCCTGTGCTACATGCCTTACTTATCATATAGCCCCAGTGGGACTAATAGACACTACTTTAATACAAATAAGGAATATGCTGCCAAGTACAAAAACTCGAGACAAAAACACAATACAGTTTCTGATACTGGTTTTACAGTACACACCTTGCTATACTACAATAGAAAAGAACAACCTTCTTACATAAACCTTAATGAATGTTGGTCAAAACATATCAAATACATCAAGCACACATGCATCATCAGTAAGATCACAGTATCCTGATGTTTTATAAAATAAGGGCTGAAGTGCTGAAATACTTGATTGTACTGTATCATACAAATTCTCATCTATTTATAGAATCATAGAATCATTTAGGTTGGAAAAGACCTTTAAGATCATCCAGTCCAACCATTAACCTACACTACCAAGGCCACACTAAACCAATCAAGGGTAGACTAGACTAAACCATGTCCCCAAATGGCACATCTACCCATTTTTTGAACACTTCCAGGGATGGTGACTCTACCACCTCTCTGGGCAGCCTGTTCCAATGCTTGACTACCCTTTCTGTGAAGAAATTTTTCCTAATATCTAACCTAAACCCCTCCTGGCGCAGCTTGAGCCCATTTCCTCTCGTCCTATCTCTAACTACGTGGGAGAAGAGACCAACACCCACCTCACTACAACCTCCTCTCAGGTAGTTGTAGAGAGCGACTTCTCTACAACTTCTGTAAACTTCTGGACTTCTGTAAAGCATCTGACACAGTCCCCCACAACAACCTTCTCTCTAAATTGGGGATATATGGATTTGATGGGTGGACTGTTCGGTGGATAAGGAATTGGCTGGATGGTCACATCCAGAGGGTCGTGGTCAATGGCTCGATGTCTGCATGGAGACCGGCGACAAGTGGAGTCCCTCAGGGGTCCGTACTGGGACCAGTGCTGTTTAACACCTTCATCAATGACATAGACAGTGAGATCGAGTGCACCCTCAGCAAATTTGCAGACGACACCAAGCTGAGTGGTGCAGTTGACATGCCAGAAGGATGAGATGTCATCCAGAGGGACCTGGACAAGTTGGAGAGGTGGGCCTGTGGGAACCTCATGAGGTTCAACAAGGCCAAGTGCAAGGCCCTGCACCTGGGATGGGGCAACCCCCGGTACCAATACAGGCCGAGGGATGAAGAGATTGAGAGCAGCCCTGCAGAGAAGGACTTGGGGGTACTGGTGCATGAAAAGCTGGACATGAGCCAGCAATGTGCACTTGCAGCCCAGAAAGCCAACTGAATCCTGGGCTGCATCAAAAGCAGCGTGGCCAGCAGGTCGAGGGAGGTGATTCTGCCCCTCTGCTCTGCTCTGGTGAGACCTCACCTGGAGCACTGCGTCCAGCTCTGGAGCCCTCAGCACAAGAAGGACATGGACCTGTGGGAGCGGGTCCAGAGGAGGGCCACAAAAATGATCGGAGGGCTGGAGCACCTCTCCTACGAGGCCAGGCTGAGAGAGTTGGGGTTGTTCAGCCTGGAGAAGAGAAGGCTGTGAGGAGACCTTATTGCGGCCTTTCAGTACTTGAAGGGAGCCTATAGGAAGGATGGGGACAATCTTTTTAGCAAGGCCTGTTGTGACAGGACAAGGCGTAATGGTTTTAAACTAAAGGAGGATAGATTTAGACTGGATATAAGGAAGACATTTTTTACAATGAGGGTGGTGAAGCACTGGAACAGGTTGCGCAGAGAAGTGGTGGAGGCCCCATCCCTAGAAACATTCAAGGTCAGGTTGGATGGGGCTCCGAGCAACCTGATCTGGTTAAAGCTGTCCCTGCTCACTGCAGGGGGGTTGGGCTAGACGACCTCTAAAGGTCCCTTCCAACCCAAAGCATTCTACGATTCTGTGATTCTACATCAGATTACCTGTACCAAATATCTTTCCTACTCATCATTTGACTCTTCATCAAAAATGTTATCCCCAATCGTCATCTTTGGTAAAAAAAAAAAAAAAAAAAAAAAAGCAGTATCTTGGCTTTGGTTCAAAAGAAGGAGACACTATACCTTTCATAAAAGACATTTCCACATGCAATGTGGCTGCTAACATCTGATTCAACAGCAGCTTTTCAAAATGAATGACATGGAGATATGAATTATTTTTAATAGTCATAAAACCTGATATAGTTATTGAAGGTATCTTGCACAAAGTTTAGGAATAGCCAAACAGTTTTGTGGGAGTCGTATAATTAATGTAGATTTAATTACTCTGCTTTGGTGCCAACAGAGATTACTTTTAAGACGTACCTCTTGTACCATCAGATGCCAAATGTATGACCCTGACCAGTGGAGGCTCTTTTCCCCCAGTATACTCTGGAACCTTATTCTCTACATCAAGTGGAAATGACTTCACAACCAGTTTTGCATATCTAGTTCCAAAGTCATCACCCTCTGAATTGTCAGTGCTAAGAATAACATGAATTAAATGTAGCAGTCTTCAATGTTCCGAAATTACTCTTAAAACTACCTGTGAAACTAAAGCTATTTAAACTTCTTACTTTACACGATCAATTATATGTTAAAGTAAGAAAGCAGCCTGTTACTACATTATAGTTTATCTTCTAACCAAGCCAGTTAATAATTTCTGGATATTTAAACAAATGAAGCACCTGTTAATATCTATACATCCTGATAAAATAAATAAATTTCCTGTTAATTAACGTGATTTAGCAGAAAGGAATCTAACTCACTACATCAACCAACAAGATGCAACTGTTTGATAGCTGCATTGATTCACACTCTCATTTTCATATTGGACTGCTGATGCAATGTCATTCTTTAACTTGCCTTCCTCACAATTAATATGGATATATTTATCAATACTGTATTAAAATTTCTACCCTCTGGGAAGGAAGCAATGCTTCATTCGGAACCACACTAATCAACAACTAACTTTTTTGAAAGTCAAAATATTTATCTAAGATACAGACGAACATTCCAGTATATTATACAAGAAAAATGCTTACAAATGAGATGCTGTTCCTTGCTCCTTATCTGATCCCACTTTATTTTTAGCATGCCATTTACTTACTGAGAGGTATTTCATTACTTAATGACAACTTTAACTTAAAGAGATCCCTTTGCTGGAAAGTACAGCACAAGAATTAAACACCAATATTATTTCACAAAATTTTCTTCTTTGTGATGGTGGCATAATATTAAAACCACAGAAAGAACATGACTTCACTACTTTATTAAAGTAAAGCTAACAGCAGAGGTTCTAAAATTTCAGTTTGTTTTCCTTTGATCATTATTTATTATGATACCTTTAGATGTATCTGAAGTATCAACATTAGATCTTAAAATCTAGATTTAATAATTTCCAAAAACCAAGAACACACTTATTCATGGTGTGCTTTGTAATAATTTTGCAACAGAAACCAAGCATTTACTTTAAGCCTTTTTCACTTTAAGCTTTTTCTGCACTACAAGCCATCATGAGAACAGTCACTGAGATATTAATAAATAAATATATGGTGTGAATATATGCTCAGTGATTTCTACTTCCACCAGCAGTTGTGGCAGTCCACACACCTGGAAGAAACCACCTGTTTCACAGACCAAATCCCCCATCCGTTACTCTTGTATTTTAATATATTATAATAATGACAGAGAACAGTGAAGATTATTTTCCACTTTTCTAAAAGATCAACTAAACCATGAGTAAATTCAAGGAAGTTTTATCTAGAGGAATAAATTCTATGGAGTTGTTCAAGATATTAATTTGGTCTGGAAAGACAATTGTAAAACAAATGCTGGATACTTGGTATAAACACCCACATGACCACTCAAGTCAAACACCTTCTCCAATCCAGAACATTAAATGGCCTAGCAGTGGCTGTAATCTGTACTGTCAATAGAGAATTATTCCTCTTCAGCGAGCACAAAAGTGAATCTCCCATGAGAAGTAAGTCTGTTAACATCAGCTACGCAAACATCCCAGTAAATCTCGCTTGCTCACCTGAATCCACAGCAAAAAGCAAATGAGGCACTGCACTACTCATCAGAAAGACAGGAGTTGTTCAAAACCATGAGCAAAAAGCATCTTGAAAGGAAGGGAAAATGCGCCCCAAATGGAGGGCCAAACCTAAGCAAACTGAAATCAGTTTTGTTTAAAGCAGAGATGTAGATGGGAAAAGGGCCTGAGCTGTAGCTGCTAAGGATTGCACTAAGAGAAATTTCCTTCAATATGATCAGAAAGTAAGAGGATGACTGGAACTCTAAAAATTCAAGTCTACACACAAATACCTTCAAAACTAAAAGGGAGAAGAGGGAGTGGCATCATATGAGAGAGAGAAAGGTCAAGGTGGAAACCAGGGATGTTTTTTGGCCTGGAAGAAAAATAACCCAGTGACAGGGAGACAGAGATGATTGTGAAGATAAAGAAGAAGGAAGAGCTTGAGGAAGTAGTCAAGTATGTTTAAATACTGTCAATATAGGATTTGATAACGGAATAGAAGCTGAGTTGTAAAAGTAAGTTTCTGCAGTCACAGAGCCAACTCAGCCCACAAAGAACTAGACTTCAGCTACTTACAATTCCTAACATAGTTCAGAAATACTGCCTAAGAAGAAGAAAAGAGGACAGAGAAGAGGCTAACAGCACAACAGAAGCTATAAATATCGACAGACTGTAAACCGCAATCAAGAATGAAGACAGCCAGGAACGAATACCAAACAGGAAATTGGCAGAAATGTTTGATGAAAGCAAGATCATATAAACAATGATTTAAGCATTGATTTCTAGCCAATAGGCATCAATGGAGATCCCTCCTAATTCTGTTTGCGATGGATGGTTTAATTCCTGATAACAGGGTCATATGATGGGAGAAGCTTGTCTTAATTGATGGTTCTGCAACATATATCTGTCAGTCTCAGACAGTGATTACACCCCCTGGAAAAACATCTCTTTTGCTGAGGAAAGCCTGAAATGTGGAACCATTACACATGTCCTAAGATGTCCACAACAGAAGGTGCAATTAAAAAATGAAACTAGTTAAAAATGCTGGCAGTAACCTCAACAAGACAATGATCAAGAAGAATCGGTACATCAGTGAACTTCAGAGAGAGCGTCTTGAAAAACAGATAATGTCTCAGAATGCCCATGCTATGCTCCCACCTCTCTTTTGCACTACTGAAATCTCTAAAGGTCAGCAGAACTCCTACAGCAATAGCATGCTGACTGGTAAGAAACTGGTCCAAAGTAGCTAAAAAGTTTAGAAGTGGCACTGCAATAATGCAATACCAGAGAAGTTTTACATGTATAATAGCAAATCATACACTGAACACATTCTGTGAGACTTTTCAACATTCATAGCTCTGCCAAATTATATCTAATTTTCTTCAATACAAAGCCGGATGCTACTTCTCCACAAGTGTTCTCCCACAAGTCAGTGAAAGTTCCAATCATCACTTGCAATGGCTGTACATCTATTTGAAGTAGATCAAGATTTTA
Organism: Pelecanus crispus; assembly: GCF_030463565.1. Lineage (NCBI taxonomy): Eukaryota > Metazoa > Chordata > Aves > Pelecaniformes > Pelecanidae > Pelecanus > Pelecanus crispus. The sequence continues at coordinate 37,610,052 of NC_134650.1, forward strand.
CTTTACTGAAAAAGGTGTGTGTGTGTTTGTTTTTTTCTCTCCCCCCCCCCCCCCCCCCCTTCTTAATTCTTTTTCTTTCCCACACACTTTCAGCAACAGTCGAAAATTATTGCATAGTGTTTGAAAAAGCTGGGAATATTTCAGCCCCTACGATGAATGTTTCTCAAAATAATGAGCATCTGAATACAGTTCTAGAAGCTTAACTGGGGTACTTTTGACCAAGTGTCTTTCTTACAATAGGTATTTACCTTTATTACATCTAATTTCATTATGTTTTAGAAGTTTACTCAAATTTTCCAGTAACATTTGCCCTATTACTTTCAACACAATATATGTCAAACTTCTGATATAGAAAATGCCAGGTGCATCCTGCCTTTCATTTTCATTTTTCCCTAAAGAAATCCTTAATTGTAATTTTCTCAAGTAATGTACATTACCTAGTTAAATGCAATTTAAAAAATAATTATCAGTAAAACTAAAATTTTATCTCCTTACTACTTGAGACCACATACTGTCTGAACTGATTCATATATATTCATAGTCGTAGGTTTAATTTTCTTGAAAGTCTCCTTAAGAGATTACTCATAGCTTACAAAAAATCAAAAGCATGAAGAATTTTGAGAGTGATTTTAAAAAGTCTTGTAATTTTTAACATACCTTTTGTCTCTAGTACTACTTTATTCCCCAAATTGTTTGAAGTTCTCCTTATCCTACTAGTCCCTTTAATCAACTAATGCTCTTTATGGATATCTATGAACTTCTTTTTGTTAATTCTGTATATTCTCGGTTGGTTGCCTTTTTGATTTTCCAATACAATGCACTATTTTAGTTTAACTTAAAACCATTTATTTCTGCTACTCTCCAATCATCTCTTAAGCTACATATTCCTATCTATAGCATACAATGTATAACAACTACTTTTTTTAGAGAGATATCCCTCAAATCCCTCTGTTGTAGGAAGCCTGCAACAATGGGGTTTTTTGCCCTTCCAGTAACCTTAACCATTACATTTCTTCATCCCTCAAAAACTGTTGTTGGAGCTCCAGCACATTTTGTCTGGTTTTGGTTATACTATTCCTCAAACAACCTCTCTGCAGTAACACCAGTTCCAGGCTCTTCTATACTAAGCTGGAGACACCCTTATTTTAAGCCTTGATATTTGTTAGGTTCCATAATGGTGTTTGGCAGACTTGCTGAGCCAAACACAGATCGTTTGAGCAAAGAGTTTCTGAGGCACAGACAACTGGCAGGATCAGCATTACTAGAGCTGGCAACTTTTTGAGCTGGTAACTTACTTGTAGCAAGATCAGAAAGAGTTCTGAAAGAATTTCCCTAAGATCTGTTACATTATTTTTTGTTATCAGTCTTAATTTTATTTTGAAGCAACCCAACAACAGACAATTACAAATCTTCTCAACTTGTTCTTCAAAGGAAACCAGACATACTCATACAGTATAAATATGACTGGTAAGAATATCAGCCAAAAAGCTTGATGGCTTACTCACAGGCTCTTGAATTCAGGTGCAAGCAACAGAAGAATATCCTCACTCTTGGGGCACTGTCAAGAAAGACTGGTTCAGATCTTTTCCCAGGCCCTGTGTTAATCTAAGTGGGGGGTTACTATCCTCCCAAGATTTCTAGGATGTTCTCCTTTCCTCCTGAATTGAGACACTATGTGAGGGCTCTGAAACTGGTGCTTTAACGAAGATTAGGGAATATAAAATGCAGTGAAAACCTGTACAAATGACAGTCATGTCTAGAGTTACAGACTAGAGTTACGAAGAGCACCAAAGTTTTTGAGCTGTGGCTTTAGTTAGGGAGGTCTGACAGAAACATGGGGATAATGGGAGATAACTAACAGAAGTGAGGAAATACGCTTTAAAATCATGCACTGCAAAATACGAGGGTCAGATGAACCTCACAACCAAGCTTTCTATCAGCTCCCCATGCTTGTAGCTGGAGTGCATGCAGTGAACTCCCAGAGGCTATGCAGTCCACTGTAACACAGTGTTAAAGGCTGTACTAGAACATGAACCAACTGCTCTATATTTCAGATGATGAAGTATCCCTGAAATAAACATTTTTTAAAATACCCTTTAAAGAATCTTTCATTTTATCTGAGTAATACAACAGCTACTTGGATAGTGAAAATGCTCCATGGCCACTACAACTTTGTGTTAGTACTATGAGACTCCAATCAAGAATTATATCTGCACGATCTTCTCCGTGCATCACAAGTTTCGATAGCATAGAACGGGCTTTTGTTACTTTTATTTCTATTCCACCTCTGGCACACACTTGCAATCTGAAATAATTAAGAACCAGTACACCAGAACTGTACCAAAAACATGGGGAAAGTATGTTCTTGGTTAGTATATCAATGGAATCAACTGAAGACTGAGTAGAAAGATCTCAGCTTTGGGGAAGTGAAGAGCGACAGTATGTCATACCATAAAATCTCATGTCAGCCTGAAGCATTTTCCTCATTTTTTCAAAATACATATTTCTATTTTTTTTAAAGTTTCTCTGCCTATATGCCATTACTACAAAACTTCAGAATAGCAGAAATTTTAAGTGCATTTAAAATACTAGTTAATCAGAAATTCTGGTAAGAGGCTTTATTAACTAGATTCTTCCAAAAGAAGAAATGGGAAATCTGCATCTTGAAATTGCCAGCCTCATTTGGGGAAGTGAGGCAAATGTAGCAATCTACTAAAATCATTTGGCTGTAGTAAGTAATTTTAATCAAATAGTTAGAGAGAATGGCATTGAAGTTAATTTCTGAAGTGTCATAAACAGATGGGAAATGTGTAGTGTCGAGACTGGTTGTGCACTTTTAACGCAATATCCTTTGCAGCCTGGATTGTGGTTTGATCAAGTCTAAGTGACATGATAAAAACAATTTTAATTTATTCTGAAACTATATTCACCTAAAGAATACACAATATAGCGAGTATGCTACACTCTTCAAAAGTGAGATTTGAGGCAGAGCAATATCGGGAACAAAAATAGCCAGACACCCACCTTCTTCTCCCCCTTAAAAGTTGTGGGGGTAGTACTGGGGGTTCACTTGCAAAATGGAAGTTCCACTGGGGATGCAAAACAAGCTTGAAATTTAAATAATCTACATCTTTTCTATTTTAGATTTAACTACAGCAGAACCGCTACTGCTCATTTCTCCTGCAGATCAAGGGAACAACATACCACAGTGTGGGGACAAAATATTTCAAGCAGTTTTTCATACACTGACAAGTAGTAAATTAGGGAATCTTGTAAGTACAATACAGTAGTCATCCCCTTCTATTGATCACATATAATTTACATCTTACAAAGATGTGAATTCTTGCATTCTCACTCCACAAGGAAAATCTCAATGATTTATTCATTTCAAATAAAAAATAGAAGGTAGATGAGAAGAATTACTTCACAGGCTGTAGCTTTCTCAGGGCACTAGTGCTAGGCTCTTCTTTCGCACTGCCCGAAGGGCCTTTGTGTGCAAGTCCCTCTAATTAACAAGGTGAATCATGCAGCAGTTCCCTAATTAGTGAACATGACAAGCCAATGGAAACAAGCAGACAAACCTGGCGTACGGATATGATCAACAAAAGGCACAGCAACACACTATTTTTTTAAAAAAAAAAAGTATATTTCATGTAAATAAAATACAAAAAGTAAGAGAACTAGAGTAATACGTAATTTCCCTTTTCATGTTTTATGCTTATTCCTCATTTATTGCAGATATAAATAACGACACAATAAATCAAGGTTTCCAACTGCAAGTCACACCACCTTTCCAAAATCAAAGAGTAGCTATCCTACATGAATGAGCATCTGCTTAAGGGGCATTATTTGTTTTCTCTCTTGTTCTTCTGCTTTAAAGAACTGCAGTTACATTAAGCTTAGCACTTTAAAAATCTCTTAATTCTATTAAAAATTATCTTTTCTTGAAATCCTTTTTCACCAATAGATGAAATGAGTGCAATAGTTGCACTATTATTATTACGTTATAAAAATGCCTACATTCCCAATATGTAATAATTTCTAACTTTTGTATAAGGATAAATAAATAAGTGAATAATCAAAGATTCAGATTTGCATTAAAAAGGAAGTGAGATGATCTAAAATGTACCTCCTTACATTCATCTTTTCAAGTAAAGTATTTTTAATCTTTCACTCTTCCTTCTGCTTTTCCCAAAAATACTCTCCCCATCTCTAAAACAACACATGGGGGTTTAATTAATTTTCAATTTATTGCAAATTGAACCTTTGATTTAGATGTTAACGATCCTTCAACATATTACAAGTCTAAAATGTGTGTCACCAACAGCAGAACCTAATGCTTCACAGAAAAATTCCACTATATTCTTTGCTCGCTATTCCTTGGCACATTATAATAAGCGAGGAAAGCTCCCCTCATTACAGGTTCCTCTTCCTCACAATCTTGAAAACAAGTATTTCTGACTTTCCTCTTCTAATTGGCTAAAATTTCCTTACATTCTAAAATTGATGTTCAAAATACTGATGTCTAAAAAAACCTCACTTTTCTGACCAGTCCAGTTTTAAAAAATATAGGATTAAAATACTGGCCCCTAAGTAATAATGGTTGTACATGCCTTTAAAGGTTCTTTTTTGGCTATAAATTTGAAGATTACTTAATGATGTTCTATTCTAGCACTGATTAACTGTTTCAAAGCAGTTTTAAATTCAGTGGAAAAATTCACAATAAATACTATCAAAGATCATGAGCAGAAAGCTAAAATCACTACAAGCTATTTGCCGTGTTCATTTTTTTCCCTTCTTAATATATGTGAACTTCCCCTAACTTCTCTTCGATCCCATTCAACGTAAGCATTCTTAGGACAGTGCAGAACAGCTTTAAACACAGGCTGAAAAGTATCCTCTTTTAGCATTCAGGCACAATGGATAATCTGCTAACAACTGAACTATGATCTGCCATATGCACAGAGGAAGTATTCAGCAAACAACCTGTCACAAACGCTTATTGTTTCAGTAACCAACTCACCAAAGGACTTCGCTTTATAAAATATATTACAAACTCTGGCACACAATTTATTATCAAAGACAGCTGTAATTAAATGTGAAACTACTGCAAAAAGAAAACAGATTCGGTGCATTAAAAAGCTTTACATTCTTCTATGCCTCTTAAAATCAAAGTGAGGAGATGGGAAATATATGCTAAATATGCAAAACCAGAAATTAATGCAAAATCACAAAATTTTTAGTTGATTTTCAAATAAATGGTATACATAACAGATTGTTTTATATATAAAATCACAAAAATATTTTGCATTTAAGTAAAAATGTTAAATGTAGCTGATAACAATAAATCATAATTGTCCACAAGAGATATTTTGATATGAGATTATATCTAATACCAGGGGGATGAATTCTGTTTCTTTTGAACACTGCTACTGATGTCAACAGAGTTACTCCAGAGTTACAATGGTGTGACAGAAAAGAATTCAATTTCCAGTATTTTAAATATGAGGAACATGCATTTAAAAAGTGACAGGAGCAAAAATGCACTGAGGCAAACAGGGCAAAAATAAAAATCCCATAGACAAAATAGTCAGATCATTCTTGTGTTTGCCACATAGTCTACCACATGTTCTCAGCATTCCTGAATTTCAGCATGCCTGCTAAGGCAGACATTTCCTTCTCCATCAGATTTAGGGGGTTTGTTTTTCAAATTTCAGTACTAACCAGAAATAATTTCTCCACATAGATAGATGGACAGATGAGCATTTTCTACTCAGGAATTATTTTTAATGCCTTGGTGAAAATTGCCTAAGGGTATTTATGAAATGTGCATTTATGCTTTTTTTTTTCCTTTTGTACAGCTGAGCAGATCACAGAAATCATCATATATTGTAATTTTCACAGAATCATCGACAAATTTAAGAAACGTATGCACTTTAGATAACCTAACAATGTACAAAATATTTAAATATGCATTATAATTGCTCTATATCCAAAACATAAAAAAATACAGAGCAGCAACGCTATCGTATATTACTGAAACCCCAGCACCTTCTACTGAGCACTATGACGGCACGCAACACACACAAAAGTTTAGCTCAATAGTGAAGTATATTTTATGTCTACGTAAATTACTGAGATTAAACCTTGACAAAACTGGGATTAACAACTGATCTCACAAAACTGTGCCAGAGAGTCTCCTGTGACCTGAAGTTACCTTGCTTCTCCGAGAAGTGACATCTCTTGTATAATCCAGACCATTGTTCAACTTTTGCATCCTAAAATAAGGCACAAGTTTTCAACTTGTGACTAAATTAAAGAAGTTTATAGGGTTAGCTAGTGGAGCTGCATGTTCTTCAGATGTTTTCCATGCAAGGTGGAGGTCTGTATCACTCTATCTTGCTGTCACCTAGATCATTAGAAAGGTTATACAGCTAAAAGATGCAAACAATTTATATTCTTAGAGGGGAAAAAAATCATCCCATATTTACGTTTTCTGACACACCCTAGTAAACAATGGATTCCCTGAACAAATTGCTTAAGAAGGAAAAACTGGCAACTGTGCAATGACAGACCATTATTAAAACAGAGAACAATTTTCTTGAATACTGAATTTACTCTTCCTCAAAATAGGAAGCTGAAAGTGTTTTACTTAATTATACTGCAGCATACACAGTGAAGTAGTAATGTATATTCAATAACCTTTCCTAATTATTACCTGTCACAGTAAGACACAGCAGATATCCCTATATATTCCACAGGTACCCTATACAGGGGAGCCTCACTTCTCCAGAGCTGGCAGATGTCCATTAGAGCCACAAAGTGGGGGGGTTCCTTATGAAAATATACATCAAACTTTTCCAGAATTTAAACACAGATTTTTAAAATAAATAGACAAAATAATCCTACTTCTCATAAAAATGGTCTCCGTTCTCACCAATCTCACTTCTGTTGTTTCTTATCAAGTGAACTTTCTCCCTCTCTCCTGTTGTCCTGTCCATGATTAACACCTGAGTTTGGTTTTTATGTTCAGTCTAAATTCCCGTTTTGTATATTTGACACCTTCCTAAAGCTTACTTAACTTGTCTGACATGTTTGCCAGATATGAGCACTTCTTCCAGGATATATTTTTTTTTAAATTATTCTTACTTTTCAGGAAATTAATAGATTTTCATGCACCTTGACATGTGAATATGACTTCTGGCCATAGAGGGTGAAAACCCCTTTAAAACCTGATAGTATGTGAAAAAAGATGATTAAGAGAAATCTTCAGAAATCTACATGGTGTTATTTCTGCTTCAAGAATATATCTGTCTGTTCTGAATATAAATAGATGTACTAGTTGCGAAGGGAAAGGACATAGAAGCATAAGGAAGCCCACTCTGTACTTCAGATTGCAGAGACATGAGAAAATCTAAATAAGCAGAGTCAATAAACCTATGAACTGTAATTGCATCATACTGTTTTTCAATTCGCTTCACTTCAATCCTACAGATACTGACATAGCAGTCTTTAGGAAGCTGTAACACCTCAGTGTATAGACACTCGTCAGCACCAATATATAACATACTCTCCCGTTCCAGAAAATCCCATTTGCATCTTTCCGACCATTTCCATGGAAAACTAGAAGTTTAACTGCCAATTCAGCAACAAATCTCAACACTAAATGAAAACGTAAGTTTTACAAATCATTACTCAACTGGCTAATAATATTAACAATACAGTAATGCCTTTTAAGTGTTTATATTTTAGAGATAATCATTTCTACCTTTAATAAACACATACTTGAGACAAAAATGACCATCCTGTTTACATTGTGAATGGCAATAATACCTTTTGTTTATTTAAAAAAAATTACTGTTACTAAAGGGAAACTACTTTTTCAGGGTATGTTGAGCAGTAGTATCTCATCATTCAACTAAGATGATGTAACTATTGGGAGACCCTTTCACAGGCTGACGCAAAGGTATTTTTAATGATAAGGCTAAACTAAAAATAGGAAATAGATGCTAACATACCTTTCATAACCTCTACATGTCACTGAGCAGCCACCTGGCTTGTAGTTTAGGAGAAGAGTATGCATATAACCTAGCTACAGACAGAAATGTTTAGTATTTACTAAGTCAAAACTGACACTTTTTAACATACTGTTAACTCTATTAAATATTCCTTAAAACTCTACCACAATAAACTACCTGAAAATGATAACAAAGCTAATGTTCACATTACTCCACAATAAATACTTACATACGTAAGTACATTAACATAAATTGTCACACCCCAGCACAGACAGACAGGAGATGTTGACGAACCTTGTAGGAAAATTATAGCATACCTTTACAAAGCAGATTTGCAGAATCAGATTATTTCTTTGTATCTGATTTTACAATCTGGTAAATAAAATATCCTTCAAGAGAGCTGTGAAAATTAATTCCTTGTGTATCTTATGAATTACGTGGAGATACACAAAAGTACTGCATGCACATATATAAAGTCTCTCAAAAATGTGCTGGCAAGGAAACTTTAAATTACTCTTTTTAAAATTTTACTACTACAGTTCCAACTTTAGCCTTAACTCTGCTCCCATGAACTCTTTCATCCTCCTTCCACTAACAGGCTAGAAACAGATCACAGATTTTACAAAAAGCAGAACGTTCTACGAAACGTATGCATTTCAAACGAGGTCCTGCCATTGTAAGATGACAGAACATGCAAATACCCTTCCAGACCACAGCCGAGAAGTAGACGGGGGGACCACGGGCAGATCTTTGTACGTGGGTTTTGCACAAAGAAGAGACTGAAGATTTGTCAGCAGGAGGCATGCAGCTGATTGCTGATGGCCAGCTGCCTGCTGCCGGTGCAATGTGCAGCACCCAGACTGAGTGGGCAGAGGAACAGAAGATTTAGTAGGTGCGTCTCGATCCCCTTAGGTTATATCATGTGATGCGGAGCGCCCGGAGGAACTGGGGGCAGATGAAAGCTGGCAGCTGTGTGCTGCCGCAGGCGCTCCAAGGCTGCCAAACAGGGCTTACAAACATGTTAGCTCAGCGGCAGAATTAAAGCCCTCATTCAGGTTTATTTTGGAGTAAGAAACCAATGTGCATACAGGGGATGGGGGAAAACTGGCCCTGCAGGCTGAAGCCTAAGTACACCTTGACCTCTCCTTGCAAGCTTCTATATTGTAGGGCAGGCTTGACTAAGGGACCAAAACATCTAAATAATAATTTAGATTGTTGTCCAAGCAACCTCCTCAGCTTCTGACAAGCAGACACAGCTGGCATTTGTGCTGCCCTCTACTTATTAAATAGGCAATCATATTCTAAAGTCTAAAGCACTATTATTTTGCCAGATCAGCAGGCAAGTAAATCTGTTGCAGTGTTCAGATAAACAGTTATGTGATTTTTTTCCACGGTCATGGCTTGCACCAAACGGAATTATCACTCTTTTTTTTTTTGGCTGTGCCAGAGTGACAAAGAAGAGCTGGAAATTCAGTCCTGGCACCTTCCTTTGCAGAAATTGATCTGATCTATATATCTATACATGTATATATTTAGATATATAAAAAGAATTTTAAAAGCCTTTTGGAAAAGGAAGTACCATTGCATGCATTCTTCAGTGCCTCTCATGGAACCTCTGGATCCAACTGTCAATACTCAGGAGAGGCAAAGCCAAACCATCCTTATCACAATCTCACACCGCAAAGGTGGAAGAAAACACCCTTATCTCTTCTCTCAGCTCTGTTGTCTGGGCACCCAGAAGTGGTTAGAAAAAGGGGGCTGCCACCCTCCACTTGTTTAGCAGTGCCTCAAAATCCAAAAGCAGTAGCACTGGTTATTCCTACAGACATAGAAGGAAAGCCGCAGGGGATCTGATGGGCTGAAAATTCTACTGTTACTTTCCTGTGGTAGAAAAGTCAGACACCGCCTTCAGAGAACTCATTTTGCAAGAGAGAGTTCCTGCTAGAGTATTTTGGTGAGATACAGAAAAGCAAAGTCACCTTCAGCTTCAGAAATTCTTTACAAAATTTTATACCATTCTAAACCCAAGTTCTGGAAATTCATATTTAACTAGTCCTGTTGCTTTATAACAAGAGACTACTTGTTATAACAATCTTTTATTAGGCAGGACTCCATTGGTGTGTATGCAGTCTGGAAGACAACGTAAACAACAGGGATAGATTTCTCCTCCCCTGCCTCCTTTTCAGCTTTTTTAAAAAAATGAAATCCATTGGCTAGAACAGAATTTGAAAATGAGTCTCGAGTTTTCCTCACTAGTTTTATTTGAAAATTAGAGTACACACTTACTTAAAATTTTATTGGGAAAGGTGAGAAAACAAGTAAGAATCTCAAAAGTAAAAGACAACTTTTACAAATGTCTACAACTCTCACTTGTTTAATGTCCCCAAATTCTCCGAGAGCCTTATGGAAACCTTTTGCTATCAAGATAAGACAATTACTATCTTTCATTTGCGTACATAGCTGCTAATCATGTCTTAAATGGCAGATTGTATCAGTACAAATACATTTATCATACAAAAATCTAAGGAAATTACACTGCTGCTATGTTAATTTGAAGTCTGCTATCTTTCAAATACCTCTTCTAGAGTCAGTTTTACCCTGATATAAGACACCAGCTAAACAATGAACAATGCTTGACGAGACAGCTTGTTTTCTGTTCCTTCCTCTTGTCATACTCACCTGTCCCACTTGTTTTGCATTAGCCCCTGTTCTCCAAGGTATGCAACCTCATTTATCTGAGCTTGTAAACATCCCACATACAAAGACTCACAAGTCTGACCTGGGTCTTCGTGAGGTAGTACAACACAACGACATAATACTAATGACCCTTCTCACACAATGCATTCAATTTGTATGTAACTAGTGAGGGAGTGAAGGAAGTTCTAAGAATTTGTTTTCTAGATAGCAAGAATAAACAAACATAAGAAGAGTGTTCTTACTTTATATTATAAAGATGTATCAAGTACAGAAACAGTTTGTTACTTAAGAAAAGCCATCTATTTAGCTCATGTATCAGTAAAACAGCATTTACTTTTAGAATGCTAAAACCAACAGTTATAATCACTCACAAAAAATAAACATTCATGTTAACTAAACAAGAGCTAGGCAGTGTATGACACTAAAATCATGAATCATTATGGAACTCCACCAATATGATTTTACAGAAGAAAGTCATTATGTTGGACAGGATTGGATTTAATTTAGATTTCTGCTAGACTAATGAGGTAATCTTGGGTCAAGCTTGGGTTAGAGAAAAGACAAAAAAAATCTGGCCCTTGACTCAACTCTAATTAATATACATTTTACCTAAGCAGGAATAAAACAATTTGACTCAGTTGGAAAATATTATGGCCATTCCTTTGATCTCCTGGCATTTTTCTGTCAATTACCCAGTTTTCTGACTCTGTGTACAGCAAGGGTAACACCACACTTCATCTGCAGCCAAACAACTGCCATCGCTTCTGCTCTAAGCACAGGAAAACAGGTTGGAAGTGTCATAGTCTTCAATTTTACAAAGAGACATGCAAAAAGTTCTGCTTAATAGTAAAACTACTGTTGCCTGAAGTTCTTCAGGATGTGTAGAATTCATGGCAGGGTAATGCCTTATCCTTGGAAACACAGGAAATTTTTTGGCAAAACCCACTGTCTTTAAACTAGTATGAAATTTTGAAGATCTACACACTGAGATTCATATGCAATAAAGTTATTACTGGTTATAGATCTTCTTGTTTCTTCAGCAGCAGTATTTGCACATGCAAATACAATACCATTCCTCCCCTGTCCTTCCCAGGAGTTCATAATCAACTCCAGTTATCAGAATTTGTGACTGTTTTCATAATATATGTGTACATCTAAAGTAGTATCTACTCAAAAGGAAAAAAATACAGTTAACATAAAAGCGGTAAAGCTTGATAATGCAGCAGGATTTTAATGAAAGTATTTTGACTGATAACAGACAGGACCACTTCTCTCCGAGATGCAAGCTTAACACTAACATTTGAAGTCATTGCAACAACTTTGTAACTTCAGGAAAACCTTGTACTCTAAAGCCAAATCCACAGTGGTATTGCATGGGCTTAGTACCAGAATAGTCTCAGCATTTTTCTGAAGCATTTTTCTGGGTACAAACAATAGACCTGCAGTAAAGGGAGAGTGTAAACAAAGTGACTTTGTTATCTAACCTTCTACATGTATTGACAAAAATGCTTGCATTCCTTCTACATCACAGCTGTAGTGTTGGTAACCTGATGCAGAAAACTATTTATGAAACAACTCAGTTCTCAGGAACCATTATTGCCTAAATGTTGCACTACCATTACTTCAGGTATCATATTCCTAGCTTTTCCTTCTTTCTACCTACTGACCTTCAGATGGGTTAGACAGCTAAGTGGAAATTTAATTTAAACTTATTTCTGTCCAAGTGCTCCATTTCTCAGTGGAATGTTTTATAAGAAACCTTTTTAAGAGAAGATTGTGGCTTTTGATTCAATATTTTTTATGTCAGGCAAGATAAAATAGAAAACTTCTTTAGACTTCTCATCACAAGAGATACTGCATTACTAGTACAATCTTTAAGGAATTTGCTAAAAAGGTGAATAAATGAACTTACCAAACAAAACAAAATCCTTTTCATTTGCTTTTAATTTCCAGTAACGCCTTATGAAAACAGGGAAAACTGTAGTAAACTATTATTTAAATATTTTAAAAGAAACCACTCCTACTGAGTTGATAAATAAATATTAATGTGGTGACAAGAAATGATTTAGAGTAAAATTGTTGTCATAATCTAATTGTTAAATATATAATGCTGGAGTTTCAGTAATACTGCTAGACAAGTTACCATTTTATGTGGGATTTAAAATTTCTAAGGCAGTGTAGAGCCACATAAGATATGCATCATATGATGTACACATTTCATTATTATTTTTAAGTAAGAGAAGGATCCTATGGCTTCTTAGAGAACTGCTAACAGTCCAGATATTTTTGTGCATATAACTCAGGAAAGCATACACTTCAAAATCTGAAACTTAGCTGAGTAAGACTTGTTACAGAAGACACTGCAGGCATGGGGGATGACAGTACCCAAGTAGAGTGGTCACCACAGTGCTGCAGTGGATACAGTTCCTTCTGGGAGTATGGAAAAGGCCTGCCCCAGTCTGCTTATGCAAGAACTGGGTACTCCCAAAGCTCCTAGCAGTGTAACAGTCACAACAGCAACCCGCTTAAATGCATATCACTGCTAAAGGACTTTATCCAGTCCTAGAAAGACGGGCTATCTGTGCTGATAAAGGTATGTAAAGGGCTGTCTTCTGTCTTCCCTTGAAATCAGTAAGGCTTCTGTATTATGAATATTAGCAGGTCTGAGATTTCACTTGCATGGTTAATGAGTACATCTGAGAATAGAGTCAACTGAGTGTTATCTAAACCGATCTAGGTACTGGATACATGCCCAGACATTTATGGTGTCTGGTTTAAGTTTTTATTATTATGCAATATACTTGGTTGGTGATGACACAAAGATTTTAACCAAGTTAATCTTTCAGGATCAAGCTCAGCTACTTGGCTTTTTAATTTGAAAGATTTTTAGCCAACAGACACTGAATATGTAGAAGAATATCCATGACAGAAAGGATGTTTAGGATCTCACCTCCCCGGTCTTTCTTTTAAATAATTTATATTATTAATTACTAGGTGTTGACTCAATTATTCCTAATCATGATCTATTCCTGCTATCAGTTATATGGCCTGTTTTATACCCCATTCAATGAACTCTTTTAATGGAAATTAGAGAACTCATAATTTCTTTAACTTGTATTTGTGACTTCCCCTGCTCCCAGATTACATAAATCACAGTGCATTTTCTAAAACTTGATTTTAAAAGCTTTAATCATGCAATATGTAGTAGACACTGCTCACAAATGATGCCATTTCTTACATTAAGTTGTACTGAGAGTCAAACATTTCTGAATTTATGTTACAAAACAATGTAACAAGTAACAGCTGAAGAGCAGCATTTTTCCCTGAAATAGTCTCAGTCAAAAATATTTTTCACTAGTTTATTAAATAGGTTTACCATTAAAACAATCATATAACATCCACTGACATAAAGCTGCACCAATTTAAAAGTGTGAAAGTAAAGGCAGAGTATTAAGCAATATAAACCCTCACAGGCACATTATCCTACTGCTTGCACACAAGTCCATTTGAAACAGGTTAATGCTAAAGCAAAATAAGTCAATCAAACTGAAATCAGAGTGGGTTTGGACTGACTTAACTAAAACAGTGCTAGCCCATGTGTGAATGAAACCTGACTGTTATGTCTGGTGTCTACAGTAAGACCATATGTAGATGGACCTTCTGTTTGTTTAGGTTAAGTATTTAAATGCAATTTAAACTTGATTTATGCCAGATTGGTTTAAACAATATGCAGAGTGGTTTGAAGACTGCTTAATAAATGGAGTAAGACAGTTACAGAACAAAACATAAAATAATCTTCACCTTACCAAATTAATTTTTAAATGTGTTCAAAGGACATAGTGATCTCCCTCTACATATTCTTGATGACACCAATATGCAAGAAGGGCACTTCTTAATGGTAGAAGTCCTGTGAAGGAAACTGAACTATTTTTTTTTTCTTTTTAAATTGGGAAGAAAACTAGAACATTATGGAATGAAAGACTCCAAAATATCCATAAAGGAGAATGTTTTGAACAAATACACTTTGCTAGTCTTCCTTCCTCCCCTTCATCCTATTATCCTTGTGATGGTACCTTTATTTTGCATTCCAAGACAATGTTTTCTAGAGTTCTTTCAATGTTTTGAAAAGTTTTTTCTTAAAGATTGAAAAGACTTTCTTAAAGACTTCAAATTACTTCCTTTGGCATTTCACTTTCTCCCTCTGACTTTTGTCTTCATTAAATATCTTGGGCTATATTCTCTTTATCAGACTTCATATATTGGTTACATTTGGTTTAGATATTCATCCATTTCTATCTGGCAGGGGACCAGGGTACAGTATTGATCAAACTCAGTTTTGAAGAGGATGGTTCCAGACTGCCTGGTTAGCAGAAGGAATGCAGTAGTGCCACTGTTCAAATGCAGACTGTGAAGTCTGAAACATTATCCATTTCCAAAACATAATAATGAAATTACCAGCTGCTTTGCTGATATGAAAAACAAACTATCTGACAATCATATCATTAAACAAGTAACACAAGCTAAAAATTCTGCAGGTTTCTTGGATGCCCTCCTTATGCTTTTGAAAACACTACCTAGTAGCCACGTTACTATGAGCCAGAAGAGTATCTGACCAACAAAGGTCGTCAGGCAATACTCAGGACATGGAAATAATGGAAACACAGCTTCAAAACCAGCTTATTATCAAAGCTGACAGTATTATATTCATCAGCTTACACAAAACCTGGAAGAAACCCAATTTCTCTCTCAGTTATGGGTCATATGCACATTTAAGAGTATCCCAGCTGGCGGTGAAGTTTTGAAATTTTAAATTTTTGTAGGAGTTGATTCAAAACTTTTAATTTCAAATAACAAAGCCATGCCAAAGACACTCTATCTAATTGACTTTTTATACTATAAAATTGGTTATTTTTTATTTTGGCAGTGCCAATACAATTTGGGAGATCAGCATATTCAATATCCAATGCAGAAAAAAATATGAACAATATTAAACCAAAATCTTGCCAGTCCCACCTCCCCAGTCCCCTTTGCAAAAGTTAATGCAAAACAATATGTTTTTATTAAACATATTTGAGTATTTTAGGAGAAAGTCTCTAAACTAGTTGAAGAAAGAGCTTTAGAACCCTAATTACTAAAAACAGAGACATGCTTATATCTTATGGTTTCAAATATGTAGAGTGAAATTCAACTTCAGAGAGGGGCACGGTGCCAGCAAATTATATACTTTCATTAGAAGGATGGGAAAAAAGGCAGGGCTAATGTACAAAAGAATAGGGTGCAGCACTCAAACAGAAAACCTAGTATTCATTCCACATTTACTCAGACATGTTATCATATCCAGGAACACCACTACTTTAAAATCACATACCAGTTTGATCTAAGCATTTTTAATTAGGTTACCACCAAAATATTTGCTATGTCTCTACTAATACCACTATTACCATTACTCAGAATACATTTCATACACTTTCTTTTATTCACATGTCAGCACAGCGTCACTCCCTCTAGTGGGTAAGAAACACAGCTTATATGGACAACCCAAACTTTCATAAAAGGGAGAGGTATTCCTGCAGCTACAGCAACACTGGCTAGACTGCAAGTCTTCTACCAGAGTTATAAAGAGAACCACTGTTTCACTTTGACTACTAGAAAATGTGTTTTTACTAGCCCTGTTGCTTGCTTTTGCTTCCTCAAGTTTCCAGTGGCCAAAAAAGAATTACACTGAATGCAAATATTGTGGCAGCAAGAAATGCATTTATTTCTAGCTTGCTTTCACTTCCAGCAGCACGGTAGTTTTAGTTCTCAGCTCAACATCAAGTTTTGCCTGCCATCAATTACTTTCACAAATCTGATTCTTCCTTTGCATATACTGGCTACATACTAAACCCAAGTAGTGAAATCCCGTGTCTTTTCCTGCCAAATAACTTGATTACTGTATTTCATTTGAATACTTGCTTGACAAACACGACTCTGGAAACACTAAGGCATGGCCTAATGTTTACAAGAACTCATTTCAGCAAATCTTACTACATAATCACATAATGAAAAAAAAGACAAATAAAACTCAAACAGGTACTTGAATTTTTTTGACTGTTACATCTATAAAATCTGTATAGCTAACGGAACTACAGAATACTGCCAACAGGGAAACAAAACAGGAAGAACAGGTCAATACAAAAGAACTTGTTATATGCATTTTTCCATATATATTACCTTCCTGTGTATAATTATTACCTTCTAATGCATATTGTCCAAAGAAGTTGGCTAAAAAAAATGCGCATCAGTTTGCTGCAAATGATGTCGCTAATTTTTTAAAATAGGAATGACTTTCAACTGATAGATATTTTAGTCCTTCTAATTGATTTAAGTTACAACCTGATCCTAAGCCATGAGATGCCTTAAGCAAAGGACAGACGCTCTCATTTACAGCAAATTAAGGTACTCAGTAGTTCACAAATTGTTACTTTTAGAATAACATATCAAAACTTCAGCTGAAATTATTTGATAATTTTTAGATTATTGTAATTTAGACTGATGAGTAAATAGTCCAGTGAACCACACTGTAGAGAAAATGACTGGCAATTACATTACTTGAAAGACTGTTACCAGAACAAAATTGTTAAGTAACATATTTCTAAGAAAGTGACATTTTACAAAAAGACAAAGGCATATATTTTCCACCAAAATCTAATGCTGCTGTCATCAACAACCCAACAAAAGCTACAGCTACCTAAAATGGAAATGAAAATGTAATGTATGGAAATATTCTCTTATAAAATCTCCTTAGGCTTCACATGTATTAATGTATTAGTTTGCAAACATTAAGATCAAAGGCAAAGCAACAAATACATCCTAAAAAGTTTTTAGTCAGATTTTTATTAACGATATACAAGTAGCAAGGCATAAAAAATTAATATGTTCAAGCCTTGAAATGTCAAGTGTAATGATCTCTAGCTCTGCTTACCTCCTTTGCTTTTTGTTTCAGTCTAGCTTGCTCTGGGTCTTCTTGCCTTGAGCGACTCTACATATTTAAAAAAAAAAATGGGGAAAAAAGGTTAACAGATGGTTTAAGAACCCCTCATCTGTTGCAGTAAGTTAAAAAATAGTAAAGAAAGGGGAACAGGATACAAGGTGTCAAAGATGGGATGCTTAAATTCATAGAAGTGCAATTTCAAACCCATAGGCCTCACCCAAAAGACTGTTAAATATTCAGTTGTAAATAAGATCTACCCTAAATTTAAATTTAAAAAAATACCATGTTTTTGTCAATGCTAAAGTTTCCATACAGGTTTAGATTTCAATTAATATAAACAAATTCAAGCATCCAAGTGCAGAAATGACACCCTTTCCATTATCTAATCTTTTTAATTTAAACTCCTTACAGTCACTTATCTTCACTGTTTGCAACTAAGCTTTTATTCAGCTGTTGGTAGACAATGTGGAGGAAACAGTTGTAAAGTCACCCTCCCAAACAGTAAATCTTCATAACAAAGATGTTACTATCCATATGAGCTTACTTTGAGTACAGCATAGAAATCCACATAAGTTAAACTCATTCATGCACTACTAATAATATTAACATCGTAATTTTTAAAACTGGAGAAATATTGCCAAAATGGCAACTTTTGCCTTTTCCTTCAAACCAGGAACAGTATCTCTAAAAACCCATTAAGAATAACTGTTTAATTGCAATAACAACCCATAACAGTACATTTCTTCAGATACAAACTGTTTTACAACCATATGTTAAAACTATTAAATTCTTATTTATGCTCACTAAGCATATTCAAATTGATGGAATTCAAAACTCGACAGGTAGATAATATATGCATTATACTTTTTTAATTGCATGATTGGTCAGTATTCAGAAAAGGTTGCATGGAAAGTTGTAAGCTGCTGCAATAAAACTTGTGACAGCCATGTAAAACTGTTGTTCCCGATACCTGAAAGATGTAATTGTTTTATTTCAGTATTTCTTTGGGATTTAAAGTGGTATCATTTACACAGCTCCTAAAGGAATAAGAATATCTATGCCCTCTCCCATCTATCTTTCTCCGCTGAAGACAGACCTGAAACTAGCTAGAATACTAGCTTGCAAACTTAAATGTGCTCACATTTTTTCCTGTTGTTTGAATTTTTCATAATATATTCTGTTCAGAAGTTAAAAATCCATGAAGAAAACCAAAGGGAGATAGGTTTTAAGGGTAAGGGGACATATAATATTGTTGATACACCTAGATAGAGCCTTGACTCTGATTTGGCAGACAGGGCACCAATGACACTGAATTCTCTATCCTTATTCCTGTTTGTTTTTTTTTTTAAACTGGGATTATTTTTTCAGCTCATATAGCACACACTAAAACGCAGTGATAACAAAGCATGGCCAAATCAAACATTAATGAGATTTTTTAGAAGATATGCTTGACTCTTCCACTGCACACATTAGCTTCACCTTCTAGCACCACCTACTAGCGATTTTGTGCCTGTTAGCATAAAAGGCGGTTTGACAGGATAGTGTCTGGAGTAAAGTAATAAGAAATGAAAATCTGTAGATAGCTAATGACCAAATTAGACTCACATGTTGTAGTTGTGCCAACCAAGAAAGAAACTCCAACTTAACTTAGACTGAGATTCCTTCTAACTGCTGTGGTCAGACAAAAAGAAAAATGTAGATAAGCTGATCTACTTAATGTTTAAAGAACAAAAAGGCATTCATGAAATATGTGGATCTGCCAGAGAGCTGGGAGTCTATTCAGTAGAGCAATTACTAAGAACTTGATTATATTTATACCTATTAGGTTAAAAACAAACAAACAAACAAACAAAACCATTCAATGAGTTGCTTCTCTAGGAGATGGACGTAGGTATTTATGAACTCAGCTGCACTAGGTCCTTGCTCTGTCATTTTGTGATGACAACTGAATCATTGTGTGCCTCAGTTTCTCCAGTATGAGGTATGGGAAAAACATATTTAGCCCTTCATGGGTTTTGATGATAAATTTATAAATGTACAATGAACTTCTATTGCCTTCTGAGTCTCACAGTGAAAGCAATACAGAAATACAAAGTATTGTTATGCTACTGTATGAAGCTGAATCATTTGCCAAATGCAAAGTACAAGTTAAAAGCACTTCAGCTTAAGGAGAAAGCAGAGTGTCCTAGGAGAATCAAGCTGAGACTTCTAATATTGTTACCAAGTTTCTGCAAGAAATTGATAGAATCCTGGAAAACATACCAGATTTACATTGTGTTTGGGGACATTGTAAGAAAAATTAAAGCAATAGATGCAAAGGAACATTGCAACTTCCTGGACTCCGTAAGTGAAGCAAAAACTCTGAAAGTGCTACAGATTTTAAAAAAAAAAAACAACCAAACCAAAAACCCCCCAAAAAACCAAAACCACACACAACCCAAACCCCACCCCATATTTAAAAGTTGGGGCTTTTTTTTTTTTAGTTTTTCCAGAAACTGACCTAATAAAAGTAGATCTGGAGTTCAGGATAATCTGAATAAGCAGACCCCAAAAGCAGGCAAAAAAGCAGATGATCTACTCTGTGTAAACCTCCAGCTTGTTCACAGTAAATAAACAATAAAAATTATTGCAGAGGTGAAAACAGGTACTCAGCTCCTGACTGATGTTAAATACAGGAATTTTTTTGGTAATGAAGATTTAAAATACCAGGTGATGTTAGATGTATAAACCCAGATTGAAGCTGAAGGTAGAACTACCTTTACATTTAGAATAACGCAATGAGTTTCTGGTGGTTCCTTGAACCCACACCAAATGGCCTTTTCCAAGAGCTCAGGCTAGCTCTTGTTTCAACCAAGTAGAATTCCAACTTTACACTGGACGTGTCATTACTCATATAAGTAACACTAGTAAAATTAAGGAAGTTAACTGTCATTTTCTGGGTTTTTTTTGTGTTCAGATAGATTTTAATAGATTTTTTTAAAAAAACACAGATGGTTAAGAATAAAATAACTTCCTGCTGACTACCATGTCAGTTTGCAAATCAGTAAGCTTCAGAAATAAAATCATCAGCATATGGAGGCTAAAATGTGTTAAAGTATAAACATTGACTATTTTATTAATTCTTCACTTTACGCTCTAATGTAAATTATAAAAGCCTTCTTCAATACCAATGCAACAAAGATTAAAGCAAATATAAGCAAATGAAAATGTCAAGCTTAATAGAGGTGCCTAAATAAGCTTTAAAAAATGTCACTGGCTTCTCTTTACATTCCATTCCACATGTGAACGTCTTTTCCTTCATTTGAAGAGTTTGAACAATTTTGCTGCTGATCAGCTTTTGTAGTGCTTGTCTGTATCTCACCATTTTTACTCACCAATTATTTTAATATTTTACACTACCTTTTGTCAAGCTACTGACAAATCATTCCTAGGTTTTTTTAATTCCAGTTTAAATTTTTTATTCAAAGTCATCTCATATTTTTGGTTTTGTCTTCCTTTCTCCTTTCCCTCCAACATCCATATCGTAATATGCTGCATCTCACCTGTTTCGTGAAACATGTTTTTCCAAAATCTTCTAATGCACCAATGCCTCCTTCCTCTAAAGCTTTGGAAACACCCACCAATAACAGAACCCCCCAACTCAAATACTTTCAAGTTTTTCACAACTCCTTTCCCTTCCCCTCTCTATTCTTCATGTCTAGATCTGTAAATAAAGAAATCTGGGTTTACATAATATATTTTCATGTTGATGAATAAACACCTTTAGAAGCAACCTAGCTTCCCATAGTAATTTTAGAGAAACCTAGGACTGATCCTAACCAGATAACATACTTTTAAATACATTAAATGCTGTCTCCTACTGAGAACTTATTCACCAAACCAGGTTTGTTAACATTTCTCCCAAACATAAACTACTTTTATTAGACCAGACAGCCTGATATTTTAATTGTTAAGAATGAAAGTACTTTGTGTTAAGAGAACCTGCTATCTTATTTATCTGAAAACTGCATAGATCACATTAGGTCTATGGAAATATTAGACTTTGAAAGTATGAAAAGCAGCATATGTTAAATGTGTATTCAAAACACATTAGAAACGTGGGGTTTCATTTACATGGTACCAAACTCTTTAATGCTCCAAACCTCAGCTTTTCCCTTTGCTTGTGTTAAGGAAGAATGCCACAAAAACAGACATCTAATTACACATGTAACAGTGTAGTTTTAAGGAGGGGATTTTGTATTTCATAGAATTGCCTTAAATTAGTAAGTAACAGTATTTTTAAAATAACAAGGATATCTATAACTCATCTAATTCTTAAATACATGCAAGAATTTTTGTTTAAAATAGGAGGATACTCAGTGCATCTATGCAGATGGGCAGACCAACAGTCCTTCTGATTTATTTAAT
The DNA here is from genome assembly GCF_030463565.1 of Pelecanus crispus. Lineage (NCBI taxonomy): Eukaryota > Metazoa > Chordata > Aves > Pelecaniformes > Pelecanidae > Pelecanus > Pelecanus crispus. Next base: position 37,632,147 of record NC_134650.1, read on the forward strand.
TATGATTATTCAGTATTTTGTTGTAATTTGTAATGTCAAAGCTGCACTGTTGTTACTTTTTGTCCCACTAACAAAAAAATTTTCTATTAGATTTATAATAATTTTGAAGTCTCAGCTTGTTACATCTGTGGTAGAAAATGTCTCACAGGGTCTTTTCCTCCTAAATACATGTCTCCTGCATTTAGCAACATCTGATCCCAGTTAAGGCACTTACAGCTCTACTCCCCTTTCCCAATACATATACTGGGAGTCTTTAATGTTTCAAATTCATCTTTTTTCATTAAACAAAGTTAAGAGTCACAACTGCAGGTGCAGTACTACTGAGAGCCACTGCTGTGCCAACAGTTTCAATTTTAAACCTATTTTTCCCCATTGATGACATTAGAACTTCACCCACGGCTGTACCAGCTTATAACTTTCACTTTTAATTAAAGAAATTAAATTGACAACATGAAACACTTTGCTTTCACATTAACTTCCACTTTTTATTAACAAAACTAAAAGCAGCATAGCTGAGGGTAAAACCCTATTCAGAGCTATGACCACAGTGAGGTGGAATGCAAGAGCACAGGTCTAAAAAAAGATTTATTTTAAAATCATTAAAATTGAAGTAACAAATTTTTAAAAATTCAGAAAATTATTTCAACACAATAATTCCCTCTTTGCTCTCCTCTCGTTAGAAGTGAGTTATAAGTTTCCGTTCAGAGAGTGCTTCATCTCACAGAAAGCTGCATTACATCCACTGCACTCTCAGAAGAGAGGGAAAAGATTAAATTGGCATGACGACTGAACTCATCTCTGGCTCAAAGAGGTAGCCCCTTCAAGTAACGACAGGACGTGTGTGTAAGGAAATCTGCATTGCCAGATTTCAATGATCTCTCTCCAATAAAAAAGCCCTTCAGCCTATAGCGCTATAAGATCACTATCACCCATAAATGCTAAGTAACTTTGCAAACACCACCAAACATAATTTTCCATTTACTTATGTAATATTCTCTTTACAGAATAGATCTTACTCCTGTGATAATCGTATTTAAGACCCCAAAACTTGACAGGCTTTTGCTACTAATACATAACATTCAAAATAATAGACTAATAGAATGTATATATTGGAAATTAATTTTCAAAATTAATTTGATAACAAAATAAACATGCGTTTAGCCAGTTTGAATAGATGAATTAACACAGCAATTTTAACATGATCCACTTTATTACAGATTATATCATAGAAGCATCATTCATTGATTTTCTGAAAACAAGGACAACCCCAAGCTGTACCTTTCCTGTAGAAAGCACCACTCTCTCCCAAAACCAATTCAGAAATAAAACCAAACAATAACAAAAATATCAACTACAAACTCCCATTCCTCCTGCTGCCAGAAACATTTCCATTATTAGCCCAGAACCAGAACCCCATTCAATTTGACACACACAACCTCACTTTCCAGATTTTGGAAATAGCTATGAAAGCAGCAAGGAACACATCCTTTACTACAGCAAGACCTGCACTTTTTTCTTTTTTTCTTTTTTTTTAGAAAGTCCACACAACACACACCATGTCAAATGTAAAGGTAAATTCTTCAAGTGATTTTAGTCTGGCTTTTGACCTTTCTGCATTCTTAAGACTTTCCTTAGCTCTTCTTGCAATTTCCCATACCAGCCACCAAAGACAGATTCAAAAGACCTCTGCTTCTGCACACATGTGGAAACAACAGCCAGTGGGTTCTTACTGGGAAAACAAACAGGGGTGAAGAGTTGACTCTCCCAAATATTCCCTTTAAAGAGACTGCACTCTACATATATGTTTATATACAAGATGACCCCTCATTGTGCCATTATTATTTTACCCTATTATTCATGTATCAGGAAGATAACCCAGAAATCACGACAATCAAGGCAGCTGCAGTCTCTCCCTGTACAGCTTATATATTTGACACATCATATTATCCAGATGTTTGAAACAGGAGCTGTTGCAGCAGCAGGAGGTGACTGGATCTCACGGTTTTGGGTCCAGTATGTCTTTAAACACTTCTATTACGAAAAGAATCACTAGGAAGTAAATTAGCGAAATGCTTTGGGCCATACATTCTAGGTTGGTATGCATACATTGTGGAACATGATGCAGAGATCCCTGAGGTACAAAAGATCGTGCTAGCTCCTGAAACATTATAGTCTTGTTTTCAGTTTTTAGGTTTTTAATTAAAAAGAAATTGTATGTTGCATTGCTACTATAGCATACCTTATGATTTTTCCTTTCCTGTCAAGTTTGTCTTCCCCCCAAATATCTCACTAGAATGCGAACGTCAGTCATTATTCTTCTAAGCTCGTGGTATGAAGTTTCTATTTCTCAAGTATTTCCCAGGCATGGGACATAAGATTTTGTAATATTCTCTAATTTAACAAGCCAAATAATACTGCTATTTTGCTTTAAAGATACTCTTGTAGCTTCACAATTATTTTTAACTTGCATAGTGACTTTTCTCAGAATGTAAAAAATTGAAAATATGTTTTGAAATCTAACTTTTTTTCTTCTATCTCCCCATCTGATTTTATCTCTCATTCGCCCAAAAACATTTCCTGAAGCAAAACCAGCCCCATCTGGGTGCTTACTAAGTCTGCAATGACATCCTACTGTAACAACTGAAATTACGGTTGCAGGTCAATCAGAACACTAGTGTCACATATTTTCTTATCTCCTCCTAAAGAAGCCAACCCACTGCCCAAATCAACAACAAAAACCTGCAAAACCGACACTTTCTTTGACCATCATGTACATTTCTTTCTTACCCATTAGTGGATTCTAATGCAATTGGTTTCAAGGCCTCCCAAAGACTCAAGCCGACACCCCTTTCATTTCAATCTATTCCTTCATTTTTCATCATCTTTTCAGTCAATTATTTTGTTGTTGATTATTTAGTACCATCCACTCCAATGCCCAAAACAGTTCCTTCATTAACTTATTCTTTGTCAAAACCTGGACTTTGGCTGTTAACAAGGCTCCAAAGTGCAAATAATTAAAATAGAATTTTCACTGTGCAAGTTAAACCTGTTTAGGTTCTTCCATACTAGACAATAGATGAGGTACCACTAGCGGGCAATTTTGAAACTTTTCCTAAAATTATTCTGCTGAGTAACTTTAAAAACATGCTGCGAAATAACATGACAAAACATGTACAAGATAAAAGATCACTGTTCATCTAAAAGGCACATTAAGAAACTGCAGTTATAAATACAAGAAAAAAAATCTGATTTTTAGATTTAAGCATTTATAGGAAAAAAAGCAGAAAAAGAAACTTCATTTTAGAAACCCAAGTTTTCTAATTTTAAGGACACAAACTGTCAAGGTGAAAAAGATGCCACGATCGGGGAAACATCGTCTTCACACAGTGGGTATTTTAGTCTCCTGAGCCAATGTAATCATTACCCCCTTGCAGACACAAATATCAATCAGCAGGCCACAGACAGGAAATGGTTACTGATCTTTATCACTAGTTATCAGGGCAGCTAGGGCAGATTTTAACTGTGTCCATTTAGTAACCGTGTCATTACAATTACTGCATCCTTTCCACAAAAACTTAGATCTCCTTAGACAACTAGGCAAGTTCATAAAAGACCAGAAAAAAATAAATCCTGGGTAAGGAATCAGTATGTAGGAATTCAGAATAAAGACCTCAGCAGTTAACACTGTTAAAGTACAGGTGGTCTTGTATCTGAGCGGCAACCTAGACTCTAAGGATATCATGAACAACCTATTATTTAGAATAAAAAGTTGTAATCTGACCGTATTTTGCTAAACTATGTCCTACGTAAGTCTTGCAATAGGTCGTCAATCCATCAGAACAGAATGGTTGAGAGCCAGCTAAACGCTCCACAAAGGAAAGATGCTATCAATGTTAAGTTCAGTTCGAAATTGGCATTTACACTTAAATCGCAACACTGCATAAGCACCTCCCAAAAGGTTCACAATATCTTCAACTTCTCTTTCTAAACATTAATACTGATAAATCAGCATTGGTCTTCCATGGCTACTTTGTGGTTTGGGTTTGGTTTTTTAATAACTTCATGTAGTTTTCTAGTATACCATGTATTTATGCCAAGCTGTATCCTATCACTTTCTGGCTATGAAGTTGATTCACGCATTCATTATTTTCATTAAGATAATTTCTTTAAATCAAGTAGAGGACTCTTTTTTTTATACTTGTTTGTTGTAGAATTCTTTAATTTGCTCTTTCTGGAACCTGTAGGAATCAAACTTGTTGATCGTGTATTTATTTCCTAAATTTTGAATTCACAGGAGTTATTTTATTCAAGACTAAACCAAAAAACCCACAAAACCAAAGAAAACTGAATCATGAAGTAATTCAGGGAGGAAGGGACAACAGGAGATCATCTAACCCAACCTCGGATAAGCCTGCATAGGGCTTTGTGCAGTCAGGGAAAAGTGTTTGAACTGAGGACTACAAGCTACTGTATTTTCCCCTCAATGTCTATTAAAAAAATCCCCACCAACTTAACAAGCAAGCAGCAGGATACACAGAAAAGAAAACATGATTCATCAAGATGTATTCACTGAATGGAGAAAACAGGATAAAAAATATAAATAAGCATTGTTTCATTTTTAAAAAATAAGCATTAAGAATGAAAACACTAAATCTGTTTTCATCTAAACATTTAAAGAGTATGTATGTTATGTGGAAATTTGTGGTATATTTAACAATGTGAACAATTATAAATTAAGAATGAAAACAGGACAGATTAAAGTAGCCAAATTGAGAAACAAATTTCTGAAATAAGCAAGGGTAAATTTAAAAAAAAAATCTCAATTTATGAAAATCAGGCGGCTAAGTGTTACAATTGAGCATTGAGTTGCTCTGTTATTCTCTTCAGAATATACAATAAATAATTCAATGAAAATGCAAATGCAATGAAAATGGAGATAACTAAGGGATAAACTTATTTGCAGTTTGATATGATAGATATATATAATTAAATTTGCAGTTATAAACAGGAGATTTATCAAACCTGTATGCTCTTGAAACAATATTGTCTTAGTTCCATTGCATGTATGAAAATTCAGTCTTTGGAATTAAAGTTACAAAGGAACAAGCCCAGAAGAACTGATACTTAACTGAAGACAGGCATGAATCAATTAAATAATGCAGTTATATAGAGGTGACTGGAACACCAACTGAGACACATAGTATTTAAATTAAAATAAACAAATGAACAAAACTGTTTTTAAAAAAAAAAGTCTAGAAACTCAAGAAGTAAAAAGCCTCAAAAGACCTCAAGAAGTAAAGTAAAAAGCCTCAAAAAAATATCCGTAACAATTTACTGAATTGTGTTTAAATACCAGAAGTGTATGCTATGATTTTCAAATGGCACAGAAACCCTGGCATCTCTTAAATTTCAAAGGCAATTGTGCAAATTGTTTCACCAAGTTATTTTGAAACTGTTAGCCGTTGTCTCCTATATTCCCGAGAACTCATCAAATGCAGAGCTATATCTTGAAAATGCAGGAGCATTCCAGTCAGGTAGGTCTGGAGTCATCATAGATAAGATAGCATGATTTAAGGAATTAAAAGGTGTGATGTCACAAGAACACTATCTTTTTGTTATAAGAAGCAAAATGTGTTTAAGAAACATTTCATGAAATTAAACAATTGTTTGAAGACTGTGAATTGTTAAGTAGTATAAAAAAAATAGAGTAAAACAGATACCTTGGCAGCCTTTAGCAAGATTTCCCTCTCTTGTTCATCTTTCCTTTGCTTTTCTAAACGCTCCAACTGTTCAAAAAACTTTAACTGTGATCGGACATCTGTAGCTTGTTCGTACCATTCATCATCCTGTAAAATAAGAAAAATGTTTTACAAAAACATGCATTTTCATCAAGACTATGCATTTAAAGAATACTATAGGTGTTGTACTTTAAAATCTTTCCATTGTACTAACAATAAAAAAACCAACCCTTTTCTCTCTTTTTTTTAAGCTCAGGGGAATAAAGTGAGCCTATGGTTAATCATGCAGATAGAATCTGATTATTTAATTAATATCTAAGCAAATTAAAGAAAACCAAGGATTGATTTATCAGCACCAGAGACATCAAAGAGTTAAAAAAAATAAACCCAACAGACTCAGTGATTAAAAACCCCTAAGATGCTTAACTTTGTTACTGAACAATCCTTGATATAGGATATAAGGCTGGTTATAAACTGTAATTCCTGTATTTGTACTCATCTTGAACTAGAAACAGACATGATCAAGATGCAGCATTATAAAAGCATTACAGCTAAAAATTCAGTTGAAAATAAGTCTCTAATTACAATTAAAATAGAAGAACTTTATGACAACTAAGAGCATGCAAGCTTTCCTAGTACCCAACCAACAATAAGAATTTATGACACAAGCTGCATGGGAAACACTCAGAACTGTCAGTCAGAAAAATATGTTATCCATATTATTTCCATCTCATTGATCTGCTAAATATTTTCCTTTTTGACTGCAATGATATGAAATCAAAGAAAACCATTAACCAAGAAATATACAGAAGACAATGAAAATGCTGCAGTTCCATCAGAGACAACACTAGGTTTTTTTCCTAAGAATCTGTTAGATACTATTTCAAATGCATCTTTGGCTTAACACGGACTAAGCAAAGTGTTTTCTTCTCAGACACCATCCTAGGGAGAAGGAAGGACGGATTTAATGCTGCTGAAGCTGACGAAGAATATTGGAAAGAAACAAGGAGATTTTATTTTTAGTCCAATATAGTACAATATATCCATCAACTGCAAGGAAAGATGCAAGTGTAGGTAATACAGAGGCATAGTGGCCTTTATTTTTTTTAATCCATTTTTTTATCACAGTAATGTTGATTCCAGTCACAGATCCCAAAGATAATTTTTCTTGCAAATGCCACATCTAATTAGTCCAACTGTGACTCAGGTTTGGGAAATAGGTGGGCTGTTTAGAGTCCAAAGCTGTTTGACCAGGCTTTCACTCAAGGAAAACAAAACAAAAAAACCAACCCAAAACCAAGCAAAAAAACCAGACCAGAGCTACTCAATGTATATATACACTAAAGAAATCTAAACACAGCTTAGACACAACACAGAACTATGGTTAGTGCCATCTTGCCTCTACACTGGTTTAACAACTATTAGCATCTTACTTCTATCAAAAAGGATATTTTGAATTTATCAATAAAGATGTTTGATTTATTTGGATTTCAAAATGGTTTGCAGATTCTTATTTAAGTTTTCCCTCTGGTTAAAGATATCTAAATTTTTTCAATTTTCTTCAAGAGTACAATCACTAACAATGGAATCAGAGTAGCATTTTACCTTGAAATGTTCCTTTTAAAGAGAACATTGTTTAACTACAGTGAAGAATTTATAGCCGAATTCTTTAGTTGCTGGTTTAAGAGAAATTGGTAGCTTTTGTAAAATATTAGTATTTCTCACAGCCAAGGACATGTAAAGTTACTACAGATTCCTATATATTGAAGCAATTTTGATCCAGTCAATGGATACCTCGGTCAAAAAAGGAGACATCAAGAATCAACAGTCTTAGCCACAATCCATGAGCAAAAATAGATTAACAGATGCTCCATGCTACACACTTCAGCACAGAAGGTTGAAAACATAAGTCTACACACAAATTCTGTCACAGAGGAGGAAGACAGATCTGGCAAGCACTGCTACCATCCCGCCACTTTCTATTTGCTGAGGTAGACAAACGTGCAATTAAAACATGCTTTGCACACAGAATGAACATGGAACACCTACCGTGTGCTAAGAAAAAATGGCATCACACTGCAACATTCTGTAACACACAATACCTTTCTTTGCACACTTACTTTGTATGATTCCATTCGGTGCTGGGTTATCACTGTTACTTTTTCTATCACTGTTCTTAATCTGTTTTGTGTTGCATGGGAAATAAAAGTAACCACCTCAGCGGGCACATCAGTAATTCCTAGTTTTTTAGCTAAAGCAAAAAACAAAACAAAACAGAATTAGCTTACCCCCCCCAAAAAACCCCCAAAACTCTAAAGTCATAACTTCATTTTCCTGAACAGAAAAATACATGACAATGTATTTATGTAGCTTTTGTGATACATTCATGACCCTTTGGAAAGAGGTGTGACTACACTTTAAGGTTTGAAAGAGAAATCAGAGACAAATCAGAGCATTTCTTTTTACGACTTAGAAAGCATTTAATATACTAGGTTAAACTGTAGTTTATCCTAGTATATTAAAACAAAGCGTAACAGAGTATGAGACAATTTGAGTTCTCAGTTGTTCTACACAAGAAAAAGCAGTTCCTTTATCTTCAGAAGCATTAGCAGATTAATTTCAGTGTCAATGAGATGAGGCTGCAGTCAAAAGCATACTATTGCATACTTTAGCCTACACTACTGGTATACTACTGATAACAAATATTCTTTAGAAAAACAACCTATTAATTGAATATGAGGAAATAGACTCATATTAACAACAGTTATTTAAAAACACCAGTTGTCCCCCAAACACTGCTAAAAGACATATTCATAGTTATTTGGACATTTGATACTTTGTGCTGAGTTTATACAAAAAGCAAACACTCTACAGTCTAATGTATTGATATATTAAAAAAAACCTAAGCTACAGAAACAAGAATACGGGTAACACTTAAGAATTCCTACATTCATCAAAATAATTACTAAGTATTGGATATAGATTTGTATAGGTATGAATATACATACTAATCTAAGCTATAGTCCTACAAAGACATACATATGAGTAGAAACAGTGGGACAGTTTTCTGGATAGAAAACTCCGTGTGTGTGCACACACACAAATATATTTTCTATATAAAAAAAAATCAGTAGATGCATTTTGTATGGATTATTGGATTTGACCCACCATAAGAGAGTAAATACTCTGATTACGCTGAATCCGTTTTCCATCGAATGAACACGAGTCTTTTAAAAATGTTTCTGAATGCGTTCGTTCGCGTTACGTTACCACGTATGCGAAACACGGCAGGAAGTCTGTTTGAGAATATTTTGGGAAGTGTCGCCTGAATGGCTAATTACAAAAGTAATCTTGCTTTGCGGAAGGGGTCCCCGAGCAAATACAAACCTGAGAGGCCTAAGAACGCGCATTTGTTTTGTGAGGCATTCCTATCTCTTCCTGGCCAGATTCAAGAGCAAGAAACCATCACACGTCTAAAAAATGAGGACGAACAAGTGAGCAGCGGTCTTACATGGATGCATACTTCTGTTACTTTAATGATGTGATCTGAGGCGAGCTGGCAGCGTTCAGCATCACCCTGGGCTTCTGTCAGGGCCGGGCCGCGGCCGCTCAATCACGGCGCGGGCGGGCCGGCCGCCGCCGGCAGGGGGCACTGCGGCGGCCCCGCGCGCCGCCCGCCGAGCCCGCGCGCCGCCCCGCGCCGCCTTACTGGCGCGTGGGGAAGCGTTGAAGTCGTACAGCCCAGAGTGAAAACTGCTCCGAACTGTGGTTGTAGATCGGCCATTACAGCTGGGTTTGCGCTCAGCCGTGCGAAAAAGATTGCGTTTCCCGCAGCTCTCCCTCGCCCCGTCTCTTCCACGCTGGTTTTTTTGATCTGCGGTGTCTATTTAAATGTATATTTTATTACATCACTACAGTACACCATTCCCACACTTCCCAGAGCTGAATTCTCTAGGTCTCGTATTCCTGGTATTAATTTTTTTAATGATTCTTTGAAGTCGTTATCTCAAACTAACTTAAGCCATCACTGACTCCATATTGTACGCGTTACCTTAAGGTTTTTAGCAATATGTATATGTGCTTTTTAACTGATTTTTGCTTTATCGCTGAAAAAAAAAAATTAAATCTTTCTTGGTGTCCAATTTGTCCTCTGTAATAGAGATGGAGCTCTGCTGAAGTTGCTGAAAGCTGAAGGTATAATGGAAAGCAGACAGACGCATTAAGATCCCAGTGCTGCAACTGTTACTCATGCAAATTAAGTCCTTGAAGTCAGTAGGACTATTCATATTGGTAGGAGCTATTTGTGCAAGTCAGACTTGCAGTATCAAGGCCTATTTGAGCATGCACCATTTTATTATGCAAACATGTGTAAGCAATCAAAAAACCCTAGTCTGAAAGATAAAATGCAAGCAAGAAGGGAAATTTAATTAACCAGTATCCAGAAAAGAGGTTTGAGATGGAAAATTCTGCCAAGTATTCTAGGTAAGGGTATGAACGAATAATTGTTAAAATAATAATTCTTTGAATTTCAGCAGTGTAACTACAGCTACCCAACTTCCCTGAACACACACAATCCTTTCATAATAAAAAACTATGACCATCTTGGTTTTTTCACAATAAAGGTTTGCTAATTTTAAAGACTTTTGTTCTAAGTAAATTCAACCATTATATGGCTGGTTCTGCCTATCGAACTCTTCAGAAATTCATCCATAATCAAAGGACCATTCCATGAGATGCCTGATGCCTGGTTCCTAAAGAGTCTTGTCCTACACCCTCTTCATCAGCCTCTGCAATATCCCAGTAACTTCCTACTCCTGAAATCCCTCAACAACATATTCTCAAGTCCGGAAAACTACCCAGGGGCCAGTTATAAATGGAGCCCCTCAGGAGTCTGTCCTGGGATTTACCCTTTTTAATCTTTCTCAGTGACCTGGAAGGGAAGACACAAAGCACCCTCATCAAGTTTGCGGATGGAACCACGCTGAGCCATGCAAAGGGAAGGGCTGCCAGTCAGAAGGACCTGATGAGTGGGCCAGCAGGAACTTCATGAAATTCAAGGAGGACAAATGCAAAGTACTGCACCTGGGGTGGACTAACTGTCTGCAATGATACAGGCTGAGGACTGCCTACCAGGACAGCAGCACTGATGGAAAGCACGAGAGAGACTGGTGGGCAGTAGGCTAACCAGGATTCAGCAGTGCATCCTGGCAACAATGAAGACGAACAGCATAGTGGGTTGTATCAACAGCAAAATGGTAGATCAACAGTAACCAGTAGGTAAAGGGAAGCGATTATTCCTCTGCACTCCGCCCACATCTAGAATACTGCAGACAGTTTTAGGTCACCCAGTACAAGAAAGACTTGGAAAAACTTGAGTCCAGCGAAAAGTCACGAAGATGATTATGGGATTGGAGCATATGACCTATAAAGGAGAACCTGAGGGTTCTTCATCCTGGAGAAGAGAAGGCTTAGGGGAGAGGTTATTGAGAAGATGGAGCCAGACTCTTTACTGAGGATGCCTGGAAGAAGAATGAGAAATAAATTCATAAACTGAAACAGCAGAGTTTCTGACTAGATATAGGGAAGAATTCTTCATTAGGAAGACAATTAAGTACTGGAACGCTTTACACAAAAAAGCTGTAGAGACTCTCTGACCTCGCATGTTTTTAAGACTCAGTCAGACAACACCCTAAGCAACCTTGTCTGAATTTAATGTTGACCCAGCTTTGAGCAAAAGGTTGGACTAGATGGCCACTCAAGTTCTCTTCCAACCTGAGCAATTCTATGATCCCTGTCCTCCTGTATAGCTCCAACTTTCCAAACTTCCAGTTTTGGGCCCCTTAATACAAAAAAAGACATTGCGGTGCTGGAGCGTGTTCAGAGAAGGGCAATGAAGCTGGTGAAGGGTCTAGAGCACAGGTCTTATGAGGAGCGGCTGAGGGAACTGAGGTTGTTTAGTCTGGAGAAGAGGAGGCTCTCTACAACTACCTGAAAGGAGGTTGTAGCGAGGTGGGTGTTGGGCTCTTCTCCCAAGTAGCTAGCGATAGGACAAGAGGAAATGGCCTCAAGCTGCATCAGGGGAAGTTTAGATTGCATATTAGGAAGAATTTCTTTATGGAAAGGGTAGTCAAGCATTGGAACATGCTGCCCAGAGAGGTGGTGGAATCACCATCCCTGGAAGTGTTCAAAAAATGGGTAGACATGGCATTTGGGGACATGGTTTAGTGGGCATGGTGGTGTTGGGTTGATGATTGGAATGATGATCTTAGAGGTCCTTTCCAATCTTAATGATTCCTAGTTTTTACTTTCATTATAAATAATCTAGCCACCAAGCCAGGAAACATGAAATTGCTACTCTACCCTTAATTGGTTTAATGGTGGACTTGGTAACATTAGGCTAATGATTGGACTGGATGATCTTAAAGGTCTTTTCCAACCTACACGATTCTATGATTCTATTCCATGATTCTAACTTCCTCCCATATTCCTTATTATCGCACAATACCCTTCGATCCCTCATACACCTAGGATTACCCCCTGGCATATCTCCCAGTCCGTATTCATCCAGCTTGCTAGCTGGGCACAGTCAGCTCAACCTGAGGACAGCCTGGCCAGTCTGTACAAGAGTGCTGACTGGCAGCCAACCAGACAGAAGAGCAAAGAAAAGGAATAAATGGTTGATTTCCCCCTCAACTGGGACACATGGAGGGGTATCTAGCTGTCCATTTATCAGTGGATTCAAAAGTTACCTGAAGGGAGAGAGAAGGAAGGCAAACAGACTGTTCAATCACTTAAGGCTAGTTTTCTTTGGAAAACAGGCTAAGGAAGAAAGAATACAAAACAAATTTCCCCAAAAAATGAATTAGCGTCAAGAAACCAGACTACAAAAAGGTAATTTTTTTAAAAAGTCAACTTGTCATGCACTACATTCATCATGTGTGGAAGCATCATCACGTCTTCGCTGCTCTAAATTACATTAGTCAAAATCCTGTTAGCATAGGAAGTCAGAAGCAGGGTGCATTCCAAAGCCGTATACTACATGAAGATTTGGCACACTACTTAAATACTTGGATTGTACTTGGGGCAAGGATGGGAAAATTACCAATATACTCCTGAAACAACAATCTCCTCTACACTTGGAAAGGCTGGCCTAGTTACACTTTCATAAACAGTCATGCATACCACTTGATTGATCCGTTGACCTAACAAAAGTTCTGATACCACTGTTTAGAGATCATCTTTTTTTGCTTTCTGCTACTCAGAGAAAACGCCAAGTAGAAACTGAATCTATGTGAAGGGCTGGAAACTGTTGATTTTCATATGTTTCTATATTAAAGTCTTAGTATTTTTTTCTTCACTGCTACACCTCCTCCTGAGTTTCATCCACTCTCATTTATAAAAAGCATACTGGAATTCTGTCTGCCATCAAAGGAAAATAATGCTGATCTCTAAAGAGGAAATTCCTGAGGTGTCCTTCTAGTCTGCATAATTACTTTTCCCAGTTTTAATACAGAAAGGCTTTTCTTCCCTTTGCAAGATTCCCTGGACTGATGATGATGTGGGAAAAGAAATATGATTTATAGTTTTTAAAAATGTGTATATACACATATATATATTTTATAATACTATACATACTTAACTGTATCACAAAACACAAATATCCTCAATATATTATTCATCTTTCTAACCAAGTCATTGGACAGTGGCTTCATCTACAGATATTTTTATTTACCTCCTAGCATTCTGGATTCTGGTCTTAATTGCACCATCTGATCATTGCAATAATAAGTCATAATAGATACACTTCCATACAGAAAAGGAAAACCCAAAGAGAAAATTAAGATTAAACAAAAAATTTAACTTATTTCTGTCAACAGACTGCTGTCATCTGTTTTTTGTTTAAAAAAGTTGAACTTGTTTCTGACTTTTAGGTGATCTTCTTAAAGTGCTTTAAGTTTGATAACGTGCCCATCTTAACTTCTAGTTTTGTTACCAAAATTCTGCATTTAAAGCAGTAAGGAGCCACACACTTAAAAGTAAAACATCAAGAAATGTGTAATTTGAAAAAGTTGCTTCCTTTTAAATAATACATTTGTTAAATTTAGACACTTTTGATAACAAGTATATGCTTCAAGTCTTTAAAATTACTTTAGCAACATAATTCTGAACTTCTCCTAGAGCTATGATAAAAACATCATCAAGGAAAACAACAAAAAAGGGAGCTGAAGCAAAGCAATGCTCCAAGCTATAATTTTAACCAATCTCTCCACTTGTATTTGAGTTTTTATATTTTTAAAGACGTAACTAAGGTCACGTTCTTCATTCAAGTGTTCTTGCCAGATCTCTACTACCAGAACTGTACAAGACCATCAAGAATTGATGACCGATTGCATGAACACTTCCATTCTTTGTGGCAGGACTCAGTTTCAACACACCCTCAGAGGCATCAAATGCTACTAAAGCAGTCAGTTGAGTCACACTACCCTATATGAAAAATATGAGGGATCACAAATTAATACTCCCAAAGTAAGCAAATTTCTAATCTGCCAAGCACTTATAGAACAACACAATAAAGCCTGCCTACATATGAATTCTTAATTACATGTTTGGAAGCTTTAATAGCAAACCATGGTTCAATCAGCATTTAATAAACATCTACAGTATACAAGACAGCATGCAAAGGAAGTGTGTTAGAATATTTTTGTTACAAATAAACTATATTCTACTTAAGAGTTTGAGATACTGCAATAGAGTTTCTATAAAGTTAGAACGTGTATATAAGTTCCAAAAACCTTGAGGGGAAAAAACGTTCAGCAATATTATTCTGATATTGGCATATGTGTTGCTAGCACAAGATTGTTTTTTTACAAACATAAAAGCCCCTATACCTTGTCATTGAAAACTTCCAGGTCCCAGGAAGTGAAAATTCTGAAGAGTGCTATCATCTGCTTAGCTATCTGAAAGGGACTGGCTTTGCTGCACTTTAAAAGTTTAATTATATTTTATTGATCAAACAAACTGAAATAAATCTTAAGAAGAGTACTGCCCTGTTTGAGAAGCAGAAGAGAAACACTATCTTTGCAGATAGACTTTCAAAGAATCAAGAAGTTACTTTAATAATTTATACTTTAAGAGGACTGACAGGATTGAGATCAAAGATAAAAAAAAATTATTTGTAAAACATTAGGTCTGACTCTGATTATTGATGTGATAAATTATTGAGTGCCTGTATACAATCTCTTTATGTTTACACTTAAAACAGAAAAACCTTGAAGAACTGGTTTTAAACGGTTAAACGGCATGTATTTAGGGCTTGAATTTGTCTTGTCCTTCAACAGAAACATTGGGAGAGTGCATAATTAGTCTCTATTTGCCCTAATCACAGGTCAGCCAGAACTGCAGAAAGCGCTCTCTGCTATCATCTTAAAACCAGGAACAACTTCTTAAACTTTAAATTCTGAGCATGAAATATTGGCCCAAGATGCAACTGGAACCAGATTTCTTAGGTCCAGGCCTCTTCTGCTGTTACAGCTGGCTTGCATACTACAAGATGGAAACAAATCAAAAAAGTCCATCCCCCTTGAATTTGGTAAATTATTTTTTTAAACTTTTATTTAACCTCATTCAACAGCATCAGATCTAGAATAATGCAACAAAGTTGCATCTGGTAGTATCTACCTACTTACCTCATCCCCACAGCACAGTAAGTACTAGCCTGTGCCTTGGATTGCACCTACAATTTTAGGCTTAAACCCCCTTCCTCTTTTATCCCAACAGAACCACCACAGTTTTACATGCCTCAGTCCCTCTGCAATCTTTCCCATCAGGAAAACAAGGTATTTCTGCAGCCTTCCAAACTATGCAATTCTTTAATAAATTCTATTCCTCCATTTCAATAGTGTAATGGAAATTGATGATTTTATAGTTCTGCTGTAGGTGTCAGCAGTGAAACATCTAAACCACCTTAATCTCTGTAAAATTACATGTAATTAAATACAATATGATCAGTTAAGTAGTCACTGTTCAAGACCTATGCTATACAGGAACTTCTGGAGAATAACAGCTGAAAAAGTTGGGGAAAAGGGGGAGAGCAGTTCACCTGCTAAAACTAGACAAGCAATATTTGTATGTCCTAAGATACACTGTGTGTGGTCTCTACAGAAAGCGAGTCATGAAATCAACAGTAAGCAATAGGTGCTTTGTCTAATACTGTTATATTAGTAATTCTAAACTGAGCAACAGCATTTAACTATCAGGCTGACTAAACACAAAGGGGAAACAACTCTAATGCACTAAGGGCCCTTGGCATCCTGAGGAGCCATAAATGGCAATTATTGAACTTACTTGTCCCAATCTAATCAAGTGGGACTTGAGAATGGGGTACATCTCCCATATAGCAGTGTCCTCAGCCTACAAAGTAATCCATCAATACTGCATTCATATTGTTATCAAAGGGAAAACCCCATCTTAAATATTAAGCTAGAGAATGGGAGATGGAACACAACAAAGGAAAAAATTGAGGAGGTTGGTTGGGTACCAAATACCTTGGGGTTGTGTTGGGGGGACTACCAGAGCCCCAGACAAACTTTATGTATTAAAAACTGAAGGAAAAGCTTGTTAAACAGAGTGATAGTGCAAACAACAGATCACTAGCTCTGATGATTAGGATTAGAGATTCCTAGGGGTATATAAGATAACCTAGTGATCCCAGGCAAAAGAAACAGTATGATAACTGTAATTTTCTGTTTTCAGTCCTTCAAATAAAAGCTTCACTTTAAGTCTTACTAACTAAATGCATAAATAATTTAATAAATGTTGACTTGCTGTACTGTTAAGCCTGTCTGGTGCTGGAAGACACAACGAAGAAAGGAGAAACCAAAAAACTTTAGTTGCTACCTTCCCAAAAACAGCCAATCCAAATGAAGTCATTTGAGCAGGCGCCTCTGAGGAACCTATAACCTGGAGTGTGTTTAGGAAAGCCACAGGCTAGGGAGTGTTTTCTGCCAAACTAGAGAGTATCATTGCCAAGTGCTTTCAGATTTGGTAAATGATTCCCTCTAGCAGGTACAAACCAGCACCTCTTTGTGAGGGGCAGATGGCCAAGATACTCCACAGCTCCAAACCAGCCCTGAACTGGAATGGGAAAGATTTTGTAAACCAGTATCTGATACTGTTCAACACTATACTTCCAGTTCACCTTCATATGTAATAAACTGACTTCATTAAAGAGAATGACTTTTTATCACCATGTAATTGCTATTTACAAAACAACGGAAGACCCTACATTAATTACTTCAGTAAGCTTGTTTGTAAAAGAACATTCCTCCTCTCACAGGATAAAAATTATCTTATTAGCCGGCTTCTGGATAAAAGTGGACAGTCTTCTTGAGAACTCAAGACTTCCTGGGTGTAGTATTTGTTCTATGCTTCTTCAGAACTACCCACCTTGAGGTGACTCCCCAGGAAGCACTTTGTGAAATTGAGAAACTGGTGAAACATCAGTTACTTTTTAAAAATAAATTAATAAATCTCAAACTTGCAGATTAAAATCCTCAAAATACATAGCCATTTTCAGTGCAAGACACAGCAGAAAAAAAAGATAACCAGCCATACAACTGTAATGTAACCTAAAGGAATAAATATTCTGAATAAATGTTACACAAATTTTAATACTCTCTTCTCCTCCTACTCCCTCCCAAGTAAATGCCAACCAAATTATTTTAGCAAAGTAAAATTCAACTAAGACTCATAAGCTCTGTAGTGTGAATGCACTGGTACAAAACCATTCAGAAAGCTTGTTTCAGGTATTATAGTGGATTTAATTTGTACAGTACAAACTATACTACAGTAAATAGTTATGTATTTATATAATTGTATAAAAAGTTAAGAAAAGCTATACCGGGTAATATAGCCCAGCATCCTTCCTCTAACAGCAGTAGTGGGAGACGCTGCTAGAAGGCTCTTTTAAAAAAAAGTATGCAGTGATAACTATGTGACAATATACAGCCTGGGACCATCCTAAGTTAGAGGATCTTATCTCTCTCTCTCTATTAGGTCATGATGGAATTTCTTCCCATTAATTTTTCAAGTATTTTTTGAACCTGCAACAGCCTAAAACAAAGAGTTCCACAACTTAACTACTCACCTGGCAAAAAAAAAAAAAATTGCCCTTTTTGCTTGTTTTGAACTTTTACTTTCTAATTTCATTTGATATCCCTAATGCTTGTAAAGGGAAAACCAGAAAAATAGCTCCATTCTAGGGGGTCATACTGGTATAATTATTTTAGCACAACAGAGCCAGAGAAATAGTTTTATCCATGCAAAAATCTATCTGTAACCCAGGCCAAAATGTCTGATCCTATTTTCTGTGCTGATTCAAAGCTCTTATGCAAGTTGGTGGGATCTGGGGCAGGACAAAAATATTCATCAAGTAGAAAAATAATTTCTCAAGAATCCTACTTAACCTGATTCATACAATTAGTGCTTTTTTGATTGAAGTCATGCAAGAATGACAAAAAAAAGCCTTTACTTCTCTAAGAATTCTCAACCAGGTAGGTAAGTCTGGGAACCCACACATAATTCATACTTTTTGGCAAAAAGAAAGACCTAATTTGAGAAGAGGTCTGACCTATAAATATATATAACCAGACAATCCAGTTTCCAAAATTCTGTCTCTAAGCTAGATAATTAAACAGCTGAAAGGCAGCTATTCATCATCCCTAAAGAGTCTTTTTATTATCCTTAGTGGTTTGTCTCTAACAGAACCAAGCTAGTCACCAAACAACATTATGCACAGGTATGTGGAGACTTGGAAAATGCAAGGAGTTGCCACAAATCACGGAAGCATGAACATATAAGCAGTGCATCTTGGAGAAGAGAATACTTGGTATTCAGACAGCAAGGAAGACTTACAGCTTGATCAGAGAGGACACAAAGAATGTAAACTCTAAAGGAACAGAAGCTACTACTATTAATCTTTTCCCTATTTTTTTTCTGTAACTAAACTGTATATTACCTAATTTCTTGTACAAGAAATCAAAATCTCAATGTGCTAAGGAAACAAGTTTTCCTTAATTTTGATGTTTAATTCCTTCTCTTTTAATAATTCCTCTTTAAGATCACTTTTGTGCAATTTCATGTGTATATCCTAAAAGAAGGGAGGATGCTGCAGTTATTAAAAGGAAGGCACTGAAGGTCAAAGAATTTTTGAGAATTACATCAAGATCCTACCCTATAATCCCAGTAACCTGTGCTACAGAGAATGAACAGTGTGAGGAAAATGTAGAAGACAGAGGTGGGGATGAGAACTGAAATAGGTGCAGGTCTCAACAAGTCAAATGAGAATATAAAGATTACAGTTACACGATTTTTTTTTAATCTTAGTTTTCTCAAAACATAAATACAATACAACATAATAAACATGTCTAAAGACATTCAGGAACACTCAAGAATAAACACAGAGTGACTGCAGAGAACTGGAAAATATGTTCACTATTTTTATGAATAATAGTACATGCCTCAATGCACTTTTGTGTTTGGATACTCACTACAGAGTCAAATCAAAAGAGATTGTTAGAGGGACCAGATGAGAATGAACTAATATGGCAATGACACCAACAAGAGTCCTTAAGAAAACAACAAAGAAGTTGTTAGTTGGGGATTTATCCCCTACCTGTTTTCATGCAGGCTAGAAGAATGTGCTTCTTGGGCTAAGTCCAAGATCAAAAGATACTAAACCATTACAGGCTTAACCTCAGGCTTAAATACAAGAAGTATATGATTATGACAGTATGTCAGGTGAGACAGAGATGGAGAACTGTTGTAAGAATGTCAGAGATGACAAACACATGTGGAGGCACTGATGCCAGCATCCTGTAACATAGTCCTTGCAGTAACAGAGCACACTCACAATCACATCCACACAAGAATTAAAAGGAATACCAAGTATAAGAATTTGCCTATATGCTTCTGTTCTTTTAAAGCAACTTCTGTAAACAATGCAGGCATTTTGGCAATTTTTTTTTTCTGGAGAAACCATCTCTCTGACACTATAAAAGTCTTGTTGGTGATATGTCTGAACAGCTATCACAGTTGTCCACTACAAGCCTGATGCCAGGCAGACTAGCTCAACATGAGACCTCATCTTAAGGAGGCGGGATGGGCATGTCAGCCAGAAAGGATATGCACAACGAATACAGGAAATTATAAAGGATACCAAGAAGGGTAGACCGAAGACCATAACGTGAATTTCAAAATGTCAGCACCTTCATCTGTGTATGTCCAGGATTAGAGGAAAAGTTGTCAAGATCAGGACATTGTGCCACATTCATTGATACCAAATCCGTGCATCACCAGATCATCCACCACTACAAAGTTTATCCAGATCAGGCATGGTCATTTGATTTTGTCAAAATAGCTATAGTTTATGATAGTTGATATTAAAGTCACACTTCTACATTACTGTTCAAGAACAGCTGGTGGTACTTTAACTGGCACAACATTCAGTGTTGCAGCTATGTCCTTGAAAGCAAACACCCTTTTGTTACCAGTAGAATGTCCTTGTACCAGTTCAACACTTTGCAACACTTGGCTGTGACTTATTTTATTTAACATTAGATGCTGCAAAACTGGTTAAAGCACAGACTAACACTCTCCGTGTTATAAGCAGTGAAAAAAGTGTCAAACTGCCAGTAAGTTGTAGTAGAATCTGGACTTTGTATGCAGTAGACTCAGCAACACGAAGGAGGCTAACAAATGCAATTCAAACCCATGGGAGAAGGAAAAACTGAAGTGAAGTTTATGAGGTTTTTCAATAATTTTAAGAAATGAAAACATTACAACCTTAGTATGAGCAGCAGGATTGCCAAATAAACGTAATGAATAATCATTTCAACATATTTTAGGAAATATTACCTTTTACTTTTTCCCCCTTAAACGATCCTTGAAGATGCTGCTCACTGATCAATGACTTCCTCCTCCACAAAGATGTTCCAACATGTGTTGAGTTGGGGACATTAGTACCACCTCTAGAGCATGGAGTTTGCCTACAGGGATAATGTAAGTCAGCTTTATTGCAATATTGAATGGTTCTCTAAGGTTTTCTTTTTATTGTTCTTATTTTACGTCCAGTATTTATTACCAGAAATCTCTTTATGAGATGGACTTTATAAATTCATCTGGTAGAGAATGCATCTCCACAGAATGATGATCTTAATTTTACTCTCCTTTGCAGAGACCAAGAAATTTAAGCCATTCAATTCCCAGATACAAACTTATTCTGAGGCTGGGCAACATCTTTTGGTAGGCCCCGAAGGCCAGAACTGCCTTCCAGAAATGGCAAGACCTTTTAAAGAAGGCTCTTCCACTACATTCATAAAACAGAAGCAAGGTATTATGGTGAAAACAAAACCTGAATTCTCCAAATATTTCTGGGAGCAAATAGTATGGTCATGCCCTCCGTTCAATTGGAGTAAAACCTTTGAAAATGATGCCTGAAGAAACAGCTTCATTTTCTTCATAAGTAATCATAGTTTGAACATATCTACATTTATTTTGAGAAATTACTGCTTGATGAAATAACATCAATTCTGGCACTTAGAGGTGATACCCCTAAAAGCATAACTCAGATTCTGTAGTGTTGCAGAACCAATAAGATTAATAAAAAGAAAACCTTAGAAATACACAAAAAATATTGAACAGAAGCTGCCCTACCTTTCACAGAAAGGCAGACTCCAAGCTCTCAGGTGGTACTGAAGTTACCATTCCAACACATGTTGGGACATCTTGTAAAACAGGAAGTCTAATCATGGACCTATTAAAGAAAGAACAACAATATGCTTTAACATTCTGCTGAAATACTTACTGGTTATGTTTATTTGGCAACACTGCTGCTGATACTAAGATGGGAATGTATTCCCACCTTTTTTTGAAAAGGAAATAATAAATGTAAATAACATAATTGTCTTACAATATTGAAACATTAGCAATCAATTAAGTTGGAATATAAAAACAGATTTTCTAGTGAACACGTACAATAAACTCCAATCTCAACATAAGAAACTAAATTATCACAACCATGGACATTGATAAGAAGACTGGGAGTAGTGCACACCTTCTAATAGAAACAGAATTTCTAGCAAATTGCTTGTTTTATACTAATGAAAAAAATGCTAACTCTGCACTAAGTTACAGAACTATTCCAGATGTCAGACTGTAGATACATCTCTACACCTGCCACATCTCTGCAGGTGACATACTGAAGTTTATAGGAACTAGAGAAAGTCAATGTATTTGGCATGCACAATAACTTGCAATTTGATTATACAATACCTAACATGACTTTTTTTTTCCCTGAGAAAAAGCAACTAGAATCACAGAAAACACCACTCTAGGTACAGTTCAAGTGGACTAAGCACATCATTAAGACAACGCATGACTTCAAAATGATATGCTTAAGAACAAGTACACATTAGAACTATCTCCAAACACAATCAAGAGTTACGTCCGCAGGTATTTAAGGAGGTCATCCTGGTAGAAAGATGCTGGTGGAAAAACTGATATTAAAAGGAATATTTCAGTTTGAAGACAAATGAACTCATAAATAAAAAGTTAAAAGTCAACAATGAAAACAACTAAGTCACATCAACAAAAAGTGCAGTGAAAACAAAAAATTATCTTCACAGGCAATCTGATGGCTCAGAATTTCAGAACCCACAACAACTGTAATCTAAGCAGCTATAAAAACCCTCTAAAGTAAACCAACCAGAGAAATAAGTATACTTTTATGTTAGAACCACTCTGTATATGAAAGAGCAATCATCAATAGTACAGTTTGATCTCATTCAAACATGAATACAACTGTTGACAAACAAACAGATGAAATGGGGATGACAGAATGACTCTCTTATTGAACTAGTAACAGATGCTTTAAATAGAGGCTCTGAAATCTACTGGCCTGGTTCCATGAAGGATATCCCAATCAGTTTTTAGATGGTTTAGCAATATAAAATGCCCTCTAGAGTATTCAAATTATTTATTTAAAATATATACATATGCATACAACTGGGCTGCTACTGTGATGCCACACAGTAGATTCAATATACTACAGAATACAGAAAACACAGATAAGCTATTTCCTTATGTTTTAACATGCATTTTTATAGCAGCATGCAATTCAAATGTGACTGAACAAAGAAAGAATCAAGGGAGAACAATGATCAATATTTAATCAGACAGAATTAAAAAACAGATTACGTGTAAAATAACAACAAAGTAAATCTATAAATTATGTTGAGCCTAACCCTACAACTGTTACATTGACAGAGACAGTGGCTTAATTCTATCAAGCCAAGCTTCTCTGAAGATGTTTTAAGGAAGACTGTAGGCCTTTTAACCTACTGGACTATGAGAATTTGGATTCATCAGCACATTTTCAAGCTTCGTAATAACTGGCCTGCACAACTATGTGTGTTCTAGCCTAAAAATCTATTTGGATGAAGCAAGAGAATCCAGTACTAATTTTGTGATAGGAAGTGTTGCAGGTATATGCTATGTTATCAGTGTAATAGACTTTTTCCAAAGAAAATTTGTAACAATGCTAGATAACAGTCATAAATACAGTATTTCATAAAATTATGCTACAGAAAAATTGGTTTCCTAATGCAGATGTAAAAATAATTCTGAATGAATGTGAAATAAAAATACAATCAATGATTCTCCAATACATTTTTATCATACATATTTAAGTAAAAATAATTTGAAAATACAAGATGGACAGTTAGAATGTATTCAATATGGCCAAACCAGTCCCATATTTCTTAGAATGTCACACTTATAATTATTCTATTCAGCCAGTGCTCTGTAACAATAAAAACTGAAGTAGAAAAATTGGGTGAGGAACACTGAAAGTGAAAAGAAAGAGAAAAAGAAACAATCTAAGTCAAAGAACACAGTATGCCAAACTTATCTTTCATTATTATTGCATTAAGACAGTTAATTTATGGTTAAGATCCTCCACAAGTTGTGACATTTTAGGGATGGCCAAGTAAAAGCAAAATGCCATCATGTGGTTGCAGAAGAAATCAGTTAGAATTAAAACAAAAGTTCTGGGAATTAATAAGCTGCTGCAGATCTAAGATTATGAGGATATCATGCTCTGTTGACCACATAATATAAAGCAAAGTTTTTTGGAACCACTAGTGGAGGTTCTAGAGACCACCAACTCTCAGTCAAAAGACTTCTCAGGAAAGTACACAACATACCTATTCCCTTTTCCCATGGATTTAGTTATCAGGCAATATAAAAAGGGTCACCTTTTATCCCATCCTTCACTATGTCCTGCTACCTTTCACTAATATAAAATACAGTGCAGCCTAATTCTTATCTGCTCTCAGAAACAATGCTGTAATAAAGTAATTCCTGAGTTAAGGAGTTTCTATTTTCACAGGGTGGTTTCAGACCAGAGAAAACTGTCACACTTAAAACAACTTGCTAAGTCATATTGTTTTATTCGTTAAAGTGTTGCCCCTTTTGGTAAACAGTGGAAACTCAGAATGTCAAAAACTAGCTTCTAAAACCTAACAAATACAGCATTCTTACCCACCAAGAAATAGCTTATGAATGAATAAAAGTGAAACAATTACAAATTATTAAGGTTAACGTTCTTGTTTCTTTCCCATAAAACCACAGGAAAAAGCTAGGATTTTTCAGCACTATTTATTTGTGACCATCTAATTGACTTATCTTGCCCTTTAAAGAAATACTACCCATTTTACCAACAAAGTTAAAGACCTAAAAAGTTTAAAGAGTTTGTATGCACATCAGCATGCACATGTATGAAGAACATCAACCTCTGCATCTCAGCTTCGCAAAAAGAGAAAAAAAAGCCTGACAACTCTTTGCATATGCTTCATTGTGTTGTGCTGTCACATAGAAAGATCAGGGTTTAAAGTTTTATGATCCTGAATGAAATAGCAAAAGAAATACATTATCTGCTAAGAAATACCCACTCTTGATTTTGCATCAAAGAAGAATTTGAAACAGTCACAGCCCTGTCTTCCTACATGAACAAATGTCAATGATTACCAGCCAAAGATGACTAGATACAAGATTGTATAAGGAAGCATGTGGGAAGTGGAGAAATATCTTTGCGTGAATTACCTTTCAGTTACCCCTTCCATTTAAAAGGATCAATAATAATATTAGTCATTTAGATTTAAAATAAACTTTGGATGATAACACTGCCAAGTTACAGTAGAGATAAGAACGTACAATATATTAAGAAACTCTTTCACTATAACTTTGAGGCATTTGGCTGGTGGTTACTGCCAAAGAGTGAATAGCATCTGCTCTCACTTTAGCAGTTTATATTCTGACTCTGGTGAATGGAAGCACAATCTCTGAAACAGCCTTTGGGGAACACTACTGAGTTGCTCGACAGAACTCTTACTCAGAAAAGAGAGAAGGAGATTAATATTACAGAAAACTTGAAAGATCTAGCTTCTGAGAAAGGAGAGAAGAGCAGTTTCCTAATACTGTACACACCACAAATCTCTCTTTTACTAAAACATTAAACACGTGCCCTAAAACTGAAGTGATCGTTCAATATGGATAGATTTGAAGGTAGAAAATAAGGTCTAAGTCATACTCAGGTAAAAGTAAAAAGAAACAATCTATTTTATCTCATTTGTCAACAGGCATAACAAAAACAGAAGAATGAGGACTCACATAACATAGTGTCTTTTTCCTTATGTGCTTTGAGAAGGTCACAGCCTCCTTTGCTTAGTCCTGGTGTGTCTAGGCACAGCAACATATGGCAAGACTGAGTTTTGTCATGAACTTACAATGTCGTTATTTTAAGTGCCCAGTAGCACAAACTACTAAATTTGTGTGTGGTCCTATGCAAACAACAAATCTGGCCACACACAGTGAAAACCAAGCTTCTAAAACGTCAAAATCAGCTGAAGGAATTCTCTCCTCAAGAGCCATAGATCCCAGATAGTAGCCACTAGTGAACCCCACAGCCACTTTCAAAACTATAAAAGGCTTCATGTAAAGCCAAAATAAAGCTCTAAAAGTGGCTGCAGGAGATCACTAGGAGTGGCCACTCTTCTGGATTCACTGCTTTTGAGAAGTAAATCCCTGCAGCTGCTTTTAAAAGCTTTGAAAGTTTCATTTCAATTATCAAAGCCAATAAAGCTTCAAAAACAGCCATAGGGATTTGTTCCTCAGAGGAGCAAACCCCAAAAGGCAGTGATGAATAGTGTGATGGGTTCTGTGGCTCTTAAAGTATGTACAGATTCCTGTAAGTCCTGCACTTGTAATTACAGCTTCATGTTGTGCAGCAATTGTTACACCCAGACAGTTCATTAAGGCTTATATGGCAAATTCATTACTGATTGCCCATTCTTTTTAACAGTTTTATGTCTGTTTCCTTTTTGTTTTCTTACACCTGTATAAACTATTATGTGAACATCCCTCACAACAGTTTCTCAAACAAATTTCATTAAAACCTTGCTGGCTTCCTATCTCAGGTGGTGGTAAGCCATCTCACAAAATGTTGCACATATGCTTTCCCAGACTGCATCACATCATCGCAACATGATAACTGTAGCATGCAAAATAATTCATTTCTCTGAGTGAGAACTTAAAAGGGCATTAATTAAAATACAAGAGTGAAGCTTGACAATAAGTCAATGAAGAACTTTGCCTGCAACTGCAATATAAAAATGCTTCCATTAATTCAATGAACATAAACACAAGTAACATTTCAGAAGTAACCGCATGACTTAAAAACCTAACTGTACTGATTTGTAACAAGATTTTGGTCTTATCTTTAAAATTACGAGAACTAGGTCCCTAAAAATTTTCCAAATTTAACTAGTGACATAAGCATAGTTCTGGAAGAAATATATGATTTATGCCGCTAAACAATTTGAGCTTAGTATCTTAAGACACTGATGGCTCTGAAAATATTACCAAAATTACATTGAAAAAGATACATTTAGGTACTAGAACATATGCAGTATATTAATGAAGTATGTCATATAAAATACATTCTGAGCATACTTACAAACCTTAAAACGTCACTGATTTTGAATAGTTACTTTTTCTACTAAAGTTTTTAACTTCTTTTTTCAAATGGCAGAATAAATACATACACCTTTTTGACCAGGATAAATAAATACACCTTTTTGAAAAAAAAGCTGTAAGAAAATCACTATGAACCTAAAAAGATGCAGGTGTTAAGAACTGAATAACTGGTTTGTACAGGGAAAGAAAATCTTGACAGATAGCTTCAACATTCTGTTAAATGTTATTCACAGGTATCCTCTGTGACCTGTACTACTTACTTTACCTCTCTGTTTCAATCTTCTCATGTGTAAAACATGAAGGAGGACTGTGAGAAATAATTAATGTTTGCAAAGAGCTTTGAGATCCTTGGATAAAAAACATAGGGAAAGCATCAAGTATAAAAGTACCAGCATACTATTTTTTTCCAACTTGAGATAACTATGTCACTTTTATCACAAAAACCTTGAAAGTTTAGTAATACAAGATTATGTAATAAAATGCTTAAAAAACAATCTTAAGTGCTAAGCATATTCTGTTACTCAGAATCACGTAACTCCAAGGGAAACGCTATCAAAAGGAAAGGACATGTTTCTCACCCATTTCAAGTATGCGTTTATGTAGAGGTATAGCAGCAAGAAAGGGTTCATCTTTACAGGACTGTATCTGGGTTCCAACCAAGTCAGAGTTGGTAGCCATAATTCGGGCACTTTCTTCATTAAGATTAACGCCAGCCATAGAGGCAACATCATTGATGTCGTCATCATCTCTACAATGAAAAAAACAAACAAACAAACCCCAAATAAAAATAATTCTGCATGTGATATATTAATTTTGTATATTATCCACTTCTCCAAAAGTAATCATCATGCAACATGCCCAGTGGCTGGGCCAACTTGAGGCACAACCACTAGGGTCTCAATTTTCATACAATATATTCTAGATTCAGAAATAACTAAATATTTCTCTGATCACATCAGGAAAACTTTAGAAGCAGGACAATTTGTCTGTAAGAGAAGGTGTGAGAGATGTGTCTTTTCTTCATCTGAGAGTCAGTGATATCAATGAAACCAGGATGGTCAGGAAACTAACGGCAATGATCACCACTAAAGACAGAGCATTTGGCTCTTCTCTTTATGCTGAAAAGTAGGAGTAAAATGATAAAATAAATAAAACCTCCCACAGACATTAAAAGTGAAAACATTAATTTAGAATCCTGCACTGTTTCACAAGTTCCTATCAAAATAGGCACCAAAGCATTTTCAGCAATAGTCTGGAAAGATTCTTTGATCATTGATGAGTTCATAGGTAAGTTTGGGTTCCAAGTGTGGTTTGAATATGTGCTGGTATTTTCTCTGGCAACATACAAAAATCAGTTGAATTTGTCAACTAGTTTTAGAAAAATGAGCCCCATTTGAGAAGATGATAGCAGCACTTCCCAGGCCACTGTTTGCCCTGCAATACCCTTCCTAACAGCTTGAGGAAGAACTAAGAAATTTAAGTTTCCATACCTGTATCTCCCAGGCATCTTTTACCTCCTACCTCTATGAGGTATGACTCATAACTGTGGAAACAACCATCTGTTTTTAGCACATTCTGTTTAGTAGCAATGACTGACACAAACACTGTATTTCAGCATATTCTAGGAGCGATTACACAACCTTTGAGAATATATATATGGAGAAGATCCACATACATCCAAGTCCAGACTCCTATTACTGCATAAAGCAAACAAATAAAAGCTTAATTTAAAAGATTTTTTTTTAAAGTATTGCATAGATGTCATGCTATGCACCCTAGAATACTTTCTGTCACTGTAACAAGTTTAACGCCTACACTAAAAACCGAAAGCTACAACTAAGGTCTGAGAACAAAGGGAGAGAAATCTAGAAATCCATAATCTAGGTCCTCGCTGTCCTCCCATACACTCCTTGATATCTGCACAAGAGCAGCCAATTTTGGTGGAAGACTGCTATGGTTTGTTATATATTGGGTTTGTTTTCTTCTGCGGGAAGAAGTTAAGAAGGGATTTTTCTTTGTATAAACCTGGAGAAGTGTGCTGAACACTTGAAGAAGACAATGGAAAATTTTACAATGACTGTCGAAAAATACTACACAAATAAGCTTTTATTATTTTCCATGAGTGCTAAGCACTCGATTTCTTCTCTTAGAACAAAATTCCTGAGGACAGTGTCACAAAATTGATCTCCTGCCTTGATGGTTTTCATGCTGAATCTAAAGGATTTTCATTTTTACATTTCACATGGTATGTATTTGATACTCACAGGAGAGTCACAAGAGCCACCATGAAGAAACAGGGCTGCTATGCATTCAGTGCATAGATGAATGAACTACTCTTCGGCCTTGTCGAACCAGTTGTGGAACTGCCCCCAAATACCACAGCTGATAAACGTACTTGGCCACGTAACAACTAACAGTGACTTAAATATTCAGTGACGAGTTCAGAAGATTCTGACTACAAATGAAAAACAGCAACTAAAACTGAAAAAGGGGAAAACCCAAGATTGTGGGGGGTTAAAAACCTCAATGCTTGCAATAGAATGAGCATCACCCAAGGCAATCTACCCAGGACTCACAATGCCTAAATCCAGCAGGCCTTTTAAACCATGGCAAAAGCAAATTCATATAAAGGTAGTTATCATAACAAAAATTCAAAACTATGTAAGACTGTGGAAGCTACTGGAAAACAGGCTTGAGCCCAGAATTTCAAAATAAAGCTAAAACCGACCAAACTACAAACCATAAACCAGCTTGTGCAGTTGGAAAAAAAAAAATCCAATATTGATTCCCAGTGGACCCTCACATCTCTGTGGGTGCGAAGGCAGCACTGCTGCCCTGTGGGGTCCGGCAATGCCTGGGTACCACTGCCTGCTGAGGGCATCTGAGCGCAAGGACTTAAAGGATCTTGATAAAATAGTAACTGAGCAGGATACTCGTATGCTTTCTATATACAGCCCCCATGATCTCACTTGCTTTAGCAAGCATTTATCACACAGTTACACACAATCTCGCTAGCACTAAGTAATACAGTCTCAATCCTGTATTTCCAGATCACATTGCCAGGACTGAGGTACTTTCATCTCCTTCAAGCAATCATCCATACAAAAATCAAGATAGCACTCTTGACTTCAAGAACACAATTTTTAAGAGAAGTTTATACTTATCTCTACTTTTACTTAATAGCTGAAGAAAGTACAATCAAGCTTTTACCTTCCTTCTTCTTAGCATTTTAGGTATTCCAATTTTTATTTAGAGTACAGATCTGTGACCGCATTATAAATAAACAAATATTGTCTGAAATAAAAACAGAAAATTAATTTGGGCACAAATCAGGATTCCAATGAAATTATCAAAATCAATGCAATAGCGCTTATAAAGACCATCGCTGCAACTCCTGGACAGAATCATTTCCTTCCATCTTACATTGGCGATCTACTATCTGTGAGTACTTTTTTTTTTTTAATGTTATATGGAAGATAGATATGAAATGTTTTAATCATAGTTGGGACTACAATTTTTTCAGTCTAATGGGAAAATCTCTATCAACATATCCTTTTTGACTTTGAGGAACTTCATCACGAAAGAGAGCTTCGGTTTGGATACTGAAACACACACACACATTTATATATAAAGAGGGCTGGCATTCTTGCCAAATAATTTCCTATAAAAGTCAACTTTTAAATCCACATGAGTAAGTTTTCAGAAGTCATTCCATGGAACAAAGATGCCATCCAGTGGTCGTCTAGATTGATGATTACTGTCTATCTTTCCCTTTTCATCCCAGTACAGTATTTTAACAATTTCATGTTTCTTGGCACATATTACTGTGCTCATACTAATTATACTGTTTCAGTAATTATTTCTGGTTTTTACTGAATTAAATTCTGAGTCTTACAAGATAAATCTAACATTCCAACATGCATGCTATTTTTAAGACAACAGCTTGGGTTCTCAAACTCTTTCCAAACACAAGCTACATCTTAAAGTAGTCTAAGAGTTCAATTCTTCCTCCTATATTCAACCTCTTGTAACATCTCTCCCTCTTCTCTTCATTAAAAACACTTGTGCAATTACAAAAAACCCCAAACTTATTTGAAAAAAAGAAAGAAAAAACAAAGTATTTGCACAGTTGTCCACCACATGCTTCAAAGTTTTTGTTTAAACTAGAACAAGCCATTAGAAAAATCTAGTAGCATTTTCTTTATAAAGGAAGCTTAACTGCATGATTGCATACTGTTTTTCTTTCTCATGCACTTTGTAAGATTTGAGCCAACGACGTTCAAATGAACTGCTCCTAAATAAGCTATAAGAATACATGAAGCAACTGAGACAACATTATACTATTGATTCCCCTCTCTCTCAAAAGTGAAATTTCATGTTGTTAGGGCAAAGTCCCTATGCATATGTGAGACTCTGAGCACATCTACAAATTCCATGGATCACAAGATCAGAGATCAACACCACCACATTGGATATAAACAGTGACTTGAAATTACGGTAACAGCCACTACTATATTACATTTTATAATAGCATAAATTCTGTTTACACAAATTTACTATAATGCTTATTCTGACATTTAAGCTTTCATTTGAAATTTCTCCCTAATACTGCTTTGTCATACAATTCATTCACAGTCTATGTTGGATCTTCTCGCTGATAAGCAAAAGGGATGACAGAACATACCACATTTGTGGTCAGCGTTTTTCTTTATTTTTCAAAAATACAGAAAAAATACACGATCACTTTATAGCTTGAAATATTTATTTGGAAAAAACAAAGAAACTTAAAGCTTAAGGTTTTACAGCATACATAATTTTGAGATGAAAACTTTGAAATTATCCATTTAACACCTACATTAGCTTTCTCTCTCTCTCCTTAAAGGAGAGGATGCTTTGCACATTATTAGATGTAACATCATGCATTTTGCGGCATTTTGCAAGAACTATGTTATTAAACTTTTATTTTTAAAAATAAAAATAAAGTAACAGGCAACAGATTCTTTTGGGTAGGCAAAAGAGGTCTGAAAACAAATTTCTTCTTCTCAGGTAGACTCTACTTTAAAATGGCTGTCATACAAATACTAAGATAAGCTTCAAATGATCTCAGTCATTTCATAGAACTGATTCTGAAAAAAAACACCCCATCACATTGGCTGTGTAAAACCTGATACTGAGAGGCTCCAAGAGGTTATATATAACTTTGAAATACTGTTTCAGAAAAAGTAAGGTTGCTGTGAAAAGGAAGGACCATCTGGCTAGCTGGTACACTATGGCAAACATCATCATCACACACATTAAGGGAATGGTTCTGTCCAGTTCTTCCCTCATTTTACGTGCAATGCCACTGAGCCTTACTGAATACAGTTAGAAAGTGGTAGGATAATATAAGAGTACAAACATGTATCTCCATCCTTGGAGATACGTAGAACTGGACACGTCCCTGATCTAACCAAACCTGCTCTGATTCAGAAGCTGGACTAGTTGACTAGTTGAAATTATTCTGACTCAATATCAGGGGGAACAAATGTTTCCACTAGTTCTTTATATTGGCCACAATCTGAACTATGGGTAATAATGACTTTGAAAGTCTGCCACTCTCACTGTCATCAGTGGTAGATTATGTTAGTGGGAGCTCTGAGGTTACCCAACTGAATGATGATGTACACAGCAGCTGTAGCCAAATACACAGGCCCCTAGCAGACTTCAGTGGACCTTCTGCTTCATCTCTCCCGACTACAGAAACCTCTAGCTGGACTATTATGGTACAAATGTTAGTCTGGATCTCTACTGTAAAACAAACAAAAAATTACAAAAAATGGAATTCAAATTTCCATCCTTAGGCTGACATAGTTGAAAAGTCCACTAAACTGACTTGTCTGTAGTTCTCTCTGAAAAATTTAGCAACAATAAATTTTAATTCCAAAAAAGGCAACATAAAATTTCATTAATACAACAACTTTACATTGCAAAAGTCTTGGGTTGAAAACTCTGCATTATAGAACAGCTACTATAATATCCAGTGAACTCATGTAAGCAGTCTTACAGTCATTAATAAATTCTGACATTAAAGGCTAAGCTGTAATTTGCAAAATTCCTAACTGCTACCTCTTTTATGTAATTCCTTCCTGTATTTCCCATAGTCCAGAACAGAAGAAACTGAAAATAACAAAGTTCACATTTCCATTTCTAGTGACCAACACTTTGCTCGCAAGAGTGAAAAGCTCAAGTAAGTTATTTTAAAGAAAGCAGAATATAAAATAATGAAACAAATATGCAATAATAAAACACTAAGGGCAAAATAAATTTATACATAACACAACTATTTTTCAAAATTCTTGCTTTGCTTTAGATGCCAGTTTGCCTTCTGGCTAAAAACACATTCTTCACACACGCTGGGAATGTTGAGGAAAACTAGTCAGCATTCAGAGGATTAATACAGATTTCCAGCTCTGTGCCTTTAGGCTTAATAGTCAGACATCTATTTGTCCTCAGGAGAGGTTAGGGGTTGAAATGCAAATATGCAAACAACTGAATTCTTTGTTAAGATATCAAGAAAAAGCTTGATCTTTGCTGCTGTTTAATAAATCCTTGCAATTTTATGGACTTATTTAAATGCAGCTTTGTGTCTTACTATTTTGAAGGAGAAAACAATGCAAGGAAACAAACACATTCATTCTGACTAAAATTTGTTCTCTAGAGGAAAAATGACATACACCCTTGACAGCTTATTTACCAAACTCACTAAAGATTTATTGATTTATCAATCAGTGCCTTGAGCATTTGCTTCTCCCCAAGGGAAAATTAACAATTCCAGCTAACCTAATATATTCTATGTATAAACTAAGTGAATGCAAGAATCAATCCTGGCACAGTTTACAACATCCAGTTAAAAAATGCTGTCCCTTTTGGTGTATGTAAAATTGAAAGCTATACTAACGAAGAATAAATGCTCATGTTGCTTACAAACATAAAAAATACTTATTAAGACAGTGCAATTGAACCCAACAGACATTTTAAATCATTTAAATACTCAGTGGGAGGCAAAAGCATTGGAAAATAAAAAATTGAATGATTTTGCTTCTAGATTAATACTAAGTACTACCACTATTAGTTGCAATACTGACATGCCTCAAAGCAGAGATATTTCAAAGAGCTACAAATTCTCTTTTACTTCACCTGCAAAAGCATAAGCCTGAAAATTAATTACTGGTTTGATGATGTCAGAGCAACATAAGAATTCCAGAAGATGAAAATGAAAATCTAGGAATATTTTGTCATTTAACAAAGAAAGAAAATGTTTAAACACAAATAAAATGTACTTTCATCAGTGGAAAAAAATTAAAACGATGGCAGCAAAAGCAAAAGGCAGTAAACATAAGATTAGCTTTTCACTACAAAGAGTAAAAATATCCAAAATACATATAAAAGTTTGAAGTACAAAAGACCTGGTGTAGCAGAATGCTACTGTGTTGAACCTTTGCAGCACATGATTACTACAGGGACCCACAGAATGCCCCAACCTCTGCTACCTAAGTAAGCACATGAAAAATAGATACAGCAATGTCTTCTCTTTAAAACCAAGAACAACAATCCTCCGCACACATACAAAAAAAACCCCAAACTCACTACCAAAACCATACAGTATTTTCTCTATGCTGATGAGGGGATAGCTGCAGCCTAGCTACAGAAGCCTATCGACAGGATGCCTTGTTGTCACGAGTATCTTCTCAGCAAGATATGTTCCATATGAACGTTAGAATTCGATACATAAAACCAACCATGTATTTTTTTAAAACTTCATACACATAATTCCATTTACCAGAAGTTTTATCATAATCCACAGAATTGAAGGCTTTATTAAGCATTAAAAAGTGCATTTAGAGAAAAATCTTCAGGACATGTCATGACCCCCTCCCTCCCTTTTGTTTAAAATAGAACTAAGTAAAAAAATTGTCATCCAATCACAGTAAGAAAATGCAGGAATTACTGTAAAACACTGCCCTCTGGTGTTAAGCTAATCCCAAATTCTATTTTATATTTAAGATGTGTCTGTCCGTCCCGCCACCCCCACCCCCCCCCCCCCCGAACAACTCCCCTGCATTATTTTTTATTATTTTTTATTTTTTTACCTGAAAGAACCACCTCCAGGGTCATTCAGCTTGTTTTTCTGATTTGCAGGGACCTGAACACCAAAGCCCCCAGGACTTTTGCTGGCTTGTATTGTTGGTGCCTTCCCTACTGTGCCTGAAAAACACCAAGCAATGTTATTATGAGCTGTCTTAGACAATTTACATCAAAGAACCTTCTGTCCAGGAACTAAATTTAACTGTCTGTAAATTGCAAACAAAGGAAGTTATTATTTTTAAAGATTACACTGCTGAAGAAGAACAATTTAAAATAGAAAATTTATATTAACATGACAATTTGTTCAATATTTACAGAATACTGAAGATTCCAAAACTGAAAACTGTTGGCCATAACTGGTTATAATACACATAATACCTATAAGGGTGTTTGCAATTGCCAGTAAACCACTTTTCTACATAATCTGCACAGAATAAAGCAGAAGAATTTGAAATGTTCTTAATACAGGTGCTTTAAGTCAGTCACTCAGGGTATTAACTATGCCTTTTACATTTTTTTTACATAGTCATTGTTCATTGTTGCAGAGAAAAACATGTATTTTCAGAGTTGAAAACATTATTTTAAATATTTTTAAACTTTTTATATTGTATGTAAAAGAAAAACCACTATTGTAAAATTTGACATAACCCCCTTCATAAAGGTTGTCTTTTACTTTCTTAATTTGAAAACGATGATTTAAAAGTTAATTTGTATCTGTAGCTAGACTTTACAGGTCTATATGTAGAAGTAAAACTGGGCTTCCTAAATGAGCTGAAATGTGGTGGACATTCAGCTTCTTGTGACAGTTAATTAAAAAATGGGTATTAATTTCTCTCTGACATTTGGAAAAATCTAACAAAAAATAATTACAAATTTATGTTGCTAATTAGTAAATCAACAGACCTGTATTATTATTATTAAAAACATTCTATCAGCATGCAACTGAAAAAGCATTGACAAATGAAACTTTCGGAGTAAGCCCTCCTTTACTGCTTAAACACATGTTTACTTGGGTTATATTTTGTGTTTCCTTTAATCCCACCTGTGTTTTGGCATGTAAAAATAATTAATTCATATGTCTCCTTGACTTAAAAGATCTCACCTTTTTCGTGTATATCACTCATTTTTATTGAGCATTACATACATATAGCATTTGAGACTTTGAGAAGCACATGAAAGTTATTCCTGCACATCTGTGACTCAGTTGCATAAGTGACATGCTATGAACTTTAGTAGAGTTACATTATTTTTCTTTCATGAATTATAAAAAATGAAACAACTATCCCAACAAATCCTTTTAAGAACACTTCTTTGCTAAAACAAAAGTGTTAGCTTTGAATGAGTCCAGCATTACTTTTTTATTTTGAAGTCTTCATCAACTTCAACATATGATCTTAAAGCAAAATTAATTTGACAGTGTCCGTTCAGTTCTTCAGTCTATATAAACAAACTGTTGTGTGGACTTTCAACATTAGCAAATACAAAACAAGATTTAGAACTTCAGGCTCCAAGCCTGGGGAACAAAAATATTTTGTCATCAGAATATTCCAGGTCCATGAGATGTCACAGATAGCATTAGTTCATGGACCAGACAATTCATTTATCTATTTCAGATGAACTAATTGAAAGGTTTTCTACTAAGTGAACTGGAAGGAAAACAGATAACACAATAATAAAAATGAGCAGATCTTTGCTTTCTACAATTAACATCTAGGAGATTAAAAGTGTGTTAATCTTGAAAATTATTGCAATGGCAAAATTAAGGTAACACTCCTCCAGAATTAATATTATATTCCTTTAGAACTAGTATGAACGGTTTGGTTTCTACAGATGATAACTTTTGATCAAAAAAACCAAAAAAAAACCCAGAAAGGTACAGCAACAGAGCAGTTAACTCCTTGGTCTCAGGAAAACAGTATGTCTACACTGGATATGGAAAAATTAAGTCTCACTTTCTTTCACTGCATGTATATGTAATTCCACTCAAATGGATCTGGCAAAGTAAATGTAAGTTTTGGGATGACATAGAAGTCTCTGGTTTAATCACAACTGTGCATGATTAAGGAGTTAGACACAAAATATGGCTAAAACATCAATTTATATTATGAGGCAGGCCATATTTTGAAAATTAAAATCACCTGTGGGCCTAGATATTTCATGGGATTGGTAATGACATACAGAGTCTTTCACCACTGGGTCCTCATTTCAAATTTTAAGTAGCATGATCTAGAGAAATAAGCCCAAATTTAGGAGCTTATAAATTCCTAGTTGTACTTCTGCACAGGTTAAATAGCTGCAATGAATACTCTGGCTAATTATTTTATTCTTTGGCTCAATTCCCCCATACATAAGGTGTAATTCACCTAATTATTGTACTGATAAGTG
The DNA here is from genome assembly GCF_030463565.1 of Pelecanus crispus. Taxonomy (NCBI): domain Eukaryota; kingdom Metazoa; phylum Chordata; class Aves; order Pelecaniformes; family Pelecanidae; genus Pelecanus; species Pelecanus crispus. Next base: position 37,669,484 of record NC_134650.1, read on the forward strand.
CTTTGATAAAGGAGTGTGAATTTTTCATGCAACAACTATAGTGTTACTTCCCCTGGTGTGGAAGTGATATTATTAATTAATACACTACTGTTTTAAAAAGCATTACAGTCTGTTCACATGGATGCAATGCATATTAATAATAATGTAAAGATATATTAGACTAGCAGATTCACTCCTATCTGAGAAGGAAAATGCACCATTGTGTACAAGTCAGCTCAGTTCTGGCGTAGCTATCTTTAAAAAGTCACACTCCACAAAAATTATACTACTGTAATTTTCTATATAGACCACATCCTATTCTAGTATCTTACCTCCTTCTACAGGAATACCTAGGCCAGTATAAAATATCATTATACTGGTATTTACAGTAGAAAGTTTTAACAAGATATCAAGATCAAAATAAACTGGTATCTGACAGTAGGCCATAGCAGTGTTTCTTAGAGCTGTAAGCAGACAGGCAGACTTTTCCCTAGACGCAGGCTGCAGGATGAGCAGTTTTATAATGGGATGTTTTCTAAATTTCTATTCTGTTTGCTTTGTCTGTGTAATTAAACCAATATAGCGGTGGGCTTAAAAACAAGCTTGTAAATAGGAATAAGCTCACCTGAAAGCAGGGCTTTGCATGAATTGGCCTTTATGAACTGTTGTCTTCCTTAAGCCAAACTGCCAGTTAAGTTGCATTTCATTGGCTGATCAATGGCTATCATAAATAAATTTGTATTCTAAATCCACTGTTTAAAAGACAGATGCCAGTATCATGCAAATTCTTGGCACACTGTTGACATTCACAACTTAGAGACTGAACAAGCAAAGAAATGAAATCAGCCTTCACTCTCAGACACATTAGTCAGAAGTGAAAGTTCATGCTATAAGATGCCGAATACTCATGTCCTGAGTTTATTAAAAGGGGAGGTATCAGTGCTATCAAATGTACACCTTTTATGACAAGTAAATGCATTTCTTCCTAACTTCCTAACTAAGGAAAAACAGCCTACAGGATTCCAGTGACAGCTTGGTCTCCGTGTCCATTCAACCTTTGGATTCTCTGAAGAGAACAAAGCAAGTAGAACCATCAGCCGCTTTTAACTGTGATCATTGGGGGTTTTGATGCTTTCTTTTCCCAAGGAGAACAGAAAAGACCAAGCAATAAAGTCAAATAGGCAGCAATAGCTTTTATGTGCATTTAAACTAGTTTGATTTCTGATTCAATACCTAAATATGGCAAGCTCTGTATTCCATTACAAACCCTCAATCATCTGAATGCCCACATCCAAAAAGATACTCTCACACATAATCAGGAAAAATAAGAACCAAGCCTAACAGGTCTAGTGGTGGAAAGAAACAAATGGATATTTATTAGAAACTAAGAAGGCTTCAAGAACCCTCTTAAAAAGTGGGATGTATCAGCTAGGCATTAATCCACCTGTACACAGACAGATGAGGAAGTTGTGTACCAACCACGCCTCTTGCTTCCCTGGCTAATCATGGCATGTCAGGTTGCTGCAGTCAGTCTCTGACCTCACCAAAGACTAAACATACTGGCGGGGGTGGGGGTGGTAAAAAAAGAAAAAAAAAGAAAAAAAAAGAAAAAAGCATGTGGGTTGGGAAATTTCTCTAGGACTCCTACCTTGACCTCTGCAGCTGCAGAGACAGTGACTATCATGTTCCGCTTCAGGAGTAAGAGTTAAAAGTAGGATGATTGAATTGAGGCATCCTCTAGGCTTCAGGAAAAAAATGAAGAATTTCTTTCTTGGCCCAGAGTTAGAGCTTAGGACAGCAAGAGTCAAGTTCCTGACTTCTTTCAGAATTTTCCATGAAAAACTGCTGAGCAAGGAGCTAAGCATGTGAGAGTTTAGTCCTAAGGTTGTTTCAAAACATTTCACTGTGTTGGTCTGAAATACCTTGAAACTGCATAGTGAAAACACGCATTCCTCAGCCAGTATGAAGCAAAAAATAAGTGTCAAGCCTGCCAATGTCAACACTGTCAGTTTTTCCCATGCTACTAGTTTGTAATTACAATGAAATTCACACAAAGGTAACAATCTCACTAAAACATTTAAACCCATACCTTGTGGTCTAATGGTCTGAGTTATTACCACTGGCATCCTAATCTGGGTAGTCTGGCAAGCAGGGTTTCGTTTCACAGTTTGAGCAGATGTTGACTGGATAATCTGCTATTATTAAAAAAAAGTATACTTATATTATACTCTTTATACACAAACACACACAACGTAAATATACTAATACCTGTAATTACTAATATAAGCATGTGGATCTCTAAAAGCACAACCAGCTAGTGACAAAAGTCATATTCATGTAATGCATGTGGTTGTGTGTGTGTGTATATACCTATTTTGCCGTTATGCTTTAAAAATATCAAATAATATTCGACACAAATGTCATGTCACAACCTTAATAAAAAATATATTTCAAAGTAGTAAGGTAAATATTAAAGTTTAGACATTTGTCTTCAGAAATTTTACTAAGAAGGAAAGCATTTTTATAGAAGAAAATGCTGCAATAATTTTAGTGGTATCCACCTACAACCATTAGGCCTTTCACTATATACCTACGCTTTTTAAAGAGAATATATACTAAAAGTAAATTCTAAAATATTATGGGTTTCAAAGTCAGGTATACACAAGAAAGAAAATAATGTTTTGCGGTGATCATACACTATTAATTTTTTAAACGTTAATTGGATATTCTCAAGATTTCACTTACTACTAAGCGAAGTTCTGAAGTCCTTACCCAAAACTGAACCTGGGTTAAAAACTTAGAATTTGCCCCATAAACAAATCAAATCAAAACCAAAAAACCTGCAAGGGTCATGTCTAAGCAACAGCAAAATATACGTTCATGAAATCAGGGACAAGGCAGGCACAGATGTAATGAACAGAAGATTCAAAAAGACGTGTGGATGCTGCAGAGCTGGAAAAAAATATCCATAAATAAACTTTGAAAACAAAACACGGGCAAAGAGCTGCGAATAAGATTACAACCACAACTCAGGCATGACAACTTCAGAAGTCACATGCTCTTCCCAGTTACAACCACGTTAATCCCATCGCATAACGTGTCTGCTGTCTCTGAATTATACGTCTCAGCCTCACACCCACAGGATGCAGTACTCCCTCCTAGAAGGCAATATGCCATGCTACACACCACTACACGAAGCAAACTGGAACCACTGCACTTTTATTCAGCATCAGTCAGCATTATTCTTACAAAGTGTATCTAAACCCATATTATTTAGCTGAATAATGAATGGCCAAATCTCTGACCTCAAAGTATGCTATGGAGAAAAGGAAAGGAGAAACAGTATTTTCAAATGAGACGTAAAAATGAAGAGGCTACAGAACAAAGAGGAAATTGTTCCATCAGCAGGAACCAGGGCTCGCAAACCAGAAGGAAGAGAGGTGAAAACTACAAACAAGAAAAGAGTAATAACGGAACAAGACCTGTAATGTAGTCTGAAGAAAAACAAATAGGGCCATTTTGAAGTTTTGAAATTGTATTCTGTACCACCTAAAATATTAAAAGTTGAAAACTCATAATAAACCTGTGGATGTAGAAGTATTAGCAATAGCTACCTTGCAGAAAGAGAAAAGGGAAAAAAATATTAAGGATTCAGCTTCAACTATGGACACTGAAGGAAAATGGAGCGCTTGCACTAAGCACAAAAATGGAGCAAATGGATGTAAATTTACTTGGTTAAGGCAGGCAGTGAGTAAATAGTGACACTCAGAGGGGAAAGAATAAAGTAGCTACCATGCTTAAAAACAGGAAAGAAATAGAGGTGATAAGTGAAAATGAGGGTAAAAGTTGAATTTGACTGCATTTTGATGCACAAGAAACACGTACAAGTGTATTTTAATAAGTAAGGAGACAGAATAGCCCACAGAAAAGAACGACTACATTGGTATGAAAAAGAAGGAGAATGTTGCCACTTTTATAATAATTCATTGGATGAGTTTTCAGAGAATAGTGAAGAAAAGGAGCCATACCTTAACTGGCCAGAAGCCAGGCCAAAAAGGAGACGTGTGTGACCTGTGGATAGAATTACTATCTGGTATTACAGTAATTGTCTGCGATTAATTTTTTTTCTCTGTGAAGCAAGCAACTTCTACAGTTCAGAATCAAGTTCTGTTTTACCTGATTAATATTTTCATGTGAATGCCCTAAAAAATGAGCCACTAACACCATTAAACATAGGACAGTATTTAACCATTTGACATAAAAGGACTTCAACATATGTAAAATTGCTGAAAGTGTAGAAAATGATTGAGAAATAAACTTTTCCAAGGGGCACAGATCAAAATCATCATCTTAAATTCCATACAGAAACAGATCAGCAACAAGCATGTACTCTCTAAAAGGAACAACTGCACCTGAACTCAGAGCAACATTTTACACTAACTTAAATTCCAGTTTCAATACAGTTTTAAGATATCTTTCAACACAGATGTAATCTTCAGATCTGGAAGTGATTAAGGAATGAACATTAGCAATTTGTTTCTGAAACAGAATGTATAACCTTTGCAGGCAAACAAGGGGCATAGTAAAAACTAATGAATTAGAGGTAATTGACCCTGCATTAAAATTTATAAACAATCTAAACCACCCTTCCTCAATTAAAATAATTCAAATTGTTCTAATCCTCTTGTCTATTTTCCCAACAGCATAAACATTACTATTATGTCCTTAACTTGGCCTGAAAAGTGTAGACAATGAACAAGGTACTAACAAGCTAGTCTGGGAGCTGATGAACTTAACCAAATTACTTCATATTTCTCACAGCCTAAAAATACACACGAGTGTACCCTATCTAGTGTTACCTATTCATGTGCTGAATCCCAAATGATCAGTTTGTAAGCACCAATTTATTAAGCCAGACTGATACAGAAGATACAGAAGTGGATGTTTTAGTATACTGAGGTTATCAGAGGCATTATTTCAGCCTTTAGAAAAGGGGAGATCTTATTGCTGTCTGCATCTACCTAATGGAAAGCTGTGGAGAAGATATAGCCAGACTCTCTCAGAGGTGCAGAGCAGAAAGATGTGACACAATGGGCACAAGTTGGAATATGGGAAATATCAATTTAATATAAGGAAAAAAAAAATTTACCATGAGGGTGGGCAAGCACTGGAACAGGTTGCCCAGAGAGGCTGTGTAATCTCATCTTGAAGATGAGAAACATGACTGGTCAAGGCCCTGGACAACGTTAACCTGTAAGCAGGAGGTTGGACTAGACACCTCCTGAAGTCCTTTCCAACCTTTTACCACTACATCCATAATCATAATATCAATGATCTTATAAAAGTGCTGAGTCAGAAAAAGTAACAAGACAGCATATAAAAATCTTCCAAATTTACAGAAACTGTTCATCATTCCATCTCCACTAAAAAGAAGGGAGGCCATTTTCATTATTTTCACCACTGAAGACAGTAAGCACAACAGCAGAACAGTAACAACAAAGGCACAGAAAATAGAAAATATTTAATGCGATTTAGCCATTGACTGGATTTGATAATGAGTTCGGAAAACAGCAAAATTACCAAACAAAACTGTGATCAAGACAGTGCTGAGACAGCAAGTACTGTCATATACCAGCTTACTCCTCTTCAACCTATCAGTCAAAAGTTGAAGAATCGTCTCCTAGGCTGCTGCACTTTACAGCTCTCCAAGGAACACACTGAAGCAGGAAAAGTCATGGCATTGCTTCTCTGAGTGCAATACGTGAAAAGTTACCTAATTTTTTTTTCCTATGAAGTAACACTCTTCTGCAAAATAAGATGCACATTTCTCACAATAGAAAGTATTCTCCCTCTTTTTTTATTTCATTTTCCCCCTTCCCCCCTTAACCATCATCTTTCCACTCCACTAGTCACTCTCACTTTGATTCAGCATTTGTCTGTTCCTCCAGACAAGTTCCTTCTCTCACTTCCCGAATGCTTCAGACTACTACTCGGTCCATTTCTAAAGCTCACTTTATTTTCACATCTGTAAAAAGGGATGTTTATACAAAGGTGCTTCCACAAAATAAACAGACTTATGAAGATGAAAAAAGGATATTTAACAGTCACACTACTGATAACCAGAATAACAAGGTGGTGACACCTGAAATACTCATTTTTCTTGACGCTCTTCTTCAAAAAGCTTAGATTCAATAACTATATGAGAATAAAGTAATAGTGCGCTCTGGTCCTAATCTCAAGCCAAAAGGTGATGATCATACCATGACAGGTGTGAATCTTCTACTGTTTATGTTATTGCAGGACAAAGAACAAATTACAGATGTGAACACAGACCAATAATTAACACCACAAATGACCCACAAATACAGGCTGAGAAAGAATTCAGCCAAAGCACATAAAATGCATAAAAGCAGAAAGACTGATAACTTCTGTTCTCTTTCTCTTACCTAAACAGAAGATACTAAATAAAAATGTAAGCTACGACCTACAAACTGTTGAAAGCAAAAGTCCTTTAGGACAATTAGATTAGAACTCACTGCTAAAGTTTTTGAGGACGAGGATTTTGCAAGTCTCAACAATCTAGATGTTCCTTTACCTACGCAGATGCATGGGATCCCAATGATATGCTTCCCCTCACTTGACAAGGGCTGCAAAATCAGCCTGACTCAATTTACATAAATCACACTTTGCAACAAAAGCATCTGATCCAAAAGCTTAAGCATATCAAATATAGCAATAAAAACAAAAGCATAGGAAATAGAAGCTTCTGCAAAGAATGGAAAATAAAAAAAATTTTGAAAAATCTACCCTTTACCAAGCATTTTTTCTCTCAATTAAGTTAAAAAAAGTATTGTGGAAGGAAGAAACAAGCCACTTGTAAATGTACAAAATTCAGAATGGCTATGGTCTGATATGACATTTATCTTCACTCATGAGTAAACACTTGCTAACTCACTTGTGGCTATGCCACTTGTGATTTATCAGTCTACTCACTCCTGAAGATAAATGTCATATCAAACCTCAGCTATCATGTAATCTGGCAGCATTAACTTACAATGTTCATGCTTTTATGGGTCTGGAATTCATATTTACCATTGTTTACCATGCTGTAATAGTAACAGTTACAATTTTTCAACAGTGTCTCAAAATTTGCACAAGCAATTATTTTTCCTCCCAAACTTAAAAAAAATGAACTTTAAAAAAAAAAAACTCAGCACATAATTTTTAATGTTAATATGAGAACAATATTGTTCCATTGAGTATATGTTTTCAAAGAAGCAATGAAGAAAAATAAAACCAAAAGCTACTGGATCACTTGTCCCACCTGCTCCCCAGCTGATTATACAAGTCTTCCTACAGTATTTCACCTGGTCTAATTTTGAGTGTTTTCAATGATGGCTTTTTTATCACTGCCTTTGGAAGCCTGATCTACCATCTAATAATCTTACAGTAAGAATATTTTGCCTTACTCCCTGCCTAAATCCTACTTTGCTTAATTATATCCTGTTATTCATATTTATATGCTCTTAGACCGCTCTAAATAACTCAGCAATATACTTTGATGATTAAACCCTTAAAATATTTGTAAATGTTTTTTATGCTCCCCTTTAGTCAATGTTTGACCAAGTTATGTATGTTTAATTCTCTTAAGCTTTTCTTTAAGTCTTTGCTTTCTAATCTGTCCTTTAATTGCCACCTTTTATTACTGTTTTCCAAACAGCATTCATTGCCAATTTCCTCCTTATATTAATGTATGGCCCACAAAATTCTGAAAGTCAAGTCCATGATAACAACTCAGAAAAGTAGGCGGTATTTCAAATAGGCATACAATTTGTCAAGTATGGGCTTTGTTCCTGTTAATGGATCACAGACGTCTACTGCTCAACAGCCATTTTTACTTAAATTTTATTGTACACCAAATTCCAAGTCAGTGACTAGACCTTTCATTAACAGAAACTACTCCTTTTATCCAAATAGCCATTTTTTACTCTTCCGTTTCTAAGCTGCCTTGCACACAGGACAAAAAGAAAATTATTTCCTGTGAGCCACTAAAATGTGTACAACTTACGATCATTCAACAACAGTAAACTGATGCCAGAAAAAGCTTCAGTAAAGAATTAAAAACCAAAGCAGAACATCCTCATATGAGATAATCCTTATTCTGCTGTTGTATCTTGTTTCCAAATTCCATTACTCTAGCTCACCTTTTGGGAGCCTCCAACCACTCTGACAGTCCCTGGAAAAGTGTTAGCAAATACTATTCTAATGTAACTTAGAAGATGGCGGAATCTCCCCTCTGGACACTGTGCAAAATTTACTGCAGCAACAATGGTCTAGATGTATTTCTATACATCTTTCCTACTCCTATACGTACACAAATCTTTGTATTGCTTTGCATAGAATTAAATTTGTTTTAATTAAGATGGATGACGTTGAATTTCTTACTGTTTCTTTATAATTTAAATTTAATAACTGGCTTCAACCTCCAGGAGTACTTTCTCCTTATGATGCAGTGTCAACACAATATATAAAGTGCTAATCGATCTCCATTACTCATCAACCTACTTACAACTTCAACACATTTAATAAAGAACATCCCTCTCATTCATAGAAATTTTATCCGCTGTAACACCCAGAACAAGACAGGTAATGTCTGCATATATAAGGCTATATAGAGCTTCTCCCCGCTAAGAATGACAATTTAGACAAACTTCGAACATTGCACTTAGAACAATTTAAAAAAATTGATTGCTGGCTTATCTCATTAGTGTCTCATCAATAAAATATTAGCCTAAGATTATTCCCCTTTTCCCTAGCTAGAAGTAGCTATCAGTACTAACAGCACTATCTAGATCTTTAGAGCATAGCTTTTTCATAGTTTTGGAACATGATTCCAACACTTTACAAAACAGATAAATAAAATAGTCTCCTCTTTCACCTCCACTAACACGATACATTTTAATGCTGAAGTCAATCTACATTGCATGCTGAACAGCATACGCAGAATTCCCATGTTGCAAGATACCTCAGTATAACTGGAAGAAGTACCACCATATCTGACCCCTTTGTAAAACTAAAGTCAAAAGAAAGGAACAGCTAACAAATTCTCCACATTTAAAACAAACAAACAAAACCAACCCAAAAAACAAACCGAGACTACTGTAAACTGGCTGGTATGAAAGGATGTATATTCCAAAACAGGCTTGCCCTTCTGCAGCTGGACAGTTTGCAAAGCCAGCTGGAACTCTCTCCAGTGAGCTTCAGGCTTGGAAAATCTGGAGCTCAGCCAGTTTCCTCCATCAGTGCTGGCCATCCTTAGGCAAACCAGCTGTAATCTTCCTCTTCCGGACAAGTCCCAGGCAAGATGGCCAGCAGCTCTTTGCTGTGCTCTGATTTTGGGGAGCACTAAGAAGTGTGAAGAGTGTGATCACTGTCACCACAAAAAAGTCAATACTTATGAACAAGTACTAGCACGATACAGAGATGCTGCTGGGTTGTCTGCTTGGCACCTGAGTTGATGGTTGTTGTGGTATATAAGATTTTTTTATGCAGTAACTCTTACTGTCTGATGCTGCTTTTGTCTGTATAGAACTAATTTGAGGGCCATTAAGCAGTGCTTTGTTAATGTAATATTTGGTTCTATTAACTAATTACTGATAAATTGAAAGCAAATACAGAAAGCCAGTTTTGCAATAAAGCCAATAAATTATAATTTGTAATGTATTCACTTCTCCCTAAATATTTTCTAGAAAAGGAATAGTATTAAGCACAGTTTTGCTCTACACAGTTTGCTACCTTTGGAAAGCGTAGCGGTCATTTCATGTACCCAGTAAGATGAAAATTCAGTCCTAGACCTATGACCTCCTTACAGACAGAAAAACATCTTTTACCCATCAGATCAATCTCCACAATATAGTACTTTAGCAGTTTTCGGCTCCCTCATATTGCATAGGTATGTTGAGTAAGATGACAGAGCAACTCTTCACATTGTTAATCTCTACTCAGATTAACATCACGATTGCTTGCCTTGAGTATGCATTGACATGTGACAGAGACACACACAGAAGGTGTCTCTCCCATAAATTTGACTTTATCCCATTCAGAAAATATTCCACAAGTATTATAATCATAACAGTAAGAATTCTTGTGGACTTACTGACACATTTTTGTTCTACATCAGTCTTTCTCAAAAGGTGGGGTGTAGCCTGCCTAGTAGGCACAGCAGTGTTTAAAGTGGGTTGCAAAACACTGGAAGAAGCCGCATTACCTGGCAGTAGGTTAGTCCTAAGATTGTGGCATGAGATAAGGCTAGACTTACTGGCCATGAATGTTTATACTTGTAAGGAACATAGAATCATAGAATCGTTTAGGTTGGAAAAGACCTTTAAGATCATCCAGTCCAACCATTAACCTAACACTACCAAGTCCACCACTAAACCAATTAAGGGTAGAGTAGTAATTTCATATTTCCTGGCTCTCAGCTGCTGTCAGAAATTCGCTTCCCCTAGGACAGGGAGTAATTTTTACACCTACTGCCTGTGATTACAACCAGTTCCTGCTCCCCTACCTTAAAGAACTAAAGCTATTGTCAATTCAGTCTTACGAAACATGGACAAATCAAAAAGAAGTCACAAAAAGTCTGAGGAACACTTTTCTAATTAATACAACTATCCAGAAGGGGTGGGGAGAACCCATCTTAGAAAAAGAAAGAATACAAGTGGTTGTACAGAAAGCAGCCGAGATAAGGTGCAAAATATCAAAATGTCTTGCGTGAACTACAAAAGCCAGAGTCAGAAGTCTTAGCATCTAAGATGTTCTTACACATTAAAACTGTGCTCACTAAAGGATGGTAAAATTATATTAATTTCATTTTAAAGTTAGTAATTTAACTACTAGAAAGTATTTGTAAGGTTCAAAAGACATGGCTCATATATTTTCAGATTGTGCACTGCTACTTTTAAATTAAAGCAAAAGAAATATTCTCTCTCCACACACCCTACAAATAATTTATATCCTTTATAGAGCCTATAAACTCAAAGATAGAACACTGTAAGGTTTTACATTATCACATGTGCATTTCTGAATCTTGGTAATATATATTTTTACCAACTTGATACACCTTCTGGAACTTGTCAATTTGATTTTGAAACCTAAGTCAAGTACTTTACTCATACATACACAGAAACCACAGACAAAGAACTCTCACATCTTTGAAGGACAATAATGCCTGTATAAACCCAAGGCCTTGTAAAAATCCTAAACATATTTTAATTCCAACTGTAAACACACATGCAAGATCCTATGTAACAGTGGGATAAAGTCACTACACTCAGTGAGTCACCGGCTGTATAGTTGCCTTATTGATTGTGCCTTTGAAATTAATGAGTCTAAGCATATAACACTCCAATATGCACAACAACGATACATTTCAGTAAATAACAAACTATGGCACTACTTCTAAACAAAATATGCTGGTACAGCACAGCTATTCTTCCACAAGACTTTATAACTATGTATAGAAGAGTTTAAAAGGAGATAAGAGTCAATTTTAATACAGACTAATCTAAGCAAAGCAGCATACCTAATGACACCGAAAACTGTGCTCTTGCCTGTAAGTCTTGAAAAGCTTTCAGTTCTACATTTGTCATTAACTTAAATTCCACTGTGCTCATATAACAATCACTGTATTCCAGACAAAAAGGCCAAGAGCACACTTTCTTAAATTTAAGCTATGTTAATAATGTTATTTTAACTAATGGTTGAATGTACATGTGAATTGCCACAAAATGAGGTACTACTACATATCACAGAATATGATACAAACAAAAAAGTATTTTCCCAAACAAGCTGGAATAAAAATAACATTGAAAACTGCTATTCAGTTTGCTAAGAAATTCTCTTTTGTACTACAGTACCTACCAGTTGAGAACTCTGATTTGACTGTACCACCTTAACCTGAGGAGGCTGCACTGTATTTGATACAGAGACTGTGCAAATGTTGTTTGGTTGCCTTATTCCTATTGTCTGCGTTGTGACAACAGAGGAAATACTTCCAGAGGCAGATTGAGGTATAACTTGTGATAGCTTGGTTTGTTGAAGTGACTGCTGAGACGGCTGTCCTTGCAAAACTGAATGTTGACTATTCAGTAAAGATTGTCTCAATGCAGGTAGACTTTTCTAAAAACAGAAGAAAGTTTATGAAATATCAAATTTAGCAGGTTGACAAAAATATATCTTGAAATTTGCTGTAAACATTATTAAAAGAGTGCAGCTTTCTTTCCAATTTTACTATCTGCCTATTCTGTCAAAAAGAAGTAAGATTGAACACATTTTGTAAGAGGGAAACTCCAGTTTACATTTTTAATAAGATTTCAATTTGCATTTAGCAACTCTGTATATTTTCATGTGCCCTAATTCCACCATAGCAGTAAAATATGGCACTCACCTCCTCAAGACTATCTAGAACTTGTAGCTTAGGTCTTTGGAAGGGCAAAAAATGGAAACAGAGAAGGCAGAACCAGAGGAACAACCCTATTTGCATTGCACGCTACAAGTAAGCTGCACCAATTTACTTTTCCTGACATGCCTCCAGTACCTAGAACAAGATGATTTAACTGTTGATGCCCTACAGCAATAGCTGTTTACTCTATTATTACTGATCTAATATATTCTGACTGGATTAGAAAAGTGTACTATTGTATGCTTCATGTTCAGACCAGTTCAACCAAAAAATACAGTTCTAAAAGGCTATACTGTAACTTCACGAATAAACTTCTCACTTTTTAAGTGGTAGTAGTGTTCTTTTGAAGTGCTCCCCCCAGGCAGCTGTAGAATGCAACAGTGTTTAGCCCAAGCTACAGTTCTTTCTAAACTTCTAATATTTATTTTAAAACCTAATGCCTGTTGCCAAGAAAGGACTTCAAAGAAACGAAACAAGTTAAAACTTATCATGATGCTAGAAGTGGCTGCAGTATAAGAGCAGAAAAAGGCACAAATAAGGGTTAATGATAACTTGAAAAAACAGAAGGAGAGGGAGAGTGTTCTGAAGAAAAGTTGAAGGGAGACACAAGAGAAGAAATCTGCCCTAAACTGAGAAGTTTTGGACTAGAAGTAAAATACTTCTAAAATTATAGTTGTGGTTTTGCTGGGGCATAATTAAACACACTTTGTATGCTTGTATGTAATCTTGCATATGGAAGCTATTATAGCTAATGTACAAGAAGTAATTAAAAGTTAAATTTACCCCCACATATACTAACTTAGGACCCAACAATAAATCCATTTGGTATCACATTAGAACTTCTATTATAGATTAGTTCCAGATTACAGGCAGGATCAGCTAATCAACTATTTCAACAGCATTATCCAGTTTAGTTTTTCATAATCACTGTTACACACGCATTGAAAGTTATCAATGACTCAAACGTAGATAACAGAAACAATATGGAAGAAGCTTGTTAAATTACTTGAAGCATTCTATAGAAATAACTTGTGACTCTTCCAAAGGTGAATGCTGTGCTTCTTCACAAAAAATGACCTACTACCACAGGAAAGTATATGCATTATAACAGTAAAGGATCACTGCAGAATAGACAATGGATGATTTCCAAACTAGGGAGTAACTGCTTCTTTATATAAATCCAATTACTACAGTGTTCTTTCTAGGATCAGGGCTAGATCAGCAGTAAACTCCAGATCAACTCCGGATGCCAAATAAATTTTTCTTAAACCTAAACCAAGGCCCCAAACAGGAGATCTCCCTCCTGTAGGAAATTCCTATATCTTACCATTCTCTCAACCTGTCAGGGAGTAGTCAGCTGCAGCACACAGCCACAGCTCCCAAACATGAAAGCAGTAAGCAGCACCTGGCTGGCCTAACAGAGATGGAGCCTGCATGTGACTTCCAGCCAAGAAGATTTTGGCAGAAATTGGCAGCACGAAGTAAAAATTGAGTAGTCCTGCTCTAGACAGGAGAAGCTAACTCCATTTAAAAAGTATATTCTAAAGCTTAATGTATTGACATTGGTATTGAAATAAATTTACCTAAACAATATTCACATTACCTTAAGGAAAGGTACAAGATATGGCTGAGGAGATGATTTGAGTTCTGACTGAAGGCGGCCTGTAAATTCTTCTGGATCAATCTTTGCATCCTTCGGGGGAAGAAAAAAAAAAACCAACATCAACAACTCGGTTCACTTGTTTGGTTGGGTTTTTTCCAGGTAATACATATGTATATATCTCTAGCTAAATAGGCTACCATATCAAGAAGAACTTTCAAAGCTGAAGTCCCTCACCTGCTCTGTATCTATAAATCCTTCTGTGAAGAGCTAATTGATATCTATAACATGCCACTCAGAATTCCGGGAGTTCCCTTGGGGATGCACAATTTAAGACACAACAATATCCCACAAACACTCAAGTCCTTTTTGGGATTCCATTCTCTTGCTAACATTTACATTGTGATTTCTTTTTAAAAATATTAATAAAAAACAGGTTGTTGAAGTAACCTTACAAACTATTATAAAATTTGTCAGCCCTTATAATAAGAAAATACCTTTACTTAATTCCATAACTAGTTCTGAAGGTTCAATTTAACTTAGTAGAATGTGTGTGCATATATATAAAACTATATATGTAAAGCATATGCATGTATAAAAAGTATATTTAACAGTTAATACAGGAGAACTCTATAACCCAGGTGTATTTTATAATACTTCTAAAATATCATTAGTTACAATCTCAGATTGTAATAAAAACATTCATTAGCTTTCCTGGACTGATACAGAATAAGAACAAAACCAAACAAACCACAACAACCTTCAGTAAATATAATTATATATGTGTCTCATTACCTTGTTTAAAATATTATAAGTAGTTACCTTTACTTAGTTACTCTTTCTTAGTTTTCAAAAGTTAAACCAATTTTTTACTAGAACCACTGAATATTGTTGTTGAATGGCTCATACTCGAAAAAAGCCTGAGGCTTGTCTAAAATAGACAGGTTTCTCTGTCAATGAATTCAAAGAAGTATGTATCAACTACTTTTAAATCCAAGTTTTTCATAGACTATATTTAATTTCTTTTAAGAAGCTTGACCATTTGTCTAGCTCTACAGTAACATCTGTCTGCAATGCATTTATATAATTCACCGAAACATCTGTTGCACTGGAGACTACAGTAAGCCAGACTTTTTCTGGGCCCAAGGACTCTGTCTAGCTGAAACATAACTTTGCCTCTTGAAATCCACTTGCAGTTAAGGCTCCATGCAAGGGCATCTATCTGCAGAACTGCGTGGACTCAGCAGCTTAGCAAAATACTTTTTCCTTCAATCCTAGAGACTCTAAACCACATTGTGGAGGCGTATATCTACATTCATTCTGCGGTTAAAACATTTAATAGCTTCTTACTGTTTCAGAAAAGACCATGGTTTGGAGGAAAAGAAACTTAATGAATTGTCAAGGAAAAATCCTGTATCTTACTCTATTTTTCTAAATAAATGACCAAAATACTATCCATCAAAACAAGAGTGGTTTTGACAAATGCATACTAAATACTTTGTTGCGTTTCCCCTTTCAGAAACTAAGAGAAAGCCTACCTTTGACAGATTTTTGAAGATATGCAACGTACAGAATATTTGCATTTTGATGTAGCCCAACTCCTTTCACTTTCATTACAGAAAAAGAAATTGTTAAGATTAAAGCAATAGTTTTCAGCATACGTAAATAACAAGCTTAATAGATAGCTCACAAAATGAAAGATAACTAAATATTTACCAACAAATCCTGAACCAGAGCTTTCACATTACGGGATGTTTCTGGAGATGGTGAATTATGAGAAGCAAGTTTTATAAGGGTAGCTAAAAAGTTTTTGCACTTTTTCACATTCTCTTGCATTTCCTGCAAAAGCCAAAGAAAACAAGTATCAGATCCATGCTATTTTCCAGTCAGGATCAATGCATGTTCTGATCACTATAAATAGGGAAAATTATGAAATTGTTCTAATTCAAGCAGGACATATTTGAAATACATCTGCAGCTATTTTACTATTGCTGCTAGTTACCTGATATTTTCTTCACTTGTTCATGTAACTGAACATCATACCTCACAAATACCAGCAAAAAAGCCCCAAATCAGTGAAGGAAATATATTTAGTATTTTACAGTCTGTTTTGATAAAAATAACCTTAAATATGAGAAGTAACACAAGAATTTCTTGGAGACGCATTCTCCTTTGAGATGCCCAATACACAATGTACAATGTTTCCCAAGCTATCTTAATTTGTTAAATTATTGATTCAGTATGTTTTTGTACAAAGCAGCACAGCAAAAATCAAATTAGAAATAGTCTTCAAACATCATCATATCTAATCTTTTCCTCATCAGTAGGAAAACAGATGCTTTAATTTCTTCAAGCCATTATTTTTATATGGTGTAATTACTCTGAGAAACAGAAATGTTACACTTCAGTGTAACCACAGTTTTGAGGCCCAGCAAGATGATAATAATGAAGTCCGAAGACTGAAGGCCTGATTGTTTTGTCTACAGAAACAGAATAGTTCTGTCACTACTGACACATAAATGGCAGGATGGGGAAAGCAGCTGACCACAGGTGTTCTTCCTCCCTCTCACAATTTGCATCTCATTTAGCTGAAATGAGGGGAAGGGTTTCTTGTTTGTAAAGTATTTGTTCCGTCATGGGAAGTGTGCTTGCATAAAGAAAAAGTTCTTTCTGCTTCTCAATAGACCTTAGGAGTTCATAAAGTACTAAGAAAACTAAGTATCTAGTATTTTAAAACTTACCTGTGATACAACTGTAGTTCCAGGTACAGGAGAGCTTGGTATGACCTGGGGCTGTGCTGGTACTTGTGCTGTCGTATGAGGTGGAAGCGGCAGCCGAGGCTGACCCTGGTTTTGTGCTGAAGCTTGAGTTTGTCCACCAGTAATTACTGCAGGTTGTTGAGAAGCTGATGTTCCAGTTGCTACTGTTGTCTTGAATAAATTTTGAGCACTTGTTGTAGCTACTGATACCTATTAATATTTTATATTGAAAAAATAGGTAATTATCTTCTTTTAATTCTTTAGTCAACCATAAAGTTCCTGAAAGCCTGACAAGAAAAACTTGTTTCCTTTCAAATACACCCTTACTGACAAAATAAAACCATTGACTTTACTTACTTATTACAACCCTAATTTTGTCACCGTTTACTGAACGGTGAAATTCCTCATTTAAAGTTCTTTTTATTACAAAAATAAATGTACCACTAAAAAATAGGTTGCTATTATCCAGCCCTTGAAGATCACCATGATGATGTGACTTCTGTAACTCAACTTTCTGTAAATTTGGCCCTTAATATAAACAAGTCAATTCCCAATGATCTGTGGTCATGTCATCAGGTTTACAATCATCTACCACAGTTACAGTGACAGCTCAGATCCAGATGACATAAATGCACTAAACACAGCTGCTCAACCTAATTTGAACGCAGCAGCAGCATATATGCTTTTGCACCAGTGCAAAGCCCTAGTGAACAAAACTGTCCTGGACCTAACTGGGCCACACACAAAGACCACGCTGCACTCTCCTCAACCTTAGAAGGCTGGAAAGCTTATCAGGCTGCACGGAGCACCACATAAACACACACCCACCACCCAGTTCAGCTCTTACACTTCATCTGACCCAACATGCCACCCTTCCAAGTGCCAAAAAGTCTCAGACAGACACACCAAAAGGGACTGCAGGGGCAAGCGAGCTCAGCCAGGCAGCATAACACACTGAGGGGAAGCTACCAGGACCTCCCAATCCAGCCTGACTGCAGAGCTTTGCTCTGTCTTGGGTACAGATGTGGAGCAAGCTGACCCAGGCACCTGCACTGCAATGCCACAGGTGATGCCGTGGATCCTGCGGCGCTGGTGACCACAGAGCAGACACCACAGCTCTTGACAAGGGACAAATGTAGTGCAGCATGTCCACCACTGACACAGTAGTTATGAGTCCAGTTGATTCAAGTTTTTTCTTTAAAGAAAAGCTAAAAACTAAATCTATCCTACCCCCAAAATTTTATCACCTAGGAAACAGCAGAAAGTAAGATGTAGGCTATCACTCAGCACCTGCATAACACAGTCTGACTATACACTCAACTTCTGTGATTATGTTTGTGATAAAAGCAAACATATGAACATTAAAATTCACTTTTGAAAAAAATTGGCAATTACGAACATCCTTTCCTTCACCCATCTTTTGCTTTTTACATTCTTACTACTTACTGTGGTATGTGAAAGAATAGAGCCTCCTGGCAGAGTCGCAGCGGACGTAGCACTGACAGGTGTAGCAGTTGACTGAACAACTTTGGCTTGCACTGGAAGTCCTAGGCGGACAGTAGATGTGGCTACAGAAGTTGGTTGCTAATAAAGGAAAAATAAGCATTTTAGTTTTTTTCCTCCTTAGTAACTTGATCTCCAAGACTTTTTAATAATAGTGATTACAAGAATAATGATTATTAATGCTGAAAAAAACCAAAACCAGTAATATGTTCTTAAATATATATTCATACATAATGCAAAAATCAGCTTTCCTATGTTCAACGATACGTTTGCAATTTTTCTCCTAAAAGCTGTTTCTCATACAGATACATGGAAAAGATTAGAAAATGTAGGATGTGACCTGCAAAAAATTTATGTTACATTAACGTATTAGTTCAGTTGTGGTATTTACATGTCAGTATTCATCAATATTTGATTTTATAATTGCCAGTAACGCATATTGGTCATTTTGGTCTTTTCTAGTGCTTTTTCTTGAAGAAAATGAATATAGAGAGAAAATTCAGAGAGCAGAAAAATATCTTCAAAATAATTTCAGATTAAATTATATAGAAACTAACTTGCACAGAAATGAAGTCTAAGCATTTTGAGAATCTTTTTCAGAGAACACACACTCTGTAACCAGACAGCAACTGCAACGTTAAGTGCAGACAAAGGAAAATGACTGGCTTACAGCCTTTCACACAGCAGCATACTCTACAACTCAGTAAATTTCCCTCATGCAGCAAACATATTAATTGTTTTTGTAATTTACTTTAATTGGGAGAGAGAGATTGAAATCTCTTACCATCATATAAAAGGACAAGATTTAGGAATAAAAAATGTCTCCAGGAAAGTTGTTATTTAATTCTACAGGAATGTAAATACCATTATGGAAGAAATACATCACACAATATGGCAATTATGACAAAAAGAGAACTACTCATTATTAAAAATGGAGGCCCCACTGGTCTCTCGTAACTTGCATTTATTATGATTTGCATTCAAACACATACTTCGAAAAGACAGATTTTCTAAGTGGCTGGAGTAATAAACAATGGACAATATTGTTTCTCACAAGATAAAACTAATTTTCCTTGATTTACATTTTAAGTTATGTGTCTCTGTAATTAATATTTTTATAAAGAACAGCTTATTTTAGATTCTTACATTGGCTATTAAACCTACATAAAATACTTCTTCAAAGAACATCCAGTATACTTAAGAGATCTCCAGAAGGAACCAAGGCCCAGGCAGGCATTCAAAGCCCCAAGCATTCCTTACCAATCAGTCCAGCAACATCATCTACTGGATATCAATCTTCTGTACTTGGGGAAAAAAGGAAAATAAAAAAAAAAATCTACCTGTCATCTGAACAAAACCTTTTTTTTTTTTGTTTGTTTGGATAGCTTTCAAGATTTTTACAATCTTGTCTAGGGACGTCTTCCATACTGAGACAGCCTAGAGGCAATAAACATCATCATGAATAGGTAGAATTGTCTGTTTTTTTGGAAGAAGGATCATATAAGCATCTTCTGTTTTTAAATACCTTACCTCTTTTCTCTATTGTAAAGAAGATCACTTGCTTCGATTTCCTTAAAATACTGGTTGAATGAACTATATGTGATGAATGCTTGCATTTTAAAATGTAAATACTGTGTATCTTGTTCATTTGCTTATAACCAGTGTTTCCAACCTAAAAATACAGCATGCCTGTGTTATCTGCCCCCTTCTTGTCAGCAAGTACTTCCAGAGGTGAGGATTTACAAAGCAAGCAGATAACCAGGCAAACTTCTGGCAGCTACTCAGTTCCAAGAAAGATCTTCAGCCAGAAATCCACAAATACATAGCTCAGACTGCTAGCTAGAGCAGCTAATAAATGCCCACAATTCATCACAATTCATCAAAACTGCATATAATTAAAATATAACATTTCAGTATCGTAACAGCATATTATCCAACTAAGTATGCAATACATTCCACACATAGTATTCCACTGTGCCAGACCACAGGAGCAAACTGTGCAACATGAAGACTAAATTCACCCTCAGTTTTAAAATTCAATAGTGACAAAAGCCTTTGATACAAAATGGCGGTAAAATCTATTAATGTGTTGGATATGAAGAAAAAGCCTTACTACCAAAGAACTGCAAACAAAGTAGCACAACAGTTTACTAACATGGTTCCAAAACTCATAAATGTTAAAAAGGTAAGTATGAAATGAGTGGATGAGAAACGTAACAAGGAACTAGCCTAGAGAAATTCTTAAGTATCATGGAAATGATCTTCAATTCACAGCTGCAAGTTGCCAGAAGACACTATAAGGACTCCCAACACAAATACTTTCAAGAAGAACTGGTAAAAACTATTTAGAGAGCAATAGCTGTTTTTTCTATGAAAGGAAAGCTGTAAACAGATCTCATGAGAAATCCATCAAAAAGAAAACAAGAATGATCAACATTATATAAAAAAGATCACAACCCAATATGTCAAGTTCCTACTGGAACAACCTAAAAGAATTTGTGATGTTCTTTAAAGAAAAATTGCTAAGGTTTGGTATGATGCTATTAAATTCCAAAATTACCAAGAGAGACTTAGAAAAGAATACATTTTCAAATGTAACTATATTATTTTTAATTAGACAAATCACATATCTTTACATTTCCTAAATATATGAAAGTAATGTTTAAGAAGTTTTTTCCCTGTACTCAGACATTAACAGGCAGGAAAACAGAACATGAATGAATACAGTATATAATCCCCTACCAATCTCCATGGGGACACTAGAGAATGCGTAAGATAGTCTTTTGTACACAGACTTGAGCTGGCTCTGTCCACACAGAGAGGTTAGAAATTGTAAGTGGAACACAGCACAGTGCTACTGTGGAAATAAGGATCTCAAAACGGATCTGGCTTACGTCTGGCCAGCTTGGAGGGGGGGTGCCCCAACATTCATTCTGCCTACACATCATACAGATAATGCAAGTGACTCCAGTTCCAGGGTGCAGCAAGTCACTTCCACAAAGGCAGTCAGTGCACATTGTAATTGTTCATGGAAGATGTCAGTGTGGAATTACTCTGTGTCCTGTGAATCCGCTCCCTAAATAACTACACCTTAACTTTCCTATGTAGACTTTCTCCCCAGAACTCTGGACTCATGAATAGAGAGGCAAAGCTCGAGGTGTAAACAGGAGCAAATTGCATTGTACCTGCTGTGCACAAACAAAGATGCCTCTGTATTCAAAGGAATACACAAGGCTGCATTTGAAAAAGAAGTCCACTTGAACATGGAGAAAATACGCCAAAATATCCAGGGATCGTCACTGCCGAGGCAGGACTACACCAATTTTAGGGATTGCATTGTGTATTCACAGCTTTATAAAATCAAGACAATTAAACTGCCACAAGTTTGTACACAGATGCATGTAAATCCTTGGAAACAGGTTTGTGGTATACTTGTATTTTGTACTATAGTACCACCTACTGATCAACACTCAGGGTACCAGCAACACAGTCCCTGCACTACAAAGCAAGAGAGCTTAGTTTTGACAAGTATGTTGCATATATCATTTCATGATCAGTCCTGTCAATAAACTTGGCCACTATCAATCACAAAAGGAAGAAAGAAAATACACCAATAGCATTTGAACAAATGTTAACACAAAAGCAGGGGCAAGTTTATCACGATACATACACATCATGACACCTCCTTCTGTGTCTTCCAGTACATGGCTTCACTAGGTACTATGCAAAACTCAATTTTAGCAGAATATGACCTTGAAGTTTAGATTTAAATTTGCCAAATCTGAAATAAAACTCAATTTTCTTTTTAATCATTAATCCGGAAAACTTCTTACAAATAAAATAGGCCATGCTAAGATGCCCTGCTGCCTCAAACAATAAAAGACCGTGTTTAACAAAGAGAAAACTAAGGTGGGGTCACAGACACTGGCAGAAGCATAGGCTAAAGGTCAAATCTGGTAGGTCATTTTAGAGTAACTAATTTATACAACCTTTCTTATAAGCATGGCTGGTAGCTCTACCAACTATTAAGGTATCATAACACTCCCCACTACCAAACTCTGTTTTCTGATACCTAAAATTCTGTCAGATTTCTTAAGAGAAACTTCATATGCTTACTAACTGCCTTTCAATTCTTTTGGTTATGGTTCTTCTGGAACGTGCACTTAAATGTCAGCTGCAGAGCAATTTGTATGTCAGGGATTCGATTTTTTCACTCTGGTAAAAATATAGCCAAACTGAGCCAAAGTACTAACCCTTTAAAAACTTGACATTTGCAAACAATTGCAGAAAATTACTGGAGGCAGAATCTCTAACAAGCCAGCCAACTGAGGCAGAACCTTCATTGCCACCACAGCATTGCTGGAGTCAAGCTTCAGAACCCAAAGCAGGGAGACGCTGCTGTGTTCCTCATATTCGTGACGTCCCTTTTGAGTTCACAAACTAGAAGAGCAACAGGGGAGGAAGACACAGGACTGGGAGCAATTAGACAAGATAGGCAGAGGAGCCTGGGGCCTGTACTAGGTCTGGTTGAGATGGAGTTAATCTTCCCCATAGCAGCCCTCATAGTGCTGTGCTTTGTATTGGTAGCTAGAAAGGTGTTGATAACACACCAATGTTTTGGCTACCGGTGAGCAGTGGTGAGCAGTGATCGCACAGCATCAAGTCTGTCTCCAACATTTCCCCCCCTCACCAGTAGGCTGGGAGTGGGCAAGTTCTTGGGAGGGGACATAGCCAGGACAGCTGACCCATGCTGACCAAAGGGATATTCACCAGGATTCATCCGAAGAATCTGGTGGATAAAAGCAGCTGAACTTTGGCCCTACAATTAGATTCTACCACTGCCTCAATTGCTCAGTGCTTGTGCTGCATGCAAATATGTATAATCTATTGTAATCAATTCTCTTGTGCCATATATCTATGAGTGGACAACTTGAAATGTGACATTTGTGACCAGGAGTGGTCATGGCTGCAACTGAAGACAACGAAGTCAAACTGAACACAAAAAATTAACCAGTATTTTTAATTTAATATTTAAAATACAGACAATCAGGTTCTGTTTTCTACTTATAAAAAGAGGCTAATAATCCCCTTAACTGCACTGTTGAGAAAGTTGTTATAGGGATAAGCTTCACAGAAAACCTGCTTGGTTATTAATTCCCACTTCAGAGGGGGGCTTAGATAATATGCAGCAAATAAGCCTGAAGCAACCCACTGAACAGTGGAGAAAAAAAATATTACATAATTCTTCATTAATTAAGACTGTCCAGCCTACACACTGTGGAAATTAAAAATAACAGTAGTATGTGGTCATGCAGCATAATGCATATGCACATGGGAGCTACTACTACATTGCTCAGGAACCTTCTTTATAGCATTTCCTGATCTTTGCATGTTCAATTTTATAGCCTTACTAATGTTTGAATGTTTTCTAAGAAGTTTTAAAAGTATGTTAATGCTCTAAAAATGTAAACAGTAGAATCTGTAAGTACTAAGAACTTACCCACTTACACAGAAAAAATTCACTCACCATGAAAGGAAAATGGTTTTGTGGTTAACGCATAGCTGAGACCACATATTTTTTACTTGCTCTGGCCTTTCAACCTACCTGCCTTGCTAACACAAACATCTTCTCCAGCATATTGCACAAGAAGTCCAAAAACTGTCTATACAAAAGAAATAGTACAGAACAGCTTATTTGATAATAGTGGTAATGCAACTCAGGCAACACCAAAGATTTATCAATTTGCTTAAAATTTCTACAAAAAGTAAAATAAGCATTTGTCAGAAAAGCAGAAAGGGTGTGGAAAAACAGTAAAAAACAAAAAAAAGCTCAATAAACAGAAAAGAATTACCAAAACTAAAAGATGACATAAAAATACAAACACTGCTGAAAACACAGGCATAGCATATTATCAGAACTATCTCAGATTTGAAAGGTTCCACTTCAGCAAGAAGAACAGCTTGTGAAACATCCGCCAAGTTTAGAATGGCTCCCAACATCACAAGTGACGGCAAAGACTAACGGTGCTGTTGTCTGCACCAAACACATTTCACAGCAAAAATATAGCCACTTCCAGAGCAGGTGATTCAGCACTTTTCACAAGTTCAAAAGACTTTTTTTTTCTTTTCATTTTAAAAAAGGATGGTAAAGTGAAACTTAACAGAAAGTGAATGTCAAAACACAGAAAACAAATCAGTAAAGTTTATATCATGAACTTGAAATTCTGTAGAGTAGAAGTTAGCCTAAAGCAAGAAAAAACAAAGCTAGAAAAGAAATTGTCATTTCCTTAAAAATACATCCATATATATTCATCGGACTATTTATGCAATGAAAAGCAAACTCAAGTGATTGGTAATCGTGTTTGTAACAGAAGAATTGTTAAGTAGCCCGCTTACGTGCCTAAATACTTGGACTAAACCATCAAACTTTACACAAACTTACACTACCTTTTCTGATCACTAAAAATATACAAAGCAACTTATTACTGGAAAACACATTTTGAATCAAACTTGAAACCTGAAACAAAAACATTAGTAAACTCTAAGACCAAATCAATTTTCAGCAGCAGTTCATGAAAATTCCAACATACACTATTTCACCTGATTTGTAAATTCTGATAACAGATACTCCATAATAAAATATTATGGGCCAGGCTAATGTTGGTCTTTCCTGTATGATACTCACTTTATATTCTTGGTGTACGGTAGCACTTTAATTTTGTAACATAAAATAATTTTAATTAAAAATAATTTTTAAAAAGGAACTTGTTTTTTGCTTTTTGGTTATGAATGTAAACTCAACTGGGTATTAAGATACTGAAACCAGCAAACAAAATCTGCATCAAAAGCATGAAAATCCATCAACTGTAGAAATGAAAAATGTAGATAAACAAAAGAAACTCACCAAAGATAAACTAGATGGCAGCACCTACCTATTTTTCATAATTTCGCAAGTATAAGCTTCAAAACAAGATATGGAAGCAAAAATGTAATGCATTCTAATCAGTTTTAAAAGCCTTCTGAACTTACTTATCTCTGAAGAATACAGTAATGCAAGAAAACCCACACTTATTTGACCTGCTTGTAATACAAGAATCCAGAACAAAATTTTTCTAAGATCAACCAAAGTTCCATCAAATTACAGCTTGTTTCCTAAAAATCCTGTACCTTAACTAAGATCCTATAGCAGATGAAATTTTGGCAACATTAATCACTTTTTCATATTCAGCTAAAAACTAAAAGGAAACTAAAATCATGAAGAAAGAGAAAATTGTTCAACTAAAACTATGCAGTTAACTCAATGTTTGCTTTAAACATCTAAATCTTTTTTATTTCATTAAATGTTTTTTCAAACAAGCATGTTATCACTGAAAATGTATCTACAGTATAACAAAATTGCACTTAATGCATCAAAAGATTGTAATAATCTTTTGTAAGACTGAGTACTTCCATGTAAAACGTAGGATACCGTTTTAAAAAAGTCAAGCCTCTGGTAGCTGCACCAAGAAGACAAATTTATATTCACAATCTGAAAAATGGTTTGGTTTTATGTACCTGAATATTTTGCAATATTTTTTTCCCTAAAAAAAAATGTAGTTAAGTGTGGTTAATATTCCCCCATTACAGTCCTCTATGACCTTATAATTGGCCCTAAACTAAAACTATTTTATGGTACAATTGTACCTATCCATGCTTTTCTTGAATATTTTACTTAAAGAAACCAGAAAGACTGTAAATGTAAAGGATCATTAAAATATCAAGTACATCTTCCTATTACAGGTACTTTGCTCAATTACTGCTTTCTCTCTACTATTCTGTTACTTTCCTATTCTGATTCTTCTGACTGAATCCATTTCACTACTTCTGACTCCGTGCTTCAGACACTGTACATCCTTTTGGGACACATTCCCATGCTCCAGAGCCTTTGAGCTTGGCATTAAACTGATCAGAATTGAGACCCTTCCTACAAGGTACTTGCTCATCCTGATTAGGCAGTTTTCCAGAATTCCACTAGGAATTGAAAACAAGCAGATTTTATTCACATTTTACACAGCAGCAATTGAGAGGAGGGTAAGTAAATGTCTAATCAAAGATTACCCCACCTAAGAGTTGAGAAAAGAGCCCAAGTCTTCCTTTCAAACTGGATTTGCCTATCTTCCAAGAATCTAATGCAAAATTG
Source organism: Pelecanus crispus (assembly GCF_030463565.1). Lineage (NCBI taxonomy): Eukaryota > Metazoa > Chordata > Aves > Pelecaniformes > Pelecanidae > Pelecanus > Pelecanus crispus. The sequence goes on from NC_134650.1 coordinate 37,695,964, forward strand.
TCCCCAAAATTGTACTACATTTGCTTACATCCTCTACTCCTAAAAGCCGCAAAAAATGAGACAAAGGTATTACAAACAATAGAAGTCAAACAGTAACTTAAATAGCAAAGTCAAGCACTCAAAATGTAAGAAACATCAGATTTAAGTTTGCTGTGCAACATCAATTGTGTGTCTTGATTGCCTAGCTGAAGCTTTTATGTTTGTGCATTTATCATGCAAAGACTGTAATACACTGCACATGTACAGAAGAGATTAATGTAGGATGAACGGGAAGTTCCATATCTTAATCTTTCTGAACTTTTGTGTTTGTCACTGCAATCAAAAGATTTTTTTTTTTAACTTGGGAAGGCTATATCAGTTCCCTACAAAGGTAGGTACTACTGTATACACATATTTGACTTCTGAACCTTCAGCAATGCAACATGGAAGGATAAAGCCACCGTCTTCAAGGAAAGCATTACCCTAAGCCCATATACTAAATCCTAAGGGAAAACAGACTGCAAACTCTATTTCAACAGCTTCCATTGCTCCCAGAGAAAGGTGGCTCCTTCCTCATACACTGGCCTGGATCTAAGCCCATCTACTGAAGCTAGAGGAATTTTCATGGGAAACCTGATTCATTTTCCTCCCAAATAACTGGGAGAAGATATATCAAATGATGGCTCTGGGATATGGGAACAAAATCTTGTTATACTACCAGGCTGCAGAAGCAGTTTAGAATCTGGACAGCTCTGTATGTATCAATCAAGTCAATCTCATTTAAGAACATTTAAAACATTTCCTTATTTTCCCCTTGTCCTTTCTTGAGAGTAAAGAAAAAATTACTTAGTTGTCGAGAGGAGAGATTCAAAGAGATTTCAAATTTCATTGAACACTTTGGTAATTTTTCAGATGATCTTTCTTGTAGTTTTTAAAAATTAATTTATATTCTCCAGTTATCACTCTCAACATGTCTTAATGAGTTGCCAAAAGTAACTGCCAGCTTTTGCAATTTCTTTGGCGTGTTATTTAATAACCTGTGTTTCACATCTAACTACATAGCTCATAACACACTTTCTTAACGCAATAATTATTTAAAGTGTATATACAAATTAACTATAACACTGAAAACAACCACTTAGCTGAGTAACTTGACACTTGACGCTGGCTAAAAATTAGGACGATCTGAAGAAAAGCAACCATAATACCCAAGAAGCACAAAAGCTATGGCTTTCCTGAAACAGATCATACATTCTTCATAGTAGGATACTATTTCCTAGAATGCTTACGGTAGACCACAAATTTCCACCTGCAAAGACTTTCTATATAGGTAAAACACAAACTTGGTGATTGAAGTACATCACCAAATTGTACATATTTAAAGCACCTTGCATCTTAATCCAAATAAAGCTATCTTAAAATAAGTTAATAAAAACATAATAGTAAATTTAATGAGCTCTGCACAGCAAAATAACAATCATTCCACTAACATATTGGAGAGATAGGTATTCAATGTTCTAGAGGTTAAAACCTCATAGCCTGCAATGTTCATCAATCTTGCAAAATATTTCACAGGACTCAAGCAATTAGTGGTTATATTCTGTCTGTCTTGAGCTAACGGCACACACAATTTTTCTGTGTTTCAGTCACAGTGGAGACTAGGACTCTTGAGTCTTATACTTTATAGACATAAAAACATAAGACACTATTTTCCATACAGTTTAAATTTCTACTGAAAATTTTAATTGACAGAATTTAGCTTTCTGACACATCAGAATTTGATTGTGAAAGAAAAAAGTTTATAATCAAACTCACTGAAAAAATTACTTTTCAGTACACACAATCTCCTGTGTTTTAGAACTTGATCCTTTTTCTTGATTAATCATGACAACTACTCAAATGACACTTCTAAAACCTTAGCACAATATTTGTCACTGGACATTTCCCCCAGAAAACCAATGCATAGTCTCTGGTTATAAACCATCCACCTAATGAAACAGAAGTCTAGTGTCTAGTTCTGATATGATAAACCTTTAGAACTGAAACCTTTACAATCTGGTTTTAAGAGGTCATCAACCACCATTTTTAAATAACACTCTAAGGTCAAACATACATAAAACATAAGCACTATAAAAATGAAAGAAGAGTCTGCAGACCACATGCAGAGTCATGGAAGTTCAATGTACATTTCCCAAGGACAATATTAATTATTTCTTATCCTTGTTAATTACAACAAATAAAGAAATGATGCAGTACAGTTTGGGCAGCTACCACAAAGATCTGTCAAAGGAGAGGAATCCTGACAAGCTACGATACCATGATTCTAATCCCGCCACACTAAAATAATCAAACTTTTGCATCCTGTAAGACATGATTCATTCATAAGGCCTTGCTGTTTTCCTCTATTCTCAAGCAGCTTATTAGCACTAACAAGTGTAAGGGAATATCTATAATGCAGTGGGGTATTTATCTGGGCAGAACTCTGCGCAAAAACAATTACGTCTTTCTAATACCTGAACTCCTTCAGATTTTAGATATCTCTACAAACACATGAACATGCAGTATCCTCACAGGTTTATTTTCATATAAATCCAGCAAGTCAGATTATACTCTTTCTGCAACCTTAACTGTTTCATATAACTAGAGAACAGCTGCCTGAGGCCAACATGATCAACTCCCAACATCTACTGTGTACACATCTTAAGGTTGACTTTGGGATCTGAACTCCAGTCTTCTAATAAAGACTGAACACACACAGCCAAGCAGCTGGTCTACATTTTTGTATGCTTCCTAAGATTCTATGTACAATTAAGGTGTATTCCTCAAGCGTTTTCACACTACAGACCATTTGTTAATATTTAATTTGCTAAAAATGTTTCCACTCTGAATTTTAATTCTGTATGCTGGCCACAGCAGTTAAAGTTACATGAAAACTAACAGTATGAAACAGAAACAGATAAAACAAACTCATTCTAACAGAGATCGTATTCTTGGTACAGTCCTACCCCACAATTTCTGTTTTGCATTTATGCTATGCACTTGACTCAGGATCCATTGCTAGAATGTGTGTTACACAGTCCCTTGTAGTCACTACTAAAGAACTGATTGTACTTATTTACAAAGAAAGCCCCAGACAACCGAAGACAGACATACAAACAGAAAAGAAGAATTTGTCTGGATTTTTCTTGTCATCGAACTAGTAAAAAAAACCTCAACATTAGCACAGGCTTATCTCTGTGTTTATTTTTCCTGAAATACATTTATCTTTAAAGGCTTCTATAAGTCTTCTTATCCTTCCAGATATCACAAATTTAAACATTAAATAGCTGCCTCTTCTGCGAAGAGTTCTTTTACGCATTCCATCCAATACTGCACTTAGCTCTCTTCTGAGAGCATAAAGTTCTTCAAGGGTTTCCAGGCTTTTCTTTATGTCTTTCCTGAGATACATACATTCCATTGAGCTACAGTCTTCCTAGTGACACTCATTTCTAAAACATACATTCTAGTTGGCTACTCTGTTTCAGACTGCCTCATGTTAGTAATTTATTTTCAAGTCTCCAATTTTATTCTGGCTTCCTTCTCTTCCTAAAAGTTTATCACTGTTTTCAGTTTTGAATTAATAATCTTTTAGACTACAAATATGGTGTAATGCACAAAGCATATAATGGGACAGTAATCGAATGTTAAATAGCGGGAAATACATGTTTAAGTTATTGCAAGCAACCTATACAACAATCAATTAAAAAATTATAAAGACACCCTCTTCATCTCTTTCCACTCTAAATTACTTATCACTTCTGCAAACAAAGACCTTAGGCAAAACTACCTTAAATTCTGCCTATAATTATTATGGCACACCTGCCCTGTACTAACATCCAAAGATGTTTACCTCTGCATTTTAGTAAGATAGTTCAGCTCTAGCCCCAAATGGCCTGAAGCTAAACAGCCTCCCTATAAAATTTTAAACCAATGCAGCCTACCACGTAATTTAAAGAACAGTACACCTTCACCCTTGAAAATAAATCAGTTCCAAGTTGAAATAAACACACTCCATGGAAGAGTTTAGGGTAAGAAAGCATGCTATCCTGTCAATCCATATAAAAAAGGAAATGTAGTCATAACACAGACAAAACTTCCAAGTGTAGACAGATAATACCCAGAGGTGAATCAAAGGAATCAAACCTCTCTTCTCAATAAAGTATCAATAAAGTATATTAGAAAAGTTGATTATTGCAAATCCTTATACTGAATGTGCTTGGCTTTTTCTTTTCTCATTTCTAGTGAAATCTAGCTATCCTGTGCATCCATTCAGCATGCTGGGATATAACAATGTTTCTGATTCAGAGGAACAAGGGGCACTTACTGAACCAGCAGTATACAGTCCAAACTAAGTTCTGGCTAAGACTGAGCCGTCTAGCCCCCAATGATCTCACAGTCTGAACAAGGTCTTGAGAAACTCTACAAAGTAGATTTTTTCCGAAATACAAAAAAAATTCCTAGGCCTCAGAAAATAAAATGCATTTGAGTAAGTATTTTCTGTTTTCACAACAAAAAAAGGGAGGAAAGCACATTTGCATAAACATATGAGCTAATAATGTGTAAGACAGAAGAAAACATAAGGCACAAAAGTAAAGTGAAATCGAGCCAGGCATACCTGAGTTGTTGATAGGCGAAAAACAGGGCCAGTTGTGGGCACTGAAAGTCTAGGTGAAATGCTGGTAGGACCTTGACCCTGCGTTTGTACTTGAGCCTGCATTTGAGCCTGTGCTAGAGCCTGCTGAGGCACCATTACAAGCTGTCCAGCATCCGTGCGCACCAAGACCATACCTAATGAGAACAAAGTAACAATAACTATAAAGAATAATATGAAGAATAATATATGAAGAACTATCCAACTGCAGAATAAAATTAATGTATAGCACTGTACATTTTTCTTTATACTGTATCTTTTTTTTTATTCTGCTGTAACATGAGATTTTATTTCAAAGAAGAAAAGGAGCCCCTACTAGCAGACAAAAACTAATACCCAATTCAGTTTGGAATTCGAGTAACTGCCGCTTATGGATAACAGAGATGGAAAAAAACGGTCGCTTGAGCGTATAGGTGTACAGCAACTTTCAACAGTCTAGCCAGGTCAGCAGAATAAAATTAGAAAGAAATATTCATTAAAAGTAAACTATAACAATAATCCAGCAGCTGAGAACAGAATTCAGTATGAACATACCAGGGACAATGACATGAGAGCTTCACTAAAACAACAGCTCTAGGGGATGTGTGCATGCAAACATCAGGCCAGACACATTTCTGAGTATACAATATTCAAGATTTAGTTAATTGCTGAGCATCAACACATGGATTTATTTGGCACCCACCATCACCATACTGGGAGGCACTACCTGTGGTTTAGACATCAAGAAAAAATACCATCATACCCAGAGAACCAACACAACTACTCCTCAGCACAAAATGATACAAGCACAGATATTTTAGGAAAACACCAAAGGAATTGTTTCGAAATTAACAAAGTACTTGGCGAGTGTTTTCTAAGACTTTCTGGAAGTAAATGATAATACTTTCAGATTATTTACTATTAACACATTTCACAAATAGAGGCCTTCCACACAACACAGCCAGTGCCATCAAGTTTTGCCCTAAGTGTAACTGGCTTAAGTTGTCCACAATCAGCAGGACAGAAAAGGGGAGACAGCGGTTAAGTTGGTCCCTGCATCATCTGGAGCTTCACACTTATTCAAGATCACTGCAAAGCATGTGATGTGCTTTCTCTAGTTCGCTCAGAACTAAGCAGCAGTTCCCCAGCCAGATTATTTTACAAGAATTTCCAAGTTAGTTCCAGAATATATTTTAATAATTTAACCTAGACAGGATACTACATAGGATACAATGGGTCTATAAACAGAAAAACATCTTGCCTGTAACTATTGGAGAACCAAAAAATAAGGGTCTAATAAGTCAACTTATTCTGTTGATAAAGTCAGTAGGTACTGTTTCTGCAACTTACCTCTATGTGCAAATCGCTTCATATATATATATTTTAACTTTTCAAGGGGAAATAGAGAAGGTAAAAGCTTACATCTAATTATAAGCTTCCCAGGAAAAAAAACCCACCTCAGTAAATGGACATGACTTGCAACATATTGTGAGGATAAAGAAATTTGAACAGTATTATATCAAGCAAGTAACAAATTTCAAAAGTATCTTATACCAAGAAAGTCTTTCTTTCAGTGGCTGACATAGAAATACAAAACCCAATCCTGGGACAAACACGAGTGAACTGCAGCTCCAATAAAAGCCCTCACTCACGTAGTCTTAGGTGCTGCGAGCCAACCGTCACCGCTCAAAGCACAAAGAGAAGGCAAATTTCTGCTGCTACAAACTAAATAACTGTGGAAATCAAGCTAAGGTAAAAGGCATAGAGGGCTACAGCAAGGACCACACCTAAAAGACATGATCCTAACTCTCTTTCAAAGCCCAGAGAGTAATTTTTAAAAGAAGAGTTGGGGAAACAAAAAAAAAAAACCACCCAACCATAAAAATTCTTTAAAAAGATAGCATTTTAGGTTCATTGGCCCTTCAAGCACCAAACCTCAGGGTTTATATTTGTGGAAAATTCTGTAAGCAGATAATGTATTTGATATATGCCATTCCTAAACCATCTGGACACACAAAAATTAGTACGTTGCCAACCGGCCAAACAGGTACCACTTCTCTGATTATGTTGTGAACCTTATAAATCCTCATAGGATAATGCCTATCATGCATTAAAAAATACATGCTCTATTTGCATTACACTGATTCACAGGTGTTTTGTTAAGTTATCTTCCAATTTTCTAAAACTCATTCTGAATAAAAAAACAAAAATTAAGGTACTGGACAAATTAATTGCAACATGTGCCAGACAGTTTCAATAAAAGTTGCAGACATAATTACCACTATAGATGCATAAATGCTCACATATTAATGTTATGTTTTAATTCAGTTTGGAGGACTTTAAATTTCTTTTACTGAACAATATGTACAAATTAGAATCTGGTTAAATTATGAGATTAATTTTTCCTGTCAGCCACGTAAAGATGAAATACACAACCTATAAGTATTATATGCTAAAATAACCTGTTCTCAAAAACTGATTCTAAATTTCTGCTTTAGACAGAAGTTTACAATATGGGAGTTTCAAAATTAATTATAAACGATCCACTAATTTAAAGAGTCAAAACTCAAAAATAACATCGTATTTTCTGAACACTTTCATCTTAGAACATACTACCTTCATGTTTTGCAAATTTACTGGATTTCACACAGTCTTGTAATAAAATAAAATTATAACTTTCCACAGTATTATTTTCCATAACGTTTTCTAAACCTTGGACCAGATTGCTTTTAAGGGCTCTGTTTTCCTCTTCTGTTTGAAAACTAAGTAGCAGAACAAAGTATTGACACACTAAACTTCAGAAACTGTATACAAAGTTATGCTACATATTATCATATGTGTGAATTAATTATCAAACAGATTAGCAACAGGAAATTTAAGGCTAAAAGCACTAATACAGTCTGAATAGCAACCTCTTATCTGTTTTAAGTTAGTTAGGTCTTCATGAAACCACTAAGCTTTATCTGGTTGGAGCATTAGAATTTGGAGCACGAGTTTCACAAACTATGGCCAAGGATACAACTACTAAAAGCCCACTTAGAAGCAAGCTTCTACACCACCACTTTTTGCTCCATTTAGCTAATAAATATCAAATATTTTAAGAAACGTGGTGGAAGAAGTAAGTTATTTCAGACCACATCAATAGCTCCACATATTATTATACTATTAACAGCAAAAAATAAAAAATAGTTAAAATGTTAACTCATCTCCTAAATCAAGAAGGCACAAAGTTAACCAACTTTTTGCAACACGAAAATCTAAGTAGGGGACCACAGAACCCTTCAAAATTTCAGATGAAACAACATACAGTTAGAGTAGGAATCACTAGGATGAAGGGACGCTGTTTTGGTTGTCGGCAACCTTGTTGAACCTACATTTTTAGTAATGAAAGTTAAGAAACGAAAAAGAGAACAGACAGGACACAAGGGTTACTTCAGAGTTAGAAATAAAATCCAGTGATGTCAAGACTGCCCAGACGCAGCGGAGAACGACACCATCGCACTTACTGAAACGAACCATTTTGGATTAAATTACACAAGTCAGCCTGTATCTTGCCACCCAATTTACGGCGGAAGACGCTCTTTGAAGAAGGAAAACTTTTCAAGACCATCAAGAGTAAAGCAGAGTCCTCCAAAACATCCATAAAACGATTCTAACAGCCCAGCTTTTTCTCTCGTGCACAGCTGCTCACTACACCACTACAACTCACCTCACCGTGACCGCCGCTCTCTCCCTAAGACAAAACAAGTAACTCATCAGCCAGCAGTCATAATTACTTCGCATTAGCAACCGCCCGTCCCGTACCAATTACATCCCCATTAAGGGCAGCCCGTCTGTCAGACGTCGCCCTCGGACAGGTGGCTCTTCTTTTGTTTCCAGCACGCCGAGCAGCGGCCAGACAACTTTGGGGCGGGGGGGAAGCCACCTCGGCCAAGAAGAAAGGGTTAGAAAGAGCGGCGAGCCCCCGAGGGCCGCGTTTCCACTTACCGGGCGGGATGGTGAAGCCGGGGGGCAGCTGGATGGTGGTCTGCTGAGGCGGCCTCACGATCAGCTGGGGGGCCACGATCCTGGGGGCAGCGCCCAGCGCCGGCCGGGGCGACAGGGCCTGGGGAGCCGCGGGGGCGACGGGGAGGGCGGCCCCCGCCTTGGCGACGCCCGCCGCGCCGACCCCCGCCTTGGGCGCGGCGCCGGGGGCCGCGGCAGCGGGGGCCGGCGGGGCGCAGTTGACGACCGAGCCCGGTGGCGGCGGGGCGGGCGCGGGGCTGGCGGAGTTACTGAGTGCGTTTACTGCGGGGAGCGGGCCGTGCGCGGGCTTGGGCTGTGCCGCGGCGGCGTCGGCTCTGCCGTGGCTGCTGACTGGTGGGACTGCCGCCGGCCGGCCCCCGGCGCCCTCCCCGTTGGGCGCCGCCTCGCCGGGGAGCGGCGCGGTCGCGGCGCCCTCCGCCGCTCCCGCCGGCCCGCCGCCCCCCGCCGGGGTCCCGCTCCCCCCCGCGGCGGCCGCGGCCTCGGCGCGCTGCGGCGGCGCGCTGGCAGCGGCGGGCGGGCTGCCGCCGGGGCTGGGGCTGCTCCCCGCGTCCCGGGCAGCGGCGCCGGCAGCCACATGGTTGTTGACAGGCTGGGCAGGGGCGCCGGCGGGCGGGGGGGCGGCGGGCTGCGGCGGGGCAGGGGCGGCGGGCGCGCCGGGGCTGCTGCCGCCGCTGCTGAGGAGAGCCGCTCCATGTGATTGCTGCACACTACTACTGTTTACACTCACTCCCCTCCCCGCCGCCGCCGCTGCCGCCGCCGCCGCCGCTGCCGCCGCCGGGGGGGACGGGGACGGGAGCGGCCCCTGGGCAGGGGCTCGGCTCTCCGCGGCTCCGGGGCACCCCGCCGCCTCCTCTGCCCCGGGAGCGGGAGGAGGCGCGGGATGCCCTTGCTGCTGCCGGACGGGGCTGCTGCCCCCCGCTAGGCTCCCCTGGTGCTGCTGCTGCTGCTGCGGCTGCTGCTGCTGGGACGGGGCGGAGGTCCTGGGCTGGGGCGCCTCGGCGGAGCCCCGGCCGCCGGCCAGCTGCGATTCCAAGGAGCCCACCAGGTCGCTGACCGCCTTCTCGTCCACCTCCTCGGAGAAGAGCAGCATCTCTTCCAGGGGGTCCGAGGCGCCCGCCGCCATCTTGCGCTGAGCTGGGAGCCGGCCGCGCAGCGCGCAGGCGCGCCGGCCTCTGCCGCGCGCGAGGCACTCTGGGAGGGGCCGGCTTCCTCCTCCCCGCCCGGGGGCGGGGCCGCGCGCGCCGCTGGCGCCCGTGGCGGCCTCCGCGGGGCTGCGCTCAGAGGCCCGGCGAGGGCCGCGGCTCCGGCCCGTCCGAGGGGCGGCTGCGTGAGGGAGGGGGCCGGGGCTGTGGGCGAGAGGGCGGCAGGCTGCTCCCCGGCCGCCTCGGGAAGCCGAGGGGCGACAGCCGGTCCAGGCAGGTGCCTTAGCGGTGCCGGGGGGGCGTAAGAGCCCGCCATTAATTGTGTCTGCAGGGACGGCGTTTTGAGGCATGGAGAAGGCCTGCGGCCCTGATGCGGAGGGTTGTGAGCTTGCACGTTGGGAATTGAAGCGTCGTGCAATTGTGCTGTCTTCTGGTAGCGAAGCTGCCGTAATTGTGCTCTTCGCTTTCGCTCCGTACGCGGTGAGCGCAGTTGCAGCCAGCACGATTTTCTTCACGCTTGGGGCGAACTGAAGGCATGTGTGCAGTCGGCTGTAGTGGCTCAGCCGCCTTATGCACAAACTCCTTCAAAGGAGGGAACTTCAAGTGCTGTTGAAGCAGTTCGAAATCCTAAGATGCACGCAGAGTACCTGCACTCAGGTTTGCATTGCTGTGTCTGTTTTAGACATTTATGTCCAAAGCTATTGCTTTACCTAGACAAGGATAGTTGCAGTAATACAATTTCCTAACGTGGACTCTGTTAACAAAAGACTTGTAAACCAGAAGTAAGATTCTTGGCGTCATCACAGCAGCTGCTTTGGCATACTGTGTTGCCTCAGCGTCCCCACAGGAAATTTGAAGTAGTTTATTTTGTTACTAGCGCTTGCCATTGCACTGCTGTACGCCCTTTTCCTGTCAATGCTTGCCTCATGCATTCAGAAGTACCATTTAACAGACAGTGGTCCTAACCCATCGTTTCTTTGACTAATGATAGCGCTGTTTCTTTGGTGGCACCTTCAAAATAAATAGTTTTTCCTGTGAATAACCATCGCCCACCCTTCATTGCACACAAGTGATAAGCACTGTGGATTTGTGAAGCTGTCAGCAGAAAGTACCTTGGATGCCCTTCTGTGTCTTTGCTGGCCTGCAATAGCATGGATGTCTGCGAACTCGGATGTATTTGAGCTGCTGCTCTGTGGCCTGAAATGGTGACTCATTCTTCATTTTGTGATTTTCAGGACTTTCTACAAAATTGAAAAAGGTGCATCAGTGAATAACGCACCTTCAATTGCACAACACACCGATGGAAACGAGTGAAGGGCTCACAGTGCATGCAACTCCTCTCCATTCCCAGACTCAATCTGTTAAGTCATACATAGTATGACTTGCTTGAGTCACAAGACTAAACTGCTAATAACTGGTTTGTTACCATCTGTTTCCTCTCAACGTAGGTTACATTTTTATTCAGGGTAGTTTTTCCTGATTGTCTGTTTATACCTTTAGGAGCAGGTTTATAATGAATCAAAATAAACCCTTTTTAAAATGCATTAAAAATACATTGTACCAGTTTAATTAGGGTAAGTTTAAATGTCTCCTGAAATCAAACCAGTGCATATTTCTTAAATAAAGTGGCCAGTAAAAGTATTGAAGGCCCAAAGGCGCGGTCAGGATCTAGAAACGGGAGACTGCAGTAAGTGAATGTGAAGGCACAGTAGTGCTTATGAAAAACAGTATTAAGTGTATGCAGGAGATCTATACATCAAGAATTTGCTTAGCAAATGAGTATTGCTTTTATGGAATGCTACAGCTGAATTAAATTTGGACTTTTAACAAATGTTGCTACCCGGAAATTTAATTAAAACATAGTAGACTATTACTCAATTTGCTATTGCACAAAAAAAAAGAATATTCGTTTGGGTTGGAAGAATTCCAGAATCTATCCAATATTACTTTGGTAAGAGTCCTGCATTTTATTAATTTTATTAGAGAAGATTCCATGCTTCCTTCACTTATTTGCCCTGATCCTGGACTTCATTTGCATACCACTATCTCCACAGCTTTTATAAGAGACCAGGAAGTTAGACATACGATTCTGCGACTACTTCTGACTATGAAAAAAGTTTTAGTATATGTTTTTCTAACACTATGGCGTTAAACTGGGTATCTCCATAAAAACCACCCAGGAAGAAAACTTTATTGCTTTGTAACTTTAGAAGATAAAAAATAATCTTCCCACCGGAAGCAGAAAATGGCAAGTCATGATTTACAAGACAGGTTTCAAAACTTTAAAAATAACCTACTTTTAATTACAGTTTTAAAGTACATTTGTGGGTGGGTAATCTGTAAAACATGAATTCATATTTCTTCCCACTCCCCTCTTCTTAACTGAGCCATTTTTTATATATATAAACGCACAGAATAAGGAAGTATAATAGAATATTTTATTTAATAAAACACGATGTATCCTAATTCAGATTGGACTCCTTTCAAGTCAAGGAGTGATGACATACATACAAATGTATATAAACTTGTTGATGCAACTAGCTTTGGGCTTGCGCTTTTACGTAGGGAATGAGACTTCTAGTAAAGTACAGAGTCTCTGTGAACTTTTGTATTCGTTCTTTTATTATAAAAATCTTTTTCAAATACGCGCTTTTCATCATAGCAAGCATATTTCTGAACATATTTGTTGCTCTTTCATTTTTAGGAGTTAAATATGTATAGAATAAAAAAATCGGAAGAGACCACTGTGATCATCTCATCTCATCATCTCTTAAAATACAATCTTTCCTGAATTATTTTTTGTTTGAAATAGAAAATGTCTATTAGGAAAGTTAACTTCCAACCATGGATTTAAAATTGCCTGTGAAAGAAAATCCACCACAAAACTTGTTAAGTTGCTGTTCAGTTATCAACACTGTTAAACCCCGTGTCCTGTTTCCAGCCTAAGTTTTTCGTTAATAACTCACTGCATAATGGAAGTACCACTGCCATGTTAAGCTGCAGGGAGTAATAACAGCTCGCATAGACAAGTATCATTTTGTCATCTAAAGAAGTAAAAGCACTTAGAAAGGAGCACGATTTTTCTAGTATGTGACATGGGTTTCTTTCAAATACACACTTTCACTGCATTCAAATACACAATTTAACTATTGTAAGTTTAAAATTAACATTAAAATGGTACCTACCAGGTTTAGATAAGATTTTGAGATAACTTCTTAAAATGAATTTACAGAACTCTTTACATATATAATTGAAATTCATTTTATGCTATAAAAATACTCTTCCACTGCTGACTTTAAGTATAGACTAGAAATGATAAATTCCACAAACTGGAAAGCACAAAGATGGCTAGAATAACCAACAGCCGTTCTAGAAATATGTCTAAATTTAGTTTCACGTATTTCAGTTGCAACAGTATTTCTTTTTTATATATGGCTTAGAGAAATTTAGGAACTTTTGTTTTAAAGTTAATTGTAATTGTAAATACTTGTCTGTGCTCACCTAGACAGGACTTGATGGAGAGGCTTGGGAAAATTTGACATGAAGAAGGTTCCAATTTAACCCTTAAAAAGTTTTTCAAGGGGATACTTTTCTATTTCTAGCTTCCCCCCCCCCCCCCCCCCCTTTTCTTTTATTCATTCTGGCCAACTTCTCTCTTTCAGAAACTTAAAAGTAAACTGACAGTTTTCCACTTGAATTCTCTCCCAAAATGCTCATCTACCATGTCCCAAGCTCAAAGAAATGTCCATTTCTATTTCCTGTTCCACCACACAACCTTGGAACCCTAATTCTATAAATGGGAGTCTTCAACTATAATTTTGAGAGAGGCAGATGAGGGAGAGCTTAGGAAGATGTTGGGCCAGAAGCAAAGCCACATGGCTCTTCGGGGCAAGTGGTTGTATTTCAAGGTATTCCTCCTCCCCTTCTCTGTGCTCTTATGTCAGTATTGCAGGCCTCCCTGATACACCCTTTTTTCCTTCCCCTCATGGTGTCCTCTCTCTTCATCAGCCAGGGTCCTGAGCTTCCCTGCAACCTTCCCCAAAGCTTTTTTCCCCTCTTCCAAGCCCCATCCGTATCTGAAGCTGATGCATCTCCTTCTGTAAGGAGGCAGGAGCAGGAAAACCATGTAACACAGACTGTAGCGGATCCTCTAGATTGTTATTGGGCTCTCCACCTCCTCCAACAGATGTTATTTTGCCACGGTTGAGAAGCAGCCACAGTCCAACCTCTAACAGTCAGGAAGACTCCCTCTCGCCTTCCTTGTAACAGAACATAGGTATCTTTTGTTATATTTCTAAACAGTAGCTTCACTTTGAGCTGAGTTACAAATGCTGATTTTCAATGGTGGTCTCCTGTGGACTTGATGTGGCCATATATATCTAGTCATTAACTGCAGAACTTTGTTCCAAAATCTTTCAAGTAGTCCAGGACATGCTAGAAGCACATCACAGGAAAGCTCCCTGGGCACTCAAGTCATTTATGACTTTACAGTCAGTTAAACTTGGGCATAAAGTTTCCAGAAGTCTAGTCTGGCTCCTATGTAGAAACATGCAGGCCCTTCCACAAAAAATCTGGCTTGCTGTTGTGTTTCAAAGCCCTATTCTGAACAAAATACTTGCTGAATCTTTGCAACATATTAGTGTCCAGTCGCTGCAACAAAAACTATTAAGTACCCTTTCCAGAAGTTAGTTTTTGTTGCATGTAATTTTCTAGGCTGCAAATATAAAAAGGGGGGCCTGAGGCAGCATCATATTTTAACAGGCAAAGCCTCCAACAGGAAGCCTGATTTATGATTTTTACTTAAGGTGTACAAGTTAAGTGCAATTTCAAAATCTGTCGGGTTTTTTTGTGCGTGTGTGTTTACTCATACTAAAAGGGTATTTTTTCAGGATTAATTCCCCACTTTAGTCAAGATTTTGTCAACAGTTGCATTGCTTAGTGTTGCTTGGCAAGATCCGACTGTCTCAACACTGCCGACTGACTAAAACGGAATCCCCCTTGAAACACGACTGAAATAGTTATCATCACCTAAAATTTTGCAGCTCTCCGCATGACTGGATTCTAAATTGCTTATGAAGGATCACAAGAATTTAGCATTCAATGATAGGTGGCTTGGGCCTCTCTCAAAAAAACCCGAAAACCCCAAATCACCAAGCCTACTTTCACATCCCCCGGTGTTCACAGGCTACGGCAGGGGTGGGGTTTCCAAGCCGCGAACTCGGGCTCCCGGCGCGCTGGGAGGGAGCCCGGGGAGGGGGAGCCGGGGGCCCCGCACCGCCCGGGCCCCGCTCACCACCCCTAGGCCAGGCAGGGAAAGCGCGACGAGGCAGGGCCGGGCTGGGCCGCCGCTGGGGAAGCGGCGCTCCACACGCGAGGCGGGAACGCGCTGGAGCGCTCAGCGCTTCAAGGCCGCTAAATTAAATTCCCGGGCGGCCAAATGGCCGCCCTCTCCCCTCCCCTCCCCTCCCCTCCACCGCCCCCGCCCCGCCCCCGGCCGCCAGTTCTCGCGAGACCCGCTCCACTCCCGGCATCCATTTCGCGGCTGGAGCGAGGGGGGGCGGCTCTGAGGGAAGATGAAGGCGGCGGCCATGTTGGGAGCTTCTGGGCGCTTTTGGTGCGGGGTGTGCTGAGGGAGTCTGCGCAGGGAGAGCCGTCGCTGGGGGATCGGCGGAAGGTCGGGCTCGAAGCGGGAGGAGTAGAGCGCCTACTACGACTCTGAGCCGGGCGCGTTTAGTTGCTTGTGCCCGGCTTCGGGAGCGCTCGGCAGGGGAGGAGGAGGGGTGTCCCTGACCGAGGAGCCAGCACCATGAGCGGGGGGACGCCCTACATCGGGAGCAAGATCAGCCTTATCTCCAAGGCCGAGATCCGCTATGAAGGGATCTTGTACACCATCGACACCGAAAACTCCACCGTGGCGCTGGCCAAGGGTAAGGACCTGGCGGAGTAGAGCACTGGGCCCTGACGGCCCAGCAACGGCTCGGGGAGGGGAGCGGGACCGCGGGGCGTGCGGCGGCGTAGGGAGCGCTGGGGGCCCGTCGGGGATCGAGCGAGAACCTGAAACCGCGGCGGAGTCGTCCGTGGCGTTGTGGCGATGAGGAGGCCCGGGGTGCGAGGGGGAGGCCTGCAGCCCAGGAGGGCCCAGCAGCAGCTGCGAGGGTGCGCGGCGGAGCCTCGGTAAGAGCCCGCGTAGTTGCGGCCGGAGGCGCGTCCTCCCGCCATCCTCCCCGACGGAGCGTCTGCAGCGGGGCTGCGGCGACCCGCGACGCTTCACGGCGGAGGTGGAAGTGAGCAAGGGGTTGGGAGAGCGGCGGCGCGACGGCGCTGCGGAGGCCCCTGCTCCCGCCGCGCGGGCTGCTCCCCCGGCTTCGGGGAGGGGTGTGGAAAGCCCGGAGGGGCCGCGGGGGGGCCGTCGCCAAAAGGAGCTAGGAACGTTGCCTAGTTAGGGGCTGCTCAAGGGAGTCCCGAAGAGGGTGAAAGTATGAAGCCCTTAGCGGTGGAAGTGGTCCAGAGTTAGTGCGTAAAAGGGAGTAGGAGGGGGAGGCTGGAGAGAGAATTTCTTTGCGTCGTAAGAATTCCAGACCTACAGGGTACAGGGCCGCGTACGACTGAACTCCTGTGCATCCCGGGGTAGGAGACAACTCGGGTCTAAAGGGAATCCTGTGCGTGCTAGGTTATCAACAAAGAAGGCTGATCGTGAGCTCTTCATTTCGGAGGTAACTGTATGGCACTGGATAAATCGAAATTGAGTACAGACGCTGGCGTGAGAATATACTGGGCAGAGAATATATGTGTGTATGTATAAGAAAGTTAGGAAGGTACGTTTACTAAGAGAGTCAGAGACTGGGGAGGAAAGAAGAGGATCTTTGAAACTGAGCATCCGAAGGACTTTGCTGTTTCTTGCACATGATAATGCACTTTCAACACAAGCATATTAGCCTGGCAGTGAATGTGTAACATTCAGGTGAAGCATTAAGTCAGAATTTTTAATAATTTCTTTATAATAGATTCTGCAAAACTCAGTGGTATTTCACTTTACACTTCTTGACTTTGTAAAGTCTTGCTAAATAATCTAAATGTGTATATATAAAAGCAGAGAGTTTATCCAGCCATTAGGTAAGGGGAAGATTGCTCCTTGTGTGAATTAAATACTTGGGACTGAGAGTATTCCGAGCCTCGGTTCCCGTTTGATACGATAGGCTTAGTGTTCTAGCATAATGTCAGTCTGTTACGTTTTACATAGTTGGTGTGTATAGTACTTGGTCTGTGGAGTTGATAACTGTCTAGCAGTTTGTTTTTTTCTTCATCTCACATTGGCCTTTGTGGTAATTCTTGTTTGTGTGCCTTGTCACTTGAAGGCCCTCTCCTTCCCTCACTCCTCCCCCCTGACAATTATTATTAAAAAATAGATTACTTTGTTTTGTAAATTCGTACATGTATGCTTTGAAACACCTTATAGTAGGTTTGGTCCCAGGCTTGCATAGTTCATTTATGGGGCGTTTGGCTTTCATGATGTGATTTTTACTTATTTCTGAAGTTGCCTTTAGGTTAAATCACCTTGCCAGAATTGCATAATCTGTTTAAAAAGGACAGCTAGTATTTGTTTATGATAAAAAAAGGTGAGCACTGTGATTAAAAATAAATGTTTAGAAATTCCGGTTGCACACAGTGGTTGTTAAAGTGTGTACAAAAGCACTTACAAGAATCCCATCCTTGAGGAGCCTGTGGTAGTCTTGCCCTAAATTAGACAGATTTAGTGCTGATCAAGCCAATTTTGCATGACTTCTCAAGAATGGTTAAGTCATGTTATGGCGTATCTGTGAAAGTGTACATATTTAAGATCAAACTACAGTTACAAATCTAATCTGCTCTCTTCCCATAGCTCTCATCAGAAATGTAAATCTAAACCATTAAATTTGCTTTCATAAAACTTGGCTGAGTTACCTGAAGAATGTGTGTTTTGTAATACAATGTCATGATTCAGAAGAGAATAAACCAGTATTTCTAGGCCACCTGGAACCAAAAATCTTGAGATTAATCTGGAAGCTGATAACAACCATATTAGACTGTAAAACAGTTCAGTGTGCTTATAAACAAAACGCTTGACTCTAGAATATTCAAGTTTCTGAATAAATGAAGGCTTAGGTCATGTGAATGTGGTATGATAGCATGTATATAAGGTGACAGGTGTGGTTAATTATGGCCAGGTCTGTATGTGACAGAAGCAGATCTTCTTTCTGAACTGTCTGTAGCTGTAAATATGTTGATTGGGAAATAGTTATCTCTTCTTCCTGTGGTGAGTCCAGAAGTCAAACCAGAACTGTTTACCGTGGATCTTTACCACAAATGTCAAATTATCTGCCAGAAAGAGACAAAAGATGACTTGATGCTTTCAGTTGCTCTGCTATGTAGCTGGCTTCATGTGAACTGTTACTTGGCTTGAGTGCAGGGTGGCTTATCATTATTCATTTCCTAACTGAAATCACTGAAATTGCTTGTGACATAAAGTGTGAAAGTACAGGTAGAATCTGTTCTTGAATTACTACAGATTTGCCTAACAGTAAGACTTCTGTGGGCTAAACTGAAGTCTGAGACTAATCTCATGAAGTTGTACATATGGAATGCCTTCATTTATCTTAAATCTTCTGGAGGTTTAGACAGAAATAAGATTTTTGGGTTGCTAAAGGTACTGATTGTAGTCTTCAGTCACTGAGGGGCAATCTCCTATAGTTCTCTAATCAGCATTTTCTTTACAAAGCTGTGATCCTTTCACTAGCAAAAGTTGTGGCCTCTGTCTCACGAGTTAGAGGAAGATAGCAACTGTTTAAATATTGAGCATAACATTTTCATCCTAAGCTGGAGTCTGATAAGGGAAAGCTATGCATCCTTTCACAAAGTGTTAAAGTGTATTGTTATTTAAATAACAGGGAAAACTCCCATCTATATCAGATTCCAAGTATTAAGCAAGCTATAGAAGTATTTGAGGGTTTTATGTACTATTGGTCCATATGTTTTCTTTGGATTGCCAGCTTTTCAGAGCTAGTGTTTGGAACCAAAAACCACCCACTCTTAAGCTTCAAGTTAAATTGACTTGGAATGTCCTTCTAGTTCATACTTCTAATTCATACTTAATTTCTTAAACATCATTAATTCCAAACGCTTTAAGAATAGCGTGTTTGCAAGCCACGGTTAGGAGTCAAATTTTCTTGCTGTAAAGCGATTGCTGCCCGACGTGGGGCAGTTACAGAATAATCATGACGGATTGTGCCTGATCTTACATGTTGCGGCATTAAAAACTGGATGTGATCTTTTATGCTAGTAATACATAATGTCTTTCTATTTCAAGGCACCAATTCAGAGAGAGAGATTTTTAATGTAGGTAAGCTGTGTAAGAACAACCATATTGGGTCAGAAAAGGCTTTGTACCCTGCCAACAATAGGGAATCCTTAAGCATGTGAGTATAAGAAACAAAATTATACACTGTCTGTCTGGTATAATGCATTAGTTTTCACTTATCAGCTGTTGGACCATTGAGAGCTGCATTTGGAACCATTATAACTAATAGATATTAATGAAATAGCTTTCAGTAATTTAAGAAGTGGTTAAACTTCTAGCATTTCTGGCATTTTCAGCCATCTGTGATAGTGTTTTCCGTAGTCTAGTGACACGAGAAAGAGAAAACTTCCCTTTCATTTAGACTTTTACACAATATTAATTGGGTGAAAGACTCAGAAACGTAGACAGAAAAAAGTTAAATTCTTATGAAGACTTGAGCATTTCTTGTAGTTCAGGGGTGAGAGCAGGAAAGGGAAGGGTTAAATTTTTACCAAGTTTTCATGAAGTTATTTTTTAGTCAGTTAAGTGACATGCTCCCTCCATGTCTTGAGGTTTAGGGGATGTGTGCCAAACCAATGCTGTGCAGTATGTCACAGCAGAAAAATTCCTCTTGTCAAAGCCCACTCGTGGCTACTTCCCTTATATCTATCTCCCTGTTAACTCACCACCCCTATGAGTAAAGGAATGCAGGCTGAATTAATTGTTCTGAAGGTACGAGCCCGCCACAAGCTGGCTCCTTAACATTAATACTTTTCCTCTAATATGGTGTGCAGGCATCTAAGCATGTTTACACGGAAAAGGTTGTGACATATTGAAGAGAGATGGTAGTTGAAATGACTTGTTCTGGTAGTGGTGGTCTCCTTTTAGTTGTCACGCTTCTCATGGGTGCCTTAAGAGTGGGGAAAGACTGGTTTCTTCTGTGTATGTATGCTACATATGAAGTAAGACTGATGAAAGATTGTGTCAGTGCTGTGTACAGAGACTGAACTACATATTTGCAATAATTCACATTCTATGGGAACAGAGTCCTCTTTTGCTAGTAGAATACATAGCTTGGCTTCTGATTAACAGTATTTTTCTGTGTTAATCAACAGGTAATGTAATCATTTCTGTTAACTAATAGGGAAAGTTGCAATGTTTTCCTTGGATGCTATAGTAGTATCATATAGTAATATACTTTATAATACAGTAGTAACATTGAAGTCAGTCAAAATCCGTGAAAAAATTTGTTTGCAGCACTTTAATATGAAATTGGTGGAACTACTTCGGCATAAAGTCACATGCATGAATCCTGTTAGGCTCAACAGTGTTAGTTTCTTTCTAGCTCGCTACTTAATTGTGTGTATTTACACTGACAAAAAATAATGTGATGGTTGCTTTTTTTGTTCACAAGTCCATAAGCCTGTTTAGCTCATTTTAAAGAAAAACAAACAAACCCCAAAAAACTTAAATTGACAAGGTAAGATTGAACAGGTTTACCATAGTCCTGGTAAGTGTTATAAGATTGTTATCTTTCATGTGCTTATTTTCATTTCCTCTCACTCTTCAGTATTTTGCTATAAATGAACCACTGCACCTTGTTCTGGAGGAAGGATGTAGTCTGAGGAAATACCCCAAGAGACAGAGCTGGATAGAGTGCTAAGACTGCTGCTGCTCCAGTTCCTTGTGTTTTGTATACTCTGGCAACTTAGTATTCCTGTTGATGCAAAACTGTGGTAAAAGCCATTTCTTTCAAAAATCCTATTGTACTGCCACCTTTAATATTAGGCTTTTTACTTTAATGAGCTCAGATTATGTTAAATCCTAATCTAAGCTAGGAAAGAAGAAACTGTAAAGATGGCTATCTCTTTGCAAAATACTAAAAGTGACATTCAACTCTTTATGTTATACTACTATCTGAAGGACCTAGTGGGGATAGACACTGCAAAAACATCGAGTAGCCGTTACCCTAAACTGCTTTCTTAGATCACTGCACATGCAGTTCTGGTTCCTTGCTTTAGAAAGAAATTAGACTTGAGCATGGTTATTTTGTTGCTTTGGGGTGAGAGGGGAAGGTTGAACCCCAGATCAGAGGAGTTTGCTTACCCTCTCCAGCAGAACTAATCTTCATTGGATGAATTGTCTTTATATTTTGCAGAAAGTTGCACTAAAACCAGTTTGGTTTGGGGTAGGGGAGAGGTAGAGAAAAAACCACAAACACCTAGTAGCAACTCTTGATGTGTTTTATTGCAAAACCATTGATGACCTTATCTGTGTCTTGATCTAATTGCATAGACAGCTGAATCTCTTCAAGATGAATTCTAATTTTTGGTATTGAAATTACTTCCTTTTGATGTTTTCATATTTTTATGATAGGGAGAAAGACAAATTCTTTTTGACATACATTAAAATCCCTGTACCTCTTTTAAGGTGTCATTAGATGAAAGTTAGGTTGTTCACTTTTTTTTTAATTGGTTTAGAGTGGAGAAAGGTAATTGCCAGGTGTTAAAGCTATTCCTATATGTGTCATATGATGTTGCTATTAATAGTAAAATACTTATCCATGCTGCATAGGTCTGACAAAGAGAAGTACTTTCAAAGCCAATTTCTTCCATAGTTCATCAGATTTTTATTTCTATGTAGAGGTTAGATGTGATCCTCAAGTTTACTACCCTTTTTTGTGGTGTTGCTACTGCTTGGTTCCTTCACTTTAGCTAGAAGGTAAAATACTTCAGTAACTCTGGCCATTTTTGTGTACCTTTGTAGACAAAATGGCTACTAGAGCAGCCATTTCAGTGTGGGATAGAGAGAGCCAATACAAAATCAACTTTGGTTTTCCTTACCAAGATAGCAGGTCAAATAATGGAATGAAGGGCCAAGTTAACTTATTAGTTATCTAATAAATAGAGTATAGGATGGCCAGCAAGTGAAGGTGAGTCCTTGGTCAAGGCAGTGGAATGGAAAAGCCTGATGAATAAAAAGCAACAGAATGAACTAAATGAGGCACATGACCAATTTATAATGTTGTTAAGCTATTGTGTATTACTTTGCATTAATTTCTGCAAATTCTTCAGCTTCAGATATCTCTTTCTGTAGAAGAAGAAGAGAAGACAGATTTACCTTATAACAAAGATTGAAATTCACTTAACAGTATATGGCTTTTTTACAGCGCTTACATTTTATAGCACTATAGACTTTCAGATGCACAGAAATAGAAAAGTTGATTAAATTCAGCTCAGTAGAGGATGTATGAACAAAATAATCATAACCACTTAATGTTATTTTTCATTGTAGTGTGGAGTTGATCTCTTTACCCCTGAATTATGCTTCTCAAAGATTTGTAATGCTTGACTGATAAGCTCTGTTTATCCAGTACTAGAAGAAGCAACAGTGTTAAAAGATGGTTGATGCAGCCTGAAAAATGACTCAGTATCACTTTATACAGCTCTTCAGGAAACTCTGTTTTTCTTGACTAATGGTTTTATGGCTGCAAATGAGTGCCTAATGATGTCTCGAAATTGGTGATGCATCTGAAAATGGAGGGAGAACTAATTCTGGTAAATTAAAGGAAAATACGGGTGTTTTCTCAGCATAACCTGTAGTACCTTACAAAGCAAACAAAAACCTCTTAAAAGGCTAGAGCAAAGACAGGCATGAGGGATTGTTAAAGCCGCTTCAAGTTGATGTTCAGGAAAATGTGATTGTCATAATTTTTTTTTTCTTTTCTGTTTTCAATTCATTGTTTAGTTTTTGCTTACAAAACTCTAGCTCTTGGAGACATGTCTCTCCACATTTTTTTTGTTTGTTTCACTTTATATTCACCTAGGACTGGCAGTCTTAAGGTGAGGAAAAGTCTTTGAGAGGGTAGTGAAAGTAAAGTTATGCTATGTGTATACAGTGGTAGTGATTATATGTAGTACAAAGGGAAAAGCATGATAAGCTTCATCACTATGCAATTTGAAAACTGTTGGAATTCAGCTAAGTACATACAAATAAATTTAATGTCTTGGTATGTAGCATGCTATGCAGGCCTACTTAGGAAGGTGGTTATGCACCAGTGAGTTTACTTAATTTGACAGAGATCATATGAACCTTACACCAGCAAGAAGAATGCATTTTGCTTAGTGAAAATTGTATATACATACCACAGAATTCCTAGTTTTTATTTAAATCTTGATTCAGACCTTGAATCTATTGAGAAATACTTTGCTTTCAGTAATTTTTAATATTCTACTTTCTAGTAGTATTAGCATATTCTTTTTCCTGATTTGCAAGTTCGGAATACGAAGTATGTAGACTCATGTAGTCCTTGGGCTGACTCACCAGCCTTTGTTGGTGTTCCTGTTTCCGTAATGTCCAGAAAGTGTTAACTTAGCAAAAAACTGCTTTGCTGCTTTGCCTTATCCTCACAAGACAGTTGAAATATTCAACATGTGAGTGATAGCATAAGTGATGTCTCAGTAAGGAATAGAAGAGGTGTCTTTCTGCTTGATTTTTAACTGAAATTTGTAAGATCGGATGACTTCTTTATGTCTGAGCAGTTGATAATGGCAAAGAATATGCTGCCTATTTAAGGTTTTTAGCTCAACAAAATTTTTTCTTTTTATTTAAAGCTGTTGGTCTCTGCAATATATTTGAAACCTTTTTGTTGAATGTGGGATGGTTTTATTTTTTTTCACCCTTCCCAATTTTGCAGTTCGCTCCTTTGGTACAGAAGATAGACCAACCGATAGGCCTATACCACCTCGGGATGAAGTCTTTGAGTATATTATATTCCGTGGCAGTGACATTAAAGACCTAACTGTCTGTGAGCCACCAAAGCCTCAGTGTTCCTTGCCGCAGGATCCTGCTATTGTTCAGGTAAGTCAAAACATATTTTTAGATGTTTGCTGCTGAAGATATAACCTGGTAGCTTTAAGTGCTCTCTAGCTGAGCATTTAAAAATTAAAATGTTTGTTGCTGTAAAGTTCACAACCTAATGTAAAGAACTCTGGAAAGATTTTCCTCTTTTGAATCGTGTCTTTAACTGTGAAAATCAAGGTGAAATCTAACTCTAGCACAATGCACTGGATACCAAAGCTGACAGTTTTTCAAAAACAACTAATGACTTTTGGCAGACCTTGATGCCTTTTTTTGAAAGGTACTTGGCTTAGGAGGACAGGTATGCAAAACTTCTTGGAAAGATCAGACTTGGTATAAGGCAAATGCTGAAACCTCTCCAAATTGTTAGTGTTTGGGGTTTTTTTTTTGTTGGTTTTCTTTGGATTTTAATGTTCAAATTTTTTTGCTGACTATGACTCTGAAAGTGTTTCATCTAGCTATGTGTTTTTAAGAGGGATTCATACTAAAGGGCAGTTATTTGAAAAAGGAATACTTGGTTGCTGAAGGGAAAGCAACTCACAACTTGAAGCCTTCAGGGTTAGTTAATCTGTTACTTCATAGATGATGTGCTGACAGAGAGAGTTATTTTTGATCTCTGATATTTTTTGGCTTGTTGATTGTGTTTGGGGGGTGTCTCAAAATCATCCCTGAGAGCAAGATGGAAGTTCTTGGCTCAAATGGAACTTAATAATTCCATGTAAGTGTTTACGTTTCTAATGTTTAACTATTCTATAAGATAAAATTCTTGATACTTCCTTACAAAGTACCCTTGCAATCCCCTAAGGTCTCTTGCTAAATTTGGTGCAACTGCTTCTGTCAGTGGTAGTTGAGAGCTGTGAAATTGCATTACTGCTAACCCCAATAATAGTAATGACCCCACTGTCCTCCAGTATGTTTGGGTCTTTCATTGTTTGTGTGGGTTTTGAAACTTCAGGAGAAAAGATAGGACATTTTCCAAGTTTGCCAACAAAAGCTTATACATGTGTTTGACAAGAGTCCAGTATCTGAGGTTCCAGGGAAAAGATTGCAAAATTTTATGATACTGTTTTCACAAGTTTGTGATATTGGAAGGGTGAAAGTGGTTTCTGAACTGTATACATACTTGTGAAAATGTTTTCTGCTAACAGTTGTCTGTTTTGAATTTTCATGTACTGTGTGTAATGTCTGCAATTCATTATTTTTGTGCTGTCTTTGCTTCTGTGTTAAAGCAGTTAAATTCTTGATCTTAAAAGAAGCACCTTTATGAATGTTAAGATCTTGTATACATATTAGCCACAGTGGTAGTGTTAGGGTAAATTTAACAAATAGTTTTAATTTCTGCATTTCTTTCCTTGCAGAACTATTTCCTACTTTTTATGTAAACATGAATTTCTGCAAGTGTGTTTTGTCTTTAGTCTTCACTAGGATCTTCGACTACATCTTCATTCCAGTCTGTGGGGTCCTATGGTCCTTTTGGCAGAATGCCCGCATACAGTCAGTTTAGTCCAAGCCCATTGGTGGGGCAGCAGTTTGGCGCTGTTGGAGTTGGTACGTTTTTATTCTTTGGCATTTTCCTGTAAGTGAAGTTGCACGTGTGCATAGACAGTAATCGGTGCTTATAATTCCATCAACATCTTATCCTAAGGGCAGATCCAAAGTCTTCAATCTGTATCAGTCCCACAGTGTAGCTCAAAAGTAGAGAGTTTTTCATAGCCTTTGCAGCTCAAATCAAAGCAATTATGATTGAGAATTAAACACCCTATCTCAGAGGGATGAGTGGGGAAAGGTTCCTGTATTCATGAATTCATTTTTTCATATTTATTTGTTATATTCATCATGCATTCATTATATTTCAGTACTTAAAGAATATCCAGTACTTAAAGGGGGCCTACAGGAAAGATGGGGAGAATCTTTTTAGCAAGGCCTGTTGTGATAGGACAAGAGGACAAGGAATAATGGATTTAAACTAAAGAATTGATTTAGACTAGACATAAGAAAGAAATTTTTTACAATGAGGGTGGTCAAGCACTGGAACAGGTTGCCCAGAGAGGTGGGCCTCATCCCTGGCAGCATTCAAGGTCAGGTTGGATGGGGCTCTGAGCAACCTGATCTGGTTAAAGCTGTCCCTGCTCACTGCAGGGGGGTTGGGCTAGATGACCTCTAAAGGTCCCTTCCAACCCAAAGCATTCTAGGATTCTGTGATATTTCACAAGTGGTAAAGGCAGCTTCTCCACAAAAACCCCATAGCTGTGCTGTGGACATCGGGTATCCCGAGGTGACCGGGTGATGTGTGCCTTAACCAAGGGTTTGGATTATTCAGCAATCCATGTGCCAGCACAGTCCTCCAGCTATTCATGAGAAGTTAGCTTAGTGTGAAGAACATGCTTGAAGTATTTGTGAGCTGCATGGGTTAGTTGCTCCTTTATACTGCAGATGTTCTCTGAGACTCACCAACCAACTTTAGCTCCTCCCTTAAAGTTTTTTATTTCAGCTTTTCACATAAGAACTTAAATTCTTGTAACTGTTACGGCGGCAGTGTTACTCCTGGTGCTGAAAATGTTAGCCATGTGATAGGAAGGCTCTAGAATTGGCCATAACTTGGTATCAGTTAATAAGATGTGACAGTCATGCTTTTGTTTAAAAGATGTTAAGTGGAAATAAGTACTAATAACATTTCTTACTCTGTAAGATGCTGGCATGACTATGCTATGTTAATACTGAAGTTAGCAGTGCTCTTTAATTTTTTTAGATTAAAAACATCAAGATATTACAGTCTTAACAACTTACTATGAATACATACATTACATTAAACTTGAAATGTATGGGAACGGCAGACTTACGTGTATTTTAGAATAACTGCCTAATATGGCTTCACTAATCATTTAGTGCTAATTTTAAAAAATACAGAAAAAAGTGTAAACCAGGTTTTACAACTATGTTATTTCTTTCAAAGCAGGAGGTTCTTTAACATCTTTTGGAACAGACTCTTCAGCCAGTGCTAGCATGTCCCAAAGCACTGCAGTTGGTTCTGCATTTACAACAGATTCAAGATCACTAAAAACACAGATGTCTCAAGGTAAATCTTTTTTAATAACTCTAAGATATTTTTTGACCAGTCATGCCCCTGTGATTTAGGTGGTTGCCAGAAATGCTAATCAAACAGCTGAATTCTGTCATGAAGATACTTGGTATTAAAAACAGAATCCACTGAGAGGCTTTGTACTTGCTCTTTAAGTGTGTTTTCCTACATCTTGGCACGCTGTGTAGGTAATTGTTAGCAACAAATTTGTTGTTATCCTTAAAGCATCTATATTGAGGAGTATGACTTATTTCAGTTGAATAAGGTTAGCAAATAGGTGCATATGGAAGTTCAATATTTATTTTTATTGATAGCATGACAAAACTCAAGATACTTCATGCTGATTGAATTGTGAAGTGCTTCAGCCTACAGTTTTTAAATCTTTATTCCTAATGGTATTTTTTTGTTAATGTATATTTACATAAATAATATTAACAGCAGACTTGATTGCCTGTAGAAATGATGACATGATAGTTATGTCAGCTTAATAGTAATAGAAACTGTATGGGTAGTTTGTGTAATATTGGAAGAAAGTCGAAGCAAAAAGGAAATTCTTGATGCTTTTTGAGTGGCAAAGAAAAAAGAAACTAAATGTTGAGCACGTTCACCCTCGCTTTTCATGCAAATGTGTTAAGATTGCTCCTCAAAATCCAAAAGACACTCTTTTCTGCTCTTCGTTGCTGCGAGTAGAAGTGTGTGCTAAGATAAATTCCTAAGGCTTTTTTTCAGTTTATGCAGTTGTGTTAAAAGGCAAAACACTTTACTTATAGCAGACAGGTTTTTTCCTAAATTCTAGTTGAGATTGGTATACCAATTAGGACTGCTTTCTAGGATTGAGTGAATTATCAAAAATAGGTTCTACTTTGTTGTGTTAATTGGGGGGGGGGGGGGGGGGGGGGGGAAGCATGCTGAGCATTTACTGTTTCTCTGTTGAAAGAGTAGCTTGCTTTCCTGTAGGTGAAATTAAAACCTGTGTGATTCTTGGACTTAATGCATGACCTGCTCTAGATGAACATACATGCTGCCACAAAATTTCCTGTGTGGCACCAATAAGTTTTTTTTTCTGTGTGTGTTTGCCTTTAAAAATATTTGTCATCTTTGTAGATTTTAAGTGTGGTGTGGTTGGTTTGGGGTTTTTTTTTCAGTGGTTTCTCGCTCTCTCCCCCCCCCCCCTTCTTTTGTTTAGCTTTTTTTATGAGATACAATGTTATTCTTGCCTTTTACTTACTGGGACTTGAGCATTATTCTAATTTTGTAGTAGATTTACCTATATGGTGTCATAAACTTGTCTGGCTAGATCAAATGTCTCCATTCTAAACAAGCTTCTGGCTCCAGTCACTCATGCTGCAAATTGAAGTGTACGAACAGGACTTTGTGGGGAAGCTTTCATAGCTCCTTCATCTGCATTATGCCTGGCATGAGCCATCACTGTTCATTTATTTTGTGGTGATCATACACCAGAATGTGCTGGATGAACTGAAATTTCAGTATCGTAACTGTATCTCTGCCTTTGGGAGCGGTCACTTTCTGCTGTCTTTCCAGGGAGGCAGAGAGTATTTTCACCTCCAGTCAATCAAAAAATTTCATTCCACAGCTAAATGCACATCATGGATGGGTTGGTAGGGATTAATTGTCCTACCCATTTTTTTCTTTTAGACTGGGGGAAGGGGAATTGCTAAATATCCTTCATTCTGGATTAGTGGATCTGAGGGTGCAGAAATATTTATTTCTTCTTTGGACACAGCTATCTTGACTGGTAAGGCAGATAAACCTGTCAGTCTAGATTGGTTGAGACCAGTAACTCAAATTTGTAGATGAGAAATAACTTTTGGGGTTTTGGTTTTGGTTTGTTTTTTTCCCAGGTCGTTCAAGTCCTCAGATAGATCATTTGAGAAGGAGCCCCACCATGGAACAAGCAGTACAAACAGCTTCAGCCCACTTGCCTACTCCAGCACCAGTTGGGAGGAGGAGTCCTGTACCAGCCAGACCTTTGGTGTCTGCTAGCCAAAAATCGTTAGAGAATCAAGAGCACAGACGAGGTACCTTTGGATAATTTTCATGTGGCTTATTTTCTTCCATACACATTTGAAGTGCTCTTTTTAAGGGTAATGTGTAGGAATCTTCCTGCTGTCCATTACTGGTAGACTGGCCAGCAGAGAGCTGGCTTATATATATTTCTTTTTAAAGTCAAGCATATATTCTAAATTTTTTTTTCTTTTATGAGTTAAACTTGTGGTTTACTTTTATAAGTTTGGATTTTTTTAAAATCTGACCTATATAACTATATAGGAAAGTATGATCAAAAATACCTAATTGGATAAACAAATCATTTTTTTATTTCCAACTTTAGCTGAAGCACACAAGGTTTCAAGATCAGAAAATGAACTCAGAAATGAAAACAAACGACAAATTGGTAAATCTTGTTTTGAGAAATAGCTATCATTGTTTTCAGACTTCATTAAGTTCTTTAAAAGTCTGCTAAAATACAGCATTGTGTATAGTTTGCGAAGTGCTAGGACTTTGTTTCTAACATCCAGAAATCTTGCAGTTCAGATTACGGAAATAAAGAACTTATGTATTTAGAATGCTTTCACATAATTGTTTCTAGGGGGTAACAATAACTGCATTGGATCAGAATAATACAAGCACAAAAAGTCAACGTTAAAGAGAAAAATCTCTGCTGGTTGCTCTATATTAAGCAACTTGAATAAAAATGCAAAACCAAGCAGTATTCATGGATTTATAAATACAATAGCATGAAATAAAACATGTTACCTTTCTATGAAAATACTTCACTGAAAAGCCACTAACATTTTAACTCTTCTTCTGAAAGCTTTTAATGACTTCTAGAAAGTCTTTTAGTACCCAAGTTCAGTACTGTCATGCTTTCTGTGTTACTGTCATAATTATTGTAAGTGAATTTACAAATTACAAGCTGCTCTGACAAGACTTTTAATAACAGAAGTGCAGGAAGAGGATGCATGAAGTCCCAACCTGTTACCCAGGAATTAAAAAACAAAACACCACAAAAAAACCCACCTAAAAAAAACCAACCACCCCCATCACCCTCAAAGAAAAAACAATCCACAAAATAAAACCAAACAATTTCCCTCTCTTCAGTTCCAGGTGGACCTTCAGCACGGAGAGGCCGTGGAGGTCACAGAGGGGGCCGAGGAAGATTTGGTATTAGGAGGGATGGTCCAATGAAGTTTGAGAAGGACTTTGACTTTGAAAGTGCAAATGCACAATTCAACAAGGAGGAAATTGATAGAGAATTTCATAATAAACTTAAACTAAAAGGTAAACCAATTTTTGCTTTGGATTTGAGCATGGAAAAACTGTGTCTTGCTGTTTTAATTCTACCTTGGAGAACAACTTTTGAAAGGCGTATCCTACTAAGTCTTGTTTGTAGTCATTAAAAAAAAGGTTAAAAAAAATCAAAAAGTAAACTGGGATCATCTATTTAATTAAATACTTGGGTCAACATTTGAGTTTTGAAGGAATTTTAACTAGCAAATACCATACATCATGTTCTAACAAGTCTGTCGGTTTAAAATGCAGATTACTCGAGCGGAAGTCCCAATAGTGTGAGTTTACTTTCCAGTTCTGGAAAAGGTGCAACAAAAGAAAAACTGTATTCTGCTTTTGGTCTATCAATAATTGAAAACACAATCACAAACACCTGAGTTTGGGATCAGAACTTTGCTGATGGATGCACGAGAGCTTCAATTTAAGAAAGTTTCTAGCATTTCTTTGCTTTTACCCTTTTCCAAAGAAACACAGGAGTAGTTTGAATCCATACTGCCAGCACTTTTGTTTTGTTTTCTAGCAGGCTTCTGTTTTAATTACCTCATTCTCTTGTGACCAGCCACCTGTTCGTTACACTGCTGCTACTGGTTTTGGACAAAATTGTTACGGGTTAAAATAGGGAGTTCCCTATTTCAGTAAGCGATTGGCTAAAAGCTGGGAAACAAAAGGTAGGAATAAATGGATAGATTTCAGTGTAGAGAAAAAACACCAGTCAGTCCCATAGGATTTGTTCTCTGGTGCTTGCCTCTTTTTCTGGATCATTTTTAAATGAGTTGACAGTTTGCTGTTGATACTAATTTTTTCAGAATAATAAAGTGGAAAGGGAAAGCTAACCATAAAGAGCTATAGAAATATTCTATGAGACAGTGGTAATTTGTGTGTGTTGTGGAAAGGTTGAGCTGGTTATCTGAAGTTATGCACAGCATCATGAGATTTAACCTGTAAGCATTTAGGAATGAAACTTCAAGATCTTAATAGCTAGTTCTTTTGAAACATCAGCTGCTTTTTTCAATACCAGTCAAAACAGTAAGTTGAATGTCAGGCATTGTTAGGAAAGAAATACACCTTAAAGTCAGTTCACAGCATAATGTCTTGAATGCTAGCCCTGTGTCTCCAAGGAGATAACAGCAAAGCCAGAAGACAAAGGAGAAGGGCAACAGGGATGAGCAAAACCATGGAATGGCTTTTGTGAGGGACCAGCCGGGCTAGCTCAGTTGGTTAGAGCATGGTGCTAATAACGCCAAGTTCACAGGTTCAATCCCTGCTCACTGCAGGGGGGTTGGGCTCGATGATCTCTCAAGGTCCCTTCCAACCTAAAGCATTCTATGATTCTGTGAATGACCGAGTGAGGCTATTAAGTCTGGAAAGGAGGTAGCTAGCTGGTTAGGAAATGGATGACTATCGAATCCATTCTGCCACAGGTTTATTTGTTCATTAAACCCACAGAGAATACAGAGGATATCAAACCTCGAGCCAGCAGCAGCAAAATGTCCTAATTTATGTGTCAAAATATTTGATTCTCACATTAAATTTTGGAGGGGTTTTTGTATTTTTGAGCATTCAGTATAGTTTGTGTCTGTCTGTCTGGGAATAAGTTAACAGTGCTGTTTTGTTTAGTATGATGGTCTGGAAGGCTTCTATTTATTTTTATTTTCCAGAAGATAAACTTGAGAAACCAGAGAAACCTGTAAATGGAGAAGACAAAGGTGACTCAGGTGTTGATACCCAAAATAGTGAAGGGAATGCAGATGAGGAAGATCCACTTGGACCCAACTGCTACTATGACAAGACCAAATCCTTCTTTGATAACATCTCCTGTGATGACAATAGGTATGGCCTGCAAAGGGAAGCTTGTTACTCCGCTTAATGCATGTTTATGTCATAAGGTGGTGTCAGCACTACTCATTACAATCAACTCTGAATCGAAAGTGAGTAAAGCTTATTTCCACATGCAGTGGGCAAAAATAAAACAGGAATATGAAGAACAAAATTTCTTTGTGGGCAAGTACAATACCTTAATAGAAAGACATTTTACAATGTTGGTTTAGAACCATGCTCTAGAACTTGGTGTACATGCTCTAGAATCTCCTTTCCAGATTTACTAAAGTGTGTTTTTTGTTTTGTTTTGCTACTAAATTACCACTTTAATTAAAATCAGTTATGACTGTGCTTTGGTAGTGGTTTCAAAGTAGATTACATAACAGTCTTGGCCAGTAGTGTTGTCTGAATGGGCCGATAGTGTTTCGGGAAAACGAAAGCTTATCTTTTGCTGTTGCCTTTTTATTAGACAAAATGATTGGGATTGCTGACCTGTTTTGAATTATGGGGCAGGGGGATTGTTTTGTTGTACTGACAGCTGGATAAAATAAGTTAGCATCCATAACTGCAAACTCTTACTTTCTTGTTTTCAATTACAGACAGCTTTTATTTATTTTATTATACGATGATGTGTGCAGAGGATACAGACTGTGTTCTTCTACATGGGAAACTCTTACAGCATTATTAATATGTAATTAATGATACTGTAACATATCCCTTTTTGTTAAATGAATTGTGGCAGACACCTAGATTCTTGCAGAAGGGATAATGTGGAGATTTACAATGTGATTAATGTATCATTTTTAATTTCATGGGTTTTCTGGCAATTCTAACTAAGCCAGGCGATCTTCCTTCTGAAGGATGTTTTAAAACAATCCTTGTTGCTTTTGTGTGGCAGAGAACGGCGACCCACCTGGGCTGAGGAAAGAAGATTAAATGCCGAGACCTTTGGAATACCGCTGCGTCCCAATCGTGGCCGTGGAGGGTACAGAGGCAGAGGGGGGATTGGCTTCCGAGGTGGAAGAGGACGAGGAGGTGGAAGAGGTGGCTTCACTGCCCCCCGAGGATTTCGTGGTGGATTCAGAGGAGGTCGTGGAGGCAGGGAGTTTGCTGACTTTGAATATAGGGTAAAATACATTTAATCTTACTATGACCTGATCCGCTGTTCTTGGAAACTAGCGGTAAAAACACTCCTGCTTTTAGATTTGACATTGAACTAGAATTTTTTGAATAGTATTTTGCAGGTACTCTGAGCTACTTAATTGAAAGTCCATTAATGCTGAAATTCTAGTTACATAGCAGCATTTTACTATCAACAGCAATCAAAACTAAAAGCTACCTTTCTTCACAAGCCTTAAATATTTGTTCTATAGCAGGGGGAGTGGGGGGAGACTGAAAAAAAAGAAAAGGTAAAAGTTCTGCAGATTTAATAGAACTGTTAGAAATGTGAATTGCAAGCATTTTCCTAAGCAATATTGTAAAATGTAAAGATTGAGAGGGAGTAATTTAACTCGCTTCCAGCATGCAGCAAACTTCTTTGAATTCTTTGTGAATGAGTTGGCACAAAGCCTATGGACTTCTAAGATCCTATATAACCCCAAAAATAAAGTAATTGAAGTTACTGAAGCATAGCGATGACCCTTTGCAAAAAGGAGGATAAAAAAGTATTTGAGTTCTGTAAGGTCCTGTTACACACTTCTTTTTTTGTCTTTAGCTATAACTTTACATAAATATGTCCAGTAGCTGTTGGGAAAGCTAAGGCAGGATTGACTTTTTTTAGCCATTCAGTGAAAATGAACTGTGGGACAGAGGGCATAAAAGCTTCAAAACAAAAGATCCCTGTCCATCCCATAGAGAATGTGTTTTTAAAAGATTAAAATAAGTACTACCACTTTGTTTTTAGTTAAATATGAATGAAGCTTAAAGTTCCTTTAAGTATTATGCACAAGCCACCATGTAAGTCTGCGAACTGAAGTAACCTGATGTACAAACGTGCTTTCATAATCACGTAAGCATTACTAGAGGTAGTAATTTGTTCTGCGAGAGATATGATGGCTAAAAAGTAGAATCTTCCTTTACAGTATAGTTACGCAATTTGTTGCTTTTGCAACACTATTAAGATACCTGTTTCTCTGTTTTCTGTTGAAGATCTTAACTCTTCTTCCTACCAGCCATTCAGAGGAAGGACAAAGTCAGTTGTCAGCCCCAGCTGGTAGCGTGATGTATTCTGTGCTAGTTGTATCTTAGGTGCACTTCCTTTTTTGGGAAACAATGTAAATTCTCCTCGTTATGAAAGCTCATAGATCATACAGATTATGTAAATCAGCAGAGCTCAGTTGCTTGCAAAACCCAAATCCTTTAATAATTTTCAGTGCAAGCTATTTTTCTTGGCACTGAGCGTGTATATACAACTCAAATGTTAGCTTGTTACGGAACAGAAATAGTACTGGTAGTAGTAATAGTACTAACACTGTTTAGAATCAGTACAAATATAGTTAACGAGATTGGTGCAAGTAAATGTAGGCTTTTAGAATTTTGACTGGGACAGAAGAACTTTTTCTGGTAGTTTACTGCATGAGCAGTTAAGAGTTTTGCCACACAAAATCTTTGTTATCTGTTGGAAGATTTAAATATTTTTAATTTAAAAGGGGAGGGGGTGGCATTTTTAAATTGCAGATTTCTAAGTGTCCCTCAGTTCCCTTCATTAGTTTGAAAAATTAGTCCTATGATTGAAAGAAATTTTTGGTAGCTGAGCATGAATTTAAATGAGGGCTTGAAGGTCAAAGATCTGAATTTCTGAACGAAAGAATTTCATAGCCTTCTAGATGAGTAGGAGGCGGTGTAAAGATCGAGGATTTGTGCCAGATGTCTAGTCAAAGTGACGCGCAGCCTCAGCGTGCGCCAGGCTGGGGCCATTTTGACCAGATGCTCCCCTGCTGACGCAGGGAGGTCTCCTTTCTGACTGCAGGAGGTGGGGAGTAGCCATCACAGTGCATCTTCTCCCAGTGCTGTTGCCCAGGTTAATTTGGTATTTTTGTTTTGCAAAATTAATTTTAATGTTCTGCTATTGTTCCCTCTAGAAAGACAACAAAGTTGCTGCATAGTCTACAAGAAAGCTGAAACCGGGTGAACATCTAGATCTTCTTGATCCGGAGAATTAGTTTCAATCTCTGCAAAGGATGAAGTTAATTTGCTGTATACTTGTCACCAGCACTGGGATTTAACTATTTAATTTCAAAGGGGTGTAATGCAGTTACTTTTGAAAAATGGCCATCTTTGAAAACAGTGAGCATTAAATATATTTGAGACAGAAGGATAAGTAATTTCTTATGTATAGTTAATTATAAAGCAGTACTTCGATGGAGTTTAAGTATTTTTTCATCACTGAAAGGATTTTTCTTATTACTAAACTGTATTTGATAATTGCTTCAAGTTGTAAGGACAATTGTATGCAGAAGGCCGTCGATACTGTGAGTGTTTTGATCCACTGAAGGTTGTTTTTTGGAAATCCTGTAATATCCCTTTTGAGATAGTTGTACTTTTATCAACTAGGGTGCTGGACAGTAGGAAACTTGCTTTGTCAGTCAAATATGTACACACAGTAAATATTGTTTCTTAGGCAAAGGAAACTTTTTATATAGTTGTAAAATTCCATTATATCCCATTGCCAAAGAAACATTACGAACTTTGTATAGCTGTATAAAAAGCAACTAATTTTTTAAAGAATAAACATTTTTAAGTCGGCAAACATACTGTGTAATTGCAAAAGTTGATATGCTGAAGAACACTGAATTAGTTGGGTTTTTTTCTTTAGCAGCTTTTCAGGCTTAAATGTTTGATTTTATATTTGGACTGTAATGAAGATTTGAAAATGTTCTTCCATTACACGAAACTGGATACGCTCTTCACTTCTCTTGCAGGAATTTGATTTTGTAGTTTCTGGCATATCACAGGATTTGACCAAATTAAGGAGATATTTTCAAATAAGGAAGAAAAGAAATTTTCATACATCAAAACTTGCAATTAATTTTACTTAGTGATAAAATTAGCTTTTTTTAATAATGGACCAGGCATATGAGTTCTTGATTCTCCTGGAATGCCTGGGACGAAAGTATGTCTCCATTTGTCAATTCTTGAAATGTTAACTTTGTTGTAATACCTGTAGGCTTAAGCAATTTAAAGAATTCTTAGTATTTGAAGTTGTTTGCATTTTGATAGACCATAGCTGGGAGACATTGAGACTCTGGTTCTAAGACCGGGAAGTCACAAATGACATAGTATGGACTTTTTGCCAATTCCGAATGACTAGTTGCAACTTTTTGCTGAAACAGAAACCTGGTCATTTGTGTCTGTATATGTATATGAAGGCCACAGGAATAAAGGGATCCAAAGATTAAAACACTTTGATCTAATTTGCTGGGGGGTTTTGTTGGGTTTTGTTTTGGGGTTTTGTTTTGTTTTGGGTTTTTTTACTTCAAAATGTTCAGTGGTGATAAAGATGTGGAAAACTGCACTGTTGGAAAATTGGAATATTTAAAAGTGGTTGATAGAATCTTAATTTTATAACTTTTGTATAGCACTACAACGAAGTATTTTCTAATTGGTTTCCTTATTAAGGTCAAGTATTTGGCAACCGTAGAAGTTAGGTAATATCGTTTAGTAATGTTTTTTGCATGTTAACAACAACGCCTTTTGGGATCCACAAATCATGATTCTGAGCGCCTGTCGAGGTTTTGGGCCACAGAGGCGAGTGCTGTGCTCCTGCAATAACTGTGTTTACTGTGTGAGGTGTCCCGGGCTTATTTAAACACGATGAATTGTACAGAGCGGCGGTGCCCGCTGCCGGGGCGCGGGGGCGGGGCCAGCCGGCGGTGTATCTTGCTCCACGAAAGTGAGGGTTTCTCTCCTTTTTTTTTTTTTTTTTTTTTTTTTATTTTAAAGCAGAATAAACTCTTCAATAAAACCAGTCGGCTGGAGGCTGTTTCTTGGGGCGAAGGGGAGGGCTGGGCCGCCGCTCTCCGCCGGAACGGGGCAGAACGGGAGCTCGGCCTGGCCGGGGGGCCCAGGCTGGGGCCCCGCCCACCCCCGCGGCGCACCGAGCCAATGGCGGCCAGCGGGGGGCGGGGCCGCCGCTTCCCGTCGGCCCTTGCGCGGGGCGGCGGCGGCGGCATGTCGGTGGCGTTCGTGCCGGAGCGGCTGCGCGGGAAGGCGGAGGTGAACCAGGAGACGCTGCAGCGGGTGAGCGCGGGCGTGGGGGGCCGCGGCGGCGGCGGCGGCGGCGGTGGCACGGGCCCTCCCGGCTCGCCTCAGGTAGAGCCGGCCCGGCCTGGCCCTGCCCGGCGCGGCCTCGGCCTCGGCCTCGGCCTCGGCCTCGGCCTCGCCTCGGCGGGCGTGAGGCGGGCGGTGACGGCGCGCTGCTGTGCCCTAGTTGCTGGAGGAGAACGACCAGCTGATCCGGTGCATCGTGGAGTACCAGAGCAAGGGCCGGGCCACCGACTGCGTGCAGTAAGTGAGCCCCCGCGGGCGCGGGAGCCGGGCGCGCCCGGCAGCGCCGGGCAGGCGGGCTCTGCCCCCGGCCTGGCCTCGCCGCCGCCTGCGGGCCCAGGCGGAAGCCCCAGAGCTTCAGCGTTCCCAGAGTCCTGACGAGAGGAGAACGCGGTTCTTGCTCTCCAGAGCTTTCCTGCCCTTAAAAAGGTTGTACTTCCTCAGAGGCTTCCCAAAAATTGTTTTCACAGATCTGCCCAGCAGGGGTGCCGCCGTATAGAATGAATCTGATGCCTGCCCCTTGCTGTCAAGGGCTGTGGTCTGTGTTAATAAGGAAACCAGCTCTGTTGGGCCGGCTGCCCCCCCCCAGCGTGTGCCACGCACCGAGTGGTAGCTGCGGAAGAGCGAGGGTAGCCAGCTTGTGGCTGGGCAGGTCAGCCCTTACGCCTGCGGAGGACCTGAACGACAGACAGACAGGCCGACAGACAGCCGACGGCAGTTGCCGAGCCTGGGCACGCACTGGCTGTATATTGACTGCCCAGCAGCGGAACTTTGTCACCTCCTGGCCCGGAGCTGCTCTCTTGCAGTTCATACAAAGCTCTTCATGTGCACGGTTACTGTCGGGGTTGGTTAGCGGAGGTACTCGGCTGCGGAGCGCGAGTCAGTGGCGTATATGGGCCTTTAGAACAGGAACGGGATTCGGAGGTGTTTGCCCTATTATTTCCATACTTTGCCATTTCTTTCCCTAACAGCAAATACTGATCCGATTACAAAAGTGACTAGTAAAGTGTGGGTAGTTGGCTAGAAAAGAATACATTTCCCAGATCTCATGTTTCTTCCTCTCATAGGTACCAGCATATCCTGCATAGAAACCTCATTTATTTAGCTACAATTGCTGATGCGACACCACCCAGCACGCAGAAGACTGTAGACTGACTGCGCATACCTGGACACGAGCTGCGATGCTTTAAGAATCTGTAGAAATACTTAGTTTAGAGGCCCACTTTGAGGGCTGAGAAGGTGTGGTCTTGAAAGGCAGGTAAAAAAAGTCATCCATACTTCTATGTTAAAAAACATGAATGTAGTTTTTTGATGTAATGTTAGGCTGGTTTTTTTTCCCCATTACTCTAAGCAGAAGTTAAGGGTGGTAAGTTTTTTTGTCACACTTCCTTTTCCCCCCTGAAAAACTCCATGTAGTGCACTCCTGAAAATAGCCTGGTTGTCAAGACAGCACCACCAGAGATGCCTTTCTTTGGAGGACTCTTGCAGTCTCATTGAGACTGTTTCATGACTAAGGCTGTATAATAATAGGGTAGATATTCAGCTAGGTAACTCCGTTCTACCTCCAGTGTGACACAGTCAGTCATACATTGCCGTATATATAAGCAATAGACGGGTTTGTATCTTGTATCATAGGAATTGTGCTTAATAAACTAAGATGTTCTTTGTAAATTGCAGTATATTCTGGATTAATGTAACATGTTAACAAAGGAGCAGCTCAGTGATTTAGGGAAATACAAACGTTAGCTTTTCTAGGAAAGATGGGACTGTTGCGTTAACTCAGTGCAACTGTTAAGCGCAAGGTCGAAATGGAGCCTTTATTTCAGTGAGAGGCAGCTGCATGTTTGCCCTAGTTGTGTCAAGACTTTTCCCTTTTGCTTGAAGTGCTCTGTACTGTGGACTCTGTAAACAAGTAAATTCTTGCATAATCAAAATGGATTCATACACTTCCTGGGTATTTGTCAGCATTTGTGATCGGCTGTACGCTTGCGTGCTCTTACTCAGAAAGAGCACGGCTTACTCGCACACCTCCCACAGCGCGTTTCAGTGGTGTGATTAACATAGGCCAAACTAACAGCCTTGATAATAGTTCTGTTGCAGGGGGGAGGGGGAGGCAGAGGGAAGTTTAGTTTTTGCTCACTACCATCAAAATTGTTTACTCTGATTGCTAAAAATTTGAGTAACTTGGTTTTGGCAATGGTCACCTGCACTGCTAGTTCAAAGACACTGCTGAGGCATTTTCTGTATCATGTTCTTCCGTGCAATCTACTTGAAAAAGTAGCCTTAAAGATGCTCCAGGTTGTACAGTGCATAAAGTTCATTTTATATGATGAGTCAGTAAGTAGGCAGTTGACAATTTTCAAACTGTTAAATAATCCCATGTTAATGAAATAAGATCTTTGTTTACAAACCAAAGTTACAGTTTAAGGTGCTGCTCATTTTCAGCAAGGTGCATATTTTAAACAAGTATGACCTAGTAAATGTATACCTTTAATAAAGCAAATAGTTTACTTTTACAGAAGCTTTAAAATACAAAATGTACAGTTCCAGTTCAGAAGCATTAGCTATTCACAAGAAGCACTGCAATAAGGGTAAGTTAACTAAGCACCAAACCCTTGCACTTGGCAGTGTAAGTGAAGTTTAATGGCAAGACTCATTTGCCAAGTGCAACAATTCTTAAAATTACCAGTGTTCAGAACAATCGGAAGCAAAGGACAGAGTAGCACCTACATGGTCAAAATGCAGATATTTCTCTTTGTTTTCGCAATTCACTTATGTAGGTCCAGAAACTTGCCAGCATTTGTAATTATGAATGCAAAAACTATAGCAATAATTTTGGCACTTGTTAGAAAAAGTTCAAAATTAAGTGTTTTCATTAACTTCCATTTTGGTCTTAGTATGAAGAACCAGTAAGTACAACCAAATTTAGGATTTAATATTAGATCTAAATGACGAGATTTAGGAAACTCAAAACCATTCATCAAGTTAAATAACCACTAACATTTTCAGCAGAGGGTTTTCAAAATTATAGTAGTACAGACCATTAACAATTTACAGACAGAAGCCACACTGATTGTGCAAAGCACATTACTGTAAAAAGTCTATGTACAGCAAACAAGTCTTTGTAAACATGGTAAGTATGAAGTTTCAGAAAACATGGTGACAATATCATAAATACAGGCAACATTGGCATCCTCAAACAGCACAAAAGGTAACAATCTGGGCCTGCAAATATAGCCCGTCACCATACAAACAAAAAAGGTGGATGGGTTCTAAATACCCAAATGTTTAATAGTTTTAGTGTTGTGTATACTTTTTATTTATATATATATATATAATGTATTTATTTTTTGGTATCTTTAGATATAGATGTACTTAGTTTGTAAAAACAAAAACAACAAATGTGCTTTATCTTCATTGAAAAATTATGTAGTTAGAACTAATAACCCATTTTACTAGTAGTTAACATATTAGAATGATATGACTTAAGAAAAATACAAAAATAAGATTAATACTGTCAAAACTCTTATACCAGAAAATATTGTGGTTTTTAGACTCTTTCAAAGATGAAATATGAAAATTTAAATAAGCTCTAACTATATAAAGAATCTTCTGTAATCTCAATTAATATACAGTGGGATAGCTATACATATATTTACCATTGTTCTTCAATTTTTAAGCACCAGTCACTCTCCCGGATCCACTTTGGTTGGAAGATTATTCCTAATTCCACAGGTTCGCTTAATGGCACATATTGACTGCAAATAATTACTTTATCCTTTTAAAAAAAATAATGTTCTTTTAGCTAACTGCTACCCCACATTTCAGTTTCGTATCTTCTGAGCCAGCTCACAATTTTTAATCAACTGTAGCATCTGAAATAAGACTTTAAATATATGCAAGTAGTCTTTTAGGCTATACTTTCACACACGTAAGGAGCACTGTGTGGATAATGCCTTTGGCCAAAGGACATGGTAAGAAATGGTGTATTTACTTGAAAAACCAGTGTCGTATTATCCACACAGATGCCATGTACTGTAAGCAGCTCAGATAACATTTGTGACACAAGGTTGAGTGGTTCTGCTGATCTTTACTTAGAGTAAGGAAACTACCGCAAACTCAATTTCGTAACTGTTTCTACAACAGTTTTGTAACGAACTCACTTGTGTGGCACACAAACAGCTGCTGCTGCACTTCATTTAAAAAAAGCTGCCTACAGGCCATTTCTGGAGAATACAAAGGCTTTACAGCTTGTCCATTATAAATTTAAACACAAAACAGTGTCGAGCAAAGTGACCACTATGTATTTGCTTCAACATATTCAATGTGTTTCAGTAAGATGTTTAACTATAAATCTATATGAAAAATAGCTATAAAATACAGTGTTTCTTGTATGGTAGTCCTTCAGCAGTTCTTTTTAAAAAAAAAAAAAAAGGTTTTGAAAGTAAAGGCAATATACACATTTTTAAAAGCATTTCTACATCACAGTTTTGGGCTGTTTTGTGTACATCAAACAAACATATTGGCCATATTTGCTCAGCACTGTAAATCAGAATTCAAGAATTTGTATCTCTCACCCAAACCCCCTCAATTCCCTATTTAATGAGAGAAACAGGATGTAGCCAACACACAGTTGTGAAACAAAGTGTATGTAATTTATGTTTGGCCCTGTGCTGTGTTTTTCCAACATGAAAAGCAATTAGTACTGATGCAGGTAAGATGGTCTGCGTTCGTGCTTTACTGGAAAAGATTTAAAGCCCTTATTCATCTGTTTGTGCTGGGAAGCCTGTTGTTGTGACTGCTGCTGCTGCGCGTAGGCAAAGTTAGAGGAAATTCCTGCTGCTGGAGCGCAGTCGTTGGCTGCTGCCCACATGGGCGACTGGAGGATCTGCATCGTGTCGCTCCACTGGCTGACAGGGCTGCTCATCGGGTACAAAGATGTACTCTGACCGGGTAGCGTGTTCGTGACGGAGGACGTATGCTGCCAGGGTGCCTTTGGAGGCCAGGTTTTGGTTTTATTATCCTGAGAAAACAGAATTGGTTGGGTTTGGGGGGGCTTTTTGTTGGGGTTTTGTTTTGTTTTAATACTTCTTTAAGTAATACTACTACTTTTAAGTCTACTTAAGGCACTACTTTCTTGAGACAATACTTAACACATCACTTTATCCCCTCCTTAAGACATTTTCAGAAGATTATATTTGAAAGCAGAATTGATGCATATATATAGCACTCTAAATTCTTAAAATAACTGCCTATTGAAAAACCTTTTTTACTTCAGCACATGCTTGACACACAGTAGCCCCACTCCAAGTCAAAATTTCTAGCAAGACAGGTAATAAATCTGGTGATACTTTAGCTTTCTCTGCACAGCCAATTAAAATTTACTGTGTTGCCTCTTAACTTGAAGTCTTTGGTTTTGTGATCATTTCTGCTACAAGGGAAAAAGATAAGCTATTTCCAATTTCAATATTTAAGCTCGGTAACTTTGATAAAAGCATCTAGTACTACTTGAGTGCAAATGGTTTGGGTTTTAGCCGAGGTAAACAATCTGGAGATACAGATGCTATTCTAGTTGTTTTCCTAGTGTAAACCACCCCAAAATGCAAACAGGAAAAATGACTAAGCAAAGCCATTTTCAGCTTACCTGATTACGGTCATCTGCTGCAGAAAGAAGAGGTGGTGATGGTAGTGTACTAGGTTCCTGTTCGCCACTGCTGTGTTTTCTGCCCCCAAAAAAAAGAGTGGTTTACTTTTTTTTTTAAAAAAATTAGTCACATTAATCTGCCACTGGCATATACCATTCTGTAGTTTCAGTCTGTCATACTTGACAGCCTAGAATGTGTACTGATGTTTCATCTTGTTTCATGTATTTTTGCTCAGTACAGGCGAAGGCAGCAATGCAGAAAGAAACTGATTACCGAGTACTGTCAGAGGCTTGACAGTGCAGTAGTTCTTTGAGCTACAGCTTCAGCAACACACACACGTTTTTGTGGAGGTGAAAGGAAGATGGGCTAATCTTTTGCCCACTTTGAATCTGCCAGAAATTGCCTTTTTTTCTTGTTATCTGCTCTCGTTTGTTTTTTTTGTTTTGAAGTATCTTTTCTGAAGTAACTTCACAGACAAGACAAAAGAAACAGTTGAGCAAGTGAAACATCTGCTGAAGCAGGTGACTTTACTGAGGAAAAAAGTGTTATACCTTTGGTTTTAATTTGTGACCTAATACCTAATACAAAATAGAAGTCCTTGATCACATGTGCATTCCGGAAGGTTTTTCTCCTTGTTTTTGGTTTGGGGTTTTTTGGGGGGTGGGTTTACATTAAAGCAGAATCTTTTATCCTTTCATCCTTCATTTAAAAAAAAAAAAAAAAAAAAAAAAAACAACCGAAACAAAACAAACAATGCCATGCTCCAATCATCAGGCAAGCAGTCCTTTGCAGGTCAGCTTTAGAATGCTCAACCCTTTTGGCCTCTCTTACTGTATAGTTTTAGCTATGGTATTTTGTCACTTGTAGAATGTTTTTCTTCCTAAAAGTAACATAAGACAGCAGTACTGTTACTTCAGCTTAAGTTTTTATCTAATGAAGCACAATCTTTGGAAACTTCCTTCTGCTCTTCTCTTCAGAGCACCACATAAATCACAGGCTTTTGTTCTTCTTGCTCCAGGAATGATCAATCTCCATAATAAATCTCTAGATATCTGGTGGCTTGGCAGATTAATTCACCCATTATATGCTTATTGTGTTTTCCTTCCCTGCTTTTTTTTTTTTTTTTTAAAAAAAACCCACA
Source organism: Pelecanus crispus (assembly GCF_030463565.1). Classification (NCBI taxonomy): domain Eukaryota; kingdom Metazoa; phylum Chordata; class Aves; order Pelecaniformes; family Pelecanidae; genus Pelecanus; species Pelecanus crispus. The sequence goes on from NC_134650.1 coordinate 37,740,210, forward strand.
AATAATTACTACTTTTTCTGTGACTGCTTATTAGATAGCTCTCTTCTATTAATTTCAATTTAGCATTTATTGAAGCTCAGTTCCCATCCCCTCTATATAAATTCTTCCTAAGTGTAAAGATTCAGAAAACAGCTCCTCTTTTGGTCAATTCCTTTCAACCTGCTTGACTTAAAGTCTCATTATTTTCAACTCCAGTATACTTCCTTTCTGGCAATGCATATAAAAATAGCTATCCAGGTATAATCTGCAGGAAGCTGGCAGTACATCCACTGACTTTTTCCTGTCACCAAAAAACGGACAGACAATCTCGTATCTGAATGTATTGACTCTGAATTATTCTGTGATCTAAACAAAAATAGAGTATTTGGCCACAGAACTAGCTTATTTTTAGAAAAGGCTCTGAAAAACAGCTTGAGAGATTGATCCCAGATTGGAATTGGGTTGGTATTCATGCTTCATCTTGTGCCTTTTATTATTGTCTTAACTACCCTCTACTACAGAACCACTGAGGTTCCAAAGATGCCCAGCTTCCAGCCCTTTAGAAAAGCAGAAAGCAATTGTAATTCATTCTACTACTTTTAAGTGGATTGTTCACAGTCAAAAATCCTGGCTTAGTTTTTAAGTTACTAAGCTTATTTATGAATGCAATTAAGCCTCCTCTTCATATTGTCAGAAATAAAGGACTAAACAGGCATGTATTTACAACTACTAAAACAGCAGTGGTAGGCAAGGTGAGACAAGTCTACACAACCTTAGCAGCAGTATTTCTGGAGTGCCACAAAGTTGCAGTAGAAGCCAGGAAATAGGAACTCACTGGCGTCAAAATGCACGATGTTAGGGGCATGACAAAGCTGCAGTGAGGCGCACAGTTTAGAAAACAAATTCAAAGCTGATCTCCAACGCCTCAGTAGTTTAGAAAGAAGCGGCATCCAAAGTAGATCATCTTGGAAGAGGGAAAGCATCAGATCTTTTCTAGACATACTGAATTTCCGCTAACAACTGGCTACTCGCACAGATGCTAGTTTGTGTAAGGAGACAGCTACTAATATAACTCAGTTTGGGAATCCCTAGCATTGATGTCAGACACTATACACTGATCCACATCATCAGTGTGGTACACAAACTGACACTCGTATAACTTTATCTAATTAGCAGGCATTTCCTTTGTGTGGCTATTCAAATTCAATCATCAAAAAAAGAATCTTATGAATGTATGTATTTCTGTTCATTTTGCTCACCTTCTCTGCTTTACAGCAGCAACCAGGTCTGGCCCTGAGAACATGGAGAACAAGCTGTCTCCATTAGCTGAGGAGGTCTCATCACTTGAGCTGGCAGAGTCTCCTTGAGTACCAGACCAGCTATTTGTCACATCACTGGAAGACAAGGAGTTGTATTAGTCCTTGTATTTACTGTGCCTGGTCCAGACTGTACGCCCTAGTTAGTTTTGCTGAATCTTTGTCACAGGTCATACTGCAGAGCACAAAGAAGTTTCAGTACTTTGTAAAATGTACCAGTAATACAAATACTTTCGCTCACTCCCTTCTGAGTGATCACATCAACTGCTTTGTCTGTTACAGTCACTTTATATATATTTTACTAAAATAATTACATAAATTACAAGTGCCTCTCGGTCAGGAAGGAGAAATAAGTGATGCTTGGTTTTAGAATCACTAAGCACTTGACTTTTTCGTTGCAAAACTGAGCTAGAACACATACTTGTCCAACTGGTTTTAAGCTAGCTTGAGGGTCACAGCTATGCTATTATGGACAAGCGGACAGAGGATCTTGAAACACTTCTGTTGTAATAAATAGTTATGATTTGGAAGATACTAAGAACTACTGATGTACTTGCTGTAAGGTGCCTGCCTTATAGTAAGAAGATTAAGCGGCTAAAATCTGGAAAGCTGAATTCAGTCAGGCACTGCAACTTTGATAGCATCACTTTTCATCAAAACTAGGTCTTAAAGGTTTTCAAAATACTGAAAGAAAACCATTCTGAATGAATCTGTGCTAGAATTCCTCTGTTTCAGTCAAACTCAGTATAGATTCCACTCTAAAGAAGACATCAAACATATCAGTGCTTCAGTATCAGCAAAGCAGGCAAGGCTCAGATTTCTCACTCTTGACGTAATGAAGTGCAGCTTTCACAGATGCAGTACCAATTGGAAAAAAACACCCAGCATTCCCACATTCTGCAAAGTTTGAGTGTAAAATAGACTCATATACGACAAAAGTATGTAGCCTGTCCAATCTCTTACCCTTCTGTGAAATACTCAGGAAAGGGCCAGGTTTTATGAGGATCATCAGGAAGAGGCCAGTTGCTACGTGTGTTGCTTGGACGACGGACATGCTGTGCTTGCCTTTTTTGTTGCATAGCCTGGTTGACCCCAGCAACATAGCGGGCAAATTCTGGATCAGAGCCAACTGAATAAAAGAAACCAAGAAGTCAGTTGCTGACATTCAGCTATTTCTACTGCAATTATCCCCCTCATTTAATCCTTTAGGCTTGACTATACCCCAATAACAGAAAATAATTCCCTCACTGAAAATAAATGCCAGACAACAGCTGATACCTCTTCATGGAACAGCGAAGAACACTGAATGGGAAACGTTTTTAAGAAGTAGATACACACCATCCATACATGTTGGATAATAATTCTCACATGGAAGTACACCTGCCCCTTGCATTCCATCAGGGAAATGGTATTTGTCACTATGATCGTGTCTATACGCTGAAAGGTCCAATATCCCATCAGCAGATGCTGACAGAATTAAAGCCTGTACACTATCCAAGCTCAGAGAATAAGAACATACCAATTACTATATTTGATTCCAGATTGCAACATGATTTCCAGCTATGTTGTGATCCTGCTTACTTTGAGAAATTAGAATCTAGAAATTAGAATCTCACATTGATCATATTAGAACATACAGCCCAGAAATTGCCTACTTCCTACAAAGGCTAGACAACAATTTCGAGAACATTCTGATCCTGAACTGCAAAATATTTCAGAGTAAGATTGATATTTACAGGAAAAAAAAAAAAGCAGTAATTCTTAAAAATAAAAATTCCTCCATTCTTAAAGTGCTTTATGTGTCCCAAGCATCTGATAAGTGGTAGGCATGATCTTGAGCAGACACAGTGAAAGCCTGAATCCAAAAGTGTTTTAAATGCTCAATTGATGAGACCAAATAATTCATTTATTGAAAAGACTGCTGTTATGAGTCAGTGTAATTGAGTTAATTGAGTTTCCACAGCTTCTGTTTCCTTTTGCCCCCCCGCCCCCCCCTTTTTTTTTTTTTCCTTTTTCTCTGAGGGAAAACTTTGCATTCTGACTGGATTTATGGAAAATGTCTAGACTACATGCACAGTAACTGCAGCAGGAAGTACAGAGCTGCTGGCTTGCTGGTCTCGCTTTTAAATTAAGAGTGAAGAACATCCAACAAACACGCACAGCTTGGAAAGCAGAAATCGGTCTTTCATGTGATGGCTTCCCTACATTCAATTCAGCATTTAGAAGAAAAGTTTCCTCATTTTCATGTGGCACATTCAGAAAAGAGCTCCACAATGTTTTGTTGGATGCAAATTAAAACAACAATGAAGAAAATACCTTTTGTTTCTCGGCATTCTTTATTATATAAGCAAGGGACAGAGCTATCTGACAGATGTAAAGAAACAAAATATTCCCACTAATACTTGTTCTCTTTGAGAAACATCTTTGTCAATTTAAGATGAGGCTGGAAGCTAGAGACATGCTCAGATCTAAGGACAGATTCTAGACAGATTCTGAAGGGCGTCCAGGGTTTTTTCCTGTGGATAGCATTAAGTGTTAAATTACTGTTATAGTCAAAATAACAACTTGTGCTGATTTTTACCTCAATAAAAACATATCAGGTAAACAGCTTTTTATCAGATATGTTTTTTACTTTATTCTTCACATCTGTGAAAATAATTCAAAAAGATTTAGAGATAACAACATTCCTTCTACTAGTTCTTACTACAACATTCCTGCATCAAGTTCTTACAGATGATAAAAGTACTGCAAAATACATTTTTGGTAGCTAGTTAAGCTTTTAACATGAAAAGCCATCAACTTTATAAATTCTTAATTAGCAGATTTGCATCTGAAAAAAGACATTTTCAGGCTTTAAAAATATTTATCAAAAAAGTAATGCCATTTGTTTCAAATGACGAACACAAAAAGTCCTAAGAAAGTCTGAAAATGAAAACTTGTTTTGTGTTTTAAAGCTTTCTGTACCACACCTACTAGAGCTTAAATTGAAAATTCCTACATCACAGATCAACCTGGCAAGTTATATGAAGAAAACTTACCTTTCCAATGGAAAAATCTATTTGATTGGAAGGTTTTTGGTTTTTTTTTTTCATTTGGTTTTGGTTTTTTAAACCCCAGATCTGTGGAAAATACCATTTACTTATCACTTCAACTGCAGAAACATGTATCTTAATCCACAGAGCACTGTTTATCAACTCAAATAAGTCACCTTTTCAGAGTTATCACTTTCAAAGTCCTTGATACCATATCAAATGGAGCAAACCCAATAGCTTTATGTAGACCGAAAGGAAAATACTACAGAAATATAATGAATTCAAAATGCTAAAAATGCCAGTCCTTTGTATACATGCATTTTTTTCCCTACACACACATGTATTTGGTGCTTGGTGAAAATCATTCATCCTTCCTTAAAGGTTGCCATAATCCTTAAGTAGATACCATAAGTATGTTTAAACAACATGAGACTAGTTCAGATTTACAATTGTTAAGAAGCTTTTGATAACATAACTATGATGCCTATTTTTGCCTTTATAAACTCCACTAATTTATCAACTAAATTGACAAAACAACTATCAAAATCATGAATCAAATGAGCTGGTTTCTGAGACGCCTACACAGTCCTCGCACACGCGCGCGCGCACAGATGAGCGCAGGGAACGGATTCGTGGTTTGATAAAAGGTTTTCCTGTCAGTTCTAGTGCTGCCTCCCTCCAGGCAGTTTTCATAAATGCATACTACAAAGTTTCTGTAGCTATGTTCCAGGCCAACAGAAGTGATATTTACAAGATAGCAGTACTAAGAACAACTTACAAATCTATCAGAATAATTCATTAATCTCCCCTTAGACTCTACAGTCAATTTCATAGTCTTTAGCTATTTGCTTGTAGCTACAAAATTTTATCTCACTTCATCTTTGAGAATAATCCCGCTACATTTACAATTTATTGGTGATTCAAACACATCTGGCAAACCACGTGGCACTTGCTCTTTAGTCTCTAATCCTTTGGCATCCAAGCTTTTCACTGCAGTAACAGCTGTAGAACAGGAACCAGTATGACTGCCATGGAATTGCACAGTAACGGAGGGGAAATGCAGGGGTATGGGAAAGCTGCAAGCCGGCTCTATCTCCAGACTGCAAGACTGGTAAAGAGCAGGAAGGATCATTCTGGGGAGAGGTAAAATACTTAAGTTCAGGAGTTAACAATGGGCTTTAAACAATTTTTAAATGTAAGCACCCTAGTATCTGGCGGATAGCACTAGGAAGTGACAGTTGTTGCTAGCAACATTTAACATTATTCTTTGTAAAGGACCCTTATAAAAAGCATAATAAAGGAGAAGACACGCACCTGCAGGGTCAAAAGGCAGGATTTCTCCCAACATCCCAAACACTCCATCAGTTTGGTCACGATTTGGCCATGTGTTGTTTCTAGGTCCTTGTGGTTTCTGTCCTAACATCTCTGTCACCATATTGTCCATATAGCTGCTCACAAGACCCAAGCTGTACAAATCGGAGCTTAAATCTGAAAAACCAGGATTGTTCCACTGGTTTATATGAGACAATCCAGCTCCAACAGCTTGGGCTGGCTGCTGTGAAGAATTAGTCAGCCATTTGGCAGGTACGCGTTGCTGTGGTCCAATAGGTTGAAGCAAGTGTTGGTAATACTGCATTTGCTGCTGCTGCTGATGCTTTTGTGACTGTTGCTGCTGTGACAAGCCTTGCTGAGAAGGATGCAGTGGCGTGTGAGAGACAGACTGCGGCTGCTGTTGTACTGTTCCTGATTTCTGTTCTGTTGCTGTAGAGGACGCAACAGAGTTCCTTCTTTTTACCATTGGAGAAGTCTGCTGGGATTTGCCCATGTTAAAACCAGACAAGAAATCTATAACATCCTGCATTTCTTGGTCAGTTGGTAAATTCATACCTTTGTCATCCTTGACATCATCCGGTTTGAAGAAGTTGTCCTGTCTTTCAACAAGAAACCCATTCACTAGCTGATTATTTGTGCTCTGAATTGACTGCAGTGGATCTGCGGTCCTAGGAAAATTACCGATGTTCAAAATGCTTTGTAACCGTGCATCTATGTTAGTGGGCATTTTAGCTTTCTCCTCTGAGTTGGAACTTATGAAGACATTTTTGGAAGGTGTACTGGGGATTGAATAACTTCCAGTATTACTTGTACTGGTACAGGAAGTTTTTTTTGTAAACCGTGAAGTCAGTTTTGAGAACGTCTTTTGTAGACCACCTGAAGATTTGCTTCCATTTCCGGATGGCATGTCAACTTGATTCCCAAAGTCCGAGATTTCACGCTGTAACTGGATCTGAATACAAGGCAAAGCTTGCTCCCTGCGTCAACAAAAACACGTATATCAAACCACCTAATACATAACTGAGTTTGTACTTTGGAGAAAAATGTGTATTTGGATAATAGCTAGTGGAAGAAACAAAACCAAAGATTGCCAAGTTCATCAGCTACTTCTTATGGTAACAACGCAAATTATTACTCGTATCTGCAATAGCATTAACTACCTTCCATTCCTTAAGAAATTTTAATTGTGCTTCAAGACCTAAATGGAGACTAATTTAATATAAATCAAGTATTTTTGTAAGAGCAAAACGAATACTTTTGTACACTTGGTTAAGCTGCTGGTTTGTTTTCAAAAAGACTGCTGTATCTCTGTTATGTACCCACAAGGTACCTCTGTAGACTACCAATTTCTTGCTCTCAGTTTGACCCCTTCTGATGAACCAGTACTATCAAATTCCTCAGTACAGATCTTTCAACAATGATGGCTTTGTTTAAGCTAGGAAAGTAGAGCGTGAGGCTCAAGAGGAGATGTACCTTCCTTCCTTCCACCTGTGTATGTCAAACACAGCAGTATAGAGCACATCGACTAGTCCCAGAGTCTTCTCTGGATCCAGACTCCTCTGCAGCAAAGACATTGTTGCTGGATCTTCTTTCAGACACCTGTAATCATGAAGTTTAACTTAAAAATCAAAATTTTTGTTTTTTTACATTAAACAATTTTACCATATGAGTCAGATAATAAAAGGCCAATTGATGCACTATGACTGCTCCTACAGAGGTGCAACTAACAAAGGCAGCATAATATTTGAATGCCTGAGAGTTCCTAAAGACTACGCCTGCAGCCCCAGTTTCTTTCTAGTATTGAATATACAACTAATCTAACTGTAAAATTAGGAGTTATAGTTTATTTTAAAATTGTGACTAATGATTAGCTCTTTAGCTGAGCAGGCATAATTCAGGCACAGAGGTAAGAAGTAAGAAACACACAAAGCCCATTTCTGGAAAACAGCAAGAGCACTCAACAAACCTGACACAAAACACTAGCGCGTGGGTGCACTCTGCAGTCCAACGCTAAGAACCCCCAACCTGACAGACTCCATGTGGAAAATGATTCAGCATATCCAACAGTCTGAGGGAAGATTTTACTGAGCTGTGAAGATGCAGGATTAGTGTATTCTCCTCATTAATGGCACAGAATTAGGACTGAATTTACGATGAAATCAGAATAACTTAAATCTAAATACTAGCACATTTGTCAAGTATTTAATGAGCCCGTCCAGCAGAGACAAGTAAAGAGGCACTCTCACTGTGTGTCAGCAGGCGGAGCTCTTCCAGAGCGCACAAAGCCCGGCTCAAAGCACTCTGTATTATTTCAGTTTTTTCATAATAGAGCAATTTACATAAAGAGAACAGAGCTGTACCAGTTCACACTCTATAGAGGAATTAAAGATGTATTTGGGTAAACAGACTATCAGTTGACTCGTACTTCTGGACACACCACTGGTACCATCAGTAACAGGCTATCTCACTAAGGATTCAGATGAACGAACTGTGTTGTACTGAAATTCTAACACTGAATACTCTGAAGTAAGAGAGAAAGGAAGTGGTCTAATTCCAAATCATTGTTTCAAAAGGAAAGAAATCCTCACCTAAACTGCAGATTAATCCTACCATTCTTTCCTAGGCAGTCAACTAAACTGGCAGGAATAGCATCTCTCGGACCACAGTTTTGCAGTTCATGACAGCACTTAAGGAACAGCTCAGTGAAGAAAGAGCTAAAGCTCTCATATTAATCTCATCTAATTCCTGGCCTTCCTGAGGAAACAGCTGTGAGGACCTGCTGGGGAGGAACATAACAGGAATACTATTGGATTTTTTTTTTTTTTTTTTTAAAAGAGAAACCTCTTTCATCATCAAGCTTTTACTTTTTCTTTAAAGTTATGTTTTAGTGCCCCAACATTGTCCCTCTTGTATTGCCTCGAACAGGGGCAGCACTAGTCCAAAGACAGCTAAAGTACAACTGTCAGTCCATCAGGAATGGTGGTATTCAAAAGAGTTCCAGATACAGGATTTTAAGGAAGATATGCCATAATTGCGTAGTATTCTCTTTTCCATTTGTACTGCAATATTTTTCCCTATGTATTTCAGTCTCAGTCATAGCTATTAGTATGATCTGCAATACAGTATTTTTATTTACCAAGTTGATGGAACTTGTACCACAATTCTGGATCCTTCTAAACTTATCTGAGGAGCATAGGCTTCTTTGTTTTCAATCTGTGCTGTGTCCACAACGACCTAGCAAATAAAATGAAAATAAAAGGGAAATGATTGTAAGAATTAGTTCTAGTCATTTTACCACCCCTGTAGTGAAGATGCAATAGTCTCGCCTCCCTGCTGTGCCACAGGTGCAAAAAAAATAATCAGATAAAACCAAATCAACTCACAAAATCATATAAAGTTGATTCCTATTTTAATATCTAAAAAAAGGATACAAAATGTTTAATTTGATACAGTAACCTATATTTCAAGGACTTAATTCTTCTCAGTTACATCCTATAGTCATGCATCACTACGTAGTTACCAATGGCTTTACCTAACAGATGGTAGTTATCAACGGCTTCATATAACAGCCCTTACATTTGAGAGGTTTGGCACTATTACTACTTTAATAGTTCCCAAACACCTATTTATCAAAATACTTTAAATCATTTAACTGCAGCGTATGGTATGATATAGACAAGTAGTATTTAGTCTGAAACTCTTCACATAGCTCACAATTCTTAACACCCACCTCCTTTTAAGGTCATAAAATCCTGCACCAACATTCCTCTATTCTACCTAATGAAACTGTACTAGTATTAATTCCCTATTATATAAAGGGAAGAAAAGTGACTGTTCAATTTGTTGAATTCTGAGCCTCCTGTAAGACATCATGAAGATATATGGAAGAGGAAAGTCTTGAAAATGAACCTTCTGTCATGAACCTTTCTTTTTATGGAACTGAGAAGGAAAGGATTCACTTCAGCTTCATTTAAACTTTAATACCAGTGATAGTAAGTTCCATATTTGGTTCGTGCTTTCTGTCGTTGTCCAGTCTGCATGGGTTGGCCTTTTTGATCATTTCCATAATTTCCTATTTTGGTCATGCTGAACCAGCAGCTTTTTGGCAGCAGTCAGCAGTTCTTCCTTCAGTGACTAGCAGATTAGCTGTACCATTTATCCTTGAAATGGCAAAAGTTCTCCAGTGTAAATAAGCCTCAAGGGATATTACTGGCTTTTTTGCAATCATCCTACACTGGTTCTAATTCTAACTGGTTGTCTACTACTGGTTATGAAAAAACATGAAATATGAGTAATGCTGAGAGCGCCTCTTCTCTCTTGCTTTAACAAAACCATCCGATGACACTTGAACACCATTATTTCCCACCTTTTAGAGATTTTAGCATAAAGCCTTAGTTTTCCTCCAGCTGATCCTAAGCACTTGCCTGAGTTTATTCAAACTTGTAAAACATGTCTAAGCACAGTAACAAAACACCATGCTATTATCCACTCATGAAAATACCTCTCATTTAATAACAGGGCAACTCCATTACTTTTTTCCTTGTATTTGTACCATTTTAATTTTATGTAATTTGGTAATCTGCAATTCAGCTGTATTGCAATTATAATTGGCATAAGGAGAGAGGAACTTAGGAGTGATTTTTCTCAACTCCCAAGAAAAATACCCTCTGCATCTCAGACCTCTAACTCAGAACTAAAATTCTGATTTGTGAAGACCTACATCAGCTTCTGGCAGTGGTGCATGGCAGTGCTCATGGTCTGGGCTTTGCTGTCCCGTCCCCCCCCCCCCCCCATGTCTTCCTTTCTTCCCTTTAAAAAAAGTTTTACATTTCTCAACATTTGGTCAGAGTTACAACATCTGGGATTTAAACATTACTAGTAGATTTAGTGCTTCTGCAATGTATGTTGGGTTTTGCTACAGAAAGATCTACTAGCACAAAAAAGGATGGCTTAGAGACTCAGTTAAACCTTCTCTTCATAACTTTGCATAAGGACAATTCAAAGTTTTATTTCCATTCATCTTCTGAATTCAACTATGTTAATATACGTTGCTTTTATTCAAACATGGAGATTTCTTCAGCTGATCCACATCTGAAAATACAATTCTTAATATATATGCTAAGGGAAAAACTGAAAAACTGCACTTTTTAGAATTATTTCTTATGTTAAAAAAACTGAAGCATAAAATAGCAAACTAAGTCACATCTCATTGTGCTTTCTGCTCTTAATGAGTTTCTTCTTAAAAGGCACATGGCAAGATAGACTGAAGAGAGTGAGACTGTCAAGTAATGTTCTTTTTTAAATTTGGCATTTAAATGACAAAGTTACACACAATTCTGAACTAATGCAGACAGCTTAGTTTCTAAAAGCAGTAAACCAAAGACTACGTAATATTGTCCCATGATTCACTTATCTGAGTTCTACACAAAATAAACTTAAAATAAACACATTCTCCCTCCCTGCCTGGTGGGTGCTTAGAGGATAGCTTCCTGTGCATCAGACATCCATTGTTCTTGTTTTACAGGTGTTTCCTCTCTCATCTCCACCCACAGAATGCTTTAAAGACGCAAACTACAATTTCTCATCATTACATGAAGCTACACACAAGCATAATTGAATCTTGTAAAAAATTAAGGCATAGTTTATAAAGAAAAACCTCAACCCTCACACCCTTCCAAGTTGTAACAAATCAGAGTGAGAATGAACGAAGGAGAGAAGGCTCACCAGTATTTTGTCATGTGTATAGCTCATTACTGTGTCTCTGAAGATAGAAACCTGCTACTTCCAGAACCTGAGGTTCATCATTCAACACACATAATATTCCTTATATCACCACTATCGTTTGGGAGAATGTGTAAGTTTTATGCTGACAAATCTCCAAATGTTATGATAAACCTTAAGAATATCAGTGCTTTAATTACCACCGGGTCTAACTAGTTGTGTCTAGACCAGGGGACACAAGGAGATCTCCAGACTCCGGAGTCCAAATACGCCTCAGGCCACTCACCGAATCTCATCAGGGCAGGACTTGGGTGTACACAAACCCTGAAAGTCCCTTGAAAGGAAACGGTGGGAGGTGCAGCATCCTCCAAGGCATTCCTCATCTAGACACTCAGGAGCCAAGAACTCCTCCTGAGTTATGGCACACTCCCATAGGGCTGCTGAGAAACAGTGTCTTTCTTACCCTCATCTCCTGTACCTTGCTGCTGACTCTCAGCATCCTACCATGAACTATAAGACACAATCCCACTTAACCATATCCTTTTTTCTAGTTCTTCTTGTATTTATTAATATTTAGTACATATTTTCCTTGAAAACACCTAAGTAGAAATTTGATCAATCCTACTATTCCACAGTTGCTTTCTCTCCCTGCAAAGATACCACCTTCTTATGCCTCCCCATAAAACTTCCTTACACAAAGTGGCTAATGCACTACCATGTCCTATCCTGAAATCCCTGTACCACAGCGAAGTAAGGACTGATAGCAGTGCACTGCTATTACGATGCTGATACTCTGTCGCTTTGAGTTCAGGCCTTCTTTTCATGAAAAGTCAGTTCAATTCCAGTATGATTTAAACCTACTTCTCTAACAGATATTTAATATTAAGGGAATATCTAATATCTGGTATCTAGTATAAAAGGAATGCTAAAGCAGAAATATCTGACAAATTTATTATTTACAAATTACCATTCACTGTTATTGGACAGCCTATTAATGGTACCAAAAACCATATGGTTTAAGGAACTAGGACGGCAGATCAAGGTCCCTTAATCAGCTGTGTAATTTTTTTGAAAAATGTGATATTTACAAAGTATGTAGCAACATAGATCCTTTCATCAGAAATTACAGTTAGTTACAAAGTCCTGATGGCCCGCCATCACCTTGAACAAAAGGTTCAATATATGAATCAACAAGAAGCATTTAGCTCACTGTAGGTTAAAGATGGTTCAAAGAATATTTGACAGAAACTATCATAGGCCACAGTGTACCTTTATGCTTCTACTTTTTTCCTATCCTATTGCATTCTTGCCCCCATTTTATTTGTCCAGTCAAATGAAAACTCACAGCAGTCCAAAAAAACCTATGTGTCATGGATGAACACTTTATTAAAAGAAGAGCTTGCAGTAATTAGTTATGGCTGCACAAATGCATTTTCTTATCAGATTACGTTCTAAGCATCTATTTTTAGCAACTATTTAGATACTGTAAAATCCATGGGGTTTGTTTCTAAAGACGACATATGTCTACAGCAGGGTATTTAATTGCTCTGTCCTCTGTTGGAGATGTCAGGTAGCATTACTTGGTGGGGAGGACTTCCTGGTTTACGTTGGGCAGGAAACCCAGCCTCCATTCAAAGCAGAGACGAAATAAAAAAATGGTAGTTTTTAAAGCCAATCTGAGAGAAGGGGGGGAAGGGGTGCTTCTTTTTAACATGGTCATCTGTAGATGTGGAAATCTTTCTATTTCACTATGAATTAGAGGTTTCATTTCTTGTGTTCTCTCCAATAACAGAGACTACGAAGTACACAGTACATTCTCCTGTTCCTATCAGCTACAGATACCATCTACGAGCTTGCATTCTACAAGGATACGTTTTGCTCATAAATCACGTTAGCTGCAGCATTAAAAATGGAGAAACACTAAGACAGACACTGGAAATTAATTTCCAAACTCTAAAATACCTAGTTTCTCTTCAGGATGTTTAAGTAGCCCTTTTTTTGCTAAGCCTATTCATAGTCACTTACCAGTCCAGCTTGGCCAAATAACAATTGTACAGCAGTTTTGCAGGCTCCTCGCCAAGTGGAAGGGCAAACCTGATTTAGTACTTCAGTAACAGGAGAGTCATCCCGTGGTGTAAGTCCATTATGGCATCCAGCTTCCTTAATCAACTGCAGCATTGTGTGCTGAAAACAATCATAAAAACTTTGTCATACAAAACACGTGATTCAGAAACGTTAACACGAATGCTTCCATATGTCTTTATCATTGTCCTACACGTTTTTCAAACAACTATAATGTCTGCTACCTCTGAACAGTCTTGTATAACTAGAAGAGCTCAGCTGCAGAACAGAAAAGTGGAAGACCGTCTCTGCTATTTGGAACACACTACTCCTCCAAAATCATAAACAGTATTTTTGCTTATATTCTTGCAAAACAGTTTAATCAAAACTACAAAAAGCACTGCAAAGGCAACAGAAAAGCAGCATTTTGAGCTGATTGTTTCAACTCTTTCCAGAGCAAGGAACTGGGCTTATCTAAAAATAAAGTGAAAATGCTGATTAAAATTGCCCAAATTACTTCCAAATGGGCACCTTTTCCATTCTTTTATACCAAAAATACAATTAAGTACTCCGTAATTTTAAATTATTTTTTGAAATTGATTAAAGTTTGTAAGAAGACAGTAACAGGAGCTTTGTTACAAAATATTTTTTCAAGTACCTTCCTTAGCACTAGGCTGAGCGAGACTTATTTTGGCACCCAAGAAGATAAAAGCTCTGAAGTGCATCACCTGGCTGGGACATGTATAAGGGCTCACTTTCCTCTGCACTTCTTGAGACCTGACCCACCTATTTTCAAAAAGTTCATAGAAGCTTCATTACCTCTTATGCTTCTCTCAGATTGGACTGAATTTGCCCAGGTGGTTAAAACGTTATCAGAAGCAGGCATGGACCTACAATGTTATCAACATCTTGTTTCCACAGGAAGCCAGGCTAAAAGTATGCACTTTTAAATACAAGTTTGGCACTGAGCTTCTACTGCAGTTGTTCTCTGAATTTTAAGGAGTTCTACTCTTTTGCTCCTCCCCTCCCCTCCTGTGGTTAGATTCAGGGTTATTACCGTTTTCAGCTTCAGGTTTTCTGCTGCAGACTCATTAAAGGATATTCCTTTCAGAAAATGCGATCCTATCTGAACAGGTACAGTGGGCAGTTCACACTGAATCGGCTGAGGTGGAGTCTGTCTCCTTCCTGTTTGCTGGGCTTCAGCTTCACTGCAACAGCCCTGAAATACAAAAGAACAGATCAATTAGAAAAAACGAAGACATTGGAAAATCCTAGTATGAGTCAATTTTTTAAATAGTTATTTTCAAGGTGAGGAGGGATGAGAGAGCAGGTTTAGCAGATCCTACCTGAAGACTTGCTTCAATAGCTTTTGGGTTCAAGTGGAAGCCAGCCTTCATTGCATATTCACAATGGCCTAAACTCTCCAAAGCCACTTTGTAAGCCTGACATTAAACAAAGAGTTGAGATAGCACAGGCATATCAGCAAGTAAGCAAGCATGCAGTCATTGTGTCTGTATACATATATAAGAATTGTTACATGGATGTACCCTACTCCGTTCTACAGCATACGCACATTTATCATGTAAGATTCCAATATTGTAATTCTCAAATACTTCATGGCTGCCTGTGGTATATATTTCTGCAGTAATATACTCCTTCCCTATTTCATACCTTGGCCCACTGACTGTACTACATGCACATGAAAGCAGCAGACTTTAAAAACTCACCTGCAAAGCACTGTCAATTTTCATGTTTAGCTCTTTGAGCTGATGTTCAGGGATTGCCACACTCTGTGAGCAGAAAAGTTGCTGAACTTCAATTCCTGCCAAACATCCATCACAGCCTCTTTCTCGCAGTCGAGATGTGGCCTGTAATGTAAAATAAAAATCCAGGGTAAAGAGGTTCAACATTAAACCAGGTCAAGCTTAATTAAATTAAAAAAAAAAAAAAAAAGGGGGGGGGGGGGGAACCCCCACAGAGTTTAAAACATTATAAAGGAGACGAGAAGCAGCACCTGGTGGAAAGGATCTGGAAGAGGTTATTTATTATAACTTACTAAACCTCTTCTGCTGCTTTGAAAGTACAAATCTCACATAATTTGTATGGCATATAGGTGTTGGCTAACAAGTTAATTCAACATTGTTTGCTGTTACTATTTCAGCTCCTCCTCAGGACTAAGGATCCTGTTACACAGGCCACATGATGACTGTAGTTACCAGAGGACAGCCTTACAACTTCAACATAAAGGGTATTACTTGCCACAGAAACAGAAGATACATTTAATCATGTGTACAAATACTCCTGTGTACATAAGATATATTTTATAAAATTAAGGGTGTGGTGCAATTTCAGAAGAGTCACACAAGAACAACTTAGCACAGCAAGAGAATAACTTTATGATTTTGAAAAGCAAGAAATATGAAAAGCCAAATATCTAGTTTAACTGTAAAATCTTACACTACTGAGCAGGGTAAAACAAACAGAAAGCTACTCTCAACTGCATTTAAGGCCTCAGATACGGCTTATTTTTCAGTCTAGGAAGGAGTCTTGCTCTAAAGCAGGATGTCCGAATTGGGGATTTTTGGTACTACAGCCAATAGACAGACACATTGCTCACTTCATCAACACATACAGAATTGCAGAATTTACCAAGTAAATATCTTAAAAAGTAAAAATAGTTTTGAGCTACTGATAAAGCATCATCATAAACTTTCTTCTGAACTAGCAGTGTATTCTCCTGGCAAAGAAGCTGATTTTATATGGAAATAATGGATTGCCTTCCACTCTACAAAGTAAAAATTTGGGAAGATTTCAGTATTTCAGATTAGTTATTTTAGTCAATCATATAAATTGAGAAGTTTCTTCTATTATTATTCTGGAACTAGGGAGAATCTGTATTTTTCTCTTCTCCTCCCCATGTATGTTTAATAAAGGATTTTATTAGTGTAACACTTGTACTAACTCTATTTTGAAATACAGGCTTTATTAACAGAAATAGCTGAAGTGGGTTGTTAAGGAGGTAAAAAAAGAAAGTTAAGGTCCCAGATTCTGCAAACCCAAGTTTAATTTTAACCACATTTTAAACAAACTTGACAGCAACTGCAGGTCACTTCTAGAAATACTGACACAGTTTTAAGGAACTAAGTATATTAAACATAAAATTAACTATTTTTATGCAAAAGGAGTAAAGCTATACCAGGATTATACCTGTTATGATTATCTGTAATACACCTAAAGCTTTATCCAGTGAAATAAATTTATGCTGTGGTAAAAATTACAAATAATTCCTCTGCATTCATAGTTCTAAAGGAAACTTATTTGCTTTCATATACCTCGCAGATGTCAGTTGATAAATGGAAACCTTGACAAGATTTCCAGTCAAAGATGATTAACAAGCCTGTGTGGGCTGCCAAATTAGACTTCAAAAGCACATGCTCCAAATTACTTGAATTTAAGGAAACCATGCACTCAGTGTCTGAATCCATTTTGATCTATGTCTGCAGACTTCAGTAGTGCAAGGGAAAGCAGAAAAGCTCATAAAATTAATTTTCTTTGTAAAGTACTTTTTTTGGGCAGGAAAAGTAAGGATTCCACAGATGGCAAGTGTTTGTGAAAATACAAGTCCAGAGAGTGGTACATTTAAGTAATACTATTAACATTCCAACAATTGATGGATCAAGCAACAGCAAGCTTAACAGCATGAAGACAAGAGTTGAAAGTTACCATAAAGATTTTTAAGTATAAAATAGAATCCATGCTCAAAATTTAAGAGAAATAGACATTATCTAAGTTATTTTTCATCAAGATTTTGCTGTTTTTGCAAAGACTTGTTGTACGTGGTTTTTTTTTTAATTCCCTCTGTCTGCCAAACCACATTTGAACATTGTTAATTCATTACTAATAAAAAAAAGCTGCACATAAGGAGTGCACACAGTAGAAACAATCATATTGCAAAGAAAACTTTAGACAGGTCAAATATAGTATAATCACCCTATAGGTAAAACAAGTTTTAGCATCTGAAACTAACTGCTAACTGTACCATGTTCCCCCTCTTCAAATGTAGCACGTCTTTAAAATTGGAGATTTTCTTCCTTTATTAGGGCATCCACCCTGAATTTAGGTTTCATTAAATATAACTGCCATTTCACTAAATATATCACTACAGCAAGACGACCCCCGTACCTCCGCTGCTCCTCTCCATGATCTTACTGCATCTTCTAGCTCATTTGTGGGGCTTAAATTGGAGGCTCCAGCCCCACTAACATTCTTTCTCTCCTGAGCTACAGCTTCAGCAAAGCAAGAGTGTGCCACTGGCTGGACCTTCTGCAAAGCTTGCGACAGGAACTGAAAGTGGACCTGCATCACCGTCAAGAAACATCGCCCAAGTACCTGCAGGAGAAGAAACAAACCAGTTTCAAGCAAATAAAAGGTTTCATGGAAGTGTCCCTTCCTCCTTTTTGTTCAGTGTTTGGGGTGAGGAACTAAGTTAAACTTGGATCTTTTATTATTAAAGTAATGCTTCAGATCATAAGTAACACATGGTATTTAACCATTTACTTAAATAAGGTAAACTGAGTGAGTGTTGGTTTCTATGAATTAAGGGAAGATCAGACTGATACCACATAATTTTTACTTCTGCACTCAAGTTATGGTTATTTGAAGAATGAAAAGCTTGTTAAGTTACTTAGCTATATCAAGCATGTGAAACAATACAAAAACGGGAGTAGCATATTATCACAAGGACAAAGTCAACAGCAAAACCCACTTGCACATAGACCTAGCTGAATTTATGCTAAAAAACCTGAAAATAAACAAAAAATGTGAATAATTTTAAAACATCATCATAAAAATCAGTGAAGTTTAATCCAGCCGTTTATCTTCCAAGCAGAGCAATAACTGGTAATAAGCCTGAAGAACATTTTGCCACATAAAACAGTGGCAACACAGTGCCATTTTTAGAATGTAAGAGTCACTGCAGAATGCACGCACAAAGCTGCAGCCCTATCACTTGCATTGTCTGACAGGAACTGATAATGCTGGCACAAATCTTCTCTTCAGGATATATTCTCTGAAATGGGTCATGCAATACTCACTCAGAAAGCCCGAGGAAAGGCAGGGAAGCGAAGGGCTGCCGGTCCCTCCCCGTGCTCACTGAGCTGAGGGCAGCACCAGCATCGTGCTGGGGAAGGCGCGCCCACCCCTGCCAGCCGGAGCTGGGCTCCGCATCCTGGACCTCTGCCTCCTGTGCGTTTCCATTCCCCATTTATCTCCCTCTCTCATACCAATGCTAATGACAATTATGAGCAAAGACAGACATACGCCTCCATTACTACAAGCAAAACAAAACAGGTCACACAAACTGAGTACTTAGGTTCAGCCACCACATGTAGAAGATGGAGAGGACTGCAGCCATCCAGAAGGACAACCTGGAGAGCAACGCAGCAGACAGGAGCGCTCTGTCTACCTTCAGCGCCGTGCTCTCCTAAGCGGACAAAAGCTTACAACAAAGCATAACTAGAATGCAGCAGAGAAGCCAGTATTTGCCAAATTACTGTAGAAACTATTTAAAAGCTATTCAAAGTGTTTTGTTTCATTTACAGAGTTTATCAGACAAAGTGGTTTAAAATGTATATTTGACTTTGATTTATTAAAAAAGACTCAACTTGAATTCCATTTTAGGAATAATTCATAAAATACACAGATAATGTACAAAGCCATCGTGCCTTGGAGCAAATAAATCATCTGGCTTATTTTCAGCTACATTCTTCTGCAATAAAAATATTCAGACACAATGATCTTACTGGCAAGACTCTGTAGTCACACGAACAGTTTATATGCATTAACTATCTACTTCAGAAGAACCAGTGGTGGCAATGCTTTTTTCCATTGCATCCGGACTCCTTTTGACATTCCATTCTGGTTCAATCACTTCCCTTCTTTGTACAAGGCATAAAATTAAACATTTTTGGTACTTTGACTGACCTCTGAAAGTGGAGTTTGCCTTATTAAAAAGGCAGTCAGCAAATGATAAAATGAATGAAACTCCAACTTTCCTGGCTATGAGATTAGAAATATTTATAAGAAAACTGCAGGAAAAGACAACTGGAGGTCTGAATATTTGTGTGTATTAAGAAAGCAGTTCTCAGGGGAAGAAGAAACTAGGACTCATTAGGAATTTCAAGCCGATTAAGTTTCAAAGAATATTTAAGGTACAGAGGTTGAAGTTTTCCCTGCCTGGGAATAATGCTCAAAATAAACAAATGATTTAGTTTTTAAGTGGCAGCACACAACATTCCTAGTATAATTTACAGTGTTAAACAGTAAAGATAAATAGTAACATCTGCTTTACTGACTTCTATTTTGTTTGAAAAATAATCTATTTCAGTCTTCCTCAGAAATGGGTAAAGCTGGTTTTAACTGCTTAAATAAAATCCAAGTGGTGGAGGACTTTTGCACTGTTAAACGCTCACTGCAGATGCCAAACTCACTTTGCTTTAGAGCTCACTTCTTGAGCTGAATCTGTCTTAACTGTGGGAAAGAAGTACGACCGCCACCAGTTTAACAAATACAGCCAGGGTTGGCCAGCAGTAACCAAAGTGTGTAAAGCCATATACTAAATCTCTGTTGCGGAATCTGCAGAACAATATTAGCATATGGATGTGGTTTTTTCCACAGTTAGACACACCACCATCTCTTTTTTGAGTTTATTTTCCCTGCTTTCCCATGCAGAATTGTTTGACTCAGGATCCTGCTTTAGACCATAATAAGAACAAACTAACACCTAGAATACTACTACGTAGTAATCAGAGACGAACTGGATTCATCATGGGTGTCAACCGGTAAATTTTTCTTAGTGGTGGTGGTGTTTTCTTAAACCATTTCTTGGAATCATTTATATTGCATACATGATGAGGTCTTCAGCTTGTCCCAAGACATACAGCTCCAGCACCTTGACTTTCCTAACCCATTACCAGGTAGGACAGCTATCTATCTCAGCAGCCGAATAACCTTACCTAAAGGAATCTGTCTTTCCGTTTAGGCAGTTGGAAGCAATGGGACTTTTGGGGGAGGTCTCGCTTCAGACTTGCTTGTCTCTGAAACAGGTGACGAGTTTAGTCAAACTGGTTACATACAAACAGGAGCATCAGGTGGAGATGCAGTACTAGGTTACTCTGTCCAATATTATCCTCCTAATGGGGGCACACAATCAATTTTGGAATAGTTTGTTGGACAAAGCGCACACATAAAATTGCCAGATTTCATTGCTAAACAGTGATGACACAAATTCCCTGGCAAGCAAATCCTATAAAACAGATTCTTTAAAACAGAATACTACCACTAATAAAGTTAGCACATAACCAGTATCAGTCTTCTAAACTTGATACAAACACTGACCTGCAGTTCCAAGTACCATTTTATGCAGGAGAAGTTCTTCCCCCCCCCCCCCCGCCATTTCCCTAAACAAACAAAACCCTCAAAAAAACCGTAACACCACAACACACTTATTCAGTGGTTTCCTACTACCCTCATTTCCCTTAACAGAGTTCTTAATGGCTCTGGTAACGACAAGCCCTGTGCACAACCTGTCTACCCAATGAAAAGACCAGATTAAAATAGCAATATAATGCAGTTAACAATGAGGTATTACTCAAACTGGTGTACCAGGTTATGAGATAACCCCCTTCCCCACCTATTACTGAAAGCAGGCAGGATGTTACTCATTTTTACTATGTAGCAATGCCCTGCAGTTCAGAAGAGTGATCTCATGACCAAAACACCTCTAAGGGAAGACACAATCCTGGCTCATTGAAAAAGAGTTACCTACAAGATAAACTAGATTCCAGCAGGTGTTGCACCTTTACATCTACAGTACTAGGAGACACAGGCAACCTAACAGACTCATTTCTGCTAACAGTCAACCTAAAAGCCCAGTAGTGATAATCTGACACTGACAGCTACTAAAATGCTAACTATAATTTAGCAAAAAAGTATTTAAGTGTTAAGCCTTTCAAAAATAAAAAGCCGCCATTAAAACATAATTCAAAGTATTTCTAAAGACAATGCTAGAAGATCTGAGAGAAGATCATGAGATTACAGACCAAGACAAGAGTACACTATCATTCCAGCAAGCCATAGCATTTTCTACTGATTTGAAGTGGCTTTTTGCTACTAACAATTCCTCAACTCAGAAGTCTGAAGCCAATCCCTGCAAATCACAGGAAAGGTAATATTTTTTTTTAAAAAAAAAAAAATTAAATTGGGCTTTACAATGTTGCTAAGGAAAGCCTACATTTTATATTTACTCAGACATTTTTGTCCTGCAAGCTTCTTGTTCAAAAATCATCAGTTATTTTATACACATAAAAGCCAAAAATTATCTCCCTTTAATACAAAGTAGAGCATCCAAGCAAATATCCTGTGCCCATTCATGCTTCCCTTTTGTTGAGGAAGGCAACATGTACATCTCTGTCATTACTACCATTTTTAAGACAATACACAAGCTCCGTGTAAGTAAAACAAGATTCATTCTTCATATTTTGCAGTACTGAGGCTGCTGCAAAGCTTCACAAAAGATGAGGAAATACACAAACATTTTTCCAGTCTCTATGTTTTTCCCCCCACAGGATTTCCTTCAACACTTTTATTAACAGAAATACAGTTTTACTGCATTCTTTCAGCTTACAAAACTTTAACAACAGATCTGGAAAACTTAACATAAAACACACTCTCGTTCCCCCTGATTTCCAAGCTGTTCCTCACCCATACAGGCTCAAAACACCTGAGAATTCAAAGTGTTTTGAAAGGGGAAAAGGAAAGGCAGAAAATAAAAATCAGCATTTGCATTTCTGAAATTAAGAAACCTTGGGAAACTCCATCTGTCACCAACACTTTGATCAAGAGAATTCACCTTCTTACACATCTTGGCAGGCAGCTGTGAACTAGCAAGTTCTGTTCTGCTAAAAAAAAAAAACCTAATAAATAAATTAAAAACCTCACCCACTGCTGCTACAGTCCAGGCTGCACAACCTTTTTTAGTCCAAATCCAAGTCAGCATATGTTTATCAGGACTTGATGTTTTCTTGATATTGCCTTCCCTGGGGGTTAGAGCCCACTACACTAAATAAAAAGGTGTGGCACCTCAGAAAAACTATACAACTCTGAAATTTCAAAGCCAAACCTGCACTGCTTATATTTCTCATTCTTCCTCAAAACGTAAAGTACATTTTTCTTAGCTGGGCTCATGCATAGAAAAAGCCTCATTCTCATGCTGTCCTCATGAATTTGGGGTTCCGTCCTCCCACCCCACCATGAATTTCAACTCAAATAAGAGGCTTTACCTCTTCATAGAATATTGCTGAGCTGCCACTCAGGCATTCAACCATCTCTCAATTCTTTCTCAGACAGAGCTGTAAGTTCTTTCAGTCATCTACTAGAGAAGCTGCAGAAGCAACTTCAGGTATCGCTGTATTTCCCCCCTTGTATTTTCCAAGTAAAGAATTACACTGCCTCTCACGCTCTTTTCCCCTCATTTCCCCTGGTCAGTAAACTCTGATGAAGTCAAGCAAGCTCTTTATATTTTTCTGCTTCCATTGTGAGGTTTTTTAATCCTGCTGGTAGTTTTATGAAATGTTAACTTTTCTACAGATCGGGGTGGGGCAGGAGGAACCACTACACCTCTTTTTTTTTTTTAGTTAGAAGTTCAGCATAAATAGCTCAGTCTTCAAATCACAGAAAAGCAGAGTATGAGAGGCTGTCAAAAGGTCATCCTACCATCCCAAGCAAGGAGCAATTTCACCTGGGTCAGTTTTGCTAGATGCAGGTTTAACCTGTCCTGCGAGTTCTTCATGATGGAGGCTCCCTACCTTTTGTAGCAATCCATGTCACTGCTTCACTAACATTACAAAGTATTTCCACAACACCTAATACGAATCTTCCCTTCTGAAACATAAGTTCATTACTACTTCCTCCACCTTCCATGGACACGAAGAACAGAACACTGCCATGTCTTCTGGCAGCTTCTTACATACCTGAAGAATTCTGATTTTCCTTCTTAGTCTTCTCTTCTGTAGATTCTGTCTTTTCAATTTGTCCTCTGAAATCCTATTTCCTGGATGTCTGATTACTCTTGCTACTCTCGTCTGGTGTCTCTCCAGTTACTCACTACTTCTCTAAGTGCAACAGCAGCGGTGCGTGGGTGCACTGTTGTGTTTAAGGCCATAATAACCAAAGTGAAGAGAGCTGAATGCTTATTTCATAGTTCTTGCAGGTTACAGTCGTGTTAAATACATGACAACTGCCTCTTCGTGCAACAGCAACAACATTGATTTATTATTTGCAACCGCACAACACTGACTCCTACTCAACATACGACTAGCACAAGCCCTAGAACTGTTCTTCAGAACTGCTGCTCAGTAGGCTCCACTTCTGGGACTGAAAATTTCCATTTAAATTTCCATTGTAACATTCAGTTTTCCCCTCTGAATTCCATGCCAACTGGAAAACTCAAGACTATTTTTAGTTCAGCAGATCTTCCAGCATACTTATATCATGTACTTTTCAAGTCACCTACAAACTTAAACATATTCTCTGTAATGACCCTTGCCAAGGTCCATTTCGACAGTGAGCAACTGATAATCGCTTCCTGGGCACAATCACCCAACTAGCTTGCCTATATACTTAAGTCATCTAAGCCATGCTCCATGTCAGACTTATAAAATAACTATGTGAGTCAGTGTCAAATCCTTAAATTTTGCTGGTTCTTAAGCAAAAGCAGAACACAATACTTGTCTCATTATGCAAAAGTTCCCATAAACCTTGCATATTGACTTTTTTTAAAGCTATGTGCAAGATGCAGTTTTAATTAAGAAAAGTATGACAAGTGGTCCATTTCCATGAAATATGCCTCATGGCATAGAAACCCAAGCGATCCAGCTGTTTTGCCTGCATTCTCTTTACATTTGTTCCTACTGTAAAGCTGCCTAGTGAAGAGAGCACTGCAGGTGCACATGGCGCTCAGGAACAAGGGTTAGGTCTATACAGGTAAAGCAGGGACCAAAGCAAGTTTCTCTACCTTTGCTTTAAGCTGGCAGGACATGCAAACAATGCAAACAAACTTATGCAAACAGTGCTTTGCTTTTGCTCCTGAACTCCACTTGCTGCTGAAGCAGCACTCTCCCCACACAGTCTGTGGGGCAGGGTATGAATTAGCACCTAGAATTGCTTGACTAGGTTATAAAAGTAGTACACAGACAGTTGCCAACACTTTGCAAGACAGTTTCAAAGTCCACAAAAAACCCCTAGAAGACAGGTAGTGAGTGGTTCGTATGGTTTTGCCTTTAATTAAAAAAAGTCTTTCAGCACAGGTATTATCGAGGTCTTTAATTACATAAATTCACAACGATTTTTAAATTTAAAAAAGAGAAGGTATTTTTTTCCTACAACCTTAGCTGAACATAGTGATGTTATTAGATTGTTTTCAAAAATACCAGTCTGCAGAAGAAATTTATAACAAACGTAGCCAATCTTACTTCATTCTATACTAGGTATACAACACTGAAAACTGTCGGTCATATTTCTCACTACAATTATGTACTACAAACAGCATTCTACTTAACTACTTCATCCTAAGTTGTGCAGTTATAGAAAGCAGATAATGCTTGATAAGCATGTGTGTATAGCATAGCATTCATCCTTACAAAGTTACCTGAAATATAAATCAAAAATAAGAGAACTCAAAAATAAGTTTTCCACTCAGGATGGAATTCTGTAGGAATAACTTTGCAAAGGCTGCTGTAAAGAACTATGTCAAACACAAGGAACTACTTAAAACACCCGGGATTCACACATGACTATCACTTAACACTGCCTGTTACATAACTAAGACATTTACTACAGGAGAAATAAACAAAAATACCCAGCCAGGCATGATGACAGTTGAGGAACCTCTGTTAACATCAAAACCTCTTAATTCTGACCATTGGGTACTCGCTGCCAGCTTATAGAAATTATAGCAAAGTCCTGACAAATTTTTAAAGCACGACTCTCTTGTGCTCGCATGGTATTTTCCTTTTAAGCACAACAGCTCAAAAAGACAAAAAGTGTTTTGAAAAGTGATAAAACGTTTGTTTTACAGAGATTTTGATCATTAGCCAACTAATACACAGTTTTACACAAACACCGATAACAATACACCACTCCCAAGTGTTCAGGTTTTCCTCAGAATGGATAATACTAAGGAAAGTATCAGTTAATTTAGAATATGATGGCTTAATATCATTAGAAATGTTAGCTAACATGAACCAGAAAATTGTTTAAAACTTTTATTTAGTTGGTTTGGAGGGGCAGGGTGTTGGGCATTTTTTGTTTTGCATTATTATTTTTAAACTAAGCATGGTTTCCCCAAAGAAGAAAGAGGTTCTTGGATTGCTGGTTGTAAGTTTAAATCATACAAAAGATTACCATTTAGAATTATATAGGTAGTACAATTTAATTATAACTCATCTTTCTTATTCCATGAAATCTTTAAATAGAGTACAAGTTCTTATACAAAAATACGTACCAAATACCTAATTCAACACAGCTGGAAGTCAGGGACAGAAAATGACAAAACTTTTGAGAAGCAAGCATAAAAAAAAAAAATGAAGAGTTACTCTTTTTACCAGCATTGCCCACAAATACAAAGTAAAGCAGAGAGAACTTTTGGCATAGAAGTGATTCTGAAGAGAAGTCCAATTAAGAAGGAATGAAACACATTCACGTGCAAAACAGTATCCCCCAAGGTAACTTACCTCAATGTCTTGTAGGCTGAACTCTTTTTGATCTTTAAAGTTTGCAGCTCCTGCACTCAGTTCCATCAGCATTTTTGCTATTTCTGGTTTTATTGCTGCTGTGAGTCGACTCGCTGCTTCCATGACATGTTCCTGCACGTCTTTCAGTTGCATAGCTGCCTTAGAATAGTGCGAGTTCCTAAATACACTGCTGAAAAGGTCTGTAAGGAAAGTGCTCGTACGGCAAAACACGTTGAGTGCATCCAGATATTTGGAGATTCCCTGCTGGATGTCTGCGATCGGAGTAGTGTGGGACACAGGGTGGTTGCAGCTGCCCGCAGCAGCTGAGGAGACCAAAGGGGATGCTGGGGTTGTAGATGCCAGCGGTGCGCTCAGGGTCCTGCCTAGCTCAGGCATTTGATACTGCTGGTGTTGCTGCACTTTTTGCTTGGACCCGCCAAGCAAAAAGCGCCGCTTATAGTCCATTTTGCTTTCTTGTGCACTACAGCAATACATAAGTGAGTGCTTGTCCAAAGATTTCTTGAATTAACAATCACTTGTCAAATTCCTTCCTCAAATATATAGTTATGTACAGTAACAGTGGAGGACTGTGTACATAGGTTTCACAAAAGGCATTTCAAAAAGGCAAGCGTCTGTATAATCTGTATCAGCAGTGAGAAAGGCAGCAGATTTGCTGACTTCGTATTTTCAGTGTTCAGTGCAGCCCTGCTGCAGTTATAAACTGTACTCAAAAAGCAAGCCGAAGTATCTTAATAATGCTCTTGTCTCTTGTTTGGTATTCCACTCTGCACACAGAAAAGCAATGCTAGAGCAGAGAAGTTATCGCCTACGGTTTCTTCATGAGCATATTATTGTCACTTGCTGTTAAGTCTACAAAAGTTATTTTTGTCAACGCAAATAATAGTTTTAGAAGCAATACCTTAATACAATTTTCCCATTAGTAATAAACAGGAAAAGTGGAGCAAACCACTGATCAACAGCGATTATAAAAGCAGTGCAGAGGCTCCTTCCTTGAAAAAGCAAATCCTTACATCAGCAGATCAAATATCTTCAAATGCCTTGACAGATCCAGTCTGCCAAATCAGTTTACTTGTAGTGTCTCCTCTTAATACTGGAAGGGGGGGTAATCTGGACTCTGTCTACAGAAGACTTTGCAAGTATAAGCTATCAAAAATTAGAGTGTTTATTATTGCAAGCCTTCTTCCCCTTTCCTTGTTCGTTGAGGTAGTTGTTTCCGTTGTAACATTAAGAAGTGGTGCTTCCAGACTGCATTTGCCTTCAATTGTAGACTCAGAACAAAAATGCACAAATGTATTTGTAAGGCCTCTAGGTCATTTCCTGTGAAGGGGAAAAGAAAAAAAAAACAAAAACCACAACTTTAAAATGTTATGGAACAATGAGAAGGTTTAAGATTTTAACTCCTGCAGTATCCTGGTATACTTCTCTAGGCATACGTTGTCAACAATATGCAAGATCAAAAGGAAAGGAAAGTGGCACTGGCAGTTTAAAAGGCAGTTAGTTACAAGTTGGTGTCATCCTGTTACTAAACTCAACACTGCTGAGTATTTTCTTATTAGTTCTCCCATCCTAGACTGTCAAATTTAAGACTATAGTTAATCCCCAGTGTAACCCTTATACAGTTAAGAACAGTGGAAGGCTATTAATGCAGAGCTGAGGGGGAGTTAATCACATTTTCTAACCTCATCCTTTTTAAGTAATTTAAGAATTAAGTCAATGAAACCTTTTTTCACAAACCATAGTTTACTGCAGAAATCTGGGACTCCCACTCATTGTAATAATGTACTAGATCAGCAGATATAGGTCCTTAATTTTTTTTACAGTACAACAGTAGACAAATCTGTCTATATCCTAACTGAGATTAACTGAAAAATACAAACACATGCATCCCATTTCAGATGACGGACAGCATCTATCATATGCAAGGTATTACATGAGGCAGAACTGCCTAACAGATTGGCCTAAATAACATTCTCACCAAATATGAAAGCAGGAAGGAGATACAGCTTCTAGTACTGCCCTACTCCTACTAGCAAACTCTGGTGCAGCTGGAGAGCCAAGAGCACTTTCTTGAAGGCATTTGTAGGAAGGTGAGCAGAGCCTGAGCCATGAGAAAGGGTCAGTTTGCAGCAGGAGACATTCAAGGCCAGGCTGGAGGAAGCGGAGCTTCTGGAAAAGGGCATGAAGATTTTTAAGCCCTTACCCTTAGCCAGACACAGCTCTTAACTAGACAGGGCTTGGCATGTCACGATCATGTTTACAGGTTGGAGTTATATATCCATACAATGGTCACAGTTATCCTAGGAGCTCATTTACATGTCTTTATATACACATTTTATATAAACACACACATACATATTCATACACACGTGTGTGTGACAAGAGGGTTGAGTTTGTTTTTTTTTTTTTTATGCACTATGAATTTATAGCTTGTTAATTAATCCCACTTCAATCATCTTCCTTTCTTCTGTGCCAGAGTCAGAACTGCATTGACCTAATTACCTCTTATCCCACCAGTTAGGTTAGGGTGGGAAACCCCATGCTAGTGTCCTGAACAGGTAACTTTCTACAGCGTTCATCGCCTTTGAGAGAGAAACGTTCTATTTCTTGAGACTCCAAAAGACACCGATTAACAATGTCAGGACATTATCAGGACAGTATAATGTAGAGAAATACAATTTGTTCAATCAGTTTATCTAGTCCTAGCTATTAGTCACACTTCAGGCCTCTCTTACACATACACGTAACTTGATTTGATCAAAGAAGGGCATTCTTTTCCTTACTGCAGCAATTGCGACATACAAGGCTAATATCAAACAGTGATTCATAATAGGGTTTTTTTTTCCCCCTGAGCACTTAAAAGAATAATCCAGATAACAGGAACAAGCCCTTTAATTTAACAAGATGTTCCTTTAACTATTTTATTTGAGGTATGAAACCTGTATTAATATTGTCAAAATGGTTGGGAAATAAAGATTTTTACCTTCAGTCAAAACTTCTTATTTCCACCGGTCTGAAGAAACAAGATATCAATTCATTCATATAATGTGTTTTGACACATACATACGATACAAAAATCGCACAGATAAAGAATCAGGCAAGACATACCAGGACAAAACAACATATAGAGCTGGATAGTCTCACACCCACTAAAACAGACACACAAGTTTTTCAGGAAAACAAGTTTTTCGTTGCTGCAGATGGTTCTGCTTCTGAGATCTAGAGTAAATATTCTTTTGTATTCCCACTTTTTAAAACATGATAAACATATAAAACACAGCAGCAATTTCCCTACACATTTCAGCATCCTTCATTAAAGTACTCTAAGCTGATTGCTTTCTTTCCTAACTACTTGATACTTCTCAATATTCACACTGAATGCATCAAAACGCAATAAACCCATTAAAACTGGAATTTTCTAGGGTAGGTCTTGATATCATATGCATAGCTGAAAATATTTTTCTCCTTGCTTTAGAAGCTATGGTGCCTTACAGTGGAAAGCATGATTAAATTGGTTTTCTTGATTGCATATAAATGTAGATGGAACAAAAGAGTTGGTTAATTTATATGCATTGTATAAGTAAATTGGTGATCATTTTCCCTAAGTAGACATGAATTTCACATTGCAGAGGAACTTAAGAAATGATCATGAAACATCTAAATGTTAATTTAGATGGTTGGACTCAATGATCTTAAAGGTCTTTTCCAAACTAAATGATTTTTTGATTGTAGTTAGCACCAGAAGTAGAAAAAGCGAAGAGGGGGTTTTCGAGCTATCCAGCACTGAATCAGACAAGCATAGTAGACATGCACTACATTTTGGCGGTTCTGATGACACACTGAGCCTTTCAGGATCAAACTAAGACACTGAACTGATCATTTGAAATGGTCTGATATTAGCCAATACATAAAACTGCTACATCCTAAAAGAACACAAATGCAGTGAATAGAAAAAAATGTGTTTTCATATTTTCTACAGTTATAAACAAACACAATAAATCATTGTGTTTTCCTTCTAGACAATTTCATAGTCAAACCTGCAGGTACTTATTCAATTCTTCAATATTCCCTTGTAATAAAATCAACACAGAAGTTTAAAGAGGACAGCTTATATCTCCTGCACCTAAAGAGATATTTACTTACAGAGGAAAGCTACAATTCTCAACACTAGGTATGTGGGTAATGCTACATGTCTTGCAATTTCTACAATGAGATCTCCAACATGATAAATACAAAATAAATTCTTCCTTTTGCATCTTTTCCTGAAAGAGTGAAGCAGAGAACGCCTCCACACTCTCCCCTCCCTCCCCCAATGCTACGGTTCCCCCGCTGCTCTTGGTGCACAGATTAAATGTGGGGCCTCCATATTGTACCTATATGAACTTTATGCCAATCTAACTCTTGCCATATGAGGGGGGGGGGGGGGGGGGGGGGGGAGGAGAATGGGAATCAAAGTGTTTCATTCTGGTGATACAAGAACAGCATGTTATCAGTCCAAAATATAGACCTTAAGCTTGTACTTCATTTTGCAGAAAACAGAAATACTCACAGAACTCAAGTGTAGAAAGTATCAAAAAAGTCAGCATGCCACAAATAAAGTAATTTTATTCCTTCCTTCATGTAATCAAGACCAAAACAGTGCTGTTCACATACTATTAAACATTATAAATAGAACTAACATCTAGTATAAAGACAAGCTCCACACTGAACACTATCCTGCTGAAAGCTGTAAAACGCTACTGAAAAAGCTCACCACATTGTTTATGTTCTCGCTTTAAGGAATTAATGCTATAGTTAAGGAACTGCTACTAGTTTGAAGTATTTGAACTTCCACAGAGAATCAGGCAGACATCTGCATGTGTTGCTCTAAAAATGGACTCATTTGCATAGAGGAAACAGAAAATGCATGAAAATGAGTGCATATGCAAATCAAGTTCACTATTCTTTTTTTAAATGTAACATCCAGAATTTTTTGCTTAGATACTTCCCAGAAAATCAAGAGTATTTTCTGCAACTTCACTGATCGCAAGACACACAAATTAACAGGGAAGACTTTCAGACAAATAGGAATTTGGCACCTCCAAGTTTCTGTTCTGGACCAGCAACAAGGGGACTAATTGCCCATCCCTCCCATTTGGGATTACCCTGCTAGAAGAGGAGGCAACTTTTTTCCCTGAATCAACACAGGAAATTGAGCAGAGGAAGTAGTGAGTAAAATGTACAAGTCTACCACTAGTTTAGTTACACAATTACCCATACCATCAACTTCCTTTCAGCCAACTTTATTTACCATCTACACAAATACTTTGCAGGCCATACTAGTTAAAATTTTTTTTGATCAAAAAAAGGATTTTTCATGCTTTAAAAAGGGTTCTGATCTCAATTTTAATAACTGCTTGCAAAGGTGTTCTTTATGAATTCTGTTGTCCTTTCAGTGAATGTGCAATATATATATATATATAAGATGATCCAAAATAGCTGAGCTAAATTTTTTTTGAAAAGTAACACTTCCAGGTATTGTACGTTGGTTTTAATTTTATGAGATACAGATTCCAAATCTCAGGATGAACTTAACATAGCAAGCACCGTTCATATAGAACAATCAAACATGAAAGCAACTAAATTCAATTTATGTCCCCCCAAAAAAGTAACTCCAAAAGAAAAAACCCAGAACAGCCAGATTGCTTACTAGGGAAAAGCCTGAACAAACAAAGCCTACTGCAAGGCCAAAAGGTCAGCAAGCTGCTAGAGCCAAAGGCCTCCTGTCGAGAACACACCAATTCCCTCTCACATTTAGTTACACAAATCTTGTGCAAATCCAGAAGTTACTCCACTATGAAAGGCATCATTCCACCTTCAAGTTCTGCTGTCACTAATGTGTACATCAGACCCATCACCTGGCCAGGCCACCCAAAGTCCAAATGTGGGTACCTTAAAAAAAATAAAAGTATCCCAAATGGTCTTCAACATCTGAATAGTAAACGGGGAGCAGAACAGCAGGGGAAGCCCATAAGCTATTTCCTGAAGACCAGTCTTCTACTGTCCCCTCCACTAGCTAGCTCAGAACTAAAAAAGTTACCAGCCAAGGCCCAAGCAACATGGATTTGTGTATCAGCACCTCGCAACACAACTACAACATCCTGGTCAAGGAAACCCAGTGGCCTGAAGCAGGGATTGCCAGCTGGGAACAATATCCAGCTCAGACCCAAAGCAGAGCATGCAGTGTATCACAAGACAGGCTCTGCCACTTTGCTCACCTTGAGCGCCATGCTGGCAAGGGTGAAGGCAAGGAGAAGAAGGATGGAAGAGATAACAGCAAGGGATTCTGGAGAAGGCAGCACCGAGAGGCCCATCTAGACAAAGGTTTCAAACCAATAGTCTACATGAAAGCACAGACACCGTACTTAAACAAGAAAAATGGAAAGTTAGTCCCAGGTAGGAGCCCTGTAGACTGTACCAGTGTGCTCAAGGCACAAATGAACCATACCAAATCTTCATCTGGAGGGAAGAGCCACAGGCTGGGTGCAGTGCAAGAGGTTATTTCTTGCTTCTCTTTTTAGATAGGCTACTAATTGTTGGTAAGAATACAAGTGAACTAAGACAGATGGTGGAAACTTTCCTCCAAACAAGCTTTTCAGGATCCTCATAAACAAACAGGTTAAGAACAACAGTCAAGTAGTCCCAACTACTTTTGGAGAGGGATTTTAAGACAGATACCGATACAGTATTCTACAGATTTTTAACTGGGAGTCGATTCCTTTTACACTACCCCAAACCAAAGATGGATTACATCCACAGCTACAGAGTGTGTTTAGCATTTACAAAATATATCCATTCAAAAATACTAGAAATTGGAATCCACATACCAGACATTCAATATAAAGAATATTAGTATTTCAGTAACAAATCTCATAACCTGAGAAGTTAAATTCTGACTTCAACTACAAACATCACCACCACTCTCAATCAATACACCACAGATATTAATATTAAAATTGCCGTAAGAATGACAACTGTATAATATATTCAATCCACCCATAAAAAGAAAATGCATAGAATAAGTGTGAGGGCTTTTAAAAATGGTTTTCATTTTTAAACACTGTCTTGGAAATAAAACTTTTCAGAATAACACAAGAGCTGAAACTATGTTTTGAAAATTAAACTTTTCAGTCGACAAGAACAGCCATCTCCAAGTAATGCTGACTGGCAGAAAATATGCCTTAATCTCTGACGTCAACTAAGTTATTTTGCACCTGTAATTTCATACCAACACATCATAAATACTTAAGAGCATGCAAATCCTTTTATAGGAGTTGACAAATATCATTATCTTCACCATCAAGGCAAACGAAGCTTACAGTTTCTCAGGACTCACTCCACGCAGCTGTCGGGATGCAGGCACACACCAAAAACCCCAGCAGCCCGTGAGCAGCAGCAGGGAGAGGACGCATGTCCTGGTAGCTCAGCCTATGGGCAGGCAACACACATCACCAAACCCCTATCGCTTCTGCTCAGGTGCCCATACTTAGGCTACAAAGCCAGAAAGGAAAACCAACCTCACTTTTCAAGGCTGATAGCCTTTCTAATTTCTTCTAGCAGCCACTAGAAGACCTGGGCACCTCCTGTATGGCTTTTTGGGGTTTTTTTTTTGTCATCCAAGTTGTAAAATCTCCTGTTAGAGGAAGAGAGGGGGAGAAGGGGGTAGA
Organism: Pelecanus crispus; assembly: GCF_030463565.1. NCBI lineage: Eukaryota > Metazoa > Chordata > Aves > Pelecaniformes > Pelecanidae > Pelecanus > Pelecanus crispus. The sequence goes on from NC_134650.1 coordinate 37,774,163, forward strand.
GAGACAGAAGCAGCCTATTATACCAATATCAGTTTAGTCCTTGTAGCTCATGAATTGCTTATTGGGATTCCTTTTTGGCTGCTTGCCCAGAACAGTTGGAGGAAAAAAACAAACCAAAACAAAAAAAAAGTAGGCAAGCCAACCCTTGGTGAACCCATGAAGCGCCTGTTGGAAACATCCTCCTCCCAGGGTCTCCCCTTCCTAGTACCAGTTCACCAGATGCTCTGGCCTACTCTTCTGGCTACTTCAGGGTTGGACTGGTATCAATAGCCACAGTGTCAAAACCAATTCAGTGTCTTCCCTCCCACCAGTTGGGGACCATAGCTCACAGGACTTACTCCACAGGGACTATGTAGTTAGCGTAGTTTAACTAGAATCATCAACAAAATCATCCTGTTTAAATGCATACAAATCTAAACAGACCAGCTTATTAATACAGAAACTGATCTCATTTACTAGTGAAGCGATTATAAACAGAATCATGGAGATTTGTTAAACCTAAGTGGAAGGCTCCAGCAACTTGGTTTTATTAACTCAAAGACCAATTTAACTCATGAAATATTTACCTAATATTTACTGACAGTCTCTGAACTAATTTATTATGTCTTTGTCTAGAGCTTTTTCCCCTTCAAAATTACTCTCCTTAGAAGAAAGCTACTAACTTATTTATGCCGATTCGTTTCTTTTGCACTTATACTGACAAATGCTCTAGAGGCACATCTATGCTAGATGCCCTAAATGACAAGCAAAGACAAAAATACTCCCATCCCCTACCCAAAAAAACCTGGCTCACCAAAGACTCTGTTGTGAAAACTACTCACAAAGAGAGAGAACTGGAAAAGGCTGAAGAACACCAAATTTTTGGAGCTAGGTAAGGACTGAGGGTCTTGGCTGCTCGGCACTACACCACCTCACTTCCAACCCTTAACCCTCCAGAAAAGAATCCATAGCCCTGAACTGTATAACTACACTCCCTATAAGTACACATGGAAGGTAGGTATCTCTGAATCAGATTCAGAGTTGTCAGTAGACTGAGCTGGATTGTTCCAGGGCAGAGCCTACAGTGTGTCAGGAGGCTTCCCACATTTTGCATGAAGTATAACATGTAACACACCAAATAGCACTCACTCAAGTCTCAGCAATAAGGTATGACAGCAAAAGGAAAAGCTGGTGAAAGGAATGTGTTAAACCAGACCTTCTCTCAGACTTGGGCGCCTCCCTGAATGTCAAAAATAGATGCCTGTGTCAGACCAGGATCACTGTTTCAATCCTCCCTTGGCAATAGGTACTTACGTTCTGTATTTTGAAAGCAGGACTACTTCCCTTTTGAAAGGGAACTGTGGGCGCAGAAGAGAAGGAAAAGAAAATAATGTCCATTCTTTTGATACAGTAGGCTAACAAAGCGTTTGCACACAGCATGAGAAATTCCCACGCAATGTGACTGTCAGCCAGAGGAGACTCAAGACTCCATCCCTCATCTCCCAAAAGGGTGCACTTAACATCAGCCACAAGCACACTCTCTCTTGCTCTCTCAGAGCCGTATAACATGCTACGATGAAGAAAAGGCTCATGGGACCACAGCAAGAGTGAGCATGAACAGCACAAACTTTCTGTAGAAAAGGCACAACTCTGCCTTCCAGAATAGATCACCTACAGAATTCTTTGATTCTGGCCACTACCTGGAGGACTGCTCAGGAAGAGATGCCTGCTCACACTGAAAGCCAGCTGCCTGCAGCCAGCCATCGGAAAAAATACACTTCAAAACCGAGTGAAGAACTGAAGGCCACGGTTTCAAGGAAGGGATGAGAGCTGCCAATTTCTAGTAGAGTCTTGAGAATAGGTTAACATGTATTCCTATAAATGGCCTTTTCCAGCCACAGATTTCACTTCCTGCTGAAGGGAACACAGGAAGAAAAGGCTGAACCAGAGAAATATTCAATTAAAGCATATGTCGAACAGGAATATTACTTGGTCAGGCTTGCACATCATGGTCCAGTTATGGCCATTTGAGATAATTCCTCCCTGCTCCCCCCGCCCAATCTTTTCTTGCAAACCCATCCAGCACATCACATATGCACTTAAAGTCTTTCTAAGCTATAGTGGAAGCCACCAAATGTAGACTATTCCTCTTTACCCTGTCACTCCTGATTACAGTTTCACTTCTAAATACAGTAAGCACAAAAAGTCTAGGATGGTATTTCCTTGTTAAAACTTAACAGAGAAAACAAGCATTAAGAAAACAAAACATAATTCCTTCTCAGCTCTGTAATAACTACAAAAATCATGATTTCCCATGTTTCTGCAGAAGACCAGCTTTCACATTGGGAGGGAACACAATATGGCAAACAACAAAAACACTCACAAAAAAAAACCCCTACAATCCTATAACCTCATAGTAGACATCTTAAACCTGGAAGCAGTTTAATCTTTGGGCTCACTTCAGCAATGGACTTAAGCATATGATTAGTTCCAGTAAAGTTAGTGGTATCTCTCGCATACTCAGGTACCTTGTTAAATCATGAACTGCAGCTTTCCAGCATAAGCACATGCCATATGTATTTTTCAGTATCATTCACTGGGAAGAGAGGTTTTTAATACACATTGTAAAACGCATACTAAAAGTTTCTACTAAAATTTGTTAAAGAGGTTTAGAAAATCACTTTGAAGAGCTTAGATACTGCTGAGTCAGCATGGATCAAGAAATCAAGCAGAGGGCCCTACATAAAGCTTTATTCCCACTGGCTTAAAATTATTTCCCCATGGACCCAAATACCACATAAAAAGCTTCTGCACCTAGAAAAACAGGAATAATTCCCACCCTTTGGCAAAGTACTTAGAGAAATAATTGAAAGACATTCTATAAATGCTACCTTCAATCCATCTTCCTTCAGAAGTCAGGTTCTTCTGAGGAAGTTTTCATTGCCCCAAACAAGTCATACCTTAAACAAGACTTGGAAAGACAAGTGGGAGTAAGAGCCCAAGTCAAATACTACAGCATTTAGGCATGATATACTACATACACTACTACACATAAAAATATACACACAGGGAGAGAACACCTTAACTTTACAGGACTGATGGACTAAAATAAGAGACTAGATTCATTACGGATAAATCTATCAACTCATACATGGAAAAAACAATCCTAGCCTCACACACAAAATGATGGGCTCTGGCCTGATCATTACCACTTAGGAAGATGATCTTGGTTGTTACAACTGGCTTTTTTTGCTAAAATGTCAGCCTGATGCTGAATGGTAGAGTCAGAAGATTAAATCTTATGTTATAAATTATTAGCAAAGGAATTTGGAAGGGAGCGACAGCATTGGGAAAGCCAGAAACATAATTATGCCACTGCATAAATCCATGTTTTACCCACACTTCAAATTTAGCGTTGCAGTTCTGGTCTCCTTCTCACTTTTTCTTCCAGAGGGGCTCATTTGGCTTACTGAATAGACTAACCACAGGCTCAGGAAATCCTATATGCAGCAAATTGTTGAATACAGATTTTAAATGAGCATAGCCCACAAATTCACCCTGTTCTTGTCTTTCCCTACGTATCCATTTATAACCTCCATCGGATAAAGGTTGAGTTGGATCAATTTTGAAGTCAATTTGATCACTCCAACTTAGTGATCATCAAAAGCAGTATATCACAATGACATACTGCTTACAATTGCTCTGGAAACAGAAGCATCTCCTCATTGATAAATCAGCTGTTAACTTTTAGACAAGGCTTCCAGCCATTTTGCTGCTCTTGCAAACATAGATACTACATTTCATAAATGCCACAGTACTCATGCTTATTAGCATACACACATTTTAATTTTTCCACTGAAATAAATATCCCTAAACCAAATTTCTAGACTGTTTTAACTGAGTTTGTGATGCTATGCAGCTTTAAAAAGAAAACCCAAACTCTGAGTAGCTTCTACTGAATTTTAATTATTTTAGTAGTGTTAGACAAAAGTAATCTTTCAAGGCAGTGAAAATTACAGATCATCTACACATTTAAAGCTCTTCTATGAAGAGGGAAGTTTTGAGTACTAGAAATGTAAGACAGATTATGTATGGAAAATCCTGTAAAGCCTTTATGAGATTTTTCTTTTTTTTTTTTTCCTGCCTGTTTGCAGCAAGGATGATGAAAGCTTTCAAAACATTTGGAGTAACTCAACACCAACAATCTTTCCCAAATTACTATGCTTCTTCTGAATTCTCAACAAGTGCCACAGAACACATCTACAATGTTCTCTTGATACTAGACTACATCAAAAAAAGAGAAAGTGCCCTGCAAATGTGTTTTCTTAGTTGCATTAAATACACTAATCCTAACCCACTCACATAAATGACGCAGCGACTATTACCATGTTATTTCCACATGTAAACTAGTCACTTTTTCATATTTCGTATTACCATACTATTTCTTTGTAACTGAAATTAAAACCTAATCCAATATTTACTAATATTTATTCTCTTCAGTACACAGCAGAAGCTTTATCTATCTTAATGTTTGCCTTCTCCCCCAACTCATTCACTGAAAGTCTCCTACTTGAAAAGTATTAAGTATTCTGAAATGATAGGAATTTCATTTCCAAAAATAGGAAACAGGAGTACGTATCAGAAAAACTGACATCAGCGCATACACTTACTGTCTCATGACAGTTGCAACCACAAGCTTTTTTGTCATCTAGCTAATACAGATTCATGTCTCTGTACCACAACTCCTATGTTCTGAGAACAGACTTTCCAAATGGTTTATGGGCTTACTGTATTTGAGTAGCAGTAGATTCATCACTGAACAGCTGGAGTTTTGCCCAGGAAAACAAACTATATTCTATACTGAAGAGAGGGACATGATGATTAGGCCTTTCATATCCCTCTCATGTTGAAAATTATGGAATTATCAGAAAACTGTAATCATGAAAATGTTGAACTAAGGAAAATGTATTTTTACAGCAAGTGAACATAATTATGTTTACCATACTTGGGCCCAAAGTTGGCTGGCAATTCAGTCTGTATATAGACAGCAATATCTGATTCACTGTCACAGGATATGAATAAACCAGAGCAATCCAGTGTGAATAACAGTCTCCCTCCTATAACAAAACCAAACATTAGTGTTTATCTTAATACTCCAAAAGCATCACATAATACTACTGTAAACAGTGATTTCATAAATAGTAGTAGTTGAATAGTTTTAACCTTATTTCTAAAAATCATTCTTGAACTAGATCTTTGTAACAGGAGACTGTCAAAATGTTTTATTTCTAACAGATCTATGGGGTTTAATATATTAGATTATGTAGAACTTATGTCTGTAGCTGATGAAGCAACAGTGGTGACAAGTAATTTGAGATCATAAAGATTAAAAAAAGTCGAAACGGTAGCATGCATACTTCATAACCCTTCCTCATTTTTTCTAATCAAAAAAGCTGCTTGTGCGTCTTTGGCACAGCATTCCCCTCCTCATTAAGACCAGAATTTATAAGTCTTAATTAAATATAGATGAGATTTTTAAAATAGCACTAACTCATCCTGCATAGTTGGGGTCAAAACATGATTAGTTGTAAGATCAAATGTAGCACCCTTCCAGTTTATAAATCTCTACTACAAATCAAAAGGGGAAGATATAGCCAAATCTTGCCAACTATAACCTTTCCCCCTTCACGAATACCCAAAGCTTAGCGTTTATCTTAGTTGTTCTGCCTGCTTTACACAGCAGACAACAACAAAAAAAAATCCTTCCCCCGAGTTGCTCAATCTTCTGCAAATGCCATTAACAACTGGTTCAAACACAAGTTAAGCACCGGAGACAAAAGGATTCTCCTCTTGCTCTTCTTCAGCAAGCCGCTCTGTTCCAGCAAGTATCACCCCACCTTCAGCACAATGTCAACAGCTTACATTGCTGAGACTCCAGTATCTAGTGCCTTCTATTAGCTGCTTCAGTAATCCTGCTTTCTATTTCAGTCCACAGAATAATTTGTTGTCTTTTATCCACACAACGTAAATGCCAAAATAGGCCACAGGTCAGCTTAAAATCAAAAAGCTGCAGACTGAAGGCTGAGGAATGCTAGAGCAATCCTAGGTCTTCTCCAACCCCTCCTTACACTGATACAGCTGTAAGAAATTTCTGGTTTTAAAAGCAATTAGTTACTTGGGTTTTGCATTGTATATGTTCTTCCTAGGAAGACTAGCTTGATTAAAGTTATTTTCCTTTTTGTAAGAAAAGCAAAAGATTTTAATATTTTAACAGCCTACTGTTTTCCTGCTTCTTTAAAAACAGAGTTAATGCTCTTAATAATGAAGTTTAATTTCTTTCAATACAAATAAATGTATATGTTTGGAAAATAAATCTCATTTTTAATATCTGGTGTAGATGCTACCAAGGAGTATAAATAACTTCACACAAGAGCTACTTGCTAACAAATGCATACATGGAATTCTGCCGGCACGTCTCAGCAGCATGCATAGCTTTTCTAGCTTCCGGCTTTAAGCTGCTACATTAAGTATACGGCATGGAAAGGCATACAACAGTCAAACTGATGTTCAGATAAATACTGATGTGATTTGACTGATGTAATGTGACTTTTCCTTTAAAAAAATGCATTGGTCTTAGATTAAAATTATTCCCCAAAGAACTCTCCAATTATTTCCCAATAAAATCATCAATTGTTAAATAATTATCAATCCTAATTTACAACATATAAAGCACAGTCAGACCACCTTACCATGTCCTGAAAGTAGGAATACTGATAGCTTTATATAAACAACTAAGCCCTCAATCATGGGCATGATTTGTCACCAGGTTATGTGCGAAAATTTCTGCACCAAGTTGTGCAAGAAATTTTTTGCCCAGCAGAAGATACAACAGGGTATTTATGCTGGTATAATACATCTTGAAAGAGAAACAGATGCAATGTTTTAATCCATAAAGCAAATTTACATGATGTGATTGATCCATTCAGTAGAAATCAAATATCCATAAGCAAACCTGAAGACTTAAGCTTAAACTTTTATTATTTGTTAGATCTTTCTGAAAACTCACGTGTTCCCCACTGAAACACCCAGTACCAACAGTCCAAGATATCACACACATGCATCAGTGGAAGATCCTAACTTCACACCTAATTAAGTACATCCAATGGTATACCTCAATATTCATTAACAGAGCTGAATTTTGTTCACAAATGAAGACTGGAAAGAAATATTTAAAATTTTAAGTGGTATCTTCTGACGTGTCAATTATACTTAAAAATTATTATCAATGTGAAAAGACTAGCCTTACATTAAATGATGTTTAGGTGATTTAAGCCATGCTGACGCTCCTTCCCAATAACTTATGTTGACAAAGGGCTTTCTGTTGCAGAAATTGCGACACAGTAAAGCTCTGCCAGCTGTAAGACACTGCAAAGATGCCAAATACATTTAAGCAATGTTTCAATACCAGCTGATGCACCTATTACAGATCTGGCCAGACCCCTTTCAAATATATGTCTTAAGTATTAGATGTAGAAAAAGCAACCTTTTCGCCACCAGGACTGTTTGTGCAGAAGGTGTGCTACCAGCCAGGACCACCCCACCAGTAGCAAGCACCGTCCATGACTAATCTGCCATCAGCAAGCGATCGTAAGGAGACACAACGCTAAGCATCAAGGCCATGCCTGGCAATTTCTACTTTATATATTACTACAAACCTCCTCCCCAGGCACCATTTTTAGCCACTGCTGGATTTCCTCCCTTCTCCCCATCCCCCAACCAGGCTCCAAACCTTGAAGTAACCTTGTTTTGTTCCCCCCCCAGAGACAGCTCCATGCCTGAAACATAACCTCTAATCTTATTTTCTATTTCTAGCATACAATTCACGACCCTTATCCCAATTTTTTAAATTAAACATCCTCCATGTTGCAGACTGCTTCCTATAGTCACGATAGCGCAGAGTACATCGATTTATAACCATACATTTCTTGTTGAAGAGAATTTTACATTTCTAAGAGCATTAGAAATACATAGTATTTACACAATGTAGGTTTAAAAGCCTTCTCTGAAAAAGAGGGTTTCAATACTACTATCACTACTCCTCCATGGCAATGAAACAGCTTTATTTGTTAGAAGGTTTATATAAAGACATTAAAATACAACAGATCTGCACTTCAGGGCAGTTTGCAAAGCAAAGCATTAACTTCCAGCAATTTCTGATACTTGGAGAGATCTGTGGACATCAAGATAAACTCTTACAAATTACAGGGGTTTATTACAAAGGAAATCTTCTCATCCAACACCATCTATTTATGAGAAGGACTTTGCTTAAACTTGGTTTTTTGCAACAACAAAATATGTCATTTGTTTGCCATTGATTCTGTAACATTTCTTACACAAAACAAATTAAAATAAAAATGGCCTACCAGATCAGATGTCCATCTAGGCCACAATGGCAGTAGTCAAAATTTATACTTTTAATTAATTAGCACTATCCATAACCCGCTTTCATATTTTTTATCAATTATATCCAATTTGTGCAGTTGCTAGGGCAAAACGTTCCTCCATGCACAAACTCTCCCACAAAAGCACTTTGATACAGAACAGCTCCCTGAAGAACGAAAAAATATTTTTCTGTCTCCAAAGTGCTGAAAAACAAGAAGTTTCCAGGACGTGTCCCAAGCTTGGAGGTTGCAGTCGGATACAGCCATGCCCTCTCAAGAGCTGCAGAGAGGTACAAGTACACATCTGCATTTTCATCAGCCACATGCTAACACTCTCCTGCCTACCCCAAAATAAGCTATTTCAGTCCCAGAAAACACATCCCCACGGAGCGTGGAGGGAATGTCTGTCACTGTTCAGCCGGCTGTGTGCTTACCCTGCAGAGAGGAACCGATTTGGTCACTGTGCATTAGTGAATACCTTCACTTACACATAGTGAAAGTTAAAAAAAAAAAGTGAATTCCAACATAGCCACATACCAAAATATTTATAATGATTATACCAAGCAGGTAGCTAGCCTTTCAAAACAAGGCCAACTATATTGATATGACTTTCTGTTGATTAATCAGAAAGTTAGTCAGCCTAGGATGCTAACAGCAAAGAAATTGCCCTTACTACTTCACAAAATTACTTTCTGAACTATACTTTAGACATAATCAGTTATAGGACAACTTGACCACACAAGCAAAATTAGGAAAGCAGTAACCCTTGAACTAAGACCTGAAGTGTTATGATGTGTTTTGTTAAATTTATATATCTTATCAAGATGTTTTACAATAAATACGGTTTGTTTTGCGTTGCTCTGTACAGTCAGTTCTAGTAAATACCATTAGTTTGTTCTCCTTTCTCTCTCCCACTCCTTCAGCTTCCATCCTATTCTCAGCAGGGCATCGTTTGAATTTATTGGTAGTTCCACAGAAACTGAATAGTACAAGTGGGAGGACAGCCTTTAGCAATTAAGAATAAAAGCAGATAAGTGAACATAAATCAGAGTAGAGAAAAACAAGTGTGAGAATTTTTACAGGTAGCAGAGCTGGATTTTGAAATGGACTGGAAAACAATAAATATAGAAACTGTGAAGTCAGGAGTCACCTCATCAACACACTTAGCAGATCAATTTATACTATGAAGCAAAAATTAGCACAGTAGCAGGAGAAGTGCAATCAGAAGTAGCCTGACATGAAATTCATTCCTAGATGGCTACTGGGGGATTAACAATACTTTCTTTCCTTACTTTAAAAAAAAAAAAAAAAATTACATTGCCAACATAAATTATAATTGCAAGTCAGGACCACCTTTCCCTCAGCAAAAAAAAGATGTTATAAAAACATTTTGAATGGTAACTTCATTGAGTCTTAAAGGGTCAACGTCTGAAAGCTTCTCCACCCCACCCCAAAATGAAGACTAGAAGCATCTCAAAAAACCTCACTGAGATTCTCATGTCAATGAATGACAGCCACAAAAATTTATCATAGCACTAGGAAAATATTTGCAAGTGTGTTTTCAAAAGGATACTGTTATTCAAATGGAAAAAGAGTATCACACCACCACTGTCCAACAACACAACTATTTCAAAATATTAAATTCATTAAGCATTTTATTACTGTGGTCTCCATAAAATACACAAATAAAGAACGAATATAATATTGCTTGTCGATGTAAATATAATTTCAAAAATGTTCTCCCACAGTCTCTGCTTTTAGTACAAAAGTTACAGAAGCAATTCTGAAGTCCTCACTGAGGACAGTATTAAGAAGGTCTTTACTTTTTCAAAGCTGTTGCCACTCCCGTCTTTCATAAATTTGTGGGAACACAGTACAGGTGATTTTAGTCATGTAAGTATATTCTTCACTAGTCATAAAGAATGAAAACCAAGTATGCACCGAAGTAAATCCATTCTTGACACAACTTTAAAATCCTTACTTCATTGGGAAAGGGCTCCTGGAGTACAGTCACTGATGCAGGCTGGAGATGCATGATGATTTGTGCCTTAATTTTGGATAAAGCATGCAATAAACATTCCACTAAGTCAAAGCAACCCTTTTAACATACAATAGTTTATACTAAACATTCAAATTACTCAATGAGCATCTGAAAAAAATATTTAAGCTCACTGAATTTTTTTTTTTTTTTAAATTTCTGAAAGGAAATCTGAGAAGGATTTCTGAAAAATAATGCCTTCCACCTACAGCCCACCAGCATCACCAGGTGAAGTCATCATAGTGCTAACAGCAATACTGTTACTACTGCTGTCAGTTCTGGAGCTTAACAAAATGAACACTGATCATCATAATGGCTGATTTATTGTTTTGTTTGGTATTTAACAAGATATTAAATTAATTTTTAAAAAATTAATTTAACAATTCGATTTTAAATATTATGTATACTAGCATGACCTACAAGAATATTAACATGATCTAGTAAACATGGTATTTAAGATAAAACTAGTGGCCAAAACAGACGACCACATGCCTTCTTACTCTCTGCTACCTGCCACAAACTTCCACAACACATCTGATTCAGCCCACATGCGGCTTCCCTGCCAGGGGAGCCTGTAGCCTGCTATGAAACCCACCTTCCCGCAAGAAGTCAGACACTGCTGTAATCAACACCTCTCAAGAACCACAGCCAGGAATCTGAGCACAGATCTCATCTAAGACATTCCCCCATATTCACTACTTTGAAGTTCTTCCAACCCCAGTGGAACTGTCACACAGTGGCTACGGCTCAGCCAGACTGATTTTGGACAAAACTCAATTCCCACTACTACTCCATAATCAATATTATGGAAACAACTCCTTCCACATGTCTCAGGAGAAGGTAAGCGAAATTATTACTTAGGCAAAAAGTCCACCTTACATCGCTTTAAGATAAACACCACAGTAATAGGCCCCCACAGAATGATTAACTGTTTGGAAAGAACCCTGCTGCTAGACCCTAAGATCCAAGGCTCAAACTTCCACTGTAGTTCTTCACTATGTTCTCCATTTACAGATAATACATCATCTTCCACATTTTTTCCCCATTAAGCAAGCTCTGACAAAAACGTGAACTTGTGTGTACTCTGCTCCTGAATTACCGATGGCAGCAGAAAGTGCAAATTGCTACTGCACAAACAAAACAGCTAACACACTTTTGCAGGAAGGATTTCCATCCATTCCTGTTCTCCAAAGCATTATATGGGACAAAAACCTAGAAAACTGCATTCCTACTGCTACTAATATTGCTTCCTTCCAAGGCTCTGTAAGGATCTTGCTCTATTTCTAGGAGTTACTCCGTTAAGCAACTACAACTTCCATATTCTGCATAAGCCTACAATATGTATCTGTAGAAATCTCTCAGGGAACACTTCAATGAATAAACACAGGCATGCTGCATTGATTTTTTTGCATCTTCTTTTCAAAAAAACTATTCTAATATCAAGTCTCTAGTACCTGAATTCTGAACACTAAAAATGTATCTTACTTTCTTGCTTTCAATTCAACACTGGTCCTATTTTCAATTTCTTCTTCCTACTTTTAGATTCACTCCAGCAAGCTTAAAAAACACAATATTAGAGACACATGCTTATTACACACTAAGGTATTTATATATTTGTTTTTATCCACAATACAACACACATTTCCTCTGTACACCTAACGATACCTGTTACGTGCATATTACATGATGTATTTTCTCCTTTATTAAGGGATTTGAATTTCAATGAGTCATTTTCTCAAAATTTCCATTCTACAAATAATTACCTTCCTCCTAAGTGTCCAGTAACACCATGCAGCTGGAGCAGACCATACCACTTTTTGCATTTATTATTTTATTAGGAACAATGCATACTACATTCCCAACTGGGACTAACCACAATCAGAGTATTATTTGATACATCAAGGGATTTTTATCCTCAACTACCACTCGTATTGCTGTGCAGCAGGAGAGTTTAAGCAGTGCTTCAGCTGCAAGGACACTAACACTCATACCAAACTGAGTTTAGAACAACAGGAAATCTTTCGCATTTTCAGCACGGCAGATTCCTCTCACCATCTTTCAGCTAACATTCCAATCCTCACTGTGTAATACATACAAAAAGGACAGTTTTAAATGTGAATTAAAGTGTAAAGCAGGAAAAAAGCCAGTAAAAGTAGGGGAAAAAAATAATCACAGGGAAAAGAGTGACTGGATTCAGCAGCGTAAGAAAATTAGATGATTGTGGGCTTGGCAATGAAACTGATGGTTTTCTTTACAGTGTACCAATATGATGATATTCAAAATTGAGATTAAACTGTATTTTGGGGTTCTCAAATGCTATTAGTAAGGCATTCTGCTGCTTGTTGAGTTGTATGCTTATCAGCAAATAATTTTAAACAGTATAGCCACTTGTAAAATGGAGTCTTACCTCTTCTTACAGCTAATGTAGTATTCTCTCTCTGGAATAGAAAATTCTTCCACAAACAGCTTTTCATACCTTTCAGGTGATTATGCTGGCATTTCTTTGCCTCTGAAGTTGAAACACATAGACTCCATTTACATAGACATTTCTTTGTCTGTATTTTGGACAACACAGTGGATTTTTATTGGTTAGAAGTGGTACTTATTCACTACTAATAAAAACAATTTGAATGTTATATTAAGCAATCTATACCAGTAAGTCCCTAGAAAGTAACCACTCAAGAAAAAAGGTCAATGAAAAAAATCTTGTGGCATCTAGGTTTTTACCACGCACTGGTGCTGTAAAAATCTGAGTATCTTACCCTCATTTGTGTCAGATTCAAGCTTGTTATTCGTAAGTGAATGGAAAGTTTTTTACCTAATTATTTGTTAATTCTAAAAGATTACATTGAGTAATCTCAATGATTACTCATTGAGTTTGACTATGAGTAGTTGTTTTGCTATGTTTCTCACCATAGTTTTCAATATGAAGGTATTTAACAAGAAACCAAAACCTTTGAACACAGAAAAGAAAACAAACAAGAAAAGAAGAAAGCAGAAGGAGAGGCATTCCGGTGTAAGTGTGAGCAAGCCACAAGTACCTGCCATACAACCTACAGCTTACCGTCAGTCCAAGCTGAGACAATACCTTCCATATGGAACAACGTAAGTAGCAGTTTTAGAAAAATAATTTCACCAGTGAAAACAAAAATAATTCTTTCCTTCACATCAACTACAAAGCACCAATTTCAAAGTATTAATTCTTAAAATGCTGGTTCTTACCTAAAAGATACAGAAGGTCTTATCAGTGCTGGAATACACAACAGTTCTAAGACAAGGGTATCTTGCATTTGAGGACACATAACTGGTATACGTATGTCAACTTGTCAAATGCTTCCCCTCTCAGGGATATTCTACAGCTGCAATTACTATTACCTGCTTTTTTCAGAATATATTAAGTGGGTCTTCTAAGATCACCAGATTTGGACTATTCCAGATGGAGTACTGTCCTTCACAACACCACCTTTTGGCCAAAATGCTACCTGCCTGTGACAGTGTAAAGTAATTCAAAGCCAATGAACTACAGGTCTTAAGTCAATGGTGTGATGTAAAAGAAGAAAAAAAAACACCTCACAACACAAACCTTTAGAAACAGCTAAACAAGGGATAAGAAGTCCATTAAGTCAGCAGTGCTTTGAGGCATGATCAGGTTTTTCGCATGCTACCAAGCACTCTATAATCAATATTCATATATATCTAGTTGCATAATATTTGCTCCAAGTCTACTGTTCCGAATTACACCAGTTTAGCTTTGTTGACATTAGGATTCATTTTAGAGAAAAACATTTAGCATACACATAGTATGCAAGATGCCCTGCATTCATATTAATTTATTCCTCAACACACTGCACAACTGGATCAAAATACAACATACCTTCCTATCTATGCTTGTAATTGCAAGGACTGTATCACTTACAAAACCTTAAGTTAAAAGAAAAAAGAGCATAATTATGTACTGTAGAAAATGTCATAAACTATACTTACCCTTGTTGTTCTTGATACATAATTTAACGTGCAGTGAAAAACAACCAACACACAGATTAGCAACTCATGCTCCAGAACAGATCAAATCGCATATGCAAGGAAGATGCAATACATTATTTCCCTGAGACCAAAAAATTTTTTGAAAAGAAAGTGCTTCATCTGTGCTAGAACAATTTCAGAACAAAATACAATTTTTTAGCAGAAAGTCACTGACTGAAAGACATAATTTTCTCCTGTTTCAGGTGGCAACTTAAAATACCAGTAACAACATACTATATCAGACAGAAAAGCATCCACTGGCTGCACCATGAAGCTGAAAAAGCCCGTAAAAACGTGAATGTCTCAGGAAAAACAACAAACCACAACTTAACGTCAAATCAAATTTTATCAGTCATACTAGCAGCAGTCTTCTCCATCTATCACAATGCACAAAGCTGAGGGCCGTAAAGGCCTTTCAAGTGGAACAAACATGTAGCAAAAAGTGTTGAAACACAAGAGAAGGCAGCATCTAGATTTTCCATCAGTAATCCCCCAAAGTGCAAGGGATGGAGAAGCACACATTAAAACGTAAAACAATGAATAAGAGGGTAAGGACAGGCAATTCTGAAGAGACCAACAGCAACATGCTAATCTATAGGTATTTCCTCAGAAACCGACTTGAGAAGTTTAGTTTAAAAAATAACCACACTAAACAGTAATGAAACCCCCACGTGTCAATGTATTGCACAAGCAAAAACCTCTGTGCAGCTGTTTAAGAACAAATTAAACTTAATATATTGTACCTTTAAAGCCAGAGGAGCTATTCAACCACCAACTCTGGTATGCGTAAGCCACAGCAATTCACACACCCAGTATTCAGTCCAACAGTCTGATTAAAGCATGCTCTTCAAAAAAGCATCCAGAATCAAAAGACACCGTGAAAGGTTTTGGAGTAGTAACTCACTGACATCTGACCAGCAACAACTTAAATACTGTTAGAGATTCAGTGATAAAAACACCTCCTGATGCTTGAAAGACAGCATCTATGATTTGAAAGGGACCTCTGCAGCCCTCAAGGTCACCATGATAGGGAAAGAGAAGGCAGAGTGAGAGAAGAGCTAGAATCTTTTAACACATGCTCAGGGGAAACATAATTAAGAGGCAAATCATGGTCTGTTATTCATTTGTCTGACTGTATCAGACAATCCTAATCAAACCTCCTAAAAGCCAACTGTTCCAGAAAATAAAATGGAAAAAAGAAAAAAACTCTGTTCCTGCTGTGTCTTCAAAGGAAGAAAATGCACTTTTCCCAAAAAACATTTCCCTAAATCCTGTGTGTCAACTACAGATTTACTCTATCATACCAACCCATCACCACAAAAATGTAACATTCCTATATAAAAACAAAAAATGTATCATTAGTGGTTTTCAACAGATTTCATGTCCAGCAACATCTGCAGAGCAATAGATTTCACTTAACCAGACCAGGATCTTTTCTAACCACAAAACCAAGCAACAGATTAATTTCAAAATAGCACAGGTCAGATGTACCACTTTTCCACACGGATAAAGCAGTAAGTGCACTTGACCAAAGACTGCAAACTAGACCATATGCTGTCCCGTGCCCCAAATTACTATTTCAGTTTTAAGACCAAATATTATATGAAAGATAGCATTTAAATTAGGGTTGATAACTTGGATCTGTAGAATACCTTTGCTAAGAAGAACTTGTGAACAAACCCGTGTTAAATTCATGGCCAACTTTTATATAAAGCTTGATAACTACCGAAGTTATTTTGTAATAACTTGTCCAAAACTTTACCATATTCACTCCTCTTTGGACCTGAAATGAGGTCAAAGTTCTGAATTTGACATCACAATCTGCTGCCCTGGAAACTACTGCAACGTTTAGACAAAGAAGTTTATTATGAGCTCTAATAGTATTGCTTAAGAGAAAATGTTTTCATTCTCTTCCTGAATAGCAACACAAGACAGACAAAAAGATTGGAAGCTCTTTGAGTAAGGACCCTTCCAACATTTTAATACAGAACCAGGCATATTCCCAATAGGAGTGTATGTGCTTTTTTGGGGGGGGTTGTTCTAATAATTGGGATTCCCTTCCAGCACCCCATACAGTCTTCATCAGAAAAATTAAGAAAAATAAGCCACAGAATTAAAAGTCCACTTACACTTGCATTAATTTAGGAAATTCAATTTTTAGTTAACCTACCCTGCTCTTCTATACATAAACTTCAGCAACTTCTCTTCAAAAATAGGTAAAGCAGAGTGCAAGTTATAATACTACCAAAACCTTAACCTTGCTTGTATCATAACTTGTGTATCTACACTGGTAGAAAGACAGTTTATTTGTACTCCACTATGAGTTAGCAAAGTACGCCCAGTTTGCTCTCCATCGGTGAAGAATGTGCAAGTATCCATTCTGCTTTCCTGCCGACAACAGTGGCAACCTGGCAGTCTTGATGATTTCGTTTGCACTACTCAGAACTGAACTCAGTAAAACAAAATTCCGATCACTACCAAATCTTACACTTCTTTTCATTCTCTTTTGCTTTTTATTTAAAAAATGAAAGGTTTTAGCTTTTCTAAATGATACATGCATATTTAGCAGTAGACCTATTTTTCAGCACCATACTAAAGTTCTTGATTACATCATCTGCTTGTAGATCTTCATCGCATGTAGGAAAAACGGTGTATCTTATTGCCTTATTATTTAAATATTTGCAAACTGTGTTGCTCAGCCAAAAAACCACAAATATCTAACTATATCTTTGACAACAGGCTAAATAAAGTTTATTCTGGAGGTATGAAACAAGCACCGATAAGTTGAATTCCGTAGCAACATATCTGCACAGTTTTACTTAACATTATTCTACACCACCTGGCCTTCAATTCCTGCTTGGACAAAGAACTGCAGACCACTCAACAGCAGGCAATATTGCTATTTTTCCCTCCAACCAAATCCTCCTATGCTCAGGATCTGTCTTTTACTAAACACAGGTGCCTTTAGCAAATGATGAAAACCTGCATTCATTTTTACCTTCACTTGACAAACGTGGTTTCTTCTGAGCATGTGAAGGTGACGAACTCATTCTACACTGAAGTTACCCTGCAAGATGCATGCAGTAGAGCATATAGACCTGGAAGAATGAATTTGTAGGTAGCCTCTTCCTCCTTGTATTCTTCCTCCTTCTACACAATACCATCTGGTGCAAGACTTGCAAACAGCATTCTGAGAAAAATTTTGAAATACTCAACAGAAAGAGATTATGTTCCTCAAATCTTTCAGAGTCTGGCATAGTATTACATTTACCCAAAGTGATCTTTCCCCTGTGATTCTCAGTCTTTTACTCAAGCTGTGAGGATGCAGACACAAGAAAAGTCTTTCAACAAGAGTGTTTCTGTGTCTGTCCTTTCTAGTCACTACAGCTTTCACTGTTTTTCAGCATTTCTGTTATATGCTGGGCCACATAAAAAGAACGTCTAGCTTCTTCAGGATGAGATTGCCAGCTTCAAGTATTTTTAAGGAATTTTTTTTAAATATTACCTTGTGCTTAGACTCTTAGGAAGCAACACTTAAAAGATCTCCAAATGTTTTCTGGAACGTGAGCTGCAGACATTCAGGTGCTTTATCTTTCTCCAGGGAAAGTCTTGTGCTTGGACTCAAACTGTTCTTCTGCAGAACAAGCAGCTAAGTTCTGTAATCTGTACAGAAGAGCAGGAAGTTCAACTTTCATAAACAAAAAAAAAAAATACCTAGGAACGTTGCTCTGAAATATCCTGGTATCAAACAGACCATGTGGACATGCTTCAAAGGATCTAATTTTACTCCAGTAAATCCAGAGGAATTCCTAATACCATCCAGAAACTCACAAACATACCAAGCTATCACAGTGACGCAATCTACTTGGGAAACTAAAACCACTCAGTTACTGACAGGATTAAAGACACATTTCATTGCTAGATAACTCTCACACGAATGAATCACAGTAGGGATGCTTGTGGAGAAGTGGAGAAAAGGTCCATCTTCCTACTCTTCTCCTACCCTCTCCAACACACTCCATACACTGCTTTAAAGTTCCCAAAATATAGCACATTCAGAATAAAGCATTAAAGAATCAAAGTTAAATATTATTATTTCTATCAAGGGAAACAAACTCCACCTTACTTTCAGAAACTGTTTAAGTTGAGGAGTTTTGTTCCGTTCCCAATTGCAGAGTACACTGCATAGAGCCTGTGAGGAATTTTCTGTAATTCACCTGTACCGTTTAAATGTCAACTTTGAGTGCACAACTAAAAGAGAATCACACCTGAAATACTGTTATTAAACAACCAGTTGACATGTTCCCTTATAACTTTCTAACCAACACACAGGTAGTGTCAGGAAGGAACAAAACCAGAGTATTTAAACCTGAGAAGGGGTGGCTGACAACATGGTGGAGGGATCTTCCTGTTGAAATTTTCCAAATAATCTGTCTTTTGCAACGCTACTGTACAGAAATGCTTACCAGAAGCATTTGCATCTGACAAGTACCCCACTGAAACATGACTAGATAAAACAAAACAGAAGAGTCACATTGACCAAAAACCCCTAACCACTTGAAAAAGCAGAAAACTGTTAGAAAAGCAAGAAACAAAAGACCACAAAGAAGGAATACCGCTATGTTGCAAGACAATGAGAATGTAGCTAGCCTAAAAAAGAAAATATGCATCAGTCATTTCAAGGAGAAAATTTTACTAGAAGCATAAGCAGGAACCGGTCACAATTTAGGGAAGTATTGTAAAGCTGTTCCCTAAGGAATTATTTTCTCTGATGTGACCCTAACAGTAAAAACACAAAAGGTAAAAATTTTAAGTTTAAAAATTTTAATTTTAAAAAACACGGCCAGCTACTTTACAGCAAAAACTTTTTAAAGTTTTTGTTTTGCTTTTTAGCTAATACAGCAAAAAATCTATCTACTAGTGCTACCATGTTCTCCTATGAGGGCTTTCGTTACAAGGGAAAGCATTTATTTCCTTCGTTAAAATAGTTCTTCAAAGCAAAGCCCTAGAATATCCCACTTCAAACTTGAATTGTTTTAATAAAAAGTTGTAATAGGTGCTTGCCCTGATAAGCTGCCACATGTTATCATTAGACTGAGGCCAATGTACCACTGATGGTATGCAATACCACAGCTGGAAAAATGTCTGACTTGCTATAATGGCTCTTGAACATGCCTGAAAGCCTCACAGAGCCTCGGTTACCCCCACCCCAGATACACCCATACTGATCTCACTCGCAGAAGTCTCAGGATTCCCCCAGCCACACCTGGAGTACTTCACATTCCCCTCTTCAGCCCTTTTAATTCTTCAAAGCTTAACCAGCATTTCTAGACCCTCCATTCTGCTGTTTCCTACACCCCCACCCCCCCGCCTCACTCTAAGGCTACTCCAACCCAGGTCCCTGGAAGTCAGTTTGCCTCATGCGAAGTTTATGATTTTAATAGAACCACACAGATCAATCCCCCCAAATTTATCTTAAGTCATCAACACACTAATCTTCATTAATTACAGCAGAGTAAGACAAGATTTATATTTCAAGACCACAGTTCTCAAAACAATGTCTTGTCACATTAGAACACTTCAAAGCGAGACCTCATTAACACCAACATCATCTTTTTGAAGTTTCCCAGAAAAAAATTTTTTTTTTCTTTTTTTAATTACTGTTTTGGCAAAATTCAAGGACTGGACAAAAATGGTTTATTCACAGAACACCAGAAGGCTGGGATCATATCAGACCAAATCAGCAATTAACCTGCAAAGCAATATTTGTGAACCAAATGCCTCCTACTCCCCCCACACCCACCTTAACAGTTTCTTTGGGGGCAGAAGGGATGAATGTCTAAACACCTCCTGCCATAAAATTACCCTGAAGTACACAAACAGCAGAAGAGAAGAAACCCACATAAAGCCAGTGGGACAACAAAACACAACTACTACTAGCTTCTTCTCAGTGAGCTTGGAACCCATCTTTGTCAAATTCTACTTAACTTTCAAAATATTTTTTCATCCTACCAGGCAGAACTTCAGATTTTACAGCTATCAAGAAACAGCACCTTCTGTGGTTTAGATCTGCAGTCCCCATATAAGCTTCCAGCATTGCTTTCAGCCACAATACATACAAAATCTAAACAGAACCTGGAATACGATATTGCCTGGAGAGCACAAGATTGCCTGCAGCATGTTACTAATAAACTGTTGTTACCCAAAGGCCAATGAAGGTTAAGAAACACTAATCCAGACATATCACCAAGCTCTAGGACGACCGGTGCGACTATAATGCAGATTTTGTCAAGCCTAGCAGAGCCAGTTGCCCTCTCAGCCAACCCCAGCACAATGTTTTGTGATGAGGTTACCCATGCTGCTGGAAATGTCATCTTTCATGTATGATATAAAACCCCTTCTATAGCTACTAACAATACCCTGGCATTGTTCGCAACATGTAGGGTGTTGCCCTGGCTGGCATCCAATTCCAGTAATAATATTCTATCTACCTACAGTAACCACAAGAAGATATTCTTCACTTTCAGCCCCAAGTGGTTTTGCAGCACAGCAGGAAGCTCTTAAAGAACCGCCATACTTCACTGCAAGTTCTGCACTTCACCGTGCATTTGTCTGTCTGCACATATCATTCTCTAAAAGTGCAGAAACACCTTGAGATTACTGGGAATAAAGGAGCTCTTTTCATATGGCACAATTAGTCATATCAGCAGTGATAGCTATTTTGGGCAGCACCCATTAATCACTATCATTAGCAGGATTTCTGGTGTACCAGCATTCATTGTACCAAGAACAAGTCTTTTCCTATTACAGTACTACTATATAAACAAAAGCAGCAGCACAATTTCTCGTGACACAATCCTGTTTTGAGTAACGAGAGGCAAGTGGCAGCACTTAAAACTACAGTCAATTCAGGGTATAAAGGGAAGCTTACTTACAGGACAGCAAAAATACAGTTGTTTTGCCGCAAAGAAAAACTGGCCGTCATTTGTGTGCTGGGGAAGAAGAGGTGTTGAAAAGTAATAAATAGTGAGAATAAGTGGGGGGAAAAAGGTCTCAGGTTGGAGACAGCAGGAAAAAAAAAAAACACAGAAAAGCAAGATTCAAGTGGAAGAAGTTTCAAGTGATCAAATACAAGTTGACACCTAAGAAGTGGAAGAAACCTAGACTTCTCTTTCAAACATTTGCAGCAGATATTTTCATATTACTTTGTATGAAGGATTATTTACCTGTTAATGAAATTTCAGAGTCTCAGAAGAAACTTTTGACTAGAAAAATATACGCTGTATGCATTATTTCTAGTTTCCTAACACCCTAGAGTAACTCCTGATTCAGAATGAGAAACGCCAACAGAAGGATTTATACCTTACATGGACCTAGGAAGCAGTACCACAAGATGCATGGGAAGCTGTGGCTCCGTGCTGCTTCCAGCCCAGTTCCCCACACCTCAAAGGTTCCATGAAGCACCAGAAATGCGTGTGTTGACCTGAAACACACCTTCTTCACAACCATAGATTAAATACTTAGAAAGTCCTTCCTTTTAGGAGGGAAAGTACAGAACAGAAGGTAAAAGGAAGAAAATAAAACCTTGTGCAAGTCTTGAACTTGGAAAAATAGGAATTCTTTACAGAAGAAGGGTCCAGCTTATCTTCTGCAGAAGTGTTGCCCAGTAGAAGACTCCAGCCAAGAGCAACATCATGTTGACACCCACGATACACAAATAGCACCTGTGCGCATACCAAGATCAGCCAATGCTCCTGATTCCCTGAGCTGCATACCAAAACCTTCGTGTGGCTGGGAGCTACACGACACATACCACATACCTCAGGGAGGTGAGGGAAGGGGAGCGTACCGAGGGAGCTTCGGCTGTACGTCGCCCACAGAAAACAACAACAGTTCCTCAAGAGCACCGCTGCCCCTTTGCAAGACAGCACTGGGCTGAGAAAACAGCAACATCGAGCAACAAGAGCCTTAAAATCCCCAACGACCTTTTCCCCAATCTCTACATTTGGGATTATCCAACTGCCGGTGTGGCTGTTACAAGATGCAGTGCCATTTTGGGAACCTAGCCTCAAACTTTTGTGAGCTGTATGTGCCTCCAGAGCCCCAGGCTGAGCGACCCTGAAAAGCCAAGCAGTTTATTGTGGCTGCACACAAGCGACACACGCCACTCTTCGAGACACCCGGACATCTGTTCCTCTGTAAAACCAATAATGACAATAATGGCCGATTTACACCAGTAACAAGGTTTATAATCTCACATAAAACAAACAAGATCTTTCAACTTCTTCCAAATTTCTAAGCCGACATCCACCTGACAAATATATACCTGCACCATTCCTCTCAATTCCCTCACGCAGGGAGAAGCAAAGGTATATTAGTAAAGTTTTAAGCTACAGCCCCCAAGGAGTTACCCTCTTCTGCTTGCAGTCACCAGATGCATACTACATGCTAAACATAAGGCCAGATAACCAGAAGCAGCACTTTGAGCTAGCATCAGGTGAAAAAGCTGTACGAGCACAGCCCCCTGCAGTGGCCGCCAGCCGGAGACACACCTCCCCGCAGGCCCTCGGGCCGGGGGGCGCGAAAAAACCCACCGCGGGCACCGCGGCGAGGCGTGCTTCGGGGAGCCCGACGCTAGCACCCTCCCGCGGGGCTGGTCCCAGCGGCACCGCCCGGGAGGCCCCGCACGGCCGGCGGGGCCGCCTCACCGCCGGGAGCTGCCGGCGCCCGGCCGGGCCGGGGCAGCGCCGCGCCGCCCTGAGGCGAGGCCCCCGCGGCGGGGTCTCGCTGCCGGGCCGGGGCGGGCCGGCGCCCCGGGCGGCCGCGGGTCACTATTTAGCAGGAAGGTGCGCAGGAATTCCCGCAGGCGCAGTCCCAGCCCCCGCCGCGCTCCCCGGGCCGCCCGCACACGGGTCACGGCGGCGGGAAAGGCGGGGGACGGGGAGGGGGGGGGGGGAGGCCGCAGCCTCGCCACCGCCCCGGGCTGCACCGAGGCTGCCCCCGCCGCCACAGCGCCGGCCCCGCCGAGGCAGCGCGGAGACAGCCCCCGGGCCGCGCCCCGGGGCACCGCCGCCCTCCCCCCGGCCGGGGCTCCTCGCAGGCGCCGCCGGCGGCTCCTCCCAGCCCCGGCCGGCGCCCCCCGCCGCGGCCCAGGGGGCTCCCCCGAGCGGCCGCAGGGCGCCGGCTGCCCTCCTCCGCGCCCCGTCCCCCTCGGCGCCCGGGGAGGGAGGGAGGGAGGGAGGGAGGAGCGGCGGTAACGCCGTCCATGCCAGCCCGGTGCCTCGCAGCGCCAGGGCCCCGCCGGCGGGGCCCGCGGTCAGCGGCCGGGGGAAGGCCGGTCGGCGGGAGCCGGGTCGCGGCGGCGGCGCTCACTCACCTGCCCGCGACAGCCCCCGCCGCGCCGCCAGCCCCGCTCTGTGTACTCCGGAAACGGCGGCTCCTCCGCCGGGCGCCGGGGAGGGGCCGGCGAGGGGGCGGGCGGAGCCGCGAGTGACAGCGGGAAGGGGAAGGCGGGAGAGGGCGGGCGGCCGCCGGCTGAGGGGCGCGGGGAGGGCAGGGGGCGGCGGGCGGCGGCGGCGGCGGCAGCGGGGGTCCCCTGGGGCGGGGGTGTCGCCAGGGGCACGGGGGTGAGGTGAGGCGGGGAGGGGGCGGCGGGGACGGGCTCCGGCTGCGCGGGGTGCGGGGGAAACGAGCGTGAGGGACGGCCAGGCAGAAGAAAAGGGGAGAAGGGGGGGGGGGGGGGGGGGAATCGGCGAATATTTTACATGTGCTTAAAATAATGAGGCTTCTCATTCTGTTGTTCTGCGGTCAGGAGCAGTGTCCTTCCTCAGTAGAGCAATCCGTGATGGAGATGGCCAGTGGCACCTGCAAAGCGCTGTATTCCTCTTCCATTCAAAGTCGCTAGCTGGAGAGACTGCAGAATTCAACACTGCTGTTAAATGGGTTTATTTGGGAATTAGGTAAAATGCACAAAAAATTCTCTCAAATTGATCCCTTGGACATAATTGTCACGGTGCTACCAGCTTTAGGAATTGTTCAGAAACCGGCCTGGTCTATGATGGCTTTGCTGTGTGAGTTTAAACTGGTTGGTTATTATTTCTCAAGCTTAATGCAGATTTTATACAGAAAAGTTTGCTATGCGATACGATGTATTTTCAAATCCTATTTCCATAGAAATAGTCTTCTGTTAATCCTGTCTTTCTTACTAGAAAGTGATTATTTTTTATTTCCAAGGCTTATTTAGAATCTTACATTTGAAATGGGACAAGCTTTTAATAACATACAGAAATATGTAGTAAAAGTTAGAAAATAAGGTAATGTGTAATAGTAAGAGAGTAGGTAAAAATTGTTGGAATATATGTAAGTAAAAATTTTGTCTTCAGGGCTAAGCATCTGATCATCTGGCTCTAATCCCCTCCCCAAAAAAAAGAAAAAAACCTGAACCCCCACACTTATATATGACACTAATAAAGTGAATCTAAGTAATTTCCATCAGTTTCAGTGCTGCTAATCAGAAAACTCTGTGGGAGAAGTGGAATTGTCAATTTATTGGACACCTTCTAGCCACAAGCTAGAAATAGTCCCCAAGTAGTGTCTGTGGGGAGCTGCCTAGGAGCAATCTGTGGCTTTGTTTCCTTCTCCATAACAGATGGTTGCTGGCAGACTGGGCTTCTCATCAGTGCATTCCCTCTGAACTTTTCTGATTTCTTGCATGTCTACGAAGCATGTCTCTTCCTAGTAAATTTAGTCCTCAAAATAAGAGATACCTGGGAAATACTTGGAAAGCATGCAAGGGAACAGAAGGCTGTCATATTGTTGGCTCCGTCAAGAGAGAGGGGTGTCAGAGTATTTTTTGTAATGGAAGAGTACAATGAAGGGCTGGAGAAGGCACCTTTTTTCCTTTTTTTTTTTCCTGCTTTTAACTAAATGGTAGATGAAATGCTGATTTAAAAAAAAGATAAAAAAGTCTCTGATGGGTTTTCAGCAACTAGGTATGAAGTGGAAAAACTGAGTGTAAAGGAAGTCGGAAGGACCTGAAGAGGGAGGGAAAGAGAAAAGAAAATACTGGGATGGATTTTCCTTCCCCCCAGGCCAGATACTAAGACTAGACCTTAAAAGTAATAAAAAAAAAACCCACAAAATATCTCCTGTTTTTTGTTTTTGTGTTGTTTGGGGTTTTTTAAAGGATGAAGAAGGAGAGATTAACACACACAAACACACATGTGTTTTTAGGGATATTTATATTTCCTATCCTTGGGAAGCTGGGAGGCCAGTCTGGAGCTTTTTAGCTGCAAGCAGCTCTCTAGGAGCTCAAGTGTTACTCTTGCGCTGAGGTTTTATCAAGTAGCCAGCGCAGAGCAGTGCCGGGGACTGTTGTAGGAAGAAGCGAACCATCAGGAGTTACTAAGGCAAACATTACGACTCGCACTTGGGTCTTGTTGCATGTCCAGTCCAGGCCTGTCCACAAAGAAATCTAGAATCCTTGGGGAACTATTGACATTTCCCACCTGCAAACTGTTCTGCTCTCCAGAAACCCTTCTGCTCTCCAAGCCACCTTGCAGTTCTTGGTCATATGAAGAGCGTGATACGGTACTTAAAGGATCACAATGATCTCCTGCCCTGATGAATAGCTAGCGAGTTATATTGCACTAGCTGGTGGCCACCCACCAGAACATCTTCTAATAGTGCTGTGTGTTTTACCAGCACGGAGTTTTACCAATAGATCTCAAAACCACATAAGCCACACTGATGAAAGTACACTGTATTCACAGGCAGAAATTTGTTCTACAGACCTAGTCTTACAGTTCAATACAATGCACGAACACGTTCTTTCACACTATCAGGAGGTGTCCAAATCTGCTCCGTATTTTGTTATCCTAGTGATTTAATTGTATTCAGTGGATCTGTGCAGAATTTGGTTCTGTCAACACTAACAGTGGAGTTACACACAAAAAGCATCTTTTTTATTTTGATTTGCTGGATTTATTTACATATTATCATTTTTTTCACAGGGCTGTATAACAACTTCTAACACATAACTGTCTCTGAAGATCAGACATTTCATTTGAAATTTATTACCGATGAAGTTTATAGATTAAAAGCATAAAGGCACAGAAAACTGGTAAGAATCCTAGCCTTAAAGATAGTAAGTCTTAACCAGATGGTAAGAATTTAAGACAGAGTGAGAAATAAATAGGAAGTTCACACTTTATGAACAGAGTATGAAAACATTCAATTCAGCAGAAGTGCATAATAACCGGTGCAGAATGAGGAGGAACTCTTAAGGACTAGAAAATATGTAGTGTAGATATCTACTGTGACACTGTACATGAAAATTATTTTTGTGAATGCTTACAATGCTATATTTATACTGAATATTTTTTTATTTTGTGAATTCTAAATATTTTGAAAGATGGTAGTATGATTAACTATTCAGTAAAGTCATATGTAAATCAGCATAGAATAGATGTATTCAGTTATATTTATGATTTTCCTATCCATGTTACGTATATGTGAAAAGTGCTTTCCAAGACTTTCATTGAATAGGAAGGGAAGGAAACGGGTGCACTGTTTAAACAAAAAATGTAACAATGGTGTTTAGAAAGAGAGGAAACCAGCTTTGAAATATATTATGAGTGCAACTTGATGTCATGGGCTGTGGGAGGAAGAAAGCATTAGCTCAAGAAAAAAGCAGCACTGGTACAATAGCGATGTGCAAATCTTAATAAGGATATGCATATCAGCAAGGTGTGGAGTAAGATTAGGAGGGTGAATGTTAGTAATAAAATCCCTCAAGAGTGAGTTGTCTTGTTAAAGGAAAAAGCTAATTTACAAGAGATTCTTGTTTCCGTTAATCAGATAGAGGTGTGTTTAGGAAAAGGAAATGTGGGGAAAACCAGGGTGACTTCGGGAAACAGACTTGATCACTAATGTCCTATTGTATCAGCAGTGATTTTCCCTTTGTGGTTACTAATTACTGTGAATGCTACAGCGATAGTATGTTGAAGTACAGGAAGAACAGCAGTAGTGTTGCATTAATATTTGGACTGTATATTTGCAGTTGGA
The DNA here is from genome assembly GCF_030463565.1 of Pelecanus crispus. Taxonomy (NCBI): domain Eukaryota; kingdom Metazoa; phylum Chordata; class Aves; order Pelecaniformes; family Pelecanidae; genus Pelecanus; species Pelecanus crispus. Next base: position 37,801,709 of record NC_134650.1, read on the forward strand.
GGGTGAGAAGTAATGAAAATGCAGGTTTAGATCTAGATATGTTGTACAGTTTGTACAGTATGTCACAGTCCTTGTGGCTCATAGCCTAACTCGCTCTTGCTGTCTGAATGTTTGACAATGCAGGCATACACGTAGGCAAATAAGACTTCTAAAAATACATTTCACAAATCATCCATTCCAGCTGTCAGGGTGAGAACAGTCCTTTTGTCCTGCAGCCCTGGACAACTAAAATCCTATTTCAGACAAGTGAAATGTAGTTATATGCTGCCTGACAGGAAAGCTGCTGACCTATGCTTTATACCCCTCAGTACATTGACTGACCATTGTGTCCAACCTGAGGCTTAAAATGAGAATTGGCCTCTTGCCCAGCCTCTTTGTAAACACTACCAAATGGCAAAAGAAATGCGTGGTTAGAGCCCCCAGTCTGCTGTTTGGAAAAATTCTTGCCCATTACCTCCACAGGGCAAGTCCCACTTTGGAAAGAGTGAACATGACTGACTATATATGGCCACGTAAAAATAAAAATAGGGACAGTCACCTTTTCTTGTCAGACAAATCAAAGATCCAGGTCACCTTAAAAAATCCTAGGCTGCAAGCCAATGATACTGGCTATAGGGAAAATAAATATATGTATAAAAATCTCTTAATCCTACATGGATCAGTCCAGTTTTGATCAAAGCGAATGGAGGCCATTGACTTCAATTGACATTGGATGTGTCCCATGACCTTCTAGTTTATATATTTAGACTCCCCATACTAATCTTCTCTTCTACAGGTCTGATGTCATCACCATTATTATAAGCAGAACTTGTCACTTGATTGACAGAAAATAACCTTTCCAAAAAGTAGCCAACGAGTAAGAATGTTTTGTAAGAGTGACATATGATCATGACTGCCTGCCGTCCATTTTTGTTTACAGGCAGCAGAAGAATTTCAGATATTTTTAAGGTCAGTGTCCCTAGTCCAGAGATGGAGGAGAAGATGTGTTTGTTTTCCAATTGCTGTTCTGCTTAAAAAATTGTCTTCCAGTTGTGCTGAAATGGAGGACTAGACTCTGAAATAAATCCTTTGCCTGTTGCGACCAGCTAGCTGGTCGCAGGAATGGGGAACTCCCAACTACATTGCACAAAATGGTCATTGGCATTTCATATTTTTGCTTCAGGAAGTCAACTACTTAAACATATGTATAATTTTTTTTTGAATGTCTGGTGATTCAGATGTCTGGGATCTCATTTTGCTTGTTTTCTTGAAAACTTTCACAAAAAGGAATCAGCTTGCAAAACCACAAAAATGTACTTCTCAGCCAGCTGTGGTAAAAGAGTTTGCACAGCCATCTAAATACTGGAGAAGTTTTTATATTTAAAAAATGTATTCCAATAAGTAGCAAATAATTATGAATTCATTATTAGTTAGCCATTAGCAGTTGGCTTAGAACTGTTTGAAGTATGTAGCAAATATGGAGCTGTTGAGAGAATATTTATGAGACACAAAGAACTGTTGTTGACATTTTGTAATACTAGATCTTAGAAGATTGTTATAAAACAGATATGCTGTAAATGTGTGAATGAGAACTGGATGGATTGGGGGTTTTTTTGCTTAGAAATGAATATGGCATTTAAGTATATTCCATTGTAAGGTTGTGACTAAGAGTAAAATGTAATTCTATGTAATTGACCCAACTAAATACCCATTAAGGTATTTAGGACTTCTAATATAATAGAGTCTAAACACTATTTAAGAAGTGAAACAGAAGTCAGAATAAATTCTAGAACATTTATAAATAGGTGTAGAAAAATAGTACCCCTTCTACTAAATGTTTGAAATTAGAGGCTACGTGCCAAATTATGTTCTGTTTGTTTGACCCTGTACGACTGATTGCAGTAAGGTGTTATGTATGTTTCAGATAACAGAATTTGACTTTTTTAGTGTCTTATATTGGACACATAATTCTTATTTTAATAGTCTATAGTAAATATTTTACCATATGAATGGTGAATTTTAGATTATTTAACTTATGTTTATATAAATGCACAAAAGTTACATGTGTTTATAAATATATATGAATATTTAAAGTGGTCTAGAAAGAAGCCTAAATGCTAGTTTTAAAGAATTTCCATGTTGTAGTTCCTGCAACACAGGATTATTGCAGGAGGACTGAACGGGGGACTGAATGCTATTGCATTGCCTTAGTTTCTGTTAGGGCACTGTAACAAAGGCAACTTAGTTTCAACTGCCTTAGTGGTACTGTTATTACCTTTTGCCTATACAGATTATTTTGTATTGTGGAAAACTGGCAAATAAGGACTAATTTTGTAATAGAGAATATGGAATTATGAAAGTAGGTTGAACAGCAGGATAACAGAGAAACTTCTAAGCCAATATCTCATGGTTGAAACTTTGCTAAATGACTTGATAACATACAGAAAAGTGCAGTAGATAAAGACGTGATCTGATGCAGGCATGACACGTGAATGAACTAGTCTTTTCTCTAGAGTTTCTTCATTCATTACAGAAATACTCAAAGGCCCTGACTGGGATCGGGACTTAAGTAATGCACTTACAGGAAGGCATTTCTCAGGAACAACAAACAACAAAATACAAGACTGACAAAGCTTCCTTCATAAATGACTCTTGCTAAACCCCTCAATACAGAGCCTCTTTTGGGTGTCCTATCCAAACCAGTCCAGGTCTCCTGGTGACATCATGAAATATGAGATGCCTATGAGCTAGTCTTTGGCCATGATGGAGCTTTGGCCACCTGTCTGTCCTAAGCTTGAGAAGATATTCAGGATGTTGACAGAGAAGAGTGGGACTTATCTACTAGAACTTGGCAACCCAGTCTCATCTGCTTTCCAAGGGACCAGTGCAGCTAGCAATGCTTGATTGGCTGAGTACCATTTTCCTCCGGCTCCAACAGGAAAGGCAACGTAGCTGACCTCAGTGGCCAGTTTCAGGTTCTTGATTTGTTTAGTGAGCTTCTAGTGCTTTCATACTTCCCCTGTAGGTGCAGCCAAGAGTGTATTTGGTTTGCTTGCATTGTGGTCCACCACCTGGGCCTGGTTCTCCTTGATAAATCTGACATCAGGTTTGAGGAGCTCATTCTGCTCATCAGTAAGCTAAAGCTGATGATACAGTGGCCAGTGATTTTTTGCTTGTATGCTCACTTTATAAACTTCCTCAACCAAAATGTTACACAACTGGCTGTGTTGTTAGATGCAAATATCCTGCACTGCTGGGCACATGCCAAGGATGCAGGAGCAGGTCTCACAGCATTTATGATTCACTCTACTGTTGTCTTTTTCACAGCCCAGAAATTCCTCAGCTGGGTATTAATTTGCTTGAAGTTTAAGGGCTACCAGGAGTTATTTCTCTGGCATCCCACAATAACTTTAGATCCTTCACCATCTTCCAAATACGCTGGGCATCTAAGGCAGATCGATGCCCTGAGTGGGCTAGTTAAAGGTGCTCTTTGCATCCCCTGTCTCAATTTCTACGTCCTCCTTGTTTCAAGAGGCACATGCAAACCTCTCTACTGTGGTTTGGCTCCAAAGGTCCTCATTCATCTGTCATTAATATAAATTGTGTTTATCTTTGTTGAAATTGATAGTTGTGGTTCCCAGCTCTTTTGCATGACATTTAATCAATTGCAGTATTATAAAAGGAGGTATAAAAAGCTACCAAGTCTGTATCAGACTATCAGATCGCAGTTCTCGCTGGTGTCAGAGGCAGGAAACAAAACATCAGTCCCACAAGGACTGCACATATGTAGCATGCAACTCTTGTGTAAGTTGTCTTATCTGTCAGCACGAGGCACCGTGAGACAACAGCCCTGTGGTAGCAACTGACGACTGAGGTTTGAGGGGAAGAAAGATTTTCAGCTTTGTGTGTACACTGCTAAATAATTCAAAGAAGCACATAAACAGTACTACAGGTGCGGGTTTTTTTTAATTTCACATTGATGAATCAAGATACTATAACCCAAATATATATATACTTCAGATCCTCTTAGGCACACAACATCAAGCCAACAGTTACTAAAAGATAAGGGAGTGGTAAAACAATCTGTAGGCCATACAAATTCTATACATCAGTTGTTTTCTGTTGTTGAATTTTGCATATGATAGTTTTCTTTTGGAATTCCAAGAGTTAGAGTGGGGAAATGATATGATACAGATCTTTCAAAGTGTCCTGGTTTCGGCTGGGATAGAGTTAATTTTCTTCCTAGTAGCTGGCATAGTGCTGTGTTTTGGATTTAGTATGAGAATAATGTTGATAACACACTATGTTTTAGTTGTTGCTAAGTAGTGCTGACTAAATCAAGGACTTCTCAGCTTCTTGTGCTCTACCAACTGAGAAGGCTGGAGATGCACAAGAAGTTGGAGAGGACACAGCCGGGAGAGCTGACCCCAGCTGACCAAAGGGATATTCCATACCATATGGCGTCATGCCCAGCATATAAAGCTGGGGGAAGAAGAAGGAGTGGGGGGACATTTGGAGTGATGGAGTTTATCTTCCCAAGTCAGCGTTATGCGTGATAGAGCCCTGCTTTCCTGGAGATGGCTGAACACCTGCCTGACAATGGGAAGTAGTGAATTAATTCCTTGTTTTTCTTTGCTTGTGTGCATGGCTTTTGCTTTACCTATTAAACTGTCTTTATCTGAACCCATGAAATGAGTTTTCTCATTTCTACTCTTCCAGTTCTCTCCTCCATCCCACCAGGGGGGAGTGAGTGAGCGGCTGCGTGGTGCTTAGTTGCCGGCTGGGGTTAAACCACGACACAAAGTTAAGCTTTGATAGTGGTATTGAGTGTCAACACACTGTATATACATCTCAAGGATCTTTATAATTCCAAGAATTGGAAGATGAGAAGGCAATAAATAATAGGATACAGAGTATACTCTTTTTCCTTTTTAATGGGAGAGTATTTCAGACATGGTGATGTAGTTGACAGATGTTCAGTTTAGCATAAAAGAAAAAGGAGAAGAAAAGAGATTGAAATGCATAGTCATATAGGAAATAAAAAACCTAATTAGTATGGGAACTAATTAGTATAGGAACTAATTAGTAAGGGAACCTATTGTGAATTTATCACAATAAAGTAGCTTATGCTTAGTTTCCTCTAAGTTAAGCTAACTACATGCTGCCTTAATAAAATACATAAAATACATAAAATAAAAAACACACGTATTTGTCTTATCTTTGTTACCACAGATATTGTGAGAAATAAATGAATTACCTGTTTTTACAAAGATTGATATGATAAAAATACACAGAATTGATTTGTCATATTTATCTCTGGTTTTCACCATACTGAAGGCTACGAATAGAAGATGGTAAATAAACTGCGGTAGCATCAGGGCTTATAAACAGCATTCTGAGTTGGGGACACAATGCAGATCGAAATATTTTCTCTTCTGTACAACTTTGGAGACAATTCTGTCCTGTCATAGAGACTGTATCAGATAACAATCATAAAAGTAGTGAAACCTTCTATTATTGTGCTCTTAAATTAAAATGTGCAACATGCATATCTATCCCCCAATGTACTCAATATTGTTTCTAGAGAACAAATAATCTGTAGAGTTGTTGAGGTAACGTGATTTACTGTTTCCTGGAATAATTGTCCACAAACGTGAGCTTGACCCCTGTGCCAACTAACAAAACTCTTGAAGATGTATGCAGGGTGACCCCAATGATGGTTTCAGAAAAGTAGGATTTGGGAATTAGACACATTTGTCTCTGACAGGAGTTGTGTTTTTCTTCTCATATGGATTAAATAACATACTGACAGTCTTCAGAGTTGCTAATTTTGGCATTCTGATTGCAAGTTCCATGCAACTTCATGTTTTGCTTTGTCTCACAATTCTAGGAATGGTGGTTTCCTGAGAAAAGCAAGGTCATAATACTTTGGGACACTTCCCCTTATGGTTTTTGTGCATGTAGAATTGGCAAACCAGCACAGCACATACCAAGAATGAAGTTCAATCTGTAGTGGTTTTATACCCTATGTTTTTATGAGTATGTAATCATTTTTCTGAAAATATATAAACAGAAATCTTTGTAAAGCTCATTTCTCCAGCTGTGCAATGGTATACGTGTAATTTGGGGATTTCCAGCCATAACTATAGTAGCACTAACAAAAGATATTTAAAGCCTGTTAGCTTTGGTCATGTTTTTACTTAATTATTTTAAAAACCATGGTGCTGATCTTGCAGTGAGATCCATTTAAACATAGATCTCATTGAAGGCCCAAGACCTGCAGTTAGTATGATTCCATTCCGTGTCTGGTTGGACTCCCATTTTACATAAGGTAAATGTGGGTATTTGTTTCAAGGTCAGCAATTGATGAATTAAGAATAGTACAGGAAAAAAATGTCAGCTTGAAGGGTAGACATCTTCTAAAACAAAATCTACATTACCAGAGAACTTCCTTGAACTGAAACAAGCTGCAAGATGGGCTGATTTCTTCAAGTATTAAGTAAATTTTGATGAGACAGTCTCATTATGCTTTCTTTGATGCAAATTCATTGAATAGCAATGATAATAAATCTTGAAAGATTAAGTTTATAAATGAATATCAAAGGATGGTTTCTGTTTTTTTTTAAGACCTGGAGATTTGTTTGGCATGTAGCTGAACAATCATTTATCTTTGCTGACAGCCTGGTTTACGTTACTAGACTATGTGCTGCTGTACACCAAATGGCATTGTCCAATTGTGTTTTATTTTTAGGCTGCTGTGTAGCAGATGCAGACTGGCACATCACTGCTTACTCCAGTGATGTGTGTTACATTCCCAGCAGGAGCCCCACTGAGAGGGGAGGAAGGAAACCAGTCGCAGAAATGATAGCGGTGCAAAGCACAAGTCTCAAAACTCTGCTTTAGAGGGTCGGCTGCCAAGAATTACTACATATGAATGGTACTTTTAAGCTGTCTTTGCTTCCCATTAGGGACTTGACTTAGATCGAAAAATCATACATAGGGAACTTGCTAGAACTTTGAATTAATATACACATTACCAAAAGAGCCAAAAGTTAAAGTCACCTTCTATTCGATACTGCAAATTCCTAATCCTCAGACGTGTATGCTGTCCACTGCAGCAATGATGAACATTTAAAGTAGCAAGCATATTTTAAAGAATATATTCCGAGCGCTTGGTTCTGCTGCTTTTAAGATGAGTGGCAATCTTTGTGTTAAACTTACGGGGAGTAGATCAGACCCTATGACTGTAAAAAATGTATTTTTCTAGAAACCAAAGTAACCTAAATGTCTGTATTAAACCATTTCCATTGTGGAAAGTACTTTTAACCTGGAAATATGTAGCATTTTCTCTATATAGTATGTTTTAAGACCTTTCCTCTCTATTGTATAGCATGTGTGCAAAATAAGGACAATATGTAATGTTTATATAATTATAATGACACATATTATAATATTTAATTAATGTTAATATAATGTATAATAAATATAACAATTACCTGAAAAAGCAATAGCTATGGGAACTGACATAATTCCACTAACATCAAAATGAACTTTCCATTGTTTTCAGTGGAACCATGTTTTACCTAACTGATTGGCTCGCCCTATAAAACCAGGAGACAATGATGGCTGGATCACAGACTTGGGAACCAGGCTTGTGCAATGATTTCCTCTGTGAACTTGGCAAGTGCTTTTACTGTGAATATAGTCAAAAACTATACATAATTTAACAACTCTGCTATCCTTCTACATGAAAAAAAAAAAAAATTCTGCTTGCTTTCTTTTTAGATGAGTATTTTTCCTGCTGGTTTGTCTTACTAGTGTGACACCACTAATGCAGTTACGAAAGAGTAAGCTTCCTGGCCATTGCATCATTAGCAGAATTATTAATTGTGCTTCCCGAACTTCTATTCATTTTCATATTGAAGTCAGCAATAGTAACTTTTAATATTAAATGGGCAAGGCTGACAACTAGTAAATAAATAGATCTTTATTGAAATTGTAAACCAAATGTAATTAGTATAAAAATCAGAGGGACTATTGCTGTTCTTCCAGTCCCCTTTCAAAGTAAAAATCTTATTTCAGCTTCTCTGCTTGTAAAGGGAAAGAAACACTGAACTGCAAGAGACTGGGTGAAGTTTATATGTAATGTCTAAAAGTACTTCAGAAGGAATTTACCTGTCAGTATTGATTACACAAAAAAAGCAGAAAAAGCTTTCTGCATACAGTTGGCTTCTCAGAATACATGAAAAGAATATGCGTGCTCAGAGCTGCTTTTGTGTAGCCACTGGAACCTGGATGATTGCAGGCCATCATCATGCAAACTTTCTGATCGAGCAGAAATCTCAGCTGCTTTTGAAAGGGGCAGTCCCACCATGCCCTCAGCCTCAGACTTCGCTGCTGCTTGCGCTGTACACGCAGTAATGTTCTTGATGCTGTGTGCTAAGCCAGATGATGAGGCTTCAATAATAATCTTCTGCTGTGTATTATCTTTTTTGCCAGGGGTCTTTTGGAAAAGAGAAAGATTTTTGCATGGACACTAAACTGGAGTCCAAGTAAGCAGTCTGATGCTCCATAGTGTCATCTGCAGCTTGAAAACAACTATTGCATGGGGCCTGATTTTATTGCCATTGAAGTCACTGGCATCTCAACATTTTCGGTTGTATTAATGTTTATGGCATAATTGCCAATTGGGCATGAAATTTTAGCCTCAGGTCACACATATATATCTGAAGTGATTTTGTACTATTCAAGTAAGTGTTCTTGACCACCATTAAAAGCTCTCATTTCTGTAGCAATGGACATTAGTGAAAATTCATAGTTCTTTGCTCATTATTCAAAAGAATACCAATGCTTTCTGTAGTATTTGACATAATGTAACGGTAAATTATAAGTTAATTTCCTACCTTGTTAAAATCCATTGCATATAGAGGAATTGTACCCAAGTTGAATGTATTCCTATGCTACCAAAACAGATTTAAATCTGCTAGCCAGTAATTGTTTCATATAACAAAAAATAGCAGTCTGTTAGAACCAAGACATTTTAGAGACACCGTGACTTGGCAGCGTTAGCAAAACAACAGTTAACTGAAGAGGAGATTTTTTCTGTGCTAATAGAAGTGATGCAGTGTCACAATTTGTAAATTCAGGAAACATATCTTCTAAAAACAACTCTTAAAACAACTATACACCTCTCTCAAATGTAGGATTCTACTGCTGGGTTTGGCTTCCAGGATCATAGAAACAGTAGTACCTGTGCTCCTCTCAAAAGAAATTTGAGTTTAACTACACATGCATCTTAGTGGAGAAAAGAGACCCAAATGTGACAAAAAGGAAATTGTTCTCATCTTACAGAGTTTGATTAAAGCTTTAGGCATAGAGCTTTTTAAATGACAAATGCTCAATGAAATAATATTATGTCTTTATACTCCAAAGCACTATTAATCTGAGGTTTCAGGACTTTAAGAAATGTTAATTAACTAGTTACCATTCATGTAAAGTGTGTTAGCATTACAGTCATTTTGTGGGCTGATAACTGAAGCATGGAAATATTAAGTTCTTCAGAAAGGATAAGAGTGGGGTTCTCTTCTATGTGTATTCCCTATCAGGTATTTACAGAGATGTTAATTGCTTATGAAGTAGTGATCTCCATGGATCTTCCATCAAATTAGTCCAAAAGGAGCAGGAAAAATTTTGGGAGAGACTGTGAACAACTTCAGTTGCACACAAAGCAGGATATTAATGCAGTCTGGAGCTTTATGTTGGATACTTGGGAGCCCAAATATGATGGCTAAGAAGCCAGGCAGTGTTCTTAAGGATTTGAAGCAGTTGTATATTCAAGGAAAGAACAGAGACACTGTTGGCTGTTCCGCAGGAAGGTCAACGTTTGCATCACTTAAATATATTTTTTTCAGAATGTTGCCTGCTATAACTGTGGTAAATAATGTGCAAATTAGGAAGCCACTGTTAGGTCTATCAAAATGCACCTCTGCACAGACCTGCTGAAATCTATTTGTGATTTCAGTATAATTAAAGAATAAGATCACTGCAGAATATGACTCACAATAGAAATTCCATGCAGTGTGGGTATAGGAATTGTTCAGCTAATATACATTTAGCCTAATGTCTTGTTTCTAACAGAAGCCATCAGCAGATGATTTGGAGGAAGATGTAGAAGACCCTTATGTATAATCTGCTGTACATATTAGATCTCAACCTGATCTTAAATCTGTTTTGAATGTTAAAACCCTGAAGCATGGCATTTTCATATATTTCCCACAATTTTTTACTCAAAGAAATCACTAATTTTGAGTATTATTGGTAGCAATTTAACTACTGAATCTCTTTTTGAATCTTTTGAAATGGTTGGTCTCAATGATTTCCCTTAACAATAAGTTTGGTAATATAATTACATGCTTATATTATTTTATTATTGTTATTATTGATTTCACAACACATTTCCTTTTGTTTTCCTGTTAGAGGACAGCAAGAACCAAAGCTCAAAATCTACTCTTTCTGTAATATTAATATTTTTATGGGTTTTTTTTTTGTCACAGATCTTTCAGGCCTGCTTCGTTTTAAGGGTAAAAACCAAACATCTTTCAGTTTGCCTTTTCCCTGGCCTAGGTCATTCTTCTTATCCATCTTTTAATTTCATCTAGCTCTGCAGTATCCTGTATTGAGATCTTTCAGCCTGCATCATTACACTTTCTTCCAGATGAAGATATCAATATTGATTTTCTCTGGCATTACCCAACTTACTCATTATCACCTTTCTTATGCATCCCAACATTTTGTTTACTTGTTTTGACCACAGCTAAGCTAAACATGACCTCAGTCTGTTTTCTAAGCTGATATATTTTTTTAGAATGCTGTGAATCATATAAATAACTTCTTTCCTTCCATAGAACAATACTTACCAAAATTGAGTTTTTCTTGCCATCAGCCTGCCCATGTGATATTGTCTAATTAGGTCTTTTGAAGTTCTTTGCAGTCATCTCTAACTGTAGTATAAATAACCTGTCATCTACAGATTTAGCTGCTCCTTTTTCAGATCTTTGCTTTCGTTCCAGATCAGTAATAAATATATTAATTCACAGAGAACTAATATTTTACTTAGTAAAACTGCTAATATAAAAATTTCTAGTTTTAACAATTTTTGTGTCTCTGAGAAAGTTAGTGCATTTCCCACCTCTGTTTTAAACTTTATTGCCATTACCCAATTTAGAATGCCAAGTAATTAAAATATGGTGGCTTAATGCTTATTTATACTCTGCCTCCCTTTTTCATAGCAGAAAAGCTATTTGTAACAATAAGATACTTACAGAAAATATCTCTATTATGCACATAATAGGAATTTTTTTCCCACCATAGTACAATTTATGTTCTTAGGATACCTGTGGTATGGGGGTTTTGGCCCACATAATTATTTCTTAAAAAGATGCCTTATTTTAAAAAAAGTAATTTCAGACTTTTAAAACTTGAGTTTTACGTGTATAAAACAATGAATTTGGTGCTTTGGAGAAATCTCTAGTATATTAAGGGTGACATCTTTAAAAAATGTTGATTATTAACAGACAGCCACCCACCCACCCATCCCCCCCAGTGAAACTACTGAATTTCCCATTACCTTCAATGGGTAAAGAGATGGGACACCATTGATGGCATTCAAAAACACAGCCCCGTGTATAATCATCAAAACAAGTGATGTGCGTAATTTTTTTTCAGAACGATTATGTTTGTGTGACATCGTTATGAGAGGACTTTAAAACAAGGTCGTAACCACTTTGCAATTCCCTGGTAAGGACAGAGGGAAGTCCATAGGACCGCCATACAGATAGAGAATACTCAGTGCAGTATTGCCATCTGTTGGTAACTGCTTAGCAAAGCTGCAGAAGAAAAGCCTTGGACGATGCACGGCCGCGCTGATTTGCTGTAGATGATTCGTATTTTCTGCTTCCGAGAGGCTGCATTTCCTTGGCAGGGCATTTGCCCTGGGCTGCTGCATTGCTGGGGAACTGGCTGGACAGCACAGGGGGCCTCTGGATCCCAGCTCTGGCCCAGATTATTCAGACCCTCTTCCAGATCTGAAGCTACTACCTAGGGCAACGTCTGCCAAGACCAGGCAGGTCTGTAGCAGGAATATTTAAGAATATCCCCCCCACACCTCTGAGACGGAAAGAGAAGGGAGTGGAATCTGCAAAATTTATCAGTGTGAGTTTTAAAACCCGTAAAACCTTGGACAGATAAAAAACATATTAAAAACACAGTTCTACTTTCTAGGCAAGAAGTGTCTGCGTATCATTAATCTAACCAATGGCAATACTTTTTAGTACAAAAGATATAGCGCAAGACCTGGAATTAGGAGTGTGGAGTTCCAGTTCCAGTGACTCATTAGGAAACTCTCAAAGAACCACACAGAGGTTCACTTTTTCAGCACTGCCAAGCTGAGATGCTCTGCAGCAAGTTTCAGGAGTGCCAAGCCTCTGTATGGTGGATTCAAGATCTGACACCTCTGCACAAGATCCATAAATATCCCTATTTCCTGAACATGCACATTCCAAAATTTTGTTCTATCTAATGACCCAAAAGTTCTTATGAGGACTATATGAACCCTACAATTACTGCAACCAAACAATTACTACATACAGAAATTAATTCCAATAGACAAGCGATAAAACATAGAAAGAATTAGCAGTGGGAGCCTTAAACAAAGTAATCACCACTTGTGATTGCTGTTCTGACCATCAAGAAAGACTTAAAAAGCATTCTGAAAAGACAAGCCCAGGAACAAAAATGACAAGGCAGAAAAAACATGGATATAATGGAGATATTGATTTTACAATACATTGACATTTTCCACACACGTACTACCTCATGGCCCAAAGGAACTGGGTGTAACTGCTGTGCTCCGTTCTGTGTAAGACCCATATTACTTCTGCCCTTGCAAGTTTCTTCCACTGTTGCAGATGCCAGGTACCCTTTTTTCCTCTCAAATTGTTTAACTGATTTACCTAGCAAAGTTAAATTCAGAGCAATTTCTTCCCGTCTGTCCTTAGCATGAAGTTTGCACTCTCTGTGACAGATCTGAAGGCGTTTGTATCTGACTATCACAGTCTGACTAAAAAGATTACCTCTCCTTGCAAGCTATCCCTTTCTTAAAAATTTAGGGCACTTAAATTTAGTAGAAAAAAAATGTAGGCATAGATGATCAGCTCAAGTATTTGAGAATTAGTACATTGACACAGTCAGTTCTGACCTCAGATTGCTATGCGCTTTTTTCCTGAAGCCTGCTCCAATCTCAGAAAAAGTACATTTCTTTGCTGATTTGACTGAGCTCTATTCCACCCAATTCACTGTAGAGAGTGTGCATTCAGGTTTGTCCCACTGCTAAAACCAAAAGCTGATGGCTGTGAAGCACTCTGCAAATCTGTGTCCTTTTGTATTTGAAACCTGGAACTGGATTTGAAAGTCTGGTCCCATTTCTTATTATCAGTCCTCAGAAGAATCCATTCTACTATTTCCTCTGTGGCCACTCAAGTATTTTGTTTCATTAGTGGAAAACGAAAGCAGGATTCAAGACACTACTTTTGTTTGCTTTGATATCATAAAGTAAGTTAGTGCAATGGGTTTAAATGGAAGTGGAGTTATATATGAAAATTTTTTATCATGCCAGAAAATTTCAATTAGGGGAAATTAGCCACTTGGTTCTTTCTGATAAATTAATCATAGAGATTATCTATTAAACGTGCCACTTAACCTTTCTGGCGTAAGTGCCTGAGGGAGTAGTATTTAGGCTCTCCACATTCATTTGGAAATATTAATTTCTATGCAGCTGTCTTCCAAAATGGAATTTTCACTTGTCTTTTTTATAAGTAGGTCATTGTGCAGCTGTTGTTAATAGAGGCTGGCATTTGTAAAATGGTAAATCCACCATTGTACCCTATCAGTCACAAAATTTATCTCCATCAATTACAGAATATCCTTTACTAAAAAGCCTTTTCTCAGCCCCAAAGGGTGTCGTCCCTCGCTATGATAGCCTTTGGCCTTTTTGGAATGGCAATGTGTTTCAGCCGGTTATTTTGCAAGAGCTGAAGCACCACTATGTTCACACTATCTGTCTTCCATTAGTTTAAGGTTTTGCCTTGACTCTACATTATCGCTTCCATCTACGTTAGAGCTGCCTTAAAATTAATCTTGAGGGAAATCGGTATGACAGCTATCAGCTGTCAAAGAAACAGCTGTCTCAACTTCTGAACCTCGCAGGTCCAAATCCTCCTTCTACCCTCTACAATGAAATCAATTGGCCTTTTCAATGTAGACAAGGCCTTACTGTCCCTGTAGTGGTCAGCTGTTGCACAGCTTATGGAGAGACAAGCAACTCCTGGAACAGCTACAAACTCTATGCTGTGGTCTTTAAAGATTAGAATTAGGGCTTTGACCTCGACATCTCTTTCATATGTCATAAAATTTGCATAGTCTGCTGCAGGTATAGTTTGAACTCCAGAACTCTCTGAGGTGTGTATACCCTGCATCCTAGGGAAAGAAGAGAGGAAGTAAGAAAGTGCTGGCACCAAAGGAGATCTAATAAAAGAAAATATGAATGGCAGATAATTTATAAACTTTAAGGTTAATGAAATGAGAGAGAACATCTCAAAATCTTAGAATAAAGTGTTACAAAAGAAAATAAATGGAATTTACATTATGTGAGCAGCAAGCACATTAGTTATGGGTAACAAAATCAGCGTTTTAGAAAGTGGAATTAGTAGCAAGGCAGTGATGTTAGTCACAGTTTGTCTGTACTGTGAACTAGAATTAATACATTATTGATTACCTTATTGATTACCTGAGCCTATACATTCTTGCACAGACACAATTAAGTATGAGAAGAATGCTTGTAGATTTGGGATGTGAAGCCAACAAAATCCTGCTGACTTTGGGTTTGGGTTGGATAAACTTGAAGATCTTCAAGGTTTAAGATCTGGAGGATTTGGAGACAATCCAAATAGCACAAGGACTATGATAAAAAAAGACAGGGAAGGGGAAACAAAATTGAAGACAGTTGTGTTGAAACTTGGACTGAGGTACAGTTGGGCAGTTGTGCTGCATAAGGACACAGCATTCAAATTTCATATGAAGAGGAAAAGAACAATTACAAGATTCATGACTGCTGCATAATCAGAGCAATAAGAAGCTACAGAGCTATACTCTGGTTCAGTAGTTTGGAAAGGAAGTAGAAAAGTGAGGTGGCCAGAAAAGAGAACTATAGTAATGAATGAGGATTTAAGAAAGGAATCGTTGAAAGACATTTTAGCAGGTCATGTAACAAGAGGCAGTGAAATCCTGAATGTGAAGAGAGTAACACCTCAGATACTGCCCAAGTTTTACAGTGAAAGGCAGGACAGGGGAATTGCCAATTTTGAAATAATAAAAGCAGAAAAGTAGAAGCAAAATTGAGACATCATCACCATTTAAGAAAACAACAGGATAGCTGGGAGGACCTGTGAGAGAAGTGAATGTAAATTTGTATACATGGCAGACCTTTGGCTTGAAGCTAATCAGTAGAAAGAGGTGAAGGTGCTCTGAGAACAATGACAACTGGTGATAGTAGGAGGGAAACCCAGGAAAAATGTGTCTAAGGGATCTCTGGGTTTGGCAGGGATGTGGTGAGACCACTTTAATGAAATCCCATTTGCCCTGATTTGAGAAAAACCAGACAGGTGAATCGGGAGCATTTCATGGCTTACTATCAAATACTATCAGTAAGGTTAACATTTTAAAAACGATATTTGTTCTCTCCCTATGACTAATAGATATTTATTAAGCCAAAGAACATTACATCCTGGGTTATAGCATGACTATGAACAGGAGTCTAGGATTATTGGGGGTTTTATCCTAAAGGCCTTAAAAAAAAGGAAGGAAAAGGTGTAAAGTTTACATGGCAGTGTGCATGATGACCTAAGTGCCTTCTTAAAGACTTACTAGGCACTTGTGTGCTTCTTTGTGGAAGTTGCGTCCAACTGTTACTTTGTTGTTTCATTTTCCTTCCTTATGTGAATGCATGCAGGGAACCACATGCACTGGTGGATGGTCAGGTAGATTCAGGCAGCATGAGAGAAGCAGCTTTGCCTTGGAGAAGTTGCCCAAACCTAACATTGGCAGGGATGAGCGTGGCCTCCAAAAATGTAAAAAAAAAAAGGAAAACGTATCAAGTGATTAAGATTTATTTCGCTGAAGAAAAAGACTTTGGCCTATTAAACAGTTATTTTAAGTCTGAAAAAAAGCTTTGGCCTATTAAACAGTTATTTTGAGCCTGAAAAAGCAAACCTTAGAAACAAGCCAGTGCAGGGTAAGGAAGGACCTTTTTTTAGACTGTCTATTATCACTGTACTAGAGGTAGACATGTGCTAATGTAAGTAAGGATCAGTTAAGAATGTTTTTTTGTTTTGCAGCAATGAAAAGGTGCTGATTCTGCTGCTTAAGACTTAGGCTGTGATTTTAGTGATCTGAGTCAAGTTCATGCTCTGTGACTGATTTAGGCCCAGAGCCATAAAGGGGCTTAGGTGCTTAAAATATGACTTGACTGGGATTTATTGACCTAAGCCGCAGAGTGCAATCTCTGGAACGTGACATACTCCTTTACATGCCCATGTTTAAACAACATTCTGCTTTGTGCCCAGAACAGCCTTTTTTTTCCCCAGAATGGTGCAGCTGCTCGCCTGCCTGCCCCGGCCTGCCTTCGGAGCGAGCGTGCCACCGCGCGAGAGCAGGCCCGGCCGCGCAGGCTTCCAGCGCCCACCACCGCAGCTCAGGCGTGTAAGCTCCTTATGTAATGGCTGGGGGGGAAGCCAAGGGTTTGGGAGCGCAAACCAGAGCAGCCGACATGTCGCGCAGGGGCCATCTCTGGTAACGGGTAGATGATGCTGGCAAAAAGGACGGGCACCCCTTTGGGGGGTTTGGATGTCTAGCGCAGGTTTCAGGGTAGCATTGGTGCCAGGCTGGGGCTCAGAGCTGCGCCCCTACCCCGAGGCCTGGTGTTGGGCTCTCAGAGCGAGCCGCGCTTCCCTCACCAGCTCCCCCAGCTCCTTCGTCCCCCTCAGCCACGCTGCGTCACGCAGGACCAGACCGTGGGGCCGACACGGGATAAGAATAACCCCGAGACGAGACACTATTCGTAACCTCATCAGCTCCCTGCGCACCTACACGAGCAGCGGCCCTGACAGAACCGCGGCGGCTGCCCGCGGGCGGCTGGCGAGGCAGGGCTGCTGGGTAGGCAGGGCGGCCGGCGAGGCAGGGCTGCTGGGCAGGCAGGGCGGCCGGGCAAGCCGGGCTGCTGGGCAGGCAGGGCGGCCGGCGAGGCAGGGCTGCTGGGCAGGCAGGGCGGCCGGGCAAGCCGGGCTGCTGGGCAGGCAGGGCGGCCGGCGAGGCAGGGCTGCTGGGCAGGCAGGGCGGCCGGGCAAGCCCGGCTGCTGGGCAGGCAGGGCGGCCGGCGAGGCAGGGCCCGCCGAACGGCTGCGCCAGCTCCCGCCGTCCCCTGCGCCCGCCGCCTCGCACAGGTGCCCCGGGGCGGGGAAGGCGCTCTCCCCGCAACGCGGGGTTTACAGCCGGGGTGCGCTGCGCTGCACAGCGCCGAGGGCCGGCGGCCCCTCCGCAGCAGCCGCTCCCCCTGCCCACCCCGCGGGAGGCCCAGCCGTTGCGAACGCTGCGGGCCTCAAGGCAGGCAGGCAGGCAGGCGGGCAGGCAGGCGGGCAGGCAGGCACCCGCCGCCCCCCGCTCGCAGGGAGCCGCAGGCGGGCTGGCCGCTCCTCCCTCCCCGCTGGCACGGCAGTGAGGGAATCCCAGCGCCCAGCGGGGCGGTCCGCAAAGGGGAGGGGGCCGGGGCGGGGCCGGAGGCAGGAGGCCGAGTCACCGCTATAAAGGCCGGGGCGGCGGAGGTAGCTCCGCTCGCCGTGCTCGCATCTGTGCGGTAGCTGTGTCCGCCTCGGCCCTCCCTAGCCGCTAACATGGCGCTCTCCGGCGACCCCCATTTCAAGAAGCTGGTGGAGTGGCACAAGGCGAACTCCTCCAAGCTCGTCCTGCGGCAGCTGTTCGAGGCCGACAAGGATCGCTTCCAGAAGTTCAGGTGAGGCCGGGCAGCCCCCGCCCGCCCTCCCCCGCGGCTGAGCGGGGCAGCCGCCGCCCCTGCCCTCCCCGGCGACCGCCGCGGCCCGCCGGGCCCTCGGGCTGCCGGCACGCCGGGCACTTCCGCGTGGGAGGCCCGAGGCTGCGTGGGGCCGGCTCCCTCCTTCCCTGCCTCTCTCCCTCAGGTGGGCGCTGCCGCAGCGCCGGGGCCTCGCCACGGGCGGGAGGGATGCGGAGCCCTGGCGGGCGCCGCGTTTTCCGCGGGGGCGGGCAGAGCCCCCCGCCGCCCCCCTCCGCTGCCTCCGGCCCGTGGGGCCCCGGGTGGGAGCGGGGCCCGGCGGGGGGGGCACCGCGCACACGGGCGGCGGCTCTGCCCGCTGCCGCTCCCGCCGGCGTGCGGGGGTGGGGGCCGGGGGAGGGCGGCCGCCGCTGGCTGAAGCCGCGCCGGGCGGTCGGAGGCCGATCGCAGGCCGGGCACATGCGCCCGGGGCCTGCGGCGCCCGCCGGGAGCGCGGCGTGGGCGGGCGGGAGCCCCTCCGCGGCGCGGGGGGCAGGTGCCGGGCGGGGGGGCCGCTCCTTGGCAGCCCCCGAGGAGGGCGGCCGGGCGCGCTTGTCCTTGACTCAGCCTTGCAGCTGGGTACGTGCCGGGAAGCACAGCGCCGGGCTGCGGCTCGCACAGCGGCATTGTGGGTCCTTCGTTTCGCAGTCTCTCGCACCCGTGCGCTTAGTCATGATTAACTCCGCGATAAGATAGCCAGGAGCCATCCATCCGTGTGCCTCTACCTGTTAGCAGCACGGCGGTGCCTGCCCCTGCCCTCAGCTGGGGAAGGGGGAGATCTTCAGTGGGTTTGGCTCTCCCTTGTCTCATGCTATCCATGTTACAGAAAATGCATTGCAACATTTTTGCTAGAGGAGGAAGTAAGAGGTGGAAGCGGTATGGTAACGTTCAGCGGTTTCATCCTGTAAAGTAGGACTAATGTTTTCTGTGCGCTGGAGACTGCTGAGAAGTCGTGTGTGTGGTTCCATTGTTGGACTATACCAGCAATCTGAAAAGTCATACTATGTAGATGCATCCCTGGCTTGAGTTTTAAAGTGAGCCTGGGTAATATGGATACAGTGAGCTTCTGTTCTTGAGTGTTGATGTGAGACTTGTTGCATATATCGAGCTTTTCATTAGTGTCCCAGGTGTAAAGTGACTTTTCTTTCCTTTTGAGCTTATTAGATGCTTCTTAAGTTAAACATTGCATATGAAGTCCTGCATACCAGTATATGAGAGTTAAAATGTCATTTGCATTGATGGAAAAGGTATGCTAAATTTTGGAGTATTGACTTAATTTGGCTCTTCTAACAGGACTTTTTATGCTGTTAAAGAACTTAATATTATCTTATACAAATCTACTAGCTCTTCTCTAATAGTGCTAGTTCTGGTTGCAAGTTTCCCTTATCTCCAGTATATCCCAAGAGACTGAATTTGGTAACACCCTTGGAACAAAGGAAAGCTGAAGCAAAGTAGCTGAATAAATCAAAAGGTATAATCAAGAGGCTTCTTATAAGGTTCCTCCCTGAATGGCTTGAGCAAGAAATCTTACTGGGGATAGCACTGCATCTTGATCTCATTGGCTGTCACTTTAATATTATCCAAGCTACTTTAACCATAAAATATACGCTCGCAATCTCAAATAGCCTGTATTTAATTGCTCTTGTGAATGGGTAATATACTTTGACTTTTTTGAGTGTTACACTGTCACTGTGTACCATTAACCAAAGAGAAGGTATTTGTCAACTGTTGTTTCAGGCACACATACTCATCTCTAACATGTTTTCTCCATGCTGAAAGTAGTCAGAGTGTCTCCTAGAATCTGTTCATCAGACTTCTTGTGAAATGTTCTTTACCAAGGTTATCTGTTTCAAATAGCTGCCCAACTTAATGTCCTTTTGTGCTGCCCATAAGGATAGGAAATAGTTGAAGTTTACTTTATCTTAATCCTTTCTTTTCATTATTTCAGTCCTGTTTCCTGATAAACCAACACGTTCTAGACTACCATGAGAACTTTCTCATAGCAAAATAAAATTGCAGAACTTAACTGGGTTAGTTTGACAGATCTGCTTGTCTGCTTCTCACTGATTGCCCCTGTATGAGCCAGATCAGCAGGATGGTGGTAGTTAACATCTGTTGAAGGCCTAAGCAGTCTGGAGGCTTGGCCACAAGGTCCTCTCTGTAGTTTACACCTTTCTCCTCATGTGAAATTAATCTTTATGAGTACACTTCAGTTAGTTTTGCTAGGTATTATCATAAAATCATTGTCTATCTCTCTTTAGAAGGAAAAGAGAAACTTACACCCACGTAAAAATGCTTCCTGATGCTGGTTCTGGAGAAATTTCAGACTTGTGCAAATAATTTTTAATCTGAATATTTTATCTCTGAGCACAAGTATCTGTTTAATGTTGTTATAAGAACCTTACAGTCACTGATTGTGTCCTACAGAATATACATAGAAGATTCTTTCTTCCTTTTGTACTTTTTTTTTCCTTGGAATTTTTATATCCCGTTTTCCTGATTGGGAGTGTAGTCAAACCTGTAAGGTACACATTTGGCTTTCTCTGCTACCGAAATGTAAGGTCTGGTAGGAACAGTGGGTCTTAACAACATGGGTTGTTCACTAGAAAAACTCTCCTAGTTTTGAAGGGGTTAGAAGTGATATGATGCAGCCATTCTAAAACTCAGCAGATAATAGATACCTAGATGCTGATTAAGGCACTCTTGATGCAAATAGCTAGTGCAAGATATAAAGCACTAGTGTTGCACTCCTGCTAGTTGGCTTGTCCATTGCGAAGGATCAGAAAGAGCCTCCAATCTAAATGGAAAACATGCCACTAGGGAATCCATGTGTAATAATGCATTTAGGGGTTGCATACAGCATCTTTAGTTTGTGTTTAGATGGGAGATAAAAATCACTCTGAGATGCTGCAGGTGACCACCTGATTAAGGGCTCTGCATCACTTAAATGTGGATGTGGCCTACGTGACAAGGCTCTTGTTCCACCTGGGTAGTGCTACCATTAGCTGCTGCATTGCAGAATGGGTAATGTAGCAGAATGCAGCTGAGCTGCAGGGTTTTGGGCATCTGTTTAAGTAAAGGATGGATCTCTTAGTGTAAGAGTTTAAGATGAGATCACATTGCATGCTGTGTGTTCCACCTTGTGTGTGGGAAGCTAGATTTGGTAGCCGTTGCTTGCTTTTTTTGCATGAAATGTCCTGGGATACCATCTTTCTGCAGTTTCGTCAAATGAGTAGTGATTTGAATCCAGCCAGAATTTCATGGGATACTTTGTCTTCTAGGTCCAGTGAGACTGATTTTTATTCATATAAGTAAAGTAACAATGAATTGCAGAAATAAGGCATATCTCAGGTAAACATCAAGAAAAAATTATAAGGATCTTGTGTTCATGGTGTAGAACACTGCAAAAGACTATCTTTCTATATTAAACTGTAGATGAGAATTTTAAGACTTCTGCTTCTGTAAACTGAAGAAGTATTAGTAATGGCTTTGCTGTATCATTAGTAAAGTATGTTCAAATCTGAGACCTGTCTGTAAATAATTGCATCAAATCTCAAATAGAAAGACTTGCAGGATTCTTATTTTTCTTCTGTACTGTATCAATACATTTGGCAGGTGAGAGGTAACAGTCCTTCCTTTAGCTAGCCATATTCCAGGTATCCTTGCACTGGATGGTCAGGGTTTCAGGATTACTGTTTGCAGTACACTGAAGAGAAGGGCGATTAACAGTGTTGATGCTGTTTTTCCCTACTTGCCTCGTGTTCTTGCCTATAAAAGAAACACTCTTCTAAGATTGTGCTTGAAGACACCTTCCTTTCCTTATTTAGTGTCTCTTGTATTTTCAGACCAGAAAAAGGACGTTCCTGTGTTTTTCCTGAAGTTAATGAACCCACCCAAATGTGTAGGCCTTGCTGATTATTTCTGTTATTGCAAGTTCGGCTCCATTTTTCCTTTGCAGAATCTTGCCTGCTCTGTCACATTATATGTGTTTGGAATAGCAATTATGCCACGGTTTGTCCCTGTGAAGTCTCTGGCATACATGGTCACTAAAATAACAGTGCATATTTCTGTGCTCAAGTATTGGGAAAGAAAAAGCAGGGGAGATAATGAACAATGCAGAAACATTGAGGATTTAGATGCATGTAATTTCCTGTGGCTTGCACACATGGAGCAAGAGTGAGAGTAAGGTATAAAAGGCCTTCTGTGCCTTTTATAGAAGACCTACTGAATTACTTACAGAACTTTGATTCTTCAGTTTAGAGTAAATGTGTATATTTGGCTGTAAATTAGTGCAAAGAAGAAATGGGTAGAAAACTGCTGTAAAGGACTAGAGGGACTGTAGAACTTATCACATAGAAACAAGGCTAGTAAATACAAATGGGCTCACTGGATTTCTATTTGACTACCATTTCTGTGTTTCATCTCAGATGTAAACCTAAAAGTGCTTGTATTTTGACGTTAGGTTATAGCTTTCACATGAGGTTTAGTTAAATAATTTGGAGACTTCCACTGAGTCAGTGAGGACAGTGAGACTACACCATGTACAAATGGGGTTTAATGCTGCATAGTAATGGACAGAGTGTTTCTGTACATTAAGTTGTATAGATTTTTAAATCAGACTTGTTCAAGTCTCCGTATAAAAGGATGACTGTATTTGTTGAAAGGGTCTGTAGGAAGACAGTTTAATTTTTTAGCAGCAAAAGAATGTGGTAAGCTTTTTACTTATGATATATTAGGAAAAAGCTAATTATTGTTAGAGAATGGTAGTGGCTCAGTGAAAACAGAATGTGATTGTCCAACTGTGCATTAAATATACTTCATTGTATTTGGACTTTAATAAGCAGAAAGTGGACACTATAATTCAGCTTGTTGAAAACCATGGTCTTCAATTAAAACAACATACTAGTAAGTCATTTTATGAAACTTGTGGGGCAAATTAGTGCCTCAGGTCATCTTTACTAACCTAATATAATTAGGATTCCAATTACTTTGTAATCTGTAGAGGAGTTATCATTGGCTTAAAACAGTCACTCTTCAGGAACATGCAATTAAACAACCTGTTTGTTTTGACAGCTTGACTCTGAATACCGATCATGGGGATATCTTACTGGATTATTCAAAGAACCTTGTTACAGAAGAAGTGATGAAAATGCTGATGGAAGTGGTAACTCTAACATGTTGAATTAATAAACCAAATAATTTTTTAAAAATGTTAACTTCTACCTGCAACTGATTATTCTAGCATTGCTTATATACATTTAGCTCTGGATTTGAGACACCATCAAAGTTAAAAGGCATCTGTTTACAAGTCTTGGCACTGTTCAAAGTCTTGCACTGTCATTTAGCCCCAAGGTACAAGGCCATTTTTCAATGTGCAGATCTGTTTCTTGTGCTGAAAAGATTTTTGTCTATGTAACAGACCAACTGGCATATGGCACTGTTACTGAGGTCTGCCGTAAAATAAGAGAGATTCATATAAAGTTGTAAGAGAAGGTGATGTCTTCTATACCTGCAATTGAAACAATACTTCATATGTCATGCAGTCTTAGTTTCGAGATTCATTTGCAGTTGCATGTATTTTAAGAAAGAAGTTTGTGTCATTAACTTCAATTTAGCATATTTACAACCCTTCCTTAGCTATTGGTTCAGCCGAAGGCATAGACCAGATAGGACACAGATTCCTAAAAAGTGAAGAACTAGCAAAAATAACCATGGCAAAATTACTTTGGCTACTCTTCCATTTTAAAAAAAAAAAAAAAAAAAAAAATTAGAAATTCCAAGCTGGTATAAAGAATCATTAATGAATCCTGTAGCAGTATGACAAGATGAAACTGAGTAATTAAGATGGATTCATTGCATCTTGGTCATTCACCACATGTTACTGTAACTTCTTAAGGAAATAAACAGCCTGCATAAAAATACTTGCTTTAAAATAGGAGAATCGATTTTTAAGCTAGAATCTAGTGGGTCTTTTAATCTAGTATCATAATTTTTGTTTCACTGTCTTACGTGGTAAATGTTCACACCCTTTAATGTAGCTGGACCTTTGTAGTGCATGTTGACTTCCTACTATTTTTAAGAGGAATCTATTTTTACATTTCTCAGGCAAAGTCAAGGGGTGTGGAAAGTGCCAGAGAGCGCATGTTCAGTGGAGAGAAGATCAACTTCACTGAGGTAAGGCTATTTCTGTCCATGGTTCTTCCCCACAGTTGTGCTTATATATTATGAATGTGGGTGCATCTGTGTAAGAGAAGTCTTGAAAAAACTTGGTCTAATTACTACTTTGGAGTGCTGAGTGGTTGTAATGTTTGCTGCATACTAACAAGAGAAATTTTTACAGCTCTGACAAAAAGACAGAAGAAAAAGTGTGTAAATGAAGCTATTCAATCCTCCCTTCAACACACATCTTACTTTTTTCAGAGATTTTGGTGGGTTTTTTTCCTTGTCTTCTCTTCCCTCTTTTGTAGAGGAAGATGGGTTAGGTCTTGCAAAGGGCATGGAGTGGAGTGTTGCATTCCAGGTGTCCCTTACATGCTTTTGTCTAATGTCAGTGTTCATAAAGCTTAGTAAACTGCCTACAAAGTTTTAGTGAGGATTGTGTAAGACTTTCTGCTTTGGGTTGTTCATGCTACTTATCTTTGGGTATGTTTAACAGTAGAAACTGTAAAAAAAAAAAAAAAATCTTGGGAAATCAGCTACCTATTTCAGTAAGAGGATAGTATCTTCTTTTTGTAGATCTGAAGGTTGTAATTATGGTTAAATCTTCACTAAAATGTACAGAAAACCAACTGTACCTTTTTTCTGAAATTAAAAATAGGATGAAAACTGGAAACTCAATGGTATAGTGTGATTTTATTAGTCTGCTTTAAATATTAAAGGCTATTTAGTATGTCTGAGGTAAATTCACAGAAATCAGTATTTCCTTTGACTTCGTTATTGACCGATTTAGCTGTTGCATAAGCTGTTTGCTTAAAATAATGCAGCAGTTGGACATTGTATTGTTTGTGAATGCTACATGTATGTAAAAGTGCCCAGACAGAAACAGATAAAGCTTCACTGGAGAAATGGTTCCTCTTCCTTCTGTATTAATGCGTTCAATTCACAGATGTAATTCTAGTTAGTGAAAAAAGGAAGTGGGAAAAGGGACTGATAAGTCTTAAATCTACCTGGATGATTGTTTTCTCAGACACTGCCTCTCACTAGCCTCATGTAACACAAATTATTACAGGGTTAGCCCATTGCTGACTATATATGGAGTCACTCCTCGTTCTCTACATGAGAGCAAGCATAGCAGCTGGAGTCTTCTCAGAAGTATGCAATTTTCACAGAAAGCACTTGAACACAATACTAAACTGTGATGTGTGTGGCTTCTGCTAGCTCCTATTTTGCTGCTGTCTTGATATGGCAACTTGATGAGTGTAGAAACATCTTTGTTATCAAGCTCTTTCTCATTTACAGTCAGAAGTTGATGTGGAATTGTATTTGGGTTGTTTATTTTTTTCTGTTTGTATAGAGTATAAAATCAAGTTGGTTTGGGTCTGGAATATAAGCATGTGGACAATGTGAAATTGTAATGAGACCTTAAAAACAGGATGCTGTTAAACAGCGTGACTGAATAAACCTAAAGCAATAAGACAGAAGGGAGCTGCTTAATGGCAAGAACTGACTTGTCCACTATTCTTGTTCAGATTTAGAACATTTTTTAGCTATTTGTCTTAGTATTTAAGACTTGTCTGTATTTGGTGCTGCAGGCATTGGCTGCATGGTGTGTGCTTATGTGGAAATTCTTTATAGTGCACCCAAGTGTGTCATTGCTGGGTGTTTGTCCCAGATGAGTTAAAACTTGCAGCTTGGTATGGCACAAAGACAGTGCATTACAAGGTAACTCATATCTGACCACTTATTATGGGGACAGTCTTCATAGCCCACCCGATATTTAGGAAATACTTCTGTTTAACAGTAGACATCAGGGCAAATATGACTGCTTCTCTTGATCAAGACAAAGCTTCCTTCAAGCCCGATAGTGAGCAGTATTTACCAAATACCATTCCATGTTTGAGTATTGCAGAAAAATTGCCTTCACCCCAAATTTAAGTGGGTACACTTTAATAACTAGCAACTGAAAGAGCTTTTTCATATTCCAAGTCAGTAACCACAAACTCAATGATTTTTGAATTAGCATTTGGTATTTAAATCATAATTTGGCAGTTCATATTGTCTGTGTTGTCTTTGTCTCACAATGCCTCTCATTGTAGCGAGGAACAATGAGGTAGAGCAGACTAATTTTTTAATTTGTTCATTAGTATTGACTAACTCCTTCATTCTAGACTAAAGCTGTTAAGCTCCTGAACAGCAAATCACAGGCCAGATTTCAATGCTTTGACTTGTGTATAACTGTGGAGAATTAATATAATGTGATGCATGCTAACAGATTTTTTTTTTCTCATAACACAACTACCACCTACATATCTGGCATGTAAGTGTTCAGGGAATATTTACTTGTGGGCAGTGGATAGAATAATGTGGCTATTGTATTCCTTGTTTGTCAAGTGTTTAAATACATGTTTGTCTCTTCCTATATGAAATGGACTACTTGGGATAATTGAGAAAATGCCAGAGAAAATAATTTTGGCTGCTTGTTATAATTGATTTTCAGTATCTTCATTAATAGGAAACAGCTTCATCCTTGTATACCTAAAGCATGCCAAAATAATTAAGATCACGGAGTACTGAATATTGTTGAATTCTGAACATCAATTATTAAATGCTTTTCAAGGGATTTTGAGCTTTCTTTTCAAAGTAAACAAATAAGCTATTTGTTTAATTTGCATATTATATGCTTTTGTAAGCCCTCTGCACCGATTCTGTGAAGTGAGAGGGTGATTTAGATAGCTGGTGGTGAGTGTGTGTATACATACACAAGCTACTGCTCTACTAATTCCAGTTAATCTAAAGGATCTTTAAGTCTTGAAGATTGTACTACCTTCTGGATGAGGCACCTGAGGTCCCTGGGTATAATTTGGAAATAGCTTCAACAATTTTTTTCCTTCTTGTTTCAGAACCGAGCTGTGCTTCATATTGCTCTGAGAAATCGTTCCAATGTGCCAATACTTGTAGATGGGAAGGATGTTGTTCCAGAAGTAAACAAAGTGCTGGACAAAATGAAACACTTCTGCCAGGTATAAAGTACCACCATAGCTTATTTCTCATATATTTGTTCCATACCCAGTCAGGTGGTTCTATGTGTATTGTGAAGCATTGATTGTAGGCTGCTTCACATGAATTATTGTGCCCTTGTTTGAGGTTTATAATAGTTCTGGCTCAAGCATGGAGTTGGACCTGGTTTTAGTATGATTCACTCTTCTCTCTCTGTTCCCAGTTGGGTTTTTCTTTAATGGGC
Organism: Pelecanus crispus; assembly: GCF_030463565.1. Classification (NCBI taxonomy): domain Eukaryota; kingdom Metazoa; phylum Chordata; class Aves; order Pelecaniformes; family Pelecanidae; genus Pelecanus; species Pelecanus crispus. The sequence goes on from NC_134650.1 coordinate 37,829,263, forward strand.
TCTCTAGATCTTGCTCTTGTAGCAGTAATCTTGCATTTACTTCAGAAGTCTTGTAAATCATTAAGTACCATTCAAATATTGCCTTATTTCTTCTTGCTAATTTTTCAGCTACTTGACTCTTATCAAGTAGAAACTGCCTCTTAAAATTTGTGTAAAATCAGGAGAGAGGTAGAAGCTCCCAGATCACTTGCAATTTGATTATGCTTTGCTTAAATAGTTTCTTAAAGATCTTCTGGTTTTAGGTCACTTTCCTTTGTGATTCTATTCTGCTTGCACCTTTAGCAGCATTAAAGTTTTTTGTTCCCTATTTAAATACAGCAGTTAACCATTATCTTCAAATATCATTAATTTGTCTTTGATTCTGTACACCTTTAAAATGTAGGCACCTGTCAGGTCAGTTGAGGAAATGCTCTGAATAACTTGATAGAGCACTCTAATGAAGTCAAATTTGTGTGATAAAACTAATTAGTAAAAGCTCACAGAATAGTTTTAGTGCATTTCAAACATGGCTGTGAGGAACTGGGCCGGCTTGGTTGCTGTTGTGAGTCTTATGCAGGTGGTAGTGGCCAATATCACTGCCAACTCATACTTGTTCACCTATACAAAATGAGCCTGGATTATGTCCAGTTCCTAATGGATAAATGCCCATACTTGTTCACCTATACAAAATGAGCCTGGATTATGTCCAGTTCCTAATGGATAAATGCCAAAACCACAATAACTGACACTAATTGGTCTGAATTCGGTAGTTTCTTCAGATAATGTAACAACTGAATGGGCACAGAAATTAAATGGCCTGTTTTCCACTGTAGAGTTTTTAGCTGACTCAGATTTTGGTAGTGCAAAACAAGAGTTTTCACTGGTGGCACCCTCTTTATTGCTAGATGTGGTTTCAATCATCAGAGCCTGTGAATATCACTTTCCATGCAGATGTATCTTCTCTGCAAAATAAAAGTCATGTTAAGCAGTTCCTTTGGAAAGATTAACAAAGATGCTTGTTTCAGTTGACTCAGGCAGATGGGATTTTAAAACTATGGCAACATCATCTACAGGCTACAGGAATGGTATATATTGAAAATGGATTTTCTGTTTGGAAAAACAAAAAACTTGAACATCTGTAGGGAGGAAGAGCAACTATCAGTGTAACCAGGTGATATGTTGTAGAAAAACTGCTTTAGAATTGGGGGATGTATGTAGAAGTGTGCCTGATGCTAGAAAGATTCCTTTTGTGATTGGAACAAATGTAATGCATAGGTGGTACATGATGGACAAAATTCAATGCAGTGTTTTGATATTACTTGATGATTGTAATTCTGTTTGTCCAAACTCTCAGTAACTGTGAAAACAGCAAGAACAGAGCAGAAACCCATACTATGTGCTGTTAAGGTGAAGCCCAGAAATAAATCTTAATGCAAAACATACATGCAATAGAAAACCTTCTTGAATGTTTGTTTTGCCAATAAATATCTATCTCCATGGCTTCATATGTATTTTAATGTCTTCCTGTTTAGTTAGCGAAGTTGCTTCTAACCAAAGACACTTAAAGAAGCCCTTCAGGTTCAAATATCTCACAAATAGTTTAATGCTCAAGATTTTTTTTCATTTTTAGCTTGATTTCTCTTGCCTTTGCCAACACTGTTGTAAATGCTATAGCAGTCCACACAGAAGGAGAGTTTGATCTTGCAGTGTTTTTAAATATGTGCATTAGACTTCTAAGACTTAATGAAGTGTCATCTGGGGCATAACCAAATGTCTGGCTAAGAAGGTAGCTTTGAGTGTAGGCTTTAATGTCTAGAATCTTGAAAGTTGTCTTTGGAGACTTCCTACAACAATGCCTGAAAACACAGCCTATGTCCAGTGTTAGAATCACTAACTTGAATGTAAGTATAAAATAGTAATGGCAATTTTTTTTTTGCCACAGAGAGTTCGTAGTGGTGAATGGAAAGGCTACACTGGAAAGGCAATCACTGATGTGGTCAATATTGGGATTGGTGGCTCCGACTTGGTAAGCTCCTGACTTCTATACATCTTGCGCATCTCTTTGTGCATGTACGTGCTTGCAGTGAAGATAAAATCTAATTGTTGCTTCTATCCAGGGCCCTCTGATGGTAACTGAAGCCCTGAAACCATATTCCAAGGGAGGCCCTCGTGTTTGGTTTGTATCCAACATTGATGGGACTCATATAGCCAAAACCCTGGCTGAGCTTAAACCAGACACTACGCTCTTCATCATTGCATCAAAGGTATGTCTAATACAAGCACTGGGGTGTGACTTTGACTGTAAAGGAGTCAGTCCAAATAGAGATCTGTCCACAGGAAGATCTAGATCAGGGACTTCTAGTGTGGACTATTTCTAAACAGGCCTGTTGTGATTCATCCTAAACTTGCAGTGCAAGCTGGTGTTCCTACTGAAATAGTTAGGGATCCAGAAGCTGAAAATGACTTAACCTGAACAAGTACAACACATGAGCAATTTCATGTTGTCTAGGGTGTATTTCTCAGTCAACACAAGTCTAAGCTTTATTCACAGAAGTTTATTTTACTGTACTTCTCTATGCATGGAATGTAGGATCCTATGTAGTTATTTCTTTGAAACTCATGATCTTCTCGTCTCATTCCTTACTTTTATTTAAGGTTACTTTTGGTCCTTTATCTTAAGTACAGTGTTACTTGTTAACAGTGTTCTGTTTTTTTGCATTAATCTTTTGCATTAAAGAATTGCAGGTAGTTTGGGAATCTTCATTCTGTTTTAGTGTAGTAACAAAATACCTTCACCTAAATAACTTAAATGCTAATTTCCTTGAGCACTAAAAGAAGTAAAGATATTCTGCTGGTAGTTTATAAGATGACACTTATTTCTGAATACAGACTTAATAGCTGCCTTTTTTAAAGTCTTGCCTTGCTAATAACTTATTCTGTGAACATAATTGCCTGCTGTCATCTTCCTTTGAGGAATGCTTCTGTCTTAGCAGAGGAAACTGATGAAGACAAACTTCATAGTTATGTAACTTGGGTTGCCTTCATTTGTAAAGCACAGTAGAACCTTTTTGCTGTTGAAGACAGAATCGGCCATGCTCTATGGTGGTGCTCATTATCTTATCTTGGCAGTACTGCAGCTGAGCAACAACTTACAGAGTAATAAGGAAACTTCACAAAGTAATACTGATGGTCACTTTGAATAATTTGAGTTCAAGGATCACGGTTCAAAGCCTTAGAAGACTGCCAAATTGAAAGAGTAATGCTTTAATTTCTGTTTGCCAGACTGTAGTTAGATAATTGGATATATTTGGAAGAGGATGAATGGCATTTTTTGTTTTCTGTAACAGGCTTGTGTTTCATAATGAAATATTTCTGGAGATAGATGAGAGTAGGTTGAATCTAGTGTTCACCCTTAAAGCTAAATTTTGATGGTTGAGTAAATCAGAATGGTTGTAGATATCTGCAAAACTGCATGACTGAACTTCTGTGCACACTTCATGAAGCAGGAAAATATTTTCCTCTAATCAGCAAAATAAAATTATGGCAAGAGTCTTAGCAGCAATGAGTGTTCCTATGTGAAAGATTAAGAATTGAAGAACCAGAGGACAATCCAGCTAGGTTATCCTGTTTTGATGCTCAATTAGTTCCTTTTTAGTTGAATGGTAAAACTTCATATTTAGTGAAAGACTTAAGGTAGAAAATTTTAGTCTCAAGGTTTTGCATAACAGTTTGGGAGAGGGAAGATAGGAAACGGGGAATAATTAATCTAGTTCAGATACATGATAGTTTAAAACTAGATAGGTAAATCTAGCAACACTAATATTTACTGGGTTGATAAACTTGCTTTTTTGCTGAAATCTGGCAGCAGCTGTCTGTTATGAACATCTAGAATCAATCTGCTCTGATTATCTAGAACATACGATGTTTTAGCAGCCTGAACTTGTTTCAATTTTAAGTACAGTGTTTTACATACTTCCTTGTTTTATGATGTGCAGACTTTCACCACCCAAGAAACTATCACCAACGCAGAAACGGCTAAAGAGTGGTTCTTACATGCTGCTAATGATGTAAGTCTAATATGTTTAGGTTATGTAACAGAATGCAACAGCTTTTCGTTGTGCAGTTTCTCCCTGGTCATTCTGTGTGCTTTGGAGCAGAGCCAATAGCTGCCCAAACATAAGCTGTATAGCTCAGCAAATGCTGTACACACAACATTTCAGTGCATCATGGTTAGTGACAGGCTGTTATGTCCGATCGAAGTGGTAAACCCACTAGTTTTTCATTGTAAGTGGTTGTCATGCATTGTTCCCCTAAATCTTGCCTGTTAAGTAAGAGCATTGCATTTACCTTAGAGCTGGCTAATAATTTGGTGGAACCACTGACAAGGAAATCCAAGAATATGGTGTTTATGTGGCATTACCTGCCAATTCTTGGCAAATCTTTAAAAACTAAAAGGAAGCTATGGTTGGAGTGATCTACTGACATTTCTGTGGCAGATGGCTGTGCTATGAATAGAAACTTTGTATTCTCTCCTATTTCTAACCTGTAAAAGAAAAAAGCAGGTACTGCCTGCTCAGGTTATTAAGATTGTCTTTAACCTGTTCCAGTCAGGGTAGCTGTACTTAGTTTGAAAGCTGGACTTTGAAATTCCTCATTACACTACTGTTGCAGACAACTCATCTTTGTTCACCAAAACACTTACTGAAAGACAAAAGTCTAAATCTGGAGCTTGAGATTAATTGGTAATTCCAGATGTCTTGATCTTTTGACCCTATCTGGAAGGGTAGCACAATTTGTACAAATTCCATCTGCTCCAAAGTGATGTTAGTGATGTTCCAAACTGATAACATACTCTTGAGGAAATAGTGCGCTGCTCTAAGTAGTGGCTGCTTCCAGAGGGCTTCATGAGAATATTATCAGAATATTATCTTCAAGACAGGTATGCTGCCAAATCCCACATTGAATGCAAGTAAGATGATTTCAGGTTGATAACACAAGAATAACTGATGATGGGCAACAGTATTTTGTTTAAATGTAAATGGTAGCAGATCAGCTCTATAACCAGAAATTAAAATAATTAGCATTCTAGATCTAACAACCTGTTTGTTTTTATTAAGCCTTCAGCTGTGGCCAAGCATTTTGTTGCCTTGTCTACCAATGGTGTAAGTATAACAAATCTATTTTATTTTTTTCTATGCACCTTTAAGATAGCTTCATTTTAAAATCCAGTAAGGAAGCCGATCTTTTAAGACACCATTACTTGAATACCAATAGTTAGCCTTTCTCTTGAAAGGAAGCATATTTTTTCTACTGAAAACAACTGAAACACTTCCAGAGTAATGAACTGTAGCAGGATTGGACCTTCATTATAGATTTGTGCTTTTTCTGCTAGAGCTTTAAATCTGAAATTAAGATCTCTTATACTTAAAATGACTGTCCTATTATTAATGAGTGTTACCTGTAATTGCTTAAGTGTGTGTGAATGCAGTTATGTGAACAAATACTGTTCTCCTAGGCTCCTCAAGTGCTGAAGCAATGCAGGTAGTTTGTGTGAATAATCTGTAGCATATGATGAGCATAATGTACCCTGATGTGGTGTTCCATGCAAAAGTATGAAGTAGAAAACCAATAGCAATTAGAAAAAGACTGCAATAATTGAGAGGCTATCAGGTACTGTGGTATGAAGTTCCTTTCTTCCGTTCTGGTTCTGTTAAATGGAAACTGAGTGTCAGTCCAACTTTTACCTGTATTGCCACTCAGATCAGAAAATGAGTGTATGTCATTGATTTTTTTTTTTGAGACTACTGAATAGTGATAGTGATCTCTGGAAATGAAGGTATACTTTTTTCTGATGGATGCTATGTATTTTTAAAAAAGAGGATGTAATTGGGGAATTGTGTATTTAATGGATACCCAACTTGTGGGGTTTTTATTTGCTAATATAAAGCTTTTTAGGAATGTTGGTTTTACTTATGGTGTTCTTACTTTTTTTTTTTATTATTCTAGCCTAAAGTTAAAGACTTCGGAATTGACCCAGAGAACATGTTCGAGTTTTGGGATGTAAGTAAATGTCTACTGTTGTGTGGTAGATGTTAACTGTTAGAATAATCTAACTTGCTTCAGAAAATGTTAACTAGATGTCAGGAAACTGCCAAAACCCCTAAACTATAGCAGTTGTATTCTCTGTACTGAAACATCAGAAAACTTGTAACTAAAGGCAAACTGAGAATGTCAGACAAGCAAAATGGTCTTGTCTCTTGGCCATTCCATTAAAATCCTGCAGTCAAAGGTCTGAAGAGGAGCCTTCTATATTCTTGGCTGTCTAATCAGCTGTTGGGTAACAGGAGATACAAGTCTTAGCTTATTCCTCTGTGTAAGTAGTTATTATAAGCTGTGACATTTGACTGTTGGGGTCTACTGTATATAATCTAGGCCTGTAAAGGTCAAACATCAGAAACGGGAGCCTAATTTGATATTTTATAGCAGATGCATATTTTAAGTATACTGCCCTTAGTCTTGGCCGTTATACTTAAGCAGAAACAGGTTGGTTTGTCTCATTGACTATGTGCCTGACAAACTGTATTTTAAAGCTGCCATTTTGAAATTATCTAGAGCATTACCTTTCTGTAGATAGTGTCATAATCTTGCTGAAGCAGGCTTTACCTATAGAGGAGCGATATTAGGAAAGCAGTTAATACAAGCTGCAAATGTAGTATTTGGAAGTGAACTGGAATCATTAACAGATCTGCTTCAATAGATGTTATATAAATCGGACAAGTGGGGTAACTTCAAAGTCTCAAAAAATGAATACTTAAGGATTCATTAGGGGGCTACTGTAAGGTGCAGGTTCCCTTGACCATGCCATATAATGTATAGTGAATTATCACCAGAAATAATATTGATTTTGCTGAAAATAGTCTAAACACATGCTGCTATTTCCTAATAGTTTGAATAAGTTTGAATTTAAGTGCCTTGCATGTCTCTTATCTAAATCAGTCTCTTGTTTTCAGTGGGTTGGTGGCCGCTATTCTCTGTGGTCTGCCATTGGTCTCTCCATTGCCCTGCATATTGGTATGTATTCCTATGATGTAAAATGCCAAAAATCAATCTGTTTGCTTCAGGACTATAACTATGGAATGCATTAACAGTAGTGGATTGTGGATCAGATTTGGGGCAAATATTATTTTACCCAGCCTACTCTGAGTAGTTGGATGCTTGTGCTAAAAACAATCCGTAATGCAATGAAAACATTGAGATTTTAGTACTGTAAATGCAGTTTTGGAAATTGCCCATACTTAGGTACAAATAGTCACATTGCATCTCTTTAGTCATTTGTGTAGCCAAAAGTGCCTGATTTATGTAAAGCCATGTCAGTGTTGAAAATTAGACATTGCAACTGACACTTCTAAGCTATTTAAGAGTAGGGTATTTAGTTTCTGAGAGTTACAAATACATTAAACATCAAAAGCCTCTATCTCCTGTTCTGCGTATGAGCTCTGTTTAGCACTGTTAACTGTTTCCTTCTCCCATTACTTCCTTTTGTCCCTGGTAGTTGTTCTTCTAGGCTGTCTAGGGCGTGGTGATACAGGAATGCTGTTTCTATCTGCAGTTGATTGTGGAGCAAACATAGACCCTCTAAATTGATCCCCACCTACTTGCATTGTTACGGGATAGCATTGATATTTCTGATGCAGATCTCAAATGCAGGTGGAGAGTACACAGTGAATGTCAAAGAGCTCAAACTGCTGTTTCTTGGTGAGCAGGCTGTTCAGCAGCCTTGCGTTTGTTCCCTCATCACTTATTTCAGATATTTAAAGTCTGAAACCATAATGTCATTTATTTTGCTAAATAAAAGCTGGGATCCCCTTAGACTGAGGTTAGAAGAAAAACATTGGTTTTGGTGTTTTTTGGAATGATATGAATAGGAGTTGTCATGTGTAGAAAAACCTATGTGATCAACAAAATAAACTTCAGTCAAGCACTTACTGTTGTGTCTGCAATAATCTGTTCATCTCTGCTGTCAGACAGATTTGGTGCTGACTGCTGACATGCCAGTCTGTCTGCACTTCTTGCTTTTACATCCTTCATATCCCAAAGCTGGCTTCTGACCGTAGGTAGAGCTGCTGCTTTGATTGCCAAAAACTTCATCACCATCTCCATTTTTCTATATAAGAATCGGGATTTCTGGCTTTGCAGGAAAGGATGGTATTAGTTAAACCACTCGTTAGTGCAAATGAATGCTGATTTAAATACCCTAATTATAGAGCAAAGAAAAATCAGGTGAATTGTTAAGAGAAAAGGGAAGCTGGGGGGGAACCTTTCTCTTTGAGAAGACCTTACAGTTGTTCCTCCTCAGACCAACACAGAAATCTCTGCTGTACTAGCCTTGCCCTGTTTTTTGGGGGATGTCTCTCCCACTGTGGCTAAGTGACTAAGTGTTCAAACTTGCTGAAAATTTTGTAGCCTTTAATACAGAGCCTGGTTTTAATGCCTCTGTTTTCCTTCCAGTTGCTCATTCTGCCTGAATGGGGATTTTAGGCAAAGGTTTTTGAAGTATGTTTCATGAAGTTGGACTTGCTCTAAGTCCAGTCTTTAATCATAACTAAATATTTCTGGCTTATGGGATGCAAATTTCAGGAAAAGTCGAAGTGCAACTTTAAACTCAATTAGTAGCTGGGAGCCTTGCTGTATACAAGGAATCTCAACTGTTTTATGATTGTCTCTACAAGAAAAATCAAGTTAGTCGTAACAGTAAATACAAACTGACTTTTTTCCCTTGTTAGGTTTTGACAACTTTGAGAGCCTGCTTGCAGGAGCCCACTGGATGGTGAGTGTGGGATGCCTATTTCAGATTTGCTTCTCTTAACAGAGTTGTTAGTAAGACAACTGAAAGCAGGTTGGTTCCTAAAGTTCAGCTCCCCATGTGCTCTCAATGCTTCCAAAACAACCATGCTTGGGAAGCTCTCCCTGGATCAAAACAACAATAAAAACAAATTAAGAGTTGGATGATGATTGCTTTATCACAAGTGTAATTCTCTTCCTTTGTCACATAGGATAATCACTTCCACACTGCCCCACTGGAGAAGAACATGCCTGTTCTGTTGGCCATGCTAGGGGTTTGGTATATAAACTGCTATGGATGTGAAACCCATGCCCTTCTGCCCTATGACCAATACATGCACCGCTTTGCTGCCTACTTCCAGCAGGTAAGGCTCAGACAGAGTAAAGGTTTCAAGAGGCAAATACGTAGATATGCTTCTGTCCTTGTTCTAGAACATGAATGCATATTTCTAGATTAAAATTGCAGTCACTTAAATTCATGTAATCAAGGGCCTAAAGAGACTGGTGCCAAGATTGGTATCAGCTTATTTGCTCAGTTAACTTAGATTTTTTTTTTTCCCTCAGACATCCATTATCTTGGTGTCCATAAATTAAGCAGCTGTATCCATGATACTTAAGAAATTTCCATAAATGAGCAGCACTCGTTATGGTTGAACTATGTATGGAAACTTTTACTGATACTGTGTGGTTCTGCAAGAAAGGTGATACTGCCCTTCCATTCTTTTAGGGTGATATGGAATCTAATGGCAAATACATTACCAAGAAAGGCTCTCGTGTGGACTACAGTACTGGCCCTATTGTATGGGGAGAGCCTGGCACCAATGGGCAGCATGCTTTTTACCAGCTCATTCATCAAGGTAAACTGAAACTATTCAATACCTTGTTTTGGAATTAAATTCTGAATGGCTACAAAGCTGGAAGAGTCTGCAGAATTGACACTGGTTTAGAGGTTGGGCTCTTATCTAACCTAGCATCACGTTGCTATGGTGCTCTTAATTAGCGGCTTTAGAAGGCTACAAGATGCAGGTTTCAACTCTACAATAAGGAGTGACAACTGTTTTTAAAGTGACTGAGTCTTCCAGTAACTCTGAAAATGGGGTGAGAATTGAAGACTTTCTAAGACTTCACTGTTGCGGGGTTATTAACATGGCTTTTCTTATAGGAACTCGCATGATTCCCTGTGACTTTCTGATCCCAGTCCAGACCCAGCATCCAGTCAGAAATGGCTTGCATCACAAGGTACTAAGTTCTTTGTCAGGGCACCCATATTTTCTTGTAGGTGAAGGCATTGAAGCTTATTCAGTATTGCAGTGTGCAAGACTTCTAAATGTCCCTTTGAAACTATACACATAGCCTCTGTGAACACTCACAATAGGTTTGAAAATACCTAAATTATAATTACATATTCTATGTAATATATGTAATACAGTGGTATTTTTGTTCTTGAAGAAATTGCAGCCACAGTTCTTGAGGCAGATCAGTGGTGTGGCCTGTTGGCCTACTGAGGCTGGAAAGAGTTGAGCAATTAAGTATTTGGAGAGAAAACTTGTAGGAATTGTAAGGAGTGTAATTCTTGCAGAGTAGGAAGAAGCAAATTCTCAGAGCTGATGAAAACTGCCTTAGAGATGCTGTTGCAAGTATTAAACTATAGGACAAAATTTAGTGAGTATACTAGCACGGCTAGGGTGATAGCCTTCTACACATACTTCTTAACCAGTCCATTTTTTTTAGTTTAATCTATCATCCAGCTAAGGATTTTCAGTGAACCATGTCTAACAAGTTTTTTAAGTTCCATAGGTGGAAACATGTCCAGGTCTACTGGACTTACTGCATTAGTTACTGCATACTTCAGAAAAAGCATGGTTCCTCATTAAATTTCAATCTTGCCAGACTTGAGATTACAGGTGTTATTTAAATTCTGTAATATTAACTTTTTGTCAAGTAACACCAAGTACAGAGAAAGTTTCAGCAGATGACTTCGCAAAAGAAGGGGAGAAAAGGTTTCATTCGATTGTAGATATAGTAAGAGTTTATCTTCAGTGTAATGGGTAGGACAAAACCACGCATAAATTTGCAAGCTAACATTAAGCAGGGCATAGGAAACTAAAAACTTCTACTATATTGGTAGGGATTAGTATATGGTGTGCTGTGAGGATTTTCCTTCATATGGAGTAAGTACATCTTAGTTGGTTACCTTTGACCAATCTTTGCACCTGGCTTTCCATGCATATGGTATAGCATGGGATAAAAGTATAGGCTATACTGGGTGAACTTTGTTCTCGCTGGGAGGCTTGCTGTCAGTTTCAGCAGGGGCAGGATTCTGCAAAACAATTCAGGTTATCTTTGGATACATGCACTAATAAAATAGTAATTGAGTCTCCTGGCACTCTGAGGTAAAAAGCAGTAGTGGGCATTATACAGTTTAAAACTACTACGCATTTTACTGCCAGTGTTAAAAACAAGAGTTGTAACTCTAGACTAGGTCTCAGTCTAGATTCAAACACTAGGTAAGGAAACAGTAGCTTGAGTTGATGTTTTTATTTCTACCTGCTAGATCCTTTTGGCCAACTTCCTTGCTCAGACTGAGGCCTTGATGAAAGGAAAGACTGCTGATGAAGCTCGTAAGGAACTTCAAGCAGCAGGACTGAGTGGAGATGCTCTGGAGAAGCTTCTTCCCCATAAGGTAACCAGGCTTTGGCACTTGACAGCGTTCCTCTATTTAGATACTGCGGTGGTGAGGGCACTGTGTTGGTCTGCTTGATGGAGTTTGCTAGTGGGGCAGTGCCCTCCGGTGGCTGTCAGGTGCTACTGTCGTGACAGCTGTGAAGGTTGTGTTACAGGTTCTACCTTGTCAGGTCTAGTGGAGCAGTCTGTGAATGGCACTCCTGTTAAAGCATGCTGGTCTGGAAGCCTTTTGAGGCATTTCAGAAAAGATGAGCTATCTCATCACTGCCCCATGGATATTGACTTGTATTTTACTTCTTCCTGTAGCCCACAATAGCCAGTAATGGTGCTTGGAGAATTAACATTTTGCCATAGTGTTTGTAATAAAACATGCAAATGATACAATTTTCTGGTTGAAGTTGTCTTTAAAGCTTTCAGGATTTTGTATTTGCTGCTAATACAAATAGTCCAATGTGGGCTATAAGGAAAATATAAATGTCTGGCTTCTGATGTGGGTTTTACAGCATAGTAGATGATAACAATGGAACTCTTGTTTTGAAAGGTCTTTGAGGGAAATCGACCAACCAATTCAATCATGTTTACAAAACTCAACCCATTCACTCTGGGAGCCATCATTGGTAAGTAAATAGATCTCTCATCTGTAAATGCTTGTTAAGACTTTATCAGAAAGTTTATTGATAATTTTCTTTTTCCCCCCCTGCTTATAGCCATGTATGAGCACAAGATATTTGTTCAAGGAATTGTCTGGGATATTAACAGTTATGACCAGTGGGGGTAAGTCTCTTTGATCTGTTTCTTGTATACTTATTTACTGTGGTATCCCCTAATCTGTCATGACTTAGAGAAAAGACAATGAAAAAATAAGTGTTATACTTAGAGCAAATGATTATAGGATAGGTTTAAAGGAAAACAGATTTTCTGGGGATAAGTTACCATGTATCCTTGTTCAGCCATGCATAATGACTTTGTAGATACAACTTTCGCTAAGGACCTTTGTTTAGTTTGATTTAAAAAAAATACTATGAATGCAGAAGAGAGGCAGTAATATTGAGTAAAATAGTCATGTAGGCTGAATGCATGTTCTGAGAATTAGAAAGGGGAAATAATTTCCATTATAGAGGGGAAAACAGAATTATTTTACCTCTAGAAACATTTACTAGGCAGTTTGAATGGCAGCTGTTAAGCAAAAGACTGACCACCTCTTAATTTTCCTATACTGGAGATACAAGAACATTCTTGGCAGGTGTCTTCATATATAGGAATCCTAGGTCTAATGCAGGCTGCACCTGTGACCAGGTTCATGATAGAGCTCCATGTGGAGAACAGCAGCTTCACAAGGAGTTTGTCACTTTGTCGAATTGAAGACTTAATCAGGAGCTAATCAGATTTTTTTAATCTGTAGTAATATTAACTGTACAATGTACTGTATGAAGACTATGCAGAAGAAAGAAGGATTGGGAAATGAGTAAGATTTTTTCATGTGAAACCTGCCTATGCTGTGGTGAGGGGTTATTTGGAAGAGAGAATTTGCTCTACAGGCCTAGAATAGCAGTTTACCCTAAGCTCTTGTCTTAAAGGTTGAAGGATAGGTCTTTCTTTGTATATGTTTTCTTAGAGCTATGCTACCATAGCAAGTTCTTTAACTAAAATATTGTAGTAGAAACTGAAAATGGAAGATTAATAAAAGCTGATGTCTGCTATAAACTCTGAAATTAGGAGTAAGTACACTTTACTGCAATGCATCAAAATCTAGAATGGCATCCAAAACTAACTGTGGAATGTGGGGATTCTGTAGAACCAGCCCAGTTTCTTGCAGCTGTTGGAATATCCTAGATTCTTACCCTGTCTATGGCTGTAACTCCTGGATAGCATGCTGTAGTGTTGGGGAAGGCTTCTAGGCCTGCAACTCAGCTGCTGTTTATTGTCTTGGTGCTACAAATAAGTGTTCTGAGCGATGTTATGTTCAACAGCGAACAGTAGCAAGCTGAATGCATTCTGCATTGAGGCAGGCTGCATAACACAAATGAGTACTGAAGACTCTGCTTAACGTTTAAAACAAAACTTTCTCTTTTTAGACATCCTGTAACTTGAGAGCTGTCTGTGTTCAGCTAAGCAGCTGTGACAACTCCAGTTCATAAATGGCACTGAGTTGAATAATATTAACTTCGTCAGTAATTTGTGAAGGGAAAAACATTCATCAGTGTTTGCTGTCAAGTTACTTTTTACTGGCACCTGTTTTTAATGTCTGTGGCTTATAGTAAATACTGTAAGTTGTTAGCACTAATGTTTTTTTTCTTCTTTTTTATGTTTTTATAAATGCAGAGTTGAGCTTGGAAAACAACTTGCCAAGAAAATTGAGCCTGAACTGGAGTCAGATGCTCCAGTGACATCTCATGATAGCTCAACAAACGGGCTCATCAATTTCATCAAAAAACACAGAGCCTGAAACGAAAGATTTGGAGGACATCGACAATCTAACCACCGAATACCCAAATCTGTTGTAGCTGTGCTTTTTTTTTAGCCACTTCTAACAAAAATAGCACTTTACAGATGTAGCTTCTTCACTTGTTGCAGTTAATCTTGTTGCGTCAAGTGTTCCAAATGAAAACTAGTTTTGTGAAATCCAGAGATTGTATAGTTGCTTTCTATTTTTGTGGCTGTTAATCTGTAAAGTGCAGCTGGTATGTTCCTCAGTTCTTATCCCTCAACTTCCTTAAAGATGTTCACATACTGATACTAGAAAATAAAAGGTATGATGGATGAGTAAAACTTCTTCACTCTGTATGTTTGAAGTGCAGACCTAGTAATGTTTGCGTCACTGTGTAAGGTCCTCTGAAGCCAAGTGAACTAGCTTCTGTCTTTTTGGACTGGTTCTGCTGTAAGCTGGAAACTAGAATGTGTTCAAAGAATAAAATCTACAGCTGTAGATTGTTCATACTGCATGATTTGATGCATTTTAGTAAGATACAAAGTTTTTTCAATGCTGCTGTGAAAAGGAAAGTTTACTAATGTTTGGTAAAAGATCTCTTGATTTCTCTATAAGCTATGGAAGCGCTGTGTGGACAGCTATCCAAAAAGGAAGAAAATTCCTGGTGTGACAGTGATATCTTAATTTTCCAAACAGTTTTCAAGAGTTTGTGAAGCATAAGCTTGGGATCACTTGCAGAAGAAATGTATTTTTGGTATCCTCCAGAGGCAGTTTCTCTCACTCTTCTTAAGTCAGCACCACTGTTCCAACAACAACAAAAATGTATAGACAACAACTATTTGTAAACAAGTTGCTTATCGTCTTTCATTCTCTACCACTGTTAGCTCCTCTCTGCTAGCAGACTGGCATGCTCTGGCTATTGTTCTGTAACACCTTTAATAAAGGTAAGACACGAGCTTTGAAAGGAAAAATGAGATGTTATCTGTGGTTCTCATACCCTGAACTCTTCATGACAAATGCTACTGTGGCTTCAGAGTCTAAGCTTGTAACTCAATGCATGCTTGCTGCACAGATTCATTGGCAGGATCAAAAGCTTGATCTCACTGATGTGGCACACTAATAACTCTATAGTGCTTGACAATCTGGCTGCATGGATTTGAGTTGTTAAACTTGGACTAGGTATATGTAGGTGCTTAGATGCTTTGCTTTTTTGATCAGCTTTATAAAGCAATTTCTCCACATAAAACATGGTCACAAAAAGGACCCACTAGAGGGAGGCATCATATTTTCTTAGAGGTTTTAAACCTTCATCCTCTTTCTATAGAGGCAGGTGTGAAGTGAGATCTTTGTGTAGATGCTTCTCATGATTTGAATGGTAAAGCCCATGGTTTTGTCTCTGCTATTGTTTCACCTTTTGTCCGTGCCTCTTTTGGAAATTAGACCCCGGTAACTTTTCTCGGAGAAGAAAGGAAGCGATATGTATTCTCTAACTCTCTGGTTATTCTCTAACCTTGCTCTTGTTTCCAAAACCATGGTGGTTTGGGTTTTTCTTCCTCCTTGCAGAGCGTTTACTTGATGTGAAACCTGATTCTAACACAGTAGCTGGTTTTGCTACCATCCTTTAACTCAAAACACAAAGCAGGACAAGCAACACAGCAAGATCAAGACACTGTTTCTGTGTAATGAAACAATACTCCTGCAGTGAGGTTTTTAGACCCCAGTCATCAGGGCTTAAAAATTAAGGTTGAAGTGCGGGAAGGGCTGGCAGCCTTCCTGCGGCTTCCCTGTGGCGGGCGGGGTGGCCGCAGCCTCTCAGGTGCCCTCGGGGCCTGGTGACTTTTAGGGTCCCTCCCTTGCTCCAGCCCTGCGAGTCCTTGCATGTGTAAGAGCTCTCGGAACTGCCCCTTAGGTGAGGATGTTACTAGTCGATGGCAAAATTACCCTGGCGTGAAGCACCGCTTATTGTCATCTTGCTGGTTCATCAACCTGGACGCCAAAATTATTACCTTAGAGTTTACAGAGTGCAAGGATGACTGCTCTGTGGCACAACTGCTCCTGGCTGTAGTCAAGCACGGGATAAAAATGGTAAAGAAACTTTAAAAGGAGATTTTTTTTTTTCCCCCTGCAGCAGTTGAAGAGGGCATGATTGGAGAGGTCACAAGTAACACGCCAGGGAACAGACCATGGCTACATTTTGAAGACGAGATGGCGTAAAACCCACATACGGTTCAGTAAGTCACTTTCAGTGACGAGAGTTGGAGGCTGAGAGCCAAGCAAATAACCACATGCCTGCCCAGGTGTCACTCTTCCCTGGGTATGTCCTTATAGCTGTGCTGGAGGTGGACAGTGGTGGTACTTGAGCTCTAGTGAATCAGTTTAAATCCTTCTGTATAATATCAACCTAGCCAATTCCTGCAAGAATAAAATGCATTTCTTCATAACTAGTGCTCAAGTAATGAGAAGGTCCAACCTAGTCAGTTCTAATTGAGAAGGTGCAATGGGCATGGCTGAGCTCCCTGACGAAACTGTATTGTCATACTACAAGAGAGAACGAAAGGTAGTAATGTGCCTAAAGTAAGCAGAAACTTGTCAGACCCATGAGCTGGAACAAACACCTGATCCTCAGCCCAGTGCGTTAGCCACAAGACGTATGTTCCTCTTGAGGGCCTCTGAGGAAATACAGTGTGGGGATGCTTCAGTCAGTATAAGTAGTTAAGTTGATATATGTACATAAAATACCACCTTTATACTAGTAACTATGTAATCATCATAACTTTTCAAAGTTTAATATATTTTAAGAGTTCTTGAGAAGGTAATCACTGTATTCAAGGGAAAATTCTAATATTTTTAAAGAAAATTATGTAAAACTCATGTTGTATTCCCACCGGGCATGCACTTAATATAGACTGCGTGGGTATGAGATTAAAGGAGGAATATGTTTGCATTGTAATTGATCTAAAAAGACTGTCTCTGAGAGCTATGATTGTGGTGAAGATGTCTTCCGGCTCTTTTTATTTAAAGAGAATTTGGCAGAAATAATTGATAAGTGATCCCCTTTGGCCCAATTTGCAGTGACCTGATCTGATCTGATCTGCTGGCGTTGTTCTAATTTCCAAACTATCCAGCACTACATGCGGAGTTCCTGCAGACTCAGTGATGGTAATGGTTTGAGCTTGGACTGCTTGAAGGAGGATAAAATGAGTAAAATTTCCTAAGCCACACCAAGAACTTCAGTTGAACCTGTTGCTGTTCTGGAGGAGCAAAAAGCACTTAAAACATCTGCAGCATTAGTGCTGAAGCAGCTAAGCCATGAGTCTGTACAGATCAGTCAAGTAAAAAGAAGATAGTTTTACCTCACTCATTCATTTCTATCTTTACATTCTTCCAGGCAAAGTGCTTATATTTAGATGTTCTTAAACATATTCTCCTTTAGCAATTCCTGCTGTTGTTTTCTGTTAAAAGGAAAGGGATTTTGGAGAGTTAGGTTGGTAAGTACAGTGTATAACAAAGTAGTGAAGTCTAGAGCGTTAAAGTTTGGCATAAATTTGGTTTTGTGAAGTTTCAGTAGGATGTTGACAGAGCACATCCTGTCAACTCCGATGTAGATAAAAGTGAACTGGCTTGCAGGCTATGTTAATAGCAGTATTTTAGGGACTACAGAGTGTGACAAACAGCAGTTTGGCTTCCAGAGTTAAGTGTTAAGCAACTTGGATGATTCATGAAAATTCAGCAGAGAAGAGCATGTTTTTAGCTGCTATCTCAGTCAAACTTGAATTCTAGTAACTGTATTGCTCTACCTTCTTTGAGAGAGGCTTTTCAAGTTTTTGTTAGTTTTGTGGCATGTGGCGATTGTCAAAATAGATCAGATAAAAAAATATTCCAGAGCTAAACATTTCCAGAGGGCTGGCAATGTCCAGATAACTTCATTGTGCCCTCAGTTTTTCTTTTCTGTGTTCTTTCTCACTTTAGGTTTTCTGACAGAAGAAAAATAGAAAATTCTGAGGTTCTCATAAAACAAAACAACAGTTCCCAAACCTGCTGAATGTACTTGGAGTTTCAAAAAGCATACTCTCAAAAGTATTTGTAGTCAGGTTGTCAGAGTCTTGGTATTTGGATTTTACTTGATGGTTTCACATGTAGACACATTTCTCAATATTTCTCTAAACTGTATTTTTTTGAGATTTATGTAATGTTTCCTCTAAGGAAATATTTTGAGCCCACACATGTGGTCCAATGAGTCCCATGTGGAGAAGACACCAGTGTGGCTGTCCATTCAGTCCCTGCTGGATGGGGCTGTCCCACGCCGTGAGGAATAAAAGGAGCTGGGGAATGGATAATCCTTGCAGATTTTGGAAGCAGGCTGCATGGTGGATTCAGCCAAGGTAAGAGCTAGATGTCAAGAAGCCTGCTAAGAAGTTGGCCTGGGACCATGCATCTGGAGCACTCTCAAGTATGTGGCAATTGCTAGAAAGGCTGAGCTCTGCCTTTCATCATTAACAACAGCCATGAGGGACAATGTCTGGTAGAAAGATCCCTCTCACGTACACAGGATAAAAGCATAGCATATCATTTGTTGTTGGACAGATTTTGAGTGCTCGTGAACTGTTAAAAAAAAAAAAAAAAAAGGTAACAATTCTAATAGTGTTTTGTTGAATATTCCTGTGTGGTTTTGGACTAACTAAAACCACCACTTTTGTCTTTTTAAGTCAGTAAAGTGGATAATCAATGTCTAAGCAGTTGATGAGTTTGACAAGTTCTTGAGTATGATGACTTCATAAAGATTTCAATTTACAGTTGGTCTAATTTATTCTTAAATTTTTTGCAGGGACTCCTAGATTAACTAAAGTGCTGTGCCAGCAGAGCTGTGCATTTTAGGACCGTCTCTCCAGGCTTTTCAAGAAATGCGTTTATAGCCATACCATTTTTTTTAACTATACAGACAAATCTGTGCAGTTTTGCTTTTTTGCTCTTGATACATTATCTAATTGGTCTTTTTAATGTTTGGTTTGTTCTCCCAAATCCATTATAGACATTAACTTAGACAACAAAAGGGCTGTTGGCATAGCTTCATGGCTGGATAGTCTGTGTTCTAGCAGCAGTATTTCCTGAAACACTTAAGAAAACCAGTATTACAGGAGGGCATCATCTGGAGCCTCAATGGAGTTCTCCATAAATAATTACATCAGTGTTGATCTTCAATAGCCTTTTAACATAAATTGCATCATTTTGAGATGGAGGAGTTATAATGATCTATTGTCTAAGTCACGTTTAATTCTCAGGAGATATACCTGCTACCTGTAATCATAGTAGATTTTAGGATGACAAGTGAAAAAAGGAAGGGTATGGGGACTTCACCCATTCTGATCTTAGAAGTAGGGAACCTGGTATAAGGTCTACTGGCCAAGATACCTGTGTACCAGCTTGGGTCAAATCCTGCTTAGTTATATTTCCACAGGGTTGAGATTTTACTGAGAAGACTTCTTGTCTCACAGTTCATAACTAGGATTTCATGGACCAGTGAAAATGTCTCACTGACTTCAGTAGACATTGGTCTGGGCCTTGGATTATTAACTGCAATCATGAGGGGACTCTGGTGACCTATATTATTTGGCAAAGATATTTTGGACTATTTCAGCCTGGCTACAGATATACTTCTCCATGGAGTGAGAGCTAAAAACAAGTCTCCGCACTAAGAGGCAGAAGCACATGCAAGGAACTTACGGTGTAGCCTATAGAGTCTTTCTAACCTGGCTTCATAACTCTTTCCAGCAGTGAGCAGTATTAAACAATAAAAAGCACCAATTTTATTTGGAACGTGTACCTTTGGGGCTAAATTGAAGTTATAGGAAAGGAATGATGCTAGCTATTTGACATGGTAGAAAAGGTCCTAGAGCAATGCTCTTCCTTGCTAAAAACATTTTGCTGTTGAGTAAGTCTAAGCTGGAACAAAATTAATATGGTGATGTCCTTAAATTTGATGGTGCCTTTAATAAGAAAAAAATCTACGCATATATAGATGCATATGTATATTTAAAATATACATATGGGGTTTGCATATATAAAAATACATTAAACTTGTTTTCCTCTTTAAAGCCTCAGAGATCTTCCTCCTGGGAGATGCTGACATTCCCTTCATATTGGGGGGGATTTACCACAACGAGAGCTAGAGGAAACTTAAAAGTGTCCGGTTTTATTTAAAGCCTTGGTGGTCTTTAACGGCTGCCCCACAATTCCAGCCTGGTACAAACTTAAACAGAGCTCTTTGTTGCTCTTGAATGTGACATAATCCTTTCATCTGGCATGCTGAATGAAGTATGCACATGGCTTTTTTGCTACCCCTGCTGGGCTGCCTTGTTACACCTTCAGAGCAAACCACCCCCCAGTAAAAAAGCTTGGACTCTGTCATCCACCCTAATGCCAATAAACAACAGATAACTATGGCATCTTTTGGCTTTAAAATGCTGCCCCTCGTTAAACTTGTGTGTTGAGGAAGGAAACGGCTCCCCACATCATTGTTTCTTGCAGATACAGATACAGAGTGCTGCTTTTTTTTTTTTGTTTGCATGTTTGCTAATTTGAAGCTCTTTGAAGAATCCTACAGGGAGATCAAAGACGAAAGATTAGAACGTTTTTAATAAAGTGAAGAAGGATCAGGTTAGATCAAAGGGACAAGCTGACAGGAAATAAGTAGGTGCCGTTGTTGGCTGACACTTGCATGCTGTAGGGTGATTTCTGTGTTAATGTGAGGTCAGGAGGAGGATTGCTTTACATCTTATTGTCTCCAGACTTTGCTGACTGGGTGTGTCTTTGTACTTCGCTTTAATCTCAAAAATTAAAACCCATAAAGTCACAGTTTGGCTTGCCACATGATTTTCATAGCTATTTAGCTTTGATTTTGAAATAAAAATAAAATTTGGAACGCACCAGCAGGGTATGGAGGTAATTAATTGGCCTGCAAGGGGATTCAGCTACAGGAATACTCGTTATCAGAGGCACTGGGCCTCAGTCGTCCCCAGTGTCATTTTGCTGACTTTAAGGGAATTAAATCTTACCCCACTGTCTTAAGAGGAAATGTGTTTTGTTTATATATACTGAAGCCTTGTGTGCTGACAGGTTGTACCACTGTAATTAAACCAGTACAATGAAATTAATATACTCCCTTCAGTTTGGGTACAGTTTTATTGGTACAGAGCTGCTAATTGGATAGAGTTTATTTCCCTGAGAGATTAGAGTGACAGCGCTAACTGGAATGGGCTCACTGGCCCCCTTGCGATCTTTGGCATATAGGTTGTGGTGGATGCGTGGTAGTCTTTGGCATCCTGGCGTATGTATATCAGAAGTAAGGTGCTTACAAAATACCCCTTTCTTCTACTAAGAAATCACCCTTCTGCGTGATGTAGCTAGAAGCTAATTTGAGGACAGTCACAGGAAAACAAGTCAATTTCTTTACTACATGATAGATAATTTTGTAGTTGCACAGAGCTTGATCTCCCTGTGTATCTTCACAGGTGAAGAAAAGCAACAAATGTTCGAGAAGTTTGTGTGACTTTGTCTCCATTAGCAGGGAACCTACTCTGCCTGAAAGGATGTTTTCAGGCAAAGGTGCAGGATTGGGCCCCAAAAAACTATACTTGTTTTGTTCCACAAACAAAACAGCTAGTAGCATTAGCTTTCTTCTCTACGCAAGTACACACACAGTTTCTTCTTCAGCACTGCGGGTTTCTGCTGCCCTCA
Organism: Pelecanus crispus; assembly: GCF_030463565.1. NCBI lineage: Eukaryota > Metazoa > Chordata > Aves > Pelecaniformes > Pelecanidae > Pelecanus > Pelecanus crispus. The sequence goes on from NC_134650.1 coordinate 37,850,930, forward strand.
TGCAGAATATCACTCCGGTGGTTAAGTATGTTATTTGGCATGGTGCAAGCAATAATTTTCTGTTTTATCTAGTCATGTTAAATCAAAATAGCAGGTTTTGGTATGGCCTTAACAGAAAGAGCTGTGCTCCGCCCCTTGCTTGTTACTACAACACAGATAATAATCATACTTCACTGAAATATTTAGAGAAATTTTTTTTTATTGTATTTTGGGGTTTTTTGTCTTGTAGTCAGTTATGTAAATGAGCAATCACTCTACAAAACCAAAAGAAAGTATTCAGTAAAATAAAGTTACCTAAACTTAATGGGGCCAAGTAAAACAAATGGGAAGAGAAAGTTAGTTTGCATTTGGGAAACTGAGGAAATTTTGTGAGCCTTAAAGGGATGTTAGAAACAGCACTGGGTTTGACTAATGTGCACCAGTGGGAAAAAGCATTCCTTTTCACCGCCTGTGCTGTGGCTGAGCGGAGCTGCTCTCTCCTGGTGCACGTGGCTCTACGCCAAAACTTCACATACTGCACTGTCGTTTGCTGCTTGTACACATACCTTATCTAGGGTTCCTGATTAAAAGCTGCGTGGCAGATTGTATGAAGGACTGCTGTTCTGGATGCGGTCAGGATTCAGTTTCAGGAGAGATGACCCTGGGGGTGCAGTGCTATGAGGCCAACGGCTGAGAATGGCGTATGGGAAGAAGCCAACCTGGTTTCATTTTGAACATTGTCTCATTTTCTGTATTTGGTCACATTCCATGGAGCCCCCTGGGCTGCCAGTCTGTTACTTTTCATGATTGGTAGGCTCTAAATAAAACTACTTCTAAGTCAGAAATATGCAGCATTCAGATGGAAAAAAGACAAGACTGAAGGCTCCTCACATACTCAGAGTGCTTCTGCGTAGCCATTGTAACAGCACATCTCCTAGAGACGTCTACCTCGATAATCACCTAGTCCCTGTTGGCTCCCTTGCTAGACTTGGCTTCAGTTGGGAAATATGCCCTGATACGCTCCTCTAAGCTTTCAGATTTAGAAGTGGCAGTTCATTCTTCTTGAGACTTATCTGTCTAGTTAAAACACTGGATTTTTGCCTAAATTTTAGGCAATGCATGGAGCTGTTCTACAATAAAACACGGTCATTGGAGAAAGGTAGATGCTGACTGGAAAAATGAGTAGTGACTGGGTAGCAGAAAAATAGGGATTTGGGGGATCTCAGTAGTGGACAGAAATGTCTAAATCCTGCTGAAGTTGTGAGGATACTAATGAGTCCAGCTGGGCAGAGGTTCCTGGATTATAGAAGTGCAGGAAAAAATAGGCCACATCCAAAACAGGAAAATCTGGAGTTGTAAACTGATTTAGTTAAATTTGTGTAATCTTTTAATATATGCAGCACCATAAACCTACAGGCATTGCAGGAGTCTGATAGGACTGGAATGTAGCAGAAATTCAAGGTACTCAAACCAGTCAAACAGTATGAAAGGAAATGGAAGGAAAAGAGAGTTCTTTAATGGACTTTGCAGAATGAAGATTAACAATTCAGGGAGAGGTGCAAAGGGGGGAATGAGGATGTTGACAAAGTGTTATGGTAACAGAAGATTCGGTGATGAAATGCAGAATTCCCTGAGGGAATCATAAATCAGCTTTAGTCTACGAGGTATGTTGGTTCCTAAATCAGCAGGAGTCTGGTACCTAAATAGCTTTGCAGTCTAGTCCCAGATGCTTTACTTTGGACTTTTCTCTTCCCTTTAGGTTTCATGTGGTTTTAAATTTAACAGGGCACTCATTTCCTTTTGAACCAAAGCATGTTAATAGTGTCCTTAATATATTTATAAAATGAAGAGTCTTGAAGGATAGCTTGGGATTTTTCAGAGTTCTGAAATGCTAAGTGTTTTAATATAAAGTAGAAAGCGTTAAGAAAAGTTTGAAAAATGACAGGGAGCGTCAAGCTGAGACTGAATAACTTTGGGAGGTTTGATTTATCCCATGCTGGAATCTTTAATGGGTCTTTTTGTGGTTCATTAGATGTGGGGCTGCAGTGGTAGCATACTAAGAACAAATAATTATGATCCAAACACAGATACAGCAGTGTACTCGTTGATGAATACATGAATGAAGGGCAATGTCGGGTTGTCCCATGTGGATGGAGATCAGCAGACTGGAGGGAGCTGCAGGCGGAGCAGCCAGCCGGCGTCCGCTAGGTGGTAATGCTGGTTGTTAAATCCTGGCCCCCAGTGCCAGGCTCCCTCTGGCCTTCCTCGCTCCCTTCTGCTGGAAGGAAATTTTGAACACTAATCAATAAGAAACTTCGGATCTGAGAATCAACAGGGTTTTCAAGGAAAACAGGACTTAGTAAAGCTTAAGGTTTAACATGTAGCTTGTGGCAGTGCAGCAAAGCCTTGCATAGATGTGCGTCAACCAGTGGTACATGTCTGTAATGTCTCTATGTAAGTTTTGGGGTGGCTTCTGAAATTGTTGAGCATTCACTCTACAATAACCATGTTCAGCACCTGCTATCTCTAGTTATTTAAAAGGTCTTCATCATAGTAAATTATAATCTTTGGCCCAAATGACATATGAAACTGAAGGAATGACTGAATGATAAAGTGCAGTTATTGGCCTCAATTTGAAGGTGAATTTGTTACCCATGGTAGTTTGTGGGGAAAAAAGCTGAGAGGCATTTAAAATTAACTAAGTACAGCTTGCTGTACGATCTAGCCTTTGCTTAACAGTGTATTATGGTGTCTAGGACTTGAAACAGTGTCCGGCTAGAAAGTAACCCAAGCTGAAAAGGGAATTTAGGGAAGAAAGAATATGATTATTTGATCCAGAATTTGGAGAGAATGATTTAAGAAAAATTTCATTGAAACTCCTGACTCCAGAAATTTGGTACATTTCTATATCTTTTCAAGAAGATAGAGCTTTCAGAAGCAACATGTTTCATAGCACCAAGATCAAACATTGGGTCTTTCACGACTCAAAGATTGAATACCATTACTCCTCCCTGCAAAATCTAGGGGTGCCCACTAGAAAACTCCGGCTCAAATACAGAGCGCTTTCATCCTACTTTTCACTGGTGAGTCTATGAAACAAGCCAGTATGTAGTAGGATAATAGATACAGAAAGGCAAAACTATGAAGGTCTGTCCCTGAAGAGGTTGCAACCCCAACTTATATTGGGGCAGAAAGTAAAAATTCTGGAATCATTTTTACAGAATTAAAAAAAAAAAATCTGAAAAATGTCTTTGGGAATATCAACCTGGAAAGTAATTCTGATTTTGAAGTTGGTATGAATATTTAAAAATGTAAAACAATTTTTCACTTTCAACTCACAAATATTAAATTTCAGTGTTGCATTCTGAGTCATCTGGTCCATATTTTGCTCAGGGAGTTCAGGATTGTTCTCCATGTTGATCTGTAGTATTCATTTGAGATGGACAGAGGATTAGAAAGAAGAGACAAGAGTATCTTATTTCCAAGCATTGGCAACCTTTACTGGGGTAGTGGGGAGGCAAGTTCTGCCCCCAACACTGGGAAAGTGTGCATGGGCATTGCAGGCACGGGAGAGCCCTGCCTTGCAGTAGGAGCCCTGGTGTTGATTTGAGCTTTGGGAGTACTCAGGGCTGCTGGAGAATGGAGTGCAGCCATGCCAGGTCCTGTCTGCAGGTGCCATGTGGCCACCGTGGGAGAGGCAGCAGGGAGGCCAGGCTCTTGTATTGCAGCCATGGTGATCGTTCAGCCGTAAAGCAGCCAAATAGCCTTATGTCATACCAAAATTAAGGTTATGATAAGTCTATAGAGGCTGACACAATTCTGGGTAATGAGCAAAATTGCACGCCAGAGGTGGGGGAGACCCACTATGTCAATACATTTCAGGGGGATTGGCTGTATTTTATTTTTTCCCTGCAGTGTGAACTGGAGGCATGCCGTGCAATTGCTGCTTTCATCATCTTGCCTTTTCTCTCTCAATCAGGTGTTTATCTCCCTTCAAGTGTCAGTATAGTTCAAAGTACATTTAAGCCCCAGTATTAACTCTAGACTCAAAACAGTGTGGTAATGTCACTGGTATAAATGAAGGCTTTACAAGGACAACAGATATTACTGTTTTAATACTGGCAGTGGAGATGATTCATATCCCCTGTTTTGAAGCAAATTTTCTATTTCTACAGAAGCAAACTATTAAATGCATGCAATTTCTGTCCTTCCCAATTATATTTCTTGTCAAGCTGTGCTATGTAACTTAATCTAATTTTACTAAGCCTGTCGTTGTAGCAAGAATACCAACATTAACAATACTAAAACGTGGTTTCCATGTTCTTGATCCTGCAATCTCACCCATAAAGATGGGATTTTGGGTTGGCACAGAGCCCACTAATTTAAACACATTTCCTCGTGTGAGTAATGGTTTGATTGGGTAAATCAGTGCCATGGTCAAGGACTGTATTTGCTAGGATTCACTTGGAGTAGGAAATATGTCTGTCAGAATCTGTCAGATCTATAACATACCTTGCCTTGCCCACCAGCTAACTGACTGCATTTTGACTCTAAAAAACAAAAATACAGTTCATGTCTCCATGGGAGATTTTTTTTTTCCCTTAAAAAAATTATAATCAGTTACATACATTTTTTTCCTTATCTTTATTTAAGTCTCTTATTAGCTGTATTTGATGTAATTGTCATTTGCTAATTTAAACTGTTCTCTAATATTTGATGCTTGTGTGACGAGGGGAAAAAAAACAATTCCCTTAGCAAATCAGAGTTATATTTCAGCATTCTTACACTTCTCCCTCAAAAGTAAAACCTAATGTTAGGTGGAAAGAGGCACGTTGCCTAATACGTTAATTATGGAGACAGAGAATCGTTAACTTTATTAAAGCTCTTGAGAATGATTCAGGATTATAGAAAACAAATTATTTTATCTTTTTGGCATATATTTCTGTATTCTAAAAATACATAAGTGCCTTGTGGATGGGATTTGAAAAATAGATGCAACAGTATCTATTTTGTAAAGATGTGTACAGCTCTGACAAAATACAGGATTTAATTCTTTAGGATAAGCTTGCTGAAATATTTGAGTAGTTTTCTCCAGAAAAATTTAAATAAAACCTTACTATTTTCAATTTGGAAAAAAAAAAAAGGAAAAAAAAATTGGAGTTTTTATAGTTTAAAAAAAAAACAAAACAGTAGGACAATTCTTACCTAACCTATATTTTTAAGACTTAGGATCTATTATCTGTCACTTGTACCAGAAAAGACATAGAAGAATATTCGAAACACAGTAAAAAAACAAAGTTATAGTGGAGGTATTTGATCAGGGAGACTAGAAATATTGGAGTAAATAGTGCATATCCTACAAACGAGTAGGACATTTCTCTTCATTGTATACCTGGTATTTGCATTAAATACATTCGGATCAACAAGACTACCACAAACCCCTCTGAGGAGATGCGAAGGGGACAAAGCTGAGCAGCCCTGAATTTGGCCTCTGCTATTTGGGAAACCTTTCCCACCCTGACCAATGTCAGCACGTGAAGAACCCAGCGGGGCACACTGAGGATGTGGCAGTGTCCATAAGGTCCTGCTGACTTGGTGTCATATAGCCGCTGTCCCAGGCTGGCCATGGTCCTAAGTAGGAGTCATTTTCTGTGGGATGGTGGGAATGGGGAAGCACAAGTTTGGAGAAATATTTGGGTTTTAGCAGGCATTTCTTCAGCGCACTTCATTTTTTGCTTTTCCTAAGTTTTGGCTCTCACTGGTCAGAGAGGCTGTAGTGGACGAGAAGCAGGAACTCCAGAACCACCAGCAACCTGTGACAGGTCTCACCTTGAGGAAAGGGAGCAATTCCAAAGGATGGTGTCTTAACTAATAGCTGCTTACAAGCTCCACTTTGTTTTTTGGGGGGATGAGAGGGAACTTGTTTACAGCCTAGCTAGAGGCTTAACTTTCTCTTCCTAAAGCTCATAGGAAAACTCACCAATATTCTCAGTTTAGAGCTTTCCCTTGACTTTGCATTGAGGGAAAGGAAGCAACTTTGGGAAGGCACCAAAGGGTTTTGGGTTACAAAATAAATCAAGGCAACACAAGTCCAGAGCTCTCCGGCTTCTGCCAGCACACGGATACTTGTGCCTGCCCTTACCCACAGCCTGCAATTTCAGAGGAGATCTGATTTTTGCAGGGATAGCTGCAAATCTTCTCAGGCCTAACAGTATCATATGGAAGATGCTCATATACATTCCTCTAATGTTGCACCTTCCTCTTCTGCTTTGCTCTCAGGAGTTAAGGCATTTGTGGTGAACACATGGTATTTGGTTTGAGGAGTACTTAGTAAAGTCAAATCACGCCTTTCAAAGCTGGAAACCCAAAGTTAGACTCCCAAATCCATGTTTAGGCTGCTGCTTGTGTTTGCTGGTTTTCAAGAGTATGGAGATACCTTTGGCTTCAGTGATGGCTGCTGAATGCAAAGCACTGTAGAGAAGTCAGGCGTCTCCTTTCAGAAATGTGGGCACTTGTTTCAGACAATTTGGCAGAATGAACGTGACAATGACACTTGTATATGGACTTAAAATAGAATGAAATTTTTCCTTAAATCAGACTGGGGAAAAAAAAATCAGAAAATTATATGCAAATGTAAGATATAAAATAACACTCTGAAGTAAAGCCTAAGCTGTAGGTTTTACGTAACTCGAATTTGGAGTACATGCTGAAATATAGGAAACCCTGTATTTGTCTACGCAACATGCTTTTCTTCTTACATGGAATTTAGTGGGTTTTCCTGTGTCTGAAGACTGCAGGTGTAATTACCTCTGGTTTCCAAGAGAAAACCTATGCTTCTGGCTGGAGAGCCCTGTATCTTGTTTGTGCATTTTGAAGGGATAAAATAATAGTCACCAGCATTTACATTTTTTACAAGGAAATGTATAGCTGTCCCTGTGTGTACTGCGGAACAAAGGATTTGTTGCTTCCACACCCCCAATAAGTCGATAGATAAATCACATATTCTCTTGTACTCCATTTCCTGTCTTTTTGTAAGACATTGCTTTCACAGGTACATGTAATATTTGTTTAGTGTGCAGAAGGCAGATGAGAGGAGAAAACTGACCATGAGACATTGAATGTTTTAGACAGTTGCTCTGTATAGCTGCGTTACTAAGAGAGATTATCTTGACATGTGCTGGTTTGATTTTAAATAGTAGTAGGTGTTTCTTAAAGGCATATGGGCATATGATGTTAAATTGGTACTATACTAAAGCAAACACAGGCTTTCTCCTTTGACAAGCTTACAGTCTCATTAGGGTAAATTACCCAGGACTGAGCTCCCTGTTTCTATGATTAGATGGTTATTGGGATCCAACCTAATTAGTTTAAAGCTGGCTTGGGTATCTCTACACAACACTGTCATTATTTCTGTGCTGCTGTGGAGACGTAGTCTAAAGTCTTCATTTGAAATCCATTAAAGTCAAAGCAGCTCTTTCTGTTGGCTGAATGAGCTTTGCATCAGGCTGAAAACATGTCAAGAGTACAGTACAGAAAAGAAAGAGAGCCCCGGGAACGTGGTCCAGGCCTGGCATGTCTGTTGGGATATAGTGCTGCGGGGAGGATGCTGGGCACGCAGGCATGGGGTGGCATGGCATGGGGACAGCAGGCTGAGGGGCCAGGCCAGGGAGCTCGTGAAGGGGGCTTGTGTATAATGGAAAAGCACAGCAAAGAGAGGGGGAGAAATCAGAGCATCACAGAAATGAGGGAAGACTTCTGAGGAGTTTTGCCAGTGATGGGAGAGACTTGGATTTTGTATGGAGGAGGGCAGAAGGGCAGTCTGGCACAGCTGAAGTAGCACCCGGAGGAAAAGCGCTCAGCCAGTGTTTCAGGAGAGGCAGGCAAGCAAAGGCCGGGCTGACAGTGTGCCATAAACGGCACTACAGAGAACAGCCAAGGGAGGTAGAAGCTTGGTGGGGGAGTAGACAGCATAACCAATCTGGTGGTAAATATAAAGGTCTTCCCTTTCCCAGTGCATTAAATGATTTGCTGCAACTGACATGCTCTGCAAAGAAATCCAACCTGACAGGAGTGGGGGAGCAGCAGGTGAGCCCCAGGGGCTGGAACAGACAGTTGCTCTTCAGACTGGTGGAGACATGAACATGCTAAGGGGTGATACACTTCAAAAAAAAAAATTCTGAAAAAGCATAGCAAGCATATTTTGGGGCAGGATGGAATGTTTGCTCAATTAACTAGTCAAAACAGGATTTCTTTGTGTTTCTCACAGCACTGCAAAAGGAACTCCCTTCATGAGAATCAAATTCTTTGCCTGTATCTGCATTACCCAACATATACCATCTTCAGGAGCTTTACTAGTGTTAGCTGATCCCACTCTATGTTGTGGAGTAAAAGAGCTCTATTTTCTCCTGACCTGACTGGATGCAGAAACAATAGGGGTGAAATTAGACAGCTTGCTTAAAACCTCCAGAGAACTTGCTGTCACAGTGAACATCAAAATTCTGTTCTGCTCATGTAGGTAGGACCATAAGATAGAAGCAATCACCTTTTCATCAAGCCTTGCCTGCTGCCACTGTGCCACAGTTATGTCTGGAAAGTACAGAATGGTGTTTGCAACACCCACTCCACATGCTTCTACAAACTGCAGGTTGCAAAACACACCCTATAACAAACTTAAAACTATTAATCTTACGTAACAAGATCAAAAGTCACAAACTGCTGTGTCCCACTGAAACAGATCTGGGGTGAGTAAGAGCTTTGTTCTGCTCTTAGATCCTCACATTAATATGGAACTTGTTAAGTGACATTCCCGGATTATCTGGAAGACAAACTGCGCACTACAGTACATAAGAAGACAAAACTATTATTGCCATACTCCTTAACAATCTGATCTGAATTAAAAGCTTTCCTGATTTTGCCTAACCGTGTGCATCAAAGATGTTTTATACCATAAAGAGCATAAATACCCTGGCTATACCTAATGTTTGCTATTTCAGGGAAAAGGCATCAATTTTCCCTCTTCCACCACAAGTCCTACAAAGACAAGTTATATGTAAAAGGGAGAAATATATACAGTTTCCTAGCCTATTTTGGACAACAGGAGTACAGCACAAACATGGTGCAACAAACACAATCTCTTTAAGATTAAAACAGCACATTCAAATCGGACAAGAACAAACTGAGCAGACCAGCATCCCTCAGCCTCTCACTTGGTCTCTTGTATTGGTACTTGACACTGTCTCATAACTCTTTTCTGAATCTTCTCTCGTCTTTTTAAGGACATCAGACCATGGTATTTTTTTCAGGGTTTACACCAACAGAATATGCAGCAGGAATGTATCATCTCTGCTTTTATCCAGTGTTCCCACTTAGCGACCTGGGGATTGGGTAAGTCCTTTTGGCCATAGTGTTTCATGTAGTGCTAAAGTTGATTCCTGCTTCTCCTGCAGACCACCCCATCACAGAGGGAGTTATAGCCTGCAGTTTTCAAGCCAAATGCATAGATTTACATCTGACTACTTGCAGTGCACGCAGCCAGTTTACCAAGCAATTGCTTTGTCTCAGAGCCCTGCTCTTACTGCTATTTACCATTCTCAAACAAATGTGTCACCTGTGGATTTAATATCCAAACAGTTCATTTTTTTTTCCAGTTTATAGGTAAAGATAGAATCATAGAATAGAATCATAGAATTGTTTAGGTTGGAAAAGACCTTTAAGATCATCCAGTCTAACCATTAACCTAACATTACCAAGTCCACCACTAAACCAATTAAGGGTAGAGTAGCAATTTCATGTTTCCTGGCTTGGTGGCTGGATTATTTATAATGAAAGTAAAAACTAGGAATCATTAAGATTGGAAAGGACCTCTAAGAACATAATTTTAATCATCAACCCAACACCACCATGCCCACTAAACCATGTCCCAGAGTGCCACATCTACCTGTTTTTTAACACCTCCAGGGATGGTGACTCCACCTCTCTGGGCAGCCTGTTCCAATGCTTGATCACTCTTTCTGTGAAGAAATTTTTCCTAATATCCAATCTAAACCTCCCCTGATGCAGCTTGAGCCCATTTCCTCTTGTCCTATCGCTAGCTACTTGGGAGAAAAGACCAACACCCACCTCACTACAGCCTCCTTTCAGGTAGTTGTAGAGAGCGATAAGGTCTCCCCTCAGCCTCCTCTTCTCCAGGCTAAACAACCCCAGTTCCCTCAGCCGCTCCTCATAAGGCCTGTGCTCCAGACCCTTCACCAGCTTCGTTGCCCTTCTCTGGACATGCTCCAGCACCTCAATGTCTTTCTTGTATTGAGGGGCCCAAAACTGGACACAGTATTCCAGGTGCGGCCTCCCCAGTAACGAGTACAGGGGCACAATCGCCTCCCTGCTCCTGCTGGCCACACTATTCCTGATACAAGCCAGGATGCTGTTGGCCTTCTTGGCCACCTGGACACACTGCTGGCTCATGTTCAGCCGGCTGTCTACCAACACCCCCAGGTCCTTTTCGGCCAGGCAGCTTTTCAGCCACTCTTCCCCAAGCCTGTAGCGTTGCATGGGGTTGTTGTGACCCAAGTGCAGGACCCGGCACTTGGCCTTGTTAAACCTCATACAGCTGGCCTCAGCCCATCGGTCCAGCCTGTCCAGGTCCCTCTGCAGGGCCATCCTACCCTTGAGCAGATCGACACTCCCACCCAATTTGGTGTCATCTGCAAACTTACTGAGGGTGTACTCAATCCCCTCATCCAGATCGTTGATAAAGATATTAAACAATACTGGCCCCGAAACTGAGCCCTGGGGAACACTGCTCATGACCGGCCACCAGCTGGGTTTAACTCCATTCACCACAACTCTCTGGGCTCGGCCACCCAGCCAGTTTTTTACCCAGCAAAGAGTACGCCCATCCAAGCCATGAGCTGCCAGCTTCCCTAGGAGGATGCTATGGGAGATGGTGTCAAAGGCTTTGCTGAAGTCCAGGTAGATGACATCCACAGCCTTTCCTTCATCCACCAGGTGGGTCACCAGGTCATAATAGAAGGCGATCAGGTTGGTCAAGCAGGACCTGCCTTTCATGAACCCATGCTGGCTGGGCCCAATCCCCTGGTTGACCTGCACATGCCTGTTGAGCGCACTCAAGATGAACCGCTCCATAATCTTTCCCGGCACCGAGGTTGGGCTGACAGGCCTGTAGTTCCCCGGGTCCTCCTTCTGGCCCTTCTTGTAGGTGGGCATCACATTGGCAAGCCTCCAGTCACCAGGGACCTCCCCTGTTAACCAGGACTGCTGACAGATGATGGAAAGTGGCTTGGCGAGCTCCTCTGCCAGCTCCCTCAGCACTCTCGGGTGGATCCCATCCGGCCCCATAGACTTGTGAGTGTCCAGGTGGCGTAGCAGGTCATTAACTGCTTCCTCCTGGATTAAGGGGGCTCCATTCTGCTCCCCATCCCTGTCTTCCAGCTCAGGGGGCTGAATGCCTTGGGGATAACTGGTCTGGCTATTAAAGACAGAGGCAAAGAAGGCATTAAGTACTAATGCCTTTTCCTCATGCTTAGTGACAATGTCCCCCCGCCATCCAGCAAAGGATGGAGATTCTCCTTGGCTCTCTTTTTATTGTTGATGTACTTACAAAAACATTTTTTATTATCTTTTACAACAGTGGCCAGATTGAGTTCTAGCTGGGCTTTTGTTTTTCTAATTTCCTCCCTGCATGACGTAACAAGATCCCTGTACTCTTCCTGAGTTGCCCGCCCCTTCTTCCAAAGGTGGTAGATTCTCTCTTTTCCCTAACTAAACAGCTTAGTGTCAAGAACCAACTCTGTACGATGCCATTAAAAATACAGTCAATTAATGATGAGTGTCCATTTACAATTGTATTTGTGGACCCATCAGTGAAGTGGCTAAAAGGACTGAACTCCAGTCAGGTTAGTGGCAGTGGCTGTCACTGCTGCAGGTGCGCCATTGCTGGAAGTCAGTTTAGCTGTTTGCTTCTCACCCTTGTGAAGATCTTCCTGGTTGCTTCCTGCTTCCAGCTTCATTACCAAATCTGTTGCTTGTTGCAGTAAGGGTTTTGGCTCTAACCCCCATCCAAACAGTAGGATGAGGGTGAAGACCTACTCTGTGAGGCTGACCCATCTCCACGGCCTCTCAAATGGGATAAGGCCAAGAGAACCAGTCTAGTGCAAGTGCTGTGCCTGCCTTGGCCTGGTGAGACCCAACCACTTCTACTCAGTACTTGGGATAGCTTGAATCAGCTGTTTCACTGCTGATTCCCGAGAACTGGTAATAGACTACTGTGTTCCTTTGGCTCAGGCTGTTTGCAGGGTCCTTAACGGGCACGTGAAGTGTTTTTCCCCAGCCAGGTCATTCAGCCTGTCTTGTCAGTGTATAATTAGCACATTGCTGAAGATGTGAATCTCCTCAGTGCCCAGGGAAGAGCTGTAGGCTGACAAACACAGAGTGATACCGTGCTGTACGTCTGTTTGCTGATCACCTCCAGTACGCAAGAGGCCTCAAGAGAATAAATACTGGTTTTCTCCAGAGATACCCGTGCTACATAATGCAGATCTAGGCTGTGTAACTGAGGAAACTTATTCTGGACTATTCACTGACTCACTGTAGAGAAGAGCAGCTCTTACGTTGAGTACAGGGTCAAGGCCAGGAAGCCCTAGAGATCCCAGCCTTTAGGGGCCTGTGGTGTGACCAGATTGGGTTACTGTTCTGCTGCAGCCTCTGATAAGCCTTTTAATCCCTTTATACCTCATTTTACCCTTGTGTTTCCATATGCTACAGAGCTGAAAGTAGACAGAAAAAAGGATAGGATGATGCAATACTGCTGTATGTTTTAAGAGCTTAAAGTAGATAGAAAAAAGGATGAGATGATACAATACTGCTGCAATGAGGGCAATATCTAAAAATGGACATATTGCCTTCTTTGTTAACCATCTATTGAAGTCTGTACTCTTCAGAACTTTGGGTTTAGCCTCATTTCTGCTATACCACAATGAGAAGGATGCCTAGGAGACAGGAGACTGAGCTAGAGTGGATCCTGAAGGCTGACCTGTATGGGTACATACTCATTATAGTCCTCAGATCTGATGCGTGTAACCATTTTTATATATGGTTATATTTTATATGTAGTCCTGCCACTTATCTAAAACAACTTAAGCTACTGCTGACCAGAGCCAAGTCCAGATTGTTATTGATGCCATGTGAAACTGTGAGGCTGAGTGGTGGCTGCTGACTGACAAGGTGATAGCATTGTTGCTGTAGTGACTACACATTAGTAAAGAAACAGAAACAGAAACATTTTTGCTGTCATTTTTGTCTGCAGAAAGCCCAGACAGTACAGCGTAGTTTGATGACTGGTCTGGGATGTGCAGAACTGCTTGCTTGTCTTGTTTTTGGGGTTTTTTTCCCAACAATGTGGCTTTTGACTCTACATTAATGAAAACGTGGGTGCTTTTGCCAACAGCAAGCAAACAAAATGTAGTATGGAGTATGATAACAAAGAGCCTGGAGCAGGCTGGCAGGTAGGTGTTTTCCTTCCCTAGTACAGCAGCAAACAAAAACATGTGTGTCTAGAGCCAGAGTCTGATTTTGAGTGCTTGCAGAGGGCACACAGGGAATGGTGATGGGGCAATCAGCCTACAGACACTTTGTGAATCCCATTTTCTTCCATTTAGTTTAATTTTGTCCTTGTATCCTTAGGACTATAGCAGCCACAGCTGTTTGATGTGTGGACAATCATAGGCCTTGTTAATGCTTGTGAGTAGGGTAAATGCTTTATTTCACAGCAAGCAGAAAAATAAATGAAAAACCTTTTCTAGAGTCATAGCAGAAAGCAATAGGGAGCTGGAGGCAATGGGATGAGCTGAAGTCAAGCTGGGGGGTTGCTGGAGAATTTCTCTGGGAGTGGTGGAAAGCATACAGGGGTCAGGGGCTGCTGAGCCGCAGCTGTGTGGGTGGGTGTGCGCAGCAAGGGAAGAGAAGGTAGGAGGTAAGGGAAGGGGTTCTGGGCAGAAGCTGAGACAGGATTTCCTGAGACACAGACTTGACTAGAAAGGTGGACTTGGAATTTGTAAGGTAAGTGACTGTTTGTTGCTGTTAGCACCGGGTGTGTATATCAGAGGAGCAGGGTTTGGGTATGTTCCCTTTAAATAAGGAGAGCTGCACCACAGAAATACCTGATCTCCTTTTTCAGCTTCTTATCCTGGAGTGGTGCATCCCGGTGCTGAGTGGTTAAAGACAGACCAAACCAGACAGAGGCAAGATTAATTTTTGTAGATTGAAATTTCTTCAGGCAACATAGACATTTTAGAAAGTAAACAATTAAGCAATTGACTGGGTTTATTTTTTTTAGAGACAAAAGTCCTCTAGAACTGGCAATTATTTTGATTTTCTGATCTCACAGATAAGCATGGTTGGCTCTCCGCTCCACCTAAACACGCCTCATCTCATGCACACAGTTATGTAAGCTGGCTTAGCCTTCATTCACTCCAAAGTGAGAGAAGTTCCCCAAATCCATTAGCTATAACATGGGAAATACATAAACCTTTCTAATATACTTGTTCTTTAATTTATAAAACACCATTCTAATAATGCTGTCTGAAGACATAAAAAAAAAACTTATTTATGGTCTTTGTTCTGGCTTCACTTGAGGATTCCAGTTTTTAGATCTAATTTCACTAAGGGAAACAGTGGCTTCTAGTTGTGGCCACTTGACAGTTGCTCTGTGTGTTGCCCAAGAAATATTATATTGTTTCTTTGATTTGGTAGAACCCTATGGACTAACCTGAGTTTGAAGATCTTTTTACTTGTTTTAATATATTTTAGTTTCTTTCTGCTTCACATTCCTTCTGATGCTGCCCTGGCTACCTTTATAAACATCTGAACTGTTACTCTGTTTTCAGATACAAAGCACAATAGCACCTCAAGCGCAGTGAAAATACCAAATATTGATCTGTCCCTCGAATGCCAGAGCAGCTCAGCAGGAGGTATACAAAATATTTCTGAAAAACGATAGCTTATCACCTGCAGACCTGGAGATTGCTGTCTATTATTACAAAGACTTGCTGGGGGGGCTTCAGTGACCTCCAGCCTTCAGCTATTTGTGTCTCTTCCAAGGCAAAGAGAAAAAATCTCAACTGTCTCCACAGTGTTTGCATTCACCTCATTTCCTGTGTCTTTCACCTAAGTTCATGGAGGTGCACTGAAATACATCAGCTGCAGTGATGCAGCAGGATCGCATTTTCACAGCTGTGAAAACCTGATGCATGAGCTCCTTTCAGATGAAAGATTTGGCTGGCTTGTTTACACCCTTGCAAATATCCCTATAACTTAACCAGGTGGGGTGGGTTTTGGAGATGTGACTCTTGCTATATATAATGTTATTGGATTCCTGTTTAAGCTGCACCTGAACACTAATTTGCACTGTGCGCTCTGATGTGCTAATTATTTCCCTGTTAAAAACATGCTTGCATTACCCTGGGGATACCAGAAATGTTAATGCTGCTTTTCCAGTCAAATTTGGCCCCATGGGGACAATGAGGGTTTGTGTTTGCTCTCCCTGGCTTGTAGGGTGGCAGCGGCAATGAACCACTGCTGAGAGGGGCACTTGCAGCCTCTCAGGCCACCACAGGAAGGCTCAGGGAGCTGGAAGAGTCACTGTAATCTCCAGAATCATCCTTTCTGGAGAAACAGAGACTACTTCTATTTTGACCTTTGCTTTTTCTTTTGGACAGTCTATGTCCCAGCATCCCAGCCCCCGGTTCTTGGGGCTCTGCCCGTAGTGTTTCCCAGAGTGAGAGTGGTCTGGCCTAATGGTCTCTAATCAGAGAATGAACAGTATGGTGTTTGAGCAAATGACCAAGGAGCATTTGAACCCTGAGTTTGTAGTGGAAGGTGAAAGAAAAAGTGTTCTGTGAACGGTGAACCTGCCATATAATGAAGTGTGCTTGAGAACACCCATACCAGACAGCCCTTTAGGACCGTGCTTGCAGGACCCAAATTTTAAGTGCAATGTCCCTGCGTGTTGTGGAAACCGGTGGTACAGCACCGAGGTGGCAGTGCCTCTCTGTGGCATCGCACAGGTTTTCTGTCATGCCTTCACGGTTTTTTTTGTTATGGCCATGTGGTATTAGTGAGTGTAGTATCTGTTGGTCCCCCCTTTTACCTTCATAAATCTGGGTGATAACTGTTGTAACAGTTCACCGGACACTACATTCAGCTGGAATAGCTAACTTGAAGTTTTGTATGGGTACATGGTGATGTTCAGTCTGTGTGTGTGCCTGGTAGGGAATGCGGTAGGAGCTGTTGCCAGATCTTGGCTGTCCTAGAAGGCTTTTGGATGAAGAAAAAACATTTCTTTTTTTTTCTCTTGGGAAGAGGTATGAGGTAGAAGCTTCTGATTTAACAGCTGTAAATTGAAAATGTGCTTGTCCCTTGTCCCACTCATAGGAAAGGTGGTGATACTCTTGGTCTTCCTTCTGTTCTGGAGAGAAAATGGGTGGAAGGCAGTATTTGGGGTGGGGTAGGTTCAAGTCTCTGCTTTGTAGGGAAGCCTACGTGATGAGCAGAGGGAGAAACAAGAGCTGAGCACAATTGAACTGTGTTTCCTTACATGCTTGTGGAACTTAAACATACCAACACAGAAGGTAGGCTTGAGTGAGCAGAATGGTCAATCTCCATGTACAGCATTAATCCACATAAAATTACCTTTTCTTTTTTTTTTTTTTCTAAATTCCAAGGTTAAAAATGTTATGTATCAATACATATTACACAGTAAATCTCTTCCAATCCAGTTGACTTTTTATACTCTAGTGCTAGGTATGCTCTAGCTACTTTCCCACTCAAGGTGATATCTCTGTTCTGTTGCCTTTAGTACAGAATTAGGTATCTTGTGGTCCTTTTCAAATGTCATATCAGTTGCTATCACAACTCAGGCTTTGTCATGTTGTTCTGGTTTGGCTTACTCAGTCCACTTCAATACACTCATTGCTCATACTTGCGGTGTTCTCAGGACTTTGCTAACATTTCACTCAAACTGTTAGTCTGAATTAGCCATCTTTGTCAAACATGGGGTCATATTAATCTCTACTGTGGCCCACAAAAAATTAATGGAATACCAAAGCTGAGCTTATGCCAGTATGGTCAGAGTCTGCCAATGACAAAAGTTTTTTGGTTTTTGTTTTTTTTTAAATTGTGGAAAGAGGGTAGTTTGAACAGCTGCTGAAGTGTCTCTCACTTCCCTACTGCAATTTTCTAAACTTAAAACCAAAACCCCAAATGCCCAGAGCTTCAAATCTCTCTCTTTTTTTATTTAAAACACAAAAATTGCATATTCCCTTGTGGTTACTAACTCCTGAGATAATTTAATTTAACACTTACTTTTACATTTCTTATAACTTGTTTTCCTCTCCTATATAAAAATGATCAGTCCTTGGGTAAATTGCTCTGAGAATTAAAAGCTAATTTTTTTCTTCTGTTTTACAATAGAGGGAGCTCTAAAGAAACTTATCATTCCATAGAAAGAGTAAACAGACCGTATCTTCAAAAGTGCTTGAGAAAACAGCAACATCAACGTGCATGCCCCATATGATGGGTATACGTGTGCACATTCGTGTTTCAAAGTGAAGTCAGGCCAGCCTTGAGTTCTCTATCACAAACGAGTTTTCACTGATTGCTGTGTAGAGGCTAATCAGTAGCTTTGTCTAGCTTGATGGGAGTCACTCAGGAAAACTCGTTTTACAGTACTTCTCCTCTGAGGATGCCTGTGGGCTCTGCTCCTGGTATTGCTGTACCAGGGAGCTAGGTGGTCTTCGTTAAATGAGACTTACAGCAGAGCATATATATCAGGATGGGTGTTTTTATATGAGTGAGTGCTGGACCTGTAACTTTAATGGAAAGGTTAATTCACACTGACTGGTTAGAAATCACACCCTGTGAGGTTGGTAGTGACAAGTGGACTAGTTACAATAAACTGTGGTGACAACAATGCTGAGGTGTTCCTATATGGAAAAGCAGGCCAGCGGGGTGGTTACCGTGCCAGCTGGAACATAGGATCACTACCCTGGTGGCTTTGAATGTCTTATTTAGCCATTCTCTTCTCTGTGTACAAAAAGTATATCAAAGGGCTTTCATACTTGAAAGATAAAAATGTATTAGGAGCCAGGATGGTACTGAGCATGTAAGTGCTCTGTGTAGAGACTGGGTCTGGTTTTATCAAAACCATCTGTTGACAATATATACTTAATATCTGGCAGGGACCTATGGATTTTTTTTTTAAACTGTATTTGTATATGCAGTACCTGGAAGCACAAGACCAAGTTCTTCCAAAAATCATTTTGATTTACACTTTTGAGAGGAAAAAAGCATAACATTTCTTTAAATACTTCTTTTCTGTTACAATGCAAATATGCATTTGGCTGTGTTATTAATGCTTTTTCCAATGGGTTTCTTTCCCCAAACACACAGGGAAATAGATTTGAGAAAAATGACATATGCCATCCAGCCTTGCTACAGCATTAACTTTCAGAAGCAGCAGGGTGTTGTTTATGGACTCGATATATCATTGTTTTCATAAGATCATCTTTGCTGTATTACTTAAACGAAGGCTTTTTATTAGCAATCACATATTCATTATCTTTCAGAGACTGTTGTATTAAAATGAAATTACTCTTTTTCTAAAAAATAAAAAATGCAAAACCCCCTGCTCCTTCCCCAGTTGACAAGTACTCTTTGAAGTATAACATGGTGCAGCAATCTGTACATCCTGCTGACTTGTTCATACTAGAAATCTTTCTGAGGAGTAAAATGGCAAACAAAGACTATATACTAAATGTTTGTTCTTGTAAGACTTCACGTTTGGGCTAGTGTGACACTTATTTTCTGGGGGGTTTTTTTGGGTGGGTTTTTTTTTTTTTTCAGTCTGCCAGCTCTTGACACAGCAGACATTGATGGTATATGTTTGTTAGCTGGAAGGTGACCATACATCAACATAAAGAATTTCAGATGTGATCATTTTAGCTTTCTATTTTTGGCCTGTACAATTCTACAGCATTTTAAAATATGGTCTGTTTTGTATATTGAATCATATGGTTAAAGAATGCTGACTTCTATACTGTTCAACTGAATTTGAGTTCTCCCCCTGCAATGGTGATTGTAGAAGGCTTTTATTGTTCTCTTCAAGTCAGGCTCTATGCAAGCAAAGGTCAGACTGCAGACATAACTGTATTAACAAAAAGACTTGCAGAAGAGATTGTTTTGCTTGTAAACTGATACAAGGTAGGTTGATTTAAAACCAACCAACCAAACAGTATTATTTTTGAGTCAGGATAAACTGCATGTATTCTTAGACATTTTGCCCATTGCAGCTGTATGTGCAAACTGCAGGAATGGGTCTTGTTTTGGGAAGAGGTATTTCCTGAGTGCTTGCTTCAGAGTTTCAGGAGTGTGCTGTACTTGCACAGTGGCAGCTCCAGAGCTGCGTTGAACCTGACACCTTGCAGGGCGGAAACAGCAGGAAAGCTTTCTCTGTGATCCTTATCTGGCTAGCTATAATTATAAAAGCTTAGTTTGAGAGGAAACCTGTATCACCACTGCTTGAAGTCTGTTGAAATTGTCTTGGGTAATTTGATACGTTTTGTCCTTAGAATCTTGGTGGGCTCTTTAGTTCACATGCACAATCAAAAACCCGAAAACTTTTACTGAAAGAGAGGCTGTAGTTAACATAAAATATGCATTGCAAGTGGGGCAGTGATGGAGGCCAATGTGAACAGTTTGGAAAAGAGCAAACCCTGGCCCAGGTAGGCTCATCCAGGCAGGAGGAGGAGGAAACGTGAATCTGAGTGGTGAGTTCAGGGGAGAAGGGCTGGCACAGCCTCTGGTGCTGATCTCTCATCCTCTGCACCGCTTGCAGGAAAGCTCTAACTGCAAGATGTGGTGATGGGGGAATTCAAGACTCCCAAATTTATCCTGAGGAGAGGCCAGGAGAGGTTTCTGACTGTCAGCTAATAAGCTGTTGTGACTGTGACACATGACATCCACTACATATTTTAAATTCACTACTTTATTGTGCTCAACTGACTTTCAGTTCAATAACAGAGCTGTTAAGGAGGGAGCAGTAGTACGAAAACTTTAATGAGAGGATAATTTGAAATAGGTCTACAGATGTCTGTCTGACTGTGCAAAACCAGTATCTGTCCTGGAGCAGTGTACTCTGTATACGGTCATTTGTATCGTTTATAGTAACTATTCAGTTCTCATAGCCACAAGCCTATCAGCAGGCTTTCAGACAATGTTTTTAAAAACACATAATAATAAATGCCAGTTGGCAAGGAATCACTTCTTTTAACCTTTTAAACTATTTCTTTTCAAGACCGCAACAATGTACAGCTTTGCAGAAATGTCAGGTTTGAACAAAGTCCACGTTCTTTGAACAAAAAAACCTCCTTCAATACAAGAAAATAGGAGCAGGCAGAAACCTTTTCCAATTTGCTGCCAAGGGCAAATGGAGACACCCAGCCGGAGCCTGTGCCCTCGTTTCGGCTGGTTTGCATCACCTGAGCATTGCCTTGCTCTCTCGCAGCTGTGCTCAGCCAGTGCCTGCCGGGGGCTAGGCTGGAGGAGACGCCTTCCTCTGCCCACTTAGCCCAAAAATAAAACCTGGCTTGTTCTCCATGCTCCTTTGCTCCTAGTAGATGTTTGAGAATATGGTTGTGCTTTTTGTAAAAGTCAAACGTGTAATCGCAGGCTTTCTTAGATACTGCAGTGTATTTGTGGACCACAGGCCCTTGCAAATAGCCATTATACAGAATACCATTAAATTTTGCATATGTGAACGAGGGTGTTAATTTTTTTTAAGATCAGTTTGATATTAAGAATATGCCTTTCATATTTAAAAATTAATGCTGTCTTTATTTTTTAAATGCGAATAGCTAATCCTGTTTATATTTGCCCACAATACCCATGAACATCAGTTGACCTAATTCTTGCTTTGACAAATTTGCTATTAGATGACCATGTAGCTAACTTAAAGTATATGGATAAGAATCCTTCTGGGCAATCCCTTCAGTGTAACTGATAAACTCGCATTCATATTTGTTGCACCAGTCGCACTGCTTTCAAAAAATCAGCCAGTAGGTAGGCACTACAAATGTTATCCCGCTTAATAAATTTTCATACTGAAAGTCTGTGCAATACAGAAGGCGGCTGTTTAAGAAGCACAGTTGTAGTGATGATGGGAGCAGGAGAGAAGGATGAGAGGGCTGTGCAGCTGTGGGCTTGCTTCTCTGCTCCAGGAGGTGGATGTCAGGTGTTGAGTGTGGCAGCAGGGTCTGCAGCCTCTGCCCCATCCCCCAGCTATGATCAAGGCCAGCTCTGATATGGGGCAGCTGTGTAACCTTGGACCAGGCTGGTGTGAAAAAAAGCTGTGAGAAGGCTTGTTGGGGGCTTTCTCCCTTTGTTCAGGAGTTGCATTTAAGCTCAGTTTCCTGCCTGAGCTACACTGTGTGTATGCCTGTACCTTGCTGTGTGTATTGCTGACCCTGACCTTGCCTTGGCTTCCTGGCTTGACCTTGGACCTGTGTCATCACTGCAAACTTGTCTGGTGAGTGCAGGACTGTGGCTGACCCTGCCTAATGCCACTGGACCTGCTCTGCTTGTTCCCACAGACTGTAGGAATGTGTTGCTTGCTTGTGAGGTCCCTGCCTGCTTTGCTTTGCCCCTGGCTCTCCTCCTTGGGCAGAGGTCTTGTTGCTCCCAGGTATGTTTTGGTTTTTTGTTTTTGTTTTGTTTTTTTTTACTTGTTGAAAATAAATTGCTGTCCTGTTGGTCTGTGTGTCTATGAGAATAGACAATTTTGCTTGGGAGAGATGGACTTGTGGAAATATGTGAAGAGGAATTATTCTGATGGGGTATTAATTTGCTCATTAAAAAAAAGATGTACTGATCTGTGTTCATGGGAGGTGCTTTGTGTCAAAATGTTAACTGCTGTGTGTTTTGGTTATGTTAAAAAATAAAGCCAAGATATGTAATTGATGATTACACTGTAAATTCTTCAAACAAGAGGCTGGATTTGTCTTATGATCTAAGAGAAGGAGACTATATCATATAGTATCATTTTTGTTGACTTAGTGGCTTGAAAATTCAGAGCTGAAACAGGACAAATAGGCACTGGTAGATATTTCTGCTGCAGGTTTCCTAACTGAGAAATTTTTCACTTACTAGTCTGCTTTCCACCATGCCTAGAGCACATCATCCTCAGCTGCGCGAGTCAATGAGCTAATGCTGCCCATGCCCACAGGAAGCATTAACCAGGTTCATGCATGCAAAGTATCTGATTTTAAAGAGCATTATAAAATATTAAGATGGTAATGATAATTTGGTGTAAGTTCAAAAATAATCTGTTAAATCTTAAGGAATAGCGTAGTGCTTACTGTCCCCTAAATACAGTTTATGATTTGATAGCAGGTAACTCTTTCATAAGAAGCAATTCTGAAATAAAAGAGTACTTTGACAGTAAAAACCCTCACGCTTCGGGCCAAAGGTCTTCCTCTGCCATGACTCGCTTGTTGCTTATGGTAGCTTCTTTGGCAGAGTAGGATAGAATAAGAAGAAATTCCTTGTTGCATGCCAAGCTGAAGCCTGGCGGAGCTGCTCCATGCTCCTCTGCGCAGTGCTGCTTCCTGGGCTGAGCTTGCCCCCCTCCTCTCTCTGGAGGGTTGCCCGCTGGCGAGGGCGGCCGTGGGGGACCTGTGTTGCTCTGCTCTCCACAGGGCATGGTGTTTGGGGTCAGTGTCTGAAGGAGGATGTCTGGACCCAACAGCCACAGTCCAGGGTGGAGGGTTCCAACCTCATTTATTAGTTGAGCCTTACTTGAAACAAATGCTGCTCCTACTCTGTGCTTGGCATCGCACCCTCCCAGCTGGCCCGGAGCCACTGTTGCCCATCTGACCTTCCCTGCTACAGACCTTTTCTCAAAGGCGGCCTTGCCGCTCTTTACTGACTCCTCTGCTCCTTCTCTGGCAGCTCTGGGGGTTTGGGTCTGGGACTAAACTTCTGGAGGACTTTGAGATCCTCTCGGGTGCTGCTGTGCCACACTCATGGCTGTGGACGTCAGGCCAGCCCAGGTGCAGCCATCTCCTGCACCGGGCTGTACCTTGCCTGCAGAAATCCTCTTGTTCTGTGGATGCAAAGCAGCTAGCACAATGGAGACAGTTACAGGACCTAAGGAAATAACTACAGTATGCGTAATAATTAAAATAAGAGATTCACTGTATTGGAGGCTGCTCTCGATTTTCAGCTTTGACAGGTCATTATTAAAGGACCAGACATGTTTTCGAAAGGGTGAGTGTAAACATTACTTCATCTCTTTGCTATGAGTACTTGGTGGAGCTCTGCTCCCCTTTCTTTTTCCTTAAGAAAAGAGGAATGTTTTCTCTTTGTGAATAGGTGTAAAGTACTAGCTTGTGCCAAGATGCCTGGTATTTGGCCTCCTCATATGCTTGCAGGACATGGGTTGCATGTAAAGCAGAAGTGTAGAGAGTTGGAACAATGGATATTGGGGAGTAATTGAAAGATTAAAAAGAAATCTCAGACATTGCAGGGTGACAAAGTTTATAATGAAAATAAAGGCAAGGGAAGGTATAAGGGCAAAACTTTGTAGGGCAAGAGAAGCGTTCCTTTTTTTCCAGGGACAAACACAGCCATGCAGCTTTTCTTTGTTTCTTGGCAAGTATATACTTTTAATATAACAGCAGTGCTGCGGTGGAGTTGTTTGTTAAGAACTTAGGTAAAAAGAAAAAAATCTATAGTGGTACTGTACCCTGTCTCTTCCTGTCCTCTTCATCCCTCTCTTCCCCTTGTTTAATTCTCTGCAGGCAGAGTGATGGACAGAAAAGAGCTAATGGCACCTAAATGGTTTTCATCCCTCTGTATGAATCTCCTCATCTGAATTATTATTTGAAATCCAGAGAACTGTTTTCTAAGTAGCTCAGACTTGAAACAAGTTTGAAACTTCACATTAAGCAAGTGAACAAAATCGCCTCTGTTTTGCGGCTTAATTCAATAAATAGATGTTCCAATTTGCCTGTTGCCCCGTGATGTACTGCGTTCCTTGATCAGGCTGAACAACTACTGCCTGGCAAGTTTTCAAGTTAGCCGGAGCTCGTGCATTACACCCTCCTGGGACAGAAGTGGGAGGCAGGAGTAGGTCAGTGCCCTTGCTGTGGATCAGAGCAGTTTGAGCCTTGCTCTGGAGTAACTTGAATCCAGCCCCCCTTCATTCATTTGGTGGAAGGGTGCATGGTTGCCTAAGGAGTCAGAAGCAACTGGATCTGATACTAGCCCCACTGGTTCTTCATTTACTGCAGAAAATGCTGTGGTTTTAATTGCATCATTGCACACAGCCACGTAGGCTAAGGCTGGACCTTTGTCTCTGAAGTAGAACAGCGTGATCTGTTCTGTGTTAAATGGCTGTTACAAAGGATGAGAGTAATGTATGGCCCTAATGTGGCATCCTAATGATGCAGAGTGGGGAAGGCCAACTCGGTGGCTTGAAAGCTTTCAAAAATAATCAGAACTTGAAAAATAATTGAAGGTGGGGAATTCATCTATGCACAGATCAAGTATTCCCACTGGCATTAAGGGACTGTCGTCCATCTCTGACACTACAGATTTACTTTGAAGATGAGATTTAGCTGACTTACCAATTCCTAAATAGAAAAACATTTTCAGAAATCTTGAATTCTGTAATGATTTCTTAATAGAATTTTCCCCCCACAAATGAGCTTATATATTAGCAAAACTTTCCAGGAAATAAATCATCTTTTATTTCAGAAGAATATAACTTTAGAAACACTAATTATTGTCCAAAATACCTCAATTTTAAAGGTGTTTCTCTTGTTATTGAACATACTTCTACACCACTTCTTAGGAAGAATGCATAGCGATGTCATCAGATTCTATCCCACTGCAAAAGACTTACAACTATTTTAAATAAAAATTAGTACAAATGTAAACAAATAAAAATGACTCCCAAGTATATCTGAACAAGAGTTACTGTTTACTTTTTTTTTTTTCATAGAAATTATTGAACTTCTAAAACCTCAGGAGTATTTCACAAGATAACAATATGCCTAACCTTGGTACCTAAAAAAATACTTATTTAAACTACCATAATGTAATACATATTATGCTGTACTAGTGACACTTTGTGTTACACGAAAAACCTAATGCAACACTGAAATCCCAACTTTTCACCCAGAACTTCCCATCTGTAGGAACCTTGAAAATTTTCTTTTTATTTCCTACTGAAAACAACCATCAAGATTTTCTTTAAAAAATAGAAGCTCAGAATTTATGTAGCTGCATTCATAAGCACAATAAAGATGTTTTTAAAGGAAATACCTGCCTTGTAAGAAGGCTTAGAGAAGGCTCCAGGGAGACCTTATTCTGACCTTTCAATACTTAAAGGGGGCTTATGAGAAAGGTGGGGATAGACTTTTACAGTAGGGCCTGTAGCAATAGGGCAAGGGGTAATGGTTTTAAACTAAAGGAGGGTAGATTCAGACTAGATAAAAGGAAGACATTTTTTACAATTAAGGTGGTGATACACTGGCACAGGTTGCCCAGAGAGGTGGTAGAGGCCCCATCCCTGGAAACATTCAAGGTCGGGTTGGATGGGGCTCTGAGCAACCTGATCTAGTTGAAGACATTCCTGGTCATTGCAGGGGGGTTGGATTAGATGACCTTTAAAGGTCCCTTCCAACCCAAACCATTCTTTGATTCTAAGAATTATTTTTGGAAATGGGGATGGGTTTTCAGAAAGATCTGCAACCCTTATTTTTGATTTTTCTTTCATATAGGCATAGTTGGTTGACTAAGGAATCAGCCTTTTGGGATAGAAATGAGGACTGGCTGGTGTCGAGGTGTCACTGAAATATTTTTATTTATTTATTTTTAAATAAGCAGTCACTGATGGGATGCAGACCACGACACGCATTCAAGCTCATGAAGATTTATTACATTGCTGCTGTTCCGCACTCATTTCATTAACCCTGCTGGGCGCTGGGCGCATGGTCTAAGTCACATGAGGCAGGGTCTGAGCTCTTTCTCCCTGCCCAAGGGCAAGGAGGGGAATGAGGCATCTTCAGGAAGTGTTTTGCCAGGGTGGTTCCGTTTGGAGCAGCTGCCTGGAGCCTTGCGTGCACTGATGCATCTCCTTTGCCCTAACTGTCCAGGGAAGATCCCACGAGTGCCAGCCCACCGAGATTGACATCTGTTGGTGGGAAAGTCCTAGAAATCATTTTTTCAGAGATCAAATGGAAGACTACTTAGAAAAGCCCAGCTTGATTACAGCGGGCTGACATGGTGTCAGGAAGTGGAATTCACGGCTCGCTGCCTTGATGGAATTCTTTGAAGATATTGCTGCTCAGGACATAGGAGGGATGAGCTATAAGGACGGCACCTAATGCTTGCCAAACTGGGTCTGAAAATGATGATGTGCTTAATCTGTGTTTAAAGGCTCTGCCTTTTTTAATGCCTTTTTATAAAGCTGTATGTGCTATTCTGCATTTACAAAGTACAGCCAAAGCCAGTGTTGTAAGCATCACTGATGAGGTCTTATAAAAATGACTTAAATACTGTGCCATGAGGGAGTTTTTCCAGATTAATAGTGACAAATATTGCCAGGAAATGAAGCCCGATCAACAGAGTATGAAGATGCAACAGGACATAATCATTTGAAAGCTTCACACAGTAGAACTCATTTCATTTTCATATTTGTATCGTCAATAAGGAAATTCAGGGACAAAACCGAGAGATTAAAATACTACTTGGCAGAATGGATGGTCCAGATTTGTATGTCTGAGTAAACAGATCAGCTTCAGGTTCTTTTCTGAAAGACTTGTTATTGGAGAAGCTGTAACCTCTGTAACACCACGCTTTCCTCTCCTGTGGAGTCCTTCAGCAGCTGCTTTGTGGGGCTTCATGTTCTGCAAATGAAAAGGGGGTCAGACCACAAGGGCAACATCTGTGTGCTAAAACTGACCCTCAGACATGTATGCCGTCCTTGTTAAAGTCATGCAGACACCAGTAATGTTACCTGGTAGGTTAAGGTGATTCATATCATGTTCCATTATTAATATCACTGAATGCTGAAGGATAGCCCATTGAGTCCAGGAGGAGGATGTAATACCCCTCCTCTGCTTCCCAGAAGACTTGTTTCTAATTCCTCAGCTTCATGCATCTAGAGAATCTGAACTGAGTTTCAGTGCTTGATGCACAGTAGGTCCATAGTCATTTACAAGGGAAAGAAAAGATGTGACCCTCAGTCATGGTGTGTGCTAATTCTGGCATCTTGGTGAATACGGTATTTACCATTAAGATTGTGCAGTTTTAGTCAGATGGCAAATTTGGGGAAACACCAGCATGTAGGACAACTTGTGGCCATAAGATGTCGTTGTGTCTGATGGGATGAGGTACAAAAAGCATGAGGGTGTAGGACCTCCAGGGCTCGAGAGGTAGCAATGGGGACCGCTTGACAAATGTGTGTTTTCTCCAGAGAAAATGTAGGAGAGTCTAGGCTATGATGATAAGGGGTGGCAGGAGTTAAGTTAATGAAACTGCCTCATCAACACGTCTTGGAAGAGAGAAAGAAATGGGGAAAATGAGGACAGGGATCTATATTTCAGGTTTCCACCTACCACGAGGAGCTGTGGGTAGCCTGACATGCAGCAGAGATCTTCATTCAAATGCCTCTTTGAATGCAGGCTCCACGTGAAATACAGAGTAATATCAAAGCTATGGGGTTGTGTATGGCATTCATTTCAGTTGCTGGCAAGCTGAATGAGGGTGAGGAAATGTGTAGTTCAGCCTTTGTGTTGGGAAGTAATATAAAGGCTGTGTCAAAGCTGAGAGCTAAAACTGTAGATAGGAAGCAGGGAATTAAGTCTCGACTGACTCCCTGTGCTTGCACATTCTTCTTTGCATATAATCTACCAGTTCAATATATACAAACTAGACACATCTTTTACAACTGTGGGTTTGATAAGGTCTAGCACAGGTGGTGTGGTTTTTTTTTTTTTTTTTTTTAGACTTCCATGGCATTAAGTCTTTTCCTAAAGAAATAATGCCAGAAACAGGGTTTACGCCATTGCTTTATCAGTCCCCATATAACTTCTGAATTTTGGGCCAAATTTGTTTGTTCTTAAAGTGATGTGAAAACAGCTGGGGAGAAAGTGGAAAGGAACTTTGACTTTTTCTGAGGGAAAATCTGTATTCATTAGAAAATCTTCTGAGGACTTCAATCTTGAGACATAAAATCTATGAGAAATAAGACTTTATTTTGCTGCTGAAAGAACTATTTGTCTTAACATTTTAACGAGATCTTTAAAAAGTTAGAGAGAATTGTCTCTATAATTTTGAGGCTATTAGTCCCTTGTGCTACAAATGTTTATGTGCAAGACTTGTCTTGGCAGATCATTAGGCTCATTAATTTCTTCAAAGCTATTCCCCATTAAGCCTGTGCATAAATACTTGCAATATCAGGCCTTTGCTGAAACTACGTAAATGCTGGAAAGAGCTCTTTACTGTGGCTGGAATGAAATGTCTTCAGTGACAGTGCATCATGTCCTCCAGGATTTTTTTTTTTTAAATGAAAAATTAAAAATTGTAATGTTCAGCTTGGTCATCATACAGAGAACTGAGTGGATATCCTTTGTAAGTAGACTTACTGGCCCTCTGCTCCAGAATAGTATAGCTGGGAAAAACAAACTCTGGACAAATTAGATAAAGAAATTTTATTTTATGAATTGTGGTGGTAGGAAAATGCCTGCAAAGTGCAATTCTGTTTATATAGCTTTAAAAAAATTGATAAATGTTCTAAGGCTATTTACGCAAGGGAACAGGAGTGGGATCAAATGTTTTTTTTTTCTTTAAAAAAAAGCAACACAGTTGCTCTTGATTATTTAAAAAATATGAAAAAATACCCCACTCTGATGTCAGGCTGGCACTGTTTTTTAAGATTTAAAATTAGCATTGAACAGTCTGTTCTGGGAGCCCATGGGTTTTAGTACAACATTTTTTTTTCCACCGCAGTCAGCACTGGATTGACTAGTGTGGCTCTCCTTCCTTCAAGTACTGTAGCTGTTCAGTCAGGAATGTAAAACTAAAATGAACAACATCGAGGAGGAATTATTAGGATTGTTTACAAATTTAGATTTGCATGAGGGAGCAGAGTTGTTGACAGTTATACTTTAAGAATCAAGCTACCGCAGCTGGATAAATATTTATTGGATATCTCAAGGCCTCTCTCTCTCCCCACCCCCATGGCAGAGAATGAAACAAATGCAATTCCAAGCTAATCTGAAAAATAATAGAACAGCTTTCAACAAAACCTATTTATCTATGAGGTCAAAAAGCCTCAGCCTAGTTACACTCCTAGATAGGCTCTTCTTGACAACATCGTCATACTATCTAGGAGGCCAGGAGTTGTAGTGCTACAGACCACCCAGAATTATTGCTCCCACAAGGCAATGATAATGGTGGTATGATTTCACTGTCTTCAGACTTGAACTAACCTTTTAATAGCTTGAGTAGCCATGGGAAACATACCACATTGTTGTGTTTTATGCATCACTTTTCCTGGATGCGTTTTAGTCACCAATAAAACCATGTTGGTTGATTGAAAAAGTAAAGAAAATTGTAAGAAAACAAATGAAGAAACAAGTTGGTATCAGCGTGCAGAACTCAACCAAAGCTAGCTGTGACTAATAAATAGGTTTTATCTTCTTCAGCTTCAGTATGTTTGACACACCAGAATTCTGTCAAACTCCTATAGAAGTAGAATATCTGATGTTTCTTACGGTAAAAAGATAACAATCTGTCCTCTGGAATGAAAATGTGAATGCATCCCAAATGCAAAGGACTCTCCATTTTATTAATCTGTAGACAAAACTTCTGGGGCCTTTGGGTGCATCAGCAATGTATCTCTGAGTGCAGTCTACAGGAAATAAACACTTGCAAAAGCTTAACTGACCTTGTGTTGAGAAAAGATTGTAGAAATAACTTCCCATAAAACCATTCCAATTGCTGAATGATCTTCAAGTTGATGGACAGTCCCATATGTAAGTCTGTTTAAAAAAAAAAAAACAAAACAAAACCAAAAACAAAGCCCCAGACAACCTTGAGACTGTTTTTGCAGAGGTTGGGTTTCTATTCTTGCTTCCTCTCAAGTCAAAAGAAATTGTGCCATAGGTTTGAATGGGAGCAGATTTGTCTTAAGAAATGAGCAGCTTTAATGGGGGAGTGTTTGTACACATGGAGATCTGTTTAAGTGCTGATTAACATACTCAAGTACCCCATTTGCATAGGGAAGCATGTTTGGGCTCAGGTGCTCATAGATACTGCAAGGTGCATGTAAGTCTTCTTTTTGAAGTAGTCTGCCACCATCCAACTATAGCTGAAAAGTAACATGATCTCTTTTGTCTTTTTCTTCTCACCCTCCAAGCTCCCCCACCCCCCAAATCCAACAAGATATCTATGAATTGTGGAAAGTATCATATTGCTTTCCTGGTAAATCTTCGATATCTCAAATAGCTTGCAGATAAGGTTATCTTTTTGTTGTTGTTGTTATAGTCATGCAGACATGAGTAATGTTACTTGGTAGGTTGAGATGAATCTTTTTATATCATGTTCCACTGTGGATAATTAATAGCAAATACTTCAATCAATGTGCTTTCTCTTTTTGTGGGTTGTTGTGTTGGGGTTTCTTTAGATGGTTATGGTTGATGTTTGGGGTTTTTTTCACTGCATTAGGATGTAGTGACTAATGTCTGTATGCTTGTGGTGGGCTTTGAGTGAGCATTTTGTTTGTTTCATTGGACGCATTTTGAATTCTGAGCACTGAAGTCACATCTAGTACAAATGGGAATGGTGCCATCATTGTCTTCCCAAGAAGCTCCCAAACTTGTGACTGCAATTCTACTCTTTGAGCTGTAATTTAGCATAAGCACAAATATTAGCAAAAATGTCAGATTAAACTGAATTCCTGTTATGCTCCAGTAGGTCCTCCATGGCCACGCCTGATGTTGCGATCCCCTAGTGTATGAGCACTTGCCTTAAAATCTGCTTTCCAGTGATTATTAGCTTTGGTGTCTGGAAAAGCACATGTGGAGGAGGAGGCTGGGAGTGCTCTGATGTTTCCCTCCCATCTCCTTCAAGTGACTTTGATCCCAAGAACTCTCAGATTTCAAAAGCCTTCATCACCTTCAGCAGTTATAAAGGTGAATATCAGATATCATACGCTTTTTGGTTTGAATTAACCTCTTGGAGATAGAGATAAATGTTAGCTGCAGATTGTCAATAATGCATCAATATGGCTAGGAACAGGTTTCATTTATATTGTGATACTGTAAACTAAAGCTGTCTTCCCACAGCCAGTGTGATCCACTCTGAATGCAGCAGCTCTTCTTGTTTACCGTCTTGCTATATATATAAACTTTGTCATGGAAACAGAGATGTTTGTGTGATTTTTCTTTTTCACTGTATCATATTAGTCATAGATTTCTTTGGGGTTTTTTTCTGTTTGTTTTGTAAACCACAGAGGAATGTCCCACTCCTTTTGTTGTTGTTGTTAATTCCATGTGCAGCATGCCAGGAGAATGAGGTGTCGCAGAAACATCTCTTCCCATCTGAGTAGATGGATTTCACAGCCAGAAGAGCATGGGGTGTGGTGTGCCGTTCTCGGCAGCCTGAGTCATGTAGCCCAGGAACAGGCCTTCTCTGCTCCATTGATTTGGCAGCATGTGGCCCTCATAATGCCTATAAAAATTGGAATAAACTTGTGGTGCTTCTCCAAAGATGGTGGTTTGGGCTGTGATGCACTTCTTGGTCTGATCTTTAGAGAGAACGGTCTTCCCCTGTTTCATTTTCTGGATGAAGAGGGTCTGTTGTTGAAGAAAGTCCCACTTACTTGGTCTTATTTGAAAACTGGCCCAAGTGCTTACCTTTGAGACAAGGCAGGCTGTGATACTATGCCATCTACGTCCACAGTGGTGTGATCCCCCAGTACCATAGAGAGCATAGTCTCCAGTTTCTTTTCTTTTTCGCTTTCTTCATCTCACCCAAGTTCTGGGCGAAGCATCCTGCTCTACTCACCTCGGCACAGCCACTGGCTGGAGGCACCTGAACCATCATCTATTTCCTATGAAGTCTTAGACCTAACCTCACCGCCCTTCACAATACAGCTGAATATTCCTGTGCAGTTTGGGAATATCCGGTACAGCTGAATCCAGCAAACAATCTGTGAATTACTCCTCTGTGTGTTGTATTACCGATTTTGATGTGTCACTTGGAAAGCTTTAAGAAGCATGTATGTTTTCCAGCTGCCAGTGGTGGTGTTCTGGATATGGGTATTCTCTTCCAAAGGGAGAGACTGATCTGCCCATTCCCCGAAACACCAAGAAAATCTCACTGTCTGAGGTCTCCTAGTAATTTGAGTGCAGTTCTTGCTTAGAGAGTGCAGCGGTGACATTGCACGTCCTGAGATCTGAAACAAACCTTTTTAAGACCTGTACTAGAAAGGGTGGTAAAAATGCTCTAAGACATGAAAGGAATAAAATAATTACTGGGATGTTTTTTCCCCTTTTTGTTTTCTCTGGATCAGCCTAGTTTTTATCACCTTTTTTTTTTCCCTAATTTTAGGATGGGTCATAACTAGCAGAAAAGACAGTCATTCCAAAGGAAATCTCAGGTTTGAACTTGCAAAAAGATGCTTATCTGTGATCCTAAGAAAATCTTCGATAAATTCAGTCAATTTTTTTGAAAGATTACTGTATTCTCATTGCACTGACTGAGGAATATATTTCATGTTTTTGAGGACTCTCTAATGCTTTGCTGAAAGCTCTTAGTCTGTTTTTTACTTTGGAGTTATTCAGGTGGATTTTTGTGGTTAAAGCCCATGACCAGGAGGACGATCCTGCGTTGTGCCCTGAGTGTCAGCAAGGAAGTAACTGCTTCTTTCCCCCTTGCATGTGAGGGTTCCCACCCCTGGAAGAGCAGCTTATTTGTCTCATGCCTTGAGGTCACACGAACACAATGTGTTTAAGTGGGTTTTTGGGTGGGTGGGTTGGTTGGTTTGTTTCTAACGGGGATGATAGACCCCTCTGTTACAATTACCTGCTCCTGCTGTTGATTTCTCATTTATCAAAGCAGTCTGTGGCCAGTAACCTCCTCTTACCTTGGAGATAATCTCATCTCTGAGAGGTCTGAGCTTCTAAGGGGCAGAGTGGGTTTCTCTATGCAATTGTCCCAAATAATGCAATGCTGGGCAAGAAACACACTGATGTATGAGAGCACATGATATTGTAGTATAAACGTGTTGCGTTCTCTTCTTTTTGTGAAGCATCAATATATGTTCAAGAAAGGGAATGTGCTGCACTGCTTCAGGTATTCAAGGAGAGTGAAGTCCTAACCATAGGTTCATAGAATTTAAACTGGGCAGTGGATATTGCCTGTCCACCAGACTCTTAAACAGAGAGAATGTGCTTTTTCTAATGTTCTAGAAGTTAAGTTTTGCTTTAAATGAGATCTTGGACATTAAAATAAATCACTATGCAACTGTAACTATATGAAGGACTTACTTCTTTAAAAGATGCATCTAATCCTGTGAACTATTTTAGCACTTTTCCCTCTGAAAACCTGGTTTTGCCTTGGAAAGGAGAGCTATTTTTATCTTCAGAAATCTGCTATTTATCTTGTAACTGTAAGGGATTGAAGCACTGATCTCAGTTGACTTTAAAGTCAGATGAAAGTGTCCAAAATATTTGCAATGAAATGTTCTGCTAGGAAACAGCTTTCAAAATCTCATCTAATGATGGAAAACAGTCTGTCTTGCCAAAACTTTCCCTACATGTTTAACAGGATTTTAGTTTAAAAAGTCTTATTTCCTACTTAATAGCAGAACATCTGCATTTTGAATGCAAGGTGATTTCATGTTTTGCTGTTTGGAAAACTTGTATTAAAACACTCCTGCAGTAAATTTAACCATTTGTTATGTTTCTCTGTTTGCCAAATGTAGTATTATTTCACTACTAATATTTGTGTTTTGGTGATGTCAGTGTTTTGACTCAGTCATATCAATACCTGAGAAATGGCCATGTAAATGTGAAATTTGCATATAAGACTTCTAAAGTGTCACCTAGTTCTGCTGCAAGATAATAATCTTAAGTATATTTTAGGAAAATATGGAGGGGGTGTATTTACCAGTTTTTTAAACACAATATACTTTTTTTCATTAATAAATGTATTAATTGTACTAAATGCATGGTGGGTCTGTGTTAGGCAGTGTCCCTTGTGCAAGGAATACACCCAATGCACTCATCCAAAGGTTACTGCTAGTTCATTTAGAGATCCATGGTAAAAGGCTCTTCCTAACCTTAAAACTGAGATTTTTGCCCCAGTTTTGCTTGTGCATGTGAATTTTATCTAGTGATTCTCCATGTTCAGCAACACGCAAATTTGCTAGTCTCCTAAGCATTATAAATATTCTGCTCTGTGCTTTTGTATCCAAGACAATAACTTTTCACACAGGACAATTCAAAGTGATGTGACCACAGGGAGTAAGGAGAGAAGACAAATGCTAAGTTTGGATTGTCGGACTATTTTGGGCTGGACGAAATGTAATCGAAAATGTTTACAGGAATATCTCTGGGACAAGTGAGACAGGGGAGGAAGCACTGGGAGAAGAAAGATTGCTTGCACTTGGGATGTGAGAAAACAAGTACCCGTTATGTCTGAGACAAAGCAGAGTTTTTCACTCCAGGTCACTGGAGTCTGGCAAGACAAATCTTGAATGTGGGGATCCCGCATCACAGTGAAGTCCCTGACATCATCTTTTTTGTGTGTTTTGATGGCCATTCCTGTTTGTTGAGAGGAATTTTGCCTAAATATCCATACTTTGTAGGACTTCTGTTCCTTGTGCTGTGTGGCATTTAGGAAAAAGAAAAAAGGAGTACAAGATGCAGATCTCTGTAGTTGCCACAGAAGAGGCTTGTTGTCCTTGATCTGTTCTAGTTAGGATTGAGTCAAACTACTCATTAGCTCTGGAGCTGGCTGTGTTCTTTGGGCGTGATCTCTGCGGGAGTGAGCAGTGCTCAGCTGCTCTTTGGGAGCTTCTGGTTGGAGTCATCTTGGTCACCCCTCTCTCTGTATAAGTGCATTTCTCTCCTGCAAGCCTTGTGTTCCTTCCGCTCTCCATCGCTGGAAACATCAAGGATGAGATTTTCTTCTGCTTTGCTGTCATTTTTGGGAAATGAGTGGGATTACTGAGCAGATTGGTTTCCAAAAGAGTGAACCTGAAGCTATGAAAGGGGCGAGAATAGAAGTAAGGAAGATAGATGTGAAATAATAGCAACAAATTTTGTACTGTAGAAAACCTTGTGATTTGTCTCAACTATGCCCTGCAAGACTTTGTCAGCTGTCCTTAATTGAGGTAAAAAGTGGTGTGGGATGATAACAAGAATGTACCATTCAGTCCCAGAATGGGACAAAACTATCCCAGATAAGCAGCTCAGAAGTGCTTGCCCCAGGCACTCTTGGAGGAGGAGAAGGAAAGCTGGAGCCCTGGTTCAGCCTTGCCCTCTCGAACACACCATGCGCCGTAGCACTCAGCTGTAGCAGTGTGTATCTGCCTGCGGTTTTCCATCGTGTTTGTCACAAGTTGCATTTGCTGACAAGTAGTGCTGGATATAACCGGTGTGCGGAAAGGAAGAGGACCTGTGCTTGTAAGCAAGCCTGTACTTACAAACACCGAGGGACAAGTCTGTTCACCGATGCTTCTTCACCCTTTCCCCATCTAATGTTGATGGGGTTTGCTATATAGTTACCATTGACTTGACCTGCGATACTGAGCAAAGAACCCCTGATGGGAGATGCACGTTAACCTTAAGAAGGGAGAGAAAGATAGTGTCACAAGCATGTGATTTTTTTGGTAGAAAATCTCTGTGTTGCATGCTGTAATACTCCATTATTTATGATGCTTTAAGATCAATGCCAAAGTCTTCAAAATGAATACTCCGCTTGTGTTAATGAGAGATTTTCTTCATGAAAAGATGAGTTGGTGTTTCTTCTGCATCTTGATTTAAAATCCAGGTCCAATCTCAAATTTCATACTGTAGTCCAAAGAAGCAAAAACAGGATTGTAATTTTACAATCCACAGTCTTTATGCATTTAGATATTATTGTTGCTCTGCTAGAACTGTTTTAAACACTTGCCTAATTACCATTAGTTGCAAGAGATTATAGTTAAAACTTATTTCTGAAATAGTTCTCTCTTAGTAAAGCTTATGACGTTTAACACAGAAATCCGAATGTCTGACATTCTTTGTGATCTTGTCTCAAGCGTGTAGCTATTACCCATTCCCACCATATTGGTCTTTCGTTCAGTCCATTTCTTCCACTGGACAAGGGATCAAATCCCTGTTAGTAAATAATCCCAAGATGTCAGACTGGAGGTCATTGGTAGGACAGCATTAGTAGAGGCACACTTATTATTTGCTTATTTTTTGGTTCACTGAGATGAATCACTTGTAATGCTTTTAAATTGTACCTCCGTTGGAAGTTAGCATAAATGCATGTCACCCAGCCAGTTTTCAAGTCTTGATGAGGGTTTTAAGTGGGGCAATGTTATTTTTTGCTGGTGTTGAAGAGCCAGCTTGCAGGTTATTGTGGTGTTATTTGACCTCAGTGAGGCATCACTCTCTGAATCCTAACATTTAGGAATGGAGCAGCAGGAATATGCTGGTGTCTAAGGCCAGCGGTCCTGTGGAAACCCAGATTAAGGCTTTGTTGCGTACAGAAACTTCTTGTGACTCTCGCTTCTAACATTCGCTGGTAATATTCTAACTTTATTGATTTATACCAGAAATCCTTCCTCCGTAAGTAACAGCTGTGTGATTCTCACACATGGTATGTGAGGGTCTTTGCTAATGGGGAGGAAGACCTTGACCTTGGTTAATCTTCACACAAAGTTTGCTTGCTGAAGTACAGTCCTCATGTCAGCTCGACTGGCTCTCTTCTTTTAAATTCATCTATGGTCTTAGGAGGAAAGAAATGTCCAGTGCAAAGCATCCTCTTGGTTATCTCACAAGCATTGCTGGGGATGCTATCATGGAAAGTATAGGCCTTCTGTTTGAATTCTGTAAGGAAAAATCACGTAGAACTTGTGTTGCAGTTCAATTCATTGAGAAACCATCCTTTAGTTATGTTTACTAAGTAGAAGTTCTCTGTTAGACAGAACTGGATTTATATAAGTACTAAATATTATATGTTTACACATTCACAGGGTTTTTTTCTTACTCTCCACAGACATCTGTTTCTAAATCTTTCTCTGGTGTCCATCACCACAGAGTCAAAACAGCTTACAGACGTCAACAAATTATTTCTCGTGATACCACTGGGAGATAGATATTGCTATTTCAGCTCTGTGGATGGGTTAAACAAATTGCTTGAAAAAAGACAGTGAGAGAAGGCAGGAGCAGAAGTGTTAAGTATTGTCCTTGCACCCACTCTTCAGGCAGCACTGCACAAATGAGCTATCCGTTCAGCTGACAGGAACCCACTCTTGTGTATGACAGTGTCTCCCTTCAAAACTTTCAACTATGTCAGCAGGCCAGACATCCATGGTATCCACAAAAAGACTTGGAAACAAATGTCTCTTTGCACTTTGAGCCTTACTCATTTTGGAAATCTCAACTTTGGAAACTTGTTCTGCACAGAATTAGGCAGAAGCTCAAGTTTCAAAATGCGGTTCTCATCTTTTTTTGTCATTTTGTTGACTCTTCAGCTCTGAGGTTTGGTGTCGGCTTGTATGTAGCCATAATAAGATTGCAGAGAAGTCTTTTCAGTGTGTGTGCAGGCCTTGGCAAAACGTCCTGCAACATTATGTGAGGTTTTTCCCTAAGAGAAAGAGCTGTTATTGCGCTTCATATAATACTTGGCTTCATTCCTAAGAATTGCTATTACTTTGTCTATTTAATTTCTTTCAGAATATCAATTTTGCATGCTTACTTGTAGAGTTGCAGTGCTTTTGGGGTTCTGTGTGCAAATATTGTCCATACATTCTCTTTCCCAGTATAACTATGTGATCATGGTCGTAGGCTGTTCACCTATTCAGCTTCTTATGATGAATGCTAGTGTAATTACAAATGATGCTGTGTCTGAGAGAGTCAGTTCTCTGATGATGATAGCACTAAGTTACCTTTATTTTGCTTTGTTTGTGAGAGGTATGTGTTTAATGTTACCTGGATAAGTCTATAGATACAACAGCTTTATTGCTGCCTGGATTCCAGCAAGTCTTTGTTTTTACACTGAGAAATATAAAGGCTTAGCTTCTTCAAGAAGCTATTCATGTAGTTGAAATTAGTGGCTATGCTTCTGCTCAAAAATTATTTACCCACTTTCAAATACTTGCCAGGTGATGCTTTGATGTGTGAACAGGATATCTTTGTGACTTCTCCTAGATTCTTCTCTTTTACAGTCTTTTTTTTTTTTTTTTTTTTACTTCATAAAAACATCTGCACTAGTTTCCATTTCTAGAGTGAGACTTGAGAAGGTCAGGCATGCAGAAACAAATAAAAAACAATAGGGGGGTGGTGGTGTATTTGGAAATTACAGATTGCACCTTTCCATTTGGTCTCCAGGCCTTTCCACTCATGGACTTTCAGTCATGGGGTGTTGAGTTATCTTGTGACAGGGGCACACCAACGACTACTGTACAGTAAACCATGATGTGCACATACAGTCTGTACCTGCATGCTTAGAGACAACCAGGTGGGAGACTTTTTTTCCAGGATGTAACCAGAGTGTTCTGCCGGATTACCAGAATGTCCTGTTTTCGAAAAGTCACAGTAGAGAATATAAACTTTTGCTGTTTTGGCAATATTAGCATATTGCTGTCCTACAAGCAAAACAAGAAAACAGTAAATACATAGTTCACATCAGCAAAGGTTTGCATGTGGATAGAGAGGCTCTCCTGGATGGAAACAAGGTTCATCATTACTGACCTTGCTGGTGAGGCCAGCTGTGGTGCTCACCGGTTAACTACAGGAAGGGCAACATGCAAAGACACGAAGCAAAGAGAAGGACTGGGATTAGGGGGGATCCCTGTAAATGAGCAGGTGATGACAATTGTCAGCAGGGAACTTCAGGAAAAGTCAGGTGTGCAAGCAGCAGTGGTGCAAGCTGCTCTGGCTGTCAGTATTTGGCACCAGTGTGGCATGTGCCTGCCACGGGCATGGTTACAGAGCTGAGCTCCTCCTGAGGACGGTCAAATGTGCTAGGAGAGGCGCAGGCAAGCTTCCTGCGCATCAGGCATCAGTCACAGGTCATCTTGGTCCATCTCTCTTGCAGAAATGTATCTATGGCTAGCTTAAGGCTGTTTGATTTGGCTCAAGTGTGCGTGGCAAAGTGGTAACAAACAAAATATCTAGAAAATAAAGTAGGTAGGCATCTGAGCACAAATTCTTGAAGCTCTTAAAACCTCGTCTGGAGTCTGACTTAGCAACTGAAATCTCTTTACATGCAACTGGCTTCTTCAGCATGCAGTCAGTATTCTCATGGGTTACATTTTCAAGTACATATGCTGTAGCTATATAGACCTCTATCTATACATTCACATTCCTTTTACCCCCCCCTCACAGCTTGAGGCTACAGCAAAAAATGAATGTGGAGGGGGGAGTGTTTCTTAGGGTTTCTTTGTTTATTTGTTTATTTACTATTCCTCACGAGCCGTATGAAGCATTCACAACCATCAAGAAACTTAGTCAATAATTTGGGGGGACGAGGTGGGAAAACAGGCCTTCTGATCTATTTCAGTCCTCCAAGATGGCAAAAAATACCCTCAAAACTGCAAAAGTGATCTGGAGGTAGAAGGTTTACTGTTTCCCCCTTGCATGCCACCGCTGCTGCTCTGGAGACTTATAAAAGCCTTGAGCAGCGTGAAAGGTAGATGTGACATTGTGCAGGGAATCGTGGATGGTAGGCTCTCACAGGCCCACAAAAGTAAACTTTCTGGGGGCAGCTGCTCTGTGTCACTGCTGTCACGTTGCTGTTGAACTGGAGGCAGCGGTAATGGGAGGGAGATGGTGCTGCACAGAGCTGCTCACTGCTGGTCGTACGGGGAACTTCACCCCTGTTTGGTGAACAAGGGAGAGTTCGACAAATAAAAAGGGAATTGTGATCGAAGTATTCATGCATTAATTCAGGATTCTGCTTGTTTCATATTACTGTACTCTGCTGTGGGACTGTCTTTTTAGATATAATGAGTTATAAATGGCAAACTCCGAGCCTCCTGACTGTGCTGTTTCTGAATACCATCACCTTTCCAACCTC
Source organism: Pelecanus crispus (assembly GCF_030463565.1). NCBI lineage: Eukaryota > Metazoa > Chordata > Aves > Pelecaniformes > Pelecanidae > Pelecanus > Pelecanus crispus. Next base: position 37,891,286 of record NC_134650.1, read on the forward strand.
TCTGCTGCTCAGAGGATGACTGTCAGGCTTTGGTGCTCGGAAATGGGGTTGTTCTGGTTGCTTATGGCATGATTCATAGGCTTAAAGTTAAGCTGATGCTTTAGGACTCGACCTGATACCCTTTTTTGGAGAAAGACGGTTTTGGGGGAAACCGAAAATACTCTACTGCATGTGATCTCTCAAGGTCCCTTCCAACCCAAAGCATTCTATGATTCTATGGTTTGCTGTCATTGTCTTTCAGTGATATGGTGCCATTTAAGACATCTCTGATAACACGCTTCTCTGTTTCATGGATATTATACACAAGCAAAGGTCAAGAAAACATACAGCTATCATATTAGTAATTTTGGCTGAAGCTTAACAGGTTTGTTGGAAAAGCTTTTCTTCCTTCAGAGCATAAAAATGGGGTTGCTGCTGTGCTACAGTCATGTCAAAGGGCTTTGCTTGCTTTACATGTATAAACAAAGATTTGGGATGAATTTTACTCTGGATTGGCACTGCTGTTTCTTATTTTTCAGTACATTGTGTAGACTAAATCATGAAACAGAGTAAATAATAGACTGTCTGACTCTTTATTACAAGTGAAGAGCAGAGTTGTAGGAACTTTTTTGGGTTTGGCCAAAAGGAACATTCGTCTTTAATGTTCAGCATTAAAAATGACACTTCAATGAATCCTTTCATTTTTGCTGGTTTGAGAAACAAGACAAACTGAAAAAAACATTCCAAGTAAGTCAACTGGCAAAAAATAAGTTGACCATGAATTAAATTCATAGTTCCATATCACTAATACAAAACTGGTGCTTTATATGGGACAGGAGAACTAACCTTCCAAAAGCCATTTTTAAAAGTCTCTCCTATTCAAGGCAGAGCTGGATTGCTCGTGGTCATACTTTTATTATGTAGCCTTATCTAGGAAACAGAGATTTGGGGGTTTTCCCACTGAAATAACTGTTCAAAATACATTAGGAAAATGCCACAGTTGCGCTGGGAGAGCACTTGTGGATGTCTCTCCCTGCTAACCAGCTGGAGTTAGAGCACTGGTGCTGGCACTTTCATTTAAACACCATAACATTGAATATTTCTCTGATGTCCTTCTGATCCTTTCTCTTGAAGAACTGAATGAAACAAACCCATTACTGTAAACACAGAAGACATTCAGTGATGTTCCAAAGTGCACATTTTTGGCAGCAGTAAGCTTTCTCCAGATAGCTGCCTGTGAATTTACAAATCGGTCACATCTGAATCCATTTTGTGAACCTTACTTGAGTCTGCACCTGCCTCCCAGAGACAGATGCATAGAGAGAGGCTATAGATGTGTTATCCATTTGCTGATGCTTCATTAGAGCTGAAAGGAAAGAGCCACATTTTAATGATCTGATTACAACACCTTGGGTGGCAAAACATCACGTTGCTCGTTGGAAGGGAGCACTGAGTGAGTCAGTTGTGCTTTTTGTTGTGTTTTTTGTTGTGTTTTTTCTCCCCCTGGACTAACGGGGATTTTTTTTTTTTTCTTTTTCTTCAAAGAAGCATAACTTTCTCAAGGTTATTTTTGCTGAGAAGAGAGGACAAATACTTAAGTAATGGAGACTGAGCCACCGAGCGGGAGAAAGATTCCTGGCGCTGCTGTATTTATCATGCACTGGAGCCGATAATGGAATAAAGAGGGCAGCAGTGAGTCACAATCGTGGAGGATCGGACAGGATGAAACTGGATGTGCAGGTAACACAGCAGAAACCTCTTTGGAAAGACTTGAGTATTGAATTGTGCTAAAAACACTGCACCAATGTTCACAAAGCCCATGTTTGCTGGTGAAATGTAGGCCACAGCAACTCTTCCTGCAAAATTACCAAAACGTTTGTCCATAAACCGTGAAGGCTTTTTTGCTACAAGTATTTTGCAGGTTGTCCTGTTAGATTCAGGTGTAGAAACTGAATTTAAAGGTTACTAGTGGATTTTCAAAGTGAATTGATTCCAACTCAGCAGCTCTGGAAATGCACTAAAATTCTTTTAAGAACTACATAGGCTTCTTAGTTGATTCATGGCTTTTTCTATCTGCAGGGCAGTTTCATCACTGACCGTGGCACTCCGCACTTACTGTATTATTTGACTGTTACAGAAAGATTGCAGGCTGTTTAGTTTTGATGTTTCTCTAGTCCCAGGTACAACTTGTTTGATGTGAGCAGCCACTTACTGGTGGAACCGAATGTAATGATGAGAGGGGATTGAAAGCCTGATTTCTTGGTAACAGCTTTTAGTCAGCTGGAAAAACAAAACCAGACTGGCCAAGTCTGGATTTAAATCTTTGGATGCAGATGCTTTTATAGCCCTGCTGGCTTTAGTCAGACCAGCCACAGAGGTATAGACCTGTGAGGAATTGACAACTCGCGTTCTTCTGATTTCCAGAGTTTTGTGAGGGATCTCCTGATCCGTTGTGTCCCTATGGACTCTATTAAAAAATACATGTACGTAGGTATTTACATACTAACAAACACATAAATACTTTCTCTCTAATTCTTTTTTAAGTTATCCTTTCAAGGCTGGCAGTGACATGAAGGTAGAGCATCTACTGGGGTTTTTTTACCAATTCTGATATCTGCTTTTTAATACCTGTTTCTAGCGGGAACAGAATATCTTAAAGTCTTTCTGGGCTTTCTCTAAGCCATGAACACTTCCAAATGTAATTTGTGATATAGCCTCAGAGGGGCAAAAGTTGCTTTATGGATGCAGAAGGCATCTGTACACCTGCAAGGCATTTCTTTACTAAGAAGGAATTGGTTATTTGTTTGCAAATAAGCTGTTGGATTTTATCAGCTGTTCTGCCTTTTTTATGGCATGAACATTTTGCTAAAAAAGTTTGAGGCAGCCTAATGTTTTGCAACAAGTAATGGTGACACTCTGTACAGTGTCCATCTTCACAGCAATTTACAACAATACCTTTTGTTCCTTCCCCTGCTCGTTCCTGCTTAAGTCTCCTGATAAAAGCCTGGTTTTATCTGGGAAGGTACCAATAGCATCTCTGTCACACCTCAGCTAAATAGTTGTTCACATGGCGACTTTAAAAGCCTGTGGGTTTATCGGTGGAAAAAATGCTTGGAAAGGAGAGATCTAGTACTTAAATTAGTTCTATCAGCACTTTTTTTTTTTTTTTTTTTTTTGGCTGAAACTTGTTCTCACAGAACTTCAAGCTGGATTATTTGTGTTAAACTTCCTGACTGAATTCCGAACAAGTCATCTTTTCCCACAACGCTGACCTTTAGTACAAGGCCAGAATAATTTTAATTTGTTTCAAGTTTCCCTTATAAGCAAGAGAACAAGAAACCATATTCCTCTAAGACCTGGTTCGCTAGCTGCATGGCAAAATATTTTCGAATTCTAAGGGGAAAAAAACAATAAAGTTGGATATTCCAAACTGACATCCAAACAGCACGCTTCCTGAGTGGGGTTAGCTCTGCAGTCTTCCAGGCAGCCGGTCTAAAATCTATGGGAAAATAATGACTTTAAAGAAAGGTATTAAGTAACTAACCTGGTTTTAATCAGGGTTGTGCCCTAATGGAGGCATCGCAGGGCGTATTCCAGACTCCTGTTGGCTGTTTCTGGATGTGGTGGGGGCAGAGATGATGACTTGGGCTCTAGTTTGCTGAATACATCAGGCCACCGCCTTGTGCTGGTGCTGCCCCCTGTCTCCTGCTGGCACAAGCATCTGTTCACCTATGCGGTGAACAGGAGCCAGGTAACTGGGATTCTGCAACTGTGATTCTGTGCGATTCTGTAATTGACCTGGCTGAATGCAAACTTTTTTTTTCTTTTTTTTTTTTCTTTTCTTTCTTTACTCATTAGTTTTATCCCAGTTTGAGTCTCTGATCTGCTCCAGTGCACAGCTGCACGATTGCCTGTGTCACCTCATGGGAGGAGGTGGTGTGAACGTAGGAGCGAGTGACTTGGAAGGAGCATGCTACACTTTTATAGCCATGATTAGATATGAAGACAGGCAGTCTCGGTCCTGTGATGGCAAAGAATTGCTGAGAAACTAGAAGGATTTGACTGAAGCAAATCTTGGTAGTTCCGTGTTAGGAAGAGAAGAGGGCAACACGTTTGGAGAGCCGGAGCTGGGAAGGCCTGCAGTGGGGTGGGTGGCTTGGGTGCCCTTAAAAATAAGCAGATCTACTTGCTACTCAGCTTAGCCCAGCAGCACAGGGGAGAGATGCCACAGATAACAACCACTGGAGAATCCACGGTCAGCAGCCATGTTGTTTGTGGGATGTCTGTCTTTTTTTTCTTTCTCAGGGAAAAAAGCGTGTTTCCTGTATGCACAGTTTGTCGGCCATTTTGTTCTCAGACTTGCTGCTGCCCATAACTGGAAGTGTGCAGTCTTGACTTTTGCAGAGACTTGGCCTTTGTTCTTTCTTGCTGGACACTTAGTCTCAAATACACTTAAGGGACTGCAGACAGTCACAGAAATGGGGAAGTGATTTTTTTCCAGCACTAGGTGGCTGTATGGAGTTCCGCAGCATCTGGTACACAAATATTTAAGAAGTTGGGGAATGGGCCATTCTCAAATGGAAAAACTTTTGCCTTTGCACACCTCTTCTTCAGTATGATTTAAAAAAAAAAAAAAAAAAGTTAGAAAATCAAGGAATAAAGGCATTTTATTTTTATAAGCTTGTCATTGGCTGCAGATGCCTTCATCTCTGTGGAGCCCAGGTGGGTATGGAGGCCACCACAGAAGTGGCTCTGGTGACTGGACTATGATTGCTGCAGTTGGCTGGTGTTGCTGCTGCTGCTTTTTGCTTAGAGGCTTGGATTTGAGTGTTAAAGGCAGAGTCTATGTGTGTAACATCTGGTCCTGATCTTTCCAAATGCTCATGCTACTTGGAGGCCACTTGGTGCTCCACACGGGACACGAGGACAGTTAGGCGGAGGGTGTCCATACCACCAGGGGACACAGGGGGGTTGGTAGGTCCCTGACTTCAGGTGATCCTCAAGTTCCTTGATGGGTGCGGAGCAGCACTAAGCTTTGCTGAAGGACTTGCTGATGGACCAAGCTTGGAGAGGATTAAGTTGTCCTAAGACCTGGCTGTGCCTTCCCCCTGGCCTGAGTGGCTTTGCCAAGGCCAATGGCTTTGGGAGCCATGCTCAGCTGTTGTTTTTTTCATTAAGCCCAGCCCTTAGAAGAAATTTGTCTCCAAATGAAAGGTAGGCAGTTGTTTTCCTACCCCTTGCAGTACTGTCTTCTCTCCTTGCTCTTCTCTCAGCCATGATCTAGCCTCTGTGCCTTTCCCTGCCCAGGACGCCCCTGTCATTAGCAAAGAACCAAGAACTAGGCTTCAGCTTAAAAGGGAATATAAAATCCTAGTGTAGTGGTTTGTGCAATCCTACACGTATAAAGCCTGATGTAGTGGGGGTTTGGCAATACTCAGTGGTGCCTCCGGTTATTTCTTTGCAGTTAATAGTAGTGAAAGAACCTTTCACAACTGGGGTCCTTTACATGTTTGAGCTTCACCTTCTGAATATTTTATAGTGATCAGAGCTACTTTAATTTTCCTCTTTTCCAGAGCTCTCTGGAGTATAGTTCATGCAACTCCACACTGAAAAATGTGATGACGCAAAACATTTATTTTGCATTCTCGTGGCAGCACATCCAGTGTGATGATAGGCATTTTTAAGGGAAGAGGCCTAGCTGAGGATTAAAGTTCTTGGGGTGCTCAAAGCTGCTGTAAATGCAAAAGGTGGGACATCTAATGAATTAGCAGATCTGCTAAAATGAAAATGTTTATTAAACCATGAAGTGTAGGGGCTCAATAATACATTAGGTCTCCATTGTGCTGGCTACTGTATATGGACAGCACAAGGTTGTTTTAGGCCCCCAGATATTTTTTGTAACTCTGCTTACATTTTTAAACGATGTCGCTTTGCAGTCTTGTTTCAAGCTTGCTTTCTCTGGGTGCTCTTCAATGAAGATCTGCAGGACATAAGAGTAATGTGCAGGAGCATTTGTCCGCAGATTTTTGCACACTTGATCAGATGTGAAAAGGAGACGCTGCAGTGACTCATCTGACCTTGTAGACCCAAGGCTAAGAGTGCCGACAGTGGTCTCTTGCTAAGGTCCCCAGCACAAGAATGCAAAGCATTTCAGAAGATTTCGTCAACAATTCTAGATAGTGGCCAGCAATTTTCTTGCCAATGTTATCTGTAATGGGCAGGGAAAGCAAAAGACTAACTGCGTAAATAATTGTGAACTGCTTATGAAGTCTCTGTAATTTACACTTAGCGATGTAAACCCACTGCAGAAATGGTACTGCTAAGAATGGCTGTGATAGATTTATTTACTTATTTATTTTAGATAAGGACAGCTTTCAGTGCTAGACATAGAAATGCTTCCTATAGCAGAACTAACATTGCATTAGGCCAAGATGATTTTGGCAATACTGAAAGATTTGTTGGTGTTTACTTGTGAACTTGTAGTTATAGAGTTCCAAGACTGTCTTCCTTGTAATTAAAAAACAGCTTTTTGCCCTCAGGAACTTACTGCCCGAATTTAGGGTGGGATAGATGGGTACAGGTGGTATCCATAGCATGTCACCAGCTCTAATTGGCAAAATTCATTTAGATATCACAGCAGATGAGGGCATTTAAAAGAGGATAATGAGGTAAATAACTTTGCAGTTCCTTCTAAATGACAATCCTTTATAATCAGGAAGGGCCTTGTAGGAGAAAGCACATGAGAACAAGCAGGCAATAGCAGAGGGCGTCCTGGTAGCTGATAGCGTGGTTTGAGCTGTATCGCAAATGCTTACAGGCGACGGCAGCGTGATGTGAGCTTCCAGCACTGGCCAGGAACGTGTCAAATGGTACTGACAGCAGGAGGGGAGTGGGGAGAGAACATAAATGCTGGCTGATACAATCCAAGCCACTCATATACATCTAAATTACTGTCTTGGAATATGTTTAATGGCAAAGTAGTTGGGCAAGAGTTTGGGGTTTTCTTTGGGGGAAAAAAAAAAGTCAGTTTGTTTCAGTGTCTAATTTTGTATTGAAAGCAAACTTTCTTGTTTGCCCTCTGAAGGCAGCAGCCGAGCATGATGGGTCTCTGGGGGCAGCGGCGCTGGCCGGAAGCGGCCTGCCAGGGCTGCTCTGGGATTTGTTTTCTTTTGATTATGGGAAAAATAACCCGAGATATTTCTGTGCATGCAGAGCATTCTTAATGACTGAAAAATCTGTTGTCAAGTAGGGACAAGGGGGGAGTGCCATCTTGAAAGACGACACAAATGTGTTTGGATTAGGTTTAAAAACCCAAACAAACTTATTTTTAGTGACTTCCAGAAGCTTCTACTACAAAAAAAAAAAAAAAAAAAAAAAGTTGCACAGCTAAACCCGGACTTGCTGTGGTGGAACTTTGTGGAGTTCACGGCAGCAGATGCAAGAGGAGGGTCTCCTTCACAGCCTCCCAGATAATAATTACTGATCTCCTCCAGGCAAGAAGTGCGGCAGAGGTGCTGTCAGGCCTCTTGGGGTAATACAGTGTGGGCGGTTTGATGAGGCTTTGTGCCAACCCCTGGCTCTGAACAGCCGTTTTGGAGCAGGAGGAGAGGGGCCAGTGGTGCTGCTCTTGCCTTTCTAATGCTTGCTTGGTACCTGGCTCTGCTGTGTACTCTGGGAGGCACTGCAGAGGACGGAGTATGCTCCTCAGGGCTATCTGTTTTGAAACAACTTTGATATTTCCACTGGAAAAGGTCCTCTGGTGACATTCCCATGTCCTTCAAAGTTGGTGCACTTGGCACCATGCAGGAGGCCAAGCAGTGGCCATCTGCTCCTCAAACCAAGCCACTGGCCGGGTCACCTCTGGTTCTCCCACATTTTGGCCGCCTTTTAGTTCAACATGCTGCAACTTTTTTTTCATCTGAGACCCAAATGCGACAAAACCCGGGAGGGTGCCTCTTGCTGTGCTCGCAAGCCTGTGCTTTGTTGTGGCAGGCTGCGGGGCAGTATCTGGTAAGCGGCCACCCAAAGCAGCACAAGAGTTTGACCCCCATCTTTTGCCTTAGCCTGGCCCTGGCCCTGGCCCGTGCCCCGCCATGGCTGCAGTGGGCAGAGCTCATGGGTCCTGTTCCTGCCACCTCTGCTGTCTGTCCTTGAGGATCTGCAATGCGGACAGGGAGAACTTCCTCACTGGTAAAATAGGATATTTAGTAAACTTCAGCTGGAAGGGAGTAAGGAGTAATGTGCACTGCCAAATAATGTGAGGAAATGTGCTACGTACATGCAAGTGTTGTTACCACCTACCTCCAAAGAATAATATTGGGATACACTTAAAATACTCTGTAACCCTTTGCCAGTGAATCTCATGTGGCCTGGTTCCCTCCAAAATGCGATCTTTGCACAAAATGGCCCTTTAACCCACTTACACGTCTACATGTGGATTTATTATTTATATATATTGTGTATAGTATAGACAGTTCATATATGTGGGTTTGGGGTTTTTTGAGCTGGGAAGTGCTATTAGGACAAACAAAACCTTTGCCACTTCCATGAGCAGATACAAAGGACCACGTGCAGTGATAGTAGCACTGCAGAGATTTTTGGATGAAGCATCAAGAGACCGCTCTTGCACCACAGCAAGAGCTAACAGCTCGCTTTGCTGTTCCTTTGCAAGCAGGGATGGCAGCTGCCATGTTACATACAGTCCTGCTCACCTCTTCACTCCTGTTTGAAGTGTTGCTGAGTCTCTGCAGCATCCTCTCTACAGCGCTGCTTTCTTTTGGGCTGCATGTTTATATACGAGCCTGCAACTGAAGATCCAGCTCAAAGAAAACAGCGCTCTTTGGTTCCTCCTGCTTTGCACTTCCTGACTGTGCCTGCTAAGCCTACAAGCGAATTCCTGCTGCAGGCGATTCTTAGACCCAGGGTGCAAATAATAAAGCCATAAAATTTTGGGGAAAGGTGATATGGAAATTACTGACTGCAGAGCAGTGGGTGCCTAGCTTCATATTATCTTTTGGCTCATCAGCAAAGGAAAAGCTTTCAGCTTTGAAGATATTATGATTAATGCCAAAAAAAAAAAAAAAAATCAAGTTGAAGTTAAATTATATCATGAAATCCAGCATGCTTTATCAAAGCATTGTCTGGCAGCTGCCAGAGCCATTGATTTAGTGGATTTTCTGCTGTATGTTGCAGAATAAAATAAGAAATATTCAAAGAAAACTTTGTTTTGCTCTACCTTCCTTCTTTTTTGATTCAGTTTGGAAGATGCAATGGCACGTTCTTTAAGGACTTCTTCTCCATTTCAGAGGAATTCATGGGCTCTTCCATATAGATATTTTTATTAATTTTTTCCCATTCTGATGGGGCTTCTGGAAAATAATTGGCCAATTACATATTAACTGGCAGTAATTTTATTCTTTTTTAAATTTTTTTTTTCTGGCTTTTAAAAAAATATGGTTTTGATCCAGAGCTTGGACAATGTGCTGTGAGTAAGAGAGCAGCTAGCAGCTGATTGCAAGGAAAGTAAGTTATTTTTAAAAAAAGGTTACAAAATTTTTTTTTAAAATAAAGAATGAAATAATGTTTATAGCCAACTAAAGCCAGGTCTTACTACAGCTGAATGTCTGTCACTTTTACTATGAAGTGTGGTATATTGGGGTGATAAAAGAAAAATGTGCCAAATAAACCATAGGTATAGCTTTAATGGGTTGGGAATGTAGGTTGCAAATGTTCTATTGCAAATGATAAGACATTGCTAGAAGTAATAGGATGTGTTTAAAGTGACCATAACGATGGTTGGACCAGGACTTGCCATTTTGATAAAAGGGATTCACGTGTGACGCTGGCAAGCAGCCTGTGCTGAGCAGGGTGCCACCTTCCTGTTCTCCCTTGCTGGGAAATGCCCTGATAAGCAACAGAAATGTGAACGGTGCAGAAAGCTGTGATGTTTTTTTCCTTTTCTATTATTTCCCTGATATAGGAAGGAGGAATGAGAAAAAGGACCAACTCCCAGGTGAGCCCAGGCACAGCCAGGTGTGGAGGGAATGCAACCACCATCCTTTTGGAAGAAAGTCAGCAGTTCCTTCTACAGGACACCAGTGCCCTTTTTTTCCTTGCCACTTTAAAGAAGCTCTGTGGCAAAAAATTTCTGGGAGCCATGTCTGCTGGTAGAGGTAAATGCATTTAAATGTGTGGCTTGCAGGTGTCGCAGGTAAGTCTTGTTGCTCTCTCCCTGGCATTACACCCTGCCCCGCATGCCACTTCCATTTTCTTCCCTACTCCATCACTGTATCCATCGTTACACACAGTGTGTGACCTTTGAAAACTTCAGGTAAAGGCACTTAGATGAGACCAGAGCCGCACATAGCTGACCTTCACAGAGCAGAATTTATTGCTACTTTATTTTGCCTCTGGTAAGCTCGTCGCATTTGACTCATGAAGCTTTCAGCTGCAGGATTTAGGTGGTAAAAGGCACAGCTTGATACAATAATTTTCTTTCCTATCCTAGTTGCCTGTCTCACAGGGGGCATGAGACGCTCTTTTAGCATGAACCAGCACAGCTTCCTTGGTTTTAGTGGCACAAGACCCATTTGCACCAGTTGGGAACTGTGCATGTCACTGTTTCCTTACTGTGCCTGGAAGCACTGAGGGGTGCCCCTGGCTTTCATTTGCCTCGCCAGAGCAGCCGGTAATTAACTGATCAGTTGGCCTTAACATTCCTGCAATAGTTTAAATGTGCCAAATTTTTAATTAACAGGGGTTTTTTTGATAGTCCATTTAACCACTTGAATTACTGTAACTAACCAATGCAGTGCTTGTTCTTCGAGGTGATGACTTCCCAGACATGTACATACAAATGTGGGGTTTTGTGGATTTTTTTTCAGCCGTGACACAAACCTTTAAGAATTTGTTCTTAAATGCATTGCTGGATATGTACTTATTTTATCACTTCTGGTAAACCAGCTCTCCACATGGTTTCTTTCGTTTTGTACAGTTTTCAGTTTGTACTCCTCCTATGCTGTGTGTGTGAGCAGAGTGATTTATGCTATCTAATGTAGTGTATTTTCTTCTGATGTGACAGAAACTGACAGCACAGGGAAAATGCAGTTGCAGCAGAAATGCACTAGTTCTTATTATATGCTCTTTAATAAACAATACGGCAACTTATTTTTGCTGTCTCAGTATTAAGTGAAGAGATGGCGAGAACTGCATTGAGCACTAGGATAGGATTTTAAATTAATTTTGAACAGGAAGAAAATATTTTGGTCTTCTGGAGTTTTACCAAAAATTGTGGTTAACTCCATAGCTTTTAAAATACGTAATTCAGCTGCTGCTGAGCCAGCAGTGGTGACTGAGGGATGATCTGCAATTTATTCCAGAAACCAATGCCCTCTGCTTAATGGGTGACACTTGCATGTCCAGCTGAGGCATCCAGAGAAGACTGATGTGTCCTGCTCAATGTCCAGCACTCGCTCACTATTTCCAGACCTTGCTTAGTAGTAGTTTCTTACCTGTAAGTGAACCCCAAGCATGAGGTTGTAGCACCAACTGGGATCACAATCTGGAAAATTCAGCTAAATTCAGTGCTTTTTAAGGCTGTATGAAATCATAGACCTGCAAGTGGGGCAGCAAGCAGGAAGACGCTTGCAGGTTGCTACTGCCCTAAACTGCATTCAGAGTAATGAGGTCTGAGTTCTTGGATGGGAGAGTGGCTGTAATTGCAGACTACTGTCCATTACTTTTAAATAGATTTCACAAGTAAAGCTGTCTGTTGCTATGCTCCAATGTTTAATGTAAATAAATCAGTGATTGAAATGAGGATGTTTTAGAGAGAAAAAAAAAAAAAATCACAGATGTTGGCTTTGCAAAAAGCCATGCCAGCCCAAAACACTTGCAAACTGCAGCGCTCGTACTTGAAGTTGTTTGCATCGTTTTCAGCAGGTCTTTGCCTTTCTACATTTGCTAGCCTCTGCCACCTTTTTCTCCTCTAAGCTGGTGTGAAGCTAAAGGCAGGGGCACCAGTCATCCTGCCAGCTGCTGTCTTGGAAAGAAACCTGCAATGCCAAATGTGAACACTGAGCAGCTTTGTTACTACCTGTCAGACTGGGCTGATTAAGAAATGCTGTAGCGGTAGGAATGAGACTGCAATTCCAGCTTCCCCAGCGACACACCCAAGGGAATATTTAAGGTATTACATATGTATATATTTATATACATATGGCTCTGTGTGTGTGTGTATATTTTCTCTCTCTCTCTCTCTTTCTCTCTGCTTTGAGAGTGTGTGTGTTGGTGGTAGGGTATTGCACCAGATGACCTCTTGAAGTCCTGTCCAACCTCACTTATTCTATGAGCCTATGAATTAGGAGGGCTAAAAGCTGAGTAACAGGAATGTGAGCTGAAGGCAGCCTCACCAGCCTAGTTCACATATTCCTAATGGTTCCCAGCACTAGCCAAGTATCTCTGGTTCAGCCCTGGGATGACTTGGAAAAATCCTTGTTCTACTCAATAGCTGCGAGGTGAAGGGCACAGACCTGGGGATGGCCGGTAAAGTGAAGAGCAGGGCTACCAACGGCCTCCCAGATAATCTGCATGCTAGATTTAGCAACCACGCGTCATGCAACAGCTTCCAGTTACACAGGGCCCTGTGGCTCAGATGCCATGCCAGGGAGTCCTGCGACACTGTACACTTCAGTGGTGCTCCCCTCTGGGAGCTGGGTCCTGACTCACAGCCTTCCTGCAGTGAATGTATGTTCATTTTCCAGTCTGTGTTTCCTGCAAGGAGGCCCACAAGGGGCAGTTAATATTTTTAAGTACTCTGGTTTTTTTTCAGTCAGGCTGGTTATGGGTTGGTATAAATTCTTGCTGCATTAAGAATATGTCCTAGATTTTATTGACTACATTTGTGTCACTCATGTGGTGAGGCACTGTTAAAATGCTTTGAGTTGGCCAGTCCTTTTCTTCATGGAGGACATGAATTGCTTATTTTGAGTGAATTTTAAAAAATTATGACAGTGAGAAAATAGCATCTATGTGAAGGCCCTACAGAACTGTGGTGCATCTCTTTCAAAGCACAGATGTGCAGACTGTGTCCCTAAAACAATCGTGGTGTTTGTAACTCTTCCATTCTGACTGTGTGTAAGAAAAATTTGCCACAACAGCCATTGTGTGAAAACCACCAGTAAGTTTCATTTCCAAATGTGAAGTCATTTGTACTTTGCAAAACCAGGGTGGCAGAGCTGCAGAGCAGGCCTCCTTGGAGGAGAGGGTGGCATCACGCTGAAGTAGCAGCTTGTGAATATTTGGCTTCTGCGAGTCATTGGAGGAAAGAGCATCCATAAGGATGGCAGACTGATCAGCTTAATGGAGAGGAAACCCACCGAATATGAGGAAACCAGGAAGAAACTGGTTCTTGTACTCTTTCCCTAGGCATCCACTTTTGGCCATAGTTGGGAGACAAGATACCAGCACTGATGAACCTTTTGCCTGACAGACAGCTGCTCTTGCAGGACCACTGTGTGCGGAAGGTAAATGGGACCAAGCTCCCATCTGTGCCATAAAGCTGGAGACAAGAAGGTGGCAAAGAGCTTCAGAAAGGTAAAATATATTAAAAAAAGCATCTTTTTGATCCTATTGGAGCTCTGGCCACCATTTTTGAATTACTGTGGCTTAGCAAGAAAATTGAGAAAAATTCCCCAAACCAAGGTCTGAGCACTTAAAGCTATGCAAGTTCATAGTCCAGGCAAGTACTTTTCTTCTGGAATACTCCAAAAAGTAATGGGAGTCTTGAAAAGGCAGTGTTCCTCAATACTGACTGTCATACATGTGAATGAGCCAGACTGGTTAAAGCTTAATTAAAAATTGCCAGAGTGGCTAAATTCTTTTCTAAGTGCAGCTGCAAAACGTTAGCTGTGGGCATATTTTAGACCTTAATTAGTAACACTTGCACTGGAGGACCAAAATCTTTCATGAATGCAGCTGCAATCAATTAATATCAGTTAGGCATTTCTGTAGGCAATACAAGGGTCTCCTGAAAATTGTTTTAGTGCCCACCTAGATTAAAATAACATAAAATACTTATATGCAACACACTAGAAAATCAAAGATAACTACAAAATGTCTTTATTGAAAAAAGCAGATTATAGCATCTAAGGTTAAATGAAACTTCTGACTTTAATATTAAATAACTTAGGATGATAGCAAGTAGCTTCTTCTTTAGATAAATAAATCTACATTTCCCAAATTTTTTCTTCAACAATCAAGGGAATCAAACACTGAAACACAAAACCACAAGTAATTCTAAAGACTAAAAGACAGAAGCACATTGAAAGGTTTAACAAGGATATATATACAAAAATAGTTAAACTAATGTATATTTTCAGCATGTAAACTAGTTACATGATATACAAACTGGGAATTTATATATTTCCTACAAAATAAAAGTCAACGTTGGTCCAAGTTCTTGGAAGAAAACTATATTCTTTTAAAGAAAATGAAAATATTTATCAAATGAAAACTTAATTTAAGTCAAATTATATACTCTAGTTACGGCATTAGTTACAGGATGAATCACAAACTTTTAAACTTTTCTTGAAACACAAGAAAGCAGCTTTTGTCTCCTTTAGAGCTTTGGTTTACTTAACTACTCTGGAATTTCTGGTCTTAAAGAGCTCCTCTAACCATGTTTTCCTTTTGAAGCTCCACCTTACAAACTATACACACACACGTGCACACAAGTGAAAGGAAAAGGAAAGAAACCCAAACAAACCCTCTTTGAAAGCTCAATTATCTGAGTGCATTCTTTTGTTTTGTTTTCAAATTATTATTTTGGTCCTTTGGAATGCATCCTCCAGTGCACGAGGGACTCTGAACTGCCTACAACAGCTTTGTGCTGTAGGGACTTTGAAGATTCCTTACCAAAATGGAAAGGTGTAGTCCTGATGCAAATGAGAACAAGTTGTTCTTGTTTTAACTTTATGGAAATATTCTGAAAGTACAGCAAAGGCGTATGAAGAAAAAAAATCACATTGTAAAATGAACTCTAGAAAGTCTACATCTGTGTTGAACGGATTTAACATAAGAAAACTCCTTAAGAAAATCATTAAAAGAAGCTTTCACATTTCCATAATTCCCGAGACAGGAGGCAAAATGTGCAGAAACTGCCACTAGCACTAAAGAGTACAGCACATCATTATTTTAGATTTGCTTTTATTTTTTTCTCTTTGATTGGGGGGGGGGGGGGGGGGGGGAACAAAACGAAAAAAACCCTGGCAAATTTCACTCAAGCTCCAGTTTTTATACTAAATGCTGGAAAAGCAAAGCTGTATTTCATTATACAGTAATGGAATGCACCTGTCTATAGAAAAATACCGGAACAACTGCTGCTTTCTGGTTTTAAATAAATTTCTTATTCTATATTGAAATATTACCTTTTGATATTTTTACCATGATGATATTTAACAACATGTTGGAACTGAGCAGAACTACAAGAGACTGACAAATTAACATGTGAAATCAAATTAAATATTATTCTGTTCTACAGTATGATTGTTTTCAAAAAAGAAGAAAAGGTATGGTATGTACATGTTAGTGTGCTGTCCCTTGAAAAGGGGAGTGGAAACTTAAACTTGCCACTGAAGGAGGCAAAGTGCTAAGGAAGGTACTGGCAGAAGACTGGGCTGAACACCAGAGTAAGTCACCTCCATCTCTGGCCACTGTGATTTTGAAGGTTTTGCTTCTATACTGGTAGAGCAAAGCATTTTTTTTCCAGTACAGCGAGTACTGTTATGGGATGACTTGCTCACAGGAACAGACCCAAACCTCCTCTGTGGATTTTAATGATTGTTTTCTTAATTTGGGTTCCTTAATATATATAGAGTAAAGACAAGCAAGTAAAAATGCCTCAAAGCTAAATGTGGTCCAAAGCAGCTTGCTTAAATGGAAAAATATTACATTGCAGCTGATGCTAGAAGTTTATCCTGAAGCTCTGATATCTTCCATGTTTGTAATGACCTTAAGGAATTTACCTAGTCATACAATCCAATTTAAGACAATTTCCCCCACCCCCCCCCCCCACCCCTACCCCCTTCCTAGCATTTGCTGTTTGGGGGAGAGGCACAGGTACTTCCACTTCCTTCTGAGGCTGGGCTGGTGACTACGGACACAGAGGTAACGTTCGCAAATGCAGAAAAAAGAGTGCAGGCACCCACCCAATGTCCTCTCTTTTGCAGGCCAGGCCTCTTAAGTCACACAGTAGAAATGGGGCACTAAGTTGCACTGTAATTCCTTCAAAACATGGCTGTCACATTAAATATGTTAATTATGAACTGCTATATATTAATTAGAAAATGACTTTTTAAAGAAGCATCTGACTTGCCAAGGAGCCTTCAGTAGGACAGGTTAATCTAGGCCAATGGAAGTTTGGCAAAAGTTCGGGAAATGTACCTTTTGTTCCTTACTAACAGAAAAAAAATAGTTCACAGGAATTTTTTCCTGCCCCCACCCCCCCCCCCCCCTCCTTTGCCCCCATAAGGAAATTCCAGACTATCAAAAAGTTCTGTTAAGGGAGTTAATAATTCCACTTAGGCATTAGTGTCCATTGGATGCTCTTTGTACTTTTCAAGAGCACCACAAATGGCTTTCAAAAAATCAATGGAGCATAAGAAACTGAACTGCAATGGTGTTGCCAAATAAGTTGAGTCATTTCATCAGTCTGTGTGCTGAATTTAACATGGGATCACTTCTGAATGGATCAGTCAGATTCTCGACGTGTTGAGAACTGGCATGGAAATGTCCCAATTTACACATGCGGAGAATCTGGTCTGGTATTTCCACTTCCTCTGGAGCAGAAGAATTTTATTTTATTGTAATTTTGGATACAGTTAAAGACAGCAATGGATGGATTTATTTAAAATATAAATTCAGGAAGGCTGGATCAATTCTCATGAGAATGCATGGAATTTTTTAAACATACAGATGTGTAATTTGCATGTAAATCGTCAACACATGGTAGAAAACAAACCATAAAAAAAAGATTCATCTAACTTCCTATATGGAAGACATATATTTCCCCAGAGCTCTGAGGTTACTGTAAAAGCTTATGCAAAATATGAAAGTGTGTACATTCTATGTACATCTAATACTTGTTATAAAATACCAATGGTTCAATGGTCTGACTCTCTAAATTATTATTTCTGCTAAACTGTACTTTGTTTTCCAATGAAGACAATCACCATAATCAGTTCAGAAGTACAGCTAGAAAAGAACACAAAGCTGAAAAGATAATACAAAAACCACTGTCCCCCTCTTTTTTTTTTTTAATAACGTATCAACATACAATCATAAAGCAGTTGGTAACAAATGAAGTCTTGTATAAAACAAGTATTATAAAGACATGTGTACCTTTGCATAGAAAGGGGCTGCTAACCCTATTAAACAAAAAACAGGTTTAAAATATGAATTCTTTAGTAAGTGCCAAATCATCAAGTTGATATGAATGCATTTTGAAACCATGGCTACATTTGTACACAGCAAGCAATTACAGAGGTCTGTAACTTTCTTCAACTGTTATGACCCTGCCTGTGCCAATCTTTTGGATATACTCCTCTGTAACATGGTTTTTATATGAAATGCTTGCCATATTTCTTTAACAAGCTAAACAGTCTTTGGATGACTGTGGAACCTTGCAGGATGGAAAGCTGGCCTGACGCTTCTTCACAGAATGCCATTATTCAACCCGTGCTGAAAACTGTCATTGCTAAAAAACACTTGTTTGCTTCCTATTCACTACTGCTGGGAGTCTAAGTTTTAAAAAACGTGAGACTGTATTCTCTAAGGCCAGAATTGAACAAAACTAGCTAAAATGCTAGCATTTATCTTATCATGCTTGCTGCAATATGATAAGGTGCTAACTTTTGGAAAGTAATTCTACACTCCTTACTTGGGCAAAATCTCCACTGAAGGAAAGTGAGTAGGGAGTGCAGAGCAGCCCTTTGTACCATTGTTTTTAGAAATGTTGCCATTTTACAGTTACAGTTTAGTGGTGAATTATTTGTTCAAGTAGACGGTGTCTCAGTGAAAATGCCTAGATAAAAGAATGCATATGTACAAGATCAGAAAAGGACCCCTCACCTCTGATTTAAAAAATAAATAGCTGGTTTAGGTGGTTATTACTGGAATCTCATGTTTAAAGGAACAGGAAAGTCATTTTTAGATTTTTGTCTTCTCTTTCAAACAGCTTATTGGTAACGGAAATGTCTTTCAGAGTTCTGTGACATGCATTGGATAGCTCGGAGGTGGATGTGATGGCAGTTTAATATTAAGGCGCCTGATATGACAGCCGTGGCAGAGCAAGTGGCCCTCTAATGGGTAACAACGATGGCCTTCCTCGTCATTGAGCTGCAAGCCACAATCCTAGAAGAAACGTATACATCCCAGATTAGTGAGCGATTCAGGTAGGGCATCTCACAACAATGTAGATCTATCCTGCATAATCCCGAGAGCTCCCTCCCATGCCTCCAAAGCCAGCAACCTCAAGAGTTTTTGGTAGGTGGACCCTGACTATGTTGTATTAAGCAAAATGACATCACTGAAATCAAACAGGATAGTCTACAGTAGTGTCCAGCATTTTTTCCCCATTGTTTCCCATTCTGGTCTCTTCTTCATCTAATAAAAGATGAAGGCAGAAACAGGCCAAGGACTGATCCTGACACATACAACCTGGAAGAGGTTATAACAGAGGAGAAGCTAATTCTGCAACAAGGCAGCAAGCAAGAAACAGGGGAGCGTAAGTAGGGGAAGAGGGGGAGATGAAACATGTTTTACTTCTGAAGCAGGGCTGCACTTTCTCTAATTTGGAATTTAAAAAAATTGAAGACTTCAAGGCCAACAGTCCATCTTTAGTGGAAATATGTTAGTACCTCTGGGACCAGCACATAACTACAGGGGCAACATCGGTGAACAACAGTGGAGGAACAGAGGTAAAAAGAAAAACAACAAACAAGGATCCTGCCCATTATGTATACTACAATAGAGACAATCCTGGTTCTCAGTTGTCATCATTATAATTTTGAGGACATTTGAAAGCCATGGCACTTTTGTGCTTGGATTTGATGTTTTGCGTATGTTAACTACTTAGAAATTGTTCCTGTGACCAGACCTGACAAACCAGAGACTCTGAGTATGTATCTGCACACTTAATAGAAAGGAAAAAAAAATTGAACAAGTTGGGCATATAGGTCATTTTAGTATTGAAAACTGAGGTAAAATTTTTAATTGGACACACAGCATGATTTTTCAGCTTTCATAGCTCAAGGTAAAATCCTCAAATTTTACAATGCTGAAATAAGAATGAAAAATGGGTTTTAAAGTAAGCTTTAAAACTGGAGTGTTAGTTTAGGGGGGCTTTAATCAAAGTTTCTGCCAAGGTAGTTTTCTGTGTGTTACTACATGTTATATAACAACTTTATAGTCCTTTATGTAAGATTTCAAATTCAATTCCTCATTAGAATTTAATCATTTCAGATACCCTACAGATGTGCCAAGTGTTCATACCTTTTTCCTTCTCCAAAATTGTATTCCTTTTCTGCAATGAGAAAGCCTGCCTTCTCAGTGGATTTCAGTTTTAGAATGGGGGTCTATTGACCTGTAAACCAGCTTGAACTTCTCAGCAGAAGTTAAGTGGTTGCACAAGAAAGAGATGATAGAGAAAAGCAGCGTTGCACAAGAAAGAGATGATAGAGAAAAGAAGCAAAGCTTCCAAACTGACTACTGACTTTGCATGGCCACCAGGAGATGATGACATTAATGGCGTTTCAGAAGTGGCTGCGTAAGTCATCACAGCCTTTGCAAAAGTCTCCAATGTGCATACCTCAAAATACTGGCACCAAGTTTTCTAGCAGTATTTGGAGACAGCAGTGACCTGGTACGTACAGTTTGAGAGCCTCCTTTGAGACCATTAGGCAGCAACCTACCCCTGTTAACACATGGCTAACCCCCTGATTTCTGTACATAAATGCACTCTGCCATTCTGGGCAGATGTGGAGGCAGCTTGATATGCCTCAAACTGGAAGGAGAATGGGGAAATGAATAATGAAACAGAACTGAAAATAAACCCCCATTGGGACATTCTAATATAAAGTCAATAGCCCGAGAGAGAAGGGGAGGGAGCTGTCATCTTAGGTGAAGCCTGCACAAAGCAATAGATGGGGGAAGAAGGAGGAGGGAAGTACAGCTCTCCAAAATGCTGCAATTTCCTGTGCCAATTTCTCTTTAAAAGTTAATAGAAAAGGATGGAGCATCAGGTATCTCTGTTGGAAGGAGATAGCTGAATGGATGGGGTCTTCCTTACATTTCAAGATGCCCTGAATTTTGTTATTTTCTCCCTCAATCGGAAGTCTCTTTGTAAAACCTTTTTGTGCAAAAGTGCATGGAAGATAGTATTGCTGCATTTTTTGCCTCCAGTGCTAAGACAGTTAGGTAGCACAGTTAGGATCCATGTGGATATTTGCATGCTGTATCAGCGTGCCAAACCTAGAGCAAAAGGGAAGTTTTGGGTTGATCCCAAATTAAAGAGTTTGTTTCCCTCCTCATGCTCCCTGATACACAGCTAGGACTGAACTCTCCTCTCCAAAGCAAGAGCACTAATCCCACAACTTAATCTGCCCCAATAAACGTTTAAATGTTCTGCACAAAAAGAAGCTACTCCCAGAAAAGTGACAGAAAGTCAGTGGTATCCCTGTCCCTTTTCTAGTAAAGAATATTCATTCAGCATGGAAAAAACGCAGATCCCCTAGAAGAGCCTTCCAGTCAATGTGAATTTAAGTCTCATCGGATCAGAGCCACACAAGCTATATCTAGAGATCAGGAAAAAGAGAACCGGCACCTACTCTTTGTTCTCTCCCCATCTGGAAGTATTGAGAAAACGCAACCCAAACAACCCAACCCAGCTTTTGAAGTTAACATACTGGGGGAAAAAAACCGCCCCTAATTTGGTACTGAAGATGGCAGCACCCTTGCAGCGCAGCTCGCACTCATCCCTTTGCCTCCCTCCAGGAGCTGTGGGGCAGAGCCCTACGTGCCCAGGCGTGCAAGAGCCAGTGAGTGCACCCTGGGGTGCAAGTCAGGCACCTACCAAGAGGCTGCTGGTTTTAGCAAAGCCTTGCCGTGGGGCGGGCCGGCAGAGACACCTGATGCTTACCTCGCAGTGATAGCACTCCACGTGGTAGTCTTTGTCCATTGACACCACCCGAATGGTCTCCTCGGAGCCCTGTTGAGGAAGCAGAGAGAAGGTAAGAGTGGGCTTGTAAGTGGTGTTTTCTCAATCTTCTTTCAGTGCCCAACCTATTGCTTTGGAGGGCTGTTTCCCTGGGGGATCCCCTCCTCCTCTGCAGAGCAGAGCTCTGTGACCGCTGAGGGTCTTGTCCCCTGGTGCACAGCGCTGCACCGCTGTTTTTGCTGTTCAGGAGCAGCGTGGGCGTCTGACATATCTAAGCTGTAGAGGTCATTTGGGAAGTGTAGCCAAAATGTCATCCTCAAGGGACAAGTTAGTTTTGAGATCACGTAATTTTCCAAGGGCACCCAGGATCTGAACGAATTACCAGCCAAAACCTATGACCTGCTGATTGGGTAACTTTTCCTTGTAGACATCCTGGCCTGAGTTTTCCAGGACTTGTATTCCCTTCAAACCACCTGCTGCACAGCTATTTTGCACATGCACATGTCACTGTATGTACCCAATGGGGATTTACATACCAGTCCGGCAGGTAGTTATGTGCACAGGCCAAATCCTCAACGTGAGGGTGGATGCAGTGGGGTTGTGTAATTCCTGGCTGAGCCCCAGGCCCTGCAGAGCAGCCCATACCCTTCTTGTAACCTCACAGACTCTTTCCCTGATCCACTTTGAAGCCTCTGAAGACACAGCTCATTAAATTTGTTGCCTTGCATTGTTTCCAGTTCCAGGTGTGGTTAGAGCATCAGATATGACGTAGACTATGTCTGAGAGAAGCTGTGGGCAAGTTAGTACCTGCACTGCTAGACTTGAACTAACCTAAGAAACCTCCATGGGAAAGAACGATGAGTCTATCCTGCTAGCCATCAGATGAGTCAGCAGTAGGACTGCTTTCCCCTCCCCCCCCTTTTCTTTCTTTCTTTTTTTTTTTTTAAAAAGTAATTTTGTAAGAGACAAATCCAGTGAAATTTACATAGGGGTTTCCTCCTCACATCCCATCGCCAGGACAAGCAGTGCTGGCTCAGCCTTTGTAAGGTTTTTAATTATGTAAGACGTGGCCATTTAACAGAAACAATAATGAGAGGGAGTAATGTGCAGAGTGATGGAGCTTTACTAGAGCACAGCAGCTTACAGAATGCAAGCTGCAGCTCTATAAACATGACAGGACGACAAGGAGGGAGGAGCCGAGGCCCTTGCTTACAAATGAGCTGGTCAGTGACCTCAGCAATGGGAACTCAAAGGGTCCTGCACCCACCAGAGTATGAGGGAGCACCACTGTAGGCAGGCAGAAAAGGGACGTCTTAACGCACAAGTCTTATCGTGCTAACTATACTGTCAGGATAGGATAGGCTGAAGTTGCAAGCAGGTCATTCACCTAGCTTCCTTTTTAGCCAACTTTTCTGCTCTCTTTTCCACTCCTTTAAGCACTTTAATTACATTGCCACCCCAGGACGACAGACTGTGTGGCCTTTTCACGGGGCCAGGGTAACCCTCAGATGTCTTTTCAAGTTTGGGCATCTTAACAGATCCACATCAGAAACACAAACATAGCAGACAAGGAAAATTGCTACTTGAGCTAACAGCAGATTCTAAAAATAAACAGGGCTTTACTACTTAGGTTGTTCTTGGAGCCCCAGTCAGGGCTTTCAATTAAATGAGATTTATAACAGCATAATTAAGACCTGGAAAGCACCCTAAAGATACAAAGTACTATGCCGCATAAGTAGTATGAGTATTACAACCTCTGGGAATGTTTGGGAGTGACATTACTGCTGAACTGTATTTAATTTAGTATCTGACATAGTCTAGATTCTGGAAGAGGGAGGAAAAGCATCTAGCATGTTTTTAGAAAGTGTTCATATGCCAACAGACTCAGTGCATGTTAACACGTACCTGTGCTGGTAGGATCGGCTGGTTACAGGAAGCGCATTTTGGTGCAAAAACCCTAGGGTGCAAAGAAGGAAGTGTTCAAATCACATTTAAAGCTTCTTGAAAAAGTAGAACCAAGAGAGCTATTCTAACCATGCCTTGTTTTTAGCAACATGTAGATACACAGGATTTGAAACACCTCTAAATGTTTGATGATCTTCAGGGAAAAGGAGATTTGGAAGAGGCTGATCTACCCCAGCTTTATTGCTTAGGTCTTCCTGACCTCTAGGCATATTGAATCCAGCCCTCTTCCCACATATACCGTTTCTCTTACCTTCCTTTACTCATAAAGCCATTCAATTCTTCCAGAGACTTGCTGCTTTGACTGCAAAGCAGCTCCTGACGTGGGGACTGTCACCATCTGACGTCAGGAAGACATAATCATGCTAAATAGGAACCGAGCTGATCATGGCTAGTATCTACTTACACCAAATACGTCAACTGGTCTTATTATCCACAGCTGTGTTTTACGACAATCACTGGGCCAACATTCACTCTATCCTTGTAACACGGTCAGCCTGGTACCAACAGGGTTGAGTTCAGAGTAATTTACTCTTGCTGCATAAGCTGAGTTATTGGTTGACTGGAGCTAAGAGCATTCATGTTGCCTTTGAGCGGGAGCAGAAAGGAGTCCAAAAGCAATCACTTAAACAACAAAACTTTTTGTCAGGTAAGGCCAAGCTCATTCTAACACTAGTTGCTAATTACACGCCTACTGTCCAGTCTAGGTTAACCTAACTTATGCTTGCACTACTCTCAGAAACAGCCAGCAGAACCTACCATCACCTGCAGAATTAGCCTGATCTAATTAGTATTGAAAGTCCTGAAAGAAGTAGAGAAACAGCCACCAGAGAAGTACATCCTCTGACACAACTTAATTTTCAACTTCACCTGGCCACTGTATGTCACACTGGGCCCATGAAGCGACCTTTAATATAACTTTAAAATATTTCACAAATGCAACATGTGAGAGCAGCACTTGAGGGACATCTGAGCAAATAGGAATGACCCTTTTATCTACCACAAGGCTTATAACTATACCAATAATTTAAGTCCTGTAATTTTTCCAAGCATGCAATGGAGTTGTGTACTTACGTATGGTAGTCTTTGACACAGTAAATATTGTTCTCCACATCTACAGTGAAGGGGACTCCATCCAAACACTCGTTACACACCACGCAGCGGAAGCAGCCAGGATGGTATGACTTTCCAAGGGCCTGTAAGATCTTAAGAGGCAAACAGGAAAATAAGTGGACGCGTGGTTACATGAGATCCCCCCATATACTGCTGTGTCTGATTTTTAATAATAACAGTGAGAAAAGCACTTCAGGATGAAATTACCACTCTGCAGATCTGTCAGCAAGGGGCCTTTTAAAACAATCAACTTGGTTATTTCAGTGGGTTTCAGTAGGCTCTCAATAAAGAGAGAGAACTGTGAAAATCAGGCTAACACCCATCAGTCTTAGCTCTGCAGGGCCAATACTGCCAACAGAAATTAAAAACGGCTTCAGAGACCACTTCTTGGAAAATCTGTTGCAGCCAAATACAAGTTACTGGGATACAGAGTTAATTCACAAAGCTTAACAGGCTGTGACAGACAGAATCCAAAACAGTCATTACTCAAACTTAAAAAGTAAAATAACAAAACAAGCAAATAAATAGGTGTCCCTTCGTTAATTAAGGATCCTAGTTCACCACAGTTACTGACTAGTTACCGCTCAGTCATAGGTGCCCATCAGTTTCTGTTAAAATTCCATCTGTATCCATGTGTTTAGATATGTATCCATGTGTTTGGATACAGATGCATCCATCTGCCCAGGTTTCCCATGCTGACCTTCCCTATTGCATTTTAAAGGATTCAAGGAAAGGCCTGATGCAGTCTCCGCTACACTGCTACAAACCAGAGCCCCTCCCTCCTGGCATCCTTGTATGTAACGCTCAGCGTGGCACTGGGACATCAAGGAGGATGCACCAAGCCCATGAACAAGCCTCTGGGAAGAGCGAGACATGGTATCACCTTCAGGCAGCTCTCAACAGGTTATAGCACCAATTGAATATATTTTGGGTATAAGAAATACCTTTGGAAGGTGATTTCAAAAGTATCTGCTAGCAGCAGTGCTCAGCTTGGAGCTGCTGCTAAGCTGGAGATGAAAAATCTCCGCAGGCCAAGCTCTCATGGCCGTATAGATGATTCTATGAATAAAGATCAAATCAACAGGAAATAAGTGGTGCGTAGGAAAAAATGCACAAAGTCAGTTTAATTCAACCTTTTTTCCCCCTCTAATGAAGCCCTATAGCTCTCCGTTCAGCGAGTGGCATCAGACTTCATTTGGTCTGCAAGCCTGCTCCTAGCCAGAAACAACTCGCCTCTGTGCGCGTGTTGCTATCTGGACAGCTACGTACCCACGCTGTTAGCCTGGCGCGGTTGTGCAGCCAGCCCTTTGCACAGGGCGACTCCTAATTCAGCTGCACGTTCAGCCTGCAACAGCTTCAGTTGCGCCCAGGCCTGTGGGGCGGCAGCTCTCTGCTCCTCAGCTCTGTACAGGCACCGCTGCCGTGCAGGCGCGTTCGTTGTATGCGCGCTCCCGGAGAGGAACACGAAGGAATTAGCCAAATAAGACTGCTTAATTCCTGGAGCTCCCAGAGCTGTTTCCTTCTGTCAGAGCACACTTGCTGATGGGAGAAAGGCAGACAAGCACCTGCCAAGCTTCCAGCTACCGAGCTCCACCAACGAGATATTATGGACTCCTGCCTGGGATTCTGCAATTAAGGGCCAGCTCAAAGCGTGCGAGTCAGCATGCCCCTCCCCCTCCCAGCATGACACAACTCCAGAAATTTGCTCTTGGGCTAAAACGAACAACATCCTTGTCCAACCAGTGGTGCCAGGATATGAGCCAGAATCCTCATTAGTCAAGTCCCCGTTCCAGCTCCTGCTGAACCTCCGTGTTTGCAAAGCGATAGCTACTTCTGTTAGGCATACTGAGGTTCGTACACATTTTAAAGCAAGAAGGAAATAGATTATACTACATGATCTGCACTTCTTCAACGTGCACGCCACTTCATTTTGTTTGGGAATTTCTGCTTAGGAAGAAGAGAGTAAATTCTTCCTACTTTCACCCACTGAAGTGATGCCAGCAGTATCTGGCCCAACCCATAGCCCTTTGATTTTTTTATTATAAAAATAACTCTGGCTACTGGCTCTCTACAAATCCCAGTGGCAATAATGAATTTTAACTGACGTGGAGCAAGTGGCAGAAGGTAAATAAAGCAAGTCACAGAGTGGGCAACAACCGTCAGGACCATCGATAATGTCCCTCCTCTCTAGCCCAGATTCCATCCACTTGACAGAGCTCTTGCTATTCTTGCTATAACGGAGCACAGCCTCCGTTTTCCTTTACCATGTTGTCATACAAAGCTGTGCTGTATTTTCCCCTTTTAGTATTAAAATTCTGTTTGTCTTTTTTTTTTAAACTGGCATGTGGCAGAACAACAGCCTCCCATGATCTCAGGTAGAAAGAAGCCCAACTTACTGTGCTTAATTGTAACAAAGCATGAAAGTATTTTTATTTATTGCCTCAGTTTCAAAAATTACCTTGACAGCAGCGAAGACGCAAGGATAGTCTGACTAGGGAAAAAGCACAATGTCTCACAGTGCGCTACCCAAAACATGTGAAAAGCAAGCTACCCCGCGGTTAGGAATTTAGCTCTCTTACCATTTCCATTATGAGGTGTCCACAAACAAAGCACTTGTCCGCCGTTTGCTGAAAACCTGAATACTGTTCAAATGACAGAAAAGAAAGGATTATTAGTAGCCACTCCTCTAGCTGCAGAAATACCTTTTAAGCGAATGCTGCGCTATTTTCCAGCCTGTGCTGTATATGCTGGCAAACTATACAATAGGTTTGGGAGACAGTAACGCAGAAGCCTTTGCTCTGCTCCTGCAGCATGCTCAGATACCAGCTTGGCCTCCTGACCCACTGCAAAATTTCCACTGAGTTTCCAATGTAACAATATTAAGTTTGATTTTTATTTTTGAAGCCTATTTGGCAAGCATGCATTTTGGTGGTCGTTACTGGGGAAGTAAATAACATAGGCCTTGACTTGCCTCCCGACTCCTGCTCAAATTAGGGAGCAGATGCTTACTGACCTCAGATTTTGGACCTACATTTCACTCAGCGCTATACGCAGGCTAGAAAAAGGAAGCCAGGCGCAAGGAGGATTTAGCTGCCTCGTGGATACCAAGCATTTTGTCCAGGGAAAAATCTAACATTCCAGTTGCAGGAGCTCAGGCTCCCTACACAATGTGGGCGACAGTGAGGGACCTCAGAAAGATGACACAAACCCCAGCCGTCAGCCCAGGCTCCAGCCTGCAGCGGGAAACGGGAAGGCTGGGCAGGCCGGGCAGCAACGCTCCGGGTTCGGTGCCAGGGGCGCAGCAGCGGGGACATACTTTGCTGGCTTGGGACCAAAGCTCTGTGTTCCCTGCCTGAGCGTTCTTGACCTTAACTTTGTACTTGTGTCCCCAAAGCAGATCCTGTTTCAGATGCCAAATTCTGTCTTTAGCCCTGTGTTTAGAGGTATACAAAAAAATATCAAGGTTATCGGGCCAGATTGACTGACCTACCAAACAACTACCCTACAGGCAACAGGCATTTGCCTGAAGAACTCCAGCCATGTAATTTTGCAACCGGTATTTGCAGCGGCTGAACTTTACCCTCACCCACTGCAGTCCCATATAAGCCAAGTGCTGCGTGTGCACTCCTTCCTGCCAGAGGGAAGGGGTGCCCAGTTATTGGTATGGTATTGCAGAGTGATGCTCATTTCAGCAATTGATGTTGTAGCAAAGCTCACCTGAAATGTACTTTAGTTGCACAAGATAAACGACAAGGAACGGGGCGGATGAGCGTAAACTGGACTCCTCTCCCGGAGCACAGGTTAATTGGCTCAGGCACCTAATGCATCCTCAGAGCCTCAGCCCAACAGAGCTTATGGCTTGCTCCATTCCCCCCTTGGTTTAGTGGGGATTAACTGCCCCCTCACTTCAAAAGCCAGTGGTTCCCAGCCTAGAGCTGCCATATGTTTTCCTTTTTATTGGTGTGAGGGGATTACATGTTATTTCAGATCAATAGGTTAGAGACAAAATTATTGTTGCTATGCAACAAAGCGATTATGAAGGAAAAGGTCTCGCAGACACTTTGACGGGCCCAGAAAGTCAGTAAATGATGGTATGGCAGCTGCCTCAGCTCCAAATTTACTACGCACTAAAGAACAAAGCTCATGCAATCTTAAGAAACTTTGAAACTTCATCACAAGAGACCAGGGCATTGAGGAACAAACACAGAGGCGAGCAGTCCTAGCTGGCTATTTCTGCAAGACACTGGGTTTTTTTATTCTTTTTTCTTCTCCTTACTGATGCAGAGAAAAGGCCTCACTGCTTGGGATGCTTCTTGGCTGCGCTGTATCTGAGTAACCATCTGGCTAGACTATTTCCTAAGGTTGCTAACTCGAGGGTTACTGGAAACAGGTGGGTAGGTCCTGGTGGCGCAGACAGCAGAGGATTAACAATAGTACAAACCCCGCTAATTCTAAAATCCTGCTGGAATGAATTTACCAGTACCATCTGGCTGTCATTTGATAAGGAATGCAAAGAGGCATTTACCCAGCTATTGATTAAGAGGGAACATTATTCCCCAGGAACAGAATGGTACAGTGGTCAGATTAATGTCATTTATTGCTAACTAGATTGTCATAAATTACGCTGTTTGTCAGAAAGAAAGGTTTCGCTGACACAAAATCACTCTTCATATGACTAACCCTATTAAATTAAAACCATGATTTGTTTTTAACAAGAGAATTGTTATTTGTCAAACACATCCAGAACTGGATTACCCAATTAAGAAGACTTTGCAAAATGGCAGTAAGTCTAATAGCAGTGATAAAACATTTCATGGGCTCGGGGAGCTGTTCTTTACTACTACACTCTTTTGTGATCACAGTATCGATCCCAGACAAACTGGAGACCTGACTCAGTGAGATCAGGGTTTTGGATTCAGCTCTGCTTGGACTTTATATCTATTTGGACTGGAAAAGAGTAACGGCCTCAGATCCCAGCAGCACTGTTTTCTACATTATGGTAGTACTGTGGACACCGGTGTTTAAAGGTAGACAATAAATGATTTTCTCTACATTTTTGTATCTCACCTGTCAACTGCTTTGCAGTGTTTGTTCTTCTCTTGGAGAGTTCAAACAGGGCTGTTGTGCTAAGTTTTCAATTTTAGAAGCAGAGCTTACAAACAAAGCCTTAAAATACTAATTAAAATCTGCAACCTCTGTCTTTCAAGCACTTGATTATTATTAACCTTCACAAATCTTGTGTGTGCAGCGAGAGAGAAGTTGTGGCTTGCTCCGGACTGCAGACAAGGCAGAATGGCCTCTTTATTATCTCTCGGCACACCCAAGAGCCTCCCCGATGGTGGGTTCCCGGCGTGGCCGGGCAGAAGACGCACTGGTCCCCCAGAGCTTGTGAACTAGGTAAGTGCAAGAGGAGAGGAGGTTATGCTCTACGGACTTGTAGCTTCTTTTATTACTGACATAGTTGGAGGGGGGAAAAAGAGCTTTTGTGCACACCAGCCCTCCCTCACAGTCTAGAGACATGAAAAACAGGCTGAGGTGAAACACTGAAGTAATACAGGCTGATAGGCAAGACCCTAGTGGAGAAGCCAAATCACAGCTACGCTTCCTGTACACATGGTATTTTATATGTACAATTTCATTTGGGATGCAAGCAGTACTGGGCTCAATTCTAGCCTTACTCTGTAAGGGTTTCGTGTGTGCCAGTTTTTAAAACAACAACAACAAAAAAATTGTTGGCAGACCAGTAAGATGATGTAAATACAGACCAATCTCAAACTAGACAGAAACCCTCAGAAATCTACAGACACTCTGTACCCAAGACAAATAAGAAGCATAATTTTGAACTTGCCCAAATATTCATTATAGATGCTTATTAAGCATATATAAAAATCTTGAAAGAAGCAGTTATAAAAAGAACAGCTCTGAAATTCAAAGCTGAAAATGAAGCGTTACCCTTTACTCTCACTTCTGTGACTTCGAAATAAGATGTTAGTTACCAAACCAAAGAAAACAAGTGCACATCGAAGAGCTGGTACATTATTTTTCCTGATTTCTCAGTTTGGTCCCAACTGTTTTCTCCCATATTTACCTTGTCCTTGACTTCTCTCCCAGGATAATAAAATCTCACTTTATGTGCAGGAATCAAGACTTTGTAATCAAGCCTCCCAATGATACTTTCATAAAGTAAGAGTCTGGGAAACTAAATAAACCTTGAGAAATATGTTAATTATGTTAGAACAGAAGAGTAAAAATAAAGTAGACAACTTGGCTGGCTGAACTTTTCTTTTGTTTCCTGTCCACTATACTTTGATTATCAAACAGTCAAAAAAATCTCTAATGATTCTGTCCAAGAGTCTTTGTTTCAATGTAAGAGGAAAACAAGTCCCCTTCTGTCCTGAATATTTAGGCCTGTTAGTGTCCTCCTGTGATAATCTTGGGGTTTGTAACTCTTCTGTCTAATGTG
This sequence comes from Pelecanus crispus, assembly GCF_030463565.1. Lineage (NCBI taxonomy): Eukaryota > Metazoa > Chordata > Aves > Pelecaniformes > Pelecanidae > Pelecanus > Pelecanus crispus. The sequence continues at coordinate 37,922,014 of NC_134650.1, forward strand.
CAATATATCCAAAAGAAATTAACAATGAATTTTGAGCATATAATGAACAATTATGCATGGAGGATAATCCCACCAAGTACTATGAGAAACAATTTCTCCTGTCTGCCCTCAGTCCTGTAACCAATCTTGGTTGTCTACCCAGGGTCTTTTCAAGTTTGATGTTCTCATCATGATTTTCAAAAGCAGAAACGTTCAGAAAATAGCATGCCTGAAAAAGGCTTCAGGACCCAAAGTTTCTACCTTAGGCAACGTCAGGTCTTTGAAAAGACATGTCACTTCTTCTCCTTCGCATGCCTAACCGTGCCCAAGGAGAGGCTGATGCACTTCCCTGCTGTTACACACTCAACAAAACAAAACCTTCCTCCTGGAAACAGACCCTGGAATCTCATTCAGGCCCATTTTCTTCTTTGATGAGGATGTTCAAAACCTGCTAGAGGTTTGTGCGAGCAGATCAAGTGGGTTGCATTTTAGTAGGTGTGGCAGTTGCTGCCCCGGTAATGGTATGAAGCCGTAAAAACTACAATTCACTGCTACCGCACTGCAAAGTCACCGAATGCGATTGCTCGGCCTAGACTTGAGATTCCTACTCTTTTATGCTTTAAGGGCTTTTGAGAGGGATGATCAGGAGTTTTTGCCAAAATGCTTCAGGCATTTAGTTCTGAAAACTAATTTCTGAATTGGGTGCTATGCTACTAATGTATTCCAACCCCAGGCTGCCTGTAATCCCTCACAGACTCTCTTCTCCTTGGTTTCCCATTAGCAGAGCATCTGTCTTCTCGCTGCTTTATTGTTTGCTCTCTGCATGGGACCCTTAGTACATGGGACACAACAATGCAAGAAATTCATGGGATCACATTAGGAGAGGGAGAGAATATCAAATTTGGTTTCATGCAGATGGCGTTTTGTTGTTGTTTTTTTACACACATATTTAAATGCAGCGATTAAACTGAACTGAACAAAACAGGGCCTTCTCAGGCTCAGATACAGGAGCCTCATGGCAGGTGGCAGAGATTAAACTAAAGGAAAATAGTCCAGAACTTTATTCTTCATCTCACTGAAACCCTGTCATATATCCTGTTGCTTCACCCTGTCTTGCTGCCAGTGAGGAAACTCCACCGCAGCAGCTTATCTTCTTGCTTCTGCGTTTCCACTTTGTTATGTTTGAAGGACGTGGGTAGGGCAAGGAGGGACTTCATGTTCTGCACAGAGGTAACAGTTGGTCTGGCCATGCACAAAACTCTGCCAAAAATCAGGAATTCAGCTGGTAGCTAACTTTGCCTTAGCAGTCAGGCATTTTATAGCCTCTGAGAAGGGAACAGCCACTTACTTCCTAGAGAGCCCGCAGAGACCCATGTGTGAGCGCTCGCCGAGGCTGCTTTCTGTCCGATTAATTCAGAGCCAATAATGATCTTCTTACCTAGATCTTCCTTAAACAAACTTCTGGGGAAGCTTTGCAGTGACAACGTTCAAGAAAAAGCCTAAAGCAACAACTTTAACTCTGCATCGTATCATACAGCCCAGAATCCATTAACCTGATTCGCACTGTCCAGCACTTCATGTTGCACAGCGCTACACTCTTGCTGTGGGTTATTTGTTGTCACTGCTACCATCTATTATGTACACTGCGAAAGAAACTGTCTACATTAGAACATATCTTCCTGGAAAAAGAAAAAAAATTTGGATTTTATTCAAAACAGTTGTTGAAAGATTTCAATTCAAAACATAACAGCAACTAATACCAACGTTTACTACAGAAGTGGAAACGCACCACTTTCTCACATGTTTTTTTTCTAACTCTCCCATAGAAAAAAATGCTGTCTGCCTACAAGTGTTTGGCAGGAGTTACACATAATTAGAAAGAGCTCTAGCTTTTAAGTGTGCTTCAGTTATTGTAATTTACTTTTCAATGTACTATTAAGAAAAATGGGATAATCTGACTTTTTGGATCACCATCTCAAGAGGAAATAGGGGAGTGACTATCTGGCATGAAACCAACTGGACTTCGTAACACGCTCTTCAAAACATTCCACTAGCACACGTAAAGTATGGGATAGTTACAAAAGCTAGTCCACAGTGATACACCTCAGAAAAAAACCCCATCTTTGTCCTTCCTTGTCTATTTTGTCATGGCCCAGAGAGTGATTCCTGTGACCCATGTAACAATCCATAACCCAGTTCAAGAAATGCTGAGCATCCTTTTAGTGAATACAGCTTACACATTGACATTTCATCACATTATGTTTATCTGCATTATCACCTAGGTCTAGGTACCGCCTGTGCATTGCTCTTTCATAAACTTCAGAGATTTTCCTGGACTCCAGCTGGTCTCCTATTTCAAAACACCAATCTTCTTCAATTAGCAGACCTGCAGTTTGCCATGCCATGCAGTGTTTGCAGCATTCACCCTTAGTTTCTCAGCCGTGGTGTCAACACTTTTATATGGGCCCTAGCTTTAAAAATTTGTCCTCTGGGATGGATTCCTGGGAGAAAATCCAGACACCCCCCCACCCCGAAGTCAATGGGGACTTCTGCCACCAGCTTCAATGGACTTGTAACTTCTTTATACGGGATACAGCACTACAGTTCTGTGTTGCAATGAGAGGTGAACCCAAACTGCCAGCTCTACACACTCTTCACGCTGATTCACATTCAGGTCCAAAGTGCAGAAGCCAATCAATATTTTACTATCCTTAAATATTTTGAAATTTGAATTTTAAGCCCATCTGTAAGTTGGATGCAACACCTCAATTCAGAATACCCCAATTAATCATCATTACTGTCAAATTGGTTCATAAAATAAAATGAGGACCACTGGCAAACTACAGACTTCGGAAAAACTAAGGAAGGAAAGTATTCAAATTTTTTTGGCAGGGAGGGGCTGGAGCGAGACACACACAAGTAACAACATGAACTTCACTCCCTCATGCGCTGATTACAGTAACACGCTATAATCTGTTTGCCTTTGTTTTCAGTGACAGTATTTGGGAGCACAGCAACGCTCGGCATTCATGACGCCTCTGGAATTTGAAAGCACCTCCTGTCCCAGCCTAAACCGCCAGCGCCTTGAAAACACTTGCAGACTTCCTTACACTTCTTTATGTCAGGAATATTGCAGCAAACCCCTTTCCAAGCTTTGATCCCATCGTTTTGTTAAACATCAGTAAACACCCATGTCTGTCTCTTCTCTGACTGGAGCATGCATTTTAATAGCAAGTCTCCTAAATACAACATCCTCACAGCTATCTAGAACTCCATTTACTCTGTGATTGCCATTAGATATGAAATGGACACAAGCTGCAACTTTAATCATTTACCTTTTCAACTGAGTCTGTTTTTCCTGAGAGAGTCTCACTTAGCAGCAACGGGCTCCCTGACTAATGCTCTAGTCCCAGTGCTCACCTCCCAAGGGGGATCTCCAAACATTTATACTCACCGAGATGGAAAATCAAACCTCTGACTCCAGCTGACATCAGCTTCCATTACACTAAAAAAACCTATCTTCCTAGGGCCCCAGCAAGTGGGACGGGCCATTTCCCACACTGCCAGGCTTGGAAAACAGCATGTGCACAAACTGAGAAGAATAGCCTCGTTAGGATTAATATTTACATTGCAGCCATACCCAGGGGCCCAAATCAGGGTCTTGTTGTGTTTGGTGCTACAGGAGATGAAGGTGCAAGCCCTGCTCTCATGAGTTGCTGATCACCCAGCTAGTCCTCCGTTGACAGCCTGTCCCTTTCCCCCATTTCCATTTGTCACCTCCCTACCAGTCTTGCACACCCTGATTGTTTTGCATTTTTAAAACCATTGAGAGTTTTACAGTTGTGGATATAAGATGAGGCCCCGTATGTTCCCTGTAGCCAACTTTTGCATTGCAGTGGCCAGCAGCGGAGCGAAGAGGCAACAGCTGGAGCAAGGAGGAGAGCGTCCTGAGCAGGCACCAGTCGCTGGTGTGGGGGAGAGGAGGATCAGAATCCCCAGGAGACTGGACGGAGAGGAGAAGGAAGACTTGAGAGGCAGCCTGCAGGGCTGCAAGGCACGGCTCTGCTGGGGCTGCGGGCTGCTTGCCCTCTGCCAAGCCTCAGCCCTTGCCTCTCCCTGGCAGGAGGGAACGAGGGCAGGGCAGGGCAGGGAGCCGCGGCGTCACCAGCGCGTGACCATCGCAGGGGCTGGCCACCCTCCGGGCTGGCAAGGGCAGAAAGGGGACCCCCAACGGCCTCCTGGAGGCTTGCATGCGCTAAATCTCTCTTTATGGATGGCATGTGCAAAACGACGTTTTTGGAGCCTTCCTCTCTGAGGATTTACGGGCAAAGCGACCCATCTCCCTCCAGTCTTACTCATGACATGGATGAACAGCTTTAGCTGAAACTTTCAGCAACCAACGACAGCAAAGTTAGCCCAAGGCAAAAACCTGGCGCAAAGAAGTTCAGCCTAAATGATTAAATTTGGCAAAGTTGTAAGACAGTGAAAGAAATAATCTTAAAAGGGGAAGTTTTGGATGACCTTAATGCTACGCACTGCAGCTTGTAGTGTCTGTAATAGGTTATTTCCAGCGCATCTGAGTATCTTCCAGTAGTGCATTAAGCAATGTAACTAACATCTGTCACGAGGTTCATTTTCCCTCTCATCTCCTCCCCGGAGGGAAATTCTCTCATTTCTTAACCTCTGCTGGACCCCCACTCAATAATGTTCATTATCTCAAGAGAAAAAGGAAAAGCCTATCAAAAAGAAAAAAAAAAAAAAAGAAAAAAAAAAAGGAGAGATAATAGATCTAAGACTCAGGCTGCTTTGGTGACATTTTTAAAGTCTTTTTTGCCAAGAAAAACAGTAATTTCTTTTAAATTTCTTTCCATGATATTTAAGCATTGAAAAGGAAAGACAAATTAAAATTACTGAGCTATTTTTCCTTCACCCATGATTATGCAGCAATTTATCAACAAAATGGAACAAGAACATCTGACTGGGATTATTTATTATACAGTAAGGCATTTATTTTTTGTTCACTTCACCAGGAACAGTGTCACTGTTATGGCTAGTTAGCCATCTGTGTCCTAAGAGCTTTCAGGGAAGGATTAAACTGTCATTTGTTTTATTTCCTTTTCATGAAATAACTATCCTAACAGGGCTGAGGCAAGACTTGGATATTGCTGGACTTGCTACCTTAAGGTGGCATGAAAAAAGAGTAACAGGATCTTCCCTGGAGCTAAGGCAAAGCAATGAAAAGTTCGGGGGTTTGGTTTTGTTCTTTTTACTCCTTACACTCAGTAACACGCAATATCGCTACTGAAGTGCTCCTACTGGGAATTGCATAGATTAGGCAATCTCTACACCATGCTTAGGCAGAAGTGGAATTATCTGTGGATTTTTTTTTTTTTTTTTCAAATCTGATTCATTCACTATGTTTAGCCAATATGGCTTGGGTTTAAGCACTGAGAGAATCTGCAGCTAATCAGGGCTGGAAGCAGGAGACTGCAAAGGAGGAAGAGGTACGCCATGTCCTCCAGGCGGGAAGGGTTTACCAGCCCTCACCCATCAAATCGCAACCCCGCACACAGGCGGCCAGCGCCGTTCTCGCGAGGACGACTGCGGCATGTGGCATCGCTTCCCACCTACAACTCTACAAGTGGGTCTAAAAACTTCCAACACTTCTTCCCTGGAAAGAATGAGCAAAATAAGCCGCCTGATTCAGAGAAAGATAATCTGTGCCCTCAGTGAGAACAAACATGTGGGAAAACTATTTGCTAGAAGAATGTACCTTGCGGCTACTGCCAAAGGTTTTGATGGGTGTATCTGCGCTTTGGATAGCTTTATGGCTGCGCAGTGGAAATTGCTCATAATGAATGATAACATCTACGTTTCTCTAACACCTTTTGTCCAGATATCAAAAGCACTCTTCAAAGAAAGGGCCCGATTTTGAATGCTTGACGCTGGCGGCTCCTCATGTCACACTTTTACGGGTGGACTTTTTTGAAACAACTTGGTAGCCAAAGCTCTCTGGCACTTGCTATGCTTTAAGTGACAACTGAGCTCTCCTAAAAAATGTGACCCACACAGCGTTTCACTGCTGAAGTGCAAGTGCCTCTGGGGTGGAAGCGACACGCCCTGGAGCGGCAGGCACCAGCACTGGGCTGAACCTCGAAAGGGCCAGTTTAGCCAAGGAGGGCGAGCCCTGCTCTTACGGCAGGCGCCAAACACTTGTAAGGATCAGATAATGGCTCTTCTCAAGGTCCACACGTAATATGGCAGTGAATTCCATGTATCACCTTTGATAGAGAGAAAGAGCTGATCTGTCTTGACTGAGTGGGAGTGAAAGAACCAGGTATCGCATACGAGCCATCAACCACAGCTCTGGAGACTCTGCTCCGGCAGGAGCTGTTCTGACACCGAAAACAGCAGTACTGCAGGAGAATTAAAATGCCGACATCTATAGGATGTTAAAGATTCCTAACAGTTACAGTAAGGAGAAACCAATAAATAATATCCATTCTTCCCTAAAATTTCCTACATTGACTGGTTCACAGCAAGAACCAGTTCAGCTCTTCTGCCCATCGTTGATGTGCTATTTACTGCAGTCCCAAAGCGGGACCTACTGCAGCCTCTGCGTCGTGCCTGGCCTGCACGACATCCCCAGTACGATGCCAGGGATGATGGGGAAGGAGCACCTGCGGCAGATTAATGGGATACACAAGAGGCAGCAGTGGGGATGGACAGAGCTCTGCAAGAATTACAGCCCTCAGCTCTGCCCCGTGCTGCCTGTCGAGGGTGGGAAGGGGACGGGCTCTCCTGCAGGCAGCAGGGAGGCTTCAGCCCACTACCACCCCTGCTCCGCCTTTGCATTCCATTTGCAAGTCAGCTGCTTCCCATCAGCATGACTCTTGCTGAGAGGGCAAATGAAGGGCTTGTTGAGACCACTGCTGCTTTGGCAGGGCTGTGAGCAATGAAAGATCCACTCCTCACATCTGTCCCTGGGAATCCGCAGAAAGATCATCCTGCTGTTGCAAGCCTAACCATGTACACACAGGCCCCCCCAATTCAGTTCTAACATGGATTTCACCAATGACCCCAGCATGACAGCACAGTACCTCCTGCCCAAATTTTCTGAAGCTGCTCTGCTAATTCCTGTTACATTTGTGTCATACTTGAAATAACCTGGTCACAAACTGTGGGGTTGCAACTCCACAGAGCTGTGACCAGGCTCCCATACCAACAGGAGCATCTAATTCTCCTGATCAGTTCCCAGGCAAATAAAAGCCAAGGAAGAACAAGGACACCAACGGGCGACAGTATGTTTTTAGCAGGAATAAAATTGTAATGTAGGTAGACTGCCTCTGTTTACCTCCCCAAATTAAAATAATCTTTTTCTTAAGCCCTTACCCAAGCATGAGACCAGAATGTGACGCCCCCTGCTTCGGACTGCATTTACTGGCCAGAAGAAGGCTGCACCAGGCTAAGAGGCAGGCCTCCCCGTGCAAGAACGGTCGAAGCTCCTGTACTCACACGGCTGCTACAGGACAGGGCAGAGGCTTGCAGAGAGGGAGGAGGCACATCTCTGTGGAAGACCTGTGGATTCAGGGCTACGGGTCAACTCCACAGACTGTTATAATGCATAGCAGTTCCTATAGCTCTGCTGGCACTCTCTTCTTGGCCTGCAAAGCTTGCATGGTAGTGGTCAGAGGACAGAGTGCAAGATCAGCCTAATTCACCCTCAAGCAAGTATTTTTTTTTTACCCCCCCTGCCATCTTTAACTTCCCTAACATCCCACTACCATACTGTCAGCAGGGAATCCATATATAAAGCTGCACTAAGATTTGGAGTTGTGGTAGAGACCGAAATTCTCAGTTACACAGAAAAAGCATTTGCCTATCTGCTTTGGACTGAAAACACTTCTTTTTAGAGAGGATTGGGGTTTCCAAGTGGTTAGAAGCAAGACCTGGGAATACGAAGTAGTTAAAATCATGTCCTTTTTAATTGCTACTTTGCAGCCTTTTCCTCTGACTTTGAGAAAAGCTTTGAGCTTTCTCTGTCCACAGAACACTAAAATAGGCAAGGTTGTTCTAGTTTATTAGGGAAACAAGACAATTCCTACTATTCTTGCTAAGACGTTTGCTCAGGGGAAGCTGAGAGAAGAGGAAGTCACTTTCTGAGAAGCAGCTGGCTTAACACGGGCAGGGACATCAGAATTTGATTTCTTTTGCTGAGTTACGCAGCAGCGAGTCCCTTGGTCTGCCTCTATCCCATCCCTCTGTGCTACTGGGCATCTGCTAAGACACACCTGTGGGAGGTTTGGGCTTTGAAATCTGTGCCTTAAATGTTCCAACAGTTCCCTAACTTGCAGAAAGTTTATTCCTATCAGGTCCTTAACCTCAGTTTTCTTGGGAAAAAATCATGGCAAGTATCTCCCTTCAGAAGCCTACTACAGAACACGTCTAAGAACTAAAGGGGTTTCCCCCCCACCCCCTGAAAACTGAATGTTCTCCAAAAGATTGAGATTTTTAGGTTTAAAATTGTCATGTTTAGGCTGAAATTACAAGCTAATAACAACAATCATGTCATTAAGTCTGGATGAAAGGTTTAGATCATGGGGAAAGTACATTCCAACACAGTTCAAAATAAAAATCTCAAAAAATCTCAGCCCTTCCATCTCACGCTCCACCTCTTCTCCCTCTCCCTGTTTCTGCAGAAACACAGAAAAGAAAGAGCTGAAAAAAGCAAGGGAGAAAAAATAATTTTCTCTCCAAAATGCAAGCAAAACAGTAACACATTTCAATTGCAACAAGAACCTTACTTTCTGCACAAAATACAATTTGCTCTTTTCAACAGGCTCCAGCTGTGGCAGGCTGAGAGTAAAGGTGTAACACATGAAGGCTTATATTTTAGGAATTTCCATGATTTTTATGGATTGCGTTGATGAGAAATGCATTTGCGCACTCTGAACTGCCAGTAGCATTTTTGTTGTGGGATATACTTTGAATAATTCCTTTGCAAAAAGCATGGCCATATAGTCATTAGAAATGGAAAGTCGTTCTGGAAGACCCAAGCTCCTAAATGAATGGTATTTCAATAAATAAAGGTGCTATAAATTCAACATACTGATTCTTCAATTCATCATCCTCTAAGCTAAAATACATCATTCCTCTCTAATTTCAATTCCCAGCCATTCCGTCCTCTTAATTATAAATGGTCTGCTACTTATCAAATCATCCTCTGTGTACTGCACAATCTTCACCCTTAATTGCACAAATATTTTATTTTTGGAACCACACAGCTCAGCAACAAGCTTCATTTTTCTTTTCATGACTCAGTCTCTATTAAAGTAAAGCGTTTATAAAAGCTCTGGGCGCACGGAGAGAAAATTAGTTGCTCCTCCGTGGCTAACAGTTTTTAGCTAATCACAATGCAGCTCCACATCACTCGGAGCAGAGCAGTGATTAAAACTGCGCCTGCAACAAAGCAACATTGTACACAGCGATGACGTGCTCCAGTCAAAACCGTCTCCCCTCTTGGGGGTATTCCCCAGATGTTTGACTTCGAGCTCTAGCTTGGCAGCCGAGGCTTTGTGGCTGCAATTCAAGTCCCAAGCTCGAGCAGCTCCAGTGTTTATTCTCATAATTTACACTTTGTGATGGCTTATGGACAGTTATGTACTTGGTTTCATAGCCACCACTTCAAACCAAGGGCCTGATCCTGCCTTTATGGAGTTGGTGGTAAATGCTTCCCAATTCCAGCACTGGCAGGAGGCCCCGGATGACTGAACCGTCTCTCAAAGCAAACAAGCCAATACAAAAGAACAATTTGATTTAAAAACAACAACAAAAAAAGCCTAAAATCTTACTTACTAGGAAGTCTTCTTCACAGTACACCTTGCCATTGACGTTGTAGAACGCTTTTCCTCGTAGTCTTCTCCCTGTTAAAATATGGTACCATCAGGATTGTGTGCTCTGTCCCCAAACCCCGTCGCTCAGGACACAAAGTGAAAAGCACACCCTGCTGCGCCTGCCTGCACAGCCAGTTCCGGGCCCCTCTCCCCCCCAGGAGGGTCCATCCGGAGACACGGGTAAGGGTTAGGCTCTCGGCTCCACCCTGCCTTAACAAATTCCTTATCAACTACATGTTACTCCTAAGTGCAGGTTATGGAACCCAGCTGATACCAGTTCCTGGAAAAGTTGAAATTTAAACCCAAGAATGATCGTTTTGCGGGGAAAGGCTCATTTGTAAATTGAGACAATTTTCTTAGCAGGTGAAATCACAGCAGGCGTACATCCACTGCAATCAACATCAGCGGCGTGTTTGTCTCTGAAGGACCAAACAAGGGATACTGCATATGGATGTTCCTGTCACCTTTAAAAATATTAATACATTAATCAATGCCACAGCAGCTACACCCACAGCTCCCTGCGATACTAAGGCACATGTGACAGAGGGAAGGGAAGAAAAATCACACTGAAAACAAGAGATTTCATTTTCAAGTTTGAGCATTTACCATTTCATTAGCGCTTGCGGAACATTACTGACAAAGCCTGTGATCATCATTAACTGACAGCTCCCTTTACAGCGAAGAAATGCACATCAGACTCCACAGAAAGTCTCAACAAAAAGGATTAAAACCAGGAATCCAGAAAACACTGAGCCCAAACAGTTTTTAGATACAGCAGATCAGATCCGTCTTACGCCAGAGCTGCTCCATTGAAAGCAATGCCATCTTAGCCGTGTAAAACCAGAGGGGGAGAAGGCAAACCGCACTCATCCTGACTCGCCTCATTTCCACTCCGTGCCAGGGTCCCGCTGGCCAAAGCCCCCCAATATTTGGGTGCTCTCACAAGCCATTTGCAGCCTTGGCAAGCGGATGGCACGGTGCCTACTACGGGCTGCGTACCGCCTGCCGTTAGCAGTGACACAGAGCAAGGCAGAGGGCAAGAGGCTCTGTATTTACAGGTCAGCAGATGACCCCTCCCAGGTCGCTGCCGAAGCTTTTACTCCACAGAATGAGCCTGGACATCTCCTACCGAGGCAGAGTAGCAGCTCCACCACAAACACCGCCGACCTTTGCGGAGGGTTTGACTCTGAGGGCCAGCGAGCTGAGCCAGCTGGCCAAGCACAGAGGGGCCGGAGCGCTCTCCACGCTTTCCATAAACAATGTTGAGGAAAATATGATTAATTTTCAGTGCTTGAAAGTGCCTTTTACATGCTGCCACTGTGATCCGATCCTGGGAAACAGTGTGTGGCACAAAGAAGTTGGGATCTGGGCTGATGCTTCTGGGAAATCACATGCTGCATGTGGTTGTCTGGCGGTTTTACTGTCGTGGCCGAGGGAAATGCTTCTTTTGTGTGCACATTCTTGGGCTGTCGATCTCACGGGCTGCTGTCTCCATACTGCTGGTAGGTGGAGTCAGCTCTTGTTTGTCTTTCGAGCTGCCTGGTAGCTCTGGTGGGGACCAGGAGCCTGCTGGCTGGCGCGGGCACTGCACTGAGACTGCCCCATCTCCTCGGAGACTCTTCGGTAGAACTGGTGCATCCTACACATCACCGAAACAAGGCACGGGGATGGGACAGCAATCGGGGGTCACGGGGCCTCTCTTGACTGGTGCAGGAGCAACCATCTCTAGATCTTCCCTCCTGCTTATCCAAGGTGTTTTTAAGCCTCTCCAGTGAAAGGTAGAGGAAAGGTAAATGGAAGGGAGGGAAGAAAAGGAAAGAGGCCTTTTTAAAGGACACGTTGGCTCTGCCGGACCCAGCCTCAATACACAACTTGTCTTTAGATGGTGGAAATGAGGTGGCCACACCCAGAACAGGGACTTGCCTTGGATGTGCTGATGCAGCGCTTCCACCTTGCTCACATACGCTGCCGGTGCAGTGCCGGGGTGTTTGTTTCAGGTGGAGAAGCACTGGCCATCACCCTCACCACACCCCCATTATGGCTAGAAGCAGCAGGGATAATTAGGGACAAATCCTGAACTCTGTTGCTGGAAGGATCTCTGCAGGAAAGGAACGCCCTAATTCAGGGAGGCGTCAGCATCTCCCGAGGCACCGCACAAAGTGCACGAGGACCCGTACATCCCGCTTTGTGTGTGCCAGTGTGCAGAGCCTCCAGTGCTCAGGTTGACTGAAATGCCCCAAATTCTGCTGCTGTTGTTTCCTTAGCACAGCACCACTGGCAGAAGCCAAGGGGGTCAGAGCTTTTCTGGATTGGGAAGGAGTGGGAAACCGACGACCCAAAGCAAACAAGAGAAAAGCGGTGTTTTGGACTGGCTCTCAAAGATGCTTATGTTATCAGGTGCGTTTGGCAGCCGATTGCCCCGCGACAGGGAACAACCTCACCTTGCCCCAGCGCGGCAAAGCTGCGAGCCGACATCTCAGCCAACGCACACCTCGCGAGCCCCTGCGAGCCCCCCCGCCTGCCAAACACACCGCCGGCCTCCCCTTCCACGCAGCTGACCTGGTAAAAACATCTCTGTTTTACACAGCACTTGCAGAGTAACACCTTTCAAAACTGCAGAAAAATACCATTTTCCCCATTTTACAGCTGAAAAAACCAAGCCACCTATTAGGGAACCAACTTGCCTAAACTCATAAAGCAGGCAAGCAGCTTGCTCGCATGATAATTACTATTATTAGCAATAATTAATAAGATAGACAGGCCTTTTACCTTAGAGGAATTTCATTCGGGGATCGTACGATAATTATCTCATAAACAAGAAACAGCAAGTTATCACACAAATAGCCATGGCTGCACTATATTGGCTTCTACATACTGCATTTTAGAAATAAAGGCAAAAACATACGTTCCATTTGCCCTCCTGAAGAGTTTGCTAAATGACAGCATTGAACATTGTCAAACACTGAACTTTGCGAGTGCCTGGGCATCATGTGAAAACTGCGATCAAGAGGGAAGTGCTGGCAGCTGCAGCCAGGAAGACAGGAAGCCCGAGGAGATGCAGCGCTGGTACCAGCCCCAGGGCAGCCGTGCAGCAGAGCGGCCGCAACGCCTCCAGGTTGGGGTACCTGCCCCGAGCTCCATGTGCTGGACAAGGCGGTTTCACCTCTCAAAACCCTGGAGTAACTCGGGGGCCTGCACAGCACCAGCCTGTTCTGTGTAGCTGTAACCTATTATCGTCAGGCAGGCAGAGATTATGAGTTAAAAAAACTAATGCTGCTTTAGCCAGCTGAGTCAAACGCCTGGCCAGCGAGACAAGGTAACATCATCCTGCCCACCGGTACACTCAACCTGCTGCTTGGCTTTCCTTTCAATGACTGCGTGCAGCCAAGCCTGGGTTACTATTTGCTTTCATAATATTGAACCAAAAAAGTCAAGAGTTTCTGACAAAACTTGATGCAACTTGCTGATAGCTCATTATAATAATAATGAGCAGTTATAATGAGCAGCCTAGCGCAGAGTTCAGAAGCGCGGGGTTTCACAAACACCGTGCTGCTTTCCTCCTCCTGCTGGATACCCACCTTGGCACGTCCGCCCCGTCAGACCAGTTTTCAGCAGTAGGGAGGAAGAGGCTCCGTTTCACACCCGACCAGAAGAGCAGCAGGCCGGCCAGGAATGCGCGGGGGGACCACGGGACGGGGCAGAAGCCGCCCAGCCTGCAGCCCGCACGCAGGCACGTAACACTAGCTTTTATAGGGAAGCCCTTTCTCCTCCCCGAGTGCTCTTTAGAGCCTTGTTTTACTGTAGAAAACGAAGCTTATGCGCTCACGGCGACAACAAATGCTTGTTGCAAATAACTTTTACATTTCTTGACTGACACCTGCACACTTGAGGGTAGCGAGTGCCAGGATAAGGGGGTTCCCACCACCTCAGGTGGGAGGCAGAGACTCGCAAATGCTCCAGCAAAGAGTGCAAAGTTTTATGTAGATGATCCGGCAGTTAATAAAATGCAAGCTGGAAATTACTCTGTCCCAAAGAATGATCCCAACTGGTTGCAACCAACCTGACAAACATCCAAAAGAACTGAAAAAAACCCTATATAAAATCAGAATCAGCTCTAGGTTTTTAACATCAGTTTTCACATTTAACCGGTTTATGAGTCTCTGGTATTTAAATGTGTCTAGCAATTACTTCCTGCATAATTTTTCTCCCCTATGTGTTGCAAACTAAAAGGAAGGAACAGCAAAGCCGTCGCTTTAGCAAAGGACTCAACTCAAAAATTTGGCTTGTAAAAGGAAAAATGACCCACAGTTGACACAGGCTGTCCACAACTATTCTCTCCAGCCTCCACAACACTTTGCTGGGTGGTGAAAACACACCAGCCAGGAAGCCAAGACGGGGTAAAACTTTTTCCAACGCTGTTTCAAAAGCTGCTCCAGGCCCTCATGGAACAAAATGTGAATCAGACCGGGTTTTACGGTCTTGAGGAGGTGCTCCGAAAGAGAATTGAAAATGTCCTGCCCCCTCCCCGCTAGCCCAGAAAGCATCTTCAAAGCCCTCCCTGCCGCTGCTGGCAGTGGGGCATTTGCCTGTTGGGAGGTGAGTTTATCAAGTCGCAGCCCTTCAGCGGTAGATCTCCAGTCTCACGTGGGATGATGCAACCGCGTCGGGGGCCAGCACCCCCCGTGCAGTTGTAAGACAAGAGATAGCAATGTCTCACTGTCACAGCATGGTTATTAGACCTAATTGCTGTTTGCAGCGTGCTTTGAAGTTGAGAAGTGCCAAGCATTATTATAATATTTTAAGCACTTTGATGATTAAAAACACGCAACCGTTGGGCAATAACCATGATTTACTAGCACTGTAGTGTAAGCAAGTTCATGTGAGAAGCCTGCATTGTCTCAGTGCCTGACGCTACTTAAAAACAAACAGCTCCCCTCTGACATAATGGGAATGCTGCAGCCCCGGCCTCGCCTCCAAGATAATGCCTGGTGTGTCCCTGAGACTACCGGCGCGCTGAAAAAAATACACCAGCGTACCTCCTCACCATCATGATCTCTCTTGTGATGTTCTCGTGATATATGTGCCTCTTCTCGTAACTTCATGCGGGAAAGTTTCAGCATTAGAGGGAACAAAGTGCGAGATGACTAATAACGTCCTTGTTATTTCTAACATTACAGCTGCGTGGAACAAGAGGATTTTAGTCAGAAAATGTAATTAAAACCTCCCCATATGGAGTGCAGTTGAGGAGTTCAGCTGTACGTATTGCTGCTAAAGATAAGAAATTCATTAAAGCAGACCTAATTAAAAGCCTGAACAGTCCAAGCTATCGCCACGGAATATTATTCAAGTACCTGCCGCTCCTGTTGGCTGGGGACGTGCCTGGGTAGGTCTGACCGCACACGAGCGCAGACCTCGGCTCTGCTGCCGCTTCTCCCCCGGGAGCCCCCGGGCAGGCAGCGAGCAAGGCGCAGGCTGCGGCAGGACCAGGCGGGATGGCTGCGGCTGCGGCTGCCCTGCCACGGCGTCGGGGGCTCGAGCGAGCCCCCGGCACGGCCACGTGCTGCTCCCGCGGGGACACGGCACCACCAGCTCCTGGCTTGTCTCGCAGCCACAACACAAATACACAGCATCCTTCTTTAACAGCTCTCTCCGGAGGAAAGCAGCACATCACACTGCTTCTCCCATTGGGGTTTCCTCCCCTTCTTATTTTACGAATTGTCAGTTCTAAGACTGAACGGGACACTCGGTGAGAATTTCTGCGCTCTTGAAGCTCTGGTCCACGACTCATGCAGCTTTCTGAGCATGGCAGCCCCTGGGTCTTCATGCCTGACTGACCGAAGAACTGCGCGTATCTGGTTTAGTCAGCAATGTTAAACATGGACCTAATTGCTTGTTAACCGCTTCAGACACCATCTCTGCAGTGACTGATGTGACACCAGCATCGCTGCTGGTCTCACGTTAGAACCTTAAGTGACAGTCTCTCAAAGCACTCAGACTAAAGCAACATGCAAACACACACACAGGATTAATACGCAACATTTGCTCAAATATTTCCCAGCTACCAAAACAGGGAAGGAAAATTCCCATGTATTGCCTCATAGGCCTGTACAAACGAGACCAGATGCAAGGTGGCTTGGGCTGAGCAGACGTACCTGCATGCCCGCCGCGCACCTGCGGCCACAGTCTCCATCACTGCTCAACGGAAATGTAAACTTTACCGGGCCAAACCCGGCAATTTTGTTTTGCAAAAGCCCCTGGCATAGGTCTGGAGCTTCTCTGATTCAGAGCCGGTCTGCAGTGGCCATCCACGGGCTGCCCACGCTCCAAACCTAGACAGCACCCCAACATTTTCACACCCCACCCAACACACTTTCACACCCCACGTGCCACCCACGGGCTGTGGCGGGGCCCGTGCAGGGGCGGCCGGTGCCCAGGGATCTTCCGCACGGCCTGCGGACACCGCCACGACAGCACAGGGCACCACGATGGCAACCGCTGCCCCCGGCCTTCAACTAAACTCTGGCACAGACGCTGCAGCTTTTCTTGCCGTGCAAGGTGCTACCTGTCCTCCAAAGAGCGCCTGTGCACTAAGTACACATTTTAATGACTGAGGAACTGGGAGCAAAATAACTCAAAAGCTGAAGGGCTGAAGGGCAAATGAAACATCCAGAATCCAATCTGTTCTCCGCAAAGCGCCAGGTCGAACAACTACTATTTCTGAAAAGGGGAAACTAAACTTTAAGTCGCCAGATGATTCCAGGAGCGGAAACTTCAAGAGAAATACCAAGTTTACTGGAATAAATACATTGAAAATATTAATAACAGCCCACCTCTGCTACCTCTCCTCTATCCCGTCATCTCAAGACAAAAATGATACTGAATTTCACCCAGGAGATGTTTTCTTTCACTTGGTAGAGGAGGTTCGCCTGCCCAGGAATTATAGCCGTGCCAAAAGAAAACAAAAGCTTCCAATACTTTTTCTTTGTTACCATTTCTCCTTCATTCACATGTGAGTTTGGGCCTGCAGTTCTCCATCCCTCCCTCTGGCTTATGACTGCCTATCTGCACGGCGATTTTCATTACACGGGGTTTCCGTCACTCCACCCACTTGAGAATGGGGAGCACCAAGGCTGCTTTAGCCCCTGAATAACTGTTAATTAAATTTTTCTCCTCCGTCTCCTACAGGGGACTTGCACAAAGCCACCGAGCAATGTGAGCACAGCCTCTTCATGACGGGGTCCTGCCTTTGAGCCGCAGCCTCCGTCGCGGGTGCCAGGGCAGCGCGGGGTCCTCATAGCAGGCAGGGGCGCGAGGAGCACCGGGGTCCAGCCCCGGTTCCCAGCGGGCAGGGGCGCGAGGAGCACCGGGGTCCAGCCCCGGTTCCCAGCGGGCAGGGGCGCGAGGAGCACCGGGGTCCAGCCCCGGTTCCCAGCGGGCAGGGGCGCGAGGAGCACCGGGGTCCAGCCCCAGCGCCTGGCCTTGGAGAAACTTCCATCCCCCACCACCCCTGCGCCGTCCCCTCCTCACAATGCTCAATTGCTCAGGCTTTGTGAAAGGAGGGGTGAATTTCTAGGGCTTTCAGGGTTTTTAAGATAGGGGGAAGAAAAAAAAAAAAATCAATGCCAAATTCCTTTGAATAGAAGATACTGCATGTTGGCAGAAGCCACTTTTCACAGAGTCCAGCCGTTTGAAATCTGAAACACTAAAAAGTGGCTACTGTGGATGTGCTGTATTCTTCTTTTCAAAGCAATCTGGCACACAATTTTGCTCCCCTGTTTCAGGACCCAATCCTGCATTCCTTTCACGCTCAGACTCCCATTGACTTTAAGGAATGCAGGATTGGATCCTAAATGTGTGCTTTACTCACACAATAGCTCCTCATGGTTACGATCTATTGAGAAAGGCACACTTTAAAAACCATTTGGAATTGCAGGCTCATCCACCAGGCCAGAATGCCTGTAAAGATCTTCCATTATTTCAGGAGAAACGCGCGGTGTGTGAATTACACACACACTCACACATTTTCCCGGTTTCAAGTTGCAGGCACAGCTTAGCTTGAGATGCATCAAAATATTTTGAGCACTGGCCTGATAGCTCATAAAGAAACCACGTGTAATTTCAGTTTTCGAAAAAAAGCAAAACTCCGGGGGAAAAAAAAGCCACCAAAGCAAACATATAAGCAGCTGAATCTTTAGGACAGTTTTTCAGAGAACTTTTGTAAAAGCCTCTAAAAGACCTGCACCGGCTAAGACAAAACAGAGCCTTGCACTGCTATTTTTGAGGATGCTGTATATTGAGTTACGAGGCTATTACGATGCAAATCTCAAATGTACAAGCTTTTTACTTGGCCATAAACACAAAACAGTATACATTGTCCTTTCAGAAGAAAAGGTTTGCTGCTAAAATAGCAGAAGCCCTACGTAAATAACCAACATTCTTTCTGCCTGAGGTCACTGACTTGGCCTATTCAATTCCGGGCTAGTCTGGGATTTGACAATCTAAGCAGGGGAGAGGCCCTTTCCTTTTTTTCAAAAGAATGCTGGGATTTTATTTGAAATTTAAACTCTTGCAAACAAAAGGTGGCATCGTATGCTAGAGGCCTATGAAGGTGGAGTACAGGATGTGTATTGTTTTCTCCCTTTACATAGATTCTTTCAGGAACGAGTATTCAGCGTCTGTGAACAAATTCTAACCAAATATTATCATCAGGTAGGCAGACATAGCAAGACATGAACAAACATTTTTAAGAGATCAGGAGATTTACTTTTGAAAAATACGGATGCAGGGAAAGCATAAAAATTGTTTAAAACTACAATTTAAATGATCATTTAAAATAAATTATTTTTTAAATCTGAAGTGGAAATTCCGCCATAGTTTACATTCCTATACTAATTCATATTTGGTACACTAAAAAAAGAGCTTTTCAGTGCAAATTAACTGTGGCTCCAAAGTCAGTATTCATTCTCATTCTCCATCTCAAGTTGATCTGTCCTGGAGAGGCAGATGGCGGTTAACTATTTTTCCTCCTGATTACCGTTGCCCAGCTCTTACTTGGACTCTCACAAGAGTACGCTCTCGTGTAATACGATTATCATTTCCATTTCTGGGCTGTTATCCAGGCTCTGCACCGCGCTCTGCTCCGTGCCACCTCTCCAGCACGGGAGCAGCGTGCCAGCTCCTGCCACGCGGACGTGCTAGCACCGCACACCTCCCGCCACAGACCGCTCCACTAAGCTGAATTTGCAGCTGGTGTAAATCCTGACAGCACCACTGAACCCATCACAATTTATACAAGCCGTAGACCTGCCCAAAGGTAGTATCTTTGCCAGAAAAAAGTCTGTCTTTGCTATGCGCTCGCTAACGTGTGGTAAAATCCAGATGAAAACAAGGCAGTTCATCATTTTGACATGTTTGTAGCCCAGGGTAAACTCTAGACTCTCCTCTGCAGTTTACCTTAACCTGCCATGATGTCAAAATGAAAAACTTCATCATCTTCCCGAGGATTTTGCCTCGTGTCAGCTATTGCACTGAAGGAAACACCTTTCTATCCAGAAAGCACGCCTTTGCTGCCAAGAACCCTCGCATTTCTGCGCTGAGGCAGGTAACGTGTCTTGCTCTGACCACTCTGCATCATTCGCCCCCACCAAAGCCAGCAAGCCCAAGACTGGGTGGAGAGGACGTGGAGGGTACGTTTCTGCCCCAGCCTAGCTGCGTGACTTAAACTGTCAGTCTCCAGCAGGATTATGTAGATAGATAGCTAGTATCTTTTGTTACCTTGCTGGAAAACCCCATCTTTCTTGGCAGGGTATCCATAATCTCCGTGCCATGTTTACTCTAGTGTGGAATTCTCTCTTCCTTTCTCTCTCCTCCTGCTCTTCGGTCAGGTTATTTAACCAAAAGGTTACTTAATGCTGCAGGGACAAGAAGATCTCTGACCTCTGGTACTCAGGCAAAGCGTTCCTGTGCAGACCATATTATAAACTTAGCAGATACTTTCAAGCTTCCATATAATTTGCAAAAGTTAAAATTGGCAGATGTTTCCTTTCTCTCCCACTTATGTATTTATTCTATCCCATACCACCCATCAATTTCAGGGTTAAGGCATAAATTATTTCCATGGAGCTCCAACAGAAGAACTTATGTTGAAAAGGAGTTTGTAAAAACACAAGCCAAGCATGTATTTAAAACCAGAAATACAACAGCCTGCGATGATCTAATGGCTGTTTTGGGCCTATATATTAACATGTATCTTAAAATATATTTCTCAATAAGCTAGCAAGCGGACACACTAACAGGGAAATGTAAAATAAAGCTCCAAACGTACTTCAATTAAGATTTTTTTTTTTTTTTTCTTCAGGGCTGGGTTTACAAATGCAAAAAAAAAGTGAAGACAAGGGCAAAGCAACACAGACTACTGGGTAAAAACCATAAGAGGCCTCCCCACCACTCGGCCAGCTGGGAAGGAAGTGGGTATAGCTCTTCCCCCAAGGTAGCTTCCGCTGTGGGAAGCTCTCATGGTTCCATCACAGACCCTGCTTGTTATCAGCAAAGAATTCCACTTTTCCAGCTGCTGCCTGTAAGCCAGGACTTAAAAGAGTATTTGTCTTATCACGCTATCCCAGGGTCCCAGTTCCAGCCCATTCTATGGCAAAATAAATCCATCACCAAACTACAGCCTATTCCAGCCCAAGTCTTCCTGAGTCTGCAGGACCCAACCTTCCCGAGCAGCCTTGCTGGCCGCCACCCATGCAACATGGTGGGTGGTTTTCACTCAAGCTCCAGTAAGAACCACCATAATGGCAGCAACATGGGTCCATCCAGCGCGGTACCCTGTCTCCAGCTCTGGCCAAGAGTGGAAGCTCAATGGGAAAGAGCATTAGAAACAGGGCTCGCACAGCCTGATGTGTTCCCAAGAATAACCGCTCAGCTTCCAGCAGGCAGCACTTAAGGCCTTCCTGCACCGCAGGTTGCATCATAACTATTATGTTTAATAGCCTCGCTGGACCAATCCTTCTTTAATTTGTCTAATTCCTCTATGAGATCATTTATACTTTTGGCTTCTACACTGTCCCTATGGCAGCAAGTTCCACAATTTCATTATGCATTGTATGAAGCGTTCTTTTTTTGTTTGTTTTAAACTTCTGCTGATCTCAAGCTTCTGTTGCATCCTAAAGAACAAAGCAGCCTCTACAGTCATCACCACCAGACTACAGAAGAGCTTTGTAAGTCAAAGCCTGAAACTTCAGTCTTCAACTGCACCTGGAAATGAACAGGATGCAGGTCACAGGCAAAACTAGTATTTTTAAGCTTTCTGAGACTCTGCTCAGGTCCTCTTTGTACAACACAGAAATGGACATGTGTAAGCGGAACTGACAGTCCCTGACTCAAAAAGTTCACACTCTGCGTGTGAGCTCCCTGCAGGAGACATGACCAAACCACCAAGTTCTGCGCTGCCTGAAGTTAATGAGCAGCCTTCAAGAGGACTGAACTGCTATAATATGCACAGGAGATAATTTCTACGGGAATACATTCAAAAGAAAAAGCCACTGTATTCAAGTGAGACTAAAGGAAGAGGCGTGGGGTGGAGAGTTTGGTCCCTACTGCCATCTGGACATTCAGAGCAGGTCAAGAACCCACCACAGACTCCACCTGACAAACTTAACTAGCAAGAGTTCGGTAAACTTGTTGAACTGAGGGCGCTGCAGACCCCTTGCCATTGCTACCAGGTTCTTTCCTGCAAGTTATTATTCTCTTCTTCATTCAAGTTCAGCCTCAACTAAAAATCATAGCTTAGCCTGGCTCTGAAGCAGATGATCAGAAATGTGATCAAGAGCTGGAACGGCAAGTCAGATTGCTGAATGTCATCTCTGCAGAGTGAGCTGCAGCATCACCTTCTCTCTTAGACTTTATACGTAAAAGCATGTTGAACAAAAGGAGTGGACATGGCCCAATCCTGTGGCAACATGCAAGAGAGCCTCAAGGGAGAATAGCAATTTCCCTAAACTATCTTCTGCGTTGCCTCAGAAAAACAAGAACAGATTTGCACAGGAACAGCTTACTTTCTTCCTCCCAATAGCATCGTATGCGTCAGCACCTCAGCACAAGCAGCATCAAAGGGTGCTGCTGCTGAACCTAAACACACCAGCAATGCTTGATTTGAGTCACATCCAGAAAGCGTTCAGCAGCCAGCACCAGTGGCACCCATCTGTTTGTGAAATCAAGCCCACAGTGCTCAATTCTCATTCCCTTGAGATAAATCTTGGCAATAAAGTGAGATTGTCGAGATCCACAGTGCCTAGAGATGCCATTTTGAGCAACAGCTAAAACTTTTTTCTTCATGTGATAATGGAAGAATGTATTGGGGAATGGTCCTCAGGACCAGAAGTGGTAAGAAAGCTTAGAAAGGTTAGTAGACAGTGGAAAAAAAATCTAAATAGTCTCAGGATGGCAAAGTATTAAAACATTCTGCCAGTTCTGAAGCACATTCTTTGGGTTTAGATTATTTAGCAGTAAGTTTGAAAGAACTGCACCGAGAGACAACTCATCTCTTGTTCACACTGGTGAGCAATTATACTGATGCTAATAACGTTACTTCAGATCCATTCTGCATGACTTTGAACAAAACCTTTCCAGGACCTTAGATACATGTTTTAAACACTATTCCAGTACACTTTGCTGTAAGTAAAACTGAAAATTATAGTTGTACTGAACTACTGAAATCAACTGGAGCTTGCTCAGTCAATTCAAAATATAATCAAAAATCAGCCCTCCAAAACGGCCTGTCCTTGATGTCTTGTGGTGGACTGACCACAGCTTCCTGCACCAGGTCACATTAGAACTAAAACCACAAGCAACTTCCGAGAGAGAGCTGAATAGGTAGGAGCCCTGATAGTGCACTCACTTCTTTTGGCACTCAGGTACAATAAGGATATTGTTCCTTTAATGCTTAGCTTTCCTTTTAAGAAGTATGTGAGATTTCAGCCAATTCTCCCCAACGATTAGTTCAGGATGAATGTACTTAACTCAGGATTCAGCTGGAAAGAGCCCAAGTAGATGCAATCAATTTTCCACTAAATCCACTTCCTTCCTCTCTTCCCTACCCAGCATGAGACATCAGCTCGCCACTACAGCCAGTGGTGACTAAGACAATGAAAACCTCTGGCTTATCAACCATGGTTATTCCTTCTTTTGATTTTCCCTGTTCTTCTGTTTTCACATCTCCTGTTTACTAGCTAGGTGGAAAAGCAGCTATACAGCAAATACAAAAAAGCAGCTCTACGGAAAACCACAAACACCAAATGCATTGGCTGCTGTAAACCCCAAAGCTAATCATTCAAACTGTACAGAATCAGCCACAGAACTTCACTGATAAGGCCGGCTTTCCCATTTGCACATATTTAACTGGAACCTCCCCAAGGTTTCAATGTGCAGATACTGTATGTCTGCATCTGCCAGTATCTGTGCCATTTCTGTGTGTAACACCAGATTATCTTCACCATCATCATCTAAACACCACAGTACTTCTGAGATATTAGCCTCTGGCCACTTTACTTGAACTAACCTCATGCAGCACTGCCTGAAAAAGAACAGTTGTAACAACAGGGATGATTTGCTACTAGAATTTAACCAGGGTAATAAAAAATAACATCTGTTCAAAAACAAGGCTTAGAAAACATGATCTCTGGCTCTCACCTACATGCCTTCTTAAACTCTTAAGATGATTTCCACCCTCATTTCCCCAAGCATATACATTCTCCTTTGTTAAATAACTTATGGAAACAGCAAAGCAAGTCCTGCTAGTTGTGTGTTATTTAGGCTTTCTTTCTCTAGAACAGTGGTGACCAAACTTTTTTGATCATGCTCCGCTATCAGTAAAAAAAAGTTTGAGCACACCTCCCCAGTACATGTGTATTTGGTTTTTTGTAAATTATATACATGTAGTACCGAAGTATTTTCTTCCCACACCCCAGTGGATTGTCTTGAGCACTCTGGGGTATGTGCGCCCCCACTTTGGAGACTACTGCTCTAGAGACCACTGGGTTGTTAACACTGATTCAGCAAATTGTTTCCATAGGTCTGAATTCACTCTGCTGTGGTTCTTAAGGTCGGTAATCCACTGACTCACTCAAGTAAGTTAGTTGCATTATTTCCAGGAAAAATTTTGCAGGGAACGCAGCTGGAAGAGTGACAGCATAGAGTGCCCAGGCAGCCAGCTGAGATAAGTGACTGAGGTTCTATGACTATATCCAATTTAACGTTAGGACGTACCACACATGTGTTTTAAAACATATTGATAGACAGCTGTTGAGACACAGCAGCCAGCAATCAAAAATGATTGCTAAACCCACCCCTGCATTTAAATATGCATTGAATCAGATGCCTTTCACTCTGCACAGGTACAATTAAAAGAGTGGCAGGTATTAGCCGCCGTATTCTGCATGTACGCTGGCACTGTGAGTCACCCGCGCCACTGCTGATTTTACTTCTTCTTACAGGAGATAATCTGAAAGTTTCTCTCCTCCACTGCTTTGCCTATTTCTTGCCTAGCTCATAATTTATTACTACTGTTCCAAACACAGTGCAAGTTCACAGGAACATGGCAAACAAAGAGTCAAGGCTTGATGGTTTCAGGCAAGAAAAATCAGCTTGGGGGCTGGGGGAGAGGAGGAAGAAGCAAGCCTAAGGAGGCATCCAGAGCAGGGAGCGGTGCTGGAAGCAGAGCCCCTGCAGAGGGCGGGTGGGCAGACCGGCAGTGGGAGCCCCTTCGGCACGCAGGCAGGCTGCCCGTCCGCACCAAGGCTGGGCTGCGGGAGCAGGCAGAGGATGGCAGCGCCAGGGACTGACCAGCTGAGTCACGGGGGGAGAAGCAATACCAGCAGGTACGGAGGTGAGGACGGGGTTATATGGGGCCCTGAACTGGAAAGGGAAGGAATACAGGGGGGTTTGCATCTATAAAGGGAGTTTGTGAAATCAGAAAGGAATGGAATAGTGCACAAAGCAGCGAGGGAACCCCTCGCCAAGCACCCGACGCCTCTGTGCCACCTGCACTCCATGGGATGAACGGGCAGATGAAAGGGAAGGTATCTGTGGGACACGAAATCTGTTTTTCCAAGCCTGCCCCTAACACCACAAGGCAGCAAGCACTCCTGGGGGACTTTGGGAACAACTTTGCAAGGCCCCAGTAACCCCACAAACAACTGAGTTTACCATGGGGTTTGAGCCTCACCTCAGAGGCCACAACTCTGTCAACATCCCCCCCATACCCTCCTGTACTGAAGCACTCTTCCCAAATTGCACGAGGCAACAAGAGTGCTTGCAAAACCACTCGGCAGAAGATGCTTTGGGAGCGTAAGCAACACTTAATGCCTCCAGTAGGCTTGCGCATCTCTCTAGTCATGTCCCGCACAAACTAAAACTTAAATGCAAACATAATGAGCTACATCTTCGCCTGTCACTTGGCTTTGTGGGACACGGCACAGAGAGACTGGAACACTCTTTGCCATTTTAGCTTGCAGGGTGGTAGTTTCACCACCCAGGAACAGCAATGTTCTGGGTGAAATGCTGAAGCACCTGAGCCCCACTACCCCACAACGATGGTAGGTGGTTATTCAGCCTCACCTCTGTGCCTGGGAAGATCATGGAGCAGATCCTCCTAGAAGATATGCTCAAGCACATGGAGGACAGGGAGGTGATTCAAGACAGCCAGCACGGATTCACCAAGGGCAAGTCCTGCCTGACCAACCTAGTGGCTTTCTATGAAGCAGTAAATGCATCAGTGGACAAGGGAAAAGCAATGGATGTCATCTACTTGGATTTCTGTAAAGCCTTCGACACAGTCCCCCACAACATCCTTCTCTCTAAATTGGGGAGATATGGGTTTGATGGGTGGACTGTTCGATGGATAAGGAATTGAAGGCTGCAAGGAGACCTTATTGCGGCCTTCCAGTACTTAAAGGGGGCCTACAGGGAAGATGGGGAGAATCTTTTTAACAAGGCCTGTTATGACAGGACAAGGAATAATGGATTTAAACTAAAGAAGAATAGATTTAAGACTGGATATAAGGAAGAAATTTTTTACAATGAGGGTGGTGAAGCACTGGAACAGGTTGTCCAGAGATGCGGTGGAGGCCCCACCCCTGGCAACATTCAAGGCCAGGTTGGATGGGGCTCTGAGCAACCTGATCTGGTTAAAGCTGTCCCTGCTCACTGCAGGGGGGTTGGGCTAGGTGACCTCTAAAGGTGCCTTCCAACCCAAAGCATTCTATGATTCTATGATTCTGGCCCAGGACCACAGGACATGGACCTGTTCCTCAAGTACTAAACATCCATAAGAGGAGCAAGAGGACCAAGTGTCCAGCAAACACCCAATGCTCTTCCCTGAGGAACCCCTCCTCAGTCCTTGCATGCCCTGAGCCTGCTGGGACATTTGGGGCAGGCAAGCAACACAGGACTACACCCCAAGTTATTACACTTCTGCTTTCTCCACCACTTCAAGAAAACAATTCTCATTAATTTATTTGAAAGTTGAGCCAGGAGAGCCGGTTAACTCTCATGAGAGGGTGGATCACCAAGAGAAGACAACTGTTTAAGGGACAGCACAGAGCGTCTATGTATCGGGCACCAGCCCCAGCCAGACTGCTTTCACCCTCTGCAGCCCAGCACCGATTTCCAGGCACGCACCGGCGCTGCAGCGTATCGCATTATCTCTGCTGGCTGCCAAAGCGCACTGCCTGCGCTCAATCAGATACCGGTCCCGTGAACTGCCAAATGGAGTCAATAATCCTAGAAATGGAGGAGTACTGAATACGGACTGGATGTTGGCCATCAGGGAGGCCGTGGTGGGGTTTTGCTTCAGGTTTGTTTTTAGAAAGAATTTACTGTACCTAATTCAAGACTGTGGGATTGAGTTTGCAAGCATGAAGATTTCCTATTTTTATTTGTGTCAGTTCAATGCAGGGCACCCACATACAGGTTTCATGCTGGTAAAATACTAGGAGTTTCTCAGTAAATCCATAAAATAATTCCCTACTATTTCTGGCATGGTGTTCATAATCGAAGCTATACTGCAAAACTACCTGCTTTTTATACAAGTACAGGGAACAGGCTCACGTAGGGCACACCATTAATGTCGGTGTGATGGGAGCAGGCTCCTGCTGCCCAGCTAAGAGCTCATGCCTCTCTCCACAAAACCAAAATTCTTTGACACTAACTGAAACTGGATTTGGCCATGAGTGATGATAAATCTAAAGTCTCAGTAGAAGTTCTGGGTCAAAGGCAGGATTTTCAGGAAATGAGATATTTATTGGAAGGGGAAAAAAAATGGTTTCTGGCTAAGATCAAATTTACTTAGTTTCTTCCTGTGCTGCGTTTTGAGGGAGAGAGGCAGAGAAGAGAGAGTGGGAACAAGAGCTCTTCCCTACCTGGGTTAAAACCAAGATAAAATTTCCTGAGAAGTCCAAGGATAGAAGGAAAACATCCACTGCTGGTAAATAACTCTGGAAAGTGACCTGTAAAAGTCAATTTACCAGAACCAAGCTGGTCATTCTGTAACAGTAAGTTTATGAGCAAGCAAAACATTCACCTCATGTCAAATACCAGGGGTCACCAAAGCACTTTCCTTGGTGCCCAAGGACAGCCCACTGCAGCTATAATTGTCCAATCCTCCCAAGACCCATCATTTAAATGAGAAAAAAATTATGGTTGTTTATGTAGGCTTCATGCCAAGCCTGTTTCTCTGATAATCTTCTCTGGTGCATTTGTGTCTCACATCCGATTCAGAGTCCTCTGAATACTGGAGACAGCATTCCTTAGATACTTAAAATAAATTAAAAACACAACGTTGGGCCTGGACAGAGGAATGGGAACGTTATTCACGTGGCCCAGGCACTAAGGGCTCTGGGGAGTGGTGCTGGGAAAGCAATCTTTTTAAAATCTTACATTAGTCTGTGTATTTAATGATATATATAATCCTCAAAATGGTCCTCCATAAACTGCAAATATGCATTATTTGAGCAAGTGATTATTTTCAGTAGCATGCTGCAGCACCTGTATGGCTTGGCTGCCAGACACTGTGTTTCCTCCAGCAAATGCATGTATTTGTGAAGTAACAATCATTATTTAATAGTTTACAAAACTTCTCACTTCTCCAGTACTTTAACCTCAGGATCTCCAAATAATTTCAAATCAACACAGTATCACCCATGTGAGGTAGGTGAGAAGAATTCTCTCCAATTGGGCAAAGCCAGCCAGGCTAAATGATCTGTCCAAGATGACAAGGAAGCGCCTAGCAAGTGGAGTAAAGCCCTGTCCTCTGACTCACAGGGCCAATTTACCCCTTCATGACCACCAACTTATCAATCCTCTCAGCTAAGAATTTTTTTGCCTGTCGTTTGCCAATACCCTCTGCCAGAAGCAAGCCTGAAAGACAGAATGCTAAAGTTTGCTGTCACCGTTTATTTTATAAATGTGAAGGCAAACTTTACCAAAAAAAAGATATTTTGTTTTGTACATGGCAAGATTCTTACGGGAAACAGCTTTTCTAGACCTGCAAGAAGTAAAAGCATCCTGAAGATGAAGAGTCGCAGTGGAAACCTTTGATCTGTAAAATTAATTTGGAAGATAAAACCCAGGCGGCTTTCTGGTGTGGAACATCAATGAGTTTTCAGGCCATACGGACATCTCTCCCTTGAAATAAGCAGTAAACAAGAATTATTGTTAAGGATGAGTTAGTAACCTAGCCTGGATAGGAGGCACGGGTGAGGTACAAATCAAGAGAGTCCTTCCGAGGGACAGCACATGAGGATGAAGAGAACAGAAGCAGCAAAACCAGATCTCCACTTCACACTGTGTCCTTCCCTGAGGGCTCCTGTCCTCGTCAGGCAGGCCTTGCAGGGCAGGAGTGAGGCGGGTGTGTGGCATGGCAAGAGAGGCGAGGAGAGGTCCTGGCACCGCGCTGCAGTGTCACCAGGGGAAGGGACAGCAGGAAGTCAAAGACTGGAGACAGCAGGAAAACAGGTAACAGGAATAAGAACAGAAAACTACTCAGTTGTAGAAGTACACGGGAAGTTTGGAAAAGGAGCTTTGCTGGTAAGGAAGGACAGGCTGAAGTTTCCACGGCTGCAAAGCCGTATCATCTTGCCTCCTTGGTAAGGGGATGATGAGCTGCCAGCAGTCTGGAATCTTTAAACCCTGGGAACTTGGGGATCCAGGAGAAGCCCAAGATATGCATAACAAGTCAAAATGGGAAATGACCGGGGTACAGTAAGATTTAAACAGTGCCAAGGGCAAGGGGACAAGCTCACTATTTTGTGGCGAAAAAGGTACTGACATGCAGTTGCATCTTTACTAAAGAAATCCATTGTGCTCGTTTGAAATGAAGAACAAAAGATGCCCACACAGAAATAACAATAAAGTCTGAATTCTTCAGTAGTAGAACAGGCACAAGCCACAACAAATGTAGGCAGAAAGAAGGAAGAAGAAAAAGTCAAGGGAGATGAAAAGCTGGCCTTCCCTTCTTCACAGGAGGTGCATCAGAGACAAAAACTGTAGTTCAATCCTTCCAACCCACCAGGAACACAATCAGGTAATGGTGGCCCACAGACCACGCTTTGGGTCAGTCCAGAGCAGTAATGGCGAGATCCACACATCCAAAGGGTAGGACAAAGGAAAGACGGAGATTCAGTCAAATGATAGGAGAGTATCCAGGTGACACGTTTAGATGGGAGGCTAAACACATGAGCATGGACGTGTTTGTGTACACAGACAAGTTTGTGTGTGAGGACCAAATTTACTGAGACAGGCACTAGAAAAGAAACGATCACTTGGTTGTGGGAGGAAGAACTGATTTACTGAGTGCTGAAGCAACGCAGGACAAAACTGATTAACTGGCATGTGTGGAGATAAGAGTTGATTTATTGTTGAAGAAGTGATAATTATCTATATTCAATTCAAAATGATTTCAGAGAGCTATGGCATTCTGGGGTCTAGTTTTCAGATGACTAAAGGATGAAGGACATCGCTAAAGCATTGATTAGGCATAACATTGCAAAACGTATAGCGACAACACACAGCAGAAACTTTGATCATTAACATTACAGGAAGCCAACCGTGTGTATCTCCTTTCATTCATTTTCTTCTTCACTTTTTCCTTCCACCTGTTTTTTCCCTTTGTTTTTAGGTAATACTTAAAAATTACAGAACGTGGAAACAGGAAACAGAAACATCTGTTGATAATGTCAGCGACTTGCCCGCGCTCTGTTCTGGATTATCTGGATTTCTTCCCCTTTGAGAGATGAACTCAACAGCAGCCCAAGGGAATTTTTTCTTTTGGAGAAACTGAGACGTGTTCCAAGAAAACATTTTAAATGGGAAGAGGGGAAGGCAAGAAAGAGGAGAAAAAAAAAACAAGAAGAAGGGAAAGATTAAAAAAAAACACACAAGAGATATGGGTTTCAGACTAAGACAATTGAGACCTGCAGATAACAGATGCTGATAAGGAAACAAGGAATTTTTAGCAAATCTTGTTACACTAAACAATAGATGGCATTCCAAACACAGAAAACTATGCAAGGAAGTGATTAGGTTCTCTGTGGTTTTTACTGAGAAATAAAAAACAGAGGCAGAAACCTTGTTAATTAGAGTATATTTTTCGTACTTTATGTGTTTTCCAACCCCTGAAAGGATCACAGGTGCTGTCAGTGATTGGTTCCACATTATGAATACAAAAATATTGTGGGAGGAATAAATCTATGGTCAGTCAATCAACACAGAGAAAACTTTCCATCATTAGTTGCCAGGCAACCCCCACCAATTAAAATAACCATCAAAAGCCATGCATTTCATGCTGGAATAATTAATAGCAGAACGCAATTACTACCTTTCAAGGAAACAAGGAGACAAGAGGCAAACCACCAGCCAACTATTCATAGCATGCCCTCTGATAATCAGAAATAGGGAATGGAAATGTTTTCTGTTTCTCTGTCGGGTAGCTACCTATCAACACCACCTTTCCCTGGGGGTCAGCCTCCAGCTCTACCAACGTTAGCTGCTAAAGCAGCCCTCAGAGAAGAGCCATACTCTGTATTAAGACACACCCACCCCAACAAAAAAAACCCCAAACTTTAAGCACGTGCATCTTCAAGCATCTGAGATGTCCCCACGGAAGTAAGGCCCAGGACTGGGCCAATCAGACGAGCCACCCACAAAACCCAGGTTCTCTCCTAGATTTGAACTAACTTAATTTAAAGCAGTCACAGAATTGAAAGCCCTTCATGACATAGCATCTAGCAGTATCGTCTGTAGGAGGGACGCAGCCAATGGACTGGCCTATTTATCTGAAGTCAAGCACACAGATCAGTGCCCTGCTGGACCAGAGCTAGCTGGGACAACAGAGCGCAATGCAGAGAAACTACTAAATACTTTCCAAAATATGAAAGCCAACTAAACACATTCTAAATAAAGGAGAGTTTCCTGTGTCAGTCTAATCTTAAACATTTCCGATTACCCTTTTCCCATCCCATCCTTTTTTTGTTTTTCTAAAGCTTGGAATATTATCAAACTAACCACGAATCAAGATAAAGGAAACGTTTTTCTACCAATCGGTACCCGAAGGTACTTGGGCTCTTATGCGGGCTGGTATCCAAGTTTGACTTTTAATTACCAGAAGACAAGATTACATTCCTTTGCTGAGACTCATTTGTGGTTCAGAGTCTTGCACAAGGTGAACCCAAACCGTCTGAAGCCAGCTGTCATCTCTATCACCCAAATGCCTCTTTTTAAAGCGAGCACCTCCCTTTCCGTGAGTTTTGCATTAATGGGTTCGTCTGGGACTACAGTTGCAGACATACCTGAAATAGCTTTTAACTATCTGTCTTGATAGGTGTTAAAACAGAAAGCGCGGGGCTAAGCACAGGCTGTAACTTATCCTGAAGACGCAGAATGACTCAGGCAAAATTCTGCACTCCTGCAACAGCGCTGCGAGTTATCTCAATTACACGTCTACACAAACCGCAGTCTTAGCAGCACATACAGCAAATCCTTCGGTCCTTTTTCCTAACCAAACTCACACCTCTGCAAAGTGCTTGGCTTTTCCCGTGAATCACGCCTCAAATAACTGCCCCGCACGCAACGCGTCAGGACCTACTGCCAGCTCCAGTTATGGCTTGGAAACCACCAAACATTCAGGTGGCTGTGAATTCAGTCCAAATGCGGGGTCTGAGTCGGGGATGAGTAACCATCGCAGTTATGCAAGCTGAGGGCATCCAGCTCTCACGCTCCAGGCCACGGGGGTCGGGGAGGAATGTTCCCACATGTACAGCACTGAATCACCCGCCGGCTTGTCTTCCCCTGAGCACCAGGTATTAGCCAATGGCTCTGGCAGGATTACAGACCAAAAATCCCAAAATTCCAGTCTGCTCCGGTCCAGCAGTATGTGGTTAGAAAACAGCGGGGAAAAGCGTGCAAGGACATTAGCCACCCAGCAGACTTTCACTGCACAGCAATGTACCCCTCGCAGCTCCTCATTAGCTCCTCTCCCTTGAGTGTTCTTGCTGTGTTTCCTTGGGGTGCTCAGAACAGTTGCATAAAGCGGTGGCAGTCAGATGAACAGATACTGAACCTGCAACTGAACCACCTAAAAGTCAGCCACGAGGCACTTAAGGGTTAAAAGCCACCGACACACACACACACACATTTGTACCACTGTGATCACCAACTCTTAACACTGGTGGACACACAGTGTAAAGGTCATAGATTTGACACTGAATTTCCTTTTATTCTACCTGAAAATCACATTCACGGAGAGTTTAATTTAAGGCTACTTAATTTAAGACTACCAAGCAAGCACTGGCAGTGTGCAATTTGGATACAGTGACTCATGCCAAACTTATAAATACGCTGTGGGGACAGAACAAATATGAATTGAAAATGAACCTTCCACTGGGAATTTGGGTATTTTAAAAACTCACCAACTGCTGATAAATATACACTGAAGGGACACAGCTCCCTTAAGATGTTCTGTGCCTTACTACCACCAAGAGCAAACAAAGGTTCAGCCCGGGGCAGCAAATACGCAAAGGAGCATTTCCAGTGTCACAGGGAACTTCTCCCTACAAGCCAGGACATGAGCAACCTCCTATTAATAGATATCTACATACAGTAGCCCTGAGCGGCCTCAGTCAGACGGAGCTGTTGCCTCTGAGACTCAATATGAGCGAAAAGGCAGGTTGTGTCCGCAACCATGAACCAATTCCCCTTTCACATCAGTTGGAGGGCACAGGCTAATTCGGAACTGCTCTTTATACCTTGAGGGGAACAAGACTTACCGCTACAGCTGTCCCGCCTGGGCCTTTTAAAACGGCAGTGCTGTCAGCCCTCGCCACGATCCCTCTCCCAGAGGCTCGCAGCAACGAGCTTGTGGAGTCCGCACAAAGGCTGGTGCTGAGGCGGCGGCAGCAGCGGTGCCAGTAATCAGCTCAGCTGCGACACCTTTATGAGCTGTCCCTTAAAATCAAACTGCTGCACAAAACCCCCGTGAGCGCTCCAGGCTGATCAATAGCTACCAGGTAAGAAAGGAGCTGCATACCTTTGGGATTATACAGTTTGCTTTAGGCTTCTGATTGATCTTGCGCTGATTTCCTGTGCCTCAAAACCAGTGGCAGAAGTGCAAATTAAAGATGAATGGCATGCTCAAACATTTGCCTTCATGTGAAAGAGCAGAACCCTGGTTTTTATGGTGAGATACAGCTCAGCTTTGAGAGTACAGTACTTTAATCCCTTAGCTCTGCAAAGCTCATTCCCTGCCCATCTCCTACACCCTCAGAGTCACAAGTAACAAACCAATGTTCCTCATTGTAAAGACTTATCTGACTGCAGTTTCTACAATCATTGCCACTGGATTAAAATTTTCAGCCTAAAATGATGCTGTGGATAGCATTATGATCTGCAAACTGGAGGCACCTGATAAGTTATCTTCTGTAATGAGTATCAAATAGAGCCCATTAATTCCTGCAACTGATCACCTGCACTTAGAGCACCCAAGCGATCTGGCATTATTGCAATTATTCTTCAAGAAATCCTGTCATGCTCTGAAATACTACCAAGGGAAATGAGATGATGAGCTTTTCAGGCAGCCATTTTTCAGCTCTTGCCTTCCGTAAGCAAAATCTGCAACTGAACTCCTGCCAAAACTAAAATTTTACACTTAACAGAAGGGACAGTGTATGTTGTTGCCTGAATTCATCTCTGTTATTTAAGATTCAGCAAAGCATGCTTACATGTGAGTGATATAACATATTTAAGCACATGTCTAAATGTTTTGCTGAATCAAGGCCTAAAAGAGGTTCCACTGGTGTCAGGGCTGAGGGAGGATTTGAATCTACATTTAAAAACCATCCTAACAAGCTTCAGTTGTTTTCTCTAAGAGATTGTGGATAAAGATCTACATTGAACTATTTGATCCCAAGGAAACCAGATCGCCTTGGCTTTTACATTACCTAAAAAGAATTATCTGACCTCTGAAAAAAAAGCTGTCTGAAGAGCATGGCTTTTTGCAGAAAGCAACAGGGGTTTACACAGAGACATAACAAAAACTAACTGACAGAGCAAAGTTCTGAGATGCTGAACTTGCTCAGTTATGGGAGCAAGGCTCAACTGTCCAAAGCCCATTGAACACACTAAAGAGGCAGAAATGCAGCATCTTATTTTAAAACATTCATAAAATGTGCCTGTTAGGTAGGTCATTTACTTTTCCTTTCCATTCTTCTTCTGACCTCAGCTCACTGACAAGATTTCCTTTTTTTGAGGAGATCCTGTACAACTCTGAACCAATATATTACTTAGTTTTACCTAAAATTTGCCAGAACCTAGGAAGACAATGAAGAGATTTACCATCTGAGCATTTTACCAAAATGTCTAAAGGGGACAGAAGTCTCCTGTTTATTTACTGTACCTCTGAAATATTTCCTCATCTTTCTGCATTCATGTTCTCAAGAGCTAACCACCATCGCTGCAGAAAAGCCCTGAGAATCCATCCTTGCATCCCCACACTTCTACACTAGCAAGGCTGCAGTCCTCATAGAGGTGCCTGCATCTGTGAACATATTTTAGGTTTTCCTCTTAATTACAAGCCATGCAAACCATCCAGCAATGGTGTGATAGATGATGGTGGGAGTCAAAAAGGACAGCACCGGGGCTAGCACTATATGCTCCCTGGAAGGCACAGGATGGCCCACTCTGCCATGTGCTGCCCTTTTCAACCAGGACACCCTGTCAGATGGCACTTGGCACTGAAACCAAAGTTAAACTCAAAGAAGCACCTAAGAAATGACTCTGACTTGGGCAGAATTTCCTACTGAGGGTCTCTCCCCACTTCTCTGCATAAATGCACTTGTCTTTGCTGAGCTGAAAATACTCACTGCTGAGTGCTGCAACGAGGCCCTAGGAAGCTCCACCACTCATTACCACTTTTTTTAATTTTTTTTAAGTTTTTTAATTGTAGCTGGTTAAATATTGGGCCCTTACCTAAATCAGATGTCTTCAGCTACAGAGTTTATCTTCTTTGGTTACTACCTTCTACTTCTAGATTCATTATATTGAAAGAAAGACATAACTGCTGGAGGAGAGTTTGGCTCATTCTTGTTATTTGGGAAAAAAAAAGAAAGGCAAGCTTGCACTCCTACTCTATCTTAGATTTCTAAGTATACATAGCAAGTAGTGCATAGGAACTGTTTTAGGCAGAGAGTACTAACGTACTTCTCCACTCTCCTATCAAAGGCTCCAAAGGAGCATTAGTCCATGTGCCTACAAAGGTCATTAATGATCACCCAGTTACCTATGTATTGAATCTAAAAGCTTGGCTCAACTTAAACACTTTCCAAAGGGACATTTGGTCTTAATTTGAAAACAAAGAATAGAGAATCTGCCGCTTCTCTTGCTATTTCCTTCCAGCAGTTAATCATCCTCATTGTATAAAAACTGTCTTTGATTTTCTATTTGAATTGTGGAATTCCAGCCTCCAGAAAAGATCCCTCTTGTGTTTGTCTCTAGTATGTATGAGACCGCTTTCTAATGCTGTTTTCTGGTAAAAGTATTTACGAGCTCCAGCCACATGTCCCTCCCATCATTTCTGATACCCAAAATACACCGGGCTCTCATGATTAGCTTTCCTTCAGCCTTTAGTCATCTGTGTAACTCCTTTTGGACTCTCTCCAGTTTTTCCTCATCTCTTTAAAGGTGGGCACCAAAACTAGAGCTCAGAATTCTCACCTGGGTCCCACTAATGTCACACAGAAGGTAAAATGAACTCCCTGTTCATAAACTGCAGTACTGCGAGAAGTTTGCGTTTGGTTGGTTGTACAAGAGGTCCTGTAAAGCCTTTTCAGCAGCACGCTCCAGAACGCAATTCCCATAGATGGGATGCCTGCCTCGTTCCCAAGGTGTGGATCTACTGGCACTGTCCTGAATCAGTCTGGTTTTCCATAGGACCGTGCAGCCCCAACTAAAGCGGGAAACCAAAGAGTTAATCCAACACTCCCTCTCCAGCTATGCTCACTGTGATAC
This sequence comes from Pelecanus crispus, assembly GCF_030463565.1. NCBI lineage: Eukaryota > Metazoa > Chordata > Aves > Pelecaniformes > Pelecanidae > Pelecanus > Pelecanus crispus. The sequence goes on from NC_134650.1 coordinate 37,958,442, forward strand.
TATTTTGGAGCTGAGTTGAGAGGAAAAGCTCTGCTTTTGACTCGCAGTCGCATGTGGCTGAACCTAAGTTTTGATCGAGTTTTTTTTACCTGCACTCAGGCACTACTGTCACGTTAGCAGCACATCCACCTTTTCGGTGCCTGACATAAGAAAGTCCCCACATGTTCCCCTTTTGATGGGATTGTATCAGAGGTTGCAGACAGAAGGAAATCCAAACCCTTCTTGCTTGCAAAACATCCTGGCGGATGATAGCTGGGCCCTCCAGCCCACGAGCAGTACAGCGAGCAGCTCAGAAGACAACCTGGAGCACCCTTTCCTCCTGCGTGTGCGTGACTCACGGAAAGCTGTGTGAATCACAAAATTCCACCGGCACTGTGGGGTGGGGCAAAACTACGCTCCGAACGGACATGTCTCAAGTCGCCCTATGGTAGATGTACACTGGCCACACACACCACACCAGGACAGTCAGAAAAGCTTGTTGTGCTTTTGAATAATTAAGTTGGGTTTGTATTTTGCTGTTAAAATACATTCCTCAGCCCTTATACATTCTTCCGAGGAACAGAGTGACCTGTGTACAGATCTCTGTGGTAGCAAACACGCATCCTAACTACTTAAAAAAAACCACGCCTGCCCCAAAGAGGAAGCTGGAATTCACCCATGCAATTAGGTTAGGTTAATGTTGGTGATGAGTGGATAGATATTATCCGGTATCATATTTTTTAATCCTCTGCTAAGTAGCATGCTGTTCACTTTGGTAGCCAACAAAATAGCTACTCATTCAGTGTCAGACTTGAGCGAAGTCAAGAGTGATCCCTGAAGCTTTGACATTAGTTTATTCTAGAACTTGGTAATGGTCCAGAGTCATCTGTAAAGGTCACTAAATTCTACATTCAGGTTGTAGGTTTCTTTAAACCAATATTGATCTATACAAATCTCAGGAGAAAAGAAAAGACTTCTCCCTTCACAAGTGAACTTTACAATGGTCTTTTCATTATCAACTTATTTGATTCTATGCCAATAATCTTTTACTCTTTTTTTTTCTAATCCTTAATTAATCATTTTTATAAACAATCTGTGCTCGGCATATTCTGCTCAGAGTAAATCTTTTGCTGTGTATATGTATTGCAACAAGATCTTCAACATCCAGACAAATATTTTCATATATTAGGAACCTAAATAAAAAGAAAAATTACCTGACTCCTGGAAATTGAGCTCTCGTACTTCCCTTGAACTCGGTGGGAATTTGTGAGCTCTCAGCAGTTACAGACAAGATACTGAGGAAGTTTCCAGCGTAAGTTCACAACGCTTGACTTAAGGCAAACGCTTCTCAAAGTGCTGCCCTGAATTTTCCAATTCCTGTGTCCCCTGGCGAAGACATGACTTCCCCAAATCACGTACAGAATGCACCACTTTCAGATGCATTCAGATTAAAAGAGAAACCTAAAAGGGTCCCGAGAACAGCAAGTAGGAGACAGTGTTTTACTTGCAAGTTTTCCTCTACAAAAATAAAATATTGTAATAGCTTAAGGTGTCTCAACATGCAGTTTCTATTTGTTCTCATCACATTCAAACATGAGAACAATTTTTGAGCGTTATGTGTATACAGAAGTGACAAATATACATGCTTGACTAGAGTTGCATTTGCAAATAGGAAGGGAAGGAAAACATGGTTTTGACTACACAAGTTTTATCGTTTTTCTGTAAAAATGATAAATGCACATTACAGTTCCATAAACACAAGTGATTTAAGGCACGTAGTGCTTATAATGGCCAGGTTGAAGCCATTTTGTAAATGCAGCCTTTAAAACAACCAAATACTACTTTTCTGGGCTGTTGCTTAAGAAAACACCATTGAACACTTACAGATGGCAAATAAAAAACAACTTTTGAAGCTGGAGTCTTGCATGGGAATTTTGCCTCAGGAAGCAGGCAGGATGAGATCTCACTTTGTACACTGGTTGCTACAGGAATATGTATTACAAAAGGAAGACACTTAATAAGGCTATGGTAGATCTGACTTACCACAAGAGCAGCACGTGAAGCAGTTGGTATGATAGAGGTTACCCATTGCTTGGCAAGCCTGGCTCGCTCCATACACACCTTTTCCACATTTTATACAAATACCTACAAAGCAGAAAGAGAATGAAAGTTAGAATCCTCCACAGCTCCTACAAACACCTCCAGGCTGTTGATTCGTAACACTCACGATACCACCCATCAGGCCCTAAATCAATGAGCTCCTCACCCTGAATAGATTCAAGTACCCAAGACAGTGCAGGCAGCTTGAGTGAAACAAATGCATGGAAGTTAACCTAAAATAACGGGGGCAGAAGCCTCTGCTGGAGTTTCAATGCATGGAGACTGAGGCTGGCTAAAGACAGAAATCCAAAGGAGGCAGGTGCAACGAGAGGACAGAAAGTCTGCACGCTCCCTGGAAATAACTCTGCCCAAGAAATGATTTAGGGAGACCTTCACAGCTAGGTGCTCCACCACATTACATTCAATAATCACTAATAAAACAACAGTTCAGTCCAAAACCAAAAGAATTCTCTTTGCCCCTCTCCAGCAATGCAACATCAACAGCGCTGGACCATGGTGGAAGCTGTGCAGTACTGGGAAAATGGGTCTGTCAGTCACATTTAATAATTGTTTAACTTTCCATGAATAGTAGTATGTAACCTCATAAACGTAACCTGGCACCTTATAAAACAGAAGAGAAGTCTTCTACCTTCCTTATGGTCTACGGGCAAAAATTCTGGCTGGCAGTTTTGCCTCAGTGGGGTCAGAAATTCACCTTCTCTGCCCAAGCCTGCTCTTGGTGATGCCAGGGATGACTCCCATGAAGTCCACATGAGACCAAAGTACAAAGAGGCAATGGAGCACTAGCAAAGTCAGTGGTTAGCTCCACACACAGCGGACTCACAGGAAAGGTCGTGATTTCAATACTGTCTATATGAAGAGGGTTTTTTGAGGTGGTTTTTTGTTTGTTTTTAAAAAGCTTTTCCCTCATAGTTACAGCTTTAAGAGTCTTTTGCCTATACATTTATTTCTACCTATGCATAACCTCTCTATATTCAAACCAGGGCAGGGAGGTAATTCAAGAATCACATTGCTTCTGTATCCCCATGAAGAGGAAACAAAATGTTAGAGAATTTATGTCCTTCTGTCACATACTCAGGACCACTGATTTTCAGTTTTTCTGAGTTGTCCATTGGTCTCTATTCGATTGTAGCAGGACAGTACATCTCAAGACAAGGCTGTGCAATTTTTAAAACTCTACAGTAGAAAATAAAAATTGAGATTTTTGCCTCATACAAATCTATAATGAAGCTGCTGTGCTCCACGTGCTGTTTCTACAAATGCACGTACAAGCTTAGCATTAATCATTAGCATCAACAAAACTGCTAATATACTTAAGAGTCTAGGAACTCGAGAACTACAAAATCGGGCTTTAATCATCCAGAATTCTCCCCTGCTGTGCTGTGAGCATTTTATACACATAAACACACAGAAAATACAAATGCAAGCTGCTTGGGGGGGGGGGGGGGGGGGGGGGGACACACACGAATTAGCATATTATGAACTGGTAGAAACTTTAATAGAAGAAAGAACAAAGTTAAGCTAACTAAGCGGTTCAGTTTCCATAGGTTTTGCTTTTATTCATTCCCAGTATATGAACTGGCGAGAGCTGCCATGCCACCGAGACAGAAATGCCACCTGTCCCTGGCAGGTAGCTGTACGGAGATGAGAAAACCTGGCACCTGCAGTGCCCAGCAATACAGCTGAGACTTCACCCGGGCTCTCAACAAGGAAAGAGTCATAGACAACACGATGCCTTTGAACATCTCTGCCCCACACCTCAAGCTATTCAACACACATTTTAAACCCCATTTCTAAAGCCAAACTGCTTCAGTTCAGTGCAGCATTAACACAGCCACCTGCATGGGCTGTGTAGTGCGATCAGTTTAAATGGGTTCAGTCAAGTTAAAAAAAAAAAAGTATTTGAAGGAAAAAAAAAAAATCTTCTTATGCTACTAATATTCAAATACTGAAATGGAAAGACCTTTTATAAATCATGGGTTTCTTGGTGTTTATGCCTTTAACTCCCCATTTCAAATCATGGAGAGAGATTAGCCTTCCATTCAACTAGCTCAACATCCTGGCACAATGTTGCCATTTTGGGCCATGAACACATTTGCCAAATGAAACAATAACTTAAAAAACCCCAATAAATCTATTAATAATAGATTGTTATTTTTTTAATCCTAAACATGATTGCAGTGTTCCAGAGAAGCAGGAACTATAACTTTACTATTAACAGATACCAATGTCCCAAGCTAAACCTGTGATACAAACTAGCTGCCAGCTAGGTCCATCAGTTCATTGCAAACAAAGTATTAAGAAAATGCTGGTCCTTAGGCCAGCTCTGCTCTGGTATAGGAAATGGGAATTTCAGAATATTTGTTGCTTTATCCACACCTTGGGAACAAGGCACTAGGCAAAGGTTAAATGGAGTATGTATAATGGCAGATACATAACCACTTTTTGGCCAAGCTTTGTCCTCAGACACATGTGGAACTCAGCCTGTGCCTAATGCCATCCTCACTTAACCTGAAGTCAAGAGTCTAGCACAAATGCAAGAAAAATGGTATCATATGGCCTCTCAACTTCAGTATGCAGCAGCTGCTACATCTATTTATTTATTTGTATCCAAAGGTTATGAAAAAAGTCTGCTATTTGCCATGAGTTAATGGTTAACTGCTGATGAAAGATGGTTATTGATTACTGTGGACACTGTGATCAGAAAAGGCATCCCATCAGCCAGCAGCTGCCGGAATTGCTCCCAGCAACAGCACAGCATCCACAAACCTGCTCCGTCTCATCACATAGCACGAGCTCTGCAATAACCCTGGTCCCTCCTGGGCCTGGGGCAGGAGGGGTTGCACACACGGCAGAGAACGTGGGGCTCACACCAGAAATGAGCAACCTGTCACTTCAGCGTCAGGTCTTGGTACGACGTTTCTGTTTGCTCTTTGCGGTGGAGCCAGAAGAGAGCCCTTTCAGAGCTCCCCAGCTATCTTCACCCTTCTTGCCCATCTTTTTATGCCAACCATGTACCCGGGACTGGCAGCTATTGACAGTCTGTCTGACTGTGAGGTTACAGTGAGAGATCTACGTTTTCCCATTTACACTTAGTATTACTCAGAGAAGCAGAAATCCACAGTCTGTAATTCTCTGGCATTTCTGTCCATGAGCTCTCATACACAAATCTACTGCAGCTATGAAATGCTTTGATAAATGAAGCTATTGCCTCATTTCTTTGCCATTGCTCCACTGAACCATCAGAAGAAAAAGAAGGATTTATGGTGGATGTTAAACTTACATTGGCCTCTGTAGCAAGCGACTCGTTATGAGCAGCTGTCAGTTTGTTAACTCATTTTCTCTAAGAGACTAGTCATTAACTCCAGGAATGAATGACCACAGAGATGATTAGCATACTAAAAAAGTGCATGTAAAATTCCAAAAGTGTATTTTAGAAAATATATATGCAGCTGTGGTGCAAGTATAGTGTGAGCTCATAACTGCCTAGGAAAAGCACTGATTACATGGCTGTTCAGGTCTGGTTTTCCACCAGTCACAGCCCAGACTGCACACTGCAAGCTTGTGAAAGCCTTGACATAACAGCTATATCACTTTTTTTTTCCCCCCAGATTTAATTCCAAAGCTTGTTAAACTGCCTATGAAGAATGTTCTGTTATAAAGCAAGCATGTCTCGTTTCTGACACTTCACTTGACATGACTTCAGATCAACTGCTTCAGCATTTATATGATTCCTTGCCCCTCCCAACACCTCTATTCTAAGCAGCCAACTGTGCCTCCAGTTCTTTGACACATCAACTGTTGCATTTCCACCCAAGTCATCAGCTCTCCTACAGATCTGGTGTCTCTCTTTGGCTAGAAAAAGATGTTATAAGATGTTGCATGTACCCAAAGTTTGCATAAAGGCTGGCTGAGCGGGAGCACAGCATCACAGTGTTCCTTCGCTGTGGTGAAGAGATGTGTGCATCCTCACATAGTGTTTAACCAAACATGAGAGTAGAGACTGAACAAACACACTCTGTGGACCATGGCAAAAGACCACCAACAAAAATGACACTAGAAAGAGAAGGAGCTCCCAGAGACTCCCTGCTGGAGTTAGCTACAGCACATCGCCAGCACTGCCCACACCTTTAACCAATTCACTTTGCTCAGCCTGACCATGTTGGTTAGAACAACATCTCTGGACGCAGCCAGGCAGGCCTCCAGCACCGTACAGCAACACACCCGTCAGAAGCACAATGCTCTCTGGGTAACTCATGCATGAGCAAAAAGCTAACATCAGCACCAGGAGAGAATAAGGCAAGTATCTTCTGATGTAGTCCCTTGTTTTGCTCTAGACTCAAGAGACCGAATGTAATGGATTACAACAAGCAAAGGTATCGGGAACAACCTAGAGAAAACATTAAAGCTATCCGATTTTTGTTCAGCCTGCTATAATGTACTTGTAAGAGTTCCCTGTAGCAGCCTACGCATTAGAAGAAGTTGGGACCTGTACATCAAATCCTGGCATACTCTTTTGACCATACCAGTGCAGGCTGGTACTTAACAGACTTCACCAGGTACCCAGCATTGGGAACAAGGCACTAGGCAAAGGTTAAATGGAGTATATATAATGGCAGATACATAACCACTTTTTGGCCAAGCTTTGTCCTCAGACACATGTGGAACTCAGCCTGTGCCTAATGCCATCCTCACTTAACCTGAAGTCAAGAGTCTAGCACAAATGCAAGAAAAATGGTATCATATGGCCTCTCAACTTCAGTATGCAGCAGCTGTGCGAGTCAGAGGGGGAATCTGGCTATCGCATTCCTTGACAGCACGCCACAGCTCAGGGATGAGCTGCAGCTTTACTGTCTTACAGCCACACCGTATCTCCAGGATAACTGCTACATGCTGCCTACAGTAGGAAACAACCAAGCCCTGTCGTCAAGAGTTATGGTAAAGCTAAAATTAACAACTAACATATGGCACAAATGACTCCCTCCCTGCCTCTGCAGTTCTGTTCATGCTGCAGTGCTGGGAAAAGGGCGGGTGAACATCACGCTGGGCTGCTGCAAAATTCCCTTTTCTTCTCTTAGACAGCAAAAGACCACAGTGAAGCATCAGAGCTGCCCCGACCCTGGGCAGCTGTGCCACCGCCGCAGCAGTACCCGCTTGGGCTGACGGCAGCTACTGTGCAGACATCCTGGACTGCAGCAGCTTGGATGCTGAGAGGGGACTTCAGGCAAGAAAAATGCTCCCTTCCTTCCAACAACCACAGGAGCAGGGATCTTCCAACACACATGTTATCTTGCAGTCAGAGGCAGACAGAAGAAACAAGGCATCCACACAGGGCGCAGGGGCAGAGCCTCTTCCCAGCAGCCAGGCAGGAACGAGGGAGGCAGCCTGGGAAACCCTCCCAGCCCTCGCCACCATGGGTAGCTCTTGCTGGAGGTCTTTAATTTGCCACCTGGCGGATACCTGGCAAGTGTACCAAGGCTTGAGTACCCAACATAAAATAAAAACCGGTATGTACGAGTTATAAATAAATAAATATATCCTGGACACGTTCAGCAGCAACGTAACAACTACACGAAGACCTGGCCTAAGTTGTCTTGTGATAGAGCAATGGAGGGACTGTCTGCGTAAGCTACCAGCACTGCCCTCTCCCCCAGGGGAAGATCAGAAGACACCACAACTTGAATTAAGGTTGAAAATGACAGACTAAGAAAAGCAGGAAATGCTCAGGTAAACATTTTAAGCTCCCCTCCCAAGCCACAGCCCAGCCATGCCTGGCACCGCAGCACGCCACAGCCGGGAGGGACCTGACCCCAGCTCTGGCTTGCAAGCACCCATACGCTCCCTGCAGCGGCCGTGCTGGAGGTTGGAGTAGGTTAAACTGGAGGAAGATGGGCCACAACACCTAACACAAATCACAGCTTAAGCAAAGTGAAAGTTTTTGCTGTCATTGCTAAACTTATTGAGATTGCCCCCGACCTTGCTTTCCTCCTCAAGGAAAGAAGGTAAAAACCCCACCAATAAACTACTTAGGTTCACATATCTGCTGACTTAAAAAGATCATCACTTCAGCGCCTGCCTCCTACAGGGGGCTTGACTCAATTAATATACAGGCTTGGAGCAGGAGGGATAGATGTGTAGAACTTACTGAGAAAAAATAAAGTTTAAGATTAATTTATGTTTGGTTACAAACACAGTGAAGCTCACATTCACTGGAAGTTTTGTAGAAGCAAGCTCTAGGTTCTAACTCCAGCTCCTGGAATAACTTTCATTACCTCCACTCTGCCTATTGCTTAACGAGGCTGCGGCTCGCATCGGACAAAGCTGCTGGGAGAGGTCATGGCCACAAAGGGAGGCGCTGGGACCAGTTCCAGGAACGACAGTGCTGGTCAGGACACAGGAGCTGAGCTTTACCTGCCTGAGGGATCAGCGCTGCCAGCAGGTTTCAGCCTCAGCCTATTCCCACTTGCTTTGGTACATACATGGACTGTTCCATTTTGTCAGAAACTTTCCAGAGTTTCAAATGTAGGGTGAGGTGATGGGTGAGAGTCTGGGAACACAGAAGGCTGTAGAAACATAGAAACAACTCTCAAACACACCCTCCCTGACTTTGTATTTTAACAGCTAGGAGCCCAGGGCATGTCTGTGCTGGTCAATTAAACCCCAGCAGCTCTAGGTCAGCACTGTGGAGTGGGAGATGTCATCGGAGCCGGTTATCAGCTCTGTTTAGCAGCTGCTGGAAACTGGAAGGCTTTTGTTGCTGTTCAAGTAGATCCACCCAGTGGCACAGTGAAAGCCTGAAGCTAGTGCAGCAAATGCTTATTGCTTCATACAGTATGTGAAATTACTGCTCTGAACCATGAAATTACTGACACTATCTGCACAGAGTTCATCCTGCCTCGGCCACAGCCAGCGTGCCTCTGCATAACTTCCCTTTGTGTGGATCTCCGACTCCGCCGCGGAGCCTCCCGATGGCACAAGGCATATCACAGGCCTATTGTTCTGCACAGTGTTTTAGTTACACTCGCACTCGGTTTACAAATATTCATTCATTTCTCTGCTTCTTGATTTAGTGCGTGGCAGTTCCAGGATGATTTATACTTCTCACTTGGCATTTATAGAAAGATCTTTTGCTACCGAGGCAATGAACTGGAAGACCAAGTAGTTCTCCTGGCTGCTCTGTCTGTGCTGCTTTGGGTTGCTTTGTCGTGATTCAGAACTCAGCTGCCTGCTTGAGCTTCATGCTCAAGTTGACACCCACAGCACAAGGGGACTTGCAAATAACTTTAGCAACTGAATTCTTGACCAAAAAAATAAAACCAGAGAAGAAAACCCTACTTCTAAAAGTACCTTGTGATTACTGGGATTAGCAAAGCAAGGAGACAGGTACAGCTGTGGGGGGGGTAAAGGAGAGGACCACTGGGAATGAATGGCTTGGAGGGAAAAGTATGTCTGTAAAGCCCCTTCCCTGTCCTACTGCCCCTCCACTGCTGAACATCCGAATGTCTCGCTGTGGACACGCATCCTCTGACAGCCCACAGGGACCAGGTCAACAAGGCCTTTCAGCTCAAACCATGCTTATTTTTCCTGGAACATAATGAGCACGATCACACATAATAATTCAGTCTATTTGAAGAACGTTAAATTTCTAGCACAGTGGTAGTAGCAATCAGGTGAAGACAGGCTAGGGCCACCAAAAACTTGAGCTTGTACAACTGCTGGCAGAGGAGGACGCACCACCACATCCAGAGTCACCAGGCAAGCCCAACAGAGACACATACACAGAGGTCACACAGACAGCAGAAGCAAGTGATGCTCCTGCAGGTCCTAGTTTCAGTCCAGAAAGATCCAATACCAACATGCAAAGCTCCCCAGTGCTCCTGGGCAAATTTCTTGTTGGGAAGCTGGTGTAGAGATACAACTGGGCTGAATGCCGCTGGTGATCGCACTGATTTAGGAAAAGGGCAGACCTTCACGCTGCGTACCCCAATATAATGGGCAACAGAGGAAGTGGCAGTTCACAGATCGTGATAGAGGAGATTTCTCAAAAAAAAAATTCAGGTTGCAAATGCACTCACACATGAACATTTGGGGTTTTATTAACATGGATACTGCAATTTCTACCAGTGCTTTAATTTCTGCAAGTTCATTTAGCTGGTTGCACCAACTGGAGATCATCTGCGCTCTGGAATGCAATGCTTGTCCACACCATTACTTTAGATTTACTCTGGCATAACACAAGTCAGAACGTGGACCTGCTAAATTTTATTTAAGCTGTTTTCAGTGGCAGGTTTAAAGACATCAAGACAGTTTTATTGCAGTAAATAAAAAATAAACGAAACATCTAAAGCTTGTATTTTCGTCACCTTTCCTTTCTGCTTACTGATACCACACATGAATAATAGTATATCTATCTACATATTGAAGATTTTCCTATATAAATGACCATGATCACGGTACAGAACCAGCCAACAACTCTACTGTACCAGCCCCCTTTTCCAGTTTTGACTTTCTTAGTTGTCTTTAGCAAACCATTTAGCTGCTGTCTCAGCTCTTTTCTGTATGAAATGGGAGCCACTGATACCTGTGTGTCTTCAGAGACAGTTAAACCTTCTGAGATGACATAGAAAAGACAGAATCCATTTAAATGCTTCAGCTGAGAAAAATCTGTGCAACCAGGTGACAACAGGATACTGAAAGCACCAACAATGCAGCCCAAATACCCTGAACTCCACAGCACGTCAGTTCTGAAAACATCAGCTGCACAGACATCAAGTTGGAGAAACTTTTCATTACATTCTCCTGACATTGCACATATGAGTCATCACTCTAATATATGGCAGAAAAAGGTCATATATATTACAGCTGCCTTCCTTGACATATTTAAAATGGGTTCATGATTAAACAAGGGTCTAGCCTAAAAGTTTCCAGGTGCACTTTTCTATTTTCTTAGATAACGGTCTATTTCCAGAACGAGCATGACAGTCTGGAAAAGGCACGGCATTACGTAACCACATTTGGTTATAAATCGAGCAGCTCCTTCCACAAGCAGTACCCAAGCACTACACATCCACAGCAGCCCCACATTTCCACCACCCATCCCACAAAGGTGCCACCGACAACTGGCTCGCTAGTTCTCGCCGCCTGCATGGAGGTTTTTTTCTCATTTCCAGAAGTATAAATAGGTTTGCTTAAACAAAAGCATGCATCTAGGTAGGTATTATACCAAGCTATTTAGAAAGACTGAACTACTTGCTTAAGGAAAGCTGGAAAGGACTTAAACACCTCTGTCACCTCAACCCTCTGAACCAGGTCTTTTTCAGTCACTGCAAGTCCAGTGACTCAAGGATGCTTTGAGAACATGGGAGGGAAGGATGTACCTTCCTGTAAGGACATCCTGCAGGAACAACAATTTCAGAAAGTCATTTGCCAAGGGTTTCTCCCACCTTCAGCTCATGACAGATTTTAGTTCTAAAGCACCTATCCTGGCAAGCCTCACCCTCCCTGCTCTGGCTACAGTGAAAAGCCCACTCTCCTCCGCGGCTGTAAGGCCCAGTCCAGGCAGGTGCTCAGCGCTAGTGCAAGCAGCCACACTCTGCTACTCCAGTAGGACAGGAAGACTCTCAGACCATAAGGAAAGCCTGTCCTGATCTAGCAAGCGGAAAACCCTTGGGACAGCTGGTCAAATACAGCACTAACGACATGTAAACAGGATATTCTAATTTTGCCTCCTCCACCTCCGGGAAACAGTAACACTACATGCTATATATGTAGGCTCATTTCCTTCCTATGGATCCAAGGGGAGGGTGGGTAAGTAAAAATCAGAAAATGAACATGCTGCCAACTTCCACAGCAAAATGCGGCTTCTACAGACCTATGCAGTCCCATGCATTGGCTGCTCTCCACTGCAGACCTAAAGCAGACAAGTGGTGGTTGTTCCGGCCTTGAGACAGATTCCTGTCTGCAATGATTCTTACAAGAGGGTAACTCTGAGCTTCGCATAACCATGAAAGGACCTGAGCTCCACTTTCACCTTCAGCGACTTGCTCTCCAAGGCAGCTGTGGCCAGCCAGCACCGCTCAGACCCATGGGAGCAGGCAGGTCTCACTTCGCTCAGCAGTGACCTTCCACTAAGACAGGCAGCAGCACTGCAGTAGATGAGGCCACATTTCAATGACTCAATAAATCCAGCTTTCCAACTCTTAGTACCATATAAAAAGATGCCATACAGTGTGAAGTACTGATGGTTAACTTCATATTGACAGGTTTGCTGCTGGGTCAGAGGTATTGTCTGTCTGGACTGCTTTGACTTTTTTCTGGACCAGGTATTGTCGGTTCTGGATCAGGTAACGGTCTGCTCTCCAGCAGCTGGCATGAACTCTGGGGTACGTGGTCCGTCTGGTTAATTCGACAGAAATGTGAACATGCGCTTGATCCACATCCAATTAGTAACAACGAATGATCCAGAAATGCACAAACATGACACTCAGGACCACCCCTCTCCCCTGGTTTGCCCCGTCTCACTCATCTTGACACAAAATGGGAACAAAGTGGGCATAAAAGGTCGGAAAATTAGAAAAAAAGAGTAGAGCTAGTTTTCTCAGATGAAAACAGTGGGAAACGGGCACTCAACTAAGAAGTACACGTAGTAGACTCTGCTTATGCACTCGGTTATACACTGTTTCCCAGCTAGTGATAAACCATCATCCAGAGCTAGCAGACTGCATGCCTAGAAACACACTTGGTTTTTTACCACCCACTTTATATATTCTTATAGACACACCAACAGCAGAAGTGCCTATATCCTCTGCAAAAGCTGGGCACAGAGTGGAAAAAAAAAAAAGTACAAGATGCTGACCAGTGAGTTATATCAGAAAGGACCTGGCAAAAAAGGCAAACCCCAACTATAATGCGGTTTTGGCATCATCTGCTCTTTTCACAACCTGCCCACTGCACCTGCAACCAAACCCTTGGCCCATAATCTCTATGGAGAAACCTGCAACCACTTAGCCAAAGCGCTAAGCCGCTCTATTAAAGAACACATGCCCTGCGATAGCACTTGGCACTGAGATGCAAACAGTGAAATACACTTTGGCCTCAGTGGCAAATGTCAAAGGCTATTTGCTTGAGGGGAGAAAGGATTTATCTTTTGAAATGATCACTGTGCGTAGCGCTGGCACCAGCGCCCCAGTGCCTAACGAGTCTTGTCTTCTCAAAACAGACACTGGCAGCTGCCAACCAGCCCCCAGCACTGCGAGACCCAACTGCACATCACAGCAGGCCTGTTCCCAGAACTGGCACTGGGTGCCTTCTCCGCACCCACCCTGCTCACTGTCTCCATGCCAAGCTGGCAAGGCATCCTCTTTTTAAGCTGACTTTTGGAAGATGGACTCTTGTTTCTTGTGGAGCTGGATGCCAGACTCAATTCAGTGACGAACAAGAGGCAAGATGCTCTCCTCTCCCAGTCCTGACATCCCACCACCCATCCCACCACCCAGACATCACTCATCAGCTCCACCACCCACAGTCATCAGACAGCAAAGGAGTTGTGGCTGAATTTTTAGCAACACTTACGAAAATACAAATAAAGCACAGTTGTGGAGCAAACACCTCCAGGACAATTATTCATTAAAAATCTTTCTAGAGGCAGCAGAAAGCAAACTCAAGAACTGCAAAATCAGGGAAAGAGCAGACAGAAAAGACTGAAGGGTTAGGAAGGTAATTTTCCACTTTGTTAGTTACAGTAAACATCTCCAAATAATGTGATCTTACACAATTTATCAGCCAAACCTCCCTTCTCCATTTTGAAAGGTCACACAAAGTGGTGAAATGTTAGTTAATTTATGTCTTAGAGGACCAACTAAAAAATAACAGAAATGTGTAATCTTCTCGTAATTATAAAGTCAACACTTAACTGATATGAGAAGCCTCTATTCATAGCAGCTAAAAGGAGCATTCATTCCTCTTTACATCATCCCTTCAGTGTTAGGTCTTGATGCAATTTTCAACAGCAGGTGAAATGACTAAAAATTGGAAACAGTGTGACAAATTTTCCTCTATCTGGTTTTAATTAAAATACTCAGCAAAACACAGAGGAGCGATAAAGAGAGGCAACCCTTTCCACCTCAATTGCGCTGTCTGTTCATTGTTACAGAGGACGGCGGAAACCCCATGTGCGACATCAGTGGTCAATATTTTCCCTATTATTAAAGCAGTGTTTCAGATTAGGATCATGACAAAAGCAACAAAAGGTAATTCACATCTGATTACGATCTACATGGTAGGTGTTTTGTGGCCTTTTAAGTTTCAGAAGGCCCACCTGAGAAGTGGGCACCAGAGGGGCTGCTATTGGGAGGACCAGATGAGACCTGAGCTGCCCCGTGGGCTCACATCACAGCAGTGGGACCTTCTGCCTGGGCACTGGGTGGGAGCTGGTGCCTCTCCCACCCGAGACTTACCCACAACAGAAGCCGACACAACCCACTCCAAACCCTCCAGGCCCTGTGTTCCCCTGTTTAGACACAGCTCTTGTGGGCAAACTGCCCAGACACTGGGGATATACAGTGCATGGACGGAGCATGGGGGCACCCAGTTCCCAGGCAGACATCCAGGGCACGCATTCAGCTTTGGTATTCCCATGATCCAAGATGGTTGGGTCTGAACACCAGCTCAAGATGCTGTTGGCTTTCTTTGCCACAAGGGCACACTGCTGGCTCATGTTCAGTAGGACCCCAGAGGGCCTTTCTGCAGAGCTGCTTTCCAGCCACTGGGCCCCCAGCTCGTACCACTGTACCAGGTTGTTGCTCCCCAGGTGCAGGACTTCACATTTCCCTTTGTTGAATTTCATGAGGCTCCTCCCTAGCCTGTTTCTCCAGCCTGTCAAGGTCCTGCTGAATGACAACACATACGCCTAGTCCATCAACCACTCCTCCCACTGTAGTACAATTTGCAAACTTGCTAAGGGTGTACTCTGTCCCATCATCCAGGTAATTAATGGAAGATGTCAAACAGTACTGGCCCCACTATTGACTTCTGAGGAGCACCACTACTGACTGGCCTCCAACTTGACCTCGTCCTGCTGGTCAAAACTCTTTGAGCCCTGCAGCTCAACCAGTTTTCAGTCCATCTCACAGTCCGCTTATCTAGTCTGTACTTCACCAGTTTGCCTAGAAGGATGTTACAGGCAACAGTATCAAAAGCTTTGCTAAAGCTGAGATCAGCAACATCCACTGCTCTCTCCTTATTCACCAAGCTTTTCATCACAGAAGGCCACCCCAGTACCCCGGCTCTGCATTTTCCCTAGTCTTCCTTTTGCTCATACACCTGTAGAAGCGCTTCTTGCCCTTCACATCTTTCATCAGATTCAGCTCCAGGTGAGCCTTGGCTCTCCCAACCCCAACTGTTTGTGCTCAGAGAGTGTTTTTATATTCCTCCCAGGTCACTTGTCCCTGCTCCCACCTCCTATATATTATACATTTCCTTTTCATTTCTTTCTTAGGAGCTCCTTGCTCATCCATGCAGGCCTCCTATCACTCTTGCTTGACTACCTGCATGTCAGGATGGACCATTCCTGAGCTTGGAGACAGCAACCCTTGAAAAAAAGAAAAATCAACCAGCTCTCCTGGACCCCTTTTATCTTCTTCCTAGCTACTTTATAACTCCTTTAAGTCAGTAAGGTACAGAATGTATATATGTGATATCTTAAGTCAGGACAGTCTACAGGAATGCTCTCCCCTATCGCAGGTACAAGTAGAGACTAGACTGCAGTTTTCAAGTAAAGCTTTTGCTAACTAAATTCACAACAAAATGACATGGGTAAGTAAAGAGCTACCTGTGAATATTTACACATCCAACTCCTACTTAGAGATTTAACTCCCTAGTGGATTCTCTTTAGACTCCCAAATAAGCATAAATGCATTTCCGAGTCTGACCTTTCATCAAAACATACAGGATCAGTGTGTAAATCACTCAGTTGGGATTTTCCTTCTCACATGCTAAATCACTGCAGCACAATCTAATGCAACTGTTCCCTTAATTGCAGCAAAGCCCTTTTGGAATCTCCCCTTTCACTGTATCCACTAAGCAATACATTTGTAAATGTTCCCTTTAAAACAAACAAACAAAAACCAACAACACACAAAACTTCTCTTTTGAAAACTAGCTAAAAGAATTAGTGTATTTGTTGGGGGATGTGGTGTTGCCTGTTTTTTTTTTTTTAATTACTAGAGCCTTTGTTTCCAGATGAATCTAGCCTCTTCTGTAATTATATCCATGGAAATAAGGGTAGCTTTTACTAAATCTGTGAAGAATCTCTCCACTGTGCTGTCTCTGTAAGGTTAAGAGTGAAGTACAGAGTTAGTACTGAGCTGGTGCCTACACGTCCCCTGCTTCTCCCACTGGTGCCTTTGAAAGATGAAGGATTTTATCATTTCTGGAGAAGAGCTATTTGTCCAATTTAGAGAAGGAATCATTGTTTATCCTCAGTTAAAACAGATTCTGTTTCAATCTAGTACCAGTCACAAAAAGTCCTCTCTGGTTGTCTTCCACCACAGCCAGAAGGACAGAGATGTCTCTTCAAGCAAAGCAAGAAAAACTAAGTGACTGCTACAAATGGTTGGTCCCCATTGGTTTTCATCTGATGGGAACTACAGCTTTTATCTTGCAGTGGTGTCAGTGACTCAGGCTGACAGGAACAGCTCACGCAAACCTCTGGCAGGGAGAACACAGGATGAACATGCATCCTTTTCCCTATCTTTCCTTGAACCAACAGACATGCTGCGAAGATGTGTGATATCACGTAAGAGTCTGCCGAGCAACTTACTTCGTACCTAGAAAAAAAGCTGTGTTCCTCTACAGTACTAGCTTTAAATCCTGGCAGGTATCTCAGTCCTTTACCTGCTGAAGTATGTAATACCTAAGCATCTGTCGACAGCCACAGGACCTTCAACTCAGACCTGAAATACTAGATGTCCCCCAGCCTCCAACCTCTTCTTTCCCTGTATAGTATCTCCCAGTGTACTACTTGCTACTATTTCTCAATGACCTGATCCTGGAGCTCTTTAAGGGAAGGAAACTTGAAATATTTATTCCTATTTAGGATCAAGCATGTGGACTGTTCTCTGTTCAAATGTACACTCCAGACTGCACAGAACAACCTTATCTCACCTTTCCTGCCCCCCCCAGGCTTAAAAGTTAGTGCCCTGGCCCTGAGCTGCAGGATAAAAACAAACATGCGACTGTTTGTTATGAAATGGTCACACTTGACCTTGAAGTCAGTCTCACTCTACTTTAGACCCCAAGACAACGCTTACTCTGTTCCCTTAAGTCAACTGCTCGGTGAGAAACTGCAAGCCACACAGTCCAAAGAATTCAAACAACAATTTGTTCGCAGGCTTACTGAATACTTTTTCTGGCTGGTAACTAGTTTTTTTCAGAACAGTTGTGTCACAGGTGGAAATGATGTGTGCGGAACTGAGCCTGCACCAGCAGCGTACCCAAGCCCAGCAGCGTACCCAAGTCCCAGCAGCTGATCTTTCTTCAAAACAGGAATGTCTACTGTTTAGGGGGATGTTTTTACAAGTGATTGCCACCTGGATGTGTAGTTCTTGTCCTTTGAGAAGGGAAGACTACCATCAATCTCACTGCAGTGTGGCTGCAGTCTTAATCCAATTTAAAACACATATAAGCAAAATAAAACTTACAACCTAACATTTCCCCACAGTGCCCCTATCATTTGGTTCTGTGCTCAAAATAAAAACAAAGTGGTTTTACAGCCACTTTCAGCTCAGCCCTGGTGCTGGCAGTTCTGGACCAATGAACAATGCCTTGATAAGGCAAAAGCCTAGAAAACAGGGGCAAACACACAGTTGTAAGCTTCATAATAAGAGGTGAAATAAGATATTTCTCAAAAATTTAAGCAGATATTGCCTCATATTTGCTAGAGCTCTCAGCAGCCCCCCCTCTCCCTTTTCAAATTGAAGTTCCCTCTTGCATTTTATACATTGGCTAGGAACATCAATTTAACAGCTCCCTCAATGCACATGCTGGTGAGTCGCCCAGTCGCAGTGGGCACTCCCAGAACGACTCGCCCTCCGAAGAGCCATTCCCCCGCACCGCGCCGCCACATGCCTCTTCCTCTCTGGTTTTAAACATCACAGCAAAATTCATAGCAACCTTGAGGGACCAGAGCAGCTACCTCCTTGCAGAAGCCTTTGCACAAGGTCTTTGTACAAGCCCGCACAGGCCTTGTATTTGCGGGTTGGGAAGGGACAGGAGTTAAGGCAGTAACAACCCCCACCCAGAAGATGAGAATAGAGGAGCCCTGACTATTGGGATCAGCTGGTACACATCATCCTCACCCAACCACATGGACTGGAAGAGTTGGAGGAAGAAACACTGTTATGTAAAAGGGGAAAAGGAAAACAAATCTTTTATCACTTGTTACCCTGACATCTGTGGCTTCAGGTCCAGCTAATGTTTGTGCATGGCCATGTGCTCCCAGCAGCAGCCCAGAGCCTACCCTTGCCCCACTAGCGCTGCTGCGCTGACCGGTTCCCACGGGCGGGATTCAGCTCCGCACTCACAGTCCCCAGGCACGACGTACAGCGCTGCTGGACCGGGCAGTCAGGTCCATGAGGCCCCCACCCTGCTCCGACCCAGGCGCAGTGGCCCTCAGCAGCCCCTACGCTTGTCGTCCCACCTGCAGAGCAGTGTTACAAATTCCCCATGCTGGCACGCTGTGCAGACCGACCT
The DNA here is from genome assembly GCF_030463565.1 of Pelecanus crispus. Taxonomy (NCBI): domain Eukaryota; kingdom Metazoa; phylum Chordata; class Aves; order Pelecaniformes; family Pelecanidae; genus Pelecanus; species Pelecanus crispus. The sequence goes on from NC_134650.1 coordinate 37,977,291, forward strand.
ATTTGGAAACGAAAAAGCTCTAAGCCAATACTCATTATTCACGGGGTACTTTGTCAGAAAAACAAAAGAAAGTGCTTCCCCCAGACCTTGCAATGCACCCTTTCTCTGACCTTGCAAAAATCTAACACTGGGTTTCCCAATCTGCCAGTCTCTAACCAAGCAAAGCACCCAGGAATTTCAAAGGAAGTTCTGCCCACAAAGGAGTCCAAGATTTGGCCTTAAGCGCAGGAGCTAGCGTGTTCTGTGGGTTTTTTTTTTTTTTCTTTCACGAGCTACAGAAATAAATTAGATGGACACAAGTGAGACAGGGTGCTCAGCAAGAGCCAGGCCATGGGGGTCCGAGCTGCTCCCCGCTCCTGCCCGTCGCCACTCCCGCCACCCCCACGGGGAAGCCAGGCAAAGCCCCTGCAAGGTGGGGAGCAGAGGCGGCAGCAGGGAAAGGCAGAGCTTCACACACTTGGCACATCAGGAAACTGATTTGCAAGTCTGCACTTGGAGCATCTTCAAAGTCTTTTCTTTGTGAATAAATGCAAATCAGCCTCTGGGGATCACCTCTTTCTGGGCTGGTTCTTCACTGGCCTGAATTCCTCCCAGGTGTGGAACAGGGGCTGAGAAAGCCTTTTCCTCAAAGAGCAACATCAGTTTGCTTTTACACAGCATGCAAGGCTGTTTCAGCCTAACCCAAGCTACCCGTTCTCTTTTCCCCTTTTCCTAATAGGTCAGGTTTTTTGGTTTTGCTTTTTGTAAAAGAGTGTGGTCGTGGTCTGGCACTCCTGAGTCCTTCCAAGCCGTGGCACAAGGGCTCCCTGAAGCTCTAGGGCAATGCGGGATTTGGCAGGTGAATTGCCACGCCTCCACTCTGCCAGAAACTACAGCAAGGGGCAAACCTTCCTTGCGCCTGCCCTGTGCTGCACTCAAAGCTCCAAGCCCAAACCTGCTGTGGATTTGATTTTTTTCCTCTCTCTGAATTGGGCAGTGACCCGCTTTGCAGGTGTTGCTTGTGCAGCTGCCAGGAAGCCCTGCACCGCTCTCCAAGACCAGGCAACACCTCCCAGCACAGCTACTCTCACCAACCTTGCATAGGAATGGCTCCCTCAAAACTAAGGTAAGTAAGACTGGGCGATTCTCCTTCTAGGCCAAGCAAAACAGCAAACATTTTTCTAATTGTTTGTAAAAAAGCATCTGATACAACACCTGACGGCTGCTAAAATTTCAGGAAAAAACATTATCAATTAGCAGGACCTGTTATTTTGCTGCAAAAAAAGGCAACCAAAGGAAAAACGTGACAACAGTACCCAGAGCCCCCAGCACTTCATTCACAGCACACACAGCATCAGGATGCTCTCTATAACCACCTGCAGATCAGAGGCAACGGGTGTCACATGCATCACCCATGTCCGTACCTGTTCCTCTGCTCTCTACGTCCTCTCCAGGTTTAGGTCTTGATACCTTTAAGTGACTTCTGTTCTGGGCAGAAGACAACAAGGAGAGGAAAAGCAGAGGATGCAGAACTCCACTTCTGGACACAGCCTCTACCCCACCCTGCCAAAATCACATGCATGGGAAAGTGAGGTTCAGCCTCTGGATCTAGTCTCTTCACATCAACTCTTCAGTGCCCCAAGACAGTGGGATCCCAGCTTCTGCAACAAGGAGCTTTCCTGGGATTCATACGCATCTTCCTGCAAGCGAGCAGAGTGATTTGGGAACTCGGTGCCAATAGCTGGCTTTGTACAAGCTGAAAGAGGTCAGCATGGCTTAACAGAGCATTATAGCCCTCTTTCACACCGTTAACTCCACCTGCTCTTTGTCATTTACATCATAATTTGTAGGAAATTGGTGTCTATCTGTCAAGACACCAAATTCCCAGGCAAACTACACATGGCTTTTACAGCCAAATCACAAAACAGCCATACACCCAACAGCTCCATGGTGGGTACATCCTGGGAGGTACAGAGGCGGCTGGGCAGACCAGGCAGAGAAACACGGCAAGGGTAAAACACAGATGTGAATTTACTTATTCCCTGATCTCTAGGTGTAATAAAAACAACTAGAGATGACTCCAAGCTGTCAAAAACAAGTCAAACATGCCCCCATGACCTAAAGAGGACTGTCATGAACAAGGGAGGTCTGGATTTATCAGGTAAGTATTCCATCTTCTAAATAAAATTTTAATTAATTAATACCTTGTACGGATATGATTTTGACATGTCTTGAGGTTTTTTTCTGAGTTAAGTCACTAAGGTGTACACCTGAGCCACAGGGGTCTTCCACCAGAGCAAGTTCATCGCTTGCTGTGAACCACTGCTACTTCCCAGGGCTGCACCGCAGAGGCTCAGCCCCGCTCTAGCCGGGAACAGGTACAAGAAGCCAACACACTTTCTAAGAAGACCAGCTACTGACCTACACTTCAGAAAATTACATGCTTATTTCTCAAACCAGCTCAAAATCTGGACTCTAACACACTTGATTGTTGTGCAGCTCTGTTTTCTATTTAGTGTTTAGATCTGGGAAACATGGCTTTGATTAAAAATGGGCAACCCACCAATTGCAGAGAATTTTCACATAACTGCTTGGCAAAAAAAGAGCTGCAACAGTTATTAGCCATTCATCAAAACTTCTGCCTTGTCCCCTGAGGAATTACCCATTTCCCCCATCTACACCTGAGAATTGGGATGCTCAAGGTTAACAGCATGGCAACCAGAGATCCAACATTTTACCAATTACAGCTCTTTCCACTGCCTGGTATAGACAGCTGTTTTGTCTCAGCTGATGTTGGGCTCCAAAATCTTTTGCTGCTTTTTTTTTTTTTTTTTTAAAAAAAAAAAAACCAACCACCACCACCACCAACAAAAAAACCCAAAACAAAAATCATCATTCTCTTTGAACTACCTGAGTTACAGAGGGGTGGAAAGAAGAGTGACAGGTGAGACAGTCCACAGAGGCCACGGGTCTAATCCTGCTGTGTTTTGTGTCAATGACAAGAACAGGCAGGGCAGCAGCCAGCAGCACATGGTGGGGTTAGCACACTTTTTTGAGCAGAGGAAACCATGGCTAAGTGGAGAAGCCTATTCGCTATCCCCTTGCTCAGAACCATTCTCCCAGTGATTATTTTCCAGTCATTCAACATCTGGCCCAGACAAATGGATTTAGTAGGAATTTCACACCAGGAACAAGACAGAACGCAAACCCAAGATCCTACTCTAATGCTACAGAAGGCAGTGTTGTATCTGCGAGGCCAGGAAAACAGAATCAAGGCATGGCAGCAGAGACCTCAGCCATCTCAATTCAGTCAGGTCAGCGCTTGATTTATTACAGTAAAACCCAATTGTACTTCTCCCCCACCTTGTTAGAAATCCCGTTCTAACAAAGGTTTCCAATCAACTACTCCCTGCACGCATGCTGCAGTTTTGCACACGCAAAGCCCATGCACAAAAATGAACCTCCTATTGCTCACATCTAAATTTGTGACATCCACAAACAGTTGCCTGGCCCTGTGTTTCAAGTTCAACAACACACCACACTGACCAAACCAGGGACCCATGTTCAGGACTGGCCTTACCCAACGCTCCCCGAAACCCCACAGGCTGGGACTGCCAGCACAGAGGTAACATTGAAGGAGATGGCGAAAGTACAGCAGAACCACCCAACTTCTAGCCCAGGAACTTTACTCATGGGATCCCAGCTCCCCGCGCTGCATGCGCTTGGGGACAAGCTTGCGGCGCAGGAGAAAGGTTTATGCAATGACCGCCAGAACAAAAGGGTATTTCCCATGCCTGGGAGAGGCCACAGGGTCTCCACGGACCACAGGAAATATGATCCAAGCGAGCTGGAGCATCTAAATATGCGCAACTGTCAACTGCATTTAGGAATGGCTTTTCGGTTCTCTTTATTTTAACTTTGAAATTTTCTAATTTTTTCAAGTGGCCACATTAAAAGGGAGAAAACATCTTGTTTTCACTTTCCAGAAGTTCTGTGGTGTCGCAAGTGAAAGAGTTCACCAATTAAATAAATGTTTGGATGGCCAGGAAAACATCTGAGAGTCCCCAGCAGTTCCTCCACAATAGCTATCTGCATTTCACAAAAACTATAAACATGTTCTGAACTGACATGAGCCTTGTTCAGCCAAATTCTTAAAAAAGCAATGGTATATAGCCAGATATGACCTTTTGTAACCTATTAAATGCCTCTTCATTGTCCATTTGATCCACTCCCTGGCTATTTCATAGCAATACGTGGTATTAATATTCTTTACATTTGCACACTGCCTTCCCTGTACTTCTCCCAATACTTACAAATACATGCATTAACCCTCACAGCAAGCTAGATGCATTTCAGTGCTGCTGCCTGCAATTAAAGACTTTAGAATTAACCATCTCCCCCAAATATAGCCTTAAGTATTTGTGTTGTTATTCCAACCCGATCACATCCCTCTTCAGCCATTTGACTTCTCATCCCTGGCACCTGGAGGAACTCAGTTCTCCAGTTAGGTACCTCAGCTCCCAAAAACTCACCGGCGGGGAAACTCCAAGCACGCCTGCAGCATGCAGGCAGTGCGCGGCACCCATCGGCAGACCCCGCGCCAGCCCAACCCCGACGGGCAGCACCAACCAAATCAGCCCAATATACCTCTTCTTCCGAAGTCACGCAGGAGCTGCCACTGTTGCCCCCTTCTCTCAGCAGCAGGGAGGGCCAGGGCTCGCAGCCACGCTGGGCGAGACCATGGCCGAGCTGCACTTGTCAGCACACGTGCACCACCACAACCCCAGCAACACAGAAGTTTAAACCCAACTGCCTACAGGTTTTCGTGCAAAACCTGCCGAGAGGAGCTTTTCCAACACCTCAAATTTGAAAATAGGTGTCACTAGCATAAATCCTCACCCCCAGCTGAGTCCCCCTGTGTAAGCTTTTACATGTTTTATATGCACAGTAGTTCTCAGCTGAGCATTAAATGAGTGTTTGTGCTCTAGGGTGCTGGGGTTTTTTCCTTAATGAGTCATAGGCCTTTTCTTAGAAGTTTGCTGGAACACATAAATGTGACATTAGAGATTTAGTAAAACTGCTCCAAAAAACAAGGAATGAAGTTTCAGACAACGTGAAATACTCCAGCTGGAAGAGATATATGACTTGCTTGGCCGTTTTCTTGTGCTCCTCTGTCTCACAGCACAGTAACAAACAAGGCTATGCTGATAGGGAGTTACAACAACACAGTGAGGTTAATAGAAAGAGATAACACATACCACACCACAGAAATATCTGCTCCAAAGTAGAAAAAAGGGACAAAAGCCACTTCCAGAGACAGCATCCACACAGGCACAGTGAAAAATTGCGTAAAAATCCAACCAAACACTGACATTTATTGGTCAATCATTAGCACATCTGTTAATTTTGTTAAGAGCTGAAGGCTGGTCCTGCTCCTAAATAAGCCAACAGGAATCCTGCTGCCAGCCTCGGGAGCCGTCACGCCCCTGGAGCATCTCCAAGCAATTCCACATCACAGCCCCAGGTACCTCTGTCCTGTCAGGACTTGAACCTTTGAGGCAGTTGAATGCAGCCCTCCAAAATGAGCCTTTTCAGCTTGTAATAAAACTTACAGACACCACGCACGTTCCTGCATTTCTTCCTTTTTGCTGCTTCAGTTTTGCTTTGTATCATACGTTCCCAGCCCTGTCAGAGAGGAGGCGCTTCGTCTGGGATGGGCATAAAAATCAAACACCACATTATACTCTGAGACACCTAGTTTCTCCAGCCACAGAGTAAGAAATTATTTTGGACACAACTAGGGCCGACAGCAGAACCACTCCACTTCGGCAGGCTGTGAGACAAAGCACAAACTTTGAGACCCCCTAGGAGTGGCTGCACCTCGTCTCCCACCAGCGGGTCGGGGGAGCTGGGCAGCAGGGTCCCGCAGGATCCCAACACCTTCACCCCAAGAAGGACGCCTGCCCAAGCACCCGTCGCCAGACGGCACCGCACGATTACATCCTCCACCAGTGCCCGAGCCGGGTCGGGGACAACGGAGACGCCCGCCCAACGCTGAGGTGCTCCAGGCGCTGCTGAGGAAAACCCCAGACCGTAACTCTGCCAACGTGCCGTGAAGCGCTGTCCTGTGATAGCTTTTGGGACAGACGATGTAGGTAGGAGGCCAAGCCCAGAGCTTACGAAATTTCTGCAAAATTTTTTTTGTTTTACTAAAATTGTTTGGCTTATCGCCGCTGTTTTATTTTCTTTCCATCAATGAGCAACCCTTTTAAATGTCTGAAAATTACGTTGCCAGATTTTTTTTTTCTATAATTGTTTTAGTATTTGGCAAATTCTCCTACTTTGAGAAGTCTTTCTAAACATCCAATATCCACATAGCTGTAACAGAGACATTTATATCCTAATTTATTAACCCTGGATATTAAGGATTTCAGCTTAGACTGGTATCTTTGCTGCTGCCACCAAGCCATCAGCAGGAACACGCAAAGTTGTATCATTTACACATTTTAAATGTAAAAATGATATAACATCAGGGAAATTTTCCACTAAGAAGCATCAACTTCAATCACGTAACTACAGCTACTTTGACAGTTACCTGTTCGTTCACAACAGGGTCACACTTCTCCTCTGCAAAATACAGCGGCCCCAGAATCCATTAAACGATTTACAGTGCATGATTTAACATCAAACTGGGACATTCGCACACATAAATCTTTGTGGAGGATCAGGCACAGAGGCTAGGTAAACAGCTGCCAGTAGTAGTTAAACTCTGCTAGAGGAACAATTTTTTACTTTGGATCTTGCTTAGGATGTCTCCCTGACCCCTCTAAGAGGGCATACCCGATTGGGGTTTTCTTGGGGGGTTGGCATAGGGGGAAGGGTGTGTTTAAAAGCCTGATGTTAATTCTGGGAATTTGAGAGCCTCTTACTTGAGGAATGCAGCACAGACCTGGCTCAGACCTTGTGACAGAGCCCTAAAAACCCAAGCAGATCTAACGACTGCCCAGCATTTCACGCAGCAGCCCCGTGGCTCTGCGATTACCAGGGGCACAGCATGCTCCCAACCAAAGCAAAATGCAACATGGGCTCCACTCAACCCTTGCAAACCAGTATCCTTTCCACGAGGATACGGGCTCTTTGAAACAGGCAAAAAGAAACTTCCTTCTCCACACGCATTTTGCATGTAAACGATCCCCTTTACTTCAGACCCGCAGAGCTGGGTGGCTCGTCCCTTCCCTCCCCCTTGGCACATTCCTGCACAACCTCCGGCTCAAAAGCAAACGGGTATGACGTTCACAGGGGTACGCACACGGGTACATTTCCCAAACCATATGGCGGCAGGAAAGGGTAACAATTAAATGAGGAGTTACTATACCACAGCAGTGCATATGCCTACGCCAACTCTTGTATTATACATCCAAACCTCTGTATCGGAAACCTCACCTGCGGTAGCCCTAATAAAGCACGTGGCGGTTCGTTGGAAGTCACCACCCCCCTCTGCACGCAGTGCTTTTATAACAATGCGGAGAAAACCCAAGAGTAAAACCACAAACAACAAAACCAAGCAAAAAACATTTGCCATCAAATAATACCCTTAATCACAGTCAAGTTTCCTGCAACCGAAGGTCAGAAAGCAGTTGTCCCCATTCATAACACGTGCTTCTGTGCAAGTTATAGTCGCCCACATTTCCATTTAATGATAATTGTACACACTACGTGCAACTAGTACTTAATAAAATATCACACTTACATTCCACATCTCTCCCCTCCTGTTATTACATATGACATGGTTTATCACTTCCAAACTTGAGAGACTCACAAGCATGCGCATGGCTAACAGGGACTGCAAGAAGCCACCTAGAACCATTCCCACATCCTTCACAGGACATTTCATACCAGAGACAGAAGACGACTGCTTTTTTCCAGTTCTGTTGACTTGTTACCGTGCTTATTTTTTGCGTCCCTCTTCACTGTCTTGAATTCTTTCTACATTCTCTCCCCACACCTTCCTCCTCCTGCTTCCCTTTGGATGACCCTCCAGCTCCAGGCTTTCCCTATCGCTACTTACCATTATTTCCTTGACTCGGCCCACCGCTCACTCTCTCCCCCTCTCCTCCACTCTCGCGCAGCCAGGCACACGCAGCAGCACCATTCACTCTCCCCTTCACGCACACGCAGCCTGCAGCGCCTGTTGTCTCAGTGCAGGATCAGTGACAGGAGGGCAGGCTCCTGGTAGCTGGGAGCCAGGATGCTGCCAATTCACACGTATCCCAGCACCTCCCACTGCACCCTTCCCAGTGAACACACAACTCCCTTGCCTGACCCCATTTTTGAGGGCTTTCTCGCATTTCAGCTAGAAAAGCCTCAAATCAGTTTCAGCAATATATTTTCCAGCTGTAACTGGGAGACTGGCACAACCAAACTCTGAAGTACGTGACCTTTTGAGCACTTCAGGAGAGCACACCATGTAAGTTTATTTCTATTTAGATGTTTGCCTATTAAAGGCTCAAATCTGGTAGAAAATAAGTAATTTTTCACAGGACAGCCTCAGCTGTAAAAGCTGAAGGATCTCTGCCGCTTATCAAAGCTGAATGGATTTCTAGGCACAGAGAAAGAGAAATACAAAGCAATTCCCAGACAATAAACCTTTGCTGATTTCCAAAAGCAGTGTATCAACCATTACCTCTATTTTGATGGAAACAGGAAAGACCTAATATTTCAAAGAAAGCTTCAGGAAACCCTAAGACAGAAAACAACACTTTAGCAAGTATGTCAAGTGTTCTGGTCACCAACTGCAAGCTCACCTAATTTTCAAACAGATTTTCAAATTTCATCTTTAAGCAATGCAGCTTCTAGGGACTTACCACCGTTATCTGTCTTAATTTTGATCTCATTGGTATATACACCCTTCCATCACATCAACCTGCACACACAAAAGAAACATGAACGTACAACTCTGAACTCACAAGCGCAAAAACCAATCCTGCAACGGCAGCAGTATTTCTCAATGCAAAGAAAGAGATTTGCATAGATAACTATGTACATAAAGGTAAAAAAGGGCCCAGATGGGTCTAGGGGTCTGCTTCTTCCCTTCACCTACCTACCAGGCCAAGGCTTTTCAACAGGATGTTATCAGCTTCATTTCTTGCTCTGAAAAACACATGCTGGTGCTACTGGGTGGCTTTCTAGAAAGATCCAGGAACTCTCAAAAGTCAAGCCTACTTGCTAGGGCAAGAACGAGCTTTTGCTACACAGATGACTACAGTTACTAACAGAATCCAGACTTCGTGTCTCATTCCGAGACATCAACCGACCCCTGCTTCGCTTTGTAAACCTCCTACAGGGTACCGAGAAGGACGTTTCCCTCAGGGTGGAGAAGGGTCAGACAAAGGTGCCTGTGGAAGACACGAAAGGTGACAGCTCTCTGTGGCAGGACCGCTTGTTTCTGAACAAGGAGTACTGCATGTGAGATGAATTCGCTGTATTCTGCATATCAGATATGACAGATTACAGGGGTGAGGTGGCAGCAAGGGACAGGGAAGACACTTGACATGCAGAGATGGGGAAAAGCACCTTCACAAAGGGCACTGCACAGGGGTGTCGAAGGACGCCAGCAAGATTGCAAACCTGCTTGTCGCTCTCTAGACTTTGCACAGGCAGGAAACAACCTGTGCTCCCCCGGCCTCCCTACTCTCACAGTGCCTTTTCCATCTCCCCTTTAGTTCAAGATGGTGAGACAATTAAGTCACTTCTTGCACTGGATCCCACCACCCTGACCAAGATGAGCAGACAACCCTTGCTGGGCGACAGCTGTAGCACAGCCAGGGCTGCCGGGAGCACAAGATTGCTGCCTGCACCCCTCTGTCGACTCTTCCTCCATTTCTGACAACACACCAGCGGGGCTATAGGACATACAGAGAGACCTTGTTCAAAAACAACAGCCAAATCAGCATGGCTGTTCAACACGATGACATTTCCCTGCCCAGTAGATGACAAGCATAGGTTTACAGTCAGTCCCACAAGGACTGCTTTGACTTGGATGAGCATGCCAAAATCCAATTTTTGCCTTAAACTGTCTTTTTCAACACCTAGACATCAGAATGAAGACTTCTACAAAGTAAATAGAATTTAAGCCAGCACTTGTGGGCGTTGGAAAGTCATCAGCTCAAATGTCTTGTTGACACCTCAGGATGCACATTCAATTTAAAACATCCCTGAAACACAACCTTGACAGTTCACCTCATCACATACAAATGCTCAGCAGAGAACAGTTATGAAAGTGAGTGAAAACACTTTTTTATTACCTCTCTCCTCAGCATCTGCCACTAAACCAAGCACGTTTCCTAAACTGTCAGTACCTTGACAAGGGACAGACAGGGGGTCTCAGAGGGTTGAGGGCAAAGCAGTGTGGGCAGAGGTTGCATAGGAAGCAGCTACAAGGGAATGAAGTCTCACAGCTTTACCCAATCCAACTGCAGGCTGCTGCCCAAGAACAGCCTCAGCCTCCCGGAGCCCTCTGCACCCTCTCCCTTGGGTCAGCTCCAGCCACCTCATCGACAAGGATGAGTTGGAACAGCTCACCAATCCAGCCCAAAACAACCCTCCCTCTCCTCCCCTTCCTTCTCCGCAGGCTTCATTTTCTGTAAGATCAGTGAGTGCGTGTGGCTGCAACATGCTGGTGGGAGCACTCGGAAGTGGCAGGGAGCTACCTCTCAGCTGTGCAACTGGGGGCAGGGCAGATGCAGGGCGCTCCTTTTGCAGCACTGTCACCTTCAGTCAGATTAAACCAACCGCAGAAGGGCGCTTTCCTTCCCTCTGCAGATGCACTGAAGCCTGCCAGAACAAAGGGGAGGATGGAGAAGGTGAGGCAGTGAAGTGAAGCTCCCAGCACAGCGCTGCTCAGAGCCATTCATACCAGGATGGGCAGAGACGGCTGTCAGTCCCCTAGGCCTGCTGGACTGCACACTGCTTGCCCCTACCCCGGGAGCCCCTCCGATGCTCAGACCCTGCATGTATCCTCCATCGGGTACGTATCTGCCCCAGCCTACAGGTTCCTCCTGAAGCGGAGCAGTGAGGTGTGGGAGAGCAGCCAGGCAGTGCCAGCACAAGCACTGTTGGGGAACACTCAAACTCACTCACAAACAGAATGAAGGCAGGGTAGAGTTGTTGCTCCTCCAAACAGGACTGGTTCGTCATTTGACCCCAGTTTCAAAATAACACACTGCTCCGTTTTTCAAAAAAAAGTTGGGGGTGGGCAGGGAGGGCCACAGAACACAGTAAAATTACCAGTGTCCCCGTATAAGCATTTACTCACTAGACAACTGAATTAAGGAGCACTAAACCATCTCCTCTGTTCCCTCTACCTTGTTCGACTATTGGCCTAACACTTCTGTTCTCCATGGGCATCACAGAACACCCCGCGACTGCCTTTGGAGCGAGCCAGACACCAGCGCTAAGAGGCTGAACGCGTAAGCAAAGACTTCAGCTGTCGTATGTGTGAGCTGCTACGCCAATCAATGCATTTCTCCTTGCTTCCCTTTATTAACCTTGTTTAAGACCCTCTCAGGTAAGTCGAACTAAATGGCAGACTTGTCCCCATCCTATTCTTGCCCTCCTCGTCTCTGACCCATCAGCCTGCAGTCATCCCTGCCAACCCCCCAGGCACCTGCTCAGCTGACGCTCAGCGTTCCCCTCCATAAGTGATCTGAACCAGAAATGCGGGATCAAGCCCACCAGGATTTATCAAAACCTCAGCAACTGACAGAAATCAACTTTCTCTTTCAAAGCACCCCAGCTTTCTGGGTTTCACCTGCTTCCAGGGTGCAAGTCACAGCAGTGCTTCTTTGTAGTGCTACAACAAATACCTACAGAGCAGCTGGTACGTACACTCTCTAGGCATAAAGGCGTAACCTTACTGCTGGTCCTACGTAGGATGCATCCGCCGAGGTTTAGGGCATGCTGCAACACGTTGCTACAGAGTATACCTGCAAGTAGTGACACTCACAATAGGCAAATTCTTATAAATAAGAAAAACCCACTCACAACACTGATTCCCCAGGGCTGCTCCTGGAGTCCCTGATCACACGCCCAGCTTCCCTGGCCACTGGAAACCCCTCTCAGAGGCTCAGGACAGCTGTAACTTGTTTCTTACTCTGAATACACCTTATTTCTCAATCTCTCACTGTATACCACAGAAATTTGGAAGGCAACGTTTCTTGCAGTTAGTGTGTTAACAAGGCCTCCCATCCAGCTTCTGCACCTGCTCAGACATGCACTGTTATTGTCCTCAGCTGGAGTCACTCAGCTGGTGAGGAGTGCCATGCCAGGTGCCAGACCCTGCAAAAGACGCAGTGGATGACCATCAGCTTTCTTAACAGCTCCACACAGGATGGATGGAGGCAGTAGGCGCTGCATTCAGCTTCCTTTGGGCACAAGAGCTTGCAGAAACTATGCCACTGCAGCTCACAGAAAGGTTTTCCTCATAGGAGAGGGTTCTGCTCGCTCAGCTACCTCTGCTGATCAGCCCAGGTCTGTCTCACTACAAGCATCTCGCAGACACTTGCAAGGAGCCCTGCAACTCCCCCCTTCCATGCAGAGCACGCTAATGCTGTGCCAAAAGCAGTCTGAATCCTCGTGTTTAAATTGGTGATCAAGGTAACACATGTCTCCATCCTCAGCAATGCTCACGTCTGTCAGAAATCACAGACAGCCAGGAAGCCTCTACCCCGCACCGCGGCAGCACACAAAGGCGCTGAGAGAACTGTCCCCTCAAAGCCCACAGACGAGGGCCGGCTCATCCACAGCCCCTCATCTTGCCAGGCCTCTTTCCCCCTCCTCTGCCAGGAGCTCCTACCTGAGAGCCCTCACTCCTTGTTCAAGCAGGGAACAAACTGCTCCCAAGGGCTGCCCAGGTCCGGCAGTCGCCCGGCTCATCCACAGTCCCCAGTGCAGGAGGAACAGGGCAGTAATTTACATGCCGCAGGGTCACCTCTCAAAGGCGTTTTGGCCTTTTCCTCCCACTACAAAGACAGACAGGGGAGCTTAATCCTAACCAGTGTAGCTACAAAGTGTGTTCAGTCATTTCAAGAAGTTACTTTTGTTCAACAAAGCAGCAACAGATACTCAGGAGATGACCAAGAGGCTGCTGTAGCCTCAGCAAGGACAGAGGGCTCTCCTCTCCCCAAAACTCCCCTCCCGTCCCGGGGACGACACCGACCCCGCCAGCCTTGCACGCTGAGCAGACCCTGCGAGGCCTCGCAGGGCAGAAACAATGCCGGGGCTCCCACAGGCACTCTGGACTAGCACAAACATTTTACTGAACAAGGCACTAAAAATTGCTTCACCAGCCACGCTCGTCATCTGTGAAAGTTGTCGCAGACGGCCCGACAGCACGATCGCAAACGCCACAGCCTCAGGGATGCTGGAGGTTTTCGGTGAAGCTTCAGCAGCCCAAGGGAAGGAGGCAAACGAGAGTCACGGCAAGCCCCAACAGCCTCCGTAGCCCCTCGGACAAGCCGCCCGTCCGCACGTGGACGGGGAAGCGCCGCGCATCCTGGCAAACGGCGTAAGGACCGGACGGGAGCGAGCTGAAAGGCCAGGAGCGAGCCGTGGTGCAAGCGCTCCTGACCCCGCTCAGACGGACGGCGCCTGCGGCGACCGGGCCTCGGGCAGGCGGCCGGTCCGGAGCCGCCCCGGGCATCGCACGCTCGCCTTCCCCACAGCCAAACCCGCCCGGCCCCGCACCCCCCGCCCCCCGCCCCCCGCCCCGGCGGCTCGCTCACCGAAGTACTCCTTCTTCATGTGCATCTCCAGCTCCTTCTCCAGCTCCAGCGTCAGCGCCTCCAGCCGCCTCTCCGCCTGGCTGGGGCCGCTCTCCCGGCACGGCGTCACCTGGTAGGGGAGCTTGAATTTGGGAGCCGAAGCGGAGCCTTTGGTCGGGCTGTAGGCGTAGGGGGGCGCCGCCTCGGGGGGGGCGGCGGCGGCGGCGGCCGGGTGCTGCTGGTCGTGCCGCGGCGGGGACTGGGCATGGATCTTGTGGTAGAGGTCCCCCAGCTCGGGCGCGGCGCCGTCCTCCTGCAGGCCGGGCCCCAGCAGCGAGGAGCGGGGCGAGGGCAGCTGCAGCTCGGGGTAGGCGCTCATGGAGCCGCGGGAGCTCCGCGAGCTCTGGCTGGAGATGCTGGAGCGGGGGCTGACCACGGCGGCGCCGGCCGCGCCGCGGCCCTCGGGGCCGCAGAGGCTGGAGCGGGGGCTGGCCAGGGCGAGCCCGGCGCCGGCCGCGCCCTCCGGCTCGGCGCTGCCCGGCGGGCCGTACCTGGAGTCCGAGTAGCTGGAGCGGGGGCTGGTGGTGCAGGAGTACTGGCTGGCGGTGCTGGAGCGGGGGCTGGCGTGGCGCTGGTCGTAGCCCATGCTGATGCCGCTGGTGCGGTTGCTGCTGGGCTTGCTGCCGCCGCCGCCGCCGCCGTCGTAGCTGGTGAGGCTGGCGCGGGGGCTGGAGTGCTTGCTGGTGTCGCTGGCCGTGCTGGCGTAGCTGGAGCGGGGGCTGAGGGCGGCGCCGTCGTACTGCACCAGGCTGCCGCGGGGGCTGCCGTACTTCTCCTGGCCGGGCACCACCAGGCTGGAGCGGGGGCTGGAGAACTTCTCGTAGGGCAGCGCGGCCGCGCCGCCCAGGCTGGAGCGCGGGCTGGAGAACTTGCCGTGCTCGCCGACGGGGCCCGGCGAGGAGGCGGCCAGGCTGGCCCGCGGGCTGGCGGCGCCGTACTTGCCGTCCGGGCCGCCGGCCGCCCGCCCGCCGCCCTTGGCCACGTAGCCGCCCTCGTAGGCGCTGCCCGCGGCGTAGCGGTAGCCCTCGGCCGAGTAGCGCTTGCCCTTGTCGGCGAAGCCGCTGTAGCAGGGCAGCGCCACCTCGGAGCGGGTGCACAGCCCCTCCTCGCAGCACGGCGGCCCGGCGGCCGGCGGCGGCTCGGCGGCGGCGGCGCGGCCGTTGGCGGCGCGGAGCGGGGCGGCCGGCGCCGCGGGCGGGTAGGCTTTGCCGCAGGGGGCGGCGGCCGGGAAGGCTTCGGCGGGCGGCGGCGGCGGCGCGGCGGTGCCGTTCATCTTCCGGCCCCGCTGCTCCGCCGTCATGTGGGCGGCGATGACCCGCTTGGTCTCCTCCAGGTCGGGGTGCAGCGCCAGGTCCCGGCGGCCGCCCCGGCCGTACGGACCCTCCGGGCAGGGCTCGTAGAGGGACAGATCCTCCATGAACTTGCTGGCCTTCAGTGCCATGTCCTCCTCGTACTTCTCCATGCTCGGCCGGAGCCCGGCGGCGCGGGGCGGGGGAAGGACGGCGAACTCTCTGCGAAAGCACAGCCCGGAGCGGAGAAAGAAAAGAGAGAAAAAACGGGGGGGGGGGGGGGGGAAGCCCCCAAACCGAAAACACCCCAAAAGAAAGCCCCTTCCCGCGGTCCTGGCGGGGCAGCGGCGGGACGCGGCTCCTTCTCCGGAGGGCTGCTCGGCGGCCAGGCGAGGCGAGGCGGCGGTCACCCCGGCGGCATCCCCGCGCCGCAGCGCTGGGCTCGGTGCGGCCGGGCTGCCCGGCGGAGCGCGGCGAGCGGAGACGAGGAGCCCCTGTGTCACTTTCCAGCCTTAAATAAGTTGCTCGGTCCAGTCAATGGCGCGCGGCGCGGAGGAATTTGCGCTCGGCGGCTCCCTGCCCCCGCCGCCCCCGGCCGGCCGCCCCGCGGCGGGGCCGCGGCCCGGCCCGCACCCCCGGGCGGGGGGCGAAGGCGGCGGCCGGCCCGGAGGGGCTTTGCGGCGCGGCGAGCGGAGCGCGGGGCGCGGCGAGGCAGGGACTCCTTTGTGTGGGGCAGGAATGCGAGGAAGGAGACTGGGCGCTGCGTCCCGCTGGAATGTAGTTAATGCCGGAGCCAAACAATGATTTTCACCGAGTCAGTCAGGGAGAGGGCGGCCGCGGCGCTGCTCGGCGGCGGGGCCGGCAGCTTCCCCTCCGCGCCGCCCGCTCTCCTCCTCGGCCGGCGCTGGCCGAGCCCTGCCCGGGGCGGGCGGTGCCGCGGCCCGGGGGGCGGCGGGCTGTCCCCGGGCGGGAAGCGGGGGGCCGAGGGGAGTCCCCGCGCGGGGTCCCGGCGCAGCGCCCGCGGGCCGCCGTGCGCGGCGGGTGCGTCCCGGGGCCGCAGGGAGCAGGCGCTGGCGGCCGCCCGCCGTTCCCGCCTTCCGCGGGGCTCCGCCGCTCTCGCCCCGGACTGGAACTTTCCGGCGGGACCCGCGGCCTCGTCCCGCCGCGGGAAGGGGGCGGCTCTGGGCCGCCCTCCTGCCGGGGCTGCGGCCGGCAGCGCCAAGGAAGAGCCGAGGGCCCGGCGGTGCCCGCAGCGGCCGGGGGCTGCGGGACCGGGACCGGGACCGGGACCGCCGCCGCAGAGCGCTCGCACCTGCCCGACATCCCAGCACCGGCCAGGTGACTCCGCTGAAAGGACCTGTGCTTTAGCATGGCAGCTGATAGTCATTTGCAGTTATTTATTTAGCCTTTAAAAAAAAAAAAAAAAAGAAAAGGCAGCACTAAGACATATGATAAACATCTTGTGGCCTAAAGCAATCTATGAATTGACAGGAGTTTAAAAAAGCGTGCTACCGTCTGTGTAACTTTGCAAGAGCTTCGTTTGCTGAGCTAGCAACAAACAAGACTCGGCACTGTTTTCCATTTACATCTGTACACACACAAAAGGCTGTCAGCAAACACCTCCGAAACAGCTACTGAACTGAGACCTCTGATACTAAACCATATATTTTTTTACAACCAAGCTGCAAATCCCTGATGATTGCTTGTGTTGATGGCAGAAATGCTGACAAAGCCCCTAACAGTAGGTACCTGAGCAGTGTCCTTATGCTGCTAGGTGCTGAGCACCCTCTGAGAAGAGAAATATGTTGCAAGTTTGAGCTGTAGGCACTCTGCTGTGCCAAGAACATTTTATCCTGTTATCATACCTAATTAAACATTAAAAGTAACTGTGTACTCAAAAATGTCCCCAGCTGTGGAGGGCAATTGATTGGCAATGTTTGTTAGTGTGTGCAGGGCTGGCAAGCAAAAAAAAAAAAAATCCAACAAACCATGTAAATGTGCAGAGCAAGACCTGAAAAGCAAATCTATTAGACAGGGGAGAGGTAGTCCACTCTCAGTGTGAACACAGTGTGCAAATACAACCAATCTTGGGAGTCAAGTGCTCTTTTCTAATATGCGTCCACATCTTTCATTGCACTTTTTGGCAATCTCCTAAGCAAGCCGTTACCATGTGCTTCTGCAGCTTACTTGTGGAACAAGTTACGTTTCACCTCTGCTCTGCAGGTGTGTGATGGTCGAAAGCGCCTCTTGCAGTTGTGCGTCCTGGTGCGCGCCATCGCGGCTCCAGCTAACACAGCGCGGGCCCTCGGCATCGGCAGCAAAAGCTTCCCAGCGAATGTCCCACCGTGCTGAGCAGGATCAAAGCAGCAGTTCAAGTCCCCATCGCATTCAAGCCTTGGACTTTCTGGTAAAGCTGTCAGCAAAGACACAAACTGTGCAGTTAGCCACGTAGCGTGGACACGTACCTGCCAAGAACAAAGAGAGGTTCCTTCCCCAGAGCACGTGGAAATCGGCATTAAGTTGAGCCCTCATCTACCCCACCTGGGACTCCTGCAGAAAGTTCATTTGCCGCTGTGGGCGTCTCATGGGCTGCTGCCTTCAAGCATACCGGTGCAGAGCTCCTTCTTCGATCGTTCCTGGGGCCTGTGCTGGGATGTTCTATCCTGTTGCTGTCTTTGAACCACTTACTGCCAATTTTTATAAGGTTGTCTTCCTGAGAAACTAGGAAAGGCTCATGGACAACCTGGGAACTTGGTCCCTCAGAGCATATGTAAAGAAAAATTAATTTAAGTTTTTGGTTTGTTTTTTCGTAACTTTAGTAACTAATTAGTAGTAACTTTACTATTAATCTAACAGAGTGGGTAGGACACATTGGGAGGCCCTGCCTGTATGCTCATGCCGGGAAGCATCTTTACAGTAGGAACTGCAGAGCTGGTGCTGTGCAAAGTCAGAAGTGTAAGCTACAGCAGGAGCTGCTTGTCCTTCTGTAGCTCTGAGCTGAGCCACAAATCTGCTCTTGCTCTGCCTTACTTAGTTACCGAGTTTCTACGGTAAGCCTCTTGGTACGTATGTCGTTAAAACATGTGCTTTTTTGAGTATGAATTCATGGGAAAAACATACTGGGGACTGAGAGAATCCGGGGAATCTAAGGAAACAGCCCTTTTTAGTAAGCAATGTGGATCAAATGATAAAAATCACTTACTTCTACTGTTGAAAGCTTATGCTCAATAAGTAAATCCTCAAAGCCAGGCCCAGCCAAGCCTGCTGCAGCCCGGATCCGGAGTATCCCTGCACAGTGTTCCTGTCTCAGCCCTGCTGCAGAGGCTATACTACAGACCCACTCTTCCCCAGTAAATTGTACTTCTGTCGTACACATAATGAACATAACATTTATCCACACTATAGCCACAGATGTAGCCCACATGGGTGAAATAAATATGTTTGCAGTGGTACATAGCACACTCAAGCACTGCTGCATTTCTCATAGAGGACCATATGTGCCAGGCTGTGCAAACAAAAAGTGTGGAGTTAAAGCTGCTGTTGCTGTAGTAAGTAGCCCCATCATTCTCCTTGCTGTTATTATACAAGAAAACCCAAAGTACTGGGCAATTACAGCTTGACAATCCTGACATGTTTTTCTCCCTACTTTATTTTAAATATATTTGCTTAATTTTAACAACCAGCAGTAAAATGTATATGCTGCAAAAACACTCATACTTGCACAACTAAGAGCACAAGAGCTGTCGCAGAGTATTGTAAAAGCTGAACTTCATTTCTTAATTTGGTGTGGTAATCCTTACGCCTCATTTTAAGTTTTATCAGTGAATCAGATATTAAGGAAAGCCAGCTGCTTCTGTTAAATAAACTCCTTTGTCTAAGACTTAAAGGGAGCAAAAAAGCCAGGTGGAGTTATTGATCTGTGAATATCAGCTGGCTGGGCCTCACAGGCAGCGCACTCCCGTTTCTCCAATTGCCAGCGCCTTCAAGGCAATGCTGCCCGAGCCAACGGGCAGGGAGACCTGATGGTCTGCTGGGGATTTTGTCTCCCCGAGTTGCAAACGGTTTATTGCCAACAAAGCAGAGAATCTGTAAATGTAAGAATTCACCGGTGAAACTTCAGCCCTGTTGAAGGCAAGGGCAAAAATCCCACTGACTTGTGTTGCGGTGTATGTTATGTATCAGACGTGGTTTTGCTGACACAACGCGGGAGGGAGTTCTTTGTCTCACTTAATCAATTTAACAATTTGAAGCTGCTCCATAGATTTGCTTATTAAATTGGATGCTACCTGATTTTTTGCAATTTCCCTCCTTGTTTCCAACATTAAGAAAACAATGAAATTATACCTTGAAGTCTGCATGGTAAATAAGAATACTTATTACTCAGGGATTTACTGTTCTGATTTCCAGTTTTAAAATTGATTGGTTTCTTGGTGAGGAATGTAATGATTATTCTTTTTCTCTGATCTAAGACCGATTAAGAAAAAAAACAAAACCACCAAAAACCTTGTGAAATTCATACAAAAATTATGCTGAGGAATGGTTTTATTTTGGGAGGGGGGACTGAAGTTTTTATTTTCTTTTAAGTGGTAGCTGTATTGTGTTTTATATTGCTTTATTTTGCTTGTTTGGGTCCTGCATGTTAGTTTGTGTTGTTTAAGCAAGCTTTTTGGAATATGAAGTTTGGATATTAATATGTATTTGGACTTGGGTGATTTGTTTGCAGACCACCTTGCTCTGACTTGTTTTTAAAAATACTCCTTTGCAGTTGATCACAGCTTTTAAAAATTGAAACTATTGAATGTGTTTTAGGGCACCATCTTCTGGTAGACAGAACACACTGTATTTGAATGGCTACCTTTGCTAGGCACAACTATTTAAAATATTTTTGACTAACACTACTCTGCACGCTTACAGGTCATTTCTCATTCTAAATCTGCAATAAAACACTAGTTAACATTTTTTACATTCTTCTTATTCATTGCAAATGCAGCTATTCACCATGCTGCACAAATATAACTTGGGACAGACCGTGTAAAATTCCAGTCACAACAGGCACTTTGTGAACGTGCTGGGTTAGACAGACTACGTATGTCCAAGCACTTATGATTAATACACCATTTATGTATCTTATTTCTTTCATAGTTTCACCTTCCACTTCTCTTGCGTATTTCAGATAATAACACTTCTGGCCAAAGTAGTTTATTGGCTCATACTTCGGAGACCGCACATGGCCTTAGTCATGCTTCCTTGCAATCGCAGGACATAATCACTCTATATTCAAACACGATCAGTTTAATAGCAACCACTACATTTGCATAAATACATAATTTAGTTGGCCGGCTCAGGTAGCAGTGCACCCACTTAGTACTTCTAAGGTGGTCCTAGGTTATAGAGCTTCTTATTTCAGAGGCTTGGAAATATAAAAACAAACTTGGGACTCTACAGAGCTAAAATTTATCTTGATGTGATAAAAAGAAAGTCCTGATTACAATACTGCAAACCATCATCTGGCAAAGAAATCAGATAGCATTAGCGCATTTAATAAAAAATAGAAACACTGCGTGAGGGGCAGACTGCTATACACGTGCCCCTCTGTTCTCTGCTGGTGAGAAGCACCAGGCTAACTGTGTGCGCCTCTTCGTACCCATTCAAGAAATGAGGCGGGCTATGAGCACTGACCTGACAACACAACGCACTTCAGCTGTGATGAGAAGGATCATTTCAGAAGAAAGAGGACATTGGTTTGTTGAGAACACCAATTACATTTACATTTCATGGCATTTTCTGTATAAAATGGTATTACAGAGATAACGCTTGTTAACTGAAAATAATGAACAAATTTGCAAGAAGTAAGGAGCTGTTCCATAAGCAATGGAACTAATGAATGCTGGTCTCCTACAGGTCCGTATTCTGCATCCTCTGCATTCTCCAGCTTGTAACCGCCTCCAAATCCCCAATAATGCCACAGTCCTGTCACCCGCTTTGTCCCACAGAGCTCTCCCACTGCTACAGAACTTGCCCCAGTCCTCAGCCACCAGATACAGTACCTCCAGGTTCCTCCCACCGTATTCTCCTCCATCCCTCCATAGACCTGTCAGTGCTCTTCCGTCTCTGGCACCCCTCCTCTACATCTTGAATTCTCTCCCAGGTCCACCTGCGTACTGCCTTCTCTCTGTCCGCTTTGTAATATCCACAGCTCCTAGCAGCTTCCTAAGCTTCTAGCTAGGTATCCTAGCCACCCTCCTTTCCCCAGCACACTCCTGCTACCACCAGTTGCCACTGGTTAGGTGCGCAAAATGCAGCAAACTCCCACGTGGACTTGCATACAGACCCACCAGCAGGCAGGTGTGTAAGTACCACGCCTAAATAGGCTAAGTGCTACCGCAGAAGCACTTGTGTGTCTGTCTCTCCTTATCTATAGCCACTTACTTGTAGAATTGCAGTAGCTTTGAGATCACTGATGTAATTGCTTCATGTTTGCAACTAGCTTCAAATGTTGCTGGAGAGGACCGGCAGAGCAATTCCGTGAGTATCTTTTCTTTAGGAAATCATACTGCAAATTTCTCACTTCTTGTGAGTGAAGAAGTGTGCTGATGAGAAAGACAGATAATGACGTGTCTAAACAGCAATTTTCTTCTCATTATATAAATTGATATCAAGCTATATCTAGGAGTACATTTATTTACTTCATTCCATTCCCCCCTTAAAGAAGAATCAAGGCCTCCAAATCAAAGCATTTAAATTGCTTCCCTCTCCTATTCCTTTGTCTGTAGGTGTAAGTTCTCCGTAATCATTCTGCTTAGACACTAGCCCAGAAATAATCTCAGGCAAGCAAAAAACAGATGACTGACTTGTGTAAGATTTGTTGTTACTACTTTGATCCTAGTTTCTGCTTTCTTGCACATTGGGTATTTTAGATGCACAAAACTGAAGGCTTCTTGTCCTTATAGCTGCAAAGAGAAGAAAGAAAATGTCTCTACCTGTAGGCACAGAAACAGAACATGGGGAAAACAGATTCATTTTCCTTAATTCAGGGTTTATTCAGTTTTCTAATGCAAATTTACAATTTTGGGGCAGTAGAGATAAGGCTTGAAGCAGATAGTATCAATGGTATATACAAACTGAACACAAGCCTGTTTTATCTTCTGGGATCTAATAAATGGTTAGCAAGAGGTCTTTGTTGTAAAGGTCAGAACTTGAAATGGCACATCAATCTGCTTGCCAGCTGTCAGCGTCAACAGGCCAGGAAAGCATCTCTCTCTCTGGTTCAACAATGAGATGGTTTTGTAAAGTAAAATTAAAATGTCACATAGAACTACTACAAACATTAAATAGTTACCTACAGGTTAAAGTTGCTCTTTAGGAAATGGGCTGGTACATGGCTGTTTGTCATCATGGCCCCAAAAGTTCTTTCTCCTGAATGGTTATCAGTTGCCCTTAAGGGCGATTCTCTAGATGCTTTGAGAATCAGATAGGCTGCACTTCTGCCTTTTTTTTTTTTTTAAAAACAATAAGATTATGGGAAAGTCATTACAAATTTCTTCACCATAAGTCAGAGCAGCTTAATGAATCTCTAGTTAACTGTTGTATGTCAATGGCGGTCAATATTCCTTTGCATGCTCCACTGCAAAAAAGGGATATTGAACTAATAGCATATAAAGACAGATACTAAATACACTCTCAGCTGCATTCAACTACACTAAAATATTCCACTATTTTTCTTGTCCTTTTCAAATTCACTAAGTAAATAAAAAATACAAGCATCAAGAATGAATTGTTACTATGAAAAGCAGCCAGAAAAGCTTATCTGCATTACAGAAATTTGCATCAGTATAAACAAACAACTAGGGAATGCTGTGTGACAGAAGAGCCAATTTGTATCACTGCAAATAGCAATTTGTAGATTGATTTAATGAGCCTGGCTCAAAAGTTGTTAGTGATGACAGAGCCTACATCAGGGTTGCCAAGCTAAGGCACTGGGAAGAATTTCTCCTCCATTTTAACATTTAAATCTTGTGTCTTCCAACCACACTTACTTCCATATCAGTATTACTGCCATTAGGACTTGAACAAATTGTCAGTTGAAAAGTGGCTTGCTTTTTTTTTTTTTTTTTTAATTACCTGAAAGCTTAATAAATGCTTCAATTTATAATTTGCTCTCAAGGGCAAGAGAAAGTTTAAGTTGGAAAATTCTACATTAATACAATGTTGGTGACTAGTAGCCAATTAAGGACATTCATACTCCGCCAGTTCTGAACAGCAGTTTTCCTTTTAGCGCAGACACAGTTTGCATTTTTACTGGTTCATTCAGTATTGCCAAACTTAACCAGAACCGAATAGAACAGCTGACACTATATGAACAGCCTGTCACATGTTCTATAGAAGCAGCCTATGTAAAGAAAATGTATTAAAAATAATTCACTTTAAGGTATTTTACAGGAAGGATCTAGGAGCATTTTTTGCCATCTAACTACTTACTACGCAGACAAAAGCAGCACAATTACATCTCCTAAATACATCGAGATGTAATTGCTTACGTAGTTAAATTCTAGACTACCTTTCATGCTGCAAACCAAATGATGAGGACGCATCATTAAAGTTACTTAATGCCTCTCTAAAACTTAACCTAACCAGTGTCCTACAGTGCTACGCCTCCATCTAAGATACAATGCCTGGTGAATTCTGAACATTTTTGCAATCTGGCCTTGCTGACAGAGTTGTCTACTGCCCACAGAAACTATTATGTGTATCTTCTTGGACAGCAGCATCCCAAATACTTTAAGAAATCATTTGAGAACTGTCATCTTATGCTGTTAACACTAATAACTTAAGGAGTAGAAGCCAGTGAGACTGAATAGCCCCCCCTTCTCTTTTTCACCCCCAAATCTGTTGTTGCATGTTACTTCGACTCAGCTTATATACCGCTCAATTCCAAGTCATGAACACTCTGAACTTCAGTAAAACTAATGCAATGAAGTTAGCAGAATTATAGCCTCTACTGTTAAAATAATTAAAAAAGCCTTAGAAAGCTAAATTCCTAAATACCGACCAGTGCAAGCAGGGACATTTCTCAGGTAGTGAGTGAGCTAGGATCACACTATCCATTACACATGCCATCAGCTTAGATAAAGCTTTGTCATGTCACAGCGAGAAGCACATCTTATTACACGGATAACAGGCTATTTGACAACTAATTTAGTAAACCAGTAATTTTACTTCTAGCAAAGCTTAAAAAGCAAATGTCAGCCTTAATTTTTGGAAGACGTAATCAGACATACTAAATTCTAGTGCTTCAACTGTTTATGGCAAAAACTTCCCATTGTAGCATTGAAAATCCTTTCTGTAACACCTCTTTACTTACATCTTTACCTCTCAGTCTTCACTCAGGCTGGCCACGAAGCAACTAACTCAAAAGGATTTAATTTCACAGTGGAGCATTATGCCTCCAAACTAGCCATTGCAAATGACTATTGCTACCTAAAAGAAGAGATAAAACATTAATTGCTACGTAGAATTGTAGTTTTGCACTGCATTGGCAATTTAACACTGATTAAGAGCCGGCCTTTGTACCAGACAGAACCAGATCCAGGAAACAAAATCTAAAAATGTGCTGGTTTTGGTTTGGTGTGGTTTTTGGTTTGGTTTTTTTTTTGTTGGTTTTTTTTTTTACATTCTCCTTCTATACATTAACATCATCTTTAAAATTCAGTCAGTTTTCAAACTGTAACAGAATAAATCTTGTCTGCTCAATTTCTCTGCTCTGTAAGGTTAACTCTGCAGACTTACCTATGAATAGAAGCAGTTTTGGTTCATTAACACAAAGTCAGAAAGTAATTTCAGTACAGTGACAGAAATGGCTGATTAATGTGTTCTAAGAATCAACACTGATAGTTTTGAAAGCTACCAAAATAGTTAAATGAATGCAGTAGGCTTTAAGATACTGATTCTAAACATTGCACTTCTGTCCTGTGCACAAACTGTAATGTATGAAAGACCAGTGCTTTCTTCTTTCTGCACGAGGTGGTGAAAGCATGCGTGTGATGGTGCAAATGCGCCAACTGAAGAGGCCAATAATTGATTGTCCAAGAAAAAAACATTCACAAAAGTTTTATTAAAAAAATTCCCCTTTCACCTCAAACAAGTGAAGCTTAAGTTCTGTACTACTAGGTTATGCTTAGAAAAATGAAAATAATACAGTAATTTTTGAAGGCTATACATTGTAAAATCCCATAAGTCAGCATAAACTTGGACTGTGCAAGCAAATATAGCAAGTATTTCAGATGTCATTTATTTGGTCCAT
Source organism: Pelecanus crispus (assembly GCF_030463565.1). Taxonomy (NCBI): domain Eukaryota; kingdom Metazoa; phylum Chordata; class Aves; order Pelecaniformes; family Pelecanidae; genus Pelecanus; species Pelecanus crispus. Next base: position 38,002,679 of record NC_134650.1, read on the forward strand.
CAGATGTACAGTATAGTAGTAGTATCTGAGTTTACAAAACATCAAATATAAATAACCTGAAACTGTAACAATACACAAAAATTTGCTTCTTACATTGACATACCAGGCAGTACAAGCTGAAAAACTTGAGTAAATTAACAGTTTTACAGTAATGTACATAGTGCCAGTTGAAGTTTAAGAACACTGTTAAAACATGGCACTAGTTGACTTTATTGAATTTTCTTCTTTACTTGTTCAGGGTGTGAAAAATGTTTAGCACTAGGCTAAAAATATTTTTCTTCAAGCAAAAAATAAAAATGTAGTTACTTAAAATCTGGGCATCAGATGATGACCCTTTACTAAACGAGAGTAGGGTTTTTTTGTCCTATTAACACAAAAATAACATGCTTTTTCCATGACTGTTTAAGCAAATACTTATCTGTAAGTATTTATAAACTATGTTTTTACTACATTTAATATATGGAATTAATATGGAAAAAACCTCTGAAAGAGTCTATTGAGATGAGAGCTTTATCAAGAGAAACAGACACAAATTATTTAAGCCAGTGGTTTGGTATTCACTTGGAACAAAGGCCTTAAAATTAGTCTAGTTCTGGACATTTTTCACATCCCAACATAATATGCTGTTATTGTATTACATTATCTGAATCGTTGTGTCAAGGGGCATTTGCACGTTCAGTCTAATGCTATAATTTCATCTTGCTCTTCTGTCTGCTCAGTACGCACTCTCTTTGTACTGATGCACTCCTTGTCTTCTAGTTTTCTCTTGCGGCTTTTGTTTTCCATATCATCATCAACATTGCTTGAAGTACCTTCATCTTCAGAATCAACGATCAATAGATCGTCCTGATCTGGAGCTGCAAAACATATGTTTTTAATTCAAATGGATACTATAAAAATAGTCTACTCTCAAACCAAGTTCCACACCTAAAAATAAGAATGTCTCTAATACAACAAATACATCTTGGAGCAATTCTTTATCCGTATTCTTTGTCATTCAACTGCAAGAGTACTTTGAGTTTCTCTGAAACCAGTATAAAATAGGCTTTTCACATAGTTATTCCCTCTTCACTAGAGGTATGGAAAATATTGCAATAACCCCAAAATACGGGAAATGCATTAGTTAGCACAATTTTTTTTGCAAGTACAAAATAGAAGAATTGCATACTATCCGCAGCAGTCCTTGAGAAAACTTTTCCACACACTGAGCTGTAGTCCAGCCTCTCCCTTCACTAGTGCATTCAACAGAACTCCCACTAGAAGCCATGCTCCCTGAGAGAGAACACGCTAAGAGAGGGAGGAGTGGAAGGGTGAGCAGACTTAAAGAGCTGAAGTATAACAGTACATAGTATAAAGAAGGGAAAAATAGAACCAAGCGTGAATTTTCAAGAAATCGTGGATTTTGTTTGGTTTGAAGTACAAATTCACTATAAAAACTAATTTTATGCTAAGGGGTTTTTTTTATATAATTTGAAATCAATTGTAGCAATACCCTTAACATTTAATCTCCCCTGAAACAAGAGGCAGGTGGAAGTGACTACATACTTGTGCACGTATCTCAAATAGGACCATCTGACAGGCAAAGGAACATCATCCAAAAGTAAGACAGAACTACAGATACCTAACTTACATGTCACAAGAAGTATTCAGTTTCATACACTAGCCTTATAAAACAGTATGACATTTCCAGTACATTAGCTTTCAGTGCTTAAGCATCCCGTATTCAGTTGAGTTAAACTATTTTGAGTATGTTCAAAGAAACACCTTGCATTAGGAAGGTGATAGTACTTCTTGCTGGACAGCAAATGCTATTTTCTTGCCATGCTTTGCTTGACAGGTGAAAACTAATTATTTTATAAGCAGATAATAAAAGACACCTTCTTAAATTAACAAAATAAAACATGATCGAAGGCATCCACAAAGTAATTTTTACTCTGTAGGGAGTAAAGTGACAGATTTAGTTGATTCTTTTTTGTCAAGACCATCAGACAGAATGGGTCTAACTTCATTTAAATCACTGTGCAAATGATGCACTTAAGCTGACACCCCACCAAGCCCTTGTGAATTAAATAATATAATTTTGAGGTGTATTTACTTGTAAAGCTTTGTAACAATCTTAAATGCACGTTTTGTAACAATTGTAAATGTGCATTTTTCTATTTAATATAATACTTATACACAGAGACAACTTAAATGCCTTTTATTTCATGTTGGCAAAGTTAAGTCATAAAACTGAAGACAACTATTTTAACTGGACTGCACTACTGAAAGACTATTTTATTATATTTAATATTGACTATTGTTATTTACCTGTTGATGTTGAGGGTTGCGCTCCATCATCACTACCATTGGTAATGTTCTTGGATGCTGGTTCTGATGGTTTAGGGCCAACTTTTTCAGGGGTATCACCAACAACTTCAAATTCTACATCTTTTTCTAGGTCTTCACTGCAGAAAAATCCATACGCTTTTAAACAACCAGGTGAAAAAAAACCCACTGTCTTTTTCACAAACAAAGTATGTCATTCAAGTATTAGAGCACCCTGCAACTATGACAAAATGGGAAAAACGTATTAAAAAAAGAGGACAACCTGTTCAGTCCTCCTTTATAATTTATGCTTTCTCTATTCGTGAACACTGTTCCACCCAGTACTATGACTTAAAATGCTTAGGAATGAGGAAAATCATTACCTGAGCTTACCTTTCTTCCTCAAGTGTCCTATTGTCACTGAAAGCGCAGTGTGTTAGTTTACTGTATCTAATATGTATATTACTTATCCAGGGTTAAATACACACACCAATTATTTCAAAGTGACTTCTATTTGCATTGCTGTATCTGAACACAGGTAGTCAAGCAGAGGACCTACTACCCCAGCAGGCTGGGGTGTTTTTTTTGTCTTTTTTGTTTTTTAAATGACAGTTTCTTACTTGTTGGCTGCCCCAAAAGAAAAATTTGGTTTTGCACTGTATTTTCATATTGTATAATGACAAATTATTCAAGTAAACCTTTTCCAGTCACTGTTGTAAAAAAACACAACCCACAAAACAAAACAAACACCCCAACCCAAAACAAAACCACATAAACTCTACAAATTCATAAAAAGTAACAATTAGTCTTTTTCTTCTGTATTTTCTTTCTGCAGCTTAACCTCTGAGCTTTTTAATGAATTTAAAATTCTGAGTTGGAAATTCCCTGTGGAACTGTTCTACATACATACACACACAAAAACAATTATTTCAGAATCCTTACCTATGAAGCACATTGATTAACAATGTATAGTCCTGGAGGAAATCATCTGCTTGTAGTCGAGTGCCGTTTCGAATTCCGAAGTCTGATAATTTCCTGTGGTTATTTGCTAGAAAAATAGTGAAAAACTGCAGCGTATACAGCTATTTACACCTGAATAAATATAATGAAACAAGTACTCCAGAATTTTTATGTAGAAACATAAGATTAACATTTATTATCTATATTTAGAGTAAAAGCTGATATTTAAGCCTATCGGGAGAAAACTACTTATGTTTGACTTATTTACCCCCTGTGCATCATGTTCAAGCACTTCACTATTATTACATTTAGGAACATTTTGCAGATAATGTTTGTATTGTAATAGTGCCTACAAGCATCATAAAAAGACCACAATCTAAGAACACGAAAATGAACAGGACTTGCAAACACAGGAAAATAACTGGTGTACTTTTATAGCTGAACACCTATTCTTGAAAGGAATCCTGACGCTCCAGGTGAAAAGTACGTTATACAGGAAAGCTGAACTGGACACGCAGGCTTGTAGGCAATACCATTAGCTATTCTTGAGCTATTTAAATACTTGCAAATCCACTTCTCTTCAAATAGTAGTCTACAGGATGAACACTAAAACATTTGCTACACTTCCATTCTGTGTATCTTCATTTCTTCCTAGTTTTTATCTACTCTTATCTAAAAAGCTTCAGTATGTATACCTTCTGTTTCTCCTTCTTCTGAAGAGATAAGAATGGTTCCTTTTCCATCATCTATTTGTACATCTGGTGCTACCATAGCAAATTTTTCTTTCACTATCTGAAAAGATGAATATGATTATTTAATCAATATCTGACTTAAAAACACTTATAAAAGAAAGAACCTTGAATTACGTTGATTTCCTTATCCTGGCTCATTTTCAGGCATCTGCTGAAAGCTTACATGTGTGTTTGGTTTTTTTTTTAAACTTCCATGAACAAAAATAATTATGTTTTTGCTGTCTGAAACCTACAGGTTCAGATACACTGAAAAAATTTTTAGAATACTTCATAAAATGACAGAATTACAAATCAGTTGTGGCTACTGAACTGTTCAACTGAAATACAAATTTAGTTTTTTGTGGTTAGGTATGAACAGGCTTTAAACCAACCAAAAAATTACAAACCACAAACATTCTTTCACAAGATAAAAGCACAAATGAGCAAGAAGCACACTGGCTAATCTAGGTCTTCTTGTAGCTGAAAGAAATGCAAAATGTAGAGCAAATATAAACAGCTGAGGTTCAGTCAAAATATATTGAAAAAAACCCCTAACTTTAATAGTGCACAGTATTAGAATCAAAATGAAAGCTGCAGCTAATATTCAAGATTTACCTTATCCTGGAGTGTTAACACAGTAACTTTGTGTACGTTAAGTTTCACAGTCACTTCTGGCTTACTTGCACATACGTAACAGTTAGGATTTGGTGGATCCAAAGCACAAGGAACCAATAGCTTCTTTCTGGGATTTGGCTGCTTGTTCAGAAAAATCTTGAGGACAGACAAAAATAAAACAAGTTATTCTGTAAGTAACAGCAGTCATAAAACCTGTTTTCCTACAGATTTATTCCCTTAGTCTCACAGGTTGCCCTGTTCCCTAATCCTCTGTGACATGCCTGCTGAACAGGAGAAAGTGTGTATTACAGCCAGGCCACAATGACACCTGTGCTGACGGACCAGCTAGTGCCAAACAGATCTGTGACATGAAACACCCATGTTTCAAGTGATGCCAGTCTGGTTCTCTCTCCTATCCAGCAGCCAATTTGCATTAAATCAGAGGAATTTAATGATTCTTGAGACTTCCATTTTTGTTTTCATTGCGGCTGGAAGTTCCCAGCACATGCAGAATCTACTGAAGCAACAAGTGAGAGACAGTAAAACTACGCAATTTTCAAAGCAGGTTAAATGCGACTTTTAAACAAATAATAAGTAACAAGAAAGTAAAGTATCTTATTCCCACTTACCGTTCTACACTGATCTATTTTTCCTGATAAAATCTTCAAACCCTCCAGCACTATCAGACCAGCTATTACTGCATTAGTAGTAGCTATAGCTGGGATAATATTTCCTGCCATTGCTGCAAAATAAGCAAGAGTATGCAGATTTTTAATAGTAAATGAAAATGAGTAGTTTATTATTTAAATAAAATAGTGTTATATTTTATCCTTACACTTGATATCAAATCTGCTCTTCATATTCATACTGAAAACATGCATCCTGAGGTTTGCAGCAGAAGTGACAAAATCCATCGCAGAAGGGTCATCCTGACAAGAAGTTAATATAAAAAGTATTTAAAAATCAGATTACTCATTGGAAAAAGTTTGCAACACATGGTTCCTAAAACCTTAAAAACAGAAAGTTAAAAAAAAAAAAAGTCTGTACAATATTCCATTTCAAAGTCAATACACTTCCTCTTTCAAATGATATGTTTAGACAGCCGTAATACTTTAAATACACTTGTTTAGAACTTGCACTTAACATTTTAGTAGTGAATGAGTGTATTAGTATTAATAAAATGCCCTGTATGTTCAAAATAATGTCTAAATCCTAAGTCTTACAATGTTTTATGCTCAGTTTCAATAATTGGTGTTTCAGAAAGAAGTATTTTTACTGTCTGTTGTAATACTGTTCTACTATTTTGTGCCCCCTATATTTACAAACTACTTTTTTTTCTTATGCCAAATGACAACTGACTGCAGGAAGATTACACTGTCTCTGGTGCTAAAAGAGAAAATGCTTTTCTTGTTTCTCTTCAGCAAACTCGTAATATACCACATCCCTATCGTCAGAGTTAATTACTATGTACAACTCAGTAGAACTCTACCTACAAACCACTGTATAAGAGCATGTTTTAGAGAAAGCTAAAAAGGAAAAAATGAAGTTGCATTATTAAAATTTTTATTTAAAAAAATCAAAATATGACAAATACTTCTGAATTTGTGCTTTTTAAAGTTGATGAATTAAGTTATTTTAAATCACAATAGTTAATCCTTACACTCAGTGAGTTATAAAATATCGTGTGTTTAAAGTATGTATTTGTTTACATATGGAAAGTGCTTTCAGTGAGGCACCAGACATTTTTGGTCTAAGTAGTACTCTTTTGGAATGAAACTGAATGAGTCCAATTAATATTTGTACTACATATGTAGAGTATAACTGGTTCTTATGTATTTGGCAAACTAACCTTATCCCATATAAGCTCTGCTCCATCACCCTTCTCAGCCAGGTGAAGTCTCAGGGTTTCAACACTCTTTGAAAATAAGCGTGCATAGCTCTTGACATCAAGAACCTGCTGATCCTTCAAGACTGCAGAGGATTCATTTTGTTGGTCAGATATGTTTTTCTCTTTGGGAAAAGAAAAAAAAAATATTAAGGTCAGGAATACTTATAAATCCCACAAAAGTTCTCTCAAAGAGCTAAGAATTTTCCGATCTCAGCAAAATTAAATATTTTCTAAATTGAAGAACAATATCCTTAAACTACAGTAGCCCCAACACTTTGTAACAAATCTGCATTTAAAACAGCAACTATAGCTATGCTTATATCAATCACCTATACATGCACAAATTACAGCAAATGTAATTTTCAACAAAACTTGCTTTCAGAGATAAATGTATCAGTGGTTATGATAAGGTCTCCTAGAATAAGCCAACATGTAATTGTGAAATGTGAATTTTCTGCAGCCAATACTGAGTATCTAAAATAACAACGCAAAATCGTTTTAGAAAAAACGTTTTCTATATAGAGAAAAACTTTAAATCTTGAGGAATCACAAAGAATGACTATGTTCATTTTCAGTACTCGACTGCGACAGTGAGAAAATGTACATATCACAGAGATGCATTAACAAACAGCAGGTATAACTTACAAATATACAGTGGGAGGAGGGACAATTACCTTGATTTTGTACCTCAGCCCAGTCCAGTGGCACTGGAGGCTTTCTTTTCCTCCACAGCTTATCCATTGTCAGCAGATATCTAATGTCATCTTTGAAAAGCTAGGAAACATTAAAAAAAAAATTAAAATGAAAGGGGGGAAAAAAAGACATACTTTATTTTTACATCTGCTGTGAAATTGAAAAATCAGCGTCAGATTTATGAGGTTTTGCTTTTCTCCTTAAAAATATTTTCAACCACATAACTAAAAATCAAACTCCGGGGGCGGGGGGGGGGGGGGGGAATTCGAAAAACTTCTTATTCCCCATTCTCTAACACTTACTGTGTAAAGCAGACACCGCTCTGATTAATTGGGGGGGGGGGGGGGGGAGTAAAGTGAAAATGAAGATAGTCCAAACAGTGGGTTCACATGCTTACTGAAGGCATCACTACAGCTGTCTGTATACTCTCCCTGAGATATTCTTACCTACATGCCAATGAACTTCCAAAGTAAAGTTATTACTATGTATCAATGTTACAGTCTATACTCATTTCCTCTATTTACCCACTTTTAGCAACTATTTAGAATGAAAACTCCTAAACCAGTTTGTATTTTCTTATGCCAGAGCCTGATTATACACAGATGACTGATAGCTTTTAGGTCCTCAGATTGGTTCTGATTATGCCCAGTGAAAGTCCTACAGAATTCAAGTTTACCTTTTCATATTAAAAGTAATTCGAATGAAGTTTTTTCTGTACAGTATGGACAAGCTGCTGAAGCCATCTGTACAGACAGAGATGGAATGCCGTAAAACAAGCAAGTGTTGTAAAAGACCAACACTACAGCAAAACTGGTGGAAGTTATAACATAATTGCATAATTGATGGCTAGCATTAAGTGTCCAAACTGGGTTTTGACTTAACTTTAAAGCATCTCATACACTTCAAATAAAGACATTTATTCAGGGTAAAGAAGATACCTTAGTAAAAAGTTTAACTGGATCGTATCCAGTTGATTTAGCCCACTCCTTAGTTGAAATACGTTTAATCTCACCATCCTCATTGGATGCTCGTGCTCTGGCTTCTGCTTCTGCTGGCTCCCCTATTAATAAAGCATTAACCAGTATTTTAATTCAAACAAAGGAAAAATCACATCCAAATGTTTCCCCTAGAGTCAATAACCAAAATTATGCAGGGACCATAAAATGGCTTTACTGCGCCCAACACCAGCCGAATTAGACACAGTGTGACTACTCCTGTTTGCTTCTGCAGCTCACTAATTTAACTTGATGTCACCCAATTCCTTTATTGGCAGAAGCAGTAAACAATTGTTTCCTATTCATTTTCTCCACATAGTGTTGCTATTTCATAAATCTCTAGTCATCCCCTTTTAGTAGTCTCTTTTCCTGGCTGAAGAGTCTTAGTTTGGTTAGAACTTCAACACAAAGAAAAAAAAAAAAAAAAGGTAAGCTTCCTACCTCTGGTTATTTCTACACAAAAAAATTCCATGCATACAGATGCTATTAATTTTGTGTTTCTTTCCCAGTCATATCCAGCAATCGCTATCGTGATTCCTAATAAGCAGCAGGTTGATGTTTTCATAAAACTATCTATTAACATCTTCACTGAATGAGAAAAATCAACTCAGAGACCATCACTTTATATGTAAATTTGTGAATGTTTCCCCCCTTTCACCAATGCATCATTTGCATCATTTCATATTTATCTGCACCAAATCTACCTAATGTCTCATTGCCCGGTCATTCTGTATTGTGAAGCTTTCTACTACTTTTTGCAGTTAGTCCTCATCTTTATTATTCTGAGTGACTTTGCTTAATCATGTAAGCCAAACAGCACTGGTCCCATCCCCAGTCTGAGACACTCTTCTAATCACTATTTATCTCTTTCATTTAAGTAGTTTATCCACTTCAGGATCTTCGTCCTTTTTTCTCCCCATGGCTGCTTAGCTCCCTCAGGTTCCTCACAAGAAGTTTTTGAGTGCCCCCTGCAGACTCAAAACAGCGTAAACCAAATCTGCTTGTCCACAAGTTTGCTGAATCCTTCAAAGGACCTGCAAAGCCATGCAAGGCACTTCCCTTTACAAGGGTTGCATTGACTCTTCCCTGATACACCGTGTATATCCACTGATTCTAAACAGCATTATCGCTACAGACAGTTTGCTCACTACAGACATGAGGCTACAGCTCAGGCCTTCCTGTAACTGTCCTGGTGTCTTTGTTTAAATAAGTGGCATTGTGCCCGCTACCTGCCAAGTATTCCAGCAGCCATTGTTTTAAATGAGTTTTCACGCCACTCTTTTTAAGACTCAGCTATTTCATTCTGCACTTCCTGTAGGAACAACCTGTCGGGTGATCACTATCTGATGTTCAGAGAATCTGAAGAGTCGGAGGATCCTCTAAGCTCCCTCTCCCAAGTCCATTCATCTACTGAAGGATCCAAAAGAAGCAACAATGATGCTTATTCACCTTCACAGTAACTACAGTTACTGTCCTTACAGAAAAATACTGAATAGCTACAAAAACATCACTGAAAATGGGCATATTTCCTATGTAGATTAACACTGAAGTGTTTCAGGCTAGAAGAGTTCAAACACAATCCCTGTATTTCCTTGCAATCCCTCAGCTAGGAGTGGAAAAGGCAGAGTGACTACAAATACCATTCAGTTCTCAGTCCTCAGTTCAAAAGACAAGCCTCGCAGCTGCGGGGAAGGAAGCGCTCCATCAAATCCAAATATATAGGGGGAAAAAGGCCACCCTGTGAAGATCAGTTATATTTAATTTGCACTTCAAGCTCACTTTTCACCTCAAGTTTCTGTGCACATGGGGAGGACCGTTTGCTGCAGAGGGAACAGGAGTCTCCACACAGATACAAGCCTATTCATCTAAATCATGTATCTTACACCTGGATGTGCTAACTGGAACTTTATGATGAGTGTGTTGATTGTGTTCCTCACAGCTATTCTACCCACACTGTCTGAGAACAACTAGTGAATGCCAGTGACCCATCTTACACTGTATTACAAAGTTTTCACAACAGCTGAAGTGATCATTTTAATGTTTTAGACTGCCCACAAGAGCCACAGTTCTGACAAGTGAAACTATTAAACTGTTGGCATTTTGAAGAGTATTTTTTGCACATTCCCCACATAAAAACATCTGGTATGCACTATGCATCAAGTTAACTAAAAACCACTGAAATTATTTAAAATATCTAATAAGCAGCAGTAGGAGGGAACTAAATTACACACAGTGTACATGAAGTTCTGTAAGGGAAACTATTGTTAACACACTCCAAACTCTTGTTGTCCAAGGGTACAGTAAATGGAATCCTCTTAAAAGAAAATGGAGCTGACCTCTCTAACCTTAAGAAATGTACAGAAACAAGTCATTATCTCTGAAATAGAACATTTCAGTAACAGGGTAAGCTACCAGCTTATATCACACTCACAGGCAGCTTCAGGATCAGCTCTGTCAGGAGACACTTCTTGATCAGCATCTTCTTCTCCAAACAGCTGGCTATATAATAATTAAGAACAACACCACAATGCTAGAATTTCATCGTATCTGGTTAAAGACTGAAATATTTGCTAACAGATATATATCCATTTTAGAATTCTTGCTATCGGAGTGCCACTTCATACATTGCTTTTTAAATTGTTGGGATTCATCACATGTGGACTTAACATTGACAACACAAAATGTCCAACACAAAAAATTAATTTAGCAAAACAGTTCTGTATAACTCACTCAACAGTTCACCTAGCCTTACATTTATACCGCAGTACTGAATGCGTTGCTTATAACCCTCCGAGATCCCAGCAAACTTTACATCTGTTAATACATGCATTAAACTGAAAAATGTGTTAACTTCACACAAAGGTGAAGAATAAAGTAACCTCAACCTACACTGCTGTGCCAAACTACTCTGCCAGATTTTCTGTGATAAGAGTAAGGCTTAAGTACTAACCAACGTTCCATATTTGCATTAAAAGAAAAAAAAAAAACCACCCCAAAAAACCCACCCCAAAACCCAGGTCAAAGAACTGGAGTTTTTTGCTATAATCCACAGTCATTAAAAACAAACCAAAACCAAAACCAAACCAAACCAGAAAAAGTGTGTGTCCACTTTATTTCTCTACCTGTAGGTTTAGAAACCAGAAGAGTGAACCACAGTACCTATTTGCTTTTTTAAAAAATCACTTACTTAAACAAATACTTAGCCCACACAATGCAATGGATGGGTTCCGATGGCGTATTTCGGATTGTGCAGCCTGGAAAAGTCTTCTGAGTTGGTTTAGGATGACATTCATAACATTCTGTCACTCCCTGGTGAAAAGTGAAATATCTACTTGTCACACTGTCAATGCTACTGATAGTATATGCTACTACCAGATGAACTGTAACTGTATCTCAAAACACCCAACTCCCTGTTGTCTAAAATAGCCAATGATTTAAACTTAAAGTGACAAGAGTAATACACAACCTAACCTTTTTAATAACCGTTACTTGTCCAAGGTAGCCTGCAGTTCCACTCTCTATAAGAGGAACATCAGCAGCCAGACACATTCTGTTCACATGGTTACGGGCAGCTGCAAATCAAGAGTTTTTAAAGAAAAATTTTAGTAATTAGGAAAAAAAAGTTTTACTTCTCCAAATAGCCTCCTATGCAAATATTTATCCTTAATCTGTCTTATTTCATTATAAAGCACCACGCCTTTTTCACAAAGTCCATTTTCCAATGAACACAAAATCATAGAATTGTTTAGGTTGGAAAAGACCTTTAAGATCATCACGTCCAACCATTATATCAACACTATTATATACATATATTAAATATATCAACACTATTAAATACAGCAAACTCAACTGAATGAAGTTACATATGTACACATAATACTCATCAGTTCCCATAAAGCAGCAACATAGCAGTTAATGTTTATTTTCAAAACACCTGTAAAAGTACTAACTACCCTCTCAAGTTTCTAGTAAAACACACAAGCATTAGTTGAACTACAGATGGGCTAAAAGGATACTTGTTATTTAACTGACATTGCAGAAGTACTAGGAGCAGAACAGATTAAATTTCTGTTTCTATGAACAAGCAATAGTATTTCCTCTCCAATATAAAATCATAGTGAAAACTTCACCTCTGTTATCCAGAGCATTCATAACCAACGTAAACTGGCGGAAGAACTCTACGTTATAGTCAGGGCTACAGAAAAGAAAAACAATACTCAAAATGGCACATCAAAGTTGTTGGTTATTATGCCACAACAGAAACTATACACATGCAAAGGGTGGGCTGAGGTTCATGTGATAAATTACACATATTATAAATTTACTGCTAGCCTTTAACTGCCCCATTTGTCTTCTGCCCATTTGTCTAAAGCTGGGCAAAAGCATGAATTTTATGCTGCTGGAAAGAAGCTATCGCAATTAGTACTAATTTGACCAATGAAACAGGCAGACAACGAAAAAGTGATTCTACTGCTCTGACCTAATGAGTAAATTGGCTGAGCTGTGGGTAACTGACCTTAAAAACCATCAGCTGAGGCTAAAACGTGCACACTGTAATTACCATAGCTCATCAGACTGTTGATAATTCATTATACTGTGATAGCTCAATTGGTTTTGATTGTGCCTCCATACCCTTAGGAGCCAAGACATGGGATTTTAAAATCATCTTGACACTTTAATATCTTCACGTTGCATTTTTCTGATTTAAAGAAGAAGGTGGCAAAGAAGAGACAGCGAAGAGGAAACAGGATTAACGGTTTTACAGTTTCAGAAGGATGCAATGAGTCAGTGTTTCAGTAGCTACTAACAACATCAGAGTTCAAACCTTAGTATTACCGAATATCAACTTCGAAGAAACTGAACAAATGTAAATTAAAACATGGGAAACAGCTAATGAAAATCTACATAATCTTGTACTCTATTTATTGGTTATGGATCATAAAGATTAAATTTTAACAGTTTGGGGCGTATATGAATGATACTCAGTTACCTGCACACACACACAAAGGACTTCTTTTTTTTTTTTTAAAATCACAGGCTCAACATTCACATTTATTTTAATCTAATTATTGCTCAAGACATCAGGGCATCCTTACAGTGTAGAAACTTATATAGTAAATGTTGCTAATAAAACTAGAAATAGACACAAGCAAATGACTACAGCTTACTACCAGAGCTTAAGACAACTCATGCAAAATCCACACTCCCTCTCAGGTGTGTGGTAGTCTCATATTTACAGCTATTTCTTCTTACTGCGGTAGCCTTGTAAAATATCTTAAAGCACACCATCGTAGCATTTAAATAACACAGTACTTGCAAATCAAAACATGTAATTAGAGCTTAAAAACAAACATACTTCATGATGCTATCATGGTAAGCTATAATATTAGCTTCTGGATAAAACTGTAACACGCTTTCCTTGGCAACCTAGAAATAAAAAAAAAACAAAAACAAAAAAACCACTTATTATTTTTTCCTTCCTTCTAAAGATAGACTCGATACCAGTTGAGTATCAAGTAAGTTGACTACCTTAAGAGATTTAAATACTTCTATAATGAAATGTTGTGGATAGCCATGATCAACCAACCAACACTTACCTCTTCACAGCAGAAACAAAATTGTGGCATGTTTCTAACACTGTCCGTAAAATAACACTGAGTAAGTAAGGCTTGAGCTTTGACTTTTTCCTCACCTGTGATTTTGATCTTCCAACATGCTTCTTTTGAAACAAAAACTGCCTGTTGAGATTGCTGACATCAATAGTATCCAAATCAATCTATAAGCACACAAGAGACAACCATTTCACTTTTACAGAAATAAAAGGAACAAAATCATTAACAGAGTTTGAAGCAAATGCAGTTGACGAAAATGCATGAACTTTACAGATGCCTTTTCAGACCTGCATACAGGTATCACATCTGCACCATAGCAACTGCAGAGGCACAAGTGATCGCCTAACCACCTTCAGGAATCCATACATTTAAAATAATTACTGACAATGGAACCATGCGTCAAAAATTAAGGGCTACATGACAACAAACTTTCTGAAGAAAGAATCCCTACAAAAAATGCGCATGAATTTTGAGATATGTGTGCACACTAGTCAGTAGAAAGTCAATAACTGATTGTCCTGTTTACCATAGGATAAAGATTTTAGTGAGAATTCATCAGGAGCACAGCATACAAACTCAGAGGAGATGCTGCAGAAATCGGTCTAGATAGGTCCAGTCAGACTCTACACAGGACTAACCGCCCTGAACGCTGGCTCTGTACCACGCTTCCCCAAGGCCCAAGAAAGGCTACTCAGCAAACTAATTAGTACTTCTACTTTATATTTGAACATGGCTTTGAGCAACTGAATCAGTAAACTAAGGGCTGCATTCTCATCTAATTCATATGCTGCAGGGCAAAAGCTTTTACTGTTTGTCACCAGGACTAACTGCTTAAGTGCATATTAAAAAATTATGAAGTCTACTTAGAAAAAAAAAAATCCAATCACGCAGTCAAGATGTTTAAAAACATATACTACAGAACATCTGTGATGTACAACCTCAAAGGATGCCATGACTGTAATTCCCCTAACAGCCATGTTTCTATTTATTAATATATACACATGAACATCATAATTTCCAATGTCTTTACCACCCACCACAAGAATTAAGCAGATTTAATTAGAACTTTGAGAAGATTTAGTCCTGCCTTTGTTGCCGCTACTTTTCCATTAATTAAACAGTTTCACTGATCAACAACTCCTTTTAGAAGTCCTCTCCTGTCCCTAACATTTTTAACTAGGAGGGGAGGGAGATAATTTTTCTGAGCCTCAGAGGTATTTCTCAAAAATTCCCATAGATAATGCTGACACACTCAACATAGTAATGCTTTCAGCTATATGGAAAGTACTATCAGACTGACTGTGCCATGTGAAGTTTAAACATGACCTACTGAGTGTGTTAATTTTATTAACCAAACTTGAATAACAGAAAGAGTATGCCACACACTTCTCACTGAAGATCCTTTGCATGAGACCCAAGCTCCAAGATTAAACCTCCTGTTTTCTGAAGGGAATATTTTTAATTTAAGGATTAAGTTTTAGTATACTAAGAACTGTAATAGCTAAAATTTTATTTAAATGCTAAATAAAAGCACGTGTGGATATAGAGCAAACAGAAAATATACAATGTTTTAGAAATGTATTATAAAGCAGAAACTGTTAATCTTTATGACTCATAGTATCCTAGTAATTACCCGCGGTCTTGTATCTTTTCATGAAAATGGTATTTTTATGAAAACACATTTCTACCTCCTTTCCTTTCTTGTAAGACACACTCAGAAAGCTTGCTTAGTCCAAAGCTAAAAAGTCCAAGAACCTCAAGTTAAAATGATTAAGTGCATAATTCTGTTAAAATTTCCACCACCCAGAAAGCTTTTAGTATTTTAACTGAAGATAACAAGTGACATAAGCTACAACTGAAAACAGTACTACCAAGGCCAAAAGAAGCAAAGAAAGTTTTTCTCCAAAGAGAATACTTGAGAACATTAGACCTCAACAGAAGCTTCAATCTAGCAAAGAATGATCAGAATTTAACAGTTCTCTTATTAAAATAGCTTTTACACTGCTCCTATTTCTGTAAGTTAGAAGGAAAGGCCTCAGAACTTCCTAAGAATATATATTCATGTTCTTAATTCAGACTTGGATTTTGAGTAATTTGATTTTGTTCTTCATTCATGAGGACAATGGCACTGCCTTTCAACAAAGTATACTTAATGAAATTACATATCTGTGACTCGTCTGGTATTCAAAACTACTAGAGTTTTTTTTTTTTAGTATTAATATTTTGTTTAAAAAAATATTTCACAACTTATAAAAGATATTTTCAGGTGTTCAAGTTTGTTAGTATTTAATAACCAAGGAAAACCCTCAACAATATCACAAACGTTGATAAAAGCAATTTATTCTCCTAATTGCAAATTTCCTCTTTGCATAACAATCCTTTTTGCTCTTGCCTTGTCTTTTGCCCACCCACACCGTATGTTATCAAAATGTTACTGTCTTGCATAAAACACTGCCTATGATATTTTTAAATGAAGATGGCCCTGATCCAATGTGTATTTAAGTTAATGGAGTCCAACCAAGTCAGCCTTGAAAGACAATACAAAAAAAAAAAAAATCAAACTGTAAGTGTAACAATAAGCATAGCCCAATGACTAACTGGAAAATCAGGAGGTATTAAACTCCTTCTATCCTAACAGACTGCAGAGTACACAAATGACATAGTAAGGCAGAAAACGAGAGGTAAAAACAGTGCAGAAAATGTGGCTTCCACTCTTCTGCATAGGTTCACTTCACCAGTACGGTGTTAAAATTGGATAGGCTCTCAGTGGCAGACTCAAATGAAAGGGACAATCTGCAATTACACTTAAGCATATCCTACAAGTTTTAAAAAGTATTTCTGTAGAAAGGCCTGAGCTGTATGAATAACAAGGCAAACCAGTAGCTGTACTCTTCTACAAGCTGATATAGTTTTAGATAAAAGCTGTTTCTAATATGCTTTGCTCAACTAGTCTGACTGTAGAAACAAACTTCTTCCAGTTTGTCATACAAAACTCGGAGATGTGACTCCTGGCCAGGCATGCACAAGTAAAAACGTATTCAAGGAAAGAGACCTGTGCTCTCGCTGGATTTGTACTCCCGTAATTTCTTAAAACCATATGCTTTTCATAACTACAATAAGAAATTAATAAAGGTCTGGAAACTAGGTAATCAGAGTTTTGCCAATAATACTTCCCTCTATCCCGTTTTCATTACCACCCTCTCAATTCTGCCCTTCCCATACACATTCAGAGATTAGTTATCAGGAAGCAAAAGTGAAAGCAACAGCCCGCGGGAAGCTATCGTGACCGGACTTCTAAGACTGACAGTTTTGCAACTCTGTATCTAAAAATACAGTTCTCCTCCCACGTATTTTGGGTTTTCGCCGCAATCCATCAGCGGCCCATTATCCACGGTATTAGCAAAGGCGGCGTTAGGCAAAGCTCGGACCCCTACGAGCCATCGCCGGGCAGCAAACATGGCACACCGCCGCCTCCCAGATTTCATCTACGGGCTCCCAGGGAGGCGCAGCCGCTCCTCCGCCGAGCGACGCCTGCTCCCGCCGCCGCCCCGGGCAGGCGGCCCGACCTCCGCGGGGAAGCCCGCCCTCTCCCCCGGCCGGCGCCGGCGCCGGCGCCCGCTCCGGCGGGGAGCCCGGCCACCGCCGCTCGGGGCGGCCCCGTCCGAGGCGGCGGCGCGGCGGGCGCCCGCAGGCCGCGGCCCCTTTGTGGCGGGGCCCGTCCCCCGGCGGCAGGCGCGGCGCGGCGCGGCAGCCTCGCCCGGCAGCTTTGGCGGGCCGGGAGCAGTTTGAAAACACGCAGACAATGCGGCTGCCGGGAGGGGCCGCGCCGCCACAGCGCCCCCGCGCCCGCCGCGGCCCCGCCGCCCCGGCCCGCCTCGGGCCCCCGGCCCGCCTCAGCCCCCCTTCCCGCCTCAGCCCCCCCACCCTTCCCCGCCACCCCGCCCCGGCCTCGGCTGCGCCGCCGCCCGCCGGCCCCTCATCCGCCCCGGCCTCGGCCCCGGCCCGCACCACGTCGATGTTGCTGAAGCCGGTGAGCACCAGGTCCTTGAGGAGCTCGCAGCCGATGCCGCCGGCTCCCACCACCAAGAGCCGCGCCTGGGCCACGGCCTCCGCCAGCTCGCTGCGCAAGGGGCCCGACACCGGCACGGCCATGACGGCGGGCGAACAACGGCGGCGGGCAGAGGCAGCGACTCCGCGCGGCTCCCCTCAGCCGGGCCGCACTCCGGACAGCGAGCCCGGGCGAGACCAGAGCGGCGGCCGCCCGCCTGGCGCGCAGCGCCCCCTCCCGGCGGGGAGGGCCTCGGCCCTCTCCCGCGCACCGCCCAGGAAGGCCGCGGCGGGGCCGCACCTCGGCCGGGACGGGACGCGGCGGAGGAGCCGCCGGTTCGAGCCCCGCTCCCGCCGCCGCCGGGCCCGCCTCGGCTGCCGGCGGCCCGGCTCCGGGGGCGCTGCCTGGCGGGAAAGGCAGCCCTCGCCCGCCTGCTGCAGCCGCCGGCGCGGCCAGGGCTCGGCCCACAAGCTGCGCGCTGCGGGCTACCTGCCACAGCCGGGGAAAAGAGCCAGCCGAGCGCCCGCGGGCAGCGCTCGGGGCCTGGCGCAAGGCTTTCATATACATTAGCCCCAGTTAACTGACTCCCCTCTACAAGCTGACATGGCAAGCTACAATTCTTCCTTACAAAAAGTAGTTTTGCAAACACGTTCCATCATTTCAGCTCCCCCCCCCCCCCCTTTTTTTTTTTCTTTCAACCCACACTTTCAGTGCGTTAATTTATGCTGCAGCATTAAACCTGTACAAAAAGCTTTAAGGACACTTACTTAAATTACTCCTCCATTAAGTCAATTAAAATACTGCAATTTAGCCTAAACCAACAGGGAACTCCACAGAAGAATTTAGACTGCTTTAACTAACGCAGCACAAGTCGCCTGCGAGCACCAGACTGCGGTAACAAGGCAGGTGCTGCACCTACCAAATCACGCCGTACCTGCGGCGCTAACAAAAACCCCACCTTTTCTCCTTCCAAAGCAACGTGACTCTCGGCGCTCATTTAGCCGTGCCAATGCAACTTATCCTTCGCTGGAAAAACACACAGAAAAGCTTCACCATAGGGAGACTGTAGTGACAGCAAGGCCCTTTCAGCCACTGCCCACTGAATTTCTAATCTGGGATTAAAACAAAGCAGATCTGTATTTTACAATCAAGCTTACATTAAGTTCTTCACCGCTAGTAGTTTCTAAAAACTGGATCCTGTTTGGCTGATGAATGCTAACAGTATAACTAACTGCAATAAGACAAACTTTCCCCTTTACTTTCCTCTCCAAATGTTGTGTAACTAGAATCATGAAACTATCTCAACACTTAAATTTCCATGTGTAACCATGCAAGTTTTCTGTCACCACATTTTAGAGGCATGCTAATACATACTTCTTGGAAATAATGTCATCAAATGAATTTCCTTTTTACCACATCTGAGGAAAATTGTTGCATAATTATACGCTTTCACCTGTAGTAAAAAAAAAAACCCAACAGACTTTCCATCTATGCGGAGAAATAGAATTTATTTAAATAATCTCTGATCTGGGTCTTCTTGTACAAAAATAAATTCTTCAAGAGGGGTTTGATGATTCGTTGGCCAACAGCTTCTCTCACATGTGTAAACTATAACAGTTCCAAATTCCACTGACAGATCTAAAAACAAAGCAATAAAGGTCTGTAATGTAAAGGTATGAAAAGTGACATAACTGGGGGCTATTGCTTATTGCTATACTTCAATCTTCGCCAATTCAGAAAGTATTTTTCATATTCAGTCTCCTACACAAATAGCATTTTCTAATTTTAAAGATTTTAAAGCAAGCTGACTCAGAATTTTCAAAGAGCTTAAGTGTCTGCAATCTTATCTGACAATATTTATTATTTTCCAAGGCCTCATTTAAGAGGCAATAAAGACAAATTACTCCCAAGATCATGGACTTATCTATATTGCTGTTATTAAAGCTCACTAGTGAGCAAATGAAGTTGCAATCATAGAGTCTCCATAAACCAGAGTTGTATCTTTTGCTTAGTGAAATCTGTAATGGAAACAAGAGTGGGTTCTACGTAAGATGATCACTGTAGTTAGGCACATCAGTGCGTGTGGTTAGCAAGAAACAATCCAAATCGCAGTTCACTAAACTATACCAAGAAGGTGACTGTTTCTAGTATTCATTCAGCTAAGTCAAAGGTCAACACCTGAATCACTCTGGAGCATGCTGACCAGCGCTGGCATGAGTTGAAATTCAAATACTCTGTTGCTTCCACAGTTACTGCAGGCTGGAATACCTTTGTTAATGTTGGCTGGAGGACATGTTATGAATAAAGGCTGGCCGCCCCAAGAGTATCTAAGAGAAGAAAGGAAAGAAGTAATTACTTTTTTTGTATCTTAATTTCCTATGAAAACTTACATGCTGCCAACAGTGTTCAGGATTCTCTGAAACCTCTGAATTTGCTTGAAGTAGAAAACATTGTTATGAGCCAGAATCGTTGCCTGAGCTTCAGATGAGTCATTAAACAAAGAATAATGATGGGGAGGGGGAAATACTTGGAAGGTCAACACTTGGAAAGTCTTAAGGGAAGAGCTGGATTTAAAGGAGACAAATGCTTTGAATTGACACCTCCAAAATATGCTGTACCTGACTCATTTAATTAAGCAAACTACACTTTCCTGAAAAACAGAATCCTAACCAGTGGCAGTTAAAGATATTCAATATAGAATAGGTCTCAAAACCACTGTAGTTATGTCACAGAACTGATGTTTTATTTATAAGAGCTATCATACCTCCACAACTAACAGGAAGCCAAGATCGAAGACTGCTTCCACTGAATGCCAAGCAGGGAATTCTGTGCTGTACTGAAAGCTCAACAGAGATCTGGCAGCCCGGGAGAAATGGGGGCCCAACAGGCATACTCGCAACACCCATGAAAGGGAAAGGGAGGGCTATGTAAAGATTATAACTAGTGATAGTCATAGGGAACACCAGAGGTGATGTTTTAGAAGAATGGAAAATTCAAAGAGCGTAATACTGCAAAATGACAGATCCAGTGAAAAAAAGTTGTCTGAAAATGTTACTTGCACTCTGCATTAGTACATTTTCTGTATAATCTTTGATAGATAATGAATGTTTCTAATGTTTCTTATCTGTGTAACCAGCCCCTCAGACTTTACATCCTCATCAAAAAGCTACCAGTTAGTTCCACCTGTTTCTGGAAACTTGATAAACAAAGGTCCTGTCACAACACTGGGACAGCTTCACCAGATAGGCTGCACTGGACTCTCTGGAACAAGGAAGTTAAAAACTAACACTTGGTATGGTCCATGAAAACCATGTATATTATCTGGTACTACAAACAATTTATGATTTGAACTGTTTGTTATACTTTCATTCACAATTAACTCCTCTTTCGGGAAAGTAGCTGCTCTGAGGTGGAAACTCCTTTTGTTCTAGGAAAAGCAACAGATTTACAAGAACTGAAGACTGCAGGGTCCCGAGGGGTAATCACAATAAGCTGCAGAACTCCTCAGGCTTTAAAACAAATAATTTCTTACTTCAGTAACATCTCAAGGACTGAGACATAAGCAATTACAATAAGGTACAAAATTTCAGAGGAGCAGATAGCCCTGGAAATCTACCACAACAGCATACCACTGTGTATTATACTTCCATCTTAAAACTCTCTTGAAAACCTCTATGCCTGGATTTCAGTGAGTCTTCAAAGACAGTCTGGGTCTGTTCTCATCAGGTCTTATGTTGAAGAAAGTCTCCCATAGCCAGATCTGGGGTCTCTGGTCCTGCTTTGCTTCTCATCTACTTATACTTTGATTAAAAAAGCCCAACGAGGGATTTAAGTGACCATACAGGCATGGTAACAGCCGTCCTAGCAATTTCTTTTTATTAAGAAACAAAAATATACAACTATTTCCAATGAAACGGTTTATTTTGATGTACCAACAATCCATGTCTATGCTCTGTATCTCCCTGTTACAACCAGATGATCAACATACCTTAGAATCTGTTCAGGACACACAGATATTCTTTTCATAAATTTATGGAATGTGCGGTCCCTGCTTTTGACTTCACTCTTCTCATATTTTTCATTATCACCTTCAACTGCAAAACTATAAGAAAACAAGAAAAGAAAGAAAATTTCCAATAAGGTTTTCAGTACGGTATGCATGCTTTAAAGAAGCAATGGTTACTATTCATTCACATTAAATTATACTAAGTACACTGAAAAAAAAATACATGTTAAATTAAGAGGTAATTCCTGTTTGAGGTTGCAAGTGAACATTTTGCTTCTAGTTCTTCAGTTTCTGGTAGCTTACAATTACTAACGGCATTTCAAACTACCACGAGATTCAAATCCACCAGATACCTGCTTATTCCTTAAAAAAATAATTCCCTTAGTAACTTCTCAGTTTTTCTAGTTTTTAAGTTATGATGTTGTCTTTTAAAATTTTTAATTAAGTGTAATTAAAGTTCTACAATTCTATAAAGGTCAATAAAATTCAATAGGAACACCACCGCTACTAAAAAGTGTTCTATGCAGATTCTGCAATTGACAGTAGCTTTAGTTATCAAAAAATTCAATGTTGTCCACAATTCAGGAAAAGTCACTGTACATGTTAATATAATCAAAAGAGAAATGGTCTGGGTGTAAGTGCTCACTGCGATCACCTAAGTTAATACTGAAAATATTTTCAGTAACTACGTTCAAAAACTGTTTTTCAGACAACCTTTACAAAATCTTCAGGAGTTTTACCATCATCCCAGTTTCTAGTCAAAATCCCTAAGTAAATAAACTCTTAAAAATGCAACTGGAATATAAGAAAAACTTTAGCCTTGTAAAGAAAAAAAAGAGTCAAATGTCACAATATAAACTCATGCTATTTAGCATAAGATACTGTTTAAAACACACTGGTTGGTTTCAGAGATTGATGGTCCACTGCTCTATCTGGAGCCCAAGGACATTCCAACTGCTCAGTCACTCAGAAATAGATGCATCTCCAAATAACTCAAAATTTGACAGAACTGGGTGCATTCTTATGTTCTTCCAGCAAAATACTACACACCAATGATTCCTGAAGGACTGTCCTGGTTTTGGCTGGGATAGAGTTAATTCTCTTCCTAGGAGCTGGCATAGTGCTGTGTTTTGGATTTAGGATGAGAATAAAGTTGGTAACACACTGATGGTTTAGTTGTTGCTAGGTAGTGCTGACAGCAAGTTAAAGACTTAGCAGTTTCCCATGCTCTGCCAGGTGCACAAGAAGCTGGGAGGGGGCACAGCCAGGCCAGCTGACCCGAACTGGCCAAAGGGCTATTCTATACCATACAATGTCATGCTCAGTATGGAAACTGGGGGGAGTTCGCCCAGGGGTAGTGACTGCTGCTTGGGGACGGGCTGGGCATCAGTCGGCAAGTGGTGAGCAACTGCATTGTGCATCACTTGTTTTGTATATTCTTTTATCATTATTATTATTATTATTATTATTACTTTCTCTTCCTCTGCTGTCCTATTAAACTGTCTTTATCTCAGCCCACAGGTTTTTTTTCCCCCAGATTCTCTCCCCCAACGCACTGGGGGAGGTGGGTGGAGGGTGAGAGGCTGTGTGGTACCTAGTTGCCGACTGGGGTTAAACCATGACAAGGACCCACTTACAAACAAAAAACATTCAGATTTAGTGAGCATCAGATTTAGATTATCAGTCAGCATACAGGAAACTACATAATCCCTTCAGTTTCAGCATGAAATCCAGACTTGTTCTCACCTTTCTGACATCAGCTGTTCCAAATCAACACCCTCTCTCTGCTGATACTCCTTCAATAGCTTATCTGCATGAGCTGTATCAAGGAAACCAGTGTAGTCTTCCTCATCCACAACACTAATGTAAAAGGGCTGGAACACAGGAGCTGAACTAGATGTTGCCATTACCATTCCCTCACTGACTGGAGGATGCGTATTCAGGGAACCTGACCCATCCGCAGCTTCAGACAAGCGAAGCTGTTGGAACTGGGATGCACACTCCACCTCTCTGGACAAAGAGCTGCTCATCGCTTCATTTAAGCCAAGCAGCTGAAGGGAGGCACACGCAGGAGATTCCGCTCCATCACAGACTCCCCAGTCATCGGCTTCATCACACCAGTCCTTTGCAGCAAAGTTCGATTCTTGTTTCTGAGAAGGGGAAAAAAACCCAAAAAACCAAACAAAAATCCCCGTTGTCAAGATCAGCTACCCTAACACACTTCAAATACGGTTTCATAACATAAGAAAACTAAAACCTTAAAACCTTAACCTAATGCTTAGTGTTATTTTGCCTATTTTCCTCACAGTGGTAGTTACCAGCATACCCACATTTACTTTTCACAGCAGCAGTTATGGCAAAAAACACCTCATGCTGGAGAAAGGGAACAAGAATTCACTGGCTTTTCAAATGGCCTTTGTACATCGTGTTGCCATACCTTGGCTACTGGCATGACCACTGACAGCTAGTTTGGGTATGTTTATCTGGATAGAATACGGAGGAAAATAATAACAACGACAACAACAATACCATCATTTTATCAGAGTATAAGATCATTTACCACACCCCAAAATTTCATATTGCAAATGCACCAGCTGAATAAACACTTTCAGCCTGTCATCACTAGTCTGATAGCCATCCTCCTCTTTCAATCTTAAGCCAACATGCAGTTTTTCTTCACAAGCAAAAATACCACAAGTATATTAACAATAACTGAGCCAGATTAATTAAAACTGATGATAAATTTTTTTAAATCTATTTAAATTAGAAATTAAAGAAAACATCTTAAAAAGCCAAACCTAAACAGTATAGCTCAATCATTTAAAGTTGAAAAATAAAGTTTAGGTAGTTCAAGTAATTAAAAGTATTAGATATCAGTTTTGACCATACAGTTGGATTGCAGTCTCCACTTTAAAAGAAGCCTAACGTAGATCACAAACAAGAAGTTAACCTTCCAGTAAATAACGTGTAGTACTCACGGTGTCAAAAATTCCAGGACCATGACTTCTCACGTGACCACATGCATGACTCAAAACTAGCACATAGCACAGCTTCTTGAGAGAGGTTACGGCTACTTAAACGAGTACATGCGAGTGTGAAACTCATCCGACGCGACCGCGTTTTAATTTCACCCCCCCCCCCCCCCCCCGCCCCAGCGCCGCACTTGGCACAGCGCTCCGAAACAGGGGGCACAACCCAGGAAGGCCGCTTGCAGCTCGCACCTGGTTTACGCTGTAATCTGCCGCTTCCTTCTCTTGCGCCTGCAGATACTGGGAGCGCAGCACCTTCCAGCTTTAACGTGCCGTGTAAAAAAAAAGAACAAAGAGAGAGCAGTAAGGCAGCAGGCCCTGGGAGCGAGGAGGCACTTGCCAGGCGCGGGCGAGCGCAGGCTGGGCCCGGGGACGGCGCGCCGCGCCCTCACCTGCGGGCCGCTCCCCAGCAGCGCCGCCCGCCGCAGGCGAAGACGTTGGCGAGGCGGTGGGAGGGCGCCCCCTGCAGCGGGCAGTACACCTGCACCAGGTGCGCCAGCGCCCCGCCGCACACCCCGCAGCGCGGACAGCCCGGCCGCACGGACGGCACCCAGTCCTGAAAGACGAAGAGCACGGGCGCCGCTGGAGACGCTCCGAGGGCGCCCGGCGCCTGGACCGGCCTGCGGGCTGCGAGAGCCCTCCGGGCACGGCCCCTCCCGCCCCGTCCAGTCCCGGCCCTACCGCGGAGCCGCCCAGCTTGCTGGTGGCCCAGGCGGGGGCCTGCCCGCCCCCTCGGCACGGCCCCACCATGGGGGCGTCGCGGAGCCCCAGCAGCACGGGCGGCCCAGCCGCCATAGCAGCGCCGGCCCGCCCGCCCGACTACGGCGGCCGCCAGCGGACACGCGCCGCCGGATCGCTCACACCCTCCCCCCCCACCGCGGGCGGGGGCGCGCGTGTGCGCATGCGCGCGGGGCCGGGCGGCCACGGCGACACGAGGCGGGGCCCGGCCCGGCCCGCAGGGGGGGCAGCTCGGACACCGGCAGCGGGGGCAGCTCGGTCACCGGCAGCCGGGGCAGCTCGGTCACCGGCAGCCGGCGCAGCTCGGTCACCGGCAGCCGGGGCAGCTCGGTCACCGGCAGCGGGGGCAGCTCGGACACCGGCAGCGGGGGCAGCTCGGTCACCGGCAGCCGGGGCAGCTCGGTCACCGGCAGCGGGGGCAGCTCGGTCACCGGCAGCCGGGGCAGCTCGGTCACCGGCAGCGGGGGCAGCTCGGACACCGGCAGCGGGGGCAGCTCGGTCACCGGCAGCCGGGGCAGCTCGGACACCGGCAGCGGGGGCAGCTCGGTCACCGGCAGCCGGCGCAGCTCGGTCACCGGCAGCGGGGGCAGCTCGGTCACCGGCAGCCGGGGCAGCTCGGTCACCGGCAGCGGGGGCAGCTCGGACACCGGCAGCCGGGGCAGCTCGGTCACCGGCAGCCGGGGCAGCTCGGTCACCGGCAGCGGGGGCAGCTCGGTCACCGGCAGCCGGGGCAGCTCGGTCACCGGCAGCGGGGGCAGCTCGGTCACCGGCAGCCGGGGCAGCTCGGTCACCGGCAGCCGGGGCAGCTCGGACACCGGCAGCGGGGGCAGCTCGGTCACCGGCAGCGGGGGCAGCTCGGACACCGGCAGCCGGGGCAGCTCGGTCACCGGCAGCCGGCGCAGCTCGGTCACCGGCAGCCGGGGCAGCTCGGTCACCGGCAGCGGGGGCAGCTCGGACACCGGCAGCC
Source organism: Pelecanus crispus (assembly GCF_030463565.1). NCBI lineage: Eukaryota > Metazoa > Chordata > Aves > Pelecaniformes > Pelecanidae > Pelecanus > Pelecanus crispus. The sequence goes on from NC_134650.1 coordinate 38,029,268, forward strand.
GGGGCAGCTCGGACACCGGCAGCCGGGGCAGCTCGGTCACCGGCAGCCGGCGCAGCTCGGTCACCGGCAGCCGGCGCAGCTCGCCCTCGGCGCGGTGCTTAGGCAGGCGTGGGATTGCTCGCCCCTGCCGAGCACGGCCAGCCCCGCCCGGCGCTTCCTGACGGTGCCGCTGAGCCTCAGCTCCTGGTCCGCAGCACCGGCGGCGGCAGGCGGGGAGCTGCAGGGAGCGGGCGAGGCGAGCGCTGCCGCCCCGCCGTGCCTCTCCGTGCCCAGAGCGGTGGCGGAGGCCGTTCCCGTGCTAGGGGAGCTTCGCATGAATACGCGTTCCAGAACTGGCTCCAGATAAAGGTGATCCTGGAAGAGCATGAGCCCACTACTCTACAAGAATACAAAAATTCCTTATCTTACTAGAAATGTTTTTATCTTAACCGTACTCAAGTACAAATGATGAGTAAGCAAATTCTTTAGCAAACCCAGATACCTGCCAAGAAGGGCTTTCCAAGTACAAAACCAACGTCATCTGCATTATTTGATTTTACAGTTGTTTTGAACAATTTAGTTGAACTTGGTTGATGCTGAAATTCATAAAAGTACACTGGATTTTCTAATAGACAAAACAAGCAATCAAAACTCAGAGCTGGTGCTTCAGTGTTACTTGTTAAAGCTCCACTGGGAAGCAAGAGGTTTGCAGGAGCTCCGAGGGGAATTACATTGATTACTGCCGACCAGGTACTACCGGTCGGCAATGCCTGCTGTTTTGCATATGTGGAAAACACACAATTTGAATATATTGTGAGTTTTCACAGTATTATCTCAAACTCATGGCTCCATTCCCTTCTGGGATAGGTTGTTCTCTTCAGACACATGTAGTGTCTCCTGGAGCTCGGGAACCCACCGCGGGGACCCTGCACAGATGGACCCTCTGCAGATCCTGAACTGCAACCTAATGCTCCCCCATCTGGCACTTAGTTCAAGGACACCACAGTACATGGGGGAATTCTGCTGCAGTGTCTGTATCCAAGAAAATGAAGGGGGAAACAAGGCAGACACTAGTCCAGATCTGAGGTACCAACCCTACCTAGCTAAAAGTCAATTAGCACTTAAATTAAAATTGCCTCTTACTGTGAAAGACTCTGTGCTCTTTAATGCTCGAATGCTACATTTTTGTCCACTTCTTTTGCAAAAAGGAGGATATTTCAGCACCTGCAGAGTAAAAAGAATGTTTTCTGTGAGCCCCTATGTTCCTGAATAGTTAATAAATCAATGCATAACTAAAAGGCGTTATATGCATCTTACAGTTGGAAGCAGAAATCCAAATCCATGGTTCATTACCCATGACCCATTATGTACGGGACTGCATTTATCCTTTTTTCAGCTAGCAGCAGTGATGGGGTTTTAGGAAAAAATGTACTGTCCACAACTGCATCAATAAAGAGAGAATGCTGGAGAAAAAAGTACCCTTTTGTTATTTACATATTGGTTTTGCTTGGAAAGATAATTCAGCTTTCTTAGTACTCACCTAAAGAAATCACGCAAGTGACCTATTTTTAGTTACAATATATAATGTCAAAGGTAACTAAGTTTCAGGCTGTGTTCTGAGTTTCTCTTCCATAATTTTAGTACCGCACAAGAATTCAGTACTGAACGCTCAAGACAGAGAGTGACTTCTTGACCAGTTTCTAACTCCAGCTTCTTAGGGTTGGATGAGTAACAGGGTCAAAATAAGCTTACATGGTAAGATTGCAAAAGAACTGACAAGGCAGCACAGTGATATGGAAAAACTGGTTATGGCAACAGGTAAGACAGCTACTAGCAAAAGGTCAGTTTTGCAAAAAGAAGAGCTTTCGCAATGACTGTACCTCCTAGAAAGGCTGCTGTATTACCTCCTCCAATATGCAGTCCTTCCTTCTTGCGCAATGTATTAAAAAATCAGCCAGCTGCTAGGAAGTGCCTTGCGGATGACACAAAGAACTGCGCAAAGCTGGCCGGTTCCGTTTTTGCAATTCTAACTCTCCTATCTGGTATTCGTGAGTCTGCCTGGTTCATAGCCGTTCCCAGGGGAAAAAAAAACCAAAAAAACCACATTCATAGAATCATAGAATCATAGAATGCTTTGGGTTGGAAGGGACCTTTAGAGGTCATCTAGCCCAAGCCCCCTGCAGGGAGCAGGGACAGCTTTAACCAGGTCAGGTTGCTCAGAGCCCCATCCAACCTGACCTGGAATGTTGCCAGGGATGGGGCCTCCACCACCTCTCTGGGCAACCTGTGCCAGTGCCTCACCACCCTCACTGTAAAAAATTTCTTTCTTATGTCTAGTCTAAATCTATTCTTCTTTAGTTTAAATCCATTATTGCTTGTCCTGTCACAACAGGCCGTGTTAAAAAGATTCTCCCCATCCTTCCTGTAGGCCCCCTTTAAGCACTGGAAGGCCGCAGTAAGGTCTCCCCGCAGCCTTCTCTTCTCTAGGCTGAACAACCCCAACTCTCTCAGCCTGGCCTCGTAGGAGAGGTGCTCCAGCCCTCCGATCATTTTGGTGGCCCTCCTCTGGACCCGCTCCAGCAGGTCCATGTCCTTCTTGTGCTGAGGGCCCCAGAGCTGGACGCAGTGCTCCAGGTGAGGTCTCACCAGAGCAGAGCAGAGGGGCAGAATCACCTCCCTCGACCTGCTGGCCGCGCTGCTTTTCATGCAGCCCAGGATACGGTTGGCTTTCTGGGCTGCCAGCGCACGTTGCCGGCTCATGTCCAGCTTTTCATCCACCAGTACCCCCAAGTCCTTCTCCGCAGGGCTGCTCTCAATCTCTTCATTCCCCAACCTGTACTGATATTGGGGGTTGCCCCGTCCCAGGTGCAGGACCTTGCACTTGGCTTTGTTGAACCTCATGAGGTTCACACAGGCCCACCTCTCCAGCTTGTCCACGTCCCTCTGGATGACATCTCATCCTTCTGGCATGTCAACTGCACCACTCAGCTTGGTGTTGTCTGCAAATTTGCTGAGGGTGCACTAGATCCCACTGTCTATGTCATTGATGCAGATGTTAAACAGCACCGGTCCCAGTACGGACCCCTGAGGGACTCCACTTGTCACCAGTCTCCATGTGGACATCGAGCCATTGACCACGACCCTCTGGATGTGACCATCCTGCCAATTCCTTATCCACTGAACAGTCCACCCATCAAATCCATATCTCCCCAATTTAGAGAGAAGGATGTTGTGGGGGACTGTGTCGAACGCTTTACAGAAATCCAAGTAGATGACATCCATTGCTTTTCCCTTGTCCACTGATGCAGTCACTCCTTCATAGAAAGCCACTAGGTTGGTCAGGCAGGACTTGCCCTTGGTGAAGCCGTGCTGGCTGTCTCGAATCACCTCCCTGTCCTCCATGTGCTTGAGTATAGCTTCTAGGAGGATCTGCTCCATGATCTTCCCAGGCACAGAGGTGAGGCTGACAGGTCGATAGTTCCCAGGGTCCTCCTTTCTTCCCTTTTTAAAAATGGGCACAACATTCCCCTTTTTCCAGTCAGCAGGGACTTCACCTGACTGCCATGACTTTTCAAATATCATCAAATATCATTAATTGTGTACATTCCTGTGATGAATGCACTTCTACCCTGAAACGCATAGGAACAGATGACAAGGAGGGCAGGGAATGTTCCCCTTCAGATTCTTCAGGAGCAGTATTATTGTTGAAGTGCGCTGTTGTGAAGTCCTGCAAAAGCCAAGCAAGTTTCATACAATGGTTTCGCTTCAAGTTACCTTAGTCTTAGAGAAGGATTTATTCTGTCTTATAAAACAAAGTACAGCACTAGCTACCATTTTTAGAGTTATGTTTACAATCTCCTTTGCTGTTTTTTCTCTTAACCACTGAACCACTGCAGCTGAATCAGGTTTTTCACAGCCAGTGTAGCTGCAATTTTCTGCAATCAGTGTAACAAAAGACTGAAAATTTTCTTCTATTAACTATGCTACTTACTCCTCTGTGGGCAGTACTTTCTTCAGCAACTGAGTCACAGTGAACAGTCACCAGCTACACTATGCTGGGAATGCTAAGTGATTTTGCAGAACCCCAATTCCTTCCATCATAGCTGAAGACTGGAGTCATGTTTCGGGTAAAAGCTGTGACATCAATAAGTTACAACAGCGTGCACAATACTGAGTATTTGCAAATTTGAACAAAGCAGTATCACAAATGGGTGTGCAAATGGATTTTTTTCACAGAAAGCATCAACGTGTGGAAAGCTACAATATTAAAAGGTCAGTAATAATATTGAATACCATTAAAATACTAAAATGTGGAACAATATACATTTTAAAATTACTTACTTTAGCTTGGTTTTCAGGATGGTCAGTTATCAGAGTTCTGCCTACAACTCCACTCTCTGAGACAGCCCTGTGGAACAAACTCTTTGCCAGAGGAGAGATGACCTGAGAAGCAGGAACGGCACGTAACAAACATACTTGGTCACCAACTTGGAAAGGCAGTTACAGAAATTATGTGTAATTAGTACATTTTTAAAAAAGATTAAGTGTTCTATTGACAGAACGTGAAAAAGAGAACAGCAGCAGTTCTTGCTGAATATTATCAACTAAATATACTGCTAAGAATTTCTTCAAATATAGGTGCACAGTGCATACATTTGTATTTAATGTATATATACTGTTACCTTAAGACAAACTGGGTATCTATACCAAGTGACCATTGATATTGAAGACATCAAATAAAATGCAGTTCGGAACATAATGTAAGAATCTGCTTCTTAAAGGTAATCTATACGTTGCGGCCCTAGTGTCATTCCTTTCTCAACTGTTTGAAAGCATACCATTCCTTATATTTGGGGTTTTAAAGTAGACAGACGGACAACAACGCTGCTTCTCACAGAGTCAGAAACTACTTTGGTATCATATGTGCCTAATAAAATAACAGGCCTCACTTTTCCACAGAAGTTATACCTATGATTTTGCATTCATAAACGCATGGGTTTTTTTTCTATCTTGTTTAAGATAATGATTTTTGTGAACCTAGAAGGACAGAAACACTAATTCAACAAACAAACCAATAATGGACTTAAAGGCTACTTCAGATCAAAACAGGGGAAGGAATAAAATGCCCAGTGTACCCCATATGCTGCATTAAGAAATATGTGACAGAACTAGCAGTATGGTTGAACAATGTGGCTACAATTAGCTGTTAATTAATGATGGCTTTTTGCAAGTAGTGGTAACAACTAGCGTTTTTTGCAAGTTATGGAAAAAATGCACAGAAGGGGATAGCCAGGCAGAGGCTCAGTATAGATCACACTGCTCGAAGTCCACCAATGTGTAAAAGCAAGCCCAAGTGAACCCAAAGGTGAGGAGGAAGAAGACAACATCCTCAAGAAATCAACACCTGCAGGCAGGAACTTGGGCTGCCACTGTGACAGCCCCTCTTGGGAAGAGTAGCCATAGACTGTGGGAGGCTGTGGGAGATGAGAGGGTAGTTAGAGCTAATTTATTGCTGTTTGTTTATTGCTATGAGTAGAGTTCTTAGAGATTCTTGGATGCTTACATTGTGGGTTACTTTGTGCCTGGCATGCTTATCTTGCTTGTCACGTAACTTTGGAAAAAAGTCACTCTACTACTTGTGTGCCCTGACACATTCCAGATATGCCAAAAATGTGGTCACAGCTGCTAGTGCCCTTGAAAGCAGAAAGACTGGGGGTGCATGCTTTTCACAACAGCAGGTCTTCCCTTTGGGGGCCCACAGACAGCACTGAGCTAACGACATGCAGTGAACATGATCATACTTTGCTCTCCCCTCTGTCTCAGTGGGTCTCTGTCCTGCCAGCAATGCTTCCTCCCTCCAGCCAGTGAATTGTGAATTCTTTGCCAGGAAGGGTTGAAGAACAGATAATCACACCACAGAATAGTCCATGAAAACCCTTGAGACTCAGGTCCTGCAAAGAAAGCTGGAAAATTCATATCTGAAAAACTTTAGGTTGAAGAAAGAAACTGGGAACATTTATGGCTTCTTGGGTGTGATCTAACATCTTGGAATTGGCCTATATCAGTTAAGTGAAAGAAACGGAAGTTCCAAAAAAATCAAAACCAACATCTATTTGTAACAGTTTACAAAACAAGAAAACAAGTCCTCATTTGTCCTCATTTGTGAGATGTCAAGCCATTTCACAGATGTTTTTTGTTGGATGCTCTGCTCCCTACAAGCTATTTCCAATTAAAGAATGTGGAAAGAGGCTGTAAGAATGACAACTGACCATCCTCTTCTGAAAGAAGAGGGGAATAAGCATATAACATATTGTCGTGGTTTAGCCCCAGCCAGCAACTAAGGACCACGCAGCCGCTTGCTCACTCCCCCTGCCCCGATGGGATGGGGGAGAGAATCGGAGGAGTAAGAGTGAGAAACACTCCTGGGTTGAGATAAGAACAGTTTAATAATTGAAATAAAGTAAGATAGTAATGATAATAATAACAATATTATAATAATAATAATAAGAATATAGAAAGCAAATGATGCACAATGTAACTGCTCACCACCCACCGACCGATACCCAGCCAGTCCCCGAGCAGCGATCGCTGCCCCTCAGCCAGCTCCCCCCAGTTTCTATACTGAGCATGACGCCATATGGTATGGAATAGCCCTTTGGCCAAGGTGGGTCAACTGTCCTGGCTGTGCCCCCTCCCAGCTTCTTGTGCACCTGGCAGAGCATGTGAAGCTGAAAAGTCCTTGACTAGCATAAGCAGTACTTAGCAACAACTAAACCATCAGTGTGTTATCAGCATTATTCTCATACTAAATCCAAAACACAGCACTATGCCTGCTACTAGGAAGAAAATTAACTCTATCCCAGCTGAAACCAAGACACATATTCTGACACTTATGATATATTCCATACAGTAATTTTTTACAGATTTCAATATATTTGCCAATTTCCCCCTCATTCCCCATTCTCACAGAAGCATTATTCAGTTTTGATGTCCACTGGGTAGATACCATGGTCTTTTTAAGCCTGAAAGATTGTGGGTTTTTTCTGCTTGCTTCATTAAATAGTGATTTTTAACCCCACAAACATTCCAGATTTCCCTCTATTCTCTCTTTTCACTGTGATCATGATAATAGATTACATAATAGTGAGTTAGAAGGTGATTATTAAACTCAGCATCCTGACAAACTAATTTTGTTTGACCAGGTTTTAAAAGCAAACTATACCCTCCACAACTCTTATAAATCTGTGTGTTCTCTCCTTCCATGCATCATTTGTTTTGTGAGCTGTGTCCAAAACTCCATTTTGCGTTCTTTCAATTTCTTTGCTGCCTTTTGCATTAGGTCTATTTCCAGGTATCTTTCATCCAGATCATACTGAGGCCAATGCACCAGGTCTTCTCCATTGGGATTTCTGGAAATAATACAATGACAAGTTAGCTTTCCATATGCCTATTAATTGTGCCCTGACTGCTCAGGCTGAGAGCATTTCAGAAAACTAATATGAGCTCAGATTATGTGATTCCAGTACCTGAATAGTTGGATGGTTTTTATCAAAATGCTCATTAGTGGATTAGCAAACATTTAATAATTGCCATTACTTTTGGATCTAAAACTCCATTGCAGATGCAGTAATAGCTCTTGGATTTTTTTTTTTTGTTTTTGGTCTGCAGGTTCATTCAAAAGGTTTTTCGTGCAATCATTAAGAATAGGAATAATTTTCTTCGATATTTATCTTAAATTCTGCCAAATTTGTAGGAACCGCCATATAAGCATTGCTGTTATGTTTCAGACAGCACAGGTGAATCTTGAGCTGTAATTAGCATTATGATTCTCACCCATTTCTAGCAAAGTTAGTCCAGTATCTCATAACAATTCTGCTAAGTTTATTTTCTTCTTCTGTAGCATTCCCTGCAAAGTGAGAGGTGAAATGGCAACATTAAAAACTAAATAATTGAAAAAGTAGCAGCTATATCAATTCCAATTGACTGTAATCAGCTCTACTTGTTACTCTGAGCTATGGGAGCGTCACCTGAGCAGAGCTCTAGGAGAGAACCACAGATGAATGATTTAATGAAAAGTAACTAATACTAAAGACAGAAAATGCTTATGTTGATTTCAATGTTTCTAAGAGAGAAAGTCTATTCTAAAAGCCCTCCAGTAAGTAAAATTAATAATAATGATGTTTTAAAAGGAATACTTTACTAAGCATGGATACATCACCGGCTAAGAATGGCTTTCCAAAGACAAAGGCAATCTCATCCGCATGATCTGCTTTTACAAACTCTGGTACAACACCTGTCGCTGAACTTGGTCGATGTTGAAATTCATAAAAGTAGACTGGGTTGCCAGCATCTAGTAGAAAATATAAGAAGAGTGTTAGTTTGAGAGCTGAAAATACCTGCCACCAAAGATGATAAGCTTTCATTATTAGCTATTTTGATAAAATGAAAACACTGTCAGTTCTTTGGATAATGAAGTGCGATGCATACTGTCCATAAATACAGGATGGAATTCTGCATTTCTTCTAACAGATGCTGAATTTGAGACTCACCTCTATGGTATCTAGCCACTTCAATGGCTGAAAGAACGAATAAAGAGTCTCCCATAGCATCAAGAAGGCCATCTCGCACCTGAGCACGGTTTTCTGCATTCCCTATGTATTCATTGTATACTTGATCAACAACGTCAGAGGTAACATCCTTAAATGAACAACAAAAATACTTCTTGTAATGGAGATGAATATTATAAAAAGTAACAGCACTAATTGAGTATGCCATCTGCACATCCCTGGCTAAACCCTAAACGTTACATTCTTTCAGAGAAAATCCTCAGCTGTGTCAGAGCATGGCTCAGAGCTCAGAACTGGGAGTTACACGGCTACCAGATATAGATGTTCTCAGGGAAAAGAGGTTTGCGAGATCTAAAGATAGCACATCTTTAGATAAACATCAGTCAGTGATGCTGATAAATAGATATGGTAGTGCATTCTCCCTTCTGTGGAAATAACCCTTGTAAGAGGAAAGAAATCCTGTTGGATTTCATAAAATTCATTTATTGTTGTAGATGGCCATAATTTACTCCCTTTCAGAACAAGCCTCGGCTCTGCCTTTCCAAGTTCACGATGCATGTCTGTGACACTGAATGACCCATTGCAAGTAGTGGCCATGTTTACGAAGACCTCAATTCTTACCACTTTTCTACATTTAGTAGTTTCAGCAGAGCACAAAGGAACCAGAAGGCTAAGAGGTTTGTAAATTACAGGGAAGCAAATACTCAAGAAACCTAAACATAGGTGTCTCAGTGCCATTTTAGACATCTCAGGTTACCCTTTCTAGTCTCCAGCTACTGCTTCAGAACAGTTTTTCTATAGGTCTTGTGTCATACCTGCTGGTACCATGCGTGTCTTGGATAACCTAGGGTACCTAAAATGTCACAAGAGATCTGTGTTTAGGTACCTGAATCACTCCTGGATTCCCACAGAACTCCTTTTAAAAAAGAGGGGCATTTAGGATAGAAATTTAAAGTTTATTTTCAATTGCTAGTGGCAACAGGAATACACCATGTCTGCTGCCCATTACTGCCCCGTGGTAGGAAGCTGTCACACAGAACAAAGTTTGCCTCTAAACTATACCCCTCCAGGAGTACAAATGCGGAGCCAGAGCAGTGAAGAAACAGCACTGGCTTACTCTGAAAGTGGTCTCTTACCTTAAGTGATAATGTTAAGGCGCTCTGTAAAACTTGATGTGCAACATCTTTATCCAGACCATCTGTGTAAGCAGGAAATTTCATCACCTGCATGGCACAGAGAATCATATTTATTAGAAAATCTTATATTAACAAAATGATATATAAATAACAACATTGTAAGTCTCTTACCATAGGAATTGTCCATCCAAATTCACAGTTATTTACTCCTATTATATATGGGACTGCACTGATCATTTTTGCAGATAGTAATTGCCTGGGACTCTTCGGAAAAAACACACCATCTGCACATGCACTGATGAACAGGAAAGGCTGGAGGAAAAAAAAAAAAAAGAAAGAAAGCTTCATTAGTACACAAATTTTGCTTCTAGAAAAAATGTTCAGATTTTTACTGTAGTTCCAAAGCAAAACAAATTAAGTGCCAAGTGAAAATGTAAGAAGTAATAGTATTCAAGCCATCTCTAAATTTTCTCTGACAGATTTTCTGCACTAGGCAGAAGATTGTGTGAAGATTAGCATTATATTTTTAATGTTTGTGAAACATAGGTGATGATGTCCAATTTATATCTCTTCTTAGTTAAATCCTATTACGGATGGGTGGAGCAGTAGTGGAAGAACTAACTTGTGTTGAAACTGCAAAGGAACATGGAAGCCAGCACTGTGATAAGAAATTTTAAGTAGAACATAATATATTATTAATTAATTTTAAGGTTCTCCAGGAGCAACTGTGACATTTCATACACTCTTTTCCTTCTCTACCAAGAGCATGACAGCAAAACACAAGTAGCTCGAAGTCTGTGCAGAATGAGGGGGAGCTAACCTGCTCCCATTTTTCAGGTGAGGTATAGCATAGCTGCAGTGTTGCCAAATCCTGAAAAGATCACGAAAGTCAGATGTAACATTCACTTCAAGTTTTCCTACTATTACAACACACAAATAGCATACTCTGTTATGATAAAATTTGAAATGTCATTTAAATGCAAGAAGTATAATTTCACCTACCAATTTTAGTGTTATCTGTACTATCTCTTCTTCTGTTTTTTCTCTTAAGCATTCGACTGTTGCAGCTGAACTGGATTTTTCACAGCCGGAGGCAGCAGCAATTCTCTGCAATCAATAAACACATTCACTTTTTCGTATGCTTCCCCTAGGCGGCTGTGTGCCACCGAGCCCGAGAGTCCAGCGGGGTGAGCCTAAACTGCTGCACAGGATCATTGCAGCCAGAGGTGTTCCAGCTGCAGAGGCAGAGAGGAGGAAGCCCTCATAACCCATCACACAGTGGGCTGAGCAGAAGGACAAAACATACTCCTCCAAAATATTTTGATACGGAAATAGAGCAAGATAGTAATTCTGGTAAATAACATGCTGGGCTGAGAAGGCAGGATGACATAAAGGAGTTGGAGTCATGCACAGTCAGAATACAACCGTGTAGGTGGTAATAAAGAGAGCATTATACCATTCTTGATGATGTCTTTTTGAGTGGAGTAACAGCTGTCATTAGAAAGACAGATGTCATTATAATGTTGCCTCTTTTATATCCCAGATTATCAAATACAGGTTCCTGGAAGTTGTTTCTTGTAGTGGAAAAAAAAAATTTGAAGTCAGCTCTTCTTTTCAAATATCAACAAATTGAATAAAATCTTGTTTATTTGCACACCAAAGGCATCAAGGAGGAGGGGAAGAGAAGAGCATTCAGAATCTGGTGCCATTTTCCAGCCAAAAATTATAGCTCAACTTTTCTTGAAGACAGTGCGTGTTATAGTATCCCTTTACATTTCATACTTCTTCCCTGCCTTCTCTCTTTGCTTCCTTAGTCTTTTGCTTTCATTCAGGCATATATGGATATTTGGGTATTTGAAAAGCAAAGCATCATTAAACATGTATTATTTGCCCACAGATACAATGTCTTTAATGACTGTGGTTGTAGTTTCACAAGAAAAAAAAACCTGTTTCTACATTTTGGAATAAACAGTTTAAGATACGCAAAACTATCTGGAAAAATAATTTAAATTACCACAAAATACCCACTTGTGCTTCCTCCTCAGGGTGGTCAGTGAACAAAATCCCGACTGAAGTACCACTCTCTGAAATGGCCTTATGGAACAAGCCCTTTGCCAGGGGAGATAAGACCTGTAAAAAAGCAAGAACAAGCATTACAAGCATGACAAGCATTATGTTCTGACCACTGACTTAGAATTTCAATATCAGGAATTACCTTTGAAAACATTTTGAAAACAAATGTCATAAGACTGTTATTCTGTAGCCTCTGATCATAGTTCAGCTATGCAAAGGGCTTTGGCAGCCCTATCAGGGATAAGCAGTTCATGGCTGTCTTTTCCCCTCCCATAGGACCTTGCTTCCAAGACTTCATGGAACTACGCTGCAAGCCAGATATGGATAGAATATAACTGTCCAAGGTAGTCTGGCTGTGCTGCAGAAGGGGAATAAAGGACTATTGGCCAGAGGGCAGGAGCTTAGGAAACAGGAATTTTTATCACATGTATCACTGAACTCTGGTTTCACTGTGTGATCTGTACCAAATTGTGAGAGACTGGAGAAGAAGAACCTCTTAGCCAATGTGCTCAGTGTTGATGTAAAAATTTTACATCATCACTGGGTCACAAAATGCACATCTAGTTCAACTATCATGACTATTTGCCTCAGTTACTTTGCACAGGACTGTCAAAGCAAACAGGAAAGGGGCAATACATCCTCTTAAAGAACTTTTCTCACAAGGATAAATTTTGGGGTTTTTGGCACTGCAGAAAAATCCCCAGAATTTAATTTAGTAGATGAGGAATAACATTGTGAGTCTGCACTACAAGATTTGGGTATGAAAAGAATATTTTCATCAGTCAGAAGCTGTATTGATATCACATTGTATTATAGACCAAGGTGATCATAGAATCATAGAATCATAGAGTCGTTTAGGTTGGAAAAGACCTTTAAGATCATCCAGTCCAACCATTAACCTAACAATACCAAGTCCACCACTAAACCAATTAAGGGTAGAGTAGAAACCCCATGCCTCCTGGCTTGGTGGCTGGATCATTTATAATGAAAGTAAAAAATTAGGAATCATTAAGATTGGAATGTGTCATTTATTATAAAACCATCCCTTTTCTCTCACTGACTTTTCATGCAGGTACTAAAACCGAACATGGACGGTGTTTTTTTCCCCTAAGTAATTAAAATTCAATATTACTGTGAACTTACAAGAGCAGAAACGCTGATTCCTCCTGCAGATTCTCCAGCGATAGTGACGGATCCTGGATCTCCTCCAAAATGTATGATATTTTCCTGAATCCACTGAAGAGCTGCTACTTGATCCAAATACCCCCAGTTACCTCGGGCATGCTTATCACCAGTGCTGCAGAGAAAGAATAGATTTGTTTAAATGCTCGGTGCAAGAAAAAAGGCAGACAAAAGTACAACCCGTGGTATAAGAAATCAGCTGCCATTCTCTACACAGAGCTTCTCTACACAACTGAAAAATAAGTGGCTCTACACAACTGAAAAATAAATGTCAAATCATTGAGATTAGAGTAGCAATCAAACAAGAGCAGACTTGGAAGCTGACTTGGGACTTGTAAATTGTTCCCAACTGTTGCATGTAATTAAGAAACATAGAGTTTCTTTGCATAAGCAAGTATTCTGCACGTCTCTTCACAAAGGCTTTGCACACATAATTTTGAAAATCACTTAGCAAAAACTGAGATAAAATATCTTACCTAAAATATCCAGGAATACCTAATCTGTACTGAATTGTTACAACCACCACATTGTCAAAGGCCGCTAAAGCTGAACCATCATATGATGAAGCTGCTCCAAAAACAAATCCACCTCCATGGATCCAGACAAAGACCTGGAAAGACAAAACCAGAAACAGCCCAGCACAGATAAGAGCTCCCAGTGATAAAAACGAAATATAAACCAAAATATAATATTTTGTGCTGTTTCACTCCTGACTCTTTCAGATCACATTTCATAAATGGTAGAAGTCTTTCGAATATGAGGCCTGCAGTCTTACCAAATGGCATTGAATTTATTAAATACGTACATTATGCCCCCATGGCTTTTCACAGATTATGTAGAGGAGATCAAACATTACCTAGCTAAAATGTCAGTAAAATTTTATTTGTAAAATAGGATTTTGTGTATCTTTTAAACCTCAGGAAATATTTACTGGGGCAAAGCAGGTAACTTGATCATCATCACAAAACTGCACCTGTAAGTCTGCATAGAGTACAGGTTGTAGGCTTGCTGTAAAATAATTTTGCTAGAAGTTTTATTATGATTTTACTTACAGGCAGCTTCTCCTGTTTTTCTGTAGAAATGGGTGTATACACATTTAGGTATAAGCAATCTTCAGACACTTGAAGAAGAACTTTTTCTTTTCTATTAGTAATAGTGTCCGAAAAAGCCTGTCCTTGTACTTTATCCTGTAGACACCTGAATAAATGAAAAAAATAACACACAACAGAAATAAATAAAACCTCAAAGCTATGAAGTGTAGCTTTTTTGTACTTTCACAATAAAGTGCAAACCAGAAACCAATCTCCAGTACATTTCTAGATTGTTGGCAACAGAAAACATAAGGGTTTTTTTTTTTTTTCACTTTTAATATATTTTATTCCTTTGACCTGGCATTAAGGAGATCCCTAGAAAGGAGCCACAGTATATAGCAGTACACGGTGACATGCAGATATAATTTTGCATGTTTCAAAGTATTACAGAAATATACCTGCAAATAGATATGGCTATAAATTACTTCAATGAAAATGCAAATTATTATTTTACACCTTCAATAGCTTTTTATATTATAATGGTAGGTCTTAGGCTTGAGGCACTAAACAAGGGCAGTAGTACAAATAGAGTAAGACGTTCACAATGTATACTAGAATTGGTCTGCATTTCTTATGTGTCCTATTAAGCATGCGAGACAGCTTTTTTCCTTCTAATATTTTATTCCAGTATTTCCTCAGCTTCTTTTTGTTTCTGCTCCAAAGCTACACAGTTTATAAACATTGCTAAGTAATGGCCAAATGCTCCCAAACCAGAACATTATTGGCAAAGTGCTGGTCCATATTAGTTCCTCAGTGATGCCCATTAGGTAAGAGTTTTTAATAAAAAGAGCAGCTTATAAAGATGTCTTTAAAAATGCATTCATTGTAAGAGTTGCAGGTGGTAATGAGATAGCACCAAGAAATATATCTTTGTGGCTTTTGATTGCCCTGTACATCAGTGTCCTGGAATTGCATATAATATAAAATTATTAAAACTATCAATGGTTTTGGGTTTTGTCATTGTCTTACATTGGTGGGTAGGAAGTGGCATCTCTGACACCTTTCCATGGCTCAGGTGGCTGCGGTTCAGAAAACCTCAGTGGTCCAACGGGAGGCTTAGCAAAAGGAAGTCCCAAAAAGACATTTACACTCCTCTCAGCTGCGTCTACTTTGAATTGGTACCCTTGGACTTTCCCATATTTGGTCACCACTTCTGGTTGCTCTGCTTTTTGTCCTGGGGGATGTGAGCATAAAATCACATAATAGGTCTATTGGTAAGTAATTGCCAGATTTCTAAGAGCTTTAGCTACTTAAATATATACCTTCTGTTTGCTTAAACAATTCATTTTCATACATAAGGCTTCAACACACTCTAATCAGTATAGCTGCTGCTATTTCAGCCTTCATTCTGATTGGCTTGCACGTAATCTCCCTCAGGTATATCACATGTATTTTCTTACTATCCACACACATTAGTAATTGCATATAGATCTTAATCCTTTTTGATCCAGGTTGTTAGCTAAAAGTCCAATAGATTGCTTTCATTAATGTCCTGGTTTCAGCTGGGATAGAGTTAATTTTCTTCCTAGTAGCAGGCACAGTGCTGTGGTTTGGATTTAGTAGGAGAAGAATGCTGATAACACACCGATGGTTTAGTTCTTGCCGAGTACTGCTTATGCTAGTCAAGGACTTTTCAGCTTCCCATGCTCTGCCAGGTGCACAAGAAGCTGGGAGAGGGCACAGCCAGAAGAGCTGACCCAACCTGGCCATAGGGCTATTCCATACCATGTGACGTCATGCTCAGTATAGAAACTGGGGGGGGTTGGTCGGGAAGCAGCGATCGCTGCTCGGGAACTGGCTGGGTATCAGTCGGCGGGTGGTGAGCAATTGCATTGTGCATCACTTGCTTTGTATATTGTTATTATTGTTATTATCATTATTGTATTGTTATTATTATCATTACTATTTTACTTTATTTCAATGATTAAACCGTTCTTATCTCAACCCAGGAGCGTTTCTCACTCTTACTCCTCCGATTCTTTCCCCCATCCCATCGGGGCAGGGGGAGTCAGCGAGCGGCTGCGTGGTGCTTAATTGCTGGCTGGGGCTAAACCACAACAATTAAGAAAAGGCATTTCCTTTTTAAGAAAAGATCTGTGAATACACAAAATACATTCCGGACCCTGGATAGTATGTATAGCCAAAAGAAAAAGCTTCTAACATACCTGAAAATAGTCTGGCATATACAAATACTGTTAACATTCAGGTAAGGTTCATTTTAAGACCGGTGTGAAAGTTCTCAATACCAAATTACAGATGTGGTACAGTGGTCTGCTCTGCCTCAGCAGACAAGATTTTGGGACAGGAATTTGTTTTCTCCATTTGCAAAAAAGCAAACAAAGCAAATGACTGAAAACAGGTCACAAAAAGAAATTAAGAACTATTTGCTATTCAGCCTTAATTTCTGTGCAGCAATGTTGGGTGCCCAGGTCCTCTGATCAAGCTGGGGTTCCCCTAGGTGAGCAAGCTGCAGTGCTCTCATTTCCTAGCAGAAGGCAATAGGTAAAAACCTTTCTGAAGCTTACCAGTTGCTACAAGCGCTGTGCCCCCGATGGTGAGAAGCAAGGACAGCAGTGATGTGTCCTTTCCAGTTGCCATTTTGCAAGCTAGTCACATATTCACCTCCTCAGTGTGCTGCCTTATATACATTGTTATGCAAGGCAAACACTGATGATGAAAAGCAATACTCAAGCTGCCAGCCAACCTAGCTCTGGACAGCCAGAGCGACTGCCCTGCCTGCAAGCCACCCCTTCTAGGGGAGCGCAGGGCAGCTCAGCTCTGTGTGGGAACAGGGCAGTCCTCCTGCCTTGCAGAGTGCCCCACAACTTTCCTACTGGCTCCCTAGCGCTCCTTAGAAATCTTATTCGCAAAACCTCAGGCATCAGCTGCATGCTTTAAAATGCTTTGAAGACACTCTTCCATTGTGCCAGGAGATGCGTCCTGCTGCTGTAACACTACCATCTTTCACAGTGACGTTAGGATTTCCTCACACTGCACAGTGAAGAGACCAGGAAGGGAACTACACTATTACTGCATTACACCGGTTTACTTAATTTTGGTATTCAATCGGTTTACTTCATTTTGGTATTCATATCTCACTGTAAGGAGCGCACAACATAGCCACAAAGAGCAAAATCCAAAACAACACTCCTGAAAAATGTGCTTTTGCTGAAGTAAAAGGTGAGGGATTTTTATTCTCACAAAAGGATTTTTTTTTTTTTTGACAAAACAAATACTAGAAAAATCTTAGCTTTTCCTGCAGGGTGGATACTCCACCTGTCAATCAGTCCTGCATGTTCAGGGATGTTTGTTTGTTTGGTATCTAACACAATACATGAGTTCTGCAACACTAAAGAGATGATTTCTCAGCTTTTGTAGTGTGGGAACAATATTAAAGGATTTGGGTGGTAACCATACACTTAATGCCGCTGAAAAATCAGGAGTGTTTATGGACTTCTGTGTGAACTCACAACTATCATTGGAGCATGATATGAAAAAGAGGGAAGAGATAGCTGAATAGAAATAAAAGAGATTTTCTGCCCACATTAACTAAGAGGTTGTGTTAGTTTTATGTAAGCTTTGGGCTCTGCCTTTTTTTTTTATTTTTTTTGGCAAGGCTCAGTAGCTTTTGCCCCAGAAAGGCTGTTTTGCAATTTTGTATCGCAAAAATTCTCAGTTGTCAGAGACAGCATTTCTACAGATTAATTAGCATTTCTATAGATTAATTTACTGCTTGCATCCTTGTTTTCAGCTAAGTGGGCTGTAAAGACCCACAGTCATTAAATTAGTTCACCACATATATTATGCACCTAGTAGTCCGGTGTACCTTGGCCGTGCTAGTATACTTTACTCCAAATCTTCCTAGGTATGTTTGCACAGGTGTGATTTGCAGCCCTTGTAGGTAAATCCCAGTCAACTTTAAAATGGACTGCTTAGAGAGCAAACTGTTGGCAGATAGCTTCAGCTGTACACATTCAGTGCAAGCTGAATATCTTAAGCATTTGCTCTGTTAATCAGGAGACTCCTGCCCTCTGTACTGAGCTCTGTGCCGCAGCAGCTACGCTGTTAACGATGCCCATGCTACGCTAGCGTGCGTGTCAGCTGTTTCTGAGTGTAGAGTTAGTGCACAGTATACACTGGCAAATGGGATAACACTGTAAATTTGAGCTTCTAACAAAATAACGTGGACCATAACTTCATTGCAGAATTTTTATAGCTGTATAGATGTTCTCTGGGACACTTTTCTCCTTGTTTCTCAAGAGTGAAGTTCATGACACTAAAGGTCAATAAAACTGGTCTGGGACTAGTCTGCACTGTTATGAATGTACAGTCTATACTGTATTGATAGATGTATGGAGTGGAAACAGGTGCCTGGGGTACAAGTGACAGAGTTTAGCATAAGCTAAATGCCTCAACTCAACTTGTGACCTGCAAACTACAGAAGGAGTCTTTGCTACAAAGCCAAATGCTGTGTACCGTTTGATGCTCTTTCCTTTTGCTGCAACAAACTTTATCTCCATAAACAATTTATTTTCTATCTCCTGATCTTTACTGATTTTACTAAACTCTGTCCTTTCCCATTTGGTTTCCCTTTATTTTTCTCCTTCATTTACTATTCTGTTTTCCAAGCCTCACTCTTCAATCTTTGTTCTACTCACTACTTCTCTCTCAAGTACCCATTTGGCAAAATGTCTCAGCCCATATCCCAGCCACAGTCCCAGAGAAGCAGCCATTCTGAAAATACTACGGGTGCAAACCAGTTTCTGCAAACTCTGCCAATCTTACTTACAATAAGATAATAACCAAATGGGATTTTAGATCCCTACAGCCTTGCCTGTAGATACTTTGTATGGCTCTACAAGCATGACCTATATGCTCTGCAAATATGGAAACTCATGCTCTAGTGACATAGACTAAACTTGTGGAATCTGGAGACAGTGCTACATACCTGGCAAGTGGAATTCTTGAATGCTGTTGGCATTTAATTTTAAGAGAAAACATTTTGCAGCTTACCCTCAATCAGTGAATAACGCATAAGTTGGGGATCAATAAAAAAAAAATCCTGCCATATGATGGCATTTGCCTCTTTATACTTTAATGCACTGCTACCTTTCTTGATTTCAACAGCTGAAAAACAGAGACAAGTATCACATTTATAGGCCCATAATTGCATAAGAGCTCACAATTACGTTTTGCCTCAAATATGTATGGTAGGTACGTTTAGAAGTCTGCATTTAGAACAGGGTCAGTTTGGTGTTTTACTCAGCTCCTGGTGAGTATTCAATGAAGCTGGAGTGCCAGAGTCTATGAAGCTACTGCTGGGACTGCTTTAACACTCTGTCTCTAGCATGTGGCAATCTCACATCAGGATGTCTCTGGGATGGGACAGAGTATCACAGCACTCACCCCTAAGTAGACAGGAGTAAAATCTTTTGACATTTTCCACTGTGATTTCTTTTTAGCACTGTGCCTGTGCATAAGAAGTCAGTTCCACTGCACTTCTCCATGTACACTTACAACATAAGCATATATTCTGTGCATATAGATACAAAGCTGCCTGTTTATCTCCTTTTAAAGCGAATGGCACAGGACCTCAGGGGAATTGTATGTGCAATGAAAATCTATCAAGACTATTCCGAGATTATATTCCCCTCACAAAACATGTTAGCTAAAACAAAGGAGAAGGGACAGATGCTTAGCAGGAATTCCCACTTACCAAAACAGCAGTTGTGCTAAGTCTAACCTTACCTCCCAAGTTCTGAATGGCAACAGAATTTGGGCAGAAAGAGGTAGGAAATCCCACCCTATTTCTTCCAATAAAGTCATTCAGGAAGAAGGGATGGCCAGTTAGTTGCTGTAGGACATTATTAGCTATGAACAATCTTAAATTCTTCCGGAGATAGAGAGGGGAAATGAAAGAAGGGTGCAGCAGATGCCTCGTGCTCTGTAGGATCTATGGAGCTGCGTAACGCTGCTGTGAGGTGGCAGTAAGGTCGGGAATATGGCTGGGATAGCTGGAGCAGCCTAGGAGCCAGATACGGGAAACAAACAAGACATAGCAGAGAAAGAAGTTCTCGACGGCACTGAAAAGAGATGAGACTTGTTCTTGGCAGTCCAAGTGCGTATCAGCCGGTAAGGGCACTGGAATAATTCTGGTAAACTAACCCCTCTCCAGTGCTAGTAATGAAGGCCTGTGACCCAGTGCAAACAGAGAATCTGGAACTGACTGATGGCACAGAGAACAGCACCATGGAAAAGACAGAAAGTGTGAAAATAATGTTACCAATGTTGAGCCTTCTAAGGGAGTTATTGCTAAATTTTAAAGAAAAAAACCTGTGGGTGGTGGAGACTGTTTCTTCCTTCTCTAACATTTGACAGAAGTCTTAATTCCAGCACTAGTTACTGATTATGTATCACAACAGTCAGAAATATGCTATCTCTATTGTAAAACTAACTTACAAAGCAGAACATTTTTTAGTTCAATTTTTTTTTCCACAGAGGACATTTCTGTTTCTAAATCAGACCAAAACTTCTGTACCATCACTGATACACTTGACATCAAAAGACAACTTGCAGATTGAGTGTCTGTTGATTTCGCTTTATTAAAACGATGTTGCTGCTACATTCTGTCTTCAGTCATGGGGAAGCAACAGAAAAACCTGAGCAGTGGGGAAATCTGATACCTATATTTAATAAATGAGGCTTCTGTTGTAGACATGAATCCAGGAGGAAGTAAAGGATCACAAAGGGGAAATAGATCCATTGGAATTATTACAGTAAATAAATGCAAGTATGACAACTGTGAAGAAAAGGTGAAAAGAAGGGAAACATAATTTTATCCTCAAAATTATTTTAAGTAATTTCTTTCACTGTTCTAATAGTTTGCCTATTATGTGCATGTTTACACTGTAAATTATAACTCTGTATTAACCTTCTTGTCTTCTGTTCTTTTATTTGTCTTTTCAAACATCACCTTCCTCCAGAAGTCTACCTTCTTTTCTTTCAACTTTCTGGCTTTCTTTTGCGTTAGATTTATCTCTAAGTACTCTTCATTTAGGTTATAAGATGGCCAGTCAACCAGACCTTCCCCATTAGGATTTCTGTAAACAACAAAAAAGAAAGAGTGAATGCCCTTTTCAGTCGGGGGAATTCAATCACAGCGGTTAAGACTGAATCAACAAACCAGCTAATTCACTTTGGAGTCAGTACAAACCAGTAATATGTGTAATGAATCTCATGATTCTTACCCATTTCGAGCAAAGTTAGCCCAGTACTTCATTAGAGTTCTACTAAGGTTCTTTTCTTCCTCTGTAACTTCACCTGAGAGACAAAATACAAAATAATTATTACGTGTGGCAGAAATCAATACATTGCTACTACAGAAGCAGCATTTCAGTCTGTGAATATGTTGTAACAACTTACTGATTACAACAGAGGCACTGTACCTGCAATATGTTAGTAATACAGCAATCATCAAGAGAAGATTTCAGCACTCTTTATGAATGAGATTGGCATAATTATCCTTATTGTACAAATGGGGGTTCAAGGAAATAGGGTGATTTGCCTGTAGCTTTTCAGGAAACCAGAAGCAGAACCGAAAAAAAGAACCCACGTCTCCTGAGTCCCATTACAAATCAAGGAATGGCCACATGTTTTAGTTTCATAGATCTCATTCTAGCTTTGTGGGACTGAAATTCTCCCCATTATTCAGAGCATGACTAGGCAAAGATTTCTTCATTCTGACACAAGACGATGTCTCTTGAGACATTCCATTTCTCAACGCTTCAGGAATATTCATTTAAATATAGTTATACATATGCCCACTGTATCAGGTAAGTGAAAATAATTTTACTTACAGTGTGTTATTAATGATAAATGCATCTCAATACATCAAGAAAAACGTTCACTATTTTAATGCTCTCAGTAAATTCAGGCAAATAGAAAAAGAACTATATAGTGTGTTCTAGTATAGGATAACATCAGGAAAAAATATATATAAAATATAAGCAAAACCAAAAAGCTCTAGTAACAGATTAACAAATGTTTTTACAACATAGCTGGATTGCTCCAAAGTTCAGTGCAGTAAAAGGAAATACTTTCATTTATGAAGGCTCTGAAACAGACTATGAACTATTGTGCAAATGGCAAAAATAAAAGCATAAAAAATGGTGAATTCACTTAAAATAAGTAGAATTTATGCGTTTCTTTGTCAAAACAAGAACTGCTCCTAATTTGTTTCATGGGAAACAAAATACCCCATCCTGAGTATTATTGTTTTAGGCATGTGTAGTTAAAGCAAATTGCTGGATTCATAATATTCCTGAGGATGTGGCATCTTGTATCTAACTGTTCAATGATTGGCACATTCATTTGGACAGTAGCAATGTGGGATTCTGCCTGAAGGACCCAGAACTTCCAGAATCCTATGAGAATGCCCAAACTGACAAGGCAAAGGCAATTTTGGGAGTACGCCCTTAATCCTTCCTCAATGGACTGGTTCCATTTTGAATAAAACACTTAAATATTAATCGAGTCACGGGAGAAAACAGTCTTTAACTTAACTATTAGATCTTCCCACAGAAAATGAAACACTGGAGTTCCAAGCCTTGCTCTAATCAACACAGCTGGAACACTATCTGCAAAAGAGGCAGAGTCCCCCATTCTCTGGAGCCTGACAGCCCATGGGATTCCCTGGAAAGGAGGAGACATTAGCTTAAATTCCTCAGGAGAAGAAGAGAGCCTAGATTTCCTGCTTCCCAAGTACTCTGCTAATCCCCTGCAAGTTTAATTGACCTTTCCTTCAATTTATTTTTCAGCCAAAGCTATTTGGCAAATTCATGAACAGTGCTGGTATGACAGTGATG
This sequence comes from Pelecanus crispus, assembly GCF_030463565.1. Classification (NCBI taxonomy): domain Eukaryota; kingdom Metazoa; phylum Chordata; class Aves; order Pelecaniformes; family Pelecanidae; genus Pelecanus; species Pelecanus crispus. Next base: position 38,052,160 of record NC_134650.1, read on the forward strand.
CTTTCTAGCAAATGCCCTATTTGCTAAATTGTTGGCAACATGTGTAACTTACTGTGCTTCACAAACAGCAATCTCTACATGATAAAGAATGGAGAAGAGAGTAAATTAGTGTTAAACAACTTCTAGCAGGAGAAGGGGTTTTACTTTGGTATCACTGTTAATATATGTACTTTAGTCTGATTAAAATGGAAGTAGCACTACTGCATAGAATAATGCCAGTGTTATGAGAGTAATTTGTAAGTGAATATCAAATGTTCTATTCCTTACTACGTAGCTGAATATCACCGGCCAGATACGGTCCTCCAAAGACAAAGCCAACTTCATCTCCATGATCAGCTTTCACATACTCTGGTTTATTATCTCGGTATGAAGTGGGCCGATGCTGATATTCAAAGAAGTATGCAGGAGCTCCAGACTCTACAAGATGTAGCATTTAGAGAGTTAAAGAAGAGATGCATAAATTATGGCTGACATCAGCTGTTTAAAAAATTACTTTAAATATGTCCAAAGCTTTATATTGGGCTCATTTTCAATGTAATGTTACATTCAAATACATATTTTTATTTGCAATGCAAAATTAAGAACTCACGGCACTTACACAAAAAAATGAAAGATTCACCCCAGGAAAACGTACAGAAAACAAAATAACATCAAATTATTTTCCAGTTCTGGGTATTTTGGTATGGCTTGTCTACACTTAAATACCAGAAAATCTCCAGACCTCAGAGCTGCTGACTTCCCAAGTAGCAGGGGGCTGAAGGACAAATTCCAGGTTGCTTTAATATGTTTTAATATTTAAGCCTGTATAGTTCACTTAGCAAACATTTACCTGTGTAAATAGGTGCTCTGCTCTCAATATATTGTGACTATGAGCACAAGTGCAAGACACTAGCACAAAGATAAAGGAGTACATATGCTGGCTTCACACAATCCTGCAGACCTGTATCACTCTGCACCCCCATCAAGTTCCCAGTGGGAATCTCAAGAAGGGCTGCCTACACACAACAGGATTTGTGTCATTTGATCCAGCATGTAGTAACAGGTTTGACTATCCTACTGGTGTCCATTAGCTCACCCCTGTGATAATTCAATGCTTTAATGGATGGTATGACAAATGCTGCATCCCCTAGCAAGTCCAGAAATCGGTCCCGTAGCTCAGCAGGATCATCTGTGTTTCCTAGATATTCATCCACTATCACAGGCAGAAACTCCGATGATACATTCTAAGAGAAAAAGGGGAAAAAAAGAAACAAACAGAAAAGTTATCACTCTCTGAATGACCAACTAAAAATGTCGTCTTTTAAACTTCAGAGATTCCACAAAGGCACAAAGGTCCAGGGTAGCACCCATGTTGATGGGAAACCATGATGGCAAATAAAACCTATTCAGACTTTGTGGGGGGAAAAAACCCCAACACCAAACCCAAACCAAACAAACCACCTCAGGTCAAATCTGCAACAGATTTATAAGGGTTAAAACTCTACAGGAATCAACAAAGATCCAGCAATTTCTCCTGATAATACATTTGGCTTCTGTTTTCTTCAGGAGAAAGAGATGGGAATAACAAAAGTAAATTCTCTGAGTCCTTCAAAGATTTATTTACTATTAGACTACAGGGCAAGACCAATGGGATCTCCAAACACATTTACGTTTTTAGTGTTAGAATTTGCTGCTTGAAAGATGCATTTCAAATCTAGGAGTGCAAAGTAACTACTTTAAAAGTTACATTTAACTTAATGTAAATGTATTGAAAAATCCTGCCTTGAAACCCATCAACCAGATTAGCCACCAGATACTGTAAGATTAGGGACACTGTTACAGGAATCCTACATACAAATACGTAAGATAAAAATGTTTGTTCAGAGGTCTAGAAGGAAAAAGGTATTTCCCCAGATCCCAGGCCTGACTCAGTTCTGTTTCTGTGTAACCCCACGCACCATAGTCCTGTCAACTTTTCTGGGACTCTCCCCAAAGCATAACATGACCTCAAGTCTTAGTAGCACTGTGACTCAAGCAGGAAATTAGAGAACACCAAACTTCACAAATCTGTTCTATGCATTAAAAAGAAAGTTCACTTCTCAAAGTAGATTAGTGCAACAGTTCTTACCATCATTGGTAGTAAAAACTCTAAAGTTGAAGTGATTGATTTTTTATCTCCTATTTCCTTCAAACCTGGTATTCTTGATGTCTGCACAGAAAAAAAGGAATGTTATTAGCGCCATTCAACCTCTCCAATATTTTTAACATTGGAACTACATTATTCCACTTTATTCTTACTCTTGGTGTTTATTTTTGAAGCATCATATCATATGCAAACATGCAGTATGATGTAGCAGCTGTCTTGAAAAGCTTGTATTTACTGCAATAAATGTTTCCTTGGTTAAGGTTTCTACACAAACCACTCATACTAAGTAGTTTATCCTTAAATCAACACACACTCTTCAGAAACTTATAAGGCTAGAAAGCATTAGGGCAGAATTGAAGTGAAAAGCTGCTTCTGTCTCAAAGGCTTATTTTCCCTCTAGTAGAGCAGATCTTGAAAGTCACTGGCAGCATCTCTGTCTCTAGTCCAGTTGTTTGAACCCTTTGAAGTAAAGACAAGGCAATGCTTCTCCTCTTTTAGCGCATTACATAAAATTACTATTCCATCTGCAAAATGAATTAGAACAGATTTCACTTTACATTTTTCTTCTTGGACTCAGTACCAGCACACTCCCAGAGACACACAGTTACTACGTAGATTCAGAACAAATGCTCTGTGCTACATAGATCAACATGAATACTTAGGAAATGAAGAAAAGAGGACAAGAAAAGGAGAGGGCACGAATCCACCTCCTGCAGTTTTGTGCACCGTATAGCAACTGCTCACTTTTTGGAGTTACCCATGGAATTCATATGAGAAAGAATTTATGCACTGAGAATGGATGGGACACCCACATTATCCCCATACTCTGTCCCCAGCTGAGATTTTCAAATGATAGATTTTTCTGCATGGTAACAAGGAACACAGGGGCAATGATGTAACCCGCAGTCAGAGTTCATAATGACATACAGGGTAAGCTGTTTAAGGTGATCAATGCCACACTTTTAAACATTCTACGTATCAAACCTGAATACTGTGCATGTAACATCTATGTGTTGTGGTGGAAAGGACTGGTTTTATTTTTCTTTTAGTAATAAGCCCTTGAATGTTGCGTTCTTTTTCCTCTGTCTGACTGGATAAGGAATTAAAATTTTAGGGTAAGAAAATACTGTATAAAATTGATGTTCCAAGGTGTCCATGTAGTTTAACTTGAAGGATAAAGCCTGTCTCACTGTTTTGTGACCAGCTGGTTCTGGGTCACTACAGAACCATAATGCAAGCAAAGTTTAGCTTGTATATATTTCCAACAATGCAAAGCCTTTTGGCCATACTTAAAAGGTGTCCTACTAGCAAATAACTTCTCAGAGTTGCCTGCATCAGTTAACACAAACATTAAAAAAAAAAAAAAAAGAAGAACAGCCATTAAATTACAGATCTAATATTCCATCCAAATTCATTGTTGGTGACTCCTATCATAAATGGGACTGCATTAAATTCTTTTCCAGCCAATATCTCTTCAGGTGCCTTATGAAGAAATACTCCATCCAAAACTAAGGGTAGAAATGGGATTCCCTGAAGGAAGAGAAAAAAAGATCAAATTACTTGTTAATAGTATTTTCCTCTTTTCTTTCAAATCACATAATAAAATGTCCACATTTAATGTTCCAAGTGCAAAAAAAGGGCTTTAAAAAATGTGAGTATCTACAGCCACTGTAACATACATTTATAGTTTTGCACAGGAGTATAAACTACTAGCCTGGTTGGGTCATGGTATGGAGTAATGTAATGGTTTCCTGATCCTGTGCTGCTTCTAACTGACATTAAAACATATGTATGCTCGAGTCTTGCTCACAACTTTACAGTTGCTGTGACACTTTACTAAAAAGTCTGAAGACAAATTATGTGAAATTCTTTCAATATTTAGGGGGCATTTTGACAAAAATTAGGAAAAATCAACTTTGGAACAGGCCAACAATGAACTCTAGTCAGAAGGTGAGCTAAAGTTTTGCAAGCATGCCATTAAAAAAAATCTGTTGCTAAGTAAAGTTTCACCTACCGTACTGTTAAAGACTATATCTTTTGCTTCCTGGTTCCTTAAGCAGTTTATCAGTGAGAGTGAACTGCTCGTCTCACACTTAAATATACTTGCAATTTTCTGAAAATTATAAACAAAGACAAGAACTGTTAGCTATGAGGTGGTCTTTAAGGAATTTATAAACAGAAAATTATTATACATGGTACTGTTAATAGTTTTATTTAAGGGCTGATTTAGGTGAGCTTGATAGGTTTTCGAGTATTTTATTTTACTAGAAATACTAGAGTTTGGTCACGAAGTGAAATCATTCAGGTATACTTCTCTTTCTTGCTATATTTCCATTCACTGTTCTACAATGAACCTTGCTGTAGAGATAATACAAGGTCATAACACAAACCAAATAAGGCAAGAAAATTCAGAAAATCAACTTATGAGAGATTTACACTATTACTATCTGCTGTTTCAGGAGGAGAAATGAAAAGGTACTTCATATGCCTAGCTTGGCATGTGTGTAACTGAAAATACGTAACTTGACCCACAGGAATTATAATCACATAACTGTACAATCTATTTCCAACATCAAATGAACATGGTAAGGTTGAAAATAAATAGACTATGTGAATAAAAAGGTACTTAGTGCTGATCTATATATTTATAGGCATGCTGTGAGAATAAATTTGATCAACTTTGTTGCATAATATGCAATCAGGTTTTCCTCTTTTCTCTTTTAAGCAAATTACCAGATGTAAGAAATGCCCTATTTCAGGTCATAAAGGCTTTAAAATACAAAAAAAATGAACTTACTGTAAGATCTGTTGAAAGATGTAAATCTTTAGTAGGGGGGATTAGAATTCCACTCTCTGATATTGCTTTATGAAAGAGACCCTTAGACAAAGGAGATAAAACCTGCCAAGAAAATAAGAACAGAAAGTATTTGTTCTACCTTAAGGTCCTTATTGCATAACTTTATGCTTGACTAGACTGCTGGATTCAGTGGGGAATTACATATTTTTATTTGCTTACAGGGGAAGTGTCCAGACTTAGCACAATGTGCCATTAATCTTACTTTGAAAAATCAGATTAACATGAAATGTTACACTAATTGAGTTTCTGAAGATTTTTTTTTAAGACTTTACTTTTTAGTATATCTACTGCATGCCTACATGTCCAAAAACAAAGCAAGATCCTGCAGATACACCAAAGATTGTGACAGATCCCGGATCTCCACCAAAGTGTTCAATATTTTCTTGGATCCACCGAAGAGCTGCTACTTGATCCAAAAATGCCCAGTTCCCACGAGCGTGCTCATCACCAGTACTGAAAGAAAAGCAGTATAAGCCAACTTCTCAGGAAAAGTAATAGTTCTTCTAATACCAGAATAAAATAAACCTCACCAACTTACTTTTTGTGCAAAGTGTCATATTTAGCCAAGGAAAGATCTGTGTAGTCTACTGACCTAAAGCCCTTCAGAGTCATACCTAAGCCCCACTGACTTACTTGCCTGTACTGTTTGTTCACCCATACACAAATGGATTCCTGGCCTTTACGCTATATGATTTTTTGCTTTACACACCAATGGATGGAAGTAAAGGCAAGAACAAACATCCTATCCAGAAGCAAATAAGCCCAACCGTAGTTTGATAACAGGCTACAATCAAATGACAATGCAAATGGAATTTACGGACCTTTCTTAATGTTCTCAAGTCCTGATGTCAGTGAACTATGTATATTTAAACCACTGTGACAGTGGGAAGCTGGTATAGAAGTTCAGCTGATTTAGAAAACAAAACTATGCATGCTTTAAACATGATAGGAAGTATTTTGTAACAAGTGAAATAGGTTATCTTACTTGAGGAATCCAAGGAGTCCAAGTCTGTACTGAATTATTACTACCACAATATTCTCGTAGGCTGATAGTGCAGAACCATCATACCTAGAAGCACCACCAAATATAAAATTGCCTCCATGGATCCACACCATTACCTTAGAGAAAAAAGGGTGAGACACACTTTTATACATTGCTTGGTAGATTTCATTTGAAAAAGGAAGACAACATCAGAGAATTAGGAACTCCAAATCACCGAAGGTCAATGGGAGCTGAATTTTAGGTTGGCGGACTTTGAATTTTACATAATAGTATTATTTTTGCTAATGCAGCATCACATTTTCAAAAGCAATTAAGTGGCTTAGGAGCTATCATTAGGTGCAAACTTTGTACGACACAAGTTTGTACAATGGCTTTACGTACAGGTAACTTGTCCTTCTTGTTTGAACCAGCAGGGCTGTAAACACTTAGATACAAACAGTCCTCAGAAGTTTGGAATGGAGGGTGTTTTTCTTTAAAGTTTTTTTCAGCTGTTTTCAACAGGGACAGATCCTGAGGACACCTTCACAAAAGAAAGAAAGTGTGACTATTAGTAATAAAACTGCAATAGCAACAATGTAACAATGATAGAGAAAACACACTTTCTTTTGCCCCACAGACTGAATTTCCACAGGGTGCTCGAACTTTGTGTTACTTACATACAGTTAGAGGTGCAACCTGTAAAAGCACGGCTCTATACTTGTACTTAAAAAGCTGAATTATTTCAGCACAGTATAATGAGAAAATGTGATTTCCAAAGACAGGAATTTCCCAGGAACTCTTTGTGGTTCACTGTCCCACAGTTCTTATGAAATATTTCAGTACTGGCAGCGTATTCGCTACCAGTCAATGCAAGCTCCTTACCAAAAATCAGACCTCTGTACCTTAATAAACACGACAACACTGACAAACATGAGCAGGTCCTACATACAAATGATATGAACCTCTCTCACAGCGGTGGGTAAGAAGTTGCATCTCTCAGATCATTCCAGGGTTCAGGTGGTTCAGGTGGGGAAAACCTCAAGGATCCAACAGGTGCTTTTGCAAAAGGAATCCCAAGGAACACGTTTACAAGTCTGTCTGTCCCCTTCACATTTGTTTGTCTCCCTTTGAGCCGTCCAAGTGCAATAGTCACTTCTGGCTCAGCAACAGTCTGTCCTAAGTAACACATAAGGTAAAAAGAAAAATTAAATTGCACCTTCATAACTACCAGGCAGACTTTTCAATAAAGCATTTTTTACTGACTGTTTAGTTTAGAAGATTTGAGCTTGTTCCTTTCAATTTTGTTCAGTTTTCATTTTGCTTTTGTGCAATGACAGGCACCCCCCGCCAAACACTCCCATAGCTGGCTCTGCCAATGACAACTGGAGCCAGGTAAGCCATAGGTTACTCACTGTGCAAGAGCATAAAGCTTAAAAACAAATTTCATTAACATTTTCTAAATTTATCATCCAATAAGATCTTAAAAATATTTTATTTAGATAATTTGGAAATTATTTTGCTTTCTACCTTTTAAGAAAGGTAGAAAGTTTTATTTTCATAAAATAATCTCAGAAATGGTTTCATCTCACAAAACCAGTAATTTTTGCATCAAGCTTATTAGGATACTTTTGCAGATTGCTAACAAAAGTATAAGAGGTGTACTGCCTTTGAAAATCACTACACTGCAACTTGTTAGTGCAGTTGCTTCCCCAACAGCAATAATGACAGATTTTACATCTCACCTTCTGCTCCGCAAGTGATGAATGCTACACTACAAAACAAGGTACAAAGCAAAGAAATCTGCCTTTGAGGAGCCATTTTTCACCCCTGTTTGGACTCTAGATTATTTGCTGGTTTTATGCGGAAGAGAATGGTACAAAGGTCACTGCTGAGGGCACTCTGAGTAGGGAGTGCAGCTAAATTCCCTTTTGAACATGCACTGCATTAAGCACTTTCAGAGCTGTGCCTGATACAGAGTGTAAATACAATCCCTTAGCAGAACACACCTAATCATTACCTGATTCTGAGAATGGATGATCTGAAAATGACCCAACACCACCTGTGAACAACAACAAAAGGTCTAATCATAGTTAATCTGCTCTTAATCCTACAAGCAGAGAAAACAGTGATGCTCTGAAGAGGTTCCAGCAGTCAACACTTCAATTCTTGTAAAAAAAAAAACCAACAACCCCAAACCCAACAACAAAAGCCTCACCAAAAAAAGGGTTTGCAGATTGAAAATAACTAGGAAGTAACAATTTAAAAAGAAAAAAAAATCAAAACAGTTAATTCTTGCAGACGTTTTAATGAGGGCTAGCACATCTGTACCACAATTGATGCTATGTGTGCTTTCCAGCAGGGACTGGCCTCCAGCCTCCAAATTAGTTCTCTATCCCTTCTTGAATAAATATAGGCCTCCTTTATTTTTCAAAATTAAAGGGGAGATTAAAGTTGAGGGTCAGATTATAGCTTCTTCTCTATGAGCAGCCTCAGTGGAGTTCAGAAAGCAAGGTCTATTTACCAACACCTTGTGAGGTACGTAATTCCCTCAAAAAAGTGGGAAAGGACCATGACCTCACCTTCTCTATAAAATAGCTTCCTACAGTGGAAATAGGCTGGCAATCTGACAGACAGTTTTTGCCCGCTGGCTGAAAAACTCCTAAAAAATTTTGCAGTTGTAGAAGCATAACACCCCTCAGTGTGGATGACTGTCCCTAAGCAGATTAGCCTCAAGGCCTTCTTCATAGTTGGGTCTACAAGCTCAGCCTGCTCCACTAACTCCCAATCTTCAACTGGCAAAACACCCTCTACATAATGGGCCTTTGCCTTTCCACCTTTGATTGGTTTCACATATCCTGGATGAATGGTGTCATCAGCATTCAGTTGCAAAGCATACCGCTTCAAGCTCCTCTGCCCTGCTTTCGCTTAATTCACCTCCAACATGGACACTCATAAAGCCTGTGAAGCCAACTTCTCCACCACAGATCATACATCATGTTGTTCATCCTGTTTGGGAAACAGGTTTGTCAAAGTCAGTTATTGCTTAACAAAAAGGGTCACAGATCATAGAATCATAGAATCGTGTAGGTTGGAAAAGACCTTTAAGATCATCCAGTCCAACCATTAACCTAACACTACCAAGTCCACCACTAACCAATTAAGGGTAGAGTAATAATTAATTTCATGTTTCCTGGCTTGGTGGCTGGATTATTTTTTAATGAAAGTAAAAACTAGAATAGAATCATTAAGGTTGGAAAGGATTGCTAAGATCATCAGGCCAACCATCAACCCAGCACCACCATGCCCACTAAACCGTGTCCCAGAATGCCACGTCTACACGTTTTTTGAACACCTCCAGGGATGGTGACTCCACCACCTCTCTGGGCAGCCTGTTCCAATGCTTGACTACCCTTTCCGGGAAGAAATTTTTCCTAATATCCAATCTAAACCTCCCCTGATGCAGCTTGAGCCCATTTCCTCTTGTCCTAACTCTAACTACTTGGGAGAAGTGCCCAACACCCACCTCACTACAACCTCCTTTCAGGTAGTTGTAGAGAGCGGTAAGGTCTCCCCTCAGCCTCCTCTTCTCCAGACTGAACAACCCCAGTTCCCTCAGCCGCTCCTCATAAGGCCTGTGCTCCAGACCCTTCACCAGCTTCGTTGCCCTTCTCTGGACACGCTCCAGCACCTCAATGTCTTTCTTGTAGTGAGGGGCCCAAAACTGGACACAGTATTCCAGGTGCGGCCTCCCCAGTAACGAGTACAGGGGGACAATCGCCTCCCTGCTCCTGCTGGCCACACCATTCCTGATACAGGCCAGGATGCTGTTGGCCTTCTTGGCCACCTGGGCACGCTGCTGGCTCATGTTCAGCCGGCTGTCAACCAACACCCCCAGGTCCTTTTCGGCCAGGCAGCTTTCCAGCCACTCTTCCCCAAGCCTGTAGCATTGCATGGGGTTGTTGTGACCCAAGTGCAGGACCCGGCACTTGGCCTTGTTGAACCTCATACAGCTGGCCTTGGCCCATTGGTCCAGCCTGTCCAGGTCCCTCTGCAGGGCCATCCTACCCTCCAGCAGATCGACACTCCCACCCAGTTTGGTGTCATCTGCAAACTTACTGAGGGTGCACTCAATCCCCTCATCCAGATCGTTGATAAAGATACTAAACAAGACTGGCCCCAAAACTGAGCCCTGGGGAACACCGCTCATGACTGGCAGCCAACTGGATTTAACTCCATTTACCACAACTCTCTGGGCTCGGCCACCCAGCCAGTTTTTTACCCAGCAAAGGGTGCACCTGCCTAGGCCATGAGCCGCCAGCTTCCCTAGGAGGATGCTATGGGAGACAGTGTCAAAGGCTTTACTGAAGTCCAGGTAGATGACATCCACAGCCTTTCCTTCATCCACCAGGTGGGTCACCAGGTCATAGAAGGAGATCAGGTTGGTCAAGCAGGACCTGCCTTTCATGAACCCATGCTGGCTGGGCCTGATCCTCTGGTTGACCTGCACATGCCTGTTGAGCGCACTCAAGATGAACCGCTCCATAATCTTTCCCGGCACCGAGGTCAGGCTGACAGGCCTGTAGTTCCCCGGATTCTCTTTCCGGCCCTTCTTGTAGGTGGGCGTCACATTGGCAAGCCTCCAGTCACCAGGGACCTCCCCTGTTAACCAGGACTGCTGATAGATGATGGAGAGTGGCTTGGCGAGCTCCTCCACCAGCTCCCTCAGCACTCTCTGGTGGATCCCATCCGGCCCCATAGACTTGTGAGTGTCCAGGTGGCGTAGCAGGTCATTAACTGCCTCCTCCTGGATTATGGGGGCTTCCTTCTGCTCCCTGTCCCTGTCTTCCAGCTCAGGGGGCTGAATGCCCTGGGGATAACTGGTCTGGCTATTAAAGACAGAGGCAAAGAAGGCATTAAAGTACCTCAGCCTTTTCCTCATCCTTAGTGGCAATGTTTCCCTGCGCATCCAATAAAGGATGGAGATTCCTCTTGGCCCTTTTTTTGTGGTTAATCTATTTGTAAAAACATTTTTAATTACCTCTTACAACAGTGGCCAGATTGAGTTCTAGCTGGGCTTTTGCCTTTCTAATTTTCTCTCTGGATGACCTAATGAGACCCCTGTACTCTTCTTGAGTTGCCTGCCCCTTCTTCAAAGGTGGTAAACTCTCCTTTTTTCCCGAGTCCCAGCAAAATCTCCCTGTTCAGCCAGGCTGGTAGTCTTCCCCACCAGTCTTACGACACATGGGGACAGCCTGCTCCTGCACCTTTAAGACTTCCTTCTTGAAGAATGCCCAGCCTTCCTGGACCCCTTTGCCCTTCAGGACTGTCTCCTAAGGGACTCTCCCAACCAGTGTTCTGAACAGGCCAAAGTCTGCCCTCCGGAAGTCCATGGTAGTGGTTTTGCAGGCCCCCCTCCTTACTTCGCCAAGAATTGAAAACTCTGTCATACAGATGAGATACTCTATCATAGATGAGATAGGTAAAACCAGATTTTCAGTGCAAGAGAATTGGAAGTGCATTAGAATTAGAAGGATTAGATTAATAAGTGAACTTCAATGTCAATATAATCTGTATATTAACTGAATACAATACAAAACAAAGGTGAAAGCAGACATAAATGGAAACGTTGCTCACAGGTAGTTTGCTTGTCGTATTTAAAGTATCAGCAGATGTGTAAACATACCAGTAATCTTCAGAACAGGTCCCGCTGTGGGCAAACCCAATCTGGCCCAACTCCCTGCAGTCAAAAGCGCACCTGAGGTAACCATCGCTGCTGTGAGGCAGTGCTGAGCAACAGAACCACAATATACGTCTGTTCTTCCAGCTGCAACATCTTTTGAAGCAGCAAGTCTCAGCTCCTTTCAAACCCTCTTTCCTTTCTGACAGCCACTGGGGAAACTGCCGGAGCATGTTCACATCTTCTTACTCGTGACCATGCCTTGACGCAGCAGGCATGAAAAAAACAAAGCCTACACAGATTATTTTTTGCGCAGAGAAATCAAACATATGGCAAGGAAGCTAAACGAGGTAATATGCAGTGTATTTACACAGGAGTAGGTGCTTTAACCCCATTATAAAGGGGTGTATGAAGCCAAAATATGTCACCATTACACTCCACCGCTCCAGTTTCTTTAAGCTTGCAGGTTTTTTTAGATGCGGTTTGAGTTTTCAAATTAATTAAAAGATGAAAGAAAGCATTTTAATCAAAAACATTTTGCATTTAACACGCAATTTAGTCCACCCACCCTCGGCAGCACTACGTGTGCTTCAGAGGTCCCTCACGCTTCGCAGCGTCGCTGTGTCCGGTGAAGCCATTCGGTTTTCACCTTAGACTTTAGTTTAAAGCTGTGCCAGACCCGGGCCCCCCGGCTCCCGCCGGCACCGCCCCCCACCCCCTCACAGCCGCCCCAACGGCGGCAGCGGCGCCCCCCGCGCTCCCGGGGCAGGCGGCCCGTCCTCCGCCACCGGAGAGCGCTCCCGCCGCGGGCAGGGGCAGGACCCGGGGCAGGGGCCGGGGCCGGGGCCGGCCGAGCCGCCGCCGAGGGCCCGCCTCCGCCGAGGGCCCGCCTCCGCCGAGGGCCCGCCTCCGCCGAGGGCCCGCCTCCGCCGAGGGCCCGCCTCCGCCGAGGGCCCGCCTCCGCCGAGGGCCCGCCTCCGCCGAGGGCCCGCCTCCGCCGAGGGCCCGCCTCCGCCGAGGGCCCGCCTCCGCCGAGGGCCCGCCTCCGCCGAGGGCCCGCCTCCGCGCCCGGCGTGCGGCAGCGAAGGGCGTCCGGGCTGCTTCCGCCCCGCCGCTGTGCGCCGCCAGCAGCGCCCGCCCGGCAGCGCAGGCGGGAGGGCCGGAGCGGCGGCCATGGTGGGCCCGGGCCCGGGCGGCGGGGCGGCGCTGGAGAACGCCAACCCCCTCATCTACCGCCGCTCGGGGGAGCGGCCCGTGACGGCGCGGGAGGAGGACGACGAGCTGCCCGACTCCATCGACGACCGGGAGATCTTCGATATCCTGCCGGGAGCGGGGGGCCGGGCCGAGGGCGGGCGGGGGCCGGGGCCGGGGCCGGGGCGGGCAGCTCCGCGCCGCTTTCCTTAACCCGGCCACATCTCATTCGCTCCATTAACGACCCCGAGCACCCCCTCACCCTGGAGGAGCTGAACGTCGTCGAGCAAGTGCGAGTGAAAGTGAGATTTGGCGGAGGCGTGCTTGTCCCCGGGGCGGCGGGCGGCGGGCGGCCGTGAGCGCGGGCTGCGGGGCGCGGCGGGGCAGCGCTGCTCTGCCCGCTGCTAAGCTCAACTGTTCGTGTCCCACGGGGATGCGGGGTTTGCTGTAGCAGCCTGCTGCAGCTAAACCTAGTGTTTTTAAATGTCGGGGAAGAAAACGGTAAGCGGCAAAGCGCAGCTTCAAGTTGCATTTCACGTAAAACGCCTCCGGGCTAGCTCGGCGTGAAGCCAGTGGGTTTTGTACACCGAAGTGTTTGGTTTTCAACAGGTGAATGATGCAGAAAGCACGGTGGCGGTGGAGTTCACGCCCACCATTCCTCACTGCAGCATGGCGACGTTAATCGGCCTCTCCATAAAAGTAAAATTGCTCCGATCTCTGCCCGAGAGATTTAAGGTGAGTAATCAAATCACTCTGGAAAGCCAAAGAGGGGGATTGCGTTTGAAAATTAAAAAAAAAAAAAAAAGGTAAAAAAAACCCCAAACTAACCTAACTTGTGTTGAAAAATAACCTGAGCTTTTTTCATATTATGGGTGAGGGAAACACTCCAGGGACCAGGGAGGGCAGTGGACTAAAATATCGACACAGAATTACGGTTCTGTGACAGTCAGGGCAAGGGCAAGTGGGGTTATGGAGGGAAGTTACCCGCAGTGCCCTACAGCATGGGAGGAGGAGAGTTTGGTGCCTCGCCCCGCTGTCTGAAGGAGGCTTAAGCACATGGGAATGCAGAATGTTCTGTGATTTTAGACTTTGTTTTATTCTGCTGCATACAGTAACTGGTATTGGCAAGAATGTCCTTTATTTCCCTCTTTTTGTTACTGTCTTATTTTTATTATTAAATAGTTTGAACTTGAGCTGTCAGTGTTTTGTTGACTTGTCCCCTTTTTCTTTTGTGATGCTTTTTAAGCTGGATGTTCATATAACACCAGGAACACATGCCTCTGAGCACGCAGGTAAGGTTTTTAGTGCTCTGTTGTGTGATCATCTTTATTTTGTTTAGTCTTGAAAATTAGACAGGAGAGAGATTCCCGCACCTGCAGAGCAGCTGTTTAGTATCTGGGACTTTACATGCGTCAGCTTCTGGGGGATGTTACGGAACAGGAATGTGTAATAATGACGCTTAGATATGTCCTGTACCGTACTTTAAACATCTCCTCAGGCAACCTGTGCTCTCAACTAGTCATTGATTTGCCTGGGTTATGGACGACTCAGAAAATGGGAGAGCCTGGGGGGCAATTTCTTCTCGTGTTACACCTACAGATGTGTAGTTCCCTGCTGCTGAATCATAAACAGCTTGCTGGTTTAACGTGTGATAACATGGTAGCTTTGACTTTAGACTGCAATGCTGCAGCATACTTAGCATCTGCAGAATTACTAGTCTACCTGAGTACCATAGCAACTGTGTGATTATGTGTCTCAATGTAAAATACTTTTAAAAAAGACACTGTATACCAATGTTTTGACTATTTCTTTGTGGTGGTTTTTTCCTGCACAGTTAATAAACAGCTTGCTGATAAAGAACGTGTAGCAGCTGCTCTGGAAAACTCTCACTTGCTGGAAGTGGTGAATCAGTGTTTGTCTGCTCGATCATAATTGCCTGATGAGGAAATCATTGGTATTCTGCTATGTTAAACTAATTTTGTATATAAGTGGTGATGCTAGTGTTACACTGTACGTATCTCTACGAGCAAAATAAAATCACTTGGACTTTCTTAAAAAATGTTTCATTACTCCTACAAAAATAGCATGTGCGAAATTAGCTTACAGGCAGCTACAAAAATACAATGGAAATTGACTTTTAAATTTTATTAATTATTGCATGGGTAGGATTTTTCTTTAAAAAGATTTGTTTCAACCTGTTTTTAACCGGTTTCTCACTGTCCAAAATTAGTTATAAATGGCATTTTAGAAGTGGATTTTGCACACTGTACAAGCTACAAGTACACCAAGCTAATTGGCAGTTAAAAATCTTTACATTCACATGACTGTTTTGGACTGCTAATATAACTTTAGCTTCAGACATCAAAAATTGTATAAGTTCATGTGTGCAAAGTTGTAACACTTCTAAATATCTGTGTGGTTTTTCTTATATTAACTTGGATTAGCCAAATATGGAGGGCTCCTTAGACCTGTATAAAACATGATTTCTTTTTAATTGCTCATTACTTGTGGTAGGAAGTACAGTATCTTGAGGTAGGGGATTTTTTTCATGCACCTGCCACAATATAGGAGGGAGTCAGTCACAGTTTTCAGTACGAACAGTCCAGCTACCCTCTGCTGAAAGACTGCCCTGTCGAAGTTTGACAGCTGAATGACAAGTTTGCTTTAAACATATTGAAATTTAATAATAATACCTAGCCTATGCTTCTGGTCCAGGAAATGGGGCATTTACTAAACTGTTGTCTTTTGGCAGAAATTGACAATAGAAAAATTCATTAAGGGAGAATTCCAGAATTAACTTGAACTTTTACAAAAGATGTTTCTAATCGTGGACCATGTGGAAAAATAACAACCTGTTAAAGAAATCCGATAGGTGTTTCAGTGCCTGCACACATGCAATGCTACCTTCCTCGTCATCAGTTATCTGGAGAGTAACTTAACACACTTCTAAAGAAGTAGATTGTGCTCACCTTTGGTGGTAATGCTTTATATTTCAGTAGTATTTTTTCTTGGAGGGTGTCAGATGCTGTTTTAAAAATGCTGAAGCTTAATGAACACTATGGAAACCACAGCCCAGTAATCCAGTCTAGCCTGTGTTGAGCAGCTGAGGAGACTGAGGCAGTGGTGATCCAAGTGTGACATCTGAAGTCACATAGGAAAATAGGACAGAAAGAAATCCAAATCTTCCCATTTCAGAAATGAGGCACCCAGTTTGCACAGGGCTTCTACAGGAAGCCAGTTCTGCAGCAGCCTTAATCTGCTTATTTGGCTCAGCATCCTTTGAATGATCAGCACTTGCTTGGATGTATGAATGAAAGTGTAAGTAAAGACAATATTTATGTAGTATTAATACTGGGAAAGGAACAGAGTGACCCAGCTGTTAATACTATCTTCTCTGCCTCTGTTGCTGAATCACTGAACTGATTAGTTCTGACATTGCCAACATTTGCACCACAAATGAAACTTCAGCCATGGCAATGCATGCAGGCAGCTCGTAGGCAACATGCTTGGTTGGTTTGATTTTGTTTTCTGGGTTTTTTTTATATAGAAAATTAATTTTGCTCTCCCAGATTTTGGGGAGGAAAGGAATGCAAATATGTGCCGGGGGAAAACAGAAGGATGACTAAGCTGCCAACAGTTTGCTTCAACCTGCACTCCAAATAGAGAAGGGATCAGTAAATTATGCTTTGTTGAATCTCTGTGCTTGGCTTTCACCACTACATAATAATAGCGTTAAATAATTTATTGAGATGTTGGCACTTGCCTCATGAAGCACATTGTACACAGTAACCCTGGGGGTGCACTTCGCACCATTTACCTTTTCACAGAAGCAACAGTATGTGGTTACATTGTTTAAATGTGTGGTATATAGCGGGGGAATGAATTTTCAGTAAAGGGACTCTATTGTAGGATATCAAAGAAAAGGTCTGACTTCTGCTACTTGGGGATGGAGAATTCTACTACTTTACATCTGGCATGTTTCTTTAAGTGATGTGGATGATGTATTTACGAGATGATAGAAACAAGAGTAAGGACAAGCCGCAGTTACTTTGCTGAAGATCACAGGTCCGTCTGTACAGGCTCCCTCAGCTTGGATACTTGCTGAATGATAACATACCGCCAGTTCTAGCAAAAATCTTCTGTTCCCTGGTTTTAATGATCGTTAGCTGGCTCCGGCTGTATGGAGATAAAGTGGGAGAAGAACATGTTAATTTGTTAGAAATATTTCTTTTCAGACTTTTATTTTTCCAGAAAGCTACCCCTAAATTTAGCCTGTGGAATGCTTTGTAATAAGACACATTCCGTCAGAAACTATGACCCTTTAGAGCAGCTGTGTTGAATACAAACAGCCTCATTCAAGTCCAGGAAAGATGCCAGAAGCGGACATCTGTTTCACATTCCTAGGCTCTGGGCAGAGCCTTCCAGGGGTGGCTGAATGGCATTCGCTACTCTCAATCTGCAAACGCCGCAACAGGAGCTCCTTAGGGCAACTGGCTGTGTTGCGCGCTGGAGTAACCTGCCGTGTGGTGTTTGAGCCCGCAGACCAACAGTTTGTGCGCCTCGGGTTCCACCACACTGCACGTACTTGGGCCTGCCCACGCAGTCCTGCTCCCTGGGAGGACGCAGACTTCTTCCCAGCTGCTCCCATACTGTCGTTGCTGCCTGGTACCAGCAATTTGAAACATTTGAAGGCTGTTCATCCCCCAGTTTCATGAGCGGCAGGGAAGCAGCTCAGCAGCTTTGTTTCCAAAGATGCAGCTGAACTGTCCATGGAGAATTTCACACTTGAGTGGCACTATTTCTTGTGCTCTTTGGGTGGAGCGATGTGTGCCACACACTGGGAACTGTTAGTTAAAAAAAGTTATTTCAGTCTTCTAGCCATGCTTAAGATTGATGTGTTTACGTCAATAAAGTGCTTTGATAAAGATCTCCCTCTGGAGCTTTGATTTATAAACTGCATGGTTTACAATGGTGGGTTTTTTTATAGCTGTTAAAAACATTTCCCTTCAGCCTGTGCAGCAGACAACTATACCACTTTTCCTTCCTTTACGAAATGCACTGTTTGGCGTAAGTACAAACCGAGCAAGTGGCAGAGTTAACTTTTTTCCCTAAACAAAAGAAAAGCTTGTAGCAAAATCTTTCAAATGTTACTATGGAAAGGTAAGTATCAGCAAAAAGAATAAAACCAGGGGAAGTTCAGGCTGTTACCTGTGTGTTTAAGTCTGCTGGTATGTGTCACAACCATTTGCCAGCAACATTTAATAGAAAGCACGTAAAACTTTTAATTCCACAAAATGCTAAAAATACACAACACTATTACAAAACTTACAAATAGCAGACAGCCCTCATTTTGTTCAACACCCTTCAGTAGTTGCAGAAGGCATGCTATCCCATTCTGTAACCTTCTTACAGATTTCTTATTATCAATTCATACATTTCTTCTTTCACGTCCTACCTGTAAAGAGCTTTTGCCTCCTGCAGCAGATTATCTCCATTCCTTAACTTTCCTTTGTGGATCAAAAGAACAGCCCTGTCTGCAGCAATAAAAACATCCTGGTTGTTTGGATTGTTGGAAACCCTGCTCTCCCAGCTTCATTCCACACACTCATCAGGGTTGCTGAGAAACTTGCCAGTTGTCTCATCAGTTTTGTTGCTTTTCAGCATCTTGTTGCAGCACATGCAAGCTTCAGATGCTAAGGCTGTCCTCTTCAGAAGTTAAAACAGTCTCTGGTTCCTGCCATTAGGTCAGCTCCCAGTGCAGGGCTGGAGGGAGAGAACAGGGCAGAAGTTAATTTCCAGCAAGTAACATGGGAACGGGGAGCAGCTGCTGCCTGTGAGCTTTGGGAAGGCACAGGAAGAGAAAGAGAAGGAAATGGCAGGGGCATACAACACCTCACTGTGCTGCCACTAGCTGGGGGATGCCTCCAGCCTCGGTCTGTAGCGACACAGAGAACAGGTAGCTTCTACAGTGCTGGGGGCTTTGTCTTCCAAATTGCAAGGGAAAGAAGTGAGCTCCCATTACCTTATGCTCGACATCTCCCACCCCTCTCGTTTCCTTGTTCCCTACAAGCTGGTTGCCTGAAGGGGAGATTCCCACCTGGGGCCTGTAGCTAAGGCATGGCCACAACACGGCCCCCCTCTTGCTGGGCTGTTACCCGGCCCATCCCATTCCTGCCCCTGCGCTGCTGCAGCTAACAAGAAAGCCTTTGCTGTCCTACTGCAGGTAAGTCACAAACAGCAGGAGGAGACAGGAGGATCAGGAGGACAAGTATCTACGTAAAACTAACGCTTTAAGTTGACAAAGGGATATGCACAGCTTGCCAGATCGTAAGTGCAGTGGCCAAAGAGTGTGGGCAGCAGCTGTGTCCACGCTGAGCCAGGCAGGAAGACCCAAGCAACTGGCAAGTCATCGCTGCCAAGCTCTCTCTGCTGGCCGTGATCCTCCCCATTATTTTGATGTAACTTTGAGATGATGGTTTATCATAGCACTTTTTTTCCTAATCTACCCAAATTAATTTCATCTGGGTTCCCATCAGATGTGTCACACATGGCTTTGACCAAAATAACCTCAGTAGATTGTCACGAGCTTGCTTAACCCCAGGATACCTGGCAACTTGATTTCTCTACTCTTTTGCTAATGGAAGAGCTGGCACATACCCTGTGAAAGGATTATGAAGGTATCTAAGCAGCAATACTTTTTATTTCCCCTGCAAAGTGACAAATAAATCGTCCATGTAGTCTGAAATGCTTGCAGAGAAAAACAATAAATGCCAATAGATTCCAATTTTTTTTCCTAACAGTTTTAATAGAACAAAACTAGTTTTATTACTGAAAATCAGAAAATAGTTTCATTAACACTGCAGCCAACTTCTTTAAAAACACAATTACTTTTGAGTTAGACAGAAAATAATGATTGGGAACGAGTCACATAAATTGTTTCTCTTCAAATTGGTACTGACTTATTTTCACAGCAATGCATTTTAGATGTTTTTTAAAACATAAGTCAATAATGTAAAGAGCCTGTCAAATTCTACCTTACTAATGATTCTCAGTAATGACAAAATTAACTAGGAGCTTGAAACAGGAGCTGTTATTTAAACAATTTCTTCCCCTTCCCCTTCAAACTCACCATTCTGGGGCTGATCCTGCAAACTTAGAGCTTTAATTGAAGTTATACTCTGGATTATATTTTTAGCATAGAAGTGATGGGGTCTTGTCACATTTATTTGTGTTGGTTAGAAGAATATTGGGCCATTCCTAGTAAAACAATTAAGAGTTAATTTATTTTTTCAAACAAAAAGTAAACATTGTATCAGCTTTAACCTCAATCATAACCGCATTACTTTAAACGCAGATGCCATTTGCGTGTACACATTTCAGTTTATCTGTAGTCCAAGCACTTAACTCCACAGGAGATGTACTTATGCAGTTACCAAGTCATATAATTAATAGTTTTCTGCATTTTGTGGCTGAATAAATAAACACTATAGCTTAGATACAAATTGTATGCACATCAGTTAATGTATCATACTAGTTTAGGACTTGTAACATATTCTACGAATCCTTAAAACTGCAGGAACTTTGCTATGAATGTTAAGAAGACGGTGTACCTTCCTCTGCCACTTCACTGTGATCCGGTCCTCATTCTCTTAAAAGTTGCTTGAGTCTTTCACTGATTACAAATAAACTGTGTCTTTTTTGGGCTTGGATGCCTAACTGGGCAATTCCTTCTTCACCACAAAGAATGACAAGATGAAAGAGACAACGTGGTATGAATCGTGCCTTTGTCCAGCTGGGAAGATGGAAGCCATCCCACAGAACAGGCTGTGGAATACACAAACAAAATAACATGCCAAAGAGAGGAAATACACACATGAAAGCTGCCAAGACTGATGTAGTGTCTCTCATTAGCTACATTCAGGTCTGTACCAGAAAAAATACCACAGAAACTGCAATGCACAGAGCATGTGCTCTCACAAGCATGGACAACTTGAGAGGGACTGCCCTGCTCCAGGACAGGTTTTTTCCCTGGCGCCCGCAGGTCTCCTGCCAGCGCCGTGCACAGTCCGTCCCTGCCACGCAGGCTGCCCTGCTGCACCCAGACTGAGAAACAAAATTTGAAAGCTCTACAAGTTAAATACATTTTTGCATGTACAGACAGATTGTCAAATTAGCAAGATGTAGAAAATGGAAGATAGGAGAAATGGGAAAGAGGGGATAGCTGGAATTGTGAGCTGAGATCGTGAACCCCAGTGTGGCTCAGGGGCTGATAATGGCAGATGGTGCTACGATTTCACACAGGTCAGCTGCTGTCCCGAGACTTGCCCAGCACAAAACCAGATGAGAAACAAGGGAAGATGTCTTCATCCAGCACCTCAGAGCTCCTGCTGCCTCTCAAGGCTGGAAAGAGTCCCCCCAAGGCCCAGAAGCTGGCCTGGCACCTCCGCCATCCTCTGTTTGCTGCGCTCACTGCCCTCATCCGGGGCACCAAGGCATCGATACCTACACCATTCCTGCTAGATGACATCAGTTCTTCAGCTTGCACTTAACTGAATCCCTTCACATGCATAAAATCAGTGTTCACCATTCACAACAGCTCTGTCCCTACACACAGTGATGGACGGTACATACAATAGGAAGTCTTTTCCACTCATAAAATCTCTTTTTTAAAGCTGACACAATTTCAGCTGAACTGAGATACAATTTATTTCGATTGACTTGGTAATTATTGAAGCATTCCATTTTAATTAGGATGATGCTTAATGAAATCTGCCATAAAATCGTTTGTGGGTTTTAGTCTTTGTAAAAAACCTTACAAATATGAAATAGATAGAGAGAAATAAATAGGAACAGTATACAATGCATTGTTATTTTCTTTCACAGCTAATCAAGCCTATATATATGACTATATATATATGACTTGACGGTGACAGGATGACAGACTCATTTCTCCAATGAAGCGTTTTCTTCTTATAAGGCAAAAAAAGCACTGCATCTGTATGAGATCATCTAGAAAAGTCCTCCTTCCTGAAAAATACTATATTCTTTTTTGTTGCCTAGCTACATGCTGCTGTTACCTTAGAAGGCTGTAGATTCATCTGAACGATTCTGGTGGTGCTGATGTGCTTGAGCAGAGGCGTTAACGCAAATATATAACCCTTTCTTTGGTAAAGATTATGAAAGAAAGGGGTGAGTGTGAAAAGAAAGAGCCTTTGCAGAAAAGCAATTTACTGTATTCATCATATTCTTTTTGACACTAATTGTTGAATAAAGACCATTTCCCCTCACAGCCCCGGGTGCATGAGCAGGCAGTGAAATCACAGACTTGATGCTTTTGACGTGAGAGTCGGATGCCAAGGAAGCATTTGCCTGGTTCATGTTAATTACTGCTGTGAGTAAGTGTAGAGAAGGGAAAAGACTGTCAAGGTCTGATTCTGATCTCATTTCCAAAACTGTACACAGGGAAAAAATGCCATGAAATGCAACCAGTTTGCTGAATTTTGTCACCACCAGAGAATGGGATGATCACTGAGTCCTTCTTTGAATATAAGTAGCTTTGATGATCTGGAAAATTTAATAAAGTCCACTTAAAATGCCTAAGGCCCAAAGATTTACATTGTAATGTGCCTGTCAAAGAAACCTCTGACAGGGAGCTCTGCCCTCAAGCACGCGACATGCAGAGATGCAGAACTGAGCAATAATTCCCTGGCACTTCCCCAATGTGATCAGCAGCTCAGCATGCCGCTGCCTCGACGATTTCAGTATGCCGGTATTGACTAGATGTGGGGAAATTGCTTGTGGGAGGAATAAGATGAACAGGGAAATAAAGTTATTTCTTACCTGCTTCATTGTAACTTGTTTGGGTGTAGAATGTCCTTGATATGCGTCAAGATTTTGCAGTTTTTTCTTTAGGACTGAGAGACTTTTAGCACTGGAGTTTTGATTCAGCTTTCTCTAGTTAGGGCTGGCTTTGGAATTAAGATCTGCATTTGCTTTCATAAAATAATTATTTTTCAAGTCTACTGCCTATAACCCTCTTTATAAAAGGTACACACTTCATACCATTCTATTACCTCAGTCTATACTCGTGCTTGCTCTCTGTATTTTATCATCAGCCTAGATCCTGATCATTTTACATTTTTTGGAGAGAAAGTGGTAGATAATGAAGCATGTTATGATTATCATAATTATTATTACATTATTTCTCAAGAATAAAATAAGAAAGAACTTTGACAATTTAAAATGAAAATGAGAAAGTTTGTTTGATTCCAGTATAATTCTACAATAAGAATTTTGGAGGTCTTCATCAGAATATCTTATATAGCAGCAGAGGCAAAGCAGGAAATGAGACATTTAAAAGAAGCAGAGATGCCTATTACTGCTATGATGCAAATGTGGAATTTGCCAAACTCAGCACATTCCAGCTGGACAAATTTTGAGTTTCTCCTGGAACAGATGATAACATCTTTCACATCCGAATTCCTACACACTTTACATGAATGATTCCATGACATCACTCACCACAGGAAAGATACCATAAATTCTGCACTGGGTTATAAGGAAGTATAAAGCCTTTCTAATTAAAATTCATAAGTCTCCCCTGTGACTGTGGGGTTTTGTCCCTGCTTCAAGCTTTCATTTGTTGAAATGAACAAGAAATGGAGTTTTCCCCACAAGGGAAACAAGATCATCTTGCAAAAGGGCAGCTATGTTTTAATTCTGGTCACCACCACTCCCCACCAGGAGCCTTATATAAGGCGCAGCGATTCCAAGCATTATAAATGCATATTTGGACACAAACTTAAAGTTCTCTGTGTAAGAAAAGGTAGATTAAAAAATCCTTGTCTTTTTTTCTTATCTAGTACACAGAAGAGGGCAGCACAGGTAAAGTTTCACTTTATATTGCCGCAAACATTATGAATTGTGTTTCTGTCTTATGTTCTTCCCTCAGCGATGGGTCTATGCAGCTCTGCGACTGGAAGCGTGTTGGTCATTTCCTCAGAGGACCACAGGGGTCTACTTACGGGCTTTCACTGCAAGGAGACTTTTCCTTGTTCACCTGTCATATTCATGGAAACATCTACAATATGATGACTTTATGCAGATTTTCAGACCCCACATCCCCAGATCTTCTTTCCTTTGATATCTCTGTAATGTGCTGAAATGTAAGTAACGCCTTGTCACCAGCGTAATCTGCCGTGCTCCCGGCACCCTCACTGTAATCTCTTGTTACAGAGAAGTTTTCCTTCACAATTACACTTTCCTTCTGCAAGTTTCTGCTCCTTTTTCTGCAGTACTATGTGGAAGACACCTGCTAACAGGCAACTTATGGAAGAAATGGACTCTGTGGGATACCAAGGGCAGCTTTAGGCTGTTTTCTACCCAATTTCCTGCCTATTAAATCCTTACTTCCTCAATGAAAGAGAACTACAGTAGGTCCATGAAAATGTTACTCAATGCTCAGCTGACAGCATAAACAGATGATAGGAATTCTCAGGATTAACAAAGCAAGCAGAAAGCATCACTGTCCACTGTGGAAGTCCATGGGCACATGCAGTTTGAATAATCTGTGTGCTTCTTGTCCCCTAACTTCTAAAAAGATGTATTCAAAAAGATACAGAGAAGAGCAAGTAGCGATCGTGTTTACACAAGGAGTGACTGAATATTCTAGGTTCCTCAGCCAAGAGAGGTAATTACTGAAGAAAACTATAAAATCATTATGTGTATGAAGAAGACATGAGGGAAATCTTATTCTCTGCTTCACAACGCAGCAAACGAAGGTGTTGCAGGATATAAAAAAATCTATGTGGTTTAAAAAGCAATTAAAAAAATATGCACAAAAAACACATCAAGGGCCTCTGAACAAAAGGAATACTTTTAGCCTGGCAGTTACATGGGGGGGGAGTTTTAATTGTGTTTATCATGTTCTTATTGTCCATTCTTTAGATATCTGCTACTGACAGCTGCTCGAAACTGGCTGTAAGTTGAGCCTCACCCAGTACAGCTCCTTTAATTTGTTATTGTAAATAGATTTATTCCTCTTGCCAAGAGCTACTGCTGGTAAACAATAAATCTTACATTTGCAATTTGCTTCCTTACCCTTATGTACTACTTAGTAAGACAGCCAGCCAGCCATTTACTTCGCCCATTCCTTAAACCAAGTGTCTGTTGCAATCTGTAAATTCAGAAACCTTTTCATGGTATCAGACTTCTACATATTTCTTGTAAAGGGCCTCTGAAATCCACACTAAGGAGTACACATCCCACAGGAATTGTAACAGGATACTTAGCATTCCACTCATGGACAGATGATGTACGTCACGCACATTGGCCATGACAGGTTTAATACTGAAAAAGAGGAATTAGGTGTGATAAAGGAAAATAATTATGGAAATATCTTAGGTCATGTTCTGATTTTACTCCAAACTTGAAATGCAATAGGAGCAAACAGCTGATCACATACAGTATGTGCTAAGGAGTCCGTTCCGCAGTTACTGAGGAAAGTAAGGGGGTATCCAAACTCTGACTCTTGTAGCAGGGTATAGCACAAGCGGTTACTGTATCAGTAGGAAGTAAACCTGAGTCTGAAAAACTAAAAATCAGTGCAAATTTGAAGTTAGACTGAGACAGAATGCTTTTCCCAAATACATTCTAACAGGATAGTTTACCAATAGTGTAGTGCACTCTGTGAAAAAGAAGTGTGGGAACTGAACAGGCAAAACTGAAATTAGATCTGCCACTTGTGCAACTTCTTTTTTTCAGAGCAATGATTCACCTGGTTCAGCTGGTCATGAGGTTATCTAGGAGTAGAAGTTTTTGAGCTTACTCAAAGCAGTGAGAAATTCAGAGCAGCAGGGAGATGAAACACATTTCCAGTTATTCTTATCCCAAGTTATTTTCTGCACTCTTTTGCAAGAGTTTCAGAAAGACAGAGGCCTTTGCTTTATGTTACAAGCAATGGACCGAAATTTTACCTATTTTATCGTTTTCTACCTGAAAAACACAAACAGTACTACATTCTTCTGCAGTGCCTATCAGTGACCTTTAGAATTTCTGATCTAGAGCTGAGAGGAAGCACAGTAGCTGTGAGAAGAACTAACTTCTGATTAATTTTGTAGACATAATAATGGATTTAGTTAGGTTTCTGCTTGCATTTCCCCCTCGGCACTCTATGTGAACTTTCTAAGCTATGTTGATTTCTATCGACTCCAGATCTCGTATTTCTCACGTTATTGTTGCAGCCCCAATTAATGGCTACCACTACTCAATCAAAAAAATTACCTGTCATTAAATGCAAGAGTAATAATGAAAAAAAGCATGGTTCCTTGGCTGAAGGGGTGTGCTGCCCTCCCTTGGGAATGTCCAAATGCAGGGTCAGCGTGGATGAAACATTTATCAGGCTTCCCGACAAAGGAGTTAGTGTTAAGGCTGAAAGCTCCACCATCGCTACAGTTACGTACAGTTCAAACTGTAGCCTACTTTTAAATCCTTATATATTACCTGCAAGACAATGCAATATACCATATGCTACACATGAAAAGGTCTAATACATATTTGCATACAACCCACAAACTGAACCAGTTAGCCCATATCTATTCAGCATACACTAATCTGTGATTTTAAGAGTGATGGTGAGGAAAACTTGACACCACATTTGCACTATATCCTACTTTTTGTAGGATAAAATAAATTTTCGCATTTCCCCGTACCCCCCTCTCTCTCTCTTGGGTTAAAAAAACCCCAACACATTTCCTACTGCTGCCTCTGTCCCTTCTCCCACTGACCTGAGTCTGTCAGTTCTGTAATTAAAATAATAATAAATGCTGCTATTTCTTTTTTAGTCCAGGTATTTGGGAGGTAGCCAGACTCATGCTTCTGCAGGAGTAATGCTTCATATAACTTGGCAAGAACAGACCTTTGTGGATATCTCCGCAGTTTGTATAGAAACAACTTCACCCACATAATGGCTGATTAATTAGACTTGAGGCAGTGCAGATGAGTTAAAAAGTAAGGAGAGGAGAAACCCACGACGTCCAGCATAGAGCCATGCTGAGAACAATACTTTCTCCCAAACCTCACTGCTGCTCATCCAGTCTTTGGGCTGTTCAAAATATTTCTATTATTCCTAATCAAATGTGAAACAATTCCAATGTAAGACAGCAGCAAAAGCAAAAACTGGAATTCAGTGATAATATTAATTTGATGTAAAAAATATAAATGCTATTTATAATATGGCATTTGACCTTGAACAAACACTGATGAGGTAGAATCACACATATTTAATTCAACCCCCCAAATTCCGCATTTTTATCTGAAAATTCAAAGGGGAGGAGGTTAGGTGTTGGGTTATACATGCTTAGTTATCACTGCACCCCCTGCAAAGTCTGTGCTTGTCATTTAGACTGTGAAATGCACTCTGCACCTAATATAGCATAAAGAAACTCCAGGCACAAGCTTTGATAACCCAGGAATAAATAACTGGAAAAACAGGATCGGACTGCATGTTTTACATTTTCCATATGATGAGAAGCACTCAGGCCAAGAAAGATCACTAGAAGTGAACACTGACACTTCTCAAAAGCTAGAGGAAAACTGAAAGGGAAAAAAAGGAGAGAGAGAATAAGAAAGGAATGAGATAACAGAAGAAGAGAAACTGCATATGCTACAACAGTAAAATACAAAGAAAGGTGCCTTAAGTGAAAAGCATATGAAATAAGGAAAATGAAAATCATATGAAGATGAAATGAAAAAAAAAAAAAAGTAATCCCTTTTTAGAGAGCTTTGTGCTCAATTCCACACAATACAGGACACCAATGTTCCTTTCCTTCTAAGTCTCAGATCAAATTCTTCCATGAGAACCACAGGACACACACCACAGATGCTGGGCAGCCAAGCAACAGTGCAGCTTTTGGATTGATTCACAAATGGGAGGCTACAGTGGCTCCGCCAGGATCCCAGAATACCCTGATAATTAGGATGTAGCTGACTGGAGTCCCTGAGTCCAAAAATGACCCAGTGCTTCTGGCCTCAGCAGAATTTGCTTGCTACTTTCGTTAAGCCGTATTTCCTCATGCAGCAAGGATCTGGGTTAGAGAGCAGCCCCTGGGCTGCAGCTCTGCTGCTGGTTCTGTGACACAGCCATTGCAGGGGACAGGCACCTGAACTGCCCAGGGGTCACCCGGGACCCAAGGGCCGCAGACGGCACCACTGCCACCGTGACAACCCTGATTCAGTGCGCTTACAATCCGCCATGTGGGCTGGAGTGGACTTTTACCGTCAACATTGACAGACTCCAGGTCTGGCTCGACGTAAAATCCAACAAAATTATAAAATTTCCAGTTTCCATTTGAATACGTAAGGAATGGTATATTAGGCTTACTAAAAATATCAAGTCTACAGTATGTGCCTGAAGCACTCATTTAATTAAAACAAGCCCTAGACCAGTAGAAGCTAGAACAATAGAAAATAAGAGCAGAAAAGCTAGACTTGAAGATCTCTTTTAAATAGAAATACATTACAGTTAATATATCTGCTAGAAACACAGTTGCATTGAAGTGGAAATGGAGGGCAGGTGAGAAAGGAGACGGTCTGAAAACCCTTCAGAGAAACTAAAAAATCAGCATTTCAAGCCTATGGTCTCATATGCACCCCACCAAAATCAGCAGGTGCCACAGTAATGTATACATGAATATATAGCAATAATTAACAGCAAATAGAATTATATGCTATGTGAAGAAGCACATTATGCATCTCAAGTGATTAACCTGAATTATCTGTTAAGTCCTTCCAACTTCACAAAATAGCCAGACCTATTAAGATCAAAGGAGATAAACCAGCTACATGACCCCTGTGATCTCTCCCTCTCTCCGGTTCCAGGCACAAATCCTGCGGCGGATGAACCTAACTGCCTTGGCACCGCGCTCCTCTGTGCAACTTGTACTCAGCCCTCTAGGAACAAGTGGAAGCCCGGGGACCTAATCCAAGGCCATCCCACTTTCCGTTAAAGGACAACTCACAGAACCCAGTGCCAGATCCCGAGCAGCATCCTGTAACCAGGGTGGTATTCTGTAACCATTAATTCATTAGTTGTACCTGGGTGCTGGCACAAAACAAGTTTTTGCCACAGAGTCCTGAATTTTTCGTATGATTTCTATTAGGTGTTATTTTATTTTCAGTCACTTTTCCTGCTGAAACACTGTTCTCTCACAGTATTTATTTAGCACTTTTACATATGCCTTTCCTGTTATTTTTTGGCTAGCAAGGGGTCTATCTTGCATTTACATCATTAAAATATTTGTAACTCTCATCAGCAAAAGGCCTGGAATGAAACATGGCTTCTTTAAGTTCTGTCAGTGAAACTCCCATTTTTAGTTGGGTTGCAGTCAGCAGTGCTATGTGTGGCACAAAAGTGGCACTGTATCTTTGATTCTGATGCTTCTTAGTTTTCCCTTCTTTCACACCGAAAAGAATTAAAAATACCCCCACTTTATACGTCACCTTCTAAAGTTTGACCCTGACACACAGTAATGGCATGCAAGAAAGACTGGTCCAAAAGACTTATAAACCCACTCAGAATATTTTCAGGTGAGAATTTTAAGCAGAAACATTCAAGTTTTTAAAAAGTTAACTGAAGACAAACCATTTCTGGAAGGGTATTTATATAATGAACTGTATATAAATACAGATTAATCAAGACGGTTTGGCAGATTCCAGTTTATCCAAGTTAAGTAACCACGGCATACTTCAAATGCTAACCATAAATTATTTAACCATGATTTAAAATGCTAACCAGAGGTTCATAATTCAGTTCAGTTAACTGAAGCACTCACTTCGTTTCACCACCAAACTCTGACTATTTAAACTGACAAGGCTATTTTGGTTGCTATTTTGTGAGACAGGCAGAGAGAACTTGCTGCAAGCACTTGGTGATCTTTAACCGCCCCATTAACACGTCAAACTGCAGTTATCAGGGCGAAGGGGCCAAAACCACCCCAAGAGCACGGACTGGAGAATTATAATTAGCTCCTGAGAATAACAGAATATTCACTCACTTAATTTCATGGGAAGAAATATCCATTCCCTGTGGTCAGCCCCTTCAAAGTATTTTTCACATTTATCTTTGTCACAGTTAAGTAGCCTGAGAAGTTTAACATGTTATAAGAAAAAAGGACGTTTCTGAGCCGGTATGCTATATTTTATTGGCTACGCAACCCCATAGCCCAATCCCACAGATTCTTTTCCTTCCCTTACTTTATTCTCTACATCTGTAACTTCATTTCCATCATCTCTCTCTCCGCCTTTAGCCTTGTTTCGGCAGCTGATTCGCAAACCCTTAAACTTTCACGAATTTGATGGC
Organism: Pelecanus crispus; assembly: GCF_030463565.1. Classification (NCBI taxonomy): domain Eukaryota; kingdom Metazoa; phylum Chordata; class Aves; order Pelecaniformes; family Pelecanidae; genus Pelecanus; species Pelecanus crispus. The sequence continues at coordinate 38,082,348 of NC_134650.1, forward strand.
GACTATCCCTGTACAGAGTCACAGGGATTTTCCCGTAGTGATCAGGCTGTAATCTTTTGGGAGCAGGAGCCAGAGCTATTTTGGCTGTAAAATGTCTAACATGTTTCGGTTGCTAGGTAAACAACAAACTGTGTACGCGATGCTCGGGTGAGCCGTTCAGAACACAAGTATAGTTATCTGCTTAGTCGTTTCTTCACCCGATCACACGGTTATGACTGGGTCACTTAGGAGATAAGACTTCCACTATCTGACTTTGCTGCTCAGGTGAAATCAAGAGAGTTTGACCTTTATGTTTTATACCGGCCTCTTAACCCGTTAACACCGCAGGTGGACACACTGGCAAGCTTACACAGGAGTGCAACGCCTGGCACAGGGGCTCGTCTCGTAACCTGCTCCTCAACACTGAGCAAAGCAAGCACGAAGTAATGCAAGTGTTGCAAATCTGCAAATATTTTTCCTACCGCTAGCGTAGACACCAGGGCTATACCTAAACTGCTGGCCAGTGACACCGAGCCCGACAAGCCGAGGAAGCCCAGCTGCACTCAGCAGGTGCTCGCTCCCACAGGGCTGCGAGTGGAAACAGGCGACACACGCAGCCAAAGCCGCCTTCCGTTCCACGCGCGGGAGCGCCAGCACAGCCCCGCACAGCCCAGCCCAGCCCCGCCCCGCACAGCCCCGCACAGCTCAGCCCAGCCCCGCACAGCTCCGCACAGCCCAGCCCCGCACAGCTCAGCACCGCACAGCCCCCCCAGCCCCGCACAGCTCAGCCCAGCCCCGCACAGCTCAGCCCAGCCCCGCACAGCCCCGCACAGCTCAGCCCAGCTCCGCACAGCACAGCCCCACACAGCTCAGCCCCGCACAGCCCCCCCAGCCCCGCACAGCCCCGCACAGCTCAGCCCCGCACAGCCCCCCCAGCCCCGCACAGCCCCGCACAGCTCAGCCCAGCTCCGCACAGCCCAGCCCCGCACAGCTCAGCCCAGCCCCGCACAGCCCCGCACAGCTCAGCCCCGCACAGCCCCCCCAGCCCCGCACAGCTCAGCCCAGCCCCGCACAGCTCGGGGCGCGGGGCAGACCGGCCGGCCTGCCCAGCCTCGCGCTCGCTCCACGTGACGGCAGTTCCCACGGGAGCGCTCCGCGCCACCCCGCGCCTCCCCACGGCGCTCGCGCGCCCGGCCGTGCCGCGGCCCCGGCGGCTTCTCCGCGGCCGCGGAAGGGGAGCCCCGCCGCCGCCCCCTCCGCTGCCGCCGGCGGACCGGACCGGGCCGTGCCTCCCCCGCGGCGGGGCCCCCGCCCACGCCGAGCCGAGCCGCGCCGCACGGCACGGCACGGCACCGCACCGCACCGCGCCGAGCCGAGCCCCCGTGGGCGGACGGCGCTGCCCACGGCCGCGCTGGTAGGGCGGCGCGCGTCACGGCGGGGAGGGCCGGGCTGGCGGAGCCATAAATAGAGGCGGGCAGCGGGGTGGCGGCAGCACTCGCTGAGGAGGCTCCCGCGGCGGCAGGGCTGTTAGCGGCGGGGAATCCCTCACGGCTGGCGTCCCTCTCTCCGCGGAGCGCCCCCAGGTAAGCGCCGCTCCGCGGGCGGCGGGGCCGGGGCGGCGCAGGGCCGGCGGGTGTCGGCGGGTGTCGGCAGCTCTTCTCTCCCCGCAGCCCGGCACCCCCATGACCCTGAACCGCGGCGACAAGCTGCGCTACCTGGACAAGCGGCGCGGCAGCATGCCCTTCTCCGCGCACCAGCACCTGCACCGGCGCAGCATGCCGGTGGACGAGCGGGACCTGCGGGCCGCCCTGCCGCAGGACGAGCTCTCCGGCCTGGTGCGCTGCACCTCGTACAGCCCCGGCGAGCCGCACCGGGAGAGCTGGGCCTCCGACTCCTCCGACTCCGTCATCTCCTCGGGCAGCGACTCCGACAGCAACCTCTACAAGGTGATCCTGCTGGGCGAGCACGGCGTCGGCAAGACCAGCCTGGCCCGCATCTTCGGCGGCGTGGAGGACTGCGCGGACGCGGAGGAGGCCGGTGAGGCGCGGGGCGGGCGGGCTCCCGGTGCCGGGGCGCGGAGCGGGGAGCGGAGCGGGGCCGCACCGCCCGGCGGCCGGCGGGCTGCGGAAGAGTAACTTCTTTCTCCTGAACTTTTCCTTTTTTTTTTTTTTTTCCTCCCCCGTAGGAAATACATACGACAGATCAATTATGGTTGACGGAGAAGAAGCATCTCTCGTGGTGTTTGATATATGGGAGCAGGTACGTACAGATTTTGGCTATTTTTTCTTTATGGCTGTGTCAGTGATTCACTCTTAAAAAAAAAAAGTAGAAATGGAACAACTAGGTCTGCCTATTTCTTCGATCAGATCAGTAACATTAAAAAAGTGGCATTAAAAAATCAGAATTCATACTGCCTTTGTTCTCTCCTGCAATTCATTTCTTGTAGCTAGGCAGGCAGTTTAAAAACCTGAATGGGGCTGGAGCGCGAATCCCTTAATGCTTTGAATAAGCAGCAGCTTACATGAGCAGCCCAGGGAATTACTGTAAAATTAGAGATTCACAATCTGATCAGTGCAGACCCAATATTATTTCTGGAAACATGGGAATTTTATTTTGTTAATATATTTTAAATAACAAAATCTTCTAAAAAAAAAAAAAACAACTGGGAGGTTTGGCTTACTCTTACTGACTCTTTACAATAAAGCTAAGAAAAATATCTTTAAGCTGCTTACAATAATTAAATCATTAATCAGTGTTGAATAGCTTTTTCAGTGCAATAAATCTATTTCTTGCCTTTTGTTTTAGGATGACAGCCAATGGCTTCAGAACCACTGTATGAAAATGGGAGATGCCTATATTATTGTATATTCAGTGACAGACAAAGTTAGTTTTGAAAAGGCCTCTGAGCTAAGAATCCAGCTAAGAAGAGCAAGGCAAACAGAAGACATTCCTATTATTCTTGTGGGCAATAAAAGCGACCTGGTCAGGTCCCGGGAAGTCTCAGTTGATGGTAAGAGACACTATTCATTTATACACTAATGTCTAAATTAGTAGCAAAGGCTGTAGAGGATCACGGCCAATAGAAATGGTCTGGTTTTGATGTAGAAAAATGTATGATTCGAGGCACACTGGAGAAATCAAGCCAGCTGGTTTGTGCTCAGGGACTTGGTACCACAGAAAACAGTGGAGCTGGTGGTTGGGGAAGACTTCTGACTGTGCAGAGCAATGCTCTGAACTGCAGTACAAGAGAAAAAATAATCATCAGAGCTGCAGCTTTAGCATACTGTTTTGTGTAGGATTAATTTTTGGTCAGTATTAACTGAAAGGGTTTAACTGTATATTATGTGTGCAGCAGCGCTTGCTAGTCTCAAGATTTGATAGCTCAAACTATGCTTTTTAAGGGAGAGGAGTGCCTTGTCATAGAACGCAGGCAGCCTTTGAAAAGAGTGATCCCATACAGCCTGTACAATCCTCTTTCTTCTGAAAGTGATACCATCACATCTGAGTTGTGCTGGTGGGACCAGGCTCACACAACTTAAAGTCTTTTTGTATATGTCCTCCAGTTGTGATCAGTGGGAGTTTTCTCAGCTTGTTCCAGCTAGCATTTTGGTAACTAGAGCACAGCAACCACTGCCAACACCACAGTGTTAATTTAACTTATTTAAACATTTGGTGGTTTTGGTTTTTTGGTGGTGGTGGTTTGTTTTTTTTTTTCACTGGGAAGAATACTCTGAAATATCGGTGCCTTGATGATGATGAAGAACCATCTCTTGCTGTCTGGTTTTGCCATGTTCCCTGTGTTAAATGCCTGCACAAGGAATTCATCAGGAGATTATCACTTTTTTTGGGCTGGTGGCAGTGCATGATTGACCTGTCCCAGTCGTGATATCGGTACTTTGCTCAGGTTTACAACTTTGCCATTATTTACCACAAGTTGAACATGGAAATTTGCACTGCAGCAATGTTGCGGAGTTACATGCTTATGTCTGGAACATTGAGCATCTTCCATTTTGAATGGAGTCCTAGTCAAATCCAATGGTGTACAAATTCATGACCTCTAGTGATCTGGTCAATGACTTGACCTTGTGGACTGTATCAGCTTCACTTGTAGCTAGCATGGAAAACTCTCACCTGTTATTACAGCAAGGCAGAGGTGCATAATTGCTCAAAAACTTCCAGAAGAAATAAAAACCATTTCTTTCTATACCTCACAGTGTTTCCTATCAAACAGCAAGCGTGCATGCAAGCGCCTCTCCTATCTCAGCTTTAGCTCTTAAACAATACTGGAATGGTCTGCCTAGAGGACAATTGTTGCCTTATATTCAGTACCATTGGTCAAATGAGATTTCTGACCATACCACAACAAAACCAAGAACAATAAGAGGGCAAAACCATGAGTGCAAATTTGGACTCTCCTACCATGTAGTAAAGCTCTTTTGTGGCATTGAAGGCACTTTTCTTACTTAAAGTCAATTTTTGTTTAGTTTTTCTGCCAGTATATATGAAAAGAAAATGTCCGTCTCCACTCATCTCCCTTTTTCTCTTTCCATCCAGAGGGGCGGGCCTGTGCTGTTGTGTTTGACTGCAAATTCATTGAGACCTCAGCTGCTCTTCATCATAATGTCAAGGACCTGTTCGAAGGTATTGTTCGGCAAATTAGACTTCGCAAAGACAGTAAAGAAGACAATGCTAGGAGAATGGCCAACACAAAAAGAAGAGAAAGCATAGGCAAAAAGGCAAAGCGATTCCTTGGGAGAATTGTGGCAAAGAACAATAAGAAGATGGCTTTCAAAGCAAAATCAAAGTCTTGCCATGACTTATCTGTGCTTTAGAAGCTTTCATCAAGGCCAGATGTTGCACGTGGGTGATGAACAAGCATTTGACTGTTGTGAGAAGTGTATAGATGATCCTCATACTGATAACAAGAATGACTTATCAATTGAGACTCTCATTAATGCCTTAAGGTGTGCAAGCAAGTCCGGAAGTTACACTACACTGTCTACTTCATTGATAAATGGTTTAAGTTTCAATGTGTGCAAGTAAATGAACTGACTTTAAATAAGTGGCTTGACATGCCCACATTTTCACTGTGTACATATGTTATATATCCTCTTGTCCTGTGGATACCAGAGATGCAAAGATAAGAAAGGATGATGATAAGTATCACCATAGACCTGTCTTGTTTGCAGAGCAAAACTTAAACTTGTACGCAGGCTCGTACACTCTTTTTAGTATAAAACAAGTAATGATAAATCTTTTTAAACTTAAATGTGGGGAGGGGGGAGTAGAACCACATTAGAATGGGAGAAAACAGATTATATATATTATATATATATAGTTAAATACAGAACAGGTATCATTTTATGAAGTTAATTTGCACTTCCATTAACTGCTATTCAATTGATTTGTTACTTGTTTACATGCAGATTTTATAATAAAGTATTATTTCCTGTTATAATAAACTGTGCTTTTCTCATAGCATGGATAAAGAATGAGAGAGCAGTATTTTTATACTGACCTTTTTTCACTGTACAAAATGTTATACACAGACTATGCAGATTTACACATGATAAAGTTCTGGAACAAGATGAATCAGGACTATCCTATGTCCTTTTCTTTAATGGTTTCTTTAAGAAGTAAACCCTGCTTTTAGGAACATTCTATTTCAACAGCTCATATTGGGAAGGGGTGTCTTGACCCTTCATATTATTGTTCATTTTCAACCTGGTTCTCATCAGCTCTGGCAGGAACAGGCCTCTATATAATGCCTTTAGTTAGAAAGATGTCTTGTGTCTTGAAGCCTGCAATGTTCTACTTTAAGTCCTCTCCTGGCTTGAAGGTCATGTGTTACAGCCAATAAGCAAATGTGGGGGTTTGGGTTTGGTTTGTGGGTGTTTTTTGTTTTTTGTTTTTTTTTTTTCTTTTCTGGGAGCAGTATGGTTTTCTAATCTACTCACAAGCCTGTAGATATGTTCTAGTGGTTTCAAGAAGTTCAAAGCAGGCTGGCAAGGCTGTTTGAAAGAATTGTAGACTTCACTTGTGGTGTACAGTGGCCTTCAGTGCTGTTAAAGATTTCATGTTCATTTTACTGGATTATAATTAATGTGTTTCCATGATTTTTCCCTATTTGCTATTCAGGAAGTTAAAAAGCAATCATGTCTTGGTGAAAAACTTGGACTTACTGCATTTGCTTTATAAATCCCTCTTCATAGGATACATTCTCTTTAAATTCATCCATAAACTCACTTCTCAAAAACAGTAAAACATGTGCTCTTCTGTCTCTTTCTCCAGTTCTTTGGAGACATTGTTCCAGCTGTTTGCCCATGATTTTATAGGGGCTGACTTTTCCCATACAGCCGGCAAATTCTATCAGTTGTTACACCTTACATTGAACTTCCCTGAGCTCAAGCAAACAACTCTCCATGGGGTTAGTCCAGTGCTTGGGCACTCATCAGGGAACAGTTAGTACTGGGGGAAATTGCACCTGATTTACGTAGGTAATGATCTATAGAATTAGTGTCTCCTGATGTGCTGCTGGTGGGCCTAACTGATTAGATGCACAGTTTGTGTGTTGCTGGTAACAGGTCACATTTCTTATGAAGAGAGGTGGTGTATCCTGAGTGAAGTCTAAAGAGAATAATTGTGTCCTGCTGCCAAAATTCACATTAACCTGATGATACATTTTAACTGGATTTGGCTTTTTTTTCATTAGCCTTGCTTCCTGGCAAACTATTGTCACTGGAACCTCTAACCACTGTCAGACTATGGCACCAGGCGTCTATTTACATGGAAGCTTTTAACTGTCAACAGCAAAGCAATTGCTCTCATCCTGAAAACTCTACAGCAAGAGTGTCCAAATTCAAGTGCATAAATTTGGCACATACCTATTCATGCACATGCTAAAGTTACTGACAAAATTACATGGTGTTCCCTGTATGTTTTCAAAACTTCTGTCTTTCGGTTGCCCTGTGCTTTCAGAATGACCAGGACTGACATGTTTGATTGACTCGCGAGATTTAATTCTGTCCATAATAAATACAAGGAATGGGATGCAAACCCAGAGTTTAAGACACGGCATTTCACAAAGTGCAAAATGTTACAAAGATGTGTCACTCTGTGCTGCAACATAACTGCAGCTGCAAAGCATCTTCAAGGTCATGGTTAACAGCTGTGCCTTTTGCACACTCTGACTTGCAAATCAGATGTTTTACTGCATTCATGAATTCAAAGGTTAGGTTTGGACAACTCTTAAGCCTAAAATATTTCTGAGGTGCTCTGGCACATTGCTGGAGGTTCATTTTAAACTGTGGAAAATAATTTGTATTTTGAAAGTATTTCATATAGGACACTGAGACAATAAACTGTGAATCACTCTAAAGAAACTTGGGCTGATCTAGAATGCATTCTATCAGTTAATATTGTACAATAGAATACTTATTCAAATCCTATTATACCTATTTTTTCATTCATTTGTTTGTACAGGGATTAGCATAATTCAGCTGTGGTTCATGAAAAGGGGGCAGGGTTTGTTGTTATTGCAGCTCTGACAATAACCTGCTCTAGACCAAGATCATATTCCATGCTATAGAAGTATTACCATGAATAATATTTTGTAGAGAGTTAGTAGCTCCTGGAAGATTTTCTACCCAGAAAAAAATCAACTTCTTGGATGTCATTTAGCAGAATTTCCAGGCAGACTTTTTGGAAGTACATGCGCAATACCAGCTAGAAGTCAGTAACAGGCACCTAACTGACAAATGCCTCTAAAATTCAACTTCTTCAAAAGGTTATTTGTATCCTCAAGCATTTGAAAGTCATCTATAGGTTTTTGTAATCTGAGATGTTTTATTAGTATGGATACTCAGATTCTTGTCATTAATGGGGTGAATCTATGTCAGGTACAAAATAGTGAGTCCCAGACAGCACTATTTTCTGTAATTATTGCCAGAGTAGAACAGAGTGTAAAGGGTAACAGTGGTGTGAGTTTTCTTTTTTTTTTGCTGATGCACATCAGTTTTAATTTGGAGGGACAGTTCACACAGTCATTTAATCTTTCCTGTCTTCACTGCTGCTGCCAGCTGAAGTTCCTATTACTGCTAATTGTGGTGTTGGATTTTGTGTTGGCACAAATCCCTTTAGAACAGCTAGTTACTAACAACTACAGTGGAAGGACTTTGCCTTTCATATGTGACACATATGTTAGGTAAACAAATCAAAGCCTCCTCTGCTTGCTATTAGTAAACTAGCTCCTGTAAATTCTTCACCAGCTGAAAAATGTGAAGAAAATTATTCCTCCATCTGCCAAAACTGCAAAGCGTAAAATCATGTCACATAAATATAGACGAAATGTTAACTGCTGGGGGAAGACTTAGCATCACCAAAAATGTAGTTTTACTCAGATGTATTTTCTCAAAATAGGACTAGAAAAAACGGCATGATCTACATAGTAACATTGCATAACATCACTGTTCTTTACCGAAAAGGAAAGTATAGTGAGTTGACAGTGATTAAGAATCCACTGTATGATAAAAGATTACTAAGACGTAGTCTAAAAAAAGTGGGGTAATACTTACTTATATTATGCTGAAATTTGCTTTAGTACTTTTAATTTTATTCAGAGTCAATGTACAGGTTTAATTGCATGTACATCACAGAGACCTCACTGAAACTGCAGTCACAGTCAAAGGTGATATCTGTGCATTCCAGGACCACCATTTAATTTATAATTTACCATGTGATCTCTAGCATTATAATGGACAATTTGACTCCCTCTTCACATAAAGGAACATCTGAATTCCAATACTACTGAAGTTATTAATTTCTAAAAATTGATATAGTAAATTATGTCAACTGTTCTTGTGTTCTATGACATGGATGTTGAATAGAGAAGTAAAAGATAAAAAGAGAGAACTTGCTTATCTGCAAATAAGATTTCTCTAACCCACTGTTCAGAATCCAAGGAGGAACAACATCGTTTAACCTAAAAATGTACTAAGGATTCTAGTACTAGAAGGTAGGAAGCAGGCTAAGAAATTTACTTTAACACCGAGTTCTTCATCAACAAAATAGTATTAACTATGTATCATAAAAATATTCTGGCCACTGGGTGAGATGGGCAGTGTATGTTCTAAAGACTCTCTCCCTTGTTCTCTTCCCCCCCCCCCCCCCCCCCCTTCTTTTTTCCTATTTATAAATGTGCCATCTGAATGAATCTTTAGAAGCCGATTAGGACCCTACAGATTTTTTCCTAATGCTTCCCATATTTATCACAGGAGTTGAAGAAAATATTAATCTAAAGTAAAATTTAGCAGATTCAGAGACTGAGATAAATAGAACACATTTGAAAACATTAATTTTCTCACCCTCCAAAAAAAGCTTCTCTAAGGTCCGAAACAGGGACTGGAGAAAGGACAGGATTTGGAGAGCTAGTGCTCCTGCTCAGAATAGTCTAGTCAGACCCATAAAAATCTCCTCAGCCTGTTTCTGGCAGTAAGTCCCACTTTCATCAGCCTCGTTACACTAGCATAAATAATGACACTACTGTTCGGCTTGCAGTCCCACTGAAGGTTGTGACCCTTACTTTGGGAATGACAGTCTTCAGTTCAATAGATGCCTTGGCAGAAGAATAGTAATTTTTGTGACGTCTAAATTGGATTATTGTAATGCATTATACTTAACAAAGAGCTTTCAGGAGCTCCAGGGAGTAGGAAATATAGCCATGTTAATTAAACTGGCTAGGTCAAAATGAGCACATAACTTCTGTGGTCAGGCCTGCGTTCCCATACGTTTTTAGATGAAGTGATGATCTAGAAAAGCAGTAAATAGCATTGCACATGACTGATGCTGAAAATGCTTCACTTTGTTGCATGTTTCTTGGCTGGCTACAAAGCTTGTTGAACTCACTATAAAGTCAGCAACGTTGCTTGATTTTGGACTGCTCAGCAGGAACAATCTTTGCATTTCTCACTGTAGGTATTCAGGTATCTTATTACAGGTATTCTGGCCACAAATTTAGTGCATTTGACACTACAATGGTAACTGCAAGAGAATACTCCCTATGTATTACTCCTGCAGATCAAGGATGCAAAAAGCATAAAGAAACAGAATTACATCTTAACTGAACTAGAACATACGGTGAATTTCAAAACGGTGCCAACTTGCATCAGCTCCACTTCATTACAGGCCTGCCATTGGAATTTATTGAGGAGTGTTCACCCACCTTCTTCAGTGAAAAGAATAACGTAACTCTCTTTGGGTATCAGTCAGGTGCTGAACAACTTTCTCACAGATTTTTCAGCTATGGGTATCTCAGTTGTAGGGCTTCTTTGTCACACGCTTTTCATGTCAACTTCAATTTTATCTTTCCAGCCTCCATTGTTACACATTGTCACCCTTGCAGCAGTGGCTCAGCAGTACGGTGGGAACGGGAAAGTGGCACTCTTCTCTGCTGCTGCATGACTTACTGAAAAACATTAGCTGTCAACAGTTGTAACATGAACCTGGTCCCCCAGCTCATTGCTTTACATAATATAGTCCAGATAAAAATGTCAGATTTTGCCGCACATAAGTCCCTGATTAAGACAGCATAGCAAATTAAATTGCTCTCTCCTTGAATGTCAGGGGTACTGTTGCATTTGTAAGGCAAAAGGGAATAGAAAATTTTTAGCTAATCTGTACTTGGAGAAAAAAGAAAAAACTTATGCAGTCTGACAGCCACCTCTCATTTTCACCCTATAATCATTTTCTCAATGGATACCTTTTCGGCTATGGAGTATTGTTGTGTATGCTCTTCTGTCCTCTGACTATTCATAGAGTTCTTGGATCTCTATCCTTCCTACCCAGTCCCATATGGAAAATCTTCTTAGGAGTCTGACACATGAGATCTCAAGGAAAACATGTTAGGTGAAAGATATGAGCAATGGAAAAGTTTCCATGATTTTGAAAAACACTAATGAAAACATTTTATTCAACAAATAAAGATTTCTATGCAGGGTTTACAACTCACAGTTCGCAGTGGTAGTCCATTAAATTAAAAAAGGAAAAACTGGTTAGAGAAACAAAGAAAACAGAGAACTCATTAGTCTTTATCAATAATAAGTATTGTTTGTGTTTATCTTGATACTCTGCAGCAGATCTAAAGTCACTGTCTGTAATAAACTGCAAAGAAGTAGACAGAAGAGAAACTACAAGGCTAGGCTGTTTGCACTCTAGTTTTTGTCTTTACCAAGAATAAGCTTTCACTCATGGAAGTAAAGACACTCAATTCATATGTATGATAAATACAAAACAAATGCATCTATATGCAGCCATTACCTGCAGAACTAGTTTTCTTTCTTTTTTTCTCTTACGTAGCAATTCAAAATTTGCTGGAGTGTGTCCAGAGAAGGGCAACGAAGCTGGTGAAGGGTCTGGAGCACAGGCCTTATGAGGAGCAGCTGAGGGAACTGGGGTTGTTCAGTCTGGAGAAGAGGAGGCTGAGGGGAGACCTTATTGCTCTCTACAACTACCTGAAAGGAGGGTGTAGTGAGGTGGGTGTTGGGCTCTTCTCCCAAGTAGTTAGCGATAGGTCGAGAGGAAATGGCCTCAAGCCGCATCAGGGGAGGTTTAGATTGGATATTAGGAAAAATTTCTTCCCGGAAAGGGTAGTCAAGCATTGGAACAGGCTGCCCAGAGAGGTGGTGGAGTCACCATCCCTGGAGGTGTTAAAAAAATGTGTAGACGTGGCATTTTGGTTTAGTGGGCATGGTGGTATTGGGCTGATGGCTGGCCTGATGATCTTAGCGATCCTTTCCAACCTTAATGATTCTATTCTAGTTTTTACTTTCATTAAAAAATAATCCAGCCACCAAGCCAGGAAATATGAAATTAATTATTACCCTACCCTTAACTGGTTTAGTGGTGGACTTGGTAGTGATCTTAAAGGCCTTTTCCAACCTAAACGATTCTGATTCTATAAAAAGATAATACTGAAAATCTAAGTTATAGCATGGAAGTGAAATAAGCACAAAAATAAAGCAGTAGACAGCACTAAGTAAGCAAATAATGCCTCCTGCAGATCTGTCTCTTATTCACCGTTTTTTCAAGATACTAGAGAGCTAAAGTATCCATGCATGTCTGCACAACATTTGTTCAAAAGCTGAGCTATTCAAGTATCAGAGCAAAACTCTGAATGGCCAAGTCCTCAAGAACAAAGACTGAGGATGCAAATGTGCACCAATGTACCTTCTACCTTCCCAGAGATTTCATTAGCAGAATGTCCAACTCTTTTTAGATTGATTTCAAGGGTCCTAGAACACAGCACATTACATTCCAAAAACGCATTCAAAACCAAAAAAGTGTTGAGAGGTTTTAATGAACAATTTTATACTCAGCCTTCAAAAAATGAGTTGTAAATTAAATTCTTAGTTAAATTCTACAGATTCTGACTTGGTTAGTAATTGGTTCATTTTTAATTACAAGATAAATAATTAACTAACATGTCTTTATTATTTCACACCCGAGGTAACATTCTGCCCTTCAGGAGTAAGATGGATTAAGGAGCATTTTCATTTTAACCAGAGAAATTGGGAGTTGGTTGACTTTCTTTTCTGCTGGCTTGGACTGTGACCCCTTTAAACTCACACTGCTCTCACCTGTCCCTCCCACCACCCTGAATGAGGGGGTCTCCAGCCTTTGAAGTGAGCCCTGCAGTCATGACTGTTTTGCCTGCTTTTCTGCTTTCACGTTTCTTTTTTGAATGACTACGCTTAAATATCTGCTAATACAGTATTCATTTGAGGAATATGATGTAGAGCAGATGTCAAGCCCCAAATAACAAACCACAGACAAATTTTGACAGGAGTTTGGATGTTGTGAATATTATAAAGGCAAATTAGTATTCCGGGTGGTAACTTCAGGTCTTTCTTGGCTGAACAAAGATTTTTAATATTCTCCTCATTAATAAATGTCAGTATTTTGTAGGCTTGTTTTTAAGAGTTTTTGAGGCATTCAGGCACTCTGAACTTTCAGTTTTATGATAGATGGGGTATATTTGGTGGGAAGTATCAAAGATAAAATTATGTCTATAAAATCACATTTAATTTACATTGAGTTTTCTAGGATTTTTACTTCAGGTATCATAGGAAGACTGGCTCTACATTGACACCTGCAGAAGTCATACAAAAGACTGAGCAAAAAGGAAAGCATTGAAATGAAATCTATATGCAATCTGATATTTCCATTTAAGGGAAGAGCTGGAGTGTTTATGAAGCAAACCACCTCTGACTTCACTGCTGAAATTACAGATGGGGGATAGAGTGGATAAACAGGCCAGAGAAGACCTGTAGGTCCAGATGCACTGTGCACTTTTTGATCACCCCCTGCTGCCAACTGTTCCCTTCCCAAACTCTACAGCCAAATGCAGGGGGTCTTGGCCTGAAGCAGAGAAACGGAGGGCAGAGGAGGAAGAAAAACAACATTTGTACTAACTTCTTGTCTCTGAGCTGCTTCAGGAAGAAACTGCAGCATGGGAATTGCTGACTTCAGCAAGGAGCTGTGCCTGAGGGAGACTGAGTTAAAAGTCTCTAAGCTGCCCAAGCAGGAGTTTGTTCTTCCATGCCGTGCTTGGTGGGAAACTTCCTGCATCTCAAAGCATCACCCCCACCCTTCCTTCCCCCATGCCCCCCCCAAGAAAGGGCTACTTTTAATTCACTGATTGTAAAGCTTGCTTTCCCAACAGCAGGATAGAGGTTTAATTAAAACTCCACCTGGTACTAACATAATCCAGCAAAATCCCATCCATTTCAGGGAATAAATCCTTGCCAAGGTTGGTTAAGCAAAGTGATATAGTTTAGGCAGTTTTCTGTACTATTCCTTGAATTTAACTGTGTTTCTATGAGAAAAGATGCCAAAATCATTCAAATCTCTAAAATATTTTACAAGACATTGAAAATGGCTTATTAAGGTCATTTGGTGAATAATGGATGAAGAACACTAACTGCATTTTAATATCTGTGTTTTGCTTATCCTTTGTAATTTCCACAAGGATAAACAGCTGAATTTTATATAAAGATAAACCCAGCTGAAATTCCTAATACTCCTTACTTCCACCCCTATCTGTACAGCAGAGAAGGCACAGCACATTCATTGCTAAATGTACACCCAGCTTTATAATTCCATATTCAACTGAGTACTATTTATGCAAATAATGTTATTAAGATTACAGGGCAAATCCTGCTCTTTTCTGGAAAGTCAGCAGATTTAGGCCCTGTTCTTGGAAACAGTAACACATGCTTAATTTCACCAGGGTACACTGAATGTGTGAAGTTGAATGAATATTTAAAAGGCTGTTAGATTTGAATTGTATTCTTGCTATACTATGGGGGAAAAAAAAATAGAATTTGGCATTGTGAGTGTCTATGCCATCTCATCAAAATGTATGGTATGTTTGCAGGATCAGGACTATGGTTTGAAAACAAAATAATTGCAGGGCAATTTCTGTGAGGCACAATCACACTGTGGCAAAAACATGAACAAGCACAGGACAGTTCTCCAAACTAATCAAAACCAAAGCCAAACAAATCCTCCACTGATTATTTATTTTACTTAATTTTGGGAGCCATAAGAGTAAGACAGATGAAGTGTCCACTACTAGAACAAGAAAGAGTGATTACATTAATCACTAATAAATTCAACCCTGTTTTGGAATGTTCCCAGCATTTACAGTTCATCGGTTAAGAAATCATTAAAATAATAAACTTAATGTCACAGACAGAGAACTTTCAACAGAGCAGACTGGAGCTAAGAATTAGTTTTCCAAAGAAAGTGATATAATTCTAACACATAATTTTAATTCTAAATTCTGCAAATTTATCAAAGGGATAGCTGAAATTTTGCCTAATGTTCTACCCATTCTACCTTTTGGAGAGGAATGATTATGCTGGAATCTCACTTCTATTAGAAATTAAGGATCTAGCTATGGAGGTACAGGGAAAAGTTGAAAATGTGAACTAGATGGAACCTAAAGGCTCAAATAAAAGATATTTCTTAAATTTCATATAATTTCGAATCCTGGCTTTTGAATTTGTGATAAAATTTAGGACTGGCAGTATCATGGATCTCTGCCATCTGTGGAAAGCAGCCATTTGCAAGTTAGAGAACCAGTATGAACTTGCTTCTGAGCCTTATCTTCTTCTGAGTTACAGCAGAACAAATAAAAATATAATTGTACTGATTTTGGAAGAGAACTGATTTAGGTTGTGGGGTTTTTTTAAAGCCATTCTTTCTTTATTTCCTTTTCAATAAAATACTTTATGAAATGAACCATTAATTTCATATCCATCTACTGGCTCTTACCTGGAGAAACAACAACTTGTTTTAGACCTAAGTTTAACTGTGTGACATTTTTTATATTCTCATTAGAAGTATGATTGATTTATTTTAAAAAAGAAAAAATTCTATAAATTTGCAGCACAGCACACTCTTTCCCTATGTCAATCTTGGCCTACAGTAATTAGCTTTTTCTCATTTTCTTTTTTTTTTTTTTAAACTTTGTTTGCCATCTTAGTTGTTGAATTCTTAAAAAGCTGAATAGATAGATTTATGGTGTAATGTAATCCCACCTTATCTGGAGCTTATTTGTCTTCTCTATGTCCACATATGTTTTTTTCTTTTTGTGCTGAAACATCAGGTACCATTCCTATACCTTTGCAATACAGGAGAAGAGACACAAGTATCTCTCAGGAATTTTTAAGCCCCAAAAGCAAGCCATCCTAAAATGCCCGCTACTTGGATCGTTGGAGCACTGAGTTTAAAGGTGAATGTTATGTTTTTTCATTTGTCTTTCATAATGCAGACCCATTCCAATTTAGTTGAATAAGTGTATCTTGCAACATGGATAGATATTGATCCAGTTGCTCTAGCTTCCAGAATCATTGCTTGATGAGATTCCTTTTCACTCCCCCGCCACTTCCCTAATGGAAACAGAGAGTACTTTGGGGGTTTGTCCTGAGGTTGGGAATAAGAAAAAAATGGAATGCCTCCAAGAATCATGTGGTAGGAAAATGATTTCCTGCCCAGCCTTGCTGGCAAATACAACAGGTTAAATACTAACCCTGATGAAGCCACGAAGTTGTCCCTTAGACCTGACTGTAGCCAAGAACTGTATTTACTCTGTCATTAACAATGTAGTAACTTGAAAAAGCACAAAAAGGAAAATTAGTTCTATTTTTAAGTGGATTTTGTACAAATTAGCAAACCATGCACAGAAAGAATTCAAAACCTGTACCTCATGTTACGTGTTTTGCAGAAGAATGTTTTGACAGATGGATGCATTCAGACAGAGAAATTAAGAAAATGAACCCAGTAAAGTTTTCCTGATTATTTTTGTTTCCAACATCTCAAATATTTGAATGACTAAATGCAAAACTATGTTTCTATGTCTGGGAGGCAATTAACAACAACAAAACCAGGGAAAAGTCTTTCATTTTATTTGATTAAAAATAGAGCAGAGGTCAGAGTCCTACAAAGGCATATGCTCCTGTCACATTTCATGCTGCAGAAAAGCGTTAAGTTCAAAGGAACAACTTTAATTTAACAAATTAAACATATGCTGGGGGATTTGGAGAGCTGACCTTCCCCAGCTCACTCTCCACACCACCTCTCTGCCAGCAAGTGCGTGTCCTGCATCCCAGCCACCTGGCTGACCTAGCTCAAGCCACCAGGGAAGGTAGGGCTAAGATAAGGTCTGGATACTCCTCACCTGAGAGGTGCCATCCATATTCAAGAACAACATTTTAAAGATCCACAGCAGAATTTATCAAAGCTCTTCTATCACAGCTTTCAATGATTAGAGCCCTTCTGTACAAGCTGATGTGTAGTAAAGAATGAATCAGTTAGAACTAAAACTGATAGACTGCTTTAATAAAGACAACTTTAATATTGCTCCTTCCCTGATATGCTGACATTTAGACATGTGCTTGATGCTACTTGAATAAAATTCAAAGTAACATGTGCATATGTATTTGCAGAGCTACTGCTCTAATGACTAACTGTGATACCAGGACATCCATTGCAGTATTACTCTTCTTTCTGTGTAAACCAGTATTTTTTCTTCAGAATAATTTATTTGAAAGACATAAGAATAATACTGGTAGATTAAAATAGTGTCCAGTACTTACATGAAAACAGGAAAAATAAAAAACGTTCATCCACTGTTGGGTTTTGTTGCTTTATAACATGGGAATGGTCAATTAAATTTAGTCAATTGTTTTAATTTAGTTTATACCAGGGATGCAATTAAGTCAATTTTCTGACACTGAGCCAGACAGCAGGCATAGCTAGCTTTAAAAATTATTTTTCCACACATTGTTCTTTCACCATTCACCTTTCAGTAAACAGAAGCATTTCCGTATTATATATATATATGTATTCCGTACAGCTCTAATAATGATCTTTACAAGTTCAAAAAATAGTATTTACAATAATTTTTCTTCTTTAATGTTCTGTTTTGATAAAATTGCTACTTCCAATTTTCTAGTATAAATTAACTTCTATTTCACCTTGAAATCGTTTTACCTTTCACAGGGATATTTAAATATCAGACTTCAGTTATCTAGCTTGTGCCTACAGAACTATCATCAGTCTGTCTAGTCTATGGCTGAAATGTTACAATGACTACTCATTGCATATGCTCCAATATACCAATAACATTAGCAAGCTCATTCTCCTATTTAATGAATATGTGTTAGCTGAGATTCCTTATAAATGTCTACCCCTTTCAGATATCTCTGTTTAAGACTACTGAAGGCTTGACTGCTTTAAAACATGAATGTGGCTTTTTTTAGTTAAAACTCTGAGTGTTAAAAAGAAACAACATTTTATTTGAAACTGTAAATAAAAAAAAAAATCAGAAACCATGGTAGGTTAGAGTTAGGCCTTTTAGAAAGGAGTGTCTTTTTTCCTTTACTCTTTTGATTTAAGGGTCCAAGAGTAAATTTATGAGAGCATACTTACCACTTGAGAAGTGTCAGGTTGTACGAGGTAATATTTTCCTGAAATAAATTAGCCTAGCACAATAGGATACTTATTACCAGCTGAGAAAAAAACAGTATATGGTAGTATTATGTGATGTTATGGGTAGTTTTATATACTCCAAGTGGTATTCTGTAATGCAATCTATAGGTATACTTCTAACCTACAAAATAGGTCACCTGCAAAAGTTGTCCCTTTTAAATCCTATTATATACAGAAGATTTGAAAATAATATCTGCTTTTTTCTTCAGGAGTATCAGGAATGATCAGGCTTTCTTTAAATTCTTCTGCTACATAACTTCCAATAAGGCTGAAAGAAGTCTTTACTGGTACTAGGGGAATAAGAATGAATCCTCCCCTATTTCTTGTTCAGGTGTTGTATATTCCTAGTTAATTTATTATTTCATATGGGTAATTATATGTATTTTAATAACATTTTCACCTATTAATGGTATCTTACTCTGTTAATGTATTTTGAAGAATTTTTTTTTTAGTTATTTCTAAGCAAATCAGAACATTAAAGTTGGGTAAGAAAGTTTTCTAGCTAAGATATGTTATTTCTTTCATTGCATTTCAGGATGTCTAAAATAATGTTTACTGTCCAGCTACTGATCATTTCCTTTTCTGTGCCTGAAAATAGAAGCAGATTGCTTCTATTAATAACTTTTCTGTGGTACATATGTTAGGACTCCATAGACTATATATTGTAGGACTCCATATGCAGTATAAAGTTAAACAATAAAAGCCCCTGTTAAGAGAAATAGTAGAATGTTGTAATAGATATGGTCTCTGGTCACTGACAGAGACTAAAACAGCATTAAATTTCCAAATATTTATACCATTAGCATTAAAATAAGGAAATAAGCTTTTAGTTTTAAGTACAAATTTATGATCTCAGCTACTCTCCATTCTAAATATGGAATGTCCCTTCCAATAATAATAAAAAAATATTCTGTTACTGGGCATAGAAATATTTAAGTTAACATAATTACTTGGGTATGATCTCAGTTCACAATGTTGAAACATCCAGTTAAACTAAGTTTTTAAAGGCATGCTTGACTTTGAGTATGAGCCATCATCTTCCTCTGAGTAGTTGCCTTATTCATGTGCTTAAAACTGGATGTCTACTTAAGAAAGTGGGTGAATCATGGTCTAAATCAAGAGTTATTCTATTTAATTGAACTTACACTGCTGTGAGATCAGAATGAAATACAGAGGGCCCCATTCTTTACTTCCTTTTTAAATCTTTATGCAAAGTGAGTCTTAAACAGTTTGGAGTCCAGAGGACTCGAATGAGGTGTCTGATGCATGTAGATAAATAAGGTGCAGTGCAAAGGAGGCCTGGGTGTATTGTACAGCATCTTGAGGCAACCTCTGTAGAAAATCCTATTTGTGCAGGTTACCTAGCTCTCTTCGCACCCCATTTCTGGCCATATTAGCATATGGCAAAGCTGCAGCTTCTCAATACTGCCATGCAATGCTGACTGATCCACATCAATGACACTGGGTATAACTGGGTAAACAGCAGGGGCAAACTTTAATTCCAGCTTCTCTGAACAAGCTACAGTCTCAGCAAGGGCCAGCTCAATCCAAATATTCAGAAATTTCAGGTGGACAGACACAGATTCGCAGTAATGTATATAATAGTGGGCTATTTGGATCATAACATTGTGATATGACCAAAGATAGCAGTGGACCAAAAGAGTCCTTTGTACCATAGATACTCTTTCTGGATCATAAAAAGTTTGATTCGATTTTGTTCCTAAAGCACACTATGAACCTGCTCCAGAAATCTGACTATCATTCTGGAAGAGCCGAGCATACATCTATCCACAGTCAGCTTATTATTGCATTTGTTCCATAATTAGATATAAAAGTGTGTAGGCTGACAAAGACAATGACCCGGTAAAGTAGAAAAGTGTGAACACAAGGTGATAACACTGTAGAGGTTAATGATGAAGACATAAAGGTTCAGATAAATCTCTTGCACATACAGCTGTACACTGACAGAATATTGAAGCAAACACATTCTCCCCATTTTGTAAGAGTGAGTTTGTTTCATTCAGATACCACACTTTCCAATAGAGGAATATTTATTACAAAAAATGTCACTGCCATTTCTTGTAATACTGACGTCTAGGTAGTGACATCAGTACCAAAGAAACAGAGTCTCCATTTCTTTGCTCTTCAGACCTTCTGGATACTACAGAAAGACTGACAAGACTCGTGAGGTCTTTTCACTCTCATGAAGAGTTATAGGAGCAGCCCATAATTACTGATGTTCTTTTTCCCTCTCCATGGTGATTCACAATACAGCAAATATACCTACATATATACATACATAAAATTTTTCCTTCTGGACAGTGAATAATCTGTACTGTTTTGAACAGACTAATTTTTCATTGGACTGGCATCATACAAAAAAGTTCAATGTAGAGTCTCATTCAAGATCTGGTTAAACCCATATTTCTCTGCATTAGGAGGAGCAGTAATGGCCTATGTTTTTCTCTCGCTGGTTACTATGCACAGAATTGTTAACCCTAGCTATTGAGTAAATAAAAGGAGGTAACTTTTAATTATACTTTATATGGTGTCCTATCTTCTCTGTGGGTCCTCTTAATATAAAGCACATATAGGGATCATATCTTCGAGAAATCTATTTTATACTGGTACACTACTATACCAGAACCAAAAAGTAATGTTAGGCATATCGAGGGCTGATCACATTATATTATTAAATAGGCTAAGACATATTTGTGACATCATTCAGAGTTTTCCCCTATGCTTTTTGCCTAAAGTATAATCTGTGGAAAACATCAATGATCAAATCACGGAAATGTGACACCTATCAGTCTATCAGTTAAAGTGTTTTCTGCTTCACCATGTCATCTGATGGTCAGTGATGTTACAAACAAATGTTTTCTGGAGGGATGGGGATAAGATTCATTTCTTCCATATGACCTTTATAAATGCAGTAATCCTGTCACCTGAGCAGCCACCTGTGTAATATGCCTGTCTGTTTAATTACCCCGAGATTTTATTTAGACACGATTCAAGGTTGATGGTGGTTATTCAGACAAGCATGAACCATAAACTTATCCTGAAGCAATATTTTTCAAAAGCGCAGGGGTATCTATTGTTCAAGTTTTATTCTGACCATCTTTAAACTAGAATAACTCTCTAGCTTGAGTTTATTAAAGAACAAGACATCTTCACTGTACATGGTTCCTGTACCAAGTACTGAGGTCAGCTGAGCAGCTCAGACCATAACCCATATGCACAATTAGAGATTGGTTCAGAACTCATTCCTTAACATTAAAAGCAATTCCAGATTAGGGAGATGAGTTCAGATAATAGTGATTAGAAACCTGACACAAAGATGTTCTGACTTCCAGAGGATTCAGTGGAAGTTGTCAATGTTCAGCACTATTCAAGGTTAAATCCTTCACATCACTTAGAGCTTATCCTGTCTGCTGCTAGAAACAGTCTACACATTTCCTTGAAGTATATAGCCAGGTTTCCAGCCATTGATATCACACATAAAGGGAAGATTAAACACAGAATGATATGTTTAAGTTGTTAACTTATGCAAACATTTTTGCTATGTATTTCACTGAAGTAGAGAACTTAGAGGATTGTACTTAGGGACACTGTACAAATAAAGAAGTAATTATTCGTATTAGAAAGAGGAGAAAGGAAGACTGAAGTCTGCTCTAATGCGTATTGATCAACTGCAGAATAACAGGACTAACTTTCAGGGAGTCATGCCACTGAATGAGGCTGGTATTGGTTCCATTGTTGTGATGGGAAGATGTTATCCTGGTATTGCCAGAAAAAAAAAAAAATTATTTGTATTTGGTTTTGTCTGAATTAAGAAGTTAATTTATCTTTCAGGTTTTTATGTTGTTATCAACAATATATCTCATTAGCAGAAAAGAATACTTAGAGGTACCTGAAAAGCACGGTGGCTCATTCCCAGTGTATTCCTTATACTACCATAAAAACCCACTCAGGACTTCACAGGTATTATTCTCCCCTAATTTTTGCTGTTTAGTAGCCCCACCAAAGTCATTGAAATGACACCATTGTAAAACAGGTATGAGCCAAACAGACTAACCTGGCTCACCTGCACTACCATAGTCTGGTGCTGCTTAGAAGAAACCTTTGCAGCATACAAAAAAAATCACTTTCAATCTTAGCTTGCTATGTACTTTTTAATTCCTTTTGCCCTTCCAGGCCGCTATTGCTGGTATCCAGGAAATACAAGAAAAAGCCACTAGTATCACGTAAAAATATATTGATTGTAATATAACTGTCTTCAGCAGTCTCCTTTTTGCCTTACATCCAGATAAACTTTTATACTGACAGCATTTTTGAAGCAGACCAAGACTAGGAGCTCAGTGTGAAAAATGGACTAGAAAAGCTTTGTCTGGTCTTTGTTTACTTGAAAGAATTATCTCAATGCTTAAAAGAAGTATTTGGAAAGTGGTTTTCCTCCAAGAATAATGTCAACAGAAACACATAAGCCTTTAAAAAAACCCAAAACCCTAAACCCACAACATTTTATAGAATAATTTGAAGGAACCTCTGGAAACTTTGGACTTGAAAATGTGCCTGCGGTAACTCTAAGGAGTCACAGTTCATACTCTATTCTACTGCCTAAGCTGGGGTCCCTTACAGTGCAATATGCATCCATAAAGCATGAAAGTGTTCCTGCTGCCTACATGTCTTAAGAGTTCCTGATCGTTGTGCATCAAAAAAGTAGGATAATAAGGACGTTAGTTCACAGAGGAGAGGAGAGCTATCAGAGACCCAAAGAATACTTCCCAGAAGGCTCTGAAGGTCTCCAAATGTATTCTTTATTACTTAAAGTCATAATTCTCCAGCTTTTAGTCAGCATCTTCTTTTAAATGAAGAATTAGACATACCTAGCCTACCTTTAGTTCTACAATTACTATACTATATAATCTTTGCACAATAAATTATGAAAACCAAACATGATATCCTAAATTTGTCAATATAAACACTGTTGACTGGAGCCACTCAGTTAAAATACATATTGAAAACAATTTATACTGTGTACTTCTCTGTATCTTGGGATCTCATAAGGCACAGAGAGATTTTGGGGAAGACATCATAATTATTCCAGAAAACACAGTCAAAGTCCTTTTAACATAAATATTATGCTCCTGCTCAATCTTATCAAGGAGCCTGCAACCAAAACAAAACAAATGTCGTTGATACTGAGTTTGCCTTTTGATTCCTAACAACCGGTTTGGCTTCAGTAACTGCCCTCTGCTAGGATAACAAATGGCCATTTTCTTTCCCAGTCATAAGCACCATCTGCCATTTAATAGGTGCTTCAGTGACTCATTAGTCTGTACTTAAATTGACTTTGAACAGAACACTGCCATTTTATTGCCGCTGTGCTTCACACCACCAGCTAGGACCCTTAAAGTCAATACTGATAACGTCAATATCTTTGAAAACAGTTTCCAGGCTTGTGTAACCGGTGCTGGAACTTTATTTTCAATCTTAGTATTGTTTTCTTCACCTGGCACTTTCTGAATTCACAAGCAGATAACACGGTCCAAGTACAACTGTACTACTTTTCATAGAGTAAAATTACAACACATATTTTCAAAGGGGATTTAAAAATATTTTGCATGTGCTAAAAGTGTGTTTGGAGTGCACAGCTGCCCACCTGTGTGTGCAGGGTTGAGTTTCGTGCACTGAAATAGATACTAAATGAATGTGAAAAAGTATTTATAGACATATTTTTAATATTGTTTGAAAAGCTACTCAGAAAACATTACTGGAACCTCTTTAAGTAACAAATTAAATTGCATTTTGATGCCAATTTACCTTCTCCTTAAATTACTTCCAGATGCATCTATTTCTGTAAATATTCTAGCTATTGAATACAGACTAAGTCCTTAAAGTCATATTGCTAAAAAAAAACCCCAAAAAACCAGCAGTTCTTATTACAACCAATGCACACTTTGCCCAAGTCTATCAAAAATGGGTATTTAGACACCCCTTTTCTTTTGTGCTTGCAATGTGCTCCTTGTTATGTCAGATCTTAAGCACTGTGCTTGGAGATCACTGAATGGAAAAACTAAGTAGCTTTGATCTTATAGGGACTACTTGACCAGCTGTTGATATGCGAATGTCCAAATAGAAAATAATTAGCAAAAAATACTAATTAAAGAAACAAAGAGAAAATAATTATTAATTGAAAACTAAGCCCACATTATCAGCTAATGTCACCCTATTAAATAACAATTTGCAAATTAGAGAACATGTATTACTCTCATACCTTATTTTACACCTTCTGTCCTCCCAAATACAGTAAATGCCCCCACATGCTGGCTTATAAGAGCTACAAACTTTGAAAGAAAACCATGGTGGTTTACCTATCTCATGGTGACAACTTCATAGATGCCTCTTTTATTTCCTGAACGTTTTTCATGACAGAATCACATCTTATAGCCTATTCCACGAGTAGACTACACTTCTGTGGGTACTTAACCTGAGTGACCTGTATTCCCTGACACTAATTCAGGCCACACTTAGCAATAAAGTTGCTTTCATCCCCAGGGAGTTTCAATATGAGGTGAGGCCAATAAAAAAATCTATAGCTGAAGTATTTGGCTATAATCAGAATTATGCGCTGCAACCTCCAAATTAGGAGATGTTTCTCTGAAGACAGAAAACGTGCATGGATCTGGTTACATTAATGTATACTGGTGACAAGCTGAGATGAAGTGATAGGCTCAAACATCCAAAAAGCCCAATACTGCTCCAGTGGCAGCACTAATAAAGCAATATCCAAGCACTGGATCTCTTCATATTGTTTCTTTCTGGACAACACGTAAGCAAATTGCACTGTGGCTATGCCAAGATAACTAAAAGGATGCAAAAAAATCATCACCCCCTTGCTACCTGTAGGCAAAGAAAGCTGTAACTCCATACTTCTGTCCCTGAGAAATTACTAGCAGCAGTGGTAGGTCCTGGAGATCTCCATAGGAGCCTGTCTTTTGTCCCCCCATTACCTTTTTCTGTGGAGGATATGAGAGACAGAAATCCAGATAGAAGAGACAGAGAAAGCTTATCTCCACACCTCAATTTATTTCTTTCCCCTGTATTTCAAATATTTTAAATTTTTAAAAGATTTTAAATCTGAACATCATGTGCCCTTCATTAGTAGCAACTAATAGAGGTTTTCCTACAGCTCTAGAAACATCACCTGTATTATAAAACATGTTTTAAAATTGGCATTTGGAAAAGCTGAAGGTGAGTATCCAGAATTGAATTCCATGATCATAACCACAGCAGTAAAAGATTAAAAAAGGCAATATGCCAGTGTTGGCTGAAGATGTCTTCTCTGCAGTTCTTAGCAAGCGTAGCAAGGTAACATCAACCTTCCCAGCTCCTTTCTAAAAAGGCACGTTCCTTTGTCTTCTCCTACATTCAAAGCCAAAGGTTTTACAGATTACATGTGCTGATCTTTCTAAATTTAGTCAAACATTGCATTAAAACAATCCATTTTATATAAATTATATAGTGTTTATACTAAAACGTTCAGAAATTATTTGCTCTCCGAGAGGGAATACTAGAACTGAGTATCAAAAGAACAAGTACAAAATGCCTTCCCTCCCCCAAGATAATCATAACCATCCATGTGGGAAGGAGAAATATCATGCCTTACTCTGGGATTAGGGCATTCTTTTAATTTTCCATTTGGCATTATGAACACAGTAAACAAAGAGAGAAAATATAGAAACCATGTGACTGCTTGTTCCATAGCCTTTTGCACACTGCTGCTGTAGACTTGCTTTCAGATGTCAGTACAAAGCTGCCTGCTCACTGATGCTCAGTAAGAAATGTCAGGGAAGAGATAAGCAGGCTAAAAGACAACTATTTTAGAAACATGGGCTGTTCTATCATTAGTTCTATAGATAAACTTCCCAACATATTTTTGAACAGCAAATGTTATTGCTTAGCCAAATGTAAAGTCAGAAGGAGACGGTATTTTAATTTGGAAGTAGGGGTGATTTCAGGACCTTCATTATAGGGTGAGATAGTTTAACCTTGTTAGGCTGTTGGTGTAAGCTGCTAGTGTACTTAACTCTTTATGTTAAAATGATTCTGCTTGTCAGAAAAATGGGGGAAATAAGTGTAAATCTTCAGGACATAAGTCAGAAATAGAAAGAAAATTACCTATCTTCAGGTGAACATTAAGATGTCATGAAACGGTAAATAAGGGCCAAATTCTTGATAATTCTCAGTTTTGCAAAAGAAGTAATTCATAGAATCATAGAATGGTTTGAGTTGGAAGGAACCTTTAAAGGTCATCTAGTCCAACCCCCCTGCAATGAGCAGGAATGTCTTACAACTAGATCAGGTTGCTCAGAGCAACCGTCCAACCTGACCTTAAAAGTTTCCAGGGATGGGGCCATCTGCCACCTCTCTGGGCAACCTGTTCCACTGTTTAACCACCCTCATTGTAAAAAGTGTCTTCCTTATATCTAGTCTAAATCTACCCTCCTTTAGTTTAAAACCATTACTCCTTGCCCTATCACTACAGGCCCTACTAAAAAGTCTGTCCCCATCTTTCTTCTAAAGCCCCCTTCAAGTACTGGAAGGCCGCAGTAAGGTCTCCCCGCAGCCTTCTCTTCTCCAGGCTGAACAACCCCAACTCTCTCAGCCTGGCCTCGTAGGAGAGGTGCTCCAGCCCTCCGATCATTTTGGTGGCCCTCCTCTGGACCCGCTCCAGCAGGTCCATGTCCTTCTTGTGCTGAGGGCCCCAGAGCTGGACGCAGTGCTCCAGGTGAGGTCTCACCAGAGCAGAGCAGAGGGGCAGAATCACCTCCCTCGCCCTGCTGGCCGCGCTGCTTTTCATGCAGCCCAGCATACGGTTGGCTTTCTGGGCTGCCAGCGCACATTGCTGGCTCATGTCCAGCTTTTCATCCACCAGTACCCCCAAGTCCTTCTCCGCAGGGCTGCTTTCGATCCCTTCATCCCCCCAGCTTGTACTGATATCGGGGGTTGCCCTGACCTAGAGGCAGGAGCTTGCACTTGGTTCATATAGGCCCACTTCTTGAGCTTGTCCATTGCTCTAAAATACCTCATAACTGGGACTTGTGGTATCTGATGAGGCACTTCGGGATCACTGTTTCAGCACATGAGCTCTAATGCTTCAAACAGTAAGCAAAGGGCATTTCACTCATCTTTTGGAAACATTCTGGAAAGTTAAACTGAAGGGATTTGCCCAGCTTCCCAGTGAAAGGGTCTATTAAATTAGCTCTGTATCTGCTTGTGGTCTACTAATATCAGAAAGGAGCAAAATCAGGCGCACCATATTTTACTTGTCAACAGGGTTTACAATGCAGAAGAATGTGTGTGGACCACAAAGGAAAAGAATTGGTTTTAGACCACCTTAAGTAACACATTATGGACTTCATCAAAGACTAGAGTGACAGACAAGATACTACATTATTTTCTTGAGGTGATCCTGTAAAAGCACACTCAATCTATAGATCACCTTTACCTGCAAACTTACATTAAAATGTTCTTTTTTCACAATATACTTTTAAAGCATGTAAGTTAACATATTTTAGAAGTCCTCTTAGTCAAATACAAATGCATCCCAATAGGATTTAATTTAGACTGCAATTAATTTTCCTCTCCCCTACACAGCAAGTGCAAATGGTATAAAAAGCTCGTACATGAAACAGGAAGTATTTTAAAGCCAGCACTGATGTCAGGCAGTCATGACGCGAGGCAAAAATCAGCAGAGAATGTGACCTTTTTGGTACTATATTCCCCATTGTTATAAATCAGGAGTAACTCCACTGAACTCTGGCTTATTATACTGATGAAAATGAGGTGTATGCCAAAGAATAAGATCCTTGATTAATCAGAAGAAGTTTTTTCTGTCTAAAATACTTAGTTGTCTTCAGGATGATGGGTTCCTCAATATATTAATTTGGCTTGCATTGGTCATGCTGTTTTGCGTCATGTCTCAAAAGGTGTCTTTTAACAGCAACAGTCATTGTATTGTAGACGTTATAAGAGGTTTGCTGTGCATTTCCATGTGTTTGTAAGAGAGGCAAAAGTTACTTCACACCGCAGCAGCAGAAGGATTCTTAGTGTGAAGGCTAAATGAGTTTTAATGGGTACTTGTCATTTGCTCCAATCTGTAACAAAACCTCTTTAGAACAAAGAAAAAATAGGGGGAGAAATGTAGTGCTACAATCCATAGTGCTACATTACTGACAATTTAATGTAGCAGCACTTTCCTAACACTACTTCCTAATATTAACACTATTCCAAATATTAACCCTTACATGGCCTGTCTCCACTTTCATGTTAATGAGAATACATTGTATTGAGTTAGATGCTTTATTAATGCTTACTCCTCAGAACACTCCTGCAAAACATCATTGGACCTCTACTATCCCTCATAAGAAGAGACGCACATTTCTGACCAGGCAATGAGAGGTCCTTTGGGATTCACCATGCACGTCAAACCATATGATCCTGACAACACCATTCAATTTATATTTAGCAAATGCTACCTGATTGCATAAGCCACAAACTCACGGAAATTCTCCACTATGTCTAGAAAATCCCGCTAACATTTGCATATAAACAAAGGTAGAGTTTGGCTATGTTTTCACCATAAAGACAGCTACCTCTGGTGGGGAATATGAAAGCTTTTTAGCAGCTGTTTAGTGCACATATAAATGTAAAAACTGGATGATTTACTTGAAAGTATGTTTCATTTTGAAAAATTAAGCAACACTGTATTAAAATATAGAAATAAAAGAATGGACATTGTTCACAACAGGGCAACTCACCCAGTTAGACCAATGAGGCCACAGCTCCTTCTAAGCAATATATCCATTTGTTGTCTACTTCACACTCTTGCTAGAGACACAAGAGAATTGGGTTTCACTCACACTAGGTATTAAAAGAACAATGTTCTAGAAATATTGCCACCCCTGAGTAAACCCCTAGTGAGAGGCCTAGGACTCGACTCGTGTTTGATCTATCGCTGCGTTTTCTGGGCCATAACTGATCTCAATGCAAAGCAAAAGGAAACACTATCAATCCAGGAGGAAGTACTCCACCCCATTTGGAGTGGTACAGATGACTACAGAAGACAAGCTGCAGCAATATCTGGGCCCTGCATTTCCATCATTTGTACAAAACATTGTATTTTATTTCAGTTTTGTAACTTTGGCAAGCTTGTCACCAGGAGATTTAGCTGCCACACAGAGACACACAGGTACCTGAAGACTCTCATTCAGCATACGTTCTTACTGTTGACTTCCTTCCACACATCACACAAACATAACATAAACCCTAGTAAGTTCTTCGACCCCAAATTCTTAGGATAAGCTTTCTTTCTGACAGTTTAAGAACAAAACCAGCAAGGAGCTGTCTGTGCCTTCTCCACACATTTCCATGACAGAGACCTAACGCAAGATACATACAGTCTGTAAAAACCATCTCCAGCTGCAGAGCTGGAGGAATCTTCAGACTCCAGACAGACTTCAAGGCAACTTTCAGAGCCTATGTTCCGGATAGATTCAAGGACCTGGGCTATTTCTTTATCTGTAGAAGGTAAGATACAGCTGGGTAGTTCTCCCTTGTTTTGTATTGTTGAAGTGTTTGAACAATTATAGACCTTAAGCCTTAGGAAACAAAAGTCAGTTATCTATTTTGAGACCATGTAGAACACAGACAAGCGTGTACACTAAACAAAGGAATGTTTTTAGAGGCTTAAGGATGTACTGTCTCTTTTAGAGCTAGGAATAAGCTCTAGGTTTGGAGAGCTGTTTAGGTGCTGTTACCACAAAAAGGAAAAAGTCTTCAACTCCCTACACCACTCCAGTGATAAAACTCTCAATAACCAAATTAATACATAGTAGAGAAACAAGAGCAAACAGCGTAGTGCCTGTCATATCATGGAACTCCTTCGCTTTATATGAAAAAAAGGCCCTTCAGTAATATCTGACGTAAAATTTTCCATCAGGTTTTCAGTTCTGATTTTAAGTTACCTAAGTAGTAGAAATGTAATACCTTGGTATTACTCACTCTGAGTAGCACTTTATAATGATCTCAGCAAGGCTGAGATTTTCTGTGACTCCAGGCAGAAAGCTTTCTACCAGATTGTATCCCAATGCAGCTACCACCAGATGATGCTGCCCCTGATGACTCCTATTCTCACTTCTTTTGTGAATAAAATCCAGTATGCAAAGTTTTATTTTATAGCAGATTTTTTTCTGAACCTGCAGATTATAAAGTACAGCTGAGAATGTGCAAATTGTTATCCTTGAAAAACACTGCCTGATGCTTTGTGTACACCCACACGATGCATCACCAGTAATGACAGGTTGGATTAGGGTTTTTTTCTAGTGCAGTGAAAGGTCTTTTTGAACTTCATTTTGTGCGGCTGCAGTCATTGTGTACTGTATGAAAGATTCTTGAAAGACTAAACCCATACTAATGTAACAGCCATAGAAAACTTTGGAAAGTGCAGCTAAAATAAGTCAATACATATGGGTAGGGGATTAAACAAATCTATAAAGATTTTTTAAAACCCAGAACTTGGAAGTGTGTCAACAAACTTTGAGTATTATTTTGCATCAGTAGGAAAGAAAAGAGGAAGGGAAAGGGAGCAAAAAGACTCAGGGAAAAATTACTTTCCTTTAAAAAACTACAAAAAATTTAATAATGTTAAATGTCAAAAGAGAACTGCAAAGGCTAAATGTCCACTCCCCCAAAACAGCATATCCAGCCTGAGAAGTTTTTAATCACATGCTGTACCGACCGAAGAATGAATGTCTTGTCTTGGGCTTTAATGGGCTGACTCTCTAGTAGATTCTCCTGCCTTAGACATTTTGCAAATGACATTTTATAAGAGAAAAATCTCCTGGAAATATAACAGTAGAACACGACAACTCAACAGCAATAATGGAATGAATTGGGAAGGCTGAGCAATCTCATCCTTTAAGAAGCTAACACAGGTTACAATGCTCTGTTTAAATGTACATCACTGCATTGTGTTACAGTGGCACACAAAGGTGCATTCCTGATCACCTCTCCATATTCTTTATGCAATAGCATGTAAAACACCTATTATTTAATTATGAAATTAAAAATTCAAGTCTGTAAACTGCTCCTCCATGTATTTTTCACTTATTTTTACATTTCCAATTGGTATGTAAGGCTGACCACCATAATGGGAAGGGCACTTAAAAACAAGCCCAAGGCTGAGACAATAATTTTAAGTGTTTTCATGGAACTAGGAAAAGAGTTTTTTCCCCTGGAAAAACAGCTGGCAGCCATCACTTAAGAAGGTCCTTGTTTATGTTTTAGATAAAGGTTAAGGTCAGAATATAGTCAGGAACAATGACCGATCCGTACAGCTAGTTTCTTAGATTATATGAAGGCTGTTTTAACTAAACTATCACTGAAAATGTGTGTAAAATTAAGCAACAGACTCCAAAAATAAAGGTTCCAATGAAATCAGATTTTTTCCAGTGTTCTAGTCTAATATTGCCTCTCTAATGTCTAAAATACACTGTCATTCAGTTGATTTCCTTTGTTCCAGGAACAGTTTAACAGTGAAACACATCATCCATATAACTCTGTTTTGGGTAAACAGATTGAAAAATACCAGACTTTCCTACTTTCTCTCTCCTGGCTGCTATTACTTTTGTACTGACACAGCAACCTGATATGAATCTCACCCTCTGATACAAAAGCAAAAACATCCTCTGCCTCCCTCGTGATAACACACACATCTTCCCTCATTCAAGAGTTCAGTGAAATTTCTATGGCTTTCAGGTAGTAGTCACTACAGAATCATTACAGAAAGCTGCATCACCAGCTCAACAGAAATGTAGGAGGGAAGAACATTCAAAGATAAATCTACATCCCCCTGCTAGGCTCCTTTAATACAATACACTCCTGACGTTCCTAACTCCAGTCAATGAGATTACTTATACAGAGGAAGCAGGAAGGTAATCCTTGCTGGATCTAGTTCTGGAACTAGAGGAAAGGTCCATACAGAATGGTTTGGGAAGGGCTACCTTCTGCTCACAGAGAAGCCAGGCAGAGCAAAAGGTTGGAGGCAGCCTGCAATTCAGTGACAAATTGCTGGGGTTCTCAGGGGTCTGAGTCTGTCCTCACCGAGGAAACACTGGTCATCATGAGTCAGCTTGACATCATCTCTGTCCAGTTTTAGACGGTAATGCTGATCACATTAGCACACCAGGCAGATCAGGATGCCTGGTGCCTAAGGATTTAGGAGCTGGTGTAGCTATGTTAGCTTGTCTGAATGGGCCCCTCCATTGGAAATGGGAAGGGGGACTTTCCTAAATCCAACTTCTGAAAGCTCTTCCCCCCAACTGCCTGCAATAACAAAGGAGTTTCCCATGCTGTATGCTGTGCAGTCATACTGTCATGAAAACAAACATCACCTCAGGTAAGTGGTAGTGAACACAGGTCACAGTATTGCCTAGAACAAGGTCAGTATGATATCTAGGTGGCTGTCTCTCATTTGCCTACATACTTCTTCGTTTGTCCCTCAACAGAGCAGCTCTCTCCTCAGAGCCCAGAAGCTGCACTTCTCTCTCCTGGCACCTTTCATTCAGGGCTGCTTGAATACCTTTTCCTGGCAATGCTTCATTTCCTTTCCAGCAGCAGATGCTGCAGTCACCTTAAAGTGAAGATTTAGCATCCAGTAACCCAGGAG
Source organism: Pelecanus crispus (assembly GCF_030463565.1). Lineage (NCBI taxonomy): Eukaryota > Metazoa > Chordata > Aves > Pelecaniformes > Pelecanidae > Pelecanus > Pelecanus crispus. The sequence goes on from NC_134650.1 coordinate 38,115,109, forward strand.
TAGCAGCAGTAAGTGATCAGTACAATCATTACGTGCCTCTGAAAGACACACAAGTATAATGGGAAAATATGGTACAGAACTGTCCCAGAAGCACCCCAAATTCTTCCCTTCTAAAAGGCTCAGCAAAGGTGTCACATCCACCACCTTACTGGCAGTAACAAAACTGAATTGAACCATCAGTAAATAAATATAGAAAAATACACAAAACCAAGAACACAGAAATACCCCCATAGCAAAGTAGCCACTCTAATTATTAAGCAGCAATTAACAAGAAAGGGAGCTTAACTTCATGTTCCTAGACCAGCTGTCATGCTTTTGCAAAATAATTATAAATGTCTTTGATAAGTTCTCTTATTCGTAGACAGCTCTGTGCTAGACACATCCCAGGTCAGCAATTATCATCTAATTGTGCAAATCAAAGATTTGGGGAATCAGTCTCCAGGATATTGTGCCTTAGCAACAGTGGCAATTGCAACTGTGGAAAACACCCAGGTACTTCCCAGTGCCATTTTGCTTTCCAGAACTCCTGAATGCAAATTATCCTCAGATCATTTCCAAGGTAAGTCAGGAGATCCTGATTTTCAAAATCATTCAACTCAGATGAGAGGAGATTCTCCTGCAATCTTAAATCTACTCTGGGTAATTCCTTTGGATTAGGAACATTGGCTTTGATACTACAAACCTGTGATTAATTTAGGCTTATGAATATCCCATTAAATTCAGCCTTCTCTTATGCATTTGCAGAAATGCTGCTGTGTGCACAGGTTCATTATGAAAAGCTGATTTGCTGTGTTGCACATTGAAAAGCAAAAGGGAAATGTGTATGGCAACAGGCTAATTTTAATTAGGAGGTCAAGACATGGATTTCAGGTGTACGTTCTTCAAGTGACAACTGATGAAATTGTGTTGCATTTACATGAAGGTGTTTAAAATAATTTACATGCCTGTGCTTTGGACTGACAGTCTTGCTTTTCTCCCTGAAAGGCTAAACTCCACACTTCTACATTCTTACCCCTGCATTCTTGGAAATACCTAAAATCGGTGCTGCATTTTCCCAGCTTCTTACTCCAACCCTACCTGCCTGTTCAGCTTGCATTGTTTGTGCAGTCACACAAATGCAGGGCTGTCTAATGCACAGAGTAAAGCCTGCTGTTGTCCTATTTATTGGAACTCCACAGGGAATCCCTCAGGCATGCAAAGATGCAAAAGGAGTAGGAGAAGGTCGCTTAAAATAACAAACTTATTTTAAACTTGGATTAGAGACCGCACTATCTTTCCTCATAGCAAAGCAAGTAAAGCAGTGAGGGAATTGGGTCACATGGCTATATCCACATACTTTGGGAATACAGTCATATGGGTTGAGAGGTACAAAATCTAAACAAAATCACCTAAGGAACACATTAATGCTAGCATAAACAAATGGATGTTTAAATTAGAATGAGGCCTCTATAATGGCTTTGCCTTGTTATTTTGAGGACTGATGAGGCACCACACACATCCCATTTATAACAGTCACTTTCTCCTTTCTCCTTGTTAGGAACTGTTCTGCATCCATGGAGTTGAAAGGGTTTATGTCTCATAAAAATACCTGGCAAGCTGTATTCCGTGAGGACTGTACAGTCTAAACACAAGTGTTTGTAGCTGTATTTCCATGGTAACAGCAAAAAAAAATTGATTATAATTTTCTCAGAGTTTGCTGTCCATTCTTCCTTAGACTATCTGGCATAAAGATGTTTATTGCTTTTCACCAGTGCAGTACTACAGAAATATTTTTAGCTCAGCTAATTCAATTTCATTTGAAAACAAGTTAACTTTCAGTCTGCCAAAGGATGTCAGGCAAAGCTTTCAGTGATTTGATTTTGCTTTGGCTTGTGATTATGAAAAGATTACACCATGTAACAACAAGGAAATGTGTCCCAAAGTTCTAAAAGAATTTCATTATTACCCTTTTTAATTTATTTGATACAAAATGCTGCTGTTTGTGGAACTGTGGAGGCTTGCACTATCTCATCAGAAGTCTGAATAACAACATAATTATATATTCAAAGTATCTCAAAGCAGGTTGAGAAAATCATGTACACAAGTCCTGCAATATTGCAGGAGGCAGGCATAAATTATTATATTTTACAATAACTGAGACAGATTAGTGATGGCTGTTCATTCATAAATCCAGTTAAAGTCAATAGAAACTGGTTCACTTCAGAGTCATAAATAGCCCGCCTACTGATAAGTAGAATGACTCTGGCAGAAGTGAAGATCGAAGCCCAGCATTTCTTGATTCCCAGATGCCTTCTACAGCCAGTAGACCATATCGCAACATTTTTTTCATAATATAAATTGTTTAAGAAGCCTATTAAAGCAAAACACCTTGGCACAGTCTTCAATCACAGCTGCTTTAAGAGCAGACACTATACTGCAGCTTGATGCAGGAGCAATGTTGTCTGCAGTTTCATCCTGAGCCCTGATGCCTCTCTAGAAGGAATAATTGATAAAAATGATTAAGTTCTTTTGATAAGAACAAATTCTGGGCTGCTAACACCAGAGACAAACTTCTTGGTTCATACTCAGGACAGGTAAGGAGATGGAATGATAGCACAAGAACTTCCTGATGCCCACCCAAAGTGCCCAGACAATGCTCCAAGTAGATGATTTCTACAGGGCAGTTTAATTTCTATGCCTGCTTATTCTTAATAGCAATCTTCTGTAGCTGCCAACAAAAATGTAATGGTGTTTTTGAAGGACCCTTTGTCCTTGAGACTGAGCCATTCCAATGTTACTCATATTTTTTTTGAAACTTGGAATATTTCCATTTACATTAATATTTTACCCATGATTGCAGGTTCAGTGGCAAAGTAGAGAGGTCCATTACTATTTGAAGGGGAGCTCCCCTCAGGGCTTTTTTTTTTTTTTTTTTTCAATTGATCCATCCGGAAACATTTATGCAACACTAGAGCTTGACAGAGAAAGTCAGGCAGAGGTAAGTATAAATATATGGAACAACCAGTCTGAAGTTGTAGTATGACTTCTTCAACTAGTGCTCAGAAGGTTCAAGTACACAGAGTTTTTTGTTAATATGGATTCAGGAAACTTCACATATGTGAAACAATAGGGTTCTTAAAGATAAGGCCAGGGAAACAATCTTTTGCCTGCTAGTAACTCCTTGTCTCACACCACTAGGATTTATGTCCCTGCATGGTGCCTTGCCACACAGAATCACAGAATGGTTGGGGTTGGAAGGGACCCCCCTGCTAAAGCAGGTTCACCTAGAGCAGGTTGCACAGGATTGTGTCCAGGCAGGTTTTGATTATCTCCAGAGAAGGAGACTCTGCAGCCTCTCTGGGCAGGCTGTTCCAGTGCTCTGTCACCCTCAAAGTAAAGAAGTTTTTCTTCATATTCAGATAGAACTTGCTGGGTTTCATTTTGTGCCCATTACCCCTTATCCTGTTGCTGGGCACCACTGAAAAAAGCCTGGCCCCATCCTCCTGACAGCTGCCCTTAAGATACTTGTAAGATCCCCTCTCAGTCTCCTCTCCTCCACCCTAAACAGACCCAGGTCTCTCAGCCCTTCCTCATGAGAGACGCTCCGGTCCCCTGAACATCTTCGTAGCCCTCCGCTGGACTCTCTCCAGTAATTCCTTGTCTTTCTTGGATTGAGGAGCCCGAAACTGGACACAGTACTCCAGATGGGGCCTCACCAGGGCAGAGTAGAGGGGGAGGGTAACCTCCCTCAGCCTGCTGGCCACACTCTTCCTAATGAACCCCAGGATACCATTGGCCGCCTTGGCTGCAAGGGCACATTGCTGGCTCATGGTTAACTTGTTGTCCACCAGGACTCCCAGGTCCTTCTATGCAGAGCTGCTTTCCAGCAGATCAGCCCCTAGCCTGCACTGGTGCATGGGGCTATTCCTCCCTAGGTGCAGGACCCTACACTTGCCTATTTTGAACTTCATTACGTTCCTCTCCACCCAACCCTCTGGCCTGTCCAGCTATCGCTGAATGGCAGCACAGCTTTCTGGTCTATTAGCCACTCCTCCCAGTTTTGTATCATTAGCAAACTTGCTGAGGGTACACTCTGTCCCTTCATCCAGCCCACTGATGAATAAGTTGAACAAGACTGGACCCACTGCTGACCCCTGGGGAACACAACTAGCTACAGGCCTCCGACTAGACTCTGAGAGGCTGATCACAAACCTCTGAGCTCTGCCATTCAGCCAGTTCTCATTCCGTCTCACTGTCCACTCATCTAACCCACAGTTCCTGAGCTTACCTATGAGGATGTTATGGGAGACAGTGTCAAAAGCCTTGCTGAAGTCAAGGTAGACAACATCCATTGCTCTCCCTTCATCTACCCAGCCAGTCATGCCATCATAGAAGGCTATCAGATTGGTCAAGCATGATTTCCCCTTGATGAATCCATGTTGACTACTCCTGATAACCTTCTTTTCCTCCACATGCTTAGAGATGACATCCAGAATGAGCTGTTCCATCACCTTTCCAGGGATGGAGGTAAGGCTGACTGGCCTGTAGTTTCCTGGGTCCTCCTTTTTGTCCTTTTTGAAGACTGGAGTGACATTCGCTTTCCTCCAGTCCTCAGGCACCTCTCCTGTTCTCCATGACCTTTCAAAGATGATGGAGAGTGGCTTAGCAATAACATCTGCCAGCTCCCTCGGCACTCGTGGGTGCATCCCATCAGGGCCCATAGATTTGTGGGTGTCCAGTTTGCCTAAATGATCTCTAACCTGATCCTCCTCAACCAAGGAAAGTCTTCCTTTCTCCAGACTTTCTCTCCTGCCTCCAGGGTCTGGGATTCCTGAGGGACGGCCTTAGCAGTAAAGAACGAAGCAAAGGTGGCATTCAGTAACTCTGTCTTTTCTGTATCTCTATCACCAGGGCACCCGCTTCATTCAGCAGTGGGCCCATGTTTTCCCTAGTCTTCCTTTTGCTACTGATGTACTTGCAGAAGCCCTTCTTGTTGTCCTTGACATCCCTTGCCAGATTTAATTCTAAGTGGACCTTAGCCTTACTCACCGCATCCATGCATACTCTGACAACATTCCCATATTCCTCCCAAGTGGCCTGTCCCTTTTGCCACATTCCATAAACTTCCTTCTTCCATTTGAGTTTTGCCAGAAGCTCCTTGCTCATCCATGCAGGCCTCCTGCCCCCTTTACTTGATTTCTTACTCACAGGGATGCATCAATCTTGAGCTTAGAGGAAGCGATGCTTGAATATTAACCAGCTCTCTTGGACCCCCCTACCTTCTGGAGCCATAGCCCATGGGATTCCTCCAAGTAGGTCCTTGAAGAAGCTAAAGTTAGGTCTCAAAGTCCAGGGTTGTAATCCTAATTATTGCCCTCCTTCCTCCATGCAGGATCCTGAACTCCACCATCTCATGGTCACTGCAGCCAAGGCTGCCCCTAACCTTCACATCCCCAACCAGTCCTTCTTTGTTTGTTAGTACAAGGTCCAACAGCACACCGCTCCTTGCTGGGTCCTCCACCACCTGTGTCAAAAAGTTATCATTAATGCTCTGCAGGAACCTCCTGGACTCTGTGTGCCTAGCTGTGTTGTGTCTCCAGCAGATATCAGGGTGGTTGAAGTCCCCTGTATTTTTTGGATATTCTTACTATGATGGTACTGTCCCACTTTTCCAAAGGGATATAACAGAACTGAGTTTACTGATGTTTCAGTGATGTAGGAACATATGGTTCTAGATATTTATAGAAAGAGCCCTGGGACTTCCATGTATTAGGAAAGCCTGCAAGCTGCCATCTGGGATTCTGAAGTCTATTTTCTGTCAGTGATAATACATCTTACCTTTAGGCTTTAGATTCTTCTCTGGAATATATAAAGCTGAGAATAGTGCATGTAATGAAGTGCTGTTTGAAGATCTCTATAGAAAAACTAATTTGAAATACCATCATTTGAAATGTGATCAATATTTGTCAGAGAAATTTATAAATAGAAAGTAATTTTAGCTCTGTCTTTGTGGTCCAGCTCATAGCAGAAATTCTCAGCTTCTGGATCAGACTACTTAGCTTGTTTTGGCGATGCATCACTTCCAAACTAGATAGGCTAGCAGATCAAAAGTTTAGAATATCTACCAGAAGAGTCCACATGCTGCATGGAATAGCCTAAGAGTTCATTTTTATGCCTCACTCAAGCTGAAGACATAGTTGGCAGAGGGGGAAAAGTAGGAGCTGGGTTTTTTTTTTTTTTTTTTTACACACACCAGCTGTCCACTATTGTATTCTCCTCTCCTCTTCTTGTTTCCGTTAGTTCTGCTAACATAACACTAGGTTTTGTGCAATCTCTAAAAAATCTTATTGAAAAGTTTTATATAACACAAGTTACAAGCAGCCTTTGCAGCTCAACACAGAACTTTAACAATCTTAGCCCCTTTCAGTCCTACATATCCTTATAATTTTTCCAAATTTTTTTTAGTATTAAAAGTGAGTTGAATGTTACATCTATACTGCAGATCATAACAGTTTTTATACAAATGGAAATATTCTTGCCAAATTCTACTAAGATTAAAAATGAACACTTCAATCATATTTTTTTTTTTTTTCATCAATTTGAACTGTATCAGCATGATATTCAGGTTCTTGCTGGGAACAGTTACAGGCTGCTGTACAGTGATCCACTTATGCTGGTGATAACAGTGATGGATGAGAATGACAACTTGCCAGTATTCACCCAGGAGTTTTATCAGATAGCACTCAAGGAGAACACAACAAAAAGTGAGAATGGTTCTTATGCAGTAACACAGGCTGTAAAATTATGATGAGTCCACCAGAGCTCTGAGAGAGAATAATAATTTACTTAGGACTCAGCTGCACAATCTTTACTTCAGTGAGAATCTTACCTTAGTAGCTGCTAAATGAGAGAAACAAATTAATTCCTTTTTTTGCACAGGACTTGCAAGAGCACTTGAAAGATTCATAGATTTTGATCTAGAAGAGGCATGATCATTCATGAAGAAAGAAAAAACCTTTGAGGAAAAGCTTAGGGATCAGCAGTGGGGAAAAAAGAAATACTAAAATGTATGAAAGCCCTCATTAATCTAATCGGAAGTGAATCTATAATACCTGAACGTTCACTATTTATTTCTCATGTCCCTCTGCTTTAACATCTTCTTTTATCTGCATTTCTGCAAAGATAAACTCATCATCACATTCTTTATATAATGCATATTACATTAAAATTGTCTCAAAGAACTGAAATTTAAAAAATTGAATTTAATTCTAAACAAGTTTTTTTTTCCTGAGTAGTCCTCAAAGCATATACATCATTAAAACAACCTTTTTAACTGCTGTTTTTATGGAGGTTTTTTTAATTCACTCTCAACTCAGTATTTTTACTGTTTGTAGGCAGTGAGATCATCACAATAAAAGCAGAGAATATTAATGACGCAAAGACTGATGATTCTAAAATTGCTTATGAGATACTGAGCCAGGAGCCTCAGGTATCAAATGGCTTTTCATTTCATATTGGCAAAGAAATGTGAATGATAAGCAAAGAAATTGGACTGATAACCTTGCAGGATTACAATTTGAACACAGTGCTATGAAGCATTACCAGCCTCCTTGCTCAAGCAGCAGCCTTTTTGAGTATCTTTGAGTATAGGAGGTTTTCTGTAGTCCATAGGAAAGAGTAACTTCATGTTCATTACACTGGCCATCACCATGATTCATGAGGATGATGCAGTGATTCCCCCAGTGACACAGCACTATTGCAGCTCCAATTACATGGGTATTTCTATAGGAACTTTATAAATACCAATGGCACTCACTGTCTGAAGTGACCAGTCTGGCATATAGGTCCATTTTACACAGAGTATCCACATACACTCAAAATACGGATAATTTTACAATTAAGACTGCTATAGAACATCACTTACTGGACAGATCACTCAAACTTTGCTATCCTGACTTCTCTTGTAATCAGATTTAGAACAGATCTTAAATCCTAAGAAGACACTATCTCTCATCAAACCTACAACATCACAGACCCCATGGCAGACAGTCAGGACAGTGTCCTATTAAAGAATGTCTGCTTCTGCATCAAGTATTTTTTTGGGTCAAGAAGCCTTGAAAGTTCAACTTGTGTTTCCTTGCCAGATCTCAGAAGCTCTTGTAATGTTTTCATTAATATGGTGCATGTAAACAACTCTCCCACCTTCTCACAAAGGTGTACTCTATTGTTACTAAATTCCTGCCCCTGACAACAGCACATTGGTTCCTATAGTAGTATATTAGTGGCTGGGAAGCATTCTCTAGTTGCAAAGACTTTCTCAGAAGCATCAACCAGTGATTATCATTGCATCCATACTCTTTTCTCCTGTCTGTTCTATACATGAAGGAAGCCCAGACACATAGTTGAACACTCCAATAAACTGGCAAAAAACATAGGTACACAAATTAATAATGTATTTATCAGCAATAATTAACAAGCCAATATTTTAATCAGTTATTGGTACATACCTCTTTTGGCCAATGCATGGGTAGTTGTCTTATCTGTATGTGATTGTACAGAGGCATGATTTGCATGTGTGTGACTGAACACATATGTCTACTTTTGCACCTTTAAGCATGTATTGGAGTACATATCTTTTTTTGACTAGCAGTACGTATGTTTGCTACTTTGGGTGTGTGTGTGTCTGTGTGAACCATTTATGTAGGTATGCATGAAGATTTACCTACTCTTGCATGGCCCTATATTTGATGAACAGTCAAGAATCTATTTGTATAGGTTGTTCATCTAGTCATTGAGTTACAGAACAGCTAATCATCTCAAGATGTTAAAAAAAATCAGCATGAAGGCTCCCAGATCATGAAATAATTCTAAATACCGCATGCATACACACAAACATATTCACACACAAATTGTGTAGGGGAGAAAAGGAGAAGAGTTGCCTTTTGTTTTTAAAACCTCTACATTTCAATCAAGTCACAGTTTTACTCTGTCTCCAGGAGATAAAACTAAAGCTACAATCAAAGTACCAGTTTTCAGAACATTTGCAGTAACAGCATGAGCATTGGGCATACTAACTTGGATGTCTACACACCTGTAAGAACTCTTCACAATACCAAGTGCCTCAAAGCTTTTACAGTAGGTCAGAGTTTTGACCTACTCTTCCAGGTTTGACAAGGTCTCCTTTCCCTGGTGCAACACTGTTTTTTGAAGATATGCTTGCTTAGGTTAGCAAAATGCTCTGATGAACTGAGACCAACTTCAATAAGATTGACAGCTTTTTCTTGCAGTCTCAGTATTTCTCTGTTGTTTTTAGAATAGCATGTGAGGGCTTAAGGCTGAGATAAACAGCACAAAACACATAAGTGATTCCAAGCATCCTTGATAACTATCTGGCCTGTTAAGATGTTGTCATTCTTATTATAGAAGGTGCAATGTTTGATCTCAAAGGGGACAGATTAACACACCAGACTTGGAAACTTTACTCTAATAGCTAGCTGTCGAAGGAGTGCTGACATTTACACTCTGGAGTATTGAATAATGTTCAGTTACTCACCAGCTTAATCACTTCCATATGTAGACAGCTATGACAAAGGTTAAGGGTAGACCTAACTTTGTTCCCACTAAAGTCAGTGATAAAATTTTCATTAATTTCACTAGGAGAAGAATCAGGCTAATTGTAGTCTGATATTCTGTCACAAAGATTAGTTCATTGTTTTGAAATCTAATTACACTTTCATAAATAGTGCTGGAAGGGAGAAATGTATGTATTGCATGGTATATTTATTAATCTCAGATATAGAACATTAGTTTTTCTATGCAAAAATACTTTTCTCACCTCTTCTTCTCCCTACTCTGCTTCTTTTTCCCCCCTCCTTAATTCACATGGTCAGTTTACCCTAAATTGTGATTCTAGGATTACTAAGACATGGTTAATAACTGTACACATTGATAAAGCTCACAGCACAGCTAGACTTTGCTTGAGCTCTAGATGTTACAACAATGCTGCCAAAATAATATACTACTAAATTAATGAATTCTAAATTAAAAAGTGGGAGAAAAAAGTCTATCAGGCAATGTAGATAAACACTATAGCAATTATCATAGATTGTACCAATCTCTTTCCTGCTACTATAGCTAAGTAACATATTTCAAGATATAAACCAGAAGCACAGTAAAAGCTACTATTTTTATAATCTTTTTCAGTGTGAAACAGACAACTCATTTTTCATGGAGATACAGAAGTAGGTATACTGATAACAACTATGACCACAACAGATAAAGCAATGATATTCAATTTCATTCATTTTTCTGAAGATGGAACCTTCAAAAGTCTAAATGCCCCACAGACCGGCACTGCGAGCATCTGGTCTGCAAAGGTACCACAAGATTTTAGCTGGGGAAGAAATAATTTGAAGCTTCTGAACCGTTGGGTTAAAATTGGCTCAAATTAAGAGGCTATGACACACTAAAATCACAACTTTAATTCAGCCAGTAGCTGTTTACATGTTTGGGCAGAGTCCCTTAAAAAACATGTGTTGTGATACATAAAAGGTTCAAAGTTACACTAGCCAAGCAAAGTCAGTATTTTTAGCTAGGATAATTCACAGGTCAACATGTCTGGCAGAAAATATTTACCAGTTTAAGCTAACTTCTACATTTAAACCTCTGGGCTAGATAGCAAGTTGCCTAAAAAACAATAATAGAAAGTTGCCTAAAATACCAATCCAGAATAATTATAATTTTGTAGAGTAATTCTGCATTTCTCTTGGACCTGAAAACAGAATTTCACTATTTGTGTTTTCATCTCAGACATTAGACTAACTTGGCTAATAAGTACTAGGATACTGGTAGCTCTAATACAAACTGTAGAGCTAGAAATACTATTTCTAACAGCAGATGCATAGAAAACTAATAGGAAGATCTGCATGTTTTTTGGTTTGTTTTTGTTGTTTTTTTTTTAAATGACATTTTTATTCTGTTAGTTCTGTCCATAGTTTGCTCTTGCTGTGGCACCATATGACAAGATAAGTGTTATTAGTACTGAATTGCCTAAATATGATGGAATCTGAAAAACTAAGTTATATTCCCAGATATTTACCAGTCTATGGACTAATCTTGTATAGCACTCTTGCCTTTTTGTAATATAAGATCTAATAAGGCTTATTTGGAAGCAGTCCAGTCTGACCCATAAATCGGAAGGTCTTTTCTTCTGAACATTTAAGGTAACCAGGGTTTGTGAAAATACCTTAATGACTATTCTGAGCCTTGCTTTCACTGCTATAAATGTTCTCTTTCCCTGACTGTAGGGCAAAGTACACAAGCCTGTCTGAGGTAAAAAAAGAAAACAAACCAAGCAAAAACAATGGAGAAAAGGCACTTTGGTCTTACTGCAAAGTATATTAATCAGGGTTACCACTATGCCCTCACCCAGGCTGTACTGTATTAAGTTTACCTCTCTGTAGAACTAACCTGTAATATTTTCTACCTCCTACTTAGCTCACATATAATTACCTTACAATAAAGACCACAAATTTGTAGGTATGAAATCAAAGTCCTACAGATTTTTTTACCTGTCCTTTGTTTTAAAAAAGATATTTGCCATGTCTAGTATCTCATGAGGAATATCAGAGAAACTAACTCTAAAAAAATGTTTATCACTTCATATTCCTTTTCCTATAGTTTTCTACCTAAGATGAGGATCTACAAAAACTCAAAGCAAATGGGCTTTTGACTATTGCCAAAAAAGCAGTTAGATGAATGCTACTCAAACTTTCCCTATCAATTCTTCTGCAATTAATTATTTACTGAATTATTTCCCTCCTCTTACTGTCACAGTGCAAGTACCAGTTTCACTAATTATCACTAATTACATAGTAGCACCTAGGAATCCACTCCTCAGACAGGACATTATTATACTAATACTCTGCAAAGACAGAATGGGACAAAAGCACCCTATTCCATACAACTTACTGTACCAGTAATTCTGCTTTAGCAAGGTAAATCAGATACTGTCATTGAATAGATTCTTGTAATTTAGAGATAAGAACTGGATGAAGCTTCAGGTTGGAACTCTGCATTTACTAACAGGCCTTACAACATGCCTACTTAGCGATAAGTGTCTGCTGGAATCACAGGCAACAATTATCCTTTCCATAGAGCTGAAACAGTATTAAAGTGAAAGAAAAAACCCTCAGTTTGTTCTAATCTAGTTTCCAGCTGACTCCACTTTTCTATGAAAAACAGCCATTTGCCTCTTTTCCTGTCTGGAAAAGCTCAGCACAATGCGATATAAAGCTAGAGAAGAAAGAAGGAGATACAAATATTTTTTTAAAATTAGAATGAAATTATTCCTCCTAAAATACAGCCTTAAGCTCCTGGAAATTAGTGTTTAGTTTTTCCTCAACTTTAAACAAGCAATTTGGCTGTAATTGAAGTGGCAAATGACACTACAGAATAAGTAAACAATTAAGTAATTGAACTTGTAAAAGTAACATGAATTATTTCTACAGTCACCTCCATTAGTAGAAGATGGGGCTGTCAAGGCCTGGTCTTACACTTCTTACGCCAACCTCTTCTCCACTCTAGTGAGAATCCTGCTTGGTAAGGGCTATGAAATGAGCTATAGGTATCCATTTCTCTTCAGACTTAAGAAGCAATAATAGAAGTCATTAAGACACAGTGTAGATTTTGTCCTGGGACCATATGAGTCACTAAGAAATAAAGGCAATGAAAAAAGAGATTATCTTTCAGTAATTGTATAATGCAGTACATCCTTATTGGTTTACTTCTGTGTAAACCAGCCTTACCTTTCTACTGACGTCAACGAAAGGGTAAAACCTGGGCTTTTTAGTGTCATCAATGAAAGTGCTAATACTCTTAAGCAGACAGCCATATAAGCAATAATATCCTTTCAGTGAGTTCAGCTAGAACAGCAGGTTTTTAGTCACTGCATGTCACTTACAAGGAAAATTTAGCTTCTGACAAAAGTGGCATAAGGTAAAACAGAGCATTCAAAATTAGGTACCGAGCAAGTTCTCAGTCAATAAGCTAATACGTACAGACTTGGACAAGGCTGGCCATTATCAGCAAACATCAATTTTAGTACAAGCTCTGTCCAAACCAGAAGTGGAAGTTGTTAATTCAGAATCGGGCTTTAAAATTATTTATTTAAATGTGAAAAGTTCAAATAATGTTTTATCCAGTCTTCAGATTACAAAAGCAAGGAGTTTGGTATTGCCATCTAAAAAGACGTTTTGTCCTTAACACATAATACAACCTACTGCATCCCAGCAGAGACTCCAGAAAATACTCTGAAGTGAAACAAGAGGACAATGGCAAGATTGTATTTGAGGGACAAATGTTGAACTCTGAAAACCTTGCGGGGGAAAAATGCAAACCTGTCTTTATCTCGTGGTTCAGCTTCCTCAGGAGCCCATACTCTTCAAAGTCCTTAGAAATGGGGGTTACCTGTACTTTGTGGGGCTCTCTGGGCTTTAATCCATCTGTTCAGCTTGAGTACAGATGCCACTCCTGGCTGCTGTCTTCCCTTGGGGGCTCTCTCCCTTTCACACAATAAACGTGTCTGGGGGGACGTAAGTAGCACCCCTCAGTTCCACTCCACCCCATACAAAAGCATCTAGAGCAAACAATGGTGGAGAGAACACACTAGCAGTTTGTATTCTCATGCATTGCAAGTCTAGACACATTGAATCTGAAGGGGCTTAGCATCCTGTCACTGGGAGATGTGTGGCCAAAGTCTGAAAACTTGGAAACACAGGGAAAAAACTGAGCTGTTTTTTAAAACACCACCACACTTATAAATAATGTAACAGTGATCCAGAAAATGCTGGTTTTGAATTAGGCAAATTCCTGAATGGAATTTATATAGTTAGATCCCAAAGTCTGAGGAAGAAATCCATAGCCCTCTCCCAAACTAAACTAATTTTGTCTTACTCTCCAGAGTGCTGATTTCAATGAGCTCGGCTCAGATTTCTGAAGTGTAGAATTTGAAGGGTAAATTCTTAACTTAGTAAGAAAGAGACAGTGAATTTCCTCCCTCTGACCAACATATCAGTCACATTTCTGGAAAAAAGTTCCATAGGGGAAATACATTCAGCTCATCCTGCCACCGAAAGCTACAAAAATGAGTTTCCGTGTCTCTGGATGAGAGGTGGAGAGTTGCAAGCAGGCAAACAAGGAAAACTTGATGACCAAGTCCTCAAACTGTCTGTAACAGGGATCCCCAGCACCACGCTGCCTGTTCTTCTGAAGTCTCTGTACCCACCACTGGTATCTTGCAAGATTGCAGAGATTAGTTTAAAAGAGAGAGGCACACAGAAAACACAAGTGCTCATGTAACTGCTATTAAAACTACAGCTAAACTAACTAGGGAAGTAAACAAGTAATTGTTTTCTACTTTTTCATAAATCTATTTTCCAGAGAGACACAAAACCAGAGATGATTACAGGTAATCACAAATATAATCACTCAAGAGAGACCACAGATACTAAGTGCAGCACAGGGTACTGCTTCAGAACATCAATGTGTTTATTTGATCTGTGTTTATAGAGTAGCCCTTAAAGAGTGATGATGATTACATTATTATAATCTCATTTTAAATCTTTGAGATAAATGCTGACTTAGTGTTTGGTAAGCCATCAAAGTTACTAATAATTCTACTCTGTCTCTATAATTTGCTGTGGTGTGTGTACTGTCTTGATGCAAACCAGGCATGTCTGGAAGTAAATCGCCACATCCAGGACAGCTGGAAATCCAAATGTCCATCAAATTATTGTAGTATTCAGAGAAATTGTCTTTACTATTTCTGATCTGGATCCTTCATGTGTAGCTAAAGTGTTGCTTAGGTGGGAGATACTCATCCAATTGCTTTACTATTTTTTCTCATCCTTCAGAAGAATATTTATGTGGGGAAGATACAGGAGGGAATGAAGGTGTTTAATTCAATTTGAAGGTTTTAATCCTTAATTGTGATATAATAGCTGAAAAAAATACTAAAAACATTGAATTATTAAAAGTGTAAACTACACCCAGAACTGAAGAAAAAGGGCCCAAGCAAAAAATAGGACTATAACCTTGGTTCTTCTCTGTAATTGTATCCTGCTTCAGTTTTCCCCTTTGGGAATTGAGGATAGCTCTATCTATTAAACTCATCTGGTAAGTCTCAGGTTCTTTTTCTCTGGAATGAGTGAAACATCATTCAATGTCAGTCGTTTGACTTCTTGGAGATATTGTGGTGAAAATGCATCTTCCTTTTAACGATTTTGTCATATCTTCATTATTGTAGAGGCCAAATGCCAAAACCTCCACAGGCTCCATTTACTATTTACAGAATGGATTAGGTTCTTAGCAGGAGAAAGCAATGCACACACTTCGCAGAATGCACTGGGAACTGTGCCCTGGCCAAACAGGGGGAAAAGGAGATTTGCACCCGCAGTGAAATCTTGCATGTAAATCTGAGCTGTGCCTGCTGTGCTCACTGGCCTGCAATGGATGTCTTAAACAGCGCTGCTAATAATGTAACAGGAGATCCTTACAAAATAGTCTAGTACATGTGGCAGCTGAAGTAGAAGAAAGAATAGTGATTCCTGTTATATGCGTAACAGTATGGGCTATGGAAAGATTTATCAATACCAAGAACAGCAAACATCAAGAGGCAAAAGAAAAGAAGGCACCAAGAAGTGGGCTGGTGTCCAGATGGATTTAGGGCAGGATTTGGATTTGGCCAAGACAGCAGGAATCTCACTAGATCTTAGTTATAAGCTCTATTTCTGAGAAATGTAATGAAAGAACATAAAATGTAATAAAAGAAAAATATTTGTAAATGCTAGATAAGGCCTAAAGCAAAAAACCCTAAGAGTTTTGGATGTAAAACCTCAAATTGTTCCCTTAGAAAATAAAATAAAACAGCTGTTGTCAGGTTTTGTGCAAGTTTATTGGCAACCACATCTTATAACTGAAGTGGGTGCTGGCTGAAATTTGTCAGCTTTATGTTTCCTGTTCATTAATATTTCTAGACAAAACTATGTATCTATTTCATAAACTCTTGGAAAGTTTCAGCATTGTATCAAGAAGTAAAGAAATAAAAAAAAAAAAAATTACAGCCAAATCCAAAACATTCTTCATAAAGGTTGTCCTAGCAAGAACTGTAATATGAGAATTTTATTCATAAATTGTAGCTGGTATCATTGATGTATTATTTACTCTTTCTTAATTATACACATATATACATGCTTCACTGTCAAATAAATAGTCAAAATTTATAAAGAATGCTAATTTTGAACATTCCTTATAGAGAGATAATTTTGTTCAAAAGGACGTGGACTTTGTTTCCTTAATGATGCTGGAGAGGTTGTCAAATTAACACAAGAGAATGAACTGTATATAATAGCGCCTGAATGCTACCATTTGAGGAAAGAGTATGAAAAAGATGTGGATGCTTTGCAAATGCTTAAGTCATTTGTGGTCAACCTTAAAACCTACAAGTTTTTTGATAGCAAAGCAGACTGGTATTTAATTTTT
This sequence comes from Pelecanus crispus, assembly GCF_030463565.1. NCBI lineage: Eukaryota > Metazoa > Chordata > Aves > Pelecaniformes > Pelecanidae > Pelecanus > Pelecanus crispus. The sequence goes on from NC_134650.1 coordinate 38,131,627, forward strand.
TTATTCAGAACTAAAATGGACATCACAATTGTTTAAGGAACAGACAGGGTAAGAGTGAAAATGTTGCCCATGTTGTAAATACAGGAGTCTAGAATTCTGATTAAAACTGAGACAGTAAATAAGTTATAGATGCTTTGGCACCCTGCCAGCAAGCATACAAGTATTGATGAGCTAATGCATAATTTCTTTGAAAGCACAGTCTACAATTCAAATTATTTTTTATTTGCCTTGGTAATGTGCACCCAAACAATATTAACAGAAGAGCATAGATTCTTTTCAAAGTAGATAAACCACTGATTAGTAGGACTGAATACAAAGAAATACCATACAAAGGAACTTTAAAAAAATCCCCCAAACTCCAAACCCCAGATTTTAATTTTCTGCCAATGCTCACAGTACATCTTTTCATGTAAGTTTTACCATGTCTCTAGCCTATCTCAGACTCAAAATTTGTTAGCATCAATGTTTCTTTTCCTAGACTGGTTAGTACAGCTCCTTCCTTCTCAAGCTTCCTAATGCAACTTCCTCCTGCCTAAGGCACTGATTTACTCTTCTCTACCATCTGAGATATCCTGGACAACTAAGTTCCAGGTAAAAGAAAGAGCTGGGCACCACTCCAACACAGCACAGCTATCTGCTATGATGGAGCTGTTGTAGCCCTTTACAGTCATTCCCCAGTGCAAAAAATTCCAAGAATTGTAAGTTATTTCATCTGCAAACAATCAAATTATAAGATTGTTTTAAAGCATGTATTACACACAACCATCCAGCTTTCAACATCACAATACACAGAGTGCAAAAGTATTTCATAAGCTATGACATTTTTAAAAATCAAACTAAAAACCAATCGCCAAGGATGTTATTCTGCCCTGGTAGTATACTACCCAATGTTCCCTGTTCCCAAGCTCCTGCTCCATTTCAGTCATCATGCTCCAAAGTACAGAAGCATGAAAGTAGCTCAAGCAAGAGGTAACTGGAATTTCTTACACAAAGCCCAAACATTGTCATTGCATAGATTTATACCTGAACATTGAAGATTAAAACAAAACCAAGAAATTAACTGCTTTCAGGTAGACAATGAAAATGGAATTTTTCTTAAAATTAAGGCAAAATTATTAGCAGCTGAAAACCATATCTTACAAGTGGAAAACATCAGGAAGCACTAACAAGCACATCGCTTTATGTCTTTTTCACTACCTCTCTTTGGCATGTCAGCCCTAGCTGGGTCATATCCCTTCATTCCTGTCAATAAAATAGTTACATTTCACTGAGGAGTAAGCAGCCTTGAATCACTTTGCAACTATTGTGGAATAAGAGCATATACAGTGACCGTTAGTGTTTGATGACAACCGATGACTTGAAAGTAGCCTAATTTGACTTGGTCTTTCATTCACCTGTTCATTCTCTTAAAGGGGAATTAAAGTTGGCTTTGCCCATCATGAACCTGTAAATGACAGTACAGATGCAAAGCTGACTGCCAGGTCCTTTTATTTTTCACTTCTGAAAATATTAAATGAACTTCAGTATAATTCACCACTACATTTCACTTTGCAGCCACACTCCCTGAGGTGTGAGTTGCTGAAGTGGTTTGCCATTGATGAGCACTATGGACAGTTTGAGTCATGGAGGGCCTGGACAGGGCAGATACACAATGCAGGTCATTGCTCAGGATCAAGGTAAGAATGGATTTGGGGTTTGCAACAGAAAACAGCATCTTCCCATCCATCTCTCTTTAGGACCAGCAGAGCAGACAGCACACCAAATTCTGAGGTGCCACACACAGATATAAGTTGCATATTGGTACATGAGTACGTAAGATAAGCAATTGGCAGAAAACATACTTGCTGTGTGTTAGGTAATTTCTGGCTCCACACTTGTCCACAGAAACTGTTTATATTAAAAGAGGGTGCACCTGTGAAACTCCTATGATTCTGTTAGTTTTGAAGGCAACACAAAGATAGAGATTTCTGGCCTCAAATTCCTGTCCTTAGACTGAATTGTCAAAATTGATAGTTCCCTTTTGCCTAATATGAAATACTCTTTCAATAAAACTCTTCCTTTATGGCTCATTTATTACTGGAAAGGCAGATTACCTGCACACTTGGACCTGTGGAGAGGATTCTGTGGCACGGAGTGGATACTGCAAGGACTATTAGAAACCTGTGATGTGGTGGTTTATCCCTGCAAAATTCTATTGCTGATTACAGCAGAGAAAATTTACTGTAATCTATTACAGCAGTGAGACAAAAATCCTTTTCTTTCACACAAAACAAGTCATTTCCTACAGTCTTGTCCTTTGTTTTAAAAATAAAGTTAGCTGTTTCATAACCAAATTAAGAAAGCATCCCTTATTGTCACAACATAATATCATTAAAACCAATATGAACACACCTAAAGAAAAGCTAAACGGCTCTTACTGGGCTTAAGGCCTTAATAGCAACACACACTGCTTCCAAAATGCATACATGGCAGCCTTGTTGAAACAGCTAGACTTAAAAATTTTCTCAGTTTTGTATGTGTCAAGGTGGCTGGCAACCAGATAATCCAGTTTACACTGAGCGTCAAAACCATCAAAACTTCATTGTGGCTTTTCTTCCTCAAAAACTACTTTGAAATCAGCAGACACTGGGAAGCAATCTAATTGTAAAAAATAGCAGGCTATTTCTAATGACCAGAGCTGTTAACTCAAGCACAGCAGCGCAGAGGCACCAGCCATTTATCGCTCTAGAAGCTACTTCTCTGCAGTGATTCACACTTTGTTGACGTCACCAACCAATTTACCTAAAAAACCCCTCCAAGTAAGTTGGACAGGAATGTTTCTTTTTCAGCCTCTGTCTGAATCATACCTAGCTGTGACAGCAGATGGGGAATCTACTCTTGCCATTGTGAATGAAAGAACCATATGTGAAAGCAAGTGCTGTAATTTAAACATTCATCTGTGTGACACAAGGCTGTAGTGAGCTGGCTGCAGTGGATAAAGGTTGGCACTCAAATCGCCTTGAGCCAGCGACAACTGCTGAATGGTAAATCACTGAATGTATTAAAGAGTGTAAGGTCAACGAGATGACTGTGATCACATTTCTTTATAGACAATTACAGTGAGAAGCAAATGGGATGATTCATTCCTAAATATAAATAGTATCAGGCACTCCAAAAGCCCAGTCCTGAACAGTTTCAAAATCAGGACTGGAAGGAGCTTAGCATCTCATATGAGAAACTCAATAGCTTCTACTATTAGACTTTAGTATCTTAGCTTCAGGTTCACTGGTGTCAGAGGGGCTGCATTCCCAGCCTGTCTCCAAGAGTGCACTCACAATTTTGGGTGCTGGGAGCAGGATTACGCACATGGGCCTAACAGATATTGGCTTGTTACTTTTACTAATCCACAACTGTTTGCTTGAAAGATTAATCAGTCAGATTCAAAGGTAAGCTGTACAATACTCATTCCATTGTTTCTTCACGTCGTCAAGTAAGAATAATCCATGTCTTGTTTTGCATCAATTTTTTGTCCATTAGCTTTGAAAGAGGTTTCCTAGCCATGTAATTTACATGTGTAATTTGAGAAATACTAACATGAATTACACATACTGATAGAATCACTTAGAATTCAGGGATTCACATGGCTGTTTGGCAAGCAAAGTTTTCCAAAGAATTCAGCCTCCAAAGCTGGTGTGTGACTTTTAAAGAGCAGAGTACCTGTTCATTACTGAGCTACTGCTAAAATCCATCTGCTTTCTGGAGAGCTTGACAGCTAGCAAACTCTTTCTGCATTACAGTTCACTAAAACATTCCAACAATTTCAAAATCTGACTTCTCTGTATTTCTTTATTTTACTTTGCAATAGCTTCCCGTTCTGTTAGAACTCGGTATGACTAGGGATTCTTGAAAATGTGTGTGCTGTCTGTATTTGAGGGAAAAGACATTACAATCAGCTTTAATATTTTCTTTGTTACAGATGGTTTGGGGATCAAATCTGGCTGCTTGACTGATTTTAATGGGAGTTATTGACCTGGTTCTTGCCCTTAGTAATGCCAATGAGAGCTTTTGACTTGGCTTCAGGCTGAATCAGCACTGCATATGAGGAAGTTTCCTGCTTTCTTATAATTGGTTGCAGACCAAAATGGGGCAGAAGAAGATTCCGCCCCCCCCCCCCCCCCCCCCCTTAGGTAACTATGCAAGTAAAACACAGTGAAAGTGCATTTGGGACTTACTGCCTTAGAATACACAGCATCTTACAGATACAAGAACTTGCTCAGAAACAGTACTTTTCATTTTGACATCTTCAATTACACAACAGATGTTGCGTATGTTATAGGTGGCCAACCACTCAAAAGCACATTATTTTCTAGTAAAGCTAGAAAAAACAGGGTGTGTTTTGAAGTTGTCTGAGCATTCCAAGTTCTTGCACAAACATTCACTTTTTCTGTAGATATTGGTCCTTTCTATGCATTCTCTTACAGGTGCACATGCAGATCTAACCACAGGAAACATCTGGCTGGAACCCAAAGCATACATTGTCCCCATTGTCCTGAAAGAGATGAGAACTCCATCTCAGACCTAACACATACACATAGTAGACAATAAGAAAGCATTTGCTTTCCAGTTGTCTCTACTACAACAGTAATGCTTAAGTCTCACTAATATGCTTATATTTTAAGGTAATTTTTGTTATTGTCACTGTAGAGCACCCCACAGACTTTAGATCTTAATTTTTAAGGACAACTTCAAAGACAAGCGCTTATGAGTAAAATTTGCCTTCCAGTATTTTGGAAGCTCACTGAGAACACACAGAGGTATTTTGTTTCTTGAAGATCAACATAATTAATGAAATTTTAGGCAACACCGTTTTCCTGTTACTTCAACTAGACAACATCTTTGGGAAATAGAAAATACTGTGAAGAGATAAGATTATAAAAAGAGAAAGAAAAAGCCAGAGAAGTTTTCCAGATCATATTTAATTGCAAATAGTACAGCTGGTCCATTCACCCATCCTGAGGAAGGGAAGAGGATTTGGGAAGAGGATTCAGGAAGAGTCTCTAGGAAATGCACTGATGGAGTCAGTCAGTGTGGACTAACTAGACCAGCAGAGTTCCTAGGACTCTGTTGTCGACAGTGCATAGCAAGAGTGGGGAAAAAAAATCATGTTGTTCCTTTCCCTAGCGAGTGATTATATAAGGATCTCATCATAACTGCATTTACAGGTAGAAGTTCTTGGAACACCTCCACGAAAACAATACATTGTGCAGCTTTGTTCTTTGTACACCTTTTAGAGAAAAGTGGGTAAGTTAAATATTTGTCTATACCATATATAATGCATGTCCAGAGACATACCAGGATACTCACAGGAGACTTTGCTAATTTGCAAACTATATTCCCTTATCCTCCCTGATTAATCTGCATCTGCTCATGATAAGGATTTAGGGCACCATCAGATTGATGATCAGAATGGTGCCTTTTGGCTTTATAATCAACGCATCTATGAAATAAGAGGGGTATTCATAGTGAGCATTTCACTAATTGTCTGACTTGCCTACTCATCCTAAGCTTCCCAATGTCCATGTTCCAAAACCAGATTAAAATAAACTGTTTTCCTGCTTATTTCCCAAAAAGCTGAGGAATATTTAGGTATATGCTTATGTATTTAGCAAACAAAACCCTACTGCATTTTTCAGAGAATTGCATATTATAGCACTGACTTCCCAGCAGCCTTATGTTCAGGTTGCTCCATGCATTCTCACTGATGCTATTTTTGCTACCTTACTCTAAACTGTTCTCTGTGCCGAAATAGATTTTTAGGAAAAGCAGTTTTGCTCATCTGACAACATGTACATGAAAGGTATCTTTTGCCTTGTGCCAAGAACAAAAACTCTTTAAGTTTCTGTTTTGCTGCTGAGCAGTTTGCCTCTGCATTTGGTAAGTTACCTGCAACTTCAGCAGGATATAGACAGTAAATTATTTTCTTGTCCCTGTTTCTCTCTTGCTACCTTTAATGCTGGAAATAACTGAAGAGAACAAAGCTTGTCCAAGTCTGTCTATTTTCCCTTGCACCTCCAATCTAGATTAAGTGCACTCAATGTCCCAATAGTACACTATTCTAATTATCTGTTCAAACACTGTATTTTAATTGAAAACCACATTTTAACAATGAAAACTGTTTATGGCATTTATCTACTCAATCACTCTGTTAACAAGCAGTTTCCTAAAACTTCTTCCCATACTATAGACTCAAGTACATCTGGTGATAACTGGGTAGAAAAGCAGCTCAAGTATACTTGGAAGAAATTGCTTGCATAATGGCAAGAGTTTCCAGTAGTGGTATTCACTTTCAGAGAAGGACTGTAGAAGAAAAGTGAGTTACTAAATAAGCAGAGAAGGAGAAGCCTGCTTTCTGTTGCTGCCTAGACCCTCACCACATGAATAAGAGATAAAAGCACAAAATTAAGAAGAAATATAAACTGTTAACAAGTCTACATAAATAGTAAATCTTGTTTGACATACTTGGTGAAATTTATTTAAGGGTTAATGCAGAGGACATATGAGGCTGAACAAGGCAGGAAATAACATAATCCACGTTCATGAAAAGACACCTGCTGCCTTGCAGCCTTGTGGGCTAGTAAGTGAAGGTAGCAACAGTAGCAATCCTGAGCAAATAACACCAAAATATGAAAAAGGAATCATAGGAGGAGCATGAAATGGGTCATAATCTGGACCTACACCACACCAGTTTTCAGCATTTGTATCATATGATTCTGAGAAAAACAGCCTTCAATTTATACTGTATACTGATCTTTGCCTCTGGCCTTGAAGGGCTAAGTTTTTGTACCTGCTATTGGAGAAGTCATGGCATCTTAAAATAGAATTAAGAACAGATTGCCAACATGTTTTTTTCCTGCTGTTGTCAGTGACCTACAAGATCCATTTATAAATATTGCTCACAAGTTTCTCCAGGCCCTTACTCACCAGTGTGGAAAGGCCAAGGACTGTTGCTGCTGCAGCACAGCTGAAGAGAATTATTTCCACCCAGAGAAGAGGATAGTGACCTGCTTTGCTCTTATATTAGCCAAGTGGCATCTGTGCAGAGTTTCCTTGATTAAGACCTCAGATCTGCTTCTGTGAAAGGTAAGATTAAAATGTAAAATTAAGAAAGGCTGCCACATAAGTTCATTTTACTTTGGAGCTCTAGAATAGGATAATACCTAGCCACAACAACTGTTCAGGGCAGGTTGAGTATTGTCCATCTAAAATGTTATTTCCTACATTATTTCCACATTCTCCTTTCCTTTTTTTCCAGATTATTGTTTATTAGTGCTTGGTTTCTCCACATCTGAAACAGTTCACAGAAATGTGCCAGCCATGGAGTCTGCTCTCCCTGATGGCCTTCAACATCACAAAGGGCTCAAATCAAAAGAAAGCTTTACTGTGATACTTGTGTGACTGATGTCATTTACATACTCATGAGATGTAAAATTCCTGTTGGAATGAGGAATGGTTTTCCTCTTCAGATAAGGGGTTGTGGCCACTGTTTTTAGCTGCAGTAAAACAGAACTGGTATATTTTAGGTCATATTAAGCTCCCATTTCAGACTGGGCACAGTCTGGTACCTTTACTCAGTGAGTATGTAGTATGCCAAAAACAAAGCTTCTCTTCAATTTCTACTCCCATACTTGCACCAGACTGAATTGTATACAATATGAATAGTGGTTTCTCTAAAGTGCCTGAGCTTTCAACGCCTCCTTGAAAAAACAGCCCAGTAATGCTAAACACCAAGTATGACAGGAAGCAAATAAGCGTTACCAAGCAGTAATTATTCAACCCAGGGCAGCACACATAGATTGAACTTGAAGAACAATTTAAGCTTCCTTCTTTGGTTTGCAACTCCCAGCTACAACAGTTACATGCCTGTGAGATGTGCCTTCAGGGGTATGTCTCTTATTATTAAGTGGGCCATTGCATCACATGTCAACCATTTGTTGACAAACCTGAACATGAGAAAGTAAATTATATACTGGGCCTTGTCTGGCACAGCTATGGAGTGATCTGGCAGTATTGCTTGTGGATATCAATGGATAAGGACACTAAAGTGAATGCAAAACACTGACAGAAAGCACAGTAATTACTCAGGGCCTGATCTACAGTAAGGACACATTAGCTTTAGGGACAATATTTCTCATGAAATTTCATTATTTCATGAGATTTCTTCTGTATTATGGTCCTGACCCTGTTCCCAGATTCTACATGAACTGGAAACAGATGAAGTTGCATGATGGTCTAATACATCATTTGCCAGATTAATGAGTTGGGTTTTTTAATAGCTAATGCACTGCAGTGTGTTTTGGCTGAGTCCCTAAGATGTTTCAAAAGCCTAATTATATCTTATAAGGTCCGTAGGCACTTATTTTTAAGAGCCCATGATTCAGTATATGGTTGGGTTCAATGCTCCCTCTAATGTTTTGATGTTTGCTATAAAAATTGCTACAGTGATTCTTTTGCATGTATTTCTCCTTTGTTTGAAAGGGAATCGTTTAGAGTTGCTATTTTAAGGTTGTTAAGTGGAATATCCTAAGTGTGAACACTCTGAAAAGATAAATGGAAACATTTAATATTTATGCTATGCTATTTTACTGTGTCTCAGTCACATAAAATCAGATCACTATCCTACAGCTCTTGTTTTTAAAAGACAGCATTAAAAGTAATAAAATGTACCAATAATTGGTGTGTTAACATAGGTGATGATTTAAAGATAAACAATTCAGAGGCACAATTCTAGCACACTTACAATGCTAAAAGTCTGCTGAAACAATGCTGAAATAGAGGAATATAAAATAAAAGACTCTTCTACCTTCAAGCAACTATTTTACAGTGTGCTTGGTTCAGCCATAGCTGCATCTGAAGTGATTTTGGGTTGCATTAACCTCCTGCTCCTGCTTCCAGTACACCCTGAAGGTATAGTTCATGTGTTCTGGCAGTGACACTAGTTTAAAGAGTTCCCCTGTCTTGCTTCCCCCAGTATTATGCCTACACAACTGCTTGTGGGGTCACAGTACAAACCTAATCATTGAACGTTGTGCTAGCGTAAAGGGACAGTGAAATACAGCACAAAATCTCCTCAAATGAGCTTTGCTGCAGAAAGACTGTTGTCAAAATACAGCCTCACAAGACTGCAGGCAAGATATTGATCTCAATTCCATAAGCAGTAAAGCTATGGATATGAATATTCACATTTCACCAAATCAGAGCTGTACTTCATCCAGTACCAACTTAGGAACTGACTAGTACTGCTGTTCATGGGGTCCACACACAGCGGCATAAGGACCCTACAACAGCAACCCTGAGCGATAATCACAGCTTCATGTTAGATGCCATTATTTCTGGTAGATACTTCTTCAACCCTTGAACCATGAGACTGAACATACCAATCAAAATTGTCTTAGTGTCAACCAGTATAACTTTAGACAGTCGTCTTGCCCATATACAGATCTAGTCCCTTTTTGAATCTAAGTTCTCAATCCTTAAATTTCAAGGATCAGGATCCACTGTGCTAGATAGTCAAAGGGATTCTTTGTTAATAGTATTTCGGATCAGGCTCACATAGATACACTGACCAATGCATTTGTAAAATTTACAGTAAGTGTTCAACTTCTGGCATAACTTGGGTCTCTGAGTGAGTTCTGAAAGACTATTGTATGCTTAGAGTTGAAGTTAACAGATATATTAATCATTTCCCTGTAGGTTTTGAGGAGTGTAACAGAGCTACACTGTTTTCCTCCTACAAAACCTTTGCCAAGCTTTTTTGATTGACAGTAAGTTTTTATAAATGCAGACAATATATGAACCAAAATTCACAGTTTAATTGTTTCAAGTCATTCACCTAGTTCTAACAGTGCCTAGTAGTATCCCATATTAGGGTTAAACCTTCATTCTCAGAACTGAAACTTGGCTGCTAAATATACACTTGAGCTTAATCCAAGCTCTTGCTTCAAAAATGTTAGTTTATACAGCTGACTGTGCTAAGTGGGGATGGAAAGTTGTTATTGCTAAAGAAGTTCCTTACTATTTTAAAACAACTTTACCAGCTATTAGCAGCTATTTCTTTGCTGTATCTCTCACTGTCACATCGCTAGTCATAGCTAAAAATACATGGAATATTTTTTTCCTTTCTCCCCAGAGCAGTAGGTGAGAGTAGTGAAATGGTTAGGGGTTTTCACAGCTGACATTCTGTATGTCCATCCACATATTTGGCTAGGAACAAGGTTGGGTGAAGAAACATGGGCAAAAATAATCCATGAAGATTAAGCTAAAAATAAAACAAACTCTAAACTTGCTAATAAAGGTCTGTTAGAGCACTGAAAAGACTGTATGTCCCCCCAAATGAGGGGGATGTGCCCACATCACCTATTTAGTGTATTTGTCCGTGACAGGCTCCCCTCCCCTTTGGAGGAAGTGGTGCTTTGGTCTCTTCTTGGTCTCAGGGGCTATTTGCTTGTGTACTAAGGACAGACAATGCAAAGAAGCAGCTGAGAGGACAGAAGGCAAGCCTACAGTGATTTCTGCTGTAATTTTGGCACCATTGGAACTATAGGTATGTAATTGTCCATAAAACCAGAAATCTGAATCTATTTTTCCATCAGAAAACCTGCATCCCTTGTTTTACAGCTAATAACATTTCATTGCTGGTAATCTCTACATGAAGTTCTGTTTATTTCCACCTTTACTTCCTTAATTAAAAAAAAAAAAAAATTAGATGAAAAACAGTAAGCACTTTTACTGGTTAAAATTTGTAAGTATCTTCAAATATTTTTCTTTCCATTTTATTCCTCCAGCAGGTTTCCTTGTGCTAATTATCTTTGCTCGTTAGGTCTTCTTGGGAGTAAATAAAAAAGCTCATCTGACAATGCTGCTACAGTCCAGAGTATGCTTTGGCAAAATGAGATCGTTTATTTTACAAAAATGCTTGTGAATGGATGGACCAGCAAAACTGTGCTATATTCACTTCAATACCTAAGTGTGTTATTGGGACACACAAAATTTAAAAGCCAAACTCATAGATAGATATCATCAGAAAATTTCCTTAAGCCAAGAAAACAATGATTAGAACTGTAATTACTTGCCATCCCAGTCTGAAAGTTTGAGTTGCTTTTAAAAGTAACAGGGTAAGAGCCAGAAAAAGCCAAAGTCTCTGTGTTGGAGTTTACACCATTTTCAGTACAAGAAATGCCACTCTTCTTTTCTCTTCAGAGGTCAGATCCCAGAAAGTACAAAAAAAAAAAAAAAAGAATGTTTCACTCTGCTCCCATTTAAGTCAAAGGTAAGACTCCTCTCAACCTGGATGAAAGCATACTCAGGCCAGAGAGAAGCAGCACAAAGTGGAAGTTAGTCTGGTCTCCATGGCGCCTAATTAGGTAGAATTTGTTCCCCCTTTTCCCACATAAAGTGCCTATTATTAGAAAATAGCCTTGTGCCCCTGATGAGAAAAGTAGCATTACTGTGTGTGGTAGTACAATAGAACATCCTGACCACATTGTCTATGGATAATTCACTGTATTTCTCCATTGTATGACTGACTGCATTTTTAAACAACCATTACTGCTAAAAAAAAGTTTTCATCCCTGTTTCCTCAAACAGGAATTTCTCCTCCTTAGCCCCTACCTTCTTGTTCCTAGTTATCAAATGACAAGATCAAAAGCTTAAAAAGTACTCTTCTGCTCTTTATGCTCCATAGTCCAGTACAAGTCGGAAATGAGGACATTTGCTTTAATACATTTAAAGAGCTACAGATTTGTCTGGGAAACTTTTTAGCAACTTTGTACCCACTGTGAATTTATGGGACACAAAGCAATTCAACAGTAACTGGTGATTAGAGGTTATGAGTTTTACTGTTCTATAAACTGTATAAATCCAATAAAGTTTATTCAATATTGCAATTAAATGACCCTTTGGTTTTATCTGACAAGCTAAGTGATCTGTAAGCTAAACTGTTCGCTAAAGTATTTCCCTGGTTACTCCTAAACTGTACCCATGGCATGTCAGACAATGAATAAGCGTCATAATAATTTAAAGCAGTAGCATTAGTGCTCATTTTGTATCCCCATTCTCCAATAATGAAATTCAGTAAGAAGAAAGTACTGTTGTTCTATATTGTTCTCTACAGCTATAAAACATCAACAAGTAAACCACCAATAAGCATGAAATTGTGAATTTACTTTGGATTAGTATATGGCCCCATGTTTAAATGACCCGCCAGGGAATCTCTTCTGTAATTGAAATGCCTGTGTTTGTGCCAGACTTCTACAGGTTTGTTCATGCTTCATCTGGAAAGATTCTGCCCATCATCTGTACAATGTAAATACTTTGTCTATCCTAACTGCAAAGAAAAGCTAGCAAGGTTAAACTAGCCATTCTACTTTGCAGTAGGGTAGTTTGGGGTAGTCATGGTGCACATCAGCTGATGGATGTTAACTTCTCAGGACAAACTAAATAGATCCCTTTGCAACTGTTTAACTGTATCCTATACACTTAAGTTATCAGAAAGGAGGAATTCTCCTCTAAAGTCATGTAAGTACTTTCAGCAAAACGTGACATTACTGTTATTCGCATGACAGATGCCAGAGATCCTAGGGATCTCTGGATCCAAGGAAAACTTGTGGTTTTGTGGGAAAGGTACATGTACCTATTTCTAGAACAGCTCTATCAAGTACCTTTAAACAAGCTTCAGTTTATGGCACGTCAGGTTTTCAGCTACATGTACAGGAACCAGGCTTTTCAAAGGGGAGAGTTTCATAAACCAGCAAGAATTGTCACTCTTCCTTGAATAGAGGACTAGACATTCTCATATACTTCCTATTGTGAAGGGAAGAGGCAAACAGGTTTACATGCCGGTCTTCCTGTTCCCTTCCACTCTGAAGAACTGTGAACTGTTTTGTTTATTTATATTCTGTACCTGTCAATCACCTCCTCTTGTATCCACTGAAAATACACTGCTTTTGTCACCTGGTACTTATAACTTTCTTAATCAAATAAGAACATGCTATCTTACTAGTCCAAGGTGGGAAATATTTTGCATGACTGTATTTAGAGTGAAGCTGTTTCTGTGCCAGAAGCCAGCAACTACATATTCACAATATAAGACGGAAGTGAACGATGAGAACTCATCCTGAGTCAAGCAGCAGGAATTCAAACACCTTTTTTTTTTTCCCCCCTGGTAGCAGTAAGCATCTTCTCATTAGCTAATCCTAAAGTTGAACATGATCAACAGCTTTCTGTAAAACTGCAATCTATACATTTGATCAGCAGAAGTTAGTTTTACGGCCTGATGGAAATTACTTTAACTAAATGCAGTCTATGCTTACAGTGGCACTTAAGACTAGTGGAATGAAACTTCAGCCCCCTTTTACCAGGTTGCTATTTGAACAATCCTCTTTGAAAATTGAAATGCAGCCAGTCAGTGGAGGCTGCTTTTGCCAATTTAAACTTCTGATTTATAATTCATAGAAAATAAATACCCACGCTGAGTGGTTTAGAGGAGTGGTTTTGTACATTTGTACAAAGTTCCAAAGGGAATTTTGTAGGAGGGAATTGCTCTTGTTTTGTAATGAGGGGAGGGAAGCTTTCTTATAATTGAGGCAATTTCATAGTTTTGAACTTGTAAAATAATTAAAACCACCACATGTACGTTTGGACCTAGTTTTAGTAACTCTTAACTGGAAATACAGCTGAAATACAGAAGATGATAGGGCAGGGAGACAGTGGAAGTGCACCCAGGGGCATGCAGTACAGCATGTTCTGTTTAGGCTTGGTGCTGAACCCTGCGTAGAAATGAAACTGAAAACAAAACACCCATGTAAAGTGGAAAGGACATTTTTCAGTCATTTTTGGAACTGAAAAATCCCATCTAGAAAAAACAGATTACTGAAATCAGGTAGAAATATTGTGGGAGACAATTTTATAAACCTGTGGAAGCTCACAGGACTGCTCTGTCCCAAGGGCTTTCCAGACAAATAATGCAATAGAGGAGGAGCTAAAATGAGTTAATAGGTAGGAACTCCTTTAAGTTCATCTAACAAGCTTTTTTTGGGACAGAAGGAACTAAGGCCTTGAGTAAAAAGGTTCTGCAAAGCAGACGCAAGCTTGAAGAGAAAACATTAAATTTACATTTTGCTTACTGAGAAAAGGACCAAGTTTAATTTAAATGCAGAGCATTCAGAGCAAGAGGGACACTGCCCCTCCTTATCCAGGGATTCTTACCCTTTGAAGGACAGCCTATCATTTATGTCTTTTTTTAATGGCTTAAAGACAGTTTTAACTTTTTTCTGGCATATATTTCTGCCAAGTACAAGTAAAGTGTTCAGGAGAATGCAGAAAGTATTAGCATATTTTCATGGCACAGGATTCTGAATATGCTAGATGTCAGGCAATTAGTCCATCTGATTAGCTTCCTTAAATTTTATTTTTAAGTTTGTTCCAGGAAAATTACGTATTTCCCAACAAAATTATCACTAGTGTGCTTAATCAACAGTTTTGATGCAGTTGGATAAAACTTCCCCTAACAGATATTCAGGGATTCCCTTTTTCTTATGAGTATTCATTTCCTTACAACAGTAATACCTACAAATGAACCAAGTCTCTTATCGATACTTGGCAAATACTTTGGATGGAGCCCTTTGGAGAATACTATTTTGTTTAGATAGCATCTAAGAGAATTTAATGTAATTTCAAAAGTATCCTCAGGAGCTATTCAGGTCCACTGTTTCTTGCAGTCTTGCAAGGACTTCTTTCCTTTGCAAGGAGCATCATTGCAAGGCTATTAGTGTATTTAGTTGTGAAACTCACAGTAAAAAAATTTAGCCTTTAATATTAAATTGCACAGCTTGGATTAAACAAACAGGCGATGTTACAGTGGTAAGTAAGAAGCAGGTAGGTCTTTATCATTTCCGAAACTAGATCCTTTCTATACAAAATATAAAGGACTGTACTACAGGTCCTCGACTGATGAATCTGATGAAACAGAGATATTATCTTATGATAGATATTTTCGTGGCTCTAGATAAGGAAAGCACACTGATTAGTCCTATGACATTTGCTTTGGGCAGCCAGGTGTTGTTTATTCAAATGTAACAAGAGTTGCCTAAACTGCTTTACCAATGTGTCTCCAAGACATTAGCATTCTACTGAAGTCATTAAGATGAACAGCCTATTTTTAGCACTCCAGAAAGCATGTTCTGACAGAATTACCTTAACATTCAAGCAGCAAGCAGTTAGGGGAGCTGAAATTGCATTTGTTAAAATCTGAAGCCTGACAGTTCAAATGTCAGATGTTTATAGTGACATGCTGATGATTTTGACAAGTCCTCTCAATCTCCCATACACAATTTTTGCTTTCATGGTGGAAATGTGCAATACTTACTCAGACCCAGAAATAACACCAGCTAAAAAAAGGGGCCAAATGAGACAAGTTTCCAGTCCAAAAGCAGCTTAAAAATGAGCAATGAATGATTAAATAAACGAAACGAAAAAGAGAATAGAGCCACTGGTGTACAAGGAATGTAAACATGAAGTATATTTTTAAACTTTTTTCCATCCCCAGAATGGTGCAACACCTTAAATAAGGCAAATGTTTGCTCTGGAACTGAAACAAAGGTTTGTAAGCACTATCTTGATCTTTCCAATTGATGTACAAATGCATCTATATTGACAGAGTTCTGTTAGTCTAATCCACTCAGTAAACCAGTAATGATCCATTAGTATCTGATTTGTGGAGTTATAATATATTCCTAGGTGTACACATGGATACACATTTCCATTTTGCATGTACCTATGAAAATATACACATATTCAAGTTCCCATTTCACAAAGATATGGCTAGTTAGCCTAGTAACTACACTCAAGTAGAAATCTGTGATAGGAAAGTGCATTCTCAACTCCTCTGACAAACATATCACCTCTGAGGTTAAATCAAAAGCCAGGTTATTCAAGTGTACCCAATCTTTCAGATTGTCACCTGTTTAGATCAAAGATTCCTCTTTTTGTTTGTGCAGTTGGGAAACCAGCAAGGCTTACAATCTCAATTGAGGCATTCGGATATGAAACTAAAAAATATTTCTACTACTTCTAATACTAGTACTTAGCAGGAGAGCTTAGTGTAATAATTATAAAACAGAGGTTTAGTCCTGGGCAATTTTCTTCTTGTTTGTATACAACAGAGATAACATTCAGGCTTTGATATATAGTGTCATATGCAAGTAAAAGATAACAATTTTAAATGGAAGTGCTACACATTTAAATATTTTTATTCTTGTAATTAGTTAGGGAAAACAATAGAAATCTCCTTCTGAAGTACCAGTTTCAAGAGGCAAAATGTTCCCTTGGAAACTTTCTCCTCATTTTCAAGATTGCTATACAGTTCCTTCCACCTCTAGAAATATCACTAATTACATATTTCCGTCACTGAAATGTACAATCATGCTGAAGAGATGTGTAGCCATACAGACTGCTAATAGAGTAAATACAGCAATTAGACTGCTATCCAATCCATGCATCTATTCTACCTATATATACACACTCACTCTAACATTTTTATTTAAATATCATTATTTCCTTGAAGGCTACAGATTCCAGGCATTTCATGAGAATGAATTTTCTCTCTGAATTGTTTAGTTTGTACAGTTGGAATATCCCATCTTGCTCCCCACCCCCAAACTGCAGGACAGGAAAAGAACAGCCATATTAGGTTAAATCACAGGTTCATTGAGTCCAATAACCTGGGAAGAGTATAACAATAGGGCTGCACATAGAGAGATCGCTGAAGAATATTCTCCAACACCAAGGAATTTGCAAGACTTAACAAATGTTGGACTCTATGATCTTAAGGGTCTTTTCCAACCTAAACGATTCTATGATTCTATACCAAAAGTACATGGGACTCCTTTTCCACCCATTTAACAAAAACTTAAGGTAATTTGCATTGCCTCCCACTTGCTGCAGGAAAACGGCATGCACCAAGACCACTGCCACTGCTTAGCTGGAGTGTG
The DNA here is from genome assembly GCF_030463565.1 of Pelecanus crispus. NCBI lineage: Eukaryota > Metazoa > Chordata > Aves > Pelecaniformes > Pelecanidae > Pelecanus > Pelecanus crispus. The sequence continues at coordinate 38,148,651 of NC_134650.1, forward strand.
GTGGCTGTTATGCTGCAGCTACCCGATTGCTCATATGAGCCGTAACACTGCCAGAAGGGCTTCAAACAGTGGAAGCCACAGTGAGAATGATTAAGGACCTGGGTCTGAGGTTACCTTTGTACAAATGACTTGGGGTATTAAGTGTTGAGGCTTAAGAAACAGCATAAGGATTGAAGGTATAACTTACCCTGTAGAACCACCACATAACATCAGATCTTGCTCTTCGGTAAAATGAAACGGCTTCTTTGAAGTCACATATAGACTGGTTTCTTAAAGAACTGATGCATTTATGCACTTACATATTTATGTATAATCATTTGTCCATCTGTCAGTCTCAAAACAAATTTTTAATCCAGCAGACAATTTGACATAAATTTAACTTATTGATAGTATTACATTTCTGCAACAACCCTGCAAATTATGAGGCCTGTGTCCAAAAGAAGAAAAAAACCATGCAACCCCTGGACAACAGACTGTTCAGTCACCATGTATACAGCTTCATATCAGCTACAATACATACTGTGTGTAACTCAGCCAGCTGGCCAAAGATAGACAAGTGGAAAACATGGGACAGCTGAGTGTACTGCAATGAGAAACTAGTGAAGGGTAGCAGAGAACCCAAGGAAACGTGGAAATTATCTGGGGAATTGCAGTGAAGGTTATGGGAGATGTGGGAGAGCTGGAGATGATATGGTGAGATGAGGAGGCTTTGTGTTTTTAAACTGATGCCTTTTTAGCCTTCCCCACTGCAATTCAGCACATGCCTTGCAGGCTTCATGAAAATAGATAGCAGAAAAGTAGAGAAAGGACAGAAGATGACTGCCATTGTTTTTTAGATATCAAAGAACCCTACTGAGGGGAGATTTATGAGCAACTACAAACACAGGAGACATTTCAGTCAGAACTCACTCTTTTCAGCACTAAATAATCCCTAGCCTAGATTCATCTCCCATGTAGATTTTCTGATGTCTAATAAGTACACACTCCAGCTGCAGCTTTTCCAAAGTGCACATTCAGCTCTTCCTGTGTCATTTCCCTACCATGTAATATGGATTCATGTCAAGTTTCAGCCTTCTAGAATTCACTTCAGAAGTCCATCAACCACAGGAAGCAAATCCTTAGACAACCAAGGTACATTAATGTCTTTCAGCAAAAGTGGCACTACTTCTTTCTCTCAAAGATCTTTTTAGATGATCTGCATTACTTTTTACTCAGTCTAGTATTGTCTTTCAAGTACAAGGTGCCTTTATTACCATCTTGTCTGCATACCTTGTGCTTGGGAAGGAGAACGTTTTGCACATACCTAGTTTGTCTGAAGACAACATTCAGTTATTGATTTCAATGAAAAAATTACATTCATGATGTGCATCCTAAAGCTGTAGTTTCACAGTCATCTTAGATTTCAATAAATTGCATTGTCACTGAAAGAACAGGTCTTCCAAACATCTCCCTTTTCTCATGCAGAGCAAGCATTCACAGACAAGCAGGGAACAAGATTAGCAACAGTATTTGTCAGTCTGCTTCAGGGAAAGGATCTTTTCCATCTAGACTTGAACTTTCTCTTTTTCCTGAGGCCTGACAGTCAGACATCCCACCTTTTGACTGCTTCCCATCACCTACTTGCCTTACTAGGCAGAGCCAACTGTTTCAAGCATCCAGATAGGGCCCACATACACTAATTGTGTTCCTCGTGCTATTTTCTTGCAAATACTGCCAACCTAAACAGTTCCTATTCTCAGCTGCACCCACATTGCTCCTTCCACTGTGCCAGCATAGCTGATGTGCCAAATGTGTGGTGAACAAGATCAGGGAACAAATCCATCTTAAAATAATGTTAAAAATAAATGCTTAAGTGTTCTAGATGGTCACAGTTTATTCCAAAGGAGTCCTTCACTGCTGTCCACGTAAGGCGGTGACAATTAACAGGTTTTAAAAGATGAAACATTTCCCTAGGTTAAGTATGATGAGTGAGTCAGTAGCTCTGCCTGCACTGACTGAATATCACACATAGGATTAGATCTCAGGAATTCTTGCATAAAAAGATTAGTAAAAAGCCCATATTTAGTAACCAAAGCAGAAGCAGAAAGAGTAAGAATATACAAAAATAGTAATAAAAAGGAATCCAGTAAAGTGAAACAGCAAAGTCAATAACATACCTTGCACTTTGAGGCTGGGAACATATTTTCATTCTGTGCCTGGAACAGTGGGAATCCTGGATCATAGCTGGGGTCCTAGCTGGTACAATACAAATGGAAATAGCATAGAAATAAAAACTGACTCCTCCCCATACATTCTCAAAAATAGCACATCCTCAATAGAAGTGTCACCGTTTTGGGGGAAAAAAAAAAAAACAAACCAAACAATCAAAAAAACCCAACACACCCTCATGGAAAGTATTAATTTCACAACACTTAGCAACCATAAACCTAACTGGTAAAACTGTCCTTTCCTTTGTTCAAGTCACTGAGCTTTTTAGTTTGGAATTCATCTGAAGCCCTGAGAAGCAGACACTGCTATGGGAAATACTCCAAATGTCTTGGAGGAACAATAATCATGTAAATATTGTGCAAAGCACCAGAGGAGGGGCAGAATTACTATGGTTATTGAAGCAAAGTCTTATGGCCACAAGAACAACCTATGCAAGCAATCTGTAAGATAGATAATTGATATCTTTGCATATAATTTGCATGACAGTTGAATGCCAAAAAAAAAAAGAAAAAAAATTCAAAGTCTCTACATTTTATGTTTTCAAATGTTTACATACAAGTCTTAGCACCACTGCTACACGAACTGAAAGCTGAATTCACTTATGTATTAAAATTTCAAAAAAATCCTCAGTTTCAAAGATAAAGGAAAAGCCTGCATCTCTGTTTGAAGCTAGCAACTGAGGTGTGTCTGTAAAACTGGGCGATCAACTAGCTTGAGCAGACTCTTTTTGTAATAAAAAGAGCAACCTCACAGATTATACTGTTAGCAACCCCCGAGTAGGAAAAACTGCTCTTATTAATTTTCTTTGTCCTGTCCTTTGGCCAAGTTCACATAGAGCACACATTTAAAAAAGAAAGCTAAATTGGGAAGGCATTGAAAAGGTAACTGTGAGATTCCCTTCCCTGCTGGCCAGGGCTCCTTGTCCCTCACAGAAAGGGCACCAGAACCGCAGAAAAACAGAAGCAAGATGACTACCAAGGGTGAAGCTAGCTCAAATCTTGCCCTTTGATTCCCTCCATTTGCTGAAACCTTTTCATGAAGGCAGCATTTGTATGTCACAGCAACATCGCTACACACAAATAACCTTCTTGAGAGGGAAAACGAGAGAGAATGGCAGAAACCAGCCTTTGGCAAAATGGGATTTTAACATTTGGGTATCAAAGTTATGCATCAACCTGCTGCCTTGGCATACCTGGTGCTCCTGAGAGGTCCTGTGCCGTCAGGAGAGCTGCCAGCCGCCTCAGGCTGGGCGCATCCATGTCAGACAGGGCTCTCCTCAGCCTGCACAGGCAGCTGCCCCAGAGCGGCCCTGCAGCACCAAGATGGCCACCTCACCTTCGGTGGCCACAGCTGCCTCAGAGCTAGGCGCCGGCAGGAAAAGCAGCCTCCTCATGAGGCAAATCCACAGTGAGAAGACATGTCTGAGGCCATAGCAGAAAGTTAGCCCACAGGTGAGAGTACAGATGAACAGGCCCGTGGCAGGCATGGCCATGGCTGAGCTGGAGACCACCACTAGCACCTCCCAGCTCAGGGGGAGCTCATAGCCCACACTGGAGCTTAAATGGAGTCCCAGGGCCTGTGGGCAGGGTGTCGGTGGGGTCCCCCGGTGAGGCAGGTCAGTAGGAGCCATTAGGGCCTCAGGGCACTGACAGCTGTCTCTCTGGCAGTGGTCACAGGCTCTAGCCATCCCAGAGCAGGGTGCTGAGGGGAAGATGGCTGCCTGCTCTGGCCAGGAGGGGGTGGTCACAGGCTGTGACATCAGCCGCCCTATAGTGAGGCACTGATGGGGAAAATGGCCGCCTCGCCTCACTGGGGGTGGTGGCAGGCCTTGGTGCTGGCCTGCCTCAATGAGCGCTGCATGGCCACAGGCGGGGTGTAGGGCAGGGAGAGGAGACAGCCATCTTCCTCCCCGCCGATGCCACTTGGCTGTTGTCTGTGGCCCAGTGCATCCTTCAGCCCCTCTTCCTTCAGGGCACAGAGACGAGGAAAGCAGCCCATGGCCAGGCAGCAGTGGCCATCTGTCTGCCCAGAGCAATTGCGTGTGGCCATCCCTTCAGTGGTGTTGAGCCTGGAAGGACTTCCAACACCACAGTGGCTGAGCTGCAATGCCAGTTAATATTCAGGTATTAAGGCTTTATAAGTTATTCCACGGGATTTCTGGTGAGCAGCTTCAATCTAAGAGTCCTGAAGGGAAGGAAATACCAGCAATAAAAATGTAAGCCATCAAAAGCAAATAATCAGACATCAAATTACAGGTTAGTGGATCCCCAGTGTAAAATCTGATTTACCTGATTGCTTTTCTTACCAGTGCAGCTCGTTTTCTGTTCACAATAGGATTAACAGGAAAGAAACAATTACTGGTGAAATGTGAAGGTTCAAAACTGAGTAAACTTTAAATTGTAATCAGCAAAAGCCCCAACTCACCCATTGCATTTTATAAACAGCAGTTTAAATTTTTTATTTGGGATTTGTTATTCAAACAAGAAAGGAAGAAAGAATTTAAAAATCAATGTGAATGGACAGATGAAGAATTTAAAGATAGTGTATTGGAAATGTTATAGGAACCTTAATTAAAAAAAAAAGCCATCCCCTCAAAATACCTTCATCTATTTAGTTTGCTATGCAAGTGTGCAGTAATGGCAACAAATGATTTAATCTACTCTAAAATTTCCCAAACCAAGGCAAAGAGGTTACCCACATCTCTTAGTCAATAGGATAGAGAGAGATTGTTTTGTTGATCCATTTACAATACAAAAGACTAATTTTGGTTTAGATTTTAGGACAAAGATGGGGATGACATCATGCAAGGGCTGGTTAATGTCATCAGGCTCTGCTAGTACAGGATCAGATCTCCAAAGGCTGTGACAGAAGTCCGTTAAGCCACCCACAATTTGCGCCTCAGCTTTTCTACCTGTTGGCTCTGAATTCCCCCCACATAGGTGGGAGTTCCCCCTCTGAGTCACGGGGTAGCCTAGCAGCCTTTGTGATTTCATCCCACCCACAGCTCCTCTCAAAGTGAGCACTCCCTGAGCAGCCTCCTTTACCAAGCACAGATATTATGGTTTTTCTGTCAACACATTGTGCCTTTGTGGGTGTAAGGCCTCACACAGGAAATGCTCTAGTGTGTGTCTGCTTGCAGTTATTCAGCAGTCCTTGCGAGGCCCTTACAGATTGTGTAGACTTATGGACTGCAGCTGGTTAAACTTCCCATACTGTGGAGGAAAGGAGTACACACTAAAAAATCCTAGGTTATTAATTTCAAAAGATGATTCCTAATATCCACACACAAGACCTTCGTGGCTCTGGCTGGGAATGCGTCTCAGTGGAAAGTAGCATTTTGTACTTTATGCTTCCCTATGCAGCACACTGGGTGGCCTCATTTCAGACCACATCACTTCATCCCCAGGAGCTGGTGGAATTAACAGAATGCTCTTGCCAGCTTAGCAGAGATGACAGGAACTAAGGAGCTGCAGGACTGTGACAGAGGCAGCTGGGTACAGTACACAGGCTGCGCTGTCCTTACTCAGCACCGATACAGGAGCTCTTAATCTCTAGAGTCCTCCTTACAACACCTTTAACCAACAGCCACTGATGTCAATGATTTCTGTGTAAAAAAAACATCAGTCAAATGTTTGGATGCTCCAGGTCTTTGGTCAAGATGTTTCTAAGCAGTATTCCAGAAATAGCACTAGCTTTATTTACTCTGTAGCAGCCCACATTAATTTGCCAAGTGCCATTACATAACAGCAATTAATTACATTATTTCTTCATTACTAGCTGTGAGCATAGACTGTTTCCAAAATGTGCTGAAATGTATTTCTGAAGCTCTTCTTCAGTAGCTCTGAAGGAAAGATAAATGAGGACAAGCAGAGTGCCTAGATTAACAACAAATGATAAATCCAGGCCCCTTCATTGAAGCCAAATTAAATATTCTGTTGTAGGCCTTGACCTAATTCCAGCTACTCATTATTTTTCTTGTACTTTTTCATTAAACAGATTTTTTAAAATCTCTGGGTCTGCCATGTGAATAAGCTATACACTTCCTTTAGACATATGTACCTTCAGAAATTATTCTTGCAAGCTATGGAAAATTTCAGATGGCCTCAAAAGTTGCCACTAATTTTGCTGGAACTAGAATTTAATTCTCTATCTAAAGAGGAAAACTCATGTTGTTTAGAATAGTGTTTTATCTACCTTGTTTTAAATACTACAAGCTATATCTGCCTCAAACAACTCCAAATGTTACTGTAAGGACATGATTCTTAGTTTTAATCTTAAAAAATTACTTCCTTTTATTCTTTCCCTTTTTAACTTTTCTTTGGTTATTTGTACTTTTTAGGATACTAATGTGCCCAGAAGAAGTGGGTAAGCTAGTGGTCAGTGCACTGTATACTATGCTAACATATGCACTATATACTGTACTATACTATTTCACTGGAATTGTACTGCCTTTCAAGCACTTGTAAATAGCAGCCAACACTGTATTGAATTACTTAGAAGTATTTAATTCATTTAATCTTGTCTGGTTTTGCAGCCTTAAAATCTTTTGAGTTTCTTTTTTTAGAGCTCTCATATCTCTCTACATCTTCCCTGTAATAACTGATCTCACTGTCCCTAGAATTCAGCCTCCTGTATTAGAAAAGACTCCTGTGTCTCCTATCTCATGGATTCAAAAGCGACCCTAAACTACACTGACCTATTTTACCGCTCTATCACTGTCAGAGAGGAGATTTGCCAGATGTCTTACGTGTTCCATTATTCCCTCAAGAAATCTGGCCTAACCTAGAATGAAACTGAGATTGCACAGGAAGGACCAAATTCTAATTTCAGGGACAATGAATTTACTGGACAAATTCAGTCAGAGTCTTGGAAATTAATTTGTATTCATCTCGGTGCAGCTGCGGTCAGAATCTGGCTAAAGATGTCCTCTCAAACTAGAAGTTTTGCCAGCTGGTTACTAAACTGGGTGCTAAACTGGGTCCCTGTATGTTAAGCTCCTATGCTCTTAAATCGCTTTTGGCCCAGGTAGGATCCAGGTATTTGTGTGTGGAGGTGTTCATGACACCTCTAGTGCATTTGCTGAGCAAAAGCTTGTTATTCAAACGCAGCATCAGTTCTGCTCCTCCAGAGGCAAAATTCTAACCATGAGAGAACATAATCAAGGAAGTAAATAGGTCCACACATATGCTTGCTCAGTCACTCAACAATACCGTTCTAAAAAAGCCCACAATACCTGCACTATCAGTGATTTTTGCATGCTCTTTGGGCTTAGATTAGGGTCCTCCAGGATCCTCCCTCTTCTTCCATCAGCCCCAATTACCTTCTCCATGTCACAGTTTGTTTATTTCTCTTGTGTAGCCCATATCTTTTGTTTTTGACTAGTTCCCATGCTGATTTTATTTTGTTCACAAGGAATTCCTTTCTCTTCTTTGGCCCTGACAAAGCTTCCAGTCATCCCTGACCATCACAGGCCTGTGGCCCTTGCAAGCCAGCACTATCACCTGATTGCTTTCTTTGCTCTGCTTTGGTGTGTTAGTTAGCTGACTCCACATATGCTGAGCAGCTCAGTGATAAAACAGTTCTACAGCTGGATCCAGGATACAAAGTTTCAAACTGTCACAATATAACTTACCGTTCTGTTGTTTTTCGATATTATTTCCTCAGTTGAACTCAAAAAAAGAATGATGCATACAGAAAGAAGAGAAAGTGCATTTTTAATCCTCCTACCATCTGTAAGCTTCTAAGGGTATATAACTTTTTTTATTGATCTGAGTTAATAGGAGAAGATACACAGCTAAGGTCCTAAGACCTATGCTCAGTACTGTAAACACCAGCATTGACTATTATACTTCCTGCTGTGAAAAATATTTTGTATTAGACCTTTTAAAACAGGAATTAAACTGGCTGCATATTTTGGATATGTGCAAGGGTACATAAAGAACTGTATCTGCATAGCTTTAAACAACTATGTCTCAAACTGCCATCCAGAGGTTATGTTTTAGAACTTTCTACTGATTCATGATAGAGATAATTGAAATATGTGCCTATTCTGATTAAATCCAAACCATACTAAAAAAAGCCCATTTGGTGACCTCTGTACTGCAGTTCCTTTTTCCAAAAACAATGTTGCTGTTAACAAACAGGAACTTATATTGAGCTGTTTTGGTAGAATGGGCAGTGACAGGACAGGCTGGAAGGCAGAATAACCTGATCGTTCTTTGACATGGCATCTCTAACAAAGGTTTTAGCATAGAGGTTGACAACACAGGGAAGCTTACCCTGATTCTTCTTCTGTCGTACAGGTTATTAATCTGACACCAAATACGATTCACCCATCTAATCTAAAGAAAAACAAAACATCAGTTCATAGGTATCAACACATTTTTAGGCACGCTTACAGTAAACAATTTTACAAGGTGTTAATTGGATTTCCAGGACTGGAAATAAATATAATCAGATCAGAGTTAGTAGGTCCAGAGCCCAATCAGAACAAACAGAAACTGTAATCTCTAATTATTCCCTATGGAAATATTTGGGGTGTCTTAATCTGACATGTCAGTATTGAAAGGAAAAATCCTCTGACTTATGACAGCAATGAATGCATAGTCCATAGTCATAAGGTCTGGCAAATCTGTCCACTGCTCGAGGGGAAAGGAGACAGTGAAATCACATACACTGTGAAGATCCATACGAATTAGATAAGCAAATTCTTATTTTTAGCATTTGCCCAACAGCAAAGACAAGGGAACAGCACATAAACAACTCAGAAGGGAACAAGTAACCTAGGCTAATCCAGGGTACATTGAAACAGTCAAGTTTCAGATGCAGGGTGTTCTCATATAATTGAAGAACATGTAACTCATATAATTGAAGAAAAATTGTAATAGGCAATCAAATAGGGAAGGCAAAACACATATTTTTTTTTTCCTACCTTGGCACTCCAGGAGTGATCTTGCAAAATGCCAAGTGTCTTTTGTTTGAAACTGAGGGCCAGAGAAAATCAAAGACTTCACTTGCCCAGAGTTGTGATAATATCTTGGCACTTAACTCTCATTAAACTCCCACAGAAGTCAAATGGGTTTTAGGAAGATAAATCTCTGAGGATCCAGGCCTTTGGTACCTAGAATAAAACCTGGGCTTAATTTGGAACCCAGCACCAAAACAGTGATTTTGAATTTTTTTTTAACCATCTGGAGATGCCTGACATTTTTAGTTATAATTTTCCCTGCTTTTCTGATAGGGGCATAAAGATAGAAGAACTCTGTAGCATAGGGAATATGGAAATCAGTCTTGAGCTCTTTCACTCTGACATATTTTAAGCAAAAAAGATGAGCACACATTTCCGTACCTCCTTCCTGAGCAACTGCCTTTACCAGAAAAGGAGATACCACCAACACGTTTCCTCAAGGAACCTCTCAAGATAAAAAAGGAAGCCCTGCTCTGTTCTGTGAGTGAATGGGCAGAAGTGGTATCATTCGGAGGAGGAATCAGAGCTGTGGAATCTGAATGGACAGAAGATCCTCCCTGACTGCAGAGAATAAAATTGCTTGCAACGTGGAGTGTAAGATCCAGCTTGTCTCCACTACTTCCATAGAAAATAGCACACAGCTTTCTGCTCAGCATGGGACTCTTCTGCTTGCTCTTCCACATTCTCCTGTAGTACTGGATTATGAATTCTACTCCTGAGATCAAACACCTAAACTTTAGGAATAGATCTGTTACTGAATCTGGCCTTGAAGGCCAGTCATAATTCCACACAGGTTGAAGTTCTTGTGGAATATCTGATAAAGTAGTATCATTTGATAACTTGCTCACATTTGCATAAGACTTCATAATGAGCTGGTTAAGTCTCGGTAGAAATAAGCAGTGTCTCAGGTTGTGTGGTAACCCCACCATTTCTACTGTTACTGGCTGGCGGATGTCAAATAGAAGGGGGGTTGTCCAAGCAAAGCTAACATTTCTTTGATCACTTGTACTAAACCCATAATGCTACATATATGTAAAAGTCAAGGGACATAGATCCAAAGGAGTCATTCCCTGTCCCAGATAGAATATAATTGCAGTTTATATTCTGCAATATATAGGAGAATATAGGATATATTTCCTAGGATATAGGAGAATATAGGATATATAGGATATAGAATATAGGATATATTCTCCTAGGAGCTTATCTTGTGTAAAATAGCTAAAACATGATCAGGATTTGTTCATGCTATAAACTGAACTAAATTGTAATCCTCTTCACCGATTCAATTTTGTTTGTAAGGACAGCAATTAAAGATGCCATTAGCCTACTGATGAGTATGTTTCCATCCTCCACGTGACTCTTACTTGAGCATCTGTGTTCTTGTGAGCAATCCTGTGATTAAATTCATGATCCCTGTAAAGATAATCTCCTAATTTCTGCTTGCTTATTTTATCTGAAAAAATTGTTTGTTTTGTAACCTGAAGACCATACAATTAAGCGTAGCTTAATTAATGTAGCTTAAAGTAAAGCCACTTTTTAAAAATTATATATTGTACCTATTGAATGCTGTTCTCAGTTCAAGACAAAGATTTTTGTTAGGACGGGCCAAAGAGATTTTCAAAATGTTATTGCTTCAGACTCTGTAGGACAAAAGACAATGCTTTGTATATCTGCACTGTAAGAAAACTGAACAATAGTAGCCAAACTGAGCATTAAAAATGTTTTCCAGAGCAGAATCTCCTGGAACAGGAGCTGTTCTTTATATCAGTGTGTGGCAGTATACCCACACACTGCTTGTAAGAAAAATCTAAGGAAAGTCTCAGCACTTTCCTTGGAACAGATCAACAAATGGCAGCTCTGGAAAAGACTGAAGTGTTTACCAGCTTTTTTCATCACCCTTTTAAAACAGATCGGTTGCAATAGCATGGGCCTAACATAAGTACCAGTGAGGGAGGGATAAGAACTTAACCTAGAAGAGGAAAAATATGGATTAGGGGGTTTTCATATCAGCTGGGTCTGATGAACTTTGTCATCCTAGGATATTTAAAGAAGGAACTGAAGCAGTTCTGCAACTCATAATAGTTCTCTTTAAAAACTGATACACAAGGGTACCAAGTGAAAAAAGAAACATAAACTTAGTTCCTATTCTAAGAAAAAGTGAAGAAGTTAGCAGCTGGGGAATTATGAATCACACCTCTTAATTAAAATTCCTGGAAAAATACTGAAGTATTTTCAAACATGTTATAACACTCATGGGAAAACCCAAAGATTCACAGTCATCATAGATTTATTGAGAACAAATTCTGTCAAGACAATCTAATTTCCTTCTGTCAAAGGTAACTGGCCCTGTGAATGGAGAAGCAGCAGTAGGAGGCAAATGTCTCAGCTCCAGGAAAGCTTTGGACATTGTCTCATGTAACATACACAGAAGGAAGTGTGCTCAGGGTGAAGCTGCTGTAGGATGGGTGCAAGACTGGAAACTATATTGAGATTGCAATCTTCAATGATTCCTAGTGAAAACTGAAGGGCTTATCATGCTGGATTCTGCAGCAGTCTGTCCCAGACAAATACTGCTCACTGTTCCCAGGAGTGACTCTGAAGACGGAATAGAGACTGCTTATTAAATTTGCAAATGCTAGCAAGCTGGGAGAGAGTGCAAGTGCATAGTGTAAATTTGGAAAGCAGTCTGAAAAGAAATGCAGGTCAATAGGAATAAGTGCTACACTGTTCCAAACAGAAATAGACAACTGCAAAAATAAAAGACTGGGAATAAATAAGGCAACACTAATGCTGAACCTGGGAGTCTCAGTGACTTACAAGCTGGACATGAGTCAACACTGTTAATGCAGTCACAAAAAATGGAAGATAGGAAAATGGAAGGTTTAAATGAAAGTGTAGTCTAGAAGACATGTGAAGTAACATTTTACTCTATTTTGCAACGGTGCAACTTTGGCTGGAATGCATTTTGGGCTCCAGTTTTGGGGGCCATTCTTCAGGAAAGCTCTTGCTGATGTTAAGAAAAGTCAGAGGAGAGTTACATGAGAGATCTTTTAATTTCTATGCAATTGTTCATTCTATGCAAGAATGAACAAAATTGGATTGTATTGCTTAAAGTATTGAATTTTGGGAAAGCAGTGAAATCCTGCCCAGGATGGACAGGAAAAGAAACAAAAGCTTAGATAGCAGCAGGAAAAAAAAAAAAAAAAAAAAAAGTGTTCAGGTTAGATATTAGAAAATCTTTCCAATGATAACAATGAAACTCCAGAACAGTTGACCTGGGAAGGCTTTAGTCTCCAGCGCTGAAAGTCTTTAAGGACACTGTTGAGGAAACGTACAGTATAGTTTTCTTGCTGTGTGGCTGATGATCAGCTGAGGCTTTCTAGAACAATTTTCTGTGACTTTCTAGAATGCATAAGTCTCAAGCTGCTAATAAGTCTCCATTTCAGAGTAATGATAAGCCTATTTGTATCCACATCTTTTTTTTTTTTTTTTTTAATTGAGATACTCCTGTGCATATCCATAACTGCTTGCTGTTATACGTTCTGTCTATGCAACTTCAAAACAGCCGTCTCCAGGGCAGTGCTGATTCTGGCGCGTTCCTGAGCAACAGCTGCCTGCAGTGCCCATTGCCACACACTGCTGAAGGGCCGGGCTGGCAGGCAGGCTGCAGGCAGCCAGCCCAGGCACGCCAGGCAGCCTACCAGCCTTGTTAAGCTGCTGGGCATACTTGAATAAGTAATGTCACTGTGTGATTCAGAGGGTGCCTCACAGTTCTGCTCGTGGGCTGATTGTCGGCATGGTCAGTGAATTTGGTCTTGATGGTGTTGTTGGGCCACCCTGGAAAGAATAGCATAGATCTGCCATGGTCAATAAGCATTATCTCTGTGCTTTCACAAGAAACATTGAAAGCCATTTCCAACCTCTCTCCAGACAATTTTTGCATCTGATTTCAGTGCTGTTATAAACTACTAAGTTTCACCCATCTACCATTCCTTAACACTAAATGTTCTGTCAAAGACAAATTCTCTTCCTAATGGCTTCCTTTAAAATGTATTATCTTTCAGTAACAATCCTTATTTATCTAATTTCAGGATGACGGATAAGAATTATCCAATGTATTGATTTTACAAAACAGAAATTACCTTTCATAATGCAACAAAGTGGATATAAACTCAGTAGAGCGGTGTGTAAAGATACTTGGACATAAGTATGTTGTGCAGTTTAAACTGACACAAAGAGCAAGTTGTATAAACGTTTTAAAGCAATAAACCCTTGTTATTTAGGTGAGAAAGAAAACACTGCAAAAAGTTTGTTTATGTTGTGAGTGAGTTTACTTGAAACAGATTCTCCTTGAACTAATCATAGAATCATAGAATCACAGAATGCTTTGGGTTGGAAGGGACCTTTAGAGGTCATCTAGCCCAACCCCCCTGCAGGGAGCAGGGACAGCTTTAACCAGATCAGGTTGCTCAGAGCCCCATCCAACCTGACCTGGAATGTTGCCAGGGATGGGGCCTCCACCACCGCTCTGGGCAACCTGTGCCAGTGCCTCACCACCCTCACTGTAAAAAATTTCTTTCTTATGTCTAGTCTAAATCTATTCTTCTTTAGTTTAAATCCATTATTCCTTGTCCTGTCACAACAGGCCTTGTTAAAAAGATTCTCCCCATCCTTCCTATAGGTCCCCTTTAAGTACTGAAAGGCCGCAATAAGGTCTCCTCGCAGCCTTCTCTTCTCTAGGCTGAACAACCCCAACTCTCTCAGCCTGGCCTCATAGGAGAGGTGCTCCAGCCCTCCGATCATTTTGGTGGCCCTCCTCTGGACCTGCTCCAGCAGGTCCATGTCCTTCTTGTGCTGAGGGCTCCAGAGCTGGATGCAGTACTCCAGGTGAGGTCTTAACCAGAGCAGAGCAGAGGGGCAGAATCACCTCCCTCGACCTGCTGGCCGCGCTGCTTTTCATGCAGCCCAGGATTCGGTTGGCTTTCTGGGCTGCAAGCACACATTGTTGGCTCATGTCCAGCTTTTCATCCACCAGTACCCCCAAGTCCTTCTCCACAGGGCTGCTCTCAATCTCTTCATCCCCCAGCCTGTATTGATATCAGGGGTTTGCCCTGTCCCAGGTGCAGGACCTTGCACTTGGCCTTGTTGAACCTCATGAGGTTCACACAGGCCCACCTCTCCAGCTTGTCCAGGTCCCTCTGGATGACATCTCATCCTTCTGGCATGTCAACTGCACCACTCAGCTTGGTGTCGTCTGCAAACTTGCTGAGGTTGCACTCGATCTCACTGTCTGTGTTATTGATGAAGATATTAAACAGCACCAGTCCCAGTACGGACCCCTGAGGGACTCCACTTGTCACCGGTCTCCATGTGGATATCGAGCCATTGACCACGACCCTCTGGATGTGACCATCCTGCCAATTCCTTATCCACTGAACAGTCTACCCATCAAATCCATATATCCCCAATTTAGAGAGAAGGATGTTGTGGGGGACTGTGTCGAACGCTTTACAGAAATCCAAGTAGATGACATCCATTGCTTTTCCCTTGTCCACTGATGCAGTCACTCCTTCATAGAAAGCCACTAGGTTGGTCAGGCAGGACTTGCCCTTGGTGAAGCCGTGCTGGCTGTCTCGAATCACCTCCCTGTCCTCCATGTGCTTGAGCATAGCTTCTAGGAGGATCTGCTCCATGATCTTCCCAGGCACAGAGGTAAGGCTGACAGGTCGATAGTTCCCAGGGTCCTCCTTTCTTCCCTTTTTAAAAATGGGCACAACATTCCCCTTTTTCTAGTCAGCAGGGACTTCACCTGACTGCCATGACTTTTCAAATATCATGGAGAGTGGCTTGGCAACCACATCAGCCAATTCCCTCAGGACTCGGGGATCTCTGGTCCCATAGACTTGTGTACATTGATGTTCTTCAGGTGGTCTCAGACCTGATCTTCCCTTACAGTGGGAGGGGATTTACCCCCCTGCTCCACATCTTTTGGTCCATCGACTTGGGAGGGGTGAGGAGAGAGGTTGCCGGTGAAGACCAAGGCAAAGAAGTTGTTGAGTACCCCAGCCTTCTCCTCGTCCGTTGATACAAGCTCACCATTCTTGTTCATCCGGGGGGTACGCTTTCTTTAACCTTCCTTTTCTGGTTGACATACCTGTAGAAGCCCTTGTTATTCTTTACATCCCTTGCCAAATACAGTTCCAACCGCGCCTTGGCCTTCCTGACCCCCTCTCTACACAACTGGGCAGCTTCCCTGTACTCTTCCCAGGACACCTGTCCCTGCTTCCACTGCCTGTGCAGTTCTGTCTTACTCTTTAGTTTGACCAGCAGGTCTCGACTCAGCCATGCTGGTCTCTTCCCTTCCTTTCCTGATTTTTACACTTGGGGACTGATTGCTCTTGTGCTCTATGGAAGGTGTCCTTAAAGATCTGCCAGCTCTGTTCCGTTCCCGTGTCCCTGAGGACCATCTCCCAGGGGGTCCTTCTGACTAACTCCTTGAAGAGCCAGAATTTTGCTTTTCTAAAATTTAGGGTCCTGACTGTACTCCTCACTTTTCCCATATCCCTCAGGAGTGTGAACTCCACCAACACGTGATCACTGCAGCCCAGGCTGTCTCCAGTCTTGACATCACCGATGAGCTCACTTGCATTGGTGACCATCAGGTCCAGTATTACATCCCCTCGGGTAGGGATGTCTATTACCTGGCTTAGGAAGTTGTCGTCTATGCATTCCAGGAATCTCCTGGATTGCCTACAGCTCACCGTGTTGCTTTTCCAGCAAATGTCGGGGTGGTTGAAGTCCCCCAGCAGGACAAGAGTCTGCAAGTGCAAAGCCTCCCGGAGCTGGAGGAAGAAGGCTTCATCAGCAGGCTCTCCTTGATGAGGTGGCCTGTAGTAGACATCAACCACAAGGTTCCTTTTGTTGCCTCTGTCTCTGATTCTTACTCATAAACTTTTGACCTGCTCGTGGCTATTCTTCAGGGACAGCTCTTCATGCTGTATTGATTTCTTTACATAGAGGGCAACGCCTCCACCCCTCCTTCCTTGCCTGTCCCTTCTGAACAGCCTGTAGCCATCGATAGCCACATTCCAGTCGTGGGATTCGTCCCACCAAGTTTCGGTTATGGCAATCAGGTCGTAGCTTCCTAGTAGCACAGCAGCTTCCAACTCCTCCTGTTTGTTGTCCATGCTGTGTGCATTTGTGTAGAGGCATTTCATCTGGGTTGTTGGCCGTGTTGCCTTCTTAGTGGAACATCCTTTGTTTCCCTTCGGGTGTTTCACAAAGGTTTCCTTGTGAGCTCTATCTCAGGAGCCCCCAGCTCATCTCCACAAGACTTCAACTGTGCTGCAGCATCCCATCATGCCTCTGGGCAACAGGTTGAGGGCTCATAGTAGCACCCCATCCCTCTAACCATTGTGTACCATCCCACAGCTTGTCACAGGCAAGCCTGGTATGTTCCCCCTCCCCCTTCACATCTAGTTTACAGCCCTGTCAATGAGTCCCACAAGCTCCTGAGCAAAGACCCTCTTTCCCCTTTGAGAAAGGTGGCTCCCATTTGACACCAGCAAGCCTGGTGCCATGTAGGCTGTCCCATTGTCAAAAAACCCAAAGCTGTGACGGTGGCACCAGCCACGGAGCCATGTATTAAGAGATTGGATCTGCCTGTTCCTACCAATGTCACCTCCCACAACTGGAAGAAGGGAGGAAAAGATGACCTGTGCCCCAGATTCCCTCACTAACCGTCCCAAGGCCCTGAAGTCTCTTTTAATCACCCTTGGGCTGTGCACTGCAACTTCATCACCACCCACGTGGAAGAGCAGTAACGGGTCTGAGGGCCGTACCAGGCTGGGAAGTCTCCTGGTGATATCTCTGACCTGGGCTCATAAATGGATCAAGCCTCAAGTAGCAAAGTTTTTCCCTGAAGTCAAAGCTGGCAATATCTCCTTATATCATCACGCAGAACAGATGAAAGCAGTATTGCAGCTGCACAAAACATTCTTTGAAAATTTCACTTCTAAATAACATCAGGAAAAAAAAAAAGTTGAAAAGCTTTATATTAATACAATGCCCCACAACAAAACCTCTATGTGTTAGATACCTTCTTGAATTTAACCTGAATTTTTTTCTTTTCCTCCTTCCTATCAGTTAGGAATTTGCAATAAACACAGTGATGTGTCTATGTATAAATGGACCATATAACAACTTAATAATTCTCTCATTTCCAATATAAAATTATTCTATACATCAAGAAACACTGATTTAAAAAAGTAAACTCTTTCTATTGCTACATTTTTCAAAGGAACGTCTTAGAAAAACAGAAATCTATTCATTATAAGATGGTCTATTTATGTGTTTATAGTATGTTTATCTCTGTCATATCTGATAGCCTCATAAATAGCCTATTAATCTAGATTTTCCCACTAAATACTCTGGGCAAAATTTCAATTAGATTGAAAGCAATGAGGTGTCTGAGGCTACACTTAGTGACTGTGCATACAGAGCCGTGAACAGAGATTCCCTCCCTAAGTATTCCACAAATATATTGGCCCACAGAAGATATATTTTTCAGGAAGATGAAGAAATAAGGAAAAGTTGAGGAAGTGAGTCCCACTTTACTTCATTGAAATGCATGTTGTTAATTTCAGGAGAATTTATTGAAAATGCATTTCACTTAAGTGTTTTAAAGCTACTCAATTAGAGTAACCAAAATTTTGGTGAGTTTTGTTCTCTGTATAATACTGAAATACAAGCATTTCCAAGCAATACACAATCTTGAAATTACAGGTAATTGATTAGCTCAATCACAAAACCTTTTTCTGTATGTATCAAGCTGTCCCATGACTCTCACCTTGCCCAGAAGTCATATGCATGCAAAAGCAAGTTATTGCTACCCTACTACTCACACTTTGCCTTACCTACTTCATAGCTTCATAGCGTTCTGCTACATGACAGTACACGGGCACATTACAAATATCACTGATAGTTTAATGTAACTAGCCGCTTTCCATACACTCTTCCCCTCCAAAATTATAACAGTAGAACTTATTATATAAAAATCAAATAAGAGCTGATGAGAAAAAACAATGTACAAATCGAGACTGTTAAAATGCATATGATTTTGTCTTTGACTTCTCTGTGGATTAGAGATTTCTGTTAACCCCCAAATTCTTTTTCTGAAAAATCAAATAAAATGCTTGTTTATGATTGGATCATGGGTCTAAGCACAGGCAACTGGAGGAAATGCTGTGCTACTAATCAAGGATCTAGCCTTTCTTTCTAAATACTAGCTAAGCAATAATTCTGAAGAAAACAATAGCTTCCTAGCAATCATGATTCTTCAAGTGAAATTAAAAATTCACTCTGGTTTGGGCCCCATTACAAAGATAACCTGAGTGAACTACAATCTGAGCACAGCCAGAACTGATAAAGAACACAGACAATCTGTGCTGTCACCATTGCTATAGACGCTGAGCAAAATACAAAAAGACTCAATGTACAATAAATACGATGAAAACTTCCAAAGAAGGGTATAATTAACATTAAAAAGAGAGACTAAGTTTCAATAACCCTGGTTAACCCTGGCCTCTTTTAGCACTAATGAATTTTTCTTCATGCACAAAATCTCTCTTGTGGTTACAGCAACCAACTGACCTTCTTTGAAAAATCATATACATGATAAAATGGAAAAGAATATGTTCTAGTTAGATATCGGCCTGTTGTCAGCCATATGCTATTTTGGGAATCACACTTCCAATACTGTAAGTCAAGCCAAGATATTGGCTTCTGTCAAGGATACAACTTTATATGAGTTTATAAGGACGTCAGGTTTTCTACCAAGATCTTAAAAGAATGTTACTGTAAAGCTGCTTGAATCAAGATTATAGTAATTCAGGAGATTAATTATTCTGTAGTGAAGAATATTACATTCACCTTTTTATGGCATTTGGATATAATTCAGCAAGGCACTTAAACAATTGTTTACTGCTAGTATATACTTCAGGATATATGTATGTGCCTTGCTGAAGTAAAACCTAAATACTGAGGATAAACTTCTGGGTCAAATTTTCAAAAGCAGCTTTTCATTTTATGGTTGACCAAATTTGTTTATTGCTAAGAGTCAAAGCATAATACTTTGGAAGAATTCCAGCATCTTTGCAGGTCGCCAAACTTCTAAAGACTCTGCTGCTGGAAGACACGTTCTTCTGTAAGCAGTAGGAATAATGACAGGCCTGCTTTCTATAAATTTTTATTCTTCATCTCTACAAATGCTCACCTGCACCATTGTATTAACACAGTTTCTCTCCCCGTGTGTTCTAAAACATCCTCAGACAGCACTTGCCTGTGGATTGCCTAGCTGGCCTCTGCTAAACAGAGTGTGTGACATTCAGGTTGTACCTCTCCTTCCCTCAGTGATGGCACTAGTGCAGATTTTCCTCTTCTGAACACCCTTCAGTTTTATTGAAACTTAATTATGAACTAGACTTCCATGTTTTTTTGTCAAATTTGGCTAAAATTATACCATGGGTATCAAACATCTTCAGGGAGATAGGACTATGTTATGGCTAATAATATGATAGTATAAATCTCATTTAAAGATTTAAAAATCTCTCAAGAGCTAAACTATAAAGAAAATGACTGTCAGTGTTAAAGAAATGTGCTTTTAGGAGAGAGAAAGTCCTTTCCCAGAATAAATCTGGGACTGCATTTCAGAAGTTAGCAATATTTATACCAACAACCTGTGGGCATAAATCTTCTGTATAATCAGAAAGTAAGAATCTGCTTTAGCATGGAGCTCTAAGTAAATACACAGAAAATAAGTAACCACAGGGTTTCTGTGAAGAGCAGGAAAAAGCAGGGGTGTGAGCAGAGAGCACAGGAAGCAGGCAAAGGAAGTAGTTATCACCATTTGATTGATTGATTGGGTATTTGATTATGGAGACTATATTCTCAATTAATTAAACTTGCTGTGATTATAACTTCTCTGAGTTCAGTGGAGTTCTTGTAGGACTTCAAGTGATTTCTCCTTCTCTCAAAAGGCAAATCTGCAAGAGGATCAATAGCCTCATTTCTTTCCTTGGCTGAGAATATCCAGTGACTGAAGTCACTGTCCTCAAAGAGAGCATTTTTACCATCTTGTCTAACAAATTCCAGAGACAGTGATCTCCAGAGTGTAAGATGTTTCTGCTGTCTATAGATTTTCCAGAGGCACTGACAAAAGACAGATGGAAGGGAAAATTTCAGAGTGTGCCGTGGGAAGGCCTGGTGAAGATTTTCTGGATCCAGCTCATGTTCTCTCTTTACTTTTTTACCTTTCCTGGATATTGGTGGAAAACAGATTAAGAGTCTCCAGAAAATGTGTGGTTAGATATAAAAACTGAATAGTGCCTGACACTAGCAAGTCTCAAACAAGTAAGTGCCTGTTGTCTGTTATTTTTACTGGACTCCTCAAAAATGCTTCTTACAATTAGCACTTGTGTCCTACCTAGTAACTCACTTTCATAAATTCAAACAGACTTTGTTATTATCTCTTCTTAGAGTTTAACAGTTTTATGGCATATAATTACTAATCTCCTGAAAGACCCAAATTGTACCTTAATGTCACATTTCTTCCTCTTCAGCCTTACAGAAAATTGTTTTTCCTTATATGATTCAATGCAATATGCAGTATGCCAGGGGATCTCACAAGCCTTTCCAATCTTGTTTCAGATATATCTTGTAGGTCGAATGGAAGTCTAAGCAGCTGAGGTATACTGCACACAACCAGTGAATTTCCTTTCTCAGTACCTCAGCCTGCCCTTTTTGTACTGTGGGGAATATTTTCCTGCCTCTGAAAGGGGCTGTGAGACTTCTGAAAGAGCATGAGCTCATCAAAGAAGATACACCAGGAAAGTCCAGCTGTGTGAAGAGCTATGCCCATACATGAGGTTTCAGAAAAGCCAAGGGAACTGAAAATGTTAAAAAGCCCTTCAACAATTTAAGGTATTTTTCTTTTCTAAGTTCAGCTGGATCCCCATATTCTGTTTTAATACACCTCACATTTTTCTTCCTTGTTACTTGGATCAAATTCAAAGCGCTATACCAATGAGTAAGAAACAGAGCAATCTTCCTAGTCACTTCCTAAAGGCAAAAAGAAGTCTCTGAGACTAGAGCCCCCATCTGATTTTTTTTTTAATGCAAATGGCAGAAAATTACAAGAATTAGTAAGAAAAGAATAATAAGAGGTGCCAATAACATAGTTTGTTTGAGGGTATATTTTATGTTAACTTTATAACCACACAAATTGGGATAATGCAACATCACTAGGATTTTCTAGTTTGAGCAGACTAGATCTAAAGAATAGGGCTGACAGTTCAGACTGAAGGGCTCAGTACATTTGGCCAGTGCTAACAATGGCTCTACAAATGTTTCCTAGGACTTCCAAACCTTCAAAGTAGTGAAGTATTTCTTTGATTTATTTTTAAAAATTTTAAATCATACTCACTTGAGGCCAACTTTTACACCTCTTTACTCTAATGACTCTTTCATAGTAGCTTAGAATTGTGCTTTACATACACGCTCTCCTTTCTAGTGGTGGTATTTTTACAGGACTCATTTGAAATTAGTGGCTGATTCTCTTTGCATGTGATCAAAACAACACAGAGCTGTGAAAAATACTAAAATTCCTCCCAGTTGCAACCATATGCCTGGAAACTGTTTGCAAATGTACTTTTGGCATTTACACGTATCTTGTAACATCATTCCAAAATGCCATTGTGGTCTAGCTCGCATCTGAGCAGTTTTGCAGAAAAAGTCCTATTTTCTCTCGCAAGCTGGACATGTGCCCAAATGCACCCAAGCCTAGGGTGCAGTAGGATAAGGTCTGTGTTCAGTAATACCAACTGCCAGTAAACTCAAGAGGCCTATTAAAAATAGAAATAGTTAAGACAAGTGGTGCAGCCACACAAACATTCCTGGCAGGAAAGAAAAGGGGTGCACTGGAGCTGTGACATAAATTCCAGGCTCATAAGGATTCCCTCTGCTTTGGTGATCTCACCATAACTTCTTAAGTCATCAAGAGGGCTGCTTCATAGTAATGGTTTGGCTATAAAGTAACATTTTACCTCATTCAGTGAGGATAACAGGAACCAAAAATGACCTTCTGCTCTTTTCTTAGTTCAAAATTCAGTCCCTTCAGTGACACATTCAGAAAGCCAGTATATGGGAATGAGTTTCTGTTTGTCCATCTCTCTATCATCCTCCAATTTGATTTATACTTCAGCAGTGTTTAAGATTAGGTCTTTTGATACATTGGAGTCTTGGAGAAATTAGATAAGAAAGATTGATTTTTTCATTTCAGCTTATTGGGAGTGAAGATTTTGCAATTGTTTGATGATCTGACTGAGGAGCATTCACAGAAGAGAATGAGAAGAAGGAATTGACTTTCACAGACAGAGCAAGTAGAAAGACACAAAATAGATTTGTATTTCAGAGCTTTCCACAGTGACAGCAAAACCAAGTTATTCGTGTGGATTCAGAACCATTCAAAAGAACACACAAAAGGAATACACAAAACATGATGAGATCACAGATCTAGGAAAGTGAAAAAGAGCCACCTTCTTCTTCCAAAACACCCTTCAAACATGTAAAAAAATAAAAAGTAAGCAAGCAAGCAATCAACCAGACAGAAATCTGGACTCAGACACTGATTCTTGCATTGCTGTTGCCTCCTCTCCCTGTTCCTGCCACCAGGTCTGGCAAGACTAGGATAAGAAGCCTGGAGAGCAATGGAGTCCTCCTTGCTGGGAGCTGCACCTTCTTTTAGGAACTGGTGGCTAAGAGGGCTGTAGTGGTCTCCACATGGCTCCTTCCTGTGGAAGACCTAACCACCTCTCCTGTCAAATCAGTGGCACACAGAAATAGGGTGGAGGTGCAATTGCTCACTTATGTCCTCATTACTCTATGTGTTGCAAAGGTTCAGCTGTTTTCAGTGGTAGACCTGATGGTACCAACAGGGACCCAATAGAGACCATAACTCAGGACAGTGTCTCGCAGACTCTCTTGAACAGTCAGTCTGATCTCACTGTGGGAGAGTATCTCAAACTGAAAATATAGACAGCCTAGTAAAAGGACTGAAACCAGTTACTCAGCAGAAGGGAAGCCTCCTTCCTCCCCCGCTCCCTTTAATCTGAAAAGTCACCTTGCACATTGCAAGAGCTTTCTCCGCCTAACTGACAACTTGGCAGCCCTGACAAGAGCAATTTGACTTTGGATGGAAGCTGGATCTGTGGCAAGCATATAGTTACAAAGTAAGTCACGCTTTCCTTCCATTGAGTGCATGTTCTATTTATAGTGCATTCCAGATTATGCAAGGATTCCCAGAACACTGCAGACTTTAGTTGAAAATTATATCTGCATAGCATCGAGTATATTAAGCAATATTTTAAAAATCTGTTAGCAGAATGAGCATCTTGCAGTTTTATCTACAGAAAAGCTGGGATAAATTTGGCAAGATACTTTATAGTAATGAAGAGTAGTTACAGTTAATTTTATTTTGTTTACCAAATAATTTTGATAAGTTGTATCCTTTAAGAAAGCAAAACAGGAATTGCATAAAAAAGGCCTGAAAAGCCAAGGTAAATAGTTCACTTGATTGAAAAGTGAGATTTTTCTGATGTTTGAGAGCATATGTATTTTAGAAAATATGAGGGAATGTTTTAGAATGTGAATGATTTAGGACAAGAATATTAGTGTTCTAACACTTTAATGTCAATTTCCTCTCAAAGTTGTAACAAAATACAGTATCCTGCTATCCATTCAGCCATGGGATAGGAACTTTCCGTGAAAGTTTGTGATGTAAACATTACAAATTTCTTAAATTTTCATGTTGAGAATACCAAATAATAAAGCTGGAACTAAAATATTTCAGTGACATTTAAGAACTTCTAAATCCTCAAGAAAAGCAACATAGCAGGAGAGCCATACAGATATAAAAGTAAAATACATGTATCACCAAACATACCTGTTTTCAGTACAAATACACTGTAAACACCTGCACTTATTTCTTTTCCCCCATCTCGTATGTCATGTAAACTTAAAGTACTCTTATGCTTTGAAACAGGACAATTGGCAAAGCTAATTCTGAATTTGCTAATTGCCTATCACTCCTGAAGTGTGAAGCAGGAATTTCTGAAAGTCAGACTCAATAACAGCCATTTTGAAAATTTGGCTGAGTTTAGTCAAAAACAAAGAAGATTCATAATTCTATTACAAAGTTTATTATCACTGAGCCATCACTGGTTTTCACTGAAACATCACAGACACAGCTTTGGGTCAAGACTATTCAAAAATATAAACAACAGTGACCATTTTCATGCCAATGCATTCTGTCAGACTTCACAATCTTGACTAATTTTAAAAAATGGATTTATTGATTGGATGTCCCAGTCTATTTTAGACAGCATATTCACTCTAAACTCTGTTAACTGGTTTGCTGGCTAGCTAATCAATCCAAGAACAAACTGTACTCTTTCAACATATTTTTTGTTTACTATACAATTGCCAAGCCCTGTTGTGAAGTGAACTTTGCAGTCTAACAATAAAATACGCCTATAAAGTCTGCAAAGTTATCTTCAATAATAGGTTAAATTAGCAATATACCTGGGCTCAACTGTAAAATTTTATGAAGCGTGTTTAACGTGTTACAAAGCAGAGTTTCTACAACTAGAATTAAATAGCTTACCCTCAAAACCACCTTTTGTGCTTGATTTAGAAACTGAGGGTTAACAAATTTTCTTAACAAACTAATAACGCTGTTGCCGTTGTTAACACGGCATTCAGGCCTCTGTACCTACGTATCAGATTCTGCAGTGTTTCAGTCCATTAAAAATATAAAATAAATGGGAAGAGAGAAGAGAAGAAAGGGGGGTTATTTCTAGACCCCACTGTAATGTGGAAAGGCATTTTTGTGGTATTTTTGTTTAGTGATATCACCTATACTTTTCGCGTCACTCGAATTTTAATCTCCAAAGTGCTATTTTTCCATCAACAAACTATGGAAAGATAGTGATGTGAGCTCCTCAGTTGTCTATCCGATTATTCATCATTAATGGGCTGAGTCACAACGTAAACCTTCAAGTGTAACTTTAGAGTCAGAAAGGAGACGGATTAGACAGTTCTAATTACCCAAGAGTCATCATTTGAGATCTTTCTTATACCCTAAATCAAACCTCCGGTCTCACATGTTAGTTTTCGCACATCATCCACTAGATACTGGAATAATTTACACAAGGTGTGAAGTAGTCTGTTTTTAGCTATCTGTTACAAAGTTAGCAATGTTACTATTCTTACTGGGCACAGTGTGTAAGATATATTCCCACACTAGGAGAGTATTTAGTAAGGTCACAAGGATGCCCAGTCCTTATCAAACACATTCCCTGGAAACTTGGCAGGGGTTTCATTTTTACAAGAATTCAGGGGCAAATTAATGGTATTGGTTTTAGACCTATTTACATTTTTCAGTGTTTGTGCAGAAAGAGATTTGTATTACGAACCTGTGACAGAAAATTTGTTGCCAGCAGTATTCAAAGTCTAATTGTGCTTTGAGTAAATTGATTTTGAATTAATTTAATTCAGTAACTTTGGTAGAGTTGCTTCACATTTACACTGGAAGCAGGCTGTATTCACACCACTAAGATTTATTTTAGTCTATTTAATAATTTCATAAGGAAGGAAACTGAGCTTTTAAAATAATTTTAAAGACAATAACATCAAGGCTGGAGGCAAACACAGAGTAATATATGCAAGGATGGAATGCAAATATTTTCAATGTTTAAAAAGGATTTTACGTAACCCAGAGAAACAGAAGCAATAGAAGTATGGCTCTAAATGGAAACAGAATCCTGCAGAAAGGACGGACTTGGTTAGAGCGCTATGTCTCTACTTCTAATCATCTGTGGGAAAGAGGGAAGTCCCCCCCACACTTAATTTCTTGTCATTTTTCTGACATTTTCCTTAGTCTCTATCCTGTAGAAAGTGTCTGTGTGTGGTAGGAATGTTTCCAGAAACAGGTGGAAATTAAACACAACCAACCATTGAAGATCTTTGCAGAACTCCCAGGCACTCTCACAGGAGGCTCTTTAAATTCTGCTGCCAAGCCAGACCAAACTATATATCCTGAAAAGATGTATTAAATAACACATCACAGTGTATCTAATGGAAAAAGATGTGATCTGCTGTGCTCATGAGGATCAGAAAGGAATGGTGAGCAGGGAAAGCCTTATTTTAGGGAATAGTTTTTTAAAAAAACTTATTAAGAGGAAAAAAAGAAGAGCAGGAGCAGAGTTAGTTATTACCATCTGCAAAAGCTGAAGATAGCCTCAATAAATGAATGAGGGGACTCAGATCCCTCTGAGAATCCAAGAATGTGTATAAAACTAAGTTATGAAACTTAGCAAATATTATATTCAACTATGTATCCTGAAAGCAGAACATATACAAATATTGCAGATAATATGCAATACAAAATATTTGCTGTGACATCATCAGCTGTTTTTTGCCTATTTGCTATGCATTGAGGCCTACCCAACTTTCTCAGCCTCAGCAAGAAATTGGAATTTGAAGCTGGATAATTCATTAGTTTCAATGAATAGGAAAAGGACTAAGGCCTAGATCCTACCTTGCACTACACCTGTGCAAATTAGAGACTAGGGGTCACCAAGAGTCCTTTTCTGCCCAGGCACATACCGTCAGGCAGCATGCACTTTACAGCAGGCAGCAGTGCTCGGAAAGAACAGCTGGCTGAGCTGCCAGCCTGCACTCCGCTCTCTCAGTGTTATGTTTTCTTCCCCAGCACACTGGTATGGCATCTTGCCATTTGCAGCACGTTCTGGCCAGAAGACAGCATTTGGACACAACTGCTCTCCAGAAGTCCAGCAAAATAAATTGACTCAGCCTATCTGTCAGAATAAAGTCTTCTATCAAAGGATACCCTTTGTCAGAAGTTGGCAGTCCTGCAGAGGACAGCCACACTTAGGAAACTTGCTTTCACATCCTGCTCCATCAGAGATTTCTTCTGTGACCTTGAACAAGCAATTGGCTTGTCTATACCTTGGTTTGCTGCCTGAAAATATTTGCAGGGGTTCTTGAGGGTAAGATTGCAAAGCCCTCAAATACAATGGTACTGAGGACCACAAGAGTGGACAGATACTAACTTTTTTTGGAAACACAGCTTTCTACTTCAACTATCAAAAATCCCCAACTGTACCAGAGTTCAAGTATGGGGGTCAAAAAAGGCTGTGATAGCAGAGAGCCTTCAAACTCTGCTCTTGGGTAATGAACATGTCTTCTGACACTTAAACAACCACTGCTGACTGATAAACAATGCAGCATCTTGCCCTTCTGGCCTACAGAAAGGGTCACCACATGTAGGGCCTTTGAGCTGTTCTGAGAAATGCAGATCTTAGAAAACTTCACCAAGAATGATATAGTTCTGTGTTATATAATTATCATTTCTTCTCTAAGATACAAAGCTCTCAGACAATAATGTTCCCTGGCTTTCTTCACGTGAGAGTCACAGTGCTCTTTGTGCAACATTGCTCCTGGAGCTCACGGTTCAGTAACTTTCTATCTGCCTTGACTGTAAGTGGCAGTGTCAACGCTTATGCCAAAAATAAACCTTCCTGATGAATGACATGGATACTCCACAGGCTTAGAGGCATCTTTTTATAGCAACCCTTTGATTTCAGATACCAAACTTTTGCTATTTTTGGCACAGAGGCTTGGAGAAACTTTCATGATCTTTAGCCTACATGACTACTTTTGCACACAGCTCTGGTGCTGTCAGAGTACTTGTGGCTTTTCTTAAAGATAGGGAAATACATTTATTCTACTGGATATTTGTACTCACTAGAGAAACAGCTGACCTAGAAAATGGAGACTGTGCTATCATATGAAGTTTTCCAAATTGTTGCTTGGGTATTACGGACTTGTCACTTCAAGTTGTTCTAAGATGTCTGATGGTTTGATACTTAATGTAACCGAAAAAGAATAATTTTTAATTGAATTAACTAGAATTGAAATGTAACTATGGGATGACTTCAATGTATTTCCTCATTTAATGACTTGGAGAGGATATATATATATATATGTATTTATTTTAATAAGAGAATGTGGTACTAAAGGCAGATGCCAAATTCACCCTCTGGCAGTTCACTATTTATTCATAGTGCAGATCAAAAAAATGTTTGGATAAGGACATCTTCAAAGATATAATTTACCTCTAATACAACTCTACCAGCCATAAACAGGACTAGAAACTACTGCGTAGGCAGAGCTGTTATTTTACTTCACATCAGTTCAGTACAACTGGATAATAGAATAGTAAAATTTTGGCAGAACCACCTGATTTAGTCATTGCTATCAACATTCTAGTGAATTATATTTCTGATATTTACTATTGTAGTCAGAGCCAAATCTCAAGGAAATCTGCATTGGTACTAAATGTTCTGTAGCTTAAGAAATGCTTGCCAGATTAGACCTAGTTTACCACAGTGCATACAGAATCTGGAAGGTAATTTAATTTTCCGGTCCTTATAAATCTTAATATCACTGGTAAGATATTTCAAACAAAGATTACAATTTTCATGACAACAGTGTCATTTGCAGCTGATTAAATACTAGCCCGGACTATCAAATCAGCTTTTACCTAGAAAAACACAATACCAGGAGACAGAAACAAGTAGACAGTCTGGAAGGACACCTTTAAAAGACAGAAGAGGCCATGTGAGGGGCCACATCTGGAATACTGTGTCCAGTTTTGAATCTCCCAGCCCTCTCCACTGGAGAGAGTACAGTGGAGACCCACAAGGATGGTAGGGCACTTGAACATGTAGCGTGTGAGAGGTGGGTGAGGGAATGGGGTTTGTTTAGCCTGGAGAAGAGAAGGTCAAAAGGGAATTTAAGTGTTGTCTTCTGTTACCTGAAGGTGGGGCTTACAGAGAAAACAGCAGCAGGGGACACCACAAAAGCACAAAGAGCAGTAGTCACAAGTCGCAACAAGTGAAATGCATAAGAAAAATATTCTTTATAACAGGGGTGGTTAAAAAAAGTAACAGATTACCCAGGGAGGCTTGAAAATCTTCAGGACTAGAGGCCATGAATTCAGCTGGCAAAGACCCACATCAGCCTATAAAGTAGTTCATTTATGATTGAAAGCTGTTGGTTGCCTAACTTGATGATTTCCAACAAATACTTCTTTAAATTGTGGCAGAAATTATTAGTTTTATGAGGTCTCATTTCAGCACTACTTCAGTTCTATGGGACTGAAGATTTGCTTTCAACTTGCCTTCAGACTTAGTAGCTGTAATGCTAGTTACTGGTCTGGTTTACTATTCTTTAATGCCTGCAGTGCAGAAAGTCTCTAGGCCTTGTACTTGGCACCATACAGACATAGAACAAAGAGAGCAGTCCCTATACATTATTCAGGACAGACAAACAGTGGGAAAGTAAAGAAGTACAGCAAAAACAAATCCATGGCTTATCAGAAAAACTGGAACAGATCCCCGGCTCTCGGTTTAATGCTTTTTTTCATTGAAGTTTCTTGCTCATGTTCCCTTTCTGATCACTATGATTTAACAACCAATCTATGTAATAAAAGTTCAAGGAAAAAAAATCAGTGTTATGGGCACTTTACCAATATTTGAAATAATTTTAAAAGTGAATTTCACAAGAAGTCTGTGGATAGTACCTTATTTCTTCTGTAAGTAAACATGGTCCTAAATACCAGTGCATTAAGGCTGCTTAAGGCTAAAAGTAGGATGATTCCAACTTGTCCTATTTTAGCAGGGTATACTCAAGGTATACTTTTTAAGACTACTGAATGCAATTCGTTTCACAATTGCTTTGAACGGATTGAAAATCTGACCAGATTAGATTCAAAGCCTGGGCAGCAATTGCTACAGCTGAATACCGATCTTCATATACCTATTCATTTTAGCTGTTCACTAATGTTAACATCCACTAGTCATTAAGCAAAAATTCAGTCCTCTAGACTTTCCTCCCTAAGGCATGCTAATGAATTTATTCATGGATTTTAATCCAACTAGTAAATTGTTCCTCTCACTCTGTACATAATCTCTCCCTCCTTTCAGCATTTGACCATTTCACATGCTGAGAGACTGTAACCTCCCATGAAAAGCTTTTCCTGTTAACACTAAAATGAAAAGAACAAAAGACAACAAGAAGATCAAAAAGTTACTATGCTTTTTGGATAAGGTAAGCAAGAGCAGTGAATTTTATTTCTAAAAGCTGATATACAATGTATATGCATATATCTGTGTATGTATGTCCCTATGCTTTAGCAGATTTCTTCTTTGCCTTTTTCAGGTCTCCACAGTCAGGTCTGACTACAGGGAACAGCCCATGGAAGCGTATGTATCTTGTTGTACTATATCTACCAGAACTGCTTTATTTGGGAAAACAACAAACAGGCTGACCTAAAATTAATAGAGAGTCATAACTTACACTGTCAACAAGAATATGGGCAAGAGAAGACTATATAGTAAAACAATGAGCTGCTTTGAGTAGGAGAAAGTTCCCTTCCTTTACCTTAGAAATTCAGCAGTGATTTTTAATTCTGACACTTGTCAGAAAACATACTAAAATACTGTTAAGTATTGAAGCTTAAGAGAGATGCAGCCATTATCAGAGAGGAGCTGCATTGTCATACACCAGATTTCTCTAATTTTCATTAATTTTGTAAAACCTGAAAGTTAGAAAATTACAGTGGAAGAAACCTCTTACACTAAACTCTTTTAGGGCAGGCTGTCTTTGCTAAGGAGTGACTAACAGGCTTGTCTACTGCATGACAATTAAGCCAGGGTAAGGAAATGCTATTTATTATCTATTTTGCACTACCTCCTGTGTGCAAACACTTCAAAAAGAAAATCAGTCCACATGCCCAAAGATGCTCCGAGCTGAGGGCATGCCTTCCCCTTAAAATGAAAGGTGGTGCAGATCTCCTTCAGCAAGCTGTGACCAGAACCAAAGTGAAGCACTCATATCAACACAGCACTGTACAAAAGATCCCACCAACAGTTTTTTTTTTTTTAACTAAGGAACAGCATTGAACCCCAGTAACTATTTGCTGTCTTTGGAGTCAGTCGGTCACTCTTCAGTACCATGCTGTAGCTCGCTATGTATATATTGTTCAGTGAATGGCATTGCATTCCACTGTGCACCATTTTTCATTAAAGAACCGTCTAAGACTGTCTTAAGAGGACACATAGAGCTACTGTAAAACAGCTAGCAGACTAAATTCATAGCATTAACGTGCAGTAATTCACTTTGTAAACAAACTCTGGTTCAGACTACTACTCATCTTACTATTGACCTATCAGCTTACATACTCACTTTAAAGGATGATGGTTATAACCTGCTGTGGAGAACTTTCTGATACATTATAAATATCCAAGCTAAGTGTCTGAGTACATTACACTTGTGTGGATTCAATGACCCCAATGGAATAAGAATTTCTCCAGACTGATCCCTGAACAACAGGTCAAAACCTTGAATCTTTTCTTTTTCTACTGGCTTGGTGGTCTGTTTTTAACTGGAAACACTATTTATATACATTAAGCATAAGGTTTGTGATTATGTTACTCAGTCTGAGTCAGACAAGCAATAAGAATACTTGGAACAATGCACACAACCTGCAGTTGACAGCGGGTTGCCAGATAGAGGGGAGTAATTCTGAATGCTCTTCATTTCAGCCTGAAATAACACCAAAAAAGGTGAATGCCATTACACAAGCTACAAACAACTCATAATTAATGTCTGAAATCCCCTTGTAGTTTAGCCTTTAAAGGTGAAGAATCAAAACAACTATTAATTATAAAGACCATAGAGCAATATTAGACTGTTGTTTTTACACGTAAGTGTTATCAGTTTATTGCCAAGATTTTTTTTTTAAAAACTTGGTGTCAAATGTGAGCATCATTGTTTGAGTACATCCCATGCAAACTGTCAAGCACATAATCTTTAGGGAGGCTTTTCTCATCCCCAGTTTGATGTGTTAGGTGGAAATGAGGACTGCTGACAGCAGGCCAGATGACTGATAAAGTACACATCTAGCATCAAGTCAAATGCTCCACAATCCCAACATATACACTTGACAGAGACAGACATTTGTGTAATTAACATTTGGCAAGCAAAAGGCAGATAAGTAGTCAGTAGGCGGTTTACCGAGAACTGAATAGTTCTAATCATCTGTGTAATACGTGCACCAGCTGTCAGTCAGAGCTGGGGGATTTCTCTAGACAGACAGAGCCATGTGTATTCACCTTTTCTTAGCTCACAGAGGAAGAACCCTCCCTTTCCAGAAACAGACATAAATAGATTTTTCAGCAGACATGAATACAGCGTAGATTAGCAAATTTCTAAATGCACAGGTTAAGGGTTGGAATCACAGTAAACTTACCTGGTTTAAAGTATTTCCATACTCAGATCTGTAAAAGTCTGAATAATCGCTACTAAAAAACAGATGCACTAGAAACACATTTTTTGTACGAGTTCTAAGGCACCTTCCTTGTTTTCCCTTGCTAGAAATCAAGACAAGTCCTGAAGGTGAAGCCCTATCCACTCATAGCAGAGGGTGCAAAACCGGAACATTTTTACCTTTTCTTGAAGACAAGCATCTCTGAATACAGTACCTCTGCTCCTCTTACCTCCAGATTTCAACAGTAGATTTACTGCCTCTTTTCTGGAAGAGCTGTGATGTTTCTACCATAAAGCAGACAATGCTCAGCATCACATTTCAAACAAGCTCTCTTGCCCACATGCTCTGAGTTGTGAGGCATGAGCAAAGCAACCTGTTTGTTTCCTAAAGCAAAATCTGGAAAGATGCCTTTGTTCCCAGACAATGAGACTGTTTACACTATTGTCTTTTCTTTCTTTGATTAACACACAGAGACTAGAAATTCCACCCACAATTGACAGAAACCTTCTGTTTCCTACATATACTTGGGGGGGGAAAAAAAAAAAAAAAGTGTAAGGTGACTGATGAGGATCTGTCTTTTGCCTAAGTGGAACTGTAAAATAGAATACATTCTTGCTCCTAAAACACATTTGTTGAAACATAGGCTGTCAGCCTATTAAAAGTAGAACAGGCACAAAAAGTTAGCCAAAATAGATAAATAAATGGTGATACTGCATTTCATTTAGATTGTAGTGGAATGAGCTACCTACTTTGCTTTCATACGCAGTTACATCACTAAAAAAGAATTTTCGATTGCTCTTTAGATCAGTTGCTTGAGCATTCTAGCCAAATTTTGAAAGCCTAATTAAATTTGAACAGCTACTACTTCTACCCTTTTTCTACCCCAGCATTTGCGTTATAGCTTGACTCTTGCAGGGGGCCACAGAGATGGCCCAAGGGGACACAGTTGAATGCTGCTTCTGTAACTTGTTTTTCACCACCTGAACAAACTCTTTGTGTGTTTTTATACCTCCAGTTCCAACACTGCTCTCTCAGGTGGATCAGTCTCATTAATACCCCATTTCCACGTGTAGAAGTAATAACAACGCTTGTTCTTTACCAGACAAATTTTGGATATGGTTAGTCGTACATATTCCTTTATATTACAACACCACAATATGCCTTTGTAATGCAAGACATAGCTTTGTTGCTACTGCAGAGATGGCAAAACTTGCTGTGCATAAACTAACTCTGGAACCAGAATCCTATTTGGACACATAACATAGCCCAGGTATTATCTACCTTAAAACTTGGTATGATAAGTGCTGTTTCATACCGTGGATATGACTTAAGCTGTTTGAGACTTTAAGAACTCTTTGGGAAGCTTGGTGAATAGTTTCAGCAGGGAACTGAAGCACTACTACTTTTTACACTCAGAAGGAGATAATTTTAGAATATCCATAGATCAAAAAAAACCACTTCAGTTTTCAAGCCTGAAGGTTGAAAAATATCTGTTTTTCAAAAACATGGGAAACTTTTACTGTGAAATTAGTTCCAAAAAAATAGTCTATATTAGCCATAGAGACTATTTAAGGCATCCTTGCTTTAAGAGGGCCAGGTGCCCTTCTATAAGATGGTTTATAGGCTTGAGTAGAATTTCAGACATTTATGGTACAGAGAATTT
This sequence comes from Pelecanus crispus, assembly GCF_030463565.1. Taxonomy (NCBI): domain Eukaryota; kingdom Metazoa; phylum Chordata; class Aves; order Pelecaniformes; family Pelecanidae; genus Pelecanus; species Pelecanus crispus. The sequence continues at coordinate 38,182,959 of NC_134650.1, forward strand.
AGCTCTTCTCTTCAAAAGGTGAAGTCAGTGCAAATATGGGTAAGAGGAAATTCACACTGAAAGGGAAGTTTTTAGGTTTTATACTATCTTGTGATCTTCATTTACAATTTTGAAAACATATGCAAGCAAAACTGTATGGAAATTGTTCATTGACAAATGTATCTTTCTACTATTGTCTGAAGCGGGTAGGACTGGTACTGTTCCATGCAAAGCGTCCCCCCCACACTTCCAGAATACAAATACTTAGACACAGCTACAGTAAAGAAAAATTCCAAGTGACATGTATGTACAGCCATTAGCAATAGATATTTTTGAAGTGTCAAAAAGCACATTGTCATTGTTTTTTTCAGAAAGATGTGCAGGTAAACTCAAAATAGCAGCCACAGATGATATTCCTCAGTTCCCAGTAAAACAGAGGTAATCTTGGATACCATACAAAAGCCCTTATTAGCAAGGAAGTCAAATGCTTAAATCTGCATCCTTGGCTGAGACTATATCCCTGTTCCCCTGGCAAATCCAAAGTACTAAGTATAATTGCTCAGGCAGAGCAAGCAGTAAAGTGTAGTTATTTGACAACTGTGTATTAATACAAGTTCATATGCATTCAGTTGTATTTTTAACTGAAAACATCTGAACTGTAAACAAATTATGTTCTGTTTGTTCCATTTCCCTGTCTTTTTCTGGACAACTGTTGGCTTGAAACTGAGTTTTGAGTTAAATATAATGAGAACAAAACAAAACCTATCATAGAATTAAGGTTTAAAATCCTTTGTACATTAGGTTAAAGGTAGTATGAGTACATCTTATTACTTTGCCATTTCCAATGCCTTGTAAAAGATAATCTTATCTCATTAAGCCCGTTGTGTTCCTTCCAAGAAGGTGAAACACTAGATAGAAGAACACAGAAATAAAGCAGCTGACAAGTGGTGTCTGATACTAGAGTATCAGAGCAAAGCTACGCATACTGCCAAAGCATCTCAAAAAGCAGAATTTAAAATTAGGGATCTTCACATTCTGTATCGCCCAGCTAGACACAAACATAAAAGCAGTTCTTTTTGTCCACTCTAAAGTGTGGCAGAAAATAGTCATGTTTCATTCACTGCTGCAGTTACTCTCTAACTTTGCCTGTAAACAATTCACAGTCCTCAGAGAAAACTGTGCCAAGAGAGAGCATTTTTTCCCCAATTCAAAGAAATACAACAATAAAAGATATCTTAAAAATATTTATATATATAAGCAGATATGAGCGAGTTTTCTTTCCCACCCTCCTAATACTTTCATCTTGACAGCAATTATTCTTTCAGAAGACAATAAGGAAAGGTGAAACATCTCATATCAATCAGGTGTATTTCTATTAAAAAATAAATGCATAGAGGATTGTGGGGAAAAGCAAATAAAGTTAGAATTACATAGACTACATTTTCATAGTTACTGTCAAAGTAGTGGGAACTCTGCAAAGTTGAAAAATGCCATATTTCAGTCAGGATTCCAGCAATAGGAGGAGAATACTGTGAAGAGCCTTAGCAGTATTTTGGATGTTCAGAGGTCTTCAGCTGATTTCCATTCACATAAATATAACTTTAGTCAGTCATATCTCCTGAACATAACTCACAGAAAAGTTTTTCTCCCAGTTTTATGCTTTTACAACCAAAAAAATGCCTTCACATTGAATTAACTTTTTCCTTAAGAAATTTGAAGGATAATCATGGGAAAGAAATAACAAGTCCTGAAGACTAAAAAGAAACATGTGAAATGGAAATAAAGTTGTCATCAGATTTGTTAAAAATATATCATGAAAATCAAGTGTCCCAAATGTTCTTGGGTATGAGGATTGAATGTCAGAGATGGAAGCTTCAGAGAGAACCTATGGAAGGTGACAGAGAGAAAGCTTCCAGACCAATCATAATGCTGGAGACCATCAATCCTTACCTGATACAAGTGGATTTTACTCAGCTAGTTGAAGTCTTCTTCAGATAGTCAGTGGTATAAGAACAGAGACCTTATATTTGAAAAGTGAGATCAGAATCACATAGGTACATCAAAGAATCATTTGGCTTAAAGACTTCTCTGTTTTCTTGAAGTTTATGGCTGGCATCTTTTTAAGCTTTATTGTATGGCCTTTGGACAGAAGTAGATCTTGAAGACATGGTATCTGAAAGCTTGTAATGGATTTAGTTTTACCCATAAAAACTCCACGTTTTAACATTGTGTTTTCAACCACTCCTTACATATGTTGCAGCTAAGAAGGAACAGTCATTTCTAACAATCATTTTGTAAAAAGAGGGAAAGCTTTCTGCCCTAGTGACCAGGACAAATCTGTTCTCAGATAATTACTTTACAGTATCATTGGCATAAACTCCATCAGCCCAAAACACACAGTAACTTTTGCAAAGTTGCTAACATCCTGTCTCAGCAGTCTCAGTCTCTGAAGTAGACATGTTCAGCAAGGGAGAACTAATAGTTACTGCTTGCCAAAGACTATCTGAAAGCTAAACAAAGCATTTTGGACCAAATTATGGTAATAGTAAATGCTAAATGTCAGATTTGCTTTAACTATTATTTTTCTTATTATGAATAACAGTATCCCAAAATGAGTGTGTTTCTTTAATCTTGAGATGTCAAAGAACATTCACAATATGGTGCCATTAGTCAGCTCAGCTCTCCCAGCAGTACACTAGACCCCTGGAATTCCCAGGCAATTTAGTAAAATGTGCACCAATACTAAAAAACCGAAACAAAACAAAGCCACAAAATAAAACATCCCACCATACGACTGCTAATAAAAGTCAGCCTCTAGCTAGTGACCATTCACAAAGGGATTTGAAGTGAGCAAGCTTTCAATAAGGAATGATCCAAATTTCTACTGTGCAGGAAGCAGCATGTTTCAAAGCCAGTTACGGCACAAGTATCAAGTTTCTTCACAAGGTCAGGCAAAATAAACATGGCCTTAAAGACGAATGGCACTGTATTGTCATGATTCAATCTGAATCAGTCTGCTGAAGTTATAGACAGTGAAACTTTAAAATTAATACTTCGTTTCATCTAAGCTGTTCCTGAATAAGCCATTTAACTTTAAAAAGCACTGATGAAAGTTCTGAATTGCCTTTTCATAGAAAATTAAGGTTTTTCATCCCTTCCCTGGGGAAAAAAAAAGTAATTGCAGGGTTTATTTCCCTGTAATATTTTGTTGATTACCTCCACACATTCCAGTTTTTATTCTGTGAAAATCAGAGTGTGTGAGACTGTGAAACATTTTGATTTAGCTAAACCAACAGAAAATTATTGCATTTTTCATTTTTAAATTAAAATTAGAGTTCTGTATGCTACTGAAAAGGCTGTGAATGCTTTGAAACTTTTTTTAAAGAAAAACCTTTTCATAAATTAAAAATTACCACTTTAAATCACTTCCAGATAGAGATTGCTCTAATGCTGTAGCTTGGCAGGTTACAGGTTTTACAGACAAGCTATAAATCCTCCAAATAGACATCAATAATAGAAATAATTGCACAGTCTTTATAAAGCAGTATGAACAATTATACTGCAATATAAAAATCTATTTCCACTATAACCAGCGATGAATCAGATGCCCATTAATGAATAAAGGTTGTGAATCATCATCTTTTGAAGATTTAAGACTATGAAATGTAGCAGCTTCTTAAAATTGGCTCCCTAGCTTGTCTGTGTTAACAATTGCATGACCAGAGATGGTTAAGAAATAACTGGAGTTTTGGTTCAGTGACCTAACCTCGATATTTGTCTGATGTGCACCGAGGTTGTTTTGGTTTGGCTTTGAAATCCAGGCTTTTGAAATTGGCCAACTCCCAAGAACACGGTCCTTCTTGTAGTACATTGGGGAAGCACTGTGCTCTCTCTAGACTATACAATATCATACCTGTTAACAAGGCACTTTCACAAAGCAATAGGGCCTAGCTTAACACAACAGCATTTGTAGGCAGTTTCTTATTTTATCTGAAACAATTCACTCATCCATCAGTATGCAATTAAATGCGGTATGACTCAGATGGTAACATACTAGATTGGCTGCTGATGACTAATAAGGCAGGTCAACATCTATACATAGAACTATTTAGAGAAGTAATGGTGACTGGCAACTTCAGTTAGAGACAGTGACCGTGAGCACAGTGTATATGTTTTTAAGGATGTGTATTATACTTAATCCACTAACATAAGAAGACAAGATACACCATTAAGAGTTTCATATTGAATAATCACCATTTAGTATTGCTTGCTAATGTTTTGTACTTTATGATTGTTCTTTTCCCACTATATCAAATACATTCTTTCCTCACATGAGGACAAGTCTCTGTAAAATGAGTATCTAGTGCATATGCCTAAAAAAAATTTAGGCAATACATTATTTTTAACCTTATGCTTTCATAAGCATTGCATATGACATAAAGCAACACATCCTTTGCAAGAAGGAACATAGAGTTTACAAGTCCACAGAGACCAAAGGAAAAAGACAAGCATGCAAAGAAATACTTCAGTAATTTTTAAGTGAGCGCAGCAAGTTTATTTTTCAAGTCAGTGCGTGATTTTCTGTTACTTTGTTTTCCTTAATCAGTCCTGGCTTACACTACCCCTAGTGTAATTAAGATCACTAATTTAATGTCAAATTGAAATAGATTTTAAAAAGTCAATTTGTGCTTTCATCTTGGATACTAGCAAGTTAGCTGAATGTGAGCACAGTAGTTTTGAACTGTGTATGCAGGTTTTTGCTACAGTCTCCGAGTCATATGAGCTTCACAAACACTAAAAAAATCTGCTTAGATAGGCTGCCCATTCATACTTACTTGTTTTTGAGAGGATGGGATTTACTTTCATGGAGGTTTTTTTTTTTTTTTTTTTTTTTAAGTTTTTGGAGAAGGGACAGAAAATTGTAGTAAGACACAATTTAGAGGAGGATACAGCAATCTTTGAGCCTTAGTTTTTCTTCTTCTGAATTCTCAATGCACTAGTTATCTATTTTAATAGCTCTAATTTTGCCCCAAAAGGCTTAGCCAAAGAAATATATCTACACAGCTACATCAGAAATTTCCTGTTTTAGGGAAATGAAAGAACGATTTTTAGAATAAGTGTCAAAAAACACAGGAGGAAAGACAGACATCACTTTGAAGTTACATATATTAACAATAGAAATGACAAGCACAAGAAAAAAGGTAGATGGGGTTAACACATTCATTCTTCTTGTCATTTAAGGTTAAACAGAATAAGAACATGACTTCCCAATTATTGTTTTTCTTAATGCCTGTTCTTGCTTACTGGAAAATAAAGTGACTTCTAACAGTTATCTGTCAGTTAGATAGAACCACTTGCAGAGACTTTAAACAACATGAGTTAAGTGTTAGCCTTGCCTTTATGTCTAAGAACTGGCTTCCATCTAGGCCACCACTTCATGTTACAGTCCCGTCCATGACAGCAGTACTATGCTATAGATAGTTGCTCCAGAGAAATAACGTGCATCTACAACTTAGCAAGCAGACAATAGGATGTACATACATAAACTAGACATGGTCCAGCTGCAGCCGACTGACTATCCAAGCAAATTGTCCCCTTTTAGTGAGGCAATTTAATCCAGCAAAGTGCCAAATTACTACTATCTAGCTCTGGAGTTAGCTCAGGTACCTCTGCATTGTACTGCATGCTCTACAGCATCTCTGAGACTGGTCAAGTATTTAGATTGCTGATGAGAGAGCGTCCCATATCCGTCAAATCCTATAAGCCATGCAGGCTGTGAATACTGAGACTGACAATACTTCATGTTTCTCTAAAAAAATCTGCACTGTGTAAGAAAAGGCAGCTTGTCAAGTCACAAACACAAAATCCAACTGTAATTTCAGATGCTTCATATGTCCTTTCCATCAGGTTTGTATGAGTGAGTGTACAAAAACATTTGCAGTTCTTTCTGTAAGTTCAGCAATCACCCTGATCACCCAAAAGACATGTGAAAGAAGCCAGTTGGGAAAATTAACTGCCTTTCTTGCTGTTATCATTGCTTCTTTTCTTAATGCAGTACTGTAAACACAGCAGTCGTCTTAAACTCTCAGATACCAATGTTAGATGTTTTATTTCAAAAAAAGATTTGTAGTCAAGACAATTTTTCAAAGGTAAAAGTTCCTCTTTAAATGGTCCTCTCAAAAGATCAAATTCTTGGTATAACTAGATTAATTTTGCAGTTCTGCATATGAACAAGAAAATACCTTACGCCAAAGAAATTTCATTATTCCATTCTCAGGAAGAGGAAGCGGGACTTCCATAAGGCCTGTCTATGCCACTTAACAGAGTCTGAGCTAAGAGCTGTGAACTAGCAGCAGCGGACAGCACACCATCAGGATTCCCAGATTTTATCTGTTCCTAAAATGATCTGATCTCAGAAAGTTTTCCTCACATCTTCACCAGTTTCTCTTTCTGCCTTTGATTCCTTTTTAGGTATTTACAGTATATGTACTTTCTTGTACATTGCATATAGGGGGACAGCAGGACAACCATGGCAAGGGTCTCCAAGCTGCACACTTCCATAGCAGTCACAAATGGTCCTTAACAGGTGGTTTTCCCTGACTTTTTAATTACCAAAGCTATATGGTCTGCTGCCACTCAAAGATTCCATCCCATACCTGCACGTGTTTTATCTCACTCACATTTCACAGGCCCCTTATTTAAAGCACAATAATTTAAAAATACGTTATAAAGAAAATCATGTCATCAGTTTCTCCTGTAAACCGTTGGTTCTAGAGGCAACACATGGACTCACCCAGTTTCAGCACGCAGTAAAAAAGCTAAAGTTGAGATGTCCTAGAAGGATGGTAGAAAACAGTGAGATAATGTAATTCTTAAGTAGCAAATGTACATATCCTAGAAAAATGCTCTACAGCTCCTCCTCAGTTACTTACTGTGGCTCAAGATTGTAGGGTCTTTGCCCCACACAGTATGCTTTGTTTCTCAGTAAGGAAAGAGGAAGTAAAGACATTAGTTAGGATATTATTTCATTATAATAAAACTAACTGACTTAGTTTGGCATCCAACCATGTTTGAAGCCTGCCAGTAAGGGAAGAATTGGGGCAAAGTCTTCATACATGCCCCAACATCAGGAGTTTCAACTTCTGGAAGGCACTGTGTGCCAGACACTTATTCAGAGCAGAATGTGCACACGGTTATTCACAGTGTTTCCAAAGGACATATTTCTGGGCTGATGCAGTAAGCCTTTAGTCTTCCACGAGACTGGATAGTTTAGAGGATTCATGCATTTTCCATTAGTAATCCTACTTGAGATATTGAAATAGAGTCACATATCCATAAATTTACTTCACCACTTCAGCACAAAGTGTTGATAAAGGAGACATATCTGCCTCTTACATATGAGGAAGATAAGCAGAGGTTAACTAGATTTTAATTTTATGCAAGCCTCACCTGAAGAAGATAGCTCAGAATACCAGAGGATACCAGAAGTCATTTGTTTATCCCACTGTATACACTTCATATATTTTTCTTACTATTAACTACCCTAGTTAATAGTGCTTCCTTGAATCTCTTTTCCACATGGTTTCTACCACCCTTAACAGTAATACAAAAATAGCCCATTCGTAAGGTAAAGGTTTAGAACCAATGAGCTAAGCCTTTGCTTTCATTTCATCAGCTCAAAACTTCTGTATATCAGATCACATTGTTCCAGCTGAGATCCTAATGAGCTAGAATTTCTCATTTTGGTGGCCCCTAAATTCTATTTATGGAGTTCTTTCCAACAATGAATTCATCTGTTCAGAAAACAAGGTCTGACTGTGCTCAAAAATAAGTTATAATGAGCCATGTCAGCAACTACTAGATAAAGGTAGTGCTGAAAGAGGGAAATGAATACTTCAAGCTCATTTATGATTTATGAGTTCAGGGTTGAAATGGAAGTGGCACATAATAATGAACAATGGAAATACCTCTTGTTTGGAGAGCAAGGATGAATAGAACTTTGGGCTTGAATAGCTTATTAATAGGTTATTGATCTAAGCTATTTCTGCTACCAAAAAAAAAGCAAAGTTCAAGAACTGGTCAGCAATAAACAAAAATACGCTCTATCAGCCAATAGCTACAATACTTCTGCATGGCCATAAGAACATAGACCTATAATTATCAGAGTCATGGGTATTGCACATCTAAAACTACAACTCTTTTGCAGTTAGAATGTACACATCCAGGAGTTTCACACTCTTACTCCTTCCAAGTTTTTCAAGGAGAGGTCAAGTGGCTCTGGACTGAGTCCAAGGACGTTATGGCAGTGAAATCTTATGTGATCTCAAGGGAGAGCACAACAGTGCATTTTCTACTCCAGGCCAGGGAATCAAAAATCCCATGATTTTTTAGAGGTGGACATGTGTGTATTTTCTACGCTACTGGTTTCATCCGCAGCCACAGCTCAGAGGATAATGATCTTACTGACCAGAGCCTCAAGAGATCTGACTTCAGAGGCAATGCCTACATCACTGACATGTTTTATTTTAATTCAATGCCGTCTTGAAAATCAGAGCCAGACTTTCACATATTCCTAAGGAACATGTCAGAAACATGCAGTCATGCCTCTAAGTTCATAGGAAAGCTCTTGAAGGGGCTAGGATTTCATCTAGTCAAGTACAGAAAACCTCTTTAAGTAAAAATAAAAGTTTAAATGGATGCACGTTCATACCTCTCCTTTCTCTCATCACATTTTCATGTTACAAAAATATATTTAAAGTAGCAAGATCCTTGCACTCATGACTGTCTAGGATACTAGCTTGCCTACAGTTCTTGTTTTCATCTGTAGATCAAATGAGGGGTTTTAGATACACATATATAATACATAAAGTTGCATAAATCAGTTGGTCTGGTGAATACTACAACCTGTTTCAAATGTATTTAGTAATTGTTACATTTTTATCTAGATACGTAAACTCCTGCAACAGTTTACAGTTTTTACAAAAGTTGTTTGATCACAGCTAATTAATTTGCTAGTTTTTGATAAAGAGGTACCAGCAATTATGCTGAGATCATGCTACCAATAGTTTGCATAAATTAGCAATTTCAACTCAAGTATGAAAAATGAATTATCACTTAGCTGCATTTCATTCAGTGGTATCTACCCAAATTCCTACATAAGCACACTCTTACCCTACATGGAAAAGAAAGGAGTCAGTATTGTGGGTGCTTCCTTTTTTTCCAATCAATACACATTGCCAATTAATTTATTCTCAGCTCCAGTTCCCAAGACACAAAACTTTACAAGTAACCATTCTCCTGCATGTGTGGTTCCACTGCCGCAACACAAGCGCACTAGTGTTTGAGGAATAAGGACTGAGGTACAGCTGCACCAATCTACACCTCTGAAGTTTTAAGGAAATACAAGTTTTTGTTTTGGTACAACATTGGCATTTTGCCATAAGAACATAAAGTAAGGGCAGGTTCACCTGTTGCTACATTTACTGGGTTGCATTATTTCTATTGCTCTAATTAGACGTCAGAACTTTACAATTCCTAACTTCTTCAAAAATGTGCAACAAAGTAATAGAAAATTCTTACACTAAGGTGAAAAAGGATCTATTACATCTGTAATGTGAAAGTTTTTCAACTCTTTCAGCAACAGAAGTTTCACAGGAGATTGTTTTCATCAGCAGGATGAATAAAAGATGAGTTCACAGGTGAATAAGGTAGAAATATTTATTACTAGCATTCACTGAAAATGACACTAGCATGCCTCTAAAAGCCAGACTGGGGAAAAACAAAAACAAACAAACAAACAAAAAACAACCAACAAACCCATACATTTAAAAAATTAACTAGCACTCCAGAAAAGGAAATGAAGATAACCCAGTACGCCTACTTTTATGGCAAGTGGTTGAAAAACCACACTGAAATTGAATTCCCTTTTTCTTTTTGTAACATAGTTGCAAAAGGGCAGCAATGTCACATTGTTTTTGTGCGTTTTACAAAGAGTTCTACACTCTCTTCTGTATATGTCACCAGAGAAACTTTTGGACTATCAACTAATGCGATCTGTTCTCCTGTAGCCAGATTTTAAAGACATGGGGCTTACTTTAAACAAAGTCATAATAAAAATAATTAACTTTTTCAGCAGCATTAGGCACATTTTTCAAAAAAGGATCAAGGTCACTTGGGAATTTACTCTCTACTGTTATCATAGTTTAAAAAAATACATTGATTATCTCTTATTCATAAACACAGCTCTGCAAATGAAAGATCCTACGTACATGCCTTAGGAATTCATAGGGGATATCACAGCAAAGAAAACAACTGGCAAACAGTAAGTTTCTTAATGCATGGCAACATCAGAATTAGGGACGGATGCGTAGCTTTTATTTGCTTTACATATGCTTGCAAACAGTGAGAGATAACTATTTTGTTTTGTTTAAAGTAAGATGGTGCAACATGAACCCCAACCCTGGAACATTTTAATCATGACCTAGTTTCTCTGAAAATCTAGCCAGATTACTAGATTTCACTTTTAATAGAGAGAGAGCACAGCAAAGATCTGATTAGCAAATATATCAAACAGGTTTGATGCCGGAACCTGACCCAAACCCATGTGTGGAGCAAGTCCATGGAGGATCAACGCTGTAACCCAAACACCGCAGCTTTATTCCGCCCCACTACCGCCCATCGTTTTAAGCTTTCAGTTGAGTTGCCAGTATTTCCAGGTACCTTACTTTCATGATAAGTGGTTAGAAACAGAGACTCAAACATACCTCAGGTTGAAGTTTGGGATTAAACAGAAGGTAAAGTTGGTCTAATAGGAGGATGCATTACTTTCATCTGTGATAACAAAGATGACAAAGCAATTATTCTTTATCACCCAGCCCTTCAGATCTTTGATATTTGCTGTGCTACACTACAATGTTGTAACAGCAGCAAACAGCTGAAAAAGCTTTTCTGTAAATGCTTGTAGGATCACTCACGTACGCACCTGGCTGAAAGCACATCCTGTCACACTCTAGAACTCCCTCACCTGCTGCATGGAAGAAAGCCACATCCCCCTGCTCATATTGCTCTTAAAAAAAAAAAAAAGCAAAAAAAAAGCAAAAAAAAAAAAGCGATGTTGCCCCTTTTTCTTGAAGTAGTTGCCCAGAAAAATAAACAGAAAACAAAACACCATGGAGCAATGGGAAAAGAGAGAGAGAGGTGGGGGGGTGGAAAGAGCAATAGCAAGAATACATGAGATGCAAGTTTTGATAAGCAGCATCCAGTGCAGGCAACTTTGTCCAGAAGAAAGAACTGCAGATAAAAGCAAAAATAAAACAACAAGAAAATAAAAAGGGGGGGGGGGGGGGAGGAGGGAGGGAGCAACAACCCCTTCCACCACTCAACAAACCAAACAGTGATTTATTCCTCAAACCCTTATCTTATTCAAGAATCCCTGCTGACAACAAGGTTGAACCAAGATCTCTGTGAATGTCTAGGCTGAACAGTAGATCTCACATCAGCAAGTTCCTCCAGGAGCATTTCAGTGTAATTTCTGGACTAGAAGTTTGTCCAAACCAAAACAACTTAACCTAAGCATAGCACAGCCATGGGCAGCCGTGGCCACCTGCAGCTTCTGAGCTGCACGACAGCAGGCGCTAGACACTCAGTAAATGGTTGAACAAAGATTTCCTCAGCTTAGGAAGCAACTTTTCCTCTTGTGCAATTGAAGACTCTTCAGGAAATTCAGACAGGTGTGTCTTGGCTTCACTTTCATGTTCTTGTACCTAGCAGTGCCAGGACAAAGAGACTGTTTTCCACAAAGCTTAACCACTTTGGGTACTTGGGCCATTAAAACTTGGTTTTGGCAAAGAATTAAAGTTAATCAAACTCTTGCTACAATTACCCAGTTCATAAGTTGGAATTACTAATAAATCATTTAGAATTCTTAAGACGTGCGTAGGTGATCGGTGGGATCTCCGTTTTTCTGTAGCACCTGAAATTTATCTCATGAACATATGTATAATAGCAAAGAGAGACTGAAGTCATAACAGCTCTCCTTTTGTAAAACTCAGGTGCCATCTTCTGGCCAACCTCAGTTCGTTCCGCAGGTATGAAATCAACGATTTATTCAGTAAAGCACTGAAATTGAAATCCTTTTTGTTAAGAAAACCACCACAGAACCATGGACCATGAAGTAGTGATATAAGAGCCACCTCAAAGCAACAAAGACCACTTCAGAGAGCGCGAAACAAAGCACACTGAACAAAACCAGAAAAGAGCACGTCAAAGGCTCCACCATCGGAGCTCAGGCCCCCCCGAGCTGACAGTAAGCTGCTGCTTTCTAATGCGCTTCAGTAGCCTACAGCCAGGAAGAACTGCTTCCACAGCTAGCACCTTTTGGCTGATTTGAGAGAAGTACGAAGTCAGAGTCTGAGCTAACCAATGCACTCTAGAACAAGTCCCCATAGGATTGGCTCCAAAATTTCAGCCGAGAGGCGTGAGAAGTATGCTTTATGACCCACTTATCTGCTGCCTAGGGTTCCAGCACCCTTTTAAGCATTGTTCGTTGACCACATTTTTCCCCTCTGCATTGTTTCTAATACAAAAAAGCTCGGCAGAGGGCAAAAACCATCCTTTTTTTCTCTTTAAGAAATGAGAAGTGCCCAGTTAAGTTGCCTTAACCCAAATATAAACCATTTCTGCTTCCTTTCCACAACTGCTTGGCTCCCAGTTATCTTTTTCCTTTAAGTTGTTAAAGAGCTTCAGTCAAACCATTGAGTCTCTGATAGCGCCGGCCCAAAGAAGCCAAACTCATATAGACGTCCCATGGCTTGTTAGCACAGTGCTGTGGTGCAGGCCAATGGGCTGTAAAGTCCCTGAGCAGCAATTAACTAATGCAGTAAGACCAACTCTTACCTGCCTGACAACTGGAGTGATCCGACAGTAGCAGTTCAAACTGGTTCTTCAGGAAAGACAAAGTTTTAGTAAAATTTCAAGTGTTTTATTTGACAACAATACTTCTTTGAAGGTTGACCTCTCTGCAGCAGATATAAAGAAGGAAAACCCTTTTTTTTCTTCAGGTCACACCATGCTTTGTAACCCCTAGAGAAACACATGCCTTGGACTTTTCTACTTTCTACTGAAGTATTAAGCCTGTGGCAGTAAAGAGCACACACCACCAGTGTGACCAACTGACATCTAACACAGCCACAAGGCATGCACAGTTCTACGTTCAGTTCTCAGTGCAATTGTATCTCTGAACAGAGAACCTCTGTTCAACTAAAACAATACCAAAAAACTCATCCTCAAAGCTTAGACAAATACCTTCTTTCAGAAGAAAAAAAAAAAAGAAAAAAGAAAAATATATCTGTTCCAAGTAATTGTCTTTTCTCTTTACCCCCCCCCCCCCCCAAAAAAAAAAAAGACAAACACTTGGAATTAATGGAAATAAAGTTAAACCTCAAAGACTAAGTACATGAACACTTGCCTTGCTACTGGTCTGTTGTAATTTGAAGATTTAATCAATGTTTCTATAGATGTTGTATTTGTAGGGGGTTTTGCATTTTTTTTTAAGACAATTACAACACACACTTGATGTGCATGTTACAACGATGTTTTAACTGCTGATGAACACATATGTGCATGTAAGCCTATCAAAGTTAAAATATTTTTACGTAGATTGTCAAATTAACTGAAACACAATTTGGATATTTTGGCCAGCGAACTTGTGCTCCCTCTGCTGACTGGTTAATTTAGTGGAACCTCAATAGTATCAAGATGTCCTTACTTTTATGGATTAACAATTATTTCCATTGTGGGAAAACTGCAGAGCTACAAACACTTAAGCAAACTCACAATGCCTACTCAAACTATTTACTTTTACCCTAGCTTGAATATTTATGCTCTCTGACCTAGGATCTGGCACCTTTTCATATGAGTGTTCAGCAGAAAGAATGCCAAATTCCAATACAGCAAAACATTAAGTCTTTCATCCATTTACTGAAGATTAGTTTTGAGTGGGAAATGATTATTTTTACTTACAAAAACAGTGATCCCCCTCACTATTTACGAAGAAGTTACAAAAAAAAAAAAAAAAAAAAAAAAAAAAAGACCCCCTCCAAAACTCCAAATACGTTATGGAGGTCTAAATACTTAAATGGAAATAAGCATCATAATTTAGGAACATGGAATAAGAGCTCTGGAGAAAGAACAAAGTGATAAAGTTGTATTTCAACCCAAGGTTTAAGTTCTAGGGAAGAAAAGCATGTTTTTTTCTAGTATTTACACCAGTGCTTAACCTCAGATGTTTTACTTAAGAACCATAATGCCCATAATACCACGTTTTGAGGCACAGAATTTGTGTGACTGTGTTTTAGACTATTGCTTCTCTGGACTGCTATGGAAATAAAAAACCGAACACCAAGCAGAACTATCTAACCTAAACCAAACAGACTGCCTGCAAAGACATTTATTCCAACATATCTTCAATATTGCAGGACTTGCATCTAAACGTACTATGAAATCTTCACATCATTGTGCTTGTAGGAGCAGATTAATGCATTTAGTTTGCTCATTTAAACATTGTTGATTCTCCAAGTCACAAAATACTACTTTTATTAATGCCTATTAGCTGTGTTTGCAGTTAGAGATGAAAACTTCTATGATCCAGACCAAACGTGTAGAATCATTATTTTCCTTACCACAGGTATGGATAGGTTGCTTTCATTGGCCTGCAAAAAATTCCAGGGAGCACACAGTTATATCCATGATTTGCATTTAAATAATAATAATAAAAAAAACCCCCAACAAACCTCTAACTAGTTTAACGCTATCCTTTTCCACTATAGGATAATTATAGTGTTACATGCTAAACTGAGCAAAACTAACATGAAATTAGAAATAGTCCCCTTCTTACTGTGGAACGTATTCCCCAAAACAATCATTATCAATTTGCAGTTGCAGTGACCTACATCCAATAATGTAACACTTCATGACATAGTGCCACAATGACTCTTTCAAAAGACAACATAGATTTCAGCGCTGGGTGGTGAAAAAAACAAATGAGCTTATTTTTATTTTATGACTATATACTAGCTCATCTGCTACATTACTTTTGCAGTTGCAGGTTTGCTCTACATCAAATTTTTTCTAGGTTACCTTCATAAAAAAATGTCACTTCCTATCAGCTCTAATATGGTTTAGCCCCTTTGTTCCTCTAGCTACACTGTTATTTCTCTATTAAGAGGTAGTCTAGAAATGCATTCTCTTGCTGCTTTACGTCTAAATTTCAAGCAATGAAGCATGTAACTAATCACACGAAAGGATTTGTAAGAACAAACGGAAACAGCCCACTTGGAGCCAAAAGGATTTAGGAATGCTGCTGAAGGGCTCACCCAATCGCCTCGTAGCAGACCAGCACCCTCCTGAGGTTAACACAGGGCCTGACCTTCATCCTTTGCCTTTTGCTGGCAGATGAAGTCTCAGTCTCCACAGTACCAGCCCCAAGGATGAGGGCACACCTTAGAGTAAATTGGACCCAAGCAACAAGAATTTCAGCAGCCTCTGTAACATCCTGCACATGTCATAAAGTCTTCCTGCAGTCCCTGTCACCAAGATTTAAGTGTCAGATTTCTTGAGGCAATCCTGTTTTGTTGATATCAAGGCGAAAAATGGGGCACCTGCCTCCAGGTTGAATTGCTGGCTGTACTCCAATATGTACTAGATTAAAAAAACTTGAGTAAATTCGTTTTCCAGAACAGAGCTTTTTTTCAGGATGCATTCAGTGATTGCAATTGTAGCACTGACTTACAGGTCAATCCTGGATTGTCAAAAACATGACTATTTTTTAAACAGCTTTAGTTTCCTTCTAGTCAATCTTCAAAACAAATTATTTAAATGCCTGAAAAAGCACTGAGAATTTTTATCTGGAGGAAAAGTATACAAAAAGCCCCAAATCTACAACTGCTACTGGTTTATGCCCCAAGATCTCATCTACTTAAGATCTTGAGACAAATTTAAGTACTTTTTCCATCTGCTAAAATGCAGAAGGATAACACTTGTATTTTAAGTGAAATTCAGAAAAAAACCCCAATATTTTTATCTGCTCTGCTGCACCCACACAAGTTCTTACTCAGTAGCAACAGCAGTAAACAGTCCTGTATTCCCAGCACACATATTCTTGCAGGCAACAGTTACTGATGTGCATAAACAAGGAAGAGTCACTAGAGAACACCATATGTGAAATTTAAGAAAATACAGCTAATTTGCAGGCTTGGATTGGCACTCTAGAAAGCACAGTATAAAAGAAAACCATTGTAAAATACACAAAAGTATATGTTCAGAGATTAGACCATACATTAGAGAAAACAAATCTGCACCTATAAAGAAAACCTGATGTCCAAAGGCAAGAATAAGAGTAAAATAAAGAGTAAACATATTTTGGTGAAATATCAGCACTGTTATTTCTCTCTCCTAAGTTAAATCTGAAGAGAAAGGTGCTCTCTCTTTTGCTGTATTTACATTTAGCTGATTTTTTGAACTTCTGGACCTGTCAAACTTCATTTAAATTACAGTTGGTGGCTGTGATGCACAGCACTTTGTAGATCAGTACTTAAGTAAAGGGTGTATTCTTTAAGCAAGTTAGACACTTAAATGCGTAAGTCTAGTATGGTTAACTCCTAAACAGGGAATTGTGAAGTCCCTCACGTGTGTTTGAGCTGTAAGTTGTCACACAAGTCCATACACAGAGTTAAGAGAATATGCATTCACACTTCAAAACAATTGCGGAAGAAAATATTGTTTTGTTTCCTAGCTTAAGAAAAAAAAAAAAAAAGGGGGAAAAATGTCTGACAATCCCAGGGCCCTTTGAACAGCCTTCTTTAGTGTTGTCTTCACATATACAAGACAATTTGTTAAAGTATCCAACACCGTTACATCAAATAAAGGTTTGGTAGTTTATTTATTTAATTCAGTTACAGTCCTTCAATAGGATGCTACTCATTTTCCACAAGAGAGGAGCCTTTCTTACACTCCATGCAGCTACAGGTATTATGCATCTCTCTATTAAATTGTACCAGTCTCAGTGAAATTTGTCTCATTTGTTCATTTGGAAGGTTTTACCAGTGGTTCCCATGGAATCAGAACTGGGTCAGCAATCTTTAGTTCAGTTACATTTTAGTGAACTTTTATCAAAACTTTTTTTCTTCAGTGCATACAGACCTGGAAACCCAGGGAACTTTCACCAAACTCGCTTCTAGAAAGTTATTTTCAAGACTAGTAAGTAACAGAAAGATTTAGGAACTTCCAGATCATAACACTGGTAACAGCTTGACTATCAGAGAAAAACAGTAATGGTTTCAGTATCAAAGTCAGCTAGTGGTACAGAACAGCAGCAGGGCAAGTCTCTATTCATTGTTTCTGTAGTAATTTTCAATTGTTTCCGAATTAAAATACACCACAGTAACTGTGATATCATCTCTGTACATTCTCGCAAGGTCTTCAGGCAGTGTCAGCATTGCAGCAAGTTTCTCTTGGTCTACCTCCCCATACTCATTACTTCCAATTGCATGCCTTATTAAATGAGTAGCTACGTTCTGGTCAAGTGAGGCAATGCCTCTGTTTTTCCTCTGAAGTAACAAGCTGTGCATATAACCCAAATTAACTGGTTTCTCCAAAGCCAGTTGTGGTTTCTGCACATGAAGCTCTGTAAGTTGTCCAGCAACAAGTTTTACTACCTTCTCATTACTTAGCATCTCCCATAGTCCATCTGAAGCAATAACCAGAAACTTATCCTTGCTTCTTAATTTGTGGTATGTGACTTCAGGCTCTGCAGTTAAATAAGGGGGTGTATGGTAGTTTGGAGGAACGTACTGATAAATATTTAAAGCCTCAACATCACAGCTATTCTCGAGAACACTGTGTTGCAATTCTTTACTCCATTTTAATTGCACGTCTCCAAAAGCTCTGGAGGGCATAAGAATCCCCAGTAATCTGTCATTCACAAATAGGGTTTTCTCCTCAGATCTAGGATGTTCTCTCTTCAGTCTTCTAATTTCAAATTCATCGAAGGCATTGTGGTCTCGGGTTAGAGGGAGAGTAGACCACGTTCCATCTTCTTCATGAACCCCGAGAACTGCTCTGCAATCACCAGTATTTGCAACATGTAAGTGAACACCATCAATGTGAGCTACACAGGCTGTTGCACCAGAAAAAGCTACTTGAAGGGCAATATTTCTCATCAATTCATTTTCCTGGGGAGCCTGAACTTCCAGTGATATGTCAGAGTCTAACCTTTTGAATGCACATATCATGGCTTCTTCCAAACTA
The DNA here is from genome assembly GCF_030463565.1 of Pelecanus crispus. Lineage (NCBI taxonomy): Eukaryota > Metazoa > Chordata > Aves > Pelecaniformes > Pelecanidae > Pelecanus > Pelecanus crispus. The sequence goes on from NC_134650.1 coordinate 38,201,241, forward strand.
AATCCTGGCTCAGTGTCTAGGTCCAGTAAATGTTGCCAGTAAACCCGGAGGTTTTCAAAATACTGTGAAGCTATTTCTCGATACTCTACATCATTTGGATGCTTGTGCCACTGCAGAATAGGCAGAACTGGCTTCATGCACTCCACAGCAAGCTCGATCTCTTCCAAGGTCTGCCGAGACATGAGAGAAACCGCTATATAATGAAGTAGTCTCTCACTTACTGCCTGAGCACACGCAGAACCTGCATGACCATCGAAGACTCCAAACATCATCCCTTTGGTCTGCAAGCAAGTGGCTGCACTTCTGCGGTCTTCAATAGGGGTGTTGGATGCCAACTGGTTACTTTCAAACCTCAACACAGAATTTACATTTTTACCATTCAAATCCAGTATTTTATGGGATAATTCACCTGCTCTGAGTATGTCATTGATTTGTGATGGAGACAACTGGAAAGAGAAATGTTCTTCTTCGGTGGAAGTGTGTCGGAATGCTTTTTTTAAGGAGAAAGTATTGTCTAAGCTGCAGCTCCCAGCAGGGTAGGGGTGTGTTTTGGAGAAAACAAGCTTCCATTTTATCTTGTTTCTATTTGGGATACAGATGGAGTACAAACGCCCTTTTCCTTGTAAGACAATGCTGTTTCTTGCTGAGCTTAAGATCCAGGATGATACAGTGCTTGACATCATAAGTCACTCCACAAATAGGAGCACCTTCCTGGAGTAACACAGAATGTCCTTACAGCCTGGAATGTAAGAATAGGAAAGGTATAACATTTAGAAGGTTCACAAGAAGCTTTCTATATAGCAATACAAAAGCAAGTCTAGAGCTCACAGAAATATTCAGAACTCTTTTCCAAAAAGAACTGCTATCGATAGAAGCATCTTAAAAGTGATACAATTCCCATCACTTAATTATAACCTTGGTGAATTTAGCTTAGGATATGACTGCCTCTCTCCAGTTAACTCATCAGAAAAATTAATTTTTACTTTCCAGCCATGTTTCTCCTCTTTGTGGCAAGGCTAAGAAGAAATTCCAACATTACAAGAAATGTAATCATAAACTGTTCAGCGAAAGGCCTTGTCTAACATGACACAGAACAAACAGATCCAACGAGTTGGAAAATAGGAATGCAAGTGACAATTAATGCACAACTTTAAAAAAAGCCTGCTAGAGTACAACTCTATTAATACACTCTAAATATCAAAACCGACAGAAGATCAGTACTCAAACCCTACAGAAAAACTCCAAATATTTGAAAGAAGTGGAAAATTAATGATTTCTATGCATTGCCATGATCCTCACACCTAGAACAAGCTAGTCTACATCTCCAATTCTGTTCCAGCTTATAAGCTTGACTCTTTTTTTACCTTCAAGGTCTTAACCAACCTTCACACAGGTAGGATTTTTTTTGTGCAGCTGAAGGCAGATTCTACTTCTGGTTAGTTAACGCGTTTATCACGGCATTGTGCACTTTGATGCATTGAAAGTTATAGCACAGTTACATTGACAACTTTTACAGGTTTACAATTTGGCTTGTTCATTTGGAGTGCAATTGGAACAAGCAGCTGTAAAGAGCTCTGCTGCCAAAAGTGCTAAAACCTAGGGCACCCAAACAGCTGAATTCTTCAGTTGCCACAGGGGAGGTCCATCATATTGTCCCCTACTTTAAATAAGGTATTCATCTGTGTGAAATTGCTAAGTACAACCAGATGCTTACTCCACAACACAATTTTGCCCCATGGATTTCAAAAGCCAACTGTATAATAACACCACAAGCACAATTACTCCCAACAGATCATGCCAGCAGCTGGTTAGAACAGTATAGTTTTCTGTGAGCTCTGAACCACTTTCAGGCAGCCTGTACCACTGTGTGGTCTAGGTCTCAGGCCAAAGATGCTACATACTACTGCAGTATTGTTTTTTCTTTTTAGCAGGGCATTTCATGAGAAATAACAAGAAGCCAGCCTGGCCAGATGCATAAAAATTGTTCAAAGAATCAGCAGAAGCTAAAAACAAGCTTGAACTATTATAAACAAAAGGCCTACTGATACAACCCAAAGACTTTACTGCAATCCCATTTGGAAAACAAAAGCAATGCGTCACGAAACATTTCTGAAGCATACCACCCATGCTTAACAACAGAAAAGAGCAGACAAGCCCCTACCAACAAGGACTCCACCACTGTAACTCTGGGACAGGCAAAGACACAGAATAATGTTACTGTTGATGTCAGGAGAGCAGGTGGAAAAGGCAATGCCAGTTCATTGCTTGAGGCTTGCCTGCAGTCTCCTGGGACACTGGCATCTCCCAACACAACTTACACCTTTCGTTGTACCGCAGAGAGAACACAACCAAAAATAAAGCTAACGGGAAGACAGCCAATACTGCTAACTCCAGCACCAGATAAACCCAAAAAGCACCAACAGTGCAAGACAAGCCTTTGCTAACCTTTCTCAGGCCATTGCCATTCCCCATCCCATTTTTCCTTCTTTCCCTTCACATCCTTCTGAACCACATGAGATCGAAACAATAACAACCTTCGTGTTCTTGACTCAAAAAGCTGAGCGTTTTAAACAAACTTACCCTGTTCACATCAGCTGGCTGACAGACACAGCAAGGTGGTGTTTTTTTTCCTAGCAGCAGAATTGCCTAATACCATTTAGACACGCGCCTGCCCGAGGTCAGGTAGCATTGATCAGTCCTGAAGCACATTTCTGAACCACCCCTACTCACTGCCCGTAGCTACGCTTTTCACATCCTCAGGTTCCTACCCAGTCACAGTGTGTGGACTCCACTCCTTCCGCCCAGGACACCCACCCGCACCCGTCAGCCACTCGAGCAGAAGCCACGTCAATGCACGGTAGCAGCGCTAATAAAAGCAACGTGCCAAAGAGCTTTATGTAAGAGCCAGTTACACCAACCTTACGCTCCCTGCGCGGCACACCTACCGCTTCAGCGCCAGAGGCCCCACTTCCTCATCAAGTGCATTAGCGCAATCACTGAAACCCCCCATGCCCCTGCAACGCAGCCTGCTTGCTGCTGGCGAGTCAGAGTACGCACCGGGGACTCACAGGAGGGGAGCGCCCGCTTTTTCCAATAAAATAACCGAGATCCGTTACATTTAGTTTCACATGCGCCCCCGTATTTGCCCCACGCACGCTCCCGACACAGGCCACAGACCCTCGTAGCACCCAGCCCTTATCCCACGCGCGGACCCCGACCCCACTACCCCCCCAAGCTCCCCACTCCCCTGCCCCGCACCACCCCCTCACCCCGCCCCACACGCCCCCACCCCCCAAGCTCCCCACTCCCCAGCCCCTGCCCCGCACCACCCCCTCACCCCACACGCCCCCACCCCCCCAAGCTCCCCACTCCCCAGCCCCTGCCCCGCACCACCCCCTCACCCTGCCCCACACCCTCACACCCCCCAAGCTCCCCACTCCCCTGCCCCTCACCACCCCCTCACTCTGCCCCACACCCCCACACCCCCCCCAAGCTCCCCACTCCCCTGCCCCGCACCACCCCCTCACCCTGCCCCACACGCCCCCACCCCCCCAAGCTCCCCACTCCCCTGCCCCGCACCACCCCCTCACCCCGCCCCACACGCCCCCACCCCCCCAAGCTCCCCACTCCCCTGCCCCGCCCCACCCCCCCACCCTGCCCCACACGCCCCCACCCCCCCAAGCTCCCCACTCCCCTGCCCCGCCCCACCCCCTCACCCTGCCCCACACGCCCCCACCCCCCCAAGCTCCCCACTCCCCTGCCCCGCACCACCCCCTCACCCCGCCCCACCCCCCCCCAAGCTCCCCACGCCCCTGCCCCGCACCACCCCCTCACCCTGCCCCACACCCCCACACCCCCCCCAAGCTCCCCACTCCCCTGCCCCGCACCACCCCCTCACCCCGCCCCACACGCCCCCACCCCCCCAAGCTCCCCACTCCCCTGCCCCGCACCACCCCCTCACCCTGCCCCACACGCCCCCACCCCCCCAAGCTCCCCACTCCCCTGCCCCGCACCACCCCCTCACCCCGCCCCACCCCCCCCCAAGCTCCCCACTCCCCTGCCCCGCCCCACCCCCTCACCCTGCCCCACACGCCCCCACCCCCCCAAGCTCCCCACTCCCCTGCCCCGCACCACCCCCTCACCCCGCCCCACCCCCCCCCAAGCTCCCCACGCCCCTGCCCCGCACCACCCCCTCACCCTGCCCCACACCCCCACACCCCCCCCAAGCTCCCCACTCCCCTGCCCCGCACCACCCCCTCACCCCGCCCCACACGCCCCCACCCCCCCAAGCTCCCCACTCCCCTGCCCCGCCCCACCCCCTCACCCTGCCCCACACGCCCCCACCCCCCCAAGCTCCCCACTCCCCTGCCCCGCACCACCCCCTCACCCCGCCCCACCCCCCCCCAAGCTCCCCACGCCCCTGCCCCGCACCACCCCCTCACCGTGCCCCACACACCCCCCAAGCTCCCCACTCCCCTGCCCCGCACCACCCCCTCACCCCCCCAAGCTCCCCACTCCCCTGCCCCGCACCACCCCCTCACCCCGCCCCACACGCCCCCACCCCCCCAAGCTCCCACCCGCCGCTCCCAGCCCCCACCCCGCACACGCCCCCGCGGGCCTCTCCCCGCGGAGCCGCCCCACGGCCTAGGAAGCCGCCCCCGCGGCTCCGTCCTCCCGCTGCCGCCAGGGCTGCCCCTCCAGCAGGCTCGTCACGTCAGGCCCGGCTCCGCTCCCCCCGTCCCGCGGCACCGCCGCCCGCCCGCCCTCCTCAGCCTGCGCCACGGCGGAAGGGCCGGCGGCCGCCGCCCAGGCGAGCCCCCGCGGCCGGCGCTGCCCCGCGCGGCTCACCCGGCGGCGGCCGGAGCGCCCGCCCCTCCGCCACCGCCACCGCCACCGGCGGCGCCCTCCTCCCGGCCCCGCGCGCACCCACCGGCCGCAGCAGCCGCCACGCGACCCCCGCCGCCTGCAGGTTCCGGGCTCGCCGGCGCGGCGCGGGCGGCGGGCGCTGACTGACAGCCCCGCCGCCCAATCCGCGCCTCCGACGCCGGAGCCGCCCTCGGCGCCCCGCCTCCAGCAACTGCCGCGCCGTGGGGCGGCGCGCGGGTTCCTGTCAGGACGCGGCGGGACGGGCGGCGGGACGGGCGGAGGGCGGGGAGCCGAGCCCGGCCTCCCCCGCCCCCCTCCGCCATGTTCTCCTCAGCGCCCGCCTTTGCCCGCAGCGCCTTCTCCGCCGGCAGGCTCGGCGACAGCTGCGGAGGGGCGAGGCAGAGCTTGCTCCGGGGCTGCCGCCGGGCCCAGGGGCGAGGGGAGATCCCCAGGGCGGGGCCCGGAGCCAGCCCGCCCGCCCGCCCGCCCGCTCGCCAGCCCGCCCGCCCGCCCGCTCGCCAGCCCGCCCGCTCGCCAGCCCGCTTGCCAGCCCGCTTCACCTCAGCTGCCCCGCACTCGGTCGATAGAGCCGTGCCCTGGGCTGCCTCACAGCGCGGATGAGGTGCTGAGGGAGGGTGAGGCGGCCTCTGCCCTGCGCTTCTCGCTTTCCTTCGTGTTTTTAAGCAGGATAATAACGTGAGCAATAAAAGCAAGCAGATGAGATGCGTTAGAAAATAAAGCATCGGCAAGATTTTCTTTTCCCCCATTAACAAAGTTCAAAAAACCTTATTCTCTTGAGGGAGCGCACTTAGAATTTTTGTTTGTTTGTTTGTTAGTTTTTAAAATACCATTCTACACCCTTCAGTGCTGAGGCCACCAGCTGATGAGGCTCAAAATCACAAAGCCCTTTTGAAAATCATAGGCCATATAAGTTACGGAGAACAAAAATTAAGGGCTCATTTTGCAGGCTCTCCGTCTTTTTTGTTTCATGTGTCTGCTTGTCTTGGTTAAAATTTCTACTGAGTGGTTTTATACTGTGTAACAAGACAAGGAATGGGCCCAAAGTGCATGGTGGTTAATAAGTAGTTATTGTGCATTATGGCTTGGTTACTAAGCAGTCCTCGCTTTAACCTGCAATAGTGATTTTACAAAAACAGAGGCTTACAAGTCACAAGAGCCTTTTACACAAGAGCATATTACCAGTGCATTTTTTATCCTCCTCGCTTCTTGTATTGAAGCATGTTTCATTTAAATAATGTGTTGCAGGTATCCTAGATGAGATAAATGTGTTCCCAGATTGTGTCAAACGGAAGGATGTGCGACTGTCTTTGTGAGGGATTTTTCATTTGTTTCTTGCTTTTATTAATACAGTGAAACATAGTTTCATGTCAAATGGAAGACCAAACCAAGAAAGAAAAATAGGTCACCTTAAAGAAAAAAATTCAGAACATTATTCTAGCACATATGAAAACAATTATCTTAAGTTTGACATAATTACTTTATTTGTCTGACAAATCTACTGAACTGAGAGAGGTCACCCGCAACACCCTTAACTGCATCTCTCTGCTTTGCTCCACTGCTTGGCTATACCGACAGTAGTTTCTGGGTCTCAAGACACTCTGCATTCTGACCTACCAATTTTTTCATCTTTTGTACCATTTACAACAGTGATGAAATCTCATACAGCGGCCTAAAACTAACTTGACTGCTCTGGGTTTCCGGTGCTCCCAGCACATTTAAGTATTTCTCTTCAGCTGAAAGCTATTGCTTACTGGTCACATGCTCACGTCATAAACTCATATACATAAGCTGAAGTGATTTTGGAAATGTGTCAATGAAGGTGAAAAAATTAACAGTCCTGCAGAAGAAAGTGTTGCTTTCATTCCATATTTTCTAAGCACAAGAAGGAATGCCATACTGAAGGCTTCCAAGAAACTTAATGGTTCTCAGAGTTAATATCCAGTACTTGCCAGGACTGCGTATTAAGTTGAACTGAAATTTAGATTCTGCTTTGGAGTGTTTGGTTATGCTGATGAACCAGAGTGATATATAATTAAAGTTGAAAAAAAGTAGAAACGCTACTCTTTGATATGGTTTGAGGACAGAAACAGTATTGCTCAGGCTTGCAGTATTTTTGCGTTCAGGAATATCTGATTAAAATGGCAAATTTCTGTGGCAACAGTGGCTTGGTTGCCATAGTGCTCTATCTTGTCAATTTGCGTTGAAAAAATTATAACTCAGGTTTATTTAAATAAAACTAAGATTTCGTTTTGACTTCCCTGTTTATAGGTGAGCTGAAGTTCAGTATCAAATGTCCTGTGCCAGGAGAAAGTTCTTACCAATATTTATGAGCAAATGAGTGTAATTCCAGAGGCACTGTATTAACATGCTGTTCTGGTTTAGCCCCAGCCAGCAACTAAGCACCACGCAGCCGCTCGCTCACTCCCCCTACCCCGGCGGGATGGGGGAGAGAATCAGAGGAGTAAGACTGAGAAACACTCCTGGGTTGAGATAAGAACAGTTTAATAATTGAAATAAAGTAAAATAGTAATGATAATAATAACAATACAATAATAAAACCAGTAATAATAATATACAAAATAAGTGATGCACAATGCAATTGCTCCCCACCCGCTGACCGATGCCCAGCCAGTCCCTGAGCAGCGATCGCTGCTCCCCAGCCAGCTCCCCCCAGTTTCTATACTGCGCATGATGCCATATGGTATGGAATAGCCCTATGGCCAGGTTGGGTCAGCTGGCCTGGCTGTGCCCCCTCCCAGCTTCTTGAGCACCTGGCAGAGCGTGGGAAGCTGAAAAGTCCTTGACTGGTGTCAGCACTGCTTAGCAACAACTAAACCATCAGTGTATTATCAGCATTATTCTCATACTAAATCCAAACCACAGCACTATGCCAGCTACTAGGAAGAAAATTAACTCTATCCCAGCCAAAACCAGGACACATGCAGTGGTAGGTTAAAATCTAGCAAATGCTATATTTACATTTTTTCAAGGTACAATTTTATCTGTTGACTTGTACAGTCAGCAACTCTGATTTTCTTTGCAAATACATATTTGTGCTCATTTCTGTGTTGCTTGTTTAGACCATGATCCAGCTCCCATTAAAGTCAATGATGGTTTCAGCAGACTTCAATAGGTTTCAGATAGAGTTAAATGTTTATTCAAGCCCCAAAGGTCAGTTTGAGAAAGGTCATTGCATGAAACAGGTTGCGATCAGGCCACTCAAGCACACGGAGTCTTCACTTCTGACCTTGGGGGGTTACCAAAATATTAACAAATTTCTTTATTTCATCTTGTATTGCATACCTCCCATTGCATAGAGGGACTTGAACTAAGCTCGGGTTTACCATTTTGTGGTCTTTTATGCCTTGATTTAATTTTAGGTTCTACGATGATCTTAATATTACGACAAAAATTACTGTTATTATTCATTATCTTAGCTATATCAAGTTTCTTAGCAAAGCATTAAGAATGATCTGAGGAGAGTAACTAGCTCAATGTTACATTACAGCATACTGAAGATGCTGACACCATCACAGAAACAATTGCATTTGTTCTACTTCATCAATTCCCAAAATCTGTTTACAAAGACAAAAGTAAATTACTTTGTGTAGCGTTTGCAAAGCAGACATATTTCAGCAGTCTGTTCTGAATTTTAAACATTTGCTCCAAAAAATTAATGAAGTTTAATAGAAGATGGACAACCTTATATACCTGGAGTAATTCAAGTAAGTTAACACAGAAGTACCCAAATTAGTCAGTGGTAGGAGAGAATATTTGCACAATGAGGATTTTCATACACAGAACTGGAGGTAGATGTCTGCAAAACTGGTACGAAAAACTGACTTCTTGGGAAGGAGAGTGGGGAGGTGTCCCGCAGACCATAAGCTTTGCTTGAGCGTTCTGGCACTTAGTATCCTGCTTTGAAAAGAGCAGCAGCCAACTCAACTCTGGCAGCATCTGTGTTGCTGAAAGAATTCTAGTTAACTGAAGTTCAGATAATTGTGGTTCCACAGCAACTGGACTCCTAACAGCACTATATCACCCTTTCTCTCTGAAAAGCCCACACTGTCTAGAAGAACTGAAAAGTTTAGGAGGCAAAAGAGGTCATATGTATGCATCACGTGGAAATGACATATGAAAGTATACTTGGTATAGCTCTGACAGTTTGGGATAAAGAGGTCTTTAGTTGAAGATCAGAAACAGCCAGAATGTATCTAGGAGGTAGAAGAAAAGCCGTTTCTAATTTTTCATGTCCTTTTATAAAAGGAGGATAATTCTGTGACTAACTGGACAGGGAAACGTAAAGCTTTCTACCTGACTTCCCTTACACTGATAACTGTGCTATTTGGTGTTTCCTTTGTTCCCATGGAACATTACTTCTTTTCTCCCCTTGTTTGTTTGGGCAACTGGCTGTGGCTAATTTGGTGCAACATATACAGCTTCTGCTTCTAGAAGCTACAAACAGATGCCCGTCAGTTACTGCTGCCTTCACAAGTGCTGTGATGGGTTACTTTTCACTAACTAATTGATATTCATGAAAGGTGTGGAACTTCTAGTGCTTTGTAAACATTTCTTGTTATGGGGACACACAAAGAACAGAACCATCAAATAAGCCTGATGTTCCTAAGAAAGTATGTTAAAAATCAGAATAATATTTCTAAAAAACAACTAATCCTTTTCCAAAAAGCTGACTAGTAACAAACACAATTTGAATCAAAAGAAAAGTAGTTTATTAGTTTTCCTGAAATGGAGAGAAAGACTTAGCCTAGCGATACACGTTAGAAAATAGCCATAGATCCAAACCCTTTGGAAACTTGTGAATGACCGTCGTGCAAAGGAAGGTAGGTCCTTTGAAAGAACCAACTCTCTGGTCCATCTTGGCGAATACAGATTGAGTCGGAACTTGCTTTTGCACAAAAAGCACAACAGTCTAGCTAACCAGCTTTTTGAAAGGAAATGAATACGATGCCAGTCCACAAAACACTTGGATATCTTCCTGCTGAGCGCCTTTAAAAATGTCAGCTGTTTACTGCATGTATTTTGCCCTGTGAATAGTGACATATATTTCACTTGCTGTATATCATATTTTGAATTTTCACAAAAGGCAAATTAGCTCCTTAAATGCAGAGATTTCTTCTTGTAAGCAAACAAAAAAACCCCATAAATGAGACTGGGAAAAAGAGATTTTCTCTAGGTCTGTCAAAGCAATTGCATTTTCCTAGCTTGGTTACAGCAAATTCCAGTCTTCGCTCTTCCTATATAATCTAAAACAAATACTCAAATGCTAGGCAAGCAAACAAGCTGCAAGAAAAGTGGATGAGCAGAGGTAAATGCATCAAACAACTGTAGGAAAAATGCCATTCCAACTCTCCAGCTTCATTTAACTTCTGCTGTTACAGCAGAAGCTAGGCAGTGTGTCTATTTATGAAGCTGCAGGGGTTAAACTGAAGATCCAGTTTAAGTTAATGTAATTGGACTGGTGCAAAGGCCTATCTAGTTGCTGTAATTGGACCTGAACTCCACATATATCATTTTTACCAGACCTCGCTTACAAACTGATTCAAGTTAAACTGAAATACATGCTCAGTTAACATTCTCTACCACTGTAAAAGTGAGTTTAAATCTATTTGGGACAGCTTACAAGTGCAAGAAAGTCTTCTGGCTTGGTATGAAGTGCTTATGTGTATAAAAGTAATTGTGTTCCTCTCTTCCCTCTTCTCCTTCCACCTTCTTCCCCTCCAACAGATGAACAGGCTGAGCTGACTCCTGAATTGCTGCATTTAATATTCCACTATATTAGTATGAAATTAAACAAAATGACAGTTTGCATTACTACATTGGTGTTCACAACCTGGAGTGAGGGGCTGAAATTTTACTAAAATTCAAACGTAATGCAAGTAGCAGTATAAATGGAATATCAGAAGTATAAACATTCTCTGCCTTACAGCCATGCAAGTTGGGAATGGTTCTGTTAAAGTCAGTCAGGTTTCATCAGTGTACTGTAGTTTCCCCAGGGTAAGTGAGAAAAAACTTGAGCCCCCACCCACCCCCCCCTCTTACAGGCAGTGTTGAGCAACATGCTTCAATACTCAGTGTCTTTACTAAATGTTCACGTTTGCATGCAGAAGGAATTCAGAGAGGAAAACAGCTAGTCTGAGGTATAAGATAACATCTCATTTTCTTCATGCTTATCTCTGCTTTTTTCCTGAAATGCTCCCTTTTTTATCTTTCTGACCTTTGAACACCACCAAAAGCACCATCTGGTGACAAGGTACCTTGCAACACTTTTTCCCCTGATGCTTATATTTGGGTTAATTTACACTCATCATGAAATTTATCATTATAAATCACTGCTAGATCATATAAATTATATCACTGAAACTGCCTAAAAATCTTCCTGTTTTCAGAGGATGGGGGGAAAAACCAACTAAGCTGAACCTTAACTATAGCTATTGCAGTTAAAATGTTGAAGTTAAGATAGTGTGCAGTTTACCAGGCAGAGGATATCTCCACTCCATCAGTGAAAAGAGGAACAAAAAATTGTAACTGACCTATTGAGTTTCTTCTGTAAGATTGATTTTTATCTGACAAAGGAGTTTCAAGGAATTTCAAAGACTGCGCATGTCAAGCCAGCACAGGGATTTCAATTACACTCACCCATACCTTTAAAAATAATTATTGTCAAAGTCAAATTCTCTCATCTGTTGTATGATTTTGACTGAATTGGCCTTAAAAATTTTATGAGCGTTGTGGTAAAAGATGGAAGCAGGCAGCCACTAGATGGCATTTTGGTCTGGCTTGTACAGCTGTGCCAGTTCAGTCACTGTCCTAAATATAAGGCCTCGTGTTGTCTCAGGCATGACAACTGCGATCCTATTACAAGTTAAGCTAAGTCTTGCTGGAGTAGTTAGATTCAGCTGCTCTTTTTCCTTCATCATGGTTGGTAGAAGACAAGGATAGCACATGTTCTAGAATTTGAATGACCTTGATGAAGGAGCTTTGCTGAGTGATGTTTGTGGGCAGAGGAAGACAGTTCAGAAGGAAGACAGAGAAAATGAAGTTTCTGCAAATCCTCAAAAAGTACTGATGCATGGCACAGGTATTTGGCCTTATGAATTGCCTTTGAGGGGGACATTTGTACTAGAGGCGCCAGCTAGAATACTGTTACGTGTTCAGATGAACAAACTGGTAATAGTGGCTTGATTCCTACGGTCTTACGAAACGCAGCACTTTGTAAATTGATGGTCATGTCTGTATATGCAAGCAGCAAAACGTAGCTCAGATCAAAAGTGGAATTATTAAATAGAAGTTTGTACTGTTATAGATAGTATCTTCTGAGGGTCTCAAAGCTTATTATATAGTACACAGTCCTTGGTTTTGATTATCCTCATCTCACAGATAACAAGATAAAATAATGTTGGTAAAAGAAATAAAGGAGTTCTTGCTATAAGGCTTTCAAGTTAACTGTATTTCAACCAATATATTAACAAGTCAAGAATCTGTATAAGGAATACAAATGAACATTGTACCTTGTACCCCAGAATATTATTACTAGGAGAACTTTGCTAACTGAGAAAGAATCATCAGTGAAGCTCTTCATGCTACGCCTTCTGAAAAATAACTTCAATTGTTCTCCACCAAAATACTTAAAATCGATCAGTTTGATTGTTATTATTTTTGCTATGCTTTCCTGGTGGACTATAATTGCAGTTACAGGGAAAAGACAGTACAGCAAAGCTTAATCTAACTGAATACTATACCTTCATCATACTGATTGCATTGCTTATTGGGTATACAATAAAATTCACTATTTCATATAATATTTGATATTTCTTCTTGCAGTTTCCTTTTATAATCTCAAAATAAATGAAGTTACTTATGTTGTAGAATGTAGTTTACAGCTTTAAAACCATACAAAAGTTAAATATTTTGCTTTTTTATTGAATGACCAGAATTTCAAGAAACAAATAAAAGGCTTCCTTTTATATTTTGCTTCACCATAGTAAAAATAGATCATGTTCTTTAATCCAACAACTGACACACCCCACCCCGCCCCAGTAAATAAGATAAAGTTTCTTTCTTAAGGAAGGTATAGTTCAGTTTCTCCCAGAAACTGAACACCTTGGGGGATTCAGCATTTAAAGCTCTTTACAATATCTAAGCTTTTACAATAACCTTGTGAGCTAAACATTATCCTTCTGTTGTTCATGAGTAAATCACCCTTAAAGAAGCTTAAGTACTGTGTTCAAGGTCACAAAATGGACACATTCTGTGGATAAATAAGATTTTTATTTTATTAGACTGAGTGGTTGTAGCTGGGGAAAAACTGGACGAAGTTGTGGTATACAAGCCCTCTTTACCTTTTGAGAGACTCGGTGAGCAGAAACCTACTTATATGCCTAGAATGAGAGAAAACACTGAAAATATTGAGCAGTGACCTGCTCTATGAAAGGGTGTATGAATAATAACACAACAGTACTTTGGTAACTTGATTAAGCTATATATGGTAAGTAATATTGGTTAAATTTTAATCAGAAAAGTATTTTAATTTACCCCTAATAAATTTTATTTGGGCCATCAAATATTAAAGTTCTTTTGAAAGACTTTTTGCATTTTAAAATGAGTCTCTTTTCACCTATGTTTTAATTTTTAACAGGGACGTAAGAGTCACAACAACAATAATTTAACTCTGACTGGGGAAGAAGTCATTCAAGATGCACAAAATTTCTTCAGTGAAAGGATTAAGCTGAAGTAGAAACTGTTAGTCCCAAAAGGTGGGAAGAATTGTGATATAGACTAAAAATAGTTTTTAAACAGAGGTAGGCTTTCTAGAACTTTAAAAAAGCCCAGAAGCTTGGGAGGGATAACTTTTACCTGTACTCAGATTATTCTACTATAGCATAATCAATTTTTTTATGAAACTGAAGGTAAACAATCAAATCATTCCTTGATGCAAAATAGATGCATCAGCTGAAGATATCAAACAGCATTTCTGTTAATGAAAGCCCAAGAAAAACAGTGCTGTAAGTGGGGAGAGGTAGGTTTATTCAAAATAAAGGATGAAGAGATGCACACTTGATTTTAAAGTCTCATTTATTTCATTTCTTAAAGAAATTGAGATACATTAAATAGATTTTCTGCAATACCAGTTTGCATTACTAGCAAAGTTACATTCTTAATAGCTAAAACCATTGCATTTTGTAATGATTTTTTGTTTCCTTTAGCATCTGCTATATAAGAATCTCACATCTAAACCAATACTGAATTAGCCCTCACAACATCCCTGTGAGGTAGGTCAGTGTTACCCTCATTTTATATAAGAGGAAACTGAGGAACAGAAAATTTTAAGTCAGTGTACCAGAAAAACTGTCAAAGAGTTAGGTCTAGAATTCTAGGTCTTCTATCCCTTGTACTGTGCTTCACACCTAGTGTCCTTCTCCCTTTGAACAGCCCATAGTAGCTGTTCTCCTTTTTCACCCTGCTTTCCTTTACATTTACATCTTCAATGATTTCTCCATCTAAGCTGATGAAAACTGATAAACGTCAGCAATTTCCATCTGAACTATACAGATGAAGTAGAACATTTGAAGCCCAGAATTAAAGTAACTGCAAATAGACTGTGGGTAGTTACAGATAACATCACTGTATTTAGTACCAGAGACACAAGTCTGAATTTTGTCACTAGCTGCAGAAGCAGTAATACTAACACATGGCTTTTCTAAAGCAATTTTCTTTTGAAGAGGTAAAAGGACTCAGGACTGATGAAGCCTCATATCTGCAGGGAATATCCCTGACAGACCGCCATAGCAAGGGGATGATTTGTGCAGCATTGCACATTCAGTGCAGTCAAGGTCTACCCACATTAGATCCCTAAAGTAAACAAAATATCTACTTTCTTTAGGGCAGACAATGAAGGAGATCATATTGCAGAGGAAGTCACTTAACTGAGGTAGAATTTGAACAATTGAGAACCCCAAAAACACATACCTGAATTGCTATAGATGCTCTTTTCAAGAAAATTGACGGGGACATTTAGTTGCTTGCTGCATGGGCTAAAATAACAAATGTCTGAACAACACTGTGCAATGAAATGGCCTGCTTTTAAACACAGCATTTACGTTATTTTAAATTAGTTATAAAAGAGCATCTTAGAACACTAATTTTAAACTAGATATGTAGTTTTCATACCACTGCCTACTTGAGGCAAGGAACTTTTTTCTAGTGCTACTCATGTACACTGTATGTGTTGACAGATAGCAAGAATACAGTGAAAGCAATTTTTAAATCAGAGCTCAGCAAATGCTAACAAGAGATTGGTAAAGAAAGTTTAAGTAGAATTTGTCCAAAAATCTTGACTACTGTTTCATCATATATTAAATGAGACAATTAGAAGTTGTGGCCGTCAGTACTAGTAGATCACTACATGATTTCCCACTTTCTATTAAGTGGGATTTTAATTTCATCTTAATTTTTGGAGTTTCAGGTCTTGGAGAACACTCTAGTTTACTCAGCTATCCCTTATATTAAAAAGGGCTAGTTAAAAAGATCCCATTTCTCAAAAGAATGAGGAATTCTAATGAAATATAAAATCAGAAGATTGTCCCCCTCCAAGTAGAATGTTTGTGGAAATGGCTATCTTGTGTGTTCCATGACTGATCTCAAGACCAGAGTTTCTGTTTATAGCATCTCAGATGTGGAAGCTCTTGGATATCTCAGGGCTATTATTGATTTCCTTCAGGCCTTGAAGGAAGCTCGAACTACTCTCCCCTTAAGAGGCTGAGGGGGGCGAAAATTATTCACCATTTGGATCCTCTGGTCTTCCTCATCAGTGAAGAAGAGCATGCGGAATTTCTCCAGCTGTAAATTCAGGTGAAATAATTTACTGCTTAAGAGGGCAATCAATATTAATGTTTTTTAAAAAGGACCAAAGGAAAGTGTTCAGTACATTTTAATCTGTTAATAGAACAGGTTCAAGCAAGGATCCTAGAAAGTATTAACAGAAAAACACAGAAGCCCTGATTATTGAATGGACTGATTATTCACATGCCTTTTAACTTAGCCCCATTGCAAATCAAAACAGTCACTGCCCGTTTATCCAATGTTGAATCCTACAAGAACTAGAGGAGTATCAAAAGTTTACCTGTTTCTCAGAAATTCTGATGGGTTCTTTCAACACTATCCATGTTACACTCTCATTAAGGGGTGGTGTTGTCAAAGAACCAAGGTATGTCCAATAATCTAGACTCAAAGGCAGGAGACATTTGGGATTGAAGCTTTTAAATTGAGCTTTTGCTCCCTGGAAAAAAAAAATTGATACTTGAAATTTAGTTTTACTTTTAAGTGCAGGTTAAAGAACACTTTTTGAAAGAGGAAAAAAATGCTAAAGTAATATTAAGAAGTAGGGGAAAGTAAAAAAGAAAAGTCTATAAAAGTTTTGCTGCCTTATAACAACTGTTACCTAAGAGTAGCATGGCAAGAGCAATGCCTGCTGCTGGCCTACTGGACTTCGAGTTCTTGCCCCATTGCCTCTACCAAAATTCAGCTCTTATCACAAATGTCTGAAAATAATGCAGGAAGGGTATTCTGTACATAGTGCTCAGTGTGAGCTATAGATAATATTGTGTCAGAATTCCTTGTCTCATTACTTTCTATTTTCTACGCTTTCCATCTATTTCAGTAGAAAACTTGAAACTATGGAGAACTTGGCCCCAAACAGTCATTGTCTGCTAGGACAAATAATTGGCTTTAAAAACCAAATCTTCAAGTCTAATTTTAGAGGAAGGTGGATCAACCAAAAGACCAGTAGAAATAGGAGGAGGTGCTGCCTGAAGTAGTGATTACCTTAACTACCACAGTCTAGGGCAAGATTTTTCAGCCTGTATCCGAAAGGTGCTTAGTCACTCAGAAAGCACTGTCCAATTGTCTGTAAAATTGCTTATAAGGAACAGAGTGAGCAGCTTATCCCCAGCAGCAAACCTGCAGACCTTCCATCGCTACAACTGAGGGATGACTATTTCTTTCCTGCAAGTGGAAGAAATCACTTAAGCATCAAAGTATTTTTTAGTGTCTGCCGGCTATATATTGCTGTGTAACTGCCTTCATTTCCTGTCTTTCACAAGTATATACAGAGGAGCAGGAAATAATATGCCCACTCAAGTATTAGATATAGTTTATTTTGCAGATTAGAACTTATGCATATTATAGAATGCATTAACCTCATGTAAATCCAGAAAGGGTAACATTTGTAGCGGTCTAATCAGTTGGCACTTGAGAAAGTGCCACAGGTATCACTCTTCAGCCAAGCTCTCTGGTTAAAGACCACCTTCAGGTATCCCTGTAAGAATAGATGAGCTCAGGACCTCATTAAGATTGTGCCCTGACAGAGCTGTGCAGCAGAAGATAGACAGCCAGCTTTGACTTGTTCAAGGCTACGCTCAGTGGAAAAGGATTATTTTGTTGAGTGTAGGCACCAAGCCTGAAGGGTCATGGAGCTTTTGCTTTTAGATACACTGGGAAAGGTTGAACCTCTGAATCACCAGGAGGGTCTGCACAGCCTTGGGAGGCACCTGAGATTAGGCAAATGAGCTGAACTTTGGAGGGGAAGAGGAGAACACAGCTACAGTGATGTTCTAATGATGGGAGGATTTGTGGTGGGTGATTTTTCCATTTTTGTCTCAAACATGTACATGAGCTTGATTTTTAAATGCTATCCCAGAAACAATTAAATTTAAAGAGCTTAAAACTTACTTTAAATTTTACCATGTACAGAGCATCAGTGAGTCTGTTCATATTGGCATGTTCTTTCCCAATCTAAAATAATGGAAAAGACAGGTTAAATAAGAATGACTATTATTATGCTGTGAATAGGTGTTGTTTTCTTACCCAAATCTCAACATTCCTTCTAAAGTAAGCTTAACAGCAATTTGCAGTGAGTTATGCTTCCAATAAGTCATCTGTTTTCCTTAAGTACTTCTTAAATACGTGGCTTGGTTCTCAAACACTTGACAGCATAATGCTTTTCATCATGCAAACGTGCTATTTTTG
The DNA here is from genome assembly GCF_030463565.1 of Pelecanus crispus. Taxonomy (NCBI): domain Eukaryota; kingdom Metazoa; phylum Chordata; class Aves; order Pelecaniformes; family Pelecanidae; genus Pelecanus; species Pelecanus crispus. The sequence continues at coordinate 38,219,172 of NC_134650.1, forward strand.
TGATTCTTACCTCCAAGAAAACACCAACTACTGCCAAGCCATCTGGAGCTGCTGCTGCTTCTCCAAATGTTGCATATTTTTTGGCATTCCAGTGAACTAAGTGGAGCTTTCAAGAAAAATAACAGATAAGAATTAAACAAATTAGTGATAGAAGCTGTGAACATAGGTTGTCTCATATTGACACTAAAGGTCATTCATAACAGAATGTAGGTTTTGCTCCAAAGGCATCTTTGGAAAGATGAGCAAGTTCAGTCTTTTGGACTGGTCCATAAGCATGGACAGACACTAAACAAAGCTTCTACATATCAGCCTTAATTTGAGATAAATCGGGCATTAACCTGCAACTCACCTTCCATGGTATGGGCATTCATCCAATGAAGCGCTATGCTCCAGTACTCACTGACAGACTCCAGGATGCTATGCTACTGTCATATTTGGGATAGATTGTGCTGGGAAAGGCCTGGGCCTTGGCCTAGCTTTGTAGAACTCTCAAGAGGCCTCAGAGGAAGCCATTTCTAAGCTATGAATAGCACCAGCATGGTCATTTCACAGGTCATGATCATCAGCTGAAGCCTAAGCTAACTGTGCCAGGTAGCGGAGCTGTACATGGCTTCTGAGCATTGTCTGTCAGTATATCTTCCCCATCTGTGCAAGTAAAAGGATGTAATCAGTTGTGTGCAGCAGGCTAAACTATGCAGCAAAGGGCTGTTAGAGGTGCTGCGTGAGCACAGCAGCTAAACTGTGGGGCTAGCTGTGTCCTGTTGAATAGGATAAGACAACCGAGAATCTTGGAGAAAGGGCTGCACTGGGGTGATAAGTTCACTTTCTAAAAACCAGGGTGATCAACAGATAACTTCAGTGTAAGGAGCTGACCTAACCATGAGGAGTAAGCAGTCAGAATCCTAAGGGGCATGCAGTCCCCACTGCAGACAAAGTCATTTGTCAACAGCATTTGCATGAATTAATCCCATCTGTAAAAACACATCATTACCTCACATGGAAAAGGTTTGCCATCAATTGTATGCTCCGATCCCTGGCTGTGCTTTGTGCCCCAGTGAAAGTGAAACTGCTTTAGCCGAAATGGATTCTCAAAGGGACCGCCACTGATTGCTAGGCAGAAAAAAAAAAGAGGAAAAAGCTTAAGCATGCTGGCTTTTTAGCTTCCTATTAGTAAAAAATAACCACTGTTGGCACAATACTGGGAAAAAAAAAAGCTAGCAGCGTCTCCCATTTGCCAATATCCAAGATATGCATCTTCCAGACATTTAGAAGGGTTGGATTTCTTAATGGAAAGTACCTGAATTCATGTAAAAATTTTAATTAAAAAAAAAAGTTGAGTGGCTTCTTGTACAGAATTTTGTAGCTTTTTTGAAAGAGTATATTTGACATATGAAGATGTGGTAGCTTCATTTGATTATGCCTTTCTTGTTAAACACAATAAATTCAAGTTGAATATTAAAAAAAAAATCTCAATTTGAAACTCATGTACCTAAAATATTTTTGACAGTGCTACTTGAGATTTTGTGCAAGAGAGTGTAGACACCTTGAGCATCAGGTAGGCAATTCAGCTAAGTATTTCCTCTTCAGAGTGTCTTCCCTTCCTATGGAGGTTATCTACATTCTGTTTCCTTTAAATACCTGATCCCATAAAAGAGGTAATATAATAGCTTGTACTTTACATGACACCATTCAGAATCTCAAATCACCTTATAAAGGTGAGGAAATGCTACCAAGAAACTTCATACATCATTTAGAAATAACACTTAAGAACAGATGAATGTTTAAGATGTCACCTATAGAAGATACTTTATCAACAGCATCAGTAATGCTCCTGCAATTCTATATGGCACTCAATCAAATAAATTTTTCCCAACAGACATGAAAACCTGATTGAAGTCTTATATTAAGAATATTAAAATTACATTTGGTATCTGTAAAGCACTTATCCTCAGTGTAGTCTGTACCATTTTATTAAAAAAAAAATTAAACCTGAGGCTCGCACAATGCTACCACATGTGCCTAGTTCCAGTTGGCTTTTTTGCATGGAACTGGCCTTGCCAAAGCAAAGGTTTTAGTATTAATTATAAGTACCTCCTAGTATGTTTTTCTGAACTTAGCAATGGAATGCACTGCCTGTCTTAAACATTATTTTAATAAATCTAGCTATGATGGGTTACTGTCAAAATTTTGTTGTGCCATTTATGCAGAGCTGTGAGTCACTAGATCTATTTCAACACAACTAGAAACACTTTAAACTGTGTTTTCCACTCCTAGCAATCTTCTTCCTTGAAAGTGTTATTAAAACAAGGCATATGCTTAGTGTAGAAAGGGCAGAGGTCTTCATTCCTGCATGTGCTCTGAGTCTGTATCTCTAAATGCAGAGTAATAGATGATGTTAAACTTATAAAGCTGGATAAAGTTCACTGTTACATAGATATAGTTCAGCTTAGAATTGCACAAGAGTAGTTAGCAAGCTAAGGTAATACTTCCAGGTATATATTTTACAAATTATCTTTGTACTGTGACATGCTTAATGGATCTGTTTGGTTAAGATGTTGGAAAATGCACATCCAATCTTTTCTTCAAATTCAGTAAAGATACTTGAAAACCTGATCATTTCGTTGGGCAGTTTTAGATTCATTCCAGAAGAGAAGTTTTAAAACAAAATGGCTGGAATTAACCCCCAGGCCTTATTTCAAAGGGTTACCAGCACACACAAGTCACTTCTGTGAAGTAGTAACTTGAGTATCTAGGATATCCTATTTAGCTAGAATCAATAAACACACCCAAATAGAAGATGAAATCAGCTGACAGGTTTAAAAATTGTTCAGTGTCTTTTTAAAGTACTCTTTCCATTTATCAGCTACTTCATCTCCATTTGAATGCTCTTCCCCTATCCCCCAGATGTAAAAGCAACGTCTACCATGGACATAGAATTAACAGAAGTAATCAATCACTTAAAGCATTTTATATTCTCTGCCAAGAGCTAAGAGACAAGAATAATATACAACTGCAGATAGTCCAACATCCATAGGCTGCTACCAACTCAGAATTAGCTGAAGTTTTTATAGTTTCTGAAAATAGTGAACTGCTATGAGGCAGGGAGGAAGGAATAAAACAATGCAAGGTAACAGTTAGTGACTGGTCCAGATACAACTTGGTGTAGTAGACTATGATTATGATGACCACACTGTATGACCCGATCTCTGCTAATCCTCTTCTCTTCCCTACCCCTGTGGATGGAAACCAGGCAGCGAGCCCAACAGAGCTGGCACGTGTACTAGCATCTTCAATTTGGATGATCATGGAAACAGGGCAGTGAGGAGGGTACTCTGCATCTGGATGTGGTCTAGGAGTGCTGGAGAGTTGCATTGTTTCCCTGTCTAGCAAACTGACAATCCCCATTTAAAAGGGAAGCACTGCAAACAAACTTCTGATTTTCCTGATGCAAGAGCTTTTCCCAATGCAGAAACACTATTCTGCTGTGCAATATTGCATTGCTAGAGAGGCGCAAGTGAAGACAAATGTGAGGCTTAAGACAACAAAATATAAAGGGCTCTGGTGATATGCCTTATTCTAAACTGAAATCATACATAATATAAAATATACTATACAGGATGTACTTGTTTCCCTTCCTAAGTCACAAAATGGTATTGTGAGTTAGTTGGCTGTGTGTTAGTCTCACCTGTCTTGTCATCAGTATCTTCAAACTCAACCATAACCGAATGGCCATTGTTGGAGATGTTGAGAGATGTACATGATTCATAGGAGATAACAAGTGGCTTCAGATTAGGGTCATAAACTGCTCTTGCAGAAACTATATCAATAGGTGACTGCCGGTTCCCTTTGGCAATAGGATAAGATTTGTGCCACTCTGAAGGTCCTTCAAAAGGAAAGAAAGAAAAGCACCATGAATTTCTTCCTACTCTACACAAAGTAATTATTACAGGTTTTCATGAGGCTTGAAGCAAAGCTTGCTGAGCAGGAGTGACTTGAAAGTTTGGTATCCAAGAAGTTCGCTTAAATTCTAAGCTGGTGTGTTTTTATTAGCACAAACAGGCTGCAGCAAGATGGGGGATTCAAATATCTTGTACAAAACACACTGAGAAAAACACAGCACATCAACAGACTGCTGTATCTTCAGTTACTTGTGCCACTAGTTTTCTGCAGTTTGTAATTACATTGCTAAGGTGCCTGAAGACCTTCCAAGGTGGGTGCAGGTATAAACACACTTGCATGCACACATACACTCCTCCAAAGAAAGAGCATTTAATTCTTCCTGGGAAAGATAGTGTAAAAGCTCCGGTGATTCAAATTAGATGCAGATGACTCAATCTCTTAGCTACTGACTATGCAGTTATTTTTAAAACCATTTTATGACTGCAGTAAATCTTTGAGGCAGCTTCATTCTTCACTCATGCCCATTATGCCCTGAGTAAAGGGTAGGGTGTGATAATTAACATTTTTGGACTTCCTGACCCCAATAGAGTGGGGAGAAAGACCAATTTAATAACACAGTGCTCTGCTGCCAGAGCTGGAACATTCTTATGCTGTTTGAGATAACAAAACCTTATCTGTATCAAAGAATTACTTATTCTGACCACTTCTTTTTCTACTTTAATATAGGTAGTGCAAGAAACAATCAAACTCTTCTACTGCTTATGTTCAGAAAGTATTAACAGTAACAATTTTACTTTAAGATTCCCAAGAAGCACATTTTTAATTGTAGCAGTCTCACATACTTTCAGAAGCGGAAACTTTTTTTAATCAAGCACAGGTATTTACCCTCCTTCGGTTTATGTAACAAAACCAGTGCTCTGTTAGATTCTTATTTGTCTTTGGCATTTTCTGAAAATGCTAGGCTTACAAAATGGTATCTTTTCTCAGCCTGCCTATAAAGCAGATTTAGGATTTAAATGCTGTTACACAAGCTTAGGCAATGTAATTTGTCTCTTACGAGCTTTGTAGGAATATACATAGCTTTGTTACTACTACCTATATAGCCAAACCATAACACTATCTACTAGCACTAACCAGCTTCACTTAGCATTCAGGCTTGCTTCTGGACTCACCGAAACTAAAATAATTGCTGTTAAAAGAGAGAGACTGGCTCCTGAAGGTTGTGCAAAAGACTCATTAGACACTCAGCAGCCAAAATAAGTGTTGTCAAAAGAGAGAGACACTCCTGAAGGTTATGTGAATGATTGTCTTGCTGGACACCACCAGTCACTCATCCATCCTTCTCTGTAAAGGATACAGGTGCTATAAAACACTGTTGTAGGAATCTTTCAGTAGCTTCACATATCCTCTCACTCTGTGACACACATTCTTGGAGGTGGGAAGCAAAGGAGGATGACTAAATTAAAAACTGTCAAATCAGAAAGCATAAATTGTTCTGTAAAAGATCTCCAATACTGATCTGTACAATTTATTGATGTTCTAGAAATATATAACATATACCTCATTTTATTCACTTCTATGAAAGCCTAGATATCACATTTCAACAGCTGCACAGGATCAGAAGATCTATTACTGCTCTACTAAATCTTCTTTACTTAAAATAATTGCTTTTGGAGAGACACACAGAGTTAATCCTTTTCATAACAGCTTTTTGGAAAGGGACCCATCTGTAATATCTGCAGCCTGAAAAAAAAACCACTTGGTACTACTTCCCTCAGTTTTGGAACATTGATCGCAACAATGAAAGGCGGCAGGCGTAAGTTTGTGCATCTTTTGGGGCCACTTTCTGGGTGCTAGTTATTATCAATAAAGTAATTAATTACCTGCTGTATATACTTGATCTTGCATGGAAATGCAGGCAGCTCTGCAGGGCTCAGACAACAGTTCTAGAAAGAAAATGAGTGGGGGAAGAGAGAGAGATGCAGCACAGAAACGCTATAACCTACCGTCATCCTGCCCATATCCCCAACTGTGGAGGGCAGTCATTATAGGGGAGCTGCACCCCGCTTTGCTCTCAGCTCTTTGATCAGGGCACTGCTGCTTACCTGCCTTTATAATGCCTCACCGTGGGATCGGGTCAGCCCCTTAAAGATACAGAGCAGCCAAAGCAGTTCCTGCAGGACAGGGAAAGCACCCGCGTTCCTCCTGCTCCCAGCTTTGCTGCCCCTGCTCCTGCTCCTGCTCCTGCTGCTGCCCCTGCCCCTGCCCCTGCCCCTGCCCCTGCCCCTGCCCCTGCTCCTGCCCCTGCCCCCTCCATTTGCTAACTCAGCACAGGAGAAGGAAAACGTAAAACTGAGATACCTGAAGTCCCAGGACTTAGACTGTCCAGGTGGCATGGGGATCAAATTTAGGAAAAAGTAGTAGTGTTTTCCCATTCTACACCACAAGGAAGCAAGAGCCGTAACCTGCTCTGAGCATCAGGGCACAAAACGTGTGCAGATTGTAATGGGAGCTGCCCTTCTCACTTTTATGTTCTGCAGGGGAAACATCACCTAGTTACTGTCTCTCTTTGCTCAGGCGCTCTCTCCAGCTGCAAAAAACGAATGATGTTTCCACCTGATTTGTAACTAAAACTTCAGAATCAGTGCTTAGAGGAGATGGAGAACGTTCTCATCTCAGAAAAAATTACTTTTTCTACTTTTAAACAAGAAAAAAATCACACCAATTAAGGATAATTTGGTAATCTGATGTTTTTTTCTTTGTAACTCTAAAGAAACTTTTTAAAAAGACAAAAATAAAACTGTGGTTATATTAGGGAACAGAACGGAGCAGACTGTAGAGAAAGGAGCTGATCTGTGAAGCCTCAGTTATCTGGTATGATCCAGTAGCTGCCTGCACCCTGCTAAACCCATGAAGAGGCTACAATGAGATACCCAATCTGCAGCTGTACAATGTCTCAAGACATCTTTGCGGCAAGAAAAATGGCTCCTTGGTAGTAATTTTGTTAGATATGAGGACATGCTGTCTGTCAAGGCTGCATTTTATAAACATATTGATTTTCAGAAGACAATAGCACACAGAAATAGGGATTCTTCTATTATGCAATCAAGAAGATGGAAGAAAAAATCAATGAAAGCATTTTATGCAACTTTTATGTTGTGGTACTGCCTTGTAATAATTATTTCCTTTTTCAGGAGCTTTCCATAGGATTCAGCTATAAAACCTTTGAGATTCATTGATGTAAGCTATATCACTCAGTGAGGGATGTAGACTGCTGTAAAGGTCTCCCCAGAGTAGTTCTACAGCGACTTCCTCAGGTCAACTTCTCAATTTATTTCTGTTAAACTGCTGTGTTCTGCTCAGGTCCCTGCACAGGCCTGACACGCACCAGGCACTGACCCTGCGGGTAAGTCTGTGGCCAAAGAGTCGGCACACACAGGTCCCCGTGGTGACTCAAATACTGGAAGCAGTACAGCAGCGCTGCCGCTGGCTTAAAATACTTTGCTGCTTAGCCTACTAAGCCTAGACAAAAGAGCTGCAAGAAGTCGTGACGCTTTGGTTCTTAGTCTTGCGCGGCTCTGTGCTGTGTTTGTAGATAGGGAAACCAGATGTAGACAGAGTCACTCAGATGCAAATAGTCAGGAAAGCTGTTCGAGACCATGGGAAAAAGTACAAGAAGTACCAACTTACCAGTGAAAAGAAGAAATGGAAGAGGAATTTTGTACGTTAAAAAAGCAGACTATAGATTGGGGAAAACTGTACGCAAGATAGAGAGTACTGAGCAACTGTTTTCAAGAGAAACTTGAAAACTGAGGCTCAGGTCTTGCTCACAGGGCACGGTGCCATTGAAGTGGCCCAATGTCTACATGCATTTGACGCCATTCGCCACTTTAGCTTTTATCTTCGCACATTCAAAACCACATAGATGCCTACACATGTGGACTACAGAGGCAGGACATAGGAAGAACTCTGGGACAAGAGAAAACATGCTGAAGGCACGGCAGGAAGTGGACTCCACAAGATGGAGGTTTCATTGGTTGGATTTAGAAAAAGTGAAAGAGGGGAATGGCAATACCTGAGAGGAAAGAAAAAAAAGCTTGAATAAAATTTTAGCTATAAATGATAACCAGTGTGTATATGTCAGTTTAATGTGCTCCCCCACCCAATCAGCCTTCTTTCTTTTTGAGGAAAATAGTATGTTTTCCTTCAGGCTAGGCTAATACTGCTCCTTACACAAATATCACATTATTCTGTAACCCTGATGCTTCTTGATATTGGCTGCCTCTAAGACTGTATTTTCACTGATTCTGTCTGCAAACTATCATTTATCACTTCAAAAGTTGTGGTGGTAATCTAATTCTGACCTCAATTTTACCTGCTTGAATGGAGGATGATTACATCACACTCATGGACTTACGGAAGTGAGAAAAACAGAGTGGTAGGTGCTTAAAGGGTGGATTTCTCCAATGCTGAGCTAAAAGTGAAGTACTCATGATTTCCACAAATTTCTCATGGGCTTTGAGTACATCTCAAAAGTGTCTGCTTAGCAGTGAATGACAGGAAGATGTAATTCCAACCACTACAGTGAAAGGTTTCTAGCTACCTCAAAGAATAATTCTGTCTTCCCCAGTCTTCCCCCTCTGACAGTAATGCTGAGTGAACAGGCAGCAGCCTAGGACAAATACATGGGTTCTTCTGAGCCTGTCACTGTGTTGTGATACTGGACTAACAACAAATGCTTCAGTTTTCCCATCCCTGTACATGGAATAATTTTCTTTATGATTTAATTTGAGCTCCCTTAATTAAAATTGCTATATAAGAACTAACCATTACCGTTAGAAAGCTCCAAGTAAGGTTGTAATGCCAAATAGAAGTTGAACATATTAAGCTTTGCAGGTTTGAGGAAATCGGATTTTTGCATCTCTAAGGCAAGTTGTCTCTGTAATACAGCTCTGGAGTCATTGGGAGGTATTCACACAAGGACATCAAGTCACTTGAGGATAATGCTTTTGGTATATATTACTGCATCACCGTAGAGGGGCAGAGCTGCCTTTTAGGAGACATAAAATGAAAGAATAGTTACTTGGTTCCAAAGTTAATGGCTAGATGGCACTCTAAGCGTATTTGCTTAAGTAACTTGGCAATTATCTTTGCTGAGCATCTTTATTAATGGGGACACACATTTGAATGAGGTGCCGTGTGCCTTCTTTAATGCACATGAGTGCGTCCGATGTGTCATTGCCTATTAACAAAAATAGGGCAGGAATACAGTCAGTTTGGGTACAGGCTGCTCACTCTAGAGCCTTTGAAGTACAACAGGTAGGAGCAGATCAAATGTTACAACATTCATCACTCCAGAGCTTGCCTACACCTCAGGTTCTTGAACGAGTATCTTGTTTATCCAGGCAGCTCATCTCTCTTCTTATATTGCCATTACTAATGCTGGCAGCTTCCAAATGGGACCCATATGAAGGTGACATCTGTTCTTTATGTGTGCGTTAAAATAATTTATAATGAATCCAGAAACTGCACAAAAATACTTCACAAGGTAAATATAACCAGGAGGGTGTACTGCCAACACTAAACATTAAAAAGCAGAATCAGTCCGGATTTTTTTCATTTTTTAGTATTTTATTTAAAAAGTCACTGCCTACACTTGTTGATTGACAATGGAAATTTCAAATTTTATATTTTCAAGTTTTTCTTTGCAAACACAAAAATGTGGTGACTATATATTGACATTCTCATGCATCCAGTGTAACTTCAGGAGCTGAAAGTGGCAATCCTTCTCCCACAGCTACACAGTGAGATTCATGAGATTTCTAAGGCAAAGAACTCAACTTGTATTTAGTGGGACTCTCTTCCTGGCATAAGGGGGGAGGGGGATTCCCTAAGTAAAGAGGGAATCGAGAAGAAAAGGACAAAAAGGACATGCACAAAATTAACACACAATTTTGCAAGAGAAAAAGCTTGAATAAAACATGGGCCAATAGGAAAGAAGGAATTTATTTGGAACATTCTTGGGAAAGTGGTGCAGAAAAAGAGGAACATGGTACCTGGCTCCCAAGGAGTTTTCCAGCCTTTCCCATGCCATTTTTTATTATTACTTGTCTTTGACTTTTAAAGCTGTGCACACTTGGCTGCTTTATACCAGAAATGGGGACTATATTGTGGACCTAAGTCTGAAATAATAATTCTTATAATTTATGGTTTGTCTGGTTAAAACTGTATAATTGTAGCAGATAGCAAGAACAGAACGAGACAACTTTTGATTTTGGTAAACAGAACATTCCTACAAATATTGCAACAGTCACTGAAATTTCAACAGGAGGAAGGATTTACTGTGACACAGCAAACACAAAGCCTGAGAAAAATGAAGTTTGGAAGAGATACCGTGTATGGGAAAACGAGAGAGGAAGCACTGTATGGTATTATTCATCATCTGCAAGATATAAAACACTAAATTGTAATTGCACTGTTGTATATGTCATTCCAGCAGATATATAGGAAATTAAATTTACCAAAGAGAAGCACATCAAAAGGGTAACAGAATACCCTTTTATGGGCTAACAAATCAGCTGGAACGATGGCACACATTTTGGGACCTGTCTTTTGCTGTTGACGCTTAGTGCCAGAGACGGTTGAAATTTTTAAAGATGTGGAGGTTTTCTCTTTTTTTGTATGCTTTCATAGCACAATCTATATTGATCCTATATGGAAAGCTTTTTGTAGCAGCAGTACATAGACAGAACAGATGTCCGATTTTATTGTCTCAATACTAAACAGAAATAATTGTAATAACGTACACCATCTGAGCAAAACACCCCTAACCCGACGTTTCTGGGTGCAGGTATCTGCACGGCGGCTGACTCGGGCTGCTGTAAAACGCTTCAAAACTTCATACCGGAAGGTGGGTTGCGAGGCGAAGAGAAATGCCCGTTTTGAACATAAATCCCGGGAATGGCACCTTATTTTTAGAGATACATTCCTGAAGGAAACAGCGCCCTGTGGTTCGACGCTCGTGATTCCCACCAGCGCCTGCGTCCCCCAAAGGCGTCGAGGCCTGCTCTCTCAGCACCGGGTTTTTCCCACCGTTTCCCAAACTGCCGCCTCAATCCCGTTGCACAAGGGCGGCAGCTCTGCTCACCCCCCGGCCGCATCTCCTAAAATCCCCGTGTCACCACGAGCGCTTTCACCTATTCACGCAAGATCCAAGCAACGCCCGTGACGCGCGGGGGAAGCCGCGGGAGGCTCCCGCGGCCCCGCCCACCCCGCGGCCCCGCCCACCCCGCGGCCCCGCCCACCCCGCGGCCCCGCCCACCCCGCGGCCCCGCCCACCCCGCGGCCCCGCCCCGCCGGCCCCACAGCGCCCCCAGCGGCCCCACCGCGGCCCCGCGCATGCGCCGGGCCGCGCCTGCGCAGCGGCGGGCGCGGGGGAGCGTGCGGCGATGGCGCAGGCGGGCAGGGCCAGCCTGAAGGAGCAGCGATACGACCGGCAGCTGAGGTAGCGCGGCGGGCGTCCCTGCGCGCCCCGCTCCCGAGCTGCTGGGGGCTGCCCGGGCTCTGCGGCGCCGTGCCGGCCGGGCGGAGAGCGGGCTGCTCCCGCGGCTCTGGCTGCCCCTGCAGGCGACAGGCCTCCTCCGACGCCGCCTGGGAGGAGAGGCGCGGCGGCGGCGGCGGCCCGGCTGGGGCTGGGGCTGCGGCTGCGGCTGCGGCTGGGGCTGCGCTGTGCGGGCAGGGCCGCTCCCCGCCGCCCGCTGAGCTCCGCGGGGGGCGGCAGCCGCCGGCTCGGCCGCCCGGCCCCGGCCCCGCGGGTGGCGGCGGGGGCCCGCGGGTGGCGGCGGGGGCCGCGCTGGTGCGGGCCGGTGGGTCGCGGGGCTCGGCGGGCGGCTGCGTGGCTGTTCGTGCCGCCGCAGGGGGAGAAGGCAGCGAAGAGCGAGGGCAGGGGAGGGGAGGGGAGGGGAGGGGAGGGGAGGGCGGCTTGCACCGGAGCCAGCCGATGTCGGCGTGTGGCGGGGGTTGATTTTCACATTCTTGCATACATGTGAAAGCGTTGGTAGCAGTTGCCGTGCTTTGCTCTGTCTCCTCGGTGGCTTTGTGACCTGCAGCTGAAGAGTAAAATTACAGCCCGCGTGAAATCACTGGGGCGTTTGTGACCGAGTACAGTCAAGTCCCGATTTCAGCCTGAATGTTATTTTATAGGCGTCTTAAATACACTACCAGGCTCATCAAGGCTGATTTCCATCTGCTTGTACGTTTCAGTGTCTTTGTAGTATAAAAAAACCCAGAATAATGTATTATTTATAGTAAAACTTACAAAAAAAGAGAGCATTCAGTTTTAGGACAAAATTGCGTAAGGAGTGTTTTGACCCATGCTGTTTTTTAAAAAGTTAAAATATGTTACAAAAGAAGAAGGTCTGCACATTCACATGGCGTAGGGTATAAAGATGGAGAAAATGGAATATCAGTAAGATTGTGTTGCTGTTGAGAAGGTTTGAAGTTTGTCACAGTAAGTTTTCTTCAGGAAAGCTTATTTTGGTTAGTGCTATTTAGCCCCTCTCAACAAGTGAAAGGAAAGTGGTATGCTAGCCTCCGTTTGTGGTTGTTTAAATATTTTCATTTCTCCCTATGGGCTTTACAATCTGAAATGAAATTATTTCAGAACGTTTCTGTTTCCATCCCAATATAGATTGTGGGGTGACCATGGACAAGAAGCTTTAGAATCTGCCCATGTTTGTGTGATAAATGCAACAGCGACGGGAACCGAAATACTCAAAAACTTAGTGCTGCCAGGTAAGTAGATATCTCTTCTGTATTTTCTTTGTAATGTATCTGAGAATTTCATAACGCCTAGTTATTCATAGTATTTTTTTTTTCCCCCCAAGGTATTGGTTCATTTACAATTGTTGATGGGAGTCGGGTCTCTGGAGAAGATGTTGGAAATAAGTAGGTTTGTTACTAGTTTCCAATACAGATTGAGAAGTAACAGGGTTTCATAAATGGTTCCATCTCTATACTTGTTGAGAAATCCTATAAAATTCTTAATAATTTTTAAAGCCTCTATATGTTTCTCCAGGTCCTTAATGGTTTTGGATGTTTGACATATACAGCATTGCACGATCATTTCAATATTAGCTGCTAAATTTTGCATAGTTTTTGTAGTTGCTGTTTTTCTGCCTTATAGGTCTGTTTGCTTCAGGGATCGAGTTTATAAAGACAATGGTCTATTCAATATAAAAATACTTAAAAATAAATTGTTTGTGGTAATCTTGAGATAGGACAACGGAAGATTTGGTTGTGTTTCAGCGTGGCTAAATGTATTTTCCACAATTTTGGTGATGAAAATAACTTTTCATTAGTTTATCATTGTGAAACCGTGACTGATAGCCATTTATTAGCTTTCATAGCTTTGAAAGGCTGTGTGCAGCAGGGGAAGGGATAAGAAACTCTTTACAAATCCTGTAAAAAATAATTTGGTTACTAATTCTAGATCACATTCTCTTATGGTTCAAGTAGATACCTACAAATACCTGTCTACTTATAGGGGTTATATGTGGGGGAAGGATATTCCATTACATGAAGAAATGAGTACTAACTGGTCTTTAATTAGCCTAGTGAAAAAGACTCTGCAGTATGATTCTGGCTTCTAGAGGAATTTGGCATGGCTTATTTTTCACATTTCTGGCTCAGGCATTGGAAAGTTTCCTTAAGAAGCTAATAATGACGAAAATAGTACAGTGGTGGGGAGAAGAAAATGAGATTTAGCGGGGAACTTGGTTTGTTGTGTATGAGAGTCAGCAATGTATTCTGCACTGCAAAATATAGCTTTAATGTTGTTTTTCTTCAAAATAAAACTTCACATATAACTTTTTCTTGTCTCCTTTTCAGTTTCTTCCTACAGAAAAGCCATATTGGTCAGGTAAGGAGATAACAAATGTCACTGTAGGTATATTGGAAGCATGAAAGTATTGAGTAAATACTCAAATGTAGTAGTATGAGTAATGCTAAAAACATGTATGTATAGTTTAAAATCTATTTATTCTTTGACAGAATTCCCCATGCTTACTTTTTAGTTGCTCACAAGTGAGAAGATAAGCTCAATTCTGGCAAGATTGAATGGCAAAAATGAACAGGATATGGTTAAGAAAATGTTTGGAAGGATAAGGTGGAAGAGAATTGTGGGTGAAGGAGTAAAGCTAAGAGTAGAGAGGTGGATGGGGGAGAAGAAAATAAAAAAAATCACAAAAACAGGAGAGTACAGAAGGCATAGGTAACTCCTGGAAATTAATAGAGCTGTCACATAATTTTTGTTTTTAAAATTATATTACTAAAAATGGTCTCAAATAAGTGCCTGCTGTTAAGGGATTTATCTTTTTCTTCAGATAAGCAAGGCTTAGAATAAGAAATCCTAGCTTATGATGAGGTTGGGTTGTGGTTTTTTTTAGTGTAGCATATGTAGTGCTGATATACTATATAAATTACATTTTAAGAGATTAAACTTTGTTTTGATTGTTCTGAAACAGAATCGTGCCCAAAGTGCCACTGAGCTCCTGCAAGAATTGAATAGTGACGTTTCTGGAAACTTTGTCGAAGAGGTTTGTTTTCTTACATTAGTTGTACATTTCTTGTTACACAATGTGATGAAAGTGTGAAAGAATAGCTATGTGTTGTCTTTGTAATGTTGCAGTTTAAGTAGCTTCATGGTAAAAACATTTGAGGAAGAAGATCTTAAGTTATTTGCAAAAGGTCAATTTATGTATTTTAAATATTCTTTTATAACTTCAGGATAATTTTAGAGCTTTCACTTAACACTTTACATTGAATGTTCAACAGACTTGCTATGTATTCGGAAATTTTCAGTGTTTCCTGACTTTTTTTTTTTTCCCCTACTATTTAGAGTCCAGAAAAACTTCTAGACAGTGACCCTTCCTTTTTTAATCGTTTTAACGTGGTGGTTGCAACACAACTACCAGAAAGGTAAAGAATCATCTAAAGTTGTTTGTTTGAAACCTGCTTTTACAACTGAATGAAAACAATTGCATGCATATTCTTGCAGGGAAACTTACGCAAAACAGAACTCTGTCATTGTGAAGTAAAGTTACAGTAAATGATGGCATTTTTATATGTTAATATATAGTCTAAAATGTCTTTCAGGTCCATGCCTGACTCCTAGGTGCTGTCTCCAGGTGGTTTTGTTTATGTCAAGTACTCTTTTTATAGTGATAGTTGTTTCTGGTCCAGAATTGCTGTAACAAGTATTCTTATGTGAAACCTAACAGATGATAGGAGCTGTGATACCTTTAGATTTTTGCAAATGTTTTTTATCATTTGTATAGGTCTTTCCCTTTTACCCATGTATGTAATTATATTGCCCATATAAACTTTGTCAAGACCAAAAGTTCTTGATTTATTTTATTTTTTTTAACCTCTTCCTGCTGAGAGGCCTCTCCCATGCTGCCTTCCAGTAAACAGTACAGGTGAAGAATGAGAACTCTCAGGGTATTGAGAAACTTGGGGGAGAAGAGCGTGCTTCTGTTTCAGGAGGCAAGCTGCCTCCACAGAGGCAAGAGGTTGCTGGATAGATGAATAGTTAAATCTTGCTTTTGTAAGGAAGTGGCTGTTCATACTCTACATATTTCTCAGTCCCCCTGCTAACAGAGAGCTAGAGATACTGTCTCTTACAGAAATGAGAGCCAGCTTGCATCTTGGATGGTGTGACTCCCTTGCAGGCATTCGTGAATAAAGAGTATTTCTTATGTGCTATTCAAAAACCTCTGATTGGAATTGCCCCTACTGGAAGTTATGTTTGTGCAACACAGATCTAATTCTTTTTTTTTTCTTTCTTTCACAACTCATTGACGTTTTTTGTTTAATTGATATTTGGAGAGTGGAGTTAAATATAAGTAAGCTAATGGATAAATGTATTTCTAACCTAGTGTAAGTTCACATATAAAATTAATCACTTTATATGTGCTTAGAATCATGGTAATATTAGAGTTCTCTCATAGAAAACTTCTTTCACAAGTGACTTGTGTAAGAGTTAACTTTATAGTTAACTGTTGTCCTCTTGTACATCTGGGAAAAAAAAAAAATCTTTTCCTTACAGTACGTTGCTGCGCTTGGCTGAACTTCTCTGGAGTTCTAACATTCCTCTGCTGGTCTGCAGGACTTATGGATTGGTTGGTTATATGAGAGTCATTATTAAAGAACATACAGGTTAGAGGGTTTTCTGAGATAAAGTCTTTTCTAAAAGGCTTAGAGCTTCAATATGTAATGTCGCTTTGATTTCCCACCCCTCATCTTTATCTTGTGATGTATGTAGTATTTGTTAAGTCTTACGTAGTTTGCAGTTCATCACCGGGAGTATTCTTTGAGGAATACATAGAAGTTTTGGACTGCAACAAGTAGTAACATTGGAGATTATCCTGACATTAAAGTTAACTTACACAAAACACTTACTTTGAGAGTCAAGCAGTTAAATGAGCAGATGATGCACTGTATTTAAATAGCTCTTTTTTGAAGGCTAGACATAAAACTGTGTAATGCATTGTGTGATTTTCTTTTTTTTTTATTATTTTTTTCCTCCCCCCCCCTCCCCCCCCAGTTGTTGAATCTCATCCTGACAATACATTAGAAGATCTGAGACTGGACAAACCATTTCCAGAGCTGAGGGAGCACATTCAGTCTTATGACTTGGATCATATGGACAAAAAGGTTGGTGTGTGGTTTGCACTTTGTGCTCTAAGACAGATGCAGACATGGAACAGGGATTCTATGAAAGTGACTCTTGGCAGGTGACCTTTTTTTGGTGCTGAGTCTCATCTGAGCAGAGGCAACTGTAGAATCAGTCACGAGGTACTATTTTTGGCCTCTGCCCCAAATGTTACAGTCTGTATTTAAATCTTAAGCAAGTGGGGGTCTTGGAAGTGAGGAATATTGTTGGACAACTTCATCTTTTCTTAGAGTGATTGCCCCCTCACCCCCTTTTTTTATTACTTTTATGATTACCTACTGCTGCAGAGCTTTGCAATGTGGGTATTTGTGCATAACATAAGTTCTACTCCAGAAGAATGTTGGAGAACTTGGCTCAGCCACTCTTCTTTTAAGTAAAGGAATAATAATTTAGTAATTTGTGTTATAGTAGTTAGAGAATGTTATTTCTGAATCAAAATCTGGAACATGTCCTGAGTTTTTACAAGAGTGGAAGGGATGTTAGGAGTTTACATTTAAAATAGGTTTTCAGTTTGTCTAGTATTTTTATCTTTTCTCAACTTGACAAAGATTTCTCTGCTGTTCAATTACAGGACCATAGCCACACTCCATGGATTGTGATTGTAGCCAAGTATCTAACAAAATGGTTCAACGAGGTATATTGCAAAACTGGATGTCATCTGTCTATTATTATTACTTTAGATACGTCTTTTCTAAACTAGATTATTATTTTGGCAACATGTAACAAATAAAACAACGTGGAATCATAAAAAAATTACTAATTGAAATACAAGTGAATGTATGTGAATAATGACAAACTCTATAGAGTTCAGCAGTCTGAACACAATGAGGTTAGTAGTAGATATTTTAAAGACAAAATGTTTTTGTGTTTTTAAATTTAGAAAAGTGATCAGTTGCCTAAGAGTTACAAAGAAAAAGAAGCCTTCAGACAACTGATTCGGCAAGGTAATATATGTCCTAGAAGTCACTTATGCATAGAGGCATAAATATATAAGGCAATATCTGAAAAAAATCAGAATTCTCTCGGGGTTAATTTATGAAAATCTGCTGGCATATGCAATATGATACTTCTGCTAAATGATTTTTTTATACAAGTGGATCTTAGGATCCCAGATTCACTTATAAATGCAGTTTGGCAGTGTTTCTTACTGTTTGCTGTTTAAGATCAAGAGTATGTTTTGATTTGGGTGGGAGGAGAGGCATTAAGAGAAAATCCTGTAGAAAATGTTGGCATTTAACATGGAAGACATGACGAAGAGGAAAGGAAGTGGCTTTTGACACTGAAATTGTTATTAACTGCAAGTATTTGGTTGGTCAGTTGACCCACCAGACTGTTGATAATCATTGCAGCTCTAAATAACTAGTCTAGACAAAGATTATGTAGCGACTGAATACTCTGTAACCTGTCAGTGAACAGACTTCATTTTTGCAGGTGTTTGAATCTAATAGCTTTTGTGGGTACTAAAATTAATGAAGCATTTTTAAGATCTAGAAATACATTGTCTTAAATGATTGTAGAATAAAAACATTAACTGAATTTTTGGTATTCCCTCATTTAAAGCTGGCCTATGTGCAAATTGCTGAGTGGTTCTGTCATCCTTATCCCCAGGTTGGGCTAGGGAACTGATCTGATCCGTAGTAATTACCTTTGGTTAATTAGGTTTTTAGTGGAGTTCATTTCTTGGTCTGGCTTGCTGTGTGGGTTCATAAGTGTTTGCCAAATTTGACAAAAAAAAAGCCCCAACACAACATGACTGGGGATGGGAAGGAGAGTCGAATTGCCTTTTTACCACCATCTACATTAGTTTAGTGATTATGAAACTTTACTCTCTTTCTCACACAAATAAACTGGTATTTTTGTGATAAACAACTTCTATGTAACGTCACAGGAAAACTAATCATATGCAGAATGTGTATGTAGTTAGTTTTATCAGTACATCTTACAGGTAATTCCATTTTTTGCAGTTTAGTTGTTATGCCACAAATACACCCAAAGCCTGTCTGCTTTTTTGGTAAGACCTAAATGATGAGATGTAATTCAGGGGATTGTGTATCTTTATTTTTTTTTTTTCAATAAGGTATCTTAAAAAATGAAAATGGGACCCCAGAAGATGAGGAAAACTTTGAAGAAGCTATAAAAAATGTGAACACAGCATTAAATACCACAGAGGTAAAATAAACATTTATATGACAAAATTGAAGAAATTTCAACTACCTCATTTTTTTCAGAACATTATGCACTTTCAGGACAGGAGTTCCATTTGCAACACTTATATTTAAGTAAAACAGGATTTGTACAATTTTAAAAATTGAAATTGTGCAGTAAAATAGACCTAGACTAGGTGGCACTGTAACATATGGAAGTTCTCTTGCTTCCTTGCTCATGCAAGGAAATTACATTTCCTTCCTGAAGACTTGAATTCAAGTATAGAATGAGTCAGTAACCAGAGTTTAGTAGCAGTGTATTCCTATCTTAGACTTCATAAGATTTTCTTCTACAGATTAAACTGTGGAGTGCTTGGTATGATTGTAAAGAATTAGCAGTAACTGGTGTGGGTGATGTTTGATTTAAATACATTGGCAGGAGTGAGACTCAGAAAGCATTTGTTGAAATTGCGCTATGTTGAAGCCGCTTGCTGTAGTATTTGTTCTGTATAGAAGTGAAGAGCTGCAAGGGACCTTTGACTCTGCAAATTTATGTTTGAATTTCATAACAAAAACATGTTATGAAATTCCTTTCATAAACTGATCAAACTTAAAAACATTAAAAGTGAAGTTTTTGTTGTTTTTAAATAATCCTGAAGTAGTAACTCATGGCTTAGAATTGACCTCTGATTTCCGTAATCTCCCATCCATGGTAAATAGCAAAAGCTACATGAGGTAAAAGCTCATTCTGTGATTCTTTCCAGATTACATTCCATTTTTATTTGAACTGTGCTGATCCTTGCTTGGACAGTCACTCTAAATCTGCCAAGAAAGCAACAGGTAGAACTTGGTACTGACATCTGAGCCACTACAAGCCGGGTCCCAGGCTATTACTGATTAATTTCAGTTTGTACGCCAGACTGAACTGCAGCAGTTAAGGAGTCAAAACACTCTCACTTTTGCAGCCCCTCTTCACTTCCCCGGCCTTTTTGCTGCTCTGCATCTAGCAGGTAGGATGGGCAGCTGGGGCTGGTAGTACCTTTTGATGATGCTGCTACCAGGTTTTTTTTTAAATCTTCCATGTAGAAGGTGGAAATAAGGTGAGGTTTTGTTTGTAACATTCATCTTGATCAGAAGCATATGCCTTGTTCTCAGGCAGTGCTACTCTTTGAAATGTGTCTGAGAAGCACTGTCTGTGTAAGATTCAGAAGAGGTTTTGTTATGAAACTGAGGTTGCTTGCAGTTGGATCACCTGTGTAATGAGTGTTGAGATAATTCAAGAAATCAAAAGCCAAGTGAATACAAACCCAGTTTATTTTTTTCATAGATTCCAAGATGCATTGAAGAGATTTTTAACGATGATTGCTGCATAAATCTCACAGAGCAGGTAATGAGTAATTAAGAGTAAGACTTAAATGTAGAAAAAGCATCATAAATAACATTGTGTACATGACTGTCTCTTGTGTGTTTGCAGTCACCCTCCTTCTGGATTTTGGCTCGAGCTGTAAAGGAATTTGTGGCAAATGAGGGGCAAGGAAGCTTGCCTGTCCGTGGCACTATTCCTGATATGATAGCAGACTCCAATAAATTTATCAAATTGCAAAATGTGTAAGTATACAATTCTTTTCTTTGATAGTTACTCATGGTAGTACATGGTGATGACTTCAGACCTCACAAAGTGCATGAATTCCTGCATTAAAAAAAAAAGTGTATGGACCAGGGTGAGGAGGGGTGTGGGAAGCACGGTGGCCTGGGGCTGTCTGCTCCCAGTGTAGATGCTACCTGCCGTTTGGAACCAGGGCCTAAGCCCTCAGTGCATCCCAGTTTCCTAAGGGTGGGTAGTAAGTTGTCACTTGTCTTAGTTTCAGATCTAGTAAAGACCTTCCTATAGAGAGTAGGTCCCATAGCCTAGCTACTTGTCCAAAGTAAATTGTTGCTTAAACACAGCCTTTGTTTTTTCTCCTCAATGTGTATGTCAACCTGGCTACAGAAATTCTAGTTTCCTAGATACTTAATTCTACATACTTAATTCTAATTAATGCCCTTTGAAGGGATTGCTTGGTAGATAAGGAAGCGCGTGAATGAGCATTACCCACAAATTCTGAACAGCGTCAGTGTGGATCAAGTTTTTAGGAAGGCCATCTTTGAATGCATGTATCCTCAACCTGAACTTACTATTCGTATGCGTTGTGGACGTGATGCAAATTGCTGGGCCAGAAAGACTTTCTTACAGTGTTACCACATTTATTTGCAGTTGGCTGCTTCTTCCTCCTTTTTTCAGTCTTTAAAAATGAAGCAGTATCTTACAGAAGACTTTGTTAAATTTACTGTCTGTGCAATTGTACTGTTGAATTGTTCAAATAGGAAAGTAGTATTTCTAACAGATTTTCATTGTTTCTCCATAGATTCTGAAACACAACCTCTACTAGAAAAAGGATTGTGTGCCTTAGTAGAGTCTACTAATCAAAATGAAATCTGTTATTTTAGAGGTGCATTCCTCAGAACTGTGACAAATAGCATTAAAAAGATGGATGTAAAAATATAAATCTGTTACGTGTCTAAAATACTTGATTGCTGTTGCTTTATGGAAGTTACTGTGTATGATGACAGTAAAGCCGAGAACTTGTATCGTTATTTTGCTAAATGAAACCATAATTGCCTGAATTTGCACAGATACCCTTATTTGTAAATCTGAATTCTATAAGCATCAGTCCTGAATTTCCACATCATTATGTACTTCGGTTCTCAATTCCAATAAGCATTACAGGGTTTTAATTCGCAGGTGAAACAATTACAGTTCCTTAAAATGAGCCCTTAAATTGAATTGTATTAAATACTGTGTTGTTGAGATGTTTGCGTTGTCATAGGTCTTAATGGAACTAATATACTATGTCTACAAATACTAAAATACAGAAAATAATGAAATATTAGAAACCCAATGAAGGACATATAGCTGTTGTTCTGAAACTACTTGATACTCTTCCTCTGACTGTTTGTAGTAATACTCATTTTAATTTTAACCGGTTTCTAAGCCACACGTTTAGTGAACAGCTCAGCCATGCCGAACAGTCGTACAGGGTGGTAATAAGTGCATTCATGGCCTTGAGGTAGCTTGCTTCCATTCATGTGGCTTGTATTTTGTCTTATATTATAAAACAAAAAGAAAAGGTCTTCACCGTGAAACTGATGGCTTTATGCTGTAATTATTAAGACTTGTTTATTATTAACAGATACCGTGAAAAAGCAAAGAAGGATATTGCTGCTGTGGGTAACCATGCTGCTAAATTGTTACAGTCCCTAGGCAAGGTAATTACAAATGTATGGCCATTCTGACAGGATAGAAATACTTTTACCCTGACATTCTGTACAGAAATAAGTCACAGGAGACAGATATAAAAAGAGAAGGCTTAATTACCTCATTCTCTTCAAAAGGCTTAAGTAAGTTCTAATGAAATTTAATATCAGTGGTCTGTTTTATTTATCACTTCTGGTTTGGTCATACAAAAAGTAAAAGGCATATGGGGATATATATATTATTTATAATTTAAGATTTTTTTTTTTTTTTACAAAAATGACTAGTTATTTCACAATGAATATATGAATATCTCTGAAAATAGAAATTCTCTGGTCATTGTATGTATTGGAATGAATATATTCTCTCTTTTAGGCACCCGAATCTATTTCGGAGAGAGAACTAAAATTGCTTTGTGAGTATGCTTGGATTCTGTTGTTGTGTTTATGCAAATGATCAAGTTGTGTTTATGCAAATGATCAAATAATCAAAAACTTCTGAATGATAATGTAGTTATTAATCAGTAACTCAATATTTGAATTTTTCAAAGAAATGCTTAGCATTAGTTGCATCCCTCATCTTCAGTGGAAGTAACAGATGTTCAGCATCTCTCAGTAGTGAGTCTGTAAAGGTTGGCTTTTAAAAGATAGGATATTTTTTTCAGGTCCAAACAACAGGTAGCAGATGCCCTCTACTTTCTGTGATTAGTACTTAATCACTCTTGCCCATTCTGTGATACTGACTTCAGAGCACAGGCTATGTAAACTTCTGGTAGTCTGAAAAGGTAAAACAGTGATGCAGTGAGTAGTACTGTTGATGGCATTTTAGGTTATGTCTGTTCTGGATATGTATACGTGTCCACGCAGCAGCCTGGCTAAGTCTGCCTGCAACTGGAAAATTTTCCTGTAAGCACATAGCCAAGAGCGTGCTGCCCCTGCGTTGGTGTGTCATTTGCTGGGAGTTTTGAGAACCTCACAGTTCCTCAGTTTTGAGGGCTAGGTAGTAGCTGCACATTGGGTTGTTTCATAGCAGTGACACTGGAGAAGAACCTTTTCCTGCTCATAGCTGTACTGTTAGAATACTAATTGAGAATGTGTGAGACAGCGGTAGATGTAGTGGAAGATGAAAAGAACCCATCTTCGTTTGCAGCATGGAAGAGGAAGACATGAAGCTGTTCTATAGAAGAGCTACACATGTTGTGAGGTGTTACATTAACATGGCAGATACGTTTAGATTCTACAAGTAAATAAGCATGAAGTATTTCTCTGAAATACTTGTGATCATAGACCTAAATGTAGTTTCATAGATTTTTATTAGTGCAAGCTACGGGAAGAAACAGAAAGTGTTAAATGAAGTTTTGATAAGTTTTGGTCTTTAACACATCAGAGATACAGACCTACAAAGATTTAGTAATTGGTGACGCATTCAAGTAGGTAACGCTCTCCTTTCTGCGCCCTCTGCTTAGGCAGCAACTCAGCTTTTCTCCGAGTAGTCCGATGTAGATCTCTGTCTGAAGAATACGGTTTAAACACCTTTAACAAGGACGAAATCAGTAAGTGCTCCTTTTTGGCACATACTTAAATTGCATTTTCAACTTGAAATGGTTTTGTGATCAGAAAGAATTGTATGTTACACATTCTGTTTCATTATGCAGTTTTATAATTTGGCATCAACTAGAAGTATGGGGTTTTTAAGTCTAGAATGTTGAATTCAGTTTGATCTTGAGAGTTCAAAAATGACCTTACAGACTGATGCATGTTTCAGTTTTTTTTTCTTGCAGATTTTATTTTTGATAGCACATAAATAAAACATTGGTTTCTTCAAACTTCTCTTTTCTGTACCTCAGTTATTTCTGACAGAGCTGGAAAGGTGCTATCACCTGACCAAAGATAGGAGAATAACTGTCTTGGCCCCACTCATCTTTTCAGTATGTGAACTAGCAAACAAGTTACTTAATATTGCATTTTATCTTCTGAACCTGCATAAATTAAAAAAAGAAAAAAAAGCTGGAAATACTTTTTATCAAAGTTTGTTGAAATTAAGCTTAAACAAGTCCTCTGAATGTTTTGGACAAAATGTGTATACATTTTGTGTATACATACGTTTTGTAATATTTATAATGTAAGTGAAAGCTCCTTGAATTAGTTGCTAATGTGCAATGTGATTTAAATAGTAGTTAGTATTTAGAAAGACTACTGAGCTGTGGGATTTAAGACCTGTTTTATAATTACAGTCATTACAGTTAAATATGAAGCATGTGTTTCAAATCCCAAAATTATAACTAAGGAACATTCCGTTGAATGTTATAGCAGCTGTCAAGAGTTGAAACATGAATATCTTCACTGAACAGTTTATATCAAATACATACAGGGTGGTTTTGTCATACACTCTGGATTCAAAATCATGTATCTGACAGGTGAGATTCTCAGTTGCAGGTTGTTATTTTCATTAAGATTTCTTTTTACTGCAGACTTTATGGTTTAAGCACATGGGAAATACTTGATTTCAAGTAATTCAAAACCTTTCTTTGTCCATTTCATCTGTACCAGCTAACCAGTTCTCTTGCTGTTTTCAGTTTCCCATATGGATAACCCAGAGAGTGAACTAGTGCTGTACTTGATGCTGCGGGCTGTAGATAGATTTTATAAGCAGCATGGTAGATACCCAGGTATGTTAATACCAGAGTTACTTCATGTCATCAAAAGAAATACAAGGATCCAATAGTTACTATAATGGTAGCTATAAGCTACAAATACAGCATTAGTTGCAGGTTTTTTTCCGTATTAATATAACTTTAAGAATGTGGAAATTAAAGTGAGACTTTTTTCTCTTTGGGAACTTTAAGGAATTTATCTGAAATGATACCACTGAAATGGGTTGCATGTATTATGAATCGGTTCAGCTATGCGGTGATTTATCATGAGTAGCATGAACAGAATATTCAATTATTATTAGTCTAGCATTAATAATATATTAATCATCTTAGAAACTTTTCAGAAAAATAAAATACTTATGCTGCCATTTAAACCCATTAACTTTGAATATGGTGTTACACTTCTGTGGTGAAACAGTTAACTTATTTTCCAGGTGTCTACAACTATCAGGTAGAAGATGATATTGGAAAACTAAAATCATGCCTTAGTGGTTTCTTACAAGAACATGGGTTGTCTGTAGTGGTGAAAGATGACTATGTTCATGAGTTGTAAGTATTATATCTTAAGTGTCACTTTGTTGGTAAAACTGACCTGAAAATACTAACTGTTACTTTGCTGTCCAGTTGTCGCTACGGAGCTGCTGAGCCACATGCTATTGCTGCCTTCATGGGAGGTAAGAATGTCACGCTCTTTCTGAGGTCCACACAAACCAACCAACCTGCTGTAGTACATACTTGACTCAGAGTCTCCAGTGGTTTAATTACTTTGTATTGTCAGAACAAAGACTGTAATCACAGACTGGAGTCAAAAGTAGTATGAGAAGAAAATCCTCCCCCTTCATTCTCCAGATGTGGCTTCCTATGGTACATAGAAAAAGTGGACACAGCAAGGGTTTAAAGTCAGTAAAAAAACCCAAATAAACTTAAAAAATAATCTCAGTAGATCAATTCTAGTGGCTTAAAATGTGTTTAAAAATAAAATGCTTGAAAGAAGCTTTGAGATTAAAAAAAGGAAAGGAATAATTGTACTAATACTAAAATTAACACAGTACACATCTTCCTTTAACACAATACACTTATGTTGAGTATCTATTAAATATAAGTAGCCTTGATTTCTTACCTTAATTTAACCTGTGGGGATTATCAAAACTAAATATGTTTTAATAGATGCTCAAAATTGATGTATCTGTTAACTTCTTTATTTGGCTTCATGCGGTGGTGAAGATAATTATGTATTAAATACTCTGTGGATGTAGGAATTTTTTTCTGATTAAGTGGAATTTGGTACGTGCAGTGCTTAGAAAAATACATAAAGATAACTTCTGAAGAAATTACAGAGTATTTCGTCCTACAGGAGAACACAAAGGGATCACAGTGAAGTGACCCTTCAATTTATTTTACAGTTTAACTGCAGATGATTTTTTTTTTAATTGAATTTCTCAATTTCATTTAGAGAGGCCACAACTTGCATGGGTCTGTCTGCTCACACATTTTTATTCTGTGTGTATGTACATGGAGAGAGTGAGTGAGTATATATAGCAAAGTGTATGTAAAGCTAACTTTTGAAGTAACAGCTTTCTGAGCCTCTTATGCTGGGAAGTACTGAAAGGCACTTTTTTTTTTTCCTCCTAGGAGTTGTATCAGGTGCTTCTGAAATAATTCCAGTGTAGTGAGTTCTAGATAAATTACATTCTTCTACTGGTTTTTAAATATGACCTGCTAACTGTTGGTTTGGTTTTTGTTTTTTTTTTCTTCTTTTACAGGAGCTGCTGCACAGGAGGTTATCAAAGTCATTACAGGGCAGTTTGTCATTTTTAATAACACTTATATTTACAGTGGAATGTCACAGACTTCAGCGACTTTCCAGCTGTAGGATAACGATCTCGCATTTGTTGCCACTTGGCGCTGCTGCTGTGTTCTGTAAATACTGTGGTGTTCTGCCACTGACTGGACTGTTCTGTATTACCTGCAAATTAAAGTTCCTTTATTTGTAACTATTTTATCTCCTTTTTTTTTTTTTTTTTTTTCCCCCCTGAGGACAAATAAAATTATACCCACTCCTGAATTTTTTTTTTTTTAAATCTAGAATTTTCTGATTCACCTTTGAAAGAAAAAAAGCAGCAGCTGTTCTTTGGCATGGTAAGTTGCATTTACAAATTGGCTTACCTGGTTCGCAGCAGAGCTGAATTCTTTTCATGAAAGCTGCTCTCCAGAGCGAGGGGGGAGGGCTCGCAAAAGGTTGAAGAAGGCTGGTGTAGCTGATGCTCTGAGGATCTAACGGTGGGAAGAGCTAGGGAAAGCTGCACTACCTCTCACTGAGTTCAAGGACGTTAGGGAAAGGGATTGTGCGCCTGGAAGCTTGGTTCTTTCAGCTGCATTCACCCAGTGAAAGATTCTTTTTTTGCGCCTGGCGTGTCAAGTGACGGCTACCCGCGTTTTGTGGCGGCGGCGCGGTTCCCGGAACGCAGAGCTGCCCTCCCCACCAAGTGGTTTCCCCCAGCCGTGTCCTGGAGCCCCGCCGCGGGTGGGGTAGCGCTGGGGACGGGCGGGCGGAGCCGGCCCTGGCGCTGCCCGGGCGGAGCCGGCCCTCCCGCTGCCCGCCCGCCCGCCCGCCCGCCCGCCCGCCGCGGGGGCTCCTGAGGGGGACGGGGCCGGGCGCCAGCGGCCGCGCGCGCCGCGGCGGGGCGGGAAGCGCGCGCGGCTGCGCGGTGTCCGGCTCCCCTCAGGCCGGCGCGGGGGGCCCGGCGCCACAGCGGCCCGGCCCGGCCTCGCCTCGGCCGGCGTCGTCTTCGTGGCTGACCAGAACCGCTCCTACTGCCGGACCGACAGGTAGCTTCCCGTCCTCTTGATGCTCCCCACCCCTCCCAGAAGCTGGCAGAAGAATGCTTTTTGCTCTTTCATCTTTTAGATGTTCTTTCCTTTTTAATTTGGGATGATCTGGAGTACTTGTTACGATGTCTACTTGAAGCGTTGGAGCAGGTCGAGCATTGGAACAGGCTGCCCAGAGAGGCGGTGGGAGTCCCCATCCCTGGAGGTGTTCAAAGAACGCGTGGACGTGGCACTCTGGGACACGGTTTAGTGGGCATGGTGGTGTTGGGTTGATGGTTGGACTGATGATCTTAGAGATCCTTTCCAACCTTCATGATTCCTAGTTTTTACTTCCAGTAAAAAATAATCCAGCCACCAAGCCAGGAAACATGAAATTCATTATTACTCTACCCTTACTTGGTTTAGTGGTGGGCTTGGTAGTGTTAGGTTAATGGTTGGACTGGATGGTCTTAAAGGTCTTCTCCAACCTAAACGATTCTATCATTCAAAGTCGAACTCTGATAATGAGCTATAAATCATACATGGCTCATCTGAGAGGGAGGAGGGATGGGATGAATGCTAAAATCGCACTGGAAGACTTCGAAGGCCTGTTACACTGAACGGTGTTTCTCCAAAGTTAGCGCACGCATCGTCAGCTGCTGGTGTGAATTTGAGTTCAACAGGACACCAACAATCCAGACGTCTTCCGATGTACAGGATTTGACCATAGGTTCTGAAAAGGAGAAACGCCCCTGAGACCGGCTCTTTCCGCCCTGGGGCGGCGGCGCCGGGGCGAGGCCGGTGGCCCAGGCCCTGACTGACGGGACCGGACGGGACGGGACGGGACGGGACACTCCCGGCAGCCTCCGCGTGAGCTCCGCTGACCTCCTGGGTCGCTCTTTCTGAATGTTCGAGCCGTGTGCTCTAATGCTGCCAAACACACAGATGAATATATCTGTACTTTTCTGAAGAGTGGTGTTTTGAGGTTTGAAGGGATATTACTGGGCTATTGTCCATAACCGATGGGGAAGAGGTAATCTGTTTTCTTTTATATCCAACATTTGCCAGAAGTCTTTTGCAGCAAATCCTGTTATTTATCTTTTCATCTTTGCCCTGTGATGCAACAACAGAGCGAGCTATTTGCATTTTAATGTAGGCTGGCTTATAAATACTATTTTGTGTACCTTCTGTATGTTGCAAAAGAAAAAGATCCAGTTAAGGTCAAGACATACCTTTCTATAGTGTTTAAAAAAACCTTGTGCTGCTTATAGTAAAGGCTCTTTAATTGTATAAATGTGTATTTAATTAAACTTAAATTAAATTAGCTCCAAAGTGAGCTGATTTTTACAGCCTTTTTTTTTCTTAAAGAATATGTAGGTAGTTTTTGTTTTCTCTTAGGATGACAGGGTGGTATCAGTAGGGGCAAAAAGAGGTGAGGAAGACTTGCAAGCTTTCTGCCATTGTGGCAGTGTTAGATTTGCAAGAAAATGAAATGCATATGTATTGTCACTTCTGAAAGTGTAAGGGAGGATGAACTCTTTTTGAAGTTTCCCTTTCAAAACACATGCTTCACCAATGCTACTGTAAGGATCTATATGGAGCATTTGCACTAATGGAAGCAGCAAAGGAATGGGGACAATCAGTAACTCTAAATGGAAAGCAGGGCTGGCTGTCTTCATTAAGATGACACTGATATTTATTAGAGGCTTTGTTCTACTTTGAGAAGGATAACTAATCCATTATTAAGCTGGATTTATCACTGATTCAAAGTGTCTACCTGGAACTAAATTGGTTTTGAGAGATTAAAATAGGTTACTGTGACACTTGCATAAACCTTTTGTGTTTGGGACTTGAGGCACGGTTCAGGGACCATCTTTCTGCTTCCAAACATGAACTTCACTTTGCTGCTTGACTAACTCTCAGATGCTGGCACACTAGGTTTACGTAGAATTGATACTGTGCTTTTTTCTGGTTTACATGGTTCGTGTAATGTGATAATTTCTTTGGTGAACTCAAATTGTTAGTTTAAGAAATAATGTTTCAGTTCATGCTCATTGTCTTTGGTTTTGATCAATACAACATAGTTATGGTTTAGTGGCTCACTGAGTAGCAGTAGGAGGCTGAAGGTTTTATAGTGGATGTCAGACACGCTTGATCCTCTACATAACATTACTTGGTGGTTTTACTGCCAGTTGGCTGATGACAAAGTTGGCAACCTATTGTAAGGAAAATGGTATCAGATTTATTGTGATAAACGACACAGAGCTAGGTGTATTTTTAATGACAGGGACATTTTTGGTGCCCCACAATGGTAATGTGGAATCACCTGATTTCTGCAAAATGTTAACTTTCCAAAGATAGTAACACAATAGTTACAAATGCAGTGTTACTATAAAATACTGTATTTGCAAAGGAAATCTTTGCAATGCAAGAACATACTAAACTGTGTGTTTGTCAGATGAGAGAGGAAAACTGGAAAGAGTGTATTTTAAGACAAACGATTTAATTTAGACTGCATATGATATTATAAACACTGCTAATCTGAACAGAAAACACTTTTTCCTTGCTATTGTAGAACAAGAACAGAGATACAACCAAAAATGGAAATTCAAAAGGTGCAGAAAAACCAGTGTGGTAAGATACCTAATATAATTTGTCATTTAATATCTGCATCAATTTTACAAAGTTTTAGTAGACTGTGATAGGTCTGTCATGGGGTGGTGAGCTGTCGGGGAAATGTTCTTTTTCCTTGTTGCCAAATTTTTTGATTCTGTATTGGATAGCTGAAGGGCAAATCTAATGGCAAACGTCACTTTTTTTTTTTTTCCTAATATTTACCCACGTTCTTATTGTATTTTAACTTCTTTAAGAAACCCCAAACCTTACAAGTATTTAAAATACACAATATCTGCTATTACTGTTGCAAATAATTATCAAATAAGTGTTTTTCTAATACCCAAAAGACTAAGAAACAGATTTTCGAAGTGGTTTACCTACCTAGGGTTGTATGTAGGTGCCCAAAAAATGCTTGTGTTAACGTACTAACCTAACAACCTGATTCAGGATTCTAGCTGCTGTGGTGAGTGATTAAGTCTTCTGTAACTAAGTATCATATAGCAAGCCTTGTTTTGTTGGATTCTTTCCCTGTTCACTCTGTAGATTTTTCAGTTGTATTTTCACTCTGAATATTTTCATGGTTCTGTATTATTCACTTAAAAACACAATGCACCTTGTAATTGCAAATTTAGTATTTAGTAATTTACATCATTTTTTCTAACAATTACTAGCAATTAAGAGCCAGAAATAGTAAAAGGGGACTGTTGCTTTAGCAAAGGAAATCATGCTCAAATAACAAACTGTGGAGAGGAATATTAGGTTAAGTATGTTATTTATAGATAAATAGAAGTGGCGTACTCCATTTTTGCTCATTTTTTTTTCTTTAAAATACATATATATACTACATTTTTGGCAGGTTTATGGTAATACTAAATAGATTAATGTAAAGAAAAGATAACAATTTTCATGAAGCTTTTTGTGTTCGCTCTTAGATATGAAAACAGATCTGAACTTACTACTTGAATGCCTTAAATATCAGATGGACTGCCCTGTATCTCAGAAAGAGGCTTTGATCACTATTTATTCAATTTGTCAACAAAACAGTAAGAAGTGCTTTTCCTTAGAAACAATGCAATCATTTATGTTCACAATATATGTTAAGAAGCTGGTTGTCGCTGTAAAAAAAATTATCTAAAGGATACAAGGCTTGAGAAGTTATAAAATGTTGGAAGGTTTTCATTTTAAAGAGAAACAAAACCAAAAGTTTGATTTTTGTTCTTTTTTCTGTTATAGGTGAAGCAAGCAAATATTTTCAAGAAATTGGTGGTCTGATGTTTATAAATGATCTTGCAAAGTCAAGTGTTCACTGCATAGTAAAGGAAGCGGCTTTGTTTACATTAGGAATTATAATAGAGAGTAATGGTAATAATAAGTAATATTATTTGTATTTCTGAGCGAGTTATGATCTCATGTTATTACTTTTGCTTGTGCTTTGTCCCTTTTTTTTTTTGTCTCAAAAAATCAGATTACAAGATTATCAGCTCAAGCAAGGGGCAGTAAAGTTGCCACTGTTTCACTGTCCTTCTCCAGATTCTGAGAAATACCTTGTTGATTTGTGTAGACAGCATGTCTTTATGATACCAGACAGCTGGACGACTTCTCTTCCTCAGCAGGAAGTGTTAAATGACTCACAGATTCTTCCAAAGTTTGCCTAGGCCCTCATTGGTTTAGAACTGACTACAGGGGGAAGCCCTCAGCTGCTTTATAGTCCTGTTTTGTTTCCACTCACCACATACTCGACGTAACTGAGACTCTAGTTACTGTATTACAAAAATAATTTACGATTATGAATGGCTTGCTTTAGGACATAATGGTTTTTATTTTCTGCTTTCAGTTTATTGTCAACAAACTTTGTGTACATCTGCATTGTTTGAAGACCTCATTTTATTTTTAATTAATAAGGATTCTGGTGTGAGCTTGAAAAGAATGTCTGTTTATGTCATCTTAGCGCTGGTTTCAAATAATAGTAAGTAGTTTTGTTTTCTTTTTTCCCTGTGTTATAACACCACTTTTTTCTATTTGCCAATTTGCCGTACAGAAATTTGGAACACTCAGTAAGTAATGGTTTGGTAAAGTTAATTTATAAAGATGAATGGTTGCATGTAACTGAACCTGAATTGTGTAAGTAGATCATCGCTCACTGGGATTTCTTTAAATAGCAGAAAGTGGTTTAGTTCTAAAAATAAAACTATAGTTTAAAAAAAATACAATGCAAACCAGTAGTTTCTGACAATGTATAGAAAAAATAGGCATAGAAAGAAATGGAACATTTTTGTCAATGTGTTGATGTGATTTTGGTTTTTTTGGGGGGGGGAGATATGGTTAGGAAATGGAAATAGAATGTATATATGTAAATTAAACTTGACATTAAGATTTTGTCTCAAGTTGCATGTGTCTTCGGAGTCTTGTATATGTTCTTTTTTAGAAAGTGGGCAAACCTATGTCAGAGATACAGGCTGCATTGCTCTTCTGCTACAGTTATTCAGGTAAACAAACAGTTGCAATTCAAACAGAAAAATTATAGACTATTTAGGACTTAGGTTTCCTTGACTATTTGGGAATTGTTTGCATTGTTCTTAACAGAACAACTCTCTCCACATCCAAGATGAATCTGTCAGATGAAAATACTAATCAGTGCTATCAGCTGTGGTCTTCAGTCTGCAGTACTCTCTGTGCCTGTGTTAACAATCCTCAGAGCGGTAAGGGTTGCTGTTAAAATTGTGAAAACAGTTTAAAGTATTTCTCCAAAGTGACAACAGTTTGTTTTCAGTTTTAATGTTCCACTGAAATTTCATATTACGTTTTGATTTGGGGTCATTTGTTTTTACTTTTCCAGAAGATAATCAAAACATTTGCTGTTCAGTTTTTCCATATGCCAAGGAGTGGCTCGAAAGTTGCACAGAGCCTCAGATAGTTCGTCCTATTTGTTCATTTGTTGGTCTCACAGTTGCAAATAACTGTAAGTGCAGCTCAAGCTTTAAATTTTTTCAAGTTTTTCTTTTGTAAAAGTAAGTTTAATTTGATAGTTAAATGTTTGGTTTCTTTTTGTCAATCTCTGCAAATTCATTTGCTGTTCTTCCACCACCTTTACTCTGAAAAAGCTATGCCACCATCTTTACTTACACTGCCTTGTGCTTAAGCCCACAAATAGCCATAAACTGGCTACATTTAGTAAGGTCAGTAAAAACTATTTGGAAACTGTTTTGATTAAAAGTATTTTACAAATGTAAGTCATTTATTACATCTCTGAGAACAGTGACTTAGATAGAAATCCGGCATAATGTTTGCCATTTGTATGTGTGTATTAGGGCCATGTGTTTCCTGTAACTATTTTATAAGACAATTACT
Source organism: Pelecanus crispus (assembly GCF_030463565.1). Taxonomy (NCBI): domain Eukaryota; kingdom Metazoa; phylum Chordata; class Aves; order Pelecaniformes; family Pelecanidae; genus Pelecanus; species Pelecanus crispus. The sequence goes on from NC_134650.1 coordinate 38,252,666, forward strand.
ACACGTCTTGAGATTAATAAATATCCAACTTCTGTCGTATGGGTGGAAATGTCATGATTAATACATGCACAGAAAAATTGTGATGAGCCTAATTGATAAAATGCTAAAAGCAATTTGCAACTTGAATTATTTAAGACACATTTTTTCTTTTTTTCACTAAGCCTATGTACAGAAATATTTTGTTTCTGTTGGAGGATTGGATACATTAGCTAAAGTTCTTGTCAAGCTTATGCATGATTCCTGTATGAGTCACTCGAGCACAAAACTTGCAGTAGTAGTAACAAAGACTCTGGATGCCTGCATTGCTAATGACTGTGAGTGAAAAGACCACTACCCTTTTTTACATATGGCAATTTTAAAATGCAATTTTAAAAGTCTGGTTTTGGTGGAAAAGTGATATGAATGGATGCTAAAAGGCAATTAAGTTATATACATCCCATTTGATATTGCAGATTTTTTAAAAATACTATCGTGTATATGGGGAATGATTCAGTTCATGTGTGGTGGGTTACTTTCCCATTGTTGCTAAAATAACCATAGTGGAATTTAAACTGTACTGAAAATTAAAAGTAAGTTACTAGAGCTAGTTTTGTGTAAGTAAAGCTGGGAACTGGGCGTGGCAGTCACGTTGGATCCCGTAGTTAGAGCTGTGTTTCTGTAGGGCTATGCCTAAGCTAATAAGCTTTGCAAGCTTAAAGAGGCTTCAGTTACTCAGGTGTGGAGCTGAAGAAGTGTGTGTGTCTGCATAACACATCTTTACTCTCGCTTACTGTCTCAATAGTGCTGTCCTAATGAGGTCTTTGTGTATTCCATCAGAAGATTTTGAGAAACCTGTAAGCCTGATGAATCTGTGGTGCTGGCCATGATTATTACATTTGACACTTCTGCCATAAGTGCTCACTAACGGAAGTTCAAAAAAGTTTCAAAGCACGTACCTGCACTAGTTTTGAACCTAGTTAAGAAGTTGGTATGTGACAGGACTAAGTTTCAGCCCGTCTGTACTAGCAGTGGTGTTCCCAGTTTCAGGAAGACGTTGCCCTCTACCAGAAACATTCCTAGCTCTTTTTGTGGCAAAGAGTCTATGTGTCAAACCCTATTCTACTCTTTCTTGCTCTATTCTGGAGCTGATAAAGGATGTGGAGAAACTCAGCAGAGGTCTACAAAACTTGCACGTTGCCAAGCCCTTGTTTATCAGTTCTTCTACCACATCTCTATACAGCACAATCTGGGAGAAAGGGCAGTGTTGCATGCAGGGAGTAGCATGGGCAGAATTACTGCACCAGGAGGGATGTGGTAATTTGAAATGTTAAAATGAAAGAGAGAGAAGAGGAGGACTGTGCAGGCCCAAGGCTTTTAGAGGTCTGCAGAGTTCCCTTGAAAAACAGCAGTTTATACTTGCATGATGCCTATATACTTACTATCTAGTTAATTTTTCTTCAAATTATTTTTAACATAATAGCTGCCATGGGTGTTGTCTTGACGAAGTATCACACTGTATCAGAGCTACTGAAGCTGCTGTCCAAAGACACTCTGGATACAGGAGAAAAAATTAGTATTATTCTAACAATTGGACACTGTACTGAAGTTTGTGGTAGGAATTTTTTTTTTTTTCTTTCTGTCAGTTTCTACTAAATCCTCATACACTAACTACTTCAATGGTGTAATTTCATCAAGACCGGAACATGAGGGAAAGTTCTATTAAATAATGTAATATTAATATTAAAAAAAATGTTTGCTATAATGTTCCATCTTTAAATTTTAAAACCTGTTAGCAGATAGTATCTTTAATAGCTTAGAAAAAGTAGACTATTACGCAAGAATTCAGAGCTGGGCTTAGGTGTCACAGGGTAAAATTCATCCAGACCTGAAAACTACTATAATACATACATACCCAAGTCATCTTTTTGAGCTCTATTTTAATGGCCCTTGATATATACAGCTTCTGTCCACTGTTTACATAGCTATTAATTTTTTAAAAAGCTATATAACAGTATTGTTTTTGAAGTAACATAAGCAGTGGTAACCCTGAAGTGTTTTTGCCAGGCTCCTCAGGGCTTTCCCAAGCATATCTAGTGAAAATATAACACTTAAGTTGGTATTTTGTGGTAGTACAAGCAAACAGAATTGTGAGATACTGATCACTGTTTATTTATACTACTGTTTTTTCTCACGTGTGTTCAGAAACGCAAGAAAAAGTGATAATGTTCAAAAATTCTGATTGATTATCATCCTCTAAATGTCAGTAACAGGTTCAATAATTAGCTCAGTAGGTCATAAGTGATATTTTAAAAGACACTTTTTTTGTGAAGAATTAATTGAAACAAAGCTTAATAGAAAATGTCTTTCAAATAGAAGTATCATTCAACCAACAGAAGAAAAGTTTCTCTTAAAATGTCAATGCTGACAAAACAATCATATTTCATCTTTTGTTGATTCCTTTGTTTTATCAAGTTTAGACAACAAAGAACTATTTTTAGAAAGCTGTCAGTTTTATGAATACATACTGCAAATGAGATCACAGTAAAAAAAATTAGCTAATTACATAGTTAACGAGGAACAGATTAGCTAGACCAGGATTGAAATACTATTAGAGTTTTGCTAATTATAAACTCTATTTTGCTAATTACAAATTTTAAGCTTTTGATACTTCTGCATCTCAAGGCTTACATAAATGTAGCATATATACTTCAGGAGTATACACCAGAGGAAAAGAAATACAGAAGCCATAATTCAAATATTTTAGGTGACAATTAAATGAGTTTGGATCTCCATCATATCATTTGTCTCAGTCCTCCTTCAGTTTTCTTACAAGAACTTTGAGGTACGATCAAATCATCCTGTATGATCTAGAGCGCTTCTGCTGCAACCTGGGTAGTAGGTCATTACAGCATGCTTGGATCCATAATGCAAATCTCTTTTTCAGAATTTCCCTGAAAGTTACTAGTATTAGTTTCTAAAATTACTGTAGGTGTGTATGAGGCTGAAACCAATCTATTTTCCTTTACAATGTCCTATTTCAGAAGAAAACCAGTGTGAACTGCTCCAGAACAATGGTCTTCCACTTATGATTCAGGTATTAACCGAGTCTCAGGATGAGGAACTAAACAAAGCTGCTACTTTTGTGCTGCAAAACTGCAAACAAATGAGTAAGCTTACTGTTATTGCTTTAAAAATTACAGAGATTATTTCCATCTTTTAAGTTCTGCTGACTTTCTAAATTATTTTAACTGTAGCAGCTTTGTAATTCTGTGTACTCCAAGAGATGTTTGGTTTCTGCAGAGCAGTTGCATATTTGTCACCATGGACTGATTATGGCATTTGGGCAGAAAAAAGAGAAGTGAAAATTCCAATGATGTTGCAATAATGCATTTGTGAAACCTATATATGTAGGACCAGTTCTTAAAAGCTTTCCCATCTGTAAACTATGTGCAAAATATTAACATTGTCATTTAACGTGGAATTGGTACTCTTATTTCTGGGTATGTACCATTGTATATAGAGACTAAACCAGTAGATAATTAAGCCCAAAATCACCATGACTACAATTATTTTGCAATATTAAAAAATCTGGATCTTTATTTTTAAAGTAGTATTTTGTAAAGTATTGAGAAGTATCCTGTTTTAAGGGTTTTTTAATTAACTGTATAATACTACCAATGAAACAGAAAGACACCTTGTCCTTTAATCTCTAAAGCATATAAAGTATAATGCAATTGATAATTAGTAAAAAGCAGGTATCTACATTTTTGTACTGAAAACACAACTGAGAGTTTTGTTTAAGCTTGAGGGGGTGTGGTGATTTTCAGTGGCCATTAATATGGAGTTGGGTTGTTTTTAAAAAAAAAAAAGAGACCCGTACTGGTAAAGGACATACAGAGTTAGAATGAAGTCCATGATAAAGTAATTTTTTAGAGTACAGCATCATAGTGTAAACAGCTTATGGAAACTATAATTGCAAGCTCACCCCTTGTAACTGCAGTTTATATCTGAAGTGTATGAACATTTATGTGTAAATTTAAATTATATAAAAATTATTATTCAGAGATTGTACTTTGCATTAAATTATTGGGGCTGTCCCTCAGCATACTAAAATATAAGAAATACTTACTAAGGTGTTCATTGATAAAATTTGGAATATTAATATTGTTTTATATTTTATAAAGCTGAACAATTGTCTCTGAAAATAAATGATAATTCATTAAATGTGAACGATGCAGAAGAATTGGACGTGCAAGTCAGAAAAAGAAGTCTGCAAGACTACTGGAAGAAAGCAAACGAAATTTTGCACAGAATAAACTTGATTGAAGAAGAACACGATAAGGTTGGCCTATTTACCAAATTAGGATAAAACTAAGCAAACCTTTCCAGAGTTTAGGGAGAAATAGAAAGTAAAACCTTAAGATAATTTCAGTGGGAGTTAGAAAAGTAGGGAAAACATTGGATGTATGTGAAACTACAACCTGCAACTTTTACCATTACTGTATATCATACAAAGTTAGAGTATGCAGGGCACTTAGTGAATGCAAGCATCTGTATTTTTATGAAGCATTTTAGTTTATTATAAAACCAGGTTTTCTACAAAATTGAGATAATTTCGGTTGGAGAAACAAGAGCTGGATTTATTTTTAATTGCTGATCATTTGAACCTATAATTTTAATATTTGCATGCATGAAATACCCCTGATTGTACAGCTATGATGGGATAGATGATAATGGCAAATGTGAACATAAACTGAAATAAAGTTGTTTCGTATTTTCCTTGTGCTGTATAACTACTTGGTATCTCTGGGTGTGGAACAACAAGTTTTTGAGTTATTTAGCTGGATCTTAAGTTAATGAAATCTTTTCATTTCTAGAAGTGCCTTGTAAAGGGTTGTCAAGCATTGGAACAGGCTGCCCAGGGAAGTGGTTGAGTCCCCATCCCTGGAGGTATTTAGAAGACATGCAGATGTGGTGCTTAGGGACATGGCTTAGTGGTGGACCTGGCAGTGCTAGGTTAACGGTTGGACTCGGTGATCTTAAAGGTCTTTTCCAAGCTAAACAATTCTATGATTCTATTAGTAGCAAATCCATTGCTTCATCCTGGAACTATCACTTAATAACTACCCCTTCAGCACCTCCAGCAGCACTGCTGTCTTGTTGGCTCTCAATCAGGGGTTTTTGAAGCTTCTCTGGAATCTGCTCTACCTTCCGAATTAGATTGGTCTATCCTAGTTAATCTTGTTACTAGATTTATTTAATATTTTAATAGCGCTCGTATAGTCACTAACTAGTATTTTTCAATACAGGAAAGAGTGAAAGGAAGAGTATTTGTAGACAGTTCTTCAGAAGCCAATATTGAAGCATCAAAATACCATGAAGTGAATCCTGCTGATCCAAAAACTTACGTAGAAAGAACACGTAAAGAAGTACATTGTCGACAGCTGACCTCTAAGTCATATGATCAGGTTCTTGCTCCATCTGTAAATTCTTCTTCACTGAAAAACAAAATAGTGAACACTAGGGATTCAGTAAATGCTTCTACCAGACAAAGTGAACAGAGTAATATTCCATGTTCAAATAATGAACTGCAAACAGACAGTGTACTTCAAAGTCACAGTGTAAATGAAAAAACTGCTTGTGTAAAAAATCAGTCTATTCTTCAGGTAAGGTAAGTATCTTACATCTAAGCAGAAATACTAAGTTGCTTTTCTTTAGTAATTTCCAAATTGACTGTCAGCCTTTTGTTGTTATTATCTGTTTATTATCTATTATTATTATCTGTTACATACAATGTCTTTTTCTCCTAGTGAAAGGACATGGCCTTTTGGTGGCTCACTAGAGAATATTCTGTGGAAGTGGTTTTGACATCACAGATCAAAGATTATAGACATTGTAGTAATAAAAGCTTCTGATCTTTTTCTCTGAATGGTAGGCTTCTGACAGATTTTACAGAGAGCCTATTACAGGCCATGTTCTAATGCCTTCAACGTAGTGATGAAAAAGCATCCATAGTTTTTGCCTCAAAATTCTCACCGATTTAGTAGATCAAACCAGTGGGTCAAATCTTGGATGAAACCACAGAGAATTATGTAATATGCACTTACTAGGAAGACAGCAGGTACAGAACCGCTCTGCAAGAAATTGAAATTGGAGTACCTACAAACTAGGGAAAAAAGCTCTCCCCCCTGCTTTTCTCCCTTCATATTCAATTGCTTCCCTGCATGGGAAGAGAAAGATACAGCCTTGTTTAGTCATTCACTGTTCTCTTGCTCATTGCCCTCACACAAATGCTTGTTTTCCTCTTCTTCATTTGCTTCTCATGGTTATCTTTCGTATTGATAAACAAAAAATTAATTATAGGCAACTTGCAAGGATAAATACAGATTCCATTATCTTGAATTTATATCTGGAATATCCCTCAAGACAGGCAACAAGAGAGTACGAACAAAACTATGTTTCTCCTTTTTTGAGTTCCACATTTTTATTGTGCTTTTTTTTATGTGGCTGGCTGGACCCTGCTCCTATGCAGTTTCCTTGCATGCATTACATTGTAACTTTGCAACTACCACAGAAATTACCAAGAGCCTAGGGTATTTTCTGTGGTATGTTCAGGTAAATTTTGCTTTGCTACTGATCAGCATAATTTCACACAGCTTCTTTATTTGTTGTTCTGACCTCTGAAGCACAAAACTATTAAGAAATTAATTTTTTTGGGGAAAAAAGAGTGCTCTCCTTGCATATGTATTTGTGTTAAAACAGGAGTTACCCAGACATAACCATGGGTTAGGCTTCTTGCTCCTGCAGCATTCGAAAGTAGTCAATGACATAGAAAAGTGCATGATCACCATATCATAGGAGCATGTTGGTTGCATAAAAGTTAATCAGTGTAAGGAAAGAAGAAAATCAATTATGTTTTAGAGCAATTGCTACATCTGGTGAAGGCTGCAGTATTTTGAAGACACTGAGAGTTTTATGTGTGCTAAGTAATCTTTTCGTGAACCAGAATTGCAAATGACTCTGGAAACCAGCATCCCTTGAAAGCACTGCATTCCAAATGCTGGAACAGACATGCTGGACAGCACTGCAAGGAATGCTAATCACAGATCTCTGGTAAACAGATTTCTAACACACAATGATTATATGCTGGATACTACAAGCCCGGTACCTTGGGATAATTAGAATAAATTTTTTAGAGTTTTATCTTTTATATATTTAATGTGTATTTTGTTTTGCCTTTGGAATCTGTGTATTAATTTACAGGTAAACGTGTGTTGTGAAGTTTGATTAATTTTTTTTAATTTGTTCACATTTTAATCTTCCCAGTGAACACTTATTTAAACAACCAGCAGAGATTGTTAAAAATATGAAACAAACATGCACATCAGGTACAAATAGCTAAACATATTCCTTTCTTAAATAATTTTGTTCTTAATGAGATTTTAATTAGTTTTGTGTACTTTTATCACTACTTTTTATCAGGTGTTATCTGTCATTAAATAACAGAGTACATTATGTATAATATCCTGTAACTGTTTGCATAGTTTTGGAATTTTATACTGTACACAGTTTTACCAGGAGAATATTCATTCTACTTTTCTTCTAATACATATTTTAGCTTTCTTTTTTAATTGATTTTAATTATTCAAATGAATGTATTACAGATAAATGTTTTAAGTTTAGTCTGAGTGCAATCCATACTGAACAATGAAAGCCATTAATAGAAAATGTGTAAGGATGCTGGTTTTGTTCTGTACTTGTAAGACTGGGGATGGAACCTACCTGTGAGAGAGACTTTTGAATTGAATATAGGTATGCTGATGCATGATTACCACAGCAAAGGATAGGTTGCATTTTCTTAGTGGTTTTTTTTTCTTCCTAATTTAGATCAGCACTCATTCTACTCGGAGATAACCAAGAAAGAAAAAAGTACTTCAACTACATCTGCATCCCATAAAACGGCAGATTTAAGGTGTTTAGGTAAGTATTATCTTAGGTCTTTCTTTCCTGAGTCCATAAAAGAAGCCTTAAAGAGTCAGCAATGCAGTAACTGAGCTGACATTACAGAAATTTTAACACATCTATTCAGTTACGTATTACCTCATTCTTAACTGCTTCCTTTCCTTTTTCTGCCCCTAAAATAAAACATAAATATTGAAATAAAGCTTGCATATTCCAGTTTTGGTCCATGTATCTTCTTTTAATGTGGGTTTATTAACAAACAGAATACACAACAGCTTAAAAGATGACATACTACTTACAAGAGCACTTAAGAGCGGGCGTTTTCCTCCTTTCTCTGATTGGAAAGAGGGAGGAAAAACATGTAGCCCTCCTAAGTTCCCTTATGTATTTCCCTGCTAAGCCTCCTAACTATTCTGCAGCCCTTCTGTTTTCTCTGCCTTGCTGCTGTTAAATACAGGCAGTCAATTTTATAGTAATCCATGATTGCAGCCCTCAGTTACCCCATCTTCTACTTCCTGAACATGGTCTATCAGTAGATTATAAGGATGCTGCTGGTACTCAGGATTTGTAAGTGAATTTTGTAATCAAGCCTGTATCTCTTTATTAAAAACAAAACAAAACAAACCCCACCAAAAGCCAAAAAAAAAAGCAGGCCCATAACCCATCTTTGAACATCATTTAGGTATATGAACCCAAGTTGTCAAACTAAGTTCAACCTGAGCTTTAGCACTGCTTTATCTTAGGCTAGAATATTGCAGATATGTAGCAGCACCCTTCTTACAATTCCTTACAGTGCAGAAGTTGTCCTTCAGCTGATGTAACAAACTGTGAGAACATCCAAGAATAACTAAACCATAAATTACCCTAGGAATGTCCTCAAAAACGAACAGGAAGGCTTCCTCTGAGGAAATTCATACCTAAGCTAGACTTATTATTTATTCAAGTTAATACAGATAACTGTTACAACACAGAGAAAGTTTCAAAGACATCTCATATTTTGGCTCCTGGATAATTGTGCAAAGGGAACTGAGGCTGCTTTCTTCCCATCTCACTAATATTTTTACTTCTGTAGATGATCCGTGCCTCATTTAGTCCTTCTGGAGTTGAAGTGCAGTGTAACTTGGTCCCAAAGGTCATGGTGAAAACACTTTCTTTTTTTTTTTTTTTTTTAGAGAACAAGTACAAAACAAGTAAGTATTTTCAAGGATTTGTAAAAGTGTAACCTCTCTTGAGATCTGTATATGGAAAACTGGAGGTCAAATTGTAGATTGTAGGGAGCAAAATAAAACACTGGCCTTCGATGGCTTCCGTAGCATTCATGCTTGCTGTTTCTACAATACCCTTTTTTTTTCCAGGTTGTACAGCAGGAGGACTGTCCTTCAATAGCAGAACCTTTACCAAGATGTTGCAAAGTTGTCCATACCAGTGTGACCGTCACAAAGTCATTCTAGAAGCTGAAGAAAGATATAGAAAGGAACTTCGCAAATTGGCTGTTTGTAACAACAGTAGATATGCAGCTCATGATGGTAATTATGGTTTGTTTTTTTTTTTTTAGTAGTGGTAACTATTGTTTTAAATTGTATTTAAAATTCTGAACTTATTTTGGTCTGCTTCTGATTGTTCTGCTCTTGTAAACTCATTCAATTTTACATATCAATGCTTTATACTAAGTGAGATGAGAACTAGCCACTTTCATTTTGAGGATCTTGTGTCTTTTTTGGCAGCAGTGATAAGTCCTTGTTATAGGCTTTGATGAGACTCTGGTTTGCCGAAGTTAGTCAAGTACTAATAGAAGGGAACATAATAAGTTGAAATTGGTGTGAATGGATGCATGACATCATAACAAGGTCATTTCATTCTAATATTACATACTTATGGATGTAAGAGGCTTATAATTCTTAATGAATTAAATAAAAGTGCATCCTATATTTTTCTGGTTTAAAGAAGGCATTTTGAAAATTAAACAGTTATTACTTACTGGCATTTGTACTGGTATCCATGTTATATTTTCCAGAAATACTGCTGACCCCAGTGAAGAAAAAAAGACTGCATACAGAAATACCAACTTCTAGGAGCAAAAAGGATAATTTCCAAAGTAAGGGCTTGGTTTGGAAATTAATGCAAAAAGCCCTTACTGTCTTAAGTAATTATTTTGCAGGACTTTACCATGGGCACTGTGGATAGGGAATTACGTTTTGTTTTGTTTTTTTTTTTCCTGTGGATTCTGTGATAAACCTGTATAATAATAGGCCAGAAAATGCATATTCTGTAGTCATGAAATTGTGTTATGCATATTAGTTCACAACGAGGTTATCTGGCACTTGCTTTGTACATACTGCTTTGAGTCCTGTCATATTACTTCCATGCCATCTGCTATTTTTCAGTTTTGTGGCATTAATTTTTAAAATGGAGAGGTATAGTCAGGATCAGAACACAGTACCGTTGCCTATTCCTGGATTCAGCATCACTCTGTTATACAGCCATGTTGTCCTGTTACACCTGTTTTGTTCCTGCTTGGAGCTCTCCTAAGGACTTGGGTCTCTGTGTGCTAAATGGCTAAAAGGGTAAACCTTAATGTATACAACAATACCAGAGCAAGTAACTGAAAACAACCCATCAGAAAGTTAAGTACAGGAGATCTGTTTACCTGTCCTGTATTATGAGGTGTTTAATAAGATGTTATTAATGAGTTAGAGATGGAAAAGTGAATATAAGTTCCATCCGTTTCTGCAGTGCAGTTAGGAACCCTATGTTTACAGAACCATCAGTTGCCCATAAAACCTGGTATTCTTTATAATACACAACTGTCCATTTGTAAATAGAGTACATATCTTTTACAGTATTTTATTCAGTAAGGTAGCAAAAAAGTTAATGGTTTTAATTTTTTTCCTTACTCTGCAGATAGATATTTTTTACATAATTCACAAGGAATTTTCTTCAGAATGTGGTGTTTGTGGGTACTTCCCGCAGAGCTCCAACTACGGTCATGCATTACTACATTCATCAACTAGTAACCAATACTGTTTCTTATGATTGATGACCAGAAATTTTAAAGTAGGCTGAAGCACCTCTCTAAATCAGTACTTAAATTCTGAAATATTAATACTACTTTAAAAAACATTCTTTTTTCAAAAATCAGCCCACCCATCAGGAATTTATTTTTAGTCTCCTATTTCCAAAAGCCTTGTTTACATTGTTATTTTATTTAATTCACTTCTGGTAAAGTAGATCTAGTAGTTGTTTTTTTTTTTTTTTTTAAATTTTTTTCCTCCTTCAGATTCAGAAATTAATCAATTTGGCTACGATAGCCATGGAGGTCTTTTAAAATTAAAAAAAAATTCCAACTTTATTTCATCTCAAGAGCCCATTACACTAATGTATTACCTTTCTCAAGTAAACATTTTCTGAAGTAAACTGAATTTTTCCAGTCTTTCTTCCAAGACCAGATAGTAGTATGGCTCAAAAGATGGTTCTCTCTTAAATTCTAATTCCTAAAACATTACCTGTGTTTTAAGAAAGATACATAATGTTTTGTTGTTTTGTTTTTTCAAGGTATTCTTTTGACTCCAGTTAGAAGAAACAAATCTGATACTTCAAATAGAGATGAACATAGTAAAAATACTAGGTTGACTGACGACTATAACTTGATACCTGCATATGCAAAGTGTGAGTATTACCAGAAAGTTAATTCTGTAATAAGCATAACTTAAAGATCAAGTTTTGCATTTAGGTCAGGGCATTGAGGAAAGCACCTGTGCTTGCTGTTGGAGACAAATGGCTAAGAATTTAAATAGATATGTTCTTGTACCTTCAATCATAGTATTATTGATGTTGAGTTAATTTCTGGTTTTTGCTAGTTGCTTCCAATGCATAAATAATCCGATGAGAAAAAGATCTAATGAAAATGAGATACTACTGATAAAGCAACATTTACATATTCAAGCTCATTAGAAGAAATGTTCCTTTACAACACTCTATTCAGTTTTACAGTAGAATTCAGTTAGTTTAAAGTAACTAAGTGGCCTTGTTCACAATTTCATAGCTTTCAGAAAAACCCAAGATGCTAACTTGAAGAGACAGAGAGTCAAAGAAATGTGCAACCAGCAATGTCAGCGCTTAAAAAAAAATTGCATATATTCACGTGACAAAGATGAGGTTAGTTATTCAAAGCCTAAGCATACACTCATGAGTTTATAAATGTCCAAATAAAATCACTATGAATTTCATCATTTAAGTCACCTTTAACAGAAGCCCAGTAGCAAAGTGAACCTTATTAAGAAGATACTCCTCTCTATTGATTCTATTCCAGTCATACTGATTTATCCCTAAAATGAGTTAAGCATTTTTCAACCGACACTCCTTTCTGAATAATGGATATGGAGGTATGCTTTTTCCTGAGCTAATGAAAACTTGCATAGTGTAGAAATAACAGAAACCTAAAGGAGTAAACATACTAAAGGTAGGAACTATGTAGGCATGACAGAAATGAAGGTACAGGTCATGGAAAAACACTGTATTTCAGTAAGTGGGTGACAGTGAAGAAATCTCAAAGAACCACTGTTATCTTGATAAGGCGATCATTTCTTTAGAACTACTGAAGATTGTATTGGCAGTAATAATGCGCTACTTCTAAATGTGAAATAGTATGCAAATTTACATAATTTTTAATTACAACAAAATAAATATTTGCAGAACAATGAAATATATTCCCTGGACGTGAACACAACAACTTCAAACAAGAGAAGAAGAACCAGAAAAGATTTCACAACCGAAGAAATTAACTGTCTTTTGAGTGGAGTAAAAAAAATGGGTAATCACTGGAATTTAATTTTGTGGTCTTATCCATTTCAGAAAGGACGGACAAGTGTTGATATTTCCAAGAAATACTACAGATTACAGTTGCAAGTAATCATAATTTAATTTTCTACTAAGCATATATGCTGTTAGCTCAGTTTTTAGCTTTTGACTCTGAATTGACTTGCAAACACAGGACAGGCTATCCGAATTTGCAACCTACAGGATTGTGCTTTGTGTCAGTTCAGTGCTGTGCACGCTAAGCATTAGAGTGCTCTCCGATGTAATTCAATCAGGGCTTGTGCTCGGAGAGAGAGAACTAAACTGGGAAAATAATTAGAGAGCCTTTGAACCTTCCAGTGCCGCCTGACAGGATACAAAGCGGATAAGAATTTCAGTTAAGGACTCTAAATTAATCGCTGTGTTTATTAGGAAGTTGGTATTTTCTCTGTTCTGTCTCTTTTCTGATGATGGTTTGTGAAAATCTCTCTGGCAGTTTTCACCATGTTTAGTATGTACACTCCTTACACAGAGATGCTATCTGTGTATGGAGGAGACAGCATTTCTGCTGTGCTTTGGGTATGTGTGGGAGCGTTCAGTGGCAAGCATTTTTCTACTGAAACGTTTTCTAAAGTTGTGCCGTGGTTTGTGTCAACATTTGTCTTGATACTTTTTCTTTTATCGCCATTTTACAGAGGCAAGAAAAAAACGAAGATCATCAGTAACATCTTTCAAAAGTGTTTTGGATTTTGTTGCAGAAAGTTGAACAGCCTTATTAACAGTGAGGTATTGTCACAACAATATGAGCCCTGAGAGAATTTAGATTGGCTTGGACTCATGTTTTTCAGTGATAACATTCACTGACAGAGTTGTTATGCTTTGTAAATTTAAATTACGTGTAATTTTTTTTTTTAAGTAATACTAATATAGCTAACAAAATCTTTACCAGTAAAATCTATGGGTGTGTTTTTAATTTAACCTTCTTGAACATTTGATTTATGTAATACTTGATTTGGCTTTCTGTTTGGATCTTTTTATAGTCCGCTTTATACCATTTGTAAGAAAAGCCTATATTGCTAAAATGAGTATTTTATGTGAGAAACTGGTGTTAATGTTGTTGTGTCTGAATTTGTTTCCTCTTAATCAGTGAAATGTTTAAAGCGGGTAAAATACTTTGTCATGCATTTAATGTGCTGTATGTGCAGAAAAATATATCTATGACAGAAAACACCAGATGTATGGTTAAACACTGCTGCATATAGTGGGCAAATCTCACAGTGGTACAGTAGGTAAACTGAAATAGAAAGCTTGTGGAAATCTCCGAACTTCTGGGTAGAAGATGCAGTGCATGGTTCAGCTGCAGTAATCCTTGACTGGTATTAACGACTGGGGTAACATTCCTGGACCTGCAGAAAGTAATTCACTGTTGAACTAGGTAGAATGCAGGTACTGATAAAATTTGGCTTCTGTTTATAGTTGGACATTTTCTGGAGGAGTATTCAAGCAAGTGAGCGGAACCACTGTTTCTGCTAATTACACAATTTTTATGGAAAGCTTTACTGAAAGCCTTAGTAATTTGATTTTTCAGTGACAGCCTTAGTATTTCATTTGTATTTTTCATCTATTCTGATAAAGGAATGATTAATTGGTAGTGAATTTATTATGGAAAAAGTTTTGTTATATATATATTAGCACTAGGTTTTTACTATGATGTAGCTTAAATGCTTAAAAACAAGCAAGATAACTGAAAACTGAAAGACTTGCAGTAAAGATGATACCAATGATCTAGTAAATAGGTCTTCAAATAAATAGCTATTCAAAGCAGCATAGTTAAATATTGGCATATGTATTTGCAGAATACGAGCCAAAAGGACTACCAAGGAGTGGTACGCACAACAGGGAGGTTTTGGTCTATTACACACTCTACAAAGTGTCGTTCCAAGGACTCAAAAACTACTCTAGGCAAGCTGCTCTTTCAGCTATTGACTGAATGTGTTAGTGATCCATATTATTCTGGCCTAAATATATTTCAAGCGGAGAAGATATGTAAGGCGTAAATCCTTACTTGGCACAAAGAATATCACAATACTGACAATTTACCTAATCTTAGGTATAATTTAGGTTGGAAAAGACCTCTGGAGTCCATAATCTAATCTCCTTCTCGGAGCAGGGCTCGTGTCAAAGTTAGTCAAGTTGCTCAGTGCCTTGTCAAGTCGTGAAGATCTTCAAGGATGAAATTCCCACAGCCTCTTCCGGTGCTTCCACTACTCTTGTAATGCAACTTGCTGAAAAAGACATCATTAAAACATTCTTGTATAATCCAAAAGGGAAGAGCCATGGGCTAGAAGCAAGCAGAAACCTGTTGTGTGAATTTGTGCAAGTCAACTATCTTTTTCTCCCCTTTTGATTGACTGTACAATCTTGATAATCGTATTAATTTTCTTGCATAAGATGCTTGAAAGCCACATATAACGGGCATCATAAAAACATAATTGCATAAGAATAATTAACGTCATTTTTTAGGCTGCTTAAGCTACTCAGCAGGGTATTTTAGCACTTTGAAAAGCTGAATGGACTGACAAATCACCGAAGGCAAGCATGTTTACAAAAAACCTGGAACTTGCTTTGTAGCTCTGTCAGAAGAACAATAATTATTGGCGGGGTGTAATATTTGGGGGGCAATTAAAGCTGCCTTCGGCGGGACATTGCTTAGAACGGGGAATTCCCCCGAAATAGGGGGGGTGATGCCGCCGCGGGGCTGCGCGCAGCACGGCTGCGGCCAGGGCAGGCGCGGGGGCCGGGCCAGCGGCGCGCTCTCAGCTCGCGCTGCGCCCGCCAGCCTTCCCGGAGGCCAGCGGCGGCACGAGCAGCTACCGGGCTCCGCCCCGCCCCGCCCCGCCCCGCCCCGCTGCAGGCGGCGCCGCACGCCTCGGGCGGGGAGCGCAGCGGCGGCCGTGCCGGCGCCAGGGGGCGCTGCCGGCGGCGGCCCCACCCGCCGCGCCGGGCGCCGCCCAGGGCGGGGAGCGCCGCCGGGGCTGCCCGGGCGCCGCCTGATCGGAGCGGAGCGGAGCGCGGCGCGGCCGCGGCGGGGAGCGGCGGGGCGGCGGCGAGGCGCGGCGGGCGGCGGCGAGGCGCGGCGGGGCCGGCGGCGCGGGGCGCCCGCAGGGGCGGGCCGGGGAGAGGGCGGAGCGGGGTCCTCGGCGGGCCCGGGTGAGGTCACTCTTTGTGGCTGCAGTTGGCAAGATGGCGCCGGTGCTGGTGGAGAAGAAGCTGCTGGGGCCGGACGGGCCCGGCGGCGCCGAGCTCCCCAGCGAGGAGGAGGAGGGGCAGAACCTCTGGTGAGCGGCCGCGCCGGGCGTGGGGGGGGGGCCGCGTCTCCCGGGCCGCGGCGCCGAGCGGCTGCTCTCGGGCGTCCCGTGCCTGTCACGGCGGGGTCCGCCCGCGCTGCCCGGCCGCCTCGGCCCTCCCGCGGCGGGCGTCAGCCGCTGCCCCGGCGGGGCTGGAGTGCGGCGTGGGCCCCGCTCGGCCGGGGCCGGGGCAGGGGCGGCGGCGGCGGTGGGTGCCGGCCGCGCTGGGGCCCCGCTGACGGGAGCGGCGGCGCAGCGGCCCGCGGCGGGGGCCGGCCCGCCCGGCGGCCGGGCGCGGCGTTGGGGCCGGTGAGGAACGCTGCCCTTGCCGGCGCTGCGGGGCTCGGCGGGCGAGAGGGGAGCCCCGCACCCGCACCCGCACCCGCACGGACGCGGCCAGCGTCGCTGCGAGCCTGAGGGAGGGCGGGTGTGCGGAGCCCGGGGCATTGGGCTCCGCCGGCTGGGCTCCAGGGGGCTCGATCTTCCCTTTTCCCTGAGTAACGCTTTGAAAAATACTAATAACGCAGAAAAAATTGTGTGTGAAGCACAGTAGTGGATTGTGGGAATAGTTAGTCATCAGTTGGAAAGTAATGTCCTGCAGCGATGCGACCTCTTATACGGGAGAAAAACTTAAGAAGATGCTACTGCACGTGCTTTAGGAATGATAAACGCTTTTCTCAAAAAGGGTGTATTTTTGGTCTTTTAAAATGGACTTGAATCTTTAACTGTACCATCATATCCAGTTTGTAAACAGAATGAACGTAAGAGGATTGGTCCGTGCAGATCTGCTGAGCTCATCGGTGCTGTCAGATGGGCAGCGTGTGGGCTGCGTTGGCGTGTGCGCGCGTATGTGCGCGCGTCCATGCCTGTCGGCCTAACAGGAATGGTACTGGTTTTCTAGGTCCTCAATACTGAGTGAAGTTTCTACCCGGTCAAGGTCTAAATTGCCGTCGGGCAAGAATATTCTTGTTTTTGGTAAGTAACATATGCAAGCAGTGGGGTGGTTGGGTTTTTTTGGGAGAAGCAAAGCGTGTTTAAAACGATGTGAATGAACTGATACGTCAGTTTGTTAAAATTAAGTTATATAATATGGTCTACGGTATTACTGTCTTCAGGCTGATAGATTTACTTTCCTTTTAGTTTACACTGTTAGATTTATAACATGTTTAAACAAATTGAACATAATGCAGAATAATAAAGTGCTTCGTGCTTATTATCACAGTATAAGTATTCCAGCTAAATCCAACAGCTTGAAAGAAAACAAAGTAAGTACAGTCCAAAAATGTACAAGGATACTTCTGATTACAAAAGCGCATTTTGAAAAAGTCTTTTCTGCAAAGTTAAAATTAATTCTGAATGTGTCTTTTTTTCCTGTAAAAACTTACTGGCAGGTGATGATGGTTCAGGTAAAACCACGCTTATGGCTAAAATACAGGGAGCAGAGCATGGCAAGAAGGGAAGAGGGCTGGAATACTTGTATCTAAATATTCACGATGAAGACAGAGATGGTAAGTTCATTTTATATGTAATTGCTTTACTGTAATTAAGTAGCTGATGTGCTTTTTTAATAACTGTGGTGTCAGTGTGTTTTGGGTTACACCCAAGTAGCTGGTTCCAGCGTTGTTCTGTGTGTTTTAGAAGCTATATCAGTTTCTTGAAAGTGAAATGCATTTTACATTCAGTGTACATTCTCCCTCTTGCCCTTACAGCTTGACCTCTGTGTGAGGAAAAAGTACACTGGAGCAGCTCTCAGGATCCATTTACTTTTAGGGGAGATATATTTGCTGATGTTGATTTACTAGCAGATATATTGTAATTTGGTATGACTACTTGGTAGCTATGGAAAGTAAGTGATACATTCATGAGAATTTAATTCTCAGTAGGGATTTCTGGGTGTGGGGTTTTGGTGTTTTCTTTTGGGGGCTGTGTGCAGAATTTCGGTTAACTGTAACTGAGATGTTTTGTTAGAGTTGAATGAGTGAAGAACAGAACTTGGAACTAGTGTTTCCTTTTCTCACATTGGAGCTTGTCTCTGCCCGTTGTCTTTCTCTTTGTTGCTGTTGATGATTGCTCTTCTCTGCTATATGGGAGGGGGATGATGACAAGAAACCATTTAAAAGCAGGTCTAATAGTCAGAATACTCCTATTTTTAGGAAGGTTAGGGACAGGAAGAGATGGGAAGTGAGTTTGTTATCCTTGCTCCTAAATCTACTTCTGCTTGTCTCATTTTGGGCAAACTGCTGGACCTGTTTGTGTTAGTTTCCCCCTTCAAAAACAGGGAACGACAGTCTTCCTATTCATGACTTCCTTCTGAGTTTTCAGTTCAGAAGAGGGAAGCAATGCTGGTGGTTCATCCGTGTTGTTGAAAGCAAATGAAGTAGGAAGATCCTATAATGGTATTTTGGAAATGGAAATGTACTGAAAGCTTGCACGAGTGATTAAGTACCATATGTGACTGGTTGTTATGGAGATTGGTCCTGCACTCACATGGTAATAAACTGTCTTCGGATACTAAGTTAGGAACAATTAAAGGATGAGTACATTGCCTGTGTCTTCAGTGGCCACCTAATCTTGCAGTTCCTAAAAATCTTTTGTGCTGTAATTTTAAGTGCTGAGCCGTTCTTGGCTTCTTGAGGTTCTTGATGTAAGTGCTTTCTCACCATGCACAATCTTCTTTAGTATTGCATAAATACTTCAGGGGGAAAAAAACCCTACAATTAGGAGTGTTAAGACAGCCTGCAACATCAGGCTTCTTGCAACATCAAAAGAGATGGTATTATAAGCAGAAAAATGTTTGGTGTCCTATTTTTCCTGGTGCTGTCTATCAAATCTCAAGTATGTCCCTACTTTGGAAATATTTTGGGGCTATTCCTGAGTATTTGGAAGTGATAAGTATTTGAGCTGATTAGGAGAAGCCTGTCGTAAGAACTCGGGCAGCACTAGCAGGAAAAAAATAGACCTTTTTGACTACCAGACTCAGCTGGAGAATTCAGGTCTTCATGCATCCTTTCAATGGATGTGTTAGGATCTAATAATACACGCCTTTTTCCTTTCTGTCTCATTAGTGTCATCAGCAAGCAAAATAAATAGCAAAGTGGGTCAGGACTTCCCAGCAGGCAAAGATAACACTCTTCCTTCTCTAGGACAGGTTTGGGTTTGTTTCTTTTAAACGCTTTGTGTGCTTTAGATACGCATATGCTCAGATACGGATTTAGGAATGAAGCCTTTATAATTGACCCACAATTCTTGGAAGCCATAAAGAAACGGAAGATAGGCAGGCATTCAGGAGCTTGCTGTCACATACTCGATTTTTGAGGGTATCTGCTTTTTATTATGCCCCAACCTATTCGAGACCAGCAAAGTGCAAGGATTTCCAGGGCCATCAAATCAACGCTGGTAACTGAAACTCTGTAGTGGAGTGAGAAGATCTTTTCAACTTCTTTCTCAGGTGCTAGAAGATTTCGTTGCTCTCTTTGCCTTTTTCCTCTACATTTCAGAAGAGTTTATTCTGTCCAGGAGAAATATTTTGGTCATAGTGCCAAGTCATTATGTACCTCCCACCTCCCTTTGGAAATCTTAAGGAAAATCTTCTGTGTTGCTTCTTATGCCCCCCGCCCCCTTCTTCCTTAAGGGGTATTTGAATCTGGCTCCTGCTGCATTTGGAGTAGAATTACTCTAGATTGCTAGGTGCATATCTTAGTTTACGGTTTCATTTGTCTTTTCCCCTAAAGGTTAGATCAGTGATTAAATTGTTCTTTTTTTATAGGAAAGTTAAACAAATGCATAGAAAACACCTCTTTTTTTGAAGAACCCCCATGGCTAATACAGGTGCCCACTAACTTTTTAGTTTTCACTGGCATCTGCTTGTTTCTTGGCAGTGGCCAATACCTAGCTTGGATGGCAAGATACACGTCACCGCTGCATTGGTACTTAGCTGGCTCAGTTCTGTTAGATGTTAGTTGTTCAATGTAACATGCAGTACTTCGGTCCCTAGCTCTCAGGATAACTTCCATAAGTCCGCTACTGAATCTCCACCTGAAAAATCTCCTTCCTAGGGTACTATCCAAAATTCTGCCTAGGCTAAGGCATTTGTTCAAGAAGAGGTTCGGGGACACCTGAGGAGCAATCCTGAGAGAGAGACGATTCTCGTAGATCGTTAGCCCCAGGTACAATATCCTTGGAGCATATGGTGGCTTCTGCATACTTGACACCATAGTTCATCTGGATGTGAAAGCGCTTATAGCACTAGCTGTGAAGTTAACTCCAAATATTAAATGACCTTGGAGTTCAGGCCCTAGAGTCCTCTGTTAGCAGCATTTCTCAGGGAGTGTGCCCAGTTTTAGTTTTTTGCTTTTCTTTGTGATGAGCAGATGTTTTGTGTCTATGCTGGTTAGTTTGCTTTTGTGAGCTGAGAATCTTAATTTGTAGGAAGTAGAAGAGAGGCTCTGCATAATTTTCTTAAAGGATATGTATTTCTGGAGTAGCTTTTAGAGTCTTTTGCAGTGATGGGGCAGTGTTGAAGTGAGGATGTATAGCAAGACAGCAAGACAAACTGCATTGACTGGTTTTGTAACGATACTGTATGGGTTAGCTGGCAATTACCAACACCACAGAGAATTTTCAGTTGAACTGCCTTGGATTACAAATGCAATGCAGTTGTCCTGGCTGTGCCAAATGTGCCAGTGAAGTAGAGCCATTCTATTATTGTGTTGTTACTTTTAACAAAATCGAGTAGTCTTGGTTTTTTGCCTCAGGTTTGGACTGGCCTCAGTCATATCATATGCATATTCCAGTTGAACTGGTTGTTCCAGATTGAGCCAAGTGCTGCTGGTGCACTGGTTTCTAATGGGATTTTTTTTTTTTTGGTCAACATCTTTAAAGCAGTCCTCTCAAAAATTATGTTTCACTTTTCTTCACAGCTTGGACAAGGGATATCTAATTACCGCTGATAACCTTTTGAAAAAATGCAGGAGATGTAGTTGCAGTTCACAGAATCAACCATCTGCAGTGAAATTCATCAAAGCTGGAAAATCTTTTTCATGGCTGAAGGGATAACGAAATATTGTCAAGATTTAGAAATTTAGTTTTAGCAGCTATTTTAATAGTCCTTAATAAGTAGCACCTGCTCTTCCAACAGGATCTGGTAATTGCTCTGTTTTGGTGTCTCATGTCATAGCCACTATGAAAGGTCCAGTTAACATTCACATCATATGACTAACTAGGAGCTTGATGTGGTGCTGACAAAGTTGAATTTGCCATCAAGTTGTTGCCACATTGTGAACTAGTATTGTATTTTAAAGTGTGTTTTATATTTGTAGCAAATGTAAATCACAAGCTATACCTCTTTACTGTAAGAAAGGAGGAAAACCTTTCATTTTCATACAATGTTACCTTTTTTTTAAAAAAAAGTATATTTTAATGTGATGGCTAGGCTTCCAGTCTTCCTAGCATATTGATTTTGTTTGAGCGATAGTTCCAACTGCATTCTAGTTCCAGTCTGTATTCTACATGTTAAGCAGAAACTAAATCCTTAAGTAGGATAAAGGTGTTTAGCAAACAAAACCTTTGTAACCTTTAGATATTGGCTTAAAAAGTGACTTAGAAGCAGTGAATTAGGATATTTATTAATTTTTGTTACTTGCTAAGGTGTGAAAGTCTTTTCTGCTATCAAAGCACTCACCACAAGAGAAACTATGAGAGTGCTGATGAGAGTTGTAAACTTCTGTAGACTATAGGTAGACTTAAGTTAGATTTTTTAAAACTTCTGTATTTGCTTCAAGGAGACAGTTGTACAGGGACATAATTAATGTCTATTAATAACCTTTCACTCATAGAAAGCTTACAGGGTTTTATTCACTGGTAGATTTCTGCTTTTGGGAATATACAAAGGATGCTTCTGGAATGCAGAGGATAACACAGTCCTGCATTGATGTTTCATTTACTATTGTGTAATAGTAAATGTGTTCACGTTATGTCCTAGCTTCCCTTCTGTTTTTCCAAATTTTTACCAGACTTCCCCTCTGTCCTTAGAGGTCTTCCGATAGCTTTAGATTCGTACATCCAGTGCTGTGAGAATCCTATGTGATACCAGTCAGGTGATTTCCTGAAGTGGGGGTGGGGAGGAATGATGAATATGCAAAGGTGCATTTCATAGATACACAACGATTACCGTAACTCTTTACTGCAAAGGATAGATCTGAGGTGCACAGCTGGAAGATGATCTTTAAGTTAAAAGCATAACTGTTGGCCTATTTGTGTGATGACTGATGTTTGAATGTCTTATGACAGCCTAACAACTTAAGTAGGAGCGTAACAAATGCTAAATGAAGACTGCCCCCATATAGCATCTTGATGTAATCTGTCTGTAACTTGGCTGTTCAGTAATTTTATGCAAGACCTGATTAGAAGGGTAGTATGTGTGTCTCTACTCTTTTTTCCTTCCAATTTCCTTATTCAAGTTTTTTGCCTTTTTCTAGAGCCACTGTTTTTGACCCTGATGGATTCTTTCTTAGCGTAAAGTTAGGATAGCCACAGCAACTGGATTTCTTTTGTGAAGTTAAAAGATTTGGAGCACAGGGCAGAGAAATATAGTGAGACAGTAATTATGAAGCTCAATACCTGTTTTGAAAATGTGGGCTCTACAGTGACCTTGGTTTGCTGACCCATGTATTTCAGAATTCATGTATCTTGCATGTAATACCTGTGGAGGCCCACTGTTCCCTCTGGACAGCTGTAGTAGAATAGGGAATACTTCGGAAGAGGTACTAGAAAGAGTCTAGAAGGTAGAAACAAATGGAGTTGTTGTTCCTTTTCAGGAGGAAGCTCTGAGGATAACTTAGCGGTTTGCGGTTTTTTTCTATTTTTCTTTTTTTAAAATTTGGACAGAAACGGTTGTTCAGAGTACCTGATAAATCATTCCTGGATGATGCTCCATTTTCAATTTCTTCTATTCTTGCCAAAGTTCATGTTTGGGGTAGAACTTCTCACACCAACTGTCTGTCCCAGCTGATTTCCACCCCCCCCAATCCCCACCTTGCATTTTAACAAAACATGTCCAGTCACTATCAAAGCAGTGGGGCGGAGAAAGGCAAAAACTGAAATACAAATCTTTTGCCCAGTACTCATTCTGTAAGGAGCCTGCAAGTAGGAGCCAATGTTAATTCAGTGTGAATTAAGAGCAGGTAGCACAACTTTAAAGTTTGGTAGGTTGTAAGTTTATCCTGTGTTTGCTCCTCCTACTTCTGTGTTAGAACTTAAGCTGCTTATTGCTTGTATCTTGTTTGCAGCTTATTTCTGTTGTGAGATGTCTTTAGTATGTTAAATCAGCTTACGTGTCTGAGGGACACCTAAGGCTTCCTTGCTGGACTCGGTTATAACCACCCCCTTTTGAACTTGGAGTTACATGTGTGTCATATGTATTCTGGTTTTACTTGAAATATACATATTCAAATTCAGGAATGTTGTGCAATATCTAAAAACTGTTGTGTCAGCTGTCCTTAGTAAAAGCCAAAGAACAGAAAAGAAAAAGTCCTGTAAAATGAAAGCATCTACCGAGTAATGTAGGCATTTATACATGCACCTGTGTTAAAAATAAGCAGGCAAGATCTGCTGGTAGCTGGGCTTTGGTCTTTCATTTAACACTAATGTGCTCATCTGTTTACTCACAGACTAGCAAAGCAGCAAAGTTGACATCTGTTGATTGCAACTGTGCCTTTTCCTTTCAGATCATACTCGCTGTAATGTTTGGATTCTGGATGGAGACTTATACCATAAAGGGCTATTGAAGTTTGCAGTTTCTGCAGAATCCCTGCAAGACACCATTGTAGTCTTTGTTGCAGATATGTCTAGACCTTGGACTGTTATGGAGTCTTTACAGAAATGGGCCAGTGTCTTGCAAGAACATATTGATAAGATGAAAATTCCTCCAGAAGAGATGAGAGACATGGAACAGAAGTGTAAGTCTTTGTGCATCCATA
Organism: Pelecanus crispus; assembly: GCF_030463565.1. Lineage (NCBI taxonomy): Eukaryota > Metazoa > Chordata > Aves > Pelecaniformes > Pelecanidae > Pelecanus > Pelecanus crispus. The sequence continues at coordinate 38,276,724 of NC_134650.1, forward strand.
CATTCTTGTCCTTTTTTTCTTTTTTACTAGCTCTTGCAACTTTCCTTTGTAATGATAAATTTCTTCAGATTAGTGTTTTGAGAATGGGTTGAATAAGAATTACTTTGAAGTTGTGATTACAACTCATTCAAATAGACTATTAGGCTTTAAAACAACTGCTCCAGTTTTGCTGTGCTAACAAAATATCAGGTGAATTAATGGTCTAAATCCCTTGCAATAATGAGATTTTGATAGTTTGATTTTTTAAAAGGCCATTTTTTAAAAAAAAACCCTAACTCCATGCAGAATCACATTTTTAAAAATAGTGACAAAATTCAGTTACGAAGTGAGCTGTCTGCTTTCCTGTGGTATCTAAGCCAGGTCCCATTCCCATACTATGTTTGTCCTACAGTAGTTCTCTTTGCCCTTGTTTTTCATGAGGCTCAGACTGATCCTGGTACATCTAACTGTCTCACTACAGCCATTCCTACCCTGCGACTTCAGGAACGCTGTATAAATTAACTTTCTTTCCTGGCATATCTGTGGCAGGAAAGAATCTGGCACTGGCAAGCAGTCATCTCTGCAGTATTGTTTTCTGCAGCTTCTTTTCTTTCCTAAAATAGTTTTGAATGTTTCTTGAGAGTTTTTTCTGTTTTCATATTGAATTACTCCAAAATAAATTCCTTCAGTGGAAAAGACCTTAGCAACGTGCATTCCTTTTCAGCTGAAGTATAGATTCAGACTGATCCTTGTTAGTTGCTGCTTTTGTTCAGGGCTGGTGGCTAGCTGTACCAGAGCGTTTAAACCTTGCAAATACTGTCTAGTAGCTTCCTTAGATTCACTTCAGGGAGCAGTGTAATCTGTTTGGCATGTGAGCATTCAGATGTATTTGTATAGCTGATCTCCTTTCCGAATGTTAAATATTCTTTTCCCAGAAGGCTTGTGCCTACAGCATACTACCTGGAGTTTAAACTTAATGATTGAAGCCACCTGCGTTTGATCACCAGGTTATATTTTAAAAATAAATAAATAAAATTTGACAATTTTAAGGGAAAAAGCATTCTTTTTTTTTTTTTTTTTTTTCCTATGTATGAGAGATTTTTTTGGGAATGGGAGATGGAAAGGCAGTTCCAGTCTCAAAATACAGCAGCTACCCCGATTTGCACTTCTCTGAGACACACCAAATTTTACGGCAATCCAAATAAATGTGGAGTTTGTGCACTTAAAATTTTACTTTTGAAAAGAGAAGTGTTTTCAGCCTTCGCTAAGAGTGTACTGGGTGGAGGAGCAAGTTGCAGCTATGGCAAAGCTTTAGCACCGTGTGTGGGGAACGTAGAGGACATTCCAACAGTACTGCCATAGAGATTTCCAAGTTAAAGTATCATAGAAATTCCTAGTTTCTCTTGCGCTTTAATAGAGCCGAGGGAAAATTTGAGAGCGGCCCAGTTTGCATGCTTGCAGGGCTCTGCTGCCATCCTATGGCTGAGCGGTGAACTTTGGTCCAATATCATCATGATAGCATGCAGGTAAAACAGGGGCCTTAATGTCTCCACTCCCAAACTTCTGTCTCTCTCTTTTTCTCAGTCACTGTGTAGGACACTTGTGTCATCTCTGATACTCATCTTCTGAGTTCTTGCAGACTGTCTCTGAGGCCAGATCTGTGCTCAAAACTTTGGCCACCATAGCTTGTAATTCTCTTAACAGCAAATCACGCTAAAAGAAATTGCTATTATAGCTGTGGCTATATTAGGGTAACTGTTTAGATAATACGGAGCATGCAGTATAGGCCTGAAGAGTGCCTTGTGATTGCAGTCCATCAGTAAAGCTACACCAGCAAAGTTTTCCTTATTAAAATCCCGCATATGCTTCCCAAGATAAGCTGCCACTTAGAAAGTGGAGAATCGCTGTGTTGCAATAGCCCAGATATGAAAAATCCAGGATAACAAAGTGCATATGCAAAGCAGGCAGTCAAAACATAGAAACAGGGTGCAGAGTGAAGAGATGTGCTAAGTTCATTCCAGTAAAGCCCCGCTGCAGCACAATGCCACATGGATGCGTATGTTTCTTGACCTCAGCTTGTAGAGCCAAATTCCCTTGTGCTTGCTTCTAGATGTAAGCCGGGGCACGTGGGCCAAGCTGAATGTCCGCACTGCTGTCCTTAGCTATTACACTCAGTATCAGTAACCAGTAGTTCTTGTTGACCCTGGGGAAACATTTTCTAGTATTATCCCATTAGCATCCATTTAAAGTGCTGCTAGGGTGTTCTTTCTCCATTACTAGGATCTTATTACCAGTTTCCAGACACCCTTTTGTTAGCTCACCATTCTCAATGGTATTGAACTTTGGACTGCTTGTCTTTGCTTTCAAGGTTTTGGTGGCCTTTCTCCACCCAGCCTTTTGTCTTGTGTTTGCTGTTTGAGATACTGACTCTTGGCTTTACTGGGTGGATGACGCTAGGCTCCATCTGGTATACGAGAAGCTTTCCTTTTGTGTTGAAGAGGTTCCAGAATGGGAAGCAGGACATGCACACGGAAGCAACAGGCTGCCTTGAAAGAAACTGAAGTATTCCGAGTATACCAAGAGCTTTGTTTGTCTGCGCTCACTCCTATCACTGAGCTGCTCTGGAAGTTCCTTGCTAAAAGCTTGGCTAGTGTGGATTCAGATAAATAATGTCAGTTCAAATGTTCTAATTTAGTTCAGGCTCAATTATGATAAATCATTGTTTAAATAACACATTCGAATAATATTTCAGGGAAGATCTAAATTTTGCCTCCCTATTTATGACAGCAAAGCAGAAAAGAAGACTATCAAGAATCAAGAAATGCAGGAAGGAGGTATACTGGTAAAATGGCTATTATATTAATGTCCTCTGGAGTGTTTGAAGCTAAAGACTTGAAACACAATAACATTTTTCTGAAAATTAAGTAGCGTCCTGTTTAAGCTGAATTAGTTTCAGGTTCTCTGCCTTTTTTTCTTTTCTTTTTTTGTCTGACATACAGCTGAAAGAATTCTTAAGCTAAAAGATAAAAGAAACTCACTTTGCCCAGACATCTTTTGTCTAGGAATTCTTTTCACAAGACTAAAATTTATGATCGGTAAAGACAGTGTACAAAAAAGTTAAAAGCTGCATGAACTGATTGTGAAACTTAATAGAGTATAAATATGGAATGATTGTCTCGGAGAATTTTTCTGCATTTTTTTTGTTCTGCTGCTCAGTGCTTTTGTGATCTATCTAGTCAACTTTTTCTCCCTCCATGCATGGATCAACCAGAGTGAGATACAGCCTTGTTGATCGCTGGTCTGTGGTGCATGGTGTTTGGTACTGCTTACTCTTGGGGAGAGGGAAGAGTTGGGAATCTCAGCTCTCTAGGATTATGGTCTTCATTCCCATTCAGCAGAAATTCATGAGGATGTGCCATCAGACTTCTGAAGCTTCTGTGTTGCATTTGCTATTATTTATATCAGTAAAATTCTTGGGGTATCTTGAATAACGATTTGTGTCATGTTGTGAGAGTGTTTTCAAGGGAGGCTTTTCTTTCCCAATTTGAGGGGGTTTATACTAATAGATATCTCGGCAAAGAAGAGATTTTTCTGCTTTGAAATGAACAAAACCTAGGCAACTAATATTGTCGGATTATAATGCTGTAGTAAATTGAGAGCAATATTGTCAAATACGCTTTTACATCTGATTAAGTCAGAGAGGCTTCTCTGAATGATTGTAGCAGATGTAAATGGTATTCTTTTAACTGCTGTGATACACTTGTCTTCAATAGGTTTTTTTCTGTCCTGAGCTAGGAAGAGTCTGAGTAATGAAATAAGTACTTTTTAAAAACCCTTTTCTAGTTAAATGCTCTGGAATTAATTTGCTTTCTGTGAGATAGTCAACATATTTAATGTGGGGAAGGCGCAGTGGAATTTGGATTTCCAGCTGCTGGATGTGAAGGGTGCTGGCGCGAAGCCTCGTTGAAGGCGTTGTTGTTTCTCTCCACCAGGAGACGCTGCCTCCCCGAGGTTAAAAGCAACAGCATTCGATTTTTTTTTTAATTTCCTTGGACCTTGGGATACATTGAATTGGTGTTTGGAAGTCTTATGGTCTATAATTAACGTGGGGTTTTTAAGTCTTTCTCTGGACTAGAGCTCTCTTGTTTTCCACAAGAACCACACAATTTTATAGTTCAAATAAAAATTGCAGGTTGTGCAGCTTTGAGCAGAAGTGTTTTTCTGATTTGTTCTTCCTTCCACATGCACATTCTATTGCAAGAGCGGTTCCTATTTTGAAAAGGTACAGTGACTTTATTTTGCAAGATTTGTATTACAAACCTTTCTGAGGTTTTACCATTTCCTAAACCTCAGAAGTATCAGATGGCCCGCAGCACACTTGCAGTTCCTTCCCTGTCACATGGATGGATGTACTGAACAACACTCTCTTTGTGACTGTGCTGGAGATTGGGAGCTTTTTTGAAGAGTTTTCCTTGCTGTACGTGCAGCCAGCCCGCTCCCACTGTTTCTAAAATAAAAATACCTTCATGGGAGCAAATCATGGAGCTTTGCTTGCCTTTTTCCTGAGCGCTCCTCATGGCTGAGCGAGGAGGCTTCAGGTGGGAATGTCATGCGAGGAAGAGCCCTGGGTCTTCGGGAAGTGCTGCGCCTCGGAGCAGACACATCCAGTAGGCAGACTTATCTGGTCTGTGGCTTTCAGCCTGAAAAAAGACATAAAAGCTGTAAGTTGCAGCCCAGTTTTGATAAAGCATGCGTGGGGTCACAGTGCACTTCCAAAATGGTGTTAATACTATTTCTTAGGCACTTCTGTGTTTGGTAGTATTCTATATTTTTGGAACACTTGTTGCCATAAAATTAAAACATTGAAAACGTAGGATCTACTGTCCTCTGGACTCCATTGTAGTTTTCTGGAATATAACTGAGTCTCTTCAGATAACATTTAGAAGTCCTTGGCTCTGTATTTATGCAGTGTATTTTTTATATTTTTAGCATTGGACTCCTGCAACAGAAAGGTAGAGTAATGGAAACTTAGATTGAGTAACAAGAAAGAGCGGCTGTTTCAGCTTGGTGTTTTCTGTGTCCATTTACATTTTTACCATGCTTTCTTCCAAAACCAGGTACAAATTGCAGTGAGTATAGGCTCTGTTGCTAAACTACATTTATGTTTTCTGTTGTCAACTCCCCTATAATGAAACGCGGATTTTCTTGAGGAATGTGCATTTGTGTGTACTATAGCTCTTGCAGCTAGTTTTGATTATTTATAATGGCTCCAAATTGCACTTGATTAAGCTTGCTGTAAATTTTGGTGGAGGAGAATTGTTGCATTTGAAGGGGCAACAAGGCTTAAGCTTGCATTCTGTTCTCATGTAGTGCCTCATTATAAAAGGGAAAAAAAAGTTGAGATTTCTAGTTAGTCATTGATTAATTATGGTTTCAAAAGAACTAGTTCCTTTGTTGTACCTTAAGAAGGTCTCTCTCTTAATAGTTATAAAGGAGTTTCAAGAGTATGTAGAACCTGAAGAAGGCTACCAGGGATCACCGCAGAGAAGAGGCCCTTCTTCTGGCCAAGAGGATGAACGTGTTTCTTTACCACTTGGAGAAAACGTGCTGACTCACAACCTTGGTATTCCTGTACTGGTAGTTTGTACAAAAGTGAGTTTCTAGTTCTGTTTGCTACTGTGGAAAAGTTTAATTACTTTTCTTTTACAAGGCATGCTTTATACAGACATGCAAAATGAATTCTGGATTAACAAAAAAGGGATATTTTTTTTTTTTTAAAGTAAGCTTCTGCCATTAGTGTAAATTTTTAATTTTGAAGAAGGGTAATAACCTTGTCAATTATATGTTAATTACTTTATCTTTTGATTTATTGGTGGCATTTTAAAACCAAAGGCTCAAAGCAAATGTGATGTGTGTGTAATATTAACGAAGATGCTGGGACTAAATGACTGGGTTTTCCTGGTTTTGTTTTTCTCCCTTTCTTTCAGTGCGATGCAGTGAGTGTACTAGAGAAGGAGCATGATTACAGAGAAGAACACTTTGACTTCATTCAGTCACACATTCGTAGGTTCTGCTTACAGTGTATCCTTTCCTGCGCTGAAGAGATTTGCTGTAATCTGGAAGCAAGAAAATATGTTTTAGTGTTGAATTGCACGTAAAGTTAATCTGAGAAATTGCACTTCCAGATTGCTTGGTATTTAGTTATTTACTGTGTAGCATTTGTTGTTTGAAAATGTTGAGAGTTGTATAAAACTCTCTATAGTTTTTAAATTGTGCGTGGGATTTGGAGCTTTTGTTCCTTTACAAAGGATTTGTCTTGCATTTTGTGAGGTGGTTTTTCTTCGTTTTCCCCTCAGAACTTGCAATTTCCATGTGAACCCAAGATCTCAGCTTAAGTTTTTGACTTGTTCAAAGTTAAGTGCCTGGGAGGGTAGGTAACTTTTGTGTATGTCAAAGAAAAGTATCATGAGTCTTCTCCTGTTACACCCCCTTCCCTCTCCCTGAATACTACATGGCTATAGCTTTTGCCTTGAACAACGTCTCAAAATTAGGTCTAGTAGCTATATGTCCATTAGCTCCTGTTTTGAAATTCTTACTATAATTTAAAAACTGTATCTTACATAATTTTCCTTAAATTAATAATCAGATGGGGCTGCCTTGATTTATACATCAGTTAAGGAGGAAAAGAACCTTGATCTGTTGTATAAGTACATTGTACATAAAACATACGGTTTTCAGTTTACCACACCTGCCTTAGTGGTAGAAAAGGATGCAGTTTTTATGTAAGTCAATTGTATAAGCAGCATGGTTTCAGATTGTTTTCTGTTAAACACTACAGTTCGTATAACATATATATGTAAAAATAACTTGAATGGTTTGTGTCGTTCAAAAGCTTGGTATGTGAGTCTTCTGAAATCCTGAATTAAAAAAACAGCTTAGTGTATATTACTTGGGTTACTTGACTCTGAGTCTACCATTCCAGCTTTTTAGTATCTTTGAAATTTAGCTGAGAATTAGGACTGACCTATAATAAAATTGCCTTATTCAGGTAGAGGGCAGTAAATAAATGATCTCTTTTTGTGGCTGAAAAGGCAAAGCTTTCCTTCTTTTTATAGACCTGCTGGTTGGGACAATGAAAAGAAAATTGCCATTTTACATGAAAACTTCACAACAGTGAAACCAGAAGATGCATATGAGGACTTCATTGTAAAACCTCCTGTAAGAAAGGTAAAAAGGGGTAAACTCTTCCCTGTCCCCCAACAAATAAGTGCAGTTTGCTTGAATGACTACTAATAACTATTAATATGGAAGAACTCCAAATCTAAATGTAATTTTTTTTTGTATCCAAATGTGTGAGACATCAGGCTTTCATTTTCCATTTGTTTAAAGTGCTGCAAGCAAACACAGAAATCATTCGTCTTAGTGAATGAAAGGCAGTCCAGAAATAACAATTTCACATGAACCTTTTTTCAAGCATGGGGCAAAAACACTTTTTGAAAATGGAGAATACTGTTGTAGGACTTCAACAATTTACATATGTACACTTGTGGCGTTGAGTTTACCATGTAAAGGCAAATCTTGTAAAACAAGACAATATATCACTATTGCATTAACATATTGTTAATGACAGATTTCTTCATGTAAGGCAAGAGCAGTAAATAATCCATCTAAATTCTATAAATTCTGTATATTGCTAATTTTGTGAGTATAGGTGTGCAGGAATAGGATATATGTAAAAAAGGTAATATGGAAAATTGTAAAAGAAATTATGTTCTGGTCTGTATCAGAAAGCTTCTATTACAGCTGTATTACATGCTTGATGTTTCTAGCTCAAGCCCCAGTATTTGGAAAAGGGAAGAGCTGTTTGAAGCTTTCATGTAAGGAAAAGGTTTAATTCTGTTGTTTGTAACTCACGGTACCTATAGGAAATAATCATTGCCTAAGAGCAGTGTCATAAGAGCTAGCATAATGCTTTTGGGGGCTGAGGGATTGAGTGTGGGGTCTTACGGAGTAAGGTAATCTCAGGTCTTTGAAGAGATGCTGATGAGATTAATACCTAAACTTAAAAAGATGAATGTGGCTACTTACCAAGTACTCATCTTTCTAGGAGAATACCCACAGGCTGACATCAATGCTAGTCTACTCCATTCACTTACAATTTTTTTTTTTAATGACAAATTCTTTAATGTTACTACTCTTTTAAATGTGAGAGAAGTTTTTTTAAAAAAAGAAAAAGTAAAGAATGGTATTAAAGATTTGCCTCTTTTTCTTCCCTTTTGATCACCAAAACATAAAAACAGTTACAGTAATATCAGTTTTTACTTCTAATAACAAAATATTTTGTTCAACAGTTAGTCCATGATAAAGAGCTAGCAGCAGAAGATGAACAAGTATTTCTTATGAAGCAGCAGGTAAGAATGGAAGAATGAAAATAAGTCCTCACTAAATAAGATTTAACTTTAAGCTCTCCATTGTTATTGCCTTCAGTTTTTCATTCCTCATTTAGATCACTAGGTAGCTACTTCTCAGCTTTGCAAATTCAGATGTAATTGTGAAATAAGACTTTATTTTAACATATACGAGTAGAAAACATAGCCATTTACCTTGACAAGTTGAAAGGAAAATACGCTGAGAACAGAAATAACTTACATTTCAAAGGAGAAGAGCAAGAAGATAATTTGAAATTTCACAACATAGGTGTATTGATCAGTAAAATACAAATACTTTTAAAAGATAACATCTCAGCGTTGCAGTTTTCTTGCAGCCAGAGGCTTGAGAGACTTTAAAGTGTCAAATTTGGCTATGCTGTATCTTGTTATTTTCTTTACTGCTCTATTGTTTAAAAAAACCTAATAATACTTTCCTGTAGAGTTGATAATAAATATCATAGAGGTTACAGACTTGAGTGTCTATGAGTTCTTGCTTATAGTTCTGGAAGAGCTGTGTTAGACAAAGGACTGAGGCTTATTTACTGATTTTAACTCTGTCCCCTGGTGGTAAAGTCTGGAAGTATATAAATATCAAAGAGGAAGCCCGTAAATATCAGAAAAAAATTATCAAGTAAATTAATTGTTAGTCAGCTTCACTGTATTTTATTCCTTTATATTTTCTGAAATATATTTAATATTCTTAATATGCTGTTTTTGCAGTCATTCCTTGCCAAACAGCCAGCAACGCCTACAAGAGCATCAGTAAGTAGATCCAAGAGAAGAGTAGGAGGTGTTTGCTTTCCTTCTAGGAAAGAGGGAAAGATTCTAACCTGTGGAGGTTCATTTTGTAAATGTAAAATACATAATCTCCCCAAACTGCAGAAAGTAATAAATAAATTTTAGAAGTGCCAATATTTTAAAATGTTGCTTATAAATTACTTCATTCTAATTCACTGTGGAAACGTAGAAATATCTGATGATTATTGAACTGAAAATTTCTTACAGTGATTGATCCTTTCTTTTAGTGGAGGCACATGCCCAAAATAACTGGTGTTTTGTTTGTTTTTTTTCCCCCTCCCCCCAGTGCACATACACTACAGTGCTAATATAAAGGTTTAAAAAGTAATTTGTATGTAATGTTCCATTTGCTTTATTTAGCTAATCCATTTAAGTTCTCTGATTTGTGTGATTTGGACTTTTTTTAAGGAATCTCCTGCAAGAGGCCCTGCAGGTTCCCCAAGAACTCAAGGCAGAGCTGGTCCCGCCAATGTACCCAGTGCCTCACCAATAACATCAGTTAAGAAACCAGATCCAAATATTAAAAGTATGAATAAGCATCTTACTGTTTTTATCATGTGTTATTGCCCTTTAAAAAAAAAATCCTCTTGTACAAAGATTTTTGAATTTATTTGCTAATGGTAATGTTAGTTTAATAACAAGAATGAATTTATGACATAGCTTCAGGTTTGATTTTTGGTTTTTTCTTTTTTTTCTCTTTTTTTTTTTGAGTCATTCATATGACTTGAAGTAGAGTTCTGTTATTGCCAAGCAATCAGACCTCTGTCTGACTCTTCAAATACATTATTTCGTTAAGTTGCCTAAATACATTTATTATGTATCAGTTGGATTATTGGGAGTGGGGACTGCTTTCAACTACACACAGTTTTATACTTCATATCACTTATTCTGGAATCCACAATGAAACCTGTTTTTCTACTAAACCCTCTCTAGAATGTCATTTTCTATAGTACATGAAGTAGCTTTGAAATTACACCCTTTCCCCTCCCTCAGCCCTAAGATGGAGTGCCATGTTGTTGAGTGGTTCTTTTCCTCTCTGCATGAAGAAAGTTGGTGGGGCCAGTGGTGTTTTTAATTATGCACTGTGGTGCCATACCTCACTTACAGTGGATAAAATACTTGTGCAGTTCTGGATTGTATCTCATAGCTGTATATCCAGGTTCTGATTTATGAAAAGTAGAGTGGCGTGAAAGACTGCACTAAAATGTCTATGTGGTTTGCTGATGGACTTACAAATCTTTGAATTGCGTATCCATATTTAATACTTTGTTTCTTGGCTTCTACATTTTGAAAAAAACAAACCATACAAATATTTAGATTAAGATTTTGTGACACACACCCCCCCACACCCCACACCCCCCAATTCCAGAAGAGCTGTGACATGCTTTCAGTCATCTCTGACTTTGCCGAAGAATGCAGGGGACTAGTGTCTTTAAATTGAGCAAGGAGAAACTCTCTCATATTTGAGGTTTATTTCCTTGATTGGTAAGAGAGTTATGTAAGTATGTTAAAAAATAAGTTTTTACCAGCAATAACTATTTGTGATATATATATACGTGTATTTGTTTTTTATTTAGATAATGCTGCAAGCGAAGGTGTCTTGGCTAGTTTCTTTAACAGTCTCTTGAGCAAAAAGACTGGCTCTCCTGGGAGTCCTGGTGCTGGAGCAGTGCAAAGTACAGCCAAGAAATCAGGTATTGGACTTGTTATTGCAGGCTGTTTTGCATATTTTTAATATTTTATTTGCCCATATTGGTCTAACTCTGTCTGTCTTTTAAACTGGTCGGTAAAGTGACAGACCTTGACAGATGACAGTGCCAAAATGTGTTGTCTTTAAAAAAGAACTAAACTACGGCAGCTTCACAACTCCAGGGCTTCTATTAAGCCTGTTATAACTTGATTCTTTGAGTAAAGTTATACTGGTGGGATATAAATAACATTTGAGTCTTGATCATATTCAGAAAGTGCTGATTTGGGTTTTTTTTACTTTAGAATACCTTCCTTTCTTGGCACTTAACTGTTGCTTGAAGGAAATGCAACAGTTTATTGGGTTTGGACTGTAGTTTCCAGTCAAACTATTGAAATCTCTCCAGGGTTCAAGTTTAAATGAATTACTTCTTATGACAGCTTGAAGTTACTCTCTCATTAATTCAGTATTTTATTGTGATCCAACACAACTGGTAACACTATCAAGTGGATTCGCTCTGTGTATGTGCTTGTCACTGCATTGTATGAGATATTTACTGATAAGCAATTGCACTAGTTTAAGTGAAAAGAAAAGAAACCCATCGGAATACCTAGTACCTGTGCAAAACTCGGTGTTGTAAACTGTATGGTTGTTCCACTCAATGTTAGAAATTTACTACTTTGATTATTTAACTGTTTCTTTTTTATATTGTCATTCCTATTACACTTAGGTTCAGGAGCTTTCCTTCCAGAATTACTTCCCTACTAAATTATTGTTAGATATTCTACTTTTGATCCCAGACTTGTGAAATCATGTAAAATTTAATGGTGATACCAAACCCACAGTTTCTGATTCTTAGAGGAGTGTGTAAGGCCCAGACATTCTGAACTGGAAATGAAAAATACCTGATGCCAGCCCCGGTGATGATATTGCCAGTAAGAGAACTAGAGCAGTTGTTGGAGTGTGGGTATTTGAACTGAAACTTCCTGGAGAGGGGAAATAAGGATTTTTTTCTTTTTTTTTTTTTTTTAAATTGGGAAAGGTTTCATATGGCATTCCATGCTCTGAAAGCTCAAAAATGGCTAGAATTTGACTTCTGGCAAGTCAGTATTTTGTTGGGGTGTGGGGTTTTTTTGTTTGTTTGTTTTAGCATGATGAATTCTGTAATTGTATCTTTATTAAATTTATTTATTACAAAGATGACGAGAATTATTTGTATTATATATTACTTACATAATATTTTTGTACCTACATTATAAAAATATTTAATTAATTCTTTCTTAATCCAGAATGCTCTCTTCAGTTAAACACTGAAAGGTGCCCCTTGCTTCATCAAGTGCAGCATCATGCTATTACTGACCACAATGTCAGATTTACTGTTTTTATAGAAATGGGACTAGAAATAATTTTTGGGGATTATTTCATCCATGCTCTTCATCTAAGGAGAATCAGTTAGGGAGTTCCTGGCTCGTGATTAAAAAGCAAACAAACTCTGAAATAAAAGATGTAATGTCATCTCTCCAGGAAGCCTATTCCAGTACTTGATTTCTTAGTTATTTTTTCTCTTGTACAGTCAGTGTTTCTGATCCCAGTACTATTTGTCTTGTTCGAGTGGAGACAGAGATCAGTGTAGCCGCATTGTCTTTGCAGCAATCTTTTGCATATTTGAAAGCTATTACCCTTTTGCCTGTGACTTTTGTCTGGAATACAAAAATACACTTCTGTCAGCCTTTCCTCACAGGATATGTTTTTTATGGCTCTGATAATTCTTACTGTTCTCCTTTGGACTGTCTACACAGTTGACCTGCTCCTTTTGGTCCTCAGAACTGAATGCAGTACTTCAGACAAGGCTTTGTCTGCCCTAAGTAGGGGTTACTTAATCTGTGTTATGTATTCTGCTTCTGTTTAGATGTGTCAGTGCAATGCTAGGTTTTTTTCATCTGTGTGATACCGATCAGGATTTCTTATAATGGTACAACCTAATACAACTTCTGCCTCCTAGTAGGAGGTTTTCTAGTTTTTATCAAATTACCTTAGTATTTCCAAAGGTCGTATGTTTGCTTTATCATTGTTTTCCACTCTTATTTTTATGCACTACTTTGATCATTTATATAAATAACATTTTACCTACAATCCTGTCTTTCAAAATCCTTTGTAGTCCGTTCAAGCATCCTTGCCCATGTATCTGATATCTTCAGCAACTGGACAGGGTAGATTGCTGAATAAAAATATTGACTAGTACTATGGATAAGTAATGGTAATTTTATGAATTACAATACATTCATTTTTCTGAAATATCAAGACTGGTGTTTTTTTCTAGTTTATTTATATGAAGGTTATGTGAGATACGATGTTGACCACTTTTCCCTTCTTCACAGGACCTGTTATCCTGTCATAGAAAGAGATTTGGTTGGCTTGACGAAACTTGTTGGTAACAGATCCATATTGATTGTTTTGCTGGTAGGCTGTTTGTAAGCATCTAAAACATAATTGCAATTTCTGGAGAAAATACTAGAGTAAAAACTGACTAGTCTGTAATGGACTTTACTCTTTACTCTTTCAGTCTTCTAGAAATGTGCCTTTCAGGAGTTTTCAAAGATAACAAATGGCTATGTGTACCTCCCCCCCCCCCCCCCCTTGTGTCAGCATTAACTTCTAATTTAAATAGCTTATTTCTCTCCTGAAACATCTAGAGACAGCAGTCATATGTCCTTTCTTAACTTTCTTGTTTTGTTAGACTAAATTAGACAAGTTCTCTTCTAGTCTTCTGTTAGAGGTTGAGCTCCATTTTCCCTACTAGTTTCTTCTTCTTTAGTTCCCATCATTGGCTTATCTTTGAACGTGAGTTATTAGAATTGTATGCAGCACTCCAGATAGATCTTATTGTAGTGCCTGGTGCAGCAGTTCTCTTTCTTTGGTGGAAGTACTTCTCCTGAGTGATCTCAGATCGTAGTTGGCTTTTCTTGGCTCCATCAAGTTGGCAGCTCATGCTTATTCCCTGACTTGCAGAACAGAACAATCAGCTTTCACTTACAAGAGAATATGCCTGTTGCTTGTCAGCTGATGTGCTTACATCTTATATTCAACTAGTATATTAAACTTTCCTGAGAAGGTAGGGGCTTCTCACATTGCTGAGTTTATAAGGTAGCTGGTGATAACAGAAAAGATTACTTGTTCTTTTGTGGAAGAGTTGAGGAGAGTATCTTGGAGAAAGTCTTACTTATGGCAGCATCCTCTGTGCGAGTAAATGTGCTAAAATGTTCTTTGTAGGCATTTTAAATGTCTGAACTGTTTAGAGAGCCCTAATTTTTAAGAGGGTTGGCACTAAAAATACTTAGCTTTAAAGAGACCATCCATTTTCCCACAGCTATGAATATCCTGTGGTTGAAATGTTGAGGTTTTGTCACAGGATGAGGGAGACATTGTAGATCTCAACATACCGGTCAGCCTAATTGGTTGATTGGTTTCTGCTATGTTAACTCTTACGTGAGAGAACTCTCATCCGGGCAGGTGCTGCAATGTCATGTCCATTTTTCCTGCTGTGTAATTCCTCACCCATCTTACTTGCCTTTATGTTTCTGGACTGCCTTTCTTCCATGTATAGACCATGATATTTCAAAGAACTTCAGTTGTTGGTTTCTGTGGTGGATTCTTTTTCCTCACATGGACTTCTAGACTTAAAAAGTTACCTCATTTATATTCACAAGAAGATTCTTGCGAATTCTAAGGTTTGCCTTCACCCTTCTATTCCTGTGCAATAGATAAAGAACTAGGGTTCCCTGCTCTTGCTCTAATCTAGAAAGGAGAATACATCTAAATGTATAGAACACATCTAATTGACTAAGGCCATTACCGTCCTTGACAGTATTTTTGTAGGGAAACTGAAAGCAAATTTCTTAAAAACAGTTCCTTGTATTTCTTCTCCTTTGGAAGGTGCTCACCGATGATGGTGGTAAAGGGGAGTATGTAAACCTACGTATCATTGAACAGCTTGGCAATGTTTTTCCTGTCCATTATGGTTGCAGGAGACAGCTGCTTGGTATTATTTTGGAGGCTTAAGGATCCAGTTCATCTAGCGTAAAAAAAACCAAACCAGTTTTTGTTTAGACCTGCTTTTATTTGAGCAAGAATTTTGTGTGGTTTTTATTGTTTTAGGGTTTAGGTTTTTTAAACTCCAAGGTATCTTGAATCTACATGTAAAGTGTTTCGTGTTGTAAGTTATGTTACAGTTAATGTACTAATTTTAAAATTTGGTTTAAATACTCATGCTTTGAATAGATGCTATTAAGAGTACTGTGGCTTATGACTAGTGCTTAAATCTAAAACCTTTATAGTGATTAAAGGTAACCTTTTAACTTGGTTATGTCTTTGTACTTTGGAAAAAAACACTTAAATCTCTAACAGTCAAATCTTGCCTTCTTAATGTTTTCAGCATGTACCCTGGAAAAAATCCACCTAATATTTCACACACATTTGAGCTGGAAAACAGATGCTTGTTAAATTTTTTGGCTATGTAAGGAAGCTGTACATGGTTATATAATCTACTTTTTGTCTAAAAATACAGCTTTTTAATCTTAAATGCTTGTATGCTCTAAGCATTAGAATATATTGTTCCAGTTTAAGCGATTAATTTGTCTGTGGGTTTATAATTTTCAGAAGGAGAGAAGTAAACTGATGGTTCAGTTAGAGAACTGTTAAAAAGTTCAGAGTCTAATATAAAAACGTAAGATACGCCTTTCCATGAAGTACTTCAGTGTGTCTGTTTCCAATTGAAGAAATCCTTTGAAATGACTGCTCTGAGATATTACATGAATATGCAATTCATGTCCCCTTTTTTAAGGGAAGCATTGTCTGCAGACATAAAAGAGTTCTTCCTGTTAGTTGTTTAATACTAAAACGCAGCAAGTATAAGTGTGACCAAACAAATGTGATTTTCGTAGCAGGTGTCTTACGTACCTTGGAAAACTTCTGGTTAAAATCTGGTTTTAAATAAAGTCCTTGCTGTCAGTACTAATAACAGAATTGTGTACAGTTGATTTTTATAGAAAATTCTAAATGTGGTTGTTTTTAAAATGTTAGTTGCTGTAACATATATCACAGACATTTTTGGGCTTTATGCTACTGTACAATTCAGTGTTTCATTTCTTTAAAGTGAATCAAATCTTAGTATTTATCGGTCTTTACATAGACATTACCTTGCAGTGTGTCAGGTCCTGTGTTCTTGGGTAGGTGGTGAAATAATGAGAAATTAAGTAATATATTGTCATATAAAAGTGATTTTATGAATACTTGTACTCATCAGTTAAAACATTTCACTGAAATTAGATTGCTTTAACCTTCTTCTTTTTCTTTTTAGGACAAAAAAATGTTTTGACAAATGTTCAAGAGGAATTGGATAGGATGACTCGCAAGCCAGACTCTATGGTAACAACAAACTCTCCTCCAACAGAGAATGAAGCTTGATAGCGCATAAAAATGCATATGTAAATGACCAAATAACTATGTATATTGATCTGATAAGACCAGGAATTTTCTGCTGTGGCAGATGCTATCAGTTTTCTTGGGGCAGGGGAAATGAGCTTACTACATCATTGCCTTGTCCCAGTAAAAAGTGCACATTCAGGAAGTTTGCATATAAAATCCCTCTGTATAAGATAACCATTTAGAGTTTATATAGGGCAATTCTTTTGGTTTTGGAGGTAAGCAGGTGCAGCTGCATTTCCTGTTGTGAAGAACACAGAGAAGCAAAACGGAGAATTCTTATTAAAATACTACTGACTGCACGCAAGGCAAGAAAGAGAAATGAAATCCTCTTTCAGAGTTACTGGAATTGGCTACTTGTATGTTTGCAAATGCATTATATTCTTGGAAAGGTGGTGGTGGTGGTGGGGTAACAGAGCATTAATTAGGTGAAAAAAGCCTAGGTGGGGAATGGAGCCCTAAAAGGGGAAACAGATTTGGGACAGTAAGAAACTAGAATGTTGGATTGACTGGGGAGGAGCAATGTTGCTAAACCCTGTGTTTCACATAGGGTAAATAATCACTGTTTTAAAAAGACTACATTGGAGAATTCCAGGCCAAACACTAAGCATCATGGGAATTTATTCTTGTTATAAATCTTGTTTTAGTTCTTGAAGTCTAAGAGTGTGGATGCCCTTTCTGGTGTAGCTGACAAAGGGAGAAACTATAACTTGTTTAGATCCAAGTGCCTGGCACAGTGTGTGATGTGTCTTTAGAAGGTGCTTGAACTTATTGTGCACTGTAGTACAAACAGTCACTGTTTGGTTTTATTTTAAAATCAGTAGTTCGGCGATTTGTATTTAATTTTAAATCCTGTTTTCTGATAGCTTCTGCCTTTTTTTATGCCAAGAGGCTTGACTGAAGAATGATGGGTGACGTATCATTTTCCCATAATGAAATGTGCTACAGAACAGTATTTTTCTTTTCCTTACTTTTTGTAACTAAATACTAGCTACCAAGCTAAAATTGATTCCTGCCTTATACCTATGGAGGTTTTTTAAAAAAAAAAAAACCTTTGAAGGCC
Source organism: Pelecanus crispus (assembly GCF_030463565.1). NCBI lineage: Eukaryota > Metazoa > Chordata > Aves > Pelecaniformes > Pelecanidae > Pelecanus > Pelecanus crispus. The sequence continues at coordinate 38,294,161 of NC_134650.1, forward strand.
CTAGTTCCAACCACATCTGCTGCAGGTGCAGCCAAATCCAATTCTGAAGGTAACCTAAAAAGTATGAATGTGTACACGATGAACATACCCAATAGCTTGTTTTGTATTTTCTTTGATGTAGCATTTCATTTGGAAAGATGGGTTGTGGTTGTCCCTGTTGCTCTAACGGAGCTCTGTCCATGGTCACATAAAACCATCATTCTGTAAAAACAAACAAATGGTTTGTTTTTGTTTGCTACGGTTACTGAAATGGCACTTTGATTTTTATATATGATATGCTTGTTTTACATGTACACACTACCATAAATTAAAAATACCAAGCATATTCTGTGCTCTTAACGCTGAAGGGAAAAACCACAATTTGAATTATGCAGAGTTTACTTTTTATTGATATGAACTTGTTGTACTAAATCTGATGTCTGGATATAACTTCCCTAATATATATTGTTACTTAAATATACAGAATTAGATTGACCACTAACACAGTACTGGATGTTAACTTCAAATCCTATGTTGCATCAAGAGGCTGTTCTTGTAAGTCTGTCTAAACATTATCTAGAAAGCTAAGAGTATTTACTTGCCTCTTTGACAAACATTAACATGAGTATGTTATTTGTGCCAGTTTTTTTTTTGTTGAAAATACTGTTTTTTACTTTTTTTTTAATAAACGGTATGACCTGAAGTTACACAGTTGTCTAGATAACAGACTAAGACTGTGGATGGCTGATGGGTAATGTGGATGTACTTCCTGGTGTAATGGGTGCCAGTTGCAAGTTACCACACCAGGAGAAGTAATTACACACTGTCCTCCTGACACTGAGAATTGACATTGGAGATCAAAACATCAAAAACTCAACAGGAAAATCGAAAAAGTGTGTGATTGTAATGGGATATAGTTTGAAAACCTCAGTCTGAAACTGCGTATTTTTTTTTTTTGTCATCTAACCTGATAAGCACTTTCTTTAGCAATGTGGCTAAAACTTAAAATTGAAGTACTTTCTGGTTCTATAAAAATGTTAAATATACCAAAATTGATCAAAACTGATAATGTATGATAACTTACCGGCTTTGTAGAAAGATGCTTCTGACAAAACAGAAACAGATTTCCAGTTTCTAACTGCAAGTGAATGCTCCTAGTTTATTGAAAGAAATTTGTAAGTAATGTAGCATCCTGTGGTTGCCAAAGTCTGTCAACTTTGGTGAGCTGCACAGTTGTTATTCTGGTGTCTTCAAGCATTGGAACCAAAGGCCAAATTGCAAACAGCCTTTACATTTTCAAGTGAAACTTCATTTTCTTTGCAGATACACTTGTATGGTAGACTGTTTATTATATGACTATATTTATATGCATTATAGTGACTGCAGCTACTGTTCATGTTTAAACTAAGAAAACAAAAAGTGAAAGCATTCAACTTGAAGCAAATAGAAAAGTTTAAAGATTGGCCCTCCATAAAAATGCTGTGGTTATGCTGCTTGATTTTAAGTTTGCACTTTTTTTATTGGCATTTAAAAGAACTGTTTAAACTGAACAGAATTTCGTATTTTATTTAATTTAACTATGTTGAAAGTGACTGCTCTGTACATCATGAACTTAACAATATACATGCTGTAAATGAAAGTTCACTGTCCTGTATACTAAGTTTATTGGGCTTTTTTCCAACTTACAATTAGGACTGCAAACATGTATGAAACAAACCTTAGTCCAGTTGTATGGCTTTAACCAGGTGCAGTATGCAGTCATGTGGAATCTTGCTTTCTAGTGCTGGCAAAATGAGGACGTCTTTAATTACTGGCTTCAATAAACACGAATCCAGACTGCTTTATGCTGTGCTGCTTTGTTGTTTTTAAGATCCCCCTTCTAGAGCTGTTTCTGTGGGAGCAGAATATTAGTGAGTTCTGTGAACAGGACGAGTAAGTTGGCTGGTACAGTTGTGTACCTTACTGACAGCTTCCTTCTTGGGAGTTCCTGTACCAGCCTTTGCTAATGCAGCTCCTCTCTGGAGTTTAGAGCATGCACCTTGTACAAGTAAAGCGAAGTTGCTGTAGCTGTGTTTGCAGAGTGATGTGCTCATGATAGCTTACACGTAAGCAGTTATGTCAGCAGAACTGGTTTCAATGTAAACTAATATATTTCATGAGAATGGGGAAACAGTTGCGTATTTTCCCAGGTTAAGATGTATACCTTCTAATATATTTTGTGGAATACTTTGTCCAAGCAGAACACTAGTCCTAAATTTGCAGGATTAAAATCCAGGTTATGAGAAGTTTAAGGAGCAAATTGCTTGAGTGGTGCAAATGCCTTTTCTCTGCCAATAGCAAAGCTAAGTTTTCTCCCTTCGGTGGGTGTAACAAGTTCTTCCTAGTAAGCATACAAAGAGTAGACTGATTTAATTAGGATTCTACTTGTTTACTTCATTGTTATTTTAACTGGATGCCTATATATTCCCCTGCATAGATTGAAGTTCTAGTTTCAATTTTTCTTCAGTCACCCTGCCTCTGAAATAGAAATCAACTAAGTTTTTGGTTTCTAAAATACATGGTTTCTCTAGAAGTGAATCCTTATGAGGCCATGAAACAATTATCATTTTAGAATTGCCATAATGCTTTATGTTTTAATGAGGTCATTAATGTAAAGAGTTAATTTTAATCCTTTAGGATGGGATTTAGAATATATTTTTGAGTATATGAAGATAATTCTGTTATGTTAATTTGGGAGGAAACTAAATGAAGACTTCATCTTCAGACATGCTGAAGTTGAAAGTGACTTTCTTCAGAAAGACCGTAACAGTGGGTTGAAATGGAAGGACACCCTTGTAGCTCTTCTGTTTACTTTGCTGTTGTTAACTGTAATTTTTTTTTTAAAAGCAAAATGTCTCCAAATTAAAAAAAAAGAAAAAAAATCAGCATAATAAGGTTTTGGTGTGGAAAACATCTTGCTGGAGGCTCTAAGGTACTTTTACAAGATGAATCTTTCACTGCCTGTACTGTTCCAGATGGTGGTGGTAACCCCTCTGGCTTTTCAGCCATGGCAGGATTTTGTTAGGGAATGAACTTCTGAGATAAGAATCTTTTGCTTGAATAAAATCATCAGTTTCTGAGTCTTCGTAGCTCAAATACATACAAGGGAAAGGCTATAGATTATTAGGTTGTTATTGATGACCTAAACTAGACTCTGGTTTTCTGGGTCTGTATGTAGAGTTGCATGGAATATCTAAATTTAATATTTGGTACCAAAAGTGGAATTTGTCTGTTATTTGGTCTTTTTAATTAAAAAATAATTAATACAGGGTAGAGGCAGTTTAATTCCAAAAGCATACTTTTGCTGGAATTCAGTTTCCCTTTCAAGGAAGTATTGACATAAAACTTCTAGCCTGTTCTACTGTGGCCTGCATAGTAAGTAATTACTTCTTCTCTGATCCACTCAGATTGTGTGGAGAAGATAATGTAAGCACAAATCTTTAAGAAAGCTAACTGTCTGAACTAATGCTTTGGGACACTACATGGCTCTGGTTTCACAAACATTTGAGATTTCTGCAGTCAGATGTAACTGTAGTTTATAAACAGCTGTTACATGTAATGGGAGTTGCAGAAGCGCATGCTGGTGAGGGCAGAATCTGATCTAGCATGCTTGCTTTTCTCTGGAAAAGTGAAATGGAGTAAGCTCTGACTTGCACATGTACATCACTGCCTCTTGAAATTCAAATGCTTAAAGCTTAAGGAAGTTATTTTCTCAAATGAAGTGCTTTACAAGTGGTATAAATGTGGTGTTACAATGCTTCAAAATCATGCATGTCTCCATAAATCTTAAGTATAGGGCGCCTAATTCTGCTTTAAGCTGGCTTAAAAAAAAAGATCAGTAGTCTTAGCACCTTAGACATTTTGTTTGCCAAACGCACCTAAGAGCATGGTGCTGACATTGTTTAGAAATGACTGATGCAAAAGATTTGACTTGTCAGTGTAAGTTGATACGTAGCACTGTTGCCCTCTGAAACAGCTATGTCATTGCTTTGGTTTGTGTGTCACAGACTTTGAGTTACTTGGAGGGGTTATACTGAAACCACGCTAATAGTTACATGCAAGAGGTCTGTAAGGTAATGCCGTAAACAAGGGAAGCAGTTAATTTTTTCTGTTGCCTTTGCAGACTTTCTATGTGGCAGAATCAACGTTGCTAGTTGTAACTTTTTATCTGAAGAAAAAGATCCTTGACTCCCCCCTCCCTGACAGTTAATTGTAATTATGTTTTGCTGAAGGTTTCTGGAGATGAAATGTTCCAAGCCCAGAAGGTGGCAGACTTGGGATCAGTGCCTGTGGGTAATGCTGCTTAATATGCCATTGCAAGATGCTGTGTGCATCGCTTGTGATGTTCCCTTAATAATTCTTGCTTGGAAGATTTTTTTTTTTTTTTTTTTCTTTGGCTAAGTATCTTCCAAAGAGTGACTTGCTGAATTTTTCCCAAACAAAAGCAATTTCAGTTCTAAAAATTTTGTTAATATGGGTTAAGCTTTTTTTTCTGAGTTGTCTTAATTAAGACACTCAAAGTGTGACAACCACACAAGTGGTTCCTTTCTTTCAGAACAAGAGCTGTGTCCAGCACTAAAAGAAAACAGTTGTATCTGTGCACAAGAAAGCTGAATTAGGTTGCACAAGCTGCCTTTGAAAAGTGTTGATTTTTCAGTTTGAATATTCACTAATGAAACTGTTGGTATTTGTTTGTATGTAACACTCAGTGTAGCTTTGACGTACGTAAAAATGTCATCCTTGTCTCAGACTTGCCAAATGCCTAAAACCAAAAATATCCCTCAAAATATGCCGGAAAGGTGCTAAAAGGTGCTAGGAATAGTCTTGCACGAATATTCGCAAGAATATGCAGTAAAATACTGACGTTCTTGAGAAAAAGAAACATGCGTTTGTAAATCTCTGGTGCTCAGTTTACCAGATTGATGGCATTCCAGAAAACAGGGACTTTCCTTTTAGAGAGGGAGTGAAACGACAGCATTAGAATTGAGGTAGTTGACAGAACAGAGGGAGTAAGACCACTGAAAAGATAACGGATGGAGATGGCTACTGAGGCCTGGTCCCGATCAACTCTACGTATTGTTCACTGGACTTAGAGCCTGAGGGACTAGAGGACAGAGTACGACTCGCATGCATTGGCCCAAGTGACCAGCTACAATTTTTGTCTCACCCTGTGTGGCCCATTTCCCTCTGTGGAAGAGCCCAGCCGTTTTTGGTCTGACCCCAGCCTTTTGCCTGTCCTGCAAGGCAGCCTGGGATGGGCAGTACAATCCTGAGCCAGATACAGCGAATTCACAGCATGGTCGCGGTGCAGGTGGGAACGGTGGGCACGTGTTGTGGGAGGGTAGCAGAGGCGCAGTAATGGAAGTCTGTATCTGAACACAGACGTAACACACATCAGTTGCAGAGCAAACTTGGATGTTGCACCCGAGTTTAAATGACCGTATCGATCGTGTATGTCTTAAATGGTAGGATAAAGGTGGAGATAAAGGTTACTTGCTGTGGTTGGTTAATAAAAGCTGTTTTACATTGATAATAAATCAGTAAGTACTATCAAATTAAAACCTCTCCTCTCCAGAGGAATCAAATGATTATCCATGAAGAACTTGGTATACTGACTATGCTTTGGAGTTTATTAGAAAGTGAAGATGTTCAAAATTTTCAGATGGTCTGAAAGACTTATGTTACTGCGCCCGTAGGCAGAGAGGGAGAAGTAGGAAAAAATTCCATTTTATTAAAGATCAGTCACTGGCCGCACAGAAAATCTCTTAAATCCAAAACAAAGACAAAAGGCTAGGGGGAGAGCTCTCGGTACTTCCAGCCAAACCCAGAACTGGATTTCTCTAGCTTAGGTGTGGAGGTCAGTAAGGAGAGCCATAGAGACTTTTGTTATCTGTGCTGTAATCTCACTGTGACTCCACTCACAGCTGTCAGCTGACAATGTCCTCTAGTAACGGTTAGTTCCTGTTGCAATGGGCTGGTTTTGAAACAAGCAAGTGGTAGATTAGCCTTTGATATAAGTAAGAGCTTGGGGTTACTGAATTAATACTGAAATTTGTGTCTGTTACAAACCTGAATTGTTACGCACAGGTTTCTCTTCCTGGGAAAAGCACACATGCCCCAGAAAAATACTGGATGGTCAGTAGGCAGCTATGATTAGCAGCTGTTTAACTAGCTGTACGAAGATGTTTTGACCAATACCTTGCAATGCTGTTGTGCTGGGCTGAGAAATTGCCAGTGAAATTGGCAGGATCTGAAATATTTTAAATTTAGCAAAAGCCTGTCAAAATCTCTCCAAGTCACCTTTTAGCTGAACAGAAGTATAACACAACTATTAAGAGAATGCTGTCATATTTAAAACATTTTTTAGCACGGTTTCCTCTGCTTTTGCATTTGTGCTCTGTCCTATTCTACCCCCTCCTCAAAAAACTTAAATCTTTTGGCCAACTTCAGTGACAAGAAAGATCTCGCAGATAGCTGACTTAATACCAGATGCATGAAAATTAGTGGCTTGGTGGAGATGATAAATCCAAATATTTCCTCTGCTTTAGGTAAGGATTGCCAAGTAAGTTTGGCTAGTTCATAGACGAGACAGGCCAAACAAAAATCTGTCAGTCTGCACACATGGAACCTGGCACAGCACTTGCTTCCTTTTGCTCAAGCAGTAGTTCGAGGACATAAATAGGAGCTAAGCCTGCTGTGTGTGAAAAGGGACCCTCGGGAGGGTGCTGGGTCATTGGGCTCAGTGGGAGGGGTGAGGTGGGGAAGGTAGGAAGAGAAGACATAAGTCTGCAAGGAATCAGGATTTATTAGTTCCGCTGTGGATGGCTTTGTAGAGTAGGGGCCATGTGCCTGCCTTGAGTTTATAGCCAGTGATGGAAGACTTGAAATTATTTTTCCCGTTTAAAAAAAGAAAGAAATTAAAGAAAAAAAGCCAAAACTTTCCCTTGCATGTAGAAGACCCATGTAACTAAAGAAATACTCTGCAAGGCAGTGAGCCAAATTAGCTGAATGTAAAGTTCTGTCGTATGGAGGAGCTAAGTGCTGTTGAAAAAAAGGAGTGTTCTTTGAACCGTTGTCATGTTACCGATGTTAGCAATAAACTTAGTTTAGCTGTAAGTAAAACAAATACAGAAGAATAATTAAAAAATGAACTTTTTTAACATTTGCAGTTCCCCCCCCAGAAGTGCAGGGGACTGATTGGTTTGGTTACGTAACAACACACACACTATTAAAACAGTTGAGGTCAGTTGTTTTCGCTGGCCCATTTCGTCCATGGAAAGAAAGAATGTAGTGAGTGTACTTCATCCTTTTTTTTTTTTTTTTTTTTAAGCCTGCTAAGGGACCTTTAAAACTTTGCTTATAAAACATGGTTTATACTTTTTTTTTTTTCCCCTTCATCCTCCCCTTCAGCTTCCCAGCTCAAAAACCAAAAATGGGCTCTTTCCCTCCGAAGGCCTGCTGTACTCTACACGCTCCATCTCTTGCCATAAAAATACTGGGTATCACAGGGGCAGCATGTCCATGCCCACGCAGTCCGAGGGAACTGGGTTTTTTTGACCTTCTGTTCTAGGCCTGGGTGTTTTTATGATTTTATTGGAAGGCTACCTTTTTTCTCGGTTCGGGGCTTTTTTTTTTTTCCCCTCTGTTCCCTGAATAAATGTAGTGCCATGAATAAAACAAACACTGCTGTCAGTCTCTTCATATTTTTCAGTGTGCTTTATTATACAGGATTCTTTCAAAAGAAATATAACCCACAGTCTTGGCTGGTTCCCAGCACCATTAAAGGTCTACTGGCACTTTTCTTAAGAATATGAGGTTTTGCTTCTATTTTTTTATAGAAATTAATTTCACCTCCCTGCTATGTAGAATGTCTGCTGCCCTTCAGCCCAGCTGTGGCTGCAAGGTAACCCCTCTCTAGCACTTGCAGATTGCAGATGTCCTTAAAAGCTTTTGGAGGTGAAAGGAGTCAGTGACTACTTCATCGGTGATGAAGGCAGGAAAAAAAAACCAAACAAACCAGACCAGTAGACAATACTGAAGGAGATGTCAATCTAATCCTGGAGTAAAAAAAAAAAAAGCAGAGCTGCTCTGTGCATGGCTCACTGTTAATAGCATATGAAGTCATGTTCATAAGGCTGTGAAGTAAGGGTCTAACTAATTTTCTTGGTAGTGTTGCTTTTCTTGGTTTTGTTTTCTGGGGGATTTTTTGGTTGGTTGGTTTTTGAAGAGGAAATACTGTTTCCTGATAGTGATGGTGAAATTCCAGGAGTGACACTTTTACCTGTCCCCTTAAGAGATGAAGCCAACCCCATACAGCTCCCTGGGAGATGTCCTGTGGTGACTTCAGTCACCGCCGCCTTCTGGTCCCAGCTGTGAGACCCCATGGCTGCCCCACGGTGCTCATAGAATATTGGAGGAATCTGTCACACAAGCAGACGAGGCCTGTGGGGCCTTCCAGGGCTGCTGTTTGTTTTCCAAAGCATAAGGGCTGCAATAGAGGTGGAGGTGTTGAAAGTATGCATGGGCCAATGTTACAACTGCAGGATAGGAAGAGGAGTCACTAACACTTTCTGTTGCTAGAGCTGCGCTTCTTTAAGCAGACAAAAAGCTGAGAGTCACTCGCTGTGCTGTGTCAGTATGTGCCTGAAGTACCCTGACCAAACCGTCAGATTTGAGAAGCGGGCACTATGCTGTCAGCCTGTGAAACTTCTCTGGATGTTCAGTGGAAGAAGCTTTTATAGGTTGCCCTTCAAATTAGTTTCTTTCTGTCCTCCCCTCTGCTTCTCTTGGTACTTTCCTCAGCTGATACGATTGTGCTTTGACTCCTAGCTGAGGAATTCAGTTCTCATTATCGTTCCTGAGGTGCCTTTATGCTGAGCAGTCTCACACGCGGCGGAGCACAGTGCTGCTTCAGCTGTGGTTGGACGTGGTGAAGTAGGAATTGTTGTACCGTCAGCAGCAGTCATCCTCTACCAGTTAGAGATAACTGACCGTACAACTCCCCACTGATCCATCCAATTTTCCTTCTGCTGAAAGTCTGCGTCAGAACTTAGAGCTTATTCCTGTTGTATATTGTATTAATTCCTAACTCTGACTCAGCAAAATTATTTGCCTGCTTCCCATGCCGCTCATGGCTACAAAGCAAAGCGTGCATGCCACGCTCCCACACTCTGAAAATGGACAATTTACTGGACTGAGGCACTTAAAACTACCAGATGTTTTCCTAAAGCAAGTTCTTTATTAGCTTTTTAGGGTGGGGTGTTTGGGATTTTTTTTCACCCATCTGAAAAGTTCAGAAAAAGCTTCAGCATTTTTTACATTGAGAAATTCAAAGGGAAGAAAAACCTCCTCACTGATGCCAGAGTTAAACTCTAATCACAGCTCAGCTCTCTTGGAATTTGGCAGCATACCAGTGCTCCTTCCCTTTGGGTAGGTCATGTGGAAATACCGGAGCATTTTCTTAAAGAACCTCTCAACTCTTTTCAGGTACTTGCACAGATGTAACTTTCCTGTTACGATTCTGATTCCTTTTGCGCTCTTAACTACATTTAAGCACCATTTGTAATAAGCACCATTCAGATCTACAAAATTTTATGTATAAACATTAAAATACTTTTAAGTGTGTTAAAACTTTACACTGCAGCTTTAAAAATGTGGTTTTAAGTTGACATTCATGTTCAGTTGCAAGAGAATTACACACTTGAATCTTGAAAATAAAACTTCAATGTGCTTAATGAAGTGAACCCACAAGAGGTTCACAAGCTTATTAAAGGCTGTATGAATAGCTGAGATGAAAGTTGAGAGATGAGGGTTGGTTTGTTCAGTTTGATCAGTGAGAATATTTAAGATTCTCTTTCCATTGCTTTTTATGCCTAAATCACCAGTTGGATTTAATTTATCACCACTGTCCTGGAGAGTCTTTCTGATGGGGAATTTTTAATTCTGACAAAGCTGGCTTAACTGTTCTGTAAAAATACAGATCTTTGATCATTTAATCATAGTGTCTCTGAATAGCATACTTGGATTTCCTCCCCTCTGTGCTGTTTCTTCCTTGTTTTCTCTCTTCAGATGTATTTTAGCTGGATGTGAAATCCTCTCTGATGAATTCTCTGATCCTATTAACTTGATACTATGGTGGTGTCTTGAGTGCTGATCATTGACCTGGTTCCCCATTTTCCAAGTCTTGGTATGCAGCCACACAATGAAATGGCAGGCTGTGCTTGAAAAGCTCATGAACTTGTAAAAACAAAATTATCTGAAAGCAATGTGATCTGCCTTGGATGAATGCAATGACCTTTTTACTGGATCAATACTTTTATTTACATATTAAATGTAGACATTTTTTTCCTTCAAGTGCTACAGAGCATGCTGAAAAGGTGCCGTATCAGGCAAGAATGTGTGTAAAGGATTCCTTTGTTAAATGTTGGCAGCAACCTCCCAAGCCCTTGCCAAGTCTGTCCAGCCCACCCACCCATCCAGGAGGACGCCAGAAAATCCCCCAGTATGGCTTGGTATTGGCTCTGTGCCATTTATAGCAAGGGGGACGCTGGCTGTACAGACCGTGGTGCCGAAAGGGGCACCGTGGCTACGGACGGCGATGCCGATATCCCACTGCCCTAGGAGCTGCCTGGAATGTCTGTGAAACCGCGGTCAGTGACACTGTCAACACGCTCGCTGAAAACATGCCTCACAATTGTTCAAACACCACTTTGGATAGAGCAGAGAGAACACTTACTGTGCTTTCACTACCTAGGCAATTAGGTCACTAAAGAACAGAGGGTTTTCGGTGTGTCTACACTTCGCGGCATTCTTGAAATGCTCTAATTATTTTAAATACATTTAAACTTTGCGTCCTCCACTTCATAGGAAAAACTAAGCTATTAAGTTTGCTGAAGGCTGCGCAGGAGGCAGTGGCTATGCCAAAAAACAGAATCAAGATCTCTTATCGCCTAGCCTTTTTCTTAAACCACTCAACCATCTCTCCCTTTGTCCTTCATTAGCCTTCTGCAATAGCACCTTTTGATTCTTCTTCAACATACTGCTCTGTTTTGGTTAGAACTGCAAAAGATTCATCCAAACAACATTCACTGGATGTTTCAAAAATGTTTTCATTATTTTGCTCAGGATAGTTTTCTAGAACCACCACAGCAGTCCCTCAAAACAAATGTTAAATGTTAAAGTAAATGTGTGGCGTGGTTTAGCCCCAGCCAGCAACTAAGCACCACGCAGCCGCTTGCTCACTCCCCCTGCCCCGATGGGATGGGGGAGAGAATCGGAGGAGTAAGAGTGAGAAACGCTCCTGGGTTGAGATAAGAACGGTTTAATCATTGAAATAAAGTAAAATAGTAATGATAATAATAACAATATAATAATGATAATAATAATAATATACAAAGCAAGTGATGCACAATGCAATTGCTCACCACCTGCCGACCGATACCCAGCCAGTTCCCGAGCAGCGATCGCTGCTCCCCGGCCAACCCCCCCCAGTTTCTATACTGAGCATGATGCCATATGGTATGGAATAGCCCTTTGGCCAGGTTGGGTCAGCTGGCCTGGCTGTGCCCCCTCCCAGCTTCTTGTGCACCTGGCAGAGCATGGGAAGCTGAAAAGTCCTTGACTAGCATAAGCAGTACTCGGCAAGAACTAAAAACATCAGTGTGTTATCAACATTCTTCTCCTACTAAATCCAAACCACAGCACTATGCCTGCTACTAGGAAGAAAATTAACTCTATCCCAGCTGAAACCAGGACAATGTGGAAATCCTGTGTTCCTGAAACAGCTGTGGAGCCTTAAGCTAAAAAGAATCATGAGAAGCTCTTGGAAGTGGCAACCACCTACCCATGATATTTCCTGCAAGAAAAGGAACTTTGTGAGACTTCTGGTTTCCCCGGAGTTATACAAGAACTGAAATAAGAGACTGTAAAAAGCTATTAGTCCATCACGGGCAGCCCTGTGCCAATGCAGGATTTTCCCCTTACGTTTATGATTTCCCATTGTTAGGCTAGTTTCATGTGACCCAAGCAACAGAGTTTCCATCCTTCTCCATGCCTTGCTCATGTTTTCTTTTCCTGCCGTTTGCCCTTCACCAAAGGGCAATGTTTTTGTTTCTTAAGCATGTCTCCTAACTGTTCGTCTTGGTTGAGAATACCAGCCTCTTCCAGCACCAGGGTGCACCAGAGAAGCTATGAAAAGACTTCTGTTGGCTGCATACTGTCAACCATGTCTCCAGTTAACCAAGCGATGGCTGTTCATGGTAGACAAAAACCCACTCTTTCTCCATCCAGGTTTCCTGGTGTGCTCCCTGAGTCTGTCTCTTTGGCCCTACTTCTTCGGGTCTATTTATACAGAGGCCAAAGAGGAGAAAAAGAAGAATCTCTTGAAATTAAAAATCACGTGGTACTGGGCAGAACCCTCTAAAAGCAGAAGGATTAAAGGGGCTTCAAGAGAACTGAAAAGGAGAGAGGGAGAGATTAAGCAAAACACAAAGATAACTGGAAAGAAAATCACAAGGTTGATAATCCACAGCATTCATGGAAAATAGAAAAACTATTGGCAAGAAAGACTCTTGGAGGCCAGAGGAAGATGCGAGAAGAGTTAAGACACGTGAAAGCCCTGTAGCAGGGGCTAGTAATGTGAAAGAAGAGAAAACGGTGTAGACTGTCAATGACAAGAACGAGAGCAGGGATGTGGCTGATAAAGATGGCAGATGACAGGATGCAACACTGAACGCCTTGAGTTTCAGCTTGGTCTGTGGTACACAGCAGCCTGCCGGTCTCTCTCCATGTTAAAAAAGCTTCTTCAGCGGCATTTGATACACCTGCATTTGCTGGATTACGTTGCAATTTCTCCTTATTTGTGGTGACACAGCAAGAGAAGCATCATCTCCAAAAAGTGATTCAGAGCCTGCCAAAACCAACCGTTTACTTGGAAAACGTCACTATTTACAATTGCACTTTAAAATGTTTCTAACACTCGCAGAAGAATACCCGGAAGGTTTCCGATATTCGAACGACTGCGGCTACAGTATTGTAACAGCTTGAAAGTAATTCCGAGCGGCGTGAACCGCTCTATGCATCTCGAAGGATTAGCTCCGAGTTACGAATGCGATTTAAAACGTCAGGAGCCCTGACCTTCCCGGCGCGAGCATCAACATCAATGCATTTTAAAAAACCCCGAAGTCACAAGGCCCTTAACGCAGCCGCCGACCGCTAACGCCCTCTGAAGCGCCCAACCCGCCCGCAGGCAACCACCGCGATCGCCAGACGACTCCTGCCCAGCAAGGTGACCCGGCGGCCGCAGCCGCCCGCCCCCGGAGCGCCCCGCCGGGCCGGGGGCAGGTGCCGCCGCGGGGCGGGGCGGGGCGGGGCGGGCGGAGGGCCGGGGGCCGGTGCAGGCCCGGCCCGGCCGCGGCGCGCCCTCCGGGGCGGGCTCTCTCCGCCCTTTCCGCTGAGCGCAGGGGGAGGAGCGGCGGCGGCAGCGTCCCCGCTCGGAGCTGAGCTGCCCTGCCGGGGCCGGGGCGCGGAGCGGGGCGAGCCGCGCCGAGCCGAACCGAACCGAGCCGAGCCGCGGGGCGGCCGCGCCGCCGAGGGCCTGAGGGGGCCGGGGCGGCCTCGTCCCAGCGGGAGCGCGGGCCGGGCGCGCGGCGGCGGCCCCAGGCACGGCGGCTCCCCGCGCCCCTCGGTGGGGCCAGGGCGCCCCCCAGCGGCGGGGCGGTGTGCGGCGCTGAGGGCGGCCCGCGCGCCGCCGCTCTCCTCCCTCCTCCTCCTCCTCCTCCTCCTCGGGGCCGGGCCCGGGGCAGCGGCAGCGGCAGGCGGGCCGGGGCACAGCAGCATGCTGCCCTCGCCCTCCCCGCGCCGCTCCGCCTGACCGGGGGACGGGCAGCCATGCAGCCGGCGCTCCGCTAGGGCAGCGCGGCGCGGCTCGGGCCCGAGCTCCGCGGCCAGCCCCTCAGCAGCGCGGCGGCACCGGCACCGGCACCGGCGGCACCATGAGGAACGGCGATGACCTAGAGGGCTTCGACGGCGAGGCGTCCAGCACCTCCATGATCTCGGGGGCCAGCAGCCCCTACCAGCCCACCACGGAGCCCGTCAGCCAGCGCCGCGGGCTGGGCGGCCTCCGCTGCGACCTGGACTACCTGCGGGGCACCTTCGGCAGGATGAAGCTGGCCGAGGTGGTAGGTACCGCCGGCGGGGAGCGGCCGCCCGCGCTCGGGAGAGCTTCCCCCCCCGTCCCCCGCCCCGTCCCCGGCGGGCTCCTTCCCCCGTACCGGAGCGGGCGGCGGCGGCCCGGCGGCGAGGTGCGTACCTGCGGGCGCGGCGCCTGGCGGCGGCCCAACCGTCCTCCATTTCAGGCGGCCGGGAAGCCCGCCGCGGGCCGGGAGCCGCCGCAGCCGGCCCGGGAACGCCGTGGCACCGGCCGCTGCCGAGCGCGGCCCCGCCGCCGGGTGCGGGTCGTGTCAGCCGGCTCGGCCCGGCAGCGGCGCCCGCCCTGCTGCGGGGGAGACGCTGCTGGGTGCTGGCTGGCGGGGGTACGGCCGGGCTCGCTCCCGCCAGGTGGTGCGGCGTCCCCTCGCAGCGGGAGGCGGCCCGCGTTAGGCCTCCATTGCGGTAGGTTTTGTAGCGGCGTTCGGCTCTGCCGGCCGCTTTTAGTAAAGGGTTTTAGCGCAGTCTGCGTGCCGAGGCCTGCCTGTGCCCTGAGATCGCTGGGGAATTAAAAACACTCCACCGCTACAGGTTTTGTACAGGTTAAAAAAAAAAAAAAAGGCAGCTTCTCAGTGCGTAAATCCTTCGATCTAAACGCGAAATGTTCTTTCCCTGGGGCGGACTCGCCGTAGAGGGGCGTCGGAGAGCGGCGTGGCCGTGGCCGGAGGCACGCGGCGGCCCCCCCGGGCAGCGGCGCCGCCCGCCCCGGTGCCCGCCGGCGGCGGCCGCCCGGTCTGGGGCCCTGTCCCGGGGCACGAGGGCCGCCTGACGGCCGCGGGCTGCCCCCGGGTCCTCGGTGAGGAGCTGCAGGCCTGCCTTGTCCTGGGGGTCGGCTTGGGTGCCCGCACAGCGTTGGCTTACCTGCTTGCCTGTAACAGGCCGAGGTTCTCTTAAGTGCACAGAGTAAAAGGAAAGAAATCCTGGAGGAAAAACCCGCCAAACCCATGTTTTTCCGTTCCGAATTGAATGTGAGCTGTATTTCTTCATGTGCTTTGAACGGCTAAACTGCTTAGTTTGATGGAGTCCGTGCGAGTCTTCGAGCACCACAGCCGTGAAACGTGTGCGGTGACGCCTAAGCGTTTTGTCAGTTTTTCTGTTGAGGATGCTGATGTTTGTCTTCATCTGATCCACTTTCAAAGTCACTTTGATACTGATATTCTTTAAATCAACAAATTGTGTTTTTCAGGATATTTTAAGATAGGTGTTTTATGAAAATGGCGGTGAATTTGAAATAAATTTTTAAGTAGTTTCTTACAGGGTACTACAAATTATTTTCCCTTAAAATGGGTGAGTTCTTTGAGGACTGCGATGATAGAAACATTAATATTTCATATATATACGTATAACTTTTAGCATTTAAAACCACTGCTGGTTAGTACAAGACAAAGCTTGCACGTACGGATTTCATGTAAAATACATTCAAACTATCCTAGGTTCAGCAGTGACACAAGTTTATAGAGGGCTGCAGTCACGAATCTATGATCATTTTTTATGAATACCCAGTAAAATCCAGGATTTGGAAGTGCTATTTGTTTTCTTCTCATCTCAGTGTAGAACAGAATCTGTGGTCTGCAAGGGGTAGCAATGAGCATGTTACCCGAGTAGTCTTAACAACAGGGAATAGCTGTGTTTGCATTATGTGTTTTCAGGACTGAAGCCAAAGAATCTGTCATCACTGTGCAACATCTACCTGTCTTGGAATTGTTAAAAACTGTCCATGTAGTGGAAATCCTGGGGTGGTGCTTCCTAATATACCGAAATAATCTGCCCTCGGGATTTTTGTTTCTGTTCCTACTGCTGATCCTTTCTGTAGTATGCTAATAACTGTGGCAAGTCACGTTAAAAGCTTGTAATTAAAATGAGTGATTACTGATCATAAGTACATCCTTTATTATTAAACTCTCATTTGCTTGGAGCAAGTTCCAAAGGTACATGGAGTACACCTCTTGATTTTTTTTTTTTTAAGCCTCGTAAAGAAAGATGGAGGGAAAACCATGTTGTGCTGGAGTTACAGATATGGGAGTTTTCTTGTCTGTTGAACAAAGGCATCACTATTTCCAGTACACCGTTAGGAAGACGTACGTGCAGGCTAGTATCGTCAGGCTATCAGCTTCAGAGCCAAGTAATGTTTTGTGCCTTTTTAACAAGAGTGATCTGAGCTATTGCGCATGGTTCTTACGGAGTGTATGAATCCGGTGGGTCAGAAGTTATCAAGAAATAAATTAGCTAGTATAAGGTGAAAGCCTATGTACTATCTAGACACGTTTAGTTTCTGCACAGTTGTACTCAAAAGAAGCTCTGTCTAATTCATGGTAATGACTGGTAGAACAGACTACTGCATTTTGCAAACTGATGGAAAACTGAGCAGTTTTGGAGAAGAAAGAAAAGAGAGAACACATTCCACAGTGCACTTCATTCGCTTATTTGCCAAGTAAAATTATTTTAATTATAATGTTTAATAATATCTTTACAAAAATATTGTAGGAACTAAAATGTATCAAAGTTCATAGTATATAACTCTAGCTCCTAAAAAAAAAAAAAGGGAGGAACTCCCTTTATTGCACACAAGAAAACTTTAAAAAAAAAAAAAGACAAGTACTGGTTAAGATAAAAGGTCTCTAAATATATTCTGGTAAAAAGAATGTTACAGGAAAGATTACAATGCATGTGGTGCTTCATTTAGCATCAGGACTTGTCTTAAAATACATATGTGATTGGCAGACAAAAGTATCAGCTCGAGACAAGCATTGCTGTTAATTCTAATCTTCAGTTGAAGGACTTTCCACGAATTAGTGTGTAGTGCTGTATATGAAGGATAACTGTTGGGCATTGTGGCTTAAATGGCTCTTCTTCCAAATGACCGTTTTTGATTGTCAAAAGCAGAAGGAACAGGGAGTGGGGGGGGAGGGGGAAAGCAAACAAGTGACTGAAAATAGGTGACTGTAGGGCTCTTATTTTGTTGTAGATTTGTTTTTATCGATTCAAAATATTGTTACAGGACTTGTTACAAGATGGAAAGCACTATGACATTTTAGGCGAGTAATTTAAGTGCTGCTAGAGGGGAGAATAGTTTTAACTTGTATTTATTAGTATTTCAAGAGACTATGCCCTAAAGTGTCCTTTAAAGGGGCACTGACATAATGGGTTATGATAATGATTCATGTATAGTATTGTGCAGCTTATTTCTAAGTCTTACTGTGGCTTGCTTTCCCTTGACTCCCAGAAAAAGCTGAATAGCATTATGGTTTTTTGTTAATTTTAAATGGGGTATGCAAACTAAGAAAACTGTATTTTACTATTTAGGGCTTCTTATTAATATTCAAGGCTAAGTTGAACACTTAAGTAGTACATATGGCTGCCTGCTAATGGTCAGTAATATTCAATATGAAGAACAGCGAGGAAGTAATAAAAAGGACCCATGTGGAACAGCTTAGTATTGAACCGATTTTCCTCTTTTTGGAAGTTTTATTGTTAGGCAGGTGAGCTTTTCAGAAAGTAGCTCTTTTGCCTGTATCTTATTGTTCTGTTGAAATAGTTGCATGTGTGTTTATTTGGATCTGTGAGGAAACATCTGCTGTAACTGGGGCTGGAGCTGTAAGCCTCTTTTGAAGAAGCAGCTCGAAGGAAGGTGGTGAGTGTTGGACGATATCAGGAAAGGAGTTTTCAGGGCTACTGGGGTGGGTGGGACACCTGATGGGGTGTCATCAGGCAGGTGGGAAGTAAACTGTGTGAAGGGAAATGAATGGCGGGGGGGGGAGGGGAGAGGAGACTTAAAGTAGTATGGAGCTCTCATGTTTGGTTTTGTGCCTTTTTTTTTTTTTTTTTAATTTTTAAATTGAGGGTTTGAACTTGAAATGGAAGTCAGGGAGAAGCCAGTACACTTGTGTACTCACCAAAGAAATGTTTTTCCTTTGGGGAAGTTGAAATCTAGGTGGAAATTGTCTCAGCTGACTTTCCAGCACTTAGATAGAGCCGTACCTTGCCATATGGTAGATGTGAGAGATTAGATAGCTGTCCTTGGAGACCAGAGCAGAAAAGCTCTTTAGAGTTTATTTTCATTACTCTCTGGCATGGTTTAATGTTTCTCATGCTTTTTGAGGCTTTAATACTTCCCATGGAGATTATTGTACTATAATCAAACAGATATCCCTGGAAAACTTTCCTATGGACATCCTCAAATGATTGTTTCGTTTCAGTACTTCTTCCCCATTCCCTTGTATTTCCTAAGGAGAGTCTCTCCTTTTTCTGAGCGTGCTTGCTGAAGAAGGGCGTTTACTATGTGAGGAATCAGGAGGGGCCCCTTGCTGTCATCCAAAAGAGATGGGCTGGTTAGCAGGTACTGCCTCTTTGCTGGAAATTGTTTCACTTTCGATGAGATTGCCTGGGTTTTTTTCCCCTCGCTTCATTTTTCTCTTCAGCTTTTCTAAATGCATTTTTATTTTTCCTTGATTGTTATAATTCTGCACCTTCAAGGATCTTACTATCATTGAAGTTGGGTGTAGACATATGTTTCCCACTGCAATTCCCACGGTGAATCATGACTGCCTATTGTCTGCTTCTGAGTTTCTTTGGGAACTGTAGCTCCGTGTGGGCTGTTCATCAGGGCAGCAGGTGAGTTATGAGGAAACTAGGCAGGATCCTGTTGGGAGCCTCGTTAGTTCTCACCAGGATCCTGCCAGGTTTTCACAGGCACTTGGTGTAAAGTAACGTAGATCACCTTTAACAGTTGGGATGACTGATGTGAGCAATTGTGCCTGGCCGGTTCTTGTGACATTGGCAGTAGTTAGGGATGGTCACTGGTCACTGGACCAGTAAGATCGCAGAGCAACCTTCTGATGGAAGTAGCAAGTGTCAGAAAGCCCTTATCACGTGCTAGCTCAAAAGAGGATGGCGTTTGTGGTGGTTAGTGATGGCCTTTGTGGCTCAGACAGCCCTAGACTTTCTTTTCTTCATGTGTTTGTTCCAAATACTACAAAAATCCATCAGAGACTCCTTTTCAAGAAGATAATACTTCTGCTTGGGAGGTCTCCGAGCTACAAGTTGCTGATGAGTGTACTGGGAAGTATCACTGTGTGCTTGCTCTTGTCTTGTTCTCTATAGCATATGCTGTTGCCCATCAGCGGAGGCAAGATTTTGAGCTAAATGAAATCTGGTGGGAATAGCAGTTCATATGTTCACAATTTTCAGAGTAAAAAGTTCCATCTTCGTTGCTGGAGAGTAGCTGAATGTTGGAAAAAGTTGTTTTGTGGCTTACTGTCATTATACATTTCCAGATCCAGAAACTGGTTAAGGCCAGGACTACAGTAAAATTCTTTGCTATCAGGATCAATTGCGATGAAGAAAGCAAAATTCAAAAAGCCTGTAATACACGCCTACATGGGTAATAAGAGTATGAGAATTCTCACTGTTAATTATATTAAAAAATTAGAGTAATAACATTTATGTTCCAAGGTGTAAACTAATTGCTAACTATTGGAATCTGGTTGAAAACTATGAGATTACTGAACACCTCATAAGGTAATTATTGCTGCCTTCTTGTGCCTTCAGCTCAGCATCCCTTTCTGATTGCTTCTGGAGGGGAGAATTAGATGGAGCCCCCAACTTCCCAGTCCAGTGCGTCGCATCTTACGACACATCTAACTCTTCCCCGCTCCCTTCTCCCTGGGTCTCTGCAGTATTCCTGTGCAGCTGCACAGCAGGGTAATTCCTGATCTGCTTGGTTTATGGGTTGTTAGAGCGGGGAGCTGGGTGCCTTACAGGCAGTTGTCATTCTGTAAATCATAGAAGTTACCAGCTGGCCACTGAATGCAATGTGAATAAATTGAGGTTTCTTTCACATTAGTTATCATAAAGTTTGGTTTTATGTAAATGGGGTGTTAACTAAGCTACAGAAAATTAGACTGTACCTAATAGAGGTCACTAGATGACATTTTCTGCATGGCAAGGTCATTCCGCAGTGGTCAGGTCATCAGTCCTGATGTAAAGCATTCAGTGGTCCCGGTGAGCAGCAGAGCACTGCAGGAGACATCTGAGCCTTCTAAGGCAGCTTCGGTGTCACAGGCAGCCCTGTACCTGACTTTTTTTTCCATAAGAGATAGTTTCACCTTAAAGTTAGCTTTTGTTCATTTGTTCTGCGCTTTGGAGGTATAGAAACCTCCCTCATTTCTGGTGTGACCTTGATTCTAGCAAATTTATAGCCATTTGTTCTTGTGTTAGCATTGCCGCTTTCCATAACTACTCCTTACTCCTTTGTGCACTTTGAAATGGCTGTCTGCACTCAGCCAGCCTTCATCTTGCTGCACAAGGCAAGACAAAATTGTTTTGGACTCCCCTTGTAAGAGGGGCTCTCCGGCTGCAGGACGTTCCGGCAGCCCTTCCTTGCACCACTGCCTGACTGAGGTAATTGTTTCTCAGTAGGCACAACCTCCGTAGTAGGTAACCTTTCGGTGTGTCCTACCGGTGTGTATGATGACATGTCACTTTCCAAGCCTCTGCTGGAGATACCTCTCCTGTCAGGTCCTAGGATTCCATTGGTAATTTATAGTCATTCTGTCACTAACTGTATCTTCCATCTTTTATTCTCTTACAAGTTCCAAACAATAAATGTGTGTTTATGCAAGAAGTCCTTGTGACTTTGTGTGTTGTATATTGAGCTTTGATTATCAGTTATATTTGTAGCTGCTTGTTCAGAAGATATTAAGTGTGACAGTGGATACTGGTGATCTTTGGCATTTGGTCTTAGAAAAAGACTTATAATACCGCATTAAAAGGATCAAATTTGTAATACACAAATATGCTTAGAAATCCTCTTTAGGTAAACCACATCTCTTCAGTGTCTCTGAAACTCTTGATTTCTGTTTGGAAAGATTTCTCTTTAAAGGTTGTAGATTTGCATTGCCATGTGGCGATATTTTTATACTGACATTTACCATAGAGGGAAGAAGGATGAGATAACTCTGTTTAACTTTGCTTTTTATTGTTTCCGTGTACAACTGAAGAAAAGACTGTGGCTGTCTTCCCACGGAAAGGTGAATGGGTTTTGGTCTCTTTCATGGTGTCTCTTAAAACCATCTGGCCATGGTCCTACTGTCAGTAAACTCCACATTCCTGTTACAAATTTATCTCTAAAATGGTGGATAGGTTTAAATTCTGCTTTCAGAAGAAATTTCTAACCTCTGTAGTAAGTATGCTGTTTTGTTTTCCTCCCATTACGAACCAGTGTAATAGTAATGGATACACTAATTGTAGATGCTACAGCAAGAAAAGTAGTTCTAATGGTACTATTATTTGGAAAGCTACCTTCTTTTCTTGTAATCTTTCTGGTAATGTCTTTTGTTGATGAGCCTCCCTAGTGATTTAATTATCATGTTGAGATAAGGCAAGGAGAAGGACTAGAAATTTAAGAGGTCGTGCTTTTCCTGTAACATAACCAGTATAGGAGGAATGTTACTTCTGATGCCAAGTTAATGCATCATTTTGTCAAATCAACTTGCACACTCTTTGATAGTCATCAACCTGTGCTCAAAAATGCATTTCAGATATACCTGCCTTGCTTCCAGACCTCAACAAATAATTTTGTACTAAGATTTTGTGTACAAAGAGGACTAGATGCGCAATGAATAGACATCTTTACAGAGTAACAGCAGTTGACCCACTGTTGTGGTAGTAGTTGCTACTTCTAAATTAGAGCTGGATTTAAAAAAAAAATTCTGATTTTTTTAAAAAAATAAGTCACCTAATTCTCAGATGATTTGTGTAGTCAGTTGCTTCCAAAATGTGAAAGTAATGTTTAGGTTCCTCTGGAGCTCGTACTATCAACTCTTCAGAATATGGGAGGAGGAAAACAAAAGCTGGATAACACCAACCTGATGTAGAATACATGTAAGAACGTACAACCATGAGTAGAGGAAAGATGGGCCAAAAATATAACTGACTATGGGCAAAGAGGGCTTAGAGCTGGCGTAGCACTCTCTCAAACTGAGAAGCCCATGCAGTACTCAACAGCGTGAATCAAGTAATGCAGTCTTTACAGTGACAGGTCTCCAGCATTGTTTTATTTAGTAGATGTCCAGGATGAAATCTGTACTTGTGCTGCAGTGTGTTACTAGAATGGCATAATGCCTGAAATGTGGTTTCAGGTAAGCAGAGTAACTTTTAGCGTTCTAATCTCACTGTATGCAAATTAAACTGGGAACTATAACTCTGAGTATCCCATTTCTGACTATTGTATTTAATTCATTGTGATTAAGGCTCTGGTATTTAATGCCTTAGCTTGTGGAAGAATGTGGTGCATTTTTACCCAAACAAGTGTCTTCAGCATTGTCTGTAGTTAAACTTTTCTAATATGTAACTTGATATTCAGGCTTGAATAATATCTTGTTCAAGATACTACTTTAAATTTTCTTTAGCTTGTATATATGTTCACAAGGTGTTCAGCTTGCAAGTGAGCTGAACTTGTTCGTGATGGTTCCCTTCATTACAGTGTAGCTTAAAAGAACAGCAACCATGTGTCCGGTATGTAGAAATATGTCCTGTGCTTAGAGCTGGAGTTGCATATGGTGATACTTCCACTGTAACTTTCACTTAAGCTAAACATTGGTTTTTTTCAAATGCTCTAAATCTGCCAGTGACACAGCACTACTCGTAACAGTTCAGGCAATTTTTTTTGCAAAATTATTTTATGTATCAACTACAGAAAATTACTAATATGGAAGTGCTTGTACTTTTGTGCATTTTAAACTGAAATGTTCATGCAAAAGAGCAACAAGCACGGTTGTGAATATTATGAAATACGTAAGTTCTACAAGTCTTTAATAACCTCCAGTAGCTTTTGTCTTATGAAATTACTTTCATGCTAGAAATGATATTGCCACTTGAATGTTGTGAATAAATTAGTTGTTTGATCATATACTCTTCTGAAAGAAAGTAATTGTTGCATTTAATACTTTGAAACTTTTCATCTAATGTAGATGAAACCTTCTATTAAACATCGGGATCTTTTAATTTCATATGATGTTATCACTTAGTAACATTTTTAAAGTATTTTGGAAAAAGTGCTCTTCCAGAATTATAGGATAGTGTCCTAAGTCTTTGGGGTGTTCAGTATGTTTAGTTCATGGTGGCAGTACAGTAAGAATGGTGACTGAGAAGGCGAAGGCATTGTTGCCAGAGTCTTAAGGCTTTTGTGTTGTTAACAACATTTTATAGTCCTCTGTTTGCAGTGTGCCAAGTTTGTTTGCAGTCTTTAGGCAGATCTGTTCTTGAGTTATAAAATCACGAGTAGGTGGATTTGCAGTTATGCAATGAAAATTTGTGGGCTCTTTTCTATTTTGGATGAGATACTACTGTATAACGCTTCTACGACAGTCTAAACAGCAAGACGGGCTTGAAGGTTTCATGCATTCCCCAGTACAGCTGGCAGCGCTTTTTAATGTTCTGGCCTACATCTATTTTTTTAATGTTCTGTTTTACCAGTATGTCTAGACTCTTTTTGCCTTTTAAGGCATGGCATCTAAGGGGGCCTTCAGATTGCAATCTTGGGAACGTTGGGATTGCAAGGACATTTTGCACCATTTCCTTTTAAACAAAAACACATCCAAAAAACTTAAATGGATTCCTTAGGACTGCTTTAAGTTCTTGATTGTTTTATCATTAAAATTCTTTTCTTGTTTTAGTATTTGTGGGATGTTTGATGTTTACTCATAATTGGCATTAAATGGGGTTTTAAAGGATACAGACTGATTCTGATAGTCTTAAAATAGAACTTTCACTTTTTAAAACAGCCTAACAGGCTAGTTAAACAGGAGGCTGCGCAGATCAAATACTTGGCAAATTTTCTGAGTACACCTTTACTTCTTAAAACCAATTAATTTATCCTACTGTTTGTTACAGATTTATAGTACTGTGTTTTAATATTGTTTTGACTAGCCAGGTTTCCAGCACAGGTTGGTCTATGAATGTGAATGGGAACATGAAGCCAGGTCAAAAGTGTTGATTTTTCTTTTTTTTTTAAGAGCTGAGTGGAGAATTCCCATAAGTGAAGCAACAGCCAAACTTTTTTTTACTTTGTTTAAAAATCATACAAATGCAATCTCAATAACTTGCTGTGTTCCAGCAGAGAGTGTGTGTATGTACCATACAGAATATGTATGTGCAGCCTGAAGAAAAAAATATGGTAATGGTATTTATCCATTTTGTTTAAATAGCAAAGATATCATGAGTTATGAGTTCTTACAGCTTGACTTAATAGAAAATACTAGGAAATGGACTGGAGAGGATACTCTACCCTTGCTGGAAGATTGGGGGTGGGAAGTTGGACAATGCACCTCTCCTTGACATGCTCTCTTGACCATCCTGCACAGTTGTTATTAACCAACTAATAAATGCTGATGCAAAACTAGTAACTTTTAGTGACACTATTAAATTAGTCTTTAAGACAAACAAGAATTACCAATGATTAAGGGACCTAAGTTGTATCTTCCCCTGCCTTGCTGACTGAAAGTAAGGGTTACTAAACTTTCTTGAACTCAGCTGTTAAGCTAGATTTTTTTTCCCCCATTTTGTTTCCTGTAGTCAGTTTTTACTCTGTGTTACTATTGTAGTAAAGGCTGCATGAGTAGGACTAGCAGCAAATGGGACTAATGGAAAAACATTTTCTTCTCCCCCCTCCCACCCTTCTGCCCTCACTACATGCAGCTGGCAGTGGCTGAGGAAGATGCAGAGGACTCAAATGTATACAAAATTATATTTAGTGCAGCACTGAAGAAATGTATGATGTTTTTCTGACCTACTTTATCTAGCTTGTCTAAGAACACGATATGCAGATGGTAGTCAAATTGTGATAAAATTGGACTTGAAGAAACTTACTTGAGTAGTTTTACTGTTTTAAGAATTTCCATTTTTCTGTTATGTGAATGATTTAATGATGGTTTTTACCAGCACTCTGGAGCGCTGTTCTGAAGTTTGATGTGGACGTATTGCAGTGGTTAGTCTGCAAGAGTTCCCTTTGCTTTGTGGCGTGTCCCTCTCCGCTCCTCTGGCATAGCCATGGGTATGCCGAGGCTTGTTGAGGTGGCCGTTGAGAGAATTTTCCTGTTTGACCTTTGTGAGTTGCAGCTGCCTCTGAGGAACCTGCCATGTCTTGTGCCAGGCAGTATCGTAGAGACACCAGCTTGTGATGTGTGGGAACTGGGGGGGGCAGCTATGAAAAGCTGTGCTTCCAGATGTCTGTCAAAATGAGTACGAGACAAGGAATGGGAAAATTAAGCCTCAAATATCAGGATACGGTGAATAGCGGGGGGAAAAACTCCCTGCCTCCTATGATTTATTTTTTTATGTCCACTCACTGAAGCCATTGGCACAATTCAGTGTACTATAGATACAGAATAAGCCTTTCCATTTACGAGTTGTTCGTTTCACTGGGTTGCATAGGAATTAAGTGATCAATACAGCATATAAATGGGAAGGTTAGAAATGTATAACTTGGTATGTTGGGAGTTTGTTCATTATTGTCTTGCAGGACCTGTTGCTTATGAAAATATTTTGGATTATGATACACATGAATTGTAGTTTCTGGGGACTGTAGGCACAGGTTCTTGTGGAAAGAAATTGGTGGGAGAAACTGGTTATGTCTTGTGTGTTTTGTTTGCCTTTGTTTAAAGCGTGGCTGGCTGTGTGATCTTCAAATGAACGTTCCTATAGGACGGGGTTGCTACAAGACTATTGATGGGCTTTTGTTTATGGGACAGGTGGCATGTTATATTCCTTTTTCGCCTAATCTGGTAGGTGTATTTGAATCTCATCCAAATTTCTGTGAGGAAATGTAATATGCCTAAAACAAATGCCTCCTTGCAGTGTGCCTTGGCTTCAGATTCTGTTCACCGGTTCTTTTGGTCGTCTGCTTGGTTGGATAAAACCTGGAATATACATAAATCAGAGTGATGATGTTGTTTGTTTACGGTGGTTATTTTGGTTTTGTTTTGGTTAGGTGCGAGTAAATAAGACAAACTCACAGTCAGGTCTCCAAAGTCATGCGAAGTAGGGACAAGCAACATTTTACAGGTGCCTGAATAACAGCGGGGAAGATACCAGCGGCGATGGGGCTGAGAGCGGGGGTTGCGAGGTGGCTCCTCCAGTCCCAGCGGGGTGCACCCCTAATGCCAGAAGGTTCTGGTGTGAGGGGCCACCAGGGCAGCGACCCTGCCCTCGTAGGGAGAAAGGGGAGGAGGTGGTGGCCACAGCCGTGTCTGATGCTGCAGCCCGAGGCCACCTTGTGCGGAGCGGCACAGCGCGGGTCTTGTCACTGACGCCTCCGGAATGGGCCGCGCGGGAGGTGTGCAGACCAGGGCTTCACAGCTGCCTGCGTGTTCAATTATTACTTCGCACGCTGAGATGGATTTACTTTGAGGATGATATAAATGTAATGTGAAAAGAAAAAAATCTCAAATAATTTAGCAGTAACAAGAACAACTATGTTCTTTTAAAAAAACCCCAAACCATAAAATATTTCTGTACTGCAAAATTTGTTTGTTGGTATTTGAACTGGAATTGGTTTGGCATTTATCTAGCAGATAAGAATGTTTGTAGGTGTGTCCAAGCAATAAGCAAACCACTGTACTGCATGGCTAACACTGCCTAGTTTGCAGGAAATAAGTCACTACTTCATGTCTGCGGCTGTTTTTTTGTTCTAGACTTTATAGAATAGAATTATTATTACTATGATTAAGTTCACTTTTTAAATTGATGCACTTCTATTTTAGCCAGTTCAGAATCTCTTCCATTCACCTTAGTTGAGTCAACTTTTTTTTTAAGAATGTGTTAGTTTTGATGTACCTAGTGTTTCAAAACAACTATCATTCTGTTGTTAACTTTGAGTGTTAAGTTCTTAAATATGACCCTTTCTCATAATACGCCATCAAAATGTTTCTGGCCTCAGAAATATGTTCTGTATTTAGAATTGGTCTTTTGCCTAAGTTCAGAAAGGGAAGTCAGCAGTAGCTGAATCTTTCAAGGATTATAGAAAACTGCTGGAGGTGGCAAAAGATCAGCTGATTTAATAAAGATTCCGTGATAGTTAATGCGCTGAAGTCTTGCCATGTTATATCCAAAAGTGAACTAAGAAATAATGAAAACTTAAAGATTGCAGCTACGTGTAAAACCCTAGAGGTGCAATGAAGATCTAAAATGTAAATATTCTGCTATTATTTCTACCATGACCACCAAAACCAAATCAGAGTTGAATTTGGAGGTCCAATTGAGTTTCTCTGGATTTGTTCAGTGTTGTATTTTGTGCCATTAGAGCACAATTTAGTTTATCCAGGGTGCTGAATCACTTGTGCTTCTTAAGCTTCCCTCTCTGGTAAGTGTAATTTCCCTAAATTTTCTATCTTGTAGGAAAAGTTTAATAGTAATTTGTGATTTAAGGCTCCTTGCAGTCCAATTACCAGAGTTAATAACACATTTCTTTTAGTCTTAAGGATGCAGACTAGGAACAGGCGGGAAATCAGTCATTCTTCTGCTTAGGGTAAAAGATGGTTTCCTGCTGGAGAAGCAGGACTGTGTTTAAGCCATATGATCCCAAATATTCGTATCTGTGCCAGCTGTTTCAGATGTGGGAAATGCATATGCTTTGCAAGGAATGAGACCCACTTGGTTTCATACATTAAGTTGGGACTGCTGGGCCAAGTAAATGAGAACAATAAATCTAGATTTTAATTCAAGAAAGTTTAATGTCTTCAGATACTTTAAGTGGTGTAAAAGCAATTTATTTCTTCTCTATTTTGTGCATATGCATTCTGCTGTACCGTTAATTTAAACAGTCTGGATGTAAAAACGTCTTGGTAGTGTGACATTCTTACTAAAATTCTGTGGGTATTTTTCAGGCAGAAAAAATGCTGACCATTTTGTGGTTTTTTGGAAATCATGCGTAATTATGTCATTTAACCACACAATAAGGCTTTCTGTGGTAACGTTTTAGATAAACAGGAAAACTCATTTTTTACTTTGTTTTCATTGCAGAACTGTCTTTTTATTTTTAGTGCAAAGTTGTTTGATTATTTTCTTCAAAAATAAAACACAACATGTTCTGACAGGAAAAATACACCATTAGCAACCTCCTAAAAGCTCTCTTTCAGCATTGGTGCCTGTCGTAGCACATTTTCTCCATTTTGGGGAAGTACAGTGTTTTATGTCCGATGTGCCTGTGTTGCCAAGAAAGTGATGTAAATATAAGCCATTTACATAGCCCGAAGGCAGATGATTTCTTCATTAAGGGCCCTTCTCCAGGGGAATTTACAGGAAAGTTGAGATGAATACAATAACGTGGAGGCTAATGTGGCTAAATTAAAGGACATTGGATCCCAGTATAGAGGCTCTCCTTCAGGAATTAAATGGCCCTAAATTGTGGTCGCTTCATCCCCTTCCAGTGAGGGGCTGCTTCACTCTGAATGGAGCCTTTATGTGGGGGTTCAGTGCTGTTTAATAGAAGTGCGGTAGCCTCACACTGTACATGAGTTATCTTAGCAGTCCTAAACGTCCCCGTCAATAAAACTGGATAACAGTTTGCCAGTTTATTCAAGACAAAAAGCACAAAAAAAAGTCATTATTGGGAAATACATCTCATAATCCTCTATTTGGAGATTTTTTTCTTCTGCCTTTGCAATATGTGGTGGTGGGAGACGAGGGATGAAGGGCGGGGGGAGGTTTGCTCCGTCACAGAGTTCGAGCTGTATTGCACACACTGGGCTGCAAGCCTGGGCAGACCCAGACCTTTTCTCAGCTTACCCTGAAGCTCGTTCTTGTTGATCCTGCTTTGTTGACCGGGCTCTTGCATCTCCTTTGTTCAAGAAAAAGGTGGTATTGCAGGTAGCCTAGGATGCCTCTGTGTGGACCTGAGCATCCAGTAGAATAAACAGGTGTTTCCATCATGACAAAGTTATATCCACTGTACTTAACTTCAAGAAAAGTGGAAGTAGAAGGGAAACCAAAAGCAACTGTTAAAAAAAGAGAAAGATGTTAATAAAAGAGAGTTATACAAATCTTAGGGCATTGGAGGAATTAGGGTGGAATAGAAAACACTGCAGAGAAAAACAGATGAAAAGGTTTGTTTCATCCATCAGAGGACACGTTCTCTGTTGACTCTGCCTGAGAAAGCTGTAGCTGTGTCGTTTGTGGGAAAGAGCAGTAATTCATGTAAGAGGAGAGCTCCACCACGTTCAACTTCCCATTTTTCCTCAGCAAACCAATCTTGAAGCTTCTGCTTGTGGAAAAACTTGTCAAAACTCAACACCCTAAACTATGAGAAGAGGTGTGACTTTTCGAGTTGCCTCCTGCATTGGACAAATGGCAGCGTGCATTTTGTTGGCTGAGACCTGTGCTCCTATACGATGCTGGTTTTGGGGGGTTTTTTTTTGTTTGTTTTTTTAGCAAGTTGTGCAGCTGCATCATGGGAGGCAGACGCAGGCCTAATAGATCCTGTCTCCTGGCTTTCCAAGGTAGCAGTGGTGACTTGTGTTATAAAGCAAGAGCAAAGTTTAGCAGCTGGGGAGTGAGGGTTCTTCTCTGTTGCAACTTTGCGCCTCATTCACCTGGGGCAGCGCAAGTGTGCACCCTCAGACGGTGTCTGGATGGAGCATGGAGGCTTCCCAGGAGGGCTGGAGGGTCTTTGTCCTTCCTCCTTCTTCCCAAGAGAGCGTGGATAGCCAACGTGAGGCAAGGCACCACTTTTATCTTGGGTGTGTGGTGTGGCAGAGGGAAGAGCTGTGAGCTGCACGTAGATGAGCTAATTCAGTAGGCAGTGATGGGTGGTAGACAGTCAATGGAGATAAACATAGGTTAGAAAGAAGATTTTTTCATTATAGTTAACAGAGCTCTGTGAGAGAACAGGAAAATGATTAGTGCTAAACCTGCACTGAAGAAAATTAGCTGGGGTAGCTGAGGCCCAGAGTGACTTTTGGTCTGTCTGCAGTTTGTGGTGGGGCACTCTGGGGGCACGCTTATGATCGCATCAGTCTGCTTTACGGCCGTGGCAATCGAGTGGTATTCTCAGTGGCAAAATTGGGTTAATTTACTGCCTAATTTATATAGCGTTTCTCATAAATTATCAATTTTATACATTTAAAAATGCGGAGAAAATGAAGCATTTTTCTTACAATGTTAATGCGTTCTTTTTTCTAAATGAACTTGATCACTGGATGAACCCATGGCCTTTGGCAAGCTGCTTTGGCTCATGTTGCAGCATTTACACAACACTTTTAAGTAATGTAGCTAAGTCACGGGTTTGATTCTATAATGTATTTCACTTTCATTTTATGCGCTCAGAGTAGTTTGCTTTTTTATTAGAAACAAAATTAGGTTCATCTCTGAGGGGAATGGCCAGTGAAAGCAGCACTAGTGTGTTTTTATAGAAGATTCACATTACTTGTACTTGATTGGAAGGATGATTCTGGCAAGTTTAAAAATGTGTGGGAGGACAAGATTACCCTGATGTTTCAAAGAGAAAATATTTCTTATTAAAGTTGAGATTTTTGTTGTCGTTTAGAAAAGGGGAAGCTTCTGTGGGAGGATAGCCTTTTCTGATGTGGTGATTCATTTGGATTTTATTTTTTGTCGTAGCATTCATTGTGAGACAAGTAATGTGCAGTTAACAGGAAGGTATTATCTGTAGCACTGGTAGAATGCATAATCTTTGAGAAGGGTTAAGTATATTTTTACTGTAAAAAAAAAAAAATGGTAACACATTGAGTTGAAATCTTGCTTGAAGTACAAAAATGTTACAAATAAATTGTATGCACGGGAATGTTCTCCTTTCCCTGTCCCTGCAACCAACAAGTGTTCAGGTGTCCTGATCCACTCTGTAATGATAATACTCCTGTTGACAGTCGCTTACTGTGCATGTTTCCAAAACACAGCCTCCGCTTTGTGGCCAGAATCTCCATCATAAACTGCTGCAACTGAGGTTTTCTTCCAGCCTTTCTGATAAACATATCAATAGACTTGGGCTGCCACAACCCAGGCTACACTAATGCCGCTTCATGTCTCTTAAACTGATGGCACATCTTCATCTTTACTTGCATTTGAAATGGTTTGGGTTAAGTCAAACCTAAGTGTACACAACTAATACTTTTTTTTTTTCTTATAAGGGTGTGTCACAGGTAAATGTCTTGCAATTTAAGGGATAAAATGAAATCTTAAGGTAGAATTGCTCTGAGGTTTATTAATCGTTAATTCTGAGCTTGGGAGTATATAAGTAACGTGGTGATGAGAGTTCATGGCTTCAAGTGCCTCTTCAGTACATAATTTATTTCTAATGCTGTATGCAAGAAACTCATCTTTTTTGAGCTTTGACTGCTAAGATGGGTACGTTAACCTTGAAGAAGCAATGCTATCTGGTATGGAGAAGAGCCAGCGTAAGGTTTTTATCAGCAAAACAACAGAGACTCCATGTGTGAAGTAGCAGTTGCCCAGCGTAACGATTGGTGTGCCAGAGTGTTTGGCTCCTTCAGCCTCATGTTGGTGGCACGGTTCAGAGCTGTTCATGTTTTTAGAAAATGAACCTAATATTGTTTGGGCTTGTACTACAGTATTTCCAGAGAATATTGCAGAACCATTTCTTTTAAAAGAATAACAATTTTAGAAGTGTCATAATGTATCAAAAATAGTGGCAAGAACAGTGGAGACTTTATTATATTGGAACATCTAAAAGTTAAAGTTTTGACAGCTAACATTTAGCATTAATACTTAGTATTGATCCTTGAAAAAATGGCTAAGATTTTTTTTTTATATTTCTCTTTTTCTTTTAAATTGTATTCAGTGTCATTCAGTTATGAGGCTTGCGTTCACATAAAAAGTGGACTTCATTACGTGCTAATACTGTGCTCTGGACAGTATTTTTTGTGTGTGTATGTCATTGCTGAAATCATAATTTGACTTTGATTCTGGTTTTCTGAATGTTCCATTTCACTGCCTATTCTTTCTTTCTTCTTTCCCAAAGCTATTCAATGTCAAAGATAAAATCTGAAGTTAAGTGTTTAGTCACGGGGTATCCATTCAGAATTTGTTTGATGTGAATTGGCCTGCTCTATTAGCTGGCAACAATTAGTATGGCATGTGTTCTCTTAAGAGAGCATGCTAAGTGAACTGTGAGACACTTTCTACCCAAGTGTGATTTTTTTGATTAAAACGGTTTTGCTTTGTTTTAATCCATTTTTAAACTTAAATTAGCTACTGTATTCTGAAGTATGTGGCAAACAAAGCACGCAGGGTTTTGTCCTTTACTTAGAATTACTGCTGATGTTAGTGACAAAAATGGTAACTTCTTTCAAAAACCTTTTTCTTTGTTTTGCTCATTCTGTTGTAGGAGGCAAAAACAAATTAATGGATGAAGCATAAAAAGTGCTGGAAAAAAGTGTATCTGCAAAACATTATTGAAATTGGCAAAGAAAAATTTAGCAGAAATTGATTTGTATTGTGGCTTCTGTCAGTCTTTTAAACTTATGTTTTGTTTGTGTAAAACCTTCAAATTATGGAATATTTAGCTCTGAGGAGGCTATCCCCCGGAGATAGCCTCAAATTGAATCCTCAAATTCAAATGACTTATTACAGTCTCATTAGAATTTTGCAGCAGAGCGAAAAAGTGAATTCTTTCTGAAAAATGTAAGTGGGTGGGTGGGGGCATTGTTGTCTTGAAAACCAAAGCAAAAGACTCTTAAGGCCTTCCTTGCTTGCCATGGAAAATTAAAAAAACAAACAAACAACAAAAAAAAGCCACCACCACCCCACCCCCCGCCAAAAGCAAAACAAAAAAACCCTGTCCATGCAACTGGTTTTCTTTTACCAGTTACATTTAAAGAGGAATCAGTTTGAACTTAGACTTGTATATGTAAGTTGTATAGTCTGTGTAGGTGTAAGTGGTAGCTAATAGTGCTGTATGGTTTTTCTATATCTTAGTTTTGACCATTGGGCAGATTTTTTTTTAAGTATAATGAGTTTCACTGTTTTATCCTAAATAGTAAACTCAACTCTCATCTTGCAATATTCTGCATCTGCTAACTCTACCAAGATACATTCTGAATTCAGTGTGACTAGCCATTATCCCAGTTAGATGTATGTGTTTGCAGCACCAGGAGTTTCTTCTTCATCTATTAGCTGCTTGTTTTATTGCCATATTAGTAAGGGAATGATAAAAAATGGTTTCTATGTGAAATACAGCATATTGATGATAAAAAAAACCATGAAGGCATTTTTGGAGGCTGGTAGACATCCTGAATCTTTTCTGTTTTGAATTGATTTAGATATCTAGTTAGTAGGGAATTTTAAATAATAGCTTTATTGAAATGTCTTTTCACAGTCACACTATATTAACACTATATAATTGAGCTTGAGGTTGGCCCAATAGACAAATACATTCCATCTTCAAGTTTTGGAATAGCATATCATGAGTGAAAAATGAAATAAAATGTTTGAGGTACCGTTTGCATATTAAGCCAATGGCCTGAAGGGGTTTCATGGCTTTCTGGGTGTCTCAGTCATTTTGATGTTAGATTCCTTGTAATTTTGCTAAAATATACTTTGTTGAACAGGAGATAACCAGAAAGTCTTGCATTAATTTGCTTTTGTTTTTGCTCTTTAGACAGTGCCCTGTTATAAACTAAAATCACACATTCCTGAGTGTAAACTGATCATGTTCCCAATGGAAATTTCAGGAATACTTGTGGCTATTTTCAAAATGTGGAAATCTATTTATATTTTTTCCACTTGTTTTTCTTCCTAGGTTTTGGCACTGATTGCTTTCATCTGCATAGAGACCATCATGGAATGCTCCCCTTGCGAAGGCCTTTATTTCTTCGAGTTTGTGAGCTGTAGTGCATTGGTGGTTACTGGAGTTCTGTTGCTTATGTTCAGTCTAAATCTTCACACAAGAATACCGCAGATCAACTGGAATCTTACTGTAAGTTCATACAAATCCTCGCTCTGTTAAAAACAGCTGCAAACCTGGTTTTAAATTTGTTTTTTGAACTTTACTTTCTACTGTTGTTTGAGACTGTGTATGAGTGTTCTTTATGCTGAGTAAAGTACACATTTTACTTATATTTATTTTGAATGCTAACAGCAGAATGAGCTTTGAAATATAGCAAGATTAAACTATGTTAAATAGAACTAAAATTGTCTTCTGGGTAGATTCTCTTTGGAAGGAAAATCTTCCTGCTAATGCCAGCAACTACTGTTTGTGGATGAAGTGGATAAAAATGCAGCCTGTAGTTCTCTAACTTTGACAGATGCTGTATTTACAGTAGTCCATTGTTCTCTCTTAAGCTGTTTTTTATATTAGGACAGCCATACTACATATATTTTCTTACACAGATTAATACAATCATTGGGTAGTAATGTGAAAAATGATGTGCTTTCTTTGAAAATCAGGTATTTTGAATTGCTTACACACATAACTACTAAACATTGACTTGCAATGCTTAATGTGTTCTCAAATACGAGTTTTAGGAAGAGAACTGCTGGCAGTGCACATTCCTTTTGTACAAGTCTTCATTTCCATGCTGTATTATGAGTTAAACTTTCAGATTGGTTTGCATAAACACAGGTCACAAAATCAACATGTTAGTCACTCTAGCAAAAGATCTGTCAGCTTCAAGGACAATATTTATATCAACTTCTTTGGACACTACAGATAAATATGTGCCTGTGTTCTGTTTTATTCTGTAACAGTAATTTTATAAGTACTGTTGGAGACCAGTCCTAGAGGTTTCTAGGCTTCTGTGTGACCTTTTTTTTTTTTAATGTAATAGTGTTGCAATTTGCATGTTCAGTAACTGTTTATAAGCCTAAATGACTTGTCTAAAATGAGACTGGAATGTGGATTTAGATGATTCTTTGTACCCTGGGGATGCATGATGTATTGAGGAACTCTTCCTAAGAGTACTTGGTAGATAGATTAGATGAACTGAGAACTGACTGGTAACTGTAGGTGGGGGAGATCCAGATAGCTTGCAAAAAACAAAACCAGTGGAACCACTGGAATGTTACTGGGTTATCTTGCCTTTGCTCCTTTTGTCTCCATTTTGCCAGTATTGTCACCACTTACCTTCACGACAAGCTGAAAAGCAGCAGCTGCAGAGAGAAGGTAGTCTCTGTTCCTGCTGGCAGCTTGGTTGTTTAATGAGCATCACAACAGCCTGAGAGCTGGTAACAGCCATTGAAGACTGTCTTTTTATACCACACAGTTCCATACATGCTAGTAGGATGTACAAGAGCATGGTAACAGGTGTGTGAGTGTATCAGTGTCACATAAAATACATGATGGTTTTGTTGGTGTGATGTGAGTGGTTTTACAGTGAATACTAGATTCCACTTACGGTCAAAGTAAGTTTGACCAAGACTTTTTATCAAGAGACCACAGAGTGGTATGCATGATGTCCGTGACTGACTCTGGAAGAGTCAGTTTAATAACTTCACGTACTCTTGGTTCTGTGTATCTGTGCCTTTTGTTCTGTTGTTGAGCCATGTGGCACACTTCTGCTGCCTACCAGAACACTTTGATGATATGTTGAACATAAGTACAGAAGCCTAACTGCAGCGCTCAGCCTTTCCCCGCAAATGATGCAGTAGATAGCATGTTGTAGGTCCTTTCAGCCACTCTGACTTCTTACAGTGGTTGAATGACAAGAATTGGCGCTTTGAGTGCAGCGTTACTTGTCTCTGCATAGCACTCTGTCAGAGATCTTTAGAGAAAAGAGGGCTCAAAAATCCAACCAGTTGTGGTGTGGGTTTTTTTTTGTTTTTGTTTGGTTTTTTTGTTTGTTTTAAAGTTAAGTGTTTTGGGTTTTAGGGCAGTGGTCACAGTCTGAACCCCCTACCTAAACAGTATGGAGTAACATGACATGGTTGGAGTTCGACCTGAAGGGCAAATGGAATGCGCTGCAAATGCCTTTGCTTTAGTTCATACTGCCAAATCAACAGAGGTAGAAGTAAATTGTCATGATGTCGCAAGTCTCATTCTTTTAGTTATGTGCTGAAGATGAAATGCTTCTTCCATCATTATACCAAAGATCTCTAACAGACGTGAGAAGAGAATGGAAGCTTCTGACTCCCATTAACCGATGAGACCATCCTTCTTCCTGGTATTGCTTACCGATTTTAACAATCATTAGTCTGACAGGACCGTTACTCTGAGAGGGGTGCAGGAGTCAGATAGCTGTAGTCTGCTGTTGCATGTGCAGAGTGGGAGACTGAAGGCTGCTGATAAAACACCTATAGGAGGTTACTTTGGCAAAGTTAGTAGGAAATTTAAGAATGAAGAGTTGTGGCTGAATGCTCTTTTGGCTTATTTTGGCATTTTATTCCTTACAAGTTAGATGTATATTCATACGTTATTTGCCTCTCAATATTTAGTACTCTCCTGTGTTTTGATCGTTATTTTGATAATTTTGCAGCCTCTTTATATGACACAGTTATCACAGGAGTTGCTTTCTGAACAACAGACTTTCACACTCCTGAATGCTTTAGGAGGAAGTCACTCCTGCTTATGTATAAATTCATTAATATACATGCTTTAACAAAATATACATGACTTTTCACAAGGGAAATACCCATTATATAGTCTCAAACTTTGCTTGTAGAATCTGTGTGAGAAGACGACTGTTACAGTACTTGAAAGAATTTAATAGTCTTAAATTTAGGAAGAAGATTTTCTTTAAACACAGTACTTCCTAGGAACCATTTGAAACCATTTGCTTTCAAATGATCCTACATACTAGAAAGTACCAGGCCACCAACTGCTATTGTCCAACACAGGACTGTTTCCTTTAGTACTTTATTAAAATTAGACTTCTTTTGAATGCATTGTGGCTATTGTCTGATACCGTCTATCCCTGGTTGGAATGAAAATGCGGATCAGTATATACTAGCATCTAACAGATACACCAATTTACTAAATTTTTTTTAATATATATTTTTAGGCATTTTGGGGAAAGAGCTTTGTTTTGATACTAATTAGAGACTTGTCAACCATTTTCACATTTTCCTGAGGTAAATATGAAAGAAACATGGAGATGGTGAGGCCGGAAAAGAACCTTGCTTGGGTGTGTTGGAAAGAGACAGGTCTGTTACCGTAAGATGAAAGAATAGTCACTTGTCTGTGTTGTGTGGCGCTATCAATATTATGCAAAAATGCAAAAGCTGGGGAACCTGTCAGTGGAAATTTCCATTTCCTTTATGCTTCGCAGCTCAAAGGGAGCCTATTCTGCAAGGAGACTTGCAAGTGGCACAGGGGAATGACGAGCACGCCACAGCAGAGATTCCTGCCTAACTGATGAGCTGCTGCTTTGAAATGTTTGTTTTCAGAGTTAACTCATAACTGAATATTTGCTATAATTTTGTGTTTGGCTAAATTATCCCTTTTTTTTTAATTCATTATTTGAATCTCATGTGTTCTACAGGGAGACCTTAAGATCTTGCAGCCAAACAGTGTGGATGACATGGCCCTCTAGACGCAGGGATGGGATAGGAAAGTTAACAGAAGTGTTTGTAGTAACTTTTTGGTGTTCTGTTGAATTTGCATGTGGTTTGCCAGGCTTTCTGACAAGTACTGTCACTGCAGAGTAGATCCACTGTAATTCTGCAAGTACCTTTTTTTCAGGGCTGAGAACTGAGATGACTGGGGGAGTGGGAGAAGTTGATGGCAAATAGCTGAGAGTACTGAAATTTGACAGTGTCTCCTGGATGAGAGTTTGTATGATGAGAGAAATCTGAGTCATTACAGATGTAAATCATTGTATAATTGGCCAGTAGAATGGACTATTTATGTTGGGGGGGAAATCTTCCAGTAGACTTTGACCATTGCTTTTTTAATTTCGTTTTTTTTTTTTTTTAAACATCCACTGGAGCTCTGGTACTGTATTTTGTGTGTGTGCAGTTCTGAATGCAGAGTTTTTCAGCCTAGAGCAGCCTGAAAGATGAGGCACAGGACTGAGCACAGCACAAACTAATTAGAGTTCTGTCGGGCTTATTAGCCTGGACTCAGTCCCAGGGAAGCACTACTACAGGGAGGAAGCATGAGGAGTCAGGTGTGTCTGTTTGAAGACAGATCAGTGGTTGTGTTTTGTGCTGCCTGAAAACTTATTTCATAACCTGTGGAGGGTTGGGGTTTTTTCAGTTGTTGCAGCGATGAAACCTTGTGTGCAAGCAACTGACACTGAGGTAGTTGGCAGAAAACTTGATGTGGTGCCAAAATGACAAACTGTCTTGTGCCAGCCTTGGCTCTGAAGAGTGTAATTACAAAGCTGTAGTTCAAAGGCCTTCACAGGGCAATCTTGATTTTTTTTTTTTTTTTTAAATTTATATTTTCCCCCTTCTGTTTTTTCAAAACATCTTGGTTTTCTTTGGCTTGCTTAGCTGTTGAATGAGAAATTCAATAGTCATCCTTCACTTCTATGTTTACTGCTGTCAAAATAGCAATTCCTATTAAGGATAATAATGAGTATTTTATAAATATAAAAAAAATTGTCAGAATTAATTTCCTCTGGGTTAGTGCTCTTCATGGACACTTGTTGTCATTTGGTGCAGCATGGTGTAAACAATGATGCATTATTCTGTAAGAAATACAAACACAAGTTTTAAATAGGAGAAATACTACATGGTTTGGTTGTTACTGCTAGTAAGGTCTGTTGCTTTGTGACAATAACTGCTGGGCCTGTCTGTGTGCAGGACTGCTTACTGGAAACATATGTAGGGAAAGCACTGAGGAGCAGCTAAGAAAGAACTGGGAGGGAAATAGGCAGGTGATCTTCAAGAAACCAAAATAAAATGGGGATTGTGGAAGCATTCGTCCAGGAACGTGTTTTGTCATTTACAGCAGTTACTACATCTGACAGAGCTTGTATTGTAACTCGGAAATAGGTAGAAATAAGAATAAAATCATATGAATCTCGGTTTTGAGGCTGCCTCTTCCATTTCTTCGAAAATGTAGCTTGTCCCTGGCCTTTCAGAGAGCTGACTAAGGTTTTTGAAAGTCACTTGTGTTAATTCAGGGGGGTTTACATATTTTGCTTGAGATGCTGGAAATAGGATGGATTTCCAGCAAGTGCCAGACACCTGGGACCAGATCAGAGCACCTGAACAGGAGCACCTGCAGGTGAATGCTAGAGACCTTTGGGGGCTGCTGTGTGTGACGGGGGACCCACGGGGACCTGCAGCCCTGCGCTCGTAGCCCCACCTTGTGAGATGGGCAGTAAGATATCTCTGTGTGCACGGCGTGAATCCAGCCCTCTGGATCACCAACGTATTTCTGAAATCGTTGGTCACGAACTACTTTATCAGGGGGTAACGATGCTTATTTAAGTCTTGGAGTAGTGGAATCTAGCATTTGAATAAAGGCTCCCGTACCTATGTAAGCCTAAATAAAGGAGGAAAAAAAAGAGATGGGAATTTATGCTCATAGAGTTGATTATGTTCTTTCTACCTAGGACTTATTTCTGCTTGAGAAATTGTGTTTCTATTTTTAATTGTGGAGCAAAATGCTCATACAATGTTTAGTAACATGATTATAGAGTAAAATTATGGGAGTTTAACCAGAGGTGCTTGGTTTAGAGGACTGACTGGTATGTTTGTAAACTTGATAGCTTTGTATAGAAACAAGGGAAAAAGTTCCCAAACCTTGCAAGTAAAGTACTGGTTGGAGGAAAAATTAGGGGCCTTGTAAGACAAAACCCACACTTCCCCTCCCTTCCCCCCGCCAACTGAAAAACAAACCACCAAAACCCAAACAGACATAGAAGGAAATGTTAACTTTGAGCTCTCTCTTTTGTGGAAAATAACCTGGACAGCAGCAGGCTGCTAAGTTCTGTCACCTTTTGTGACAAAGTCAAGCTGTTGAAATGTGCAGCGTTCTTTTCCAGATTACATTCATTTAGCTACTTTAAACTCCATCTAAATGTAAACTCTTGGATTGCAGAAAGCAAATGACAAAAGCAACCACCAGTTTAATTGTCATGTTTTTGTATAAACAAAATTACAATTGCAATATGGTACTGTGTCCTTTTTAAATAGTATCTGGTCACTTGTGCAGCCTTTTCACCAGGAAATACAGGATAAAAAAGCAGAGTGCGTATTTTGATTGAATGTGTCTTAAAAGTTTGCGTGCGTGAAGCCATGGAGGGTGATGGATAAAGGCACGTGACTATTACTGACAGCTGAGCATCAGAGCCAACTCCTGGTAATGTGCCAAACTGGAGGACTAAAAAGAAGCTTTCAAAGTGGACATCCCTTGCAGCTTTCAGGAATTACTTAATGGGAGTTTTCAGGTCTGTTAACAGACCTCTCATTCATAGCACTAATTCAGCTTCTCCATCCCCATTAATCCAGGAACCATACCTGCCCAGACCCTTAAAAACAAAAGACTGTAGGATGCTGTCCACTTTTCTTTTCTGGAGTTTCCCACCATTACAGCAGAATCAGCAGAAAAAAGCCTCACCCTGTCTATTTTAGTAGAAAATGCTGTCTTGGCATAAACCCATCTTCATCCACAAGTTAAGATGCCCCTTATGCCCCTTCTGGGTGGGACAGCTGGCTGTGATGGCAGTAGCAAATACGTGTCCTTGGATGCTCTCCTTTGGACTAATAGGACCATTGGGAACTGAACAGAATGACTGGAGAATAACTAAGAAGTGACCAGAAGTCAGTCTTTCATTTTTAAATCGTTTTGGAAAGGACAAAGGGAGCAGCAGCAGTCTAGAGTGGATTTGATTCAGCTCATAGATTTTATTCTCTGTTATGGATGGCAGCTTTGTACAGTGTTTTATGGCACAGCATACTGTCTCATGAGGTTGCTGTAATTTCAGCAGAAATTCTTCTATCTGTGTGATGTGGTTTTTACTTTGTCTATAAATATAATAGCAAGAACTTCGGCTACATCATGGCCAGATTTGAAATGGCTCATCTTTTTTCAATTAGTTTATGCTTTTTATTGTCACGGTTATTAATTTTCTTTTATGTGGAAAAAAGCTACATTATTTTAGGGAGTGTCCTTTACTTCTTGAATTCTTGCTGTAGTTCATTCTCTTTTGTTTCTGCTCCAAACTGTTCTTCCAAAACCGTTGTATTTTTTCTTACCTTTCTGATCTTACTAGTAAGTAACAAATTTTGGATTAAAAAGCTCCACCAATATTTGCATCTGTGATGTTACCATTATATGACAGTGTTACAAGTGTCATTGCTCCTTAAGCTCCAAACAGTCTGATCTGTGAATATAAAAGATTGTGGTAGTTTTAGCTTTTTAAGAAACCAGCCTTAGTGTATGACCCAATTATTAATTGCATTAAAAGGTTTTGACCTAAACAGGGAAAACGGAGTTGCAGAAATTAATAAATTGGAGCCTCAAGATGGAATCAAGTCTTTAGATTGGAATTGTTGGATTTTTTTTGCAAGGAGAAAATTGGTATTCTTTGTAAAGAGTACAATAAAATAAAATGCCAGTGATGATGACAAAGTTTCTAATGCACTTGTATCTTTGGTTTCCTGGAAAGGTCATGACAACGGCACCAGCAGTCTAATTTCATCAGTATTTCATATTCTGCAGTATCTCAAACTTCTTACAGGAAACCTTCAAGTCAATTTGTAGCATGGAATTAGATGATAGTGTCTGTCATGTTGTGGCTAGGTCTAGCTATCTTGCTTATACTATTCTCCTTTGGCAAGATGATCAAGCTGACCAATTCAGAAGGTCAGAGGTCATCAGGATTAATTAATAAGCATATCTGACCCCATAAATCATAGAGCATTATGTGCCATCTACTTAGTCTTTAAGTATGGTACTAAAGTACAAAATGCGTGTCTGAAAAAACACAATCTGGATTATAAGAAGTGAAAAGGTGGAATATTAAGCACATCTGTGGTTGTTATGATGGTTAGCTCCCTTACGATTAAAACTTACCTCATTTTGGATGTGACTTTTGTCTTAACTTTGCAGCTGTTAATTTTGTTACACTATTAATTTTGTTGTGCTTTTCTATGCTAAACTTTTAAAACAGCTAGTATTTTTTGATTATTTGAACACTGGATTCTTCATGTACACAGCTCAATCTCTTTAATATTCAAAGCAGTTTAGGTTCTCTGATTCATACTGTGAGAAATTTTCTCCTCCTTTCAAATAACTTCTGTGGCTCTTCTCTGTACCCTGTCCAATTTTTCAACATACTTTTAAAAATGTGGATACCGGAACAGGATGCAGCATTCCAGTGTCCCTTGCAAAGGTAAGATTACCACCTTACACCTATCGTGTCCATATGTCCAAAGGAATGTATAAGTGCTTTTTCTCTTTTTTTTTTTTTTTTTTTTTTTTGTTATGGCATCACATGTTGAGATGCTTACCTATTGTAATTTCTAAGTTCTTCTGAGTTATTTCTTCTAGCATTTTGTCTCCATTCTGTAGGTGGCAAATGTACTCTGGTAGTAAAATACACAACTTAACCTTGGGTTGAATTAAATCTTTTTTTTAAATTTTTTTTTTTAATTATTCAAGAGCATAGCTGCCCTCTCCTCAGTATTTAGTTTCAGCATTTTTGGTGATGTACATATGTTTACTCTGCAGACTTGATGAAAATGTTGAATACTGTTGAGTCTGGTATCTGTTGTCATATATAGTGAGATTTCCCCTCTAGTGAAAAAAAGTTTGTACAGATGAGAACCACAGCTCTTGTTGGCAACCCTGGAAGCACAGTAGAGCTGCTAAACTCAGAGTTGGAAAAGAGGGTACTTGGAGAAATTGTGAAACGCCATTTGTTTTCTAATATCTCTATTTCTTACATTTATCTCCACAAGGCAAGAAATTATATCATTAAAATTACAATAATTATTTAATAAAACTCCAATGTTGTTTGATGCCGTAAGTGCCAGAT
Source organism: Pelecanus crispus (assembly GCF_030463565.1). Taxonomy (NCBI): domain Eukaryota; kingdom Metazoa; phylum Chordata; class Aves; order Pelecaniformes; family Pelecanidae; genus Pelecanus; species Pelecanus crispus. Next base: position 38,337,282 of record NC_134650.1, read on the forward strand.
AACATCTGTATCAGTGAGCTTGAAGAGAGATAAAAGTATCTCTAATTATACACTGGCAGGTGAAAAGATGGTAGGAGTTTGAGACCCACAGTTTGCTCCTGTTTCCTTACTGTTTGGTAAGACAGTTTGGGTCTTACTGGGCTCATGAAATCTGAACATGTGGGTGGATATAGCAGTGAGCAGTGGAAGCCTCTCCGATTTCTTGGGAAAGTCCCCCTTTTAGACGAGGATCAGGCCACAGTGATACCTTATACAGTTTATCCCCAGGTATGCTTAATTTTGATAACCAGCTGTCGCTAAGTCAGTACCCTCAAAATAGTTTTCCCTGTGAATAACACAGTGGCTGAAACTTTCAGTTTTTACAATTACTTTCTAAAGCATTCTCAAATTATGGCTAGAAAAACATGTTTTGGGGGTGGCTGGATGACAACGGTCCTTTCAATGTCTTTGTGCTATGTAGCTGGAACACAGTCATGGGATTCATACCCAGGGAATAAGTTTAGATTTATATCTTCAGCCTAGCTTCTTACAGCACTTTACAAGATGCACTTTGGGGAAAATAGAAAAAAAAATCAAAAAATAAAATTATACTTGTAGTAAGTGGAGGAGCAGGAACAGAGAAGTGAGCCTGACTCGCATGTGAAAGAAGAGAGTCAAGTAGAACAAATTTGTCAATTAGTCCTTGAATACTATTTAAAGAGTGGTGATGGGATTTTTTTTTAATGGTGGGAGTTGGCATGTTCAGTGTATTTTTGGGTTTTTTTTTTTTTTCTTTAACTCAAAACTGTAAGTTGCACAGCAAACTTGTATACAGGTTTTCTTTCCATCCCTTTTGGCTATGATACTGTTCACCTCTCACTGATTTCATGTTCCTTCAGGATATTTGTGCTGAACTGCCATTCCCTGATTCTTCCCCACCCCTCCTTGCTCCCTGACTTCACCTATTCATTCAGTTATCATGGTAGTCTGTTATTTCCTACATCTCTGTAGTGTATGTATAGTGCAGTGTACATATGTATGAAATATTTTAAAAAATTGTGAAAGATGCCCTGAGTAACATACTGAACAGCTAGTCCCTAATGAATCTAGCACTTTATTTCTTCTGTTAAAGTTCCAGCTCTTGAATTTTTTTCCTCCAGTCTGATCAGATAGTCTTGTATTGGCATAATTATTCTTGTGCTAATAGCTGCCATTCAGAATTCTTACTTACGTTCCAATGCTATGTTAATGACCCTGCTTTTTGTAAGGCATGGCAGCATAATCATCTGAACACTAAGCGACGTATGCAGCCTATGTATAACTGAATTGCGTGTTGCCTGTCATTTTTCTGTGCTTGGAGCAAAGCAAGAATTTTCCCTGAACGTAGGTACCCCTAGGGTGTTGCTCTGAATATGTTCTAAAATGTCTGCTTGAAACATCAATTTTATGCAATAAATACGTAAAAATCTGTGTATCCTCACAATACGGGCAGGTGTTATAGAAATAGCACGGGACATGCAGTTTTTTTACAATAAAGGCCTCAAAGAATTTGTAGTAAAATTCATGACTGTTACCGGGCAGTGCATGGGGCACTGTTGTGACGTGAAAGAGAGCAAGGGGTTCCTGGAGTGCTAAAGCTTGATATTCAGGTTACTTCAGCATCAGCTGAGGTAGAACAACTTTACTCACTGTTTACGCTGACAATACTTTTCTAATAAACCCAGTAGAAATTGAGGTAACGCATCCAGAACCTCCACTGGTGCTTTATATGTACCTGCTATTTGACTTTAGTTCACAGACGAATGCGCACACATGCTACGTTTCCTGTGTAATAATCTTTGCCGTCTTTTGTATAAGTGATAAACTGTGTAGAAAGTGGGAAAGTGTTGCTATAGTTCTTGTTCTAACCTTCTTCTGTCATCACTTCTAATGAAAGTGAGCAAAGAATCATTGTTTAGTAATGCTAATGAATTTATTTTTTTAGGATCTGGTCAACACTGGACTCAGCACTTTCTTCTTTTTCATTGCCTCTGTAGTACTTGCTGCTTTAAACCATAAAACTGGAGCAGAAATTGCTGCTGTGGTAAGAATTTGAACTTCTTTATATATGACTCTTATCTTCTATTAAAATTAAGAATAACTTTTCCCTCGTGTTCATTGAATGCTCCTGTTGCCTTTGCCACTGCAATTTACTTCTAATTTTACAGTTGGCTATACACTAATTCTGTTTTAGAAAGTATTGACATCCTTTGACTTGTTTGTCTTGAGGCAACAACAAACAGGAAAATGACTTGCAGAGAACACTTAACAGTTGAACTTGCCTTGCTTCTTTCTCTATAGCTAGCTTAGATGATAGCGCTCTATATTGCAAGCCTACGGAAAAGACAGAGCCAAAAATTCACAAGAAGTTGGAGCTGCTTACACATAATTTGCTGAATTCTTCTTGCTCACTACAGATAATTTTTGTTCTGTGGAGTGAGCATAGTAGTACTTCAAGATTTTAAATCTAGAACAGTGAGGTCAAGCAAATTAATTTTGTGTTTGAGTTGGCAACCTTTTATTTTTTTTCTGCCCCTGTCTGCCCCAAACCTGGACATTGAAAATCTTGTAACAGTTCTGCAGAAGCATATAGGAAAACTGCAAATTTGCTCCTTCTCCAGTCTTGATGGTCTGGACTGGTCATCTGTTTGTTCTCTTGTCATTCATTCACTATTAAGTGCACCCTGAGGAATGAACTGTTGGATGAAGAGCTGTATTCTTCTTCACAAGAGGTTCTTCCATTGAAGTTGCGTTGCAGAATTTAATTGTCATGTTTGTAAACAGAGAACTTTGTTTTCTGGGATCGTTGATCTGAGTTGCTTTTGCAGATTCTCTAACTCATTGAAGAAGAAAACCATCAATTTTACAGTCCATGATGATTTGTCAGTGCAAATAAAGTAGAAAACTAAGTTTCTGAGGAATTTGTTGTGAAACTACTATTGTTCTTGTTTTCAAAAATTGTCTTTGACAATTCTTTCTACTTCTTGTAGATATTTGGTTTCTTGGCAATGGCAGTGTATGCTGTGAACACATACTTAGCTATTAAAAAGTGGCGAATGAACAGCAGACAACAAAGTAGTCGGCAGACCAGTGATTACATACGTGCTCGGACAGAATCCAGAGAAGTAGATCATCGCCCTGAGATTCAGCGTCTGGATGCATGAAAGCGACATTCAAATGGGACTGCAAAGGGAAAAGAAGTGCTTAACTCCCTCATGGAATAAAGGGGTTTTTCTTTATTTAAGGAAGAAAAGGAAGATCAGATGGTGGCAAAGAATGCCCAGCCCTGCATATGTGCAGAGATGGATTGAGTCAGAAGCTGTTGTCATGAAGGCAGTAAATGTTGGTCGTTCAAAAGCAAGATCTGTTTAAGACATCCACGTATATATACATATATTATATATCTTATATAATATATAATATATATATGTTTTGCAGCATGTAATTGTTTTGGATTAACTGCACAGTACTTTTCTTCCCTCTCCCAAGTGCAACCTCTGAATGTACATCTTCTGTTTCTTCATCTTTAGTAAACACTAAGACCAGCACTACATTGCTTGGTTAATATAAGAAAGAAGTCCACCAAAAGTAAATTTAACACGAAAAGGAAGTGAGGGGCAAATAGCAATAACTTTAGCCATGTATCGTGTCCAACAAACTTTTTGTAGCTATCCTCATGCAGCCTTGGCAGTGCAGCTCAATTCTCATCTGCAAGGTCTCCTGCAGTTTCACTGTTGATGCACTTACATAGCCGAAATGGACAACCATTTCACATTTTTTGGTTGATGGATATAGTGTTGAGGTAGTTACCCTGTGGGTTACTCTGAAATTGCCATATTCAGTTCATGCGTGGCCTTGGCCAGATCTGAACTTGTGCAAAATTATCATGTTTACCGAATGGTCACCATAATGCATCAAGTGGAAGTATGTAGTTTTCTGCTAATGTTGGGATACATTCTGTTTTTCATTCCAAAATGGGAAAAGAAACATGCTTGGGAGGCAGGGTGGAGAAAAGGGGGTTGAGAGGCACAGTAGAGAAAGAAGGGGCTGTCATCCAATAGACCTGCATTACAGTCATAGCTTTTTTCTGTTTTCTGGGGGTTTTTTTTGTTTGTTTGTTTGCTTGGTTTTTTTTAAGGTTCAACCTTTCTGAGAAGCCTTGGGTAAGCAAGAACTAGGAAAAAATTATGATGTGCTTAGAAAGTGTTTCTAAGGTTGCAACATTGTGATTCATGTAAGATAAATATTTTCCTTTTTGGAGGGTTGGTTGTTTCTTCAAAAATTAAAACTGTTGGTAGTAGGTAAAACTGTGGGTTTTTTTTTTTTTAATTGGGTGTTTCTGCAATTTTTTTCCCCTAATATTTCTTTGGAAGATGAGTTTAGATAATTGGAGGATAATATGGTTGTATTGATTTCTTTAGAAATAGTTGTTTTACCTAACTGAAGTTTTCTTAGTTTAATTGTACTTCTAGTGAAGAGAAGGATATTTTCTCTACTCAAAACTTGAATGCTGCTGTAATCAGTTAGGCAATGTCATAACATTGTTAGGAAGATGTCCCTTGATATTTTTCTCATTTTTTTGATGGGTGTTTTTATCTATGTAGCCCATTATTTGGCATATGCATGTCTGCATGTTATGTGAAGAAAATGTGCAGGGGAGAAGACCTCCAGAGCTGAATTCCTTTCTGGTGTAAGCCAATGAAATCTCTGAAATTAGCGGAACTGTATGCCATGTATTCCTGAATTTGTCTTGCATTTGACTTGAACACTTTTTGCGTTGTGTTCTTATGCAGCTGTACTCTTAAGTGGATGAATGCAGTTAACTGGAGACTTAAGAACAAATGGTAATACGTCACAATAGGTCACTTTTAAGTATGAAAAACAGGTTATACCAAACAGAAGGTTAAAAGAAGTGCCTGGGCTTTTTTAATACCGGAGGAACTGGGATAGTGACAGGTGTGAACCTAACGCTGCAATGTTTGAATCAAGCACAGAGAATTATTTTGATGTGTGAAAAAATGGTGACAAAACTGATGTCTTTTCATTTTCAATTTACTGGTGTCTACAGTGCATTTCACCTTAGTGGCTAAGATGCAGATTAAAATTCAGAAAGAGTTACTAATGAGGTTAAAGAAAATGAGTAATGGTGTACCAGTTACTATAGTAACATTTTATTGTCCTTCATTGAAAGTTAATGCCAAAGGGAACACCAGTTCAAAAAAAAGATCGATAAGCCAACCTCTGTTGCTGGGTTTAGAACATAGACATTTTATTGAGGCGGTGTCTCACCGGGATTACTGTGCATTTCATGAATAGTAAATGACAGGTCCATGTTCAGTGTGGTATGAAATAACGAAGTTTATTATTGCCAGTACAGTTGTTACAGCCCTGCTGTTTTTCAGCACTCTGCCCAGTATTGGCAAAGTTTGCAAGGAGGGGTTGTGGATATTGTCAATTATTAAAAGAGCCTTTTAAAAAGTAGCACAAGCATGTCTAGACTGGAATTGTAAACTGACATTCCTCCAGAAGATCGATGCTTTTAGAGTGAAACCCTCATCTGAAATCAAGGAACAGAAGTTAGGTGATGCATAGCAAAGGCTCCTCATTTAGGAGTGTATCCTATTTGCTGGTTAATGACAAGGACTGAAATGGTGCTCCCCGCTCCTCTACTCCCTGTACTGATTCTGGTTTTGCAGAGGCGTGGGAGGTCTGTGCATCTGTGAGGTTATGAATTTGGTATCTTTCAAATCCCTACACCTTTCCTTAACCTAGAAACAGGATAACTTCACAGAGCTTTTTCTGGAGTGAGATCATGAAAAGCTTTGGTTATCTTTTAGCTGGATTGACAAATGCAGAATGATACAGTTAATAATTCTAATACAGTGTAATACTTAATCATGTAGTATAGTATACCTGAATGAAAGTGTTTTTACATGTGAAATAAGTTTTCTTGAGCTGAGAACCATATGCCATTATTTATTACTTACATCATGACTTAAGCTTAGCACAGCTTTCAGGGTAGAATTCAAAGAGAATTTTAATTTAAAAAATACTATCTGATACACGTTGTAAAACAGAAGAACAAATGTAAATTTGTAATTTCCTTATTTTGGGGACCAAAGATGATTCTAGTGTTGTACAGTATATACTTTCTAAAAATCTAAGTTAAGCATTTATTACTCTACTGAGACATTATTTACTATTTGGATTATATAGAAGGGAAATAAAGTAGCTGTGAGAGACAACTAAATTTGAAACATTAGCATCATATGATATATACATGGTTGATTCTCCCCCTCCCTGACTTAATTTTACACGATGTGTTGAAGAGGTGATAATATTTTAAGACTGTTATCCAAACTGCAGTCATTGTCAAAAAGCGCTGAGGGAAGAAAATAGGTTAAAAAAATTAATTTTTTTATTTTTGAAACTTGCTTAGAAAAGTGACATTAAATTGCTTCTCCCAGCCAGTTAGTCTTGCTTGTAATTGCTGAGCATATAGAGATAATTTCTTTTAGTCCTTGAGAGTGCTGTTTAGCTCCATAAAGGGACTCAAACCCCACTGTAAATAAAACTAAATTAAAGGTAAACAGCTGAACCTTGTAAGAATGAGATACTCAAAACTGTAATGGTTCTGATTAGTCCTCTTTCATCAAACTAAGCCCTCAGACATGCAATCTCCATGTATTTCTGCATGTAGACATGACGGTAAATTTTGAAACCTCTGCACAGACATGAAAAGATTAATTAAAGCATAAGATAAGATTGGAGCAACAGCGTAATAACTGTTGTGTAGTGTTGTGAGAATATATGTTTTCCTTTTAATGGTATGTATGCTCAGTTTTGTCAGCCTTAGTTCAAGTTTATCATACATTCCTGTAACAATGTGCAAACTGCCTACGATACAAGTTTCTAAAACCATAATTAAGAACCGATTTGACAGTTTCATCGCTTCTTAGTAGAGCTGATTCCTTCTTACTCTCCACTTGTTCCTTTCATTTCATATCTTTGTGCCTCATCTATCTTAGGTTTTAATAATCTAATTTTCATTAAGCCTTCTTCATTGATCTGTATGGTGTCTGCTTCAATGTAAGGAAGATAAGAATACTGTGTCCAACGTCCTTTTGCTTAAATATGGTACTCTTCCCTTTTATGACAGTTTATGATGTTTGGACTGGATGTGCTGGGGGAAATTTTATTCTTTCCCCTAGGACTTTGGAAGCTAGCTGGTATACTGCATGTGTTTCTGTGTAAGCTTTCTGATAGGAGCCACGTGCTTAGAGGTTGAGAGGATTAGAGATACACCTACTTCTGCCTTTTTTGAGAGACAAGGTACTGGCTCTAGAGATTTGATGCCCATATTTCAGTCTGTGCTATTCATCATGGGCTTTGTATTCAGAAGCGTGGCATCAGCAATGAGCTGTGCCTTGGAAGCAGCTTCTTATCTTTCGCTTAGGTCTCCTGCATGTGAATTTAAATAAAATCCGTAATGTGGGGTGGTGCTTCATAGGCTTTGTCACATGTGTTTCACTGTGCATTCATGATACAATCTACAATTGTTTTAGCTGTCTGTATTTCATTGTTGATTCTAGAAAGAAGAGGGGAAAACTGGGGAAAGTTTCCAGTTTTCCCTAAGATAATCTTATTTTACCCCCCCGAATTATTTTGTACCATATGATGATTGCCCTTTCCTAACACAGCAGACTTACTGGCTCTTAAATTGCTGTGGAACACAGCAGGAGAATTGATCTGCTACAAGCTGCATGTGGACTGTTACAAGTGAATTAACCACTAGTTTTCCATCAACTTTAAGGTCCCTAAACAAATTTGATATTTGTCACCTTTGTGCTATTTTGGGGATTTGCAGACACAGAAAATGCTTATCTAATACATGGCTTTATTAATGCAACCCTTTTTTCCCCCCTCTTCCTTAGTCCTTGCTCTGTACCTGTTATTTTCTTGTCTCATGACAACTTTGTAAACACTCCTGCTTGTTCTCTTTTGGGGCAGGGGGGAGAGGAGGGAAAACAACAAAAGCCAAAAAACAAACCAGCAACCCAACATAAGAAAGAATCATGTTTTTAGGGCATAACTTAAAAAAACCCCAAACTTAATAGCGATTCAAACAGTGTAGAAGATATCCTCTCTCCCACTCAGATGAGATACTGAATAGCTTTGTACATGAAAATCAGAGCATAAACAACAGGTTTTACGCTGAAAGCTCTGGAGCCAAACATCTTCAGCAGGTATTTAGGATAAATAAAAAAGCAGGCACAATCTGATCATGAATTTGAGATATGCTAAAGGGTGCGAAGGAGAGAGAAACCCAGAGTTGTCGCTTAATAATCCAGTGCTTTCAAAATGATTTAATAATGCCCAACTGCAGAGGGAAAGATTGCTTCCGCGCTTTATAGCGAAGGAGAGATACCTTGAATCAGTAGTAAAAGTACGTGTAGAAGTGTTTCTCTGTTCCTGTGTGATACAGTTGGAGAGATTCTACACTGACATTGTTAATGGTGCATCTTAAAACCTGAGGCATGTTGACAAATTGGAGTGATTATCAAATCACTTCTGCTCAGCTGAAGCGTAGTAGTCAGTTCCCAGGGACCTGCAGGACGTAGATGCTTGCATCAGAAGGGTTCAGTGTATCTAGAAGAAAGTATCAGTAGTTTCAGACTAATTTCTGCGCAGTCCCACTGAAATGGGTAAAGTCGCCATGTAGCATTTCTGAAAATTGGGTACTTAGTTCTTGTTGTTTATAGCATAAAATAATGGATTGCTTGGAGGGCCAACAAAGCTCAGAAAGGCTGTGCAGATAGATATGTGTATGTGAATTTTAATGGCAACAAAAGTAGTAGTTTAAAAATGAAATGGGTACAAAACCCAGCAGAATGTTTGAAAATAGTTTGTAGAAATTATGCCATATTCCCCTCTTTATTTTAACCGAGGGAGTTGGTTAAAAAGGAATTTATACAAATATTCAGGAAATCTCTGAATGCCATTTCAGCATTTTTCCTCGTATATTGTTTTCCCTGTTAGCCACTTGGCCACCTGGATAGATCTGTTTGACAGGGTCAAAGCGGTGCTGTCCAACCTGAAAGGGTTCCTTTGTTGGTTTGGTCTTATTTTTGCATTGTCTTTTTTTAAAAATCTGTCTATAATTTAACCATTTGTATTCTAAAATAATCTTTAAAAATCTGCTTACACTGTGATTTATGATAGCCTTTTATTTAGAGTGTACAACACAATCTGATTTTCTTTTGGGATATGCAGCTTTCAAAAGTGTTCTTATATATGCCCAGAAATGAAAGTTGTCTATTTATCATGAAAACGTGATTAGATAAAGTCACCGATCCAGAATCCCAGTGCAGCTCTTTCAAATGTGCTGGATGGATGAGTTAGTGAAATTGCCTTTTAATCTCTATGGGTTAATAAATATTTTTTTATGACTAGCCACAGATATTCCTTTTTAAATTATACTTGGCAAACAGAAGATATATAATTTTATATACAATATACATAGTTACCTTGATTGACATATTTATAACATAGAGCTTTGTGTTTACTATGAAGGTTTTATCTGTATACCAGGGACTTAATGGGTAAAATTTTAAAAAGCCAGTTAGCATATATGGAAGGATATGGAAACTATCTTCATGAATTCAGAGTGAGGACATAGCAGCATTTCAAAAAGCAATAGCCAGATCATATTCACAGAGTATCTGGGGTTTTTCTTATTTTTTTGATTGGGGCTGGTCCCTACAGCTATGTTAATAACATCTGGATGTGAGTAACAGAATGAAATATGACATCTGCCTCTTCTGACTGTCACGACTATTGTGTAGAGTATGGGAAATTTTCAGGGTATTGTATTTGTTTTGCTTTGGACAAATGTCTTAACAGACATATTTAATTAAAACCTTCATGTGTCTGAAAGGAGATACCCTCTCTTAACTAGGCTGGTTTATCACTTTTGGTAACCTTTTAATCCCCAAAATAGTATTGTCTAAATATTTTTAGTAATGTTACATTTATCCTGATGTCTACAGGTTCAAGTGGTTCTGGCTAGCACCCTTTTATTACAACAATTGCTACCTTCATTTTTCTACTGTTTATACTTTAATCTTGAATGTTTACTGGTTTCTACTTGTTGGATATTGTGGAGGGAGAGTGTATCTTAGCACTACAGTTCATCCAGCTTTAACTCATACATCACAGTTCTGGAGTAAGAAAATACTTTGATTTATATATTGTGGCCAATTTATTGCATTTTTAAATGATTTCTATACTTAAGACACAACATTTATAACCTAATATAACAAATGACTTAGCTAATCATTGTATCTGTCTAGACTTACTCTCTTCTGTGTTAGTGTCATTTTGAAACTATTTGTATATGTTGAAGTTTGTAAGGGTTCAGGAACCCACAATAAAATAGTAAAGTATGTATTTATTTCTCATTATAATGCTCAATTTTGATTTGAAAGTTGACACTTTGTATGTCTTTTCACAGAATTGTAAACAAATACCGAAAAACTGCTTCACCTAGTGTGCCTTCCATGTGTGGTATAAACACTTGTCATTCACAAAAAGAGAGATGTAAATTTATTAAACCAGTAAACACTATTTTTGTAATGTGAGTCACTAATGCATTTCCGGCTTCATTGTGCTTTGTTTCCACTAATACCAGTTTTATGGCTACTGTAGTCATTGCTTTCCTTTTGTGCACTAAATAGTAAATCTGATACCATGGCGAATGAAAAGATTGTATCACTTCTGCTCTGTTCTGCCTCCAGCTGCTACCTGAAAGATGGAGATGAAGCAGGTTGCTGATGTGTGCTAGAAGGTACTCCAAATTTCTTTCCTTGAGAGTTGTGTAAGGAGATGCTCAGTGTGGGATAGCTGTATCCTCGGTGCTGATTCTGGGTCCTCCAGAAAAACACAGCAGGCGTAATCTAAACATTCTGCTTCTAGCTCATAATTTATGATTTATGGTGTCTGAGGGAGGAGGATCCAGGCCTGACCGAAAGACTTTATCCCTCGGGGATATAGGTCCTATACGGACAGATTGGTAACTGTGAACAGCTCAGAAGTATTAGTTGAAATAGTGGGTTAGAATTCCATCTCGGACTGAGCAAAGGGGATGCAATTTGCCTTTGTATCATATGAGCACAAGTCTGCTGTGTAATACCGTTGGTATTTTGCTTTGGAAGTAAGAATTAATGTTTTGCCAAGGAAAATCTCACAAGCGTACTCTATGTGTAAATGCAGAACCTGACTGTTGTCCTTACTCAGGCAAAATTCCCCACTGACTTAGGGGACTGCAGATCAGGTACCCATTTTTCACCAAATCCCGATCAAGGATTTGAAGAATATCACAAGTTAGCAAATGTTCATACAGAGACAATTTACAGCCTTGAAGCAATTTCACATTATTTTGGTAGGTGTTTTTGAAGTTCTCAAACTGCACACAAGGCCAGCTGATGAAATAGATGCTTTCTGTAGCGGTACCTACCAGCTGTGATCACTGTCCCCTCAGTATCAACAGCTGTAACTCACATGTGTAAGTGTAGCATCTTCCAGCTCTGTATGTGAAAGTTGTGCTGTTAATGCTTGACCAGTTTCAAAGGCAAGGTAACTCTACAAGAAAACGTAACCTCCGACTTGTTTTTACACCAGTAATGATTTTTCAGTATGTTGTGTGCTTCTTTTCTGTTGGTTTTCATGCTACACAAAAAACACAAGCTGAAGAATTGTAATGTCTTGCAATGCAGAAAGCAATCTTGTTTTCAAAGTCCATACTGTTATAGCATAATTTAAATAGTGTATTTATCAATTTTAAATGTAATTTTGCTTTTCTAGTCTTTCGTATATGGGCACAATACTTTTTGTAAATTTTTTTTATTTAGTTGTCTTTCTGTCTCTTTTCTTTCTGATATTTGAAGATTTGAACTCTATGGATTTTCATGGTACTCTTCTGATCATGTCTTCATAGTGGTAAAAAGTCTGTATTTTTGTATGTAGGGGAAATGGTAGTTTTCTAACACTTACCTTGATCAATATAGTATGGAATCATTTGTGAAGGACTTCCTGTTTAATAAATGGACATATTAAAGTACTAAAACATTGTCTTCGTCTGTAAAGACAACATACAAAGTCAGTATACCAAGTTGTTGTGGTTGATTAGTTGATAATCCAGTAAGTGCAGCTGCTAAATGCACTTCCTATGCAAGAAAACGGCATAGGGGTTCAACACCAAACAAACCAACCCTGTCTGAGTTTTTCTGTGACTGTGTCTCTGACGAGACAAACTTCACAGATGCCGGAGTTAATGAAAAACCATACATAAGCAGTCCTTGATGAGAGGTTATATGTAGCAGAAAGCACATGGAACCGCTTTATTGCTAAAGCGGTTGTGGTGGGATTGCTCTTGTGGAGGTTTCTCCATCTGGTATGCTGTAATGGGCCGAAATGCTGTTACCTTGTGGTTTGCACCATCACATTCTGGACTGAAAAGGAATTTTGGGGCTGAAATGCCAGAGTGAGTGGGTAATGCTTGGCCACCTCATGGGCTGTAGGTTGCAAGTCCTACCTTGATGCAGTGGGGACTTTTGATATCCAGGTGCTTTAGGTGCAAGGTGAAAGCACTGAGTTAATAAGGGTAAGAACTGAGGAAACGCACACATGGTTGAATGAGTGTTGTGGAAAGATTTGGGAATATTGATGATGCTCTTAAAACACCGCTTAGGGATAACGTGCATGTGGGGAGGTGGACAAATGCGGTACAGTTGAGCTTCTAAGGAAGGATTCACTAAGGAGGGTCATGTGCTTGTACAGCTTTTCTGCTAGAAGATGGGCCAGTCCATTTTGCCCATGTGGGGTTGTCAGCAGTGGTAAATTCTAATCTGTTGTGGTGTTGTATCCATTGGACCTGCTTAGAGATCAGGCCTTAATGAAACTGATGGTCTTTAAGAAAATGAAGAGTTGAAGTGCTGGACTTAATGCTGTATTGCTTCTGATGTCATTATCCATGGTGTTCCTTGGTCTAAGAGAAGCTTTGTCAGGTGTTGGATTAAAAAAAAAAGTTTATTCTGGCTTAACTTTTAAATACTGAATCTTCCTTCAGTCTCCTGGGAAGACTATAACTGATTTCTTTCTTAATGGATCAGGCTAACAAAATGCATCACAAATAAAATAAAAGCACAGGTATTACTTGGCCAAAATTAACATTGGAATCACTGTTTTCTTTTTCAAGGAAATAGATTGAAAAATGGATTTAAAAACCCTTATGTTTTCTGGGTAGCATTGTTTTACCTTCTGACCTGGAAGTTTTATAAAACGTTCAGAGTACTCTGAATTCTTCCAGTAAAGGAGGAATCTGTGTTGCAGTGAGGGTGTTTTGATGCAGTCATGTTTACTTAGAAGGAAATCAAGAGATGGTGTCTCCATCCTGACTTTTAAACCAATACTTCATGCAGGAAGCTGTCTCAAGCATCTTGTAGTAAGATTCACATTCTCAGTGCCTATCTAAACTTATTGTGCTTCCTTGATGTATTCTCCCTCCCTTTCTCTCTCCATGCTCAGAAAAGGATTAAAGGATGGTTAGGTGGAGCTTCTTCACACATAACGTAAAAATACAAGGCGATACGTATCTTACATTTGCTCTTTGGGGGCAGTTTGTATCCTAGTCTTTGGAATGAAGCCTCTTCATTTTATTATTTTTAATCTCTTAAGAGCTTGGTTACAAGCTGCCTGCTATGAGGTTTAGCTCAGCCTAGTAGCAGTATGTATGTTTTCTCATTTATGTATGCATTTTAGAAGTACAGGTGTCAGAAACATGCACTGTTAGTGTTTGGTTACAAGTACACGCTCACTTAATGATACAGGCTGCTGGTCTCCTAGCAGGGGAGGATGCGGCTATAAAATTCAGGCTTAGAGATTTGCACAGTGAACACTTCCCAGAAGCATAATGAATGAAAAACATCTGCTTGCTATGCAGAGCATTAAATTGTCTTCTGCTTTCCAACACACTAGGCTGGTGGAAGCATTCTTCTCAAATACCACATAGGCTGAGATACACCACTCTTCACTTGGTATCTTGGAAATTACTTTGTCAGTTGGAAATTTAAGACTTACAGAACTTTGAACAATATCGGGTGAAAAGCGAAATGAAGTGGAGTAATGAACAAAGTGTTAAAAGGACACTTGAGCCTCTTATTTCAGTGAGAAGCTAAAAAGGCTGCTTGGAAAGGTCTTTCGAATTCCTTAACATCCCCTGTCCAAAATCACCACACAACAATGAAGAAATCTTCCACAGATAAGTATAAAAGCTTGTTGATAGGAGAAGGTGGGAGAAGGAGGGAGGGGAGACCTTCCAGCAGTGTGAGAGCTGTACGAAGCCATTCATCTGTGATGCCAGCCGATTGTTTTTTCCTTCCTGTTAGTGGCTTTCATTCACAGTGTTGATATCGTAGGACTTCTTGCGTTGTTTCTACAGATTTGTTCCACACTTGGTATTGGAAACTGTCATCGCTCCCTAGGTTTGCCTACTGCTGAGCGCTGTTCAACAAGCACAGGAATTCAAAATGGGAATAGTTGCGCTCTGGTTGTGATGAAGGCATGTATTAGCCTGTACGGGTTTTGGAAACGGCTCCTGTTTTGAACAAGAATGTATTGTGAGCAAAAAGAGACGCTGAAAAAATGAGAGAGATTATGACCCTGCTGGTACACCGAAATAAGAACTTCAGTAAGGCTTCCATGCTGCAGGTGTAATGTTACGCTTGTGTCACAAATCCTGAATTACAGAGAAACCAGTGCTTCCACTGTTTTGATCTTGTCAGTTGAGGAAAAACAAGCAAGCAAGCAAACAAATAAAAAAGCCAAAAAACCAAGCAGACTTTTCCTCTGCCCTACACAGGACCCTGAGCTTTGTGCCATATTGCTGGCAGGAGATGAATAAAAGATTGGGTCGGCCCTCCCTACCCCACCAATCAGAACTGGCTTTAAAGTAATCATTTTTAATTGAATTATTTTTTTCTGAAATGATATTCGTAAAATACAGAAGCACATTTTATTTCAATCATGGGAACAGATCTTTTTAAATACAAGGCTGGAATCTTACACAAGTGCTTGACCCTGGGAGCAAACTGCTTAGAAATAAATGAAATCATCAAATACTTGGATGCTAATAATGAAATTCTCTGGACAGGCAATTCATTGCATGCCTGCTAAAATAGTCCTGAGGCAACTAATGAGCGATTTTGTTTGCCTCTTCTGTTGATTTTAGGAGCATTCCAACATGAAAAAATTACTGGAAAACCTTAGCAGGTTTCAGGTTATAACATATCTGTGAGGGGTAAACCCAAAGGGGATTGCTGTTAACAATGTTTTTAGTTGCCAAGTAGGGGCACTGTATCTCCAATGTCTACTAAATATGCTAAAACCAATTCTTGGTTAAATTCTTTCATGCTTCTGCGCTGAAGATGCAGTTTCTCCTTGCAAGACGTGTAAGCGTGAGTGATTGGTCTCCAGTGCTGGCTCTGTGCTACTGTCACCTCCCCAGCACACGGTGTCCTTCCGGACGGGGTGTCTTGAAACACCATTACTCTCGCTGGTCAGAGGCAAGGCAGTAAAACCAGATCTTAAAATAAGTAAAGACATCCAGCGCTTCTATTAAAAGAGGTTTAATCCAGCATGGTTTCTAAATATTAACCATGTACTAGTTTCCAGCTGTGACATGCAGTACATTTTTTTTAATTAAAAACAAAAGAGAAATACAAAACAATTGAATATAAAAATGAGCCCAGGTCCCCTGACATCACAGTACATGCCAGTAAAATATGACAATAGAAAAGAAAGAAATGTGGAATTTCATACCGGAAAAGGTCCAAAGAACTCTTTCTCATAAAAGCAAAGATTATTTGTCACACTTGGAAGCAACCATTTGTTTTGCTTTTATTCAGTGGTTTGGAAGCAGGAGATGTAGGAGCTGCCTGTTAGACAACTCCGAATCTGGCCCGTACCTTCCCAAGCACCTGCTCGCTGTTAGGCTCTGTGTTTCTGCCCGTCAGCAGCCAGCTGCTAGCAGGGAATTGGAACCCAAGCGGCAATTTTGTTCCAAAGGAAATCTGCCTTTATTGTTTTATCCCTGTTTTTAATTTACTCTGTTAGTACCATCTGCTCTCATTTTAATTACTTTTTGTTAAGGCCACCTGTTCTGGTACTGTATTAATTTTTTAAAAATGTATATACAGTTTCTTTGAAATAGACCTATCTGATGCCATATATAAGGAACATGCCATGCTTTTTCCAAGCAGTATGCATTTATAGGTGGACACAAATATTTCAAGGCAGGTTGTGCTACCCATGAAAACACCTTGTAAATTCAGAAGGCTTTTCCCCCAGAACAGACCACAAGATTAATCATGTCCTTCCGAGAGGGGGAGAAGAAAAAAAAAAAAAACAACCAACAAACCAACCCCTGCCCCCCCAAACAAAAGACACGCACACGCACCAAAAAAAGGGGTCTGGGAAAATGAATTTCATTGCAGACATTCTTTAGTTTGGAGGTTGGGGTTTTTTTGCCTTTTCACAGTGGGAAGGATATATTGCCCTCCTGGGGCCCAGGTATCCTGAGTTTTACAGCAACAGTCGTCTGTTTTGCGAACCCAGCGGACTAAGTCCAGCGCTACTTCTCATGGGAGGACCAGTGTTCGCAACACAGAGCATGAGATCAGACAGTGGTATCTTGCACGCAAGTATTTTCAGGCTTCAATAGGCAGATAATGTTGGATGGTATCTGGCCAGCCTTCCTTACCCGTATGTGCAAACACGTACAAGGGCTTCCATGCAAATGGTAGGAAGGGGTCAGTAAGACAATGCCTCATCTGTTCTACCTCTTCCCTGTGGTGAAATTGCAGAAGACCCCATCTTCTTGTGGTGATTGACCCCATCCAAGCAGCTTAAAAAAGTGATACTGAATATTTGATGAGCCAGCTATCCTGCGGCACAATTATACTCTGAGGTTTGTTCTTGCTGCAGATTTCCAGTTGTCACTTGTCGCAGATAGGTACTAGATATGAATGTATTGAAACCAACATGTTAACTATAATCTATGCCTTCAGTGCTTGAGATAGTGGAATATTCAGACTTCAGATAAGAGACACTGTTAGTTAATCAAGAAAAATACAAATAAAGTAGAGGCGTTCTGAGCCTCTCTTCTTTGGCACAGCAAGAAGTATAAAAGCTATAAGTGTTAAAGATTTGGAATTAAGAAAGCGTATTAAAAGCTCCGCTTATGCGTTTAAAATACTATGTTCCCGTTTACTCAGGACATTGCAGTGCTGAGTAAGGAGGGGCAACGGAGAATTGAGATGTGTTGTTTCGATACGGACCTCTGGCAGGTTGAACTACTGTAAAATCTGTAGTTCTGAATGACTGTCTTAATGGCATTGGGAATAGGCTCCTTTTCCACATCACTGCCCTGTCTGTGCTTTGGCGATTCCATAAACAGTGAGGTGGAAAGAGGATACCGAGGCTGAAGTAAGGGAGATAATTCAGTTGGCAGTGCATTCAGCAAAGTGCTTGATCATCTTCCCTTCACACTCGGTTGGTGTTCAGTTCTTCAGTCCGAGTCAGAATCTGAGTCCTCATCTGAAATTTAAAACAAGGAACAATAGAGAAAATGAAACCTGGAAATCTCCACGTCAGCTTTAGCTCTTGCTGGGAGAGATACGCTGCTCTTCAGCAGGTGTCTGCTTCAAAGGACGTGCCATATTTAGGAAAACGCTTGCAAGATGACAGTTCTAACATGCTGGAGCTTTAAATGGTGTTTCAAAGGACTTGAGAAATGCTGCTGAGAGGCACTTAGACCACTACAACATAGATAACTGTTCAGATGAAAGAAGTTGCAGAGAGATGATTGTTAGCATGACCACCAAGAGGAAGTCTGCTGAAGACATGCTTCCTGTACTACAGTATTGCTGTTTGCTGTGGGTCATGGTTACGCACTGCTAGTTAAACGTATCTGAAAACCAGAAGCTTTAAGACGTTAAGAAATCCTGATAGGTACATCTTGCCCAAGCTCGAGACTCGGCTTGCAAGGAAGCAGGGGATTTCAGGCCTCAGCAGTTGAGCTACAGCATGAATGTGAGTTTGGTGCTGGAGGAGCAGTACTGCAGGGCAGAGCCCTTCTTGCACCATCAAATCATTGACAAAAAGCTGCGTGACTGCATATTTGTAAGTTTATATATTTCTCTCTCCATCTCCAGGGAAATTAGATCTAATCTTTGGCCTAATTTCATACCCTTGTCACCTGATCTTCTTCTGAGGTTAGTTCAGTTTGCAGGGACAAACAGTTTTTAGTCTAACAGTCCGTTTCCTACAATCTGTTCCTTTAATTCTGCTTTTCTTTGTCTCTCTTTTTGGCCTAAAGCTTGCAAAACATTTCACAGTCTACTAAAATACCTAGAAAAGACTGTCAGCATTACTATATACCTTCTAGGTTTCTGTACATGTGTTGGGTGTCTGTTCTTGAGCGTTTTTGCGGGTTTTGGTTTTAAGTGGGGTGTTTTTTGGTGTTTGGGAATTTTTTGTTTAAGTGTGGAGCAGTCTTTTTCATCTGTGTGGGTGCAACAAGTAGTATCACAGGGGCATGATGCCTGGTTTTGGCTCCTGGCTACTGCAAAATAGCTACCTGTGTCCCCCTTTTTATCTTTGTCTAAGTGGATCTGTCTGATTTGAGGTAGACTGTTCCTCCTGTATTGGAAAGAAATGTGGTAACACTCTTGTTAATTTTATGCTGTGTGGCCCTTGGATTTCAAGGCCATTTGCCCACAGATGGTCAAAGCTCGACTCTGAAAAAGAGGTAATCATAATAAAGAGATGATAAAGAGAAAAGCGCTATTGGATATAAAAGACTGTGGACTAATTGATGCTAATCATTAAGTTATCCAAAAAAGGTAGATCTTTATTTTTAAAGGTAGACAACTTGATGGGAGGAAAAAAGTCTGTGCTGCGCAATAATTTCTGTAATTGGATTTGGGGCCTTTCAAAGTTAGATGATGCAAAACTCTGAGAAACTTCACATTCCTGGCTTGCTACTTATCTTCATAAATCAGTGAAATTCCAGTTGTTGTATTTTAAGATTATGCAGCTTCATAATTCAGCACAGTTGCGGCATACGAAAGCAAGGTAGCCAACAATAGAAACTGTTACTACTGAGTGCTTTTGCTCCCCTGTGAAGGGTGAAATGGAGAAGAAAATCTCACGTTACATGCCCATTTAACCAAAACAGGGAATTTTACCTACCTTCTGACTTGCGCCCTTCAGGGGCATCAGCACTGCCTTGCTTGAGAGAAGTAACCAGGTCATTGAAGGTTATGTAGAAATCAATGGCATACACTATCGTGGCTTTAAATCCAAACACCTAAAATGGAAAAATAATGCTCTCTTTAACAACAGTTCATGTCCATCAATGACAAACCAAAATAAGCCTGACTGACACAAGAAAAATCCTTAAGGAAAACTTGAGCTTGAATTTTTTGGTCTGTACCTTTCTAAAAAGACGGGGAAGGGAAATGTCTCGTGACCCACTGGCATCAACTAAATTACAGCTAATTTGGGACCCTGAGTAGTGATCCCTGCAGTTGCTCTATCAGATGTGTCCGTAGCCCTTTCCCAGGCTCCATCCGCCTCTGGCTCTGGGCGCGTTCTGAGCATCAGCGTTGCCCTGTGCCAGGGGCTACAGAACGTAACCTGCACCTCCACCATCCCGAGGCATCTCTTGCCACCAAGAAATCGCCTCGATTTCTCGGGAAATTATTTTTTACTGGTTTGCAAGGAGATGTGTCTATTGCAGAGTGAACGAGGTGGAGATAAAATGATTCTGGCGTTACCTATTTGGTGCCAAAGAAGCAGCAGTGTGGCAAGACTAGGCTGTTTTTCAGGCCGAGAAGCTAGGGTAAATGCTATGTTGCGTTGCTCCACGTCTAAACGGAGTGACAAAGATTAAAACAAGGTCTTTGTTTTGAAGTCGTGTATGACTTGGGATGGTTTGGTGGGGGTTGCTGGCTAACACTACTGGGTGGCGTTCTTCCCTATCTTTTAAAATTATTATGCAGATTTTATTTATGTTGCATACATGATTGATACTTGGAGTCAAGTTGCAGATGGAGAGGCTGTATCCTATTTCTGAACACAAAATGCTGACAGCAAAGGCTCTCTCCTGGGCAGTCCGTATACTGGGGGGTAAAATGACACTGCTCTTGTTTCAACTCAACCAAGTAAAATTAAGCAGTAGAAGCAGGAGGTTGAAATGACTTAATTTAGGCTGTCCTTAGTAGTTACAGGTTTGATTTCTTTTTTTTATTATTATTATTATTCCCTCCACTCAAGGATCTTGATGGTCTTTCTAGGAACAGAGAAGTTTATATTCCCTGTACAGCTCGTGAAATTAAAAAGCAGAATAGTTGCCTTCCCTAAGTGGTACAGTTAACATTAGGCAGCACTGTTAGGATGAAAAAACTATTAATTGATTCAAAACCTGTTTTTCTAAATAAGCGACCATTTCTTTCTTGCTTTAGGCAAATGTAATTCTCAGGTAGTTAACTGAAGAAACTTCTGCTACTTGCAATGGGGTCAAAATTGAATTGTTTCTAAAGTATGTCCATATGTAGTTCACCAAAATACCTAAGTGGAAAGCTCACGTCTACTTACTCCTGCTGCTTTAGATGCTCCGTCTTTGTATTTTGAGACAGCAGCAATTGAAATGGCAAAGTAAATAATGGCAGCAGTGATGCACCGCAAGAAATCCTGTAAAATAAGCAATGTTGCATTCTCAGATTAGTCACATAATTCCAACATACAAACTCCTCTAAAAATTTTTTCAGAAATTACCATTAAAAACCTTTGTTGTTGCGTCAGTGGACTTGCCTGATGCTGGAGTGTGACTACAGCCTGGTATTTTGTAGCTGATGAATTGCTCATCTGGGAAATATTTTTAAATGCGAGATGACCAGAATCTTGGCATTAGCTTCTGTTCTTACAGATGTTGGTATAAATCCTACTTTTAACATGCGTATGTCAGGCAGACCTCTCTTCAGGCTGAGAAGGGCTATCTTTCCGTGACGTTTAACTTGGAGCGCAGCAAGGGCTAATGGAAGAATCATTTGAAATGCCTTA
This sequence comes from Pelecanus crispus, assembly GCF_030463565.1. Classification (NCBI taxonomy): domain Eukaryota; kingdom Metazoa; phylum Chordata; class Aves; order Pelecaniformes; family Pelecanidae; genus Pelecanus; species Pelecanus crispus. Next base: position 38,358,480 of record NC_134650.1, read on the forward strand.
AAAAAAGTCTCATCTTTCAGCAGAACTCCTGCAGTACCAAAGGCTCTGGAGCAGCGTACCAGTTCCCGTGGGGAACAGGCGTGTGCTTGTTTCTATACAGAAGTAGGCCAGTCTGTAGGAACTCCTCATTTAGGAACTAAACACTTTGTTTAGTGTTTAAAACTATGATTTCTACTTAGTATGTACAGCTGTAACTCCAGCAGCCAGCCCGAAGTGAACATACCCATTGCTGTCATTGAAATACGTGCTTCTGTGGCTGAGACTGTAGCGCTGCAGGGCAGGGGCCGTGCCCTGTAATACCAGCAGTGATGTGCTGGAGCGACTGCGTCTCTGAGCTGTATATTAAATAAAGAGCTGTGATTCCCAGGGCATGTGTAAATCACGCGAGCTGGGATAATGGTATCTTGATCTCTGTTCACAATTAGATCTTCTGCCTTTGTGGAGCAGATGGATGAATAAGATACTGTCTCAAAACACAAATCCTACAAGAAACTTGACTCCTCTGAAATCAGGATGAGGTCAATTATCTGCGTTCTGCGGCTGGAGTATATTATGGTAATGGACATAATAAACATACAAGTGCTTTTTTTGTCTTAGTTCTGGAATCAGATGCATGTAGAAAACAGGAAAACGATGGAACTGAGATTATCATCTGAAAACCATGCACGCTGCCATAGTCAAAGTCACTGCTATTGTTTTTCCCACCAGTGGCCTTAATAATGTTATTTTTATACATTGAGGGTTCTCATTCAGATCCCACTATGACGAACTATTGCAAAACTGCACCAAAAGAGAACCCAAATCGATCGGATTAGCATTTTTTTTGAAGTATTTGTACGGCTACACAAATGCTGGCTGCCCAACGCATGTCTGAAGCAAGAGAGACATCCCGCGGCCAGCGCGCGGTAATCGCCTGCAGCGCGGGCCTGCCAGCTGCCGGTGAACAGCCGGTGCCTGCCTTTGGGTGAACGAGCATCTGCCGGCAAGATTGCAGGGCTTCCCCCGTAACAAAAGCAGCTGTCAGTTTGTTTGCATGTGAGTATGACTCTGCATCTCAACAGCACTCACCTGAGAATTTTAAAACATTTCAGTAAAGTATATGCATTACTACAGAGCATACCTCAGCCTCCCCACGATATTTAGGAGACCCCAGCAGTGGTCAGACTTAGGCTGACGTTGCCTGCTTCTGAAGATCCAGCCCTAAGCCATTTGCCTGGAATCGGGCATAAATTCTGTGCTTTAACAAAATCGTGCTTTGTGTCAGCACCAAGAAAGCTCTACGGTATGTAGCACAGCAGAGTTTGCAGAGTGCTTTGGGACCTTTTGAGTCAGAAGCAATATGGACAGGTTTCTAATAAGGGGGTGAAGCTGTTAACAGTCAGCCTAAACTCCCATATAGTCCCTTCTACTCATTTTATACTGTACAATTAAATCTGTGGGTTTTTATATTGCACATTTCACTTACCGTCAAAGGCCAGCAGGGTCCTTTCAACTTCTCATTAATTTTGGTGGCGTAGGCGAAAAAAAGAAACAGTGCCAGCAGAAACTCTAAGAGTGGTGCCACCATGAAAGAGGCAGCTAGAGATGCAATATAGCAGATGAAGATGATAAATGACAGCACCTAGTGTAAAGGGAAAACACCAGTTATTCGCATGGAATAGCAGAGCCTCAGGCAACTGAGCAGCTTTGAAGCGTTATTCTCCCTGCGTATTTCTGTCAGTGCTGCTGGTCATGGCATATCTTGCTTCCTATTTTTTTTTTTCCTTGGGCCAAATGAATTTTCTTGTTTAGCATGGAATAAATCTAAAGTAATGGCATTTATTTCAATGCATGTGAAATCGACTTTCTGGAGAGCTTGGTGGATTTGCACCTCTCCGAGTCAGTAATTTGCTCTGGATTGTAAACAGTTCTGACAACATAATTCTGAGAATAGTGGGGCATTGCCAAGCAAACAGAGTTTTAAGCTTTCAACCGTGACGGTTCTCATTTGAAACCCAAATCATTGCTCAGATAGCTCAAAGTAACTCAGCATTTATAATCTTCTTAGAGTTGAAAGAAAAAAGTCTACTGTTGATGGACAGAAAAGAGCTAAGAATTTATTGTTCTGTGATTTCTGGAAGTCTCTGGTTCTAATTTTCCAGTGTAGACAGCTGTGTTAGAGAGTATTGGATAGATAACTCCCACAGATTCGTTTTATCTCCATGATGTTTCTTAACTCTACAAAATAATAAAAATGGCATTTGTTTTCCCATTCAATTAAAATACCGTTAGAATATAGTTTATGGCTCAAAATAGAAAGTTTCACAATGGGGAAAATGGCTAAAGACAATGCATTTTCACCTAAACCAGACAGTACCAAAGTGCCGTGCTACACTTCTGGACTTTCAGTTACTGTATTTGTGAAAGTGGGCGGTGAGGGAACCGTGGAGAAACTTAAAATTTTCAAGTGATGCACTACACCTCCAAGAAGAGGCTCCAGCCCTACTGCTCTACTGCCTCACGTGGCAACTGGCTGCTGTTTTCTTGAAATTAGCTTAAAATAAAAAAAAGTAGCTAGCGTACTGAATAAAACACTTTCTGCAAGTGTGAGTATTATGTGCTAGTTTACACCTGAGCTGCTCTATTCAGCCTTTCTTCTTGGAGACAAATCTCTGCCGTAGCAATGCTCAGAGATGCTTGTGGTCAACGTAGCAGTAGGTACTGTTTGAGCATTAGATTACAAAGATTTTTTTGAACTTCTAAATTTAAAATTGGGACAGTGACGTTCTCACTCATATAATACTGAAAGTAGATGTATTGTTTCCCCCCAGATGGCACATCTGAAGGCAGATGTGGCTTCTTGAAAAGCAGAAGTGTTTGGACTGTGACAATCGATGAATTTGCCTCATTAAATTTCAGATCTATGGATTTCTTTGCTGCTGTGTGTTTCTGGGGACCACCTGTACCTCAAAAAAATCATTTATTATATTTGAACGATAAGGTTCCTGTGATTAATTATTAATTAATCCTATGAGAGGTCAGTCAACCCTCAAATACATGTATCAAAAGAGTCCATTTAGGTTTAGGGGGGCAACTAAGCAGTTCAATCCTGTTGAAATTACTGCTTAATTTAATGAACTAACAAGCCTTTACTCTAAGCCTGGTTTTTGGGGAAAGCAGTCAGTTCTTGACCAGGATGCTAATAACTGCAGTATATTGTTCGGAACCATTAGGACTGAGTGGTGAAGTTAGAGAGGATGTGACATTTTTAGTAAGATACTGTATTTATCTTAAAATGCCTACGCAATGTTCTCATTTCATTGGGTGGTAAGAAATTTATCTGGTATAATATATAGAGTTCACTTCTGCATTGAGGCCTGTTACCTGTTAATATTTATCCTATTTGTTGTTATTTATCCTATTATTATTTGCTTACTGCTTACATAGCCTCTTTGCAGGTTTTTCTAGAGTTTTCATATAGCGGAGGGAACTCATTCAATGAATCTTATCCTTAACGTGGTATTTTGTTTCTGTAAAAGAAAAGTGATATGTACTGTTTGAAGAAAAGTGGATGTAACAGAAACTGAAAACTGCTAAGAGGAGAGAGGACTTCTTCCTCCTTCCTGTCACACCACCTATTCCCTTCGCACCCCCACAGAATAAAACCAGAAAGGACTGGACTTTAACTTTGTCAATCTGCTTCATTCGCATTTGTGGAACATAATTTAGACATGGTTTCATGTTTCCTTGGTTTAAAAAGAAATTGCCATGTAGCCAGGACATTTTTTCTTTCTTGTTCTGGTGTTTAAAAAAAAACCTCTTCCTTTTCCTGGCTAAAGGAAAGTGTGTGATAACAGATGTTCAGAGAGAGAAGTACGCAAGGACGAACAGCAGCAGGGAGGAGGCACGTTCAGGATAGGTCCCATCAAACAACGCCCCTTCAAGAGCACACCGTTAGACCTGAACTAAACTTGGTAGATCTCTTATGAGAGAATTAAATGCAGGGTTAAATAATGCATCATACTACAGCAGCGAGGGGAGGTAGAGAGGCAAATTTCAGATGTGTAAGTTGATGATGCACAGCAGAGATTGCTTTCATCTCGATTGTTTGACACAGCGACTCCCGCGCTCTGTCTGCCTTTATACAGAGAAAAAGTTTTTCTGTCAGAAGCGTTAACTGTTACGTGAAACGAAGAACCTTTGTGCTCTCTTAAGATCAGCCTTATGGTAATTTCCATAATTTAAGGTTCCTGCTGTCTTCCCCTCACCCCGATGGCACTGATAGTCCTGCAGTGGTTTGAAACATATCGCAGTGCCTGAGACCCTGCTGTAACACAGCTCAGGACGCAAACAGAAACTTGTTTTGTGGCAAGCGCACACCAAGGGGCTCCTGCTCCAGTGTGCTGGTGTGCCGGCGGGACTCCTGCTTGGGCGCAAGGTAAGCTGCTGTAGAGACAAAAGGATCAGTCTGAGCATTTCAGCTTTCTAATTTGGTCTGATCCGGAGAAGCTGGCATCTGGGGAAATACTAGTTGTCCACTTTAAACTCTAGTTAACAGGCCAGTTAGTTGCTCAAACCAACCCCTCGGTTCTTGGCAGGATCACAGCAGTCTCCTGCTGCCTGTTCCTCAGCCCTGATGAACAGTAATTGTGCTCTCGCCATCACCACCTCCTTGGGGGGTGGGCTTGAGTCCAGCCCGTCCCCGCGCTGCACTCCTGACTCTGCTTGTCAGCATCCTGTTGTGCAGGGAAAGAGCACTCAAGGCCATGCTTAAAAAAAAAACCACCCTTGATTTGCAAGAAGTCCCTTGATTTCAATGGATTATTGATGATAATAGTAAAAGGGAAAGAATCTGACATGAAGTGTGATAATTGCTCTCCAATTAAGCATCATTCCTCGGTTTGGAGGCATTCAGAGACTGAAAAGGCCAAGGAAGATTTTGGGTGAAATACACACCTATAAAAGAGGGGACCAGGTTTTGAGAATGAAGGTTTGAAAGACAGTATTTTTAGATGCTACGGTCTTCCTTGAGGCAAGGCTGGAAGGGGAGGCAGGCAGACGTTAGAAAGAGCAAGGGAAACAAAAGGAAGGAGGTGCTGAAGGCTCTTGTCAGGTGACAGCTGCAGTGCTACAGCTTATTCTTTGCTTTGCTTTTTTCTGTCCGCCTGGTGGCTACATTGCAGCCCAGACATGGATTTTAATGCCAGATCTACTTGGTAACTCGGGGACAGCCCTGTGTAATACAAGAGCCCACAAAGCTGTCAGCTTTTGACAACATTTCTCATTTCTCTCTGTTTAGAGCTCATTTCCCCTTCTGGCAGGTGGAGTGCACGGACTCCCTCAGCAGTATTAGTTATTATCTATTACTATCTTTTCTGAATTATAAAAGAGAGTAGGTATCTTGTTATCTTGTCTGACCATTTAATTGCAGTGCTATTAACTGAAGCATCTCATGTCATCTAAAAAGTTGGTAATTTAAAAAATATACCTCTCCTCCCACAGTACAAACATTGATGTGCCAGTCTGTACCCAGAAATAATGAACACCTACTTACTTTTCCAGATTTCAAGTCGCTGAGACAAGCATCTGGCAAACTGAAAGTTGCTCTAAAAATGACAAACTCAAAAGCAACCTTCAGAATATAGCCCGACCCCTCTAAGACCGTCAGATGATCCACTGCACATCACACTTGCTCTGCACCTTTTTTTCTGAAGCTGTGTTTAAAAGTGATTTCAGAGAAAGGTCAAGCAATGGGATCTTTATCTATGGTAAAAAAATACTAGAGAGGAGGTGTGTGAGGCTCAATGCAGTTGCAAGTTCATTTCTAGCACTTTCAGAGTCAGAAAGCACTACTGCTTCTCGGAGAAAAAAAAATGGAGCGTTTTGTCAGTTTTGTCCGCTTGTATTTACACAGGGAGGTTCTTTTTCCTTTGGGATTATGTCCTTGGCATTGACAGCAGGTAGGACTCCGAGTTGTTCTGTGCTGCTGTTGAAAGGTTAGTGTGATTGTTGCCAGCTTCACTGTGGAGCAGTATGTGGATGCAGAAAGCTCTAGTGCAGCAAAGAACAGAGCGGGATCCTTTCATAGTCTGGCAGTGGTAAGATGATAAAAAATCCTGGCAAAAAAGAGGCCAGATTCTTCATTCAGCACCTTTTTTGTGGGAATGGGAGTGCACATAAAAGAGAAAGAACTATTACATATTACTTTTTCTTTTTTAAAGGAACTTCTCTGGTATTGCATTTCAAGAAGTAAGTTTCTCCCGTGTAATTATTACTCAATATTGTGTTGCTGAGCTGCTTAAATTGGCCAGGCATTATGAGGTTATACTTTATCATATAACCAGCTTGCAGTTTAAGGTATAGAAAATAAGTAGTTACAGTGGTCTGAAAGCACTGTGCTGCATACGGGAGGGAGGACTGCTGAAGTGCTGAGGTCCCGGCAGAGCGCGCAGGCGTCTGCATCCTCGGTGCCGGGAGCACGGCCCCGCTGCAGCCCGGCGGGGATGCCCAGCAGATGCCGCGGATGCCAGGAAGCAGCTGACAGCATTGCACGCTACTACACGCACCCCGGTGCCCTCTGCTCTCTGCTCCGTGCGGCCAAATGCCCGTTCCTCATTTCCCCTCCACAGAAAAGAACAGGTTCGCTGAAACAGTTTTAAAAGTGGCTAGTGGCGATCTCTTTTGGACAAGAGTCTGTTTTCTTGTTGTTTATTGGCAGAGAGAGAAAGCAGATCACTTGGTGGCCTCTGCTACTCTGTTCCTTCTCTGTCGTACTTGTCAGGGAGGTGAAGTTCTTGGTTCCCCCAGAAATAGCTGCAAGGGTCACCTTCGGGCAACAGACCCAGAGAGGGGCACAGGGCTCATCTTCGAAGGCGGCTTTACACAGAGCAGCTGGAAGTTTCAGTTATGAAGGTCAGCTCAGAGAAGACTGAAAAGACAGAAGACAGGAAAAGAGGAGAAAAACGGGCACAGTGATTTCTACATCCTTTCTGTTGCCACAAAGGTGGCACAGCCTTATATAGGACAACCTTACATATTCATACTATATTTTTATTAAAAAAAAAAAAATGTAGTGCCACTGCATACTGGCTTCAGGGGACTAAGGAGACGCCAATTAAAGCGGTCACCAGGACAAACACAAAAGCTTGACTGAAATAGCTGGGGTGAGCAGCAGAATGTGTAAATGTGGATCTTGCCTGGACAAGCTCTGGTGGCAGGAATGGGAATGGCTGTTAAATGGTTCCAACACAGGACAGAGGGAACTGAAAAATGCATCTCTTAAGGGGAGAAAAGAGCATGGATGAGATGTTGACCTTCAAGATAGCAACCCGAGTATTTAGGAAAAATGAGTTGAAGAGAAGATGACTGTTAAAATATACAGAAGAAATAATGGTATGGGGAGAAAATAGAAAGGAAAAAAGAGAAAAAAATTAACTTGGCAGATAAGGAATGGTGATTAGAAAGTGGAGGCACAAGACAGTGAGAATAAATAGGATCAGGAGAGACAGCAAAGCTTACACATGTACTTGACATTACTGCTTCTTTGTGGCTGTGTAGCTATCCCAGGTGGAATAAAAAATTACTAAGGCAGGAGGATCAAAAGGAAAAGGAGCAGGGGGAACACAGACGTCTTCCTTCTCTGAACAAAATTTGAGATTATAATCAAGCTTCTAGCAGTAATCGGCTTCATCACCAGCCTAACTTGTTCTAGAGGAAGCACCAGAATGCCCAGACCTGATAGCCCACAGCGCAGTTTAAATGCCGACATGAAAATTATACCTGAACATTGTAAAGGTCCATACTCACTTCATGTGAAAACGTGTGTAAGTATTATTTTTAAACCATGGCTAGAGCAGTTTCCTACAATGGGGACAAAGCAATCCTCGCTGGCAGCGCTGAGCTCCCACGGTCCCGGTGCAGCCCCCTGTGTGAGCTTCCCTGGGATGGCCCGAGCTGCGCTGCGGGCACCAGCGCTCCCAGCCGCCTCCAGCAGCGCCAGCGAAGGGAGCAGGCTGCAGTCAACGTGGCCGTGGCCTTAATTTCCAAAGTCTGAGTTGGTCTGCTATAACTCACGGCAGCTGAACCGATCATTTGCCAGCTACTTCTACTGGGCAAAACAAGACTTTTTAATGAGGTTACTTCCAGCAAGTACATAACCAGCAGTCACTGGGCTGAGGGAATTTGCTGAGCCAACTCCTGTTCCCTTTCTGCCACTGACCGAAAAGGAGAAGTGTAACCATCTACCCCAGTCAAGATACGTTTGCAAGTTGCTTCTTTGCTTTGTTGGTAATATATTTTTCAGTATATGGTGTTTTGCTTTTTTAATGTTGAAAAAACTGCCTTGGCGTTTCCTGTCGCTGAACAGAGAACTTCTGATCTACCTGCAGAGATGCCAGTATTTGCATCACTTGAAAGCTGAAGAAATGAAGCGTGTTTGTTGTGACTTGTCAAGCTGCTAAATAATAATGTGACAGCGATATTTGGTAACAATGAGAACCCCATTTTGTTCCTGAACAAAAGACACTATTCAAAATCTGTGTCCCATGGATATTATTTACATACATTTATGCAGAACCCAACCCCACCCCACGTTAGTATTGTGTCAAAGAGGAAAAAATCAAACATTCAAGACAAGAAATGCAAAGCTAAAGATGAAACACAGCTTTAAACTATGATAGATTTAACTTGGACTCATCTTCAATTATTTGGCACTGCATTTCTCTAATTGTATACAGACTGGATTTATTCTGTGTTGTCTTCAAGGATTTCTTCTGGCAAAGCTGAGACAACTGGAGAGAAACTAGTGCTGCCTCCCTTCTGCCAGGAAACGACATCCTAAGCACGTGGGCTGGCCTGCAAGGAGCACGCAGAAAGCTTTGCTGCAGCTTCGGCAGATGGGATTTTAGAGCTGCTTTCAGCCAGCCAAAGCCTCAGGAAGCCCTGAGTAGCCTTACAAAGGATAAATCCCTGTTGTGCCAAGACAGAGCAGTTTTTATTACTCCAAGGAGGCCTAATCAGTACTTCTCTATGACAACAAAAGGGTGAGTCTGATCCCATGACCAAAACAGTATTCCTCAAATATGTCATCATTCAGAGATGTTAAAAAGCCAGGCTGTCTGAACGTCGTAATTTACCGGCTGTAAGTTTGTTTAGGAAGTTCCAGTATATGTTACAGTATGTAACGAAAACACATGCCAAAGGAGCAAAGTTAGTTGGGCTTTGGTATCTTCTAGATGTGTGTTTTTGTTAGCTACAGGTGCTGTATGAGTGATGGGGGTACCTGGAATTTTCACAGCATTTTTGGTGGAGCTGACACAGCCTGTGGCCTGCTGCTACCCAGCCCGAGGCCCGTGTTCCCCACCACAGAGGTCATCCTCATCTCCTGAAGGAATGGTTCTCCTCCAAGCCAGCCGCGCACCTCCCGGCTGCTCCCCGTGCAGCCTGCCACGGGGCAGTGCCTGCAGCCTCCCAGATGCCCAGGGCCAGCAGAGAAAGGCTGGTCAGGGAGCTTGACGGCGCTGCCCGCTTGCCGCCCGTTCCTTCCCTTTCTGTTGCTTGAATTTCCTTGTTTCCTTCTCTGAGCTAGCACAGTGGATAGCCAGAGACACTTTACACAACCAAACAGCGCTCCATGTGCTTGGCTACTAGTTTGGGCTATCCTAATTTTTGACTACCTGCTGTCAAAGCTCCAGCTAAAATTACAGAGAACCTGGTGTTTAAATTTCTCATTATTTCTAGTATAAATGATGTTGAAAGTCTAATTTCAATCAACTAAATTCCTTTTAAATGTTAACTTTTGCTTGTCAAATACCTGCTGCCCATGGGGTAAGCTTTCTCTTTCCCTACCAGGCGGGTACCGTTTCATCTGTCAGGCTTTAAACCTTCAGAAGTAAAACACCAGAAAGTGTTACACCAAAAACCAAAGGCCTATCATTACCACCAGCCCAGATCTCAGAACTTGGACCTAAAGGAAAACTGGAGCGTATTTCTGGGGGAGCAATGCTTCCGTCGCCAGACTGAGCTCGTTCCTGGTGACTGTGATTTGGTACTTTCACAGCAAGCTAACTGGCTCCTGGTGACTGTGATTTGGTACTGTCACCGCTAACTGGCTCCTGGTGACTGTGATTTGGTATTGTCACCGTAAGCTAACTGGCTCCTGGTGACTGTGATTTGGTACTGTCACAGCTAACTGGCTCCTGGTGACTGTGATTTGGTACTGTCACAGCTAACTGGCTCCTGGTGACTGTGATTTGGTACTGTCACAGCTAACTGGCTCCTGGTGACTGTGATTTGGTACTGTCACCGTAAGCTAACTGGCTCCTGGTGACTGTGATTTGGTACTGTCACCGCTAACTGGCTCCTGGTGACTGTGATTTGGTACTGTCACAGCTAACTGGCTCCTGGTGACTGTGATTTGGTACTGTCACCGTAAGCTAACTGGCTCCTGGTGACTGTGATTTGGTACTGTCACCGCTAACTGGCTCCTGGTGACTGTGATTTGGTACTGTCACCGTAAGCTAACTGGCTCCTGGTGACTGTGATTTGGTACTGTCACCGCTAACTGGCTCCTGGTGACTGTGATTTGGTACTGTCACAGCTAACTGGCTCCTGGTGACTGTGATTTGGTACTGTCACCGTAAGCTAACTGGCTCCTGGTGACTGTGATTTGGTACTGTCACCGTAAGCTAACTGGCTCCTGGTGACTGTGATTTGGTACTGTCACCGTAAGCTAACTGGCTCCTGGTGACTGTGATTTGGTACTGTCACCGTAAGCTAACTGGCTCCTGGTGACTGTGATTTGGTACTGTCACCGTAAGCTAACTGGCTCCTGGTGACTGTGATTTGGTACTGTCACCGTAAGCTAACTGGCTCCTGGTGACTGTGATTTGGTACTGTCACCGTAAGCTAACTGGCTCCTGGTGACTGTGATTTGGTACTGTCACCGTAAGCTAACTGGCTCCTGGTGACTGTGATTTGGTACTGTCACCGTAAGCTAACTGGCTCCTGGTGACTGTGATTTGGTACTGTCACCGTAAGCTAACTGGCTCCTGGTGACTGTGATTTGGTACTGTCACCGTAAGCTAACTGGCTCCTGGTGACTGTGATTTGGTACTGTCACCGTAAGCTAACTGGCTCCTGGTGACTGTGATTTGGTACTGTCACCGTAAGCTAACTGGCTCCTGGTGACTGTGATTTGGTACTGTCACCGTAAGCTAACTGGCTCCTGGTGACTGTGATTTGGTACTGTCACCGTAAGCTAACTGGCTCCTGGTGACTGTGATTTGGTACTGTCACCGTAAGCTAACTGGCTCCTGGTGACTGTGATTTGGTACTGTCACCGCTAACTGGCTCCTGGTGACTGTGATTTGGTACTGTCACCGTAAGCTAACTGGCTCCTGGTGACTGTGATTTGGTACTGTCACCGTAAGCTAACTGGCTCCTGGTGACTGTGATTTGGTACTGTCACCGTAAGCTAACTGGCTCCTGGTGACTGTGATTTGGTACTGTCACCGTAAGCTAACTGGCTCCTGGTGACTGTGATTTGGTACTGTCACCGTAAGCTAACTGGCTCCGCAGCAGCGAGCCAGCGTGTCCCCTCTGGGGTCAGGGACAAACGCAGCTCGGAGAGCTCAGGACAGAAGCGGAGAGCTCGGGGTGCCCTGTGTAAGGCCGCACGGCATGAATTGATGAGCCAGGCCTTTCCTGACATACTCGGGACAAGCTTGTAAACCGCGCCTCCCCCGTGGCACCAGGAGATAGCCCAGAGCTGCTCAGCGGCGGTGAGCAGATTCGCACTGCAACTAGGTGAAAATGCAGTCAAAGCTGGTTTAGGTTACAGTGCAGTCAAAGCTGGTTTTAACTGAAAAGGGCACGCATAACGCGGTATTTCGGTTTCCTAAGGCGCTCTGCCTGAACACCGCTGAACTTTCAGCCCCGAAGGTTGCCCCGCATGAGGCGGGCTGCTGCCCCGCCTGCCCCCCTCACTGTGCTGCCCCCGGCCGCCATCACGCCGCAGGCGGACAGACGAGGGCACCCCCCCCCCCCCGCCCCCGCTCCGGAGCGCGGGGAGCCCGCTCCCGCCGCCCTAGCCCCGCAGGTACCCGCCGCGTCCCGGGGGCCCAGGCCGCAGCCCCGGCCTCACCAGAGGCTCTGCCCCGGCGCGGGGGGCTGCGGCCCGGCCCCGGCAGTCCCCGCCCGCCCCAACCCCAGCTTGCCCCCCGCCCCGGCTGCCCGCCGCCCTTACCGACTCCGCGAGGAGGAGCAGGCCCTTGCGGGAGCAGAGGAACTCCCGGGGGGGCAGGAGCGAGCGCAGGCCGGGCGGCGGCGCGGCGGCCCCCGCGGGCTCCGGCTCCTCCATGGCTGCGAGCGGGCGAGGAGCGGTGTGGGGTTTGGGTGGTGGTTTTTTGTTTTTTTTTTTTTTTTTTTCTCCTTCTCTTCTCTCCGAAGGAGGGAAGCGGAAATCGTGACACTGCGGAAACGTGAAAAAAAAAAAAAAAAAAGTTTCAGCATCCCCGAATGTGGGGGGCGGCGGCCGTGCGCGCGGGGCGGCCCTGAGGGGCGGGGGGGGGGGGGGGCTCCGCCGGCTGCTCCGGGACGCCCGGCCCCGGCCCCGGCGCTGCCCGCGGCAGCCGCCGCAGGGGCGATCCCGCGGGGGCGATGCCGCAGGGGCAGGGCGGGCCCAGGCCGCAGGCAGCCCCCGGCTCCGGCCCCACGCCGGGGCCCCGGGGCCGGCCGAGCCCGGGCGCGGCCGCTGCGGGGGCTCCGGGCCGGGCATCCCGGGAGGGCTCCCCGGGGCCGTGCGCGCCTGGGCAGCTCGGGGGGGGGCTTGGCACAAAGCGCCTTTCACAGCGTGTGCCCTCGGTTTGTCCGCCGCGCTGCAGCGGCCCTGGCATCGGCTCCGCGGCGGGGGCTGGCGGCGGGGGCCGGCGGCGCGGTGCGGCCCGCCGGACGGAGCCGGGGCGCCCTGAGCCGTGCCACCGGCTCTCTGCAGCGGCGGTCCTCGCAGACGCTTAAATATTTCACGTGGCTTATAACACCAATTTAATTTTATCTGCTACCTCCGCTGCACCGCAGCGCAGTCGTGACTGCGTGCCACAAGGGAGGCAGCGTGGTTCTTGCCGGCGCTATTCTGATGGTAGAAATGAAAACCTGGGGACCAAAAGGTCTCACAGCAATAAAGCATTGAGGTGACACGAGACAGGCCCCAGCCAGGACGCTCATCTGTGGAATGAGGAACATAAGGAAGAGGGGAAAAAAAAAATCTGTTCCTAAAGATGTTTACTAGTACATTGAATTCAGGAGTTTTTACTTCAAGTGCACTTAATAATGTTAAATAATGCACACAGGCCGATTTGTATTTTCTTTTTATTACAGAAAGATGACAATTATGAAATTAATTTTCACACAGGTGAAAATGTAATTAAGTTTAGAAAAATATGACAGTTTTCTGTGAAGCGTACACTGGTGAAATTGTACCACTGAAACAGCATTTGTAAATGTAAGAAAACTTAGGAACAATACTTGCAAAAATGTACATAAATGCATGGGAAATTCAACGGTGAACATATGAAAATACAAATTCTTCAAAAGACAACAGTAAAACAGTCATCGCTGGAGAAATCGTTCTTTTACTAAAACGGTAATCTTATTTCACAGGAGTATTCCTTCTTCTTGGTCCATCAAGGCTAATCTTCTGGAAAATAAGAACTGCGTCGACAACACAGAGAACAAACAAGACAAGACCAAACACCTATAAAAATAACAAGAACGTTAGTTTCCCCACAGAATCTCTGTCTTTTATTGCAATGACTCATCTACTGTTCCTCAAAGAAGCAGTAAACACATCTTCCTAAGTTGGTTCTGGCCTTCTAAATATATGTGTGATGCGAGACAGCTGATAAATGAAATAACATCCATACTTAAATCCCATCAGCCTTTCACACAGCAGTCTACACCCTGGCTTTGTTTGATGCTTGCATTGCAGATGATGTGTTCTCCTTGAAAGCTAAGCTAATGCTGCATTATGCCAGGCAATGCTTTTATCCTAAATGAAAACCCTTCTGCCTCTTTAAGGACTGCCTAATTAATGGTATTGGCCTGGAGAAAAGTCAACATTTGTAGAAAAAAGCCTAGCAGGAAAAAAAATAGCGTTCCTCTCCTCTAAAGCTCTGAACGGGAAACATATTCCAAATTGAAGAAAACGAATGTAAGTATTTAAAAAAAAAGAAAAAAAAACAACTTCAGGCAGGCAACTGGAAAAATGTGTTTGCAAAATGACTGCTGAGCTACCTTGCTCAGCTCTTGCCCTTCAGCCCAATCCCACGTGCACACAAGTTTTTTGATGCAAGCATGTTTTAAAATGGAATGATCCGATCAGTGGGAGTAACGCTAAGAGAAGCTCTTTCAGGAGAGCGCAGTTCAAGGTGGTCTGTGCCTGAGGAGTACAGGCCGCGGGGCAATTCTGTTTCTCCCAACACTGAAGATGTCCTACGTTCTGCCCAAACTTGTTTTCCAAGCCACCTGCTTAGTCTCCTGCTTCCAACTTAACTTTAATTTCTATTAACTTCACTACTGAGAATATGTATTATATTCTAGCACAGCTGGTCACTTAATCAGAAAGTCGCCATTTTGCTTAGGATAGCGCTGCCAGCAAAGACATCAGCTTTCCACCTCATCGTCTCTTAAGCTGATTTTGAAAAACTCCCGTGGCAAGTTCTGGGCTTCTTTCGGTAGCTTGTCTTGTACTTCAGGAGACTTAAATACTTTCAAAACTGAGTTTTTTCCCCCTTATCGTTTATTAATGTTATTTACATTAGTTTTCATTTGAACTACAAATACCAGTTGCTTAAACTATTAAAATTGGTTTGATCTTAAAGCACACAAAAATCTTGCAATCATAGTATGAAAAAACCTTTTCAACAGCCATAATTTCTCAGTTATGTCACAAAAAGTAATATACACATCAGGAGGGAGGTACTACCACATCTGTTAAAGAGTTTCAACTCTTTTTAGCAGGATTGTAGGCATTTCTTCTTAAACAGTGTAACCAAACTGGATAGTCCTAAAAGAGCTATGGATTCTCCCACCTAGGATTTCAAGTAAATGCAGGTTCCTCTAGGAGTTTTCAGTGTTAGTACTTCTCTGTAGTAATTACTAAGTCTAGTAATATCTTTAAATTACTAACGATTTGAGGATTTTTTTTTTAGTGAGATACATTGAATGTGTATTCGCTTTTGTTTGCGACTGCTGAGTACGTTCTTCCCTGACAGGGTTATTTTCATGGTCTTACCCCAACGTAAGCATACCAAGAGGTTAAATCACGTCCACTTTAAGAACTGAAATTCATTAACAGCGTTCCTACTTACTCCTCCAGCCAGTGTCCCATTGTTGGTCTTGCTTATTACTGCGAACAGGCAGACAATGAGGAGGAACAACGCTGCAATCACCGAGTTGAAAATATCCTGAAACAGCCAGTGGAAGCAAAGTATTTATTCTGAACCACACGCACGAAGAACGTGAATAGCTCCCAATATCGTATGAATCATTAAAAATCGCTGGTTTACCATGGAAATAGAATTACGGTAATAGCCACCTCAGATCGACAGTGACACCCAGTGGTTTGATGTTAAAAAGAGCGTTTGTGATAAAACTTCCTCATTTTACCTTTTTTTTTTTTTTTTGCAGTCGCATTTACGCACCTTGGCTACGCCTGATAGACTAAAGCAGCAAACAGATTTTAGAAAGGGAGGCAAGAGGAGAACCCATTAATATTTAAGTGAAAGCGTATGTTTAACTTGCGACGTGCAGATGACAAGTACAGTACCGTGAAGTTAAGCAAACGATGCTCGTTACGGGAAGGACCTTTAAGGGCTGTCAGCCGGCTGCTTAGAAGCTGATGCGAGAGAGCACTGCCATCCCTGTTCGGAAAAGCTGGTCCAACAACGACGAGACACTGGTTTGCACTTTAACTTTGTGGAAGCGGGAACTGAACCGACTGACAGTAACCCCTGCGAAGAGGCAATCACTGCATGGGTAACACCACCTCATTTAAGGGCCAGCCGATACTCACAGCCAAGGGCCAGAAGAGCCAGCTCATCTTTTTATCGAGCTTTAGCAAGTACAGCAGGAAGAAGAGCGCCGTGATCGCCACCTCCATCAAGGCCAGGGCGGTGTAGGCCCCGCGGGCGCGGGAGGCCGCGAAGCAGAGGAACGCTACCAGCGCCAGCAGCTGCAGGGACGGCAGAGCACGGGCTGGGGGCTGGGCTCAGCGCCGCGCCCCTCCCGCCCCCCCCGCCGGCCCCTCGGAGCGGAGGGACCCGGGGGCCCCGCCCCGCCCCGCTCCCCTCGGGGCCTACCGCGCGGGCGAGCTTCACGGCGCCCCGCGGGGAGCGGGGGAAGCCGCTGTCCACCTCCACCGCCGCCGCCATGGCGACGGGACGCGACGGGACGGGACGCGACGGGCGCTGCCGCAGCCGCGGCCCTCGGCTCGCAGCGGCCCCGGCCCGGCCCCGCCCCGCGCTCCCCCGGCGGCGGAAGTGAGGCGGGAGCGGGCGCGCGGCGGCCGGAAGCGGGGGGCCGGGCGGGCCGGGGCGGGGCCCGGCGGCGATGGGCCATGTGGCGGCTGGGCGCGGCCTGGGCGCGGCCCGCGGCGCTGCGCAGGGCCCGGGGCCGGCGGGGCCCGGGGAGCGGGGCGCCGGGGGTCGCCTGCGCGGGCGGGGCGGCCGCGGGCTCCTCGGCGGGCGGCCTGGCGCTGCGCTCCCGGCCCGGGCCGAGCGGCGCTGGCGGCTGTAAGTTGGGGGGCGCGGGGCGGCGGGGGCGTCCGTGTCGGGGTGCCTGGGCAGCGGCAGCCCGGGGCCGGCGCCGCGGCGGGGAACCCGCTGGGAAGGGACGTGCGGGAGCGGCGGCCGGGCTGTGGCAGCCGCCCGCCGTGCGCGGTCCCGGTCCGTCGCTGCCCGCAGGAGAAACGGGATGCGGCGGCGGCGGCGGCGGGGGGAAGCCGGGAGCGTCGCTCAGTTCTTTTCAGAACTCCGCACCGGTGATTGCAGTGGCGTGAGGAGCCGCCCAG
Source organism: Pelecanus crispus (assembly GCF_030463565.1). Taxonomy (NCBI): domain Eukaryota; kingdom Metazoa; phylum Chordata; class Aves; order Pelecaniformes; family Pelecanidae; genus Pelecanus; species Pelecanus crispus. The sequence continues at coordinate 38,375,524 of NC_134650.1, forward strand.
CCTCCTCACGGGGCTCCCTTGCTCTCTTCGGACTGAGCAAACCCGCTGCTTGCCGTTTCTTGCACATCGCGGCCCTGATAAGCTGTGCGGTCCCTCACTGCCAGCGCTGGGGTACCGAAACTGCCTTTGGGTTGGGTTTTTTTTTGGTGTGCGTGTGGTTTTGTTAAGGGTCTAGTAATCCTAGCATTGCTTGCGGAAGTTTTGCGTAGGCAGGTTTGAGATGTAAGGCATCTAAATTGCTTGTGTTGGAGGTGTCCTAAAATCTTCGTCCTTACCCAGCTTTGCAGCTAGGACTGTGAAGTCAGTGGACATCGCACCATGGCTGGCCTTTCCAAAATTCATTTTTTCCCCAATGGAAACAAACTGAGGAGCAGTAAGCGTTACAAAAATCTGCTGAAAGAGTGTAGGCGTTCACCATTTGACTCTTCGTAATGTCAAGGACAATGGAGAACTTCAGCTAAAACTGTGTCGGTGTGTGCCACAGCGTGTCTGTTGCATGACCCCATGATTACCTAAAACCTTAAAGATTGGTAGTTTAGCAAATACTCGAATTAAGCAATAGAGAACCTAAAAACTTCATGGAGGGGCTCACATTAAGAGGCTCAGCATAACTGTAAGTTTTGAAGACCTCCTCCTTGGTTGTAACTCCTGTTTATTTCCATTCTAGATAAACATCTGATAAAAGATGATAGAAAGACAGTTGTAAGTATTTGCGTTTTGTTCAGAAAATTATGTAAAACATGCAGCCTCTTTGTTATAATTTGAGCGTATGTATATTGGCAACCATTGGATGTGGCCGTTTCACTGAGTGGTGCCCAGGTCGGGGGTCCGTTACTGGGTCTTTCTTGGTGCAAGCCTACACCGATCTAGCTCTGTAAATTGCAGTAAGGTCGGGGGGAATTTGCGCAGATGCGTGGTATTGTGTAGGGACAGGCGTCAGTTTGGGGTCAGTGTTGCGTGTGTAGTGTTGCAGTTGCCCTATGCAACCCTGCCCATGAGATTTCTTGCTTTTGTATTTGGGAATCTAATTACTTTAAGTTATTTTAAGACAGCTGAAACAAAATTCTCTTAGTTTATTTTAATTGTGCAGGTTTCTGAAAATAAAAATCTAATACATCTTAAGGTTTAAGCTATCTGTCTCATGGGTACGGAAATTCTTATTTCAGTTGGCATTTGTTTTAAGTTGAAAGTTAAGTTGGAGTCTCAGAGGTGAGTTGTGGCCAGCAGCGCGGAGGAGCAGCAGCCCAGTGACCCTCTGAGGCTCCCGGGGCCGTGGGAAGGGGTTGGGCTGTGGAAGCACGGGCAGGCAGCTGGCTACAGGGGTGCCAGCAAGTAAGGCTGCCCCTTGCCTGGTAAAGAGAGGGTATATCTGTGGCAGGGAGAGAAAAAGTGGTGGTCTGTGGGCAGTCACAAAATCCAAACCCATCCCCAATGTCTTCCTGTAATTAATCTATTTACATTATGAGGAAATAATACGCTTGATATGGAAAGAGTATTTTTTTGTATATGCTTTTTACTACTACACGATAGCACGGTTTTTAAAGGTGATACTGCTTTTCAACAGATATGTATCGAGGGGAACATTGCAAGTGGAAAAACAACATGCCTGGATTATTTTGCACAAACTACCAGCATTGAGGTACTGGATGTACATTTCTCTGTCTTTATTTACATCATTAAGCAGTTGCTTGTCTTGACAGAATTGACAGTTAACTTAGAAGTACTGTCCTTTCTCAGGCTAATGAGAAAGGAGCAGCCAGTTGTGAGCCAGTGCACTTACTGGTGTGTCCCCTACCTCCCCCAACTATTTATGGTCAAATTGTAGAAGAGAAGTTTAGATCGTATGTAACATGATGCCAAAATACCAGTAAAACCCATGGATTAAAATTTGTACCTCTGTAAAGTAACAGCAACCCACATGGGTTAGGCATGTTTGGGTATGCTTGTTTGCTATTTCACGTTACTTAAATCTTAGATGTATCTTGTAATAAGCAAAGTAAAGACGAAGAAGTAATGATGTAAAAATACGGATGTCATGTAACTGAGATCCCAGTAAATGGATGGCTTTTTTAAAAAATGAATAATCTGTTAGAATTGTTTCTGGACATTTCTTAGACTGGTATGGTATTTGATTTCATAGTGCTTAGAACAAGATTAGGGGAAGGGCAGGCTTCCTGTATTTTAAACAAAATCAAGATCAAACCTTAGTGAGCAACTGGTTTTGTGTACATCAGATATTAACACTTTTCCCGGCAGACCTGGGAACACATTTGCTAATAAGTCTTAGATTCCTCATAGAAATGCAGGGTTGCCAAATGTTACTTGGTAATTTAACAGGAATGATCCTTACGGAGTAAATAGCTATGTACCCAAAGGATAGCAAACTTTGTGTATAGTGCAACGTTTTTTGTTAGTTAACTTCCCAGGCTTATCAGATTCTCTTAGGCCTGGCTGTACAGTATTGGCGGAGTTTTAGACCGTTTGAATCAGTTAAGTCTTTTGTGATTTTACGTATTCAGGGTAGAAGCTTTTCTGATTAATTTTGTAAGAGTTTTGAATACATTTGGTTTGTTAGATCACAAAAATAAAATGAAGAGTAATATGATAGCAGTCTGATCTTCTTTTCTGTTGCTGACAAGTGTTACTCTCTGAGAAATTAATTTGTGAGGGAATGAGCAGGTCACTGAAATGCAATCAGTACTCAGGTAAGCCATTCTTTCCCTTACATGGTACTGAGTTTGACTTGACAAACTGAAATTATATCCAGCTTGTTAGGTAATCAATCAGGTGTTTTATTTTGGCGCTTTCAAAATGCTAAAAAGATGTTGTATAATGGTATTTCTCAATTTTGTAAACAGTGTTCATTATTACCATTTGTATTACAGGATTCAGTGCTGGTTTTTGAAGAGGAATGAGCTTTCCAATACAAGTTCTGAATACTCTGACTTACTGAATGAGTATTCATTAAAAATAGTTGTAGACTTGTAGGGTGAAATTAGGTATTTTGAATCTAATACATGTTTAACATGGAGTAATTCTTTTTAACAAGGTTTTGACAGAACCGGTGTCTAAGTGGAGGAATGTTCGTGGTCATAATATCCTGGTAAGTGGCAGAAATTATTTCTACAGTTACAATTACTGTTCTTTTAGAGACGTGCATGAGAACTTACCAATCAGCAAAACTTACGAAAGGTGTGGTCATAATCTCATACAGCAAAAAATAAAGCTCCATGAGGCAAAAGATCTTTTACTGTGATTAAGACAGGCATATGGTTTAATGGTTGGACTGGATGATCTTAAAGGTCTTTTCCAACCTAGATGATTCTATGATTCTATGATTCTATATAATAGAAACATTGCATATAAAATGTGGTTTTGGCAAGGACCGGGTCTTTTATTAGGTATGAGCTAAACAAATTCACGGAAAGGTAAGCTATGAGTGTGACCGTTGTTTCTGAATCTACTTATGCCTATTTCAAAGAAGGGAAGAACATCACTCGGAAAGTGAGGGGTGGATCTGATCAGTTAATATTGTTTGACTGCTGAAGGTAAGGAAAATTCAGTCCTGTGAGGTGTTGAGAGCTTCTGTCTTTTTGGGTAGTCATCGTTTCTTGGAACCGTTCCCCACAAGTGTGTCCCTCTGTCACAGCTGTGCTCGGAGACAGCAGTCAGGGCTCTGACTACACCTGCAGATACCCTTTTGCTGGGATGGTTGAAGTGGTTTCTCATGTCAGCCTTCCTTGCTTGTATGATCACCTCCATTGCAAAAATCTCATTGCTGGCTGAGATGGGTATCTGTGCTCAAGCTCATGTGGAATTTGCTGTCAACACAGCGGTGTGGATACACCCCAAACCACATGCGCCCAAACACGTATTTGATGCAATTACTGCTAGCATAGGTCCTCTGGAAAAGTAAATTCTCCCTATTGGAAGTTGCTGATGCTTTACTTTCTTATTATTACTAAAGGGATGGGGCATGCTTGACCGTGTCGCACATCATCCCAGCAGTCTGTGCACTTCAGACACTTCCTCATTCTGATCTCAGACAAGGAGAAAAGAGGTCAAATCTGTGGACTGAAGCCATGCTGCTGACTTGAAGCTTGTCACGTCAGCAAATAGACACTGAATGATGTCTTATTTTGAGTCAGATCTTTTCTCTGCTTTGCAGGATAGACTGTTGCTTGTAAGTGTATGTGCGTGTGGAATTGCAGCAATCAGAAAGAGTGGAAGATCTGAGAATTTCTTTCAGGATCCTTTGGGAAGAACAGTTGTCTGTGTTAAAACACACCTTTTCTGAGGCCCAGAACATACTTACTGGAACCATATTTGCATTTCTGGATGGATATACTGAGAGTCTGTCAGTGCACAAAAATAGAGTAGCAGATACTTCATTTAATTATTAAACGTATTTGAACTGTCTCATATGAGCTAGGCCTTGGTCCTGACTGTTCTGGGTGCAGAGTAACTAATTCCTCTTGACTTCAGCAAGCATTCCAAGTGTGCTACTTAGTGTCTCTAAGGTCCCGGACTGTAATTCTTACGTCTGCATTGTGGAGAGCAAATGATCACTTAATTCTTGTCACACCTGCTGTCTGTCAGCTGTTTTAGTGCACTTCTTTTAGTAATTCTGTTGTAGTACAAAAACTTACTAAATACCCGACTTCACTTTTTTGCTGTTTGACCTAACCAAAATGTATGCCTGTCTCGCTTCCATCTCTAACGCCAGGGCTTAATGTACCAAGATGCATCAAGATGGGGGATAACGTTACAGACTTACATACAGCTTACCATGTTGGAGCAGCATACCAGACCAATGGTAAAAAGTTTCTTTTAATTTATAAAAGTTAGATGCAGTTTCAAGTAATAAATTTATATTTTTAACCTTGTATCCAAATGTTAAGATGCTGTTTGCGTTCATTCTTTGTTCCTGCAGAGAGTATGAATTTTTGTGGTGCAAAGACACTGTTGATATGCTCAACATGTGGTCTAGGGGTGAAACATCTGCCTCCTACCCGCTCAGAACTTTTACTTCCCCAAACTAAGACTGCTTTTTTTGCACCATTACTTCCCCAAACTAAGACTGCTTTTTTTGCACCATTACTTCCCCAAACTAAGACTGCTTTTTTTGCACCACCCTTGTGAGCTAGACTTGAACAAATCTCTTCATCATCACACATCAGTGACTTGTCTGTAATCGGTTTCTGTATAAATTTAGCTATTTCAAATCTTTGGCAAACATTAGGTAGTCTTAAAGACAGTGTTTAGTATTCATTCTACTGCTCCATGCTGTCTAGCACAAATTTAGCCATTGCTTCTTGTGTTTATCTGACTTCCACTAAAATTTTCTATTGCTTTTTTTTCAGATGGTTTGCATCCTTTTTTTCTTGTAATTTTTTCTTTTTCTGTATTGATGCACACACTCTACCTTTTTACGAAGGTCTGTTCATTTCCCTTTCCTTCAAACACCTTTTGTTTCATTCTGTGCTAAATTTTCCATTCCCTGATTACAAGATCTGATCTTAGGTGGCACACTTATATCTTAATGATTGTTCTTGTATTATATTTTCTGAGTTTGTGTCAGGGCAAGCTTTCAGAAGTACCACATGTGATAGTGATACCACACATACAACCATTTGCTTTTTGGAAGAGGTGTTTTTTCAAGATAATAGAAATCTCATTCTGTTCCAGAAAACGTTCATTCAAAAATTCCTGAGGATCGCCTTGTGTTTTAATCTGTGCTTTGCTGTCATTTGCCATTTGAGCATTGCTGGAGCAATTGCTGCTTCCGTGGTCATTAATGTGCAGAATGCCTGGTTGGAAAGAGCCCTGCCCGGGTTGCTTTGCTCTGCAGGGGCCAGACAGTTTCAGAGAATCTCTCTTCTCCAAACTGAAGCACTGTTCGAACACATGCAAGACTGGCTAAAGCGGCAGTACTTCGTCAGTTTTAATTATTTCTTTAAAAATTTCTGTTTTCTTGTTACAGTTTTTCTGATGTTGGGCCTGTGCTGTTGACACAGTAACACACCTGAAGGTGGCAGCAATTCAGGTAGCAATAGCTCCTGTTGCTCTGCAAATCCTAAATGGATTGCTGCTTTTTTGTCCCCCTAGTTAACTTCAGCTGCTTAGTTGAATGCTTCTGCAGTTACCTTTGAAACTTGCATATGAATAACAAATTAGTTATGTAGGTGTTTAATAATGCAGTGACCATAAGTAAGATTAAGAATACTTGTTTTTGTGGTTCCCACCCTCCCCGTACATTTTTTTTCTCACAAGGTCTGGAAGAACTGAAAATATTATGTTTTTCATAATGTAAAGGACATGATGTGCAATATGAGCTTGAAAAGAAACAAACATGCTGAAAAATGTAAACCAGTCAGTAACTGTCAAGTTTTACTTTGTAGATTTCCCCCGTAAGAATGATGGAGCGATCAATTCACAGTGCAAAATACATTTTTGTAGAAAATTTGTATCGAAGGTAGGGTATATGGTTTTCTACTTTACTTTCTTGGCTTAATTAGATTTAAAAAAATAGAATCAACTGAGGATTTCTTTGGTAATTTGCATCTAAGTGGTCTGTGAAATCTGTCAGCTCTTTTTTGGAGTAGCAGTGTGTTTTGTACGGGACGTGGTGCCCACTGTTAGAATAAAACCTGTAGGACATGGGCCAGACGAGAGCCTTCTTCAGAAGTGATCTTGGGTATTTAGAACATGTTACTATTTAGAACACCATTTATTGAAGTTATCTGCTCTCCAGCTGAATACAAAAGTCTTGCTTAAATCAAAGCAAACGCATACTGAACAGGCCAAAAACCATGAAGGTATAAAGAATAACACTGTAGGAGGGAGAGAACTAGATAGCGTTATCCAACCTAACATCCAGGATTGGCATTTGTTGCAAGCAGGAACTCGGGTGACAAGTGTTCCAGCCCTCGTGCTATTATTGCTCAGAATCGGGATTCATAGGATCAAAATAGCCTGAAAACCTTGGTAGGCTAGTGAGTAAAGAAAGAAAAAGAGCCGCTTGTCTCAATGTCACTTTCTGAATTGGGCCCCCACCCCCAGGTGTGCTTGGGCCAGAGGTAGAGCAATTGGGCCTAACCCCGGTTATTTTGTTCTGGGGGATAAGATTGTGGCCTGATAGAGAAAAAACATTTATTACCTGGCCAGTGTATAACTCATCCATCACATACTAACTCAAGTAGTGCAACAATCAGCACTTTGGTTTTTTTTGTTGAGAATGCTGACGTTATATTGAGAAGTGAATGTAACAGATTATTGTTTTAATGGTGGTCTTATGGGACAAAACCAGTTTCTTGCCCCTGTCTGCAGGGAGAATGGCTGCAGGCCACAAGATGGCATCTATGCTACATAAGCTCCTAGTCTGTTACGGGAACTGCTTTTTGAAAGTTGAGACACACACAGTAAGATGCGAGGCAAACAGAAAAAGACATTATCCCAGTCTGTATGCCGTGGAAATGTACTGGAATGTCTTTCTCATTTTTAATTACTGACTTTTTTTTTCATTGTCGACAAAGTGCTTTTGTCGCAAAGACGGAGAACTTTGTTGCTATGAGGCTAAATGTGCTTGTGTCAACTCTATGTGTTAATTTTGTAATAATATTTTTAAGGGCATCTGAAATGTTTGGTGGCTTCAGCGCTTTTTAATGTTGGGACAGGAGGCATTTGCTTTGTTTTGCTACAGCAAGCTAGAAGCCAGCTGACGCTACCAATACCAAACCAAAATATGATATAAGGGTGTGTAAAAAGATTATAAGTAAAACAAGGAAAAATTTGGGCTACATGAAAACAGCCATTTTTGAGTCACATTAAAAAAAAAAAAAGTAAATCTGTCCTCCCTCATACCCTGTCTCCAGTGGTGGGCCAGAAGTACTTGAAAAGAGCGTAAGAACAGGGTAAGCATTTATGATAATTTCTGAGTATATCCAGTAACTTACAGTTTTGGGACTTCCTTGTTCAGCAGTGGTTTCTTTGTATTTAGTAACCCACAGGGCATTTCTTTTCCATGAATCTGTCCAGTTGCCCCCTAAGCTTGTGTAAACTTTTAGTTTCCAGGACGTCCTATGGCAAGCAGTTCTGTGGCTTTACTCCATGTGTTTGATCACTGCCCTATCCTTATGTGTCATAGTTCTTTAAAGATATGTAGACTTGTCTCAAAAACTAATACTTCTGTGTACAGGAGAGAAAACTGCATATAAGAAATGGCAGGATGATAGTGGGCGTGTGGAAGTAGTAGTAACCACAACTACAGTAGAAAGGAAGTCCATTGCAGACTTCTGAAAGCATGTGAAATCTCACGATAGGAGAAAGTATTGTAACATAGAGGTAGTACCCTTGTGACTTAAAACAACTACTGTAGAGCCAATATTAGGGCTAGGGAAAGTCATCTTACTAACTGCAGGTTTGTTCATCTGCCTCAGTATTTAGCACAACTTCAGAACAAGTGATGAAGGAAAGAATAATTAAAGCTTTGGACAAAAATATAAAGTCAGTGGCCAACTACGCATCCTGTTAGACTAATCTAGTAATTGTGTTTTGTAAATTCCATACTCTGTTGCCCCCCGCCCCCCCAAAGGCATTCTCATCAGTCTGAACTGAAGTTATATATTTATCAAGGAGGTTTGGGGGGGGCTTTCATGATTGATTATTCATAGCGCAGAAGCTGGTGGTGTAATGTGATAGGAAATCCCACTGAAGGGAGATCTTGAAAGGGGACGTACCAGGCTGGAAGGGAGTTACTCATGTTGGATCAGCCTTTGGATTGAGGCTTTGGTACAAAGGGTGAGAGTATGCTAATAAATTCTATCATTCAATTGAACTGACAACAGAAATTTCAACTATAAGATGAAAGATTGTAAGTCAAAAAGCAGAAATAGATAAACTTTATATACTTATAAATAAAAATTGATCACAAAATAACGCTAGTGTTGTGTAGCCCGGAGAAGAGTAAATGTGACTCTTGGTAGTATCTGCAAAGGGCTTCCAGGAGGGAGATTGAAATACTGCTGCTTTTGTACACAGCTTTTATGAGAGCTTTTTAACATCGCTTTTTACACTTGTAACTGCTCGTTCATGATCTGTGAACTAAAACTAAAACGGGTGTGAAGCTGAGATACTAGCATGATCAAAAACATGGAAACCCTGTTTAAAGAGACAAAAACAGCTTGACATTTTTATAGAAAAGTTGGGAGAATACACTTGTCACCTGTGGGCACGCTGGGTGCAAACATGAAAAATGGGAGTTGTTGAAATTGCAAGACTATAATAACAAAAGAATAATTAGATACAAAAAGGCTGTGGATACATTAAGGGCTAAAAATCAGAAGATGGTGTCTTAGCCATCAGAGGAACAAAGAGAAAATATAAACTTGACACTTCATACTTTTATGTAGAAGGATAATAGTGCCCTGTGGCAGGGGAAAGGCCTTATAACGTAAAACGATTGTTTTCTTGGCCAACTGCTGCATGAAAATGTTAAAAATCATGCTGTAACTAAGCAGACTTTGCAAAGGAAAATTCCTTTGTATCCTCCAGAGTCTTTTTCTTTCCTTGTTACTATTTCCTAGCAGGAATCTCCTGTCTCTGTGGGGGAGCGATCCTAATTCTTGTGTAGGTTAGTCAACATGCAAAAACCATACAGAGAACACAGGAGAAGTTGCCCATTGTAGAAGTTGAATTATGCCTGTCTGATGGAAGGTCTGGAAAACACAACTGACCTGACATATTTTTAAATTTTGCTGAAAATGTTACCAAAGCCCCCCCTCAGGCTCAAGCTATTCAACAGGTATTTTCAGCAAAGGGATTGTTAAATAGCTGTATGGAAGGCATTTTCTCATTAAAAGTATGTAAAAATTAAATAGAACTTTTTTATTCAAATAAGACTCGGACTGAATAGGGTAAGCATACTGCAAAGAGCAGAGGTTATTTTCTGCTTTCTTTTCTGTAAGAGAAAGTATTGCTTAGGGTCCCAGTCTTAAAGATGGAGAAGAATCCCTTGTTATCTCTAGTCTACACAGGCTCTTCTCCTTTAGGAGAACAATTAGTTTAAGCAAGGGATGAAGAGCTGTGGGAATATCAGGAATACCAGCTCTTCTTTGATCCGATGTCACTCAGTATTTGTGTTTTGGCTTTGCAGGCTTTTTCCCAGAGAGAGAATGGAAGGCTTAAATTGTGAGCAATTGCTGAGCTTCTCCGCATGCAGAGATATGCATGAGTGTCCAAGTTCTTACTGCGATTGCACGTCTGAGTTTAGCACTGAAAGACACGCTCGTGTCAGGTGTAAAACTGTAGAAGAATTTTAAATGTGTGCACGTGAGTATGCATGAAATGTTATAGGGTAAGCACTAGCAATTCATTTTGTCCCATTTGAATTAATATTTATGATATAAAGCTCGTTCCATTCTTTGGCAGTAAAAATTTACTAGGCAGGAGTCAAATGTCAGTAAACTTTGGAAATTAAAATACCCTTTTGTGCCTTTTACATTACCCGTGTCTTTATGGATCTTGAGCCTGATCCAGAATCCTCACAGGATTATCCAGGGGACTCCACTGACGCAGGGAAGGCAAAGGCATGTTGTCTGCAGGGCAGGTCAATGCAGAATTGACCTGGATATTTCTGCCTTTTAGGGTAAGAATAGTGGGGCTTTTTCTTCTAATTCCTTTTGACCTTCCTGTTTCCCCCATATATCTTGGAGAAAAGTAGCAGAATCGGTATTTGGCTTATGTATATGGCTGCTACCCAGAAACGTATACGCTTATTAGAAGAATAGCAGTGAATTGTGTTATCCCACTCCTTGGGTGACCCAGAAACGTATATGCTTATTAGAAGAATAGCAGTGAATTGTGTTATCCCACTCCTTGGGTGCTTTGGTAGGCAAGATATTCAGCTGGATGGCAGATAAAGAAGGGACATGGTATGAATACAGGTTTTGCTTTCTTGCATACTTAAGTGGAAATATCTTTCTGGATTATCTTTACTCAGTTTTGCCAGTGATCAAAGCATGTTGCCAGGAGAATGGTTTAGAAATCTGTGGAATCTTTTTCTTCAGCGCTATTGAAAATATTGCAGCTGGTCTTAATCATTCAGCTGGAGAGGACAGGAGCCTCTCAATCCTATCTCTTCTTTATATTTCTATTGCAGAGGCATTTAGGAAAGAGGTGTGGAGTTTGTGTTTCTATCATCAGTTTTGAAGACTGAATGATGTAGAACTAGTAATATTTGATTATTTAGGAATATGGTAATACGTGAAAATTCCGATACTAGTAAAAACATAGTATGTGATTCTTAGTATGTCCTCCACAGACTCCCTTTTTCATGAGTTGGTTGGTATTTTATTATTCTTACTGAGATAACTTTGGGACAGTTGTCTCCAGTATTGTCTGTGCCCTCTGAATACAGAGTTCAAATTAAGTGTGTTGAATATTTCAGTACTCTTTCCGCAAATATTTCTTACAGTGGGAGTAAATTTTATTTACACGGTGTCATTATTTTTTCATTGCTCTTTACTATGGCTTCTGTAATGAATTGTCAGTGCTGCTTAGTAAATCAAGCCTTTCTGGTGACATGGACTGCAGTAGTTCAGATATATTTGAAATGATCCTGATATAAAGAACTTGAACAATAAATATCATTGACACTAATTTGGTTTTACTGTATAAACGTCAATGTGGTAATGTTTTTCTTCGTCACCGAGTAATTATTTCTTAACTGTAGTGGCAAAAATAATTAATGTTTGTAACTGAATAGAAACTTTGTGTTAGTAAGTACTTTTTTTTTTAAAAAGTAAAAGATTTGGTCTTTCTATTGTATAAACAATGCTTTATGAGGCCTTCAATTTGGGTGGGCATGACATTGGTCTTGTTTTCATTTCACATGCTGGAGTAAATCTGGAGTAATTTTAGTCAGGTGAAAAAAATACAAGTTTAGAATTTATTTTATTTGTGCATGCTGTTCAGTGAGTGATGACTTTTATGTTTATTCAGCGGAAAAATGCCAGAAGTGGATTATGTTGTCCTAACTGAATGGTTTGACTGGATCCAGAACAACACTGATGTTTCGGTCGATTTGATAGGTAAAATTTTGATGGGATCTGGAGGGGCATGTTTGTGGGTGGGTTTCCTTACTGGGAGGAAGAAATAATATTTGTTTCTTGGGCCATAAATAATCACATTATTCAGTGTAGTAGTGGTTGCAATGTGTAGCATCAGGCAGCATGAATTTGTGGATGGTTCATGGATTGATTAACAGTAATGCCGAAGGGGAGGTTCGGTGTTGGTACCCAAGTCAGGATTCTTTCCTTCTATAGTTTGTGAAGTAAGTTTATTCTTTGCTTTTAAAGCTGATCCTTGAACATAACTATGGTAATTTTTGTTATGGCAGTTTATTTGCAGACATCTCCTGAAGTTTGTTATGAGAGGTTGAAGAGAAGATGCAGAGAAGAGGAAAAGATCATTCCTCTGGTAAGGAGTTCTTTCAATATATGTGGTTACAATGTGCTTTAAAAACATAATGATTCCAGTCTAAATATTAAAATCATATCCTGAGTGTATTGCCAAAATATGGTGCAGCTGTTTCCATTGCAAACTAAAATTTCAGTATTTAATTTTATTTTATAAAAATGATCTGTCGTGCACACTGACTTTCCCAAGTGTTACGGTTTAGTAATCAGTGTACTATAGCTGACTGTTTAGGTGGAGTATTAATCAACTGTTAATCTTCTCTAAGATGTAAAGAGGCAATTGCTTTTGTATCATTAAACAGCATAAAGGCGGCCAGTTGAAGCACAAATACGAGTGCATGCAGGTGCTGAAGGTTAATGTGGGCACTTTCTGTTGTCTGCTATTGCCAGGATGTTTATGCATGAAAAGTGTCTCTGCTTGTGTCTGAAAACAAGCAACTTGTTGAAAATTGTTAGCCTGGGAATCTGCTTAAAAATAAACTGTGGTAATTGAACGATCACTTTCTGTGTCACAGTTACAGAATGGCCCTTCATTAAACAAGTTTTCTCCTAAGGAAAGCCTAACCAGAAATAAATGTAGTTACAGAAGACATACTGTATACTACAAACGTATCTCTAGTGTTGGGTGGTTCAGTAGAAGCAATTGTCAGTTGAAGATACATGCAAAGAGCTGTATTTTGGGTCATGTGAAATTTTGCCTTGGAAAAGAAATCCTTGCTGTAATGGATTTGAAGTGATTTTGTGTTACTTCACAGCTCTATTGAGGGGTGGGGGGGAGCAATTATGAATGAAAAATGTTAAGTGGTCTCCGTGGGGAAAAAAAAAAAAACAAAAAACCAACTAATAGTTGATGACAGGCAGAGATGCTTTTAGAGGAGATTGAGTCAGAGTTAGGAGAAAGTGAACTGGGAATTTTAGGAAAATGTATTGACACAGAAAGTGCCTTCAATACATATTCTTTGCAGTCTTGCTTACTTCTCCTTGTTGTATTTTTCTCTGTAAAATCTTGAGCCAGATTATACCTGTGGGAGAGAAATGTGGTTCTTGATCTTAAAAGGAGCTGAGAGCCCTGTGTTCCTGTAAGCTCTGTGTCTTTGAGGTTCCTAATGGAGTAAAACCTTATACTGGGAATTAATTTTTCTCAGAAATGTTCTGATGCTTTTTATTTTTGTTAGTGGAAATATCTGATGCTGGCTTTTATATGTAGCTCTTTACTTAGCAAAAGTATAAAAACTGCAATGTGTGTTTCATCCCTGGGCATATGTGTTATTTGAATGCCTCTTTTCTAGGAATATTTAGAAGCTATTCATCAGCTCTATGAAGACTGGCTTGTTAAACATACACTATTCAAAGTTTCCTGCCCAGTGCTTGTGAGTATTTAGTTATAACCAATGAAGCATATGGAGGATTGTATTCTCCAAATACTAAGAGTGTTGTTTAGTGGTAAAAGTAAACAAATCTGCTTTTCTAATAAACTTTGGAGAAGGAAGATCTCGGAGAAATGTTTACAGCTATCCAGAGCGTATAGCATAAAAGTCTGCTCTTCCATCTCTGGTGGAATTTGAGGGGCTGTTCGCTGTGATTGTTTGCAGGATCAGACATGTAGCTTTTCAATGCATGCCAAATTCTGGACAGAAAGGTAACTGGACAGATCTCTAGGAGTATATTGGTTTGGCTTCAGTGGTAGTCCTGTTCTATTTTGCTCAAAAGCAAACATGTTTTATGGTATTGCTATTTCTAATGTTCATCTTCTTCTTTCCAAGGTAATTGGAGCTGACCATGACATGCAGAAAATGATAGAAAAGTATGAAGAAAACCGGGACCAAATACTAAATCCGTATAATATGCAACACCATTTATAGATGTCTGTGGTTGTTGTATTTTAAAAAATATGTTTATGAATTCTGATTTGGGGGCAATTTTGAGTATATTCAATATTTCTAAATATAATGGGTTTTTCTTTTGAATTGTGTTTTGTAGAATGTTGGACTTAACTGCTATGAAATGTTCAGAAACAAGTCATGAGCAGTATATAAGCCAATTCCTTTTCATGTTTTTACGTTCTCCATCAGCTTTACTGTGGCAGTTCGGTTCAGCTAAAATATGGCTATTTCTCCCATTTCCCACTTCACTGCTGCTTCCTATAAGTAACTGGTTTCTTCCCCCCCCCCCCCCCCCCGAACCCTATTTTTGTGATTTGAAAGAAACAGTTCCATACAAGAGGTGGGATGTCCTCTTTTATTATTAGAGGAAGCAAATGAAGTGCATCAAATTAAAGTAGTTTTGTTAAATAGGTCTTGTCAGGTTGAAATAGGGGTCTTACTCTAATCCTACCTACACCAGTCCAGTTTCATTGAATGCAGTAAGTTTCTTCTTTACATGAAATCACAATATAGCATAGTTCTGAAGATAACAATGCATTAGGATAGTCCCACTGAATTCAGTGGCAAAAAAACCAACATTTTTCATAAGTGATTGCAGAATAGCTCTCTTTTTTTTTTTCTTTTTTTTTTTTTTTAAGCGAGGTTTTTAAAAGGGTTTATTTCTCCCTAGTGTTCATGGAACCACTGGCCCTACCATGGCTGAGTTGAGGACTAGTGAAAATACAGGGTGCACAGAACTGTATTTGTTCCTTTCAACTGGTTACAAAAAACCTAAATTAAGTGATTTCTTAACTATTTTTGATTCTTTGATTGTACTTTTTTTAATAAAAATACAGATGGTTCTTTGGGTTTATATTTTGATCAGTTTATTGTGACTTACAGGTATTTGGAGAGTAGAGAAACATAGTGGAGGTTTCATTCTTGCCCTTGTAGCTGAAGTGTTGAGTTGCTCTTAATTTCTGCTTTACCCTCTGAGTGTTGTGTTTTAATGCAGCAGTTCTGCCTGTTTTCACATTACTTTTTCTATTTAATTTGAGGGGAATGATTCCTGAAGTATGGTGTATATTTTTTTTTTCCATAATAGTTTTGGTTGGTTTAATTGGAGCAAGCAAGGTTAACTGTGTTAAAACATGCTTATATTAATGTAGTTGAGCATCTGTTATAGCTTTTTAGTGAATGCTCCTAAAAATGACTAATGTCCAAGACTACAGTTAGTACTTTGATCACTTATTACAGACATTTGTCTGTAACTTGTTGGAGGATATAAATCTTCAGTTACTTGGCTTTTCCATGTTCCACCTGATTTTGAACAATAACTGATGGTATTACTTTTGGAGATCACTTCACGGCTTCTACTTTGTAGTTTTGTGGTAGCTGGTTTTGTGGTATGCCTAAAAATCATTGTAGTTGAAATGACTGCACTGTTTTCCAAGGCAGGAAATGCAGTTCATTTCTTGTTACTTCCCTCTGGTGGGATACTTTTTTCCCAAATAAGTACAACTTAATAACGAACAGTGCACTGAGAGAGCATTTCCTAGTGAAGTACTATATTAGTATACTAAAGCTTGTGAACTCAGTATTGCCGTTCTATTGTTCTGTTGTAAAGCTTAAACTTTAGAATTCTAGCTTAGAAACAAGTTTTTGTGTGTTAAGTAATCATCTTACTTACTGAAGCTTATTTGTAGGGGGATATAGTAATTGTTGAAAAATTTTATTAAACTTTCAAAGTTTTTTCTTCTGTAAGAGACCAAAAGAACTATTTCTTTGGAAATAGTTCTATAAACTTGAGGTTCAGTAATCTTCAGTTTGTTCTTAATTCTGATTTCATTGTGGGTTGTAGAAGCCAAGGATGTATATTTTGCACATACTCCAGAAAATAGCACTTAATCATTTTGTACCGAGAATCTTACAGTAAAAAGAATCTCACTGTTACCTTTCAGCTTTTGAAAGCAGTTTATGCTTTTTGGTCAGATATTTTTTTTCCTCTTGAATTATATCAAAACAGTAGTTTGGATGGAAGTTGTTGATACTCATAATTATAATGGAATATAAAGGAATCATTTCTATAACTTATTAAAAATTATAGATGCAATGGCTACAGAGAACAGGTTTATTTTATGTTTTGCTGTCTATTAATTTTCATGTATAGATTTTCATATACAGGAAGGTTGTGGCATTTAATGAAAATTGGGAACAAAACCAAACAGTCTGCTTGTTAATGTGTCATAAATGTAAAATGTTTGTAGTCTGCTATAGATGTGTAGATAAAAATACTGTAGTAATCATAAATAGCTGTTTTTAAGCCTGGAATTGTATTTGCTTTTGTTTCCTAAAATCTCTCACTTGATGGGTTGCGGGGGGAGGAAGGGCAGTCAGCATTAGTCTGATACGTATATTGTTCGCTTTATGACTGTCTAAGAAGCAGCGACTGGGTAGCAAGTTGCAAAATACCACAGAAAGTACTCTGTTCCTGTAGGCAGACTGAACTTCATACCAGTGGAAAGGATCATATAAACAAGCTGCTACTTCTCTTGGCTTTTAAGATTTGGTCTGTAAGTTGGATGTAGCCTATACTTGTAGACGGAACCATACATAACTGTTTTTGAATACAGTTTGGCTATTCTGGATTTAATTACTTCTGTCACAATGAGTTCCACATCTAAACCGCAATATGTGTGAAAAGTGATTATCTCCTCCTGTATTGCCTTTTCTTTATTATATACTAGTCTGGATAGAGGGATGTCTTCTCCAGACTGCGGTGTTTACTTTGTCCTGGTCAAGGTGTCTTAGCAAATCAGTAATATCTGGGAACAGCATATAAATTGATTTGAAGTAAGTTAGAGAGACTGGCAAAATAAAAGCATTTAACAGTTGCATTCTGTTAGTGTGGCCTTTTGTGTGTTTCTTCTAGCACATTTAGGAGATCTTTGTTGTTTGATTAAACATTTGAGATGTGACCGTCCGAAAATATAGGTCTTACAAAACCTTGAAAATCGTTTTCACCATGTAATTAGCACACAAAATGACTGCTTACACCAGGAAATAATCCAGCATCTCTCTTCAGTGCACCTCCTCCTGCAGAGACTGTAGAAAGTGCTGGGCATTCTGCCATCAGTTGCTGTTGAAAGATTCAGACCTGAAGGTCTCTGTCCCTCTCCTGAATGATGGCTCTCCTAGCAAGTTACTGTCCTGTGTCAGGACTTGGAGAATCCAGTCGTTCCTGTAGCGTATGAAGGTTTAAGTAAACACTGTGCATTTCTGAAGCAGGATAAAGTCAGGTGAGAATTATGGTGGCCTTCACCCCCTGCCCAAGCATTTGAGGGGGCTGACAGAAAGTTGCAAGCTTTTTTTTGAAAATGGAAAGTTTAATTTCAGAACAAAAACTAGCAGTTGGTAGATTAGTTCCTACATAAGAGAAATGTAGTCTTCTGGCTAGTCCAGATCAATTTTTTTAATTGATCATCTAACATTTTTTTTAAGAGGCTGGGATGTGATAATTATTTGTGCTGTATGAGGATCAGGGCACCATCTTGCTGAGTGTTGTGTAAACACACCTACAGGAGTGATCTCTGAACTCACACACAGGTTCAATGAGGAGAGTGACAGAATAGAGGAGCTCTGTTTGTTACCTGTGTATTGCACACATACTACTTGATTTTACTTGTTTTTATGCCAGAAGGCTATGAGTTGAATCTTCTGCTCCACCCTAGAGCCCTCTGCCTGGTAACAGCGATACGTTGCTCCCTTGCATCCCCCAGAAAAAGTACTGAGCTGTTCGGACTTCCACTGTGAGTATGCTGCTCTGCAGATGTCGCTATATTCCATCCCAGTCCTAATTTCAGGTTTTTTTACTATTCAGTGCTGTGAAAAGGAGCCTTGTGGGATTTAATCAGCTACCTCATTTAGAGAGCTGTGCCAATTAATTTCCAATGGGTGGGACCTTTAGCTGTGGTGGGTTACTGGCAGTTATCCTCCCAGTGTTTAGGTACAAGTAAGGTAAAAAATGATAAAGCAGTGTTTCAGAAATTGTCTTTTTGTGGTGAGACGACTCTGAACAGTAGAAAAATGTATCTTCCTCAGTGCTTTGCAAGCCCTTGCCAGTCCCTCTCAGGTATGCTTTGTCTGCATCTCAGGAAATTGTTTTTGAAGATAGTGATTTACAATTCTGAAGCAAATTGTAATTTCTCTATTAATTTAGTGTCTGCATGCTTTCAAATTGTATGTTTTCGGGTTTTGGTGGGGTTTTTTTGGTCTTAACACTGAAATTTCATTTTCATTCTTGGCTTTAAAACCAACGAAGTTTGTTTTAAACCCAGGCAATGCTTCTTGAGCACCTTAGCTCCAGACAGGGCGAGGGTGTACGTGTGATACGAATGTTAAGGGGGGGGAGATTACTATTTTAAGAGACCCAGTGGGGAGAGGTTGTGCGAGTGAGCATCACCCAGCTACCAGGTCTGCTGCCTGAGCTCTGTGTCTGTGCTGATCAAAAGAGAATTTCTCTAATCCAAGGCTTGGGGGAGCTGAGCCATTCAAAGTGGTTGTGTGTAGCATATAAATTTGGGAACAGAATTGGCCCTGTGTCTCTAGAATGGAAAGACATCCAATCAGTCAGTAAATCCCCATACGATTCATAGACAAATCAGGACCAGCTGTAGCACAGTTAAAGTTGACAGCTCACCAGAGGAGAGGCACGCATTTTACAAACAGAAAAATCACCTTCCTTTAGACAGGGGCCCAGGCAGCCCTCTTGCTGACTCGCAGCGCTGCTTGAGTGTTGCTCTTACTTAAGTTAATTAGCCAAGGAGAGGTGCAGTGGTTACTACCGGCGGGGACAGGAGGGCAGTGGCAGATGGGGTCAGAAATCTTATGGTCCCTTTTGTCTGTCCCTCTTCTCAGGTCTGACTGTATTTACAACCAGGATTTTAAACCCAGTTCTGCCTTACTTGTGGAAGCAGCTGCACAAAGGACTGCTGCCTAAGGCCTATTAAATATGACTTTTATTTCAGCTGGTTTTCAAATCCTGTTTCTTCACAAGCATCTTTAACTGTAAAGCAGTTGTCTCGAGACCCCAGAAATTTGCAAATACAAAAGTAGTTTCTAGTACAAGGCCTCAAAACCCTACCATTTGTACAGGAAGAGAATTTAAAGGTGTTCCTGCAGCAATAAGAAACTCGGATGAAAATACCCAGAAGACTTTAAGTGCACAGTAGCTCTCCCTGCAAAGGCAGACAGAACACTTAGCAGTCCTGGCCAATCTGCCATAAAGAGGTGATTCCTCCTCAATCCAGGGACTCAAACATTAACAAAAAGTAGATTCTCAGAACATGGCCATTTTATATTTAATAAATGTGCAGTTTAACTGTTTGTTTGGTGGGCATTGTTCATCATTACTATCTCCACCAGTGTTCCTGTGACTTAATGGAGCTGTGGACTGTGGTGCGCTGTTAGCAAGTTAGGGCTATGCGTCATGCGTCCTCTCTTCTGAAAGGCCCTCTGTGTATTTTGTTTTCCCCATGTGAGGTTGTTCATAAGCTCCTGGACACAGAAGATGCTTGTCCAAAACTCTGCTCAAACAGGAAGAGTGAAGGTCTATCCTGTATGCCAGGTACCGTGAAGATGAAAGCAACTGTGCACAGGCCCATCAGGGGAAGTTTCATAAAAAGACTTAAAGTGTTTCTCACAGTAGATGTTAACAAGTTTAATGAAGGCCAGCAGTATGGCATTAATGGAGGTAGATGCCCAAGATGGTGTCTTTTCAAGTGGTAGTCTTTAGTTTCCTTTTGTATTGCTTTTTCATGTGTAAGTTGCTGTTAAATACTTCCCTCGTGTGGCTCCAGTAAAGATAAAAATGGGATATTGGGTATATGAATCCTGTAGTACTGGTGCTCTTCTAAATACTTAGGAGCATCTTCATTTGTGATGAGAAGGGTGTTTTGCATTTTTAAATTAGAGTTCCTGAATAATTGACACAATATGAGATTTAAAACACATAATTTTAATAACCCCCACAGGGGGAAAATATAGCTTATAAAAACCAAAATGGTTAGGAAGAAGAGACAGGTACTTGAAAGAAGAGCGAGGAGGTTGTGGTGGGTTGACCCAGCCAGCAGCTAAGTGCCTACACAGCTGCTTGCTCCCTGCCTTCCCCAGCAGGACAGGGGAGAACAGGAAAAGCAAAATCAAGAGAGCTTTTGGGTTGAGATAGAAGTTTAATAAGTGAAGGAAAGGTGGGGAGAAACAAGTGATGCAATGGCAGTAACTCACCACCTCCCACAAGCTGGCTGATAGCCAGCCAGTCTCTGAGCAATGGCAACCTTGGTAGACAAATACCCCCACCTTCTCCTACCCCAGTTTTATTGCTGAGCATGATGTTAATATGGTATATCCCTTTGGCCAGTTCAGGTCAGCTGTTCCAGCTGCGTCCTCTCCCAGTTACTCATTGAGGAGTAGGGAGTATAGACATACTCTATATAGCCGTATGTTTAACATCGACACTGCACAAGCACTGCTCAGCAATAGCCAAAACACCAGTGTATTATCAAAAATTTTAGCCACAAATCCCAAACACACCACCCCAGGGGCTGCTATTAAGAAAGTTGTCTCAATCCTAGCCAGACCCAATACAAAAGTATTAATTTGTGTGTGCATGTTCGTAATATCTGTTTCTTGCAATCCCACCCAAAGCTGAAGGCAGTCCTGTCACTTGATGTTAGCTTGGTCAAAATTTTATTCCTCCTACACTGCTGGAATTAGGTCATGGCACGACTTCAACAATTAGTTGTTCAAAAAGCAGATCTTCACATTTTAGCTCCTGAGGTTTTTCAAGTGTAATCCATGTGCTCGTCTTTGAAATTTGGGGGGGGGGTGTGAAAGTAAATTATAAACAATTTATACTAAATTAATTTCAGCTAATAGTTTAACTATACATGAAACAACAAAACATTCTTTGCATTGAGGTACTACTGGAAAAGTTACTTGAAGCAGTATTAAAGTAAACTGTCTTCCTAGGTAACAAGTGTATAAAGAAGCATTGAAGATTATGCTGAAATACAGTACCAGTGACTGTGTGCTTATCTAAATTTAATTAAATGTTGTCTATGACAGAGGTTCTCAGTGCTGATCTGATCTAACAATACTGCTCTCTTTCCTCAACATGATGCTTTTCACACAGCACTCCCACCTACAGGACATCCCTTATCCTGGCTCTAATGCTCACTGGGACCCTTCTCTGATCTGATTTTTTTTTTTTTTTCCCCTGCCAGTAAAATGGCAGAGAATGGCAGGTTTTTTCCCTTCATTTTAGTGAGATAAACTGGCTCAGAGAAAAGTCCAGTGAAGTCCAGAGCTGGTGCAGAGTTAAGTGGCAGGAACAGGGTCAAGGGAAATGGCAGCAAGAGCTGGATCTCCCTCTTCTGGTAGCAGTGAATGATTATGATGCTCAGTGCTTCTCTTGAAATTTGTGGTGGTAGCCACAAAAAATTCTGGTAACAAGTGGAGATGGGTATAAAACCTGTAATACAGGTTATTAGCTCTGTAAGATCAAAACTGTTTCTCCTAATGCAAAAATAAACCCGAAAGTGTTCACAGGACTGTTTCCTTCTTTAAGCCTAAAGGAATGTTATCAAACTTTCTAAACTTATTTTCAACTGAAAACAGGAGCAAGATTAGCTCCAAGCACAGCTTCATAGGAATGTAATGAGTTAACAGATGTACACTCCAGTATAGCATTTGTAAAGCTATAAAGTTGTGTCTTCCAGTTCAGAAACATTTACCTGTTTCTGTCATTGCACAGCATGCTATACTCAGAATCTGGCTAATGAATTAAATTGGATTTAAATTTATGGAATTTGCCTACGCTTCAGAAAGGTGACCATTTAGGCTTCAGTGCCAAAGGTTGCAGATGAAAAGGGGCCATTAAGAATTTGCTCAACTACTTCCCTTTTTTCCTGTCCAAAAGCAGTGGTGTGGTTTTTTTCATTTAAGCTGTTTTGACAAAGCTAATCATTGCCTTGAAAAGACGATCAAGGCCACAAGTGAGAGGAAAAAACCCAGGCCAATTACAAATAAAGCACTGGTAGAATCAAGTGTGATGGCATGACATTCCTTGGTCAGTTTTGTCAACAATGACATAAGGCTCCTGGATTTCATTTACTTTTGAATTACAGTTCTCCAGCTTTACTTCACTGGATTCGGGAGAGTCACATTGATGCTGCAAGAGGTTCCTTCTGCCCTGTGCGGTGGCCCTTCTTATGTGTGAAGACCGAACATCAATACTTTGTGGTGGAATGTAGGTGAGATTAGGGGGCTCTCTAATGTGTCTGAAGCACTCAGAAACTGTATGTGCTTTAGGAGGGTCCATTAATAGTCTCTTGCTATCGGAACCAGTAGTGGGATCCTCCATGCTCCCAGTAGTACAGCACAGATCTGAAGATGGCTCAATATGTGCAGCTGCTCTGTTCTGCATCTGAGCATTAGTCAGATATGTATGTTTTATTTTGGAGTGATTAAATTCTCTTACATGCTGGTCACTTGTACTTGCATATGATACTGACTCAGGTTGGCCAGTTTCCTCTACGGGATACATAAGGTCTTCCTGAGTGTCCTTGATTTGTAGTTTTGTGAAGTTTAAAGACAGCTCACAAACTTCCTCTTCCCTAGGGACACTGCAGTTTTGGACAGATGCAATGTCCTTGTACTGCAGAGACTTCAGCTCATTGGGTTCATCTGCAGGGTCTGGATCTACGCAATTTATGGCATCATTAATTTCTGCTTCAATTGATTCTTCAGAGACTTCTTGAGCTTTGTACTCCAAAGTGGTTTTGCTGTCACAAGAGCTGTCAGCAAATATTGCAAAGGCTGGCGGACCGCTTGCTCCTGGTGAGAGTGGCACAGGCCTGATCTCATTTGCAGTTGACTCTGCAGTGACTGCCAAAACACATTCTTCACTTAGACTGGCTCTTGGCTTTTTTTCAAAAGCTTTTGGAGAAAGATTCTCACTGAAAATAGGTGTTTGTCTTATGACAATGTCACTGTATTTCATCAAGAAGTCCTCGCTGTCTGAGCATTTGCCCGGAAAATGTATGGTGTTAATGACTTGCCTTTGGTGTTCCTGAAGCTTGTTAGTGGATTGAGTAACTGCTAACTGAGGCATGTCATCTTTGATCTTCAGATTCCCAGTAGCTTCAAAGGAGGTATTGCTATTAGTTGAAGACTTCTGTTGAGTAGCAAGGCACAAAGATGTCTCACTGTTTTCTTTATTTTCTAGATTTTCAGAATCTTCTCTGTGGGGTGTCTGATCTTCTTTGTCCTTATCTCCATGATGCCGGTGCATTTGTGTTCTCTTCTGTAGGGTCTTCTCCAAATTGCCATGTTTTTCTTCATTTGTCATTTCGAGGATGGTTTCACACTCAATTCTTGCCAGGAATATTTCAAATGCAGTCTGTTTTGTTTCCTCATTGTTTCTCTTTTTGACGAGTGAAAACTCTGTTGCTGTTGTTGCAATGTAACCTATTTTCTCCAGTACTGCTTTTACAATGTCGTCTGGGAGCACAGATTGAATATAGTAGACAAAATTACCGGTGAATGTCTGCAACAGAACGCAACATGAAAAACAGATGAATGCTGGGGGGGTGGAGTGGAGGGAAGCATGAAAGACTTCCCAAAAATCAAAAGTACTTCAAAAATTCCTTAAATCTTTTAAAAAAAACCATGTTCCTAAAAGTCTGAATTTTGAATCGAAGTGAGGCTTTTCTGTCAGCATTATTTTGTCAGCCTCTCAAGCATTATAGCTTTACTATAGCACATTAATTTCAGTGAAGTTATGCCAGTTTAAACCTGCTGATATACTGGCTAAGAGCATCAATATTCAAAAAGGAAGAGAATAAGAAAATAATTTTAGTCAAATTAGAGAAACTCATGTAAGTCTTATATGCTCTACTGAAGAACAGAAGATTTTTTAAACAAATGAAGATTCATAGAATAAATCACTGAGGTCTAATCTTTTCCTAGAGAAACAGACATGATGCACTCACTCTAAATCATATTTCTTAACCGGTGACAAGACTAATGTTTTCTTTTTCCATGGTTCAGACTCCTGCTGTAACTTTACTACCCCCAAATTAAGTTGCCATTTCTCTGAAAGCACCTTTTTGAAGTGACACTATTCTAGCAGAAATATTGCCAAAACACGCTCTCTTTGCACAGGCTGTCTGCAAAACATGACTTGAATAAAATGCTGCTGCTGTGTAACAACTTAAAAAAAAATCGTTCAACATTTGCTTGGTTTTGGAGCTAACCCCAGGCATGAGGCCTAGTTTGTAAACTGGAAGTGGTTTTTGGTTTTATCTGAAACACTATGATAAGAGAGACTGTGTTGATCAAGCATGACCAACTCCAGGCAAGTCAGAACACGATGGAGGCAGGAATGCAAAGTCAAAACTTCCAGAATTGGGATGCCTTTATTTTCAGGCTGCCCAGCTTGAGACTGCCTTACCTACTTCCTAAGGCTGAGACCTAAGCATTGGTCTCACAAGCACAAGCTTGGGGGAGAACAAAACTGATGCCCAAAAAGGCCATTAACCTAAAAGGCCATAGTACAATATAGTACTGAGCCCCGCTCCATTCTCAGATAAGGCTGTCAACAGTGCCTTTTGCTCCCCAGCTTCTGTTCCTTCTGGAGGGGAAGTAAGCAGCAAGCGCTGCAGGGGGTGACATGAGAGTGGGTGAGAGGCAGGAAATATGTAAAGTAACATTCCACATATGACCAGTAACTTTTTATCAAACCTGTATGTACACAAGATACTGGTTGTTCTCTAACTTGTGCCTTGCAGTAATTATTGCAGGCCTTCAGCAGGCTTTCTTGCACTTTCAAAACTTGATTTTAATGAAGCCAAGGATTCTTGTGTTATGAAAAGCTGAGCCCACTAGCTGTAGACCTGAATATCTTATGCTTTGCCCTGTTTTATGGAGATGAATGAGGAGAATAGGAATCTACAGCTGTTTGAGAATCTGCAGATCAGACCTAAGGGCAGGGAGAAGGAAAGAAATGGCTTTTCCTCGCCAGCACCTGTCGCTGTAGGAAGAGAAATAAGTTTGCATTTTGGGTGTTTACGGATTTTGTTCAAATACAAGTAGATTTTGCACATGTTGAGGATTGCTGTCTTCTGGGCAATGAGATGTGTTCAGTGTGCTAGGGCACTCGGGTAACCTTGATCACCTTGCTGCAAAAAGCAACAGCGTTTTCTCTTTTGAAGGGTGTTTTCCTACCCACTTCACCAGCTGCAGCCACCAGAGATAGGATAGGTGGTAAAATCACTGGACCGGACAGACACGGGTCCACTGGGCCTTTGGCATCAACCTGTTCGCAAAAGTGGTAACTAATGCTTAGAAGCATTCTCTCCTTATAGACAAATTAAGGTTAAAACTCCGAGTAATGAGGGTCAAAGCCTTTCATTGTACCTTTTTACTCCCTTACTGCTTCACAATAACCGAAGGTCTGTTTCCAAACCTTGGAATGCTCAGCGCTCCTGGGAAGGCCCTGAAGGCCCGGCCGCGGCGAGGTCAAGGCCTGCAAAGGCCAACGAACACCTGGCAGCACCCTCGCACCGCTCGGAGCACACGAACCCGTCCAAAACGGGCTCCTAAACGCTGTTCCTGACTCGCCGGGGCGCGGGCGCCGCTGCCGCGCCTCCTGCGCCACAGGCCCGGGACGAGGCCTCGAAAGCCCGCGGCCGCCAGGCCCCGAGGCCGGAGAAGCCCTCGCCGGGGCCGGCTGCGCCCCCCGCCCCAGCGCCGCGCCGCCTCCCTACCTTCAGCGACCTGATCTCCTTCCGCCACGGCGAGAGGAGCAGGTTGACGCAGAGCAGCTCCAGCACCTCCAGCGCCTTGAGCAGGTCGCGGAGGACGCTGCCGCCCCGCTCGCCCCGGGCCCGCCGGCACCGCTCCGCCACGCTGCGCACGTCCAGGGCGCCGCGCCGCCGCGGGCCCAGCAGCCGTCGCGCCCTCGCCTTCAGGGAGGCCTGGTCGCACACCGCCAGCTCCCCCACCGCCCCTCGGGCCGCGTAGTAGGCCAGGTAGTCCCGCAGCACCTCCTCCTCGGCGGCCGCCGCCGGCTCCTTCATGGCGGCGCCAGACCGGCCGGGCCGCCCGGCCGCAGGCGCTGCCCCCGCCCGGCCGCGGCGCCGCTCGGCCCGCCATTGGCCGCTCCGCCGGCGCTCCCTGGTGCGGAGTGGTGCCTCGCCGCGTCAGTCAGGGCGGGGGGCGGGCGCCCCGGCGAACCGAAAGCGAAAGGCGGGAGGGCGGAGGGGGCGGTGCCGCGCCGGGCGGTGCTCGGCGCTGCGCGCGGGCGGCCGTCGCCTCAGCGCGGGCGCGTGGCCGCGTGGCGCGAGGGCGGGTGCCGGTGCCGCGGCGGCGGCGCTGAGGTGAGGGCCGGGCCCTCCCCTCTCCTCTCCTCCCCTCCCCTCCCCTCTCCTCTCCTCCCCTCTCCTCCCCTCTCCTCCCCTCCCCTCCCGCTCCGCGCCCCGGCAGCGCTGCGCTCCCGGCCCGCTCCGGCCGCTTTCCTCCGCTGCTCCCCCGGCCGGCCGCGATCCCCCCGCAGGGAGGCCTCGGCTGCGGGCCCGGGCGGGCCAGGCCCCGTGCGCACGGCTGGCGTGAGGCGAAAGCTGGCCTAGTGGTACCTGTGCCCCGGGTGAAACGAGCCCGTCTGTAAGGCAGTGCGTCCCCGGTGCCTGTTCTGTTATTCTCTTTATTGTGTGCTGCCTCTGAATTCCTGGACTAGGTTTGGGCACTGATCAGCTGAAAGGAACTTCTGCTTTCTGCTGTGGTATCTGAAAAGTTTCCTGGGATGGGTTTGCAGTAGAGGTCTGGCCCAGCAGCTGGAAAACAAACCTGACTTTGATCTCGATGATTTTGTTACTCTTGATTTTTTTGGAATCTGAATTTTAGAGTCACTTCCTACGGCCGCTACAATGTCATGTGCGTGTGTGATTCCACAAATCAGTGCCGGCATTGGCCTCCTGTGACCTTATTTTTTGTTGTAGACCAGCTGGGCCGGTGTCTTCAGTGGTGTCTCCGCTGACTTCATGTGCTGCAAGTGTGAATTTGGCTTGATGGTTTTTTAATAGCCCATCTTATTATGGATTGTCTTCGTTACATGATAGATTTTAAAATTAATATCTGTCTCGCTGTTAACCACTGGGAATGTACGGCTGCTTCTGGTTAAGGGAAATCTCAGGCTTACTTGACCGCAGTCCTGTTTCTTTCTTGTGGAAAGTGGCTGTGTGGTGTTGCAAACAAACTGTTTTTCTCTCGACTTCCCAGGTAAGAGGGCTTTCCAAAAACATACGCTTTTGATCGTCGTTCCAAGTGAAATGTCATTAGGAAATAGTTTTGTAGAATTTGTGTATGTAGAGCTGCTGTATAAAAATTGCTGATCTAGCCAAGAGGGAAGGGGGGACAAATCCCCATCCTACCGCCACATGTTGAAGTGAGGCCATCTGGCCATCTGCTGCGATGCCTGAGTTCCCTCCCCTACCATATGTGCGTGTATGCAGGCAAGTCCGGCTGGGCTCTTCGTAGGGTGCCTGCAGGCAGCTCAGCTCTCTTCTTGCCATATGCAAAACTTTATTGACCCAAATGTCAGGGTTGGGTTTCATGTTTCTGCACACCCGCTCCCGTGGGGGAGGATTGGATTCTTTAACCTTTGCAGTTCTCATTAACATATAGAATAGCTGCATTTTGTTAAAGCCTGGTGTGTTTTAGTGGAATGATACAGGGAATCTTGCTTTGTTGCTGGTTCTTCTGAGTGTTTCACTTCTCAGTAAAACATATTTGCCTAATACAGTAAACACTGAGTTGTCTCATCTATCTAGCTATCACAGCATTCTTATTCTTTGAATTAGTTTCTTAGCACAGCCTCCAAGGATGGGATTTATGTTCTGTGTTTTGAAGGTCCTAATACTTTAAAAGCCTGTTCTGTAAAAGGGAAGCTTAATCACTTCCCTGGTGTGTGTGGCAACAATCCCATTGATGCCAATAGGGCAGCGTACTCAGCCGTGACCCAGGTGCCCAAAAATCCAATTGCAGTTCCCTGAGCTATGAGGTCTCTCATCTTGCTCTTCCTGCTTCGGTGAGATTTTGAAATGTTTTGCAAAGAAGTTTTGCTCTTTTCTGGGTGTATTAATTTTGTTTATTACTGATTTCAATCTCTTGCAGAAATATAAAATCCTGTTAGGAGCAAAGCTGTGACAAGATAATCTTAATTTTTACAGGGTTCTTTCACTGCTTCATTGTCATTTGAGTTTAAATTAAAAAAAAAAAAAGTCTCTCCATTGTGAATGTATTACGTTCATTTGGAGTGTAACAAGACAGAATCTATCAAAAAGATTTTTTTTTAAGACTACAGCAAGGCAAGAGCCTGGTCACTAGTCCTAGGAGAGAAGAGGAATTCAGTAGAAAGGAAGGGCCACTTCCAGTTGTGCATGCAAACTGTTGCTGTTTCCCTGGAGTTCAAAAGACACAATGCCAATACCTGGTGAATTGCATCAGGCTATATACCTGACTCTTTTTTTCATTGCAGTTGGGCTGATTTAGGCAGAGGAGGGTTATTGAAACAACATTGCTAGAAGATTCAGGAGACCAAATAGGAGAATCAAAGCATTGGACCCAAAACATGAACGGACCACCCTGGATACTTCGAGGTTCCTTAAAGCTTTAACTTTGTTTGTGTCTCTGCTGGACATGGAAGCTATTTTGCTTGTTACTTTTTCTTGCTTTAATGGGAGTACGAATATATACACGTATGGACCTGTCTGAAATCCAAGCTGTGAATTTATCATATGCTTATGAGTTCAGTAGCCAGTGTTCAAGCATACATTACTGTGAACTGAGGAAAAGGGAAATGAAGATGAACTTTGCTAGCTGAGGAGAAGTTTTAATGCATGAGATGCTGTTGGGGAATCAGAAAACATGGATTTAGTTTCTGATCTATCTACAATTCCCACTTCACATGCAGCACATCGGGGAAGTTAGAGCTGGAGGTGCTTGGATATAATTGCGGTGATGAGTGTTTTCACTGAAAGCTTTTTGCTGTGACAACAGTATGGTGTTAGAAATCATGTAGTGCTCAGTGTCGCTAATGTGGTCTGGGCTAAGAGAATCCTCTTTTCCCAGAGGGCGTTGGCAGAACATCTAGGGTTTGGAAAGCTGCTAATATTAAGTGACAAAAGTACAACTGCCAATTCCCAGGCCGTGAAGCAGTGTCAGACACTGTCAGGCAGTGATAAAGAGAGGACACGGAAAGCTCCACTAGAAGGAGACGACTGAAACTTGGCCTTTCCATTCCTGGTAACATGTGGAATATTTCTTCCTCTGCAATTCATAAACTACTAATTCTCCTTTTCTGGTCAATTCTAATATCTCATTTCTATATGGCAATGGAGAACAGCATGTCTCTGTCGTGTAAAACCAAAAAAAGACAATAACCAGGCCTTTTTACTTTCTTGTTCCTTTTCTCTAGGCAGTCAGGTTTGCCAGCCGCCTTGACTTGTAGAGCCCCAGCCTGGACTCTGTTTCCTAACAGAGCAGTAGTGAGTGGAGACCTGTTTTGAATGTTTTAAGAATAATAGCGCTGTTTATATTCCCAGGCTGTTGTTACGTGGGTTTTCTTCTTTTTTTCCTAGTAGTATGACATTACTGGCTCATAGTTAGCCTGTATTTGTCTCAGTCTAATTTTCAGACGTTCTCCTGTAATCTAACTCTGTGTCATGCATTTGCGAATTTGAGCCTACATTTCTCAAGTGCAGGAATTGTATTTGTGTTCACTGAAATGCATCATGTTCTTTCCAGGCTGTTTCTCTGTCTCTTCAAATTCTAGTCCTGCTCTCCTACATATTCCTGTCTCTCCTAGTTTAATGTAACTTGCTGATTTTAATAGGTCCATTCTCTCAAAGCTCTGAAATCCAGCAACGCTCAGTATTTTCATTAGGACGTAGGTGATCCCACCTGACGCATCCTTTCAAACTAACACAGAGCAATTGATATATACTCTGTTGTATGATGATTATTATTTTAATTTGCAGAAGTCTGTGGTTATAATTTTATGCAGAGAGTATTTCTCTAGTTTAAGGAGGGAATGATTTGTCAGACTGTACCATGACCAGTTAGATCAGTTTAATGTGGTTTCCATTCAGGAAATACACTGTTACTCATCTTACTGTGCTAAAAAATTACCTGTTTGAATTTTTCTGGGAAGATTGGCCTGTTATTTCATGGCTTTTTCTCTTTTTCCTTGGCAGTATGTTGCCATTTTCCAGTCTCCTGACCTTAGTAATTTTCAGAGGTACCTATGAATGTGTCTGTGAGGGTTTCTGATGCTTCTTGAAATGCCTGAGAGTATTTCAAGGGTAAAAATTTTCACTGCAGCAGTATTGCAGACTCTTCCCTTTCTGCTGTTGTTGAGCTGGGCTGATCCCAGCTGGGCATACATTGACTCATCCCCCCTGACCTGACTGCTCTGATGGCTGCTTATTCCTGTGATCTCTGACAAATGTAAAATCCAAATGTAAGTGGCTGAAGCACGATGTTGCTTAGTCAAGAGTTGCTTAGTTGCCTGATTAACAGGAGGCTAGGGGCTGCGGGTAGTACCAAAGTGATACCGACACAATAAAAAGCACAGAAGCTGTATCAAATACTTGTATGTTCTTTACTAAAAGTTTTGTGTAAAGATCAGTATACTAAAAATTGAAGCAAAAGAGATGACTACAGAAATACAGTATTGTTATCACATAGCAAGAAATAGCATGTCCAAACAGTTTCTTTCTGATATTAATCATGTAATAAATGAAAGGGCTGTGTTAAGCCTGTTTTAGGACTGGCATTAAAATTACGTGAGAGTTTAGGATAAAATCTGATAGGAGGATACGAATTCCTTAAGAGGAGCATCGGGAGACACTTTGTCAACTTTGCTGATATTTATCTGGGATCTTAAATATTCTCCAAGAAATGAAATTATGTTCTTATTGCATTGTTAAAAGAAATCTCAACACTGTTCTAGTAGTAGCAGCAGAAGCTGTTAGAACAGCTTTAGAGCTATAAAATTCTCTTTCTAGCATTGTCTGTTTGCAGAGGTATACGGGTTGGATTTATAAGCTTTTTTCCCCACAACTTTCTTGGATATCATCTAGTTAAAAAGATTAACAAGAGTAGAAAATTCTAAGCCACCCTTGCAAGTGATCGTGGTAATGTATCGTATCGTAATGCAATGTAATCGTATCACTGAGGGCAGCATACTCTACTTTGAATTAACAGGTTAAGATATTTGTTTATAATGAATGACATAACCAGTTTAGTGGTAACTTAGAGAAATGCTACAGTATGGAATTGTGTATTTTGGCTGGCTTCCATGTCTGTGTGACAAAGAAGCTGGGATTATTTTGATGGACCAGTCCCTCACTGAACTCTGTGTAGCGTGATAACTAGACGACTTGACTTTATAAAGCGGCATACCACAAGAGGGAGTAGACAGCAATTTGTACGTAATGCTGCTACATATAATCCAGATTGTAATGCTAAAGATGTGTAACTGTCACCAAATGAAGAAAGACTTTTATTAGTTTTCTGTAATCTTAGTAATGCATTTCTATCATGAGGTAAAATACATATGTCCCATTTTCATCAGAGGCCTACTTAAAATTAGTTTATTTTGTAAACTACAGATAGAAAGTTAGCGGAAGGTCATGAAATCCCTGTCAGGTTAAAAGCCAAGCAGGCTGAAAGGATTTCCCAAAATGCGCAGAACCTGTAAGCATCTGTAACAGGGTAGAGGCTTGCCTGCCAGATGTGAAAAGTCCTCTGTGCTTGTCTTCAGAAGAACCTTCAGGTTTTTCATGTTACAGGTAAGAGAGAGACTCAGTTTTGGGGGCGGGGGGGGAGGGAATCACATTTGCCTCCTAATTTGTTTATTAGATTTCCCCCTTCACCTCCCCAATAGCAGCCTGAAGTAAGCAGGTCTGGTCCCAGTGCCTTACCCTGTTCTAGGCAGGTCTCCAAGAGCTGCAGGAAGACACATCTATGAAAGCATGTCCTATTCTGCATAAATAAGCCTCTGTGCTTTCCTTCACTTTTTATTTTTCTGCCAATAAAACTGACTGGTACATTTCTATGTTGGTTTTCATTTCTGGCCCCCATAGATGGTGTAGAGTTTTGATTCTCTTATTGCACGATACTTTGCATACCACAAAACTGTCTACAGTAGTACTTTATATAGAGGAGTAGTTCTGTCTGTTAAAAATACAAATGTGAAATACAGCCTACATTCTGGCAATGCCTGCCAGCAGTTTTGCAATGCAAAATTGTGACTTTTTGTTGTTTTGGGTGTAGTATACTGAGAATATCGAAAATTTTGCTGAACTGCAAAAGAATTCTGTTATTTTAGCAAAATACATGGTTACTCTCATCTACTTAGCAAAGAATGCATACTTACCTTATCTCATCATGTGCCTATGACTCGGTAATGGTATAATTTATACAGCAGTAAGAACCATATAATTACTTCCCATCTAAGTATTAATTATAATTGTGTCAATCTTTGGAGTGTTGAATGATGATTACAGTTGAAAATTATTTAGTATTTACAGAAAATCTAAGTGTGATTTTAATAATTTGGATGATGCTTCCTTTTAAACACAATTACATATTTACTATGCTCATTTTTATGTATCCTTCAGTGGGGGTAGTAAACTGAAGTGCATTTTAGCAGTGTAAAAAAAAATTTTTTTTTTTTTTCCCAGTGAAAATACCTCTAAGACATTTAGTGGAGATGAGCCTCTGATAAGTCTGCTAACAAGTACTGGTTGAAGAAGTAGTTTAGTCCTTATGTGGAGATAGGGTGCTTGTGTACCATGTAAGATTAAACTCTCGCATCTGCAGTTTGCCTCTGCTGTTCCTGCCAGTGTGCATCTCCAACTTGTATGCATTTATCTTATGAATATGTGAGAAGTCCAGGTCTACGAACAAAGGCTAGATTTGTGGGTAGCAAAATTTCAGTGAAAAGGATTGTGCCTAATAGAAGAGGTTTCTGCGCAAAGTGAGGTTTTCTGTTACCGTGCATGCCAAGTCCAGCATCTATTATTTACGTCATACTAATGCAATTACTAGAGGTCAAGGTCCTTTGTAACACTACAGGTTCCTTACTGAAGAATGAGACCAGTTAGTGCCTGAAAATGCAGTCATGCATGGGAATCGGCATGAAGCATCTTCTGGGATTCCAGACGCTGCCCTTCCCTTGCTGTATCCAGTCCCCGTGAAGGGCGTGCAGCTCCCAGGCCTGCACACGGCTGTAGTACAGCTTCCGCAGGTAAAGCCAATTGGTGTTTGGGGATCCACTGCCACCTCCCCATCACTTGCTGTTGGTTTCTTTTGAGGAAGACTTACAGCAGGCTTTTCAATGGTCTGGAAAGCCTGGTAATGGCCAGGCTTTCCAAAGGAAAAAATGCGACTACCAAAATCATAGATGCTGTTGTCCTTTTTCTTTTGCTCCTATATGGTACTGATAGTCATGTTTTGCAGGCAGTGTTCTGTCTCTGTCTACTGACATACATATTTAGACAAAGAATTATTTAAAAATGCTTTGTTGCCAAGACACTGAATGAAATGTACTAGTAACACCTACAAAGACAACAAAATGCTCTTCTTTTTCCTTCTGTGCTAAAACAAGCAAAGTATCGCAAAATCAACAAGTAGGCTTGACTGGATAACATGTATCTACATTAAGAGTGGCTGTTTTCAATGTGTTTTGAAATGCTTCAAAAAGGTCAGATGCACTGCTTGTTGCTGCTGTTCTTTTATGCTGTGTGATGTCATGGAACACTTTGAAGCACAAAGCGGGAAGTTTAGGTAAACTTTCAAAATTCACTGTAAAAAATTAAATCCCATTGCATCCCTGTTTAAAGATATAAAATAGGTAAAACTTTCAGGGGTTTTATTCTTCCATTTAAATGTTTTTGTCGGTCAGAGTTCTTCAGAAGAATTGAAGGAAAGAGCCACTTTTATTCACATGATTTGGTTCAGAAGAGTCTGATAGTCAGTGGAAGAATTTTTCAGTACTTCCATTGGAACACGTGGGATGGGGATATTCTGTTCACACACCACTGTCTCGTACAGGGGAGCAGCCTCCAGAGTAAGAGATGACAAAGAGATGGATGAAATGGGCTGCTGCAAGTCCTGCAGCCTGACTGCGTAATTTGCAGCCTGTCCTGTAGTCCCAGATGCTGCTTCCTCTTCCAGGCTAATGTTTATAGATATTTCATTTCTTTGACAAGGGTCCGTGAGAGAATATGGGGGGGGATCGTCTGTGGGAATATATATTTGAGTTGCTCCTGGCCCCACACATTCATCGTAGCTGAAAGAAAAAAAGAATTTTTCATTAGATTCCTGTGAAAAATGCCACAGTACATTATTTTCAGCATAACAGGGGGAGGTAAAGCGAGAAGAAAAGGATCGTCTAGTGTTTTGTTCCTCAGTCCACATCCTTGCTTACCCTGCCATACGAGACGCTTGAGAGCATAATACTTCAAAGAACATCTCCAAATACCTAAAGATAATCCCAGAGGTCTCGGTGAAAGTTCAGACGCCATCCGCCTGCATGAAAGTAACATCTGTGGCAGCACCGTTCAGCTGAGGTGCCTGGGGATAAGCCCGGCTCCTTATGGCTGGTTACGTAGGAGCGGGAGGAATAACACCGCTGGCTCGCACAAAGCGGTACACGCTGCACCAGTCGCCCTGAGTGCAACACCGCAGGGGTTCATTCCTGCTCTCAACTGCTTGTAAGTAGCTAAGTTAGAAAATGGCTGGGGAAAAAGGAAGTGGTGTTGCCATTTAGTTATGAAATAAGGTATAGAGAGCTTTAGATGGAGTCTAGGAGTATCGCATCAGATGCTGTCCTCCTGACTCACAGGTCTCTGGTGCTCAGCCAGCGTTTACAGGCAGTGGGTTGTCTGGGTTGCAGATCTCTTCTGGCAGAGGCAGCAGGATTTCTTGCTGAGGTGCAGAGCTGTGATGAATAATCTTGACAGACTCACGCTGGTCATTCTGAGACTCTGCAGACTCCCCGTCATGTTCCTCCCGAAAAGGAGGAATGCAAGACAGACCTATTTGTGGGATTTCTGTGAGGAGCCAGCTCAGGTCTATCCAGGCTTTGTAGTTCTGTCTGTGCCACCAAGCTAAAGCCACCAAGAAACTATGACCTCCTCGCTCCACTGCCATGCTCAGTGCTTGCTGTCCCGGTGTGTGTGAATGCAGACTGGCACCTTAGATTGCAGCTTGGACTGCACAGTGTAGGGAGGCCCGTGAGGGGTAAATAATGAGCCTGGATCGACCAGCGTGTCTTTGTGCTTGTGTTTTCCCGTGGCCTGTGTTGCAGGAAGGGGATGGGAACGGACAGAGCGGACACGAGCAGGCTCCATGCGTTTGTACCGTGCTGTGCTGGCACTGCCCAGCCCTCTGAGCCTCAGGTCTCTGCAGAGATTGCACTGTGGCCCCAAGGAAGGCTGAACCAGACTGGTGAATCTGGTTTGTTATCTGGGTGGTCTGCTGTCTGGCTATCCTAGCATCACCTGTTTGTCCACAAACTAAAGCTGACTCCGCTTTTGCTATCAAACCAGCCCAGGTCTAGTGGTCTGAAGGAAGGTCCTGCTTTCCTGGCTCACTGGCTACAGGCAAAAGTGAGGAAGAGTCATAATATTATCATCTTAAGTGTTGGACCTGCTTTGTTTGTGGCTGCCTTGTTTAATTGTTTCAGGATAATTTTAAATCCAATTCTGAAGGAGGGAAGGTTTCCTGTAAAAAAACCTTTGCCTACTCAGTTAACCTGAAAAGCAATTCTGCTGGAGCCAGACAAATTAAGAACCCATTTCCTCAACCACACTAACTGCGGAGCTATTAAGATCTAGGATATTTCCTGAAACTTAGGATATTTAGCGTATGTCTTCCCAGTAGACTGCAGGCAGTCATTCTGCCCCCTGTAATTGCATTACTGCCAGGCTAAACCAAAGCTAATAAACCCTACTTGCAGATTATCGTGGCTTGCAGCGGGGCAGCTTGCATTGGTTAGAGTGAGCTCAAATCTATTGCAATTCAACCATGGAGGCCCTGCCTTAGAAAAATATTTGCTTCTGCTGCACTCATTCATACCTTTCCCTCAGAGCACTCCAGATGATTTTGATGGTATTGGTCCTAGTCTGGGTGATGGAAGTTGTTTTGGGGGAAGGGAAAGGTAAGAAAGTGAAATCTTAGTACTAGGTTACTAAATAACTCAAATATCCACAGGTGTTTTTATTTTTACCTCCCTTTTATCTTATATTTATACTCATAAGGACAATGGTTTTAAATTCAGACTAGAAAATTTCGATTTCCCCATCAGAAAGAGTGCTATTGAAAAAACATAACTCTGTCCTGAAGATCCTGAACAGGGCTGCTAGACACTTCAGAAACAAGTTCCAGCATGTGGGAAGTTGAATTGTTTTTGTACAGCATGTGGAAAAGATTTCAGTCTAGCCTCTACTAAGCCCACTGAAGCTTTCAAGCATACCTGATATTCTTCTTTTAAAAGATCTTAGACCTCAGTCAGAGATTGAGGACCTGATGTCCTCAACTCCTCGTGAACTCAGCAAGAGGAAAGGAAGAGCCACTCTTTGCAGGATTACTTACTATGAGCTGCATCTTTACTTAATTTACATTTTGCTGACCCAAAGCCCAGTGAATTTATTTAAAATCTTTCAACAGATTTTGACTGACTTAATCAGGCTAATGAAGAGCACCTACTGGGTCCTGTTACCATAGTAAAAGAGTTTCAGTTTTGAAAAGCCCACAGTAATGTGAGTTTCAAGGTGGAAAATTTTGAATCCTTTTGCTGAGACACAAAAGGGAAGAAGCTTCTCTGTCTCCCAATTCTGGGCCCGGGCCCAGTGCAAGGGAAGCCTGCCACAGATCTAAAGGAGAAATGGGCACAGTATGAACCTTCTGCTTACTGTTGTTATCTATTCATCTGCTTTTCTTTCCCTTGGATTTAATTTAATATCTTTCGCGGACCATAGCTCAGCCCTATAGAACTAAAATGCTTGGTGGGATAAATAGCAAAATGATCTTTTGTGAAGGAGACTTTTAAGCATCAAGATAAATGGGTAGCAAATTATGGTATTCAAGACCTGGCATTTTAGTGTTCAGTTCCAGATATCAATATATTAATGTTAGGGCACTTTTTCTTCATTTATATAATGCATAAAAAAATAATGATCTTTTTTTCTCCAAACTCCAATGCAAGTAATGTTCTCCTTCTCATTTTTGGCAATTAAGTTCACATCTTAAAAATCAAATAAGGGCAGTAAGGAACACATGACAGTTTTTCAAGTAAGCAATTTTTTGGCACCTTCACAACTCTACCTACAGATTGTTACGGCCAAGGAGGCAAATACAAATAACTCAAATAGGTTTTGTTTGTTTGGTTTTAAAAAAACTTCTTGTATTTCAATAGCAATTTATGATCTTGATACTCAGTTTCCCATATTGTCTTCTAAGCCTGGTATCTTTGCTCGTAATACTGATTTGCAAACAGCTATTGCTATGATACTAGCAGTGGAGGCTACAGATAAGGAGATGAACCTCCTATAGAAAGAAGATGAATTAAGGTCATGTAAGCAACTTTAACTTTGTATTTTTCCCTAGCTTCAGAGTGTTTTGTGGTTGGGGTTTTTTTTTTGGTTTTTTGTGTTTCCCCCATCTGTTTAACAGCCTCAGTAATTTGGTTGTACTTTCAGAGTGCTGTTACAGAGGTATTCCTGTAGTGTAACTAATGAATTAGCAACACTACAAGCATGAATTTTGTTTTGCAGACAGCAAAGCACAGTCTCTCCTTCAAAGAGACCATAATATGTAAACTTATGCATCTAGTATTTACCCGATCTTTTTTTATTAGAGGATTCTAAGCAAGTATTATAAGAAGTAATACAATTTGAGTCACCCACTGTCCACATATGTTGGTGGTTGGGAAATCATTCCTCAAAAGATTTAAAGGATTACTTACAAAAAATCGTAATAGCAATCATTTCTTGCAATTGATTACTGTGTATTGATGTGATACTGGACCGACTGGGGTCGGTCTTAAGACCACAGCTCACAGGCAGAACTTCTTAGCCATATCAAAAAAGTGCAACCTCAGTAACTGCTAAGGGAATGACACCTACATATATATATGTGTGTGTGTATATATATGTTTTGCAACTGAAAATGCAAGAGCATGGAACTTGCATGACTTAAGTGGAAAACCAAAAATACTTGCTAGTCTCTTGCAAAAAATACAATGATAGTTATGTTTTATCTGAGAGATTCCGTTCTGTGAAGTTACTGTACGTGTAAAAAGTAGCTGATGCTTGACATTCAGTACAGCAGTCACAGGAAAATCCTTTTAGACAAGAAAGCAAATGCTTTTGAAAAGTATGTCACCAAACTTAATAATGGACGACAGGAACTCATTACACTGCATCTCATGAATATCATGCATCAATTTTTTCAGCCCTGAAAAAAGTCCTTGGTTACAGTACTTGTGGAGAATTCACTTTAACCCACTTCTTTTTTTTTTTTTAAATTATATTATCTTAAGGTTCAATGTATCTCATAGGCAGTCATGAGAAGGAAGGGGTTACTGACCATGAAATGTGCTGTTGTCTACTTTTTTTTTTTGCCTTGTTTCTTGTCAGAATAACTTCATTGTCATTGTAGACTATGCTATTGAGTTTTTAGGGGATAATTATACTAGGAAAGGCAAGGAGGGCTGATGTCTGTTAACATCATCTCACTGCATGTAAATGTGATCTGCAAAGAGAAGAATGTTGCTTAAAAAATACAGCAGCTCTTCAAGCTGACCTTGTTGACTCAATGTTGGGGGGGGATAACTTAATGAATTTGTCAGGTCTCATTGCAATAAGTATTAGGATAGGTTTGTTGCTAAGGAAACCCAAAAGAGCTTATTTAACTAGCTGTCATTCAGAAATTATGACTTACTCTCTGGGGAAAGAAGAAGGTTCTACTTACAGAATTTTTTTAAGATGCAAACAATAACTAGTGAAAAAAGGCAAATCTGGGGAATGAAGAATTGTTCTTTGTGAAATAGATGTCTTTTTGTTTACTTCATTCATTTGCTATATGTTGTGACTACTAAAGTTGTTCCTGTTACATTGTTTCCATTTTGCTGATGACCTACTGTCTTTTAATAATGGTAAACAGAATTACTAAATCTGAAAAATACATGTGCTATGATGAAAACAACACAAAGGATGTTTATATGATGTTGTCATCTAATAAAGAAAAGCTGAAATTAGAACAAATATACTGTAACGCTCTAAAAGCAGGATCAAAAGAAAAAAATAATGATGTGTTTGACCCTGTAAGTAATTCAGCTGCTGATGCTTCCTCTGATTACACAGTTGGCTAACAGCTGGGTTTGCAGGACAGCAGCTTGGAAATCTGTCAGTGTTTTCTTTGAGCTGTTTCTTTGTAGAATATATATATTCTTTGGTGACGTATAACTACCATGAGGGAATGTATCACTTTTGACAGAACTGCTCTTATAGTGACATATGTCAGGAGACAGGGTATTTTTCTAGGTTTATTTTTGATACTGACACTTTCTATTTGAGATACTTTGGTGCATTTACTATGTTTTGATTTTTCTTTTGCATGCTTTGTCAGTGATTTATTAAGCGTTAGTTTAATATTTTCATATAATAGCAATCCATTCCATACTACAGATTGTCTCAGTCATTCACTTAGTTTAAGTCTTGAACAGTGCCTCAGAATGAAGAGCCAAAACATCTTTCTTTATTAAAAAAGAAACACCCCGAACTGTTGGGGCCTAGTAATTAGGAGAATGACAGAGCAAGAATAAGCAAATGCAGTTAAGTGGCACCTCCTCCTATGCAGTTTCAGTCCTCCTAGTTATTGTGTTAGTATGAAATCAAACCCCATCTGTCTCTGGGCCTGGATAATATTACATGAGCATTTTTTACTACCACTGATCCCAAATTACAGTGGGTGAGGGGGTAAGTAACAAACATGTAACACCTAGAGATAACAGCCCACAGTGTCAGCCGAGACAGGGCCCTGAAGGAATGATCCAGTGCTCCATAAAATCACCGGAGTATTGTCACATAGGAAAGTGAAAGTTTTGTCACATATGTTTGAAATGCGGCTATTTAAACAACGGTGACACTCCTCTTAAGGTACTCTGGAGGAACCTCCCTCTTTTTATTAGCTGTAGAGCAATACTGATCTCCTAACTTGACTTTTAAGCTCCCAGAGGTGTGGTAAATGCACCTGCAAGGTGCCCACCTGATCTTGGAGTAGGTAACCATGAACAAATAACACTTATTTTCCATTTTAATGTTTTTAAATAGTAAAAAATGTAACCCAAGGTGTTGTTCAAGGAAACATCTAAGGCTTAAGTAACTTAACCCTTGAAGAGACAGGAAACCTGGAATTAATTTTTTTTTTCAGCCTTTTTTCTGTTCATAGTTATTTCTGGAATTTCCCATTCCCCGCAACTACAGTAGGAATATTTGTGTTAATAAGCCCTAAAAGTCTGGATCTTTATTCTCCACTATGTGTCAAGATAATCTTGAGGAAGTTGTGACTCTCTGAATAAATACTCCAGGTGAAAAATGAAATTAAATGTAAACAGCGTTTTCATGCGAAGATATACCAGATAGCATTTGAAACTGATATAATACAGTTTCAACATAATTGTGCAGCTTTAAACAATTAAAATAAATATTTTAAATACAACAAGTCATTCTATGATGAAGATTTTATATGATACATTTCAACCTGGCATTAATTTTATATCTAATAAGAACCACTTGATCATATGCAGTTTTTAGTCTCTGGATTCCTATAACCATTATACAGTAAATGACAGTGAAGCTATGGGCACTGGTTGAGTAATAATAATCAGTTAAGACAAATTTATTTCAAAATAATCTCTTGTAGCCTCCCAAGCCATGGAGTTAATTCACAAACAGGGTTCTAAACAACAATACCAATTTTTGCATGTCAGCAGGAATGCTTAGGATCTGCTAATACTTGAGGAAGTTTGCCATGTGACATGTTTTAGGATCATAATCCTAGGAAGGGCTTTGCTTTAATTATTCTAGGAATGAATTCTGAGCAGGTGAAAGAAATACTAGCTGCAGTATGCAACAGAAAGTCTAACTACTGGAAAATTAGAGGAAAATATTCCTTTTTTTCAGTACTGTTATCAATGACTTAAAAGCTTTAAGTTGTGATTGTTCTGTATGGCACAACAAATTTCTGATTAGAAATGCTTGGTGCCTCTCTTTCATCAGGTTTTTCTGCTTTCACTGCTGCAGGGGCTTTTTTCTTTTTTAAATATGCAGCAATATTTTGCACTTCTAGAGTGAAACTGGGACAGGTGTAGAGAAAGGCTGGTCAGACGATACAGCATCCCAACAGATATTTTTGATGACAGAAAGCCAAAAGAACTTTGTGTCTTAGCCTCAC
Source organism: Pelecanus crispus (assembly GCF_030463565.1). Classification (NCBI taxonomy): domain Eukaryota; kingdom Metazoa; phylum Chordata; class Aves; order Pelecaniformes; family Pelecanidae; genus Pelecanus; species Pelecanus crispus. Next base: position 38,417,447 of record NC_134650.1, read on the forward strand.
AACATGCAGGCTTGAGGTGTAAGAAGGTTTTTGACTACAAATACAAGAAACAAGTAAAGAGAAAAGCATGGCTATTTAAGAGGAATGGAAATATCACAAAAAGAAACTATCATAAAATGGCTGTAAACAAATTTAAGCTGGAAATAAGAAGCTTGCCATAATTAGGAATTAGGTCTGTCCTTAGGTATTCTGGAGTGAGTATAATGGGGACAAAAGATCCTTACAAACTCTGTTATGGAACAGCTAAATTTCTATTAAAAATGATTACTTGCAGCAGCAGGGGTGGGACTGGGTAACTGCAGAAGATACTTTCAAGCCTGTGTTCCTCTGACTGAAATGGCTTCCTGAAGGATGACCCGTTAGTAGAAAATAGCAAGATGAAGGCAGCTCCAGGGAAAACCTGTCCACACAGCAGATACAACTTGATGGTGCTGCCACTGATGTGGCAGCGTTCACATCAGCTGAGAACCTCACTAGGGCACAGCTCTGTTTAGAGGTGTACCAGAGACACCTGAAATACTGGTCTAGATACACTTATTGGGATCTCACTTGCAGACCCTGACCTCTCAAGGTCCGACTTAAAGTTGGACACTAAGGTAATCTCCCTGTGCTTCACAAGATTGTCTGTGAAATGCAAGTGTTATGTAAAAACCCCTTCACAGCAGAGAACAACTAACTAATCAAAAAGCAATTAACTTGTTTCTATATCTAATATTAATTAGGAATAGCACTGGGATGTGAAGGGGGGCTTTTGAGGGTCTAGTTGCTCAGAATTTGGAGTTGAAAGAATTGGGAGTTTTATCTCGTGTCATGATTTCCAGTGGATTTAATACTGTCATATTTCCAATGGTTTTTTTTTACTTTACTGACTGAAAATCTCAATGAGGGTATTGAAGTGAGATATGAACTTAACCAGAAATGTCCATCTCGTGCTTTGCCAACTGTCATTGTAATGTGCCAAAAGCTACTTACCTTGCATGCTTGCAGGAAAAGTGGCCTTGGCAAAGGAATACAGCATAATATAGCAAGTTTTTATGTTAATTTCCTGCAAGCCTAATTCTGTCTTTCAAGAAAATTTAGGAAGCTGGTTCAAGCCTTCTTCCCTCTGATATGGCTAACCTGCTTCCTTAGAAGTGACGGATGGAAAAGAACGGCATAGAAGAGGAAGTACCTTAAGTAGTTTGGTTTTTTTTGGTTTTCATATTTAGAGGGAAATTAGGGTCTGTCTTTAAGACATGAGCATTCCCTTTTGCCACTTTAATTTTTAAATGGATTTGCCCATTTAAACAATGCAGACTGAACATGGGTATTAAGAGTACTGGAATTTATCAAGGCAAAACAAGACTATTTTCTCTAGAATTGATCCTATGTAGATTAGACAAGATGATCAGATGACATAGAGTGAGCACACTTAAAACAAACAAGCAAAAAAAAAACCCCAATGTGTTCTAATGTGAATACTAGGATAATGGGTGACTAACAGGTCTTTATCATAGTGCGCCCTGCAGGACATATTTCAATGTGAAATACAGAGAGGACTTTCGTGGCTTCCATGAAAACCACTCCTGAAGCTAAATCCCTCCATCTTGCTCAGGAGTCATACCTCAGTGATGTTCTGTATTAGACAGTCATGAGTCACAGATGAAAAAGGCGATAACCTTGGTTGCCTAAAGCTCTGTACATATCATTAATATGCAATCACTAAGGAGTGAAAAAGCACTTAGTCAAGTAGGTTGAAATGCATTTCCTCTGGCCAAAAGGTGAAAAGTTGATGAAATTTGTTTCATGCAGGGAACTTCAAATCTCCTCATTGTTAGGATTTTAGAGACTCTTATCAAGAAAATGCAATCACTTTTAATTTACTTGGTCCTTGATTGGTACTGTGCTTCAAGCCATTTAAAACATGTAAGCTCAAATTATTTTCAAACAGTTTTCTTATTGCATATATATAAAAAGATAATTAGGAAAGCTCACTATAAGTGCATGTGTTACAGTGAACATGAGCACAAGCTCATGATTTCTATCTGTAAAGGTATTATCCACAGAGTGTCAACATAGCATGTGTTTGAGATATGTAAAATGACAACTACAGCCATCTTGTTCAAACTCCAGAAGACTTCTTTGATTAAAGGTCTGCTGCCTGCCACATAATTCCAAATAATACTCTTGATTTTTTTTCTTTTGATTCCTCTTAAAAGTTTAAAGACTCTAAAAATTCAATGAGATGATTTTCCTCATACCATCACAGTGAATGTTGAACAAATTGGCAAATATTGGATTTACAGGCTTTCTAGTATTTTTTTCAAAGTCATATTTACTATGATGATAGTTAAACTGTGGCAGGGAGATTGTTCTTATATTTTGTCCTGGTTGAATTTGTTCAAGTTTCCTAAATTGTGGGGAAAAGAATTCTGTGGTTTATAATTGTTGCTAGATCACCTGGATCATCTTTCTCAAATGACTGAAGTTTCTTAGAAACAAATACTTTACCATCTCTGGTAACACAGACAATGAAACATTAACTTAACTTCCAGCACTGCTATAAGTATCTATACATGTTGGAAATAGGCTCTAAAATACGGACTGCCTAATACCTTGGAACTGCTTAGTTCATACCCACTGTATTTTGTTTTTATATTTCCCTTCTATACCTCATGTAAAATCAATTTGACAGATGCTAACACAGATCTGAGATTCATTAGGAAGTCATTAATTATCCTAAAGGAATGTTTATGGTTAGGAGCACTGTGTATTTTGGGCTGTCAAGACAAATTGACCAAATGGCCTCTCTGTAACCACCCTGCAACTATGGCAGGCTAATGACAAAACTCCATGCATGGCAGTCCTCTAACTCTAATGTAAGAAAGTGGTTAGTGGAAGTGTCCATGGCAATAATCAAATTGAGCCTTAAATGAAATTCGTGACTTAAGATATCAAAGCAATTAAATTACTAACACCCCAATGCATATTTCATAAATTAATTTCCCAATTAAAGTTTTTATACAAATAGGATTTTGTATTGGACTTTCAATTGGAGAGTCAAGAGTGGACAGTCCTGAACAATTAGCTCTTCCATCAGCCACAGAAATGGATACTCTTAAATGTGACTCTTTGTTTCATCAGCCTTCCCTTAAAATTCCTTTTCCACTCATTTCATGGTTTGAAGCCCAACTGTAAAATCTATTGAGAACATTCTAGACTGATTATAATCACCCCCTTGGCCAAACAGAGGTGTCGTGCTTTCTACTGAAATCACTTCAAAAAGTATGATTTAGCAAAAATGGTATGTTCAAAAATCCTTGGCTCCACAGCACCTAGTATGCAGTGATGTAATGCTGTTGCCTCTTGCAGGCTGTATTAGAACAATGCAGTTAAATGAAGCTAATGCCTTGGTGTCTGCCTGTGGCAGCAGGTTTTCACTCGCTGAATTCTTTCACTTCAAATATGTGTTGAGAGTTGTTTGCCAATGCTGTTGCTTTCCTTGCTGCTCTTCATTTCTGTTCTGTTTATGCTACAGTTGCGTTATTAGCTTTTGGGCATGCTAGTTTAGCTTTAAATTACATCTTTCACTGCATGAATTAGAAGGAGGAATTGCATTAATTTAGCCAGTGCTACATTTCAGTAAACCTACTCTTCAAAACATTATCATATGTAACAAGATTGATCCCAGTGAGTTAATATTTTAAATGCACAAGGTCAAGCATGTCTTGTTTATGCTTCAAGGCCATGTCTGACAGTCAGTTTTCCTCCTGTTAGCACCCATCAGTCCAAATAATCTTCATGCTCTACTAATTAGAAAAAATACACTTTAGTGTTATGCTATGGAGGAGAGTGTAAAGGTAGCTATACAGAAATTTTTCAGGCTCTTACATAATGCAATGTATTCATACAATGCTTCTCAGCCAATGCTTTTCTGAACAGAAAGTTACAATGGACTATATAATGTATTAATAGTAAGTTTAAATGTCTCTCCACGTAGCTTTGCTTTTAGCCATCTGCTAAGCTCTACTTTTCCTGAAGTCTTCTCCAAGTTGTGTTGCTAAGATGTAAAACGTAGTGAGATTTTATTGATTTGCCAAAGCTACTTTTTATAAAATATGTAACTACAGTAGCAGTGAGAAAACAGCAAAACCATTAACAATAATCTTTACTTTTGACTTGTGATGCAGAACTGCAATTAGTGGGATGAGCAGCGTTTCTTTTTGTATGCAGAGTCAGATCGTGGCCCCCCCAGGGTCGCAGTCCACTCAGCCCAGAAGGGAATCTTGAGGAAGCAGTGGTTGGACAACTTTATGTCTCTGATCCTACTATTGATGTCCCAGAATAGTTTCTTAGAACAAGGTAGGACACAAGACAGTTAACTTGTGCCACGCTTATTAGAGAAGTAGCTGGAGAACTTACAGGAAAGCACAGATCATCTAGTGCTATCTTGTATCACTCATGTATCTCCTTCCAAACAGAGAACTCCATAGAGGTGGAAAATCCTTCTTCGGGCCTGTTTCAAACTGGAAATGGAAGCAACCTTTGGTTTAATATTAGGAGACCTGTCTGCTAAAGAATATGTTCTCAGAGCTTGTTCACAGGAGTCTGAGCTTGTTCTCAGAAATCTGGCCAACTGCCCATTCAAGCTGTTGCTTGGGTGTCAGCTGGCTGGCTTTTATTAGTAAAGACTTGTGGGTGTGGGTCCAAAAACCAGTCTAAATTTTAAAGTGGATTTATATGAAGTTCTACAAATTTAGATGCCAGGCTCAGAATAATTTTTCATATGTGAGCTTTCTGCTAAAATATTTACACCATCTCTAAAAGCCCATTTATTATATAGTATGACTTTGTAATAGAATCGTAGAATAGTTTGAGTTGGAAGGGACCTTTAAAAGTCATCAAGTCCAACCCCCCTGCAATGAGCAGGAATGTCTTCAACTAGATCAGCTTGCTCAGAGCCCCATCCAACCTGACCTTGAATGTTTGCAGGGATGGGGCATCTACCACCCCTCTGGACAACCTGTGCCACTGTTTCATAGAATCATTTAGGCTGGAAAAGACCTTTAAGATCATCCAGTCCAACCATTAACCTAACATTACCAAGTCCACACTAAACCAATTAAGGGTAGACTAGACTAAACCATGTCCTAAAATGCCACATCTACCCATTTTTTGAACACTTCCAGGGATGGGGACTCCACCACCTCTCTGGGCAGCCTGTTCCAATGCTTGACTACCCTTTCCGTGAAGAAATTTTTCCTAATATCCAATCTAAACCTCCTCTGGCACAGCTTGAGCCCATTTCCCCTTGTCCAATCGCTAACTACTTGGGAGAAGACACCAACACCCACCTCACTACAACCTCCTTTCAGGTAGTTGTAGAGAGCGATAAGGTCACGCCTCAGCCTCCTCTTCTCCAGACTAAACAATCCCAGTTCCCTCAGCCGCTCCTCATTGTAAAAAATGTCTTCCTTATCTAGTCTGAATCTACCCTCTTTTAGTTTAAAACCATTACCCCTTGTCCTGTTGCTACAGGCCCTGCTAAAAAGTTTGTCCCCATCTTTCTTATAAGCCCCCTTTAGGTATTGAAAGGCTGCAATAAGGTCTCCCCAGAGCCTTCTCTTCTCCAAGCTGAACAACCCCAACTCTCTCAGCCTGGCCTTGTAGGAGAGGTGCTCCAGCCCTCCGATCATTTTTGTGGCCTCCTCTGGACCCGCTCCAGTAGGTCCAGGACTTTCCTCTGCTGAGGGCTCCAGAGCTGGATGCAGTACTCCAGGTGAGGTCTCACCAGAGCAGAGCTGAGGGGCAGAATCACCTCCCTTGACCTGCTGGCCACGCTGCTTTTGATGCAGCCCAGGATACGGTTGGCTTTCTGGGCTGTGAGTGCACATTGTCAGCTCACATCCAGCTTTTCATCCACCAGTACCCCCAAGTCCTTCTCCGCAGGGCTGCTCTCAATCCCTTCATCCCTCAGCCTGTATTGATATCGGGGGTTGCCCTGATCCAGGTGCAAGACCCTGCACTTGGCCTTGTTGAACCTCATGAGGTTCACACAGGCCCACTTCTTGAGCTTGTCCAGGTCCCTCTGGGTGGCATCCTATCCCTCAGGCATGCCAACCACACCACTCAGCTCGGTGTTGTCTGAAAACTTGCTGAGGGTGCACTTGATCCCACTGTCTATGTCATTGATGAAGATATTAAACAGTACTGGTCCAAATACAGACCCCTGAGGGACACCATTTGTCACTGATCTCCATCTGGACATTGAGCTGTTGACCACTACCCTCTGGATGCGACCATCCAACCAATTCCTCATCCACCGAACATCAAATCCGTATCTCCCCAATTTAGAAAGAAGGATGTTGTGGGGGACTGTGTCAAAGGCCTTACAGAAATGCAGGTAGATGACATCCGTAGCTCTTGTCCACTGATGTAGTCGCTCCATCGTACAAGGCCATTAGGTTGGTCAGGTGCTATTTGCCCTTGGTGAAGCCGTGCTGGCTGTCTCAGATCACCTCCCTGTCCTCCATGTGACTTAGCATAGCTTCTAGGAGGATCTGCTCCATGATCTTTCCAGGCAGAAAGGTGAGGCTGACAAGTTGGTAGTTCCCAGGGTTCTCCTTTCTGCCCTTTTTAAAAATGGCTGCAATGTTTTTCCAGTCAGCAGGGACTTCACCTGACTGCCATGACCTTTCACGGAGAGTAGCTTGGCAACTACCTCAGCCAATTTCCTGGGATGCATCTCGTCATGTCTTATGTATGTTGAGGTTCCTCGTGTAGTCACAAACAAGATCTTCCCTTACAGTGGGAGGGACTTTGCTCCCCCAGTCCCCATCTTGCAGTCCATCCACTCAAGAGGTGTGGGAAGAGAGGTTGCCAGTGAAGACTGAGGCAAAGAAGTTGTTGAGTACCTCAGCCTTCTCCTCGTCTGTTGTTACCAGTCTGCCAGTCTTGCCTATTGCGGGGAGTACGCTTTCTTTGACCTTCCTTTTCTGGCTGACATACCTGTAGAAGCCCTTCTTACTATTCTTTGCATCCCTTGCCAAGTTCAGCTCCAGCCGCACCTTGGCCTTCCTGACCCCCCCCCCTACACGTAGAACATGCACAGAATAGAAAAAGCAAAGATCTATATATTGTATGTTCACACTACTGACTTGCTCTATATTGCATATGTCTACAAGCAGTCAGAAGTGGGCTGGTCTCATTAGTACATAGGTTTAACTCAAAACAGAGTCTGCTTAAAAGAAAGAAAAGAAAAAAAAAGGGGGGGGAGCAGGGGAGCATGGCTGTTCAACCATTATTTGCCGTTTGTAAGATATGGCACTACAGAAAGCCTGAAGTGATGTTCTGTTTAAAACTATTTCTGTTGGTTCATTGGAGGAAGTAACTGAAGTCCTTCATTTATTAACCTGGAGGTGCATGAGACACAGAGGAGATATAGATGGCCTAAAGTGTGACTCTTGTCACTCGTGACGGCTGTTCTTGTATCCTGTGAATGCAGACACACAAATGTGGAAGGAGCTGCTATATAATTTCTGGAATAACTGTCTTTGGAAAGAACCTCTTCTGGTGATGTTACCTCCCCAGGTAATTAGAACTGGCTGATATTTGAAGGATGCTCTCCTCCAAAGATGCTACTACAATCCAGGCAACTCTGGCTCTCCGGGGTGGGTTTGGGTTAAACAGCTAAAATGGTACTCGTCCTCCTTCACAGATTACTGATACAAGATGAACAATCCCAAACAATTTTCTCCCTGTCCTAAATTAGGAGATTAAGTACAATTACTAGGTATGTCAGAATGGTATGTTTTCTTCAGTTCTGCTTTCTGATAGAATACTGGGGTTAAAAAAGCTGAGAAGTGACACTTGCTGAAAAATACGGAAAGGTTTAAAGGTTTCATGCACTTTTTTTTTCTTTTTTTTTTTTTTTTTCCCCCTCCCTCTTCTGTTTTTCTATTTACTCTGATCTGAATGGTCTCAAGGTCAGTAATAAATGTAACCTGAAAGTTCCTGAAAAAAGTATATATTTTTCTCCTGGAAGTGAAACTTGGGCTTGTAAAATAATTTCTTTCAAAGACAGATGTTCATAAGTAATTTGTGTGTTTCACTAGTGTGTCATCAATATGATAAATTTTAATGTGAATATTGGTAAATGAGAATTGGCTGTACACATGCCTTTATTTATTAAAGATATATTCTGCTAAGGAAAACTTGAACTTATACTCAAACTAAACAAAGTTTCTCTGTACTTAGTGTTTGCGTGACCTGCATTTTTGTAGTGGGTATAGGTCTAGCAGTTTTATTTTCTTCTTTAACAGGCTTTGCGAGTGCAGGACTAGAACACTCAGGATCTTAGAAAAGTGCTTACCGTGGAGGTGAATCGGGATACATGACGTTGACCTGAGAAAGTGTATCCACATAGGAACCAAAATCAAAAGCTGGGGAGAACTCTTCCATGCAGGTGGATCTCAGCTCTCCAAAAGAGCCACCGTAAGAGAAGCCATCTGGAGCTGGAAAACAAGCAATTAATACTTGCTGATCTTTTCCTCCATGGTGGATTCTCTGAGACAGTATCACTATTTATAACACTACCATAAATCAGAAAATAAAACCTATCTGAGGCAGAAGGATTACTAGTGTTCTGGAACACTGAGGCTTCACAGGACATTTCTATTCTTTTAAGAGCAAGTTAGCATCATCCATAGATGAACTGTGGTGTTTCAGGCTGTGACACAGGGACTATATATTTAGTGCTGCCCTACAAGATGCAAGTGTCTAAAGCTCTTCTTGTGCCTCAAAGGCTGAAAAGGAGTGGCAGTTCTGCTGCATGCAGCTTCAAACATTAGCAGGATTGCTGAGGTTCCCAGGAGTCGCATGCATTGAAACCTTGCCAAGTCTGTGAAGGTTTTTAAAAGGAGGCTTAGGTGTTTGCTTGTAGGTACGTGTCTTGAGAAAATGCTGTTCTCAATAAAACACTCACAAAAAGGGGAAAAACTGGAAAATAGTAGAGAGAACCATCTTGCTGTCTGCTCCAGGGCTTTCTTAATGCTTTCACACAAGAGTTTCATAGCTCCAGAAATACCAAGAAATTAGTGCTATTTTCTGTCTTTGAGGATAGTTAGTTAATGCTCAACACTCTGGGGTAAATTTCCATAAGAGTGTCCCAAATTGTGGAAATGCAGCAATCTCCTGCTCCTGCCCCCCCCCCCCCCCCAACCCCCACAACTGTCTTCCAAACAAAGTGATCCCTCCTTTTCAATCCATGCATTAAAATAGTACCTGGAGAGAAAGGCCAGCTTCTAAAGTGACATCAAAGTAGTGGCCCTCTCAAAAGAGGGTAAAGGGTAGGACTCACTTGAACTGCCTGTTCCTCCTTCTGGGAATTTTCACCTCTGCCAATTTATTCTCGAGGAATTTACCAGGACTAATCCAGTCTATCACGCACTGTGCTTTCCTTTTGCTTGATAAGTGAAGGAAGCCAACTTCACAGAGACTCCCGCTGCTCCCATGCTGGCCAGTGGAAGCATGCTGAGATATTAGGATGGTGTGTGCCAATGTAAAATTTTCACTCAGGTAGACTGGCACAATTTAGTTTAAGATTATTCTTTTGAATTTCTCTGAAAATATCACCATGCTTTTCTTTTTCCATTTCTCTAGCATTGTTATTTCTAACAAGCAGTTTGAAAATTGTCCTTTATGTTTTCGCCTGGCTTCAGGGTTTTTAAAGGACCTGAAATTAACATAGCAGTAGAGTTAAATGTAATGATTGAATCTTAATGGTCAGTATTTTGTCATGCCAAAATATTAATGGGTAAACCAGTAACTCCAATTTGGGTTTAACTATTTAATCCCAAATTTAGCTGCAGAAAATTAGGAAAAATAGATGTTGCAATAATAGTAGACATTAGGTGGTTGTTTTTTTTTTTTTCTTTTCCCCTCTGTATGTTACCATGGGAGTTTGCATTTCACTTGGAGTCTAAAATTTATTCCCAAAACATAGCCGCTATTCACTTATCTGGATAAACGTTTCTGGGAAAGCTAAAGATAATTATTCCTGTCTCCAGGTGGACAAACTGATCCTAGGAAATTTGTTTCTTTTAGACATGAGAGTTCCTGGTCCAAATAATTAAATTAAGTGCAACTGACTTCAGTGGATACTTGATTTACCTCAGTGAAATCAAGATTTGAGCCAATGCATTTTCATGTGGCTATTATTATCTTTTCTATATAAAGAAAAAAACCCTCAACAATATGCAAAGAACTGTACTCTCATAACAAATTGCAGATATAGGAGCCTAACCACAGATGACAAAAATTGTTGATGCTCCACTCAATTCATTAATCCATTTATCATTTGAATTTTTGCCAGCTGAAGACTTAGAAAGTAACTTTTTGTAACTGTTTTTTCCTTAAATATAGAAATAATCAGATTCTGTCACTTCCTTGACAAAGTGGCTTTTAACTTCTGGTCAGCAAAATCAAAATTGGCCAAAAATATAATTCTACAATTAACTCCTTCATATTCCCAAATCGTTTTAAAGTACAGGGGATTTTTGTCAGCGGGTAGGGGGAGAGGAATTGGCATTTTTTTGATAGCAAACCAGTCTTATTAATGATGATGACAGTTGTAATGACTGATGTCATTAATGACATCAGTCATTGATGATGCCAGTTATAATGACATTTTGATGCCTGTTGTTCTGTTTATATCCAGTTAATTAACTTTTGTGGTCAGAAAAGAAGTAATTGCCTAGTCATTGTTGTAGGTTGGTGCACACTGCAGAAGTGAAAAGATTCCTGGCTTTCCAACAAATAGAAATTACATTATATGCTATACCAAGGCTATAAGGGGATATGAAAATAAACTATCAGGAGTCTAGCGATGGAGAAGAAATCTTATACTGTATCAAGGGAAAATAAACTCTTTAAGAAATGCTGTCAGCATTGGCCTTGTTTATGTTAACCATTAACTATGGAGCTTGTACTATGTGAATTCAGTGCCGGCACACAGATGTTATTACACTACAATGCTGCCTGTGACCTACTCATCCTGTTTTTTAATTTTTTTTTTTTTTTTATCCCTTACACAGCAGCCAGATGCTTTCTGTTGCCCATAGCACCAGATATTAATAAAGTTAAGCATTATCTTGCTATAACTAGCTATCTTACCATAAACAGTATCTCTCCTCGGATGGGGGTGTCTTAACCGTCCGTCCTTTCGCAGACTGCCAACAATGATTGTAACACAGGATAGAAATAGCACAAGTCCGATCACTACTCCAGCCACCAGAAGGGGTGAAACAAGTAAACTGGTATCATTTCCGTTTTCACCGTAGCTGGGGAATTCACTGGTTGGGCTGCTCTGGTTCAAGTGAACTTCTGTACAGCAGAGAGAGGAAGAACGTGTCAGTTGTGAAAAGAGACATTTACAAAGCGTGGTTATACAGATGCCAAAACTAAGGGCTTTCAAAGCCCTAAGAGACAGCCTGAGACAGATCCATTGTATGAATTCATGCTCTTATGGACAACCTATTTATGAGACTGATTTCTGGAGCTCTAGTAACTGATTCTGGGGGAGTCACTCACTAATTGTTTCCCTGTTATCGGGGAGTATCCTGCTGGAGTCAGTGATGTATGTTGCATAATGGTAATTTTGATTGCTTATTCCTGGAAAGATTCTTTGTATCATGAATTGATTGATGCTGAAAGAACTTCAAAGAGCAAGGAGGAACGTGAAAACTCAAAAACTTGGCTCCGAGCAGAACAGAGGAATTGTGTCTTGTTACTCGGCACTTGGGGACATGGTTTAGTCTAGTCTACCCTTGATTGGCTTAGAGTAGACTTGGTAGTGTAGGTTAATGGTTGGACTGGATGATCTTAACGGTCTTTTCCAACCTACACGATTCTATGATTCTATGATTCTATTCTATGAGAATATGTGAGAGGAAGTACTGTGCAGACACGCAGGTCAGTGCAGGAGGAGGGCAGGAGGTGCTCCAGGCACGGAGCAGAGATTCCCCTGCACCCTTGGTGCAGCCTATGGGGAGGCAGCTGTGCCCCTGCACCCATGGAGGCCCACGGGGGAGCAGAGATCCCCCTGCACCCGGGGAGGAGCCCACGCCGGAGCAGGGGGATGTGCCCAAAGGAGCCAATCAAGGGTAGACTAGACTAAACCATGTCCCGAAGTGCCACATCTACCCGTTTTTTGAACACTTCCAGGGATGGTGACTCCACCACTTCTCTGGGCAGCCTGTTCCAATTCTTGACCACCCTTTCCGTAAAGAAATTTTTCCTAATATCCAACCTAAACCTCCCCTGGCGCAGCTTAAGCCCATTCTCACTCCTCTATCCGGCTGCAATTGCCCAGGGGTTTCCCCCTGCCTTAAATACTTTATCCCCGAGGTCCTACCACTGTCGCTGATGGGCTCAGCCTTGGCCAGCGGTGGGTCCATCTTGTAGCCGGCTGGCATTGGCTCTGTTGGACACAGGGGAAGCTTCAAGCGGCTTCTCACAGAAGCCACCCCTGTAGCCCCCCCGCTACCAAAACCTTGCCACGCAAACCCGATACAATTCCCAAGTCAAATACCCTTTTGAGACAAGCTAAAGAGAGAGTATCAAAAGTTAAACAATGTTTCCTGTAGACTGGTGACATATGACTATATGTGAATTAATGGCCCAGAGATGTATTTATGGGGAATTGTACTGCTAATGGAGGGGAGGTAAATGTTCGTAATGATGGGATGAAGGATTCAGGATTTCAGCAGATAGAATCCCTGTTTAAGTAAAAAGCTCTGTATGTTTATTTGTGGACAGAAGTTTTGGCATGCAGTATAGGTAACCAAATTTGGGCCTAGGCCTTGAAAACAAGTCGCAATAAGCACCCATTTTCCTATCCTTAATCCACAGCTTATTAAAAAACAAAGAAACAAATGCACCTCCCCCCAAATTAAAAAGAAATCTCCCATTAGCTGCTTAGGATCAGAGTATGTACTGGGTAAACCAGAATTTTATTGATGTAAGAAATTATTGGAGATGCGTATATACCAAGACTAGCTTTCAAATATGCCATGGATATATTTATATATCTGGCTATATGCCAGTTGAACAGATAAATAATTTGTTTCCTACAGAAACTAAGGCTAACAAAATTTTGCTCTTTTGAATGTTTGGTAAAGTGAGAATGTGCTTTTGGAAGTGCAAGTGCTTTTTACATGGATAGATATTAGCAGATAGTTTTCAGCAGTGTTTTCCCCACTCTTTTCCTTTGGGATATACCACTTAGTCTTGCAGTCACAATAAGCTTCAAAAGAAGATGATGACTGCAAGCCAATATATATTATCATTGGCTAACACTTGACATTGAGAGAACTGACTAGAAATATTAAAAAAGTGTCGAATTAGCATGTAGTAGGGGTTTTGTTAATTTTTTAGAAGCACTTGACTGTTGGCTGAGAATCTTTATAAGCAATTAAGATAGATGGCCAAGAAATGTGCTGAGCTTTTACAAAGCATTTTATGCCAAAAGAGAAAACTGAATTTTCTGAAAATTAAACTGATTCTGTAGCATTAAATCAAAAGGGTATGGAAAACTGTCCTACTTAATACTCTTAGCGCAAATACTTTTTGGGTATGGGATAGATGTTTGAGAGGTAGATTCCACTGATCTTACAACCATTGCACTAGAACTAAACTTCCTCAAAGTTTAAAAAATTCTCATTTGTACAGTTTTTTAAACTCTCTCTGTTGGTAGTGTGTCCAACATGTGTGTACTCCCACTGGCTTTCCATAGCCTTGTTTATTCAGATTTTTGAAAATTTTGTCTTTGAAAGATGCAAACATCACAGCAGTGACAGTTAGTTTAAATCACAATTGCACGGAATTGACACCTGAACTGAAAGTACTGGCTGGTAATTTATTGGTAATTTTGGCTGACTTGCAACGATAAAAGGGGAGAATCAACATTGTTGCCATCATGATGAGAACATGAGCCTGGGGTATGAGGTTGCTCCATGCGCTATCAGGCTCATGGTCTTCAAATTGAAGTCAAGTAGTACTGAAACCGGAGTCAGTGATAAACTTCCTGCAAAGTTCAGTGGGAAAGAGGCCACAGTGAGTGCTTTTGCATCTTCTGAAACTTGGACAACTTCTAAATGATCCTCTTAACAGGAAGGGACTGTCTAAAGAAGAGAAGAGTAGACTAGATTTTTTTTTTAATTATTACTTTTATTTTTGTTGTGTATTGTTTAGCTATGGAAGCCAGCTGGTATCTTAACACATTGACTATTTTGGAGATTCCTGTGGTGCCATGCCACCCAGCATGAGCACTAATATTTAGTCCTATTTTGCTTTATAGGAATTTAACAGGTTAGCAGTGACTTCAAATAGAAAGTACTCTCTCTTATACTCTTCGCTTGTACTTGAGGTGTCATTTTTTATTTCAAGACAACCCATTTATCTAGCACTTTCTCAGGGCTTCCTTAGATGTTCCAAATCTTGTCTATTTTATCTCTTGTTTCTCACCATCATGAATCTTTCCCTTTTTTTATGCTTTTGATCTAATTGAAGCCAGTCTCTGGTAAAGACAAGATATATTGCAATATATGAATAACTCCCCTTAGCCTAGCTCCTAAAACAATATGCAGTTGATAAACTTCTCTTTTGGTATTATTTTCAATTTGACACTGTGAGTCTAGTCCTCCAGACTTTACAGACTGACTGACTACTATGGGAATTGCTCAAGTGACTAACAACTACAGAATGAGATGCTATGTTGATATAAATTCTTTGGTTTTCAATTCTTTTGGGGGCAAAAGATGTTTACATTACTTCTGGCAAAGGAACATCTTAAATTTTTCTCCTCTTATCCACATACATCTTCTTTTGATAAACTGTATGTTTCTGTATATAAAAATACTATTTTTTTTCATTCAGAATAGAAGTATCTGGAAATTTATGAAAAGCCATAAATATAACAGCAACAGCAGAGTGCTAACTTTTTTTTTTTGAGCTAAGTTGTATTTTTTCCATGAAACTGCAAATTGTAAACAATACACACATAAATATGAATACTTTATATCTAATACTCTAAATATTAATTATATTGGACGCACATACCATTGCTTTTATCCAGTGATGGGAGTTGTGCAACTAACCAGACATGGCATGGAACATGCTGGCGGTTGCAGCTGTGAATACAATGCAAGGGGCACATATGGCTGAGCGAACACTTAATTTAGAATGAGACTACTAGTGGAAAATTGCCTATGCTGTCTGTTTGGTGTTAGACAATAAATTATCCATCTGCAAAAATCCCTTAAATATCACATTATATTATTTTACCCAGTGCTCCTGCATCTCAACAGACCAACTTGTAACTCCATGTAACTGAAAGAGGTGTAGTACAACTTGACTTTTTTGGCACGTGTTGTGCTATTTCTCCTTCTCACCTTCTCATTAACCTGTCTTTGAAGGGACACTTCTTATTCCTTTCTAACTTGGCGGTAAGGAATGTTGAAGTTTCAGTTGGGTCAGATCCTGTCAGAGTGAAATGTCTTGGTGTGCAGATAAGTCATGGAAGCTTGGTTCATCCAAGATCTAGCCCTTTATTAGGAGTGGCTTCTCTGTTCTTCACTGGCTTTTACCTGCTTGTATCCCAGATGAGACAGAAGGGAAGCACTACATATAAATGAAAATCACTTCTCTCCATACTGAAATAGTTGTGGGGTTTTTTTTGTTTGGGTTTTTTTTTTTTCCTGAAGGCACATCAGCTCTAGTGAAGCTGCAATGGTGTCTGTAATTGATAGGGTTTTCTTTGTTGCCTTTGAAAATGGGAGATGATTTCAAGGCTGGATCTTACTAAGATAACCAATTCTCTACCCCTGGTTTAAAATATCTCTATCATCTTAATAAAGATGATAATTCATGTTATCACTGGTGGAGAGGATAAGACACGGAGTGGTTTTGTTTCCCAGACTGAAATGTGCAGGAACAGCTCATGAAGAAGTGCTGATGTGTTGCACTGGAAGAATTTTGTGTGCAGAATCATACACCTCTAGAATCCCTGCCAGCCTCAGTTAAGCCTTGCCTAAGGACAGAATGGGCTTAGTGATTACTTGCAGAACTAGGGCTGAAGCACACTGACAGAAGAATGTTGTATTACATGTACGCCCTGGGTTAGTACAAGTTCTTTGGGGTTGATGATCTAGCAGCTCCTATTACCTTTAAATATGCTGTATTAACAAAGTGTACAGGACTGGAAATGAGTAGGAGGAAGCTCAGTGTGACATAGTGCATAGTATGCTTTGATTTTTAAATAATCACAACAAAGTGTCTCAAACACCAAAGCAATTTAAAGTATGTTTCTGATATCCTTGTTTTTTTAAATTCCTGGTTGGGACAGTGTTGGAATATGCAGTCTCTTTATCAAGAGGAGGAGATTGACAGCTGGCAAGGAGGAGTTGAGATGTCCCACTGAGGCACAAAGATAAGCTAAATTAGTGGAATTGATGAAGATTTTGTTGATTCTGCCTTTATGAACGGTTCCTGTTCAAAGATTATTTAGTCTGGCCAAGAGTGACCAGTTAGATTCTGCACTTGCTGCTGTACTGGGAAATAAGCCTCTGGCTGCAGCTGCTATCAGGCTGCTATCACACTGCATATTTCTGTAGCTCCCAGGCAGGAGTTCACAAAATGGGTAAGGTAGGTGCATTACAAAGAACAAGCTGAAAAAGGTTTCGGATCACAGGCGATGGCTTTGTACAGACCATCACTGTAGCAAGGGAGTTAGGGATACTATCCAAGTCATTGAATAGGAGGGTTTTTTTTTTTTTTAAGTTTAAAAAAAAAAAAAAGTCAAAAAAAAGGTCAGAAAAAAAAAGTCTCTGTTGGATTCAAAGCTATTCCATCTGGATCCTGAAGAAGGTTGGAACCTCCCACTTATGCTAGATAAATGCCAGGACATCATCTGCTTATGGGACTTACCTTGGTTATCTCCAGTATACACCACGAGTAGCTTCAGACCAAAACCTGGCCTGTATTTGATTTACATTTTTTTGTTGTTCAACTCCTTTTACTTTTGTCCAAACAACCTGACAGTTTTAAATGAAATAGCAATTTAACAAGTTTTGATTTTATTTTTTTTTTTAACCTTTCCTATCCCTAGGTGTACAGAATCACAGAATGCTTTGGGTTGGAAGGGACCTTTAGAGGTCACCTAGCCCAACCCCCCTGCAGTGAGCAGGGACAGCTTTAACCAGGTCAGGTTGCTCAGAGCCCCGTCCAACCTGACCTTGAATGTTGCCAGGGATGGGGCCTCCACCACCTCTCTGGGCAACCTGTGCCAGTGCTTCACCACCCTCATTGTAAAAAACTTCTTCCTTATATCCAGTCTAAATCTATTCTTCTTTAGTTTAAATCCATTACTCCTTGTCCTGTCACAACAGGCCTTGCTAAAAAGTCTGTCCCCATCTTTCCTGTAGGCCCCCTTTAGGTATTGAAAGGCCGCAATAAGGTCTCCTCGCAGCCTTCTCTTCTCCAGGCTGAGCAACCCCAACTCCCTCAGCCTGGCCTCGTAGGAGAGGTGCTCCAGCCCTCCGATCATTTTGGTGGCCCTCCTCTGGACCCGCTCCAGCAGGTCCATGTCCTTCTTGTGCTGAGGGCCCCAGAGCTGGATGCAGTACTCCAGGTGAGGTCTCACCAGAGCAGAGCAGAGGGGCAGAATCACCTCCCTCGCCCTGCTGGCCACGCTGCTTTTCATGCAGCCCAGGATACGGTTGGCTTTCTGGGCTGCAAGTGCACATTGCCGGCTCATGTCCAGCTTTTCATCCACCAGTACCCCCCCAAGTCCTTCTCCGCAGGGCTGCTCTCAACCCCTTCATCCCCCAGCCTGTACTGATATTGGGGGCTGCCCCGTCCCAGGTGCAGGACCTTGCACTTGGCCTTGTTGAACCTCATGAGGTTCCCACAGGCCCACCTCTCCAGCTTGTCCAGGTCCCTCTGGATGACATCTTGTACTTCTGGTGTGTAGTGAAAGTATTACAAAAATTTCAGTAATTACGTAAAAGGAAAAGCTTATGAGAACAGCTCAGCTCTCTCAGACATGATGTTGAAACCAGCATGTTTTCCATGGAACACTTTGGATGGATCTATGCTTTCTTCTGACTCCCTGGTTAAGAGTTCCACTCAGTAATAAAACTGGAACTGAATGCTCCCTCCCCATTATAAAAAAGAGGAAAATACAGTGCTTTTTACTAATTCTGACCAGTTTGGATAGGGAAGAAACTAGGTATGTTCTCCTCAAATAGCTTCTTGCAATCTACTACTTGTCTTCTTGCAAGACTACCTTCTGTGCTTCTGGTGAAAGATTAATCTTGACACACCTGTTGTTGAGTGCTCCATCACATAAGATCTACAGCAGCTGTGACGGCAGCTTATTAAGGTAGGAATAACTAGGGACCCAGAAAGACTTAAAAACTGAGTAAGTACAGGGAGTTTGTAGCTATCGTCAAAGTATGGAAGATGGAAAACTGGTCACTGAAGAAAGGGTTTGGTAGGTCTGGCTATGGCAATGGCTTGTGTTGGGTGTAATGAATTGGGTGGCACTGCTTTAATATTTGAATGCATTGCATGTTTGGGTTCTTGCCCACTAAAGCAGCTATACAGAAGTGCGGACTGTCATGCTACAAAGCAAACTCACATCTGTGTGTTTTTAATACCAAAAGAATAAAACTACGCGGCTGATGAGTTACACTCATTTAGGTATAGGAACACTGCACATCACATTCTTCCTATATTCTACAGAGATACAGGAAGCAGATAAGAACTGCTACCTTAGTATGTTAAACATTTAAATAGTGTTTAAAAGGAACTGATGATGATGATAAGGGAAGGCTATTGGCCCTTTTGCATTTTTACTATCTTGTAGCAAAGTTGAGCAAATGAGTGGAAGACTAGAGTAGTCTGGGAAATGTCCTCTTTATAAATCAGTTTTACAAGAGCAATACAAATAGTATGGGGAAAGGAACTTTCAGTTCAGGAGGCCCAGGAGCACATTTAATTCTCTCACACTGCTTCCCTCTGCTACCTGCAGCCTAGGGGCCAGTCACATGTTGTCCTCCTGTTCTGTATGCCTTTCTGATTTGCACACATAAAATTAAACTGCCTCTTAATTTACAATTGGTATTCAATAATAACTGTATAGGGATTGCTTCAAACTTTTGCCTTAATGTGGCTTGTAAAGGGCATCGTATGGTATACATATTCATAGGTTAAAGACTGGTTGATCTAGTTTAGCTCATATATATTGCAGCTCAAATTTTCATCCACTTACTGCTTATGAGAGCCCATTAACTTGTGCTTGGTGGTAGCTTATCTTCTGGAATGGTACTTAGGAGTTATTTGCCAAAGTCGATGAATAAATAAATTTTTGCTGTCAGTTGCTGCAACTGTGACATTTAAACAGTTCCCAAAACCAGATGATATTCAGTATTATTTTTAAATTTGAGGTAAAAATCTTTCTATACAAATGGTTAACTAGTCTTGCCTGATTATTGCTCTGTGGGAGATACTTCAACATAATCCAGACCCATATGAATACCATTAACCAGGTAGGACCCATAAATTTAGACACGGTTTCTCTGCAGCTCACATTGCCTCTCTGATCTTTCTCACCGCATATATATGTTCTAATCATAATCAAAACTTTTCACTGATTAATAGTAAAAAAATCAAAACCTTATTCAGAACATGAGACTGTGTGGTAAGGACATTTCAGTTTTATCTGATGCACTCAGCTTAAGGTGAATTTGGAGCATACTTACAGGTACAAAAGCCGCCCATGACCTTGAGAAGCTCATCCAAGGCAGCAAGGGTGGCCTTTCCTCTGAGATCTCTAACTCTGCCTTTTTATCATGTCTGCTGGCTATCAGATAATGACTTTTCTCTTCTTGCATTGACATCCTTATTATAGAGCCAGAATGAATAAGATTGGATCACCAGCAGCCTGCAAATTGAGAATGTCAGAAGCAAAGAGAATGTGGCTGCATAAGGGCTCAGAAAATAAATCTTCTCAGATGCTGTGGCTTTAGGGTATTATGTTGATGTCACAGCAGCATGTATAGGTGCTGTTTCAAATTAACAGGAAAAATCTTCCAATTTTCAGATCCATGGTCTATTTTATCAACATGATAAATACCACTGCAGTGAAACAAATCACTCTGGAAGTATAACAGCCCACTTTGTGATGGACAATATATTTCTTCCCCTTTTTTCTCATATACAAACAACTTTGAACTAATACAATTTTATAAGCAGGACCTGAACCTATTACTTTTTTCAGAAACTCCGTATTAGGGCTTGGAAATAAGTATGATGAGAATCCTATTTTACCCATTAAAGTAAAGTTATCTTCATAAGCTCAGATCCAACTTAGGTTGGTAGTGACCTGACCGGGGCAAAAGCAATAATTTTTTTTATTGTGAGAAACTCTGGTATTTTGGCACATAAGCTTCTCATATAGGATTTGGAAAAAAATGTAGCAATATAATAATTTTTCTTTTTATTCTGAGAGGGAGAAGTTTGAAAAATTGTAATTGGCAAATAATTCTGTATTTTACCTCAGCAGTCTGTCTGCTTGAACTGTGATCTAGGTGTCTCATGTATTCCCTTTAGGTGGTTGAGCTCTGTCTGAACTATATCTGACGGGACCTGAAGAGGTAGCTATAGGGCAGATGACAGCTAATGGAAGATGTAGCCCAGGCAGAAAACCTAATCAATCTATATCGGGGAAAAAAAAGACAAAAGCCAAAACTTTCCAGAGAAAAGTTCCATTCTTTGCAAACTTTACTTTCTACCTCCACAGAGAAAATGAGAAGGCAGTGATGAAATTCTTGCTAGCTCTTGTTAGAGACAACCGGTAACAACCTGCGAGCAGCTGACTTGTGTTCTGTTGCCCGCTATATGCATTTATGAATCTGTCAGCTATGCACTTCTAATTATTATTGAATTGGATCAAATTTATGAGACTTTTTAAATGAAGTTTTGTATTTTCCTTTTGTTGCATTGAACTATTTGATTGGTTCTATTAACCAGCATCTTTCAGCAATCATTAACCTGCTCATATGATTTGAAACTCTGGAAAAGAGCTAATGAAGATGGTATCTGCAACAAAGTTCTGAGACTGAACTACTAACTGAGCTTTGGGAATCATATCCACCTTATATATACCTCGAATGCTCCTTCCAGAGGGCTTGTGGCTATGTGCTGCTTCTTATTTAGGACTTTTCCTATCAAAATAATCCTGTTTCTTTTTCTATCCTCATCTCCAGTCTTCAACAGTGGTAATCTACTAAAAAAATGTATGTAGAGGAATGATTGACGTTCACAACTTAGAAAATAATGACAACTAAAATACTGATCTAGCTAGTTATGTAAAGAATTGGGCGTTAAGATAGAAACCTATTAACAACTGCTGGAATCCAAAGATCTTTCTTTAAGAGGTGATATCATATGTGATTATCTCAGTCTTTCTTTCAAGGTGACTTGGATGTTTTTAAATAATTAAAATGGTTTAGCAGTGTTGTTATGCACTTCTGTATGAATTAGGGTGTTGATGTCACAGAGTATACAAAGCCTATAGTATGACTTACATTATCTGTATTTGTATCTGTAAAAGCTACAGCAGTATCTGCCTGCATAATCAAGGAGTTTTCTCATACCATTAAGAAGCGATTTCATTCCCTCAGATTGTGTCTGAATAGGACTAGGACTTGTGCTTAGCTGCAGGAATGTCAAGAATAGCAAACGAGATACTGATTCTTTGGATGATTTCGATCACCTACTCTCTTTGTTGCCAAAGGAGCCACCAAAATTCAAGGACACTGAAAGACCTATAGAAATTAAATTGCTCAAACATTACTATTCAAAAAACTGGGGGGAAAAATCCCTTTCTTAAAAATCCCTATTGCTTACTATAGAAGACCCATTTGGTTAGAGGATTGGTAGACTGGAGTACAGGACTTGCCATACAGCCAAACACCATTCCATATATATGCTGTGCAGTGTCTAGGGGCTGCTTGGTACACATCCTGTATTCTGCCCTCTCCCGTATTTATCTTTGGCCAGCAGAGCTGAGTCAGGCTTAAAGAGCAGAGAAGACTCACACTGCTGAAGGGCTGGAAAAAGTAACTTCCCCCAGCTGATAAGCAGTGGTGTTTCTCCTGGAATAGCGTAACATTCTGCTGCCTCGCATATAGAGCTTATTTTATAGGTTCCACATAGTTCCTTCTTATAAATAATATGATGTTCGTTGCTCTTCCATTTGAGATGGCAGAGGAAGGATTTTGAAAACAAATAACCCCCCCCAACAAGTGTAGCCTTTAGGAAAGTACATTTATTCACCTTTCTATATAAACTGCAGTGTGCGTATGTGTGTATTTTAAATATAAAATGTAGTTTCCACTTCAAGGCTAGTTTCAGCATAGGGTAAACATCGATAGCTGTTAGAGATGAGGTAGCTACACCTTCCTATCTGCTGGGAAGTCAGAAGTAGTCCTGGGTTGTTCACCAAACAGAAGACATATGCTAAGAAGGACTGATATTTACAGATGCTCTGAGAAACATCTGTGTATGTTGCACCATTTTCTCTCCAGCAATTAGGAGTCTAGGCTGTGGGTATTCCTCCCTGTTCTTAAAACTAAGCTATTTATTATTTTCAAAGAGGATTTTTAAAAAAAAACATTTCTAAAGGAAACAGAAATTGCAGTGCACATTGTTCTGCATTGCTACCGAATGAGATTGAGTGAGAATAATAATAGGAAGATGCAGAGTAAGGCTTTTTCTGTGAGCACACTGATTCTTAGTTTAGACTCCATTTAAATAATTGTATGTTACGGGAAAGTTGATTAAATTTTGAACTACAAAGGTTTTATAAATCCCTTTGTAATGAACACTGGTTGCACGTAGGTTAGAAACTCTGTAACGCCCACAGAGCACCCTTGATAATGTCTTAGCCTGGAATACTGACTGGCTTTAAGGCTAGCTAGTTTTTGTGGCCTTTTGAACAAAAGGGACTGGAAAATGGTTCAGTCTCAGCAAATAAGTGTGCCCTGCAGGGGTGGTTCTAATAAGACTACCTAAATGAAAGCTCTTTTAGGGATATTGCCTGGAAAAACAGGGAGAGAGAAATACCATCCAGCTTCCACCTTCTCGAAGTAGCGGTGTTCACATCAGAGATGTGCTTTGTATGCTTAGTCTAATGTTAAAGGTCACTAACTGTTCTTGCAGTTTATCAGGTAACTGTGATTTCATCTCTGGACACAATTCACTATTTCTGATGAGGCAAAATGATCTTCCTTTGACTATTAACCCACCACTGCAGTGCAAATTGACCCTTGATGGTTTCCTGAGCCTTGCTGTTAACTCCTAACATGCCTGTACGCAAACCATCCTACCTCTCCTACTTCTATTAATATTCATAGTGGAAATGTGTCTGTTAAATTGTTCCCATTTACACACTGGAGAAAAAAAAAAAGAATTTTTGAAAAAAGCGATGGGATTCTTGGTGGAGAAACTAGTATCTAGGCTGATGTAAAATCCTCTTCCATCCCCTTTCAAGTGCACATGCAAATATATGGAGAAAGATATAAACAGCTTTGTAATAGGAAAGGAAGTTATTTCTATCCCTGGTTATCCTGATCACGCATGACTGCAAAGGGATTTTCACCTACATACTTGCTAACAGCAAGGACTTTTACAATTGCTGACTAACAAATTAAAAAAGAATTACCAAAAAAAAAGGGAACCCCTTCTTCAGTTTCCTCTTATCTGCCTTAATTATTCATTTTAACTATGTGCTGGCAGTTAAGAGTTACGTTGTTAGGTTCATAATGAGGCCAAGAGGATTCACATGGTGTGGCCAGTTAAGGGGCTTCTATTCAAATTAACTAAATGTACTTCTTCCCTACCAAAAAGTTAATATATTACATTATAGTCTTGCAATACAGGAGAACTCAGAATGTGCTTTGATGGCAATGTAAAAAGTTCACATCAGAAGAATTTATCACCATCTCAAAGAGAATGCTAACCTTAGATACGTAAATCATATGGACTAGTATGAGATAGCTAGATACACTGCTACTTCAATTCTGGTGTGAATGTATTAACATCTTCAGTTTCTTATGTGTTAACAATCAGATTAAAAAACATTCAAAGATTAAAAGCAAGTTGAAGTTTTATATTCTTTGCATTAGTGGACAATGAATTTTTTTGTGAAGAAAGTGACAGCATGAAAATAGCTCCTATGTTATACGACACAGTAGAAATCCAATGTGTGAGCTGGAGGAAAGTGAGTGCTATTCTGAAAAGGGCTTATTCATGAAAGTGATGTAGGACTGAAAGTAATAAAAGGGGAAAAATGGTGCTCCAGGGTTACTAAAGAAATGTCAGATCCCTAGACAACAGGATATGTGTCATCTGTGCTGGTCGCTATCTTCGTAATGACCTTGCAATTAAAGACTTGGGGAAAATCCCTTCCAACAGCAGTAGAGTCACAGAGCTTTGAACAGCAGTAAAAACTTGGTCCTTTCCTGTGAAAAGGTGCTATGGCTTTTGGAGGGGACCAAGGAACAACAACCATGGTTGAATCCCAGGGCTAGAATTCACATTTTACCCCAGTGATCTCCACAGGTCACCTGTCCAAAGTCTGGTGAGACCCGTGGCTGAAATCTGAGGCCTCCACCAAAGATTACCAGTCTGCATGAGTGTTAGCTGAATGAGCAAACCCAGTGAATGCTAAGACAATGTGGAAGCCTTGAACTTCAGCTGCTTAAAGCAAAAGCAATGCAACGCCTGATTAATTTGCTGAAATTGAACAAACATAAACTTAGAAAAGGTGGGCTGGTTTCTCTTTAAAGCTCTTGTGCTTTAAGCTCCTGATGGTTATCGTAACTGGGAAGTGAAATATGTAAAAAGCTGATATGAGCCTCATATTAATTACTAAAAAGCTAACAGTAAGTTTTTGATCTGCTGTAGAGACAAGATGTAAACTCAGAATTATGCTATTGCCTCAAAGCAATTTTGAAATATTATGTTACCTTGGAGTAGCAGGTGAACAGCTATTTCTCAGAATTTATAAAACCTTGGACTTCACAGCATATCCTAAATATAATTGTACTGGCAAAATGCCCAGTTAGAATGGCAATGGAAAGTGGATACTTGATTGTGTGGGGTGGGTGGGTTTTTTTGTTCTTGTGTTTTGTTTTTTAATCCGAATCGCCCACTGTCCTGAGGCTTACGGAAAAACATTAAATGGGAATGGTTTGAAATCTCTGCATGTATCAAATAGTTCCTTTAACTCCTCATTCTTGTCTTGTGCATCACAAGGTATCTTTTGAGGGGTCTTAATCAAGAGTGTGGGGGTGTCTGGAAACTGTACTACAGTGATATGTTGTTCAGGACTTGGAGAAGGGAGAGGTCCTGCCTTCCATTGTAAATTGGTAAGGGAATGTGGTTTGAAGTTAGGTGTGGGGTTTTTTTTGGTTTGGTGGTTTGTATGGGCTGTTTGTTTGTGTGTGTCTTTGGTTTGTGGTTTTTCTTGTTTGCTTGTTTTTTTGTTTGTTTTTGTTTTTTAGCTACTGGAGATAAAGGGACAGACTGCAATTCTTTACCAAGGAAGGTATGAACACTATGCAAAAATGAAATTCTGTTTGAACCCCTGCCACCTTCTAGATAGCTTCTGCATTGGTATTAATTGATAAAATGTGCTAGAAATGTTAACAAGGATAACCATGATGTTTTATGGAGCTACACCTACAGCTTCATAATGTTCAGCCTGTGCATGTTGTCCTACTAAATTTATTCTAAAGGCTGTACTGAATATCATATAGTGCAGGGACCTTCACTTCAGAACCTATGATCTCCCTTGTGTTCACAGCATATGATACAAGAAATACCATGCTGTTTGGATTATTAAAGTAATTGATGTATTCATATTTACTGTGTCACTTGTTAATACTATCTTGTTAAGTCCTTCTGGGAATGAGATCACAGATTTTTCTAACTAGCAGCTGCTGCATAGTTTCCTAAAATACCAGATTTTAGGGTTGGGCCAAGGAAGACAGGGTTGATGATAAAAACAGATGGCCTCATTGCTAACAATATACCTGAGCTTGCAAGCACTGAATGCTTGTGAAGGTGTGGGCAACCTTGTTGATTCAGGAAGTGCTAAGACCGTTCAGCGAGCTTTTTGGTTCTGGAAGGAAAGTCACTGCTCCTGTTCATCTCCTGTGTTACTTGGAGATAAACCCTGTCTTTGAAGAAATATTAGAGATAGCCTAATAATGCGTACTTTTATTCCTCATGTTGCTCTTTATCAGTGTTTAATTACCCAAAAACTCTGCAAAGAGAAATATATACATACCAACCTTAGAAAATTACTGTGACTGAGATAAAAAGTAATGAAGAATGTGTAATGCATTAATTTACACATTATATGAATGTGTATATATTTTACACAAATATAAATTAATTATATTTGTCAAGAGGCTTACTCACTATATGAACTATGCTCCTGTTTCTTCTGATTAATTTAGCACAAGATTCCTTTTTTTACTCTCTGTGAGGTAGATATCACTGATGAAGCACTGGTACCCTGTAATTTCTTTTTCACTACTGCTACTTTATCCAAACAAGTCTTCATCACCACCAGTTCCTGAATCGTTATAGGAGGAATCAATACAGTGTCCAGTCAAATTATCTTGTGCACTGGCTCAGTTAGCTGCTCATCTCTCAATTATTCCCAAACACAAAATTACAATGAAGCAGACACTTCACCGAGGTAGGATTCCAAATGAGCAGGAGGGCAGTAAGATGTGCTGGGGGAATGCTGTCTTTTTCAAAACTGCATTCATACCAGTTTTACATGTGCAGGTTTAATGTACATGTATAATGATCGTGGTATGAGATCAGATTAATTATTCATCCATGCAAGCATCTGTAAGTTAGGAACATAACTATAGTCATTATTTGCAAGCTTATTGAATTAGATTTGAAATACACTTTTTTGTTATGGTTGTATTTTTTCAATGAAGTTTTTATTTTTCTCCTTGGGAATTTTGGCAAATTGTTTGTGATCTTAGTAATTTTTTTTTTTTTTTTTTTTTTTTTTTTTGTAAATTCTAAAAGCAATTTTAAGCAGAGAAATCTAACTTCAAGGTTTTGGCTCACCTTGAAGTACCAATTTTTAATTCTAATTAATATGTTCCTGTGAAGACAGTATACTTAATTGTCATTATTGGTATTGAATTACAAGAATAAATGTGGGAGAAGGGTGCTTGAACCTTGGAATAACATGTAGTTGATCTGTCACATTTGCTTTAGATGTGGCTTCTTTAGGGTGACAGTACCTTCCTGAGTGGAAGGAGGAAATCATGGAGGAGATGGCAAGGAAACCCTCATCTGCGAGAATGGGATCTTTCTTTTCAAAGACTATTTGTACTAGTTCCATTAAGCTTTGTCCAAATAAAAATACATTCAACTTATTTGTCCTAGTAGTTAACACTGAAGAGCCAATGAAAACAATGACACCTCTTCCTTCTGCTCCAGCACCTTGTCCCTACTCCTTGCACAGAACAGCTTGTTTAGGGTGGACAGGAGAAAGATGCAGCAAGTTCAGTCACTAACCTGTTCAGTTTGGTCCAAGACTGGGTTAAAAGAATTAGTTGCCTTATCACAAAAAGCAGTCTGGGCTGCAGTGTGCAATTTGGAGCTCAGAGGCCTGGGGGGAGAGGAACGGGTTATGGCCGTGGGCACCATCAGTATGTATGTAATGTTTCTATGGAACCTCTTTCTAAGGTAGGGATGTGGTCACATTTGTGATGGATGTCTTTGAATTAATGGAATATTTCACTAGTCTTATTTACTCCATAAACACTGTCCTTTGGATTCTCACTCAAGATAATTTAATATGAATACATCAAACCCATAAAACCCGTGTCTGCCTCCTACAAATGTGTATATACATATATTATCACAAATAGTTGCTGTGCTATGATCCCAAATCAAGATTAATATGAAAGCAGTTTGCCTAATGTCAGCCTTAATCTTAGCTTTCACTTATCATCCTTTAATAAAGAGCTCTTGTTGGCAATTTCTACTGATAAAATTAGGCTTTTTTCACTGCAACTTAGCAGACTGAAGCAAGGTTTTCATGTTTCCATAAAGTCGTAGGAGAGATGCTGACTTTAAGGCATGTTTTATTACCATTTGGTGAATGCCAGTTTGCCTGTCCTTCATAACTGCAGAGGAGACAGAGGAGGCAGGCTTCTTGCCCATCTCTTCCCTTCTGACTTGGATGAAACAACTGTTAAAGGGAGTGGACCGAGAGCAGAACTATCCCCATACAACTCTGATGCTGCAAGTGCTCCATTTTTTCTAAGTAACATATGGCAGGGCATTGTGGTTCCCTATGTAACAGGTCACATGGCTTTTGGTGGGTTACAGAAGGAAAATCTGTGGACTTACTTTGCATTGTGTTAGCTCCCTCTTAGGATAAAACAGTGTCCTACACAGTAGGGAGGACTTTGCAGTGCAATGGGCAGCTATGTGACTGGAAATCTACCGCCTGTATATCCAACATAGTTTTTTCTGTCCCAGTAGAAAAGATGATGTGTCAGCAACTTGGCATCCAAAGTCTAAATGCTTGCTCCCTTTTCAAAGGGAAGGCATGGTATTAGTGCTAAAGAGTAGCATGTTACCCAACACCAAATCATTAGGGTGTTAGCATCTCTCATGAGACCCGTCAATTTCTCAAGCACCAAACAATAAACTAAATGTGCACAATTTTACCCCATCGAGACTGTGACCCCTGTTTTTGGCTTGTTCAGTCATGAAATCCCATGCTGACCTCTATTAGTACAAACATGATCCAGTTTTGTCAGAAGAACGCTTTATTGTGTGCCTACTGAAAGGGCCGGCAGTGTTCAAATTGCATTGCAGTCTTCTGAGGACAGATGGCTGCACTGAGGCTGTGAAGTGACACACCAATGCATTTGAGTAGAGTGGCACTTTGAACGTGTTTCATAAGTTGACAGCCAAAAGGGTAATAGCTTAACTCTGCTCTTCCTTGAATTGACTTGTGATTTAAATTAAACCCAACTGACACTTTCTGTGGCACATGATCTATGTCTCATGCTCTGTGTTAAGTCACGTTCTAATTCTGCTTATTTTTCCTGCATTTTCTATGACCTGTGGAAGGGCATGAATTACCAGCACACTGTTTCCTTAAGCTGAGCAATTACTTCTAATGAATATTATATGGGTTATGTGAAGACAGAAAATAGGAGAAAAGAGACTTGCTATGAAAACATGGTTTGGGGTCTGTCTTGTGTCATGTTGTGTCCTACCCCCCGATGCTTTCATCTGTTCTGCAGTGGGCATTATTGTGCTATTTATTCTTTATGGTGAAAGTATGGCACTGATGTCTGTTAGATTTTTCATATTTTGCTTTATATTCCTTAAAAAGTGAGAAATGTAAGTAACATTCCTGTACTGTCTTTGTGTATTTTGTTTTTATCCTGATGATGTTTCCTTTCTCCAGATAACAAAAAATAAGATGTTGCCTTATACCCACCTCGTTCATGAATTTTTATCATCAGGTAAACTTTCTGTCCTTCTTGTTAACTCATGTTCCACAGAGTATTTCCAGAATGGGGTTCCTCAAGTGCTTTGCGAAGCCTGTGCTGACTACTATCTCCAGCACAGTACTCGGGGCCAGAAAACGTTCGGAGCCCAATCAAAGCTTGTGGACTGACCTCACTGTATCTTACTGAAGTGATGAATCTGTCTTGTATTTTCACTGACCGACCTCTTTGTTTCTGTACCAATTATATACTCCTACATGTTTCTGCTGCACTATATCATATACTGTATTCCTAGTATTGAGAATCAGGACTCCTGCAGCAAAGTATGTGTGAAAAAGAGCTAGCTGACAAGCACAGGGATACACACTTTATTCTCTTGGTATTAGAGTAGTTTCAAGAAAGAGAAATTCATCTCTGCACTGCTGACACTGAGCCAACAGTTTCAGCCTGAGAGGAGGGGAGAGTACAATGATATTTGTAATCCCCTGCTAAATGCAAATAAGTTCTGCGTCTCTTTCTTCTGGAGATTGCTTCCCTGAGTCAGTGGAGTTCATTTACATTTTGGTGACATCTACAAGAATTTTGCCAACACAGCTTATTACTGCAAACATTGTGTCAGTTCTGACATTTCTCTCTCCTGGGAGAAACCCCAGAATGGCTGGTTTTGTTCTTAGCAGCAGACTTGCGGCTTCACTAGCGGAGGCACACAGCCTTAACCATTCCTGTCCCTCATCTGGTAGAGCACCATTCCCTGAGTTAAGCCACTACAACTTGTTATGGCCACGGTGTGAAGCACCCTGCGTGAATAAAAACCTTCCCCACAACAATTTTGTTGTGGAAGCAGCATCGGCACCCTGACCTTGCTCCTAGAGCAGACGCAGGATTGGTGCCCAGGCCTTGTTTCTAGAGTGGATGCACAACCAACTGTGTTGACACAACTGCGGAGGCCATGCTGCGGTAGCGGGGCTCGCCTACGAACACCAAGCAGATCCAACCCCCAAACAGGCAGGTAATTCAACTTCAGATTAATCCAGCATTCCTGGGGCCAGACAGCTGAATCCATGGAAAACAAAGGCTATCCCTGTAATTGCACTAAGGGTTGTTGTAAAAGGATGCTTAATTCCCAGCAAAGAATCTTTTTTCCCATGTAACTGTTATGGCAAGCGCAGCGTTACAAAGATGGTGAAGGACTTATTAGCGCTTTAGGCCAGAAGCGTCATCTAAGTTAGACCCTGAACTCTTCAGTCTTCCTTTCACATATCACTGGTTCGTGCATTTCTCTGGCTCTCCCATGCAGAAGGATTGAGGGGATTGCTGCTTCTCTCCTCAGAGAAGGATATCATCAAGGTTTCATTCATTTATAAGCATCATTTACTGGTTCTGTGAATTACGGTTTATGAGAGTCTCCAATGATGCTTAGTAAGATAGATCAGGAGAATATTTTCTTGTCTACCATTACATATTTTTGTTTTCTACACTGCTTATGCATTTATATATAATATGCTTTTATTGGCCACTTTTCTCTCTGGAACAAAGCCTGGCAGCTATAAACACTTCTCTTGCAATGTAATGATATGAACAAACCTCTTCTGTTAGCCACTCAGATGAAACCAACCAAATTATTTCAGTCATGACTTAAGGCACATTTGAATTTAGGATTTCAAGGAGGCTTTATGCCCCCTGGCCCTGCTGACTGTTTTCTGTTTGCTCTGTATTTTTCATCTTATTCTCAGTTCTACTGCACATAGTGTTTCCCACTAACTCATGTTTCGTAAAGCTAATGTGCCAAAAAGCTGGATTCTGGTATTTATTTATAAAGAGACTGTGGACAAAGAAGTTAGGCCTCAATTCAGGAAACCGCTTATGTGCATAATTTATGCACTGTAAATGCATTCTTGATTTTATTCATAAAAAATTTTCCAGTTCAGGGAGCACTGAGATGCACGTTCAAAAACCATCACTCTTTTACCTGTTTACATTGGGGGAACAGTATTTGCCTAGCTGATGGACTCTTTTTCTTTTCTTGTTGTTTTCAAAGTTTGTATTATCAAAGTGTTATAATAAAAATTACTGAAATGTTTTAAAATAGCTTTTTCTAAAATTCATAGACTTCATATTACAGATGAAGAAAAAGGCGTATCGAGGTAACTCTTTAACTAGATTAGTTTCTTGTCTGTGTTTGCGGCGTTACGGAGCAGCCTTTGGCAGGCTGCCTTGATAGAAACTCCCCTTTTAAACCTTAGCTTCTCTTCCTGAAAAAATGCAACCATACAAAGAAATATTTTTAATATATTTCAAAATGTAACAATACTACTAATAATTTCTCACTATGAAACTGAGGTAGTCATTCTTTATATCCTATCAGAAAATTTAGTATTATTATCTCTACCTTGAAAATAACTGTATTTAGCAGAATTGAGCATTTTCTAAGTTCACGGGGCAAAGGGGGGTCATTGTCAGAATGACTGTCCCATTTCAGGAAGCCCTGGCACTGGCATCTTTGCTTGACAGTACCTGATCATACTCCTTTCTTAAGGCTACTGATTTCCATTAGCCATTGCTAATTTCTCTAGCTAGAAGACAAAGGGTGCCAGAGTCATGCAGGCTTGCCTTTTATGTTTACTGTATGCCAGAATTCTATGCTTAGTTATTTTCTAAACCCTCTATTCTTTTTAGCTACGTGCTTGTGAAAAGATAAGTTGTCAAATTAAAAATGCATAATACAGATAAAAGTTCTGCTCTAATTAACACTCACTTGAGGGCTATTTCATTTATGATGTCCATTGTTCGTTTCTGCTTACAAAAGTTGGTAGCATGTGAGTAGGATTTTTGTATCAGGCAAGGTTAACAAATACTGACCCTCAGTAGGCAGTACAATATACATTAAATAAAACTTAATGTCAGCAAATAAAAGAGAAAAATATGCTGAATAAACGTAACAGCACTGGAAGAAGCAGTCTTTCAAATTAATCCTTAGAAAGAATAAATAAAAGTTGTAAGAGAAGAGGATATTGTTATTGTTAGTTTTGATAATCCAGACTAAGGTAGTACATGAAATTTATAAACATGTCCAGCAACAGCATTTTTGTATGCGATAGGCTGCATATTGTTGTAGCAGGGAAAAGGGTAGATAGTAACTTCCACAACAATCTAAATTCTTCTAATAAAACAGACATAAATTTCATGAATGCTCCGAAGAACTGAAATCTAACTGAAGGCAAAAGCATCTTCTTATGACTAAGCAAGCAAAGAAGAAATAACAGTAACAAGTAGCATTGAATTCAGAACTTAATTGCATAATAAAGATTGTTTAAACTATCATTACAACAAACAATTTGATGTCTTAAGAAGTCTGAATTAGGCAGCAAGATTATAAGAACTGATTTACTAAGGTGCCCCCAAATCAGATGCAAACAGGTTGTTAGGTTTTTTTTCCCTTTCCCCCCCTCCCTTCATCTTTTTTGGGGATGCTGAAGTCTTTTTCCTAATAGAGAAGCTTGTATTTTAAAGATATTCCTGAACATAAGGCATATCATTCTGTTGCTTCATAAGAGTGCTAGGGTGCCTATAATACAGCCATTTTCAAAGCTCGCAAGTATAGTTATGTACATTTGCTAGGTGAAGAAGTATAGTTAAAGGAAGGTGAAATGACTTCTCAGGAAGAAATTGGCAGACACAGGACAAACTGGGTCTCCTGGGTTTGGACTTCTTTCCTGTAAGACAGTGCCTCTGACATGCCTTCCATTTGTGTTTCCTTCAATGATCACTAAAACTAGGTGTTCCTATCTATTTCAGTGGTGCATAACAGTATCACACAGATTACGAGCAAGTATTCACCCACTTTTGGAACTTTACTTTGGAGCTTATTTTAGGAATCAATGCATTCTAGGTCTCCCATTTGGGCAGTAAGAAGAGACTGGATGCATCTACAGGCCAGGTTGAACCTCTATGAAATCACCTTCCTGAGTACCTGTCCATCTCCACTGACAACCTAGAGTATGTAAACCTGTACCCAGAGGGTCTGTATACCTTCCCTGAAACTGTTTGCAAGGACTAGGAGAAGCCTGGGTACAAATTTGCAAGGAGATTGTGAAATGACAATTTCCTTTTCTTCAGTTGGAGTAACTTTAAAAGGACATTTAATGGACTTAACTTGGAAGGAATGGAAACAAAAGAATGCATTCATGAAGTTAAATTTAATATTTTAAATGACTGTTGTCACTTTATTATCTCAAGCACCGTTATGTTCATGTAATAGCTGTTTAAATAATGGTACCGTGCCTCCCTTGAAATCTGCTTTTCTGACAAGAACTGCCCACAATCAAAGTCTGGGTGGTATTCAAACGTACTTTCCTCAACAGTCTCATGACAAGATTATGTTAACCATCCTGGTTGACTCTAGGCAGGATTATCTGGAAAGAACTTTCCATAGGCAGGATTACCTACGTGACTTTATATAAAGCTGCATGGAGAGTGATGGAGATTATTAATCCAAATGGCCTGTGGTACTTAATAGAAAGGTGACCTGTGGGATTATCTCTGTAGATGCAGCTTTTAGACAAACCTGGCTCCTGTTAATATAAGCCTTAAGTAAAGTCTTCATGACAGGGTTATTTTAAGTTCTTGTGCAGTGTTTAATTGCTTTAATAATAAAAAGAGAAGTATCAAGTGACATAAAAAGACACTTATTGGTACAAAAGTCTCCAGTCATGTAACCCTTGGAAGTGGGAGCAATGATTGCACAGGTTATGACTATCTTTGGCTTCAGTGGGGCAAATTCTTTGGTTCCCATGAAAATACATGCTTAATTCTGAAGCAAAATTTTAACCTTTAATACTACTTTCTCATGGTTTCAGGAAAGTCTCTAGATAGATAATACAGCCTTAAAAAAAGCACATAGGTAATTTGAGACAGTAAAAGATAGCAAAAAGCTTTGTATGCATGTAAGCTTCTATGCTAAATGGTTGACTAGAGGACTGGAAAAAGAGCAGGTGAAGACAAATACATCAAGTGCTACAGGTCAACACTATTTTGCTGAGTGTATTTTCTGAGAAATATATGGTTAACCCTTGAGCAAAGATTATACATTTGATTTCCTCTTACGGCAGGGGAAATATTAGCTTGTTTTCTCAACTGGAACAAATCCATGCATTGCTTCTCAGGGCAGCTTCTCTTGAGTACATGCAGTACAATGCTTTTGTTAAGACTTAGCGGTGGTTCTACTTCTGATTCAAGAGGATTTAACAGCGAAAAATCACCGTTGTTCGAGTTAAGAAAGAGAGCACAAGAAAAAGAAAGGGGGGGAAGAGAGATGAAAAAAGATACAAGAATGCATTTTTTCATGTTGTGATTTTGGTTGACTGATACAGAAAGAATAGGCAAATATATTCATACTCGAAATACACTTTAAATAGTTCATGTTCTTTCCCATTAGGCTGAATTTCATGGTAGCTGCACATTAAATGAAATACTTTTATGTCAGTGTTTTGCTTCTTAAATGCTAAAATTAAGCTCTCCGAGTAAGCTAAGGAAGTAACTATTTTGTCTCTGAAAGCCAAGATAACTATGGAGGGTAAAAATTAACTGAATTGTGGGGACTTATAATCCTGCAATATGAAATGAATTCCTGGTTTGGTTTTTTTTTTTTTCTTTCTACATTAAGGCACCTCTTTTACAGAACTGTATTTATATCTGTGCATGCACACATCACCTGTTGGTAAGCATATACTGTTGGTTCTGTAAGAATCATCTCTATGAATGCACACACAAAGCTTGTCTTGTCAAGCTGTTGTTGATTACTGTGATGCCATAAACAGCCTTTTAGAAATATCAGAGCTATGGCTCAACACACTGACTGGTACTGTTATTCTTTACTTATATTACCGTAATACCTAGAAGCCATGGTTAGGAAACTGGATGCGTGTGGTGCTACAAAAAGAACAAAGATTTCCTCCTCTCAAAAGAACTTATCCGGCATTCTTCGTGTTCAATCCACCACTTGTTGAGGCTCTTCCTGCCAGAACTAGACTATGGTTTGCGGCAATAGCACGGATGTTTTCTATCTTGTAGCAATATGCTAAATATATGATGATAATCTCTCCTGGAATATAGCCTCACTGGAAAGTCCACTCTTACTCTCACTAGCTACTGTGGATGTTGATTTTGAGGACCAAGATCTTCCTGATTCCCTTCCCTTCCCTGAAAATTCACTTTACCATGGCTAGCTGCAAAGCCTTTCCCATACATGCCTAGGTCTGAAAGGATGCATAAAATACTACAGCCTGTCTTTCCTTTATAACGACCATCCTCTGTGTAAGCCCTCTGGAATCTTTCTTGCTGTCTCAAATAGGAAATGTTGAATGTCTCTGCCATGTGCTTGTAACTGGACAAGAAATAATGTCAACAGTTCCAGTGTGACAGGACTGCCCATAATAGTGGATATCCTCAAACTACCATGGCCTCATTCTTGTCTTACAGCAGTGGGCCACAAGAGCTTTCACTGAGCTACATGACAGTAAAATTGGTGTAATATGATTGAGAAAGAGCCATCCGGTTTGGTTTTCCCCTTTCTTAGGTATTTATTTCTGAACTCCTTTCTTAGCATCCGTTTTTCGTTTGCCCTTCCC
Source organism: Pelecanus crispus (assembly GCF_030463565.1). NCBI lineage: Eukaryota > Metazoa > Chordata > Aves > Pelecaniformes > Pelecanidae > Pelecanus > Pelecanus crispus. Next base: position 38,453,688 of record NC_134650.1, read on the forward strand.
ATTTCTGCGATCCTGCTTACCTGCATAGCTGATACAAAGCAATCTCTCATTCTAAATGAGTACTGAGACCACATGGTGGTGGTTACTGGTACAGGAAACCTCCACTATAGACACTATTGTATCTGATATTTATAAATGCTAGAACAAAAGGTTCCATCCCAACGCCTAAGTACATGAATCCAGAATATTAGGTTAGGCATTAATGACAGAGTGGGCAGGAGGTGATTTGAAAGTCATTTCCCTTTCACTCTATCATTAGTCTGTTTCTGTGGTTGATGTACTGCCAGCATTTTAAGAAGTAGACCTCACGCATTCCCCTTAGCTACTGACAAATCCAAAATCCCCTGGAGTGAATGTACATGCATAGTGAGCGCATATAACAGGCTGAGGAACTTGGCCATTTATTTCTCTGTTTAAAGAAAAAAGGCTTTCTCAGACCAAAAAAGAAAACTGTTGGACAAATAAACTTCTAACGGGTACACCATGGAAAAGCTTTTTGTTTTTAAACCTGCACAAAGCACAACCTTCATGCTTTTGGATTCTATAATCTGAAGTATGTTTGTATAAAGGCCTGAATACTCACATCAGGGCTGCTAGTTTAAACCTAAGTACCATCAGAGAGGATCTAGTCTAATCCAAAGTGAAAAACCACCATGCTTCTGTGATGCACTTTTAAGAACTCTAGTATTGATAGAAATGATTGACCAGTTTTCAGATTGATGGGATAATTTTCTTGGGGCATTAGGAAAGACATCCCTTCCTTTCACTTTGGTGGCTATATTTTATCCTGGTTCTTCTGGGTGACTGTTCTTTTATATTAGTTCATAGCTGAGACTGAATTGGTGTTTTATTCCAGCTTTGCCAAATGAAGTTGCTTGTGATCAGCTTCCTGGGAACCCCTGTATAGCTGTAGTCCACCAGAAAGTCTGCAGTCTCAAAAGCTGATGGCAGACTTGCCTGTGAGTAGAAACAACTAAGTATGTAAGTCCTGACTGTAGGTATTTACTGGGGAGTAAACTGTACTGCTTTTCAGAAGCACCTGAACAGGTTCTCATTTTCCAGTTTGATGCATGTTTATGTATGTTTGAAAGTAAAATTATTGTACAGATGTTTCAACAAGGGTCCAAAAGATACGTGTGTTCTTTATGGTATATGTGCTGCATAACCACTAGTTGTCATATAGAAACAGTATTGTTACTGCCGTTTCAGCTTTACTAAAAGGTATCTTGGGTTTCTAGAAAGCCAGAGGTGGGGGAAGGAAGTAGAACAAAATTGAAATAGAAAGAGCAAAACAAAATAACACAGTAAAGCATGTTATCAGCATTGAAAGTCTTTTTTGGACTTCGATAAACATTCCATATAATGGATTTAAGAAACAGACCTCTGCACACTATGTGACAGTATCGCCAGCCACTTGGCCATGTAATTAATTGATCCGATCACAAAAGTGCTTTGCTAGTTACATGGAGGACAGTCTTGTGAGTAGTACTGAGAGGGTTCATTCGCTGTCCTGTTGAGTGCTGTGCAATACGCTTGTATGTTCAGTCCTTCCATTAGAAGCAGGGACTGTGATCCAAACAGCATTTATGGACACTTCCCTCTATATTTAGTACAATATGTAGACCTCCTGTACTAAGGAATTTTGAGGCTCAGGAAGTAATCTTGAGCCTACTTTCTCAGGGTCAAGCTTTCAACAAGCTACGCTTCAACCAGAACAGATGCTTGTGAAGATACTACCATCTTCTCTATAACAGTTTTTCTCCTTTTGCTCCCCATAATTCTTGAGGTTCACAGAAAACTTCCTAATACGCTGCTGGCAAAATCTGAGGCGCTGATTCAACCCTCCTATTTAAATATGAAACTATCCTTCCTAGTTGGTGTTGTCTTTAGCACAGATTAGGGAGCACTCATTTTAAGCACTCCATCAACTGGTTTATGACGATGGTTCCTTCTAGTTAGTGGATGGAGGTGAGTAACTGTGATGGCACAATCTTTAACTGTCAGAGCTTGATCTGGAGAAAAGAGCTGGTTTACAGCTGCAGCATACAAATGCTAGATGAAGAACTGTACACCGTGGAAGATCCTCTCAAATCTTAATAAGATTTAATGCTAAGTGCTGCTTAAGGTTTTCACTGCCCTCTGCATAATTTCAGGCTGTAAGCACAAAATCATTGATGATAAAAACAGTACTCCAACAACAACTTACTTTAAGCAATAGAAAGGGATTTAAATTCCAGCGTATCATGATTTTCATTTTCCATAACTAAGAATAATTTTGACATGGGCTGTTTTCACAGACAACTCAAAAAGTGGAGTATGGCTTTATTCTGTTATTTATTTATGCTGAAATTATTCATTTGTAAAATTATAAAAATGGAAATTTTAACCTGTCTGTATACTAGTTTTCAATTATGATTTATGATGAGAATCGTAAACTTCCACCCCAAAGGAAACTCATTTCAAAACATCTGCTTAGCATCCATTGAGGCATTGTTAGTCAAAGAATACCATATTGCATGGCAGAAATTTGGACTTTAGCTTTTGTTTGGGTTTAAAAAAAGTCCAGACAACAGCTGTCTTTTTCTTCCCTCTTTCCAGTTAATTCATCATAACTACAGGTAGTAATAGGCTCTATTGCACACTAGTAATGTGCATTCATAAATACACAGATTAGTGATGACACTGCTGACTACCAGCATTTTGACTCGGAAAATATTACACGAGCTTTTGTCCTTGAAGAAACAGAAATTTAGCAGAAGGCCAAAATTTTCACTGCGAATTTGTGTGCATGAGCGTGGGGGAATGCAGATGTGGCCTCTAAACATATGTGGGGAGATGACGGCTATACATTTCTTACTGGTGATAGTTTGATAACGTTAGCTCTATAGTACAGTACACTTGCCTGTTGTTAAAAAACAAGTTTAAGTGACTTAATGCCACTTATCAAAAGGTTTTTAGGTTGTTGAAATAATAATATGAAAGTAAATTTCTACTATTTTTTTATATATATATAAAAAAATTTTCAATTAAAAAAAAGTGACAATCCCCATGTCTCTGAAAACATCAAAATAAGAAAACAACATTCTTAAGTGATAGATCTAGCTGCATTTTTAATCACTGTCCTTAAACAGCATGACAAATTGTCCAAGGACACACAAAGTAAGTAATGGATACGTTATGATTGAGACAAGCTGTAAAGATGTCTATTACTAGTGCTTTAATAGCAGAACATGCAGGAACTACAATTCCTTCTTCACACCTGTTTTTTTATTATGTATGGGTTTCATATGAAGTAGATGAAGTTTTTCTTGGCCAAAATAAAAAGAAAATTCAATTTCTGAATGGAGATGCCATTAACTGTAAAGTAAATGTAACAAATTTAGGATGAGAAAGAATAATGGTAACTAATACGTAAAAGCCTGATATTTTTATTCATGCTTTATGGCTCAAGGGTGTAGTACTTTAACTGACTGTTGCCTTCAGTGGGCATCACAGGTTCTTGCATCCCGCCAGGAAATTCTAAAATGTATTAGGATGATATTGAGTGAATGAAAGTATTTTTTAACCTATGGGCTAAATGTTTAGATGTTAGTATTGCAAAAGCAGAAAGTTAGAACTCAGAACAGTAAATAATTCCAGTGCCTCTATCTTGCACATATATAGAAAGAAAAAGAACAAAGTTGACATATATATTTTTATATATACATACGCCCTTATATACATATTATATAATGTTACCTATAGATTAGTCACAAAGGGATTTTTTTTTAACACACAAGAACTTTTTTCATGTGTTCATCTAGCCACACGTTAGGACATGACTTCACGATGTAAATGCTAACTGCATATGGAAATCTATCTGTCAGCTTTTGAATTCCATCTAGCTCTGTCACTGCCTTGTCCTTTATTATTAGGTAGCAGTGCTATTATGGACAGTATGAGACTGAAGGAAATGGTATACCAGCTGTAACTGCATAGTTGTTCTGTGTAGATTTTCTCTTGGTGCTGATCTTCTAACAGGTCTTGCTATTACTCAGCAAAACCAACACATGATTAAGGTGCTTTGGCACTCGTCTTCTCTGAAACAGTTCTGTGTCTGTGAAGTATATATGAGGTGACAGATGTTAGTGCCTTGCTGGATGACACTCTGCTCTCAGCTTCATCTGTGAACAGCAAATAAGTCTTTCCATTGAAAAATAATGAATTTTTCCTCTAGGCAATTTTTTATTTGTGTGCACTTCTGTACCCATTGCAAATCATCTGTTGGTTTTGAGCTCTTAACTACTGTAATGTGTTCAGAGAAAACCTGTGACTATTTGACTCTATTTTGTCAGCTGTCATTGTAGTTTTTTCTTATTAGCACTGAATTGACAGCGGTGCATTTAGAAAACATACATATTTACATATATTAAAAAGAGTTTGTTGCCACTCACTACTTACTTTATGCACACCTTTATAGAAGGGCAGAAAGTAATGCATACTTATGTGCGACATAAGTTGCTGAAAGGTTTTCATGTGATCCAGGCAAGATGCAAGATCATCAAAACTGATGTATTCCCATTCAATCTTCCATGACCACACCCAGTATGTTTCCTCAGAGAAGAAAGCAAACCGCATGTCTAGCTCTAATCTGTGCTGATTAGATGAGGAATTCAGAGCATAAGAACCTGAGGACTTGCCTAAATTCAGGTCTTGCAACCCTCCCATACATGCTAACTGTAGCCCTTTTGAATTCTCAATTATAAACTCATAATCTTTCATGCTCCGTGGATCTGACCTGAATCCTTCTCTACTTAATAGACTATGATCAATTCTACAGAGTGCTTGTGTTGCGTGAGTGCTTGAACTCCACTGTAAAGCCAGGTAGCAGGTCGTGACAAGCAAGGATCTGTAGACTAAACAGTTGGTGTTGAGGGCCTGCTGTCTATGCCTGTTTCAGAGGGTTTTACTTTGGATTAGCTCTGTCTTGCCTCTGTGCATCTGAATGCCCATTAGAGGATGGAGTGTACTAGGCTCACTCCTGAAACTCATTTTTTGGTTTACTTTCATCTGAAGTGTATTGCCAGTAGCTGTCAATCTGCTCTCCCTGTTGTAACTTCTGGTCTTTTTGCAAAATTGTGGCTACGTTCTTCTGTGTACAATGTTGTGTTAACTAAAAACCCCAAGTCTGCAAATACTTCTGGCAGGTCATTAGTGACAGCAGTATGTGATCCGTCCTATTCGTAGTGTTTAGAATAGAGGTCTAAAAGTAATTTGCCCTCTTAGATGTTGCTAGGTACAAAATAGGTATGTTAAAAGGAAGGTTTTGGAGTTAAAACTGTAGCTTGAAATTAACAAGTAAACAAAATGAACAAAAAGTAGGAACAGAAAAAGCTGAGATGGTTACATCACCAAGTTTGCTAGTAAACAGCAACTGCTGAGATTACAACACAATTTTGTTCATCATCTTCCAACTCATCTTTCAACTTACTTGCAACAAATCCGGTTCGAAAACAAATGGCTAAAACTATCTGCACTGAATATCTCTGACTTGACAGTAATTCTTACCTCTCCCCTGCCCAAGTATTATTTTAATCAGCTGGCAGTTTGTTTGTTTATTCACATGAACATTTCCAAATGCAGAGTGCCCGGCCAGCAGTTACTGCTCTGCAGAGCTGCCAGCGTCTAATTGTTTCTGGCAATGGTGACTGCCTTTTTTAGGTGGTGGGTTTTTTTTATTTCTCCCCCCTCAACTGGCATTTCAAAGCAGCAGCCTTCACAATACATTACCTTAATGCATTTTGAGCTCGACCAAATCTTCCATTCCCACTACTGCTATCTGTCTACTATTCTACTTGGAATCAGCATGCAGTATAAATGATTTAGACATATGAATAAATATACCTCTAAATATCCATATCCTTGCAACAGCAAAACCAGATCAAATTTAACGTTTAGAACAGTATAGTGCTACAAACACCAATTTGGTGAGCAAATGGATTCACATTCATAGGACGTTGTGTCATGATTTAGGAAAGTGAAAGGTAACTCACTTGAGCATGTTAGCTTGATGGACATGTAGTCTCTGCCACAGTCCTTCTTATAGTGACAGCGCAGCCAGTTTAAGAGGCAGAGTCCGTCACCACACTGTAGTTCTTCTTTTTTACACGGCAGAATGCTCTGTTCATCTGAAAGGAGGAGAAACAATAGATGACTTTGTGTAACAAGCAACTCCTTCCTGAGCAACAAAGCCACATGTCTACTGAAAGTCAATCTTCCTGCTTTTGAAAGCCCTGGGCGGATGAAAACACTCTCTCCTCTTTGTCAGATGTGAAAAGGGTCTCAGACTCAACCAAATATTTCCTATGCTATTGTTGCTGAATAGTGTTTGAGACAGATGAGGTCTAGGTGAAGCATACCAAAGAAATCACAAGGGTACCATGTCTCTGAGGCACCTAGCCTTCTGACTGACTGACATGCTTTAACAAAACAAAACAATCCATCTTTGCCCCAGCTTAACACACAAAATGGACAAATAAGGGGAAAAAAGAGATCTGCTATCTTGCATAAACCTGAAGGACTGCATTAAAGGCTTCTTAGCCATAAGTGTAACTTTCTGACAATTCCTTGACACTTAAGGGTAGGAACTCAGTCTGATAAGAGGGGGGAAGGATTTTTTGAATAATCTTAATAAAACCTTGCGTAAATTTATGGAGACATAAACTCAGGTTTGGTTTGCAGAGACATTAAATCCTATATAGTAGGGTCTGCAGCTCTGCTTGAAGCCAAATCTTTGACTGGCTCCTCAGTTGAAAGATTGAAGCCGCTTCCCAGGACTACTGTTGATTCTTGAGTGCTGAGTAGAAAACTGAATCACTCACCTCTGCCTAGAGAGGGGGAAAACAAGCAACTTTATCTTGTCCTTTTATAGTGTACTATGGTTCCTTTTATCTTTATGCATACACACATGCATGAACAGAAATTTCCTACTCTCAAAGGAGACGTGATACCAGCCTAAGCCCTGTAACTTAAGAAAAGCAGAGTTTCAGGCCATGCTAATATTCACCTCTGCAAAACATATTTGCACAAGAAATGGGAGTGCTGTGGAAGTGTCATCACTTGTCATATCTGAACAGGATCACCCCTTCCTAGTCCAAAAGCTCTGTGGGTACGCCCGAGGAGAGGGTGGTCACTGCAAATGCAATGCCAGCAAGCAACAGGTGTTTAGCTTTCACTGGCTACTCAAAATAGCTGTTTTGTTTGATGTCCATAAACATTCAAACAGCAGCTGCATGATACAAAATTTAAAAAGGAGTTGGGGAATCTCTATGCAAGAAGAGTATGTCTTTTTTTTTTTTTTTTTACACATTAATTGCACAGTACAAAATACCGCATGGAATGCCAGTGACCAGCCATACCATCTAAAACACGCTGAGCAGATCACTGAAAAAAGAACTTGTTATGTAAATGTATTCCAGTTTGTTAGGTTACAAATCTATTAACATACTGTAAGAAACAAACAAATTCATGGAGATCAGGAAGTCAGAAAATTATCCAGGAAAAGAGGGGAAAAAACCTCCTACATTATTCAAAGAAGGTTGGGGTTTTTTTTCACATTTCACTAGTAGTGCTATTGCAAGTGGTCTGTTTTGACGGTAGATAAAAGGAAACTATTTTCTGACAAGTGCATCTGAGTGCGCAAATGGACACACTTACATCATTTAGTTGCACGGTTTTGTAGGGCCTTCCAATAATGAGAAAGAGAAGTAAAATAGAAAATAGTTCATTAATGACAGAATAAAAAGGTTTTAAGTTTGGCAAGGAAGGCCTTTGTGCAGAAAGACTCTTTGGAAATCAGCTGTAAATTTCATTAGAGTACTAGAGCTGTATTCAGGTTACTTTATGTGAGCAATCTAAAACATTCCAAATACAGGCAAATAAAAGTTCAAGTCCAATTTGAAAAACACTAGCTCTTGAAAGTAAAGGTGCAGAGGGCTAGCGTGCAAACTGGTACCCAACAGAAGACAGGCAACGCTGCTATATCACGTTTTTGTTTGCTCTCCAATATTTTTCATTTGGAGCCTTTTTGTCATCCTTCGTAGCTGCAAAATCATGCAGTTTGGAGTAATTGTTCATTATTTCCAATTCTCCACACAGCTGCTCCAGCGGAAGATGTCAGTACCCCCAAATGCATTTATAAATATCACCAGGATTGACAACATACTGTTATAGTATATCTTAGATTGTATGCTTGTACCTGGCAGCTCTGAAATCTAGAGGCCAATAATCAGATCATACTGTTTTGTTCTTTCAGAACATCTTGCAGTACATTTCCCAAATGGCTACTGTATTTCTGGTAGGCATCTCAGACAATTTTGGGGTAAAATGGCATAGAATTCTCAGCAATTAAAGTTGTGGGGATTCCTGTCTGGGTTTGTTTTTTTTTTTGTTTGGTTTGGTTTGGTTTGGTTTTTTTAGAGTTAAAGTATTCTAGAAGCAGCAGCTAAGCAATAATTACTTTGTGGTACCAAACATCAAACACTTCTAGTTTGAAGTTGCCCTAGTTATTTTAAACCTCTTCGAACTTGCTCCAGTCTACACCCTTTTGTATCTATCTTGTTCACTGCTCCTGTTCAACACAATTCTCCACCATCACTGGCTACAATTTCATCACTTTTTGGATATAAGAAAGTTTTCTACAGTTCCTGCAACATAAAATTCCTGGTTTACTTTTCACCACTTCACTGGCTTTACTTTGAAGGTCACTTCAAGATAAACGCCTCTTCTCTCTCATCCAGAAAGTAATACTATGCTTTCTGTTTCTGCTAGTTGTTTTTGAACTATGCAAGTCACTTTGGGATACAGTCTTTATAAAAATGCTAGAAAACCACAGCAATGTTTTATTATCTTCAGCAAGAAGCACTAAGATTGTAAGCTATAAGAATATATATGGGCAGATCCAATTTTTTTGGACTGAAAAACAGTGGGGTACCATGATGGTTAGAACAAAAGGGTGTGCTATCCTATCCCATAAAGCTATACTTCCCAGATGTAGCAAGAGCAAATTATGTCTTTCGTGAAACCAGATGATACAAATCTTCCATCTGTTCTTAAGGGGAGCTGCAAAATAACCGAAAAACCCATGAAGACTAAAAATATTTAAATGCTTTTTCGGGGAAGAAACTGAGGCACAGGCCTATAGTCATGCAGCAGGTGGGGACAGGGGTAGGAATCACATTCATTGTGGTACTGACTGAACAAATAACAATGTTTAAGCTCTATGCAATGAAAATTCTTTTGAGACAGTTAGTTTCATTTGTGAGAAAATGCATTACTTTCTAAGACAATGTTTCTATCTCAGTGGAGGCTAGCACAAAGTATTTTGTCTTCAAAGTATCTTTCACCCTTAGGTAAAATTGATTTAAAACCAATTTTTTCTACAGATGACAGGGAGCTAACAAAGTCTCTTTCGGAAAAGCACTTCCCAGTTCTAAGCCCGCCTGTTCCCAACTGGAGTGTGCCACATAATGGTGTGCTGATGGTTTTCAAGGTTTTTATTCTAAATCAGCAGATATTTGAATGAATTTATGAAGTGAAAATTAGTAATTTAAGAACATAAAAATGATCATATCAAATTTAGGTTAAGGTGCAATATTACATAAATGTGATGCATAAAATTAATCCACAAATTGGAAATTAACCTACACCATTAAAATACACATAATAGTTTACAGCTATTGTACATTATCCAAATTTGTATTTTTCTATGTTAGTAATACTGCTTTTTTTTTTTTTATTCAAATGACCACTGAATTATGTATCTGTTAAAGTGGGTACGCACTTCTCGCATCAACCACTGAGTCTGATCATCCACCAGCAGGAACTATTATCTACAACATAACCCTTTGCACTTTGTAAAAATCATAGTCCTCATTCTTGCCTGCAGCCTGGCTTTGAAACCTTTGTAGCCAGCTGTGGGAAGACAGTCATGGTGAAGAAGGATCCTCCAGTGACACAGAGATGATTTAACAAGACTTGAGCTTGGCAAAAGGATGAGAGAATAAACAACACATGGCACACATTAGTTCGATGCTTAATGCTCTGCTGTGCTTATATGATTTAGATGAGTATGACAGAGAAACCTGTGCAAAACACAATATAAGGAACAGAGATTCTTATCTCTCTGGTGACTTCCTGTGCTCCTCAATTCCTTAGTATTTTTGCACTGATAGCAACTACAGAAATTTACAATAACCTTAAATCAGAGGACACACATGAGATGTCATTTCTATACGATTAAGGTACCTTGATACTGCCTTTAGCCCTGCATTTTACCATGCCGTCCTTGGCTGTATTTGGGAATCATAGTTTTACATGTCTGAAAATCTGGGGAAAAGTTCTTCTTTCTACCTCTATAGATGATCCAGCACTCCTGAAGCATGATCTTATGTCTCGAACTTCGGGAAAATTTCCAATTTGCGGCTTGCTTCATTCAGTAGAAACATTTTTTTTTAATCAGAAGCACAGAAATATAGCTCTGAACATAGCTTTTTTTCTTTTTTATTTTAGACTTCCGTCAGGTTTTTAGACATCTTTCAGCTTGGCTAATAGGATCGAGTTGCAAAAGTAGTTTCCACTCATGTTTCCATTGCAGATTGTGCTGTTCTAAAAGCATAAGTCTTTTCTAAAAGTGTTCATGCATATACAAAACCTTTGTTGGTGATACTCTGATTTTGTGCTCTCCCTAAACATTGGGACAGTTTCTGATTGGGACTGATGCTAAGAACTGTAATATAGAGCACGCACCACAGCGCACAATAGCATGAATACGTTGTAACGGCTTTTTCAATCTATTATTGAATGTCCCATATTCTTTCTAAAGGAACATCTGATTCCACAAACGTGTTTAGTGTGAGCAGCGTGATTATTAGCATAGTTTAACATACTCTTCAAATGATGCATAGAAGTCATCCCAAATAGAACTCTTTGTTGCTCCTCTTTGCAGTGTGTGTTCTTTCTCTAGCACCAAGTTCTAGGCCAAAACAGAAATCGCTTTGGATTCCTCTCCCGACGTGTCTCTGAGGCAGAGTTATAATTACAATACCAAATGACTAGATATTGTTGGGCTACTTGTCAACATGGCATCTGCAATAAACCAGGAGTGTTAATTGGTCATTCAGAGCTTTTATTGTCTGTTCAAGTCTGCAGGGTTTTTACATTTGTTTGCTGAACAGGGAATGAGGGTCACATAGTAGGCTGCCTAATCACTGCACATTCAGAGGCAAGTTTCAGCGCAATACATTAAGATGACATCAAGGAAACATGGTTTACAAATTTCTAAAAACTCTAGTCTCTTCTGTTCTGCGTTGGGCTTTCTATGATCTGCTTTATTAAAAAAGTCTTGTACTTCTTGCCCATTGCTTGGGCCAATGACTTGCTTGCATACTGTGTGCATCTGGAGAGTGAAAATGGCCATTGTGTACCTCAGTAGTCTAACTTGTAAATAATCATAAATGGGGAGCATTTAGCCCAAAACATTGACCTCTGCTAATAAGAGGAGATGGTTAAGTGTGGATTAGAAGCAAAGTTCAGTTTGAGGCTGTCCTAGTCAGAACTAGTCTTCCAAGTGGGACCAAGTAACTTGCAATCTGCTGGGTGCTCTCCCATGTACTGTATTACTCCCTCCCCCAGAGGATCTGGGATCTCTTTTGTAAAGCTCATCTCCTTAAGATCCTGAGTCCTTGCTGTAGAAATCCCTGATTGAACCCATTCTGTAAGTTGGAGCCTGTTTTCAATGTTTAAAAATTGGAAACAGCCTATTAGATGATTTAGAGTGACTCAGAAAGCTGTTCTACTGACTGAAGTGTTCAACTTTCTGATGCAAAATATATCATTTCTATACATTTCTTGGGTTCCCCAGTGGAAGGGAGACCTACCTGTATTTGTGATCTAACTAGAAAACCGTTACAGGCCAGCTGTAGTTATTTTTCTGTCCTAAGTGGGAACTGAAAGTTGAGGTTAAGTGTAACTTCAGAGAAAACAAGAGAAAACAGCTAGTGTGGTATCTGGTTAGCAGTTAAGTGCCAAGTAGTGGACAGATACCAATCCAGGAGCCAGGAGAGCCTTGCTTTCTCCTTAAATTGCTATGTAATCTAAAGCAATTAATTCTTCTGCCAACCTTTTTTTCTCTTCCCACCTTTTGTGTTATCTGGACACCTGCAATCTGGAAGGACAAGGCCAGTTACTTTGTGCAGGATCTAGCGCGATAAAGCTTCAGTCTTAGTTGGGTCTTGTAAGTGTCCATGGTACCGGTAAAAGTAATCCTGTAACAATTTTGCAGCTAATTCAAAATAAAGCTAGGATGCTGAAAACCTGTAAGGATCAGATGCTTACAGAGCTGCTTCTCTTAAATGATGAAACTAAAAAAGATTAATTGCCAATAGGAGAGATTCAAAAGTAAAAGAAATCAAAAACTGCACGTATTTCACTATGTCTTTTTATAATGCTTCTAATGAAGAAAGAAAGCAATTGCTGAAAGGAAAATCCTCATTTTAATGATAGAAGTAAAGAGATTAACACACTTGCAACTAAAAACAGCAATTAAAAGATAAGAAACTTAGGATTAAAGAGGCCAAAGAAACAAAGTGTCATAGAAACACTATTTGCATTAAGAATAGACAGTGATCAAGTGGCTTTGGCTGGAATGTCCTCCAGTGAATTATCTTCACACAGGTCCTTGAAGACTGTAGGTGTCCGGGGGGAAACTAGAGCGTGTGTTTCCCTCACTGCCTGGCATCACAGACATACATGGTTTCTGGCATTCACTGTTAGAGAAGAGAGAGACTGGTAATGGGTGGTAGACGTTGGCGCTTTGATCACTGACACTTCTCAAGGCATCCCACGAGTGCAAGGCAATACACTGCTGCAGGGCGCAGAAGTCTTGGTGCAGATCTGTCAGTCTCTCTTAAACTTCCTGGCGTAACGTACTCTCTGCAGGACACCAGCTCACAGCAAAGCTGTCACGCACAGGCCTGAAGCAATCTCGTCCTTCTGTATGTCTCAAATCTGGTGCAGCCAACAGAACCACTGTAAGATAGTCTGTAAGACAGACCCAAAATCACCCAGTTTCTTCACCTGTTTGAACTGAGGTACTGGGCTCCACCTATACATATTAATGTGAAGTGATGTTCATTGAGTAGTGGCCTCTAGACAACTGTTAAACTGGCTGAGTTTGGAGACCATTTTGGGAAAAATACAGGATTTGCCATCAAGGACAAGAGCTACAAACTCCCTAGTCTGTAGCAGTGGAGCAAGTGTTTTATTCTTGCTGTGTACAGGAAGATTTCCTTGTTTATGAGTAGAAGTTTGTTCAACCTTCCACCGTTGTTCTGGGGTCTCAGAGCACAGCTAGCAGTGCTGTAGTCAGTGAACGACACAGCTGGCAGCCAGCTGTGCTGTTACGGTGTGCGAGCCAAATGCCGAGGGACAGCATCCAAACTGTCTGCTCAAGGGCCTACCGGTTTTAGGATCAGGATTTTCTGCACTTTTCCTCTGTAGTAAGTATGTCCCTGTGCCTGGCTTAGCTGGGTTTTCATGCAGAAAGAGGAGAGCGCCACAGTCTGAATCCTTCTGTTCCTTCTTGATTTTATGAGATAATTCTGTTTAGTAAGAGCAAGGTTGTAAGATCTATGAAGGTTATAACACAGGAATCTTAATGCTGGATTTTAAAACGTTGTCTGCATATTTTATAGTTTTGTTTGTCCCGATTCATGCACCCAAATGAACGTTTTACATATCTCTGGGCATTCCTTGTGCTCTTAGATGTAACAGCAGAGAGAGTTCAAAATGGTTATCATAGAGATTTACTAATATTTAAATACATAATTATATAGTCACTTAATAGTTGTAAAATAACTATCTTTTAATAATAGCTGATATGTATTGGCAAACTGAATAATTGATTGAAATATCAGTTCATTTGCTTTTACCTGTGCTTAAAATCCATTTCTTCGGAGATGAATCTCAGAACTGCTGGGGAGGAGGTGGAGGAAGCAGCGGCATGCAGGAAGGGAAGGCAGTTTGGGTGGAACCGTTTGTCTGCCTTTTTTACTTCTCTGACAGTTTTGGGCCCCCTTCGTTTAAGTATTAAAAATGCTGACTGAGGTTCATGACTGCTGATTAATAATGATTTATACTCATGGTCATCAAATTTTCTAGAAATAATTTTGACTTTTTACTTTAAAAAACAAACACACCTGACCAAAAGCTAAAAACATTTTGCAAAGAAAAATCCAATGTTTCTCTGAGAAAGAAACATCTAAAGCAACAAAGCTAGTACCAAATTTTATTTCCAATGAGAAAGTTCCATTAAATGCTGGAACTGTCAACCTGCCTTGGTACTATGCAGCCAAAGTCACATAGATCCACTCTTGGGTATTAGCTTGCCTGGAGCTGGCTTGTGTGACTTTACCCCTTTGTCCTGTACAAGATGCAGTATTCTTGAGGCGCAGCTGACTCTGTATGAGAAAAACTGCAGTCCTGCTCCTGGGTCTTGGCACTTGCTTAGGAAATTCAGTGTTGGGAGAGTAAACAGGTCTAGTACCTGGCATACATGAATTCGGTATAGCTGAAGAATCCACTATGTAGTCTCCTTCCTGTAGTACATAGTAACAGCCTGGGATAATGCCGGTCTCTTTCCATGTCCACCATAGAAGTGTAATACAAGCCACAGTTTGGTTTGGGGTTTTTTGTTGGGGTTTGGGTTTTTTGGGGTTTTTTTTTTTTTTTTTGCTATTGCCCACCTGGTGTTGTGTTAATATTATCTGTTATTGTCAGTAGAACATTTCACAGACTAGGCATTACAGTAATTAAACACGACAGCCCTTGTGTAGAAAGCCACAATGTTGGGCCTGGCTGAACTGCACTCAGTTAAGGCCAAATTAAAACAAAACCATTGTCTTAACACTTAATTTAGAAGAGACATAGGCACCCATTTGGAAATTAGGGCAATACTGAGACCAGTCTGAACTATTTGCTGCAATAGTTCTATTACAAAACTCCACTAATCTAAAGTTAATGCAATACAAAGTTGTCTTGCCATGAAGAAGTGGTCTCTCTGGGAGGGACAATGGCAGGGAAAAATCTGAGCTTAAGGGTCAAGAAACATGAAAGCGAAGAATGAATAAGAAATTATGTAATTCTGATATGAATCCCCAAACTAAACGTATACTGGCTACGTACGTAATGAAATGTCATTTCATGCACAATGTAAACCAAACAGTTCTGTGCAAAAATAATCTGGACAGTATTTTTGCCATAATAACCTTTAACAACATAAGCACATCAAGTCTTTTTTTTGCCAAGCCTACAGGCAATTCACTAATAAATGAGTAGACAGCCACATGTAGCTACACTAATGTAAGCATTTACAATTTCCTGTCATTTTTGTATTGTTATTAGGTATTTTCTATGACTTTGGTGATGCCAGTTGGTCATCTCTTAAGTAGCCAGAGGGTGAACAATTTGAATCAGCAGCTACTAATTTTGCACTTGCTTGAGCCCAACTTTATTTTTCCAGTAGTTCAAGGGATTACCAGGCAATCTGAAAGACACCACTATGCATTTACTTGGTTTTGCACTGTCTTCAGCTTTACCAGCCAAACTCTGCTTCTAGTTACCAAGTTATATTAGGGTTAGATCCTACAAATACCTAGTGTTGACAGCAGCTGGTCTATGAATAAATTCTCCAACTTGGTAGGTTGTGGCAGCAAACGTTAAGCTTGATAGTATTTCTAGTCTGTGAATGATAGTAGCTGCCTGACTTTGTTGTTCCTTTATGTATGTTTCAAAGTAAGTAAGTTAACTTTTTGCCTGTTCTTTCTTTAAACTTGGGGTTTAATCATATGATCTCACCCATGATGGGCATCTGAGCTTGAAAGTTGTTACTGAAGTCATAATCTAGTTACAACATTTCAGCATGGCTTTTCTTCAGCCTGCAGCACTTGTTCTGAGAGATATCTTGGTTTTAACTGTTGTGCATATATTTTTATCATTACGCATTCTTTCACCTAAGAGATTGGACATGCTACTTTGCTTTCCTGCATACATGTGGTTTTCTGCCAAAATAGGACCAGTGACAAGGGCAGAATTGGCTCCTATAATGTTACATTTCCTTTTCCAAAACCTTTCATGTAGTAACTACAACAGTCAGTCATAAAAAGGAGAGTAGAAGGAAGTCAAATGTCAGGAATTGTTTTATTTCAATGACTGGAAGTAATTTTTAGCCACATTTGTTTCAGTAGTGAGTGCCAAAATGATGTAAATTTTGACTGATGTCAGGGTGCTCAATTTGTAAATCAGTTTTAGCAGCTATTGTGCTAATTTGTTGTCATGGGAGAAAATGCTGAAAAGGAGTTGGTTTTTTTTTAAAAGGAAATATTGAAGGACTTGTACCTGACACTAGATTTTATGGTCCTCTATTTCAGACAATTCTATCACTCATTTCTGTGAGTTTTGTCTGTATAAAGATCAGAAGGTTAAGTCAATTTCTGTTAACTCAGTTGTCTTCTCAGTCAGGAAGCTATTTGCTGTTTAATGGATTGATGTTTATCTACTAGAAGACTTTAAATATAATATTCCTACAGCTGTACATGACTGCAAGGCATGCCATTAATGCAGTTTTTTTTAAAAAAAAAAAAAAGAGAGAGACTACTTACAGAGATTGGAATAATTGCTGCCTATTCCAATACGGATGGAGCTTCCAGGGATGAGAGGAAGAAGGAAGAAAAAAACTAAGGAGGGAGAAATGGAAAAAAACAAAGGTCCTTAATAGCAGTTTGGTTTTGTTTTGCAACCAGATGTCAGCTGAAGACACATTGTGTTGTTAACGTGCACCCGCTCCCCCTGGGGCAGGATTACACGTTTCACACTCTGAATATACGCACAGATGTAGCTTGAATAGGGGTGAAAAAACCAAGCAAGTCCTTGCTTCGTACTTCCAGGAATCGCTCCAGTTCAGGAAATGGTATTATATAGGACTTTAATGCCTCTTAGATTCAAAGACCCATGTATAAACAACAACGTGTTATATAAATATGCTAATTATTGTTGTTAAGTCATTCACCGGTCTCTGAAAGAGGCACCTACCATTGTAAAACAAAGTAACTGTTTCCTGATTTGTTTAAGTGCATCTTGAACACGTTAGGCGTGCGTGTGTCAAACTGGGTCGGAATAAATTTATTCTAAAATTTGATACGCATACTCCCCCTATGCACTTAAGCTTTAATATTTATAACTCGCACTTCAAAGATTTATACTCGCAGGCAACAAAGCGCACACGAGCGAAACGTGTGCTAAATAACAAAATGTTTGGATTTCTTAAAAGACGGGCTGGTTTGCTCCTGCAGTCGCGTGCAAAGCGCGGGCCCCGGCAGCCCGCCGGGTGCCGTACCGCGCCCGCCCGCCGTTTCGCCCGGGCTGTGGCTACCGCCGGGGCAGGGCGCTGGCCGCCCCCCGCGCCCTGTGCCGCCGCGACGGCTCCCGCTCCCGCCCGCCCCGCGGGGCTCCTTCTCTCCCGGGGGTGCCCGAGCGGCACAAAGTTCCGCCGGCAGCCCTCGCCCTCCCCCGCCGCGCCCCCCGGCGCAGCCCTGCCCGGCTGCCGCCCGCCCCCGCCCCGCCGGGCCCCCGGCGCGGCTCCCCCCCGGCGCGCCTCACCGCAGCGCGCAGCGGCGCCCGTTGTCTCCATGCGCCTCCGCCGCGGCTCCCCGGCGGCTGGCGGGCGGCGGCGGGGCGGGCGCAGCCGCCGCCTCCCCCTGCGTGCGGGGCCGGAGCGGCGGCGGCGGCGGCGGCTGGACGGAGCCGGCGCCCACGGGCGGGGGGCGGGGGCAGGCGGGTGACCTCCGCCCCGCGGGGGCCGGCCGGAGCCCCCCCGCCGCGGCTGGAGGCAGGGCAGCGGCGGGGGGGACGGAGCCGGGGCGGCCCGGCCGGGGGGAGCGGGGCCCGCGGGGGGCGGGGGCGGCCGGGCAGGGGGGAGCGGCGCCCCGGGGTGCGGGGGCGGCCCGGCCGGGGACAGCGGCGCCCGGAGGCGGCGGGGCCGGCGCAGGCCGCGGGGCGGGGCGGGCCGGGCCGCCCGGCGGGTGCTCGGGGCTGCACATGGCGGGGGCCTGGCCCGGCCTGGGGGCTGCCCAGCTCCCGGGGCCCGGAGGAACCCCGGCCCCGCTCCTTCCCCTCCCTTCGCGGTCCCCGGGGAAAGGGAAGGCGCGTGCCGGGGACGCTGCCGGGATCTGCCGCTCGGACACGGGGCTGTGGGCGGATAACGGCTCCTGAGAGCCGGGGCCAGCCCAGCGCTTGGGCTCGGAGGGAGGGAGGGAGGGAGGGAGGGGGCCCCTGGGCACGAACCCGCGGGGATGGACGGGATTATCTGGGCAGCGCGGAGGAAATAGCTCGCTGGGGCTGGATGGGGGCCAGGGGAAGAGTGTAGCCCCAGTCAGAGCTAAAACCGCTTTACAATAGCAAGATCTGACTGTTACCGGGGATCCTGGAAAGCTTTCTCACGGAGAATGACAAATGCCCTCGTGCCAGAGACAGAAAATAGGGCTGCAGCCAGTACTGAAGCATATGAGCTTTCATAATCGGCTGCTTACACCTCGGAAGAGCATGTCGGTAGCCGCTTAGGTAAAGAACGCAAGAAATAAGGCCGGTTTTGGCACGGCCTGCCAGCGGTTTGGATTGGTTTAGGAACCAAGTTACACCGGCGGTCCGTTTCTCCCGTGCCTGCGTGAGCCCCCGGTGCGCAGAGCGGTGCCCCCGGTGCGCAGGGCGATGTCCCCGGTGCGCAGAGCGGTGCTCCCGGTGCGCAGGGCGGTGGCCCCTGTGCGCAGAGCGGTGCTCCCGGTGCGCAGGGCGGTGCCCCCGGTGCCCAGAGCGGTGGCCCCGGTGCGCAGAGCGGTGCCCCCGGTGCCCAGAGCGGTGCCCCCGGTGCGTAGAGCGGTGCTCCCGGTGCGCAGAGCGGTGGCCCCGGTGCGCAGAGCGGTGCTCCCGGTGCGCAGGGCGGTGCTCCCGGTGCGCAGAGCGGTGCTCCCGGTGCGCAGAGCGGTGCCCCCGGTGCCCAGAGCGGTGCTCCCGGTGCGCAGGGCGGTGCCCCCGGTGCCCAGAGCGGTGCTCCCGGTGCGCAGGGCGGTGCTCCCGGTGCGCAGAGCGGTGCCCCCGGTGCCCAGAGCGGTGCTCCCGGTGCCCAGAGCGGTGCTCCCGGTGCCCAGAGCGGTGCCCCCGGTGCGCAGAGCGGTGCCCCCGGTGCTGCTGGCGGGGCAGGGAAGCGGGGACGCCTCCCCGAGCCGGCCCGCAGCCGCCTTCGCCTCCTGCCCCGGCGGCTTCGCAGCCCGGTGGGCAGCTCCTCTCGCACCGGAACAACTTCACCGTCGGTATCTGGGCGCGTTAACTTCCCTTTGGATCAGTACTGATGGATTCCGAGTTGTAATGAAGTTTGGTGTGGATGTAAAGCTTGTGAACTCTCTGGGCTTTCTGTAAAAAGTTTCTTGCTGTCATTGATCACCTTCTTTTCTTTCTCTTTTTTTTTCCTCTTTTTTTCCTCTCTTTTCTCTCTCCTCTCTTTTCTCTTTTTTCCTCTTTTCTCTTTTTTCCTCTTTTCTCTTTTTTTCTCTTTTCTCTTTTTTCTCTTATCTTTTTTTCTCTTTTATCTTTTTTCTCTTTTCTCTTTTTTTAATCTCTTTTTTAATCTCTTTTTTATCTTTTATCTTTTTTTATCTTTTACCTTTTTTATCTTTTACCTTTTTATCTTTTACCTTTTTTATATTTTATCTCTTTTTAATCTTTTTTTTTTAATAATTTCTCTTTTTTTTATCTTTTCTCTTTTTTTCCTCTTTTTTTCCTTGGCAAGCATTAAGCAAGTCTAAGGCAGTTGAAATGAAGGTTTATTGGGAATTTACATGTACGTTTCATTATGGCTTAGGGACACCCGTGCCTTTTGCCAAAACTGTAGTAGCTTGGTTCTTAACTAACACATCCCTACCCTAAAATCCCTCAAAATGCTGCTGTAAATGTTATCGTGTGATTCATTTCTTCAACCCCTCAGAATATTTAACTCCCTGAAAGACTCCTTCTCTATCGTTTCAATAAATGGAAACTGTATGGCTTCATTTTAGGGCTCTTTGTTGATTAGTTATGATGTGAAGGTGTGAATCTATATACGCATCAGAAAAGATTATTTCTTTGTGTTGTCTTTCTGCATATGTGCCCCCTTGGCCTTATTCTGCATGTGAAGTCATGTATGCATGTAATGCTGTACTCAAGGATATGAAAACATTTTAAATTTCAGGAATTTCTAATGCTTAGCGCTTCTGCAAATTTTGGTGATGGCATCTCTCCCAAATGGTGCCTTACGTTTACCCATAGTATCAGTATTAACTTTAATGCTGACAGACTTGGAGTCCTATGTTTGAAAAATCTACGCTTAGACTATTACGTAAACTGACAAACTGTGGAAAATATAGAGGCCTTAGTAACTGACCTTGAATGCAGGAGAATTGCTTAGTGTTAGGTAATTCTGAAAAATTCCCTATCTCAGCCTGGCTTTAAACCCCTTTCTGTGACAGTCTTGTCCTTTACATCCAGGAGGAATTGCAACTACTTCTGAGACAGAGGACATTTGTTTCTGGGTCAGACAACACAATGTACAACTTATGATCCATCAAAGCCTGCAGAAACATCGTCACCGTTAACAATAACGTTCTTGGTACTTATCAGTACTCACCGTGCTCATCTTGAATCCACTTAAACGTTGTAGGTTTTGCTCACCCTGCTACTTTCCAAATCCGCATCACATGCGTACGGAGATGGGGCAGTTTTTTTACCCTTTTATCCTGTGTGGTTTTCAGGTTTTAGGGATTCCTGTTTTTCTCATTCAGTTGTGCACCGGAATGAAACCTGGATATGTTGTGGAATTCAGGCCAGATGATCATTTGCACACTTAGTGCAGTACGTCAGCAGCGATGTGTTGTGTCAGGGTGATGTTATGGGTAGTTTATGTTGTTACTTGTTTCTTTTTGTTGCATCTGCTTTTCTGTTTTGGTAAAATAGATTTGTATTAAAATTTTCCACAAATAAATGATTTATTACATAGGAGTTTGCTTATGGACTGTATTTGGGAGATCTGGAACAAAGATAAAAAATATTCAGAATTTCTGCTGCTCATCTCTATTTACATTGGGTTAGCTTGTCTTTCTCATAGCATCACAAAACAAGGAGGACCAAAGCGGTATCTGTCTCTGGTGGTTTATGGCCTGTGTGTCCAGTCTGAATTCTGTCACGTTCTCAAGAAAGTTTTTTCCTAGTCTTTAGAAATAGGGAGCGTGACTGACTAGGAGCTCAAGTACATTTAGGTAAGGTTCAGAATGGCATTCCTTATGGATGGAACTGTACAAAGTTGCCGTCCTCAGTGGGTGTTTCCCAATTTACTGATAAGGGAAAATCACTGAGAAGTCCTTGCTGAAGAAAGATAATTTTATTCTTGGATGATTTTACATTTTCTTCAATCTAGGGACTTCATTATAAAACTATACCATCGGTGCAGTCTGCTGAAGTGACAGACCTTCTCAACTCAGCTTACCACCTCTTGTGGTTTCATTTGAGATTCTTGGAGCTCAGTGCTGAACTGATGCTTAAGTGTGGTAGCTGCTATGCTACCCTCATGGACTTCTTGTGACAGCCAATTTTTGTAAGGCAAAATAAATTTTATTGCTATAATGAGATCTCTTTTTGACTGAGAATTTTTATGTATTAGTAACAAGACGTTTGGGGAATACTGCTCATCGCATCTTTTTTTTTTTATGGAAAAGGTGGTAATGAAATACATGTCAGTTGGATTATACAATTAGTCTTAGATAAAATGCCTCAGGATGAGCAAAATTGATTAATTGTTGTTTATGGGAACAGGAAAGTCTGTTCTGTGTAGAAAATTTTGTGCCTTGTCAGTGGAAATAGCATTGATCTAGTAGCAGTGAGATTTCATCTGTGCTAGCTGCTGTAGGAGTCTCATCACCAAATGTATGCAGATTTATTTGTCTTCATGTTACTTGGCCAGGTCTTACGCCAGCTCAGTTAGCCCTGCACCTGTGCTAGACCAGCAGTGCCAGAAGTGCTGGGCATTCCCAGTGCTCTGCCATTTCTGGGCAAGCTGATTACACCAAGCAAGGTAATACCTTGCTGGGAGTTTCCACTGTGTGGTGGACCAGGTTGTACAAATGTGTGCTTGCTGCTGAAAACAGAAGAGGTGAGGAACGGAGGGACTGGAATCAGATTCCTATCAAATAGGAAGCATCTCATGCTTTCACAGCTTGCTGTGTTCTGAAATGTAATAAAGAGAATCCTTTGAAGGAAATCTTTTCAAATTATTCTCTTTTGAAAAAAAAACCCAGATGTTCATTCTGCTGCCTCAAAAAATTACTTAGAATATGAAAAGACAATCATTTTTGCATGGAAAGTCTTAATACCTAACTTTTATTTTCAACTTAATTTTTGTGAAAAGCCTCAAAATTTTTCAAAGTGTTTTGCAGCTATTTTTAACATAATTTTCCATTAAAGAATGGAGCAGCAGTACAAACTTGATATTTGTAGGCATAAATTTGTGCACTAATTATTTTTTGCTGTCCTTGCTCCCTTCATTCGATTGAAGACCTTTCCCACTGATCTCACAGAGCTGTGGAACAGCGTAGGTTGGAAGGGGCTTAATCATAGAATCGTTTAGGTTGGAAAAGACCTTTAAGATCATCCAGGCCAACCATTAACCTAACATTACCAAGTCCACCACTAACCAATTAAGGGTAGAGTAATAATTTCATGTTTCCTGGCTTGGTGGCTGGATTGTTTTTTAATGAAAGTAAAAACTAGGAATCATTAAGGTTGGAAAGGATCGCTAAGATCATCAGTCCAACCATCAATCCAGCACCACCATGCCCACTAAACCATGTCCCAGAGTGCCACGTCTACCCATTTTTTTAACACCTCCAGGGATGGTGACTCCACCACCTCTCTGGGCAGCCTGTTCCAATGCTTGACCATTCTTTCTGTGAAGAAATTTCTCCTAATATCCAATCTAAACCTCCCCTGATGCAGCTTGAGGCCATTTCCTCTTGTCCTAACTCTAACTACTTGGGAGAAGAGCCCAACACCCACCTCACTACACCCTCCTTTCAGGTAGTTGTAGAGAGCAATAAGGTCTCCCCTCAGCCTCCTCTTCTCCAGACTGAACAACCCCAGTTCCCTCAGCCGCTCCTCATAAGGCCTGTGCTCCAGACCCTTCACCACAGCTTTGTTGCCCTTCTCTGGACATGCTCCAGCACCTCAATGTCTTTCTTGTACTGAGGGGCCCAAAACTGGACACAGTATTCCAGGTGCAGCCTCCCCAGTGCCGAGTACAGGGGGACAATCGCCTCCCTGCTCCTGCTGGCCACACTATTCCTGATACAAGCCAGGATGCTGTTGGCCTTCTTGGCCACCTGAGCACACTGCTGGCTCATGTTCAGCCGGCTGTCGACCAACACCCCCAGGTCCTTTTCGGCCAGGCAGCTTTCCAGCCACTCTTCCCCAAGCCTGTAGCCCTGCATGGGGTTGTTGTGACCCAAGTGCAGGACCCGGCACTTGGTCTTGTTGAACCTCATACAGCTGGCCTCGGCCCA
Source organism: Pelecanus crispus (assembly GCF_030463565.1). Lineage (NCBI taxonomy): Eukaryota > Metazoa > Chordata > Aves > Pelecaniformes > Pelecanidae > Pelecanus > Pelecanus crispus. Next base: position 38,477,357 of record NC_134650.1, read on the forward strand.
TCGATCCAGCCTGTCCAGGTCCCTCTGCAGGGCCATCCTACCCTCCAGCAGATCGACACTCCCACCCAGTTTGGTGTCATCTGCAAACTTACTGAGGGTGCACTCAATCCCCTCATCCAGATCGTTGACAAAGATACTAAACGAGACTGGCCCCAAAACAGAGCCCTGGGGAATCCAGATAGGTGCTTTTTGCATATCACTTAAGTGATTTTTTTTGATTCAGCTTCAGGTTCTTGTTCTCACAGGAGAGACGTCGTGTCTGTATTGGTACCTGCTTAGATGACCTGAGACCCTTCTGAGGAGTGTTTTGGAAAGTCTTTTTTCTGTTAAATAACCAGTTTCACACTGAGCTCATTTTCGGAAGTAAAGACCCTTTTAAATTTCAGAATAATGACTATAAGCAATATATATTTTTTGACATTGTTGCAATATGTGTTGTTTGATGTTAAGTGCGGTGCTTACAATTGATGAGCTCGCTTGCTGCTGAATTTAAATGGAAGAGGAGCAGTTCTGGCTGATTACAGGTTCAAGGCAACTCCTACTTGCCTTATGCAAGAAATCGCTTCACTGCCTGTGGAGCGACTTGCGTGAGTATAGTGAGTAGGATTAGCTTCACGTGGGCAAGGATCTTTATTTTAAATGACAGACTCTGAGATATTACATGCATATTGTAGCTTTTTATTTTAGCACAACTGCTGTATAATTCCTTTTGTTCAGGCCAGTCTGCATGTGATACTTTTGGATTTCTTGTACCAGTGCCCTCATTTTGCTTTCCTCATTTTCATTGTTCCGCCCCCCCACTCCTTTTATGCTGTCTTTCAAGGAAGGGGAATGGGAAGCAATGAAATCAGTTAGTTTCGAGATCTGTTGAGAATGGAATTCCTGAAGAGTTAGGATGGGTGGTTAGATTTTTAAATTCATTTGTGTATTTAATATACACTAAATTACATTTTAAGAAATCTTAGGGTGAAGATAGTTTTCAATTTTCATGTTAGCAATTTTCAATCAATGGATTTGAGTATGATCAAAGTAAAATGAATCCCCAGCAAGATCCTAAAGATTTTTTTTAGTTTGGACATACTGTAGAATTACTAACAAAAGAAAATTCCTCTGTGCTAAAAGCTGTTTTAATAAAAAGGATGGAACTTTATATATTTAAAGTTACTGTAGAACATTTTTCAGCTAGCATTTATAGGACAGGTAAATTTATTTTGAAAAATATTTTCTAGAAGTTTAAATCAAGTGATTTAGTTCTTTAGGCATAAAATCTGTCAAGAGGAAAATAATTTTAAATTATTAATACAGATGAAACGTATCAATAAAAAATATTTTACAGCAGCACCGAGGCCTAAAGGCAGAAGTCATGTTCTTTTACATGCCATGTAAAGAAATGAGATCTAGAAAGAAAAGGCTCTTCACTCTGTTCCTATAGTTGCTATGTTAAGAAAGTATTTTGTAGGAATTTTATGTCATGCCCAAATTCTCAGAGACTATTTTCCTGATTTTTAAATCTACCAACTGTCTCTTTCTGTGGAACAAAAGATGCTCTTAGGCTTTGGAATGGGGCCAGACTTAGTTTCTTATTTATTCACCTGCTTGCAAACTTTTGAGGAAGATGGTGAATTATGCTGTCATTGCCTTCTGTACATATTCGTTTTTTTTAATGTGTATGTATGCGCTAGGAAATAATTGGGTCCAAGATTGTTGTTGAAAAGCCAATAATATTTCTGCTAACTAACTGTGATTTCAATCTTCCTGATACCAACTGAGTTAATGTGTAAGGATGTAGAATGGAAAATTTGATCTCAGTGTTCTTTTCCCTCTCATTCTGTGAATCCTTAATTAAATTTATAGTTAATTATGCAATTTAATTTGTGTTGACCTTTCAAGGACCTTAAAGCATCTGACAGTGAATGCAGAGTCTCCATGTTTATTTCCATGAGTCCTTGTATGAATTTCTCGTAAATTCTAATGGTACTTTTGGAATGAAAGATGGCCGATGGAGTACTAACAAATAACATATATGTCTCTGGAGAGACATAACTATAAATATACGCAAATATATAAGAAGAAATACTGAATTATGTCATACACAGCATTTAAAATTAGGTAACACCGCTACCGCCAGTAATAATAGTAATTCTGCATGTCAGAATATTACGAAACATTTTATATGTTGTAGGTCCACTCTTTGACATAGGTGTCCCACTCAGAGCTCAAAATCCTGCATTTGGATGATCAGATCCACTTGTAGTTCCGTAAAACACTGCTGCCTGTTCCTAAGGCGGGTGTCTGTGGGCTTGCGGGCGACCATACTTGAAAGCCGGTGCCTTGATGTGGAGGCCACGTCCTGTACAGGCAGAACTCGGCTAAGGCGCAGAGCCCTGCTTGTGTGCGTCGGAAGTCATGGGGAAGGAGAAAAGAAAAGTGAAATGAAAGAAAGCTTCATATTACAAAGTAGTTTCTTGGCTATTGAAAAGATTTTTGGTCCTTTTAACCCTTGTGGCGGTTAGGAGTTTTATGATTTATTTCTTATTTTTTACAGATGGATACTAAAGTGAAGTATTTGTCATTTACTATCAGTAATCTTTTTAAAAGAGGCTTTTTGTTACTAAGGTCTTGAGGAAAAAAGGCATACCCTGCAGTATTATTAGTGTAGGAAAGCATATGAATCTAGCAATGCATTTGTTAACCTGAAACAAAAGTACAAATGAGGAAAAAGCCAGTATGGCAGCAAAAGAAAATATATATGCAACCCAAAATTGATTTTCTCTTTCTGAAACTGTTGCGTACTAGCAAGAAACACTTAGTGCACCTTGGCAAAGTACAAACCGTGTAATTCATTGTCTTTTGTGTTTTACCAATGAGTACACAAACCAGTATCTCTCCATTTTATTACTATTTTATTTACGAAGTGTTTGTGAATCTGTAGGACCTCTGGAAGGTGGTAAAAAATTTATAAATACGCAAAGGCACAAAGTTCCTCACTGGAACTGTGAATGTTTTTCATAGTAGTAAGGAAGAGATGCAGACTGGAGATCAAAATGCTTGGGGACGTACCCTCAGGCTCATGAAACCGTTGTGCAACTCAAACCTGGTTTCACTGGCATTGTGCCTGCAAAAGTGAGGGTAAAATAAGGGCCTGGAAGTAATGCTCACTCTTATGTAATGGTGAGGCTCCTGCCTGAGAGGAATTGCTGTGAGAAGCAGAAACCAGTGACAGAAAAGACCTTGCACAGAGGATGATTCAAATGCAGCCAGACTTTATACGAAACGGATTAAAAAAAAAGTATCAGCAACCTCCCGGTTGTGTTTCTCCCTGTATCCTGACAGACTGGCACCACTTACGAAGTGAGACGTATTTTTTTATAAACTATTAATGGTTAAAGTAAGGGTGTAACATATTCTCTTGTTTAATAGTTCTAACCTGTGGAAATAAATGTGCAGTAGGATAAGCAAACTGGCAATTAATTTAAAACCTCAAGAGCAGAGAAGTTCACTTGCTAGGAAAGAGAAGCACAGTGATAAATGATTTGGGGAGGTGGGAAAGCAGGGCACTTCAGTAGCTTATGCAATTCATTTGCAGAGAAATGTAAGGCGGGCTTGGGGACAAAAGGAACAAAGCAAAGCGAAGCAAATGGAATGGACCCTGAGGGTTTCACAATACAAAAAGATTGTACTGGGTTTTAGGATAAAACTTTGTCTCTGACAGCTTGGGCATGGTGTTTAATGCAGTGGAAAGAGCAAACAATAGTGTGGCACAAACTAGTAAAAAGACACCAAAAAGAAATCAGATGAACTGGGTTGCTGCAGCACTTGAAAGGTTGGTGAGTGAGACCACATTTAAGAGATCAGATGCATCGCTTTCTAGTCAGCCTTTGTGTATCCTTTTGACAAAACAAGGTATTCTCAAAATTGTGGATAAAATTCTAAAGGAGCAGTTGTGAATGACCACTCTAGGGTATAGGTGAGCAAAAGCCAGCGCAACTGGATTCTACCTGAAGAGGGAAATTATGATTAAGTATCAGTGGAGAAAACAGAAAGGCATTGAAGCGGAAGGAAGCCATGGGCTGCTTGAGTTGGTGACTCGTAATCACGAAGGACACTTTTGTGTTCCTTAGTACTTAAGAGGACAATTGGCTTTTATCAAAAGTCTGATAGAAAAAATGAAATGCTACAAACGCATGCACCTGAGTTGTGTCTCTGCCCCTCTTACTCTCTTTACTTTACATTACAAGCTGGACATGATGGATGAGCATGGCTTTGTTACTAAATTTGCTCCAAGCTTAACTGAAAATGTACTGACTGTCAAACAGAGGCCAAAGAAAGCAAAGGACAACTAGGCTTTATTGGGGTTTTTTTTGTTGTTTGATTTTTGGTTGTTAGCTTGCAAATTGACTTTACTTTTTAATTCCAGTATATGCTTTGTACTTTATTATTTGGAATGGGTTAGTATTTTAGGGACTCCTTTATTCAGATTGTTGAAAGTTCTTGTCAGTAGCTAGCTGTCATTAAAGTACACACATGAACATAGTGTGCAGGTTCTGAGCTTAGTGTCAATTAGATTCAATCCTGCTTTGTTTCAGAGGTCTATCAAAAAAACGGTCCCAAGGTAGCACAGGTCTACAAAGTGTCCCAAGATGAGCATCTGTTAAATACTGTAAATGAAGTATTCAGTTTACCCTTATAGGCTTCAGAACTGAGCCTTGTCGTGATTTGTTAAAAGATTGCTTCATTTCTGGAATTTTTGGCTACATCAATTTTTTTTCTGTATGATCCAGCGGTGCACTTTTCAGATGTGCTGCACAACAATGTAACCAAGTGCACTAGGAAAAAAAAGCCATTATCCCAGATGCCTGTATTTTTCCTTTCAGATCCCCAGTCAGCATCATTGTTTTGTCCACTGGTGGTTACCTGTGTTTAAGAATATGAGCATACAGAGGGAACAAAAATAATTAAAATCATAATATGAACTGCTGATTTCCAAGCTAATCTAAAACTACCTCACAGTATTCCCCACTTGTGCCGATAAACCTCAAGAGTCGATTGTATTATTTGTGGGAGTAAGTCACCTTCACTCAACCCATCGTTAGAGGAAAAGGACTCAACCTGTGCTGCCTTCTGCTTCTAGATACTGTGTGAGGCACTGCGAATGGAACGTTTCCTTGAACGCTGCCAGGGATGGGGCCTCCACCGCCTCTCTGGGCAACCTGTGCCAGTGCCTCACCACCCTCGTTGTAAAAAATTTCTTCCTTATATCCAGTCTAAGTCTGCCCTCCTTTAGTTTAAAACCATTACTCCTTGTCCTGTCACAACAGGCCTTGCTAAAAAGATTCTCCCCATCCTTCCTGTAGGCCCCCTTTAAGTACTGGAAGGCCGCACTAAGGTCTCCCCGCAGCCTTCTCTTCTCCAGGCTGAACAACCCCAACTCTCTCAGCCTGGCCTCATAGGAGAGGTGCTCCAGCCCTCCGATCATTTTGGTGGCCCTCCTCTGGACCCGCTCCAGCAGGTCCATGTCCTTCTTGTGCTGAGGGCTCCAGAGCTGGACGCAGTGCTCCAGGTGAGGTCTCACCAGAGCAGAGCAGAGGGGCAGAATCCCCTCCCTCGCCCTGCTGGCCACGCTGCTTTTGATGCAGCCCAGCATACGGTTGGCTTTCTGGGCTGCAAGCGCACGTTGCCGGCTCATGTCCAGCTTTTCATCCACCAGTACCCCCAAGTCCTTCTCCGCAGGGCTGCTTTTGATCCCTTCATCCCCCAGCCTGAGTCTGAGCACCAGTTGGTTTTTTTTAAAAGAAAAAACAACACAATTATTCAGGCTTTGGAATGTATTGAGAAGGTTGAGTCTTGCTTATTCTGGGGCATTTGGATTGTTGATACCATCCAAATAACTGTAAGGGGTTTTACAGTGAGACACCAAGAACTACTGCGTTTTACCAAATTAGGTTCTAAAAGTTAAGCTAGTGAGTTCATCTGCGTATGGTCTGTTGGTTGTTTCTTTGTATCCATGCTCACTATAGATAATGTAAAACTCCAGGTTCAACTCCTGTTTGAAGTTCGGCTTGTAAGGTATTATGGCAGTATTTAGGGGAAATGACAACGATAAAGTCACTAGTAAACTGATTTCGGTGCCATCTGCTGTATTTTAGCTGCAACTGCCACTCTGTGGTGAATGAACAAAGATCAAGTTAGCTGTTGCACAAGGAAATGTAGATCCTGTTGTGTTCAGAAGTTATTTATACAATGGTAGACTTTGGTATTTTCTACGTAATACATTTATTGCATGCCGATCTTCTAAGTAATATCTATGGCCAAAATGAAGATAACATATTTATTTTAGTACTAAAATAAGAGTCAAAACCAAAATCAAATAGCGATTAAATCTTACAACTGAAAAGATTTATTTATTTTTTATGTATATATAAAATAATGATTCTATATGAACTCTACTACCAGATTTTGAAATAATCGCTATGGAGCATTTGTAGCAGATTGTACCACCCGAAAGATTGGTTGTAAACTCCCAAGGTTTAAGAAGGAAAGAGAACGTGTGGATTTTAAAGTTCCAGATGTATTTGCTGTCCTGACAAAGAAAACACATTTCTTGTCTTGTAAATACAACGATCATTAATAACAGAGAAAGAATAAATACAGAAAGTGCAATGTCACTTTATCTAGACAGTTTCCAGTGACCACACTTTGAAATGGAAGAACATGTCTCCACTCTGCTCTGAAATGTCATATTAAATTGACAAAGATATTCCCATGATAACTGTTCAGAAAATAGCTGGTATCACCACTCTAACTGCTGCCTTTTGTTGATTTACTGTTATTTTGGCAACATGAAAGCCAATGCCAGCTGACACACATGTGCATCTGGCATGGAAAATACTGATTAAAAATTCAGTGATGGGGCTTGATATTCAAGTCAAAATGAAAAAAAAATCTGTGAATATAAAGAGAGACTGTCTCTGAGGAAGAAGAAAGGTATGAAGAGAGTGGGTGCAAGCTATAAAAGATAGGAAGCCCTTGTTTATGTTTTATATATGTTGAGATAACATTCCTCACAGTGAGAATGATAGCAGAGTGACCATAGTTGTTGCTTGCTCACTCTTCTCATGCATCCACCTGAGAAGTAAGCACGTGGCCGACAACATGGTTGTTGTCCAGAGTCCAGTGGGAAAACCTTCTCAAATTGTAGAGTCGGTGAGACCGTGGTGTTGGTGGAGCATCGAGGCCCTTGTTTCCCTGAATACTGCTAGTTCTTTGGGGTTTAGTTTAAGTCCCAGGTGAAGCGGGGAGAGTGCAGCCGAAGCACAGTGAAATTTTTATGTATTGGTGATTGCTTCTCAGGGTGCAGATACCTCCTGCTTCACTGAAATCTTCGAAAAGTGTATGCGCATTGCCTGTGAAGCTACTAGAATGTGTTATCAAAACAATAAATTTAATGTATGAAATGATCACATATTCAGTAAAAAGCACTAGGGAAATGCATTATTTAACACATTGCCTCATGATGGTGTTTAGTCTGGAGCTAAATACAGTTTCAGTTGTAATTATATATGTGCTTTACCGGTGGGGCTCCCATAAATGGATTTCAAAGCCATGCTGAGGACAGTGTTATTACACTGATTTTCTATTACTTTCAAAATCATTTTGTTTCTGACAATGTGAACTGACAACAAAATGAAAATGTGTCCCACCCACTTAGGGTTTTTTGTACATGCTCTTTTTTTTTCCCTTTAGTTGCCCCATGTGAGGGACTTCACGTAGATCTTACACTTACTAGAAACCAGTGTCCAGCTGCATTTAAACTACTGTGGGGCAGGAGCTCCAAGATGAGGGAGAGTAAAGAGGACTCCTTTTATTGATGGAAAGGGGTTAATGTTGCTGTGAAGACATTTATTTACAGAGTCCATCTATCCTGAAGCAGTCTTAGGCAGGCTGTACATGAACTTGAATTTGGGAACTGCATGGTGCCTCCCTAGAAGGTCTTGTAATCTGCACGGATGAAATGGGCATGAGAGAGAGGGAAACTGGGCATGTCACTGCCATTATTTATGTGGGCTTGCATGTGACTTTAGAAGCTTACATGAGGTAAAAGTATACCTTTATCTCTGACACTTAATATTTCAAGTTTTATTACATAAAGACAGACAAGCCCAGTTAATTCACTCAGAAATTCTTATTGAAGTGGTAAGTTTATGAAAATTATCTTCCTGCCATTGAATGGAATTAATTGGTGATGCAAAAAAAGGATGTAACAAGACACAAGACAACATAAAGTTGTCATATGAATAATGTATTTTTACTGTATTTTGCTAAGTTAACAAAAATTCAGGTGATCTGACCTTATTTATTTCTTAGAGCAATACAGGCCTACAGTCATTACCTATGTTTTAGAATGCTTTATTAAAAAATAAGCAATTAGTTGAGCAAATCATCTACCATTATTTGACAGATCATTAGGCTGTTACATGAAAAACAGGATTACTCATAAGAAAAATCAGAATCCTAGGAAAGCTGTAGCTAGAGATGAGATTAAGCAATATGTCTTAACATTTAAACATGGTATTAGAGGCTGAGGATAAATGGCAGACAATTGATAATAACGTTTGTATACAAATTGGCTTAGATCATGTCTTGCCATTGAAGATGAGTCTATTTGAACCTTAAAGCTGATTGACACTGAATAGATCTGCTCTTTGCAGGTCAAATTTATGCTGTGACGCTCTGTTCTTTTACAGTAGGTACTGCTGTCATTGGCATTTTTGAATTTTATGTAGACAAAATGGGCTTGATTTCCCTGTAGGCTATATTGCCCTATCTTCAGTTGTAGAAAGTGTCTCTTTCTTGAGTTAGGTGACATGAAGTAGAATTGTAGAAAAACAGGGCGGATAGGATTTTATGAATTCAGATAGGAAACTCATGGTATTATTTGTAAAGATGTGGGGAAGTGAGGGTGAGAGAATTGTTAGGGTGGGTAAAGGTGTGACAAGAAGATGGGTTTGGGATCTTGATTGCAAAAGGTGGGGGTGTAAGGGAGGAGAAATTTGTGTGGGAGTGTGGATGGAGGGAACAGTTCCTAGTTTGGGAAAGTAGGATGAAGGGTGTCGTGGTTAACCCCAGCCAGCAACTAAGCACCACGCAGCCGCTCACTCACTCCCCCTGCCCCGGTGGGATGGGGGAGAGGATCGGAAGAGTAAGAGTGAGAAACACTCCTGGGTTGAGATGAGAACAGTTTAATAATTGAAATAAAATAAAGTAAAATAGTAGTAGTAGTAATAATAATAACAATATAATAATATGCAAAGCAAGTGATGCACAATGCAATTGCTCACCATGCGACAACTGATAGCCAGCCAGGTCCTGAGCAGCGATTGCTGCCCCCCGGCCAGCTCCCCCCAGTTTCTATGCTGAGCATGACGCCATATGGTATGGAATAGCCCTTTGGCCAGGTTGGGTCAGCTGGCCTGGCTGTGCCCCCTCCCAGCTTCTGGTGCACCTGGCAGAGCATGGGAAGCTGAAAAGTCCTTGACTAGAATAAGCACTACTTAGCAACAACTAAACCATCAGTGTGTTATCAACATTATTCTCATACTAAATCGAAAACACAGCACTATGCCTGCTACTAGGAAGAAAATTAACTCTATCCCAGATGAAACCAGGACAAAGGGAAAACAAACTTGAAGCTGAGCAAGTCCAAACTGTGTTCTAAGAGGAGATGCCTCTCATTCTTTTTTTGGCATCCCACTATCTGATGTTGGGGCTGGGAAATCTGTTTCTCTAGGTGATCCCCACTCCTACTGGCTTACTCCTTCCTTTGGCTACTTCTGTAGAAATATCTAGTGGGTATTTAATTTTCTCAGGCTTCTTGGTAAGGTGAGTGTTGCTGCTCTTTATTACCTAGCAGAAAAGAGTTACTCAGGTGTAGTGCAATCACATACTCAGCATTCAGTAAGAACCTTTTAGTTTCCTCAAATAAAGGAGATATGTGAAAAAGATATGCTCATTTTAGATTGAGTGAAGCTCCTCTAAGCTGAATCTGAAAATCATAACTAACTGGAAATGGCAGAAGAAAGGCAATTGTGCTCTCTAGAGATAAGGGCAACTGACAGGTGGAGCAGCAGAAAAAAACCTTATTAAAATGAGCGCTTTGGAAGGAGTAAGATCAACTGCTATAATGTTTTCTATGTCGCAAACCTGCTATTGCAGCTTGAACTGTTCCCATTGCAGCAAAACATTATTGAAAGGACTTAAATAGCTTGCCTAGCAGAGCAGCATATAGTACTATCACTGTAATTAAGCTTCCACTAGCATTTCTATGATAAACATATCTTTAGGGTCCTATAACCCAGCTTTCAAGTCTTTATTTGGTGCTTGCAATATACCATGCTGTGATTTAACATTTGTCCAAAGATTATAATATGAAACTGTGCTCTCATAGTGGTGGAGCCCTGTTCAGCTCAGAGGCGCTTAGAGCAATACATATGTTCCAGAGTCCTATGGACAATGTTGACTCTTTGCAGACTGTCCTGCCTGTGGGGAAATGGGCAGCTGAACATGTGGATATAGTGAAATCACAGCGTTTGTGTTCAGTAAGAGCCGTATCCCTGTATGATTAAGTAGTTCTGCAGTGCTCGGAAGAGGGCAGGAATATCACAGTGGACTGACAGTCACAGTCTGATTCCTATTTCATCTCCTCTGCTTGAGGAGGAATGTAATCAGCGCCAGTCCCTTTCTCTCCATACGCAGTATTGGAATGTCTCAGGGTTAAGAGAATCCAACAGCCACTGAACGTGCATTGGCACATGTGGGTGGGCAGAAGTTTGGATCTGCACTCAAAATACTTCATCTGATAAGGGACCTAGAGAAGATTGCTAGTTCATTGCAGCGAGAAGAAGAAAAAGAGTTAGTAAACTTCAATTTCTGCACACTCTGGGTGCTTAACAATGACTCAGGCAGGCATCCTCTTTATGAATGTCCTGTCTTTTCAGAAAGCAAGGAAGCCTCAGGAAGAACTTCAGCTTCTAAAGGCAGCACGTTAACAATACTCTTACACCCAGCGTGTGAATGCAAGGATGCTTTCCTGGGCCATTGAAGGTGCTTAGCATTTTGTGCTGTTTCTGAGAATCATTGGATGTACAGTTTGGTTTTCCTTCAGGAACTCGGTGCTATCAGCCTAGCTACCCTGGAGTTCAGTCTCTCCCATCTCCTTCGTGATTAACATAGATATTTCAGAGTCTCAACAAAAAATAAATAAGGTATAATGTTCATTCAGGGTTTTTGCTAGCTGTAAGTCCAGAGACTTAAACTGCAGTCTATAGCAATTCTGGACTAAAACTTGCTCATTACTGGGCTTCATATGAATGCTGGTGTGCGAAGGCCTCTCCTTTCCTAGCAAAAAAGAAAAGTTTTGAGACACTGCTTCTTTAATACTGTCTGCTGTAAGCAAGTCTCTAAGATGAGTACCCTGTAAACAGTGCCTGTGTTTACTGTGCGTTAGGGGCATGTCATAGCGATTCTTTTTAGTAGCTTATGCAGCCACAGCTCCTATCGCTTGAGTGACAACTAGAAGTAGGTCCTGTTTATAGTGATGCAATTCTAGGCACCTTTGAGAACCATCAAAATAAAATGCACTGCATAAACACATACAGTGTAGAACCTTGGTTGTGCATGTTACTTTTTGTTCTCTACCTAATTGGAGTCCAGTTTAGCCCCATTTGAAGTGTGTCAGCTCTTCAGTTTAAATTCTACACGCAAATGCTTCCAAGGCTGATGCCTTGGACGTTAGCCCAAACAGCTGCTGTCATGGAAATGAAAACTTGTCCAGCTGTTCAGCTGTTCTTTGGGGTCTTCAGAGGTGTCCTGGGATAAGCTTTCTGTGGTCAAAGGAAATATTAACTAGAGGTGAGTGTGTTTCATGAGTCCTTTCCTGTGCTGTAAAGGATTTGAACCAGAGGGCCTCTGAACCTGGTGGCTAAAACCATCAGAGGTGGGTTGAAATTAAAAAAGCTAATCTTAGAGCTATACAAGAAAAAAACAGCTGAGTGTTGATTATTTGTTGTGGTCTAAAATGGGATAATTTGGGCAGCTGCAATAAAGGTCTGATGTAAGTAGTATGAATGGCTAAAATAAACATGTTTCTTAGAGACAGAATTGAAGTAATGCAAAGACACTGAAACTTGAGTCCCTTGACTAAATGTAAGTCTTTTTCCATCCCATATGGAGCCACGTGAAGTATGTTGGTCATACATTTAGCATCTCTTAAAAATAAAATCTGTGCTTTATTTCTCACCAGTGTTTTCTGAATGCAATAAATACTCTTTGTGGCTATGCCACGGATTTTAAATGTCTAACATGGTAATTTTAACTTCCAGATGTGTGCATGACTGCCTCGCTCTAACTCTCCCTCATACTGTGTTACCCATCACTCTTGCTCACAGTGACCTACGAAGTGCAGGTTCTACTCATGCCTTATGCTACAGGTTCTCTGTTAATTGCAATGGGAATAATACTATATACATCCTGCAGAGCTGTAAATATGTGCAGGGGAGGGTGTTTTAATTATAAGTCTTCGTAGATCTTTTGCAAAAATGTCTTGTGCCTGGAAGTGTGCTGTAAAATAATGAATATTATTAAAGCTTTCATCCTTAAAATGCGTAAGCATTAGAGAATATTACTTATTCAGAATGCTTTTATGCGTATTAACTAACCCTTGTGATGATGTGGGGACGTGTGTATGTATGGTTGCTATGGTACATGAAGGGGAAGACAATGGCCAGATAACCTTTCCGAAGGGAGTCCCTCTGGGAACACTTGACATGTAAAAGCAAAAATCTGGGCCTACATGACGTATGTGAGGTGAAAAGGTAAGTCTGTGTCACAGCTAGGATACGAAGCCAAAGTCCTGCTCTTGCAAATAGGCTTTATTAGTGCATATTATTTACAAGTCAAATATTTCCTCCTGAAATATGTCTACATCAAAGGCAGTCAGCTTTGCATAGGTCGGTCTGGTGACCATTTAGTGCTCTGGCAGATACTGTTCTCTTGGAAGGCCATGTGCTGCTTCCAGTTCACTCAGAAGTGATGTATGTGACAACAGATGGATTATACACAGCTATGCCCATAGAATGCCTTGTCTGCTTGCCAACTACTTGCATCAACATCCAAAAAAATCCAGATTGTGACAAAATGCAAGAAACCCACATCTGATTAGGGTTGATGCTTAATCATCTATTTATAGGAAGGTGTCATGGTTTAACCCCAGCTGCCAACTAAGCCCCACACAGCCACTCACTCGCTCCCCCGCAGTGGGATGGGGGAGAGAATTGGAAGAGGAAAAGTGAGAAAACTGGTGGTTGAGATAAAGACAGTTTAATAGGTAAAGCAAAAGCTGTGCACGCAAGCAAAGCGAGACAAGGAGTTCATTGACTATTTCCCATCGGCACGCAGGTGTTCAGCCATCTCCAGGAAAGCAGGGCTCCATCATGCGTAACAGTTACTTGGGAAGACAAAAACGGCATCACTCTGAACATCCCTCCCTTCCTTCTTCTTCCCCCAGCTTTCTATGCTGAGCATGCCGTCATATGGAATGGAATGTCCCTTGGGTCAGGTGGGGTCAGCTGTCCCAGCTGTGTCCCCTCCCAGCCCCTTGTGCACCCCCAGCCTGCTCGCTGGTGGCGTGGGGTGAGAAGCAGAAAAGGCCTTGACTCTGTGTAAGCACTGCTCAGCAATGATGAAAACACCCCTGTATTATCAACACTGTTTCCAGCACAAATCCAAAATGTTGTCCCATACCAGCTACTATGAAGAAAATTAACTCTATCCCAGCCAAAACCAGCACAGAAGGAATTAATTGTGGAGATTGTTTTACTAGGATCGAAGAATACTTGATTTTTCTAGCTAACTCAAAGCTCTTTTAGTAAAGGAAGAAGAGCAGGCTGGCTATGTTCTCACACTTTTTTACGGCTCTTCAGAAAGGGTATAATGCTTTTCACCTACTCAAAGCGATCACTCTACCTGGCTTGATGAGCAGTTTTGCCAGATCCATGCAGGTACTGAGAGACAGATCTGAGTCTGTTCAAGATGCGATTACTCAGTCAGGTGACAAGTGGTCACTGCCAAATCAACAGAACGAGAGAATGATTTTGTGTCAGCATGCGACAACTCTGCTGCCTAGTGTTTCTGACTGCCCTGCGTCTAGCCCTCTGCTAGCTTTCTAGGTGTATTCCTTGATGCCAGCTCTTTTGCACGGTTGACTTTCTCGGTGGATCCCTGCTAGCTTTGCCTTCTGCTTCTGCTGTCGGTTGCTGTTGAGTACCAGAAGGCAGCACAACCAGGCATGGCCATCGTGTGTTTCTGACCCTTGTCCAGGCTGCACTGGTCACAAAGGTGGTGGGTTTTGCTGCTCTGGATCCTTACCTGTCTGCAATTGCAGAGCTCATGGCATTCTCAAGCACAGTGCTGTTAGGAGGACAGTGCACTGCTTGTGTCTGCTTGTCCCCCATGTTTTCAATGGCAAAGTACTCCAGGTTTGCAAAATCATCAGACAGCTAAAGCTGGAGTAGTTAGCAATGACATTTGGGATGTTTCGGTATCCACATGGATGGCTCTTACCCAACTGAGTGGTACAGAGGAGAGCTTCATACTCTCCCCAGCTGTGTTACATACTCCTAGAATCTCTATCCACCCTCCCTCCTGTTCAGTAATTCCTCAACCAGGAAGCCACCTACTCTGCTGTACACCGAGGCATGGTAAATCCCAGCGGCAACTTCACCGACGTTTGCGCTGGCTGGTCTGGGAAGGAGCACAAAACTTCCCCTTGCTGCCCTTTGAGCAGGCCAAGGCTGTGCAAGCAGGGCTGCCTGCAAGCGGACCTGCTGACCTGGGCAGAGGCTTCAGGTCCTCGCTTCTGCTTGGCAATCTGCCAGGACCGCAGTTTTAGGAAGAAATCCACAGCTATTCTCAGCTGCACGTATGGGTGAAATGCGCGCTGGTTCTCTAAAGGAGAAGGAGGCCTGGCAGGTGTGTGGTTTGCTCGCGGGGCCCTGGTTGCTGGCTGTGCGGTGCTCAGCATCCGCGGGAGGAGAGAGGCGCGGACGGCGGCAGGATGGGACCGCGCGCGCCAGGGGAACGGATCAGATGTGTGAGCTGAGCAGGCTGAGGTGGCTCAGCGGCTGCTGAGGGATGAGGCGGCCCTGTCCCTCAGGCTAGTCTCTGCTTACAGAGCATTTGCTACAATTTGCTACTTGTATGGAAGATAACGTATTGGATCAGAGGGAGAAATAATTTTTTTTCCTCCTGTTTTCAATGTGCTTTTTTGACCGGTTTTTTCAGGTGCGGCTATGTTTCTCTTTCCTCCTCTCTTCATCCTAGCAAGATTGGCTTGCTATCAAGGAGCTGTTTTGGGGCATATTCTTACGCAAAGTTTTGCAAGGTCACCAGGCATTCAAGGGGAGGGGTGGTAGTGGGTAGGGAGTGCAGCGGCAGCGCTGGGACTCCCAACCCTCCTGCCGTGAGTGCATTGCAAACTGTTGCAGTGGCAGAGGATCAGGCAGAACATTGCGTTCGGGGAATTGAGCGTGACATGGATGGGAGCGCTCAGTCTGTAGCATGGGAAGAAGTAATGAAGGAGCGACTGAGGTGGGACCGGAGGGGTGGTGGCTGCTGCCAAGTCCTTTGCCATAGTGCTGCCAGCATCAGTTGTACGGGTGCCCAGAGGCCTGCGTGTTCAGCTGGGTCATTCTGCCTGCTCTGAGGGAGGCTGGCTCTGCAGAGGCTGTCAGCGCGGCGTCCGTGCAGCCCAGCACCGCTTGTACGTGGGCATGTGGCGTTGGGGGGGCATGAAGGAAGGAGCACCAGGCTTTTTGCAGAACAGGGGGGACACACAGCTGCCACCGTGCAGAGAGGGAGGAAGAGAGCGAGGCTGGAGCTGGCTGTAAGAGTGAGAAAGGAGTGACCTGGAGAGGCGGTGGACTGAGAAGCAGCTGCTAGACAGCCGTGGGAGGCGCAGCAGATTGCCAGTGTGCACAATCACCTACTCTGCCATAAACCTTTACCATTTCCTTAGCCCAGTAAAATATCAGAAACAGATTTTAAACTGGTGTAGGTGTTTGCTCCTATTCTTTGTGACTGACCAGCTTGGGTTCATCCTGAAGACCTGCAGACAGCATTGTTTTGGGTCCCGAAGGCAGAGCCTGCCCCTCCTACCACCCTGCACGCTGAGATTTGCAGAGCTGGTGGATCAGCAGTTACAGTAATCTGTCTAGAGGAGTAGGAGGAGGAGAGAGGATGAAGGCTGATTAACTTACTGATTACAAGTACTGAATTAAATCCACTTGCAAGGAGTCTTTGACTTCCATGAAGCCATTAATCTGTAATTGTGTGACAAGTGATTTCGGTGAATACTTTCAACGTTTTGGTGGTCACTGAAAGGTTCCTGGTACTTTTTTTTTACTGGTTTGTTTGTGGCTACTTGGGAAAGTTTTGCTGCATGGTTATAATACAAAAATAATAAACAGATACTGACTAGTGGATAATGCATGTGTTCATACACAAAGAAACTCGTTCAAGGCAAAACCCAACTGTTAGAGTCACTGAAAATAAAAATTATTTGGTATTGCTTGAGAAGATCCTGATTAGCAGTTGCAGTTTGGTTTGGAAGGAAAAGTACTGTACAGAAGCAGGGTTGGACAACAACTTCATCATCAAAACCAGATTTCCATGTCTTACGACAAACCAGCAGGACTTAATATTTGACTCCTGCTGGCAAACGGGTACCCATGGCCCGAGTAGGGTGATGTGGGCTGAGCTGCGAATGCAGCAGACACCTGGAGCCTGCAGCCTTTCCCCAACGCTGTTTCCCTGCCCTTTATGCCCTCCAAAACTCTGCCTGGGCAAGATGGCTCCCTTTTCCTTGACAAATGCAGCCTTCGCTGCCTTGCCGGCTTCTGGAAAGCTCCGCGTGTTTCCATGAGGCCAGCGCTGAGGCATGACGACACCGACGCCACCACCTTGCTTCCACGGCGGCTTTTGCTGAAGAGGAATGAAGCGCGCGCGCGCGGGCTGACAGGGCGGGGCGCGCGCGGGCGGGCGGTGACGCAGCCGGCTGCGTCGGCAGGGCCCGGGCGCGCGCGGGGAGCGGCCCTCGGCGGCGCGCTGGGGCCGAGCGCCACCTGGCGGGGGCGGGGGCGCAGCGGGCGGCGCTCCGCGCGGCGGGGCTCGCGAGCCCCCGCCGGGCCGCTCGCGCGCGTTCTGCACACGCGTGGCGCGGGACGGGCTGCGCGCGGCACCGGCACCCGAGGCTCCCTTCGGGCTTTGGCGTTTTTAGGCGGCCGCTCCGAAAAGACCTTTGGAAGTGGTGGGGCGCGGCCTGGCGTTGCGGTCCGGTTTTTCCGTGCCGCCCCCGTTGCGCAGAAGCGGCCTGCAGCGGCCGGGCGCTGCCCCGGGGAGCCGCGGCCCGGTGGGCGGTGCCCGCAGGCGGGGCGGCGGGGGTGCGGAGCAGCGCGCCTCCCTTCGAGCCCGTCCGCCTGAGCGGGGCGGCTCCGCGGGGCAGCGCAGGCCAGGCCCGGGGCCGCGGCCGGGCCGCCACGATCGCTCCTTGGACCGCTTGCAGCCCGGCTGCTGCTGGCTGGCTGAAAAACCTGATTTGGGTTATCCTTCAGAAAAACCTGATTTGGGTTATCCTTCAGAAAAACAACCTGATTTGGGTTATCCTTCAGAAAAACCTGATTTGGGTTATCCTTCAGAAAAACAACCTGATTTGGGTTATCCTTCAGAAAAACCTGATTTGGGTTATCCTTCAGAAAAACAACCTGATTTGGGTTATCCTTCAGAAAAACCTGATTTGGGTTATCCTTCAGAAAAACAACCTGATTTGGGTTATCCTTCAGAAAAACCTGATTTGGGTTATCCTTCAGAAAAACAACCTGATTTGGGTTATCCTTCAGAAAAACCTGATTTGGGTTATCCTTCAGAAAAACAACCTGATTTGGGTTATCCTTCAGAAAAACCTGATTTGGGTTATCCTTCAGAAAAACAACCTGATTTGGGTTATCCTTCAGAAAAACAACCTGATTTGGGTTATCCTTCAGAAAAACCTGATTTGGGTTATCCTTCAGAAAAACAACCTGATTTGGGTTATCCTTCAGAAAAACCTGATTTGGGTTATCCTTCAGAAAAACAACCTGATTTGGGTTATCCTTCAGAAAAACCTGATTTGGGTTATCCTTCAGAAAAACAACCTGATTTGGGTTATCCTTCAGAAAAACCTGATTTGGGTTATCCTCTTTGAGATGTGTTTGCGGGGTGAGCTCTGCCTTGCTTCCTCCTGCTTGTTTTGGCAGCTCCGTTGAGAGCACTGGCTTTCAAGTACAGGGTCCTTTTTAACGAGGAATGGAGGAATGGCGGAGGTTTCTGATCGATTGGGGCATTGATGAAGGGGTTAACTAGAACGAATTAAAGAGTCCTGTGGGAAAGCAGGTGGGACAGCCCCTCCCTGGGGAGAAGTGGCAGGAAATGCTGTTTTTCCCTTTTCTTTCAGGCCAGGCAGGAACAAAGTCAGGAAACTGAGAGAAGTCGGCAAAGATCTGTGGGTTTTTATTGCTCATGAAAGAGTTTGGCTGGTTTTGTTTTCTTTTCCTTTTTCTGATGCAGACTAAAAGGATGTCTTTGTTGTTTTGTTTTCTGTCATGCTTTTTCTATGGACTAGATTTAGGCTAAATCGTCCACTTTGATCTGATCAGACTCTTACTTAGTTCCCGGTAAGACTTGACTTGTGCTACAGTAAAATTGTGGTAGCTTCTTAAATGGGAAAGATACCACCTTGATGATTTCTTTCATTCCAGGAAGCATGTGAAGGCAAAACCACAAGAATTTTATTTCTTACTCCCTCAAACTTGAAGCATTTATTAAAAAAAAAAAAAAAAAAGTAGGAAGGGAGATGGTCAGGAAAGATGGTGATTATTCTTTTCTTCTGTCCTAGCCCCACCTGAAATATAATGGGAATAAGTATAACTGTTATTTCTAGCCAAATAGGATAGTACATCTGCATGGTTACCACCACCATGAGCATTTCCCCTGCATGTGACATATGCATAGGAGTGAAAACATTTAAAATAAATGTATATGGGTGGATCTGTACCCTGAACAATAAGCTCCGAAAAACCAGTGTGGCTTTATGTGACTTGCTCACTACAGTTAATCCAGGCTGGATGACAATACCTGTGCTTAAGCAGGTCTGATTGCCAGGTTGGCTGGTCCCTCCTGGTGCTGAAAGGAGAAAAGGGAAGAACCCACTAATTGGAGAACAAGAACTCGGAGAAGATTGTTTTTTCTTCCTTTTATTACCAATCCTTCTGTTTTCACTGGATTTGCTGTTCTATTCTTCCTGACAGTGTATCAGTAGTACTGGACTGTAATCGGATAATACCCGATACAATTGTTCTTTCTTTCTCTGAACAGTGGAAATTTGTTTTGATAACAGGACCTTAGCTCACCTGACCTATCTGGAAGGTGCAGCAGTGTGCTAGGTGTTAATATTCAGACAGCTTTTCATTGCTACTTTTACACGTATCAAGGATTCTGATCGCAAGGCATTATTTCATAAAAAATTCTAATGGGGTGGGAGTAAAAAACCTGTATTAAATGGCATGATCTTCTGCATCTGAATGTAATAAAATAATAATTTATGATGTATTTTTAGGGATAAGAGATTAAAATGCATATTAATTAAATGAATAATGAAAACCTTTATGAGAATCTCTGCTACAAGTTGCAAGTAGCTGTTTAATCAAATTCTTTGTATGGAAAAATGCATTTCATTATAACATAATTAGCACATCTATTGTGTTTTTAATACAACTTGTGCTAAAGTGTGTTTGATCTGGAGTTTGCTCATGGCAATTAACAGTGAAGGAATTGAACTTTTTTGCTTTATTCCAGGCTTTGTAAATTATAAGTGCCATATCTGGGGAAAAGTGATGTGTTTTTTTTTTTTTTAAAGCACTAGAATAATCTTGGGAATATATTGGGGTAGTCATTATTAATAGCGAAAAGAAATGGTAAGAAACTGTGCTATCTAAAGCTGCAAACTTAGGGGTCATTTTTTTTTTTTCTGTCACAGGTGTGTACTGTTCTGTCATGTCCTATCTAAATCCTGGACTGTGAGAAAGCTGGAGCTTTTTGTGTACTACAGAGTAATCCTGCTTGGATATGTGTGTAGCAGCAGATCAGAGAAGAAGATAGCAGGCCAGGGGCCGGGTGGTGGTGCTGGGGATGTCATCCTTTTTTCCCACTGAGGTAACCCCGATGGACCGCTCAGGTGGTGAGCATCTGTGTAGTTCCCCCGCAGGTGGGTGGTGTGTAGTGACCCAGGGTGTTAGTACTTTCTGTTGTGCAGTGTGCTCTTTACCATTTGAGAGGAGTACTTTTCCAGTAGGAAAAAAGGGCAGGGTCTCAGAAAATATGGTCATTCAAAATCACCCTGATGCCTGGCTGCTAAAATACCAAACATCTGCTCAGAAATTGAATGCATCCTGTAGCACTGGCAGATACCAGTCCTCCGAAGTCAGAGGGTTCAACCTTACCAGCTGCTGAAACCAGACTGGACTGTTGGGGCTTTTCTCTTCCTTACTCCAGGAGCTTTACTGACAGTTTTCCAAAGAGTAGGAGAAAAGTTCTTTTACGGAAAGTCGTTTGGTGAATTTGTGTCTAGTCTGACTTTGCTTAGAGCGTAGATGCCAGTGTTTTTATGGTTGAGTTCACTGTGCTACAAAACCTGGTATTGTCTTCTGTGAGATACTCATTAATGCACAGAAAATCCAAACTTGAGATTGGTTTTTATGTAGTAAAAAAAAAATACAGTACAGGAATATAAAAAGAAACTATCCAGTGCAAACATCTTTATACAGTGGAAATTGATACAGTATTCCTTAAAACAGCTTTATAAAACAGGCTTAAAAATAGCGATTACAGGTAATACTATCTGGATGATGCTTACCACAGTACATTACTTACTGCACTAAATAATTTCATAACTAACTTTACCTGTTGATAGCCAATACCTTAGTTATTGATGAAAACCTTAAACTGTAAGTATTATTAGTTAGCATTCTTTATAATACACTAACACGTGGAACCTCAATAGTATACGCTGTTGACTGGATTAAGCAAAACAGAAGAGAATGAACACATTAAAAATAAACCCAAGGCTGTCATCCCAAAATGTACTTCTTTTATAAAGGATGTGATCCAGAGCTGATTTGACTGATGGGCAAAATTCTACTTAGTTTTCCTTTAGTTCATATTTCAAAATTTGAGTGATTATGTTATTGATGATAGTAGGCATCAGTGTCCAGCTAAGTACTGTATTAGACAACTTTTTACAGTAGTGAGGACTAATGTGAGACCATATTATAGTGCATTCTATTTCCTGCTAGGAAAGCATTTTAGGGGAGGGGAGTGTAAATTAGAGATGACATGAATAAGTGAAAAGCAAATTTGTGAGGTTCCACTATACTAGTTTAGGAAAAAAAAAAGGATTTAGTATTATTTGGTTAGCTACCAAATTTAAATAATCAAATGAACTAAACTAATACATACAGCTCCAGCACAGATTCTGCAAAATTGAGTATCTGTGTGGTAGGGCTCTGTTCCTAGGCAGTGAGGCAGTGGGAATCTGCATTGCCAGAAGCCAGAGACAGGCCATTGTCCTAAGAGACCCGCTTTTTACAAAATGTATTTGGCTGGGTAACTTCCTGCATGGGAAGTTTCATTCTGTTCATTCTGTGGCTCTTCATCAGGTGAGAAACTGAACACATGCTTACCAGGGACATAGTAGTTGCAGCTTCAAAACTTTACTTACATGTGTGGTTCTTTTATGCAGACAAATGTATAGGTGTGTAGCATTCTTGTTTCAGTCTGCAATATTTTCCTAGGTGGAAAATACCCATTTTACAGTACCTGCTTAGAAAAAAATCAAAACAGTTTCACAGTAATGAGGCCCTTCATTTGTTTGTCCCTGAAAAAATACAATTGCTTTATTAACGTTGAATAAAAAACCTATTCAACCTCTTTAGAAATCTAGAGAGACCTATGTTGCCATCTAGAGAGATTTACAGTATTGGAGTCTTAACATTCCCCTGATCACCACATTTCCTGCCCTGCAGGATATGTTCCATTGAGTAACACCGAGATCCTATTTACAGAAAGAAAAAACAAGTTTGCTGCTAGCTAGAGCAAATTCTAGCACACCAGAAAGGTGCCTGAAATCATCATCAGGCTGTTAAAAATGACAGATGAAACCAGATTGTGCATGTAAAAATCCTGTCTAATTTTATCTTCAGTAGCTCATGTATGTAGTAGAAGACTATAAAGCAAGAATAATTAATAGATTGGAAAGAAGGAAAAATCATGGCTCTTTTTGAAAGTGATGGAATAATTTCTAATATTAAGTGATAGACCATATGTTCCTCTTCTCCTCTGCTGGGTAAGCATAAGTGTGGAATATCAATAAAGATGTTACAAGAGGGCCAGGCAAACCAGACGGCTGGAGATACAGGAGGTTATTCAAAACATTCCTTCCCAATGCCACCGAACCTCTCTGTTCCAGCGGATGGTGACCTTGAATGCATGTTGGTGAAAACAGTACAGGAGTACAGGAATGAAGGAGAAACTGGAGACAAACCCACTTTTTATGAAGAAGTGTCTATCTGGATAGGGAGAGGAGTTGTGTCCTAGAAGACTTGAGCAGGTCCTTGAGCAGCAATTTCGGGGAAAGAACTTGAATGTTAGCAAGGATAGCAGTGCTGGGGGAAGTCAGTATATGTGATCTGTGTGTTTCTTTTTAACCCTACTGCTGTCAGGTTTCTTTTCATGTCTGTTTGAAATCCTAGTATGGCTTGGGTGAAGAGCCGTGAGTTCTTCTTTGGCCATTGGCAGGCTCTTGATGTCTATCCATAGTGGGAGGGAGAAAATTCATGGCTAATTTGAACTTAATACACAAAATCTTCATTTGGTTCTGATCCATACAGCTCCGCTAACATTTTAAACCTGGGTCCCCAGTCATTTAGAAAGTCATAATCAATATCTGAGTCTGAGGAGCCTGATTCCAAAGAACTGAGAGATTCTGCAATGGACTCGGCACCTTCGTAGCCATAAATGTGAAGTGTGTCATATGGCAGCAAATCCCTGTCATTGTCGGCTTCATCCTTCTTAACCTCAATCATCATTTCCATTTCTCCAGCACCAGAAGTTATATTTCCAGGAGGCTTTTGGACTTGTGCATATTGAGAGGGAACTGCTTCTGGCTTTATACCGTTCTTGCGGACAGAGTTGAGTACAGATACATCATAGCTGGTGGTATCCATTTCACCACCACCTTCTTCATCATAAGTGACAAGCTGCTCGTGAATCTCTGCCACATTCCTCCCAAGACCGCTCAAGTCCTTCTTGTGTCTCTTTCTTAGAAGAATTAGCAATGTGATTACTGCAAAGAAAACTTAGATGAGCACATGTAAATAGAGAAGTAAGGAAGTAAACCAAATTGCATTTAAGATATGTAACACAGTCTGAAGTGTTTTTTTTTTCCCAGAGTGATTTTTTTTTTTAACACATATTTATTAAAAAAAAAGTTTAAAATACTGTTTTAACTGTAGGATTTGTATGTTCTCAAAGCAGTTCAGTCTGTACAGGAATTGTACAACTGACTCTTGAGCTGGAATCACAAGTACAAATGCATAGTGTCACAAGTTCATTGAATCAACTACTGCCTTGAACTGGTAAATCTTTTAATACCAGGCATCAAATGCTACTTATATGGTAATTGCGAAGGCGGCCTCTTCTCAAGCAAGAAAAAATGTTGCCCCTTCCAAATACAGCAAATAGGTACTCGTCTGCTGATTTGTGACAGATTTATTTATGTATATATGCTCACTGTACTGTTTAAAGGGTTTCCAGACTAGTTCAGCCTCTGGAAACATGAATTCTATTGTTATTGCCCCAGCACAAATTTCCTGTTTTATAGCTGCATGTGAGCCTAGTAACAGTAAATCAAGTATATTATGCATACGTGCTATAACCTTTCCAGTGACTCAGCCTTTCCAACAGAACGAACAGCTTTGTAGCTGAAACTATACTAACAGGCCCAATAGAAAGAGCAAGTGAGATGAATCAAATAGTTATGGTATTTCTGCCTTTGTGACCATTTTATAGCCAGAAAGCTTTTGTAGATCTCGGTTAAGAAAAAACAAAACAATCCCCACATTTTAAGTCAGAGAACATTACGAAATACGTACATTACAAATACGTACCAATGATTGTGAAGATACAGATAAAAATTGCCACCAGTGCTTGCATACTAACTCCAACTTGTTTAGCTCTTTCCTCACAAAACGTGAAGTTGCCTTTTTCATTACACTTGCAGACACTGATGACAAGTGTATTTGTGCTGCTGAGCTCAGGATCACCGTTGTCTGAGATGATGACAGGCAGGTAGTGGATTTTGGCAAGTTCACGATTAAACTGTCCATATTTGACAGTGATATTAGCTGTGTTATCTGGAAGAAGCAACGACATCTAATTAAGTGATAATCTCTACAAGATTTTCCTTATAGATTATCAGTCAGTTGGTACATCTTCCCCTTAGACAGAGCCAGCCTGTAGAGAGCCTAGTGAAACTTGGGTGGCAACAACCAACCTTTTTTTTCAGTAAGTTAAGCCCTTAAAAATAAATTGTTACTTAGCTCATCTAGACCAATCATAGGTCATTGCTACAGCTTTTCTCCCCTGTGTCCTAGTGTCTCACTCTGGCTAGCTGAGAAAATGCATTGCAGGGGTACGCTACCGTAGTTCTCAACCAAGGAGAAGTTGCTATCTTCTGTGGCCAGGGAGAATTTGAAGAAACCTCTAGGTGATATTTCATCCTTGTCAGTCGCTGAAATCCTGATGATTACCTACAAAGATGGAAGAGGTCATAGTTTTCAGTATACATTGCCTCCAGTGATAAAACTGCTTACAGTATTTAAGTTAGAACTGGGCTGTGTATCCTGTATAACCCCTCAGTAAAGGGCAGGACGAAGATATCTTGTGATGGTCCTCCTCAAGTTCTTTCAAGGCAAGTGATTTCCTTGTAGGTCTTCAAAAAGAGTAGTTTTGCCCCTTCATTCACAGGTGGGAAACAGAAGAAGGAATCTTGTGTAATTAAAGCATAAAAAAAGTCTTATGCTTGAAGACATGGCTCATCTAAATACCTAAGATGGCTGTCTTCTGAAGTGTTCAACTTACTTAGAAGTATGACTCATTTATTGATTGTCATTGAGACTGCCACTCCTGAATGGCATGCTTGTTTTTGAAAACCTCAACCTGGGGTAGATTAGATGTATAAAATAGAAAAAAATATGTATGATTATGTCCCAAAGGTATTTCAAAAAATAAATTAAAGGTGAAATAATACCTTATGTGTTCTAACAGATTCCATCAGAGAGTCCAGTTTGTGACAAAGTCTCTTAATTAAACAAATATTACATGTACGGGCTAAATACTTGTGTCTGAGGCCAAACATCTAAACCCCCAAATACTAACACTATTGGTGCATGGAGATACTCGCACTCTGACGAATACTACAATAATGTTGCATGCAGCCATGCTTCTCTTAGTACTTTGAAATGGTTTAATTCTCAGTATCACGTATGAACATTTGTGTGATAAAACTCAATTGCTAATTTTTGCTCTGCAAGGCTTGACTGTACTTCATGGTTCAATTGCTAATGCACATACATACTTAAAAGCCTGGAGGGAAAACAACTGTGCAGACCATGTGCATAAGCAGATAAAAGTCAATATTCCAACAGTGTAAAGTCCTGAAGAGACATTTCTGACTGCTGACATTTTGGAAATCAGTGAAATGATCAGGTGCTTGGGTATGAAAACTGAGACTAACTTTTATTAAAAGACATCTTTCACTTGAGCTTGCAAGTAGATAATTAAGGTTTAAGGGAAAAACTCTCCCTCCTGTCTCACCTTTCCTGGTGCAGCATTTTCACACACTCTGGGTTCTTCAGGATAAACAAGTTCTGGAGCATTATCGTTTTCATCAGTAACTATTACGTGAACTTGGGCATGTGATTCTCTGTCAGAAAGATGGCCTGAAATGACAACAACAGTACAGGTCTCTCAGATGTCTGGAATATCACTGCTGTCTGGCCCTCCCTTTCCACTCATTGTGTCCACCTCTGTGCTTCCTGTATGACGAACATGGAGAGTTTCTAGCTCCATCATTAATTTAAACTTTGACAGATTCAGATATTTTCCTAAACACTCTCATACTGGGCTAAATCAAGGAGCTGTGAGGAAGAAAACGACAATTGCTTATGGCTTCCTGATTCTACACACTGTGTGGCTATGGGATCTGGCACTAAGGCAACAGGCATAGAACAGGCCATGTCTATATTATGAAATATCTTTCACCCTCCAGAAAAGGCTGGCCTCCCGCAAACCGACTTGGGACCGGCCCCCAGGCCTCTCCTGCTTCCCGAACCTGAGCGACGCTATGCAGAGATGCCTGTGCAGCGATGCTTCCTGGGTGGCAGCGTGGGAGCGGGATTTTGTAACTGAGTAAGTGGGTGAAGCTGGCTGGGATGTTGCTGCTCTAACCACAGGCTTATCCCTGTTTCCCAGGCTGCTTCCTCTCCTCATGCCCTCTTTATTCCTTGTAACAAACTTAATGCATTTTCATAATAGCTAGGGGCCAAATCTTAAAACTGTATTTGACCTATTTGTAGGTACTCATTTGATTTAGAAGATTATTGTGCAAACCCTGCAAGCATCCCTTTCATTCGCAGCTTAGTGGAAACAGGCTGTCAGGTTGCGGCTTTCCTTTTGATAAGCTACAGTGCTGCTGTAAAGTTTTACACTGATTTCTTTCAAATAGGGAAGTGGATCGCGCTTACCATCTTCAAGGATTTCCTGAGCCGCTACAGTGATGTTGTATGAGGAACTGAATTCTCTGTCCAGTGGCTTGGGAAGTTGAATAATTCCAGTATCAGACACCCTAATGTAGTCTCCATTAGGGCTAGCTCTTCGTCGACTAAATCTGTTTTTTGTTTAAAAAGAGATACGTCAATGCAAGGGTGGTAATACTGTGTTTCTCTTCAGTTCTTCGTAGTGGAAGGTCAGAGAGTACTTGTGTGACTAATTACGTTAATATCTTGATCAGACGGTCTCAGAATATTTCCCTAAAATTATGCAAGCTGTGAGAGCAAAATATATCTATTGGAAGAGTTTCCAGATTATTGTCTTTTGCTGTTTCAGAAGTCTATTTTCTTTTCAAAGCACATGCTTGAGAGAGTTATTACAATTAAAAAATATAACAATAAATTATAACCATGTAAAGATATCCAGGATTATGCATTTTCCTGTAAATATGCAAATGTTTTATCAGTAAGTGTGTGGTAATTACATGGGTAAATGTTAATTTATGTTCATATTTGTTGCTTACCATGTAAGTCCATGGCTGCAGTGCCAGAAAAATCAAATTGGTTTGTGGGGTTTTTTTTTTTTTGCATGCAGATTCTGAAAAATAGGTCTCAGTTCTTTGTCAAATTCTTGGAATCATGAATGAATTCTCCACTTTAAAATAGAATTACTAAAGCTGGTGTTGTGTTACCTGATTTTCCGTTTAGCTGCGTCAGGGTCGTGTGCCCAAACAGAACCAAGTGTTCTTATTTCTGGATCATTTTCCCTTACTTTAAATTCATATGGTAGTTTAGTGAAGACAGGAGGCTCATCAACATCAGTGACTTCGATGGTGACTGTTGAAATGCTCCTAGAGCCACCGGTTTTAAAATAGCGAAGATCAACTGTGGGATCTGTTGCTTCAATGTCAAACTTGTATTCTGCTACTTTTTCGAAGTCCAGGGGCTAGAAGAAAGACAAACATAGATATTCTTCCTTTGGAGATGTCTAAGGAAACTTCACGTTAGTTATCTATGCAAATTTAAGCCCCGTGCTCTAATTCATGTTTGGAAATATTACCAAATTGCACCTTAGCTAGACTTGTGGGAGAGCATTTCCAAACTGAACTTCTCTTTCATAGAGTGGCTTGAGCAACTTCTGGTTTTGAACAGATTCATCCAGTATTCTAAGTTCAGCAAGTATTTTTTGGTTTCAGTAGTTTTCTTTTTATAATTCTGTAGCTACCAAAACTTGTTTAACTCATTTTTATCAAAGGTTGTGAACCAGATTCTCCTCTTCTTGATGAGGCTTTCTGTTGTGAAGTCATTCAAGGCAGACTTCATAGCTGCACTGACTGATAGCTGGGGCTATCAGTGATAAATGACATCCGCTTCCTTGTTTTTCCCATTGACTAAGATTATAAAAGGAATCACACAATGGAAGGAAGGCCAGGAGCTAGAGCAGTAAGAAATGCCTAAACTATTGCTCATTTCAAAATTTGGGTCCCTTTGCACTGTCACCTGTGATTACAAAAGCACCGTGAAATACACACTAGTTAATTGTGGCAACTCTTGTTTTTCTCTCTGAGTAGACATTGCAATTGGAGTTGCTAGTGCTTATCTAACAGTTGAAACTTTATCTCACATGGCTGCATATTTGAAATTATGACATGTCCATGGCCAAAAGCATGTTACAAAAAAGTGGGGTGAACTTTGCCCGTTGCATGTTAAAAGATGAGCTGATTCCAAATCACGCAGTGTGTGTATGTGTGGGGTCTGCTATTGCTGCTCCTCTGGGCAGAAGGTGCAAGCAATACATTCCTTCAGGTTCTGGAAAGACCAGGGGAAGGGCTGCATTTGGTGAAGGAAAGCTGCTTAAACCTAGTGTGACCACAGCTGAAGACTTTACTGTCGTCCTGGAATACTTGGTACTTCTTTTCCTTAAAGTTTTCTCGTCTTCTTAATGACATTTCTGGTCTTAACAGTTACAGAGAGACATTTGGAAGTGAAAAACACATTCCTGTCAATCTGAGGATTACAGGAGGTGATTTATAGTCCTCCCTCCTCTTTTTTTTTACTCTAAGTCAATGAAATCAATCAACTCTTGGCTTGGCAGTGCTATGCATAGCGCAGGAATGTCCCTTGGTACAAATCAAGTAGGTCTGAGAACTAAAAAAACAAAGAGTAGACCATAATAAAGGCTTTGGAGAGTCTGGGTCCTCTTAAAGAGTTATAAGGAATTAGTGGGGAAGCTCTGAAAACACCCTGAGGAAAGTAAGGGAGCTGTGGCTCAGATTGGAGCAATGCCAAACCGAGCACTTTTAGAAGAGTGGTCAGGTGGATTTGTTCACATTTTCTACTTTGGTTTCAGTTGGGCTGCAGAAGGGAAAGATTCTTTGACTTGGTCAGTTGGTTCAACTCTTAAAATCACTGACTCTTTGAAGCATCCAAGTATCTGAAGTTTGAGAGGAGTCCAAAGCACGTAACCTGAATATCTGACATAGTCCCCATTGCACTCTGCACTAATTCTACATTTTCCCAGGACTGGCAGTTGAAATGGACTGGGAAATCACCAGTTCTTCTTCTCACAGACCTTACAGAACAGGGTTTTTAGGATTAATGTACTTCATGCTGACTTCCACACATTTCCATTTTTCCCCACTGCTGGTCCCAAACGGAATCAAACACTCTTGTTACACATGGAAAAACAAAATAATCATCATTGTTACTGGGAAAAGTACCTTCTTTGGCCTAATGATTCCTTCATTTGTGAATGGATTTGCTACAATTTCAAAGGTGTCCCTGTAATCTCCTCTGACAAAACTGTACTTTGTATTTCTATGTTGTGGTTCATCAATGTCTTCTACTTTGACTCTGCCAACTTCTCCTCCTACTGAAATGTTTTCAGGAACTTTAAAGTGAAATGATGCTGTTAAAAAAAACAACAAAAAAGACATAAAGAGCGTGTACATGGAAGTTAGAACTTAGTTAAAAATTATTCTTAGTTTCTGGATGTACAGAAAAATATTTCATTGAGAATTCAGCATTATATATCTCTACAGACCATACTTTGATGTAATTTTATAAAAGTATAATTAATTCTCAAAATTGTCAAGATCTTGTACAAAGTGATGAAATTAATACTGTTTTTTACTTTCTCCTCTAGGTGTGCGTCACCCAGGAAATGTAGCTAGAGCTGAAATACAGAAGACCTTCTGAATATGTAAGACTCTTTGGTCCACTTTTAAGGAAAACTGAATTGTGATGAGCTCTGACATATGTTTGTTATAGTTGTGTTAACCCTTGGTTTCCAAATGGTACAGTGCTTGCATTATACTTACGGTGTTTGAATACTGGGAAGTTGTCATTGATGTCTGTTAATGTGATAATGACTGTAGCTGTGCTTGAATCACCAGAAGACCCTGGAGCATCTTTTGCTTTAACAATAATTTCATATGTTGATTGATTCTCTCTGTCTAAATCAGCCCTTGTTGTAGAAATCACACCTTTGAAAAAATAACATTGAATATGATTAGATTTTGCAGCATGTCCAACATCTCTTAATTTTGACAGCAAATTTTTGTCTTATGCCACGCATTCAGCTTTAAGTAGCATTTTTACAGTGGTATTTTTCCAAGGTTAAAAATGTTAGAAATCTTTCTACATGATGGATTATTTGGGAGATTTTGTACAATACATTCCTTTAAACTGATCTTTGCTGTTTAGAAGCAGTCTAACGATGTCTAATGTTGGTCGCTACAGCATCTAGAGAGTTTGTCTGAGCACCTCTTTATCTGAGTTATTTGCTCCAGAGGACTAGTATGGTTACAAGAGATACTGACATTGTTTTTAAAACTGGGTGAAATTCAAACAGGAAAGTTTAGGAAAGCAAAGGGTTGAGTTATTGATTACTGAATGCTGCTTCAGAATTTATGTATTCCCTTTTCCTGTTTGGTCAAAGGAATGGTATCTATGCTAAACTGAAAACATGAACTTATATTAGTTCCTAGTCAGTCTCTTCATTAGTGGGGAAAAAATGACCTTTTATTTTCTCATTTAGTTCACGGCACCTGATATCCTGACTTTATTAGTTCATTTCCAGACGCAGACAGTGGCATTGTGTGAATGTGAATGAAAAGTCTTTCTAAATTATAGTTAAAATTATATTTTTGAATTATTATCCCCCTTGTCCAGAATGAAAAAGGCTTAAGCTACATTTTCTTCAAAGTGTAAGGTAAGGACAAAGTGTAAGGACATTTGCGTATCTGACCTACCAGAGTCATCAACTGTGAAGTATTCGTCTCCTTTAATGACTTGGTAGGTAACTGTGGCGTGACCTGTAACTGTTGGGTCATCAGCGTCTACAGCTGTCACTTTGGTAACCGAGGTTCCTAGAAAAGGATTTTCAAACAGCATATTTAGCATAAATTCTGCTTTTTAACCAGAGATACGAAGGGAAATGGGCCATGGGAGAACATACCTACTGGTGACATTTCTGGGACAGATCCATTGAATACCTTTTGTACAAACACGGGGACATTGTCATTAATATCATAAACCTTGATAATGAATTTAGACGGGGGTTCCAGTGACTGGTTGTTTCTTCTGTCAATAATGAGAGCTGTCAGCTCATACTCTGCTTTCTTTTCTCTGTCTAGTCTCTCAAATGCATACACATCACCACTGGTTTCTTCCACTTTAAAAATGGTGTTGGCATATTCACCTTCGAGAATGTACTTAGCGTTGTTGTTCCTTACACTTGATGTGATCTAGAAGGAAAGTATAATTCAAAGAGGTAAAAGTGGGCTTCGGCATCTGGATGCAACACAATTTCTACCAGAAGATAAACACAATCAGGACTTCTTCAGACTCAGTATGAAACCAGAATAGGCAGCAAGACTTTTGGTGTCAGCTGGAGTATTGCTGAACAAACAGCACCACAGCAGCTACAGCCATGCAGGGCTATAGGGTGAAACTTGCTTCCAGACTGAAATTTGCTTACTTATGTATCAAGAAGCACTTTTTTTGGATCGTATCTCATATTTCCTAAAGATATAAATTGTTCATGCAGTTAATACATAGAAATCATTAACCTCATTATATCTGAAATAACACATGCCACCATGTTCAGTTTGAGGTACTCTTGTTTGCCAGTAACCTTCCGAACTTAGCAGAGATTTTGCTTAGATTTCACAGAATTACAGAATCAAATCTATATTCACAGCTACTGACATTATTCAACATTAGTTTCTATTACTTAGCATTTAGCAGAATTCCTGCCGTAGCTGGCAGCTTTCTTGTGTTTAGTCACATGCAATTTTTTTATAGTGAGTCTTTAGGCTCGTGCTATGACAGTTAAGATTAAATTTCCACCCCATAGATTTTAAAATGTAAGATTATATGCAATGAAAAAGGGACAGGGTAAAAGGAATGAACGTCAGTCAGTTTTAAAATGTAATTTAATCCAATCCCAAATGGTTTTGCACATTGTTTAATCTGCAGATAATCTGATGATTCTTCCCTTTCTATACCTTCACCCATCTAAGGACACTGATAGAAGGTTTAAACCACAATTTTCCATACACTATATCAGCATTCTTATTTCAGCAATCTATTTATCAATAATTGCTGGGTTTGACCAAGAATTTCTAGTCTTTTCTTACTGACGTTTTCATAAATTGCAGCTGTTTGGTATTCAGGATTTGATTTATTCTGTAGTTGTCATTTATTGTTGAACATTCTTTCATTTCTGTTTTCTGTTTTGAAATGTGTCATTAAAATTTTCTTCCCTCATTCCACATACTTAATCATGCTTCTGGCTGCTGGGGTGGCTGAAGAACAGTTTACAGCTCCAGAGACGTAACATGAGAAATAACCCCACCCTTGTCTCAAAGATAGCATAGTCTGTGCCTTCTTTCTCAATTTTTATTTATTTATTCAGTGTAAAAGGTATAGACTTCCAAGATTGCCTTTTCTAAAACTGAGGATGGACATAAAAAGGAAAGCAGCCAAGGTCATGAAAGATAAAATCAAAATGTATCAGCATATTCCTGCCGCTGTCACTCAGTTCTGCCACGCTGCTGCTGTGGCCTTTTTTAAAGGGTTTATCAAGTGTTCAATCCTGCAAGTGCAATGCACTGAACACAGCCATTGCAAAAGTAATCAGAGGCATTCCACTGTTGAAAGACCACAGAGCACAGTACAAAGTGAATTACTCTTATTTAGGACAGCTCCAGGAATAGAAGCGTTCTCCTCAATCTGCTACTGAATTAGTCTGAAATGAAACAGAGATGCCCTCTGTTAGCTGAGAGCACCCCATGGCCCCTTTTCTCTCTCTCTCGTGCTTTCTGCCAGTGAGCAGCACTGATCCAGAAAGGTCCGTTTCACTTTGCTGAGACGGCCTTGACAGGTGCTGATTGTTGTACATGGGAGGGAAACGTACAACTGCATTTATCTGAAAAGTGTCAAAGTAGTTCAATTTGAAAGACTAGATTGGAAGAACTTTGTCTGTGTGATACGCAGTTAATCATAGGATTTTATGAGCACTGCCCTGAAGAAAATGAGTTTTCAAGCAGGTCAATGCTCGTTATTATTTTTAAAAATTATTTTCTTTCACTTTGTGAAACAAATTTTTTGATTGTGTAACAGTATTCCTAAACATAGCACTTTTATTTTGTATCCAAGCTGAGAGATGTGAACTGTATGTTTTTTAATGCATATGTTTTTATTAGCTGATCTCTTAGGTTTCTGAAAGAATCTTGAGCTGCCAGAAGAATATTAACATACATCAGCCGCCAGCCTTTCCTTCCTAACTGTGCACCAGCATGCAATGCGATTGTTTCTGCACTGCGGATGCTCCATACTTGCCATTCTCTAAAATTTATTTGTAATCTTTAAAAGAATTAGAATCCCTTTGACGTGAGTCTTGATTTACTCTGTGTCCACATTCTTAAGATTTTAACACGTATGTTGGTATTAAGTCCCATTTCTATTTCTTTTTTTTCTCTTCTATTCTGCCTAGACTGCAAGCCAGTAATACTTTTCAAGATATTAATTTGCTGTCTACATTTCTATTTATTCATTGCTAACAGACTGCTATTTACCTTGCCAACATGGTGTGGTAATGGTGTATCAATCTCTTCTTTGATATGCATTTGGTTCCATATCCAGTCTCTCTTCAGTCGTTTATGACTGGCATTGTTTGAAGAAAAGTTTTGGTTTGTTTTCTGACTTTCTTTGTCAGCAAATGCTGGAGCCAAGAACAATGAGAAAAGTAGAATAAGGTGGTTCATCTTCTTCTGTAGCCTAGAAAGTAATATAAAATGTGAAAACTATGTAAATAACAACAGAATTGGATTAATCAGAGAGCACACATAGAAGTGCAAATGGACTTTCCTTCTACATGAAAGTTTGATTACTTTCTCTATTTCTTTTCATCTGCCTTAGCATTAAAATTTGAAATATCAGGCTTCTTCCTTCCATGAAACAGTTTTAGCTAGATGGCAACTGTAAACACCAGCAAAAATATTTTAATGAAATAAAAAATGTGCAAGTTTTGAAAGCTTGCATAAAAGCCAGCATCCCCTTGAGCTACCACAGTTAATCTGAAAAGAAAATTCAGTAGTGAAGGTCACCCATTGCGCGTTACGGAAAATGTAGTCCGACTGCAGAGCATAGCTCACAGAAAGAGTAGCCATGGGAAGCAACACCAAGGCTGAGCCAGATCAAAGTTTATGTTAACTCAACTTGAAATGAAATGTTCCAGCTTGACAAACCCAAATGCAATGTTTTGACTTGCCCTGACACAAAATATGCTGTAGTCAATATCTTCATATGGAAAATATTGATTTAGAATAAAATCTGTTTTTTTGGTGGAAAAAATGATTCATGTGAAATTTTCAATCAATTCCAGGTACAATGTAGCAAACTATCTTGCTCAGAGAGCTCATTTATTGATTCAATTCCTTGTCTTTTGAAACGTTTGAAGACACATATAAAGTTCCTTTATCCCCTATTGTCAAGTTTACCATCTACAGAATGATAATCTGTGAAATTATTCTCAGGTGAAACCATATTTTTGCATCCTGTGTTAATATTAGCAAACTTTAGTCCTGACTTTCATATTGGATTGAGGAGTTATTTTAATGGAGCAAAGCTGATTAATTTTCTTACTAGATTTCCCCTTCCCAATATAAAGGACTGTCGGGGAACTTTAAGTCTCAAATAATCAGACTTTAAATTACACATAAATGACTTTCCATTAGATTTTAGGAACTGTCAGCATGCACATCAAAAATAAAACCGTTAATTGTGATAGAGAAGTTGACATCACACAGGTTGCTAGATGCGAGATTAAGTTAATATTTTCATCAGGAAGGTGCTGAGCCGTTTCCAGAATTACTGTTTGGTAACTAGGCAATCAATGTTATCCTGTGGTGCAGCATCATTGTCAGTAAAAAGATTTTATTTACAATGAAATTTTGCTTTCCTGTACTTTTCTCTCTTCTACATTGTTGTACATAAGCTGAGGAACATTCCTTCTTCTTTGTGATTGTGTAGGAAATGACCAAATAAGGTGGCTTTGAAGTTGCTTTTTAGTAGCTAAGCTGTGTTTTACACAGTTTTGTGGATTCATATAAAACTTTTTGATTTAGCTAGTTTTTTGTATGCTATGCACTTACTTTGGCTCTGAATATTTTTAGAAAAATGAGTAAGATTTAGTTGTTTTTCTGTGTTTTATTTGTGTAAATGAGTATTCTACAACTGGAAACTGGAAGGCATTGATATGATTCTGTTGTGACCACGTAAGTCTGTCTTGTATTCATAAAATTACAAAACATGATAACCAAAGGAAACCAGTTGGTTAACGTCCACTAGTACAGGCTGTAGTTTTGGAAAAAACTGACTGTAGTGTTTAAAAAGTCTTTTTCTCTTATTGCTCTGGTACAGTGGAGATCTCCTGTACTGCTGTAGTGAAGAGATTAGCTGGGAAAACTGAGGAGAATACTGCCCACTTCAGTTGCCATTCATTTCACTAGACATGATACATTTACAAACATCATAGAATCATTTAGGTACCCTTGCAGAAAGCATTTTCAACTCAAGTAGTCAAATCTCCACTAAAGCATACTAGTCTCAGTATAAATCTACTTTGTAAAGAGAAATTTTGTGTCTTCCCAGTAATATTTTCCTAGCATTTGCCTCTCTGTTTATTAATGCTCAATTCAGAGCCTGCCATGCCTTCTGTCAAACTCCTCAGGGTACTTCTCTCGCCGTTGCTGAAAGTGATAACTAGTAACAGCAGCTCCGGGACCTCTGGTGTCCTCATGCAGGGGCGCTGCTTATCGGAAATGGAAGGCTCAAATTCATATCCAGTGTACAGTTATCTGTATAGGAGCCCTGGGACTGTGGTAATATCCTGATTATTCCTCAGGATCCATGCAGCAAATGCAAACTCTCCTTTGAAGTAGGTGGCCTGTATGTGTTTGACAGTTCAGGCTTGTTCGAAAGCTTGGCCATTAATACAGAAAGTGCTAGACTGAATCTTTTTAAGTATATGCACATTTCAGCTGAAACTTAAGCTACTCCTTCCACTCAGCAGATCCATCTTTGTGTTCTTAGATTTTAAGGTGGCTTCACTTCCTTTAACTCCCCATTAATGGATTCCTTGTTAATACTTGTCTAGCCTCCTTGGTAAGTTAACGGTTCCTTCGTGAGCAATTTGGTGGAGTTTGGTCTGCCCTCTGGTATGCACTGTAGGTCAAACACAGACTGAGATAGAAGAGCCTCTTGCAAAAAATGACTTCTGCTTTGTCTTTGGCATCTTTCAAAATTTCTCATTTTGGTAGAAGTAACACTGCACAGTCGAGCACTTTGCATGCCGTCTTTTCTAGGGATGTTTGATATGCATTGCTCCATAGGACAGGCTGACTCTGAGAAGACTTCCTCTATGATATCATGCAAGTTTTCCACTCAGTAGCTGGAAGTCCATTGCTGTTGAATCCATAGCTGAATTCATCACAATATTTAAGAATACTTTTCTTTGGCAGTACATACAAACACTTCAGAAGCAGGACCCTGCCGAGCAGGAACTGGATAAGGGCACTGTCCTGGTGTGAAGGCCACGTTCCATGGATGTTAGCTCTTGACAAGCTATGCTAAATTCTCACTCTTTTTCTGGCCATGATAGTTTTCCTTTCGAGCAGTTCTAATTTGAAATGCTAGAGGTAGTAGCAGAAGAGAGATATTCCCATGCCGGAGCAGGGGAATGCATTCCTATGGAGTCAGAAGCAAGAAAGTTTCTGAGGGATGACAGGTGGATGACATGTAGGGATTGGCTTTTCATTTTTTTCTCATGTCTATGGCAGCCAGGACTAAGAAAAGGAAATAAGATGCATCCTTTCAAGTAATGACCCCCGCGGCCACGCCCTTCCGGGGAAGGGGACAGCACAGCATGCGCTGTGACCGATCTGTCCCGTGCGTGGCTCTCGCTGGCATGCTGCCTTGAGGTGCCATCGCTGGTCTACCTTAGTGTACAGTCTGCCGTTACGCCCCTGTCTCTAACTGATGAGACCAATAATTCAAACTTTTTTCAATTTAAGCAGGGACCATAAATGTTCCTTGAAGTTAGCAGGGGAATGGTTTATTCAAATAGCTAAGTTTCTTTCTTTGCTCTTAAATTTTCTTTCAGCAAATGATGGTTTTTTCCACCAACATTATTCATCTTATGAGTTGAATTATTTTAGCAAATAACTCTTGGTCTGCAGGGTACTATAGACAGTTAACTGAGAAATCCTGGTATTCAAACTGATTTATGGGACACATGACTCATACGGTGTAGTTTCTCCTCACAGATTGGGAGTAATTATTAAAAAAATGTCAGATGGAGATACAGACAATACTGTACTAATTAAAAGTTTGCATTTTACAAGTTGTTTTGGTAAGTAATCAACTGTAAAGTTGACGAGCAGCTAATATAAATAAGGTCTCTAATGAAAACACATTCAGTGAAATGTTCTTATGAATATTTGTAGGGTTTTTTTCCTGGTATTTGTCTCTTATCTGGTTTACTTCTCAGTCTAAAAATGTATATTAATGCTTATGTGAGGTTAGTTTAGTTAGAGAAGAAATTTGTTCTATGCTTGCATGTTAAATAGGAGTTAAACCAGGTTTCTGTATGGAGACTTTGGCAAATGAGGAGACAGTTGTAGCTGAAATGATGTCTTTTTCTGGTTGATCAGACTAAAATCTTATGCAAATCTTTGAGAATTTTTGGTTTTCAGCATCTAAAACCAGAAATAGTGCTAGAAATAGTGATGAGGAACATCCTAAGAGAGAAATTTGCTTAAAGGGTCTGTCATGCACCAGAAAAGAAATACATTTTAAAAGGTTTGTGTCTGTATTGTTCAGATAGTTTGCATACCTGTTTGTCAGAAAAGATGGAAACAAAATTATTATTGATGGTTGTGCTGGAAACAATGATTATTTTTGCTTACAATATCTTGGTTGGAATCTGAATAACGTAAATGAAAATGAAAAATCCTATGCAAGAATGGGAGTTTCATCAGAGCAGAAAATATGAACAAAATCACCAATAAATCAATACTATAGGACATAACCTATTCCATTCCACACTACTGGAAATTCTGCTGTTTCTGGTTGTTCATGAAACCTCAGCTGTCATGCCTGCAGCCATGTAAATATAGGGAATACTAAATATATGAAATACTGTATTCAATCAACTGGGAGAAATATGGAGCTTGAAGGAGGGCATTTGCTCAGCTTAACCTGCCTTTGCTGTGGATGTGGGTGCGGGCCCCGGCCCTGCGGTGTCCCAGGGAGCGGGGTGCTGGGATGGGTGCATGCCCACAAGGACACGCTGACTGGGCTAAAGAAAACTAAGAAAACATTCTTCGCAAAAGTTTTTTTCAGAAAAGTTGACTTTGGATAGCTTTAATTTATTTTAGTAAGTATTTTCTGACTATCTTTCCCCCTCCTGTCTGCTGCACTCTCCCCAGTATTCCTAAGTAGCTCTGTGCAAAAAATTCTGTTGAACTGCAGTGGATTAAACCCTACAATACAGAGTAGACAACACTTCAAAATTTTTTTTTAGATGCAAAAAATGTACTTTGATACACCATCTAAATACCTCTGAAATTACTATGCTCAGTGAAGCCACGATAGATATGAAGAGAGCAGAATCTGACCCAGTGTCAAGTAACAAAACGACCCCGAACAACCCTGCCATACAGAATCCATTTTTGACATTAATTTCTCATCTATATGGTGTTTAAGACCAAAGGTAAATGTGTGAATGCAGTGAGCATTAAGAAAGAGAAAGGTAACATACCAAACACAGGAGGGGGATAAATTATCTTTTTCATTGCAATGCTTGTAGTTTTGGTAAGCAGGCAAAACATTATTAGAAGAAAATAGTCCTAGCAATACTTAACACTGCCTTTCAGGCACCTTAAATGGCTGTGCAAACATGAATTGATAAAGCCTCCTCATTTCTTCATGAAACGTACTGCAGCTAGATGAGGAACAATATCCCTTTCAAAAGGTACATTTGGAGGACAGAGGACCTAAATGCGTTTGTCATCTGCTGACAGTGGACCAGGGTCAGGAGTAACAACAGTCTCAGATTTTGTTCTCCCAGTTTCTTCATGTCATAATTAGGTAACATGGCTGTAACCAGCTTTTAACAAACCCAGAGAAACCCGGCAGCAAAGTAATCACATAGGTATAATTATTACCTTCACTCCAGTTTCTGCTTGGCATCTAGGTTGCAAAACTGTGATCCTCCTTCACTCCCTTGAGCTTACAACGTGAGAAGGGTTGAGGGCACACGGTGAGCACAGTGAGAACGGGAACAAGGGTAGGTCTTCAAACTTAGTAACATCACTTTAAAAAACTGTCTGAGGAAATTGTGCAACATTTAACTTGGAGCAGTAATTTTTTTGTTGCATTTTCAGATATAATTTGTTTCGGGTAGGTACTCAGTGCTTCTCTTATTTCTTATTAAAGCTGTCTTGTCACATGTCCTCGACAGTGTACAGTGCTTCATTTTAAAATAGGCCTTTCCTGAGAACACTGTGCTGCTTTTCTGTTTCCAGATTATTGAGCTGATTTAAACGGGCCTAGTGCCTGACT
The DNA here is from genome assembly GCF_030463565.1 of Pelecanus crispus. Taxonomy (NCBI): domain Eukaryota; kingdom Metazoa; phylum Chordata; class Aves; order Pelecaniformes; family Pelecanidae; genus Pelecanus; species Pelecanus crispus. The sequence continues at coordinate 38,517,457 of NC_134650.1, forward strand.
ACCTGGTATTATAGTTTTGATTGTCCTTATGTCAATTTTATGCATCTGAGAAGTGGTTTCCACTGATGACTAAACAGTCTCGAGTGCAAATGCCTACCTGAAAACTGATTATAAAATGGCTTTTTATATGCATGATAGTACCTTTAAGTAAATAGCCACTTTGCTGACTAAACAATCTAGAGTGCAAATGCCTGCCTGAAAACTGATTATGAAATGACATTTTATACTTGTGATAGTACCTTTGAATGAATAGCCACTTCAGCAATATCTTAACTAAACTTGCTACTTTAAAAAAACCCCACACATCACTCACTATTGTGAGACCGCTCTTGTGTGCATTTGGTGCTGTTCAGTTCTTGGTGTAGATGCTGCAGCACTGTATATCAATATAGCTGAGGAGATCATAGAATCATAGAGTCATAGAACGCTTTGGGTTGGAAGGGACCTTTAGAGGTCATCTAGCCCAACCCCCCTAAAGATAATTCAGCACTTCTGATTTTGGCTGTAGTTGTGGCTCCTCATATTTTTCCAGGGAAAAAGAGAATAATTCTAATCTGAATGTTCTTTGTGATTTCAGCCTTAAGTTTCTGGTAGGTCTGGGAAAAATGTATTAATGATTGTTTTCCCCTGTCTGTTCAACTCCTGAGAAAATTTTCTCCTGGATGGTACAAAATACAACTTCATCTCATGGGTGGGTGAAGTCCTCAGCCAGGACAGATGCCTCTTTTAGAAATTAAGAACTTTGGTTATAAAAGATCTATAAATACTTACTATGTATACATTGAAGATTCATTGCCTGGTGTAAAGCAGGCAGCCAAATTGATCTCCCAGTCTTTCTGTTATCTCAGATACAGAACTGGCTAAAAATGGGGGAGGCAAGCACTGGTTTGACTTGTTTGTTTGTTTGTTTGGGGTTTTTTTTTATGAAACAAAGCCACCCTCCAAGCTAGTGAGTGGGAGCTTGTGCACTGAAGACAGGTGAGCAGCAATAATGAAATCTGCCTGAAGTCCTCCCAGAGCTTCCTGACACCCCTGCTTGCATTTTAGCAAGTAACTGGCTGACTCCGGGATTAAAGTGCTGCAGTAAATACTGAGAGAAGTGTGTATGAAAAAGCTGAGTGTGAACTGAAAATAAGAAGTGTGTGATCTAAGAAGACATTTACTGTAAACAGAATGTTTTTAGAGAAATGAATGAGGAAGAAAGTTATAAGAGGTCACAAAGATCTCCTTTGTTCCCTGCCAAGAAGCTTTTATGGAAAAGGGATGTGTAGATTTGCAGTTTGTTTGCTAGCCATCACCTCATCACAGATCTGAAATAGGAGCGGGATGAGTCAGGTGCAGGATCTGACCTTGGATCAGTAAATTCTCCTGACTTTACTGTAGTTTGTTTTACATCAGTAATGTGCCTGACAGTATTTTAGCTGGGTAGATTAACAAAAATAAAACTGTTGGCATGAGTGGGGAAAGACTGTCCTATAGCAGGCTTTGCTTATTTTAATCTATGAACAGTGCAGTACTACAGATGCAGTCAGCCATCATAGTAGGCCAGAAATATTGTGCTTTGTGCCCCTGTCCATCTTGGCTCTGAATTGCTCTGAATCTGACCCGTTATATACAGGCATGACCTCCGTAACAAACAGGGAAATAATTTTGTTGGTGGTGCTACTTCAGCTCAAACACTGTTCCTTACAGCACTAACCTTCAAAGGTGTCCCGCTAACTGCATCAGTAGACTCATAACATTTACTGCCTGTTAGCTGAACGTGCAAGACATAATCACGACTGCACTTTGGCTCACAAAAATCCTCCGCTGATAAATGCTGATTTAGTTGAGAGAATTCAGAGGCAAGTCTATTGGACAGTCAAGCACCAAGGCCCAAAATCTGAAAGGTAGGAGGACATTTAACTTCTGTTGATTTCTCTCAATTTCTAGTTAACCTTATCTTAATGTGTATTTTCCAAAAACTTAGGAAATCATCTTTGCAGTTTGGAGAGTGCTGTCTGTGTTCCGACGTGACTCCTATCTGATAAAGACTGGATTAGTTATAAAACTATTGAATGTGTGTTGCTTGTGGAGGTTCAGATTCAATTTCCTGTTCACAAATGCACACTTGTTTAGCTTAGATCTTGATTTACTTGTACCAGACACCCGCACAGCTCAGAATCAGCTCTGAATTTGGCTTCTTTTAGAATTCAAGAAAACCTCAAACAGTATCTTTTTCTGGGAAAATTTGGAAGAGATGGGCTGACAGATTGTGCCTAGTTGTTCTGTGTTCTTTAGGGGCTGGTAGCCTTTTGTGGATAGTGTTAGTTTAAGTACGTCTGGGGATCTGAAACATTTCTGTTTGTGGAAATGAATCCCATACGTGATCTAATAAAACATGTGGTTGTATTTCTGTGTACCTGTATAGTATGTACAAAAGTATGCAACTTCCACATAGGTTGGAGAGAAGCTAGGGGTTTTTTTTTTATGTGGCACATCAAAAATCTTACATAGTGAAGTTATCCAGCCAAGAGGGACTGTTTCTGTGGTTCAGGTGCACAAGCCGTGATTCCTATTCTAATCTTTAATTAAATAATTTTTCCATCCATCTGTAGTAACCTATTTTTTATCTGAGTTTCTTACTTGCAAATCTGGTAATTGAGAAGCAAATTAAATACATGTTTTAGTTACTGGGCTGGTCTTTTCATGGGCTTTAAGAAAGCATTATCTTTGGGCTAGATAAATTAATAATTCCTGAATCACTTCTGTTGTTGAAATAGTGCACCGTTTACATGAGGGTTTGCTGTGGTGAGGATGACGTGATGAAGGTAAAACAATACTTTGAAATCATTAAAATGCGTGATGAGAGCACTGACTTTCTCCTCTTCTCGTCAGGTCAGTTATGCAATCTAATTGTTGTTTTAATGGATGACTCTTTTCCTTTCATATGAGCATCCTGGTATGTCTAGCAAATAATCCACCAGTCTTAGTAAAACAGCTGGCCTTCTGCCTCGCCCAGGAGAGAAATACATGTGAAGGTCTATCACACTGAATCATTAGGTGAGTTTTAAGAATCTTCGTCATTTCACACTCTCAGCATGCAGATCATGTATCATGCCAGGTACAGAATCAATGTCTTTACTCATTTTTCATAATAATGTTATTTGTCATCACAGAGGCTGTAGAGATACTTGAGAGCTGATGATAACCAATCTGAAACTGAACAGATACAGCACACGAAGCACTGAAATGTATATGTTCTGGTGCTGCTTAAGAGTTCTTAACTCTGGCCATGCTACTGTAGTCATATAGTGCTTTACTACAGAAACTTTCCCTGAAGTGATCCCCAAATGGATGAGTGCTTTAAAGAAGCAGCAGCTGGTATTGTCCAGTCTTTCCATGCATAAAGCCTTTTACTTCACATATAAATATCTTAGTACAAAAGGTAACAAGGGATAAAATGTGCTTAAGCTCAGTGCCCAGTATAAACCCAGCCACTAAAGTATTTTGAAGCTGATTTGTGATTAAATTATTAAGCCAGTTTGTGACACTGTTTCATAACAAATAAATATAGTATCATAAACAGAAGATTTTGGCTTTATCTTAGTTGTTGACAGCATGGGCAGCATTGAGTTTAAGGTCATAAACTACTCTCCTATAGCTCTTTACAACTTCTGAGCTTTGGGAGCAGGTATATGAGGGCTGAATGACTCCTAAGGAGCAAGAGTATTCTGGTGTTTAGTGAGTATGCTCAAACCCACAAGCAGAGTTTGGGTGTTGGTACAGAATATTATCACCTCCTCATCACCATCGTGTCATGCAGATTCTGTGCGCTGTTGATTTAGAGCATTCCATTTTTTAAAATCGGGAAGCTCATAGTACCTATGACTAGTATGATTTGTTTGCTTTGCAGATGTTTGCAGGGGTGAAACTAACAATTAAATGACAGAAAATTTGTTCTTGGCCACATGTCTTTTGATGACGGTTGCCAAATGCTCTTGAAATCTGAGCTATCTGGGGGGGTTAACTTTGCATTAAATACGGCCCTTCTGTTCTGAAGTGAGCTGATAAGATGGGTGGGATAAAGCCTGCATGCATAGTTTGGAACTGCAAACATTTCCCCCTATGAATTCTTTGTCCAAAATATAAAGCTAAGAGGAAAATATCTCCCATCCAGATTAATTATTGATAAGGACAGATGCTGAAAATAGTGATGAAGTGCCAGTGTTACAGACAAGCAAAGAACTTGTTCTCTTCCTTGTATGCAAAAAGTAGTTCCAGGGATGATCTTGCAGTCAGGTGTACTCATTCCTGCAAAGGGCCTCGTTGACTTTGAAGAATGATTGAGGCTCTGTTAGTCTCAGTGGCATATTTGCGTGGCTGTAGATCCAGCTTCTTTCTCGCTTGCTTTCAGCCAATTTCCTTTTGCTTAGCCCAAACTGAGCCCCCCTCATCCCCAGGACCTCCCACACTCAGACGATGTTGTTTAATTTTTGGGGAGCGGGGGTTTGGGTGAGAAGGGGACAAGGGAATCCTCCAAAAATTATTTGGCTCATCCCAGTGCAGAAGTGGAACAGTTTGGGTATATTGGAGGTGTTTGTGATCACTGAAAAGATTTCTCAAGCATCTCTAACCAGAAGCTTTGTTTCCTACAATAAATTGTGTGCACATTTCAGAATTGATCTGTTTTGATACTGCCCCCTGGTTAGCTCTGCTGTACACAGAGATTAGCTGAAGCTGTCACTGAATGTTTAAGAGTTTGGTCAAGCTGAAACAAAATAAGGTACACTATAAGAATAATGTATTATAGAGCTTTTCCACTTCCCCTTTGTTTGGAGATAAAGCCTCAGTATCAGAGAGGCTTCCTAGCACAGAGCTCCAACTGAGTAGCTTTGATTAAGGAAAAGTGCCCATCCTTTGAGGAACTGCATGCAATAAATATGATTTTTTTTTTTTAAGTACAGTGTAGCTGTGTTTACAGCAGAAAAGATTTTTTTGACATTTTCCTTCAACAAAAGCTCAAGAGCAAAAGTATCTGTCTTGAACACAACCATCATGCACAGGTCACAGTAATTGATATTTATTGCGCTAACAGTAATCTGAAGCAGAGTAACCGTGTTTAGCTGACTGTGTGTTCTGATTCCTTTGTCCAGGTTATTCTACTGGGTAACTGAATGCATTAATATTTCCTCTGAAAATTAATTTTGTGGCAGATAAAGAAAGCATGTACATATACATAAATCTCTTGTTTTCTGGCTGGGCAAGAGGCTAAAAAACCAGGGTGTGTCTGGATATATTTTGTTTGGTAATTATTATTCAGTATTTTTCTCCCTTTTTAAAATGTCTAACTCAAATGTCAGTTCATTCTTCTCTATTTCCTGCCCTTATTCAACTAGACTTCCAGACCAGGCTTAATTAACTTTAAGACCTTTTCTGCCCACCCCTATAGTCACAGTCTTTTCCTGGAACATTTCCATTGTTATAATCTCCATGTGTTGTGAGATGATACAAATGATATTGTTACTGCTCTTATGAATTCACAATGAGCCTTTCAATATTTTTACTTACAGCTTAGCTCTTGTCAGGAAAATCTCATCTTCAAATCAAAATAAAACTAGGGAAGCAAATTTCCAGCTTACAGATAAATGGAAGCTGGAGAACCTGAAAATTCAGGCTTCAGACATAGATGAGGAAAGCTGTTTTAAGTTTTGTGACTTTTTTTAGAGCTTGACTTTTTTTCTGTATGGATTTGTTTCCATGTGGGAGTGATTGTGATTTAACACAGTGTTGTGTTGTGTTTTGCTCCATTATCTATGCACTGGCTTAAGCAGGTCATTAGTCTGATGAATTTTACAACCCCAAGTCCAGAGGCAATGAGGGAACCCGCACCCAAGGAGAGCGTGTTTCATGAAGTAGATTGCAACCGTAGTAGCTGATAGTTCAACACGTAAGATGTGACTGCAGGAGTGACCCTGTTTCAAGGCAGGCCATGCTTTTATTTACCTGTGGTAAGAAGTTTTTGTGAAAGTGATAGAAGTGAGAGCTGGGGGCTTTCAGCTGGCTGACCTGAGGACATTTCTGCTCACAGGTCTTCTCGAGCCAACGCCCAGTGTCTAGGCTGGTGCCTGCTGCAGCTGCCCTGCTGGGACTCGGTGCGGTGAGCGCAGGGGAGCAGCCTGCATCCCCCCGGGAGCTGAGGGCTTTAAAGTAACCTGACTGTTTGGGAAGTTCTCATTCACAGCAGTGCTGCACTTGTGGGTTTGCTGCCTGAATCCGAAACACAGCTGGAGATATTTCTTAAGCTGAGGTGGGAATTTTTTTTTTCTCCTTAGTTAGTGGCTGTGTAAGTGGAATGATTATTTCTTCCGCAGCTCATATTTTAATCACGGCCACTGAAAACCCCTTTCTTGTGCGAATAAAGCCTTTCTCTTCATTTAAAGAAGACGAAGATCAATCCATATAAGGCAAGTAATACAGCTCACCATTTCACAGCAGGAAAATGATGCAATATATTCCAAAGAGAAAAGTGCCCCTTTCTTCCTGTTTGAAACTTAAGTCATCTCCAAGTGCAATTACTGGAGGATTCAGTATCTATTCTAATCCTAAACTTTTACCGGGGCTGCTGCTGGCAAATCTAGTGTACAAAGCACATGTGTTTGTTAAATGGTGCTACAGATGATAGAGCTCTGCAATAGCTTTGTCACTGTCAAGTTCACATTATTGTCTTTGTAAAATGAACACATTACAAAAAACGTTTGTGCTTTTCGTGCTCTCTGCTTCTGTCCTCACTTCTTAATTTCTGTGCTGGATACATGATTTAGGTGAAGTGCATTGGTAATCTGGATGATACTAAAATCTGCATAGTATAGCAATATTTGGTTATGTTTTAATGACAGCCTAAAAACCTAAATCAACAGTACTGAGCAAATAGACAATATATACTGTTTCATTGTAGGTTTGGGTTCATGGATGAGGTGGTGAAAAGTCTGATACCTTATCAGTAGTATTGATTGGTTGGCCTAACCCTAACATGAGTAAACTGGTTCTCTTGCAGACAGATCATATATATCTGAAAGATAATGACGATAAAAGCCAGTGAGATAACACAAATCTCTTCTGAATTCAGGTCTAGGACTAGAGGTATGGGGAGGGATTATCCCAGAAAAAGAATGGAGAAGCTAACCTGAAACTCTGTGCCAGTGGAGATTCCGCCAATGAAGCTGAACCTATCACAGGAACAATTCCCACCAGTGGCAGGATTTCCTATCATTTGCATGACAGCAGCATTAGGCCCTTAGTCTCCTCAAGCGGTATGTTGTAAGGTAGACTTTGCACTCCTAGAGGATTTCCAGAACACAAATTCATAGCAGATAGCATCATAAAAGGAAGGGGAAAAGGAAGACTGATCGTACCAAAGCATTGCTTAGAAATGTGGACAAAGGCAGGAGAAGAAATTAAACCGTATCCTCCAGACATACTGTGGAGGTGGAATTTCCCTTTACGCTGTCATACACAATAAGGACAAGGGCCTGTGTGTGCTGCAGATAACCCACTTTGTGCCCTGTGAACTTTGCCAGGTGTCAGGAGGACCATTCCAGATGTTGCTGGTGGGCTTGAGGGAGAGGAGGATGCAGAGAAATGGATGATTTCAGTGGGGGCAAAGCCAGATGGGCTACTGCTAATTTGTGGAGACTGATCGTAGGCTTTTAAAAAGAATGTGTAATAGAAACAGGGGGCTCTTTTTCCTGAAGTTTTGGCAGTGGATGGTGGTGAAATCCCACAGGAACAGGAAGATTTTGATGACAACTAGACTGGGACAATAAAACTGACCTGTTTGGATTTTGAAAAATGAAGAATTTAAAACATTTCTGCTTTTGGTCTACCTCTAACTATGGTGGTGCTCTGTAAGTCCTTGCATTTCAGATAGGGCAGAAGAATGTCTTTCCACTGGTCTTTTGGAAAGGTCCCTGTACAATTTCTGCAGTGTGTCCCAGGTAAGCGTGCTTGCCTTTTCTCGAAGATATCAGTCATTTTTCACTATAGGTTCTGGACCTTTTCATGAATCATACTTGGTAACACTTTCACATGCAGCTCCTAATCTTTTGTAAAACAGTTTTGCTGTCCGTATCACACAAAAATACTTGTCTGGAGAAAAGTCTGCCAGTGTCCATCCACCTCTTTGACTCTTTCCGGTTTACTGATTGTAGATCTTTACTTGGATATACTCACAGTACCACAACTGAAGTGTAGGCAGTGTGAACACCTGCAATGGATGGATAAGTTTCCCCTCTGCCCTTCCCCTGTTTTTGCCCAGCCCTGGAAAACACAGCCCTTGAACTGTTCCAGTTCCTGTGAACGTCCATGGGCTTTAACTACCATCTAGGAGGGCTGAGCCCCAAATCTTCTCACTGCCTGCCCAACAGATGTCTGTAGCAGCATATGTACAAAATAGACTTGTGGCACAAATAACATCCATCTCAGAAGTCTGTTACAGAGAGACCTTACTTAAAATAGTCAGGAAAATCTTACATTCAAAATATAGCTAGTTCCATGCTTATTGACAAATTTGAAATTCAGATCAAGATGAATGAAGCTCAGGGTCTCATTGAATGAAGGGGCTAACTTGTATTCTTGCACTGAAGAACTGTAAACAGGTTCTTCATGATTTTTTCTTAATTTTTTTATGTTTTAAGATCAGACTAATTGCAGAATTTAGTAGGTAGGTGGCACATGTGTTGGCAAGTGATGTTTTTTTGCACATCATTATTCCCAGCATTAGTCCTGTTGGTGGGATTCCTGGGTTTACACTGGGCTCTGTATTTGGGCTGAGGACAGGCCATGGAGCAGGGTGCCTGCAAGTTTCTTAGCAGCAAAAATGGTGGCTCCTGATCATGACTGTGGCACCAGAGCATTGTCTGCTTTGTGTGTTTGCAGTGGAAATACACCTGCACAGGCCCTTAGAATGGAGTAGGGCGCTGAACTGAAGTCCACACAGGTATCGAGCAAACTCTCGTCACGGATCAAACTAGTATCCAGCTCTGGATTTGCTAAGGTCTGTTCTCCTAGTTCCAATTCTGGTCAGCTCTTGAAAGGCATATGTGGGGAATTGGTTTACCTTAGTGATTGTGAGCTGGGCATCTCTGTCCTAGCAAATCTCCAGTTTATGCAAATAATCACTGTCTGCTGTGCTCTAGGGTAGAAGGGAAACCAGTTGTGTCAGGGCTAAACTTTGAGGGATTTTTGATTTGTAAACCCACAGGGATAACAAAGGGAAAGACATTTGTTAAAAAAAATATCCAAACAAACCACCCAAATATTTTCATGGCCAACAAATTTCTTACAAAGAGAGAGAACCTCTTATTTTCTTCTTGGCACTAACATTTGAACCTCTGGATTAAACTTCTAGAACCCGATCAAAAACCGGCATTATGAATGCATGACAAAAATAACCATGAAGATTCCTTACAGAAAGCTCAGCTGCTAGAAATAATCAGTTACCTCTATTCTGTGAACCTCTGCGTTTTTAGAAAATATGAAGTATTAGCTGGCCTGATTTAAGCCTGTAGTTCTGTAGACACGTACCCTGATGAGAAAAAGGAATTTTTTAAAAGTTTTTCTATTTTTCATTTGAAATATTAATTGAAGTACTTGATTTACAGATGCACAGTGAAGTCCTTTGTTCCATAAGTGCTATAAATCAGAGGAGCTTCTAAACCATCCCCAGTGATTTTTACCTATATCCTGTTTTCAGTTCTGGTTCACTCAGCAGAGGCAGGATGTGAAGCAAACCTGGCAGCAAACCTGTTAACTGTTTGGGTGGAACTTTCTCTGCCTAAGCTGCCTCTTCAGCACTGAGCCCTGCATGTAGTGCTCTGCAAGCTGCAGCTTGCTGATTGGTGTGTAGCCATTTCATGGCATAATTTCAGTGCTAGCATTTATTTTAAAATGTTTAAGAAACAGTTTTATGATTTCATGTTAAAGAGCAAAGCTTTGGGAAATACTTCTTGTTGCAATGCAGTGCAGCTGTAGCACTCCGAAAAATAAAGCCCCGGTTTTTGGACAAAGCAGGAATGATTTGTTAATTGAGTTTATCTTTTGCTTTCAAATAATTTGTTTTATTGTTTGTTACTTCACATTCTTCTCTATAGTATACTGTACTATTCTAAGCCTTTCATATGCTAAACTAATCCTGTGTCCTCTTCTCCTGTTGGTCACCCTTTATTTAAGGATAAAAAATAACTCCTGGAGACACTGCAGATAAATTGCAAGTCAGCATTTCTGTGATTTGTTTCTGGTATATTGGTTGTTGTTACAAGGCACAAATTAACCTAAGATGAGAAGCTTTTGTAAATCATTGGAGTATCCTTGCTTTTGTCTAATATTTTTCCCTACACGAACATCTATAATACTGTATGCTTTTACAAGTGCTGATATAATGATTTATAATCAGTGGAGGCAGGGACACATTGATTAACTATACCTTTGTTAACTGGAGTAGCAACCAACTTTTAATATTTTCGGTAGCAAAGAATGGAACAGATTTTCTCACAGAAATTCATCTTCTTCCATATCTTTTTTCCTTGCATTTCTCTCCTTCCTTTATCTTTATTACAGTGTGACAACCAGCACAGTAAGGTGCTGTGCACACTGACAGCCCCACTATTGCAGAATAGAGTTCTTACAGAACAAGCAGTATCAGTTCGTCTCTTATGCATGAATGCTTTGTCTCTGCAAGCTGTACAGCAAACTTGTTAGCTCAGGGACTTGCTACACTATCTTTAGGATAGATAAAAGCCTTTTCAACCAACTTTTTGTATCAAGCCACTGCTCATAAAATACCTCGTCAGAAAAAATGGTTCTTTTTGGACCACTGAGATCAAGAAGCTTCTAAAATAAGAATTGCTGGTCGTTTAGAACACGGGCTGTAAAACCTGGTAGCCCAGGATTAGGGTGCTAAAGTACCTGGGCCACTTTAAACTTGAGGTTAGGAGACCAAGTCGCTGATGTGTTTATGTAAAGTCCCCTCTAAGCCTTAAACAAATCTCTTAGCAGGAGAGAGATGCCAAAGCTGGCTATTATACATGGTGGCTTTCACCTCCTCTTGGCATTGGTCACAATAAACTCATAGCACCTTAAAGACAGATACCAACTCAGCCCCCACTTTGCTAAGGCATATTGCATCAAACCAGTGCATGTACACCTGCTCACTCAAAACAGTACTAAGCCTGTAGCTGTCCACACTGCAAGTGAAATCCTTTCCTAAAGGGTTTACAGGTGCAATTTGCGGTATCATTTCTGTCCCTTTTCCATTGTGAATGAGCATCGGCAGCATAATCTAAATATTACAAAACAGAACTACAAAAATGTATAAAATATCTCTTCTTTTAAACAGTCTTGGAATATTGTGGTATAGCCCAAGAAGGCCAGATATATTCTTCTTCCAGTGTCAATTGTAAACAGCTCTGCTGTTGTCTGCACTTAATTTGGTTTAAGTGCCATCAGTGTTAGGCCCAAAGGATTCTGTGGATATGTATAAAATTCATAGCCTGGTATTTCTTAAATTATTTAAGACATTAGAAGAGATTTTTGGTGGAGGTGAAAAACCTTTGATATGAACTTCATAGCTGAAGTTCAGCAAATACTGTTTATCCCTTACCTCAGTCAGAGCTGGTGGAGCTTCAGTTTGTTCCCAAATCAGGCGAACTAAAATCAACAGTATCCCAGAATGTTAAGCAGCATACAGAAAATGAAGATCGCATAGAAAAATCCACTTCTCTTTTCGTTAAGCAATACTGGGAGTGTTCAGCTCTCCAGTCTCCAAGGTTTTCCAGCTGGGAGTCAGCCTTTTCCCATCCTGCATCCCGGCATCCTGTTATTGTTCCAAGTCTTGGTAATACAGTGAGGAAAGGGAGTGGAGGAAACAAGATAAACTTAGTCTTATTATTGCTATACCTACTTACTTGTTGCTGACTCTAATGAGGGAGCTGAATAAAAGGAAATTGGCTCCGAGAGAAACACAAAAGTTGGTGTGATATTTAGTACAGTTTTATAAAGAGTTTTAGGAGTTAGTAAACATCTGAATGGTACTTTAAATAGTGTCTGATATTTGACCAGCACAGACTATGCCTGTTTTGCACAAACAGGATTTTCAAAGCAGTCTGGAGATGTCCTATCTATAAGGATTTTTATACCTGCAAGCACAAAAGCTAGAGCCCCCATATGAATGAGACCAGGTTCCTGTAAAGCTCTGTCAGTGCTGGATGTAAAAATGACATTTAACAGTATTTTTCACAGGTAAAATTATGACCCCAGAAGCGAGATAGTGTAGGTGGGCCTTCCAGAAGGAGATGTTTGTAACAACCTGATTATGGTTAGTTTTACATCTCAAGACCACTCAAGGCAGACAGAAGGGAAAGCTTCAGCGTTTGTGTTGCATTCCTGAGGCTGACTTGCTGGGCAGTGGCAGCCTGGGGGAGGCTCACCTAAGCGCAGGTGTCAGTGTCTCTAATACTGTCACCCACGTAAAACTTAAGTCAGGATATTGTTCAGTGAGCCCAACCTGATGAGCCAGTGGGCTTTTCTACAGCCTAGCCTGAGCACCCAAATCCTTCTGTGGGACTGTGATGCATTCTTCAGTGCCACTTCCCATTTTCTGACCCCTATCTGCACATGAAAACTGATCGCAAAGGTGTATCTCTGGCATTGTACAGTACAAATGGAAGAGACCTTTTTTTTACTAAATAATGCAGAAGAAAATCTGAGAAGTGTGGGGCTTAACTCAAAACTCACTTTCTTTGAACCAGTTATAATAAATGTAGGCAAATGTTCAATGTATCTTAAGTAGGACTTTAAATAATAATGTTCCACAGTTAAATACTCTCTAGCCCCTATTTGTCATCACAGTCCAGCACAGGTGATGGCATTGATTTCCTGGCTTGCTAGAAGGCTGAGGTTGGTTAGATTGTTTCACATTTTTATGATGTACAGCAGCAAAGATCAATGGCTTTTTAAAAAACTTTGATACATTAATTATTCAGAAAAGTTAAGCAACTAATGAGGAGACATTTTTCAAAGTCTTACATAAGCAGACCAACTAGAGTGAAGTTTCCTCACAAGAAAATAAGCCGCTCCTATGTCATTGCTGAGAGAAGAGCAGGGAGGATGTGGATAGGAGTTTTCCAGGGGACTGCAGCTATCTGGTCAGGATGCAGCTCAGTGATAATCTGGTGCCCACAGCAGACAACAGTCCCAGATGTGATTTACTTTTGCAAATGACTTCAACTGTATTTACAACTGTTGCATAGCTTTTGATGTTTATATCTGTAGGCTTGGGAGCAAGCATGCTATTTAGCTAATCTAAACAAAGGATGAGGATAAGGGAGCCTTTCACGTCTGCTGCTCAGAAAAGCAAAGGAGAAACCCCCTATGTTCTCTATATATGCCCTGAGGAAACAGGCCTAGACTATCAAGGTCTGTTTTGATGCCTGCTAAATAAGCTTTGTATCAGTTGGCTTGTTTTATCTCTACTGAAAAGTTTCAAGGAAAGAAGTGAGAAAGTTTCTGAAGGCATTTTCAGCATGCTCTGCTTCAGAGCTCAATAGAATAACTGAAAACCATTTATAAGCTTGGAGGAAGGTACTTTCATTTAAATTTTGGAAACCTGGTTGGTTTAATATTTCAAAACCTTCCACATTACGCTTTATAGATTTCACCTCTGCTGAGCTGATTCTTTAAGTTCTTCTTTCTGGCTATGAGGAAATGTCCATTGAGATTCTACCGAATGAAGAACCTGTCTTTGTAGCCCTCTCGAACAGGCAGCAAAGCTTCTAATGGTTCAGACCACCTCACGCCCTCTGGTTAATCCCAGACATTTGTTTCCTAGGCAGTGGATTTCATCACGTTTTCAAAGCTGGCTGACTCCAAACGCTAGCAAGCAGGTTTTCTTGTTTTCTTAGACTTTCAGACTTCTTTCTCTTTATCATTAAGGCCAAATCATAAGACTTTGGAAAAATTCCTTGGTGACTGGTGTCTTTTGCAAGCAAGGGGGTAATGTTTTAAACCAAATATTATTAATTCACACCAAGTTTTGCTAACGAGAAACATCCTGTGCATGATCAGACAACATTGGCAGGTATACTTACCTTTTAGGTGCCTCATTTTATGTATGAAATCTTATTTAATAGTCACTTCTGGAAGTGAAAGGAATAGGTAAAAAGCAAATAGAATGCGTAGCATCTAACAACTTCCCACTACTCTGTGTGACTCATGGATGGAGCTGGTGGCACAAGTAAAAGGAGCGACAGTTATTTACTTGGCATTTCACAGTGCTTGCCATTCCTTTTTCCAGATGACGCCAGGCCTTTTTCACTGGTCTGTTCAGCACTGCTGTACAAGTTTTCTTCCATGTTATATCCAGCTGTTCCTACTGGATCGTTCGCTTTTTTCCCCGAGGTTTTCCCACAGATTTTCATTAGCTGCTGTTTTTTCACTTTGTGGCACCTGGGTTAGATGTGTCTGGTTCAGATCAGCGTCTCTTTCTATGCAACTTTATGATGTTAGCCTGTGTTATTTAAATGCTGGTGTCTGAGCAATCTTCCAGACTACTTATGCTAGTAAAGTTTAAAATAGTCTTTCCTGTCTTGGCCAAAGCGGGTAAAACTCAACTTTGCTTTGAAGGTGCTTGTGTGTAGTTTAAATTTGACATTTCTGGGAATCTAAAGTAATAACTGTCATCTTGCTACTGCTGAACGAAATAATGTGTTATAATGGGCAGAAACAGAGCCCTCATTTACTATGCTAAATCTATTAAATTTGACTGCTCTCACTATACACAGATACCTGTGAGTGGGTAGTTTAAGTTAATGGAATTGATAACTGCACAGAATAAATGAGAGATTAAAGCTTGCATCTTTCTTCAGAATTATGTTTTATCTGTTGCTGAGGAGACTGGTCAGGTGATCTGAAACTCCAGTTTCATTACTTTCTGCGTAGCCAGCAAAGCAGGCTGACTTTTGTGATAATAGCTTTTGGTTACGTCTTGTTTCAGTTTTGCACTGTAGTGCTTGTTCGCTGTCCTGTCTGATCAGTGGTCTGTGAAGTTGTCCTCAAAAAACTCATGGAAACCATAGCTGTAGGAACAAGTTCATTGCTTTCCTAACTAGCACCAATTCCAGCAAAGTTGGTAAAACAGCCCATGCCTTTCACTGAGTGAGCATGGGATTTTTTTTTTCTTTTTTTTTTTTTACCATAATTCTAGTTACGGTGAAATTCCAACATGCTAAATAAGCCCTTCTTAATAAGCACAGTCATCAAAACCAAAGACAGCTATTGACACAGCTGCAGCTAATGGTGTTTTAATTCCTCAAGAGCAGTTGTCCTAATATTCGACTCTCACTGGAGAAGGGCTTTACACTTGACAATACAGCTCAAGAATGCTTTTGTAACAGTTTATTAAGGCTAGACCTAGTAGTCTGTCTTGCTAAAACCAGCATGTTACAGGCACTGTGCAAGTGAAGGTCTGCCAAGATTTGAAATTCAGTCACAGCAGTAATACTTGTGTCAGTATGTTTATGACCAGCTAAGAGTTATGGTGGGGTTGAGCATAAGCTTTCCTTTGGTTATAAAAATAAACCTGAAATGCTAATTTTGAACAGTTCAGATAATCAGTGTAAAATCCCTCCCATTTTAGATGTGCAATTGTATATGACTGTTGTCTGAAGCCTCTCTGGAAGAAACATTCCTTAAAGTTTAAAAAATAACATTACTGCTCCATGTGGAAAGCATAATCTCTGCAGAACATTGTGTTGTTATTTCTGGGACTTTTAATCAGGGCAGTGCAGTGCTCTTAGTCATTTCCACTTGGTAACTGTTTTCCTTTTTGTCACAGATTGAGGTGCATATCCCGGAGTGAGTCTGACTCAGCTTCCTTTTGTCAGGTTTGTTAAACAAAAGAATGTAGCTCTGAAATTTTTTAATATAAGGTGTATTTAAAAAACTGCTGAGGAATTTTAGTGAAAACTGGTGGAATTGGATGTTTGTTGGGGACACGCGATAGCATTTTTCTGAAATGTTTTCCAGAGTACCATTATGGCTGTACCATACGCATTTCATTAAACTCTGTCTCTCATGGAAGGTTAAATCCTGTGCTCCTTAATCAGGCAAATCTCTCATCATATATGAGACCTCTGGCTGCATAAAGACTAATGACTGCAGGATTTGCATCTAAAATGTTCAGTAGGGAATGGCCCAAATGATCTTGTTTCCTTGTTTGGAAATGACAGGAAAAGATAGATGGTAGAAAATGCACCCACATTGTGCTAAAGCTCTTAGTAGCACTCTGAGCAGGAGCTGTAAAATGAAACTGCCTCACCATTGAACTGAAAGAAAGGAATCATGAATCCCTTTGATTTGTTCATTGAAAACACAATCCACAGGGATTTTAACAAGCAAGCCTGGAGGCTAACCCAGGCACACTAATCTTAATATGTGATTTGAGTTTGAAGAGCAAGTCTGATGCAGAGGTGTGAAGCTGATAAAAAATTTTCCAGAAATGTTTTTGATAAACAATCTTGATTTCAGTGAAACTTTTTCACCCAAAGAACATACCTGCTTTAATTGAAATGTCCCATAAAACAGAAACCCAAACCAACACAATTTCTTCTTCTCCCACTTAAACAAAAATGATGAAAATCGTTACTTTTCATTCATTAACACTGCTGATTGTAGAAGGAGCCCCGCGTTCGCCTCTGGTGGGTAATGTAAATGGGAAGCTCATGTTTTGGCGTAGAAAAGTTTTTCTCTCTCTGTTATGCCACGTCTGAAATGAGAGGGACAACATCCATCTTAAGTTTTGGTAAAGTTTGGATTGCAAACACTCTTTATGTCTGTGGCATTAATTTAAAAAATAAACAGAACCAGAGCCTGCAGTAGGTGATGGAGAGGTAGAGCTGTGGAGCTGCTGGGGCAGGAGGGACTGGGGAGGTTTCCCTCTGTTTGAGCCCTGTCTTGTGTTTCTCCGGCCACTGCGCTCGTGTCCTGACCGCGTGCTGCGATTCCTCGCTCTGGAAGGGATGTGGCGTATCAGGAGTAGGGAGCTGGAGAGAAGCAGGGGTACAGCCTCCTCTCTTTCCTTCCTACGCTATTTACATAACCGATATGCCCATCCTGATACTGGCTTTCATATGACATTCTCCCCATTAATGGGTCAGACGTTGCCAGCTGAAACGCTTGGCCGCAAGCTCCTGACTTCAGTGGTGGGGTGGCCAAGGGTAGCACTCAGCAACACTGGCTGTTTGACTTGTTCTGAAGTTGAATGTCTGCTCGGAGGCTCTGAAGCAGAAGAACATTTTAGATAAACTTTAAAAAAGGTTGAAATAATGTTGATTTTTCTTCCAAAAAAGACTGAAACCTAATTCTTCTGCCTCTTACTGTTCTGTGAGAGCCTCAAGGGAGAGAAAAACTCAGATTACTGCTTGAACTGCAAGCTATATACCAAATAACTGTTCCAGACATCAGAGAGATGTCATCCCAAAAGCTGCAGCACACAAATAGCTCTGTGATGGTGGGATTCGTGTGGCTAATCAAGTGCAGAAGGAGTTTTATCTTGAGAGTAAGACTTTACAGTATTGGGGTGAAAAGAGCAGGGTGCAACACAAAGTAGGTCGCAGACTTGGGGCTGCTTTCAGGGCCATGTTGGGGTGCCATTCACCTCGGTGTCTTTCCTAATGCTGATGCACCGTATCCACTCTTAAACTTGCCAGACAAGGGACGTGTCTCACTAGTGGTCTGTTCCGTGCCAGATGAGTCTGCGAATAAACAAGTTCCTGGAAGGGAAGCTGCACTGGGTGTTTACAGGATGTGAGGTGACCCATATCTTAAATGCTTTCCTTGATGCCCCTTGAAGTCTCCAGATTTTCCTTTTATCTTGTTACATTGAACTGCCGGCGTTCCAGTGATTTAATCTCCATGCGTGAAGTCATGCCATTGACGTTGGCGTCCTGCACCAGGTCACGGATCATCCCTCCCTTCCCCCAGTTCCATCACGCCGGGGTGGGCAGAAGCGCTCTGCTGCTGCGCTTGGAGCATCTTCCGGCAGCGCTCCGCTGTGCCCTGTTAAGGCACACGCACGCACGCACACACACACACGCTGTCTCGCCGCTGCGCAGCCATGGTCCCGCTCGGAACAGCACGGTGTGCCAGCCCCAGCTGGCTGGCAGATCGCAGTTGGGGCTGGCCAGATCTCTCCGGCGTATGCTTTCATGGAGTGGGCAGAGGCTGCGACGCCCCGCTATCGATGCGAGGTGCCAGGGAGGGGACGGAGGAGCGCGAGGCGTGGGGTCCAGGCTCCTCTGCCTGGCACAGGCTGCGTGTGAGACTCCACAGGCTTCTGCGACAGCGATCAGATGGACCCCAGTCTCAAATTGCGGCCACCCTTTTCCCAAGGGCACAGGATTTCAGACTGGGGTTTTGTTTTGTTAAAATAGCACATGGGAAAAGGGAAGGAGGTACATGTGCTTTCTATAAAAGCTGTTCGTGGATCTGTCCACTGGGCTGAGCGTGTCTGAGCGTTTGCCAAAAGGAGGGTGGAGAGAGCTGTTCTGAAAGAATTCTTGCTGAGGGGTTGAAGTCTGGGAGCCAATGCACTAATGCCTTGTAAATTGGTTCAGTGACTTTTACTCATTTATATGCACTCCCTTTATTACACCCTCAGACCTAGGCTGCCTTATTTCTGGTTTTGCTGCCAAACGCTGTGCAAATGCAGATGGTTTAAGTGTATCGCTGACAGTCCCCCATGTATTGTTCCTGTTCTGCAGTCTGCATTGTGCCTCTTTTAGCCAGTGAGTGTATGTGTAAGAACTCCTAATGGCTTGGAAATCAGTCAGTATAGATTTTTTCCCCCAACCCGTTGAAACTGAGCCATCCGTGCGGAGGCAACCGCAGCTAGTATTTTCCTTTATTTAAACACTGGAGGCCATTCTCTGCTGTGATGTTGTCTCCTTCTCTGCAGTGAAGCTGCTCTCATTTGCACTAGTTTGAATTTAGCCATTACAGTGGACTGTGGAATACAAAGTTTTAGTCTTTCCCTAGAACTGATAAAATAGCATTTAATTCTTAACAGAATTAAATATATTCATAATTGCATAAGTAAATTCCTAGCTTCCGACAGCATAGGGACAGTGCAAATCTGATGGAAATCCAAAGATTTGGGTTTGGGTTTTCTTGTTTGTAATTCTGGCATAAAGAAGTACCCTGCAAATAGTCAGGGAAACTAGTCACAGAGGTTGAAGGGCTTGGTCTATAAAATGCCAAATTTCAGGGACTGCGATCTTTGCAATGCAGTGGAAAAGTAATTTTTAATCTTCTGATTACCTGTGAATTGCTCAGTTTGATAGTGCTGAGGCATGGGACTGGTCTCCCCAGCTACATGCTAACGCTTCTGAGCTGTAAGTATCTCGTTGCAACTCTGCTAACTGCAGGAATAATGCAGGATGAAAAATGTGTAATGAATAATGAAAAGACTCAAGCTTTAGGAATTAATGATTCATGCTGAAATATATCTGCCCTGGACAATTTCTTTTGCTGATACTTCATCTTGAACCTACAAATGGTTATGCCGTGCCCATCCCTATGCACTTTAACAGAGATTAAAAAGAATAAGAGTTGGTTACTAACATCCAAACAGAATCTCAAAGGAGAGAATATGTATATTTAAAAGCACAATGGAAAATTTAAGACAGTTAAATCCTTGCTTTGACTTTTCAGGATTTACATTAATTTTGGAAATTCAGAGAAATAGAAAAATGATTGATCTTGCTAGTTTGCAAAGGTTGTGCATGAACACTTCTATTAGGATCTATCTTCTTGAGCGTGCTCCTGAAAAAATATGCCACTAAATTAAAATGTTGTGTAAAGATATATTTGCAATAAACAAGAAGATAAATGTTCATGAATTACTGCAAGTAGATTTGCAGCTATTTTGACTTGTCACCAGTTTAATGCAGCAGAAAATTATGCTGATTTAACTAAAAATTTGTTTTGAAGAGAAAGCATAATTTTGAAACACTTGATTTAAAAAAAAAAACACCTTTTATGTATTATTTGCACACTAAGTGCAATATTTTTAAATGTGCTTCAGGTATCTATGAAATAAAATGGCTGGTAATTAATATAATTTGTGTTACAGAATGACTCCTAGAAGGCTGCCTGAGGTTAAATCAGAGCAACAGATCCCGAATCCAGGCCCTTCTTTGGCTGATGGGGCAGTTCAGCCAGAGCAGGTCTGACCCAGACCTTGAACCTGCCCAACCCAGACCTTGAACCTGCCCTCCTCTCAAACCAGAGTTCTGTGGCTGTTTCTGTGCTCTGAAGCACCGAAAACTGTGAATGTGAGGATCTGGCCTGTTTGAATATTGGACTGAAGCAGCCAGACGTTGGTGCATTTATTCCTCAAAGCTGTATAGAATAAAATAGACTGTTTCAGTTGGAAGGGACCTACAGCGATCATCTGTATGTTGCTTCTGCAAGGCTGGGCTAAGATCTCATTAGAAAAACTTTCTTATGCCACTTCCAGTGTTTCCTGCCTGCGTTCAGATGACAAAGGAACGGGCTGTCTTGAAGAATTTTGTTGTTTCCTCTCCTGACCTTGGCTGGTGTCTGCAGGTGTACAGCAGCACAATGAGAAATGCCTTCTACGTGTTTCCTTTAAATCTTCAGAAAGGTTGGTTTAGGGGAGGCTTGGATGAAATATGAGCCATTTCTAATCATCCCTGTGGAGCGTTATCACAGCTAAGGCTGCACATAGGAAATGAGCGCAGAAGTGTTCTGAATTGTAAGCATTGAATATGAGCAGATTTTTAAAATCCGGCTTGTTGGAAACAAAAAGACCCCTAACCCAGTCGCAGTGAAATGCAGTGACTCAACAAGCTGGAATGCGCTCTTGGCTGTGGGTGATGCTCTTTGGTGGCTTCCATCTGGGTGGAGGGAGGGGAATGCGTGCGGTGTGGCTCTGGAGAGAGCGTTTCAGTTCAAGTGGGAGGGAGGCCTGACTGCGCGGGATTTCACTGCGGGTAAAAGACGCCTTCTCCAGCCCAACGTGGGACAGCCTGTCTAGCGCTAAAACAGAGAAGCACATCTGTGTGTCGCAGAGTATTTGTTTCACATCAGCACTCTCTGACTGTCAAGGCAAAGATTTTCTGTCCTGTCTTATCTGGAGGGAAAAAAAAAAGATGTTACTGCTATCGTTACAAAAAGTAGATTTGTTTTAAGAGAGGTCAAATTAAGACTAAAACGATGGGTACCTGAGCATGATTTGACAGTGGTGCTGCATCTATGGGCAGGCTGAGATATTTAATACACTACATGAAAGCCTGTAACAAAGGTTTTTTTATGAGGAGTCAGTTTACACTATTGGAGCAGACTTGATCTCTGACAGTTATACAAGTGTAATGCAGCTCCTCCATTTTCTCTCTTGCCCTGCTTTCTTCTGTAGCGCCTCCAGATCGTTCTGTACTGCAAATGAAACTGTGCCCCTCAAACTTCTGAAGAGCAGAAGGGACCTCCCCTGCCTGCGATACCAGGGAATCTAGGGTGATTGAGTGTGGCTCTCCTGCTTTTCTGATTTTTCCCAGCAACAATAGATATCCAACGCCAAAAATATTTTCAGGGATGACTGGATATGTGTGTCGTAAGCCACCCTACTACAGTGTGATGTAGGAGCTTGTACTGGTGCCACATGTTTCAGGGCTAAAACAGCTCTTCTTAGCTTCATTGATACCTCATCTACAAAAATGTGTGCAGTACCGCAAACAAAGATTAGACCTGCTGGGACCATTAGCTGATGAAATTTATTATGATGTCCAGAATGAAATAGGGCCCTGTTGTGCTGATCATTGTGCAGATGGCTTATTGGTTTGAAATCTTCAGTTCAGAGTTGGCCTACAAAGTGCTCTTTTCTCCACTCCTGCAGGGCGATGAAGGCACTAGGGTAACGTTTTTATTGACTTACTCAGCTGTAGCTTAATTAAGTTTTAAAAGTGGGCTTACTTTAAATTCTATCACTGAATATAGATGAAGTCCCTTGAAACAAATTTGTTTGTGAATGAGTCAAATATTATTTTCTATTGATTTCCTTATTGATTTCCTAGTTTTTGCAGATCATACCTCTTTAAGAATGGCTTAGATTTTTCATTCTGGATTCTGACCTATGACCCACAATTTTATGGTAATACAACTAACTTTGTACCCCATGTTGGGAATTGTCCCATTTCCCTTAATAGTACTGCTAGCATGAGTAAGGCGAGCTGAATTTTGGATTTACTACTGCAGGTTGATACAACCTGGAAGTGTATCTCTCTAAAGTACTAAGAAATACAATGGTGATTTTAAATACTTTTATAACCATCTAAAATCAAATGCTGCATTCATTTTCTGAAAGGCAGAAGCTGACTTGTGATTTTAATTGGATCAGTAACATTTTTCTGCATTTTGTTATATGCATTATGTAACTCTGTAGTGTTAGCTACTCTCAGTTATATAAATGATGCAAATAATCACAGAGCACTTCATCAGCAATAAAACCCTAAACTGATGATGCTACAAAGATGCATACTGTACATGTATTGGACTCTTACCATCTCTTCAGGGGAGGCCTGCTTGCTCTCAAGGGCTTCTTCTTCATTCTCTGGTTTAACGGTCATTTTAGGGATGTGTAGGGCCAAAGGATCTCTGAAGATCATGAGAACAAAATGTGGAACTGTTGTGGTTTAGCCCCAGCCAGCAACTAAGCACCACGCAGCCGCTTGCTCACTCCCCCTGCCCCGATGGGATGGGGGAGAGGATCAGAGGAGTAAGAGTGAGAAACACTCCTGGGTTGAGATAAGAACAGTTTAATAATTGAAATAAAGTAAAAAGAAGGATAATAATAATAACAATATACAAAATAACAATATACAAAGCTAGTGATGCACAATGCAATTGCTCACCACCCGCCGACCGATACCCAGCCAGTCCCTGAGCAGCGATCGCTGCTCCCCGGCCAACCCCCCCCCAGTTTCTATACTGCGCATGACGTCACATGGTATGGAATAGCCCTTTGGCCAGGTTGGGTCAACCATTCTGGCTGTGCCCCCTCCCAGTTTCTTGTGCATCTGGCAGAGCATGGGAAGCTGAAAAGTCCTTGACTAGCGTAAGCAGTACTTAGCAACAATTAAACCATCAGTGTGTTATCAACATTCTTCTCATACTAAATCCAAAACACAGCACTATGCCAGCTACTAGGAAGAAAATTAACTCTATCCCAGCCAAAACCAGGACAGGAACACACCAGATGAAGTCAGATGTGAGGTATTCTTCTCCCTGATGACTTCTCTGTCGCTACCTCCATCCATCTATCACAGTGTGAAACTGGGTTGATATTGCCAGGAGGTGCTGTGGAGTTCAAGTACCCCAGGCTAGTATTTCCCAAGACATTTGTAGCATGTGCTTACTTACTGGATGACTTACGAAATGTCCCCCCTCCTTGGTCACAAGAGGAGATTTTGTTTTTTAAGAGAAAATGAGCAACAAATTTCTTAGCTTTTTGAAGGCATTCAATTAAAGACATGTATCGTGGTGCAAGGGAAAGATGCAGTCTGGGTGCCAGTAAATGCTATCAAATACACTTTGAATAGAATAATATGTGGGAATGGGAACTTTTTTTTTCTTTCTGAATACAGTAGTTCTGGTTTGTTTTGACCCATCTATGCTTCTATTGAAAGGATTTCCGTTGTATAACAAAGCTTGGGACAGGAAGCACATTGTGTTTGGACTTTTGCTGAAATAAGGTATAGACTGTTGTAAAATGTTAAACCTGTACCTTTAAAGTGGGCTTTTCTCTATTGGAATTGTTCTTCTCAAGCTTCAGAAACTGGCTATTGGGGAAACAAAGGAGAATTTAAGGAAAAGGAGAAAATTGTTTTTCTCTGTTGGTATAGTATTTTAATGCTAATGAGTTTTAGAAATAAGAGATCTTGGAGGAGGGAAAAGAAGAGTCCCATTTTAAAAATAAAAATAAAACATACTCCTTTTGCTGCATATATCAGCTTCCTACAATAGATGAGGGTTGTGTCTCACTTTGCCTACACCTGAAATTCCCTCCTGAAGAGCTGTTGTAACCCAAGATATGGTAATCACCTTGCATGCTGATCTGACTTCAGCAGGCAGACATCTGCCCTGTTAGTGTCTCTTCTGTGGCTATGACATCTGTCTGTCTTTTTTTCTATATTTAAGGACAGCTTTTAAAAAAAAATCATTAGCATTGGCCCATTAAAATCAATGATAGCACTGGCAGATTAAATAAAAGATCATGTAGATTAGCGATACATGAAAATCAACAGCAGTAGAAAGATTTCATCTTTAGGGTTTAATTTTTTTCTATGCCAATAGTGCAATGGTTCTTTTAGCTCTGAATTCAAAATGTGTTCTGGCATTTTGCGTATATAAGCAGCCTGAGTTTTAAAACAGTCAGTTTGCTTATGTATACACAGTGCGATAGTGACTACTCCTATAGATGAAAACTACATTCCTTGAGTTTTGTGACCTGTCCCAAAGTCACAGCTGTACTTACAATAGCCAAATCTTCCATGACTGAGAACTTTTTAGTAAGTATGAATATCTGTAACGTGCAAAGGCAAACCCTGTTATTAATTCCCTCTGATGTTAAAAGGAATTTTTCTCAGTAATCTTATGAGTAGTTTTGTTATTTGATGTGTGTTAATTACATCCTAATTCCTTTTGGTTGTAACGTGAAAAGTAAATGGTGAGGCATATCTTATAATGACATGTACGAGATCAGTTGTAGTGAAAGCTGGTCTGTATTTTCTAAAAGATCTTCTTTGGCAGTTATATGGGAGACTTAAGAGGATGAGTGTAGATACCATGAAGCAGAAAATATATATGGAGAAAAGTCATTGTCTATTAAAAAGTTATGTGGAAAATACTTGTAATAATTTCTGTCTATGAAGTTGGGTTCGTTATGTAGACGATACTAATCCAGGCTGTATATTGAGCAGTTTTCTTCCTAGGTGCCTTCTCTGAATAGGCCTCAAAGATGAGAAAAAATTTGAATTTTTTTGGGGGATATTCCAGGTTAATGTTAATAATCCTTAATGTGTCATAATAATTAGAACATCAGTTGAGACTTACAGAGTTTTTAAGAGGGAGATGCAGTGACCTGCTTGATACAAGGTCTTGTGTCTGGTAGGAGAGGTTTTTGTGCGCTTCTGGACTCTTCCTCAATACTAGCCCAGATCTGTTTTCACCACAGTTTTATCTTTCATGCATGCTGTTTTGTGCTGACCAGCTCTCATTCCAGGGCTTAAAAAATGTACCCCACCTACTGTGATGAATGAATTGACTTTTAAGAACAAGAGGAAAAACACATTGTATCCATCACCGCGCAGAATCTCCTGGGAAGCTGGGAGTTCAGGAAGGATGCAAGAATGAGAGCTCAAAGCCAGAGCAATCTTAAACACACTTTTTTAACCTTGAGAGGGTAACATTTAAGGTTACCTAGTGGATGGTGATCTGTGGCCAGAGGCTGCTGAATTTCTGAGCAGACCACAGTGCCCATGAAACTTATTACTGGGGTAGTTTGATACTAAAGATAGAAACAAGGGTTTTGGCTTCTGTTGAGAAAGCTTTTCACAGAGTGCACCAAGCACAAATTTATACAGCATACAGCCTAAAGCAGCTGATTGTAAACCAGTGTGTTTTCATGTATAATCTTTAGAGGCTTTCTAATCTGAATGATCAAATAGCTCAGGATGTTTGCAATGGACCGTGAAGCTTTTCACTTGTTCTAGCATGTGGCTGAGGAACAATGTTCAGTGCCCAAGGAAAAAACGGTTTCAAGAGTGTGGGCCATGTAGCATCTGCTAAACCTGTATTGGCAGCCTTTTCAATGAATTAAGGGACGAATAGGGCATGATGGGAGTTGAGCTGTTGTCTTTCTGTAAAAAAAAGACTATTTGGGCAATTGCAGTTTTCCTTGATGAGTGAAGAGAGCTTGGGGCTGACATTCCTGAAACGTTCAGAAGCTCAATCAAAGTTCAAGTGTTAGACTGTGGGAGATAAATTTGCACCTTTGTCCAACATTAAGCTCGCTTAATATGAAAAGAAGAAAGCACTGTTTCAGTATGAAATGCTGGGTAGTCAGGACACTATTTAAAAAAATTAAAGTAGTCTCCTGATAGGTGGAGAAGGCCTGAAATCCATCACTGAAAATCTAACAAAAGCAACATTTTCTCCCTGTTCTACTACCAGAGATGTTTCAGTGAAATGGCAAAACGTTTGCAGAACCAAAGTAGTTAAACCAATGTCCTTCCCTATTCTGACATTTTTGAAAGCCTTAATAAGAATCTTTTCTTCATCATTTTTGCTTAGCAGCCTGTCGTTCCTTTTTGGAAATAGTGTCACACTGCTGTAACAGCAAAAACATACTTCATTTTCAGGCAGACACACTTATATAATTTACTCTGGTTTGTATTGGAACTAGTCCCTTAATCACATTATGGAAAAAAGAGATGAATTACAAAGCCTAGAATTTGTAGATTATCCTTCAATAGAAAAGAAATTTAAAAACGGAATGCATCCCACAGAGGACTGTTGCTGAACTGCTTCAAAGCAACTCCTTTGAAAAGGTAGATCAGAGTCGAGATAATTTCTTTTCTTCAAATATTATGCAACCCAAAGCATAGTTCAAGTCCTGGTCTAAAATGCTGGCTACTAAAGAAAATACTTCGTATGTTGCTCACAAACAAAATTTGTCTTTTGGTACACACAGCACAGATAAACTTAAGAATTATGCAGGCTTTCTGAAAAGATGAGAAGTTAACCCAGGATTTATTTTGACCTGTGTTTTTAAGTCTTTTGCTGTCCTGAACTTTTAGCTTATTGTTTGAATTTTCAGTTCTTAGCTTTTTTTACATTCAGTGAGTTAAAGGATATACTAAATGATACTGACATAAAATACAGTGCAGATCAGTTTAAGACCTTCAATTAAGAGGTACTAAATGACAAGACGTACAAATGAAGTAGTCTATGCACTGAATGCAGCAAGGAAACTTAAACTTGTTTTTCCATTACCAATGATGAAACATTTAAAAATAAATACGTTTTGATAAATGGATTTTAAATTATAATTTAATATGTGTTTTATAATCTGGATGTAATTATTACTTAATATTAAGTTAAACTTAGACTATAACCTATATAAAGTAAAATAAGTTATATAGGAAGAATAAGATCCAGACAGCTTATTCCTTAACACTTTGGTGTAAAATCTGTACTTGCAGTCAGCAGCTGCTCTATGCTATGTGGAAACTGAAATTGGTCCTCAGCTGTTTCCACTCTAGGTATTCAGCTTCATGGCAGCTTAAAGCGATGTAAGTCTGGGCTGCACTGGTCCCATGTCCTGCTCCCTCTGATCTCTGGCACCTCCGTGATGTGTTCTGGGTTGGTTCAGGGAAGTGGTCTGACTGAAAACAGTTCACCTCTGCTAGTGCAGGTGAGTCTAAGAAGGAATTCCTCTCTGATGCTGAAAAAGAGTGGTCTGTCTTTAGGCACTGTAAGAGTAACATAGGCAGCAGACTGTTCAGGTGGTGCATGGAAGTCGCATCATATCCCACTAAAACCTGGAAAAATGGAGTAATGTTTTACGCTTGCTAGATCCACATTTGGGTACCTTGACTGCCTTTGGGTAGCCTTGTAACTGGTCCCCTTTAGTCGGGACTGTTCAGGAATTTCAAGAGACTAATTTTCCATATGAGAAAAGATATGAAGTGGTCCCATAATGCTGTTCGCTGGTGTTACTCATAAAGCTCTAATGGTCTGGACTGGTAACTGCTAAATCATTGTAGCTCTGTCATCTTTACTGATAGATTTTCTATTAATGTGACAGTTAAGTGGCACATTAAATATTATAGCCATTATTTCATCTTCTTTTTAAAATATAGTCTAGCTTATTAAGTGTAATTTGACTTCAGCTATACTTGTGTAACACATTATGCCAATATAAATGGCTCTACTGCAGGTGAAACTGAACTCTTAGTGAGGTCAAGATGTATAAAGTTTAGCTAGCTGTCAATTTTTATGAATCTGTTCTGAAATACTTATGCCCACAGAAAGGCAGCCCTTCAACAGAGAACAGAATTTACAGCTTTTAAAAAACTGTAACCGGAATATGGCAATGATATCCTTAATATTGGAAACTTAAGAATCTGAAAATTAAAATGTGGTAGGTTTGCAAAGGTAGGAACAAAATAGTGTTGCTGTTAAGAAACCAAATAAATGTAATAGAACTCTTATCCTTAGAAATAATAACAAACCCCACAAGAATAACAGTGATAAAAGAACATTCATATCGCGTCTCACATTCAGGAGTGGGATGCAGCTTCTGTGGAGGACACAGGATAGTTGTTATCACAAATGCTACTTAATTTATAAGTAGAAGATAGTGAGTATGACTGTAACCCATCAAATCCTGTGTAGTTAGGCATTACAACAATCTGATATTCTTGTCCTCTTTTATTGATGTCATCACAGTAACTCTTAAGTGTGTGTAAGTGCACCAAGAGCTTATGCCTCACAATGCAATTAGGAGGTGGATAAATAGTAACAGTCTTGAAATCCCCATTTGGGCTGGGAACAGCTCAGTATTGATCACAAAATGGCTTGGGAATGACCAGACTGAAAAATTAGAGAATGGGCTAATGTAAAACTTCTGAAACAGGCTGATTTTGTATGTTTGGTTGTGATTAAAAAAAATCAAATAAAACCACACCTCTGTTCCTAAAAGGAAGATTAAATGAAATGACCCCAGAAAGAGATTACTTTGATGAAAATGATTTTCTAAAATGAATGCCATAACTAAAATTTAAAAAGCTTTACCTATAGGTACTTATTTCTCTGAGATACCAAGTATACTTTTTGTGAAATGGCATTTCGCTTGAATCAGTTATTGCATTTTGAGGTCAGGCTGCTTTTACATTGTCATCACCTCTAAAACATAATGTGATATACAGACAGTCATAAATTGCCTCTTGTAACATGAGAAATAAAAATGTAATGGATTCGCATTGGATTATAAATGGCAGTGGTAGGAAGACCTTCATAATTTTGTGGCTTTATCACATATGAATTATAGGCATGATCTCTCACTAGCAGGATGCATATAAATATCTATAATCATTGTGCATTCATTTATGTATTCTCCATTATGCTTGTAATGTGTCTAAGGGTGAAAAATACGGCCATGTGGATGATAGCAGAGTTCAGCAGAAAAATATTTCTGACGTTTGTGCCACTGTGATTTGTGCCAGAAGGAGAAGCCTTTCAATAGCATCTCCATACCCTCTTTGGAGGGTTACCCTGACCTGAGAAGAGGGACTGTGGGCATGGTTGGAAACACTGCCTGCTCCTCACAGGTAGAAACGTAGGCGTGAAGACTAATGAGCAGGCAGCAGTTATTGATTTACTGGCCCCGCCACTTCCAGCTCTCAGCTTAAGGATGTTTAAAGAACATGGTGAAAGCTCCCGTCCCTTTGGCTTTTCCATTCAGGTTTTCATGACTCTTATGTAGAAACAAGTGATTATTGTTCAGTCTGAAAAGTGATAAATTGTGAAAATGAAAAAATCTACGAAGCTGAACCAAGTCCACGACTGCTATTGAAAGCCTGGTTTGTAGTTAATCTCTTTGCTGGGTGCTGATGCCCAGTAAGCACTAAATAGGAGTTTGTTAGTGCTCACGCTGTCCTTGTGGTCAGCTCAGGGCTGATGCAGCGTTTCAGTGAAACTGGAGACCAGATACGCAGTGTTTATAAGCTTGTCGCTGTTTTGAAAAATGTTACCCGTTGTAATTCAAACAAGGCAGTGTCCCTGTGGCTGTCGGCACTAACAAAGAACACCAAAATGTTACGAAGCTGGAGTTGCTGTACCCAATAATTTTGACACGTCCCGTTGCTTCTTTTATAACCTCATCTAGGGAAAATTTGCTTGCCACACCTGTGCTTCCTGCACATGGTATGACCGCAGCGATTCCTGCCATGTATGTTATAACTGCTGATTAAAATACTGGATACTTCTCTTTCCTTTTTCCCCTCTTTTTTGTGCATATATCTCATTATCATCACCTTTGTATATTTTAGCTATTTTACCTCGAGAGAACAACACTAAACTAATAGCTATTAAAACTAATTTCTTAAAAGTGCCCCACCTAACAGAAATATCACACCCCAAATGAAGGCAGGAGATGGTGTTCGCTCATCGATGCCAGTGGTGATGGCTTTCCTGGGGTCTTCCTCACTGTGGCGGCAGATCCAGTTTCCCCCATGCTGGCTTATGAGTTCTGACAGTTCTTTCTGCCCCAAATGAACAAAACCTTTTCTGCGTGCTGACAAGATGAGTTTCTGGGTCCAACACCACAGTTGTCCACAGGAACACGCCATTTTCGGTTTGTTTCCTGTTCTTGTTTAATGAACTTCTATGATTCTATGATAATGAACTTCCCTTTACAGTTCTGCGATGGCTTCAGTGTTTTTGGTAACATTGAGATATCTGGGTGAAATGACAGTGCAGACTGTTGTATTTCCCGTCCATTAAAGGTTCATTCTGATATGAAAATCTGGAATTAATCTAGTTATAAGTACAAGGAAATTTTCTTATTGTGCTTAAAAGAGCCATAGAACAAAATGGTGTACAGTGGACACTGCTGGTTTGGAAACTTAAAAAACCTGGGACAAGAAAATACTGCCCTCTCAAAAAGGGGCTCCTGTTTTGTTCCAAGTTCTTTGTTAAATTTCCACTGTCTGAGGATTTATTTTAATGCAGTTACCTGTGGAGTTATTTAAAAGCACTTTCTGTTGCAAGTCTCTTCAAAAGGATTCAGCGAGTGCTACACTTAATTATTTCAAAGAATGAAAATGACCTTTAATATGTTCTCCTGCATTAACCTTCTTCCCTGTAGTAAATAAGATGGTGCAAAGTATAATTTTCATGTGCTGGACATTGCATTAAGCAAATAGATAAATGAATATTTCTACAAGTTTTACTATATAAGCGTATTACAGCAGGTTGCCACTTTAGTAATCTGGATAATGTTTTTTCCTTACTTTGTGCATATTACTGGCAATTGTTTGGATCACATAAGCTGTATGTCCTTTGCAACTAAGACAGGCAAACATTTATTGCTCCTATTTACAATGAAATTATTGTCAGGGTTTGATGGGAGGGATAACATCCTGCCATGACTTGGTCGTCACTCTCTGAATTTTTTTTTTTTTTTAAAGAAATACGCTGCTGTTAGTTTGACTCTTTGAGGAAAACATGGTTTTTTATGTAAGAGATCAAGTATAATCTTGGTTTTAGAGAAAGACATATAAAGGGTTTTTTAAACTGAGCCTATGGGTCCCCAAGCTTTCTCCAAAACCAACTCCGTCTCAACAACCTCTCCGTTCGAATTTTCAACTAATACAGATTCTGCTGCTTCCTAAGTGCTGTTTCCACAGACTCTGACATTTCTGTGCTTCTCTACAGTTGAGAGGGATGTCTGAGTACATGCTAACAAGACCAGACTTTTGTTTCTGCGTGATGGCGAGTATGCGCTCATTAGGTAGCACAGTTGTGTGAGCCCGAAGGCCAAACATTCAGGGACTGTAGAGCAGTGTGGTTCCTTGAAGTGACACATTTAACTCAACTCATTTAGCAATTTTAATTCATGTCGTTACTTAGACCTTCTTAAATAGTGTAGAAATGCTTTAATGGCTCATCTTTTTTCCTGGAATGATTGTTGTTTAAATTATACCTAAGACCAGAAGACAGGCTTTGGAAAGCTGTCCTCTCTACCTGTGACTGGGGATTTGTGGGCACAAAAGACGAAGCACATAGCCAGCTTCTGCACCCGCTGAGTGCGTGCCGGCACGACATCTTTGTCTGCTCCCTCGCACTACCCTATTTACTGGAACTGCACTGACTGACTGCATGCAGCGATCTGGGTTATGCGAGGTTGAGGGGTGAGCAGTTGAGTGCAGGGATTAAGTAATTGCATGTGCAGTTTTGAGCATAAAAGCTAGAAGCTGTGGGTAAAACTGGCTGGAAATATGATCATTAGTAACTCATACAGTTAATAAACTATATAGATATGCAGTCATCCAGCCATCTGTCTGGCTGCATGTACAAAGTCCTCCCCAAAGTGTATGATACAATACTCTCAAAATCTGTGTCATTAAGGATACTGCAATATTTGTAAAGCCATTCCATTTTATATTCAATGCCTTCTTAAATAAGACCAATTAACTCTATGGCTAATATAATGAGAAATCATTCTGTGATAGTCAAACTGAACCAAACCTACTGTTTCTTGAACTCAGCAGAAACGTGTTCCCATACAGGCTGCTGTTCCAGCATAGCTGCTCGTGGTCTGAAACATTGCTTCAAAGATGAGGAACTGTTTCCTCTAGAAGTTTTGGTGACATTTTAAAGTAGGTTGAGGAAGGCAGAACTTGAGCCCCTAGTTCCTCCTCTTAGGGATCATTTATGTAAATCACTTCCTCAACCTGGGGAAACACTGGTAGCTCTCAGTAAGGGTCAGTTAAACTGTAATGAGTGAATGCAGGCAAGTGTGTGTGCATGGTAATTTTGTATAAGCACAGTTGCTGGTATTTTAAGTCATGATTTTAAATGCATGCAAATCCATCTAATGCATTAAATTGATAGTTTTTTGGAGTCTGAATTTCAGAAATAAATCTGTCATGGAAATTAAATGGTATTCAGAGACAGTTTTCCTCTACTGTAGCTATAACTTAAGATTTTTTTTTTTTAAACTATCATTGTTATTCTCCTGTTAGCTTAAAAAAAAAAAAAAATCAAGTACCCTAAAAGTAAACTAAACATCCATATAAAGTAATTACTTTCTGAAACCTCTGTTAAATGTTATAAAGTTAAAAGTTGAGAAATAAAGCTGTAAGTGCAATGAACCTGATTGCACCATTATGTGGTCTTTGCCAATTTAAATGCTGAGGATTTGCTGTCTACCTTGCATTTTTGAGTTGAAAGATTTACTTCCTTCCTTTTCCTTCTAACTTTCTCGAAAGTTCATAATTTCTGTTCCTAACTTTAAAACTTTGCTGTTTCTTTTTTGCACGCCCAAAAAATAAGGCATAGCTTTCAGCTGATCAGAATACTGAAGGAAAATTAGACATAATAAGAAATTGGACTTAATAAGCATAAGTTTATGAGTCTTGAAGAGTTTTTGGACAAATTGTCTGCCAGAATTTCATAGCTAGCTGCTAAAAGTATCTGGAAAAAAGCTAACATTTCCATGTAAGCGATTAGATTACCAATTTGAAATACTATTTCAGCATCTTTCATAGTAGCCTTGCAATGTCTCAGGTTGCACATATTGCAAGTAAGTTATCAAAAATTGAGCAAAAGTATTGTTGTGCAGAAACCTCATTGGACATGGGATGTGGAGGCCTGTTGTACTTCAGTAGTTTGTATTTTATTTCTTAAAAGATCTAACCTGGTTTAACTGAACTTGGTCTCTTAAGTTTATCTTGGTCTCTTTAAGCACTCCAGGAATGTCGGGATGGTATTCTGCCTGCACATAAAATATCTGGAGTTGATCTAGTTTCCCCACTATAAGGAATATCTTCAGGTTGTTCTGCCTAATAACCTTGAACAAAAGTATAGCAATGTAGTATGATACTACTTAGTGTTCTCATTAGAACCTCTTACTCTTCTTTATTCTCCAGGCAGTGTTGAAAAGTTAGCATACCACCAACATGCTCTGTGTGCTTTTAAAAAAAATCACAGCTTTATTTTGAAAGAAGGAAGCACGGACAATTTTCCTCGACTTTGCCTCAGGCCTTTTCCCAATCAGAAAAGTGAGATGGGGTAAGGACTTAATCTGTGTGCTAAATCAAAAGTAGTTTGCACCTAGAAGTCAAGCAATGGGAGAAACAAAGCATCTGTCAGTAATTCAGAATAATGGAGCCACTGAAAATCATCAGAGCAGGATGAGCAGGAGGAATGGCCTTGTTTTCCTAAGCTACTCACTGGGAAAGACTTAAAGCTGTGATTGATGAGATGCCTTAGAAATGCTAACGGCATCAGTCAGCTGGCATTTTGTTACTGCTGCAAGCAATTGCTAAGACAGCTCAGGACTATACCCCAGGGAGGCTGACACTTGGTGGAAGCATGCTTTCTTCCTGCATAATTCAACCATGGTTTTGGTGGTTTCATTTTAGTACCTTGAAAATACATGCTTCGTGCTTCACCCAGTCAACGCTCATGTTGGTAAGAATGGCATAAGACAGCAGGAGTGAAAAAAGAGTCCAGACATATGGCACTCCTTGGAAAAAGGAAACCTTAAGCTGCCCTCTTAGTTTCATTTAGCAGAGAGTTCCTTAAAGAACAGTCCAGAATGTGACAGAATGAAGTAAAGTAACAGCCGAGACCCGATCTGCTCATCTGCAGAGGGAATTTAATTACACTTTTGTTTTGCTTATGTAATTTCCTTCTTCCTCCCCTCCTGTCAGGCTCTGTTCTTGTCAAGGGATATCTGACAAGGAAAAGATGTGAATAGGATGCAGCTGAAAGCTTTTGAGCTCTTGGGACTTAGGTAGGGAATGCAGACTCTGATCCAAAGCCTCCTCATCTCCTTGCTGCCAGGTTTCTCTCCAAGGAGAGGGGTGAGGGAGGATGGCCAGGAAGGCAGCTCTGGGGCACAGGACCAGGGCAGAGGCAGCTGGGTGGGCCTGACCCTGGTTCCGCTGGAGAGGGGGTCTCGCGCTCCCCTGCGTGCTCAAAGAGAAAAGCAGTCAGCCTGGTGCAGCAAGGCTGGGAGGCAGGTAAGCTTCATCTACCTTTAAGATTCTCTGCATAAGAAAAAGAAATCCTGCTTATTCTGCCACCCTTGCCTGGTGGCGAAGGTGGCCGCAGCTCCCGACAGTAGAGACATCCATTTGGGGCTCAGCTGCTGAGATCCAGCCTACACCCTGAGGAGAAAGAGGCCATCAAAAGCTGCCCTCATCTTGGATTGCAGGCTTACCAGAGGATTGCACCAGCTAAACTAACTACATAATGTAATAACTGTTTTAATCAGCTTTCTAATTATGTTTAAACATTTTTCCCCTATTCCTAAAGTAATGAAGATGTCTCTACAGCACAACGTGTGCTAAGGCTAGGGAGAGGACGTGCTCTTTGGAGACACATTCTGCCGCTCGCTTACCCCAAAACTCATTTGCTTTTCCTTCCCTTTCAAACAAGCCCTTTCTCTAGGTGGTTTGTGTCCAAACATAACCTTTGCTCCTCACCTACCTAGAGCCAAATCACTACTTGGGTAGTCTTGATTTTCCTAGTGCAGGCCCTCAGCTCACCTGCAAAGCGTGATGCACAGTCTCCAACTCTGTTCCGTAACAGTCTGCGCTCCTCGCATCATCCACGCTGTTTTCCTGGCTCCTCAACAATCTGTCTGTATTTTACTGTCTTTCTGGCTTTCCACCGAGACTGCTCTTCATCAAGTGAGTGCTTGTTTCCCCAGTATATTGCTTCCTCATCAATTCATCTGTGTTTATTTTTGTGCTGCTTATAGCCAAAACTTCTTTTTTGGCTTTTCATTCCTTTCCCTGTTGATTTCTCTTTTTTCCCTAGCCAGTCCCAGCTATCTCCGATGCCTGATCTATCCTGCTGTCCCTGATTATTTGGCACTTATCTTTTCTAATTTTAAACTTATCCTTCATGCCCCCTAGATAAGCTAGAATAAGCAGGCAAAAAGAGCACAGAGGAGAAACTTTTTCCATGAAATGTCTTGGCTCTACCATATTCTAAGGAAACATACTCAATGGACGTGAACTTTACTTGTGAAGTTATGTCAAAATCAGGCAGGTTATCACGAAAACTAAAGTTGTTTATATTTTTACCCCCTTGCTCGACAGCACTGGGACCCTCCCGCTCTTAACGGAAAAAAAGCTTGTAAAAATTTGCAGTTAACCTGGGCAAAATTAGCTTGTTCTTCCTTTAGGGGCCTTCTCAGAAATGACAGAAGTGTTGTGGTTGAAATGCTCACAGAAATGCTCCCTTTGTTTGGAAGTGCCCTAACTGGTTAGGATTTGACAAGTTTCCAACTGAAGATGGAGTTCTGCCGTCGCGAGTGTCGGGCAACCGCAGCGATAGCCTCTGCGCTGGCTGCGACTGCAGGACTTCCCACGGGGTTATGATTTGCTTGTGCTTCCATCCCTTCTGTGGTTGAGCGGAGCTGCTTTGCTGTGTTCATCTTTCAGGTCTGCCAGCTAGATATGTTTTTGTATACCATCCAGGCACTATTATTCTGCAATGTATTTAAATTCAGTAGCACCAAGAATCATAAAGGAAATCTGTTGATAGATTTGTTAATTGTTGGTACATAATGGTATCGTTAGGAGAACAGCACCTGGCCAGGCTGGTATGTGCTGCCAGTTGGCACTACGGAGATACAGCAGGCATTACAGAGAGTTTTTGTCCTGACTTTAAGGTATCACATACGTTTTCACTGTGCAATGTGCATAACGACAATATCCAGCAGGAAGAGGCTCTCTGCAGCATTTGAAGGGCAAACAAAGGGGAAGGAGCCTTGATTAGTGAGCCTTGTTTGTATTACACAGGGATCAAAGGAGATAAAACACAGTCTATTGCACTGTTTGTAAAATAAAGATTCCAATTACAGAAGGTGGTGCTGCATCTGTGCCTCCCTGACAGCTGTGAGGAGAATGAAAACAGCAGCTCTCACTGCATTAAGTTATTAATAATAAATTCTTCCTTGGAAATCTGCAAGCTTAGGTGTTGCACATACTGGCACAAAAGACTGGTTTGGGTTAAGGCTGAAATTTTCAGAAGTGCCCCTTTCCCTCTTCTGATTTTCAAAGGACAGTGGTATTCAGGAGCCCAAGGGTCT
The DNA here is from genome assembly GCF_030463565.1 of Pelecanus crispus. NCBI lineage: Eukaryota > Metazoa > Chordata > Aves > Pelecaniformes > Pelecanidae > Pelecanus > Pelecanus crispus. Next base: position 38,554,400 of record NC_134650.1, read on the forward strand.
GTCTACAGTGATGGGTGCAGAGAACGAAAACTAGTTCAGGGATGGACTGTAACTTTAGCTACAGGTGGGGAATAGGTATGAAACCCTCCTTAGCCACTGTGGGCTTGTTTGCTCTTGCATCGGGACACGCAGGGAATAGGTAAGGCAGCTCAGCGCAGCCAGTGTGGCAGCAGAGTTACTGCATGACAGCTGGGGCTAATGCCATGTGACGGGAGCTTGCTCTCGACCCCCGGGCGCTCAATAGCACGGCCGTGGCCGTGCGCCGTTGTTGCCTTGCCGTGCGCCGTTGTTGCCTTGCCGTGCGCCGTTGTTGCCTTGCGTGACTTCCTGAACAAAGGGAAAGTGGGGCAGAATTGTTGCTTTGAAGAAGAACATCCGAGGCACGGTGTTTCTGAGGATTGCTCTGGGAAACGTGCTGCATCTAAAAGGAAGATATTTCTTCAGCTCGGATGGAGGCTAACTGGAGGCATCTGAGATGCTCGCTGGTGTCCGCGGGATCGGGGGCCCGCTGCCCCGGCCTTGCAGCCTGCTTGCCCCAGGGCAGCCGGGAGCGCGAGCTGAGCCTGTGAACTGCCCCCTCCGAGGTGCGAGGGGGGCCAGCAAGCCCTGGTCCCGCGCTAGGTGGGACCCAGGGACCCAAACTGCAGCCTGCTGCCGAACTGTGCTCCTTGCTAGTGCGAGGCTGCCTGCTGATGAATGCCCTCCCGCTGCTAATTTCTGCAAAAAGCAACATGCTCTAACAATGTATTACATGCACTGCTGAAAGTGTAACAAAGATTTGGATGGATGCTGTGTGCTGTATGGAGAACAGCTTTTTAATTTTACTACATGGTGCTAGGCCAGCCCAGCAGAACTTGCCTGTCTTTGAGAAATGCTTTTATTAGTTGGCTGTGATATGTTGGCAAATTAGGCCACGCCAAATGTGCTTGCAGCCTCCTGCTGTGAGGATGCTTCACGGATTCTTCTGCATACCTTAGAGGTGTTTGCACATTATACGGTATTTGCAGTCTATTTGTCCTAGCTTTGATCATGTCCTTGCTGACTGTCTTCTAGTTGCATGCCTTTCCCTCTATCAGCATTGATCCTTTTTATAGTATTTTGTAACAACTTGGGTATAAATTGTCTTGCAGTTCTCTAATTAGTATTCCTTTCTTACACTACTAAGGCAAATCCTGGGTCTGTTATACCAGCTCATAGTGTGGCTCAACATACACTACTTAATACATGTAGTAGGAGTATGTAGTCCATAATATGTAGTGCTTGTTAAAATTGGCATTTTATACATGGTTATAGGTAGTATAGTAATACAATAAAAGCGATATCCGGAAGGTATATTTTTGATGCCTCAGATTTCAGTCATACAAATTGAATTTGCTTATCCATCGCAGCAGGGGATAGAATTAGACTTGACGATAAACTTCAAACACAGGGAAAACCTGAATTTTAGGATGCGTGTATTACCCCAGCAGGACATAATCCATCGGCATGTGAGGGGTTTGCTCTGATGCCGCAACGCAGGTATGCTTCTGCCTGCAGCTCCGTCACGAGCCTGAGTCTCTGCGTTTTCGGGCGTACCTTGTGTCTAGGCTGAGTGTATGGGAGCAGGATTGGCTCCTGCGCCTGCTGGCGGGGACAGAGTAGCCGTATGGTGTGCTTGCCAGAGATTTACAATGAATATACCAAATATCTTTCCTCAAGCTGTGCTAGGAGACTGTGTGTGTTTAGACACATGCTGGATAACAGTACACCATCCCATGTATGCTTCCAAGTTCTGTAAAATATCCCCTCAGCTTTCATTTCTTTTCCTGGAGAAGTTACCAGATGCTTCATTATTGTTTTGCAAAACAAGCTGCGTATTACCCATATGTTTTCCCCCTTGTTTTTCAGGAGGCAAACTAAACGTTGGTGCCCATTTCAAATATTCATTAAATGTTTTAGATAGGTTGGAAGTGAAGAGCAAGAGCTTTTCACAGCACAGAGCAGACAGAAAATCTGTTCAACGTGCAGCCGGGCTGGTTGCACGGTGCCTGGTGATGGGGGCTGCAGGGGCCTCCCTGCCACTGCAGGCTGGAGTTGAAAGCTCCTGGGTGGCACAGACTTGATAGGAAAGGATTAATAATCTTCATACAGTTGCAAGAAAGGGAATATTTCAGGGCATTAGCCAAACCTCCTGGTGAGAGGTGGTAAGAGGTTTTTGATCCTTTAATCTCCTTTTTGAAGAAAAGGAGATAGGTTTCTTCCTCCAAGTCTAGGAGGGGTTATCAGCAGACGCTGAGGTGGTGCAGCAACGAGAGAGAGATTGGGGCAGGCTGCACGTCTTATTTAACGCCAGGCAAAGGAAAGGAGCGGGGCTGTTCTCTGGGGCTGCTGGAGCGGAGGGTGGCTGGGGTGAATGAGGCTTAATTACAGGTCTTTGTTTTATATTCTGCCACTTGACAAAGTCTCCATTAAGGGCATAAAGCTGTAGCTATATACGCGTCCTGTAAAAATGTGAATTCTGGGACAAATGCTCCCTTGTTGTCATTAACTCAGTGCAGCTATTCAGGTGAGTTTAGGTCTATGCAGAAAATGAAGACATGACTGAAAGTGAATTATTTAGAAATTAAGTACATATCCCAGAGTAAATATTAGTCAGAACCAGGGGATAGATTCCTGTGAATAGTGCCTTACTTCCCAAGTACTCCCTTTGATGCTAATGCAGCTGCGCTGATACTTAGCGATTTGGAAGAATTTAGATGGAAACTGGCAGATATCCATGTTTTGCTTTGTTGAATTTTCAGGAAGAAACTACTGTTTCAAAGTTTGTGATAAATATTTTGCTGTGTAAAACTCAGCCGAACGATGCATAATTCAACATATTTCCCCCTCTTCAAATTCCTCAGTAATTTCTACTCTATTACGTCTTGATTTTGTAAATGGCTTTTTGTTAAACTGCTTTGGGGAAGGGGGACAACTTTGCCATTTTTTCGTGAATCTTTTTGCACCTCTTCATCTAATACAATGCTATAATAAAAAGTTTGCCTAGCAACCAATGGATGCACTAACTATCATTGAAAAACTTACTAATGTCACTTATTGACACAACCTCAACAATTCAGCTGTCAAACGGTTGATGCTTCAGCCGTTGACAAGTGCAAGAGATTATTAATAGTGTAATTTCTGATGTGTTTCATGTCAGAGTGGAAATACCAATTGCTTAAGAGCTAAATTTTGGCTGCTCTGAGATCAGCTGAAGGGACCAGAAGGAAACCAGAGACCATAGGTTGACCATAGGTACTTAATGTGCTTGCTTTACTGTCAAGTGAGAGAAGGGCTCACCCAGCGTGGGATTTCTTTGGAGAAGAAAAAGTGGTTCTGTGAGAAAGCTGGAGGCTTTCCTGGTACCTCACAGGGGTTTATAGCTGTGACTTGGCCTTAGCTGGAAGGGGAAAGGTCTGTGATCTGGTGGCTTCTCTGCCTTCGGAAGGCCACAGACATTTCTGCTTGCAGCACAATTTAGAAAGGAATGACCTTTCTGCAGAATACTTGAGTAACTTCCCGAGTGATGCTCCATGACTTTGGCTCCAGCTGTCTGTGCTATTTGACTGTAAGTGTGATAGATTTTTATTTATTTATTTATTTATTTATTTTAACTGTGTCCTGATTGTTACATACTGCTTTGTAAATGGAAGCACAATCATCTTTATAAAGTCACCCATACTTTGCTTTCACGCAGTCCTCAGTGTCTCCCGCGTCGAAAGGTACGCTGCAATGCCTCATGTTGTCGCTCGGTAGCGACTGCTGGCTTTCCGTTGGCAGTAATTGCTGTAGTTAGCAGCATGCATTTGTGACCTCCCTCCAATATCTGGCATAATAATGCTTCTGTTCCAGTTTGGCCCTGTGACACAAATGAGATAGGAATATGAAAATGAGGAACCATGCTCTGACACTGAATTATTGTAGAAGCTGTGAGCAGGAGCTGTGACCGGAATACAGCTATGAGGATTAGTCCCCGTCTCTCAGAGGCAGCCTGCACGCTGCCTGCTCTGGGGGGGGTAATAAAGCGCACATTAAAGCTGATGAAAATTCTGACTGCCGAGTGCTCAAACTGAAGGGCTCTGCTCTGCCTTTCCTACCACGGGGGAGTTTTGCAATCTAAGGCCATGATATATGATCTGAATGTTTTATTGTGGTTTTACTCAGCCAGTGGCCGCCCTGCGCTCTTACTCGGTCTGGTTACTTGTGCTTTTGGCATGCACAGCCCCTGTGAGCAGCTGTGAGTTAACCATGGCCAGCCGGGATGGAAAAAAACCAGGAACGTTTGCCTTCTAATGCATTTGTGTGTGAGTTAAGGGTGCTCAGAACTGGATGGCCTCAGCAGACCCAAGTCAGTCATCCCCCGATTTTGTGTCTGTTCTACTTCTATAGCATAACGCTAATCATGCATGACTTTGACTGTTAAGTATAAAAATAGAGGTTTGTAGTGCCTATGCTGTGCAGGTCTGCAAGGGAAGTTGCACACATGCCAGGACAGTGCACACGCAGTAAATCTCTGCCCTGCATTGCATATAAAATGAGCTATTTAATTACAAGCTACTAAGAGTTTACAAGCAAGGGAATCTGATTCATGCACATCATAACTTGCATGAAAATAATGCCTGTACTTCAACAGATGAGCACATAAATGAAAATGTTAAAAATAAAATACTTTATTTCATCCTTAATTTGTGGTGGTTTAAGGCAATAACTGTCATAGACAAATTAATATGCTTTATTAGGAAATCAACATGTTGGAGATGTAGCCTAATCTGTTATGCAGGGGAATCATGCCAGCATGTAATGACAATACATAACGTATACAATTCCTATTGACTTTCTACTCTTTAGCACCTTGAATGAATAGTAGCTTCTGAACTGGTAAGTGGAGTAGTCTTGCAAAACTCCTGAAGTCTTTGCAGCTAAGAGGAGGCAGTTTGGAAAGCATGTAATTGCTAAAGAATCATTAATAACACATTTTAGCTGAACAGGAAAATACTGCAGGGATGCTAATCATTAAGTATGTTGAAAGTGTTATTTACATACCTACTTTTCAATTTGGTCAGCATGTATACAGACACCTCTTAGTACAAGTTAGGGGATACCAGTTCTTCTCAATTATCCACAGCTTGTTAGACCTTTAAACACTGCACAATAAACACAAGAAGCTCCATTTCACAAATACCTAAATGTGCAATTGTCAATTAATGCTACAGTCTTGGCGTTGTAGTTCATTAATGCTCTTCTGTATAATGCTGTGGCACGATACTTTAGGGTCTTGTCTTGCATGTGTATTTAAAAAAAAATGCTACTACTTACTGCTATTCTGCACAGCTGAACCAGCTTTCTTAACCAAAGGTGGAGAAAATTGATTAGAACAGCTAGACTGTGGTTAAAAGAAATAGTTATAAGTTCCCTGTTAATTGATGATGTATTCTGTATAGCAGTGATGTATTCTGATTTTTTTTTTTTTTCCCCCCCTGTATTTAAAGTGACTGGCAACAGGCCAAAGGTACTGAGGCTATAGGGTGCAGTCTTGCAGTCTGTTTTGAAAACAGCAAACAGGATTTTAGCTAGCTTTTACAAAAAAAAAAATGGATCCATAGCTCCAGCTATGAGTGATACTAATACTTACCTCTACTCATTTAATACACTAAAAGCTATTTAGAAGTGTTGGCTTGATTTGATCATTGGCATTCTGCAGGAGGGATAGGTGGGTGATAAAAAGCAAAGCAGTCAGCAGTAACCTCCTCTGGAGGTGTTTATTAGCCCTTTCTTAAAGGGGGAGACCGTCATTCACTGTGGTGAGGCTTATTATACTTGTGGTTTACTCTTTGATAAATATGGGTCTGTAAGCTTTGTCTGGCAGGGTCTGGAGTGTCTTCTGTAAAGTAGCTGTTGGAAAGTGACCCAAGAACCGAATTTTCCCACGAGGCTAGAGGCCATCCTAAATACTTATTTGGTGCATGTGTGTACAGAAATATGGGTGAAAAGGCAACACTGTCTACCATTTGGATGGTAAATGTCTCATTTCCCACCTGCTGTGTGCTGTCGTTGCTTGACATCTAAAAGGTAGTCACGTCCCTTCATCACCTGAATGCCTAGGTTATACTGTACAACAATTTGTGCTTTTTCTCATTTGGCAGTATCAGTGGGTTTTGTATAGTCATTCTTCCTTTTCTTTGAAACTGAGTGACCTTAGATGGTGTTTCATAGCAGTCGTGATGCTTCCCCTGTTAGCCACGTATTTTAGTAGATGAAAACCCCTGTGTGACTGCTGGTGATGTGGGGTTGTCGTAGCTCAGAAGGTGCTGAACTGCCACAGCCCGGGGCTGGCCATGCTAGGTCACGCGTGACCGGATTGGTCCTCCACAGGGCAAAGATTTACTTTGCACTCTAAATAAATGGTGACAGCACTGGTGAGTGGACATACCTCAAATGTCTTCTCCTTTCCCTCTCTGCCTAGGAGTACAGAGGAGCATAAACTGCCCCAGGGAAGAGAGTATAGGAACTAACCTCACAGAAGAAAATCCTCCTTTCTCTCTGATTTTCAGTGGAAGGAAATATATATATTTCAGAAGGAAATACAGCAGAGTCTCATCTTTTTGTGTGGCCAACTCTGGCTGCTGCAGTGTTTTGCAGCTCTCCTTGATCAAGAAAGAGTGCAAGACAGCCATCTGGTCCCTGCCCATCAGCATTCACAGTCCTCCCAGCAATTTGCATTCTTATTTTTCTGTGGAATTAGTGCTGTTTCCAAGACACAGGGGAGTCTAGAGAGACTTGTGAAGAGACCATTTTATTCCTTGTGATGCCATTTATTAGGGAGATAATTAAAAATTCACCATAAATGTGCTTTAATTAATATATCAAGATGAGAATGTAAAGCCCTTAGGGTGAAAGAAGAAACTTCACCTTTAAATATAAAATGTACCATACTTGCTTTAAAGTAGACCTTTGAGAATGGCAATTTTACTTATCTCAGCTTTTTAGAAAAGTTGAAATCTCTTTGTAACAGGTAGATAATGACTTCAGTTGCTTTTTTTTTGTAGGTAAGGAAATAACAGCACGTATTGAAGCGGAATACTGGTATTTTCATAGCTGGGAAATTATCTGTTTTACACTTTCGGTAGATAAATTATCTGAATAATTGTAGAAGAAATTCAGACTTCATGTATAATATAAAACACCGAAGAGAGCTTTTAAGGAGAAGAATGCTTTTCAAACTTTATTTTCTAGAGGTTGAAGAAAAGGGAAAATACTTAAATTGGGTACCTTATATATAACAGGCCATATTATTCAGAAAAACACAATAGCATTATAAATTAATTCCGGGGCTTATTTCTCTGGAGATCTCACTTAGTATCTCAGCATTTAATGTGTGCCTTCTTAGATTGTCTGATGTGCTCTCTGGGTTTGCCTGAAACTGTAAAAACCTACCTCATAAATATTCACAGGAAACTGCTTGGGAAAACATGAACAAAACATGATACCTTTGCATCCCCTGATGCAGACAGCAAAACTTCGTTGGTTTCTGTGGATGCCCGAGATGAACCTCTGGGCAATAAACTGGGGCTGAGCCTGCCCTGGCCATGCCAGAGCACTCGGGTCTGGCTGTCCCACTTCTAGAACAGCTTTGGGCTATGTCTGATGTCCGGCTTGGTCTGATCCTGCTGTCTCCAGTGAACACAGACATACAAGTTCCTCCCAGAAATATGAGTGTAAGAGTAAATTTGCTTTCTCACTTGATTATACTCAACACTAGGTGGTGCCCTTAAAAAATGCAATAGAACTTCGTGCTTTATTTATATTTAAGATGCAAAGTAAATGGAAAATTGCTTATTGTCTGCCCCCCCCCCCCCCCCCCCCAGCATTCTGGTTGCAACTGGTAGAGCATATAGGAAAAATAATATAACTCAGAATGAAAGATAATGCAAGATACTATGAAAAGTTAGTTCATCCAACTGAACATCTGACTGCTGTATATCCCAAGGCTACTGAGACACTGTACACTGCTGAGATGATGCTAGCTCTGGAAGTTAAAGTTGCTTGAAGAGGTATTAACTCCATCTTCAAAGAGAGGAAGAAACTAGAGGAAGTGTTAGCTGTTCATGGAAGAGTTGTTATAGAAAACTTTTGAAAAACTGTACATAGAGAGGGGGAGAGAGGGGAAGGGATACAACTTTTTTGAAATACCATAGAATCATAGAATGCCAGGTTGGAAGGGACCTCAAGGATCATCTGGTCGAAACTTTCTTGGCAAAAGCACGGTCCAGACAAGATGGCCCAGCACCCTGTCCAGCCAAATCTTAAAAGTGTCCACTGTTGGTGAATCCACCACTTCCCCGGGGAGATTATTCCAATAGCTGATTGCTCTCATTGTGAAAAATTTTCCTCTTGTGTCCAGTTGGAATCTCCTCAGGAGTAACTTGTACTCATTACCCCTCATCTTTTCCATATGACTCCTTGTGAAAAGGGAGTCTCCATCTTCTTTGTAGCCACACTTGAAATACTGGAACATGGTGATAAGATCTCCCCTAAGCCTTCTTTTCTCAAGGCTGAACACAGCCGGTTCTCTCAGCCTTTCCTCTTATGGCAGGGTTCCCCATCCTTTGATCATCTTTGTGGCCCTTCTCTGGACCCTCTCCAGCCTGTCCACTCTTTTTTGTATAGTGGGGACCAAAACTGAACACAGTATTCTAGGTGTGGCCTGACAAGCCCTGAGTAGAGTGGGATAATGACTTCTTTATCTCTGCTGTGATGCCCTTGTTGATGCAAGCCAGTATCCTGTTGGCTTTCTTTGCTGTAGCAGCACACTGGTCGCTCATACTGAGCTGCTTGTCCACCAGGACTCCCAGGTCCCTTTCCACAGAGCTGCTCCCCAGCCAGGTAGATCCCAGACTGCTGGGATCTGTTTTCTCATTGCATTAACAGAAATATTTTAAGAATGTAGGAAAAAAAATCATACTGTATACAAGACAGAATGTTACAGTGTCCTTTTTTTTTTTTTTTTTTTTTTTTAAAGCCTAGGTGAAGCTGGTGGCTTGGGCTCTTCAGACTTGGTCCTGAACCAAAGGCAAAATGTAAAGTAGTACATGAATCATATAAGTCCTTTTGTTGTTTTCAGCAAGAAAAATAGTTCAAATGGTTCAGATTTTTAATTTTTTTTTTTTTTGAGACCAAAGCAGAGGTAGAACTGCATTACAAATTCTTACTCCTCAACCCTCGGTCTTGTCCCAAGCCTGCTGAGCACTGCCATGCTGCAGAGATAGCTGTAGTGACAAAGTCTGGGTTTTGACAGAAAGGGCTGTGCTCCGCCTTTGGGTGTGTGCAGGGCTCTGCACGTGCGTGGGCTGAGGGCACACGCAGGGCTGGGGTGCCCAGGCTGGGGCTGGATTCAGCGTTGCAGCAAGCCCCTGGCTTCAGCTGCTTGCAGCGAGATGGAAGTGAAGTAATGAGAGCAGCGAATCAGGCCCATAATGACTCTTCAGCCCGCAAAGTAAAATAATTACTTGGGAGTTTTGGTTGATTCGTTGTTTTTCCTGAAATTGTGAAGAGCAGAATATGTGCAGACAACGTTTCTGAAGCATGTGTTCTTTAACCACAAAAAAGCTGAGCCTGTCTGCTGCTGGGGAGGAAGGGGATCATGCTCATCAAATGGCCTTCCTTAAACTAACTGACATATTAAAATCAAAACAAACAAAAAAAATTTAAGCCTTGTATTCAATAGAAAGCAGTACAAGCTAAACATGGGTCACGAGCGGTGTTCCGGTCACGAGCGGTGTTCCCCAGGGCTCTGTTTTAGGGCCAGTCTTGTTCAATATCTTTATCAATGATCTGGATGAGGGGATCGAGTGCACCCTCAGTAAGTTTGCAGACGACACCAAATTGGGTGGGAGTGTCGATCTGCTCGAGGGTAGGATGGCCCTGCAGAGGGACCTGGACAGACTGGATCGATGGGCCGTGGCCAACTGTATGAGGTTCAACAAGGCCAAGTGCCGGGTCCTGCACTTGGGTCACAACAACCCCATGCAGCGCTACAGGCTTGGGGAAGAGTGGCTGGAAAGCTGCCTGGCCGAAAAGGACCTGGGGGTGTTGGTAGATAGCCGGCTGAACATGAGCCAGCAGTGTGCCCAGGTGGCCAAGAAGGCCAACAGCATCCTGGCTTGTATCAGGAATGCTGTGGCCAGCAGGAGCAGGGAGGTGATTGTCCCCCTGTACTCGGCGCTGGTGAGGCTGCACCTGGAATACTGTGTCCAGTTTTGGGCCCCTCACTACAAGAAAGACATTGAGGTGCTGGAGCGTGTTCAGAGGCGGGCAACGAAGCTGGTGAAGGGTCTGGAGAACAAGTCTTATGAGGAGCGGCTGAGGGAACTGGGGTTGTTTAGCCTGGAAAAGAGGAGGCTGAGGGGAGACCTTATCGCTCTCTACAACTACCTGAAAGGAGGTTGTAGTGAGGTGGGTGTTGGTCTCTTCTCCCAAGTAGCTAGCGATAGGACAAGAGGAAATGGGCTTAAGCTGCGCCAGGGGAGGTTTAGACTGGAAATTAGGAAAAATTTCTTTACGGAAAGGGTGGTCAGGCATTGGAACAGGCTGCCCAGAGAGGTGGTGGAGTCACCATCCCTGGAGGCGTTTAAAAAATGGGTAGATGTGGCACTTCGGGATATGGTTTAGTCTAGTCTACCCTTGATTAGTCTAGAGTGGGCTTGGTAGTGTAGGTTAATGGTTGGACTGGATGATCTTAAAGGTCTTTTCCAACCTAGATGATTCTATGATTCTATGGGGATCAAATGATCTTAGTTAGACATGTTTATTTTATGCAAAGGGAAATGAATGCATTTAATATATATTGCTTTTCTGGACTTCTACAGCAATATTGGCCTACTGGATAATCAAATTTGAAAGAAACTGGGAAAGTTATGATTGTGGTAGTGAAAAGAGAAAAGAGCAGACAAACTGAAGGTCCTTTTTGGTTTCATATATGGCTTTGCCATGTACTCTGATAACATTTTTTAAAAAACAGAGGGCATTAACACAGTGCAGATGTCAACGCTAAAACTCATGTAGCTTCACTAGGTTTACAAGCACAAGTAGATATGTGAACTTTTTTTTGGTGGTTTTTTGAGGCTTTTCCTCCATTTAGGTTGGCATATGAGTTTCTAGCATTGAACTGTTAGCAAAAAAGGACAGATTTCTCTTCTTTGTAGAAAAACCAGTTCAGGACTATATGGAGTTGTCTGGTTAAAACAGTTACCACCTCCTGCCCTCAGTGTTTCAACTCATTTATCTCCATTCTCTTTGAAACTTAGCTCTGGGTTTGAATGGTCTCAAGTCTTAAAGACTGAACTCAAGTTTAATATTTTGGGATTGATATTGAAAAATTAAACCAAAGAGTGATGTAAAATGGTTGTGCATGCAGACTTAGCAAAGGGTGAAGTGTTACTCAACTGAAGCATTGAAAATGTCCTTTTTTTTCCTGCAGGCTGACGTGGGCTTGGCCATGAGTTTTTAACACAGGATTCTTGGTAGCCCAGTGTGGGGTTTTTTTGCTTTGTTTTGTTTTAATAGACCTGGGCTCCAAGCATAAAATGATGTATCCTTTCTTTTTAGATCTATATTTGGCAATTATTGGGGAAGGTTGTTTTGTGATCTCCATCTGTTATTGACTGATGATGTTACCTATAGGCTTCAAGATGTGTTCTATTTAAGTTCGTGTCTAAATGTTTAGCCTTCAGAACACACATTTTCTGTGCTCTATTATATGTTGTTCTGGTAATAAAAAATTGTATATATGTGTGGAAAGTTTGATTTCTACCTCAATTCTGATACAAAGTTTGTTCTTAAGTGGCACTGGTAATCTGTCTGCAAATCACTGTTGGTGTTGAAATTCCTAACAGAAGGGGAGGTGCTCAATGTGCTTTTTATGACCGCCTTTGTTCCAGGGAGAAGTATATACATAATTAAAACTAATGTTGCTTAGAGTATGCTCAGACTCCATCATCGTGTTATCCTCACATGGCCTCAGATACCTGCCCCAGCTTGCCAGCGGTGCCAAAATGATGATAATTCACTTTTCCACAGGCCTGAAAGAGTTTTGTAAACAGAGCCAGCTAGTATATTCCTGTTTTAGCAGTGGTGAAATTGAAATAACTGATTGTTTGTTTTCACATATCTAATAGTTTACTTGGGTCAGACTTACCTGGCTCCTAATCCCATGTCCTATCCTCTTGGGCTATGCTAAAGAGGATGTAATTTTTTAGTATTGAAATTAAGAAATCTTTACAGTCACCGAAAAAACCCCATTCTTTACTGCAATTTAAATGAAGAAAGGCTGATGCTCTCATGTCTGCAGGAAACGCTAGATCTTGAAACAAGCTCCATGGGGTTCTTAAAAATGCTTTTGACTCGCATTTTCAAAGTTGAGACCTTATAGCATATTCTTATTAGATACAATGATATAGCTGATGAATTACTTTTTAGATCAGAGGAGAATGCTGATAAGTTGGATTTGGTATTGTAGCTGTCATTGAGGTAGAAAACATTATCTTTACTAGAAAATACATTTTGAAGAGTCTTGCTTGCCTTTGCTTTTGTGAGTGTCACACGTATGGTAAAAATATGTATTCAAACAATCGGGATAAATGGGCTTGTGAGTCATCAGACTCCATACTGTCAGCTATACGGGGTGACTGTCTCTGAAGGGGCACTGTGCTGTTTGTTCGACAGCGAAAGCATATAATTGAATTATACAGGCCAATCTTTTTTTTATTTTTTTTGTTCGTTCTGAACTAGATGTCAATTTAAAGCTGTTCTCGTTGTCTCTTGCACATAGCACTTGCTGAGGTTTTGCTTGGCGACATGAGGCCAAACAGCCAGAGAAGGACACGCTGTGCTGTGCAGGTCTCTGCTCTATAGCATTACCCCTCTGCTTTGTGAAGGGGCAGCTGGCACGAGCTGCTCATTCCAGCACCTTCCCTCTCTTGACAGTGGCCTGTGGCCAACAATTTCAAAAGATGTTTTCCCCGGATTCCACCCCGCTAAGGGTAAACTCAGGCTGAACAGGGTCAGAGTATATACTTGTTTCTCACGCAGTCTAATTTTCCTCTTATACCTAAGAATAGACTTGCTGAATGCAGAGTATGACACTTCTATTGAACATTGTTCTGACTCATCTCTGGGGCAATGTGTTCAAAGCGAAGTGGGCTAATTAAAGTATGGGTCTGTGTGCGTCAAAAACTCTTTGTGGTGTAATCATGGAATGTCATCTGGGACTTTTAAAATATGAGATGTGGCACAATCTGATAAGTACAGAAGAAGGGTGATTTATATTTTATGCTTTTAATATGCTGCAGAGATGGGATGAGCTCTGCAGCAGGCGAGTGCTTTACAGCATAGAGGTAAATGTTAGCGATGCCTGCAGACCGCTCGGCACCTCCGCCCAGGGTGTCATTCAGCTTAACTGGTTTTGCTGAGGAAGAAGTATTACCTGTAGTAATTTTTCTTACGGAGAGGTTGTTTGCCATAGTTGCCAGAGGTTGTGGAAGGAAGTGGCCCGTGTGCCAGTCAATGAGAGTTTGGTGAGAGCTAGCTTGGCTTGCAGCTGGATTGATGACTCAGTTGCTAAAAGGGCTCAGTCTGTTACGATTAGTGTTGGGGCAAGTCTTCAAGTTTGAAAGGCATGTTTGGGTTCAAAATTTGCAGCCCCTCCCTACTGCCCCCTGACTTTAGAGATGTAAGGATTTCTTTCTCTGACAGCTAATTAAACTTAGCTCAATATGTATGTTGTAATCCGTGAAAAAATAATCATCTTCTCTAATGGCTGGAAAGAGCTGCTGCAGTTAAAAAATATTAAATAATTAACCTTTAGTCCTTAGAAATAAGAAGTTTAAAAATTACTTTAGTGCCTCAAATTTCAACAGAGGGCAGTGTGACATTGCTATATGCATCTCTGGAGCATTTTCTGTTGTGATGATTTATGTGAAGACTCTTCCACTCAGTGTCCTCATTAAGCTTATTATAGGAGTAATAGCATTGCTGAAAGCACGGGGAAGATGTAAAACAGAAGAGGTTTTTACAATGGCTAGATGTGATAAAGGCAGGATAAACTGGAGAACATTTTAAGGTAATGGATGGAGTCAATTACAGCAGCATCCCAGGATCCAGGATAGCAAAAAGGGTTCTGCAGTGAGCCACGGGGAGAGGTTATTGTTATGGATCAGTTCCTAGTTGGGGAATATTTCAGTGAGTTTGTTTGGTGTGCAGACCTCAGCCAGAAGGTTTCAGGCTATAGATTCTAGTTACATGGAGCTGTTTCTGCTCTCCCATTATCTGGATGCCCTGAACGGCTGTGGTCTCCAGAGCAACAGAGAGCTCTGTCAGGACCAGCTGATTTAAGTGGTCCCCCAAAAGGATGCTGCATGTCTCCTGTCAGCATCACCTGCTGCACCGATTGCTTCAGACTGTTCTCTTATAGCTAGTATCTAACTGCTGTTAATAACTAGTGCCTGGGAAGTAGCATTTCAGCAACACAGGACCAGAACGGGGCTTTCTGGGTCGCTGAGTTCAGTCTCTTGCTATCACAGAAAACCGTAGCATATAATCGCCTTCAGAAATTTATCACACTTCATTTTAGAGCAGATATTGCCTTACTCCAGGGGTGACCTAGCTCAGAGGGCTCAGAAATACAGAAACCCAGCCTACTTTTCTGTTCATCCGCTCCAGTTTTCCGCCTGGCAGAGCTCAGGCAAAGAGACCCTACCCCAAAATACCTAACAGAAAGTGTAACTATTTCATTTGTTAAATGAAACAGACCCAAACAATAAGTCTTCCATTGGGATTTTTTGCATAAGAAAAATAATAAGTATTTGTGTACACCCTGTAGGAATGCCATGTTTTGTACTCTGCCTGCTAGCTCTACAGCAGCAGTTAATTAACAAACACAATTCCCAGAGCTGTGCTGACATTAATCGTTGTTGCTGGTGCACAAACAAAGATGTTTTGGCATGAAAAGGTGCTTTGGTAGTTGAAGTTCTTGCTGTTGCTAAACGGAACAGCAGCATTAATTTAAGCTCAGTTTAAAACATAAGGGAAGAACTGGTGTTTATAAATGGAAGAGAGCAAAGCATCATGGAGAAAGGTGCCTGCAAGAAAGGAGTAACTGTGAGCATAAAGGTTAAAATTTTGGATGTTACTTTGGTAACAGCAAGTATGAAATTACTGTAAGCAAGGAGTAGTGGTCAGTTAACATGGGACATAAACATGCAGAATTGTTGCGTGGGAGTAGCTCTCCTTCATGGTCTGACTGGTCCTCTGGCCATGGGATCTCCGGGGAACTCAGTGGAAGAGGTGGATCCTCAAGACAGAGTATGAACTTGTGCCCTTTTCTGTCTATTGGCTCTTTCCACTGCAGAAATCCTTTTAATTCAAAAGCTCTTAAACTTCTTGTATGTTAGAGCTACAGTGAAGGCTTGGTGGCCAAAAGTTGGCTGATTGTCATCTGTTCTCCATGACCCGTGATTTCTTTTTAAATAAAGTTACAGTGTGTATCGCTCAATTACAGCGTATCAGCAAAGTAAAAATGCAGCACTAAGCATAAAGAGAAAGAAATGAAACTGTGTTTTTAATCATCCCTTAAACTCGCTGTCCTCTAAAGCTGAATCGCATGGTGTATGTGTGTCCTCATGAATCCCCGGAAGAAAGATGGGAAAGAACTTGTAACCGTTTCAATAGGAATGAGCTTGTAAAGCAGGGCTGGAGCCGAAATCAGGAAGTCAAATGAGAGGGCTGTGTGAATAGGGAAAATGAGGAAAAAATTATTTCAAGAGACTATTTTATGATAGGCAAAATGAAGATAAGCAGTATTTAACCAGCTTTATTGAAAATTAAGCCTATATTTAGCCTACTAAATGACTGGAATGGCTTTTAAGGGAAATATACTATATACAATTTGGATCCAGCTTTCTACCGTTGAAGTTTGTTGCATGGTGGAATGATGTATGCGGTTGCCTTAGTTCCAGTCACAAATGGCCTTCTCCCTGGCAGCTGATCGGTGTACTTATTATGGCTATTCCAGAAATCACAGTAATTATAGATGTGAATGCACATGCATTTTCCCCTTCTGGAATTATGAAGCAGCTATGCGTTGCTGTAAGAGCGTATCTTCAGAATTGCCCCTGATGTGATTTGGTTGAATAATTGTTGCACTGCTTGCTGTGGTATAGGAGAGCAAAGCTCCCAGGTCCTTTTACAGACCTTGTTCTGTCATCCTGCAGCACACTGGATAAGCTCCCGCTCTTGAGAGAGAGAGAGGGTTTTCCCGCAGATTGCTGATTTCAAGTTGTTCTAATTTACAAGAAGGTAACCTGAGACAGCGTTGTCGCTCATGTTCCGTCCTTTTGGAAGGATCCCCAGCTTCTGACTGTTGCTGCAAATTTGTGCTTTTTAATCTCTAGCAAGGAAAGGCAGAGGACTGCAGCAGGCAGTGGTATTCATGCATTAGACTTCCCTGCCATTTCTCAGTGCGGCTGCAAAACGGCAAAGTTTATCCAACACGCCTGAACTGCATTTGTAGATCTTTTGCCTGCTTTACGGACGAGCTCTGAGAAAGGAGGTTGTCTTTTACTCTGCCTGCCGAGCGTGCTGCGAGTTCGGGAGAGGGCAGTGCGGCTCCAGGGTTCAGGGGCTGCTCGGTGGAGGTGCAAAGCCTGTGCCTCCTTTCCTCCATCTATCAGCAAACGCATGACAATGCCAAACTGTAGCATTTCATAAATGTGAACAAAATACAGTTAAACAATCTGATTTCCCCCCATCTCCAAACTGCTTGCAGACATTTTTTTCTTGATAAAATGCCTGTTGAATCAAAATCCACTTTGCAGTTTGATTTAACAATGTTTGTTTGGTTTTTCCCTCCACTTGAGGGGCAGGAGCCCCCACCCCAGAAGCCGCTTTCTAAATAGTTGTGTTGAATGACAGATGAATTGTTTCATGGTATCGTACTATGCCGTGATACTGCGATTTATTGTATCCAAATACTTGGTGCCCAGCACTGGTATCATGGTTTTGTATCTTA
This sequence comes from Pelecanus crispus, assembly GCF_030463565.1. Lineage (NCBI taxonomy): Eukaryota > Metazoa > Chordata > Aves > Pelecaniformes > Pelecanidae > Pelecanus > Pelecanus crispus. Next base: position 38,571,480 of record NC_134650.1, read on the forward strand.
GGCATATGCAGTCCCTCTGCTTTATGCTGTAGTATATGAACAAAGCACCTTCTGAGGGTGTTATAAAAGCAGTGTCTACCTGCATACTGAGCAGAAGGAGGACAAGCTATTATTAAATGACTGTAGTGAAGAAGAACATTTCTTTCCACCCTTAGGCTAATATTAAGTATTCTCAAGGTCAATTATAAGAGAATATAGAGAAAGACAAGAAGCATAGGTGCTGTCAGTTGTATTTTCTGTTTTCATTTAACTGTAGCCTTAAAATCAGAATTATTTATAGCTGTGATGTATCTCCCCGTGACCCTGGTTCCTCTAGTTCAGGAGTGCCTGTTGTTTGTGCTCAAAAAGAAGCTGCAAGTTCTTCTTTGAGTCGCTCCCTTTTGTGCATATTGGGCGATAGGAGATGCTTGGAGTTTTCTTGGCTTCCAATTTTAATTACGGTTTTTCTGCTGCATATGTATTTGATCTTTTCAATACCTGGAGAGTCCTGTGTACTGAGACGGCTCAAATATGACTGTTTTTGGGCTATCTATCATGCATTGATTTGCATGGATGTATAGTTAAAAATCTGATGTTCTGAGGAAACATCTAGGTGCAAACATAAGGAATTTGAACTTTAAAGGCAGATTTACACTTCTGACTTGCTTGTGTTGAAGATAGGAATAGCTGGGCATTCCCTCGGTTGGGCGAGTTGCTGATGTTCTTTAGGTCTGACTCTGCACACGGTGGAGGTGCCGTCTGCCTGAAAGGTAATGCTGTGAGCTTCAGCACACAGTATAACGGGATGTGTGGAGGTTAGATGATAAAGCTTATCTTTGAATTTGTTTTAAATTATTTAGTTCAACAGCACTGACATCAGAATAACTTTTAAATGTTTTGATGTTAAGTATTGCTTTTACATGTGTGAACTTCTTTGCTGGTGGAGGGTAATAGAAGAGATACATAAAATGCTGGAAAATTCCAACGAGCCATTTTAAAAGTAAAGAGCCTGTTTTTAATCCATTTCAGTATAGATACTTACAGGCTTTAAACAAGGGGTTATTCAGCCACTTTCCTATTCATCATTCACAACAGCGTCATTTCTAACCTTTCAGGTGTCCTTCAGCAAGTCACTTAACCTTCTTTGGCCTCAGTTTCGCCGTTTGTGAAGTGCATGGAGATAATAATACTTGTCCCTTTCACATGAGTTATAGGACACAAAGTGCAGCACTTAATTTGAGCATAAATGCCAACCCTGCTGAAGCCAAGGCAAAATAAACTGTATGATTTTATACTAATTTTATATTAACCTGATAATCTAGTTAATTAAATAGTTGCATGTATCTTAGTTAAACGTAGTTGAGGGTATGTTAGTCTTACGAGTGGCTGCAGAAGTGGAGACACATGTGCATACACAAAGATGTTTTGGAGGATTTATGTTAGCTGGCTGTGGGTAGGCATCGCTAGGTATTATTTTTTAAAACAAACACAGGAGTTTGCGAATGTATGGATTACAAGTGCCTGCGTAACTATGTCAGTTCAGTTGATAGGTATGTGAGAAAAGTTGTATAGGAAATCCAGCTTGTGAAAAATGGCTCCTATGTACCCTGCTCTGCAACCCGGGAGTTAATTTTTGGGTGTCTGAAAGTTTTCAAACCTTCTAATGAATGTGGGTGAATTTCAATCAAATCTGAGTCAAATTAAGCATGGCCTTCTTTTGAGCTTCCTTGGGTAATTCAATTTTCTTCTTGTCTGAATTTTTTGCTACTTAAAATCTGAAGTGTTTCACAATAATTTTTGGGTAGAAAATTCTGGTCCAGCTAGCCACCTGACTATGTGCCTGTTTATGATAAGAAGCTTCTGGAAGTTGAAGGTACATTGGCTCTCCGTGTTTGTCCCTGTTTGGCAGAGTGCTCTGGTATGTGCCGAACTTGAGGTACATCCTGAAGCTGGATCCATTTTGAAGCCAAGGGTGTGCTTGTATGCTTTCTTGAAAGTAAATGGATTTTAGCAAACTAGTGAACACATACTTAATTGGGACTTAATTATTAACTTCTTCTTTATTTGTATAAAAGGCATTATCAAATGTATCATTGCGATGCATGTTCCTGTCTCGTAACTCAACATTCACTTTTAAAAAGATGATGCTTTGTTGCAAGCGCTTTTCCCCACGTTCTGTTTTACAGAGCTCCGTTCCTCCTCACGTTTCCATGCCAAACAGCTCAGTGAGAACCAATCAGGGAATGTGACAAATGTTGAGAACGCTTCTATCTTCCTTCGCTGCCAGTGGAGCACTCATTCTGTTTTCAGGATGTCAAATGATGTGTGCAGGCAATAAGCTTGCCTCACTTGCACTCAGTAGGGGGAAAGAAAATACTAACAGTGCCTCTTCTCTGTCTTTATAGGTGAAGCAAGCAAGTAGATGTCTCAAACACTATTTTCCAAAATTCATTAGCATTTTCTAAAAAAAAAAAAAATTATTTATTTCTTATTTACAAGCTTTTCTCCCTTCATTTCAGAGCCTAATTTTAAGGCGTTATATGTTTTTATGTAACCAATTTTTAGATGGTTATCAGCTGTATACTAATCTTACCCCTCTTATTCTAAGGCAAGTTAATGTAGAAAGGCAGGTAATGTGGCAGTATTATGAAATGAATACTATCATGAAGTGTATATTTGCTACTCAAGGTTTGATTTCACAACTCGTTATTTATGTAGGTTCAGCTATACTGAGTTCTCTTGGGCCATTCAGGTTTTATGCTGGTGCAAATGAGAGCAGAAGCTAGTGCTCTTATTTGTATATTCTCAGCATACATCTCTACTTTTTTTAAGCATCTAGCTTACATGTTTGTCTGTGCTACTCTCCTCCCCGCCCCCAGTAGGGGCTGTCTTTTTCAGTGGAAGCTCAGTGTCAAAAATAAAGTCCAGATGTTTCACTACACCCCTAGTGCAACTCATATCAAGGGTGTGCAGTGCCCCAAAATACAAATGTCTTGATTGCCATGGGTTGGGCACAGTGTTCATATCAACACATGTGCTTGCAGTTCTGTCTATAGTGAACACAAGCATACTGAGGAAAGCCCTTGCTATGCTTCAGTGGTCCTGCAGACATTGTGTCATCTTCAGGCTTCATCAAGAGTATGGTACCTGTGCATGCGCTTTGTCTGGAACTATGTAATTAAGGGCTAATCAGGAATTTGTGCTGACTATTCATCATAACACTGTATTTTAAGAAATTCATACTAAAGTGATGTAGGTGGAAAAAATTGTGAACAGTAGCAGGTGGCCTGTAACTCTGTGTGTATGTCCAAAACTGAACTTCTGAACTCAGGCAGAAGCCTGGTATGGGATGCCTGTAAATTCTGATAATGCCTGAATTAAAAAAGTGGCATATCCCAAATTCTCCAGTTAATAAGGAGACACAAACCAGAACTACTGATTAGGAGGCACATGTTGGACTTCTGTACATGGACTAGATAGGGAGAACTGAGGCCTTGGGGTTCTGGAAAGCAGAGCTGGTGTTGAAAAAGAAGGCTTCCCAAAGCAAAAAGTGGTCTCCGAAAGAAGAGGGACCAGAAAGAAGGTGGTGATGATCCTGGCTGGAGGAAAGATCCTGGATATCGGATATGAGTAGGGGGACGAATGCCGAGGGATGCCCAGGGACCTTGGCCAGGAAGCCCTGAGAGGGATAACTGTGCACAGCCAGAGCAAGGCACCTTTCTGCCTGACCTCCCTGCTGGACAGTGAGGTTGAGACCTGATGAAGAAAGATAGCACTGAGGGGGACAAGGGTAAAAGCTCTAATCTCCTTGTTTCTTTTTTTTCAAATAAGCCCCAGCATCCAGATCTACTACAGGTTGTTGCTACTCTGTCTCATCCATGACACAAAGGGGAAAAAACCCTTTAGGCAGCTTCAGAAACATTCTTTACTGTATCTATTTGACTTTGTTGACCTTTTTAGCAGTTGTCCATTACAACGTACACAGACAAAGCTTATTGCGATAACTCTCGTATGGGCAAAATTCTCTCTTGGGAGCTTCTGGGAAATACTCAGCTATGTTACATTGCTCTCCCGTGTGTTTGGAAATATCACTAGTGTCAATAGGAGGATCACATCATATTACACTGTAGGTATGAAGGACACAATCATTCTAGCAAGATATTTTCAATAAGCCAGGTCTCAAAAAGAGATCCAAACAATTGTTATGATGAGGAACAGAGAGGATATTAGTCAAAAATACTGGTTTTGAAGGTGCACAACTTTGGAGGGGCTACCAAAAGCAAATGTCATTGTTTGGCTGTTGAACAAGTCTACACCATATTTCTTTTGCTTGACAGTAAAGAGTTGGGAGAGATGAAGTCGGCATTCATAAGGGAGCTGCGAAATGCATGTGTTCTCTCTCAGCAGCGTGAGTGATGTTCAGGTCTTCCTCATGCTAGCACAAGTCATTTTGCAGAACAAAACTCTACTCTTCTGCTTTATTATCGGTGTTCTTCCAAGAAACCATCCTATCTGTGTTATTATATTAATATTATTAATATTATTTTATATTTATATTATTATATTAATATATATTATTTTCCTGTTTCTTTTTCCTAGTAGAGAGAAATATACAGGGAATGTTCCTATATATTACAAGGTTCCCTTGTGCTTTATTACAATTTTTAAAGATAATGTTTCTGTTGTACAATTTTAGTTTGACATCATTTTATGTGAAGGATAGTGAGGAGGAGTAAGGTATCACATTAGCTCTTCCCATTTCTGGCTTGGATTATGGACCCAAAGGAAAGAAAAGAGATTCTGACTCTGTCCCTGCATAATGGGATGGCAAAGGGAGTAGGTTTGGAGGGATGATCAAGTCTGTCCATCCTGCTTGGCAGCTGCTGTGGTTTCTCCTGAGAAGTGCGACAAAATAAATTTCATCTCCTCTAAGAGGTGATGTAACTGAATGCTGTGTTTCTCATTTGATTTGGAAAAAAGTCTCCCTCTGAAGGGCCCTTCTTGGGATAGTGTACTTACATGTTGCCCATGTAACTAGATTGACTCAAACACTTCTGTCTTATAAAATTAATGTAGTTGCTATAAGACCACCTGAATTACAAAACAATCTAAAAATGCTTATAAACAAAGAGTTCACTCATATTCTCTCTCTCATCCAGTAATTTATACTGGGGAGCTTTTCCGTCTAGTTGTTTTGATCAGCTATCTGGAAGAAGCTTATATGTGGTATTGATGTGGAATTGATATAGTAAGTTGCATAAAGTTTCCCTATTGCATCTTAGGAAGAAAATAAATATTCCAAAGAGTAGAGGTTATGAGTCCCAGTGAAAAACAACACTTTAGCCTAACTGCACATACAGGCTGGTAAATATACTGCCTTCTGTCAAGGAAGGAGAACTATAAATGCATATTAGCTGAATCTATGCCAAACAGTATGACTGCAGTTGGATCGTCTCAGTGATAGAGAAAGTACTACTTCACGTCAACATAAATTTTAGATTATTTTCACGGTGGGGAAAAAAAGAACTTGTTTTAGACCTACTGCTATGTTATATATCAGAAATACAAAATGCTGATTGTATAAATTTCAAACCCAGGACAACTTAGAAAGATGAAATGTTCAAGACATCTTGTGTACCTGTGGCAATTATGTGCATCTTGTTTCTCAGAGAGGTTTATTTAAGTTTATGTTTAGTTCTAGAAATGAGAAAAGAAAAGGAAAGGTATCATGCTAGAAATTCAGCCTGCCGGAGGGATACTAAAAGGATTGCAAGGGCAATTCAACTTCATTATTTTCTACTGAGACAAGTACAGAATAGAGAATTTAGAAAGCTGGTTTATTGTTTCATTTACACAGAAGACAAGCGATTGTGAATGCACCTCTGTGGGGCTTGTCTGACAAGAAAACAAACAAATACCTGCAAAAACTGGCCAAGCTTTAGGTAAGACGAGCCTCATGTCCTTTACACCTGGTGTTCAGCAGCAAGCCCTGAAGATAATCTCAGAGCTGTCCTTAATTTAATTTGGGGCGAAATACTGGGGAAGGGCTTAGGCAAGGATTGTAATTGCTCAAACCATTAAGGTTGAAAATAGCTGCTGACGGGAGTTATTCTCCTGTATGACAGTATCTAGGAATTACAGTCTAGGGTGCGATAGCCTTTCATTAACATCAGCACCCAGGATAATGATACAAGTAAAACTGTTGTACTTTATTACATTCTTGCTGTCATTTAATTGCTTGATAATAGGTTTTCATAACAATAGAGGCCCATGGAAAGTTGGCTGGAGTAATCCCAACTGGTGTATTAACTGTAGCAGAGTTGCCATTAACAAAGTGAGTTGTTTGGGGAGGTCATTCAGAACAGATGGCTATTATTTAGGGAAAATAGCTGTAGAACTGTGTCTCATGAGAGAAGCTAAAGTTCCCATATTTAATATGAACTATATGAAAGTGTGCAAAAGGGTTCCCAGGACCGGCTAGACAAAAGAAGTGCTATGCTGTAAAACTTCACAGTGGAGCCATTGCGAACAGTAAGTGCTGAGAGGTGGAATGTGTTTTTTTGCTTTGTTTTTATTACGGTCATATATTCTCTTCTCTTAATGAATTTAACCATAAGCAATCTATTTTTGTTTCATTTCATGAGCTGGTTTTGTGTGCATATATACAAACCTCACACAGAACATAGGCAGACTACTACCTTTGAATAATAATATTAATCAATATTAATAATACATAATGCTTACATGCAAATGTGTGCTTACATATGCAAACATGGGGGTTCAAACATGGTGATGCAAATGTTGAAACGCTAGTGTTTGTTACATTTGATGTTAAGGAACTCTCGTGGGATCTTCTTCTCATGAAAGAGCTCATGTCTCATTTGATCACTCTGGGATGCTGTGTTACGAAAATTAATTAGCTGTAGTGGAGTGGACTATGAATTTTATTTTCACGAGTATTGGACAAGCTGTTTTGTAATTTAGTTGTAATTTCCAGTGTGAAGATGGGTACACAAGAGGACAGCAAGTATAACCGTCATGGTTTTGTTACTGGGAGGTGAGGCTGAGACAAAATAAGGATGTTTTCCAGAGAGATTTCTCACACAAATTGAAGTTGTAGCTGTCAGTCAAATCTCTTTTCCATTTGTGACTCCCAGCTTTCACAATTTCAATGAATAACAAAGGGAGTTAAAGTCCTGCAAAAGACCACATTGAGCAACAAACTATTTTTTGAAGAGCCCTTTTTCCTTCCCTCACGTAGATGGGAAATAAATACAATCCCAGCTTCCTAAATCATTCTAAAATTGCCAGATACCCAATTTTCCTCCCGTAAGAGGCATCTTAACCTCCCATAGACGGGATATATTGCTTTTTGGGATTCTCTTACTGCTTTCGTGTCTATATTAGGAGCTATTGTGAAAAGCATATGTGTGACAGTGCAGTTGGGTCTGTTACATCGGAGAGTTGACTTCCACAGCAAACTGGGATGTAGGGAGGGTGTCCAGCAGTGTGACTGGCCTGCCTGTACCGTAGGGCCTGTATTTTAAAAGGCTGAGTGTACTGTTGAAATGGTATGTGTTTTTCCACTGAATATAAATCAAGTACCGGAAATTGCATAGTCAAACTACACACACCTCGCGTCTTGGCTCTCTCACAGGTCTGGAAAGGCCAAAGCTTGTCTGGCCCTGATCTGATTGAAGGGTGATTTTGCTAATTGAGGAGGTGGAGCTGCAGCCCCTGACTTGCTACTGGCCACCGCACCGCTTTTGCTTCCGGGCTGTGGGTTCAGGTCTCTTCAAGCAGCTTTCCCACGCTGGTGCCAGAGTGGTGGAAGGCAGGCGCAGAACGGAGAATTAAGGCCACTGACTTTGAGTAAGATGCAAGATACTCTGTTCGTTTCTGAAACTTACAGGGGGGTGGCACATCACGAGGGATGGCTGTTGCACATGGAGGCAAGTCATCTTTAAAAGAAAGTTGAGCCATGATTTCTAGATGACTTTTCCTTTCAGACATTAATCTGCTTTCATTTCCACCCTAGTAAAAATGGTGGTTTAGGTACTACCAAGAACTTTGCTGTGCGACACCTACTGTTTTATGCGTAGTTTAACAATGCAGGTTCAGTGCCAAATTATAAATGTCTGAGTAGTTCCAGCTGAAATCATTGGATTACTTACACACTCGTATCCCTGCTTGGGGGGAAACTGGACACGAGGGCTCCGAGAGCTTCTTCTCTGATCTGCTGCTCACGGAGTAACAATGTTACTCTACAGAGAAGATGCACTGTGCCAGCCCTTTCAACCACCAGGCAAGGCAACTTGGAAAAAATAAGTGTAATTACCACATTAAATATGGTGAAGGTTTGTAACTTGCTTGCATCTGCTCTGGAACAAATGGCGATTGTAACATTGGTGAGCTGTTGTCTTCACTGCTTTGGGGATTATGAAGTGACTGCAGTTTGTTCATCTCTTGGAAAAACACCTAAATTGTTCACATGGAAAGCAAATCGAATTTTTTGTTTAAATTTTTTTTTAATGCAACCATAAAAGTTTATCTATTGTAAATTAATATTTTTTTCTTTTAGCCTTGTACTACAGAATTCCTCTATTAAATGCAATCAAAACAATGCAAAATATTTTTCAGCAGAGTGCTAATCATCTGCAGAAACGGCTCAGTGAATGTTAAGGCTGGACAAAAGCTATCAAATGTAAGTCATGGAAGATAGGGGTGCAAAAACCTATTAGATCGCTTAATCCTTCAAACCTCCAAATGCAAAACATTTTCTTGGAGAGAAGGACATGTCAAACTGAGAAGAATTATTACAGCAATGAGTACTTTTTTTAGTGTTTATTTTGTTTTGCCGATATAGTAACAATATTGAAGGAGAGTAACAGCAGGGTGTCACTTGCTTTTATACAGACCCCTAATAATCAGTGTTTTGTATTAATATGTGTCTGTCTTCTGGGTGACGAGTGTAATATTGTGTGATGGGAAAACTGGCCATGGGATATCTGGGGGATGCCAACCATCAGCTGTGGCTGAAGCAGCCGTATGTCCTTACATATGGCTCCTCTAGAATCCACTAAAATTAATGGAGAGAGGCTCAGTGGCCCTTGGATCAGACCTGGGATCATGGAGTTTCTTCTATGGGAAGGGTGGTCTGTTCTCAGAGGAGAAGTTTGGTGAGCATAAAACTTCTCTCTTCATTTGCATGGCAGGCCTTTCAAGCTAAATTCATGGCAACTGCCTCTTGGGGATGTGAACCTCTCAAAGAGGGAACTGAGTCTTGCTTCAAACTGCCCCGACTTGGCTGGATTTGAAGTGAGCACATTTTCTTAGTTTTGTTGTCTGTTTGCAATCCAAAAACGTAACTCATTCTTGTTTTACACAAACCTCCTCTGTGTTTGTGCATAAAGCGGTGCCTTTAATCAAGTTTTACTCTAATGGCGAGGAATGTTATTAATAATATATAAAAGCTATTTCATATAATTAAAATTGGGGAAGAAAGTATTATTTTACAATTATGCTGACAGTCTGTCTTTGATCTTGGAACCTTTGTCAAGGTATGTTAGTAATAAAAATGAATGCCCTCTCATTTTAACCTCGGAGTAAAGCTATCATTATGTTTACTAAGCCAGAACTGCCCTGTGAAAGTAAAGTACTGTGTTAATTGTACTCCAGAATGGGATTGGTTGGCTTTTTTAACCTTTCTTCCCACGTCTTGTCACTTCTGCATTACAAAGCTCGAGTGAATTGCCTTAAAAAAGGAAGTAAGTGGTAAAATGACAACAATTTTTGCAAACATTTAAATTATTTAAAAGGTTAATAAAATACCAGCGCACAGGGAGCTGGATTTGTCAGTTTACAGCGGTGTTGTATGAGCGGTACGTCTGTAGGTGAGTTGAAGAGAGCACAGCACTCTTTCTGGCTTCCTTGTGCGTCAACCTTGCTTCAGAGCAATACAGTAATGGTATTTGGTAACAGCATTTGGCCCTGTGTACAGATGCTCTATATTCAGCTGTAGCTTAATGTACTCTGAAATAAAAAATTCTGTTGTTTTTCTTTAGTAAAGTCAGTGTTTTCAGGCTTGGACATCAAGCAAAGGGTTGTTTTAGCTTCTGTTTTCCTTCTCCTCTGCTTCTCTCTCCTCAGCTAGCTCCAGCTTGCTAGTGGAGGTGTTGGTAGCACAGGACCTTTAGGAACTTTGAGAGAGAGATGCAAAAGCTACATAAGAAGCTGGATGGATATTCCAGCAGGCAAACCATACTAGTGGCTACAGCTATTACACTAGCAATAGCTGAGCGTTGTGACTTAAAACTAGCTGATACGTTCAGCCTTGGTTGGAGGTTGTATTAATCCTACGTGGCCCAGTGCTGAGAAGATGCAGATTTTTCCAGAATGGATGCAAGTTTCTGAAAGTTACGCTGCTTGTTTAGGGGTGGCATGAAAATTTTACCCAGGTCTGTATGTGTTAACTCCAATAATTTAGTTGTGATGCAAGGGTATTTTGTTAGCCTCTTTTTAAAAAAAAAAAAAAAAAAAAGTTAATTAAAAGATTAAATAGTTGACAAGAAAGCGAATGATGCCCTGCCTGTTTTCCTTTTCCTCCTCTCAATTTCTTATATTTAGTGTAAAGACTAGGAGGTAGCTTTGGAGTATGTTTTAAGAGCCATCGTTCACATCACATCAAGGTTTCCAGAATGTTTTAAAATCTGAATTAAGCGTGATGGCAACACTGCCTGGAAATTATTTTGCTTATAAGTGAAAAGAAACAAAGACTGTACTGTATGTGGTGTGCTCCAGAGGGGAATTGCCATTTTGGGTGGATGAATGGATTTGAGATGGCTGAAAGCATTTACTCATCTCTTGTGTGTGTTTGTGTCTAGATGTACGCAAGTGGGAATCACAGCTGTCTGCCCCTGCTGCACAATGTCACCTGTACAAAATCCCCTAAAATGGGTCGCAGTTTCTGGTGTGTAGTTGTGGAGACTTGCATGTCCGCATGCATTCTACAGCTTCTACCCCACACGTTTACTGTCTTGCTTGCATGAATCTCGCATGCATGCTCTGTTCCCTACTGAGATTTCACAAGAAAAATTCTTTCTTCCTTCTGCTTCCTCCAGATAGCAGCAGAATACCTGCTGTCGATAGGTTATTACTTGATTTCCACCCCCCATATTTATCAAGTTATTAATTCCCCTTTATAATATTAAAAATGTTAATTCAGTGTTTGCCAAGTCTCCTGTTTCCCAGTGAGAATAAGACCAAGCTGTTTAATCTTTCCACACAACCCGCTGCAATTTTTGAGAATTGTTATCATTTTGATTACTCTGTAATGCACCTCCCAGAACAATTATAAACTCTGTAAACCGAAGCTTCGGCAAGCTGTTTGTCAGAGATTCGGACCCTGGTGAGGAAGCCTTTGTAAACTGGCCTTGAAATCTGTGTTTCCTAGCCAGCCTGTGTATCAAGTGTGCGCTTGTTTTGTGAGACATTGACATACGCGTCCTTAGTTGAGGATCTTCTGGGGAAAAAGCAGCTTGGGCAGGGGCAGAGCAGTCACTGAGGTGCTCTAAGGGAGGGTAGCTCTGATTGTGTGAAGCAATGGAGCTCAGTAAAGGGCCCTGAGCAAAACTTTTTAAAATTAAAGTTATACATGGAAAGGGGGAAAATCAAAACGGTCAGCAAGCACAAGAAGGGCTGTTCCTGTGGGATAGAGCCGTTTGGATGGCGGGTTCTGTGAAGGGGCTCAGATGATTGCATAGACATGCACATGGGACCAAACGTGTCTCTTCTTCTGTAGAAGCTGGTCTCTTCACCAAACACCTGACTTGGTTTACCAGGAATATTATTTTGCTTCACTAATGGCCACCTCACACACGGTCAAATGGGAATTCTGAGGAACTGTCTTCTGTCTGAGGAACTATTTCCTCTCTCTGTCTTCCAAATGGAGTTGGGAACTTTTTCTTTTTTCTTTAATTTGGGATTTTGCAACATCGGAAAGAATTTCCTGAATCTCTCTCATATTCTTATATGTTGCTGAAAATTTTCCCCACTTTTAAAAATTGGATCTTTTCAATTCTTTGCGTATTTGAGGTAAAATCTGTGCATTGTTGTGACGAAAATTAGGATATGTTATTTGTTGTTGCTAAAAGGGTTGCTTTTTTTCCTGTATAGACCCTGGGGAGAGCACAGTGGAAGATCACCCTCTTTCTGTGAGGAGAAAGCTGCTGGGTAAAGGATCTAATTCTTTCACACTCCCTGGTGCTGCCATCCTTTGCTTTCACAGGTCTGGTGAGCTGTGTCCCAGGGACATGGTGGCATACAGGAATTCTTTTTATTTGGGTTCCAAGTGTGAATTGCTCCAGTAAAATCAAAATGTAGAAAAAGTAAGTTATAACTACTTAACAAAGGAGTAACAACAGGATAAAAATAGAAGAATGTTTCTGCTGTAGAAGTAGTATTACAATTGTGTCTGGCTATGGGGTAGGCTTTGAGATGAATAGGTATGTGGGTGACTTGAAAAATGACATCAGATACTTTGTGCGCCATGAGTTAAAGCATATATGTTGCTACCCACAGTGACTTATTTCAAGTGGCTTATATTTGGCACAGTATGCCTTTAGATTACAGAAGGAAATTCTAAGCATGGAGCTCTTATTGCTCCGCTCAGGCTTAGCAATTATGAAGAATAAAAAATTTACCAGAGCCTAAGCTCTTAGATAGTTACAAACATGGGGAGAATTAAGGGACAGGAAAATTATAGCAACCCAGCTAAACCACTATAATTAAGGCTGAATTGCTTTTTATATTATAGCATTCATGAAGTAGAACGTTGATATAAGTGAAAAGTAAAAGCTCAAATACTGTTTCAGACTTAAATTTTGGTAGGACTAATCCATTTTATCTAACAATGTGTGTGTAACTTTCAGTTTCTCTCATCCTCTTCCTGTTCTTACCGATGATGTCTTGCCCTCCGGATTCAAATGTCTCTCGAGCTTCCTCAGCTGGGCAGACCGGGCTTGCTTTTGCGCAGGTACAGCCTGTGAGTGCAGCCCTCTGCCACGCTCAGTGCCGTTCACAAAAGGCTCCTAAATCGCTTGTGTGGGTTTAAAATCCAATGTGTTACGGAATCGGAGACACCCTAACATCCCTCGCATTCAGATTAAGAGCCAAAAGATTGTAGGTTTTTGTTGTTGGGGTTTCTTGGGGGCGGTTGGTTGTTTTTTTAAATAATTTGTTTCATACTTTTAGCACTGACATGCTTTTATACAGTAGACTGTCTGACTGCCTGTCACCTGCTAATAACTTTTGAATCCAGTGGCCAGCTTCCACTGAAGCTGACGGTAATGCAGAGGCTTCAGAGATACTAAGTTCCACCAAGTTTGGTGAAAATCCTTAGCTAGAGGAAAAAGACCTACATTAAAGCTCCTTCAGGGGGAAAGTCAGGCAGGACACCATCCACGTTCACTTTGAGAGGCAGCAGCCAGACCAAACCAGATAGCATGTGTTATCAGCCGGGCAAACGGAGGACGTGGGAAGAAGCTGAAAGTATATAGAGAGGAGGTTAGCAAATATAGGACACGGGTCTTGCTGTTCGTAAGCTTGTTTGGATCAGCAGGTTTGTAATAGGAATAAATTCCAACGTCTGAATTTCAAAGGCACCCCTACAGCTTAGGGAGAGAGGCTTTCTGACTGACGGGCAAAAGCACCACACAGAAGTGGTCTGAAGTCTTAGAAGGTGATAAAATATACAAGAAAACAAAATGGTCTTTGTGGAGAGAATTCTCAGGCGGATGGTGATATTATGCACGACAGGTGATACTATGCACATGTAGACTGTGGTAATTGAATTACAGCTATATTCTGCACTATTCTGATACAATGAGCCAGATTAATGGCACTGCTTACCCTCCCCCCTGCCCCATTTCAGAAACCATAAGGCAGTTCTTTGGAAACCATAAGACTGGCTTAAAGATCTTGGTTACATTAATTTGGCACTCCCTTTAGATTGTATCTTGAGTTATGAAACAACAAAACTTGGAAACGGCTCTGAATGCTGTTCATGTTCATGGTAAATTGGTTTCATGAAGGAGGAAGCGAGGCTGCCTTTGAGTGCTCCTGTAAGGCGAGGGCCAACCGAGCTGAACATTGATCTCAGCACGTTCAAGAGGGGGGGGGGAAACCATCATTTCGCCCTGAATGGGAGCAGCAGTGAACCTTTTTCCTCTGTTTCTAAATTCCTTTACATGTAAGCTTTACTGTCTCTTTGTAACCATCTGCTGCAGTGCTGTGCACTCTGAGCTTGTGTAACATTTAAGATTTTTTTTTTGTTTGTTTCTGTGGCTGTGGAGAAGAGCTGGAGGATGTGAGCTCTGAAAGTTCAGAAGCAAAAAAGCAAATGAGGCAAAGGGCATCCCAATTTAAGGGAATTCAGAATTTCTTGTTAAAAACATAGCTGGCTTAAAAATTCCTGAGAACTTAAAATATAGTTATCAGGCTGTTGTCTCCATATTCCAAGATCTTCATTTAACCCTAAATATACCTTCATAATGTCCCTGGCTTGTTGCCTGCTGGAAGGTGGATGTGTGACTCTCTAAGCTCTCTGTATTTTTAAGATGATGGCTATTTTGGATTATAAAAAGCGATTGTTCTATGAAATAAGTTTTGGTAATGCTGACAAGACTTTCCCACAGATAAATGATGAATAACAGGAAGGTAGACTTCAACTCAGAGATGTTAAGTGGAGGATAATACACGTTTTCAAGGGGCAAGACCATGTTAAACCTACTTTCTCTGTAATGTATAGGCCAATGCTGCCTAACGGAAGTTGGGTTAGAGGGTGTCTTTCCATTGTCTTTAGTGGCAGTAGGAATAGGCCCAAACAGATTTTAATTAATAGGAGCAAGAAATGTATGTGTCTTCTAGAATTGTGAACAGGATATTTTAATTCACTTTTTATATGTGGTAACTTTTTTGCTTCAAACGTGTCAGCTTGTTTTTATAATCTTTATTTTAAGCGGAGTAGATAGTTGACGTTTCTTTGTCTTGTTTTCAGACTGGTCAGTCTATTCCAGAGGTCCACAGTTCGAGTCATTGGGCTTTTACCCAGCAGGGCTTTTTGACTTGTCCAGTGGTCGCTGGAATGTGATGGGGTAAAGACAAAGAGCCACTTTTAGGTAGCCTTTGAACTGTTAAAATGCTTACTAATTTTGCCTTTGTATAATTCTACATCTGCCAGGGTTTGGGGATTCATATAGTTAAAAGCAAATGCTTATGTCTGAAGAGCAGAATGATCATTTGGAGGCCCCCAGCCAGTGCCAGACTTGGGGCTAATGCTGACTGCCAAGTCCTGATGTGGAGTTCAGGAGTACAGGGTGGGTCTGCTGAAGCAGCTTTGATACAATAGTCACAAAGTTTTGTGTCTTTTTGCTAGAGCTGTAATAGGAGCTGTTGCTGCCGAACAGAAAGCATCTCCAAGGTTATGCTGCTGTAGTGCATTGGCCTGAAGACAGCTTGAGCTGAATCTAGTTGAATGGTTTTGTTTATTTTGTCAAGAAAAATAACTGTAATGGTTGCCAAATGACCAAACAGAAATGAGGAACAAATGTTTCCAGGACTTCAAGTGGGGATTGGAAGCTACAGCAAATTTAAAACAAAACTACGTTCTAGAAATATGATCTCTGCAAAGAAATTTCAGAAATCAGGAATGTTGTTTAACTTCTGTGATTTTGCTTTGAGAGAAACAAATGCATTACATGTGTGCCAGGTGTGCAAATTTTAAAATGTGTGTGCATGTCCCATGCTCTTTGCTACTCCATGTTTAGGTCCTACATTTGAAACCTCCCAGCTAATGAAAAGTTACTTGGTATGAATTTATTTATGGTGCTGAGAACTTGGCCCAAATTTCCTGAGCAGTACGAGGGTGGACACTTCATGAATTTTCAAAGCAAATATATTTAGGGTCATGTTTAATTCATGAACTCTTGTTTAAGGTGTAGGGGGTTTTTTGTTTGTTTGTTTTATTTTTACTAAATAAATCTGTTTCTTCCATAGCAGGAAGTCATTTTGTAGGGTGTGTTTCTAAGAACAGCAAACAAAGGCTTGGCTTGGTAGGATGTCTGCAGTGCACTGCTCTGGACTACAGACCAACGTAATCACTTGGTATCAGCATTAATGGGCATAGTTCTGTGGAAACCCCTCATTTTTCATGCATTTGAAGTGACCTGCCATATTAGGGGAGGATGCCCAAGGACTGCTCTCAAAAGAGCAGTAATTGCTGAATTCTGAATTATCCTGGGTTTTGCATTTTGGTGGTCTTGAGTTCCAGTCTCTCCAAGACAGCTGCATGAAAGTCATAGTGGTTAGAAAGCTTACAGACACTTAGGTAAGTGTAGACATAATGTATTGCTCCAGCAAGGCTAGTGCTGTCAGCTCGGTTGTGAGATCAATTCAAGCTATCTCACTCCTTTATCTGCAGTCAGGTAACTTCCAATAAAACATACTGAGTGTTTCTCTTGGCTTGATGCAAGAGAGTTGAGGTGGCAACATCAACAATGTGGTCAAAATTTGGAAGAAGAAAACCTGGGTATGGAGCCCTGGATGTGGAAGCTGTAGAGGTTACAAGGCTAAGATAAAGCCTACCACAGACCCAAAGGAACACAGATCCATGCAGAAGCATCTCCTAGAATTGACCAATAAATCATATTGATAATTGACAATTTTGCTGGACATTTAATTTCTTACAGCAAATATTTTCTGTGTTAAATTTCATTAAGCTTAGAGTAATTTAAAGTAGTCTATAAACAGAGAAATAGTATGAACATTACACAAATGAGCACCAGTTTTGCCTTCACTTAATTTTGTATGAAATGTAGTGAGAAACTCCAAAAAGAGTTAGCTGTAGGCGTGATTTGATGCCTAAGTAGGTTTATTTTGAATTATGACTTATGTTAAAAAATAAAAAATCCTCTTCAGATGTAAGACAAGAGAGAAAGGGGAGAGATGTGCTTATTATATTCAAGAACTGTGATATATAAGCATCAATGATTCCATTTGTTTTATATATTTGCTTGTCACTTTAATGGTTTATTATCAGGGATCCAGTCAAAATTGGCAATAAAAAGAACATAGCTTTACTTTGATTCAAAGTCTGCAGCAGATATGCCAGCAGAAAGGATAAATAAGGCATGGAAAATATGCTGTTAATAAGGGAAATACAAGTAGTTCTAAGCATATTTCACACACTTTTTCTTTATTTTGATTTCAAGTGGAGTGTTGAATGCACTTAAATTATTAAGTCATAGTGAATAGTACCTTGAACATGGGTTGAAATATTCCATTCTAGAGCAAACTTGGGTTTGCTCTCATAAATCTATTCTTATAAATCATTTTCAGAGAAGAAGGAAAAAAAATACGGTCATTTCTGATTTTGTGTACTTTACAGAAAGGGAATATCTTCTTTATATGAACCTCATTGCTATTCACTGCAATTCTCCATTCCAAGGGAGGAAGTATGCCGGAGGATTTTGTGGCGTCAGGACTGTATATTATTCTGTCCTTCAATGACCAAACACAATATATAGGTGAGAGAATGTAATGTGACTAAATATAGTTCAGTACTATCACTCTTCTTTGATGCCAAAAAAACATTGGCTGGCCAAGCAATTGGCTGATGAAAGGTCAGCTGGCCCTGGGTCAGGCAATTAAACTGCGTTGCGCCCTTTTGGACCAGTCTCTTCATCTACCTGTAGGCGTGTTATGGGAGAAGGTCTCGATTAAAAAGTTTAAAAGCAGAGTAGCTGTGTGTTCAACCGGATTCTACGCCTCTGGTTTTCTTTGCTGACACCTTTTTTCTTCCCATGGAGGAAGAGAAAACAAGAAATTGAATTCAGTGATTTTTAAACAGTGGATTCACTATTTTAAGCAACTGGAAAAATGATAGGGCTGAGATGACTCTTCTCTTGGCTTTGTCAGGTCTGTGGTCACGTCTATACTCCTCCTGCGTGTCCCTTCTGAAGTTGTTTTGTTCTTTTACCTATTCCTTTTTTCACATCCACAAGGGTGTAGCCAAATATGTTGATTTCTTTTAAGACAGATCTAAAAACCCCCCAACACTTAAAAACTTGAAGTGAGAAGAAAAATTGGTAGAAGCCATGGTACCACCTTATACCTTTCTGCTTGGGAGACTGGGTTTGTCTGTACCATGTTAACTTTTCATGGACATAATTGCTGCTACTTCTTATTCACCAGATTAAAAATGACTGCCTCTGCTAAAGTTTTCTAGGACAGATCAATCTGGAGGCTGTGGCAGAGAGAAGAAACTAGCAGAGCAAGCAGAGCTTACTTAGTAGTCTAACACGAACATGATGAGAAAATCCACTGCAAGAAAGAATCCATATTCCTTTTAGACACAAAGCTGCTCTCACCCATTGATCTGGAGCTCCAGGTGCCGCTGGGGCTTGTGTGTGAGACCCTCAAACCCACGGTGCATCTTCTGTGTTAGTGCGCAGGAGCTAGAGCAGCTGCGCCGGCGACCCCGGGGGGCTCCTGAGCCTGGAAGGCAGGTGCTGCTGCAGTTCGGTGATCTCTTCAAAATACATCGGGGAGAGTCAGCTGTACAGCAGGGAAAACAACGGTAAACTTCAGAATAAACTGAAGAGGGTGTGGAGTTAAAAGGTTATTAATAGGCCAAGCAGGTATGTTTTATGTGTGATACTGCTGGCATACAAATCTACTGAGGGAGACCTTGTTGCTACCCCATTGATTTCAGTTGCATTTGGGAATACTTTGTACTTGTATGGCTAATGCCTGCCTGGAAGTCCCCAGACAAAGTGGAAAAATACATTTAATACAAGACAATGGAAAAGTAAGTTTCTCTTTTCTGAAGAGGAGTGTGTGGATGGACCTCCTGATCTTTCCACAACGAAATCAGTAACATCTGGAAAGAACCCATGACAGACATTTGCAGGGGGAAACAAAGGAAAATAAAAGGGGAGAGGGGGAGGATTTTTGTGGCTTCAGAAAGGAGAAAGAGCTGAACCAGGCACCAGGATAACACAGTCAAGCAAGTCAGTAGAGGTGAGGCCTTGTGGTTGCTCTCTGGAGCGTGTCTTCATGTGCAGGTACTCAGTCTTGCAGTTGGCAGGCTTGTTACACAACCCTGGCAGAGCTTTTGCAGTCGAATTGTGCTTCCTGAGCTGTATCCAGATCCCCAAACCCTGATCTCATGGCTTTTAGTTATCCTGTGGCCTGAGTTGGCTTCAGTAAAGGCTTTCTTTGTGGCGGTTCTGTTGGACTTGACCCCAGCTGCAGAAGCCAGGGCTGCCCTCTGCCTGATTTTCTTGACCTGCTCTTTTTTTTCTCTGCCTGGAGTCCTGGTCTGGAGAGATTTGAGATCTGTCACGTATGACTGGGACTTTTGGACACCAAATTGTATCTGGCTGGAGCAAGTCTAGATGTCTCAAAGCCTGGGCTTATGTATAGCACGTGTGTAGATGAATTAACTTTGACATGTCTAGGGCATTTTGGAATGACTGAATGTGCTCAATAAATATGATTCCTTCTGGCCACGGTAGCAGTCCACGTACATGAGTTGAAGCATCCAGTCATAACTCATATTGCAACACGATGCTTAAGTACCTGTTCAGACACCCCAAACGTCTTATGAGCAGTCATTCATATTACCCGTCTCTGGATCCCTGAGATTTACCGTTCACTTGTTATGGAATATATTTTAACGTGGCTAAGAGACCTAGGCTTCCACAGAAACACATTGCTCCCTAATTTGAGAGTGCTGCCTTATGTGAGCATCTATTTGAGTAGGAGTCATCAATATATAGTGACCTTGCATTGTCCGTGCTCTGGATGCATGTGACCTGTTCAACTATTCCATGGTTTTCGGAGACAGTGCAGTAAGGACATCAAGTTCTGTGTAGGCAGATTTCCCAAATTGTTACACTGGAGTAAAAAAACCCAGAAAGTTGGGTTTAAAAGCTGTGTTAGGAGGCTGTTACGTGTTCATTGTGGTGGTCAAGACTGTCTGTGCTGACTGGAACTGTAGTCTGGTATGGAATTGTCAGTGCAATGGGTTGAGTACAGAGAAACACGTACTTGTATTGAGACCTCCAAACTGCTGGGATGGGGTTGCATTTCCAAAAAAAGAGGTGGGGTGGGGGGGGTGGGGCAGGAATTCAAAGGTAAAAGGCTATACATCAGGAAGGAAAATGGCTTTGTGTTTTAAGTGCAATTCATCACTTCACTCTGCCCAGTGGATGGGGTATAAAAAGCGGAGTTTATGCTCAGAAGACAGTCCTGCTCTTGCTTTGCTCCCCTTCCTAGATGTCCCTGATCCCCTCCCCATTGCCCCAAGGGCTGTCCCTATTCTGTGCTCTCTTGCTTTTGAAATCTCAAAGGCAGCATGTGTGAGGGGAAAATGGTATTTCCAGAAGAAGGGAGGCCAACTTCTGCCTGGCAGTATCTGGAGCCCGTAACACTGCCTGTGGCCTGGAGCCCATTCTTTGTTCTCTGGATCCGCTCCCATTTCTTAGGCTTTTTCTGATGAACAGCTGAATGCACTAGATGGTCATGCTTGAGTGCTTGTTGTTTGTGGCAATTAGCGGAGGGTTGAACAGTGTGCACATGTGCAGGAGAGGCCAGTATAGCATCTTGTGCAGCCAGAGCGAAATACGTATGCCCTTTGGAACCGGTTTGCTCCTCGCAGTCAACAAGGAAGCGTAGCTTCAGCCTTTTTAAGATAAGGCTGCTGCTGATATGGCTGAAAACATCCTATGCAAAAATGGGGATTGGTATCCAGCCCCTGGGCAGTGATGGTGGGACCTCTACTTGGGAATAAGGCAAAAGAAAGTTCCTTGGAAAGAATGTGGCTTACTTTCACAGTATACAGAGGCCTGTTTGGTTTGCATCACTAGTTTCCCAGTTATTTTTTATTATCTGGCTAGCTGTTGCAGCTGTGAAAACAGTGGGCTTGTGAATACTTGCCCTCTCTTAGAGTTTGGTCCATAGTACAAACAATGTAATCCTGAAAACCTTAGTACCTTGCAGACAAAAATGTTGGGGATCCGTGTGTACAACTGTGATTTAGAAGCAGCAGCATATTTTATGGTCCTTTTACCTGGATATACAACTTCTACTGAGTGGTGATGTGGTCAGCCAACTAGCAAAAGGCGTGCTTAAGGGCGCTAAAATCAGAGCAAAAGGAAAGCTATTAATCACTGTGGGTCTGCAACTGTAAATTTGCTTGTATAGCCAAGGAGGTAGTCACGGAGCCAAGTATCAGGGCAAAGAGGACCTTTTGTTAGACTGTGTGGAGGGGAAATGTAACAGTGAGTTAGGATATTTCTGTCCCTTAGAAGGCAAACTCCCCACTCAGCCTTCTGCTCCAAGGGCAGCGTGACACTTACGGCACAGCTGAACACAGAGCAACGCCTGAGCTGTTTAACCTGGTGACACTCTCAGTGCTTAAACCAGTCATTTTCTCATTTCTTCATTTACTCATTCTTCACAATAGGTGGATAAGGCAAAACATGGTGGGTATTTTTGTTGTTGTTTGAATCTATGCAATGTTTTAGCTACTGCAGTTATTCTGGGATTGATGTTTTAAGGTGGTGTCTCATTTTTCTTGCTATTCAACTCTATTTTAGAGAATATTCTTGCTTCTCAAAATTACATTGCTTTGTAAAACTAGAAAGTGACAGACTCCTGCCTGCCTCTGCATAATGTCCTGACTCCGACGGCGGAACATGGAAATTTTGCCTAATGCCACTGTAACACTCCCTAGCCAGCACAGTCTGATTTGCAGGCTCGGGAGCAATCTGGTGTTTCGCTCCAGTGCAGACCTCTATAATATGTGCAGATCGGATACTCATTAGTCAGACAGAGGAAATACAAGGTCTTAATTAGAAAAGGAGTTCTTCATGGTTGTGTGTGTACCGTATGGAAAATAACATGGTAAAGAAACAACTGGGGAGGGGGGAACTATTTTAATTGGTGGTTTTTTTTTTTTTAACCTATCAATTTTATTGTCCATTTTGACCATGAGCCTGAATTGTTGTGTTTTGGTTTTTTTGGGGGTGTGTTTTTCTTTCCACTCTTTTGTTAATAACTATTTGATGATCCTGGTATGACTGTCAGATAGTTACAGTTCTGCACTTGACACTCTGGTTCTGTATTTGCCCCACAAGGGTCAAGGATTTACAGAAGCTGACGGGAGTCTTGGTTGTATAAGGAACACAGGATGAGGCAGATACTCCACACTGTTTACCTGGTTTATCTAAGAGTGAAAACAGTTACTGAAGAGGGAAGAAATAAGGTTTTACAAGCTCCGAATGGAAATAGCAGTACTCCATCTTTCCATGAATCTGTAATTCTCTCTTTCTCCCTGTCTCCTTAGCTGTAGCAATGCGATGTTTCTAACTTGCAGTGTTGTAAGAAAAAGCATCATATGATAGAGTCACCTAATTACAACATCTTTCTTTGCAAAATAATAATTTCCATGTATTTTATTAAACTGTGGGACAGTAAATGCAGTGGAGACAGCTGGCATCTCCTTGGCAGGAATCCTTTTGAGATGCATTGCTTTTTTCTATGTTCCTCTTATAACCTCTACTCGTTCTCTTTGATGCTGATATTCTGTTTTAATAGGACTCATCCTTTTACTGCAAGAACAGCAGAGTGCTGTGAATAAGAGTTTGTCTGTTCAGCTTTAGTTTCTTCTTGCTATCAACTATATGTACCTTTTAGCTCTTTTTATTTTGTGGGGTTTTTTTCCCATCAGAAAAATCAGGAAATACGATCTCTTAAAAGCTTCATTTCGGAATTTAAAGTAAACACTGCTGTCGCTGTATTCTTCCATAGCACTGGGAAGTTAGGGTGTTTCAGCGTTGCTAAATACCTAGGAAGTGCTACCATTAGTTTACAGACCTGAGATTCTCTCATCTTTTGAGAACACTACTCCATCCTATTAATAACAACAGTGGAGTTGTTAGCTGCGTTTTTCTTGTGGTTATCGATTTAATTGTATTTATTTCTAACGTAATTTGCTTTCTTTTTGACACTTGATTTTTTCCAATAGTCTTTCAATACTCAAAATAATCTTTAAACTATGCTACAGGTAAGATGGTGACATGTAGTTTTTGACTGCCGGGTCAATGTTTTTCCCCACCTATTTTTGGGAAAATAGGGATTAAGAACAGCAGTGCCTTGGCTGTCCTCTGGTAACTCATCAAAGGTAGCTAAAGAAAGGCTAGTCGGTCGAGTAATCTGGAGTCAGGACGTAGGGCCATGCGATGTTTGTGAAGCAGGGCAGTTGAGCACTATCTTTCGCACTGGGAACGTGCATTTCTCAGCTCCACGGCCACAGCATTTAATTCCTGAAGCGAAGATGCTCCTGCAGCTCTTTAAGCAGTTCCTGCTCCTCACCCAGTGTGCTAATGCCTACAGGGAGATTTGGCAGTCTCATTAATCCCGTGCTGGAAATCAATCCCTATGTGGTTTTGCAAAGCTGAAGTGAATTGAGTGTGAATCAAAGGAATGTTTCTTTGCTTCTTTATAAATTTTCATTTTCAGCGTATGTTGCTGTGTCGTAGTCCTGTAACTTTCTACAAGCCAGTATAACCACTCCGTTCTTTTTTCGTCATTGAATCCTAAAATTTATTGTTTGGGTTTTTTTAATAATTTCAGATATCAGTTAAGCTCTGTGTCTCTACACATACTGACAATTAAAAATATGTCCCTTGGCAGATATAGTTAGTATCTTCTGGAGGAATTTCATAAATCCTTATTGTAAAAAAAAAAAAAAGTAATGTATTTGTTTTTACTTACTGTATAGTAGCTTGCTTTTAAATTTATGTTTAAAAAAAAGAAAGAAAACGTTTTTGAGTTTTGGTGGGAGAAAAAAATAAAAGGGAAAGAATGGTGGGGATAATTATATTGACACCTGCCAGCACGGTTTTCTAAAACCATGCACCAGTGTCTCTGAAAAGTAAAAGGTGAAAAGAAATAAAACAAATAAAAGCTTAAAGCAGAAAACAGATACTTAATAATAACATGTTGACGCTAAAAATATAAGCGCTTAAAATGCACTCTAAACAAAGTAAGTGAATTAAGTATTCAGAGCAAAATTTTTCTGTTTCCTGCTGGAATTGGATTTTGTGTGAAAACAGTAATTGCTCGCTTTCCTCTGGGATGTTTGTGTACACCAGAGCTGCCTCCCTTTCCGCTGCGAGGGCTCTTGGTTTCCATGCAGACGTGAGAGTGGCTCTGGTTTGTAAGGCTGCGTATAAGATCTGGCTTCCGATTTTGGTGATCCAGATTTACACCCACAATTAACTGCAGGTGTAATTTATAGATGTTTGATTAGGCCATTTCAAATGTTTAGCTTTGGGCCAGTTTAATGAGCTGGCTCAGTGTTATGAATCAACTGTGCAGTTAATCACAGGGACAAAACTTTAGGCTGTTATTGGCAAGTACAAAACGTATGTTTACAAGGTCAGACACCAACTATAAAACCCAGTACTTCAACTTTTAAGGAAGAATGATGTTTTTCTGGCTTAAATCCTTGTAATGGAAGCCTTAGTACCCTTTTGCTCAGTTAAATAGAAAAGGACAGCATGATGTATCTCTAGATAAATGTTGAATTTCTACATTTTAAACCTTTGTTAAAAGATGCATTAAAATAAAAGTAGCCAGTGTTTGTCTGCATTCAAGTAGCACATGTCGAGTATCAGTGAGGTCTGTGATCACACGAGCAGCTAGTGGTGATAAAGCGTCACGTTCATGTGTGTTACAACTAGGAATATCGCTGTAGTAAAGAGTAGCCCGCAAACTTTACGGGGAATTAATCTAGCAAATATATTCTTTCGGGATTATCAGCTCACCTGAAGTAGTATCAAAACCCAGCCCCGTAATATAATCTGTTCAACGGCTGTTTCTTTCAGGGTCACAAGCAGCGTGGCGTCCCCAGGGAGTGCTGTGCATGATGAAAGCCTTGGCTGGTAAGAAAGATTGGGTGCGGTGGTCAGTTTCTATTTGGTAAGAGACAAAATACATTTGGTGTAAAAAACGGTAGTAGCAAACTTCCTCTAAACGTATCTATATATTGTCAGGGATAATTCATCAGCTGAGGAGACTGGTATTTTTGGTGGTAATGAAATCCTACGGAGTCATACATTTAACAAACTCTACTGGCCGTTGACTGATAGCTTTTACAAAAGAATCGAAATGAGCCATTGCTGTAGCTCTGAGATACTCTGCCTTTTCACACAAATGTTGCAGGCTTCTTCATAAAGTTACTAGTATGCCATCTCCCTTCCACCCCGAAAAATTAGTTTACATAACATATTCTTCATGTCAGTCGAAAGCTCTATAAAAGCTGCATAAGACAACGCTTAATGACTAAAAACACTGGTAGAAACCTTGTATCACAGTGTGCACACGGGTACTGAAGCAGAGAAATGACTGTTTTGTATTTAAGCTTGCCGAAACGCAGTTCTTCCTGTCTGGATATCTGTGTGATATATTCCCAACAGAATATTAAACAGTTAATCTGAACAGACCCAGTGGATCACCTTTTCCTTGCAGGAAATCTGGTCTGTAATATAAAACAGAATATTTGCACTAGGTTTTGAGTCTTATTCTTCTATATGCCAGCAAAAACCCACAGGAACGGTATCTTTCTTTCCTTTTTTTTAGACTGTAATTGAGATCTTTGGTTCTAGATCATAGGGATAAATTG
The DNA here is from genome assembly GCF_030463565.1 of Pelecanus crispus. Taxonomy (NCBI): domain Eukaryota; kingdom Metazoa; phylum Chordata; class Aves; order Pelecaniformes; family Pelecanidae; genus Pelecanus; species Pelecanus crispus. The sequence continues at coordinate 38,597,209 of NC_134650.1, forward strand.
GGGGGGGAGGGGGGGGAACACAACAAAACAAAAACCCAACCACTGTGTAAAACACTGATTTAATGACCAAAAAAAAAAGAGAAAGGGAATTCCTTGATGCACCTTAGAGTAGAAATGTCTTTAGTTACCCTATTTAGGAGACTCTTGGTTAACAAAACCTACAATCTGTTTGCTTTATACAAGAGAAGTTCCCTGATGGCTCATTTTGCTTATCGTTCCACTGTTACCTACCTGCAGTAACAGGAAACTTCTGTGATAATCTTAGGAAATTACCTGAACAAACTGTCTTGAATGATGTCATTTATTTACCTTTTGAGGGAACTGTTGTGTTAACAGGGACTGAGCGACCACAAACTGGGGATGGAAGAGTGCAAATACGTTTCAGAGGGGGCTGATGGAAAAGTTCCTATCAGTAAAAACTGGAAGGCTTAATTATGACAGAGAATACTGATTTTTAGCTTATACATTCTTTAAAAAAAGGTTGCATTTTGTGTTTGGGAAATACCACTGTGGTGGTGGTGATGACGATACTGCTGCAAACTATGTGAGTTAATGCATGATAATGTTGAAGTTCATGGGACTTCTACCAGTTGTAACCCCTGTAAGCCCTGCCTGCGAGTGGTGTGTGTCCAGGAGCAGTCTGAATATTTATGTAACAGTCTTTAAGAAATGTTTACAATCCATTTGCTGCCTCACATGTACATCTTTCTGTAGTCAAAGTCATAAAAATATGGAGACTCTTCTGATACTTGGTGACTTTTACCTTAAGAAAAGTTTTAACAACCTCGTGACGTGCTCTTGAGACATTGCAAGTAAATATTACTAATTAGCTACTAGGGCTAAACACTTTTGATCATGGGCAATTGAGATCGCTGCTTATTTAGTTCGTCATTAGGTTGGAAAAAATACTTTTCCCTGGAGTAATAAATTGGTCGGCTGCATCTGTGAAATTGGATTAACACTGTAAAGTAACTCTAAAGTAAATCCTTGTTTGAGATGCTCCCTTAAATGTAAGTCAGGATGTGTCTAGATTTAAGTTCTCATGTTTGGGAAAATTAATCTGTATTTGCCAGAATTGATGACAAAAGATGGTTAGTTAGTAAAACTGAGCTAGATGAATTTTTAAATGATGGGTCTCTGTCCTACAAACTGCAGGTTAAATTCTGCTTTGTGCTGAAGCTTTCTGCTGAATTACTAAGGGTTTATGCTATAAATACGTTGTCCTAATAGCCGTTTTTTGCCCCCTAACTCACCTGAAAGTTATCTTATATTACAATGCCAGCTTCTCTGAGTACCTTGATACTTCCTGTAGGGTAGATAATGGTAAGTTATTGATGCATTTTGACAGCTTTTCAAACACATTGTCTGCATGAAACAGAACTGTATAAAATTTAGCCTTCTAGAAGTTAACATATAATTTGTCATTATAGGAACAGTAAAACAAGACTTGAATGTTTCTCAATTTTCTGAGCAGTAAAATACACCTTTTTATCTCTGCGAGACACGTCTTGCTTCTGGCACAAAGGAGGAAAGGTCAGCCACTGGAAGTCCTAGTGAGAGCTCTGAGCTTCCAGATCTGAGAGTGTGTGGGCATGTGTGTGCGGGGGGTGGTGGGAGCAGGCGAATCAACGCTGTGCATCTCCTGCATTCTTCTGCAAAGGAAACGCATGGGAGATGTGAATGATGACAGGCTCCTCTGATCTGCTCTCAGTAAGTTTCTTACTTGGCCACCCAACTGACCCAAGATATCTGGCTTCCTTGTTCTTTCTTTTCCCTTGGCTCTTGCATTATATTGAACATGCTTGCTGTTACGAAGTAGATTTCAGCAGTAATTATGTCAACAGAAACCATTGCAATCTGCAGTAAAGCCAAATGCTACATTGTCCAGATATTCCTGCTTTTAATTTCCTAGTGCTTATATTTGGCTCAGAATTAACTGTAACAAGAATCCTGTGTGAAAGTGAAAATATGGTGTATATTGAGTATTTTAAAACTGAGACTGGGATATTTTTACCCTTTTTTCAGTGCAAGCTATTAAACCCTCTATCACACAGGACAATGTTTTTTGATACAAGGTCAACATAAAAGCTTCTCTCATATTAACCCCCATATCTGTTCTTTCACTGTAACAACCTTTATGAAAACTGGTTGCAGTGATGCCCACCAGAGTCTTCCAGATACTCTAAGCCCAATAGGAGGCTATTTTATTCTACCTGCCCTGTGTAGCAAGTAGCACCCATTTTATTTCCCACATTAGAAGTACAAGAATTTAAGCAAGGCCTATATTTAAGCAGCTGGATTATTTCCAGCCAGTATTTGAGAGGTATGTGGCTTAAATGAACACTCAACAGTAAATGGACAAATACCTGGTGCCTTCAATGGCATCAGAAGGACTCAGTGGTATGTTTATCTTTTATTCACCAAGAAGAAGGTTTAGACTCTCAGAGCCACCTCACTGAAAAGAGAGCCCTAACAGACCGCAAATTCTGAAGCAAAACCCCATTTCCTAAATTTTACTGTGTGCCTCTGTGTGTGAGATTGGGTGATGCCTTAATAGGTTCAAGACAGTGACTGGCACAGCAGTAAATCTTTCCCTTCAAAATCCATTTTACCTATCCCCAAATCTAAATAGTTTAAGGGCTTTGGTCTAGTACAAATTAAATTATCAGAATGGAGAAATGTGAATAGATAAAGAAGGTAGTGATAATAGCAGGGAAGGGAGTGTCTTCGTAGTTGAGGAAGAGAAGGAGGAAGACTGAGAGGTTTGGAGTCAAAACAGGAAATGTAATGTTTGCGTAAATAGTTTGAGAATGTCTGGTGCAGTTTAGGAATTTCTGGCACCTTTGATTAGCGGCCGTGAAGGAGAGGGAGGGACAACTGAGTATATGCAGTTGCAGGAAGGATGAGAGACAATCAGTTAAGGAGCAGGTGAAGAAAAATTAGGAATGGAGAACAGGGCAAAAAAAGGAAGGAGAACCTTATGGAATGAGGAAAGGAGAAAACGGAGAAATTATGGAGAGGTGGGAAGGAAAAGGTGGAAAAAAGGAAAGAACTAAGGTGAAGAACAAGAAATACCCAAGAAGAAGTAAATAATGAACAACCATGAGAAATAACAATGGTAAAGGAGGAAACACAAACTTATTTTTGTGGAATTTTTAAAGCCACATATATTTGTATCTTAGTTTATCTTTTAGCTGTTACAGGCAGAAAAAAGGAGCTATCAGATCAGTGAAAGGGTGTTTTTAAACTTAAGTGCGGATTTATACCAGTGGAAACTTTGGCCTGTTGGGTCAGAGTTTATCAGCCTGACTGTGTGCCTGGGGTAGTAGCAGCCATTTTCAGTGTGAGTACCGGGGGGGCTGGAGAACGATCCCATGAAACACTTTTTCAGAGTGGTAAATACCAGCAATAATTTGCAGTTGTGATATGGTATTTTGCTCCAACATTAGGCAGACCATGACTGTTGTAGAAACATTTTCCCAGGTTTTTATTGTATTTATGATTGTTATTTAGTTCTATCTGCAAGTATACCTGAAGCAGCTTTTCTCATAGCAGCCAGAAATAGATTAAAAAATGCAAATGAAGCCAAATAATGTTGTACCGATCTCCTTAAGGAGTTTGATTCCTTGAAATTATATCTACTCCCTCTTTTTTTTTCCTGGGCTGCGATGTTGTGTTTTTGAGCAGTTCTAGTAACTGTGTGCTGCAACAGATCTCTGAGGGCAGAGACAAATACATAGAGGCAGGTACACTCATGAGGTATGGAGGTTCATGAGGTACAGAGAAGGGAAAAAAGCTAGCATACAAGCACACAGTAATCCTGGCACTAACAGATGTACTGGGAATAATAGTGTGCTCCTGAGAGCTAATAACAGTGATGCCAGTAACATTTTTTGGCATAGGAAAAGACCCACTGAAGCCTGGAGTGACAATGGCTGCCGAGTCTTGCTTTTACAACTTAAGCTTTTGCAATCCTGTGCAGCAGAGACAGAAGGAGAAAAAGAGAACTTAAACAGTTCAAATGCTGACAGTTGGCATTGCTAAGAGAATGGATGTAAATGGCATAAAATTAACAGATTACGTCCTGCCAAGTTCCTTCTTAATTGATGTCATTCAGACCTCCTCAGCAGGCATTGTAACAGCAGAAATTCAGTCTCCCCAAGGTTCTTTGCTGTTTAAATAAGACAATGCAATTCCTCAATAAGTCTGAGAGCTGGAACTATTTTTTCCTGAAATCTTGACTTGATAATGCCTTTGGGCTCAATCTTGCAAGGTGCTGAGTGTCTCAGCCCCCACCGACTTCAGAGGTGAGGCACTCAGCCCCCTTGCATAATCAGGCTTTTTGTTCCAGCAGTTCATCTCACACAGGAAGGTGTGTGTTTTCCTCATGGAGCCTGGGATGAAAAGGTATGTGGGTAAAATGTGACAGCTGCCTGTAATTTCCCCTTCTCATTAAGGACTGTAACATCACTTTTGTTGAAGTGAAGTCAGTAGCAATTTACAAACCCAGTAATACAACCTTGTGATTTCTCTTAGAAAATTATATGCCAGTTCTAGACCTACTTTTCAGCAAATAAATCTGAAAGAAATGTTAGTACCTGGAATTAGAACATAATCACGGTTTTGTTTAAAAGAGAGAGGAAAAAAAAAAAAATCCCAATCTGCTCTACACACTGGCTTGATGGATACTAAGGGAGCCATTGTGGTTTATTATGTTGCTGACCTGCTAATTAAAGAGGCCTTAGGAAAGAATTTACATAGAGGATGTTTTGTGGCTTATTCTGTGTGAGTGCCTGAATTGTCTTTGACAGAACTAAATGTAATACCTTTAAATGTTACACAGTGTATTTGGGATTGTGTGATTAATGCAAGGGCTTTGAGACTTGAATTTTACTTTGCTGTGGACTTGTTTGACCTCCCTGTCTCAATTTTTCTATTTCCAGAATTAGTTAAATAAACATGTTTTAAAGCTTAATTAATATTTAAAATGTTTTAAAATCCATGAGTGAAAAATAGAGATCTGTGAAGCTACCATTTGAGAGCTTAAAATTCTTATCTAAGTGTACTCATAGTCACTGTTACAGGTGTTACTGCAGTACCTCGAAATCTTAGTCCTGGGTTCGTTAGGCTGGGCGCTGTAAAATATGAACAAAGCATCAGTTTACAATAAACTTTTTAAAAAGTTCATATAATAAGAAATAGAATGCGTTCATCGAAAGCCACAATAGCATTTTTCTGTATTTTTTTTTCCTGAAGAAACAGGAGAATACAGGCAAGAATATGGGCTTCAGTCATATGAAAATATTTAATCGGGCCCATCATGTTATCTCAGTGGCTACCTCATCATGTGTAGGATTTGGATATATAGGTTTGAAATAAAGGAAATGGAACAGTACAAAACAGCCCTCTCCTTGTGAATGTTTAACATTATTCAAACAGCAGGGAGGGTGAGAAACTGCACTGAAAGTTTTCCACCTTCAGCATAGCTTCTTACTCTTACCAAGGCGAGTCGTAGTGAAATCATAGGTCTTTTTACCTGTCAATTCAAAGAAAAATAGATTGCTTGCTAGGGATGGATTACCATATAGTGAAATTTTAATGCAAGTTTCTGACTCGTATGTTTTTAAGATACTACCATAAACATTACCACTAACATAGCCAATTGCAAAATGCATTTCTTTGATTTACCTCCTCTAAAATAAGGGTATAACAATTTCTTTATATACATGAGCAACACAAACCAAAGTCTCTATCAAAACAAGACATTCCATTGCTCTTATCTCTGTGTATAAGAGATGGAAAAGCAAATCTGTCAATAAAAGCTGTTAACCATTCAACTACTGGAAGCTATCATGTTGAAGTGATGTTACGTATCACTTTAATTAACACTGTAACATGAGCTGATAAAGAACAGAGTAGTTCTTTTTTTCTGTAGTATAAAGCTTGTCTTATATAATCATAACCCATTAACATACTTGTGCTCGCAAAAGTATGATATTTATAATTTCTCATCCTATTCCAATAATTTACTGGATCAGGAAAAAAAGAGCATGAAGATCTTGATACAGTGCTCAGTGTAGCGAAATGGTATTCTTTCCTTTGATCGGAATAGACTTAGGATTAAGTCCATCGAGAAATTTCTTACTCTCATCCACTGATGACATCTAAAGGGAAGAAGGATGCCACTTCAAAGGATTCCAGTGATGGGCAAATTGTTCTCTGCATAAGTAGGGGCCAGCATATGGTCTTTTGACAGTCTGTGAATTACCGTAAAACATTACATAGGACATGTTATTGGCCTAATTTTCTTCAGGATTTTCTGAAATCTGTGTTCATCTTGTGCCTGTGAATTGGGATTTGTACTTACGGTACTTCCTATTTTTGCATGGAAAATGAATATGCTAAGCAAAGTCTTTGAATACAGTTAAAGAGCCCAGTAAAAATGACAGCTATAAACAGCATGATTTGAAGGTCATCTCTCCATCCTCCCTCTGTGAGAGACAATTAGAAACACTTTTCAAGAATGCAGATGCTTATCAGTTTGTTTACAACATTGTGCTTTATTATAAATGAGTATGAAAGATTTGAGAATTGTGAGGGACTCTGTCCTTGCCTAAGAATTTTGCAATTTAAGTCAAGGTGTCAAAAACCTGTTGATGTTATCTGGTACCTTTCCTTTATGGTGAAAATGTTAGCACAGCAATTTCTGAGAAAGACAAACCTTCTTGGACCTGTAAAACAAAATAATAACAGTCTTGTTTACAAGTGCCTATATGATTGCTCTTGACATTTTAATTTGCCACTTGTTGAAAGTCCATTTTCTTGACCTGAAGAGGCTAAATTTGAATGAATATGAACATCTCACTGCAGCGGGATTGCTAAAACTGCTTATAAAATGGCATAAATTATACTGGCTGAGGGGAGGTATTTAACATACAATCATCTTCAAATAACAATCTGGTATAGTTTTTTTGTGTTCGGTATTCTTCCAGAGCACGTTTCCAAACATATCTCTATACGCAGGTTCTCTTCACTTTTGATTTACTGTGGTTAGTTAGCACGAACTTACTCTCAGCTTGTTTTTAATGGCAGTGCAAAGCATCAGCATATCACAACCTAGCTATGTAAAAACCTACAGAATGCTCTTAACTGTGTACTTACTTAGCCAGCCCAACGTTTGTTAAATGTTCTTGATATTATTTTTAATCTGCCCTATTTTCAAGAGGGATTATGGATAGCTGTGCATTTTGGAAGTCAGAGAAGAACTGTCAGATGTCAGTTAGGGAAGTGACTCTCGGAGAGTCTTGCCATGAATATGTATAAATTGAAAAGCAGCACAGTGATGGCCCTGGAGCCTAGAATTCTCTATCAGATACTGCATAGAAGAGCAGCAGAAATAATTCAAGCCTTCACTACCTGCCATGGTTTCGTATGGAAGTGATCAGAGAGGCTGTCTGCTGCTTATATGATGACTCTGCATCTGGGTAATGCTTCAATTGTCATGTAGATTTTAGAGTAAGCAAATATAAAGTCCCAACATGTGTTCGTCTTGCAGAAGATAAGCTTAATTTAACAGTAGTTCACTCCTTTACGGCAGGAAGACGTATTGTGATGGTAATGATGCTGTGTCTTCTCTCACTAGCTCTACTTCCTTGAGCTTCTGTCTTTGCCAGCTAACTCTTCCATATTGCAGAATTCGCCTAGAAGCTGTGTTTCTGGTAGAGGTAATCACTTTTGATTACTGTGTGGCAATGTAATAGCTTGGTTAATTGTATGTTGTGCAAAGCTAAAAGAGAGGAAGATGTCCGTGTTGTCATTATTCACACGGTACGTGAACCTGTGTCAGTTGTCTGTGTGTATTTTTCATTTTAAATCGATAGTTCTTTAAACATTTGGCAGAAAGTGTGATTTAAAGTTAAATTCATCTAGATACATTTAACAGTGCTTTAAAAAATTTATTACCAGCTGAACTGGTAGCAAAATGGCCATACTGCTTATGATTTGGCTGGTATCCTGACTTTCTTGCTTTCCAGATTATTTTTGGATAGTTTGGCAAATCTGTACTTTCGGGCAGTTCAGCACATCTCCTCATAATACAACATAAATTGAACTGTAAAAACTAATGGACTGGAATACATCAGGGCTTTAAAGACTTATGGCCAGTTCCATATATTTTGTGCAGTGAAAGAGGCTATCAGCCTCAGGTTTGTCATACGAAAACTTAACCTGAAGTTGAAAAACTATCCCAGCTTTCATGTAATGGCAGTCTGTCTTCACTGGAGAATGACCTGCCTTTTTTTGAAATGCAATACTAACAAGTAAATTCTGATTTAAGTCCCCTGTTGTTGGGGGCTAACGTTGTTCCTCTTGCTGAATGGTACTGCACCAAGGAGAAGAGTGAAAGAAAAAAGGTACTAGTTTAGTGAGCAATTCAGCAGAAGAGGACAAGCAGCAGGGAGACCTTGCCGAGTTTCTCAAGTGGTCAGCAAGTGATTCTGAAGTTGACTTTGAGCCGCCTTTGTTCTGCAGGAGCCAAACTTTTTTGTGAAGCAGATGTCCTCTTCTTTCTTCTGCTCCACTACTTATTAAAAGTGCTAACGTGTCAATATTAAAGAATGTCATCTCGCTGAGCCATAGCCTGCCCAAATGCCAAGTTGGCTCTGCTTGCGCTTTGAGAGTTGGTCAGCCTTATTTTTTGAACTTGGTGCTTTGGTGGCAGTATTTCCTTGGGCTGCATGAATCTCTAGAATTGGTCCTATTGTCATTCTTTATTTCTACATCCAGAGCATGCTAGCTACCGCTAACCTTTCACTTTTGCAAACCACTTTGGCAGAACAAATGCTCATGACTCCAACCCAGTATCATCATATCATATCATAATTCACTTATCTTGAAAACTGTGAAGGAATTAACTACTTCATTTTGTGGATGGTATCATCTCCCTTCATTGGACATACCTTCATTTTCATACTGTACTTGATGGAAGTCCCATCTTGACTGTTTTCTTCCCAGTCTTTTGCTACACATTTTATTGTCAGCAGTCCCTGCTATCTGCCCCCCAAGGGAAGTAAGTCAGCTTGATGTCAACTATGTGAAAAATTGAGGAAAGAAAGAGATGGCCCCTGACCAGAGTAAGATGTGTACCATCAGCTCTACAAGATCTAAGTCTGTTGTCACAGTTACAAAGCCTTTCTTTTTGTGTGTGTGTGTGTGTTTTTTGTTGGTTGTTTTTTGTGGTGGTTTTTTTTTAAGCTGAACACTTTTTAGGAATGTAAATGCCAAAGACATAGGTAGAAGCATATATTATGTTCCCACAAGTGCAATAGAAGCTTTTCCATTACTTGTTACTGATCATTTATTTGTACATTGCCTTGATTCAGAGATCTGAGTATTTCATAAGTGTAAATGAATTCGGCTGACTGCTTACTTTTTAGATAAATAATAATTTTATTAATTTTAAAGAGGCATAAGTAGTTTACCACTCCTGTTTAATAAGTATTTTCTTAAGCACTAGGGCTGCTGGAGCCAGGTTTCCTTTAGATTTGTGTCTGAGCTGACTGACCTTTTAAATTCAATTATACTAAGGTGGTTGAACCTAAACTTTGACACAGTGGAGGATCACCAACAGCACAACAGACTTGATGTCAGCATTCCTAATACCTTCTGAATTATGGGTGTTTTAATGCCCTGCATCTCTTCTGTGAGGGCTTGAGTGCAGTATGCACAGCTGCTTGCCTCCTCTTGCAAGTGTTTGGGGCACTCAGGTTTAAATTATTGGGGGCTATGAATGTATTGATTTTCCAGGATTGAACTGAGTCAAATGAAGCAAGTGTGACCAAATGTTGACACCACTTCTTGGTCAGTAAATGCAAAATGTGAAGAAGAATTGATTCCCCAAATGTCTGTGTCATCTTTTCCCATCTCTCCATTCTGTGTCAGGAGACGGGGCAGAGAACGTCTTCATGTCCTTCCTTCCCTAAAGACGGCCTGCTCCATCTGACTCCCCAAGGACACTCAGCCCACCATCTCTTTTGGGCATACATGGTTATCCCATGGTATTCCCCAGTCTTTTTTGACCTTTCTTGTTGAATTAGGGATATGATAGTGACCTCTGCAGCCCTTCCCCCATTGCCTGCTCCCCTCAAAGGCTTTGGCCAGAATGACTTGCTTGCAGGAACGGGGGAGTTAGCGTGCTGCTTTGCTGCTCAGTGGAAAAAATGGTGGTAAAGGACTTGGGTGTAATGTGCTTGTATGATTCTCTGTAAGGAACTGGCAAGAAACAGAGCGATTGGAGTAAAGCTGAGGCAGCAGTTGTTAAGGCTGAGGAGCGGGCAACCCAGTGAGGACTGCAGAGGTAAGGACAGAGCTAGGTGGCTAAGGCCTGGAGGGTAGTGGGGTTCAGCAAGGAAGGCTTTAAGCAAGACCTCCTTCTCCTCTCTATCAGATGAGTGCTTTTGTCTTTCCACTAACCCCCTCCTCTTTTTGGCTCTTCTGAGAAATCAGCTAACTCTGTGTGCCTGACGCTTTTGGCCAAAATACTCTCTTCAAAGAGGAGACCATACGCTCTGCGCTCCTAGAAGCGGTTCCTCCTCTGCCGTGCCCAGGCACCGCCAGGCCAGTGCCAACCACCCTCCCCGCGTGCCAGGACTGGAGACAGCTATTCAGTGAGTGACTGCCCTTCCACCATGCCACTTCCCAAGCACCCCCAGCACGGCCTTCTGGAGCTGCTGCCCCCAGTCTGCTGAGACAGAGGCTGAAGGGGCGGCTGAAGCTTTCCAACGAGCGTAGCATTTGTGTGAGTGCCATGAGCATTCACTGGCTCATGTTTGGAGGCTTGAATGTGTACAGCAGCCTTTTGTCCATGTAGGCATTAATAGAATCACTCTTCTCTGCAGCAGCATTTAGAGTCACAAATCTTGCTAGAAACTCAAGATCCCTATCTGAAACCGGCCGGCAGACACGGATGCTACGGTTGAAGAGAGCAGGCGATGGGACTGCGTACGTCATCTTAGGAAACCGGCCTATCAATACGTTGTGCTGTATCTGATCTCTCTTCTAGCCAGTAGCTCACACATATTCAGGGAGAAATGTAGAAACTGTTTCTTAAAAAGCCTTTATGTTCTTTAGTCATGTTTTATCAAATGGTTTCTTCAGCTATGTAAATTATTGACTCTGAACAACATCCATCATGCAAAGCACAAGTTAAGCAATTATAGGTTCAACTTGGTATAAAAACACACAGAAGACAACTCGCAGATACTACAGAGGGAAGTCAGCAATTTCATTCCAGATTTGTGCATTACTTGGGCTGTGAACCAAATTGTCTGAAGGTTATAATGGCCCTTACTTCAGCGTTACCATGGCACAGCAAGCTAGAGCCAGGAGTTTGCCTCAGCTGTTACAGAGAAGAGAAAGGGTCACCAAAAAAGCAGAAATGTTGCCCCCAGCTTACATGTTTAACAGACAGATTTAAACTAGGGGTACAGCAGGAATATTTTAATATCTAGTTTAATATCTTAATATATTTTGTATATGTAATCTTTTGTATTCACTGTACCTGCCTTGTACTAAGTCTTATGGCTAGTATAAAACACTAAATATAAATTGTGTAGTGTGTTATAATACTAATACATTCTGAATTTATTAGTTCTCAGTCTATCCTCAGAGAAGCTGACAATGAATATTAAATAAAACTGCTGTCACAAAAGCATTTCACATCATAGTCTTGGATAATTTGTAATATACTGGATATTTTGCATTTAATGAAAAATCATTGGCTTGCATCTAGTAGTTTAAAAAAATGAGTTTTGAACCGAGATAGCCAAGGCATTAAATGACTTTATTGCAGTAAGTACATATGGGTATTTTTTTGTGTAAATTCTTTATTTGGTGCAATTCAGACATAACCAATATTTATGCAAGTTACTTGTGCAATGAGCTGTTACTATTAGAGAAATTCTTTTCTTTGTCTTTATGGTCCATAGATTTGTCTCACTTTTGAGGTTTTTTTGTGTAAATAATTCAAATTATTCTTTTCATTTTAATACGATCTAATCAGTATGTATCATGCATTTTAATGTAATAACAGTTTCTAATTATTTAGAACCATTATTAGTTTTCTGAAATTCAAGGGAATTAAATCAGGATGATTCTAGTTCCCGCTAGCATTGCCAAGGAAGTTCTTAGCACTTAAACCTAATTTTTAAACTTTATTTTCTTAAGGTGTCTTGAAGCCTTGAAACTAAAACTTACTGATTTTCAACATTTTGTCTTCACTTTTGAGAAAGCTAGTAAACTTCTATTGCTTTGTACCAGTCTGATTACAAGTAATGGTTTTTGACTTTGTTTTAAAAAAAAAAAACAAAAAACCCGAACAGGGTAGCATGCTTTAAAGATTCCCCAACCCCCGCCTGTTTTTCCTTTTTGTGGTTTTAAATTTTATGTTTGGTAAGGTAGAACGTGGGAGACTGAAGACCAGATTTTTAGGTGACGTTGAGTTAGTGGAGTGACACAATGTGAGATGTAAAGTCCTGTTTCTCTGCAAAGGCAGGATTTTTTTGAGAAGTAAGGTAATGGTCTTGCCCAGTTGCACTTGCTCCGACCAAGAAATACTGTCTTCGGTATATGAGGCCTTTCATTGAAAGAATCTTCCTTTTGAAAAGAAAAATATTTGAAAATTGTAATTTTCCAAGAACCCTAATGAAATTAAATCTTCATTTCTTTATTATTCTTGGTTGGAGCTGTGTGTCTAATTCTTAAAGTTTCCATTTTCATTGTATAGCACTAGAATATTTTAAATGTAAAAAAAAATTACGAGAGATTAAGAAACATTTGTGAAAGAAAACTGCTTTCCAGACTATAAAGCACAGGGAGACCAGTGACTGTGGAAGTCCATGAGCTGAAAATTAGTAAAGATGGGGAAGTATTCTGGGGATATGTTGTTCTATACTTGGCACTGCCTGAAAACTGGCCATAATTATCCACTTCTAGAGACAGGGTGGAGCTGCAGTGCAAAGCCATGTGGCCTTTCCTACATAAAATGGAGTGGCTCAGACCCACACTGGCATATGTGGGTGTAGGGCTGCATGCTGGTATTTTCACAAGTGGGCCAGTTTTTATGAAGTTGATTTTGCAGGAGAAAAGTCTAAACCTGAAGACAGATTGTAATGGACTGACCATTTTAGTGATCTTGAAGAGGCAGACTTTGTGCGTTCATTTGAAATGGAGGGCTTGAATGGTTGAGAACATATTTAGGAAACTGAAGAGTCCACAAGATCTGACTAGAGAAAAAAAGAAACCACTTATTAGGGACTTTACAGGATTTATCTGTATTACTGTACAGCTGAAAAAAAGCTGAATATGTGCCTACAGTATATGGCCTTGGATCCCTCTGGTTTGACTTGGAAAGCTGGGCAATTGAGCAGAGGTGTGAAGGCAATGTGTATAAGCAAGCTAAACCACCAGTATGCATCTCCCGTTGGGGCTGTAGTTGCCTTAGATCACTGTAACTGAATACCTTGATAAGGATTAAGCTACAAGAATTTAGGACCGCCAAGTAAGATCTATATAAATGACTTAACATACTTGAAAATCAGCACTGGATTAACAAAATAAGTTGGTTTGTCCTCACTTAAGTCCTTCTGTAGAAAACCCTTTGGAGGTCCTATGCTCAGACTTCAGTCCCAGAAGGATGCTCCTTAGTTTCCATGTACGTAGCAGAATTCATCCTGTCCCAGGACAATATTTTAATACCAGTTTGTTTAATGTACTTTAGATGTGGTTAGAATTGAAACATACTCTCTCAATTCATCAGCACTGTTTTTCGTTTGTAAAAGCCTAGAGCTTTGGGGATTTCAGAAGAATTTGCTTTAGCTTTCTTTTTCATTAGAATTTATTCGCAGCCAAGGGAAATTCCAACAACAGCCAGAAGCATCATCATATAAATGAACGGGTTGATCCCACTCCCTGACCTGGCACAGCTTTGAGGCAAACTTGTTAAATCCTGGCAGTACAGGTGTGCCTCTTGCTTCTGATTTTCCAGTTTAATAATGAGAAACTTTGAGGTTGTAATTTACAAATGCAAAACACTGATTAGCTGTTTTAATTAAATTAATAACACCTTAATATGCTTTGTATGCTTTTCGTAGAAAGACTCAGATTATTTCATTGCTTCAGGAAACATGAGGGATTTCTTTTATTTCCTTAAGACAGGGCCGGGTACATGTGCTAGGAATTTGAATCCTTGGGGTGGGGCTGGCAGATTTGTCAGGCTCCGAGAGGTCTGGTGACTGCTTCAGGTTTGACCTCTGTCACCTTCTCCTTTCCCTGTTTTTTGGCACTGTGACTCTATTGAACTGCATGAATGAGGGATACACCTTTGCCCAGCTAGTCTACTGTGGATCTGCATTTTGCTGGCAGGGACACTTCTGCCTGGGAAACTTTCCAGGTAAATCGGACGATTTCCATGTTTGTCCAGGATGCCTGGCGGCCCAACTGGAGCTATTGGGCAGTGTCATCTGAACAGACCGGGGGAGATCCCAGGCATTTCTGTACTGTGCATGCCTATGGTTTCAACCAACAGGCTTGTGATTTCCTTCTGCAGAGCTTCATCTGTGAACTCGCACAGACCTAAGTTTATAGGGCTTGGACCAAAGCCATGAAAGAGGGAAGGTGCCTACAGTAAGGGCTTATTGGGTTTAGACTGTGCAGGAGAGAGTGGGAAGCTTAATTGGACTCTTAGAAACTGTCTTCAAAAAGTCTGTGCAGAACACTTTGTTCTAAAAGAATGTAAATTTTCATTTATTCCTGCAGTTTGTTACTATGTCAGTCCATGAAGTGCCAAGGTGGGGTGGTCTGGCTTTAAATCTTCACCAGAATTTTAGGAATTATTTAGCTTGCAGTACTTACAGGCATTCCATATATAACAAAACTTAAAGATGTTGCAGTTCTTTCAGAGCTCTTCTGCATCTCCTCGTACAGTTTTTCAAAAGCTGCATAGCATCAGCTCAGCTCCTCTTACATGACAGTCCATTAGACTTTTAACAACACTGAGCATTTTTAAACCCCATTCATTCTCAGAAAAAGCTACTTTGCTGATAGCATCCTGTTTTCGAACACAGACGAGGCTGAAGTAATTTCATTGCATAACCTGTCACTTAATGGCTACAATTAGCTGAATGAAATTTCCCACAATGGCTGGAGTTAAAGTTCTAACGATTTTGCTCTTGGCAAAATGCATACTTTCCCCCTAAGATTTCATAGTTGATTATTAAAAACCTAAGCTATCATTTAGACTTCCCTGCTCATATCTATCATAAAGAAAAATAACATTACATATGTTTACTGCTGTCACCTGCTTCCTTCCCACAATACATGTGTTCTGCAGGATATTAAAAAATCTATGATGCACAAGTGAGTCGTAACAAGAAAAGCAATTACATCTCTATCTTTATTCAGAGCACATAAGGTATTGGGCTGTTCAGACAAGGATATGACATTTTCAGGCAGACAGTGTTATTGTTCCACACACTGTGCGGTTTAGGATTTTTAATAAGAGCTTTCTCTTGAAAGCCTTTCTAAAATATTTTTACATCTGTTCAGCTGAGCATTCATGTGTGAAGGTACAATGCAGGTGAAGAACGGGGTTACCCAGAGCAGTAACTGCTCCTGTCCCTGTGAAAAAAGAAGCTCTCAGCTTTTGGGGCTGTTGCTTGCATTGTCCCATTTGGAGACGAAGCCAGTAGTGGGGCTGTTAATGCAAGGAGAGTTTCTTTTTATTGGGGTATGTTCTCAGATCCTGATCATCCAGACCTCATTCACCACTTGAAAGTGTCAGGAATAGGGGAATATATATGGGAGAACAATCTAAATATTTTTTGCACGTACAGACATGCTTTTCTGAGAGGCATCTACTGCACAGGGTTGATGTCATCTGGAATCCTCCCCTTCAGGTCTTACGACAATGAAATCAAGGCAGACCAACAGCTCCTAACAGGAGCGGACCCTCTAGCTGTTGAATCTCCTGTAAACTTGACTAGTTCAAATGCAGCTCCCTCAAAAGGGCCAGTGGTATTGGAGGGGCTGCTGAGTAATTCAGCTCTGGAGGATGGGGAACACACAAGCCAGAAAATGAAATTATCTCTGGATTGTGCTGACCAGCTGCAGTCTTAACATAGGTCTCTCCAGGAGCAGAGAGGCAGACTGGAGAGCTGTGAATGTCATTTTTCCATTATGTGAAGCACTTTCACTATTTCCAGAGCTGTCTCTGCTATCGCCTCTCTAAGGTTGCGTGGGTATTTTGTGGCTCTTGGCCATATGAAGATACGTGGTTTTCCATGTCAGGAAACTGGACCGTCCCAGTCTGCTACCATGAGGAGGATGCTGTGGCATACTTTTCTTCTGTAGTGTTCCTCTGTGCAGCATGTGCTCGAGCCGGGTGTCTTTCTAGTGAAAATTCCTGGGACCTGAGGAAGCAAAGAGAAGAGCTGCATTTCAAATCTGTATTTTCTAACTGATAATTTATTAGTTGTCTCGACTGGGCGTTTTCTTTTTTGGAGGGCTAATATTTTATCTGCAGAAAAATGTAACTGTCAGTCACAAACTGTTTGCCAATTCAGGTAAGTGAATAGTTCTAACAAATAACAAAGTGGATAAAAATATATTAGAAGTCTGAAAAGAATTACACATTTCAGAAATGAAGCATTCTGACTTCCGTGGGAGGGTGCAAATATAAAATTCCTTATGAGATCAGCATGCAAAGTAAATCATGAATGTATGTCAAGTGAAGAGTTTAGGTTCAGAAGTCTCTCTTGCAGTGACGTCTTGGCAGTACGATTTGCTATACATGGTTGCACTATCCAAATACGTTATTTGCAGAATACAGTAGGCAGTCCTGTATATAGGTGTTTTCTCAAATACTGGTGTGATATTCCATAATAAGATAAACCATCTGACATTTCATAAACTTCAAACCAGAATGCGTTTGTGTGTGAATGTTAGCAAAACAGTTAGAGGGGGGTAGTAATAGTCCTTCCTTCCTTATTTTCTTAAAGTTGTATTGATCGGCTCAGGCCCAACCACATACTGTACTCACAGTTTCGGATTTCTTCTCTTCCTTGCTGAATGCACCACCAGAGGAATACATGAGAACCCTTTTTATAATCCATTGGAGAGACTACAGCTTTTATCTTTGTTGTATTTGCTTCTCTTTGTTTTTAAACCTTTGCTGCATAGTATATATTAGCTTTACCTGGTTTACTTTTAAAATCATACCTTCCCTCTGTTGTTGGTCTCTTTATGTTTAGACTTCTTACGATATGTGTGTCTGCTTTCTTTATGACCCTTTAACTTAACAGGAGTTATATAGTTTTCCAGATACTGAAGCAATCAGTGAATTATGACCATGCTTGGCCTAGCCCAGTGTAATGTGGGAGCCTCTACATTTTAAATGGCCTAGCATTTCTACTTGAAAAACTCTTTTTCTTTTGCAAGACAAAACTGCAGAACTGAGGTTCTGCAGGACAGCGCAAACGTACTTTTGTAAAATTTGCGTAAGGTTTGTTTTCAGTGGGCAGAGGGGCCTGTGTAAAATATACCTATTGACAAACATCAAGAGAATATTTTCAAATTATTGTTGAAAAGACTGTTCAAATTATTGTAATATTCATTTGTATAGCTATAAGAAACCAGTGGGAACAATTCTCAAGTGTTCTTTGAATCTCCTAAGGACTGACAGAGACATTTTGAAGTATTTTACTGTGTAGCTATGATGCATCAGCCAAACAGTCTAGCATGAAAGCCAGAGTTTTTATGTATGTTTGGGTCAGTGCAGGTTAAGCCGTCAGAGTCTGCTTTTGAACTGTATCATTACTTATAGCACCAAGTGTTACTGAGTGTTGGCTAAAATTGCTGTTGGATGTTGAATTAATAGCAGAAGCTAAAGTTGCTAGTTTATCATGCGGACATTAATGGCTTGGTGGGATCATATTTAAAAATATATGTGTATATAAAAAGAATGCTTCTGTGCTTTTTATGTAATTTTCAAAGCAGACTGTAGAGATCAGATTGTGTTGCTCCCCAAATGGGGCAGGGGGGGGAAACAAACACCAAAACTAAACAAAACTTGCTTAAATTGTGGTGTTATGTATAAACATTGACTTAAGTAGGGCATAGTGTGGGGGAAAAAAAAGTCTGTGTATATATTTTGCCATTTACAGGTGTATAAATTAAATGCAAGCAGTTTTTGGTTGCTCTTAAGGTTAAAAAAAAAGGGGGGGGGAAACAAAGTCCAACATCTGCTTGGTTTGTTCAGCCAAGGACTTGCCTTTAAAGCACAATTGCAGGAAAAAGCCCAAGTGCTAAGGTCAGCACACAGAAGAGGCATCACTTCCCAGGAGATGTGTAGGTGTACTGGTATTTTAAGAACACGTAAATCTCTGTGAGGTCTCTTTGTTTCTGCCAGATACCAAGATTTTTGAAATGAAGCAATTGCATTACATTTTTCCATTGCTCATCACATCATTTGGTTCTGTATTTTTCATGTGACTGGGGCACCCTCTTTTTGCACGTTGGCAGGGCTGGGGGAAGCGCTCTCCCTGAACTCCCAGGGCACCATGGCTCCCTGTGCAGCCACTGTTCAAAATAAGTTTAAAAACAGTTTAAAAGACTGTCCTGGAGCAGAGCCGTGTAGTAATGAAACCCGTCTGAGGGCATTTCAGCTTTTTTTCTACATTTGTGTTTAAAGCATCCTGTGGCTTTGAAAGCGCAACGTGAACATAAACTACTAGTAACTAACTTTCCTTTTCTCCCCATAAAGTCACAGCAACTGATGGAAGCAGTGGGGTTTTAATGCTCTTGCCAACTGGTGCTGCTCATAAACAGTGCTGCTGTGCAGCTCTGCCTGACCTCGAGCAACAGTTGTTCAGGCCCTCCTTGCTCTGCAGAGCATCCAAATCTCGCGGGGTGCGCCGCTGCAAACTGCTCGCCGGTTTGATATGGGAGGGCCCCGTGGAGCTGGGGATGGGTTCTCAGGCAGTTGCTCTGCAAACACCAGGAACTGAGTTAGAGGAAGCTGCTTTGCATCTCTCCAGCCCTTCTAATGCTTGTGGAAAAACAAGCTTCTGTCAGGTGCTGATTTTACTGCTTTTTGGCTTGGTGTACAGGCTCTCTCTTCCAAGATGATGTCTGTAAGTTCAGCGTTAAGCATATTTTCTGTACAGTAATAACAACAAAAAAAATCACAGTCTGATGGTGATAGGACTATGGTGACCTTATATATCTGTTGAGTACTACGCTTGGAGCAGTCTGAATCTCCTCTTGGCTCAGTAATGCAACGTAGTGACAATTTTTACATTCACTCGACCCTTTGAGTTTAATGCTGCATTCACAGTTTAGCAAGCTACTGGTAATATAAAGAGAATACAGTGAGTAAGTGATGGCAACCTCAGAGCAATGAGGAGGCCGTTCATATCAACAAAATAACTTAATATAAAATCACTTTATGAGAATAATTTATGAATTTAATTTAGCTTTTCTTAATTTTTACAAGAAATTAGTCTATGCATGTTTAATAAAGGTCTAATTCCTATAAATCATGTAGCTGTATTTATGTTATGATGTCACAGGAACTTGATTTTAAAACAAAATTGTCTCTTCATAAAATACTATATTGATAATCCATGCAAATATGAAGAAGTTGTCTCTGGGGAAGAATCCAGCCATGTGGACCTTTGGACTGAAAAACCTGCTGTATGAAAATGGCCTGAAATCTGCCATAGAAAGCTTTAGCTATTGGTGAATTGGAAACTTAGTCTGCAAGTGAAAAAACCTGAATGTTTTTAAAGTCTGTACCAAAATTATTCATGCTGAACATAAAAAAAAAAAAAAAAAAAAGTTCTGGGCACTAAACCCTAGAGCTTGCATTTGCACCAAATTTGAATCAGAATCCAGCTCAAAAAAATTGTGTTGCCTAAGACTTCTAGCTCAAGTCTTGTTAATAGTTAAAAAGGTATAAAAATTAAACAAAACCTCATAATCGATCCTTTGGGAGACCTTTCTTCACATAGCCCTCATAGGAGCCTAAAATAGGAAGAAAGGTCTGTTAAACATGTTAGCTGATATAAAAAATGAAGGCTGGAAGAGTGAGGAATGGAGATCTTGAATAAAAAAAATCTAGAAGCTAAAAATAAAGTGGACATTTCCCTACTTTTTTAAGGACGTACTTTGCCCGATCAAATGGGGACACAGTATACATACTAACCATGCCCTAGGGAACTTCTCCAAAGACTACTGAAGCATGGGTACTGTTTTGACTTTATACAGCTTAGGGTATGCCCCATGACCACCACCACCCCCCTGGCCAACTAATTCCTATTTCTTTAAAAACATCTTTATTTTCTTTGTTAGTGACAAGGACAGGTATTGAAGTTCAGCTGTGGTGCTGATGCTGACAGATTTTTTTTTTTTTTTTTTTTAGCTGTGAGGAAATTGCGGCTCTCAGATTAGTGTTGCCTTAAGAATCACAAAGCACTCAACAGAGAATATCAGAAAAGTGAGATGCAGACTGATAGATAGCTCAGTATTGTTGTTTGAAATGGTTTCAAGTACGGAAGTTTCTCCAGCAAGGGCCATAGTGTGTGTGGGTGCCCACACATGCATATGGGAGTGCACCCATGGGTGCATGCAAAGTGACGTTTGTGCATTAATTAGACAGTCTCTGCATTTAACTAAGCATATGGCACAAAATTTCCAGGGAGGTAAATTATGTTACTAAGTATGATCCTGCTTCAGAGCACTGACACCTGGTCTGCATCCCACGGGGGGGAAAACCCCTTGGAAATTACATTAATGGACTGAACAATAGTCAGAAAGAGAACGTAATTTATTACGGCGAGAACTGGGTAATACTATCTCTCTGACTTCCTGCTGTCACTCTATTTACTCTAGCCTGTTGGTGCCTAAGTGGTGATCACTTCAGGCAATACATTAAGACTTGAAAGGAACAATATATTTTACAATTTAGGTTAGCAAACAGAAGCAGTGGTATTTCTCCCTGTTGATAATTACAAATCAATTATGTTATATGCTTTTAAAAATGATAACTCCCACGGTGTTCTCAGAAAGATATAAGATCTTTAGGGCCAAGTACTAGAACATGTTCAGCGGTTAGCAACAAAAATGTTTTAACCCTGAAGCAATACTTCTGTGAAAAATAGATTAAATTAAGGTCAGCCGGAGCAAACTGCTGTTAAACATGGTTAGTGTAAAAGAGAGAGCATCTTCAAGGAGGGAGCTAATGGGACTGAATTTTTGTTTCTAATGAACTGAAGATCCAGGCTCTGATGCAATGTTTTATAATCTGTTTATTGTACTATAGGGGGGTTTCTTCAATTCCATGAGCAACATTGCAAGTATGAAGTAAACTGTTTCATAATAAACTAGTGACTACATGAGTCTGATTTCCACGAATCATTATTCCTGTTACAAGTAATGGCCGAGTTAGTTATTTGTAAAAAGGAAGAGCACTGAATTTATTTACTTTAGCACTATATGTAGGCTCATAGAATTAATTCTCGAATAACCATAGTAAGTCCGTTTTCTAGTATTGTATATGGAACCATAATAATGGAGAGATGAGAAAAGATGAATAGTCTCTCTGAAAAATAAAGACCATTTATTGTAAAACAATTGCATGAGAGATGCCTGAAAAGAGCTGAGCGGGTTTCCTGCTTGTAGAGCATGGCTAAGTGGGTGTGTGTGGAGAGAGGTTTTTGATAAGTTCCTGAATATTTCCTATTTTTTAACAGGTGAAAAAGCTCCATTTCACCCATGTTTAAAATTTTGTTTGTACTTTTAAATGTTTGGTATAGCTCCTATGACTCAGTGTCTTGTTCTTTCAGTTTTTCACTGCTGCTCTATTGTTACGTTTCTTGAAGGAAGGGTAGACAGGCTAGTTACACATGGTAGTGTTTTATTGCCATTGCTGTGAGAGTATGCTAGTAATTAATCAAAATGTTGGGTTTGTACTGGAATTTAAATAAACACGGACAATGTGTTTTTTAAAAACAAACAAACACCAAACAAACAAAACCCGTACGCTAACTTAATTCGGATATGCAAATATCATGCTTGCAGGTGCAGACGGGATAATAGCGTGTGGAAATAATCACAGCTCATTTGCATGTATAATTTGGATATAGAGTAATGGCATATGCATACCTACTGGTGCAAAACCTTCTTTGGAATCCAGATAGTGACTTTTGTATTGGTTAATACCTGGTTTGGTATTGGCTCTCTTTTACGGTGTCTTTTTGCCCTAGAGGATCCTACAATAACATAAAGTGTGTATGATTGCATATGTGATAACCTTGCCCTGTTCTGTTTATGAAAGAGTATGTCTGAAAATCTCCCACATACTGCAAATAGTTCCTTTCCTTTTCAGAAAAAGGAAAATACATATGAGGAAAGCACCGTTCCCAAATTATCTCCTGCTTTTGCTTGGGAAGTGAAGGCAAAGAGGAAAGAGAAAGAAGCTCTGAAATGGAGGAGGAAAGAAACCCAAGCTGAGAGGGGAAAGTGGCCCTCAGTGAAACAGCATTGCATTTCATGATGTAAGCTGCTGATACTGCAGCTTCATGGCATTTCCCATCGAATATGACAGGCTTTATAGCAGTTCTAAATTAGAGTATGGAGGACAGTACAAACGGTTAGAAAGTAAGTGTAGTGGGCAATTGCTGTAGAGCTTGTCACTTCTAGTCCTAGTGAAGCCTAAATACTGTATTATTGTCTGTTTTGTTGACAGCACCTGCAAAAGCAAGCAACCAACCAAACAAAAAAGTCTTCACTTTGACACTGAAGTATCATCTGTGTTAATTTTCCATGTTTTGCTTCAAAAGATGGATATAAAACTGTACTTTCATACCGCAGCTTTCAACGGGACTGTTATTGTCTAGTGATTAGAGTTTGGGATTAAAATGAGTCAAAAATGCACCAAAGTGCTGCTTTGGCTCTTGTTATGTCTATGCAAAAGGAATGTGAGTCCTTTGATCATTTCTGCTGATTAGTAATTTTAGATCTGTTTTTTGTGTGTGTGTCAGAGAGAATTGAAAGCACAGATCTTCCTTAGTATCTAATAACATTATGTCTTATACTTGTGATAGAATATGATATATCAAGTGGGGCTTATACTAAATACATTTATTTTCCTAAGTTCTGCCGCATGGTAGCCTTATGATTTTGTCCTGGTTTCAGCTGGGATGGAGTTAGTTTTCTTCCTAGTAGCTGCCATAGTGCTGTGTTTTGGATTTAGGATGAGAATATGCTGATAACACACTGATGGTTTAGTTGTTGCTAAGCAGTGCTGACGCTAGTCAAGGATTTTTCAGCTTCCCATGCTCTGCCAGGTGCACAAGAAACTGGGAGGGGGCACAGCCAGAATAGTTGATCCAACCTGGCCAAAGGTCTATTCCATACCATATGGCATCATGCTCAGTATAAACTGGGGGGGGTTGGCTGGCGGGCAGCGATTGCTGCTCGGGAACTGGCTGGGCATCAGTTGTCGTGTGGTGAGCAATTGCATTGTGCATCACTTGCTTTGTATATTATTATTACTATTATTATTTTATTGTTATTATTACTACTACTATTTTACTTTATTGCAATTATTAAACTGTTCTTATCTCAACCCAGGAGCGTTTCTCACTCTTACTCCTCTGATTCTCTCCCCCATCCCACTGGGGCAGGGGGAGTGAGTAAGCGGCTGCGTGGTGCTGAGTTGCTGGCTGGAGCTAAACCACGACAGATTTGTAGTTCCTTGCTGGTTGGGAAAAAAATTCTAATGTAATTAAATAGCATTTAGAATAAACTGTGGTGATCTGATACAAAATCTTTGGAATGAAGAGAGCAACACAGCAACTGACCCAGTCAGAGCTGAGCCGAGCTGGGAACAGTGGGCAGCATGCTACATTCAAAACTAGCTAGGGATATGCATTGAGAACAGCAGAGGATTTGCTAGCCATAAAATTGAAATAACAAAAGCCTGGATATAGTTGCTCAGAATCTTGTTTAAAAGGAGTTCCTCACAAAAGCACACTGTTTCCATGCATGCTGTTATTTTAAATAAAATTTTTACACTGATTTTTAATTGCAGAAAGGGCTTCCTTTGGGTACTGTGGTCCTGGAAGATTATTAGTGCAGTTGATGTCCAGAATCAGCAGTTAATACCTTTAAAGTGCTTTTGTTGATATGCACATCTTTTTGTAAAATGGCATCTTTCACGTAGCATGTGTTGTGGAAAGTAGGAAGAATCTATCAGACAGAGATCTGAATCTTGGTGAGGAAACCTTCCCCCCCAGAGTTAGACTTGACTTTTTCAAGGGCCTAAGAATATCTTTGAGGCCCATGTGTTGTGTGTGCTGTTGCCTTTTAAAGAGTGTTTAACTTTCGGTTGTCTTAGGAGAATCTGGTAAGAGTTCCTGGGCACATCAACACTTCCCTGTTGCTTGGCTTTAAATGTGGGCAAGTTTGCGGTTTAGATGAAACTGAGAAAGGGCTCTTTACATAATTTCATTTATTTATTTCTCTCTATATATTATCAGGTTTCTGTGCCTACTACAGTTTATTGACTACATAAAATCCAAAATCTGGTAAACTTTATGATCCAGCATAAAGTCAGTGTGTCAGATACGTGAAATGAATGCAGCTGATCTGTGTAGGAATTCAGAGTGTGCAGTGGGAGTACTAACAAATGTGAAAGAGCAGAATTCACTTTAAAAGATCTTTCCCTTAGAATATGGAAAAATCTAGAACGTTTGACATTATGAGGAATTTCATTATGATTCACTCTTTCTATGATAGTTGACTCACAGGCTCCCATCATGGTCTTGCTGCGCTAGCTGAAGTTTCTGTGTCGCTCAGGCATTTGGAGCAGTGTATGGCGTGAAGCGACACGACGCTTGCATATGCAGGTCACATATGTGCAGTATTTCTGCAGCCTGTATTCTGTGCACTTGAAATTCTATATGGGTGGATTCAATTCATTAATAAGTTACTCATCATTTATGGTCAAGTGTAGTTGCAGGTCCCCTAGAGTTTACAATCAGGAAGCACAGCAGACATCAAAAATAAGCCAGCTGGACAGTTTTGCTATTCATCTTTTCCTCTGTGTCTTCAGCTGAACAGAAGTGATGAGTTGTCCACAAAATAAAATGTCAGGTTTTATTTATGTTAGTCTCAGAGGTAAGAAGCCATCTCTGCCAGCATCTTGGTAGAACAGAATCCTTATTTTTTTCAAATATGAGAATGAGTCCCTGGGGATAGCATACATGAGGAAGAGGAAGGACTGTGAGCAGCCCTCCTTCCCTTTGGGATGCAAGAGCTCTCCTAGCACGTGTTCCTAGTGTTGTCGGTTCGGTGGAGGGGAACCCACGCCTGGGATTCTGGCACAGCAAAGCACAGTAAGATTAGAGAAGTACATATAGACAGCTTAAACTAATACGAGGCAGAAAGCTGATTATGGGCTCTGTTAATTCATTGGATTAAAATCAAAACATCTTAAAAGCTAGAAGACCTGCTGGGTTTAGTAGCATGGATTACACTGAAGATTATTTCTAGCAGCAATATATATAGTCTGGATCTGTTCTATGAATGCCCACTTTGTCATTTCTAGAGAAATGACAAGTAACTCCGGGAAGAGTTATGTTATCTATCTGCTCAGTCTGACAGGAACAAGAATAAAAGTGTGTGTGTGTTGGTTGGTTGGTCGTTTCTTTCCAACTGAACATGTGATGTACAAATATCAAATTGAGAGTTGTGTAAGGAAATGCAGTAACAGAAGCACACCACTTACAAAGCATATGCACTTGGCGAGTGAACTTAACGTTATAGTAAAAGATACGTTATCAAAAAGACATCAACAAAATTGCTCTTAACTAAGAGCTGTATAATCAGTAGGCTTTGCTATTTCAGCTTGCCAAAGGGACATGTAGTTTTCAAATAGGAATAGTTTTTATCGTGGAGAGCAAAAGGATTCCTGTGAACTGTTCCTGTAATTTCTCATGAACGTTCTCAAGGCCAATCAGTTGTACCCATTACTATAGGTTTCTTTCCTCTTCACTGACAACCATTTCTTTGCACTCAGAAAGACCCTTGAAAATACAAGTTAGATGACCTCTTCTGGCTCTGTCATATTAAATTTCATGCTTTTATCAAAGAAATTCATTACCCTTATAGTTAAGATCTAAAGAATAACTAGCAGCTTTTTGGAATTAGGCAGCAGTCTTATGTTATATCTTAGACCGCACTTTAAACTTGCTGTATATGCTTTGATGTTTTATTTTATTTAATATTGTCGGGTGCCCCAAGGTGCTTTAACCTGAAAGCTGCTATAAAAATAAAGTGATAGATAAAATGCCTTTTGGGAAAAGTAAGCTATCAGGTCATCGGTACATAGGGCCAATAGTTAAAATACACAGTAAAAACAGTTTCAGTAATCTACTAAAAAATGCATCATTTATTCTGGCTTATCCGTCACACTGTGCAAAGGGAGTTCCTGAAACCATCACAGCTCATCTTTCTAAAAATGCACATGGAGGCATTCTGCCTCCTAAAGTGAGGGAACCGATACAGAGTGAGAATCGTCTGAGGGAAAGTTAAAAGCAGAAGGGAACTACGATTCTTTCACAGCCAAGAATTGTCCTGTTTATTGAACTTTTATTTTTCATACATAAATTGGGGCAAAAGATGAGTTGAACTAGCAGTAGTGCAAGGACTGTGTAATAGGAACCTTTATCAAAGCCTAAACGATGCCTGTAAATCCTGTGTAATTTTTTCAAGCTCTTTTGCTGTTGATTTTGTCTCACCCAGGATGCAGCTTCCAGTGTAATTCTTCACGTGACTTGTGAAAGGCCGATCTTTTCTCTCACGCTACTGAAATCTTTCGAGTTACAGTCGTGCAAGATGAGAAGTGCAGCTAGTGTCCAGCATGCGCATAGGCTGTAGAGAACCTGTGTATGGCCAAAGTCTGCAGATGCCTTTTTACTACGACAGCGATCAGAAGAGCACTTGTGGTTATCGAAGAGCAGTTGTATCTGCCTCTTGGCTCTGTTAAGATAACGACCCACGAGCGCCTATCCTTTTGTGCTGCAGGGCACAGTGGGTTTGCTTGACACATGCTGCTCCCACTTAAGATTTCACTGGGGAAGGGGACTAGGGTTTTAGCTTTCCAGTATACTGGTGTACTTACAAGGAAATATTTCTAGGTGAGGTGAAGGGCAGTTAATATATAGAGATAGGTGTCTGTCTTTTTTTTTTTTTTTTTTTTTTTTAGTAATTTCTGTAGGTCTGAATAAAATAGATTACTCTGAGCCCCACAGTACTCAGTAAGAAAGAAAATGGCCCAGCCCCCCAAACCCCAACCCTAAACAGAGATTGTTCTATTGTATTTTTACAATTAAGGTAATTGTTTATGATTTTCTCCTCCTTATCTTAAGGAAAAATAAGCATTCATGCAAAACCTAGTTATTAAGAATCCTAAGTGCTATCGTGGTTGTATAGCTTTTTATATCCTCAAAATAAAAAAGGGAGACAGAGCATTTGTAAGTGCTTTAATAACTGGTTGTCACTTGCTAAAGAATGGACACCAAGAATATCAGCTATTCGTATACAGAGTCACTGAAAAGCTTAAGAATGTATGGTTGTTATTAATTTCAATCTAAGGAACCAAATTTACTGACTGGTAATGAAACCAGCTTTCTGATATGCAAGAAACAAACATTTACTGTGGGGATACAGTGTTTCAGCTTTGGGCAAATCCTCTGAGGTAGGATTATACACACTCTGTCCTCTTAAAATAAGTTTCTCCTTCATTCCATGTTTGTGTCGCATAGTTGTGTAGGTGGAGATAAAGCATATTTCTAAAACGGAAAGGTTATTTTATTCAAAGAGACTCACTGAGTCACAATACCAACTGACTTCTGTTTTATTAATTCTCAAATCAGTTCGGTAGCATAATCTCCAAAATTCCTGTATTTATATACTTTCATTTTTTTGCTTATATGGATATGATTACATATACCTATGTATATGTACCTATGTATAAACATATATATGTATAAATAACTTCTAGTGTTACGTTATCATCTAATAAAAACCCCCTGAGGGCTTAAAAATTCAAAATAGCTCTTCATTACTCATGGCAAAGCGTTTGTCTGTTGCATATCTGAATGCTGAAAGTTTCATTATCAGTGTGTGAATTTGCTCCTTTGGATTTTCTTTAAAAAAAAAAAAATCAACAATGTGGAACTCTGTGGAACAAGCTTTATTTTGCTTTACAGTGTTGTTAGTGTATTGTGAAATACCACATCATACTAACTTATTTTTTTCTGGCTCACTTGCTTTAAGGTAATAGGACAAAATGCAGTATAACCTGAACTTTAAGTGCATGATTTAGTTTAAAATCTTTTTTTCCTATAAATAGTAGCTAACACCAGTGCACAGTATCTTGAAGTGATGCGGTAGTTCATTTTGAATTCTCAAGGGGTAGTTCGCAGTGACTGGCTTTCTGCATTACTATCCAGACATCACAAACTATGATTCAGATTCTGCTTTCAGGGTCTTGCCTTTACAAAATAGCCTATCCCATAGACAGTCAATCAATTCTGTGTACTGTAATTGTGTTAAGACAGCATTGCAAAAATCTGTTTACAGCTATCTGTCCATCGATCCAGAAACAAAGCAAGGACTGAAAAACAAGAACAACTGTCAAAGCCTAAACACTTCCTTGCTGATTCCTACAATACATAGGGTAAGATCCAGAGATACTGGTAACTATTATAAAGATGGTACCTGCAAATTCCTATCGGGCAGTAATGCATTAAATGGCAGTGTTACTTTCTGCTCTCACAATATGAATGTACTGTGAGATTTTGTATCTCTGTATATGGCATTACTTGATGAGATTTTTAGAGCTCTTACTCTGGAATCTGTAGCCCTGGTTGTACTTTAAGCTACAATATTTATTGAATTTCACCTACATTGAACAAAATGCGAATTGTACGAGCTGGGGTAGGATGGACCTCAGACCCTTGTGAAGGCAGTGAGAGATGGAGAATTAACAGATCAAGTTGCTTATGATTAAGCACACACATTTAAATCCTCCTTAATTTGCACAGAGAAAGTAATGTATCACAGGTGATTCTTGTGGGGGAGTCTATCATTGCCAGGTGCTGGGAAAGATGGGAAGTATGCTGAAAAGGAGATGGAGACTTGCATATTGGCCTTGCGACCCCAAATTTTCCAGGTTTCCTCTCAGTTGCTTTCTTACATTTGACTAGGATGGACAGAAGCCTCCTATAGCACCTGCATGACAAAGGACCCTTGCCTTGAGTATGCAGCAACGAGTGAATAATTTACAGGAAAATGCAAAGGAACACTTCTTTGATGCATTTTCTCTGTTCTAGTCAAAGATTCTGCAATTTCTCCATATTTATTTGTTGTTTTTATATATATATAATTTAGTAGCATTCCAGACCTTCATCCATTGCTCTGAACCATACTGCTTAATTTTGTGCAGATGGACACAAACACTTCCCCTGCAAATATAAAATGTGGCTTTGAAATTTTCTGGATGTGGATACACAGATGCACAGATGCTTTGGTGGGAAGGGTAGGCTTTCATATTTCATATGAAAGGATAGACTTTTCATATTTCAAAGGCTTTTGATAGATCTAGCAAAGGTGGTTTGGACAACTGAACTCTGTCACTGGAAGTTCATGGATTGTACATAGGTCTGAACAGAGATGTGCCATCATTAATCAAATTGGTCAAGAATATTTCCTTATTTGAATGTCTGGTGCCCCACCCCTTGTTTGGAAAGAAACATTCCCGACCTCCTCTTTTGCAGTTGTTATTCTCCAGCTTTTCCTATCTGGAGATCATGAAATCTGTTCCATGTGGTGATGCATCCCACATGCATCCTTATGTTAATCCAGCTACAGCAGTGTGTGTTAGATGGAGACCTCAAATCTTAGTAAAATCCCTATATCCACTCACCCTTGGGCAATACAGCTTTTTATTTTTAATACAGGAAAAACTGAAGCTCAATATTACACCTCCTTGAAGAAAGCATTTGAATTCTTAAATGAGTGCCGCATTAGAGGCATTACAAACATAATCAATGCCTTCTCTTCAGAGTAGTTGTGGATTATATTTCACTTTCAAATTGAATTTTGGAATTAAGGGTGCTGCAGTTGTAAGTGGAAGATAGCTGAATTTCAGCTTCCTGTGTTTCGA
Source organism: Pelecanus crispus (assembly GCF_030463565.1). NCBI lineage: Eukaryota > Metazoa > Chordata > Aves > Pelecaniformes > Pelecanidae > Pelecanus > Pelecanus crispus. The sequence continues at coordinate 38,627,495 of NC_134650.1, forward strand.
AGCAGAATATTTCCATGAGAGCCATTTGTACAAATGGGCCAAGACACATCACAGCCTTATGTAAGTGCTGCTGATGCTCGAGCCTTGTCGGGTTTGTGCCTCCTCATCTTCACTACAAAGAAATTGTGAAAACATGTCACTTCATCGCTTTGAGGAATTAATTTGTCATCCAGGATTTTTTAATCTCCGAGAGCATAACCATTCTGAATTGTTTGTTTTATCACTCCACTCTGAAAGAGAGATGTTACCTGCTTTCATGTGCCTGTTGCTCTCACCACAGGGGAAAAAATAACATGCGAGTAACTAAAGCATTTAAAGTGCCTGAGGGTGCTGAGTGCACTGCTCGGGGACGCTTCGCGGTGCCCGGCGAGTGCGCTGCGGCGATGCTGGCGCTGCCTCCCGCGGGATCCCCTCGGCCGCAGGCTGCCCGGCCTCCCGCCACAGCCGCGGGGGCTCTTACGTCGCATGGGTGCACAAGTCGCTGTCTGGGTCACGTTCTGAGGCAAAAACGAATGGTATATCTTGGGTTGTGTACGATGTCTGTTTGTCCTGAGGTGACATTAGAGAGATTTCTGACAAGGGAAGTCATATGTTATTAAATAACACTTTGAGTCCTCTGGTTTTGGCAGATCGCTCTGATCTTTGCTTTCCTTTTCCTGCTTGGAAAGCAAGAGGTTGGAGAGACATCACTACTGAAGGCTTAATTTCTGTAAGTATGGGAATTATTTCTCAGTTAAATAATTTAAGAATCATTGTGTGCTTCGTTGTCTGTCCAATACTAAAAAGTCCAATTGAAAAATTACTAGTATTTTTCTCCTCAGAGTGTAAGCACTTGTTGTCTGAAAGTATCTAGTGTAAACTGCCCAATTGCTGGTTGCTCAGTACAGCCCCCTCTCCCAAATCTTGGCAGCTTTTTCTGAAAGAAAAAAATATGCCTCCATTTTCTTTGCACCAGCTCCATCCAGGTATGTTGTGGATCCTGATTTAGCCAGTACCTTGAGCACTTTTAAAGATTTTTTTTTTTTTTTTAGTTCTTTTGAAGCTGCTCAGCTACTGTACATTTAATGTGGAAAAAAACCTTACGTCATTTCTGTTTTTAACTCTATGTATTTGTGTATACGTACAGGGAAATATAAATAGAACACTCTTGATAACTTATTTATGAAGGTTGCAATATTTAGATCATCAGTATCATAGTGCAATAGTTAAGGGTTTCATCAAGATAGAAAATTTAAAGGGAAAACCAACTTTGGTCACAGATTTGCTAATGCGGTAATAAAAGCTTTAAACTGGAACTGATGGAGGTCAGAAGCATATGCCAGAGAGGTAGGACCCATAGTGACATGGACAAAAGCCACATATGGCAAAATATGGGTACTTATAGTAAGGTCACTGGAAGGATGGGTAGGGAGAAGACTATATTAAATGTCCATATTTTAATACAAACCCCATATAGCTTAACCCAGAGGAACTGGAAGCTTGAAATTGCATTTTGCTTGGTTTACTGGTAAATCTTTTGGAACAACTTGATGGCATATCAACGCAGGAGTTGTAGTCGTTGCTCTGAAAGATGCCAGTGGGTAAAGGAAATTTGCCTTGAAGGGGTATGCTGCCTTGGTTCCTGAATGTAGTTCAGAAACTTGTTGAAGGGCTGAGAATTTCCCAAAGCGCGGGACTTCTTGGTAGAGATCATCAGTGGAGACTTCAGGTGCCCATTGGGAAAGGTTGTAACAGCATAGAGAGCAAAGTTCTTGCTCTGCACCTTTTACTTCTGAAGTCATGTTGCCTGACAGTCTGTCGCTGCCTATATAAACAACTGAGGCCACAAACTGAAGAATCAAAGAGCTAGGTGCTTAAAGATAAGCAACCTGCAGGATTTACTGCCTAAGAAAGCCTAGGAATAAGTCGAGAACAGTGTTTTTCCAACTTAAAATTTGACAGTAACGTATATTTAAATATATACGTACATACACACACACTCTATTTTACATATATATATATAAAAAAAAATCAGGCTACACTGCTCAGCTCGAGTAACGAAGCTCAGGTATGCATCTTCCAACACCCAGTTCTGGGCATTGTTTATTTTTAGAGAGCTGGAAGTGTTTGATTTTTGTGTTGGGTAATCAGCTGGGCTTCCCCCCCGCCCCCGCCCCTTCCTGCTGGCTCATGATAGTATCCTATAGGATAGGATACCCTAGATCCCCTCTGAGCTCTTTGTGCTGCACAGACCATCTTTAACCTGAGCAGGCTACTCAGGCTACTGTTGGGATAAAGTGCCTATCCCTTCCCAGAACATGCTGTTATTGTAGGTAGGCTTTGGTTACATGGATGCAAAGCTGGGCACTGTGATCTCTGATTGACAGGCTTCTAGGAAATTTTTGGCTGTATGGGCAAAAAATCCTTAGGATTCTGGTACAGAAGTTAGAAAAGAGTGCATTTGCTTGTGCGCAAGTGCAAAAATTTTGGTATACAGTTGTAAGTTTGTGTTTACATGTTCCACACCTGTAGGTAGGAACATCAATATGTATAATCGTGTGTGTATATGCATTGCTTGAGCATAATTGCCCATATGAAAAAAACCTGTCATTTAAAATTCCCCTAGTGTGGAGGAATGCAGAATATTTCAGGCACCCATATCAGAAGCAGTTATTTCATGTAGGGTCCTTTTGTTATCTTCCTGATTGTTGACTCTGTTAGCTAAGGCTTAAATCAATGGCTGTGCACATGGAAAAAAAAAAAAAAAAATCTCTATGGCCAACCAGTCTGTTTTGTCCCAATTGAATTTATGATATGCTGTGGTCATCATTCAGTGAAAATCAAGAGCTGGGAATAGTGGCTTCACATCAATACAGTCAAATCACTGCTTAAAACTGGAGTTATAATCCTTTAAATTTAATTTTGTGGGCAAATTGCAGCTGCCAGCTCCTCAATTTGATTGGTTCCAAAAACAACCCAACGTAAGAAATTGAAAATGCCAGGAGGCATCAGTCCTGTAAATATATTAGTGTACCATCTGGAGCGTAGTGACCTTGGACATTTTGCTTGGCCTTAGTATCTTATTGCTGGAAGTAATTCAGCTATTAATATTTGATTGAGTTTACGCCTCTGACTAGGCAGAACTCAGTCTTTACTTCTCACTCAAAGAGCAGGTGACATCTAATTTAATAACATATTAAATGACCATTATAATAATTTGTTAGTTTTCTTATAGAAAAAGACCAAGCACATAAATATAGATTGTTTTGAAACCTACTGTATGGTGCAAAACAGGAAAGCGAACAAGCTTTCTGTGTTTTGTGACAGCCTCAGTGAAGCATAACAACTAATTTTAGAGATGTCTGCCTTTGAGCTATTATTTATCAGGCTTCAAAAAAACTCTAACTGATTGTACCTTAAATCATTATCAAGTTTTGGGGAAACAATTTCTAGATTAAATTACTGTAGTACTGGTGAAATATTACATTATTGATACAGGGCCCAGTGAAATTACTGGAAAGAATTCTATTCATTTGAAGTGAGCTAAAACTCAAGTGCTTCACAAGCTAATTTATATCAGTGAGGTGAAGAGTATCAAACCTTTGGCTCACTGGAAGTTAAATGTAGTCCCAACCTCCCTGTATCCCACCTGCAGCTGACATATACCTGGATATTTAATTGTGTGCATGCGGATGGGCTTGTTAACATCAATCACACCGCTCTTGGAACATTAGAGGTGCCTGTAAGGACTGGTGCTTTAGGTTGTAAGTGAATATGAGAACTTTCAACACCAGCTGCCTTCTTACTAATATAGTTGTTCATTATAATAGCAAGAGTGTTATGCAGAACTCTGCACACAAAGCATATTAATAGTCAGTAACACAGAATTCTTAAGTAAATTAGTAATGAGAAAAATGGTGGCGTTATCTAGTCTCTTAGCAATGTCTAAGGTCTTGCCAATCTTAAAAAGACTGTTTTAATTATGGTTTGAATCTCTCTCAAGGTATGCACTTCTAACGTGGTTGTTGGAAAAGCCTTTTAAAATAAATAATGTTTCTCCAAAGCAGTGAGATATCAGTGAATATTTCATGTATTAAATGCACACCACAGAGAGAAGTTAACAGAAGGCTTTAGAGCACTCTAGGGTTAAGTTCCCATACAGTTCACATAAAAGCAGCATTTTATGTATAATATGCTTGCTTAACCTTGCTTGTAAACTGAAATAAGCATATTTCTACATGCAGGCTGATCTACAAAATGAAAACAGTTTCTTTGTATGCCAGCCTTTACATGAACGCGTCCTTCTTGTGAAGGTGCGGCTACTGTAGGGGGGCTGCACCACGGAAGCCTGCTCTGCTCCCCTCTGCAACCTTCTGCCCAGACACTGAGCTGTGCCATTGGAGCTAGAAAATAGAATCAATACACAAAAACCGGCAGAAAACAAAATGTGAAATGTGAGGAAATATTAATTTTAATTTCATATACATGATTTGCTCGAAGTATGAAATAATTGAGAAACGAATTACTAGCAAATTGCTACAGCTGCCATATGAAGTGCCCTGGTGGAAGAAGGGCTGGAAGGGTGGCACTTGAAAGGGAAGCCTGTTTTGGGTTGATAGAAGGGTCATGGGTTCCCTGAGTCGAGTGGCAGATCTTCCATCAGGCTGTCCCCACGCCCTGTTCACTGGGGCTGAATTTCATCTATTAGAATTAACTTGTGCTCTCGCAGCGCTGTGAATTCTCACAGTAGAATGCTTTAATGAATTAAATTCAGAAAACGTAAAAGACGGGAATCAGAAATTCACAGATCTGCTGATTTTCTTGAAGCATAGCCTAAACTCAGGCAGTTTTCAGTGTCATCTCTGCCAGATAATAGTACTACTAATAGTTAGCTGTTGTACAAGGAGTTTCAAAGCCTTATCTTGTTATTACTTATGAAGCACTTTAGTAAATCAAATCCATATGAGCAAAAAATGCAAACAGTTAAGTTGTCCATGTCTTAGCAGTGGCATTAATACTAAAATCTGAATAAAGGCTGACTTGTGTCAGGCCGGTCACTGGAAAAGGGACAGCGCATACCTGGGTATTCCTCACAACAAGAACATCACAAACACTTTGTGTGGGTCCACAAACCTTAAAGTTGACAGAGAAGAGAGTAGTGTTTCTCAATCTAACTAATTGTACTCAACAGAAGAAGTATGGAAAAAATTGAACTGTTAGGTTATCTTTTTAAGAACCATAATGAACATAGGCAATGGTAGCAATGACTTCTTTTTCTTTTTTATTCTCCTTTTCCAATCTCAGTTGGTCCTGGACAGAGGGGACCATGGAAGCATAACTTAATTAGTTCTTTAGGGGATTATTAAAGACCAAGAGGATCTGAGATCCAAGCAGATCTGTGTTACTGCTTCCTTAGAGGTTTCCCTTATCCATGGGTTATGTGCCTCCTGTTGTATTAAAGCTTCTTTCTGAGCAAAAATGTTGTTCAAAATAAACTTTGAATAATCAGATGATCACAATTAATTGCAAATTTAATTTTGCAAAGAATTGTTCTGAATCCTGATGTTTCAGGAATTGTTCTGAATCCTGATGGAGAGGGAGAGCATTTTGACAAATCTTTGGAATTCTGAGGTCCGTTGTCTGGTGAGTCTTACTGATATTCCTTACAAAATACATTTTGAGAGTAATACATTCTGCATAAGCAATGGGAACTGCCAGTATGGAAGCTGGCATGTCACGGGATTTGTATTCAGTCTTCTGCCTCCATCCAGACCGTGAAAACGGAACACTTCGAATCGCAGTGTTTAAGGATTTTTTTTTTGCATTCCTAAGAGAAAAATGTATTTAAAAGATGTAAAAATAATCTTTCCCTTATTTGCCAGGGCTGCCTTCTGCCTGCCCTTACCCTTCTCTTACAGTGTCTTTGCTGCTTGCATCGTGGTAAGGGAAAATAGGGTCCCTGGGTCGTGGTTGCGTTGGGCAGAATGGGCTGATACGCTGTCTGCAGTGCCTCCCACCAAACCCATCTGGGGATTTGGAGCATGACAACTATGGCAATGTCTTTGTTTCCTGTTCTTCCCCATTTCTTCTTTAAGCCAAAAAAAGCAATGTTTAACACGCTGGGAAAGGCTGTTAATGAACTCCAGGAAAAGTGTCGGGGTAACGTGGTCATTCCTGGCACTATGAGATTTGAGAAACTTGAAACTGAGCGTAGTGGTGCTGACTGCAGGCGGTGCAGTAGGAAACAGGATCCGCAGTTGATAAATAGCGCGGAAAGGAACGGTTCCAATTAGTGGAGGCTTCAGTATTGCTGAGTGGTTTGCTTTCCTTTGTATGTTTGTGTTTTCAAAAATAAACTTTGTTTTCTGAATCTCTGTGCTTATATGAAAGAGTTGATGTTTTCATTCTCTAAGTACTTGCTGAAATGGCATAAATACCGAGACACAAACATTCCAGTGTTTGCTGAGGCTTGGAGAACAGAGGTACAAACTTTCAGCTTATATGACACTTCAGAAATGTGAGTTTGGGGCCTCAGATAGAGACAGACAGAACTGGCTAAAAAGTCATTCCCAAACCACAAGCACTCCATTGAAGGAAGAGGAATAGACTTGGCAGACAAAACAAACAATGCCGAGTGTGCTGTAAAGCCCAGCGCTTTTCTTTTTATTTTTCAACTCAGCTGGAACACCACTGAGTGATTTATAGCAAGGAGGGACTCATAACTCTCACATCCCTGCCTTTTGGTCTCACAGCCATACCTGAAGCAACCTTTTCCCCCAGCCTGCTTTATCCAAGTTGTTTTATCTGCTGTTGGCTTTCATATAGCTGGCACTGACACTTTGTACAAATGTGGAAGTTCCTTGGGAACGATTTTTTTTAACTCTTAGAGAGCCGTCCATGCAGCAAAGTTGTTATCTTGTATACCTTTCCAGCTAGAAACTGTATTCTAGAATAAAAGTGATTAATCCAGGCTGGAGTCAATTATCCTGGGAAAAAAATAAAATTCCTTTTGTGTGATATGTTTATACTGGGAGTTAGACCAGAATAGCATAGCAGAATTGGCAGAGTATAGTTATGACTGATGGGAAATTTCCCGTGTAGGCAAACCTCAGACCCATGGCATAAAATGCCAGGTTTTAAAGAAACTAGTGACAGTAAGAGGAAAGCACTCTGCCATGTTCCACATACAGTGAAATCTGAGGCTTCCCCTGCCTCAGCATGGCTTTTTTTTCTTAAATAAATCCATTTCCTCTGCCTAAGTTTTCTGCTGAAGAGGCATCTATTTAGAGCACGGGCAATGATGTGCTGCTTTTTATATGCTCCATAGGCCATTGAGCATCAAGCCATTGCACAAAGGATTCAACCTTTGAATTACGGTTTCTCAAATTCAGGAAGGAGGAAGTTCTTTTGCAATACCTTAGGTAAAGTGCAGTGCATCAGAGCTTGTTACATTGATGGTCCTTTACTCTGACATTTTGATTTAGTTTAAAATTCTGTTTAAACTCTACTTCTAGATCGTGGTGCTTAAATTTTTTATTGGCAGTCTGTTTAGAACTAGTCTACCCAATTTGTTTTCCTTCTGTGGATTGGCTGACAAAAATACAAAAGTAAACAGTAGCTTGGAAATCATCTCTGAAACTTTAAAGAAACTGGGGATTGACAGAGGAATGGGTTCACTAGGAGGATTCCGCTCTGGTACTTCTACATCTATCCTCTTGCTTAGAAGATGAGCCATCCTACCGAAAACATGAAGATTAAATGTCCTATATTTAGGTAGCCTCTTTAGGGTCTGAAAAATCTAATTAAAATGCTACGCTATTGTAAATGTCTTTTTGCTGGTGGTGTTTTAAAACAATGTCTACGTGTGCACTGTAATTCCTGAGGAGTTAAAAATCAAAGTATCTTACAAATTTTCATGCTAGTTCCAGTAATTCTTGCAGCCTGCAGTTATCAAGGATTCATCTATACCATGATGAATATTAAAGATAAGAAGTGGTGTTTTTACTTAAGATAGGTATGTTAGAATTCTACTATTAGGTCAATTTAGTGATTGTAAGGAATGACACCAGGGTTTAACTTGGTCCCTTCTAAATTGCGAAGTATGTAATTTTTTCCTGAGGTATAGGTTGTGTAATCAGATATCCAGGTAGTTTTGTCATTTGTCCAAAACACTTGAAGCCTAAGAATGGAAGCATCCAGTCTGATACAGTCACAATCTTACAGATACAATATAAATTGACAGTTGCTGTTGTAGAGAAGAAAGGATTAACTGCTCCAAGAAATTGTGCTGATCTTCAGAAGTTTGTGTTTGGGTTATCTGAAGAGTTATTAGCTTGAAATTAATTTTGTTAAATAGAATTTTGGTCTTTAAACTGCTGTCACATTCATGCTAATAAAAAGCATAATTTTCAAACCTACAAAATGAAAACCTGCTTAAAGCATAAATCTATCCTGAGCCACTCTGCATAATCCTATAGGCAGGGAATTTCTAAAACAAATACCTGGGAAGGAGCAACCCTTTTTGACAGGCACATTTGTTAGGCGCCAAGGCAGTTCTTTGAGAAATTTCCTCTGAATTAAGTTCAGCTGTTCTCACTGCAGGGAGATTTCATTATTCATTTAACTCTTTTGGGAACAAAGGTACAGATCTAAAAATCCTTACCCTGAAAGATGCTGAACTCCCTCAAATGTCTTTGCTTGTTATGTATCACTAGATCAGCCCTACAGTTTTAACAAAGAGGACCAAATGTGTCCCACATGTGAGTCTTTCAAATTCAGTGAAACGATTCTGAGGGTGATCTTGGCTATCAACAACTTTCTGGATCTAAATATCAGGGTCATTGCTTAGATTCTTTAGTCATTGATGTAGGTGTCTTACAGCTCGTGAAAGGAGCAGGGCTATTGAAATATTCAGGGAGCAACCAGTGCCTGTGAGAGCAGCAAGAGGCCTTCTCCTTTAAACAGGTAAAGGGCCAAAGAGTTCCAAATGTAGAGAGGAGAAGGAGGAGAGAAACCTGCTGTGGAAGAGGGTATATGGCAAAATGCAAAGAAAGACATTTCAGGAGGACAAAAACCAGGAAAAACTCGAAAGTGTCCTCTGCTAAAAATCTAGAAAAATTACTTTGTTGTTGTTTTTAATAGCAAATTGTAAAATGGAGCAGTAATGCAAAGTCCCATTGCTCTGCCCAATCGTTATGGCTCCATTTCTGGCTAGAAGGAACCAGAACTCATCTTCATACCACTCAACCCTGGGGGGTTTTTCCTTCCTTCCTTTTTTTTTTTTTCCTTCCCCTCCTCCTCAAAGGATGTTTCAAGTTACAGAATTATTTTTAGTACTTAGACACAAGTACAGTAAAAAAAGAATCAAGGTAATTTTCTTCCTTTATCTCATTATCAAATGATTATTCCTGTGGCTTTCTACACCTTTTGTTGAGTGGGAAAAATATCCAAGTCTCCACTAACTGTCTGTGCTTCCTACTAATCCATCATGGTGTGTGGGAGGGAGCAAGTGGCTGTGGTGAAAATGAAGTCCAGACTGAATATATAGAGATATAAAGTGAATTCATAGTTGCCTTTATAAGGACATATCTGAGGAAGGCTTTGGGCTTTTAACAGTGAGTGAGCATTTCCCTTTGTACCAATGCAACTTTAATCTACTCAAGGAACTTCCTTAATTTTTTTGTTTTAAAATGCAACTGTGGAGCCTTAGAGGATATCACATTTATAGTTCACATTCCACCTGTTTCAGAAAATGTGGCAAGCTGTTTGTCTTCTGGTCAGAGATAAATGGGAATGGCTGCTGACATACCGAGGTGTCACACTGAAGGAGACAGTCTGCTGGCATAGCTGGGGCAGCAAGAGCTAGGACTGCCAAGGAACTTGCTTGCTTTGGATCCATCGTAAGGCAAGTCTGGGTGATTTTTGTTTAATTTTTTATTTTAAGTATGTAATTTCCTGTCATGAAGGCATTTGCAGCATTTTTAAGTGAAACATTTAAGAGTGCATCATTGAAACTGTCAGGCCTGAAGAGCCCCAGGGAGAACTTTTCTTTAAGCAAAAGTTTTCCTACAGCTGATAACTCCTTGAAGGTGTAACATATTCATCAGATTTCCCTCAAGGTCTTCCTAGTAGGAGACATGGGGCTCTTTAGTACGTGGAGAAAGGCAATGAAATACTTGGCTTCCTGGGAAAGCACTCATCCTTCAGTACAGCACTAGCTGCAGTGTCTCTGGGTTGTACAAGCAGCTGCCCAAATTGTGCCCCCATCTATTACGTCTGTTGAGCTGCTAGATTTACATTCCTTCCAAGCAAACATCCTTTCCTCGTCTCAGAGCTAGCAAATAAAGTAGTCTGTGGCTATGAAGGCAAGTTACAGATACCATTGAACTGGCTGCAGTTTCAATGACCAGGTTGTAATCAGAGTCCAAACTAACCAGGCTGGTTTTTTTTGAAGAGAGTGAATTACTTTCCCTTATAATGCATCTATAAACACTGTTAGAATTAAACACCAGAAAGTCATCAAATTGCTCAGGTCCATTTCAGTTACTATTAAATATGTTGTTTGGATTGTTTGTAAAAGTCTCTAGAATTGCCTCATCTTTCAAAAGGACATTTATGGAGTGGTTTGATATATTTGAAAGGGCATAGCTTTCCTAATTCTTTCAAAGCAACCATCACTCTCTGAGCAGACTTAGCATCTACCAGAATAATTGAAATAAAAAGAAAACAGCATTATAATCCTCTAAAACCTGTCATGAATAACAAAAAGGCTGCAGCACTGATGATATAACCAGATGTACAATACAGAAACTATTTCTCTGGCCAGCAAAGTCTTGTTCTCTCTGTGCATTAGAAGGCAAAACATTGAGCTGAGCTGTGCTCTTGACCTCTGAATAAATATGCACCCAGTGCTCTTTCTCCAGACAGCATTCTTTTCCAACCACATCAGGAAAAGTCCCCCAAAGTATTTACTTCTGATTTCAGTTTCTGCTGACTACAGCTCTGTCACACTTTACACACAAAACATATGTTAGTACAATCCAGGTTTTAGCGTGGAAGCCCTCATGGAGCAGGATTTTAGATTGTTGGTTTGTTTTTTAAAATCAGTCATCTCTAAAGACAGAAATATGAATTTTTCCAGCAGGTTGTGCTGGTAGGTGAGTTGTGCAGCCTGTACAGTTTGTGCTGTCCCATGACAGCCTGCAGTGCATCGCAATTATGAAACATGTGCATATTATACTGTAAAGCTGAGGGAAAAGAGTATTTTATGCATGTAAATTATGTAACATATAAAGCATGCGGTGTACATACATATGCCTAGTGGCAAGTCAGTAAGCTACTCTGTATCAGCTTCCCCTGCAGTGAAAGAACTCAAAGGACTTAGGTGCCCAGATCCTAAGAAGTCCAAAGGGGGTAAATCTCCTGCTTTGTTAATGGACTTTAAACAGTCCCAAAATGATAAACCAGAACTTTACCAATCTGTGTCAACCTAAGCTCCTATGTCAGTGGGAACTAACCAGCCATTTTTTGTAAGAGGAACTGGATGCCTGACTCCCTAAGCTCCTTAATCTTGTTGTTTATAGTGAGAAGTGCTATGTGGTCTTGGAGAGATGCTTTTGGCATGTACGGTTTTTTCCAGTGCAATATCTGCGTATGAGAGATGTGAGTGGACTTGCCTTCTTCTTTAGCCAAGGCTGTGGTGAGGATCAGGTGAAAAGTAATTCATGAGGGCAACACCGTTAGACCTTGTTTTCTAGAAGGACAAGAGCTTGGGTTTCACAGACATTGCACTTATCTACTGCTTTCAAAATCTAATCTTTAACTAGTGCTTGTCTGTCTATTTTCTCTTCCTTGGCTCTCAAAAACAGACGATATTTTGGAGTCGCCTTCTGTACAACCCATTGAGCGTGTTTTTCTTTCAGTGTGATTATTTTGGAAAATAAGCAAGTGCAGAGTTTGTCTGGGAGGACGTGAACTCTCCACATATCTGTGCAGTCAGGCCGATGCGATTGTCACTGGAACTGACATCAGGCAGCCTGTATCTCATCAACAAAGGGTTTTCCTCCCCTCTTCAGCGTTCATTTGATTTCTGGTGAAGTACACTGAGAAGACTGTTTACCTGTTCAGCTTATGTGCACTGTCTTTTACTCTCCTGGGCACTTACAGAAGTGGAATAAGCAGCCTAGTGTCTGGCCTGCTCAAACTTTTTCTCAGCTGAGAAAGCCCAGAGTTGTTACTCCTTGGGACAGTCTTTTTGGGATGTCAGCACCTGCCCACTCACACTGTAGATTGCTTTAACTTCTGCCAGATGGCAGAATTTTCTTTCACTATGAGCTTGCTTTGAATTTAAATTAACAGTCTAGAGGCTGCAAGCTCACACATCAAATATATTGAGCATACAGTTTTAAAGATGTGTTTTCTAGTAATGTATTTTCACATATTTGAAATCATAATGTGTGGTTATGGCAGCATAAGCCATAAGAATACAGCCTATAATTTCTAACTATTGTTATGGGGGAAAGAGTTACCATCTTAGGCTGGGTATTTAAGATAAAAGAAACAGTGAGCGAGAGCTAGGACAAATTGGATTTAGCAAAGTTAGACTTGCCTGTGTCTAAATGGTGAACATCATCAGGCTTTACATGGTACACTTTGCAATGTCTGTTACCTTGAAAGCACCTATGAAACTTGAGCTTTAGTAAATAATTAATTGAAAACAGTGTTTTGTGAAGGCACTTACCTTTCAACAGACTTTAATCCTACCGAGCACAGGGTGGGGCTTGGGCATTTCGTGCTGTAGTCTTCTGAGCCTGGCATCAGAAGCAGTTCGCAGAGGCATGGAGACATATAAACTACTTACGCTGTTTGTTTATCCCTGCAAGAGTACCTCAGAGCTGGAGAGCATTTTGTACAATGCTTGTGATGAATTTTAGCTTTGTTTGCAACTTTCTGTGGTGCAGTGGGCCAGAATGGAGACTTCTGCAGCAGTGTCCTTAAGTGTTAGCTGTGATTATTTAGTCTTTGGGGGGGTCTCAAGTAAAGCACAGATTGACTCGATGTTAATAAAACTGAACCACCGTTTCTTTAAGTGTTTGTCTGTATTGCAAATGGAAATCTGGTGTATAACTGGGCTAACTTTAAACTGCCTTGGCTGGGCACTAGAAGCAGCACAGTGGCCTTGGCAATGAAAACCCAAAGCTTTTCAGATGAGTTCTGCAGCCCACATTGAACTCCACTACTACTGGTGAGAGAGTCCCTGCAGCTCATGAACTGGTTAGCCTAAAGCAAGCTCGTGGGGTGGCCTGCCAGTCAGGGTAATGCTTTTGACTGCAAGGTTGGTGTACCTTAAGAAATGATGTATGGAAGTTGTGTGTTGCGGTTGTTAGAAACAGACTGACTTCTTGATGGTTCTGTATGGACTGCTTGCATCTTTCCTTTCTAGCAAGAGTGTCTTTTGTGTGTGTTTATGCTTTCTTCTATGTGTTAAAGTCTGAGAGATTTTTCATCCACCAATTTCAAAGCATGTCGATATTACGCTGCCAAAATGCAGAGCTTGAAGCACAGAGTAAGGAAGTGACTTACTGCAGTCTTCTTAACAGCTTTTAACAGCTCGCAGGTCTCCTAAATCCCAAGCCAGAGCTCTGTCTGGTAGGCTACTCTGCATTTTCAGATTTTGTACAGATATGGCAAGTACATATTAAAAAGCCTACACCAGAACACAGGATTAAAAGCCGATACGCGAAGTACAATATCTTCCAAGTATTTGAAGGGAGGGAAGCAGTTGGAGGGTGACAGTCTGTTCCCTGGCAACTTCTGACATTTGTGTTAATTCTCTGTTGGAATGAAAAATAAGCCTTTTGAACTCTTCATGTAAATTGAACTGGTGAAAAACCTGTTTTCAGATTTAAACCAGAGCATAAGAGCATCTGGGTTCATGGAGGACTCTGCCATTTGTCCTGGATCAGATGGTTATTATGTGGCTCTGGCACATGGGGTATCCTCGTCCAGGTTCCTCCTTTATTTAATTCTTGGAAGAAGAGAGCAAGTTCTTAAAGCATACTTTGGTTGTACTACAGCCATAAGCTGGTCTGCATAGCTGTTACTACAGTGTCAAGGTTTGTTAGGAGGTAGTGCCATTTGTGGGCTTTACGTTTAAGGAAGATTTCCTGCTTTCATCTTTCTTTGACATCCTTTTTCCATCTAAGGAGTAGGAAACTATAACCTTTGCTCCTGTTCTTTATGCAGTCTGGCAATAAACCAAGTAACTTGGGCCTTGATCTAGTCAGGCATTCATAGCTAAACAGGTATGAATTTCTATTCAGAATCAGGGGGAATTCAGTCTATTCACAGGCTTAATGTATGAGTTAAGTACTCTGTTGGGTTGAAGCACAGACTGGCTGATGTCACAGGTGAAAGCTGTCGTATTGCAGGTTATGTCCCTCGAGAGAAGAATAAGAAGGGCTTTCTTCCCTTTGTTTTTGCCTCCACCGTTCGTTTTTAGTGCTCCACAACCTTTCCAAAGTCTGCAGGTCTTGACTGTATTGCACTCGTACTTCCTGGTGGCAGAATTGACTGAGCTATTGTGTGATGTTTAGTAAAGATGCACGATGTCTTAGTTTGTTTTCAAAGAGCACATACCTAGGTGAGACAGAATGACATGTATTGGTATTTGGGCCGTTTGTAAAAAGGCTTCTTGCTCTCGAGTACATGAAAGGAGAAATGAGGCATTGTGTGAAGTTAAAAGCAGAGTGCATTCTTTCCCAAATCAGAAACTGCTGATACTTCCAGATGGTATGCCAAAAAAGTTTTATTAGTCTTCCGTAGGCTTTTCACTTTTTCCATGTCCCTGCAAAATGGAGAGGCCTCTCCCTCTGATTTTCTTGCCAACTTTGAATATGAATCTACTGTTTATCCAGATTGCACTGGCTTTAACAAATGATTTACATTGCCTAGTTTCCTTTTGTCCGGCACATCAGATTTAGCGCCTGTTGAGGTGGAGTCAGGCTTTGCTGGAGATGGACATTTGTTTCAAACTTGCACTTTAGGAACTAATTCTTTTAGGAACAGCAGGTAAGAGGAACTGACCCTGTTAAGTGACATCTGTGGACAAAAAAAAAACCAAAAAAGCAACCAACCACCCAACCCACTTTTCCCTTAATTTGATCTGCTTGAGTGCTATTTTGGATCATTTGATTGCCACTTTTTGTGCCAAGTGACAGCTGTCTTAAGAGAACGACTCAATTTTCTTGTTTATTATGCACAGGTCCTTTCCTGAGGGTGGGTGTTTATCTATTAGAGATAAGATAACGGATATCAAGTTGAAAAAGGTTATATGACAGTAATTGAAGCAATATGTTGGCCTGGCATATTTAACTATGAGATTTTAGCTGCGTATTGTTCTAAAAGCAACTTGACAGAGGGAGTACAAATTGAAGCTGTTTATTGATTTGATTCTTCTTTTCCTTAGGTTTAAGGAATAGAGCATTAGTGGAAGAAGTGGTATTATTTCTGGCCTCGTATTTGCATATCAAAAGATGACATTTTAAAACAGAATCTTTAAAATATGCTGGTGCTTTCAATTCTCTTTGCCATATGTGAAATTAGAGGAATGTGCAGAGCTATGTTTCATTAACTATTCAGGAAAAAGTAATTTGTCTAATGGGCCTTTAAAATGCTGTGGTTTGAAGTGATTTGGGTGTTTAGGACCCAGCAGTAGCAGCCAGTGGCTCACAGGTAGAAGGCATGGTAATCTGGAAACCCGTGAGCATTTGAGTTTTGCTTTTTAGTTTTAACACTTTTCCCATTATTTGAAAATTTTAGGTAAATGAAAAGTCATCTCTCCCCAGCTCCCGAATGGGCTCAGTGGAGTTTAAGCAGGGCCTTTCTTATTAGTGTTACTTTCAACTCTGTTGAGATTTTTTAACCCCATAAAATATTTAAGATTCATTTTAGTTGTAGCATAAAGAAAAAGTGCTTTACCCTCAGTCCTCTGTAAAAATCAATATATCTTTCTTGAGATTTCTTCTAACTTGTAATGTGAATTTGTGAATTTGTCAATTTAGACATTGCACAGAAAAAGTGGTTAAAAACACTAGACATGTGAATCCAAGACAGCTGCAAAAATTTCTCTTAATCAATTTTCCTTTTTCTCTGTTCATTTCAGAAAACTGTAGATTGTAAATTTATCCTTGCTTCTTGAGCCATACAAATTCCAAACTATTTCAGACAGAAATGAACAAGGGACTTTGGTTTTAGCATCTTGTACAATGAAGCCTTTCCCAAATCCAAGTTAAGTACCGTACTATTGTATGTAAAGGGCTTCTGTTATGCTGTGTACTGTAGAGACACAGAATGAAGAGATAGCCTGGGTTCCTGAAACCAGTGGTTGAAGTATTGACACCAAAGCAGTTGGAGAAGAAAGGCAGAACACTATCCACTGAATTGTATAGAGAAAGAGAAATTAATCCTGGAAAAGAGAAAAAAGGAAATCTTCTCAAAGGGATGAAGGTAGAAAATTTATGCTTGCCATCATAATAGCAGTAGAATTCTGCATTATCTGGCATTCAGGTACTGCAAAATGACTTGCAGCTTCCAATGGATTGAAGTTTGTAAGCTCTGTGTGAGGTAGATGTGTGGTATTATGTCATCCTCCTCCTTCAGCAGTGCTGGATCCCACATGTGTCCAATCTGTGCTACTTGTACACTTTGAATAAGCACTGAATGTTCTGGCTTGAGCTTTCGCATGCTATTTTCAGGCAGAAGACGTTCTTCCAGAAGGTGTGATGTCAGATGCTCGGCGGCTCAGGGTATGATGTCATCCTGAGCACACTGCAGCAGCCAGCATAGAATATGCATGAGACCTGACAAGCTGTTAGATGGTGGCTCCCACGCTCTCTTACACTTGTAAGTTCTGAATTGCACAACCATATGATAATCTTTGCTGTGAGTGAAAGAAAAAGACTGTTTTCTTAACTAATAAAAATCCTAAGAACCTTACATAATTGGCAAGGTAATAGAAGGTGGCCCTTTCTGGGGAGTGACTGTCTTCATAAATACGGGTCTGCTTTCATATGGAAAGGAAATGCCTAAAAACCGCCCACTCTTTTGTTCCTTTCTATCTTCAAGAAACATTAGGTGTGTCATTGCAGCACTTCTGCTTCTTCTTTCAGCTCTTCAGTATTGTATTGCACAGAAAATGGTTCCTCTTGGTCCACTCCAGTCCTGGTCTGCCCTGTAATGTTGCTCTACTCTTTCTGAATAAGAGCAGTTCCAAGATTTTCTTGTTTCCTGACCGACATGCGGAAATTCACTTCACATGGAGAGCTAATTACCCCTCATTATGCATGCATGAAAAACAAAACAAACCCCCAAAAATTAGCAACGCTTCTCCTACGTGCTTTCTCTCCCCCCCCCCCGCCCCATTTCTCCTCTCTCCCTCCTTCTCTTCAATTATATGCATCCTTTCTTTGGCATCCGTTCACTGATTTTTAACGCGCCCTTGGCCTAGCTTACTTTCAACATCAGCCTTGTTTTCCCGGCCCTGCCTCCAGTAGCTGAGCTCCCTCTCAAATTGAGAAATACATTCCCAGAAGTGACCTTTAGCAGCAGCAGCAGCATTTGATCTTCAGGGAAGCCTCCTGTGGCTCCATAACCCAAGGTTTGATCCTATCATTCAATGACACCATCAGAGGGGAGGGAAAGAGCATGAAGCTGAGTGAAGTTCAACATGTCACAGTGCATTAAACAGCTCTCTGACAGTGTCAGTATGAACTCTTTTTGTTCTGCTGGAAGATAAATAACTTTCTCAGTGTAATTAATAACCCTAACGGTTTGTTCCAAAAAACAGAATAATAATAGGATTGAGTAATCAAAACTATTGATTAATGTATAACGCCCCTAGAAAAGGTATGCAACAGTTTTAGCACAAAACGTTTAGTCCTTCTGGGCATGGTTCCAATAGAGACTGTAGTGATGATTGAACAATAGGATTATTGTACAAAGTCATTGTTTCCAGAATGGAAAAATTTTTAGTGCTTTTTTTTTTTCCTTTAGCAATTCATTCATCAAATTAAAAAAAACACATTTTTGAACAGTGGCATTGCATCCACTATGCTTTTTGCAGCTGGGCTCAGCACTTTCACAAAACTCCCATTGGCAACACTGGTATTTCTGTGGTGCAAATTAAAGGGGAATTTTACCTTTAAAAGTAAAATCCTGGAGTCTTCACTTGTTTTTTTATGCGAGGAGAAGTACTGATGATTTTAGGAGAAGTACCTACCACCCCCACCTCTTTTGTGCTTGAATACTTTCCTTTGCAAAATGGAAATCTTGGAGCAGGAGGTGTGGAAGGAAGAGATTAATTTCCTTGGAGTTTAAAATAATTCTAATAAAAATTCTGTAAAATGTAACTCATAGGCCTAATAGTCTCTATAACAAATAATGCTTTGGGGAACAATAAATTGTGCAATGATAGTTCTGCTCAGATTGGCTAAATCATTATGTGTTGCAAAATGTCAGCCACTGAGGAAATCATAACTAAGCACACTGCAAGCCCGCAATCTTGTAAAAGCCTGATATCATAGAAGGAAAACTGGGACTAAAAACATTTCAAAGATGCTAGAAGGAAAAGGCTAACAACTGTCTCTTTTTTTACATCTTCAAATTTACCTGGTTTCCCCAGGAGAGCATAAAGACATAATCAATCAAAACAAGGCTTTCGTAGATCCTCCTGTGATTAATCTAATTATTTTGGAGAGATCAGATGCATTTGCTGTTGATATAAACAACAGTTTGATTGAAGTATCAAAGGCAAATCAATAGGCCCAGAATGTGGATCAAAACATTATAAGCTAGGGAGCTTAGAATCAATATTTTCATGAGGAGAGTCAACAACTGGGACTGCTGTGCTTAATCTCATTGAATAAATGTACTATTTTCAGAAGTCAGTTGTCACAAAATCAGAATCACTGTATCTGAGGCATTTGCCTTTTCTACAGATGAGCTTCTCAAAATATGTAACTAAACTTTTTAAACACAGAAAGCGGCAGTGAAGCCATGCAAACAACTGATATTTGGAAATTGCTCTTGACACTTGAAAACCTTTAATCATCAAAACCCAGCAGCCCAGATAATCCCCATTGCCTCCCCTTCCTGCATCCCTGCCCTAGAAGTCCTTGGTTACTGAAAGACTCCCACGTGCTGACGTGGAGGAGAGCAGGGCCCGCTGGTAAGGTCTCCCTGCAGCTCGAATGCTGATGGTGCTCTCACAGTTGCACATGGAGCAGGAAGAGCTCTGAGCAGGCAACGGAGCACGTCTGCCTCTCCACGCGCACGGGATTTGGGCCTGGCTCCTACCACTGCTTGCAGACATCCCTGACCTGGATACAGGGGGAATATTCTAGTTTTGAGGTAGGAATGCAGCTTGGATACAGGCCCTGATTGTAGGGGAACTAGAGGCTTCCTTCCCAAAGCTTTCCGAGATTAAAGGGAGGAAATGATCAGTGCCAATATCACCTGTTTTCTTTAATTCTGCAG
Organism: Pelecanus crispus; assembly: GCF_030463565.1. NCBI lineage: Eukaryota > Metazoa > Chordata > Aves > Pelecaniformes > Pelecanidae > Pelecanus > Pelecanus crispus. Next base: position 38,647,007 of record NC_134650.1, read on the forward strand.
GATTGCTGTGCTCCAGTTTGGGTTCTGATGTCTGCATTGGTCTTCCCTAAGCAAACACTGTTAAAAGGATACCGGGAGAGGATGCCATAGCAGGGTTGGCTAAAGGAAAAGATTTCTCTCTCAAACTTTACTAATAATGTAGTGTTGGAGACCATAGTCCTCTCTTTCCCTTCAGCACCTTTCCTACCTGTCTTCTGTCATCAGTGTGGGTGTAATTATACTGATGCAAAGATGCAGTTTTTTTGCCATAGCTGTTTTGGTCTGGAAAGGTAAGCAGGGAATGCTGATAGGAGGCACTCCTGGTCATTAATACTGTGTTGACCCCGTGTGTGGCTCTGAAACTAATACGGCTGATATGGTGGTAGAAAAATTTTCCCATAAACCAGACCTAAATTTGCCAAAAGACTCTTCTACACTTTGTTTTTAGAGTTCAATATAAGAAACAATATAACACTTGTAACAATTTTCTTTTGATTTCCAAAGAGATTGTGAAGAACTCACAGCTTTAAAAATAGTTTTAACCTCTCTGACTCTTCAGTTTTTAAAAATCTTAGAAACGAGATTGAGAGCACCAACAAGAGCTTGCCAACTCCATAGGTGAGCAGTGTCAGCTCTTGGCCTCTGTGCACAGAATAGTTTCTGTTCCAGATTCTTTGTGAATGCAAACATGTTTAAATGACTCCAAGTAAGGAATACATCTCAAGAAGGTTGTTGAAACATAATCTATGTCTCTTTCAGCTACTTTTCAGTAGCTTTCTAGTCTGTCTTTTAATTTCATCTCACTCAAAAGGTTTCAGGGTTGCATTCCAAGCTGCTACGATCCACCCACGTGAACTTGCAGCATAGGTTAGCGTACAAACTGTTGTTATGGTGTTATTATTATGTAGCATGTAAATTCTTTTGAGATACTGAAGATTCAGGTTGTTACACTTGCTCAGGCTCCTTTTTTTCACAGGATGATGGAATCCATAAAAGCCAGATTTTTAGGCTAGAGGTAGAAATAGGCATCCTGGGGAATTTTAGTAGTGCCTGGGTGTTTCTTCTTGGCAATTAGGTGTTCCGATACTGTTGGAAAAAACACTTAATGCCTAACTGCGTCACAAAGCACGTAAGTATCAGAAATCTGCCTGCAATTCCAAAATGAAAGATGATAATTTCATCTGGTTTTCACCTTGCATTTTACATGTTAGCCTTGAATTCTTTCTCGGCCAGGCATGCATCAGAATTTCAGCTGAGGCTAGTAGCCCTTTTACTATGGTTGTCTGCCGGTTTTCAGAAAGTGCATTGTTCGAATTTGTTTAGTATTTTACCAAGCTTGTGCTATTTGGAAACATTCACTAAATCGTAAGCAAAATCAGTTTGGAAACATGTTAACTGATGCAGGCCATGTATTGCTGAAAATAAAGCAGGAAGGGATTTTTTATTTTGGAATTACAATAGCTTATCCAGCCCAGAGCCTGGTTTATATCCGAGTGCAGTACAGTTCCTGGTAGGGATACATACCTCTGTGCCAATTTAAGTGTTTCCATAGACCTAAATGAAGCTTGTTTGTTATTACTTGTATAAGGGCTTTCACTCTCAGGGCATTCTGAGAGCAAAGGATCACTTTGATCCAGGGATATGCTGTAGCAACCATGGTAACATATCTCCCAAGGTATGGCTCCTCTTGCTATGATTTTTTTTTTTTTTTTCCACCAGCCTACTTGTGAACCTGGATTGGCATGAACTAACTCAAGCTTATGACTGGAATTTTCCAAACAAAAGGATACTCTGGAGTTAAATCTGGAACTTAGGTAGTACCTTTTCCTTTGGGCTTCCCTTAAGCCCTGGAAGCAGGAATTTGTATGGTAGCAGCTTGCCTTAACACTGAAGGAGGGGAAAAAACCCAAAAGGTCTGTTAGGTGTCACCTAACAGTCTGTCTGAATTGTAGGGGAAAATGCAGATTTTGAGTTTTGAGAGAGAAAGTGGCTTAATCAATTGTTAGTGCTCTAGTACACTTATGTAACAATTCAAACAATAGCTCTAAATCTTCCTTAACTGGAGGAAGACATCCGTAGAGATTCTTTCATGCTGTGTACTTACTGCCTATACAGCTATGGACTTACAGAGTTCTTTGTTGTAAAAGAACTGAAAAACAATAAAGCAAAACTGAATTAATTTATAAATATACAAAGGTCAACATAAACACCATCTGGTTTTCACCACTGGTTTCTTTTCAACAATTCTGACTCTTGACAGGGTTGAGCTCCCCATTTTAGGGAGGATTCATTGCTCTGTTCTGATGTTTTATAATGGCATTTTCCCCATATATGCTCCTCAGCAGAATGTGTGCTACAGCACATGGACATGTATGAGTCAGGATCCTGCTGCATATATTGAGAATGACTATGTATTAGGTGTCAAATAATAAAAATAATTTTAACAAGTTCAGCCAAGCCAACACCAAGAACCCTTTTTCACCTACTTTAAATACTCCTTTGCTTGTGTTTCCCCATAAAGTTAGGTAAATCATTGCTATTGTGTGTAAACTTCTCATCTGAAGTACAGTTAGATTGCATCTTTAGATACTGTTACTAACTGAAGTCAAGGCACACTTAAAAAAAAATCATTGCTTGAGTTTGGTGCTGAAGAAAAAATAATGTATCCTGAGTTCTCAGTGCTTTCAGTACTGTATAGTTTGAAGTTTTGGCAGTAACTGAAACCTTTCCAGCCTTCCCTGCTCCCCCCGGCTCCTTGCCCCAGTAATGGTTTATTGTCAAGCTTAACCCAGGTAGATTCTTGAATGTATCTCCTTTCAACATTTATTTAACAGCCAACAAAGTGAAAGAAACTCACTATGCATTTAATATTATACATGCTGTTGCTAAAAAAATTAGCTTTCCAGAGTAGAGGCAGTTAAGTATGATTTTACATGCCTTCTCTTTGACTTCAATGAACTGTGGATCAAACCCAAAAATATGCTTCCCTGTGAAACTTTGTAATTCCATTTAGCAGCTGCTTTCAAACACAATGGGAGGTTTTCAAAAATACCTTTGTCTGGAAGTGTTCATCTGTAGGCATAAAAGCAACCTTGATAACATTAGGGGGGAAGGTAACAATGCCTATCTCTGTAATGATATCACCTTATCTTTAATTAATGTAGAGTACTGTAAGATCTTTTCTAAGGTACGAGCCTCTTATTTGGGTAAGATTCTTCCTGAAATAAAGTATTCGAGCCAGCAGAGCTATTTTCAACAGAGGTTTAATGTAACTTGTTCGCCAGGCTCAGAGGCATCCAGGATCAGCTCTGGTTGTTTCCTTTGAGGCAGGAGAAAGAAAAAGGCTCCTGACAGAAAGATGGAGCTATCTATTACTAATACTGCAGTGGTTTGATTTAGAAACTGCCCTTATTCCATGGAATCACATGACCTCAGCTGAGAGTGTTTTAACTAGAAATGAGCCCAAATAAATTCCCTGGATCTGAGCTGTGAGTAATTGCAAATTCCAAACACTGTGAGCATTCAGATACCTCAGACAGCTTTTGTATCTGTAGTTCACACCCACATCCATAATAATCATATCACAAAAGCCTTATAAAGGTCATGGTCCCACCTGCAAAATATAGAAAATACCACAAATGTGGTTTCCTGTACAGTCTGAGTTTGAACGCCTCCTAATGCCCAAACAATACAATCCTTAATTAAGTAATACTCAGTGTTTATTTCTTCCATTTCCCCTTCCAATCGTACTTTTCTTCTATCTTTTGATTCCTGGTCAGATCAGCAGTGAGGGTCTCTGGTGTGTCCAACTTCTAGCTGTGTTCTCATCCTCCTTGCTCCCTCTTGTCTCCTTCCTACTCCACAGTTCTGGCACTGCAGCATTTTTCCTCACCCTGGCTGCCTTTCTGTTGCCTGAGGCTGACAGAGAGGAGTGGGGAGAAGCACTAGCAAACAGCCTGCTTGTGTTCACTGGGCTCTTGGGCCCAGAGCTGGCATGGCCTCAATTTCCATTTAAAGGAAGGTCCTGATCAGATCAGGATTGTATACCCAGCTCTGGACCACTATGTCCATGGACCACAGAGTAATCAGGAAGTTTAGTTGTCTCTATTACAATGTTTTAAATGTATCATTTGTCGCAGCACTGACTGACTAACTGATCAAGCATCACAGCTGATAGATAGCTCTCTCTTTTAAAAAATTCACTTCGCTTGGCTGAATTTTGATGACTGATACAGATCTTTGAGTGGGAAGTAGCAGCCAACCTGTCCAGTGGGATTGCCAGACGAAGGCATGGGTCTAAATCTGAGTGCCACTTGGCTGAAATGGTGAGGAAGGAAAAGCTCAGAGCCAAAGCCAGGCCATTCCTAAATACTAATTCCCAAGAAGTAATCTACAATTTCAGGGCAGATCCTCTTGTATACAGCAAGGTAGTCCTGGCTCCCACTTCGGGACCTGCTTTGTTTTGTACACCTAATGCTGCTACATAACAGTTTCTAGACCTAATGAACAGAGTTGCAAACAGGCCTTCCTCTCTAGTTTACCCTTGAGTGGAGGACTATGTGTGTAGTCATTTTCAGTATTTTCCTGAGTTGGGGAGGTAGACGGTGTGAAGTGCTTGGCATGTGTTCTCAGCCTACAACTTACTGTGCTCAGTGTCATGTAAATACATAACAACTTTCTTCTACCTGAAATCGTCTCTGTTGTGATGAGGTTGCCATGAAAGTAAGGGAGAAGAAATATCACTTTTCTCTCTGGTTAAACAACAGATTTGTCTATGAGTTGCCAAAATTGTAAGCGTCAAGAGAGCTGAGTACACTTTTATGCGCACAATTTTCTGTGCATATGTCTGATACTCCTTATTTTGGAAAGGCTATAGTAGGTTTATATCAAACCAGTCCATCTGTTCAGTGATTCATAATTTGAGAATAGCTAAACTTGCCACTCTGCTCCCCTTGCTGTAGTCCATTCAGACTATGTGACCAACTTCAGATTTTACTGGCATCTTTAAAAATATTGGCACATGCCACTTAGCGCTCTCTTGTGTGTTTGGCCAGTTATGTCTGTGGTGGTCTAGTACCGCACTGGATCTACCTGCTCAAAGAAGTGAGTTCCCATTTGCAGAAGGTAAAGCTTGCACAGCCCTTTGTACGTGCATGTAAAACTCACTCCTACGGAGTTCAGCACAAATATATATCAGAGAAACTGTCTATATCGGAGAAACTGTCTATATCAGAGACTGAAAAATTGAAGCAATTAAAGCAAGTGACAATACACCCCCTTGAAGGTAAGTGAGGGAGAGGCACTTTATGCGAGCGCTTCATATTTTTGGAGAAAGTGCAGTCCTTTACAGATGACTGCTGTCTTGGGTCTTGTGTGGAAGCAACATGGAGTTGCAATGTGATCATAATGACAAGCTCAAATGAATCAGTTTGTTCCAGGAGAGTAAGCTGCCAGGGAATTTAGTGTTATGGACAGTATGGCTGGTGGGTCAGTGCATGGTATGGTTGTGTAAATACTAAACAATAGTGCGATATGCAATGATATGCTGCTTTGTAGAGGGTTCTTGTGTACTACAAGTAAAAGAAAATTTCTGATTATTTGTGTGCATTCAAGGTGCTTGGGGTTTTCTTTCAGAAGTAAAAGGCTAGTTGAAAAATCCAGGATTTTTCAATGCTGCCTACTGGAAATCCCACCTGCAGTTTCAGATGAGCATGAAGTTCTTTGCTCTAAACTGGTGCCTGGTGCTGCTGTGTACTACTGAGCTGCTGGTGCTTCCCACATGAGTGACGTTTCTGCAATGGGTAGGATTTTTTGGGAGTAACCGTAAAGAGTTCATATATAGTGTTTTGGGATGCATTTGCATTAGAAATACACGTAAGTGTAATACAGTAAAAATCTCAAGATGCAAATGCAAAATGATACCTAACTATACGGAATAGTGCAGTGCCATGCAGGAGTTATCCCATGACCAAGGCAACTGGAAACAAGTTGTGCCTGTTAGCATGGTGCTCTGCCAGTTTAATTTATCCTCTGCCTTTTTGAAGGAACTGATGCAAAAACAGGATCACAGATTCTCTATGGTTTATCTTTGCCCATATTTTTCCCTCCATCAGGCGTATATCCATCTCACGGAGAGTATTATATTCAGTTCTGTGAAATGCAGAAAATACTATGGAGTGTGCTGTCTTTCTAATGCTTTCTGTAAAACAGAAGTTGGATTGAAGTACACCAGCATGGTACAAACTGTTTTAAGGCTTAGCAGAGATGGAAAGAGTCTCCTCCCTGAGGATCATAGAATAAAAATAAAGAGGACAGAGCATGGGAGGGGAAGAAAAAGGAACAAAGAAATGCCTGTCCAAGACCTATCACAGGTTAGTGGCAAACCTATGAGCAGACACGTGCTTCCTGATTCTGTCTCTGGTACCCAACCCTGGCTGGATCTTTTCTGGTCTAAAAATGGGCAGTGAGATATTGTTCAAAGGACGGATACTTCTCCTGTGAAAACCTTTTGAGTATTTTGTCAGGACACTTACTTTGCTTTTTTGTGCGTGCACACATGCACGCATATATATGGGGGGGGGGGGAGAGTGAAGGGAGAGAAGAACATCCTGTGGGATTTCTTTCACCATCTGCTGAGTTCTGACTGCCATCTGTAAAGTAAAAGCATTTATGTTGTTTAGCCTTTGTTCAAAATGTATTTTTTATCACAGTGGCTTTTGGCATTTCCATGCACGACTAGAAGAAATATTCAACAGTTTGGAGCAAGCAATATAAAACACTGACAGCTCAGGAATCTGAAACATCCATTTTATACAGTAATTTGACAGAAGGTTTTGACATCATGCCTACTGTAATCGCCACTTAGGAGTTCAGACATAACCTTTCAGGTTCACAGGAGACCAGACAGCAGCTTGTCTGAAAAGGCAGAGGCTTATTTAGCAGAACATGAGTAAGGTCCAGGTAACTAGAATCATAATTACCCAAGCAATTACTCTGCTCATCAGAAGTTCCCTTGGTTAGATGGTTTGTCCATAAGCAATCAGGAAATGTAGAGTACCTTTCTTGCTGCACTTCAGGCAAAACAGAAGATCTGTAGTTGTGCTGCTTCATCTGTAAACTTTGTTGCACAGCTGGTTGCATGCACTGGTCTAATTGCTGACCTGTTGAGCTTATTTGTAAATTTGCTAAGCATATGGTTGTGTGATAGGAAGCAACAAAATACAAGCACCATAACGGGGGGGTGGGGGGAATCATGCCTGATTTCATATTTCAGAAGTCAGAAGCATGTCTTACACTACTTTCCTATCTTATGTGTATATAATTTATCTGCAAAGTTTCCCAACATCAGAGGCATGATTATTAACACTAATGTGTATGCTTACTAGCCTGAGCTGTAGGTCTACACTTCACATTTGTTTGTGGTCAAAAATATCTGGCTTAGGTAAGAACAAAGGGAACTCTCCAATGGACCATCATGATCTAGGAAGGTAACAGAAGGAAGAGATACTGTGTTTAACCTAATGTAGGATCAAGCTAGAGGACTTTTCATGGGTTGGGTGACTTTTGTAGATTGAACTTTTGTGAGGAGGCTCACCCAGCCACTGGAATACAAGCTGTTTTCAGCTTCACAGCCGTAATATGAAAGATAATCTTATTATGTCCCATAAATTACAAGAAAAAATTATGGAAGTTTGCAATTTTTCTCACTGTCTCTAAATGCAGCCTGACTTCCTGAAGCACATATATAAAGGAAAAATTCATGCTCTGAGTAGCATTCCAGAGACCTTTCTCAGAAAGAGCTTTCATATAGAGTTGTAAGCAGAATTATTTGAAATTATTTGAATTATCTTGAAATATATAGCCATTCTTACTGTAAGAGAGAACATAAAGCAGAACATAAAGCATAGAGACGCCTGCTCTCTCCCTAGTTTTAAGGATCCAGAAGAATCCAGTAAAGACTTTGCTTTATGTTACCTATTTTCGAGGTAGTTTCAGGAGCCCCATTTATTGCTAGATCCTAAGGCTTTCGCAGATAGATGGAGGATGAGTGTTCAATAGGGATGAAGTTAGATGGGGAGTTTCAATTAGTGTTTGAAAGTATAAAAGATTTGCAAGCTCAATTTATTGCTGTATTCCATAGGCCTGCGGAGTTAGGGGTAGGGTCAGTATGGTCTAATGCTTTGTTTGCTCTTTTACTGTAGCAATTATACCTGTGTTTTTTATTATAGTTGGGGTGAGATACGGGGCTTGGGAATATAAACCCCATGACCAAGTTCACTGCTAATTTCTGGCAGTTCTACAGGCTTAGAAAGCCAACAGATATTGACATGGTGCTGTTCATTATTTTATTTTATTATCAGTAGATCAGTCCTCCAAGTGTAATTGCATTTGGCATTGGAGTTAAGTTTAAGGGTTGGGAATCCTAAGGTTTATCTCTACCTTGAGTTGGTTGCTCACTGTTTTCTGTGAGTGATCATTTCCACATTGCGGATAGGCCTCCTTCTGGAATAAGACAAAACTTCAGGACAAGACCCACACACTTAGCACAGCATTTTTGGATCCAGGGTCCTGCTTTAAGCGGGTGGGCATTAGCTGTAAAAACCTGGCCTCCTTCTGACCAAGGTAGTTCGTCAACAAGATTTCAGCAGGCCTTCCATCCAAAGTCCTTCATTCCTGGCACACACCCTGACAGCATACTAGGAAAATAAAGCTCTTGGGAGCTTTAGCCCAACTGCCGCCTTTATCTTGAGTACACTGAGCTGAAAAAGCTAAAACTATTATTATTACTATTATTGTTGTTATATCTCATGGATACAGGGCTGAGCTCATTGTCTTAGACTTGAAGGATACCTTAGCCAAGTACTGTGCAAAATGAGTGTGGTCAGACCACCCCAGAGGAGTGTGGACACAAGCCAATTCCACGTGGTTTGGCTGGAAGACCCGTGCTCTCCTCTGGGTTCAGTCCATAAGACAGCATAAATACAGCATCTGAGATGCAGCTAAACAGTGGTTTAGTTGAACTGTGGTTCTAACGCTAAAATAAATGTCCTATCTTTATTGTTCTCTTGGCATGGATTACCTGAGGAAGTGTTGTGTGGCTTCCCTCAGCTGGAAGTTATGGGTGTTGAGAATCAGATCAGACAGAGAAACAGTCTCTCATGTGGAGAGAAATTGAAGTGACTGAGACTGCTCACTGTACAAGGATGAAGAATAAAGGGAGTGAGATAAAAGCCTATAAAATAGTCAAGGATTCAGAGAAATTATCACCTAATAAAAGAATGATAGAAGTATGAAAAATCTTGAATGAATAAAGGAGGATATATCTTCAAACTATGCTATCAAACTATGGATTCCATCATTGTTTGAGCCAAGAAACTTAGGTTCAAAGTATAGTTATTACTATATGGATAACCAGAATTTTGCAGGATGCGATGCTAATGAAAGTACTTTGGAGAAAAAGAAAGCCTCCATGTCTTAGCGATTAAGCAGAGTGACCTTTTGTAGGCTGAATTACATTTGTGTATTACGTATTTATCTATTTATTTTCATAGGAACATCTGGTGCTGGCTCATCCTGGAGACAAGTTTCTGGACTGGGCAGGTCCAACCCAGTCAGGCAGTTCCTATGCAGCAATTTCTCCTTTGATGCAGATTTTCTCCAAAATTACTGTTAACAGATTAACTAGAAATCTTGTGTTCTGAGAAACTGCATTTTCTGCAGGAACAGCTGTGAAATTTGATAAAATCACCATGGTCTGCTTAAATGGTTTTATAGCAGTAGCCCTTTGGTTAACCCTGGATCATTTAATAGCTGGATAAGTCTTTCAAGAGTAATTAAAATGATGGTTGCAGAGAATTTAGTATTTTATACATGATTTTCTCAAACGGGAGCAGTGAAGACATAGATGCCAAAACTGAAAGCCTGGCACTGGACACACAATCTTGCTCCCTGGTGCATAAATTTGCATACATATTTGGAAAGGAACAATGCCTGAGTTAAGCAGTTTGCTTATAACCCCCCCCTCCCATCAAGCTAATTGCGATACAAAATATAAAGTTGCTGTTACTTTTTAATTATCAGATGAAATCATTACTGAAGTGGCATATGTTATAGGTATGTGATTATGATGTGTTAAATACTTTGGCACTAATTATTTCATCTTCCTAGGAAGGGGCTATTCTACTGCTTTATGTAAACTTTTGCTTCAACTTTGTTTATAGTCTGTTCGGGCATGTAATATTTGGGGCACTTAAAAATAGAGCTTTTGGTTCCAATCTGGTCTTCCCACAGGAATTTCGCCTAAGTCGGAGGTTTAGGAATAGGATCTATTTGTATTGCAAAATGATCTTTTTTTAATAATCGTTTAGTTCAAAGCACTTTATTATCTGTGTCCAAATGATAAAAGGCAAAGTACACATTTTAAACATCAATCCATGTATCAGCAGCAGAAATAGAATTAAAAAATAAGTATACTGTGCTGCCATAGTTAATCTAGAAAATAAGCTGCATGTAGTAAGATATATCTCGTAACTAAAAGTAAAGCCTTGAAGATAATATGGAGGATTGAACTGGGTCTTATGGTAAAATATTATAATCAGAGTGCTTTACACTTTCATATTGTGTTATATAGCATATCTGAGTATCTAAAGTTTTCATATTTAAAATTTAAGCTTCGGGGAAAGTTCAGAAGTAGATCAAGTAAAGCATGAAGCTGTGTGATGAACCCTGGAAGTAATAAAATGAACAGACTATTAAAACTAGTCAATAGTTAATTAAAAACTTCACCAGTTATTATGCTACAAATGGACTATGTAAACTGGCAGAAAAATATGTGACTTTAACTTTAATATATGCCTGTCTGACTCTGAAATAATTTGTCTCCCAGAAGTCTATTCCCTTAACTAGGTTTAGAGTTTGCCTATTTGCCTTTTTTACTGTTAGAATCCATTGTTATTATAATTCATTAAGCCTATTTATATGATTACCAATACTTTTAAGTATGGATAATTGTGAGTGTTTGAGAGTAGTAATGAGTAACTGACATTATGTATATCAGCCATATAATTAATTACCATTACCTGATGTATTATACATCCCATTTATTTCAACAATTAACATGTTATTTTGCCATTTTATTGTTATCATATCTCTGTTTTTGACAAGTTAATAATAAAAAGGCAAAACAAAACATTATCTGCTCTTGAAGTAAATGCATCTTCATTATACAACAGATAAATTCTTCAAAGGCTGCCAGGTACCAGTGTAGCAAAAGGTTGGAATTGCAGTGAAAACATAAGTCAGGGTAATGTAGCTGATCATTCAGAGGTGACATATGTCCAACTCTGCTTCTCTCTGTCTCTTAAAGGGATGAATGTCTTGTCATTCAGTTCATAGTTAATCTCAGGACACCTCATTATTAGTTGGATGATCTCCATCTTTAACAACTGTACCTCGCAGAGCTGAGGGTTTAGATTGAGCCCTGAGATTCATTTAGATGCCAGACTGCTGTTTGCAGTTCTTTGTTCATGGGAGGTGGTTTGCCTACCCATCCTTTTTAATGCATTACAATACATTAGCATCTGTACTCTTCTGTATTCCTCCAGCTGGTGCTACAACTTCGTCTTCACCCTCTTAACACAGTCCTCTTTCTTTCTGTACTCTGCCATTTGGTCTGACCCAGCACTGTGTGCTCTCATCAATATTGACTCATTCAAGATATAGGCAAGAACCATTAAAATACCATAATTAGTATAATTTTGTCAAATATACACAGGTGAAAACCATATGGGTCACTTAGAGTTTTAAGCCAAACATAATTTTTCTGCCCCAAAGCATCAGACCAGCAGAGTTCTTGAAATAAAAAGCTGTAAATATTACTTTTAATGGAAAAAACTGATTGTTTGCATTCATCATATACTAACAAAAAAAAAAAAAAAGCCATTCTAGTAAAACTTTTCATGAGGTTAACAGCTTATTATCTGTAGCTCTGACTATATACCATATATATTATATTCTAATGGCCAAGTGTGTATCAACATGTCTCACAGTGTAATATCTAATCATAAAATTTAGCATTGAGAGAAGACATAAAAGCATTATCTTATTTTCCTACATCTGCAGCTTTGATTTGATAAAGACTAATAAAAGAAAATGTAATAAAAATGTCCAGGTAAATGCCTGGTTTGTGATCCTCATAGTCCCTCTAGAAATCACAATTCTCTTGTTTCCACAGCATAAGTAATATCTAGTAAACAGAATTATGGTTTCATTCACTGCTGTCACGTAATGCTGTACTTTACAAGTGCAATTGTATTTCTTTTGGAAAAGGTTAAGAACAGTGTGGAAGGTGCATTCCCTGAGGGCACTGAAGTCTAGGATAATAAACTCTTCGTCCATTATGTGCCAATGAGACTACAAAAATAAATTGTTTGCATTCGGAACAACAGAATATTTATTTTAGAAGTGCTATGTTACGAGATTTGTTTTGGGATACATTTAAAGAATATGTTTTATGCACTGCATAAACATAAGTACCCAATGACTTGACTATATCAGTTGAGCATGCATCGTAACCATGAGCAAAGGTCCCCCAGGTTTTTATAGTACAGTAGACAAAAAGGAATTGTTATAACCTTTCAAAGTTCATCATCTGTGCTTAAAAATAAGGGCTTGGGTGCTTTTGTGTTTCTTTTCTGTTTTTTTGAGTTGGGTCCCCCCTCCCCCGCTGCCCTTTCCCTGTTCTCAAAAATTCTAAGTGCATTTGTAGGGTTCTGTGATCATTACAACTGGCCAAAGGCCAGAAGGTAGTTTTCTTTCCAACCGTGACGATATGTTCTGGTAGTTAATCAAGGCGTGTAACCCATGTAATTTATTTTCAAAAGATTGCAGTGAAATAAAAACTATTATAATTTTTATGCAACAACCAAAAATAAACAAATCCACAGACCATGCCTTTGCCTTTGTTGGTCCCTTACCTAATGCTTCTGCAACCTGTCTTCTACCTTTCGTAAATACCTTAGTCCCTTTGTAGTATCTGCTCAGGAATTGAGCCTTAAGGAGATTTAGTTATGTTTCTTTTCCTGAGGTGCTGTTTTTACTGCTTATCTCATTCTTCTTCTCCAGATAGCTTTTGTAGACATGACTGATAGTGCTGGGATTTACAAATGAGCATGGGGAAGGGCCTCTGCCAACTTCAGGAAAATCTGGGTGTGTAATTCACTTCAGGTCCATTGCAAAATCCAACCTAGATTTTTTTTTCGGGTAAAACATTGACAAGGAAAGGATTGCTGTTGTAAATAACTGCGTGAAAGCAGTTACGACCATGAAGGAATGATTACCTTACCTTTGTTGTAATGATCATTGCAGTGAGGTCTCATGTGGGGCTGACTTTATGTTGTACAGCAACAAAGAAAGTTCATCCTCTGCAGGCTTTTGAGTTGAGAAACTAAACTTTTTGTCCATTAGGTGGTACGGAACCTACAAAAAATAAATAGTGTATATTCAAAATGATGTACCAATGGGTTGTGTTTTAATCTTTGTCATGATTACAGGGCATCTGTACAAGGCAGAGACTGTAACCTTAAGTGGAGTATAGCCTTTACTGTAAACAAGCGACTCATGACTCACCTGGACTCCACTTTTGAAAGGCAAAGTGTAGCAAACAGAAAATTTGAAAATTGAGTACGTGCAAAATGGCATTACAACCTCTGTTGTTGATTGCAGTTGGGAAAATGATATTGCCAGGTAAAATGTAAACTTCAACATTAGGTGGGTTAGCACAGGTCACACAAAATGGCAGTGGGTTACTTCTTGAAGTTTGTTTGAAATGCAGATATGGAAGATTTCGTAACCATGTGCTCTGAAAGAGGTGTACTTTATCCACTCTTCACCTTTGCAGACACCTGTCAGGTAGCTGATATACCAGCTTCAGTGATTAACCATTGTGCAAGGTCCTAACGCAAATACAGAGATGATACATGACGGTGTTTTTTTTTTTTACTATAACCTGTTTTGCTGTTTGTTCTTCCTGTTATTGACATCATGCAGAGAAAAGGATCTTTGAACTGGTCTACTGATGTGTAGAGAAACACCCCTGTATTGGGCAGAAACCACTCAAGAGAATACAACCCTGGTCGTTGATGGTCTTTGCAATTTGTTCATCCTGCATTTTCAGTCGTCAGGAAATGTAGTAAGCTCAGTGCACCAAAGCCTTTCCATTTTGTTTGAAGTTTGTCACACTTGGAAGGCTGGTATACGTGGGTTTGATAAATTCAAAAGGTTCAATAAGAATCAATAACAGTATAAATAATATGAGACTCATGCTGGGCTGTAGGTGTCAGACCTTAGGTTGCTTTTTCAGTACTTGCTATCGTGACCTACCATTCATATAGTGTAGGGTCTCCTTTCTTTTCAACTCATTTTATTAAACTTTGAATCCTGGTAGCAGTCTCCAGTCCATCTGGAGCTGTAGATGTTTGCTGATACTATGACAGTTCAGTGGTTTTTGGCAATAATTCTACCCAAGATTGTTCTTATGTATTCAGAACTTTTGGAATGCAGAAAATGACAGTATATACACGTTTTCCTGTTTTAGGCAGTCCAAGAGAAAACTAAATAACAACTTTTTTATGGTGCAATGTCTGAAACATCTACAGCAGTGGAAGAAGGAACTACTGTGGGATTAGTGGGATGAACTCAAATGAGCTAAAGTATGATGGACATTGCTCTCTTCTAGAGTATATGTTGTCAAAAACTGGCTGTCTGATAATAGCACAGTCCTTGTAGATTGCATATAGACTGTGACTGTTTAGCGTTCTTTGGGTACAAGTGATCATAGCCAATTTAACTCAGCATTATGAGCGATAAAATACTTCTGTCAAGCATGTGATCTGAATTCAGGAATTGTTTTTTTTCTCCATATTGAGGTTATAGGTGGAAAACCAAAAATCATGAAAGTGATTTTCTAGAATTTTGATTTTACGATGTTTTATGATTAAAACAAAAAATACTGTTTCCCATCTTAGGAAGTAGGTAGAAAAAAACCCACAAATAACAGTCACACTTTTGAGAAAAACAAGCCTGTTCCTTCAAAGCTGTAAGTTCTTTCTGCATTGGACAGTGATACTCAGTTTTATATCATGTAAAAACCTAACCTAGGACATTTTACATACTGAGTAAGTTCAGAAAACAGTTATAATTTAATTATATGTTATATTATAACAATCTATTCTTGAGAATAATTTTTCTGGCTCAGATTCATAAGCATTTGTCTCTATAAATAGCACTGCAGCCAATGCAGAAGAAACATTTTGGAAAGCTGACTTTTGGGAGATTGAACTTACTCAAAAATTCAAGCTGATTAGAAAGCTAGACATGTCACTTCAGTAACATGTAATAAACAACAAGCATTCTTAGCAACTAATTGTAAGTTTAAATTTATTTATACAAGGTAATTGTTAAAGGATCACAAATAATGAACAAATTAATGAAATGTATAGCCTGTTTGCAAATAACTTGCTGACAGAAAGCACTGTACTTGTCAGTTGAAATTATTCATTGCCAATTCTTTCAGTGACTGAATTAAAAGTTACAGATTCCTCAGTGATGATTTTTGGATAAACTCTCCTCCAGCTGGTTACAGACACTCCTGCCTTTAATTTAAATAATTTATATAATCAATTACTTGCTAACATTGCTCTTTGCACCTTTTACTAAATGAACTGTCCAACCGGTGCCATGCAAACACAGTTGCTTTTGACCCGTGCAAGAGAACAATTCCCTCTAACTTTCCCCACAATCCTGGTACAGTCTAGCTGAGGAGGATGACAGAAGTGAAAGCTGGAGATAAAGGCCAGCCCATTGAGTAACCCTCTTCCCTCAAACAGAAAGGCAAGGGTGAACTGCCAGATACTTCCATGGATATGTTCACTCTCATGAAATATGATGAGTCATGCACGTGGAGTCTGACCTCACAGAGTCACAGGTTAGAGGCTATGATTATACATTTCTTCCATTGGGTTTTAGGCCAGGATTTTAAAACATAGCATCCCCTAAAAGCCTTTGTTTTATTCTCCTTGGTAAGAGTTGTGACTTTCAGCCAGGAGCATGGAGGTGATGTCACAATGTCAACATGTCAATAGGTATTTATTACTTCCGAAAATCAGGGCATTTTCAAGGCATGTGCTCAGGCTCTAGCACTTTAGCCTTATGTTGTCCTTTGGTGCCTTTGAAATCCAATATGTCTCTTTCTGATCTGCTGCTGCTATCTCTTCTTTGACTAGTGTTCTTAATTTTAAAACAGCACATTCAACTCTTTTCTACTGTTTTCTTTGTCCCGTGCTTCCCACAGGCATTACAGATTGTCTGACAAATTCTGTTTGGTTATGTGATCAGGTGAATATGGAGAGAAACTGTGGTACAATTCTTTTCCAAAACATTTCATAATTACCAGTAAATTTTGTTCATTTCCTGACTATAAGTCATTGCAACCAGTAGACAAGTTGTCCTGGTTTTGGCTGGGATAGAGTTAATTTTCTTCCTAGTAGCTGGCATAGTGCTGTGTTTTGGATTTAGGATGAGAATAAAGTTGATAACACACTCATGTTTTAGTTGTTGCTAAGCAGTGCTGATGCTAGTCAAGGACTTTGCAGCTTCCCATGCTCTGCCAGGTGCACAAGAAGCTGGGAGGGGGCACAGCCAGGCCAGCTGACCCAACCTGGCCATAGGGCTATTCCATACCATATGATGTCATGCTCAGTACAGAAACTGGGGGGGGTTGGCTGGGAAGCAGCGATGGCTGCTCAGGGACGGGCTGGGCATCGGTCGTCGGGTGGTGAGCAATTGCATTGTGCATCACTTGCTTTGTATATTATTATTACTGTTATTATGTTATTATTACTACTACTAGCTTACTTTATTTTATTTCAATTATTAAACTGTTCTTATCTCAACCCAGGAGTGTTTCTCACTCTTACTCTTCTGATTCTCTCCCCCATCCCACCGGGGCAGGGGGAGTGAGTAAGTGGCTGCGTGGTGCTTGGTTGCTGGCTGGGGCTAAACCACGACACAAGTGCAGCGTTGAACTCTAGGAAACAGTAGTGCAAGCAAAAGGCCATTTACATAGAATTGATATTTGCAACATACTAAAAAGGTTTGCTTCAAATCTTTCTGTGTGCTTTCCTTGCACTGCTTTTCACTGACAGTGTTCATCTTAATTTTGGGAAAGTGCTGGTATGTTTGCAGAGGTATTGGTACAAAAGTGCAAAGGGGAAAGCTGGGATTTGCTTGCATCAATGCATTGAATAGTTTTCAGTGAGCATAAAACTTTTCAAGCCCTCCTGAAGTGAAGAAATTAAAGCAGGATGTAGAGAATAGAGAATAATTGGCTGCATCCTAATTTAACTGTAAATTTTGAAACTGCCTAATTTATTTTTCAAAAGATATAAAATCTACTAAATCATTTTTCCCAACACAGGGGTCATCAGATAAGTTTTTCTTGTTTTGATGGGATAGAAGGGACTGTTGATATATTTCCTCCAACATAGTCCCTGTTTTGCTAGCTGGCTGTGTAGGCTCTCAAGGAAAGTCTGTTTCATACTGGGGTAACTGGAAGTGCTTTGCTGATCCCTGTCTGCCTGAAAAAGAATGCCTAATCTCTACATTCGCTGACCTCTTCTTCTCACAGAAGCACAAAATGGAAGGTGGAAGAAGCAACAGAGGAAAAGAAGGGACAGGTTTGGTAGCCCTGGGACAGATACCACCTCAGTAGAAATGGTGTGTGGCACATTAGTGCTACCACATCAGGCTACCAGGGGAGCATGAACCCAGCCTCCCCATGGGGACGAGAGGAGGGAGGATGCAGAGAGCGAGCCATGGTAGTGCTTCCCTGCTCTTCCTTTCCCCATGAAAGGAAGCCTAGCTTGAGCCTAGCCCCTTTTCACATTTCCTTTCACAGTCTGCATTTTCCTGCACGATCAGCAAGGGCAGCAAAAAGGATGAACTGACCTAATAAGTTATTTTGATGTCTTCTGCTGTGATAAAAAGAAAGCTGTAAAAATCAGTACATACTAGTTCCAACTTGAAGATGTAATAGCATCTAATATAGTAATTTGATTAATGTTCTGTGTTCTTTCTTTAGGTTTCTCTAATGCACCCTTGCTGAGCTTTCGTAAGTGTTCACAATATACACAGGAAATTAAGTGACAAAGAATATGCTGTGAACTGTTCATACCAAGCAAACCAGAATGAAATACAGTATTTGTCAGTAGAATAATAAGCATCCACATGTGACTACTGCATGCTGCCTAACAATTTAACAACTGCTTGAGAAAGGAGATTAACTATGTTATGTACCTCTCTTGACTGTAACTGCTAACTCATTACATAGCAAAATAGGTGCCACCTCAGCCAGGCTGAGACCTTTAAAAATCAATATAACTCTTTAAATGCAACTTAGAAACTTCTAGACAACAAACTCAAACAGCAGCATTGGTGCATGATATTTAAGTGATAATCCACAGCTAAAAAAAGTCTTGTCTGTGAAAGTGAAAGGTTTGATACAGGTCTCGGATAAAAAAATCTGCTACTGGGGCACTGAAGGACAGCTGCTTATCTACCGTTATTACCATGTTGTTGTCTGGGTTCAGTCTAAGCCAACCAGCAGTAATCTAGGTACAGTCTTGATCTGATGCTTCATTGTACATGGAATTTCATGAACTGGGTTAGAGAGGATAAAAATGTAGAATTGGATTTCATCAGCCAGTTAGATGTGGATTTTTTTCAGAATTCAATTCCTTTGGTGAAATAATACGTTCTTTGAACAAGAATAATGGCCCCTGTGAAAATACACATGGTTAACTCCACCTATTTCAGCGCAGGACAAGTAATGGATGGAACAGTAACATTTCATGGTACCTTACGAGTAATGGGGATGTTCCCTTCTGTCACTCTCAGATACCCTTGACTCATGTTGGCTCTTCAGATATCCCTGACCCTGTAATTTGGTGTCAGATGTGAATATGAGAGAGACATTGCAGTAGCAGTCCAAATAATACTTCTCTTTTGGCAATGGACAAAGATTGGGGTACACACTGATTCTTTATCCAGATTTGGACACTGCCTCTAAGTAGAACTGTGCTTTATTTTTGGATTTTTAGCGTGTTAATAGCATAGGTCTCTAGGGAACACTTGTTTCAGATGTGAAAATCATAAAAGAATTCTGATTTCATAATTTTAATTGAAGATCTGCAGGCCATGTATTTCAGTCCATCTTTGCTCATTTTTTTCTTGTTAGTGTCATAACTCCCACCTATCTTTTCTGAGTGCTCTTAGATGACCTGCAGCTTCTGCTGTTTCAGCAAGAAGTCGCTTACGCATCTCATGAGCATCACAGATTCTCAGTCTATTTGTTTATCAATGTCTTTTTCAGTGTCTCTTGATCCCTTTGGCAGTTTGAATGTTTGTTTGGAATTATTCTTAGTATTAGGAAGTCAATCTGCTTTATTCCAGTTCTAGGATATAAAATTCCTCTGGTCAAGAACACTTCAAGACTGGGAGCTACATTCAGACAGTGGTGTTCACCAAAGCATAGTGATGCACTAAAGTTTCCTTGCTAAGCTCCTTTAGGCTTACAGTTTAGAGAAATTGTTAAATAGGTATAAGAATTGTCATCGAATAAAAGATGCTATCAGTGCTGAAATCCGGAAGGGTTTTTTCAGTGCAGCTCCAGTAAACTGATAATTCAAGCATCTAATTGTTAGCAAAACAATAGGAAGTCTATAAGCTGGGTATTTGCCAGCAGGGGCCACTTCTGAAAAGACTCTTCACTCTTCTCCCTTCATCTGCTGCATTTGCATGAGTGAGAGTTATGTCAACAGTTAAAGATAATCTCATTATATGGGTTTACATAAGAGAATAAGGAAAAGACTAGGAAAATTGTTCACTTCCATTGATGACCTACCGAAGAAAAGTAAAGATATGAAAAGCTAATATCTGAGAATAATAAAACAAATACAGAAAACAGACCTAGAAAGACGCGTACAGAATCTGGAAAGGCATTACATACAGGACTCTAGCATGGGGGCAGCCTAGGTTATCCCACTCTTGTGTTAAATGTATACATTCCTAGAGCATTTCTCTTCAGGCATCTGTGGAAGAAACACCACCAACCAATCTCAAAAGGAACAGACATAATGAAGATTATTGGACTTGAATTCCAAAAAGCACCAGGGCAGAGTTCAATCACTCCTGTATTTCAGAAAAACAGGAGTTCACTTAATTGCTTCAGAGCTAGATTTTAATTCAACAATACCTCTTCAGTAAGAGCAAAAATTGCCCCGATGTCTGTGGGGTTGTGCACGTGTGTGGCAGGATCGGGGGAAGGTTAACAGAGTGGGGTAGCAAATGTTGCCAAGCCCACTGCTGCTGAACAAGGCGCTCCTCACCAACTCAGCTCACCAGAAAATGAACTCGGCAAAAGAAAAAAGTTCTCTGTGGACTTACTGAGCTACTGATGGCAGCGGGTCCAGAGCAGGGGATGGGACAGGGTGCTGGAAGAGCTGAGATGGCACGTTTTGGGGCTCTTGGGCTGTTAAACCAACACGGCTGCCCGAGGTACCAAACCACAAGATCTGCCCCAGACAGTTAATTGCCACACTGTGTTCTTAGATTACTTTGTAATCATTTGTGAAGTGTTCTTTTTTTCCTGATTTCATAGTAAAAGAGATATTTTAAGTCACTATTTGCCTGGTTATGAGTCATTGTTGTTCTCTTGTGGTTTTCCCTGTTTGCATTTTACAGTTTTTACTCTGATTACAATTTGAAACCTTGAAGAACTGCTTTAAGCAGTGTCTGTTTTACTCAGGTCGTGGTATTTCAGAGTGCTGCATGCACTCAGATATCCTCTGCAGACTTTAGTAAGTGCCTTGCATGGTTTTCTTTGCCTAAAAAATAGATAGAATCAGTACTCTCTTTCTTTGCCTTCCCCTCCCTCGAAACTCTAGCAGATGATGGTTAAATTATTACAAACCTTCCAGTGTGATAGCCCTAGGCACAGGATAGAAAATGAAAAGGCCGAGAAAGTATCTGTGAACTGATTATCTTGTTTAAATTTTCAACCAAGAGCTGCAGTGAATTTTTCAAGCTATTTTTAATATTGTAGAGTTTTTGTCATATTTTTGTCATCCTGATATTGTAAGTTGATGTATTTTATTGGCCTGAGACAACAATAAATAATACAATTCAGTTTTATTTAATGATTTCTGGTTTCAGTGGTAGGGAAGCTTTGCCAATTTTAAATTAGGTCTTGGAGTAAATTTAAAATTAATGAAATTTAAAGCTGTGATTTGTTTAAGGATCCAGAACATTCACTTTTTCATCTATTCATCAAGCTCTTTAATTACCTAGTATGCATGAAACCTGTATTATGTCTTATTATTGAGAGATTAATTTTATGAAAACCTCTGAGTGATACATCATTAGAATGACTCTCGGATAATGTATAGCCTAACCTTTTCTACTAATCCCACCACAGAGGAAGAGAGAAGAAGAAACTCTTCTGCAGTGTTTCATTCCTACTGCTCCCCTGCAGTATTATCAGCTGCTAGCAGGCAGTTTGTCTCTCCTACTCCTTTAATTTCTAATCCTCACTTGTGTATAGCTGTCCATCATGTTCAGCCTGAGCTACACGTATGTGCAAGTGCCATTTGAAAAGGATCCTTGCTGTTACTCTCTTACAGCAGTGTACGGAGGCCCCGCTGTGTGAGACCTTGCCAACAGGGAGCAAAGGCGTGTGCCTGCCTCTGAGGTTGAAATACTCAAATGGTTTGAGTCCCTTGTCCCATAGGGAAATGAGAGATGGAGAGACTGCTTGGCAGACCTAAGATAGACCAGTAAGTGTGCAGTAGACTGGAGAACTTCGATTTAGATGTTCTGAGTCTCAGCCCAGTGCCTCAGCCACGGTAGTATCTTTTTCCCTTGTCCAGTTTGGAGCATGTGCTCTGTCCTCGCTTGTCCAAAACAGCTGCTCGGGGCAGCAGTTGGAGTAGCGGTGCAGAAGTGGGGAGGGGACTTGTGCCTGTGTTGGGCCACAGCTTGGCGGTAGGTGCAGCGTCGCCTGTGCCCAGGGCAGCAGTCTGGTTGTGCTCATCCTCCAGTCTGTCAGCCCAGCGCTGCTGGCCCCCTGTGTTACGTGAGCCATGGCAAGGACCGGATCCGGGGCTGCACTGGATTTCAAACTCCCTGACCTGAAAAGTGGGGGCAGAGCTTTAACCTTGCTCGGTTCCTCAGCCTGGCTGGGCACGCAGCTCAAGGGGTGCAGCGGTATGAACAGAGAGGCAAAGAAAGATGGACTGCTGTTGAAAGAAATGATCATCAAATTGTGTCCAAAGATTTCTATTCCTCAGGTATGTTTTACCTTCTTAAACTGTGAGCTCTCTGCTGCCAGAAAGAAATGATTTTTCCATTTTTTTCACAGTGCTTCCATGCCAGGCTAAATCTCTCTTCTCTTGAAAGCTAATATATCCACTTTCCATATTAATATTTGTGAGAGTAATATTAGAAATGTTTTATTTCATTATCTCACAGCTGAGGACTATAGTCACACTGTGTTATAAAGCAGCTAACTATAGTGTTAGTGACTTACAGTGTGCCATGCCTGCAGTGCAGTTTGTTGGAGTTTCTGAGAATTTCTAAAAAGAAAATAGTTTGCAGAGTACTTTGTTGAATCTAGTTTGAGAAACGTTGCATATCCAGCATCTTCACAGTGCTATACATCTCCTAAGCAAAACTTTTTCACCTCTAAGGGCATTTGCATTTCATGGAAAACTTGATAAATTCAGTTTATTTGACATACGTACTTTTCCTCTGTCCCTGCTTGTTAAATCAAAAATATCTAGGATACTGCAGGGTAACAGAATATTTGTATGCAGTGATCTCTCCTGCTACTCCTCTGCTGGGTTTGCAATCATCAATACCTCATAGTAATCAGTTGTGGAGTTGCGAAGCTATAATTAAAACTTCAGATGAGGAACAATGAATAAAAGGGACACCTCTTTCCCCTACTCAGCCTTCATTAATGTAAATGTCATAAAGAATAAAGGGGAGGAAATGCCAAATTCATAAGCATATGTACAACCTTGTAACTGTAATGTCTTCCAAAACTTAGTCTCTGCTTAGGAGGAACTTGTAAAAGTAGCTTTCTTTTGGGTTTTATAGAAAGCTCTCTGTGGTCAGTGTGGCATTGCATGGAGCACGCTTTCATTTCAAAAATCAATACTTTTAGAAAGAAAAAAGCACCGGTGGCAATGGATTTGGTTACAGTGACTGGATTAACTAATGCTGCAGAGGTCCGGAGTCTGCTTATATGGAAGAACTTGGAGTGTTTTAGCATTTTGATAAAAATCTATCTGGCCACTTTAACAGGATACATGTTAAAAGCAGCTCAGAAGTATTTAACTGCCATTCAGGAAGTCCTGCTGATAGCTTCATGAGTCCAATAGCTAACTCTCTAATGCATTAGGTAAGAAATGTTTCTCATGGAGTTTAGAAACTCCACTCTGTGTCCTTCCTCTGGTGCAAGGAATTACTGATCCCATCATTGCTTTGATGCCTGGTAATTATGGATCGAGTCAATTGTTCTGTGTATTGACATGCTGACATACGTGATTAGACTCTGTCTCTGGTTATCACAGAAATTCTTATAATAAAGTATGTTGCGTCACTGTGTTTTCCTGATGGAGGTGTATTTTAGTCATGGCAATGGACTTGCATTCCCTGTGTTTCTCGTCTGATTACTGTCACTATAGTTCTGTAATCTAGAGGATCCAACAGAGAGTGGGAGGCTTCTGTGGCAAGTTCAGCAGCCTCGACCCCCCTGCAGTTTGCCATCCTAATGGACTGCGCAAGTGCAGGGTGCAGAAGAGGGAAGCGATTCCCCTTTGGTCACACGGCAGGTACAGGTTTGAATGAAATCCACGTCTTTCAAGTTCCCATCTATTACCTTGCTCACTAGAGACCACTGCCTTCACTGGTGTTTATAAATTGAGCTTCTGTGTCAGAACTGTCTGTTCTTTACCATTAATGGAGGTACTCTTTAAGGTATCAGAAAAACCCCACTTCTAGTAAATAGTTAATGAATATCAATATGTATGTTTCCTGTACACACACATAAATATATATTGATATCTCATGGCCTTTTAAATAACATATGCTTCAATTTCCCCTCAAAAAGACATCTTTTAGGAGTAACAGGAAAAGCACTTTTTTTCCCCCAGTGATTACAGAAGGGTGAGCCTGGAGTGATTCTATTTTATTGCATCTTCTCAGTATCTGTCAGCATTGGAGATGCCTGATCTAATCATTCAGAACCAGCTCCTGCAGAAAATATTTGTGTTGTGCATATTTGAAAAATACCATAGCCAGAATTAACTTTAGTAAAGCTATACTTTGTGCTAGCTATAACATCTGAGTTTAGAAGATGTGTCCAACCACCTAGACATCTTGGGAAGGGGCAGGGTTTATGAATACAGGGTTCTGTATTCTAGCACATTCCATTTTATTAAACAAAACTGTACTTTCTGTGTACCCAGAAATGCCTCCCAGGAGATGCTCCAGAGCAAATCCGTAATTCAAAGTGACTGTTTTATGTTATTCTCTTTCAGCACTTCTTCTCCTTATAAATTGCCAGCAACCAATATATACTTTTTATTCTTCTCTGAATCATGTCAAGTAACAAATCTTAATCTGTATCTGCAAATTAGAGGCAGAAGAAATCAATTACAAGTGCTTGGTTTACCTAAATTGAATTGCACTGGCTCTTTTGATTGAACTTAAAAGTCATGTGATTGGTGTTCCATAGCTTGGTGACTATAAAACTTCCAATTTGATTTCCATCATTAATATCTGTTCTTTCTGAATTATGAACTAATTTTTTTGCAAGTGCTCCAGTATTTACTCAAAACTTGCAGTTTATGCAGACATTTAGCTGGCAGATTTGTTTCCTAGAGCATTCATGAGATGTAAATGCAGGAGAGATGAGTGCAGACTACCTAAATGCAATTGTAGCTTCCAAGAAATATTACCAGACTGTCTTCCCCTTTTGCTTCCATAATTTGCCATTTTGGGCTAAGAGCCCTAGAAGGCAGAAACCTAAGCTACAGTATATTGCTGTCGTCGTCTCACATACCACAAATCTGAAGCCATCATCTCATGTGTTACTGTCCTGAGTAGAGATAATTGACTGATGTTACAATATATTGGCTCAGCTGTGTCTGTACTTGTTTGCAGTGTTTTTATAGTTCACAGGTTACAAAACTCAAACTCTGTTTGTTGACTTACTTGCAGAGAACAATTCCTGTGTTTGGTTTCCTTAATGAACTGAGGATTCGTGACACATGCTGGACACCAGCGGAGCGGGCTATTTTGAAAACTCACATCCTCCTCCTTCAGACGGACTGCTCTGCCTCCATGCATGCATTTCTCCATGCAATAAAGGTATGACACTATTTGTTTAAGTTCAGGTTCACCCTCGTGTATAAAAATTGATTGAGACAGATTTAGAAGTTACATTTATGCAAAAGAACAAAATTAGGTTGTATTATAGGGAGAGTTTGCCGCATTCTGCAAGACAGTTTTTTCAGTGCCTGAAATACATTTAGGTCTGAGGGAAGATACTACAATACAATTTAGCATTAAAAGATTTGCAGAGGTAGTTCGGCAAAAATACTGTAAAGGTACAATTGTAAAGATAGATAGTACAGTGCTAAATATCCAAAATGCAGCATTATGTTTTTGTTATAATAAACTGATTTGTGATCAGTTCTTATTTAAATCAGCCTGCCAGTCATAATTAGTCTGTACTTTAAATGTCTTGCTCAGTGCTATAGAGCAGAAACAGTCCTGATATTAAAATATTAATAAAAGTTACATAGGGAAATAGATCCTACCCATACACAATACTAATCTCTCCGCCCTAGGAATGATTCTCTGTTTCAGACAGGGGTATTATACCACCTGGGGTATAATACAGTTTGGCCTTGTACTGGAGGAGCAGAGCACTGAAGCTCAGCTCTCTCTCTGTGGACACATCTGTGCTGTTTCTTTGGCACCTAAAATTGTTCTCCTGCAAAAGGAGACTGGGCCACCTTCCTGCAGCATACAAAGAACACTTATTTAGACTCAAAATTGTTATGTGCTGAGTGTGAAAATACACATGAGCTTTTTGGTTGCCTTGTGTTGTAATCCTTATTGGGTACATTTGTTATTTTAGTGGCACAGCATCTAATTTGACTCTGTTATCTCTATACTTAGAACTCTGGTATTTGTGGAAGATTCAAGGGATATTGCACATTTCTTTTACTGCTGCTGCAGGAAGGAAGTTTGATGAGCTATATTATGTATGGCTCGCTAGGTAGTAGTAAACATTCTTCGTTGCTGGGTTTTCTGATTATCAAAGGGTGTTGTGTTGCTAGTAAGAATTTTTCTGGATTAATGAAACAGATCACAGATCACTGCATAGCAACGTGCTTGAAGTCTGTGAAATGTTATGTGAATAAGGACTGGATCAAGCCCATTGAGAATATAAAGTGCTGGAAAGAGCATGGTGTTATTTTACAGACCCTGCATTTGGTTGTTGTTCTCTTGCAGCGGCCTTATAGCCTCACTAATTAGAAACTTGAGGTTTCTTTAGTTTGCTCTGTTTCTTTCTTTCTAACAATACACCATTAACATCCAAATCCTCGTCTTTACTTGGGCACTTCTGAATGTCATTGACTTGAGGGTCAACTTTGTTTGAATATGGACTGGTTCAGATGGAATTATGAAAATTTCACAAAGTGTCAGAGCTTTCTTTAGAGAATTACAGTCTGTACATGTCCATGCTGAGATTATACATCAGTCTTTGGGGCAGTTCAACAACAGGATTTAAGATGGAGACTGTCTAGTGTTGAGCCTAGGACTACTACATGTCTATGGAATTTAAGTGTCAGGAGCCAAGGGAATGTTTTAGAGACATTTCAAATGTCTATCAACAAACCCAGGAGATTCTGTAACTTAATAGGTAATTTTATTTTTGCTCACAAATTCCGTAGAATGTGAGAAAAATGTGCATCTCAAGTGCAAGTATGAGCAGCTAGAGAACTAGTCAGATCCCTCTCACAGGTTCTGAATTTAGATACAAAAGTACCTGCTTTTTCCAGAAGTCTCTGTACATGTCTCCTTTCAGTCAAGGGAATAGAAACATGTCTTAGCTGGGGCCAGAAGCCTGCTTTTTAGCTCTTGGAATATATAACTTCTCTGCCTATGGTAAGTACTATGAATCTGTCCGTAAGCTTATTTTAATGCCTGCCAAATGATCCTTGCATAAATTTCTGTTCAGTCATATTTCTTTGGCTGGAAGCTTTATTTATCCTCTGGTTTTGGAGCACAATAGTTCTGAAATCAGGTCTCAGATGAGCTCCCAAAAAAATTGTTATAAATGCATTGGTTTGGCTTTTTTTCTCATAGATTGTTAATATCTGCTTCTGTTTTAACTCAGAATGTCTTGAATGATGACTTTTCCCAATAACTTAGAAAACCTAAATCCTCTTGCATACAATCCTTTAGATATTGCATTTCTCAAATATGAGAGTCGTTGCTTCTTACACTTGGTCCTGAGAAGGTCCAAGTCTCTTAAAAGGGTTCTTTTGTTTATAATGCATGAGTAACAAATTTTTTTTTTTTTTCTTTTAATGTGAAGGTGCCTTGGAATTCTTATGTGGGGGGAAGGCACTAAAGACTCTAAGTACCATTTATGTTCCACTATTAAAATGGTGACTGAATTTAAGTGCCTTGTTCACAAAGATTTTGGACTGAATCACATTGTGAAAGATTCTCCTGCAGTTCTAACCCAAACGTGAAGTTTACCTTGTCTACCCTTGGTTGTCTCTGCTACCTAGTGAAGCTGCTTTTGCAGTTGAGACGAGTATAGCTTGAAGTGTGTGATTCTTGAGAATGTTGCAATTGATTAGATGCTGAAGTTGTGACTAGGTCACATAATTTTATATTCCAACTCACAGTATGTAAATCCAGATGGTTATTCAAGAGCCTCACATTTTTACATTAGGGTAAAGGTGAAACAACTTCATTAAAATTATTCTGCCAGTTGCATCTTCTATTACCTTTTTCTTTTTCTTTTTTTCTGCTTGAAGCTTCTGGGCTACATAACCAGATCTGCTGTATTATCTTCCTTCGCGGTGAAAGATACTGGTATATTAAAGGAAGCCCAGGTTCTCCAAACATCTTGGGTTTGCCGATAAAGGTTAGCTGTATTTTATGTGCTGTTATAGCAAGAAATGTGAGCTGCTGTAGGGAATGTGTTTGTCTCCATGGTCCTGCCTAGCACATTATCTTTAAGTCTTCTAAGAAGTTCATTCTCATTTTAATAAAGGCAGAATTCAAAATTGAAAAACGGTCTCTAAGATAAAAATAGGTCACATTTGAATAATTGTGCTGCTTGCCTTGTAACTAATGCTGAATTGTGATTGTACTACCATCGTAGTTTTATGGCATGAAAATTCTTTGAGGTAATAACCAATGGAATACTCTTTATTAAATTTTAAAAGTAGGCTTGTTTTGGTAATTTAATTTCTTATTTTAAACAAGCTTTTCGATTTATTTCTGAGTGTAGCAGAAAGAAACACTGAAATTTATATCTCTGATATTTCAAGACGTTGTTAACAAGGACTGTATCAGCCTGGAACATTTTCAGAGCTTTGCAGGGAGGAAGTTAGAACTGCTGTTAACAGCAGAATTGGTCCATGATTTGCACTCAAGCACAAAAATGTGTAGATGATATACTATATGGGATTTAGTATTCTATTTTATTTCATTGGTAATTTACTACTTACGTTTTTTGGTTGGTTTTTTTTTTTTTAGTGTAATGAATTTGCTGACAGCATTTGAGAGGATGTATGAAAATTCAGGGCTATATCATCAATTGGATCTGGTCAGTTGGCATTTCTGCATTTTGTACCAGCTGAAGATCTGCCTTTCAATTTGGAACAAATTTTATACCCTGATCCTCTTTTTCTATTAGATTTGGACTCCAAATAGTAAAACTGGAGAGTTTCCCTAGAGTACAACTAGAGTTTCCCTCCATTTTCTATTTCTGTCTTTCTTAGTTTCTAAACTTTCTGGAGGAGGGGCCATCCTTTTTCTTTGCAGAATGAACCTGGCAAATAATTTATAAACAAAGAAAGAAATAACAGTAATGGAGTACAAGAAAAGGAATCCTATCCATTATTTATGTACGTAATTAAATAGAATCCCTGTCATTTGAAAGTACAAAGACAAAACTTCACTATGGGCGTATTATGTACATAAATGCTGAAGCATTTATTTCATGGTGGTCTTATGTGAGAATGCTGCCTCCATTTTCACACAAACAATTACGTTTTGTTTCATTAGGTAGCTTTCAGTTTGCAGCTGTAGCTGCACACGCCGAATTTCCTAGTCAGGTTTGTCAGAAATGCAGCAATTAATGGTCTGGGCTTTGTTTTGGTTTTTTTAATATCATTATCATGCAGTACATTGAAAAACAGATTTGATACAAATAGTGCCATGCAAGCAAATAGGATGGCTTAAACCCAGTGACATATGGAGCAAACCCACTGCCTTCGGGGCGCAGTGCGTGAGGGTGTGGTCCAGCAGGAGGGGATGGAAATAGCAGCATGACTTCTCAGTTGGGCACGTGGGAGGCTTTGCTGGCTTGGAAATGTGTATTTGTTTCACGGGATGGAAAAACTTAAGCATTAAACATGTTTGCTCAATTAAGTTATTGAACCACTGGTTGAATTATTCCTGCAGTATGTTGTTTAATCCCCTGGTGATAGTTGAAGCTGCTAATGCAAACACCAAGAGAATATTTTTGTTTGTTTCATTTTTGGCATTGATATCAACAATGTTACATTATTTTTATATAGTTCTCATTTTCTCTTTAATCCATATTTTTATGTTGTGCCATTTTGTCCTGAATAATAATACTGTCATTCCATACACAGGAGAAACTAGGACAAATAGAAATTAATTGAGTTATCTTAATCAAGCAAGGAGATGCTTAGAGTTAGAACATAAGGAGCTGAACTCAGAGCTCTTAATTTGGTCTGCCAAATTAAGCCATCCTGCAAAGTGATAGGTTAGTAGGTTTTTTTAAGTATTATTTTTGTTCCACCTTAGTGTTTTGTGACATTTAGCAATTCGACTCTCTACAGGATAATGTGGTGCGAAGCGCATAGAAAATCACTCTTGTTTTAGGTGCCACTCAGTTTACCTGCTTACCATGGTGCTACTGCCAACTTGGTCTCAAGACATTAAATTATTGACAAAGCATGGCTCTGCTTCTGAAGGGAGCCTGTGTCCAAAAGTGTGCCATGGCTTTGAGAGCCAGGGACCGTGTTGATGGAGGGGAGCCCTGCAGTCTAGTGTGAGGCTTAGCACTGCAGCCTGGAGAATGCCCAGCAAAGACCTCAACAAGGGCCATGGAATTTAGCTAGTGTAGGTACTATGCCAGATCATTTGAGAGAAATGCCAGCTGGCTGAGCTGTTCATCTCTCTCTTTTCTAGGAGGGATCCCTCTTTATAGAAATTTGCCCATTGCATATCTAGTATCTCTTCTCAGTTTACTTTAGGTACTTAGAAAATAATGGAACTCACCATACTACATAGTAGATGAGGATTTTGAATCCTGTAGCCAAATATATGTGTATTTATATATATACACATATATAAAGACACCGTAGACAAGTTCAGTGATGATTTTGACTTTCTAAATTCATTGCATTCAGCTTAGAGCTATCACTTCTAAGAAAAAAGAAGATACTTTTTCTACCAGGAAAATATATGTAATCAATCTTTTTATCGCACAGCAGTCATCAAAATCCATTGGTTTTGCCAGAAGTATACCTCAGAAGTTCATGAAATAGGTCAGGAGAATGAAATTCAGCAATGAGTTGCCCAAAGGAAACCACAAGCTACCACAAGGTTTTATGACTGTGAACCTCCTCAGTTTTGGAGCAAAGGCATAACACAGTATGTATTTCACTCTCCTTTTTTTGAATGTTTTTCATTTGTCCAAGCCAGCTATTCTAGCAATTGGCAGGGACACTAGGTCCCGTTATGAGTATTGGCTTGTAGCACATGCTGTAATCCAAATGTCTCAGTTCATTCATATCAGACATTATCAGACCAGATATAAGACAGGCTACAGTTGCCTCGTAATGTCGTAGTCTTGTGATGACCTTTTCTTTGTAAAGCATGCATAGGAAGTCCAACATTTTCCTGTTGTGTTGGACATACATGTGGGTCACAGATGGAGAACATACACAGCAGATCCTGTGTGCCCAGAAGAAGCTTTGAACATATGCTGTGTTACATCAAGTCCTGTGTGTGATGAGTAGATTAGGTTTACTGCACATGCACCACCTGACCTTTATCACCGAGTGGATCTATGAGTGTGCACTACATGTTTCTAGTATTTCTAGATGTTCCAGTTATTTGCCTGAGCTGTGGGACATCAAGACATTATGGACAAGTGTCCCAAATGGTTTGTTTCCGTCCAGTCGGGATTTCTGGGTGAAAAGGAGGAGTATGCTACATGTCTATGGCTGTTGTAGAATTGTTTCTAGAGATAATCTATTCTGAAGTCAGAAGAAAGCAATGACTGCAGCTAAACAATGCAGAGGAATACACTTGTTTTTTGGAGGGGGAGAGAGAGTGGCTGGAGGAAGCAAAGCAAGCATGGAATTCTAATGCTAGATTTTATCAATTTGTAAAGTTTAATTACTTATACTTGTGCTACCTCTGAAGAGAAATGGAATCCAGGTTAATCTTCACAAGATATGCAATAAAAATTATTTATTAAAATAAGACCCATTACTGTGATTATCAGATACATTTTTAATTAAGTCCAAAGTTACTTCAGTAGCAATTCTACTTATATTATCTCAAAATGTTTGGACTTGTTCATCTTTCGAAGCTTTACTTCTCTTCTATAAAGATCATGAACTTGGCTTAATTAGAAGTAGTAGTTATAATGTCAGAGCAAATTAATTTCAGTCAACTGAACGGTCCCTTTGAGGATCACAGTCTCCACCTGTTGCTCTCATCTGTAGCTTGGAAAAACCCACGCTCTGATGACTGAGCTCTCATTAACTACATGATGAGAGTCACTCCGCCGGCTCAATCACAGGGATGAACACTAATATCAGTAATAGAGACTTGTAACATCACTGAAGGAGGCAGGACCCAAGTTTCATTTCCTCCATGTTTCTCTGTATCTCCAAAGTTTCTTGACTTTAAAAGAGGTAATTTAAGGCTCTTGAACCAGGTTTGTAGGCAAGACTTTTACAAGATAGTTTATGACTGTTGTCTCTCAGGAATGCCTCTATGTAATATATCCAGTTTACAAGTAAAAAAGACATATATATACCTACCCTTCCAACACAGCCAGGCCTAGATTCTCAGCTTGTGTAAGCAAATCAGTTGATTGGAGTATTCATTTTTACATCAGAGTCTCTTTTAGGTCCCAAGCACAAAAAAACATTTTCTTTTTGGATATTTCACTCATGTTAGCTTTAAATGTCTCCCGTTAATTATTTTTTTAATTGCATGCCTTTCTTCTGAATGTTACTACACTGGTTTTGTATCTAAAATGGCGGAGCAATCTTACATTTTAAAGGGAATTTATTTGCATAAAAATAAACACAGTAACTTTTTCTAGGTGTTAAAACATAAAATAAAAAGATAAGTTAATTGTAAATCATTGCTTAAAAATGCATTTTGTTACAGAATTCTGGGCTACACATCGTTCTTAGTAGGTTGTAATGAGCTGAATTCATTGGTTAAATTAAAATGCTTTTTCTCATATTCAGTAAATGCAGTGTGTATGCAACTGAACAAAAATAAAATTGAAATTTACATTTTCATCAAATGAATAACCACATGCTGAGGATTGCTCAACTGCAATTTATGATTATGCAAATGAAACAGGTTTTGCAACTAGGATATGTACAATAAATGGGAGTTCCATTATTATGTATCAAAAAGCCATTAACCTTGAAAATTATATACAATTGACATGAACATTTCTAAAATATGTCTAAACGTTGTTAATGTTCTCTCTTTCCCTCCCATATGTATAGGTACTGTATACTAGATTTAGCAAAATAATTCAGAATGAATAATTTATTAAATGAGCTCTGCCACTTTTTTGTTTATGAACTATCTGTAACAACTTGCTGGGTTCTTTATTCATTATTTAAAATCAGTGAATACTGCTGAATAATTCCTCGTCTGCTGACAAGAACATGAGTTACAAAAGCCGTTCATAACTAGCATTTGCTATTTTGAAAACCTGGAGAGGGAGCAGAGACGGGGCGGTGAGTCACGTGGCAGCTTCCCAGATTAGAAGTTTCTTTGTTGTGAATACTCACCTCAGTGCTGTAAGTGAATTTTTGGTATTTGATGTTCTAGATCAGATTCTGGTTTTTCTCAGCCCCGGTGAAAAAATTACCAGTACGGGGAGGGAGCACAAAATGGGTCTGTCTCTGAACACACTATCAACGATATCTTTTGCTTGGGATTGGCAAGGGAAAGCGGATAGCCTATAAGCTTAAAACTATAAGCTTTAAGATAATTTTCTGCATATTTCATGAAAAGTGGTCCCTTCCTTAGTACCACTGTGGATTTTTGGCTTTTGGAAGGAAATCACCTCACACTAACCTTGGGACAGTCAGTGAAAATATAACTGGACTGTGCCAAAGTGTAGCCACAGTCCCGATGCATGTTTAGCAATTGCCAGTGTGCTGCAGTACTGGGGTCCCTGTCTGTACACACCAGATGCTGCATTCTTCACCCAGGATCATTATTCTGAGGTTGCAGTAAATCTCTCTGAGGCACAGAGTTCACTGCTGTGTATTGCCAGTTAATGCCAAAACTCTGAAAAGAAAGAAACAAATACACAGCACAAAGCAGTAAAAAAAAAATAATATTTATGTAGGCTAGTTCTCAAGTGGTACCTCAAAGCTGATCTGTTCTTTCAATGCTTTTTAATAGCTTTGTGAAAGTGTTTCAGTTATATCTCTGTGTTGTAGTTATAGCTACAGAAGGGATTGATATCCTGAGTTATTTTTACCATAGAAGGTGATGTTATGATGCACAATGTGTAAGATACCAAGATCTGTCCGTAGGAGATTGCCTTATGTCTGTTATCTATAATATTTAATTTGCAATAATTTCTGATATTCCTTTTCCTCACATCCCCATAGCTATCAGAGGAGAATGCTTAAAATCTTTTCTTGCAAATAAATCAAAATGGTACTAAACGTGGCCCTCATCACCTCAAATCAAAGACCCTCTTTGGCTGTTCTCTTCTTCCCTTGTCTCTGTAAGAAAGTAAATGTGTTTCCTTGCCCAATTCTCACTTTTAGACAGGGGTTTACATCAAAACCACTGCCAAAAAAATGTTAGCATAGAGCATTGCAGTGAAAGAAAATATAGACTAAAGTAAATGCAAGTGTCATAGATGGGAAGAAGGGCAGGAGGAGCTGGGAATCCACGTATGTTCAGTTGAATGTAAAGGTAGATACTGATGTTTTGAGCATTCTAAAGTAGAAAATTAAAAGTACAAGTAATTCCATTAGCAAAGCAGACAAGTTAATACTATAGGCTGGGAAAAAATCTGCAGGAGAAAGGGACAAATAGATATTTAATTGTAGTTTTTCAATATTAGGTTTGACCACAGGAAATAGTCTTGTGACTTCTACTGAGGGAGCCTATAGCAGCTCAAACTCTTAAGAAGTACTTTTGACGTGTACCCTTAAATACTCCTCTATATTCAAGTAGAAAAGAAGGATCTTCTGCTACTTTTGAACTTCAAAATGATGGCCACAGTACATATGTATTGGTGGCAGGTGGAGGAATGTACTTAAAATGGAGTTATCCAAACTTTTCCCTAAACTGGTGAGATATGTGTTTGACAGCACTGTACAATTTTACCTGTTATGCTTTAGACGGGAGATGCAGATGTATTCTATAGGGTTAGCACCACTTCAGCTTTTTTGCTGTTAAGGTGGCTAAATGTTTTTATCCTATAAGAAAAGTTAGATTACAGAACTTTAAATCCAATTTAAAGTTTGGTTGGAGTTTTTGTTTGTTTGTTTGTTTTTTCTAACACGGATAGCATATGTAGCAGAGGGCATGTACTTATTTGTAATACTGCTCTGGCTTCTTAAGCAGTCTCAGCTATTCTGTAACTCTTCTTGGGGTGAACACTTAGGTAGCGCTAGCCTTTCTAGATGTTACCCATGAAAAATGTGTTCTCCTCACATTGCTTCTTCCACCACAAGGATGCAACTGAGAGCTAATAGTGTGATGCTGTTTACTTGGAAGTACAAAAGAAAGGGGGTATTTACTCACACTGGTTGTTTCTTACATTACAAACTACTGAAACATTTTTGAAAAACAACATTATTTTTTTGTACTTTTTAACGCCTGCAAAAATCTTTCACAGAAAAGATTATGACCGAACATTTCATGTGTTGCTCTTGCTAAATTTGCCAGAGAACAACAGAAAGCTACATCAGTGTGTTACTTTTCATCACTATCTGTAAACACTCTCCAAATTAATCTCAGTAAATACCAGAAATGCTAATATCTAGTCTTTGTATATGCTGACAGAACAGATTTAGGGCACTTATTTGAAAGATATATAAAGTGAGAATTTGCCATAAGTTAAAAGTACCCCTTTTGATGTCTCTAGAACACATTTCTGAAAGTACTGAGCAGTGATTGAAATCATAATTCCATAACAATCCCTAGATATGTTAACAGCAAACAGTGCAGAAAACCACAGCTTCCAGTTTACCCCTGTGTGTCCAAGTGTTGTCCCAGAGTGTGCAATAGAACAGGGGAGGGCCCAGCAGACAGTGACACACTCTCAAACTTACCTTAACATCTCCCAAAGTCTTGTCAAACTAGGATATTTCTAATATGATCTGCCTGCTGTGATTGATGCTCATTCTCTCTTTCTTGAGTGTAACAGTCAGCAGTGATTTAGGTACCAGTTCCTTAATCTAAAGTATCATAAGTTTTTGAGGCTGATACCCCATTGGGGGGTAAACTCTTGTTTTCCTTTGCTGGCAAATACCACTGCAAGGGTTTGTTCTGTGGTCCTATCTACTGTAAATGTTATGTTAGGGGTAAGAAAGTTTTGTTTTAACATGAAAACTTAGATGCTGAAGCAGAAAATGGCCACTGTGAAGTAGCCTTGTTTGATCCTTTCCTTAAAAAACAAGGAGCCTGGTTCACTACAACAAAAAAAAGATCGGAAAAAAAAACCCCAAACCTTAATGAGGTACACGACTTAATAGTTTTTATTATCTATACCTCTTCAGCCACTAGATGGTGGGAAAGTTGCAATATGAGAGCACTCAGGGACTTGATCTGCCCTCCCAGGGTTAGTCCACAAGCAGGTATGACTGAACACAGCACTCCTTAAATTGTTGTGAAATTTTACCATGAGGTGGCATCTGGATTGTGGCGTTGCTTGTACATCTCTATTCAAATCAACTTTGAGGTGCTGGAGAACTTTGTCCGCATTACCAGGGCAGCTGTGATGAAAAGAATTCCCTTTGGTTGCAAATTGTACCTAAGAAACTGAAAAAAATTCTCAAGAGGCTAGTTCATACTAAATTCAAAACTACCATAGCTGCATTGCTGGCAGTGCTTGTTTTAAAGCTACCTCTTGTATGCTGTCATGCCTGCATACCCACAGTTTCATTAAATAATTGACAGAACACCTAGGACACTGAAATACAGTGTGGACTGAGTCTTTTTTTTCCAGTGGCTTCTGGGGCGTATTGTGTGAAGAAGAAGCGTGCTTCATTCTCAAAAAATATTGCATGCATAGGGGACAAATCTTTCTCCCACAATGCAATGGAATTTGCTAAGCTATTTTTTGTGTGGACATTTGGGGAAGAAATGGTTTGATTTGAAAATATCTTTAATAGGTTTATTACTCTCTGCTCTGAAGGACAGGTCCATAAATACATCTGTCTCTGGGATGCCTTGCCAGGATCTCTGCTGTAATGTCAGATTCATCACCTCAGCAGCCAGTTCACCTCCCTTTTTGGTCTTGGAATTAAATTGTAGGCCTGACTTCCAATGCAAATGGCTGCAATACCAACCCTTAATGATTAAGGTAACTTCAGTGCAGACTTTAGGAGCATCAGATGATGACAATGCCTTTGATTTATATGTCACCTTTCATTCCTAGCGATCTCAAAGCACCTATAATTTCTGGCAAACCTGTGCTGAGTTAATGGGTTATTTCAGAGTCTATTCAGCAATAATTGTTAAGCACTCAGAAGAAAGACTGATTGATGGGTGAGATGGCCCAGAACTTTAATTATCTTAATGAACAATTTTTTTGACTTAACAGGAAGTCTACCGCTAATACAAGTGGAGCTATGAACTTTTAATTCCACCACTCATTATATTGAACACTGAGCTTGGTGGTAATTTGAAGACTTGGCTCTTGTTCTGTGTATGTGTATTTTTATAGGAGTCTACTTAGACATTAA
Organism: Pelecanus crispus; assembly: GCF_030463565.1. Taxonomy (NCBI): domain Eukaryota; kingdom Metazoa; phylum Chordata; class Aves; order Pelecaniformes; family Pelecanidae; genus Pelecanus; species Pelecanus crispus. The sequence goes on from NC_134650.1 coordinate 38,684,596, forward strand.
TGGCATATAACCACTTCTGCACTGGAACTTAACACAGGACACAGAGTGGTTTGGGACACTAGGTGAAAACCAACACCCTAGCCATATGAAGTGGTTAAAAAAATTGATATGCAATTCCTTGAGTTTACCAGGGTGTTAGAGACAAATATTTAAAGCATTAAGAAGGGTTCTGGGAGAGTTATTAGTAAGTAGATATTCAAGAATCTGGTTTTACACCTGGTCTGACATTTTGCCTGTGACAGAAAACAGAAGTGGAGCTTGAAATAACTTTGGTAAATAGCCAAACTGGGGCAACAGGAAGTAGGAAAATAGCATGAAGGGCAAACAGATTGCTGTTGAGGAGATGGTTTTGAGATTATTCCAGTGTGAAAGTTCTTTTTAAATTAGCAATTGTGATCACACATACATTGTCTCATGTCATTTACGCCCCCTTGTACTCTTCTTACGCCTCTTTGTTACTGTACTTTTAAACCTTAATCATTTTTCCACAGAAATGAAAGTTGTTATTAGCATCTGTTGTGTCTGCATAATTACTGTGCCTGTTAAAAGGCTTATTTCTATTATTTCCAGATCTCTTCCACAAATCCTTACATTGGTAATTAGTATATCTTACAAATACTGGTGGAGTGAAAAGGATCATAAATTCTCAGCATAAAGCAAGAATTGCCTTCTGATGACTAATAGTATAGTGGGTACCATAAAAGTTATACTATTAAAAAAAAACCCAATAATTCCAAGCTGTGTTTTACTGTATACGTTGCCAAGGAGATCTGGCTTTAGGACCTGGACTGCTTGTGCCAACTATGGCAGAAATGTCAAGAATGTGCTAATTTCTTTCAGTTAGAAAAAAATTTCATGTGTGCAAATTCACCTTGTTATACCTGTATTCTCATCACTGGAGATTGAGGAGAGGGTTAAAGAAGGCTGCTGACTTTTCAGCTGTAGATGAGTGCTTGTGCTAGTTGCTCTTTTTAAGCAACAGAGAGGATCGAGTTTTGGAAGGTGACGTAGCGGGTGAAGTCATGGAGTGTTCAAACATGGCTTTCTTGCTTTGCACTTTGTGGTCTTTTGCATGCGCACATGAGTAGCAAGTGGACACACATCCCCAGAATAGCACTTTACACAAGCTTGTGTTTGCATCAGTTTTTTCATTAGGCATCAAAAAAGTGGAGAAATTGCCGGAATGCTTTGAGACATCTCCAAACGCCACAGAGCTGCCGTAGTGATTCCCATGGACCACTCCCTGGTTTCTAACTTGGCAGGCAGGGCTGAGGAACAGAGGGTGTAGGGGTGACACTGCTGTACTGGAGGGAGTTCAAGCAACCTGTATCCCTTGGAGAACTAAATGTGCGGGCCTAAAGATGTCTGTCTGCACCGCTTCTCCCCTCTTCTGTCTTTCACAGATAAACAAATCTTCTCAAAACCCATCCAAGCGACGCTTTTCCATTCTCAGGCCTTAATTCTGAGTATCGATGTTTATTCTGGATAGATGTTTGCTGTTGTTTCAGCTTCTGACATCAGAAAGAAGCTTAACTGCTTCTTACATTTATTCCCAAGGAGTAATGGCTTAATAGTTTTGAAGCCCCTTTTAGCCAGGTTTAACCAGTCTCATAATGTTTTCCCTCATAAACCTGATGCGGGTCGTATTGGAGGAGCTTAAGGAATGGTTTGGAGTCTTTCCATTCGCTCTCACCTCTATCAGCTCTCATCCCTGCTAGGTCTTTGCCCTCGTCTCAGAGAGGTGGTTGTAAAGCCATGGGTTTCACTAATACAGGACAAACTTTTGGAAACTGTAGTGGAATGAGATTGAAAAGAGAAATTTGAACATCGCTAGGAAGCTGTACAAGTCAGCAAAAATAAGTGACAGGTGTCTGGTATCAGAGTTGGGCTCCATGAACTTTCAAGCATGCAACTTCAGGCTGAAACTTTAGAAGTCCAAAAGTAATTATTTGGCTGATACTTCTCTCGATACAGACAACACTATCATTTGCCTATTGCTGTTTGCCATTTTTTATTAGTGTCTAAAGGTATGAATCTGTGGTCTGTCTCTTTAGTTTCATACAACATTTTCATGTCATCCCTAACTCAGAACTAAATGGTCTTGCTATGTTAGACAAATGTCCTTTTTTAAAATTCATCTTTCCTAAGCAACGTGACCAAAATGATCTCATTCTTTCAGTGGCTAGACTGTGTGGAAGAAATTTGAAAGAGGCAAAAAGGCAGTTTCTGGAAGAACTGTTAAAAGATATCCATTTTTCACAGCTATAATAGAACCTCATAATTAATTTAAATGAAATTTGTTTTCCATAACGCAGATTTTTGGGTGTAAAGTATGTCCTTTGAGAGAGGCAAGAGGAAACAACCTCTGTTATTTTTGATTACCTTTGTGTTTTGCTTTTTACTCATTATGCTAATTTTATGCTAATAACCTTCTTACATTAAGTTTCACTTTATACTGCATAAACTGACAAATAGAGCAATATTTATCAAGCGTAAATATTAAAAACACTATAAAGACTTCTAGGCTTCTAATTATTATGCTAATTTATCTCTAAATTATTCTTGTATTACCACCCTAAAGTTCATTGTAGAACATGACACAAAAATGGTAAAAATACCAAAATTCTATTTTTTAATGCTATTAATTAATCACATAGGAAGCCTGTCTATGAATTTAAAAAGTGCTAGTCATAGCATTGTGGATGTAAAGATAAAGAATTCATTTCTTCTGGTGAGCTGTTGAGCCTTTGCTTATATTATCATAAATACTAAGGAAATCCAAAGTGCTTTTTTATTTTAAAAGAACAGGAAAGCCTAATATATTGGATGGAAATTCCACATATTGAGCCAAATTCTTGGTATTTCTTTTCATACCAGTATATTTATTGAAGTCAAAGGGACTATTCATATGGTTCAAATGTGTGAGTTTTGGCCTCTCTCCTGCTTTTGTGTTCCATACATGGGGTCAGATAAAGTCCCCAGATCTCAGATATGACGTTCATTCTGCTGCCATTATGAGGCTGTGATGAGGGGCAAAATCTCTCCAATGTGTAGAAGGGCTAATTAAATCTAAACAAAGTAACTTACAATTTTAAAGAGTTCCTAAACATTTAGGTGTTATCACTGGTGAGTGGGTAGTGGAAGGCAGCACGTGGATCAGCCAAGACTAGTGCTCCACTGAATGAAAGCTGCTGCATTGGAGCTAGCCAGTGCCTTAAGGTGGGTTTTATTAAGTCAAGTCCTGTTCCTGGAAATGGGCCTGGATGGCTGGAGTGTTCTGGTGTTCTGGAGTGCTCATTTGTAGGTTCAAAGATTGTGACCATCTTTATCTTCAGACGTAGAGGCCCCATTTTGTCTGTAGGAGTGAACAGATTTAATATAGAAAAATAATTCAAGTGTTAACAATACTTTTTTTTTTTAATTATAGAATCATAGAATTGTTTAGGTTGGAAAAGGCCTTTAAGATCATCAAGTCCAACCACTAACCTAACACTACCAAGTCCACCACTAAACCAGTTAAGGGTAGAGTAATAATTAATTTCATGTTTCCTGGCTTGGTGGCTGGATTATTTTTTAATGAAAGTAAAACTAGAATTCCCAGTATCCCTCTTCTTTTTCCACACAAATATGTGATTTATTTTTTCAGAAATTCTGTTTTTTAATAAACATTGCTTTGGTTTGGGATTTTTTGGCCAAGCTTTCTTAAATTTGGGACCTAGAGATAGTAACAAAAATGCTTTTATAGCAGTTATTTTGTATACCTGATTTTTAGGTTAACTCTTTACTTGACCCATCTACAATGAAGCAGGCTTTGTCTTAAAATGATCCTTAATTCTCTACAGCTAAATTTACTGTATGTTTTTTGTAGATGTCAATAACAATAGGAATAATAGTGGTCTAAAAGTATGGCTCTCCTGGCCAGCACAGATTTACTATCACAAGCACAGAACTGGTTCCCTCCAGTGGAGGGCTTCATACATGCAAGCCATGGTGACTCACTGCTCTATAAAGAATAGCTTTGATTCACTCACTAAAAGCCTGTGCCAATCGTACCGTATTGGGAGATTTTGTGCAGTGTATTATTATTAAGTGTCTTTTTTTAACTGGAAGCAAATTAGTCTGCTGGGATAGTGCTCTTGTAAAGACAGATGCTCAACTGACAAGTCTTTAAAATAATACTGTAGTTCAAAATCAGTCCTATAAAGGAGGGAAGGGTAGAGAGCATGTTTCGTCAGAAAACAGGTAAAAATTACGCAGAAACACTGAACAGTAGGCAGGTCCACTGTTGAACAACTGATGGCTGAGGAGTGATGGTACTGTAGAAGTTAGGGGTTGGTACGTGGGCAAGCTGAACGTGGGTTGCATAATGAGGCTTATAAAAATATATGGCTGGAAGTGGAAAGAAAGCACTACGGAAGCAAAGTTTCAGAGGATGGCATGCTCATATTAGGCAGCTCACTTCCCCTTTCTTTGTCAGTCATCTATATTTAAACATTTTATACAGCAATCTTGGAAAGACACAGAGTCACTAGGTCTCATTACCTTCTTGAAATTGAGCATGGGCGTAAGAGTTTGAAGGGTAAGGGTGCCTTTTGACAAAGAACTGCCTATATGCGTATCCGTATAGAAAGAAAGAGTGTATAAAAAGAAAGTGTAGCTAGATATATTGCTCAGCTGTTTCTATATTGCTTGTCTTAGCTGTTTCATGCTAATAGTTTGAAAATACAATCAAGTTTCTGGTGAAAAGGAATTTTTTATTAAAAGCCAGTACCTATTTTTTCCTGGTGTAAGAATCCAAATAAAAACCACTTTGATGTTTTTGATGTTATAACTGCCAATTAAGTGGTTAAAAATAACAAGAAAATATTCCTGCTGGAAACATTCAATAGCAATTTCGTGTAACTAGTTGTAGTCTGAAATCTTGTTTTTGCAGAGAACCAACTTTTCATCTCACCCAGCTAGGTATTGACTCTTGTATTCGTCAGGGGAGGTCGCGCTGACCTTCACTCTCTAACGCCACAGCATCCCTCCTTAGCTCTGTTTGTGATGAACAGCGCAGAGGCAGAGAGTAATGAGACAGGGGACACCCCCCGACTCTCCTGGAGTCCTGCCATACCAGTCCCAGACTGACATTAGATTTTTCTTTTTTTCTAAACCTGCATCAAATCAAGAGGAGAGAAGACTTTTAAAGTGGATTGAGCATTAACGAAAATGGGGACATATTTTCCTGATAACCACACATATAAAACCACAGCTACAGTACAGGAGGGTTCACTTTTCAAGGGTGTACTCTACCACCACTACAGTTTTTAGCATCGTTTTTATACTTCAGAAGAGTACAGCTTATTGTTAAGGCTTCGTAGGCAGTCTTAATTCCACAGATAGTGGACAAAACTTATCCTACAACACTGTAACAAAATGGATGATGGACAGAGAGAGGATTTAAGCTCATTTGATGATGAATCTGCTATGTGCAGAATCCTGTTTTATAAAATTATCTAGGAAGATGAGGGTTTTCCAATCTGAAATAATGTGTGCTTAATTAAATAAGCTCTTGTCTATGTGTGTGTGTGAGAGAGAGAGAAAGGGATTTTTTCCTCTCTTTATTTTTTGAATGTTTTGCGTTCATTTTGCAACAGAGAGAGTCACACAGGTGAAAACAACCCATAGCACAAAGTAATTGTGAAATCAATCAGTAATCCAACAATTCTGAGCTCTGGAGTAACCTAGTAGGAAAAAAAAAAAAGAAAGAAGAACACAATATATTAAATACAAATCCTAAAAGATAGGTAATGTGCCAAAGAGGTTATTGCATTCAGGAGACTTGATAAGGATGATTTAACAGGGTGAAAAGATCACCTCTGCAGATCATAGAGGGAAAGGACTGTGAAGAGATAAAGAGAGGCAGGCACAATAAAGAGATAAGTGAGCGTTATCTTTTTGAAGGTTGAACTTACTTCATGATTGTTAGTGTTTTGTCTTATTTCCATAATCAAACTTCTAAACATTCAGATGCAGAGCACTCTAACCTTTGCTCACTTCTGTAGTCCAGCAGAAGCAGAGTAAAATTAATGGAACCTTAGGGTAATTTGGCTCTTGTTTGTTTAACAATAAACAAATAACTAATACAATCTTAGACTAAATATTTAGGGATCTATTTGTAAATTGTGATAAATTCCAAACACTTGTTTTTTTTCTGCAGGCAGAAATTGAATACAACATTTGTAAATGTATTTCTACATCAGACAATGGGTGGTTGGTGGACATCACAATATTGGCTCCTTTAGAAGGTTCACTCAAATTTATACCCCATCTGGATGCCAGTTTTGAAATTATGTCTTCTACGTAACTACAAAGAGGAATCTGCCTTTCTGATGAAGTGTCTGTTTCTGTTGCTAGAAAAGTCTGTAATTGCCTTGGTCAAAAAAGGGTTTTTTTCCAGCTCCAAAGCATATGCCATATGCCATAAATGGCAAAACTGCTATAATTCTTTGAGATTCCCCCCCCCCCCCCCCCCCCCCCAGATCTGTTTTTCTGAGATTTTTTGTGAATTTTGAAGTCTGGAAAAATTCTCAGGGAACTTTTTTTTTGTGTGTGTGTGTGTGTGTGTGTGTGTGTGTTTAACTTCCTGGGAATAATTTGAAATTATTACTGTTCTTTCTTCAGCAAATGCCTTACTAGAAAAACAAGTTTAGTCTCCTATTTGCTCATTTTAAAGATTCATTGTGTACCTGTAATTTAAAAGTGTAGGGGGCAGAAAATAACCATTTAGAGAATATTGATAAAATGAGACAGGTCTGAGTTAAAGAATCAGAATCCTATTGTGCTTAAATGCAGTAACTGCCTGGAGCTTCATTCTGGGACTAAACTGGACATATGTAGAATAGAAATTAATGTCTTTTTTATGAATACAATTTGAAGCCACGGGCTTATAATTAAAATATATATAACCATTTTAGTGGTCAGTAAATAGCTCTATCAATGTTCAAGTGGGCAGTGCTGTCAAATAACAAATGAAATGCAAGTACTAGCTTCACCTTAGGCTGCTGTCAACAGCATTAGTTAACTGTTGGGTGTAACACTTTTATTATGCATTGAAGCACTGTTGCTGTAGAAAAGAGAAGCTTAGGTTCAAGTTTGAGAATAGCAGGAATAGTTTCTGGGCAGGTTAGTGGAAAGGATATTAAATATGATGCAGAGGATATGGACCTAATTTAAAGAATCATTTTCTGTTGCACCCACAACTTTATTCTTTCATCTTACTGACAGCACAAATGTTTCCATCCATTTCATTTCATCTTCTTCCTTCTCATCTCAGATATTTATAAGTTTGGATGGCCCCGTCGTGATAAAATCCAGCTGCCTCCCAAATAGAAATATCATTTACAATTTCTCTTGCTTTCTTCTTTCAGAGTCTTCAGGGAAATAGCTTGATTAATTCATAGGTTTTCGTTCCTTCATTTGTTTGTTTATGTGTGTGAGTGAGTGGATGTGCTGTGTAAGGATGTGTGTGACTAAATTATTGAGGGAAAGCTAAATCAAAGAGATTAAATTTGCCTTTAGGGTATATTTAAAGTGCAGACTGCAATACAGAGATATGCATGCTTCTGTAAAGGAGATGGTTTGGGGTACTGGAAACTTAGGTGAAGGGAAGTTCTCGGTCCCCACTGTGCCAGTCTCCGCAGGAGGGCATTTCTGCTCTCTGTGGCAGTCTGAGAGTCTGGGATTTAGGGATCAATGTCCCAGGTATCAGTGCCAGCCAGTAGCTCAAAGAGTTATGCACCACTTTCCTTTTTTGTACTACTTTCATAAGTTTAAAAAGAAAAATAATGTCTTTTTTACTGAATCTGCCACATCTCTCTCTGGTTTACAGAAATTTCTTCTCATACTACTAAAGTCTGGGGGAAAAAAAGGAACAAACCTTGAACTGCTCAAAAACTTTTGAAAGGTTCCTCTTCTTTTTTCACCTACTCCAATTAAATCTGGTTCCAGATCATATGAACAAAGCAAAAGAGTTGAGTGGGTCTTAAGGGTGGGCCTGCCAGGATCAGACCAGTCCTAAAGACGTCAGCAAATGTTTCAAACTTCCTAGCCCTGCCTTTACACTGGTATGAGACCAGTTCATCGATTGCTGTGCAAGAAGGAAAAACTACTGGGAACCTCCCTGTTCTTCACGAACAACAAAGCAATGTGGAGAAAGCCTGAATGTTGATAGGTTCTGTGCTTAAGTCAGAAAAGAAGCCATAAAATATTTCTGTCATCTCACAGTTGGTTTACCAGCAAGGAATCAACTGCCATGAAATACCCCAGACTTCGTAACCTCCCTGACACTACCTGAGCCATCCTTGTTAGTCCTCATTGATCGTGAACCTGGGTGCAGGGATTCAGTGATTCAAACAACCACCTTCAGAAGTTGAATCTACTTCTTTTTTTTAGTCTCTGTGAGTCACAGACCACTGGATATGCTTGAGGGCAGTCATGCACTTTGGTGCTCAGACCTTCTGCAGTGCTACTGAGCACCATGTTTTTCCTCTGATGGAACTCCTTCTGTTTGTCTCCAAAGTTTTACCCTACTAGGACTGGTAATTTGCTCTATGTGAGCAGTCCCATCTTATAATCTTTCTTGAAAGAGTATTTTTGAAACTTGTAAAGGAGATTATTTAAACAGGGAGATAAAACAAGGCCTATTAATAAACACAGAAGCCCTCTCTGTGTTTGAATTCTTTCCTCACAGAAATTTTTTCATATTAGGTTTCTTTTTTCAATTATTTTCTTTGGTTAGACCTCTAAGATGTTCCTATGACAGGTATTCTTCTGTTGTGGAAGCAGTCAATCTTCAAAGCTCTTTGTGAGCAGTAAGCCTGAGCAGGGTTGAGAGCTCACTGCCCCTGCCTGCGCCGGCGATGGGCAGGGTGCTATCACGAAGACTGATATAGCTAGTCACAGAGTGAAAATGATCATTTGTAGCTGAATTTTCCATAGCCATTTCATTGAACAAAAATTACCATGACTCTTTCTTCCCTGAGTAGCTGCGATTCTCTATCCAGAAGACGGTGGTTGTGAAATTATTATAATGTGCATGAATTGGTGCTTGCTTTGCCACTCTCGCTAGATTTATTAAGGGTTGAACTAACACAGAGGGCAAAACTGTCTGCTTTATCAAATCCCTTTCACAATTAGCAATGCCAATAAAAAGAAGTGAATGTGTATTACCCTGAATCTATGCTGTCACTGTCAGCTGGAGCAGCACTGTAGTAATCCATTTCCACCATCAACATAGGGACCTCTGGATGTGCAAGAAGCAGCTATAATGTGCCATATTCCAGCAATCCCCAGCTGGAAATGTTTCCTACCTGTGGAAATTACACTTGGATACACATAGATAGCACCACTAATGACAGTGTCCTATCGATAAAAGCAGGTATTCTAAAAAATGATGAGGGAAAAACGTTAGATACATATCCTGCACGAGGAAAAGGAATTAGAGTTGGCAACCTGTCAGTGAGGCAAGGAGGAGAAGCCTCTCTAGAATGTTAGCGCAAGAAATGTCACTGAGGTGACTGCTGGCCAGGTTTCTAACAAACCAGGCAGATTGGCACTCAGTTATCATGGCACAGAATGGACTGCTTTGAATGACAAAACTGTAGAGAATAAAAGAAGGGGGTTCTGAAATGGCATTGCCACCAATGGCAGCCACAGCAGCATACCTGTGAAATGCTATTAGCATGCAAACACTGTGAACTGTGCCTCGTGGGCTGGTCTGCCACAAATGACTTTGCAAAAATGAATGGCTCTGGTCTGGCATCTTCAGGACCGAAGGGCTGACAAAATCAAAAATGATACTGTTAATAGAAAAATGAGATTGTGGCTTCTCTGTTAAAGCCTAGGGATCTAAGGCTTCGTCTGATGCATACTAAAGAACGGAAAAAACTCTTCAGGAGAGGAAAAGAGATCTCAGAAAGTGAGAGAAAATAAACAGAAAGAGAACTGATATTTACGTCATGATCTTCAAGATTATTTGCTGTGTTATGGCGTAAGTTTATTTACTGAATGCTGTCTTTTACCAAATAGATTGTTTCATGTCTTCTTGAGAAGTGGTTTATTTTGATATTTAAGCAAGAAGCCCACAGGAATGCCTTCTAAAGCATTGAAGCTACTTTGTAGATTCAGTGCTTGAGGCCTTCAACAGCTCGTTTAGAATGATCTGATTCCCGTTTTGCCCATCGGAGGGCTTTGCTTTCAGGCAATGCTTTAGCCAATACTAATGATAAACATAGGGAGGAAGTTTAAATCCCTATATGTAGGAGAATTACTATGTTCATTTGTTTAACTGGCACCATGCGGTAACTTCTTTTCCTTATTTGATAACCACAAGATGCAGTAGCACCGTAGATGTGAGTAACTATCTGTTGCACATTTAGAATAGATGAGTTCATGCCTTTAGGATGGACCTGAGCAGCAGATGGCTGTAAATTTCACTGCAACAAACCCATCATATAGAGTTTTGGACTCAGTTTCCTTTCTTTGTTCCCTTTTGCTTCCAGTGTGATAGCAGTTTATTTCTGGTCTTAACATGAATAGCAATTAAAAAAATTCTGTAAGTACTGGCAAAACACGATGGTACATTGGGAGTGACAGCATATAGTCAAAGCTACCCACTACTCTGGAGGCTGACAGCCTTTCTACTATATCTGTACTAGAACATAGTATTAGCCACATCATCCTATTCTATTTCCACTTCGGTGGAAACCCCTCCCTTTTTGACAGATGACATCTGTAGTGTCAAGTTTCAGATTTCAGACCTATCCAATCCCGTCCTGTCCTATCCTGTCCTATTTTTGACAGATTCCTTTACTGCAGTTCAGTCATCCTTAGCAACTCAACAGCTACGAGTATTCTTTTCCCGTCCTAGCACTGCAAATACAGAGGAAGAAGGATGCTAACTTCAGCTGGTGGTTTAATTTAGGTTGGTAGGGACCTCTAGAGGTTACCTAGTCCAGCTCTTACTAAAAGTGGGTCCAACCAGAAAAGGTTGCTCAGGGCTTCTCCAGTCATGTTTTAGTAACTCCAGAGATGGACACGCCACAGTCTCGTCAGGCCCCTTATGGTAATTTTTTTCCCCCTTGCATTTAATCAAAATTTCCTGTGTTGGAGGTTGGATTCAAATTACAAAACAAGTCCTCTGAACTCATTCAGCACCGATAGCTGTTTGTTCTTCAAATAGCAAGAACTGATTTTGCCCATTTTTCATGAGAGAGGGTAACTGTGCAACCACGTATATCAAAAAAGTCTTTGGCTTCTAATGAAACTTTCTCTGTAAGAGTTGGTTGATTGTGAAGCTCTTTGGAAGGCTTTGAAAAGGTCATAGCCTCAATCCTCAGCTTCAAGGAGAATGTCAGAAGGCTTTAAAGGGTCATTTTATATCCAGCAAAACACTAGTTGATACGGCTACATACTTTTAACTTGTCTTGGGCAAATATTTTCTCTAAGCTGCAAAAATGTTGTATTTATACTTTTAATGTATGCTGTATTATTAAGCTCTGACATTAAACACCTTCATGCCAGTTTGGAGGCACTGAACTTTGCTAATCATACAGTAAAAGAAGGGAAGGGGAAACCTGGCACCTCTTACAGTACATTTCTTCCTTACTGTTAACTCCAGAGGTCCCTTCCAACCTCAACCATTCTGTGATTCTGTGACTGTGCTTAATGTTGAACCGACCATAACTTTCAGTAGACATAACTGAAGACATGGAAGCTCATTGATTTTAAACTACAATAGCTACATATATAATCTGTTCTTCACACAGTACAGAGAAAACCTTGGTGGCCAAGATTCACTATTTAAAATATCTTCTACTTCTTTAACAGGAAAAGGAATGGTGTTGGTGATGCCAACAGAGAGACCCCAGTTTTGATGCAAAACCATGGACGTGAAGCCTTAGAAGAAAAAAACACAGAAAACCAAGCAGAGAGAGACCTTCATGTGATAATGCCCTCTTCCCTGGGTATGCAGACAGTGTTATCCTCAATAGAAGAGTATGTTCTTCTGGAAATGACTCCACTGTTCTGCTGACATCCGAGGCCTGACAGGCAAGTTAAACATTTAGAAACTGCAGAAAAGTAGTCTATGGAATAGACCAGGGCAAAATAGGTTTTAAGTGTGTTGAATGGCAAATTCCTAGAAAAATGAAGTGTTGTTCAGCTTGAGACTACTTGAGCCTGCCAAATAAATTCATCTGGGAAAAGAAGTTGAGGTCAAGATTAAGGGAAGAATCCAACAAGTCAGCATTTAGGGCACTCCAGCGTTTAATGCTTAACCCACTAGACTGTACAGGATGTTGGCTTTCAGTACTCTTAAACTCTTCTGTTGAAATGGTTTCACTGTATCAATTTCACTATAAATGAACAAGCAGGGTTCTGGGACCTGCTTCCCATCCCCATGGTGTTTTAGCTAATTCTTCCTCAAGTACAACCTGGTCTACTTTGCATGGACCACTTGGGTTTGTCTGGATCCAGAGAATGAATCTTGCAGGTATGGAGTAAGAGTTCTCACCTAAGAAATGGAATACTTAATTTATAGTTTCTGCTCCAGTAAATGTTTGATTGCCTAAGAGAAAATGGAAAGATTATAATCACTTAAACTAGCAAAAATGATGATTAGAACACTTTTGTGAAGGTGGAAGCTCTCCTCAGGCATTCAGGATTCAGTCTCCTCAGGCAGAGAAAGGAATTGTCATAAGATTGGTTTGAGCTGTGAATCTGTCTCATTTTAAAATAATCCTTCAAGATGAGTCATGCGTTTTTCAACTCCCAGTGTAACTTAACTCTACAAGTAGGAAAAAAGAAACCCAGCAATAACTCCTACTCCTTTCTTCCTCCTCATGCTAAATCCCCTCTCAAACTTTGGAGGAGCACTTCTGACTGGCCAATGGCTCTAACTTTTCCCAGCTGGTCTTCCAAAGACAAGTGTGCAATTAGCCTTTGCCTCCTAGGCTAATTGACCTTTAGCCTTTATCTTTTCAGCTAATTACCAAACCAGTCTAGCTGGCTGTTTCTTAAAGACTGGCATAATGTTAAGATAATAGGGAGGCTTCAGGCTGAAACACAAATACGAAAAGACAGTTTTTCCCACTCCCCTGTTTTTATCACATATACTAGTTCTTTAGCAGATCACACTGCCATAGAAATTGGTCCTGAGTTTATGTCCTGAGGGTGTGAACTGTTGAGCTGGGGACAAAGACAGACTACTAACTTGACAATTCTGGCATTTAATTTCCTGTTAGTTCCTGAAATGAACTTTTCAGGATTTCTACCTCTGTCTAGACAACCAAAATATTGTGTTTTAGTTTTTAATTTAAGATGAACTTTTTTCATCTGTGTTGTTTGATTGGCTTAGGTTTCTCCCTCTTCTGTTTTGTCTGTCAGGCAACTAAACTGAATATGGGTAAATCTCACAACCCTGTTCAATCAATACAGTGATAAAGATTAGGTATCAGCCTTGTTCAGAAGATGGGATTTTCATCCTAATGGCTCAACCTGCTGGAAAATAATTCTCTTTTGGTTTTGCCAGATATAAGGGCATAACCTTGTGCAAGAGAAAAGCCCTTTCAGTCTTGTACAAAACAGGTTCGTATGAAGGCAGCATTGGAATTTTTATCATTATCACGACGGGTTTTGCTTCTGAGCCTGTCTTGAATGTCACAAAAAATAAAAGCAAAAAGAGTTACTCTAGTCAGTTATAGTCAGGATTGTTTACGTCAATGTTATTAGAAATAACAATTAGTTCCTATTATTACAATTTTCCAAAAATGAGCAGAGGTTTTGTCTTGCGTGGCTAATTCAGGTTGCTGCTGAAGTGCCCTGTGATGAATACATCTTTTGCATCTTAATAGCTTTAGATGGACTTTCCTAGCAGTCACTGGTAAAATAATTAGAAGACTTAAAGATAATGGTAATTTCTCTTGATAAGAGAAGTAAACAATGTTTGATATGTATTACATTTTTATGTTTCATAATGTCTGGCAAGACCATCTTATAGTAAGCATAGAGCATGTCTGGCATTTTTGGTTTGTACTGCTAAATAACAGCACAGACATTCTATAAGTCTCATCGCTGTAAGTTTCATGTATCTTTATTTTAGACTGAGCTGTTACCATGATGAAGTCCTGATTCTTAAACATATTGGAATGAATCTTTAGATACCTGTATGATTGCAATTTGAAACTAGCTTTTGTATTTTTCTATCTTAGAACTTTAAGAATATATACTAACATGATAGATGGTTTATTTGCACACTGAAAATGTCGTGGTGATGTTTGAGTTAGCTAAAGAAGATCTAGTGGGAGATGATGTTCAAGAGATGGATATGTTCAGTATGGGGTATGTTCAGTTGCCATGGTTATTTAATGAAAATATATGTATAGTTAGTTAAGTCCCTGTACAGTTTAACTTGCACAATAAATAAAAATATATGGGTGCAAAACTTGTCACATGAAACAAAATCTTTATAATCCTAGGGTTTATGATAATAAATTGAAACTGAAATATATATTATGCACAGATACACAGAAGCAGTGGCAGCAAAGGTAACAGTATTCATCTTTTTATATAAATAGCAAAACAGGTCAGAAATAAATGAGTTTCTAGAAGCTAAAGTGATGATGTGATAATCTGAATTTTGGAAATGATCTTGTGACATTCAGAATTACAAATAATGAAGTTGGTGCTCTCTCACCTCTCATTTTTTGTATCACTGAAAGAGGCAGCAGGAGGAAGGACTAAAGCAGTACAGAAAAGTGACCATTCTGGTTGTGCAAATGAGCACTTAGAATTAGTTGTTCAGCTGAAGGTAATTTCTCACATGATCTCTTGAATCGTTACTGTTTGTATTTCTGTTTAAGTGCTGAATAAGTTGACAGCAGAATGTGAATAATGCCTGAAAGGGAAATAAGTCTGTCTAGTTATTTCATGCTGCAAAGTGCTTAAAGATAGCATTACCTTTACTAGGTTGTCTGACAAAATGCATTAACATGAAATATATATGCTTATGAGCCCCTATTTATAATGCCTGGTTCTTTCCTGTGGTCTAAAGCAGTAAGGCAATCCATTAAATAGGAGAAGAGGGACAACCTTCATCCTCTTCTGCTCCCTCTCCATTTCAGTATTTAACTGTTTGAAGTGTTTATGACTGTGGAAGCGAAAGCCTCACAGGCTAGAGTAGAACTCGGGTTTTTCTGGATTGTAAGAAATTTGGTTTTCAGAAATTATGTTTTTATTCTGATTTGGAAAGGTTTGATCAAGTATGAGTTCATAGAGTGTGGTGGTCTGCATAAAATAATGCAAAAATACCATTTGCCCTGAAGGTGCAATAGAATTTTAAATTCACTACAAATAAAGATAGTATGGCAGAGCTTAATAATGTCAACATTTTGTCTTTTACCATTGGACACTTTAAACACAGATGTAACATCTCAAATATCAGGTAATGTAGAACAGACATAAAAAGTTAGTATTGTTCTTAGACTGGATGTGTAAAAAGGAATGTGATGGGCATTAGATCCTATGTGACTACAGTGCAATGTGAGCAGCATGGCATGGATCTGAGGGGGAATGGATTGAATGGTGTTTAGTGATTTCAAATCCAATATCAATTCCAGAGCAAAGGCAGAGGTCCATGTGTGAGTTCTGGTGATAATGTGGATAATGATTCTGTCAAGTCAAATGCACATGCTGACCGATACAAATGAGTTATCAAGGCCTTGTGAATAATGTCCTGGTGATAAGCCATAAATCAAAGTGCAATCATCAATCCATCAGTAGAGGGAGGCCTAGAATAGTTTAGTAGTAACGCTCAAGTTGGTACACATATTAATATGAAAAATAATGAGTCTGCCAACTTTAAGCAGTGGTTTGCTTTGGATAAACACTCTTAGAATTTGGGCAGGCTGGTAAAGCCATTTGACATATTTGTTTGTCATATGAATAATATCTCGTTCAGTTCATTAGAACAACTGGCAGTCCCTTATCAATGATAGCAGGTCAGTGTGATGACTACTATATGATTCTAAGAAGTATCCTTCTCGGTTTTCATTTTATTAATATAATTATTATCTATTAATTGAATGAATACTGTATTCTGGTATCTTGGTCATAGACATGGATGATTTTGTTCTTGCTGCAGAAACAAATGGGGTAAAAGGGTGATCTCTGTATCAAAGGGTTTGCAGTCTAAATCCAACCAAGACGAGGCAGCAGACAGACGGACAAACTGAAAACTACAAGAAAAAATGAGGCACTTTTGGTCTGTGAGATAAGCAGTGGTCTCAGGACACTAGAAAACTAATCATTGTCAGTTTTTTTTTGTCAGCATTGCAGAAAAGAATGTTAAAGCAGGTTTTGAAGGGGGATAATGCATTACTTGGGCAGATGTTTATGGAAGCTCCTCTCAATTCTGGTAGAATGGGAAGACACTTAAGGGTGTTTGTTAGTCTTGCTTTTTAAGTCTTACAACATCTCACCCTGAGTATGAGGCAGGGTTAGGGAAGGTTGTCTATCCAGTCGTCTAACACGAACTAAATTTAATAAAATAGTAAGATTCTAAAAACAGCAAGTTCCAAAGATGTTGTGAATGTAGGGAGGGAGTAATTGAGAAGCCTGTTTAATGCCACCATGGAGGGAAAGGCTGAAGCAGGCAGGGCTTCAGACAAGCAAGCAAAGCTTCTGCTTTATTAAACACCAGAGAATCCAAGCACACAATTTAAATCTATAAAAAACAGGCTTCACTAGTTCCAGTGCTCATGCGATCACTTGTTCCTGTTATTAATTTTCCCAGTGGCACTTATTCCAGTATAGTTTCATGGCTGTACAAGATGTGTTTCATCTACAGCCAAGCTGTGAAAACCTGAACTTTCTATTTATTCCTTATTTTTTTGTATCACACAGACAAAAATGCATTTTCACTAAAGTCAGTTTTGCCATAAGGCAAAAGTAGTTTCATCTTTCCCACTTCCTCCCATCTTATTTTCCCAAACTGTAATTTTGTCTGTGCAAGATAAGAGGTAGTGATAAAATACTCTGACAATAATCACATCCTTGTGTTTTAGTGCTTAGATCTGGGCTGTTGTCTTTGACATCCTCTCTAGCCCATCTAGCCCAGTGCCTAGTGGCTGTGGAGCAGCTGCATGGGTCAATTTTCCTTCCTTACCTGCTTCCCAAGGTTTTCAGTGGCTCCCAGGGTTAGATTCCCAGAGAATGTGCCCAAGTGTAAATAAAATATTCTGAAAACTCTGTTTAATAGTCGCTGTACTATAGACGTTACTATCAAGCAGATATTTCCACATAGTGAGTCCTACTCACTCAAACTTTTTCTTCTTACACCCAGAAGTAGCCTTATTGACTTAAACAGTGTGTAAGTGAAACCCCCAAAACCTAATAAAAGCAAAACAGAAAGCAAACACGACTGTTAGATTTTTGAAATTTAACTGTTTGTTCCAAATTCTTCTGTATAGACAATCTTCTAAATAATAAGAGGCGTTAATAGAGACAGCATATAAATATTCCTGCAAATAGATTTTATTTTAAAATACCCATTGTTATCCTTCCATGTATGCTTTTATTATGGAAAAAAAAAACCCCAAAACGACTTCTGTTGATTGTGAGGTTACTACATTGAGAAAATTACCAACTAGGCTCTGCAATTACTTTAGGAGAGCACCAAATAAGACTGCTTCACATTATTTCGACAATTTGATTACTCTTACTCCTGATTTCAGAATGTGATAATCTAAGTGTTGCTTTAACTTGAGTACTCAACCATCCTCCACAGTGATTTATACAAACAAATGAAATGTCAAGTTGAAATGTTCCAGATTTAGATCTCCTGAAGCTCCATGTTGCTGCCCTTTGTTACCGACACTCTGTAAATCTCCTCACCAGCTAGTGTATACTATTACAGTTTTGAATAAACCATCAGGTTTCTGCATTGTCTCTAAATTTAAGGCAAGACCACTTGAATTCTCTGCAACAATAGAACTTCATAAGAAAAATGGTCTTAACATTAACCGTATACACAAAACCACCTGCAGTACTTTTTTGTCTTCTGGAGGAAAATACAAATTTAGCTAATACAATCTATTCTCACAAAAATGTCCTTGGACCTTCCTCCTGAGGGAAATGTGAATTAGCAACATAGCAATGAAATAAATGGCTGCATATCAAAACTTTACAAGGAAACATGCAACTGGGAGTCTGGGAAATTGCTGTTCTGCAGTTAAAAAATCTGACAAAAAAGCTTGGGTGTTACAATTTATGACTAAGAAGAGCAGATGCATCTTTTTCAAAACAGCCCAGTATTCATAACAGGGTGATGCAGTGAAATATGCATGATCACAAGTATAGAGAACATCTATATACAATAGGAAAGAACAAACAAAATTTTATTATTCATCAGTCATTGCAAAAAGATTCCACATTTGCTGTGAAAAATGTTCATGTCAATACAAGAATGTATTTAGCTTCTTGGAGTCAGATTTCTATACTTCCTCGCTTTCCTAATGGAATGAGGTGCTGGATTTCATCCAAAGACCAACAGAATCAGTCTGACTTTTGTTTATCATTTGTAAGTATGGGTCTTGAACTCTTTTTGAACATTTAAAACTGAGAAGGTGTTGTGAAATGGGGCCTCAAGCCTAGTGTACCTGTAGTACATCTTGTTTGTGTGAAAATAAGTGGGATATTTCAAATGCCAGCTACCAGCTAGACAAGACAGATAACTATATTTTAACTAGATTATTTTTTTAATTCCGCTTGGAGGCCAAGGGAAGAAACATATATTGTTCATTCAGCTTCCCTCTCGTGCTGACAGATACTTGGAATTCCAACTGCAGGACAGAGCTATTTGTGTTAAAACTGTCTTTTGCCCAGTGTAAATTGTGGTATAATTCCAAAACTACCTGCGGTTCCTGGTGCGTTATTGAAATGGGATGTTGCTGCCTACCTACTGAAGCTTCAGACTAACAGTATTGAATAAATACCCAGAAAAGCTGTATAAGCTCTCAAGTGTAATGCACACTTGACCTCTTTGTCTCCAGAAATGAATTATATCGAGTTTAGCTTTCTATATCCCATTCTTTCTTACATCTAATTAACCAGCCTGCGCTTTAACTTCTTAAATTCAATAGTGCACAACAGATTGGACGAGGATTTCTGTACAAGCTGTGTGGATGGGTGGTGATCAGATATTCTCAAGGTCAGACAATAGAATAACAAATCAGCAATATCTCTATTTTATTGAGCAGTACTGAAACACTGCTGCTAGAATGCTGAGGGACTTATATGGCAGTTAGAGAAGTTTTAGTCTGCTCCACTCTTTGGAGTGAACATTTTGTGTAGGGTTTTTTTTTTACAGTATGCATAGAATGCATTGAGATTATATTTCTAGTCTTTGCAATGGAGAGGAGGAGGGGGCAAACTTTGCACTTGCCTTTGTTGAACTTCACAAGTTCCTTGTCAGCCCATTCATCCACCTTGTTGAGGTCCCTCTGCCAGCAGCCCTGTTCTCCAGCATATTATCCTCTCCCCAGTTTACTTCCACTCACAAACTGGTGGAGGATGCACTCTGCCCCATGCTGCAGATGAAGATGTTAAACAGTATCAGACCATTGTGGACTGCAACTGCTAACCAGCCACCAGCTGGGCTTCAAAGCACTGACCGCTATGCTTTGAGCCCAATGATCCAGCCAGGTTTTACAGCCATTGTAGTCTACTCCATCCACCCAGTCCATATGGCCCCTACAAGGATACCCATAATAAATATGATAAATATGCCTGTTGTAAGAGATATGGAGAGGGCACGAGTAGCACTGGTGGCATTTGCACTGAGAGGATGTGGCCCAATGGAGATGTGGAGCGGTTGATGCAAGGCAGTAAACTCGGTGACTGAGGGCAGAAGAGCAGTTTGATAGGCAGCTCGATAGGCAGTTGAGCTGAAGAGGCTTTTTTGTAATGGGGTTATAAGACAGTGGTTGTAAATACAGGCATAAATCAGAAGAGAGATAGAAGTTAAAGATCAAAGCAAAGAGCAGGGAATGAGGGACTATGTGAAGATAGATACGGGATGGAAAACAAGTTGAAATGAATAGATATCAAGGAGTTAGGCAGCTTCGATCTATGATAAATAAACAAGGTTCGAGACATATTGAAATTGAGAAATCATTAATTCCAAATTTCTTCTATGTAATGCAAATGTGCAGAGACCTGTGTGTAAGATATTTTGCTACCAAGTTGTCTCTTAGGACTGAGTATCTGAAACTGGATGGGATTTATCTAACAGAAGTTCAGATGCTGTGTGGCATATTAGGTGAATTAATATGAACAACATTTGCATTTTCTCTTCCAAATTAATAAACAGCACATTCATTTCTTTTCTACTAATTGAATGTTTAACTTGTTTGTCTAAGGCCAGTGATAGGTCAATAGGAGCTTAGGAATAGATATTGCTTGTTTTCTCCAGAGCCCTGAACCATCACTGGGTTTCATGTTTCCTCCAGCCTGTCTCATTGCAATACTATTTTACAGACAGATGAAAGAGTTTCTTTTCATTATTAAAACAAAAGGGCAAGTAAAGAGTTAGGAAACTGATAATTATATACAAACTTTTTCCCCAAGGGCAAAAGAAAATAAAATCAATGTGTTGCAGGGTTTTTTTTCCGATATAATTAGTGACTTAATGATGAGAAAATTAGTAAACATATTTTCTTTTCAGGACTTAACTATGGATGGAGTGTATAGCTAGAGAATACTTTCTCTTTATATCATTCTTACTGCTGGCTAGGGCTTCCAAACAATGGGAAATGAGGAAACGACTTAGTGCAGTTTAAAAAAATTAGATCATTCGAGACATATTTCTAGGCTACTTTATTTGTGAGCTGGTTTTGTTATTATTGCTTGAATTTCTTGTTTGCTTAGTTTGAAAGTTCCTGAAGACCAACAGCAAAGGGATGATTATAATGACTACTGGAGTAATTTAGGAACTACCTCTGAAATTTTAAAGTGATTTTGGTACTGAGGTTGGAGATTCTTACCACTTTAGACACCTAAGGAAGTCTTGTTTTCTTATGCACTGTCAGTGGCCACTGGAGAGAGAGTGAATCCTTTTGCTAGCAGAATATGAATTCGGCTTGCAAAATGTAAATCAGGTTTACATCATTCTCTCTTTATTGACTACAGAAGTTATGTGTAAATTTAGATCAATGTCTCCTGTTTGGGGAAGAAATTAATCCCCTTGCTTAATGGTAAACCTGTTAATAGTACTCAGCAGGGTAGAGGCAAAATAGCTGCCTAGAGGGATTTTGAAAGAAATGGGATGGAAGTGACTTCACAGTAGGGAAGTTCTTCGTAAGGGCATCAGTGAAGGTCTCTCTTAAATACATTTCATACGAAGGCACCTGGATTAACCACGTGGTACTGAGAAAATATCTCATGTACAGTGAGCAGAGAGCTTGCTGAACATTATTTTCTTACTCCTGCTCAGGCCAAGGAGAAGAGCTGTCACACTTCTCATTTAAGGACCTGCCCTGGCTCAGCAGCCCTCTTACTTGCAGCCATGGAACCACCATTCAGAGCAAGATTTCTAGCTGCGTGGCAATAATTTTGCTCTCCTCCTCCTTAGACATGCTTTGGAGTATTGGCTGGGTGTCTGTGATGCAGAATAAACCTGTTGGTGATCAAACCTTTCTATTCATTGGATAATCCTTTTTATGAGCTGCACAAGGAAGTCAAGAGGAAATACTTGTTCTACAATTCTGTCGTATTTGAAAAGTGTGCTTCTGTGACCTGGATGGAAAGCTCTCTTTTGAGCCACCTATGTTCACTATTTCTATCTGTATCTTGAGCGTGGAGACTAAGCTACTATAAGCTAGCTTTGAATTAATAATCCTTTTATATGCTCTTTCCTTTCTTATCCACTATCTGAAAATATTGTCTCTTGGCTTCCCTGCCTATAACATGAAGTTATGCCACCATATTACTAGCTCCAGACTATACCCTTTCTTTACGCTCCCTAATCCCTTCTTGCATCCATTTCACCAATCCTGTTTGGTCTTGCATAACTTCCCCTCTTACCATTAGAAACTCATCCCTTCTTTCTCTTGCAAGAGAAGGAAGCTTATTTTTGTCCCTTCCTCAACTTAGATGTAATTCCATCAGTCCCTTTAGAAAAGTCAGCATCTCTTAAGCCTGGGCTGGTGCAGAAGAATGAGGAGTAGTAGTAGGCCCTGAGCCCTGCCCAGGAAGGCCAGCAGTCATTGTTGCAGGAAGAGACATCCCGAGGCACTCCTGCCCAAGAATAGGCAGGTGAGGGTGTGTATGTGGAGAGAAAGTGCACCTGGATATACTCACCTACAGAAGGCAAGTTCACGTAAAGTTTGGCAGCTGCCTAAAGGAATGGAGAAGAGCAGTGGGCAATGCGCATTTAGTGCAAGGTGAAGGCATCTCATAATGCACAGGCAGACGAGCAGTGACAAACTTTATATGCAGAGAAGTGCTAACATGGTCTGGTGGCTTGTGAAAATTGCAGTTGGTTAATCCATACGTAGTCAGTCAGTGCATGGGAATGTACAGTAAGTCAACAAAAAGAAAACAGCGGTTGAGGGAAGGACAAAGTGCAGCGTCTGGTCTGGGCTCTGACTCTGGCACTCTGACACTTTAGGGTCAAAGATCCGTTTGTAAAATTTGCTAATGCTGAATTCTTTCTGCTGGTTCCTTTGCTTTTTTCCGTCGTGGTTACAGCTTCTGGAAGTGAAATGTGCTGAAACACAGAGGGCAATAATTTGAGAAAAGGTTTCTTTTAAAGGGTAATCTAGCAAAACGTGAAGGCCAGAGATGTTTTTACAGGTTTGATTTACAGGATATGTACCATTACTTATGGGGCAGAATCCCCAAAAAGGTTCAGTGACATTTAAATAAACTAATAGATAAAGGGTCATTCCTCTGACTCGAAAGCAAATGAAAAGCACAATGACGAATGGACATTTTGTGCACTCCAGTAAGAGTACAGTGAGGGTATTTCATTTAGACAGAAAGAAAATGCTGGATAGTCCATGAGCTGAACAGTGATTCTTTGGATGTTCCTTTCTACAGGAAGGTGGATGTATGACTTTAATTAATTCATCTCACGAAGGGCAGTGGTAATTGAGACCCCTTTGTATGTTTTATAATGTGAATACTAATGTAATTAAATGCTTAAAATTAAGAAGAGATAAAAACTTGATCTGACAGTAGTAACTCTGCAAAGACAAATTGCAGTGCACATAGCCAATGTATGAATCTGTGATTAATTTATACAGCTGTTTATAATGCACTAAATAGCAGCATGCCAATTATTATGGAAACAAATTGTGTTTATATTAGCAGGTCTGAGGTGATCATTGATCCCAAATAGCAGTATTTGAAGACTAATAGAGAGAATAATGAAGGGATAACATTCTGCCCTGCAGCTGCCCAATGCGTTTCAAAATGGCAAGTGAAACTGGCACATTTTGGGGTTTATTGATTTAATCGAGAAACAAACAAAAAAGCTGCCTCACTTTTCATCAGTAAGATTTTCTTGGTCTTGTCACAAGCAAATAGCTTCTTTCATCACCGCCAAAAACAAGAAGAAAGTCTCTTGGAGGGGCATGGAACAGAAAGTGGAAAGGCAAATCTTTCTTGTTCTGAAATAAAGTCATTAGCTGTGCTCTTGCTCCTTCAGAAGATGGAGATGGACTTCAGTGGAAATTCTTCTTTAAAACTAAAGAAATTTACTGAGAAATGATTGATTATTGAACATACACATACTCTTTTCCTTTGTTTATTATTTTCGCTCAAAGTTCCTGAAGTAGTACAGTAAGGCTTGCTGCTTATGATTTTATTTGCTCTTTTTTTTGCTAAGGTCTGGTTCTAATAAATTACTATGATAAGTAAAGTTTGCAGTTACTTCTGATTCTGAAGTAGTGTTGGAATAAAGGCGGTGTTTTAAAAGATCTTGAATTAGATTCTGTATAATAGAAAGAGTGAATATATCCATCAAAATCTGATTTTGATGGATATATTAAACTGTAGACTAAACAGGTGGGGCTGTGATATCTTCTCTTCTTTTTCAATTTTTGGTTTAAATTTCAATACTGGAAGCCTTCAGCTCATAGCAAGAAAACTACAGTCAGTTTATTCCTGATAAAATAAACTACAGAATTCAGGAATGATATTGTTGAATGCAATGATATCGTGACTATGATACCTGCAGAATATATCAAATAATAGGAATGTGTCATAGTTGTCTGAAAGAAGTGATGAAGCAGCTGCAGTTCTTCCACTGGAGAGAAAAGCAGCAGTCAGAAAATACTGAGGAAAAAAATTAAGCAAATACAATTGCCCCTTTAAAATTGCTATTCCCCTCCCTATGAGCTCAAATAGTCCTGATTGCTTAATGAAATGGGCATATTTGCATTTCAGTTTTGAGGGGAGGCCTCAAAACTGCATTGAAATTTAGTTTAACAGCTTGTTAATGTCAACCACAGCTTAACACTGAGGCATTTTGTAAGGTAACTTTAATTAGTGAGCACATGAACCAAGCTATGATACAGTATCTCCAGAACCACCAATGGGGAAGAGTTTGATCTCAAGAGATAAGTAATGTTAGATTGGCCAGAGAACTAGAAAATACCTATCTTGAGGCTTGGCAATATATGGACTGGAAAACATTAATTGACCTCTTTTAAGATGGGCTTGTGCAGCCTTCCAGTTCTGGATGTGTAATCATATGTTCACAAGTACTTGCAGTTATGAGTCACTAAGAAACCAGATTATGATGATCAGGTGATTAAGCCATAAATATTATTCTTGGCTTACAGTAAATAACATCTGTGAGATGAGATGTCATCTTTCAAAATAAGGCCTAGTTACTTAGACCCTTGCCAACTTTCTGAAGTGCTTCACATTTCCTATGGAGGCTGATTATTGTATTTTTTAGACTTGTCTTTAATGTTTTGGCCAATGAAATTCTTTCAATGATATAACATCAAGTTGCTTAAGCACTTCCTAGGGAGCTGTGCTTAACTTAATTTTTTTCTGATGACAGTTCTTTGCCCCTCCTCTTCTTGTTGCCTCATAAAGACCACTCTTGAACAATTCACAGCTTATCCGACTTCAACAATAAGCAAGAAGGGAAGAGACAGATTCTTTGGCAGACTATAATTTCTTGAAATAATCATCATGACTTGGCTGATTCTAGCCAACGTTGCCCTGACATTTTGAGAATATAGCATGGGAATTAAAACACAAGGGGAATTTTCCTTTTCCCTTATTTTTCTCAGTAGACCTGTGGGTGGAACATCAAAACTGTTTTCAGAGACCCAGTTTCCTGCTGTTGAAGTTCTTAGTTTG
This sequence comes from Pelecanus crispus, assembly GCF_030463565.1. Taxonomy (NCBI): domain Eukaryota; kingdom Metazoa; phylum Chordata; class Aves; order Pelecaniformes; family Pelecanidae; genus Pelecanus; species Pelecanus crispus. The sequence continues at coordinate 38,710,015 of NC_134650.1, forward strand.
GGAGCAGAAATCCCTTTTTGGGGTGCCTTTGTTTTTAAATAATTCTTTAATTGTGAACTGCCAAGAACTGTACTGAGACATCACGGTTTTATCTGCTTTAGCCCAGCTGAAGAGATGTGATAAATGCAACCTGTTAACTACCACAATAAAACATAGAAAGCTATAGAGGGAAAAGACTGAAATGATAGGCTATAATCAAAGGCGAAGGGAAATGTAGTGCCACACAAATACCTCTGAGCAATTTGTTAAACAAACTCAAGCTCTTGTATAATTAGATGACAAGATTTATTTTAAACTATGAGGTATGAGTGTGACAGCACTATAATTTGTCTTAAATAATTTCTTCACACCCAACAAGACACGGTCTTCAGAGTTCAGTCCTGCTATGCATTTCTTAAAAATAAACCCAAACATTTTTTACACCTAAATTGGGTATGGAAACTGAAATAAAGCTTGCTAAAAGGCAGGTTTGAAATTTCCTTTTAAGATTAAAGAGATTACTTGATTTAGTGAGGTAATTACTCATGCTTTGCTATCTGATTTCCTCTAAAATAATCTTGTTGACAGCTCCTGTTTTATTTTTTCACTGTGAAGGGCTGTGTACACACAGAGTTAGCTTAAACATTTTGGGACAGGGCATCTATATCTGGTTCTGCCTTCACTCCCTGTGTAACCCGTTGCTGTCCAGAATAAACAGTACAGAGTGAAAGATCTCTCCTTTACAGGGGACAGTTAAAGGGAAGACATTTAGAAGTAGTACTGCAGGTACCACCCTCATTTTCCCCGTTCTGAAAGGGGAAGGAGGGATGACAAGTATGCCGTTAGATCCGGTGGTCCTAAACTGCCATGCTATTAACATTATTATTGTAATTTCTGTGAAGGCTAGATATCAAAACCCGTGTTTACTATATCTATTCATTTGCTGCACTTGATTTAAATTAGTTTTCTAGGAATATTTCATAATAGCAATGTTCCAATATGCTTTGGCACTTGCCTGAACGCAAATGCAAATGGTGGTAATGCATAGTTGGGTCGTGCTCTTGCTGCTTGTGGTGTCTGTGGCAAAGGACCAGGATTGAGATGTCTGTGTCATGTTGTGTAGTGTTGCACTGATTCTTCACGATGACTGACTCTGCGAACAATTCAGGGAACATACCCAGGCAGATGGAGTTTTGTTTCCATGGCTCTAAATTGCTTTCTACAAATATTTGTGCCAGTCTATTGAATGCTAATGGCAAGGTGAGTCAGTGTGACCATAGCAAATGTCTATAAATATCAGAGTGAATATTTATGGTAACTTTTTGCTGTATTCATGCAGCTTAATTATAACATATACCTACATTATTCAGGACATTTTGAGATCTTCTGGTTTATTTCCTATTGTTTCCAGATTCTAGTACATTTTAAGCAAAAATACTTGCTGGCAGCACAAAACTCTGTTTTCAGCGATCCATTTGCCATTTGGAATAGTCTGTTCAGATGTTGAGTCAGAGACCCCTTCTTTGTGTGCCAGCTTTTTTTCCTCTGTAAGCTGTGATGAGCTTTTCCTTTCTCCTTATACTCTGAGTGCTTTCATTCTTGCCATAGGGTGTTTTAAAAACTCTGCATCCATCACTGATACATCATGAGGAATTTGAAACTTTGTTGAAAGGGAAGATAATCAACTTTATGTTATTTGCTTACTTTTTTGGTGTGTTTTATCCTAACTAGAGCAAGCTGTTCTAGACCAGTGGCAATCCCAAAGGAAATCAGTTGATTCTTTATGGTGACATAGCTGGGTAGCCTTCCTGACAAAATAAAGCATCACCACTCTGTAGCTTAGCTCTCTGGAGGTAGTGCTCATACTCGCAAAGCTAGAGCTCTTAGATATTCATGAGAGTTTGAATTCATTAACTGTGAATCTGTTGTCTTGTCAAGTCCCTACTAAGAAATGTTACAATTCAGCCAGATGTCTGGTGTTATCTCCCCCTTAAAAAAAAACAAAAAAACCAAAAAAACCCAACAACAACCAAAAAAAACCCAGAGAAAATCTTTAATCTGTGAAGTTGATAGTCAGTGAAGTTCAGTACTTTTAAGGTCCATTATGATATCTGGTGCTTCTCATGGCTTTGAACATAATTATTATGGTTTGGTCAGGAATTTTCACTCAGCAAGTTTTTTTCTCAGAAAATTATTAGAAGGATCTCTGTCACAGTTTATTGGTCGAAACCACGAATATATGACACATTTGCTAGTACAGTAAGACTGCTATTCTGTCACTCTTGGTAGTGGAGTCATACAACTCCTGGTAGCAGATTTTATGGGTGTCCTTAGCAGAAGAACGTCAAGACTCAGAATTTCTGACTTCAGTTCCTTGTTCTGGATGGAAATGTGCATCGATAGATCTTGCTGTCCTCTTTCTCAGAACTTACAGCTGAAAGATAAGATTGCAATAATGGTTGTACCAGGCTCTTAGTCCTAAGGTTGGTAGCTCAGAAGCCTGGGAGCCTGGTCCTAGTTTTATATAAGGAATATTGCATGCTGAAGAGCCTTGTCTTCATGTTGAGTTTACTGCTTTGTGACAGTGAAGCCAGCAGCTCTTGGACCCCTAACTCAAGTTAGGAGTGTCAGATTTTCTTCTCCTCAGCAACAAGCCCCAAAGCCTTGGATTTCCACCAATTTGCTCAGAGCTTCTTGCACCATTGTGTGTGTGTGTGTGTGTGAGAGTCCTTGGCTCTGGGGATAGCTCTCTCAGCTTGCTCCTGTATCTCAAGGACAGCCAAAGAGCCCCTGAAGTTCACAGCCAATGGCTGTGGCATTTCTAAATGGGAAACAGGAAAGGAAGTCTTCTTGGTGTTCTAATATTTTAGTGGGTTTTTTTGTTGAACATTCTTTATTCAGAATCTAAACAAAAATTGTGCATGATGCAAAATCTAAGCATTTCAAAATGCTGGCATTTTCCTCTTGAAAATAATCCTGTTTGCACCTGTACAAGCAATAACCGGCACTTCTCAGCTGCAGACCAGAAACTCCTGTATCACCAGTGCTACAGAGATCCCATAGCTTCTATCATGACACTTTCTTCAATTTTCTTCTAGCAGAACCTTTGTCTGAGGGGCAAGAGCAGTTAAATGACTAAGAAAGATTTCCTTAGGAAATCCTACTCCTCAAGAGCTTGTTGAGATGTTAATCTTCAACCTGCTTCCTTATTTTGGACTCTAGACAGACACTGTAAAAGCAGACTGGGATACCTTACTTCAAAAGACATTTCAACACCAGTGGTTGCTTATTGATTCAGCTGTTCATAAATCATTTAGAGATCCTCCTGCTGAACACATCTTTCAGACAGGATTCCTGATGTTACTAAACTCAGCTATACAAGCCCTCCCAGGCAATCCACCCCAACAATACCTTGTTTGATCAAGTGTCTGCTTTAGATTTTTTTTCTGGCATGAAACCTTTATGTGTTTTCAACAGAGTTTAGGTAGAGAATCCTAGATTTGTATTTTGAAGTATGCATATGCTGCATTCGTCTCTATTTCATTGCAAACTACAAAATAAAATCAACCAGTGTTTAAAAGAATGAGGTAGCTTGCAAAAAAACAACCAATGCAAAACCCTCAGAACTTGGGAAACGCAAGATATGCAGCCTTAATTCAGTCACCTGTGCTTCTGAATTATGAAATAGAAGGTTGTATGATAGGTAATCACAATGCCTACATGCAGTGGAAAGCTGCTGCTTATTCCTTAGTTCTGCCACTCCTGACTTCTGAATGCTTCAATTTGCAGCATTAGCAATTCACCCTTTCTGAAGCATGCTATCTGCAGTTTTCCCCAAACTTCTAAGTTGTCTAAATTTGGATAAATTTTCCAGCTTCTTCATACATTTAGTTGATGTAAAACATCAGGCCACTACTTTAAAAAGAGGGCACTAGAATTTCTCAATAAAATGGCGAAATTTACCATGGCAAGAACAATGTGTTTTCCACATAAATTATTCTCCAAAGAAGCTGAATTATTTTTCCTGAAAATTAACCCCCCCCCCCCCCCCCAAACCAAACAACAACCCCCCCAACCACCCCCACCCCCACTCCCCCCAGATAAAAAGCCTGAGGCAGACATTAGCCTGGAATGGAAAACGTCAGTCAGAGCAATTAAAGTGTAGAAACCTATAAGCAACTGAAGCAGAGTCTTGTGACAGAAAGTATCTAGGCAGCCTTGGCTGAACGTCAGAGCCAGTATCACTTACCTTTATATAGCTGTTATAATCTAAGTAACACATACTGAAGCAAAGAAATTGCCAGCTACTGTAATGTCCCATACACTTAGGGAAATGGTTACCGAGTTCAGACTGATGAACATGGGATTTGTTATTGCTATTACTGCAGCATGGACTTAGAGCCACTCAGTTTAATAAATGATCCTACAACGATTGCACATGTGGAACGCAGCACACTGTTGCACAGCTTTTTAGGACAGGATGTGCAACAGATACTGTGCTGTGTATTTGGGATGAACTGGATGTGGCTGGACAGTAAGAGGTAGCAAAAGGGTAGATAACTAGTGAGAACAGTGAGGTATGGTGATGCTGAAAGTGTCATGGTAGTAGCACTACAAAAGAATGTATGGAATTTTTAATGGAAGCCTGTCATGGTTTAGCCCCAGCCAGCAACTAAGCACCACGCAGCTGCTCGCTCACTCCCCCTGCCCCGATGGGATGGGGGAGAGAATCGGAGGAGTAAGAGTGAGAAACACTCCTGGGTTGAGATAAGAACAGTTTAATAATTGAAATAAAGTAAAATAGTAATGCTAATAGTAACAGTATAAGAATGATAGTAATAATAATAATATACAAAGCAAGTGATGCACAATGCAATTGCTCACCACCCGCCGACCAATACCCAGACAGTCCCTGAGCAGCAATCGCTGCTCCCCGGCCAACCCCCCCCAGTTTCTATACTGAGCATGACGTCACATGGTATGGAATAGCCCTTTGGTCAGTTTGGATCAACTATTCTGGCTGTGCCCCCTCCCAGCTTCTTGTGTACCTGGCAGAGCTGAAAAGTCCTTGACTAGCATAAGCAGTACTCAGCAACAACTAAACCATCAGTGTGGTATCAACATTCTTCTCCTACTAAATCCAAACCACAGCACTGTGCCAGCTACTAGGAAGAAAATTAACTCTATCCCAGCCGAAACCAGGACAAAACCTAAAGAATAATACTGAATAATTTTTGAATTGGAGAGAGCTTGTGAAGCCTACAAGGAGATACTCCTATTTGATTTGCTACATTACTCCACAGAAATATTCCTGTGAATGTGCGTAGGTGATGAAAAGCTTTACAGTATTTCTCAGGTATCATTTCTGCATATTCCATCCAAATAATTATTTGCATTTAATTTTGCATTTGAGAAATGCAAAACAAGAGAGAAAACATCTGGAGAATTTAAGATTTAATCTATATAATACTGCAAGTTAAAAGTACTAAAAAACAATTAAAAGCTGTTACAGGGAAGCCTTGTTACTTGTGCTGTATCTAAGCTCCCCAAGACACTGAGCCCCAAATTATCATCATCTCTACACTGTGCACCTCACTGTCAGAGAAAAAGATGACTCTTACTCATACCCCTAATCATTTTCTGCTATCTGAGGTGGAAACATGACAGGCCGGTAAGATTTTCAAAAACATTTAGAAAATGAATATAATTGTGGGGAGTTGAAATAAATAAGACCTTTTCTTCTCACTGCCTTCACAGAGACACTTCTCCCTGCTGCGTAATTACCTCTCTGCCTAGCACTACACTATGCATCGAAATAAACCTAGATATTTAATAATCTAAAGGTGTTTCCTCTGCAAGGATTGATAAATGTTTTATGGCTGAGTACTTTTTAGCACCAAAATCCAATTTTTAGCATTGCTGTCAGTGTTAGATCTTTCTAAAATAGGAACAAAAAGGAATTTTCTTTTAGTTTGCTAACTCAAGTTAATTATTAGGCTTTGGAACATCTTTTATCACATAGTAGAGACAACTTACCACCTTTACCAACACAGTAGCTGTTCCTTTCTTACTGTAGGTATTCTCCTGAGTAACAACATTGTTAAGTTGTATCTGTGCAAGGTGTTAAGTAGTGGTTTGTATCATGCTAGCTCACTTGTTGGAAAACATAAATACAACAGAAAATGTCTTTGTCAATACCCATCTAGACAGATGCCATGTTTAGTTGGTTACATCTATGTGAAGGGAGTGTTGAGATGCTGCCAGATAGAAGAGTGATGTGAAGCAGAATGCAAATCCCAAATTCTCAGAGTGCAGACCAACGTGCTTATCAATTCTAATTATTACTTAACCAACGTTCATGTGTCTTTTTTTAATTCCTTATTATCATCTAAATCCAGTAAATCCAAATTAAAGAGAATGAGAAAATTGAAAAGGATGGTCTGTAAAACCAACAAATGACAAAAACAAGAAAAATTTTGTGCAACATGTCATTAAGGGATTGTTCATAAATCTTGTCTTTAAGAAGATTCACTGGTCAGGCCCAGCTTGTATTTGTGACTGTGCAAGTTTAATCCTTTTTTTCCCCCTTATGTTTTCTTTTTGTTCTCCTCTTCATTTCTCACAACTTGGAGCATCCTAAGTGAAAAGGTTTCAGAGTCTAGAAGTGCCATTCTAAATAGAACTGTATGCCCCCCTCCACCTCTGTAATAATCTTATTTCAGTGCTTTAAATAATCAGTCTCCTTCCTTTGTATCTACACTTTGTAGAGAGCTGGAGATTCTGTAATGTTGCTCTGTAGCCATCACTTGACCAGAAAATACACTCCAAGCATCCAGAAATTTTCTGTTTCTCTTGGTTAATGCCCAGAGCTGGATTCTGTCCCTGATCTGCTATGAGGTCTGGGTAAACGTGACTTCAAGATTCAGTGCCTAGGTGGTTTTTTTGGTTGGTTTGTTCATTTTGTTCCACACCCCCACACCCCCCCCACACCCCCCAGTATATAAAAGGCTTGGTTTTAGATTCAGGATTATGTTTCCTGAAACTGTGGCTTTTGAGAATTTTTACACTGTATACAGAAGACTCAAAATAAATTTATTTTGTTCGTGAGCCTATCATTTGTGGGTGGGTCTAACAGTTTTGAACTAGGTGATCGAACAGCATTTTTTGAGGCTGTAAAATGAACCAGACACCAGTCTAAAGCACAATTCAGCATTTTATCTTTGTAGAAGATTTTTTCTTCAACAATTAATTTTGCTAGTTCCTATTGTGTTTAGTTGCAATGCATTTATGAACTTCTGTTTGCAGCACGCTATTTTAACTTGATGTGCCAGAATGGGTAAATCTGAGGCTGTACAGGATAATGACAATGTCGTTTTCAAGGCTCTCTAAATGATATGGAAGATAACTTGAACAGATATTAGTTTCCCACTGTGCTCAGTTGTTACACAGTAGCTAATTAAAAGGCAGTTGACAAGCACATAAGACAAGCGATGCTTGTTGGAGTCCTTAGCAAGCTGAAAAATAATCTAATAACCCTAGAATTAATTTAGACTCAAATGTTTTCATTGCAAATGGTTAATAGGCTGATGGTTGAACTGGTGTGCTCAGACACTTTTCTACATGAAGTAGTACACGACCAGTTTAACTTTTCTCCTATGTAATAAAATTATACAAATCTAAATTATGCACACGCTCCCAAGTTCCTAGACTTCATTAAATACTAGGGGATTAAAAAGTTGTATAAATTAATCAATGTGCTATAATCCTAAAAATTATAAAATGAGCCCTTGAGGAAGTAATGTAATACTAGCTTTTTAATTAGTGTGACACCAGAGATTCATTGTTCTATAATGTAAGTCATATGTTTATGAATTGTATTATCATTTTAAAATAGAAAAAAACCACAGTGGTTTTACTGTTTGCGAGTAGGTGGTAGTTGCTTATGGATTTTGATCATTAGACACATCTTCATCTTCTACACACACAGGTAAACCTATGCTAGTGAGTATAGTATTATCTTTACCTTCATGAATAAATAGGTATCTTATGATTCCTTGGCCTATTGTATCAAGATCTCCATAAACCCTTCTGGAAGCCAGAAACCCTACTGGTAGCAATGAAGTGCTAACAGTGCTTAGAATACCAGGTGCAATTTTAGTATGAAAATGTCAGTTTGTTTTTTAGAGTAAGGTGGAAGCCAGTATTAATGACAGTCAGTTTTGAGAAGTGCTTGCTGTCATTTGACATACTGTATGTTTTCAAGACACAAACACTTTCATACAACAAAATTTTTGAAAGTCTTCATTCATATTCTCAGTTCATCTTCATCCTACAGGCTGTTGTCATGGTCATTGTTATGGGAATAAAAAGTGTTCCCTTCTATTACACAGGACTGGTTCTGATAATGTTAAGCATCAGTGAATCACTCAAGCTTTTAATTTTGTCATGCCAGACCTGTCAATAAACCAAGTGACAAAATTTGTTGAAGTTGACCTTCAGATGTCAATGACCATAGGAAAAAAAATAGCAGCAAATTTTACTGTTGTTCGTATGAAAACGTAAAACCACTTTGATTTTCCAAAGGTCATTTTAAAAAACACAGTACATGGCCAATTAAAAAAAATACTTGAAATGCCTTGAACCGTATCTATGAGGTAAACAGAAAACTGCTATGTGACAAATTAATATGGGGAGGGATTTTGAAATAGAATTATAAATACATCCTTTCCAGTTTCAATGTAGATGTCACATTGGTTTTGCTAATCTAAAGCTAGAGTCCAGACTTTCCACTTAACCTCAAGTGAACCCATATGGGCTGTATTCTGTACCTAGATGACCAAGTTACACCTACTGAATGTTACTTGTACATCTGGCAATTTTCTCTGCGATTTTGAAACTGCTTAAGTTTGAGAATTCTTCCTCAGCATATATATTTCACATTAGGGTTTATAATTGTTTAGAGACTGGTGTTGTCTAAATAATATGCTTTGATGTTGTGTGAATTCCAGTTTGTAAATTTACCTTTATCTGGTTTAGAGAATTTAATTTCCAAGAAGAGCAAGTGCCTGTGGGCACTCTGCACAGCAGGATCAGTGCAGTGCTGGAAACCTGCACAAGCTGTATTTAGCAGTGTGATTTAACAGCATTAGACAGGGAACACTGCTTGAGATTGCCCCTTGTTTCGAAGGGTAAAACAAAACAACAAAAAAGAGGAAATGCTAACTCTGTCTTTGGCAAATTTCCCCAACATTGTCTGTTCTCATGAAAATGAACAAGGAAGATCAGACATCTGAGCATTTTTTCATCAAATTCCTGTGGAGCTACTGGAAGAGAGACAAGTTTCCTATGCAGAACATCATGGCAACAAAGACTGTGGCTCTTTTGTTTCCACTCTGTATTTTTTAGAAATCTAAAGGAAAAAAGTTCAATGAAATTTGAATAGTCCAACAGTATCTGAGTCTTTTATATGTATTATTTATTGTACCAATCCTCAGCTGGTATAAATAAGCCCACTTACAATGATGCTAACTGTGGATTTGCTCAATTACATCCTCCATCTGGGCAGTGGAGCCATGCTTTAATAATAAAGAAGCATTTCTCTTTTTCTTCCTTCCTTTCTCGCTTCCTGTTAGAGTATTAAAATAATTCTGTGTAAGCAAACTATCCCCAGGATATCCAAGAATTCTGTTGTTATGTCTTCTTCTGTTACTGTTTACATTTACTGTAAATAACATTTCTGCATTAATAACAGAAGGCTCATAGTTACGGGAAATGTTCACTATAAGCTAATTTCTGATTCTATCAGATTTCTAGAATTATATCGTGTTATGCAAGGCAGATATTGCAACATTCTTTCCTTTTTAGTAGGATTTTCAGCAATTCCAAAAAAAAAATCTAGTGTTGGTTATATTTTATTCACACAGGGCAATTTTCATATTAGATCTCTTTTATGTTCAAATACTTCACGGGATAAGCCAACACTAAGTTTTGGACTACAGGACTAGATGTTGAATATAAAAATCCACCTCTTATTATGAAGTGATTGCTGGAAGAGCACCTGAAGGGAACCCAAATTATGATTTTTTGGTTTTCTGTACACTGAAATAGCCTCACTACACTGTTTTTTATATGAACATGAAACATTGCTTCTAGGCTACTAACTTGTATTCCATGTTTCAGGTCAATGCATTTTGAAGCAGATGGGGCAGTAATTCATGAAAAAGAGTGTTTAGAAAAGAAGAGGTAAGTCAATTTTACAGATACCGTAATGTCTGTAAACTGTGGCTGGATTGTGAAAGGGTCAGAGTTGCTCCACAGCTACTTAATTTACTTGTAGGAAAAAAGGGAGAATACAACCATGGTAAGCCAGATGCCAGATCCCATACTGGACACCCGACCTCTGTACATTTCCTGATTTATCCTCAGTCTAATTGATAAAATATTTATAGATCAAATGTAGTATTTTGTTTTTAATGACATTTCATGGACTCTTTCTACCAGTTTGCATTTGATTTCCATGAAAATCTGGTAAATTCCTGAAAGATGCATTTAATGAAATGGCAGTCATAAGGGAGAGGTGCAGAACAGTACCACCGCCCATGGATGGTGGTTTCTGAAATTGCACCTCTGAATGCTCACAACTCCTGACAGTGACAGTTGCTGAGGAACAGAAATGCCTTAAATTCCATCCGTCCAGTCCAAATAGGTGGAATTCTGAGTGCTAAAGAGCCTCCGTATTAGATTAAGACCAATGCCTGAATAAACAAGTGACTGAAATGCATTTATGAGAAGGAAGTATGTCTTTCACAATTTCTGAAGCAAAATTCTTTAGTATGAGTAGCTCCTTGGTGTGCTATTTGATTCCCTCAGCTCCAGCCAGCTTGCCCGTAACATAAAAGTATTGGAGAAGTTTCCATGAGATCTGGGAGTAGTGCTTGTCCTCCATTCAGCATCCTGCCATTTCCTTAACCTCCTTTCCAAATAGATCTGCCCACATGGTAAAGGTCTGTGAACAGGTTTTGGCTGTAGCAAACTTCCTCAAAAAATGTTGCTTTAATTAGTACTTTTTTTTTTTTTATTTATTTTATTTTTCTTTCTGAAATGACTAGGAATCTTAAGTGTGGACATGCAGATCTTACTGGGATAGGCATGCTTTACAAACAGATGGTACAGTTGTAAGGGACAGTGTTGACTGCAATGTCCTCTTCCTCCTATGGGAAATCTGGGTTGGTGAGGTACATTAAGGAGCAGTTATTAAGTAAGCTCCATAGATAGAGGGAGCCCTTCTGTTCCTGCTGCCGTTAAGCTGTCAACTAGGGCAACATGTGGTAAAGTTTTGTTGTTAGCATACTTCAAAAACCTGCTTGTAATTCCTCAGTTCATACATACCATTTAGTGAATAATTTGACTTTCTGGCTATCTTCCAAGCCAATAATGCTGACCAAATTATTTTTAACATGCAGATGGTAACAAAAGGGCACCAGGTGTTGTTTTATTGTAATAAAGATGTGCAAACCTTTGCATCTCACTAAGTTATTTATCCACATAAATCATCGGGATGCTCAGCTTCCTACACTGCTTTAGTAAATTTTGAATAAGAGGCATCAGCTGTTTTCAAAATGTGCCCTTCTGTATGTGCCACAGATATTTTGGTTTGGGCTTATCTTCCACACTATGACCCATAGAGGCATTCAGTGGATCCTCTTTTTGATTTAAATGATAACTGAGCGATCGGAAGCCCAGATGTTCAGTGGCTTAATTGCTAAGTGTTAGCCTATAAAAGAGAGTAGGCAGTTAGTATCTGAAGGGAGGATTTTACTGCTTATAAATGTAATTTGGTACATTAAGTGACATTATTTACATCCAATTTCTCTCTTTAAGGTGGCAACCTGAGGCAGTAAGTTGCCATGATGGAAAAATAGCATTTGGTTTCACATAATTCTATGTCTACATTTACAGATACAGAGAAACAAAACGAGCAAACGTAAATGGAGAGCAATAGTAAGACAATATTGGTCAGCAGGATAAGAAGTACCCTAATACACCAGCAGGCTAGTGATGGCCAAGTTTTCTGTGGGCTTTGGGGAATGGCTACACTATGTTGTCTATAGGAAGGATTTAAAACTCAGCAGTAAAATCATAAAATTGAATATTGTAGCCCTTGAACAAGATCAGGATTTGGTGAGATCACAAGAAGGAAATTTCCATTTCTTTCTATTGTCACACTGATGTATGAAAAAGAACTTGAGCACTTGACATTGATTCGATATCATTCAGAGCTCTGCAATAACTGGAATTTCTTTTTGTAAGAGAAGAAATTAAACTGCTACCTTAAGTAGTATAATAATGGGGGTGAGGACTCTCTGAGCGGATCAGAAAAGGCTAGTGATAACACAGCTTGTAACTGTTCAATATTCAGATAAAACTCACATCTACCTTCTTTGATCCCTGTTCAGGTTTCCGAGTCCTCCAGGCTGGCTCATGCAGGAATCAAATACACAAACTGATTTTCTTTTTTGTAAATTCCTGTCACCTGTTGGCAATGTGAGCTGGCATTAACCATTCTAGGCAATGATGCAGCTCTCCATGGTAAAAGAAGTGGCCTTCCACTAGGAAACGTAAATTCGCTGTTACCAGGAAAAAAACCACTGATAGTGAAACTCATCTGTGGTGGACAAGGACTGTGGGATCAGGCCCTCTGCAATATATTTGTTATTCTAGCTGATGGTTTATACTGTTAGTGCATGTTAGGGTTTTTTTAAGCATGTAATGCTTGTGCCAGTTTCATCTATTTAAATGCCATTTTTGCAAAATTGCGTAGTTACTGAGAGTATAGAGCACCTGCAGACATTGTTAACTGTGATTCTCTAGCATGTCTTTGTCAGGAAACACGCTGTTTCTGCTAAGATTTTATTATATTATGGCATAAATGACAATCTGAGTAAAACTGTTGGGGGAATGCTAAGGGTAGTACTTCTGCCTCTGAAGGATGTGGGCAAAGGGTTAATTAATGTCTGTAGTATTTTTTACAAACAAGTCACACTGATTGTGAAACCCAGTTCAAACTGTAATGATTATTTTAACTTATGAAATTAGAGAGTTTCCTGACTTAATGCATGGACCATCCAGCCTTTTTTCAGTCCAGGTCTACCATAATTGCTGTCATTTTTTTTTTTCCCCCATAGGAAGAAAGGCTGAAAGATGACCCATTACTAGTCACAGCACGTTGCTCTCACTGATTGGAAAGCAGTCACACACCACCAAGCATTTATTCTGTTTACTGAGATGTAACACCAAGGAACAGCAATTCACACCTGCAGTGAAGTTGTTATACTTCCCATTTCTTTTCTTTATTCTATTTTTATCCTTCTTCATTTTTCCTGTTTCATTTTTCTTCCTTTTTTTTTTTCTTTTTTTTTTTAATCTTCTCTGCCTCTCCTTCCCTCACTTCTATGATGGGTGTCAGTGTCACCCTTGATACTTCCCTTAAACCTGAAATGAAGGATAAATGGTCGGTGGTACTTTCTCACCTATCAAATGAGCATTACCCTAGCTGTAATTGATGACTTTTCTGTTGGGCAATCACTTTAAGTGAGCCTGGCTAATATATGAAGTATATGTACAAATGTACATATGTATGTTCACATATGTATAGCTTAGACCCAAATCACATCACAAGTTGTGAAATTTCAACAGGAGGGCTCCCTTCTTGTATACAACCTGTTATGTGATATCATAGTATCCTCAAAAATATGATGTATGACTGGAGACCAATGAGGGACAATACCATGAACTAATCCTTATCTGTGACTCACCGATTCATTCACAGAATCATCAAATCACAGAATATTTTCAGACTGTTTTTGCAGAATGTCTGTGCTAGACAAGATAAAACATAGCTGGAAAACATTGAAGTGTTGTAATAATCTTGGAGCAGTCCTTGGAAAGAAAGAAAGAAAGAGTAAAATAGCTCTCTGAGGCAGCACGAACTTTTGTATGAGGATTCCAGGATTATTTTACTTTGCTTGTAAGGACCATAACGTAAATAAATAAATTTAATACAGGAATATCCCACCTGCTCCATACTTATTACAAACCAACCCCAGAAGTGTAAGATTACTATTCTTAGCTTCTACAAACATGACACTTACCAATATAATGTCTCTCAGAGGGACAGGTGGGCATAGAAATGGAATGGCTAAAATGATTTTACTGTAGAAAGAAATGGAGACCTGGGTGGTAAGAAAATATTACATTTGAATTGGTCTCAAGTGTTAAATAATGGATATGTGTGTATGTAGGCTATTCAAATGTTTTTGATTTCTTATGCTGAAGATTAAAATTTCCATTAGTATTCCACCTCTTCAGTTTTGCCTGGGGACTGTTAATTATATTTCTGAAATTGCAACCAAATAAAAACTTAACAAAAAGTAACAACCAGATAACGTAATAAGTGTCTGTTTTCCCCTTTCTTCTTCCCTGCAAGCAATGTTCTGTCCTCTGTAGAGCCCTGGCCTAAAAACTTACCTGCACGGAGTCCTGTACTCTGCATCTCCCCATCATATTTACTACTGAGCAAAAAGAGCCCATTTCAATGTTATAAGCACTTTCATCAAAGTGCTGGTGTCCTGAAATGCTACTGATGGTAGCAACTGTGATGTCTCAGGAACAAAACAATGGAGATTATCTTGAATTTCTTCTAAACCTCCATAAAGTCCTGTGCTCAGTGATGAGAGGATTCTCTAACTAAGGATGAGGTTCTACGCCACAAACCAAGACACTCAATTGCTTTTTAGAAAATGTTATTGGTATTTCACTTCTAATACTTTCTATTTGCGGGGGTGTTTGAAATCTACCATTTTATGCAGTATTTTAATTTACCTGAGCATTATGGGAAGATAGGAATATACTGTCGTGGCTGGTGCCCAAAATTCAAGGCTTTGTCTATTTTCAGAACTGTTTTCTGGTAACAGTATAGGCTCCAGTGTGAACTAGGTCTTGCAATGTGACATTGGCTGCTTTTGAGTTTATACTGTGCAGTTGCATGAATACTGCATAAATTATGACCTTTTTTTTGTAGTGTTTAGTGGAGAATTTGGTATAAAAAACTTAAGCATAAGGGTTAAGCCTTTGTTGTTCTGAGTCTACTGCAAAGCTGGATCATGGCACAGCTACGACTCCACTGCGTGACTGGGGTGTCTGAACCTACTGTTATATACAGGCAATGACTGCCCAGCTGCCTAGCAGGTTGTAGAGAGCTGTTACAGTTTCATGGCAGTTGCCATGAGTCAAAATATGCATAAAGGTAGTGGACATAAATGTAGACCTCAAAGTACTACTGAACTTTCTTTATAGCTTATTTCTGCAATCTTAATTGCAGTAAATTTTGCTGAACTGAAAGTAACTTCCAAGGGCCTACCTCTGCTTCCCCCTTATGAGCTTTAAATTGTGTTTTTATAATTAAGCTATAAATTTTAAAGCTATTTCAACTACACTTTTTAATATGCCACAGGTTGTCCACCTGTCGTAACTGTGGTTTCATCATCATAGATCACTTCCTTTGGTGTGCTGCATGACAAAAACCTATTAACATGGCAGAAAAAACCTTTCTAAGTGAATGGCGTCTCAAGTTCTCTCCATTTAGGGGCATAATGCATGTTTCTAATACAGGTGCAAGCAAAGAACTTTTAATAGTGAAATGCTAGAGTATCAGTGTAATCTAAGAAATATTATGTTTTCTGAGATTATTGATTTCTGATATGTCAGTGAAAGTGTTTCAAGATGTAACATCAATAATAAGCTGTGGTGCCTATGGTGGCTATCATAATGCAACATTGAGGTGGTACCATATGAGTTTCCAGCTACAATATTAACAATTTCAGGGTTTTTCTAAACTAGGAATCAAATGTCACTCACCAACAGATAAATAACTCTGTTAGGAAAGCAGTAAACCTTTAGCAGCTGTCCTAATGATCACTGGATATGTAGAGAATATGATGTAAAACTGCCAGTTGATATAAAGAAAAAATATAATTACAAGTATGTAGCTTTTTGAAGTAAATAGCCCTAGCTATGATGGGGATTACTTTGATTTTCTGCCCTGTTATATCAAAAGTAAGTAAAACTTTTAATCAAAATATGCAAAAATTATGCTGTGCCTTTCAAATGCTGTTGTAGGGTTTTGCATTGGCTTAGTATACGGGCTGCTGGTCACTGGTATGTGTTTTCTGGTTCAGAAAAGACATGAACCTGTTTAATATGCTTTGATTGTTCTGGTTTTCTTTCTAGTTTAAGGAAAGGGTGGGTTGCAGAAATGAAGTTTTCTTTTTTCTGACCAATTTCTTTTATTCTTATTATAAATAAAGTTATGAAAAGGTACTTTGAATTAAAGCTGTCGGCTTAGACTTAATGGAATTGGGCTAGTACAATGTCTGGGATACAGATAAGGAAGCTGACAGTGGATTTCCAGTTTTGTATACTTTAGGGAAGGGAGTTTAGGGACACCTGTGATATATCAACTCCTCCAGTTTCAGCATTATAGACAACTAAAGTAATTTGCTGTTATGAATACCTCTGGAGAGTCAATGTGTGCTGCACTGAATTAAATATCTTGAGCTAAGCAAACATAGAAAGACAGCCCTAACTTCAAACTTAATTCAACTCTGAACCTGTGGATTCAGGTCTCATGCTTCATTTTATTGAAGTATATTTGTATTTAATCTTTGTTGAGAATGATTGCTCAGTGTATTCAGTATATCTTTCTTCTATTTTTCATGCGCAGAAGCCTGTGTGTATTTTTTAATTATAATCCACAGCTACATGTTATGGACGCCACCTCAGCATAAAATCATTCTTGTGATGTCTGAGCTTTACTGAGGCAAAGCATGTTCTAAGTACTGCATAGCCACCCTTCCACCACAGAAAAAAAAATTAAATTAACAATTTTTAATATTATGACATTTGGACCACTTTTTATAAATGTGTAAAAACAAATTATAACACTCTAGAGGAAACAAAAACTTCTGTCTTTGAGAGCATACACATGCCCTTACTGACTTTGGGTTACAGGCATACACATTTGAAACTGGAAATTTTTTCACCATAAGGATATTTCATTGGCACGTTCAGCTCCTACCAGCCCATTCCCTTCCCTTTATATCAGAGTAAATAGGCTCAATTTCTTTGAATTGGCCTAGTGAGAAGTATTTTTTCTTGGTCAGCCTTGTTTTGTAGAGTTCACCTTTTCCTTCAGTTTCCAAAGCTACTTCTTTAGAGCCTAGACATTTTAAAGGACTCAGGCACTTCTCTCATTAAAGTCATGGATGCTCCCAGATTTTCCTTGAGAATCAATAGTTTCCAACACACAGGGACTAATAAATCTCTCTCCTGTTGAGAGCGCCCCATTTAGCATTCAGCCCCATTTACAGGATATCACTGTTGCAGGAACATTGACATCCATACTTAGTCATACCAATGATGCTCATGCCACGTCCCTTGACCCTTCTGCACTGCATCTTTCTCATTTCTGCTGATATTCTTCTCTAAAGATAATTCCAGTGGTTGTTGGATTGGTTTTATTTGCCTCCAAACTGGTAACCCAGTGTCCAGTTGACTGGCGGTGTTACCTTATTTTCTTTATGGACTTCTCACACTGTCACCTAGATTGTTAAGAATCCACCTACCTCATCTGGTAACCCCAAAGCAGATCTACTAGATGAGAATATTTTATCAAAAAGTTAGGCTCTGAGGGAGCAGAGGAGCAATTTCATCATTCATCATGTAATAATTTTTCAATCAATATGAATCTGATTGCATGAAAGTCTCCAAATCCTGGTTCCAGGATATTGCAGAGGATACTACTTCAGGCTAGATTATGCATCTTGAAGTGCTCCGGAAGATCATTTTTCTCACCAGATAAAATCTGTGTTGTCATCAGATGTATACATACGAGAATGAACTATCAGGAAAAAGCAGTCTCTGTCCTAATCCAAAGCCTAGCTGTGGGATGGTAGGAGCAATTAGTCTTCCAGCCAATGCCCTGAAAAAAACCTGCAGACAGCTGCTTTCCATGTTCAAGTCAACACGGGTCCTAGATCAAAACATTGCAAGAGTCATTCTGTCCCCCAAACCTAAGCCCAGACTTTAACTGGGCAGTGGAGAAACCAACTCCATGAAGCTGGTGATCTCCATCCGTTTCAGAGTCTGGCTGGTGATCTCCATCCGTTTCGGGGTCTGGCTGAGCGGCCGTGCAGCACTGAGGCAGGGGAGCCAGCGTGAGCCTGGCGGTTGCTTGCCGTGGGGCGGCTTCAGCAGGTGCAGCCACTGACGTGCCCCTTGGAGCACGGCGTAAGTGTTTGCTTCTGCATGGGGAGATGTATAGCCAATGCACACTAATTGCTTGCAGACAGCCTCTAAGGTGGCTGTTTATTAAATGCTGTAAGTTAGATCCGTGCAGTGTCAGAAATGCCTCTTTTTGCATGTTTAGCCCTCAGTGCTTGTTCATTATCAGCCTGCATTGTATTCCTGTCTTCAGTGAGAAGGATGAATAATTTCTAATCTGTGTGTTTGGACCAGAAATTTAAATTTGAGCTTCACTGTAAGCTTATAGTATTTTAAATTCCTTCCAAGCTACATTTGGCCTCAACTGCACAACGTATTTGCTGAGACAAAAACAAAAGGATGATGAATTTCACTAGAGCACACCTGCAATAATGGCTCACAGCATTTAATTTTTCCCTTGGTTTCCTAGTAGACTTTGTTTTGACACCTGCAAACAACCTTTTCCAAATCAAAGTGAGCTTTTTCTCTCCATGTCATTCTGCCACCCAAGTTGAGCTGACAAAGTCCAACTAAGAAACAGAGCAATTATAAACACAGTTTCCTCTGGTGCTTGTGCTGTTTTTAGCTTTGCTGCTCTCCCAAGGAGAAACCGGTGCCTAATGTTTCCAGCTTAGCATGCAAAATTAATAAAACCTGACAATTAGACTGAGCAACATAAAATACAAGTAAGGGATCCTTTCCAATGTGATTGGATTTGAAGATGTTAAATTGGCTCCTTATTCTTAAACTTTTTTTTTTTTCCTTCTAACGCAGTGATCATAAAATGTGTATCTGGAATGATAAACAATAATTGGCTCTAGGCAGCCTTTTCTCACAGAGACAAAAGAACAGTTGTTATTGCTGTACTTCTTTCAATAAATACATTTGTAAGCTGGAACTCAGCTAGGCTGCCCTGGAAAGAGGCACACTTTTGTGAGAAACAGAAAAGAGATCAAATTTATAAGTGGGCATGTAGACAGAGGAAAAGTTTTCTTCTATATTAAAAAAGTATTATCTGGGCTCATACAATGCCAAGAAATATCTCGCCAGGAAAAATACAGTCTGAAGTTAATCCTGTATCATTCTATAGAAAACAAGGGATTTAGCATAGATGTAAATACTGTCCTGATTCAGCCTATAGATGGTTTGGGGCTTAATATTCCTTATTCCTATAAGGCTGTCTAATAGTACTTGGGCTCACTTTTGGATTTCAAGACTTACATCACAATACTTCCAGTTGTTAGCTTGTGTTCAATTTGTCTTCATGGGAAGGATTTGCTTCATTTTCAGTGTACTGATCATTAAACCTCATCAGCCAACTTCCTTCTCTGTTTCTTGAAGTGCTGAATGTGTCTTACAGTGATATTCTCCAAGATTATGGATAGCTCAGAAGTAAAATGCTTTATTTAAGGATAAATATATTTCTTTATTGTGTTGCTTTTTTTTTTTAAATAACCAAGAATAACAAGAATTCGGTTGTAGATGTGTTTCTTATATTTTTTTGTATGTGTTCTTGTTTGTTTCATGACATAGTGTAAAATATTCTATTGCTACTGCAAACAGAATTTCAACCATTACCTAGAGCTTCAGGGTTTTATTCCATAATTTCTAGATGATCCTATTTGATGCAGTGTGTGATCATTCACCAGGCTGTTTGGGTTTATTATATTTCCAGATTATTTATTATAATGATTGGTGAATTGCTCCAATGGGAAGGAAAAGGAACATATTTTTTCCTTTTTTTACCATTTTTTACAAGGTGTTTTCCTTAGAGAGAGAAATACTGAAAAATGATGTCAACCTTCCATTATTCCAATTAACTAATTTTATTTACTGCCTGTCTTCTTGTAATAAGAGATAAAAGCAAATATTAATTGCCTTCAAGAAATTGCTGTATCATTCGTTTGAGAAAGAAGTGATTGTTCTAAAGGATTGCAAGTTGACAGCCTAATGTATTGACTACATACCTATTTGAACAAAGGCTATAAGAGACTGCAGGAGAATCTTTGGAGTATCTTTTAAGATTGACTGGGAGTCTTAATGAAGTCGGTGTCCCTTGCCCTTGGCCTGTATTTCTATTGACTTCAGCAGTCATTAGATGACTCCCATGATGACAAGCACTTGCAGAAACAACAGCTTTCCTAAACTCTTGTGAGTAGTATTTTACCAAAGGAATATGCTCAGCTGATTGTGGACCTGTCCTAAGCATTTTGGAGGCCCTGCACACAGCGATAATCAGTGCCTCTGCATTCTCACTCACTGCATGAATCATGTTACCTCACTTCAAGTTTTATTTGTATGTGTGCCGCAGCCGAGAGTGGTCAGAATCTGGAAAAGTGGTTGGTTCCTCTTCAAATGAAAATAAAGTTGCATCTTTTTTTATGCAGCCCATAGGATTTGATTGCACAATATAGGAAATACCCTATCGTGTTCTTGTCCTAAGTCTTGTGGAAAAGCTCAGTCTGAACAACAGATTTCAGATCGTCCTGAAGGCATAACACCTATGTCCAGCCACATGGCATCACTGAGCATGAGGAAGCAGAGGGGCAGCAAGAACTGGACTGAGAACAGAAAAGGTGGTATATCTTCCATACTTCATGTGGTCCTTGTAACTAAGGTTTGGTTGATTTTGTTTATTTTAGTGTGCCTGCATCACTTTTCTGTAAAGCACAAAGCATTTACAAAATGCGTAGTAAAACCCAACCAACTTTCACATTAAATGATTAAGAACAAAAATAAGAACAAAAGTATACAGAAGTAGTGTGTGAACACTTGAACCACATATTTATAAGCAATGACCCTCAGTTATTCAGAAAAACACAAATATTTATTTGAGGAGAAACTTACTATAGGAAGGGAAGACAAATCTCAAATGTTTGATAAAGCTTGAATCATGTTAAACAAATTGCTTACCTCCAACCAGGTGTGTGCCTGAATATAAGGGCCAAGGCCAAATAAGCAGACCCGAAACTATCATCACCTGGCATGATGAGCGTGAACTTAGTTGTGAGTCAGCAGACCTACAGTTAGTATTAAATAAAGGAGACAACAAGATTGGTAAGTAAATGAAGACAGAAAGTCAAGTGAACTGCTTGGGTTTGTCTGATTGATAGCTGGTTTATTTTTAAGATAACTGCCTTATTTTGTCTCAATGCACTTGTTACATATTAATATAGAATGGTAGCTGCTGGTTAAGATATTAAGAAAAGTGCTATTTGGCTTAATCCAGAGTCTTTTTTGAAGTAAACACAAAATGTAACTTTCTGATTTTAAAAAGAGCTTGGAATTTTTTTTTGCCTAAATGTTACATCATCCTGTTTCTTCTTGGAGTTCCTCAAAATACAATTTTTTGATATTTTTTTCCTTGTAAACTATCATCATGACCTTGTACAATGTTAGGAATAATACATTACTTCATAATGTCATTTATTAGCATAAGTTTAATAGCTGCCAATGATCATAACATGCTTATTTTTGACTACTGGGACCCCATCTGTTATGATACTCTAGACCTAAATGAAAGATTGTATTATACATTACTGTGAGTCTTTCTACACATGGAAGGTGCTAGGAATTGTCATATGCTTAATTTCTATTTTTTTTTAATAAGACAGCTTTCATTGAGGGAAACTATTTTTTTCAGTAATATGAAAAATACATTTTTTTGCCTGTTTTATTCTTCTGGAATTCAATATTCTTAATAAGCTTGGTTTTGTTCTTGAGTGGTAGGCTGATGGTTAACCATATTCTGTGCATCCTGGATCTGTTAATGTCCATGCTGCAAATTGGCCACTGTTCTCTTTTCTTCTTTTTAAAAAAACCAGGAGGTGGTTTTTAACTGATACAGATATTTGGAGACTCATTTTTAATTCTGCAACTAAAGGTGACACCTCTGACCCTGTTGTTCCTACACTACTTACAGGGTTTTTTTTCAACCTCTATGTTGAATTTGTGCATGTATTGAAAAGGAAGCCTACTGTCAAATCTTTATTTCCTGTTTATTCTACTGAGTCTGAGGGCTTCTAAGTAAAGCAGTACTCTGAGTGCCTGTAGAGATTGTGTCTGCACATACTGTATACATTAAAAATTTCCAAATGTTGCGGGAATGGGAGGGTCAGACTTCGGGGACTGCACTTTGGTGACTTACATTGTTACCCCATGTCCTTTTCTTTAATACTGTCCATCTCCACTCAGAAGCGTTGTTCATCTTTGCTTAGGGGTTCCTAGATAAAATGCTTGCGTATTAGAAGTACTATGCTTACGGTAGCCTTTCAGTAAAACTACAAAACTCTGACAAAATAAGTGTGTCTCCTTTTTGATGCTGATCTGCAACATTACTTAAAATGTTAAATGTTTCACAGTATTGTGTAGGTGCATCATGATACTGTGTGCACAGCGTATCAACGTCTTTTCTAGCTGGCAAATCCCAGCTCCCTGGTGTCAGGCTAAAATGGTGTTTGCTATAGATGTGTTCTTATAAAGAAAAGGTTGCTAGTTCTTGTCAATTGCTAGTGATTTGGTAGAGCGATGTGTTGTGGTAGACAGGGCTGAAATTGGGAAGAATGAAAAAAAGAGATTATTTTTGAGTCAAGTATCGTATATGAGCAGGCACCTACAATTGGTCCTTAAACTGGATATTTGGATAACTGGATACTGGGTAATTTTTAGCTCCTGCTTAGGCATACAAATGAAGATTTCTAAACTTCAATTGAGAATAGGAGCTGGAAGCTCAAAACCTGTTTGCTTCATTGCTGAATGGGAGCTGAACTTCTAAAAATGTGGCTGTTTATTTAGTATCGGAATGGATTTTTTAAATCTGTCCTTGTACATTTAATTTTAAAATACTGAATAATAATAATAGGAAGAGCCTTTTGGTACTGCATATTATAGTATTATGACATTGAAAATTGTTTGTGTTGAAAAGTTTTGTGATACTAAATGAAAATTTTGAGAAGGTGGCAATCTGCACTTTCTCAGACCTCTGTCGTGTTAGACTGCTTCTATAAGCCTGTGCCAAAACAGCTCATTACCAGCTGTCTTGTCAGAGCTGACAACTTGCTTTAGGTATGCTTCTAAGACACTGTTAGCTCATCTTCTTTGAGGTCAGCTTATATGTTCAAACCAGTATGTGCTTATTGGCCCAACTTTTATTCTTGCATGTTTAGTTTTAATTAACATCTTGTCATATGCTCGAAGATCTGTAGGCATGAGCTATGGTTATAATTCTTTTTCTTCCCCCCCCAAGAAAGATGTCAGTGTGGAGCTAGTGCACAGACCTAAGAGCTATTGTGTGTCTTCCATAATGCAGGTTAGCCCTTTAGTGCATGGGTTTTGAAAGCCTTCTTTTCAGAAGAGTTGACAAAATGGGCTCTCTGAGGCACTTGAAAGATTCCAATATCTTTTTATCTGAAACAAGGACATAAAAAGCAGCTGGGAATAAAATATAGCTGAACAGATGAGATACACAGTCTGTTTTCTCCTAAGTAAAAATAGAGATTACTGTTCATTTTGAGACTATATGATGCAATAAGAGTTCACTTGCAGTGTAACTATAGCTTATGCTCCAGAAGAGTTACAAAGACAAGAATGCTGCAGTTACTCACCTCCTTTGCCAGCCTTATTCCAAGAGGCATCAAGGGAAAGAGCAGATGTGTGTGCTACGATATTATCTAGATTCTTTTTTAGTGATTATCAAGATTTTCTTATGTTATAGACCTTATGTCATGAAATATATATACTCCTAATTCTCAAATAAGAACACAAATCAACCCTGCAAAGATCATACTGAAAACATCAACTAAAAATTCCAGAAAGTATAAATTTTTAAACTGTTTCACTGAACTACCAATGTGTTAGGCTTAGCAGATGCCGTCTTTTCAGTTTTTGTAAACATTTGCAGTTCTAGAAAGGTAGGTGAACACTTAACGTTAGTGAGTTTTCTGTACTTACAGCTATAAATTATTTGTGATTCATGTAAATATCTTTATATGCCAAGAAATGCTGCCAAGTGAGCACTGGTCAGCTATTTAGAAACACCTTGTATGAAAACAGATTGCTTTAAAGTTTTTTGTTTTTCTTTCCCTTTTTTTTTTTTTAACTTGTATGACCTGAGTTAACTAAAGCTTCTCCTCCTTGGCAAAGAATACTATGTCTTTGACACCTGTCTTAAATTTACCTTTTATAGCTGTAAGACAAATTTCATTTTGTGAAGTCACAAACTGTTCTTTGCCTCCCTGAGTTGTTCCTGAAATAATTAAATTTAGGTCAAGCCTTTCCTCCAGCTTTGACTGCTGTTAAAGCCCCATGTGTCCCTGCTGCTTGCTCCCTTGCTCTTTCCAGTTGTGTGTTTCCCACAGGAGGGTGGGCTAAGAAGCTGGATACCTTGGCAGCAAGCAGGCACACTCACTTTATCCCAGCAGAACCTGGGAATCCCAACATGCCAGTAAAGTAATGTGTTTTAAGAGGCAAAGGTCAATATTTTCCAAAAACTTTTTGTCTATAAAGGTGTGTCGTAAAGTACACAGCTTTCTTACTGTTTTTAAATACTGTGGTTTTGTGGTTGCAGGCGAATAAAATATGCCAGTAAGTAACATTGCAGAAATTAAGAAAATTCCGGAGAATAGAAAACTTCAGAGGAGTAAATCAGGAAATATATGCACCCAGTTTTAAGAAAGTATGATTCATAACTTCTAACTGCAAACTTTCTATTTGTTCACCATTTTGCTGTTCTAGGTTTGATTCAGAAACTAGCTCTTGAGCAAGAATCTTAATTTCACTTTAAAAGTCTCTGGGTTGTAAAAATGACAGTATTATGTATATATAAAAGTTACATATTTTAGTCTTTGTCTATGGAACAAACTACCACCCAAAACATCTGAAATGACAGCAGACAGCTTTATTTTTCCAGTGAGCTGTAAAAATGACTAAACAGCAGAACAGTTAACGTTACAAGTTGCAGTTAGGTGTAGTGATACTAAATGGAGAACATGGCAATAACTTTTCAGGATGTCCAACTTGTCTATCAATTGTACACTTTTCTACACTTGTGTACACTTTTATATACTTTATTGCTTTAATATTATTCTGCTAGATAGTTCAAATCATACTGTGATGAAATTCTTTTCAAGGAAATTCTGACAGTGTAATGAAGAACACTGTTTGTACATTACTTAATGATACATTCCTTCAGCTTAAACCGAACAATTGTACTTTATATTTCACTAGGTGAGAATATACAAAAGGAGGATAATTTTGGTCACAAAAACCAGCTTGTATGTTTTTGAACTACACACATGCTTGAGGGCAAAACCAAAATTGTTTGAGCTTAGTTTTGAAACTGCATATTACAAACAACAGTGAAGAGTTTATGTGTGGAGTAAGAGATTCACAATGCAGTATTGTAATTCAAAATATCTTCGTGTGTAATTGCTGGCCTAGATGCTTGTTGCATGATTGATGACTGAATTCGTACAAACACAGTTAGCATTCCTCAAAGTCCATTTACAATGCTATGAGAAAACAAATGGTGCAGCAAAATCAAACACCATTTGTTGCACTTAAAAATAAAGCGGGGGGGAGAGGTGCAGTAATGATTTGGGGCTTGCTTTCAACCATTCTTCATGTCATCTTCTCAAGACTTTCTACTCTTGGAATCTCTCTGTCTATAGCTGTCATAAAAACCTAGAAGAAAATGGCACCTTTCTACACCGTATTAAAGTCTAATAAATATTAGACTGAAATCTGTTCGGTTTAGTGAATGTTTTAATTAAGTTATTTTTGAAGTTATATTGATGATATTATATTAGAGAGATCATTTCTTGGAGAAAAGGGGATTGCTGAGGCAATAGAGGAGTCTAATGAAGTGAGTTTCTGCAATTGCATTAATGGTCCCATTGATTAAAAAAAAATAATAATACCAACATTGTTTAAATATTGCAGTTCTTTTTCTAATGAACACTCAAATGAAAACAGGCAGGTATGTTGCATATTCTCTCCTAGTTCAATTGTAGTTCTTTCAAGTGGCAACAGAGAAACATGGGAACATCATATTTGTCTCTTCTTCCAAGTAGAGAGCCCACCATTGCTTATCCAGAAGCTCCAGCATGTGTAGACCACATCCATCTCTGTGTTTATCTAGACTGAAAGATTGCTTTCTGAAAATTCTGGAGACATGAAACTGCCGAGGTACTCTCACCATTTCTAATTTTCTTATGGCTGTTTGACATTTTCATTTCCTGGGCTAGAAGTTGGAAATGTGCAGTTTGGCAAGATGAGACACAGGAAAGACAGATCTATCCACTCTGCAAAGTTCATGACAGGTTTTTCTCAAGTTTTTGATGGTTTGAGTTGGTTTTTCTTGTTCTGTACCAGTTCTTCCACCGTCTGTGCAATTTCCATTAATAGTTGTGAGTGATTTGTGTGTCTAATTCTTCATGCACAGTGTTGAAAATCTACCCTAAAGCTATGAAAAAATAATAGAAAAAGCATGTATAATTGAAAATAGTCTTAATCATTGGAATGTTGAAATCCACATGGCTTGGTAGACTGGAAAGGTTTCTTGTTTTAGAAAAGTTGAATTGAAAAGCGCTGTCATTTTCTTTAAATACATTCTTTTGAATAAAACATCCATTCCTGGTGCCAGCAGCAAGCTTCTAAACATGTTCAAGATGACATGATTGATAACAAGAATGCTCTTCTCAAGATGTTTCTAATTTCATCTCTCTGTTTCAAGAATGTTAAACTTCCAATATGATATATGATATAATAACAAATATTTAAACCAAAGATTAATATTTTTCTTAAGACTGTACAGTAACTGGAACTGAATGGAAATCTGAAAGCTAGTTGCTGACTCGAGCATGTGGGTAAATTCTAGAAGCTTCTGCCTGAGTACAAATTATTTCCCACTTAATACTGCAATGGTAGGCACATTTCCAATTTAAATGAATAGAATCAATTCATTTATTTAGGTAAGGGTCTTTCCAGTTTGACTATAGCAGCATATAATTTCAGGTCTTAATGGATTTATTAAATTTATATTGATATGATAGTCCAGGTAGTTTTCACCTGATGTGAGGACGATACCTTTCTTTTGCTTGGATGCTAGTCAAATCTAGTTTCTATCAGAAAACTAGCACAAATAATAATAAATATTCTGTCTCTATCTCCAAACCTCAAAATTAAGTAAGAAATGTTGGCTTTCATGGCTTCTTGGTAAACCTGTACCCCAGAGCTTCCAGTTTTTGAAACTTTTAATGGCCGGCATCTCATTTGAGATGAGATCCCTCCTCCAATTCCAAAACTTTCTGTCATTATGTAAGAGATGGGCAATGTTAATCATGTTGTCTAGGTCAGCAATGACCCATTTCTATGCGTAGAGAGCCTGTATCCAGGAAGCATGTCAGGCTTGTCAAGTGTCGTGGTTTAGCCCCAGCCAGCAACTCAGTACCACGCAGCCGCTCACTCACTCCCCCTACCCTGATGGGATGGGGGAGAGAATCGGAGGAGTAAGAGTGAGAAACACTCCTGGGTTGAGATAAGAACAGTTTAATAATTGAAATAAAGTAAAATAGTAATGATAATAGTAACAGTATAATAATGATAATAATAATAATGATACACGAAGCAAGTGATGCACAATGCAATTGCTCACCACCCGCCGACCGATACCCAGACAGTTCCCGAGCAGCGATCGCTGCTCCCCGGCCACCCCCTCCCAGTTTATATACTGAGCATGACGTCACATGGTATGGAATAGCCCTTTGGTCAGTTTGGATCAACTATTCTGGCTGTGCCCCCTCCCAGTTTCTTGTGCGCCTGGCAGAGCATGGGAAGCTGAAAAAGTCCTTGACTAGCATAAGCAGTACTCAGCAACAACTAAAAACATCAGCATGTTATCAACATTCTTCTCCTACTAAATCCAAAACACAGCACTATGCCTGCTGCTAGGAAGAAAATTAACTCTATCCCAGCCGAAACCAGGACATCAAGGAAAGAAGCAATGCCACAGCCTGTTGAGACAAAGCGTAGCCTAAAGCATCTTAGCCTAGCTTTGGCAACCAACCAAAGAAGTCTTATTTTGTAATCTGGAGTCAGAATCGTCTTGAAGGATGAAGAGTATGATGTTTGACCTTTTCATTAAAGTGTCTGAACCAGACCAACTCCCAAGGTTCTTGGCTCTTCCTAGTAAAGAGTTGGGTTTTTTGTTTTTCCACCTGAAAAAGGTGATCTCTCAGAGGGGTGAGGCAGATACATGTGTTTGAAGGTCAATGTCATTTCTCATCTAGTGCTTGCCAGCTGGCAGTCTCCACCTGTAAATCTCTAAATTAACATCATGGTTTTAAAACAATTAAATTTCTGGAACAATATGTGGCTGATTAACGATAGTGGGACTTGGTATGGGAAAGGACTATCTGCTCAATTTTAATTTAAAATGTGTCAAACTACATGACATGGTGTTATATTACAGTGTATCAATGCCAGACAATGACATTACTGTAAATAGTATTAACTGGCTGGCTTAAGGGAAAAACAAGAAAATTTACAGTTGATGTATCAAATCATAGCTCAGATTCCAGCTTCAAATTATACCCTTGTCAGAAAACATGGCTAAATAAGGAGAGTAAAACGCTCATTAGTTTGAGATAAAATGGAAGCGGTACCCTGGATATTTAACAAGTCCCAGTTTGTGTCATACCCTGAAAGCTTCCTATTGACATCTCATAGAAGACTTTCTGTAGTACCTCTGGACCTCTTCAGTGGTTTTCAGGAAGAGGAAAAAAGCCTTTTGGGTCAATCAGAAACCAATTTCCTTGCAACTTTTCAATTCAGTCAAAAAATATCTCCAAGGGGAAGAAATTGTTAACCAGGAACAATGACCTCTCTGTGAAAGTCATACGCAGAACTAAAAGGAGGAGTAGTTCAGCTATTGCTCTGACATTTAGGAACAGGGCCAAGTGTGTTATTTCCATATGATTCAATTACTGGGCTATACATGGAAGCAGGCCTCAGTCTACTGAAGTACAATGTGCTGGGCCTAGGCTTCTATAGGAACTTTTTTTTTTTAAAGTATTCATATTTTTCCAGTCCTCCTTTCCAGCTGTTGAGAGTTAACCCTCCTAAAATTCTCTTCCTGCTAGTAAAGCCCATAAACAAAATGCAAAATCTGACTAGAAAAAATTCAAGCCACTCTTCTGGGAAAAAAACCCAAAGAAAATGGCTTCTGTATTTATCAAGCCAGCCTGTAGAAATGTATTAATAATAGAAGAATATGCATGAATAGATAGCTTTATAGAAGTGTGAAAAAAAATCTTAACTACCTATATGACTCAGACTAATAACTGTCAAGAAAGGAAATACAGAAATAGGAGACACAGCATCTGATGCTGTACAAAAATATAATATGCTATTCAACTTAAATAGGCCATTTATTTAAATAGTATCCTCTAACCAGATGCAAGTGACCTGCAAGTATTTGAACAGACAAAAGATAAAATACAGTCATTGTCATAGGAAGTCAATAATTAAAAACAAGAAGATAAAGTAGAAAGCCACAGTTTAGGCTTTGCTACTGTATATCCCAGCACGGCTTCCAGTCTCCATACTGTAGGTTCCTTCTTACCATTCTGGGCATCCACCAGCAATGGGTGGCTGATGAGCTAAATCTCAGAGGGGCATTGGGAATGCAGGTCTGTTTTCCTGCCTCCCCTTTACTCACTGCTGAACAGTCTAAATAAAGAGTTTCAGAAGAACCACACTGTGCCTGATACTTGGCTTCTTCAGCCTTAAGTAATGTTTGTAGAATTGCCAGAATGCTAGGGGAGAAATAATAGAAAAATACTATATATATATAGTTATTAATTATAATTATTAAGAATAATTATTAACAAACTGATTAATAGTCTTTCTAAGTCCCATGCTCCTAAAGAGGAAAATTATGTATCTTGGATAACTGGAGACTAGATAAATGTAGAGAGTTTGCACTTCCAGCAGAACTCACAGTGATACAAAAAGCATCCTCCAAGTCATCACCTAGATGGGTTAAACTGTTCATCATAGGAAATTCAGATTTGATGTTATCTTTATTTCTCAAGGGGAAAGATTTCTTGCTACTGCAACAGGGCAGCTCCACAGAACACACTCCAGTTACTCAGAGGTTCACAAAAGCAGTGCTTGCTAGACCTCGTGTCCAGGGCGACTGCTGAAGCAGCTTACTAGGGAAAAGGGGAGTAACAGATTATATGTGCTTAATGTGGTAGGTCCCTTTGGCAGAGAGAGCGTGTGGTGCTGTGATCTGGCTGTTGGAAAAGTCTTCTTTTGGATCTTTGAGCATAATCAGCCCACAGCGAGTGAAGCCTGCCTGCGTTGCAGGAGGAAAAGGGCACAGTCCAGCCTGAGCCAATGGGGAGAGTGGGTTAGGGCTGTGTGGGAGGACAAGCTTACTCTGCACAAGGCTGGGGCATCCCTGGCAGGCATTATGCAAAGTTCATCCATCAGTTAAGTGTGGTTACTAACAACAACCTTCATTTTCAACAACCTTGATAATATGTTACCAAAATCCCAGAACATTTAGCCAGAGTTCCTTTTAGAGACAATTGCAGCTGTTAAAATAATTAATTTGCTTTGCCATGATACCAATTTGTTGTTTGTTTTCATGAAGGTTTTAGCTTAGAAGCCTTTATAGATTTCATCTACTATAATCTGAATGTAGAACTGTGACACTCAAGATGATTTTACAAAGGCTGTTCGTGAATTCAGCTGGGAAGGTTTCACTGCACCAAAGCTATGGCTCCGTTTTTCTCTCATTGTGCCACCTCCTTTTCCTGAAATATGGCAAAAAAAATGATTAAACCATGAAAAGCGCTGGTTATTCATTTGCAACAATGACTTTTCTGGGGATTTCCATTGTCTGTCTAGTATCTCAGTATGATAAAATAATCATAGATTCTTGGCCTGAAAAAAAAAATTCCTTAATTTTCTGGTGTATATTTCCATACAAGTGCAAAAGACTGGGTTTTTTTTCATGCTGTCCCTCTGTAAAGGTGAAATTGTAATCATGGATTCCCACATGAAACACAACTATGATCACTTTTAAACTTGAGTAATTCAAGTTAAGGTAAAATTCAGATTCAGTTGTAACTTTCTAGGGAAAGCATCTGGAGATACTATTCATTTGTCCTTTCTCAGAGGAAAAGATTCTCTTGTAAGTCCATCCTTTAAAACACATCTTTACTCTCTGCAGTGGATCTTCTCATGTCTAGCTCGCGGCCATTACTCTTGGACTTTTCACCTCAAACCACCTCAAACAGTTTCTCCCTATTCTTGTTTTGTTGTTATATTTACATTCCACTGATATATCTCCTCTGTGCAGTATCATTTTCTGCTACCCACTTCTTCAAACGTGATGGCCTCAGATCCTTAGCTTGTGTAAATTAGATTAGCTCTCCTCTGGCTAGGAGTAAATCAGTGGGACTGCCACTGATTTACACCAGCTCAGGATGTATCCTGGTGCTTTTAATCATTTTTATAGCACCTCTCCAAGTAATCAATGGCATGTCTGTACTGTACTGAACTGTGGACTGAGTTCCAGCCTGTCGTGAATGCATGGAATGCACCTCACTCAAAAGAGAGAAGCAGCAATATGTTTTATTGAGGTAAAATAATAATTTGGCAGAGTTCAATGAATTTGATGGAATTTAACAAAGTTTAACAGGGGGTTGCCAAGGTTCAGTAAGTTTGATGGCAAGGTTCACTCTATTAATTACTGCATGGAAGAAATATACAAAGGAAAACTGAGTTAGAATCGGGTTATAATGATTCACACAGAGACTGAGATGAAAAGGGTAAGGAAGACCCTCCCATTGAGTCACAAGGTTCAGAGTGGACCCCCTTGCTTTCTGATGGAGCTTAGGTGTGGCTAGGTCCAATCTTAGTCTCAAACTTGGACAACGGTTTATGTCTAATGGAATTATCTATACTAAGTGTATAGTAATTAATATTTAATACCTACATGGATTAGTAATGTTTCATTAGTATTAACTCAGCATGCTATCAGTCACTTACCAATGATCTGTCATTGGTAAAAGGTGTCTCTGCCTTGAGGAGAAACCTTGAGAGGTGTCTCAGCTCAAGGGGAGATCACTGCCATGCAGCCACGCTGCCTAGCAGGGAGAGCTCAAAGAAGGCTCACTTAGGCTCTCATATTTGTGGAATAAAGTGGTTGGCTCATAGTCAAATTACATGTGATGGGAAAGGTATGCATGAGGCTCCTTGCACCCACAACTTTGTTCCTTGATGAATGAGTCTTGCAAAGGCACCTGCTATTCATGTGTCAATCTCATGATCAGTGTTCCAGGCTCATACGCATCGATGTTCACTGTGTCACGTGGTTCCTTTGTTGGTTCTCAGAGAACAGACCAGAACCAGAGGAGTTCTTGGCCTGGCCAAAGCTCAGGCCTTTACCTCCATTGGAGCCTGTACCAAACTACTGCTAGTTTGGTTAAGAGGTCAAGTGCATCTGTCACACAGCCTTAGGAGAAATTCTAGTCTTGGTTATGTTGATTGAATGTTATTTAAAGTGAGAGTCCCACGTGCGTACCTAGGGGCACAACTTGGACTTTTCTCACCTCGATACAGAAGAGTAATCGTCCTTCTAAATAGAAAGATATATCTGTGTGTCCTTTTTAGTTGTTGGCTCTCAGGAGTGTTTGTTACTATTGTCTTAGAATCCACTTAGCCAAAGAAGAGAATTATTAAAACTTAGATAAATAAAATGAAAGATGGATTCACAAAGGGAAGAAAGGTAAGAGTTAACTGGGTTTTAATTGCTGCCAGATTGCATCTAGTTTTCAAATGCTTTCTGGGGGAGGATACTCAGATTTCCCATCTCCAGCTGGGTTTGGGTTTCCAAATCTCTGTCAAACTAAGCCTGTTTCCTTGGTAACTATCTCACAATCCCACCTATGTATAAGGACAATTACTTCTTTCTCCTGAGCAGTGATGGTGGAGCCAAAAGAGAAGGAATCAGGTGAGTCTACTGCACAAGAACCCTCCGTACAAATTCCAAGTGATTGGGTCTCTGTGGCTTGTGTAAGGATTACATGAATTAGGTAAGGACAGGGAAAAGGCACTGCATACAGCATGCTCTCCTCCATACTTGATATTTTTGCTCCATCTTGGTGCAGTTTTACATATTAACAGTTGCAAAGACAAATGAAAAATGTGTCTTAGATATGTGGATGCTCAGGAAGTTTGGGGTTTTTTTTGTCTTCTTGAGACATTTTCCTTTCCCCTGTGATTGCACTTGACTAATCCCTAAATCTATACCTAGAGTCAGTTGTTGGTTTGAGATTAGTGGCCAAGTCCAAGATCATTGGAAAGTGTGACTATGAGACCAAAATTATAATTTAGAACTAATATTCTGTCATTGTTTTCTTCTTCATTGTGCTAAAAAATAAGGATTCATCAAGGTTTTGAGAGTAATCCCTCAAGTTTTTTCCATATTTTTGCTTTAGATTTTAGACAAATTTGAGGCCACTGCAATCTGTCCATCTCAGTAGAAATTATCATTTTGTTTCTTCTGTGCTGTGACAAATTTAGAATTTTGCTGTGAAGACCTCCTTTATCTCTACTGTTAAAGTTCTGCTTTAATGGATGTGTTTGTCATATATGGTGATATATATGATACATACTGAGTCTCAGTGAATGGCTTTTTAATCAGTCTGATGATTTAATCCCCTTATACAGCCTCCTTCCTTAGTTTACATTACATAAAGGAGCTGACACTTCAATTACAATTTTTATAAAATACTAATAGACTGTTCAAACATGAGGAAGGCTAAGAACTAATTCTCTCCTTCCTTGTCGCAATTATTCATCTTTCAACAAAATGGTTTGCTTATTTACTGAATTGATTTTCTATTACTTTTTTTTAATATAAGACCACAGGTAACTATTTGTGATACTGTTACAGATACTACATCTGTAGAAGGCCAACAGCATCCTGGCTTGTATCAGGAATAGCGTGGCCAGCAGGAGCAGGGGGGTGATTGTCCCCCTGTACTCGGCGCTGGTGAGGCTGCACCTGGAATAGTGTGTCCAGTTTTGGGCCCCTCAATACAAGAAAGACATTGAGGTGCTGGAGAGTGTTCAGAGAAGGGCAGCGAAACTGGTGAAGGGTCTGGAGCACAGGTCTTATGAGGAGCAGCTGAGGGAACTGGGATTGTTTAGTCTGGAGAAGAGGAGGCTGAGGGGTGACCTTATTGCTCTCTACAACTACCTGAAAGGAGGTTGTAGTGAGGTGGGTGTTGGTCTCTTCTCCCAAGTAGTTAGATATAGGACAAGAGGAAATGGGCTCAAGCTGTGCCAGGGGAAGTTTAGGTTGGACATTAGGAAAAATTTCTTCATGGAAAGGGTAGTCAAGCATTGGAACAGGCTGCTCAGAGAGGTGGTGGAGTCACCATCCCTGGAAGCATTCAAAAAATGGGTAGACGTGGCACTCTAGGACATGGTTTAGTCTAGTCTACCCTTGATTGGTTTAGTGTGGACTTGGTAGTGTGGGTTAATGGTTGGACTAGATGATCTTAAAGGTCTTTTCCAACCTAAACGATTCTATGATTCTATGATCAATTACTACTTCTAATTGCTTCATCCACCTGTTAGTCCATCTGTTTTCATATATCTTTCTTCAGTTGTTCTCTAGTTGATGGACATTTTTCATACAGAGGTAAGATAGAAAGTGTGCTTCTACTCATACGTCTCCCAAGTGGATTGTCATTTCCTGTAGTTTTTAGACTATTTATAAGAGCTTGAGTCAAGGCCAATGTACTGATGATGGAGTCGTCAGCATTTTCTGACGTGCTCTATGGGAGGCTCAGTTTAGTCTCTACTGTGGAGAAACACTGTCAGCTACACATAAACCTAATGAGACAGTTGTTAACGAGGTTGGGCATTGGAGGTTGGATCTTCAAAGGTCAGCCTTAAAACTTGCAACTCCTTTTTTCTAAGGTGATCTAAGTGTTATATCGATAGACTGAGACAACGTATAATCCAAAGAACCATACAGAGACTAAACAGGAGACTAATCATACCTCTGGTAAGCACATAATGTTTACTTTGACTTTTATAAAGAGGTAATTTGCAAGACTGAAGATAATCCCACTATACTTTATAATTTAAATGTCACTCAGAGTGTATGCTGACATGCAACTGATTAACAGCAAACTTTGGTGGCAAATTAATTAGTATTTAATCCAGAGGCTCTATTAAGATGTGATGTGATAAAAATACCTTTTTTTTTTCTAGTAGTCATTCAATTAAAATGCACAAATGATCTCGACCATCTTCTGAGTTTCGCATATTTTATTTAAAAGCCTAATAACCATGTCTCGCTTATATGAAAGTTGGCACATATACAAGAAACTCCCAAGATACAGCTTGGATTAATGTGAAGTGCTTATGATAAAAGAGCAATTGTACATTTTTTAAAGAAAAACTAATGCCAATAAATATGGCATGGTGAGTCTCTTGATTTTAGCATCTTTTGTATACTGTTTATATTCCTTAGTCTTCCCTTATTTTGCTAAGTGCACTGTGTGTAGTTTCTAGACTCTCAATTATCTTTCAACAGCTCTTTGTTTCTTTTCTGAAATCAATGGCTTAAAAGAATGTGACTTTAAAAAAAAGACTTTTGTGCCCCTAGATGGAATTCTATGTAAATAATTTATCTTCTTGCAGCAGTTTTCTGTTCTTTCTTCAACGTCCTTCCATCTACTTCTTTCTTATTGGAGCCCATAATGATATTCTCTTTTTGCAGATAAGAGTTATTCTGCTGCAAGCTCTCTGTTAGAACAGTTGTGCCTTTATGGTGAGAATATTAATGCAGAGTTCTTGTGACAATCGCCACTATTCAACAAGAAAGAGCCCAAAATGTATTTGGTGGAGGAGGGAAGCCATAGGCAGGCTGTAGGCAATAGAGCTGTATCTCTTTTTTTTTTGTGTGTGTGTGTGTCTTTTTTTTTTTTTTTTAATGCAGTGGAACCCCATGTTACTGTTATAATGTCTACAATTATCAGATGTGTATGTGTTTTCTCGCTAGCTAGATTTGAAAACAGTGCGCTCTTCCCTTTCCAGTTTTTATCTAGCAGCATCCTTACAGCCAAGGAAGATGTGGCTTTCAAAATCTCAGGTTTCTGTCATGTTTTCCTGTTCAGGTCCTCACTGATGTATTTCAGAAACCTTTGCTCACTTGTCAGGAACAGTGTCCACAATGAACAATGAATGAAACAGCCTACACATAACTGAAACGAAAAGAAAGTTATCATGATACATCAACCTAGATCAAACCAAGAAAAGACCCACTCGTGGGCTGTACCCAAGTTACAAATCTTTGTAAATTATGCCTTGAAACTAAACAATGGTAGTGGGTTTTTAATACCTGTAAAGCTGTATTGTAAGTGATGGACAACAGAGTGGTTAGTTGTAGTAAGCATGACTCTCCAGCACCTGGAATAGAAATTTCAGTACTGAAACTGAACAGTAGCTCAGGAAGATATTGGCTCATTTTGTCACGTTTTCATAGACGGAGAGGCCTTTCATGTATCATTGTTTCCCACAGCACCTGTTTAGACATGAGTAGACAGTATCAAAATGGAATGGGGGAACTTAAATTACAGAAATTTTGTTTTGTAGTCTCAGACATGTCTGTTGTGTTTGCTGGCATGTTTTATCATTACTTGCCGTTATAATCACTGTAGCTATAATACCCTTCAGAGATCAGGAGCTACTCTGAAATTGGATTTATTTACTCATTTTAACTTTTATAAACTGACTTATTTCTAACACCGTGACATACATCTTTTATCTCTGTAAATCTAATAATTTTCTAAGGCTACACTCTTGGATGGTGTAAATCAAGATGGGTTCAGTTAAGACCAAGTCAGCACACAAGCTGAGAATCTGGTCTACAAATTTTCATAAAAGTACTAAGCAGTGGGCCATGGCCTTGATTTGCAATCATCTCTTAGAAGTGGAAGAAGTTCCCATAGTTACCTTGTTCCACTCAGTATCTGCTTGTCATTTAAATAGCAATTGCTGTGTTGCTCTGCTTAATATTTTAGTTTCTCTCTTTG
Source organism: Pelecanus crispus (assembly GCF_030463565.1). Classification (NCBI taxonomy): domain Eukaryota; kingdom Metazoa; phylum Chordata; class Aves; order Pelecaniformes; family Pelecanidae; genus Pelecanus; species Pelecanus crispus. The sequence continues at coordinate 38,747,439 of NC_134650.1, forward strand.
CAGTATTTCTCAGATACTGCAAACTTTCTTCTGAGCCTTTCTGGCTCACTTTCAGCAATGAAAGTCAGCCTACTGTTGCTAAATGTCAGCAATACAACTACCCACGCTAGGACTCAACACTTCCCCTCCCTCTGTCTGTCTCCTTTTTCCATGTGGCAAATGACAAGTTTTCAGGAAAAGCACAGCAGGTGCTTGCGCTCTTGTGTGTCTCAGTGAGCTTCCAGGACCTCCTAATACTGAATGAAGGTGATATTTCCCCAGAATACCCTCTTCATCCAATTTCCAATATAAACTAAGACAAGGGATTGACATCATCTGACAAAATATTATTCCTGTCAGGCTTTTAACCTTATTGCTCAACATAACGAAGGCAAAACCTTGCCCTGGAGTCAATGAGCATTTTCCACTAAAATGCCTGAGCTCTCTGTGAGGTTTCATTCCCAAATGAGTTGTATGTTTTAGCATATGTATCTAATATGGAATAGTACATCCTCATTCTTAGTAGGAATATCCTCAACCTTTATCTTAAACTCCATCCCCATACCTCTTTTTATGTCCTTCTGCTTTTTCTCTCTCTGCTTGCTGCTTGTGTACAGTCTCTTGAACAGCTTCCAGCTAAAAGCAAAATTGTCAAATGTGAAGTGAATGTCTGCTTTGCCAGAACGAAGCACATCTAGGCTGCGGCTGAAGTGGAGGAAACAACCTCATTGTTGTGGCTTTGTGTTCAGAAGTGGCTGGTTGTTAGGCTGTCACCCCTGCAAGAGGCAGCACCCACCACCGTGCTCAAAGGAGCACGGCAGGGCAGCATCCTTGGGAGTCCCCACACCCTTCTGCAGTGGCTCGGGGCCAGCTTTCCCCTCCTACAGAGAAGGAATGTCATTATTCAGAGGGAAAAATGGTGAAGCTCCCTGTCGCCACACTGCCCCACTTTGTAGCGTAGCTACAGGAGGGACTAACCTGAGACAGCTTTAAATGAAAATGCTTGGGATTCAGTACCATAGTAACTGCAGGACCACTGAGCAAAGCATGGACTGGAAAGCCCATTTGGGATTTGAATGAGACATGCAGCTAGGTTACTGCGTCTCATGATGCTTTTTAATAGATTTCAGCAGTATCTGAACTTGACAGTAAAAGCTAATATGGACAGAGCTGAGCCCTAGCTTTGACTGCAGTATTGTCATTCCATCTACAGCTTGATTTTTAAGAAGCAGCTGTTTTGCAACCTCTGGATGTGATTGAAATAAGAGCTTAACATCCTTAATGTATCAGGTTACCCTGGTGCTTTCTGTAATGTAGCAGTTGGAGGCATAAGGTAATGAAGGATCTGATTATCAAATGTACTAGAAAAATTTAAAGTTGACCTGGACTTTCAGGTGAGCAAAGATAGAACTATAAAGTAGTTCCATTTGCTTTGTCTTTGCTGCACTTACTTACATACTATTTGATGTTGACTATCCCAACAGCATAAATTTGTACTGCAGGAAATCTGCAGGAATACTGCTTGCAAATCTCCTCCTAATTTGATAATTTATCATTTTATTGAGATTTATTGCACTAGGCAGATATTCAGAAATTGTCTAGTCATGTAATCTAGCAATTTTCTGTCATGGGGAGTTCTCAAGATCATTATTTTAGAGGTCTCATCCTTTGACAGAAGAGTGCTGTTTGATTAAACACTTAATGGAGCGATTCCATTCATGAGAAAGAAATGCCTTGATCAGGTATTCAGACTTCAAATTTTATCCCTATTACCATGCATGCAAGTATAAGGCATGCCATTTCTTCAAGTAAGGTTATAGTATTCATCACAGCTTTAGTTTATAAAAGGATTTCCATTGAGTTGATCAGATACCGATCAGACTTTGCTGACAGATTGAGTCAAGTATCTTTTCACTTGCAGATTGATTGGAGAGTAAGATTAATTTAGTGTCTTCCAAATCACTTTGCTACAAATCCTTTTATTTTACCCTTTGTTTGCCCTGAAAAAAACTTGCTGTCTTTTTAATATGAGGCATAATAGAACAGTTAACCTATATTACTTCCTGACAATGTTGCTACAAAGCATATATTAAAATGTGATCAAGAGATATATAGAAGAAAATATGCTTTATTGATAGTAGTCAAGATTAGAGGAAAACCTCTGTTCTGTAATCCTATTTGTGTTTTCACAGTTGCTGTATTAAAGGGAGCTGACCTTTTTTGGCTTTGGATAAGAAAGGGGAGCATCTGCCAAAGGGTGTGTACAAGTGAGCCCTAAAGTTATTCAAATAGTATTACTAGTATAAAATAGATGTGAGAGTGCTACCGTGCATTTTCTTTGAGGCTATGTCTGATACAGATATCTGTTTGACCTGCTACAGACAGAATCATGGCACTAGACTTAGACAGCTGGGTCTTTAACACAAGCAGGAGGCATCTTGTCTTGTGTGAGGTGTTAACACTGGGAATGGAAATAACTTACAATAAAGATTGTACCTTCTAACTGGTGATGTGTTGAACACCAATATTTGGAATAAGTAAATGACTGTATTTTTCCACTGGCTTGAATACCTGAAATGTTTAAGAAGAAGTTTATGCATTTCAGGAGCTTCAATTACCTGAACTGATACAAGCTTCTTTATACCTATTTTTCCTGTAGCAGTGGTAAATATTGTCTTCATTATTCATAGTGAACAAGATTTTCTGGTTTTGAGTATTTTGTTCCAGTATCTGAAATTATTGTTTATGCAAGACAAGGAATAAGGACTTTTTTTTTTTGAGTTTTTTATAGTTTTTGCATGCTAAAATTTTCTAATCTGCTTCTATTGTTTCAGTTCTTTAATTGTTTCTGCTAACACTTATGTCCTGTACAACCTCTATGAGGAACGTAGCTATTTTAAGAATATACATAAAAGCTGGCAATTACATTGTCTTATCAAGTTTTTGCAGCTTATTAAGTTGTTCAGTGGTACTGAAAATGATTAGACTCAATACTGTAGTCTAAAACAGGAACCCGGGCTTTTAAAGCTGTGATATATTGGAACATTCTACCTGTTGAATAGGTTTAAAAAACACTTGCAAGGATAAATACATTCAGGGTGGAATTCAAAATGTGCACAGGTTTTAATAAAAGCAACCGTGCATTAAATAATCCCAGTTGTGGAAGGTGAATGGAAGGCTGGGTAGACCTCCCATTTAGTTTGGGAGGCTCCTAAGCAAAGCTTCTCTGCTTTGTTAAAGAGGAGACAAGTTAACATCTTCAAGATGAGTTAGGAAAGGAAAGGAAAGCGCAGTTCTTGGCTGATAGGCAGCAAGTGGTGTCCTGATTTCCTTCCTGGACAATGGAGCAGCAAGATCCTGTGCCAGGAACGGGAATGGCTGCACTTCTGTCTCAGGGCAGAAGCCAAGACAACTTTAGCAGTCTAGTTACTCCTTCATTCCTCATCTTTTAGCTGATCTAGAGTGGACTTAGCCCAACTGTTTACCACTAAAGGATTTTGTGGGGCCATACCTGTAAGGAGTAAGTGGAAAATCAGAGGAATTAAAATACTTTCACAAACCTATAAAATTTAAAAAGAAGTTCTTTTAATCAAAAAATCCTAAGGCAAGCCCTGGAGGGTTCACCATGAAAATAAATTATTTAGCTTGCAGAAGCGACTCTGACATCAAAATAAGCAGACCTGTACAAGCCATGAAAATATGAAGCAAAGAGAACTCATGCATATTATTAGAACAAAAGGCGCTGCATTATCCATAGTCTTGGCAGTAGTGGGAGAGAGGACAGCTAGTAGGACTGGAGGGACAGATGCATAACTATCAGTTGGCCTTTCAGTTTTATCAGGGCGTGAACAGCTTGGAGCTTTTCATCTGCACAGCTTCTGAGTTCATTATACCTCCTTTTTATTTCTTCTCTCTCTCTTTTTAAAAATTAGATGCGTCATTTCCGCGAGATGAGTTCTGCTGAACAATGCTGAGATTCTGTACAAAAAGGAAAACATTTCTTCAGGGAGGTAGAGTTGTAAGTGTGCAGGATGCTAAGGATCTCAGGTTAATATGCTGGTCCTGACCCACTTAAGTCTTTTGCCTGCAGAGGAAAAACTTTACATTTTGTAATGTTCTGATGGCAAAATTAACTACTCAAGAACTTAAAGGCGTATGTTGGACAGCTGCTGCAAGTCAGCCCAGCATGAGGGTGGAGCAGTCTGTGTATACTCTCTGAGTAGCTATTATGTTGCTAGAGTCCAATGACTATAAAAAAATTGGATGTTGGTTTTAGCTGGAAATTTTCTCTGCCTAAATTAGTCTTCCCAGATGCTACAGAATAATTCGGTGAAGATAAATAATGTACAGAAAGAAGAGATGCTTGTAAAAGAACTTTGCAGTAAATTACTTTCAAATGTGTGTGTATAAGTATATATATATACACATATATGAACTTAACAAAACATTTGCAGGCTCTTTCAGATTTCGGTATTTTTGAGTTTTCTTGGAGAAACCTTCATTATGATTAATTATTGTCAAAGCCTTGATTTGGAGAGATAAATAGATATACAGTTGTATATTTGTACAACATCTGATTTTGCATAGTTTATAAGAACTTATTTCTGAACATCCCTGTTTGAACTTACAAAAACTTGGTCTCGCTCTTCCTTTTAAATAGTCACCAGCTGTGTTATTTTCTTTCATTCATTCAGCTAATTTTTTCCATATTTAAATAGCTTGAGAGCTATGTTAAGGCTTCATTTTGTTCAAAACTCAAATTAAAATTCTGATTTCTGCAGTTCCTGGCATTTCTGACTAGCACTTTAGTGACTAGCTCTGATCTTTTTGCTAAAGAGTTTACGTGACAGTTGCAATTTTAGAGAGAAAATAAAAATAAGCAAACAGCCTTTTCCCACTGACATGGCTGTTTACAAGACAATGTGGTTGTCTTCCTCGTGTTCATGACGTAGTCATGCACTTTTCCTTTGTGGGACATCGAATTTTACTTGGAATATATTTTAAAGAGAAATACTTCTCAGGGATTTTCAGTACAGTGGATACTATGTTTCTACAAATGGAATATGATGACTCTAAACAACTGGTTTTGCTATCCAAGCTGGTTGAGAAAATGCAGGTAGACATATCTGTTTTGAATCCTCTTCATCAAATTTCACTTACTGGTTGCCATCTAGGAACCAGAAAGAAATATGAGGCTTGTAAAGTGTGGGAAAGCAGCTGCCTTTGACAGGCAAAAGGTCCAGTCCAGGTCATTTTCTTTGACTCCAGTAAAATTTGACTAAGACACAGAGAGGCTAGTATGCAACATGGATAAATCTATCTTTGTTCTGAATGCAGTTTAAACTACTGACCCAAGACATTTGCTATAAGGCATTCTGGAGCAGTCCTGGAGATTTCACGACCAGTGTTGTTACTCCTGTCTCTCCCAGATGTCTGTTAAATCAGGATAGATTCTTTACTTGGTTTAGAGAAAATTAAGTGCTAACACAGAGCGCGGGAAGAGAAGATTTATTTAAAGCACTTGTCCCTCTTTGGAAGACAAAGCAGTAGATTTAAGTTAAAACTGCCAATATGGATCACACTGAAGATAAGCAACATAGAAACCAGCACTGTCAGCTGTTGCAGACTTGTCCTTGGGCTTGTCTGAAGAGGTGGGGGAGTGGACAAATGGCTTTAACATCCTTGCCTTGTTTCAGTTTTTCAATTCTATAGATTTCTCCATGAAAGGAACTTACAGACAACCTCAGCCTCAGATTATTTGTCAGAAGGTTATGGTTGTTTTTGTGGAAGGCATCTCTGGAGGGGTTACTTGTAACCCTGATACCACTTTCATCTGTTCAGACCCTTTGCCAACCTTCAGGTCTGTGTGCCGAGGTTCATGCCGAATTGAAGGGCACTCCTGTCCTGGTTTTGGCTGGGATAGAGTTAATTTTCTTCCTAGTAGCAGGCATAGTGCTGTGGTTTGGATTTAGCATGAGAAGACTGTTGATAACACACTGATGGTTTAGTTGTTGCTAAGTACTGTTTATGCTAGTCAAGGACTTTTCAGCTTCCCATGCTCTGCCAGGCGCACAAGAAACTGAGAGGGGGCACAGCCAGGCCAGCTGACCCAAACTGGCCAAAGGGCTATTCCATACCATATGGCATCATGCTCTGTATAGAAACTGGGGGGGCTTGGCCAGGGAGCAGCGATCGCTGCTCGGGAACTGTCTGGGTATTGGTCATTGGATGGTGAGCAATTGCATTGTGCATCACTTGCTTTATATATTATTATTATCATTATTATATTGTTATTGTTATCATTACTATTTTACTTTATTTCAATTATTAAACCGTTCTTATCTCAACTCAGGCGTGTTTCTCGCTCTTACTCCTCCGATTCTCTCCCCCATCCCATCGGGGCAGGGGGAGCGAGCGAGCGGCTGCGTGGTGCTTAGTTGCTGGCTGGGGCTAAACCACTGCTGGAGGGAGCAGGTGACAGGGACTGAGGGAGGATGCCTGGCCTAAGCTGGGTAAGTTGCCTGTGTTTCTGTTTGTGCATACAGGATCTGTAAACCTCTACTTATTCAAAATAATTTGCAGGAGGCAAGTAGTCTTACACAGAAGCAAAGAAAGGTCTATGTTATCAAGCCAACCTTTAGTCCTTCGTATTAGATTTTGACGAGGGAGAAACCCATGGAAGAACTTGAAATGGCTAAAATGACAGTATGAATCTTTAAACCTTTTCAACCATCTCATTTCCAGTTACATACTTACTGCTCGCCTGTCTCTGCCAACCTTCACTTTTCTTAATTCCTTCCTACCTTTTAGCCTGTAGTACCTCCTCTTTTTTTCCATCTGCCAGTTGCTCAGCTCTTGCCCTTCCCCAGTCTATCCTGTCATTCAGTTCTTTTCGCCTTCAGCATTCCCTTTTTCTTTCCTGCAGAAATGCCCTGGGAATAGATATTCATGGCAGCGTGGCCACAGTGATTTGGGAAGGCCTTTTTATAGGTGAAATATGAATCCATCAACATCCCTGCAAAACCTTTTTCAAGTTACTCTGAGGTATGTCTCGTGACCAATTTATGTGTAAGCTATGCTACCAGATGCAGTACAGATCCCATAGGATGATGGTTTATCATTGGCCTTTGCTATGGTTCCTGATGTTGTCTTCAAAGAATAAATGATGCTGTCAGTTACTAACTGCTTGTCATACTGTTAGAAAGGATGCTACCCCAGACACAGTTTAGGTTCCTTACCTTCTTTCAAACCTGGATGATTGAGGCAGACTGGCTGCCTGTTTGTTCTGTCTAGGTATTGGCCATGACTGTTCTCCTCAATCTGTATAATGCATGAAGGCAGTATGATGCATGTTAAAAAATAATAGAAGCTTAAATTTCAGTACATAAAACACTTCTGAGATGATCTCCGAAGAAGGAGGGAGTAAAGACAGAACAAGAGGAGAATGTGTAGCAATATGATGATGAAACGGTATTATAAGCAGGTTAAGAAACTTGTTTCTCAATTCTTATGCCTTTTACTATTGAAATTGTCTCAAAAAAGGGCATATATAACATAGCCAATTGATTCTATTGTATGAAGTAATGCTGTCAGCCAAGCTGATCTGATTGATCACAGGTCTTACAAGCAATGACATTTGTTTTAATTAATAGAAGGCAGAAGCAACAGTGTCTGTGTCACATCTGTGTGTTTTATGATTTCATTTAAAGTTTTTATATGTCACTGCTCTTTTTATGATGTGCTTTTACTAGTAAGAGAGGGATTAAAGGAGAGAAGAGAAACTGTTTTGCCTCTGCCTTTTGACTCTCATCAGGCTTGATTGGCCCCTGAATCACACGGAGCAGACAATTCTTAGTACTGTATGCATTTTAATACCTCAACATTTTATTCCAAATTCTTCCTGCCTGGATTATTATTTTTTTGATGAGAAGTGTTATCTGCATAAGCACTCTAGTGACTTGCCCTGGATCACAATGATTGCTGGCAACACAAGACTTGCTCTAACACATCAAAACTAATATGAGACTTGGCTTAGCAATAGTGGGGAGTAAGTTCTAAGTATTAAAAGTACCAAGCTCTTGCCTATCCAGGAGATAGCATAACAGCTTGCTTTTTTCATAACACCAAAGGAAATTCTCTGGATCTTAAATTGGATATTCATTTAGATTGTAGGGAGGTAGTTAAATTGGGCCAGCTGAAAAAAAAAATGCACCCAGTTGTTTGTCCCTAAATGCTTTTTCTTCTGGAAACTCTTCCTGAATTATTTTATATTTGGACTTCTGTCCTAGTATAAGAAGTAAAAGAACATTTGTATGTGGGATTTCCCCCCCCACCACTGTAGAAAAGAATATCCATTTTCCAGGCACCTCTGATAAAAACTATAATTTAATCTGCAGTTTTGATAGCACCAGAAGGAAAGATTGGAACAAATATGATCATACTATCTCCATTTCTTTGCTGTGATCCATCAGTTCATTATATCAAGGTCAAAGCTAAAAATTTTAAACTCTTTTTATTTTACAAAATGGAAAATGTCAGAAAATGTCAGGATTAGGAACAGTGTTGACAGAATCAATGCTACAAAGCATCACTTATGAGAGCAGCAGAACATATAAATGCTGTGAAGTTCTTGGCTTTTAAGGGAGGAACATGTTCCACCCCAACAGAGCAATATGCACTTATATTAATACCCTTACTAGGCAAGGTTTTATGGCAGCTTAGTTTGCTACCAACATATAAATCCCTGTGATTTAGATTTGTTTTGACTTCTTCCTTTCTCCAGTACATTCCTCCTTTCCTGTGTTAGTAGTTAGAGATCAATTTAAGCAACCTTCTGCCCTTTGAACTTACTTTCTTTCAAAACTCAAGACAGTCTAAAAGGCTTTTCCTCAGAATGCAGTAGTACTATAAATGATAGCCACCCTTTGCCCATGTGTCCTTTCACCTTGGAGTGCTGCTGCAATAAAAAGAAAGAAGTTATAAGTTTTGTGGATGATGTTTTGCCTTGCCTTATTTTGTGTTTTCAGCTCCTTAATTGAATTTTTAAAAAGTTTTCTATGTATTTTTTTTGAAAAGCAATGAACTGAGTTCAGTACAATCTACAGTAAACAAAAAAGCAAATAGTAGAGTGACTGTTCCTTTCATTCCATTAAGTACTAAAGCACATACTTAATTTTATTTGGAATTACAGTGGGACCTTAGCAAATTTTTAAATATCTTTCTCAATCAGTTAACTAAGTTAATAAATTGAAAACAAAGAAGACAGAGGCAGACCAGAATTTTAAACAGCAGACATCATCCCTTGCCAGTCCCTCTACCACAAAACCTGCAAAACAAACACATAGTAAAGCAGATGTCTGAATTCTGAACAAAATATTTTTAAACATAACTGTCTGGCTCAAAACTAGGAAGGTGGCATTGATCCCAGGAGAATTTTTTTTGTAGTGATGTTTTTTTTCCCCTTAAAATTTCATCCTGGTTTAATCATAATTGGTGTGCTGAAACTCAACTATTCATTCAACTTCCTCACAGCCATAATGTATGACTTTGTCTTCAAATAGTTAGTGGGTTCAGCATTTCTTAGGCTCTGTTTTTTCAAGCTGAGGCTTTTGTTTAGAAAAAGTACCTTCAGAAATACTTGTTAAATTTTTTTAGGCAAGTAACACTGTGACAGTTGAGTTAAAAACTCTGTTGCCTAAAGCCTCTCTCATAGACTTAGATATTGATCTAATTCAAATTTCCACTTAGTGATTACAGTGGTCAAATTTGAATCTTACTTTTATGTTCTGAATAATATGAATTCGTAACTTCACGTCTTTGCTTTGGATGCCGGTACTGCTTCACACACACACTAGCTAACCTAGTCCGTATATTTCTTAAATCTGGTGTTGCATTGTGGGACAGCGGTGGGAAGCTTAAGTAGTTATAGACTCAAAATGTAATTTAAGATATAATGTCAGGAATGGCACTAGTCATGTGGGCTTTGTGAGAAGTACATTATGGGAGCTGTGTGCTGCATCCCCAGCTTGGGAATTACCCTTTAGTCTGAATGGAATTTGGTCCATAGCCATTAATACAATACAGGGAAATAAGGATAAAAGGAGAGGCTGCTTTTGCTGACATGAAAGCACCTCTGTCCATATTTCCTTTTTTATATGAGCTGCTGCTTCTGCTGCTGCTGCCAAGCTCATAACTTCAAAGTGCTTTCTGTCCTTGTAAGCCATAATTCTGTGTCTTGGTCTCCATTTCCTACGTTCCTAGTTGCTCCTTTGCTACTGTTGTTTATTTTGTTCTTATATCTGCCTATATCTTTTTGTTTTGCCTCAAGCAGATTTTTATTCTTAGTGAGTTTGTAATCTCTCTTTGTAGATTTATATCTGGCCTGTTTTTTATGGTTTTATTAAGATTTTTTTATTAAGACTGTTTTGCTTCACAAGATACCGAGTTCATTCCCTAAGAAATTTTTCTGCACATACGAAAGATTTTCCAATTCCATGTTAGTATTTTAATTCTTGTTTATTCAGCTTGTTATTTTATTTCATTTCCTTACATTCCCACTTCAATATACCTCTATCTCTTTAAGAATTCATTCAGGAGGTGGGTTTGTACAAGATATCACAGCTTTAATCCATGGACTCTTGCTTAGGTATTTTCCTCTTTCTACTGAAGACACTAATCTTCCTTTACAATAAAGCAACTTAATAAGCTGCAGAAAATTGATAAGGCAATTTAATTGCCAGGGCTTATGTATTTTCTTAGTATAACTAAAATCCCACCAAAGGTGGTATACAAGTGTACCAGAAGCTCTCAACTAAAGAACCAAAATAATGGGAGCAGATTAGCAAATACAGTGTAAAAAAAAAAAAAAAAAAAAGACAAGACATCTTTACAAAGTTTCTTTTATTTATTCAACTTCTATAAGTATCACAGAGAGTGATAACTTGGTTTATAAATTGAAGGAATAAAGTGAATGTGCCAACATGAAAAAATATAAACAATTATTTTGTCAGTCATTGTTTGAATTATTCATTTGAAATACCTTTTAAGAGTTTTTCATTGCATCTGTAAGGCAAAGAAACACATTTATAAGAGTAAAATGTAGTAAATAATTATTGAGGTATGCATCAAAGAACTCTTTTGATTATTTTAGAATAAATATTCTAAACTGCCACGTCTGATTTTATTGTCAAGTGTTGGAATATTTGATGTTTTCTGTAAGGTTTCAAACCTGAGGCAAACAAATTTATTAAAAAGACCAACTTTTATCTTTCAAAGGAAGTGTATAGCTGTTGCAACTGACTCAGAAAAATATAAACATAACTAACAAGTTGACAAATAACAAGGTAATAAAAAATGCATTTTAATTAATGGGAATGAATTCCAAAATTTGAAAAAGTCATGTTTGTAACTCCACATCCTCTACTACTTGCCAGATAGGATATTATTTTCAGCTCACGCTGATTTATATACAGCTTCATATTACCAGATATTTAGGATGTTTATGAAAAACTGTTAACTACAAATACACAGATCATATTCTTTCTCCATAAAAGCACATACTCATTCACCAAAGTAATTCTCAAGGTCTGTATGGGGAAAAAAGAAATGCAGCTTCTGTTCAGGGCCATGGAAAGTTAGTTTTCACTAGTTGAACTTGGATAAAAGTTAATTAAGGCTAGCTCTATAATCAGCCAATCAAATTACATATCAACAATACTACTTTATTAATAATAATAAAAAAACCTACTAGGGAAACACTTGGAAAATAAAAGTAGTAAACCAGAAGAATGTATAAGGAAATATACAGGGTGCATAGTGGAAAAATCAAATACATAAATTATTATAATATTAAAAGCTCTATAGTTTTTAAAAACTTTAATATTCATCTAATAATGGCACTTTAAGAGGAATGTGCCATAGAAATATCCAGTCCATTCTAAATTTTCAGAAATAGGAAAAGTTTCAAAACCAAGATGGGGTTGAATTTGAGTCATTTTTGGAGAAAGGAGTGAGAGAAGCAGCATTAAACATTCAATGGGAAGTACAGATAAGAAAAAATAATAGCTATTTCAAGTTGTCTCTTGGTGCAAAATTAAGTCTTATAATGAAATATTCAGAGCACATTCAATAGCTGTAACTCAGATCAGACACAGTCCCAGGTCTCTCAATCCCTTTGCTGTTAACAATTAACAGGGTCAGGATCAAGAGACCCAATTAATAAAGAATAACTCTCAAAAAGAAAAAAGATTCTTGCCATTGACTTCAGTGGGATGAACATTTACTAACTAGTTCAATAGATACCAGTACAGGCAATATAAAATATTTGAAAACCATCATAGAAATATTGTGTAAGTATTAAAATGGATAAAATAGAAAATTATCACTGATTCCCAGGTTTTGACTTGTATCTTTAATCCTTTCAGTTCAAAGTCATGATTATTTGCACATTTGTTACTAAAAGAGAACTCGGTATTCTTTTTTTAAATGTAGTGAAGTTGCTGAATTGAATTTTTTCACTTTCAATTATACAGTTTTGGATATAAAATGCTTGAAGGTATGCTGTTAATCTGTTACAGTCAAAATAATACAAAATTGGAACTGAATGTCTTTTTTTTATCTGTCTGCATCTAGCTATCAAACAAATCTTTCTGTTAATTGTTAAATCATAATGACTTCAAAAGACATTTCTCCAGTCAGTGTTGAAACTCTGATAACTTAATCTCCATTGGGCACTGTGACTGCATTGAACTGCCTTGTCATTAGTCTTGTCAGCTCTGTACCTACTTTTATTCCCATAAGTTAATGAAAGACTTTTACATTTTTTGAGAAAGTAACCTTTTTAAAAGTAGTTTTACAGGTAAGGTTTTAGAAAACACAGTTGTTTTGTAATAATAATGATTTTTCGCTCTTAGTTCCTTAGTTTTAGGAGTCATTTCCTGGTAATGGTCCTTTGATATAATACACAGACATCATTCCCTTAGTCTATGGGCCACCCTATTTAAATGTCTTTAAAATGTCCACAAAAAGTCCACTGAGTTCATTTAGTCCATGAGTTTGGGCTCCATCTGTTACGGTGTTCACTCAGGATGGGAGAGGTGGTATGTTGTGTGGAGTTACTGGGCACCAAAGCCAGTTCAGGTCGGGTCACTGCTGCGCTTGCACTGCTTCTTGTAAGGCTTGTCCTCTATTGTTTTGGGTGGTTCCTGCTCTAGTAGTTCCCATAACATGCAACTCAGATCCTGGGTTACACCAACTTAAAGGTATTTCCATTACAATCTTCACCCCTGCTCCCTTTGGACCAGACCATTAGGTTTAACATTGCAATGAATTCCTTTCCTTGCCCCTGCTCCCCCTTGGACTTATCCACAGACTGCAGTCCCTTAGGGAGTACCTGCCCCAGATGGAGCCTTATCTACGGCCACACACTTTGAGGTGCTCCAGCATGACCTCATGGACAGTCAGGGATGCTTCAAGATGTGCCTTCTCCAGCGTGGACTTGTCCTTGGGCCACAATCCCTTCAGAGGTATACCTGCTGCAGACAGACATAACCACAGCCGCAGACACTGTGAGATGTACCTGCTCTGCTGTGGACTTATCCATGGCCACAGATGCTTCGCGGTGTCCTGCTCCTGTGTGGACTCATCCACAGGTCACTGTCCCTTCGACTCGAGCTCACGCTGGAGTTCCAACCTGTCCAGCACAGCAGCACTGGAACAGCAGCAGTGGCCTGACCATCTGCCAGCCCAGGCACATGGCCATTGCTGTTGCCAAAATGCTCCCAGGCACAGCAGAGTAAGATGATAAACAGTGTAGCAGTACAGCAAACAGTGCAGCAGTACAGCAAGCGGCAAAAGCAAAAAGCAGCCACTAATGAGCACTAGACTCTAATATACAGTAAGGCAAGCAAGGCCCATGGCAAGCACAGGAGCCTGTCAATTAATAGCTAAACAGCAATAACAAAGATAAATTCGATCTAGCACATTCCAGTTAAACCTGTTGTTATCTTGAACCCTTCGAGCCCCACATTGGGTGCCAAAAAGGACTGCCGTGGTTTAACCCCAGCCAGTGACTAAGCCTGAAACTAACTCACTCCCCCCCTGGTGGGATGGGAGAGAGAATCGGAAGAGTAAAAGTGAGAAAACTCATGGGATGAGATAAAGACAGTTGAATAGGTAAAGCAAAAGCCATGCATGCAAGCAAAGCAAAACAAGGAATTCATTCACCCCTTCCCATCAGCAGGCAGGTGTTCAGCCATCTCCAGGAAAGCAGGGCTCCATCATGCGTAACGGTGACTTGGGAAGACAAAAATGCCATCACTCTGAACACCGCCCCCCCTTCCTTCTTCCCCTAGCTTTCTATGCTGAGCATGCCGTCATATGGAATGGAATGTCCCTTGGGTCAGGTGGGGTCAGCTGTCCCAGCTGTGTCCCCTCCCAGCTCCTTGTGCACCCCCAGCCTGCTCGCTGGTGGGGTGGGGTGAAAAGCAGGAAAGGCCTTGACTCTGTGTAAGCACTGCTCAGCAATGATGAAAACACCCCTGTATTATCAACGCTGTTTCCAGCACAAATCCAAACCATACCCTCTTACTAGCTACTGTGAAGAAAATTAACTCTATCTCAGCCAAAACCAGCACACTGAGTAAACTGGCTTCCTGTGGCTGTGCCACTGGTGCAGGAGGCCAAGTAAGGGAGGTAGGATTTTGCTTTCTGAAACAAAGCAGCTAGAGGAAGAGCGAACAGTGGCAAGACCCAGTATCCATTCAGCATCTGGGCTGGCTGTGTTCACATGCACAATCAGTGCTGCCGCTGTCAGTTGTTCTGAGGAATCATATTTTAAAGGGAGTGAGAGCACGGGCCAACACAACACCAACAGCAATGTGCGTGGAGAAGCCCATGAGCATTTTCTTGGAACCAGCTGATCAGTGCCTACGCTGAGTCCCATCAGCTTAGTTCAGTTTGAAGGATCATAACATAGCGTCATACTGAGCAAACGGTAGGCTGATAGCTCTTACATTATGTATCGGCAGCAAGCATTAATTTCCCATTATTTGCTGATATTAATTAAATTTGTTACAACTTTATAGTAGAAGTACAGATATTTAGAGGCAAAAGTGAGAAAGACGGTTCATATGGCTTACAGCTCCAGAACAAAGGAGAGGAAGGCAGTGGTGTTTTACAGTAGGTGACACAGGGAGAATAGACAGATGTGTGAGGTTATAATTAAATAGGCACTGTAGGGCACTGTGGAAAAGATCTAATGACAGTATGTTAAAGAGATCATATTTAGCTACAATTCAATATATTTGATAATGAGAACAAATACTTCATGAGCCTGCTATGATGCAATATTCTCCAAGATTTGCCTCCTACATTGCCATACAGATATAGACAGGGTATATTTGTTTCATGGGAGACTTCAATAAAATTTTCCAAGACCACTTGCCTTAAAATTTAGCTAGGGTTGCCTGAGTTCATTTGGCTAAAGCCCTTTTAAAGCATGTATTATAAAGTGTGTTGATTTTTCTTCCCTGAGATATTATTTAAAAAAGGAAAAGTGACTGTGTTTTCCTACAGTATATTGGAAAACAAAGGGATTCTGTCATTTGGAGTATATCAGTCTCTTGTCTACATGAAGTGTATTAGAGATCATAGCAAAGTGAACACTTAAAAGATCATCAGCTTGACACTGTCAAGAAAATTATTTTAAATTTTTGCTTGAACTTGTCCCTGCACGGGTCTCTTTCTGCCTGTGCCTCTCTTTTTATTTGTGAAACCTACAGCTGTGGTGCTTCTCTTGTGTTGAAAACCATAAAAATGCAACAACAAAGGAAAAAAGCAAATCAAAAACATTGAAAGAGAGTACAAAATAGCTGCTATTCTGTTCCCTGGGCTCTCTGCTTAAGAGCTCTATTCACTTAAAACATTTTCCAGCTTCTGAAACACTTGATTAAAGTCAATTGGGAAAAAGATAAGCTCTTAAAAGTGCTAATTTGTGACTCAAAAAACTTGAATAAGTCTAAATATGAAATTCTCTGTTGCTCTGTATTCATGATTATGGGGCTTGTTTGGAGAACATTTTAACATTTCTTTGCACACTCTCTGTGCCTACCTCTGCTTTGTGTTCTGTATTTTTTAAGGCATTCATTAGTACAGTGTTGCTGTTCAGCTATAAGCTCCCCCAACCTCCTTTCAGTCTCTTGAGGTTTTAGAAAATCTCCTTCTGATCAGAAGCCAGGTGTTTCTTTTCCTTTGTCTTTCTCTGGTCATACCAGTCCATATGGAGTCCTTGCTTGACCTCATGTACTAGACTAACAGTTGAACTGATATTTTTGTTTAATTAATATCCTCTCATTCTTACGCTGTGGTCATATGGATGAAATTTAGGAATAGAACCAGAACAAGTTGGACTGTGATGGATGTGTGCAAACAAGCAAGCTCTGCATTGAGAAGGTAAGAAAAGAGGAGGCCAAGCACTAGAAGATAACTATTTGAAGCTGTGACAGATCTAACTGCATCTCCCAGAAGCATGTGTGCTACCACTGGAGCAGAGTGAAATAATTTTTAGGGAATATACCCAGTGTTCATAGCTTTTTCCAAATTAAGATAGCTTATCTTTCAGTGTCTTAACCACTTCACATGTCAAACCTAATTTATTTTTCATACTGAAGGTATCCTCTACATACTCTCTTCTTTCCTTCTTTGAAGGTTATTAAACATCTTCTAATCTAGTAATTCCTAACTCTTCTCTCTTTTTGCAAGAACAAAATTATCACTGCATATCTTATAAATAACCCTATGCCTTGTCTATCACACCTCCCTTCTCCAGTCAACCCCTTTTTCTTGTGGCATATTTGTGAGAATCCTGATATTAACAGCAGTTATGTATTTGCCTTAAGAAGAGAATTCACTCCTTCAACAGACAGTTTCTAGTCTGCCCTTGGGCTGCTAATATAATCCTGTTGTATAACACATAGACGCTTACATACAGCCTAGAAGGTGAATGGCAGCAGGCTTTTGAGCACTTGAAAGCCTTTTCAAAATCTTGAAAATTAATACGTTGGGGGCCTTAGACCCTATCTTCCATCCATAAGCATATCATGCAAGCATTATATGAAATCAAGAGCTGTTTCTGAAATTATTCCTATGTTATGCTGGTCTTGAAAAGGGTTATGTTTTTTTCCCTCATGCAATTGTAATTTCAAGTGTCAAATCTGTTCCTTCAGTGTTGGTGATGGTTTCAGAAGTGCCATAAGACTTTTGACATTTTAATTCTTGGCAAAGCATTGGTGTGCCACTAATGCAGATGTGTTGACACTCGAGACTGTCAGCTGCATGGATTAAAACTCTTCCAGAGTCCTGGGATTTCCTAACAAACTGATGCACACAATACAAATGGCAACTCTACATTGCCAGGTTAAAGTAAGTAGCTGCTGGACTTTCAGTATTTTGTATCTATTGTTATATATAGATATATAAAATAAATAAAAATCATGTATGAAGTTACATATGAATTCACTCATGAACAAAAGAGCTTAGCTGTATAAAGCACAGGCATTTCCAAAGATGCTTAAAGGAACTGAAATAGCTGATAAAAGCTGTTAATAAATGAATCCTCCACACCAGTGCCAAATAAGAAATACTTACATGATACAGGCACAAATAAAAATATAACTTTGCATGACATTAAATTTATATTCATAACAAATTAATTCCAAAGGTTATGTGTTTACGATAGGATTTCTGTTTGGTTTTAATAGTGCCTATTTAGGTTCCTGTTCTGCCCTGTTCTGTAATATTTTTATTGATAAAATACAGGACACAGGAAAGAATCAATTACTTGAGGGTGTTATTGGACAAAGGAGGATGCTGAATGACATCATTTTTAGTAAAAGACACTAATGGGGCAGTATGGAATATAAAAAAAAAAAGTATTGAGGAGCAATCAGTATTTCAGAGGATTAGGTCCCTCTGGTAATCTGATTAAGAGGTTGAAAGCCTTTTCAGAAATATGCGGTTTCTTTAGACTGAGAAATCAGGGTAGCTAACTTTCCTCATTTCTATTCCCATGACTGTACTACACTGTTCAAAGGACTGACCTTTGTAGAAAATCAGCCCATTAATTGTGTTATGATAGCTAGAAGAGGGGAGTAATTACTTAACACCTTAAAATAATGAGGAAAGCAAGCATCTCAAAATAAATTTTAAAAGTCTATATGACCTCCATCCACTGAGAGGTAGCACAGAACTAGGAAATGAAAGCACACACTAATGGGCTACCACAGCTTAAAGAACACCAAGAAACTGCTGTGGAAGAACAGAAAGGAACAGAACAGAGAGACTTCTGTAAGCAAGAATAGAGGTCAAAAAGCGTAACAGCAACAAAGGAATAGATTAATGATCAGAACAACAGTAATAAGAAGTTACGTATATGAAATGATCAGAAATGTTATGTAGTGTAGTTGTAGCCAAATACTTGCATGTTTCTTTTTGTGCTTTAAAAATAAAAAGTTAAACTCTATTGAACATATTCTGATATTGCGCATTGGTTTCTCTTGTCTCAGTAAAGACTCTGAGCATATTGGCATGATCATTAATAAAGTGGTGATGTAAAATATGTTACAGATTAAAAGGCCCAATTTGGCAAAGGACCAAGAATGCTCAGGTAGACAGACGTTCGTCCCTTCTAACTGCACAGGTTAGGAGCCTAATCATCCTCCACTCACTGTATAGTCAATAAAGAGACAGCCATCTCCAGAAGGTAATTCAGGCCTCTCTAGAGAGTGATTTGTTTTATCATAGATCTGAATCAACCTCTGAAGTTTTCTACATCTCTTAACTTACTGTATATGGAGTGTAAGGTCACTAAGCTATTAACTTTGGGCTTCAGCTCTGTTTGGGCAAATACAAGGCCTAGGAAGTTACAAAGCCTGATAAATTATAGCACAGGCAAATATGATTTAGTTCAAATGTGTAGTCTGTAGATTGCAATGCTGTGTAAGGTCACCTCATTAATTCTAGTGATGGACTAAGTTCTGAATACCTTGCATTGTATAATAATTTGTTTCATGGCAAAAATAATTGTCCTGTAAATGCCCAGAGTTGTTATTCTTTTATGAAGAAATCCCACTTAAATGCATGTGCTGCAATTTTGTGGGCTGGGTAAGGCACGTTCTGCAGTGAAAGTGGCTTATTTAGGTAAATGCACTGGATTTGCAGGTTCCTCTGCCAAGTGGTGCCACTCAAAGTGTTGATGGATGAGAGGCCTGACAGAGGTTACAACTGAAAGGAGCACCATACCATTGAGATGCGGCTTCTGATGATGCGAAAGATATTCTGCCAGTCCCACAAAATCACTATTCCGGGGCGGATTTGCCTCCTTTTGCAAAGTATAAAGTCACGACTCCTCTCTGGCCCACCCATCTTTTCTGCAGGTATGAATGGGGAATTGAGCTCAGTGGGAGCATCTGTATGAATGTTAATGATTCACATTAACTGGGGAACTTATTAAAATTTACTAATATATTTTGTTTGTTTATTTAAAGATGGATTGAACTTCAAATGATTTGGAAAAAGTAGTACTGAGTCAATACAAGCAGGAAATACGCCATAGAATTTTCTTATTTTTACCTGTCACTTAAATGTGTATCAGCCAGTAATACTCTAAGCAACATGAACCTCTGTCATTAGTACTGTCTTGTGCTTTCAGCCCCAGGAAAATATTGTGCATGGTACAAAATACAATGTTTTAGTATGTATTTACAATTCTTATGGTAGCATGTTAGGGGAATTTTTAAGTAATCAAGATCCTGTCAAATGTCTGATGTTGGATGAGGCACTCAACATGTATGTATGCCTGAGTCTGTCCTATCTGGAGTTTCCTAAAATCTGACAGTTTCTTTTTCCCATACGATGCATTGCAATAATAAACTTAAAACCAAGTAGAATAGTGAAGTACAAAACCTCCCTATTGTGTCTTTCCAGTATGATACAATACTTCTACTACAAAAAATGCTAGGGAAATGTGGTTTCCTATTCCTCATCTTCCAGTGTTTTTTGACAACTGTCATATGTCAGCTGTGTTCAAGAACTGTAATTGTAATATTTACTACCTCTAGTGAATAAAGAGTATGTGGAAAAGATGAATGTAATAATGGTAAGGGCATAACAATGTAGTAGCAAAGTAAATTAATTTTTGTCATTCAGACCTAACAGAAAGAATTTTGAGAAGGCACCTTTCTTTTCATGTTAAAAGAAAAATTTTAAAAAAAGAAGTGCTTTTAGAAACTGAGATAGCGAAGTGAATGAACTTAGGAAGAACAACTGAGAATGTAGGTATCACTGATCCTTGTCCCAGATGTACTTTTAAATTTGGGCAAAATTCATGAGAATGAAACACTTTGATTTTATTAGTTCCCCCTTCATTTTGATAGTGGATTATAGATATAATGGATTGTGTCATCTTAATGGTACAATTCTGTGTCTTATGAAAGAGGAGCTAGCCTTGAAAGCAAGTCCGGAGGGTGTCCAACAGGCCAAAAGGAGTGAGGACATGTTCATACACTTGAATAAATATGCCCCCCTCTGACACATATGCAATGAGTGGGGAAAGCAAGTAGAGGTAGGCCATGGTTACAGGAAAATGCATTTTCTGCAACCTACCTATGTTTAATCGGAGGAAAATGTACCTCTCTTGCTTTATGTGAAACAAGTTTTTATGCTGGAGACTACTATGCCAGAAGGATGGTCTTTGGCTGATCTTGCTGGTTTTTCCCTATTTAGACCAGCCGAAAGATTGAATGCACTTCCTCAGTATTCAGACATGACAATCCCTGGTAATTAGCTGTCCCAGAGCTAGATTATTAGTAAGCTATAAAAAAGTCTCTAACTTCCATCAACAAATACAGTTTCCAGTCATTATAGCCTGCAAGAATAGCATCAATTTATTTGAGATTTTCCTCTCCTAAGCATTGGTAGGAAGAGTTATTCCCATATGAATTTAGAAGGATGATTAGAAAGAGACTTTTTCAAGATGGCTTTAAAATGAAGCAGCCAGACCTAAGAATGTAAATCATGTTCTATGGGAAGAAAAAAAACATAGATCAAGAATGCAAATCATATTCAAGGGGAAAATTCAGATCAATATTAGAATCTGCCTTGTGTGACTGCAGTAGCATAAAATTATCTGCTGAGCTGCCTGTAAAAATGACAGTAGAGAGAAAAAAAGATTTCAAGCAAAAGATGGCCTGCTGATAATTTGGCACAATTAAGCTAAATTGTAACCCAAATTGGGGGTAAAATATTATATGAAAACAGATACAGAATACTTGTGGAGAATGTCAGGTACATTCTTATTTCATTGTTGCAGTGAGATGGAATATGAGATCTTTGAGAGGTGGGGAAAATTACTTGACTGGTATTGAATTCCTAGGCAATGGAAGCCTGATTCTCCAATGTTCAATTAGGAAACAAGTCAGCGACATCATTTTTCCAATATAGTGTCTCTCTTTGAAGGAGAGATGCCAAACTTTGGTAGATATATTCTGGGGAAAATTAATTTAAGAAAGGTTTCCGTTATGACTCACAACATTACCTGGAATTGTTAAGAATTTTGTGGGAGGAACATTTAGAATAACAGGTATTACACCAAACCAACCAACAAAACAATCGTACAAACAAAACCCTAGCTACTTTAGCTTTAGTTTTCTGAACAGCTTCTACAGCTCTCTATCATATTAAACATTCACTTCAGGTAAATGGAAATTTTTTGTTTCTACTTTTGAGAGGCATAAGAAGTTTTAGTAAAACAAGAGGACATTTTAAAATAACCTAAAAATTTAAAATTTTGAAAACCAAAATTTGTTTCTTTCAGATAGCTGGACTATTTTTTTTTAAGATGTAATGAAATTAATAGGATTTATAAGCCATACCTAGATCACTGAATTTTTTTTTTTTTTTTCTTCTGGAGAAAAAAAGTATTGTGCAGAAAAGTGTCATTGATTTCAGTGCCTTAGGCTGCTTCCTTTTGACTACATACAGACACAAGTGATATCTGCACACTCTCACTGCTGATTTTACTGTCAGTTGATAAAACTGAACCGTCTGTGCCCACTCAAAACTGTTTCTTTGCATGTGCAAATATCAGCATTGTAGCTGGCTCTTAAATAGTTAATATTATTTGTATGACCTGATACCACCATGGTCCATGCTGATTAGCATATTATGAAATCACTTAATGTCACTTAAAAAAGTATGTGATGGTACATCCTGAAGTTGTAAATTTGCTGAAATTAAGATAGTGCTGTGAAACATTTGCTGAACAAGTATTTTCTGAGCACCTTGTGAGTTTTTTTGAAAATTTGTGAACAAGTATAATGATAGGAGCTGCTAAGTTTCGGCAGTTTTGAAGGTTGTACAGTTTCAAATAGGAGACAAGATTTTCAACATTTCTCTAAAGTTTGTTAGAAATGCTTTTTAAAATTATCTATGTGAATAGAGTAGCATAAATAATTTGTTTAGTAATCTATATGAAAAAAGAAGCTTGTTCTTCTTATTAAATATCCATCGAGATGCCCTTGATTTTAGCATTTTAACATTATGGCAGTGGCATAACTAATGACTAGTGAAAAATCATGGTTACATGACACTATTACGCTGGATTAATAAGTGTGTAGATCCTGCTTGCACAAATAAAGATGTGTGTCTGAATTAAGAAATATGATTTCCAATTTCTCTTTCATGGAAAATATTCAGATTCCATTGTTTAACAAATCCTATGACAAAACTAAGTAGCAGGAGCTTTGGTGGTTTGAATATTGTGTAAAGCAAGATGGTTAAAAAGGTATTTCGCTGAGTAAAAGGGCGTGTTTTGCAATTATTTTCATGCACTATATGGGATGTATGAAGCAGTGAGCCATAGTACAAGGAAAGGGAAATTAAGAATGTCTAGCTCCTTTGCAATTCCACACTGCTGCTGAATGATCACCAAGGCTGGGCCTACAAATTTGCTGGAGCAATTATTTAAAACTTCAACTACAGGCTTAGATTTAAAAATATATCTTTTAAAAGCTGAATTTGCTTCTTAGCACATTGCCACTCTTTTTCCTTGTTTACTTAGAGACTGATGCATTTGGAAATTTCTGACTATGGCATGTGCAGGGTATGGTGGGAGAGTGGCCTTTCCTTTCCTTGCCAGAGCTTTGCTTTTAGAAGACAGAGAGATGCAAATGAGCCTAACTGGGAAAGTGACTTATTCACAGAGAGCTGCATATAACCATAGACTCAGGAAATATGATGCATGTGAGAGATGTGGCCATCTAAGACTAGTCTTCACACCTGTCCTTAGAGAATCATAAAGATTGCCTCAAACAAACCTTGTTTAATGCCCTATATTGGAAATAAAGACTGAAATGGACATTTGGATAAATGAGCCTATGGAGAGCTGATAGGTGATTTTGTTCAAATTCTTTTGATTGCAGCAGAGATCAAATTTCTTTTGCTGGAGGGTGACTTACCAAGCAAAGTGCATAAAATCACTCTGCTTCCAAGGGAGAGTGAAGCAGCAGATATATATCCATGCTGGAGAGGTAAGATGTCTGTTACATGCTCATTACACATATTTATGTCTCAGCTGCAAACTGAAAAGTATTCATGAATTTTATATATTTTAAAAGTGTTTCCAGGTATGCCTTTAGCTTTTCAGTTAAGCCTGAGCTTGTGCAAACTACAAATTCCCTCTATGCCTGCTATACTGTTTAATTTTTCACCCATCAAGGAGTTTCACTGCAAGACAGTAGTATAGAGATGGCAAGATGCAACCAAGCATATTAAAGGATATGTATTCTGTGCTAATGGTACAAACAGTGACTGTCAGGTCTTTACAGCCTGAGTCCTGGAAAGTGTCTGATCTGGTTTTGTGTAAATTGAGAACATCTTTGTAGGTTCACATTTTATTTAAATGTTGTAGGACTTACTGGCTTGTGTTGTGTTGTCTTGTTCCATGGCTGTTAGTCTCCAGCAGACCTTTAACAAGAAAGCTGCCACACGATCTGCATTTTCACATTGAGGAAAGTTTTGCTTTGGATTAGCAGTGCTGATACAAAAAAGATGGGAACCACCTTACTTGGGTCAAATTTGCCTTAGCTCTCTTGCCTTCGACAGGTCTGTTTGGACAGAACTACGTGCTCAGACACACACGCATAGCACGAACACAAACAAGCATTTACTTGTGATGTGAAGAGGCTAGGAAATGCTGGGGCTGTACATTCCTGGCTACATCTTCTACTATACAGCCCAAAGTCCATAATACGATTATATTACTGCTGACATAGTGAGAGCAAGTTGCTTAAGTTCCTGTCTCTCCTAGAGAGCAGGTTGTGAAGGTGCGTGATGGGAGGTGGGTACAGCTGAGCACTGCAGTGTGGATGCATGCAGCCTAGCACACCTTGGAGATCATATATAGAGCTTTTCTCTTCTTGCCCATCATGATGATAACCTTTTGTAAGTGGTACGGGAAGGAAGGAGATGATGGGCCGTAATGCCAAATTTCTGATTGAGGATTATACTTTGCTTGGTAGTGCAAATGTTAGTTTAGAAACCTAGGAGGAACTGATCCTTTTCAAATCCAGAGAAGGAACTCTGAGCTGGTTTTGCTATGCATTTACTGCAGCAAATGCACTTAGTGAAAATAAGAAGATGCACACCTTGGGAGTAAACATGGGAGAAACACAGACTTGTTTCAGGTTATTAAGAGTCTTGAGCGTTCAAGAGGTTTTAATCCCTAATTAGAAATAACAGCTTCTACAGCTCTCTATCATATTAAACATTCACTTCAGGTAAATGGAAATTTTTTGTTTCTACTTTTGAGAGGCATAAGAAGTTTTAGTAAAACAAGAGGACATTTTAAAATAACCTAAAAATTTAAAATTTTGAAAACCAAAATTTGTTTCTTTCAGATAGCTGGACTATTTTTTTTTAAGATGTAATGAAATTAATAGGATTTATAAGCCATACCTAGATCACTGAAATTTTTTTTTTTTTTTCTTCTGGAGAAAAAAAGTATTGTGCAGAAAAGTGTCATTGATTTCAGTGCCTTAGGCTGCTTCCTTTTGACTACATACAGACACAAGTGATATCTGCACACTCTCACTGCTGATTTTACTGTCAGTTGATAAAACTGAACCGTCTGTGCCCACTCAAAACTGTTTCTTTGCATGTGCAAATATCAGCATTGTAGCTGGCTCTTAAATAGTTAATATTATTTGTATGACCTGATACCACCATGGTCCATGCTGATTAGCATATTATGAAATCACTTAATGTCCTTTCCCAACTTTTTCGAATGATGAAGCCATTGAAGATAATCTGGGATTTAGTTTTGCTTTTCTAGACTGCAGCAATGAAAGAAACAATGAAAACATATCCAATGGTGATACAAAAAACATTAGAAGCTCCCAATCAAATTAGTGGTAGAGCATCTGCAGGCATGCAGCCACTGCTTTCTGTCATTGGAAGGAAGACTTAGGTTTTAAAAAAAGCCTCTGATGCTTCTGAAATTTGTAATGTTTCCACGTTCTTCTCTCAGTCCACAGTAAGCTGGGTGTTCTTCCAATGAAGCATCAGACTACAGTATGTCAGACTTACTTATATAAGAAGAGAGTAGAACCCAGGGTCTTTAAAATCTTTTTGTCTAATTTTCTGTAAGTATTCAGAGGAGTAAGATTAAACTCTGAATGCGGGCAAATCCCACAGTATTAGCCTTAGGTTATTTGAAATCAAGGAGTCCCCCTTTCTTTACTAGGAGTACTGTGTAATATATTTACAGATGAGGTGTTACTTTGAAGTTGGGATCTTGTCTTTGATCAAAAGCACAGAGCTTCCCTCATGTCTCTCAGAAAGAGACAGTAGTTATGTAGCACTGGTGTGGGTTTTTTTAATGTTTTGGACAGCAAAAATGACATTTACATGAAACAGTAATCCAGGGAATGTATGAGATAAGACAATTTCAACTACGAGTTGAGAGAAAGTCTCACAAGCAGGCTTTAAATCAAGCAGAAGTAATAGCATGTCATACTCACTTTGCCTCCCTTACCTGCTGTTAATTAAAGTACTGATAAAGGAGGTCTGTCAACATTAATATGATGAAAAGTAAAACATGTGTTTAAAATTTTCTAGATGAAAGTACTGTTAATCAGTATTACAGAAAAAAGGTTTTGAGTAAATGCTTTTAATTCAGCGTGCTTGTTTAAGAAGTGTAAATATACTACAGCAGACCTTTTTAATCCACAAAGGGAAAGGGCATAGAGCCTGACAATGCAGTATTTTTTTTGGTTCCTAAGGAGGATAAAGGCACAGTTACAAGGAAAACCACTTGAGTACTGACTTGCTTAGTCTTTGTAGTCACTCAGGGCACTAGCTTTGTCAGGGCTGTGTATTTGGATCAATGATATTATTTTTCTGGCGATTTTATATTGACTGGCCATGGATTGTTATATGATTTTTTAAAATGTAAACATGAATGTGTCTATCCTGGGGGGTGGGGGGAGGAGGGGGGAAGGGAATCTGGAAGAATAATACACTGCATACACACAGCAAGGAAACACCACTGAGGCATCTCTGTAAATATTTCTTTTAATAAAGGGTTTCTGGCTTACTGTACAGCATGTAGTAGACTTGAATGTTGCAGATGGGCCAAGCATTGCACCTGCTCTTTATGGATACATAAGTAGTGTTTTCTTGGCTAACAGTGGGAATAAGTAGTTCTATTGTTTTATTTTTGTGGCATGTTAATGTAGCACAGACGTTTTTTTAAATGATTCTTTGAAGCAACCAAAGGTTCTTTACTGAGACCTGTGATGGCAGAGCTATCAAATATGTTACAGCACAAACCACATTGTAACACAAAGATTGCTTTATCCAGGCATCATGTCTCTTTCGATATGTGTTGTAATCATGAAGTGTCCATGAAACACTTGCTTTCCTAGAAAAGGGGTATTAGGAAGCTATTGACTCAGTTTGCATCAAGTCTCTTAATGTCACCTAGTAGCTCTAAATAAGCAAAACCAGTGCTGTGTGGCTGGTTAGATGTTTATTGGTAAACCATAATACTAGAGAATACTTGTAGCCATCAGGAAACAGTGGGTTTGGACATCTGTGTTATGGCAACTGTGTTCCCCTTTCAAGGAAATTATGTGCCATTTTTGGGATCTAAACGAGAATGTCAATCTCGGCCCATGTCACAACCAGCTTTATAGTTTGTTTGGCCAAAGCTCAGGTTCCCATATGAGCTTGCCTCCTGTTCAGATTCTAGCTTGGAGAGAAAAAGGGACAAAGAACTATGATCCATTCACATTTCTGTATGATTTAATTTTTTTAACTAGGAGAAAAAGAAAGCATTTTCTTTTTAATATAACTTTTTATGGTTTATTATTCTTAAAATACCGAAACCAAAATGGTAGAAGTATGACACCCACCCAATCAACTGATGGTTTGTTGAAAAAGGCAAAGTAATACATAATACTAGTAGAAAAGTGCAGACAAATAAGAGAATAAGGTCCAGCTACTTGAATTTCTGGAGAAAAAAAGGGCTATAGCTTGGATCCTGTTCTTCCAGTTACTGTATTGTGCTGGGTAGGATTCCATAAAGTAGATTTCTGCTGGTGAAATTTCTTTAGCAGAACTGGACTGTCTTGCTTTCCATAGTAATGAGTGAGCCTTATATGTTATATGAAGCTGCATAACTGGAATTTTCTGCATTACATAATTCTTAGCCTTAAGAACTTACAGTTAAAGAACTTCAGTAAGGAAAGGACAGGTAACCTTTGTCACTCAAATAGCATTTGTGCAATCTGTAAATCAAACTTCTAACTCAACTTTGCATGTTGTATGTTATCTTTATGATATGAAGTGATACAATGTGCTCAGTAGTTTTTATGCTTAAATCAATTGTGAACACTTAAAATACCCAATATTCCATGTACCTTTTAAAAAATTTTGCGGGCTTCTGTAATGAGTCTGACTTGAGATGGAGTTGTCTATCTGGACCTAGGAAGCACAGCTGTGAAAGAGGATAGTTTTGGCTAACCAAAACTATCAGAGAGGGCATAGAGAGCATAGCCTGATTTGAGATGTAACAGCAATACTTTTTGGGTTTTTTATGGACATTCTCCCTTGTGCTGACTTACTACTGCTTCCAGCAGCTTTCCTTAGAGTATTTCTACCTCAAACTCTGCATCTTCTTCCCAAGATCATCTCCCTCTCTTCCCAGTGATTTCAGTTTTCACTTTTTGAATTCTTTGTCATGATATCCTCTTAGTCTCTGTTATAATAACCACATATAAATAATTAAAATACAGAAAAAGTAAGTTTTTTCCCATTTCTGATTAACAGCACTAACCAGATACTTCTGGTTTTTATCATTTTACTGTGCTTCGCCCATCCTTTAACTTTTGGAATGACAACTACCTGTTGGTCTAGGTCTGTTTTGCACCTAGCTTAAGGGAGTACTGGTCTTTGTTAATTTGTAATGATACTATTATATTTTAATTTAGTTTGACTAAGAGTTTCATCATCTTGAATTCAAAGAACTGAATAGGAAGAAGTATCATTATTCCCAACTATAAGTGGAAATAAATAAAAAAGAGAAAATAACCTTTGTTATTAATTTATCTTTTTCTAAATAATCCAAAATAATAAATTGTTCTTCCATCCTACACCATAGCCTTCCCTTGAGGGAAATGGGAAATGAAATGAGACATCAATAATGTCAAAAATCAAGATACAGTTAAAAAGCCTGGGAGTGTAAGGTCTCAGAAATAGAGGGCTTTTGGACCTTCACTTTGCGCTTCATAGGCAGAGCACACAAACTTTTACTCCAAAGTTGTATTCACCTCTACAACTTTGTCATAAGATTTCACAGCTAAGAGAAATAGCTTTTGATATTTTCCTTTTCCACATCAATCCTCTGTCTTTGTTTTTCTTCAAATGCTGATTTCTTTATGCTTCTGGTGCCCTGAGAAATGTAGAAAAGCAAGATGTGAAAAGAAAACCTTGGAAGTATTTTAACAAAGCAGCTTTGGTGTCTCGCATCCTGCCCAAATGTATGGGAATATATACAATGAAAGTACTGTCTTTGCATTATTAATAATGTTATTAACTGAATAGCATAATGCTTTATAACTTTATAACCTTCTTCCAAAATTAATTCTGAATTCTATAAAAATTAAATCAGTTTAAATCTGTACCAGTTCAGTGGAGTCATATATGCCAATTTTTTTCTTATTTACACCAGTGTAATTCCTCACGTAATTTATCATGAAATTTATCTTTCAACCTCCTGTTGGTCTTAAAATGAAAATCATCTAAGGTCTGTTATAACTGCAGAATGGTGTGTGTGTATGTTCATCCATCTCTAGATAATATTTTTTAAAAGCCAATCCAAATACTCACACTTCAAATGTCAAATAACACATTGTTTGCAATTAATGGTGTGGAGTCCTGTAACTGTTTAAAGAATGCGTATTCGGACGACAGCACGGCCTGTGCATGTCTGATGAGGACTGGTTATTTCTGTTCTATTTGTCCTGTTTGAAGTATGATATATAGAGTAATTTCTAAAATGTGAAAGGTTTTGGAAAAGAGACACAATGCAGTTACATGCAAGAGGATTAGATTTATTTTGTGTAATTTCTAGCAAGTGCATTGTTACAAGATGTGTGCTGGAGAATGCTCATGACCTATGCACACCTTGAAAATTAGTACAAGGCAAATTAGCAGAGAGTCACAGAATTTGCCAAGGGCATTCTTTTTGAAGTGTTTAGAGAATTAATAAAAGGTGTTCAGTGTAGCTGCTGTATGTGTAACATGTAAAGTCAGTCAGCATTGTTCAGTTAAAATACGTCTGTCATAGACATTATGCTGTTCATGTCTATAGACAGTCTTAAAAATTGCTGGGTTTATAAAATAAATAAAGCTCACTTGCTATTTAAATCCATTGCTTTATTTGATTTTTATGTCAGCATCCTGATGGTTTAAGAAGAACCGGTGTTTTGGCCCTCAGGCATTTCCCTTGCCTGCCTAGGAGTGCCTACAGCCAATACTGACTTGGTTGCAAATGTGAAAGCACCATTTGTATGAATACCACAGATGCTCTTATTTCTGAGGAATGAGAAGCAATTCTATGGCCAATTCTCATGATGCTGATTTTTAAAACGGATCAAACATGGAAACAGCAGGGGGGGGGGGAAATCAAAGATGTCTTTCCTATTTAATATAGGCTCTTGGATGGAGTAACCATCCAGAATTAGATTTCAGAAGTGTGATCCCTTTCTTTGCAGGACGAAACATTATAGACTTATAATACCAGGGGAAAAAGCTGGCTCTCCTAGTGCATGCTCTGTTATATAAAGTACTCAGGCAGCTGATTAATCTATGGGAGTTGGTAATCATTTGACTCTGGATTTTTTGTTCAAATTTTTTTTTCAGTGATTCATGAAGCCCTTATCAAAATTCAAAAAGCACTTCACGAATCAACTAGGAGCTTAAAAAAAAAAATTAGCAGTAATGAGCTCATTTCCATAGAAATAGGACTAGGCTCACTGGTGGGTCAAACTGTTTTCTGCACTTCCACTTTCCAGTATTTTCCTCAATTCTTCTCCGTTTATTTCATGCATCATTATCTTCCATTTTCTGTATATGTAAACCATGCCATTTGGCTTTTTGTTCTCTAACCAGCAACTGCCACTTCAAGGTATTTCAAAATGGTGGTGAAAAATTGTCATCCATATTTCACTCAAGAAAGTTTAAAATTCATTGTCATCTTGAAACCCATTATTCATGACAGTTTCCTCAATAGACTACAAATCAGTTTGAAGCAGGATTGAGCAAAAATTTATAATGCACAAGCCTCTCCATTCCTACTGGATTAGTAATGTGTTTTAATGATATTGTATTTGTATTCTTTCAGTTTTCTTTCATGAGACATCAAAGAAGCAACAGAATGTATCTTTCATATTCCAGACATACCACAATACTTTAGTGTTTTCCATTCCTTCAGATTCACTGCTAACCAAGATGAAAGCTAAGGTCTTGTGAGCAAAACCTAAGCCATCTGAAGAGAGATGGTATCCCTTTGAGGCTCTCAATTTGTTGGAAAGAGGGAATTACTTACAGTTTTATACACCACAGCATAAGACTTGCTTTGGCAGGTTCCAGAGAAGTAAAGTTGTGGTCATGTTCAACAGGCCAGTATAGGAGGTCACACACTGGTGCTGGAGATGTTCAGATTGTTTCATGGGCTCTCATCCAGGAGATGAAGAAGGAATAGGAAAGAACATTATATGGCTTGAAACCACATACATAGACTTCCTACTGAAGGCTATGCACATTGTTAAGGAAAAAACCTTGTGATCCGGGAAAACAAAGGAGTTTGAATAGGAAAATAATATTACTGAAATCCCTTATATAAATACAGTAAAATCTCTTCAGGAAGTATGCCACTGGAAAGGTATGCCTTCTTCCTAGGTTGCATCAGGTGAGTCAACATCCAGATCTGAAGATGAAAGACCAGTTCTGCATGCATTAAAGTTCTGTATCTCCTAGGATGAATACTGTTGGGTTACATTGGGTGATTAACGGTAGAAGTGGACTACATGTTGGCTGAAACTTGCATTCGTCTCAGTTCTGGAACAGGTAGGAATTGTATGCCAAAACAAATAGCTTCAAAGAGGAAAGCAAAAACTTGTTCTGGAAATAGACTTTCTAACAAAGATGGCAGGAGTGTGACCAGAAATTCTGACAGAGCAGAGACAAGCCATGGAGTAGGAACAGGAGGGTAAAGCATGTGAGGTTCATCTCCTTTCAGGAGGCATAGTATTTTCTAAGTGAATATTACAGGTGGCATAATGTAAGGCAGCCACTGCTTCCCTTCAGGAAAGAGAAAGGGTCTCATAGTCTTTCCTTTTTCTCATTTTTATCATACATAAGCGTACATCAAATGAAAATTTGGTCTACCGTCTCCTGTATAACATTTTCCATGAGAGCAACGCTACTGGGACCAATAATATGCATATTTTAACGCTAGGCAAAAGTGCAAATGGCTTTAAAAAGCAATTAGACAAAAGCACGGAGCATAAGGTCATTAGTGACTATTAGACAAAATGGACAGGGTAAAGCAATAGGTTTAATCCTCTCTAACTAGTGATTGCTGGAAGCTGCCTTCTCTGGAAAGTATGTCAGAGCAGGGTCAGGCTGTACGAGCCCCATTTCTTGTAGTCTTTCTTGACATACCTGTGGTGAAATGCTGCTGGAGAAAGGAGGTCAGCTAGACAGTTCTGGGCTCTGCTGTAGCAGCAGACCCCCTTCCTTACTGTATTGTGAAACATGGCGGAATCATGATTCCAAAGTCCCCCAGGAAATGTAATATTTTTAGAATATTTGATGTGTATTAAAGGGCATAATAAAGCTAGCTGCTAGCTTGCATTTCAAGACTTATATAATGAAAGCAGGGAAACATTTGCTAGAAAAGAATAAGAAATCCTACAACATAAATTAGATAGCACACTCTCACCTATCATTTCTATAAGAGACAACTCTGCTCTCTTTCTCATGATAAGTGGTACCTTGTTTTGTGAGTAATGGTATTGAAAGCCATGGTGGTGCATGTGTAATGGACTGAAAATGCAACAGAGATAGTGAAAGTACAAAGTACAGAGATTTTGATGATTTCTTTATTTCCTGCTCTCTTTAAGGTGTCTTAAGTAGAGATGATAGTAAAGAACACATGTCTTTGAGAGGGAGATTTTTGCTTTGTCTTAGAAAGTAAAATCGACAGTGTACAGGATGTAAGCTAATGGGACAACACCAACAAAATCCAAGCCAAAGGATTAGTTTTATTCTTGTTTATTTCTGTTTTGCTTCTTGAAGGAAATTCTGTCAGGATGAGAGTAATCATTGCTATAGTTCCTCCAGGCTCCTCCCTACTACAAATCATCCTGGGCTTTAGAAAAGAAATCGGAAACTCTCCTGTTAAACTTTGCAGTGACTAGTTTTCTAGTTAATTGTCAGCTGATTTTTCTGACACTGATCTGTAATGCTATCCTTCTGTGGAGGAACTATTGAGGATGCCTTACTGAGCACAGATGAAGGAAAGTTTCCTTAGCAACAGGAATAACATGGAATGCTGAAAAGCTCTCTGGTGACTCTCCTTATTTCTGTACAACAAAAAAGGCTTTTTTTTCTACTTATATTTTTTTGTACAGTATAACGACACAGACACACAACCTGACATTTTGTGCCTACTTTCAATTTTTCAAGCAAATGAAGTTAAGAAACTAGTAATCCTTCAGGCATCATTCAAGTAATTCTCTTAGTATGCCCAATTCCTTCATTAATTAATTTGCAAAAGTCTATTAACATATAGCAAAAAAAAAAAAAAAGCATGATTTAGCCTGACTTGTATCCAAGGAAACGTGTATACTTAATAACTGAAATAATACTTTGCACCTCTGTAGCACTTCTGTAGCCATGCTTTACCAACCTGGAGGACACTAAGGCCAGATTTTAAATGCATTGAGACATCTACAGATGCAGATAGGTGCCTGGAGAGTTTTCAGAAAGTGATTTCAATAATCCGTCATTTATCTGCTAGCTCCCTTGTGAAAGACAGCAAAGTACTGTTTCCAGTGGTGCAGATGAAGATTAGGAAAAAACACAATAAAGCTTTGAAAGAGTTAAGAGAGAATCCAACCTTATGATTCCTTCCACTGTGCTTTAATGACTAACTAATGTTTCCTGCAAGGCAAGACTGGGTAATTAATGCAATTTAGGAAAAAAAGAACATTTTGTTCAAAGCCTACACCTGAGCGGTAAGACATCATCTGGCTGTTGTCCTGCAGAGACAGCTCACCTTGAAACTGCACTCTGGCTCAGTCCTCTCCGTTACCCGCCGTGACCGCTTCATCACTCAGCTCTCCACTATCATGGCAAGGGACAAACACTGAACTACAAGAAGCCTTGTGGGGCGATAAATCTATTTGTTGGCAATAACTAGCAGCCACAACATCTTAGCTCCTTTCATAAGTGACTCCAGCTCCACCTTTAAAGTATAGTATTTGGAGGGTTTGGTTTCACTTTTCCAGTCGGATATGACTGCCCTCTATAAATAACACTCTTAGCCTTTGATTTGCTAAGACTAAGCATGCCAAAGGTTTTACTTTCTACAATAGCTCCTCCATCATTCCGGTATTCCTTGTCTCTGCTTATTTTGGTTTGAATTCATCTTTCCAGAATGTGGGGTTAGTGCATTAGAACTCCAGTACAAAAAAAAAAAAAAGGATTTAGGTCCTCAAAAAAGTAACTTTTGCCACCTCCTCAAATGGGAGTTAGCCAGAAATTTCTACGTATCTAGTACCAGAACTATTGGAAAGAAAGGCTTGGTATTAGGGCCAGTGAAATTAATTATTCTCTTTATTCTATCCCTTGAAAAGGAGTTTTGGTCTCAAAATCTTTTTGGCTAAGTTTTTTACTTATTTCCTGCTTTTTGCTAGCATAGGCAACATAATATATTAAGGGAAGAAAGTAGATTATGAAGATGAAAACAACAGAATGTTAAATAATACTTGCAAAGCAATATTGCTAGCTGAGGGTGTGAATTCAGATATGCTATTCTGATAGTACTATAATTTCATTGATTCTCTCAACTGGGAAATGACAGTTAAAAAATTCCTGCCAAAGCTCAAAGTATCTATTAGATAAAATATCTCGTACTGGAATATAACTGGAAATCAGTGGGCATATTGGTCAAGAAATATAAACAAAGAAAAAAAAAATTTTTTGGGGTGAAATCTTTATATCACATACTTTTATGCCAGTTTATATTTCCAAAGGACAATGTTTAAAAGCACTTAAAACAAGTGCGTATCCCTCATTACATTTTCTTGTAGGGTATACATTTATTTGTACTTTTCACTGTGCAATAATAAAATGGCGTAACAGGAACATCATTATGGTCAGAAGAGATTTAATTGTAATGCAAGTTTAATTGCCATGAATGACTTACAACCATATTATTAACAATACAATGCATTTGATATTTTAACATGTTTGCAGGGTGCAACACTGAAATATATTTGCCAGTAACTGACAAACTAAATTATGGTTCAGAGAATAGAAAAAGCTATTCTATCTCATTGTTAGGTGATGAACATTGAGATATATAAACCACCACAATAGAGCATTAGAGTGTTTTACATTGAATCTCTCACGACAAGATGACATTTTCCACCTGTTTAAAAAAAATCCAAAACCCAGAGGATTGCACACCTGCTAAATCTCAGATAAAGAATACAAGAATGACAACATCATGGTTAGGATTTCACCTTACAGGCCTGTGGTTTTTGTTTAGACATTGTGCGTGCGTGGCAGCAGCATTCTGTAGCTACTGCCTCCTGGCATTTCTGATGTGCTGGCTGTTTAAAGGAAGGATTCCCAGACATCCTGGGATGGTGGTTTTGAAGACTGATATATAAGGCCTGGGGATATAATGGAGCTCCAGTGACCAAGGAAGTGAAAAAATTGAGAAGAACCTGGCCTGCTGGTGGTTGCTGGATTTTCAGCAAGCCCCTCTTCCTGGAAGGCTGCTTTGCAGACATCCTCGGCAAGCGCTGTCTGTGCACGTGCAGTGTTGTGTGATGCAGGGATAGCAATGCACCTCCGTGTGCTAAGAACTGAGCCATATGAATTAAAGCCATCACGCGGCGTATCCCAGGGTGCTATTCATGGTGCACGGTAAACTCTGCATTTACTCAAACATTTCTTTCCAAATTTCTCAAGTGGAAAAATGGGACCGCTATGCAACCCAAAATCTCCCGGGGAGATCTCCTGAGAAAATGCACCCCTGCAGGGAAGCTGAAATTACAGGAACAGTGCAGGGAGCTTTGGAAATAAAATACAACA
Organism: Pelecanus crispus; assembly: GCF_030463565.1. Lineage (NCBI taxonomy): Eukaryota > Metazoa > Chordata > Aves > Pelecaniformes > Pelecanidae > Pelecanus > Pelecanus crispus. The sequence continues at coordinate 38,783,364 of NC_134650.1, forward strand.
CAGACACATCAGTTCTGAAGCAGTTCTGTGGAAAATTCATGGATGAAATTCCTTGGACAGAAATTTCCTTTTGATATATGTCAAAAGTTAATCACACATTAAAACCTCATAAGCTTACCTGGCTCTGAGGCTCATCTATAGCTATCAATGATTCCACAGCATATACAGTACTTTGCTTTGGCTCAGCAGATTTTCCACAGCTTTTAATCTATTTATTGCATATACCACAATGCTATCACTAACTTACGAAAGTCGCCGCTAGTTTATGATTACCTAAAGGCCAAGTTTATTTGCTTCAGATGTGCTGGGCCCCCGTTAGAGTTACAGGAACTGCTTGTGTCACAGCTTTCGTGAACAAGGTGCTGTTGGGATTTCAGTGTTGTCCCTACTGCAATGCTATAGCAACAGGGATGTGTTCTCTATAAATGCAGGCTTTTGGATGAAGAGGGAGTCTTTATTGGCTACCAGCAATGTGCTGTCTACGTTACATACATGTGCTGTTTAGAATGTGCTTCCTCTAAGTATCCAAATGCATATACACCAGCTTATTATTACGTTATTGTTTGACTAGTGTCCTGAAGAGAGGAGGATGTGTTAGATGGAGCATAGAATCATAGAATCATAGAATCGTTTAGGTTGGAAAAGACCTTTAAGATCATCCAGTCCAACCATCAACCTACACTACCAAGTCCACACTAAAGCAATCAAGGGTAGACTAGACTAAACCATGTCCCAAAGTGCCACATCTACCCGTGCATGTGTCTCTGACTAGAAGCTCACAATTATTTCACTGAAAGACTACAGGTTAAAGGTAGATGAAGGTATTTGTATCAAATTTGGCTGATAATTTGGCCAAAATAAAATGCAACTGACCCCAAATTTGGCAATTTCGAAAACACTTTAGTTTTTTGTTTGCTTTTGTAATAAAAGCCGAGGGATAGACTGGTGCGATTTGCAGGCTCCGGTGGACAGTATCTGGGTAGTTTGCTGCATTACCTGCTTCACCCCCTAGCTCTGAGCTCCTCTTGAGGAGACTTTTCTCTTGTTGTGGCTTGTCGTGGCTGGGAAGTCAGGCGGCAGAGCCTGAGGAGGGGTGCTGGGGTCTGTGGGCATGGCGGGGGCCCCCAGTGCGGGTGCCAGGCTGCCACGCAGCCCCAGCTGGACTTCGCTTTGGGCCGCAGCTACTGTGGGTGCGACAGTAATCCCAAACCTGTTGCTTTTTATATTAAACAGCTTGTTTTGTTCAGCCTGGAATCCCTCTTTTGCATTTGTTTCCCTGCGGTGAGAAAGCCGGCCTCTTACCCCGTCCCCCCCCTCCTGATTTCAAGTCAGGGTCACAGATGCTGTCTGGCAGCTGTGCAAGACTGGGTCCCTCCCAAAGGCCGGGAAGCCTCATCCCTTTCGCTTGTGGCGATCCTTAGATGAAGAGGTCGGCGCTTCTCTCGGTGGGGCCCCCAGCGCAGGCCCTGGGCCAGGCCTGGCCCCCCAGAGCGAACCTGCGGCGCTGAGGCGGGACTTGGCGTGCGCTGCTGCCGGCTGGCAACACCAGCGTCTCCAAAGGCAGTGAAAACGCTTTCCGTTCTGGACCGAAGCTGGTATGGAAACCTGTCAACAAAAGTCTTCCTGTCAGTAATAACTGCGATCCTAATCAGCTCAGGTGTTAACGTAGATGAGTCACAGTGGTAACCACGTCAGGAGGGCGATGCCTGTGAAGCTGTCATTCCTCAAGGACACCCGAGGGCGTGGAGTAGGCCAGGATTTTTCTCTGGTTTATGATGTTTATTGCTGTTCCCTGTGCACGTGCTGTGCCAGTCAGTCAGTGCGGCACCACTGTTTGTTTCCTTTCTCTGCTGCTTGACGGCGGTGTACGTGTACCAGACAGGAGGACAGACCCTGTCATGCTGCTGCCGCTCGTGTTGCTTTCTCCATGCTGACCCCTTCTGTCTTCATGTCACTGTGTGGTAAGTGTTATTTATTAATTATATTGACAGTGGCAGTGAAAAAGGTTGGTTTTTTTGGTTTTTTTCAGGTTGGAATATAACATCTATCTTGGTTTATCATGCAGAGAAACTGATTTCCATATACCGTGTTCTCAAATCTCGTTAGTGCTTTCAGATCCTATAGCCAGCATAGGCAATTCAGCTACAAGAAATATATATTCCTGTTAGCGCATTTCCAATAATATTTAACTTATCTTTGCATAACATATACAAATAAAGCTCTTCAAAGAGAGAAAAACAGGTGCAATACAGCAGTTGCATAAAAGCTCCTTCTGTATTTAGCTGCCCCCGAGGAAAATGAAGGGGTTGTTCCCAGAGCTCTGGTGCTTGCCTGAGTCAGCAGGGAGCCTGAAACATTTGTTTCCATGAACCTGAGCTACATTGAAACTGCTGGTGACTGCTGCCTACTAGTGATCAGGGAAATCTGTGGTTTAAAGACCTTGCCATGGTGAATTTTGTATTAGTTTGGCCTGGAACAGAAGAAGAAATTCAGGTAACTGTTACAGAGTAGGATGCATTTGAAAGCACCCCCTTTCCCCAAGTGCAATTCACAAAATTGAAATTTCATTTTAAGTTGTTATTAGAATGTTAAACTAATTAAAGTTAAACTAATCTTTCTTTTGAGCAGTCTTAGTGTATATGGGTTATACTCCTGGTGCGGCTCTAATGATGAAGTTCTTTGATGCTAGGATCTGCAGGATTATTTTCCCTCCTACAGATCTGTCACTACATATTTTGAGTGTAAGACTGCGATAGAAGGTGTGGCAGGACAGATGCTTCACTTCTTTCCAGCTAAACCAGCAAGCACATGTGGGTTCTTCAATCCTTGGCTTGGATGGTATGCATTATGCTCCTACTGTGGATTTTAGCTTTTTTTTTTTTTCTTTTTTGTTTAAAGTATTAACTTTCCTCTTCTAAAATGCATTTAAATACTTATTCATAGCTACTGTTTTAATGCTGAAATTAAGTTGTGGTTCCTAGTAGATCAAGATAAATATCAGAAACTAGGTTTTTAAGACTTTTTTTCTTCCCGTTATCTTTCTCTTCCTAGTCACTATAAACATGCACCTATTTGAAGGTGCTTTAATTTGCCGTGCTTCCCTCCTAAGGATGTGAAAGTGCAGCAGAATCAAAGTGTAACTCAAAGAAAGCTTTGGCAACCTTGTCTGTCTGTTACAAAGATGCTACTAAGATCTGCAGCAGGTAGAGATGGAGTTAGCTGTCTGACGGCCCAAGGGAAGGGGAGGCAGCAGAAAGCACTGCATGAAGCACTCTGTGCTTCTGAGGGGCAAGGCGGCTGAATTGCAGAAACGGTCCCAGCCCATCAGAGATGGAAATGCAGAGCTTGGGACGACAGTTCTTGCTCTATGAACAGTCTCTGGCTGGTCCCTTGATCTTGGACTTTGACTTGCTAGCAGAAGAGTCAAGACTATTCAGTCAGACTCAAAGTCTCAAAGGTGGAATGGGGAAGCATTAGGACTACTTTTGCCTTTTGTAAGAAAACCTAAATCCTAGCTATGAAACATCTTGCTGCTTTTCATCACTAGTTTAAAAAAATGCACTGCTTTTAGAAATGAGTTTCCCATTTTAAAGCCAAATTATCTGCAGATGTAAACTCGTTTACTTCAGTGAAGAAGTGCCACCCTTACTAGTCATCTTCTAGTGTTTACCATTATTTCAAAGCATTTACCCTCTGAAAAGCAAGAGCAGCACTATCCTGCTAGTTTTTCTGGCACCTTAAAGATTTCCCTTTTTAACCTTCCTTTTCTCTGGTGAGTGCAGTGGGTTTTTTATCTTGAGTTCAAAGAGTTTGTGCTGAGTGGAGTTCAGTAAGGCTCATTTTTCTTCAAAGCTTACAAAATTCTTTTTCAATAATATTAATTATTGTTAACAGGTGTCTCAGATTCAACTTACATAAGCTATTTTGAAACATTTGTTATGCTGTTAACTGATTGTAAGTTTGTTTTTAAAGTGAAAACCACATGGTTTTCTGGTGATTTAGGATCCCAAAATGAATGAGCAGTTTCCTTGGATTTACTGTCATTGTTTCTCAAATACATTTAAAGTAGACAGTGCACAACATTCTGTAAATTGCTGGTCTGAGCTATTGTTTATTTTGTTGAACTACACTTCTATTGCATAATGGCATTTGCCAGGTGGAAGTGAGAGCTGTCTTTTTGAAATCACAACTAATAGCATCTCGGGAGTTTACTCCAACTAAATACTGCCCCAGTTTGTTCATCTCTGTGTATCCAATACATATCAGTCAACCTCATACAGCAGCTTTCAAGGTTAACAGTCTGCATGCCCAAGGATAGATGGCCTACTTATTTATAATAAAAAAACAAACCCAAAACTTTCAGTGAGTGACAATAGATTCAGTGATACTGAGACTTCTGGAGGGGGAAAAAAAAAAAAAAGGAAAGATTTTAATCGGTAAAAATAGGAGGTAGTTTATACAATGTCAAAAACCTACAACTGCATACAGAAAACTATTACTGTGAAATAGTTTCTTCTAGGTCATATTAGGATGTAAATGTGATTTAAATTAAATCAAGGAAAGTGACCAACAATTATAAAATCCTATTTCTGAAAAATGGAATTTAGGATTTGCGCTATTTCTCTATCAGACCTTTATGCTATCTCTGTAATAAAAGGTGAAAAGGTGACTTACGCTATTTAAAAAGGAGGTTATTGCAAATTGAAGATAGAGCTATAATTGGGTCTCCTGCTGATGCAAGTGAAGAAAAAACAATTAGTGGAACACTAAGAAAAAAGGCTAATCTCAAAAAGTCGTTGGAAAATAGAAAGTTCTTTCTGTTGACATGCTGACATGGATAATGATAATCAAGGCTCTCCTGCGAAAGTTGCCGGACTAGACAACTAGTTTGTCTGACTGACTTCTCTGGTACAACGCGCTTTTTTTTGTGTAAGTATTGGCTGTACACCTATGTCATTCTGAGGGTTTCAGGTTTTTATTCACTATGTTTGCTAATTAGGAGTGTTGTAATTTTGCATTTTGATCTATTTTTTCCTTTCTTTTTTTCAGTGAAGTATAGAGTTCTTGAATACAAAATCATTGGATACCTACATACAATTGAGATAACTGCTGTCATCTTCATTGAGTGTCTTCCTAGGCAGTTGGTAACTATACCCTGGTGTGCATCCAGGCTGATGAGCACAGGATTTGTAACCAGAGTATCTCTGGAGATTATTCGTATGCCCTGAAATTCTCTCTTTCCCTTAGGACAAGGCTTTAAAGATAGGGCAGATATAAGTGCCACTCAGGGTCTATTTACCAGAAAAATAGAAGGGTGATCATAACTATTATAGGTATTGTCAAGCTAACTTCAGTTATTCACTTTGGATAGTGCTTGAAATTTAGTTCTTGTAGCACCAAGTTCACTGTGATCTCCTGCTAGCTGGTGGCTAGTTAACCAACAGGTCCTAAATCCACGACTCCAGCTGTGGTGCTGTCAGCATGTGAGATGATGTATGTTTAGCTGAGCTGCAGTTGTCCATTGTGTTGCAGAGTAGACAGGAGTATCACAGGCATACTGCAGTTCTGCTGAGAAAAAGCTTCACTCTCTGTAGTGGATTTATACTTAATAATTGGTCTTATATTACTGAGTTTTTGCTAAGTTTTTTTTAAGGCCTGCCTTATCAATATTTTATAGAAAATGTTCTTTCCTGAAGTCTCATATGAGCAGCAAAGGTCACGTATGATGGCAGTCTTAAAATCCACATTTTTATTTGACCTTTATATGCTTAACAAGTGTATAATTCTCCTCCCCCGCCCCCGCCAATAGGAAGGATGATGTGCTGTGTCTTTGATGCTAAGGTGTCTCAAATTCTCTGTTCCTGCTTCAAAATCACTTTTGTGAAATGCTCCAGCTGTAAGACTTGTAACTCTTGGGGCTAACATATCTTTTTGTTGTTGTTGTTTGCTGGATGGTGGCTGAGCAGGGGGGAATCCTCAGCATTTCCAGGTTGTGTTCTGATTTAGAATAAAATTGGTTTTGAAATATGACCTTTCCTGTAGGATGGAACTAGTTGAAACTTTAATATCGAATTAGTGCTTGTAAGAGTTCTAAGTGTCAGGGCCATTTGGCAAGCCTGCAAGGTGTTTCTGTCTCTTGTCGAGACTATGAAATTGCTGGGATTTGACAGACGATATGACAACTATGTACATCACCATGCACAGAAGGATGAGGTCATATTCCCTTTGGATCAGGAAGTAATACCCTTATGAACCCTGTGTATCTTGCACTGGAAAGAGAGCTTGCACCCTGGAGGGGGGCAGGGAATTAGTGAAACTGAAGCTCTGGGATGCGCTAGTGGGAGCTTAGAATTGCCCTTCTCTGCACCAACTTGTCTCAACCAAGTTTTTTTGTGACTGACTTGTAGGTGACAGATAAACCCAGAATTTATAGAGCATGCATATGTAATGAAGGGAAAAAGAAATCTTTGTGTTCCTCAGTGCAAACTTACATTGTAGTTAGTTTTATTCTGATGTATTGGGGTAGATGCAGTCTGTTAGGATATTACAAATATTCAGGCATTTTTCCAACTCTGCATGTGTCAGATATTTTTTATCGTCTGAGCAAGTGCTGATCCCCAAACTGATGCATCTTAGTGCTTTAGTTAGGTGAGTTCTCTGGCTTGGAGCTGGTTAATCGTTGATTGGAAAGTTTGACTTGAAAAAGAAAAGTTTCAGAAAGATATAACTTGGTGAATGTGATTTTTTTTTTTTAATTCCCCCCTGGCCTTCCTTTCTTTTTTAGCCATGTTAAGTAACCTATTGGGCTCTGGACTTGGTTATTTTTGGCTATATATTGTAACTAAAACATCTTTAGATCTGTTAATTTTGCTAATATTGCTGTATTACCTACCTGCTGGATGTTACTTACTCTTTCATCTCTGAGCAGTTTCTAGGTTTGTAATGGCTTGTTTCATGTATTTTGTAGGCTGGCTTTTTAAGTTTCAATTGGTTGGAAAAAAATTTGTAATTGATTGTAGGTCAGTACCATAGTTTATTGATGCATCTACTTTTAAACCATTGCTTTTGTGTTCATTTCATTTTTATATACATGCCTATATGTATTTCTAAAATGAGGCAGTCAATCATATCATTCACTATCATATCATTTGAATAATGAACTAAAAAGCTTAGGTTTGTTGGGAAACCCTTTACATGTGGTGATTCTTCAAAAAAATGTTTGTGGTTGAGCTGGGTGTCGTTCCCCCCCTGCCCCCGCTTCACTGTTTTGTCCTTATTTTTGCTTCAAGAAAAAGGCAAAAGTAAAATTCTAGGTTTCATTTGTGAAGATTCTTCATAGAGGAAACTGTATCATCGTGATGAACGAATACATGAGGCATTTTATTCACTTAATGGCTCATGTTTATAATAACCTATACAAATAGCTCATGAAGCTGTATAGAGCTTAGGATGCTCTGCTGAAGGGGAGTCCTGCTTGAACAAGAAATTCGGGATTTGTTCAACAGATTTTTATGTGTCATGACCGTAGCATCTGGTTGATTTAGATGCTGCAATTGTGAGCCTTGCTTTAATGAAATTTGTGAAACAACTTGAAGTGCAACTGTCAATTACAGCAATTTTTAGTAACAAGCTTAAATTACTATTATATTTTAAATTGAAAATTTTCTCTTAGTATTAGCCTAATTCCCAGAATGCAATATAATTTGCTTGTGTTTTTTTAATCCAAAGTATTTATAAAGGTGATTAAAAAAATGCGTTCCTACATGATTACTTAAAATCAGGATTAAACAAACATTAACCAGAACAGAATTAAAAGTAAAGATGGTGGAAAGACTGAGTAGTGATATATTCCAGATAATTAGTCTGATCTTGAACTACAGAAAAACTGGTAGTAAGGAATCCCATAATAAACTGCATCTGAAATAGCATTAGGCCTTGCAATAAAAGGATCTTGTGGGGTTTTTTCCATCACTGAAAATAAGGCAAAAATGAATGTGTGTGACTGTATTTCATAAGAACTTTCTTGAATTTGCTTGTCTAAAGCTATCAATGTCTGGCTGTGTGAGGCTCCTTGTCAATGAGATCACTAAGAGGGGTCTGATTCCTGAACACAGAACTCAAGTCCTTCCTCTTGACCTGTATGAGCTCTCTCTGTCCCCAGTCTTTTCTGCAGTACACACCTAGGGGCGGGAGGCTGGAAAGTTACAGGCAAACGAGTATTTTATCCTCTTCTGTCTGTTGAGGTGATCCTCAATAGTACATTTACAGCCTGTACTTAAAGAAACACAGTAAATGCAGCTTGTCTTAGTTGTTGCCATGAAAGTCCTTTATCTCCTAGATTTGGAAACATCAGATTTGATGTTGTTTCAGAACTGTTTTTATGCAGATGACCTGTCATTAATAGGAAATTCTTAACATCTGTATGATTTTTTTGTGTGTGATATATGAGAGATGTAAAATTATTCCAACTATTGGGAAGTGTGGTTGGGTTACTGATGTTCAGGGAGAGTTGAGGCATGTAATATGTGGAAGCAAAGAGGGATAGTTAAACTTTCTAGTCTGCTCTTTACAAGATATTTTTGTTGCCAAACCTATTTTCAGCTTCTGGCTGAACTTGTCATCGCACTACTAGGAATTTTCCTAAGTATCGTAGTTAGAATTTATGAAAGTGTTTCTCAGAAAAATGTGGACTTTCACAAATTTTTTAGGGTTGGTTTTTTTTTTTTTTTTTTTTTTGCAATACTCTGCAGAAAGAGTTCAGCAGTTTCTTGGCTTTGATGACTTCTTCAAAATAAAATCCCAGACGCTGTCTCCATCATTTTGGAATGTTTTCTAAAGTTGAGCGAGACTGGAGGCAGGACAGGGAGGTTATGTGCATGCATGCACGCACACAAGTATTTGGAGTGAAAAAGAAAGAGGGAAGGGAAATGGCAATCCTGGTAATTCTTAATTTTACTGAGTTCATTAGTGGAGCGGGGAAAAGGTACAGCTCAATGTTTTGAGATGGGAAAGAATATTTCAACCTTGGTCAAGTAAATGTGAAACTGACTTTGTTCGAGAAGTTTTCCATCTTTGAGCAGCTGCAGTCATTTGCTTACCAACATTCCTTCTCTCCTTCCCCCCAACCCCTTCTTTCAAGAGGCTATTTTAAGCCTAAAAGATGAATTTGGGGGTTTAAATTCCCTCTAAAACACTTTCTCAGCTTTAGTATTGGGAAATTGGCTCATAAACAGTTTCACTAAGTTCACTTCTACTTAAGATCTCTGTGTCACTCTTGTGTGAACTTGGGCTTCTGAATGAGTTTTTTGTTAGGTTTTAGGACTCCTATGGGATAGATCAGTTTAGTTTATAGTCTCCAAACTGTACTAAAGGGAAAATGAAGTAATCTGTTACTAATATTTAAAACTAGTGATTATATGGTGTTTACAAAAAAGCCCTCACCAAAACCAAACAAAAAACCCAAACCAAAACCAACCTAAAAGCACCTCTGCAAAAAGGCCTTGTGACTCAGATCTTAAGCTTTTGCCATAAAAACACAGCTAAGTGCCATTCAAATATCATGAATTTGAACAAACATATATCATCAGAGCTATATGGAGACCTGAAATTCTATTTTATAGAGGTTTTTAGGATTTCAAAGCTTATTCCTATTCAAAACTAAAATATGAAGGTTACAGAGCTTTTTTCTTTTACTGTTTAAAATTTGCCAAAACATTTGGTTTCATTTTATGTAATTCAAATGGAAAAACAATAAAAAAGTAAAGCTATGTTATAACAGCTTTCTTCAGCTATTTTCCTTCTCTCATGTTTCCTTTCAGTGCATTTGCAGTGATATTAGTGCAATTTTATAACATATTCTATAGATAGATAGGTTACTAAATCTTATTTCCTAATGGAAAGCTGATGAGTTCTCTTCTAATGCTTTTATTCTAAATGGCAAATAATATGCTTTAGTTGTATGTATGCATTACATTAAATGACCCCAAAGCTTGTTGACAATGTTTGAATAGAGTTCCACTTCAATTTTTGATTTTTATTTGTTTTTATTACACCTGTATGTGTATAATATATGAAAATATCAATCTATATTTTCTTTCCTTAAAAGTGAAATTATATTCTTATTTAAGTCTTGAAATATAATACACCTATCTAGTTTTATATAAGCTACATGACAGAATGTAACTTTAGAGCATGACATATCATATTTACATAGTCATCTCTTTCTGAACTTTTAAAGATACTTTTAGTGCTCTTTTGCACTCAGCTTAAGAGGCTTAAAATTTCTTTTCAAATAACACTAACGTAAATAAAGTTATAAGATCATATGTTTAGACCATAAGATAGGAGAAAACAAGGACAGTTAGTAGAGGATGAGGTCAGGATTAGTTTTATTATATTCTCTTCTTAAGATGGTGTTCTTGACCATTAAGTGAATTGGATATGTGGTTGATGTATCAAGAATCTTCCTGGATAAATGTATCAATTTGCTGTGTTTCTGCATTTCATATGTTCTACATAGATCTTGAAGATCCTAGTAACTTACTGAGTATATATTTCATTAAATACTTGAGCTTTTGTGCAAATACCCATTTTTGGCATAGAACTAAACAGAGTTTTCCAGGGCAGTCTGCTGGAATTTGAACTTGGAGCACAGGTGCTATTTCTGGTAGTGACAAATAGTTGCTGCTTTTGAGGGATGGACGCGGGATGTCAGATCCAAATGCACATTTTTGTTGAATCAGGAGTCAGATTAATAGTGCAACTATTATGGTGTTCAGTCTTTATATGAAATTCAATTTATTTACGCTCCTTTCAATTTTCCTTGTATTATTGAAAATCATCTTTAGTGATCATGACTAACGAGGCCACTACATGGATAAGGTAATTCATATTCTTCAGAGTTAAGCTCAGCTCTCTGCATGCTTAGAGACAGAGAGTCTCTTGATAATCAATCCACCTTCTTGAGTCTTTTTCCTATAACTGAGGAATTTTTATCAAAAGGAGTTGCTTAGCAAGAGGACTCATGATTAGGAAACAAAACTGTTCATGTATACTGTGTGATAGTGTGATTTCCCAGAACTGGATAACTTAAACTTCTGCCTCCAGGTTTTCTTTGGTAGGTTGAAGATGCTGTGGTAGATGCTACTGCAGCACTGTGTATTCGGATGGCTTATTTCTGCACGGCTCCTGAGCTGGTGCCCCAAGCTAGTCCAGGAAGTGTTCATGCCAAGTGCTGCTAAGTATGAGCTCTCTCTGTCCTTAGGAGTCTACTGCAGAAATGAAGACTAGGGGCGAGAGGCTGGAAAATATTGCTTCCATTTAAAAGGTAGGGTAGCATCTTGCCTAAGTACATGCTTAAGGGTCTGAGAGAGACAAGAACTAAACTCAAATCTCCAGGGTCCCCATCCAGTGCTTTAATCATGAAATCATTCTTCCTTCCAACGAGAGGTCTTGGTTGATGCACACAAACAATAAAGTTTCTTCCCCACCCCCCCATGAAGCCTTGCTTGTTTGCTGCTGAGTGAACTAAGAAACTTCTGTGGCAGCAGATATCTATATTTTAGAACAAAAATAAATGGACATTGAGAAGCTTGCCGCCTTATTTCCAGGCTCTGTATATGATAGTTCTTTGGAATCTACTTGCATTCCCTACATCTGTGGGTTTTTCATCCTTTAGGACTGCAACCTTTTTTTGGGGGTTCAATTTTTCTTTTTCCTAATGCACATGCCAGTGCTGGCACAAGGGAGACAGGAAAAACATAAGAAGAATGTAATAATTCAGAAATTTATGAAATCTCCAAGGTACAGTGTGCAAGAAAACGTCTTAAGGTTTTGCCTGGGTCATACAGTTGAACTTTGGCAGCTGTTCTACTGCTATAACTCTTCTAAGATGCTACAGTGTGTTTATTCTAACATAGTTTTATTAGAATACATATTTTAGAGAAAACATTTTGTTCAGTAAACTTGTGGTAAAAATATAGTTTTCTCCTGTATTCTCCAGTCCAAACTGGAGGGGTGGGGGGGAAGGGAAGAATTATGATTGTGTTGTTTTTTTCATAATCTGCATGTAAGCTAGACTTTCAGCTGGTTATCTTGCCTTAGTGCCACATACTTAAACGGTGTGATGCTGATTTATGCGAGGTGTCAGATTGACCATTTTATATCATCAACTTAGTATTTGTCATCACACATGTTTGTTTGTCAAGAAAAAATGTCGCTCCTAATTTCAAAGTGATAGGGAATGTATTTGGGAGGTACTGATTAAAAACCAAATTGGGCCAATTGAGATGACAGCGTGTGTGTGCTGGATGGTACCTAACATTTGTGATAGCAGGTTTGCAGAAGCTTAATTGTATAAAAGAGACCATAGCGGCTGCAGTAAAGGAAAGCAGTAGTATCTTCCCCAGCAGTAAGCAATTGGACTGCTGAGCAAACAGTTCTCTCTGGGAGGTAAGGCCCTGATTTAACAAACACTTGAAAATATAATTATGTCCTATTGTCTTCAGTGGAATTTTGGACGTTAAGTGCTGATAACTAAATCTCAGTCTAAAACTTTGAAACAGATTTGACTAGAGCAAAATGCTAGCAATTTTTTCCTCATGTGTTCATTTGCTTTCTTAATCTAATATATTTCCACCTTTTTCTCCACCAAAACTGTGTGGTATAAATCTTTATGCTTGCCCTTCCAGCTGTGCCTTTTAATCTCGGGAATGGTTTCTTTATCTTTTCAGTTGTTGGGACATCACTTTAAAATGTAGTTACTAACTCTGAAGACAAATTCTGAGTAAGTCATACCAGCCGTTTAACCTTATCATAATTTTCTTAGTGTTAGCCTATAATCTTAAATTACCTGTAGCAAGCATTTTAATTTCCTTTTTAAAAATAGCTTGCCCTTGTTGCCTAAGGTGAGGACTGTCCATTACCCGAGGGTCTCTGGCTGTTTACTTCCAGTTGTTTGGACTTGCACATTTTGATGTTGTGCCGAGGTGTATCATTTGAGGCATGAGGGAACACTTGGTTTGTTAGCACAGTTAAAGAGGTACAAGCACCATAGTTTGTTTCGTTCCTTATGCCTGTATCTGTTAGTACAACCCATTGTACCCTGAACAAGAGATGATCAGGCTGTAGCCTGAAATCCCTGTTTTCTTTCAATACTTAAGATGAGTTCAGTGTGCTTTCATTGCTGAAAAGTAAGAAGAGGGAGTACGAGTGCCCCATCTTTGTGTGCTGTGACTATTACAGGCTTTATTAGTAGCCTCCAAAGAATATTTCCAAATACATTGTGATCCTTAGTGGTGAGATGAAGAGGTAGAGTACTTGTATCACTTGCATATACTTGTATTTCCTGCATCTCCCACCACCTTAACACTCTGCAAACATACTAGGATTGTTCACTGAGGAAGTTATTAACCTTTGCATGCTGGAGGAAGTACACGTATTGTAGTCAGCTGAAACCTAAAAATTCATTTAGGTCATGTCAACCTGAAGCTTGTTTTTTAGCATTTAGGTTACCTTTGTAAACTTCATGCAATATCTCATTGATAGAAAATTCATGACTGATATGAAAAGCCTGGCTCATCATGTCTTCTACCATTTTGACAGCTGATCTTTTGCTTGTTTTATTCTTACTTTCATGGTAGCTGTTGAAGGGTTTTAAACACTCCCCTGGCTTCTTGAGGAATATTTGTGCCTCTTATGGGCCTCTTACGAGATGAAGAAGCAGAGGTCAAAAGCATCCTGGGAAATGCTATATGGAGGCAATAGTAAGCTGTATGTACACAATAGTGTATTTGTTTGTTAAGAAGTGATTTATGTGTCTCTGAGATGTTTACTTTGGGGAACTGAAGTTACCTTGCAGAATTGCAAACAGAATGGAACATGTGAGTCTTTATGAGTTTGGGTTAAGTTAGTATCAACACTTCAATGCCACTCGACTGAGAGGTGTGGTTTAGTGTGTACAGGATTGGGTCTCTAGATTTTGCACAAAATATTTAAAATAGAGTATGTTTAGAAGAGAGGGATTATTGAAAAGATTTTTGCTGAAAACAGTAAATTCTTCTTTGTGTCAGGAAGAAGGGGCTTCTATCTTTTTCTGGCATCTAGTTTTTATATAGACCTGAATATCTTCCTGACTTAATTTACGTTATTAATTCCTTGACTCCCCTTGAAGTGGGCTGAAATTAACATTTATTCTCAAGAACTTGTTCCTTAGACTAAGAAATAAATGGAGGTACATTTTAATGAAGATACATGGCCTATCACCACTGTGAACAGAAGGTCAAAATCTTACTTAACACCTTTTTTTGAGAAGCGTGAGGAAAAAATTGAGTGGAAATGGGCTGTTTGAGGGGGTGCTGGTGCCTTATGCAGCATATACTAAGAGTTGTCAGCCTGAAGTCTTGGCTATTGTGCAAAGATAAAGGTAGAAAAATCATTATTTTCAGTTTCTTGAGGACTTTTTTTTTGAGGGGAGAAAACATTTTCCATCTTCACTTGCAGTGAACTTTCATTTAGTCATTGGTGTCTGCGTGAAAGTTCAGGCTTTACCAAAAAGAAAAAAAAGAGGAAAAAACCCCCAACCATTGTCTAAAAGACACGTGTTGCAAAATCACTCTTCAAGGAAAACAAAGACTTCCCTGCCTAGTTCTGCAGTGATCGTGGCATCTGTAAGAACAGGGGGTAAAAGGAAGCTCTTTGGAGAGATAAAATTGCTTGGATCTAGGGAATGATGTCTCGCACTTTAATTGACTTGTGGCATTCTGAATCTACTACCCAGTCCTTCAGAAAGTTTCTACTTCTCTTTTAAATGAAACAAGTATATAAACCAGAAATCAGGAAGAAGTCAAACAGCCTGAGTGTACTTTTAAAATTTGTTTGCATTCACAGAAATAGTCTCGGTGAAAATTATCAAAACTATTCATGTGACTTAATGTTCTTGCCCTGGACTTGGACGGTTTAGTGTTGAGGAAGCAAATACTATTCCAAGTATATCAATAAAAGAAATTAAGTCTTTGAAAAATAATAGTTTCAAAGTCTTTGCTAGCAGACATCATGTATCATTCCATCTCTGCCCTGCTCTAATTGATTTAGAAGTGTTAGGCATTTAGTGAGTGTGAGTTTATCATTTATTGAAATCAATCTCTTTCTGCAAGCTTGCTTTCTTCTCCCTGGCAGTCAGCTAAACTGTTTCCAAACCCTGAATGGCTCCAGGCTGAACTAGCCCAGCGTTGATTGCATAACACGGTAACAGCCCCGAAACATTGCTGTTATAGATTGACCTCATCTGACCTGGAAATGCCAATCCATTAGAGCAAATAGCACTCGCCTCTGACAACAAATAAATGTAACCCCTGCACTAGGGCAGAGCAGACTAGGAAAACAATGAAGCTTTTTCCCATGATAATTGTTCCGTGGTCTGGAGCGAAAATATTTTGAATGTCCTCTAATGAACAGTTGTAATTAGTATGCATATGGCTATGTTTTAATAATAACCATATCTCATAAAAATGCCTCTCTGATATTCCTGTACAGCTTGTAGAGAAATTAATGTAGTTCAGTGTACTTGGTCTGTTATGCATTAAAAAAACAAACTGTGGAACATCATCTTTTCCACTATGTATTTTACAGAAAACCTGTAGATTTAATGAAACCTGTCTGATGTTGGGGAAACTGCCATATTAACTACAATTTATGGTTACACAAATAACTTTTATGACTGACAAACAAGGGATCTAAAGCATATAAGTAAAGTTAAACAAACAAAAGCTGTGCTGCGTTGTATGAATGTGATTGCAACCTCTAGGAAAATGTCTTGAATTTGCAGGGCTCTCTGAACTCATATATTACAATCAGCTCAGGGCCCTGAGAAACTAAATCACTTTTTCCTTGTGTTTTGGGTACAGTTATAGCAGGGGCACACATCTCATCAGCAGTGTCCAGCAGGCCACTGTGCTGCAGTGCTATAGTATATGCATTTCTCCTCAATAGCTCTACGGTCACTGTCTTGTCTCTTCATTAATTTTGGTAAGTGCTTTTAAAGAATAGTCTAATTAGCAGAGAAGGGGAAATAAGAGAAAGATGCCTGCATATAGCATCACTCTGAGTTGCTGGTATTACACAGAACAAGAACTGTATTCCAAGGACACATTAAAGGCTCTAAAGGGTTAAGGGCAAATCACTGTTTTGTCCCTTTTCCCCCCCCCCCCTTCGTTTTTAATAAAAAGAAACAACTAGAAATGCCACTGAAGAAATTTTCCTGGAGCTGCGTTTTTAGTTAATACACTGCCTTTGTACCTTCTCCAATGTAACGATCCCTTGTTTCATCAGTCTGCTCCCTTACATGTTTGGCTGCGTTTCATTTTTGTCTGAAACTGTGGAATACCCTCTGCAGTTACCGTGGGGTAGGTGGTGGTTGTTCTTGCACCCCCAATAATCTAGTTCCACTTCAGTGCTCTTACATTCTTTCAGATAACTCTGTTTTCCCATGTTATGTTTAGGTTGTGTAACTTTTTTGTTTCTTTCATGCTGATTTATCAAGTAGTGATTGGTTTCTATTAGACTACAATACACTTACCCATTTTCTGCACACTAGCTTTAATTCATTTCTTTTTATCAAGCTACTGGATATTTTCTGTACTACTACTACAAAAGACCTCTGTATTTCCAGGTTGCCCGTTTGCTAACAGAAAGAGAAATAAAAAACTGGCGTATTTGTGAAGTAATGGAATTATTTCCATGTAAGGAAAAGTTATTAAAACCAGCAACTATGTCCTGTCATTCACTTTGAGGAGTGTTATGACAGCAATAAATACTGAATCTGTTTTGTAAGGAGTATCCTCCTACTACTTTATGTTGGATATGTGTTATATAGCCTGTCTCTCATATCTAGACAGTTGCATGAGAAGCAACCATGCATGCCTGTGAGTCTCCATCAAATTAAATTCCTTGGGTTTTTTTTTTTTTTGTATAGTGTGACAGAGGTTCTTACGAAAGTATTTGCTTTTCTAGCTAATGTTTTAGAGAGGGAGAAAAATGGCCCTGAATTACATTAGAAATGTTTATCAAAGGTAGCTGTATGTATTTAAAAAAAAAAAAAAAAAAGGAAGATCTATAGTTGTCACTAAATGTACCAGCTACACCTGGTTTAAGAAATTTCTGAGCTGAAAATATAACAACATACATAAAATGTACTGTGAGGTATTCTAACATCATTGCCTAATTTCACATGCTTAAGCCAAGGCCTATTTTTTTTTCTTCCTAATCATTACTTGTGTTCCTTTACCTGAAATAGACTTTGAATTCCTTTATTGCACTTACAGATCTACTTTGCATTTCCCATCCTGGAGTTTCATTTTCTCCCTACAATATGGACAGCTCATTACTCAGGTTATCAGGGAAAAAGTTTCCTCCATCCCTTGATTCCAGGGGTTCTGTCTCTGTTAATATTAACAGTTACAAATGTTTCTTTTGGTATTTTAGTGGTATTTCTAAAATTAAATTTTCAGGTGTAGGCTACTGATACTGCATTTAAAAATTCCAGCCTTTTCAAATGGGTGAGGATTTGTATTGTAATGGATTTTTAACTTTTTTTTTTAAAAAAAACCCTCATATTTGGAGAAAGTGGTGAAGAATTGTTCTCATCTATAGTTTGGCTGATGAGGACAACCCAAAGCACAAAGGTACTTTTACAGTGGAAATGACTGCTAGAGTCAGCAATGAAGTATTTATGATATACTGTTGGCAAACACCACTGAGCAGATGCAGATGCAATTGTGAGGCTTGAACTGTACCTATAATTCATTAAAAAATGCATTTCTGTGTTATATTTTTGGAAATATGAAGGCTCTTGTCTGTGTATGGAGCCTGTCATCTGAAAGCATCCACTGATTCGGACCCTGGCCTGAAGGGAAGCCCTCTGTTTGAAGGCACTAAGGTTTCTCATGCCCAGTGCAAGGATATGGGGACCTGGTGCTGCTCTCAGCTCAGGAGGGGATATGAGCTAGATACTTTTATCAGAGATAATACAATTAGCTGGGAAATGCAGGAGTAATAGAGGGTAAGTTTGAACAAGAGCTTTAACTCGAGTCAGGATTATAAAAGGGGAAATTGGATCTTTAGCCAGTGATCCCTATTGACTGTTCTAATAGATTTATGCAGAGAGATTTACTTTAACGGTGTCAAAGAGGTCCCTTTGTGGTCACAGTGGGTCTAATGTTGAATTATCTAGTACTTGATTTGGGCTGGCTTCATGGATTTCATTCTAATGTTAAGCACCTATATAAGCCTCCCAAACTAGGAGTTCACTTGCTCTAGTCTAGTCTACCCTTGATTGGCTTAGAGTAGACTTGGTAGTGTAGGTTAATGGTTGGACTGGATGATCTTAAAGGTCTTTTCCAACCTAAACAATTCTATGATTCTCTGATTCTGTGAAGATGGTAGAAAGAAATAAGGTTGGTCAGCAGCTCCCATGGGTTGAACTGCCTCTTAGAGATGATGGCTTCCCTAAGTTAGCTCTGTAGGGAGCTCAGGGTGATAGACTTGTAACTTAGGCTCCAGACACTTCAGAAATTATGAATGTGACTCTGTAAGTTGTGGCAAGACTACAGGGCAAAAACAGATGTGAAGTGTAGTCAGAGAGCAGGATGTGCTGGCCACAGGAGAAAGTTCTAAGTTCAACCTCTCTGCATCTCTCATGCTGGATTTCCTAGATGAAAAATAAGCATCTTTTATTTTACAGCAAATATTTCAAGCAAATGACATCAATTCCCATCTGAGACTGCCCTGGGGCATAAAAATAACATAAGGGAAATGTTTGGCCAGCATCTTTCATACTGAAATAAACAGTATCTAAACAAATATTTCTGTATTGTTTCTAAAGACAGACTCTGCTAGACAAGTACTGTTGTTAGAGTGTTAGAATATGAGTAAGGCAGTCTGCTATCCGGGTCTCCTCATTCTAGGCAGCAGATGAACTAAGTGTAAGAGCTGCTCCTTTTTTCTCTCAGGAGTATTTACAGTCCAAACAGGCAGGGCTTGCTCACTCTGGCATAAACCTTTTTTGCAGTGGGGTCATTGGAAAATACCTGGCTGACCTGCCAGCCTGGTTCTGAGTAGTTCAAGCTTGTGTCCATTGAATCTGAAAGTTATTATGTCTTTTAAAACAAGAATAGAATTTTTTTTTTCAACTTTTGTCTTTTACTACAGGCATTTATAGACATTTTAGGAAAGTTGGCCATGAAAATATTCTGTATTTGCACAATGAATAGGATGTTTACCTTTTTAAAATGTTTTTTTTTAACAGCTTAAAAAATTGAAATCACTTTTGCAATTTAGAGGAAAAGTGAACTATTTATTTAAGTACTTAATCCGTTGTGCATCAAGGCACTTTAATGATTCAGACAAGAAACAGACCTGAAACACGACAAATGTGGTGAGAATAATATGTGAGGAAAAACTTGATCTCGTTTACTTTTATTTGTGAGGTGGAAGGAAAAAGTGGTTGAAATCTTCTAGGTTAATGGAATTCTGAATATTATCTTATGTGACCGTGGTATCTTGAAGAACAGATTAGCAGTTGGCTGGATCAGTTTGCTGGCAAAGCAGAAGAATTCTTGAACTTTGGCTATCTTTGGTCGCATACCTGGAGGAGATATGTTCCAACTGCAGATTTGAAGTCAACTGCCCCGAGCGGCTGTCCTTTCACCACTCGAACAGGCCAACTTCATTAGCAAAAACTGATGATAAATAAAATTGTTTTAAGGAGCAATATCAATCATCAGCTTCAGTAAACATTGTTTGGATCAGCACAGAGAAATGCTTTTGTCTGCACTTTTGCAATTTAATCCACTTCTGCTCCCCAGAGCTTATTCTGAAGCCATGCAATTCCTAGCATTTTTTTCTGAAGTGAGTTTGCGCTAGAGGCCCTGTCTGCTTGGTCACCCCTCAAGGAGAAAGAATGCCTCTCCATATGTCTTAAGCAGAAGGCAGCCTAGGCTGACAGATAGGAATGAGTTGATGTATTCCAAGAAATGCTCAATCCATGGCAATATAATGAGCTTCAGGGGAGGGAGGGGGGGAACTAAACAAAACTTGAGGCAGATATGAATGCCAATGAAGGACACAACCCCTGCCTGTCCCCAGAGATGGGGATCTATAGGCGAGGCTGTGTACACATCAAGAGGATTTAAAAAAAAAAAAATTAAAATTTGAGGAACAAGAACTCAAACACTTTAAAGAAGGAAGTTGTAGGTAGTTCAGATGTGTGAAAACTGACAGTGGTTTTAATGTATACCTGTAAAACAGCTCAGAAACATTCAGGAAGTGGTAGATAGAGTGAAGAAGAAATCAGTAGAATTTAACAGGGCAGAGGGACAAACAGGGTTCGAGAGATCTAGATCTAATGAAAAATCTCTTTGGATATACATGTGTAAACTCAAGTGTCTGTGTGAATGTTAAAGTATTGGCCTATTTTGTACATAGTAAAAACAGTTTGGTTAATGAAATTCTCTCTGTGGTACTGGACTATTACAGACAGAGTAGTGATTTTCAAGTAACTAATCAGCTATAAGCCTATGTGGAAAATAAACTTTGTCATTACAACGGTAGATCAACCCGTAGCTGCTGTACTTCCAATGTGATAGCTGCCATGCTGTCATTAGCACTTCTGATAAGAACACCAGGTGAGAACCCAGGCCTATTTGGCAATGAGCAAGAAAGAAGGCTTCATCAGTTCTCAATCTCCAGCACATTGTAGACTATGTTTTAGCCATAAGCTTGCAATTTATCCCACAAAACCTGCAGCTGATGCTGTGTTTCTGGCCCTCTGAGTCAGCATCATAGAAAAACAAATAGAAACTCTGATCTTATTGTAACTAAAAGGGGTTAGACTAAAGGTAGTCTGCTTCAGGCATCCTCATTCTTGAGTCAGTCAAATTTTGTTTTCTTTTCTTCCGTTTTCTACTGATAAACAGTATTTCCCAGTCTTCTGTTTCCTTTGATTGTTTTCAGCCTCATCCATGCCTGCATCCCACTTTATGCATTGTCAAAAGACTAGTCGCCTAGCTTCTGGAGAATTAAAATTAGTTGAAAATTATATGTAATTAATTTTCAAGAATGAATACTGACGTTGGGCTCAGCCTGGCTGAGAGGTGCTCTGGTAGTATGTTTTCACCACCCTGTGCTATACACATTTCTCCCATAGTGTTTCTCAGCAAGCCAGCTCACCTTAAATGCTTCCTCCCCCACACTGGGACAGTTTCCCAAGAAATAGTCTTTTGCTGGGTTAATGAATGCAATTAGGTCAGTGAAGAGTGCTGTGAGCAAGAGTGATGATGTGGGGCAAAGGGCTGAACTGAGATGTTGGGAAGGCACGATGCCAAGAGGGATGGAGGAGACAGACCTTCCCTTTTGGTGGCCAGGGACTGTTACAGCCATCTAGCTGAATCTCTGATCTTTGTCCTTATTGGCAGTGTATTAATTTTGCATTTAGTTGAAGTGGAGAAATCCATGACCCAATTACTTTGCAATAGAAAATGGCATTTACCAGGTATTTGTAAATATCAGGATTCACTGTGACTTGGTACGTGCCTGTAATTCCTTGGTTTTTAGATCACTTTAGTCAATATAAGCAGACAGTTCATGCTACAAAATAAATGTTTTACTTCATCTGGCAGATTAAAAAAACAGGACATGAGAATAATGTTAAGATCCCACAAAACCGTAGGTCCTCAGGCATTGGACAGGGAAGTAATGTACTGCTTTGGACCAATCTATAATCTGTCAACCAGGAGGCTTTCTGTTCTTCACTGTTTTTACCTGGTTTGTTCAGTTGTGAGGGAATGTAACTTGTGGAAGGGAAGAGAGACACTCTAGCTTCACAAAAGCACTAGCATTTTTGATTATCCATGTGTGTCTATTCCTCTGTTGTTGTTTCTGGGGTTTTTTTGAGGGGTACTGAAAGAATAAGGAAAAGGTAATTTTGCAGTTTCAAACCATTTGCTCATCCTTCAGTCTCCCTGATTAACTGTGCTAAATTCTACTGGACTTTGCAAAAGGCCAGTGTTGGGGAATAAAAACTTTCCGTAGGCTAAACCAGATGTCTTCCTCAAATCAGTGGGAATATCACTGTGAAAAAAGTATTGAATGTGGCAAGGTCTTGACTTCCTGAGAAGAGCTAGTGAGAAAAATCCATGTTTTCCCATGAGTCTCACCATTATTAAGAGTTCCTTACACGTTTCTGTATAGCAGTACTAACAAGCTAGTTGTGTTTTTATTCTGTCCCATCTCTGATTACATTCAGCCCTCAGGCAAATCTTTATACCCAGTAAGTCTTCTGTCATACTATAGAAATCTTTGTAGTAATAGCTTGTAATGAAGATTAAGTTGATGGGTTCATGAGTGATTTATTACAAATCACTGTGCAGTAGTTTGGGGCTTTTTTTCCTCAACAATACTCACTGTATAGTGGAAGAATTACGCGAGTATGGTCTCAGAGCAACCTTTCAGAGAAACAAGGAGGATAAAATAAGTCAACAGTGTCCTCTGCTCTTTGATACCTTTTCAGAAGGCTTGCTTGGAGATGGTGGGGTTATCTGCTTTGAATTCTGGAGAAATGCATTACAGTAGCACTCCAGCACAGGATGATGCAGACTTATGTAGGAACTGTACATAAGTGGAAGAATACAAATCAGCTTCAAGATGAAAGCTCTTAAATCTGTTCTCTGCTTCTTATGCTGATTATCATGGCCCCAAGGCATAGTTACAGAAGAAAGATGCACTCAGGAGGGTTACTTCAGAATTTCCACAAATCATTACTGATTATGTATGTGTATTTTTAAGTGTTTATAGATGGATGATTGATACACTAACGATGTACCTTTCAGAATTGCAAAAAGATGAACAAGACTTGACTTGTACGTGGATTTTCATTATTTTACTTTTTACAGTCCACATGGCTCCTGTTCTATAAACAGTAGCTACAGTAATGCATTTAGGAAGGTTTTCACATGCATATATATATATATATATATGCATATTTCTGCCAGATAGGCACCTTAAAATTTTCCAGTCATTATTATGAAATGCAATATACGCTCTAATGCTCATTCTGAAAGGATATCTATAATCAATTAACTGATTCTGTAGAGCAGCCTTAATATGTTGTTTTAATTAATGTCACGTTTGAAAACAGAGCAAGCTGCTGCAGAAGTCTTGCAGCAGTTACTGGGTATTCTGCATGGCTATTTTGCAGACTGTGTCTTTCTCTAGTTGCACGAATGCTTTAGGTACTACTATTTCATCATTCTAATTGCACCTGTAGGATCAAAAGGAAAAATGAAAAGAATGATATTTCCAGAAGAAATAAAGTGCACTGCAGTAAGCTTCCAAGTAAATAAGATGAGAGGTGCTTACGATATTATACCAAAACCAAGCAGATCAGGGTTTCAGGGCTACCAGAGACTTTGAAGGTCTGTGCTTGAGCAGAAATAACCTACTGCAAAACTGAAAACAAGAGACTTGCGCAGTGGGGAAAATACTATTCACCGAGACTAGAAAATAAAAGCAGTATTGGCATGTACTTCTAACAGAGGTGTCTATTTCAAGATCAAGCATCAGTGTAATCACTGTTGACAGTATCCCTTTGATAAAAATAATAATTCTTCAGCTGTGATTTGATAAATCTACATTTATTGGTTAGCATTTCAGTGCGTCTCGTTTGGCAGAATTTTATTACACTGAATCTGCTATACAGCTGTTAAAGCTTTTCACTAGAGTCAGTTTACACCAGCAAAACCTCTAGGTTTTGTATTTAAAAACTCGTGGTGGGTTTTCATGCTTCTGGTCTTTTTCCTTATGGGAAAGATTTGTGCCATACCCAACAGTTCTGAGTTGAGTTTGTGTAGTCATTAGCTATAGAACTTTTTTCTTTTTTTGTGATGATAAACAGAAATGATTTAGTGTAGATAAATACTTTAGATACAAATTATCCTGTTTGTCTCTCTCATTATATAATTTATTTTCATGTAATGAAGGATTTAGCTTGTGGAAAGTTAATAATCCATTTTTTCTCAGTTACTTTATTTTTTTTAACTGTTTCTGACTATATAGGAAACCCTTCATTTAGAAGCACTGAAACTCGTCTGATTGTTTGGAGACCTCAGGGTGTTGGGAAGATGAAAATGAGACATACTTGCATATGGTTTAACACATATGTCTTATCCAATGGCTTTAAAGGGCAGTCATCTTTTCTCCATAAAAACATATATGAATTTTCTAAATCTCTTCTGGTCATGGTAGAATGGTATCCAGTAGTTTCAGTAGCAAATTGTGGAAACAAATGTATTCTGAAAATGAGATCAGAAACTATTTAGCTATTTAAGATGCATATTTTCATTAGTAATCTGGCATTTTAATTGCACTTACAGGTGGATGTTTAGTGAATAGATTATTGTCTCTTTTTTCCCACAGTGTAGCTTGATTTGGGGCGGGGGGGGGGGGGGGGTTGGTTGCTTGTGGTTTCTTGGTTTGTGGTTTGTGGGTTTCTTGTTTGGTTGGTTTTGGTTTGGTGTTTTGTTTTGTTTTAATATTTTTCTGCTGTTTGGTGTAGAGAACACAAAAGAAAAGCTTGGGAAAATGAAATAACTGAATGACACTGTTCTTATTCTTGGACCAACAGTTCATTTTTTTATTTTCTTTGTGTGCTAGTAGCGTAAAATTTGCCCCACTAACTGCAGGGGTGCATTTGTCCATACCAAACTTTCCTTTGACTGGGCTTTATAAAATGATCAAAATTCTTCTGTGGTTGAAACTTGGTTGCATCTTCAAAGAATTTTTTTGGGAAAAATTGAATGTTGAAATGCTAAACTGCAAAGTAATCTAGATGAATTAATGTACTTTATAAGCAGATTGAAAGCACATAAGAGGTGACAGTAAGACTGTTGCTGGTTTTAATCAGCTTGGATCAGGCTTTTACATTCTTCAATAGTTTAAAAACAGACTTGCCCGAAAACGTTGAAGTATAGTAGTCTGCGACTGTAAGTGCATTGCATGGCTGCAGCTGGTGCTCGGCACGGTGTGTGTGTTCCTGCTCAGCACTTGTGCCCTGTTGGTGTGGAGGAGGATGCTGGCTGTGGATGAAGACGTGTGCTACGCTTTAGCCAGCCCAGGGCAGCCGGCCAGTCTGCACCCTGCCAGGCTGCAATTACGTGACAGCCATGCTTCTTCCTGTCAGTCACCTGAAACTGTTGCCTTCTGTCACCCCCTGCCTCTTGAGAAATAACTTGCTGCATGGCTGTTTAGCAGTAACTTGTTGTCCCTCCTGCTGCCACTCATTCTGATGAGTTTGCCAGACGTGTTGGTTTTGGGGCTGCTGGTGTCTGTGCATCGGGTGGGAGCAGTCGCTGTTTTAGACTGACTGACCAGTCCATGGAAGGAAGTGACAGGACCTCTTTTTGGTGTGTAGCCGATGTGGAAGTCGACCCAACAAGCAGTCTGAACAGCCGGAGTATATCATGAGAGTGATTAAATTCCTGCTGTGTATAATAATTGCTATATTGATAGAATAATGGAGTAAGTGAATTTGTGCTTAATCTGCTGTATCAACCTGGAAAAAAAAAGTGCTTTGGGAATGAGAGTATTTTTGTACTTATATTTAATTTGATACCACTCTTAGTAAATGGGTCACTGATCTGAGGTATTGTATTTTTGGCATTAAGAGAAGTGCTGTATGCTCTAAAATGCATTAGCTTTTCTTCCTGTGAAAATCACTCCACTTTGTTTTCCCTGGCTTCAAGATGCTGAAATTAGTTTGTGGCTTCCCCCCCCTCCCCACCCTTTCTTTTTTGAGATGGGCAAAATTTTGGTTTGGCACAGGCAGAAAAGAATGTGAGGTAACATCCAAGCTGCTCTTTGAAAATACACAAATAAATTGGAGAATAATAATATGCTATTCAAATGGCTTGATCTCAGTGGGGCTTTGATACATCCAGCAGAGCCTGGGTTGGGCTAACATGAGTTTTCCAGCATTCTATTCTGCTTCTGTTGAAAACATTGGTCACTTTAAAGTGAGTTCGGTGGGAGCTGAATTGGAGAAGAGCACTGATAGATTTTGGTGGGATGAGGGAAAGTTCATTTAATGCTTCATGCACAATTACGTAGACCAAGGAGTTCAGGCGTCTCAAAAATATTTTCCAGATCAGTACCAACAAATACCAGCTTTGCTGAAATATCTAAATGCGTTGGATACTTATCCTACCCTGAAATGAAACGGAGCTGGATAATTTTCAGCTAGATGCATTGAAAATTCCTTCCAGGCTATTAGAATTAACATGTTTTGTCAAAACAAAAATGCTGAGATTAAATGATGTGGTTTCACCCTCATTTGGGACTTCAGACTTCTTTGGAATACATGATGTTTCAAACTAAGAAATAGCATTTAAAATGGCATAGGGCAGGCATGAAGATCCAAAGCTAAAGAAAAGCTGAAGCCAAAAACTGGTACTGTTTAGGCAGAACAGTTACGTGGGCAGCTGGAAGACAGAAAGTACAGGCAGTTCTCCAGGGCAGGGCTGCATGGCGGAGCTGGGAGCGCTGAGCTTACAGCGGTAGGCAGAGCAGCGGGGCGCACTGGACAGCTTTGACTGCTTGGCCTTTGGAGCTGCTGCTGCTCGACTGCCCTCCACCGCACCCCTTCTGTTGGCTGCACTGGGAAGACGCCTGTTTTGTTGCGTAAGTGTAAGCCAGCGGGGAAGTGCTGCCTCGGTTTTTAGAGGCCACTTTAACTGCCTGACCCTGGCATTTGCATGGACAGAAGATTCATGCCTTAAGTAGGGGCTGCTAGTGTGCTAATTATGTAGTGATGGCAGTCTCTGTATAATAGCAATTTTTACTCAATTACTCAGTGCACAGTGTCACTATTATAACCCAATTAATTTTAAATAACATTCTAATTTAAAAGAAGGCAATATGTTGCATTTCCGCAAGTTATCTGTGGTGTTATGATGGTTAATTTAGCTAACTCTCTTTAGACTTGCATTATACAACGATGCAAACAAACCAGTGAAAAATAGCGTGACTGCGTCTTTCTGGTGCCGAAAGCTTCTAGGGTTGTGCGTTGTATGGCTTTCTCAGGGTCTGTCTCGATAAGATGCAAGACTGTAGAGGATATTTTAAGCCAATATTTAATTGGAGGGTGGTGTTCTGCTATACCTATAGTTTAAGGTGTACATAAGGTTAGTAGACCATTAAATGAAAATTCAATGTTCAATTTCCATTGGTGATTTAGGTTTACATTTCACTCATAATGAACAGGATTTTAACTAAAGGTCTTTCCTGAAGAGAGAAGAACACAGTTGTGGTGAATAGTAACGATAGGCTGCTAATTTACAGCTTCATTTTGTCTATGGGAATTGTAAGTTTATGGTGTACTATGTAAGTAAACAAAATATATAGGTCAAAACAGTGGACTAGATTCTTCTAAACGGAGGGGGGAAAAATGGTTTGTATCACTGATACAAACTTACCCCTTACCCCTGAGTGCTAGGCATTTGTTAAGGTAGCAGTGGCTATGCAGGCTCCCCACTGTTGCCTGGCTCTTAATCCAGCTGGTGACGTGTGTGCCTGGTGAGCCCAGATACCCCAATAAGCATGTGTTTGTAACAGCTGGAGATAAAGGGAACATAAGCATTGGTTTGGGAGGAAAGCTGTTCCTTCAGCCTTTGGTGAAAGCAGAGGATTGCCAGCCCTGGCAGCTCTGGTGTATCTGTGACTGACACATGGCTTTGGGGTGAACACAGAGTTATTGCCATGAGAGCAAGAGTCTTCCCTTAGGAAGAAGCAAAGACCACCTGACAGCCTGTGGCTATGAAGAAATTAATTGGGAAGTGAGCAAACTGCTAACCTTATGCCTGGCCTTGATGTAAGCAGCAATGACAACCTCTTTACTCCCAATTTTGCTGTCACTTGATGGTGAGGTTTCCATCTGGACTCCATGAGGTGTTTTTAAACAGACTGACTGGAAAAATTTGAAGGAATAACTCCATTTGCAGCACTCCAAATTGTACAGGACTATTACCTGGTAAACTATTTAAGAAATGCTTATAAATGTGGGTTATTTGTCATTGTTTGTTTGACTAGAAGAAAACACCTCACCTGTTTTCCACCCACAGGATTTATTTTCCATTATTACTTTTTAAATTATTTCCATGCTAAGGTTGCATGATTTTTCTGTTAGGATATGTTGGTGCTGTTATCAAACTTCCCTTCAGTTGGGAAATACAAAACCAAGGAATTTTATAGCTGCTGTACAAAAATCCATGTCTTAACTCCCAGATCTCTCTTATAAGGGTTTTCTGTAGCACCCATCACTGCAGTATGTAAGTGTTTAACTGGCACTGTGATGATTTAGTCATTTTAAGAGAGAGGTAGACGCAAACATGTTTAAAGAATACCCAATGGATAGAGAGTCAGATACTCATTAACAATATCTTCAAACCATAATCAGTTAGCCTCAGAGAACATGTTTTATCTTGCTCTCAGCCAACCTTTCTGCCCGCAAGTGATTTGCACTCTTATTGAACAAAGTTGGTAGCAGAATGGATAATAACAAGTCTGAAAATGCTCTGTGGTCTTGAAAGTTTAAAAAAAAAAAAACCACCACAAAAAACCTGGGCTCAGGGACAGCAAACCTGGAGTTTAGAGCAGAAAGTAAAGAGCATTAAAAGGTCAGGGCTATTGAAAGTTACAGCATTAAGATTATGTCATTGGATAATAAATCTTTACTGTAAGAGAAAAGGTATGAAAATATATCTGGGGCCCTTGCATTTGCTTTCTCTAATGCAGAAATCCGTTTACCCTGTTTACCATTTCTTAATGGTAAAAGATAGCACACCTCAATTACTACTGTGGGGAAACAGTGATTAGAGGAAAACGTAATACACAGTTGTGGTGGGTTGACCCTGGCTGGATGCCAGGCGCCCACCAGAGCCGCTCTATCACTCCCCTTCTCAACTGGACAGGGGAGAGAAAATATAACAAAAAACCTCGTGGGTCGAGATAAGGACAGGGAGATCACTCAGCAATTGCCGTCATGGGCAAAAGAGACTCGACTTGGGGAAAATCAGTGTAATTTATTGCCAATCAAAACTGAGTAGGGTAATGAGAAATAAACCCAAATCTTAAAATACCTTCCCACCACTCAACTTCACTCCCAATTTCTCTCTCCCTCCTCCCCCCGAGTGGCGCAGGGGGACAGGGAATGGGGATTGCGCCCAGTTCATCACACGTTGTCTCTGCTGCTCCTTCCTCCTCAGGGGAGGACTCCTCACACTCTTCCCCGGCTCCAGCGTGGGGTCCCTCCCACGGGAGACAGTCCTCCGTGAACTGCTCTAACATGGGTCTTTCCCATGGGCTGCAGTTCTTCACGAACTGCTCCAGCGTGGGTCCCCCACGGGGTCACAAGTCCTGCCAGCAGAACTGCTCCAGCCTGGGCTCCTCTCTCCATGGCCCCACAGCTCCTGCCAGGAGCCTGCTCCAGCGCGGGCTTCCCAGGGGGTCACAGCCTCCTTGGGGCACATCCCCCTGCTCCGGCGTGGGCTCCTCCCCGGGTGCAGGGGGATCTCTGCAGGGCCTCCATGGGTGCAGGGGCACAGCTGCCTCCCCATGGGCTGCACCAGGGGTGCAGGGGAATCTCTGCTCCGGTGCCTGGAACCCCTCCTGCCCTCCTTCTGCACTGACCTGCGTGGCTGCACAGTCCTTCCTCTCACACATTCTCACTCCTCTATCCGGCTGCAATTGCCCAGGGGTTTCCCCCTGCCTTAAATACGTTATCCCCGACGTGCTACCACTGTTGCTGATGGGCTCAGCCTTGGCCAGCGGTGGGTCCATCTTGTAGCCGGCTGGCATTGGCTCTGTCGGACATAGGGGAAGCTTCTAGCAGCTTCTCACAGAAGCCACCCCTGTAGCCCCCTGCTACCAAAACCTTGCCACGCAAACCCAGTACAACAGTGTGAATGTCTGCTGCTGTCATAATCACAGCATCGCTACTACTTGGGTGTAATATTTTTGGTTTTGATAATATTGTAAGATATTTGCAGAAAGAAGATACAGAAGTAAGTGAAGATCGACAGCATGAGCAGTTACTGACCTCGTGAAATAGGCATATGGTTAGTGGCTGTATATGGATTGTGATGCTGCTTCTACTTTATAAACCCCCTCTTGGCTTGCAATCCTGCACTCTTGTGCTTCTCACAAGCGAATTAAATTTTGGTATGTTTCAGGATTATTCTTTTTATAATTCTCTTTTATAGGTCCAGCATCAAAATGGCTCTCTGAAGTGGTGAGTTCTAAATTGTGTGCTGTGAGAGTGCACTGATCTGCAGCCGCTGGGTGGGGCAGCAGGGTGGGTAGCAGGGCTGTATCTTTACAGCTTACTAGGCAAAAGAGAAGCTGGCGCTTTATGCACAGTAGATGACCGCTTGTTACATCTTCCAGACAGTATATATCAGGCAGAATTTTTCTTCAGTCTCATTACAAAGTTGCAGACCTAATCTAAATGGAACCACCTTGATCTCCCTTTCTGCCTTGTTGTGTTCAGTGCACAGTTGGTGTTTGTTTAGTTATATTTACTCATTTACATGTTTTAATAACATGCTAACTACCTAATTTATATCTGAATTTATTATATGTGATAGGGTTTACATGGAAAATTTTGTACAACCACCACTGGATGTTTCTCTTTCCTTAGCTTTATAATTTCACTTCAGTATATTGTTACATTTTCATGAGAAACCTAATGATAGCACAACAACTCTTAACAAAAAATTCCTTGATTTTGCTATTTAAAATTTGTATTTTAAGAGTTCTATTTTTCCACTTTAAATAATGAACAGTAAATGAGGGTCTTTCTCCTGTGATGTTTAATTGGCATGGTTATCAAATTATCTTTAAAGATTGTTTGTGACAGAGCATGAACTAGTCAAACTTAGTAAGTAAGAGGTGGATTTGTGCTCATAAACTATTATTGAGGGAGAAAAACTATACAGAGTGGAATTGCACTATCCATGAGTGAAAGCTAAAGGGTTTCCTGAGGGGTATACTTGGATTTCACCAAAGGAAGACTGACTCAGGGAGACTTAAAGGTGGGATGTAAACATACTGTGCCTAAAGTGTATAGTCGGTGTTCCTTCCAGCATCATTTTAGGAGGCGTAGGATGGTGTGTTGGTGTGTGGGGTTTGTGTGGTGGGTTTTTGGTTGTTTTATTTTTAATCTAAATCTGGCAGATCAGAACTAACCCCACTGCCACAGAAGAGGAGAACCCCTTGTGTGGAAAGGGCTACATATGGCCAAGCTACAACCCCTATATGACTTCAGCATTGGTTAATTGCGAATTGGATGGAGCTGTGCTTACTTCTTGACTATGTTGTTTAAGTGAAATTTAACAGTACTTAGTTAATGTGTACCAGTACTGCACTTGACCTAAGATTTTTTTTTTTTTTTTAAAAGACTATCGAACACTGCTCTAGAATTTGGTGCAAGCATCTTTAAAAATACTGAATTGGTGCTATCCCCTTTAACTAGTATTGTTGAAACATCAGCTTTGATAGACATGTCTAATTTTGTTCTGTGTCTGAATTTGAATGGAAACATGACAGTTACTGACTTTAATATGACTGAGCTCTCTGCTCAATCCCAAGCTTTAGGTATTCGTGTTAATTAAAATGCATAATAATGACAAACTGGTGAATAGTTACAGTGTAAAATGTCAATTATCCTATTTTTGAATGCATTTGAAATAATAAACGAATTCATCAAGCCACAAGTCTCCAGCTAAACAGATGTCTGTGATGTAAATGGATGGGAAGGGTTAGTGCCATAATTCCTACAAACATTTGTCAAGCCTCTAAAGATCTCTATACCTTAGCTATTAAGTCTCTTAAGACTTGTCCACAGAAAAAGCAGGTTTGGCTGTCTCTCCGCCTGCGAGGTGTCAGCAGGCTGTTGGTCTTTGGTGCAGAGTGCTGAAGGAGATGCTGCTTTAGTATTTCAAGCTGCTCCTGGGGTACAGAGAGGCACAGAAACCGGCTGTTAGTTGTAAGTTCAGGCCCCCATGTAGTAACGGGATATTTGAGGTTTGTGGGTTTTTAGTTTTTTTCTTTAAACTATTGTTCTATCTAAAGTACTAGGTAGTGCTAATGATGGTTTCTTTTTTCACAGTCAAAAGAGCTGAAGTGTTTTTAATATGGCAAAGATAAAAACGAGTAACTGCAGGAGTGACTTCTGAAGTGAGGAAGTTCTCTCTTTTGGTCAGTCTCAACCAGCAGGCGGATAGGAAACGCTCCCCCTTTGAGCAAATTGGGATACATTTACAGGCATTTGATCTCTGCTGAACTGGTGTAACCATATGAAACCTCTTCTATTATTAACTCTGTCTACTTCAAATAATTCAGGACCAGCGATGTCAAGCCACTTTGTGATACAGCTTGCCTTCAGTATTAAATTTTCAACAGCTGCATTTTAATTGGGTGAACAGTTCAAAAGCATGGTGTTGGCTTGTGTTTAAGGAATCCAGATTTGACTGCTTTAGAACTACCTTGTGCTTGGAAATGCACCAACACATCCAGGCCGTGACTGGATAGTCTAGATGCATTTTCTCGCCCAGCTAATATACTCTGTAGCTTTAGCAGCTAGGGGCAGTCTCCTGTCTGATGTACAAGAACTAAGGCAAGCGTATGTGTGTATTTACATGATTAATGTATTAAAGCACTGTGCTATTAATACCAGAATTTTGTGAGATTTAGGGATGGGTGAGATGATGTCAGAAGAAACTTTCAGCTTGAAATAATAGTGATAGGAAATGGGAATTTCCACATTGGTTTCTTTTTAGGAGGATTCAATTTCCAAATTGATGGATGCTTTCAAGTGTTTAAACAGTTGGCTTTCTTTTTCTCCAGAGACTTTCAGACACACTTGTATCCATTCAGGGTTTGGAGAATGTTTAGAAATACAAGACATAACAAAAAACTGGCTCTTTATGAAAACAGTCAGGCAGAATTTTGGCTAATGTCTTTATATACAGACCATGTTGTAATCACATGTAGGACTCATTAAAAGCACTATGCTAGGTTGTCCTGGTTTCGGCTGGGATAGAGTTAATTTTCTTCCTAGTAGCTGGCACAGTGCTGTGGTTTGGATTTAGTATGAGAATAATGTTGATAACACACCGATGGTTTAGTTGTTGCTAAGTACTGCTTATGCTAGTCAAGGACTTTTCAGCTTCCCATGCTCTGCCAGGTGCACAAGAAGCTGGGAGGGGGCACAGCCAGAATGGTTGATCCAACCTGGCCAAAGGGCTATTCCATACCATATGGCGTCATGCACAGCATATAAACTGGGGGGGGGTGGCTGGGGAGCAGCGATGTCTGCTCGGGAACTGTCTGGGTATTGGTTGGTGGGTGGTGAGCAATTGCATTGTGCATCACTTGCTTTGTATATTATTATTAATATCATTATTATATTGTTATTATCATTACTATTTTACTGTATTTCAATTATTAAACTGTTTGTATCTCAACGCAGGAGTGTTTCTTACTCTTACTCTTCCGATTCTCTCCCCCATCCCATCGGGGCAGGGGGAGTGAACGAGCAGCTGCATGGTGTTTGGTTGCTCGCTGGGGCTAAACCACGACTTAGGTTTACAAAGCCCTGTCTGGTATGGTGAAGGGAATGTACTGCAGGTGAAATAAAGATAATATAGTACACATCACACTGAAGAGCAATATGACAGTACAGAAGGAAGTACCATTTTTTTTGTTCTCTTCTGACCACATACCTGATATGTGCAGACATGGTATCAAATCATAACTTAGAGTAGCTTCAAGGGAAACGTGTAGTTGCACATACAAGCATAATAATTCCTTAGGCTAAAGTTAAGACTCAGTAACATATGCACTGTTTTGTCCTCAAAAATTGAAGGACATTGTGTGAACAGTGTATTTATTCTTAGGTGCTGTTATTCTTAGTTAAATGCTCAGTTAATGATGTAGGTAACTATATTGTTTCGAAACCTTAATTGTCTTTGGAGTAACAGTTGTGCATTTTACAGTTTTTTTTTGTTTGGTTTTTTTTTTTTTGTAAGGGGAATCTTTGTATAGCACTCAGAAAGTCCCTTATGTCTGATATTGTGCTTTGAGCAGTAGGTGGAAACACAGTTGATTCATTAATTTGCTGGTGTAGGTAAGCTGCAGTTGTGAGGAAGATGGAGGAGTTGAGAGCCAGGGGAAGATGACATCTGGTGACACTGGGAAAAGAAAGTGGAAGTGTTTGCACTCTGAGGAAAGGATCCTGTCAGGAATGAAAAAAGTATAAAGTCTAAAATATTGGTGGCTCTCAACTAATCTGTAGAAATGTTCTTGATCTTTGAGGTTTTTTTCTGCTTCGTTTATGTGCTGTGTTTCCAGTTGTCTGATATCTGAGAAAAAACAACTGCCAGAAGTCAATGGTTAAGGCAAGACTTTTCATCTACTTGCATGAAAAGGTTCACTGTCTCTTTCCCTGAGAAGCCATAGCAAGCATAAATTTCAACCATTCCTTACCAAAAAAAACCCCCAAACCCTCAGCCAGACATAAAAGAAAAAACAGAAAAAGGCTGATTTTGACTAACTGACCTTTACAAGGACTTGACAAAGTGCCCCACAGCACTCTCTGGGACATAGAAAGAGCGCAAAGACTACTGTGCTTCATTAAAAATGGGTGAACACAACTTATTTTTGCATGTAAGGTCATAATCTACTGTTAAGTGAATAACTGGGATTTTACACAATGCATGGAATTGGGTTTCTGTTTTGCATTTACTGATACAAATGTATATATTCTTAAAGAATCCATCACCATGTTTTCAACATGTAATTGAGTTGTTACTGAGCCCACAGGCTGCATGTGCCTCTTCAGTGCTAGTCCTGTTCTCATTGTTGGACCATAGCTTGATGTCAGGTTTGGTGACCATTTGACATTACTGTGTTAGCTGACTGCCAAACATAGCCCAGCTCTGCTCCAAATATTGTAGGATGTCAGTGAATCTAACCTGTTGTGAAAGAGGTTCTTTTAGCAAAGTTGTTCTTAAAAAAAACCAAAATGAAACAAAAACAACAAAAAACCCCACCAACCCACAAAAAACCCCAACCCCGGCAAATACCCAGCAAAAAAACCACAACAAGCCGCTAAATACCCAAGGCCATAGAAGAATGTGCTTACATCTGTCATCTCCCTTCTACTCACTCAAATGTCTTTGTGCCTCCAGCAACTGCAAACTAGCAGTTTTGAACTTCAAGTATTGGATTTTGTACTTGGCAGGTAAGCAGCATTAACTAGTGTAGCACTGGTGTAGCAGACTGTTACCAATATCTGCTTCATCATGAAAGGAGCATCTTCCTGCTGTAGAAATACTGTTCATGTTAAGACTGTTATTCTTGGCCAGATGTAATGTAGAGACTTGCCAGAAAATAACAAAAATGTGGATATTCAAATTTCAGTTTCTTATCAGAAGGAGAGAGCACAGTTCTAGATACCTGTGTGGCCAAATGTCTTAACTCTCTAGGCATTCAGTAGTGGAGACAAGTCCATGCAGGTCCATGCCTGAGAAAACGCTGCTGTGATTATCAGTGGAGGGATTACCTTAATTTTGAGTTCAAAGGTCAAAACCATTCCACTCTCAACAAGCATATCGGAGCTCAAGAGTTCTGAACTATCTGCCTTCTGTCCGTGAGGGATGGTCTTGGCTTGCGATGTCAATCATCACAGGACTCCCCTTGCAACTGGTTTTTCTTTGCATCTCGCAAATTAGAATCATAGAATAGAATCATAGAATCGTCTAGGTTGGAAAAGACCTTTAAGATCATCCAGTCCAACCATTAACCTACACTACCAAGCCCACCTAAACCAATCAAGGGTAGACTAGACTAAACCATATCCCGAAGTGCCACATCTACCCGTTTTTTGAACACTTCCAGGGATGGTGACTCCACCACCTCTCTGGGCAGCCTGTTCCAATGCTTGACCACCCTTTCTGTAAAGAAATTTTTCCTAATTTCCAGCCTAAACCTCCCCTGGTGCAGCTTGAGGTCATTTCCTCTCGTCCTATCTCTAACTACTTGGGAGAAGAGACCAACACCCACCTCACTACACCCTCCTTTCAGGTAGTTGTAGAGAGCGATAAGGTCTCCCCTCAGCCTCCTCTTCTCCAGGCTAAACAACCCCAGTTCCCTCAGCCGCTCCTCATAAGACTTGTTCTCCAGACCCTTCACCAGCTTCATTGCCCTTCTCTGAACACGCTCCAGCGCCTCAATGTCTTTCTTGTATTGAGGGGCCCAAAACTGGACACAGTATTTGAGGTGCGGCCTCACCAGCGCCGAGTACAGGGGGACAATCACCTCCCTGCTCCTGCTGGCCACAGCATTCAGCTGTTCCAATACTGAAGCCTGTGCTTGACTAGAAAGTAACACACAGCTGGAATGCAGTTTAGCATAGTGAATAAAACACAAATTATGGTTGTAACAAAACAAAATGCTCTTGCAGTACTGTTGGCCACCTGAATGTGGGTGAGGTCATTATTTTTTTATCTATTGGCAAGCCGCTTGTGTCACTTCTCTTTTTACAGCAACAGGATATTGACACTGGCTTTCATTGCATAAGTTTTCAGCTCTACTTCTGAAAATGTTACAGGAGCTTAATGTTATTGCCTGCATATTAGTAACAGAATTGATGAATTATACAGTGATAAGTGATGATTATAAGCTTGTTCATGGAGTTTGGGAGAAATTAAAATTCATATGTGACTAAATTAAGGTGTTTTGGTGAATTCTCATCTTATTAAAGACCTGTAAAGAACTGCAATGTATTAGTAATATGAAATGAAATAGTTTCTTTAGGTCTGAAAGCCCTTAAGACTATTTAAAACAAGGTGTTTTAAATCTGCCTCATCTCTGCAGATTTCAGACCAGCTTGCAATGCTTTGTATTTATCATAGGGCAGTTAATACAAACCCCTTGCTTAAGGGCTGATATTTTTGGGGGTTTGTTTTTTGTTTTGTTTTGGGTTTGGCTTTTTCTTTTGTTTTTGTTTTTTTTTGAGCAGAGGCATTAAGTGACCTTCCTTTCCTTTCCAGTCTTTTAAATTAAACAATTATGGACATTAGAAAGTGCAGCTGAACAGCTGAACAGTTTATCTTAATGCTTACTATTTCAGAAGAGGATTTAATCTGCCAGAGGAAAAAATAAATGTTATTTATCCTTGTGTGTTCCTGTGTACTGGCTGATCCCACCCACGTTCCTTAGAAAAAACTCTGAACAGTATAACATTGGTTCTCAGGTTTTGCTGTTTGCTCACTTGAATGTTGTAGACAAACACTGACTGAAGGCAGTTTCAAAACTGAAGACTTTCAGTGTGTGGCCTCATAGTGTAGCTCTGCAAGCGAGACAACCTTCCATGAGCAGAGTGAGCACCAACCCCACACACTTAGTAAAGGTTTCCCAGAGTCTTCCTCCTGCCCTGCCATGCTTCTCTCCTCCTTTTGCTGGCTCTGATCAGAGGTGATCCTCCATTATCACACCACCTTTACTCATTTCTCTAAATAGTTTTTCTTTGTTTTGGATGTGAAAGGATTGGGTTATAACAAAAAGCTGAATTTTATTTAACTTTCAATATCTGATTTTGCTGAAAACGATGGCATGACCTGTTCCATTCATGCTCAGTTCTGGCAGTAGAAGGTTTAAATACATAGTTAATGGATTGCTGTACTGATTCTGTTTTTTCATACAGGTTGTAGTGTATAATTATTGTTATTCTGTCTTTCCAAGGGAGCATTCACGATTACTTTAAGTGATTCCCCCCCCCCCCCCGCACCTTTGTTTTGTTCATGGGCTTCAGTGCTTCTCTAAATGTTGGCAGCACACAGCCTTTCTGCAGGTGACATGAACATTGCTTGCTGTGCCCTCAGAGCTGGTGGTGCACCAGGAGTCAAAGCATAGACAAGTACAAACATGCAATACAGGAAACGTCAACCTTACTGGGATGCCAGGGAGAAAGGAGTTAGTTAGCAATTACTGTTTCTGTGTGTTGCTGTTTTCAAATAAAACCTTTCTTTAATGCCTTCCCAGAATATATCATAAGGAGTATCCTAGTTCAGTAGTTGCACTGAAATTAAATTAATATGCTTGTTTATTTTAATCCCTATTGCACTTCCAATGTAAACTGGGGAGAAGGGGAAGACTATTCAGAACTCGAGGTAACAACAGCTTGATTGCACTCTACCCTTTGGACAAACTCAACTGGTCTGTACTTTGAATGTCCAGTTCTTTTGAAGCCTGCATTTAGCAGCAAAAGCGATTTAAAGACAGCATGTTTTGGTCAGCCTGTTTTGACAGCAGTTCATGCTTTGGTTACCTCTTATTAGAGTCTAAAGGAAGAAACCTGATTTTCCTTGAAATACAGTTAACTACTTTATCATAATAAATCAACTCATCTCTTGGATGTGTTAAGAAATACAAATGTTAAGTTTGAATAACATCGTTTATTTTTACATAAGAAATACAGATAAGAAACATAAGTAAGAAAACGTATTTAAGAAACTATTCCTTAACCTATTTCATTTCTTATCTCTAAACTATGGGATATAAACCAAAAATTTCCTCAATCATCATGGTGTTTCTGCCTCAGTAATTTCACCTAATAAACCTTCCTCTGCACTTACCATCTCTGAACAAGAAATTGTTTTGATCTATTAATTATACATTTTTTTCTTTTTTCTCCAGTTCTCTCCATTTTGTTTTCTCCATAGGGCAGCAAATAGTAGTTAGGAGAGATGTGTATCTTTACCATTTAAAATGTTATAAGATTCAGTGTTTATCATAACCATCTCTTTTGTTAAGGTATGTAATGTTAGATTATTTAATGTTGGCCAGCAGACTCAGAAGGTACTGGGGAGGGAGGGTGCAGGCAGTGTGATTGCATAAGAATTCTTAAGAAACTTAACTGAAAAAGTGCTCTCCCCTGTTAACTTTGCCCTATGTGGGTCCTGTTACCTTGGTTTGTAATGGATATCCCCTGCGAAGTCTCATTGATGTGGTTTAAAACATCTAAAGCCAATAAGCAGCCCTGGCATTCACTACAGGTTATGGCCTCTTTGCAGGGTGGTAGGTAGGGACCTTCCCTGGCACCTCAGTTTCCCCAGTTTTCATGGTATTTTATTAAGCTGGGCTCTAGATGACAATAGAGGTACAGGGGCACCTACAATTAGTAATGTCTTCAGCCTCTTCAGCTTGAGAACGCCTGTCCAAGCTGTCTGGTATTTTGCTCCTAGCTGAACTTTGCCAGTATGTTTGTGCCACCCAGAATCTGTCTTAAACAACTATGTTTGAATTTTGCCTCCAGTGATGCAGACTTGTCTTTGTTTACTCTTCATTTACAGTGCTTCCAGTCAGTAATCTTGGCTTCTGTTCTTGTATTCAATACAGGATGTTTTCTCCCAACCACTGATCACTTTCTTTTTTAATTTGAAAGTTGAATTCCAGATGTCAGCATGCAGAGGGGAGGAAAGGCATTGTTATACTTGGTGGTTATTAAGATGATGTATACAGGGAGAAGTTCTAGTAGAAAGGTGAAAACAAGCCAGTATCTAGGGGAATCTCTGTTGTCCATTTCAGGACTGAAGTTCTGTCCTCACTGATGCCTGTAATATAATTTGCATTGAACAAATTGTAGCTATAATTTCACTATGGCTTGGGCAGTAAGTCTCTAAGGAAGGTACAAAACTGTATGGTCAGCTTTGAATTTTCAAATTACAATATCTGAGAGGATGGGCACAAGCACACAAGGGCTGTGCTTGATGAAGAGGGTCTTGAGTCATGATGGCTACAGCTAATTCCCTTTTGGAATTTTGCTCAAATTGTGAAGCAGCTGTAAAATTTCAGCCTTAATGTGTCCTACCTGAAGAATTTAAGTCCAAAAATACAGTACACAGTTATCCAGTACTGGTTCTAGGAATGATAAAATTCTTTTGCTATGTCCTGACAAAAATGGTAACATTTCCAGATGTGTTAGTGCTTTCTAAATTGAGATCTTAATCTAGCAATATTATGAAGATGATTTTAAAAAAGGAAAAGATTTAGTAACAGATACATCTCCTTGGATTTATCTCTTATTTAATATTGTAGCAGCCAAGACTTTTATGTCAGAGGATCCTAAAAATAAGTTATTGTTAGAATTAATCACAAAAGAAGTTGTCATGCCTACCAAGCACTCAGAACCAATCAGTAGCATTTAAATCTTTCTCAGGTTTAAATCTCATAAAATTCTTAGCCATCCATATTTAATGTCATACAGCCTGTTAGCACTGCTGCAGTGCCAGCAGCATGAGATAGCACTGCTGTAGCTGCATGTTACCTGCCTACCAGGGAACCAGTACCCTGGAAGTAGGAACTGATCACTTGTTTAATGTTGTATTTGCTCAGGAATATGTGCCGTACGCTCCTCAGCTCTCCTGTCAAACTTTTTAGAAGCTTGTCTATAAATTAAGTGGGCTTAGTTTTCCTTTTGCCTTTTGAGAGCTTAGTTTATAAGTGGGTCAGTTGTCCCTGGGGAAATCGCAACAGAAGCAAGAAACTGCAGAAGAGGCAGGGGTTGAGTGCAGGACTGACCTGGGAGGGCAGGGGCCCTCGGGAGGCGGCAGGGAGAAAGCCGTGGGGGCTGAGGTGGTGCTGGGAGCTGGAGAGGTGAAAGGGCAGCAAATGAACTGAGGCCCAAGGGAATCTGCCAGGGGAACAGCAGAGAGGGAGGAAGCAGTGCAGAGTCTTAGGGCTGTAACTTTGTGTGTGGCTATCTACCCAGCTGCGAGATGCATGGCAAAAGGAGAAATTAGCTCAGCAGTTGTCTTGTTTTGTATCTTGTTTCATTACTATTTGCAACAGTCACTATAGCAAACACCTTGAGCAGGTTGATTAGGATGTCAGGTGTGTAGACTCTTCCTATCTACCAGAATTCCTTCATGCAATTTTAAGCTATACTTTTTATCTGCTGCATTGCTGTGGGCTCACTGGTCTAAAACGCCCAGGAAAGAGATGTTAGCACTTACGTGTATTGGATTCCTGTTCCTGTGTGTTCTCCCATCCATACAGAGTACTCCTGCCTAAGTATCTGGTGATACTACAGATTAATTCTCTGAAGGTCCTTTTAAATCTAATCCCAAAAGAACTTCTGACTGGATGGATACAGCGTTCCAGAATCTCACATTCCTTGAGGTTCCTTTGTCAAAACAGGTGGTGTCCTCTCTAAAAATAAAAATCTTTGGCAATTTTTATTATAGAATATAACATGTGGTACACTGTCTCTTGCGTAAGACTTCCTGAAAATGGAATTAATGACCCCCCCAACCTAACCCCTCAAACCCACAACCTCCTGAAATATCTCCCTTAGAAAAATTCCGTCAATATATATTTTTATGCTTGTGTTGCTTTGTGTTTGATGTGTGCCATTCTCTAGCTGGATGAAAGTGGCACAGAGACATTAGGCAGGTTTCTCCCTTTTATCTGGTTATTCTCTATCGGTGCAACAGATCTGACTCTGCTAAAGCATGAGCAGCCTTTGCTGCAATGGTTGAACAGTGTCCAAAACTGATTTGTTAGACAACACAGACAGAACAATGAATTATCTGCTATGAAACTGCAACAGCTGGCCTGAAAATTAAGAAATAAATGATAAATTAGATAAAATGAGATCCTAATTTTGTTATGGGGATAAGAGGATCTTACTGCAGCAAAATTTACTAAACCCATCAAGTAACAGAGTGAATACCACCAAGAATTCTGATGTGTTAGAGTCACCAATACTGTTGCTAAACCAGAGGCATTGGCTTGTGGAAGTGGTTTATATCTTTCCACAGTATTTTACAGTTGAAAGGTGCTCTCCTTCCTTATTCCTGCCAGGTTTTGTTTATTAGACCTATGTAGTGGCTGTGTTGTTCTCGCTATACTTGCAGTACTGTCCTCATGTAAGTTTTGCATTTCTCCTCAGAGTTTTGAGTGACAGGTTAAACAACTGAAAACAACAAATTTAAAGACTCTTTTGTCCTCCTTCAAAGTTCTGTTAAAATGCTTTGTTATTTATATTTAATCTGCTTTCTTTGGGTTTTGATGTAATATAATGGCTTTTTGAAATCTAGAGGGTATGGGATCACATACTTTCGCTCGGACAGAAATTGAAAATGTAATAATGCTGTGAACTCCTGGATCTTATTGATTCTTCGTGTGTAGGGGTGACTCACCTTCTGAATGGTTACAGAGAGCAGCCATCATATGCAAGAGCTATATCTGTAAGACACTAGCTCAACGCAACCTAAAAATTAGGCTTTAAAAATTGGCACCAGCTGTATGTCTAAATGTAGCTGTCCTTTACCATTGTGGTTGTCATGGTTTAGCCCCAGCCAGCAGCTAAACACCACGCAGCCGCTCGCTCACTCCCCCTGCCCCGATGGGATGGGGGAGAGAATCGGAGGAGTAAGAGTGAGAGAAAACTGGGTTGAGATAAGAACAGCTTAATAAC
Organism: Pelecanus crispus; assembly: GCF_030463565.1. Classification (NCBI taxonomy): domain Eukaryota; kingdom Metazoa; phylum Chordata; class Aves; order Pelecaniformes; family Pelecanidae; genus Pelecanus; species Pelecanus crispus. The sequence goes on from NC_134650.1 coordinate 38,825,947, forward strand.
TGAAATAAAGTAAAATAGTAGTAGTAGTAATAATAACAATATAATAACAATAGTGATAATAATAATATACAAAGCAAGTGATGCACAATGCAATTGCTCACCACCCACTGACCGATACCCAGCCAGTCCCCAGGCAGCCATCGCTGCCCCCCGGCCAACCCCCCCAGTTTCTATACTGAGCATGATGCCATATGGTATGGAATAGCCCTTTGGCCAGGTTGGGTCAGCTGGCCTGGCTGTGCCCCCTCCCAGCTTCTTACGCACCTGGCAGAGCGTGGGAAGCTGAAAAGTCCTTGACTAGCATAAGCAGTACTTAGCAACAACTAAAACATCAGTGTGTTATCAGCATTATTCTCATCCTAAATCCAAACCACAGCACTATGCCAGCTACTAGGAAGAAAATTAACTCTATCCCAGCTGAAACCAGGACAGTGGTCCATCTAGTTTTCTGCTGTTCGCCCTTTGCAGTGTTTTAATACATCTTCATTGCTTTAATATGATATTGATAACAGTACAAACAATGTTACACAATTTTGTTTAGCTTAGGGATATGCATTTTTCTGCTGGATTGCTCATTTTTGTGTTTTCCCCTGTTCTTAAATGGTTTTCCAGCTTGATGATGCATCAACTTTAAGAAACTCATTTCAAACTGTTATAACATCCCATCTGACCTATGAAGATTATGGCTCCTGAAGTACAGCACGCACTTCACTGAGTTTCTGAAAAGATTTTTTGGGATTAATTCAGTGTTTTGTTCTGTTTTTTTTGAAAAGTGGTCTTATTTCTAAGCTTTTTCTTAAGGTATACTTAGCATACACATGGTATACTGCAAAGTATATAAAATTTGTCAGGAGAACTTTCCAGGAAACTTCTGATATACAAAAAAATGCTACTGAAATATTAATCATATGTCACTTGAAATACCTTGTGAATAATGGACAGATACTGTACCAGCAGGTATTCTTTAAAATAACTTAACAAAGTAGCAACCAATAACATTGTGTGATGTTACTTATGGGAATAGTTGCAAGCAGAAGAAATGTTGATTAGCTGGCCCTTTGCCTTTCTAGTGCTGAATTACTAAAATCATAGTGAAACTGTTGCATAAGTACACATAATATCTAAGAATAAAAATGAGAATTATTTTTTTTGTGTCTGGAGAAAATGCAAGTCAAACTTTTCCCACATTTTCACTGAGATTTCAGTTTCACCTGTTTTTTTGGATCTGTTTTATATAGGTCCTCTGTATGTGTATATTCTGCTAATTTGCAGAAGACTGAAAAATACATAATCAAAATAGGGAAACTATCCGTGATACATGCATGCACATGAATACACATAGGTAAGATATTTAATAAAATGAAAATGTATGCTGCTAGCAGAAGAGAGCACAAATCTAAGCTGCATCTCAGAATCTTAGAAAAGCCTGAATATGTATTCTGGGTCTTCTCCGTGTTTGACATAAATCAGAACTATAAGGAAGCAAATTTTGCCACCGTTTTTCTCCCCCCCCCCTTTAAGAAAGAGTAATCATCTTAAATTCAAAGGCCAGTTCCCATCCCTTAACTTTTAAAACTGCCTTTTAGTATTGATTTTTGTTTTATTTTGCTTTATAGACTTTAACAAACCTGGGAAACTGGGAATACCAGCTATTACAGATCTTGCCCTACAGGATTAGCTGTAAGGGAAATAGTTTGGGTTGGGGTTTTTTTTGTTTGGTTGGTGTGGGTTTTTGTTTTGTTTTTGAAACTGCACGACAGTATGTAGATCAACAAGGACATGGAAATATTATTGTCAGAAGGAGAGGGGTTTTTTTGGGCAACAGTCATGATGTGCAGTGGAAAATGAGCTGTAGCAGGTAAGAAGTTTGTGTGTCCAATTTCAAGACCAATGCCTTGATGAAAAGTTACATGGACTGCTCCCTGAGCCCTCTGTGGTGCTACCAGTATAGCCTAAATGTGCCAGCTGGAATCTTGTAGATTTTCTGGGCTGGAGATGGTCATGCTAAAAATAAGGATCTTGGAGAAATCAGATGGCTGTACCTAAAACCATACACTTAATTCTGTGTTCATGGTCCTAAATCACATAGTTCCTACTTGAGAGAATGGAATTACTATTTTTGTATTTTGACAGTTACAGTTAATAGTATTCTAAAGTTTCTATTTCTTACCATGAGGCTGTTTGTTTAGGGAAAACTGAAACTTCTGATTCTGCTAAATTAATTGTGTTTGTTTAATATATATGTAGCATATCTGGTATGTACTGTACAGTTGTCTAAAATAATTGAAATGAGATTTTTTTTTGGACATGAAAGATTTGTCAGAGGACTTGATTTAGTTACACTTCTGTTTATTATAGGAAAGATGTTTATGGATAATAATCTGGAATATTTTAATTTGGTGGTAAAAATAAAATAATGAAATATGTATTTCCTGGGATCCAAGCCTTTGGTTTTGCACTTGAAATGTTAAAGGAACTGTAAAATTGCTAATGTGCATCCCCAGGAAATACCGAACACCTGTTTTTTGGTAAAAGGTCTTTAGTCCTTTACCGAAATTGAGAAAGTAATTTCACAAGACATGTACTATAGCACTGATCACAGCTAGGAGGCCTAGGTCAGGTTTAGTTTTAAAACTGAGTTAATCCCGGTCTTGAATACTATATGAAAAGGATTATGGGAAATTTTTCAACACAGATTTCCCTTTATGAGTGTAGTTTTCAAGTTTAAACTTGGACTTATTCTGTCACTCAGTCACTTGGGAACATTAGCTATGGGGTTTTGTGCCTATCACATGGTAGGTACAAATCAAGATGCAGACACTCTGAACTGTACCTTTGTGGATATAAAATATTGCCACAAAAATACTTGGACCTTTTCCCAAAACTACTCCAGAAGACAAATCAGAATAAAAGTGTATTTCTTCTGAATATTGAACCTAGAAATAGAAATGAGGAGTAACATGAATGATTAATATGGGAGAAGCGATCTGGCCTTTGGGAGTGTTGAATGCTCTGTCCTGACTTTTGCGATTACGAATGTGGGTTAAAGAAAATGCTGCTAAGAAAACAAAACCGTTTGTTCTGCTCTTTTCATAGTACAACCATCTGCTTGAAGCAAGTCAAGAATTGGGAACTGCATTTGCCTACCTTTTGTAAAGAGAGGGCACAGGCTTTGGGACTCTGTATTTATGGCCAATGTCCTTCCTGTAGCAGCCCTGGTTTAACCTAAGCAGAAAAGCAGTTTGCTTGGGTTTTTTTTTTTTATTTTGGGTTTTTTTTTTAGTATGCCTGAGGGAGTTAGGTACTCGGTTTCCTCTGCCTTTCGCTTGCTTGGCTTGGTGACTGAAAAGCTACCTGACAAGCAGACCAATTTAGCATGGCAAATTAAAATCCACTGGGGGTGCCAATATAAGTCTGCACAAAATAAACAGAGAATACTTTCTGAAATGCTGAGAAAAGGTGTAACAAACTTCAGCCACTCAAACTCCAGTAAAGTAGCAAAGTATGGCCATAGTGCAGATTTGTTTGGGTTGCACATATCCTAAAATAGTCTCTTATTATCACAATGCCTTCTGTGTCATCACTTCTGTATAAATAATACAATTTTTCATCCACACCTAGGGAAATAAGTGTTTTGCTTGTGCACTGCCAACATTGTGTCCTCCAGTACCTCCTCATTTTACGCTACCATGCGCAGAAAGTAAATTATAGCAAGGAAAGGGGGCAGCCTGGTATCCTGTGCTATAATTTGGCGATGGGCTTTTGTGTATGTGTAGACAGCTGCTGTTTATTCCTATCATGCATATTGCAGTGTTCTCAATTTTCCTCCCACGCAAAGTTGTATTCTTGTATTCAGTTGAAAGGGCACTTAAAAAGCAGTATGTCACTTCTCTCATGACTGTAGTCAACGTAACAAAGATTGTACATTTTCCAGACCTGCAGTATAGCATCAAATACATTTTTAATTTAAGTTAGTAAGTATTAAGGCCAGAAGGGTGCAGAAAGTATATTATGATGTCTTGTATGATTTAGTCCATAAGTTATCGCTGTGTCGAGCCCAGCTAGATATTTGGATGCGAGTTTGCATCTCTATCTGAGGGGGAAGGAATCATGTCTTGAGGTCTTCTAATCATCTCTCTTGGTAGTTTTCTCCACTGGTTGCTTGCCCTTACTCTTAAAATCCACGCCTTAATCCAGTTTGATTTTTGTTTGGATTCACTATCCTGTTTGCTGCTTCTTACCTTATTCAAATGCTTCCTTATAGTCTATCGTTTTATTCCTGGAAAAGGAGCCTCTCTGCTGTTTTACTGTGCAGCACACCTCTCTGCAGAGTGATTCGTGAAAGTCCAGGAAACAGTATTGACATGTCAATGAGATGCTCCTCCTGATCTAATTAGTCTGCCCTTCCCTCCTTCTTTTCTGTGTTTAATTAGCTCAGCTGCAGCACTGTGCTGCCATGGCCGTGCCGTTTCTTGAGAGAGTTGAGCTGGAGCTAGAGTGGGTTGATGGTGCAGCGCTGTATTGCACAGTGATGACATCAAAGCACGAGTCACTCCCTTTTGATGAGTTAAACAGACTGAACTTGTTAAGTGTAAATGCAAAGCTTTGTTTCCCAGCACTCAAATAATATTCCACCATAATGTGTCTGTTCATTCTGGAGTTTCAAAAATGTGCTCAAAGGAGGTTTTAAGCATCTGAGGTTTTACAAATCTTAAAAATCGGGGTAGCGTGGCAGAAAGTGAAGTGAAGTTAATAGGGTCCAATCTACCCTTGGTATTCTGTAGCAGTATTTCCAGAAAAATGTTGTATTACTCAGTCTGTATTATTGGTGGCTTGGATGGGATGGGGAAGATTAACACCAAGTAATAGTCTTAATTTACAGGTTTACCACTAAACTGCGCAAGTTTGGGCAGTAGATGAATGTTATTAGCATTATATATTTTGCTGCATGGCACAAGTGACTCTTTTATGCTAGAAACAGTTTAGGAAATAATTTTATCTAGTTGAACCTTGACAACTTTGTTGCAGTGACTTCCTTACTTTTTCCATTTACTGTCTTTCTAAAGTTTTCTTAACATGTGGTGTTTTCTCAGAGTACAGTTTTTATTTTCCAAACCTTTTATCATCCTAGATGCTTTTCTCTGAACTCCCTCTGATCTGTCCATCTCCTAAGCGTGCTGCTCCAAAACACACGCGCTCTGACTGAGATCTAATGGGACTTGGATAATCGTGCTTATTTTACATACCTAGTGCTGTGACCTAAATAGCATTCACTTTTTATGTGACAGTGTTTTATTGTTAACTTGTATTCAATGTGTTACCCAGTATGACACACAGCTCCGTCTCTGTGATGCTCCTGTATAAAGTCTATTCACAGGGAAAATCCTAACGGCCTTGTTCAATTTAAACTTGTCGCATCTTCAAGCAAAGTCAGTTGATCTCAGTGGGAGTTGCCAGATTAAGACTGAACAAAGACCTCAGGATTTGGTTCCCTGTTGGTACATTTGTTTGTTCTTTTCAGCTGAAACTATTTGTCATTTGTTTCTATTGAATCATAGTACAAATTGATTTAATTATTTTAGTCCCTCAAGGTCTTTGACATCTTGCATACTGTTTAGGTGAGGTGTAATAGCTTGTAGTTCTCTTTTCCCCTCTATTTCCTCATACTTAATAATAAGCAATAATAAGGTTGCTATATTTGTATTATAAATGCAAATTTGGATATTTTGAGGAATCTACTTAGTAGCCAAGCTTAGTTTCTTCATCATTAAAACTTGCTGAAAAATATAGCTTTATTTAAGGGGGTGGGGAAAAAACATGCAAAGAAAAACAAACAAAGAAACACCCCCCCCACCCCCCCCACCCCGTATCACACAGATGTATTTCTGGGGGGAAGAAAAAACAAAACAAAACCCGCAAAACAATTTGTTTTCTTAAAGACTCTTTATGTTTGCATGTTTAGAAACAAAGGTATTAAGTGAAAGAGGTTAAGAGTTGAAAAATAATTCCTTTGTGCTTCTATTTTTGAGTAAGATGCCGTATAGAATTGTTATGTAGAATCCCTTTCCCCTCCCTATTTACATGAAACCTACAAATATTTGAAGTAATCATATTTCATAGCATACATATGTGCATTGGTGAATCACATTTTGAGCTCATGATATTTAAATCAATTGCAAAATACTGATATCTTGCAAAATCAGTATGTTAAAGATACTGAATCTGTGTCTTTAAGAAGTAAAATTGTTTGAGTTGACTTGATTCCTATGCAATTTTTTTCTGCTTTCTTTTTTTTCTGTTTTCTGTTTTCTTTTATTTCCTTTGCCTTTCCCTCCCCCTCTTTTCCCCCCCTTTTTCCCCTCTTTTTTTTCCTCCTTTTTTTTTTCAAAAAAAAAAAAGAATTGTGGGGGGGGGTGGTGGTGGTGGTGCAGACAGACAGGGTGAAGGCATGTCTTGAGAATATGTAGGTACAATGAGCAGCTTTGTCTCTTTCCAGTATAGCTAATCACCCAGGAATAACTGAGGGGTGGGAATGAAATGTGTAACTGTACCTTCCATATTGAAATACTCTCTTTGGGCTGTGTATACTCATAGAACAGTTACTTAGTAAGTGATTTATTACCTCCCTAAAAACAACTTGATTACTTACGTGATGTGTATCCCACATCAGTGCATTTGAGAGCCACAGTATGTGTTTGCATGCTGAGATATCCACCCTAAAGCTAGGTGCAGAATTGGTGTCTGGAGGAAAGGGTGAATGACTAAGATGACTTTGAAATGGGACTGATCCTCAGCTGTCCTATCAGCTGTTGGGGCCAGTAACAGCAACAGCTACGTAGTGGCATCCTTGAAATGCATCTCTGAATAGTAACATTTTTATTTATGCATTGAGTTTTCACTGGCTTTGTTCTCCATTCTAAAGTACTTCAAATACAAAAAGTATCATATATATGTATTCAGGATACCAAAAATAATTAAAAAAACCCCAAATTAACAAACAAACAAAACTCCTGTCAAAAGCTATAGGTAGTTTAGCTCAGTTGGTACTGCCTTCTTTAACTCCAAGTTTATATATATAATTATGAAGATCTGGGAAATACTGAGATAGCTGGTCAAAGGAAGATACATTGAGCTGTGGTATTAAAGACATACAGGTGTGGAAGACTGACCTATTTGAATAAGAGCTATGCAGGTCTAGTGCTGTGACTATTGTCTGAGTATCTCCCGTTGTAGCAGTTCCTGTGGTAGAATACATAGAAACATCAAGAATTTTATCAAGTTATCTGCTGTGGATGCACATGAATATGCAAGAAAAATGCTGACAATTTGTAGCTTATTCTAGTGTTCTTTGTTACTGTCACTTCCTTTACTGTCCCTTTTTGTCCTTTCCTACTATTCATAATTAAAAGGGAAAAAAAAGGAAGAAATCTTTCAAAGACCTTTGGCTCTAATTAGATTTTTCATTAAGGTTTTATAAAATCTATTACAAAAAGCCTCATAAGAAATGGGAGCACAATTCATGAAGATGATTAACAAATTGGCTTAATGAACTTATCTTGAACTTCTCAGACCCACTGTGGAGTTCTCACTACCCTGAAGTGTTAGAAACGCACACATCCAGTATGACAGTTCAGAACAGTATAAGAAGTAAAAATGAGATCAGATGGTCTCAGCCTTGTTCGTACTTTCTCGAGAGTACACATCAACAAGCCATACTGAACTGTCACTAATTTGACAGCTGTAGCAGTGAAAAGCCCCATAAAGCCAGAATAAGATGCTGGGATTTGTGCCAGCTGAAGGCAGTTTTACCTTGAAAAGACTGACTCTGGGTTGTGTGATTGAACAAGGAGCCTAACATGGCTAAGCTCTTATCTTTCATTTGCATAGGAACTAAAGAGAAAGCAGCTGTTTGGTCCTATTTTGCTATTTGTTTGCACTAGTGTAAATACCACTATTGTAATACTAATCTGCACAAGGTCTGCCAGCAGACAACCAAATCAAGAACAGAACCACCAAAACAGAAGGTACTTTCAAAAATTACAAAAATTATGTGATTTAAGAAATTGCTTTAATTGTCACAGCTGTAGGATGCTCAGAATACAATTTTTAAAACTTTAAGGCTACTGTATGATTAATGCAGCTGATACACATATGGCAGCTCAAAGCATTTAAAAAAAAAAACCAAAAAGAGTTCTTGATGTTAAGTAGATATAGATGGGAAAGATCACCTAAACTCAGTTTTTGTTCCAGGTGATGTGTTTTGTTTCTGACTGTTGCAGGACGGTTAGGTTTGAATATCAGTGTGAAGCCTAAAAGCACAGGTGAAAGTAAACTTTCATCCAGGAATTTGGGCGTGGGTCATCATGACAAACACGCATCAAAGTTACATTCTTCAAGAAATATTACTGAAATACAGTAATTCCAGACAGGATTACCAGATCTTTATGAGCTTGTGGTGTAGGAAATGATTAGAGCATAGTCACACTTTTTTTGACATTCCTCACCTTGGATGTCATTTAATTTCAAGGTTGTACTTATATCTTTCTATTTTATTTTTGTCCTTTGTAAAACAGAATCTTGCCCTGTTCATTAAAGGGACCCTGCAAGAGGAGAGGTCTCCTGTCCTTTTTATCCGAGTGGTGAAGATTACTGCAGCATCCTACCAGCAAGCCCTCTGTCCTCTCTCAAAAGGGATATACTCTGCCTCATCTAAGTGTGCTTTGCCTTGGTGTATGATAGGTAGGTGTGATGTCTTGCAGTGTGAGTGGTTAAGATACATTAAGTTCCCCTGGCTCTGAAGCAAGCAGGGCCAAGCAGGGGTACAGCTTAAAGCCTACTGGGACAAATAACTCCTGATGGAATTTCTGGCTTCAGTAGCCATGCCCCTGTTCTCCCTTCTGCTTTCTCATGCTGTCACTTCCTTCCACACCTGTTGATAACAGAATTTGCACTGTTGTACGTTAAGCCAAATCAGGGAGGTGACTAACTGATAGCGTTTTGCTGATGAGTTGTTTTTCTGCCGAATCGTTTCCCTAACCTGGATCTCTGCGTGGCTGTGTTCTTCATGCCAGCACAGCCCCAGCGCAGTGAGGAAAACAGGAATGTGTGGTTGAGGAGAGATTGAGCCCTGGCAGCTATCTGGTATTGAATTGAATGTTCAATTACATTCAGCTATTTTCAGCCTGAGAATTAAAATTTAGCTATTTTCCTTTACTGGGAGGGAGTAAACACCATAAACCCTCTTCTTGGCTCTGTTTAACTCCTAATTCAGCTTGCTGTATGGGATGTCGGCTGTGTCCTTTTCCCATCCATCTGTGCAAGAGCACAAGTAGCAGCTCTCTTGCCGTTCCCCAAACTGTCATCTGTGAAAGGGAATTCAGCGGAGTAAAGCAGCTCCCTGCATAACCGTATGTCCTCACACAAGCTTGTAGAACAGGAATCACAGTTTGTCCTTATTATTGTTGTCTCTTGCCAAGCTCAAAGCATCTCCTTTGCAGTCGTTGAAGAGGGTTTTGAATGCTTATAAGAAGCAGAAGTTCTAGAAACCAAACTGGAAATTAGGCTCCTGTCTCCTGAATGGTAGCAGCTAGATGGGCGGTCTGCCCTTTTAATTGCCAGTCTCTGAGCTGGTGTACTGGATCAATGTCTCTCACTTGTCAACATGGTATATTCCAGCTTCTTTTGGGCATTTTGCTTCAGACTACTCATTTCAGAATGAATCTGATACTTGGTGCTATGCTATCTGTTCACTTTTCCCAGCATTCATCTGCAGAATAAAGTAGCATTCAGATAATGGAGAGAGTCTTGCCTCTTATCAGTGTTGTAGAAGATAGCTTGAATATAGGTATTTTGCAAACCCTAAATACGTATTAGGAAAAATCTTTTATCTTCATAATATCAAGGTCAAAAAACTGCCTTGCATCCTTATGGGCTTTTTAAAAGTAAAGGTCTCAAATGCTAAAAAGTAGAAAAAACTTAGGTTGCCCTTGTGACCTTTAGTTGCTTCCCTGTGCACATACATTATGATAGCTATTTTAGAATTATTTTAATTGCACCATAACAATCTTAGATTACAATTTTGCACTTCAGAAAGGTTAAGAAATTGCACCTGAGGGCGCACAACTACATCACATTGGGACTTTCTTAAATGTGATTTTGCTGGAAGCAAATATGCCTTCATGTTAAAAGGATAATTTGTTAGTCAAATAAACTGGGATTGTCCTCCTAGCGCTGTCCATGTTTGGTCTTATAGTAAACGTAAGCATTTATGAAGAAATGTCCCTTAAGGTTGTGTTCATTTTACTTTTAATTTCATATTAAAGTGTTCTGAAGTTCATTATTTATTAAGGGGAAGGATGAGGCTTAATTACTGGAATAAGGAATAATGCAGAGCTGCAGTTGTGTATTGTTCTTAGGGTTACTTTTCTACTGCAGAAAGTGCCAGAACACCAGTATGGGCACACAGATGAGGGTGCATCCTGATTCAGCTAACAGCAGGGCCATGTAGCTCTTAAAATTCTGGTACAAAAGCAGCCTTGTTTCTACACTTCTTGTTTCTGAGGATCAATCAAAAAAATTCGTAGAATGCATAATATTCCTTTTGTTTGCCTGAAAAATGTGAAGATTTGAATCGACTTCAGTGAGAGCTGGGGAATGTGGACATTTTGAATGTAGGCTAAATCTTGCTCACTATGTGTATGCAAAGACTGTTTCTAAAACTGGAGTACCTAGACTATGGCCTCTTGTTTCCACTGCAATCAACCTCAATGTCCTTAATGAATTCCATAGGACAAGGATTTGGCTAGTATTTTCTCATCTGCAGACAAAGATATATGAGGACTGGATTGACAAAATCCAAATGATATATTTACTAATGAACTTTTAGTTTTGACAGCAGGACACAAAAAATATTAATACTTGTAGCTTTTTGACATTGCATCCCTTGACACAGTGAGTACTTACACTTGTAGATTATAATTCCAGACATCAGGGAGCAGATGTTTCTTTGGGGGGAAAAAAAAAAAATGTGGCAGCAGATGCAGTCAGGTATATAAATGAACACAAGAAATATTGCAGGTTTGTTTTTTTTGGGGGGTTGCTGGATTTTTTGGGGGGAGGATACTTTGAGGTGGTGTGTGTTTGTATTTTAACTAGTAACAATGGAAAAAAGCCTGCGTTTGTAATTTTGTTATCTATTTTGATCTTTTGTCACCAAATTATCCTTTAACAATAAACAGATCTTGGAAATTGTTCTCAGAGGAAATATTTGTGAAATTATATTACCTGTTTGGTGCTGTTTACTCGGAAGGACTTGTTAATTAAAAACAAAGCAAGTTGGGACAACTCTTGTATTGGCTGTTGTGATTTTTAAGCAGGCTAGTTGAATGATCTGTCTTAGATCTAGTTTTCCACAACTCCATCTCATTACTGTTATACATGACATTAAATGACTAATGTATTTTCTCCTTTTTTTCAACATTACAGTATGTGTGAACTGCATTGGTTTTGGGGGTGTGTTTCCTGCTTAATTTATTAAATCCCTCTCAGGACACTGGTTTCTTACTTCATTCATAGATAGTAGTATAATTGAAGTTACTGAATATTAGTAGATGGAGTAAGTCACTCCACTACAAGAAAGTAAGTTTTGCTAGTGGAAATACTGTATGTCAGTTTAACATGGTTTATTGCATAGGCGACATAGTAAATGCTTTTCTCTTAATTCTACTCATAACTTCACTTACACATGAGCAGCAATCGTGGATGTGCTGGCACTATGAGGCACTGGAAACCATTCAGTTTCCAACATGCAGCCTAAGCTCTGAGCAGCATTAGATGATGTGGAGCTTAAAATGCTACTGGTCATCTTGAGTCCTATGAAACACAGTGCTTCCATTGCACCTGCTACTGACCTAAGCCAATGGTAGCCACAAGGGAAATTTTTTTTGTGTGACAGTGTTTTGTTGTTTTTTTTTTTTTAAATCTGTTGAATTCGATTTTTCATCCTAATGGCATAAGCTATTAACATCTCCTCAGTTTTATAAAAGAGAATAGAAAAGTGCCTTTTCCTGGTTTCCTTATGAAGTCCCATCCCTAGAAACATTCAAGGTCAGGTTGGATGGGGCTCTGAGCAACCTGATCTAGTTGAAGATGTCCCTGCTCACTGCAGGGGGGTTGGGCTAGATGATCTTTAAAGGTCCCTTCCAATCCAAAGCATTCTGTGATTCTATGATTGATTAATCTCTGACATTTTGGTTGTGGTGTCATGAGGTTCTTAACTTGTCAAGCAGCAAGCAGATACATCCATTTGCCTATTGTCCCCTCCCTCAATTTTGTATTCTCAGCTTATGAAACCCACTTTGATTAATATAACTACAGTTTCCAGGACTGTTTGTAGAGCCAGTACTGGTTCAGCATACTTCTTTGGCAGCTCTTGTTGGCAAGACTTGTCTGGCTTGCATGCTAAAAGAAAAGAAAAAAAAAAGGGAGGGGCATCTGTCTTTGGGTTCATAAATGTAGGTGTCAAAACTCCCATCAACTTCGGTGTTGCGACATCAGTCATCAGTTTATATCCAAGAAATTTCTGATATTTAGATCCTTCCTTTCAGCAGAGAATTGTCACCAGTGTCTTTTATCTGAAATTCCATTCTAGATTGTCCTATTTTCAATAGGAAAAAAAAAGGGATGACAGTGCTTGTGCCCCCTCAGGGAATTAATGTGCCCCCTGCCACTGCTCTGTGACAAGTACAAATTGCAGACAGGGCTGGGACTGCTGCTCTGTCTCTTAGAGACATCTAAACTGTGGTTCTTTGTTGTTTTCCAGAAGTGGTTTTATGCAGCTGTCAGATTGTACTTCAAAGGATTTTTTTCTAAACTTACTTCTGAAAGAACTGAACTGCCCAATATCCTGCTTTGCTGGCTGTAAGAAGAACTACGAGTTTTTCTCCAAAGAGTCCACAGTGCATGTCTGGCACCATTGTGTCCTACTGGGCCATAGGATGAGCAGATACGGGCTGGTCCTGGCCAGGGTTGCTAATAATGTATTGCAAGAAGGAAGACATAAGCAAAACAGAAGAGAAAATCACTTCAGCTCCTTAACTTAGAAACATTATTTTATATGCAAATTTTAAAATGGCATTTGCTTTGGGACCCTACTAACAAAAAATGGTATATTTTTCTAAAAGCAATTCATATGACTTCATTTCAAAGTTGTAAAGAGCATATTTCTGAGTGATTTACATACTGCACCCTCATGGTGAATGTACATCGTATTTGAAAGTAAAATGAATAATTTGTAGCTCTAAACCGAGGCAAAGTTTAGTGTTTAAAACTTCTTCTTTTTTTTTTTTTTTCTTTAAACCCCTTTTTCAGGGAAGCTTATTCAATACATGAGGAAAGGATGAGAGGAGCACTGAAACCAGCTTTTAAAATTAGGTTTCTGAGTTTAAAATCTTATTTCAACAAAAACTTATTTCAATTTCAAACAAAGACAATGACCAACAAGAGTGGACTGAGGAATGCAAGTTTCTAAACTTGTGTGTTCAATCACCTGTTTTCAGGCAGGATTTCCCTCTGCATGACCCTGGCAGTCTGCCATCCCCCCACCCTTTGGTGATTCTTTTCAGCCTTTTTGAAGAGTTTCAAATTCAGCATCATCAGAAAATGCCAGCTGAGCAACTCATGTACTTCAGGTAGTGGTGAAATAAGATCATGTCTTAGAGAGAATGATCTGAATAAAGGTTAAGTCTTACAGTCTGATGAAACTAATGCCCACAAGTTTCTTTATGTACAAATGGTAATAAAATTTATTTCTGTTGATATAAAATGGGGGTAGGTTAAGATGTGAAACAGGCTGTGCTTGCTAACGTTTATTGCCTTATCAGTTAGACATGGTTGGGAGTATGAGTGCATGTTTGGAGTGTTTTCTGTTGTTGCATCTAGTTGAGAGAATGAAGTCCTCGCTAATGAAACCAGTGTGTCTCCTGTAAGCTTGGAAAAAGTGTTCTGTTTCTGTGAAAGCTGACTTCAGTATATTCAGGTATTCTGTAGAGCAATGAATTGGAGAGCAGGGTGAGCTGTCCTTACCAAGTGTGTCCCATCTAGGACAGGTTGCAATTCAAGGTCAGATATGCAAGAGAAGCACGTATGCAGCAGGATTCTGTGAGTGCACATTATGTAATTTATTATTCCTTTTCATGGCCATCATATTTCAAGTTCATTCCAGGGAATTAAATGGCAGTTGAAAAGGATCCGCTCTTGAGAAGTTTGAGGAGAAATCTGTAAAAGCTCTGAAGAGGCAAGAAGTCATTCTGAAATGAGAGGTGCCCCTGTGACTCTTTCAAGTGAGGTACTGTCGCACTCAACTCACTGAAGGTTAGGATGCATTCAATACTGTTAGAAAAAGTGTTTCATTTAGATCTGTCTCTATTTGAAGCAGAGCTGTGCTTGACTGGCCTTGTGCTGTGTATGGCAAATATAGGTGTAGCTCCAGGGCGATGCATCGCTAGTGGCACAGGGTGAAGGAATTGTCCTTGCCTATGGCTGAGGTTACGCTTGCCATGCACCTGCATACTCCTGGAGAGGAGGTTAAGTCTGTGGCTTAGCAGTGGCCAGGTTTGCGCTCTGGCCCTTCTGCTTGCAGCCAAGTGTGTGGGAGCAGGAGCATGACTTGTTTGGCCTAGAAATCCTGCCTGTGCTGAGATGCTGAAGGCTCCATGGTCCTGGTGCCTGACAGGACTGGCAGTTCAAGTCCTTTCTCTTTCATTTTAATCTTCCAGGTAGTGCAATGTGTTGTTTGGGGGTGAGGGAGGATACTTTTATGAGGGTTTTTTTTCTTTTTTTTAAAAGGTAATTTCATAGACTCAGTTCAAACATGTACAAACTGAAATTTGAGAAGTTATATTTCAATATAGCAAAGGCAGGAATGTTTGTGCTAGAGATCTGAAAAACTCTTGAGTTGGCTTTGCCATTGAAATGCCTTTGCTGTGTGGAATCATGCTTAGTTAAATTTCAAAACCCTCTTTTCGAGAACTGGAAATAAAGCTAGCTGTTTCGTTTAAAAAAAAACAATTTAAAAACTAATAAAAATTAATGGTGTCAGGAGTTTTTTGATATCCAGATTCTAGTTTCCATTAATCTCAAAAGCACACTATTAATCTCAAAAGCGCACCCCTCCCCTCATGCATTTCTGTGATCAGCTGCAGGTGCCCTCCTAGAGAACATTCTAACTATCACTTGTGAAAATGCAGTGTTATGTGTCTGGTTCTTGCCAGTTACGGTGTTTGCCTGGGCTGGGCTGGGCTGTGCTGGTAGCTGACCAGGAATGTGACTACCTGTAGTAATCTCCAGGGACTGTGCTCTAAAAATAATTCTCAGCAGCCTAAGGAACAGCTGGATCCAATTACTACTGTTTTCTTGGATAATAATCAAATTAAGTTTCTCATAAGCTTCTGGGACTTCTAACAATTCTAACATTTTGAATGTATCTACTATTTGTTTTGGAGTACCACAGGGTACCTCTCTTTCAGGGTTAAATCATAGGACTTGCACACTCAGGAGAAGCCTTTGTCTGCAGTTTTCCTCCTTATTTCAGATGGCTTGAGTTAGATTCACTGAATTCAGTTTTTTTCCTGACTGTCTCCTTGCAGAAATGAACTAAAATTTTAGCATAAGGTATTTCCAAGAAAAGTATTTTTGGCTCCGTAGATAAACAGCTATATTGTGACACATGCAGATACATTTGTTGTGGCAGTGGTGATTTTTCTGTTGTTGCTCTGTGTGTGTTTTGTTCTGTTTTTTTTGTAAAGATTTCCTTCTCTGGAAGGCTGGGACAGAATGTCTCAAAGCCTGAGATACTGCCTTGCAATATCCCTTGACTGTCTCTGAAACAGCTCCTGGTATTCTCTCTGTCTCTCCAGTATCTGTTTAATGTCAGCTTGATTTGACTTCCTAGCCTTGTTGAAGCAGTAACTTTAGTTTGGAGCCAGAGAGCAGCGGCTCTAGTTCTAGTAAACCAGTCTTTTCTTGTAATTGCTTATTTGTATTTGGGAAGCTTCTGAGATAGAGCTGTTGTAATGTCTTTATGCTTGTTTTAAAAATACCGTTTAAAACTAAGCTAATTATTTGTGTAAGAAATTCAAATAATTCAATAGAGCTGTTTACATGGGACTTGCTCACTAACTAGGTCTCAGATGGCATTTCTGCAGTTGCTACATAATACTGATTTCCTATTTGCTATATGCAGACTTTTCCCCATCACTAAGGAATGTAAAAGATGTGATGAAGGTACCTTCTCTTCAGTCCTGCTTGTTCTTTATTTCCTTGAAAACAGGAGTAGTGGTTGCCTACTAATTTCACGTTAGACTTATTTTCAAAAGAAATTTTAGTATTTATTATTCTGATAAATAACTAGGTGTTGCTAGTTATTTCAAAATATAAGATATTTCAAATAATAAGAATGAACTAATTGAAATTAGTGGACCTACATTTGCTAAACTCTAGAGTTTTCTAATGGTGAATCAAGCCTCAGCAATATAACTACCATTAGCCAACGAGCCATGGAGTTATTTCTAAGATGGTGGTAATTATTGTGTCAGCTTAATAACAAAAAAAGTCAACTAAGTTTTAACACTTCCTTCAGTTGTCTTTTTCCCTAAACCAAAAAACTAATTATAAGAATATTTTCATGTTTTAATTGTGACTGTGGATGACTGATGGAAAACATGTAATTAACTGATGCAAAAGTTGACATAAGGCAGTTGACACCAATTTTTTTATACATCATTATATGAAGACATGTAGTGAAGCAATTAGTCCTTCATTAGTTCTAAGTTATTTCAAAAGCTTTGAAATACTTGTGTATTTAATTTTTAATCATCAAGGAAATGTATCTGCTAATGGTGTTAACTTCAGGGACTTAAATTAAATGCACTCCCATGAGACTCATTTCAATAAGATAAACGGCCTCCACAGCTGCTGGGCCACAGAAGCTTTCATGAGCTTTTGGGGCTCAGCAGGGATGCAGGCTCTTCAAGATTTTTACTCATTTTTCCACTTCTACATGACTGCAGAGTGCTATTGTAGAAATGCTGTGTTATTGCACACGTTGGAGAGGAGCTGCTATCTACATTCATCCCAATTGCTGTTATATGGCCACCTTCTCTAACACTTTCAGCTTTGTAGTCACTGAAGCCAAAAGCTGCAAGCTAGGCTTACATGTTAATACTGCTTTGCCATTCATTGTTAAAAATAACACTGAAATATAGCCTGGGTGAGGATAGACAGCTGCTTAGCTATGGGACAGGAGGTTTTGTTCAGATTTCCTTTGGGTTTTTTTGTCTCCAATTTGTTTTCCTGTTCACTAAGCTGGCTTTCATGATAAACTTATCATAAAGTTTAATCTCTTCCCATCTTTTTGAAGATGTGTTTTTGAAGGAATTCCTGAAAAGATTATCTTGTTTGGCTTTCATTGGCAGTTTGTCACCTTCTTTAGTCTTAAGATCCTTATAAAATTGCTAGGAAGCAATAAAGCAGAATAGATGTGCATTCCTATGTATCTTGTAGAGGATCCTGGTTCTGTGCAAAGTCTTTATTAAAAAAAAACCTTATAACCTATATGGATGTTGTGAAATTATGGATACCATATATAAAAGAGCAAAACTGTGGGAAACTGAGTCATCAAATACAACCATGCAGTAAAAGGAACCTGTTGTATATAAGCTGGAGAACTCGGGGAAGATCACTTTACAAATGTCCTTTGTTTTGGCATAGTGAGGATTTACTATGTGTTCATGAATTTTTAGCAGATTTCTGATTAGTAATGAAAACCTGTCCCAGACAAAGGCCAGTTCTGTTGATCTGAACATGCCTGGAGTCTGCACATCGACATAGAATGGCCTTTTTTGTGTATTACAAAAATCTTTTTCAATCCACTACAAGTATTAAAGCTGTGTTAGGTCATCAGCGAACATAAATTTAAGTAGTCTGACTTCAGTAAAGAAAGATTACAGAACACCTGGACCTTTGAAACAGACACAATACCTTTATATTTATTTATTTAAGTAATAATAATGACTTAGTAATAAATGTCGACTTTCTTTTAAGTTACGCTGAAATTCAGCTTTCATTGTTGTTTACGTAATGCTGCCAGGAGACGAGTATTTAATTTCCAGCATGAAGTTCTGAGGTGCACCTTTTTTTTTACCATTTTTCCTAAAATGCATTTTTTGGTATGCTGAAATGAACGGTGTCACATCATATTCTTTCCTCTCGGTGGCAATTAGTGATTGGTGTCACTAAGATCACTGTGCAAGAAAGATTTCATAATGCAGCATTCAGGTATTCAGAGGTAGACTCTCAGAAGATGCTTTTGCTAGGGAAGTTTGTTCAACTTCTTTTGTTAGACATAAATAAAACTTTGATGTGAAAGTAATTGTACTCAACACATGTGAACAGCATTAGCTAATTATTTTTCCTGATATATTTGCTCCTTTAAGGCACCCACCCAGCTACACTCAGTTGGTGGAAGGGGAATGAGGAGGAAAAGGAATTGTATCAGTCACGTTTTAAGCTGCATGAGACTTCCTTCCTGTACGTAATTTTCTACTCTGAAACAGATGGCACATTTTGAGATACACAGGGAGGAGTAGAGGTGGAGGACATTCACAGGTGATTGTAGACTCAAAGGAAGAGACCATTATTAGGCTCGTTAGTTTCTAAATGCTTTCTGTTCCCTTTTAAAAAGTTTTGAAACAGATTTAGGAGCAGTTACCTGGTATGAGGTGGTTAGACAGCTTATTTGATGTTGAGTGACAAATAGTAGTGCAGACAAGTAGAATTCATGTGAAATTGGGTTAGAAAAGAAAAAGGCCTTAAGGAGCACTTAAAAAAAATAAAAGACTGGCTTCACTTGTTTGCAATTTTGAAGTCTTCAGGAAATCAGTGTACTCAGTCCTGCTAAGGACCAGATCCTATTTGCATGCAAGAGGCCAAATTTTCAATCTGCAGGCTCACAGCTGTCTTACAGGATAAGTCGCTGGATGTGAAACACACTGCTATGGTAGCCCTCAACAAGCTTTTCCCTCTGCATGAAGGTTAAATGAGAATTCTTTGGGAGGAAAATGATCTTTTTCTTTTAATTTTATTTTTACTTTTTTTTTTTTTTTTTCCTTCTCCTGTTCTCCTGGCCATCTGTGTCCTCCAACAAGATGTTTACTTCAGGCTGCTTGAGATAAGGTGGGGGAAAATGTACCATAAACCCCTTAGAGCAGATCGATGAGGTATAGGAAAGTAGCCTTTAACAGGATGGCACTCTTGCTCTTTTTCCAGGGAAAAGTAGGTGAAGATGTTTATTAATTTGCAAAGGAACCTTACTTATTATGCTATGAAAAAACGAGTCATGCTAGTCAGGCTTGTGTATTTAATGTGCCATACCTCACTGTATTCAACCAAGCAGTTGAAGCGTAAACCAGAGAACCAAAGTTGAACAATTTACTGACAGCAATTCAAGGAGCAAACACGGGTCTGATGGCAGGAGAACTGGTCTGTATGGTCTCTGCTTTTGGGACTGCTTGCTAAAGTCCAGACTCTGGAAGGTGAAAATGGGCTTTCAGCTTGTCACCTGGTGATATGTTAGTGAACAGGGGTCATGTGGGAGGAACATGGCATGAATAAAAGCAGAGCTGTATCATCCAGCAGCAAAAGATATCAAAGTGGATTCAGTTGGTAACAAGTTTGTTTGCAGTATGCATATTTCTAAAACTTGTTCCCACACTTGAGCCAGTTGATAGAGGTGAGAAAAATAATTTTGGAAATCTGATGATCAGTGCCTACAATTTTTAATTTATCAAATAGGTGGATAAAAGGAAGAACATTGGATGTTTTACCCTTGTATGACATACAAGGTTACCGATGACACAGGCATTATTTTCCCTTTATGCTGATTATTTTCCCTTTATGCTGATAACTTAGAAGTTGAAAATGTTGAATGTTGTATTTCACAAGATATTTTAAGCATTACAGACTTGATGTTATGGAAATGGAAAAATGTCAGTCATGCTGGTGTTAGACCAGGAAACAAGAATGATAAGTAATATTAAGTGACAAACTCAGTACTTAACACCAAATACTGAAGGTTGTTCCATTTTTAGTGTTTCTCTTATCTTGAATATTCAATTAAACGTATTCTTCAAAATCAGAGGTAAAACAGTGGTAGTTGTCTTTACTCTCCAATCTTTATCCCCGTCCTTGGTACCATGATTGCATAGTGTTAAAGATGAGTGATTTGGACTATGCCATACTGTTCAGCGGTATTATTTTTTTTATTTTGATGCTTTATGTTATATTTCTGTGTTGTGTTATGTGTTGGGAAGGGTCTGCTGGATATTGAAGTTTTAGATTTGTAGCACTGACTGACATTTCATAAATACAGAATAGAGTTCATCTTAGCCATGGTGATACATATCTGGAATAATGTTATGTGCGAGAGAGTTGTGCAGGATTATTTGGTGGGCTTTTTAATGCTCGCAGGGGGATGGCATCCATAGTCCTGTCCCAGACATTATTTAAGCAGAATCATTATTTAAGCAAAATCCTCAGTAATGTTGCAGGCTGCTGAATGGAGACTTTAGTTTGACTTTTTTTTTTTTAATATAGTTTGGAAAAAAACCCTTAATTTCTGATAATTTTGTTTTGATTCTATATAGCTGATTATTTCAAAAGTGGTTTTTTTTGGTTTTTTTTGTTTGTTTTTTTTTTTAATTCTCTGCTCTGTAGCAGTAATTTTATTATTGGCCATACTGGGGTGTATTAATACTTGTAACAGACTATTTGGTGAATCATTTTTTAATAAAAATGGAAATTCCTCTCTCTTGGAGATCAGGTATTTTCCTTTTCTTCCTCTTTCAAACACTGTATGATATAATTTGTAGCTAGACTTCTGTGCTTTGCTCTTCAAACAGAGTGGTACAAGGGAGTTCTTCACTTGCAGTGGCAAGAACATTTGCTTTTGCTGGCTTGAAGAATTAATTGGAGACTCTGTTAATGGTCATTTATTGGTAATGATCAATAGACTCTAGCAGAACTGAATATGAAGCCCATTTTATTGAATTCTTCTCTAAGTGCATCCTGTGCTCATTTTAGCTTGGTATTTATAAAAACACCTGGGAATAAATTAAGTTCTTCCCTGTGATGACTGAAACCCAAATTTACCAGAACTTTAAGGTAGAATTGTAGAATTTTTTTCCCTTGATGTCGAGAAACAGAAACTACTGAAATGTCTTCAGTTCTAAGCAAGAGAAATGGAAGTAAACTACAGAAAGTTTTCAAAGAACTATTGAAATAAGTTCGAGTCATAAGTAAATCATCCTCCCACCTTTGTGCCCTTTTAGAATGGATCCTTTCTTCCAGTCCAGTTATTTTGGTCCTCTAAATCTCTGTTGTTTTCTCTTTTGCCTTTTCTGAGAGGCTTCCATGAATGGTAGTTTCTGCTTCTGCTACAGGCTCCCCATTTACTGTATCTGCCCCATGTTATCATTGCCGTGCCCTGCTGATAGTCTTTGATTGTCCTCAGAAAGAATAATTGGTCATTCTCTAAGAAAACTCAAGCTAATCAAATACACAGAAGTTAGGATGTATGTAAAATAAAATGTTTCCCCTTTGATGCACCAATCTCAAGCTTTTAAGATGAGAGAGCATATATACGAAGAAGTATAGAAATCAATAATGCAGGTGGCACCATTGTACTTGTAGCCTGTATATATAACACAAATCACTCATTGGTTTGTACACCATCAAAATTGTGTTCCTTATTTTTTGAGGATTGAAGATTGAATCAGACATTTTTAATGCACCTCACGTCCTACTGAAATTGAGTCTATGTGAAGCGATTGCATAATACCCTTCTGCTAGGAGAACCTACAATTGTCTGTTTATCTTGGTTTGTTGCCGGCTTTGATGCCACCTTGATGCAGATACAGTGGGATCTGGGAATGCTCTTATAATTCACTTTGAAATATATGTTAGCAGTAAAAAAATTTGCAACTTCTTGAAAGTGAAACAAGCGCGTCTAGCAGGCTCAGGCATACAGCCTACACGATGTGTATATTAGGAAAATTGTAGTGCCTTGCAAAAGGCCCAGTGAGACTACTTAAAAATTGATTGCAAATTGGCAGGCAGACACACCAGCTAATGCTGGAGCAAAGTTTATGCTTTGTTTATATTTACCTAATAGTAATTTAATTTTTCTACCGTTAACGCTTAATGCTAAACCAGTTTTGTAACATCATCAAGTTCCCAGTAGTTTGAAGATTTCAAGAGAGTTAGTAATAGCAACAGTCAGAAGGAAAACATAACTGTACTCAACCATGAAGGCCAGACTTGGGAACAGAATGGTCACATGCAAGATTTAGTAGTTTAAATAAAAAAGCTGCTTTTTTTCAGAATCTCTTCTGGAAAAAAAAAAAAAAATTGTTACTAAATCCACTTTCTAATTTTCATTTACCTTTGTTACTCTGGTTCAAAGATTTCCTTGGTGCTTACTCGGCTGCTAGAGTACAAAAATATAGCTCATGTTTGTGTTTCTATGACTTTTGTTTCCACAAATTGAAATATTTTACTAATGAGGTTTCTGTCTTCTTGTCAGATGTAGTGTGTCCCAAGGAGAATGCCAAAGGAATGAGTCTAAGGACACGAACACTATTACATAAATAGAAGAGGCATGAAAGACTGAAAGAGTGTAGTAGATTTTGGGGTTTTTTTTGTTTGTTTGGTTTGGTTTGGGTTTGTTTTTTTGTTTTTTTTTTTTTAAAGACAGAAAAAGAGAGGGTAAGAAGAGATGTACGTCCCACTATGGAATGTTCAGTTTTTTCCTGCTGGTTTTAAAAATCTGAGACTTTAATTTACTGCCCTTGTGATAATTTCAGCTGTGTGCTGAAACAAAGGCTTTAAATTCTGACATGAAGAATATGTCTTTATCCAAAGTCATTTGATGAAGAATAGTGAAGGACCAGGAAAAGAAGAAATCCCCAAATTAGCAAGTCTTAGTAATATACATTCCTCAGTATTAATTCTCTGGGGATCAGAAGTAAGATTTATATCTGCCATTACCTCTGGCTTGCTAGTTACTCAGCTTTCAGCTAACTTTAGATTCACAAATACTTAGTATTCAGAGCTTTTCCATGTGTACCTATGGCCTTTTAAGTAGAATTGAAAGCATGTGAGTAGTATTATAACAAATATTTTAAATTGTTACCCATATTCATCATACGAGAAGGCTTTTTCTTGTAAGCCTGTGAATTATGTTACATCAGTTGAGAAGACATATGCTACTTGCGTGATGTTTGGATATGTCACAAGTATTTCTGTTCTGCATTGATTTGTTTCCATGGATTAGTGCCTAACTTTGAAATTCAAGTTCAGTATTTACAAACAGCATTGGAAAGTTTTTCATCATTTATGTTTCCAGTGGCAATAATAACTTGGAAGAAATGGTTTTAATTGTTTCATTGCTTTATTAGAAGAGGACCTAGCTTGTTTATTAAAGAATTGTGCACAGGTATGCTTGTTGAGCATACAGCTAATATTACCTATTCATAAAGTTATGTTAATAATTTGTGATGGAGGAGTAAACAGAATGCATTGGTTCAGCATTAGTACTTTTGACCTATATTCCTCTAACTATTTAAATGTTTATTGTGTAATAGCATAAATAATTGTGTATTTCACTTTGGACTGACTGAATTGTTTCATTTCCAGATCCAGTTTGGCAGACCTGTTCTCATCTACTCATACGAGTGGGAGTCAATTCAAGTAGGAGAATTGGAGCTCAGCATACAAGATGTCTTTCATGTCAATTTTCATACACTTTTTTTATCAGAAAGGGATGCTCAGAATTATGACTTGAATTATGTACAATTCTAGGTGTCTAAGAAGAAGAAAGCACCTTTTCTCCAGTTGGGAATCAAGTAAATGAGAGCCTAATCCTTTCAATTCAACATGTGATTGAGGAAAGGGAAGACGTGGTAGATGGCAGAATGTTAGCTGCCTTCAGTATGCTGGAGAGGTGGAGTGTGAAGTGTTCTAACCTGCGAAGAGCCAGCAATTGATCTCTTTTCTTCTGAGGCCAGCAGAAGGCATTGTTCAAGACCTGTGTCAAATGTCTCAGCTTTATATCAGAGACTGAAGGCGTGACATGTCACTTCAGGTATCCTACTGATGGTGCAGGTTGTACAATACATTTTGCTGTACCTAAGTTCATAATGGCTGAAAACTCCATATTTTATTTTAATACTAATATGAAAAGAAGAGAAGGGGAGGGAGGTGGAGTCTAATTCTAAAATAATAAAAGTTTTCAAAACTTGCTACAGTGGAAGGATAAAATTTTCACCCTGTTCTTAGTATTGATACTTGCTTTTGTCAAGTATGCATACATACTGCTGTTCCTAACAGTAATTTACTGTGATGCTGGATTTTGAGTGTTTGTATTTGCATGATGATAGCTTGATGCCCAGGGATACTGTGGAGAGGAGTGCCTGCTGTGCAGATTTATATATGAATGGATCCAGATTGTCAGACTACTATGAGAATGAGATAAATGGTGCACATATACAAGCTTGTATGGATGTCTTTCTGGACAGTCCTGAACAGAAACGTGGAAAACACAACTTTTTCCTTGTGGAAAACACAATTTTTTCCTTAAGTTTTATGTTTGTGTGAATAAGAGACATTTATATCAAGAAATTAAGCTGCAGTTTGTTTGAATCTGTGTTAAATCATCCTAGTGATGATGTCAGAGGTTTGCATCATGCCAATATACGTGGAAAATAGAGTTTAGAATCTGTTTATGGAGTAATACAGAAATAATGTGGATTAATCACTATAATAACACTAGACCCAGAGCAGAAAATTTTATTGCAGTATTATTAGTGTTGGGGAAGGAGAACCATGTCCTGCAAAAACATAAATGAGGGAGCAAAGTGAGGGTGAGAACCAAGTGCTTAAACCCAGATGTTTTTCTTGGTTATAGCTCATTTATCTTGAATAATCTGTTGACTCTAAATGTCTTGAATAATTCCATTACATGGGACTTCCTTGTGGAATGAAAATTGTCCAGTACAAAGGACATGGGTGGGTTGGGTTGTTTTGGTTTGGTTTGGTTTTTTCCTTGGCATATTAATTAGCTGAATGCTAAACTGGGTAGAAGATGCTTTTTCATACTGCATAGTGATAAAACATCTGAAGTAGAAAGTTTGTCTAAATATGAGGCTTTTAGTGGTCCATTTAAATGTTTTTTGTTGTTTTGGTTTGAATGATGTTTCTTAGTCATTGCCATGATTTGGATTCTCTTATTTAATGGGGCAGTGTATCACTGGTTTTTACACTGACTGAAAAAAATTACAGCTGGATTAGGCAGTCTTTAATCTTCAGTAATTAAATTATGAATTGATTTCACAACAAAAGATTAAGATGCTTAGATGTCTTCTAGAATAGATTGATAATGACTGTGAATACTTAACACTAAGAATACATTGCTTTTTTTCTTTGAAAGATAAGAAAAAAGTATAGGTTACTGTGAAAGGGAATTTAAATGAGTATATTCTTTTCACACTGAAACAATTTCAAGACTGGTATAATGACTAAAAGTATTAAACATACTTAAATTCATATGTAGAAGTATGGCAAATGAATATGATTCCATTTATTCTACAGAGTAGATTTAGCTATGCTAAGTGAACAAAAGCCTCAGTGAGCCAAGTTCCACTGAGATAAAATAGATCTAACTTGAAAAAGAATATAGCCTGAGTTGAAGAACAAGCTGCTTTATGCTTTGTAAAGCTACATGACAATACTTCCTTTCCTGAGTAGGCTGCTTCTACCTATATGTTAGGGTTTCATTGTTCTCCTTTCTTTCTCAGTCTCTAATACTCCTTCATTTCCCATGAAGAGTTTTTCTTTAAGAGAAATAATTTGAGTACATTTTGTGTTACATAGCTTTAAAAACACACAGTAAAAGTGGAAAACCTGTCCAACCATACCTGCCTCAAGTCAAGCAATTGATGTTTTATGATAGTCTCTTTCTGTTCTGATTAGAAAAGAAACCATAGCAAGACTCCAAAAACGAAGGCCAGGTTCTTCTAACACTTATAGTAGTATATATCTGAATAAAATCCACTGGAGCAAAGGACAATCTAATCTAGCCTGCTCTTAGAAGAACGGCTAGTAGGGGTGAAGAAAGTCAGGGGATAATTTCTAGATAAGATGTAAGAGCTAGAGGGAGTGACAAGAAAGATTTCCCTCTGTGCAGCAGGACCGTGAGGAAAATAGACGGTTATTTTTCCAGGCATGTCTCAGACAGATTGGGTCAAAATACTCATTGGTGTAAGGCCATTAGACTACAGAAGAGTTACCCAGGGTTAAACTTGTCCTCAGTACGTCTCAGACAAGAGAAGAGTTCTAGCTTTGAAGAAAGCAAGCTAAAGATTTATTCTCTTTTAAGCATCTCCTCCTACACTGTTGTACCTTTTCTTTGCATTAAAACTTTTTACCAGGAAGACCCTGGTTTTGACAATGATCTGTCAGCACTCCAAGATAAAAGAACGGAATTGCTGAAGACTTTACTCAAGAGCGTTGTATAAAGCCTGAAAAGAATTGTCCACTTTTAAGCTGACCTGCATTTAATTATATGGTTAGAGCTTTTAAGTGAGTGCTGGGATTTGAGATTGGATGAAGCCTGCAATTTCTATAATAGCTTTGAGAATGTGAGCTTTGTGACCTCCTGTTTGTTTAGAATTGATGTTGCATGTCTGACGCTGCCTAACTGTATATAGTCTTGCGCAGCAGAATACACAATGACACAAAAAGCAGAAGTTGACAGTTTTAGGTAAGTTTAAGTCCTTTGCAAATGTAGTAAGTATAATATATGTGCTAATAAGAGTGTCTAGAGCTTTTATTTCATACTCTGGTTGTCGCTGCAGCAGAGCTGAGTAAGGATCATTGAAGTGCTGTGACCTTCGGGCATTGGTTAGCTGTTGCTGAAAAAAAACACAAAAATTGTTCAGAAGCTGAGTTAGTGACTGGCATTTCTCAATCCAAAGAGACCTGAAATGAGGAGTATCTTTTAGATTAATATTAGGATAAATGAGGCACTGTGGTAATAGTGCAATTTGCTAAAATGATGTATTTTCTTGTAAAGAAGTAGCCAGTTGGTTGAATTATTTACATTAGAACAATTTGCTGAACCTGTTCACCAGTTTTACTTTGACAGGTGACCACTACCTTTATAGGCTGAACTAATTTGATACTTGAACGCACTGAAGGAATAAGATTCTGGATACTACACAGGCATTCTAGCTTGAGTTTTTGCCACTGAGCTAAATTATTATGGGAGATTGCTTTTGGTCCCTGACTATGTCCTGTTCTATATAGCAAGGGGGTTTTGTGCAAGCCAGGGGCCTTTTACTCCCATCTGGAATGGGAGAAGGACCTTCTGGCAGTTAGACAGGTAACAGGAGATAAATAAGTCTAAGGAATTTTTAGACACTTAAAAATTCCCCTTTCCATGCTGATTGCATGCATGGATCCCAGACTGAAAATTACCTGGCAGGTACACAAAGCACTGAAAGCAAAATCTTTTGGCTATTAATAGTTTGCTTCTGCATTTAATTCTCTTTTCTCCTGCTATCACCAAAACACAGAGGGTTGTCAGGCAAAAACAAATACTTATTCTCAAGAACAGAAATAGTTTTCTGAACATTCATGAATTCTCTCAATATCGTTTGCTTCACTTAACTAGGGAATGAAAAATGCAATGTGAGAGAAATATGACTGAAATTGGGAACTAGATGCAGGACTTCAACTTTCTCATTGCCTGATAACAAGTTCAGTGCTTCCTATCAGCTTGTTATTCGTAAAGGAATGGTGAATTTGTATTTAAGGATACAGCCAGCTTAAAATGTTCAAATTGAAGTTATCTGACAGTGAACAACCTTTCTTTGAGCAAACCTGTGCACAGAAGAGTTCTCTCAGTTCTGTCAGGCCCACTAGTTGAAAATATCTAGTTAGAAAGAAGTACTTTAATAATTAAATAGTCAACATTGTTTTGGGTACAGAAGTATTAATTACAATAGCATCATCTCTGTGACTGGGCCATTTGCCAGTAAGACTCTGATATGAAAATTGGTCAGTAAGCAGCAAGCTTAATGTTGCAGTTTTCATTGCTTTGCTGGAAAATATACGAGAAAGTTATCTTCTTGCAATACATCTGTAAAGAGAATAAGTTCAAAATTAGGCCTTTTATTTTCACGATCTGCTCTGCCATTGTCAGAAATAAATTTTCCTATTTTTGAGACAAATACATAACTGAATTAGTAGTATTGACCGTGTGATCTTTGTTTTTCTGATTTGGAGTTCATTGGCTGTAAGAAAACTATTTTCCATTTCTAGCCTTCAAAATAAAAAGGAGGAAAAAGTAGTAACCACATTGATATTGCTAAGGTTAGCATCATTCATCTTTTGACCTTGTTTAAATAAAAGTATTGTTTATTATACACAATCACTGCTGAATCCAGGGGGCTGCTTGTTTGTTTTCCCTGCCCTCCCCCCTCCTTTTTAAAAAAATTTTAAATGGGATCAAAATCAGGTCTTTAAAAGAACATTCTTTCCCAGTTTGTAAGACACTTGTAAAGATGGTACTGAATCCTTGCTTGAGCTAAGCAGAAGGCAGATAATCTTCAGCAACAGTGAAGATTCCTTTATTTCATCAGCAGGACCTTGATACTGGTTTGAGGCAGAGTTCCTCCACTTCACCTAGAGGGCATACCTTACCTAGGAGGTCGCAGCTTTCACAATTGCTTTAAGCATGGAGTCAGGTCTTCCTTCATTACCTTGAAAGATTGTGCAGCAAATCAGCTATGGGAAGATTGTATGGTAGACAAGCCTACTAAGGCTACATTCATAACCATCAGCGGCAGAAGCCCATGTTTTGTGTTTGGACATAGCATCCTGTAAGCAGCTGAGAGCTGTTTCAGAGTAAGCGCTACAGGACGCACTCCAGAAAACACAGGATGATATTTTTTGCAGTTGGACGATGTTATGTGCCATTTTGGTTTAACAAACCAGCAAAGAAAAACATCCTTTCCTGCTGTTTGATCTCCTGCTGTGTGTAGATACCGTTTGAAACACAAGTAGCACAGCTTATATTTGCCACTGTTGATGATGAGATCTATGTAGTATTTATCATGACATTCATTCCTTTTAGAAGTGTAAAAATTGAAACTGCATTTGGGTCATATTTGCTCTGTATGGAAGATGAAGTGTTACAATATGGTTCAGGTTGATGTGAAAGCAGAGCAGGCTAGGCTAGAACTGCTAGTCTTCATGTCCTGGAAGCACACAGTAGGAGTTTGTCCTCTTATTTGGAGAGAAGTACATAAGGCTTTCTGGTACTGGGACCAGAAAGTATTGTATGGTGTTACAGCAGATCCATTCGGTTCCAGGCATCTGTAGTCAGGCTGGAAATAATGTAATGAGAGCAGCACTTCTTCCTGCACTACGTATGCTGCACCATTTTAGAGCAGCCTGAGGAAACATGAGAGAAAAAATGATGCTGTATACTGGGAGGCCAGTTGTGGAGGGTATAAAAAAAAGTTGAGCAGGAAAGGAGGGGAAAAACAGCAAGATGAGTGAAAGCAGCATGTTTCCTGTAGGGAGGGGAATGCTTGAAAATGAATGCAGAGTATTTCCACACATGCAGGCATTATGAAGAGTCATTCTGTGGTAGTCATCTCCTACCAATGTGTTCTTAAACCTTTAAAACCTCACAATCTGTTTTCCTTAAATTAACCCACTTGTGATACTGTTGTGAAACCATGTACACACAAATGTATCTAACATTTGTATCTTACAGGTAAAGGTTATATACATAGTACTAACATGGCCTGCAGCAAATAAAATCCCTTCCTCCTTCTGTTTTGAGCTTCATCTCTCTGCTCTGCTTAGCACACAGTGCAGCTCCTCTGTTACTCCTGTTCCAGCTTTTGTCTTCTCATAATCGCCTGTGCTGTACCCACAGGAGTACTCACTCCCTGCTTTCCTCCTATGCTGCTGTATCTTACATGGTAAGCTAAGCAGCAATATCCACAGAGATTTCCTCACTCTTCCTAGCAAAGCATAAGGCGACTGCAGTATTTAGAGTAGTGCACAGAGGCACTGTATGAAATCAGAATGCAGTCATGAACATAAGTCATATATGTTTTAATAATTTCATTCTAATATGGGTTCTTCAAAAGACGTAAATATGGATTTTTTTTTTTTTTTTTTTACTTATGTCTGTCCTTAACTTGGTGTTTAAGTGTTCTAATTTTACAAGAAGTATTCCTTAAACTCCATCAGTGCTGCTTCCTTTCCCCTGCTGTGCAACCAGAGACTAACAAATGTGCTCAACCAAACAACTGAGCGATGTTGGACATTGCTGAGGCTTTTTTCTTGAGGGACATCAGGTATAGTTGGTTAGAAATTGGAATAAATCACTTTGCAGCTTCATCATTTGTCTGGCTTGAATAAACTCAAAGCATGGGGAAAAACCCATTAATCTTTTGCCTGTGGTGGGGCAGGAAGGGAACATGAGAGGGGCTAAGCAATGGAGTTTCACAGGGACCATTAAGGCTGCAATGAGGTTACCTGTAGGGATTTTTTTCCTTCCTGCTTACAAGCCTGGGCTGCTTTGCTTACTACACAGAATGTGGAAGTAAAGGGGAGATTACTGATGAGGAAGAAAAGGAATAATTGCTATTGTCATACTAAAAGAACTTTGAGGACTTTCATTAAATCCTCATGACTTCTAGTCATAGCAGCATCTTCCACAAGTTAAATTTTTAATTTCTGAACTATGTCATTTTATTTTTTAACATTGTATAACACTCCATTTGAAATAAATGCACTGGTTCAGAAATAATAGCAGGGAAAGAACAAAAAAAGCTGTACATCAGTTACTCAGACTTTTGCAAAAACCCCCACATTTATTTGATGATTTAAACGAGTAAATGAAGTCTTTATTTGCTATTTATTTACTTTAAATAACTCAGCTTATGATTATTGGATACCTGTGATGATACAAAGCTGGATTATAACATAAACCAGGGTATGTGTAATACTGATTTCTAACAAATATACCATAGGAAAGCTTCAATTAATTTGAATGAGGCCATTTTTGTTGAAATGTAGACATGGATAAATAATGCATAGAAACAAAGTCTATTTGATAAAATTCTACAAGAGGTTATTATTAGAGCTTGCATTTGTATTGTCTTTATCTGTAATATGCAGGCTGTGCCTATGCTCATCTTGTACTATCTTCTTACTGTAGATGCTCTATCAATGATGGCAATAGTCACTCTGTCATATCATTCTACTCAGAGAAATGTCTAAATAACATAATGATAGCAAAATTTCAGCGACTGCTGTACTATTTCTGCTGCCATTGTAGCTGTTTTGGTAATGGCACAAAAGCAGTAGTTTCCCCTCACGTCTGCCTTAAATCAGATCTTTGCATTCAATGTAATCACTCTTTCTTTGGTGAGAAAGTTGTAGGGATTGAAAATCTATGTCAACAAAAATTAACAATTTAGTTCTTGTGTTCTATGGGTGTCACCTTTTCGGTATTAATTTAGATATTTTTTGAGTGCCCTATTAAGATAATGTCATGATGGTAATATTTGTTGTCTATTTAAAGGTTTATACATACATCAGAACAGAGAGGGTATGAAAGAGGGTATGCAGCTGAGCAACATAAAACATTAAAAAAAAAAAAAGGCAGATTTTGCTTTAAAAGCTTTTTTTAGTTGATTTAGTGATACTTTAAGTTTGTGTTTTATTTTACCTCTGTAGAATTCAGCTGTGTTTTAAACGAATTTATTGTGGTGGGTTTTGTATTTAATGTAATAATTAAAACCTGTCCCATGCTCTGTTATTTGTTTCCTTTGGAACATGTAAGCTCAGGACTTTTTTAATAAGTACTTCTGACAGAGGAAGACAGTACTAGGAAGAAAATGGAGGCTGAAAGTCTGATAGTGCAACCAGTTTATCTTACTCCTGGTCATATTCTTTGACACATCCTTGATGAATGTGTTTAGAGCAATGCTGATATCCGACAGCAAAGGGGATGGTGGTGGCTGTGGAATCATGGGCTGAAGTTTTTGCACAATGTGGTTTTTCCTCCTTCCCACTTACTCAACCAGCATTTAGAATGGCCATATTTTTTTTCACAGGGACTTTTGCAAAGTTTTTTTTTTTCAGCAGAACGAGGTCAGTTTGCATTGCCAGATGGACGCTAAAATAATGCTTGTAGAGTTCAGAGGTTATGCTGCATAATTTAGCCTCCCTGTTTGGGCTAGCCATGAATAAGTGATACCAATTAAGGAATCTGTAGCACTAGCTGTAGTGAACATGGGTGCTAATGTTGCATAAAGAAGATAATTCTTCATCCAGAAGAAATCTATTTGGAAATAGAAAGATGTTTTTAGTCATTGCTTACCTGTTAGTCCCACCTGCAATTTCATGTTGTGACTACACGCTGTTTGAAGAAAGAATTGTTCTTATGACTTGCTAAACTGCTCTCTGTGGACGTGAGAAGAAGGATATAAGTAAGATTTTCTGATATACATGATCCACTGCAACAGAAGTATTTCTGTACTTCAAATATTCTGATACATGTTTCTGTGATTTAACAGATAGATCAGTACCTTTTATGTTTGTTCACACCTTCATGGTATTAATGACATATTTTAAATGGGTATTTTTTTTTAAAGACTTTAATTTTAGATAGTGAGCAGAAACAAAAATTCTTATTGAAGTTCTATTAAAACATTGAGCTTTTTAGTTTGCTTAATATAAAGTTACGCAATTAAAAATATATTTTTGTCTAATCTAACATTTAGGATTAACTGGTTACAATGTTTCCTGTAATACAAATATTTTAGCTTCTGTCGGGACAAATACTTGAATGTTTACTTGAATATCAATCAGTGTAACGGGGAATTAATTCAATTCATGTACTGGTTGCACTAACCACTACTCAGGACATCTAAAAGCAGAATTTATATAAAATTACTTGATTGTAGTCTTCAGAAAATGAGGTTACCTTTAAACTCAATCCCAATCATTAAATATCTGTTTCATGATAATAAGGTCTGCAATTTTTAATACTGGGAACCTTAGTCATCTTGGCTGTATCAGTGTTTAGTTAATAATAATTAAAAAAAAAAACACCAGCAACTTAATTTCTGTATAGAAAGGGATACTTCTGTCAATGCTTTGGAAATTGTGACATTGCATTATGTATTTCTTCCATCAGAAAATGGTACTGAGAAATAATAGCTAGATATATCCTGAGTTAATTTTAAATTTTTCAGTTATAGTAGAATGAAAACTTACTTTGGTCACTTCTTTTGAAGGCTGCTATGGTTTAACTAACTTTATTTTTAACATGAAAGTGTTTCACTTTTCCTGAACTATTACGGCAAATACCAGGTTTCAGTTTTGTGCTTTATAAAAGCTCTTTGAGTTCGTTAATAAGTCACATATCAAAACTCATATTCTGCTATTGCATGGGATATTTAACTGATGTCTGTTCTTTTCAGATTCTGTAGGAACATCTGGCTTTTTTATTCAACATGAGAGAATCCAAAGAGGAGAAAAACAGCTAGACAAATATCTTAGTTATGAATTCTGGTTTAATAAATGTGCTTTCTATGGATGATTCATAGATTTTATGATTACATTCAATTATTTTTCAACAGCTCATGCTTCATTTCATCAAGAATTTCAATCAATGCCAACTGATTAATTATCATTCTACTAGTAGCCTTTTGTCTAATAAACAGTCATAATGAGCATGTTCAGTCTTGGCATATATAAATGTCAGTGATGTACTAATAAAACACTTCTAGAATTGGATGCTGGAGGTAGTCATGCTTTAGATCTGTTTTTGAGGAGACAAAAAGCAGTCTCCTACCCTTTGCTTCCCCTTTCCATCCAAAATAAAAGCTGTAGTTGAGCAGTAAGGCGGGGTCAAATTTCTTCATTTAAGAATTTCATTGTGCCACAGTGAAATACTGTTAAGTCCATTGTCTTGACCTTAATTTTTACATGACAGTTTGCACAATGCATTCTGGAAATTTTTTTTAAGTGGCTTTTTCCATGCTAAGTTCATGTATGTTCTCACTCTGCCAAAAACAAGATCCCCGCAAAACAAAGGAAACCTATGACAGAATTACATCTTTGTGTGACATAAGAGGATGACACTAGGGCCTTTTTTATGTTTAATTACAAAACAGCAACACACATAACCTTTCCAAACCAAAGATGGATATTGCCGAATCACGCATAGATATTGCAGAAATGAGAGAGCTGCCTTATGGCTCAAAACCACTCTGGTCTTATATACCTTTGAACAGATGGTTCATTTAAGTACTGGCAGTGTAGCTTGACTAATTGCTTTAGACCTTCCATTTTTCTGCTTTATTTGGGTAAGAAGTGGGCAGCCCTGCCCACACAGATATATGAACATATGAATTGTAAATAAAAACAGAATATGGAATATGAAACCATGTTTAATTGTATGAGGTGGTTTTCTTGAATTATCACAAAATGTATTAAGGAGAAACAATAATAGTTGTCTGGATTTGAACTTGGAAAACTGGTTAAATTTCTAGCCTTGCAGCTGTGTGTTAGACCAAAGGCTTCCTTCTTACAATGGATGCTTGTGGAAGAGTAGGATAGAGATGTAGTGGTAATTTCCCAGAATGTTTTGCCAGACTCCCATGTGTTGTGACTTAGAGACTTTCTGCACTAGATTTACTGTGTGTGTGTGTTTAATGGCCTTTGACAGATTTTTCCTTTGCCAATTTAATGGATTTTTGAACATGTTTTTTTTTTTTTTTTTAACGCTCCTAGAATCCAGGGGCAGAATGTGCCACTTAGCTGTACATTATGAGAAGAAGTTAAATATTTTTGTTAATGCTGAACATACCGAATTTTATTAGTTGCCACTAGTCTTTCATTTGAAGGGATCTGCTGATCATTGCTTCTTTAGGCTATATACAGTTTCACAGATCTTTGTCATATCCTTCTTCAGTTATCTGTCTTCTAGGTAGAAGGCTCTTTACTATATGCAGGTGTGTATATATAAACATGCGCACACATACACGCGCATACGTACATACACATATACATATAGCTGTTCCTCACACTGAAACTGTTCCACACTTTTAGTTTTCCTGCCCCTCTCTGTACCTTTTTGTGTGTCTAGGAAGTCTATAGTCTTTTAGAGATGGGGGAGCAAAAGAGTAAACAGTATTCAGGATATGACTGCACACAGATATTTAGTAGCATTTTTTCTTACAATTTCTAAGGTTTTGATTTATCTTTTTGTCATTGTTGTGGAACATGGAATGGATCTGTTTTAACCCCAACTGCTCATTTCTTAGTATTCATACTTAGCCTACCTTTTAAGTGCAAAATTAAGGTTTTTCCTCATTTACTTATACTTCATATTTCATCTGCCATTTTATCACACAGTCACTAGGTATTGGGAGGGCTTTCTGCAATTTCTGTGCACGCTACCCTTGGTAACTTCTTAGCAACTTCTCAAAAACTTTGCTACCTAACCAGTCCTTTTTTCTGTTTCCTTGTGAACATTGCTGACTAGCCTGGATTGCTGTAACACTCTTCCTCCCACTGAGAAAATGCATCCCGTTATTCCTGCCCTGTGAAGACTTTCTTAATCCCATGACAATTTTCTTTCTTTTAAGAGACCCTAGGGGTGGTATGGCTGAATGTTTGAGGGAGTGTCAACTTGGTCTTCCTTGTCTACATTTCACCCTTTCACAAAAGTGTGTGTTTGATGACAGTACTTTGCCATGTGATTGCAGGCATGGTCTGTTCTTTTGACTCCAGCTGTGCTGGCCATGCTGATGAATCACACTGGTGCAGCTACTGTGATATTACAATTTTTTATTTAAACTTGAATCACGATGTGGAAACATCTCAACACAAAATTGATTTTCCTCCTTTTTATTATAAGGCAGGCTTATAGCAAATGTAAATGCCACTGCCCAGGGAGTTTGCTTGTTGCATTTAGACTGCAGTCTTTATTTTGATTATGGAAAAATATTATTTCTGACCATGTAGTGTGATCGTAGACCATTCTAAAGAGTGTCAATTTTCTATGGTTGCTGGACAGAGAAGTCTGGTTAGCATTGCACCTGACCAACTTTAACTTTCCAGTTGATATACTATCATCAAGTTAAGATGACCTTTTCGATAGATCTGGAGTAAATTCAGTTGCTCTGGTCTCTTTGTTGTACTATTTTATTGTCATGGTGCTATATAAGGTACGTAATACAAAGAGGATCTTGGTGTATTTACGTTAAATAGCAAGACGAGTGAGGATTACCTTCTCCTGCATCACTTTTGTGCCCTGTGCCTTTTAGATTATAGATGTGTACTCCAAGTTTTACAGTGCAAAGGAGACAGTGAGAGAAATCTGGTCCAAGATAGTCAGTAAAATGTGAAAATTGCAAATATATCATTTACTGTGAAAATCTGTGTGGAAAAAAATATTTTTTGGTGTAGTTGGTAAGTGTGGGTGTTCCTAGCCACGTGTTTAGTGAATAGATATATTTACACTATAAATGTGGTATTTCAATCCCTCGCAACAATGCAAATAGTTGTTGAAAGGCTTTTTTTTTATGCAGAAGGTTTTTTTAATGTTTAAGTTCTGTGCAAAGATGAAGGTGCTGTCTGTTGCTTAAAAGGAAACTAATGAGATAATGTTATACGAGGATTCCTTAGATTGTTTGTTGAGCCTCCCTCTCCCTCTCTCTGAATATTGAGCATAAACAAGTTTAAACATAACTGTTACATAGTCCTACTTTCCTTTCTTGGTTAAGCAGTGGTATTTTAGCTAGTCTATCAGTACTGCTGTGCTGAATGGAGTTCAGTGTTAGAAAAACATCAGGGTGCCTCTTGCATGGTATAATATACAGAACAGGAATTCTTCACATCAGCAGTCTATCCACACCAAGCACAGAAAAGGAAGAACAAATATTTCTACCTAGAATCTAATAGGGGAAGGAAGGAAGGAAGAAGGAGGAATAAGAGTGAGATAATATCTGAAAGTACTTTTAAGGAGCATTTAGAAGGGCTACTGCTGTGAGGTAGACTATCCAAGATAAACATTTCATTTCAGGGCAAATCACCTTTCACAATGGATGAAAATATTAGGAACTCTGAAATGGATGGTAATGTTGGTTCACAATTGAATTTCTGCTGTACTCTGTATTTCTTATCGCTTGTATATATTGATAAAAATACACTCAGCGTTGGTAACTGAAGCATTTAAGTATGATAAATACACTGCGTAATACCTAATAAGGATGATATCTAGCAGATAATCTCACAATATTAAAATATATAACTATAACGTAAAATATGAAGTTACAGTCTTACATGGCACAATAATAGTATGTCTTAATAGTGGCAAGTACATGATCAGAAATTCCAAAGAAATGCCTGGTGATAAACATTATTCTTAAGCTTTTGTATTTAGTGGCTTTGTCTGAAGACCATAATAGCAATGTGCTAGATTGAAAAGGTGTGGTTTGTATCTTCTTTTAAGAGTTAGGATGCTTTTTTGAACTTGGGTG
Organism: Pelecanus crispus; assembly: GCF_030463565.1. NCBI lineage: Eukaryota > Metazoa > Chordata > Aves > Pelecaniformes > Pelecanidae > Pelecanus > Pelecanus crispus. The sequence continues at coordinate 38,863,641 of NC_134650.1, forward strand.
AATGGTTTCGCCATCCTAATTACTTAGTTTGATGGAAAACTGAAGATGTTCATCACTGCCCATCTCATTCAACCAGGATGCTGAAAGAAAGTGTTTGTAAAAAATAATAAAAGTAAGAGTTGGAAAAAGGAATGAAAAAAAGTAATCTAATTTTAGTATAAAACCGTAACTTGTTATGTGAGTGTTCAAAACTATTGATACTCAGCTAATCTGGTTCAAACAAGCCTAATACACAGCCTGTACTGATAAAAATGCCCTTTACTGAGGCTATACATAATTTCCATGATAAATATCTGTCTTCATCTGCTTGGGAATGAGCTTTAAATCAAACCATTCTGGAAAACTTCAGCCGAATGGACATATTTATATGCAGACATATTTTTAGGACCAAGCTAGGAAAACAGATTTTTCTTTTTCTTTTTTTTTTTTTCTTAAATGGGTGCTTCTTGGCCTTTTCTTGAAAGCTGTTCATGTCCCAGAGATTTGAAACTTGCCAGTGTCTCGCTTTTGCAACTCTTAGTAGTCTATTTAAACTTGATCTTATTTCAGAATGTAGGAAAAATTTTTTCAAGTGCAGAATAGACATTGCAAAATGGCTGGGTAGGCAGACTGTTGGAAAAGAAGAGAAACTTGACTGCTGAAGCGGGGACTCTTCAGATTGGGGGGGGCGGTTTAGGGTCATATCTGGCTTGAGACATTTTGGGTATTATTAACAATATTGCTGGGTCTTATTTACTGTAACTGAGCTTTGTATACATGTAGTTCTACTCAATGTGAAGTGCACATAAGCAGTCCTACTTGACATGTACACCAGACTATCCCATCCGAGACTTTTTTTTACTTTAATCTCTGTATATCTCTCTATTATCACCGTCTTGACTCAGAGTATCGTTATGAAGATAAATTATTTGGAAAACTGCAAAGTGTTATAGTGAAGAGGACCATTTACAAAGCAAATCTGAGTATAGTGGAATAAATAAAACCTAAGTGGACAATAAGGGGAAATATTATAGAATAATTGCTTCTCAAAAGATAGCTAGCCATACTGTTAACCAAGTTAGAAATGCTGAAGAAAAAATATTATATACTGAAGAAGGTATTTAAGAACTTCAACATATATGGAAGAGAACTGAGGTTAAGTTTTATTGTCAACCTTAATGCCTCAGAGTAATTTTCAAAAATTCTAAATACAAACATCATGCTAAAATGACTCTGCCATCCTAACTGATATTTTGGGGAGAGTAAATTCCATTGTTCTTAAAACATTATGCTTTATTTTCTAATAAGGGTTGTGCAGTGGACTATTTGTCCTCACATTTCATATTCTGTGTCATTAGTTGAAATAAATTTAAAGAGGCTTTTTTTTGTTGTTGTTCAATAAGTTTTATGATTTGTAGAAATAAGCAGGGACACAATATACCATTTTTTCATTCTCCTTTGTATTCTAAATGGTAGCATACTTTATTATGGAGAAAATAGTACTGCAGAAAAACAAAATAGAAAATTACAGCATATTTGAAGTATGCCTGAATCTTCAAAACCCAACTGCACTGTACAGATTATACATTTACAAAGAAATTTTAAATTTGTCCAACCATCTTAAGATGCTGCTTACAATTTTGTCATGTAATGCTCTGAAAGTTTTGTGGGTCTTGAAGGGTCCTGACACTCTTGCAGTGTCATAGGTCATATTTTTATTGCTAACAATCTTGGTATTTATGTTAAAGAGAAGAATTCCAGTGGCTGTGCCTGAGTTTTGCATGTTATGGACCCAGTATTAAGATACATATTATTCCTACTGCTAAAAGTAGGCTACTAGTTGAATACTTGTTCATTTGGCATGCCTTTAACTAGATATTCCTCATTGCTTTACAGATGCTTAGATTACAGTCCAAAAGACATTTCCCTTTTTGTAAATGTTGTATTTCCTTATGTGCAACATGGATTTACCACCTCTGGTAGCTATATCATTATCAGTAAAGCAGATATGCAAATGAGCCTCTATAGATATCATAAATGACAAAAAAAATTTTACCTGATACATTGTGAAATTTTATTGGTATTGGCAAATGAACCACAAGTGTATTGTACCATAAACTAACATTGTCTTACTGGCTTGTAATGAGCTGATTAGTAATGCAAAATAATTGCAGACAGAATTGATATTACACTCCTGTGAAAAACGCCAAAATCAATATGACTCCAACCTTTCAGGCTGTAGGCAGATTTCTTTTTTTTTCTCTCTATATTAAAATTGTGAAATTGATTCTCCCTAGCTTGTTTTTTCTCAGTAAAAGAGCATTAAATCTGCAACGTAAAGTAGACAAGTGAAACAACGATACTTTGCGTTTTTATGATCTAGCTTGTGCACTGTATTACATAACTGTCAGCTCTTTGTAGGGGAATTAAATTCTTTAAGTTACTTCAAGTGTGGTACACATGTAAAAATGATTGTTGAAATGTTGCAGTTACGTACTTTGTGGGTTGTAAACCAGAATGATATCCTCCTAATTAAGCTTTTGCCTTCTGGAGGAGGAATAAAAAAAAAAGGGGGGGGGGGCAGGGCGGGACACCAAACCAGAAAAGACTCTGAGGTTCCTACTTAAGCGGCATTTGCTAGACAGAATCAATTGAAAATTGACTTCAAGCTCCTGTCTCAGACACATTTTAATGCATGTCTGAGTGCTTTTAAACCTGATTGACCAGCTTATAAATGATTAAAATACTTTCCCTGCAGCATACAGAAGGTCTTTCTATCATTATATCCTTTTGACAGTACACAGTTGCAGTGACAGGATGAGGGGCTTTAACCAGTTTACAAATATCAGATGACCTTCCTGTCAGCTGTGCTGCAATATAATGAAGAGTAGAATTTTGCTAATATTAGTGTTTATACGTGCAAAACAGTACTGGCCCATCACCTCTGGCGAAGTGGCACATGTGGTGAGATAAGTAACTGAATCAGATATGCTGTAGACATAGTTTGAGAGATCTTACTTCCAAAAATCATTAATGCTGTAAGAAACCATCACCTGTAAAGAATGTATTTACATCCAGATTGATAAAATTCTGTATTGGTATAGTGAGGAGGAAGGGGACAGTACATACAGCAGAGAGAAAGATAGATCTATTTTGGTGTTTTCGTTTGGTTTTTTAATTTTTGCAAGTTTTGAAAGCAGCACTTCTATCAGATGAAATAATTCAATGAAGATTTTGATTTTAAGACTGCTTTTCAAGAGTTAGAATTCTTTGTCCAGACATGACTATTTATGAAAAAGTTTTCATAAAGTGTTTTAAGCCACCCAGTCATGCTCACTTTAGTTAGAAATATCTTCCAAGATTGCCTTCCCCAACGAAAACAAGAGTTTTTCCAGTTAGTGATTTTGTTTTCTGTTAATCTGAGGCATAATGGTTTAGCTTAAGCAAATCATTTATTTGATTATTTATTGAATCTTTGTTGCCATTTTAAAATTATGAGTCCCATTTGAAATGGGAATGTAATTTCTAAGTGTCAGTCAAAATGCTGTTTTAAGAAATTTCATAGGCGATATTACAGATCGTGTGTACACCAGGGAAAAGGTTAAAAAAGCAAACAAGTCAAGAAAGATTTTAATGTCAATGAATATTAAGAAAGCATAAATTATATGGTGTATAAGTTTCCGTACCCATACATATTTGTATATTTCCCCATTGAATTATGCCAGATGCGAATAATTTACCTTAAAGGAATCGCTTTGTGAACAAACCTTACTACCTTTGCCTCTTCATGTTTCTTCAGAAAACTGAATCCGTCCCTTGCTGACGTGGTATTGAGAGTATTGTATAGTGTGGATCTCTTTTGTGGTTTGTGTACTGCCTCCTACCACCTTGAGGGTGCTGTCCAGGCTGGGCAGCTGGGATATGCCCTAGCAGGGAATTTAGCCGGTAATGTTTTTCTGAAAAGAGGTTGCCACAAGACAAATGGGCCCATATGACTTCCTTGGGTGCTCGGATAACTTGATGCCCCTTTTGTGGACCTCGGTTGTGCCTGAGATCACACTTAGGATGATTTCCTCTCAGGTTGGGTACACAGTTACCTTTTCTTTACCTCACTCCATTGTTTCTCATTTGTCTTCCCTTTCCCTTCTGCTGATGTTTGCAGGCCAAGTACATTTCATGAAAAATACCATTCTCTATCAGAATGTGTGCAGGTCCTAGGAAAAAATATTTCAGTTTACAAAAAAGGGAATTGGAGAACAATTCCATAAACAGCAACTGTAACACTATCACTACCACAGACTGTTAAGAGCTCCATTTATGAGTGCAATTAAGCATATGGATAGCTCAGGTTTCGTCATCAGCCCAGAATGGGACAACGTTACTGAGGCAGATTCAATCTAAATCTGTAACAGTAAAATTGGTCGAAGATGTAACCCTTTAATATGCTTGGAAATGGGAAGTTGTCGGAGTACTGCTTTGTTTGGAAACATTTGCTGATGAAAGGATGCAATTTAATGCAGCAGGGAGAATGATCACTGACTGACAAGTACACCTGCTTGATGCAGGATGTTACATGCCTCAAATTTATCAAAAGTAACCGGGGGGAAGTGGGGCAGAGGGGACAGTGCTCTGCTTTCGGTTAAATTGCTCTGCGGGGCAAGGCAGAAAAAGAAGAGAATAATTTTGTTTACAGGATGAGACCAGACTGTTCGGCAGCATTATATACAGAAATAATGAATGAAGGAATTGCACCAAAAATTATTTTGTATCCTGTACATTATCAGACATTTGTTTTTACAGGTATTAAGCTTTTGGTCGTAACAGGAATGAATAGTTCTGTCCCCATTTACACCCATGCAACTGTTTGGCAGCTAGATAATTACAAACATTTTACCTTTGCTTAAAACAGACAAAACCCCAACTACTGTTTGAGAAAGATATAAAGCAATATCATCCACGTGCTAACTTCAAATATAACTAAATAAACAGTCTTTCTACTCATTAACTTAATTTACTGGTTTCTGTTTCTCTGTAGAGTTTGCAGGGTTTGAATGATAGTGCCTCATATTGACATTATTGTTGGGGGGGGGGGGGCAGAAGAAGAATCACTAGAATTAGCATATTTGGTTATAATGTTTCTGTTTTCTCCTTGCTTCTCAGGCAATAATCATATTTAGCAACTTCTGTAACTGTAGACCAGATTGTGTCAGGGAACAAACATCTATGGGGGTGGATCTCATAAAATTTTGCTGCTTGCTGAAGTAGAAAATGAGTATAATCAACAATAGGACTGTCAAACAGTGGCATACCCATAGAGCCATGGGTTCAGTGGGTATGTTATCATCTCTCTCCTGCACTATAAATCTAAGTCATACTGCTTTTCAGAAGCAGTATTTTCTGATCAGCACCACTGAAGTATTGCATGCAAACAGACAATTTTTGTGTTTAACTTGTGCTGTATCCTTGGGCTTTTGGATCTCTACAGGCCAAAGCGCTGTGTAATGAATTCCCTGATTAGTAGCTGAATTTTTGCAATTATCTCATTTCTGCTCTGGTTAATTTTATTTTTTTCTTGTCATTTGTCTGTTTTCAGTTCAAATCGAAAATCATTCTCCTCAAATTCACAGTTCTGCCAGATATGTATTTGAAAGCAGCAAAGGACACATTTTACGTATCAGTTGGACCCATAGACCAAGTGGGTTTAAAAAAGGCATGCTAGCAGCTTAGTAGTGAACCATTAAGTTTATCACAGGAATTTTGTATATAAAACCAGAATAGAATAATAATGTTTTAAAAAGGCAACTTGTTTCAGTGTTTCCCCTTTGCTTTTCAGAGTATTATTGTTGAAGTCTGTAGGTAATGAAATGCCCATCATTCCACTGTGACTAGTGATGCTTTGAATGCCATTTGAAGTCAACAGATCTGCAGATGCTTAGGTGTTGGTGAACTAGTTGAAGTAGTTTCGCACATTAATCAGTGGCTAATCACAGTGCACAGACACACACAAATATTCAGTATGCATGAATATTTTGAAGTTACAGGGCAGGTTTTTACACTTATATATGAGAATCACCTTTCTTTCTTATTTTGCACAAGTGAAATATGTCTGGATTTGTGTGGCAAGAGTGGTATGTGCTTGTTTTTTGATTCTTAGGCCTATTGTTATATTTTGGAAATTTTTCCCCCAAATTCTAAATTTTTGTACTTTTTAGTTTTCAAGTGTTTACAGAATTGAAGTGCAGCGTTGTCAAGGCAATGAATGAAGTTGATTCATGGCAATGATATGTTAATTTTTGTTTGCATCAATGAAATAATCACTTAGAATAGAGATGCACTAACTTGAAAAGTGAAGGACATAATGCCGATCAGTGAATTTGAAAATCATTACACTTTTTAAAGTGTTTTCTTCATGAACCTTGTAAGAGTTTGTCTACACGGGAGTTATTTTAGAATAGCTAATTAAGAGAGGCAGTATTCGAAGTAAGACGTGCCAAGTGTGGAACTATTCTAGAGTAGCTTTTAGACTATGATTCTACATCCAGCCTCAATCAGAATGAATTTTAAGCTGCAGAGGAGACAAAACTTAAAACTAAGTGGATTTTTATTTCTTGATTCATGTTGCCTGGAAGTCAGTTATTTACTTAGTAATTTTTAATTTAACTTGATTAAGAAACTAATTTGCTGTCTGCACTGGCCAAGAGCTGTTGTAACAGTGTTGCAGGGGTCTGGTCGCTTCCAACTTCTGACAAAGCTGCTTTCTTCATTTTTAAGGATCTTGTTAATGGATTTGTGATCACGCAGAGCTACACTGATACCCTTCCTCTCTTTGAATAGCCCTGCTCTGCAAGTGGCTGCATTAGCTTTAATGGAACATCTTGAGGAAAAAAAAAAAATGCTACTCAGTTTGGGTAGATTGCAGGATCTGGTATTTAGACAGGACTAAAGTAAATGAGAAAAAGAAAATAGCCTTTCCCCTTTCGTGTTTCTTATCTAGCTGAGCTGAATGAAAATGGGGGTTTTCAGTTGTACATGATGCTGATGAAAAGTGAAATCTCACCATTTTATGTGTGAACATTTTTGCACACCTTCACAGTAGGGATTTTCCCTAATGCCTTTTGCATTAACAGCTGTGACAGGAACTCTGCTTCCAGCAGTTTTGAGTGGTTAAATCAATAATAGAAATAGTTTAAAAATACTAATCCACCACTGCTATGTGAACATTCCATGCCCAGCCTGCCGACTGTGTATGCAAACAGATAATGGTGGGCATCAATAATTTTTAATGTTGAATTTCTCCATATCTAAAACTTCAGTAAATAGCTCTTCAGATAATTTTTCAGAGGGCAAAAGTATAGTCAGACACATGGCGCATAACCATATGCTAACAGAAGTGATTCATTATCACTGATGAAAGGAATTCAACCAGCATGAATTGGCAGTTGATAATTTGACATATGCAGCTAGGCACTGAATAGGCACAGCATTTCTTGTGTGTGAATTCTTTTCATTATACCAAAGAAATACAGGCAGCTGAAATTAAGTAGGTGTGGTACTGTTGTCAGAACTGTAGATGAAGTGTAACAATTTCCCCATCTCTAGTAATTAGAAATTTGTGTTAGGATGTGATAATTGACTTCTGAAATAAGGTTAGGTTGAGAGTGAATTGGGGAGTGTATAAAGAAGATCTGATAATTACAGCAGCAGCACTAAACCTGCATCTGGTAGAAATAGTGTAGCTCTACTCCAGGTAGTGGAGACTATCAGTTTGTGCTTGACTGAGAGTTGATTTGATGTAGAAACATCTTAATGTTCAGCTTGGATGATAGGTACTCAGGATAATGAACACCATGGGTTTAATGGCCTCAGATAAATTGGACCTGGCTTATGCAAGGCACACCTGCGTGGACTAGTAGAGCATGCTGGAGAGAGAGATTTCCAAGCTACTAAGCAGCTTGAGTAGAAAGTGTCTGTGCTCTTAGTGTAAATGTATTGGGTCCCACTGATGCTCTGTGGCAATGTGTGTAGTGGGCCACAGGGGAGGTACCGTATAGTTATTGTATTGCAGTAACCTGGGTTTTCTTAGCAGCTTCTGGGCATGGAAACTGTGGGAAGAGTTTCATGAGGATTAAAATATCTTTGCCAGTATATTTCTTCATTGGAAGGTGAACAGGCAGGCTGTCAGCCTAAATAGAAGTGCATCTAATTTCTAAGCCAAGGTGTTGAGTCTTGTTTTGAAACTTTCTGTGAGTTGGCAAAGATAAAAAGTCTTAGTGCCTGCCTACCCATCTCCAAGTATCTCTGCTTCCCCCTCTAAAGCTGACTTGTTACTTGTGGGCTTAATCAGGTGGTCTTTATGCTTCAGTGATGGCTCAGTTAACAAGGAGTAATATACATAGAGAAACTCTCACGTGCTTCAGGTGAAAAGTGCTATGTAACCTCCCCCTGCTACACACTTCCTGCCTATTATTTATGATTTTAGCTTTGAAAATAGTTTATCCCATAATTTGACTTTGATTGTACTCAGTCCACACTCTGATCTAAAAGATTAAGACGACTGGGGTTTTAGATGTGGTCCCTAGACGAAGATCGCAGGGACTTGATGAGGGCACGGGGAATCAAAAATAATTAGGGAGAATGTCAATGTACCATAGAAAAAGGTGAGCTTCTCTGCAGTAAACACCTCCCAGTACAAAAATGAAAATGGATCTCAGTCCATGTATTCCCAGTGAATCTCTGCCATATTAAAACCCTGAATGGGAGTTAGAAATATATAATCAGACTTACACTATAGGGATTTGAGGCATTAGTTCATCATTCCATCCAAGGCACAGTCCAGGCTTTTTCTCACTGTGAAAAACCTTTTCATTTTCAAATAGACTAGGAGGCTAAGTCACATTTTGCCTTTGCTTGTATCACAAAAATGTATTTTCATATTTATAGAAACCAGCAATCAGATTCCATCGAAAGAAAGTCCACATATCATCTGCCTTTTATATCTGTTATGTAGTCATGCATGGCTTTCCTCTGTTCAAGGAATTAGTCAAGCATATAAGTAGATCACTGACAGTTTAAAACTGTTTTTCTGAAATGGTGCATTGTCAGTTGACTGGAGACAACTTATTCTGGCGATTTCTTCCTTCTCTAAGTATGTCAGAAAGTGGTCATTGACTTTGATGTCCACAATTGTATTTATTTTTTGCACCAAAATCAAAGCTAAATAACTCATGGAAGAATGTGATGTATGCATGTGATGCTTTTTACTGCAATATTTTATATTTTCCTTGAAACAGCATTGCTGGGAAGAATTTGGGGGTTAACTCCACATTTGAAATTTAACCCTAACTCCAGGTATTTTCAGGTTTGTGGGGGGTGGTGGGGGTGGTGTTTTGCTAAACAGTGTTTCACTTATGGGATCTTGAAGTACACGCGAGAGAGGCAGGGGACAGGATGGCAGAAGAGGCAGATAGCCAGTCTGGACAAAGCGGTGTTAGTCTGTGGTACTGGTGCTTTGGAGAGCTCTTTGGTTTACCGCTTGCTTACAGGTGGGCAGAGGCAGCTGAGCAGTGACTGCACGTGTGTCACTGTTCGCCTGGGCTAATTGTGGTAGTACCTGTTATGCCTGAACTGCTTAGGCAGTTGCACGGAAGGCCTGAACTATTGAGAGCTACAGAGCTGGCTTGTAGCTAACTCTGTCGGGTAAAATATCTCATCATTGCACTGGCATATACATGCATCTTTAAGCACGTTTCAGCAGATCTGCTCATCGCTGCCTTCTCGTTATGTGTTTTGACAGCGCCTAGGATCAGAGAGCTCTAATACTTTGAAACTTTATGCTACTTGCAGAATTCAAACCCTTTCCCTGTTACATTTTTCAGAGCCATGGGAACATGTTTGGTAACAGTGAGCAAACGTGGGCTCACTCCTGTGAGCGGTTGCAAAACCGGAAGGTCTGGGAAGGTATTTGTTCTGAATTTTTGTGACTCAGCTTGGATCAGGATTCTGCGTTATTCTGCCACAATGCCTGAGCTAACAAGCTTTGCTGAGAGTTAGAAATATATCTTGAAGGCGTTCCTACTTAAACATCACTGCACTGTTAGCAATTCCTCATAGGATGATGCTGTTACCTGTGGACTTATTGTAAGTCATGGCTATGCTAGATGGAAGTTCAACAGCTTGTGCTGTTTTAGGGTATCTTGATGCAAGAGAAGTTGTGTTTATCTGCCATATTTAAACAATTACTGCTCTTAAGTTCCTACTTCTTTCAGTGACAGTAAAATAAAAATGTGTTCATGAGGGGTTGATTTTGCCTGTCAGCTTCTGCCTAAAATGAATTTTTGGTTGGTGATTTGAAAGTCATTACAGAGAACAGGGCTATATGGATTTGCTCAAGCTGAGGAAGTCACCTGCAATTTCTAGGGCAGTACGTATGATAGAAAACAACTAAAATTAAGGAAGTATTTTGAAGGGGTGCCTCTATAATTGTTCTGCAGTTTCTTACCATTTTGTCTATAAAATAACCTCAAGGAAAAATGGTGACATACCTGTTCTTTAGATTGGTTCTACAGTGTTATAGTATCTGGGTCAACCTACAGAACAAATGCCTTACTTTTTATGGCAGAGTCATATATCAGCAACTATAACAACATTCCTGGTGCTTATCTTTAATGTTTTTACACTAATAAGGATTCTTAAGCAAATATAGAATCACAGAATCATACAATCATTTAGGTTGGAAAAGACCTTTAAGATCATCCAGTCCAACCATTAACCTACACTACCAAGTCCACACTAAACCAATCAAAGGTAGACTAGACTAAACCATGTCCCAAAGTGCCACATCTACCCATTTTTTGAACACCTCCAGGGATGGTGACTCCACCACCTGTCTGGGCAGCCTGTTCCAATGCTTGACTACCCTTTCCGTGAAGAAATTTTTCCTAATATCCAACCTAAACCTCCCCCGATGCAGCTTGAGCCCATTTCCTCTCGTCCTGTTGCTAACTACATGGGAGAAGAGACCAACACCCACCTCACTACTACCTCCTTTCAGGTAGTTGTAGAGAGCGATAAGGTCTCCCCTCAGCCTCCTCTTCTCCAGGCTAAACAACCCCAGTTCCCTCAGCCGCTCCTCATAAGGCCTGTGCTCCAGACCCTTCACCACAGCTTTGTTGCCCTTCTCTGGACATGCTCCAGCACCTCAATGTCTTTCTTGTATTGAGGGGCCCAAAACTGGACACAGTATTCCAGGTGCGGCCTCACCAGTGCTGAGTACAGGGGAACAATCACCTCCCTGCTCCTGCTGGCCACACTATTCCTGATACAAGCCAGGATGCTGTTGGCCTTCTTGGTCACCTGGGCACACTGCTGGCTCATGTTCAGATGGCTGTCAACCAACACCCCCAGGCCCTTTTCAGTCAGGCAGCTTTCCAGCCACTCTTCCCCAAGCCTGTGGCATTGCATGGGGTTGTTGTGACCCCAGTGCAGGACCTGGCACTTGGCCTTGTTGAACCTCATACAGTTGGCCTCGGCCCATTGGTCCAGCCTGTCCAGGTCCCTCTGCAGGGCCATCCTACCCTCGAGCAGATCGACACTCCCACCCAGTTTGGTGTCATCTGCAAACTTACTGAGGGTGCACTCAATCCCCTCATCCAGATCATTGATAAAGATATTAAACAAGGCTCGCCCCAAAACTGAGCCCTGGGGAACACCGCTCGTGACTGGCCGCCAACTGGACTTAACTCCATTTACCACTACTCTCTGGGCTCAGCCACCCAGCCAGTTTTTTACCCAGCAAAGACTACGCCCGTCTGACCCATGAGCTGCCAGCTTCCCAAGGAGAATATTATGGGAGACTGTGTCAGAGGCTTTGCTAAAGTCCAGGTAAATGACATCCACAGCCTTTCCATCATCTACCAGGAGGGTCACCAGGTCATAAAAGGAGATCAGTATACAGTATAAGGAGACTAGCTCTCTATTAGAGAGAGTGCCATTCACCCTTACTGCTGTGTCACAGCCATTACGCATTAGTAGGCTGTTGGTGCATGCTTTGTGTTGTGAGCTAAACAGTAAAATTAATGGTGCTGGTCACTATCTGCAAAAGTCTGCATAGCCTTTTAAGTAACTGGGTGCCCAAGGCCATTGAGAATTTCGCTTTTACATCACGAGTTTGCATCATATCATACCTTCTTCATTCACAAGGCTCACTTCTTCCTAGAAAGATATCTGTTCTAGAAGTTAAACTTTGAGTTGGGCTTTCTGGTTGCCAACTTCTTTATTTTTTAATAACATTCTGTCAAAATATATTCAGTTTCAGTGCAGCATTATTTAAAACTTGGTGTAAGAAAAAACTTTGTCTTGTATTTCTTTTTTCTGTTCTTCAGGAACTCCTGCCTGCTTACTTCCCTGTTTTTCCTTCTTCCTTTAGAAAGCTACAGGAAGCATAGCAGTGGCTCCTAGATAGCGTACATCTTAAATCTCTAATGAACATCTTAAGTATGTGTAAAAGCACAGAGAATACTTCCATTTTGGGTGGAACTGGGTAATTTGCCCCAATAAGGAATGCTGTCCTGTTTTATATTCTCTAGACAGTTTCCATGTATTCAACCTGAAATACTCAGCCTTTCCTGATGTCCTCTGGAGGTGTTTTCTGGTTATATCTGTTTTGGGAGTTCCCAGTCAAAGTGTCGCCCTTTTCATGTATCAATTAGTCTCATTCCTGTTAGCTGGGCAACTAAATCTAAGTGAATCTGAATTACGGTTCTCAAGTGCATACTAAATGATGACATAAATACAAGTGTGTAATTAATGACAACCACTTGAACAGTATTGCCTAGGCAATTTCAGTAAAAAATGCATAAATCCAATAGAGCCTGAAATACGAATTTGGAGGTTTTCAGAAGGCTGTATTTTCATATATATACACACATATATCTCTCTCTATGAGAAAGCTGGATTTAATGGTGGAAAAGATACTGCATTAATATGTGTGCGTATCAAGATACACCCACTGTGTATGTAAAAACATGTACACATGCGGAAGAGGCTGCAAATTACTGAAAATGACAGTATGGAAAGGTAAAAAAGTGCTGTTATCAGAGCTGTCTCCCTCAAAACATGCTATGGTAGATAATGAATAAACTTATTAAAACCTGCATTATAAATTTATTACTGATTTAATACTATAATATCTCCTTAAACTGGACACCAACTAGTAATAATACGAGTGTTTAAATTCACATTGTGATTCACATTTGGTGGCCTACTTTATTGTTTGGTTTTTTCATACAGTTTGTTGGAACTGAAAACTGGCTAGCTCTTCTTAGCACTCTGATTTTATTTGACCTGAATAATATTCATCCATCACTTTTGTTTTTTAAAGCATTAATATCTTGCAGCAAGGTTTCAAAATGGATTAACTTCCTAATCTTTCACTCCAGGAGACTTAGGTTTGAATCTGTCATAGGTGAGAATGATAGTCAATATGTTATTTCAGGAACCTAGTTGGTAAGGATGGGTAAATAAGATGGTGCTGTGATCCAAGTGCTTATTTTCAAAAGTTCTGTTAGCAATAGAAATATGAAATAGAAAATAGCAATAGAAAATATGTAGTTGTTTAAAAAGAAAAAACACAAAACTTTTTCCACTAGCTATCAAAATAAGAGCATAAGTAGATGTCCTAGGATATTGTGAGAGGACAGGTGTTTAGACCTCTGTATTCCAATCGCAGTTTTGATTTTATTCATATTTAGGAGATATCATATACTATATGGTTGGCTTTTAAGTGCAGTGATCAACAAGGATATGAATAAGCCACTAAATGTAGAAAATACATAGAAAGCAGAAGCAAACAGCTTTAATAGCATGTTGTTATATACTGTCGTTGGCCATCAGGCTGAAATTCAGATGGGTTGGTTTCTTTGTTACCAGTGTATTCACTGGTAGCCATTAAGAGAGTTGTTTACAGTGCAAGTTGGTTATGGAAGTTATGACTGGGTCAGTATAGGTGAAAGATGAAAATAAGTGTGTGTGTGTATGTGTGTATTCAAGCATATGATGCTGTTGTAAAAGTCATAGAGGTTATTTTGTTTCTCTGGTCATTTAGTCTAGAAGAATCCAAAAATATGTGGAGAGGATTCACAGCAGAATCCTGGAAGGACTGAATTGAGATGGGGAATGCTGTGAATAGGTTGGGACTAGAAAGCAGATGCATCTCAGCAGAACTTGGCGTTGGTTTTGTCTACAGAACTCAGAGCTTGTAACCATATATCTCTTGCAGTCTTAATGGGGTTGGGAGGCATCTGCCGATTCATTTTTATTTCATCTTTTCTGTATTACTGCTTCATACCTCGTGCTTTCAGGAAAAACAAGCATGGAGCAGCATACCTGTTCTTCTGCATTGACTAAGCAGATAAATTATTCTCTAACTTCATTAAATGTGTTTCCATTCTTCAAAGCATTTAGGTATGTGCTTACCACATATAATTAGTCCCTCAAATGAAATTAATATCATAATGAAGGCTTTCTTGCACATAGAATTAAGAAAATATGAGGGATTTTAAAGTCAACAGGCAAGCAATTCTTATTCATTTTATTATAGGTTTCTGATTAGATTTAATGGGAAATGAGTGTGTAGATTCCTTACATGGCCTTGCAAAGCTCAGTGCAGTTTTCTTGCCCAAAATTCACTAAAGATTCAACGGACTCTGAGCTTTAGGACAAAGATTATCAACATACTTTACCACGGATGTTGGAAACCCTTTTGAACAACAAAATTTACTTAAATAATTAATTTTCAGGAAGGATTTTTTTTTTAGTGAAACAATGATAATGATTAAAACCTCACATGCCAGTTTCACACATTCAGTTAGTGCTGATGGTTGTTAGTGAAACACTGTGCTGTGTGGGGAAAGATCTGAGGTGTTCCCATGTTCTCCAAACCTGTTTCACTGCACAGCTGAGAGTGACCAGGATGTGATGGAAACATCGATGTAAACTTTGGGCTTGGGCGGGGTTATACAGTAAGTCTTATCTTCAGAATCAAACCATCCCAAAAGCTAAATGTTTTCAGTCAGAGTCCCAATTAGTAAATAAAGGAGAAAACGATAAAAACTGCAAAGGAGGAAAATCAGATGGTGGCGTGGATGTGTTTCTATGGGACAAAAAGGATTCAGTTACAGAGGAGGACCCTGTTTGTATATAATGCAATTTCTGACTTGATTTAGCCTAAATCTGCACCTGGGAATATATTTGTAAATAAGTCACATTGGTTGGACGGGGCTCTGAGCAACGTGTTCTGGTTAAAGCTGTCCCTGCTCACTGCAGGGGGGCTGGGCCAGATGACCTCTAACGGTCCCTTCCAACCCAAAGCGTTCTATCATTCTACGATAAGCAAGCGTGGTCTCAAGAGCAGGCCTGCTTCTCTGCTTCACTGACAAGAGATGCAGCCAAAAGGGCCCCCCCTTCCCTCAGTGTGTTTCTTGACCAAAGCATCGCATTTGCCATTGGTCTTTGTGGAAGTTCAGCCTTGGGTCCCAGCTGCGTGGTCGGGACGAGGAGCACGTCCCGGGGAGCAGCGAGGCCGCGGCTGTGCTGGGGGCCTGCCCCGACAGCCCCATGGTGCCACGGGCCCCGCGGCCGCCGGGCACAAGCGAGGTGACGGGGCGGCCCGGGGTTACTCGGCGCGCCAGGCCAGGCACCGGCATGGCTATGCTGTGGCCCAGGCTGGAGCCGCAGCCTGGCCTGTGCCCCTGCGGGGGCAGTTAGTAGGCCAGTTGGTTGCTGAAATGTCAGAATTATTCATCCCGGAGAAGCTGTGGTGGTAAGAGACGCATTTTGAAATGTTTCATCTTTCATTATAATCGAGTCTTTGCAGAGTTTGCTTTGCCAGTCAGGGAAGCCTATGCACAGGTTACTGCTTTGTGTAGTTTCCACAAAGAAAGGTGCAGCTCTGCTATGCTGGTGTTGCTTACCTCAGAGAGGTTATACGCGCTAGAGAAGATGTCAAGTCAGTGACAAAACCACTACCCTTCTCCCCGGCCAGCAACAAGACGCCTGAATCGGTTCCCTCACCTCCTGGTCCTACTGTTCACAGCACTCTTTCTGTGGCTTTTGCACGAGACGATTTTAAGAACGTGACAGTATGTTAGCTAACCCTTTTATAGGGGTATAAATGTAAACCAAATTGAGTGTGCTTGATAGGGCTTAATTGTTTGTTTAGTATGCTTGCAGGCTGCTGGAGCGCGCTTGACCATCCTGGCATTTGGTGAGGAAAAGAAGAATGCTGTCTAAGGTTCTTGCCAGTTTAAAAAAACAAACCAAAACAAAACCCCACAAAAACCACACACAAACATTTTCCTAGGACTTCAAGTAATTTATTAACTTAGCATCAGGAGCGCATATACTCACTTTTTTTTCAGATCAAACTTCTGTCACAGTCATGGCAAGAAGATACCGTTGAGGTGGGATAAACAGGAATGATTTAACTGAGCATAGGTGAAGTGGCAAAGAAGATTTAGAAAAAAGAAAAAGCAGGAAGCATAGAAATTAAGCAGCTGTGCCTTAAATTACTACTGGAACTGGTCAGTGAGGGTTTGCTGTGACATTGGTGAACACTTTTTTCATTTTCAAATGCACAGTCCTAGTTGAGAGCCTTAATGGGTCAGTTTTATCTTGAAGATCAGTGGCCAGTGCACTTTCCAAGATGCTGTTTTTCTCCCACCTTTTCATTTGCTTCTCTCACGGAGAAATTGTAGCTTGTCATTGACCAAATATATATCTTTCTGAGCAGACTGCATTAATATGCTGTAACGGTCTACTTAAAACTACGAAGTGTACCTTGTATGCCTGTGCTAGTTAATCCAAAACAAAGATTAAGTAAGGTTTTTGTATATAAGGGGAAAGCTGAATGTGAAATTAAAATGTAAATCAAAAAGTAATTGGCTTTTTGTGCATAGTTTAGATAAGATTTACTTTTGAAGAATGACTTTGTGTTTTAACACAGCAGGCCAGACACCATGTGGCACACTTGCACTTAATAATGGCAACCAATCTAGGCCATAAATATTGCAAACGATGCCATTTGAATGAGGAGCCCTATGAACCGTAATAAAAACCCCTGTGATTAATTCTAAAACTGCTCTGTTCATATTAGACCTGCAGTGGCCTCCCTGATGAGATCAATACAGCGTAGCAGAGTGATTCTAATAGAAGTGTTATTATCTTTTAATCTTCAGGAGAATGCCAACTTTGAGAATTCTTCAGCATTCTGGCTGCTTATTTTCTCAGAGCAACCTTGAAGGCAGTTGTTTTCTGAAATGAAGATACATTAGAGTCTTTTCAAGGATTTATCAATAATACGACACGGTCACTGTTTGTGGAGCCAACAGCTAAAAGGCACATTTGTATGCTGAGACTTACAATTGGTCACAATGACCTTCCCTGTCAGCCTCTATTTTCTGAGCAGACAAATGCCTACAGTGAATGAGGAATAAAGGACAGGGACGGGAGTGGGTGGGTGTTGGAGAGGGGGGAGTAGGGCAATACAGCGTAGCGCTTTTCAGGCAGCCAACAGCATCATCTTCCTAGAGCCTAGGTTGCATATATTATGTTTAGCTTAGACAGTTCTCTGTGTGTGCTGTAGGCAATGCTAACTGGAATACGACGAAGTTTGTAACAGATTTTCATTATCAGTGGAAATGAAATTTTATTCAGCGATTGCTATAGTGAGGAATACCTGGCAAGTCTGAAAATGCACGTTGCAGTCAGCTGAAACGTCTAGAGAGAATCAAAAGGCAGAATGGTTTTGTTATGGTGTTTCCTGTATTTTTCACATAAAATAACAAGAAAGCATTCTGTAGCTTGTAATGTAAGTGTGGCAAGATAAGGTTAAGTATCCATTAGATATTTTAAAATTTTTTTCAGGCAGGGGCGGGGAGGGGACAGTGTCAGCAGCCTGTTTCAGAACCTTTTGAAGAATAGATTTGCCTGACCAAGTTTTATGAGGTTTTTGCAGATTGTTTACAGCATTATCAAATACACATAGCTATTGCATAACATGCAACCTACCCTGTAGGAATTGAGCATCAATATGAAGATAGAGACAACAGCAAATCATGTAAAAGGAAATTCTCTGATGCTTCTTATTTGTCTCTGTTCTCTAGGAATGGAAATGCAATGTCACTTAATCTGAAGTATCTGGGTTATAAATATGGTTTCTGCAGGAATCTTCAAAAAATGGGAAAAACACAGTAGAAATTAAACTGTTCAGTATAATAAAAAGAAAGTGAGAACTAGCGTCAGATTCATGTGTGGAAGCTGACACTCAGAAAAGCTGTAGACGGTATGCTGGGTACTGCTAACAAGATACGCAGATAGATGTTCTATAGAATCCGTGATAAGCCAATAAGAGAAAAATGGTGTAAAGAAAGATACACTGCTTCCATTTCAGATTTGTAACTAGTTTAATTATTAAGGGTAGAGATCAAGAAGCTATCCTTTTTTTGTTGTTGTTGGGGTTTGGGGTTTTTTTTCAGTTTCTGATTACACTAAGTGTATTTCACTGAAATTTTTTTGTTTGCACAACTGGCTTTAGATGCTTGGAGGAGCTGTGTTTGAGACTGGCACACAACAGTTTGGTTCCTTGCAGACAGACACCAGTACAGCTCTGTTTCAGTGCTGTGATCTCAGGCTTTCTTTTGGGCAGGCTTGATGAACCTGCTCCTAACACATACTGCTTTTTCCTAGAAGTGATGATTTTCATGTCTCACCTTGGTGGACAAATTGAAATGCGTTAACTCTCTTTGGGAGTGCCCGCATGGTGGAGTAGCTAGCTTGCTGTGCGTACTTGTAATAGTTTATTGTGCGCTCATATTCATGTATTTTAAGAGCATTGCCTGTTTTACCTGTGAAGGGCTGAAATTTGCCCTAAATGAATGTAAACCTGGATTTCATTTTGTAGTCCTTTTGAGGACATGTCATTGGAAGACAGCAAGTTTTTGTTTTGTTTTAACAACAAAAAAGAGCAGTGAGAAATTGTGGAACTGCTAGATGGTTGCACTAAAAATACTGACACTGTTTTTATTTTTCTTTTGGCAATAGGAGTTAATGCCATTGTGGAAAAAACAGGTATCATGTCAGATGAGTTCCTTATCAATGGAATTAATAAACTGTTTATGGTTTAAAGATTTTGTTGTACAGGCTTTCACTATTAAGTACTATCCTTTCTGGTTTAAAAAATAGAAAGTTTCAAAGGCCATGCTCTTGTTTTCTCTTTAAGGAGAGAAAAAAAGGAAAAAAGCTCTCTGGGAGACACTGCTAACGATGCTAAATGTCTTTTCAAATGTAATCCTCATCTTAGTTTTGTTCTCATTTAATTGAATTAGGAAGGCATAACAAACCAAAAAGGTTACTTTCATGTCCTTAACTTTGCATAATAGCTAAGGTGTGATATGTGTTTCTCTTGTAGTATTTTTCTGTGTATGTTATTAGTACTTAGCAAAGGACAATTCTTCTGCATATGAATTTTAATTCATATTCATGCTCTTCCTTCATGTCTTAAATTTTAATCAGTGTTAATTAAAATATATTTTCTTCAAGCTCCTTTTCTTAATCTTAACCTACTAATACTCATGCAAGCTGTTAAACAATAGGAAGTCCTTTTGAAAGATGTTTTTAGCAGCCATACAATGTTTTTGAAAATGGAGATTAAATTGTTCGGCTGTCTTCTGATACACATGTGGTAAATACGGAAGAGAGATACACTGTGTACTTAAAGAATCTTGAGCTGCTTCAGGCCTAGGTTCAAGATTAGAGGCAAACAAAATACCCTCCTGTCTAAGACTCACGGGAAGAAGGCCAGTTGGAAGGAATGTAGCTTAATTAAGGCATAAATTCTTAAATTTAATTTACAGGGAACTGTCTGGCAGAACTTCATACAGTGCAGATCATAATTCCTAAATAATTTTGATCAAGTAGAAGACCAGTGTTATTCCTCACAATCTGCTACTGGGACCATTGTACCCTTGTCTTATAGGAAATTTAACAGTCCTTTTCTGTTAAGCAATAGGACATCCATGTTATTTCCCATCTTCAGGGGAGGCCTTTCTCAAAATCATTTTCCATTGTAGTTTAACAGGTAACTGTGTAGAATGTGTAACAGCTGTGCACACATTTGAACCTGTGTCTTAAGTCTTGACCTACAGACCGGATCCCAGGAATTGTATGGGGAACTGTTTTTCCAGAACCAGCCAGTAGCAGAAGAAAACTATTTTTTTATTCTTGGGTGATTCATATAGCACCCACAGAAAAATATGAATTCTATATCAGCTGTATGATATCGTAGGGAGGAGGGTGTGAGGTGGGACTGTCATTGGAGGGGTGGGTGTTTAAGGGGTCAGTGGCATACCTGACCTCTGCTGTCTTATACTAGCAGTATCTCTTTTTTTCTTATTTTTCCAAACTCTGTATGGGAGACTTAAGTCTTTTTCCACAAGCCTATTAAATGTCTTTTATTTCTGAGCTAGCTATTGCATTTCTTAGTCTTGACTCGCTTGGAGTTGTGCTGAAAGTTACATCCTGAAGGTACGCTACAGGGTACATCTGAAGTTATGCATTCTAAAAAAAAAGTGCTATTGCTCATACATACTCTTTTACCTTACCCTAGTAAAAAAATTTTAACATCAGTCTTGTTAAATCAAGTTCTGATAGCTGTTTGGTTCATCCTAAAATTTCAAGAAGCACTTCCAAATGTGGATCAAATACATACATAGAAGACTGATCCTAGCAAAACTGAGAATTCCAGATAGGATTTGAATAGAAATTGCACTATTGAGCACCTTTATATATTTCTACATAGAAACATACATAGACATATATGTATTTAAGAGTTATTAAGGTCACGGTGATTGATATGTGTTTGCAGGAATTTATGCTGGGTAGGTTCACCTTGTATATAAAATGGTCAGGCTTTTTCCTGTAATATTGAACATTGGAAGACAGTTGTGTCTTCCAACACAGCTAACAAAGAGGTAGAATTTGCTTATACTCCATTCCTTATTTATAATCAATCGATCTAGATAATTTTTAAATTAAAACTGTTGCTTCAAGTGTTGCTCCTTTTATTTTTAAACCATATGCATCATAAATATATATATATCTTGTGGTAATAAAAACGTTCTTAAAGAGTGCTAAAAATATACAAAGCATGGCCATTTGCTTTGTTTTTTTGCTTTCCTGTTTCCTCCCCTCCCTTTTTTATTCTTTCACTCTGTATCATTTGTGTCTTCACTGTGCAACACCCCTTCTTAAGAATGCTTTGGGTTCTTTACAGTTTATCACAATCTGTATTCAAAAATTAAAGTTACAGTCATGATCTGTGTGTGGTGGAGTGGGAGTAATAGATTATACCAGATACTATCTCTGAAGTGAGTTGCAGTAGTTGAATATGTTGACATAGTTGGAGAGTTCTTTCTGAGACTGAATATAAGCAAGCAAAACTGTTCCAAATTAATGGCCCAGGTGGTTGCAGAGATTAAACCCTTTTATTTAAACCTGAGCAAAACTGACATTCAAAGTAAAGCTGTATAACAGGGCTTGGAAAAGATGCAGATCAGTTTCCATCACTTATTGTATATATCAAAAATACAGAGAGAAAAAACTGAGGAATGCCAATTTATAGAATTTTTACTCCCATGGGTGATTTTTTTCCTCCCAATTTAAAATTTCCATCCCCCTCCCTGCTATTGATTTTTTTTTTTCTTAATTTTGCCAACACTAGCAGCCATTCTAGAATTAGGTGTATTCTGAGATTTGCTTAGAAAATTATACTAAAATCCACATGTCTGAATGTAGTTTCCAAATATGATGCATGAACTCCATACAGAACTGTTGGTTTGTTATTTGGAATTTTTTTTTTCTTTTTGTAATGTTAATGGAACACTTTATTAACTTTTGTAAGAAAATAGTTTATCAGTAATAGTTGTGTGTCCATTTAAGAAACAGGCAGGGAAACAGGAGCAGTTGTGGAAGAGTGCTACCAGTATTATGAGGGGAATGAAGAACTAATCTTAGTGGAGGAAATAAAAAGATCTTGGCTTGTTTAGTGCAGCAAAATAAAGGTTGAGAGGGGAACTGACTGCTGTTTCTGAAAATTTGTGGGCAGTAGGTGTTGGAGAAGGATTATTTTAAATGAAAAATAATAATTCTGTGAGATCAAATTGATATACATTAAGCATAAATGCATTTAGACTGGAAATTAGAATATGCTTCCATTGCTGTTAGAAGAATGAAGTTCTGGAATAGCTTTCCACGCTGGCTTTGAATTAAAAACAAACAAACAAATAAACAAAAAGGTATTTCAGGTAGTATTTGATAAATTTATAGAAAGATCACATGACATGCGGAGCATATGGTAATTTTTGTTTATCTTATTATAGCACAGTGTGATTTGGGGGGCTTTGCTCTTTTGCAGAAGACTTGTTCTTGTTCCATTTAGTCTGTTATGTAGCCATGGAAAGGTGGCCTTTAAAGCCTATGTAAACACCATGACTCAGAGTGTTAGCACTGTGAAATCATGAGTTGTGCTACCTTGTAAAGCATGCTTTGTGCTTCCCTTGGTGTGCCACTCACTTTCACCCTCCTGTCCATTCCTCCATCCATCCCTTATTAGCATCAGAGCTACATTCATTTTGGCTTGTTGTACTATGAGTGTGTGAGAATGAGATCCTGGCTTTCTCCTAGTTGTGAAACATGTGAAAATGGCCTGAGAAAGAAGATCAAGAATTGAAAGGACCTGCAGTGCTCCCAACTCCAACTTCCTGCAAGATGTTTGGCTGCATTATCTCTAAAATGCATAAAAACCCACTTGACTTGATTGGCAGAGTGGAGAAGTGAAATTTCAGTTATTTTGGCTAAAAACAGATTCAAAGCTTCATGGCTGAAGATGTTTTTAAAATGGCCCCAATGCTTACTTTTGGAACATGAATTTAAAAAAAAAAAACAAACAAACTTAATATTCCCAAAGTATTTGTACTTCACTTCATTTAGAAATTAATATTTTAGAAATTAAGCCATTTTACCCATATAAGTTTGTGCAATTTTAGTCTGTCAGCTAACACAATTAAGACGGCTCCAAAAGAAAAAGAATCCCTGCATTTTGGTTCCTCATCATGGGAGCTTTGTAACAATATCCAAATATGAATGTAAATGACTGGAAAAATGAAAAAAATGTTTTGTTCTCAATATTTAAGATTAAGTAATGATTTTTTTACTGATTAGATACTTTGATCAAGATGCTGCATTAGCTTTTTAATCTAATCCTGAAGATTTTAAGTTTGTTTATTTTGATCTTCATGTTCTTTTGCAAATCTCTAGCAGTTTTACCAATTTTGTGTGGTCAGTGATTTTGTAAATCAAGACAGTGGGGGCTTTTTTGTGGTTTTGTTTTTGGTTTTGTGTTTGGGTTTTTTTGTTTTGTTTTGCTGGTTTTTGAGAACACTGGATCTGACCCTAGATTCTAATGTTTACACTCTACTGAATCATCATCCATAAATTATGAGTTTCTCTGTTAGATTGGCATGACAATGATCTGTCAATATTATCATTTGTTGGAAAGCTAAGAAGCCTATGTCATCATATAAGGAGCTTTAAAATATTTGTCATAGCTATTTGTTGAGCTTTCAGGTAAAGATAGTTGAAAAGATCTTTGTATTTTTGGAGGTAAGACATCTTTTTCCTGAACAAGGAATTTCAGTGGGATTTGGCTGGGTGACTGGTGTTACCTTTTTCACAAAGACAAAATGTATTTGTTAGGAAATCTTTATTTTTCCAGTCCCCTAAAACCAATCATGTTTGTTTATTCATTACTGGTTAAGAATGATAGAATGACCTGATCACCCTAGTGTATATGAATAAAATTCATTTGAATTTGGTAAAGCTGGCTTATCTGTCACTATAAATAGCCTGAGTTGGGTGGGTAGTAGCTCAGGGAATCAGACTAAAAGTGACTGTCTTGTGTTGCACCTAGTTTTGTCTCATCAGCATTCCGTTCCGCTGCCTAAGTATGGAGGGGGAAAAAGTCACTATATCATGAAGAGATAAGAGGAGTGAGAAGTGAAAAAATGTTCCTTATTTGAGCTGAAAAGAAAGGGAAAGATCGCGTGGCTTGCAAGTCTCTTGTTTATGCTGTTCAAAGAAAATTTGTGAGCAAATGGAGTTTGTTTTGCTTGCTTCTAAAAGCAAAGGTAGCATTTTCCTACGGTATTTATTTTCCTGAATTGTTGTCACATTTTTTATAACTGCAGTGAAATAAGGCAACTGGCATACCTCTGTGTGGATAGGAGTTAGAGGGTCAAGCTGGTGAGAAAGTACTTCGGCTTTTAGTCATAGCATCTTGTATCAGAGCGTACCTATGATCTAACAACCAAAGTAGGAAGATAATCAGTGAAAGCCAATAGAAAATAAAAATGCACTGTACTAATTCTCCACTTTGCTATGCTGATCATTCAGCTCATTTCCTGATGGCAGGACCTTACCTCTGTAACTCTCAGGAGATGCCATATGTAGTAGTATATCCTTCAGCTGAGTAGCAGTGTTGCAGGGACAAACAGGACAAGGTGGTAGCACTGCCGCCTTTGAAAGTGGATATAGTGGTGGTATTGTCAATAGACACCGAGATGCAATGCTGGTGAAAGTGAAATAAATTTTAATGTTCACGTGTGTAGGGAAGGCACAGGCTGTTGTATTCATGGGAGACTTCAGCTGCCCCAGAATCTGTTGGAAGCATAATAGGCTTGGGTGCAAGCAGAAGACAATTTCTTGAGGCCCGTGAATGATGAGCTGAGCAGGGGAGGTGTTCTGTTGAATCTTTTTCTCAAAAATAAGGGAGAACTGGTCAAAGATATAAAGGGCAAGGGCATCCTTCCCTGCAGTAGCCATGAAACTGTGGATTTTAAAGTCCTGTAAGATGAAGTTAGAGTAAGATCACAAGCTTGGATTTTAGGAAAGCAGGTTTTGGCTTACTCGGGGATCTTCTTGGCAGGCTTATGGAAGACTGCTCTGGAGGGTCAAAGGGACATAGGACAGCTGGTTGATATTCAAACACAACCTCCTCAAAGCACAAAACCAGTCTATTGCATTGTTTAGAAAGTTAAGCAAGCATGGCAGAAGGCTGGCATGGATAAGTGAGGAACACTTGGTTGAGCTCAAACACAAGAAGGAGGTACGGAGAAAGGGGAAGCAGCAATGGGCTACCCAAGAGGAATACAGAGACATTGCCTCAGAATGCAGGGATAGAATTAGGAAATTCAAAGCTCAGCTGGAGCTGAAAAAAAAAGAGGGATGTGAAATGTCTTATAGGAGCACATTGACAGCAGAAGAAAAAGGCTAAGAAAAATGTGGGTCAGTTGCTGCTCTAACTGGACGTTCTTTCAGCAGGAGACTGGACTAGGTGACCTCTGGGAGTATTTTCTGGCCTACATGATTTTATGATTCTGTGATTTGTGGTGAAGTTCTAGCCTACACCTCGTGCTGCAAGAGTCCTTCTGGAAGGAAACCAACATTGTGCACCGTAAGAAGAAATGGTTGGTACTTTGTAACAAGACATTTAAAACTAGCTGTTGCAGCAAGCATAGAAAATGAGTTAACTTAGGTCTAAATATGTACAATATGTATTAAAAAAATGAGACGACAAGCGTGTAAAAGTAGCTTATTGTAGAGATCCATTATCAAGGTTATATACCAAAAAAGAGGAGTTCAGTGCTTTCTGAGCCAGTGAAAGGAAGTTTGTCCTATAATCTGACACTGCGATCTCCTCCAGCATGGAGGGACAAGTCCTGGAGTTTTCCACAGTGCTTTTCACCTTCAGCAACCCAGAGAAGGTCTCATTTAACAGCCATCTGCATGGTGTTAGTAGATTAACCTTTTAAATTGTTATTTATGCCATAAAAGGATACATTACGGTCTCAATTTTATTTTTTCCTACCTTGTACTGTAATTTGCACCTGTGCAAACTGGAATGATTTCTTTTTATAGTTACAAAAATCTCAGCTCCTATACCAAAGATCACAGAAGTCAATAGAAATCTTTAATGAGCTACAGTGGAATAGGCCCTAAACGACTGTCTGATGTACAGAGCAGAGAATTTTATTGTGCCTAGTAAAATTAATTTATCCATTTCAGATGCCTGTCTTACAAGTTCTTTAGGATATTTTTGTTGTTGTTTTTTGGGTCCTATCAATATTTTGTCCTGGTTGATCCTTGTTAAAATATAGCTATATGCAACTTGCTTTTCCCTGGAAAGCATTGTTATTTTTCTTTTACTAAGAAAAAAGCAATATGTCTTTAGAAAATATCAGCATGACTTTCTTTCACATCTGTCAGTTCTGTTTCATTACTCCTGGGATAATGTATTAGTCAGGAGCAAGTTCTCTCCCTGTTCTGCTATTCAACATTTATAAAATCGGAACATTACACTACTATAGTGTTATCCAAAAGCCTCATTTACTTTGAATCTCTCAATTTCAGAGGATTTTGTGTTTGTTCTGAGCTTATTTGCACAACCCAGCATACCGAATTGATTCTAGATTTATGATGCCCGCTCATGTATTCCATGACTGCAGCACAGGGAATTTCATTTGGCCAGACCTATAATTGTTGTAATAAATGTTTGCACATTTAAGTTATATGTTGTTATATTTTATAAGTAGTTATTAGTGAAACGACAAAAGGTCACACATAATCTGTGAAGACGATGGCAAAGTAATATGGAGATTCCCTGCTAGATCAAAGAATTTGTCTCAGCTGAATTATATGAGCCTTTTGTGTGCTGTTGGCAGCTGTGATACAACAGGGTCAGGCATCTTGACCATGGTAAACAGTCCTCTTTTGTTGGAATTTGCAGGCTGCGACTTCTGTCAGGTGATTCTGTTGAAGGCAGCTTTTTTTCCTGAGGATTGAAACGTGGTAATTACAAAGACATTTTTTAATTTTATTTTTAACTTATGCTGTTGGGAATTTCTTAAGGTTTTTATCTATCTGAATTGTGGGGTTCATAATTGCTATAGGACGTGCAACAATGAAATTCTGCACAAGTCTCTGTCTTCTGCACTGTGTGGCTGTTGTACATCAGCTCTGCTGAAAGGAAAATGCTGCAAAATGATTCCTAGAACCTCTGCCCCAGTGTCTTGCTAAATATTTTCCTAGAAACATCCCACCAGTAAACAGACAAAACTAAGCACACCATTTAGCCAAAGATTTACAGAATGTACTATTTTTGACATCATGTTATAGTTCCGTCCCCTTGCTGTGGTTGTAAGATATCTATGCCATCTATTAGTGATTCCTCTGAAGAGCTTGTAAATTTTGAATTCTTTAAATCAGAGGCAATCCTACTGTCTGCTTGAACGGTACTTAGACCAGTCTTGACTGGTGGTAGAAGTTAATAGTATTTGTATTTATTTATTTTAATTTTGGGGGCTTTTTTTGTGGAACACTGAAAGAAACAGCTCTTCCTAGTGATGTAAAATAGTGTTTGGTGTAAAATTCTAAAGTCTGCTTCTGAAAAGTGTTGTAAAACAATTTAATGATACATTTCCACCCATTCTGCTGAAAAAGCAAAATATTTTTTTAGTTGCCATTAAGAGTAATATTGCATAAAAGAATTTTGGAAGTTTTATTCACCTAGGAATTGTTATGGCAATTTACCTTCCATATCTATTCACCAGCTGTCCAATCCTTCAGAATTTTTCTCCTGTTTTGCTCCTCACAGACCTTAATACTTAGCTGAATGTGCATGAATGCCTACTGAATTAGACCTTTCCAAATGTTTCCAAAAACTAATTGTGAAAATGGGGTTTAATTTTGTTACAAGAGAATTTGGTTGTTGACTCTGGTTCTCAGATGCCTTGCATAATTCTCTGTGCCCCTGCAGGATGTGAATTGAAAACGTGTACGTTAGGGACAAGGTTCTCAAAACACTTCTATGCATCGTATTCTGTGTTCCTTTCAGATAATAGCCTGATTAAAGTAGCATCTTTTCCACTCATGCATACGGTCACTTCTGTAGAAAAGTTTTTGTGCTGGAGTGAAATATTCTGGTAAATTCAGAGGACTAAACTGTATTCTGGTACTGGGACGGAACCAGAACAGGAGCTATACTGATGTAACTACTATAGTGAAAAATCACACTACTAACAAAATAAATGAAGATTCTAGGAGCTATATAAACTATGTCACAATTCTCTTGACCAAATTTCTTTCTATAGGCACAGATGAAGAAACATCACACATAGAATTACATTCTGAACAAAGTTGAAGATTGTAGGCATTTTCAAATTGGACATCTCGGTAATTCTGCTGAATCATAATGAAATAATACCTTTTCTGTTGATAAAATCAATGGCTGTAGGCTTCATAAGTCATCAGATCCTAATAATGAGTTAGATGTTTAGCAAAGTGGTATTTAAACTTGCAAGTAGGTGGGATTTTTTGCTATAGATGGTTTACTTTCCCAGCAAACTTAATGAGAATATTTAAAAAGTCTGCTTGTGATAGTGATGAATTTGTCCTGGAAATGTGGAAATGTCTATTTCAGGAGTTATTTTCTTCACACAAATGGCAGTTTTTAATGTGCTTCTTTTTTGTTTTCCTTGGAGCACATTGTAACTCATATTTGTCCAGCTTAAAAAGGCAGCTCAGCATTAAAAAAGTGTATATATATATATTCCCCCTTTGAAGCTGCCTAAAAAGAAAGCCTGAAGCAATCATCAAATGAAAAGATGCATGAATTTTAATCCACTACAAAAGTACACCTTCAAACTTAAAGTGATAATTTATTTTTACTCAGAGGTCCAGCCAAGCATATCAAATGATGTGAGGAAATGCTAAGATAAAGGTTCTAGAAGCTCTTTGTAAATGCGTACTCATTTCCTTCTTATGTAGTTATTTCTGGGCCAGTAATATGGCAAGTAATATGGCTTACAAGTAATTATGATGATAGTGGCATAAACAAAGGTCTTTTTATGAAACACGGGAGGAGAAATGTAATTTCATTTATGCTACTACAATGTCTTAGGCTGTCTAAACACTAGGATATGTGTATAGGCTGTCAGCATGTCTACGTAGCCTAAATAAACATTCATGTCCTTAAAGCAGTAATAACTCTTAGTACCTAAGAACACTTTTTTAAAATTAAGTTTTTGAAGTATGGGCCAAAAATCAATGTTCATAAATGTTTGAAAATGAAGGTAATAATGTTGCTTTGGGGGTTTTTTGACTGTTTTGTTTGCCTCTCACATAGATGGAACTTTCGAATGGGACTTTGAAACTAATCCAAATTTATGTACATGGAATAATGCAAAGAGTTTACCAACTAAACCATAAAAAAGAGTTGCTCTTAGTCTATTTCTTGACACCAGACAGAGGCATTTTCCTATCACATCATTTATGGCTGACTACCATTACTAACAAATGAGTGGCCTCTTGACAAAGAGGTGTTCAACAGTTGTGGTTACCAAACAGTAGATGTTGTGTTTTGTTTAGACAGAGAAGTGTCAATGATAATGTATTATTGCATCCAGATAAGGAGATGCTAATACCTGTGCTGGATATCCATTTGAGTAAATCAAGCCAAGTATTAAAGCATTTAAAGCTTATCAGTGGTCTTCAGCCTATGACGTAAGGAATCTTATAATGGAATTTCATCATCTAAGCAATGCCTCTTCTGAGGTTTTGGAGAATCTAGGCCAGATACTTGGCTCCCTCTTCTGGCTGCAAAGAAGTTTCTCGTTGTGTAGAAATTGGGTGGCTTAAGTCCTATTCTGATTCACTTTCACAAACACAAAACACTGTTGGGTTTCAATCTTAAGTGCTTTGATAATTATTTTCAAGACCAGTTTTTGTAATTCTTGCCAATTGTAGAAATATGTTGGTTTTTTGGTGGTTGAAATAGGAAGATCTTCATGGTTACCAAAAGTTTGTTTTATTGAGAAACTCCTGTAGACTGCAGATACTCACTTGAAATTAGGAATGCCAGATTTTGACAAAGCCATGCCAA
Organism: Pelecanus crispus; assembly: GCF_030463565.1. NCBI lineage: Eukaryota > Metazoa > Chordata > Aves > Pelecaniformes > Pelecanidae > Pelecanus > Pelecanus crispus. Next base: position 38,893,666 of record NC_134650.1, read on the forward strand.
CCACAAACCAGATTTGCAAAAAGTGAATTTACATACCATGTAAGTTTTCCATGGAAAGTTTCTTAAAAGCACTATAAATAATATTTTGAATGGTATTGGCAAATTTTAAAGATGGAATTTTAATTTTGGGAAACTCAAAAATTAGGGAAATCCAAGTGTTTTCTTAGACATTTTTGCTGTTTGATCAAAACCAGAAGGATCCAAAGCATATCTAAAGTAGACCAAGTGCAAAAAAAGTTGGCTTTGACTTATTTTATATAAGAAGATATTATTTCTTTTGTATTTGTTGTATTTAAAAAATTCCAAATACTTTTTAAATACTTTTTAAACATCTATAAAGTGTTTTATATATTACTGTATTGTTATAAAAAATGGAATTTAGTTTTTCCAATCGAGTATATTTTAAATGCTACAGAGAATAAGATGAAATGAAGACTCTAGATTGATGAAAGTCTGTGTCAAATAATATGTATTTTTACTCATTCATTATAATGTAATCTTATTCAAAGTTTATTGAGTCCAATGGGTTAAATTGCAGTTCTAAAACCTGAGACAACTGTCTCACAAATCAGAAATCAGAGTCTATTTACAATAAACTTACTGTGCTTTTGTTTTCTTTTGCATCAGCATGGCTCCAGATTTCAGAATAGATTTGCCACCTACAAAAAGAGAGAATACCATATTTATTCCCTAATCAAATGTGAAAAATAAAAGCAGCAGGGCTATAGCTGAAACCTCTGGCTGCACTGATGCTGGTTTGAGAACAAAAATCTTTTCCTACAAATCCCTGGATTTCAGCTTCCTTTACTAAAAAGAAAGATAAATGATGAAAAAGATAAAACAATGTTATTTGTTTAAGTAATCAAAGGGGATATAGAAACTATGAAGCAAGAAAGTTCTACATGAAAAATTAAATAATTCTTCCAATGTGTAGTAGCTATTTTCAGTTTGTAGGGGTTAAGTCCTTTGTAGATGAAGACTTGGGAGATTTGGAACACACATGCATATTTCTGCACAAACCTGAAGCAATAGAATGTGTTTATTTGCTGTGAAGGAAGTTTTGGCAATGGTGAATAAAAACAAAACCAGAAATCAATGTGAGAAAGAGACGGGTTTGCTAGTAGGTCTCTCTCTCTTGTTTTTTTTTTTTTTCTTCTATGGACTTTCATCTTCAGCAAGTCCATTTGTTGTCGTTGTTTTCTCATCTGTAACATGGGAATAACATTTTAGAAGACCTACTTGCTAAATAGCTTACTGACCCTGTAATGATAGGGACAGATTTTGAAGGGTTCATGGCACCTTACTCTCCATGTTTCCTCCTGGGAGTTGTAGGAGGAGGTCCCAAGTTTTAAATTGGATTTTGACCAGGGAGGAGTATTGAATATCTAGTTTACAAGTGTGGGGGTGTGAGATCCTCAGCTTGAATGCTAAATATTGACTGAGTGTAAAATTGTAAAGGTTTCATGCTGCTATATAGCTTGCTTTCAAAAGCAATCTGGTGAATGTGATTCTTAAAACATTTTTAATAACATTCAGTACCATAAGGTAAAAATGAAGTGTATTCCTTGCCAAATAATTACGTTTTGTCTTTTTGCTTTTGGCTGGATGAAATAACCTCTCTGTAGCTGAGTATTTGTTAAATTTTGTAGTGTATATTTTGCCATCTGTAGGAGTCCACCACTCAGCACTGGGACCTTCAATGAAACACAAACTTTGCTATGAAAGCTCCATTGGTGATGGTCTTATTTTTTTATTAGATTTAACCAAGTTTGTAGGTGGCATCTTGAGTTTTCAGGGCTTTTTGGTTTGAGGAGAAGGGTTAAAAGTGCAGTAAAACAGTCTACTAATCAATTTTAACATCTTGTGCCAGAAATCTCTAACTTTTAACTGAAAGCAGAAAGTATTTAAGTTGGTTTTGATCCAGAATGAATCATGCTTTCTACAGGAAATCATAGCAGCTGACTTCTATTACAGAATTATCATGAGTGCTACATGAACTGTATTATATTGTCAGGTATGTGTCTGTCATAAATGAGACTACTGTTACCAAAAAAAAAAAAAAAAAGGACAGCTAGGTGCTCCAGTTTTCAGATAATTTATGAATTTATGATCACTTTCTGCTTTCAGATATGCAAATTAGCAAATGTATTTGCTAGTACTGGTAGGTTTGGAAGTGTGTGGAATTAAGGCATGACTCTCTCATTCATGCACAGTTATATGCATTTCATGAGAACATAAAGCCAACTGCTGTATTTGCTTCATAGCTATGTAAGTAGAATGACTTATTTTTGAAAATGCTGCTGATTTCATACTTCATACACTTCAAAAACTGTTTTTTGGTATGGTCCTATTTCTGAAATCCTTTAAGTTGCTGAACAAACTTCTGAATAAAGAAATTCCCCAATAAATCCCATATCTGTATGAAAAATAAGAAAAGACTGAGGTTTGGTTACACACATTATTTTATGTACTGGTCAGAGATTCCAAGTATTTTAGAAGCTCTGTAGAGTTAGGTGTTTTAGGCTTTATTCATACGACTAATCCCTTTGAAACAAATTAAGTACGTTCTTTACAGTTCTGGTATTGGGACTTAGAACCTCTTTTTATGACTCTTTCTCTACATATAGAAATCTTAATCTACTTAGTAGCAGATGCTAGCTACCAAGCAGACCTGCTTCCCAAGCATTGCTGTATACTTGGTGTTATCAGCACTACCATGATCATTAACAATGAGGATAAAAGAAAATCTGTGCTTGATTATGGAGCTATGAACACAGACCAAGATGCATCTGTCTTAAAGTACCTATTTTAAGGTTGCTTGTCATAGAAGCTCTTCACCTAAGGAAAAAAAAAAAAAGAACAGGTGAGAGAATGATATCTCTTATTCTGAAAGTTGTTCTGTAAGTTTTCTTACAGAGGTAAGAGAATTGATGCCATGCCGCAGTGAAACTCGTGTTTTGAAGCCCTTTAGCTCTCTGCTCAGGAATGAGCAAAATACACTGTCTGATGTTAAAAATATTTATCAAATTAAATTTGTGTGGTTGAATCTTGGTCATACTACTTAAAATAGCTTTCTTCTAGTGAAAATAGAATTTCCTTACCAGCCCCACTGCCACATCTCCTAAACAGATAACTGAAAAAAAAATATTAAGCAATCATTCATAGCCTCAGCACACTGGAAAAATAATATATAGAATAGTCAGAGAGACTCCATTCCTATGCTTAAGGCAGATTGGAAATTGCTCCCCGCAGAGCATGGAAGGAGTTTGTGATGGAATGCTGTTAAAAAACCCAGGCCTCAGGTCTGTTCTGCTGTGCTCTGCTCTGGGAGGTAATGCATCCTGTGAGTGTACAATATCCTTTTGTTTGAGCATAGTTTATAAAGATACACAAGGTATATTTAGGAGAAAGTGTATGGGTTATGCTTTGCTTGGCACTTAAATGTCTTACATTTTAGTTTCTTCATAAGAAGAGACTACACTTACAGGTTATGCAAAGCTCTTTGGTTTCTTTCAAAGGAGTGTGCAATTTAAATTTGTACATGGCTGTTAATTTCACCATGTCAAATGTGGACTGCGCCAGTAGAAAGTCTACACTTAAAAACGCAGTATCTGAGGAAATATCTTGTGTGACTTGTTAGAAAGGAACACTATATTCCTCATTCTTCAAAAAATATGAGGGTGGTTTCCTGGCTGAATTGCAGCCTCATTACACCATATGTTTAGAGAATTCCTCTCCCACGGCCTGAGGTGTGAGCGTGGATCAGGACAGTGTTATGATCAACACCAAAGTTTGTTATATCCGTTTCTGACAGAGGAATGAAGTTTTTCTGACAAGTTACAAATAGATGTAGGCATTATGTGATACTACAGCTATTAAATCTTTAATAACATTAGAATCCTAAAAACCCACAAACCCCTCAATATCATTATTGTCTGGAAAAAATTGGTAGGTCATGCCCTCCACAGCTGTAGGCAAGTTCTTAGAGGTTCATTCCTTCTTATCTGAATTAACTAGGTCTTGCCTCAACTTAAGTTTGGCCACCTCAAATTTTTTTTCTTTTTTTTCAAACTCTCTCTCTTAAACATGTGGGTCTCTTTCCATGACATTCATGTGTTTGATGTTGAGAAGAGATGGGTTGTAAAAAATTCTGACATAATTCAGGGCTCACTGGAAGTGTCTTCTGATACCTAATCAGCTGTGTCTGATCCTGAGAACAAGAAGCTGTGCTGTAGGAGTAGGTTCAGAGGTGTTTCTGTAAGACTATGTAATACAGGCCTTTCCACTTAAATGGAACATTGTCTCCTCATTTCTATTACTTAATGGTGGCTTAAATCCTAAAACATTAGATTTTGCTCCTTTCCCAATATTATTTTTCCCTTCTCGTTAGCTAGCTAGCTAGATATATGTGTAAAAACATAGGACATTGACAAGTAGGACTAAAAGTCACCATTGGCTTTATTGAGACCCTGCAGCTACTAATAGATGTTTCATTCAAAATAGTCCCATTACTGTGAATTATGTATACCAGGAGGAAAACAATTGAAGGAAATACTGGGAGCAATAATGGAATGGTTATAATAGGCTCTAGGTCTGTAACCCTCTGGAAAATTTCATCGCTTTGCAATGAAGCAGGGGTTAGACTGTGATTTTCTTTTCTAGATGAGTTGGTTAAAATGGTGAAAGAAATCTGGTGCTTACTAACTCTGAACCATGTCAGGGATAGTTAATGGAAGTATGGCACAGATTATCATATGCTGACTGTTCCAAAGAAACTGAAGGCTGGGATATCTGCAGCACACAGACCCATGTGCAAACATAAGCACATAAGCAGAAAAAAAGCACGAAAACCCACCCCATACCTATATGCTGAACTTCTAAAATACACAGTGTGTACTTGCAAATAGCAATGACCTTACACGGTATTTCTTAAGGGCTGTGTGAGGTTCTCAGCAAAGATGGACCGAGGCTAAAGAGAAGGAGGTGGCAATAAATAGCTAAAATTAGAAACAGAGGGATTTGGGGGACACTTTGTAGTCTCAGAAGACTAACCACATAGCTAATGTCTTTCACTGGCACTGATGTCAAGGGAAGGACAATAAAACATAGTAAAATAACTTAGAGACAGATTTAACAGTGTTAGCTAAATTTATTTTATTTAAACCACTGATTCAAACAACATCATTTTTACTGAAACTCTTTTAGACAATAAGTGGTTATAAATAGTTGAAATTCTTTGGTTTATTAATATTGACATATTCATCTAGGAAAAGATGATATGGGGAGCTGTGGCAGTATGTGGCTCTGGTATGATCCATTTGCAGCTGGTTTGTGTCATGCAAAAGCTTGCTGGTCAGTTAGAAATCTGACATGAAAAGGAGGACATTTCCATTAGTAACTTGGTTCACAGTAATTACTGAATACAATAAATGCTTACATGAAGTAGCAGAATATTCAGCATCAAAAACTGAGAACCTAGCTACTCAAGTAACTGCATAGTCTAGTATACTCTACCTTAGAATTGGGAAGTTATTGGAAGTTGAATATGAATATTAGGCACTCTGCACTTATCCTGAGTTATTTAATAAAAGAGAATTGATACTTTCATAATTATTATCATTGTTTTGCAAAAAAGTTCTGACAGAATTCTGACTATTTTTTTTGAAAATAATTACTTTGTTGCATCCCAAAATAAATTATTTAGCTTCTGGAGAGGTATGGGATTTTAAGAGTTGTCTCAGCATTTTGTGTTAATGTTCTTTGGTGATTCCCATGGCAGCCCGTTTGCTCTAAAGCAACTAATTCTCCTTCTTATGAGATGTTTAATTATGTATTCCCCTGCTTTATAAAACACCCAAAATGTTGTGGTTAGTCCTCAGCACTGGGGAGTCCTATATTCTTTTCTGGTTCTAATTCTCTCTCCTTATAACGTGAGCTGCTAAACCTCCTTAACCAAATAGCAAAGCTTTTCAGACTTCTATGTGTGACTGCATGTCAGTGTTCCACTCTAGACACCAAAGTATCACATTTTTGATGCTCAGTTGAATGAAATCAGCATCACATTAGGTATTATGCTCCTGTAATATGCTTGCTGCCATTAAAAGGTTCAATCCTGACTCTGGTTTGAGCCTATAGCAGAATTCATGTGATGTCAGTGGAGGAAGTATGGCACCTAGACTCTCAGAGGATATTTTAAGAAACTGTACCTATAGTGTTGTTTGGCTTAATATAATGTTCCTGTAAGAACCATGCTTTGAAAACCTTAAGTTTCCCACTGATATGGCTACTTTTTTTGATTGATACTTTTCTCAGACAGGAGGAGGAGAAACAACCCTTGATACTGTGTATCTGGGTACTTAAAATAGTTATCATAGGGGAGCCTGGGTATATTAGTTTAGGTTTTAATTTTTTGGTGAATCTAGTTATATACTATAAGGCTGATTAAGGATTACTGGAGAAACCCCTGTAAAATTACAGGTGGGGTTTTTTTTTTTTTCATTTTACAAAATCAAGAGTTCCTTAGACATACATATGATTTAGTAAGCTCTCTGACTCTCCCTTACCGTTCAGGTACATGAAGTATATTATATTCTGTATGATTATAGAAATATCTCAGCAGAAATAGTAAAAAAGCAAAGCAAAGACAAAACCAATATGAATTTAAAATATACAGAATACTAAAGTTAAGATATATTGGTCTAATTCTAGAAAAGAGTTTTTTAGCAGAAGGAAGATAACTTATTACACTGAACCTTGTAGATACGGCTTTTGGTTTTTCTGTAGTGCCAGATTTAACATACTGTGCCATTTACCAGCTGTAACAATCACATCTGTGTGGCACTAGGGGTAGTCATACTCCCCCTACTCATGGTTGAAACTTTGCCAGCAACCATACTCTATAGTTGAAATGCTACTGAAGCTTTAAAAACAGCATTTCTCATTCCTTATCAAGTAATGATGGAACGTGTTCTTTTCAATATTAGTTAAATCCAGGAGTTTCATTTATAGAAGAACAGAGAAATCGTATTGCAGGAAGGTTGTAAAGAATTTGTTATGAAATAATTTAATGAGACAGTTGTGTAAATGAGGATGTTGGGGCATAAGAGAACAGGTTTTGCAAGGCAGAGTCTTCTGTTATTTCAAATAGGATTTCTTAGTATTAATGGGTCAGTAAAAAAATGAAAACTGACAGCAAGGATGCCTCTCTCTATCAAAAACTGAACAATTCTGCAGATCCTAGTCTTGAAAATACTGTTGGTCTGGAATTGGAAGTCTCCCACCAGCTCCTCGCTATTGAACGTTGGACAAAAAAGTTTCCAAAAGGAGCATACAGCTGATCTTTTTAACTTTCACAGACAAGGATAAGATACATCTAAGGAGTTTGTTTTTGCGGTTGAAGGTGAATCCTTACTGAACCATAATTACGCTGCTAAATTTAATAAGTGTGCACTAATAACATTTAGGTAGTTGCTAGGATTAGGGTCTTGTGCTGGGTTTGCACAAATTTAGGTTCTTTAGTGCAAGGAGCTAACTATTTCAACTGATAAGACAAAAGGAGAAGAGTAATGTGTAGCTCCTGTAATAATCTGAAAATAACATGCTTTCAATTATAAAAGGCTGAAAGACTTTTTTTCTTCTGTTTTTAAGGGGAGAGACATGGAAGAAGGGTGGAACACAAATGGGGGGAAAAAAAGACAAGCAGAGACAGTAATACAGCAAAACAGTGCAATGTGACTGGTGAGGAAGGTAAGAGATTTGATGAAATGTTTATTAGTTTTGTTCCTGTTTGGACCTGAATTGTGCTGAATTGGTATGGCCTACATACTCTTTGAAACAAAATACTGCTTCATGTGGAAGTAGTGTGTAATTTGTTCTAGCATCATCACTCAAAATCTGGCAAAAACATGTTTTGTTTTAATAATAAATGCATGATTAATGTTCTTGTTTTGGTCATTAACTAATCACAAAAACATGCTGAAGTGGACTAGTTTCACTGTTTGCTATGGGGATTTGTGTACCTTTCTCTGAGGTCACTGTTAAAAACAGGAGATCAGGGCTTATGTATTCCGCCCACTATCAGTAGTATCCTAGGCTGTGTTTTGAACAAATCACCTTTTGGCTCAGTACAATATTTTTGCAAAGCAAACCTTTCTCCTTGATTAAATTAACACTACTTTCATCTTTTTGAAGCTTTCTATAGTTTTTGCTTGTGTCAGAGGATTTAGACATTGCATTACTGTCCCAAAAGTGACTGCAGTGTACCAGTTATAAATGCCATGTCAACTTGAGTACCAGTAACAAGGTAGGCACATCAGCAAGGAGTTGATCTTTCCCATCCTTATTTACCTTATAAGGAAGGTAAATGACTCACAACTCCTTCATGTACTGGTATCCAACCAACTCGCATATTTCTGCATTTCATTAAAGTCAGTTCTGGACCTGCACTACAGGCCTGTCCTCTCACAAAGGTACTAGGGCAGTTTATGCTACTAAATCCCAGATGCATTTGTAATTGTTGCTGCTGTGCATTTGAGTGCATTGTTATAGAAAGAATGAAAACAGTGTGGAATGGTTTTTAGAGGTCAGCATAGTTTTATTATTTTAGAAAATAGTTAAATATTGCTTGTGGTGGCTGACGTGATAATAAATAAACTAAATTTAAAGCAGCTTTTTATTACTTAGAGTGCAGTTTATTCAATAAGAAACAATATTTTTCAATTGAGATTTTTTTAAAAGACATTATTGACAATTAATTGAGTTGTACTTATATTAAACTGAAATATAAGGTAATAAAATAAAAGTAGTAAGGTTATGAAAATAACTGCCTTGGTATAAACAGATGCAGCTTCTTGGAAAGCTCAAAGGCCAAAATTAGTTTTGACAATAAAATATTACATATTTCGCATTAACTATTGAGAGACTATGACCTGGCCTTGGCTGGCTTTAAAAAGTGCAAAAGAAGAAATTCATGGAGGAAGGAAAAGATCAGGAAAATGACATTTCGAGAACTGCTATTGTAGGAAGGGGTTTAAGCAATTTGTAGATAGCAATGTATCCCTCTCAAGATTCAGAGCCATTGATTAAAGTAGTTTGTAATTGTCCGAGAAGATATTTCTTCTAGTCACTTCATTTGTACTCTGCTAAAGCATTGCTGCTGGAACTCACTCTAACGTTTCCAAATTTTGAGCCAATTCAAATGATACCCCCTGCCCCATGGCTGTAGGTTTTTTGTGCCTTCCCATTCTCCTTAAAATCAAACTAATCCATGGCATCTGCAGGTAATACTCAGTCCTGCTTTGCTGATGAATTTATAGCCTCCCATGTTACAACTACTTTTAAACTATAAATAAGATTTTAATTTTATTTTTTATCACTGGGAATGGCAGAATGCTTCTTACTGGGAGAAAAAACTGCATTGCCTACTGTGACAGGTATCAATTGTCTCTGTATTTTAAACTAATGAAATAAACTACCTTTGTTTTATCATAAATAAAGCATATTTCTGTATTACATTAAAACTTCAAATATTCTACTTTTATTAATCTAAATAACATATAAGTTATATTCCACATATAGTCTCCACAGGAACTTGATTTGTGCTACACTACATTGTAAAATGAACAAGCAAACAAAGAAACCTCACACAAAACCCAACAAAACCACACAAAAAATCCAGCCAAAAAAACCCCAAACCTAAAACCAAGCAAAAAAACCCCCAAACACAATGTGGGATAGGTTAATGTTGTCTAGATTTCATGTATAGGTGAAATAAGCTATTAAGGGCAAACTTTAATTGAATGCATTGGTCAAAGTCCACGGGTATTGCCTTTGTAGTTTTGGGTAAACTGGCTTGGTTCCAGTGCTTAAGTGGTGGTGCAGTAATGCCAGTTGCTGAAATATGAGTAATTTCCCACTCTTCTGCTTCTTGATCATGTGATTAGGCAAAACACATTATACATTATAATTTATGGGTAATAATCTTAATTGCAAACTATATGTAATTGGTATGGTTCAAATATCTGCTGTTAATTGTTGTCTGCTATCGGAGTCTTGACTTTTCTGAACAGCCATAGAATTTGATTTTAATTACTAAGTTACTTGCTGCCATAAATGTCCACAAGTGATTTATAAAACACAGAATGCCATACCAGCTTTTGACAGTTTTTTCCATGCAAGTCCTTCAGCAGTTGCTGAGGAAAATAACTCCAGTAAAACCAAAGCAGCACTATTGTCAAAATACGTTAATCAGAGCTACAGTTACACTGCAGTTTCTGTAAAAGGTATTTCTTCATTCTGTAAAAAACTTGTGTTAAGAATGGGGATAGCTATAACAAATTAATTAGGAAATACATGTTTCTTGACTTTTACCTGGGCTCTCTGACACAAGATAACCAGTAGAACTGAGAAGTCATAAATTTCATGAGTGAAAAATAATTCTGCTTGCTGGAGGAGTGTTATGGGTTTTTTTGAATTAAATGTAACTGAATCTATGTTCGGCAAAGACAAGAGATTGTTGTTAGTAGCAGGCTTAGGGTCACTGACGGGCTGCAGCTTGCAATTTTAAGGGTACATAAAACACTGGCTGTATTCCACAGTATGCACTGGTAAACTGCAGACCACAGTAAAATCTCCCTGTTGCAGCATAAATATGGCGTGAAAGTTGATTAACCAGTTTTATGTTGTTATCCAAGCCTGCAATCCATCTGGACTAAAATTATAAAAATGAAATCTGAGTTTTTCAACAGCAAAATAGTGAAACTATATTAGAAAAAGCAAAGGTTTAGACATCTAAGTTCCTACCAAGATGACCACTCTGTATGGTGCCTTGCTTAATTTTTTGTGGAGTAACTGTAAACTGTAGGCTTGAGATCATTATCATTAAAGAAAGAGATGTGTTGGTATATCTGAGTGGGCATGTATGAAGTGTGGTAGAATCCTCACGTGTTCTGGGCTTGTATGTGTGTCCTCATCTGGAGAACTGTACTTTCTAACATTCACTTTGAAATTTGGATAGACCTGGATCTCTCATCTCTTTATTCTGCCATTTGTAATGTTCTCAAAAATATGCCCTGTTCTTGAGTCAGGTTTGGCATAAACTTTTTTTCACCTGTTGTGCCAATGTGTTTGAATTTAAGCCTTTGGTTTTCCAGTCACTTTACAGATCAATGTGATGGTAGTTAAATATTTCAGATGTTGATGGTATTTGTAATATGGCTGTTTTGGAAAAACAATGTTTGAAGATAAATTCCATATTCAAAATTCTGATTTTGAAAAGGTGTGTGTGCTGCTGAGGCAGCAGATATGCCACCATGAATGAAAGAATTTGGTGTGTTTATACATTACATAAGCATGAAATTAAAGAAGAGGAGTCTCACTCACATGAGGCCTTAGTAGTTGCAAAATGGGCTCAATAGGAATCTTTCCACTGGATCAGAAGTATTCCTGCTGATTTGATTTACGTTTGCTGCATTCTGCTAACTGTCCTTGCAAAGTTTTATCACTAATCAATATGGCCATAGCACTGTGTAGAAGCGGAGTAGTTCAGGAAATGCAGGAGCCTGCTTTATGTGACAGATTCAAAGGCATGTGATGTGTATGGTAGATAATGAGGAACGGTTCATGTGTCCTGTGCTGTTAAGACTCCATGTCTCTTCGCCCCAATGAAAGGCTCCTGTTTATTAAGTCTAAGTCTTGTGTAACTCTCCCATCCAGGTTAAATCTGCAGCACAAAATCACTATATTCTAAATAAATAGGATTTTCTGTTCCCAAATGGATACTGTCTTAACTATCTTGTAACTGCCTTCTACTTATCAGCTTCTTCTTCACACACCCCCCCCCCCCCACCCCCCCTTCCTGCTTCTCTTAAATAGCATGGCTGCTTTTTTCAATCAGTCAAGTATGATTAAACCTAAATTCGGGGGGGAATCTCTGCTCAGCGTTGACTTGATTGTAGCAGGTCCACCCCATTTTGATTTTGATGCTTGGCACAAAAAACAAGGGAAATTGCCTATTTTAAATGAGTGTCCTATTTTTCTATAGAATTGTCAGAATCTGAAATCAGTATCAGCAGAATCTGCACTTACCTCCAGTTATTGCTGAACTATGTGGTAAATAATGTGCTCTTGTTTTCTTTTGAGACTCTGAAATTAAGCCTATTTGTGTAAGATTTTAAAGTAATTACAGGTGCATAATTCTGCAACACGTGAAAACAATATGTCTCCTAACCAGAGCTTATGGGGAAATAGAAGTTTAATTCAAGCCAACATGAGCCATTATAGGAATTTCAGTTGAATAGAGGTTGGTCTAAAAATATGTAAATGTCTGTGTTTATCTCTGCCTTGTAAAGTAATATTATGAATATGGATACCTTTATTTAATCAACCCAACTGTATACTGGGAATGTGAAACACTAGGTAATTTTAAAAACAAAATGATTGTCAGTGCTGCACTGATCAGTTGATTTAATTAAATACAAGATCTCACATGCTTGTAGAGACGGTAGTTCTAACAGCAAGGCCATGATAGACATTACAGGTTTCAAGGTCAGGAGTTGTGCATGTTGAGACATAATGATGTTTCAAGATTTACTGTTATTAATTGGGGCTTGGGAAAAAAAAAAAAAACAAACCGTGTATGTAATGCCTTCATTTTTGTTCTGCTAATTCATTGCTTTGATTAAACATGTTAAAAGTAATACTACTTTTTAAGGTTGATTAAAAATCAAACTTTGTACTTATTGAGAAGAAACGTGGAATTTTGTTTTCATCTGTTTATTGAATTAATGATGATTTTATTTTTGGAAGGAGGGCTGGTGAGAAAGAGATACTCATATGAGGAACCAGGAGTGGAGGATGTTTTTAGATTGCCTTATAATTTTCAGGAGGACTGAGAGGTAAAATTATATACCCTAGAGAGAAAACATTTGCAGCAAGGAAATTCTTATTCAAGTCTTAACAACAAGGCAGCTGATACTAGCTATTGTAGACACAATAACGTCATGTGACTGTAGTGATACAAATTTTATTTCAGGAGCACTTAAGAAGCATATGCTAATGTTTTGTAAGGGAGAATGGTTTTAAAATGTCCTTTGAAATGAGAATCTATGCAATTGTTTAAAAAGAATGTGTGTTAGCAGCATTTCTTAATTTATATCTTGTCAAGGGCAAAAGAGACAATACTTCTACTCTGTAAAGACAAGATACAGATGGCTGCAAAGAAATTCAAATAAACAAAGTGCTTTAGGTCTGGCTGTCATTGTGTCCTGCGGCTATCTTTTTCCTGTTTCCTTCCCTCTGTTGACTTTGAAAGCAGGTATATCTTGTTGCACAGACCATTTAATCTGCTACAGTGGTTGTCAAAATACTAAGGATGTAACGTTCATTTGCAGAATATAAACAAATATGCTTCCATTTTGAGATTCAAATCAGCACAGAAGTATTTTGCTGTTTCTTTGTGCAGGAAGAGCTTGTAAGAATTAGTCCTTTAAGATCCTAATTGTTCGAGAGCCAGAATTCAAATAGAAGGACAGCATCTGTTGGTTCAATCCTGCTTTTCTTAGAAGATGTTTGACACTACAAGTGGTGTGGTTTGCAATTAAATTGCTGTCTTTTAAGGGTAGCTTCTTCTACAAATGATGTTGTATCTCAAGACTATAACATCAAGAATGTACATAGGAGTCTAGTGGCAGAACTGCAGAAAGTATTTCTGTTGTTTAGGAGTATGAGAAAGTACCTTTAGGTTGTCATGAACTATGATTTCATTCCAGAGAATAATTTTTGAAAAGTGGTAGACATAAGCTTGAGAAGCAGCTACACATGTGTTAACTATCACATCAGTATAGTACAAAGAGGAGGGTAAACAGCATGATGGTATTGGGTCATACGCTGAAGAAAAATTTTTACTGTGGTAGCCTGCTAGCAGAAAAAGGAATCACAATTATTATCTAGGCTTTCTTATAGCACCTGTTGGTCAGCTGACATGTATATATGCAGAGGAATTGAATGTGCCTTAAAATTTGTGACTTTTTTTTTTTTGCTACTTGCTCAGTTCATTACCTTTATAAGTAGTTCAAATGCTGAAAACAAAACCAAAAAAACCCACAAAAAACCCCAAACAAACCAAAAAATCCCAAACCCAAAAAATGCAGCATTTCAGAACAGTATGTTGGAGGTAAAAGTTGAAGTAAAATAAAGCCTTTGAGGTTTTTATTTCTTTAGAATCCCTTGGGTTTCATTGTTTTCTTCTGAAGGTACATTCTTGGAGACAGGTTCAAGATTTCAAATTTATAGTAGCGTATCAGTGAAAGTCTAAGACTGATACTAAACTGATTTGGTCAGCAGGAGCAGGGAAGTGGTCATCCCCCTGTACTTGGCACTGTTGCAGCCGCACCTGGAATACTGTGTCCAGTTTTGGGCCCCTCAATACAAGAAAGACATTGAGGTGCTGGAGCGTGTCCAGAGAAGGGCAACAAAGCTGGTGAAGGGTCTGGAGCACAGGCCTTATGAGGAGCGGCTGAGGAAACTGGGGTTGTTTAGCCTGGAGAAGAGGAGGCTGAGGGGAGACCTTATCGCTCTCTACAACTACCTGAAAGGAGGTTGTAGTGAGGTGGGTGTTGGCCTCTTCTCCCAGGTAGTTAGAGATAGGATGAGAGGAAATGGGCTCAAGCTGCATCAGGGGAGGTTTAGATTGGCTATTAGGAGAAATTTCTTCACGGAAAGAGTAGTCATGCATTGGAACAGGCTGCCCAGAGAGGTGGTGGAGTCACCATCCCTGGAGGTGTTCAAAGAACGTGTAGACGTGGCACTCTGGGACATGGTTTAGTGGGCATGGTGGTGTTGGGTTGATGGTTGAACTGATGATCTTAGAGACCCTTTCCAATGTTAATGATTCCTAGTTTTTACTTTCATTAAAAAATAATCCAGCCACCAAGCCAGGAAACATGATAGTGCTACTCTACCCTTAATTTTTTTCATGGTGGACTTGGTAATGTTAGGTTAATGGTTGGACTGGATGATCTTAAAGCTCTTTTCCAACCTAAATGATTCTATGATTCTAATTTATTTTACTAATAATGCTACTGTTAGCACATGGCATAGTTTTATACTCTGGAATGGCCATTTCTTAAGGTTTTTGTGAACAGTAGGATGAATAAAAACTGAATTTACCAGTGAAATGATATGGATTTCCTTTGTTAATGGGTAGAAGGTTAGTGCCTGGCTTCTATGAAGAAACTTAACAGCAAATGTAATATGAGACGGTGGGTGAGGAGGCCAAGTGGGGGGATAAAGACCACAGTTGTTTTGTATTTTTCAGTCACCCTTTTTGTTCAGTAGCGGTTGATATATGTGTGTGTACATGATATATATATGTGTGTATACACACACACGCATGAAGATTATAATACATAATATTAATTTTGGTGAAGCTTTAGGAAAAAAATACAGGTTTAAATGGCCAAATTGAGACTTCTCAATGAAGTCCAGCCAGCCAAAGCTGTGTGATGCTTTAGACACTGCTGTTTGATGTTTAATTCTGGACATCAAAATTGCTGGATTATTTTGATTTGCAAGCTTATCAAAATGATTGCATAGCTTCCAGTGATCTTTACTCTTTATTTATGGAGAATATCTTAATTGCAGTGATGCTGTCATATTAGGCATTGTTAAATCAACTTAGCTTTTATTCATTGTTGTAGTCTTTCATGTAGTGATCATTTTCCTTCCTCCTTTAGCTTCCCACATTTATACAGACCACAGGAGAGATATCCATATGAAATTATATTTAGTGATTGTGCTCTTAACACACTTTTCTGTCAAGGCTACTGGCGTATTGATGATGACCCCCTTATTTAATAGTGATTATAATTGATTTCTCATAACTCTTAATGCCAGGCAATGATTAGAGAATGAGCTATGGCCAGCTCTTGCTCATGGTGAGAGTTTTTTATCAGACAGTGTAAGATTTGAGTAGAACTGGAGGTTTTTTTAATGCTATGAAAGCCCTTATGAGTATTAATAACAGAAGTAAAATGTGATTATTTTAAATTGCTCTACTGACAAAACATTTAGTAATGAATGCTACTATTTGTTTTATTGTATTATCTCTAAATGCCAGGCTAGGCTAACAAAGTAGAAACCTTGCCGTCTGGCTCCTCTTTGGCATTGTTTATTTCCTATTATTTTATAGTTTCCTTACTCTTAATAAGGCCACACTCATCACTGGTCAGATGCTCTCTTCTCTGAAGAAAGGACACTTCAGAGAAATGAGAACATCAGAAAGACTGGGCTAGCTATGTTGGGGACTTTCTCCCTGAGAACTTAAGAGTACTTTGATATATTCTCACTTCTGGACTAGTGGGTATTGGCAGGTTAGCATGCTTTTCAGCATTGGTCATGGTTGAAGAAAAAGAAATGTCTTTGGATTAGCAGCCTAAGGAGGAAATAGCCCTTAGTCCTATGACAATTATTCAGCAGTGTACAATACAAAGTAGATATTGTCTTGGTTTGCTTTGTTCTTGTTTCTTAGGTCTTGCAGGTAGTCATATGCATAGTTTTTCTCCCATCGTAGGTTAAAAAGCTTGACAGAACTGGCAGTTCCTCCAGTCTAGGTATTCCAGATGCAGTGCTGGCAATGTGAAGCAGTCTACTGCAAATGAGATAATAAATGCAGAATCAAACAGCTGAAGAAAGATCAAAACCCATGGAGGAAATGGAGAGCAGCAGGAAAAAATACAGAACTGTGATCTATTCTCTTTCCCCATCACTTTCCACCACCCCCAATCCAGCTTATTAGGATTTCTTTACTTTTTATTACTTTTTTTTCCTTTATTTTTCTTTATCCCATAGCTTGGCTAAATCTAGTTTTCTCTCTTGTTTCAGCTCTGCCTTCTGTACTCTGTTGCTGATTGCTATTCCTTCCTCTCACAGTCAGTTCTTATCGATATTCTGATCCCACTTTCCCACAGCAAGATCTACTTGACATGGTTATTTACAGCAGACTTTCACTTGTAAACATACAAAATTTAATTGTTTTTCTTGTTTGCTATGCTGCCTTTGGAGCCGTAATGCTGTCTAGCTTTTAAGCCTAATGCCATGGTACATCTGACAACATAAATGAGAAGGAATGGTATAAAATCTGACGGTTTTGTTCAAAATATAATATGCATTTGTAAAACTTTGAAGTGAAAGAGGTTTCTTCTATAATTTAAAGTCTTAGGAAATAGTAATATAGTTCTGTTTCCTGTTTTTTTAAAAAAAGGTGAGTGTGGGGAGAACTCTGCAGCATAGAGAACAAACTCAAAATTTATTCATTAAAAATTCATTGGCAGTATGTTGAGGAATCAGTAAACTGTTTTTTTCACATTCACTTTCCCCACTTTCTCTTTTTAATAAAAAGTATGTGAAACATAGAAAGCAGTGCTGTCTGAACTGTTGACTTCAGTGGAAGTTAAAGCATAACCAGCATAGCTATACTGGGAGATTGTCTAGTTTATGAAGAGCAGGCCTTGAAATTGATGCTTATATTTTTATCTGTTCTTCATAGCTGGTTTAATTTTTGGTCTCAGACATGTCTCTCCCCCTCCCTCCTTGTCTGTTTGCCCTTCTCAAGTGGAGGCTGATGATGTGGTCCCGCACTGCTGATGCTGTGCTTTGTGCAGCATTGCCACACCGCAGACTTGGAAGAGGGCAAAGCTGTCACCAGCAAGGCATCCAGAACTGGCCCTTTCAGCTTCAAAAGAGAGTAGTCTATGACCCATCTGTCAAGACAGGGATTTATTTAACACAGCATATGTAAGATCTTGGTAACCCATGGTATAATTATCTAAAAAATTACCATGCCAATGGGCAGTTTACTATGTCAGATGACCAGTATCTGCGGTAGTCTGCTGCAGTTCAAGCATATCCAAATATCTGACAACTTTTGTTGTACAATGAATGCTGATCCTTTTTAACTGTCCAGTTGTTCATCAGTTTGCTTATTTTTTAAGTTTATTAAATATATGAATATGCATAGCCATGAAGCAAAAAGAAAAAAATGATTATTTGATACTCTTTCATACACATACCTGTACATACATGTTTCTTTACAAAAGCATCACCTTTGTCGTGTTCTTGTTTTTCATGCATGTATTTTTTTCTGTGTGCTTTTTCAGTATTGGAGTCTTGATGATAAGGTAGATACCTGTGCAATTGAAGCGAAGTTTCAGCATAGCAGTTATCTGTCTCAGCTCTCATGACTTTGTCTGTGCTGTTCTCTCAGCATGAGTTGGTGAAAGATCTAATTGGGTCCTTTGCAGAAACCAGCAACTTTATACAAGATCTTATGGAGAGTGATAAAAATTTCATTCCCAGGCACTTTAAGACCATATAAGAATTTGGGTATTGCACATCTGTGTTTTATTTTGTAATTTTTGAGATTTTTTTTTTTTTTTTTAAACCATTGTGGAAGTGTTGCTACAATAAGAGGCTTGGGGAACTCTTATCTCTTTTTAGAACTGCAGGTAGCAGGAGGTACTAAAAGAGACAGTCTGCAGAAAGCTACATGAGGAATCAAGGCCTCAGTTACCTATGGAGAGGAATAATTGTAACCTTTCTTTTTCCAGAAAGACCTGAACTTGCAGCATGCCAAAAGGAAAATGTGTTTTATTGGGTGTTGTCTTATGGTAGAATGATGATAATATCGGGGACAGGGTGCACACACAATTAGAAGCTTGTCCTCTCCCCTCATCACTTTATCAGAGATGACAACGTATGAGATTTATACCTAAAAAACCTTCTGATCTCTTGCACTTCAGCTAATGGACCACTGGGATTTCAGCATCTTGAACACAGTGGCCCAAGGCTGTAGCAAGAGCATGACATGAAGTCTTCTCTCTCAAAGGTGAGGAAACTATGTCTGAACCTGATCAATATTGTTTCTGCCTAGGAAGAGAAGACTGCAGATCTAAAACATGGGAATGAAAGGCAAGCAATAAGTGGAAGGATGTGATGGGGGAGACTAACAGGGAGAATATGCACCCATCTTCTGCATCTCCATTTATTTAAGCATGTATGTGTTTATTTTAAATGTCTACCTTTAGCTTTGCTTGTTTCTTGGATATACCCAACATGGTCTATAGACTAAAATGGCTTGTAGCTCTCCCAGTTAATAGTTATGAGCATATTGAAATTACAGTGTTTGAGGAATTACATGTTGAAAGGATCTGTTGTTGGAACCATTATAAACAGGTCTTCATTTTACCCTTATTTTGTAAGTTACTCGTACCAAACAAACATTATTTGAAAGTAATCTTTTATAGGAAAAGATTTAAGTACAAATCCAAATTCTAAGTGTACAAAATCCCAAACAAAAATATATAGAGTCATGAATTTTTTAAAAAAACATAAAGTGTGTCTGTTTCAGAACATTCAGTTACTTATCATGATTCTGCACAGTTCATGGCTAACTTGCATAAAAGCACTTCCTTGTTTAGAAATAGGACCTCTATGTGTCAAGATTTAAATATTACCTTTTCCAAAAGTAGAGAATAGTGCATATTGCTTTTTTTGCCTTAGTTTCTTCGTATTTTTTTTTTCCTTTACCCAGTGTTAAAACTAGAGAATACATGTAGATGTTCAACAGTGGGAGGACAACAGCAAGATTTGGTCCACCAGAGTTGCTAAATCAGTGAGATTTTTATTTTTAGTTCTGCTGTTCTTGGAGGTTGAATGTTTTTTGCCAAGTATTTGAAGTAATTTAATACTTAAGACGTGGTAAATCTATAGAATGCATTCAGAGAAAGACAATCAACAGCTGAACTTCCTGACCCATTAAAGACTCTTTAAAATGTTCTTTCTTGGTGCAAATAAGAGTAAATGTAAAATATTTCTCTGTCTTGGGTTTGGTGGGTTTTTTTGTGTGTTTGTTTGGTTTTTTTTCTTAAATACATTGTTCTAGTCTCACCAAAATAATGGTTTAGTGTGAAAATTCAAGTTTTCAAGGCCCAGCTGTAGGAAAAAATTAATCATTTAATGGGTTTAGAAATAATTTATCAGCACATGCATATCAAGGTCAACAGCAAAAGTAAAGACTGCAGAGGAGTATGGTGTGTAGCTTTCTAGAATTTGCAGAAGGGCTCAGTGGCAAGCTCATTATTAGGATGAATTTATGGAATCCTGAAGATGTTCAAGGCAGTACAAAATCTGAAATGAGTGTGGAATTTAGTATGGATCTTCCTTATAGTTCTTATTTTGAGCTATTTTTTCTGTGAAGCTGCAGATAAGAATAATAAGCTGCAAGAGGGAAGGACAAACCTTCATCACTCTTACTGTGTCCTTGATTTAGACATGTCTATATCTGAGACAATTACGTTCATAGAATCACAGAATGCTTTGGGTTGGAAGGGACCTTTACTGATCATCTAGCCCAACCCCCCTGCAGTGAGCAGGGACAGCTTTAACCAGATCAGGTTGCTCAGAGCCCCATCCAACCTGACCTGGAATGTTTCTAGGGGTGGGGCCTCCACTACCTCTCTGGGCAACCTGTTCCAGTGCCTCACCACCCTCATTGTAAAAAATTTCTTCCTTATATCCAGTCTACATCTATTCTTCTTTAGTTTAAATCTATTACTCCTTGTCCTGTCACAACAGGCCTTGCTAAAAAGATTCTCCCCATCTTTCCTGTAGGCCCCCTTTAAGCACTGAAAGGCTGCAATAAGGTCTCCTTGCAGCCTTCTCTTCTCCAGGCTGAACAACCCCAACTCTCGCAGCCTGTCCTCATAGGAGAGGTGCTCCAGCCCTTGGATCATTTTTGTGGCCCTCCTCTGGACCCGCTCCAGCAGGTCCATGTCCTTCTTGTGCTGAGGGCTCCAGAGCTGGACGCAGTGCTCCAGGTGAGGTCTCACCAGAGCAGAGCAGAGGGGCAGAATCACCTCCCTTGACCTGCTGGCCACGCTGCTTTTGATGCAGCCCAGGATACGGTTGGCTTTCTGGGCTGCAAGCGCACATTGTTGGCTCACGTCCAGCTTTTCATCCACCAGTACCCCCAAGTCCTTCTCCACAGGGCTGCTCTCAATCTCTTCATCCCCCAGCCTGTATTGATATCGGGGGTTGCCCTGATCCAGGTGCAGGACCTTGCACTTGGCCTTGTTGAACCTCATGAGGTTCACAGAGGCCCACCTCTCGAGCTTGTCCAGGTCTCTTTGGATGACATCTCATCCTTCTGGTGTGTCAACTGCACCACTCAGCTTGGTGTCATCTGCAAACTTGCTGAGGGTGCACTCAATCCCACTGTCTATGTCATTGATGAAGATATTACACAGGACTGGTCCCAGTACAGACCCGTGAGGGATTCCACTTGTCACCGGTCTCCATGTGGACATTGAACCATTGACCACGACCCTCTGGATGTGACCATCCAGCCAATTCCTTATCCACCGAACAGTCCACCCATCAAATCCATATCTCCCCAATTTAGAGGGAAGTATGTTGTGGGGGACCGTGTCGAAGGCTTTACAGAAGTCCAGATGTTGTTTTTCCTTTGTCCACTGATGTGGTCATTCCTTCATAGAAAGCCACTAGGTTGGTCAGGCAGGACTTGCCCTTGGTGAATCCTTGCTGGCTGTCTCGAATCACCTCCCTGTCCTCCATGTGCTTGTGTGTAGCTTCTAGGAGGATCTGCTCCATGATCTTCCCAGGCACAGAGGTGAGGCTGACAACCCTAGTTCCCAGGGTCCTCCTTTCTTCCGTTTTTAAAAATGGGTATCACGTTTCCCTTCTTCCAGTCACCAGAGAAGAACTCTTACAGCATGTTGTAAGACTTATTTCTCTTTCTTGAGGAAAGTAGTATTTTTTATATATAAAAAGGAGATTAAAACAAAGAGAGCACAGTGTTGCATTGTTCAAAAATATCTTCTAGATAAGGTCTGTTGCCCGTAGTCCTACTGACTTGTTGGGATCACATTTTCATCTTCAGTGTATGGAGAGGATGCCATGGAGAAAATTGTAGGACAGTCAGGCAAAAGGAAATCAGAGGCTGATATGAAATGATGTGATGAATTTAAGCAGGAGGATGTCACTGAAGGTCTATGCAGGTTGTGGAATCAGGCTTTTTATTTGATCTTCATATCAGTTACAGTTGCCCCTGTTTAAATAAAGGGCATAGTAATATTATTTTGATTGTTCAGTGCTTAATAAAATCTGTTTCTATTCTGTTAGCATTGTGTCTGTTAAACAGACTGAAGACTGTGAATTGTCTTTATAAATTAGCTTTTCCTTTTCATTGTCCTTAATAACTATGTCTGTGGTAGTTTGTTTCTATGGTAATGTTTGTAATGCTGCTTTTTCTTTTATTTTGGGTAAAATTCTGGAATGCTTGTATCAACAAACACTCTCAGAATCCCATATGAGACTTTTCTTCTTGGAGGTCACAAGATTTGACTCCAGAGGACGAAATAATGAGAGCAGCGAAACCATTGTCATACAAAATTATTGTTTGACAAAATTAATGAGAAGGTCAGATAAATTTACTCAAAGTGCTTGGAGAATAAATTGATCAAAGGATGGCTTAAAGGATGACAATTTTTTCCTTCTTAATATAAAACTCTGCAGAAATGCATATCCATCACTAATTTCACAACAGCATTTTTTTTTCCTGTACCCTAGGAAGTATGAGTCAAATCACCAGTTTGACACAGGGTGAAGACTAGGTAGAAAGTAGCCAGGGAGCTGCAGAAAATTTTGAAGCTAAAACTGATTTGGAGGGCAATATTACTTTTGCTATTTACAGCCTATACAGACCCTCTGAAGACAAGTTCCAGGGAATGTGTGGGGACAACTGCCTCTGCAGCCAGAGCTTGGATGTTCCTATAGAGAGTGTTAAGAGATTATTTCTGATGTACTTTTTGAATTTCCAGCTACCTGCCTGATGAAAAAATTGTTGCTTTAAAGAGAAGAAAAAAATAGTAAAAACCTAGAAATGGTTCAAGGTAACCAGCCTTTCCTCTCTGACATGCATTTGAGTTAGTTTAATCCCTACTCTTTACAGCCCATTTTGTTCAGCCCCTGATATTCTCCACATTAATGTTCCAATATCAGAAAGTTTTTCCCTTGGAGACCTGGTGCCCCTGTCAGAAGGACTCAAGTTGTATATAAGGATTTGTATATACCCATATGGTTTTTCAGGCCATCTACATTTTTTCATGTAGATAAGAAAACTTTAAGTGGGGATATTTAAATCTTTCTTTTCTTTTTTCTTTTTTTTCCTAAGCATGTCAGGAAAGTTTTTATCCTGATTGTGATGTGGCATGTGACACCTGAGAGAAACAGATTCCTTTTTAGAGGAAGCTGTGGTGGAGGGTGCAACCATGGAAAAAATGGGGTTTACCATTGGAAATCTAGCTTCAGTGTTAAATTATGGAACAGATAACACTACTCAATAATAAATACATCTTAGTAGCTGTGCTTCTGGGGATTTTACAAACGTTGATAGTCAGTTTCATGATAGAACACAAATAAAAGACTTATGAGCTCCTGCTGCCTCATTTTCATTAAGACACAGTGTTTGTATTATACGGCAAATTCGTGAGATGGTGCTACAAACTGAAATATGTGACATTTGGATTTGCACTCCATATATAATCTAAAGCTATGCTGAATGTTATTATAAATTGTGGTCTGCTTTTGAGAAGCCCTTTAATGTAGCCAGAAAACTTTATATTACTTGTCACTAATATTCAGAGAAGAACACTGTGAAAAAGAAAGAAGCTTCTTACTACAGACAAGTACATGGACTGGATTTTGCAATTGGACCTTATACGCATGTGTAGTTCTTGTTCATTAACATTATCGGGACTACTTTTCTAAGTTAGTAAGATCTCCGCCCCCCAGTAAGGATTTGGGGATGTATGTGTGTATGCAGATTAAATGTATATACATTGGGGGGGGGGGGGGTGTTTTGTTTTTTTGGGGGGGGCTAGGGGTTTTTTTTTGCTTGGACCCATAACCTAAGAAAAAAGCAAAATAAATGTTTTGGCCAATTTTCTTAATTTTTCAAAACAGTCTTAGGAAATAAAATAGTGCAAGAATTTACTTAGTACTCAATATTTGTGTAGAAAGAATTAACATTAAAAAGTATATACATAATAAATAATATTCACACCATCCTGTCAGCATCTAATTCAGTGAATACTAGGTGGCTGGAAAACATTTCTGATAAGTTCTAGATTGTTTTTATTCTACATCAAGATAAAATAAGCCTTTAATTTTATTTATATGTCAGTGAAAAGGCAGATAGTAAAAGCCACAGAAAGTCAATAAGCCCACTGATTGAGACATATGCTTCAAATGTTAGACATGCTGATTCTAACTCCTGCTGGGAAGTGTGGTCATATCATAACCTAACTGCTGGGTTGCTGGTTATTTTGGGTTTTGACTTTTGACTAGAAATGCCCTTTGAGCCTGAAGAATTTTGCAGATAAAAGCGGTGTCCATGAATATATTTCTATGATAGCTTTTTTTCAAAATTGATTTTTTAAATTTTTTGGGTTTTCCCCAATGGAAGATAGTTTATCAGAAAGTTCCTGAGCAATTTGGTTTAATGGGACTTCTTAAAGGAGTGGTGAGAGGTGGGGGAATTAACAGGTGTTTGGGTGGAAAAGAAGTAGTTTTTTCTCCAGTTAGCTACAAACTAACTGGACAATTGTCTTTATTACTGTACATTAGAGCAATCAAATCCAGTCTAATATGCCAAAGATGTGTTTTAGTTGATGAGTAAATAAAATAATTCTATGTAGGGGTTGAGAATTTGTGTATGTTAAAAGCCAGAGTGGTGAACATTGGAGGTCCTTCTCCAAATGTAATGCTCTTCCAACATCTCTTACAGTTTATGTGAACCTACACACTTTAAATGCCAGATACAAGACTAGTTTACTGATACTTAGTCAGCACTGTATCTAGGTTTTTTTGTTGAGCTCCTTTAAAAACAAAACAAACACAAAACAAAACCCATCAACCACAAAAAACCTCCATGGAAGCATGACTAGAAAACGAAACAATACTGCTAGTGTCCCAGTGAAACTTGTTCAGGTGAATATAAAAGAAGAAAAAAAATGCCTTTAAGACATTTTAAGGTTACAAATATTTTGGTTTTGTTTTAAGTAAATGCATTTTGAATTATGATGGGGAAGCAAGCCACCTAAAATCAGAAAAATATACTGTGTCAGGCAAACCTGAGAGATACTCATTCTGTAGTCCCCCCAGTTTCACCTTGCATGCTGTCATGGTTTAACCCCAGCCAGCAACCAAGCACCACACATCTGCTCGCTCACTCCTCCCCACCCCAGTGGGGTGGGGGAGAGAATCAGAAGAGTAAAAGTGAGAACACTTATGGGTTGAGATGAGAACAGTTTAATAATTGAAATAAAATATAATAATAAATTGTAATGAAAAGGAAAATAACAAAAAAAAAAACACCCAAGAAAGACAAGTGATGCAAATTAAAAAGGATTGCTCACTACCAACTGACCGATGCCCAGCCAGTTACTGAGCAGTGGACCCCCTGGCCAGATTTCCCCTGCTTTATATGCTCAGCATGATGTCATATGGTATGGAATATCCCTTTGGCCAGTTTGGGTCAGCTGTCCTGGCTGTCCCCCCTCCCAGCTTTTTGTGTGTCTCCAGCCTTCTCAGTTGGCTGAGCATGGGAAAAGTCCTTGTCTTAGTGTAAGCACTACGTAGCAACAACTAAAACATCAGTGTGTTATCAGCATTATTCTCATACTAAATCCAAAACGCAGCACTATATCAGCTACTAGGAAGGAAATTAACTCTATCCCAGCTGAAACCAGGACACATGCATGAGGAAATACAGGATAATTCAGCTCAGATGGAAAACTTTAAAATAAATTATGACTCCCTGAGTCTTAAGGATTATATCATCTAATCTGTAGATCAGGTGTGGCGTAAGCCATGACAAGATGAGCTCCCTAGTAGGAGGTGGGACAGGGAAGGTTATCTCTGTTTATTCAGTCATGGACCTCTGTGTTGCTACCAGCCTCTGTAAAGGTTCTTATTAGCACCAGCTGTCTTGGTTGTTCTGTAATAGCCTTTTAGGACCTTGGTCTGAAAATACTTATTGAGTTCACTTAGGCCACAGAACAGCAGTCAGTAAGTCCTGTTTGTCGCTCTTGGTCTGGGTTTGTTTTGAGGTTGCTTTTAAGAGCGGATGGCTCCAGCAATGCAGTGGAACCCCCCTGAGTGCCCCATGTGCTCCTTGCTTTGTACTGAGATGAGTTCAGGTAAAAGCCCTGAAACTGTGGGTTAAATAAAATGCTTCCTCAGTCATAAGTGAAGTGTTGTGTTATGGCTATTATGCTATCATACAGTTTATGGAAAACTTGAGTATTTACTCTTGTTTATGCATTATCTGAGTTTACTCAGAGTCTGACATCTAATTAATACTGCACTTCATAAGAGTTTGTGTTATTCTTCATCACCATTCAATAAATTTTTAAAGTCAAATCTTTCCTAATTGGCAGTAATGAGCCAGTAAAACCTATATTGGATTAAGAAAAGATGGAAACCCACAAGAGCTCCCTATGCGGCTTAATCAGTAAAATTCTAGTCGCAAAACTGCATTGTTTCAGTTTAGATAGCTGGCACTGCCTTGTGGACTGCCTTGGGTGCTAAATCTGATTGATTTTATTTCCTTCATGTTATGCCCAACAGTTATACACTGTGTAGCACTTTAACTAATGAGATACCAGAGCAGAAATCATACTCACTTTTAAAACAACAAGTGATACAATCTTTCAGGTAACTCAACCAATTAATTGAGTTATCATGATCTCTTTTACCAAACTTAACTGTCAAAGTCTACTTATGCTTGGAAATCTATTGGAAAAGCATAGACTTTTAAACTTATGGACCATTGTTAGAGATCTTGATCCTGCAAACTTATCCCAATGATTCCTGGTTTGACAGTGCAAGATTTAAAGCTGAGGCGCATTTTACGGCAGATCTTCGCTTGATATCAACTATCAAAGTCCCATTAGTTTATATGGACTATGGTGATTTACATCAGCTGAGCATCTGCTGCAGATGACTTAAGATCTGTAGGTGAAGAAAGGTACTGGGGGATGGAGTGGGGAGGAGAAAAACCTTAATAGCTAAACAGCTTTTGTGGGTAGCTGGGTGGGTAGCTCTGGGTAAATTCTGCTTTCTGCAGTCACAAAAAATCCCAAATGTTATGACTTCACTCACATGGGTGAAGAAAGGAGGATTTGGCCTTCTGTTACTTTGGAAAAATTCTATATCTGCTTTATCTCACTTGTGAAGACAAGTGAGAAGGCAAGCCATCTTCCCTGTCATGCCTTCTTTCTGTACTGCAGTTAAAAACAAAGCAAAACCTCACCTTAAAGAAAGCTTGAGACTTCACCCTGTAGGTTTGGTTCAACTTAATTTACAAAGCAGACATTACCAATGTAATGTGCTTCACGTGAAGTTTTTCAGAACAACTTGTTTGGTTTTTGGTTTCCTGAACAGGAACTTGTTCTTTGCTCGGGCAGCCATGGTGGGGTTCACCCTCTGGAGCTCCTCTGCTGGAGGGAAGCTGGTATTCATCTTCTGTGCAAGGTTCATACACCTGGTAGCAAGGTGGAACAACTGGAGCATCTGCTGCCCCGTTGTACCAACTGAAAACAGTTACCTGAGATTTGGTATTTGCATCTAGTGGAAGCTGTTGAATAGCACACAGTAAAGTTATACATTAGTTCATATTAGGAAATTTAGGTTAACTAAGTGAAGTAAAACCAGCACAAACTCAGTTTTATGGAATCTCTTGATATTTGAATTGTTCACAACATTTATTCTTAAGGTTCTGGAAGCCTGATTGTGATTAACTCCAGAGTTAGCTTTATTTTATAAAAATAATACAGTTGTGATAGGAAGCTTGCATCAATATTGACTCAGAGGAGGGTGCCACTTAGAGGAAATATTTACCTTTTTACCTGCAGGTTTACAATACCTAAATTAGGAGTTCTTTCTGTTGCAATTTATAGGGCTCTAAGTTGAACTGTGTGAATATTCCCTGTGTGAATCACCAACACTACTTCTTGCAATGTTAGTACTTTCAAGTAGGTATTTTCTCTCTGTTATTCCAGATCTTTTTCATATGTGGCACACAGCAGAACCACCATATTAGCAGTATATTTTTTCCATGGTGTATGGGTACTGTAGGGGTAGAATATATTTCAGTCACTCTCTGTGTGTAATATGTAGGCAAAGAATTTTTAGTTTTGTCCTTGTCTCATGGGTGAAGCAATATTGGAAAGGGTTTGGGGTTTGGTTTTTTTTTTTTTCAGTCTATAAATACTGCCTAATCTATATGTCCTGTTTGTGTCATTGTGCTTGTGTCACCTTTACTTTCCAATGTGAGTTCATGCATGCTATATATAGAGTTTGCAATGCAGGGATTAAAAATGCTAGATCTGGTAAGTGCAAAGCTATTTTTAAATGCTGTGAACATAGGTAGCATTGACTTCTGAAGATTATGGAAACAAGGGGTTTTCAGCAGGAAAAAAAAACCCAAAAACCAAACAGATTTTTGCCAGTTCTAAGTCAACTTTTAGTTCTTTAAATGCAGGCATCTGCTACTGCTGCTCAACATTTGTAGAGATGATCATAATGGCAGTATCAAACTGGTAAAAGACATTGTATTTCTGGCAGAAATAGTTTACCAGTGGTGCAAGGTATCTTGGGAAGCATATCTGTGAATCCTCTCGGTTATGTTTAGTTTATTCATGGTTCTCACCTGTACAACATAATAAAGCTGCAATAGATCTCATATAAGAGAATGTCCAAAACCTACATAACAGTATGGCACCAGAGCCATAAAACTAAACAAATAAAATGCAGACTTTCCCTGAAAGTTTGCAAAGAAGTAAGCAATAACGGAGTAACTTCTTTTTATTTATCACTGCAATTTTTAAATGTAGTTATTCTAGGGACAATTTCTGCAGTTTTCAGGAATTTAAGTTGTTATTGTAGTTTTAGGTGTGTAGTTTTAGGTATAGAAGTTTGTTTCTGCCAGTATAATAAAATAAGGAATATTATTAAGTTAAATACAGTGATATCTAGACCTTTGGCAGGTAATAGGGGTGTTTCTTGTATGGAGTCTGCACGTCCTAGATGTGCATGTCACATGACCCAAACACGCATTTTCCACTTATGCTGGTTTATTTCTCCATTCATGCTGGACATCAGAATGGTAACTCCTGTCAAATGGTAAGCAAAGTTCATTCTTGTCAGGTGGCTCATTGTGTTCGTGTATGTGGTGACAATTGGTGCTTGTGATTGGTTGCCAGACGTGCTTCTGGTCATGTGAATAAGTAGCCCAAATGCTCCTGGGGGCTATTATAAGCAAAGGAATGTTAACTCCCCAATCTGCACTTGTGTTTTTCAAGTCCTGCCAGTGTAACCTATGGTAGTTATAAAGATAATAATTCACTTTTTAAAAAATATATCCATTCAGAATGAATAAGAAAAGAGAGTAACCCTTGTCATAAGTCTTTAAGCTTTGTCAAATTAATAAATTCCTTACATTATTGGAAAAGTAAAGATAATAATTGTGCAAGAACTGTCTTCAAATTCTGCTTGTTAGTGTGGAAATGCCATAGCTTTATATGGCTTCTGTTTTAGAATATGGAGTTGTTTGTGCACAGCTCAACATGGTTCAAACCTGGAGCTCCTATTCTGCAGAAATTCCAGTGTTTCACTTGCCTTTTTTCTTATTGTTTTGAACTGGAGCAAAAATACAAATATTCCTCACACTAGAAAGTTTCTAAACTACTTTTCTGAAAAAATGGAACATCTTTTCATGCCAACCTTATTGGAGTATTTCTTTTTGATAAGGTTGAAATATTGTGTTTTGTTCTTATAAATGTTGACTAATTTCATAATAAATATAATTATAATACATAATCTGCCTGACCTCTTAGAGGAGGGGGACTAGCAAACTGGGCAGAGGACATGCTGGGCAGCCAGCCTGCCTGCTTTCCTGCCAGCCTGGCTGGCTGGTAGGCAGGCTTCCAAGATGATCTGCCAGCCCTCTAGCTAGCCTGCCTGGTTTCCATCAGAAGTTTTAGTGGAATAAACATTCCCATAGAACATTTTGATCCAGAAAATCAGCAGTTTCTGATGGAAAATTGTTCATCAGAAGAGTTTTAGTCTGCTCTATTAAGAACATAAGTCTCTGAAATTGTTAGTCTTGAATAGAAGTGTTGCCAAACAATTGAATGTAATAGCCTTCACTGCCTGGAAGGCTCATTCACTTTGTCTCTGTAATAGCTCTTGGTTTTCTTTTAACACCCCCTGGAAAGGAGTAAAAGTTAATTAAAGTGGGTATTTTTCTGTGTTTGCAGTCTGTTGCCATTGAAACAAGTGTGGAAAGGGTTCAATGAAATGGAGTTCAGAGTTAGCTGAACTTAAAGGTTTCAAGAAAACAGCTGTATTTTGCAGTCTGAACTATCAGCCTAATTAGTTTGGAGGATGAAAAAATATTTTACATTTCTTAAAAATAAAAAGTTAGAATATAGTTTTATTGATAGCTTTAACATTTTCAGTCATAATTTGTATAAAGCTATCAGACTAATTAAAATTTTGTTCAGATCTGGATATAGCTCCCTCTGTTAGAACCCTTCTCTGTTTGCATGAGTGCAAAGAAAGTGTCAGTATGAATCAGGAAGTATCACTTTTTAGGATACATCCAAACAGATGTGCCAGATGATATAAAACTCAGTTCCTGAATATATAGCTTTAAATAGAGGGTATTTTTGCAAGTATTAGCCTTTTTGTTCTGTTCAAGGTCTATTGCAGCCTGAGTTATTCTTGTGTGAGCACTGGCCCTGTAATCCCTTGCAGTCCTACTGGAAGCCTTGAAGCACAGGCAAATGAGATGTGTGATAAAGGATGTGCGGATGTAGCTGAAGACACATAAGATATAAGTGCAAGCATCTGTAAACTGCTCTTTTGTAGTC
This sequence comes from Pelecanus crispus, assembly GCF_030463565.1. Taxonomy (NCBI): domain Eukaryota; kingdom Metazoa; phylum Chordata; class Aves; order Pelecaniformes; family Pelecanidae; genus Pelecanus; species Pelecanus crispus. The sequence continues at coordinate 38,924,676 of NC_134650.1, forward strand.
TCAGTTCTGGGGCTGCAGTGCAGCCCAAATCTGGTGCTTTACCATGGCTTAGCATCAAACAGCAAGCTCGGGCATCTTTCTGTTTACCAATGGCTTCTGCCTGTCATTGAGTCACCAATTTTCTGCCAAAATCTGTTTGGTTTTCTTGTCTTTTTTTTTTTTTTTATTCTTTTCTTCTCTATTTGCATTTGTGCCATTGTGATGCCATTTGTTTTCTAGGTGGGAAAGATGCATTTCTGACCACTTGTAGTGTTTATAATGCCAAATTTAAATTAATTGAAAATTCTTTCATGCAGAGGAAATTTGCATAAGAATACTTTAAACCAAATTTTTGTCTAATTAATAGAACTGATTTAACAAAACTGAAGACTGGACTCACATCAGTATGCTGGGTTATGATAATTTTTTCTGTTGTGACCTTTCCTGTTATGAATCACATTTGGAGAACAGGCCTACAAACAGCAATAATAATACTGGTAAGTGAGATAGTGAAAATATATACCAGAAAATACTGGTAAGTGAGATAGTGGAAATATATATATATACTGGTAAGTGAGATAGTGAAAATATATATAACTATAGTTACTGTTGCAGATGTTCATGTTTCAATGCTACTCTGAAATTTTGATTAGGACATCAGCTACGCAAGATCTTATTATTAAAAATGTCTGACAGATTTCCGGTGTAGAAAACAACTTAACAGACTTTCATACCATGACAGAGCACTCTATTAAACAGTAAACCCTCTTTCCACTCCTTACGTATTCCTCTCCTTCACAAACTTTGACGTGGGACTTTGATATAGACAAAAATATAGAGTACTTCATTTTGGCATATTTTAAAAAATCTTGTCAGTTTTCAGTGAACAAAATGCCCTTATCTGCTCAGCATATCTAAGACTGAAGAAGACTTCAATCAGACCAGTAAAAAATTCCACTGCCTTTCTTTCAATATATCCTCTGACTAATCAGAACCTGGGAGGTTTGGCTTGGGAAGAAAGGGGTAAGTAATAGGAACTCATAAACACATCAGTAATAAACCGTAGTACATAGTACCTTGTGTCAGTCAGGCAAAGTAGAAATGCTGAGGAGGATGAAGGTCAGTATGTTTTTACCATAAAAATCTGCACCAGTCATCTGGGTGCAGAAGGATACTGGAGTCTACTGAAGAGCAGGTACTGGGGTAGCAATGCAATTTTTTTCTTTTCTAGTGTCTCGGATTTGCTGCAGAAAATTTCAGTACAGCATTCTTCTAACCGGAGCTAAAGATTTGGGTTTTTGACAGAAAACAATTATTATTTAAGTTACGTAAACAGTAAGTTTTTATACAACGTCCAAGGGGCTCTGAAGGCACTAAGGAGTGTCTTAAAATGGTAAGATATATCAGTAAAACAGCTGGAGACACCAGTAACTAAAAGCTCTTATTTTTTCCCCAGAATGTCAGCTTCCAAATTGTTCATGAAAAATCTGGTTGTAAAACTGAAAACTCTTCGGAAGTAAAGATTTCAGCATAATAATGAGCTTCTTTATAACAACAGAGGTTATGGACTAGATACTTCATGATTTCTTATTAAGCTGTTAGAGTGGCTTAGTTTGATAAAACTTTGATGTTTATCTAAGTTATACTTTGCCTTGTTTGTTTCCCCCTTTTTTAGGTTGCCATTCATTCAAAATGAAAACGTTAAGAAAAATAAGCCAAAAGGTCTGTAAGTTTGTGTGTTTTTTTTTTTTTTTAAAGAGATTGTATTTAACTTTGGAGGGACAAGTGAATAGGAATGGCAAGCACTGTTTTGCTCCACAGCTCAAATGTTGAGGCAGGAGGAGGAGGCGGGAATTGCACACTCTTCCTACAGTAAGCCAGATGCCTGCTTTTAGAGTAGAAACTTTCACAAGGAAGATGTATTGACATTTCAATTATTACACAGTTGTGCTCTCTTAATGTACCAAACAGCAGATATTATTTATAAACCTTCTAATGGAAATAACTGTAGCCACTTTATTATTTCAATGAGCTCTTAAAATGTTGATGAGTAGTGTGATGTTTCTACATAATAATGCCATTGAAAATTACTGCTTTTTTGTATATTTTTGTTAGAATGCATTTATTTGACATTGTTACAATCATTTAACATTTTTAAGAAGTTTAGTGCAGGAACACTAGCTAATGGGAAAGTTTTAAGCCTTATTGACATAAGAATTAAACCTTTAACAACTAATATGTATAACTAAAACTCAAATGCACTTTGTTGAGCTGCCATTCAACTGAAATAAAATTCATGATTAGAATAATTAACATTCCTGTCATATGAAGAATTCTACTGAAAGATTTCTCACTGAAAGGAATATTGAATGAATCAAAAAAAAAAACCTGAGGCATCTTGAAGAGTGTCTCTGGTTGGGGTACTTGTAATGTCAATAATTAACATGCTGTAACTAGAGGGAAAAATGGCTTAGTATTTAATGACATGGGTTAGGGAAAGATATTGTTTAAGCTCTATTCATATGCAGATTTCAGACCATTTGATAAAGGCCAGTCAAACGATGTTTTTCTTACAGCCTTTTTGGAGATCTGGCATCACTGAGGTCAAGCAAGCAAGTTCATTCTTGACAACAGGAGTTAGGAAAATTATATCAGTAGTATCTTCTGTTGGGGCTATCTCTTCCTGAAGGGAAGAGACCAGCCAAGCATGAATAGAAGAAGAATTATTACAAAGTTAAAGATCTAAATTTATAGCTAGAGGAGATGTTAAAATATTCTTGGAGCTTTTGAGTTGCAGATCGGTGTTTGCTTGTTTGTATATTTCTGTGTGTGTATCTGTGTTTATCTACATGCATATTCGCTAGTCCAAGCTTTTATAGGGTCTAACTCTTCTTTTGAGGTGTTTAGCAGATCTAAGACTCTGCTGAACTCTGTCAGTATCAGTTTAAGGAATAATGTCCCCTTATACTTAGTGCAACCATTTGTAGTCTAGGTTAGGATGACTTTGAAATGAAGAAATGATGCAGTTTAGTATATGTTTTCAGGAGAGAATAATATTCTTAGCAGATATTGCTTTCATATATCACATTTATTTATAATTCATTAGTAACAGAAAAAACCCAGAAAATAATAGTTTAAAGGATACTTTATAACTTTAAATTACCATCCTGTGTTGGCATGGTCATATATGTAGAGATCTCACTCTTTTTGATTCAGATGGTTCCATATTGCTTCTTTCCTTGTTTTTTGTAGTACTTAATTGTTTTTTGGGTACAATATGTAGTTATATTTTAGTAAGTATTGGCATATTATTTGTTTATTAAATGGCTGGTCTGCATTTGTGGAAGTGCAGTAAAATGCATTAATTCATCATAGGATATCACATCCTGTGATACCATACTATGTGCCTAGTAACGTTTTAGTGCACTGAAATGAGGAGGAGGAGGAGAAAGAGGGATACACACACACACACACACCCACCATGTTAGAATATTGTTTTCCACAAAACATAGCGGAAAAATCCTGGAATTTACTGCATCTCTTTAACAAATGTGTTAAAGCTCAGTATATGCTGTGGCACACAGTGCTTGAAAAAGCTCAACAAATAGGGCATTTTTGGTCTTTTGGGCTGTAACAGAGGATTAGAAAAATTAAAGATCACATGTATAGGTTACTATTCCTGCTTTGTAGACCATTTAATGCAAGACTATTGGGAGCATGGAAAAATTCAAGGTGAGAGATGTTGAAAATAAGGCTGGCTTCTATTTAATTCCCAGACTGTTGTGCTAAGAAGTTTCTCTAGAAAAGTGAATTTCAGTCAAATCTCTTGAGATAATCCCCAAGGCTACAGTTTTGCACCCCCTTGAGTTACTTGATATTGTAAATTTGGAATAGATCCCAAACAAAGGATTATCCACTAATATCCTTTTCTGTTAAGATGCACACGGAGTGATCAGACTACATGTAGAGGATGGCATGTTTCCAGAATAAACCCCCTTCACCAAAGCTTTATAACTGACTTTTCCTCATTATTTTAAGTTCCACATTGCTGAGTGTCTGAACTTACCAAACACTGTTTAATACTTTCCAGGCATGGCCACAAGCACCCAGCTGCCCTTTCTTCTGCAAATTACAGAAAAGAAACTAACATCAAGAAAGCAAATAATTGCACCCATGATGCTGTTATACTTCAAGATTAGGTGATAAAAATGGAATTTACTTCTCATTCTAATAATGTCTTAGATAAACATAGTCCAATGGAAGTTATTCAAGTTATAAATAAGGATATAATAAGAAAAAGAAATAAAAACTGCAAGAAAAAAAAAAGCAGAATGCTGGCCTGCTAGTTTGTCATTGAGTAGAATGTAATTAATTCAAGTGTTACCCAGAATTACCTGATTAGCATGAAAACGGCAACTAGAATTAAGAACAGTATTTAGCTATGTTCAAGTAGGCATAAAGCTACGATCTGTTCTAAGAGCTTTCCAAAAACTCTTAACTGTACTAAGTTGCCCCCATGTAAATGCTTATTAGAAGTAAAGGACAGTTGAATATGTGGATACATCATTGAAAGTGAAAGAAAAGAGCCAAAGAAACAAATGCCTCTTTGTTTTAACGTTTTCTTTCAAAAGTAAACTTTGGTTTAGATATATTTGTCCAGAGTTTTCCAGAATTGGATGTATTGTGGAACCCAGTCAATGAACAGTTTTTGAAATACACTTTAGCTCTTTAATATCTTTAATCTAGGCCTCTGTATAGCGTAGAGGGCTTGTGTCCTAGCCTAAATTTTGTGCACTCACCCAGAGTAGTGAATAGGCTGTTATTTTTTAAATTATTATCCTCCTTTAATCACATGATTCTGTCAGATCTGCCTCAAGGTTTCCAGTATGAAAGTGTGACTTTAGAATACATAAACTGCTGCTGTCTTAGTCATTATAGAAAAGAACATAAAATGACTTTTCTGTCTAAATCCCTATTTGAATGTGACTTTGATAAAATGTATATCACATCCCAGTTATACTAGGTTTTAGTCTGAAAAAAAATCTCTAAACAAAGTATCTAACTAAGTATTGTTGCTATTTTCTGTGCTTGTTTCTTATGTGTATGTAGATCAATATCACATATCAAAGTAGCGCTGAGCTTCACACAGCTCTATAGAAAACAGTGAGAGATATTTATTTCTGGTTTATAGTCGAGGTTAAAAACTTGCAGACAGAAGCAGCCCATCATTTATCTTCTGACCTGATCTTTGGTGTATTCCCATGCATTCAGCAATTCTTAAAAAATGTGATTTTGATTAACAAGTCCAGCGGACAACACAGCTACACGGTAGGTACTGTAAATTATGCAGAGAAGAAGTGAAGCAAATGAAAGGTGGTTTGTTTTTTTTTTTTTTAAAGTCTGAGCTGAAATTGTTTGTGCTACAAGTTCCACTGCCCTCAATCTACTTATAAAGCAAAACATCTTGCCAAACTTTAGTTTGCAGCTTATCTAAGAAACAGCATCCTTCACACAGCAAAGCACACCATGATCAAATTTTCTCTCATCGGTGATCCCCTTGCATCATTTCTTCCCCTGTGGATTTTTTTCTATTTACACCTCATGGCAACTTTTTCCTTTTCCTTCTTCTCAATTGCATTTCTTATTTGATGACTGGTACAGTGAATTGGCACTACCAGGCTTTGCCAAATCACTGTGTTTATTAAAACAATTGCTATCATTCCCCACCTAAAGCCCCTCCCCCATCACCAACAAACTTGCTCCAAACAAATCTTTGACTTGTCAAAGGAGGAGGAAAATTTGCAAGGAATAAAGGACTGAGATTGCCTGGTTGGTGGAACTTAGTTAATTAACCTAATTGAAATTACACGTGTTGCTAATGAGACAAAAATAGGCAAACAAATAAATTATTTCCATTAAATATAATTTGAAAATAATTAGTAAATCGTAAACATTTTGTTCAGTGACCATATGTAGCCTCTAGTTAGCTGTGATGCTCTTTAGCATGTGAGACTTTCTGATGTGTAAATGAAATTACATTGCTACAAAGCTGCATTTTCTAACTTGGTCTTTTATAAATCCATTGAAAGCTCTGACAACAAAAGAGTGAAAAAATCCTGAGTTCTGTATACTGACCTGTTGAATTAAAGGGAGGGTTCTGCATACAGCCATGGGAGAGTAAGAATTTATTGAGCACTATATATATATATAAAAAAAAAGGCATGTTTATCAAAAATGAGGGACAAATATGTACATTATTTTGCAAAGATTCCTTTAATCTCTAGAGCAAAAATATTACATAGCTGCATGTGTGTGAATTTGCCTTTTCTGGAGAAATGAAATTTAAATATATTGAAATTAATGGAATTCGAAAACACCGGTTGAAAACAGCTATAGCAGAACAGGTGCTCTGTATTTGGAGTTTGCAATGAAATTTCTGTACTATTAAATCATAGGCTTTTAGAGATGAAAGGTTCAAACTGGCACACTGGAATTTGAGTCATTAGGCAAGTTCTACAGAGAAGATTATTGTGAGAAAGGCTATAGGATTCAGCTTAAGTTTCTTTGATTAATTTTGTAGCAGAGGGTAAATATGGGTGCTGTACAGTAGGAAGCTTTGCCAGGAACAGACGTAACAAAAAATATGTATTACTCATTGCTGGTTGAAATGTTACCAGCTATGTCTCTTGTATCACAAGGCAAATGAAGTTTGGCACTGGAGCAGACTCAAAAACCGTTGAAACTAACTGCTAAGACTTATAAAGTCAAGGAACATGTCTTTAATGGTGTTCTCCGAGTACAAAAAGGCAAACTGAAATGGAGGGTTGTAGAGGTGGCACATTATTCCCCATTCTTTTCCTTGTATAAACCATGAAGGTTAAAGATTGTTATTGTGTGGCTGGTTGTTTTGGTGTTTTTTTTTTTTTTAACAGGCAGTTACTACAGCTCTCTAATGAATTAGCATCCTTGAAAGCTTAGGTCTCCAATGAGAGATGCCTGTATCTAGCTATCTGTAGCTAAAGTCATTGTATTGTTTAATTTGTTACCACTGTGCTGTAGAGTGGGCTTAGTGCATCCAGCTGAGGGCATCATTTGCTCAATCTATATTTGCAATCTACGTATTTCTTCTGATAGGGCTATTTTTCTTTATTAGGAAATAGACTGTAATCCTTTAACACAGGCAGAGTTTATTGTTCACACATGTCTAAAAGAAATTAATGGAATGCTCCTGAAAGAGCTATTGAGATGCACTTGTGTTGTAGGATCTGTCTGTAGGTACCTGCGGGCAAAGTACTTGTTCTTTGCTTGCGTGGCAAAACTCCCTTCCAATTCAGTAGGGACAGGCTCTGTCCATTGAAATCCCCTCTGATGTTAAGGATCTCAGGCAAATCTTCTGCCACCTAGAAAAGACTCCAGAGCCTTGCTGCTGCCTAAAAGGAAAGCCCGGGTCTGCCAGGAATGCATGTGATCTTGTCCTCTGTGAGGAAAGGCAGTCAGGTAGTCATCTTCTCTTGCAAGCAAAATCACAATCACAATGGAAAACTAAAGTTCTCCTTTCTGGTTACAACCTGATGTTTCTGCACTAGACAAAATCGCTCTCTACAACTACCTGAAAGGAGGTAGTAGTGAGGTGGGTGTTGGTCTCTTCTCCCAAGTAGCTAGCGATAGGACGAGAGGAAATGACCTCAAGCTGCGCCAGGGGAGGTTTAGGTTGGAAATTAGGGAAATTAGGAAAAATTTCTTTACGGAAAGGGTGGTCAAGCATTGGAACAGGCTGCCCAGAGAGGTGGTGGAGTCACCATCCCCGGAAGTGTTCAAAAAACAGGTAGATGTGGCACTTCGGGATATGGTTTAGTCTAGTCTACCCTTGATTGGTTTAGGTGGGCTTGGTAGTGTAGGTTAATGGTTGGACTGGATGATCTTAAAGGTCTTTTCCAACCTAGACGATTCTATGATTCTATGATTCTAAAAACCAACACATTTCTTGGATCACTTTGCCAACCAGTTTATGACTTACCAGAATGTAAAACAATAATTTATTCAAAAGAATTGATTTCTTGTTTTGCATAAAACTTTTCTCAGTTATTTACCATAAATAAAATCAGTAAAAAATCTGATCAATTTCTGAAAATTGTTCTCAAATATGTCTGTGACAGAGATCACATTTTTGTAACTCTGATAACCTCACATTTGCCCAAGCAGACTCTTTAATATATTTGACTGATGTCACATGTGATGAACTGGTCAAGCAGTTAGGAAGTCAGCGTGCTCATCTTGATTTTCTACCTAGCCTGAGCTGCCTTTGTCAGGCAAAAGGAGTTACTGAAGTCATCAGCTTGCTTGTGTTCTTGGCCCAAACTGTAGTTGTGAAACTGATTCACTGACACATTACTCTGAACACTGATTTATTAAGTTCCTTGCAGGATCAGATGTATTAGATAAACAGGCCTTTCAAAGCTAATAGGTGAATAAATAGCAAATAAATTCCTCGCTTATTACAAGGTTGAATGCGTGTGTTAGTAGGCCTCTGATGAAAGCAGAGCCTTTTCAAACAAACAAAAAAAACCCCACAGAAGGGCAAATAATCATACTGTCATGCCACAGAGAAATTCAGGCTTATTTGTGTGTGGGGGTTAAACTGAGGTGCTGGATTGAAAGATAGCAATGGGAACAAGACCACTGTCATGGTGTTGTTAAGGCTGCGGTTTTTTGTGTTGGTTTAGGTGAGGTGTGCCTGAGGCAGCCTGTGGTGTGGCACAGAGGGAGGCAGACCCATTGATGGAGAGAGCATGTACTAAGCACCAAAACAACAGTTAAGCACTTTTCTCCCCCTCAAAGAACACATAAGCAAAGCGAGCAGATTGAGTGACTGTTAACAAAACAAAGCCCTTAAAAATAATTGCATTTTTCATATTGTGATTCATTTCAATTTCATGAGTCTCAAAACACCACTTCTCAAGTGATTAATGTTTTCTCCATTGATTGCAACTGTGCTTGAGTGAAAGTCTTTCTTCATAGTTTTAAATAAAGAAATGTTTTAAGGGTCATAAGATTAATGGTCTGACATTGAGATGCCTTTCCATAGCTATACAGGGAAGAGGGTAGACTGTAAAAGCAAGCTGTATCTTTAAGTGATGTAAAATCCAAAATTATAATCTACCTTTGGACATAAAACCTATCTCAAATGATACTAAGTATTTGGAACACAGGTCTTAATGAGGAGCAGCTGAGGGAACGGGGGTTGTTTAGTCTGGAGAAGAGGAGGCTGAGGGGAGACCTTATCTACAACTACCTGAAAGGAGGGTATAGTGAGGTGGGTGTTGGTCTCTTCTCCCAAATAGCTAGCAATAGGACGAGAGGAAATGACCTCAAGCTGCATCAGGGGAGGTTTAGATTGGATATTAGGAGAAATTTCTTCACAGAAAGAATAGTCAAGCATTGGAACAGGCTGCCCAGAGAGGTGGTGGAGTCACCATCCCTAGAAGTGTTCAAAAAATGGGTAGACGTGGCACTTTGGGACATGGTTTAATGGGCATGGTGGTGTTTTTACTTTCATTAAAAATAATCCAGCCACCAAGCCAGGAAACATGAAATTGCTACTCTACCCTTAACTGGTTTAGTGGTGGACTTGGTAATGTTAGGTTAATGGTTAGACTGGATGATCTTAAAGCTCTTTTCCAACCTAAACGATTCTATGATTTTTTTCCACTGTTACTGCCTTGCAATTTTATTAGGGTTTTCTTATCACCTACATTTTTCCTTCCTCTTTCATACTCTTTACTTGTGATTTTTTTTTTTTTTTTGCCTCATAGTTTATTTGAGTAAACAGAGTATAAGGGGATAATAAGGATATCAGCTTCAAAAAAGTGTGTATGTCTTCCCTCATTAACACTGGGGAGTTAGCAACAGAATTTGATTCACATTGTCTAAATATAAGGAAATTAGGTAGTTTACAACCAAAAAAAACCCCCAAACCCACCCTAAAAACCCAATGCAGCTGAAGTAAAGGGAGCCTATATTAATTAACAGCCCAGTACACACTTCATTTATTGCTTTTTCCTCTGTTGTAATTTCGTTACGTCCACTGGCATCTGAAGTGTGGTAGTCAAAATAAATCTGTGTGGAGATTTGGCCAAGTTGGTTCACAGCAGGACAGACAGCTCTTTCAGGGACTGTTTGTGGATAGGAATGATGAATTGCAACTTGAGAGAACTGGGTGTACATTTTTGCTCAGGCAGAAGTTTCCATTTTGATCAGCTACAGATCACTTAAGGCATTCTGTACCTCAGTTTCTCTATTTTTATCTACTTGCACAATATCTTTGTGAGAGAAGTAACAGTTGATCACATGTGCTCTGGTGACCTGATATAGATTTGTATATCTTAAGGTTAATATATTAAAGTGTGATCTGTTTTGTACTTTACAGTCTAACTGTTAGTGAAGGCTGTTATGTATTCATCTATACTTTTACTTAAAACTGAACAAATAGTCCATTTAATGAACTGTACTCCAACAGTACTCTCTGCGCATGCCATTGTACTCTGAAGATGAGGGTGTCCTTTCATCAGTGAACATCGTTCTGAGCAGGGCAGCTGGAAGCTCCAGGAAGTGGGCAGGGATCTCAGGGCTAAGGGGCAGCTTGCTCACCCATGTGGTAGGCAATGCTATAATGTTCTTAGGCCTAAACTTTGCCACTTTTTTCCCCCTGACTGTCTGATAAAAGACGAAGGTCCAAGCTGCCTCACTTCTGACTGTAGTCCATGAAAGAATTTAGTTATGTTAATGTATATACTACCATGCTATTTATTGTTTTTGTAATACATCTGACTTGTTAGATGCTTTTCTTTCTTCTGGGCTACAACCTTGAGCAGAAGGCTTCCATCAGAATTTGTGCTTTCTCAAACTTAATCTTTCTTCATAGAATCTACATCTATTTTAAAGCTGCTTTCATGCAAGTGTTATTGCACACAAGAACTCGTTTGTCATTTATGAAACAAAGAATGTGTTTAGACTAGCTTAGCAAAAACACAGAGAAGGACAGGCAACATAGTAAAGTTCTCATGGTCAGGAGCTGCTTCTGCCCTAGACAAAATTTAGGGTGGGAAGGAGAGAAAATCCGTAGGAGAGAATCTAGATATTTTTATAGGTACTTGGATTTTTTTAATAACAACACAAGATAAGCAATTTGGGATGCTTGTTGGCTAAACTGAGGTGCCAGACTACAAAGCAAGAGTGCACATGTAGTTAGCTCAGTGTGACAACAGTTTTTGTTTAGTCATTAAGACCTGTGCTCTTCGAAGTGCCAAGGAATGGCTTTTAACAAAAAAAAGTATATTCTGAAATATTCTTCATCAGTAGGATATTAGTTAATTGTGGTTTTACAGTAGATTATATTTTTAAGCCTATTATTTGTATACAAAGTTCCTTCAGGTACACAACTTTAAACTATTTCTACATGCATTCTGTTTATTCGTCATGCCTTTTATTGAAGAGCATTTAAGATGTCAGCTGTTGAAGTCTTTTGCTTTCATGAAAAAAATAAATGGGTCTAAAAAATGTAGAATAAACTTAATCAAGAATAACAAGTCTTTTTTCCTTTACCAGAATTTAAAAAAATCTGAAAACTCAGATTCATGTTTGGATTTTGGTTTTATGCAATAATTCTGGTTTGGGCTTCAGTAGTCTTGAGCCTACTAGATGTCTGACTCTGTCTTGAATTCAACACATGAATTCGAACAGTGAAAGCTATTGTTTTACTGCAGTTAGCAAATGTGCTCAGCAGACATGGCAACATGCTGAAAAATTAATTAAGAATTTAACCTTCAAATGAAAAATGTATAGGCCTTATACTTTATTATAATCAGCTTACACAGTCATACATGACTTTAGATAAAATTGGAGGTTTTTACTGTTTTACTTCTAGCCAATAAAAAAGAAGCCATTTTTGCATAGGCCACTAATACATAGTATTTATTCAGTGTCTGTTATCTTGTTTGAATAGCAGCATTTTTAAGGATCCTTGTTTCTGTTTGCTAAGTGGATGTGTAACAAGATTAACAGCAAAGTCTCTTCTTTGCAGTTTTTAGCACAAAAGCTAATCAGCACTCCCATGAAAGTTTAAAATTTTTATATTCTTTAATTTTGCATATTGTTAGCTGCAAGCTGATCCCTAATGTTTGTTTTATTTTCATCTGTCACAAGCAATGCCAAAATATATTTTGTCTGACTTAAGTTGGCGCAATTAATCCTTAGCTGGAACAATCTCTGACATTTTTTTTGTTTGATTAAAGGATGTGATCCGGTAGTGCATATACCACAGCTATTTCCCACCAAAAAGACATTAACTGTTATCTACATATTTTAATAAATCTGTTCAAGTAAAGTCCATTGACTTAATTTTTTAAATGTGTACTGTGTGTCAAAAAGGGGAATGAATAATAGAATATTTAAACATGAAAATGTAAGTCTAGTGTATTGGCATTTGCCTTAACTCTTTTTTTTTGTTTGGGTTGGTTTGTTGACTTAAACAAAAAAATCAAAACAAACAAAAAAACCTCAAACACCGTCCAAAAAACAAATTACATTTATTTTAAGAGGATTTTATGATCTTTGATATTAATAGGTCAATAACATTTGAATTTATGGAATTAAATTGCAAAATAATATACATTGATCTTTCTTGACCACTGAATCAGGCTATTATAAAAATCCTTAGCCTAGCTCTAAAAAGTGTCATAGAAACTGTGATAATTTTTTCAGTGTGTATCCTCTTGTTCATAGAAGTAGGGCCATTTTTAAAGGAGAAAACCACAGCTTTTGGAGAACTTCCCCAAAATTTATAAGCTGTTCACACTTGGTATTTTTCTCACAGCTGTGAGCTGTAATACTTGCATTCTTCATTAGGGTCTGCTTTTGATCTGAAATCTTTACGTGCTTATAAACTATAAGAAAAATTACACTAAACAAATGTTAGTCTTCTCATACTTTCTTTTTCAATAAAGGAGGCATTTTGCAAAGCCTGTACTTCATAAGTTTTCTATCAAGGCTGGCTCAAAGTCAGAATTTCCATTCATGTTGATTCCAGTCCTAATATTTTTGAAATGTACATTGAAGCTGCAAGATAGGCTCTTGTTGGAGGGACTATGGACTGATAAGCACAACTTCTGTCCATGGTGAGATGGCAGAGTTCATCTAAAGAATAAAATCACTAAGCAGATGAATAAATTTAGTCTGTTAGAACAAGGTCCACTTCTCTTGGGGGAAATCCTCTTCTACTGTCTCCAGGAGTTGCATGAAGATGTCAATAAAGTATGAGAATAAAAAGGATTCAATGGGCATATATTTGCATTTTAAAAAAGTTCTTGAGAAGGTTACACACCAAAGGCTAAAAAAAAAAAAAAAAAAAATCAGTCCTTGACTTAGAAGAAACAGCAATCTTAATGGTCACTTCTTGAAGAAGAGTCAGTCTTCTGCTGTTAGAGATTGGTGCTGATTTTATGCAAGATGATGATCTGGAGACTGAAGTGAACACTGAAATCTCCAATTTTGCAGATGACATGAAACTCCTTTGAGTCATCAAATACTGTGTTAATGGCAAGAAACTCTAGAGGACCTCACAGAACTGAGCAGGGAAAGGTAGCAGATGAACTTCAGTGTATATGAGTTTGGGTAATGCATCTAGAGGAAAATAGTCTAAATTATGCTTACTTGATACTGCACAATTACAGCTTAGAAAGAGATACATTGGAGTCACTGACAGTTTTCTGAAATCATTGGATCAATATTCAGTGGCAGCCACAAATGCGGACTAAATGTCAGGCATCATCAGGAAGGGGAGAAATAAGATAGAGGGCACCGTTCTGGCATTGCGTAAAACTTCCAGTGTGCTCACATCTTGTGTACTGTGTGTATTTCCCATTTTCCAAAATCTGCATTGCCATTGAAATCACGACACTTAGGAATGCAGTGTTCCTTTCTATACGTACCCTTTACAAAATTTGACACTATTCTATTCTTGTGAGAGCAAGGTCCCTTCTATGGGGCACTGGTATGCATGTGTTTCTCCTTTCAAATCCTAATGGATCTATGTTCACCTTGTATCTGTGAACTTTGTATGTTGTGCAAACAGTAGTGGCAACACTTACACAATACGCGTGTATGTGTTTTCAGGTTTTAGACATCTTTGGAATATGCATGCAATTTCTGTTATTTTTTTAAGAAATAATTAAAATTTTTAGGAATTCTATGCATAACAAATTAGGCAATTGCAGATAGGTTAATAAACTGTGTTTCAAGGTATTTTGCACAATCTGTTTCAGAGTTTTGAGCAAGTAAGTAAAATGTTCTTATAGTGAATAAACCCATATATTTTTCTAAATCCCCAACACTAAAATGACTCTTTCAATTAATTTCAAATCATGCTGTTCTCCATTCAGGTAACTACGGGCCTAGGGCTAAATATTCAAAATGTCAGGGTATTGGGAGAACCCCAGTCCTAATTTGAAATAATGCTGTTAGGTGCAGTGAAATTGCATAGATAAAAATTAGTTCAGAATTTATCCCATCCCATGGATATTCTTTGTTTTTCTGCTTTACACTTCATATATAGTGGAAAGACTGGCAATGTTCGTTTGCACTGATTTCATTAGCCTTTTTTCAAATGAAAGAGAGCTGTCTTTTTAATCTTGTGCAAGAGTGATTGTTAACTATAGGGAAATTGTCTCAAACAGTAGGTCAATTAATTACTGCATTTTTAAGCTCCCCCTTGTAAAACAGCAATTAATTTAACTGCATTTTGGTGGATTTCTTCCTCTAGACTTATCCATTTGAAATCACTGTAACTCTAGGCAGATAACACTGCTTTATTATATGTGACAGCTTTTCAGAAGATCATATTTTCTTCCTTAATGAATGCTGGGACTGAGTTTGTTTTTAATTATCTGTGGCACCTTTTTATTATTAACAGAATGAGAAAGCAGTACATGTGTGGTATGTGAAGTGAATGGGGACTATCGACCTCCTAAAAGTGGATATTAAATAGAATGGATCTCAAAGTCCAAGTTTTATATGATGAAATAAAAATTATAAATATTTGCAGTTCAGAAACACTGTGGCTCCAAGGACTTTCATAGTTTTTTTATCCCTTCTTCCTTTAAGCTTCCATTTTTTTCATTTTCATTCCAAATGAGTAAGAGTTGTGGATTATTCAGTGCAGTCCCTGTGTACGATGCATACTTGTTGAATAAGGCAGAATTTACAGCACTCTGGGAATTTATTGGGCAGGAAGATAAAAAGTCATTGTTGATCTTTCATAGTTCAGTGTTTTCTGTCCCTGGATGACATTGTTGCAAATGACATGTAATAGAGGTTGGTACAATAGACAGTTTTAACTAGTCGTAATTTACTGTAAAATTACTGAATGGTTGGTAGGAAGATAAAGATCTTTAAGATGATACTGGTGAATGCTGACCGTTAAGCAGACAATGAGATTCTAGCAACTCAGTCTCAGACAGACTGGTTAAAATAACTTGCATGAGATAATTTCCATCCTGAGAGCTTAAGCAGCACATCATATCCAAAGTGTTTACTGAAATGGTTGGAAGATTTGGACAAAGTACAAAGAATAGGGAGTTAATTTGAGTAGCATGTTATATTTGGAGTATTTACTCTTGTAAATGGCTGTTTGACTCATTAGCATCTCAAATGATATATCAAAGTATGGTTCAGACTGAAAACAGAATAAATACGACATTATCCTTTTGTATTGCCAAATGTAGGGCACCAAATGTTTGCTTATGTGGTCTAGTATGATCAGTGGTGTAGCTCTTTTGACTACAGTGGAATTATACTTGGGATGAGCCTGGCCCCATGACCCTAATCAAACTGAATAAGATGAAAGGTTTGGGAGAAGAGAGCTCAATCTCTACTTAATAAGATCTTTATAAAGTATTATGGGATTAGGCCTTTAAGGAAAGAAAAAAAAAAATATATAGTGGCATTTTAGTCAGGCACATCATGGTAAAGGAGACATACAGCATTAATTTAATGGAAAGATTTTCATAGGCTCATGGCTAAGGAATGAAATATGTCACATAAATGTAAAATATAATGTGTTTTCTAGTACAAGAGAATTTGATACCTGACAGCAGTCATATTTTTCTGCATTCCCAGTGATGTACAAATTTTTAATTGCAATGAAATCTGTGCAATAGACCACTTTGTATTTTAAAGGTCACACTAAACACATTAAGTACAGTTTGGCTTTACATTTATTAGAAGGCCATGTCTGCTAAATAAATGATTTCTGCACTCCCTCAGTTGCTTAATACAGTGGCTGCTTTGTTTCCCCCACAGATTAGTGATGTCATGTTGCATGTCCATCTCAGTGAGATTAGCAGTGAATGCCCTGTTTTACACTTGAGGGATTCCTACTGATTTAATCCACATGTCGGAGGGTAGAGGTATTTTTCTGAATATGGAGCAGTTAGGGGAATAACCTAAGGACAGCGGGCTGTTTATTGTCTGAATTTATATGCCTGCATTTTTCCCTTTGGTATTAGGTATTTATTGTTAGGAGTCCCCACAGTAGTGTCTGTTTTCTGTTTCTTGGACATACACAGCTGATACACCAGATTTTTTTTTTTTCCTTGTGTTTGTGCATGGCTATCTTAAGAAATAGCAGTATTGGGAATAAGTGATGATTCATTTTGATAAGTCTCACATAATTAAATCAGGGATTCAGTTCTGATGCTGGTCAGTCCTTTCATGATGTCATTGTTCTTTTGTGATGTTGGCTTTTTATTCTTTTTCACTTAGAAATACCAAAATAACAATGAATGTTTTTCTGATAAATGATCCATCACGGAAGAATGCAGAACAAGAGATTCTTATGCTGCTTTTCCTTCTAAAGCTGGTGGTGATGTGACAAGTTGAGTTACATGAGGTACTTCACATTGGTTGTTTCTGTTAGAAAATTTGTGAAGAGAGAAGACCTACCCACCCCCACCTGCCCCCTCGACCCACTGCCCCTCACACAGAGGCATGGCTCCTTGTGCTGGGATCAGGTCCTCTTGTATCCTCTTGTTCGCCAGACTGAATATGCACAAGAATTACAGGTGCTCTAACAGAGGAAGCATTTGCAGGTCACTTGAACTGGGCACCCTGCATACCAACAACTTTGTGTTTTCTGGCATCTGTTGGCAAAGCAGGTGCCAACACAATTTAGCCTTATAGCAAGTACAGTATTTCTATTTGAGAAGTTGTTTTGTGTCCTCAAGCTACTCAGAAATGCTGCAAGTCAAATATTGAAAGACAAAGAAGAAGAAAAAGGGGACCTTGGCCTTGGATAAGACAAACGGGGTGGCATGGTGGCCAAACCAATGTTTGTGCTACTGATAATCATGGAAAAATGTTGCCTGGGTAGCTTTTAATGATAGAGATGTCCCAAAGTAGCGTTTAATATGTAGTTCTAATCTCCCTGTTTCTTGGTAGTTTATATCATACTATGCAAGGATAGCAGAAGGGAAAAAGTCTATTTACAATGCATATTTAACTGTCATTCATTTCTGTGTGTACAGTGTGGCTTGATGGAGGGTTTTTCTGTCCCTTAGCTTCTGTGCAGTAACTCCCTTGGCTTGTTATCTGCTTGCTGGGAGTGCTTGGGAATTCAAATAAATTATGCTCGGACCAAACTTTTGGGAACTTAGGATATGGAAAAGAAGAAGGTGGCAGTGCATATTGATATGCCGGAGAGTGGAGAGGAATGAAAGGAAAAGAAGGGAATAAACACAGATAAAGGAAAGCTAATGCAGTAAGATAGATAGTTTTTACTCTCAGGCAACGGGAATTGCTTTTGCTTAGAACATGGGAAGAAGGACCAGTATTTCCAGTAGCAGTAATGCTGATGGGTCTCCTCTATACTATATGCATCATTTTCATGTCATTTATTATTATAATCAGCACCTGCTACAGGGTTTATTATTAGCCTTGCTAGGGATCAGCGAAGTGTTGAAAAGGAATCTGCTATTTTTCTGGCACATCAGAAGGGGCTCTAGGAGGGGTAAAGCAGCCACTAAAGGTATTTTATCATAATTTCATTCATTTGCAGGCAGACACGCACATAAGCACTCATGGAGGTCTTATATCCGGTGCCTTAATATCCCTTTTCCTGAAGGAAACTGAAGATTTTCATCTTTCTTGTAAACATTTAGCTGACAAGACTCAATGGACAGTGCAAATTATATACCCCCCCAAAAGAATCTGCTTTTCAAGTCATTGCGACGTGCAGAGATACAGACCACTTTAGATGGTCTTTAAATCATCAAGATTTGATGTGTCTCCAAATGATAGCAACACTTTGGTTAAGGCAAAAACATGAATGAAAGAGATGAGAGGGAAATAAACATAAATCAAGCGTGCTAGGTTCATCCTAATTATAATAGGCCACAGCTGGAAACAACTAGCAGAAGATGTGAGGAGTAGTACTGGATCAAGGCCAGGATGAGGAAAGGAATGGCAAGTTGTCCATTAAGCTGAACCCATGAATGGCATACAGTGCTGTTTTAGTAAACAATTAAGTGGATAAATTTGCTATTGCATCAGCTGCCTATGTACTGTGGGTCCAGAACATGGCCAGTTATTTCTAAAGAAGTGTTATCAAAAACATAGGTAACCTTACGAGCTTACTCTGTCCCCAGATTTACCTATTTTATTGACTATGCTATCACTAGAAACAACCTTGTGTTGTGGCTGGAAGAAAGTCCCTTCAAATGGCAATGCATCCACTTGACTAAAATTGCTGTTGGGGAGTAAAACCGCAACTAAAGACCCTTTAACTTTCCTTAGCTAAATCTCCACAGAGTGGCGTTCCTGACTAACAAGTAGTATTGTAAGATTGGAGTTGCAAGAGCTACTTTATTTGGGTGGCCCTGCATGAGTGTACCTCAGAGTTTGAGAGTTTCCAAGTATATAAAATCTGAGGCCCTGGGCTGTGTGAGACAGGAATGGTGCATGTGGCAGGAGACCAGTAAGTGTTCCGGGGATGTGTAGATGAAGGTGTTGGGAAGAGCGTTAAGTTGCAGCATATGCTAGTGCAGTGGTCCCTGGATATCAGCAGGCATGGCAAGGCTTAGGCTGTACACCTGTGGGTGTGCTGGAGTGCTGGGATGAACACATGGAGTGGGGGACTTGGCAGTGTGCTTACCTCTTGCTGGGTGTGGTAGGGGTCCCATGGTGGATTCAGAAGAGTGTCTGTCCTACTCTGATTATGGTGATATTGGGGTTTCGGCTGTGTGGCAGGCAGATCCAGACACTAACTGGCAGGAGTCAGGGGCTCTCCCTTGGGTGACCTGAGGTCAGCATGGTCAACTAGGGATGTTTGCTTCACTGCTGATGCAGCTGTGTGGACAGAGACCAGGTGGGCTTCAGGGTCCTCCAGAGGCCGGGGCATGGAGAGGCTGAGGCACCTGCCTGGGGCTTCAGGAACTTGAAAAGGCTGGAAAACAGGCAAAGAGCCTGTGGTGTGAGGAGCCCTCAGAGCCTAAGTGCAGGCAGGGAAGCATGTACAGAGACTTGCTGGGGCCGTCAGGAGCTGGAACTAGCTGTGATTTTAACAGCCGATTGTACTGAACTGCCTCCGGCACAGCCCTGACCCCTATCAATATTTACTATCTTTAGATGCTTTGCCAGGACAGAGGTGGGTTTCTTTAAGGCACTGATTATTTACAGTGATGGTCGCCATGTGTTGGGTGTTTCCTGACCACTTGAAGAAGATGCTTTCCACTCATATGACCATCAAAGACCAGCAGACCAGTTAGGGAAAGACAGCAAACAGTTTTATGAGTAGCAAATAGGATTGCTTTATAATTGCAATTTTAAGGGGATTTAAGTATCAATAAGGGGGTATGGAACATGAGATGGAATGGGAAAGGTTGCATCATACCTGGTGACTGGGCACAGGGCAGTGACTGGAAGAATTTGAGGGTGAGTACAATAAGAGGATGATAAAGCTTGCATTACTGAAAATACCTGCCCAAATGCTTTATCCTTGGGCAGATTACCATTCTTATTGTTGTTTTATAGTTTTGAGAAATTGAAAAAGGATTTTGTTTAACATTGAACAAAGGAGATTAAATGGAAATCTTTCTTGGTGTTTTTCTGCTGTTTATATTGAAATAATTTTATTGAAATATATACTTGAATTTAATTTTGAATTAAATATTAGTTTCAAGGAGTTGTGAAAGTTTGACATTTTTTGAGAATACTGAGTGGAACCATTTTCTTATGTTTTTTTCCCAAGTAGTTTTTGTTGAAAAAAGTTTATCTACACTACTAACAATCTTAATACTTTGAGACCATTCGTATTAGTAAGTTCTTATCTTTATAAAATGTTAAAATACTGCTCAGTAACTTTAAAGTAATATAGATGCTGGCTTTATTTAAGTCACTTAAGAAATAACAGCTCAGTAAATAGCATGGCAAGATTGCATTTGAGGAGAGGGAGAAGAGAGATGTGTTGTGGGATCCTTGTAAAGAGAAAAGTTTCTAGAAGATGCTGGCTTTTGAATCCTATTCCTAGTTTAAGCATAAGTGTTGAAAGGCAGCCATGTGTTCAGATATCTGTTATATTAATTGTTCTTATGGCTAGTAATTTTTTCCATGGGTAAGGCTTCCCAGATTTCTTTTAAGCCATCTGTCGAGGAAAGAGAGCATTAGATCGTCACACATTGTTTTCAAAGCTCAGTAAAATATTAGCTATTTAACCCTTGCATTACTTAATTTGAGAGAGGACTTTAAGTGAAGGCTATTTATTTTACTATTTTATTTTATTACAAATGGAGAAACAAAGGAGAAAAGTTTGGTAACTGACTTTGTCTATAGTAAAGCTAAGACTGGAATATGGCAGTTCTGGGCTTCTGGTCTTGTAACAGTGAAAATTCCTTTTATATGTATGCATAACATGTTGCTGTGATAATCTCAATTAAAATAAATTCTAGATGATCATTAAAAATGCTGATCTTGCTTCCTTGAGCCAAGGAAGACAATGAATAGAAAGAATTGTTTCACTTGGTGAGGTTGAGAGAGTGAGCTCTAGCTCCTGGGGTAACTGTGACTTCCTCTGCTACTACGCCTGTCACTGTCCCCATACGATGAGGACTTGTTCGTATTTCCTAGCAGGGTGTTTCTCTTGCATTCTTTTGTTTGCTGAAAAGTCAACTGTGCTGAGATCATGAAGCGAATGCAGTTCTCAAGGCACAGGCTTGCCATTGGCTTTATAAATTACTATCAGTTATTTGTAATGATTTTGTGGTATGTCTAAAGTTAAGTACAACTTTTTAAAAGGATTTAAGGAATCTAAATGTGGCATCTTCTTTACAAGACTGGAAATAGCTACTTAGAGGAAAGAGTCCTGAAGACATTGGGGAGGGCCCAACCAATAACATAATATGCGGTAAGTAGGTAGTGGATCTAGTGAACAGCTAGTGAAGGATGATTTGCCTAAGGTGGGACTGACTGTTCCTCCAGACATTACCCTGCGGAGCAGCCCTGCTTCAGCGGAATCCCTCAGAAAGCAGGAGGAACTCCTTGCAGCTCTCTTGCCATTATGGGCAGCCAAATTCTCAAAACCATTGAAGAAGATGGCATTGCTTTGTTACTCTTTTCCAGCTACACTGTATGGGAAGAAGAGGACACTCAGAACTCAGTCTCTGCTCAGATTAGTCTCTGTCTTGTTCCTGGTAGCTGGGAGAAATGCCTAGAAAGTAGTAGCTATGGTTTGCATAGCTCTGGAGGTGGTAGCATCATGGAAAGATGAAAAGAGAGTTTATTCCCCTGATCATATAAATAATGTGACTGTGCCCCATTATGATAGTTTAGATCTAATAAAACGTAAGTAACTGCTGTCCATTGGTCTATGTGCCCTCATACAAATTATTTCTACAGGAAAGCAGTAGACACTTCATTCTAATGTCAAGAAAGAAATACAGCTTTGAGAAAGCAGTAGATGTAATAATTTTAAAATCCCTTGCGACTTGCATAGGAGTATATTGGATTGTTCCTTCTCCTATAATAGGGTCCCTTTTGTTGAACCTAGCAGTGAGTTTGAATTTACCGGTAACAGTGTGACAACAGTACTTAGTTTCTGAACCATTTGTTGCGTGATCTCAGGAAAACCCTTAAACTGCAGTTGTAGCTGGCTTCAGCCAAAATTGTGTTAGTATTTAGAAGCATAGAAAGAACAGGAGTTAAATACTTGACTTGTGAAAAGTCTGCCAGTTCTCTTGAGCTGTGAGGTGCAGGAAAACTAATAGCTACTGAGATTAATACCCATTCCCTCCTCCTGGGGACGGTTCCCACACCCACAGGGATGCTAGGGTGGCTTGATTCCCTTCCTGGAAGGACCTGCAAGGCAGGCTAGTAAATGATGACTTGCAGCATTTTTTATGGCCTATTGTACAAGAACAGTGTGCTGCAGATGTCCTTGGTTGTCATCAGCCATTGCCAAATGCTGTAAATCATCCTTATTTTACTTTATGAATTGTAAAAACTATCATACATTTCATAGGTATCTCAGGACAAGATAGTAAATTTCAAGGGTTTTTTTCCATGAATTTATAGCAAAGTCTAGAAAATAGCTTCTTATGCAGTTGGAAAAAATAACTGTAGATATGAAGAGCAATACATTGTCTTCAGTTTGTGCACACAACTCCCTCTGACATCAAGGGCAATAGGTGGCCCACAGAGCAATTATTTAGTGGAAAATGAAGGAAAATATGAAGAAAGGTGTACTAAGAGAAGCTGACTTGGAAGGAATGGAAGTGAATAAAATTATTTTCCAGTGGCATTTTGTTCTTGTTTAATTGTTTACAGGAATAGGACAGAAAATTACAGCTGCTATCTTCTCTCCTAGTTAATATAATCTCTTGTTTTGTTGATGGTTTCTCTTACACATTTCATAATAATGGCACATCACTGTCCATTTGCAAGTAGAATTACTCATTTGGCGTATGCAAAGGAGAAATCTCCAAAGCATATTTTGTATGTTAAAGGGTTTCTTTAACCTGGTAAGAACAAGTGCATAAATCATCATCTTGCTCAAAATACCTGCCAAATTCTTCTAGGGACATTCTTGGTATATATCAAAAGAGCAAATAATTTCCACACGGAGAATCTAAATGTTACTCTTAGGGTTGTATGCATCCTCATTTAAAATGCATTTAGATATTTCTCACCTGTTTGAGGATGTAATCTGGCCACAATGGTGGAAGAAAGTAGCAAGTAAGATGTTATACCATGACCGTGTTAGAGCATTGAAAATCTGTTTCTTGCCTTCCATTCAAATTCTGATCCTACATAATTGATAACGTTCCTGGCTAGAATTCTGTGGAACTTGTATTTCTGTGCAGAACCAGATGCACTCTTAAATGCTCATTGACATTAACTTGTTCTCATCCCTGAAATGAAAATGAACCCTGTTTTTAGCCCTCTTTACATGATCTCTTGCAATCTCTGGTTCTTAGGTTTATCACATTAAAATGCCTTTCTAGGAATCTCTTATTTCTGAGAGAGGTTGGACAAACAGAAATATCTGCAAAGGATAAATATAATTTTGCATTCTACCTTGTTTTAGAGAGGGGAACAAAAAGATCAAAGAAAGCAAATGTTAGCCTTAACTTCTGGGGCAACTCAAATAATTTTCGTATTTATTTTTTCCCCACCTTTTGTCTCTTATAGGAACCATGAGCTTTACATTTCATGCACAGTCATGGAATATAATAGCGTAATTTTCATGCAAGGACATAGAGTTGCCAGCTGAGGGTAGTTAGCAGTTTGTATTACAAATATATCTTCTAATTTTCTTTCCTATAATTATAAAGCATTCTGTAATGACATTGAACTAAAATATCTGTAGTCTACAAATAGTTACTTACAAAAAAGAGAAGTTTTGTTATGTAGTTCTCAAGCACAATCCAGATAGTCTGTAGATAGTAACGAAAAAGGTCCCTAAACTGCAGTGCTTCTGAGGCTTTTAAAAACTTCACTGCATAAAATTGCTGAATTTTGAGGGGTACTTCATTATGAAAGTACCGATTAAGAAAAATATACATGTCCAAAAAGTTAATAGGTTTTAAAGAGTCTAATGTATCTCCAGTAGCTTCCTCTTATTTAATAATTGTATTTAGCAGGTGAAGGCTGTAAGTCAACAATTCAGTTAAAAATAAGATTGCAATAGAATAGGAGAATTTTCAGGCTTTTTTAGATGGCTTTTCTTCAAGTTGTGTTTTATCTACCTGGCCAGTGGTTTTATTCTATTCTATTTATTTCTAGTGAAACTAGAATGGTTTTTGTCTTACAATTTGTTTGCAGTTGAAAGCTTGTCTTCTCTTGCACCTACAGACATAATAGACACCACACACAGCAAAAGGTGCTCGGTTTTTTCTTTCTGAATGGAAGCTCTGTTAAAATGTACAAGTCAATTAGGCAAGATTAATCTATGAAAACAATGAGATCAGCAGATGTTAGCAGAGGAGAACTGAGAACCACATCCTCTGCTGAGGCTTCTAAAAACATGCTGTTGCATTTTCAAATGGCTTTCAGTCAAAAAGTAGCAGGGGGTGCGGATGGGGGAGTGGGGAGGAAGCATTCAGTAAAAAATACGTTTTGGTTTTTTTTTCTTTAAAGTGCCCAAGCGCTAACATAATTACAAAAGGGAACAATAAGATTCTTAATATTCAGTGGCAACATGGAAAGAAAAAATGCAGAAGAGAACAGCAGCTGAGACAGTCTTTAATCAGGGTCCCTTACAAAGTCCCAGAAAAAGACACAAGAGGTCTGATGAGACACAGCTGCACTAATCCTTGTATTAAAAAAAAATTCAGAAAGAAGGGGATATGTTAATGAAAGATTGATAATGCAAGACACAGTTGGCTGGAGAAGATTAATGTATTAAAACAACCACCACAACAAAGGATCCAGCAAGTGCACTTGGATTGTGCAACCGCATCCTGCCATGGATTTTTACATGCAGCATTGCACAAGCCCGCACAGCTCCCAGTAGGAATTTTTGTGAAAGTATGAGGATGCAACATGCTTAGAGCTGGCCTGCCTGTGGTTACAGCCATCAGGTCGTGAGACTCGTCCTACTCCTGGGATTAAACTTAATGCCTGTAGCACTGGCATGTTTTTTCCCTGAAAAATCCAGTGTAGAGCAGGAAAACATTTTTGATAGAAAAGTAACCAAAGCCAGTGTGATGTTCTGAAACATTCTGACTGAAAACAACTAGGCTTTTTCTCATCAACAGAATCCTTTTTCTGGAGAATGCTCACCCAGCTTTACCCTAGATATTCTTCTTTGGGTCATATGTAATACCCATGAAGCAGCTGAAATATTAAAGAAGAAAATTCACATTCCTTCTCATATGCAGCTTGGGGTTTGTGGGTTGTTTTTTTTTTTTTTCATGATACTGAGCAATGCAGGGAGGTATATAGCATATCACACACAAGCTGAACTGTCCCATTCTTCTGTCAAGTTTTTAAATAACTTGGATTAAGTCCCAGATTGAAGTGTGAGAGACACCATCATGGCTCAAAGTATGCCCAAAGCTTATCTCTCTCCTCTTTCCTCCTTCACACATTGCTGTTGGCACCATGCCCCGCACCCCTGGCAGAGGTTGTTACTCAGCAACAGTCGAGGTCCTGCCCTGTGGTGAGTAAGAATTCCTCAAATGTTGATTCAGCAGTCTGACCACGATGGATGGCGCTGCAGTATTTTCTTACTGCGATTGTTAGGGCCATATACTTCTCTTCCACCTATTCATCTAACTCCTGCATCTCACGAGACCTGAGGGCACTCTATGACCTACCTGCAAAACCAGGGCAAGCATGGAACCTGACCAAAACAATACAAACTTTTACTTTTTAAAATTTTAAGTGGTATATCTTGCACATGCTTGTTTCTGCATTGCTGACCTTGCCCTATTTTGACTCTAATTTATAGCTTAATTTGCCTTTGACATCTTCCTTTTCCAACAACATATTTTCATTCACTGCCACTACCTTCTGGCAGCATTTCATTAGATCCATGGATTAGTGTAGTTTCCTCTAACACTTCCTTCATCTGCAGGACACAAATCATAGGCAATTGCAAATAGGTGGATCCTTTTTTAAGGAAGACTCGGTAACTGAGTTCCTGTTCATCTAGTTTTCCAAATAAAACAGACTTTTCAAATTCCCATATGTTTCATGAGACATTTTCCATGTTCACCAAGAAATAACTTAATGGAAAACAGGGGCAGTTTTAGGCACTGGATTGATACCATAACTGACCTAAGATTTTTCTGGCAAATATCAGGGGGTGACGTTTGTTTAAAGCATGCATCAAGGAAGCATGTGATATTGGCACTTGATGCGTTTCTAACACTCTTCCGATTTCCAGAGCAGTTAGAAGCTGTCTAGAGAATTCTGGCAAACTTTACTTGAAAACTACCCATCTGGAGTAGCACTTGCCTAATTGACCATAATAAGAAACCTCTGATTAGCTTCTTGGGGACACACAAAAGGAGTGTACCACAGAATGTCTCGAAGCTAGACTGTGAGGATATTGCCTGGAGTGCATTAATCCTCCCTCCCAATTCTTTCATATATAGTGTCTAATCAGGAAATATTTAGAATTCTTTGTACCTTTTCCAATTCAATTACTGTAAATATAAAGTTATTTTTGTTGCTATTCTAAATAATGAATTTATTTTATGAAACATGCTTGTAAATTCACTTTGACCTGTACATCAGAATGTTTAATTATGTTGTCTGAATGTTTTAATTTCTCTTTTAAAAAAAAAAAAGTTTTAAATATTGTCAGGTGCTCTGCTTTGAAATGCTAAGTATTTAGAACTCTGTGGTAGTAAATTCCATTCATGCTGCAGATGATTACCAATTTCCAACATTAAGTATTAATTATAACTCTAGCTTGTTTCTCAACTAGTAAAAGTAATTTCCAAACTTCTGTGATGGATAACATTGTTTTTGCCAAAAATGTCTTATGCTATCTCTACTGTATTTATCTCTGTAGACATGTATTGAAAGCACAGTTGTCCCTGCAAAGTTGACCTCCCCAAGAAATGGTTTTACAAGATTTTTTTGGAACACAGTCAGGGCATCCGTTTGGGTGGATTTTCTTAATTCTGCGCTTACGTCTTTTCCTATTATATGTTGCACTGGTTCCGCAGTTTGCCTTTCTGTAGTTTCACATCTGTCTACTGAAAAAAAAAAATCTAAAAGAACAAGATATTCCTAGAGCATCCTCTGAAGCTGGCTTTCATTACTGCACATGTGCAAATCTTTTTTTCATTAAAGAAGGTGGCACTGGATGACTGCTACGTCTTTAACATAGAGTCGTAGTACAGACCTCTGGAGTTCTCTTGTCCAACCTCCTGCTTGGAAGGGAACTGTCACAACCACTAGATCAGGTCAAGCACAGCTTTTATGTAGCCTTTGGCTCTTCAACTTCCATGGGTGAATGTTCAGCTTCTGAACAACCTGTTTCAGTGCTGATGTTTATCAACATCCTTCAGGATAGAGGATCTGGTGTCCATTATGCAGCTGATTTCCAGAATGAGAAGGTTGCTTACACTAATGCTCAGGACTTTTACACGAAGAAAAACTTAGGGACCAATTGCAGGAAGAACAGTACTTTGCCTGGTGTAACTTTCCTTCCTTTGAAGCCGAAGGTATTGTTCCTGAAGTCCTGACTGTAAGCATAGTACTGGAATTTTAGAAGTCTGAGCACAAATATTTGATCACAAAATGTTATGCATGAGCATGCATTTTTGGGGACACACACTTACTGCATATATTATTGTGGTAAGGCTGTTTTGCAACATTCAGTGTTTATTTCTGGTTAATCAGAAACCTATTACTAGGCTTGTATTTATGGTGAGCTTTAATAAACAGAAATTAATGGAAATTTTATGGGAATTCTTTCAGGGACATATAAAAATTTGAATCCACAATGAGTTTCTCTGTGTGCACTGATTAATCCAGTTTTGTGAATCTTCCAGAATTGCAACTGTCAAGGTCAGTCTGCTGATGTAAGTTGTACACAAATCTCTGTGTAAACACAAATCTGTTGATCCCCAATGGTAACCTTAGAATAAGGAGGCCATGAGGAAAAAGAAGAGCTGGATTTATGGTGTGATAGCCATTCTACCAACAAACTCATCCAGACCTAAATGAAAACTCCTCCATTCACTTTATTAATGAACAGAGCTATGTTTAATGGAGCTATGGTGGACAACAGTGGTGTTTAAAAAGCAATAAAATCAACTAATGCTTTCATTATAATAATGATAACTACATCAAAGGGACATACGTACTCAGCAAAATGTCTCCTGTAGTGCATAAACATCACCACCACAGGAGATGTTTATTGCTTTAGACATGCTCCCTTTGATGTATTTATCAGTTAAATGTATTAGTTCTGCTTCACATTTGTGTGCAGAAATAGCACTAAGGAAGACCATATTTTACATATGCTATACATAGCATCATAACCTTTGAATACCAGGATCAATAAATAAAATGAAGTCAAAATAGTTGACTACATTTAGTCAACAGTGTGGATGTTGACTATTCATGGCAGCACTGAAACTCCAGCTGCCTTCATGGGTCATTTTTGTGTCAGCTAGAAGGAGTACAAATTCTAACAACATCTGATTATGCAAAGATGTTTTTTCTTATAGAAAGTATTTTCTGTCATTAAGATGGAATTAATTAGGTCATGTCCTTAGATGAAAGAATGATAAGCCCCACTTCATGCATGTTGTGTGTCTATTTATTTTGTCTAAAAGTTACTGTTCCTTCTTCATTGATTTTGATACTGTGATTTAGATAATTATGTGACATACTGATTATTGTGCATTAGTTTCAGCTGAAATCACTTCAGTTATGTTGTAGCTTATGAGTACATAGTGTCCATTTATGTGCATGTATAATTGCAGATGTTGATGTCCTGCATTTACTTCAACTACTGAAAGAAAAGAACCTCTTGTCTTCTGGAAAATAACCAAGGTTGTTTATACAGAAATAATATAAGTAGTATTCAAGTCATGTGCACATAGACCATCTAACTTGAAATTCTCCTCTTTTGTGGCTAATGCTCCTACCATTATCTGATGCCATGCAATTTAGACGTGGAACATGGCAGGCCACCTACTGAATTATCAGAATACTTGGCAGCATGCACTATATTATTTTGGCATCTCTTCTTTTTTTTTTTTTGTCTTTGGTTGCAGAAGTATGGAAGGATAGAGAGTGACAATTTTGTGTGTGTGTGTACTTTTGTGTTAATTAATATATCACAAGCAGATCCAAACAGCCTTGTTTAGTTTAAGGTCCCTTAATGTAGGATATCTAATAATAGAAGTTAAAGGTACATTTTTGTTGTATCCTGTCAGTAGATTGAACAAATATGTTATGAAAGTACTTAACTCAATGTTTCATTAGTTTTCTTGCAGAACAAAATACACATTTTGGTGTGTTGGGTTCTTTTCCACCCAACACCTTGCAGATATCTATACTGTTTGAGTTAATAGATGCTGGAATTCTCTTTTCCAGAACAATTGAATACAAGTTGCTGTATGATACAATGCATTAACTATTGCGCATGCACTCAGCAATGGAGATTTCTCCATGTGCTCTGCCTCATTGAAATAAACACTAGACACTGAACCTTGCTAGTGTGAATGCCTAGAAATACATAATAAGCAGTGACTTACAGCTCTTTTATAAGAAATGCCTTTATGACCAAGAGTGAGGGAGTATTTAAAATATCTCTAGCCTGTCTGTCGAACAGTGTTTACTCAGGAAAACATGTCAGTGCTGTTGGTATTATTGTGACAGGAACAATTAATAAGAAATGAACCACTTGCATTATTGAAAAATATTTTTACATACTGAAATGTTGACTACTCTAAAGTGCATTCTTTGAGCAAGGGTTTTAGAGATGTGAATAACTTGACACTTACAGCATGTCATTCTTAACATGCAGCATGTAATCATTTTTGCCAAGCAAACAAATGCTTATCTAGGAATAAAATATATGGGATACAAGACACATTGCACGAGATGTAAGAAACTCCTTAATTATAACATTTCCAAATAGATTTATTTTTGTTTGCACTTTTAGTTTAATTTTTTAATGTGCTTTCAGTAATTGCTAGTTAATACTGATAATTGATTGAATGTGGCTCTTAAAATGTTATATTGTTGATCTTTTATTTATAACTAATCACAGACTTAATTATTTATTGGTTACATTTCATGTCACATTTAATAGGGTGATGTCTGGGCATAGGGGACTTTCGTTAATTATACAGGAAAATCTTGTTTAAACGCAAATAGCTCAATCAGTCTATTTCTTGCAAGCTATTATTCTAGTCATACATTACATAAGAAGAATTCAAGAGAGAAATTGTCTTCTGAGATCTCTGTGATTTTTGTAAGGGCAGGAAAAGGGAGCACTCAGTTATTTACCTGTCATTTTTATAAGCCAGCAAGTGTGGTTGGTTGTATACAAATACTTGTTACTTCCACATTGATTTGGGCTTCCTTAGTGCCAAAATACGTAGTGTTGCATGCGTATCAACTGCTAATTTCCATCATGTCTATCAAAAAAACTCTGGTTTTATATAAAGATAACCTTGCTATTTGCCTGTTGCTACTCAGCAGTGTTGATTTCAATATTTGGAAAAAACTCACCTCCAAAGTAAATTAGAAGTTGTGCTTCTGGAAATACACACTTTGGAAAGATGGCAAAACTCCCGAGTTAAATATCACACCCACTGATGAAAGCAGTGCCAAGCCTCCTGTGCAGCCAGCATTTAAAAGATTACTGGAATTGTGCAGGGGTGCTCATCTTCAGCACAGTGCAGTCTAATACCTGCATGAGGATATCTAAGTAGGTCTGGTATATAGATATTCTAGATATTTTGCACCTATTTTTATCTTGTTGCTTAATGTTGTAGAACTTCATGTAGTACAAGGAAGCCAGTGAAATAAGTGCTTTTCTGGTGCCCATTCTAATGTTCCTTTCTAATGCTGTCTCACTTTTGTGCACCACGTAAGGAGAGAGCAGGACGGTGCTGGGTTGTTTATAAATGTGTCTCTAAATTTCTATTTTCTGATCCTTTTCTTCAAACAGAAGTGCCATTTCTATTGGGGTACTGGCTTCTGCAAAGTTCACAGATCAAATACAACTGGAGGCTGTGAAAATGTGAGAAAATACTCAAGATGTGTTGCTTTGTGAAAAATACAAATTTCCAGTTTTTACTTTGACATCAGAACAAAAACAACTTTCAAAATTTCAGATACCTCAAGAAATCCAGTTTTTATTTGAACCGACCTGAACTGAGGAACCTCATTATTTTCTTTTTTCCTCCATGCTGCCTTCATTCCGCAGGACACCAAACTGTATTTTCGCACTGCTTCTGAACTAGTGTAACATGTTGTTTAGACGACTGCTTGCATTATGTCAATTCTATATGCTAGTGTTAGCATGGCTGGATTTCATCTTCCAGAAGATAAGCATGGTTTGATTTTTATGTTCAGCACATCTGTTTTTGCAAGGCTCGTGTCTTTTGATACATGCCTGTTAAGTGAAACTGGTGGCCTGGTCAAATAATAGGCTCCCTCTCCAGAGATGGCTGGCTTTAACATTTCATGAGTTTCCAGAGGCAAAAGTGAGGTGTAGAAAGATGAGGTTTTCACAGGAGAAAGTCTTCTATTTCTCTGGAACAAAGATGGCAAGATAGCATGCTCCTGCTCAGAGGAACACAGGGCTGGGTTCCTGGCCACGTTGTGTGAGCAGCCAGCGGGACAGCCGGATGGTCACTGGGGGCTTTACGGAGTCACTGCACTCCTGAAAGGGAAGATTTCTGGGGAAACACTGAAACAGGCACAGTAATATATTTTCCACAATGTCTGAGGATGGTAAGATGGTAGGCATCACTAGTCAGCATCCCAAATCTGAGAATGGTGCCTGGCAAAGGATTTGTGGTGGCGGTGCTAATAACAGAGTTTGCAATAATGCCTCAGGAAAGAAGCCACAGTCCTACGAGAGTGATAGGGAAGGGAGACATCCACTGGGAGAGCGGTGTTTCTGAGAGGGCCTTGGGGATTATAGGGGTGAGGGGAAGAACTGGGAACTTGGAATAAGTGCATTGAGAAAACAGATCTAAATGGAGGTTTCTAGTTAAAAAGCTTGACATGGAGCATCAGGACCTGTGCATATCCTCCAGTTACCTGGAAAGAGCAGCCTGCTACTTTGTTTTAATTGGAAAATGGCCTAAACTTTGAATTCACATCACTCCTGGAAGTGAGATCTGATCCAGATTAGTTATCAGAGTGTGTTAAAGCTGCCTAAGAGCTGAAATCTCATTTAGAGATTGCCTTCATGTTCTCCCAAAAATGTCATATCACTCAATTGTTATGTTTTTTTCCCAGGTGCTGGAGACTATAAAACATACTAGATGTCTTTTCAGTAATGTGAAAAGTGATTTTTTTTAAATTTTTTTCCCCCGAGATTATACTGCAAAGGGAAAACATTGGAGTTGAAAAGAATTTTTAGTAGGAGTACATGAGTCTGCCACAAATAGGATGAAGGAAAATAAACCAAAATGGATTTATAAATCATAAAAGCACTGTCAGGTTTTTAAAATGCTAGTACTCTCTGCTGGCTTTAAAGCTGTACATGGCTTTTTCTTAGTTCTTCCTGTTTCTGGTACTCTGTGTTCCTGACTTAAGAAACAGTGAGTGCCAGTAATCAGCCCGGTACCCCGAGGGCTTTGTGCCTCTCATTGGGTATATATTGGAGTGACTTGAACAGGTTTGTCTGGAGGAACTCAGCTTGTCTTGGTCATAAAAGAGACTAGTAATATCTAGCCCCAGTTAAAGATATAGAAGGTATTGTTATTGCATGGACAATATGGAACAATTTTTGGCTAAATCTGTTTCTTGTGGACAGGTTTTCTTAGCTTCTCAACTCTGGAAGAGATAAGAGATGAACAAACCCAGGACCTGAACTGCAAACTTTTGTCAATAATAATAATAATGATCATGATGCAGGTGGTGGGAAGTTGGTAAGTTAGCTCCCAAAGAACATAAAACCTTGTCTGCTTAGTTGATTTGCCCTTTTGTGACAGTTGTTTCTGATGTGGAGAAGGATGAAGAGAGCCATAATCAGCAGGAAATGTTGTGCTCTATCAGCAGAAGGGTCCCTGATGGTGGCCTCCCACCGAGTTTCCTTGTGCTCTCCATCGCAGAGGAAGCACAGCTGGCTGTAGTCTGCAGTGTTGGCAACTCCAGCTGCCCTGGGGATAGGAATTAAGAGTAAGTCAGATCAGTTAGTGCCATTGCAGTACAGGTTGAGTGTTTTTATTACTATTTTTTAGGACTGAAACTTTAAGGAGATCTAGCTAGTTGTAGTGCATCAGCATCTCTCACAGGGGTGGTGGCTCTGCCGCTGACACTGGACGTGTTAAAGTCACCATTGTATGTCACAACACTCAAACATAATCCTGATACCAGCCCTTTGCCAAGCTGCTACAGCTCTACTGTGTTACCTAGCTAATCCTGCCACGTGAACAGCACATGAAGCTGTTTTGAAGGCTTCTAAAATAGATAGATTTGTCTATTTTCTAAAGTAGAGCTGCACCCCCTCTTCCTCCCGGGCCAGCCCGGCTGACAGCCCTGCAGCTTTTTGGCTGGCAGAAGAGAAGGCGGTGGGGTGAGGGGACATGAACTCCAGCCCTGCGAGGCTCTCCCTGTGGATTTCCCCTTCTTTGCACAGCCCAACAGCAGAAGCCTCTGTGTTTGTACAGCCCTTGCCTGTATCTATAGCACTTAAAGTTGTTAGGGGCTCATCTGCTATCAGATTTGATACAGTCAAATCTCTCTGGAGGAGCTGGTTCAGAGATGGATCTTCTCTTTTGTTTCCCTTCGCTTTAGTGAGCAACTTTCTTCTTTTTATTTTGTGGTGTGACCTCTGCTTTCCCTGTGTATTTTTATTTGGGAGCTCTCAATTCACCATGCTGGTGACACTTGAAGTGCTTAGCAACATATGGAAATTAAGAACAATCCTGAATTGCAACATTTTCTACCTTTCAGTCCCCTAAGGCTGCTGGCAGGCACATAGCTCATTGCTTCAGCTGAATACAGGTAGTGTGTGCAAGTGTTAGAATTCAAACTGCTAATCAAAACCAATCGTTACGGACAATGATGGATTAAAACTGGTTTAATAAGTAACGCTACTTTGTCTGCTTTAGCAGACCAACCAAGTCATCACATTAGTCTTTGGAGGCTTGGGGGTCAGCACGATTCATTAGAAGTCCAGTTCTGATGAGGGGTTTTGTGGGGTTTTTGTTTTTTCTTTTTTTAAAACCTAAACAGAAGACTAAATGCTTCTAAACCAAGTTGGTACTAACACAGATTCTACACAGCAGATGCACTGGTTTGCACTAAGTCATATATTTCAGAGCTTATAAGATGCACCTTCTCCTGAAAAATCCTCTTGCTGCTTTCCAGATTGTCAGCAAGGTCTATGTCATATCTGTTTCTGTTAAATGTGTGCCTGGAGAAAATGCTTTTCCATTTTGTTGCACATTTAAATTTCAGAAGCTATCTGGAATTTACCCTTTCTTGATTTGTATTTTATTAGTGCATAATACACTACCATACTAAGCATATCTTTGGTTTTTGGGTTGCGTACATTTATGTTGTGCTTTATCCAGGGTAACTTCTCCTGAGCATGCCACTTCATAACAAAGCGGGAGGCTAATCACACTCTCATTAGCTTCAAAGAGAACTACAGATATTCTTTTGCTTTCTGCTCTGGCTGGAGATTTAGTTTGGCTTAAAGGAAATGGAGCCGATGTTAATGAGAATACATTGTCTTAATTTGCATATTAGATGAGATAAATATTGAGTTAATTTACACCTAAGATGTTTTTTATTGCAATCTGCATGTTCCATGATTATATTCAATATACTTTACACACCAACTGTGTATAGTTTGGAGGAATAATGTGAAAATATATTATTTTGATGAGGAAAACAAAAGGGGGACTCTTTCTGTTATCTAGATTGGTTTGCATGTAGTTTTGAAAATCTTAATAATAATTTAAAATAATTTATACTCATATGCTGCTAGTGTGTCTACTGCTAGCTACATGTGAAAAACATGAACAGCTGTGTAAGTAGGTGCCTACACCCAGTCTGCAAGCCGGGAGTGCAGATCATTCATCTTAATTGCATCCTTGAAAGCTCTGGAGGTATCTGCTCACCTTAGCTACTAAAAAGTATAAGGAAGTTCAGAGATTATGTGGTGGACTGTGCTTTTCTTTTGTGTGGAAGGGATGCAGGAGCAAAATGTGGGCATGAAAAGAAAAACACAAAAAATTAAATTGTTTGAACCATGTATCCTTGAAAGATAATTCAGAGGAACGTTCAACATTGAACCACCAAGACTGTGCTTTATTGATTGCATGTCATGACTCATGATGGTGGGACATTTTGTACTAAAAACTTCCATTTTGGAAGACAAAATACTCATGTAGATGCACTTAAATTATTTCAATTAATGTAGACATAGATGGTTTGAAAGAACCCAAAGAGTGTACAAAAAGGAACAAAAAGTGCTCTGGATGTTTTAGAACTTCTGCTTTCACTGTCTTCTTTCTCCAGCTGTATTTCCTCATTATAGATGTGAGAAGCATCTTTGCAAATCTTACTAACATAACAATTTAATTCTCTGATTATCTTGTGATTATAATTCTTTTTTTTTTTTTTTTTTTGAGAAGGGGAATGTATTTTTGTGTAGCACAGAGGATTTCAATCAAACTTTGTATCGCAATGCACTACCTGTGTGTCCACATACAATAATCATATTGTGAAACAACGTTTTATGAAATGACTGAAATTTTTTCAGGTGTTTTGCAAAATTCTGGGCATATTATTACACTATTTGACTTTTCTACTTGTCCACTATGTTAAATGTTTGAAATGCCAAGCATGTTGTCAAAAGCCTATCATTTAAAAAAAATGTTGCATTCTGCAGCATAACAGTACTGGGCATTCTTTTCTACATTTCATAGCAACAGTTCAGTCTACTGTGGGAAACAGCCTTAACACCAATTTCTGATTAGAGTAGTAAAAATTACATATACCTCTTTTTTCAAATTTTATAGATCATCCTCATTGTATTTCCTCTATTTAGTTAGTGATGCCCAAATCTGATCGTGGTATTCCAGTTGAGGTCTTGCAAGTGCTGGGCAAGAGCAACACTGGGATTACATCTGCTCCTGCTATTTATGCTTCAAGAGTAGCATCACATTTTTGTTCCCGTGCATCTGGTGATCTGCTGTAGCCATGTATTCTCTGTTGAAGCACTGCTATGCAAGTACTTGTTCCTCATTCTGTGTTTGTGCAGTTAGTTGTTGGTGCCAGAATGTAGTATTTTGAACCTCTTGCTACTGAATTGTGCTACGCTCTTTCAGACTGTTTCTCCCATTTTTTAGGATATTAACGTGTAAGCTTGTGTCATTGAGTCAACCTGCCTACGCAGGGTACTTCAAATCTGTTCTCATGATCAGGTGTGCAAATGTAAACCTAATTGTTACTGATCTCAGCTATCCTGAGGGCTACTTGTTCACTTGGGAACAACATCTCTGCAAAAACTCAAGCCTGAAGAGACCTACATATCCTGAGGGTCTTGTTCAGTAAAAAGGAAACAGTTTTACTGGACAGTGAAATGTTGTGTTTCATCAGCAAGTTCATGATGGTGGCACCTATGTATCACTGAGGGGTATTTTTTGAATGTTTTGGGTCTGATAGCAGATGCACCAGAAAAGCAGTGGAATATTTTATATATTCTTCTCTGGTTAGTATAAGTATAGCAAGCTACGCTTTGACTATGTATTATAATGTTCTTACTGTGAAATGGAGAATTTGTAAAAACAATTCTTTCTTGAACAAGTAGCTCTAAAGAAGACAACCTGTCTCCTT
The DNA here is from genome assembly GCF_030463565.1 of Pelecanus crispus. NCBI lineage: Eukaryota > Metazoa > Chordata > Aves > Pelecaniformes > Pelecanidae > Pelecanus > Pelecanus crispus. The sequence goes on from NC_134650.1 coordinate 38,961,705, forward strand.
TGAAACATGAAACTAATGCAAGAAGTGCTTCCTAATCTTAAAGCTGATGAGGCAATGCTGGGGAAAGGATATTTTAAATATTTGCCATTATTTAATTATTATACTCTCTCTACATAAACAACCTAACAACCTCATAGAAATATAACAAAACCATCATCAAAGATGGAAGTTTAACTTTGAAATTAATGAAACATAATTCTCGGTGCCTCCCCCCCCCCCCCCGCCCCCCCCTTACTTCTCATTCTTTTAGAATTGCCCCTGAAAAAAAGAAATAAGTTATCCATAAATGTCTACTTAACTAAGCTTTAGGAGAGAATTCGGAAATTATAGTACTAACAGATCTTACAAAAATATGTAACTTTCTTGCAATTCAGATTTAAGAATATGTCTGCTATCACATCATCTATAGAGACCCCTCTGTCCTTGGTCTTCTTGCAGGTAGCATTTTCTAGCCTTGCTCCACTGGACTGCTGAAGTAGTTTCTGAGTCCTCACAGTCTTCCTATGGAAGAGAAACAGGAGAAGCTGCTTTGTACTTTCTGCTTTTACTACCACGTGGGCAGACAAAAATTAACCTGCCTGAACTCTTTAATAGCAGAAGTTGTCATTGTGTACTTGTGCAAAGAATAATTTAAGAAGACGCTTATGTAGCCTTTACAGAAAAGGAAAAATATTTCCAAGTTTCAGCAAAATCTTTTAAAACAAATACATCTGCATTTGGTATGATTCAGAGGATAGTATGTGAAATAAATCAGGTGTAAAGGCTATAACAAGCATCATAAAAGATTCAGAAAGGTATTGAATTGGTCTGGATGAAAAGAAAACAAACATAAATCACTAGACTTCAATTAATGTTGTGTCAGGTTTGTTTCTGGAGGTTTTTTTCCTACTTAATAATGTTCATTGAAAAAAACATCAAGTTAAAAAGGGACATGGGGAATTTTTCCAGGCTACATCACAGATGTCGCAGATGTCACAGACTACCAGGGACAGCTGAGAGTGATGATAGAAAGTGTGGTAATAGCTTTATGTTGCTTTTTTGTAGCTGTTCTCTAATGCACTTACTTTCTGTTCTAGAGCAAAACTGGCCAATGCTTTAAAGTTATACTTGCATCCCTCCAGTTACGATGTATCTTACTTGAGCAAGTAGTAATCTAAAGTCTTAAAAATGTATATATTACTACTATATATGTACGCATTTTATTATATGTATACTTATAATAAATAATAATAATAATTCAGGTGTATTTTTAAATGAAATAAAGCCTACGTTGTCTTGGTCAGATTTTGTGCTGCTGTTGATTCCTTTTGCTCCATCACAGCAAAAGAACAGTAACTTTGTGATTAGCAATGCAATCGCTTTGCTGTAATTTGTCAGAATAGTCTCCTAAAATCTACTTGAATTGAAACAATTGATAAAATAGATTTTAAAAAACCCCACAAAACAGAAAAGTTATTTTTAGACTGGATTTCCACAGAGAAGGTTACGTCTTTATAGCTTTGACTGATGTATTGCTTTAAGAGAATGATGTATGCCTATGTACTCTTTAAAAATAAAAAAGGAACAGCCTTTGAATTTGATAAAATCTGATTGTAAAAATAAAAGCTATTGAATATGAAAAGGATACCAAGAGAATCAGAGTGGTGGCAGGTTATAAAGTGAAATGGTCATTGAGTAAGGCTCATTTTAAACACTTGTATTAAAATTTAAAGGAATTAAATGATCACATATTAATTATCCACATAAATTGAAAATATGACCTAAGAATGTGGAAAATGGCAGTAGACTACTGATTGCTTTTGCTTTCTGTCTCTACCAAAGCAAAGCTTTAAAAAACTTCTGTAGTTTTTAGTTTAAAAATTAATTCCTAAAAGATTAAGAAAGCCTCAGTGATGCAGACCAAAATGTTTTCCGCATAATTTTCTGTAAGCAGCCCAACTTGGCCTTGTGAAGAAAAATTCATCTAGCCATTTAGCATGCAGATATACAACAACTTAGTTTGTTTATTGCCTATTTCTTGTGAAGGTTAATAATTGCAGTGTTTACACTGAACTTTTAATTAAGGTGTCTTTGATTTTCTAGATTTCCGTTTAACTAAGAATCAATGTCTTTATGCCTCATGAACCATGCCTGTTATAGAAATAGTTCTTACACTTTGTCACTGCTCTCTTGAAACTTAATATTTTCAGTTTTGTTTCTTGCTTTATAAATATCTCAGTGCCTGAAGCAGCAGATGGGGAAAAAAAAGGCACAGTAATCTGTCTCAAAGTTCTTGCATTGCTATGTCTCTTTCACATTTTAAAAATTCAGAGATAAAAAGACCCCTCTCAGCCATGAGAAACAGAAGAAAAACCTGTCCTTCTTTATTAACCTCTCAACTTTAAATAAAAGATAACATTCTAGGAAACACAAGGAAACAAATATGTGCATCTCTCAGACCCACATTTTAACAGAGAATACAATAGCAGGTATAGCCCTTTGATTCTAGACAGGTGTTCATAAGATATCTCCTTATCAGTGTAAGAAACTGAATCCTGAAATGTATTTTCTCCTAGCTGTAATGAGGCATGGATTTGCTTTGGCAAGAGACAGGCAGAGGAAAACAAAACTGAGTATTTTTCTGGGTTTTAAGGAAGGAGGATAATAGATAATATTGAACTTGAACAGGAAAGTGAAAGGTTTAGTAGTAATGTGTATAAAGATATGGATATTGCCATATATGATGTAAAAGCAGAAGGTGGAGAATTTATTATTTTGTATCAGAGGGATTGGCTGGCTATGTGTGGTTAAAGAACAAACACTGAAGAAACTTGAGATAAAGGAGAGTGGTATAAAAAGCAATGAAAAATAGTTTAGCCTAGATAGCTCTGATCTCTTAGATAAGGTAGTGGCTTTCTAGATGTAAACTTCTGGTCTGCTTACGTCTGAGGAGCTGATTTGGTATGCACTGTGGAAAAATGATATTTAAGCTGATGAATTCTGAAATAGTGAACTGGTAAGGATACAGCAGAGAGTATAAGCCAAGGAGGACTCTGGATAAAAGGAGAGTAGTCACAGAGTTCTTGCAATAAAGGGTTTGGGATCATGCGAATATCTCCTTCAATGGTGTCGATACCAAGGTGGGAACACGGCAAAGAAATTTGTTGATGTTAAAGTTGAAATCATCAACAGAGAGGAGAATTGGAGCATTGTGTAGGAGGAACGGGTTGTCTGGAGAGTAACAGAATTACTGGGATCAAATTAGTGATATAAAGTACAGGGTTGTGCTTTTGTGATATAACAAAAGAATTTCTGCTTTGTGTGGGAGTGCTTCAGGGGAAGTGATGGAGATGAAATAGTTGGGTGTGTTTGCCAGTTACAGGATGGCTGCGACCACAGAGCTGTGGCTGGGGAGAAAGGAATGTGAATCCTCTCTTGTACTGGGGTAGGTGTTTCCAGGAGAGAGATTTGATGCAATGTAAAAGGCATTGATAAAATGTTATTCAGAATGATATATAAAATATTCAGAAAGTATTTTGATCTAGGAAAAGGAATGTCTATTTTATAAGGGGAAACTTGACCAAAGCAACTTTTTTAACTTGGCCAAAGAATTGCTTTTTGGCCTTTGTATCAGGCCAGCTGTGATTTCAGTTGAGCGGATCTTTGAGGAAAGGTAGGACCTAGGAGGTTCCTAGGTGAGGATGGATTCTTGTTAACATTCTGCAGAGGGGTTTTGGCTGGTTGAGCTGAGTGCTCTGCCTAAGCAAAGCTGGCTGGTCTGCCCTTTGTGGAATTTGCCTATGACACTAGAGCCTGGGGCGCATGTTTTTCACATTCTGAAAATGAAATAAAAAGGTGGAGTAAATAAAACAATTACGGTCCTAAATATTAGAGTTACACTATGCATTCAGAAATGAAGGGAGGGGTATTTCCAGCTTCTAGGCAAATATATTGTGTCTGGTTACTGCAATTTCTGCAAATCTCATGGGGAGGTAAGTTCACAAACTCCACTATGTGCATATATGGCTCAGGCAGGGACCAGAGCTGAAAGGTTTCCCATGCTGTTGCCATTCTCCAGAACTTTTATCCCCCGAAAAGGATCAAAGTTAATTGAGCTACCTGACAACTAACTGCAGCTGTGAATTTAAATGTGTTCTCTGGTGGTTGTTTTTTTTTTTTTTTTTCTTATAATGGAGGAATTGGTATTTTTTTAAAGATTCTGACTTCCTTAATTGGCACTAAATTTGTCACGCTGGCGGTTTCAACCTCAGAAAAAATGTTTGGATGAAGGAAATGTAGTGAAAAGAGTCAGTAGGCATAGTGAAAGCAATTAAAGAAAAGTTTTATCCAAAAAGAAAATATTCTTTTTGACTGCCAGACTTACTAAGCTTTATGAGCTTTCACCTAGATTTTCAAATTTTATTATTATTATTATTATAAACAATTCCAGCATTCTGTATTGAAACTCAAAGTTTCTTGCCATAGGCCAGTTCTGGTTATAAAACATACTTATTTTTATGTGCTCCCAAATGCCTTGCGCCATGGCTTTTCTAATGCAGTATAGTGGGAGAGTAGCCTAGGGATTTACTCATCATGTTTAATGTCAAGAGAAGTATTTCCTTTAGGTCTCCTGTCACTGTCAGCAACAAAGCAGCAAGTAAGAAGCTCTGTAGCTCCTCTCCTCTCTGCGACATCTGCAGCAGACAAAATTCTAAACCGCTCAATTCCCAGTCATGAATGAACTATAAAAACAATGTGTCAGAAATGAAAATTGTTCCATCATAACTTTTCACAGTTCTTTTTGACAAAAGCCAAACAAGACTCATGAATACACATTTTCTATAACCTTATACATTATGTATCAGGCTATAGTAGGAGTGTTGGGAATTACTTGTCCCTAGTAAGGGCCTTTGAAAATGCATAGTTGGTAAACAATCCAAACCCTAGGAATAGTATGTACTTTTTTACATATTATATTATTAGCTGCTTTGTGAGTAAGGGCAGACACATCACTTCAGCGCTATACCTTCTGATAAATCTTCCAATATAACAATATGTGGTAGAGTACTTTATATCTTCCTATTATGAACTGTAATTTCATGCTCCCCAAAACTATTCTGAGAAGTATGAACAAATTCCCATGAGAGATTGTACCACCAAATGTTGCTAGAAATGTGATAAGAACTGGTGTTAAGTTGTGTTAAATATGGTTAGTTGTTCATCATATCACATGGTGTTTTTCAAATGGCAGGCATCTGGACCTGGATTAATAGTATTTTACTGTCTTACTGTAACACGTTGGGACATAAGTTTTCAGTCTCTGAGTATAAGCTTTTTAAATCTGTGTATTGATCAGCACTGTAACGGTGTTAGGAATTTCTCAGAAAGAATTGCTATTAATCTTTTGCGCATAGATTGGGTTCTATCTGTATGTAAAGACTAACACAGATACCAACAGGATGATTGATTTCCAAGGAGCAGGAAATAGGCAAGTACAGAATGTGGCTCCTAGACATTGCAGTGCTTCCTGTTGAGAGGGTATAAAATTCCAGGGTAAAGATCTATTAGAGGAAGTTGCAGGAAATTCCTCATAGTTGTCAGTCAATGAAGATTTATGGTGTTTGCCTCTGTAATAATTTACTGATTGGTACCGTTTGACTAATGCAGACATAAACCAGCTGAGTTCTCAGTTTAATTGAAATGATAAGGCAGTTTGTAACTGCTTTTAGGTGTCACTGGTAATTTACTCATGTGATTATGATTTAACTTTTCCCCTGCTGCTCCTACCCTAGTGGGAACTAAGAACATTACAGAAGTGAAAGTATAAATTAGCTGCAGAAAAACAACATATGTTTATATCTGTTCTGTAGTGAGACAAGTATTTTCAGTGAAACCCCATCCAACTTGTTGATCTCTGTTTGGCTAAGGAAAATATTTAAGCTGCTTAAATCAGGAGCTACTTTTGCCTATGCAGCTGTTTGATGTGAACTGTAATGTGGCTGTAAAGTGTCTTGGAGTCCCAAGACACTTCCCTAACTACTGATAATGGCTCATGAAATACAAGTACAATACTTCAAATACAAAAAAGCATTACTCAAATTAGTATGGATAGAGCTTCTTGGTCTAAGGAGTACTGCCGAAAGTAGAGAAGTGATAAACAGTTTGGCCCCAAGTAACTGCAGCAATTATCCCTACCAGTGAACTCAGCTCTCACAGCAAATGCTGCCAGCTTTAAATATGAGGAAAGAGCTGTATTTTTTCCTTCAAATTCATATGGCTTTAAAGCAGAAATGTAACCTGTGCACCAAAGAAAAGCAAAGCCAAGATGAATGTCTGCCTTTGTTACTTCTGAGACAGTACTGCAGCTTTCCAAAAGACTTGCTCTGCTGACTGTTCAATGCCAAAGCCATCAAAAGCCTCAGGAAAAACTCAAAGAATGACTATTTAACTTGTTGTAGCAGCAGATATTTCAGAGATGAGGAAGGGTGGTAGGGGAGGCTACAGAGATTTAACTAAAGGGTGTGAAAAGGGTAGAAGTGATGTCTTTTCCAGCAACTCTCAGATGTGGCAGGAGCATAACCAACTCTTTTATTTATCCTTGGCAAAGGTATTTGGCCTGCCGCTGCAGATTTTTTATTCTGGCAGAGCATGCATGTGTCAGATATAGAAAGTTCATTCTTTTATACACTGAGGACAAGGAAACAAGAAGTGCAGCAAGTTCATATTTTCTAGGCAAACTACAATAAGCAACAAATAGGGCATCTGAGTACAGTCATATTCATTCACTTGCCCACAGGTACAGGTAGTACTAATAAAAATGATTGTAGAAGACAAGATGATCTGAGCTTCTGTCAGGCAAAGCCTTTGGTTGATTTATGGGGAGTGAGTAGCAATGTCACAGCAGGGCATAATTTTGTACTGAAACAATGCAAAAATTGGACAGTTTTCAAGGCCTTGCAGTGACCCAAGTCATGAAAGCAGGTAGGGAAGCTTACAAGTATAAGGGAGATCACATATCTGTGCATGTGCCAACCTGAGATTAAAAGTGTGTGATTTTTAATCTTTTTAAGTCTGTTAGTGCCCAGTGCTATCACATACATTTTCTAAAATTAGAGATCAACCTTTGTTTTGATTTTAAATGGCAGGCATTTAACTTATATGTATATGTGGCTTGAATCAAAACACTTTGAAGGGGTTTTGATTAAGATGACTAGTTTATGAGAACATGCCTCTTGACGAATGATAAATCACTGAGTACTAAAATATGCCTCACAAAAAAGCTTACTGCTACATGGTGTGGTGTAATTTCTTTCCTTCATTCTTTAAAACCGTGGTTTTAGGCTCCAGAAAAATGGGTAACTTTAGTTATCAGTAACAGTAGTGATAACTCCAGCCAATCCCATTAACTCACTGAGTACTTATATTGGGATATAGTAGCTTATATCAGGACCAGAAGTTAATCTTTATGTGAAATTGCTGTTTTACACTACTAATACTAGCGTGATTACTTTATATGTGAAGCAGAAAGAAAGGCTGCATCATCTCAAATTCATTTCTATGATTCTGTGTAGTTTTCCTGTTATTACAGATAATGAGTTAAAAATACAGTTTTGAAAGTTACTCAAAATTACTTAAACAAGTATTTTGCTTCTTAAAACTCTTCATCATGCTATTTACAAGGACACTGAATGGAATTTCAGTCCTTAAATTTACCTGTTTCTGAGAAAGAAGCACTGTATTTTATGCAAACTTAGCTTCTGTATTTAGCAAGTGGTGGTGTACTGGAGATCTCAGAAAATTACTTCTTGCAGCTTTATTTCAATAAGCTTTCAAAATGCAGAGAAAGTTGTCACATTTATGGCTTCATTCTGTAGGAAATTGCTAGTTTCATTAACAGGCTACTGAAGTCAACCGTTTTATTTAAAGCTGTAAGACTGACTTTATGATGGCAACAAGAACTTAATCACTTTTCAGTTAAGCTTGAATGGCAAAAAAGATGTTGAACGTATGTATGCACTGTCCAGCACATAAGCTGCTCTATTGGGGGGTTTTTTCTGACATTTTCAAATACTTTCAGCTTGATTGCAGTAAAGCAAATCAAAATCAAGTAATTCTTGTTATGAACTAGTCTTTCCTGTAATGTGTATTTGCATGTGTTGAAGAAATTCCTAATCACATGACGGAAACAGATATGCAAACACGCAAGTTGTTCTTACTGCAGTCAGGGATAAGTTTTTTTGAGGTCCTGAAATCTTCTTGTCTGAATTTATAGCAATTCACAGAATCATAGAATCATAGAATGCTTTGGGTTGGAAGGGACCTTTAGAGGTCATCTAGCCCAACCCCCCTGCAGTGAGCAGGGACAGCTTTAACCAGGTCAGGTTGCTCAGAGCCCCATCCAACCTGACCTGGAATGTTGCCAGGGATGGGGCCTCCACCGCATCTCTGGGCAACCTGTTCCAGTGCTTCACCACCCTCATTGTAAAAAATTTCTTCCTTATAGCCAGTCTACATCTATTCTTCTTTAGTTTAAATCTATTACTCCTTGTCCTGTCACAACAGGCCTTGCTAAAAAGATTCTCCCCATCCTTCCTATAGGCCCCCTTTAAGTACTGGAAGGCTGCAATAAGGTCTCCCTGCAGCCTTCTCTTCTCCAGGCTGAACAACCCCAACTCTCGCAGCTTGTCCTCATAGGAGAGGTGCTTCAGCCCTCCGATCATTTTTGTGGCCCTCCTCTGGACCCACTCCAGCAGGTCCATGTCCTTCTTGTGCTGAGGGCCCCAGAGCTGGACGCAGTGCTCCAGGTGAGGTCTCACCAGAGCAGAGCAGAGGGGCAGAATCACCTCCCTTGACCTGCTGGCCACGCTTCTTTTGATGCAGCCCAGGATACGGTTGGCTTTCTGGACTGCAGGCACACATTGTTGGCTCATGCCCAGAGTTTCATCCACCAATACAATACCCCCAAGTCCTTCTCGGCAGGGCTGCTCTCAATCTCTTCATCCCCCAGCCTGTACTGATATCGGGGGCTGCCCCATCCCAGGTGCAGGACCTTGCACTTGGCCTTGAACCTCATGAGGTTAACAGAGACCCACCTCTCGAGCTTGTCCAGGTCCCTTTGGATGACATCTCATCCTTCTGGTGTGTCAACTGCACCACTCAGCTTGGTGTCATCTGCAAACTTGCTGAGGGTGCACTCGATCTCACTGTCTGTGTCATTGATGAAGATATTAAACAGCACCGGTCCCAGTACAGACCCCTGAGGGACTCCACTTGTCACCGGTCTCCATGTGGACATCGAGCCATTGACCACGACCCTCTGGATGCGACCATCCAGCCAATTCCTTATCCACCAAACAGTCCACCCATCAAACCCATATCTCCCCAATTTAGAGGGAAGTATGTTGTGGGGGACCATGTCGAAGGCTTTACAGAAGTCCAAATAGATGACAGCCATTGCTTTTCCCTTGTCCACTGATGCAATCACTCCTTCATAGAATTACAATTACTGTAGTCAGTATTTTTACTGTTTTCTTAATTACTCTTGGTCTATACCTCCTTTGCTGGTTTTCTGAAGATTGTTATGTATTGTCAACAAAGTTCAGACTCTTGAGATGAACCTAAACTGGCAGGAGAACTAGCATTTGGAGTCAAGGTTATCTGTAATGTCCTCAAGGTCGGGAGCAGGAATGAGGGAGAGGGGCTGGAGAAAGCGAGTCCAAGTGAGACCACTGACTTGGGCATTCTTGGGAGGAAAAGCCTCATATTGAGAGAAGTGCTGGCTGTCCGCTCCAAAAGTCCATGTGGTCTTAGAGCTGGGAGTGAGGTGGTATAGATGCCAAGAGGAGTGGAGACTTTGTGAGAGAATTGGCAGTCTGGTAAAGAATACGTTCCTTTCTCTATTTGTGACCAAAAATACCATCTGCTAAGAACAGATCTGCCTTTGCATGGGGGTCCCTGGAAGTACACATAAATGAGATACAGGTAGAGCCTATTCAGCTGTTATAAGGTTAGGAAAAATTCACCTCCAAAAAAGGGAAAAAAAATTGTTTGGGGAGTTGCATCTTGATATAATCTAAACAGCTGCTCCATCACTATTTATGTCTGAAATGGTTTTATTTTAGCATAAGTGTAATATTCTCCCTATAGAAATAACCAAACAATTGCACATTGTGACTAATTATTTTTGGTCTCTTGTTTTTGCAGTAAACTAAGTTGTCATGTCTTGGTAATTTGGTAACATACAGGATGGGGATGTGCTTTTAGTCTTCTTCCTGCTAAATGTTATTTGGAAACTAAGTTGAGTTGGTAGCAGAGTGGTGTTGAATGAATGGATATGGATTATTAAAAAATTTTCTTCCCATAAAGGGACTAAAGCACACTGGGCTGCCTGGATAGGCTCCATTCCCCATGCACCTACACACTACTAAGTAGAGGTGTTATCTTCAACACTCTTTTTCATCTGCTCTCAATTCAGGTTAAAATGTTGGTGTGTTTGAAGGGATTGACATGCTGATGTGACAGCTGTCACATGTGCAAGACATGCTATTTGCACTGAAATACAGATTTCACGTTGCTCATTATGTGCTAGGTGAGGCTCCCATATTTCTGCCTAGGATTACCAGAAAACCTATGTGTATCACATAAGACTGACATATTTTGGAGTTACACCTCATCTGTATAATGTAGTACTTTCTGGATATCTCATTCTTACTTCTCTGAAGAGTTTCTGTGGGGCTGATTTTTCATGGGGAAATCCCAGGCTAATGGCTAAAGTCCTGACGTTCTGGTAGGACAAAAATGCTAGCTAGGTAAGATCTGTCTTAGATGTGTGTTAGCCTACTATTGAAGCTACCAGTAGACAACACTTTATTATGCAGTAGCTACATTGCTGGGTGTAACTAATGAAAAAAAAAAAAAAAAAAAAGATATGGAATTGTCTGATCATTAGAAGGATTTATCAGTAGTGCATATGATGAAATAATAACGTAAGAGATAAGATTGCTCACCAAATGCTGCACACATAGAATTCAGACAGTTATAATTTATCTGTGTTACTATTAGCTGATCTAGATGATAGATCATAGAGTAGGTAACAGTGAAGTGTTGCAATACAAATCTGCCACATTAATTGTAGCCCTTATCTAGACACCTTAGCATTCGGAACACACATTTAGTAACTGCTGAAGCAACTGTGTCTGAGGAGCAAATCTGTGTCTACAGATCATGTAGAATAGCTAATGATCAGCCTAATTAACCCCCCAAAACTTTGTGCATGACTAATACACAGGCAAGCTTTTGAAACTAGGTAGGAACCTATTAAAAGCAGTTTGGATATAGAGAAACTTTAATCAATTTACTCATCAGAAGATATTAACAAAGACGTTAAGGTGAGTTGCTTTGAATACTTGCAGTGGTGTGTTTGCCAATTGCAAGACTAATTTTGCGGAAGTTAGGTTGCGGGGAACATGACTGTCATAAAAGAATAAAAATTGCCAAAATGAGCTCCGTGCGACTTAACTTGAATTGGATACCAAAACAAGGTGCCATAATTGACATCAACTTCTTTACTACTCTGCAAGTAAGTAAATTTGTCAGGAGGGTACAGGTTTTTTTCTTAGCAAATGTAAAATTTATTATATGGTAGCAGGCACACTCCTGCTGTTGACTTCTTTAAAATTTTACTTAGGAGTTCAGCACCTTTGATTACTTGATTTTCTTTGAAGAGACAATTGCCTGTGCATCCATGTCTGTGTTTAAGGTCTTTTCTAAAAGTGGATCAATTTTTTTGTGTATTTTACCACTTGGAACAAATAATTACTTGGTGTATACTTGCATATATCTAAAATAATTCATCTCAGTACTGCAGAATAATAATTTCTGAGCACTCCTGAGGGGATTATAGAAAATTTCTCAAACATATATGAAGTATGATAGAATTGCTGTTAGCTCTTGTTCCAACCATTGTAAATGCTGCTGCTTCACTGTTCTGTTCCAATATTTCTGATATCTTATCCAGACTGTCTGCTCTCAAAGTCAATGTGGATATTTTTCAGTGGACTGAAGTGATGTTCTGTAACTTCAGAGTGATTAAATTGATAGTGATTTCTTGGAGAACAAGAGTACTTGTGCATTCTGGTCATGATAATGTGGAACATAAATTACAAAATATACCCACCACATTGTCACATTTTATATTAATAATATTACTAATTAGAATTGTGATGACTTTTTCTTGCAAAATATCATAAAAAGAACAGAAAATGTGGCTGATTAATAAACAGTTTAATGAGGATAGAAAATGGTACAAAATTAATCCATTCTCAGTATACTCTTAATATTGTAATCTTTGCAAGAACTTTTAAACTGCTCTTCTTAATATGCCAGACCTATGCTGTAACAGTCCAGCACACTTGGCAGTACAGTCACAGCCCTGCAGTAGCCTTATTTCTGTTTTTCTCATAGGAAAAAGTAAAAGTTGTGTATGAAAAATTTACTGAAAACAAACTGGATAAACAGTATGTAATTTTTTATCATTTTACATGTTTTTAAAGATCTGTGGGTTGATGATTTTTACACTGTACTTTAAAAAATATTTTGAAGAGACTGTGTGTGTGTATATATATACACACACTTCCAGTATATAATTATATATCAATATAATCATTCCTTTGTCCTATGCTTTACTGCCTATCAAATTGGTACTAAAATCTTGGCTCCAATTAAATTCTTGATGAAATGAGGAATTTATCTTGAGTTTCTCTCTCGTGCCTTCATTTTGGGAGGGATTGGCATCGTCTCACTCCCAGAAGAGTCCCCAGGAAAAGTGGTGGTGTAGAAGGGGAACAATAAGCTGCTGCTGGTACCTCAGGTGGAGCCAGTCCGACAGTGTTTGGGATGACAGCTCCAGCTGCTGCCCTTCCTTTTAACTTCCTCTCTTGGTAAGGAGAAGGACTGCTGAACTTTTTCTGCCTGCCTTTTATGGGACCCAGGGTCATGCAGGGTGCACAATAATTGTGCACAATATTTAGGACGAGAGGAAATGGGCTTAAGCTGCGCCAGGGGAGGTTTAGGTTGGAAATTAGGAAAAATTTATTTACGGAAAGGGTGGTCAGGCATTGGAACAGGCTGCCCAGAGAAGTGGTGGAGTCCCCATCCCTGGAAGTGTTCAAAAAACGGGTAGATGTAGCACTGGACATGGTTTAGTCCAGTCTACCCTTGATTGGCTTAGAGTAGACTTGGTAGCGTAGGTTAATGGTTGGACTGGATGATCTTAAAGGTCTTTTCCAACCTAAACAATTCTATGATTCTATGATTGACTGCTTTACAGTGTATGTTTAAGAGTAGTTACATAATACCAAAAATGGAGAAGACTCTACTGCTTTAGATACAGATCCAGAACAGGAGGAGAGTATACGTTATATTTTGCTAACTTAAAATTTATTTGCTTTTAAAGGGCAGCGTTAAGGACATACAGTCTGCCTCTGGACTCTGGGCTGTTTTATTTGTTTTTACCAGAATTTTTTTCTTTTTTTTTCTCTCCTTTATCAGACAATAATCTGTTGTGTCATCAGATGCTGCTTTTTTTTTTTTTTACCTGCTTAATTTAGTGACAGGTTGTCAGTTAAACTGCTATTTGGTTATCAGCAATAAAATCATGCATAAGATGTCCTTGGTACGTTCATCTAATTTCACTAATGAAAACATCTGTCATTAGGATCCTCTTAAACAGTTACAGTATTGTCTGATTGTTCACAAGTGGTTCTAACTCTTTACATTTTCCATCTTCATCCATTTAGTAACATTATTTAAGGCTGCAAAACATACTAGTCTCTTTAGTATAAATACACGCTAATGCCTGGTTGCTGGTCACATTTTCACCTATGTGAAAACTTCAGTGAAAAGGTATGCTGGTAGAGACAATTAGCTCAATTTTAGCTAGAGATGTTTAATTTCTGTCTGTGTAATGAAAGCAGAATTGTGCCCACTGGCACAAGAAAACTCCCTGTTTTATTTCAATATGATATTTGCCTCTAGATAAATTTTGCTATAAAAAGGTTTCCCCATTTTCTGTTCCTCTAACTGCATTGACATATTTTTACCTGCTTGACCGTATAGGAGATATTTCATTAAACAAACTGTATCTGGGAAAATGTCAGATACAATCATCTGGAATATATCCGAACACACCTCAGCAGAGTTATCTCCAAGACTTCCCTTGGCTCAGTTCACGTGATGTCAGTATTCCCTAGCAATGCTGTTGGCAGACAGGACTTACTAAATTAGCCATGTTATGACATTAATATTCTTTGATTGCATTGTATTGGCTCAAGGAGTATAATCTATGAAACATCAGTAGCTAGGTACAAAGGTAGGTTTTAATTTTAATGTAACATGGTAGTTGATAACATACTACTTGTGAACACCAAAATTAAATGTTCGTTATACAGTATATGGCTGTATTTGAAATGGACTCTTACTAGTTTATTAAAAACTCTCCTATGTGATCCCAAGAGAGGTCTTCTGGTGCTGGTAAAATGCTGGGGTCAAAAACCCAGTTCTGTAGTGAAGGCAAATGGAAAAACCTTTAAAGAATTCTTAGACTTGTGTTTCGGAAAGACTGCTAGTCACAATTATTACAGCCAGTACATATTAATTGTTTATTTATTTTAAATTAACCAGTCTTGCAGAAGAAAAGTCACAGTAATCTTTCCTAAGAATTATGTTTGCTTCCTTCATAAATGCCACTGGATTTTCTGCTAACTCTTAGTAGGCTGTTCTTAAAGCTGATATGGAGTTAACAATGGGAAGTGCTGGCTGCTTCTTTGTAACATGTGTTATCTTTTAAACTTTTGAAGCTACTCTAATCTAAAGGTGGTGGTAGTGGTGTGGTGTTCTGCTTTTGTTTTGTCATAAGTTACTTAAAAGAGCTACAGAACCTGTAGCAGTAGTCCTGACAACGATAGGAACTGAAAATGGGTGGTCAGTGGAAAAATAAAGGGGGGGAGGAACCCCAGCCCAACCCAAACCAAAAAAAGAAGTAGCAGTGCGTTAGTCCACTGTGAAAAATCATGTTTTTTCCTAATAAATCTAAGAACAATATGAAGAAATACTTCTTTTTATATTTCTATGTACTTTAAACTTTTCCACGTGCTTTAAGCTGCCTTTTAAACTGGCTCTTTGTTCCTAGTGAACAGCCTTAAACTATCTTTATTAATGACTCTATCATTCCAGTTTTTAAGTTAGCTGTAACAACTACCATTTTAACTCCTTTTGTTAAAACCTTCTTAAAGTCTTTACTAAAATCCTAGTAGTTGTTTCCTGCCTAACAAGGGCTGGTTTCAAAGAGTTACAGAAAGACCTTATGAGTTCTTCAGTGACTCTGCTTTGAAATAGCACACAAAATTAAATGCAGATAAATACAATGTGATTAACGAGTAAAACCTTCATATATGAAGGGATGAGTGAATAACATTGACAAATACCACTCAGTTACGAGGTAGTTCTAGGAAAACTCAGGCCAAAAAATTAAAGTTCTAGAAAAGCGTTAACTCAGTTTACAGTAATCGATAAAAAGGAGATCAGATATTAGATGTTAAGAAAGCAATAGAGAACAAAACAGAGGCGCCTTGTGGTACAGCTGGATAAATCTGTGATACATCTGCATCTTTAATACTGTGTATGGTTCTGCCACATCAAAAATGATATCACAGACTTGGAAAAGGGTCAGGAAAAGGCAACAACAATGATCAAAAGCATGAGACGGCTTATGGATTGTGAACAATTAAGTTGGCTAGGGCTCTCCAGCCTAGAGAAGAGATGACTAGGAGCTGGAGAGGCAAGTAAGAATGTGTCCCATGGATTGCACAGTACAGGGATTGATTGCTGAGTGCTTTTTATGAGCAGGAAATAGGAACGAAATGAGTAAGAAAAACATCAGAGCAAAAAGCAACTTGTTCACACCATGTGTAATTAAGCTGTGCAGAGCTTCTAACCACAGGATGTTCTGGATGCTGAAAACTTACCTTGGTACAAGACAAGCTCGTGGTAGATAAATCCATTGTGACTTACTAATGCAGAAAAACCACCTTTTTTCAGCGAGTCCCTGAAATACAAATTGTTGGATACTGGGAAGGTATCATAGGGTGCTTGTCGTGCACCTGTACACATATCTAGACATTTGTTCTTGCTGATGCTACAGACAGGTTAATGGACCAGATGAACCTTTGGTTTGAGCCTGTGTGTCTGTTCTTATGTCCTGTACACTTCAAAATTCAGCTCTTACACTAGCGAGTAACTTAGGAATTTGAGGTATTAAAACCATTTCTACCGAGAATTTATATACCAAAAGCATTTATACACTTGTTTTTTTCCTGTGTATATCTATCACTGTTGTTTCTGTAGATCTAGGCAGCATATTGATGCTGCTTTTCTTTGTGGTATACAAGTGAAGAGACTCTATTTTCCCTCCTTTTAATACTGCTGAAGGAGCAAGGTGTCATCAGAACGGGGCTTCTGACCATCCAGAATATATTTCAAAAACTGGAGTCAGGAAACCTCTTTATAGCACCATAAAAAATAGTCAGCACAAGTATGACTTGAGTTTCCTTTTTTACTATAATATGTGTTGTTTGTTTTGACTCCAGTACTCAGATGGGAGCTAGCATCCAAACAACTGATATACCTGTGTATCTCAAAATTAGTCATGTTCTGGTTATATACCTGAGACCCAGAAGGAAACAGTATCAAAAATTTTTAATGAAATGTGCTTTCAAAACATAATGGAATGTTTGAGGTTTTAGGCAACACAATGGAAAGTATTTCTAAATGAAACGTATGACTCCATATCCACTTTCAGATGAACAGCAAGTTAGTATTTATAATAATGGTGAAAGATTCAATGCTGGGAGAATTTTGCTTCCTGGCATCTCTGACTGACGTTAGCCCGTGTTAGTGCAGGCAGTGCTAGAGGCAGAAGTAGGCTGATGAAAGTGCTCCCTTGGGATGCAGATCCCTGCTCAGAGACGGGAGTTGAGCCATCTATCATTGGACCCCTAGAGTTGCTCACTAAATTTTTTTTGACTACTGAGATTTGGAGTAACCATCTTTTTTGGCATTAAGTTACAAACTGGGAAATTCTTCTCTTAAGAAGTTTTCATTGCAACCAGTATGTTTCTATGGAAAGTTTTTGTTTTGACAAATTAATGTTTTCCTACTATTTCCACATAGCCCTTTCTAATGCTGAAAGTATCTGGTATTTAAAAAAAAAAAAAAAAAAAAGGGGGGGGGGGGTGAATCAAAAAAAGCATTGTAGTCTTTCTATCCAAATTTTGTTCTAGGACAAAAAAATAATAAGTATTTGGAAGAAAAGTAAACCAAACGTTAATATCACTGACACACTTTGCTGTTCCATTTGGAAACCTTTAAGACCTGGACTTTGTAAGCTATTTAGAAACCAACACAAACATCTCTGAAATACTTGGCTCTGGGAAATAAAACTGCAAAACCAGATTTTTTTGTGTGTGTGTCTGTAGAAGTGAATGTCTGCACTGTGCACCTCTGCTGCCAGGGCTTGGTTTTATGTTATCTCACCCATCAGCAACTATCACTTTATATAGTAAAAAATAACTGAGTATGTTTTACCTTTCTGCTCTAGGAAAAATGCATAAATATTTTTCATAGCATTCTTGGCTAAATCAAGATCATGAGGCATATACGTCGTATACCATATGGGTCATCACCTCACACAGACTCAGCATCATTCCAGGGAAAATATTTATTTCTTTGTCATTTGAAATTGCCAATCTGTTGAATACCAAACCTTTCCAAACACAGAACTATAGGCTTTTTTTGGTGGTGGTTTTGTTTGGTTTTTTTTTTTTTTAATTTTGGCTACATGTTTAACCTCCTGTCCACTCTACCCTCTCCCTCCTCCGTATACTACAGGTTTGAGCACTGTTTTTTAGACCTGAATTTGCCTTAGTGACTACTGAATGCAAAGGGATAACGCCATCAGCTGTCTGGCCTCAAACATAGATGACGACTGCAAAATTATCTGTGAAGAATTTGTTTTCATAAAACCTTCATATGCAGACCACGCTGTGGTCCTTGGCAAAAATTTGGCAGCTGATGAGCAGGTATTGTGGAAATTCTTGAGAAAATTTATGGTTCATATGAGGCTTTTCCAGCGTTTTTCATTCCTTTCCTTTTTCCACTTCTCTGAAACTTTCAAACATCTAATTGGGAAGTCAAAAAAGCCCATTTGAGCTTTGTAACAAAATGCACATTTACGTAGTAACTATTCTGTTAAAAAAACTCTGCTGAAATAAGTTTTTATAAATTATTTGGAGAACAATATGAATAATAAAACTGGTTTGATATTTGTGAATAGTTAGTTTGAGGGAAAAGGACAAAATTCACTGAATGAAGTTTGCCCACTCCTAGTTCCATAATGAATTTTGGTTTTCATTTTTTTATTTGCAGAATGTACCTCATACTCTTTCAAGTTTCACTAGTGGCAAAATAATAACTAAAAAAACCAGCTTCCATATGGTATTTTTATGTTTTGCAGATTCTTAAAAGTCACCCAATAGTTCAGGCACTCTTGATTTTCAGAAAAACCTTTAAAATTCTTTCAGCAGCCTGATTTTCAGTGCATGGATGATGAATATTTTGTGAAAATCAGGCTTTTTAATGAGTCACAAATCCAGTTCCCCAAATCACAATCAATTTTTAGGAGATTTTGGCCTTTTCTAGGGATCATAAATTTTGCTTTTGTTATCCCAGTGTATATTTTGCAGAATATTGTCAGAAATGTATGTTTCGAGACCTTTAAAAGAAAAATTAATTATTATCTTTTAAATTTTCTTTTTGCACTTACACTTGTTATAGTACGTCTTGGAGCAGTTTTAAAATGCCAGACTCACAGATCCTTTGTTAGTGCATGTTTTAAAGGGGTCTAAGTATAGTTTTACGCAGTACAATTGTTCTTGTGCAGAAATTAGGACATATATAGGAAATTGTTTGGTCATGTAAAATGTCTTTAGCAGTCATCTCTCTCTCTTTGCTTTTCAAAGTCTTCTCTTCACCAGTCCAGGCCTATATTAAGGATGCAGGTAGTCTCACTCCTTGCTTCAAAATTTTAAAGGAAGGATCCTAAATAACACAAGAACAGTACAATTCTTGTCATCTCTATCATTTCTTGGCTGCTAACGTAAATTTGCATCCCTACACTGAAGCTATTTGAGATTTGCATAAGTGAACATTTTCATGGAACTTAGAATAGCTGGGGCTTTGGCTATTGTCCAAATTGTCATTTTAATACAAATGTATTGCTCTCTGAAGAACAGTATTTTGAAAATTGGCTTCTAAAACTTGATCCCTAAAACAACCAGTTTGATTTTCAGTCACTCACTGAAGTCAATGGGCCTACTAATCAAGTTTGAAGTTAAATACGCTTTCAAGTTCTTAAATACCTAAAAGAGAACTTCAAATTCTATCTCCTTTGATTATTGCCAGTGTGAAAATAATGGCCATATGTTTTAGGTAGTGACTGACTACTGAAGGGAAAATTAACAAAAGTGATATCATATTCATGCTATAGTACTCATAAAATGAGATTAAGATTCTCAGAACATGACAGTACATTGTAATAATGGGAGCTCAGCACGTTGCAAGGGATGGGTAAAACCACGGTCAAGCAGAGAAAGAATTAAAGTGGTGGGCCAAACTCTGTCAAATCCTGTGTACTCTTACGTTCGAATCATTTATATTACTTTTCCTTCTTCAAGGTTTTTCTAAGGACTTTCATAAGGAAAACACAATCTAGCATTAGTGATTCAATTTAGTCCTAGTTGTTTAGGAAGTACTAAAAAAGAAAACAAAGGACCTTTAAATCATCTGGTTTTGTTGCTGTTATTACCTAGCCAAACAGGCAGTGCAGCACTAGGGTGAAGTCAGCACAGGATTGTAAAAGCGTGGGAAAGTGTTCACAGTGCAACAGAAAAACAGTATGTGACCAACTACAAATACGCAGCTGAAAATATCAATTCTGTAACTTCAGAATTTTGTACTATAGTGTATTTCAAATTACTTATTGAGGTTCAGTAGAGTTTGCTGTATGTGAGCAAAGTATGATTTATTGCCACAGAATATTTTGTTATAATAATTCTTCAAAGTCTATAACACTGTAATTAGATGTCTTCAATTTTTCAAAATGTTCTATCTGTCCATGACAGAATTCTCCGTTTATTGTTGTCAGACAAAAACCACACACATCCATAATGTTATTGCATGCCCTCTGGCATTGTTCATATTTAAAATTCAAAGGCAATTGTGTTACATCGCAAGATGGCTGAGTGGCGCATAGCGGGTAGCATTGCCAGCTAGGTAAATTTCCTCCCAGTAATTTTAATATACCAACAAATTAAAAGGAGCTCAATATGAACTACAGAATACCCTGAAACATAGAAAAGAGATGCAGTGTAAAATTGGACAAGAAACATCTTTTGTGTATCTGACCTAACAGCTCTTTCTGGGCTGGGAAGGGTGCTTTCCTTGCGTAGGCTCAGGGAAATCCTTTGGACAGATTTTGTGACATTACCATGAATAAGGAAAAAATGTAAAATGAATGACATTACCAATCCCAATATTTATCTGAAATACTTTTAAACCTTCACTTTAAAATCACAGATGAATTTAGAATAATTTAGTCCCACTGAATTCAATGGGTTTTCAAATTCAAATGTATAATTCTCAGGTATGGTCTGGCAGTGTCAGGGCCAGGGGCAGTAATGGCTCCCAGCTGCTTCCTGGTAAGCTCGTTAGCCCTCACTGACCTCAGGAATGCAGCTGAAATGATTTTTTTCTGTATGTACAAGTTAGCCATGTTAAACTGTGACATGTCACCACAGGGCGAGGAAAAAAAACCCAACCAAAAAACCAAACCTCTTCCATGTTGAAGCAGAATCATACTCCCAACTCTATTAAACTCCTAAGTTTTTGGGAGCAGAGTGGGCTTTTTGTTTCTGTTTATATGCATATGTCTGCCGCCCTTTTAAAGTGTTGTTTTTACAATGTGTGGAGTGAATGCCCTAGTGCCCTTGTCTGTCTTTAAAATAACAAAAACCAGGTGTCCTGAGTTATGAGAGGAAACTTGAAGGATACTATTGCAAATGATATACAGCGATAAATTAGAAACAACTTGGTCCAGACAAAAGACAAATAAAAAAAATAGAGCACTGAGCGGATTTGATACCAAATTATAGCAGAGGCAACTGATAAAGTATTTTCTTAGGGTGAATTTCACAACAAAGCAATTAATAAAAAGAATTAAAATATGCAGTCTGCATATGACTCCAGATTGAATGCTCTAGACTTTATATCCTTTCTCATTCATATGTGAGAAAAGACACTACTGATTAATTGTTTCAGCAGGCAGTGAGATTTGTGTAAGCAGACTTAAAAAGCCATTTCCTTAGTTTTCATCAGTTTATCTTCTACAGAAATGTAAACATGTATCAGTATCTTAAGCCTATAAAAGAGATTCCTCTGATCATGGATGTCAAATTTCATAAAAATTATTTTCAAAGTAGAGAAATCCTCCCTAAATGCTAATGAGGGACCATTTAAAATGCACATTTAGTAAAATTATGTGCCTCTATGACCTACTTGCAATGTAAACATAAGAGATTTTCCTGCGGAAGTGCTACCTTTGTCAATGGGACATCTTGCCAAACTGCAGGGATTCTCTTTGTGCCAGGTCCCTGGGGAAACACTTGAAGCCTGGAGCCAAAATGGCTGTTAGGTCTCTGATAATGCCTGTTGCTCTATTTTTTTAATGCTTTGTGGTTTTACTTTTTTAAAAAACTGTGTTCTGAAGCTATGCCTGTTTGTGTGTATGTTCGAGCCATTGGTTTTGGTTTTGGTTTTTTTTAAAAAAGTACCCCCTCCACACACTGAGGCGTTAAAAGAAGGGTGAGTGCTTTGTTTAAAGCTATGGTTCTCAAAGCAGCTGTTCAGAGGTATTTGAAAATAACCAGGGAAAATTTTTTTTTATGGTTTTTCCTATGTTGGTTAATTTTATCACCAGGATATTCACCTTTTGATGTTTGCAAGAACATAGCTGATGTATATATTTTCCGGTTGGAAGCATCTTCATTCTCCTCCAGCCCCAATTTTTTTTCTATAAAAGGCTGCAAATTCACAAAATTAAGAGGTTCAGAAGGCTATTTCATGTGAAATATTGTAAATATTTTTTACCACAGGGAACTCAGACCCCTCAAATTTTACTGGCCGATGTGTTTTTGTGAAGGGATTAGATGCTAACTACAGTACGCATGTGAAGTTCTCAGGCTAGCAGCAACATAGTGATCCTCAACCAAATCAGCTGCTGTCATTGAAAAAGCAGGCATAATTTACAGATGTTAATATCTTCCATGAGATATTTTGGGAACACTTATAGCCCCATCCTTTCAGTTCCAGTTTCCATGCCTCACCATGGCAGGGCTGCTAACAGCCTCTACTGACTTCTTTTTTTTTTTTAATGTTTGCACCGGAGACATGGCTTTTTCTGGCTGACACGCAGACAGCAGAATACATTGGAAATCCTGCTCTTTTTGTGCCATACTTAATACTGGAAAATAATATAAATTGGAACAAGCTTATTTAAATCCTTCAGACGTGTATCATGTTTCTCAGGAACTGGCCAGAAATAGCTAAATAAATTACACCAGAGTCTTCAAAGGAGAAGTGTTTTCCTACCATTTGAATTCAGTCAGTATCTTACATAGCTAAACAAATAACAGGTGTGAGTTTCAATGAGAAACACACAGTTCAAAAGTTTGCATCTGATTCACACACCAGTGCTCAGGCTGAAATACGAGGCTTGAACTTATTATATCCATGTAAGGAGTTTCCTGGTCTCGGCTTCAGACAGGAGCGCCGGGGAGGAGGCAGCTCTGCAGGCGAGGAATGTGTGAGGATTAGAAGGCATACTTTAATGTAAACCAGATTTCTCATAATCTGGGGGATGGGGCTTTACAAGACCTGCAATATTACCAGTCACCAACCACTTCAGTATCCAGCAGCGCTGCAGTTAAGCTGAGAAATCCTGAGCCTAAGCAGCTCTTGCAGTGTTGCTGCCGAGGAGTGGGCTTGGAGGGAGCCAAGGGAGTCATTCAGCAGAGTCCCTTGCAGTTCAGAGGCAAGCAAGGAGTACATAAAACAATGAAAGGCTTGATTCTTCATCATCCCGCCTTTCCCACCTCCCACTTGTGTCCCAAAAGCCACCAAACGTTCCCAGCACCTAATTTCCCAAAGCTAAAAGGAAAAAAGCCAACGGCAGAACAAAGAAAAGACCCTGGTTCTGCATGGGGATTTCTGCCTGCGCTCTCACCATCAGAGGCTGCTGTCACCAAGCAAGGCTCCCTGGCACAGCGCTGGTAGCAGAAAAACCTGCCTGGGGTCATTTGCCTGAAAAAAACCACGTTTTTAGTGTTTGTTTACATTAACTTCCTGGCAAATGTACTTTGTGGTATGTTAACATCAGTATGTTTTTAGGAGACAGAATTTTTCACCTATCTTAAGGCTTTTTATTACTGCCTACCTGTAGTTTCTGAATACATTCCCTACATGATGGATTGGCAGGGGATTTTTGTGGAGTTTCTGACTCTATTAACCAGCAGTGAACTCTCACAGAAAGTAAATTTGGAATTCATGATGATGACTATCATATCAGGATTTGACTCTGTGAGCTATGTTTCTTCAGATCATATTTGTTATGTTATAAATAAAAAAACTTATGAGGGGAAATAAAAGGTTTATAGGAATAAATATGCTTAGAATATATTAAATTAATAACTGAAAAGGAACAATACAGTTAAACTGTAAGCTGCTCACAAGTTGCCACAAAGTGAAATAGATTATTTATTGTTGTTTTGATGAAAATATATCTAATTAGGCTCTTAATATAATGTATGAGTACCTGAATTATGCAGCTCATTCAAATGAGATCCAATAAAATCGTAATTACACGCTGCATTACCGTGTATTTCATATGCTATATATCTTTACCAGAAAACTATCTAAATATTTGAAAGAGTTAAAAACAAAGCAAAACCACTTTTTTTTTAAAACAGGCAGCTGTAAACCCTCATCTTGCAAACATTTGCTCATGTTCTGTCTCATAAGAAATGCCATTGATTTTAAATCATCGTGGTAAGTGCTGAAAACTGAGTAGATTTGTGCAATCCATTAGCAAACTTGAGCCCTAAAGAGCCAAGTACAGAAGAAGAGAATTTAGTCTTTCCTGATAAATTTTAGATTTCTCGAAAACAACTTCAGATTATTTTCGTTCGTGTAAATACAAAATTTCAATTGTTGTATTTTATTTTATTGTAATAGGAACTTATAAAATATAAAGGTAGGTTTTAGAGTTAAGAAACTACCAAATGACACAGAAAAAAAAATACATCAAAAACATCTGAAGCATGGTAAATTGTACAACACCTTTCACAGACTCATAGAATCATTTAGGTTGGAAAAGAGCTTTAAGATCATCTGGTCCAACCATTAACCTGACACTACCAAGTCCACCACTAAACCAATTAAGGGTAGAGCAGTAATTTCATGTTTCCTGGCTTGGTGGCTGGATTATTTTTTAATGAAAGTAAAAACTAGGAATCATTAAGGTTGGAAAGGATTGCTAAGATCATCTGTCCAACCATCAACCCAGCACCACCATGCCCAATAAACCATGTCCCCAAGTGCCACATCTACCCATTTTTTGAACGCTTCCAGGGATGGTGACTCTACCACCTCTTTGGGCAGCCTGTTCCAATGCTTGACTACTCTTTCCATGAAGAAATTTTTCCTAATATTTTCCCTCAGCCTCTTCTTCTCTAGGCTAAACAATCCCAGTTCCCTCAGCCGCTCCTCATAAGACTTGTTCTTCAGACCCTTCACCAGCTTCGTTGCCCTTCTCTGGGCACGCTCCAGCACCTCAATGTCTTTCTTGTAGTGTGGGGCCCAAAACTGGACACACTATTCCAGGTGTGGCCTCATCAGTGCCGAATACAGGGGGACAATCACCTCCCTGCTCCTGCTGGCCACACTATTCCTCATACAAGCCAGGATGCTGTTGGCCTTCTTGGCCACCTGGGCACACTGCTGGCTCATGCTCAACCAGCACCCCCAGGTCCTTTTCTGCCAGGCAGCTTTCCAGCTACTCTTCCCCAAGCCTGTAGTGTTGCATGGGGTTGTTGTGACCCAAGTGCAGGACCTGGCACTTGGCCTTGTTGAACCTCATACAGTTGGCCTTGGCCCATCGATCCAGCCTGTCCAGATGCCTCTGCAGGGCCATCCTACCCTCAAGCAGATCGACACTCCCACCCAGTTTGGTGTCATCTGCAAACTTACTGAGGGCGCATTCAATCCCCTCATCCAGATAGTTGATAAAGATACTAAACAAGACTGGTCCCAAAACTGATCCCTGGAGAACACCGCTTGTGACCAGTTGCTGACTGGATTTAACTCCATTCACCACAGCTCTCTGGGCTCGGCCACCCAGCCAGTTTTTTATCCAGCAAAGAGTACACCCACCCCAGCCATGAGCCTCCAGCTTCCCTAGGAGAATGCTGTGGGAGACAGTGTCAAAGGATTTGCTGAAGTCCAGGTAGATGATATCCACGGCCTTTCCCTCATCCACTAGGTGAGTCACCAGGTCATAGAAGGAGATCAGGTTGGTCAAGCAGGACCTACCCTTCATGAATCCGTGCTGGCTGGGCCCGATCCCCTGGTTGACCTACACATGCCTGTTGAGCACACTCAAGATGAACCGCTCCATAATCTTCCCCAGCACCAAGGTCAGGCTGACAGGCCTGTAGTTCCCTGGATCCTCTTTCTGTCCCTTCTTGTAGATCATAGAATCATAGAATCATAGAATCATAGAATCATCTAGGTTGGAAAAGACCTTTAAGATCATCCAGTCCAACCATTAACCTACACTACCAAGCCCACTCTAGACTAATCAAGGGTAGACCAGACTAAACCATATCCCGAAGTGCCACATCTACCCGTTTTTTAAACGCCTCCAGGGATGGTGACTCCACCACCTGTCTGGGCAGCCTGTTCCAATGCCTGACCACCCTTTCCATAAAGAAATTTTTCCTAATTTCCAGTCTAAACCTCCCCTGGCGCAGCTTAAGCCCATTTCCTCTTGTCCTATCGCTAGCTACTTGGGAGAAGAGACCAACACCCACCTCACTACAACCTCCTTTCAGGTAGTTGTAGAGAGCGATAAGGTCTCCCCTCAGCCTCCTCTTTTCCAGGCTAAACAACCCCAGTTCCCTCAGCCGCTCCTCATAAGACTTGTTCTCCAGACCCTTCACCAGCTTCGTTGCCCGCCTCTGAACACGCTCCAGCACCTCAATGTCTTTCTTGTAGTGAGGGGCCCAAAACTGGACACAGTATTCCAGGTGCGGCCTCACCAGCGCCGAGTACAGGGGGACAATCACCTCCCTGCTCCTGCTGGCCACAGCATTCCTGATACAAGCCAGGATGCTGTTGGCCTTCTTGGCCACCTGGGCACACTGCTGGCTCATGTTCAGCCGGCTATCTACTAACACCCCCAGGTCCTTTTCGGCCAGGCAGCTTTCCAGCCACTCCTCCCCAAGCCTGTAGCGTTGCATGGGGTTGTTGTGCCTGAAGTGCAGGACCCGGCACTTGGCCTTGTTGAACCTCATACAGTTGGCCTCGGCCCATCGATCCAGCCTGTCCAGGTCCCTCTGCAGGGCCATCCTACCCTCGAGCAGATCGACACTCCCACCCAATTTGGTGTCATCTGCAAACTTACTGAGGGTGCACTCGATCCCCTCATCCAGATCATTGATAAAGATATTGAACAAGACTGGCCCTAAAACAGAGCCCTGGGGAACACCGCTCGTGACCGGCCGCCAACTGGACTTAACACCATTTATCACTACTCTCTGGGCTCGGCCACCCAACCAGTTCTTTACCCAGCGAAGAGTATGCCTGTCTAAGCCGTGATGGGCGTCACACTGGCAAGCCTTTGAAATATCTAAAACGTAATGGATGCCCCAGCTTCTTTCCAGGTTCTCGTTCTCTCACTGCTGAAAAGAGCTCAGTGAATAATCTGATAAGGTTTTCTATTAAATTTCACTTCCTTGCTTTGTTGGCTTAAGAGGATGGGCAACAAGGGAGTAGTCATGCCAAGTCAGGCCAGGGGCAGAGGAATGCCACTGAATGTAAGCATGGGCTCTTGCTTAGCGTGATCAAAAGTGTTACAATGAATTTGTAAGTTATTGACTAACAAAATGTCAGTGTAAAACTGTGGGACAGCATATGAGGTGCTCTTAAGTGTGGAAAGTAGCTGATGAACAGAAAATGTGAGGAACTGGCTAGATTAACAGCTAAAGGATCTGAAATGGTCTTCTCTGCAATAGTGAATATGACAAGCTGAATAGGGTATGGTATATACAATATATTCTTTGTGTATATCTCATAGTTAATGAGATTTAATATATGCACACCAAGGGTGTATTATATCTGTAGGTACAGGAAGAATTGCACAGCATTGCAAACATTCCCTAATGTTACTCATCTTTCTTTCAAATCTGCAAGATCAGGCTATGCAGCATGGATAGCAGATGAAAGAGAGAAACATGCCTTTGTTCTTACTCTCAGTTCATGTGTTCACTCTCAGTTTGTATGTTCATTGTAATATATCACCCTAAGACTTGCAAAGTAAAAAATGAAGTACTTTTTGCATTTTTAAAAAGTTTTCTTTATGAACATGGAGTGATAGAGCTATTTTAAAACGTGGATATACAGCAAGAAGATGTGATATCAAGGCCCAGTTTACTACCCTGGCTTTATTTCAGTATTGCACAAGTTTTAGCCCAGCTCTATAGTTCCTCAGTTATGGTGGGGCAGAGAATCTGTCCTTCTAAATATGCTGAAATTTCAGTATTAATTTTAACTGTTTATTCTGAATCTGACTGTTCTGAAGTTACAGACAAATTGGAGTTCAGGCTTCTGAAAATGAACAGATTCTATCCCATTGATTTCAGTTGCTTTGTTTTTGGCAACTGGACCTCTAACATCAATTTCTTACAAAGAAGGACTAAGCTGAATAAAGGATGTTGACACCTACAGTTTTGGCTGAATTCTTGGCCTTGCTGCTAGAAATCTGTCAAAGTTAGGAGACTGTTTTTGCTTCCCAAATACATGGAGATGGGCAGGTACTGCAAATATTTAATCAAAACAGGGGTTTTGGAACTAGCCAGGAGTAGTAACTGAAATCTTGCAACAATCAGAATGCAGAGATCTGAATTGGGCAACATCTAAGATGAATCTAAAGAGATTCAAGCACCAGAGGGTATGGTAAAAATAGGTATCTATAGTTCTTCAGAAGAGCTATGTCTTTTAAAAACCAAACAGACAAACAAGAAACCAACAAGTGATGCCATCATAGAAAACGGTGCTGCTACCACATTTTATGTAAATTCCTACTGGTTATAATCTTCATTCTGAGGAATAGGACATTTGCATTAAATTCTCTTTCCTACTGCAGTAATGAAGGGTATCTCCATATGAAGACCTCTTGAAGCTTTGTTATTGTGCAGAAATTAATGCAAATAGTGTAAGGAGGAGGACAGTGCTGACTGCAGCTAAAGGGCATTTTGCTGGGAGGCAATTTGCAGGGTTCCACCACACCTAGGGCTATAAAGCCCTAGATGTGCATTATGGTAGATGTCACTGGGTACAAAGAAAGATATTTATGATGTAGTTGGAAACTCAGGCTTCACATTTTGTGGAATACAGTAACCACAAGGCTACTAAGCCATACTTCTTTTAGCCTCATAAATGTGTGTAGTTTTTTTTGTCATTAAAAGTAGATTAGTTTTGATAGGAGGCGGATTGGCTAGTCCTTTCTCCCAATACCTACAGAGATGGAGCATTGATTGTGATGACAGTGGAAAATACAGTTAACTTTCCACATGGTTCTCTGCTGGTTTATGAAATCTTCTGAATATTACACAAGAACCAAGAAATTACTTGCATAATCTGGGCTGGTAACAGTATTACAGAGAATTTTCAGTCTGAATTTTCTGGGTGTGAAAGGGCTCAGGTGTTTCCTTTAAAAAGCTGAGGGAGCAAGTGGTATGTGTTTTTGTGGAGACGTGCTCAAGAAGAAAGGTGCTCTTCCAGGTAAGTTGGTTGAGAAGTTGTTATCTCTTAAGAAATAAAAATGTCTGTCCTTGCTCTCTAACGTAGTGATGTGCATATATACATATCTTTTATTTATATATATATACTTTATATATGTGTATTTAAGAGGGTATCACAGGGCTAGATAATGGGTACTGTGCAATGGAGAGCAATTCAAGGTGAATTTTCTTGGCTGTAGAGCTTGAGATGCTTGCACTTACTGCTTTGAGCTACTTAAGAGGGCTAGACAGTAGATTTTGAGCTGTTTTTTCCCTAATAAATGTAGACCCAATACAGAAAAAGAAAGCACAGTGGTATTTTCCTGAAGCAAGATTGTTATTTTTGCTGTTGATAGCAATTATGGTGGAAACATGCCTGCCCTGTTATAGAAAAATGTTCAGGTTATTTGTATAAGAGTCATATGACAACTAGCACAATATGTGCTTTCTTCCTCAAAACCTTAGCCTTAAAAACCATGGTTGAAAATGGACCATTGGGGATGATGTAAATGAGGCTTTTTGTTTTTAAAGCGGAAGGGAAAAATTACTTAACGCAGTTACAGTAAACAAGTTTGCAGTGCTCTGTAATGAGCAAGTTTAATTGTACCGGAGTCCTGCTACTCGTATATGCCATTGTTCATAAAATGCTATTATTGAAATCACTAAATGGCAGCTAATTGTTGAGCTTTTCATCTTAAAATAATCAAATAAGTTAGTGTGGAAAGGACAGAGTAGTTAAAATTGTGAATGGTATGATTAGGTAGATAATTCATTAAAGGTATGTCTGCTGCTGGTTCACATCAAAGGCTTCAAGTGAGAATTCATTGAATAGGGTAACTTGGAGTATCTGAGCTGAGCTCTTTTTCTGTTTTCTTTGCATCGTATTGAGCTGTTAGCTGGAATGAGGTGTCTAAAAGCAACGAGGTTCATTATGAAGCTCAGGGTGACTGCTGGGTTGCAGGACCCCAGGTTGTGGTGGCCTTGCAGTGCCAGTGGGTGGGCTCCGAACACGCCTGCAGTTGTGATGGGAGCTGTAAAGAAGAAAATCTGTATGTGCTTTGGTGGAGCAGACCTACGTGACACAGAGCAAATGGACTTTTTATATTCTGTATAAATAGAGAAATTTAATGCTCCATGAAACCAGATAAATCTCAAACTCATGAATGTAACTGAGCCAATGACTGTGGTTTAATACACAGTGCTGTCAGTTAAGACCTGTTCTTCTGCAGTAGAAGAGCAGTACGCAGTACTACAAGCAGACTGCTGTTTCTGGCTAACCTTTTGACGAATTGTCCATTTCCCTTATTTCCCAGTGTTCAAAAGATGATTATTCTTGTCTCGTGCTCAGTTCCTGGGAACATACCCAAATCTAGCCAGACACTGGAAAGTGCCTGGGAGTATCAGTTCAAGAGTGGGGTCCTGACTGCAGCCAGCTCAGCGTGCTTGATAACCAGATGAACCCAGTTAGCTACGGAACTGAAGCCAGCTGGGGTTTTCCACTGCCATCAGGAAAGGGAGGAACTGACTCTCAACCTCCCTGAGTCACCCATCTGGAACACAGGATTAAAAAGGGTGGTTGAAGAATGAATATTGAAATTATTTTGAAGGTTAAACCTTGGAAGAAGATGATTTATTATCAGGATGGCAATCATCACCATTCTGCTGTTAACACAGCAGCTTTTTATGGAGTTACCTTTTACAGCCGGAGCTTGCTATGGTAGTTTCTTTTCCTTTGCTTTTAAGCTGCTTAAGTGTTCCTGCGATATTGAGCTATATTGCACCTCTGGCACTGCCAGATGTGTCAGGATCATTATGACTTTTTGCTGACTTCTGTGTAATATAAATAGACATACAACAGAGCAGACATTGAAATAGAACCAGTAACAGAGGTTATAGCATGCTGTTCCTGCTACAGTTTGAGGTTAGCTTGTCCCTGGTAGGTGAAGGAGTTCCTGGAAAGAATATAAAATATGAATTATGTAGCACAGATATTTGCGCAGGGAAAAAAAACGGTATTTTCAGAAAGTTTGTCTGACCTTTTGGAGTTCAACTGAAGTTTATGTGTCCAGCTCATAGTCCATAAATTTTAAAGCAGAAAAAACACACTTTCTCCTTTTTTCAGTGTAATGAAGACATTCTCCTCTCTTTCAGTATAATTGTATTGTCAAATGGAGGACTGTTCAAGTAATCAGCAATGTAATTAGGAAAGCTTTTTTGCTTGCTCTGTCCTCAGTTGAAATACAATCCTTATTTCTAATGCCCTTTGCAGCAGGGCAGTTTTCTTAAAGGAAAGGGAGGAAAAAAAGACCCCAGCCTTTAATGAACAAGAGAGCCAAGGGAAACTGATACACTATATTTTTATAAGAGTCTCAAAGGCAGCTTCAGTTTTCCATTTTTAGCAAATAAAAACCAGGTTATGAGACTTACAAAATGTGTTGTATGTAACTGATCTTTTCTTTCTTTTCTCATCCCCCTTTTTATTCCTCCCTTGGGAACTGCAGATTCCCATGCTCTAGGACGTCTTATTTATTAAGAGAAGTTAAACTGAGTAGCTGGAGAAGACTCTGCTTTGGAATTATACTGGCATGACTTGCAGAGATTGGAAATGAACAGGCATGCCCCAAAGACTGTTTGATTCCCTCCACTAGGGATTTCTGTTGTGTTTTAGGGAAAATTTCTCAGCTTTAGCATACTATGATTTATTTATCTCTAGGCATTGTTAGCTATGTTTTTCTGCATATAAGATATTTGAGACTTAGACTTGGAGCTGTTGATGAACAAGTGGGACTAGGAGTTTAAAAGAAAACAGGCAATTTTTGAGAGGAGGATATTGCTAATGAAAGAACGAGTTTCCATTTTTGCATCCCTTGGAAAAAAAAATGTAGTAATAGAAACCAGTAGTGTGCTTGGAAAAGTGTGACTGGAGCTGTAAAACTTTTCCAGGGTTGTGCTCAGGAAGGTGAGCAGTTTATAAGCTAGAAAAAAGCACAGACCCTGAGACAGCCCTACTATAGGCTGCATGTGATTGTTAGTAGCTGAGAGTAAGGACTCCAGTGTGTCCTGTGCTGGGTGTGTGATCTGTGCAGGGCTGCGTCCATGTGAAGTAGAATAGCTACTCTCCAAAGGCTTAGTTATATCAGACAAGTAATTTTACCCAACAGCAAGGTATGTAAAATCATGCCTGCCTTTAAGCCTGTTGATTTCCAGTGGCACCATCCATAAGCATATGCCTAGTTTTTCTAAGAAGTGCAGCTAACTTGTTTCTACTTATTTCATAACTTGGGCATAGAACTACTTTTTTCAACAGAGATTGATAAACTGTTGACTTACTATTTTAAGCAGATTAGATGAGGTGATGGGAGGAAGTATCTTAAATATATTCATGTACAGAAAATAGATGGTTGTTTTTACAAGAATGAAAAGCAGCTACCCTTATTACACTTTTTATAGTATCCTGCATAAGGTTTTACTTAATAGCTTATCATAAATTTTCATTGTCATCTGTCTGTATTGGGTAAAACCAGATTCTTCTTCACCCTGGTGGCTTTTCTTATTTCAGCTCTCCATGAGCTTTGTTCTAGGAATGCAAGGTAGGTGAGAATTAGTGGCTGGTTGTCCTGACATTGCAACCTGATCTTATTTAGAAATCATGTTGAATTTTATTCGGAAGAAGAAGCATTTGACCAAAACATACACACTTTTAATGAATTTCAGTGTGAAATCTTTTGATTATAGCTGATAAATATGCTGAAAATCCTCCTTTTGACGTATGCGTGCTAAATTTTTATTTTGGCTAGAACAAATGGGAAAAGAAGACATCCTTCAGAATTTATACAAATTTTTTTTAAATGAAACTTTGTTTTTATTTTAAAATGTTATTTTTGTGGCTATATTAAAATAATTTCAGTTTTAGTATAATTTTGATACAATTTAAACTAATTTCAAGTTGAAATATGTACTTGTTAAAATCTAGAAGTCTTGCCTTGAGTTTAGCCAGAAGAAGAAATGAAAAATAACACTTGGTCCAAACCATTTTTTGAATTAAGTCTGGATTAAAAAATGGTCTGTGTTTTTGCTCTTCTGCCATTATATCTGCTGTGTTCAATGTTATGCACATGTAAATACGTTAAATTAAGATTTATAAATGATGAATATTTTCCATTATAAGAAATTTTTCCTACTGTGTAGATAGTAAAATGTTTTTCTGGTTTTTAAACTGGATTTTTCCACTGTAGGGATAAACCAGGGAGTTGAACTCCCCTGATAAAAGGGAAGCAGTCTCTTATGTAATCTTTATGAATATCAGATACAGTCTGAAGAAGGTCAGATTTTACACACACACAGCAAAACCTTCAGCACAGCTTCGCATATCAGATATTGGCGTCTTCCCCCAAAATGAGCTGAAATACCTAATGAGATCTGAGGTTTTCTGAAAATTTGAAAAATGATGATTCTAAAAGCATTGGTTTCTCTGTTTGCACGTCAGTAAGTGTAATTTACAATGTTTTATCGGAAAAAGACTTCATCTTTTCAGGTCTGAAACAAGGTCTGAAACATCCAACTTCTTCCTTGTAACATATCATTAGAGGTGTGTATTGCCAGTACTTGTCAATACCGTCTTACTGTAGCGGTCTCTGGGTAGCACACGTGATCTGCAGTGGAGGAATGAAGAAAGCTTAACCTGTGTATTGCTGCCTCTCTCTCACCAGGCCACTTTGCATTTGCAACTCATGAGCTCTATTGCTAAACCTTTCCAGACTCACTTATTGAAATGAATTTCCGTCTTGTGATGTTTCAAATTGAATAGGGGTCTCTGAATATAACTCCCTGAGGAGTATGCATTAGTAATCCACCTGGGTGAGAATATGAACTACAGGTTACGTGTTGGTATTGGGTGCTCAACCATCGTAATCCTGCTGTATTGGATCTTTCTTACTCTTTTGGATCTAAATAACCGTGTAGCCACAGGAAAATATGTTTACCTTAACGCTTCCCATCTTAAATTCCTGTATCTGCTCTGAAACAATGCCTCTTTAACAAATAAAGGAACTGTGGAACATATGGTTAACTGTTTGTCGCATGTAGTGTTTTTGGAAGCTGCAGATGCAGTGCCAGGCAGTAGAGGATGAAACGGCGGCATACATGCTGTAGCTCAATCTTGGAAACAGTTGGGATCAATGTAGCAAACAGGTGGTCAAACCACTGTAGACTAAGCTACATGTTTAGTGTGTAAGGTTCTGAGGAATAGCCCTTTGTATGACAAGAGAAAGAATCTTAAAATGTGTAAATCTTAGTCTGAGGTGGCTAAGTGTGGCAGTATGAATGCTGACTCTGAAGATTCAGGATCTTTAGTAGCTCTTCCCTTGAGTGCTGTGATTTAAAAAAAAAATAATTATAAGCCAGCTTTGATGTATACATTCTTAATGACTAAAGAATAGAAGAGATATCAAACAATCTTACTTTCTTCACAGAACAGGGAAAATTTTCTTATAGCTTAAGTCAGGTAGCACGGTGAGTTATCTTCTTTGCATTAGTAATTGTAGAAATTGATTTAAGCAGCTTATTGTGCTTCTGTTGTTATGCCTGCAAGTGTATGGGGAAGAATGTGTTATACATTGAAATCTAGTAAACAAAAAGTGTTGCGGAAGGATCTGCAGGAAAGGAATCGTGAGGGACTTGAAGCCTTACCTGTTGCACACTTACACTCAGAGCACATGTTGCAATAGGGTTTTAGGCCTGAACTCATTTTCCAGTCACACAGCATGCTATAAATGCTACAGTTCACTTTCTGCTCCTAAATGTACATGTGCAGCTCTTACTAAACTTGGAGGCATTATTTGGCTCAAGGGTTATTTTAACCTCAGAGCAGTTCTGGATTTAGCTTGCAAGGATGAAAGAAACCAAAAAATGGAATGTTTTCAGAAAATTGTTAGGGCTTCTTACAGTCTTAATCAGCTGAATGCTGCATATGGTGACTAATGCTTTTGAGTTTTGGCTTTACCCTTTTCTCTCCATTCCTTATAATATTACAGGCAAGCAGAGGGAAAAGAATATTTCTAAAAACCACTCTTGCTCTATACCATTTTAGGCACTGCTTGAAAATTATTCTTGCTGAAAATTTTAAAATTGCCCTTACAAACCTTTATTTCCTAAACTGTGCTTTTAACAATTAAGAAATTTTGAAGCAAAGAACACCTTCGAATGCAATCACTTTGAAGTAGATAGAAGACAAAAACATCTAAAGTATTTTCAGGCTAAATTTTCTACTGATGGCTGCAAATATTTTCTTAATTTAAGAAGTGTGGTTAAAACAGAGTACTTCAAATATGATTTGGCTGTGATTAAGTGTTGCTTTTGCATATGGCACCTAATTGTGATTTTTTTTTTTTTTAAATATATTTTTTCCCCTAGTTGCTTTGGAGGATTCTTTAGAGATAAAGGTCATTTTGATACCATTTAGATGCTAAATCATGTCTAAATGCAACCTGATGAACATGTCTCAAGAGTATGAGTAGCTCATTAGTAGTAATGGTTAGAAATCTGTTTGTTTCAACCTACCAAACATAACCTGTCCTGTTCCTCACCTTAACATTGACATACCACCTACTACCACAGGTTAGAAATTTTCTATTAACATAGATATATCCTTTCAGCTCTGAAAAATTTTTTACTCATATTTCCTAATTCATTTGATTTACAATAATTTACAATTTATGAACTTCAGTTTTCTGTGTTTTCTTTCATTGCTATGTCCCTCTAAGGCTTTGGTAGAACTTGGTGTAGAACTGGGTATGCTACCCAGCCTGTAGTGTACGTGGACAACAAAAAAGAAAAGGACAATGTAAATATAGCTGTAGCTTTTTGAGGCTTAGGTGTCTCATAAAGAAGAGTTGCAGCAAGTTTGAGGGAGAGATTGTTAATATCTCAAAGCCTTTTATCCCAATCTTGTCCTGTTTCTCATAGTCTGTTGTGTTGTACCAACTAGTGTCTCAACCTAGCTGAAACTTCCTTGTAAAACAAAACCACAACAACACAAGAGTTAATTTCTTTGTCAGTGTTGCTTGCCCGAGAGTAGTGGCACCAAACATGATCTACAAAATACATCAGCTTTTTAGCTACGTGGTAGGTCCAGGAGATCATTCTGGAGAGAAGCCAGTGAATATCTGTGAAGTGTCAAGGATGCACTAAAGAGTGAAAGAATATAAGACATGTGGCAAAATTGCAATATGTGAACCTGAATTCCTCCTCTTGGGCTCACAGATGACTCCAAGCTGACAGAAGTTTCATGACAAAAGCTTCTAAGGAGAAACCAGTGCTAAAAGAAACAGCTCAGATGCTAAAGAACTGAAAGGGCAAATAGATGCAAAGGAAAAAGAATGGTTCCAACATAAGGATCTAGTAAATTTTCAAAATATTTTCATAATATCTCCATCCTCATTAACTGTCAAGTATTGTAAACAAGAGCTGTTGACTGCTGAGCATTTTCAAAATCTGTCTAATTGAGTTTAGGTGCTCCAATAAAGTCCTTTGAAAATCCACTCCTATCTGTGGGATCTGAAAAGCTACCCATAGCTTACAAATGGGAAAAGAGGTTCCACTCAAAGGAGTAAGTACTGTCATGCTTCTTGTTATTCATGTGTCAGTGGGTTTGCATGTGAGAAAGTCTAGGCAGAATTTGATTCTGCCTTTGTTTAAAAAAAAATTAAAAATTATGAAAAATATATAGTCAAGCACATCTGTGAGCTTTCTGAAAAACAAACACTATCTTCTTTCGCAAGTCTCAGAGGAGCAATGTAAATGTGCTCAAATGTTTACATTTTGAATTACCACCTTTCACAATGAACAGTGCTAGACAAAAGTGTCTCTGTTTCAAGTAATTAAAAAAAAAAATCTTTGCCCTTTTTAAAGTAAAGAAATTATATGAATTAATGTTTTTCAAACTCAGCTCAGAGCTGCTTGCTCTGCATAGTACTTCATATGCACTCTAGGTGAGACAGACCTGCTGTATGGAGATTTGGGTTATATTTACATTCACAGAATCGAAGGCCTCAGCTGTAGCTGATTTCTCAAAAAGGTCATGAGTCGATTGCATTGCTGTTCTAGCTCTACTGAATGGTCCACTGCTATTTCAAGACAGACAGACGTTATTTTACTTTACAACAGTATAGTAATAGTATTTTTTCTGACTGGCAGTTTCTTAAATCTTACTTAGAGGACTTCCAGTGGGGTTTCAATTTTTCTTGTTTTCTCTTTCCCTTTGTACTTTGAAATAGAAGTTCAAATTCAGAGATACTGGGTTGTGTAAATGGAATTTTAGAAGCTCAGAAATTATTGGTTTTCTTTTCCCTTTTCAAACCACACACGCACAAACCCCAAAGTGAGTCTGAAATCTGAGAGTTAAGTTTCTCTGATGAGCTACTGGTAATCTGCAAGACAGCTTCTTCAGTAGGTCTGTTATCTTTGTGGTGTAAACCGTAGTTTCAAACCACCTGCCTGTTGAGTGAACAAGAATGAACTTCCTACCATGTTGGTGTAATGCTAAGCAGAGCATAGAAAAACCGTAACATTGCTGATTTAACAGTAAAGAATGTACAAAGGGCAAGTATTTCAGAGTATGTGAGTATATGTACTCACTCTAAGCAGTGAGTTACTGCTATGAGGGAAGTTCTGAATTATTACTAGAGTTGATGAGTGCTATCAGTGAGGTGGCAGTCTTGTCCACAGCTTGGTGTGTACTGCCCAAATGCTGTGCTACTTGTAAGTCTGTGTGCTTCCTGGAGGCTACCAGTTGTCTATCACTTCTTCCAGAACTTTGAAATAATATTGTCACTTGCTCTGTAAACAAGTGGCAGAATCATTTTATCTGGCTCAGTGTGTGTCAAAACACACTTGAGGTTTCCCTGGAACATGTGCGATTTTCCAGTGTCTAAAGATCCTATTGCTAAAATAGAACAGTCTTATTTTACAGTATTTTAATGGTACTTAAATGTTAAGCAGTTAATAAGAAAAAGATACCAGATCAGAATGTTAAGGGGAAAATTAGATTTTTTTTTTTTTTTTTTTTTGCCATACACCCACATTACTGTTGTTGTTTTTGTTGGGGTTTTTGGCTTTTTTTCTGGTACCTGTTCTAAGACTGCATCCCTCAGCCAGGGAAACGTTTATCAAATAAATTATTCCTTGAACATGTTTGTTAGACAGGTGTCTAAATTGATTGTTCTCTCTATGGAAGTAATTGACGCTGGTGTTCAGGCCAGTCAGGATTGTATTGGATATTCAGTGTCTTAAGATACTCCAGATCATTATTTTTCTCTTTCATTTCCAAGAATAGAGTCAAAGAACTAAAGGATGATGGAGAAGAACTTTTTTTGGGAGGGGGAGTGGTGTCAGTGTTGGTGGTTTGTTTTTTGGGGTTTTTTTGGATTGGTTTCTTTTTGGTTTTGTACCTGTTGGTGTGAAACTAATATGGGTCCATTAGACTGTACTGTGGGAATAAAAATGAGGTCACTGTTTGACCATGATTTCCAGGGTGAAAAATCTCCCTAAGTTTCATCACTGTGTGTAGTATGCACAGCTACAATGCAGTCCTTAGGCATTGTGTAAGTATTATTTTCTATTGAGTTGGTTATGTTCTGTATTGTCACTCAGCCAGCAAATGAAACTCTGGCCTGCTTTCCCTTGACGAGGTCAGCACTTTGGTGTTGTCTCCCAGAAGTCAAATGTTCTTGTACACTTTTATCTTAGCATGTTCCTCCAACAGGGCTTATACTGCGTGTGCTGTTTACAAGAAACAGTTGTTTGTATTCTTTGCACAGCAGCTTTCACTGTGCCAGTCTGCAAAGGACAAAATTACAAATGATTGCAAATGAGGCAATTAAGTTTGTACCCCATAAGAAAAGTAAGATACAGAGATGGAAGAATGCAGCTTACTTACATGGTATGAAGTTTTTTCCATGGACTTTGCTCAGAGAAGAGAAATTTCCAACTTGCTCTTATGGATAGTCTGTAGAATGACTTCTGAGTGGCAGTGAAGGGGTACGTGCTTTCCAAATTTCTGGTTACACTTCAATTAATTTTTGCCTAACCATCTATAGTTTGTTGTTTACTTTGTTATTATTAGAGAAGGTTTTCTCCCAGCAAATGTTTAATTCCTGTCATCTACCACACTTTGCAGCTGGGAAAGCCATTATAAATAATGATAGTGGCTTTTCAGTATACCACTTAAAATTTTCAGCAGTATGCTAGAATTTTAACCTGTAGATGTAACTCTGTAATGATATGTCATCCCTAAATAATGAAATGCCAACTGCCTACTGAAAGTAGTATACACCTATTTTCAGCCTGAAAATTGCAATTAGTTCTTACAGTAACTTAACTTTCTCAGCATAAGTGCTGTCCAGGCTAGTGTTATGGTGGTGAGCAGGATAGCAGTGATAGGAGGAACAGGGTCCTTACAATCAAATTTAAAAAAACCCAAAACAAAGCTGCCTCATTAAGAAATTTTAAATTTAAAACAAAGCAAAACTCTGTTACAGACACTTTGAAAGTTCCTTGTTGCTAATTGTTAGCTTCTAAACATGCTATGATTCCCAAGTGGCTTTTATTTTCAGGCAGAAAATGCATAGTAAAGATGTTTTAATTGACCAATGGGTCAATAATAAAATAATTTAAGAACTTACTTTGGCAGTAGTAGCAACTTCTGAATGTCTGAGGTCCTTGCATGTAATCAATCTAGCTTCTAAAAACTGTACTTTTTTTTTTTTCCTGTAAGCACAATTTTAAGCTGTTTTCAAGTTCTTGTAGAGGATTATCTTTAGAAAAAAAAGGCTTTTAAACACAAATTCCTTCCCACTATGGTCTTAATCTTGAAGTACATTAAACACAAGTTAACAGAATAATTAGATCCCCATTTAATTTCACTGTTGAATCTTTCCTTCCTTTTTCTAGGAAACTCTCTTCTGTGCCTTCATGTTGTGTAATCTACTATGGGCAACAGGTTAGCATGTCCTTATCAAATTGAAGTGTATACTTCAAAGTTTTCCCATTCTTAAGGCAAGAGAGTTTCTCTTTTTACTGTCTAGAAATGGCATCCTTGGGGCAGGAGAAATATTGTGAATTTGTTTCCGTGTGGCAAGTGGTTTTGTGATTACTTAACATGGGGAGAAAAAATCCCTTGTGCACACCTTTACACAACAAAGCAACTTTCTCGCACCCTTAGACCAATCTGTGCACTGCAATCTCAAGTACAGAGTTATGTAATAAAGCTATAAAATGTTAAATTTAATCTTTTGAGTTCAGAAAAGTTTTACTAAAAGCTTTAATTCACTCTGGAACTATAGGGGAAAAAATAATGAACTTTCCTTGCTTACTATACGTTTAGGCTATTTTTTTTCTAGACTTGAGCAACTGCTGCTTTTTTGCTACTCTGAAATTTCTCATTTTCAGGTCTCTCTTTACTACTTTTTTTCTTGGTAGATCAAATAATCAGATGCAGGACTAACACAACATGTTTAGATTCCGTTGGGGCTATGCAGTGGATATGTACTTTAATGACAGGACTATTAACATATCCAGAGTCATCACAATTTCGGTCATTGCTTCACATGTAAATAATGTCTGACTGCAATGTGCCCTGTCACTGGGTTCTGTAAGAAATGAAACGTTATTGGTCTTGTTTACCACAGTCTGTCTTTAAGAAGAGGCCTGCATTTCCTTGCAAAATTATGCTAGCTGCCAAGCCTGTTGGATAAAGTAGGATTAAGTATATAAATATCTAGAAGTCACTGCTATAGCCAGAAGTTATTAGGAAGATAGTAGTTGAATGGTGTTAACTTAAAAAAGGTAAAGTCTTTATCCCCTAACTGGCTGGGCTCTATTTGCTTCAAGGAAAATCATTATATTGACTTTTTTTTTTTTTTTTTACAGAAAGTAGATATAAAATTTGGATTTATGTAGCAGTCTTTCAGCATTTCAGTTTTTCAGAGCAGTTTGTTACATCTCTTCACCCACTTGTGGGGGAGAGAATGAGCAAATGGAGATACTTTCTGCAACCTCTTGATGTGTTCAGAAGCTGATAAGCTGAAGAGCAACGCTACAGAAGAATTTAGAAACTGAAGAATAATAAAAGAAGAGGAGTGAAGCCAACTGGTGTATAATAACCTAAACTGAACTTGATTAGGCACAAATATCTTTTGGAAAAATTCTTTTTTAGCATCTTTAAATAGCAATTTTATTGTTAATTGGAGGGGGGAGCAAATCCTATAGCATGGCTCCCCCTGTTAAACAGTAGAGCATTGATTTAATATTCCTTTACAGTGGATAGTGCTGTCTCTTGAAGCAAACAGCCTGCATGAAGGATGCTAGTGGGGGCTGGCTGAATTCTTTTTCATTACATTTATCCCCATTCCTTCAACAACAACTTTAAAGTATTTTGATCCTGAAATATTTACGCAATGCCTCATGTTCCCCTTTATACTGACCTCCTCGTATTACCTGAGGCACCAAAGTTTTCCTACAGGCATGATTCCCTGCTCACCAAGAGGAATAA
Organism: Pelecanus crispus; assembly: GCF_030463565.1. NCBI lineage: Eukaryota > Metazoa > Chordata > Aves > Pelecaniformes > Pelecanidae > Pelecanus > Pelecanus crispus. Next base: position 39,003,456 of record NC_134650.1, read on the forward strand.
TATGGTATGTTATTAAAAGAACGTCAGAAAGGTTGCCTGGTAGTGTTTCAGAATGAAGACCAGTTGGCTTTCATATGCATTTGTTTGATTTTAATACTATGACTACAGTTTTAAAATAATGCTTTTAGATATGGACAGCAGGTACAAATATCTATAGTCTCGTTCATACCTCTAAATTGTCAATTATACAGTCCCATTGTGTCAGTAGTTATTCAATTAAATGTTTTTCAGAAGGGTCTTTGGATCTATTCCGAGACTTGTCCTTCTTGGTGTACAGTGGGAAGACAAACCTTCTGGTGAGTAGGAAGTCAACCTGCTGTTGACTTTAGCTCTCTTTTCAGTCTTGGGTAAAATAACTTTCTTCTACTTTATTTACATTGAATATCACATTACTTTTATACGTGCCCCCAAAGATTATCTGGGCTATCTCCATGCTGTACAGGTGGTTGCACCATGATGCATTCAAACCTCACTGAAAGTCAACACTGAAAGTCCCTTCTGTTTTTTCAATTTCAGCGGAGGTTTGTAGAAAAGTTTCTGGTTTTGAACATTTTCTAAAAGCTCAAGAATGCTTTATAAGGGCCAGAAATATACTTTATAAATCTAATTTATGCAGTTCATACAATTAGAGTATACTTAACAGTAAAATTGTATTGGATATAATTTATGGCTACAAATGTAAACCATGATACATAAAGCAGACCAAGACAAATGTACTGCTCAAATATCTATAACACAACTGAGATTCTGTATTACTGTAGGTAAAGTCATCAGGAGTGATTATAATAAAGTCAATGGCAATGCAGTCACAGAAATAAGGATAGCCCCATATGACGCTAACAGGAAACGCTGCCAAATGAAGTGATGCTTAGCAGTGCAATCTTGTGTTTACCAGTTTGCTGTTAAGTGAGTGGAATGAGAGTTCTATAGAATTATTAGCTTTGTATTAGCTTTGCTTCAGAAAATGGATAACTAAGGCTTGAGTATAAAAATATTTGTAAATACTTGACTGCAGTCAGAAACTCCAGTGGTTGAATAAGCAACAGATCAGTATCTGGATGAGCGTTCTCATGACATTAGCAGTAATTTGTCAGGCAAAGGTGAGATTGCAGCAGGTTGTCATCTGTGACTTTTGGAAATGAAATTGTCAATATTGGATCCTGAAAGAGTTTATGAAGATTAAAGGACCTATTGTCACGTTCTTAAAAAATCCAGCCTTTTGAGAAAATTGGTTACTAATTATTTCAATAATATGCAATATTCTGTTGTTAGCTGAACTCGATAATAACTTCATAAGTTAAAAATGACAGGTGTTTTAAACGCTTTTGTAGTAAAAAGGCCCAAATTAACTGAAGCTGTAAAAGCCATATGCTTCAAAATTTAAACTGCTCTGTTGACTCTTGAGACTATGAAATCTGTGTAGATCAGTCACGACCACATAGAACTTTCAGTTTTATTTGGTAGGCTGATTAAATCCTCCCTTTTACCCACTGAAACAAGACTGGAGAAAGACACTAGGTTTTTGCCTTTCTTTTAGTATCACTGTCTATTAAGACTATCTTTGTACAAAATATTTAACATGACATCTTCAGATAGCATAAATCATAGAGCTAGACCATCACAAGAATGTAATATTGATTGTTATTTGAAGCTCCTGATCACTTATTGGCGCATATGTACAAAAAGAATGAAGAAAGGGTGGAAGGTCTGAATGCCATTACGCAGGCAAAATATGCCCGTTCCTACTGTGCAGTGGTGGTATCTGAAGTAGAGTTTTCTGTGGTGACATGAGGACTGTGGTTTCTGTGGTGTTTGATGACAAGACATGGTGGCTGTTAATAAGGCAGTGCATTGCCGCTACTTGGAGTCCAGCTATGTCCAACTTGTAGTCTGTTGTATCAAATCTGTCTTCTGTCTGATGGATCATATGGCTCTCCTTCTCCAATTTTGGTGTTTTCAGGGTTGTTTCTTGTTTGGCATGCAGCATTTTGCTATTCTTAAGTATATTTCCCCAGAGGTGCTGAGGGGCTCAGCTGTGCCCTGTGGTGGGGCTGTTGCAGAACCATCTGGAAGCGACTGTGTCCGGCACAGGGCAGCCCCGCTCTCTCCTCACGGAGGCCCCTGCAGCTCCACAGCCAACACCTGGGCACGGACACCCAGTGCAGCCCAGTGGTACGTGGGGGTTCGGCGTCAAACTACCTCAGTGACAGTGTGCATAGTCTGGCGGTGACTTCATGAAGTGGCATAGTATATTTTTGGCTTCTAAAGATGATGTTCATACCTGTAGACAAGTGTAGCTGTGACTTTTCTTGCCTTATGCTGAATGCACCACACATACCCTACAAAAATGTTTAGGTGTTGGAACCGATTGGGTAAATTTGGTGAGTCATGCAAATTAACTTTTCTGGTTTTTTAATGAGCTGTTCAGTAACACAAATTTGAAGGTTCTTGCTTATGTTTGTAAATCTTTCCTTTCTCGTGCAAACTCCTCTGAACTTGTGCCCTCTCTCCCTTTCACGCTGGTGTGGGCTCCCTGGAAGCAGACCAGCCGTGTTAGAGCAGGGCATCGGAGTAAATTGGAGTCGCAACGCTTGTCTGTCTATATTCTGGGATCGCTCCTTCTGCAGCTCAGGTTTTCTGGTTGGTTGGTTTTTTCTATCTTATCTCCTTACATTTTGCATGCAATATGTTACACTTTTGCCAGACAGCCGAGGGTACTTCACCACTGTATAACTATGCTTGACATTTAATTTCAAATCAAAGATACCATTCTGTAATAGTTTGTTAAACTATGCCTCGGTCCCAAGTAACGTAAACAACCTTCTTTTCAGTGAAAGAGGCAATTCATTGCTTTGGCTATATTTTCAGGATGATTTTGTCTCAGAATAGGAGAGCTGAAAGGTTAGGTGCCATTCTCCATCACATAAACAAACTAAAATTGAAGTCCCATAATTTGTATGAGTTGTCAGCACAAAACGAATTTCACTTCAAATATTTTCATTTCTTACTGTCATGTAAGCTCTGTAAAAGGCGAATATGTGGGTAAACCTGGAATTCTCTATTATCCTGTTTATGTAATTGTGTGGAGAGGAGGTGGGTATTTAAATACTTAATTACTTGCATAGCCTTATATTTTTTTTTAAAGAGTGAGGACAAGGAAGCAAAGTGAAAACAAGCAAATATATGTTTATACCAAAGGGATTTTTTTAAAATGCTTTTTTAAGATGCAGACTAAGGTCCAGGTCTTGCAATGTTGATTTCAGCTTGCTGGCTTGAACATCTGTTGGAACTGAAGCCTTTCATGCAGCTTATTTGGGTTTCTTTTGTCAAATAAGAGTCAAAAAATATTTCCATTTCATGAAAAATCTGTTTGCATGGAACATACTTACGAACTTGTCAACATTTTGTGGTCAAATGTCTACATTTATAATACAGGATGTTGCATACTCCCAGTTCAGTTGTTTGTTCCGGGATGGACAAAAACCTGAGAAACCTTGGGTTTTCTTGTTTCCAGCAGTGGAGCAGTTTGCCCATAGTGATTCTCTGTCACTTATCCCTGTATAAGTTTCACTGCGACCCTAAGAAGTGTTTCTGGAAAATGTTTCACTGAAAACTAAGAAAAATACACACAAAGTTTTGGTTCTGTCAAAACAATGCTGCGTATCAGAGGAAAGCTATGAAAGTTATGACAAAATTTCCAGACTTATCTAGGATAACAATCATAAAACTGTTTCCAGGGTTTCATTAATTTGAAACATTCTCTTCAACAATACCTAAACCAAAACACAGAGCTGATACATCCGCAACATCTCATCATGTGAGTGTATGCAAAGATGTTTGAAAGTATCAAGGACATCATGAAGTTGTACTTTAAAAAGAAGATAGAAATCCACAGTATACATGACCTCATGGGATCTGAATAAGAAGTGAGAAGGGTTGTTGTACTGCTGACCCATAATAGAACTAAAGCCAGTTGCTTGCTTTCTCTTTGTGCAGAGGATGATACTGTTAGTAGGGATAGTCTGTGCAGTCTGCCTGTAGCAGGGACTCTTGGTGATAAGAGGCAATGAGGACATTTCTTTGGGAAGTTGAAATCTGTCCCAGTATTGGCACATTTATTGTTAATTATGAAGCAACTTACATGTTCTGGTAACACCTAAGGGCAGTCTCAGCCCTTGGGTGCTTTAAACTATAACTTATGCTTTAAAAGTACAATGTCTGTTTCAGAACTAGGAAACTGTTACATCTTTAAAAAAAACCCCATGTATACCATTACAAAACTTGTTGGAGTGAGTGAAGCTTAGTTTCACTTATTGCAGGCTCTCTGGCACCTGATGTGAGTGATGCCTTCTGCCCTGAAGGTGACTGATAGCAATCAAGAGCCATAAGATCTCATTGTGATCTGTGAGGGGGCAGTCACTTCTGAAGCTATTGCAATTTAAACACTGAACTAATGCTTAAAGCATAAACTAGTAAAATATTAAGGCTCTAGTATTTAATGCTAGAAAATGGCTGTAGTGCTTTATCTCTAGGGTGATGAGGTGTGCCTGCAATCCTCGGAGGTCAGCGCGTTATACACAACATAACTAAAGTTCATTGAAGAGCAAGCTATTTCTGGAAGGATTGGTTTGGTCTGAAGTGAGAGGCAGAACTGCCGTGAACAACGGTTAATGTAAGATGTTGCTGCACGAGGGATAATCGTTTAGATTTTGGGAGTGAAGGGAAGGGGTGTTTAGGTTTTGTTGGTGGAGCAAGTATGAAAGTGGTTTTCTTCTTCTTCCTTTGAAATAGGAAGAGAGCATAAAATAGTTGAGTAAGGCCAGGGAATGGTGATCAGGTTACATTACCCAGGGTCATAAGAAGCCTTCCTTGCCAGATCCACCTCTTTGTTTTGTGTGGTGGTTTGTTTTTTTTTTTTTTTTTATTTGGTTCGCCTTCCCCATCTGCCCAGGAATTGTCAGGATTTGCTGATGGCAGTTTCCCTGCTTTTTAAGAAGCTTTTCTATATGGGCTATAGGGCTGCAACGGAACCTCAGCTTGTGGAGAAAAGGTACGTGCCCCCACTGGGGAAATGTCCCTGAAATAAAGTTTGACTTAAAACGTAATGAAAGCATAATGAAATGTTCTTCTTGCCATCTCAGCTAGCTACCAGGGCCAAAGCTACCTATAACATATTTTCTAAAGTTTTGGGTTTGGGGTTTGGTTTTTTTTGGGGTGGGTGTGTTTTTTTTTTTGGGGGGGGGGGGGCACGGCAGGGGGGTGCTTTTGGTTAGAAAACAGAAATCTGCTTTCTAAATGACTGATGGGATCCAAGTAAGAGAAATGGGAGTTCTGTGAAACATATCCAGAAAGTTCTTATTGTGCTTTACCTTGTTTTGAGGCTTTATTACAATTTTTTTTTTTTTTTTTCCCCTGGTCAGAAATTATGTAGGGATCATACCTTTGGTGGGAAACCAGTTGAAATTAATGTTATATGGTGTTTCAGTTTGAAATATTCAGAAATATCTGGATGACAAATGGTGGGAGCTGGTAACTCAAGGTGCTGGGGGAAAAAGAGACTATAACTTGACATAGGTGCATCTCTGTTCAAAGAGAGAATTTCAAGGTTGTGATGGGGACTTCAAATAATGGTAGTTAAAGAAATTGACATGCACCTGGGGAGACAGTACTAAAAAGTTCAGATTTTAGGCTTAAAGGTCAAATACACTGCATAAAACCAAGCAAAATTGTTTATATGAGAATATATGAAGTATCTACTTACAGCTTTCTAGAATAGGCAACTAAATATTTTTGAATTGCAGCTGGTCAATAGTTACTTAATATGATTAATCACCACAAACCTTTAACAGCTTCCTCCTAATGAATGGAGATTGTTAATGCTCATTTCTCTAACTTCTCTTGCCCTCCCTTGCTCTGTGAGAATGACTTCCTTTGTATTGCTGTAGGAAGCCTTCAGAGGCCTTCAGGAAATTATTCCCGACTGCAAAGCTTGTGCTTACAGTAACAAAAGTGATCTCAAAGTCATGCATATGGAAAATAATGTTATTTTTCATAGCAATTAATTTGCTCACACCTGATGGTGATTTATGGAAAATCATTATGAAAAAACCTGCCCAGGATATTTGCTGCATCATAATCCTCATTCTCTACTGAATCAACAGACAAAATTTTTCCAATCTTTTCTTTTCTTAATGAAGTTATTCCCCCTCCAACATTGCCTCCCCTCCGCACTCCTGCACTAGTGGGCTTTTGTCCTTTTTCCCCACTCGAAAAAACAGTGGCAGAATTTTGAGTAACATTTAAATAAATCTTGGAGTTAGACTTGGTCATTTCCACATCAGTTTTCATAATTATTTATCTCCATACTTTTTTGGCTTGTCAGCCATTACAGAAATATAACAACTTCTAGCAAGAATTTCTGGCATTAGCCTAATAGGTGATCTCATGGGAGTAGTTTTTCCTCTATTACATTGAAGTGCTCTTTGCTACTTCAGGAGATGTGGAAGCACAGATAAACTCCTTGTAGGTTCTCATTGTTGAACACGTCTGATGACTGCAAGCACCTGATTTTTGTTAATGAAAACATCCAGATTTGTTTTAGAAGGCTTTGCAAATATGACTCTCTGACATCAACTGCGCTTTTTCTGACAACAAGATGCGTGAGATTTCTTCAGAGGATTCTCGTGTTGCTATCTTTGACTTATATCAGGCATTACTAGCTTCAGACTGGTGTAATGCATTGACATGTACATTGTAGGGAGAATGAATCTTCTAGTAGTTTCTTGGGAATTCTGTTATGCTTTCTTAAATGAAGACTTTAGAATTCTACAATGGTATGCAAAAAAAAAAAGAAAAATTTCTGACATGAGTTAACTGTTCTGTTTGTCTGCATGGAAAAGAAGCCAGGAGATTTAACTACTCTGTGCAGAATATTAGCTACATTATGAAGTATTGAAAAATAGGGTGCTTCTGGCTGCTCTTCCACTTGGAAGCGCTAGTGGACACTCAGGTTTAATTGGCAATAGAAAACAACTTGTGAATAGTGTTTTGGGGTTTATTAAGTCGAGTTTGCCAAATTATTTTGTTGAATTTATGCTAAAATCTGATGCTTTAGAATGGGTTGGTATGACTAAGTAAAATGCAAGTGTCTAAATAAAACCAGCTGGTTGTTGTAAGGCAAAATTGAACAAGTGAGTGGCAATTTAGGGCTGATGTCCTGAAGGATCAGAGCACAAATGCTCCACTTAGTAGCCCGTGAAACACCAACAGGTAGTTGGCCTTGTGTCTTTCTTGCATGAGATATTTCCTCTCATCCTGCAGTGCACTGTTATATGAATGAGACAGGTTACATGTTTTGCATGTAAAAATTTGTAACGTTTTTATCAGCTCTCTGTTTCCTATTTGGTAATTCTTGTTAGAACTTCTGGAGACAAAGAATTTTTTGTAATTTTTTGTAATGTATTTTCCAAGAGCTGTGCAAAGTGAAAGATTTATCTGCATTGAGAAAGGACAGGCTTTCTCACTAAATTAAGACAGCAATGCCCTGTTGATACATGCTGTTTCGAAGGTAGATCTTCCATGATGTGAGCATTTTTCAAAGGGTTGCTCCCATCCCAAAATGTGAAAATCTTCAAAGGCACTTCTTCACCAACATGCAAATATTCAAAAGGGGAACTGCACAATAACAAGAAAACTCTCAAAGGGAGAACAGTTACCCAAAGATGTAAAAATCTTTGTCAGGGACAGCTCCTCTGTGATTTAAAAGTTCTTCAAAGTGGAAATCACCTCAAGCAATGCAAATTCTCTCAGTGCATGGGAAATCACTGAGTGAGAACACTTCCATGTGTAATCTTTAAAGAGGCAGTAAGTGTTCACTTGAAAAATATTTTTTTAAATGGCATTTTTAAGAATTGGGGCTGTATGTGCAATCCCATTACTGTAGGATACCTTGAGGGTGGCATAGCTTTTAAGTTTACCAGAGGGCTTTTGGTTATATCTATATCAGAAGGAAATTGTGGTACTAAACAGTACTTTGAAAGGAGTGTTTTTCATTAAGCTCCCAATATGGGATTATGAACTGTTGCATACAGTTCATTTAGCAACTATTTGTCAATTCTTTTATATTTGCAACAGCAACAGATGTATTATTTAGGCTTATTTTAGAAGCAACAACTCAAACTTTGCCAGGGACCAGAAGTCTTGCTTGTATGACTACAAAAGGGATATCAGTGAGGGAATTTGTGTTGTCTCCCTTTTGTCCTGAATACTTGGTGATAGGATGCCTGTCCACAGGCTGTGCTCAGCCCTGAGGGCCAAGGAGGCATCACTGGTTGGTGGACATCTTATTATGTGTATTTTTGCATATGGCAGCTTTTTAGTTTCCTGAAGATTAAGATTTGTACCTAATAGCAATAGTCAATACAAAGATTTTACTCTGTAGTTTTTGTGCTTACTGGACTGCAGTAACAAGTTTTTCTGGAAAAGCAGTACAACGCACTGATCCTTACTGCTGCCACTTGCTCAGTGCTAGGCCTGATGTGAAGACTTTAGTTCCGTGAAGGACTGGGACCTCCCAAAGGCATGGGCCTTTGTTGTAGGACAGACACGCTCTGTCACAAGAGCCTTTGTACAGGTGGCTCCAGGGTGCAATCCTGACTCCACTAACTGAAGTGTAGTTCTGTCATTCACATCAATAAAACATGGTTCCTACTGTTTGGATTCGTGTTGGTGTATGCTTTGTAAAGTGCCTAATGTGGTGTTCTCTATAAAGAAGGAGGCATCTTTAATAGCTGTCAAGTCCTGAGTTATCCTGGAACCCTATTTGCCATGCCTACACTGCAAGTCTGGTGCCTTTGCTAAACTGTGGCCACATTGATCCTTGCGGGCATAAAAATAGCAATTTTAATACGTGGTGTAAATAGTCTAGTTGAGCAAGTATTACTTGGAGGGAAAGTTGTATTTATTTAATTGGCTTTTTGCTCACTTGTTGAACTTGGTTAATCATATTTTCAAGGAACAGTACAAGCCTCTCAACTATACGGTGACTGCAACATATACCCCTTTATTTCAGTTTGATTTTTAAATATCACCCGGATGATTTGTGTTTGCTGTTAAGGCTATGCTGAAAGAATATAAAGGAAGTCATTATTCTAGTTCTATTTAAGCTTGAGATTTATTCCATTTCCATAAACCTAAGATGACAGCCTCTTTTCAAGATAATTCACATACTGTGCCTTTTTGTAAGCTTCCTGCATGTGATATCTGAAAGGGAAACAGTTATAAAAAGAAAAGAAAAAGCAAATCTTTGTAATGCAGTAAGTAGATTTTACCCAAAATAACTGGAAGGTAATGCCCCTCTCAAATGATCTCTTAGGTTTTGGGTTTTGTTGCCCTGAAGTGAAATACTAAATATTTACAATTAAGTAATTAATAGTGGGGTGAAATAGAGAGTCTTTTTTAACTAGCAGTTATTTTATATCATAGCATTGGTATGTTGGGTACACATCCTGTTCAAGTATGGTTTTATTATTTTAGAAAGCAGTTTATGGATTCTATGTATGTAAGATGACCTAAAGGTTAATAACTATTACAGTTTCCTATTAAAAACTAGAGCTGGGTTGCATTAAAGGAAGCTGTCATTCTGCACAGGAAATGCGGGCTTTCATTATTGCTATGCCCTGTGTAAAAGACATAAATAGACGCTCCTCTGTATCAAACTTCTGACATTATTATTTTACCTCTACACAACAAATTTCTTCTTTTTGCATAAGCACAGTTATTGTGGTTATTATATAAAAACATCATCCACACAAACATATAGTATTTTCTGAAGTGGGTTGAAAAGTATGACTGTGGTGGATGTTTGGGGGAGAAACACTGACAGCTTGAATCTGAGAGATATTCTATATCGGGTTATAATATTTGGAAGGTACAAAGGTTAATGCTGTTTTGCTTTGTATACGTAAAATGCAAAACAAAAATCCCATGGCACTGCATTTGTGGTTTAAAGTGCAATATGTAGGTGGACATCCTAGTCCTGAGTGTCTGGCAGATAATTAAGGCAGTCTCTTGATGTCCTTAGTCCTAAAAATAGGCATGTAAAATGGTAACAAAAAACTGGGAGGGGGCTTCATTATGGTGTTGCAAATTACACAAAACCTTCAGCAAAACAGCTTTTAATATGATGATTCTTTGTTCTTGAGAAACACTTCTACAACTGCTGCCCGTATCTCAAGTTCACTCTTGGCAGGGTGGCTCAGGTCTGATATTTCCAACCACAAGATAGAAGGCAGTAGCAGCACATTCACTGGCAGAGCCTCAGGACCATGGATAATAATGTCCTTCCTTCCAAAATATCCGTGATTTCAATAACTTCAGTCTTTCTGCAGAGAATGCATTTATCTTAGAAGAGGACTGGAAGGTGAGGGGTGGAGAAGGGTTGAAATAGGTGGTCTAGTGAGGTAAAAAGGGTACTTCTATTGCTTTGATTTATGGGATGGCTGCATTAAATAATTTCTGGGATTTTCCTTTTCTTAATACAGATATGTTATAGTGACTTTAAAACAACACAAAATATCCATACTTCAAAGTTTAGAGAAACTGAATTTGGTAATGTCTAAGCATCTTTACTTAAATTACTTCTCTCATTTTAAAAAAAAACAACCAAAAAACTACCTCCACCCCCAATCTCATGGGAGGCATTGATTTAGCTTCCCACTGGATCTTTCACTCAGGGCTACCTGTATGAAACAGACTGATTGGAGCATAGGAGAACTGACAGAATGGGGGTACAGGTTGTGATGCACAATGAGGCTTTTTCATACCTACTGAATTTTTTTCATGTACCCTTCTACTCATAGGCAGTGAAAAGATGTCTAGAGATGCTATATTTTTATATGAAAAATGAAACATGAATGCTTGGTTTCTTATTTTTAAAAATTGTTTCAAACTTCTTTGCACGTACTTTGAAATGAAAGTCAACCCGTGTTCTGCACCGTGCAGGTGATGTTGGTGAAAGTCCTCTCCCTCCAATGTGTAAACAGACCTTTGTCATCTGCCTGTCAGACCTCCTATGGGAATCAGAATTGTCTAGCCAATTGAGATATAACATAATTTGTTTAAAATATCTTCCCTGTATTTGGGAAAACATGTTAATTTTCTTCTAACAAACCCACAGTCAATACCTGACAGATTGTATTATTTTCTTTTATTTGCCCAAGTATAAGTGAAAGAAAACTGATAGCTACAGATGTGTGCACACACACACTGGATACATAAGTGATTCTAAATTACTTTAAAAAAAAAAAAATATTCTTCCCCAGCTCAGTCCAGGACTTTAAGGGATATACGTATTAAGCGGATTTTCCATGCAACAGTGAACACGTTATTGATTCTTCCTTGTCCAGAGGTGACCAGAAAGCATGACAAAAAGATGTCCATGAACAGATTCCTGTGTGCAATTCACTGTGAACCTGCTGGTCCAAATCTTGGCTGGACAGCATTTCTTAGTCCAGCAGATGACCCAGGTCTACTTGTAGTTTATAAAGCTGGCTTTATAAAGGAGGTGTGCTCCCTGACAGCGGGAGTTAGGGACGGCCAGTGTACACGTTTTGTGGATTGCACGAAGAGAGCAAGCATGGTGTGCATGCATGCTTTGTTTCTTGGCGAGAGCACGGTGTGAATAAGCCACGCAGCACTCCCAGTGCTAAGTTGTTTTTTTTTTTGGTATCTCACTTCTGTGTGGTCAGAAATAACTACTTGCTCTCTACTATCAAAAGTGTGTGCCTCGAACATCAGATTAAGATGTTATTTCTGTTTGGAAATGGAATTTATTTGAAATCCTCCACCTGCACCAGGGTATGGTCAGGCTGATTGGTGCTTCTCTGTTTCCTGTCTGCTTGCTGCTCTGCTTCTTGGGTCTTAGGTCAGTATGAGGGAAGATTTTACTAGAGTGCTTAGCAAAATGAATAAGGCTGAACAGTTTTTGACCTGTAAGGACACTTTGCTTGCTGTCCAAGGGCTCAAATAAGTCTCAGTTTTGAATTTAAACCTTGCAGTGAGTCAGTGTCGTTCTTCTGTCCTTGCAGTGTGTTGTGTCATCTTTAGCACCCTAAGAGACTTTCGTTAGGGCTACTGTAAGGCTCCTACAGGGATGATCAAAATTCTTTGAAAATGACATTTGAATAAACAATAACATGCAGGTTTTATTCACAGTGCGTTATAAAACATTACTGATATAAATACAAATACTCAGAAGATGGTTTTGAGAGCAAATTAATAAAATGCTCTGCATTTAATAAGCATTGCTTTTTTTATATTTCTGTGTGAGAAAGTATTTGTTATGTATTAGTGTAGGATTTTCTTTGAGGAGATCAATTTAATATAAAGCATAGTCTCTGGAGTATTTCGTTAATGTGTGCCTGCAGACATGTCATAGATATTTTGAATGGCCTAATAACATTTTTAGAATGTCTATGTGATGTATTTTTAAAGTCTGTCAAAGAAATCCTCAAATATAAAATACTGTATTTCATGCTTTAGAAAAGGATCTTCTGTAATGAGTGTGTGCATGCATGCACACTCTCTCTAAACAGCGAAATAAAATTTGGGCTTTTAGACAGGAATTTTGAACCACTAATACCGAGTGTGTTGGGTTTTTGTGTTTTTTTTCTTTTTTTTGTTATTACACCAGTTAACATTAGTGTTTCATATAAGTTTGAATGAAAACTTTGTAGAAAGTCTCTGAAGAAAGAACAGTCAAACCATGTAAAAAAAAAAAAAAAAAATCTGTGTAGGTGATGTTCTTTTCCGTTGAAGATCTACGTTTAACCAGCATCTGCTTAGTAAAAATCACCTTTAGATTTTAAAACTGACTTTGTTTACTCTGGTAGTTGGTAGTGTTAGAACATAAAGGCATTTAATATAACTGTTGTATGTACCAAGTATTTTTAAGTGCTACATGTCCCAGTAAAGAAGGAATAAGAAATTATTGTAACAATTTTTTTTTTTTTGAGCTGACCTTTCCTCTTGCATAAAAACCTGGTCTGCTAGTGAATGTAGGAGTATATAAGCACGGATTTGCATGCCTTGTTCTCCACATTGATGGTGTAGTTTATACCACTGATGGATTTGGTTCTTTATTCTGCACCTAAGTCCTTTGCGACAAAGCGTAATGATGTATTCTGAATTTACTATAATATGTAAATTCATCTATTAAGTACTTGTTCTGCAGGATTGCTTTGTTTAAAACACTGGCATAGGCTGGTTCATGGCAGGGCTACTAACTTAACATGATAGGTAAGAATATTTTAAAATAGTGCATTATTCCATTGGAGCAGTGAATCTGGATAATTTCATAACAATATAAAATACTCCCCTAATAAAAAAGTAATGACTTCTCTATGAAAAACATATCTGTATCTCAGTTGACTGTTATAAATTGAGCTCCTGAAAAAACAGCAAGAGAGAGGACTGTAGTAAGGAAATCTCAGTATTTAGCTTTTTTGTAAATTATCTGAATCTCTTTCCCTTTCTTGCTGGGACAGTGAAATGATGAGAAGCTTTGACGCTCTTAACTTTTCTGTTGATTTAAAAGTAAGCATTCAATGATTTGAGCTAGAAAACTGGTGCCACCTTGGCTTTCAAAAGTGCTCAACTTTGGCTAACTTTGTTGTTCCTGATGGTTTTGTTGCAGCAGTTTAGAGTTTTGGTGATGAAGCCTCCTTGCTGCAAGTAGCAGGAAAGCTGGTAGTAAGATTCTCACTATTTTTGTTGCTTCTGGAAGCATTTGTTTGCAAGGTTGGAAAAGTGAATTGATTTGCATCGTGGAAGTTATTTCTACAGGGAAGAGAGCTAGTTTTGTTTTTGAACGAAGGTTTGTTTTGACAGAAAACAGATATATGAAGAAAATGCTAATTTAAAAAGATCTTGGCAAGCTTTTGATTCTTATTATCCTTTTCCATTATACTATGAAATGAAATAAATTTCCAAGTATGGCCATCCTGGTTCTTTTTGCAATGGATTCAAAAGAAAGAAAATTTAACATGTGCTGTGATCAACCAAACTTAGTATTTGCTGAAAGATGGAGTGCATATAAGTATTACTGCCTGTGCAAAAGCTTCATTAATCATATCTCTTGCTGAAGTCAGAGAACATTGTGAGCATAGGGTTGAAAATGTAGTGACAGCAATTATTGAGTTATTGTGTTAATGATATGACAGCTTGTTATAAATTACCAGAGGTTAATGGGATAAATAGTTGGTATAAAACCACTTAAAAACTGATGATGTATTATTTTCTTAACTTTCCTTCATAGATATGTATTTGAGACTGTAAATAGAACTTCAGAATACATTATTTCCAGTTGCAGCATAGGGAACGTGTGCTATTTTATTAATGGTTGGTGTTACTAGTTTCCTGTTGGTCATGCTCAATGGTTATGCTAGTTTTGGGGACCATGGGGGTGTAAATGAAGCTGATTTCTCTTTGTCTTGCTGTACTTTCTGAAAACTCATGCATTAGCTGTGCCACTGTGTACTGTCTGCAGGCATGAAAGGGTCAAATGTGTTGTAAAAGCAATACAGTTATTTGCTTCTGTTAAACCTTGTTTCTGCTAAAGGATTGTTGTTTCTGTGGAGCATGTATATGGCTATGCTGCTTTCAGATCATGCCATCAGTATGGCTCTAGGATTACTGCAGGGTAGACTCTAGGATTTGAAGTTTGTCTTGTTCCCTGATTTCTGCTAATGCAGACTTACCTGCAAAATTCATCAATTCTAGTTCTTGGAGATTTGAAAACTGTTTGTTACAGCTGGATGTTTACTGCTCTGTGTGCAGTGGTTGGTCATTACCATGATGTAAGCCATTAATTTTATACACTGGAAACAAGTATTTGCTTCCGTCATAGTCTAAAACTTCTTGTTTCAGTAAATGGAAAGGAGATACCTTGGTAAATGCAATGTGTTAAAAAGGCATTTCAAAAACTGTATAAACATGGATTTTGTCACAAAGGTGAGCTGTACATGTAAAACAGCAATTATTGAATGTAAGGTGGTATGGGCCTAGATGCTTAAACCTAGATGTTGTCTCTTTTTTTTTTTTTTTTTTTTTTTCCCCTGGATCCATCTATGTGTGATATCCAACCTATGATACAGTTTTATCCTCTAGAAATCATCTCACTGTAAAAACTGCTTTTTTTTCTTTTTTTTTTTTTTTTTTTTCCTTGGCAGAGAGATGATCTGGTGGTGATGACAGATTCCAATTTGGGTAAATACATGTAATTCTGAAGTGCACTCCTTGCTGTTAAAACAGGAGCAGGTGTGGTATAAGGCTTAGTTTTGGATTTTGGGAACACAGGCATAGGGTCTAAAACACTATTATCCCTGGCAATCTGGAGCAAATGTAACTTTGATAATCATAGTGCTAGAATGGATTAAACTAGATTTAAAACCATACATTCTTCTGGTCTGAAATTTTTAGTTCTGCTCAGCCATTTTTAATCTAGGGAGTTGGTTACTCCTTATATCCTTCTGGATTTTAGACCTGCTAACAACAGTCTTGGTTAGAGCAGGTGTCCAAAACAATGCTAGTAACCAAAGCCTCACCTCAGGAAACTTCAGGTCACACATTGGCATCATTGCTGCTGGCTCCAGCAGGAAAATGCTCTTTGCAGCAATCACTTGAGCTTAAGCTTGGATATAGGTACATAAAAATATGAATAGGTCTTTTATGATGGTAAAAGAGAGCTTGCCTACAGCAGTGTCTTTTTTCTTTAACTTATCTGTATATTTTTAGGTTTTGAGACTCCCCCCGCCCACTCCCAATTCTGACAAAAGTGATCCTTCAGCACTAGGAGACTGTGACTGCCATTTTACATCTGTCCACAATCACCAGATCTGCTTTTAGGATGGTTTCCTTTAAGCTCTTCATTGTTTCAAAGGGTCACATCTGCCAAAATATCTTTTGCTACATATGTTAGTCAGGAAGTTGCATGCTATCTTAAGACAGGACCACAATGATCTGCGTATTTGTGACAATGAGAAAAACTATCTGAATTCAAGAGGTTGCCTGTAATATATTTGAAGTGGGGAATCTTTCAAACATGCAGCTACAACAGATATTTGAAAAAACCATATCCTATAAACTTTCAGTAGTCCTACTGTTGATAACAGTTTTTTAGATGCCTGCTTAACATCTAATGAGGATTGCTGTCACCCTGTATGAAAAATGAATTTTTTCTCTTCATTAGTCTCAAAAATGCACCCATTAGAAAAAAAAATTATAATTAAGCAATGCAGAATGGAGCAAAAATTTCATTGTTATAGTGTATGACAAAGTTGGCAGCTGTGTCATATTCCTTGTGATATAATTTCATGTCTTTATTTTAATGCATTAAATATGGTTGGGTAGAAAGTAATACGCCAGGTACTAAAGAACAATCAGAGCACATCTTGTAAATCATTTACAGAAACAAGACTGGCTTACATAAATTCTAATTAGTTGAGAGCTTCCAGAGTTTTCAGGACAAAAAGTTTCTGTGTAAGCAAAATCTGAAGACTGTTAACAATTTCTAGAAGAACGGGTAGAGACGATTAAAATATGTATTGGCAAGATAGATTGCTATTGACTATATATTAAGCTGAAAGACTGCTGTCAGAAACCTGTCAGACTGTGTCTGTAAACAGTAAATTTGTTATAAATAAATAAATTTTTAAAAAACCTGTAAAACCCCTATATGTTCCTCAGGCAGTGTAGTGCCATGAAAGGTGTCAAATACTTGCAGGCAAATACTTTTCTTTCAATTTGAATCAGTGTTTTGAACCTAGAGCTTCTCTTTCTGCCCCGTATCTTTACATCTTTATCTGAAGCTTTGTATTTTCACTTAGTCTTTAATTACATATTTGGAGTTTAGTGGTTTTTATTTTCTCAAACAAAAACAATGGTCTCGGCTATTCATTCTGCCACTTCATCTTTACAAGGACAACTGTGTAAATTTGTGGGTGATTAAAAAAAATGGCAAAATATCAGGGAGAAACATCTTTAGTGGTTGTGTTCATAATTGGTTTTCAGTGTTATTGGCAAGGAAGAGCTTATCACATGAACACCTTGGCAGTTAGGAAGGGAGCCCAAGCAACATTAGTTTTTAATAATCTGGATAGTATATATATCCTCTGGGATTTTATTGTATGAGATTACCTTGATTATATGTTTAGCAGATACATTTCTGGATGAGTCCTTATTAGAGATCATGATATCACGGGGGGAAAAAAAAAGTAGTTTTAATGGACTGCCTAGAAGTGTTGGTCTCTTCAGATGTAATAGGGAAAGCATCCCTGAAAATATGCAGAAGCCAGGCCAGAACATAGTTGTATGTACTTTGCTTTTTTTCCAAAAGATTGAAGCATTCATTTACTCTATCAAAATCATGAGTAAAGTAGAATTATCTCAAAGGGAATGCAGGTGCCAGGCAAGACCATGGGTTTCAGCAGACTGTGCTGCTGGGATTAGGCTGTAATGCTCCTTACAACCACCTCTTTGGGCCTACTATGATAACGTAATGATCTTTTCCAGCAAGAATGAGTTTTTTGCAGTGTGTGTGGTATGGTCTTTCACAGTAGTTGCGGAGTCATTAATAAATTTAGTTTTTATGAATCTGTCAATGTTCAAAATACAACCCAGTGTATCAGTTTTAGATATATAGCACTGATAAGCCTGGTTGTTGCCAATGTAACTTTTTTTTCTTTTTAAAAAAACATGGGGTTTTTAGGGCTTTTTACCCCATTTAGTTAACACTTCCTCAGTTTGGAGTAAGCAAACCAGGCAGGATTAGCTCTGGCTGGTAGGATTATAGGAGGCAACAGTGACATACATTATTTCTCCTGTATTTCTGATGCGCTAAAGTCAGAATACTGTTCTTGGTCAGGATGATCACTTATATATTGTATGCATGGGCTGTTTTAGTCACAGGGATGTATCCTGAGCAGCAGTTTTCCAAACATTCAGCTCACTAAACCATCAAAGACTGTATGAGCACTGAGTGTTTCATTATGTTGGTGAATCATGCGTCTGAAAGGCAGGGTATGTTCTTAAGACCTCCATGCTGGACAACTCTCTGAGAAGACACAGTAGGCAGCTATCAAGGTAGATGTCTCTTCTGGGAGGTGAGCTCCTTCATGAGATATACTAAGAATACTTACTCTGAAACCTGAACTTACCCAAGGACTTTACCCCCTCTCTCTTTTCATTTAGTTTAGAAAATCTTGCAGTCAAACTGGAAGAGAAGTTGACTTCTTTTCTTCTTCTTTTTTTTTTTTCTCAATTTCTCAACTCATGTCACATCGGGATACAGTTGGTGCCACTCTATTTAAATATATTTCTGTATCCAAGACAAATTCTTGAGATGCCACAGACTAATCGGTATCATTCCCTTTCTTGATTCCTTTTAAGAGAATTATAATTTTATGTACCCTGTTACAATTCATCAGCACACCCAACAAATCAGAATTCTGTAACCCAATCTAAGCAGTACATTGTTCTGTTCAACAAATAATAGTGATATTTGGTGTGGGTTCTTTTTTTTTTTTTTTAGCTCTCTGTGCAATATTTTTTCCCTATTCTAATCTTTCTAATCTTGACCTTATTATTAATATGCTCCATCCCTCTTCCTAACTTGGGAAATTCTTCTTGCCTTCAGATTGCCTTAGGCCGGCAGAGGGGAACAAAGGGCCAGCACACACACAATCAGCCCTGGAAATATTAATTGATATTTTACCACTTCTGAATAGTTAAATCCCAGAAGAATACATCACAATTCATCAGGTTATTTTCACATTTTTCAAGATTACACAAATCTGTGTCTAATGAGGAAAACGGGCACTTTTTATATGGAGATGTGTTGCTTGCATCAGCCCGTCTGTCCTAGTTTTTGATGATTCAATGAAGCTAGAAGCATTAGTGGACATTCCTCCATTGAAGCCGTTTCCCCAATGCCTATTTTTACTTTAGATTAGTAACTATCATATAGACAAAATTGACTGAATAACTGCAACTCTGATATTGTAGTTGCTAATTTAGGCCTCTAACCCTGAAAGTAGCCCTGGATGAGAGACAAACCGTATTCTTGCAGAATTCTCTTAGGTCACTATCTAGAATGGAAGATTAAGCAAATGTTTAAAATAAAACAGAGAAGAAATGGGATAAGTTTCTGTCAGAGAGAATTTAAAAAACATAATTTTTTTTTTTGTGGGAATGTTATCTCAAAGCCTATTTTTTAGTAACTTTAATGTTACTTATTTAAAGGTACAGAGTATAACTAAACTCAATTTATTTACACAATGCAAGCTTAGCAAGAAATTTCAGGCTCATTAAAAAAAATAAAAGCAAAAAACCAAACCAAAACAACACAGGGGCAGGGAGACGAAAAAAGTAAATCTTTGGTGAATGGCTTGATGCTGCTTTAATAACTGCTTGTAGTCTACAGTCATGACCAGCATTTTGATCATTATAACATTATTAAAAGTGCTTTCTTAGTTTTGTAACTTCACCATATTCATAGTATTAACTGACACTTTCTTTAACACCCTACTGCACAGCATTACAGAAATAAAAAGTGTGGTCTAATAATGTTCATGGACCTTAGGTTTGGAATTAGCATAATGGAAAAGAGATCCTGAAAGCAAAATCATATTTCTGTAAGTGACCTATTACCAATCCGATTACATTTTACATAGTAATTTAAATGAATTCTGTTAGAAGTCTGGGTTGGTAAAGGGAAAAAATGGCTTATTGTTCAATCTGCATAATTGGAAAGGCAGCACACCCAGCAATAGGCTAGAGTTTGTGCAAACTAGGCATGGGCCTGCTTGAAAGATTCTGTAGTTACACAAATGTTAGAAATACAGAGTATGTGTGGGCAGAAACAATGAGCAGCAAAGAAAGCCCTTCTAAGACATTATGACTTTTTGATAACAAGGGTAGTTTAAATTCAGCTGATGATAAATGTCAGTGTTTTATGGGGGAGGGAGCACACGTGAACTGAAACAGGATTGAGGCTGCTGTTATCGTGCATGGCACTTGCATCATAAAGTTGACTGCTAGGCTTCAGTATGTTGTTTTACTAAGTGCAATCGCTTTTGCTAGCCAAAATATGTCCCTTGTTATAAAAACTTTTAGCTGAGTATTGTGAAAGAATTCAATCAATAAATTTCTCAGATTATCCATGAATAGAGGTGGCTATATAGGGATGAAAGCAAGCTAAAAGAGTTTGATAATCTTGTCAAAAACTCCTATAAATCTCAGTAAAATTCTTCTACAGAAGTAATATACAAAGTGAAGCTTTTAGGATTTTTCAAACTCTATTGATCTTTCCCATTGTTTGTAATAGAATATGCAATCCTTTCACACACAGAAGTATGAGACAAGTGATGAAACTGGCCACGCAAATACATGCGTTAATAACCATCCATTGCAATCAAAAGAACACTTTCTCTTTTAAAAGTATTATGAGATTATGATTATCCTGCTCTGTTCAGCATTGGTGCAGCCTCCCTTTGAGTACTGTGTGCAGGTCTGGGCCCCACAATTTAAGAAGGAAGTGAAAGTCCTTGAATGTGTCCAGAGGTGGGCAACAAAGGTGGACAGTGCCTTTAATAACATGCTTTAACTTTTGGCCAGCCCTGAAGTGGTCAGCCAGTTGAACTAGAAGATCGTTACAGGTCCCTTCCAGTTGAAATACTCTATTCTATCATGAGTGTTTTCTCTTCTTTGCAAATACCATTTTTGACCTTGCATAGTGGTATGATCAAGCAAACCTCAATCATTATGTCCCAGCTGCTGATCATACTTACCTGTAGATCATGTATTTACTGTAATCATCTTAATTCACAGTTGCATGTGAATGGTAACTGTTCCCTCTTCTCTTTTAGTCCTGAATCAGTCACCTTCTCTCCAGTGCTGGGATGTTTGCAGGGCCTTCTCTGTTCTTGTTACCTAGTAATTGTCACTATTCCCACACAGATTTTTTAATAAAGGCTGAAAGTAGTCTTAGGTAGCTTTGCACTGGAGGAATGGTACAGATGCTCTGCTGCAGTGTATATAGCAAGTACTTGTGGAATAGAACAGTCATTGACTTGAAAACATGGGTCAAAGGATGATCCAGGTGTTGAAGTTGGAACAGCAGCCCCATCTTTGCGTATACCTACAGAAATATCAAATGGCAAGCAAAATCCTTGTGTTCACTAAATACAGCTAGAAGACTCCAGCAGAAAAGCAGGCAGCAAGGCAGTTATTGATGACCTGTAACACACATGCGTACCTGTGCTGTGAAGGAACAGAGCTACATGTAAGGAGCTGACTTAAGTTCTTAAAATACTGATCCAAATATCAGGTCCCTACAACTGAACATTCTGGGTCAAATTATATCCATAGCAAGACCCATTTAACTCCAGCGGGCCAGGGCTTTGTGTCCAGCATAAAACCATAGTGTAGTGAATGGATTTCCTGTAATTGTACATACGCAGGGCAATGACAGCTGCCTCAGTGGGACGCCAAATGCGCAGCTTGGAGCAGAAAACGTACTGGTAATCACCTTTTCCCCCTCTGACCTACCTCAAATGTTCTCCCTCTGTCTCTGTGCATTAGGCTCCTTTAGAACACTCAAAACATTTAACAGTTAAGCATTGTGGGATCCTTTGCACTGTTGTTTTTATTGCTGTCTGTAGCTCTGATAGCTTTTCCCCTCGCTCCCCCTTCCCGCCCCCACCCCCCCACCTTGAAACTTAGTGCAAAATGTATCTTCAAAGGTTTGAGACTAATGCACCTAACTCCTTGTATGGGAAGGAGGGAAGATTGTCATTATGTCTTATGACGTTACCATAAGTTTTTACCAATATCTAAGGCCCAATGCAATTACTAATTAATGCATTATTTCCAAATGATGTACTCTCTCTCATCCTGGCTTCAAATGCCATCTGCTTTAAACTTTGAAAAAATCTTCTGTGTGTCTTAAAAATGTTTCAGACTCCAAGCTCCTTGCGTGTGGTAGAGAATGATGCAACCTACATTTTTCCAACCCACATCACCCTGTGATTAAAAAGAAACAAAAAATAATGAGTGAGTGAGTAGTAAAGGCAGTTAATCGGCAAACACTTTGAGCTGTTTTTCTTCTTACAGATATGCTAGTATAAATGTGGGTTAACTCTATGTTGATGTCAGTAGAGCTGCCTTGGATTTTCACTAGTGCAACAATGGAAAAAAATGTGGCCTCTCATCGTGTAACTCCAAACAAGTGATTTAGGTTGCTTAAATAGAAAAAAACCCTCCAATCTTAAGGTTTTTCTCACCTAGTTAATAGCTCTGATCTTCTGCTCCTGTATGCTGGCTTCACAGTGAAATTCCTTCACTATGAAGGAATAGGCTCAGGCACACTTCTCAATTTTCATTTCAAGCTGGCTGTAAACTTTGTCTTCCAGGATTGTAAAGAATAGTTCTCTAAATGATAGCGTGTAACCCATGCTATCTGTGGAGGTTGTCATCACATTCTTCTGAATGCAACAACTTTTTTCTAATAAGTATAGCCATTCTAAAAAGGTTGGAGAAGCTGGGTTGGACTGATTTGTGTATGTGAAATAAAACAGTGTGCGCTCATTTGGCATATTTACAGTGCAAAAAGTTGGAGTCTACTTACATTAACCACAGTGCAAAATGTTTTCTAAGAACGAATGTCATGTTTGAAATGAAACACTAATTATTATAACATCAAGGTAAGGACAACATTTTGTGACATCCATCTTGTTCTTCTATGTGAATGTTGCAGTGATTTATCCAGCTAATTTTTTTTCTATGTAAATGTTACAAAATTACGTAGTTTTGAGAAGAGCAGCATTTATAAACTAAAAATATGTCCTGCCTCATAAACAGCATTCATTATACAACAGCAATGGAATTGAAGGATCAGCTGTAAAACTCAGTTAAGTCAGCAGATACCTTTCCATTGACTTCACAGGACATTCAAACCTGCAATTAATTGATTGTATGTGTTCTTAGTATATAAACCCCTGTGGAAATAAATTGGTAGTTGAGCCTGCCATCTGGGCAGCCTGACATCAGTCTAACTACTGTGAGTAAAACCAAAGGAAAACCTCTGTCTTGCAGCCTTAGTATTATCTTCTGGAAAGAAATTTCTGGGAACAATTCAATTGCTTGTACTCTGGGTAGATGATGTATTTCAGCTCTTTGTCATGCTGAAGGCCAATTCTTCAAATCTTTCTCATTGTACTCAGAAAAAACTCATCTCTCTCTAATTAAATCATTATTTTACAGAAAAATCTGCTATGGTTTTTACCCGTAGCTTTGAAAGCCCATGTTCTAGCCTAATCTTGGCTTATTTGTGGTGTTCTCTAAACTCAATTGTGTAAGTGTTAGTTGGTATTGATTCTTGGATCAGAAATCACTGTCTTTAGTTTTTCACTATTTGAAGACAGCCCTTAATTCCTTTATATAGAAGAATTTCAGTTGATACCAAATAAAGAAAACAGCAGAACAAAAATTAACGTCTTGAACTGGGGCAACCAAAGAACAAGGCAACAGAAGAAAGTAAGTCCTGTTTGACAGGTTATAGCTCATAACTCTGTAACTGCCCTAGATAGCTTTTCTTTTGTCATAGATGTGTTTTAGGCTGAAGAGATTGCTACTTTAAATAGAGATGCCATTTCTGCCATGTTTTTTAATGATGAGGTTTAAACTCAAAAATGCTTTCTGAGTACAAACCATGCCTGTATGTGTTAATACACATTTCTCTCTGTAGACCACTGTTCTGTATTAATGATAACCTACACTGGACACCTGAGGCCAGTTTTTGGGTATTGTTTCAATTGAGAGTAGAAATGTGAATTTCTCTTCCTGCCTAGAGGTGCATTCAAATGTGCACACGTGTTTGTTGTGGGTTTTTTCCCATAGAGAATTTACGCTGTTTAATGGGGTAAATAGTAAAAAAGGTAATTTTAAAATTTGGGGGTTGAGCTTAAAATGTGCTCAGCTACAACTGCAGACACTGGAAAGTGAAAGAGCTCAGCTCTCTTTTGCATTAGATTCTTGTAGAGGCATACATATCCCACTTAGGATTATTTTGGCAACACAAAATATAACATACTTGTTGAGCAGATGGCTGGGATGCTACGGTTCACGTCAGCTCGTCAGTCTACTGTATGGAATCTAACATCCTCTGCGTTCTCACCGCTGTGGTGCGATGGATATGTGCAGCCAGACTGATCACAGCTTAGCTGGTTCTAAAAATCTTATAACCCATGAATTTTATTCTTGGCAAATCCCAGGCTGTAAAAGAAAACTTTCAAACAATAAGGAGAGGACTTCTAGGTGTTCAGAGCAATTTGGCTCATTAAATAATTGTCAGGAAGAATAAGCAATGCAAAATGGCCCAAGATAGTTTTGAACCTAAAAACAATGGCAGCGTTTGTTAGTAAAGCTAGCTAACTTTTATTACAATGCTCTTCTAGAAAGACGAGCAAAAGAAGAAAGTATAACCTAATAACTTGGTCTAATTTAATCAAAAAGATCTTTACCTCTTTGCCTGACAGCTGTAGTGGAGAGGATGGGAGGGTGTACTGAAGAATGTTAAAAATCACTTGAATACTATAATTAAAGAATTAAAAAAAACCTGCTAGACTTGATCAGTTTTCCTTATTTGTCATATGAAGAGTCTGCAAGCGTAACAAATGTAACTTGCTGTTTGGTTTTCAACTGCATGCTCAAAATAATTTGTATATTATTACAGTAACAGGACCGTGCCTGAATTCTTAGGCATATTGTGCCACACAAGGTCTCCTTGATAAAAATACATCATTTGAATAGTGTAACTTATGAATATGGAAAGAGATGGCATAGGAACAACTAAATCATGCTAAACCTCTTGTTCCTTCCCATCTGTATATAGCTGTAGAGGTTATGCTGGAAGCAGAGTCATCAAGTGTCATGTGTCTTCCTGAAAGTTGCCATCAGCTGCTGGAGAGGGAAGTTAGGCATGCTGAATATTTCACAGAGCAACTTGCACTTATTTGAAATACCTTAAGGAATACTGGGTCTTCTAACCTGGAATCAGGGTCACTTAAAAACCCAGTGTCTTAACTGTGCTCAGCCCTGCTGCAAAACAGACAACTTGTTAGTGGCAATTAGGTGGTATTGAAGTGTTCATACTGGCAGCTAAACTATATCTTCCTTTCAGGTACAGCAGCGTACACGTAAGCAGTTCTTCTTTCCCAGTTCCCTTTGTTGTGTCCCATTAGTAGCAGCACATTTTAATTACAGTAAGCCTTCACCGCCTCCTTCTGCACGTTCTTACAATTCAGCCAAATGGCATGGAGTAGTTTGACTAGTGATGTTATTCTCTGCGGAGATTTGTAAGAAACAACAGGAGAGTACTGCTGGCAAAAAGTCATCTTCCATTTTTCTGAGAGAATCCTAAACAACTATTGTTATTTGTCTGCAAGGAATAGTTTGAAACCAAAAGGAATGAAAACCTGAAAAGGCATCCTTTTATTTTACTGAGGTGGGTGGGGGGGTGGGGAGGGAGAAAGGAAAATGACCCAAAAGAACTTACTTATTTCTTTTTTTTCTTCCTCTAGTTCCTGTCTTTTGGTATCAAAATGCTCTACACTATATTTTTTAGGGTTGTATAAATGGTTTTGGATAGGCTTCTGCTGACTTAGCTCTGGAAATTTTAACCTTTCATTAGTTTTAACTGCTTAGTAAGGCAAACAGAACGCAAGAGGCTTTATTCACAAAATTTGGTTAGAGCACTGTGCCACATCAAATACAAAACCTATTTTAGCTCTTGATTCAATTGCCTAGTGCTGTCCTACCAGACAACAATGGGTTAATCTCCCCAAAAGCCTTTCCCATACATATAAGACTAAACAAGAAACAGACTTTAAAGGCTTTAAGTATGGCTGTAGTTAACTATAAACAGCTGTTGCAAGATAACAGCATTTCCATTGGAAAGTGAGCCCCTTTCCCCCATTTACAATGAAACCATTCTGAAAGCAGTATTTGGAAGGAGTCAGTTCTCTGTCTGGCAATAATCAGAATTAAGTGGTGGGGGTTGGGGAGTGAGTTGTCGGATCTTTCCGCTCAAACTGACATTTATATAGCAATTCTATTTCTGCTACTGAAAGCCAAAACATACAAATCCATCTTATCCAGACTATTAAGAAATAGAGAGCGAGTGATTATTTTTTTTCCCCTTCCATTCTCTTTTCTTTCCTGCCTCTGCTCTGCATCAATGTTTATTTTGAATAATGAGGAAAGAATGATATTAGCAAACCTCCATCTATCTTTTAGAGTGTAGTAACATGACATTTGAATTAAATCCAAACAGTACCTGGTATAAGAATACATCTTTAGAAACTCTCCTTCCTTGTTAAAGCCATACCATAAAACATTGTAATTTTCTTGGTTTACTATTTTCAATACATTGAAATGTTAGCAGAAGTGTCTTTTTGAGAAGACATCCAAAAGCCAGTTGGTTCTGTTCCAAATCAAAAGCAAGGCGGCCATGAAAATAAAAGATCTAATTTGAACACTTCTTGGCAGTTAGTGATTTGTTAAATAGTTTGTTTTTAATTGCTTTCAAAAGTGAAGGGGAAGGAGAAATCTTTTGTAATTCATGCTTCTAGAGAAAAAAACAACAAATGTGGGAAATCAGGCTGTTAATATTAGAAGTTACAATGTGACTCACACAGTGCATAATCTCTGCAATAGTACAAGCAGCAAAAACGGAGACAAAGAAACAGATGTGCAAACTTCCTACTAGTTAAATTCCAGCTATTTAATCAACAGCAGGACTCGTCCTTTGTTTTGTATTTCCTAGCTCAGAAACATCTCAGTAGGAGGACATGAAAAGGTACTGCAAGTGCTTTTACCACCTGCAATCCAGTGAATACTTTAAACTAATCAAGCAACCTTCACAAAGTTGGCCACAAGGATATAAAGAGAGGGGGTAAACCAGCTATAATTCAAAAACAGGAGCCTGGTTAGGAACTTTTATACAGCTGAGCCAGACAGAAACCTGGTTGTCTGACTTCATAATCACTTACTCCAGATCCAAAGAGCTTTCCGAACTACAGGCACTAAGGGAGAGTTATGCTCCTCTGAGCAAAGACAACTTGTAGGTTATTAATGTAATCAGAGACTGAGATAATTGTTCTGTGACTGCTTCCATACTGGGAGAAGTCCCTTATGTTCCTTGGCGGTATATGTGAAGATGAATACTGGCCTCTGCTAGCAGCTGGGGCTAGAGAAGCAAAACTACATTTCAGTTGTGAATTCAGGAACCCTGTAGCTGGGGTAAAACCACAAACTGTCACTACATACTGCCGTATTTTCTGGTGTTCCACAGAAATGTGGCAGATAGATTTTTCAGACCTGCCATCTAATCTACAGACCAGATAAATCTCCTACAGTGGAATATGAGGCCGCTGATAAAGTAGTGCTTTTTACACATTTCACATTCTCCTGGACTCTTTGGCATTTCCCTTTCAAGGTTCAGGTGTAGAAGGATGCTGAGTAAAAGCAAGAGCTCTGTCTCTTCCTTGCTTTCTTGTCAATCTGTGAGCCCGCACTAATAGCGTTCATTCCTGTGCCTGCATCTCCTGCTGCGCATGCCCCACTGAAGGCTGGAGAGCACAGGTAGTCAAGACTTGCTAAGTCTGCTTTGTCATTCAGCCTACAGATAGGTTGCCAGGTGAAATCACTGTAGCGCCTTGCCTTATGTTAACAGTTTGGAAAACTCAAAAAGTTAAAGCTGGCATTGTAGAACGGAGAGCCTGCTGGGATGACTGACCAAGGATGTGTCTCTTCACTCCATCAGAAAACTTGTTAGCAAAACTTAAAAACATGCTGAAAAATTGTTCTTGGATCATTTTTTGCCAGTGTTTTTCTTCATTGCAATTTCCACATTGCAATTATAAATGGACTTTATTTTTAAGCAGAGGAGAAGAAATTATCAGGTAATGTCTGAATGGAGATCAATAATAATTTGAGTCTTGAAGTAATTAATAACGTGTACCTTATCAAAGTAATAGTTAAGAAAACCACTAATATTTAAAGTGCCATCCATTTGTTGTGCAAATTTTATCCCTTGTTTGTGGAATTATTATGGGGTTAAAGGAAATTGTGTGTGATTTCTGCTGAAACTTGTAGTTATTTCTGTTACGTTGTAGTATGCAAATCTGCCAATAGACTGTAACCCTAGTTGTATTGGTTTAAATTGTACAGTTCTGCTCTTAAGAGCCTAGCCAGTCCCAGGGGTCATTCTGATGCACTCTAGCTTAGAAAAGAGCTTTTGAAAAACATCCCTGATTTACACTATGGTGCTAAAAGTGTGAACAACTTTCTTACTGATTTAAAGCATGTCCCAAATCACTGTTAGTGATCCGTATCACAGTTCTGTGACCATTAATCATTTAATCATCACAAAACAAAGAGCCTCTTTCATGGAGAATTGTTTCACATGCACATATGCTATATCACTCATTTTTACAGCCAAGGAACTGCATATTGAAGAAATGAACAAGTCATCCGCATCCTTTGAAGCCTGTACATTTTAGGCTAATTTACTGAGGAAACAAAAATGGATTGTAGTGATATGTTCAAATAGAGATTCATGAAATTACACAAATTTACACAAGCAGAACATTTGGTCTTGATGATTTAGGCATTTTTCCAAGCACATATACATAGTAAACAGCCTGTTGCATAACTTGTAAATACACAGTATAGTATCAAATGGGACAATTGCTACAGTGGCACTTGTCAAACAGTATACTTCTTGTTTAATCATGATTATAGCCCTTGCAACCTACCAAATTTCTGCATATCCTGAACCTCACAGTAGAACTCATTTGAACTGACCTTCTCTCTTCAGTAGCT
This sequence comes from Pelecanus crispus, assembly GCF_030463565.1. Classification (NCBI taxonomy): domain Eukaryota; kingdom Metazoa; phylum Chordata; class Aves; order Pelecaniformes; family Pelecanidae; genus Pelecanus; species Pelecanus crispus. The sequence goes on from NC_134650.1 coordinate 39,032,394, forward strand.
CAAAGGGATTTTTGCTACATTCTTTCTTAAAATGGTATCACCTGACAGACTTGGACCGATTTTCGGTTTGGCCTTGTCATAAATGGTTTCATCTTTAATGAAGAAGTTGTATGTTTCATACATTTCATCTTCTGTATTCTCATCTCCAACAATGTCACATTTCTCTATCAACTTTTGTTAATACAGTGCCTTTTTTTAGATTACTATACTTTCTTCTGCCATTGCTTAAGCAATAGCACATACTGAGTATTTGGATCCTTACCAAATATGATTCTTCAGTCCCTCAATAATTTTTTTCGTGTTCATGAACATGGGCTGCTGCCAAGAAAAAAAGACCATACCCTTTCGAAGAGTCACACTGTGGATTCCCTCCCCACCCCCCGCTGCCCCGTGTTGGGATGTATGTCATCTTTCTAGGGCTTCTCAGGGTTCCTATGCACAGAAAAGGCCTGGACTGAAAGATTGTTTTGCTGTACTGTATTTCTCTCTCCTTGCCCCTGCCCCCCCCCTTTTTTTTTTTAGGAGCAAAGATGTCTTTTGTATTTAAGTCTAAGTGTTCTTGAAAAACACTCTGTGCAGTTCAGAGTGTCTTATTTATAAACTTCCAAGCATTTTGGAAGAAATGGTAGAAACTTGGAAAGTCTTGGAAAGTCAAGTTATGTTCAGTTATTAGTCTCATCAAGTAAAGGCTGTTAAGAGTTACTTCCTGATGGAACTTCTGGGTTATATTAATAGGCTGCAGAGAAACAAAGAAAGAAGTTAGAAGAGCTCTGCTTCATAACTCCTGGAAAAATTTCTTTGCAAGATTTATTAGCCAAATGACAATAAAGATATTGTAAACAAACACACAAAAAAACCCCAAACTGGTCTGATTTCATTGTTCTGCACCTTAGAAGAACTTCAAGCTTATTTTTGCTACCTCTGAATACTGATTCCTTGTTTGATAATTTGAACAGCCATCTTGCAAGCGAACCATTAATTATGTGTTTTGAAATACATGATTTCCTTTGCAAAGCCTTTCTTGCAAACCTATATTGTTATATAGCTAACTAATCTGTTTATATAATTAGTAAGTGTTAGCATAAATCTACATGCTCTAAAACTATTTTTGCAAACCAAGCATGTAACTGTGCAAGTATATGGTCATGCAGTGCTCTGGCAGGGGTAGTCCACTGCATTAGGAGCAAGAGAATAAAAAGGAATTGTCTTTATTGGTAGATGGAGAATAGAAATCCTCTTCAAAGCAAATAATTTTCAAAGCCTACAGTCATAAGGATGCCAACCACACTGTGTCTGGCACCGGAGTTATCTGGAAAGCTAAGCACAGTACTCAAATTTAATTACTCTACTACTCTACAAAGTTTTGCTTCATGTGTTTGTCATTACTGACTTTATTTAGTCTGAAAGACATTTCTTGTACTTGGCAACTTTTAGAAGGTATTGCACCATTTGGTTGTATCTGGAGACCTGTCTGCTTTAAACACTGAGAAGATGGCAATTTTGGCAGTCAAAATAAATCTAAGAAGCCACTGGTGGTTTGTTGTGGTTTCTTGGGGTTTTTTTTTTGTCCTCTTGGGTTGTGTGTTTGGTTTTGGGGGTTTTTTTCGGGGGCTTGGTTGTTGTTGGTTTTTTTTTTTTTTTATTCCCCTGTCATGGCCATAGGAGCCAGCTGGTTGAGTCACAGCTCAAATGCAGCTGTTCCGAAGCCTGACTACAGATCCGGCAGCAGAGCTACAGCATCTCTGCTCAGCTTTCTCCCAAAAGGGTTGAACTTGATGGTACTCCCCCAACAGCCAACACAACCTTCCCTCCCCACTGAAGAAGTGCTGCAGTTACCTCTGTAGTCTGTGGGAACCCAACATGCTCTCCTTAGTTTTAGTCTTTATGTACCCTTCTTTCTTTCAGTCTTCTCATGTCATCGTTGTTTAATAATAGTGTTGGATATTTCTGTAATACAGGATTTTATTAATATATAGTTGAAACTACAAAGGTTTTACCTGTTGTAATCTCTCAGTTTGTACATTTGTTTGCTGATTATTTTGTGGTCAAATTTTCTGTGCTTCTTTTCATTAGTTAGAATTACTTCTATCAAAAATATGAAGCTGTATGAAATTTTACAGGCTGTATTATTTTAGCAGAAACAACTTTTTGTGCCCTTCAAATTTCTTGCATGCATGATTTTTTGGCTGCCATTATAGGTGTGTGTTCACACATTATTTTTCAATTTGAGTGAGACAAAATCTCTGATGATTTTTCTTTTTTTTTTTTTTTTTTTTTTTTAATATTCCTAGCCTTCGGCCTTATAACTAAATCAGAGTATTTAAAAATTGGTCAAGGTCTTAAAGCATTATCAATGCTTGGTTTGAATCTTAGAATATAGCTAAATGAGTGGATTCAAAACTATAAGGAGCATATTCCTGTAATGTATGACTTCCTACCACTGGTAGTTCAAAATCTAATTTTATCAATAGGTTAGATTATAATAGATTTCCAAAACACAGCTTCTTCCAACCAGTAGGGTTTTTTGTGTTTTTTCTTTCTTGCCTGACAATTAAATTTTTTTTAAAGCATTTTTCTAGGCTATTTCTAGGGTGACCCGTTAAAGATGATAAGTGAAAGTATAGAACCAGAGACTAGAATATTTGGGGGTTATGAGGTCTGGTGCCCTTCTATTTTGCTATCATATCATGGAAAGTTTTACTGTATTTATCAAGTTCCATTTTAAAAACCTGGAGATAACACTATCATAAGAATTATGTCAACACTACCTTTCAAATCCCAAATTACCTGACAGAGAATGTATTGCATTTTCTCCTGTCTCTGCAGGTTATTGGACTATAATACTTTTCTGGAAAATTATGTTATATTTTGCTTTCCTTGACTTTTGTAGCTTGTAGATAAGACAACATTATAGCTGACCTTCATCTAATAGCTGCAGCTGTGTGGTCCAAAGAAAAAGTCTGGTAGTCTTGATACTGGGAGACTAGAAGAGAACTGTTAATATATTTAATGTCCAAAACTGAAAATTTCAAGTGACTTGGTTAAGTGGGGAAAATGGAATGGAACAGAAGAAGAGAGTGCAAAAAATATCTAAGAAATATTTTAGGTCATGGGTCTTAATTTAGAAGCATGTAAAGACAGAAGCATGTGAAATAATCCTTTCTGTTTTCTGCACGCTGTGGGGATTAGCAATATAATTGTTTCACATTATGTTTGAGATCTGGCATTTGGATGGCAGTGAGTCAGAATTTCTGTGAACTTTATCCTTTCTTGTATCCAATCTGCTCCACAGCTTTTGGCTGCTACATGGGCCTACACCTTGATATCTGCAACCATGACCCTTCCTCTGAATAAAATGGACCTGTTTTGAGCCATTTGACTATGTTTCCATGGTCAAAGAGCCTAGAGATGTTTTCTATTGGATTGGGCCCAAAATTGGTCATATTTTGTAGATAATATGCTCTTATAGACTAGGGATTAAACATAATAAAAACTATGCTGGATTCTTATTTACTCAGATTTATTTTGTCATTAACTGTTGTGTGACTCTATGATGACATTATTTTTCTTCATTATTAGAAACAATAGAGACTTTGAGAAACTATTCTTTTCCTTGATGCCACAGTCATCAACCATCTTTTGTATTTATCAAAGTTTTCACAGAATTTACAGCAAGGCTGTTAAATTATTACCAGCTGAAGTAATGGAAGTTATTTTTTTGTTGTTGTGCTGGATGTAAAGTATAGGAAATGGAGGACATACAAGAGAAGCATTCAGGAGTATTTGATCAAACCACCAAATGTCCAAAAATATTTTACTTACTTCAAGCTTAATCCTTTTGTGGGAAGGAAGGAGAGGAGAATGTTTATCAGCTGTTTTGTGAAAAGATATCTAAGGCTTATTAAATGTTGCTTCATGTTTTTCATTTCACATTATGTATATTATGTGTATACATATAATTCACCAAGATTATTTTCTGATTTTTATTTATTTATATCATAAATAAGTTTGTGTATGTTCTATGCAGAAAAGTATATTTTTTTTTCTGTCTGTTGGTTGCTTTATATTATTTACATCTAACTTCCATAACTGAGTAAACAGGATTATCTCTGATATAATAGGATTGCAGTCTTGCTCAGTAAGGAAACTGTGCACTGTATCAAAAATGTGCTTGTTGTTTATTAAACCTTGTTTGTGTTGCATTATGATTTGTTAAAAAAATTGAATTAGATCTTGTAATTGTTACCTTCAAAACTAGCTTTGCCATTAGTTTGCATATTAGCAATTATATTTCAAATCAGAATCGTGGTCCTGCCTATGAATGTAAATTCATGTAGTTTGGATTTCAAGGAAACCATCCTGATTTACATAAGGTTGTCCCAGATTTGAGGGAGATCTCTCACCTTTTCTTACGTGGAATGTCAGAAAGTGCTATAAACTAGAATTTCTCTGAACTGTATTTTCCTGTAAAATTTTCTAGGAGATACATGTGTGCTTTTCATTGCACAAGAGAGGAGGTGAAACAGCCTGCTTTGAGGAGTGGAAAGGAATGTTTTGCCTAGCTTGGAAAACTAGTGATGTTAAAGGTAAGATGTTGAAAAACATGTCACTGGATAGTAAGTGTTTTATTACTTTAGTTAGTTTTATGAAGACATTTTCCTCTTGCTAAGTTGAAATTGTCAGTTTCTTGAAAAGAGGTACAAATCTAAGAAAGTCTTGATCTGAAACCATAACTGCTGGATGAAGTCTATGATGTGCTTGTGGCACTGATGAAGGCCATTTCACATGCTTCTCAAATACAGTGGACCAAGTGGTGTTCTGCTTTACTCTTTGCTCATGTTAGGATAAGCATGCGCTGGAAGTTCCTACACAAGACAATTAATTACTACCATGCTGGTGGAACAATTCTTGAAGCTCTCCTGGGCCAATTTATGAGACAAAGTCAGAACAGGGGCTTCTGACAAGGCTTTTAATAGTCCACTGAGCCCTGCTTTGCAGCATCTTGGCAAATGCTGGGAGCTCTGAGGCTGCTTTACCTTTGGCTGAAGTTAAGAGAGCACGAAGTGTTGTTTATTTTTAATTTTCTGACCTATAGAATTCAGTGAAAAATGCAGTTTAGCTGTACCTGAGGAATGTAGCCACTATGTACATGCCTCGTTAATATTAATAAAGTGGGTTGTCAGTGTTTTCTTTTCACATCTGTTTCCTAGCAAGTAAAACCATTCCCTAAGCATGGGGTCTGAACATACAAATGGATTTTTAAAATGAAATCGTTACAGAACCAGAAATCTAATCCTTCAGTTAATCACTAGCAATATTTGAAAAGAGAGAAACTATTGTATATCTGCCTTGCCTCACCTCAGATGAGCGCCAGGAATAATGCATATCAGGAAATGAAATATGTGTAAATCACTGAAAATGAGAAGTTGACCAAAACTGCATTTCAACGCATTCAAAGTACAGGAAAGGTCTCAGTGCGAGGTGGGAAAAAAAGCTGTTCAACTGCTGAAAAATAGAAAAATGCTTGTTTTATATTCAAAAGGTGAATTGTGTACTAAGACAAAAGGGTTTTGGTTTTGTGGGGTTTTTTTGTTTTGTTTTTGTTGGCTTTTTTTTTAAAGACAGGCAGCCTTGTGTATTCACGATTTCAATAATTTCAGCAGAAACAGAATAATACTTCTTGTTAAATTCTGCCTTCTTAAAAATTTGCCTTTCAGATTTCTTTTCCTATCTTCAACTATAGATAAAATAGAGGCTGTATTTCAACCCATGTATGTATGTGCAGGTTTCAGTAGTGGATCAACAGATTTTTGGGCATGGTTTAGAGGTGTTGTATTACTAAATCTGTAACTGATGATCTGAATCTCAGCATAGAGACTAGTTAATTTTTTCACAGATCTGAGGAGTGCTTGGATCTGTTTGCATGTTGCCCATCTGTGGATGGCATGATTTTAGGTGTCTCGTAGGAAAACAAATTCTATTCACGCTCTTCAATGGCGCGTTCCCTGTCCCTGACAAGTTCACTGTTCATGTTCTTGGGCTAAGAATGAGAAGACACTTCAAGAGATAAACACATACAATTGATCATAGAGTGATGAATTCAAAGGCTGCAGTCAATAGGATTGAAAAGAAACACCATGTCTCTCCTGCTTTTTAGATGTTGTGTTTTAAAGCATACATCTGGCCTTTAACACTTGCTAGTAGATCTACTTTAATATGCTAGAATTTCTGGTAGAGCTGTCCCTAAAGGTATATTTTTCATGACTGCAAGAAGTGCAAATTTGGTGAGGTATGAGCTTTGGTTCAGCATCGCTTTTCATGATATTGCCAAGTACTTAATGCATTAGTACTTAATGCATTAGTAACTGGGAGTCTCCTATTGCCTTCAGCCTTCTCATGTGGATCTATTCTAGATCTCCAGCTAAAGCTGATTGTGCTGTTGTAGGATGCATTAGACGCTTTGTAAACTGATATACTCTAGTGGAACAGTCTGAAACGTAGCCATTATGTGATCCCTGGTGGGGCAAGTTCCTCTAATCATAGACGCCCTGTCTTATACCCCATTCTTTAAGTAATCCTCCTGAAATCCTTCTGCATGTGCATAGGTACGGGACACAGAGCAGAAAGGTACCATTCAGTGAGTGGAAAAGTCACCTTGTGTTTATATGATGAAATACAGAAGTGCAAATAAAATTATGCATGCGCATTGGATGGAAATTTCTCTAATTCTGTACTGACAATAAACCATATTATCTTTGGTTAGGTTTAAAGGGTTAGGGTCAGATTCTCTCCCTTGCTGTGGTCATGTATGCCTTCATGCAATAAATTGCTTTAAATGTTTCATGTGACTGGAGGAAAAGCTCCTTCGGTGAAGAATTCTATAGTTATGCAATTTATGCATGTGCTAGGCAGAGGGCATAAAAATGTAGTAGTTCCTTGTGAATGAACAGCTTTTCCTTGGGTTTTCCCAAGGAAAGATACTTCTTTGCATCTATCTGGCTTGCTGTGAGCTGAATATATCAACTTTGCAGATCTGTGCCAGGTATTTTTTATTTTAAGAAGTCAAACATTAAAGAGGCTGTGGGCTGTCTGTAAAAAGCCTTCATGCAAGTGTTAGCTCCAGGAGTGCCTGGGGCAGGGGTTAGGGTTGGGGTGAGATATGGCACAGCTTCTAGGAGTTTTTTTCCTTCCATTGTGGAGCTAGTGATTTGTATGTGTAAATCAAGTAACATATTTCTTCTGCCTTTGGTGTTTCTGTGTGGACCGTTGTTATAATGGCAAAAACCTTAATATTTTTGTAAATTTTTTTGGTATTCAGACTAAGAGCATTTTCTTCTCAGGGGCTGGGTGGTGAGAAATCTTTTGAACATTGTTAAGGTGCCACATTTTTGTGATGATATATGTAGGAGAAAGCTCAGGATATGTTTTGTCTGATGAAAAAGCATCTTGCATCTTTCTGCAAAACAGGGGGAAGGCCAGTGGTTCCATTATAGGAATTGAGATGTAACAATACCATAATACTTTATTCTTCAAAACTGAAAGATAGGCAAACAAGAAGTTATGCTTTTAAAATGGCAGGCACAAGTGTTGTTAATGTATTGCACTGGAATCATATGCTTTTGTTAATATTGCTGGAACTTTTTTCCCCTAATCTTAAAAGAAGATATATAAAAGACGGTTTAAAGTATATAGTTTAGGAAATTTATATTAATTTCGTCCTTGTTTGCACACAGGTATTATAACCTGTATGGACTTGGCTAATATTAGTGTAACTAGAATTTTGTGCATTAGAAATTGACTTGGTAAGTTTATGTCTAAAGCTTTCACTTGCATGTCAAGAGAGCAGAACTGAATACCTGAAGTCTGGCAGAGTGCTTGACCTTGTTTTGCCTAATGGCCATTTCATGGCAATCTGCCTGCTTACTGAACATGCATTGTGTTTCCATCTCTTTAAACTTACTCAGTCCAATACTTTTTTAAGACAGATTTTGAAATTGCAAAAGTTGTCTGGCCAAGCGTTGCATCTCTCACCCCTCTGAGCATCTGACCCTGCTGTGGAGGCAAGAGAAGGGAAGAACAGAGAATGGGAACTTTGGTGGGATGGGGACAAGGAACAGAGAATCCTTCAAGGCTGTGTTCAGGTGATGAGGGCTCCACTATCTCAGCTTGTTTTTAATCTCAGGAGCCTTACTGTGTTGATATGAAAGATTGTATCAGTGTAGTGTTAGACAGTAAAAGTTGGGAATAGTGAAGAGTAGCAAAAGTAGTATTTCTGTGCCATGAGTTGAATGATGCTGAGAGTAAAATATCTCACTCCTTGAAGCCTGCAGATACACAAGTAAATCTCAAGAGACATGTTAATATGCAACAGTAATTTGTAATATAACTCAACTAAGCATTGACAAATCCATTTGATACAGGCCTGATAAGAATTTTTTTTTTAATTTTGAGTGCTTAAAGTGTTGTATGCACCAAAACCAATGTGTCAAGATAAACGCATATAAGTTATTTCTCTTTCTCTCCCCCATTTATCATCAGTGACTAGAAGAATAAAAGACTGTTATATTTTCCTACAGATCCTACAGTTTTACTTTGTTTTATTGTGACATGTGTCACACAAAAAGTTTTATCCTCTTAAGCATCTTACAAAGAACTGCTTTTTTCATGATGAGGACTTAATCTTTGATCGTGACATATTTTAACCAAGATGTGTCAGTTAGGCTCTCTATTTTCTTTAAAACTGAAGAACTGTTGGAGGTGTTTACTACTAAACAGAACTTTAGGGAAAAGGAATATAATTTTTTTGTGTCATGAAGAATATTATGATGCAAGTGGGAGCAATTTCAAAAGAAGTAGAAAAGAGGAGAGGTATAAAACCTCAATAACTAGAGAATGTGCAAGTCTCTGTTTGTTCCATACTGTATTGATTTTTTTGCCTCACAAAATGGCAACTGCTTCATGTATACAAGCTTCATAAAAAACAAGCTTAGTTGCACTGCTCTGAAAAAAAATGTGTGACCAAATTCTGAGCTCAAATATAAGTATCATACCTCCACTCATGCCAAAGAAATTTGACTAATGCACACAAGGAGACAACTTTATACTTCAGGTTATATGGGTCCCATTTAGTCTGGATTACCATCAACAACCATGGTCATTGGATGCTGCTTCATCTTTCTTCTGAATTACATGAAGATTAAAAGCAAAAAAAAGTGGATGAAAAATATTTATAAAAGGAGACATGGGCAGGAAATTTCAGTGCTTCAACTAATAAATTCAACCAGAAATGCTTGAATGTGGTCCTTTATTTTCAGTGTTACATAGGTATACAGTGTGATGGATTTTCAGTGTGTGTGTGTATGTATGATAAGATGAAAAATCAGAATGAAATGGAAAAGGAAATTGCTGTTCTGGCATCACCTCAGAGCTGCTGGTGGAGGCACAATTTGGATTTGGTTCTGAAATGGTTGAAGGAATTGCACATGTCAGTGTAGTGATTCCTCACAATTATTCAGAAGAATACAGTTCACTTTTATCTGCATTTTGGAAAGTAAGTCCTGGAAGTATCCTAGAAGCACATATAAAATTTCTCAAGATATTTTTAAAATAGTATTGGAATAATGAATCCTGGACTTCTTGGATCTTGCCCTTAACAGACATAAATGGAAGGCTGCTTTTTTTTTTTTTTTTTTTTTTTCTTTAAACAGAGAAAAGTGGTGATAATAGGGAGATTATGCATGATTTCTCCTGTAATGGGAGACTTACAACCATGGAACACACTTCTTATATGTTCCCCTCTATCCATCAAATTATATTTTGTGTCACTTAGGTCACTGCTTGAGCTGTACATGTAGTATATTATGAGAAAGCGTAGGAGAACTTGTGACCTTTAGTGAGTTCCCAGTCCGGTTATACGTCTCCTCCTAAAATGTTCACTACTTTTTCTTAATGATGGGCACAACTCCTACTTAGACTGTCTTAACTGCTCCCTGTTAACTTTTCCTTTGAAGCAGAGCTGGCTTGTAAAGAAGGGAGTGTCCAAGACCTGCATCATTTTGTACTGCTACATGGATACAGGCTGTTGATTAATCCAGAAATCCACACGGGCTCAGGGTGGGCAGGGACAAGAGTGCTGGGGGCCTAAACCCCTCAGGTACAAAGGCAGCCCCCAGGGACCGCGGCGAGCAGGACAGGCAGGCAGGGCAGGGCAGGGCGTGGCGCGGCGGAAGGGCGTGGCGCGGCGGAAGGGCGTGGCGCAGCAGTTTGCGCAGCAGATTGCGCGGGCAGGGCGTGCAGGGAAGGCGCAAGTCCCCCTCCTGGCTCTAAGGGGAAACTCGGGTGGCAGTCATCGCCCTCCCAGGAGAGGCCCTGGCAGCTGCGGTTTCCACTTGCCCGAAAGCCGCTGCCAGAAGGAAAGTGGGACCCAGCCGGAGCTCCCGCACAAGCACACAGCTGTCCAGGTGTCCGGCTGCAGGGAGTGCCCGAGCCTGTCGCTCGTACCAGAGGGCAGCACAGACAGCAGCTGTCTTCGCTGTGACCAGGTGGATGATCTCCTCAGCCTGGTGGCAGAGCTGAAGGAGGAGGTGGAAAGGTTGAGCAGTATCCTATCAGGGAGTGCGAGAAGGAGACAGATTGGTGGAGCAACTCCCTACCATCCCTGGGGCCAAGGCAGCAGATGGAGGCCCCACAAGGAGCAGAGGATCCCCTGCCCTCTTGCCAGCAAGCAGAAGGAGGGGATCTAAGAGACGGGCGGGAATGGAAACAGGTCCCTGCCTGGGGAGGCAGGCGAATCCCCTGCCGGCCTCCCTCACCTTCCCAGTTGCTCTTACACAACAGATATGGGGCTCTGGAACTTGAGGGCCAGGCAAATGAGGATGCAGGTGAAGGTTCATCCAGGGGGTTGCTGAGGGTGAGTCAGTAAGCCCCATGCATTACGACTGCCCCGTTAAGAAAAAAAGCAGGGCAATTGTTGTAGGTGATTCCCTCCTGTGGGGAACAGAGGGCCCAATATGCCCTCCAGACCCATCCCACAGGGAAGTCTGCTACCTCCCTGGGGCCTGGGTTAGGGACGTTACTAAGAAACTCCCCGATCTGGTATGGCCCTTCGATTATTACCCACTGCTGGTTATGCAGATTGGCAGTGATGAGAGTACAGAGAGAAGTCCTAAAGCAATCAAAAGGGACTTCAGGGCACTGGGGTGATTGGTTGAAGGATCGGGAGCACAGGTAGTGTTTTCCTCTACCCCATCAGTGGCAGGGAAGAATGCTGAAAGGAACAGGAAAACTCACCTGATTAACAAGTGTCTCAGAGGCTGCTGCTGTTGGTAGAATTTTGGGTTTTTTGATCATGGAGGGGTTTACATGGCACCGGGCCTGCTGGCAGCAGATGGAGTTCAGCTGTCTCCAAAGGGGAAAAAGATTCTCACTCATGAGTTGGCAGGACTCATCGAGAGGGATTTAAACTAGGTTCAAAGGGGGAAGGGGATATAACCAGGCTTGCTAGAGAGGAGCCCGAGGGTGGCATGGCAACGTTGGGGGTGAAATTGATAGCCCAGCTCAAGTGCATCTACATCAATGCATGCAGCATGGACAACAAACAGGAGGAGCTGGAAGCCATTGTGCAGCAGGATAGCTACAACTTAGTCGCCATCGCAGAAACATGGTGGGATGACTCTCACGGCTGGCGTGCTGCATTGGATAGCTATAAGCTCTTCAGAAGGGATAGGCATGGAAGGAGAGGTGGTGGGGTGGCTTTGTCTGTTAGGGAGTGTTTCGATTGTATTGAGCTCAACAGTTGTGATGATAAGGTCGAGTGCTTATGGGTAAGGAGGAGGGGGAAGGCCAACAAGGCAGACATCCTGCTGGGAGTCTGTTATAAGACCACCCACCAGGATGAAGAGGTAGATGAAGCATTCTATCAGCGGCTGGCAGAATTCTCACAATCGCTAGCCCTTGTTCTCGTGGGGGACTTCAACTTGCTAGACATCTGCTGGAAATACAGCACAGCAGAGAGGAAACAGTCTAGGAGGTTCCTGGAGTGTGTGAAAGATAACTTCCTGACATAGCTGGTGAGGGAGCCTGCCAGGGGAGGTGCCTCACTTGACCTGCTGTTTACAGAGAAGGAGATGTCGTGGTTGGGGGCCATCTTGGGCTTAGTGACCATGATATGATAGAGTTTTCAATTCTTGGTGAAGTAAGGAGGAGGGCCAGCAAAACCACTACCATGCACTTCTGGAGGGCAGACTTTGGCCTGTTCAGGACAGTGGTTGGGAAAGTCCCATGGGATACATTCCTGAAGGGCAAAGGGGTCCAGGAAGGCTGGGTGTTCCTCAAGAAGGAAGTCTTAAAGGCGCAGGAGCGGGCTGTCAGCATGTGCCATAAGACGAACCGGTGGGGAAGACAACCGGCCTGGCTGAACAGGGAGATTTTGCTGGGACTCAGGGAAAAAAGGAGAGTTTACCACCTTTGGAAGAAGGGGCAGGCAACTCAAGAAGAGTACAGGGGTCTCGTTAGGTCATGCAGAGAGGAAATTAGGAAGGCAAAAGCCTAGCTAGAACTCAATCTGGCCACTGTCGTAAGAGATAATAAAAAATGTTTCTACAAATAGATTAAAAACAAAAAGAGAGCCAAGGAGAATCTCCATCCTTTGCTGAATGTGGGGGGGAACATTGCCACCAAGGATGAGGAAAAGGCTGAGGTACTTAATGCCTTCTTTGCCTCTGTCTTTAATAGCCAGACCAGTTATCCCCAGGGTATTCAGCCCCCTGAGCTGGAAGATAGGGATGGGGAGCAGAATGGAGCCCCCATCATCCAGGAGGAAGCAGTTAATGACCTGCTACGCCACCTGGACACTCACAAGTCTATGGGGCCAGATGGGATCCACCTGAGAGTACTGCGGAGCTGGCAGAGGAGCTTCCCGAGCCATTTTCCATCATCTATCATCAGTCCTGGTTAACAGGGAAGATCCCAGACAACTGGAGGCTTGCCAATGTGATGCCCACCTACAAGAAGGGCCAGAAGGAGGATCCAGAGAACTACAGGCCTGTCAGCCTGACCTCAGTGCTGGGGAAGATTATGGAGTGGTTCATCTTGAGTGCGCTCAACAGGCATGTGCAGGCCAACAAGGGGATCAGGCCCAGCCAGCATGGGTTCATGAAGGGTAGGTCCTGCTTGACCAACCTGATCTCCTTCTATGACCTGGTGACCCACCTAGTGGATGAGGGAAAGGCTGTGGATATCATCTACCTGGACTTCAGCAAAGCCTTTGACACCATCTCCCGCAGCATTCTCCTAGGGAAGCTGGCAGCTCATGGCTTGGATGGGCATACTCTTTGCTGGATAAAAAACTGGCTGGGTGGCTGAGCCCAGAGAGCTGTGGTGAATGGAGTTAAATCCAGCTGGTGGCCAGTCACAAGCGGTGTTCCCCAGGGCTCAGTTTTGGGACCAGTCTTGTTTAGTATCTTTATCAATGATCTGGATGAGGGGATTGAGTGCACCCTCAGTAAGTTTGCAGATGACACTGAACTGGGTGGGTGTGTCGATCTGCTCGAGGGTAGGATGGCCCTGCAGAGGGACCTGGACATGCTGGACCGATGGGCCAAGGCCAACTGTATGAGGTTCAACAAGGCCAAGTGCCAGGTCCTGCACTTGGGTCACAACAACCCCATGCAACACTACAGGCTTGGGGAAGAGTAGCTGGAAAGCTGCCTGACTGAAAAGGACCTGGGAGTGTTGGTCAACAGCCAGCTGAACATGAGCCAGCAGTGTGCTCAGGTGGCCAAGAAGGCCAAGAGCATCCTGGCTTGTATGAGGAATAGAGTGGCCAGCAGGAGCAGGGAGGTGATTGTCCCCCTGTACTTGGCACTGGTGAAGCCGCACCTTGAATACTGTGTCCAGTTTTGGGCCCCTCAGTACAAGAAAGAGATTGAGGTGCTGAAGCATGTCCAGAGAAGGGCAACAAAGCTGGTGAAGGGTCTGGAGCGCAGGCCTAGAGGAGTGGCTGAGGGAACTGGGATTGCTTAGTCTGGAAAGAGGAGGCTGAGGGGAGACCTTATCGCTCTCTACAACTACCTGAAAGGAGGTTGTAGTGAGGTGGGTGTTGGTCTCTTCTCCCAAGTAGTTAGAAGTAGGATGAGAGGAAATGGGCTCAAGCTGCGTCAGGGGAGGTTTAGATTGGCTGTTAGGAGAAATTTCTTCACAGAAAGAGTAGTCAAGCATTGGAACAGGCTGCCCAGAGAGGTGGTGGAGTCCCCATCCCTGGAAGTGTCCAAAAGACGTGTAGACGTGGCACTCTGGGACATGGTTTAGTGGGCATGGTGGTGTTGACGATGATCTTAGAGGTCCTTTCCAACCTTAATGATTCTATTCTAGTTTTTACTTTCATTAAAAAATAATCCAGCCACCAAGCCAGGAAGCATGAAATTAATTATTACTTTAGCCTTAATTGGTTTAATGGTGGACTTAGTAATGTTAGGTTAATGGTTGGCCTGGATGATCTTAAAGGTCTTTTCCAACATGAACAGTTCTATGATTCTATAACAATGTAGCCACATAAAGCAAATAGATTTAGTGTAGGTTTTTTTTTTTTCTGCATATCAGACACAGAAGAAAAAGCAGAGGGGAAGTTACAATAGGAGTGGCAATTCTGCCCCAAAGCATGTGCCCCTGCAGTGTGTTGTGGCAACCTCCTGAATTCCACCCTGGCCTGAAACCATTTTCTTTTTTTTTTTTTTTTTTTTTCCTGCCTGCTTTTTCCGATCTTAAAGCTACAATCCTCCTATCCCAAGCACCATCCACCCCATACCATATTCTATTCTGGGCATGGACTCATTCACAAAACCGATTGAAGTGAAATGCAGTCATGAAAGCATCTTCCCTTGCAGAAGCTACTGTTTCTGTTCAGGATTTAAAACACCTGAATCCAAACTTAAAGTATCCAAAATCCTCATGGACAAAATTCTGACAGGAAAAGATGTTTTTGGGGAAGGTGTGGAGTCAATGGTCATGCTATGTAAACAGAGGAGCAGATGTGTTTGTTGACTGCATTCGATGAAAAGAGTATGTGATAAATGAAAATTAATTTACAGATTTAAAATATTTTAAAACAGTAATTATTGTACAGAATTATGAAAAGGAAAGATATGGTAGATTGAAGGGTATTGAAACTTGTTGTGTTTTCTGTTTATTTTTCCCCATAGACCTGTGTTTGGAAAGCTGTAGATAGAGGTTTTGTCTTTGTTCCTAAGGTTAATATAGATTCTCTCTTAGTGTCTGGTTATTGATCTATGTCTCTCTCTGCTTTATCAGGTATTTTGATTGTCATCTTGCTCATTCACTGTTAAGGTCACAAAATAAGATTACTGTATATTGTTCTATGGCATAGAAGAGTCAAGAATATTCCTTTGTTTCTCCATTTTAATCTTAAACTAATTTCTGTGCTGTTATTTTTATTTTATTTTTTTCCCAATCTCTTTAGCCTTTTATTGTTGTGAGTGGGGATTTTGTGGGAGGGGTGTGTGACTGTGCGTTAAAAAGCTCCTCAGCATGAATTTGCTATCAGTACAGCTGACTACAGCTCTTCAGAATTGCAGGTAGAATGAAATATGGATTAAAATAACTAATTAAGCATGTACACAATTTTGAAGATGTTCATTGTAGCAAATGGTGGTGTTCTTCAGTCATGTAACTGCCTCCTTTAACTGAAGTGCACTCAGAGAAGGGGATGTTGTAATCTGGAGTTTTTATTACTGGGAAAAGTAATATTCATTAGAATCAGTTTGACTGGCCTGTGCTTTGTATTACTTTTCATAAGGTGTTTCATTGTTGATGAAATTTCAGTGATTTATGGTAATGTGATTTGTGATGTGATCAGAAGGTAAAGAAATCTGTGGCTATGTCTGAATGACTGAGCTCAATCTCATGATCAAGCACTGTGAATTTCTTTCTGAACTTTACATCTTATTCTGTCAAGCCTATCCAGACAGCAGGTAATTTTCTAATATTAACAATCCACTTCCTTTCCTATTTCCAGTGTAAGTTGTTGACATATCTACCTGAAGGTCTTTTAAAAGAGGAAAATATCAAATACATACAAAATATTTTAAAGTAATGAACCCCTCAGGAAAAAAAAAAGAAAAAGTGAAATCTGCAAGATTGTTGTAGCGTAGAGGTTCAATTGCTGTGAAATGGTGCTGCCTGTGAGCACTTTTGCATGCTCTTGTACGTTCCCTGAGTGCAGCGGACAGGGAGAAGAGAGGAGGAAAGGACAGGGAAGGTGAATTTTGTGAGCAGTGTGATATATTGTTTATGCAAGTCTTGGCCTTGACAAGAAGAGAAGGAAGGTGCTTCCTGGAAGGCTTTTTTGCTCACTCTTTGTGGAATGAAATGGCAAGAGCCATATGTGTGAGTGACTTCCATGGGGACAGCATACAACTGAGACAGTCCTGCTGAAGCACTGAACTGGAATTTTAGGAATGTTTCCTGTGGATGCAAGAAGTGTGCAGAGCCCGTCATGTAGGGGATGGGTTAGTCTGCCATGTAGCACTGATATTCTTGAAATAATGCATGTTGTCAATTGATTATTTGTATTTGTCTCTGCTCAAGTACAGTATTTAGCATTTTTTTTATGTTCCAAACAGCAAATGAGAACACCGGACTATATCAGACCGGTATATCTGTCTACAGTGATCAGGAGAGTTGTAGGGAGTAGTAGAAGAGTGATGCATCGGCACTTCCTCAGCTTTTTTCATGAGCCCGCTAGGATCCATGGATTTTCTGAGTCAGAGGTGATATGTTTGTGCTTAGTGGTCTTTGATAGTTACTATAATACATTTGTTTCCCTAGTCTCTAAGTGCTTCTGAGAGCCCTTGTGAATTCTGATATACACAGAAGAAAGTGCACGTATTGGTTAAAAGTTATTGATTGCTTAGAGGGCCTGGAATGTCACCACTTATTTCCATATGAATAAGTTAAGTGTCTATCCATATATATTAATCATTGATGGAACAAAACAAAATAATTCCAAAATGTATTTTTTGACTCAGCTGAATTAGTGGTATTCGTAACATATGTATGCATTCTTGAGATGCTTGTTCTATTGGATTTAATTTATTAATATTTGCAACAATATTATTAGTGTTTACTCTTGCATTGTATTGGATTTATATGCTAATAATGCTGCTACTTCACTCATGTGAAGAATTTGAATTGCTGTCAACTCTTGTTTTGAGGCTAGTCTCTTCCCGACCTTTCTGTAGGAGCATGGCAGTACAGTGGGAAGTAAAGACCCTGCCTAAAGCCACCATGCGGGAGCTTACAGGCAAAACCTGCTCCTAAGCTATTTTTCTGTGAATGGAAAATGATTTTGTTGGCTCTGTACACTTCGCAACATACATGAATAACAGAATGTGGCTTAGATTTAGACAATGTCAAGTCCAGCTGTTTGGTGACCTCTGCCAGGTAATGCAACAAAACACCATTGTCGACACAAGGCCATGCCAATATGACATAACCTTGTCCCTGCATTAGTTTCCTTCTCAGTGGGGGGGGAACACTGTTTCAGGTCAAGTTAACATGAAAACTTTGTAAAGCCTTGAGCTGTATTTGAAGTTAAGGTCATAGAGGGGGAAAAAATCTTTTGTTAGATCAAATGAAGTAACATGTTAGGCAATTAAGGGAATTTTTCCATTGATCTGATCAATCAGTTTAACAAAAAAGTATTGTACCTCTGCACTAAACTTTCCTTGCCCATATCCTTAAGCCACAATGGCTACTGCAACAATAGGCCTGCACATAAGTCACATTCAGTATTATGAAATAATTTTAACACCCTTGAATGTGTGTTTGTTCTTTCAGATGTCTCCATGCATCTATATTTGTGTTTATGGGAATTTGTAAGGTCATGTTTCCACTGAACCAAGAAGTTAAAATTAACCATTGTTTTTCTGAAAGTATAGGCTAGAACAGGGTTGGTAGTAAGCAATTTTGAAGACAACTGACACATATTCAAGATGGATTAGTTCATTACTAGTTCTGTTTTTCTTCTGAAGAGAATTAAAACAAAACAAACCAATGCCTATGTTTTCCAGTGTTTATCTGCAATGTATTTAGTTTATCTTGTATTGGATGTCATAAGAAGTAGAGGGCTTTTTCCCCTGTAACAATATGACTTTCAGACTGTTCCAAATGTGTGTTTAACCTTACCTTCACTGACTTCCTATTCTATTGTAACAGTTGAACAAGGATTTCTTCTTGAGCAATATTCAAATCAGTTTTTAATGAGCTATTTAATTAAAGGCTAATTGAGGTGAATTCATTAAAGATTTCCAAATTACGCTTATCAGGGTAGCTATGTTTTAAGATTAGTTTTAAATATTTGTTTTATACCGCATTATTTGATCAGAAAAGCACATCTAAAATTATTTTTAAATGCCTAATTAGACTTGCTTTGCACTTTTCTTACTTAATACCCCATGTTGAATTTACCATGTGTGAATTTAATGTATTGCTAGTGTTGAGCTAACATGAGAAGCAATAAAGGTGTTAAAGGGTGTTTTTAGAGTCTTAGATACTATAGAATTAAATAGTGTATTGGGAATCAGTGATATCATTGGGTTTTTATTAATCCCAGTCTTATTCTTGGGTGGACATTAAATGTATTTTATGCATATTTTCTTAATCTTGGTGAGTTTCCTCAACAGCAGGCTAACTGCAGGGAATATCGCTACATGACAATAGTCTAAATCTTTTCTTTGTTGGAACAATCAGTTAATGAGTAAGAACATTAATTAATCAATCTGGTAGATTTCTCTTTTGGGGAGTACTTACTATCCTCTTGAATCAAAGTGAGTTTGGAAAATAGGCACTCTAGTTTACTTTAATCTTTTTGTCACTGACAGAAACACAAAAGTAGTTGACTAGAAATGTGGGGGAAAGGAAGAGAAAATAGAACTAGAAATCTGAGGCAGACAATTCCCAGAATTCATCTACATTTCCTGATCTCACAAGATTCAATATCAATAAATGGGTCATCATAATAAAAGCCTCTAAAGAAAAGTGCTACAGAGACCCAGAGACCTCGTTGGAGCAAACACTTTTTGTTTCCTTTTTCTATCATGTTTCTCTTCCCTTTTCTGTTCATTCAAATGGCAGAAGTTGACAGCCCACTCAACCTTTCCTTGTATTTGGTATACTTGTGATTCAATAGTGCATCATTAGATGCACAATATTCCTGCAGCTGATGTTTTGGGAGGAGATTATCAGTGTGGCAGTGGCAGCAGGAGCTAAAACAGAGTGAAATATTACTGGTTATAGATCCATCAATTTCATCCCTGCTGGATTTGTCTTGAGATTGATAGCTCAGCAGTCTAGGCTTCTGGTCTATAACTGTAGCAGATTATTTTATGGTCTTGTACTATTAGTAGGGTTTTCTCATATTAGTGCATAGATGGTCCATTTCTGTACTCTTGATCAAAAAAGGAGCAGTCCCACCACAAGCTGAGAGAATGTTTTGGGAGAGTTATCTCTGTGAAGCTTACTGTGGTAACACTGAGTCATAAACTGTATTTTGCCTTAATGGCGGATGGAGTCATAGTAATCTCAGTAATCCAAGCGTCTGAGCATTTTATTGCTCAAATATTAGGTAAGTTCTGCAAATGAAGAGGTTTTTCTAGAGAAACCGAAAAATCAGTGAAAATGTATGTTTTTATGTACAGTGACATGAAGTGAGAACGTAGGGATTTTTCACACCTTTATGACCCCTTTTTAGTTTTTACAAGTGTTTCGTTCAGGTTGCCACAAAGATCCTGTTATGTTTAAGGTATTTAATACAAAGATATTTAATTTAAATTAAAAAAAAAAAAGGGTTAGGTTGCATCTCAATTTGTTTGTGAACTTGAAGTCATCTTAAATCTGTTGAAGAAATTTCTATATCCTAGCAGGTTGGTGGCATTGTATTTTTTGGAGAGGTGATACAACTCTGAGCAAAAATAGTATTTTCTGTGTATGTAGGACAATCTAAGTTTAAGAGTCCTAGAAATCAATCATATCATTCTAAGGCTTGCTTACTTTCTCTATCCAACTTTTTATAAGGTAAGAGACTTGAGGGCCTGCCATGTGATTATAGGATTACTTGAGGAGACCATAAGATCTGCATCAGTGGGTTAACCCTGGTGTACCAGAGCATCCTGTTTCCAGTGTAGACAACAGCAGATGACAGGACACAAGTCTGTAAATGTATCTGCAGATTGGGCCTTTTTCATTACATTCTCTCAGCTTCAGTAATATATGGAGTAGTTGCTTCTAGTGCTTTGAGGGTGGACATTCCCTCCAGGAATTTATCTAATTCCTTTTGAAAAAATTTATACTCTTGGCAGAAGCATCATGCCGGGGTAATGAGCTGTATGATTTAATTATGAGTTGTGAAGAAAAAGTCCTTCTTCTTGGTTGTTTTGGACTGCTTATTCATAATTTCGTTTTATACCACTTATGTCTTGCATAATGGCAAATAATGAAAAATCATTGCCTATTCACTATCTCTATTCTACTCATCGTTTTATAGACCTCTATCGTATTTCTCCTCAGGCACTTATTTTCCAAAATTACTGCATGTAGTTTTCTTTCTATGAAATCCATTCCATTCCTCTGATCAAATTCATTGTTCTGCATTCTTCTGTACTCTGCTCTTCTACACTGTAATCTTTCTGAGTGGTGGTGGCCTAAACTATATGCAGTATTTGAGATGTGGGTACACCATGGTTTAAAGCCTAATGATGCTTTGTGTTTTATTCCCTATTCCTTTCCTAATAATTCCTAATATAATGTGTGACATCTTGACAGCTACTAAAATTGTAAGTTGATGACTCTTGAGTCTTTTTTCCCAAAATGTGTTAAGGGTCCATCACTTTTTATGCAAAACTAGAAGTTGGTTCTTCACAAAACAATTAGTCTGTGTGTGTTTACATTAGTTTTCACCTGACATGGTATTGTAAAGTCGTATTTATTCTTGTAGATCTTCAGTGAGGTAACAGTCATAATTATAATTTTAAAAAAACTAATACACAAATTTAAGTAATGTTGTAATTCTAATATACAGAGCAGAAGCATTTCTTTGTTTGCAAGCTCTGTCATATTATTCTTTTCTTGATCACTTATGAATATGTAGAAGAGCAAATACCCTTGTACAGGTTATTCAATATCTCACTAATATCTTCCTTTAATAATAAAACCTAAACAGGTTTATTCCCTTTTTCTTTTTACAAAGCAATTTTGACTTTTCAGTATATCTTTTTTATATGTATTTCTTTTTGTTTGTAGTCTACACTTGACCATCTTACATAATCTGCAAAAAAATAATTCTTACTAGCCTTTGATGGTTCTTGGAGGTCTTGTTTGGTGTTGTCTGACACCATTTCTTTAACATCGTTGATAGCTTAAGAAATTTCCCATTGTAGTCAGTAGTTCAACTGTCTTGTATTAGGATTCATAGGTAAATACTAGCTAGACCCAGTCATTTCTTATTTTGTTTTCTTCTAATACTGCATTTTAATAGTGTTTTTCAAAACCTTTTTTGCTAATCTGGACTAATTTCAGGTGCAATGTACTTAGTGTTATCCTAACTTATAATATAAATATATACTCGTGTATATATAAATACATATATGTATAAGTCACTTGTCAGAGAAATACAGGTGTTTTCCTTTCCAGTCACAATATGCAGACAGGTTCACTTGAAGTGGGAAGAACTCTGGAAAAAAGTTGGAAAGAACTGAAGCAATTTGCAATTGCTGATCAGACACCTGGTATTGTAAGGGTGCTACAGCAGTAGTAATGCTGTTGTATTTAGATGACTTTGGTGTTAACTGATTTTTCTGTGTAAAGCAGTCATATTCAATGCAAATGTTTGGGAAAAAATATTGCTGTGGTATTATTGAAATATCAGGGCTTTTTTTTTTTTTTTTTTTGGCCTTTCAGAGAAGTCACCAAAGGAGCATGTAGAAGTGGATTTAAGCACATTTCAGATAGAAAGATTATCTGGGGTAGGAGAGAGAGATGTTTGTGATCCAATGTGAGAAGAGGATCAATACTATAATCTGTGTGTTTCTAAATATGTTTCACTACTTATTACTGACAATGATTTATAAAGGGCTGGGGACGGAATGAGCTACAAGTCAGTGATTATCTGTTACACAGTTTCTTATGACACATTAAAACTTTAAGAATACAGGTGATGGACAGTGGATTAAAAACTCAGCTTGTAAATTACTTTCTTTTGGATAGTGGTGAGCTAGTCAAAAGTAATACCCTGTGCCTTATTGCATGAGTGTGTGAGGTCTGCTACCTCTGTTTTAATGCTAAATTAATCTAGCATAACACCATGAAAATATTATGTGTAAATTAAACTCATCCAGAATCTGTTTTGGTTTCATTCTCCTATGTTCCTTTAGTACTCTGTAGAGTATAAGCAAAGTAAAAATAAAAAAACCCCACACCCCCCAAAAAAAACCCCAAACCAACCGAAAAAAAAAACCAACCCCTGGTAAACAGTCTTGTCTTACAATTAAAAAAACCTTAAAATGCCCTTTACTCAGAAACAGTGATGATGATAAAAATAGATGGATTGTCACTGTTGTTCAATTTGCAACATTGAACAGTGATTAAATAGGCTCTGAGGCCTTTTTAACACTGATTTTATAAGGGAAGATTAACATATATCGTCAATGTTTTATTTATAGAAGTGGAAACATAGTGGATGTTATTTATTTTATTTGGTATATCAGAATACTTCTCATTGTAAAGTGCTTTTGAATGTTGTCTTAGGCCAACCTGCTGATTGGAGCAAGGCTAGCCTTAAAGTTAGACCAGGTTGGTCAGAATTTTGTCTAGAGAAGATTAAGCAGATAGAACTTTTTAACAGAAATCGATGTTATAGATATGGATATACTGTGCAAAACAACTTGGACACAGATGATAAAACTAGGTTGCTAAGGAGAGTAAGTCGCTGTTTGGAGCAATTGTTCTGTTCATGAAATTCTGTTCTCATTGGTTGTTTCTACTATATGTTGCCTTATTCAGAGTCTGTGTTTTGGACATTATCTTCTGAGAAGTTACTGTAGTGTCAGGTTCCGTTATATTCCAGCTGAGTATGTGTTAACTGTGTGGTAACTGGCTAGTATGCTTTGTGGCAAAGATTTAACTATCGAGCAGCAAGTCTTTCCAAAAGCGTATTTCCATGTGAAATCTCTTGTGAACTCCCCTTCTTTCTGGACAAGTTACACAGATATGTAACAGAAGGGATTGGATCTATTAAATTAGTAAAATTTGAGAAATTAAAATAATTGTATTATTTAAAAAGGATTAAACCAAATGTGCAGGGAGAGCACTGAAGTCTCTGTGTGCTCCTAGGAAATATTGGAAGCATCAGCAGGCTGAAGATGTATTAATGCAGCAGCATGGATAATTAAGAGGGGAGCAAGGAGCACCTGTAGCTCATTTTGGGCTAGTCAGCATAAATTCATGAAGACCATTCATGCAGTGTTGGCTTAGACAATTCTTTTATTGAGAGAAGAAACTGTAATACACAATGACACTAGACAAGATTACATGGTGATATAATGAAGTTTACAATGTCAAAAGATAGGATGATTAAATATCATATGCTAGGCACACAGCCTTCCTACAGCTCCATCTTATGTTTTCATGTTTCAATGAAAAATAAGTTCCTTAAAAAAGTAGAAGGGAAGCTTAGCTATAATGCTCATTTTGGTGTTGGAGAAGAATTGATAAATATGCATGTATTCTAGCCTGCAGTTTCTGCTCCTCTTCCTTCTAAGAATCACTCAATTTAAATCAGAACCTCTCTTATGTTACTGACTTCTGTAGTCTTGTATCAGTTTATTCTGTCCTTCCTCTCTGATTTCTTCACATAGGTCCTTCTTTCACTCCCTTAGTGTCTTTCTCAATGGATTGAGCTACTCTACTGATTAGGACTTCCCCCCCCCCCCCCCCCTCCCCCGCCATTTCTTGTTCTCATTCCTTTGTGTGTAGGTTAATAATGGAGTACTAATGTGATAGTATCTTCTCTATCTCTTGCCTCCCTTGTTTCAGGTTTTGCTCCTCTGAGCATTACTTTATTTGCTCAGGCACTCTCTGTAATTCAGTGGTCACATCTTTTGTGTCAAACAGACTTAACAAGACCCATGCGGGTTTTGGTTGTCCCTAGCTCTATGTCTCTCCCTTGACTTATTCAACACTGTCCTAGATTACAAACTCTTTTTAAACCTTTGTCCTTGGCTACTACCTAAGACTTGTTTCCTTTGCTCAAGTTCCAGTTCTTGTGCCACCAGATGCCTTGAAAAAACATGTACCTCTAGCAAAATATGAGTTCACTCATTTACTTTTCATATTTCTTTTTCTGTGGCAATTCTCAGAAATGAGAGGATAGCACATAATTAGGAGCAGTTAGAGAAACTGTAGCCCCTCTTGCTTTTCTGGACATCCAAGAAAAGTAAATGGGGTCTGTACTCAGTAACCACTCCAGGTTAGGAGGTAAAGTAGTTTTTATGGGACAGCTATGAACCCACAAGGATATGTCGGCAGAGCTTTGAGGGGAACGCAGATAATTCAGCTGAAACAATCATGTGGCATTAAAGGACCTTGGCAGGAGAATGAAAAATGCTGACACAACTCCTCTATGACAGAAGGGAGTAGAGACACAAATCAAGTTTTGTTTTGTTTTTGTTTTTTCCACCTGGGATGCTGAAGTTGTGCAAGGCACTGTAGAATACTGTAATCTTGCCTAATGCTGAGAAGTTTTCAAATTCAGCTGCTCTGAAATGACATGTCAGTCATTCGTAAAGCTAACATATACAGGAATTGAACTAAAAATATTTGTGTTTTTGTAGGGTCTTAGTGTGGTCATTAGCAACAATGAATTGTATGTAAGCAGGTGACCTACCAGAGATGCCAATATGAAACAATGTCATATACATATTTTGCCAAGTTTGTGACTTGGTACATAATGTTGCATAGTGAAAGATAGTCACTGTCATGCGGCCATGACAGTCCTGCCAGGACTGTTTGTTTTGTTTTTTTTTTTTCCTTTTGTACAGGAAACCACATCCGCAGTTTCTCCAGCTGTGCTGACTATAGTGTCTAACTGGGTGGCAGAGTAGGAAGAGGTCAATCCTACCTCGAGAAAAACATTCCTCAAAGTTGATTTGCTCAGTGTCTTGATGGTAATGATGCAAGGATTTCTAATTTGGTTTGCTTGATACAGATTCACAGATTTCAGAGGCAGAATAAATGCATACAAACTGTGTAGCAGAAATTATTGCCCATTGTTACAAAAAAAGTGAGAATGAGTTGGATGCAATTATGTGCAAGACATGTTCTGTGGTGTTGAAGACATCAACACTAATAAATGTCTTCATTATATTGTGAAATACGGTGCAAATTACTTTTTCAAAAGCTATTGTTCCCTAGGATGCCTTCTATGTCCAGCTACAACACCTTAAATATATTGTACCACATTTTGGCTGAACTGCAAGATGAAAGGTCTCTTCCCCCACCCCCCACCTTTGTGGCCTTTAGTGTTAGAAACTGTTAAATTTTTTTTACCTCTCTTTTAATAAAGAAAAAAAAAAGAGTTAATAAGGAAGGATGCTGCAATGAATTAATTTTTACTTTAAAAATAAAAATAACTTTAGGCTTTAAGGCTATCAGTTGTGGTAAAATTATCTAAGATAGCAGTGAAACTCTAGAATTATCTGCTGAGTGGAAGAATCCCTCCAAAAGAGCTGATGCAGAAGTTTGCTTTCACGCATACTTTGGTAGCAAAGGTTTTTAGTGCAACTATCAAGTTGAGTACAGTAGCACACAACCAGAAAACAGCAAGTGTAGCATCTAATTCAAACCTGTGACCCAAAACCGCTAGTCTGACTGCAGCAATTTGCAAAAGTTTAGAACAAATCTTGAAGAAAAGAGAGTCATATAGTAAAATGTCTATGGGTTTACCCATAGAAGAACGCATTAGATTAAGCAGAATTGAGATAATGGGGAGCCAAGACCCTGGGTTATAGGAAAGTCCAGAGGTTATGAAATGTTGGGTAGCTCAGGACAGCCTACCTGCAAGGCCACTACATCATTCCTGAAGGCCCTGTTATCTTAGACTCAAGTCATGTCAGACCAGCGGATGCTGCTGCCTGCTCCTTGCTGGAGGGAGAGAAGACCTAGATAAACCAAGAGAAGGTGTTAGCATAAGAACAAATGGGATTTGTTATGAATACATTTAAGTGAAGATGAATATGAATTCACTATGAATACATTTAGTACAGATATTAGGCGAAGACTTCATACTCTGAAGCACTATATACATTATACAGCAATTGCTAGATCAGCTCTTTTGCAAAGGGTCTAAATGTCTCTCTGAATTCTGTCTAGTTCTAGACTGAACTGCAAATATCTACTGGAGTGACTTTTTTCTTTTTTTTGTGACTGTTAGAAATATCATGTGTTCTCATTTTCTACCTGCTATGGAAACTTTGCTTTAAACGGGTAGTTTACATTTAAAGATCTTGAACTCAAAAGACCTGTTTTTGCTTTAGCATAGCATGTACAATAAAATGAAAGATGGAAGTGTGGATGAATAAATGTCAGATTGTTGATGACCATAGATACATAGCTCTGAAGATCCACGTTTCTGCAAATACCCAGGGGTTAGAGATGAGAATGGGCTGGGGGTGAGAATGGTACAGGCAGCTGGCTACCGAGATGGAGAAGGGGTGGGAATGTGGTGGTGGCTGAAGTGTGTCCCCATTTTGTGGCTTGTACCACAGAGTTGTACTCCACCACTCGTACAGGCGGTGTGCCAGGCACAAGGAAAGAAGTGAAGGGGTAGGGAAGACACAAGTAGCTGTCTGAGATTCCCAGAGATGGCTAGAAAAATGGCTATGTGTTTATACTTAAAGGGTTTCAATACCTGCATACATGCCTTCAGTTTTCTGTATTACAACACAATGTGAATTTCCATTTTTGAATGTGAGAATTGTGTTAGTAGATGGAACTTTCCGATCTCCCTGCCCTAGTATTTATTGCCTTGATGAGTCATTACTGGACGTAATGATTGGTTTAAATAGCCAAAATATAACATACTGGCTTTGGCAGTGTGTCACTGCTAATAGTTACTTACCCAAACTCTTCAGTATTGTCAGCAGGATTTTCAAACCTAAAGGCTTGATGGCACAAGGAAACAAATGTTTCCAGCTACTTATGCCTCCTGTTTTGTTGCCTAATTATCATTCATTTATCCTGTCATAAAAGTCATTCTTTACCTGCTTTCTGATTGCTTTATGGCTGCTTTTACAGCCTTTAGGAATAAATTGAAATATATGTTCTCCATGTGCTATATCCTTAAAATAACTAATCCAGTCAACAATCTGTATTTTATTACCCAAATGATCTAACAACCCCCATATCATAAAGGGAAAAATAGTTAAGTTAGAGAGTTCAACTATGTCATTTATCAGAACAAACTATTTGCTAAAGTCAGCAAAATACTACTTGTACCCTCATTTTGGCAGATTCCCCTGCAGTTTGAGACATCCATCCTCCTGAAGACAACTGGGAATTAAGGACTTATTCATAACTGGTTTAAATACATAAATATATAAATAAATAAATAAGAATACAAATGCAAAATACTAACAACTAAGATGAATTTGTCATACTTTTGGTCTGATTTTTTTTTTCTTACTGCACTTATCAGTAATGCATCTTTTTGTTTTCCTGCCAGACATAAGTTTTAGATGGCTGTGACCGATGGGGATGCCTTTTACTGTGTATTCCCAGCCTGCACTGAGCCCATAACACTGATCTTTGGTGCATCTGGGCAGTCAGTCAAAGACATGCTCCAATTTATAAAACTCCAGTAATGCAATAAAGCTTGAGGGACTTGTTGCATGTGCAGCTTAATATAAAACAGGTTTTTTTGAGATTAATCATACCATAGATTCAGTTAATTTTAAAGACAGCTCAAGCCTTAATATTAGTATTTCTGAGAAAGTCTGGGATAAGCTCTTGATTGTACAAAGTTGGAAACACAATTACAAAGAATAAGCAGAAAACCAAAATTGCATGTACTTAGAATATATATAGCTGACTATTTCTTCAGTGCTGTGTAGGATTTTTTGGAGACATACCCTGGTTATAGAGTTGAGAAGATTTCTCATCTTTATTCCCAAGGCCTCCCAGAATCAACCTTTAAACTTAACCTGGCATCTGGCTATACAACCTTGACATGCCAGGCAGGTTGGCTTTAGGAGCTCTCCCTCTGTCCCTTCTCCATCTTTTCTCTCTTTCCTGCCTCAATTTCTTCAAAGTGTCCTACAAAATACAGTCTAGATAAACAAAACCCCTTTAGCATATATAGCTGCTTACTACTGCATTTTCCTCTCCTTTTTTGTCATATCTTGTTTCCTCCTTCTCCCCATTTAAGTGAATTCGACTGTATGTGGCACTAAGAGCTATTCCTTGCAAAATAAACATTTGGGGCTTACCTAGGACTGTAAGGAAGGCATTTTAATGTTTTGAGACTTATGATGCTGTATAAATTGTCATCTTTATAAAGCACTCTGAATCCTTATGTGTCATTAGACCCACATTATAGTTTGTTTTCAACTCATTAGAGATCACACAGGTTTTATTAATAGCATTGATGATGGCGTTCACATTTAAAGCATGTTTTCACAAATCAGTCCCTTTTACCTCTTCCTATCAACTCCTAATTAGTCATGACAGATTTAATAAGCAACCCTAAGCATGTATTGAGCCATGTATAGTTTATAACGAGCTATGACAATGCTGCTTCTTTATAACATGTTAAAAGCACTCTCCTGGTTTTCTGAATCTGGGTTGATCCTGAAGCCAGATTCTGTTTTTAAAAGTGACTGGTGGGCTAGGCAAGTGTGCAGTGTCTTTGCTTACTTTGCTTGCATAGATGAAATTATTTTAAGACTTTGTAGAGCATGGCCTTACAAATACAAGGTAGTCTGAAGCATCTTTTAGCTCTTTATATAGCTGCTGACACTATTATTTCTTGACATCATCTTGTTCTAGTGGCATTTTGCCATCTGTTTCTAAGTTGACATTATAATGCAAAGTAAAAATTTTAGTATATTCTTCTGAAGACTTTGCTTCTCTTGATGTGCTATTCTAATTCTGTACAGTCCCTGTTGATGTATTCCTATTTATCTTGTCTGATAGCTGTTTTATTTTCCTATTATGTTCTCCTATTCAGCTTGTGTAGAAAACATCAAGATGCCTTCTCAATTTAAATACTTGTCTTTTCTTCATTAATAGCAATGCCTCATCTGCTACCCAGTGCTACAGTTTTTCTTTTACATTTTAGTTTTATAATTTGGTGAAGCCTGCGAAATCAGAAGATCTATTTAGAACCTACTTTGTATAATTTTCACTAGGATTGATTGCATATACAGGAGAGAATGTGCACAGACTGTCTTCTGTAAAAATAATTGTTTTAGTGAGTTAAATGTGTTTGGTAATGAACCCACAAAAATAACTGTGCTGATCTGTGTTACAGGTTCTTACTGACTTGAATCTAGGTTTGCATTCTGGCATATAAAACTGAATTTCAGCTTTTCATTTTATAGTTTGAGCAGTTCTGTGTCCTTTTACAATACACCCTGACATTTAGGAAAAGGCTTTGTAATTTTAACAAATAGGATACAAAGGAGTATTCCTATTACAAATGTATGCAATTCACAGCTAGCCCTCATGCTGACTACTGTTTTGCAAGAAAGAATCCACAGTTTGTTAATTTCATCACTGGTCCTGGTATGTAAAAAAACATGAAGTGAAGGAATGGAATAACTTTAAAAATACACAGGCTCCCCTCCCACCCACCCAAGACATTTTTATTGGTATAATGTATTTGTATTGTTTCATTTCCATGCCAATTCCATAACTGAATGTTTTAAAATTTAGAGAGTTTTAATCTTGCTTTTTTTCTGTAAAAGACCCAAAGAGATGTGTTAGCTTCAATCTTGATTAGATTCTGTACATATGGTTATATTATTTTTAATCTGATCTTACATTTATCAAAATTTGCCGGAGCAGACAAGCGTTTCCATACTATAACAATAACTGTAATAGGATAGTGTCTTGGTATAGTACACAGACTGTGATGGCACAAAACTAATAGACATGGAATATCAGAGCTATCTCCTGAGTTAAATGCCATCTTCTCAAGCCTGAAGTCGGCAAAAAGTGAGAGGAAACATAGCCATCTGGGAAAATTGTTATCACCATCAATGACATCTGGCTTGGCATTTTGTGGTCTCCATATTATTAAATGCTTTGCTGTATTATGCATAGGGTTCATTAGTACAAATGAGGTTCTGTTCACATTACAGTAGGTAATCAATTATATTGGATATGAAATGTCTTCTCATAAATCTGAATTACACTTTTCTTGGAGTATGGTCCAGTGTTTCAGCTGGTACAGACTGTCAGAACTTCAAGAGAGCTGACAGAAGTCTGTAGCTTTGCACCAGATGAGATTTTAGCCCTTTCTTCCCTCTGTGCCTGGGGTTGTGCCAGGTGTTATATCAGGTGCAAAATTAACTGTGACAGTGTAGCCTTGAGCTTCTGAGGGGGGGGAAATTTGAACAACAGTTACCCCAACAACAGCAGGAGTTTAGAAGTGATCCAGTCTGGGGATCTGGCTGGAATGTCCATTTTATTCCAGGTTCTGATAGTCCTGTTGGCTGGTTGCCGCTTCGTCTTTAACCAGAACAGGTGACACAGGGACAGGGCTGTAAATTGTGCAGAAGCCTGTATAGCTGTGTGGTGTGTGCCATTCCATGTCAGTTGCAGGCAGTCATGAACTTTATTAACTAATAGCTGCATATATCTAGCTAAATGTAATCTGATAGGCAGCTGGCGATCAAACATTCTATCAGATAAATTTGAGTGAATGGACTTAAAATTTTTATGTATTGGTTCCTTCTGTAATGTGTAGTATTTTCTGAATTGAACTGAGTCGGGTTGAATTACTTGTGCCATAACAAGACAAGTGCTGCAATTGAACTAGGTAGTCCTAATTTACCACAATACAAATTTTTACCAAACATTTTGTAAATTAGCAGCCTTGTTGATACTCTGAGCAATGAAGCTAAGAAACAAATGCATATTAAGAGTTGAGGTGTCCTTTTATCACCTAAATGAGGAGTATGGGAAAAGTTTACTTGAAGCATTTGTCTCCTGAAATCCACTGAATTTCTGCTTTTGCACAGAGGAGTTTGGGACTTTTGTCACTGGTAGTTATTTGTGGTTTCAACGTTCTATTTAATTTTTCTTTACCTGCTCATAATTATTTTTAATTTCCTGTAGCTAATAAATGCTTCCCCAGAAAACACCATTTCTAATTAAAAATCCAGCATTAACTTGACTATTATGATATATATAAATGATACTGCTGCTATAAATATTTTAAAGCTTCTGTGCATTTTCTACCATGGTCTTTGTGCTTGCATTGCATCTAGAGTAAAGAGTGTAATTACTTGCAGTGCAGTTCTCGGGAAACAATGCTTATGATAATTTGGTCTCAGTACTACACATTTTTTTAAAGCCACTCCACAAACACTGGTTTCAATGGCCAGCAGTTTACGATGATGCAGCTAATGGCAAGCGTCAGGTTATTTTTGACCTGACTTCAAGCTTCGTGTACCTGCAGTCTCTAAGGTCTCTCATTACCACCTGAGAAACATAGCTTCTAAGTTGCGGTGTTAGTTCTGTCTCCTGCTGCTCCTGAAGTTCTGATTCAAGTCTTTTTCTTTTCTGGGATTGATGATTGCAATTCTCTCTTTCTTTGCTTACCCACTTCTATTAGAATTAGACTCAAACTGCTGTGGAGGTATGCTACAAAAGTGATTTCCAAACTTGCGTTTGTCAGCACGTTGCTCCTGCATTTGCAGTGCTACAATGGCTTTGAGCTAAATGCTGTATTGATCTTAGGGTTTTGTTGCATAAGAAGTTTTTTTTACAGTTGCATATCTAAATAGGTTGGTAAGATTCAGGAAGTGAAGGTCATAAGGATTAGTTTATCGTAATGAATGTGTACCAATTTGTTGACATTAATTACGTGTTATTACAAATCTGGCATATTTGTTTATAGCACACCTCATTATTATATCTCACTGGCTACTTGCATCTATCCACAATACCTTTTGAGGAACAAAAAGTAGTAAAATTTTGCTCTAATTGAGAAGTCTTCACAAGGTACATTTATCTGTTTGGTAGAATCTACCTCATCCGTTTCTTAGAATTATCCTATCAGTCCTTTATTTTTCCTAAATCTTCAATTCTTCCATGGAACTTTGTCATTAGAAGGCAGATATAATTTTTTTTTTTTTTTTTGGATAAAGCTTTAGCAGGAAGCACAGTTGACTTCCATGTCAGATGGTGTTATTAAAATGGTGTTATTAAAAATGAATTCATAAAAACAGCCTCACATACTCAACACATTTCCTAAAAGCACTAGCTTCTTTTCATAGACAGAAGTGTCTAAATGCAATTTTAGTTTGGTCCATCATTGAAAGTACAATTAATATGCCATTTAAGTTTTGCTGATGTTGTAAACCAAGTTTTGTTACGTGCTGCCAGTAAATCAAGGGCTCAGATCATCAGTATTTGTTTCTGTTTTGCAGATAAAGAAGTTCAAAGTAACACTTCAATTTTCTTCCTTTGTTTTCCTATAAATAAATTCTGTATGATGGTTACTTAGACTGTTTTTTTTTCCTTCATCTTCAGTCAGGTTTTCATTGTCAGATGCTATCAAGCCAAACCAAGTATGAATGCAAAGGGACAAATGTATTTGTGGAAATGATTAAGGCTGGAAAACACTAGTAATGAGATATTGAACATTTCTTCTGTAATGTGCTGGTTTGAATCCAGACCAGGATGGCAACAATCAAAAGTCCTTAAAAGTAGATAAAAGTAGCAGTAAGTATGCTAAAGTAGGTTAAAGTATTTGTCTTATAAGAACTGTCCCTTTAATAAATAAAATAAAATACAATAGCCCTACAATACTGGAGTTACAAGTTTAGAAACAAATCTTACCTTGAGAACTTAATCCCTTTCATTTAAAATAAATATTTCAAGGTTTCTAAATCTGTTCTATGCATCTTATTTACATTGAACTACATTTATATAGCTGTTTCTGTAATGTTTCGTCTTATGCCTTCTTAAAAGAAGACAACACATAAGTCACTAGAACCTTGAATTTTTGAAATTACTTTTTAATGTGATGGTCATAGGCACTAAAAACCTTGTTGAGCTATTTTTAAATCACATTGCATGTGATATTTTGAAAGGCAGCCTGGTCTTGCGGGCCTTCATTTGGAAGCAGTCCAATGAATATTAGAAGGGTTTTCCTCTAGGAGGGAAATGTGCACCATTTTGGGACATGGGAACCTCATCCTGCCTCTGAAACAGAACTGCTAGGGCATTGTGGAGAATGTATCCATCAGTCGGTCCTGAAGTCCTAAAACCAGTGAAAAGTAATTGTCATGCATGTTCGTAAGACTGAAGCCCAGACTCTCGTAATGCTGTTTGGAGCTCTGACCAGTAGGTTATCCTTCATTTTGTAATGTGCTTCTTACTGTTACCTTAAATGTTTAGGCCACGCAGTAGTGGCTGGTGTGGTTCTCGAGTGGGCTAGCTGTGGTAGGGATATGAAGTGTTAGTTTCATAACATCGGTGTTTGTACCTGTCATCTTGGAGGTGCGCTCTTCAGTAGTGGTACAATGATCTGTATGTACATGTTTCTGAGGCATTTCTGCTGAGGTGTCCTCAATTGCCTGCTTTATCTTCAAGTATGTTGTTTTGAGGGTCAAAGTGAAATCCAAATTGTAAATGGCATTGTTACCTGTATTACCAAAACTCGTGCTGCTTGCCTTTGAGTGGCAGTGTAATATTTCATGAAGCTCTGTGGTCAGAGTTCTTTTATCTTATGAAATACTTAGGATGGGAATTATTCTGCAGTAAAAAGCCATTAAGAGAATCAGAAAAAAATTAGAAGGTCAGTTCAACTTTTTTATGCTGTACACTGCATAAAGAATCTCAAATTTTCTATAAATGCAGCTATTCACTGTGGTAGTTTATGTGCAAAATGTGTGTAGGATTCCATTGCATGCCCTTTCAAGAGGTTCTGAAGCTTGGAAACAAGGTATTTATCTTTCATAAGCTACAGTTCCTTCTGCTTTACAGTTGTGATGAAGAAGGAAATCACCTGGGACTGCAACTTTGACATTGCAGTTAGATGGGATGCGTATAATCTGGACATCAGCAGTCTGGAGAGGAAATTCTAGAGTTCCAAGTGTAGTGATTATGGCTTGTACTTCTGTGAAACACTGTGAACTCCTGCACCAACACTTGATGTCCTTTTGCCAAATTGTGCCAGCTCTCTCTGTTTTCAGGTAGGAAGTTTCTGGAGCTGGTTTCAAGATCTTTCAGAAGGGAATTGGCTGGAACCAGTCCTTGTTCATCGACATACAATAAAACAGTGGTTTGGTTATCACTTTACTTAAGGAATGGAGTGGTGGAAAGAAAAGAGGAGTGTTTATGTTGCATTAAATACTTTCATTATGCATCAGATGTTGAGAAATTTCTGGTAGGCCTGAAGCATCTCTGGCGTAACTGGTTGGAAAACAAACAGAAAACCATGTAGCACATGGCAAGCAGTGTGGTTTGTTTTCAAACTTATATTTTGAATTGTGTATGAGATGCAACATAAACCTATCAGAGCTTTGGCACTGATTGATCCTCACAGACACAACTGAGACTTAGGTAGCAGTTGACTTAAAGGAAGCATATTAATTCTATTATAATTTATGCCTTTAAAAGTCTTCTCTTACCTAATTGGATGGTGTGAGCAGACAATGTCAGGCTTGGACAATATGGATGTGGACTCAAGGATTTTTCTCATTGTTAACCTATTGTGTGCATTCAGAGCAATCTCGGTGGGGTTTGGGGTGGGTGGATTTTTTCTGTTGTTGTGGGTTTTGGGTTTTTTGTTTTTTTCTTTTAATACAGTCATTTCAATTAAATGGTCCCCATCCAACTTAGGGAAACAGATGTAGATTTCATGTGTGTAAGCATTATGTGCAAAGGAGGTGTGGATGTTAAAAGGAGAAGCTGTTTCTGACACCCAGCCTAAAGTTTGTCTGGGCAATGCTGAACCATTTTCTTACCATTTATTTGGCTAGTAGTCTGGAAAGTGCCAGTTAAATTTTGCGTTAAATTTTACTTTCATTACTACCTTATTTGATGACTGTCAAACCCAAGAATCTCCAAGTGCTTGGTCTGTATTTATCAAGCTGTCATAGACTCCTGATGAATGCTATGAAGCTGCAAGGTAAATACCAACAAGTCTATAAACTTTAATTGCTACCTTAATTGTGCAGCATTCAGTTCTTACTCAAGGCTTTCTTCATCAAAGCTTCTTTCAGCTGCAGTGTTCTCATATTGCAGGATCAACCCAAACAGCATGAGACTTCAGCAAAGCAATTTGATTTCAGTGTACATTTAGAGTTGAGTCATTCCTCTTCTATACAGATGTGCAAGGGGAAGAGAAATCACAGGAGGCACGGCTACACCTGTGAGCTTGCCACAAGCCAATTATCACTGTGAGGCGCTCAGGGAAGGCTGGATGGTAGCTGCTGCAGAATGGACTTTGTAAGGGTGGAATGAGGGATGGTTTGTTTATCATCAGAGCTGTTCCCATGCCATAGATAAAACTAGTTAAATCTTTATGATCACTGGTTATTTTTTTTCAGATGTATGCTAAAATCAGTGCCCTTTTTGGCTTCACTTTTTAAAGGAGATAGCACCATGAGTCACCCGCTGCCGGACTGTAGCATTCACAGTGGGGTATTTGACCCCATGGTGGCTTCTCACAAGGTTCTGAAGCCTTGGAAAGCTATCCTATCTCAGCACTTCTTTACCTAGTAAATTAGGGTAGGAGGAAGACAAATCTTATTGATGTTCAAATACATTGTCTCCTTGAAGCACTCAACACATCAAATTATATAAAGAACAATTCTGAATTCTTGCTACTGTCATGAATCTCCAAGCTTCTATAATAAATGTTGTTGTCACATTATATGGGTTAAATGACTAATGATGGAAGTGTGTTCTTATTCATGCAAGCAGCTGCTGAAAAGTGTGTTGTCCTAAAATATACCTTCCTGTCTATAGAGCTGACAACCATGAAATGACAGAATCAAGTTCCTGTCCTTCAGTGTTGCTTACAATGAAAACTGTCACACAGTTTTTAGAAAAGCCTGTCAAAAAGCCATAGTTCTGACACAACGTGGACAACACACACTTTGAAATGTCTTGTACTGTGGACAGTGTTAAATGCTGCACCTTGGTATGCTTTTACTTTCCATTTCATTTCCCACCCTTGTTGATTTTTTTTCTTTTTTTTGACCTCTTGGCCATTAGAGGGTAATTTAAAGGTAAATAGTAATAATAAAAAAAGAATCAGTAAGCCCAGATGTTACAGTAATCTGTTTACTATCTTGCCTCTGGAACAAGTACAGGGGTTAGAAAGAATTTTTTTTTTTCCCTATTTTCCCTTTAAATAAAATCAAAGTATGGAAACTTTGGGGCACCTTTGTGAAGCTTGCCATCATGTGCACTTTGACCCTTCAATTTTATCTGTATTGTTTACATGAAGAGGCTGTGATGCCATAAATTTCTGTCCTTGAGTACTGAACCTCAAGAGAAGTATGTGAATTGTGAATGTGGCTAGACTGTAAAACTGAAATCCAGAAATAAAATGACACCCCTTACTGTGCTACTATCTTTATCCATGCAGCCCTTTATTTCTTCTATACAATGTATTTATTTAAGAATTGATCCAGAAAAATATCTCCTGACTCCCTCTTGTGCTGATGCACTGTGTTGTCAAATCCTTTAAAACAGAGTTATACAATGCTATTTAGAAACCATAGTTTTCTGAAAATATTGACATTATGCTGAGAACTGCAAACATAGCTGATGAGATAGTCTCTGTCCTGGTGAGTTTTCAATCTAGAGCTGACGTAGGTATAATGAGCAAATACCTAATTGGGGTAGGAGATAAAGAGGTTATTTTAGTTGTATTCAGTGTGTTACAAACACAGAATTTAGTGATGAGAGGAAAAAAAAACCGGCAAGAGAGTTCAATAATTTAATCACAGTTCACTGGAAGTATGTTAAAATAGCCGTCAGTAACAGCTACCAATGCTTACTAGTCAACACAAGTTGATTATCTTATTTAGGATAAAGCTTTTTTACATTTATGAATTACAATCTCAGAATGTATCCTTACAGCAAGCAAAGAAATGACAAAGGAGTGTTTTCTCTTCTGTAGTGAAGAATCAACAGCACAGAGTAGAGAAGCAGAAATTTCAAAAGTAGCTTTTGCAATCTTTGGCTCTGCTAGGAAGGTTCCTTTGTGTAACTTGGAGCTCTTTGGTGGCAAGGAGGAACAGGAGTGGGACCTGAAAAACGGAATCTTGTTAAAATGCAATGTGCCAGGGGCTCCTGGGCACTGAGGATTCCCCTGATATCAGCAGCCCTGGAAATGTGGTCCCTGTGTCTATTCATTTTAAGGAATATCAGTTCTGTGCTTCAGCAGAGTTATCATGTTTTGAAAGGTGACATAAAAGATGCTCTGAGTTTGCAACTGCACATCCAATATGCCAAACTGAACAAAAGAAAGACCTTTTCACTCAACGTACTCAGAAGTAGGATGTTAGAGCAATTAGCTAAGATTTGTATTTGTACAGCATGTTGAAAAATGATAAAACTATAAAACCTTAATCTGGTTGCTTTCAAGTCAGCCCTGTGTCTATAACTAATAAATAACATACACTCATTTAATATGCAATTGATTATTAATTTATCTTAAATGAATATCTGCATATTTATATGGTTTGTAAGTCATATTTATGAAGCTATATTTATTTAGCTTCAGAGATGCTAGAAATTAGATTACTCAATTGGATTGCTTAACAAATATCGATTACCATTTTTTTAGCAATTAACATTATAGACATGTAATATATCTTTAATTTTAATTAACTGTTTAAACATTGCTTGGAAGTTTAAAGTTGTTGAGATTATAATTACATTATTGCCTATGCAGTTTTGAGTTAATTATACTGCATTTCTATAGACTTGATAAACTGCAAAATGTATCCCCTTAACAATCAATTGGTATTAAATTACTTCCAATTAGTTTTTATTAAAACCAAATTAGAGTCTCATTTCAGAGACAGTAAAAGCAGTACAAAATCCTAGAATTCAACTATGATTTCTGCCACACTTACTGATTTCCAGATGTCTAGCTGGTCAGTTGGTGGGCATGATTTTAAAATTAAAATAAACCTGAAAAACCACAAAGCTATTTAGAGTGCTGGTCTTCAAAGACGCAATGCCTCATACTGCTTGCATATAAATTTGTGCAGGTCTCATTGATTTGTGTGATTGGGATAAGGCCTGAGTCTGGTGTCCTTTGGTGTAAAGTGCAGTCCCATTAATTGCAACAGCTTTCTACCCTGTAATTGTGGATGTTTCTCTAAACCCAAAGCAAATTTTTGTATTTTATAGTGGTACAGTGTGGTGGTTGATGAGAATATACACTTGTTTACTCAACAGGAATCAAAATTTTGTAGGCTCAGGGCTTTAAAGAAGCTTTCTTTCAGCTAGTGATTCCCATATTAGGATTTAGATACTTAAAAGCTCTAATATTTGATAATAAAATACATTTAATCTGGCATCAGAAAATATAATACACTGCTTCCTATAGCATCTTTTTGCACTTCATGACCCTCTTTGTTTATCATGTAGTCTTTACATTTTTATTATTTTGCTTTCCAGCCCAACCTTCTTTATTTTGTGCATACCCTATTTCCTTGTCAGCGTTAGAGTAGATTTACTTCATATGTTGTTGAGTTTTATAAAACTGTGTGTTGAGTTTAATTAGTCTTGTAGTAGTAGCACAATAATAGCCCCCAAAAGAAGTCTTAAAAATGTAAGCAAACCCTGCAAATAAGTTGATGATTAACACACTAGGATGCTTACTGGAGACCATGGGATAATATGAAGCAAGGGAGTGCCATCTCATAGCATTCAAACCACAGGTTCCTCATTTTTTTTCACAAAACTTAAAACTTGTTTGCTCAGGGAACACAAAGGTTTTGTTTAGTTTAAATATTAGCAAAAGGAGTCATGACCCCTAGAAAGCCAAGATTTGGTTCAAAATACGTGTGGACTCGAGCAAAGATACTGTTATAGGAGGTGGCAGCAGCAGCTACTGTGAAGCATGTATGATCTAGAGAGAATGACAGACTTCATGCATGTCAATCAGCATTAATGAAAGCAGCAACTGAAGTGGGTAAATGGGGAAAGATAGCTGGAGACTACTAAAGCCACCATCCAAGACTACTTTTGTAGGTGATGCTTTATGTGGGCCACTGTGTCTGACCAAGAACTAAAATATAGGAGGACACTTAGCAGAAAAAGAGGCAACTGGCTGAGAAGGTGGCTTTTGAAATTTTGATGCCATTAGTAATTTATTTGTTTCTACCTGTATGTATAACCCTTCTAAGAAGCTAATGACTGCACCAGTAGCGTATCATGTAAATAACCAGCTTCTGCTCTTGCAAATATTGGCGAGTGGCTCAGAACGAAGGACAAGAACAATAACCAAACAGGGTGCCAGACTACTAAGTCTCTGATTAAGTTTCTGAATGTATGCTTTTAACTGATGTTTACCAAAGTCCTGGGCAACCATTGATTTCATGAAAATTTATAACGAAGGGATTTTTAGTGCTAGTCACATACCCAAGATGGAAATAGGTACAAGGTGGGATTTATTTTGGATGCAGAGGTATTGGACAGGTACCTGTCTAGACTGGAAATCAATTGGGCTTAATGCCAGCCTCCTTTAAACACTCCCTTATGCCCCCAAGCATATCTCTGCATCCTTTGGCTCTAAAGTGCCTTTGAAAAACTAAGCATAGCCAGTTAATTTGAAAATCAAACCATTAGGGTGTAAGTGACATGTCTGCCTCTCAGTGACCTGGTTCAGAGAGAGAACACGCCCTACGAAGGGTGAGAGTTTTGGCTGGACAGTTGGTGGAACTGGGGTAGCTTCTTTGGTGACTCCTAGATTGCTTTAATTATATTGTAAAACCAGATCTTTGGTTAATACCCTGAGGTGATAACTATTTTTCTTGCATTGCTTTGAAAGTGTGGAAAAATAACTGTATTTGTCCTTGCCAATTTGTTTATACTGAAGTGTATATATATACAGAGGCATCCTAGTAGTTTCAGGATTTCATTACCTTCAGCACTTCAGACCAAAATGGAAGTTCCTGTCTTCATGCAGCTTATAGTCTGAGTAACTTTTGTTCTAGTCCTCCTTTTTATATTTGAAATGCTGGTTAGCATAGCAATGGACAAATCACATAATCTCTCTTTTACCTGAGTTTTGTGGCAATTACCTGCTTCACAAGTATGTGAAATTTAATTTGCTACTTTTTCTTATGGTCTTTTGTCTCAGGC
Source organism: Pelecanus crispus (assembly GCF_030463565.1). Lineage (NCBI taxonomy): Eukaryota > Metazoa > Chordata > Aves > Pelecaniformes > Pelecanidae > Pelecanus > Pelecanus crispus. The sequence continues at coordinate 39,073,026 of NC_134650.1, forward strand.
ATCATAATTTGAATTGTTTTATTGCTGCACTAAAACATTTCAAGGAACTAAATGTATATTGTATGAATGGATGGTGTTATTTGTATTTGAAAGAATCTAACATTCTTCATGTGACTAAGACTACACATATTTAAACATTAAAATGAGGTGACTCTAGAAGGATGACTTTAGTCTACAAGTTGTCTTCAAGAAGTATTAATAATGACAATATTACATTGTAAGAGAGAGTAAACTAAAATGTCCCTATAGATGCATTTCACTTCAGTCATTAAGAAGAAAATGACTATACTCTTTATTTAGAATAATGAGAGCTGATACTGGTTGTCATTAGAGTATGTTACAATAAAAAGTTAATAAGAAGCAGCTTGAGAATACCAGACTAATGCAATGCTTTTTTTAATCAAATTTTTGGAATTGATTGCCTGTGGCAAAAGAAGCAAAATCTTTAATATGATATAATGATTTTTATACCATCTCCGGGGAGAGATGTTAGTTCTGTCAAGTACATAACCTCTTTTTTGGATGCAAAGCACAACATATATTTTGTCATGATCATTAGAAGATTGTATTCTGAACATATATAGCCATTTGAAAAGTTTATTGAGAGATATATAGAGAGAGAGTCTATGATATTTTTCAAGCTAGAACATTTGAGTAACTGTTTGTTACTTTCTAAAATGTGACTGTAGTGATTAATAGTAATCTTAATTCTAAGATACAGTGAAAGAAAGATTATTTTCAGGTGTCACTAAACTATCCATATTTATTCTGCAATTTTACGCAGTGGTATCTGACACATACCATGTTATTTTCTTCTAATTAGAATATAAACATAAATACCACCTAGAAACAAATAAATACAGCAAATTAATTTTGTGGGATGCACACAAGTTTCTCCTTTTACCTTCAATTCCAGCTGCAAGACTGTTCATCAGTTTATTACTGTGCAGAAGTAATATGCTTCGTAGCTCCTAGCTTTGATCTTACCTAAGTGTGTGTATGGGTGCAAAGATACAGATTCCTCTCATTTAACATTTGTGCTTGCGAGGAAATATGAGTGTGAAATGTGTGTCTTTTTCACCAGCAGGAACACAAAACAGAATGGAAAGGAAGATAAAACTCATTTCAATGTGTACAGAGAACGCGTTTCTTATTTCTGCTGATGGCTGCCACATCTTTTCAGTGGGAACAGCTGGTATCTAAATGGCTTCCTCAGCTAAAACAATGTCTATCTCGCTTTAAAATTTCAGCAGGAAGCTGCTGTTTCATCATTTAGTTGTGTCACATATTTATAGTGTTGTCTTTGTGTGTAGTGTTTGAGAAACAAAAATGAACGAAAATTGATGCAGTGTATATCTTGGCGCTAGTGAATATAAAGTAATGGTTAGTCATAAAACCTATAATCTGTTGCAAAGGGGAGGAACCAAATTCTCAGTGCTGTGGTAAAACTTTTAGAAATAGAACAATTAAAAAGTATAAGATGAAACATGGCTCCTGTTCAGCAACACATTTCTGTTCATGTCTAAGTGTGAACATATCGGCAATCCTGTTGCAACCCTGGAACTTCTTTCCTAGTTAAGCACCTATTCAAGCATGTGTAGCCTGAGGTAGCCTAGGTGAGGACATGCGCTTATCATAAATAATCATTTAGCTGGCAAATTGTTTTTTCTTGCAAATTTCAATATGAAAATCAAATGTGGAAAATGGAAACAAAATGGGTTACAAGAAAAGGATTAAAAAATGTATACAGGATGAAGAATAAGTCAAATAAAGTGTCAATATTTACTGACTGTATGAATACAGCTGAGTTTCTTTAACGTTCTTAAGTTGTTCATTTTTCCTTGCCATAGTGTTTATACCAGAGAAACCAATAATATTGTTTAATAAGAGCCAGTTCTGTGCTTTTGAAATGGAAAACAATGAAATAAATCTATTAATTCAAGCTGTGTAAAAGCTACAGTTTACAAAAATGGTGTATAGTTTTCACTGTCAAAGCTTCATGTTCTTCTTACCATCACATTAGTTGTACACGTCTCATATATTGTTTAGGCACACTAAGTTCAAAAAGCTCTTAAAGTAAACTAGTACTCGGAGACAGGGCAGGAGAAATACTGTTCTCCTTAATTAATTGAGTTGCTGTCTTATTCATGCAACTGTATTCTTTACAGATCAATTAGGGAGTGGGATTATTGCACCCAGAACTGACTCTATTTAAAAATAATAATTGTGCATGCAAAACAAGAACAACACTAAGAAGCCTGGAAAAGACGTCCCGTGAAGGACAGATCACCCAGTCTGGTGACACCCATTTCTCCTGCCTTAATGTAAGTCATAAGCATTGGAGGAATGACCTGTGTAACCACATTTTATATATATATATATGTGTGTAAAAAATCATAAAGTTTGAGAGGATGACAGGAATGATGACAGGGATGAAGATGAAGGCCTGTTTCCCAAAATCCCACCTTAGATGACCATTCTAACATTATGATTAAGGAGGCTTCCTCACAAGACAAGCAGGTGGCGTTTGCTGGCAGATGGAAAATTTCATGACACCCAAACCAGGCAGAAGTTATGTCAGAGGTCCTTCCTAGCTTAGGCATATTGTATTGTGCAAAACCCTAATATTGTAACTTGTGCCTGTTGTATCAAAAGTGGAAGAAACAAGCACCTCTGCTGCAGCATGTGGATGTAATCTGCGTCAGTTGTAAAAGGTTGCACCACCTCGCTGCAGTCATGGTTGAAATTACCACTGCCTACATGCTGGCTGACCTTGCAAGTGCCATTTTCCCTTTCCTAGCTGATCCTGACCTTTCCACAGTGATTTCTTCTGTCTAGAATTGCTTAAAAGAATAGTTGTATTTCATGGTCCAAGAGAGTAAAATGTTGTGGGTATCCTGGGAGAGACTCCTTAGAAGCAATCTTAAGTTTTGGGTTCTGTTTAAAAAGACTGATTAAAAAAAAAAAAAAACGGGGGGGGATGGAATCTCACTATAAAGTCCTTGTGGGGACAAAGCATAAATGTCTAGAGTTAACAAGTAGGGGTCAGGCCTATTCCGTACTTTTCCTCCTTTCCTAAATGGGAGCTACCTTTACAAGATAAAAGCTACAGTGCCTTCCTGGGTGAAGAGTGGGAAAACAAAACCTTTCTTGTACTCAAGCTTCAGTGGTGGAGGAACAGTGAAAATTTAAGGGCTGCATTTGTAAATGGAAAGGAATATTGGCTGAGCATCTGACAAGCATGAGGCAGCTCTTTAAAGCTGTTTTAGATTATTGAGGTTTTTTTAATACCCATCAATGCCCCTGGTGACTTAAGGATGTGGCTTCAGCCACAACTCAGGAATTCTGTGTCTGTGAGGAGTTAACTTACTGTAATTACTGCATAGTTTGTGGTTTAATGGTACAGAGGCATGGCTATGGCTGGGAAATTGAAGAGGAGGACAATAGATTGTTTTCGGTTTTGAGCTCTTTTATGAGCTTGCCAGACAGAGGCAGTTTCAGCAGCTGATGGAAGAGGGAGAGGTAACCTGGGAACTGCTACACCAAGAGGGATAAAAACTTTCCTGTAGTAGATAGCTGCAATTTCAAAGATTTTGCTGGCATCTAATTGTGAAAAGCTTCCTCTTTTGTTTCAAAGCCCTGTAGAGTGCTTTATGCCCAAACGTCAGCATGGAGAAATGGCACTTTCTGGTACAAGGCAAAAGAAATACGGGCAGCACAGGCATGTAACTGGTGGGCCACGGTGTCATCTCACAGCTCTTCTTTGGAGCACTATGAACAGGAACCAGAATGAATTTCTCTCCAGGTGGAATATTTTTCTAGAAAATTCTTTTTAAATATTTTTAATGCAATAAATGGATGGTCATTACTAGTTTTAGACATCTGATAATGACAGTAACATTGTAAAATCCCAGTAATATTAACTAATCATACTCAGCTACTAATTGTACAGCTCTGATAAAAATGGTTCAAAGGTGACCTGGAAAGATTATGGGGGATGATGTGGAGGAGGTCATTGTGTTGGAAGACAAATTCAGAAGCACAGCACTTAGCTCGATGCATGTACATATTATGGTGATTATTTCTGTATATAAAGTCCAACTTAATAAATCTTTTCCCTCCTGCCTTTTCACTTCTTTGCTCAGTGAACTGTATAGAAACATTCTGCTTGGCCATTTTCACAAACCATTTGATTAAATGTATTTCAGTTTGATACCTACTCAATGGCTAATGTGCAAGAAAAGAGTAACTTGCTATTTGAATAGCCAGTGTATCAAATTTCTGACATAAAGTAAAAATCATATACGGATCTGAGGAACCTAAAGACAGCAGTAAGATTCTTACTTAACTATTAGTTCATAGATTATTTAAATCCGAGAGACCGTAAAACAGAAAGGCTATATTAAGTCTGAGATATTAAGTCTGAGGCTGTATTTTAAAAAATTACTTTGGTTCTGCCTATGTCTGGCAGGAGGTTTTTAAACATGTCAAAATTCTGGCAATATCTGCAACTAAGAATAACTGCAATGGTCTAGCTTTGAGAAAGCCTACAAAATGTAACTGCTAGGTCTTCTAGGTATAATTGAATACAATTAACATCCCTGTGTCTTCTCTATATAAGCTCTCAGAGGAGCTGAGAAGCCATTGTATCCTCTTTCTCCTTTCTTATCCCCCAGGAACCATTGGCACGTGGGATATATAAAGCAAGCTGCTGGTATTTCTGAGGAGACAGAATTATCTACGTTTACTGATATTTGCATTTATTTAGGATATTGAACAAATACATGGATATTTGTCTTGCTGTATGGAAAAAAAGACTTGGCCTCAGACTGCTGTTTGTCTACCTATCTACAGATATCTCAGAATTGCTAGGTTAAGCACTATGTTCACTTTTATCACAACCTGTTCTTATCAAGATTAATCTTATCTTCTCTCTCCCGATTTGCCTGCTTGTCAGACTACTTGCTTCATCTTCTTCTACAAAAATTAGGTTTTGGTGGTAAACTTTTTAGGGAGAGATATCATTTGTTAGGGTATGACTTTGTGTCCAGTAAATAGTGATTTTAATAATGATAAGGTGGTAATAACTTTTGACTGTGCCAACACATGATACCAAGGATGCATTGGGAATTACTGGTACGCTTCAGGCCTTGTGAGCAATTTGAGTTCCACACTAGGAGGTCCCAAGTGGTAACCGCCTGTGAATAGGTGGGTGTAGCTGGCAGTGTGTCAGATTCCAGTTAACCAAAATAAAGCTGAGATTTCTGTATTTAATCTACGTCTTTGTTTTCTTGTCTGTGTGTGGGAGCAGTACAGAGTTCTTCACATCGTCAAATATAAGTACAGAGCCAGAAGTAGGAAATAGCTCAGCATTGAACTCTTGGGGGGGAAAAATACATCCTTTTACTTTGTTGTGTTTTCCAAGATAGTTGGTGGTCAGTTACATGTACATAAATCGAATTTTTGTTCTGTCTAAAATTATACTAAGGATATAAACTTAAAATCTTGTAATAGTGACTGTATTTTTCCTTACTACAAAATAATAATAAAATTAGTATTTAAACAAAAAAATAATTAAAATAGTTACTAACAGCCATTAAGGAGAACCATGTAAGACTGTTCATATTAAACTGAGATCATTGTTATTACTAGAGTTAGTTGTAGTTAACAGACTAGAAATCATCTTAATGGTTTTTTTTATTAATAATTTATATACTTGGGATAAACTAGTGGATTAAAACATTTTGAACCACAATGTTCATCTAGTCATTTTGCTCAAGGAAAGAGCACTGGTATACACTGCCTGTTTTGCTTGACTATTGTAATCAAGTTCTGAGCAATTTAATGCTGTATATGTTTGAAGTACATTCAGCACTAGCTAGAAATCTGGTTATTTCCCAGTGTGTTTCAGTCAAACAGAAATTTTTTGGTTCCTGATTAACTTTTTCTGATGAACTTAAGCAGGGGGAAAGTATTTTGATGAGATGGGGATCACCTTTTAGGAATGTATGTCTTTAATTTTACAGTTGTAGAATAATTTATGTCTGGGGTTTGGTGGTTTGTTTTTTGGTTGGTTTGGGTTTTTTTTTCCCCATTGTTACTCCATTTTGCTGGAGCAGTTGACGACTCTTCATGGTCTTTTCTACATGGAAGAAAGACTGATGATGGCGCTTTCTCCGATGAAACCTAATTTTCTTTTATATGCTGTCCTGTTGCCTAAAGTTGCATGAGCTGCTGCAGTCACTTCGTTAGGACTTCTCATGGATGTGCTGCCACAAATACATGCATATAGTAATTTCTGAGCTATGACTATTACAAGTCACTCCATGGAGTCAAAGATGTTGAAGGACATGATCTGGTTGTATAAGCCGCAGTAATACACTGTTACCATCCATGTTATAAAACCAAACTGTCTTGCTTTTGTGGTAACACAGGACTGTCATTTCCAAATGTCATTGATTCTTACAAAGCCGTAGAATCCCATAGCAATGACAAATTCAACACTGTGTGCAAAAATTACACTCTGTACAGTGCTGGACGTGAGGTCAGCTCCTGCCACCATTGTAATAACCAACAAAATCAATTTCAGACCCTTCTCAGTGTTCAAGGTGAGCTCTGCTACTCTTGCTATTGTAGCACTTGAGCTACACAGCAAAACCTGATCAGCAAAAAGAATGTGCAAAGTAGAACTGTTATTAGGGCAAATTGCTGCCCAAGGAATGATTTCCTGGTGGATATTATTTTCTGAGAACAACTTAGAGCAGGTGATACCCACACGAAATAAACAAAATCTTCAAACTGTGATGAGCTGTAAGGTTCTGAGGAGCTGGAGCTCAGGAAGTTTCCAGACATTTATTTTAGCTCTAAGGTATTGAATAGCACAGGGTCTTATACACCTACTATTAACTCTGTAGTAGGCCAGGGTAACAGTTAGGTATTAAATCTCCATTTCAAATCAGTGCAATTCCCTCATTGCCTAACTTCTTCAGTGTTTCAAGGGAGGAAGTAATGGCAGCGTTAGAAATCCAGGGTGATATATAAGTGGACTCCATTATTTTTATTTTTTAACCAAGAATTGTGTTACTTTGGTGTTGACCATCTCCTCAAGGAGTTGGATATAAACCACATGGATACATCAGCCCTGAAATCAACCTTTTCTAGTATCTTGATCCTTTACAAGATTTATAAAGGGAAGGGGGAGGAGGAGAAGAGAGAAAAATTCTTGCTGACCCTCAGGCGTGTACTCCTCTAGTCTTTTGAATTTCCTGAATATTAAGTTTCATTTGTTATACTTCAGCCCAAAATGGACTCTGATACTAGTGTTCTGTTAAGTATACTGCAGACATGATAACCTAGAGAAAGCTCATGTGTCTGCTCTAATCAAAGGTGGAAGGGATATCACTACAGTTCTGAAACTTGCTTGCTTTGTTTTTCACTTGTTACTTAAAAGTGGGGTTAAAAATGGCTAATACTTCATTATTCAAAGATAAGGAGAAGGTATATCTAATTCCTGCCACTGCCTTGGGGAAATAGCCACATTCTTATCTGAAGTTCTCTTCTCCCTCTGAAGTTACGAACTGGGGTGTGTGGACCCATTTAAGTGCAGACTGTGGTTTAGTTGTTACCTATGCTATTTTGCTTCTATGGACATGACAGTTCAGAAAGGCCTTTAGCATGAGTAGTTTTTGCTGTTCCTGAAAGAAGATGACAAAATTGCCTTTATTGCTGAAGGGATAGAAAGGATAGAAACTTAATTGTAAATGATAGTTGTTTTACTGTAGTCCATAGACACTAAAAAATTCTGATGAGTGAGGCAGACTCTTTCTGAGAGCAGATAACTAGTACCAAGTGTGGGGAACTAACAGTTCATTAAAACTATCTTTACTTTGTAATAAATAATGAAAATGTTTGTAGTCTCTGCATTTCAACTTAACTTATAAATTACACTAATAATAAAGTAGTAACTGCAGTAGGTCCATCATAATGCATACGCAATTTTTTTATTTTATAGGAGTTTTATTAAGTTTATTGTAGCTAAGATGAAAATCAATAAGAAAATTTTAGGAGACAGTAGATTATGACAGTGATTTCAGTAGAAGATTGAACTAGCTTTTGTTATTCATAGTGACACTTTTTCCTTTCATCATTGAGTGAATACCCTTTTCCTCATGCAATTTCAGTAATTATGATATTAAACCTGCAAAGACAAAGCAACCTGCAACCTAAATTTTATTGGGGGAAATGAAGCTACAGCATAGTACTACTTATTCGTCCTGCATGTCTTGGTTCTTTGCGGGAGTAATGCAGCTGTGTTTGAAGCCTGTGGTCTAGCAGAATGAATATGGGAATTTCTGGCACTGGGATGTAGTTGAAACTCCTTCTTTTCAGACTGACATTTATGAAAGGTTAACAGATATAAGACCTGATGAAAGAGCTAGCAGCGTCAGGGGCCCAGCTTAATAGCTTATCTTCTCTACTGTTTACTTTCCAGTGAGATTTCCTTGAAAAGAAGCAAGAAATGTTGCAATACTTGTCACGTTTAGGCCAAAGGTTTGAAAACTTTCAGGCTTCCTTGACTTCTGAAAATAGGCTAGATGCTATAGTTCACATGGTAACTATCTCAACGAATATTATTGTGCAGACTACTTTCTAACATGCTGTTTTGCTCAAAAATTATTTGTAAATAAGTCCATGAACAGTTTTTTCCACTTTGCATCTCAGTCCTTTTTAAGTCCATATTTGAAAGTAAATTTAAAGAAAAATATAGCTAAATACCACATGTTACTTGAGTTAAATTATTTCAAAATCACTAATTTAGTATTTCTTGATGTTTCTAAATGTAACTGCTAATACAGCCTAAACAATCGATTCTCAAAGTATTGATTACACTTCCTAAATTTGAGATAACTGTTTGGAAGGTCTATGGATGTTTGAAAGGACCAACTGGAAAGGCAGAATTTAAATCATAAGTATCTAAAACAGGATCTGGCTATACCATTGCTCCTAGTTTACCTAGACATTTTATTCCTTATTTATTCTGTGTTTGAGGCTCCAAAAGCAAGGGGCCTTTGGGGGCTGTTTACAGTGCAGTTGCAGCAGAACAGAGATCTCTGAGTCAGCTTGAAGTTGGCTAACTTGGATATTGGTCATAGTCTAGTTGACCCAGCATGGAGATTAGCTTAGTTTAATTTGCTCAGTTCTTTTTGCAGCTTTCTTGATTGCACAGCACAGTTTCTCTTTTAGGTATCTAAGGCCGAATTACAAATCCTGAGAAACTCTTTCCCTTGTGTGTCCTTTCAGTTGTTTTTTGGAGTCTGTGGTTTTTGCCAAGTTGTCTAGGTGTAAAATCTTTGCTACTGTTCATACCCAGCACTTCCAAAGTGTTGACAGAGTGAGACATAAGTGCCTAAGTCCCATTCAGAACCACAAAATGAGCATACCCTTGATTATCTGGTCTAGCAAACTTTCTCAGATGCTGCTTAACTGGATTGATCCCACAAAAGATAGGGAGGAGATATTTTTCTCTATTCCTGTGCGATGCCTTCAGTATCTAAAAAAAATCCCTGAAATAGCCTTGAAGTCATTGGAGAGCATAGCTTAGGATGCATTTATTTCCTTAAGATTTACTGTTACTATATTTACTGTGTCTGCACAGATATAATGAATGGCTTCTGTAGATGTCATTCTTAGATGCCTGTCTCCCTGTTGTTTTTATAGCAGGCTGGCCATCTATCCAGCTGCTGTGGATTCACTGAAGAATTAGGTGATGTAGTACTTAGCGTTGTGATGTTCCCTCCAAGGATGTAGCTCTTAATGCGTTATGGCAGGTACATCAATTTCAGATACATAGCACACAAAATTATGACAAGTTGCAAGTATAATTAAAAGAAGTTTATCTGGTGTATCCAGAACCATTCTTGAAGCCTTTTCTAGCTGGCAGTGATTTGTTATGTTGGTAGCCTTTCTTTTTTAAATAATGTGAAGTTTGTTCATTTTTTATATGCGTCTCTGCAAGACTCATGTCATCATTGTCCCTTCTGGATGCATCATATAATTCATAGGTGTTGCTTTCTCAGAGTGCAACTGGTGGCACTGAACAAATCTAACTCTTCTAAAACATGGCAGAGGGAAAATATATTTCTGTCTATTAAGGAATGCATTCAATTATTCCAGTATCCATATACCTTTACTTCTCATTTTCTTTTCCTCCAGCAAGAGCATGTATACAGGGCAGATATGGCAGTTCCTGAAATTTTAAGCTATTAGGTGTCTGATGTGTGTTTCTGCACTTTTCCCTTCAGTGATCCGTCAGGTCATTTGCACTTGCCTTGGCCCCATAACTGCTGGGACCAAGAACCTCCTGCTACAGCTTCAACAGGAGTGTTATGGGTGCAGAGTGGTCACATTGCCCACATGCTTCTTTCTCTGCACCTGTGCTGAACACATAGAGCAGTTCAGATACCCATCGCTTAACCATGGTGAAAACAGGCCTTTCCTTCCTCCAAAATATCACTGCCTAAAAAAAGAGAACTCCTGCGCTGTCTTTAACATTTTGATTTATTTAGCTGAAGCAGTGGAATTCTCAATGAACAATTTGACTAGTTAAATTTATGTCAAGTCATATGATTTGACTGCTGGTAATTGAATGGGATGAGAGGAAATACTGCAAAGTAACATAACACAGCTCTTGCAAAGACTTTATTATACAGTACAATGAAAGGAGCTGAATAAACATACAGGCAGGGAAAAGTTAATAAAAGATTATGAAACATCTTAACATGGTCAAATCAAATAGCTACATGCCATGAGCTATAAGCTCAGTAACGGGGTTGTAAGCAGCTGTCCCCAAATTTAAAGAAATTACAAAATTGCTGTAGTTCCAGCTGCTTTTAAAGTACTTGGGAAACACTGCAATCCTATGAAATCAGGTTCCATATGCTGACTGCAGTCGAGAGTTATTATCACCTGGCATTTCATGTAGATTAACCCTTAAGCATTCCTGACACACAGTCCCATTTGTAGATTGTTATCCTAATGTCCTTCAAGTGCTTCAGACCTTCTCAGGAATATACAACATACATCAAACTGCTGATAACTATATCTATTGCTGTAAGATTCAGTGTGACGTTTTTAATATATTCTGAGCTTACATTACTGAAAGCAGCTTTTCATTTTTGAAATAAAGGAAGAACAATTTGGGCAATATTTTTTTAAAGAACAACTCCACACTTCTGGCAGAATAGAAAGGAGTTGGCACAAGAAGAAGTCTGACATATCAAGTGCAAAATGATCTTGAGTTTGTGCAGACTGATGCTTATGGCATTAATCAGCATATGCTTTTAAACACACAAAAATAAGTTTTCTATGACTATACTTGAATATGTGGATGTTAAAAGCCTACACTTATTTTCTGACAAATGTTGAACAAGTGCATATGGAGCTCAGAAAAGTGATGTTTCAAAACCAGAAAGCTTAAGCAGTAGTGTACAGAATCACCTTGAGATTTGTTATCATCTGTAAGAAAGTACATTTTCTTTTTCATGAGGTGCTTTAATCTATACTGAAAACTGTTTCATTTTACTATGCAAAATACAATATCTTAAAATAACATTAAATGAGAAATAATTTGGAAGGAGAAACATCCCTAAATAATTTCTGCTATTTTATCAGTGTAGGGAAGTTTTCATTAGGGATAACATTCACCTCTGTGTATAAGGACAGTGAAAAAGTCATGAAGCTGTTAAGAACTAAGTGGGATCCTAGCTGTGCATAGCTCCCCTACTGATCTCCGCAAAAGGTTGAACTGCTATTGGAGACATGTCTGTGTGTCTCTGGAGACAGCTGAGCTGCACCATGGAGGCAGGATCTCACAAGCGCAGCTGTAATGTATAAATATTGCTGCTGCAGCCCAGGGCAGCAATGGAGACCTGGGCTAGCTCTGCTTGGCCAAGGTGCTGTTGTCCCTTGCTCAGCTGTAACCCAGATGATGAGGTCTTAAATGCTCTTGGGGTAGATACTCAGCATATTGAGCCAGGACTACTCTATCTTGTTTCTTCAGTGCCCTATACCCTGTTAGTAGTGGCACATTTTGGGAACTTAGTTCCTTCAGATTTTCTATAAGCAGATCTGGTTTACTTAGAATTTGTGAAGGATGCAAAGATATGAGGTAAATTCATGACCTAATTGAAATTTGGTGTTGATTTCCATTGGGCCATCAGTTCACTGCTGTCTCCTAATGAGTATACAACTGCTCTAATTCAACATCAGACATATTTTTTTCTAATTAACAGATGAAAGGAATTTGTGTAACTACCTCTCCCTTCTATAGTACAGCTTAATTTATGATGCTTCTCCTTGGAGCACAGCTTGAATGTCTCCTGAGTTTTGCTAGAGGCTTGTCCAATACCAGAATCTTCATTTTCATAGTCAGAATGAAAGTGAAAGCTGCAGTGTCAGGCTCTTGTTCAATTTACAGAAAAAGATGAGACAGAGTAGTAGAGCATAAATTACAGAACAAAAGGTTAAAATGAATGGTTAAAAGCAGAGTGATTTTGTTGTGAGGTCTGAGAGCCCCAATGAAAACAACACAGATTAAAGATGAATAGTCTGGGACACTGAGCAGTATATATTGATAACTGAGATATTATATTAGAAATATTTTTTATTGAAAGTTGTAGAAAGAGAACAGATTCTTTTGTTATGACTGTAACCGTAATGCATTAAATGCTTAAAACTCAAATCTCTTTTTAAAGGGTATTTTATATTATATCAGCACAGAGTGGAATTATTAGAATGGAGAATAAACACACATGCAAAAAGTAGATTAGATGTTTTAGGGGGTGGGGTGGTTTTTTTGGTTTAAAAATCCGAACCCAGAGGTAAGTGCGGATAAGGAGAAACACTCAGAACATTTAATCCATATGCATCTCTCTCATGCTTGCCATCCGTATTGATTTGTTATGAAGAACACCACTGATTGACACTTCAGGGCTATAGTCTGAATCAGATTTAAGAGTCTGATTCAAGGTTTACTGGGTTCACTGCACAATCTCTTGCTTCATTCAGCAATATCCATAACTTGATCGTCCTCTAATAAACAGGAAAAAAAGGTTTGCTTGCCATGTAAGCGGAATTAGCCCTTCAGCTATGCCTGAGCTGATGTATGTGTATCAAACTTGTAGTGATTTGCATATACTCCTAATTATCTACTCATCACTGAACTTTATTATGTATAATGAAAGCAGTGTATTTTTTTATGTTTGAATGTTTCAGGAGCTGAAATCAAGTTACTTTTTTATTATTATTATTTATAAGTGCATATTCTGATGTTTAGGAGTATCTTATCAAGGCAATATTGAATCGGAAATAAAATGCAATTTTTTAGTGTATTTCAAGTATATATGTTGTCAGTTTTGAGAACCTAAGATGACATATGCATAGGCTTTCTCATATTGTAGAACATTAAACTAAGAAAGAAGTTCTGAAATCTAAATGTAGGATGAAATGGGTAGCTTATCTGTGAAAGGGTTATTGTCCATAGCAGTGATTAGGTGAGACCTCATATTTCAGGTAATGACTTCCAGGAAAATGAGGTTTACAGTATTCCCAATTCCAAAGAATTCCCTTGGAAGGTTATGAAGTAAATGTGGCTTTTTTTGTTTGTTTGTTTTTACTTAAGTGAAAATTAATTCCTGCTTCCATTTTTTTTATTATTATAGTTTAGGAGTATTAAAAATGGTAATGAAGGGCTGAAGTCCTTAAATAAGGTATTTGTCACCTGAACTGTGCTATTAGAGAGTCCAAGAGACTGAGATAATTGTCTCTTGAAAGTAGAAAACAAAAAAAGAGAAGTCCCAATTTCTCTTTTATTACAACGTGAATCAATATGTTTGGCTTGTGAAATGTTTTCCAGGATAAAGCAAAATGTCTCAGAAGAAGAATTTTTCTTCAGTACATCATAATCTACAACTCAACCAAGCATACACGATCAATAGTATTGTGTCTTGTTAGGTAATCATGAAGCCAGAGAAATATATTAAAGGAAGATACCAGAAAATGAGCCGTTTAGGGAACTATTTCTTTTGGGGTTTTTAAGAGCAAAAGTAATTATTGTAAACCATAAAACCCCATTATCAATTAATATATCAATATTCCTATGAATAGAAACTCTGAATTCATTTGACTTTTCCTGCAGTTTCTGTGAGTGTAGGTATGTATTTTTTATATATGGTTTTGTGTGTGTATATGTGTATCAGTCAAATTCTTCTTTATGACAACAGTTATCTTTATTTTCTGACTGTGACAAGACTGAAAGCTGTTGCTGGCCTTGAGATACAGTAAAAACTTCTGCAGCTTTGAAACAGCACTGAAACAGTAGCTGAAACATGTATATTGATTCAGCTTTGGAAGTTCCCATGTCACTTATTCACATGTGGTCATCCCTGGCAATGGGGAGAACTGTGTGGATATCCATGTTGACACCCCACGGACAGAACATGGGACAATTAAATGTGTCCTGACAGTCTGTTACTTTAAACTGAAAATAAATTAAAGCAGTTAATATTTGGAATGGAAACCATGTCTGGCTGATGCAGGAGATGCTGCTCTCCAATATTTGCCTACCCATTCAGGCATCTGGTAGACTGGAAGTGCTTTGTAACACAGGAATGAGAGGCAGAAGGATCAAGATTGCCACCTTTCCATTTTTGAGGACTTTTATTTATGCCCGTCTCTACTTCTAATTTTACCCAACTGTCATGCTCCAGGTTCAAGAGCCAAGGTTCTTCTGGCAGATGAGAAGAGCAAAAGTTTAGTCCTGCAAATGTGTGTTGAGACTTACAAATCTAATTATGATATTAAACTTTGGTAATGACTGTTAGGTATGTAACTGCTAAGAGGCACACCCATGCATCTTTTTAATTTCACACATTTATAACAATTTTAAAATGGAAAAACAACTATTCATAAAAGTTTTCAATGAGGAGCAGAAACATAAGGTGAAATGAAAGTGATCATTGTAGACCCATTTTGAAATATTTTTTTTTTAGAATTGCCTTAAAATACTTTTATTCCACTAGCTGTTGTGTGCCAGAATTGAATTCTGGGTGCAATTACTTGCGAGCTCAAAAAGTGCCTGCAAACTTGGCAAGTTAGTTGATAGAAATCACATGCTTCAGTCTTTCTTGGGAGTTTTTTTTGTATGTAATGCCTTGATCTGCATGTCATGTGAAGGTTTGGGGGATGTAACTATCTGTTCTGATGCCTTTGGCTCCAAATTAAAATGGACCTATGTTAGTAATTAAGGTAAATAATTGAAAAAGTTACTTAAAATGGATGTTGGTGTTGGACAATGATCAGACAGATAGATTGCCTGTGTTCTTGTGACAGTGTGTGGTGCTGATCTTCAGATCTTGGCAAAGAAAGTGTTCAGAATAGGCCAAGGCATAGCCCAGTGGAAGAAACTTGATAGGCTTGCATACTCAAGACCAGCCTCGGTTTGTTGGGTTTTTTGTTGCGTTTGGGGCTTGGGTTTTTTTTTTGACTGCCTTAGTTGGTCATAGAAAGGGTACTGCCTGCACAGAGCTTGTTTCATAAAGTTTATGATGCTCGATTGTGTATCTGCTCCACAACGACAGCATCCTAAACACAGCATCCAAAGCCACCTGAATACTTCCATGAAATCAGTCTTAATGTCTTTAACCAGCTGTTCCCCATTTAGCTGAATTCCCTAAATTTTTCCAGTGTCATGTCCCAAAATGACTATTCTGCTTCTATCCCTGTGAGAGATCCCCTAGCTTGTAGAGCTATGAGGCAGCTCAGGTGAGAGACCCTTTGAAGGAGATGAATGTGCCCAGAAATGGATTTGGTTTCACCTCTTACTTGTTTTGTCTACTGGGCTCACAGTGATGCTTGGCTGCAGCTGTGTAGTCCCTGAAACAAATGAGGATTGTAGTTCTGAGACAGAAAGCAGATTTCAGTCCTTTCTGTCTGCTCTGAAGCTGTTAACGGTTTAATTTAATGATTGTTTTGTATTTCTATGATGAAAAAGATTTTTGTAAAGTTAATCTGTCCTGAACTGCTGTATTTTCCACTATCTTACTATTTCCTGACTTATGGTGGCGTTGTCTTTGGCAAATACACGAGTAAAAGCTGTTTTGGTACAGAACGTGCTATAAGTAGTTTGAGAATATCCAGTTAGAATAGAGTTATTTAAAAGTTCATTTAATTTATTAAGGTTCAATCTGATGAAGCGTAAATGTGGGATATCTCATAAATGTCTTGTGTGTGTAAGCATTGGATATGTGTGTATGTGTATTTCCATTTACATGTAAATGTAGACTTGCATCTCATGAACTCCACAGTTTTTTCAAAGAATCAGAGAACATTTTAAAATCTTTTCATATTATTTATTACAAATGTCCTAGGATCATCTTGACTGTTAATTTCTTTCATAATTTAAGCATTCATTTGCAAAATGGAGTAAAGAAACAAAATCTGCAAAACAGCTTTAACTGTCAGGACAACACAATGTGCAGCTAGCAAGGGAGCACATAGGTGCAACTTATGTTGGCATATAAACATATTAGTTTGGGGCCTACTGCTTTCAAAGCAAGTATTAAGCTGTCAGAAGTTGAGGTACATATTAAATGACTTCATTATTAGAATTTGGTTACTATTTTAGATCATAAATCTGTCTGTTATGATAATTTTAAAAAACAGAAGCACATCATTAATAAAAGTTTACAGTTCAGCAGAGCAGTATGCAAAGTAAACATCATCATCTTAGGCCCAGTTTGAAACAGGGAATAGGTTTGAGTTGTAATGAAATTATTTTTTTAATGGAACATTTTATTTTCATATTTTTGTAATGCTCTTTTCATTTCATAGCCTGAGGCTGATATGTCTGCTTTACCCTCTAAAAGACTGAATAAATGGAGCTTGCTTGGCCACATGGGAAAGTTAGGTCTAGACGAAAACTCAAGCTTCACGATTTCTGTCTCAGGAAAAAGTAAAAAGGTCATGGAGATCATGTATGTTGGCTTATGGGTCATGGAATTCCTAATGACCTGTTCAAAGAGCAGCACCAAGGCAGGGATGAAAGCAGGGCTGTTTGCTGGCCGTGCTGGCAGGGGAGCAAGTACTGAGCTGGCACCTTGCACTTCTGGGAACTGCGTGACGTTCTTTGAGGTCACCAGTGGAGACACTGGTCCCCATCTCAGAAAGCCATTAAAATTTGCAAAAGAGAAAAAAAGGAGAGGGAAAAGGAGCTGGGGGGAGGGGGGGTAGAAAAAAGGAATAAAAAGGAAAAGGAGCAACAACAATCTGCAAATGAAGCACTAAATGATATATTTTACAGAGCACTGTCTTTTCCTAGACATTTTCAAGGAGTTGAAAGAACAGGCTAAACAAATTCTTTGCACCTAAGTATGATTTCCTGGTTGGCTCCAAGTGGTACATCAAGGTCAGTGAGAGGGGACTGGGTCTGCTTCATGCAAAGGCAAAACCCTTTCTTACTAGTACAACCACAGTCTCAGTTTACATATATTTTATTATCACGTCCCATGGTTTTCATCCAAAAGTCACATGCTTTTACCTCAGTAGAAACAATTACAAATAAAATATTTTTGGCTAAAGAAGTGCTTTGAATTTGACACATGGTCTTCAGTGTGTTGGAGACTTCTGCATCTGTGCCAATGCACCAGGGCTGAATATTTGAGGAAGATGTAGAGTCAGCACAGAGGGCATTGAGTAGACACAAAGTGCAGGTGTCCTGGAAATAGCAGGAGTTCAGCCGCTGATCTAGTTGAATATTTGGAATAACGGTCCTGACTCCCACCTTGAGTCCATGGGTCTTGCTCGCCTGCTGGGTGCTATATGTAGTAGGGGAAGATGGGATTCATGGCTCGCTCTGTGCACCCGACCTCCCCTGGCACAGCTGCCTAGGGATTCCTGCAGGGCTGGATTTATATTCGAGCACTGATGCTGATGACAAGGGTGAGTGATGGTGCTGTTTAGTTTCAGGGTCCTTGAATCAACAATCTGAGTTGTAGCACAGGCTGAAAAAAGCTGTAGGTAGGGTGGACTGATTTCAGACTCTGCAAAATTTTTTTTCCCAGATCCACAAAACTAGTACCTCTTATTTAAGAGCCCAGGAGATAAAATCATTCTGAAAAACAAATAGACCTTAGGCTCATCTATGTGTCTGAAAGTACACTACTAAAACCCAGAGAAAACAAATATTACTAGCAGGATTAACTTCCTTTTGAAAACCAGCAATATCCCTTAGAAATCCCTGTGACCATATTAGTAATTGTCCTAAGAAATAATTTAATTTAAAGTTCTTTACCTTTTATCACCTTTTCATTTCTCTGGTTATTAGAATGGCTCAGGTCATTAAGACCTGTCATTGTGAATAATCAGTAGAGAACACTAATCTGTTACAGAATGCTTGTGATATAAAATCCAGTAAAGTGATCTATATGGGTCTTTACTTATGTAGTGCTAGGAATATGATTTATGCTGTAAAGAAAACATTTATAAGGAGTGCAGTAGAAGAGGAAATTAATACTATAAACCTGTCATGAGATATTTTAGTCAGAAATGGAACCAAGGCAAAGCTGAGCTCTTTATGATGGCAAAATGCAAGTTTTGGGGAAGTTGTAGTTATGAAACCTTGCACCTAACCTTCAACCTCCCAAGGATATAAAAAAAATTCCAAAACTTTGCTTGCTGTTTGCTGTAAAAACTTAATTGATTTTGAGGCTGTAGGCTCTTATGGAGAAAAGAATTAGGGGTGGGGTTTTTGGGTTTGGGTTTTTTTTTTTTTTGTGATTGTATGAGTGTGTCTTTGTAGTTAGTGCTACAGAAAATACTGACTTTGATGTACTTGCACTACTGGGTAGTTTAATTTGTCCTCATATGCCCATCTGTCTACGGGGTGAACAGTCACTTTCACTGCTTAAACAGTCTGTTTTACTATACACTTAGTTGTATAGTATTTTTAGGGCTACACTCTTCTAATAAAACTGTATTAATCTGTATCCTTTGTTGGAGAGTTTGCTTAGCCAGATAATCCAGTATTCTCTGTCAGATTGTACTAATTTTCAGATGCATTAGGAAAGGTGTTGGTAAGCCTGTATGTGTTTCAAATACAGAATGATGTGCCTGGAGACAGCATGAGAGTAAGCTGTGGGCTATGCTCTGTGTGATAATGCTGATTATAAAGAATATACTCAAAATACTACCTGTCTATGCATTATTATAATTATTTTTTATGCTCAAATTATCTAAAGTTTCAAAAATCATACAAATTTCCAATATTGTATTGGTGTATATTTCAGAAAGAAAACCTAACCAAGCTCCTTGATCATTCAGTGCACTGATGTTTTGGAAGGAGATATGACCGAGTTTATGCATGTCTGAAATCTACTGAAGGCTTCGAAAGTCATATTTATGCAAGCATTGTGAGCTGCTGCCAAAGGAAAAGAACCAGGCAAAATTTCTGAGTAAGTACCTTGTCCTTAAAAATATTGTAATACCCCATCAGGATTAAATCCTTAATCTAGTAGATCTATTGCAATTTTTTCTCATAGCAAATAAGAATTGGAGGAATTGTGTAGCTTCTTCTGTTTTGCCACCCTAGAATGAAGTACCAAGATACAGAAAAAAACAGAACACTGCACACACCACACCACACCACCCCCCTTACAAACCTTAGAAACTACCATCTGGAGTCTGTGCTATTTCTTAATACTAAATAAATTAAAAGCTAATTAATTCCTTTATGTCAGATTTTTCTCATTAGGGTAATAATAACCTTTCAAAGTTTGTCATTCACCAGTCAGCAATGTACCATATGCTTGATGTCACATGATAAAAAGTATTTTCAATTTGCCATACTATAGAGTGCCTTATTGCTACTCAGCATAATAATTTTTTTTCTTCAGTGATGTCTCACTGACATATGCCACCAGATACATTAATTGTTTGCTAATACATCCTCAACTACATTATTGCATATTTTTGCCAGCAATATTACTCTCATAAAAATATTTCTTCTTGCCTTCATTCTCCACAGACTCTATTTCCCATTTGATATTTATGCCTAAATCCCACTGGTGTCTTTTGGAGGAAGGTGTGTTAGGCCTGGTGACACTTAGAGGATGTCAAAGTGGCTGTGATTGCTTTGTCCAGCCCTGTAGTTATGCTCAAACAGATTCTTAAGAATCATCTTTTCTCAAAATCATATTTTCTCTGTGTCAAAAATGTGTTAATAAGGATTTACATGTGCAAAATTAAATTATAATTTCTCAAACTCTGTATGTCCACATTTTTTTTTAAAAAAAAAAACTTCGTGGTCATTCATGTAACAAGTTAAAACCTCAGTGTCTGCAATGTGCAGAGGACTATAGTAAATATGAGGGCAGATTCATCTTAAACTAAAAGAGACTTGGGAATTCTCCTTCATTCATATTGCATTGAAAAACAAAGCATAAAAATTTGAAAAATGCAAATCAAAAGCTCAGCTGGTTCAGCTGATATGGAGCTAGTTCGGCTGGTGTACTAACAGCATGTTCATAGAATCATAGAATGGTTTGGGTTGGAAGGGACCTTAAAGATCATCTACTTCCAATCCCCTGCCATGAGCAGAGTCACCTTCCACTTAGACCAGGTTGCTCAAAGCCCCATCCAACCTGGCCTTGAACACTTCCCGGGATGGGGCATCCACAACTTCTCTGGGCAACCTGTTCCAGTGTCTCACCACCCTCACAGTAAAGAATTTCTTCCTAATATCTAACCTGAATCTACCCTCTTTCAGTTTAAAACCATTACCCCTTGTTCTATCACTACACTATCTGATAAAGAGTCCCTCCTCATCTTTTCTATAGGCCCCCTTGAAGCCTCCCTTCCCCCTGGAAGGCTGCTATAAGGTCAACCCGGAGCCTTCTCTTCACTGACTCTACTAGGAAAATTCCCATTAAATAGTTTGCTTATCTTGTTTTCTGGTATTATAATTAGGATATGTGAAATTAGTCATATCCTAAGGAGTTTTGTATTTAATTGCTCTGTCGTTATTCTCTGCTAACCAGTACAGCTCTTTATTTTCTGTTGTCCCATTCTATACAAGATCATTCAGGCTTAGCCACTTACTACTATAACTCAGTGATTTTGTGTTTTGATTCCTAATAGTGCAGTTGTGAATACACTGTTATGGTTGCTGCCCCATGGCATAAGGTCTCATGATCTTGGGTCATGATTCAGATTGATGTAGAATAAGTTTTGAGCAGAAACTGTTGCCTTCATGTTGCGTTCTTTGGTCCTACTTTGCTGAATGACCTCAGATCAACTCCCTGTAACCTCCTGAGAAGAACTCAGAATAGTATATTCATAACCCTGTCACGCAGAATTAAAACTGGCAGGGGCAGGCTATCATTGAAAGCCTTAAAAGGCATAGCTTGCTTTCTGTAAAAGCAATGCAATAATGGGCAGTCAGACTGGAGGGAGGATATCCATATCAAAGCACCACCTTGTTAGCAGGGTTTCTTTTTATTACTATTATACTTTCAGAAATCATGAAACAAAGTTCTGCCTGGCTATTTCTTACATACTGCAACCATCTCCACAGTGTTACTTAAGTTTGAGTGTACAGAAATGTAGCATTCCCAAATCAAGAAGTGAGACTGTTTGCACTATGGTTATCAAGAGCAGATTAAGCATTTATGGTCCTCCCATTTTTGTTTAATTTTGGTTGCATAAAGAAGAAAACAAATGAAAAGAACTTTCATGAAGGTCATTTTTTCAGGTGGTTCAGAACAATTGATGGTAACTGCTAATTACTGTACAGTCTGTCATGCATTTCAGTCATTAGTTTTAAAATATTTGATCAGAAATTCCCACAATATAGCAAACAAAGTGTTTCAGAAATGAGGTCAAACTGGAGGTTAACATGTACGAGTCAAAATGATTAACAGCAAAATGTTTGTTTGATGCAAGAATCATCATAAAAAAATCTCTGGTTTCTCTTCCTAGCTTTGGGAATAAAGTGTGATCTTGCCAGCTCTCAGCCTTTTAGTCTCTGCCCTGCTGAGTGTTGGAGAGAAGAGAGTAGTCTGTTTTAAGTCTTCACGCATTGAAGTTAGGCTGCAGTGCAGCAAAACTATACCAACACAGCATATTGCTGTTGCACTTCTCTTTTCTCTCGTTCCCCTCCTACCCTCTTTTCCCAGTTTTTTGGTAGGCTTTGGCTCTGCAAAAGCAGCTGAAATCCCTTTGGATTGTGGCACTTCATGCGTAGCTGCTAAGAAACAAATGCTGCAGCTCGAGGGAGCTGCTGGAGTGAAAGTTCCCTCTGAAGCCTTATCTGTACCACAGGCATTTTGTCAAATGTTTCCCAATGTTCATCTTCTGTATTCTTGACATATGTCCCTACTATACACAGTGTATGCTAGATGCATCTGAAGTAGCTGCATTGTATAGCGATACATTTAAAAAAAAAGGAAAATCATGTGGTTTGTCAATAAAAAGGTGAGAAGACTTGCTTGTTTAGTGTTTCAGGCTGGAGACTGGGAGGTAGATAGTAGTAATTTTTCATAATAAAAGTGAATGGACTTCATTGCTCTGCACATATCTGTCTTCTGACTGCATGACTAACTGTACTGTACATGAACTACCTCAGGCCTTAGAAGCAGTTTTGACACAGCAGTATTGTGCTCCATAAGTTCCTGAGGATCTCAGAAGGAATACTTGGCTATGAGTGGATACCATGTCTTCTCAGATGAGTGCTTGGTGTCTGCTAGTGAGGCTAGTGGAGCCAAGTATGAAACACAGCATAGTCACATATAGTCCTGATGGAGTTTCGTTACTGACACATGGACACTGTGATTAGGTGGCCAATTTTAGGTCAATTGGTCATGCATCTCTTGGGTGAGAGGCAATGGTAGAGGATTTAGTGCAAGAATAAACTCTTTCTAGTTGTAAAAGAAAAACTGTGTACTTTGTTGCCAGTTTGGGGGGTATCATGAATGAAAATTGGTTCCCAAGGGTACAGTGCTGAGAACAAATTTCAATTGACATTTTCATCAATTATGAGGAGAAGGGATGTGTACTGTCTGTGTGAAATCTTCACCTACGAAGTATTAAGCTCTCTATCAGGTACTTAAATGTGATGATGAGGAGGTGAGGAACTCCAGGAAGACCTTATAAAACTAACTGTGTCGCTGGACAAAAATGTGGCAAAGAAACTTTAGTGTAGATGAATGTGTTCTATGAAACAATAACCCAAACCAGGATAACAGGATGCTGAATTAGTAATTGACAGTTACAGTTCAGGAAACTGATCTTGGAGTCATTGGCAGTTTCCTTAAATCCTCAATTCAATCTGCAGTGGTAGCCAAAAAAAGGCAAAAAAATGTCGAGCTTCCTGAGAAAGAGAACTGTAAGAGCAAGACAAAGGGCATTATTTTTCTAGCATATGAGACTTTGGTGCTGTGTGCAGTTGTGATCTCCACATCTCCAGAAAGATATAGTGGAGTTAAAGAAGGAGCAGAGAAGGACAAGTAAAATGGTCAAGGATGGAAAGCTTTTGCTATACAAAGAGATGCTGGAAAGACTAGGACTTCTCAGTTTTGAGGGAAGAAAGCTGAAGAGAAGAGTATGACTGAACTTTGTGAAGTCACAAAAGAAGATAAGGTGAATAAAGAGCAGCTTCCACAGTAAGAGATCTGGGAGTACTTGATGAAGTCAAAGGAGGGAGATTAACAGTAACACCAGTTTTGGAAAGAAATTAGGCAAACTCATGGACCAGATTTAAAGTAGAGACTATCAAGATTGAGCAGGAGTGTTCCCCCTGACACCTTCATCCAGAACTTGTGCAGAACAGCTGCAGGTGTCCATTTGGTGACCGGTCGCAAGCAGTGTTCCCCAGGGCTCAGTTTTGGGGCCAGTCTTGTTTAATATCTTTATCAATGATCTGGATGAGGGGATTGAGTGCGCCCTCAGTAAGTTTGCAGATGACACCGAACTGGGTGGGTGTGTCGATCTGCTCGAGGGTAGGATGGCCCTGCAGAGGCATCTGGACAGGCTGGACCGATGGGCCAAGGCCAGCTGTATGAGGTTCAACAAGGCCAAGTGCCGGGTCCTGCACTTGGGTCACAACAACCCCATGCAGCGCTACAGGCTTGGGGAAGAGTGGCTGGAAAGCTGCCTGGCCAAAAAGGCCTGGGGGTGCTGGTTGACAGCCAGCTGAACATGAGCCAGCAGTGTGCCCAGGTGGCCAAGAAGGCTAACAGCATCCTGGCTTGTATCAGGAATAGTGTGGCCAGCAGGAGCAGGGAGGTGATTGTGCCCCTGTACTTGGCACTGGTGAGGCTGCACCTGGAATACTGTGTCCAGTTTTGGGCCCCTCAGTACAAGAAAGACATTGAGGTGCTGGAGCGTGTCCAGAGAAGGGCAACGAAGCTGGTGAAGGGTCTGGAGCACAGGCCTTATGAGGAGCGGCTGAGGGAACTGGGGTTGTTTAGTCTGGAGAAGAGGAGGCTGAAGGGAGACCTTATTGCTCTCTACAACTACCTGGAAGGAGGTTGTAGTGAGGTGGGTGTTGGTCTCTTCTCCCAAGTAGTTAGAGATAAGATGAGAGGAAATGGGCTCAAGCTGCGTCAGGGGAGGTTTAGATTGGATATTAGGAAAAATTTCTTCACAGAAAGAGTAGTCAAGCATTGGAACAGGCTGCCCAGACAGGTGGTGGAGTCACCATCCCTGGAAGTGTTTAAAAAACGTGTAGACGTAGCACTTCGGGACATGGTTAAGTAGGCATGGTGGTGTTGGGTTGATGGTTGGACTGATGATCTTAGAGGTCCTTTCCAACCTTAATGATTCTATTCTAGTTTTTACTTTCATTAAAAAATAATCCAGCCACCAAGCCAGGAAGCATGAAATTAATTATTACTTTAGCCTTAATTGGTTTAGTGGTGGACTTGGTAGTGTTAGGTTAATGGTTGGACTTGATCTTAAAGGCCTTTTCCAACCTAAATGATTCTATGATTCTAATGGCCAAGTTTCTGTGTTCTCCCTAAATATCATCTCCTGTGTCACTGGTGAAGACAGATTACTGTGCTATATCGACTGTTGGTGTTGCACAGTGGGATATTACTTGTTAAGTATGCAAAGCTGTATAATTACTGAAATGCATGCAGATAGGTTAATTAGAAAAGGAATTAAAAATGCCACATTCAGCTTAGTTCACTGTAGGTTACAGCTAGTAATTTGTGTAGGTAAAAGGCCACAGAGCCAGCTCCTAAAAGCAGGGAAGCTGGGAATATTGCTATGTCTGTGCGAGAAAAGTTGATGTGACAAGGTCTGGAAAGGCATTCCTCCTCTCTCTCTCTTTTGGAGAAAAGAGGTTATAGGGGGGCTGAAAAGCCAAGCTAAATCCTATGGTTATTGTCAGTGTGATACCCTGGGAGACATATATTAGATCTGTTTGAAAAACAATGTGGTACATGAGCTTAGTGTACTTGGGAACTTTGATTCCTGTATCTATTGTGAAGTTCAATACTGATGGTATTCAGTTATCTAAACTAGGGACCTTAATGCAGGATTAAGGGTTTAAATGCCCAGTTTTATATAATTTTAAACATGCTTGTTCATGGCCGAATATAGGACAATCATCTGGAAAACATTTTGGAATTTTGCAGAAAAATGGATGGTGTGACATTCTGGTCCCTCTTGCCTTTAGAAGTGTAGCACTATTTGGTAGGAATTTCTGGAAGTAGATCCCTCCTTAGTTTTCTTTACACAGAAAGCGCCTCCTCTCATTTGTGTAACATTATTTACACAAAGGTGAATAAAGGAACTTCATATAAACAAATAAGTATGAACCATAATTGATGGGAATATCATAGCAGTCTCTTTGACTTTCCGCTGTGTACAGATAACAAAGCCCAGAATATTAATTCCACAGGATGAGTGAAGTTTTGAAACACAGGGCTTAAATGCTAAAAAGGAAGCTGTCAAAATATTGTTAGTTTCTGAGCCAACCTTAATTTTGTTTTCTGCTTTTATTGTTCTTGGTTTGCAGGTTACAATTAATTGATGCCATTTTGAGGTATAAATTAATCTAGTTTTTCCACTGGGCTTATTTAAATTTCCTCGAGTTGAAAATACCTCTAGATTAAAAGTCCACTGGCTTCCATGTGGAGTAGTTTGGCTGTACTATGAATAAAGGTTACAACAGGGGATGCTGGGAGGATCCAGCAGTTAAAGGGAGTATTCTTAGTGCTACTTCCACTTCTCCAGTACTGTTCACATAAAAAATTCATTATGTTATCTTTTACAGAGTTGGGTACTGTGGGAGCCTCCAGTAATACAGACCTGACAGCAGTCCTGATTAAAGGCCCATTTTGGCCTTGTCTACTCCAGCAGGTTTTTACTTGTTATTAGCAATGACTGGAGATGCATTGGTGTTAACAATTGCTACAGTCTATGCCAGCCAGAGGGATTTCACTGCTGTGTCATCAAACTCCTCTTTGAGTGGGGCTTTTAACATGGTGCAGGAAAGTTGTGACTCTGGTTTGTACTGTCGTTCTCATTGTTGCTAACAGCAGTATAACTGCACTCGTAGATAATAAGTAGTATGAGAATCTGCAAAAAACTTACTGGGCTGTGCAGTACTGGCTCTTTTTTTTTTTTTTTCCTGTTGAGAATGAAGGCTCAGCACAAAGGACTAGATTTTCAATTGGTTTAGATCACTGTAGTTCTACTGAAGTCAACCAAGCTAAGCTGATTTACGCTAGCGGAGAGTCTGTCCAGAGGCTCTCTCAACTGATGGCATTTTAAAGCAGTGACATTTAAAATGAATCAGTGCCACTGTGATGGCATTGCTCTCCATCAAGTCAGCAGTACAACGGCTTCTCCTAGAAGGCCAGTTTCTGATAAACCTCTTCCCGTTGAATTTTATATTATCTGGTGAATAGTGTTTTTTCTAACACAGAGTCGGTTTCTCATCAAGTACTTATACCAGTAGCCATAGATAATAATTAATAAAAAAAAGCTTGACCTTTTATGAGAAGCGCTGTAAACTTTTGGAACAAAATATTGATTTTAGTGTGTTTGAAGAACAAGGATTTCAGAATCTGTCCTTAGTGAGAGAGAGAAGGCCAGAAGCTCAGACACAAACATTTGTAGTCAAAACCTGTGTACTTCAAGTGTTTTGAATTACTGTAGTTTGAAGAAGTATTTCTAAATATGGTTTTGAAACAAAAGATCAGCTGAGTGCAACTTAATTAACGTGGTTTTTAAGACATTCCAGAACGTTGAGGTTGTGGATTATAAAATACAAGCAGTCACTGTGTAGCCTGGCAGCGAGGAGCACAAAGAAAACTAACCTTGGGCTTGCCATTGTTGGCAGAAGCATGCACGTCTCTTGTTCCTGAGTATGCTGGTTTTATAAAAGTGCTGGAAGAGGTGCTGAAGGAGAAGATGAAGCATATCAGATTAGTCCTGAAATCTTTTACAAAACTGCAAGTGAAATCCACTGATACCACAAACATATTGGCTTACTCTATGTCCTGAGTGTTATTAATACAAAACAATTTTTATGTTAATAGAAATGTAGTTCTCTGCAGCACAAGGCTGAAACTTTACAAAGATATCAGCTGGATATACTGAGCCTCCAAGTAATTTCCTATAAAATAAAGCTTCAGAGCTGTGGCTGAAGATCAGTATTGTTTTGCACCCGCCCCCCCCCCCCCCCTCTTTTTTTAAATTCATGCTAGCAAGTCTGCCCAGTAGTCAGTAGTTTTTCCTGCCTTTTAACTTGCAAGATATCTTTAACTGTGACAGTTTTGCATGGGTGCTTCCGTGTATGTAATCAAATAATTATATCTTCAGTAGATAAGGCAAGGAAAAATTAAATTATAATCAAACAGTAGCAATTCTTCTAAAGATCAAAGTGTAATGCTAACTACAAATTTTATCATGCAAAATTGTGCAGTGTTGCATAAACAGTATGGATTTCATGTAGCTTTCCTGTGGTCCAATTGCGTATTTTGTATATGTCTTCATTCTGATTTCTTTCCAGTGTAAAATGCCCAAAACTTCAACTAAAGAGGAGAAATACCAGAAGTATAAGGGCTAATCCAGAGCAGCACTTATGCATATATGTTAGTATTTTGATTCATCAAGATAACACAGTTAACACATGATCTAAAATATTTCAATCCACGGATATTTTTATTGCCTAAAATTTAGTAATGCAGTACTGTGCCTGATACTAGAAGAGAGAAGGCTTATGCAGTAATCATTGCGGGAGAAAATAGGTGCTCAATAGAAAAAACAAGTATCTTGGCATGCAATCGGTTCTCTTGGCACATGACTGAAAAAATCACTGCTGTATCAGTTTGAAATTCAGAGTTTGAAACCAATACTGTTTATCACAGGATAATGATCTAGTTTGGGTACTGTGCCTGTGTGTGTGTGCATGTAGTGTTCCTCTGTGCAAGATCTCCAATATTAAAACAAGGATATCTCCAATATATTGAAGTTTCAAGAATTTTTGTAATCTTTACATATTTTTAAACTTCAGTTATGATAAGCATAGCATTTGGCCTCAGTTGCTTTCTTGCAGAGAAAGCCATTCAAATTCAGGTCACGTACCAGAGATACAGCAGCTTTGTTATACCAGTCTGAAGTGTCTGCGAACATTATTAAAACTGATAAAGACTTTGGCTTGCCTTTTAAGGGAAATTGAGCCTAAGTCAGGTGTGATTAATCATCAGCCCAGCACTGACATCATATATGGCCAAGTATCATGTAATATCTCGAAGGCTGATCCCAGTGTTCCTCCTATGTCCAACAGATAACTTAATGGTTCTGGAAAGATACATATCTGAAAGATATAAAGAGATTCCTGCTGATCTTTTTAGTGTATGGGAGAAAAGCACTTTTTTTTTTTTTTTTTGGACTGCAGTATAGTTTTAAATCTTGTCAAATGCATTCTTACGGGAATGTAAACTTGTAGGACTTGAACAAATCTACAAAGTGAGACATGATTGCTATATGAAAGAAGAAAAGGAGGTCTGAGGCACTACATGTCTCCAGCCCTTTAGAGGGTCCTTTCCAGAGTGTTTGTTTAAAACAGACTCACTTGAAATTCTGTAGGAAAGGTATTGTTCTCTGCGTTGCCTAGTGATGCTTTTCTGATGAATACATGAAATTCAAAATAAAGCATATTTTTCATATCAGAAAATGAGGATCTTGATCAGGATCATTTCTTTCTGATATATGTATTGCATGCAGTAACAGCCATGACATTGTTACATGCAATGTGTTTGCATTTAGTCCGCGGTATAAACCTAATCTTAATAGTAAAGGAGCTGGACAGTTTACCAGATCATTACAACATTTGTTGTTGACTTATGCATAGCATCATATAGATACTGAATAAATACCAGGGATTTTCTTACAGAAATTTAGCCCAAGTGTATAATAAGACATCTTCCTTGCAGTTCGAGAACTACTGGGCATACACTAATTAGCATCTTTAACCTTCTCTTTTGTAACTCTTGAAGGCAGCAGTGTTTGTACAGTAGACTGGAATACTAGTCAATAAAATAATCTCTTGGAAGCACATACTCTGAGGCAGTTATTGTACAAACTGATTTTTTCTTAATGCCAGGGCACTTCATCTGGCCCCTTTCTCTTTCTGTGTCAATGTATTCTCTTTGGTAAAACTAAAGATGAAATTAAGATCCTGATAACCTTTTGGAGGAATGGTAACAAGGTCTCCTTTCTGAAAGATGATGTCACAGAAAAATCTTTAAGGGAGTACTTCTCATTTGATTGAATAGTAGATTTACAGCTGTCACTGTCTGAGTCCTGTCTGTTGTAAAGTTTTGCCTTTTCTAAAAAAAAAAAACAACCCAAAAAAGCCCACCCCAAAAATCTACTATGCATTATGAATTAACATAATGAGCTAGAATGGTATATTTTGTAACTCCTTGTATCTTTGTACTGTACCAAATAAGAGAGTGTGCAGAGAGGCAAAAATATGCAATGGACTTAGCTGAATAAAATGGACAACTTTGTCTCTTCAGTGGTCTTAAAACTTATAAATGCAACCATTGCAAGGTGTTCCTATATCAGTATTGTAGCTGAGACCAGAAGTATGATTTTGAAGGAATCACCTGAGAGTCATTATTGAGATACTTTGGTTCATAGTGGAGTGGTCTAAGTGTCAAAGTTGGATACTTAGCACCAACTGATGTGTTTGCTTTAGACATCTGCTCCTTTTGAGTCATACTGTATCCTACTGTAGTCATAGATTTCAGGAGGCTTTCGAGTTGGCTTCAGCTGCTCATGCCTTAAAACTGTAGGAAACTGTAAGAGTTGTCTTGCAATCGAGTTTCCTATAGCTGTAAACTCATCCAAAGAAAAATAGTAGTGTTCAGAGGAGCACAGGTCAGTTCAGAGACAAGCTTTAACTTTTTTCCTTACTTATTCACAGCTTGGAAAATCTTTGACATTGCTGTCTATTGCTTGAAGCATCATGTTCTTTGATCTTCATGTTGTCTCGTCTTTATCCTCTCTGTTACAATTTCTCTTGCTTTTATAGCTTCTGTATTTTTCCTTATGTTAAGTTTTGTAGCATTATAAAATGTCTTCAAGAATTACTTTATTGTTTCAAGCCCTCAAGACATTTGTCTTTATTCCACAATCTGTTATTACCTTCAGTATTATCCTACCTCCTTTGCTGTCTCTGTTGCAATCTCTGTTGTTGTTCTCTGTATTTCTAGTGTGACTCCTCTCTCACCTACACTGACAAATTAATTTTCAGTCCTTCCCTGTTTATTTTTTCTTATTCATTACTTTTTTGCCTCCTTCATCCTGGTGTTCTCAGGCTAAAACATGGAAAACGAGAGTCAGCTTCCCTGCAAAGAAATCAAATTGTTCTTTCTACCTCAGATGGACTACTACCGGTACCTGAAACAGCTTTTTTAGAACTTTCTTAAATTTTTCTCCACTGCCTTGGAGAATGCAATATGATCATCTATTAAATGAGATCAAAGTTTTGGCTTTTTTCAAAAGGTTGGACTAGCTGTGAGTGGTTAACATACAAAGCAATTCAACATTGAATTAATGAGCACAAATTGAAACCAGCAACAGTGCTTTTGTCAGAGAAATTCTGAGTACGGTTTGTGCATGTTTTTCACACAGCATCATACAATGAGTTGTTAAATAATTCAGATTTTAGCCAAGGTATATTGTGTGGCAAGGTATATTTGGTGATGAAGGAAATAAAGCCAGTCTCTGCCGGCATCTGCGGGGTGACAGAAGTGGGGCTGTGTGTCGGTGTCTGTATTTGTATGGAGAGGACGAGGTTCAGTTTCACAAGACAATTGCAAACAGGCTCTGAAGGAATATTGCTCCACTCAGCTAATAAAGGAATGCAGTACTGTTTGTGCTGGTACAAACAGTAATCAGTTTTACTTGTTTGTGGATAGCAGATTTGTTTCAAGATCTGTCAGTAATACTCAAAATATTGGTTAACATATGGGTCTGATGAACTAGAGCCTGGATTCATTCTAGAGATGAATTAATAGACTCCTAGATTTTAAGAGTTCAATATATTATTTTTTCCTGCCTATCCCCTTTCAAATGCGTATGACATCAGTATGCTGTGAATGCACTGAGTGGATTTAAATCTTTATTTAGCTGGATCTTCTGGTTTGTTCAGGGGATTCTACAATGAAATATGTTGAATTTTTTCCATTAGTGTTTTGCAGATTGAAACACAGATGCTAGCTGTATACTGTGATCTAAATCTCTATCAGATGGTCTAATCTGGCTCTATACTTCACATAGACTTTCAAAAAACCCTTTAGCACTTATGTTCTGATAGGGCAGCTTTAAGATTTGTTAAATAGGTAACAAAGCTCATGTACCCGGTTCTCACTTTTTTCAGATTAAAACAGTAACAGCACTGGTAACCAATGGGGAAAAAAGCCACAGTTGTGTGCTGAAGAGGGAGCAAAGAAGTTTGAGATGGTCATAGCCAATGTGGTGGAAAAATCACAGCTATATCTTTAACTTGGTCATAGAACTAGCTCAGCAAGTAGCACTGCAGTTTTTCTGCACCACTGATACTGCAACTGTTTCTTGACAAATCCCTTTATACTCTGTATTGAAAACAGATTCATAAATATGGCTCTTTTATGGGGAATTCAATACATTTCTTATAAGTCACACTAAGTCATTAAAATATATTTGGGAGGTGTATACCAAGAATATTATTACTGTGGTATAGATCTACTATACTTTTGATGAAAATTCTGGTACCTTCTTCAGAAAGGAAAATAAAAATCAATGTTAGTAGAGCAAAAAACCTGTGGACTAGCATCAGGTTTATCATTTATGCTATTGCTGTTTCTGTAGACCTGCCAGTGTGAGTGTTTTGGGTGAGTATTTTGTTAAGACTGGTAGTCGGAATATAATGTTCATTTATATTTAGAAACTGATTTGATATATTTTAAAAATAGACATGGTTAATATTCTGAAATAACAAAGAATATGTAGTGTTCAAAGTATTCTGAACTGCAATTCACAGAGGATGCATCTCTGAAAATTAGAGAGGATCAATGTGTACATGTACTTTGTTATGTTAATGGATGCTGATTGCAGTACCACAAATTATTGGATGTCTAGCAGACTCTTGGGATTGCTTTGAGTATTTTCGATACTCTTCATCAATCTATTCAGTTATTCCTCTCAGTTTCTGAGGGCAGCTTTCAATACTGCAAATTAGATATCCTGTTTAAAAGGAATCATGTGTTTAAAAAAGATAAAAACAAACCCAAAAGCTCCTGGCCCAGACTTACGATTAGTTTTCCCTTTCTTTGCATTTCATCCTTGTCATTATTCTAACCTGCTGCCACAGAGTTTTCAGCTTGGGCTATTGCTTATTCTCATTCAGATGATGTATCTTTGGATTGTACAGTGCTTTTATCTTTGAGTCGCTCATGCTATAGACTCACATTTACACTAATAAGCCGAGATTAATTCATCCAGCACAGTAATCATGGTAGTTAAAGGCATCATGCACCTTGATGATAAGCTATGATAAATTGTAATTTCAATTAAATGGTAGCCAGAATTTTGTCCTGTGACATTGTTTAAATGCTTCTCCTATCTGTTAGTATGTTAGTTGAGACAAAGAAGGGAAGAGTGAGAAGAACAACGTAAGATGTTCAGTGATATGTAGCAGTGGTCTTACCAACTTTGATTTTGGGCCAAAGATTGGGATGGCACATATTGCTGTCTTGACAGATTGCATTATTATGTCACCTTGCAGAAAAGTAATTTGACTTGCTAATTATTTGTGAGATGTTTCAATTATCCTGGTATATAGAAGCATGGAATCTGCCTGTTAACGTGTCTCCACATTAGCTATTGCAACTTGAATTACCCAAAAGCAAGACAGACTTCTTGATAGTTTAAGACATTGTTGTAAAGGATTTATTTGTTTTATAATTGATCCCTTACTATTGAAGAGCAGAACAAGGAGGAGCACAATGCTTCAATCAGTGAGCCCACTAGTACTCCAGCACTTACAGTAATGATTTCCATGGAGCTACTTTTTTAAGACACAGCAACATCAAGGTTACAAGGCGAGGCTCCATTACATTGCTTAAGCCTGTAAAGGCATGGAGCAGTCGTTTCAGGGCTTGCCTTGATTAAGGGTTATGGAGAAAAGCAAGGCAATAGACTGTAGTGACAACAGACTTTTAACTAGTATTCTACAAGAATATGTTATTTTTCATAAAAGCACCGTTGCAGAAAGGTAAACTTCCAGTACAATGCAACGCAATACAAGTAACTGGATAAAGAAATCTGTGACTGATCTATTTGTAACCATAAATTAATTGATTTCACATGAACGTAGAGCTAACCACTTCAGTCTTCTCACACAGCCCATGTTGCCTGGAGAGAGCCGTGCTGATACTCTGTCATGAGTAGCCTTTCAACAGCTAAAGGATTATTTAAGCCAGATATGTACTGAGTGCATATGCTTCATCCTGGTAAAAACTGTTTAACTGCAGTGCTCTAAGATCACTCAGGTCTACATCATATTTATTCCAAATGCTCAGCAATTATGCTCATTAAGGGGACAGGCTGCTTTCCAAAATGTCTATATGCATGTCTATATATAGCCTGTATATTATACATAGACTCAAAAGAATACATGCTGGTGTGCTCTTTGCTGAATAGGAAGGAATGTAGAAAAGTGAGATCAATATGAAGAAACAAAGCAATAAGCCTAAAATCAGGATAGGCTTAGAACAAAATTAGGGCTTTGGAGAAGCTAAATGGGAATGGGATGAAGCAGTGGCAGAACCAGTCTGGGTTTTCAAAAAAGGTCAGCAGTGTAGTATAGTAACCTGTGCCTTTACCTCTCAAGAAAATGAGATTAAAGAGCCCTCTCAGAACTCTGTCTGTATGGTAATACTGTACAACAGTGTGGCTTTGAGCAAGAGGGCCCAAGCCCTTGTGAATTCATAATAATGTAGCAGAATTGTACCTTTGCCAGTTTCTGTGAGTCTCCGAAGACACTTATTTACATCTATATATCCTTGATGTGCTCTTAAAGTGCACAGTATGTTAGGGCAATGGTGCTGAAATGGGTAAGAAGGCACCCAGTGTCTCATATAAGAAAGTAGTTCAACCACTTGAAATAAAGTACTATTTTAGTAGTGCTAAAATGATTTGTGCTACTTTTTCTTTTCTCCTTCTTAAGTTTGGATGATAGACTTTTTTTTGTTTGTTTAATTCTTCAGTTTTATTACCTATTTTGCAGAGTATCATTCTGTTCTGACAAATGATCTTCAGTAAAAGGAAACTTCTGCTTGTCATAAAGAGTCAATTCCTGGGGAAGATGTGGGAAAAAGCTAAAACTGAGTGGAGTGTTTGTTTCTAAAAAGTGAAGCTTGAAGGGATGATTTCAATTACTCAGTCAGGATATGGGAAAGGTGCTTTTGAACATGAACTGATATGACGAAGGGATTTCTAGAACATATTTAAAGAAAGATATTTAACAGAATGTCTGGACAGTCATGAAGTTCAAAAAGATGTTATATGCATAATCTTTTAAAACTAATATTTGAGAGAGGAAGAAATATAAAAGAGCAAATCTAGCATATGGTTGGATGGTTAGCACTTCCTTACTGCAAGGCATTTTTTACTGTAACATTCCTTACTGCAAGACTCCAAAATCTTATAGTGAGGACTTTCTTAGAGCCTTTGAGGGTTATACTCAGCCTTTTTCATACTAAAGAAGTGGAAAGACAGCAAACTTTCTTATTTTCACATAGCAATTAGAACTAATCCGTCTCTGGCAAGAATTCGTGCTGAATTTATTGTGCCATTTGGTGTGCCATTCTTCCTTTCTTTGCCCTACCTGGACCTGATCCAAACTATACTGAGGTCAAGGAGATACTTTTTCCCAGGCCACTACGTTTCATCTGAGTTAGCCAGAACCTCAGTCTCATCCTCTCAGTTGTAGAGGACCCACACTTGTTGTTCTGCCTGTGTGGAAACCCACCCATGTAGCTGCTGAGCATGGGAAACATGAGATTTCTATGACCTTAAATCAGACAGGGATGAATTCTTCCTGCTCTTGATGTTACTTTGGTTCACCTGCAGTGCAGAATAAGATGAAGGTATGTAATTTCTTGGTTCAATAGTGTGACCATATTTCTTTATCTGACTGAATTAATGCAATTCAGAATCTCTCTTAGGGGTTGTGTTTTGGGTTTGGGTTTTTTTGTTGTTTTTTTTTCTGTTGTGATTTGAGTGTTTTGGGTTTTTTTTCTTTTTTGTTAAACTGATTTACATTAACATACTTGAGGATGTAGTTTGTCCTATAGACTAGCAGTTTTTCTTTGCTTCCAAAAAATGCTAAGTAGAGATCATTAGGTATCTTGGGTCTTCCATGGCTGAGAACAATTATGAAAGAAAAAAATGACAGTTTCATGTAGCTGCTTCATTAAAGATAAGGAATCTTGTTGGGTAAGAAGTCTGAGCAGTAGACACACAGAACATATATGACCTTAGCAGCAGCAAGCATTAAAGTGATGTCTCATTAAAACAGTATCTGTTAAATCATCTAACCTACCTGTTAACATTTTCTAAGAGTAAGGAATGGAACATAATCCCTCTGTTCTTATTGAAAATACTTCCAAAGGAGATATTCTGATCTTGCTGTCTTTTAAATTAATTTTTACCCAACTCAAAGTATGCTCCAAAACATGACCATGTTCTTGGCATTAAATTTCAGATTAAACTAAGCATGCTTCATTTTAGTTTAGTAGTTACAATTGTGGGTGCTTATCCCTTTTGCAAGTCTCACAGATGTAGTCATATTGTACTGCAAAGACTATTAACAGTTCCTTTTTTTTCTCCAAGATATACGCAGGCAATCTCACACATCTCTCTGACTTGCTTTTCTGGCATTCATCAGTCAGTTTAAGAGTAAAATTAAAATGCTTTACCATTCTGAAAGAATTTTTTTATTTGAGAAACAAGTGACTCTGAAGATTAGCCCAATTTTCAAAAAAGTAAAAAGCACAAGTGCATCAAATATGTACTAAATAGCTCATCTATATATTTTTGATGACCTAAACTTAAGAATTCAGTTTTATTCTGAGATAGCTTGGATACATACTTCATCTGAATACTTTGACCACATCTACTTATCCTCTGATCCTACTGGATCACTTGGTGTGCAAATACTGATGTTACACTGTTAGCAATTTCAGTATGGTTTTTGATGTGTGCAAGCTGTGAAGGAGAAGTGTGTGTCCAGCACATCACAGTTAAAATAACAGAATAT
This sequence comes from Pelecanus crispus, assembly GCF_030463565.1. NCBI lineage: Eukaryota > Metazoa > Chordata > Aves > Pelecaniformes > Pelecanidae > Pelecanus > Pelecanus crispus. The sequence goes on from NC_134650.1 coordinate 39,109,906, forward strand.
GTATGATTAAGAATCTTAGAATTGATCTTGGAAAGGCATGAGTGTGTATCCCTGTTGTTATGCTTAAATGGTCACTCAGGGAGTTACCACTCTAAATATAGGCGTGCTGGCTTTGAAAGTTATTTGCCTTAAATCAGACATCTCCTAGTTCCAGCTCTTCTGCAGTTTTTGAAAAAAATGACTGCAAAACTCAGGGAAGTGCAGAGATCAAATAGTTCTCCAGGCCTTTCAAAGACTGAGAGCAAAGAAAACCACTAAAATCATGGTTTATTCCATGAGAATACATCTCTTGTTTCACTATTAAAACATATCCCTGTTTCCAACAGCAAAATGTGCTGTCACATGCCAAAAAAAAAAAAAAATTACAGTCTTTTGGGAAGGAGGGGAAGATTGTAGAGCACATTTTTGAGATATCTTTGCAACCAAAACAGCCCTGCTTGGGGATAACAAAAACAGAAAGATGCATTGCATTGTGTGAAATAAATACTGTCCTGTATTCCTAAATGTCCTATAAGGAGCCTGACAGTTTGTACTAATCACATTATCATGTCTGTTTGGAAGAGATGAATGTCTGAACACAATGAATTAAAGCAGTGATGAATTAATTTTGAACTGGTTTTTTTGTTGTTGTTCCTAACAGAGCAGTTTCACTGTCACTGTTTGTGAGCAGAAGTGATGGTTTTAGTGGGAACAAAAGAAGAACAGCTTCCAAGTATGCACTCCTCTTTTCCCTGTTTATACAGTTCTTAGGTTAGTTTGGGCTGCAGCACAACAGAAGAGGGTGCAGGAATGAGATGAATGCATGGGAGAGCTGCTTGCTCTCCTAAATAGATAAATTGTGGATTCCTCCATCTTCCTACAGACTTATACAAGAGACCTATTTTGGGTTTTGTGTTGGAAAATCTTCTTTTCCTTTTCATTCTCTAACTGTTACTGTTTGGTAGGATGCAGGGTATAAAGGACTCTTGTCCATTCTTTTATATTTAACACTTGAATGTGGTTTAAATTTTTTTTACTATTTCCAAGATTAATTGCTATGTCTTTGCTGCAGCCAGTTAAGAGACAGTTAGGAGACCTTCACTGCAAGAAGTATTCTCACTTACTCATGGTATCTAATAGATAAGAAATACTCAGGTAAATGATTAAACTTTAAGAAGATAATTATCATTAATCATTATGAAAAGCAGCCTTATTAGGAATTCATAAACTCAGAATAAATCTGTTCTAGTGACAAACCAAATTTTTCAACCTAACTAGTTCTCTGAGTGATAGCGAGTTGAATTATTTTCTGAAGAATTAAATTTTTTTTTCACCCAAAATGTTGTATCTGTTTTTGTAACTAATTTCCCAGTAAGTTTGCTTACCAAAGGGCTAATCACCCAGCATTATTTTATCAATATGTTCTGTCCTATTATAATGAAGATAAAAATAAATCAAGTCCATTTAGTTTGGTTTTATTAGGTTTTAAAAATGAATAATATAATAATATTAATATATATATTATAATAAATAAAAATTTCCTTGCAAGAAAGGAATAATAAAACATCCTTGCAACACATGCTGGTATTGTATTTTCATTGGAGATGATCTCTGAAACAAGTGAGCTGCTGGTAACTAGTATCCTACTTGCATTGTACATTCTCTGTGTGCTTCACAAAGCTCTGTGAGATCTGCAGCAGAACTGTGATAAGTTTGCATGCAGGCTGTAATGAACATACCCATGCTGCCAGCCCTTGGCCATTTTATGCAGTACTCCTCATCTTCAAGGGAGATGGATTATATTTGATGGTGGGTGTGCACGTGTGAGAGAGAATATGAAGTAGACGTTAAAGCTGAGTAAAATCCCAGCTTGCAAGCCTGTTTTAAAATATGTATATCTAATACAGTGCTCTCATCATGACACCAGATACTAATTTTAAAGAAGCTGCTAAGATAACTAGCAATATTTGAGGTGGTTGACTGCAACGCATTGCTGCCTTGTCAGTGGGATGTGGTATGGATGGACAGCGGATCTGCTGCTGCCTGTTCAAGGACTGTGTTAGGCAATTGTTCATCTACTATGAAAGCTCTTTCTCAGCAGGTCTCTGCGCTCTCTTGCTCTCTTTCTTTGTCATTTTAAGCATCAGTAGGTTGTACGCTGTCATATGTTTTAATTGACTTTTCTGTTGGGAGGCTGCTAGAGGTGATAGTAGGAGATTCTGACTTCTATTGTCATCCATATTCTGATGCTAGGCATTGGACTAAGGAAAAAGATCTAACTTTTTTTTTTTTAAGTTTATTTTAAGTTCCTTCTCTGAAACACATTAGATTAAAACATTAATATGCTGTAGCTACTGTTGCTGTCAGAGACTCCATATCATCAGGAACTAAAACAGAAACATTTTTGTTTTTTCAACAAGGGAGCTATTTTATTACTGATAGAATCATAGAATCATAGAATCGTTTAGGTTGGAAAAGACCTTTAAGATCATCCAGTCCAACCATTAACCTACACTACCAAGTCCACTCTAAACCAATCAAGGGTAGAGTAGACTAAACCATGTCCCCAAATGCCACATCTACCCGTTTTTTGAACACTTCCAGGGATGGTGACTCCACCACCTCTCTGGGCAGCCTGTTCCAATTCTTGACCACCCTTTCCGTAAAGAAATTTTATAATTTATAAAATTTTATAATTTATAATAATCCAGAAATGATCCAGATTGGCTATTTCCAGTTATAATCAAAACCTCACCATGAACTTTGCATGTGTATTGAAGAGTTTTTAGTTTTATACTCAGAGTGCTGTAAATATTTGTGGCACACGCATGCTGAATGATTAGCTGGACTTAAAATAACCAAAGATTATCATATGAGAACTAAAAATCCGACAGGGTTAAGAATAAAGAAAACCATTTGCAGGAACTACTGCAATGTCTGAACAAGCAGTGGAGAGAGCGTATAGAAGGACTTTCTCTTTGAACACAAAGCTGAACAATGGTTTCAGGTACTGCTAAATCCAGTGCCCTTTTTACAAGTCTAAAAGCACACCCTGCATTTAATTTAAACCTCCCCTCCCCCCCCCAAAAAAGAAACCTCCAACCCCCCAAAACCATCAAACCTTTGACCATACATATGTTACGTCAGACAACATTTTTTTTCTTTTACTCTTGGTCCCCTAAATTACCTGCCTAAGTATGTTTAAACTTTCATGCTGTTGGTATCTTAGCCATATATTGTTCAGATCTATAGTCCCACAGTAGAGTTATTTGGACTGTTAAACTTCTGTAAGACATTTTGAGTTTTCTAATTATCATGTGTTTTATAGTGTGAATTTCACAATCTCATTATCTGCTACTAGCTAAATCTATCCAGACATTCAAAATTTGGTGATGTTTTCTGCCTTTTTCTCATTCATAATTTTAGCAAATTTTTTCCTTTCCTAAAGTGTATATATGAAATGTGTATGTACTACTTCCTTGTATCCTTCAGGTTACTGCACTACTCGGACATTTTTTTCAAGTACCCGTGAAATTACATCATATTTGTATTTTTAAAATAAAAACCCAAAACCATAACTCAAAAACCCCTTCAAATCCTCACCCAACTTTCAGTGCATAATTATTAGTGTAAAGTCTGCATCCAGCTGTGTGTCTAATTTGCACACACAATTATTTCAACTGCCCAACAAGAAGCGGGTAACTGCACAAACAGGTGAACGTAATTAGTCGTTTGCATTCTTAATTACCTCATTTGCACATGCAGTCATAGCAGCTCTGCATTCTAATTAGTTTAAAAATGTCTGGTGCAATGCTATTCCCTCACTTTGTGTATTATAGTGATAAAACAGTTTTGGAGAGCTGGTTGGTGTTTAGTGGTTAGGGGATACTGCTCTGCTGCCTCAGGACAATCCAGAATTGCATGATGCTGGGGGAGGAAGGAGGATCTCTGCTGGGGAAGACCGTTTCTCCTTGTTGAGCCTCTGAGGTATTTCCAGCCTGTTGTGAGAAGGCTGCACTGCTTATGCTCATATGATAGAGATGTGTTTGTGCTGAGCAGCAGCTTAGAGGCAGTGCGCTAACAGTGGCATGATAATCCATGCACTGGTTCTTATCACACCTAGAACGTGTTCCCCTCTCTAGGTAAGCCAAAGCACGTTCAGAGAATGGGCTTCTTTTTAGCCTACCGTGGAGACAGGCAGCGAGGGTTCATATTTGCCTAATATTGAATGTAGAATTGCTGTTCCTGCTCATTTTCATGTGCTGTCAGGGTCGGAAATTTTGTCAGTTTCTGTTAGAGTGAAATAATCTAAAATCTAGGTCAAGTTCATTCTCTGTAAGTCTCTCGAGTATTGTTTTTCTACAGGTTGAAATTATATTCAGGCTTTTCTACATTAGTAAAATAGCATAATTAATAGGGATTTAAAATGCAAAATAGCATCTTCGCTCAACTTTCTAGGTCTTTCTCTGCATATCATTGTCTGGAATCCCAAATCTTGCAGATAAAGTACAATATAGTTTCAGAGATAGTAAATCAGCCAAGGGAAGGTGATCATTAAATACATTAAAATGCATGAAAATTACCTAAATGGAAACCATTAGATTAAATGAAGCAGCTACAGTATAATATCCTGATGTCTCTAGAAACTTTATTTAGATCATAACTATACTGATGTTGTGCAAATCCCATGATTAAAGAGAACGTAACATATCTCTTCCTCTTCCCCCTCTGCCTCCCTTTTTTTAAGAATTTGCAATTTCAATTCCTCTACGGCTTAATAAAGTTACCTCAATAAAGGCACTTTCCAACGTTCTGCAACAATCTACATTTTGATGTGGTACAGCATGAAACCTTATCTCAGTGTGGCATGTTTGCAGAAATAACAATGTTTAAATAATGACTGAAATGAAGCATAAAAATCTTTTGTAACTAAAATGGACATACTGAGAAATCTTAAGCCTCAGCTCCCATTACGACTTTGGTATTTCTTTTCTGAGGCTGACACTCATACATCATACCCATCACAAAGCCATGTTCCCAAACCCCATGCATATTTTGAATTAGTTCTCTGTTTTATATTTCTTTATCGTTCCACTGAATGGCAGTTTTTGGTCTTAATGCCAGGCTGTTTCATGAAGTTTCATTAAAAATATATATCATTCTATTTCTGTTGAAACCTCATAGTGAATTATCATTTTCCTTCTTGTCTCAGTGGCATCATATTTGCTGTATAATTTCTGGATTGTGAATGTCATTGTGCTTCTTATGTAGTCTATATATTGTATGCACACTTTTCTCAGAATTAAAAGGTCAAGTTTCCTGCACAAATTACTTGATCTTTCTTTTTATTTTAATGGATTGTTTCATTTGGGACTTTTCAGTCACATACATTCTGATACTACTGAAAGAAGAATTTCAATTTTTGATTTTTCACATTCCAAGCTACTGTCCATAAACATAGGTGCCCATCATTGTATGTTAATTTAGTATTCCTTCTGACTACTGTGCTGCTCTTTCACGTACCCTTGCTCTATCTGCATGCATACAGACACTGTATGAGAGCTTTTAGGGAATTAGAATGCAACAACGGCATGCAGTAATAGCTTCCTAATGGAGTAACTAATGGCTATTATTCCATAACTCATCAGAATTTGGAAACCTAATTCTGACTGATATTAAAAAAATTAAATAACAATGACTAGTCTTTTACCAATATTTGTAATTTATCATTATAATGTCACAATTTGTAATGGACAAGTGTTTAAAAAAAACAAATTTTGCCAATTGGCATATTACATATGAGTCACGTTACCATATGGAGTTAGTGTGTGCTAAATGCCAAATGCACCATGCAGTTTGAGAAGGAAAATGTTAAGGGAGGAAGATTAGAGATCAGTGGCCCAAGGGTGCTTTTAGTTGCAGTGGACTAAATTGACTGCAAACTTGCAATTCCAGTTGACGTCAGTGGAAGCTGCCGATGTCTAAGAAGTTCTCATCAGCTTAGCAGTATTCATCTGAAGACAAAATTAGAAATGTATTCCACATAGTGCCACTGTGCGATCTGTGCCTCACTGTGAGAGGAAGTGGATGTGAGGAATTCAGATAGACTTCAGAGAAAGAAGATGTAAACCTTTTACAGAAACTTAAAGAGAATAGCCAAGAGGACTTGGACCTACTGAGGCACAGGAATAAAAAGAGACCAGAGGTTTCTCTGTAAAGAAAAGGTTAGCCAAACTCCCACCATATGGCACCACAAAATTAGCGTCGTCTACTCTGATTTTGAATTAATAGGTCTTTTACGGAGAAAGCAAGCTGAGAATCTTGGCCATTTGCTGAGCTACATGAGAGCTCAGAGAATGCCATTAGCAAAAGACAAAAGCTTTAAAATTGTTTTGTTTTTCCCTGCCAGTCTGCAGGCAAAAAGTTTGAATCTGTTCAAGTCTGCAGTGGTCTGTTGAAGTACCAGGTATGCTTTTTTCTGCTCTGTGATCTGGGTGAATGCATTAGGGGCAGTGCTGAGTGTGGGCAGGACAGCGGAGCTCATGCTGTGGCTTCCCTTGCTCTGTATTGGGTTTGTTTTGCATGGTGCACTGCTGGGCCATTACTGCAGTGATGCCAGTATAGAGCTGCTGGGACGACTATGTGATATGATTCTATTATTTTAGTTATTAATGGCATCCTGAGAAGTTTTCATTAAAAGAATAATAACACTAATGACACTGTGCGTTTCTGATCCCATCTGAATCGCGGCAGTGTGTTCACAGCGTGAACTGATGCAGTCTCTCCAGTAAGCAGCCTTTGCTGAAGAGGATATACATACAAACTGCACTCTTCCAGCAGGACCATGTGAAGGATTACGGTGGGGTTCAATACACAACAGATTATTAGAGAACCTGGTTTAATATCCACACACTATTGGACCCCTGATTTAATCCTTTTTCAGGGTCCTCTCCAATGCTGTCTGCGGGTGCTGGTTTTTTTGTGAACAATTATGCACAAACTCTTCATTCACAAAAGCAGCTGTTAATGAAGTTCAGTATTTTTATCACTGCTGAACTTCCAACCACATTTCCACCAGCATAGAAAGACTGTGCAGCAGCACTGTGGATTTGCTTATCCCCTTCCGGCCCCACTTAGACAAAAGGAATTTCTTTATACAGTAAGTATAGCTAATAATTTCTGTATTTGTTTATACTTTGGAATCACATCCATTAGATGACGATAGAACAATTAGAGTCTGTTCTTATTAGGAGGTGCTTATTTTTAGCATTTTCTTCCTTTGCTGAAGAGGGGAAAATGCGCCCTTGTAGCTGTCAGGACACTGCGAGTCCCTCCCTGCCCCACACAGCCACTGGCCGGGGGCACCCCTGGCCCTGCTCCCTGGCCAGCACCTGGAGCTCCCTGACCGACCTTGCAGCCGGCTTGTCACCTCACTTGGCTTGACCCCCCCAGGCTGCCAGTGGCCTGTTGTCACCATGGGGCTGTTGGTACAGGTCTGACCATGCTCTGTGCTGCGTGCTGCTGGGTGCAAAGGGAGGTGGAAGGATTGGGCTTTGACATTTGGGGTCTGTGGGAGGGCAGAGGCATGAAGAGCAGCTTGTTTCACAGAAATAAAAATATTCCACTATTTCCACAGGTGTTATAAGCATACAGAAGCAAGTAGACGTTTCCTCACTAGAAAGAAATGTATAAACCAAAGCTGAAGGCAGAAATTGTGGCTGCATTTGTTAAAGGAAACACAGAGGTAATGCAAAGGCAGAGAAACTTTAACAGCACGGTCACAAGGCCTGGGCAGTGTTTTGCTGACAGCTCGGGAGAAGGTATATGAGTCTCAGAAGAGCAACTTTTAGGGAACTTTTCAAGGAAGTCAAAACTTGCATAGACAGCTTCAATTATGTCTCATGTGATTACTCCAACTAAAATCTGATGAAAAATTTTAGAAGCTCAATATTTTCTTTCCTATGGTTGGGAGAAACAAGTTGGATGCTGGCTGGTGAGGCTGTTGTTTTGATACCTAAAAAGCAGGCTCTGCTATGCCGGCTTCATTTCAGTCTTTGGGAAGATGGTGACTGGGAGACAAGGCGTTGTTTTCCTTTTGCCCCCCCCCCCCCCCGACAACTTAAGTTGGAAAACTTGCAGTAATGTGCCACCAGTCACAGTGGAATTAATTTCTTATTGCTCTGTATTTTAGGCTTATACTAGAGGTATGTAAAGCATTGTCACTCTGATTTGATTACTGCTGCAAATGGGCAAAAATGCCGGTACAAGATGGAGGGGCCGGACTTGGCCCGGGAGCACTGCTGGCATAGAGCCTCCAGCTCTCGGCCCTTTACAGGGGATTGGAATGGATACTCAGCATCCTGCCTTCCCAGGTTGAACAAAGATCCCAAATGAGTCTCTTGTTCAGCCTTATCTTACAATACATAATGCACATTAAAGAGGGCGTTTTTATTTTCTGAAAGGTTTTTAATATAGTTGGTGTTTGGGTCCTTACTGAAATGCACTGTCTCCGTTCTTATTTCTGAGCACAACAAACAGCAGCTACCAGCGCATGCAGTAGCTTACAGACTCTGTATTCCCAATGCGTTGTTCAGGGATTTTTATTTCATACATCATTTCTTAGTCACAGCTGTATAATCATATATCACGTCTATAGAGAGAGCATAGCATGCCATTGAGGATGTATTCTGAATACACACTAAATATTGAAAAATCAAAGCAGAGAAAACTGTATTTTTTACTGCAGATTGCCAGAGCCAATTTCTCAATTCTTTAAAAATCAACATGCTTTTCTAACAACTGCAGACCATTCGTCAAGCAAAAAATCTACCCGTATAGACTCAGTGTAGATTTGGTTTTCTTAGGCACTGATGTAGTACTGGGAGCTAATAAATAAATAACCAGGAAAAAAAAGATTTCTGTAAACTATACAGAGAAATGTTACTGACACTGTAATGGTCCTTAGTTGGGGCAGTTGTATCTAGAACATCTCCTGTCATAGTGAGTAGTTTCATGCCTACATAAAACCCTCTGTCATAAATCATTAGCGGGAGAAGAATCTAAGACATGTAGGAACAAAAGCATACACCTCAGCTACAACCACCTAAACAAGCAGCACTATTTCTAATATTGATAGCAGTAATAGTTTTTATCCTTTCTTTGCATAGGCTTCTCGAGAGAGATGGCATTTAACCAGCCTGTTACAAATGCCCTGGTTTTAGTGACTATGAGGCCTGCCATAACGCTTCTGATCTAATTATCATTTATTTATTCAGTAAGTGCCAAAGGAAGCTTCAGAGAGCCTTATGTATTGTTCATTAGAATGGGTTATTTTCTCAGGGCAGCAGCCGAAGCTGACGAACCGTACTGCCTTTCTGATAGTTCTTCACTCCCACAATGCTGGACCAGATCACAGCAGCTGTTCCTTAGGCAGCTGCAAGCAGGTTCACTTGTAACAACAGAAAAACCTAGAAAACCTGTGGAACTGACACAGGGAAGTCCAGAGGAGAAGCTATAGACATGACTACTAATTTTCTCTGTAGGATGGCTCGTTGTCTTTATACCTGAACGCAAGAATTTTTTATTCCAGGCCATTAGCCACAAAGACAGAGGTAAGAGATTTGAAGTAATCTATAAGCAAGTAACACAGATCATAACATGTTTGGAGTGGGCAGACTGGACCACCTGTATTATTTATCTCCCTCCTTTTTTTAAATCAGCTCTTTTTTTCGACATTTGTGCGTATTTTTGAGTTGCAGAGTGTTCCTCGGGAAGAAGGCCCAGTCCCTATCCTGAAGAACTAAGTGGGAATAAAAAGGTTTCTATGTTATTGTTCCCATAGGTGGCAGGAGATTACATTTGGTTACTCAGGAAATCCCCTCCAGTCCTGCATTTCTTTCCATTTTGAAAAAGATAAATCAGGGAAAGATCATACGGTATGGCTAAAGGAATGAGAGACATTAAAGCAACAGCAATCGGCCCAACCCTACCAGTCCCAAGAAGCTTGCTCTGCATTTCGCAGTATCTATAATCATGAAACAATTCAAATACTTGTTGACTTCTCTGGGGTTCTAGTCATTTCACAAACTTTCAGAGCTGATTCTTTGAGAACAGACAAGTGCAACTGTTAGTGAAAGATTAACCAGAGCTTAGGTAGTGTTAGTGCTTTCTTCTCCCCATTTGCTTGCTGTGCTTCTGGTAAGATATGATGATACGCCATAATGATACATAGCCATTGTCAACACTCAGGTATCAAGACTGTGGATTAATGGCTGCACGATGCAAAGGCAGCCAGCTGGTACTGCAGGATGGCCAGGAACAGGATAACCACATAGCTGTGGTGGTGTGGTATTTGACTCTCCTGGCTGAGGCTGGCACTAGCTGAAGGATCTCTGCTCTGTGCACAGTCAATGGGACCTTTCCTTTCTTGTTACACTCGGATGTTCTCATGCTGTGCTCTCTTAAGCTAATATACATCCTAATTTACATATGTTTTGTGTTACCCATGCTTTTCCTTGTCTGGTTCTCCCATTGACCTGGCTACTTTGCAATTTCACTGGGTGGTACGCAATTCTAATGCCATTCTAATGCCCTGCAGTAAAAATTATTACATTCATAATATTCCCAGCTCTTCAATGCTTCTGAGTTCAGTTTTAGAAAAACAGTGTCTCCGTACCACAATGCATCCTTTTCTTCTCCCCGCATCGTACCCAGGAACGCCCTGGAGTCAAGGCAGTGCACTTGTACAGTAGCTCCCATCAAAACAAAATCACAACGGTTTTAATCTTATCAGTCTCAAATAGTGGCAGAAGTCTGTGCAAACTCAAGTCCTTGCTGTCTGACAATGTCAGTGAGGAAACACAGTTCATCCTCATCCAAGATATCAGTTGTCACGGCAAACTGACAGTACACAAAGAGCTGCAGTATATAATGCCAACCCTACAGCTGTAGATGATCCTTAACATACTTCCTCCCTGCACCCCTCACAGGAAAAAGCAACCTTTACTTGAGGATGGTGAGGAAAAACCAGTCCAAAACCTTATTCTGTACAATGTGTCTAAGAAACCTTAAATGTCCATTTAAAAATACTCTGAAATCACGTTTTGCTGCTTATTTCTGTTCAGCACCTTTTTGAATTTTGATGTATATGATGTACATTATGGTATGTTTAAGCTCTCTAAAAAGCTTGGGGCAGACTATTAGGATTTTTCCTCCACGTTTGTGGATATTTTATTTTTTTTAAGCATAACTTCAGTTATCTCTCCTCTTGCATTACTTTGACCACCTCAAGGTCCATTATTTGGGGTACTCAAAAATGAATAGGAAACAAAGTTTTTCTTGGATCACAGTGATTTAGTGTGGCTATGGAGTTTAATACTTGTGTGATGCTAATCAGTGACAATGAATAGAATTGTTTATGTATCCCTGGAAGCAACTACTTAAAAAAATCTTTAAACCCCATCGAAAAAGAATCATTAAAACTTTATACTCAGATGTGCTTTAAAAGATGTGCTTTTAGGTGAAGTAGGAGCTAAGCCAGGTTTTTCAGGCAAGTTAGCTATCCAATTACCATCACTGCATGCACAAATTGGGCATTTGTATGTGGAAGTGGCCAATTCCCTTAAATGACACGTGCCATTTCCAAACTAGGCATGCAAATGTACTCATATCTCTTATAGACAACTGAGTGCTAAATCCATCTGAAATCCTTTATGATGGGATATTTTGTCCTCTTTTCTTACCAAGAGAGCTAAAGAAGTGATTCTGAGATCGTTCATCAAGGACTAGAATGGGAGGCTAAGCCAAACCAAGAGGATCAATGAACGAGAACCATGTTTAAAAGAATTATTTGCCTGAGATCTCGCTTGAACTGTGACCTGCGAAAATCAGCCTGTTCAGTTTTGACCCAGAGTCAAAATTAGCTCTGTAGTTCCATAACATAAAAAAAAAAAAAGGATGTGACTAATGGGCATAGCTTAACTGGAAAGGTAATGAATCACTGATGAAGTTGTCTTATTTTGAATTAGCCAATCATCTTCCATCAGCAGAGCTACAAATGTCCATATTCTTTAAAAAAGAGCAATAACGCTTTGTAACTTAGACAATTTTTAGATTAAAAAATCTTCACATTACAAGAAAAAGGAGAGCTGCTTGGATTTGTCCTAAAAACATCTTAAAATAAAAGCAGCACATTGTCCAGCCAGGTACTTTAGAGAACAGCAGCTTTACCAAGAGCTCTTGATTTTTTAGTATCTTCTTGTCTGGTATTTTTGAAAATAGGAGATCAGAACACAAGAGCTGGAATGAGACGAGGTGGAGCCGAAAGATGAGAAAGAGGAACAACAGGGAACTGCAGGGACTGAGGAAAGGAGGATAAATGAAACAGCGTGGAGATGAGAAAAACAAGAGCTGGGGAGGGAGTGGAGGTATCAGAGTGAGCTGAAGGGAACAGAAGAACAAGAAGAAACTTTAGCCTTTCTGATCTATAAGACTGTCTGTATTTTGCATTTGCTGTTAAATATAGATGGCAACACACATTCTACAAGACAGAAAAATAAAGGAGGCCAGAAAAAACAAATGTTGTGAATAAGTCTTTGGGTTATTCTAAAAAGCATAAAAGACTTTCAAGTTACTGGTCTTTTGATTTATTATGATGTTACCAGGATTGAACACTGTCTGTGCAGCTCTATATTTCAGATTTATGAATCTATGCAGTAATCATGATTTCAGTTATCTTTGACGAATGTTTTGATTTTATTCATAGGGAAGCCTGCTTTCATTAGGAGGGCAATGTTTGCCCCGCTGTCCTAGTTAGTCTTAGTGTGACCTACTTACCTGATCCTTGCTCCTGTGGTTGAATTTGTGTCCTCTCCCCTTTATTCTTGTTCATCTGGAAAAGCTGCCCCGTGCCACATCAGAACTGGCTGCATTTGGTTGTCAGACAAAATGTTTCCTGGGTGGAAATTGCTTGTGGGGGTGTAGGATCTTTAGTTTAGATGCTAATTAAATCTAATGTACTAGTGCTACTTTTATTGCTATTAATGTGAGGATTTTTGCCCAGCTCCAATTAATGTTAATGTGAGGAAAAAGGGAGAAAAAGGCATTTTTGACAAGCTAAAGAAAATTCTGTTCAAATGTCTTTGTGTTTCCTCTACTCATTATGTGTTGATATAAATGTAAATGTCTATGAGAAATGTGGAAAGGAAAATGTAAGGCAATACACACTTATTTTTGGCTGGGAATAGCAGTAATTATGAGTCAATTTAGGTTTTCTAGCCAAAAAGACTTGGCAATTACGGTACTGACAGCATTTGCACATGCTTTTATACATTTGCTGTTAGGGGTTGATCCTGCAGAATCCTGTAGTCTCAATTTATGGTAAAGTAAATGTAATGTAAGATTGAATGGAAGGCAATAAACTCACAGAAAGCATGCAGCATGACCTGTTGCTTAATAGCCTTCTCACAGATGCAGACACCTGATTCCAATATGCCTCTGCTCCTCTACCTAGGCATTCTCTGGTTTGCAATCAGTTACACAGGTTGCAGTCAAGAATTAATGAAGAAAAAAAAAATCTGAATTTTTGGTGGAATTTCTCATTTTCCAATTTCACTTTTTAAATTGGCTTTCAGATTGCTAATTTCAGCCTATAAGAGGAAGGGAGATCTGTTACTTCAGAGTATGCACCCTCAATGAATGCAAGTAGGCTTTGTGTTCTCATAATTTTCCAAAACGGTTAGATGATGTTCCTAAAACTGAAACTGAAATATATGCCCTCTTTTTGAGAAAACAGCCCTAAAGTAAAGCAGCCCAATTAAACTTAACCTTTTTGTCTTTGCCAGTGTAACACAGGTGAGGTTATGTGAAATTCACACTTAGGACTTTTGGCATTTTTGGAATAAAATAGGGTTTTCAGATAGAAGGAGAACATGTTGCTGCACATCAGCAGACCAGAGAAAAATGCATTGTGGTGATGCTAGGGGAGAGAGAAGATAAGATTTACTTGAAAATAGCTAAGTAAAAAATAACCAAATGCTCCGAGTTAACACAAGGTTGGGTCATTTACAGCAAAATCAGTATCTACTCTTTTCCCTTTCCTCAGGACTGGTCCCTCTATTCTCAGAGCAATCAGTGTGCTCTCAGAACACGCTGTAGGCTGTATTTCAGCTTCAGGAAATTTTGAGTTCATGATGGTCGAGTAATCCTTCCTTCCTTCTGTGTCTGGAGCTTCCTTTAATTTTCACACCTGTCAATCCAGTACCTTCCAATTCTGTTGAGAGTGTGGTTCTAGCTAGTGAAAGCAATTAGCCTTCAGTCTTAGCCTTTACCTTTTTCACTCTTGATTGTTATTAGGAAGGAATAAAAAAACCCCAATATTGACATTCTAGTCCATGTAGCCACAGGTAGGGTTTCTGAGTGAGCATGGTTTTTTTGCAAACAGTTTGAAGTCTGGTTCCCCAGCCAGGGCTGCATTGTGTGAGTGACAGCAGGCTTTGCTCTTGGACAGACTTTCTGGTAATTCAGATCCCTACCAGTGGGAAGAAAAAAATTGGTGCTGAGGCTTAAATGTGTCCTGCCTAGAAAAACATGGCTTTGAGGAGCGTTCTACCCAGGGAGGGCTTTCTCAGCGCTTCTTTTTGGCACTTAAAGTCATCTCGTTTGCTTTTGGGCATGAAGATGCTGGTGAACAGTTTGGTCAAGTACTGTGTGCACCCTTGTAAATAAGCAGAGTTCCACAGTGTGTGCAGTAATATCTTTTAAACATCAGTTTGTATAGTACACTGTGTACAGATCTACAATGCTTCTCACTCTGACTCCAAGTACTTAGTTCTGTGAGAGTGTTTCTTCTGTGCTAGCTCTTGATAAAGGTCAGATTAATTGAAAAAATGAAATGCTTTCTCTTGAGTATTACAAAGTGAATATAATTCACAGTGGGAACGTATTGTTGATTGCAGAATTGTCTTTTGATTTTATTTTTCCTTAAAAGAAAACTCACCCAACTGTCATATAACCTCTAGGGGTGAATATTCATCAGTTGTAAAATATAAATTGCTATTTTCCTGTATTACTGGCAAAATATTCCTTCCTCCTACCTCTGTTCCCAGTAAACATTCTGGCTGCCAATATAAATAAAATACAAATTATTCTTGCTTTGGAAATTATGTTCTAGACTAGTAGAGTGGAATTTAGTCAGCTTTTCCCTTTGCATTGTCAGATTTTGAACCCCATTCATTCATGCAGTACCACAGTGCATATGGAGCGGTGAAGCTCCAAATGAGTGGTCAGCCCATAATCCAAAGACTAAGTACCTAAAAATGGTACAGATGATACTGGATGGCTGGCTAAAGTTTTCCTGAGAGCTGAAGGGGCAGTGGAAAACATTCAGAAAGCTAAAGCAAGAATGGAAACGGTAAAAAAATGGTTTATTGGTTTGGGGTTTTTTGGTTTTTTTTTTTTAGTAAATGAGGCAAGCTGGGGCACACTGCATGGTGCAATAGCAGCCAAGACCATGAAATAAAAACAGCAGAAGGCAAACGATAAATGCTGGATCTACCTGCATTGTCTCGTTACTTTTGTTTCTCTCAATTTATCTATTTTCTGGTATTCTATATCTTCATCATAGTGACTAAATTTGTAATATCTTAATGCTTCTGGGTACAGTGTGATGATTGCCAGTGTTCCAAGATGAGTGTTTCCTAAATTTCGTTGTCTTTTTTTTCACTGTTACCATGTCCAAGGCAAATGCATTACTTTGTAATGATCATATTACCTAGAACCGGCAGTTCTTTAAGATGGGCATTTGACTTGAATATTTTTAGTGTAGGAAGGGTGGAAAAGAGAAGAAAATTAAGAAATAATTATGGCGGGCAGAGAACTGATATGTTTATAGGTTTTTTTAAATGTTTTTAAGCTTCTTTTTTTTTGTTGTGGGGTTTTGTTTTGTTTTTAAGCTGCTTTAATCTGTTTGCTCAGTCCCCAAAAATCTCAGGTCTGCATTAGAAATGTGTTAGATGACATAGACTGCACAAAATTAACTCCTGTAGTAGCAGTGCTACTACTAAATGGTGATGCTTCCAGCCGCAATTCTGACTCTCCGTTTCCGAAGGTTTACCTGTAGCCCTCACTGTAAATTGTGCTGGGTTACGCCTCATACAGAAGCTGTCAACCCAAAATTGTCAATTCAACCCAAATTGAATTTTTAATCTGTTGGAATTACAGTTTCTGTATTACTTAACTTTGTGGGTTTTCACACATATTCTTATCTTTATTTAAAGAGAAAAATCAGTACTCTAAAGATTGATAAAAGCACAGCTGCGTTTATTTGGTTTTGCCTTTCAAACAGGTAGAAGATGGGATATAAAACTGCCTCAGTGAACTGCCCGAGTTCTAGTTACTTAGCTTAGGTGGAAGAGATAGTGGTTAATAGTACAGAGATACAACAGAAAGGAAAAACACTGAAAAGGCTATCGTAAGTTTGGCAACATTCACAGTAATGTTGAAGTAGTATTTAGAATGGACACAAGGAACATGGAATTTTGAGATGATACCAATATTTACGGAAGAAGCAATATGTTTATGGGCATTATGTTTGCAAAGTGGGTGTTTTTGCTCAGTAACTGGGAAGGTTGCAAATGGGGGCTGGTATTCTGGAAAACCCGAGGGTAGGACTCTTGTCTCCTAAAAATTGCCTTGCACCTGCAGCAAATAACTGGGCCTACCACAGAAATTCGGATTGTTCTAGAGCATTTTATGATGGCTTTAATTCGTTTCTCTCATGGTCCCTCCCTTTGCCTTTAATATTGCTGAAAGTGGGAGTAGAGAAGGAAGACTATAGAAATCCTGTGGTCAGTGACTTTACCAGTGAAAGGTGAAAATCAACCAGTTGATACTGAAAGCCTGGGAGAAAATAGATGGGAGATGTTTAGATTGGTCTTTAAATTGTAGTTAATATGTTATACACAGGCTACCAACCTCTTTGTTTTCAAAAGGTGTTGCAGCTTTAAATATAGCAGCAATTACTTAAAAAATAGACACAGCTAACCAGGCTTTATTCACAACACTTTCAGGATTATGAAAAGCCCAGGAAGATTACAAAGAGACTGTTTTCTACTGGCAAATTAAAGCTATGGGAGGTCAAAAGGCAGTTGGACCCTAGTATCGTGCTCAGACATCACAGATAGAGTATTTCAGTATTATTCAATTCATATGCAAAGTGGTATATAGATTAGCCTAGGTTTTATCCATGCACCAGTCAATCTGGCACACCCCACCATTCTCAGAGATAGTGTACTGAATGACCAGAGACCAACAGGGTCTTTGGCATGTTTTTCTCTATTGCTGGAATTGTGAGATTAGTAATATTTTAATTATGGCAGATAGACTCAAATTTTTTAAAAAAGAACAGTTCCCCATGCCATGTAAAGAATGAAAGGGGGAAAGCTAGCTCCTTTTTGCTTTGAAGTACATTAGGACAAGAGCTGCATACAGTTATTGCAGAGTAGCTGATGTTCTGCAATCTCGTACTGTTACTTCTTATTAATACCTCTTAGTTTCACTTCTTACAGGGTGCAAGACGTCTTTTAAAGTCAACATAGAGAACTCAGTCAGCAGTTTCAGCATTACCATTTTGTGAATGTTACTATTGAAAATGATAGTATTCAAGCAGGAGGTTGGTTTTGTGATCACTTCTCTGACGAATACCAAATTCTCTGTGACCGACTTTGATGTTTTGCTAATGCTGTCAAAATTAAATGTATAACTAAGAGGAAAGCAACCAACTTTATTCAGATGGATTTGGATATTTTTAAAGGGCTGGACCAGTAAGTGGAAAATACTGTTCAGCGTTTAACGTAGACAAATGTGAAATAATCGATGTGTAGGCAATGAACCGAATTAAAGAGTGTATATACAATGGAACAGCTATGCAGCATAATGATAAGGAAAGGATTTAAAGGTTATTGTAAACAAATTCATGAAGATATTAGCATGGCTATGTGCATGGAAAAAAGTCAACATGAAATGGGGCTGCACAGATGAGCAAAACGCAAATAAAAACAAGAAATATTGATAGAGTATGAGGCTGTTTTATTGCTGTATTTTAAATAGTATTGTGAGTTCCATTTTTTAAAGTTGAGTATCATCGTTATATAAACCTGCTTTGTATCTGAACAGTCATATTGGCATTTGGATTTCTAAAATGGGATTCTCATTTTTAAGCCCTGGTGCACTATATTTGCTCCTATAATTTCTATTAACTCTCTGTATTTTAGAGAGCTTCTTCAGTGTACGCATCACAGTAGTTGTATGTACAAAAGACCAATTACATATTTAACTGGCTTCTTGAAGATACATTTACATTAAGTGGACCCATACAACTGGAATAATTGTTTATACAAGTAATGGTTGAACACATTTACGGAAATCTGGGACTTCTTTTCTAAAGCCTGCTGTGGTACATTGGCACAGGCTTAATATACAACCTGTGAATGATTTTCGTATCTTTGCTTTTTTAGTTCAGAATTTGGTACCTCAAACTGCTAATTGTGGTTGAATGTTTAAATCATGCATGCAGTACTGACCCACAGGAGCCAGCTTCACAAGTAAATGAAAACATTGATTAATCCTTTAGGCCAAACTTTTGTCACTATCAAATAAAAACTAGTATTTTCCTAGCAAGATTTGGGCTCATTAGAATATAATAGGTAGTGGACATTTGTGATATATGTTAGTGTGCACACAGAGTGAGTTTCTTACGATGCGACAAATCAACGGTGCTTTTCTTTTGTGGTTACCATAATGTCCTCGGAAGCCCTTGATTTGTGTGCGAGGGTCCTTAACTTAGCTCTTCCAATACAACATCTTACGAAGAGAGAAAGCAATTTTATTTAAACCTGGCATTACTGTACAGTACATTAGGTCAGGTATCCACATTAAATCTGAGTATACCCTATGGGTTAGTGGAAGAACTGCATCATTTTAATAGCTGTTGGGTTTTTTTCTCAGCAGATAAAATTTAAGCTTTTATTAGTAGGCAGCCTGTTCCTTTATTTTCTGCATGTGGGCATGTTGTCTTTGATACAAAGGTCTTAAAAACACCAGTTTTATTTTCTTAAACTATTTCTTATAATGGCTAAAGTCACAAAAATATCTCTGCCTGTGCAGCATATGCTTAATTTTTCATGTGCCCCATATGTAGTCTGGTCGACGCATTCAAGTGAATTCTTTTTTTTTTTTTTACTGCACCCTGTGCTACAGATGGTATCATGATTTGCATAATTTTATCGTACTGCCTCCATATGGATTTTACAGTGTCCTAGGATCAATATATCTGAACTGTAGCTGATTATGTCAAAATTAATAATGTGTGTTGAATCCGGTAATCTGATTGATATTGTGGCCTTATTTTTATCAAATTCATGAAGTAACACTGAGATCATATTCTTTGTAGTAAAAATGTTGCTAGTTAATCTAAATTTAATTTAACAACCTAGTGTAAGATGAGAAAGTCTAAATAAACAGGTCTCTCATTCATCCCAATTTGTCCGTGCTGTAGGTTGAAGAAACTGTAAGACCAGAAAAGACAGCTGGACTGTCTATTACAGCTCTGTATATGGCAGAAGTCCTGAATTTGAGCTAGAAGTCACAATTTGAGACATGCAGGTTTTGGTTTGGGTTTTTTTCGAGTGATCCACTGTGCCTCTTGGTCAATTGTTCCAGTGGTTAACTACACATCTGTGTTAAGTTATGTGTATTTCTTAATTTTAATTTTAATTTTTCTTGCTATATATACTTCCTAGAACAACTATCCTTTAGCAGTTTTCTGGTTTTCATGTGTATGTGCTTATAGCTTCTGAGTACATCAGGCTTTACCCTTCCCTTCACAGTTTGTGCTCCTGGGTCTTTTACAATAACTGGTCTTTTAGCCATTCTTGTGCCTCTCCTCTGAAGTCTCTATGGCTTGATCATCTTTCTTAACAAGTTGTGATTAGCAGAACTGGACACCGCATATAAGTACCAAGGCACCCATACCGAATGTGATCAGCAATGAACCACTGAGCAATTTGCCCTATCTTTGGCCTTTATCAGACTTTTAGGTACAGCTGGTTTATTTCTGCAACTAAATTAAACACAGCTTTGAACCTTTTATGTATACCCGCAAATGCTTACTGACATTGCCCAAACACTGTAATAGCCTGAAAGAGCAGCTTTTACCTCTCAATCCCTCAAAAAGAAGGAAGACAATCTGATTCAAGGGGGTAGATATGTGGTAGTTTCACAAGAAAAGGTGAATAACCCAATAGCACTTGAAGAAGTATCTTTTGTTTCACTTTTTCAGTTAAAATGTAAGTTTAACTTACAATATTTAAAAATATATATAATTTTAAATATATTTAATCTGAAATATATCTGTAACATAAAAGATATTTTTAGTTTCTCCATTATGAAAACTGTAGCTAGCTCTGATATTCAGAATCTCAAAGGATTTTTAGGCTTGCTTATCTGCCAAGCTCTGCATTAATACATCTAATCTGGAAATCTGCAGAAACTTTAATGATGTTTTCAGATATTATCCTCTTATAAACTAAAATTTAAGAAATATTTCTTGCTAGAATGAATTGTATGTTATTTCTAAATTTCTGCAGTTTGAGATTCTAAGTTCAAAACTTTAATGTATTTTTTATTAGCTCTGCAAACCAAAGTCATTATTACTTCTACTATCCTACTACCTGGAGTGAACATAGCAGTTTAGAGATGATCAAATCTTGCAAACCTTTCCCACAAAGATTAAAAGTAAAGGACCAGTTCTATAACCTCAGTCACGCCATGCAGAAACTAATAGGGCTATATAGGAAGTGAAGTATTAGTCAGTGTCAACAAGCATGGCAAAGTCAAGATCTGTATTCAGGCAGATCTGCGAGGGGTGAGAACAAACAGCAGTTTCTACAGATAGATGGGGGAAGTTATAGTTTGGGCTCATCTTGGGTTGATGCCAAGCCAACCTATTTTTTAATATATCCTTTTTTGGGGCAGTTGGGTTTGTCTGGGGTTTTGGTTTGTTTGAATTTTTTTTCTAGCATATGCAGCTTTAGAGCCAGGCAATAGTGTCTGTGGGAAATATGTGCTTTTTTGAGACTGGCTTCAAAACAGGAGATGGAATTCAGGAACAGTAATAAGAAGCTAAGGTAAGAAAAGTTGTGGTGAACTATAGGAAAATAAATGTTGACGTTTGAGCACAGTTGTGAAATAGCAAGTGAAAGTGTAGAAAACTATGGAAAAATATATGTGGATCTCCCAAGTGATTGTGCATGTATTATATTTAATGAGAAAGTTGATTAAGAGCTAATTCAATGAAACTGGACAGTCAGAGAGCAATACGTAAAACAGATAAAGTTCTGCTAGAATGGAAGCTTGTGCAGAGATCAGCAAAAAATGGAGAGTGCGCTACCCTCTCAAGCAAAAGGAAAAACCCCAGTCTCGTTTTCATAACTATTATAATGGACAAACAGCTAAACAAGCCACGTTATTTCTCTGCAATGAAATTGCGCTAATTGTGTTGTAGGTAGGCTTGGTTAGATCCTAATGGGGGAGAGTCCATGTAACAAACCATTATAATTCTAATTTCCTCTTGGGACCAACAACCCCAAATGCTTATGACACTGATGATTTCTTCATGTCATGTTTATGGTGTATTAGTGGTTAAGTCTATATGGTACTTATGTGGCTAGTATATCATAAAGGAGGGCAGCTTCTATACCAGGAAGCATCCACCCTTTCATGGATAAGCGAAGGAAGGAGATCATTGTCTGGGGCTGAAAGCAAAAAATTAATTTTCTATAGTTTTAGTTAGAAAATATGTATTTTTATGTTTTCAACATCTATAAACTATGTTATCTATGTATGTTAAACATAGTGTATGCTTGCTTTTAATTTTCACACAGGAAAGAAGGATCAAGAACAGTAAATCACCCTGTAAATCATCTTTTAGCTGTAGATTGAAAGAACCTACATCCTGACAAGTTCAATGCAATCTGAGCTTTTGCTCTCTTACATGCTGAGATAATTTACACGTGTCTTTAAGATCACAATGATTTGGGAGATTAACATTTTTAAGTCCAATTAACACCAAATGTTATCAAAAACCTTTTGCAAATAGCAATTTGCTATTGCAAAGAGCAAGGAAGAAACTCAGCATTTGGCTTCTTATTTGCAGCTACAACCCAGTGACAAAAAATCTTGGGTATTGTGCTTTGCAGAAACTTTATCTCTAAAAACATATGGGAATGGATAAGCACATGGGATTTGAGTGAACCCACACTGATTTATAGTAATCACAGGCTTTCTTTCATTTTAGCTTCTAATTGGTTCTATGCCTTTCATTCTTCATCAGAGAAAGTATAGCTTCAGGTATGATCCTGATTCTGCCATCAATTCATTTTTAGCATTCTGAGGGTAATTTTCAACCAGATAGGGTGAATTGCATGTCCGACAGGTTACTGTGTAGTTGGTCTTGTTCCTACCTGAAGGATATCCTTTTCATTATTTTGTTCTAATGGAGTGATTTAAAAGGTGCTTAGATCATTTTAGATCAGTAGGTAATTGGAGGAATTTTGCACTATAAATACTTTTGTGTGTTGTTACCTGTTTTGTTGGGGGGTGGGGGGCAGGGGATTATTACATTTGTACCTAGACATTCCTGAAAACCCCATGCAGAGGACAATTTTCCAAAATCCAAAACTGATTTAGGAATGGCCTTGAAACTGTAACTTGGCCAGTCATAGGTCTTTTTTTGGCTAAGTTGAATAAAGATTTTGGGCCAGGACTTGTTGGCATCAAGTGTTCTACAATATCCTGGTAGTTCCAAAACCAAGGAATTCATAGCTGCTTTGAAAAAGCAAATGGTATCAGACAAGATGGAGATTCAAGGGCAGGTGACTGAATGCCAGTAAATGGAGAGACACCAAACAGCATAAGAAACAGTCATCTCTCAGGTTAATCATCTCCTACCAAAAATGACTACTGCAAAGGAGGGAGTTGTGTAAGGATGTTGTATTTAAAAAGGCAAAATAGGAGAAAACAGAAAAAGTATAACTCTAGAAACTTAGCAAAGGTGGGGTGGGGCTGGACACAAGACAACAATCAGGGATGTAAATTTCAATACCAGTTCAAAAATATTTAGGAAATCTGTTGTGCTGAATGATCTGTTGTGAAAGGGGCATATATCAAATCCAAAGATAAGGATAGTGCTGTAATTTGGTATGGGGAAGAGAGGGTAGGGAATCGAGTGAATAACCCTATTTTCCCTTGGTTCTCCGACTGTAGCAAAGGGAAGAAAAAAAAAAAAAAGAAAGGAAAAAAAAAAACATGTCTCACTGTTTTCAGCCAGGGCTGAAATAAATATCATAGTTTCCAAATATCAGAATTTCAAGGAGGGAGAAAAAGGTGGGGAGGGGGAAAGAAAGAAAAGAAGAGGCAGACCAGGACAGCTTACAGGAGTTCAGGTCTACCCTACCAGGAATTTTCAGATGATGATATGTACAGTCCCCTGCCACTGTCCACTTTAAATCATAATTTGTGATGCTGACAACCATTATATACTCAGACAAGCAAAAATCAAAAGAAGTAAAAACATTCCTTAAGATGAAGCTTTCAAAACATTTAAATAACCCACTTTTTCAGGCTGTTCTGAATCCATAGGACCTAACTTAGCTTATTTTTCAATCATCTTCTCACCTTTCACTTTAAGGTACCTTTATGCTAGTAAAAACTAATACCTACATAGCCATAATCTCTTGAATGATGCAATTTCAAACACTGGTTTTTCCACATCAGCTACAGTTCAAAATAATTTCCCCATGTGTCAATCTCAAGGGGTTATTTTCAGAGGCTCCCTGGAGAATGAGGGTAGATGGTTTAAACATAGAATCCTAGAATGCTTTGGGTTGGAAGGGACCTTTAGAGGTCACCTAGCCCAACCCCCCTGCAGTGAGCAGGGACAGCTTTAACCAGATCAGGTTGCTCAGAGCCCCGTCCAACCTGGCCTTGAATGTTGCCAGGGATGGGGCCTCCACCACCTCTCTGGGCAACCTGTGCCAGTGCCTCACCACCCTCATTGTAAAAAATTTCTTTCTTATGTCTAGTCTAAATCTATTCTTCTTTAGTTTAAATCCATTATTCCTTGTCCTGTCACAACAGGCCTTGTTAAAAAGATTCTCCCCATCCTTCCTGTAGGCCCTCTTTAAGTACTGGAAGGTCACAATAAGGTCTCCTCACAGCCTTCTCTTCTCCAGGCTGAACAATCCCAACTCTCTCAGCCTGGCCTCATAGGAGAGGTGCTCCAGCCCTATGGATGCATGCTATGGGATGCTTACCACAAATCAGTCTGCTCATTTTAGTGGGATGAGGTGCTTTGCTCCCAAAAGGGCCAAGTCCTGTGAAGGGAGTGCAGAGGAGCCTGTGTCTGAAATGGTGGAGAGAATTTCTCGGCACCTTAGGAATCCACAATGCAGAGATTTGTACTGAGCGAGTACTTCTTGAGAGCAGTGGGATTACTCCTGAGATGGAAGTTTGCTCATGTGAATAAAAGGTTGTGAGAGAAAATGCAATGCTGATAATTTTGAATAGGCAAGGCACAAATGGTTGAGATGTTAGCTAAGGTGATTAGTCAGAAATTCCTTTCTTGCAAATGTCCCCTGACTTCCCAGTCTACAGGAAGGCCACCAAAACAGCTCTTCATTCTTGGATCATCGTTTCACTCTGTCCTTCTATCACCTCTGTACCCCTTTGAGGCTATTAGTCTCCTTGTGCTGTAGTATTGCCCTACTATTCACTGAGCACATGCAGTCCTGTTGTGAATCTCTCTTTGTTGAAAATATCTTAAACCCAAAGAGAGAAGCATTAGAACCTTGATAATGAATATCTTAATTTCCTGTTTCTCTTCCTCGCTGTGACTATCAACTGTCTTTTTTTACTATATTCTAAAAGAAGTATTACATAGTATGTGATAGGAATTATGTAGACTCATATAGCATATAGTAGTGAACTGAAAGTGTGTGAATTGAGGACCTGTAGGAAGTGGTAAAGATTTCCATGTTGTGGATTTTTTTTCTCATTTTCTTGCTGTTGCCTCCTCTTTTCATTTCCCTGTGGTCTGTTTCTTGCCTAGTCTACATAAATCTGGAAGTAACACTTTTCGCAAATGCCAACTAGTGTTTCTCACCTCCTTTTGAAACATATGCAAAAATAAGGGTGCCACTTAATGAAGCTTTCATGCTGTATTTACTGATAACCATGTTCATTAAATAGGTAATTAATTGCTGTGTATTATGTTTTTTATTCGGAGCTATTTAATAAGGCTTGAAAATAGGGAGTACATGTCATCTAACAAAGTGGTTGCTAAGCACCTTGCAGAATCTGACCCCAGGAAATGATAGAAAAAGGGGAAATGCAGGTCTTTGAATATTCAGCAGTTATTTCTGCCTTTCTCTCTGCATCATAGGACTTCTCATAACACCACTATCTGTGCACCTTTCAAGTAAAATAGGCAGCAACCCAGACCCTATTGAATTTTCTTAGTGACATCTCTTAGTTTTGAGTGCAAATGCTCTGATTAGATAGATTTTCTGATTTTATTTCTTTCAAATATTATTCCTGTTGTCTGTCCCTTAATACTTAAACTAGATGCATAAAAAAACCAGCATGAATCTCAGTGTATGTCAAAGCTTAGAGCTGTTTGAAACAGCCACGTTACAATTCTCCTTCTAAAAGAAGTGGCAGTAGATGCTTAATTGTACTCTTGCAGTAGTGATAGCAATGATCCATTTAAACTTATGGCATTATGTATTTTAAATTTGTTTGTTGGAACTGCGTCAAGGTCATGCTGTTAGGAGCCAAAAGCAAACCCCACGAGAAAAAAATGTCAAAGATCATTTTGGTGTGTGCCAGATAACTGGGTGTGTTATAAATGACAACTAGCTTATATCCAAATCACACGGACCAAAGGCAAGGCAAACATGTGGTGGGAGCTCAGGGGAATTCAATGTCACTATCTAGGACATGATAAAGTAACTTCCTGCACTCGAACTTATTAAGTAAACAACTGCATTATGTCTTTTCTCACTTTGCCTTTCGGTTCAACTTTGACTTCAAATATACATGAGGGAAATCTGTTTCACTTGTCCTAAATAGTCCCTGGGGTGCTTAGAAATCAACCCAGCAGAACTGGAATTTTGAGTGTGCACTAGTGCTCTGGATCATTCCCTGGCACGGGCATAGAGCTGCTTTCCCTGGGATCCAAGGTCTACATGAAGTTGTAAGGATGATAAGGGAGTGTTATGCCTTTGTCACTACAGAATTAGGTAATAGAAAAAGAAGATACTTAAACTGCAGGTTGGGTCAGAGACTTGCTAGGTTCCTAAGGTGCTTAGAACAATGAAGTTCCTCGCTACCATGTTACAATAAATAACAATAAGGTCACATTAACTCTTAGGTCTACCCATGCTAAAATCAGCTGGGTTAGCTCAGTTGGTTAGAGCATGGTGCTAATAACGCCAAGTTCACAGGTTCAATCCCTGCTTACTGCAGGGGGGTTGGGCTCGATGATCTCTCAAGGTCCCTTCCAACCTAAAGCATTCTATGATTCTATGATTCAATGAGCATAAAAGGTGGGGAGATAGTGAATGCGGAGGCATTGCCAGCCCTTGTGTTATCTGGTATTAACCAGTATTCCATCCAGTGGCACTAAATGGAAGTCACGGGGAGACTGAAAGCCTTGGCTAAATTACTGTCATCTGGCTTTCATGTGGTCAACCCCTGATTCCTGTCGAATTCTCCCTAGCTGAAGTTCCTGGGCCTAAAATAACATTCTTTATCTTCCCCATCATAACCAAAACTCATTTTGCTGTAAACTAACCCCTCAGCCTGGCCCCAGAGTGATTGATGGAGTGATCTGCCAAAATTTTTCACCCCCGTCCTGGCTTCTTTACGTAGCATGTTCTACTAAAGGGATGTAGAAATATTGAATAAAAGTCAGGCTGCAGTAGGTAATTCAGCCCTGTGCCGTTAGCATGTGGGAACTGAAAAAAAACTAATTGAGGAATGTAAAATCACCTGAGGTAATGTCTCCTGATATTAGAATGAAAATGTGGTGATAAAATTGCTCTTCATAAAGAAGAATAATATTAATAATTTTAAAGACTTCTACATCCAGTTTAAACTTAAATGAGCCCTTTATTGCTCTCCTGCAAAGCACAAGGCAAGGAGCTCTCTTGCTTTCAATAAACTCAGTGGTTTAAAAAAAGAGAGAATTTAGTCATGGATCTTTCATTATCATTCCTGCAGTGAAAATATGGAGGTAAACAAAAGTGATTTTTTTATTTATTTACTTTTATTTAGAATAACATATCTAGATTAAAACCAGCTTTAGAACCATTACCTCCTTCTACTGAAAACCTCATATTCTCAATTATAAAAATACTGTGAAAAGGAGCCTGCTCTGTGTTACAGAATTAGTGTGTATAGTAAAATACAACTGCTTCCTGAGAAGTCTGTAACATTCTTTGAACCTTAACTGAGCCTGAGCAGTCTGAGGCTAGGTATTTACTGGTTCTGTCTCCCTTTAAGTATTTGCTTATAGAAGCAGCTCTGGCCTACATCAAAGGGCAGGAACTTTGGTATGTGATAATAAATAAATAAATCAACCCTAATGAACACTGATGGTGACTGGCCGGTGCCCCCTTCTCTTACCCCAAACTAGCTTATGCAAAGCCATGGCTGTGGAGTTCATCAATAGCTGTTTTGGTGGCGATAGTCAGGAGCAGAAAAGACTGGATCAACCTCACTTTTCTTTTCCCACTAGGTTTAGAAACCCAGTGTTTAGTTTTTTTCTCCTCTCCCCGTTCTTTTCTTAAGCTGCCCGTTTTTGTCAGATGATACCAATGTTTTATTTTCATGGAGAACAATCTTTCCTCTTTCTTGTAAAACTCGTGTCTGATGATGACTATCCTTACATTAAAGGGCAATTTTGGGTTTTTCTTTTTTGGTTTGTGGGCTCCCCCTCCACCCCCCCTTAAAGAGAGTATTTTTTTTATTTTGGTTAAAGTATTTTTTCTAATCCAAAGCTGTGTCCATCTGGTGTTTTGCGGGTTGGATGGATGATTCCTGAGGAAAGAATCTATCAAGCTGCCAAATTATTCTGGAGATTTTCTGGGTAGGCAATATGTACCCAACAACCAAACAGCATAAGTTGCTGCTGTGTCCACAGCATTCTAGAAATTGGATTGGCATGGGACTGTGGCTCTATAAAAATAAAAAATAAAATCCTGACACCATCCCTATCAATTAGAAAGCTTGTATTAACCTAAAATGAGCAATGATTTCACTTTCTATTGTTACATCCTGGTTACACTGATCCTTTTTCCCACCAAACCTGGGGAAAAAAGTACCGTTTTCTCAGACACAGCTGTATGGTAAATCTTGGTGGATATTTATTATGTGCAGTAATGGAATTTGTCACTAGCAGTAATAAAAAACGCTCAGTTTTTCTAAAACTGTTCAGTTTTAAAAGCACTGAAGAACACTGCATCCAGTAAGTTTAGTACTATGAACCTTAGTTTAAAGGTAGGAAAGCTGAAGAGCAAATTTTGGTAAATAACTTACCAAGGAGGCATGGAAAACTGGTGGCAAGAGAGGGGTTTCAACTTCTCATGTCCAAGTCATGAATGTATTGTTTGTTCCAGTTTGTTCCAGATACAGCCACTGTAGCTCCTCCCTGACCAGAAAAGACTTTAAACTGTCCTCTAGTATATTCCAGAGCACTCTGGGAGAAAAAAATGTCTTTAAATAAATGCCTCTAGCTCCTCATTGCTTATATCAACATTCTAACAGAGAGACTGATAGTTCCAACTTTAAAAAGAAATCATAATAAAATCTAACATAATGTCAGTTCACAGTGTTCCATACAACATGTCATGCGGGCAGGAAGATTGGTTGCTCTGGTACCTAGATGTTTGTAAGGTCTTTAATCAAGACATTCTTCCAACCCATAATTCAACACCAAGGAGTGAAATACAGTAGGTAATTGAAACTGATTGATAAAATATGGATTTCCTCCCCTTAGAAGAAAGTTAAGCATACTTAAGGGGAAAAAACCCAGAGCATTAGTAGTTCAAATGAAAAATATGCTGACATGTTTCTTCCAGGAAAAAATAAATAAAGATAAAAGCTACAGGAAAAAGTAGGTGACAATAATTAGTTTGTTGTTTTAAATTAGGAGGTCTCTTGGGCCAGATGTTAGTTGTCAGGGAGTGATGCCCCCTCCTGAGACATGTAATGAAACTGAGATAGCCAGGGGCTTTGGAAACAAAAAAGCTCTCTGTTTGGAGATGTCATTTTATTACAATGCTCTTGCCTTTTGCCTGAAGCATCTTGTGACTGGGGAGAGAAGGAAAAAGGGAGAGAAAGAGAACATGCAAGGATTGATAGAAGGGATGTAGGCAGAATTTGTATTCAATCATAGTCTGGTCAGCAGAGCATGCATGTCTCTAATTAGCATAAGGAGGAAGGCAAGAAACCTGTCTCCGCCACCAGAGACAGAGCAGACAGGCACAATCTCAGGGCTGTCCGGAAGAGTTGCCATGAATGTCTGCAGCTCATTGCAATGCAGGTGACAGAATTTAGAGAAAGATATCAGCAGAATTATGCTTTTTTTCTCTGCCATTCGCTGTCTGCTCTTATTAAGCAAACAAAGAGTCCAAGGTGCTTTCTGCATTTTGGAGCACTAAACGTACAAGCTACAGCCCTGCAAATTGCTCTCTGCGGGCCAGCTGCTGTCAGCCTTTGGGCAGAGCTTTCCAGCTGCAAGGCTGCTGAGATAGGACAACTCAGCAGCCAGGGTGCTGCTCAGGGGGAGAGGGGGACATTTGTTTGAGCATCCGAGCTGGCACGTTCACCTTTCCAGTGCCCATGCTGGTGCCAGGTGGGGCCTCGGTGGCCCTTTAGTGCCCTGTGAAAGCTGAGCGGGCTCCTCCCAGTACGATGCGATGTGCTGAACGGGGCGAAACAGCAGAAGGAGCATGTGGCACACTGTGCTTGGGGAGCCAAACGGCACCCCAACTGCCCTCTCCGTCAGTAGCTTATTTGAAGGACATTCATTATACTCTACACAGTTTGGATCAATGTTTGACATGAATCCAGGACAATGAGTACAAACAGTGCTACCAAATTTGCTTCAAAGGTGACAGAGTAGTTCATGCTTTGCCACTTAGCTCCTGCAGTACACAGCGAGCATAACCAAAATAGCCTAGGTAAAACCATTTCAATTGCATAGATCAAAGCTTTATTTTTTGTCACCAGCAACATTTATACCATTTACATTTCACTTTTATTCATGGCTCTGCATTTTATTTCTGCAATAGAATAAGGACAAATATTAACCTGATTTCATACGAGGAATCATACATTTCCTAGCATTTGCATGTAGTTGTGCTAACCCGTTAAAAGTATTTTTATGCCTCATGAGTCACAAATGTAAAGGAATATGATGGATGTAGAAAAAATATAGAAGTTTTGCAAAAGTTCTGTCATTGAAAATTATTTTCCCAGACTCAAGTATTTCAGAGCCAATTAACTTTGAAACAGCATTTGCATTTACTTTATCTCAGTGGGGGAAAAGACTGAATTGTTTTTGATTTATTCTTGTTTATAGAATGATTGAAAAATAAATCTTTTTAAAAATGACTCATTTAAGGTGCTCACATGATACATATTTTAGTATCTGCTCTAAAAGGTGTGCCAGAAGCATTCTGCATTTTAACAGCTTCTAACTGGTTTAATAAAGAGCAGTTTACATTCGTGACTTCCCAGCATGAGCACTGTATTGCATCAGATGATGCAGCTGCTTACTTTTAATCAAATGACAATTTAAAAGACATAAAGACATACCTCCATCTCATTCCCTGGTTAGAATTTCAGCACGCAGGAGTTAAAGAAGGAATGTTACAGCAGATTATGGCACTTGTAATCTCTCAACTGTCTTCTAGTGGTGTTATGAGATCGTTTTCATAAACCCACCTGCTGTCCAAAAGTCACGGGATTTTTCCATTAATTATGTTAAGATTACTTCAAATTTACCTAATGGTCTTCTGGGACTCCATCCTGACTACATTCAGAATAGAAGATGCCTAGCACTTTGCAGGTTTAATCCATGGGTTTGCAGATTTCAAAGAATCACAGAAGTTAATTAACTATTGCTATTCCTATTTAGTTCAAGTAATACTTAAATACTAGGAGTCAGAGTGTACCTTCCAGATATATTCAATGTAGTCAAGCCTCCCAGCTTGCAGTTCATTATAAGTATTTTACAATGTTGATGATTGCTTTAATCTCTCAAACACACAGCTACTTGAATAAACTAAACCTAGTTTTGCCATTTTGTGAAGGTGAGCCTATGGGCAATTTTGCTTTTTATTTAAAATGAAGTTTATTTAGAGAATTTTTATGGACATAGTGTTGAAGTCAGAGTAATGTTTTAGGAAGTGCTCACATGATTGAAAAGCCTATGTGTCATTCTAAAAATTGACTTTGACACTCCTGGGACTCCTTGAAAATCCAGACAATTTGAAAGCATATATATATATGAATAGTATGTGGAAAATAAAAAGTTGTGGAATCCCTTTCAGCTGAAAGTTGTCAAGTAAGATGCAATCCATTAGAACAGACTGAAAAGCACAGTGACAAGCAGGACCAGGTATTTCAAACACTACTACATTATTTAGCACAGTATGTCACATGGGTTTAAGCAGAAGGTACAGAGTCAGGCTTGACTATATAGTCCATTATCTTCTTCTAAGGGTAGGAGTATCACCCTAATTCAGTGGACCAGGTTCACTGCTGCCACTGTGTCGGCACTGCAGCAAAACATTGCTAAAGGCAGCAATGCCATGACATTTTTTTTTTTAAATGTTTAATTTACATATGAGAATGAAGAGTTTCTTGAGATATTCCACAGTTTTTGGTGGTAGTACTGGTAGCGTCTGGAGGCTTTGATCTGTTCAGATGCTGTGATAAGATGGGTACACTCCTTCAGATAAATGAAGTGTCTTGTTTTCATCTTTCTCAATAGGAAATGTGTTCATTCCCGCAAAGACTGTAGTGTGGGAAAACATACAGCTAATAGGAGCTGTGTGAATATTCCCTTATGCAACACTGGGACTTTCCTGGTTAGCTTTTCTGTTGCTTACTTTATCAATATATAAAAGATGATCAGGGTTTTTACATTTCTTGTACAGGAATGTCTCAGTCGTCATCTAACTGTTCTGTAAAATTTTTTCCCCCTCCCCTGCCTCTTCTTCCTTCAGTGTTTATATCCAGACGAAAATCCTGTCTCATTATTCTGCTGCAATTTGACTTCATGCCCACACCACATCCGTCTCTTGTAGTGCTCAGTTTGCAGGCTGAAGTCAGCCTTCTTTCTCATTTTGACTTCCGTTTTCCTCCTTTTATTTGCTCATTCTCGAAATGTGTCAGAGCAGAAGACAGATCAGGAGTTCTGTTTTACAGTTAAAAGCAAAAGCACACTGTAAAATGCATGTTTATTCTTGCTTGTTTTGTTTTACTGTTCTGTATTTCGTGAAAGTGCACCCTGTCTGATGAAACTTTTACATTCTTTTCAAGAGTTTCGGATTTTTAGCTGAATCTTCTTCCATTGCCTGTGCCTGTTCACTGGACTGCAGTTGTTCCCAGCTTTTTTTTTTTTTTTTCTTTTTGGTGTACTCCAAAACAGACTCTCTTTGGCTTAAATATCCCACCCCACCCACACAGACAGCAGTAGCCTCTGCAAATTCTTGAATGGCTTTCATGTATACTCTGCCTATTCAGTCCTGATCCTAGTTTTGTGTACACATTATATTAAAAGGAGGAACAATGTTTATATTTGAGGGAGCAGGATCAGCCTTTTCCAAAATCCTCAGCTATCAAAGGACATTGAGTT
Organism: Pelecanus crispus; assembly: GCF_030463565.1. Lineage (NCBI taxonomy): Eukaryota > Metazoa > Chordata > Aves > Pelecaniformes > Pelecanidae > Pelecanus > Pelecanus crispus. The sequence goes on from NC_134650.1 coordinate 39,142,868, forward strand.
ATGGTGCATTTAAATGCAGTGCCATAAATAAGCTACCACTACAAGATGTTTTCCTTTACACAGCTGAAAATGAGAGTCATGGGTCTTACAAAAGTGCCTGGATTCCTTATTCTCATTTTCTTTTGGTGGGAGTTAGGTCCTTAAACCCTTTAAAAACCTGTCCCTGTGAGTGCTGTTTCCTTCTTTGCTGTTTCACATCCTTATTTTTGGTAAGCGTTTGCTGATAACTGATCCAAGCATTGTTATGCCATTTCTCATGATGTAGTCTCTGTGCCTCTGCTAGTACTGGAAGTGACAGAAGATTTGTTGGATAAAGGAGAGAGAGTGTCTATGTGAAAGCAGGAATAAAATAAGGCAAAGGAAGAGAACAGCCTGCTGAGCCCACCTCAGCAGGCCTGTTGGCACTGGGCCTCTTTAGAGGTGGCCAGAGACCTGACCGGCTCAGCAGTTCTCCTACAGCCTCTACCTAAAACCTGCTGTTTGTGGGGTACCATGTGTCTCGGTTGTTTCCGCTTGATTTTCTCTACCGTTCCTCTCAAGTACTTGGTGCAGGGGAACCTCTCTCTGGATGCCTCTTTACTCCACATCAGTTTAGTGTCTGTGAGAAAGTTTGTGACTAGTTCTGCCTATATCCAGGCTATGTAGAAATAATGTTGATATCTCAGGGAACGTCCAAAATACTATGGCCCTTTGAAAATACGGAATGGGCCCACAGATGATATTGCATTGACTGTTTTGTAGCTTTTTGGAATTCTGTTGCTGAATCTGCAATTAATAGAAATTTTATGAAAATGGCTAGGAGCTATCATGTCCTTTACAGATGTGGTCACAGTCAAATATAACTTAATGGAGCTGCAGGCTGTACCATGTGAAGTGAATTTACCTATGCATAAACTGTAAAGATCTAAAGAGGTTCAAAAATGGTTTGGCGACGTTCTTCCAAGCAGCTCAGTTTGATGGGCACGCCACCCTGGTGCTTCAGTCAAAAATGGCTCTCAGTGCAATACCACAACCTCACTCTTGGTACAGATTTTGCAGGCTATTTCTGGGGCTGCTTTCAGGCATTACGATACACACCATCCTTCTGCTTTCTGATTGAAATGGGCCTGAGAGTGAGGGTGTAATAACGGGAGAAAGGCGTGGGGCCACCTTGTCCCGTACATGCATGCTAGCACAGACCAAAGCGCAGGCTCACACCAGTGTTTGTGTTTGACAATCCTTTGAAGACTGTGTTTGAAAAGCATTTGTACAGGCTACCTATTTTGGTGTCTTTGTATCACAGTTCTTACGTTCCTTTGCCAGGAACATAAAAATGTTAACTAATTCTATTTTTTTTAACTTTCCAAAAGAACTTTTTGTTCGATAGACCTGGTGAGAGACCCATTATTCCACATGGATCTTATCTCCAGACGCAGTCCCCAATTCAGGAAACATACATCCCAGTGCACAGTATATTTTTTTAAAGAGAAGTACCTTATTAAGTAATTTCCTGAGGAGGGATGGAGTTTGGAATGTTTATAATTGCTTTTCTGAACCAGTGCCATAGAGCTTGGCTGGTGTACCACATTCCATAGTAAACCCTCCAATTTCTCAGCATCTTACTGCTTCACCCCCATCCTGTCTCATCAGCTTCTCCTGTTAGGTTTTTCTGATGCAGGACTTGGGCGGGCGGGGGCAGGGAAGGAAAGGAAACTATTTTTCCATCTGCTGATTTTTGGGGACCGAGGGTCCTTGGCTCCTTGCAGCTCTTATTTTAGTGTTGACTCAAGAGCACCACAGGTGGAAAATTGTAGCAAAGTATAAAAATATGTACCTGATACTGAAAATGCTGCCCCATCATCTTTCTTTGTTGTATGTTGTGGTGACCATCTTGATTGTTTCTAGGTTACAGAAGTCTAAAACCTGATTTTTCCCTAGGAATCAAGCCACGTTCAGTGAGATGGAGGGGTGATGTGACTACAGCCTGCTCCACAAAGAAGCAGAACAGAGTGGAAAAAGCACTCAGACGTGCTTGGCCTTGATAAAGTGGGCACCAAGTTGAGAACTGGGGCTGCCATAACTGTTCTCTGCTAGCATTTAAAAGTTAGCAGTAAGGTGGTCTTTTAAGTAGTAGGAAAGTATTTCATGCCGTGCAATATATTAAACAAACAAACCCCAAACAACCAAACCTTTCTGCTCAGTAGCTTGCCAAGAATTCAAAGAGGATAAAAGCGACAGGCCAGACTGTAAATTTCTTTGTTCACTGAGCAGTCCCATTGAAAATTTCCATGCAGATGGAATATGATGCTCTGAAGTATTTTCTTGTTGTTGGATTAACATGTAACTAGGTAGAACAAAGCAGTGCAGTCTCCAGATCAGCATGTGCATGTGTTCTGGAGTGGAAGGAAGACGGTTGAAATGAACAGTTGGTTTTTTCTCTGTCTTCTCTCCAACCCTGTGATTCAGATTGTCGTTCCCTCTTGTGGCAGAATGGAAGACTAGGAAGTGCTTCAATAACCTGAAACACCACTAATTATCATGTGAGATCCTGTGAGAAGTGAAGTGCGGAGAAACACTGTAGATTTAAGGGGAGAGTTTCCTCTTTAGTATATGCTTGCTTTGATGTTAAAATAATGTTCGCTTTCAGACTGTGATGCCCAGTGTCTATTCAGCACAGATGTTATAATTTTAGAAATGTCAGCCCCCCCCCCCGCCATGTTCTTTTGATGATAAGCTGCTACAGTCATTCATTCTGAAAGTGTAATGCTATTTTCATGTGCTCAGGGACCAAATGCATGTCCCAAATTGCAGGTACCAGGAAGGACACGGAGAAGTGGAAATCCACAAGTGGGACATTCATGTTTGCAACTGGTCAAATTCCAGGACATTGCATTGATGCTATATCATTGTATCATGAGATATGAAGAAAAATACATTCTTACTTTTTCAGTGTCCCAAGTGGTACAGTAGAGTGAAGAAAATGCTTACAACTTGGAGATAACCATTAAAACCCAGAGCATAAAGGGCAGATCTCTGTGCTCCTCTGTAGGCTACAGGTAGCTCATGTAGCAAACTGGGCTGCAAGCTTTCCTATACAGCCCAGATCTCTCTCACTGTGATATCACGTGCTTTCTATGTTTGGGACTGGACTAGGTAGCTGATGTTTGACAGTGCAGATTATGTCCGAGTACTGCATTTGTCCAAATACAGAACCTTCCAGAAGGTTTTCCTAGTGGAGTTAAGATCAGGCTTGATATAGTGCTCTAATATTTTTTACTTCTTGTACCACTTGGAGCAAATGAACATGAAGCATATAGGAGCAGAGAAGCAACGTGCATTTCAGAGTGGGCTCTTCCCACAACTTGTGATGAACATCAGTGGAAATTTGATAGGATGACGTGTACAGGGAAGGATCAAGATGGTAGACCCAGGAGCAAAATGTTCTGCATCTGTTCATTGGTTCACATACCACAAATCTTGCCATCTCAAATCCTTACCAGACCCTAATGAATATCACTTCATGGGCTGATTGCAAAGCATCTTAAAGAAAGGGGGAGAAACGAGTATGTGATAACAGGGAAGAATTGGTAAAGGGGTATTGCACATCAGCGTTGGACTGCACTAGAAATCATCTGCAATATTTATTTCCTAAGTATAAAGATTATCTCAGTGAAAATCATTTTCCAGTTTGACAATTTCATTTTAGTGTTACTTGATCTACTTTTTAGACACTTGGGAAATCAGTGTAACATTTTACCTCTCCCCATGCCAAAATGTGAGCTTTTAGATGACTAATTTGCTCTGCATGCTTTCGAAGATGGGTTACACTTAGTGTTTATTTAGAGTAAAATTTCTGCTTTGCTCTGTGGCCATATCCTCTTTAATGCAGGTACTGGGATAATACAAAGGAGATATCTAGTGGAGGTTCTCAGTAATCACCTGCAACCTCTTTTCTATGTTTTCATATTAGTGAGACCTTATCTTACGAGATGAATAGCTGTGATTCCATCTTAAAAGAAATAGAAAAGTGAACTTCTAAAACTTGTTTTCCAAAAATCAATATTCAGAAAGGCTATGACACTGCTTACGACATGACAGATTTTCACCTAAGCAGATTCAAATGTGTTCTACTCTAGGGCAAAGTGGTGTCAGTAAAGACTTGCACTGGAAGCACAAAGAGCAGCTAAAACCCCTGCACCTGGAAAATTCTTTTTGTAATGTTTTCCAGGCTCACAACCTGATGAGTGATTAATTAAAGTGTCTCGATTAAAGGAAATAGAGTTTTACAGGTGTGCCTTGAAGGACTGTATGAAAATACTTTTTATGGGATTTCTGGTTTGGGGGTTTTCTTTGCGGGGAAAGGGTGGTCCCTAGAGTCCCTGTAGTTTACACAGCAGCCTAACTTGCAGCACACAAGGAAGCAGGTAAACCTTGAAAGCTGAAGATTACAATTGAATTACCAAAGAGTGCATTTCTGGAGTTGTGATATTTAGGAGTATTCTACTGCAAAAGACCACTTAAGGTTCTGCTGCAGTGATGTGAATGAAGGGTCACACAGCTGATCCTTTCAAGCTCAATAAATATGTTGGTTGGAGACCTCCTGATTATTGTTAAGCCCTGAAGTGCAGCTTTTCAAAGGGTTTACATCTAAACTGACACTTTAGCATTGATCAGAGCCGATCGACCAACACTGTGATTGACTTAGAGGAAAATGTAAATAAATAAAGAAAATACATTGCTGTTTCACTCACCAATGGGATTGCTTGTGTACCTCTGGCTAGACAGTCATTTAAGTAACTTGCTGGACTTGGAACATGAATCAAGGTGTAAAAGTAATATGAGACTGGTTGAGGACCACAGCTCTAGTGATACACTGAAGCAAATTGGAAGGCAATACAGCAGTAGCTAACGGTCTTGAGCCCAATGATATTTTTTGCCTGTGAGAAGGATATTGCCACAAGCTTGCTCTGTGGGGAAATTAAAAAAGAGGTTTTGTAAACAGGGAGCTGAGTTACAGTGAAATAAATAAAGTTGTGTTTGTGCTGCTTTCATCTTTTGAAGTAGCACAACTATACCTGATTAAGCATATTAGATAAACAGGTGGTTTTGCAGATACTTGCCCTGATGGCCACTTTTGAAGAAAAGATGGGAAAGCTAACAACTGCAGTGTGGGGCAGTTACAGGGTGAAAAGCATTGATAATAGCAAATGTTTGAATCTTTATCAAGACACTAGACTTTGCTTTACTACCATTGACTGCTGGCTGGAATTACTTAATTTGAAATTTAATAGAACTCTTAATTCTCTCTAAAGACATAGGAAGTTAAATTCTTTAAACGGTACATGTACTATTAATTTGGCTTCATTAAGTATTGAGATCTACAATTTCAAACAAAATAGAGTTGTTTGACTTCTGTTTGTACTTGGTTCATTTAAAAAAAAAACTATGAAAAAATATTCAGGCATTTGTTTGAATTTGTTCATTAGAAACCAAGTAATAAACTGTTTCTACTAGACCTTAATAAGGAAAGTAGAAATTGCAGGTTAGTGGGATCAAGAATCTGGTAATAATGCATACAAACTGGAACCTGATTTAAAACCCAATTTTTGAAATACATAGATATGTAGGGGGCCACATCTTTTTCCCCTAAAGTAACTGTCGATGTCAGTTGTCAATGAGATGAAGATCCAACTTGTGTCCTTCTGGCTTATTTCAGCATAGGAGAAACCACATTAGTAATTCTTATATCTACAGAGGAACTTCCTCTTGTTGCTGTTGGACTTCTATTCAAAGCATTTTTAAGATCTGTCTCAAGTCCTCCTAGTGCCTGTGTTGTTCCAGTCTTGACACTCCCCTACACGTGCTATAGGCTGCCTGTCCTTTTCTCCTGAAACCTTTCTTTCTCTGGAACGAATTTGTTTGAAACACCTATTCTCAGTAACCTCTGAACTCCCACTTTAAGATAAATCTTGTTTATCTTTCCTCTGGCAGATAACATATATTTCCTTGTGGTTTCTTAAAGAATTCATAAAATTATAGCAGTGTAACACTGTCCAATAGCTGGTACCAATTGCACTGTTACTGCCCCAGTTGCCACTGAGTTTTTCCCTATTTCCAGGTCTGAAGCAAGTAAGACTAGGTTTGTTTTTTAATTAAAATCAGGCCTTATATAAAAGCTCATTCATATGCATAAGTGTTTCACAATCAAATCATTAGTGTTATTGCTTAACAAATAAGGGGGAAAAATTAGATTATAAGGTTTACTTTTAGGTGCTTACATAAGGGTTGTGCATGACAATCTAGCTGTGTGAAATGCTAGGCTCATTTAGAGGTTTTGTACTTCTGCTTGTTTTTAAAGTTTAGATTGTCATGAGCTTGTTGGATGATAAAGAAAGGTTAGTAATAAAATTGTAGAGGGAAAAATCAAAACACCATGGAAACTCTGTGTTCAAAGGTCTCTGGAAACTAATCAAGCATCCTAGATTTAGAGTAGGCTGTATTTTGCTGCTGTTGCTGCTATGCCCATAACCTTTGTACAGGGCTAGTGAAAAACTGTACAAAAAGCTAGCATCTTAAGGAAAGCAGTATCACAGCTAGTTAGGGACCACAATTCGCATTTCACCATGTATTCAGTTGACAGGAGAGCAGTGATGATGAGAACAGGGAGGGTTCATACCACAGATCAAAGGAGTTTTGCCGTTCTCTCATCTGAACTCTGAGACCTTCCATGAAAGCATTCAGTTTCTTTTTCATTAAATGTTTTTTTTACTACTTCTATTAGGACCTGGAGAACATAGGAAGAGTAATTTAGTAGTAAGTTATGTGGCCTATTTGGAATGCAAATATTACAGAAATGTACACTTCTGCAAAAGCAGTTCCCCTTCCACACGGCATTGCTGCAGAGAGCTGCTCTGTTCCTTCCTACGCCAGTTTGAACTTGATCACAAATAGCAGCAGATCACTGCTGTATGTAAAAATGCTCATTAGATTATCTCACAGACTCACTATCAGAAAATCCCATTGTGTTTTTTACCATTGTTCTTGGAGTCATAAATGGATAGTTAGCAGAGATGGTGTGTACAGTGCTGTACACAGCTGAAATTGCATCAATTTTTGTTACATTGCTGGAATTCAGAATCTTCACTCCTTGCATTATGGTTTCTGACAAGAAAAATATCATGATACTGGTTCATACTTCAGCAGAGTCTAGCTCTCCTAATCCCTCCAGTAAATGCAGTTCAGCTGAGTTTTTACTGCTGTATTTTAACTTTTTTCCTCTGCAAGGAGTCCACTATCTTTTCCCCCAGCTATGGTGGGTGCACTAAAGTGCTGCTTCTTTTCTGACAGGTTTTGGCAGTTTGTGGAAAATTCACTCTATGTGTAATGAGGATTACACTTGGACCTAGTTCTGACTGTCAAACCAGAAGGCAAGTTATGCCACCCCATTGCAAAGGGAAGGTATGTTTTTGCTTCTAGGATGAGAATTATTTTGCCCTCAGCTCTCAGAAGCTGAGGAAACATCATGCTTCTGTTTTTCTTATAGGTGCATGTTCTAAGGGATGTGCTAGACCTCAAATCAGAATATGGCAGAACTTTTTCAATCTCAGATGTGTAGTCTTCATCACTGACAGCTGAGAGTCTGGTAAATTTTTATTGTACATCTCCTTCCTACAGTATCCCTGAGAAATTGAAAAGAACTTTCATTCCCATTTTATAACTACATTTTTTTAAACACAGAGGTAGTAAGTGCCATAGCCAAAATCAGTGAGGATGCCTGTGGACAAAGGATAGAATGGATGTCTGGTCTCCCAAGTTTTATGCGACTCTCTGACAACAACCACATCACCAATAAAGAGTGACAGCAGGACACTGTGCCTGACCCTTTTTAAAATACAGCATGGTTATCTTGAAAGTTGTTGTCAGTCTTGACTGGAATTATCTAAGGAAACTTAGATTTTATGTCCTATGTGTCAAGGAGAATACATTTCTGTGATGAAAAATTGAAATGTGCCAACAAAAACAATTTCTTGGGATGTAAGAAGATTCTAATTGACTTGTGGCTAGGTCTGTTGGAGAAAGTTTACTCAACTCTGCTTGTATAGTATCCAAACACTTTAGTAACCGGAGCTCACTTTCATTATTCCTTGTGGAACCACTGAAGAAAAAAAGTCCTTGTTTTGTGCTGAATGCACGGAATATTCAGTTAAATCTGGGAAATTTCACTGGCTCTCAATCATCTTCCTGACTTGTCAGAACATAAGGTGTGCCAAGGACAGAGTACTTGGTATTTTACCACTATGTTCTTTCTGTCTCTTTTTTTGCCTTGGAAAATAATGGAAAAAAGGTGAGGTTGAAGGACCATAAAGTAATTAAGAACTTTATATGTCATTTTTGTAGAGTCAGTAGTGAGGTTTCACCCACAGACTCAGCCTGTGCCTTGATGAAAATAGTGAAAAACTTTGCTCAGAGATCTGACACTGAAACCCTACACTAGTCCTTTTAAATGCATGTAATTCTGTATCTGTTGCATATGAAAACTATATTACATGGCAGATGCTTGGTTAAAGCAAAATTAGGAACAGAAAGTGGAAAAAAAAAAAATAGAACTTCATAATTACTTCCCATTGTTACCCTCCTGTCCTTCCTTTCCTAGCTGAGCATGCCCAACTGCTTTTATTCAGTGCTGTTGCAACAGAACACATTTCACAATTCAAGGTGAATTTTCAGGGTTTGACGTTTTTGAATACTTATGTGCACAATGGTTAATCCCTATGGTCAAAATAATCCATCTGTCTCTTTCATTTCAAGCAGAAAAACTAAGTAGTTCTCAGAACATACGGCTCCATCAGGTCCTTCTGCCCAGTTGGCATCTCTGTATCCATCACATACATTATGCTCCTGTTGCACCAACCATTTCCCAACTCTTTGTTACAGTCTACCCACAAATTACTCTTTTTTTTCTTTGCAGTCTATGAGCAGAAATCTCAGATAAAACCACATTTGAGTGTCCTGTTAATTACAAGTCACTGGAATAGATTTTAGATGCTGGGACCCCTTTGTATAATTTATTTTCTAGAGGCCAAACTTTACAAAAATCAGACCTGCCTGATGCTTCCAGCTGTAACTGAGACCTTGACTTTGAGTCAACCATGTTTAGGTGAAAATTAGACAACAGATTTAGAGCATTTTAAGCACGTGTTCAGGTGTAAATGTGATGGATTGACAAAGAGGAAATAGAAGGTAGGTGCTCTATTTCTGTTGTGTCATTTCTAAAGAGGTAATTCTGTGCCACAAAGGGAAATGGTACCTGATTTTTGTTATGAACTATGCCCTTGTGTATGACCAAACAGTTGCCTTCTCTGTTCAGGTCTCATACTAGAAAAAGTTACTTGTGAACCTTTGAAAAGAAACATTGATTTGATGCTCCCCATTTTCTACTTTGCACCTATAGCTACTACAGCTGTTTAATTTTTTGTTATGCAATTAAAAAAGAGGAAACATCATCACTTTCCTTGTCATACCTTTTTCCTTTTTTTTTGCTGCTTTGTGTAAAGCCTGCACTTGTCTGTGCACTTTCATGTTATTTCTTTAGAATCACTCCCTGTAGTGTGAATGTTATGTGTGTCAGCAGCTAATCTTACTCTAAAGTCCATATTGTTATTAATATGTTTATTCAATACTGTTTATTCAAGCCCAAACTTATGTATTTTAAAGTTCTTTATTTATGTGTACCCGGTGTCCATCTATTCTAACCCTCAGCTGGGATTAGAAGGATGAAGGATTACCCATGCAAAACATCTGTCACTGTGACTGCTGGAAGAGTTGCATGACTGAGGACGGATGGGCCAGAGCTTGGATTAGCAGCTGAACCAAAGATCAGTTCTTCTTCTCACTGTGCTTGATTACGTATCCAGGGCTGCCGTACACATTTGCACGACTTCTTTTTCATGCTGGAACATATCACAAGTGTCTGTGTTCAGCATTGCTGTAGTCAATGATAACCCTTCATACAGTGCCTCCAGTCATTGTTTAAATGGGTAAAAATGCACAAAAAGTTATATTAATCTGAGTGTAAATGATAATGGTTTAATGAAAAAGTAACTTTGAATCATTATGTTAGCTTATTTCTAATATCATCTAGGTTTAGAAAAGCATTTAATCCCCAGAGATTCTTTTGGTTCATGCCCCAGGGTGCAATTTCATAAAATTTGAATACAGCTGCAAAGAAAACAAGTGGTATTTCAAAGAGTTCAGCATTGAGTTCTGGACAGCCCAGCTTAAGCGCTGTAGATTTGGACGTAGCCACAGAGCCACTTAAAAGCCCTGCTTGCTAGCACCATTCCTGTTGTGGTGCGGCCTCATAGTTTATGGGAGGACAAATGGAAATTTTCCTTATTACAAACCTTCATTCAAACTTCAAGTTAAGAAGCCTAAAACTAAACTCTTGACATCAGTTCCACAACAGACCTCAAACTAGATGAGGTGTTTTTTTCCTGATCTTTGTCAGGCAGGTTTAAGACCTTGGAGCATCAATGATGCTCATGATGTCAAAACTGACACCGTGAGACACTTAGCAGCATTTACTCCTTCTGTGGTGGAAGGTAGTAGAAACAACTCATCTTCTAGAGATTTCTACAAATTGCCAGAAGCTTCTTTAAGAAAGCCTGTGAGAAGCAGTAGTGTTGCTTCTAAATCTTATGTATGAATCAACACAAACCTAAATTGGAATTAGACATAGAAATTTTCCTGATCATACTATTCGTATTATTTTAGAAATTTCTTCTCTTGGTTTTTGCATTGTCTAGCTGTCACTGAAGTCAAAGCAATTCACATATGTAGCATGTGTCATAATTTAGCTAGTTAAATACTACATAGCACGTGTCAGAATTTGGCTGGTTAAATATTACTTAGCTGCTTTATTTCTAAAGTCACTCACTTCTAATGCTTGAGCTCCAGGTGTCTCAAAATGGACACTTGATGTTAAAGAGTTTTTCAAAAGTCTGTTTTGAGTATCTGTTTATTTTATGAGTATCATGAAGTCTACTTGAGGCAGTAAATAATGGCATATATATCCTCTAAATAAGAATATAAATTTGACAAAAAATAGATTCTTAGATAGAACTTTTTTCCCTCAGAAGCCTTTAGTCCCTTTACTGTGCTAAGCCATCCTCATGCTTACACAGGTTCCTGTGTTACAGGGAAAAAACTTAAACAGTAATTCATAAGTTATGTTTCTGTTCTTTCACTTGCCTCCTAGTTGTCACTGGCAGAGCTGTTCTTTTAAACTTTTTGATTGGTGCATAATTAAGGAGGTATATGGCACAATAGCTTCCTATTTTAAAAAGCCATAAAGATTTAATGAGAACATGGCTTCGGGGCCTTCCTCAATGTGAAGAGAAAAAAAAAAAAAAAGAAAAAAGAGGAAGGCACACATATTCCTAATTCCTAGAGAACCCTGCTGTAGTACAATGAAATATTTCCAGACTGCTGTGGAAAAGAAATGCTAGCACCTTTTGAAGAGGCAGCTAACAACAGGAAGCGAAAAGGACTTAAACAATCAGAAAAATGAGCATGCTTCGCAAAGAAAATGATTTAGGCAAAGTAAGGCTGATGCTAGCCAAGTGCCTTTTGCTGATGGGTGAACCTTGACGTGTTAGATCTGCTGCCTTCTTTGTGTGTCACATCTGGTCGGTCTGGTTTATATCGTCACAACTTTATTGTAGAAACAGACCTTTGCTTTCTTGGTCTTTTTGTCTGCCTAATTATTTCTAATTCATCTCTTACAATGGCATTTCTCTCTTAATTTTCACTCTGGAAGTGTTTTCCTTTCTTTGCTTCTTTGTTCCATAAGCACTGTTCTCGCATCCCCCCTCTGTAGCCCTTTTAATCTGTCTGAGAGGAAAGCAAACTGATGCATCATCTAAGACTTCTCTCTGTACTACTCATCAGACTGACTATAAGATGAATTCAGAGGAATAGAGGGATGTATACCTTCCAAAGGCAAAATATAAAAACTTCATAGTGCTAAAGACAAAGTGTTCCAAGTTTGAACAATGCTGTCGTCTTCGATCCACTGGTCAGGGGAATGCAATTCTTTAGATCTATTCTTTAGCTGGCCCTTTGCAGCATAACGTGCCCTTTGTTTTACGTGATCCTGTAATGTAGAAAATTCCTTTCTCACAAAGTTCCCTGCAGGTAGTATTCATCATCATATGGAAATACTGATGTTTTGTTAGGATGATGTGGAAAGAGGAAGCGATATTTATAGAGCAGATGCTAAATTAATTGAACATAATAACATGAAAGAGAGGACATATTTCCAACAACATCATTTGCATTTGGTATATTTATTTATATTTAACCACTATAAAGTACAGCTTGAAAGGTGCTATGAATTGTCAGTCCATTGCAGTGGTTGGCTGACTTACTTTTCAAGGGAAATCAAGGCTTTTACCGCCCCTGCGTAAGTGACAGCACATAGAAAAGATATTAGGGAACTACTATGTGAATCGTGATCAGAAGGGAGCCAGAACCTCAGAATAGCTGTGGAACCTAAACAGAAACAGGTGGTGTCACCTTTTGCCCCAGGGCATACAGCATGAAAAAAATAAATACAATAGCCTTGCATCTTCCAACCAGGTTATGTACAGAAAGAGCAGAGTGGGGCTGTACATTGTGTTCTCTTTCATGCTGTTCTTCTGTGTGTTTTCACATACCTAGATGAAACTACCACCGGCCTCTAGCTGTCCAAATATAAATGTCTGAATCTAGATTCATCTCATGCAACCCATTTCTGGCCCTTTGAAAGTTCTGAATTTTTGCAAAGCTAATCCAGAGCTGCTGTAATCAGTGCAACCTTTCCATCCATTATCATTGCTGGTTATGGAACTAGGTTTTAAGATCTCCACTTTGCAGCATAGGAAAAAATTAACCTGTACTCTTTCTTCCCAGATTTATTGTAAAAACATCCTTGTCCATGTAGATGAATAGGTGGATTCATTCACATACATGCTTACATGGAAGAGACATCCCATTATTTATCCTTGGTTTTCTGCAGCAGATTCTGCACTGTAAAGTCATTGTAAAAGCTTTAGTAGTCTTGTAGTGCATGGTCTCAGCTGTAGGATCATCCTTAGCCTCTAGAAACCCAAACAGAATGAGTATTTTGACATGTCAAGCTCTAAAGCTCTCTAGGAGTCTGGAAATATTCCATGACTGAATAAAGGATCTGCAGAGGGTTGGAATATAACTTAGAATAAAGCAGAAGTGCTCCAACCTGTCTTGTAAAAAAATAACAGTTTTCTAGCAAAGGAAACTTAGTGCTGAAAGTTGAATTTGACTTTTTTTTTTTTTTTTTTTTTTTTTTTTTAAGCATGGATAGAACAGCTTGCTTGTGTGAAATGTTAATACCAGTGCTGCAGTTTGGGTACTGAGACATTACATGGGATATTACTGCTGTGGTTTGTTTTTTGACTGGGAGGAGATGGGGTGGCTGCAGTTTGCTATCAGTGTGCTCAGTAACACTAGTACTCTGGGAGTTGCTTTTCTCTCAGTTACCTTGTTAAGTTTGCAAAGAACATTTTAGTTGTCTGCCTGCAAAAATAAGAAAGGCAAAAGGACGTTCCTGGGATGCTGAGCCCTTCTAGTGCAGGCATGCAGAGCTCCTCTGCAGTAAAAGCTGTATGTTTTATAGCATGTGCAGACACTGTGTCCCCTCTCCCTCTCCTCCTCTGATCCTGCCTTTGCCTTTTGTGCTTCTCTGTTGCATTGCTCCATGTGCACAGATACTTGTATGGCAATTTCTAGTTTTCTTTGAAATATAGTAGTGTGCTCACGGGTTGTTGTAGAGTAGATCAGTATTTAATTTGTCCTAATCTATGTAGTGTTGAATCGGTGCAAAACTATAGTAGAGATTGGTTGTCTTTAAAGTGTATATATTCCTTCAGATATTGAGGTCCCTGGGTATGAAAAAGTTGCATACATGTGATTCAAGAGTTCACATTTTAGAAGTTGCCCCAATAGCACTATCTGCTGTTAAAGTGATGCTTTCCATTAATGATTGTTTTTCACTACTTAAGATTTTCCCCAAAATTTTAACTGCACAGACTGAAAGTTTCCATAATGGGTGCTAAATACTGTACTGACAGGCACAGTGGAAGGCTCAAGAATAATTGTCTGCAGAGCAAGGTTTAAACAGGGAGCAATAAATAAGATTTAGGTCATGCATTGAACAGTAATGAGAAAACAAAATATCGAATAGCTGTTCATTAAGTAAGCGCTGCCTATTGCACTGTGGCAATATGGCAGGGGTCTTGCAGGGAAAATATTGTGAAATCACGTAACTGTAAATTATATCTTTATGTGTTATGTGTATGTATAGACACAATGGACAGGTATTCAAGTTACATGCTAATCTTAATGGCATTTCTTAACTTTTAAGCATTTGGTGTTGCAACCTTAGTAGTGAGCTCTCTGTGTATGTTACATTTATTCTGCGTGTTATTTCATTCTCTGATCAATTGTAATGAAATTAACTGTGTCATCAGGTCCTGAAATACGTTTCAGTTAATACCAGTATTTCTGAATACCTTTGGAATTAGAGAGAAATAGCCAACTTGCTGGGTTTCCAATGTAAGCCTTTTATGTGACAGTTCTAACAAGAAATGTATGCAAAGCCATTAGGATGAATAGCATGATTGCAAACTGATTATTGCATGAGAGAGGACAGAATTGGTATTTAGCATAATATTCCTTTCCTTTATGCTTTGAAAACCGTAGTTCTAGGGAATACAGTAGAACTTCAATTTAAGCCTAATTGTTGGAATTTAGTGTTGTGCTGAAATGTCAATTTTCATTTCATAGCAAAACTGAAACTTTACAAACACTGTGGGATTCCTTGCCAAGTTCAGTGGAGAAACTGCTGAAACCTGCACAAACTTGCTAAAATGTGAAAACCTCTATTTAGCTTACCATACAGATCATGCTCAGAGGCAAAGCACGTGTTATTGCTCAGACTGATCCAGTGCAGCAAGAAAGATCAGTGTTTGGGATGTCTGTTGGTAAAACAGTTAAGGCCAGATGCTTCACTGAGAGGCAACTGAAATAACTCAAGCTTCCCTGAAGTAATCATTCTTCAAATGGATCTGGGAAGCAGAGGACATTCAGGGCAAGCTACAGTATTTTCAGATATGTTGAAAATTATTGTGATCACTGTTGTCGAGGGCTGCTGCATCAACCATCAAAAAATAATATGTAGCTAACAAAACAGTTCCATAGGAAGAACTGGGTTCATGTCAAGAACTTGTACTGCCAGTCAGTTATATCACTTCTGTGTCATAAAACTGGTGTTTAATACAGTTAACAAAAGTGGCCTTTAAATCCAAAGGAAACTACTTCGTGGCAGTTGTAACAAAGAAAGCATGGTGACAAATTCCGAGAGCAGTTCTCTGCATTGCCACTGAAGTACTGTCAACATATGGTACTGGCCTACAGCCAGCTCTCATGATTTTGTTATTCTCTTAGGTGACTTTTATTGCTTGCAAGGTAAGGTGTGTTCTTTAAAACCCCACGTCCTGGAGATGATGTTTGAACATAAAAGCCTGTGCCTTAGCGGTACAGATACAGAGCAAAGTGTAAAGAACACATGTACACTAAAAGCTGAAACCTCCAAGACCATGTAACAGAATTGTGAATACAGTCCATGGCAAAAGCAAGGGATGAGGCTTTTCTTCTCCCCAAATGCTTCCTGTGTCTATGGCACAAGTCCAACCCTCCATTAACTCTCCTCAGCACCTACAGCAGCTCATTTTGTGCTATTCTGCCTTCTTGCTGCCCTTTGGCTTCAGGGGCTGAGCCAGCCAAATGTTCTCTGTTTCTTCCTCCAGTATAGTACTGGGCTCTTCCTTTGGCAACCACCTATATGACCTTCGGGTAGCAGGAGCTTGCATTCATGCCTCTTTGTGTCTGCTTTTTTGTACATCTTTTCTTCTTTCCTATTTTAACTTCTGCATCTCCAGGTCCTGCTTCCTGAGTGTGCAGCATCCTCTGCTTAATAAAACTTTCCATCTCAGAACTGCACAGTTGGCACAGGCAGACTTTCATCACTGCATGTGCAGTCCAGTCCTCATTTCTGCCTCTGTCCTGATTCATGGTTTGGAAGTGAAAAAGTAGCACCCTTGGCTAGAATGGGTCCTGCAATTCATAGCAGCACAAGAGCTGTGGATTAGGACTGTTCCTTTCTCTTCCATGCTCCACCTGTGCCATTTCATATGAGGACTGACTCTGATATTAGAGAGATGCAAAAGCTAGGGAAAAAGATGGTTAAAATGTGATTGAAGAGCTGTGTGAAATGTGGAAGAGGCAGAAGGGCAGAATGGCATTGTGGAAGGCAGAGGAACTCCTGTGGTCAGGAGGAGTGGGGCTGTGAAATATCTGTGTGTGCATGAGGTGGCATGAATGGAGAGAATCTTTGTCATTCAAAAAACTAACCAAACCAACCAAAAAAACCAGAGTTTTTGGCAGAAAAATGAACTGTATGTAGCCTGTTGATCAGAAGGGAGTATGACAATAATACTTTTTGGCAGGCAGGAGAAAAGAGATTAAGATTCGAAGGTGGGAGTGAAAATGGCAAAAAATTATGGGGAGGCAGGATAGTATGCATCTATTGTTGGAGAAAACAGGGCTAAAGAGACATAGAGAGAAAGTAGGAAACAGTCCAAAAGTTCATAGCTGACCACCAAATTTTTTCAATATATAATTGAAAGCTTTTTCAGAAGGATGGGAGAGAAATAGAATGAGAAAATGCTGAGGATCATCCCACCTCTTATTCTGATTTCAATTATCCAATAGAGGAGCAAGTCATCTCTGCACAGTTGGGCCTCTTTCCTCACTCCATAAAGTGGCTTAGCCCTAGCCTATCTGATGTGCTTGGTAATTATAATCTTTACAGGTTGAAATGTGCTGGAAATTATCAGCACATTTAGATGCAGAAGGATGTAGATATTTTAAGAAGCCAATTTTCTTATTCCATTGTCTTTGTTCTGAGCCTGAAGAGTCCATGTGGCTTAGAGTGGGAATGAAAATCATGGTTAAGGTTTTGCTGAAGCTCTGTAGATCAGTATTAAAATGAGGCCATCCTCTTCTGGATTGCAACAAGTGGGAATCAACCTTATAATAAGTCTATTCTGTCTTTCATTTACGGAAACATTTGTTAAAAATGCAGCTGGGCATAAGGCAAAAAAATAAAACTAACAAGAGTGTTATAATGAACACAGTGATTTAAAAAATATAGAAGACTTCAAAAATGTGCTGTTCAAGTGTCCTTCCTTCATAAAGAAAAACTTCTCCTGACCCTGCAGGATTTCAGCAATGTTCAAAGATTAGGCTTATTTACTGAAATATTGATTGGATTATAATATTATGATGTTAGAATGAATATCACGCACTTGAGTGTCTGTGTTCTCTTTGGAAAGATATTTGATTCTGCAATAAGGAATGAATGTGCCAAGGGAGTTAACATGCTGATGTTCAGCTAACTACTCATAGATGCACAATACTGAATTTGAAGGCCTGTTATTTTAGTCATGATGAAAATTCTTTTTTCCAGTGCTCTTAAGGTTTTGTTTTTAAAGAATTATACCGTCTGCTCCTCTGAGTGTTTCTATATGAATGTCTCCCATAACAGTTGCTTTTAGCTTGATTTCAGATGAACAAAGCAGCCAGCTCTCACTAATTCTAAACACAAGAGACATTGTACATTTCTTAATTACATAGGTTATTAAATAGGGGGCAGAAATGCAACAAATTGTATGAAAGGGCTACACACAATGAAATGAAAATCCTGCTAAAGACTGACCCATATCCACATCATATACCCAGGCTTCTGAATGTAAGAAGGAACAAACATAGACTACTGAAGGGCTTGGTACCTACTTATTAAAATCACTGTCAGATTTCTTAGCAGACTCCCTGCTATAGGAATTACAAGACAGCTATAAGCCTAGAGACTTCAGACTTGATATATTGAGACTTGTAGTTCACACATGGTATACAGATCCTGAAAAAAATGTCCCTAACATCTACATATACAACCCCCCCTCCTTTCTCCCCAAAGCACAATCCTGCCCCTTACTTTGTATTTCAAAAATCACCTTCCTATTTTATCAGCACAGGAAAAAATCCAGAAAAAGGAATAACCAGTACCTCTATTTATATATTCCCTTTTAATGTTTGGTTAAGTTTTTTCTGTTAGGTTTTATTCTTAGTGTTTTGGGAGGTCTGGGAATTGATGAGCACTTAGTCTGTTCTGTTGTGGAATTTCCTGCCATCTCCCCACGCTTGCAAAAGTACAAAATTCAATAGCAACATAGTTTTTGCTGAAACAGGTTTCTTTCTGCCTGTCCCCAAACACATGTTCTCTCAGCACATGAGCAGGTGGCATCGGTATTGTTGCACAGTATCTCCTTCTGGATTGTGCAGTGGATATTCACAGCCTTCATGTTTATTAAAGGTGCTTGCAGTGAGGAACGGAGGAAGCTGTTCTGTCCTTGATTGGGAAAAGAAGCAACAGACCTTTATGAATTGCAGCATGGAAGAACTAGATTAGATGTTAGGAAAGACACCCAAATGGCAAAGAGGGTGAAGTACGGGAATAGATTGCCTTGGGGAACCTCCATCACTAATGGTTTTCAGAGAGAATTAGGTAAATATCTACCAGGAATTACATAGGTAATGTTGATCCTGCCTTGGGGAGGAGGATGGACTAGCTGACCTATTGAGTTCCCTTCAAGCCCTATTTGTTATGATTTTATGCAGCAAAGAAGCTGTGCTCAGAGTTTCAGAGAGTATGGGATCTCTGCCATTTGGGCTTGCAGGACTGAAAGAACAGCGAAGCTTTAGTCTTAAAGGTTCTCATGAGAGTAATCAGGAAATTTCTGTTCCACAGAGTTTTGTTTCTTCGTTTTATTAGCATGTGTTGTTTTAAATGTGTGTGTAAATCTATTATGGGTTAGCAAGTAAGGCTATAAGACAAAATTATCCAATAGGCCTGTTGTTTAGCTGCTGTGTTTGAATCAAAATGAATGCCTTATTCATAACTCTAGTACTTGCTTCTTGACTTGATCACTGATTCTCTCTGCTCTTTCCCCAACCCCATGAAATGAATGACTCTATCTTACAGGACTCTATTCAGCAAGCAGCTCACAGTATCTAAACTGTTGTTTCCCTGTACTCCTTTCCCTGTAACTTTTTGACTCTCCTGACTCTGTGGTTTTTATGTCACTCAAGAGGTCATATGCAGCCCCTGTAAGGTCAGCTCAGTGTTTTTCTTGCCTGCAGTTCTGTGTTGCATAGTTTAATAGATGTGATAACAATCTGCAAAAATCTTAAGACTGTAAACACTGAAGAGAAGCAGGAATGGGTCCAAGGATGTGTGGGAAGAAGTTGACCAAAGAACCATGTATATTGAATATTATGACAAGTATCTACACAGCTGGATCTATGAGAATGGAATATGCTTTCAAAAGATTTTCAGACCAGTTTAAATAAATGATGAAAACTGTTCTGCAGTGTCAGCTGTTGATGGTGCTGAGGCTCTCTTACCACACTATCAGAGCACATATGCTCATTCTTTCCTCCAGAAAACTAGTTAAAGGGCATGCAAAACTCCTACTGCAGCTGCTACATATCATAAGAAAAAAATTCCTTGTAGTTTTGTTGGTGGTTGGAAAATTCAAAGGCTGCTTGTGATCTTCAACATAGCTGAGTGTCTCTGTGAAAAATTCAGCCCTCCTGCTCCCCATTTGTGGGCATCAGGTAGCAAATTTTTCTCCCTTCCTTGCGGGATCTATTATTATTTCCACTTCCCAGTATTCCAAACCCAGAAGGTTTTAATGAATTCCATGTACTTTTCTGCTCCTTGCAAGCACTGTTTGCTAATGCAATGTGAAAATGCTAATGGCAGTAATAAATTTGGTACATTTACTATCTTCTGAAACAAGACCTCACTGGGCTAGGTGATAAGAATGTAACTATGCATCTTTATAGGCTTGTCTTGCCTTCTTGAGCTCTGAGAAGCTGGGCAGATATGGAGCACGACGAGGCATGCAAGGGACAGCCTCCGCCATAATTATAGGACTGAAGTCTTTGAGGCCACACAGATCTGTGATTCGGTGAAAGATCTCTTTGCCCTGCCTTCCTTCCAGGTGAAACTTCCACAGACACACCTCTCGAGATAGGCTCCCTTCTGCTGCTTTCAGGTTTGGTCTTGAGCAGAGCAGTGGTCACCCCTCTGTATTATTTCCTATGAGATGATGAGCAGAAAAACTAGTCTTCATTGTAGGTGATGCTGTGGACAGTGTTTGTCCTCCTACCCTTCTGCATGTACCTACTGTAGATGGAGCCCATGGGAAACGGTGTTTGCTTTGTATGCATTGACTTTTCTACCAGATCCTCTGCTCCTATCCAGAATCTGGGGCAAATATATCACTAATGTTACAGCAGAGAATCAGATAAGACTTTCAGTTTTTCCCACCTCACTTTAAAACACCACTATTGGTTTTCTGTCACTTGACTTCAGGCCTGATTAATACGATGTAAAACTGAAGACTTCACAGCTATTCTTCAAAAGGATTTAAAGTCCGCTGATTTCCCATAGTGAAGTAAGCAATTGCATTATTTCAATGTGAAGGAGAGAAAATTGAGATCAATATCCCATCGTAAATACAATGCTGCAATTCCTAATAACAACGGTGATTTAATTTTTTTGAAAGCCAGGGGACCAAATATGTGACAGTTACTGTATTCTTTCATAGCCACATATTTATGTGCTAAACTGCTCCAGTTAGTTAACCTGATGTCACAGGGCTCAAGGAATATGTCTTCTGGATCTGTTCTGAAGAAAAAGTCAAGTAACTTTCTTTTACAAAATTTGGGGAAAACATTGTCTGTCCCAAGCACTTTTGCCTTTTCCAGACTCTGTGGTGATTAAGGCTTCAATTTTCCCCCAGGCTACAAAGAGTGAAAGGGATTATACACTCAGTCAGGCTGGAAATCATTCATCTGAGGCCTGATTAGCCTATAGGTGAAGATTTAAATGGTTGCCACCAGATTCAGAAAAGGTAAAGGTGAATGATGAGTGGTTTGACAGACAAAGTTTTCTTGCAGAGAACTGGGAGGTTTCAGATGAGAAGATGTTCTGCCATGCTTCACCTCAGAGGCAGCAGCAGCCTGCAGGTAGCAGGACAGAAAAAGTGGCAATTGGTTATTCTTTTAGAAGTGGTAAAGTTAGGGTGCTTTTGATTAAATCACATGAGAAGAACTGAAACACAGTAGACATGCTCATGCAGCTGAAGAACCAGGCTTTTACGTGTGAAGATGTTACTCCAAAGACAGAATCTTAAAGTCTGAAAGCTAAATCCTAGGAGGTAGGGACAACTATTAATATTAATGTGAAGCAGCAAACTCTCCTAGGGACTTGTGGAAAGTGCGAGATACAGAGTAACTGTGCATTCAAAGTAAGAATAGCAATAGAATAGAGTACGTTAATTGTCTTGTCAAATTAAATATATAGATTACCATGTTTTAATACGTGGTAACTATTTGTTTTGCTGTTATTCCTATTGACCTCAGTAGGGATTATGTAAACACACAGATGCAGGTTCTGTGCAGCTAGGCAGTGTAGATGCAGGTCTCTCTCTGGGTAACAAATTCATATTCCTGTCATCCACATCGAGAAGAACTTTGGTTTCCAGGGTTCCTTATGATGCTGAGAAATCGCTGAAAACTTTTTTCGGAGATGAATCAGTTCGTTTTCTGTTTCCAGAGCCAGATGGGGAAGGTAATAAACTCTTTTGGGGACGGAGGGATTGAGCTGGTGAAGTGTTGGGTAGGAGTTGGAATTAATTTCAGATCCAGAGATGTTTGCATGTTATAGTGTGTGATAACTCTAAAAGTCTGACTGTTGGACTAGATTTACTTGAAGAGAATCTATGCTAAGGGAGTGAAAAAAAGGTTAGATGCCTCTCACAGAGAGAGACTAGGGAATGGCAGAATTTATGGATCCGCCCTGTGGCTGAGATTAGATAGCCAGCAACAGTAGCCTGGGGGGAAATGTACTATAATTTGCATGCAGCTAGGTAATTACAAGTTCCTCCATTAAATCTTTGCCTCTGCATATGGATCTATGGTTTAGCTGGGACAAGTCCAATTACCTTCCTGCACTCTACATGGAAATCTACTTGAAGTTCACTTGATGCAAAATAAGGCTGCCAATATGTTTGGTAGTATTAGTTTGATGTGAATATACTATACCAGCTGGAGAACTGTGATGTGTTTCCATTTGCTTCCATGTATAATTCAGGATGTTCATAAAGAGCATGAACATCCTGGATATCTGAAGGATACTTTGTGGCCATCATGGGAGTTCAATTGATTAGTTATCAGGGGAACAGTTGCAGAAAGTTTCACTCTAGCTAGTGAAATAATTTCACGCTTCCAGTTAGTATAACATTCAATCTGTTTCTATAGCAGAGCGGGAGGAATAGATGCAGGTAATGGGACCCTGGATTTTTTTATTGGAATCTTAGTCCTTTAATACAGCTTTGAATACTAATAGGAAGGTGTCAGCAGTTCTGTATGTGGGTTGTACTCTTCCTCTAGCAAGTATGCTTGAAAGTTTTGCTTCTTCCTGTCTGCTGCTTCCTGTCTGACCTGCTTATCCTTCCAGTCAAGGAAGCTTTTAAATTAAACCGTTTCTGCTTATTCTTTCACAAGATCTTTGTTAAGACAAGGTAAAAACAAGATTAATTTTCTGTCTAACAAGTCTTTTAAAGTTCAGTTTTGTTGATACAGTTTTTCCAGTGGGTCTGGGCTGTGTCCTTGTAACCCATGCTCCACTGAGAAGGGACTAATTCATTTTCCATGTTCCTCCAGTTAAGTGATCCTTGGAGGGAAAAAGCAGTCTGATGTCACACTGCTGCCCAGCGAGAGCTGTAATGAAATGACTGACCACATTTCAGTCACTCATTTCAGCTTATTTTCGACTCTGATATCTGAAGGATTAAGACTGCATTAAACGGCAAGATCTTGCTTTCTTTCCATCTCTTCCTCAGTCTCTCCTTGCTGATAAATAATAGATACAGAAGAATGAATAAAGCACTAAACTTGTGCCCCTGGGACTGGAGTTTCCATCTAATCAGTGGTCCAGTCCAGTGTGAAATCTATTTGGTGGTTTAGGCTTGGTCCTTCTGGAACAGTATTCTTCCTGTGAAGATATTAAATGTAAAAAAATGCAGCACAGTGAAGCAATCACAGTGTCTGTTTGAGAAAGGCCAAAGATTAGGCTAACATAGAAGCAGATTTACCTCCCACTCATACAGAAGAGTGTCTACAGGTCAGCCTTTACTGGAAGGTTACAAGGGAGTCTGTGTTGTGCCTACTCACACTCTCTGTCTAGCTTCTGTTCAATAGAGAACTTCTCTTTTTCAGTGCTTGGGCTTTCAAATGAAATTATTTATATATATTGCATCTATTTTATGTATATATTCATAAGTATAATTATATGTGCATGTATATATATATGCATATATATGTGTGTGAGTGTATACATATATATAAAAAAATTTAAAAAATACTCCCCCCACTATTGCCTCACATAGGGGAAAACACCACCTGGCTATGACTGGGAAAGTAAATGTCTAATGTCACTCTAACATCACTGTAAGAACTTTCTTTTAATAAAAAAAGAAATCTATAGCTGATACCAATGTGCTGTTTGCAAATCTTCATAATTCCAGTGCATAAAATACACTGGTTTTGATTTTTTAGCTTAATATATCCTTTGTATTTTGAAAATAGAATAGAATTAGACATAAGTAACTCAGAGTTGGACATTTCAGCTCATATTTTTTGCCTTTTGGATTTCTATGAAAAGCACAGTTCTGTACAATCATTTGTCTTCCTTCAAATGAGTAATGATAATTTTATGTGAATTATCTTCGCATGCCAGAATGACCTCAGAGTCTTAGCTAAGGTTTGTTGGAAGAAAAATGCTGAAAGAGAACATTTAAGCACCTGTATATGAATGCAGAGACAATTCAGTGGTTTCTAATGTATTCAAAAGTGACAGCGCCAGAACTTTCTGAGTGAAGTAATTGGTGCTGTGGTCTGAAATCACATGTGTATTTTGTAGTTTGGGCTTGGTCAATGGGGTAGTAACTACCAACATGTTCATGGCAGAGCTGGTCCCTAAAAGTATCCCCTTGTGTTTAAAACTTCTTTTAGTTTTGCTTCTCATCACTATAATCCTAAGAATGGTTGGTGGTACATGGCAGTAAGAAAATTGTTTTTGCAGTGGGAGTATTAGGAATGTTATGAGTAGACTACTCCCTTCCCGTAGACTTCCACTGTCCACGGGTTGGGGTAGGCACTGTAATTCCTGAGATTCACCCAGTCTGCATAACATTTGTTCAGACACCTAAAGGTGTTTGCATGAAGCCAATTAAAGTTAGTGGTGGGTGAGATACAAAGTTTTGCAATCATGCTTTTATTTGTAGATAACAGACTGTGTAAGAGATTACAAGATATGCCAGGCTTATGAATTACTGGCAACACCTCAGTCTTTTCTGTGAAAAAAAAAAAAACTTTGTTACGTTGCAGAATAAAAAAATCAAAGTTTGCTGAGGTCAGCGGGAACTTTTTGTTGGCTTCAGTGAATATTGAAGCAGCTGCTAGATGAAATCTCACTGTGAACCCACAATGTTTACACTTTCTTCTTGTAGGGAGAAGGCAGTAGATGGAAAAGGCAAGATACATACAAAAGCTATGCATTGTTCACTGTGAAGTAAAGCCTAGTGAAGAGCTTTTAGAAGAAAGAAAACAGCAATAGTGTCTTACGGAAGAACTTCAAAACAAGCGATAGCAACAGTGAGGGTTTCCATCTTCCAGTAATATCGGTATGTCTCTCTCAACAGAAAAGTCTTGCAACAGGCAGTGGTGGCAGATAGTGAGAGGTCCATATCTCTACTGCAGAGTCTGATGAAGCAGGGGATGTCAAACCAGTGGCTCTGCCTAAGCAGCCCTTCTGAGGGGTTTCAAAGGCAATCTGCTTAAAAAGCAGGTGGTATGATTTAGAAACCCTGTTTATCTTCATCCTTGAGAAATTCCTTCGATAACAAATGGCAATATTAACTAATAGCAACTAAAATTTCTGACCAAAATATTGAATGTGCTAAATAAAAAGCTGTCTTATTGGATAGCTTGTGTGATATGTTCAGGACACAAATTTCAGCAAGTCCTGCTCATCACCATCTCCTCTCCTGAAAGAAATAAATAATACTGACCTTTGGAAATATGTGGCTCAGTAGTTTATCTTGGCTTTAGATCTTGCCAAACCTCATGACTATGTCTGAAGGGATTGTTTCAGATATATCCATGTCAATAAGATCTTATGTGAGCTAAAACAACCAATTTAAGAGTGCAGGACTCGGTCATCTTGTTGACAAGCTGCCTTCACGCTAGATATATTTTCTATTATTGATGGCATTTTCAGCAGATCCCAGAACAATGCTAGGTGAGTTCTAAAATTAATATCCTTTTTCATGGTTCATTAGTTTGACTAGGTCTGGATAATAAATGGAGTTACAAAAAACAAACAAGCAAAGAAAACCTCGCATTTCATCTCGGATCCAATTCCAAAATTGAAGGTGGGGGTTTTTTTAGAAAGTTTGATTGAGGAATCTTTATGGAAATTCTAAAAACGGCACGCTCATTTTTCTTTTTGCTTTCATATGCCTACCGAGTCCCAATCAGAGTGATAATTAAAATGCTAAAATGCAATGAAATAATCTGTCTGTGAAGTGTTTCTAACCAGAAACTGAGATCTCTTGCAAGATTTACAACTCAGTTTTGCAGACCCAGAGGATCTAGCTATTTCCAGTAAGCCCAGATAAGCCCCTGGACTTCTGAATGCTTATCAGACCTGAACTCAAACTCTGAGCTTGGTGAAGTTCACTTGTCTCTAGCTTTAATATTGTTTTATCAGCTGTCATTGTATAACTTTCCTTCCTCCTGTCCCCTTCAAACCCCCTCAAAATCCTACCTGGCATTTTAAACCCAAATCCCACTTAAATATTACTGACTTCAATACAATAGTTATTAGATCAATATTTTTATAATTGCAATCTACAGACCCTGGTAGAGATTGACAACTGTATTAAGCAGCAAGGGTGTTTAAAAACCTCACAGATTTAAAAATCTTTAGAATTTTGGCCCACGTAACTTCAATGCATAAATATTTAGTTGCTAAATAAGTAGTTCAATGGGAATTAATGTAGGTTTACACATATACTTGCCTTCTTATAAACACTAAATTCTATTACCGTGTTAAACACAATCCTATGTTCTTTTAGTTTCCCCAAGACCTCAAAATATTAGGAACATTATCGAGTATTTTATAACCTCAATTTCATAGCAAGGTAAACCTGCCTGAATAGTTCTAATTATTTCCCAAACATAATGTCTATAATGTTCTTATTGTAATTAGGGACAATTCATTATAATGGTAGAATTATTTTTTTTTTAAGAGAGTAACTTATGTTTGCTAGTCTATATTCAACAATGCTCGTCACTTTAAATTTAGAAATGTTTAAAGGTAATTATAGATATCTTCAGCTGTAGTGAAAAAACATACAATTACAAGTTTGCTTAAGGGCTGTACAATGTTTGTGTTTTCTTTTTCAACTCTTCATGCTTCAAGATTTATAATTGTCCAGGACACTCACATGATTTGCCTAACTGACTTTGCTACCAGAGTGATACCTTGTGGATACATAAGCATAGCTCAGAAAAACACATTCAGAGGTCTGTAACTGGAGCCTAATCCGGACTCCTGGAGTTCAAGGGAGTGCCCCTTATGTTAGTGATTTTTAGAATATCTGATTCCATACTAGAATTGGCATTTCATTATTAATATTTGATTCCATAATTACTTGATATTTAACCTTCTTATCCCACTTGAGGAGAGGTTGAAAGATGATAATTTTCTATGGGGCAAAACTTCCAAATTCCAATCTGTTTGATGTTAAGTTGCTGCATTTTCAGATATGGAATGATTTGGTTTAGTTGTTCTGTCATTTAAAGTGCCCTTTCACTTCAGTCCAATGTAATTTACATTCCCTATTGAATTCCTGGGTAGTTTTAATGTTCTGTTCAACACTGGGAAGGAAACTCATATCAGGAAATGAGAACCTACATATTTCTAACCAGCAAGGTGCATGGTGCATTTTGCATTCTTAATTCCACTTAAATAGAACATGAAGTTTATGTAAGTAAACATAAAAAGCTGGCCTTTTGAGATGTGACATCAGATGCTGAAGAAAATATAAAAGGAATGGGGTTATATAACATTGCAAATTCAAGATTTAGTGTGAAGAAATGTGCCTTGTCTAACCAGTATTAGCAGGATAAGGGCATGCCTACTGCCAAGTGCTTCTGTGCCCTACAATGGTGACAGTAATGTAGCGCAGTTATATGTCCGTGATATTTTATCTCTCTAAGAGAATATAAGTTAGTAACTGTGTTCTTTTGTTTGTGGAGAAATTTTACAGAAATTGATAACTAAGGGAAGTTCTGATAAATAGTGTAAGACAAAGATTTATGCTCTGAGAAGTGGCAAAGGGAAATTTCTGGTCTGATTTTCATCTTTTGTTTGAAAGTAGAGGTGAATCTACTACGTACACAAAAGGCTTTGAGAGCTCTATCTTTCCCCCTCAAGCTGTGCATTTAAAGGTCCTTAGGAGATTATACAAAAGATGTTGACAGTTTGTGAAACACAGGAATACTGCAGATTCATCTGCCATGTAGATGAATCTTGATTTCTAACAATTCTAAAGTAATTATAGTCAGGCAAGCTTAAAAAGCTGTGGAGTTCTCACTTATTGTGCCTGTTCAGCTGAAATTCTTAATTGAAAACTTAAGTTTCTAGAACTCCCATCTCAGAAGACTTGAAGCAGCCGTTCAGACTCCTTGGTGAATGGTGTTGTTTTAAATACAGAATGAAAATATGTTATAACTATAAGGTTATTGATTCTTTATTGCAGATATTAATCTTTTTTAGCAGTAAATAACAAACATAGAGGCAGGGGGAATAGGATGTGTTTCCCAATGGAATATTAGGTAATTAAAATTTGAACTGTAACTGCTGGATGCGGTTATTTTATATGACGACCCTGCTTTTAGCACAACTTTTTCTGCAAAACTGTATCTGCATTTTAGGTAGGAAAGGGTGAACTCTATTTGTGTAGTTTTTACTCAACTTCATGGCTTTGGGAGGCTGACTCATATTCATATTCGTTTTCCACTATGAAGAGAATTGGCAAAGAGCAGGATGGAGACCAGGAAGAGAAGATGCTTTTTGCAGTGTATGGGGTGAAAAGAAAAGAGACATAAAAAAACAAATATAGGGCAGTAGGATTTTTGAAGAATTGCAGCCTTGGATTAGATTCTTATTCATATTTAGGCTGAAAAAAATGTTTGTCCTCATTTTCAAAATTGTTCAGCACTGTCTAAATTCACTATAAGTGATATGAGCTCTGCACTTCTTAAAACCTAGGCACTTATTTTACCTTAAATATGGACAAGAGACTAATTATAGCCCTTTTATTTTAAGCTGGGCCTAAGTGTACTATATACCATCATAGCATATTCAGTGAATGTCTAGCTCATGGAAGATATTTTCCTATCCCTTAAGACATTTATAAAACCAATATAAAAACCTCAGCCTGGTAAAATGGTTTGAATTACCCAGAGGCAGAGCTTGCTAAGGCAGTTGAGTTTTGTGAGCCTAAAATAGCCTTTGAAAGGTATGCACATTATCCGGCTGCATGTTGCTTAGCTGGTCCTCAGGTAAGCAGCCATTTGGATGACAAAAGGCCTGCTTAGGCAAGGTGTTGAGCATTTTGGACTCTTGAATTTTTAGTGGGATTGAGGATGTCTGTCATTTTCTGGACTGCAAAGGCCTGCTGTAATTGAGAACAGGACTCTACTTTTAATAGAGTCTGTGTGTTCTGTAGATATCTAATGTTAGGTGTAAGACAGAGACTGGCAAGTTTTTAAGAACCGCAGCTGGAGACATATTCTTTATTATAATTGACAGATTAAGGATGTCTTTACCTTTTTGATAGTGCTGTAACTAACACTTTCAGTTGGTGACATGATCACTGATAGTAATGGCAGACAATTGGATCTGTCTGCCCATTTTAACGAGGTCTCATTGCAAAGGCCTTCTCCAAAGCAACCATTGTGCCACTAATCCTCCCAGTGCCTGTGAAATCAATGCAGGGTCTTTCTGGAAATGATCAAATTATTTCTTTTTTCATTTTATTCTGTTTTCTAGTCAGAAAATTGGGTTTTCAGGATTGATTTCTACTGAAAACTTGGATTTGGATCTTCTGGAGCCAGTTTTAGTTTATGTTCCACGCTGTCTCATTTCCATGGCCTGAGATATTCCTCTCTAGCAGCTGAGCAAGATGGAAGCCTATGACACATCTGGCTAAAGAAATCTGAAATTGTTGATCAATTGAAGACAACAAACAATTAGGTATATTAATAAGCTCACAGTAGCTACTCTAGAAGTATTCTGGAATCAAATTTTTTCTTCATCGTCCTATCTCCCAAGAAATCTGCATCTTCCAGTGTTAAAAATAGCGGTCTTCAACTGGTTGTATTTAATATAGCATGAATAATTGTATTTATCTGATGAATAGAGTATGACATGGAAGTTTACTTCTGATAAATTTATTCTAAGAACAGAATAGACATGTGAGAGAGAAAGGGATGCAATCTGCAAATCTTCTGTTTAATGATTAAGACAAAACCCAGGTTACTCAGAGGATGGCTATAGGGAAAGTAAAATTGTGGCTTTATGACAAAGCCCTGAACAATACCAACACAACAGTCATCTGCATCTTCAAAACCCTACTTTCATGAAGTTTGGTCAATTTATGCTTTTAGAAACACACCAACATTTTACACCAATTTCTGTTGATTCTTCTCTGAAGGAAACAAAGGCATGTTAATTTGTTTAGAAAAACAGAATGCTTTGCAGAAGAAATTTCCACATTCCTGTCCAGCTGACTTTTAATCCCTAAGTCAAGAACTGCTTAACACAATGCCATGTCTGCATGCAATACGATTTAGGGAAGACTGTGTTTTAAGCTTTTTGTACAGACAAAGCATAATAACACTGACTGCAGTAGTAGAACACATCATTTATTTTGCGTGTTACACAGCATGTTAATGTTCACTGTAGCTGGTATTGACTAATGCAGTTTGAGTAAATGTACAATTTTCTGGATCAGATTCAGCGATTGTGCAACCCATACCCTAGAGAAAGAGTTCATACTAATTGTGCTGGTAAAATACAAGGGGTCCTCATGGACTGTGTTTTCTTTTTGCCCCACCCCTGCCCCAAACACAATGCCATGAATGATGATTTCTGGATCCCATGTGATATTTTCAATAATCACGTATGTTTGCAGGCAGTATTTTGAAGCTTGGCATACAGTAATGTACAGTACTGGTTAAATTAGCAACAGAAACTTTGCTGATTTATATATTGGTTTTATTCTACAGGGTTTTTTTCCTCTCCATGCTTTCCCTTTTTCGGTTGAAATTCTGTAACATGCATCACTATGTAGGAGTTCCTCTAAAAAACTCCTCTTCATGTAAGGCTTGATTATTAATGCGGAGATTGGGAGCTAAATGCAGGTAACTTGTGCCAAGAATGAGGGGAGAATATGACTATACCGCACTGCAGCCATTCAATATGGCAATTCACACCTGGTTTTTCATTCCATGTCAGGTAAATGTTCTCAAATCTGACTTGACATGTGATGAATGGGCAGAATGGGGATTCAACCCTTAGCCGTACCAGCCTGTAGATTTAACTGTAAGTCTGAAAAAGGCCCAAGATTTTTAGATTTACTATACTGTTTCCAAAATATCTTTTGATTGTGAAGCAATATGTAGAAGTAGTGAATGGCTTTCATAGTTACTCAAGGTACATATAAGATATTTTAAAAATGTATTAGCCATAGGTGAAACTAGCTAATACCTACATCAGTGTATTTTATCATTTAGGCAAATGGACTTGAAGTCAAATTAGTCACTTTTTTTTGCTGCCATCTCTGCTCATTAGTGGAAAAAAAATAGATAAACAAAATTGTTCTGAAAATTCATATTTATTTAAGTAAATGTGTGCTAGTGTATACTTAAGGCTATGCGAATAAGAGCTTTGCTGTGTTTGTGCAGAAACATAATTAAAATATTTCCTTCAAATTAATTTATCTTCCTTTAACAGAATATAATGCATGAGGTATTAGGGGCCTCACGTTTGCTCCTTCTGGTAGCACTAGATCTTGTTTATCTCTTGCGGCTTTTCATGGGTTTGGTTGACCTGAATGTTTTTCAACCCTTTTAGGAAACACTGGGTTCTTATTTTCCTGACATGGGATGAATGTAGTGTAATTGTGCTAAACTTTATCCTCAATTTCAAAATGACTTGTTGTTGTGGTGGTGTAGAAAAAAAGGAGTAGGAACAGGAAATTGCTCTGTTTTTAAAACCAGGCTTTTTTACGAGTGCCTTCCAGGAGTGCATTAAGCAATGTGGCTTACATCTGTCTCATGTGTTTTGTTTTCTGATTCTCTCCCTAAGGGAAAATGGTGTGTGCAGTGGACCATTTTGTTTTGGTAGGGTTTGTTATTTGATTTGGTTTATATACAAACTGTCTCTGTTTATGTTGGACAGGAGTGTGCCTTGCATTTGGAGCACAGGTAGTGAAATTTGTCATGCCTCTTCAGGCCTGTAGGACTCATTGAAGGAAACACCACAATGCCGACCCAGTGACATCACTTTAAAGAGTGTCTTAACAAGGCAATTCTTGTTAAACCTTTTGAAAACTCATTTATTCAAAGCATTTTGTGGGGACTTCTCCTCGGTTTGATTTGGGGATTTGTTTTTTCTTAGTTGCATTAGCAATTCCTACATATAAGTGTAAAACCTCTGTTTCCAAAGGGGACACTGAGTTGTATCATCATCACAAAATGAAGGAATTTCAATTTAGGAAATGTCAACCAGAGCTCCCCTCCTAAAGACTTGCAGTACAAACCAAACTTTTAATTTGCTAACAAAAATATTTTTTGAGTTCTCGGTGAAGGGCACAAGAAATAAATAATAGGAATAAAAGCTGATGGAAACAAGTATAGTTTGCTATTATTATTGTACTTCTTTGGTTTTAGGTAGTGTCCAAAAAGACCAATTAGAATTAGACTCCTCTTGTGTTAGACCCTATATGAACCAGACTAAATTTTACAGCTTTTTCGCAGCAGTATATCCTTTATAAGTACATTGCATGGTGTAGGCAGACAGGCTGGATACCAAACAACACAGACGATGCAGGAAAATGTGCTGGCCTCCTTTACAATATATGTAACTATGTAATGCAGTATTTGTTTCTGCCATTGTCTTCACCTCTGTACAGCAGAGAAGTACATATGTATCTGGGCTGGGGTTTTTCTGTGTTGTACATTATCTGCTAGACAGCAACAGTAATTAGACTAAATTTAGAATGTACAGAGTGGTGAATTTAAGTTTTCAAAACAAACTTATGCTGGAGTTATGCACACAAGAATGCCTTAAATTAAGTATTGAAAGAAAAAAGGAACGGACTAAATCACTTTTAATTTTCTGGGAAAAAAAGACTGTAAAATATGCTAACGGATACAAATAGGCAGAAAAATACCATTGTAAGCTGGGATTCAGATGTTATTTCTTGTCCAGCTGTAAGACAAGGAAGAATAGAATTTTTATCAGATTGATGCAGTGTTGACTGTGTCACTGTGATGCTACTGCTGTAACAATGAGATCATTTCCTTTAGTCATCCAGCAGATGCAGAAAGGATGCATATCCTTCTAAAAAGTCTGACATAATTATCTGTAATCTGTGGTGGGAATACAGCATTACCTATGCAAATGGTATGAATATTTGAAAGTAGAGAGAGAAGCGCAGTCTGATCTAAAGATGTGTCCTAGAAGAGACACTAATTTTTTTGGTGGTTGGTTTTTTGTTGGTTTGGTTTTTTTTTTTTTTTTAATTTACCATAAGGGCTCACAACAGATAAAAATGCAGGTCAGGAAATTTCATATTGGTATGATTTGTGTTCTGTTTTCGATTTTGCCACTTTATTAGATGGTAAATTCAGTCAGACATTTGAACAGAATAGAAAAATCTGCTTTGCTCCAATGCTATTTAATATTGGAAAAGTTAAGAAGAATAAGGAAAACTCACACTTTTTATTTAAGATACTTCAACTCATAACTGAATCTGTACGAAAGGCCCATCTTCTTACAGAACATGTAACTAAAAATCTACTCAGGGCCAGTGGATCAGTACATAGAAGTCTGTATACATTTTTCTAACATTTGAAAATAACCTTTATAAATCATGTAATTAAGAAACTGTCTAAAACTAATAAAAATACCTTAC
This sequence comes from Pelecanus crispus, assembly GCF_030463565.1. Classification (NCBI taxonomy): domain Eukaryota; kingdom Metazoa; phylum Chordata; class Aves; order Pelecaniformes; family Pelecanidae; genus Pelecanus; species Pelecanus crispus. The sequence continues at coordinate 39,176,386 of NC_134650.1, forward strand.
ATTCTTAAATCACTGTTCGTTTTGGAATCAGAAAAAGTAATGGTCTCATGTTTCCTGCAATAGGTAAAGCTGAAAAGTAAACACTGAACAAATGAGTTGTGTGGCTTCGGTTGGCAAAGTGACACCAGAAGGCTTGCAGCCTAGTGCCAGCGAGTGGCAGATTCACCTTCCCCTGATAGGCAGTTCCTTGCTATTTTCTATGTTGGCAGATATTAAATATTCTTTATTTTGCTAACCGTACTTATTTGGAAGTCATAAATTGCTTTATCCTAAGTAATTAGGGTAGTTTCAAGTAATAGGGATCTAAATTATTTATCCTTTTATTCTAGGGAGGGGGGGTGTTGTGTGGGGGGTTTTTTGTTGTTGTTGGAGACAGAGGGGAAGCATATTTTTATTTTACCTTTTTAGAGAAATAAAACTTACTTTGCTTGGGGAGCTGGGACTGTAAGAAAAACATGTCAGAATATGCAGTAAAGTAATGAGCTCTCATTAACACTGTGTTCCACCCAAAAGTTTCTTACTCTTCCTAATAGCTTTTCATACCAACACAGTTTCCCCCAGTACAATTAGAGACTATGTATAGTACCTAACTTTAAAATGACAGATACATTCAAAGACATGGTGCTGAGATTTTTACTTACCGATTAGCTAAAATAAATACACATTTTCTTCTAATTTCCATGGCTAGCAAAATAAAGACACACAATTGCATCTTGCTAAAATGTTGTTATTCAGCTTTTTTTAAAATTTTTTCTAGTATATAGATTCCTCAGAATGTATATTGTATTTAAAGATATAATGCTAACTGAATTCTTGCAATAGCTTTCTGCAGTATTTCTATGGAAAGAGCAAAAATTGAAAGGGTATTTAAATAAGGGTGGGGTTTTTACCAATTTTTTTTAGTAGAGTCATTCTAGTTTTCTTCCAATCCATCACCAAAACCTCAGACAAATAGAAGATTTAAAATTATATTAATATACAGCAAGACACAGGGACGGGATGCACATTTAGATGGCAGTGGTCTGTTTATTCAGGTTTTAGAAACTAAACAAAATTGAGTTTGTAATGGGGTAGGCAGCATGTGTGGGTGGAGGGTGGATGTGGAGTGAAAGAGAAAGTGGGTGATAGCTTGTTGCATTATAAATGTTTCAGCAGGAGGTATTTGGAATCACTCCCTCACTTCCATGTTGTGAAATCATAAGGGAGTTATGCTGCATCCCAAATGAGTGCTAATGAAACCTTTATACCAAGCACCATCATGTATTCTGCATATGCTACACATGATGTGGGAAAACTCAAATTAAAATTGAGGGAGAGAGAGAATATGCAATGGAGTGGCATAAAGGTTTTATCAGCATGAGGTTGGGAGGGGGTGCCTTACTCACAAAAGCAAAGCTGAATTTATTAGTTTGCATTTTTTCTCTCCCTCTGAGCCCTCAATCTTGGCACTCACTGTAGAACTTGGGCTTATGGGCACAGGCTACAGAAATAGTTTCAATAATCTATTTTAAAACTCCTTCTTATCTTTCAATAAATACTTTTGACAGAGTATATGAGATGGCTCAGGGTACAAAAGTCCTACCAGCGCCTGTTTGGAATGTTCTGCATTTCTCACTTCTGATGTTGCAGTCTGGAAACCTGTGTGTGTTTGCATTTTGAGTGCCTTTCAACTCCCATATCTGAGCTTCAGCCACTAAACCAGCCAACTGAAACAAAAACTTCCTTATAAGAAGCAACATTTCTTCGTTCACCTTCCCTTTTCCTCTTCTCTGCCACAAAATGCTTTTTTCCTTCTCCCTAGATACATCATTTGCTCATCCCTTCCAAACTCTCAGTATCTGGACACTGTGCAATTCTGGATTAGTGAGTTTGATGTTGTATCCCAAGAGTGATCAAAAGTTGGAAATGTGAGAGTGTGCTGCACAGGCTCTCCCAGGTGTTTAATGCCAGTGATGTAATGCTCTTTGTAGCTATGGGAAGTCATTTTGTAAAAATGTTAGAACTACTGCCTTCCCAGCCTTTCCAAGGTCAGTACAGTTTTGAATCATGCTGCCTTTACAAATCAATAAACTTTCAAAATATCTTAAAAACAAACAAATAATAATAATAAAAAGACTGAGTTCTATAGTTATGCATCATTTGGCTTGTGGTAATGATAGTCATATGTGCAAAATCAAGCTTTAAGTAACCACTGTGAAGTATTTGTGCCAATAGGAAGTAGCTTCCTATCTTCACCTCTAGCTTCTGCAATATTATTTCATGTCTCTCTCTCTCTTTCCATGCCATTTTGTTTGATGTGTCCATGACTGTAGTTCTAGAACAACCAGTAGTAGTAGAATTTTTTAAAATGTTAGCTGACTTCCAATTTTCAAACTAGAAATAGGCAGAAACAGTCTTTAATAAAGATGACCTTTAGTTACACTGCAAGATAAGCGGTGACAGAGGGAGGGAATGTGTACTAAAGCATGAAGAGTTTGTGGTACTTGTTAGTGACAGGAAAAAGCAGTGCAAGTCTTTTATTACTCATTAAGGTCAATTGGTCACTATGTTCTTGCATCCAATGACTTTGAATCATGGAAGAAGAAAACCTTTCAGATTTTACAAGGAGGTAAGGTAGCATGGAGGACGATTTTTCCTCCCATGACTTGTCTTCTTTCTGACCTGATGCTTTCTCTCAGCAGCAGAAATTCCTCACCTCGCTTCTTCCTGCTTGCCCAAAATGAGGGCTTTCATACCTGCCCCCTCCCCCATATTATCTACAAAGAGAAAAAAAAAAGCAGGTAGGAGGTCCAGAAAGATTTGTTCCTACATCTGATAAAGTTTTAACTTTTTTTTTGTGGTTACTTGAATATTCTCTCCGATATGTGGATAACGGAGAAAAAAATCAAATCATAGAGAAAGAAATGGAAACTATTCTTGCCATAAATCTTCCCTTTTTCTCTATTTACTGAAATAGAAAATTGGCTAGGAGTTGAAATGCAGGGTGTATATGCGTGTGTGCATGCTTCTGAACCTTTCTTACCAATGTAAGAAGTGACATTTTCCTAATTTCAGTTTATATAAGAAAGGCTTTGCATGACTTTGATTTTCATAACATGAAGGTCAAACAATTCAGAATGGAAACAATAATATTCTTCAGAAATTGACCCATGAAAATGTATTTAAGTTGTTTCTGGAAAACTGCCCTTCAAAGCTCCTTCCCAAGTAAACTTGCAATGACATTTCAAAAACAGATCATGGATGCCAGTAACTATAGGGAATTTTTGGATGGTTCCTGCTAATTTGGTAACCACACACAAAATACCTGTTACACAAATCAAACTCCAGTAATTTACTATCCAGGTGCCTGATCTTGTAACAGCCAACATGCTGAGAAAACATTTGAGGATCTTCAGCTCAGTTTATATATGTTCTGTATTGCTTTTTCTATTACTTTGATTGCTGATCTAACTTTCCAAGGCCTTTAACATCGAGCGAGATAAAGCTGCTACCCTGTTAAGGCACAAGGAATTGAAATATCAGAGTAATTTGATGTCAAATGGGTCATTCAGTTAAGAATTAAGGTTTCATCATGGTTTTATATCATTTTTTGTTCTTTTTCATAAAGAAACAAAATGTAGTGTTGCCTAGCTGGACTCAAGTGTTTGGGTAAGATAAATGTGCTGACTGTGTAGATATAACACCCCCATGCCTTTAGCAATAACATGGACAGGAAGGATTGTTGAACTGGAAAATCGCAGGTCTGGAGTGTCCAGGGATCTGCATTATCTTCCCATCTCTGTCAGACTTCATAAATGAAGCTTTGCAACAGCTTTCAGAGGTAAGTACAGATCATCTTTCTTTTACAGAAGCGAAAACTGAACAACAGAATGATTCTCAGGAACTAAAAGGCTGTGTGTGCATTTTACCTGAAGACACAGAAGTAGCCTGGGACAGCTGGGAAGCCAGCTCCGAAGCCCTCCTGAGGTTCGGTACAGAGGATTTCTGTGGCAAGTTCACCCACAATTTTCTTCAAGTGTAGAGAGTCAAGTTAAGGAGGCTTTGCTTTTATCAGAGACATTGCAAAAGGATGAGAAGGGGAAGGGGTTTTGATAGAAAATATCCAAGGAAGAAGTCTTTATTTAACCTTCTGTGGATATTCTTTGACCTTTGTCTTGAGCGCTCTCTCCTTTGTTGCAGAATATTACCTGATACGTAAGAAGTATATAAATATAAATAATACTTTATGAATATGTTAAATAACGTATTGGAAAACATACAAGTCACCACAGCGATGAAGATCCGGTGAAGGATAAAAATCCCCCATCTCTGATCAACTGTTCATAGGCATGGAGGACTTCATATACTGAGAAAGCTCTGGCTGGGTCTCCCACCTTGTGCTGAGAGCACAGTGGTGTAAAAACAAAAGGCCTGATTCCTAGGGAAATCTTGCTTAATGTCAAGGTAGCTTTGCCCTCCTAGGTAGCACAGTACTGGCCTAGTGATTATTTTTATGTAATAGCTGAATCCTGGAAAGGAATTACTTGACACCAGCTCTCATTATTATTAGTCTTGCTACTACATCTTAGTTGAAGCAGCTTTATAGAATATCTGCTGGATTGTTATTCAATATTGTATCTTCTTAAAGACCAAATGTAGCTGGATGAATATATAGGTCCATTGGCCCTACAAAGACATACCCATGAGAACAAATATTGTGAGTTGTCCATGTTTCATTTTTATTATTTTGGGAGTGATTACACCATGAATCTCTTCTATTTGTTGCCCTCTGGTTGTAGTTCTTTAAGCTTAGACCTGACCAAATTTTCTTTTTCTCTCTGCATTTTTAAAGCAGGGAAAATATTTTCAGATTGAAAACCTTATGACATGACTTCTGAAGGAAATACCATGTATTGATCCATAGTCATGTGGTCTGTTGTGGCTGGCATTGTTTTATTGCCTAGGTTTAATGGTTTTTATTGGTTAAAGCTTTTAGTTTCAAGTCACAGCAGTTACAAGGGAGCATTGTGAATGTCTTGTGGATGTAAGTAGGGTATTACCCTGTCTTGTTTAACTGCTAGCTCATTCCTCTAGAGGCATCATGTTTGTCAGATCATTTTTCAACTGTGCCACACAGGCCTGTGTGTGATATTTATTCTCCAAGTAACAAGTTCTTTAATTAATTTATAGATGGGGCACTTAGGAACTCCATTTTGTTACCTACTATTATTATCATTACTTTTAAAGTAAGTTTTGGATAAGTCTTTGTTTTGTCAGGTTTTTTTTGTTTTTAACGGGTGCATCCTGCACTGAGTAATCTTGTTATGATCATGCAGTAACTGAGAGTTATATGGTTCTGCTCTGGTTTAAGTATGAGCACATGACCAGATGGATGGTAGTAGACAGTGTAATTTCTTTTCTTGCTACTGAATTTCAGCTTAGCTTCCTGTAGACCTCCAGGTACTTTCAAAGGCTTCTCAGAGTGGGCTGGAATCCCAGGGTTATCACATAGCTTGTGTGAAGCTAGACCGCGAGGAGATTGCAGTTTGCCCCAAACCTTCCAAGTTCAGTTCATTTTACATCTACTCTACAGCTGAAGTTCCTTTTTCCTGGCTCTGACCCTTGAAACTGTGTACCCATTGCGCAGAAACAATCAGTGGAAACACAGCTATGTTAGAAAAATCTGATGAACGAGCCCTGGCAGAAGCAAAGGGCAGTTTCTGTGTCTGAAAAGCATGTTCCTGAGGTGAAGACCAAGTATTTCTTCATCTTGAAGTAGTTTGCTGCTTCCTCTTAGCACCTGTCAGTCACCTTTATCTATCTCAGGTATTTATAAGGCACCTATCGCTTCAGGATCTAAATGGCATGGGCCTCCTATGGAAGGCAGTTTAGATAAAATAACTACGTGGAATAACTAACTGACAGACTGCAGAGTCTCTTTAGATGTGAATTCACTTGGGAGAATGAATACATCCCACAACATTTAACTACTAATACATAAACTCAATTGTAAATATTTATACTCCACAGTATAACAGAGTTTTGACACATTGTCCATAAAATCTTGATATTTTGGGACTAGTAGAATTTAATTTTCATATATTTCATGCAACTATATTTTTAATCAGTTTTCCACAGAACTGTATGCTGAACTGCAGCAGGAGTAAAGTAAATATTAATGAAAATACATTTGACATAATCTTTTAATAATGAAGATATACTGGGTAATACCAGAGTATTACATATACAAAAACATACTTGGCTAAATTCTGAAGTAATACTGCAAGGTGAGTTTCCAGAGGCTCAATTACCAGATGACAAATGGAGGAATGATAGTTTTGGGGCAGTACATGTTTTCCTGTAGGTGTGAAGGATGATGGGTAGAAACATTTTGCAGAATGTTGCTTCAGTATCACTGAGATGCTACTTTCTGCAGCAGTATAATTCGGCATCAGAAATCTATTGTTCTTTTGCGCTTAGCTTGAATTGCAGGTAGAAGTATTTCAACTTATCTCTAATAAAATATCTGATAATCATTTTAGTGGAAAACAGAACTATTCAGAAGATAGAGGTTACTTTAAGAGGAATATGGTATGGGCGGAGGTAAATTAAAGGACTCTTAAAACATTCTAGTGAAAATGCTTAAAAAACATCTGAATGTGTGTGCATTTTAACTAGAAGTTCTGGCTCACAGTCCTTAACTGTACTCAAAACCATTGTTCACAGTAATGTTGAACTCTGGATTGATGTAACTGTAGTGAATATACAATGAAGAAATAGGTACAATTCATTTAGTTAAAATCTAGAAATCAAGGGAAGGGAAAACAAATTAGAAATTACCCGCTGTTTTGCTGTTACTAGGAAAGCAAAAGTTGTGGGGTTTGGGGGACTTTGTTTGTTTGTTTGTTTACACTGAGTACATTCCATATGTTCAGGTGTTCTGCAGGTAAAAATACTACCAGGCGCCGAGAGCGCTTCAATTTATCCCATCTCCTGAGCTCTAAATCTGAAAAGGTGACAAAAATGGCTGTTTCAGCGAGTTCTTTCACAGTGTCATGCTAGACCTAAACCCCAGTGTCTCTAACACATGCGCCATGCTTTGGGCAAGTAGAATACATTTTCTGTTCCTAAATAAAGTTTAATATTTTTCATCTGGAGTTGGTTTTCTACTGTCAGCAAAAAAAGAACATGGATGCAGTTGTGTATTTATAAGCAAGTTTTATCTCTAAACAGATTTGTAACTAAAACCAGAAATATCTTTTTATGGGAGACAGCTGGTTGGGAGATTAAAGAAACACAGCAAGGGAGGGGAGTTCAAATTAACAAACATTCCTAGACAAGGAATGCCTGTAAGCATTAGCAAGCTTTTAGCTTGCGACCTAAAAACATATCTAACCTCATCCATGGGTCTGTACTGATGGGTTTCACTTTGTTATTTGCTGATAAAGAAATCTTTGAAAGCCCAGTGTGGAGCCATAACTCTTTTACATCTCTAAGTACCAGACAGACCCTATAAATATGTGTCGGCCTAAAAATTTCCAATTATGCCATGAGCTGGGGCTTAAATGGTGTCAAGCAGTTAAATCTAACAGACCTTGTGCTGGTAAAGTTTTCATTGGGACAAACTGTTCTGAGTCTTCCCAGGAAGCTTCAAGGTCCTTGAGCAGTCTTACAGAGACTTTTCACCAGAGCAGACATTTTGTTCTAGGGAATGCAAAATCTGCTCCCTGAAGAGCAAAATATCTGAAGACAGGCAGACAGGAATCAGCCCGCTCAGTGTGTAAGTCAGGTCATAATAGTACATTGTATCGCTTGTTTAAAACCCTTTCTGTCACAAGAAACTGTGCAAGAAAATTTGCATTATGTTCCTGCTGGTATCAAGATGGTAGCCCTCAGATGCGAGCTTCTAAGCATTTTTTTAATAACTGTACAGAAAGTCAGCTCTTGAAAAAAGAGGGAATTGTTCTGTGCAGTGAGCATTTGAATAGCTAGACCTTGAGTTATTTGACAAATCTGGTTGAACTTTTCTCATAAAGTATACAGTAATATGTCATTTAAAAATAGTTGGAGTATGCCTGTGCATATTGTATTCTGTCTTTCCTTGTTTAAATATTATTACTGGGAATGCTGCCAGTTTCTAACAGAACTATTGTTTGTTTTTAAATCAGTATAGTTACATTTGGAATTGTGTTCATCCTTCATACTGTGTTCATTTTTATATGATTTTTCAAGTTTGTCTTATAAGGGCACATCTTGTGCTGGAGTAAGCTAGCTCAGATTTACCGTCTTCCAATTGCAGCAACGTAACAGAATCTTATCTATGCTCAGAAAATTTTCAGAAATATTTGGGCCAAGGAGAGAAACAAAGTATCAGCATTCTTAATATCAACTGCTTTGAAGCCAGTTTTTTTCTTCTTAAGCTTTACCTGATGCACGGTTGTGTTTTTGTGCTGTATCTTATACATATCGCCTAAAAAATTGAAGGGTGGAAAATCCTGTCCTCAGTGTAGTTAGTTAAATCCAAGTTTCCCAATATCCGAATGTTCATCACATCTACTTTACTTGTTCCAAACCTCCAAGTTTGCTCTGAAAGAATGAAGACAAGAAGGGACACTAGAATTATTTATTCTGATAGCTAATAAATGCATGAAAAATGGAGAAGAATGGCCAGCATGCGACTTTCTTTATGTTGCAGATAAGGACTTGAAGAAAAATTTGGAGGAAGTTTGTATGGTAGAAAGCATGCGCTTGCAAATCTTTGTGCTCTGACCCCAACTCCCCCATGAAGCTTCTGAATGCTGATATTCAGCCATAAAATATGGCCTAATGAAGGGGATGTAAGTGAATACAAACAGAAACTAGTTGAGATACACTAGCTTTGTTCCCTGGTTTCTTGTCTTCCATTTAATTTACGTGACATTATTTCTCCTGCTCCACTCAGGATTCCAGGTACTATGTGGAAGATAATTTATCCCACCTATGTCTGACATTCGTATTTCTCAATAGAGGTTTGTTTGAAAACTTGCAAAATCAAACCTTCATAGAAAATATCAGAGATCATTTGGATGTTGTACCCAACACAAATACTAAGTCTGTATACTCTGGGAGATTTCTCATTACTGGCTTTTAGATAGAACAACAAAATACCTGGTTGGTGAAAAACATGCAAATTAAATTTCAAAATGGAAGAGTTATAAGATCCTTAAATTATGTTTCTGTCAAATCACAGATCCAGTGTGTTTTTTGTGTGTTTGGAAGTTTGTTTTGGTTTGGTTTTTTTGTTTTGTTTTGTTGTGGGGTTTTGTTTTTGGGGGTTTTTTTTAAGTGAGATATTTAAAAAAATATATATATTTAGCCACTTAGGTATATTTTAAGGGTGTTTTTTTTCTGCAGGATGTGACTTAGATATTTTGGGGGTTAAATATGGAATTTTAGAACTGTTCTATTTACTTTTTAAAGTGGATTGAACGCAGGTGTTTGTAGCAATTTATGCTTTCACCTTCATAGTCACAATTATGTATATACATTACAAAATCAGAATCCTATCTCTGAAGATCTGTTTTTTCATTGCTTTGTGAGAGTATCATCAGTTTAGATCTTTCTCACACATGTTCATGATTATATCCTGACGAGGAAACATTTTTCAAATTCATAAGTTAAAAAAATGGGGAAACAATGTATCTGATTCTTCAGCCCAAGAAAGTAATGTGAGATTTGCTTTATTTTGACTGGAATTCTTTCTTCATTATGTGCAATTCTAATCCAGAACACATTTTTATTTCCCCCAGATTGACATTCTTTCAGCTGGTGCTTGGGTGGAGATCTACAAAAAGACTGAAATACATTGTGAAAGCACAATTTTTTTTTACATAAAAATAGTACTGATGAGTACCTATTCCATATATTTATGCAGGGAATATTGCCCTTTTCATACTCCTTTCTGTTGGTTTTCCAGTCATAAAAATTGAGATGGAAGGGACCCGTAAATTGTTTGATGTATTTGTCTGCTACACAAACATAGTTACTACATATTTCAAAATTAGATTTGTTGGTTTGCTGGTGACTTGTTGTGGTTTTGGGGGGTTTTGTTTGTTTGTTTGTTTTTCAAAATTATATAATTTGTCTATTCCGTTTACATTTCTGCCATATTAACTAATCTTGGCAAGTCACATCTTAGATATTTCTGTAGACGTCACTTAAATCCTGGGGGTATTCATTCTAAGAACATACCTTGCATACATCCTGGTACATTCTTTTGTTCAGAAAAAAATATTATTTTGAATAAAAATGTCAATATGGGATATTTTTCATAAACATAAAAAACCCCTAAACTTCTCATTTGAGCAATGTTCATTTTTTCAGTGTGACTAGCCTTTGACTCCCTGGTGCATATTGTAGAACATTCACACCCTTTGTTGGTGAGGAATATTAATGTTGAAAATATCAGCCATAAAGCCATAACAGGACTAGTTCTATAACCTGTATTTAAAACAAAAGAAAACAAAAGGTTAATAGACCTCTTGTGCTACCCTGTTTCTTCTCCATTTAAAAAAAAACCAAACCAAACCAAAACAACAAACCCAAACAAAACAATCAATGCAGAGAACAATAGCAAGTGCAAGTAAAGGAGCACTATGAAGGAAATTCCTTCCGTAGTACAGGCATTTATGAAGACATGCATGTGTATAGAGCTTAGAGAGCAAGTAATCAAAAAGTCTTTTTTAATTTCAGGATTGGATGGAACCATTAGATTATCTGGTTTGACCTTTTATGTGCAATAAATCTTGCCCTTTTACTGTACTGGGCCCCGTGATGCGAACAAGGCAATAGCATTTCAACAAGAAAAGCATCTAGATGGGAAAAGATAAAGGTGCCATCCTTCCTTAATTATTGCTGTGTTCAATTATCCATTACAAATATATGCCCAATTTGGATTTGTCTGAGTTCAGTATGTTTTATGTCAGGTATGTTTAGGATTTCCCCAGCTAAGTTTGCTGTCTGTTAAGTTCACTGTATTCATCAAAGAATTTAATATTATTCTTCTGTAAAAAATAGCGTTTGGTCTTGCATGTCGTCCATTTGTCACTGAAAGTTCCCGTTGTCTCTGTGACATTATTGAGACAAAGTAACAGTTTGTTGATGCAGTTCTACCTACAAATCAAACCATTAAATTCTAGTCTTGCTTGCGTATTTCAGTGTCTTTGTGCAAGGGGTCCGGTTAGAATAACGTTTCCTAAGTAATTTCTTTGTGCTATCTCATGTTCTGGAGTCCACACCATTTTTGGCATGCATAGTCAGCTTAAATTAATTTCCTAATAGCATTTCTGTGAGTGAGATTCAAGTATTTCTTTAAAATGAAGAGCCAGCAGAAAGATTCTTGTTTTATTTCACAGTTGCATTTATATGCACTGTTTGTTTTAAATGTTAATGTTAATATTTTTAATGCTTTACAACATTTTTGCTAGTACTTTCTTCTGTTAAGGTTAAGATGATGTTTATACTCTGAAGAACTGAAATCATAAAAGGCCCTGCTGGTAATAGGTAATATAATAATATATCCAGAATTACAACAAAACTGAAAAATAGGTATGTTATTTTTTTCTTTAAGTTTATACTTCCCCTTATTGGCAGGGCTACATCAGCACCAGTATTCTAGTACCTTCCTGTCACCTTATCAGTAAGCATTCAAAGGACTTTTAAGTAATTCTTATTTAAATGTTGAAGGATACAATGGACTGAACAGTTGCTGTCATACAACCAGGTCTAGAGTTATGAACAGATTCAAAATAAGTCATTGGCAGGAAGATAAAATTAAGCTAAGGATCTTAGTTCCTTTCACTGAAGCATTTTTCAAATTTTGGAAAATAATAAGTACAGTTGCAGTAACAATTGAAAGCACTGCAAATAATAGAAAATATATTCTTATCATACTGGAAGCATTGAGAAAGTGATGTTAAAAAGAAGAAAACCTCCTGACATTAATGCAAAAAGCAAGAAGATTATATACCACACTATTGATTTAATACAACTACTACTGCTATTTAGTGGTTACTTAAAGAGTTAGCTGAAGGTTAAATAAGAGTAGTAGTAAAGTAGAAAGAAAGAATAAAAAGAAGCAGAGGAAGACATGGAAAGATAGAGTGGAATTATCTTATCGATAGCCTCGATCAATTTTTTTTGCCCCAGGAGACTTTACGAGATGTCCTATCATCGTCCATAATTATCTCCTGCTACTGCAATAGCTTTTTCTCTCTTCTAGCAGCCAGGCAGTTCTGCATCTACAATGTAGAATCCAATTTATTTTTATGTTGTATTCTTCATTCAAGGCATAACAAAATGCTTTTCAAATAGAGGCAGCGTTACATTTTTTTCACAAAATATCCATTGCTGTTTTCCCCAGTGAATTTTCGCAGATGGAAGCACTGTTCACTATAGCAGTAGTCCAAGATGTGTAACATATAGATGGTTTTGGATTGGATTAGTTGATACTGCAATATTGTAGTGAGCAAGTCAATATCAACAGGTCACAGATGGAGTTAGACCAACAGGAGTTTTTAATAAGAATGTCTAAACCAAACATTTCTTCACTGGATGTTTTAGTATGTTCTGGTGGATATTTTAGTCCATATAAATCCCTCAGCGCTGTCAAAGTTTGAGGATTTCTTTGGCTTCCTCTAGGGAGTCTGTAAATGCTAAGACTTTTATGACTACAAACCCTCAAGATGATATAGAAGATCTTAATCATGACTTGTGGGGCATGTGCGGTTTATTCTCATATTAATAAATGAGACATTTTATACCAGAAAATTCAGAGCAGGAAATCGGCCATGGTGCAGCTTTTCTAGTTCCATAGATTGTATATAACTCAGGTCCTAGCATGGTCTGTACCAAAAGGATTGAGGAAAAATGAAATTTTGTAACCTTGGATAAGTGACTAAAGCTGGAGTAAATATTTCAGTTGAAATGGGATCAACATTTCAAGGTGAAGGCAAGGTCCTTCAGTATCCCTGAAACAGGAAGATTTCATGTAGATCAGCTCACAAAAGGCAAGACAGAGTCAGCTGTACCCCACCTTTTGTGCAATGGAGAGCATAGTAAAAGTTAGAAACAAGAGTAATGGCTGTGTAAGAATCAAGAACAGTAACTTTTTATCCCAAAATCTGTGAAACACTGACTGAGGAAAAAATTATGGAAGGAGATCATGTTTATTTCTGCATTACATACCATATTATTTTTAATCTACTTAGAGAAAAAAGCATAGATGTGATTTAGGATTTGCTAATGTAGATCATTAATTCTACTGATGTTGATCTTTTGGAATGTTTTACTTTAAATATTATCTTAATGGACACTTTACCACATTCAAAGCATCAGTGGAGGAAAACACAGCTAATTCTCCTGTCAGAAGACATTGAAGAGTATGAACACTTTGAAAAAGCATGGTTGGGTATAGGCATTCCTACTCCATAGTGGCAGGACCACACTGCGGAGTCTGACTAGTTCCCAAAATGTTCCCCAAGCGGCTACTAAGGATGAAACCTAACTAGTGTTTTCTGAGACTAAGAAGTGATTTCAGCCACTCAGTTAGTGCTTTAAGTGTATAGAAAGATCTCCGAGGCTTCCATATGCTCCATATTTCCTTGACTGGAACCTGTATAGCTGAGAGTATGTTTTCCTGAAAATTTCTGTTGACGAAGTGAACATGATACCTAAAAATCAAGAAGCGCATTCTGATGTGTTTACTTTAAGAGTAAATACAAGAGTTGGTTAAAAAGCAAAGATTTTCTTTTTTAAAGTGATAGTTTAAGCAAAACTATGACAAGCATTATAAAGGAATAAGCCCAGGGACTCCTAAAATAATATTTTATGTATCTCCAGATGGCTGTGCTAAATGATACAAATAATCATGTTAGCCTACTCCCTAAGACATTACCGACAAAGGATGGTGTAACGATTAAAGACAGTGTACTACATTCTCATGTTTTGTTTTTACAAGTCCAGTGAGTTTTAGTGCAATTTACTTAGAATATTCTGGGGGTATTTTTCATATTTGGCTTTTTTTTTTTTTTTTTTTTGGCTTTGTATTTTAAGTGTTCTACCTGAAATGTTATTCTTCCATACTAACAGGAAGAATATGGCTAGTTACAGTGCTTTGGAAAATTGCATATTTTTAAGATGAATGGCAATTAGCACCTTTTTATTTTAGGATTTTTGTAATATCTCTTTTCTTTCACCTTTGTACATTGCCTTGTAGCTATTATCCTCACTGTTTTATGCTGCATTTGATGTCTTAGCTAGGCTTTTTTCTGTCTTGCAAGTCAAACATCAAGTGTTTATGATTTTTGTAGGTCACTTCAATGTTATATTCATACTGGATTCTTTCAGGCAGTTTGTGCTTTGAACAGAAGCAGCAACATGTAGTTTCCTTCTGTACCTTTCCCTTCACTTTATATTGTTTTATTGGGCTTCCTGGACAGTGTTTCATATGTGTCTAAGTTTTATTGGAGGATGAACACTTTATTTTTTATAATCATGTTGTGAACTGGAGAGGGACAAGGATCAACATATAAATAAAGAAAAAGTATATTTCTCTTTGCCAGTGGCATAAATGTAAAAGAGTTTAGTGGTGACTTGAAGAATAGCAGCATAAGAAGAGAAATTGTATTCTGAATCAGAAGAATGATACAAATAAGTAGTTGTGGAGAGCAAATGGTGCTTTAAGCAACATTAACTTCCCTGTGTACTCTGTGGCCTTTCCATAAAGACCTGGTAGTCTGTAAGCCAAGAACCAGTGGACTGCTGGTTCTTATACACTGCTAAGAAGACAGGAACTACAAGCAGTTGTGGAGTCGGCACCTCAGTCACAGCTTCCCGAGATTTTAGTGGTTTGGTCTCTTCTAACTTCTAGGCTGTAGAATATGTCCTATGTGTTCTGCACTGGTCTTGTGGATGGGGAATAGAGTTTGTATAGCTGCAGAGCATGGAGATTTATCTGTTCCCTTATTTGTCCTGGCATGAGGAGGGGAGAAAGTAGATTGATTTTATAAGTTTTTAAATTTTTGTATTGTCTGGAAATCATGTTTTAGAAAGCATTAGTCAGGTACTGTTCTGCAACAGCACACTTTAGTAAGCAAACAGGTCAAGGCCAGATTGTGGTAGACAGATGTATGTCTATAGTGGGGAGATATGATACTGAGTTACCCCAGGAACAAACTCCTAGACCTCCTCAGTCTGCAGGATTAGCACCATGATCATCATTTAGCAGGCAGGATTAGCACTATGCTAATCATTCCTCTGAATGATGAGCATGCATGTCCAATTTGCTCTGATGGCTGGTCAGGGTCAGAATGAATAGCAATGTCAACTGCTTTTCACCCTTTGTACATGGCATATGTGTCCTTTAATTACCCCAAACCATTCCGTGCTAAGAGCTGAGAATGCTGATAATTATTTTCCAAGCCATCAAAAAAAGCAAAAGAAATGGCTCCCAAACTAATCTATCTATTATTCTATTAAAAGTAACAAGCATGTTAGTTTCCAGTGTACTCTAATGGAAACCTTTTCTGTATGTCTGATATGATGTTTCCACAAAGAATTACTGTTACCTTGAACATTATCAAGGCAAAATGAACCCATCATTCCTTAGAGGAATTTACATAAAAATGAAGCTATTCCACCCCCATATTGTAAGTAATACAGTAATCTACTCTTTATACTCCCTTGGCTTTTTAAGCCTTTTCTAAAGTGTTGTACAATACAATACACTTGATTTAAATAAACTGTTTCTTGATAAAAACAAGAAGTCTGGTAGAGCTTTTCTATAATTGTATGATGTCAGAAAAAATGGGCAGAATATTCTGTACGTGAAAACTGGCACAGCTCCATTGACTTCAAAACAGTTTTGTGAATTAATACGAGAATTTAACAGCCGTAGCTGTAAGTTGCAACAGGCCCAATATGTGAAGACTGGACAGCACTGTTGAATTGAGTAGACTGGTTTAGGTTTAACTGGAGAAAAATGATGAGAGCTTGATCCTCCTCAAGCAGGAACAAATGACTTCAGCTACAATCAATAAACCTACTTTTATCCAGGAGAGGTCAAAAATCTTTAGTATACATACTTTCTCTCTGCCCCAAAACAGTAACAACGACATGCAAAACAATTCAGGAAGGAAACAAAACAGAAAGGAGTAGTTAATTATCATTTATAAATGTATTAACTTGCTGAATATTCTAATGAACGAAACCAGAAATATTTAATTTCAATGCGATTCAGATGAGGAATGTTGCCAAAACCAGCACCTATGGAAAGAAAGTAATACCTATCAGACCATGGTTTAAGATCAATAAAAAAGAATGTAACCTTTTGAACTTTGATGTCATTTGCTTACTTTTAGATAAGTGAGTAAAAGTGACAGATTACCAGCATGGTATAGCTGAACCTTGTAAAGAATCATTAATACTTAATCAGTAGGAAACATCAGTGGCAAAAGCTGTAATTCAGCCACAAGTCTGCCTGGCAAAGGGGTTTGTTAGAGCTCTGTCGCTGGTGGAGAGCATCTGCAATGCCTCCACAAATTCATCTGCGTATGAAGATGCTGACTGTAGCAATTCTGCTGCTGTGTCACAGCGGTTGAGTTAGTGTTGATATACGGAACCAGAATCTCTCCTTCAACAGAAGTAGCACAGCCCCATTATTTTAGTGACGTAGATCTCAAAGTGAGTCTGAGTTGCTGCCTGGACTGGCAAAAAAATTCTGAAGTTTCAGCTAATACTGAAGAAATTTTGGAGGAATTCAATGTATTTGTGAAGATAAATGACTTGCAGATTTGGGGGGGATGTTAAAATGCAGAGGAAAAGGGTCATTTTTTCCAAAACATATTTTCACTTTTTCATTTTATGTATCTGTATGTATTTTTACTTTGGCACTATCTCTGTGCAATATTCTTTCGAACAGCAATTGCATGAACTGAAAAGAGACAATTAATATGCACAGTGTCCTGGAGGAGAGGTGCTCCTGAGCTGCAGCTGCCACTCACCAAGGTAGACACTGAATTGACAGACATAGACTAAATGTGCCTGCCCTGTGCTAAGCTGTAATTCAGATGCAATTCTCTGTATAGCAATGACATCTTGGGGCTGGGAATGCAAGAATATAGTCCTGATAGTTTCACTCCCTGGATGCAGATTTGGATCTAATAGTAACAGAAGCTTTACACTGGAATAAGTGAGCTGTTAAAATCACAAATTAATTCATGTGTAAAAGTGCCCTTTCCTAAGGCACTTTGTTTGATGACAATGGTAATACTACTTTGTACTATGATGATAATACTTTGCATTTCTTTGGCATCTTTCATCTCAGGATTTCAAAGCGCTTTACAAACGTAATGAATCATGCCTCACGATACCCTTGTAAAGGAGATGAATAACGAGTCTCATTATAATTGCTTTGTTATGGAGACAGATTTTTAGCATTTACGTTTAATAGAGTTATGGTATTTTGTTTGTTGAGAAGGTAGTACATAAGGTTTTAATATATTGGCAAGTCTGTAGATTAGATATTTCATTTTAGGTTAGTTATTCTTCCCTTTTCTTGATGTGGATTATCTGTAGATCATACTGTAGATCATACTGTAGATCAGTATGGTTAGGAATCTGGTTAGATTTGTTGTTCTTGTTTTCTTTCCACTTGCTACTGCTAGTATTTCAAAATATTTCCAAAAAATGCATTGGAAACACTCTTCATTTTGAACATAAGGTCTTCATCTTTAGGAAGAAGCCATGTGTAACTCTTCTATGCACCAAGATGAAGTTTCTTCCCAGATCTTAGCCATCATCAGAAACTCTTCTATTTTTCCCCCCGGTTTGAGCAGGTAGCACAAAACACAGGTTGCCAGTGTATTTAACAGCTTTCATGTGTTTTGCATAACTATTTCTGTAATCGGAGCAAACATCTATTTTTGACATATGGATTTTTTTTTTTTCTGAGTATGCCTTATAAAGTTTACAAAACAGTACAATGCTTTTGGTTTCTGTGGGAAAACTATATTATGTAATTATAAGCAACACCTGATACATATATTTTCCTATTATTTTTACACATTTCTGTTATTTTCTAGTTACATAACAGTTTATAACAATTGATTATCTAATCTTCTCTCTTTACCTTTTAGATAGGTTTTCAAATATGTGCTTTCAAGGACTTTGATTACAATAAAGTATTTTGATGGCCAATGAGGCTTACCTGTCAATCGAATCCAGAAAATGCGTAATGGTATGATAACCTTGTTATCTTGAACATTGCACTGCTTTTAATAGAACTTTACCTAACCATCTTCATCAATCATCAGATGTCATGTAATCTGCACCACGAGTAAGTTGAAATTTGTGCTCAGACTTGATTACATCATTATAAATGTTTGGTTTTACACATTTTAACTGCTGCCTTTTCACATTTCATTGCCTTTTACATACCTAATATGTATGAAGATTGATGCAAATAGGCTGTTCTTTTTTCCTGGGAATATGTAAATTATAAGAAGATATTTATACTGGATGCATTATCATGAGAACCCATCCATAAGCTCCTGGGGAGCAAAGTCATAGAAGTACTTTATTAACAAACCAGTGAACTTCATAATTTGAAAGTTCAGCGGAATATTTCTGTGCACATCATTATCGTATTAATTGATACACTCATAGGTGTTCTCATAAAACTTATTTAAACTGAGTAGAGAATTAATTTTTTTCCATTTTGTTAGCTGAATGAAACAATCTAAGCATTTAGTTTTTCTCATTGAAATGAAACTAAAAATATTTTTATAGTTGAACTAAATGCTGTATTCTGCTCAAACAGGGCATCACAACTAGGTTTTAACCATTTAGATTTGAAAATTTAATTTTAGCTACATTTCATTTAGGTTTACATTTATAAATAACATTTTCACACATTTTGTTTAAAATATATGCATACAATGTTTTGACTTTTCTAAAATGTTTCACTTTCCAAATTCCTTTTAGTCAAACCTGCACACTGGATTTAATGTCAATTTACCAATAGTTTGTTGCTAAAACTTCAGTTTAATACTTTGACTAATGACAAATAAAACTTCAAGTAAATCTATTATGGAAATGAACATTCTAAACTGTAGCTGATAAAAAGACATGCAAATTAAGGTCCAAATTAAACAAGGGACTGAATATTTTGTGCTGAAAAGAAATACTCTTTTTGTTAATTGGGATTTTATTTGGAGATTTACAGAAGCTGAAGCGTCAAATGCTTTGGAAGGTGAGAGGTTGAGTGCCACAAGGGCTATTAGGTGAAATGCATGGAGGCCGTGGATTTATATCAAGCTGCACAGACTTGGAACACTGTACTGCAGAAATAATTTTTATTTCATGGATTACTCAGGAATGTCACATAGGACATGCTTCAGTACATGGTATACGGTTTGGGGGTTTTTTTATTATAATGAATAAATAATACCAGTATTATATTTCCTAGTCACAACTTTGTTTCTAGAGAATGAAGTTAGATTGAAATTTGAATACTTTCTCTGGTCTTCTGTATCAGGCTCTGCAGCCTTTATGTCTAATTTCAGGCCGTAATTGCTCTGGGCAATAAAAATAAACTGTTTTACTCTGTATGCGCATTTTGGTTCCATTTTATTTCAGAAAAACTGCTACATAATTGTATGAAATATGAACTAAAGCGTTGTTGCATCATAGCATCCAAATAATAAAAACTCGCTTCTGAATTAGAGAAGATGCGTTAAGGTTTTTCCTCAGCCAAATTTAAGGGCAGTAGAATTTGAAGACTTCTTCAAATTAGCCTATTATATAGTGCTTCATGTTTAATGTATAATGTCTATAGGTAGTTCAGATTATTTAAAATTATTCTGTTGGTATCTTGAAAATCTGCATACTTCAGTTACTGCAGCACATCCCTGAAGAGAATGATTTAGAGTCCTTGATTTTCAGGGTTAAAGGTGCAACAAAATGTGTATGTCTACTTTGTGTGGGTTTTATTCAATACTTTGGTGTACAGAACCGTTATAGTTGTACTAAGCATGCGTGTATCTGCTCAACTTTATGACTAGTCATTTTGTACATGTGTGCATAAGCAAATTGAAAGGACACAAAATACTCAAAATTGCACATACGGTTTGGGAATGTAGCAGTAATCTCTTCTCAAAATCTCTTGCCTATAGATCAGCACCAGAACAGAATTCACTGTTTGTTAATCAGTTCTTTGGGATTCTCATTTATTCAGGAAAACTTGTCAGCTGAGCCTATGACTTCCAGAGTATCAGAAGATGGATACTGTGTCCTCTTATGCCAGATGAGAAATCAATTTGAATGAAACGAAAATCATCCTCTGCCTCAAGAATTACAGATTAAATTGTTGCACTCATCTCACTGATGCTCTTAGAGAATCCTGCAAATAACAGCTACAAAGATCTAAGAGCACAGGCGTCCAGACAAAAATGAATTTTTCCATTAAATTCTATAGGAATACTGTTTAATGAATGAAGAAGAGGAAGACAAGGCTTCATCACTGGAATCAATAGTCAGATATGGAAGTGCTGAATGAATATCAGTCTTGTGCCCAGGAAAAAGCAAAATAACTCAGACCAAGATATTAAAATATCTTCTGAATTGGTTTCAGTGTGAGTCTATTGTGAACAGGAATTAGGTAGCTGATGATATCAAAATACATATATCTGTGCTTTAACCCTATACTCAAAGTTTTACTGAATGAGTGGCTAGAAGGCTACCATAAACCTATCCAATACCTGAAGTCAAATGAGTCCAGTAATGTACGTATGCTCTCATAAATGCCCTCAGAGTTCCCTTCCGCTTGTTTGCAGCCTTGCTTGTTCTGTTACACTCTTCCGTGATGTTCAGTTTCTCTGCCAACTTCCAGGTCCTTAAAAGAGGTTCTTTTGGCAGCTGCAAATGCTCTTATGAGCAACTGCATTTGAAATTTATCCAACTCTCAGACAGTTGTAAAATCTTGCAAATTGAAAATCCTTGGATCTCCTGGGATATCACTGTTTAAGATCATGTTTAATCTCCTTTTAATATCCTCTCAGCAGTTTGATCCTGATCTTACAGTGATGTAAATTCAAAGTAACTCTCCTGAAGTCAATGTAAAATATAAGTAAGCCAATGGTGTTATTTTGGATTTATGGCATGAGAACAGAATCTGGCATAGCATCCTTTATTTTAGCTCATTGAAATACCGAGTGTAAAAGTTTCTGAATCATGTACTCTTCCTTCTTCATCTTTACTAGCCAAAAGGTTTGTTTGCTTTATTTGAGCTTGATCTGAAGACTGATGATATTAATAAATAATCAATTATATTCTCTAGCTTCTTTACCTCAGCTGTTTGCCTCTTTATGTTGCAGTTCTCCTATAGAGTCTTTGTTTGTTAAATTTTCAACAGAACAGATACTGAAATGGTACAGGAACAGTATTAATTTAATCACCTGAATCACTGCAATAAAAGAAAGAAAATCTCCCTTTTCTCTGCATGATCAGGATCTTCAAACGTTTGCGCATATTTTTTAATCTTGGTTTTATTGGACACTTGTAGCCATCACTACTATCAATTTTAGTATTACAATTAAAGGGCTAAAAGGTCCATGCATCCGGTCTTTTTTTAAATGTGTGAGCACGTGTAACTCTTGGGGACGTAAGGGTGTTATTTATCAATACTGTTCTTAAATTCTCTGATTCTAGTACTCCTGAATCAAAAGTTTCAAATACTATGATCTACCACAAGTGGTACAATCCAATTAAAACTTCAAAACAATGCCAAACTGCATTATCAAACTGAAATAGAAAATGCTTAGGCCTATAATATAGTACCATGTACTTTATGTACATCATAAAAATCAAGTTGTAAGAGGCAGGTCCATGACTTTATTTGCAGGCTAGGTGAGACTTCATTGAAAATAATTGAATTTTAAAATCTGAGGAATCTATTAACTGGCTTATTTTACCATCTTGTAGGTATGCTCTTGAAATTTTAGACCAGTATCTTGGTCCAATCAGGACAGGTCTCGGTGCCTGTTGTGGAACAGAGTAGGCAGCAATGGAAGAGAATATCTACTCCTTTCTGAAATGCTGCAGAAGGCAACTTCTTTCCAAGAAGATGCTTAGAAAAGCTAAGGAGAGTCAGAGTAATAAATAAATCCCTAAAAGCAGAAAGCAACTACAGAGAACTTCTTAGAGGTTACTACATGGAAAAGGGTTGCTATATGGGAGAGGGTTGCAGGTGCTGCTTTCCATGGAAATGAGGTCATCTAGATGCTAAACAGTTTAGTGAGGGCTATTTGCACATTCCTAGACTGCAGCAGTGGAAAATGGAGAAAGATGAGGCTTTCTCTGAGTAGGTCTTATGGAAATGAAAGCGTTGTCCATGGATTAAGGGCTCTGCAGATCCAGAACATGTGTAATTTTCTCCAATAGTCCTAGGAAAGAGCTATTCAGCTATGTTAAATTGCATGAAATCCTTATGTGAAGCATTTCTTTGTGTTGTATAACCTGAATATAGGCTGAAGAGGCCTAGTCCATGTGGAAATTTGCATTAGTTTCTTTTTTAAATATGCAGTTTTTCTTCCTTTGTTGATTAAATTAATGGGGATGGTCCACTGGATTTTCAGATGGAGTATGTTTTTCTTCTAGTTGTATTTGACAGCGTGGCAGCATAGTGTGAGCATGTTTTCCACGATTTGTTAGCACCCACAATATTTCACTCGGAAAAAAACTGACATTGTTTGATGCTTTAAGCATCCGTGTTAATCTACCTTCTGATTTTGAAAAATGGAAGGCAAACAGTAACAAATCTCAGCTATTGAATCAACAGAAGATTTGTGGGTTTTTGTTTTTTCTCAAAAACTAAAAAACATCACCAAATATACAGAACAAATAACCAAAAGCATCAAAATGACCAAGCAACAGAAATGCATTATAAAAAGCTGTATTTCTCTCTGGTGTCATAAAATAGAGTGGGGACAGAAATCTTATTTTTTAAATAGGGAAACATCAAAAATTAAACTGGCATCCAAAATGTAAGTCACGTAAGAATTGTTTAAATTAGTTTATGTGATTGTTGCTGTGACATTATTCCTGCAACAGTGGTAGTATATTTGTAGTGGCTGTTTGGCTGTATAGCTACACAGTGGATCTGTGTGGTAAGTTGAGCTGTGCAGCTGAAGACTGACCAGCCAACGTACGTCTCCGCACGAGCACTCACCGGCTGGTCACAGGATAAAAGGAGCTCATTCAGTCCTTTCCCATGTGTGGGTGCTGCAAAGCTATGGGGCCTGACCTAAAGCTCACAGAAGTCCATGTGAAGCCTTCCCCACCTTCTGTAGTCATTGGACATGCCCTGTTGAAATCTCCCATCTCATGTTCCTTCAGGCTTAGAACCTTAATGTTTGTACTGATTTCTAATAGATGCCTAAAGGACACCTTTTTTTTTTTTTGTAGAAGCTTGTTATCTATCTAGACATGAATTAAAGATAAATATATATATGAGCTTCCTGAAGTAAAGTCTATAATTTTCAAGCATGCCTCTCATCACTTTTCTGAGTGTGATTTCTAACTCTTGGCCTACTTGTACGTGGACCTAAAAATGCTACACAATATTGGGTTTATATTATTGGGAAATACAGAAAAAATATCACCAGACTCTTTAAATAATTATCTGGACTCAAACAAAACGATACCTTAATATACATAGGATTAAAAAAAAATGTTTTACTTAGGGATCAATGAAATTTTAAGCCACGTGGCAGATTTATAGTAAAGCAGTGCCATTTCATTTTTCAACAAGTTTAATAACTGAGATTGTTTTCATGTTTTGTGATTGATTATTGTGTGAATCATCTAATGTTTTTAGTTATGACTCATCTGACAAATCTAAAGTCTAGTTATATTTTTATCTTCTGATAAAAGCAATATTAAAGAATTATAATCTTGTGGACTTTAAGTAGTCAAGCAAACCTATATTTCTTTTTATAACTTTTTTACTCCAGCTCATTAGAGAGAAGTCGCTTAGTGGTTTTTTCAGTAGCAGATAGATGTTAATGCAGTGATAGCATATCACTTGGTTCAGTATTATGTACGGTTTAAAGTAGAATTCATGGCTAAAGGTTTGTAATTTTGTAATTATTTTGCTAGTCTATACACAACAGCTCAATTTATAATTGTTTACTGAACTCTTGCAATCATGATAGTGACTGATCTCCTGGATCTGTGCAACACGGTTATTCATATACTGATGTAAAAATGCCTTTGATTATGGCCTTGTGTTGATAGATAAGTAGCTACCAACTCATAGTACCTGGAATAGCATGGGGACATACACAAAAAGCACAAATAACAATCTGAAATACTTGAGGCACATGCTGGGCAAGATTGACTATCTCAAGCTGCGGGCATTAAATGAAGAAAGATCTTTGTGCCAGATAAGCATGACTGCCTGGTGTTCATCCGTACAGAAGGGTTAGCAGCTGAGATTACAGGAACATCATTCTCCTTTAAATCTTCTTGGGCACAGTTTGGGCTATTTGCACACTGATGTTAGATATACCCAATATACATGTAAAGAGTTATTCATAGCAGGGCAGAAGTACATTCTAACAAATGAAATGTGTATTCTTTAAACAAAACACAGGAAAATGGAAAAAAATGCAAAATTGTGAAGACAATGTATTTTTTTCCCGAGGTTTTGGAAGCAGCATAATCATTAATTGTACAGCACATCCTGCACAAAGTGACACTCAGAAATTGAATTAAATGACATAATTATTACCAGTTATTTAGCTATGCTATATCTTACTATCAAATGATGTGTGTATAAGCTGTGCATGCTCTCTAGTAAGATGCAGTGACTTTTTTCAAACTTGTTTTCTAATGAAATAAATTACATAAGCTATAAGTGGAATACATTAGAGAAATATATTCGGAGGCCTCATCCTGCTTGACAGCCTATGCAGTCAGTGCCATACACACAGATGTGTACGCATCCACGTATATATAAAAATGCATTTCTTTCTTTTAATGCGCGGTGTCAGAAATAAATGAGTCTCAAGTTCCTAACTAAATAATACCTTGTCTAAATGAGAAATTTAATTTTCTGATCTGTATTTCTAAAAACCCATTAGGAAAAGACATTGATACATTAAAAAGTTTATGAGGTCTGTCTGACTCACCATTTAGGCCTTTTTTCCCCCTGAATTCTTTTGCACTGCAATATTTGGATACTAGGTTGGAACTATAAATAGAGTCTATAGTTGTGAATCTACACCGGTCAGCAGACCCTTTGCATGCAGCATTTTTCAATCAACTAATCAATTAATTAATTCAATGAATTAATTATTAATACTGTCCTCTGATAATCTACTTCAGTAGTGTAAAAACCACCCAGCTGGGGCTTGATCCTTGACTGGGTCAAGTCCGTAACCCAAGGCAACCAAAAGGCTGGCTCAGCGCCTCTGGGGATTTCCCGGGCTTGAGGGAACCCTGCGGAACCTCAGAGCTGACCCGTCCGGCCCTGCCTGGTCTTCAGCACATCGCGGCAGAGCTGAGGAGACGGGATGTTGGCCCGACTGCTGCTGCATCCCTGCTTACCACAACAGGTTTTAAAACTGAATAGAATAGTCCCAAGAGATTCTACGGCCTGTATCAGGGTGAGATGGCCTCAACGCTCAGTGACAGAAATGTCTAATTATCCACGCACGGTGTCAGGGACGGAAGGAGGCGCTGGCTGAGGCGCTGCGCTGGGGCCCGCCCGGGCCCGCCGAGCGG
Source organism: Pelecanus crispus (assembly GCF_030463565.1). Lineage (NCBI taxonomy): Eukaryota > Metazoa > Chordata > Aves > Pelecaniformes > Pelecanidae > Pelecanus > Pelecanus crispus. Next base: position 39,202,186 of record NC_134650.1, read on the forward strand.
CGAGTCGGGGTCCCCACAGCGATGGAGCGGGGCCCGCGCAGCCCCCGGGCGAGCAGCGATCGGCGGGAGCCGGCCCGGCCGGGGCTGTGGGAGCACGCGCGGCCCCGCCCCCTGACGGCCGCGGGGCACGCGGAGGGCACGCGAGGAAGGGGCTCGCCGCCCCCCCGGAAGGCCCCGCCCCCGGCGGCGCCCGCGCAGAAGCCGCAGAACGTTCTGGAAGGAGCCGCGCGGGGGCGGGGCGAGAGGCGGGGCCGGGCCCCTCCCGGGCGCGCCCCGGGGGAGCCACGCGCGCCGCCGCCGCCCCCGCTCCGGCCCGGCCTCCCCCGCCCGCCGCCGGCGCAGCCGGAGGCCCCGCGCCCCGGGAGCGGCGCCCGGCGCCGGAGGGTGCGGCGCGTGCCGCCGGCAGGGCGGGAGCCGAGGGCGGGGAGAGCTCGCGCGCGCCTCTGCCTCCCTTCTCCTTCCCTTGGCGAGCGGGCGGGCTCGAGCCCGCGGGGCTCCTCGCGGCGCGCTCGTGCTGCGGGCGGGCTCGTCACGCGCATAAAGCGCTGCCCCGCGCCGGGGCCCGGGCCGGCCCCGCCCCCCGCGGCTCCTCTGCGGGCAGGGGCTCGGGAAGCCGGGGGGTCTGTGCGGAGCCGCGGGGCTCGGGGGGGGGCCTCGGCCCCTGCGTGGCGCGGGGCTGCCCCGCTCCGGGTGGGGGTTTCCTGGCGGTGAGGCGTTTAACTGGGCGGGTGGGGTCGTGTCACCCCAATCGAGCCCGGGGGGTCGCAGAGCCTCCGCCGTCCTCTCTGGGCGCTCCAGCTCGGGCCGTGACAACCTGGTGCATGCCAAACCACTTCCTTGGATTTTATAAAACAAGGTAGCTCCCCTCATCAAAGTCTTAATAAAAACAGACCTAGCTTTAAAAGGTCTCTGAGAAACTGGAGAAAAATAGACTTCTATTCTACTGCAGCCTAAATAAAATTGGACTCAATTCTGTTGTCTCTTAGGGGTAGGCAGGTGCTTATTTGGTGGCCTGAGTCTGGCCACTTGGGTTTGGCTGAAGATGAGGATTTTCATCTTCATTGTGAAAATGAGTTAAAATGTGAAATGCCATCAAGGCCAGACTCCATTGGCAGATTAATGAGAAGAGCCTTGCTTCACTCTGGTATAGGAATGAGACCTTTTTTTGTGGTGAACGGGGAAAGGAGATAACCAAGTCCCAAACTGTGAGTTCCTCCTTGATATACCGGGCACACCGGTCCCGTACTTGAATGTACCGCCCTGGGCACCACTTGGAACAGGTGATTCAAGCGGGTGGTTTATCACTGTAGCTAGTGCACTTACAAGAAGTTCCATGTGCACATCTGAAATTTAAAAAACAAGCCTCCCCAAAACCCTGCATAGCACTGTTTGTAAGATCGTAGTATTTCCGTAGTTCATTTTTTTTACTGTAAGCCTCTTCCCACTTCAAAATTTCCTTTTCTTTCCAGGTTTCAGTGCTTCAAGTATAACCCACTGGTATAGCCAAAGAAAGATTTTTGCATTGCTAACTTGGTGGACGTAGTTTCTGTATCAGTTGCTTTGTGTAGAATTTTTTTAACCTCAGTGTTTTTGCTTTTGTTTTAACCTTTCTCAAGTTAACACATGTTACTATATTCTTATATTTCTACAAGGAAGACATTTGTTGTTGGAAAAATCAGCTTTAGATACAAGCTGCTTTGAGCTGTCCATTCTTCACTGTGTAAAAGCCTTGTTTCCTTGCCACAAGATGCACACTTTTCTTAAGTTATACTCTTCTTACACACTTGTCTTCTCACTGTGCTGGTATTGTGGCTTTAATTAGTTCTCCTTTTTTTAGACTCATTAAGAACAATTTTTTCGCCCCTTCAATCCTGCTCACCCTTTACATTTTCACATAGGAATCAAATTTTGCTTTGTTTCATTAGCAAAATGACACTGAAATCGAAGGGCGTTTTGGACAAAAACTTTGTTCAGACTACGTGGAATATCCTTTATTATAAATCTCTTCTTCTCTTTCACTGTCTCTCTTGCCTCTTCGTAAACTCCTAGCTCCTGCGGATAGCAATATGCTGTTCATGTGCCTTTTAAATCTCTAATACTTTCCAGGTGAGAAGAAAAGTGAAGGAAATTGCAGGTCTGTTAAAGGTATCTGAGAAGGAAAAGAGTCTGTTGGAAGCCATGTGGGAAAAGGGCCTGTAGGGCCTGGAGAAAAGAGGGTGAAAAGATGGAAAAAAGTTTCTTCTTTCACACTTACTGCATAGATGTGCCCAAGCTCTTGAGCAAATGGGACACTGATAAATTATTTTGAATTGTGAAAGGCTTTTTGGAGTTCAGTTTCAGAAGTTCGCAGTTCAAGCTTTTTCATGTACCCTAATACAAATGTCCAGCTTAAACTTACAATATACCTGCTTACTCTTATTTCATGAACTCAGCTGCAATGTTTCTAGAACAACGATTCAATTAGCAGAAGTGCATGTGCTCCTTCAGATGCTTAGAAAACAAATCAGCTAGCTTATTTTCAAATGATAAATGGGTTAACTTCCCAAGCAATGAGCAGAATTTTAACAAACTTCAGATACTGTAAGCTCACAGTAAAGAAACCGGGTTTTTTTAGGTTTCGCAGATTTGTTATCACAGATGTTCTTAACCTAAATATATGGATATGCAAAAACAAATACTGTTTAAAATATGTATAAACTTCCTTTATTTATGTCTGACACTGATTTCATTCTGACACCAGGTTTCAAGCAGCTGTAAATGCTAACTCCAGACCTCACTGTATTCCCCTGCTGCTCTGCCATGACTTCCATGGCAGCAGGATAGCTAACGCCTGCTTTTTTGGTTTGCATCTAACATTTTGTGAAGAGAGGTAGCAACTGTAATTAGAAAGATTTCCCACTAGTTAATCTGATACTGTCCACATTGAATTTACGTTGACTTCATTATGCCATTCATAAAGTTACCATCTAGCCTAAGGCTTCATAGACAGAGAGTCACCAACCAGTAGAAATAGTCTGCAAAGGCAGAAATTTGCAGTAGCGTGTCCTCTTTCCCTTGACTTTGTGTATGGTAGGAACAGCAACGTCTGACTTGGGGCAGTCTATGAAAATCTCCCATCTAATGTGCTTATCACATGAGCACTGGTTGAAATTCAGTGGAGTAGTTCTGCAGATGTTCCTGGGTACCCTTCTTCCTTGTGCGCTTCTCTTTTATGTGACTATCCTGGTTTCAGCTGGGATAGAGTTAATTTTCTTCTAGTAGCTGGCATAGTGCTGTGTTTGGGATTTAGTATGAGAAGAATGCTGATAACACACTGATGGTTTAGTTGTTGCTAAATAGTGTTTATACTAGGACTCTTTCAGCTTCCTGTGCTCTGCCAGGTGCACAAGAAGCTGGGAGGGGGCACAGCCAGGACAGCTGACCCAAACTGGAGGGGGCACAGCCAGGACAGCTGACCCAAACTGGCCAAGGGGCTATTCCATACCATATGATGTCACGCTCAGTATAGAAACTGGGGGGAGCTGACCGGGGGGCAGCGATCTCTGCTCAGGGACTGGCTGGGCATCGGTCAGTGGGTGGTGAGCAATTGCATTGTGCATCACTTATTTTGTATATTCTTTTATTATTATTACTTTCTCTTCCTCTGCTGCCCTATTAAACTGCCTTTCTCTCAACCCATGGGTTTTACTTTTTTTTTTCCGATTCTCTCCCCCATCCCACCGGGGGCGGGGAGCGAGCGGCTGCGTGGTGCTTAGTTGCCAACTGGGGTTAAACCACAACAGTGACCCACTGTCATTTCTTGTGCAAGGACTCTCTGCAATAGTTTTCCTGAAATGATGGCAGGGTGTTACGGAACTGCCTGAATGTAAACTGTAATGGCTAAAGGGGATATATACCAAATGTTGTCATCTGTCAGCATCACATACTGATTTTGGTTTGACCACTTCTTATTTTCTGTATCTAACATAAAAAGTAGGACTCATCTTATCTGACTTGTAGGTGGTTGTAGGAAGGTTTCTAGTCTGAGCAAGTTGTTAAGAACCCCTTGGTATACAAAGAGGCATCTCCCGCTAGCGGCCTGTCCTAGTTAGAGGGACTTCCTTTTGTTGACACTAAATGAACTCTTACTATAGATAGCCTGTTAGATACTCAATTTTAAAATGGCTTAAGGTAGGTGAAATTAATTCCACAGTGGTTATTAATGTAATCAGACTTGGGTCTTAGCCAGAGGTGCAAACATATAGATTTCAGCAGGAGTTTTGCTTTAATTTTGTTTGCAGATAAGAACCATCTATCTATAGATCCTATAGGAAGATGAACAAGTGAGAGAAAAATAATAGGGGAATCTGATTAGTTTATGCCGAGATTTCAATGCAGAAGGGAGTGAGGGAAGAAACAAGCCACTCACCAGATCAGATGTTACTACACTCCTTTTTTAACATGCCTCCTTGAATGGAATTAATGAAACCTTTCATTATAGATCAATACGCTCTTTGACTGGAGAATATTATGGGTACCTATTGTATATGCTTAATTAGATTGAAATTGCTTTCACATTTCCTTTATATTCAAAAAAAAATCTGATCTCAGCAGTTTAAAAAAGGGAATTACAAAAGTCATCCTCTCCACTTGTGCTGCTAAAGCCAGCCAGAAAAGGGAAAAAGGGAAAAAATCCTCAGCCAACTGCCCAGCTCTGGGCTTCAGCTTAGTGGCAATTTTGGCAGAGCTGCACTAAGTAGTACTCGCTACAGTGTATCCATAAAGAAAACAAATGGTAATTCTCATGCAATCATCGCAGGAGCCTGATGGTGTCCACTAAAGGCAGTAGGTTTGGCCTGGGACTGTATGGAACTATTTTGAGATGTATTTCCCTTCCTCTCATATTTTCTGTCCAAAACCAATTTCTTGACAAAAGTGTTCCAAATTAACTTGTATCACCCTCCTTCCTCAGCTACGTCTCCCCAAAAGCATTCTTGAGTGATCCTTTACATGTTTTCTCAATGGCAATTTATTATACCTTGAATTTTCTATCAAAAGCCAGTCCTAAAATGAGTTTTCTTAGCACTACAGCCCTGTTCCTATCAAAATAAAGCCCTTAGTACTTCAATACCAATTAATTAGCTGTCTTGTTACCCCATGCTTTCCACTCAGCCCAGGGTGTTTTGGGGTTTGTTCGCTGTTTTCCCCTGTCTGTCCCAAGCTCTGAGTTTTCCGGCTGCTCCCCTTGTTGCTCGCCTGCACTGCTCTCAACCAGCTGGGTCCCAGAGTGTGGTCCTGGGTGCTGCGTCAGCATTCCAGGCCGCCTCGCCCTGCTCTGCATTCGCTTTAGAGCCCTCCCGCCTGCGCCCTTCCACCTCATGGTACACGCAGGCCTTTCCCTGATGTGTTTGTGAACCATATTGTGAACTCTCAACACCTCTCTGAAGCAAATTTTAGCCTTAATTCCCCAAAGCCGCCAGCTCTGCAGCTAGGAGGCTCCTGCTCTTTCCCTGGGGCTGACATCAGGCAGGACTTGCTACTCCACTGTGCTAAGTTCGGTGTCCCTTGGCCTCCTTCGGATGCATTGTTTATCAGCTTTCCTCCTTCCAAATTCTTTGTTTGTACAGTGGCAGCTTTTGTGCCAATTTTCTTTTTTTTTCTTTGCCTGGAGTTATTGGCAGAGCTAATTAACAACAGAATATAAAAGCCTCGTTCTTTGGGGCTGAGTGGTGTGGTCGCAGAGCAGTGCGAGTGCTGTCTTGTGGCGTGGGGGATGAACGGTCAGATGAGGATGGGCAGGTTATCTTCACAAAGAGAGGTACCTAGCTATTTCCAACAGCAAATGCAATCCTTATTCTTGAGGGGCAGTGCATTGCATCCTTCCTTGCTCTGCTCTGCAGCTACACAGATGGCACCGGCTGCTGACAGCCGCCTCAGAGCGCACAGGTCTTGGCCACCAAGGGAAAGCCGATGGGTGAGAGGGGACTTGCAGGCTCACGTGTGCCTGTGGGCATGCCAGGAGGGGACTGCATTCTGCCCCTGGGTTTGGACGGGTACATTGACTCAGGGCACTTCTCCCTGGGCTTATAGAGCTCAGCCCCACCTGGCAATCGTGCCTGGGGTTTTCACTTTAGGTAATGAAAACAGAGAGAGAGAGAGTGGTAGCCCCTGGGCCAGGTGTGTTTGAGAAGGAAAGGGTCACCCCCTCCACCTCCAGCCCGAGCGCAGCCTGCCTGGGCAGAGGGGCCTGGGCTCAGCCTCTGGCTGTGAGCTACAGCAGACCAAGATTTTCCAAATCCAGAAATGCTTGGGGAACTTCAGTTTTTTTCCTGGACGAATGTCTGATCATGATGGGAAACATGACTGGATTTAGCATAAAATATTCCTGCTGTTCGTCCAGCTCAGACGATTTCTCTGTGCTACGAGGTAGGGGGTAGCCCCCCAAGCAGGAGAGCCGCCGCGGCTGTGACTGGCCGTGCCCAGGGCTCTGGCATGGGTTTCAGCCCACCCGCGGGGACGCTGCCGTGGGGTGGTCCTGGACTGCCTGCAGAGGAGTGGCGACAGGGAAGGGACAGGGCATCCCTGCCCGCAGCCTGCCAGCACAGCAGGATGGGTCTCCCCGTCCCCCTCGCAGGCTTGCGTGTGGGTGCCTGTGTGGCTGGGGGGGTGCGGAGCTGAGCCGTGGGGCGGGGACAGCGTACCCTACCCATCCCCGGGGCCGGCTGGGCAGAGGGAGAGAGTGCCCCGGGCTCCTCAGCCCCCACTTTGCCCTTCCAGCCGCCACTTCTCCCCCGCAGGCATCAGAGGGCACTCAGGACGCGGGGCCCCGCAGGAGGGCAGGCTCTGGGGTCTGCTTTCCTCTTGGGGCGGGGGGAAGGGAGAAGAAAACAGAGAAGAAGCAACAGCCTCCAGCTTTTCCCTTCCTCTAATCTTGCTTCACTCCCCCTTGCTCCCTCTCCCTCCCTCTCCCCTTTCCCCTCCCTCCCTCTTTCTAATTCCTGCCGCTAGCTCGGAGCCTCATTCAGCAGCCGCTGCTAGTGGAGTGTAACAGGCTGAAGATGCTGCCGTCTCTGCTCGGTGTCTAGTTGTGAATGGGACTCGCCTCCTCTCCCTGCTCCGGCGGTGGCCAAGGGAAGCAGCCAGCCCCGCTGGACCCACAGGTGAGCGGCGGGGAGCGGCGGGGCACGCCGGCGCGGAGTTGTCTCGGGTGAGCGGGGCGCGGGGCGCGCTGCTGCCGGGCGAGGAGGCGGCTTGGCGAGGGGAAGGGGAAGGAGGCGGCTGGCGGGGGCAGCGGTCGCCTCCCGGCGCCCAGAGCAAGAGGAGCGAGCGGGAGGATGCGTGCGTGTGCACCAGAAACTTGACAGCAGCCGCGGGGCCGGGGCGTGCGGCGGGGCAGGGGCGGGCGTGCGGCGGGGCGGGCGCCGGGAGCGCGGGGCCGGGGCCGGGGCCGGGGCCGGGGCCGGCAGCGCCGGGAGAGGCGCGGGGCTCTGCCGCAGCTCCGCCGGAGGCGGCCGGCGGGCTCCCCGAGGGGGCGAGGGGGTCTCTCCAAAGGGAGAAAGGGAAGACTGTGGCGAACGGTATATATATATTTTTTTTTTTTTTTCCCCAGCTCTTGCTCCTGGGGGGTGGGGGTGGGGGGCGAGCATTTGTCCGTTTTAAAATGCTATTCCGGATAAGCAGATATTGAAAGCCCCGGACTGAAAATCTCTTACTTGCACTGTAGCTCCCAGGCATGAAATGGATATGGAGAAATGATAAGTGCATGAAATGAAGGATACTCTATCCAGAATCAAAAAGGGAAAGACTTTGATTCAGATATTTTTTTTTTAATTTATTTTTCTTGCTGGCTTTCAAATGCATTACTATTCACAAGGTACCAAAATGGTATCTGTCTCTAATATGGGCTAGTCCAAAAAGCATTAGACTCTTGGGTGATACATGCATAAGCACATCCCTAAGAAAGGTAAAATAGATCAGGCTGCGGGTCCCCATAAATACCATTAACTTTTAGAATAAAAGTGCTTCCTGTGCAGTCCTTCGGGAGCACATATAGCAGTCTGACATCATGATACAAATGCCTTTACCTTCTATAGAAGTCCCCCTTTATTGTGTACTCTTTTAAATATTCATTTGGTGAGGAGAGAACCAGTATGTGCTAGGAGATCTTCTCTGTACCATTGCTACAAAGGACAGTGTGGCTGTGTTACACAGTATTTACCTACCAAGATATCTGTGACAAAGGAACCTCTTTAGCAAATGAGGTCACTAATTCAGAAATTGGCCCTTTATAAGGAGAATGCTCGTTTCTTTTTCACGTTCCAATGGCTGGTAACTCCCTGGGAAAGACTTTCTTCCTGTTGATTTGTGATGATGATACAATAAGAATTTCACAGACTCTGCACCCCTCTATTAAGTAATTAAATACTTTTAATTATTTAATAATGAATCTGTTGAATGAGAAAGGCACTAACAGATTCAGAAGCAGGGAAGCATGCACTCAGACGTTACTGAATGTCCGTCTCTTTCCCCCCCCTCCCTTGCTCTTGTGCTTGCTTCAGTGTTTCCAAAGTCAGTGTGATTCTCCAGGTAAATACTTCGTTCTCTTTTTCTATGCTGGCTAAGGTATACCAATAACTGGCTTTCAGTGTAGAAGTTCTGCAATAATTAATCTGACATCTGCCTTAGGTCTGTCCACTGAGATTTGGAACACAAATCAATGATTGCATTCAATCCTTTAGATGATTTTATATGGAGAGATATATAGAAGTATATGGAAGTGGAATTGCAGATGTTTGCTTACGAACAGCGTTTTCATAGCAGAGCGGCGCAGTTCATGTTGCTGGGGAGATGGGCAGTAAGAGCAGTAGGGAGACTGAGAGCAGGTCTGGTTTGAGCTTCATACCTTAACACACAAAGCATTTTTCTAGCCTATTTCTTAGTCTACTACACTCTAGAAAACACAAGTTTCTGACTGTACTTCTAAAGCAGTTCTTCCCCTTGCGGGAGAACAACAAAATAAAGTTACAGAACGAAGAACAAGATCTTCAATAAAAGAATTGGAAATTCTTTAGAAAAATTACCTAAAAGACATCTTTCTCCTGCAGGCTCTTGTTATTAGGCCCTGGGATAGGATATATTTTTTTTTTTCACCTCAGCCTTGCACTAGAGCATCAGAGAATGAGCATGGACAGAGAATGCTATTTATAGAATTCTCTACATCAGCTTTAACTTTGCTAAAATTTTAAGTGTTGCCAGTCCAAAAAAATCACTAAGAACTAGATTACTTCATTACCAGAAATGCTGCTACAATAGGGTATGTGAAGAGATAAGTCATTGTGATTTGTCGTCAGCGGTTCCACAAGGAAGTATGTATGGAAATGGTTGATTGAGAGACAGGACAGCCAAATTAATCTCTTTTTTGCACAACAATATGGGAAAACTACAAAGATTAGAACGATTTCTGAGATTTATCTGATAAAATGCTTTAAAATATATCATGTGATTTCAGCTTCAATTAATATGCTATTCTGACAACATTTGACATATTTAATTTAATTTAGTGTAAGAAACATATGTGAAGTTCAGCGATCCAGTAGACTGAGACTAACGTTTTTGTTTCCTGCAAATGCTGTAACTAAACAAAGCATAACTTGAGAAACAAATGTTTTATTGCTGAGATTTCCACAATATTCTTAGAAGTGATTTCTAGCTCAGAGGCCATAGAAATTTAAAGTAATTTCAAACTTAAAACCAGTGTCTCCTCTTTTTGGTGAACCCCCTAAACCAATTTTGAATCCATTTTGTGAACTGGATGTTCAGCGAAATATCTTCAGTATGTGAAAAACAGAGGTCTCATCTGGAATCAATTAATTTGAAACAGTTTAGCAACATACTTCCTGGACTTTTTTTTTTTGTGTCTGAGTTTTTCTACTAGCATTTTAAGCTAAAAGTCTGTGTAAAATTTCCTACGTTATACCCTTTTTTTTTTTTTTTTTAAAATGGCACTTCAGTTTTCATTGTCCATTTGTTGGGCAACCTAAAGCCTAGGGAAATAAATGGAAAGATGGCCACTGATTTAAACGTAGTTTGGATCAGGCGCTTTGTCCATATGAATTAAGAGGACTTACGTCACACTTAGGCATTGTCATTTTATGCCATATATATGTTTTGCTTTACCTCTTATCAGTTAAGGACCATTGTAGTCGCGTACTTCTGAAACTCTTTTGTAGTGTTTTAGGAGGAAAATGTAGCCCTGTGTTTGACTTTTGACGGTGAAGACCAGGGTGCTCCTAGACTGTGAAATTATTGATTCATGCAAGTGCAAGCCTGTGTATGCTGAATTATTAAACCCATTCATTTTCTTTTCCTCTGTAAGTAAGGACTTTAAAGTCATTTAAATATTCCTGACGGGCGGCACGTTTGCCCACGTACTCCCAGCGGAGGGGCTTTGCAGAAGGAGCGGGATCCGTGGAAGCCGTTCCGCCGGAGCCGCGCCGTCCCCCGCCCCGCCCCGCCCCGCCCGGAGGTCGGCGGAAGGGGCCCGGGGGCGCGCGGCGGGGGCGCGGCTGTAAGCGGGGCTCCCGCGCGCGGGCCCTGCGCGCCCCGCGGCTGGCGGGCGCGGCGGGGCTGGCGGCGGGCGGGCACTAGAGGGCGCTGCCGCTCCGCGCTGCGGCGCCGGCCGGGCGCCCTGAAAGGCGCTTTGTGCCCGCCGGCCCTCGGGGCGGGCGCGGTTCGGTGCCGCGGCGGCTCGGGCTGACGCGCAGGCGGTTTGTCGGCGTTAACATCCCCCTCGGCAGCGGACCGCGTTACCTTCGGCGTCGTGTTGGCGTCGTGTTGGCGCCGTGGCGCTCGCTACGAAGTTTGGGAATGGCGTGACTTCAGCCCGCCTGAGGAGCGCGGCGGCTGAGGAGAGCCTCGGGCGGGATAGACGGCTCGGGCCGCTCGGCGGCGGTGGCTTCCGCGGGGCCTGCTCTCGCTTTCTTCCTTTTCCAAAGAGTCTCAGTTCCCGCTATGCCAAGAGAAGGAGTTTAAAGACAGGGAAAAAAAAATGATCCGGCGAAACAGAAAAATACTTCATTCGAAAACGTGGTCGTGCTTGAGAGATCTCGTAAAGACATCCTTGATAGCAAAGAGGCATATTAGGCCAAACCGGCCTAATTTTACCTGTCCGCATCTAGGTCAGTGGAGCTTACAGCTGGAGAACTGAGAAAAGTAGGTCTGTCCAAATTGTTTCTGTATATCCCGTAGTGCCTCGGAATACGAAAGCAATTGTTACAACCCGTCGTCGCAAATGCTGACCAAATAGGACATGCGTGACAGTATAGATTTGAAATGGTTGCAGGCTTGGAAGGAGTCTCATTTCCGACTGCCCTGTTCTGATGTTCTTCCCCAGACACCCCCTTTGGGGTATTGCTAACGGCAGGATGCTGGGCTGCGCAGATCCTTGATTTGATTCACAGACCAATCAAATTCCCGTGTATCATACATACTATAAGTAACAGAGTGCAGAATTTTGTGATATTTTATTAAGTCCACTTGGGCAGATACGTAGCCAGAGAAGCCAATGTGTCTCGTAGAAATTGTTGTCTACAATTTTGATGCCAAAAATGGGCAACACAGTGCCATAATAGTTGTATAGTTTTCTGTCAATCACCCGATTTAGGATATTAATTAAGAATTACCTTAGAGTAATAAGGCTTGGTGAGAGAGTTAGTAACTACCGCGCTGGAAAATGAGCACCACTTTGCTGAGGAGCACTGTGTTGCAAAGAGCGGTTCGAGACCCGTTAACTGCCCATCTTCTGTGCTCCGAGGCAGGGAGCATCCCTTAAGCTCTTAGATGCACTCAGGGTGGGTGGAAAAGTTAGAGCTGCCAGCCATGTTCAAGGCCCTCCAGGGAACATTACGTATGGCTGGGGCACGCGCCTTGCAAGCCAGCAGGAGTTCAGAGACAAATATCTGGAGCAGCTAGCCCTGCTGCTGAGCAGTGCCCTTGGGGAAGGTGACATTATGGTTAATTTTGCCTGACAAAGGCATAAGGCCTTCTTCCATAACTGCCTGGGTGGTGTGGTGACTTTCAGGCATCCCAGTCCCACTGAGCTCTGCTGGCTCCGTGAGCCATAATTTAGCTCTTCAATTTTAAAGTGCTGGCTTAAGCAAATTCTAAGGGGTTTTTGTGTTTTTTCTCCAAAGTTTGGCAATGAGTAAGAGCCCTCTCCCTTCTGAATCAGCAAGAGTTCATCAGAATTCTTAATTGTAATGCAATGGCAGGCAGAGTTGGAGTAGTAGAAATCAATGTAAATGGATTAAAAGAAAAGGACCAAGTAACTGAATGTAAAAGAGTACCCAGGATTTCCCAGAGTGAACGGTGAACAATGCAGCAATAGGTTTCCAAATATAATTCATTACCGTAATGATGATTTAATAGTTCATCAACAGATAGACTGTAGCCATATTAGAGATAAACTAACATAAAATGCAATTGTGGATCATGAAGTATTATAAAGTAGACAAAATTGAACAGAACTTTGACACATGAACAGAAGCTGTAGGAAGTACCTATCTAGACAGTAATTACACTTAAGCTTTCATTTAATTGTGTTGGTACGGTCTGACACTGTTCCAATGATGCTGTGGAGACACAAGCCCACATAGGTGAAGGCTGGAGTGATGGGCAGAAGGAATTATGTTCAATAACGCTTTAAAACACAATTCACAGCATTTTCATGTTTGTGACTTTCACAGCACCAAGCATTTAGCTCCCTTATCTTTGTACGGTGCAACTAGTGCAAGTTTTCTTGCCCTACCAGCATGTATCAGTGCTACACCATAGCTTGAAAACAGCCTGGCTTAGATGGCACTGCACAGGCTTGTTCCTTGCTTCTATCCTCACACTAGCAAGTGGGATAGAGATTAAATTTATGGTGTACCCTCTTGCAGCCACCATTTCTTTTCGCGTGAGCTCCTAATTACACAAAGTCTATGCTAGCTTGGTAAGCTAAAAAGTTCCTTAACTTGATATCAGTCCTGTTAAAGAGCTGCTGCTTCTGCACTGTGTTTCACTACTCTTCATTTTATACAGTGTGATCATCAGATATTCCATGTGAAAGTATTACATTTAAGGTTAAACTGGTGCCATAGAAACTCTGGTTCAACATAATCTTTATCCCAGTGAGGCTGCTGATATATATTTTTAAATAAAATAAAACTTCAGAAACACATTAATTGGTCTCAGTGGTTAAGTTAAATAGTTAAATACATGCATACATATCATTCTGCCAAGGATAAGTCATTAGTTCAGTATAAACCAGAAATGATAGCTCTATCTGAATCAGGAGACTAAACCCTATTTCCATTAATGCTAACTGTTTTATTAATACATGCATGTGTCGGCATTAAGTCATAAATTTAAATGGTCTGTCCCTTCTTGATTTAAAGTAATTATCTCAAAGATCTTGGCTGCTGAATGAATAACTGCGTTACCCCTTTCATCTTCTATCAACTTTTTTTTTTTTTTTTTTTTTTATGTAGACGTTGTAAAGCAAACAAAAGAAATGGAGTTTGTGCAAAGCTGGCTGGCATTTAAACCAAAAATAAATGTATTTTTATTATCAGAGCAGAATACCTGTAACTATACCAGCCCCCAGACAGAGATTCTCAGACCTTTTTTTTTTTTTTAGAGTTATTTAGTCATATAACATTATGTACCTGCCTACATCTTATGTGTACTTTATGCATGTTTATGTATATTTTCATTTATATAGTTAAAATTAATTTTTGTGTGTTACTGGAAAATTTTAATTGAAGCAACAGGTAAAAAAATACAACCTTTAAATTGTTTGAGAGAAGTGACATTCAAAAAGTTTATACCTAATTTTTGGAAAGAATAATTTAATTTTATCTGAGAGAAATCCTGAGGTAAATACAGGACTTTGAATAGTGTTTACCAAATAAAAATACTGGTCTCATTAGCACTAGAAAACACACTTGAAAATTTAGGATTAAATCTTGTCGTTCTCAGAGCAGTGCTCCTGACAGGCAGTCTTCCCTTTTAGCAGACTTGACTACATATTGATGTAGTTAGGTGTTTCTAAGTATCACGCAGTTCATTTTGGATCACCATTCAAGACAAGATTTTAGTGCATTACAGGGTACTTTCTAGTCAGGGCAGAAATGGTTCCAACCTTTTTCTGAGGAATGACCAATATTAAAACAGTTGAATGCTGCCAGGTTAATTCAATATGTACAGAGCAGTGATCAAAACCTCCAGTTTCATATTGCACGTAACCTTCACTATTTAACCACAGAGATTACCAAACTGATGTAACTGAAGAATCACTCAAACATTTATCCAATGCATGCAGTGAACAGATATTTTTAAAGATGACTTCTCCTTCCCATTCTCTTTCAGCATATTTTTCTTGCAATTGAAATTCCAGTGAAGATCTTCAATATTTCACATTAGTGAAAGTTACCATTCTTTCACAGTTTCAAACCCAATTTCTCCAGACATAAGATGTTCCAAAATTTTGAAAAGCAGTTGAATAATAATTTTACTTGGGGCTCTGATTCAAATAGAAAACTTTGTCCACCACTGATTGTTGCATTTTTATTTGTTACTGTTCCAGTTAAAGCTGGTATTGCTCAGAGAATATGTCTGATTAGTATGCATTTAAATTCTTTTTAACACGGTGGCAATTTACATAGCATTTCTTTTTCTAAAGCAAGAAGAAAACATAGTAGGCATTGGCATTTACATACAAACAATTTATCATTTACATACAAAAGGGCTGATTAGGTAGCAATACAAGTGACTGTAGGTCAGACTTAGGATGGTCATTATATTTCTTTCCTTAAAACTGTGAATTTTGCAATATTTATATGAAAAAAATTATGTTCATAAACTATGAATATGTAGTCATGTTTCAAGTACTAAATTTAACAATCCTCTTAGACATCTCTAGTATGTGGTCTTCTATGGTGCAGTCTTTGGCTATACCCTTGTAGTGAAGCTAGTTTAAGAAGATCCCTTCCTTAATGATTCCCAATCCTGTACTGCAGTTCACAGTTCACTGATCTGTACAAACCAAGTTGATTTGGAGACTTAAGAGCTAATTGGGGTATCTGCATGATCTGGGATAAAATAAAACGTGCAGTATTTAAAGTTACTCTCTATATGACCTCGGTAAGATTGAGCCTGTGCTTCTAGGCGTACTTCTTGGTTTCTCAGGTTCCTGCATCATCATCTTGAGTTCATTGAACTTGCTTATGTTTAGATGATATTTCTTGTGCCTCAGTTTATTAGCTTCTGCTCCCCCTCTACAGCACAAAATCTAATATTCAGTGAACTTTTCACCTTCACAGTTTCCCACTTTTCAATGCAAACTTTGCTCTGCCCTCCCGTAACCTCCATTTTATCAGGTATAGTGGACTCTTCTAGCCTTCCTTTTTATTTTCGTATTTCTGCTTTACTCAACCATCGCCACATATCCTCAAAAGTGGAGACATTCTTCTGTGATTGATTGGGTCAGGCTAATCCAACACTTCTCTTCTCCTTTGGCTATTACTTCTATCTGAATTAAACAAGGGCTTCCCATTCCTAGGCTGCAGTGTAATCATACCCCTAACTGCAGTCTTGTAGTCAGTAATATCCAGTTACGTTCTGCACATGTTACTTAGTTTTCCGGATCCATAAGCAGAAGTTTTGCTTTCTTTGTATTGGATAGATATATGTCAAACTAGTGGGAGCAGTTAGATATGATAAAAACCAATTCTCAGTATCTTCAATGACTTCCTACATATTTGCTTCATAACAAATGAAACTTCACATTTAAATAAGGTGACACTGGTGTGATCTGAGAAATACTCAAGCATTCTCATGAAAAAAGAAATGGAAACCAGCCTTACTGCCTCAGTAGACCATTTATAGAAAACATGCAGATGTCATATGTAACTAAGACACGATGAACTCCATGGAAAAAGGAAACACAAAGATATACTCCATACTGAAGTGATGTACTATGATTCTATAGCATCACAAATTAGTAAGTGGCTGCTGCCCTGTTTTTTAAAGGAGCAGTCAAAGCACATGATGAAAATCAAGAGTCAAATTACAAGAGTAATTCTTTTTTTGAATGGCATTGAGTTGACATTGAATGCCACCTTGTTGTGACCTTTGGTATGTATTTGTACATTTATAAGCCTAGGGAAATGTCCACCTTATTTAATATATGCTCAAAATTTTGTTATTGTTGTTAGCAGACTTTTTTAATGATGTCTATGAGCAGACAAGTTTAAACTATTTATCTGACATTTAGACTTTACTGGTTAAAATTCTGTCTGGTCAACCTGATATAAAACAGAGAAACTGTATCGGAGTCCATGGGGTTATTCAGTTGACACTGGTATTATTGAACAATGTCCTTGATATGTAAATTTAAAGTAGTTTTGGTAATTACATTAACTCATATTTTTAAACAGTTTGTATGGAGGTGTGCATTTCAGGGCTAAGCTAGTTTTTAGTCCTACTAGTGTTAGGAACGCTATCAATACACCATCATACATAAGAAATTGCACTAATATTTGTTTAATTATCCAGTCAAATTGAACAAGAAATGAGTTTGGCTGAAACAATCAAGTCTATAGAGAAAGTGCCAGCTCTGATACTTACCAAGATTTGACAGTTGCTCATTGTCATGACCTTGGCTTTTTTTTATGTTGAGCTAGAGGGCAGAAAGTATGCTAGCTGTAATTACTACCTTCATAAGATTCTGTAGGCCATCCTCTGCAGCAGACTTGAACCAGATTGCCTACATGTATCAGATTACTGATGAACTGGGTGCAAATCTGTATTGTGTTCTCATAGCTGTTAAATCCTGTTTCTGACTATCACCATATACAGTCTGTGGAACAACTTAACCTTTATGATATTTCCCTTCAAAAATGAATGACTAGCAAGTTATTTCTTGAAAGCTGTATGTAATGTAAGAGCTACCAAAAATGAGACTTTTAACTTTTATATAATTTTTTCAAAAAATTTACAGAAGGTCATTGATACTTTCTTAAGAAAAGAAAGTAATGTAAAAGAAATTAATGTGTACAATTAATGTGTTGGTATTAAATAAATTATTTAATAATGATTTACCTATTGAAGGAGAAAAGAAGAATGTTTTTCCCTAGAGGTATACCCCATCTGGAAATTAAATCCATTTTTACTAGAAATGAAATCCTTCAAAATAAACTGCAGAAAAGTTTGTGTTTTAACTGTTTCCATGTGCTTAAAAGTAGACTATATTTAACCCATAAATGCCTTGGGCAGTTTGTTACTTTAAGTTAATGAATGCTAATTGCTTCTTGAATTTGAGATCAGCAGTGCTTCCTTTCACACTTTTCAATAATGTTACAGGGAGTATTTTGAGTCACTCAGATATGATGCTTTCCTGTTGCACATGTTAGTTATATACACAGTTCCTGTGACTTAACGGAAAAAACATAAAATTGCATACACATTAACTTCCTTTTTCATTCTTACCAATGGATTATACGCATTTCCCCTTTGGGCTTTATAAAAGGCCCCAAGTTTCATTTTCCAACAAATTAGAAGCATACCAAGTTTTTAATAACATATCAAGTGTTTTAAATGTAAAGACGTTAATTTCTATCTACATCCTCATGCCCCAAAATAATTTGTCTGTTATCTGTAGTAAGCCAGGCATACTCATTATGCTTTCTTAAGCCTGTATCCTTACGAATTGAGATGTCAGTCTGAATGACATGAATCCTTTCCACAGCTGTGACTTGAAGGACAGATGCCTTTCTACCATGAATGATACCAGAAAAAGTCCTCCTGCAAAATTTTTTCCCACTTCTCAGTAGTCTGGTGAGGTCATTTCCATAATCCATAGAACTGTTGCTAAAATTAGGGGTGTGTGTATATATATATGGCTATGTTGTTGAAGCTGTATAGGGAAGTAAGAGATCCCTATACATTAATTATGTCTTCTAATTATGCCCTTTTAGTAACCTCCTCATGTCCCGCAAGAATCCTAGAATGAATGAAGAGGACCATAATTCCTCATTTATCTAGAGGAATTCTTTCAGTAATCGTATTCAAAATTACAAATCAGCTCAGAGGACAACATCTGTATTGACTTCTAGTTTCTGTTCCATTTTGCGGGCAGCACGGCTAGGACTTTGACTTGTTAGTGGCAAAGATGATTTCAGGTGCTTGCATTTGACGAGAGGAAAGAATGAAAAGCTTAAATCTATCTATTTGTTTTTCCTATTTTTTGCAAAGGCAAGCCCCCTTGCTTCTCAGAAGTATATTTATGCATCTCAGTGACATGCCATCTAAAGAGCAGCTTCCAAAGCATAATATTAATGCAAGTTAACTTGACTGAAAAATAATTTCAGCTTGTTTAGGAGGGGGAGTTTTAGCTGTTCAATACACATCCCATCAAGTCTGTGGTATAAGGATCCTATCGGACCTACTATACTCCTATTGGAGCAGCATCCCCAAATGATATTGCAGTGCTCACTTTGAAATGCCAGAACATTGCATAAAATCTGCTACTATAGTGGCAAAAGGGTTAAAAACCATATGGACTAGTTATCTGTCTGGAGCTTCAAACAGCCACATTCTACATCAAAAAGGGACTGCAGCAACTCCTTGATCAAAGCTCAGGTAATTTAATTATTTGCCTTCATGAATCAAGGGGTCCTTGAACAAGCTCAGGATGTCTGGATATTAGAGTATGGGAAATTTATTGTTTCACTCCTCCTAATATTCCAACATCAAAGAGAGCTTTTTCCTATAAACAAAGCAGTCTGAAGTAAAAAAAATCAAGCAAAAGCTAGTGTGGAGAGATTCAGTTTTCTAGGATCTTTGTGAGCTGGAAATTAAGCTGATTCCTGTGGGGTGAGATATTTACCACTGTGATTCTTTGTGTTTATTTTATATAACTAAACATCTGTACCAAATCTTGCAAACTGAAACGCTTAGCTCCTACTACTGTAAGGTCACTTAGTTGACATTGTTTTTCCTATTTCTCAATTTTACATTCTTTTTCATGTTTTGTTTTGCAAATTTCTGTTTGCCAAGCTCTAAGAGCCTTTTTGACCACATCATGCTTTGAGATTCTAATTAGCGCAGTGTAATGTAGACTGTGCACCCTAATGTGGATAAGAGAGTTCATAGCTGGTTCCTCCAGCAGCCCCAGCCAAAAGTCAGAAGAAATTTAGGGTGGTGACAGAAGCCCATGGTCTGAAGGAACAGTGCTCAGTCCCAAGCGCTCTGTGCTTCTCACCATCAGTGGCAGTCATGTTAGTTCAGGATTAATGAAGCAAAAATTGGTTGACATTTTTAAAGCCCTAAACATAGGGGAGATGTGCATGCTGATACAAGAATGGATTCTCAGCCTGCAAAAATAAATGTCACTTTATTTCTAGGAAAGATGAATTCCTTTGTATCTTTCCCTTTTATTTTTACATTTTCTTCTTCTGGTCCACCAGATTTCCTTTCACAGCTGGGGCCCAACGCCTCTTTTTTCCATGTTCATGGACCAAACATAATATGCTAAAATTTCTTATGGTAAGTGCCAGTCTTAGTGTGTGTGTTGTATGTTTATCTGCTATGTCATTTCTGCATAAAAGCTCTCTCATTGCCTGTGCTGGACTGATTTTTTTATGTGTTACATTCATGACCTGCAGCAATCCTGTGTGTCAAACTGCAGTTGAAGCCAGTGAGATGTCTCTGTGCAGTGTGCTTCCTTGTATCTTAGCAGGGACAGAAACAAATTAATGCGAGACAAGTCAATAGAGGCAGGAAACAAATGCAGTCACTACCTGTGGTGACAAATGTTTCTGAGAACAATATAAGAGTTACATAAACAGAAAGAAAATAAAACGGTTGGGTCATCCCACCTTCTCATATTTACCTGTGAAATAATATGTGCCACAAATTTCTTAATACTGCAGATCCTTTTGCAAATTAAAATTTTTCTTTAAAAATGCCATGGAAATTTTTTATAGAACAAAAGGGCTGCAAAATGCAAAATGATGAAAATAATCTAATAAATTATCTCATATAACACAGTAAATAATTAAGACAAGACAACAATGCAGTATTCTGCAATTCATTGTCATGCTGGTGAGGAGCTCTACAAAGTATTTTCTTTAAAATAGTGACATGATGCTTGGAGAGACACGCTCCTCTGCTTTGTGTAAAGAAGGTATAATCTACTTCACATATCGGCTGACTGTAAAGCAGCTCTATCAGCTATGTGAGCTGCAGTTCCTTACACTAAGGTTACAGAATGAAATCAACTATGCTCAGTGGTAAAGACGTTCCAAATTCCTACCGCAATTCCCAGGTAACTGTTATTGGAAGAATACGTCGTTTGTGTGAAACTTTTGAAACCACCGAGTCCGATTTTTTCAGTCTCTTCAATTTGGACAGAAAACTTGCTTTTAAGCTTAAAAGACCTTGCTTTTCATTTCAATTAACTAAACATATTCAAATTATTGCCATGTGGTAATCTATATATACACACGCACACACAAATGTTTTGTGTGCGCGTGTGTATATATATATATACATACACATATGAGAACACATACCCTTTTGAATGCCTATCATAGTTTTACTGTGACATTTCTGATGTTAAACAAGACCATATACATGAGTTTATGGAAGCCTTAATTTCTGCCATATAAACTATGTGGTGGTGTGAGTGGTTACATTTGCCAGTGAATGATGTAGTGACAGTGCACATGCCTGTGCCATTACCAGAGGAGGAGGAATTGATTAGCAATAACACACTTCATTAACACTGCACTTTCTCAATCATTGTAATTGTGGCTCTTCCCCTAAAACATCAAGTGGAACAGGTTTCATTTCAACCAAATCAATCTAATGTGTTAAAATTTACATAATTTCCTCTCATTGCGTTTATAGAGCAGCAGGAATTTTAATTTGCATTGTCTGTATAGTCTATAATCAAAGTGTTAAGAGCACAAGGTTTATTCATTATGTATGGCATGTGGTGACAAATTTACATAATAGGCTGCATCTTGCTGAAATACTCCTTCTTTCCCCACCCCCACCTTTGCAATTTTGGCTATAACTTATTTTCTATAAACCTGTTAATTCGATTACACAAGCCTTTGAGTTCCATAGAACATTTATTAGGGAGAAGTATCCTTATAGAAACAAATAAGTGGATAAAATGTCATACTGAAAGATGAGAAGTGCTAAAGGAAAGCATTGAAAACTGGACTGTGTTTCCTGATTTCAGGAGAAAGCTGGTATAAAGCCACTGCAGTGTGCGCTATGGCTGTGTACCGAAGGTAAACATTCACAGATTGAATGGAAAGATACCTTTTTGTTTGTTTAGTGGCAATTACTATATGGAGTCTGTTCTATGAAAATTTTCAAAACTAAGTCAGGGACTAAAAAGCAATTAAGAAATTAAGATGCTGTAAATGTAAATCTCCATCATTGATTGTTGCCTGCTAAGGCCAACCTTTGCTTTATGAAAATAAAAGCGCTTAACAAGATTTTTTTTATATTGTTATATTTTAGTAAATAGAGGAGAAAAATAGAGGATTTTGAGAACACTTGTGGCAGCTAAAAATATTATCTGAATAAGAAATGTAATGCCTCCATTGGTTTAGACACGTAGATCCTCTACGGAGTGTCACAGAGCTTCCATAGCATAAGATTTACCATTTAGATCTTTGAATTACTGAGTTTTATATGTGGCATGCATCAGCCAGTTCTCTTCTCCCTTTTACTGCCCAGGTAAGGATATTCAGACTAAAGTGTAAGAATATACATTTATTTTTAATATATCATGCTATCTTATAATGCAACAGTATAAACAAATATATTCCACATTCTAGCATGTGCAGAAATTCAGGTAGTACAAGATTTATCTGCCTTTGATCAAAGAAAATCTCTGTAGAACCTCTTAACAGAAATGCGGAGTGTATTTAGATGTTGACAGTCATGCTTTTAGTAAGAGGTTACATGGACAGGTGTTTCAGTCCTTTACTGAAATGTTCATACAAATAATTTTATTAATACATAATTAAAGTCCCTAATCTGATGTTAAAACTGTCATAGTGTATTGTATTTGAATTGTATTTTAGTCCATGCTAAGAAAAGGGTGTGTGGGTGTATTACATGCATGATGACTTGTATTTTCAAGTTACATAAGTATAGGAGCAGACACAAATCTGACATTTGTGCATATTTCAATCTCTGTATGAAATTGGAATGAAACTTTTGTTTATATAGTAACTGTTAACATCCAACATGTGCCAAAATGCTTCTAAACAGTGTTATGTCAATATAGATGCAAGAACTGTGTACATAAAAATAAGAGTGAACACTGTAACTAAGTTCACGTTAGTAAAGTTATAAGATTAATACATAGACAGATAATGCTCAGTAGGTTTAGAGAGGTGCAAAAGACAAATGTAAAGCCAGTTAACCTTTGAGAGAGAAAGAAATCCAAGGAAAGGGGAGACTCATTTTGCAACTGAAGTCACCAATAAAAGGGCCTATTAAAATGATTATGAAGCTATAACACTGGCCACTTTTTTTTTTTCTTTCCCCAGCTTTTCACAGAAGTTACTGTATGTGCTGCACAGTCCTTAAAAATGCCGTCTCATTCTGCTCTCAACCTCCGCTGGCAAGGACTGTTTTGCTTGCCTTCCATGTTTTTTCTTCTTTACCTATTTTCCTACCATTTCTCCACATCCATTGAATATTGTTTAAAAATCTGCAAGGAACTATCAAGAGGGAAAGGTTTACAGATAGAAGCATGTAGCAAGGGCAAGTAATGTAATAATGGTTGTCTGTTTGCCCGGTCATATTCCCAGAGATAAACAATGTATATGTTCAGTATTTATATTCTTGTAGTGGACCCATTCCAATTGTATGAGTTGTAGTATAGAGGGCGAGGGAATGTGCTACAGTTTTTAAATGACTTCCTTTCTGTACCTAGTGCATGAGAGCTGTGTAAACCCCAAAATGATTTTGTGAGCTTTGCAAAATATTCTTGTCAAACTGAAATCTTGCTTGAACTGCACCTGGTTTTGGACTCTGATGTTTCCAAGCATCAGCACATCTTGCTGTTGATTAAGCATCAGCTGAAAAAATGCCAGTTGGAAATGTCACCAAAGCTGCTCTTTGTTTGAGTTCCTCCTGGCCATCTGGGGCGAGCCTGCCTGCCTGCGTAGGTGAGAATGGATGTTCCTGAACGCCCAAGAAGAAATAGGGGAGAGGTGGAAATGTACAAAGAGTTAGGTGCAATGCCAGTTCATACCATGTGAGGATGTGCCCTCTCTGGGGCATCGCACCTGGAGGTTGATTGAACCAAGTGAAGCTCTACGTTTACATCTAGCACAGATGAATTAAACCACTGAGTTCAGTCTGGGAAATTTCACTTTATGCAGTAGCACCTCAGAGTTGGCGTAGTCCTGCTGCTGTGAGCTTTCTAGGAGAATAAGACCTGCTCAAGTCTAAACAGAAGTACACTCAATCTGCTATTGCCACGGGAATAAAATATAATAGTCAAAGCAATCTATCTTAACCAGCTCTGCTGATGCGATGTTCAGCAATGCACCTACTGCTGAAGGTGCTATCGTTTATATCCCGCTTCATTCAATTTGATATATAGTTTTTCTTGTCTGTGGCTTCAGCAGCTGTCATGTAGATCAGACTTCAGTGGAAATCTGTGTTTGTGGCACTCTTTATGAATAAGAAAAATGTGTTTTACAATGCAATATGAGAGATGGAAGAGAAATCAGGTAATGTTAAAATGTTTTAGAAGTTTAGCAAGTTGTCTCTTGAAATGGCTACAGAATTTGGCCAGCCAGTAAAATAAAATGTACGTTAATCAGTTGAAATAGCAGATTAAGATATTTATTGTAAATACTGTGATGCTACAAATAAACAGAAACACTTTTGTCTGCAAAGCAAAATACAGTTTCGCTATCAACTCAGTAACAGCTTTGTTTGAAAAGGCCCTAGCTAATCCAATTAGAGAAATGCCTAAGATTATGGTAATTAAAAGACCAACAGCACTTCCTTTCTAACCTCCTGAGGGATAGTTTGGCATCCAGGCAGGAGAAAAAGGGAATGGTTCACCTTTCTCTTAGATGTTGCGGTTTGGGCAGGCTCAGATCAGACTCACTGGGGTTGTTTTTCAATTTGTACTTTTCCTCTTCTATAACATGGAATATGATTTTTTTTTTAATAGTATCTGGGGATTTTATATAACAAACGTGTTCCTCTTCCAGGACCTACGCCAGCGGTGAAACCTTTTGATTTCTCAAGCTCTCTTCTTATGGCACATTATACTTACAGGTTTTGGTCTTGTATTGCATGTCCCCCTTGTTTTAAGCACTAATATTTACAGGGTGCTTATAAAAAAAGTTAAAAATACTAATGTTGACAGCTTTCAAAGGAAATAGACAGCTGCAAATAGACAAAAATATTCCACTAATTTAGTGGTCCTTTCCCACCTGGATCCTGTTTCAATTCAGGGACTATACAAAAATTCAGTATTTAATAGGTTTTTGGAAACTTAGTTTTAAATCAGGGAAAGATCAGCAATATGACAGTGCCGGCTCTAGAGGAAAAATGAAATGTCATGTAACTGAAATAAGTGCTACAACTCTTTGTGAGGCAATTTCTGTACTTTTTTCCTGCATGATTAGATTTTATAAATATCCAACTGTGTACAGGTATGTTCTCATCTCCCCATCTACCAGTACAGGCTGATGGGCTGTCCTCCACTCTCGGATGACAAGCAGCCAGCAGCAGTTAATGACAGCATTGGAATTTTTGGCACCTTTTTTACACTGCACTGACTCCATGCTCACAGGATAATTATCTCTCAGCTTTGCTTTATGTCACTGAACACAGGACATGCATCAGTGCTCCTTCAAGAAATTTCCAAAGAATTTATGCATGAAACTATGACTTCTACGTGTTTGTGGGGAAAGGGACCCTTGACTCCAAATATGACTAATGCAGGGGTATTACCGACATCAGTTTCTTGGTTTCTCTTTTCTGAAGTGCTACCAGTGAATTTTAGGCAGGGTATAGCATTATGATAGAGGATAATAAGCAACTTTATATATTCTTGAATATCAAAGGAATCTTAGCACATATTTATGTGGAAGGCATCAGTACTTTTTGAGGATGGATTAATATGCTTAAATATAGGCAAAGGGAAAGATCATGGAGGTGTTGGACTTAAAATTTCTGTTTCATGTTAAGTTTTATTCTGCAGCAAGCTGTGTTTATGGGCTCCATCGTGAGAGCTGAAATAAAAGATAGAGTAAGCAGTGCCAGAGCCGGGAAGAACATGGATCTTCTTTGCTCCATATGCACTCTGTCAAATAAAATTTCTTTTTATTCCTCTTGCATTAAAGACGACAGAGATAAAATGAATTCTTATTCTTGACTTTTCACCCCCATATTGCTTAGTCTTTCATCTTTTCAACGCCTGAATCCTTCTTTTAACCTATGTCTCTATTGCCCATTTTTAAATATACTAATACTGTGGATTCCCTTTCCACATTCTTGAGCTCCTTGAACTGAATGAGATTTTTTTACTGCTGAATTTTAATGGATCACGTCTAAGTGTTTGGAGCGCCACATACAGTGTATTCCCAAACTCAGTTCAAATTTTCCAGCACGCTTACTATAGGGATCCCCCCTTTTTTTCCCTTTTTTTTTTTAAACTGTGATTCTAATTATTTCAAGCATAATTATGTATTTCAGAATTTTGGGAGTACTAAATGATCTGCAGAACACCAGAACAGGCAGATCGTATGCATCTTATCATTCTCAGAAGCAAATAGTGTTAGAAGTCTTTTGAAGAGGCCATAGATTGCTGCAAGGAAGCTGAGTGAAGAGGATTGAATTACTTACGCCAGAATATTTACATGGCACTGAGCCTAAATGGTTGTCAGAAGAGTTCCTCCTGTTGAATGATCAAGATAAAGCTGCTACAGTCCTTCCAACTCATTCAGCTGTACGAGCTTTAATTACCTAAACCTGGACTGAACCCACTAAATCAGTCTAGTTCTGCTGAACTGCAGCCATTAAATAACTTACCCCCAATAACATCCTGGTGTGAGTTGTTGCTTCTAAAGTCAGTTGGAAGAAACACTATCGGAATAAGGATCTTTGAGCAAGGGAAGACCAACATTTTTCTTAAAAGATTCTGATAATAAGAAAATAAACAGTGAAATTCAAGTTGTTTGTTACAATTATCCTTTTCAGGTTTATTTGACATCTTTCAGCTCAGAGAAGACAACCCCTGTTTTCAGTGGTTTTTTCTGTATAAAATAACTTTTGTGCTCTTTCAAATTAAATATTACATGTTTGTTATATTCTCACAGAGCTTGAGAAAGCCAAGGGGCATGTATTTCATTAATTGACCTCTATTGAAATCCATAGCCTTGTCCTTACCATTGAAAAATAAACTGTGTGAAAATTCTTTACAGTATATCAGATCACCAGATGTTCCCTGCATTTCATTTGGTCTTTTTCAATTCTTTTTTTTCAAGAAGTTCAATACTCCTAATTCAGTTCTGATAATTCTTTTCCTTAGATTTAAAATGGAGGAAATGTAAATATTTTATTCCTGCAGTAAACTGTTCCTCAAGGAGATGATGAGGGTACCACAGAATGAGACAAAATTCACATAAATCTGCCTGTAATAGTCTCCCAAGGAACTGTTAAGGTTTTCAAAAGAAAGAGCATTAAATCAATAGAGGCTAATAATTTCTTCAAGGTATTTTCTCCAAATATTATTGTATAGAATTTCAATAGATTTTTTCCTTATTCTTGAACTGTTGTTATTTTCTCCAGCTTCTTTTAGAATAATGTTAGCAAGTATGTATTTCACTCATAGACCAAATAGTTGCAATTCTTTATGCAGAAAAGAAAGGGCATTTACTACCTTGAAGTTATTGTTTCTCAGATGCTAAATAGGCAAAAATCATAAAGCAACAAACTTGCTGTGATTTTAGATATTTCTTTTCTGGAATAAAATAAATCTAGAATTTTTAATTTAGAGGAAAATTAATTCCATCCCTTAGTATTCTTAGCAAATGACTCATGTAAGAGTTTTCGAAGTCACTAGCAAATCTTTCTTTTGGTAAGATGGAAGACTGAACTTAACAGGAATTGCTAGCTCCCACATCATGTCAGTTGGACTCAATTGAAACTAGTTTCCAAATGTATTTCTTTGCCTCTTGTTTCTGTATATATGGATACATTGGAAGTCATATGGATACACAGAAATGTATGTATAGTTAGTGGGAGAGTCTTCTGTTTTGTGTAACATCAGCAGTAGCTGTTTCTATTTAGCATGATGAGAACAGGGAAAATACACTAGATTAGACTCATGGTGCTACAGAATATAGAGGTGGCCTTACAGATAAGATGTCTGAAATGACTTCTTTTTTCATATTATTATTTGTAATTAGTTTTAGGTCAAGACAGTAGCAGAAAGCAAAATTTATCTCAGAAATAAAAGATGCTACCTTTTAAAGACATTGACTCTCTCCAAATTTGCTCCAAGTTTAAAGTTTTTTGTGGTTCAAAATTTAAAACCCCAAAAACTTCTAGTGAAGAAGGTACAGTTTTTGTCTTGTTCTGCAGTAGAAAGTGTTTGTTAATATAGTTATGCCAGGGTATCTATATCAATAATGATCCTTATTTTAAGGCACAGCATGTATTGGCAAAGGAATGCTTTTATCAGTTCATGTATAAAACTTACATAGCAGACATGACTCGTCTTTGCCAGCTGAAATACCTCTATTCTCAGGTTTTTGTCTTGCACCGTTGTCGGTGTGGAGGGGCTGAAACCATACATCTCTGCTGTAGGCTGGACTCACATTTTCAGGGTGCCAGAGAGAGTGAGAAATTGCTAATTTAGACATCTCAAAAGTTTCTGCTATTTTGTAAAAGATATTTCTAAAGTCACAGTTTTAAAGAAACACTGATTTCACCAACAGAAAAAGGTATCAGTGGAAAGGGATTTTAGGTCCTGTAAAAAATGACAAAAAAGATTCATAGATTGAGTATATGGGTTAATGACACATTTTCTAATCTAGAGGGATCTTAGTAAAAAATGTGGATCCTTCTTTTACCATTGTGGATTCTTTTAGTGACTTGTTTTATGGCCTTTATCCAGGACATTTGTCTCTTTACACCTTCCCAGATGACTGTGCCCATCTCTTGTCATACGTTTGCACATGGTTTTAGAAATCAAGAGCCTTTAGGGAAATAGGTCCTGCTGTTAAACCAGGAATAATTTCCAACCTAAGTAATCTAAAATGTCTGAAGAGTTTTCTTACATAAAAGCCTTGTACTAAAAACCCGTGGATGTAACATAGCCTGAGTACAACTGAATGCGGCCAACAGTGGCCTTCAATTCAGAACCTGCAGAATGAGTTACAGTTAATCATACGCTTCAACACCAAATTAGCAAAATTAAGCACTCCTTAGCTTAGAAATGTCACTAATAGTTTGCTGGTGGAACATATGCGTCATTCATATGCAGTAAGATACAATCCTTAGTGCTTATGGTTAAGCACCATTTTCCATTCTTCTGTGTATAAGCTTTTAAGTTGAAAACATATTTACTCCAGACCTGGGGTGTTTTTCTCTGTCCATGTCTGAAGGTATGATTGTTTAAGGAAAAAAAAAAAAATTAAAAAACTCTCAAACCTCTTTGTTACAGATCAGTCTTTGGATATGTCAATAGCAGTTACACAAGGATGAAACAGCTAAATCAGTACAGTTCTTCTGCGCCTTGCCCACCAAGCAAGCTAATATCACTGCAGTACACATGGCGCTCTAGCATTTTTCTGCTGTGCAAAACCCACTTCATTATTGCTGATAACTGAGAAACTATCAATGCCAAGTTCTCATTCTTTTAAAATTGGCTGGCTAGTATTTCTTTAGGTCAGAGCTGTCCCGGGTTACGGTTGGTTTAGGTTGCGGTGTGCTAGAGCTGCTAAGCAGAAATGAGACACTAAGGAAGATGTTAGGTCAAACCAGGAAAAGAATGATCAATGTAGATGCTAGAAAGATACTTAAGGTTGTGAAAATGACAAATGAAAAGAATATGCGAATTTTAAAGCACATAAAACTGGCTCAGCTTGGGGTGATAGGAGGGTGACATTGGCACAGTTGCTGTACTGAAGAGATCCTAGCAATGGCATTTTGGCCATCCAGAAAAAGTTGTGCTCTTCTTAAAGACACAGTCAACTTGATCTTGCCCTTCCTTCCAGCTGAAGCTGGTTAATCCTTAGCTCTTGTTAAACAGATAGCAGTTACAAGATGTTTTATCTCCAGCCAAAAATTACCTGAGAAAAATCTGAACTGAAACTGTTCCTGAAAACGTGCTAGTATTTAATGCAAGACAGTAGAAAAGGTTAATATCAATTTATTGAACTGGAGTTTTCCTCCTTCCCAGGAGCAGGAAGAATTTACTCTTGAACTGTATGCAATTTATTTGGGATTGTACTAAATGGTAATGAAGGAGGATGAGGTGCTTTCTAAATACTGTAGAGATGCTCCTAATAAGAATACAGGCATCAAACTGAGCTTCTGCTAATATCTTGCCAGGATTACACAGTAGCGTTGGTAATACTTCAGGATGGCTTGATCTCTTAAAAACTCTAGTAGTGATTTGAACTTGTGCTTGGCTTATCTACTTTTTCCTAATTTTGTGGGATGAAATTTTGAGTATAAATCAGATGTTGTCTGAATAGCTCTCATCATGTTTGTTGTTTCAGTGCAGCAAAGCCATTTATATTGATGGATAATAAAAATAATAGTTGCTTCAGCTGATATATTTATTTTATTTGGCTTCATATCAAGGGAAATTATCTTGACCAAATCTGTATTTTATCCCAAGTGGTAGGAATTACAAAACCTCACTTGTGATGTTTTTGATTGAGGAAGCCATCAAGTTTGCTAATTGTAGCTAATTATTGCTGAAAATGAGGCTGCAGTTTGTTTAGATTTGACAACAGAAGCGTTGGGCATTGAACTGGACATAGATAATGAGAAATTCTAACTGTGATTATTACGATTTATCCTAACAGATGCTCCTAACTTGCCATAAAATTATGGTCATGCATTCTCCTTTCCTCAGAATTTGTAAGTTAAAATTAAACTAATGGATGTAACATTTAATCTCGCATGTGACAGAGCTTTAAAATTTTTTTATTATGACATTTCTCAATAGCTATATATCTCCACAGTATCTGGCTCACAACATACATCAGCCATGATATGAAAGGTTGAAACAGAAGTTAGTGCATGTTGTGCCACTGAGAGTCTGTCTTAAAAAAATCTTGGGACATTTACTACAAATGGTTGAAATGAAAACAGACAGCTAAGGAACCTTTACAACAATCCAATATTAGCTAGGCCTTTTTTTGTTTCATAACCCTTCATATAAATGAAAGATACGACTAGATACATTACAACTCTTTCTGAGATTTTGGATTTGTCATGGTTGTGTTAATGATGATGGAGTATGGAAGCATGTTCAGCTGAATGGGTTATATTAAGAAAACAAAGCAATAAGAGCAAATGCTGCCTCAGAGCTAGCTTTGCTGGATGAGAGTCTCTATGAGTAGCTGAAGCACTGCCTCATGCTGAGCAGGCAAAGGAATACAAGTATTGACCAAAGAATAATATAGAAGTGTAGGAGTTGAAAATGTGTTGATGTGTTGTAATTATGAATGTGATAGTCAAGTTTTTTTGTCTACGCATTTGTGCAGAAGACAGTATACATTTGGTGACTTTCAGAAACAGTTACAGTGATTTAAAAGTGAAAAAAATAATTAATAAATATTGATTTCATCAAAAGAATAGCTAATATGTTGAGGCACAAACAAGTATCTGCCAAGAGCATTTATTCAACTGGCTTACATTGATTTCAGCTGGAGGTACCTCTGATCTACAAAGAACAATATTAAACTACATGAACTTAATTTTCAGTTGCTTATCCTAGAATTGTATCTTTTAATAAAGCATTATGTATCCATTTAATATAGAAACATTTTGTGTATATATAGTTGAGATTTTGTCGTGGTTTAGCCCCAGCCAGCAACTCAGCACCACGCAGCCGCTCGCTCACTCCCCCTGCCCCGATGGGATGGGGGAGAGAATCAGAGGACTAAGAGTGAGAAACACTCCTGGGTTGAGATAAGAACAGTTTAATAATTGAAATAAAGTAAAATAGTAATGATAATAATAACAATATAATAATGATAATAATAATAACAATATACAAAGCAAGTGATGCACAATGCAATTGCTCACCACCCGCCGACTGATACCCAGCCAGTCCCCGAGCAGCGATCGCTGCTCCCCGGCCAACCCCCCCCAGTTTCTATACTGGGCATGACGCCATATGGTATGGAATAGCCCTTTGGTCAGGTTGGATCAACTGGCCTGGCAGAGCATGGGAAGCTGAAAAGTCCTTGACTAGCATAAGCAGTACTTAGCAACAACTAAAAACATCCATGTGTTATCAACATTATTCTCATCCTAAATCCAAACCACAGCACTATGCCAGCTACTAGGAAGAAAATTAACTCTATCCCAGCCAAAACCAGGACAGATTTTTAAGTATTTTTTTTATAGGGGGGTATTTAATTTGTAACAAAATTCATTAAATGAGGGTCATCTTGCTTTTCCATTTCCAGTATGTTTATGCAATAGTTACATACTAATATATTAATTGGAAATCAGTTAATTTCAGCAAAATATTCAGCAAACACTTGCGTACATCATCGGCTTTCCTCATCTCAGTAAACCGCTTGCACAAGGTCACTAACATGCATTGTTAGCATAATCGTATTTTATTCTGTTAATTTTTGTGAGCTGTTTGATGCCTTTTGAGCTGTGTCGATGGAATGTACAAGTAACGTGATACCCTTCAGTTTCCAAAATGGATAAGTGTAGCTCTTTGAGTTAGGTTTCTGACATGAATATTAGCAATTACAAGTTGAAAGTCTGCTGTGAATAGTTACTTAAAATAACGCTGTTTCAGCAAACCTGCTTGATAATCTGAGTTCAGGGAAATATTTGCAGAAATAGAATCTGAAAGTGTGTGAATCCAATCAAAAAGATATAATATTAAATGAATATTTATAGATACATTGGCAATATTTACATAGCTTTTACAATTGCTCATGGGTCTATCAGAGTATCTTCAACTTCTTATCATGTAAAAGAGGAATGAATTAGATGGGGTAAGTAGCTAAATGCAGAAACAAACTCTTCTCTGTTTTCAGATAATTGGAATTAGATTCTGCTCAATACAACTGGTGGCTAAAGCTGTAGCCAAGAGTCCAAAGCACAACTACTCATCTTTGTAAGAGAAAGACTTGTAACAGTGAAACTGGTGATAAATAGCACTGGTTCTGCAGTACAGCACGAGGCAGACTGTTGTGACCGTGCGGAACAGTTTCCCTGGCTCCCTGCTGCAGCCTGCCCAGCCGGGCATTGCACTGCACACTGCTCCGGACCTAAATGTTGGAGAAAACCCTTAGCATACCACCGGCGTCCTACAAGAAATTGTCACTCCTGTAGGATCCCCCCACTCAATACGGCCTTGCTGTTCCATACTGCATACTGTTATTTTTACATTTGTTTCTATCCTGTCCAGATCCAGAACTGACTCCATCTTTTTTTTCTTGAAAAACATCATTGATTTGTGGACTCAAGAATCTAAGATACCTTCTTTTCCTCACACTGGGGTACTTAAAATATTTCCTTACTCAAAGATAAAAATGGACTTGTGTGTCCTGTCTTCTATCATAATGTTGGCAAGAATGTGAATTTAATGCCAGGTGCTTGTATAAAAATTTCATTATAAAAATTTCTTTACAATTCCAGCTTTCATTGCTTTACAGCCTTGCCATTGAAGGCAACAAGAAGTTTGCAGTTAAGTCTTCCTCCCACTCTCTGAATACAAAAAACTTATTTTTAACCTTTTAGTTATTGTTACAAGCTGATGGCTTCAGATCTCTGATGCCATTTTCTTACTGACATTTGAGTGAGTCATACAGTCCCTTTTATTCATTATTTTGTTATTTTTCCTGTGCTGCTGATATATCTTTTGATCTGTCTGGCTCACATATTCTTAAGCTTTGAATTCAGCTGCAAGGTTGGGCATTGCTGTGTTAGACTATTTGTTTTCAACTAATTTTTATTTACTGTATCGAATGTGCATTTGACTAAAATCTTTGCAGCTGACTTCCATCGAGGACACTAGTTTCTTCATACCATGCAATGTGTCTTCCATACAGTCAGGACCTTCTATCATGCCCAAATTCAGCTTTTGAGCACAAATCTTCTGATACCTAAGTCATCAGGATTTATTATGTGGTGGCTAACAGTCAGTATTTGTTTGATTTATTGTTTCCTCTGAAGTTACTGATGGTAATCTTTGTTTGCCTGGTTCATGATCATTGCTGATAACTGGATTCTGAATCTTAGTTTTACCTTCCCTTAATATCAGAATGCTTCATGTAGTTTATTACTTAACAGTTTAGAGTAAAAGGTAATTTTGGATAAAGGTTAAATGTAGGTGGGTAACTTGCAGGAAATGTCAAATGAATTTTAGCAAAATTATAAAAACTTTTTTTTTTTGCAAAGCTTTATGAGATGTAACGTGCTCTGTTTCTTAAGGACTGCGAAGTCCGCAACATTTTGGGTACTTATCTCTCTAACCAAATTTGGATGATAGTTTTGTTAAGAGTATGAAAGTTAGATAAAAGTAACTTGACCGTGAAATTTTATTCACATCATTTATATGTGCATACAATTTGTAATGACTAAATTTTGTCCTCTGACTGATTTTAAATCTCAAAATGTTTGATGCTTTTCCAGCCTATAGCCAGGGTTAGCCAGGGTTAAAATAACACCTATAAGCAACTTTAATTCTTCTGGCTAACAGCACCGATAATGCACCTAACCCTGCCTCTGGCCAGCTAATAAACTCCCAAGGAAGTGCATACAAAAAGCGTGCTACCTATATCTTTTAAACTTCCTCATCCAGATGTTTTATTTATTTGTGCAATATACTTGGGAGAAAATTAACTCTGTCCCAGCTGAAACCAGGACAACTTGTTAAAATTAGATAACCTTCTTTTCCCTTGTAATTTCTATAAAATTTCTTTATCCATCTCAGTGATTTGTAAATGAATTTCTTACAATTGTTTCCACCAAAATAATCTTGGGTTCCTTTTTAGGCTTCAAAATGTTGTTCAAAACCAGAGGGGTCTGCTAAATAAGGACCATTTTTTCCAGATTCTGAAGCATGCTTGCTTGCACAGAAGTCCTACCAAAATCCATGGTCTCCTCAATCTTTATGTTAGCTTTTAATGAGGTACCTGCTGGGCTAAACACTTTGGCACCAGCGAGCCCTCCGCTGCAAGGACACACACGAGTACTCCTAATGCCTGTGGTGGCTTGCAAGAACTACTAGCTTGTTTGACAACTTCTGGCTCATATTAGTTAATGTGTTAGATTAGATATTAGTTAACAGAACATTTTAGGAAAAGCGTAATTTCTGGATCAGGTCTACCTTTTAAAAACCATGTCCGCTGTATAGTTTGGAAAAAATAAAAATATTTTTTAACAGAGAATGGATCTTGCATCCTTGTTTTCCATGCAAGACCTTCCATTTCAACTGCTTAAATTACTCATTTTAAATACTGTGCTATACAATTAATAGACAAGACTGTGGTCTATTTAATATCAAGCGTGTGAAAAGGGTGGCAGGAGCTCCTTCGTTAGTGTGCTGTAATATTGAAGGAAATAAGCATTGAAGAAAAAAACAGTCTGCACAGGGTTTTTACCTTTACTTGTGAGGTGTGTTGCTATGGTCTGCACCTGATGCTGCAGCTTGGTCAGTATAGCTGTATCAGGTGTGTTCCCAGTGTGGTTTTGAGTAAGTTTAACATTGTGCTGCCCTTTATTCATGGCTTGCGACAAACCTCAGCTCAGATCTCTGTGCGCAACATTTTTTTTTTTTAACAGCAAGGTATAGAGAGTGCCAGCAAGTGAGCTATTGTGCATCTACTAGCAACTGACTTAGAACAATGTCATCTGAATAACAAGATAAAGCATTGGAAATCCCATTCTTCTGCTTTGAAGTGCATACATGCTGCTACTTAAACATGTTGAGAACCCAATTCAAGTAATCTTTGTGGTTCAAAATGGCAACAGTTCTGTGTCCTTTGACAAGTTTGGGAAATAACCTTCATATCAGTAGTCAGTTCCGTTCTTTTTTTCCCCTATTCAAATGTAAACATACATCAAATCTGTTTGATATGGAACCCCAGATCAAACTATTATTTGTGTGGAGGACAGTAGAAAATACTGTGAAATATTTCATAATAGCAGCTCAACTGATAAGCTGCTGTTGCTTTAAAAATATAATGTGAAAAATATAATGAGAAAAGTTTGGATTTTGGCCAAAAGAATGAAAACCTTTATGGTGGATTAAACTGTTTTGCAACTAAATACTGCTTTTCTCTGAAACAACCCTTTCCCTCATGCAACTAAATACTGCCATATGTTTAAACTCTTGCAGGCCTCCTAAGGCTGACCCAGAAGAAATGTCAACAAATGTTTGTGAGTCCTTGTGGCCTTGTAACATTTTCTTTAAAAAGTGAAGAATGGAACAGCAGGAGCTGTAACACTCCCACAGAACAGACATATGAAGGCATATGGCTAACATGGGAGCCTGCTGGCTCTTCAAAGCTTGCTGGCTTCATTCTTAAGGCTCCCTTTTTTTTTGTTCTCAAGACAGCTAAACTTGTCTTGCTATTTCACAAGTGGCTCTGTTCTACTCAGAGCTGAGTTTAGCAAGCCTGGGGTCCTGTACAGCCCCTGACCTGCCATGGGAGAGCAGGCACGCCTGCTCTAGAGGTGGCAGATTGGTAAATGCAGGTGCAGTGCAATGTGGTGTCCCTTGAGACGGCTCCTGAGTTTGGCATATCCCTGAAGTATCTTTAGACAGTCATTCGCCCTGTACATACAAGAGCCCAGATAGCAAGCTCCTCCCTACCAGGATAGTTTCTGGGAAAGTATAGTCTTTTGAGCATAAACCTAATGCTGGCTCTGATTTTGGAAATTAAAATAAATGACATTTGCTGAAAGGCACCAAACAGTTGCACTTAAGTTTCATTGCACATGAGGGTTTATTACATTTAACTATGAGGTTTGAGTTTGCTGTTACGGGGAAAGATCTTCAAATGCACAGGATCACAAGTTTTTTCAAAGTCAGTGTGATTTAATCATATAAGGACTTAAGACTTTCAGTAGAATTTGTGCTCCTAAATCTCTTTGATGCTTTGGATTATTTTTTTCTTCTCTGTAAGTATCCTTTCCTGCAATTATCATTTTTAATTAGTGAAATATTTCTGTGCCGGAATCAGGTAACTTTAGTACTGGAAACTCAGGGCGCAAAGAAATCTATAAGGAAAAACTACAGGTCAACAAGTCCACTTCCAACTGCCTGTGTTTCATATTTTTGATAATATGCAATTTTACTTCCTGTTCTGAAGGCACTTATTAACATCTGTGTAGCAGAAAGTGCAGCTTTGCAGGCTTACGTGTTTCCAGAGGCTGTAAAGGCCATGCCTGCACCACACAAGCTTGGGTAAATGAGTGGATTATTGTATACCAAGAGAAGGGAAGAGCAGCGTGTGACTGCACCTTGACTCAGTTACGCAGTGCTCCAGTACCAGTGCGTGTGGGGGACCCTTACAGTGCATTTTGAAAGGGTGTTTTGCCCTGATGCTGTGCAGATGTGTGGGCTTCCCTGCTGCCATCTAAATTTATCTGTTTGATGCAGCACAGGATTTTGCTCTGAAACTCTCAACTTTCGGTCATTTTTGTTTCCATCTATTGTACCATATTTGTGGATGTGCAGTGTTTTAAACCATGAAATCTTGACCTTTTGAGTTACAGCATTGTGTATTTCTCAATACCACAAGATACTTCTTCACAAAGTATTTTGGAAGATAATTTATGTAACCACTCACAAAAATTATACTGTCTTGATGTGGGGGATTGTTGAGGTTTATTTTCTCAAATGTGGTTGGGGAAGTTCCTGTGCCCTGAAAATTAAAAGCACAAAACCAGCACATGAACAAAATACAAAAGGGAAAATCCAACATTTAGTGGAGTTTCTGTGGTTTATTTCTCATCCTCTCTCTTTCTCTGTGCACTACAGTTCCAGTAATAAATAAACAATAATGTAAAAAGAATGAACATTTTGCATGAGATTGACAGAATGAATAATTAGATTTCTTTTTAAAAAGGGAGTGGGGAAGCTTGTTAGTGTTACTCGAAACTTCTCAGATGAATTTTTTGAAGTGTTCAGCCATAATTTAGCATGCAGAATGCTGTGTATTAAAAAGGACTACATTTTAATTACAATTGCTGTGAATAGTGACTGGAGAATCAGCAAGGTGTTGAAGCAAAGTTGTCCACACTCGTAAGTAAACTTATTAGGTGACTTGTTTCCATATAACTCACTTAGGTTGACATTTTCTGAAAACAAAATAACAGGTTTGTTTAGATATGTTGAGTTGTCAAATACTCGTGAGTCTTACGAACCTGAAGATAATACCAAAGATTGAGTATCTATTTATATTATCTAAATGGAGAGCTCACCAAATTGAACATTAAGTATGTATATAGCCTTATTTTTGCTCAGTTCCATAGCATACATATGGAAAAATGTTTACTCCCATAAGTAATAACTACACAGCTATTTGATTCTGGTTTTAGAACATCTTAACATTCATTGTGAGAGTAAATTAACTTACCTTCACAATATCATTTTCAGATACAGGCGTTAATTATTATCTCCAGTTTAGTGATGGAGCTGAGGAACAGAGGGCATGTCAGCAAAGTCTATTGTTGGCAGATGGAATCTCAGCCCACCGGAGCTACACAAACATGTTTATCACGGTGCCAAATCTGAATTAGCAGGTCTGATCACAAGCTCATATGCCTCAACTCGCAGTAGGACTTGGTGGGTTGGGCACAGTGTGCTGTGCTAACCACGTTTATTCAGCTTCAACTCAGCTTGGAACTTGGGCGGAAAAAGCTCACATCTGCCAGCAATATACTGTGTAGATACTCCCAGCAAATCTGCCCAAGGCCACCCAGGAGACTTAAGTGATGGCCTGGAATATTCTTCCATCCCTGTCCAATTCAGATGAAAGGAAAAAAGTTACTGCTGTATGAAAATTATTCCACTTACATGTTTTTAGATAAGCTTTTGGCAAATAGACCTTTCCATGGTTTTGCTGGGGAGTCACATTTCTGCACAGTTGGCAAAGTGACTTCTTTCATTATTATAAAGTTATCTTTGGTTTTTATTAGGCATTAGGCTATTTCCATATGCAGTCTTCCTTTTTGTCTAGATACTTTAACATTGGGCATTCCTGGCTGAGTCCCAAAGGAAAGCAACTGAAACTTAGAGAGTAGCCACATTTCTGACATCATTTAAAATAGTGGAGATAGGTTCTCAGCTTTCAACCAACTAGGGGGTTTTGTTTGTTTGTTTGGGGTTGGTTTACTTTTTTTATCATCGGTATTATTTCATAAATATATCTTCTTGGTTGGCTGAATGTGAGTTTACAAGCTGATTGCTGGTGGCATAGTACTCAGGAGCTCATTTATTGTTATTTAAAGCAAATGCCTTTATAGCACCTAGGACTGTCTCTATCAGGCAAAACTCCCATCGATATCAGTAGGGATTCTCTCCTAATTATGCAGTTTCTCCTGAATATGCAGAGCACTTGCTCTGTTATTATTTGGTTATGCATATTTCTATTTCACAATCATTGTTTTGAAGAAACCTCATAATGCACTTGCTCATAGCTTATAATAATTACACTACAGAAAATTAAAGTCTCGGTGGTATTTGGGAAGCATAATGAATAGCAGACAAATGTTAAATATTAATATTGTTGAATATTCTGGTTAATTTTGGCTATGAACTTCAGTGTTACAAGCACTTCATTACACGATGAGGCTGAGATACAGA
Source organism: Pelecanus crispus (assembly GCF_030463565.1). Classification (NCBI taxonomy): domain Eukaryota; kingdom Metazoa; phylum Chordata; class Aves; order Pelecaniformes; family Pelecanidae; genus Pelecanus; species Pelecanus crispus. The sequence goes on from NC_134650.1 coordinate 39,241,295, forward strand.
TCTGTGTTGATGTTTCAACTCTCAAGAACAGATAGGTAGGCATGTTACCAAATGACAAAATAACTCCATAAAAAATAGAAGTATAGTGTAATTTCTAGAGTGGAATATCCTGAAATGATCAGTGGTGGAAAATCATATCATTCTTGCTATGAACATTGCTGAAATTCTGGAAAACTGTATTAGTTGTTAGTAGAAACTGCACACCAGGCATCATGAAATGGTCTTAGTGCTTGCACATCTTCCAAGTTCTATACTTGATTGATTATTATACATTGATATTTTGCTGTATGTTTAATTACTGTTTCTTAAAAATTACATACTGTTGGGGATAGTATCAAAGCATCCTTTAGTTATTATTGTTCAGTCCTGAAAACTGAAACTTATCGTTTAAAGAGGCTTGGTTTTGCAATCAGTCATGTTTAGTTTGCCTGCATTTTTTAAGCTTTCTTCTGTCAACACTTAAAGACTGTTTCATGGACAAATTAATGTGTTTGACATTGCCTTGTCCTTGATTGAGAAGCCAACTGTGTAATGTCCTTTGAGAAAACACAAAAGGAAATGAGGAAAAGATGGCTAGGAAAGACAGAGACTGAATGCCTTTTGGTTGACCTAAAATGAGTTTACTATCCATTTTCCTTTCCTTCCACCCTCCCTAGATCTAGACAAGCTACGACCTGTGGAAGTTCAGGAGGAGGATGGGGGGGAATAGGGAAAGGGGTGTATTCAGTCCAGAAATAAGACAAAATTAAACTTTTAGAAAAAGCTTTACAAATGTTTGAAGAGTCATTGCTGGGTTTGCAATAGGCTTCCCAGAATGAATCATGTATCCTTCTGGGATGACAGAGATATTCAGTGAGTTGAATGAGGCACACAGAAATTCGGAAACGTCAGATCTCTGTGGTGACTTTGAATAACTCCTCTTTTCTTTATTTATTAATAAAAGGGAGAAGGTAGGAAAAAACGTCCCTAAGACCAAAGGACTCTGTCTCTCTTGAGTTTCTTGGACGAATTCTGAGCTATTCTCCTTTATGGTTATCTCTGATGTCCCAGAATTATTCTTTCTTGGGTGTCTCCAGTGGACCTGGAACCAGCAGGATGATTTTGTAGAACATTTATATAAAGATTTTTTGAAAGGTTAGTTAATTTTTTTTTCTGTGCTGAGTGTCCCCTACAGCTTGACTAATGGGGGCATTCAGCATATACTTCAGTGGCTCTCAATTTTTAGGTTTTCTTTTCAGGTCACTAGAAGAGATTGATAAAAGAGAGCAGAAGAAAGCCAGAGGAAAGAAATAGAGAACAGCCTACTGAAACTGGCAGCAGAGAAAGATAAGATAAATAGAGCACCAAATACTAGTGAAGACAGTCTTTGTTACAGCTTTGAGAAAGGATCTGACCATTTGTGTTTAGTGGAAGAAAAGCACCAAAGAATATGAATATCAAAATGGCAAGGGGAGGAGACAAACATGAAAAAAAAAATCTGCAGGGAAAATTTGCCATAAAAATATTTCAATGATGACAAATCCCACTCTAGTAGTCTCTGATATCTGCTGCTGTTGGAAGCTGAGTTCCAGCATGACTTAGAAGGCTTTAGAGCAATTCTGTATGTCTCTTGCAATGGTAGTAACTGATTTTGTATGCTTTGTATGTATAATATGTTTATCCAAGAGAGAATATATATGAGTATTTTACTGGCGGTGGTTCAAGAACATATATTTAAGTTAATCTGTTAGACAGCAAATATAAAAAGTCAAGCTTTTAGAGGACAAATGAAGACTTTTTCTAAATGCAGGGAATTGAAATTATAGACAGTGTGGTACACAGAAATATTTGTTTATTCATGAAAAAGTTGTATAAAATATTTTTATTAAGATTTATTTACACGCATGTATCTATATAGGCATGAATGTATAAAAAGTATGTATCTGCTTGCTGTGGATCCTCTTCTTCCAAATTCAGTTTTTAGAAGAAACTCAGAGAAGTTGGGAACATTGAAATGGAGGGCTTGATTTATGATATTTAAAATGACAGAACATACCTGCCTTCAGGCCTCTCAATCCACTTGTATTCTTAGTACCTGGATAAGATGGGACTGGAGCAGCATGAAGCTAATTAATACAGACTTTATCCTCAAGGGCCTATTGTCTACCTTCAGGCACTTGTGACCCAAAAGCAAGAAAAAACTGATAAAGTCATACTGTATTGGGTGAGCACAGGGCCTGGATGCTCATATGATCTGTAAAAAGCTTTTTTGAGGGGGGCTAATTTGTTCTTTGTGGGCCCGCATGAACCTCTTCTCTTACTGCTATTTAATTTGGCCTTGGATGGATGAGATTTGGGCTTTAGTCTGCAGTCTGTTAATATTCTGAAAAACGTTAATATGTATTTTTGTCTCTTGTGAGAGCATACAGCTATTCTGCTTTTTAGTTTGTTAATTTCTGACATCGTCCGTGGCCTTCACGTCTAAGCTTAGCATTCAGGGCAGTCATCTACTTTTCAATGCATGGTATTTGGAAGCAGTCAGGCTCACGGATTCTCTGCTTGTGGCATTGCAACCTGCTGAATGTTAGTCAGCACTCAACAGCATGGTGAGGGGATGGGAACACCAAGGGAAAATATTTTGGTAGAGAGCATAATATAAGATCAGAATAGTTCTTAAGAAAGAAAAACAGGCTGTTTACCTGCTTTGAAGAGAAGCTTGTTTGTGTGAAACCTTCTCTGCAGCTCTTGGGTTTTGTCCTTTTCTTATGTGTCCTGCCTCTCTCACATGTCCTGCCTTCCACAAGGCATCCCCTTGGGTGGCAAGGTCCTCTTTCCTTCTGGAGGAAGGTACAGGGTAGTAGTGCCTTTCTAGTTTGGTTCAAAATCTGTTTTTAAGCCTCATTTTATGACAGGCTTCTTATGTGAATCATGGGTTGAAAACTTGCCTCCTCCAGGACTGAACTCTGTGCTGTAGAATACAGTTATTAACACTTTCCTACCTCAGAACCAGGAGGTAATAAAAACAATCCAAAGTGTTAAAGTATTGTGGTGGTGGAAGCCAGTAACAGAGGAAATGTATGCTCCTCCATCACTGCTGCTCAACACAAGGTACACCTTAGGTCTGCTGCAGGTGCTCTGGGTGCTCAGGAGCACACACAGAGTGGTGCAAATGTCCCCCAGACCCTGAAATGTGGTCAGTCATCAAAGTCATTGGCCCTGACCCGCCAATAGACCCTGTAATTGCATGTGTATGTATTTATAAGGCAGATTATACAAGATTGCCTTTCTATTCTTTCTGATGCAATTCTTGCCCTTTGTTTTGTTCTGTGACTTTTCATGTGACCGTCTTTCAGCATAAGATGGTAAGCCCTTAAAGGGTTCATGTCTACACAGAGAGCCCTTGGTCATGCTGCTAATTTCAGCTATTAACACTGATGAAGTGACAGCCTTAATAACCTAAAGTAACTTTGAAGTTGGTGCTGCTTTCAGCGGTGGAGTTGGACCAAATGACCTCCAGAGGTCCCTTCCCACCTAAAGTATTCTAGGATGCTATATTAGTTGCTGCATGTGGGGATTCACATTACTTGATTTAGCTGCCTGTAGTAAGTGGAAAAAGATAGATTCTCCTGGAGGGTGATTCTGAGCATAAGCTTATTTAGATGCTAAGATAATAGCTTACAGAGGCAATTTATACATAGCCAAGGACAACTATCCTCCTGGTCAAGGCACCCACATATATATTCTCTAGCAGGGTTAAATGCTGGGTTTGCACTAAGAGACTTAAACTTCGGTGCAGATCCATTTTTTTTATACCTAAACAGAGACTGCTGACTATATAAAAATATGGTGTGTTGTGTGTCATGTAGTAGGAACTAGAATAAAACTATGAGAGCTGGCAGGAAACAGATATTGTTGAAGACATATTCCTGAACTGCGAATTGCCTAAATGATCAGAATTAACTTTATGCAAATTATATTTATACAGATGATACAGCTTCAAGAGGGAGGGAAGTTTTGGCAATGCATAGCATAGAATAGCAGACATCAAAAAATGGCATATGAGAAGTCAAGTTTAAACTTTATGTTAAATCATAACTTCTACCCGTATCTTTAGAACAGCTAATTATTCACTGAGGGGAGAAGGTGAGAGAAAAAAAGGTGAAGCTCTGCACCCAAACAGTAGAGATAATCAGCTGGCATGCGGGAGGTCTGAATTCAGATGTCTTTCCTCTGGTTTTTATACTGATTAGTGCATTTTCCATAGGTGAAATGTTTTATAGTGTGCCTTTGTTCACTTTTAGAAATGGCTCTGAGGTTAAGTAGTGTGTGGCAGGGTCAGACTGCAAATTCATGGTAGAACCATGGAAAGCTCACATGTTCCTAAATCTTGGATTCTGTCTTGTGATTGTGAGCTTAAACCTGTGTTATTTTTATCTTAAATGTTGTTACACTTTTTTTTTTTTGCATTTTTAACAGTATTGTTGTTGTTTATTGCATACATTCTGAATATTTAATTTCCCCCCTTGAATATCTGTTTAATATACAGGTTAGAAATACCTTTATGTTTTGTAGGCTTGTAATAATTAGGCATGGGGAAAAAAACTATTTGGCCACTCAGCCTATTTGTCTGGGCTGTGTAAAAATATTGTTTCTATATAGGATTTGAATAAGTAGCTTATGATCAATAATTTAGTCAATAAGTTTCAACTTCTTCAGGTTTTAATTCAGCTGTGCAGATTACTCTGGCACTTTGAATATGGTCAGCACTGTTTGCTTGAGGAATACTTCAGATTGGTAGGGTTTTTCTTTAATAATTGTGTATTGTGTAAATCGTCTTTCCATAAGCACTTTTCTAGTAAATTATAATCAAATAACTGTTTATGTGGAAACCTGATGCAACGGAATTCTAACTATGTTAGAAATGCTTTTTGAAGTTGCATGTATATATATATATGGAATGTTTTAGTCTCTCTCACTCATTTCTGTGATAGCTGCCAGAATTTTCATTGGGCTTGAAAAAAGTTGCAATAATCTGGAGATCATTTCCTTTCAGAAACTGATCCCTAATGCCTTTATATCTCCCAGTAACAACGACCTAAACATATGTAGTTATAAATCCACAGTTTAAATCCTTTTATGATTTTAAGTATTTTGTCTCTATTTCATTAAACTCTCAGATATGTTCCCAAGTTTATTTCTGTAATTGCTCTTCTGGAAATATTTAACTTTAAAAGCACATTGGATACAGTTTTGCTCCACTCTGAGCTCTTTGCAGATTTCTAATATTTTTCATCTCTATCAGTGAGTGTAATGTACCTAGGTCTTTTTTATAGAGACAAATGTGTGTTCAGTGTAATTCCCTGCCATCAGGAAAAGGGAAAATGAAGAGAAGAAAATAAACAGAGGTTTGGGGTTGTTTTGGGTTTCCTTGATACAAATCTCATATTTTGCATGCTCCTTGATTGTATTAGTTTATTCATTTTGCCAAACAGACCACAAAGCTGTGAATATTTATTTAGTTCTGTTCCTAATAGTTTTTCTAATAGGGAATTATTTTGGTACAATGAAAGACATTTGTAAATGAAGCAGATAAGCCCTTTGGCAGACAAGGAGTGTTTTGTTCAACACAAGAATTCTATTGTCCACTGCTTTAGTTGTCAAGTGCCTGGGGAGCCTAGGATTTATGATGATGTTACAATGGCCCTTTCAGAGCGAAGTCTAAGAAGCTGTGAGATTCCGTTCCTCTGCTTTTCAGACTTTCAAACCTTTTTATCATGCAAGGACAATGCAGGATTCAGCTGCTTCTTAGGCCACAGGACTGCCCATTTAACGTCAGGCATTGTGAAATAATTACCGTAGTGACAATGGGTTTGGGTTTTTTTTTCCCCCTCTAACTAGCAACATTTCAAAATTGCTCAAGTTGTCACTTTGTATAAACCGACTCTGAAGCCACGGCTTATTTTACACACACATACACAAAAAAATCTTGTTAGGAGATTTGGTTTAAAGTGCCACTGTGTCAAATCTATTTGGACCATTGGAACAGTTTAATGGATGTTTTTTTGAGTTTTCCTGTAATTATAATTGGACTTTGAAATAGCCTTCTGTAAATACATCAGTTGTTTTTCTTGTGGCTTTTCTCCCTTTTGTAAAGGTTATAGAGCTAGTGGAACCTTACTATAGAAGCCATATTCAACTGCAGCCGAAAATAAGGAAATAAAGACATAATGTGCAGTAAAAGTAATACCTGATACCTATGTACCAATCAATCAGCTAAACTATTTCTTGTGCTATAGTAATGATGGAAATCATTCAGCAGTCTTAAATCACGTTTTTCATGAAAGTTGATATCTGGAGGAGTTTTCTTGCTTGATGTTAATATGAATATTTATTTGCTTCAAATAATGATTAGTGCTACAAAAAATATTGATTTGTAACCTCTGATGTCTGTTTAAATGCAGTATAACTGGAAAATGGAGCCTTTACTTGACAGTTAAATTATTATGTACATGGGCACTTCACTGTCTGGTGGTCAGGTGTATGTACGGAAAAAAGCTTAATAGTATAGCAGGTCAATTTGAGGACTGGTAGTATCTATTATCAACTACTTGCTGCTTTTAAAAACAAAAGCAGATCTTGAAAAATTTAGCCCATAGGGATATGTGAGAGGATATTTTGAGAAATACTTATCTAAGCAACTTCAAATGTCTTGGGCAAGAAGGAATCTTGAGCTGCAAAGTCATCTATAAAGATACTGAACAAATTATCAAAATGAGAGAGTTTTATCAGTTTTAGTCTTTCTTTTCACTCATTCATATGAACTGTGAATTAGTTCAAAAGGGTCCTCTATGAAAAAAAAAAAAAATTTGCTTGCAAAATGAGCATATTTTAAAATGCCATATATACTTTATAGCAAATTACATAAAAATGTTGCATGCGTAGAGTATTTCTATAAACCAAATGCTTTATATGCTAATGGCTTGGTCATCACACAAAACATACCTTACTTCACAGAGCTTACCTTAGCAAAATTCACTTTCGAGGAATGTGTTTTTATTGAACATCTAACACAATTTTTTAAAAGACTGAGTGAACGTATCTGCAGTCACAACTGGCAACAGAAGCCACATGATTTTATTTCTTCCTTTGATGGAGTAAGTGTGAAATATGTTCATGTAATATTGCAATACTGAATATGTTATTCAGTCAATGCCTATTCATTTCTCCTCAACACTTTTGCTAGCAACTTTGAAATTTGGCCTATGCTGCTAAACTATGCCTACAAGAAAGCTGGAGAGGGACCTTTCACAAGGGCATGTAGTGATAGGACAAGGGGTAATGGCTTTAAACTGAAAGAGGGTAGATTTAGATTAGATATAAGGAAGAAATTCTTCACTATGGGAGTGGTGAGGCACTGGAACAGGTTGCCCAGAGGAGCTGTGGATGCCCCATCCCTGGAAGAGTTCAAGGCCAGGTTGGGTGGGGCTTTGAGCAACCTGGTCTAGTGGAAGATCCCTCCCCATGGCAGGGGGGTTGGAACTAGATGATCTTTAAAGTCCCTTCCAACCCAAACCGTTCTATAATTCTATAATTCATTCTATAATTCATTCTATAATTTTTTGCAAGTAAAACTGGATTGCTTTAATGGGGGTGAAAAGTGGGTATAAAATGGATTGATATAGATGAGACACCTTTAACAGTTAAATACTGCAGAAAATTACTGATTTTGATGTATCAACCCAAATTGCAGAGGCTATTTTGCAATAATCCCTCCTAGAAATTCTCAATTAATACATTTGAAAGTACTTGGTAATCTAGCCTGATTTCCTTGGCTAGAATGAATCCTAGTCCTAGGATTCATTTAGTACCCACTTAAGAGTCTATCAAGGTATCAAATGAGCATCAGAAATACAGTGTCTACATCAGTACATAACAATAGATCACACTGAGGATTTCTTTTGCGTTCAATCACATTAAGTATATTTTTTACTTGTGTGGGAACATGTCAGAAACACAGGATGATGAGGGACTGCTCTGTGAAACTGTGGGCATTCTTACCTTACTTATTTAGATTCAGGAAAAGACTGACCTCACCTCATAAGAAATGATTCAGCTGGTTTCTTTTTGTTTCTGCACCCTTTATACAGACTGTCTCAACTCACTGTCCCATTTATGAAAGAATTTTAACCATCGAAACTACTTCTTACAGGCAGAGGCACCTCTTGCTCATTTTCTCCCTTCAAATGTCTTATCCTAGATACCTTTTCCCTACTGTTGTGGTAGTTCTACTTACTAGAATAATCTACTCCCTTCTCCATCATAATGGTAAAAACACTAATTTTCTAATATGCCTTTAGAGCACTTAGAAATGTTCAAAGCACATCTTGTTGGCTAATGGTATCTGCAGCTGTTACTTTTTTTCCCTACAGTGTGTCTTGTATTGGATAATGTTCCCAGAACAGATTTTTCCATAGAACTCTGTTTTTTCAGGAGATAATGAAAAAGATGTGAAGGAATTTTGATATGGCCTCCAGCATTTTAGTTATGGGAACATTCTTGCAATAGTAAGTCTGTTAAGGTAAAAGCTATTTATTAATTTTCTCCTTGGAATTATAAGTATTATTTAATTGCTAGTCTTTAAACTCTCTTTAGGCTAGACTTTAGTTTTCTTTTGTTATGGTACCAACATTGCATTAGATTTCAAATGAACTTTTTCATTCTTTACAGCCAGAGCTGAAGTACTGGATAAGTGGCAGCAGAAAACTTACATCCGTATTGTCATCATAGTCTCATGAAGTGGCATTTCAAACGTGTGGAATATGCTACATAAATTGGCAACAAGTTTCCAGTGGGTGAAGGTAAGTAGTACATCTAAATGTATGATCTTCTGAGTGATGTCAGATATGCATAGCTAGACTCTTGTTTCTATAGTGTCTACAATATTTGTACAATACAGGGAACATTTCTGCAATGACTAATCCCTCACCTGATGTGTGCTGTCAGGCAGTTTTTCTCATACATCATAGAGTTTGGTCTTGATTGCCACTCAGGACAGCTGATGCTGTAGGACACTGACCATCCTTCTAAGTCTCTAAAGCATCATTTGATAAAAGCGCTTTTTGGATCACACTTGTTTAATTTCTTGTTTAAAACATCAGAGAACCTCTTGAAAACTCACAGCAATGTAGCACTGAAGAACAGAAATGTAAGAAATTTTCTAATACTTAGGCTTCCAACTTGATTTTATCAGTCAAAAAGATTCATACTTTTCTTACTGTAGGCCTATATGAGTGAGTGATTAATTCCATATTTGGTTTATTTCTCCGATATTTTGTGCAAGCCACTGAGCTTAATATAACTGCTGAGACTTGGGTTAGAAAAAGAATTTAGTGGTGACTCATAGGCTTCAGAGAGGGCAACGGTGGAAAGTGTGGAAATAGAGCAGTATTGGAAAGCCCTAGACCTAAAAATGGTTATATCTGATGCCTTTAATTTTTCATATCCTCTGTGACTTTCAGTTGTGCTATTACTGAAACGAGTGATTCCACAGAGGTGAGAATTGTCCACTTAACAGGAGTATCTATGCTTTTTTAAAATTAACACAGAAATAGGTTAAATGTAATAGATAATAAGTATGTAAATACTATCATTTTTACAGAATCAAAGGCACGATCCCATCTGAATTGTCTAGGATAAAGAGTACAAAGCCAGGATATTAAAGCCCTTTGTCTAGCTGACTCATTCAGAGTTTTTACATTCAGTGCACTCAAGTCCTGCTTGACAGATGCTTCATTTCTGTGGAAATGTCCTTGAATGATGATAATCTTATTTCTGGCAGCCAAATGGGCTGTATACTTAAACAGCCTTGTGAGCAGCTATATAGGATATGTGTTTATGGTATCCGCTGACTTGTTAAGGTAGACTGCAGCAATTAGTATCAGGCTGAAACAGTGTATTTCACAATGATACCAACAGCATTCAATTTAATTTAGGTGGGAAATGTGTAAGCTCCTTTGCTTCTTAGGAAGAGCTCTAGCTCAGCATGTGCGGTTCTTACCCTGTCATTCACTAAACACAAGAGCCAAATTTTGCAAACAATGCTCAGTTCTTGTTCAGATACAGCTTTTCAATAGAATGAAGTTAAAGAGTGTTTGGTTTGACTGAAGACTTCCTGACTAGGCTTCAAATTCATATATGGGTATCAAGAAGATGTAGCAAAAGTATCTTAAATTAGTTATGTGTTCAAGTTTCTCTGAGTCTCCCCTCCATGTACAGTTATGTGAATTTTCTCATCACTGTTTCAGTTTACCTCTTCTGGCATTTTCTTATATCTCACTTCAAGGTTTAGTTCAGGCCTCTTTCTACAATTCTTGTTCTTGACTTCAGAGCTACAATTCCAAGTAGATTTAATTTTTACAAATTAAAAGACTGTGAGAAATAACCTTAAAGGAAAACTTGAAGGCCCATCACTCCCACTAGTATACGAGATAAGTGAATTTAACAAACTGGGTCCCCACTGGAGTTTTTTTCATGTCTTATCTGAGAAACTGTTGTGTCTATTTTCATAGACTGTTTTTTTACATTTTGGAGTTCAAGCAAATAATTTCTGAAAGAAAGCTTCCTGCAGAGTGACTGTGGGATGTTCCCTTTGGTTGGAGGGTGAAGTGTCTCCCTGCAAAAGAGGAGGAACAAGCACTGCTTTTGTTGATTATCATGTAAACCTGGGCATCCATATGCTTCTTAAACTCTCTTCTCTTCTGTTGAAGGATCTTTCTTTCTTAAATTGTTTCCAGCTGTGCCTGTTCAGGAATGCAAATTTCCTGTTACAGTCTCTAGATAATCAAACAGTTGAGAAGGTAAATATTCATGTTTGACTATTGTTAATGGAACAAAGAACAACAGGGCAGACAGAAAGGCACTACTGAGCTCATTTGGAGCTATAACACAGGCTTGGTTACTCAGTCACTTCCGAAGATGGCCACTAGCTTCATTTCCTGGGAATATCCTGACTAGAGATTTCCTTCCTATACTGCCTGGATTTTCTATCCTGAAGTTCTAGAGGAAGTGAGAGTAGGCACAACAGATACATTTCTTCTCAATTATATTACTCTGAAAAGCATTATATATGAATAAAGGGTCCATGGGACCCCCAAAAAAGAATACTGCCATACTTAAAAATCCCTCCTGTATAGGATAAGAAACTTAGGCTCACTTAGTGGATATATAAATCAGTGTTGTATAATATATACTTTGCCGCTTTCATATATAACATCTTTTTCATTATTTGTTTTAACCTGTATTACGTCTCACTTCGCTGCTATACAAGTAGCCATTTATATAGGTTTTAAGACCTGAATTTTTGAATTCTCAGGTTCAACCCACAGAACTACAACACAGAACAAACACCTAGTATATCTGCAGGGTTAGCTTATTGCTTATATTTTTGGATGGGTATTGGTAGTCTAAATTAAATAGGCTCATATATGAGGGCAAAAGCCAAAGCTTTTTCTTTAGTAGGATGAGACTCCAAAGTACAGGAAATCCTTAGGTTCTTCTTAAAGTAAGGCCCAAGAGTGAAACGTTAAGAGCAGCAATCTGCTTGTGTCAGTCTCATTTCACATAGTCTGTGTAATAAGATGGAGTCTGAATTTTTTACCTCTGCTTTGTTGGTGCTCTTCAAGACTTGCTTGAGCTAAAACACCTTTGGAAATATTGTTAGAATAATTATAAGATATAGATCCTGGTCAAACAGATACCAAAGAAGAATGATTATTTTGTAATAAATTACAGACTTCTAAAAGACATCAAGTGGGGAAGTATGTTCACACTGCCCTATCTCTTATAGTCTCAATACCTCGTAATATAGACATTTTAGATTTTCCTATCTGCTTTTTAATAGAAAATTATTTCTATGAAGTACAGTTGCCTTGAAAGAATCTTGGCTTTGTTGAAATGTGTTGTTTGTTGTTGGAAACAACTAACTTGTACCTGAACTGAAATTCTGGTCTCAGTGAGAAAAAGTTTGTTGCAGCTCAAATGCTGAAACAACTGAGTCATCAAAGACTCATCTTTCATTTTCCAGCCTTCTGGGAAATCCCAGCCCTATTTGGGCTGCAGTGTGCTCTGCCCTGTGGGCTGGAGCAGCCTGGCTGGGCTAAGTCACAGGAAACTCCTGAGGTTCCCCCAAGGCATGAGATTTGCCTAAGCAGAGGAGAGACTGCACTGCACAAACTACAGGGACTGAGCATAAGAGGAGAAAAAGGGATTAAAAGATACATTGACTAAAAATTCGCCAAAAATCCCATCGCTTGTGAGTCAAAACAACTTAAAATATTTTGTGTTTAGTTGTGAAATATGTGTTCTGATAAAATTAATTTCTGACAAAATTTCCATAGTTATTTTAAAGGTGAAAAGTATGAAACAAATGCTGAATCAAAGTCTTTCACAAACGATTTTGATGGGAATTTATTGAGAAAACTGATGTCAGCTTTAACTATAAATGCTCTCTATAGTTGCTCTCCTTGGGCTTTAATAATAATAACAATAATAATAATTATAGAATTTATTAAAACATACACCATCATGCTTCCAAGAACAAACACACACCTCCAGGGCTAGAAGAAATAAACATAAGAGAAAACTAAATTTTGTCTTGCACATATATTTTATATATAAAAAGATTACTGTGTACTCAGCTATTCGAAGTTTTCTATGCAACAATAACTGTCTTGAATTCTACTAGAAGCTAGTTTGCTCTCTCAGACATGGGCATATTCTGTATGCTATAAAATAAAACAAAATTTAGTATATTTAATTCTTTTGAGGTATTTAACCAAACCGAGTACTGCATTGTTAGTCACAGCGAAGAAAAACTTCTTAAAAGTGGCTTCAGTATCTTTCAGGAATACTTGCTAACATAACCATGCAAACATATGCAATTTATGTGGCTTTACTAGTCTGTATAAACACTAATAAAGTCACACAAGTTGTGATTGGTAAAATCTAATATAATGCAAAGGATTTTCCCACTTTATTCCTGACAAGCTGTGTTTGCAACCATTCAGTTACTTTATTTTAAAATGGCTTTTCAATTACATTCTAGTGCTGTAGGGGAAAGCCTTTTGACAAAGGCATGACATAAACCATTTATATTGCAGCTCCATCATAGTTCCCATAGCTAAACTAGACTGGACAGTTCATTAAAAAGAAAAATTAATAGTACAAGGTTGCAGGGAAACAATAACAGATTATGACTGGCCTGTGGCAGCCCACTGAATTCATGTAGTGGAATAAAAATGATTCCCCTGTCTCATAAATGAAGGTTTGTTCCAAGGTTTTAGGCAAAGTCTATACTTGTATTCCTTTATGGGAAAAAGCTATACAGTTTCTTGTCTATAAAAGCAATACTTTGTAATCCCTGCAGAAGATTAATACGTACTCTTTTGGGATGGAAAGCACATATTTCATTATATTTTGAATGCATAATAGCAAACATAAAAGAGAATAGAATAGAACACACTGAACAGCTACATCAAAGAAAAAACTTACCTTCTTGGAGATGGGCAGAGGCATGGAGGGGCAAAGCAAGGGTGGAATCAGGACCCAATCCCATCTTTTCTTATCTAAGGTAGTAAACTGCTCTAGACCAGTCTAAAATTGCTATACTTCAGTGTGGCAAAAACAGGATTTGTGATTCAGTGGCATTTCTTTTAGGTCCATTGCTACTACCTGTGTAACATCATATGTGATTTATCTCTTGCTTAAGGTTATTCTTAAAGGTATAACCAAATCCTAATGGCCTCCTTCTAGATGTTGCTGCATATTTTCCTATTTTCCTCAGAGTTTCATGGTTCAGATTTTCTATATAATTCTGGCATGTGTGGCAAGTATACAGACTTATACTTTAATGTTGAAATCTGAGTTTTATTATAGCAATGCTATAAATTCCTGTCTCAGAAGATATTTCAAACAATATGGGTTCTGGGATGCATTAACCATTTCTTTTGGCTGGTAGCCACGACCTTCTAATGAATTCAACAGAATAACAGGAGAGGCCAGAAAAGGGGAAGTCTGAGCCAATATAATGTTTGGAATCAAATACAGGACTGATCCTCCAGGGTATCCTCTGGTTCTGTTTATGAACACAATCTTCTTTTAGAAACAACAGCCTAAAATACTGAAAAGTCATGGATCTGGGATCTGATCCTCTTGTACTTTTACAGGTTTATACCTACTTCTACAAGAGAACTTGGGTACTTGGTCTCCCATTCTTCCTTCTCTCCCCCCAAAATAGAAAAACAGATTATGTAACCTCAAAAGTCTGGTCACTCAGAGAGGCCTCCTGGCTATCTTGGCTTAGTTTCATGCTATAAGCTATATTTTGTGAACTGAGGCTCCACTGGAGCAAAAATAACCAACAAACCAAAAGACTATCCCTCGACCTCCTGAGCTGTTTTCATACTTTCACTGCGGGCAACATGTATGAGTTGCACCATGTCAGAGAGAAGAATATTTCTCTTAATTTTTAAAGAGAATGTGTTTGCACAAACATTTAGCACTCATTGAGCTGTTCATTTCAAGACTGGGTGCTAACTGCAAGCTTCACTACTATGTTCTTCTGTTTACATGTCTAAAGGTACTGCTTCAGTCTTGTCTCCCTGTCTGCCCTGCATAAGACACAGGAGAGAACAGCCCCATTACAGGGAACAGTCTTTCAGTGAATCACAACGACTCACTCCAAGGAAAGCTCAACAAAGACTGTGTTGTGCTGTTTCACAGTAAAGCTGGTGACCCAGTGGTTACTGCCACTTTGCTTCTTGCAGGATAAACAGAATAATATAATAGTGGTGTATTCAAGAAACCTTGCATCAAATGGAATGACCTTTTTTCTCCTTGTAGATCTGTAGTGATTTGATTTGTTTAAAAAGTGCTTTCATTTAACAAGTATAAAGGTCAATTAAATGTTTAAGTGGGAAAACTTCCCAGCAAAAAGTAGAATGGTAACGGCTTTTTTAATAAGTGTCAAAACCAGCTCTCCTAAGCAGAGGTTGGTGCTCTGTTGGCCCAGTCGTTTTCCAGGTTACTTCTGCTCCCCATGTGCTGTTACCTCCTTTCAGCACAGACTCCGTTTCCATTAACATGAGCTCACATGGTTGACAACATTGTCTTTTGTTTGACTGAACTACTTTGCCTGGGAGCCGTTACTGGTGTGTTGCATCCAGGTTTCAGAGTAGGTTGCTGGAAGTCTCCATCAGTTTCTTATGCTACAGCTTATGGAGCTCATTTAGCCAAAGGAACAAAACTTATATGTAAAGCCAAGTATGTACTGGTAACCTAAAGTCTTAACGGTCTAATCAAAGGATTATTAGTTCACCCATGTTGAGCTCTTATACAAGTTATATACAGTTAAAAGTGATACACACAAGCTTTCTATTATCTACTGTTTCTCTGGTGTCACACGTGCCATCAGCTGCCTCTCTGGCAGATGTCTGCAGGCGGGGATGGGGATGGAGGGCCCTTGCATCCCAGAGCAATGCAATGGTGGTTCCTTCTTCCTCCTCACTCTGGAATCCACCTGGAGTTGATTTTATGTTTGCGAACATGCTCCACATATCCACACCTTGCACTTTCTTCATTGATCTGTAGTTCCACACCACATCCAGTTTTACTGTGAATGGTGTGTTTTACGTATACTGAATATTGTCCTTTGTTCTCTGTGTTACCTCTAAAACTGGTTTCCTGCAACTTCCAAGGTTGCATTCATTCAATGGCCAGTAGCTGACCCCTGGTGAGCAGTTTACAGCCTGGGGCCTCCACTGTTGTCTTGTACCTGGTCTTTTAAATCTCCTCATATCATCCCATACCTGTGTCTATGCTGCATTTTATTTGGGAGTCATAGATAGTTCATTCTATATGGAATAGAATATTGTTATTGTTATCTGTTCATTACAAATATATACATAAACCAACTGTATTACAACACACAGTCATCTAAAGCTAAGCAAAAAGCCAAAACAACTAGGCAATAGTCACCTGGTACTTAGATAACCTGTTATAGCCAAATAAATTAACCAAAACCAAGCCCCAGGCAGGCCAAAACAAGTCCCAGTGAAGCCTAACAAGTCCTAATGGGTCCTGAGGCCTGTGCTGTCAGCTTCACGCACAGTCTTTAGCATATGGCAAGCAATGGCAACACCGTTTTACTGGCTTACAAAGCTCTGAAATTTTAACAAGTTCGTGTTACACATGGAAAAATATTTTTTACACCATTTAATTAAACCCCACTATTAAATAGGCATTTAGTAAACATTCTTATTAGCAATCTTACTCTTAATCATTTGTGTCACGTATTATAGTTGGGTTTAGTTAAAGCTATGTTTACAAATAGCATAGCATAATATAAGTGCCTGCATATGACCTTCATAATGAGTTCTTCCTGCTTATAGTATATATTTATCATTCTTTGGGTCTGATTCTAAGCTCCCATACTGAAGCTTAAGCCAGAAGGGGTCCACAAAATTTGCACAAAGACTTTAAAAAAAAAAAAAATCACGTTAAGCTTTTTAAGGCAATGTTTAGCCTGACAGCCATTACATTTGAACAAGAAATATGTCTGTCTGTTCAGAAAGATGTTCCCCATTCTTGGATGAATCCCCAGATCCAGTTTCTCCAGCTGGTGCCTGTCTGGTGCTTTATTCTCTCTGACCACTGGATTTCCAGGAAGCTATTTTTGACTGTAGGTGAAGTACAAATGGTACCAAATCATTGCTTTTCCTTTTGCTCATTCTTGTGAGTTTTGAGTTGAAATCACTGTCTTTTGGTCTTCGAAGTGGCAAGAAAATATAGGGTTAGCATTGTAGAAGAGCACTATGTCACTATCCTTGGATGTGATATTGTAAAGACACCATAAAGAAATTCAAACAGTAATCCATATGGGTTAGTCTTATGCAACCTTATATTATTTACCAAAACGATTTAAAGGAAAAAGGAAGATGGGAATGTTCAGTATTATACACAAAGAGAAACATACCCACTGAAGTTTTGTATAGGCTTTTAAATGAAAAACTCCAGATTCTTTGTAATGTGAACAAAACCAGCAAGCATCAGTATTGCATTTAAATTGTGTGAGGTCTGAGATACCAGACTAGACCAGAGAACAAGGTAGAGGGTTATGTCAGCCTGTTCTGGTGATTAAATCAGTGGATGCTACAGGTTGCTTAGCAGGTATATGGCAAATTTCCACAAATAACAGGGGAATCTTTAGCAAAGTTAAAAAAACTTAATCTGAGAAAAAATCAAACAAAACTCATGGTACCCTCAACACACTGCAACTAACAATTTTAGCCTGACTTGTAAGCAAGAGGAAAAATACAGATGAAACAGGAAGTTACGTACTTGGAAATTACTTGGAGCTGTGAAAGCCTCGTTTCTCTCAGTCAAAGATAATAAAATTCACAGAGATGAGAGGTATTTGGTCTGATGAATTGACATACACAGAACTTTCTTAGTAAAACTATAGTAAGCCAGTCTCCAAAGCCTCATGCTCTTGCAAACATGATTTATTTGTGCTCGCATGGAGAATGCCATTTTATACAATTCACTTGCTTGCTTGGGCTTTCAGTCACCTTCATCTTGTCCACCAGCTACTTGCTTCTAACATGGTAATTTGGGCTTCTAGTTCATACTAGCTCTCTTGGGCTTAACACATATGGTCTTTAAAAGCTTTCTATTGACACAACTTCCATTTTCTTTCTCTATGTACTCCCAGGACTGTCAGCAGTCATTTTAGTTTGTTTCTTCTTTCAACTGTCAAGTCGACATTTTCTTTACAAAAGCTAAAAAGGTCCAAAGTTTCTAAGTATTCCATCCTTCTTCCAATAAATGTAACAAGTACCAATGTATTTAGAAGATTATGTTTGGTGACAGACTCTCTCATCTCTCTTTACCCTAATAGTTCCTTTTCCAGAAAAAACATAATTACTCCAAGAGCAATTTATTTAATTACCATTATGGGAGACTTCAAAGGAAATTGGTTGGATTGAAATAGTGATATCACCCTGGCAACTTTTTGAAAAGAACATTTTAGTAGAAAATATGCTGAATGAAAGGGTATATTTAGTGTGAAAAAAATGCCTAATCCTATTCTTTTGACTGAAGCTTTCAGTCTTTTTTATATATATGTATATATACACACATGTATGTTAATTCTCTTTATTATTGTTATTGGTCTCCATTTTTCTTCTGTCAATATAAATGCTTTCCCCTGTACTTGCCTCATATTAAGGTCATTTCATCCAAAAATTATACTACTCTCAATCCAGCAGTTCTACCAAGTGTCAGGTTGTTTTCCTCTTTCACAAGCTCATTTTTAAGTAACACTTCACTGGTCTTCATTAGGGAGAAAACTATCTGTTACTGATTTGGAAGCTAAAGCTTTACCTGACTGGATACACGTTCATTCACACTCAAGTACTTTTATACTGTCCCATTGGTTAAAAAAGACATTGGCGATCTGGGATGCAGAAATCTAATATTGGTGATCTAAGATGCGGATGTATGCCACAAGTCCTGACTATTGCACTCTTAGGGTCAAGACTTGCCCTTGACATCAGAGAAATGATGGCAAAAGGTATTTATATCTCCAAAACATATAATGCACTTCCAGAATATATCTAATTATAGCTGATTCATAGCTTCAATTATGAATAACACTAATCTAATTACAGAAATGCCCATTTTTGCCAATTTCCCATGACGAGCTTTCTGTGGAACATCAGTGTCTGAAACTAGGGCTTTTATGCGAGAACAACTATAGGTTCAAGGTGTTCAAATTTTGCCTCTTCTGCATGATATCATGGCATCAAACTTTGTTCCAATTGTAGAAAGACACTGCCTTAAAACTATTGTTGTTAATGGTTTCTAACAGAAGAATAGAAATGAAGCATTTTGTCACAGTCATCTGTAATTACAGGTCAGAAATAGTGCCAGTCCATGATCTCTGGGATGTATTAGTGTTTCATATGATCAGTTAGAAATATGAAATGAACAAGTTTAACTCAAAATTAATTATGTTCATGCAAAATATACTAAATCATTTGCCCTTTTTTGCAAATGTATCATTTGTGTGAAAAACAAATTTTAATTGCAAGCTGACAAGCCTGTCTTTTTTTGTGCTATTTATATGCTTAGCATCTAATTGCATCACCTTAGCACCTCTTGTTGCTTTTTTGATTTTGTATCGTAATATGGGGAATTATGTCTTAGTCCTTATAGCTTTGGAACACTGAAAATACAGATGATTCCTCTGATTTGTGCTCAGAGCAGGCCAGGCTGCACAGGAAGCCAAAGGGAAGGTTGTAACTAATGAAGGTGGCATTTTCTTTGGGTGTGTTTGTGTGGGGTTTTTTTAAGTTAAATGGAAATATTCTGTGGTGACTACTTAGAACAAGACATCTCAGAAGATAGTCATGCAAATATTGTTTGAATTATAATCTTGTGATTTAATGTGTTGTAAATAATAGTTTAAATTTGCAGGTTTGGTCCTTTCAGCTGTAGCCTCCTGTTAGGTAAACAGCGGTCTCCTTTATTAGAGCTATTGACACTGTATTAGGAATGTGTTTGAATATTCTGATGTTATTATCTCATGCTATTGCACCAAAATAGGTCTCTTCACAGACGATATCTGCCTATGAAAAAAATTAATTATTGATTCAATTTTCCTTCAAAAAATCTCAAAGTGGCTTTTATGCTCTTTGTGGAAGAAATTTGCACTGAACTGCAACAGTTAAGCAAACTTTCAGAAAGAACCTTACATGTGCATGGCTGAAGGATCTGAACTCTTCCCTCTGCAGCTCCAAGAAAGCTGAGAAAAGGTGGTGGCTCTTTGATTAGAAATTTAGCTCTCACCTTTCTTTCTCTAGCAAATATATCTGAAAAAGAAAGAGACTCTTAGTAATTCACTAACTTGTCAAGTCTTATAAATATAAGTGTTACAGAGAACATGAACCTCACTAAACAAGAGTCACGATGGTTGCTAGACTTAAACAAACCGCTGTCAGGGTGGTTTGCACGTGCTTCTGAAGTGGCTGTCTTTTATCAGAAACTTTCCTACCTGAGGGAGAACAAATTGAATGGGACCAGAGGATCGAGTAGTCTAGTAGAATTATATTCAAAGTGGAAAAACATTTTGTAGAGGAAATATTGGTCATATAAAGACCACACACGATGCTATAATAGTTTGGCATTTCAGCAGCACTGCTGAAGTTGCCTCTCGAAATGAAGCTGTAAGTACAATACCACAGATTCTGTTTAGATTTCTGATTGCATGGAAGCTGTCAGCCCTTCAGCAAGAGATTATAGATCAGAACAGAAATGGATTGCTTGTTGGAATTCCTTCTGGTTTGGTTTGGTAGCTGAATAAGCTTGCCTGTAGTCATCAGTTTTTGATAGGTTTCAAGTTATCACTCTTTAATCTTGACTTTCTGTCTCATATTTGGCATAAACCAAAAAGACCACGAGTCGCAGCACAAGTGTTATTTAGCCATTCGTAAGTATAAATTCTCAGAGAAGAAAAATGCTCAGGCTTGGCTTAGCATGTAAGTACAGCATTAGTAGCTGGGAGTAAGTTGACTTTAGTCATCATTTGTTTCCTCCTCAGGGTGTCAATTACAGCCACTTACATAATAGCAAACTGTATTGAAACTAGCATGGACATAGGCTGCAGCTATATTGCTCTTTTAATATACAGGAAATGATGAGAATTCCGGTTTGTCTGAGATGCACAAGAACACATTTACTATTTAAAATAAACTCTACCAAGAGCTTAGTCATTACTTCAAATGACTCTATCAATCACCATGTTCTTTAATAAGAATACCTTTCTTATGCTAGTTGTTTTCCTGTAGAGTTTATGCTTAAAAACAGACAGCCTCTGTCACATTTGTCTTAAGTGGATCTCCCCGGGGCAGCAAGCAAATGTAAAACTCTGTTTACAGCCATTTTTCATTTCCCAAGCCTTTTAATATCACTCTCTCAGGCTTATTTCTATGTCATTCACTTCATAACATACTAAGTTGTCTTCCTACTTTCTACTGCTTTGTATGAGGTACACCAAATGGCAATTTCACTCTTCTTGAGTGAGTACAAACTAAATCAAAGCCTGGTGAAAATACTTTCCTTCCATGATGATTTGAGAGGTGGATACTGAAGGATATATTGCATCGTATTAGTCAGGAGGTTATTTTTCTTCCTCTTTCCTGCAAAATGACTTCTATTTTCAAGGAGCCATCATTTTATGGTTTTGTCTATGGTTTCCTAATACTGAGTCTCAGAGCTGCTACAGGAAAATATGGCTACATTTCAAAAACTATTCTTTGGAGCAGCTGGGGATTACTGGCTTTAAACATCTCAGTAATGCAATACAGTGCTATAAAACATAATTTAAAAAGGCAAAAGATTAAGATTTCCTTTCATAGGATTCTACAGAACTCAGAATAGGATTCTACAAAACTTATTTAGCGTTTTTTTAAGGCAACTTCTGTTGCTAAAGATGAAAATCACCAGTTCTGTAAAGATGTTATTAATGTATTTAATACATACAAATCTCGCCATGACCTAGAATCCCTCTGTAGTACGATACCCCTAGAATTTTGGCTGTTTGCACAGCAGATATAAAATTATATATATATATTTATCTCTGCAGAACTGTAAACTCAGATTATAGTCCTTTACAATTGTATCATACTCCCATGCAAAACAGCAGGATATGAATTGGGGGAGTGTGAGGCTCTCATTATTCAGTGGAATAACTAAGAGAATTTTTTTCCCAAGTATCTTTAAATATGAAAAATTTCATTTTCTGGACTAAATACTTTTGTCTCATAAGACTAATTATGTTTTGTGAATGACACAAAAGACTTTATATCAATTTGTATTCACATGAGGGTTATTTGCTGTTCACTCCAGTGAGACCTGAAATATGCTTCAGTAAGAAGAGAGATTCAGTGTTTCAAAAGGGGTCACAGGGAGTTAGTTGCTGGCAGTCTGTTTTAGAAATACACATCAGGAAAAATGAGATTTACCAGTTACATATACCGCATGAAAATCTTTTCCTGTATCAAGAGATCAGAGCTCTTGTCATTTAAACAAAACATTTTACATTAGACTACTGCATATTGGCCATAATGCTTGATTCCCAGTAGATAGATATATGCACAACTAGTCTCATGGGGTTAGTCATATTCATAAAGTTGATTTGCTGGGTATGGAGTCCTTTAGTTTTTAATTCTCCTATTTTGTATGTGGTGAGTAAGGGCCATGGTCCTGGCACTTACAGAGGGAATTCTGCTGCTATATGAATAGAGCTCAATGTCCCAGTGCTGCCCTGGGAGAAGGGGTTCATTTGAGCAGGCAAAAATCCATCTCCTAATGGGATGATTTCCTGACTGGAAAGACGTGCATAGAGCCCTTAACTGCTGGGGTGCAGCTGAAAGTCAAAAAAGCTGATATTGTCTCATCCTCCAGTTCAGCTTGTTCCGTTTCAAGTAGACCTGACAAATGATGACATAACAGTGTTGGACCTTTCTGAATTCAGTATATCATATAAGTAGCTCTATCAAGGAAAAATCAAGCATACTTAAGTTCCAGTGGAAAAATGCAATAATCCTAATTCTAGTCCTGTCTAGATCTAGGGTACCTAGAATCTCACAGAAAGTTTGGCATTTTTCAGCACTAAAGGATTTATTTTAAGAACTGGCTTTGCTGTATGTGTCATGCAAACTAGATATGCTGTACAGCAGATCTCGATATGTTGCATAACATTATTTCATTTAAATAAAATGAGATGCCCTCTTTTCCACAAGTATGTTGTACAGTGAGCCTAAGCTGAAAACTATTCAAAGATTGGTTTGATAATGTAGAACAGTTTAAAATAAAAAAATAATTGAGAGAATGTCCTGGTTTTGGCTGGGATAGAGTTAATTTTCTTCCTAGTAGCTGGCATAGTGCTGTGGTTTGGATTTAGGATGAGAATAACCTTGATAACACACTGATGGTTTAGTTGTTGCTAAGTGCTGCTTATGCTAGTCAAGGACTTTTCAGCTTCCCATGCTCTGCCAGGTGCACAAGAAGCTGGGAGAGGGCACAACCAGAAGAGCGGATCCAACCTGACCAAAGGGCTATTCCATACCATATGACATCATGCTCAGTATAGAAACTGGGGGGGGTTGGCTGGGGAGCAGCGATCGCTGCTCGGGAACTGTCTGGGTATTAGTCAGTGCGTGGTGAGCAATTGCTTCGTGCATCACTTGCTTTGCATATTATTATTATTATTATTACTACTATTATTGCTGCTACTATTTTACTTTAGTTCAATTATTAAGCACTTCTTATCTCAACCCGTGAGTTTTCTCACTGTCACTCTTCCGATTCTTTCCCTCATACCACCAGATAAACCATGACAGAGAATTAAGTTAAATGTGGAAGGTACTGATTCTTGGTATTTTGTCTTGTTTCATAAACAAAAGGGACCAGGCTATTTGTTTACCTTTATGTACCACTTTCTTGAAATCATAGAATCATAGAATCATAGAATCGTTTAGGTTGGAAAAGACCTTTAAGATCATCCAGTCCAACCATTAACCTACACTACCAAGTCTACTCTAAGCCAATCAAGGGTAAACTAGACTAAACCATGTCCCGAAGTGCCACATCTACCCGTTTTTTGAACACTTCCAGGGATGGTGACTCCACCACCTCTCTGGGCAGTCTGTTCCAATTCCTGACCACCCTTTCTGTAAAGAAATTTTTCCTAATTTCCAACCTAAACCTCCCCTGACGCAGCTTGAGCCCATTTCCTCTCGTCCTATCACTAACTACTTGGGAGAAGAGACCAACACCCACCTCACTACACCCTCCTTTCAGGTAGTTGTAGAGAGCGATAAGGTCTCCCCTCAGCCTCCTCTTCTCCAGGCTAAACAACCCCAGTTCCCTCAGTGTCTCCTCATAAGACCTGTGCTCCAGACCCTTCACCAGCCTTGTTGCCCTTCTCTGAACACGCTCCAGCACCTCAATGTCTTTCTTGTATTGAGGGGCCCAAAACTGGACACAGTATTCCAGGTGCGGCCTCATCAGCGCCGAGTAATGAGTCAAGGAAGAGAACAAAGTTTTGTTAAACAGGAAAAAACTAAATTAAACCCAAATGTTAAGTTATCAAGATGTGTGAAACTTGCTGGTTAGGGCTGAATAGCTTTCTGCAGCAAGGACTAGTAGCCTTCAAAAATATTTGCATATTAATTTATATAAATTTCTTGAAAATACTTAGGCATCAGGTATTTGAATACAGCAATCTACAAGAGGATAAAAATACATGCCAGACTGAACTCCTGCATTCACACTGCTATGCCTACATTCACCAATGCACATGAGTAATGAAACAGTTGTGCACAGAACTATTCCACATTCCTCAATTCATGTATTTTATTAAAAACTCCCAAAGTAGTTAAATTCATGATATGCCCTAAAGATTAACCACTATGGGCTCAGCAGGACTTGACTGACTATTTGATCTGGAAATCTTTTTCCTACCTTCCTTCCACATGAACTGCTCATTTTTCATGACCCCGATTACAGTATTCAAGGAAGAAAGTCTCTTAGCTAACCATTTCAGTTGGAAATGGAGTACGAGCCCTGAGGCTGCTCCGAACAGCCCTACCCCAAAAGCAGAAAAATGCTCAGGGTCTTGTTAGCTTTGCTATGCCTGATTGCATGGAGGAGAGACCCCTGCAAAGCTGGGTGCACTGCCTGGTCACAACAGGTCCCTCTCTGCCTCCATGGGCAGCGGAGGGCTCAGCCAGCTCTGCCCGCCACTCCAGCCCGATGCCCAAAACTCAGGCACTCTTAACTCCAGAACTAATATGATCCAATATTTATTCTGTCATTAAAAAACTATTCATTTCCTTGTCTGATGATAAAATTATTGCAAAATAAATCATTCATCTTTTCAGCTAATTCTAATTACAGTGAAAATCTGATTTGGACTGGGAGTTTGCTATATTTACTTGCTACTTTTGCAAAACATTTCAGAACATAATCATCCATTATTATATTGCTACACTGTGCTCTTGACTGCTTTCTGCCAAGTGTATTCCTGAGAACAATTACTATTTTAATGTATCATCCAGAAGTTACGGCCTAGACAAATCAGAAAAATTGTTTAGTCTATTATAATTTGGCATATGGTCATTTAATAGCACACAGGAAGTCAGCATGAATGTTTGGGATTATTTTTGCTATAAATATAATGAAAGAAATTTAAAATTAGCTAGACTTCACTTCCGCGACTGGTCTTGTCATTAAAATAATCTTTGCTGGCTCTTTATTTTTGTCTGTTAGTTATCTATAAGCAGTCGTTCAGATTTGCGTGTGAAGTTTTGTAGAGCAGGCTGACTTTTCTCTTAGCTCGTTAGAGGAGGGATAACCCCATAACACCACCTCTCTACTGTGCTGTGCTGCATGTTGCAAGTCTGCACTTCGCCGTCTCTTGGCGCGAGGGTGCGGAAGGAGAGTGGAGCTGGTGCGTTGTGGAGCAGTCAAGACAATGGCTCCACTCCATGCCATAGTCTGTGCACAGGGTTATATCATTTTTCAGGTAGTTGGATGTGTACTTAATTAGTTGAATAGCATATTGCCATTAGGAATATCGATGAATTTTGTTTTCTAATGGTAGAAGAACAGACTTTCTTATGTTAAAATTGAAACTTACTAGCTTTGCATTTCCAGAACTAGCTACAAGTACAAAACATAGGCATATTATCTATGTAGCTGGAAGTGGCCTGAAGGCACGTTCTCACAATTATTTAGGGAGGTCTGCTCTTCCCATGCAAACATTTTGTGTATACACCTCACCATGTATGTTGTTTTTCAGAGTGTGGACTGGATATTGTTCTAACATTTCTCAGTCCTGCATATCTTGACTGATCAACGTACATGGGCAGCATTTGGGAGTCTCACTGCATTCATGTGCCTCTCTGATGTGATTTGATCTTGTGTGGTCACTGGTTAACTCTTGTTTTCCTTTCATCCCTGATAGGACTATTATTCAGTACCAAAATAGCGAACGTTTGTTTGTATGCAGTTAAAATATGTCAATGGAATTCTTCCTTTTGAGAAAAAGTCCATCTTTCTTCAAACCTGGCATCCACTACATTTAAGGAAATGGGAAGCAGATTATTTTACTGATTTCTTAGGAAAGCTTAGGATTTCAAAATTATATGTTCTGCAATTCTGAACAACAATGGAAAAAATCAGGATGTTGCACTTTGGTCAACTGCCCACTGCCATTTGCTTTGCTGCAGTTGAGGAATACAATCTACATGCAGAAACAACAATAATGTTGAGGATATCTCCAAGATTGTGATTTTTTAAAAAAGACTAGAAACATTCACAGCAAACGATTCTGACAGTTCACTATCTGTGCAGTGTTGTGCAGTGTCTGAATAAAAGTGCTGCACATGGAGAATTTGCGGGCACTCACTAGAGCAGCAGTCTGGTCAGCTGCAGCAATTGCCCTCCTCAGATGTGTATTCCATGCTTACAGGATTATATGGTATTTTTCCACAAGAGAAAAGGAATTGCTTTATAAATTATTTAGCTGTTTTTGTGTATTTTCTGCTTGAACAAGTAAGAAACTGTAGACTTTAGAACAGAAGACTGTAGGCAGCTGAGTTAAAGTTAAAGTGTTTGAAAGGTTTTAAGTAGATTGTTTTGAAACAAAAGAAAAAAAAAGACTTCTTTCTTGTTAATAATACTGCTTTGTTTTTTAATGAAGTTTATTTTAGCTTTAACTTAAGAGCATCTTGTGCACCTTGCCTTTTAGGAAGAAAGTAGTTTATAAAAAGCTGAACTGTAGCTGGTTTGAATTTAAGTAATTTCACAGGCTTCAGTGGAACCCTGTTGATTTATTCTATTAGCTTTTCTTAGGCTGATAGGAGTCAGAGGGCTTACCGCTGTGGCAACCACTATGTAACTGAACAGAGAGTATGAACTTCAGGAAGGGAGAAGGCAAGAGGGGCACGAGGAGGCCAGGGAGACCTTATTGCCTGCAGCTCTAGCTTTAATTGCAGCCTATCTAGCAGTAGGTCACTTACTAAAGAGCCAACCTGGTATTTCTAGCATGGAGTCCTTTCACATTATAATTCAAAACAGAGCAATTACCATAAACAGCCTTAGTGATTTTTTTTTTTTTAAACCCAAGTAGTGGATGAGAGATAATAGTTTTCTTTATCTTGAAGATATGTAGCCTTATTGCTCCCTCTCTATACACCTATATGCAGAGGATAAAACAAAAGGTAGCAAACAATTTTTGCTTTAAATCCTTATTAGTAAATTAAGCATGGATGTGTGATTAATATTTTGTTTCCAGCACTTCACACTTGCATAGCTGATAATAAGCAGCATGTGTATCAGCTTGGTTCTTCCATTATTGTTAAGCATCTTTATAAAGTGTTTACTGATTTACATAGCAGTATTGAGAAGTTTGAGAATAATGGTAATATTTTTTTACTTATTTTCATTGTTGATATCATTATGTGATGTTAATGAAGAATAATTATCAGTGAGTTTAATTTTCAAATACGTCCAAAATCTATTCATGTAAGTGGTTTACTTCCATTTTTTTTTTCACAGCAGGTTTAAAAATGCACAGCTGTCTAGGTGCACCTTCCTATTTCATTTCTGTTTGGAGCATGTAGGCCCCATTTAACAGTCCAAGAGCCCAAGCACCTCTAACTGCTGCACACGAGTAACATGCTATGGATCCCTGTAGCAGGTGTACTTGTCCAGTGTAATTAGCTATACTGGGCATGGCATTGAAGACTGTTTGGCTCAAAGGACACTCCATAGCAAACTGCATCTGAAACAGCAGTATCTGAATGCAATTATGAAGCAGACTGAACTGGCCTTAACATGTAGAATTTGGTTACATCAATAGATTTCTGTAGACAAAGCAGCCAAAAGAGGTAACCTCAGAGCCTGCTTGCTGTGGGGTTAAATTTACACCTGCCACAAGGATGTAAAACTGGAGTTGTTTACTAAACAGGACAGAATAACTCATGTTACATCTGTGGGATGTGTAGAGAATTTGATGGCTTGTATTTAAGAAGACTTACTACGGTTTAATAAAGCTAAATGTTAGGGAAGCTTGGTAAGTAAATACTGCATACTAGGGACTTCAATTTTATTTTCTTTATGCAAAACTGGGTGGGAAAAAAAATGTACTTTCCATTTAGAATTAACTATTATCGTAGAAAGCCACTATAATAACTAGTGTTGAAAGGCTTTTCATATTTAAGCCACTTCCAAAATAGGTTAAATCTCAGTTTTCAGGTCCTTTAAGTCCTACCTTATTTTCACCACTCAACAAAATGGAGATACAAAATAAGGTCTAAAACCACAGACCTGATGCTCCACACTTCACACACACATATTGCGTCAGAATAAAAGCATTTTTCTGACCAAAATAATAGAGATTGTTTTCTTTTTCATGTCTTCCATGCTGGTATGAATCATCTGCAATGTGCCATCACATAACAATAGTAAAAAATTAAATAAATACACCAAATGTTGTCCTTAATAAATATGCTTAGGAAAGCCAGATGATGTTTGCATCTATATGTGTGACTGTCATTTAATTCATTGTGCTGGAGCCATTGTGGTGGTGTAATTGAGGTGGTTTCAGTTTTCAATAAAATAAAAATAAAATATTAGCTTTTCTGAGGAAATGAAACCAAATATTTCATTCCTTATTTATTAATTACTTATTTATAAACCCATGTCTGTCAATGTTGGGTGTGTATTTTTACGTAACTGTGCAAAGCGATGTGGACAGGAAGACATGACTGCTCAGGATTTGAGAAAGACATCCCAAGATGAGTGGGTTTGGCACTACTGAGATGTTTATCTGTTGCTGGAGTTACAGAATGTGATCTAGGTTCAAGCTTTTCCCTATATTCACATTTTCTCTGCTCCAAATACTATGTGTAAATCTCCTTATTTATTATAAAAAAAAAAAAAAATTCTGTTTTAAGGAAGATGGTAGTATATATTTATACATATGCCTTTATGAATATAGTGTTGAGTGTTGTATTAGTATCTTGCAGAAGAGTAAAGCGAATACACTGAAAGCTGAAACAAACATTGTAGGGACCTTGTAAAAATTGACTGTTCTGTAAGGATTGAAGGATAATATATTGGAAACCCCAGGGATAAGTCAAAGTGGCCTTTATGATGGATTGTTAGCTGCTGGAGGTATAGACCTTAGTTCAGGTTTTACTGTATTATGCAATTTCTGCTTCAAATATTTATTCCGACCCAGTGTTTTAAGAATTATTAGAAAGTAAGAAATCAATATAATTCTGGTAATTTAAATCACAGGGAAAGTAGGAATAAATAGCCAAATCAATTGTTATATTATCAAAAGTATCTGAATATGTTTTTATTGGTTTATGGCATTTATCGTCACCAGCACAAAGACAGCAGAATTGGCAATCAATGCTGCTTCTCTGCTTTGATGACTTGATCCTCAGAGGGAGGTAGAAGGGATACGTCAAGGGTCTAAATCCAAAATGTAGGTCCTTGGAGTTCTGTCAGCCACTGCTCCTGCCTAGAAAAACATAGGCAGTTATTTTCAGGATGAAAATCTGTTGGTCATGAAAAGACCTTTTTCCAGGCATGTGTAGAAATACTCCGTTCTTGATAACCAAGTATCATGGTATCTATCTTATATCTAAACCTATGGCTTAACGGCTTATATCTAAACTCCAAAGAGGGCTTAGATATAAATTAGGTATTTCTACAGTTACCTTGCATTTTGGGCTGAATCCATTTGGACGGATCATGAGAGAATGTGATTTTCTATCTTTCAACTTCCAGATGAGTGCCCTAACCAGCAGGTCAGGAGATTTTACAAGGTGGCAGTTACATGTAACAAAACACCAAATATGCTCATTACTCAGTATTTCATAATTATTAATATATTTTAATCTTCTTCTTATCTTCAATTTTCCAAGGTAGCCCTAGTCTTATTTTGCTTAATAAAAAAAATTATTGCACCTCAAAGACATAAAAGAACTGACAATCTTCTCCTTTTTACTTTCTTTCAGGAATTAAGTTGGGAAGCTGCAGAGCATTAAAGTGATGTGTTTAATGTGTGGTGGCATCCTATGTGCAGAACATTTTATCTGAAACTTTTCAGTAGCCCCAATCTTTTGACTTCCAAGGTGGAAGGGGTAGATTCTTGGATACTCCTGTGCCTACAAAATAACCAAAAATGAAGGAGGACAATTGTTTACATGCCGCTCTTATCTGCCTGGGCATGCTGTATTACAGCCATGCCATAACTACAGAAAAACTGAACCACGCAAGGCCATCACTTCATGGTCACCATGAAAAAGGAAAAGAAGGACAAGTTCTGCATCGTTCAAAAAGAGGCTGGGTGTGGAATCAGTTCTTTGTTATAGAAGAGTATACAGGACCAGATCCTGTACTAGTAGGAAGGGTAAGAATGAATTACATTCACTGATTAACAATTATTAATTTATATTATTATTTTGTGAGGTTTTTTTTTTTCTTGCCATTGCTTTTCTGTTGTATTAGCTGCTTCTTCAGCAGCTTATTCACCTAGAATTAGTCATTCTATTGTAGCTCAATTAAGGTGCTAAGTAAAATACTACCTAAGTGGATACAAATTTTGCCATTGACCTCAGGAGTCTTCAAAGGAAGGTATAAAACCCGTTATTTAACACAACAGCAAGAACCATAGCAACCACTTGAGCAACAATATGTCTCAAGAATATCTGTTATCATTCTTGCATCTTTAAAAATAGTAATTAAAAATGTAACATCTAAGCCAGCAGCTCAGTAAAAGTGTACTGCTCAACAGGTATCTCTTAATCCTTTAATTTTTAAGTTATCAATAAAATTAAATATATAAGGTGTATGTATAGAGGGAGATATATATCTGTGTGCACATGTGTATGTATACATGTCCTGGACTAATTTTTTATTCTATTACTGTCTAACACTAGCAGAATATACATAAATAAAACAATATATTGGCCAGTTTATAAGTGGTCAGCAGAACTGCATTGACTTAACCCCAGCACAAAAGAGTGGAGAGCAGGATCAATGACAGCAAATGCCATTCTGGGTATTCTGGATTAAAAGATGGCTAGTATTGTGCAATTTGTAGATGTCAATATAAAATCAATAAATCTGTAATTTGGCTCAATGTTTCCCTCATTCATCAAACTGAAGTGTGCATTGGTTGTGAAAGTAAGAATGTTTAGTAAGCATTTGTCACTTCTTTAATATAAAAGAGGTTGTAATTAAAAACTAGTTGGCAATCACTGATTGGCTCATTTGTTACATTCCATCTGTCACTTAACAGCTTGTTACATGCAACCTAGTAGAATATGATTAGTATAAAGTGTACAAAATCTTTGTAAAAATGACTCTTCCTTCCAACTTCATTTGCCTAGAGAACCTGTTATAACTAACTTCTTATGTATTCTCTTCCTTAAATCTTAAAGCTTGGGTCTCAGTAGCACCCTATGTGTTGTAGCATGCAAGTCTATGCAGGCAGCTTCTCTGAATGCAGGGCAGATGTGCTCACAGCATGTGCCCAAGCATACATTATTGCCTGATGTAAGACAAGATTTTTGTAAACTATTAAATGATAGTAGTTTTGTGAACTTTTTTGTTACATAAACACATACATGAAATGTATACCATCTTGTTAAGGTATGTCTGTTTCTCATTTTGTAGCTTCATTCAGATATTGACTCTGGAGATGGAAACATTAAATACATTCTCTCAGGTGAAGGAGCAGGAATCATTTTTGTTATTGATGACAAATCAGGGAACATCCATGCAACAAAGACACTGGACCGGGAGGAAAGAGCTCAGTACACTCTCACGGCACAAGCTGTAGACAGAAACACTAACAGACCTTTGGAACCACCTTCTGAATTCATTGTTAAAGTTCAAGATATAAATGACAACCCGCCTGAGTTTCTTCATGAAAACTACCATGCTAATGTGCCAGAGAGATCAAATGTAGGTAAGTACTCACAAATGCAGTTCAGTTCCTGGCCTTATGGAAGATGTTGCATTGTCAGTACATCTTGGCTTTATTTAATTCTTATCATCTAGAATTTTGGGGAGTAAAATTTACTTCATGCTCAGCAAGTGACTCAGTCAATTTATCTAATTTGCTGACCAAATCAAACCCTGCACAGCTACTAACTGTCATGGTTGAAGTGTCTCTAGATGTTCCTAGAACAGGACTATCTCCTCCTAGGAAGGAACAGGAAGGTCCCCTGGAATTTATGGAGTGTGAATCCTCTGGGATAAACATCAAGGTCATTCTTTTGGCAGAGCTGTGTAATAAAGCTAAGGAGTTACCGTGTGCTGGTTTTGGCTGGGGTAGTTAATGTTCTTCATAGTAGCTGGTATTGGGCTATGTTTTGGATTTGTGCTGGAAGCAGTGTTGATAATACAGGGATGTTTTAGTTACTGCTGAGCAGCGCTTACACAGAGTCAAGGCCTTTTCTGCTTCTCACCCCACCCCACCAGCGAGCAGGCTGGGGGTGCACAAGAAGCTGGGAGGGGACACAGCTGGGACAGCTGACCCCAACTGACCCAAGGGATATCCCATACCATATGACATCATGCTCAGCATAGAAAGCTGGGGGAAGAAGAAGGAAGGGGGGGGACGTTCGGAGTTACATCATTCTGTCTTCCCAAGTCACCGTTACGCATGATGGAGCCCTGCTTTCCCGAGATGGCTGAACACCTGCCTGCCCATGGGAAGTATTGAATGAATTCCTTGCTTTGCTTTGCTTGCGTGCATGACTTTTGCTTTACTTATTCAACTGTCTATCTCAACCCATGAGTTTTCTCACTTTTACTCTTCTGACTCTCTCCCCCATCCCAGCGGGGGGCAGTGAGTGAGTGGCTGTGTGGGGCTTAGTTGCCAGCTGGGGTTAAACCACGACAACTGCCACACTATCTATTCCATTTTCATCTCCTGTTTGAGCTTGTGTCTATCTCAGAGATTTCTACAGGAATGATTTGTCTGAAACTTACTGAGAAAAATGTGAAAAGAAAAGTCTACTGTTTGGCTGTCTAATGACAAAAGCAATAGAACGCTTAAACTACTGAGGAAAAAACCCATAATGGTACAGAATGACTGCTGACTTTTATATCTTCACTGTTTAGAACATTAATCCACATCACAGCTGGTGACAAGTCTTTTGGGATAGTATGAGTCTTTTTTGCTGTATCTAAATGGCCAAGTAAATTTTTTCATTTACCAAACCTGGAAATAAAAAAGTTAAGAAATATGCCGTATGACTGGAAGCATCTCTGCATGGTTCTTACAGACATGTTTGCTTCTGACTGTATTCCTTCTGTGTTTGCTTTCCATTTTTAGGTACATCAGTTATTCAGGTAACAGCTTCAGATGCTGATGATCCTACCTATGGGAACAGTGCCAAATTGGTTTACAGTATTCTTGAAGGTCAGCCGTACTTCTCGGTGGAAGCTCAAACAGGTATTATTGAGCAGTTTATTTGAGTAGGACCTCATAACTGGAATACATTAAAATGAAGAACTAAATATACTGACTGAGGCAGTACAATTGGGTATATCTACTGATGTGTTTGAGCAAAGCTTCCTTCATTCTCTCTTGATTCTAGCTAAGCTTTTTTGCAGGTTGGTCCCCTGGCATTTGGTAGAGCTTCTGGGTACACTACACTAGAAAGATGATACTATTTCTTTTGTGGTATGATAGAAATGGCAATTTCTGTGCTGAACTGTAATTCTCTGGGGCTGTTCTGTATTCAACTGTGTTGAATATTTGGGCTACTTTCCTTGCATAGCATGATGCACAGTTTAGGGAAAACAGAATCTGCACCATCACTGCAAATTTTGCTGTTTTTTAATGCAAACTAAAAATGCAGTATCCAATTTTCTGTTATGTGAACCTGTGAAAATTTGTGTGTGCCGTATTTTCTTTGTATTTATAGGAATTATCCGAACTGCCCTTCCAAATATGGACAGAGAAGCTAAAGAAGAGTATCACGTTGTAATACAGGCAAAAGATATGGGAGGACACATGGGAGGCCTCTCAGGGACAACCAAAGTGACAATTACACTTACAGATGTCAATGACAACCCACCAAAGTTCCCACAGAGTAAGTAACGACAAAGTCCTTACTCACATTTATTACTAGTACCCATATTTGTATAGTATCAGACATATTCAAAACTTCAAAAAGCAGTAGCTGATGGATTATCATAGCACACGTGAATAGATAAATATTGTTTACACATTTTTGCTAGTAACATATAGAGCTTCAGTATCCAGATTATTTGCTTTGTGTTGCAAAGTGGGACATTTTTTAAGGTGAAGATTAGATGACAAAGATTCCTAACCCTACACTTAATTTTTGAAACTACTGGACCATGTTATATTAGAAATATACCTATGATGTTATCAGGGAAACGTGGTCTGGACTTCTCTGTTAATGGAGAAAGCAGCCCCATTTCTTGAGGGCTCTCTTGTGTGTTAAACCAAATCAGTCAAAAATACTAGAAAATCTACCTCCCCTGCAGCACTGCTGGGACAAGCTAGTTTACTTCATTTCCCATGTTCATAATCATAGTGTGGATGTAAAAGACGCTTTAAAAGAGCAAGCTGTGTTTACTACTCTGCTCAGACCACAAGAATTTTAAGAAATTGTTGTGGGGAAATAGGAGGAGGTTAAAACAAAAATCCCCTTGTGTATTGTGTAGGAACAGATTCTTCTGTATTTGGAGAGTTGCAGTATGCAGTAGTCACATCACATGTATGCAGCAGAAAGCTCTCCAGTTAGATTTACAGTGTTTGAAAGAAGCCTCCAAGTGGCCTTATGTCATGCCTTTCAGTACTCCAAGTTCATAGCTATTTGCAAGCATAGTTATGATAGTCATTTTCAATGAACACATCCACTTTGTTTTCTAATGAAGATGGGCAAAGGAAAGGAGATCTACTTTATGTTCTTACAGCTGTATTTCTCAGGCTTGAAGTTTCTTGCTTTTCTTGGCCCTTGATGAAAGTGTTGCACAATCTATTAACGGCTGCTGCTGCTGCCCTTTCAGGTCTTTGACAGACCTTCAAATGAGTGAGCATCATTTTTTATTTTGCTTAGCCTTTCATTATAAGTGTTGATGCTTCATCCTTTACTTCTATAAACACTCTCAGTGAATGATGAATGTCCATAAGGATAAAAGTTAAGACTGGATACTCCTTGAGACTTACATTTACCAGGGCAATAAAAACCAAATGCAGTACAATTACATTTTTAAATTGATGGTTGAAGCATATTGCTGGTGGTCAAATAAAGTCATTTTTTATACCTGTGCTATTTATTTTCACATATAAAATTAATCAGGGCTGACATTAACAGATTCAGTCTTCACAGTTGGGTGGAAGTACATTAATGGACCCACACATCTGTTCTGCATCTCATCTCTGCATGGGTGGTCTTTTTTTTTAGAGTGCAGTGTCTGCACCATCCCAGCCCACCCTGTTTCTCCTCTGAGCAACCTTTATGACACTGATGCGTCCTGGACATGACCATCTCTCTAACAGCTCTTCTTCCAATGTGGCAGCTTCCTGGACCCTCATGCAAGAGCTTAAATGACATAGCCAGTGCCTAAATGTAAAAATCTATGTCAGCATTTTCTACCATTCTAATAGAAAAGTATTAAATCCTAAAAATGTGACTTTTTACCTATCTCACAAACATACCTTCTCACTCCAAATCATAACCTGGGACCCCAGTACATGGTATTTTGTTGAGTAAATTCTTCAAATGATGGATTTTTTTTCTACAAATTCAAGCCACTTTACTGAGTGTTTTGAGAGAATATTTAAAATTATCAGAAATGCCAAATCGCAGTTATTCTACTTAGTCATTCTCCCCCAACTTAAAGCCTTAATTTGGAATGCTTGGTAACTCAAAGCCAGGATTTGATCTGTTTATATAACATCCAAGTGATTGTTTTTTTTATTCTTCTTTTCCTTTTTCTGGGTTTTTTTTGTTGTTGTTGGGTTTTTTTTGTCTGTTTGTTTGTTCATTGCTCAAACCCTTAATGAGTTATGTGCTTAAATTTTGGGTTCTTTGTGACTGGAGTTAATGACCTATTTCAATGACATGTGCCAATTGTTTTTATGGGTAATGAGCCAAGTCCCTGCCTGGTGTAAGTCTCCTGATGTTCCTAGGGTGCTTGAGTAGCCACAAAGAGCAATTATGGAGCGGAGGATAAATTAGATTATTTTATTTTCTCATGCCTTTTTTTTTTTTTTCCCAATTTATTGTTGCTGATGAAGTGGCAGAAAATGCTGACATAGATTTGTACATTTAGGATCAGTTCATGTTGTCTGAACTATGAAGCGGGTTGGGAAGGTCCTGGAGTCAATGCTGCCTAAAGGACAACTATTGGAGAGAGATTTATCCAGGAACAGCTCTCCTCTGGTGTCCCTGAATACCCAAGTAAAAACTTGTATGGCAACACATCTGTGGGATGTTTGGGGATGGTTTTCCTATTGGAGTTTGATGAGGGAAAACCATTTTTTGTTTGGTATGGAATCCCGTAAAAATTTCTATGTATTCTCTGTTGTGTTAAATTTTAATAATCATTGCTACTATATGTTCACACACCAAATTAAAGCCATAGAAAGCAGCAGATTTATTCTTCAGCCAGCACAGCAGAGAGGTCTTATCCAATTCATTGTATATAATTTGTGGCTCCTGAATGAATGGGCAGAAACGTTCTGGACTCTACAGAGTTGAAGGTCATACCATGAGTCATATGAAAGAGAATTTTCATTCCATTTTTGTAATAACACTTCTGATACGAATGATAACCTTGATGTCACAACAATTTCTGTGTTCTGAATGATTCCTTGTCTTTTTAATCCCACCATGAACAGAGAGATACACAGATGTTGTGTAAAACATCAGTGAGGAGGTAATTTTATATAGATTAGCAACGTGTTTTAAGATTTCACAGATGACTTGCTTCTCAGAGCTGTTCATAACATAACATTCTTTCAGGGGATTTGAAAATGTAAAAAATTACTGTGTTTATCTGGAACTTACGAATTAAATGAGTAAATATACAACTGGAGAGCAGACTGCATATGTAAGGCAAATGCCTTTTTCTTCTTCCACCAGGTGTATACCAGATGTCCGTGTCGGAAGCAGCTGTCCCAGGAGAGGAAGTAGGAAGAGTGAAAGCCAAAGATCCAGACATTGGGGAAAATGGCTTAGTAGCTTACAGCATCATTGATGGAGATGGCATGGATATGTTTGAAATCACAACAGATTATGAGACTCAGGAAGGTGTTGTAAAGCTTAAGAAGGTGAGTAATACCTACTAATGTGTAGTATTCTTTGTTGCTGATAGAAAATTTGGTAATAATGGATTACCACCTAACCTAAAATATCAGTAAATGCAATTTCACTTAATTTGTTTCTAAAGCTGTGATTAACTGTTAATATTCCATTTCCCCATTAGCTGAATTGGAATGGAAGAAAATAACCCAGAAGAGTTACATAAATACTGTACAGTGGATTAATTGCACAAACTAAATGAATTCATAATAAAAAGTCACGGTAAAATACAATGCCATCAGCTTCATTGTTAATGAAGTTTTGCCTAGCGCTGATAAGTAGCAGACATTCACTGTTGCTTTATGTTCGGTCTGAACAGCCTCATGCCCTATAGTTTGAATTCTTCAGCTGTGCATTGTCCACAATATTGTTCTGAAGGAGTCACAGGCTATGCGAAAAGCAGCAAAAATACTGAAGTGATTTCATATACAATCCATCAGTGTGATCTTTAAAAGTTTTATTAAATTAATTTTAAATTAAAAATTACAAATCATAAATCTTATTCATTATTTAAGCATTATTATTTTGCCCTTTGTATCTTTATAGTTATTCATCTCTCTTGGAGATAATCAAAACTCAAAGGAGAAGGCCTGGGCAACTTAACTTCAAAGTTAACCCTGCCCTACACATCGGGGCAGTCTCTCAGGAAGAGACCCAGAGGTCTCCTCCAGTCAAAACGATGCTGTTGTTCAATTACTGTATCTGTTCTAGAGGTGGGAGTGTATTTTTTGTCTATTTTAAAACGTGGGTGAACTGTCATACCATTCGGTCTATGGTATTAACATACTTTGTGAATTGTGGTTGGCACCTGCTTCTCAGATATTTAGAGGCATAATCATTGTGAGGCTACCAATACTGCAACACTGCAGCCATTTCATGTTGATGACAATGCAGATATGCTGTGACTTTGATCAGGCTCCCAAAAGGACTTACCTCATGGGGCATTATTTCACCTCCCCTTTGTAAAGTGCTATGAGATTTATGGATGGCAAGAACTACAGAAATGAAAGCACTGCAAACCATCTTCATATTTCCCCTGCTACTTAAATAATTTAACTTCTCTTTGTCCTGTCTCATAGTGCACCCAGTAGCAATTCAAGCCCTATCCATATCTCTGAAGGAATGCCTGCCAGCTTGGCATAGACCAAGCCTGGCATTTTGTGGGAACCCCTTTCCTATCCATCGCTCTTCTGTGCTATCTGGAAGGCTGCATGAAGAAAAGGTTAATTTTCTCAGTAAAGATGATTTCCTGAGTGATACAGCAAGCAAAGAGCAAGACAAGGACTCTGTCATGATATTTTGACTGCCTTCCTATGCTGCTCCATACATAGAATGTAGCTCCTTCCATTTGAGTCTTTATGTTTTTAAATACACACATTTCAGTCCAAGCTTGTTGACAGATGCTCACATTTGTTTTATGTCATTGAATACTAGGGGACTGCTTACTGCTTTTACGCTCTAGTTTTTCTAACTATGGAATGCATTGTCGTCTTGTTTCTGGCAGCTCTTAGATTTTGAAACCAAAAAGTCCTACAGTCTGAAGGTAGAGGCAGCCAATGTACATATTGATCCTAAGTTTATCAGCAATGGGCCATTCAAGGACACAGTAACAGTGAAGATATCAGTGGAAGATGCTGATGAACCACCTGTATTTTTAAAACCAAGTTATATTTTTGAAGTACATGAAAATGCAGCATCTGGTACGGTGGTTGGAAAAGTACATGCCAAAGACCCTGATGCTGCAAACAGTGCTATAAGGTATGCTTCATTAGAGCAGGCTATTTCTTTCTAAGCATTAGCTTTTATAATTGTTATGCAAGTTATTAAGATAGTGTGATAGATCTAGCTTAGCAATATTCTAAATTCACCCAGAGTATTAATGCCTTTAACCATACAGCGTTGTTTTTATGTCTTGTTCCATAAGCTACTAGTTTCTCCAAGCCTGTGTCACTAAGAAAGCATGCCATGGGTATATCTACCTAAAATATACTTAACGACATCTGTGTTAGACTCTATTCTAAATTATATTTTCTATAAAATATCCTATGCTGTTATCACAGCATTTTTTTCTCAAAAGATAGAAGTCTATGCAGTAGATGGGAGATTATGTTGGGTAATTGTTAAGTGTTAATTGCTAATGACAAGCACATACACACACCTACTTTCTGCAGTTACGTTGGGTAGACTTCATTTATTTTTGTTTGTCATTCTCAGTATAAATTAAATTATGAAACTCTTTTGTGGGTATAGTTAACATTTCAAAGAATTGCAAGGTAAATATATGAAAACAAGAGCAGTATAAAGCTGTACAAATGTGTAGATAATGGATAATATTTAATAATCTGGTGTAATCAGTTAACATTCTGAGTAATCCAAAGATCAGAAGACTTAAAAGATCATCATGATTAATATGAAACAGAAGAAAATGTAAAAATCTCAGTAGATATTTTTATCACATTTTATAAGAGAAGAAAATAAAGAATATTTTGGGGCTTTAATATAGAGATTGCAAAGAGCAATTTTCACTTACTTTTTCACTTTTTCACTTACTACACTTACTACAATTTTCACTTACTACAAACATTCTGACACAATATTTTTTCTAAATGGAGAAACCAACCAGGTGAATCTCCTTTTAAATGAACTGCATACCATCCCTTTGATAACAATGAGGGTAACAATAAGTGTACTACTTACGATTATTTAAAAATCATAACGAAATAGAAGAAATTTGGATGCATGAAACTACTAAGTCCTCCTTTTATCTAATTACTGACTTTGAATCTTCTTTAGATATTCAATTGATCGTCACACTGACCTTGAAAGATATTTTGTTATTAATGCAGAAGATGGCAATATCAAGACAACGAAAGCTTTGGATAGGGAAGAAGTTGCTTGGCATAATATCTCTGTCTTTGCAGTTGAAGTCCGTAAGTATTTCACTGAGCTATTTTATAATCAATGGTATGAATTCTGTAGTCTTCTAATTGTCTCAGTTTGATAGGCTGCAATAAATCCTAACAGAAATACTTTAGCCTATTTCATTCTTATCTGGATACAGCTGGGATTTTGTTTGTTTTGAGAGGTTTTCCTGCTTCTGTTTCATTGTGGTTTTGCTTGCTCCCATAGACAAACAACACCAGGAAGCCAAAGTTCCAGTTGCAATTAAGGTCGTTGATGTCAATGACAATGCTCCCAAATTTGCAGCAGCCTATGAAGCATTTGTTTGTGAGAATGCTCGAAGCAATCAGGTATGCTTGCACCCACCACCTTCCCTGCACATGAGTTTCTTTCTTCAAGGTGTTAGCCTGGTTTTGTGTTAGCAGCTCAAATGAGTGGTAGTAAATGAATGTTTGTTTTGAAATTTTGGCTAAAATGCTAGAGCACACAGAAAGGTTCTTTTCTGTGGTTTTATTTTATTACTATCAACAGTCATAGAGACAGTGCTTTGTGCATTGAATATGACTGGTGTTGACTGAGTATCCACCATCACATCAGTAATGAAGCTGTTTGGGAGCTTTCCCAGCCGTGAGCCTGTTTTGGATATTAGAGAAATACTCAGCATCTTATGGGAAGAATCACAGTACAGTGCTTGGAGGGTTTCACCTACAGATTTATCCCTGAACTATCTGTGAGGAAGAGGGGTTAGTATCATATAGAAATACTGCTCTACCCATTATCTGCATTTTTGGAGTTAGTGTAGCATTTTGGAGAGGACATTGTGCTAACTCCCTCTGAGCTGCTGAATTTTCTGCATGATTTTATTTAGTCTACTAAGTTATCATTAGCACATATTTGTGGTTAAGAATGTATATACAGGTGTATACTTTTCCGTCTATAATTCTATGTTGGTTAAATGTAACAGCAAATAAAGATTACCTGTTCTAGTTTTGAGTCTGCTGTGTGTTTATAACTGCATACATTTGTTGAGGTATTTAGGGGGTTTCTGCTATTTCAAAATTCTTTGTATTCAAGAGATTTCTCGGAATGCTGTCTATATGTGATGTAACCAGCGAAGGAGCTGTTTGTTTACAGAGAACTTTTCTTTTACAGCAATTTATTACAATTAGTGCTGATGACAAGGATGACTCAGCCAATGGACCAAGATTTATCTTCAGTTTACCACCTGAAATTATTCATAATCCAAATTTTACACTCAGAGACAACAGAGGTTTGTGTAAAGATTCTCTCTATACTAGTGTCCAAAGAAATGACAAAGAAGAACTAATGGCCAACATAATGTCATGCAACAGCATTTTCATTAACTTTGACAGAGTGTCTGTTTTCCAGAGATTTAGGGGAGGAAAGCAGAAAAAATATAGCTGAAATACAAGGATGTTCTTGGAATAATGTAATGTCTGTTAACTCACTTTCATTCGCTTGAATACATACTTTAAATTACATAATACCCTACATGAAAAATCCACTGCCATTTTATCTCCCAGGAAGAGGGTAAAAAAACATTGACAAAAACATTCACTAAATGTAATTGGCAGATATCCTTGTTTTAGAGAAAACTTACTTATCTGAGGCAGGAAAATTGTTAGGTTGCTTGTATTTGTTCACCTTTCTCTGCTTGCTAGTTTTTTAAATTATGGATCACAAGAGACATGGATTAGATTCCTAATGGAATAAAATCACTGCCATGCTAACCTTTTATAGGAAATACACATGTGGATTTCTGTTGTGAAACATGCCCAGATTGAGTGTATCTCAGGATATGGGTATCTTGATCCCTTTGCCAATTTTCTGTTCATGAAATACAGTATAGTCTAGCATTCAGATTGATGTTAAGATGTAAGAAATTTGCAGGCAAAAAAAAAACCCCAAAAACCAGGCATAGGTGAATGTCAAAACTTAGTTGATCATCTAACATAATAGCATCAAACTTGCCAGAGTTTGAGGAAGCTGGGGGTGTGGGGAGCGGTAAGCAGAAAAAAAAAAGAGACATTCAACCATTGTAAATATTTATTCTATTTATTTGATGATAA
Source organism: Pelecanus crispus (assembly GCF_030463565.1). Classification (NCBI taxonomy): domain Eukaryota; kingdom Metazoa; phylum Chordata; class Aves; order Pelecaniformes; family Pelecanidae; genus Pelecanus; species Pelecanus crispus. Next base: position 39,283,761 of record NC_134650.1, read on the forward strand.
TCAATACAATATTCTCATTCAAAGTTCATTTGCTATTTCCCTGTACAGGGAAAAAACTGCTTCAGCTTCTAAGAAATTGGTTTCAATTAGCAAGCTTTAATGTTTGAAGGAAACTTGACTGTTTTCTGAAATGAAGAACTCTGTTGAACTGGTTTAAATAATGAATCCAAAGGATTTCTTCTAGATTGCCGGAAGTACAAAAGGCAACATAATCCAGATACATGATTTCAGTAACAACTTCTTTCTCTCAAGTGTTATGTTGTGGCATACGATATATCTCTATCACATCTGAAGTGAGGGTAATTATCATCAGAATTCCCAAACAAAATTTCTGTTATTCTTGAAGGATCAAAATAATACTGTTGCCTGGTGCTTGACACTTGTACATACATAAGCAATTCATAAAGGATCCAGTGGAGCAGGGATATATTTATTCTCTTTAAAGTAGTAAAACACAATTTTTGAAAAATTGATAAATGTATTTTTAGAGAGAAGTAAATAGAAAAGTATTCTTTGCTTGACACCCTGAGGCTAAGTTTCTCTTTAAAAGATATTTTATGGTCACCATATCAAATGGAAAATGGATTAGAGTTTATAATCTAACAGAGGAAGCATAGGTCAGCATTGAGATGCTCTGATACAGCTGCAGGTAAATGGTATTATGGTTCCTGATTCCAGCCTATTCCATTAATCCTTCATTTCCATATGCAACAAATTCATTCTTTTTTTAATACAAAGTTTACCTAGATAAAAACATGTTGTAATGGAAATTATGTCAGTTGAATGCAGTGACTGTACCTGACAATACTGCAAAAGGTTATTTCAACAAGACAGTATTTAAGGATTGAATCTTCCTGTATAATTTAATGTTTAGGAAATGAATAGTGTAATGAAATCTATCCATTTCCATTGTCTTTCCCTCATTTTTGTACAATCCTCAAGACAGTGATGTTCATTTAACTATTTCTGTGTTTGTTTTTTTTTAAATAACTTATGGTAGAGAGCAAAGTAAAAAAGTTACAATTTTATGTACTTCCATATAAAAAAAACTTCTGGGAGAGAGTGTGTTACTATTTGCAAGTCAAATAATTTACATGATCATTTAACATTTCTTTTTTCAGTTGTAAATCTGAGTAGTCTATATACCATGCCACCGCTTTTAGAGGGAATTGCTAGTTTTAAAGAAAAATGGCTTTATTAACTGTGGAGAACAGTTAATGAAAACTCCAATGCTTGGGTCTATTACAGAACTTTAAAGGGAATACAGTCCTATAATTATCATTTAATAGAGTTTCTTTCTACCAACTCCTAAAAGTAATCACATATTGCAGTAATCCAAAAAAACATAATCACATTCTACATCCTATTAATAGCCTACTGTGTTACCAAATTTTTCAGCTGAGACTATCTTCCATAGAAAACATGAGATAATGGCTTATCACACGCTGTTATAAAACACTGAATTACTTTTGCACTGTTTACTTACATTACACCACGTAAATAAACAACACCGTGTTTGCCCAGGCTCTGTTCAATTTTACTGCCATTGAAGTCAGAGCTTCAAAAGAGCAGTAGAGGCTCATGACACTTCACAGCAGAGAGACGGATTTTTAGCATAAGGGTTTTCTTCTTTTAATCCTTCTCTGTCCTAATCTGAAATGCCCTTTACTTGGGCTCGCTCACCTCGTGTGGAGGCCTGTCACACAGCCAACGTTGCTGGGAGGATTGCAACCACCTTGCTTCAACATGCTGCACAAGGACAAATTACACCACAATGGCAAAAGTGAGACGTAGTAATGTTCTCAAATACACAAGATAGTGCTTTACAATGCCTGAAATTAAGTTTGTGAGGCCACTAAAATCAGTGACTAAAATCCAATTTCTTAATCGAAACATGTCCTCTGACTCTCAATTTCAGACCTTTTAATCAAGACATTTTGAAACGTATGAACAATACAGTTATGGGATTTTGCTATGGATTATCCACATGCCACTGCCCGGTAACAATTTTAGACAGTTGGACCCCTGAAATTGTTCAGGTTTCTTGCTGAATCAACCTTCACTTTCTGATATAGGTGATAAAGTTCACACTGCAGTCAGCTGCATTAATCTAGAAGCCTCCTTACACAATATATATGTTAACAAGCCCGTAAAAGCTAAGCTACATTTGCCTGTATGTAGAGGAAAAAATTGGAAAACCATCAATAAGATCACCAGAGAAAAAAGACGAAAATCAAAGGTCAGGAAGATCCCTATAAAGATCACCATAAAGTAATGCAACTTTAACTTCTAATTGTGAAGATTTCATGGAGAGTATAGGTAATCTTCACTTCCACCACTTTTGGATATTGGATATCCCAGACAATAATAGCTGGAAAAATGAGAGTGTGTGTATTTTTCTGGATGATGTTGAGATGGCTATTTTCTTCTTTCTGTCTTGTGTTAACCCCCATTGTGTTAAGACTGTCAGTCAAAGAGCTCCCATATGTGTTAAGTAATAGTTTTAAGCTGGTATTGACATTTAACTTCTGTTTCTTGGCTTAAAAAATGCCATTATACCTGGATTATAGTTATACTCCTGGGACACGAAAATAATGAAAAAGCAAGGATGAGAATATTAGCTAGGATTAGATATTATCTTTTATCTAGGTACAAGAAGGTTTTTTCCTCTTATGGATATTATGTTTCTTCTAAATGAGAAGTGAACATAAACAGAAAAGTTAAAAAAAATGACCTTTTAGGGTTGATATGTGGTAGTCCTCTTTCAACTTCAGCCAGGCATGTTGATTGGATTTTTCTTTTTAAAAAATTACAGTTAACTAGAAATCACTTCAAGTTAAACCTGGTAAATCAACCATTGCATCAAATTCAGCCTTAGTGTACCGTAATTGACTGCAGTGGAATCGGCCAGTCTGTATAACAACTGAATAATTTGCCATCCTTTTCTTATTTCTGTTAGAAATATTATTTAAGCTGCCAAAATTCAAGAAAAAATAACATAATATGATGTAATATAACATAATTAATATAATAAAAATGCATAGCCAACAGATTAAATATAATATATGGTATTGCTTACGTTTCCTTGCAGATTGTCTTTGCAGCTCTAGGCAGATATAGCTCAGCCCACTATTAAAGTTCATATTTTTTGCCAGAAGATTAATCTGTCCTATTGTGATCTTTCATTTAATAAAGCAGATCTTTTTTCTCATATTGAGGAAATTAATTATTAAATGCATTTTAGAGAACCGTGAATAGTTTTATTCTATATCAATATATATTAGTTCAAGTATTAGTTGATATGTTAATAGATATTAGATGTTACATTTCTATTTATACCAAATTGTTACAAGCCCATTAATTTAAAGTCCTAAAATAAGGCTCCTATCACACAGACACTGATACCACTAAGGTCCTTTAAAAAATTGTGCTACAAAGCCTAGCTGGGCAAATGCTGCATGTAAACAGTTAGGAGGTTAGAAGGACTCTGAAAAGAGACAAAGGGCACCTCCAAAACCCACAAGTAATGAATAATCAGATCTTTATCAGCTTCTCTGTCCTTAGCAAACATGACCATCATCTAAAGGAGAAGTTAACAAGCTGCTTTCTATCCAGATGTTATTTTTGTGAGACTTCAGTATCAGAAAGACTACAGTTCTGTCATGCGAGGTAACCACACTGGGTATCAGGTGTGGTGGGCCTGGCAGGAGAGGTGTAGATATGGGGAGATGAATTAATTTGGCATGTAACAAACAGATCCCATCTAGGACAATAATCCTTTCTGGTGTGATCTGCAGAAGTGGTGGGAGAGAGGGATGAGTTGGGCCCTAGCGCAAACGTCCTTCTCATCCCATAAATTGGCCTGTGTCCACCAAATGTGGGGACAGTTTCAGACCTTGTCCTGCATCAGGGGTAGGACAAGGGTGCGAGGGTGGTTAATATAAGGCAAGAATACTTCTCTTTTGGTATAATTTATTCACTAACTTTCATGGAAATAGCAGTGATTAGATCATTAAGAGAGGTTTTATGATTTGCATTATTAAATCCTGGAATTTATGCTGACTCTTCAACAGGAAAATGATTAATCTTCTGCAGTACCCCAAGGCAATAGTAAAATGGGTACTGTTGGAGGTGAATAGCCCTCCCTTAGTAGACAAAAGAACCATTCTTTCCTTTTTTTTCCTTTCTGTTATATAGTGAAAAATAAAGAACATGACAAAATAGAAAAGGTTGTGTGAAGTAAATCTCATCCTAAACTAGTTTTTGAAGGTCTGAAAACCACAGATATGATTGTTTCATTTTATTTACTTCAGGATGTTTACGATTTTATAAACTTTCATTCAGTTTGAGAACTGAGAAACAAGGAGCACAATAAAGAAATGCTGTTTGTGTTCCCTCGCCTTTGTCCGGCATGGCTGGGAGCAGGAAGCACTGGCCGTCTCATCCCTGCATTTCATGTCACGCACTTTCCTTTCAAATGCTTTTGCCCCGGGAAGTGTGAAGGACTATCCAAAATGACCTTCTGTGCTGTGATGGCAGTTTGTCTTCCACCCCCTGCACCAGGAGGCCCATGGCAGGCAACCACTCAGTGAGAACAACTGGAAATAGTCTTAGAGCAATACTTCTCTTTCTCATAGACATGTAATTCAAAATGTGCCCAGACGTACTGTGCATGTATGATCAAGCTTCCTGAATTCTGTCTTTGGGATGTTGGGTGAAAACCAGGTTGTGATAAAATGCTGCTTACTCTAGCATTTCTTACTGAAATAGGTCGACACTGAGGCTCAAATCTGCTAATACGCAGCAACCATTGGCTTTTCATTTTGGTGGAAGTCTCGTTAACACAGGCCATTTTGGTACAGATTTCTGCCGTCCATTCCTGTAGGTCTGACACTAAGAACAATAAATCAGGGGGGTTTGGTTATTTTCCCCTCCACTGAAGGCTTTATTTCTGGAAAGGGACTAGAACCAGCTCAAACAGCAATGCCAAGGCCCAGTCATTCTGGTACTCGATTGAAGTATTGTGAGTTTCCCAGAAAGTTAGTGGAGTGTTAAAAGAAGGTACTGACAGAGAATTTTTTGTGTTCCTTGTGTTACTGTCATCACCCTAAAACAGTTAAAATTGAATGTGGCACTGTATGAATGAAACACAATACTGTAATTGCTTTTGGGTCATTATTCCTAATGGAATACATTGTACTGGTTTATCGTACAAATAATGCTAAAGCATCTGAAAATTCAGAGCCATTGTAACAAGATATATTTTTTCAGTATTTACTAAGAGGATGACTTTGTGGAAAAAATAGTGATGACTATCTCCCTTCTTTAAACAGATAACACAGCAAGTGTTCTTGTTAGACGTGAAGGATTTAGTCGCCAAAAGCAAGATTTATACCTTCTTCCTATTGTAATAAGTGATGGTGGACTCCCCCCTATGAGCAGCACCAACACCCTCACCATTCGGGTCTGCGGCTGTGACAGCAATGGCTCCTTGCTCTCCTGTAATGCTGAAGCCTACATCCTCAATGCTGGATTAAGCACTGGAGCTTTAATTGCCATTCTTGCTTGCATTGTGATTTTGTTAGGTAAAAAAGTTCTTTACTTATTACTCTTCTACACTTGTTTGTGTTAAGAAATTAACCTTGCCTTCAGCTCCAAGATGGATAAATGAATCTTAATTTCTTAGCTTTTATTTTTATAGGAGGTACTAATCTGCCTGGCTGAAATGCAATATATGATCGCTGCAATAGCAAACGCCAATGAATTTATCTGGGTGTGCTCAGAGAATGTCCTTTTGCGGCCTAATATCAGTTAATCAGGGACACTCTTTAAAGGAGGTCATGACATACAGTTTTAAGTTTTGTGATCTTCCCTGGATGACAGGTTCCTTATTGAGGTCAGCCAGGATTAATGGCTCCTGCCAGCTATTTCCCTCTAACTCCTCTTGTGTTGAAGACAAATGAATGGCTCAGAAGACCTGCTTTTAAGAAAGTGCTGTAAAGCATTTCCTGATGATTTGAAAATATTTATATAAAATGTTTTAATTTACCCATAGCAATTTATAGTCTTTATTTTCTTATGCATTTTAAAGTTATTTTATAGAAATTTGAAGTGAGGAGGAACACAACAACAAAGGTGTGTGTTTTGAGGTGTTGCTTAAGAAAAAATTCATTTTCATGGAAATGAAACATGGAATTAGAGTTCAGCTTTGGGCATACAGGAGAGAGTAAAGATTCATCTTTGCTTTGTTGCAGATACACTTGTGATTGGGCTGCTCAAAGGCAGTGCCACAGCATTCATGAAGCAGTGGTGGCCCACAAATGCTTTTCTTGAATTAGTCTTGCAGTAATGAGCAATTAGTAAAAGCAATGGTATTCAGCCCAAACAGGAAACCTCAAATCAGTATGTTCAATTCTGTGTACAAACATCAATGCTTTTACCTAGCTAGGTATGCTAAAAATGCATGTTAGTAAAAATACATGATCAACTGCAGCACAAAAGCTGAGATTTCAGTGAACGCAACAATCTATTTCTAAAGCAGCTACTTTTTGAGAGTGCAGTCTAACTTGCTTTTTTTTTTTTTCCTATAGTCATTGTAGTGTTGTTTGTAACACTGAAAAGACAGAAAAAAGAACCTCTGATTATTTTTGAAGAAGAAGATGTCCGAGAGAACATTATTACTTATGATGATGAAGGTGGAGGAGAGGAAGATACTGAAGCTTTTGACATAGCTACTTTGCAGAACCCCGATGGCATCAATGGATTTATCCCTCGTAAAGACATAAAACCTGAGTATCAGTATATGCCAAGACCAGGGCTTCGGCCAGCTCCTAATAGCGTTGATGTTGATGATTTCATCAACACAAGAATACAAGAGGCTGATAACGATCCAACTGCTCCTCCTTATGACTCTATTCAGATCTATGGCTATGAAGGAAGAGGCTCAGTGGCTGGTTCACTTAGCTCATTAGAGTCAGCAACAACAGATTCTGATTTGGACTACGACTATCTACAAAATTGGGGACCTCGATTTAAGAAACTTGCAGACTTGTATGGCTCCAAAGACACTTTCGATGACGATTGTTAACAATAAAATTTAAGATTTGGCCTTAAGAACTGTGTCCGATGTTCTGAAGAATCCAGAAGAAATGTAAGCAGGTATTTTTTTAAAAACCGAGAAAAATCTCATTTAAACATTTAAGTTTGACAGAGAGGATTCCTTTGATAAAAAAGGACATAAAAGTGGTAAATACTGTGAAGTACCTTTTCCTACAAAAGGCAAATATAGAAGTTGGCTGCCAACTTCACTAGAGGAAAAACCCACTTAAGAAATACAAAATATTTAAATGAAGGAAAATGCTAAAAGCGAACCTACAAATAAGGGAAATCTTTTATGTATTATGAACATCTAAGTCTTTTATGTCAAAGAAGCTTCCACAAATTAGAAAAGATAACAGTTTTGAGCTGTAATTTCGCCTTAAACTATGGACACTCTATATGGTAGTGCATTTTTAAACTTGAAATATATAATATTCAGCCAGCTTAAACCCATATGATGTATGTACAGTACAATGTACAATTATTATGTCTCTTGAGCATCAAACTTGTTACTGCTGATTCTTGTAAATCTTTTTGCTTATACTTTCATCTTGAACTAATACGTGCCAGACATAAAAACTCTGTCTTGTTGCAGTGGGAGGCGCCCTATTTCTATGTCATTTTTAATGTATCTATTTGTACAATTTTAAAATTCTTATTTTAGTATACATACAAATATCAGTATTCTGACATGTAAGAAATGTTACAGCATCACACTTATATTTTATGAACATTGTACTGTTGCTTTAATATGTGCTTCAATATAAGAAGCAGACTTTGAAATAAACTGATTCTTTTTTAATTCTTGTTCTGGTTATTAAGCATATAAGGAAAAACATAGTGTTTCTAATGTCCCATTTATAGTTCTGACTAATTTACTACAATTGTGACCTTTTAATAGCCTTATTTATTATGTGTTTGTAGTTGGTTTGTTGCCTTGTTAAGTGATTATTTAAAAATCAAGTACATTTTACAAATGTTTTTTAGATTTAAAAAAATGTAATGTCTGGTGAACATTTTGTACCCTATCTTCAGCTTGTGGCTGCTCCCAGAACACAGTAATAATCTTCATATAATACTACTGTGTTTTCTGGATTAAATTACGTGTAATACTTTTCAATATTTCCCATGTAATATGCATTTATCTTATATCTTAGAAATTCCAGAGGTTTCAGAAATGACTTTATAAGTGGACAGGAGTACTCTGTACTTGCAATTTACTCCGGGCTTGTGAATTTCCGTATCTGTGCTAAGCTTCTGCGGGTTCTAGAGACTTAAATCTGACCCAATTTAGCTATAAGTTCCCTAAAGACTGTTCTACCTGACAATTACCTTACCTGAGTAGTAATTAAGATTCTGGCACTTACTTTTTTTTTTTTCCCCTTTTGATTTTTTTTTTTTTAATTTACTGCAGTAGAATAGCATCGTCTACTGATAGGAAGACATTTTAATTTGTGATGACAGAAATACAGAGTGCTTTCAGAGTTGTTCTTTGTAATGTATGTTTTTAATTGAAAAATGATCTATAACTTTTTTTATATTAGTTCAGAATAAGCAAGGGATTGGAATATGTTCCGTGCATCAACATCTTCAGCATCTGTGTACAGCTGTACTTCTGCTAAATTTAATATCGTTTGCTGTTTAGGGTCATAGATCAGCAGCTGCAATATGGGAAGAGGCAATAAATAGAAATTATATACATTTTTCTACCGTTCATTTTACAGACCCTGTCCTTCATTTGCAGTCAGGTATCAAACTGCTTGATCTGAGAGGAAATCTGATTTGTTGGTGTATTGCTTTTTTGAAGACCCCGATATATGTAGTTAGATTAAAATTTAACTCCTTAAAATTATGAATGACTTTTCAGCTCTATATTCATAACATATTCACTTGTCCCATTATATCCCTATGTTTTATAAGGCAGAGTTTGCTAAATCAGCAGATTTGCTCTACAATGTTTATTGTAATATTTCACTTTATTATAGCTGTATGCATTCTATATAATTCTATAGTTTATTATTAACTTGGTTCAAATTTCTTTGGTTGTTGATTTTTCTCTGTTTATAATCCAAAGAATATTTTGCTAGATTTGCACATTTCTCCATTATAAATTTAAATAAACATTAAAAAAATGAAATTAGTATCAATTTACAAATTAACAAATGGAAATAAAGTGAAAAAAAGTAATTTGTAGGACTCCATCCTCATTGATGCTGTCTGGGTTTATTTCACTATGGAGCAAGTTTTAAAATTAATAACTGCATTTTCTACATTTTTATGTTTAATTTTTAAGAAGGACATTGTCAACTACATTTTTTAATAGTTTTAAATGCTTTGAGTTTTAGTCTCTATTGTTTGTAGCACTCTCGTAGATGCTTGGAAATAAATTTTCTTTCCCTGCTGGTTTTGTCCTTTTTCATTTGATTATTTTTCCCCTTCCCAGTCAATATGCAATTATCATAGTGCTTTATTAAGTTAGTCTTGCTAATCTCAGCCAACACTATCTCTGAAATGGTGGGAATTATACTCATCACGTATCATCTGCAGCACCCCCAATGAACAGCGTGTTTTGACACAACAACAGGACATTTATTTGTGTTAAACTTCATAGCAGTGGTTGCTGGAGTCTCAGGCTTAGAATCTGAGAGTGTAAAAACCAGCCCAGCACAGCAGTATTGGGTTAGTCGCTGACACAAATCAGCTGTGGGCTGGGATTGTAGTTTGTCACAGTGCTCCCAAGGATCTGAGCAACCTGGGAAGGGATTTACTTGCATGAGTTGCTTTAGCATAGACTCTCTCACTTCCTGACTGAGCTCAGGGAAGGACCGAGCCTCACATCCACGGAAGGCAACTGAAAGATTAATTACAACTTCAGTGGGTTTGAAGACAAACCCTAATTAAAAGGAGGATCACCACAACTGAGCCAGTTAAGGTAAGGGACAGTAGCAAGAGTATATGATGTTGTGGCCTCTTTTTTCCTCTCGTGTAAGTCCTGCCTGAGACATCATTTGGGGGAGAGTGGGGGGAACAACAAAAATCCTCCAAATACCCTCAGTAACAGATGGTGTGACATTAGCCAGGAGTGACATGTGTTTTGTGAGTGTATGTGCTCCTGTTGGCAAAAATACCCAGCTCCTTGTCTAGCTGCTTATCACCAGACAAACTTGCATCTGAGGAAGGTTGACATGACCCCCTCTCACGTATATCCACAGTGCATTTGTACACAATTTCTCTCATCACTGGCAAGAAGTAATTAGGTATGCAAGTTCAGTGCTAGTTGCTAAGAGAACTCTCAAAACTTACACTGATATGGAAGGGGAGGGTTTGTTTGTGATTTTTTAGACTGCTTCTCTCATGTTCTTGCCATTATGTCAAGCAGTTTTTGATACCGTGTCAAGGGGTACAAGCTTGCAAGCTTGCCACCAGCATTTACGTGATCTTGTGCAAGATCATGCCTCAGAAACTGATACGACCACGGACAAGAAAAGCTTTTAAATAATTTGCATGTTTTCTTGGCTCCATATTGTTGACTGACTGACAAAATAAAATGCTGAATTTTACCTTGTTGGTGCTGATAAGCTTACAGAAAAAGTGAAGAATGGGATTAAGTTAGGCTCACAAAGAGACAACCTTAGCTTTCTGGGACCCAAAAGCCTGGAATTCTTTTATGACTTTCCCATCCAGCAGAATTCTCAGAATTACATGTTTTTATTGAAAGGCTCAGTAAACAAAAATCTAGGTAGACCCTGTGCAGGTTTCCATTTTGGTGATGGATTGAGATACTGAGCTACTGTAACCAAAGCTGAACAATCTGTACCAGAATCATATTCTGTATTTAAAAAAAAAAAAGAGAGAAGAGAAAAGAATGGCTTGTGAAAGGGAAGGAGTGAGCTTGTCAGAATTAGTCAGATGCAGGTCTCCGGAGCTTTGCTGTTGTTTTCACTAATTTGGGCTAATTTGGGTTGACTGGGGATCAACCAGTTTGACCCAGTTCCATGCCCAGGCATGCTAGTGAACAAGTTTTAAGAACAATTTTAAACAACTCCAAATTATAGATTCATAGTAATTTGAAAAACATGCTTCTTGTAGGCTCTGCACAAAGTCTTGGGCCTTGCCTGCTTACCAGCTTTAGCTCTGTATTTGTTACTCCCTCCCTTAGTAACTGCAAACCCTGCTTCCAAAATTAGGTCTTCTGCCTTCTCACAGCAAAGTGCAGAAGCCACGACCTCATGCACGGATAGCAGCTTTGCCATGTACTACACAGTTACTTCATGTGTGTGTACACACAATGGATTTTGCTGATGTCCAAGGCCTCATATCTACTGGACAGAGGCGGTGGGTTGTACATGCCAGGGGCAAGTGCTTACCCACGTTGGGGTTTCTGCAGAGTACATGGACCATTTCAGGCTTCTCCATGGAAAGAAAGAGAACACAGTTGCCCAGAGAGGGGGAGACTTGCTTAGACTGTGTGTGACTCTAAGACCTCTTTCCAGGTCAGAGAAGTGTCCTTTTCAAGAGTTGTTCAGACTTTCCGTTGAAGCCAATTTGTGTTCTATAAATAATTAAATATTAACTGGGGCAGGGAACTGAACCTGAGATTACCAAAGTCCTTGTGAGATCTCTAACTGCCAAACTCAAAACCTGATTTTTTTTTTCTTTTTAGTACTTGTTTAGTCCATTTGTAGTAGCTTATAACTGCATCAAGAACAGCAACAGCAGAAACACCAGCCAGGCTGCTGGGCAAAGCACCCCTTGGCCAGGAGGAAATCGCTTTGAGTGGCAACTTGGGAGTGGCAAATTCATAGCTGGTAGTGATGGGGAATAAAGCATCATCTTCTACCCCATACTGCCAGGACATCAGAAGGAATAGACACATCTCTTGTTTTCTGCATTTCTTTTTTCCTTTTGTGTTTGTAAAATCAGGACCAATACTAATTACTTATCTATCTGAGTCTAGGAGAAGACTTTTGGTTTATCTTGAGTCCTCTTGGCTAGGGCTGTTAGACTCTTGATTACAGGGATGCTCTTTTGAAATAAATCAAAATAAAAGCTTAATAGTTTGACCTTTAATGGGTTTAAAAACTAGAAAGAGGAAAAAACCTTACTCTGTAGTTTTTTTGAAGTTATCCCCCAAATTTTAAGACATGCCTAGCATTTAGCAAAAGAGACAGACTTTGTGACTGCTTTGGACTGAGGTTACCGATTGCTTTCCTTTTTTTTTCTTTTAAAGAGGTGAAAAACATGTTTATTTTAATTGACCAAATCCATATGCTGTTCTCCAGGCCTTTCTGCAAGTGAAGGGTTTATTTTGTTGTTGTTGTTGTCGTCTTTTCCAACCTAAATCATTCCATGAGTCTATGACTCACTACTTTGGCTGCCAAGGCAAATTTCCTCCAGCTCTACCACCAGCAGGCCTTGCAGACATACCACTCCTCTCACAGAGCTGCTTTATAAATATGAAGCACTTCTGTATTGTTCGTTGTGATATGTGGAGGTCTTAAGGGGGCCTGGGGGGATGTGGATTTTTTTGTTGTTTTGGAGCTATGATACTTTTGCTTTCACAACTACAAAACTGGCTTTCCAAGTTCACATGCTGTGCTCAGTGCCCTATCTCTGGGTGGTAAGGAGCAATTTTTCAGGGAGTAATAAACTGCCTCATACTTGGCAGGGCATCTTTAGAAAGCCCCATTGTTCCCCTGCTGCCAAAGATGGCCTTCCTTCCAGGAGACTATTCTCCCTGCTGCAGCCCAAGCTCATATTTTCCTTCTTATTAGCGTACTGAAGAAAGTCATCATTAATCAAATGCAAGCACATTTAGCAAAGTTCAACGTGTATGAAAAATTTATGTCAACCTTTAGGCTCTATGACAGCCCCAAGGCTTCACTTAATAAGTTCTATAATGACTTACTGTTAATGGCCGATTCACATTATCTCTTTGAGGTCTATTGGGCCTTTCAGTAACATTTTCTATTATTGATTATGGAGCTCTTGTACGTTACCCAGACGTATAAGCAAAAGTGTTGTTTATGTTTTTTGCTTTCTAAAATGGAAAGCTGGATGCATTAAACTATAAAAACTCACACAACGTAACTTTTTCTGATGTTTATTTATGTGGCTCTAGTATAATGCAATAGTAAATGAAAGAGTAGCTATTTGGGAGGGGGGGCTGGCAGAAGCTCTTGAAAATTACTAGAAATTTGACTTATCTTGTCCATTGATTTAGCAGAAATCTACACGTCAGAAACCATCATCCAACTATCTATAACCCTTGCTAACAGCCTCAGAAGAGGTCAAAGACAGAATGGCTGACTGCCCTAGATTCTGCAGTTTTGGTCACTAATGAATCATATTTAATCTCAGACGTTTAATTTCTTTCAGAATTTTATCGGGGTGGGCGGGGGGGGGGGGGAGAAATCAAAGGGAAAGGTTTTTGGCAACGGAGCACTGCCTATTTCTGTAGCTTTACACAATGCTCTAGCAAATGCTTTTCACTAAACACAATCTCCCAGGACTGTTCAGTGCTTATAATTGTGGTATTATTTTCTAAAGCCTAGATCCTGTATACACTTACTATTTAGCACAATGTTTACTACTGTGAATAAATGGTAGCACTCATAATAGTAAGTATAATGAGGTAACACTACTGTAATCTAAGTGCTCCCACACTACTGGAAGCTAATATCTCGCACTGTGTTGAAACGTCGTTAAATGAAAGAATATGAACACTTTATGTGCCTACACATACTGCCACTGCACTGCAGACTACTCTGAAGTGCCCAGTGTCATGTAAAATTCCTTTCATGGAGAAAAATTCCTCCAATAACACCTAAGCATCTCACTAAGAACTGCTAAAATGGCATATTTTTTTGTCATGGCCACCCAAAGAGAACTGATTGTATGTTTCATTCATGTAAGTAACAATATGCAACTGCAGTAAGGGGGAAGGTGGGGGGGGGGGGGGGGAGGATAGAAAAGGAAAACAGATAAAGCCATAGGACTTGCTTTAAAACATTTTGAAAAAGCCAGAAGAAAGCAAGAGGAATTCATTGTGTTGAGAGAAACTGTAAATCGCCAGCGAGGTCAGCATGTACTATCGAGCCACTGTAACATGTAGATCAAAACAGAAGTTGTCTTTCTTGCTGCCCCCCTCCCCTTTCCCATCACACTTGCAAAACTAAACTTGCTCCAAGTGCAGAGATGCGAGGTCAGAAGCCATCTTACTGAACACACAAACACACCAGCACCTAGAATATACATAGGAGGCATTTTTTTGATGTGCCCAATGGTCTGTTGTAAAGCCACCTAATACTAACTGGATTGATCTGTAAATACATGGCATGGCTTTTGCATTGCCAGCTTCACATTTCTGATGCTGGACCCGTGGCTTGGTGGTGGAATAAGTGGACAAACACATTCAGAAATCTGCTGGCTGCTTTTCAAGCAAGATCACAGTATAAACAAGCTATTTATCACCAAACTCTTTAAAGAATTTAAAGCTGTGCACAACCCTGAATATTCCAGGGAGACTATTGCTAGTAAACTGCTCTCAGCCATAGTGGATAATCAGAAACTTTAGCAAACAAGCTTTGCTATTAACTTTGCTTCAAAATAAAAAGGGCATCTGTACTTGACTGTAATAAAAAACTAGTGCAAAATGTCTGCACAATAATAACAGAGACCACAGTTTTAATGAGAGCTGGGAAAAAAGAAAGACTAGAATTTCTGAATGTTTATTTACCATTGGTGGATTATGAGATAATATGAAAGGCCCTGCTTTTTTGTAGCATGGCGGTCAGTGTGGAGTTCTGTTAATAAAAGAGCATTAGACGCCCACTGCACCTATAAAATTTGGAACCTAAACTAACCTTTACAGTGCAGTGCATCAAGCCGCATGCCTGTGATTCATTGCAGAAATGGCCCCTTCCCATCACACATACAAGAGGTGAGCCAAATTTCAGTAACAGTCAGCTGTTCTGTTTATTTGGCAGTACGGAGGTTACTGTAATAATCTGTCTCCGAAAGCCCAGACTATGTCCTTTCTTGTGACCTCCCTCGTAAGCCTCAGGCGTTATCATTCTTTGCTAGCAATTTGTGTTGGCTGCAGAGTGTAAGGGCAAAATTTATGAGAGATTCCTGGGAGTCACAAGCTGGAATAGTCAGTGACAGACAAGAGATTCAGGGCTCCCTGCTCGGCACAGGGGGCACCTGGGGTGTCTT
The DNA here is from genome assembly GCF_030463565.1 of Pelecanus crispus. NCBI lineage: Eukaryota > Metazoa > Chordata > Aves > Pelecaniformes > Pelecanidae > Pelecanus > Pelecanus crispus. Next base: position 39,299,076 of record NC_134650.1, read on the forward strand.
GGGAGCAGTGTGGGTGTGCCAACTGCAGAGCTGCATCTGCCAAGAGAACAATGTGCTGAGACCAAGCCACCAAAAAACCACCACCCCTCTGGCCAGAAAACACTTTTCAGTTTGGAGAGTCAGGAAACTGATGAAGAGAAGCATTTCTAGGAAGGCTGCCTGCATATAAAGGCCAGGCAACAGAAGAGGTGCTGAAGCACGGGCAGCAGGGGAAGGAGGAGAAGCTCACCTTAAACCATCCTAGTCTCCCTGTGCTTACGGTACTGTTTGTCTTGAAAGCTTCAGGGAAGAGTGGGAGGATAAAAGATTCAGGCAAACTATTTTGTGGCTGATAATTGGTGCAATGTCATATAGGGAGAGAAGTCTACAAGACAAGCAAGATAATCCGAGTATGTATGAAGGTGTAAAAGGGACTTGGTTCTCAATGCTTGCCTCAGCCCCCATTCTCTAGACACCTTTTTGGTGGCATTGTCATGCTGGAGACCCAACACCAAAGCTCAGACAGGGGATAAATCAATGTGGGGAAAAGGTTTGCTTCTATGCTAGAACAAAGAGGGCCGTTCTGAGGCCTGGCAGGTGGGAATAACTCCGTTCAGGAGGCCCTGCAGATCTGTTGAGGGTGCAACATTTTAAAGAATCTAGACTACTGCTGACTTCAAATGTAACCTTGCAGCTCTTAAAAATCCCTTTCTCTCATAACCTCATTGATCTTTAAGTATAGCGACAGACCCCTAGAAAACTTTCATCTGTTCTCTGCTGGGTTCCATTCCAATCGTGTCGTGCTCCGAGACTCCCCTGTTGGTTTAGTATATCTCTGCTGTCATAGCAGTGGGGGATTCAGGTCAGAGCATTGCTGGAAAGCATGATATATTCTTTAAGTGCTTCACTCAGGAAAGCTTCCTCATTCAGAGCTGAATGGCAGTGAAGTGGGATGTCCAGCAGGTAAAAGACTGTTGCACTTAATGGGCCAAATTAAGAGTTATTTATCTTCCAAAGAGTTTCCATCTCTCTCTCTCTCTTTTAGTCATTGTCTGTCATTTTGAATCCTGTCATCATTTAAACTCAGAAGACTTCTTTGTGTTGCTTTATTAGACCTAATTTCTGACATATGACCTCCTCACCTCTTTGAGGTTCTGCAGACCGAGTTCAGCAGTTTTTTACTCTATTTGTGCTACTCACAGGAAAGGTCACATGCTGGATTTGGTCTCTGTTTCTTGTTATTGTTTTCCCTGAAAATGCTATTTTCTTCTTGATCTCTTTTAGATTACATTTAAAATGTGTTCTGCTTGCCACCCTGAGTACGCCATTAATATCCTTGCCACAAGCATCCATAACTCAGTGTATTACTCTCTGTTAGGAAAATTTACAGTACAGGTTTAATTTGTTTCAGTTAAAGATCAGTGTTGTCATGGAGGAGCATAATATCACTCTCAGCAGTTTAATGAATAAATAGGATAAATACTAAATTATTGCTCACTTTTACAGGTCTGTTCACTTGCAGAAGCTATAAGGAACATAGAAATTGCCTAAAGAATGAGGGCAAAGTCTGTAAAGTTTAGGGCCCATATTCATCAGAAATAAGGCCAGAGGAATCACTAGAGTGACGCTAGGGAGAAAGGTGGCCATATGCAAATTTAATGCAGAATAGTCTCACCCTGCCAAAGAAAAGAAAAAGAAAAACACAGAGGGTTTTAGGGGCTGCCAGTGCATATTATTCAACTTTCATTAACTCTCCTAAGAACAAGCCAGAGAATTGAATTTGGATTCTTGCTGCAATGCTAAACTGCAGCCCATCTGTTTTCCATCCCCAACAATGGATAGGCCAAAATTTATGCAGAAAAAAATTTGCTCTAGGATTTGAAGGTTTAAATAGCAGTTACCTCAAAATCTGGTGCATCTCCCCTCTTTCAGAGATGCATTTTATAAGAGCATTTTGTGTTCGGGCTTCTTATGACTGTGTTTGAACACTGCTTGAAATGATTCAGGAGTTTTGCTTGACAAACGGTTGCTGTGATCCAAGGCCCATATGGCTTGTTTTGGAGTGTGTAAAGGTCATTGCTTCTGTTAATACAACTAGTACAAATACTTCCCTGCCATCTGACGATGTTCCTCTTTATTCAGATTGGCAGCCATTCCCCCCTCCCCCCCCACAATCTGGAATTTCCTTTCAACGTGGGTTGTTGAAGTGGAGATGATAACAGTTTTAAAATCAAAGGTTGAATGCTTCTGTTGAGTTATACTTGGAACCGACCATGTTCTGTACAGTGAGAACATCCCATATGGAAAGGACATATGTGTTGGATACAATAATACATAAATAGTGGATACAATTTTATATAACCCTTATATTCTTATAGCTGTTACATATACTTCTGTCATGAGACAGGTGAAATAGATGACTTCGATACTGATATTTAGGTCCATATGTTGAAAGCTTACACAATAAATAAGGAGTTTTAAAGACAGATTTAGTTGTTCACTATTTTTCAAACATTTGCATTGACATAAGACACCCTTGAAACCACTGTTGAAATGTCCTTACATAATAACACCATAGACAGCACTGTAACTTCAAATTACGACATCCATCCTGGATGGACACGCATGTGCGCACGCGCGTGCACACACTCGTAAATTGTCAAATATAAACTATTTAAACTCATTTTTTCCTGGATTAGTTTAAAAAAAAAGCTATGTTTTTGGAGGAACACAGTAGGTGAAAAGTTTCAGTGAAAACGTTAGAGCGAAGATTAAATCCTGACAACATTTTTTGTTATGAAGTTTCAGCATTGCTAAGATTTGGAGCAAGGATGTGGAAACTGGCAGGAGGATAACGATGTCGTCACTCATTTACACTCAGCTCTCCCTAAGAAAACCCATCCAAATGTAGAAAATGTATAAGCTTCGGGGGGCGGGGCGCGGGGAACCTGTGTATTAGTACTTGGCAGCTAAATTCGCTAAAGAGTCTGGGCAGCAAATTCTCCGATCCTCTCCTTGCCCTCCCCAGGCTCAGCAGCAGCCCTCACAGACAAGCTTGAGCATCGAGCTGCCTATAAGAAGGGTTAAAACAGGATGTGGGAGGGGTCAATGTAATGACGTATGTTTATTTTAAAGGTGTTTAAATAAATTTTCTGTTCTTAAGACATTATAGTAATTTTATGAACCTGCATTACTCAGTTTCAGAAGTCAGGGAACAGCGACAATACATTTCATGCTCACAGTAAATGAGTTGTAATCATTTTTTCTTCATGACAACTGTATTAGCTTACAGAACTTTCCAGAAATTGTAGGAATATTTGTTTTGCCTCTAGTGACCAAACCACTGGAACTAGTTTTGCTGGAATAATTTTTTAAACCTTATTCTTCTAATTTTTCATCTTTTCATTTTTCTGTCAGTAAATACAAAGCATTGACATTGCTTTGTGAGAACCTTTTCTTACACTTAACTTTTTGGGGAGGAGGTTTGGGGAAATATGTAATTCTCTTAACTTATGTCCCCTGGAAATTAATCACCTATCAGATGAAGAACCTAATGGTTTGTGGCCATGCAGTTATTACAGTCACATTAAGTACTGAAATGTAGCTGCCTTTTTTCAACAGTACTCCAATAGTCAACAAGCCTTATAAAAGAAACTCACATGCTTTTTCTATGATTTTTCATATATCTGATTAAAAAATAACTGAGTGTTTTAACTGAGCTGTGTGACAAGCGTATATAAAAGAAACATTTAAAAGACTTCAAAGCTCTGTTGGTGCCTAGTGCGGGCTTCAAAAGAACCCTAATTCTGAAGTGTCCTTTTTTCCAAAGCATTTCCTGAGACTCTCCTTGTAAAAGGATCTGTGCTCCATGAACCTATTTGAATGTTTCCATTTTCTTGTGGAACTAAGCAATTTTTTGTTTGCTTGTTTGTTTGTTTTCTATCTAAATAATTGAAAATGCTGTGAGTCAAAATGGGTGGGAAAAAATCCTACAGTGAATTTCAATGGCCAGAACCAGGCTATTAAAGAATAGATTAACACTGCAGAATGGTAATTCTTTAACCAGCATGATCACTGCAAACTGAAATCTAGCTTGCTGCACTCCATCCAGGAACGAGAGTGCTTCTTCTCACCCAACAAGTGACTCCTTAATCAACAACTTTACATCTTTACAGCCCTAAGAAACAAAAAAACCTGCCTACATCATAAGCACTTACAAGCTGAGTTACCTAGAAAAGACTTAATTTATTTTTTATATTATAACCATTATTGACATTGTTAGGCTTTACACTAGGTTAGTGGGGATTTTCACACCCACCAAAAATTAAAGAGCAAGTTTCCATAGGTTCCCTCTACAAACCATTAAGGAAGTTATGGGGGGAGCTGAAAAGATCCTTCTTGCACCCTCCTGCTGCCTCCCACACACTCTCAGTGTACCATCTCTGGCGCTCATCCAATCTTCTTCTGTGCCATTTAACTGGCAGAATTTTTTTTGTATTTTTTCTTTAAATGGAGTTAAATTCTGGCTCGTTTAATGAGCTGAAATGATAAAGCAATAAGAAAACTAAATATCAAAATTTCCTGGAAGCCACCCAAATTGGATGCAACGTTTTACTCACTGTGACGATGACCCTTCATTCTTACCAAGTCTTCTGATCACTGCAGGGAGGTGCTATCACTTACTGATGCAAAAAATTCCTGTAGCCCTTTGAACAGTGCATGGCTGATACTCCAAGTCATCCTGTGTATTATCTTTTACATCTTTCCCTTTAAAAATATTCAGAGGTACTGTGAAGCTTGTTCCACAAGTAATTTCCAAGTAAAAACGTGTTTCTACTTTTTTTAATGTACATATCATTCATTGACTCACACTGACACATATGCGTATAACTTCAGATTTCCAACAGATTACTGTATATTTTGGCAGCCTTCAGTTATATGCTATTAAATTACTTGTGCTTTTATAGGACTGACTAATTGTATTGATAGCCCTTAAATATTGCTCCTATGGCAACTGCTGAATTTTGAGGTGCTTCAGGTAAGCAGAAATTTAAACAGCAACACTGAGACTTAACCTGGTATTTAAAAAGTAATAACAAGTGTAGTTAAAAAAGGAGGAAGAAAAAGAAAGGAAGGAAGGAAGGAAGGAAAGCAGGCAGGCAGGCCGGCCAGCCAGCCTTACCAAAAAACCCCCATACCTACAGTTTTGCTTATCAGGACTCTGCCTTAAGTCTTCAAATCCCGATTTCTCCAGTCTGTTGCAGTCCCCCTGGAAGGGCAGCACACCCCTCTGGTGTATCAGCCACTCCTCCCAGTTTTAGATCATCTGCAAACTTGCTGAGGGTGCCATCAGTCCCATCACCCAGGTCATTAATGTAGGTGATAACCACACTAGAGCTGCCCAAATTAAAAGCAGTGTAAGGGGTTAGAGACACAAGCTCCTGTACTGATGCAATCAGAGCTGGCTCCTGGGTCACTGGGCAACACACTGTGTAGCCACTGGCTTCACTTTTGGTCCATGCATCGTTCTTTACTAATTTTTCTTAAAAAAAATGTGGTTGTCTGCACATTAATGCAGCCAGGCTGAGCTCATATCCTCACCCACTGCAACCCACTAATAGCACTACCAGCCTAAGCCTGGTCTTTCCAGTTCTCACACTCTGAAGCAGCTGCGTGACTTCTGGCTCTGACATCCCTTGGATACCACTGGACTGAACATCTCTACAGATACGCCTTCCTCCCTCTCCCCACCCCTCCCCCCCTCATATTCCTTGAGGCTGCAGAGGAATGGAAATCTGACTCTAAAGGCTCAAAAGACCTCAAAATAAAAGACCCTACATTTATTATTTCTTAAATCTCAGGGTTTTCAGCTCATCAGTTTAGTAGGCCTGATGCACTGCTTTTGATTACTTGGGTTTAGCAGTTTGGGAAGCAGATTTCATTTCAATAGAAGAACAGGTGCCATTCATACCCTTAACTTTTTTTTTTATATCACTGCATAACACACATCTGTCTTACTGCTACAACACAAACCAGAAGCCCTGAGCACTATTTACCAATTATTCCACACCATTTTTCTTAAGGACAGGACTGTTCCCCTGTTCTGGTCAAATTCTAATTAACAGAGCGATAGAATCACTGTAAAATTGTGCAATTCCTATTTTAAATAATGTTTAGGTTGTACTGCTGCCCTTTTCTATCAAAGTATTACTGTGTGTTTTGGCACAAAGATATCTGCATTTCTATATCTTCTACCAGTTTTACAAAGGGTTTATAAGGCTTAATGAATGGAAAATGCTTTGAAAAGCTGTAGATAAAAGGCAATTTTGAAGGCAGTCATTAGTAGTAAATACCCTCATCAAAATTTCTCTTGCTAATCCTTTATCCTCTAGCTGTGCAGGCTGTGCTGACAGCACAAAACTACCATTCCTCCAAGGTTATTCTAATGCTAACTTACAGATGACAACTGTAAGAGTCACTTATATTTATAACTTTGCTGGCACAAATGTCACCCTCTTACCAACTTTGATCAGTTTAAAGTGTGCCACCTTAACACTACAGATCAATAGCAAAAAGAAATTCATAGACTTTCTCACCATTAAAACTAATATTGTGTAATTGGAAATCAGCTGCTTCAATTAATGGGAATATATGGCTTCATTTTGTAGGCACAACCTTTACATTTGAAAGTTCGGTGACATATGGGTTCCCACTGGTGCTATAATTACACCATGCCTAAAAGTCATCATTAGTTTAAAATGTGGAGGTACTATTTTTTTATAATGAACAATCTTGTGCTGGTTAGGCGTGCATGAGTCTTTTCTTTTAGCACACATTTCAATGGAACTCATTCATTTAGCTCACAGTTCCTCCAGTGGCTGCTACATACCCCTTGGCGTCAGCGTGGGCTTTCCAGGCTGACGGCTGTACCTGTGAATTGCAGACTTACAATGGTCCTGTTTAAAATGGTCTGTAATTGTAAGACAATAGTGTATTGTTTTCCATTAGGTCAAGGGTAATGTCCTTTCCAACACAGTAATTAAAACTCTGCACCCCAATAGTCCTCTCCTGCAAGAAGGTAACAGGAACAGGAATGTTTAACACAGGTGGGAGGCAAAATGAGGCTAATTGAGACAGGTCCGAAATGACTTCAAAAAATGTATGGGTGAGACGCTGATGGTAACCTGGGGAGGGTAGCTGTCAGAGAAGCAAGAGATAAAAAGGCCCTCTGAGTGCCTAGCTGCCGTTGTTGATTACCAAAATTTGCGATATGAAGGTCATTTTTAACAGCCATTCTTCTGTTATAAAACCCATGCCCGCATAAAATTCTCGCGCCATTAACATTTGGCTGTGTTTGATCAGGACGCTGCTCATGTTGCCTCCAAATTAAGTGGTTGGGTGGGGTGTTTTAATTGAAAAGATGTTAGGTTTGTCAGAAAAATGTTTTTAAAGTTGGCAGCGGGGACAGCTTACTAGGGAATGACAGCATTTACTTTGATCTGCAATGAACACTTCATTTTGGATTTCAGTATTTTAAGAACACCTTTGTATAGTTTAGAGGGAAAGTTTACATAAACTTGAAATAAACTTCCAAATGAAAACTAATGCAAATAGAAACAGGGAGATGTGTTTAAAATCTGTCAAAACTAAATGGGTTTTTTTGTAAAGTTTTGTGTTTTGGGTTTTTTTTATTTCAATGAAAGCAATATGTGATTTGAAGATGCACATCAAAGTCAAGTGTCTGTATTTTTCACACAGTTCTAGTAATCTGTCTTTTGGCTCTGCATCTTGATAGCTGTGGGTCTTGTAGATCCTCTAAACCATTTTATTACCTTGACAGCCACTTTAACTCTGAATAAAAAACCCAACACCCAGTCACATTTCCAAAGAGGCAGTAGAGAGGCATCAATATTGCTCAAATCAGAGAATGCAGTTGGGTGTATTTATTTGCCCTCATCACACCACTGAAAACCTATGAAAGACCTGGAGGCCACCTTAAAAGCATGTGAGCCTGAGGTCAGTGGAGCTGGAAAAGCATTTTTTTTTTAATTGAGCACACATGATATCAAAATCTGGGCAACCCTAATTAGCCTCCGTTACCTGCCTGTCAGTCTCTCTACGGAGAAGTTGTGTTGTCTCCTATTACGAACTAAATTATTTCTACCAGTCATTTTTATATCTTCTCTCTCCTCATCAGGGGACTACCATTTGGTCAACAAAGCACTCGAACTAGTGTTTCTTTGTAGTACAAATGAGGACTACTGGCATGATACTGCTTGTGAAGGCCAATGCTTGGATGTAGCCTGAAATTTTGAACACCCAGGTGGAAAGCTGGAGGAGGGCCATGTTAGGATTTTTGCTCATACTATCTGTCTTTCAAGGTGTGTATGGTGTTCTTCCTAAGTGGGCCTGAAGTAACCCAGTTTCTGGTTCTTTTCTATCCTCTTTGCCTTTAATTATTTCTTGTGTCCACTTGACTATTATTCAGCTTCATTATATATGTGTCATAAAGAGGATTAAAGCAATCAGCCTGAAGGAAGAAAATGTTCCTACAGTGAGACAAGGGCAGGTAGGAAAATGCTGTGCTGTAGGAGAACGTTTTGCAGTCAGGCACAATCGCTAGCACAGACTCAATATGGGATCCCACAGGATCTTGTCTGAGCTTATCTTGCAACAAGCTATAGGAAGGGAAATGTTTGTGACTCTATTACTGTGTGAAATATTTATGTGCACAGTCTGTGTACCTCTGGTTAACTCAGTCTGTAGGAAGTCCCCCTAGCTATTTGAGCCCCATGAATACTCCTTCTCTATTTTCTAGAGATTCCTTTTCAATTAAGAAATGCTGCAGTTTGCTTTGATGCACAGATCTCTAACTACTTATAAGCTTCGCCCAGCTCCCTCATTGCTAGCTCAGGAGTGTTTCCCCAGCCCACACATACTTCCCTCCTGAGAGTGCTTGCATTAACCCAGTCTGCTCAGCTTTCCAGCACACTAACCTACATTTCCCCGACGCTCTCCAACCCGCACCGTGCGCTCCCAGCCTCCCACACATGTCCCTGCTCACATGTCTGTTTTAGTCAGGAGCTGTAAATGCTCTCACACCAGAAAAGCAGAACAGATATCCACTTTTACCAGATTTAACCTGGTATATCCAAGTAAAATCCCTGAGGACAGTCATTAGGCAATGTTAATTACGGCAATCAGCCTACCCAGTCTGACCTAATTATAAATAATTAGCTTATCCCTTTATTTCCAAACCTCTCTCCCTAGTGAGACTGTACTTTTAAGATTTTTAAACTAAAAACTCCCTCCACAGATTTGCTTTTCAGTTGTAGCAACCTTGACATTAAAGGCCTAAGTCCATAAGAAAGGCATAGTCAACATCTCGCAGACCCGGGGAAGAAGAAGGGGCCCTTCAAAACTTAAAAAATTACAAGCATTATTTCTTAAGCTATTTCACTGGTGTAGGGTATCTAGTGGGATATTTAAAAACAGTTATAGGCAACAAAATTCCACTAGATGCCCATTTACCTAAAAAAAAATTTCTTAAATGCCTTTTTAAAAATCTTGTGGGTTTGAATTATAGTGACGCCTCTCAGAGCCATGGCACAAACTATCATTGTTTACAGTTATGCCCAGTTATGCCATGTAGCAAATAAGACCTTTGCTTACAGTACCCTCTGGCCATTCTGTCTGGTTACAGTAATGACAATAGTGTTAAATAAATTATTTTCTTTTGGTGAAAGAATACAATATTTTTATTTTTGCTTCTTCAAGCACCAAAGATTTGTGTGTGTAAATGACATTTACTAATCCTCAGCTGTTGTTGAAAGACCAACTCCATTCAAAACTACATTGTTTTCTAAGTTTATGTTTTGTTGCTTTCCTATTGCATTTTGAAAACGAGCATTGCACATGTGGGTTGTGTGTGATCTCTTATGAATAATGTACTTGACATAACTGAAAAATGTATCCTTGTAGTCTCAGAATGTCTCTCCAAATGACTCTTCCGATAAAAGCTTTGAGGAGCTTTCTAAATCCTCCTTCTTGGCCCAAAGAAACACTTTTTCTTGAGTTCCTGTAGGTGATTTTCACTTATGTACATACCTCCATGAGGAGCAGTATATACCTGACATTTCACCTTTTTCACCTGCAGCTCTCTCCAAGGCCACCAGTTAATAGAGTTTACTGTGTAACAGAGCACCCATGGGATTAGGAGCTTCTAATAACTGTTTCTAGGCTTCGCCCACCCACATCTGGGAGACGCTGTAGATGTTTGTCCTTTTCAGACTCCATGCCGAGCACAAGTTTATATTGGCAGGCTCTGATGGACCTTTCCCCCTTACCTTTCCCACTGAAAAGGGCACAGGTAAACCCGGTCAGTGATGTCAGTCTAGACTAATTTTGAAATAATTCCCATTCCAAGGATTTGTGCTCCTGGCTCATTTGTGCTAATGCAAAGTACTCCCAAATGTGTCAAAATTTCCTACTTTGAATACTAAGTCAAAGCTCATTAAAGCCAAATTACTTTTTCCCTCCAATGATTCCCAGGTTCTCTGAATCAAACCCTGTTTACAGAATTCTCCCAAGGCTGTCTTGTGCCTTTCTTTGCAAACGACATTTGCAAAGTTTAAAGCCACCTTTATTTCTATGCACGGCATTTACTAATAGTTATATCTGTAAATAACAAAGCTCTCTGCTTGGTCAGAAATGCAACCTGTGTGATGACATTTTACTCAAGAAAAATAATCCCATGACTTCAAGTGGAAACTGATTACAAGAAGACTACTTGCTTTATACCATGAATTCTAAGCACAGTCTGGGGAAAAGATAAGTTAATCTAAAATACAATTTTTCCATTTTCTTGTGAAGCATGTGATTCTGGACACTTCCAAAGGCATGGAGTTGGGATAAATGGATGACTGAGCATTGCAAATTCCTGCATTATATTTTATTTTACATGGAAGAAATGCTAGCAATGTTCTTGGGTCATGGAAACTGCTTTGCTACAATAGATGTTTTGTGTCAATTATCACAAATAACACGCATTTGCAGACCAAACTGCTCTAACCAATCTATCTGAATTTTCCTTGCACCACTATAATGTGAGCATTATTTTAACTAACTAAGGACTGTACTGTTAGGTGTATTGGTGATATTCCTTCCACAATGGAGAAGTGCATTTTGTTTAGCATGGCAAATTATGATATAAAAAAATGAATAAACAAATCCCCCTTGACAAAAGCCCTCTGTTATGGATGACAAATTAAACTATACTTTATTAAAAAAAAAAAAAAAAAAGAAAACTTGACACACTTTAATCTTCATTTCTCCATAGATTCTTATTCTTGCTTTTATTTTAACCCTTTAACTATATCTGTCTTGTCTCTTGTTTTTGCCTGAGTACTACAAAATGATCCTTCACTCTATTACTCCCCTTTGTAGACCATTATCCTGCCCCAGAGGAAGCTGTGTATCTCACGTTTCTTGCAGGAATTTCTCCATGCTGCTAACCTTTGCCTCACTTGTATAAAGCACTGCTCTCTGGCAGACTCCAGCTGTCTCTTATCTCTCTGATCCAAGCAGAGGTGTCAGAGTGTCCCAGGGAGCCATTAATCAATGGCCCCCCTCTGCCATCAGCTCCTTAGAAGCTCTCTGTGAACCTGGAGTGCTTTTGGAGGTCTAGAGCAAACAGTGCAAGAAGCTTTTACCACCAATATCTTTCATAGATCATCTAACCTGATTGATGATAATACTGAGAATTAAATATTTATGGTTTAGAAGCATGGGAAAGTTTTGCAATATGTATTTTAAATTTATATAAGAGCAGTAATGTCAATGTGTGCAAGATGCTTCACATAGTGTGTTGGAAAAGGAGTTCTGTCCTGCTGTAAATGCTGTCTTCATTCTTTCGTCATATTATTTCATATAAAGCACACGTTCATGAAGTTAAAAAAAGGAAGAGAAAAACCACAAAAAGGTGAAATAGAAGAAAGAAGTTGTCTCAGGCTTTTTTTTCCATTTAACCATTAGAAACAAAGAAACAACCTGTCATGTTTCATGTTGCTGAAGTACCACTTAAGGCAGATGCTATATATACATCACAATAATGAATAATTTACTATGACCAAATCCTCTAGCTATGATCTCACCCTCTCCTTCTCTTCCCACAAGAAATGTAAGTACCCACCATGTCCGATAGCTTGTGGCTGGAAGACTCATAGATACAAAGGTAGAAGAAATGGAGCAACTTCTATTAACAAATAAATCCTGCTCTCTTCCATCAAAAGGCATGCTCTACTCATGCAAATGTCAAACATGCTGGAGGAAGCTTTAGCATCATACCTTTTAAAAAATCCCATGAGCTCTTCATAGCATTTGGGATGCTAATACACTTGAAGGATTTTTAACCACATAGGCCAATTTCAGTTTTATGAACTGCATTTTGGTACAGATACTGCCTTCCATCCTAAACAGGCCAAATACTACTATTATTCATTTGATTTACTTTAATGATAGTAAAAAAGTACTTGTGCAACATTAAAGTATATTTTATTACCCCAGAAGAGTAGTGACATTTCTATAATCTAAAATGTGAAGTCCTACATATCCTAGGTATGAAACCTGACAGCATAATCTTTTATTCCCATTCTAAGCAACAATTTGCGTGAGCGAGTGTTCTCAGGATTAGTTGCATAGTTCAAAAATGTCCAGGGTTTGTTTAGGATTAACAGACTGAAGAAACAAGACATTTTTAAATTAAGCTGCTGGGTTTTAAGGAATGTTTCCTTAATGGGTCATCACAACCTTTTTTCCTGACTGAACAGATTTTTCTAAACCACATTGTACTGAGAAAGTCTTTTCATGCCAACTAAAAATACAAAGTATTTGGCTACATGATCTACATAAACCAAGCAAAATTATTATATAATTTTTTTATTTATATAAATATATAAAAAATATATAAGCAAAAATAACTATTAAATATAAGACTTTTCTTCTGTGCAGGCCAGCACAAAGCCTATGCCCTACATAAATGTTCTGGGCAGCTGTTCAGAAAGGCTGATTTCACCTAGAATTATGAATTTAGACATTAAATACCAAGTGTATGAATTAATTGCTTCCACAGGTACCATTAATCTTCTTGCCCACCCCTTTCTTGATCTGTCATTAAACTTCAAAAAGTGAACTCAGGAAACAAAACACCAGAGTTTGAACTGAGGTCTGGCGACATCCCATGGCTTTCTGGGATCTCTAAAACAAGACGTCTAACAGCCATAAGTTAAGGCACCCTCAGCTGAGAGTGTCATTGCTTTGAACATAGCACGCTCCTTTCTATTTTGGTTCATATTGCATTTCCCGCCACAACATTTGATCTTTTTATAAAAGAAATGTGAACAGGCTTTCTGCATAACCAATAAATAATTTTACAGTTCTGAGCGAGCTCTCCAGCTCCAATGGCACTGCAGTGCCTGCTGGGTCTCATTCCCAGTCAATGTGGAGCTCTCCTTTTCCAGCATTCCAGACATTCTTTTGGCAGAAAGCTTCCAGCACCCACTTATCTACAGAGAAAGATCTGCCCATCTGGCATCAACAACAGCTAGTTGTGAGATCTGTATCTTTTAAGGAATGGCAAATGGTAGGATCAGCTTAGATTATGACAAGTAAAGCAGAGCATTATCTGTGTTTTTCCTGACTTTGGTGAGCTCATTTTTTAACTTCAACATTCCACCAAGGAAGTCTGCTTTTAATATAGACAGATAGACAGCATGATAAACTTAACAATTTTATAACAAGGAGAGCAGGCACAATTTTATCTTCATGGGAACATAGTTAGGTTCCATATCTAGTCTTTCAGCAAAGCATTTAAAACTGGAATTTGAGTAAGCATCACATCTAACCATTTTATGGGCCTGGGGCTTGCTCTACTAGAGAACGTTGAGCCACCATACCCCTGGAAACCAAAGGCCTGGAGTTGGACAACCCTCTTTGTGTCTGGTTGAGGGATCAATCAGATCAACAAAGGGACAGATTTTCAGAGCTGGTAAGACCAGAGTAAAAGAGGGAATGAAGGACTTTGGCTGGCTTAGGAATACTGAGGTCAAAAAAGACATGCATAAGATCACATATCATCAGGTGACAAGGGCAGGACAAAAAACTTGGACTCCTACATCCTACTATTCTAGCTCTGCACATAAGTTCTATTATAATATTCATTCAGGTTACTTATATTTGTAATGCTCCTGCCTATCGAGTCATGTTAGTATCTGTGTTGAGGTCTATAGATCTCAGCATTTTTTAATCAATGTTTCAAGATGGTCAGATTCCGCCCACCTAATGCATATAGGTCTTTCAAAGGTTTTATTGTTGCAGTTTAATGCAACTGCAAAGAAGTGGAAAAGCAGGGTGGAAGAAAATAATATGGAAAATCTTGTTTAGTTTGTTTATCAGGAATTTCTGACAATTTCATGTGTGGAATTACAATGGAGCAAGATATTCTCTAAGAAACATCTGACACAAGGCACCGATACAAAGAAGCCAGAATACTGACAAATCTGTTAACACTGCAAGCACTGTAGAAACACATTAAAATAATAAGAAAAAAAATGCTAACATTTCCTCTCCAGGTACAAGGGGGTTTTTTGCTATTTCCTACTACAAACAACCAATTTTTCCTCTCTCCTCGCCGATCACATTTGAGTTGGTGTGAAGGCACTTTGTGCCTTGAAGGTATTACCTTAAACCAACAGATAATGTAAAGCTAGTGACAACTACAGAAAAGCCTCTGTAGAGTACAAGTGATCGCAGGATGCGTCTCCCCTGCCGCCCCCGCCATGGAGAAGTGTTTGTGCAAAACCAAGAGCAAAACAAATGTATGAACACAAATCAGAGATTTTCAGATTTGTGGTGATTGGATGTTAATACTGAAATCTAATTAGGTCTTACAAATAAAAGAATACATTGCTAACTAAGCAATTTCTTGAATCAGAAATACTAATTAATATGCTTATCTAGTGCAAATAAAGGTTTGAATAGGACATCTGATGTCGCACTAATTTAGAAAAAAATCTCATCTAAAACTTTTCCCGCAGGTTAAAATATACAAATAAAATACTTTTTTCTCACACAACACTATCATTATCAAAATATTTAGATATTTACTACAGTATTCATAAATTCAGGTAGGTACCTCAAATTACATCTAGTAGAAAATTCTGGTTTTGTGTATGCTTAAGGTTTCCTATAAAACCTAATTAGAGATTAAATTAAGTGTATTTCAATAACCTCTGCAGCTGATTTTCAAGTGCTGTTTTGAACCAGTCAGTGTCAGGGTTTTAGTCAGGAACAGTGACTCTCATCACTGACTAGTGACTTGACTCAAGTAAAGTTGGTTTAAACCAGTGGGAATTAAGATGTTCTGGATTCAGTCCCACATGTTTACTAAGAATATCAAGCTTTTAGTTGAGAGTTTTGATCCTTGTTGTGCATCATAAATCAGAAGCTGGGTGGTTCAGTCCAGAGAGGAAAGTGGTGTGTTCCTGTCCTGGTTTTGGTTGGGATAGAGTTAATTTTCTTCCTAGTAGCTGGCATAGTGCTGTGGTTTGGATTTAGTAGGAGAAGAATGTTGATAACACATGGATGTTTTAGTTGTTGCTAAGTACTGCTTATGCTAGTCAAGGACTTTTCAGCTTCCCATGCTCTGCCAGGTGCACAAGAAGCTGGGAGGGGGCACAGCCAGAAGAACTGATCCAACCTGGCCAAAGGGCTATTCCATACCATATGGCGTCATGCCCAGTATAGAAACTGGGGGGGGTTGGCTGGGGGGTGTGACCACTGCTCAGGGACTGGCTGGGCATCAGTTGGTGGGTGGTGAGCAATTGCATCATGCATCACTTGCTTTGCATATTATTATTATTATTATTATTATTATTATTATTATTATTATTATTTTCTCTTCCTCTGCTGTCCTATTAAACTGCCTTTCTCTGAACCCATGGGTTTTACTTTTTTTTCCAATTCTTCCCCCCATCCCACTGGCGTGGGGGGAGGGTGAGTGAGTGGCTGTGTGGTGCTTAGTTGCTGACTGGGGTTAAACCACGACAGATCCCATCATGGAATCCAGAGCAACATTGGGCTTAGATCACTGAATGATCAAAGTCTTCAGGACTTCCAACCTCTGAAAGAAGACAGGGAGATGAAATGCAGCCTTAACTCTCTGCTATCAGCCTTGACTTCCAATCTAATTATAGATAACTTGGGGTTAATAATCAGATCTATTTCTAAATGAATTTTCCTCAGTTCATTTTTATATTACATATCTGCAACTTTTGTTACATGAAGTCTATGGAGTTATAGTTGTATAGAGAGTAATACGATCAAGAGTGGAATGAGTTCTCTTCAATCCTATATCACATTGTAACTAAAACCAGATTATGCATGCACACAAAACATACTGAAATCTACAAAGTTTGGAGGAGAATCCTACAATTTTGGCTGACACAGTCAGAAAATATCATTGCTTCATAGTTGTTGCTATTATATAAAGCCAAATTATTATTACTTTTTTAGGTTCAGAGAACGTGAGGTTAGTTTCTTGGAAAAGAACAATGTGCACTTTTTTCCCATAAATATATAGTCTGTCTTTTCTACTGACTGAAAAATCCAAGAGGAAAAGTACAGTAACACTGTGGCTGTAACATTTGCTAAAACTTAATGTTAACTTTGTTGAGTTTGTAGATCTGCTTTAAAAATCACATGGTTTCTTTGTGTATACTGCAATATTGTTTGGATTTCTGTTGATTGGAGAGAAGTGCCTAAGCAATCCTCAATAGATGTACAAAGCTGACAAACGTTTCCCACAAATTACATTCCCTCAGCATTCCCCTTTCTTTTAATTGCACTATTTCTTTTTATTGCATTGATATTTTCCATTAGTTTTTAAATAGAGCAGATGGTTTTACATCAGTTTGGGATTTTTCCTACCAAAATATTAACTTGTGTTTTCAGTCTTGTATAAAATGCTTATGGCTGGTAAAACTTTATGAAATAGCTACTCCTTCTTCATTGCACCGATGTTCTTCCAGCCTGATGCTATGTTTTATTCGCAGAAAAATCTGTCACTGTAGAATTCCAAAGAAATTTCATAGTTAAAGAAAGTATAAACTGGTTTTCTTTCAAAAAACATATGTTTTCTGTGTTTTAGACCTGAAGTTAAATAAATCAGCATACCTCGACTGATTTCAAGAGAGATGTTAACACTTGCTAAGGCTTTACCTTCAAGTTTTTCTTGAAAATGCTTTTGTTGTAAGCAGCAGGAGATGAATATTCATGATACTGACATTTAAAATTGGTTAAGAGCATTTTATACAAAGTATTTCATGGACAAATATCAGCGATTCATCCCACTAATATTTCTCTTTACCTCCCTAAAATCCAACCCCAAACCAAACCTCACATTTTTCTAATGCTGTTCTCTTCTCCATCTATTTAGGGGAACTGTACTAGACATATCCTTCATCAGCTATTGACAATCAATAAAAAAATTTTGATAAATTGCTCCATGATAAATTATTCTTTTGCTTGAATCAGAGTCAAGCCTTAAATTTGTAATAGAAAAGTAGAAACCGCAGTGTACTTAAGAACACTCAGACTAATTTAAAATGGAGCATGCATTCTCTTTTCAAAGGATTTCTTTCAAAAGGACCATTCCGAATCTACTACTAGTTGCTTTGAGGACCTATTTTTTCCTTTAAAATTCACAAGAATTTTAAAATAAAATATTAAAAATAAAGCATTTAAAACAATGTATCTACATAATAAAAGAAAGACTATTATAATAGAGCAAGACTAGATCCAAATGAAATTATTAGTGTTCTCTGTGAAAGACAATGAGGAGATGATTTTGTAAATGTTCTCAGCATTCCCACAAATCACTTTGTTATTGATGGCTTGTATTCTGGATAGAGACACTTAAAACTTCAGAGGCTTGAAATACTTTATTTTTTTCTTGAGTCTTTAACATTCCTCTTACATGCCTCTCTGTTATGTTAATCAGAACTGCTTTTACACCTTATAATTTTCAATTACGCTTCAATTTTCTAAATGCATAAATTGTTATGGTATAATGTAAAACTCCAAAGGTGTGTGAAAATGCTGGATCAGAAAATTGTATCATAATTAATTGTTTTATAAAATACCTTCTTTTTCATTATAGATATTAAGTATCTAAATACTTGAGGTGAACAGTAGGTCAGGTAATGAAAAACTGCTGAAAACAGTCTTTTTAAAAGTCACTGCATTCTAATAAGTGATGATGAGAATATCACTATCAGAGTATTCCAAGCTGCTATTCAGTTTGTTAAACCAGAGAGATAAAGTTGCTATGTTTTATCTGATGTTGCCAATGATTCATTAGGCATATGAAGAAAAAATTCAAAGGCAGAGATGGGAAGAGGTACAACAGTTTACTTAAGATTTCTAATGTTCTAAATGGAACAAAGATGAACAGCATTTCCATTTTCTGAGAAACTTGAACTTAATTTCTTCCAAATGCATACAGTCTTCTGTAGTGAATCTTTTGTGGACTATTTTTTCTGTAGTGTCCATTTTATCGACTGTATACCTGGCTTCCTTTGATTTTTAGGTACTAAACTTAAGCCTTTGACAGATCTTCAGAGTTAACTATTTTATACATGCAGCAAAAAGTTAATGGGAGTGTAATTTTAAATATTTGTCTACATTAAACACACATGCACGTACAGTGTTCTGACGTGGAAGGCTTATCATAAAGCTTCTATTAATTAGTGCAAAAGTTATTGTGGTGGGTTGACCCTGGCTGGATGCCAAGTGCCCACCAAGGACACTCTATCACTCCCCTTCTCAACTGTGGAGAGAGGGGAGAGAAAATATAACAAAAAAGCTCATGGGTCGAGATAAAGACAGGGAGATCACTCAGCAATTACTGTCATGGGCAAAACAGACTCAACTTGGGGAAATTAGTTTAATTTATTGCCAATCAAAACTGAGTAGGGTAATGAGAAATAAAACCAAATCTTAAAATACCTTACCACCACTCAACTTCACTCCCAATTTCTCTCCCCCACCTCCCCCCAAGCAGCACAGGGGGACAGGGAATGGGGGTTGTGGTCAGTTCATCACGTGTTGTCTCTGCTGCTCCTTCCTCCCCAGGGGAGGACTCCTCACACTCTTCCCCGGCTCCAGCGTGGGGTCCCTCCCGCAGCAGACAGTCCTCCTTCTAGCAGCTTCTCACAGAAACCACCCCTCTAGCCCCCCACTGCTACCAAAACCTTTCCATGCAAACCCAATACAGTTATCAAGGTGAACTGTAGAGTTGTTCATTAAAAATATTTTGTTTATGTATATTCAGAAGATTCTAATAATTTAACTAGAATAGATGGATATCTTGAACTTGCATCAATAAATCTTGATGGGGACTGAGGCCTGTAAGAGCACCTTGTGGTTTAAATTAAGAGGGAAGGAAACAAAGGAGGAACTTGGCAAGGAAAGCAGAAAAGAGGTGTTTAACAGCCAATCTAGATGGATCATCAGCCAAGATAATCTTCTTAGTATTCAAATGTTATAAAGCAGCCAGATGTTTGGGCAGAAAAATAAGTTGAAGACTCTAGATGCAGACAGATTTACAGTTTTTTTTTCCTCCCAGTACTATAAGGACTTAACAATGCATATAGTTAATATTCTCTTGCATTCTCAGCAGTAAAACCTTGGTCTGAACTGTGTTATTTCAGGAGGGGATGGACTTGAAGCCTTACTAAAGACACGGTTTCTTCAAAAAAGAGCATCCACATAATGGATTATGTTGCCAAAACCATATCTGTATTAGCAGTATTTCTAAGCACATCAGGGATATTCAGTCCCAACAAAGCTCAGTACAGGAATAACAAGTGATTGATTTGATTTTCTAGGATGATAAGCTGATTCATTTCTCAAATTTTGGAGATAATAGTTAGACAAACATATCTGATCCCTGTAATGTGAGGATGCGTACAATTAATCCCAACCTTGGCGGAAGACCTTAGGTATTTTTCCTTGATCCATTCTCCTTAAAATGTCTTCTTTAGACATCCAGAGCCAAAGGATTTGCTGGACTCCAGTACTTGTGTTCTGCATATAAACTTCCGTAACAAATCTCTTGAGCTGAAAGCTGTCCCCAATACTCTTAAGACTGTCTGTGCACTAATACTTTCCACACTCACATTTCTTTCAAGATGAGTGTCTCAAAGTGAATAAAGCCTTGGAATTATGTAAGCAGCTCTATTTGAGAAAGAAATAAACATAAAAGAAGAGTCTTGAACAGGAAGTATTTTTATTTTAATTCCAAATTTCTCTTAGGTATGCTACACTTGATAGAGATTGTCCTGGTTTCGGCTGGGATAGAGTTAATTTTCTTCCTAGCAGCAGGCATAGTGCTGTGTTTTGGATTTAGTAGGAGAAGAATGTTGATAACATGCTGATGTTTTTAGTTCTTGCTGAATACTGCTTATGCCAGTCAAGGACTTTTTCAGCTTCCCATGCTCTGCCAGGTGCACAAGAAACTGGGAGGGGGCACAGCCAGAATAGTTGATCCAAACTGACCAAAGGGCTATTCCATACCATATGGCATCATGCCCAGTATAGAAACTGGGGGGGGTTGGCTGGGGGGCAGCGATGGCTGCTCGGGAACTGTCTGGGTATCGGTTGTCGGGTGGTGAGCAATTGCATCGTGCATCACTTGCTTTGTATATTATTATTACTATTATTATTATATTGTTATTATTATTATTTTACTTTATTTTATTTCAATTATTAAACTGTTCTTATCTCAACCGAGGAGTGTTTCTCACTCTTACTCCTCTGATTCTCTCCCCCATCCCATCGGGGTAGGGGGAGTGAGTGAGCGGCTGCGTGGTGCTTAGTTGCTGGCTGGGGCTAAACCACGACATTGTTTCTCATGGTTACATTATTGATACATTTATCTTTTCTCTTGCTAATATTATGTTACTATATTGATTGAAATTAATACTATATCTCGTTGATTGTGCACCTAGATAAATCAATAAACCTGCCATTTGCAAAACTTAATAAGATGGTGGGAAGAATTAATGTTAGCTGAGGTCTTTTGACTAATAGGTTTTTATCATTATGCATAGCCATAAAAATCTCCATCTATGAGCAAATAATCCTAATTCCATATTGGGCAAGACTTTCTACCAACTATAATTATATGTAGGCCAACCAGTTTTATGTATGTAGGACAACCAAAAGGAAGGTTCGTTGTAGACACTTAATTTGAAGGATATTATTTTTAGTTCCACTAAGGACTAGTGACATGAAAACAATTAGGATCTTTTGTCAAGTTAATTAAATTTTACTAAGTGTAGTAATCTCAGTGGGTTTAGTACACCAGAGGAAATGCTAATTAAAACTTAAATTCTTCCAGGTATAATAAGGAGCTCTGACTCTAGTAGCAAATGAATGTTTTGCATACTGATAGATATTCAAACACTGATTTTTAACTAGATGAGGGTGAACCCTTAAATAATGTGTTGGTCTATTCTGCCAAGTAACAAGTGATAGGACAAGAGGAAATGGCCTCAAGTTGCACCAGGGGAGGTTTAGATTGGATACTAGGAAAAATTTCTTCACCAAAAGGGTTGTCAAGCATTGGGACAGTCTGCCTAGGGAAGTGGTTGAGTTCCCACCCCTGGAGGTGTTTAAAAGACATGTAGATGTGGTGCTTAGGGACATGGTTTAGTGGTGGACTTGGCATTGCTAGGTTAATGGTTAGACTTGATGATCTTAAGGGTCTTTTCCAACCTAAACAATTCTATGATTCAGATCTGCTGAAGGCTCACTTGAGAACACCAATAAGTATGTTACATCTTGGAGAAATCCACCTAAAGAACATTAAACAATCTGGAAAACTTGCCTCTTTCTTGATACAAATGGTGTCAACTTTGCAGCAGGGTCCAAACATAAAGCACTTCAAATGCAGAAGAAGTTTAAATATTAAAAAATATGGGGCAAAAGAAAGAAAAGACTTCTACCAATTATCCTTTCCTGACTACTTTTTCTGGTGACTTGCTAAGCAACAGAGTTTTAATGAGATGTGTTGATCTGTGGCAGGTACAAGAAGACTGACTGCATATTTTTTAGTTCATGCCATTTGATTTTCAACGCCTAGTCAGTCATTATTTGATATTTTTTTACACCATCTTCTTCATCATTATCTTCTTGAAAGAGACATCTCCAGTAGCTTAAGGGTTAAAAAGACATAACATTATGGAATAGTAAAGCTTTTGTCTTAGTTTTATGCTTTTCTTTTACCTTTTGATTTACCGAGCAAATTCAGACATGCAAAAGACATTCCTTCAAAATGATAGTTGCCATCCTGGACCAACCTAGAAAATCCTTTGTCTTGAAATTTTATCTCCATTTAAAAAGGTAATCAAACAGCATTATGGTCTTTCCACTTCCCATAAAGAATGATATTTAACAACTGTTTACACCCTTACCAAGGTTAGGCTGTATATCAGCATGTATATCCTTACCTTGAGACAGAAAGCATGGCTGGTGTGAAGAGTCCTCTCTTCTAAAAGTGTGTGTGCTCATCTTTGCCAGAATAAGATCAGTATCACATTGCGTATCTGCTCTGTTGCACTCTAAGTACTGTGAATATTGATGAAAATCTTTTTGTCGGATGGCTGACTGCTTAAATTCATCTGATGTTCTTAGCTTGTAGTCATTTGGGCAATTAATGTTCATCTTGCGATCATTCAAAGAAAGGGTCAAACCTAGGACACAGGGATCTGTAAATTACAAGAGATCTGCCTGACCTGGACACAGAGCTTCTCCCTGGGAAAAAGAGCGGCTGCAAGAATGAGCGTGTACATTGCTCTGCCCTCACCACCATGATCTATGGGCTGATGCTGTCTCTTTTGGATCTTGTGTCTCTTATCCTTATGCCCCTGAGACAGGGAAATAAAGGTTGGTTGTTTCTCAGTGAGGAACCACTGCACATCCCAGTCGTGGATTACCTGTGAGCCTTGCCAGGTAAAAGCAGACTACTCAGTTTTGGGGGGAAAAAAAGAAAAAGAGAGACCTTGTAGTATGTGTTGTTTGTCTGCTTGATGATAAAACAGAATCATTTCCATAGCCTGGAAATACACAGAGCACACTTGAAGTGTGAGAGACAGAAAGAAACTGAGACTACCTTTGTGGCTGTTTATGCAGCTAACACTCAGTCACTCTAAACTCCTTCTGCTAAACCATTACTGAGTGAAGTACATAAGTCAAAGTGTGACCTTTTGATCCCTCTACTTTTTCCTTCCTTGCCTAATAGTGTATCTTACTCAGATTTGAGTAAGGGATATACCAAAAATGTACGTGTCCCCCATGACACTCTGGTTTCCTGTAGTCTTCACTAGTGAGGAGGGTAACATCTACTGAGATAGTCATTAGAATGATTTCCCTCTCCTGTAATACTATAAAGGCAAAATCAATTCTTATTGACTTAAAAGCAGAAATAGGTATGCTGGGTATAATACTGGGCACTGCAGAAATGCGAATAGAGTTGTGGTAACTTCCAGCTGTGCAGTCCCTTTGGATCAGACATCAATATGTATCTGGGAGCAGAAATTTCATTTGCGTACTCTATGCCTCAAAAATAATGCCTAAAAGTATACCTTCTGAAATGTCTCCCCTCATTCATTTCACAGCTGTACAGACTGAACTGCTGATTTTCCAGTAGTGTGTGCTCTACCTATGGATCTGACAGACATACCAATCACCTTTGACTCACAGAAGATAATTTTTATGTACAGAAGACCTGCAGCACATCCCTCTTGAAATTTCCTTAACAAAGTGCTTTCATTGGAATTCATTCAAAAAAGATGCAGAGCTCAAAAGCAGCCTGCAGAGAACTTTTTCTGGAAGCGTTCTCCAATGTCAAACAGATTAAACAGTACGGGGAGAGCATTCACTGCAACAGATTCACTTTCGTCTATTCCCAGGTGCTTCCAGCCAGCAGGAAAACAACAATGGAGTCTATTGTAGCCATTGAAAAATAACGAACATTTTAGTCTCTCTATTAGTGTGCTATTCAGCATAAGTTAACACCAACAAATTCACAAAATCTTTGGACCTTGAAAGTTTGAGGCAACTTTCCTTCAGAAATGGAAATACCTTTTAAATCTGTTTGGCAGACTGGCGGTGGATTAGCAAATGCAATACATAAGGAAAATGCACAACAGCATATATATCCATCTTCTATTCTGAGAAGTGAAGTTTAAATTATTGACAACAGACTTGTAAACATACTCTTGTGTCTTGCAAACCTGACTTACTTTTTGAGGTTTTCTGGTGGCTGTGTTATTGAGTCTTTTCTTCTCAGAAGCCAAAAGAAGGCAATGTATATTTTTGCAATATCAAAGTGCAATATGAGTTAGGTTTGCCTGTGATGAACTATCAATAAGGAAAGAAAAGGTTTTATAAAACTGGAATTCTTCTCTTCCTGACACACAGTGCACAGTCTTTTCTGCTTCACAGCCAACAACTCCTGTCCATACTCTAAAACAATAATTAAATCAGTAAGAGAAATACACTTGCTATTGAACTTAATTTTAAAAAGCAAAACCAACAGCAAACCTAAAGTTTTAAAGTAATCAAAAGTAAGCCACAGTGCAAATAATTAATTAAAAGAATAGGTCACCTTGTACTTTTCAGAAAGCCATCTACCATACATATCCATCACAAAATCGAAACATTATTCAGAGAGAGCACGCGCAAGAGAGAGAGAGTGTGCAATTTTTTCCTGCATGACAAGCTATGGCAGGACATCACCTTAATTTTTAACACAAGGTAATTACATCATATCTCTGCCAAGGAATAACCAACCCCAAAGCTTAATGTTCATTTGTGGAGAACAGTTTAGTTTTGGTTCTACTTCAATATGGAAAGGGTGGTCAAGCATTGGAACAGGCTGCCCAGAGAGGTGGTGGAGTCACCATCCCTGGAAGTGTTCAAAAAATGGGTAGACGTGGCACTCTGGGACATGGTTTAGTCTAGTCTACCCTTGATTGGTTTAGTGTGGACTTGGTAGTGTAGGTTAATGGTTGGACTGGATGATCTTAAAGGTCTTTGCCAACCTAAACGATTCTATGATTCTATGATTCTATGGTTATGTATTTTATGAATAGGGATGGTATTATTTGTGTAGTTAATCTTAAACAAAAATTCAAGTGTTTTGCCGATTTGGCATATCAGGCACACTGTATGTGTTGTGATAATTGTGCCACCTTAGCAACCTTCTATGCAGCCCGGTCAATTACTGTGACACTGTAAAAACGTGCTGTGGAAGAACAGAAAACATTTTCCTCCCGTGCCCCTAGCCTGTACTTAACCCCTGAGAAAACATGGAAGATAATAACAATGTGAACAAAGAGTACATTCATTTAAACCACACATATGCTATATGCTATGATGCAGCCATGACTCAGCCTTCAGCTCTGAGTTCAGAACAGGCTGAAAGGAATGTGTCATTAAGAGAGCTCATAGCAGTTTGCACAGTTTGCACAGTTAGTGGTTTCCAATACACTCTAATTTTCAGGCGAGTAATACAGATAATATGGCACTGGCAACTGCAAACAAGATTTTGATTCAAACAACCTTGGTCGGTCACCATCTATACTTGTTTCACTCTAATTTATATTTTATAAGAGGTGGAGTCTTGTTTCCTAGAACTGTCATTCCAGAATATAAATCTGAAAGGGTTGCTTATATGCTGAATGACATTTTCTTAATTTCTCTGTTGCTTCCAAGGTATCTGCAATACTATACTATTCTTAATGTTAAGTATTCTTTTCAGACTCCAAGTTCAATTTTATGCCCTTCAGATCTCTCGTCCCCCATTCTTAATTTTCTAATTCTTTATAACATTATTTTAAACATTTATGATGGCTGTGTTGTTCCTCAGATAAATGTAGACCAAGAATAAGGTCTGTCCTTCAGCTGCTAAAAATGAAGCCATGGAGAAAAGAAAGCAACCCTGATGACTTAATCTTTTCTTATATTCTAGAGCATATACAACTTTATTGCAACAAATGGTATGAACCTTGAAATTTCAGCAACAAACTAGAAGTTCCCAGTCAATTCTCCTGACTTTTGAAAAGTGCAGTAAGTATAAAACCTATTTGAGTGGCATCAGATAAGTTCAAACTACAGCTTCTGAAGTTTCTGAAGATGTGTGTTATTATTATGTTTTTGTTCTTTTCTCTTTGCTGTTTTCTGGGATTTGGAAACCCAATAACAATAGCAATGTTTAATGGACAATATTGGAAGGCACACTGTCGTGGCTTAACCCCAGCCAGCAACTAAGCACCACGCAGCCGCTTGCTCACTCCCCCGCCCTGGTGGATGGGGGAGAATTGGAAGAGTAAAAGTGAGAAAACTCGTGGGTTGAGATAAGAACAGTTTGATAATTGAAATAACATAAAGTAAAATAGTAGTAGTAGTAGCATTACTACTACTACTACTACTACTACTACTATTACTACTACCAATAATAGTAATAATATGCAAAGCAAGTGATGCAGAATGCAATTGCTCACCACCCACCAACTGATGCCCAGCCAGTCCCCGAGCAGCGATCACTACCCCTGGGCCCACTCCCCCCAGTTTCTATACTGAGCATGACACCATATGGTATGGAATAGCCCTTTGGCCAGGTTGGATCAGTTCTTCTGGCTGTGCCCCCTCCCAGCTTCTTGTGCACCTGGCAGAGCATGGGAAGCTGAAAAGTCCTTGACTAGCATAAGCACTGCTTAGCAACAACTAAACCATCAGTGTGTTATCAAGGTTATTCTCATCCTAAATCCAAACCACAGCACTATGCCAGCTACTAGGAAGAAAATTAACTCTATCCCAGCTGAAATCAGGACACATAGGAACAGGTATATTTCTAGGAAGATTCTCTACTGTCTTTTGGTACCAGAGGCTTGCGTGGAATGGATTTACAGTGCCTATGGAAACATACCAGGTGATTTTAGTCTTTTAAGATAGGATACCATTTGATCATGAACAAAATTTTCATTCTTCCTGACAGGTACAGAAAAATACTGTTGGGTGTGCAGCTGGCAGTCACGTAATTTTCAAACTGGATATTCCATAATTCCCTACTATTTTTTACAAGTATCTATGTCACGCACTCAAATTCACAAAGGTCATGTTAATGCCTCGTTGTTCCACATTATTGCAGTAACCACTAATTCAGTGAGGAAATCAAGCAATAGGTGTCTTGGTACAACTGCACTGACAATTCCCTTTTTTTTTAACTCTCCCTACCTAGATAGAAATCAAGACCTTATTGTCTTACAAAAGTGATTCATAATAGCAGCAAGATGTAGAGAACTGTGCTGCTGACTGATCATCTTAATATATTAAGTGTTTGCAAGGATACTGAGCTGTCTAATGTACTTAGTTATAATCAGATGATAACTACTGTGTTTAAGTAATTTACCTTGGACTACATTTCATTTGTCATTCTAGCTCCATGGTACCATTGCTTCTACGAAAAGAAATTTCAATAATAAATGAACATGAGCACATCTATAAATTCAACAGAACAGAGAGATTAGAGAAACTTGGTAGCAGTTCAATTTTTGAGTCATATACACCTAAATGTTTTCTACCAGGAATTGTGGAAGGGATATAGAGGATGGTTTCATTAACAATCTGTGTTTATGTATTTAAATAGTACAGCTTTTCTGAAGCTGTGGTCCAACAGTGGAATCTAGCCAGTAATCACTTGTTAAAACTATTCAAGGGTTTGAGAGCAGCAATCATTTATTTGAGTGAAGATTGCAAAATGCATTTTTATACTTCTTCAGGCTCTTAATGGTGTGGAAATTGAAATTTTCATTTTTGCTCCAGCAAACGTATATAATATCATTAATGATCACCTTCATTGCCTTGTTACATCTGCTTCTACCAGTGCTCAACTAATACCTCCTGGACAAGAACCAGCAATTCCAGTTCAAGGTAGATTTACTAAGATGTTTTCACTATCAGACTCACATGGAAGGCATATTTCAGCTCCATTTATGAAATATGCAAAAATGAAACCACAATATCTGCATCTGCTAAAGTCTTAGCAAGAAGTGCATGGAAATATTTGCACGATAACACCAAGAAAAGGTTCATGACTGAGAGGATGCTTGCAGGGATAGATGCTGCCACATGTAAATGAACTGTATATTAAAGGAATGTGATTCCCCAGCTAATAAAACCAGTTACGTTATAAAGTCTCAGAGCATAGCAGAAACACGAAACCTCAAGTCTGTTAAAGAAATATGCTTGGGGAACAAAAATAAAAAAGCTTTTAAAACTAGGAAGGGCTCTTCTTTAGGATAAATTTTTATATTCTTGAAGTCTAAACCACATACATCCTCTTTTCATATATACATGGAAAAAATTGTATCTATATTTATCTGCTGGTTGTGCAAGTAGCTTAAAACAGCTATTGATATATGCTAGCACTGTTAGCAATGTAGATAAGTGGCACTCTGGGCCAAAAATGGAAAGCTCTGCTTCCATGGTTAGATTTTTTATATGCAACTAACACATTTCTTCAGGAGCTAAAATTCAGCTTTATCATACATCATAAACCCTGTTCTCATAATTCCTGCATCTGTGATATCTCATCTATTTTTGTAAAGACTTAACTGAGTGCATTTAAAGGTCTAGGATTTTTCACCTCTAAGTGAGATAGGGAGTCTTGTGTGGTAAATGAGAAAAACAGCTAATGAGAAAAAAACGTGGCTAAGTGAGCTAAAATAAAAACCTCATTCTCTTCTGAATTAGATTAATTGACGAGATTATATTTGCAAAGGTAAGTACTGAGGCTAGGACCTGTTCTTTAATCTTCTAGAAGAATGTGATGAGTGGGTGTTAATTACCATTCTACATGCTCTTTTCTGCTTGTAAGAGCTTGATAAGTAGAATGTTAACATTTGTTTCCCACTTACATTTTATTGTCTGCCCAGTTTCTGTATTATTCATTCTGTTGTGTTATTTTTTGAACAGCCATAGTTTTAGAAAAGAGAAGCATGAATGTGTTTTTCTTGTGGCTGGACAGCAGCCTACATCAAGGCCAATATTTATTTCAACGTAATTTTATCTTATGTAGTGAAAGGTAATCGTACTGATAAATCTCTTTTTAATGTAAATATTTCAACTTTCAGAATTAAAATGCCTCCTTTAGCTTATATATAGTATCAATCTTTGTCACAAATAAAATCAGACAATAAGAGAGTATATAGATAATATAGTTTACAGCTAAACAAGGGACAAACCTCAGCTTCATAGTTTGGACTTGTTGCAAATCATCAGTGAAGAAATAGGAAAAAGACTGTTTCCCCAAGACAGTGGTACTTTACCAATATAAGAATAAAGTGCGCACATGCATGTGCAACCACACACACACATATGCAGAATTAGCTACTGTTTTTAAAGTTTTTCAAATGTGGATAAAATATGTAATTACAAAGTTCATTACCTGTTCCAACAGATTTTTACCATCTTTTAACTAACTTAATTTCCAAACATTTATACTTAGTGAAATGCAGGGACAAAATAATAAAATATAATCAAATGCAAAATAGACCAGTCCAGCTGGTTTACTGATGTACAAAATTATTTTACATTATAAACTCTTTGATTTTTATGTTGCCTAAAAAGAGCAAAGAAAGCCAGGATTCATAGTGAGAAGTAGTTTTACTCAAGGAAAGAGTGATTTCAACAGACCAAGTTGGAAGCGGGAAGTATTATGGACAATATAGATTAAGGATTTAAAAGTAGACTTTTAAAGGTAAATAGACACCTAATGATGTGTACTTGAAGTTTTTGAATTGTCCACTCTCACTGGCTTAAAAAAAAATGAAGCATTTAAATGAGCATCAGATGTATAGGATTTGATTCACAGAACAATTTATGCATCACCAAAACAGAATAGGATCTAGCCACACATTAAGTGTAGCTGACAATAAGGAAGGACTCCCTGGCAGGGATATTCTGCTCCTCCCTGCCCTCATCTCCATCCTGCAATCAAGAGTCCTCTCCTACATCCACCCTAGGGTGAGTAAAATCATGTTGTTGATATAAAGGAAAACTAACCTTCTTCCCGCAAAGCCAAAAATAAAGAAAATGTTGGGGTTTTGTAGCTGTACGGCTTGCCAGATACAGTGCGCAGGAGAAGGGGAGGGCCATAGAGCTGAGATTAGATGAAACAGGGAAGGAAGGGAGTAAATCTTTTCCTTTCAGCCTTCTACTTCGCACTTCAGGGCACCCACAAGTGCAAGTGTGGCACTCTCAACCACTTCCCACCGGTGTTCAGCCCTGCCTGTGCTCAGCATTGCAGACAGGATGACAGTGCACACGGTGGTGCAGCATAGAGTCATCTGAGCTAGCTTGAATTGCTCTGCGAGTGTAGCTCTGTATCATTGGGCCAAACATCGGCAAAGTCATCACACAGTGAGCAGCTCAAGCAGAGGGTTAGCTCTAATTCAGCTTCCATCTAATATTTCTTCTAGGATAGGAAATATCCCATTCACATACCTTTCAGGGCTTCTATGGTACAGTGTCTTGGACAGCAGAGATATGAACTGAATTTTTGACCATACCATTCCCATAGTGCTTCTGCTTAGTGGTGGGTGCCTTGCGGAGGCTCCCATTTTTAGGAAGATCTGAGAGAAGCTTTTCTGAAAAGGGCTGGAGTGGAGTCAAAATGAGTAATAACTTGTGTAGCCTCAGAGCACTGCTGGAGCCACTGAGTATTAACAAACAGAATTAACATTTACAGGTTAAAGATGTGTTTGGTTGGTGGTTATTTTTCAGCATTAAATATAATTTACAGCTGGCTGATTTATGGGCATGGAGTCATTTAAGATATTAAACAGTACCTAGTAGCTGCTTCATAGCTGCTGAGCAGCTTCAAGTCTTCCACTCAGCTCCCTGTGTCATCCCTCTTGAACAAAGGGACCATTAATAAACTACTCTGTGCAGAACAAGAAAGGACTGAGTACTGCAGCCTCATTTCAGAGGCAATAGACTTAATAATGAACAAATGACACTGGAATAGTTTTAGGCTATTATTTTTAGTAATGTATGTGCCTTGCTATAGCTCTGTATGTGGTAAGCCCAGCTCAA
Source organism: Pelecanus crispus (assembly GCF_030463565.1). Classification (NCBI taxonomy): domain Eukaryota; kingdom Metazoa; phylum Chordata; class Aves; order Pelecaniformes; family Pelecanidae; genus Pelecanus; species Pelecanus crispus. The sequence continues at coordinate 39,330,273 of NC_134650.1, forward strand.
GAAAAACATTCCATGGTTATGCACATCACAGTCTATTTCGTGATACTTTTCTGTAAAGAGATCCAGACAAAATCCTCCAAAGGACTACGTGTCAAGGTCAGAGCCAGTTATTACTTAAGAAAATATTGTTGAAATCAATGAGAACTGGTGTAGGAGTGGGAGGAGGAACTGGGGCAGTAGTCTCTCAGGGTTTCATTCCACATCTGTCTTTAAAAGAAAGATGCAACTCACACTCACTCTTAGCTTTTTGTGTATTGCAGTGGAGAGAGTGTGAGGGGGGGAGAAAGAGACAGAGATGCTTATATCAGGTTTTCTTATAAACCTAAAATTTTGGCAGACAGTGTAGAAAACTTTGAAATTGCCAAATATTTCAAGGGAACTTGGGGTAAGTACTGAGTGAACTTTAAAGCACCTCCTGGGATCTGCATAAGGATTTATGGTAGCTATTTGAAACCAAACTAAATATAGGGATTTTACATAGTTCCAACCCCAAGTCAGACTGTGCTGGCAGTTCAAGCTGGGTTCTCCTTTGAGCTTTCAATTTTGTTTGAATCTGAAACTCTAAGCAAAACTCAGGAGATGCAAACATATGCAGACAGCTTCCCCCTGAAGTGCTAACTGACTTGTGAACCAAAACCCAATTGAACTCCAGTCTATTTAAAATCCGGCAAGCAAACACTTAGCTCAGAACAATTCTTTATTCACTTACATACATAAAAGGAAGACAAAATGGTAGTACAGCATCCAACCGCACAAAAGTATATTTAGAGAACAATGAGAAAGTCTCTGTGCTCCATACAATACACTTTGATAGAGGGTGTCGCATAATCTCCTTGAACATCACTACAAGTTGCGTTTTCATCTGTGGGCTGCCTCTGAAAACCAGAAAATGCCTGGAATCACTGCACTGTCCACCCCCGTTCCTTGTACTTCTCTAAGATGACTCAGTTTTAAAGAAATCTTGGGTAAGGGGCATAATTACCATCTTTCTCCTGCTCTTGGCTGCTAGACCCATGACTTCCTTGGTGATACCTCAGCTATAAGCACAGCCAAAAATGCTGTAAAGTTGCCAAAGCCCTCCTTAGAAAACAAAAATTATGTTTATAATGAAAACCTTTCATAGGAAACTGGAAAGAGGTGACTTGAAACTAGGATGGTTTCATTGTGTCTTGCCAGTTATACATAGCTTGATAAGCCGAGGATTCACACATGCATGCAGAAGCTAACAAGAGTTAACACATAGGCAGCACAGTACTAAAACTATACAAGACAGTACTCCCATTGGGAAGAGGGGGAGGACCATCAGTCAAGAGTCTGTGTCTCACACCAAAGAGGACATCTGGCCAGGGACTGTTCAATTCAGGCAAAGTAACAGGTGGGTGCGTGAATCACCAGTATGATTAACCACTTACAGACTGTGTTTTGCTGTATCTGTACAGAATATCCACTTATTAGCAATGATTCCTGGTGTCCTTTGCTCTGTCCCCCATGGTCCTCCCAATCCCATGAAGCAGCAGCTCTTGTAACAAAGGCTGCACATCACCCAAAAGTACTCAGATGCATTAAACAGCTAAAAAAAGTTCATTTTGTGATGTGAACAGCTGCAGCTATAGAAACAGGCAATCATGAACAAACACCCAGAAAGTGAGGAAAGGCCAGAGGAAAGAGTGATGATAACAGCGCTCTTTGCAAGAGAAATCCCAAAGCCTGAGCTGGTATGAACTTACTGAAGAAACAGGAATACTGGGTCTCCAGAGGGAAGCAGCATTAAAATGACCATTGCAAGAGAAAGAAGAGAGATGCCCAGCATGGGACTTGTGAAAAATGAGCTCAGCCTTAAGGTTCCTGTATTCCTGTCACTACTTAGCAATCAGTGTAACCGAGAGGATCACACTACGAAAACCACCTTGTCCTCCACTACCAGCTCTCAGATGGAATCTGTCTTCAGGGCTACAGTTTGAGATACACTTCTGATGAAGGGTCTGCAACCTTAAGAACCGTTACAAAGCAAAATTCATTACCATCATAATTGCCATTCCTGTGTTAACAGATGGGCAGCTGAGATTATGAGTGTTATTTGTTCAAGGTCACACAGGAAATCTATGGCAGAACCATGGTTCGAACGTAGTCTCCAGAGCCCAAACCAAATGCTTTAACCACAAAGCTATTCTTTTTTCCTCAAATAGCCCAGCTGGCACTTCGCTTGCTGAGTGCAGCAGGTAGGGGCTGACATTCCAAGTCCTTTCAATTGATATTATTAGCATATAACAACAAAGACATGTGCAGCAGAGTATTGGCAGCCAAAGGGATAAGTGATGATTGTAAGATAAAGTGTTTGTGTTTCTAGCCATCTGTTTGCAAATAATCCAAATTATTATTTTTAGGAGTGCTGATTCTGTCATAGCTGTATTTCTGGTGTAGGGTAGCTCTCTTCTAGTAGCGGATGACTGAGAAAAAGCATTTGCTTCTCGCAGAAAACAGAAATACAAAACTTTATACACTTCTAATGCGTCCTGCTGATAAAACACAAGAGATTTACATTCACAAGTTTCTTATTAAAGATAACCACAAAATCTGGATAACATCAAATAACATAGTGCATTAAGAGAGCAAAGGTGCAAATGACATATACAGGATCTTAGTATGCAGAAGCTTTTGCTTTCTATGTTTTAAATATCTCCTACTGGAATTACTGCAAAATAAAAATGGCTTTCATAAGCAGTATCCCTTTCCCTCCACATGCAAGGTACCTTGCACTGCCTTGCTTTCTCTAACACTCACGCAAGCAACGACTTAATTCCTACCAAAACAAAATGCTTGAGTGTCCAAGCAGCGTAACAGATACTAGTCATGTCTCCTCATGTGCTACGGGAAAATAACAATAGCTGCAAGAGAACACCAGACTAGAGCAAGGAGGGATTGGCCGCTCAGAAGAAAGTGCAAGGCACAGTGATGAAGTCTCTATTTTCAGGCACACAGAGCATCTTTCTCACTTGCAGAAAAAAAGGCAAAGCAGAATTCAGTTCCTCTCCACTCAAAGGAGCAGGTCAGTGAATGAGGATACCCTGTGGCTGAGGACCAGAGCAGGAGGAATAAGGGACATCCCTAGACACTGAGTTTTGTTATGAACTTTTTGTAAAACAAAACTCAAAGGCTAACTTTTTCTTTAAATATTATAGGTGCCCTCCATGGAAGTTAGCTTAACATTCCCTCGCAGTTACATAAACTCTGGGTGACTACTTCATTCTACTAGACTAAGGTACCTTCTACTTGTTATAAATCTATAAAGCTGGTAGCAAAACAAGTTATATGTCTGATTTATTGTCTGCTTTGGCTCAAACCAACAGGACTATACATTAAGGGGAAAAAAACCCCGTGCTGTCTCTATATTTATAACCTTGTCATTTAAACATTTGGCAGCCTTTCAGCTGCTCCATGTGTTCACTGTATTAAGCTTTACCATAAAAGGAACTAAGAAGCAAAGTCAAAAGAAAGCTGATATTGTATGGTTTAAAAGTCTGGCAGTAAAAATAATAATCAAGGAAAATTTTCAATAACAGCTATTCATGGTACCTCTGCTACTTCAAAGGCCTTGTAATGAAACATCGTCATCCTTAAACATTGCTGGCAGACTGTCTTCATACAAGATGACTTAGAATATACACATCAAAGCTACTGTTAACCTTGTGCTTAACATAAATAGAAAAACTTTCTTCAGAAGGTGACATCGGAAGGAGACAAAATTAGAATTTCGAAACTACACCATTTGAGGGGTAGTATAAAACACCAAAGAAATAAACACATTTGGAAATGGATAGCAATGGGCCTTCCATAATTGCAATGTGATAATTTACACTTATTGGAGTATTATAAACATCTAGAGACAAACTAAATTTAACAAATTCACATCATAAATATTCTCTTAAGTATACTTCTATACACATTTGTCTAATTGATATATCAGCACCTGTCTGCAGATGGGATACCTCTTCTCCCAAAACTGTTTTCTTTAGGCAGAATTCATAGCAAGTGTCCTGCTAAGACAAATGACAAGAAAAAAACTACTCAAGCTGAAGTTTAATCTCCCATCCTTCAGATTCGTATCAGCTTTGCAGGTTTAGAAGTTTGTGGTTGTTACTTAGGAGTTCAGTCTTTGTGTTTATGCTTTGAAATGCGAAATATTTCTTTACCATCAGCTAATTCTACTTTTTTAGTATCACAAGAACTCCTTTTAAAATATACCCCAACTACAGACAAGAGGCAGCTGAAACAGCTCCCACTTCTATGTCAGCATCTCCCCAAAGCCCCACGGCACTTCCTGAGAACTGGGAGCCTTCATCTGTGGAGAACAAGTCAGAATTGTTTCTTCTATGAGTCTTTCTACTTTAAGATTGGAATAAAAAGTGGCTCATAGTGTAGTTGCCATAAGACATCATCTATGACCACATGCAATATAAATAATCATTAGTAGGCAAGGTTGCTAATCTTGTGCAATAATCCTTTGCTTCCTTCGGAGAAACTGAGCCTGGAGCATGATCCTAACACCACACAGATGGAAAAAAAAAAGATAGTTTTGTACAGTAACTTCAACTGGGGGGTGGGGGTGGCTGGAGAGGAGGTATAATTAATAAAAGGAAAATCCAGAATTCTTTTGAACTCAGTATTTTTTCCTCACTGTGAACTCCACAAAAAGTTTCCCATTATTTTCTATTATTACCCACAGTGTAAGTGAAGAGTAGAAATATTGAATTGTCCTACCATCCTGGACATCAGCTATCCAAACTCTTATATTTAACATCCAATAATTTCCCATTTCATTGCCCTCTTGCTTGTGCCACTTGATGTGCCTTTCCTCTGCACAGATCATGCCATGTTGCCAAAGCATACAAGGTAACAGAGCAAGTTTCCCAACTAAGACTTGCTATAGTCATATTTAGACAATATCACCATATGGGCTCAAGCTGCGCCAGTGGAGGTTTAGATTGGATATTAGGAAAAATTTCTTCACAGAAAGGGTAGCCAAGCATTGGAACAGGCTGCCCAGAGAGGTGGTGGAGTCACCATCCCTGGAAGTGTTCAAAAAACGGGTAGATGTGGCACCTGGGGACATGGCTTAGTCTAGTCTACCCTTGATTGGTTAGTGTGGATTTGGTAGTGCTAGGTTAACGGTTGGACTGGATGATCTTAAAGGTCTTTTCCAACCTAAACGATTCTATGATTCTATGAAACAGAGGCAATCAACCACCACTCACTGTCAGAAGAAAATGCACATTTTACATTAATAATAATAAATTCCTGAAATTTAATACCTATAACATAATGTTATAGTTGGATGGTGAATCAATAAAACTTCTGGCATATTGCAAAATTCTGCAATGTAAGACATCCAGAAATGGCTATCCAGCTCTATTAAGTGACTCTAACAAATTCCAGTTGCCTTGCCATTTACTGCCTTATTCTATGCTTTTCAATATTAATTTTCTTGTGTGAAATGTCTAATAATCCTTCAGTATAATCTATGCTATTCTCTTGGCTCATTGAACAGCTTGTTAAGTGGAGTGATCTTTTGTGAGAAACTTCTGAATTATTGTCTTAAGTGACTTGTGTCATGAAATGCATCAGGCAGAAATATGGCATGGGAAAACAGTGCTGACTTAGGACCTACATTAAAACTACATAGCACATTAGCAGCCTTTTCTGTTAATGGATCTGAAAAAGAAAATCGACCATTGTCTGTTAAGGTATCCTTAGGTAAATATCACTGCAAGACTTTATTATGTGATGTGTTATAGATTCATAGAATCATTTGGGTTGGAAGGGACTTCCAAAGATCATCTAGTTTAACCCTCCTGCAATGAGCAGGGACATCTTCATCCAGATCAGTTTGCTTAGTGTATCACCTTTGATCACAGCATGTGAATAGGTATTGGTACATGTGGATGTGATTCATTACTTCAAAGGAAATACTTAGAAATTAAACCAAATTCATTCTGTCCCAACTTAAATCACTGGAGCAGCAGATGAAGCAGAACTGACAGATCAGAAACATTATTAATACTTATGCATGATTAATTTTTCTTTGGCATGCCAAAACACTTTGGAGTAAATTGTTGTTTTAAATACTTGTATATTCTGAAATTCAAAGTAACTTGTCAATGAAACATGAAATTTGTCAGTACTCTCATCACCTCTATGCTCAAAAAATCATAAATAAATAAATACACCTTCTTGATGTTAAATGTTTATCAGTCTTGCTTTTTTTTTGAGGAAGACTGATTTGATAGTACATTAGTAATTAAAGGTGGAAAAATAACCGGCATGTAAGTAAAAATGCTTAATTCATGAGACAAATACACAAAACAGTTTTAGTAATTAATAGAAATTCAATGTCTTATCATATTATCGCTGTGAGTCACTGTCTTTGTCAGCTGGATCCAGGAAATATTTAAAAGAGAGAACACACAAAGTAATTAATGAGTTTGTACTTTTTATGAAGGCATAAGAATATGGCTGCACTTTCAAACTGTCTGCCATTTGTTTTGTGTAATTAATACGAGTACTTTCCAAAAGCTGCTGGTTTTTAAACCAGTGCCCTATTGTTCATTTAAGAAAAAAATAATACTGAGCTGCATTGGGGAAAACTTATATATACATCCCTTTGTTTAGCTTGTATGTGGACACATTCGTGTTTCATTTATAAAACAAGTAAAACCCCCAAATGTATCCAGCTGGATACATTTATTATTAGAGGACTTTTTGTGTGTGGACAATTACTGGTTGATGTATTTGACAAAACTGAATAGGAATTCAACTGTTACTGTGAAAGAATAAACTACATAGCACTGAGAAGCTTTCATAGCGCTCTTTGCACTAAACTTACTGCTATAAAATCAATTTACAGGGCACAATTTTGGTCATGGAGGAACTCTAAATGAGACATAAAATTTATTATTGAACTAAGGGGCAAAGCGTGATTTTCTTTCCCAAATATTATCTTAAAATATCAGAGAAGTGGCACCTACATGCAGGTATTCATATCTTGAAAGCATCAGAAGTAATCTTTAAAATAACATAACAAATTGTACCAGCCAGGCTAAGTTCTACACTCAGGAAAGCATAAAATCTTACTACTTCTGCTCATGTGAATTATTGTGTTGGGGTGGGAGAACTCAAGCTAATTAAATAAGCTGATTATGACCACAAAGATGGCATTACGTGGTATGAGAGCTCCCTTTTAATATGCTTAATAGTCAAAAAAAGTGCTGCCATATAATATCATGCATATATGAGAAGTGGCGTATGCATATGAATGGGACATGTCTGGGGAGTTTGAGATCACCTGTGTGTGCCCATAGATGGCCTGCACACACTGTGTTCACATACTGCTCTTTCCATTCAGGCAACCCCATATTTCATCCCCATGCAGGTTTGTTTATTTTTTTAACTTCCAAACAGTGATGCCTAATACATCAGTACTGTAGCTGTGAAATACCATGAGGTTATAAAACAGACTGCGAGAATTTGCTTTCAAAAATTGTAATGATACAGACTATGTTTGATTCTTAATAGAAATAAACATTGAAAAATGCATACCGTCATTAAAAGACAATTATAAGCTTACATGCTATATACAACTATATAGAAGCAGCAGGTCTCTCTATATTGACAGAACAGTAGAAGATTTTAGACGACGCTGCAAATAGAAGTAAGTGTTAAAAGTGCATAAGACTTTCTTACTGTACAATCTGGACAAAAGAGCTTTTCCCTTGAGTTATACACTTACTAGCATGGAATTGCAAGTAGAGGTTGTTAGAGTGGGGAGACAATATTTCACCACTGTTTTAACAGCACAGCTTTGCCTTCTGTAACCAAAGATCCAGGATCTCCCTACTCAATTATGCTATACAATATTTGCTAAACATCTGCAAACCTTATACAAGGAAACCCCTAAGTTTGAAACTGATACAGTTAAATGTGTAACACAAAATCGCATGAGTGCAGCTTGTTATTGTACATCAGCTCCGGAATGATAAATTTCTATTACCATAAATAAAACATAAATGAGTGATAAATTGCCTAAAAGACTTCGAAAAAGCATTTGATAGGGTGGTGTGGGTATTCTTTTTTTTTTCCTACAGTACTTGAAGCAAGAGTATTTATTCATGTAGATGTCAAAAGCTGAGGACCGTACTCTGGTTTGAATTTGGGTGGTAAAATGGAAAAATGCTGGATAGTCACACTGCTGTAGTTGATACTACAGGCAGAGTAGAGCAGATGGTAGGCAACTATTGTGTTCATGATACCTTCACCAGTGCTTACAATCAGTTTCTACAAAATGGGTAAATCTCTTCTATCTCCCCTTGCTCAAACTGGATTCACAGCAATGGCACCTGTTAGTATCTACTTTCAAATGAACCTTACTTCTTATTTCTTGTATGGTTGCTTGAAGATAATTTGAATTGCCTCTTACCCACAGGCTCTTAAATGTAATCAATATCTACTAACACCATGGACTATTAATCAAAGAGGGGTGACATATTCTTATTTGACCTTTATGAGCAAACCCTCTTAGTGATGTTTACTGATGATGACTTTACTGTTTAACATCACCATTTTGTTCCAACATTTTTTGTCCTTGGAGAAACTAGAAGCCCATGGAAATCAATGGCATAAAGGACAGAATTTCATCCTTGAAGTATGGATTCAAGATTATGCAATACAAGGCTGCAACACCTGCAGGTTTAGAAGCAGTGAAACTACATTTATGCTTAACCCAACAAATACATAAACATCCAAGCAGCTCTTTCTGATTATCCATTTTTGACTGACTCTTATGTTTATGTCTCCCATAGTCAACTTGTTTCTTGGAAAATAGAATAGTCTCACTGAATGACTTCAATGTATTTCCTAGAGATTCTCATGACATTTATACACTTTCCACAGTGTTTTCACCAATAGAAAGTAAAAATGTATAGACATCCAAGAGCAGAATTTGACCATGTTTTATAGTCTTTACATATGAAAAAATTGTGCTTTTTATAAACACAAAAACAAATTTGCAAAGTGTCTAATTCTACAATTGAAGTAGAATAATTTCTTCAAGGAAACAACATTTGTCTAATTTAAAAATTATACAATTTCAATATATTTAGGGCCCAATTATTTCTGAAATAGTGTGCATTTGAACAGTTGGGGCACATTGCTCTGCAATGATACAGAATCAAGTAAAAATGTTTTCTTCCCCATGTATAAAAACCGTAATAGCTAGTCTTTTACTTTACTTGATGATTTAAGTAGAACTTATACAAGCTGTTAAGCCAATATACACTGGTTGACAGAGCTCCTTTGTTTTATTTGTTATGATAAAACAAGTCTAAACAACCTCTTACAGCTAAAGATATATTACCTTGAAATATACTTAACAGCTTAGTATAATGCAATACATTATATCTTACCCTATATTATGGACAATGTTTATATTCCATTAAAGTCTATTCTTTAATTTTCATAGTGTTACAAGGTACTAGCTTTTGAACTGCAATACTTCTGCTCTTTACTGCTCCTGAAGCAGAGAGGAATATGCCCATGCAGGGTAAACATTTTTTTACCTGAAGCTCATGAATGAAGTCTGAGCATTAGATTACCTCTTGGCTATGTTCTGCTGGAGACTTATGAACTGAAAAAGAATAAAATAAGCAAATTCATGAAAGAATCACACACGCTGTTTACAATGAACATTGCCTAAATCATGCAAATCCACAACCACATTATACCCAATTTTACAATTATTCACACACTATGGAAGCTTGCTAGGGTACAAATTTAATATATTTCACTTGCAGAGTATAACTGGAATCATTCTTTTCGTACATCACTTTGACTCAAACATATTTCACAACTCAGTTCTTTAAGAAATTTTTACCTCATTGGGAGCTTTTCTGCTTACAAAGAGTTAATTCCACCCACTTCATGTCTTCATTGGAAAAGCAAAAAAGTCAATAGTGCTGTATTTGTACCGCAACAGAGCAATTAATATTCATGTGATAATAACATACCCTGTTGTTTACACAAAGCCTTTTGCAAAGTGTGCAACACCTGATGGATTTTAGCAGTAAACACAATGACTAGGAATACTCTGCATTGCAACAGATGGGAGAGAAAAGGTTAAGCTGAGGAAATTTAAATCTCCATTGATTCCTTGCAGATATCTGCAAGAGGGCTGTGGCAAGGAGGGAAGAGTGGTCTGCTGAATCTGTACCGGTTGAGTTCACTCTGCTTAGGGAGACGTTTGCAGTAGTTATTCATTTGTTACTACCCTGTGGACTGAGTGACAGACTGCATCAAACACATTGGTGCACAGCTCAAATACTCATCATTTGGCCAAGATATAATTTATTAAAACATATCAATTAAATTACCTGATGGCCAATATGATGGGAATTTTACAGCAGTATCCCATATAATGCTATGAGTTCTCTTTATTTCCACATTGAAAATCTCAAGGTAATCACAGGAAGAAAAATAACCAACCATATAAACAAATATTATCTTTTATAACCACAAATAGATTGCATCCCTAAAGCTGAATTACTGTGCATCTTATTCTGGATTATTTTGTGCAATTACTTCTTTGATTACCAGTGTGATAATGCTGAGATGAGTTTTCAACCTTTCAAAATTAGACCTTTATACACAAATATGTTTTGGAGAATAGTAAATGATTTAATAGTCCATACATAATAGTAGCAGTAAAAATTGTAGCAGTCCTATAATTGAGCTAATGGAGAATCTGATGGAAAGACAAGATAACAAAGGAGAAATGATGCAGGAAAAATTGCTTCGCTTTGAGTCCAAATGGTAGAAGTAGCTTGAGAAGCCTAGTATTTCATGTGCAGTTAGTTTCAAAAATGAAAGATTCTAATATAATAAAAAGACATTATGTAACACATGGCCAAAAAGAAATGAAAAAAGAAAGGAATATTCCACCTATAGTGTCATTCTTTAAAATTACTGCTATCAGGAGGCTTTCACAATTTTGGAAAACTTGCTTGAGAAGTTGTTCTTCTCCACATAAGAAAAGTGTCTTAAAGGGCATGACATTCTTCATCTGGTGAGAGTAATTTGAAAGGTTATTGAGCATGCGAAAAATATAAAATAAAGATGCCTGATTAGAGATGACAAATTGGATGCTGGATAGCAGTAATGAAAGTTACTGTAGACCATATTCAGCAGAATAAAATGTCTGTATGATTTTCATATTAAAATGCAAAAACTCCTTTCATAACTTATCTTAAAATTTCCAATTTTCTTTATCACTTTATCTTTTTAATACAGTGGATCGAAGTTTTATGGCACTGGGGGTCAAATCTTTCTGTCTTTTTATAAATCATACCATTATTTTGAAGAAATATTAAAAAGCAAATACACCACTGATTAGCCAATACAGAGGCTGGTTTTGGATATTGCTTCATCGTACTTCTGCTGAACAGTCTGAAGTCAGTTTTTGTTATCGCCAAACCTTTCAGAGGTTTGACTTCAATTTGAAAACCATATAATTGTTGCTGAAAAAATAATCATCTGTGTGCTTGCTTGGAGGGGCAGAAGACAATGGAGGGAATGAGAGGCATTTGCCAGGGATGATGTCAGTATTAACAGTCTGTAGTCAAACCATACATCTACATCCTCAGTAACATCAGCTTCCCCTAAATAAAAGGAATAAAATTTTGTACACATCTGAAATGATGCTTGTATTTGAGCTACAGTTTTCTGTCCCACTTCCTGAGCATAGCGATTAGATGCTGTTCTGATCCCACTGTCGTAAGAGGACTGCAGCAACGCTCTCTCCACAGGTAACCACAGACTACTTAGCTATGCATTTGCTGCCATAGTAACTCTGGCTGGGACCTCTGTAATTAAATACATTGTTCCTCAAACTCTTTTAAGATGCACATGTGCTGTTCACTGGACACCTTTACACAGAGTTGCTCTGCTCTTACTGGTTTAGACAGGCAGCATAGGCTTCGATTCCCCTAGGTGTTTCCCCAGTTTGAGGACCGATGTGCAGTTATTACTATGTGTAATGACAGCAAAAAGTGCTTTCAGGTTAATACTTTTCTAACCTTATATAACAAGAATTAACGTACGGTGCAAGTTGTTCCATGGACTTCAGGTCTCATATGGCATAAAAATGTCAGAAACCACTTCCTCTGCGGCAAAAGTTATGCAATAATCTCACTGTGTCACCTGCTGCAGCTTGGAAAACGTGCAGTGTTTTCTCGGAACTTCTCTCTGTACTCACCTACAGGCAGCAGAGACATCACCCTTTGTGCAGTTTCACGTGGTCAGAAATACAGTGTGGGGTTCCTTTCCTTACAGCAGGGCTATCATATTCCAGTGGGTGACTCGTCACTGAGTGCGACAAAATAATGGAGTGTGAACACAATACCATCTGATGTGACTTCAGCTTTAAAGAAATGGACCATTCTGATAACAGCAGGTAGAAGTAAGAAATTACCCATAAAACACTGCTATTTGCTGCTACCTGCAGGTTGAAGTACTGTATGCAATGGGTATTAGTTTGCCAGAAGCACCCCTAGTTAAACATCACGGAAATTATTGGACTACTTTTGAAACCACACTGAGGATCTAAACAAGGGAAAACATTCCAAAAAGCCTTCTACCCACACATGTCAATTCAAGTGTTTGACTTTTCTTCAGATATTTATTTAAACAGGCATGAAAAGGAAAAATACACAACTCCATTCTAATACTAGTCAAAATAAATGCAATGTCTGAATTTTAAAAGGCAAGAACTCATTGTGCCTTTAAGTTAATCCTGTTGAATATCTATGCTTTTAGCTAATGCACCAGGATGCATCACACTGAAGAGTCATTTCATGGACATTCATTATCACTGAAGTGAAATTTTGCCAGCCAAAGAAGACAAGATTATAATGTTGACTGTTTTTCGTGAATGAATTCAAGCAAAGACTTGCACACATAAACTTCACATCCTGTTGCATGTTATAACTGTGCTAGCTCATGTACAAGATACCATTATTCTGCTACTCATGGATCAAAAATATTACTGAAGTGCGGGGTGGAGTGACACCGCTCATTATCTCACCCAGTTTTAGTAGAATGGGAGCAAAATAATGAAAAACAAGTGGATAAAAACTATGCAACACGTAAAGAAAAAAAAAGCAGGTATTTTATTCTCTCTTCCTTTAGTGTAACCCTCCTCTAATAAAATCACTGCCGCATGGTACACTGTGCACAACAAGCAGCACTTCAGTCCATCTTGACCACAGCTGCAGAGATCTGGCACATAGGTGTTTGTATCTGCTGGATAAGCAGTCACGTATCTTTTGTGGAGATTAGCCTCAGCTGCTTCATAGCAAAGTGTTTTCATGCCCACTGGCACAAATGACCAAAATAAATCCTCTTCCAAAGAGGATCACTGACAGCAGCAGAGGCAACACTGGCACGTCCATCCCCCCAAATGAAGCAATAAGAAAGTTTGCGTCCCTGTAGGAATCAGAGGCAGCTTGTTTGGACTGGAGCTGCATGAGCAATAGAAACACAATATCTGCTAACACAGCAAGTGAGCGATTCCCAGAGCTCTTGGTGCAGGAGAGGCTTGGGAGAGAAAGGCTTCTTAAAATTCTTTGTCACAATTGCTCTCTTCACCAAATCATGTCAAACTGTACCAAAATATTGCCTTCATTCAGGTATATTATATGACAAGATGTTCATTAGAAATGAAGTACTTACTACTTAGTCAATTTTGAAAATTGCAGTATAAAGCTGCCTAGAGCTGCAGTGATCACAGTATCCATTTCTGCTTGCATTGTTCAAGCACTTGGAGAGATACGGGGCATCCTTTAAAGCAGTTAAGAATTTAGGGATGTCCTTTACTGATTTACAGGTAATGCTTAAGCATCTGCAAAGCACCCTGATGCCACCACAAGTGTTTCAAACTCCTGCTACAAATGATGGACAGGGAAACACCACTAATAGTGCTAATGGGATTTCCCTAAATCTGCAGGGTGTTTGCTAAACCATATCAAGCAAATAAACCTGGGTAAAAGTCTCTTTAGCCTATAATAGAACTGTATGGGGTTTAGATAAAAATTTTATAAGATTCCTTGCTTTAATTACATTATTTCAAAATGCATCAACAAAACGGATGGCATTTTGCATGTTAACACCATATAGGTACGTAGTACAAAATACCTTTTTGTCTTTTTTGTTTACTTATGAAGAATTCAAAAGAACATGAATGCCCCACAGTCTTACTTTGATTTAATACCTTGAAACAAGGGGACTAGCCAATAGCATTCAATAAGTTAAATGGCCGTGGGTTGCCAAGGGACATCAGTTGGAGATTTTCTAGTCTAGCACATACAATTCAATGAAAAAAACCCCAACAAATCAGCTAAAGAGGTTGGGTTTTTTTTTCCCCCAGCTACATCAAATATCTCTAAAATTCAGATTTTGCTCAGTTTAGTTTGTTTTTTTTCTTTTTTTTTTTTTCTTATATGCTCAGATAACAAATAGAATGTCCAGGAATAATATTTTGAGTTTATAACTTTTCATGAAAAAGATAGCTAATCACTATGAGCAGCATTCAGTAGACAGAACACCCAAATCCATGAGAGTTTTTTGTGATCAACATTTTAGTGTACAGACCATTTACACTGGTTGCCTAAATATGGATCTGACTACAAAAGTCAGTGACACATCTGAAGTTTTGAAAAGATACTTATGTTTTCTCTGAACTGGAAACCCACACTGAAAATACTGGCATCATACTGTGAAGCAATTTATAAACACTATTCCGACAAAATACCAAATTTAATTTTACTGGCATTGTAGCCAGTAGAAAACATGCAAAGGGCATCCTGAACACTACAAGTAACTACAGCAGCTAGTTTTGCATACTATCATGATGGTTTTTAAAACAGATTTTTAAATTACTAAGAAGGAAGAGCTCATAAAAGTGTTCATTATCCTAACTTGAAAGAAAAAGAAAATTTCCTTTAAAGAATTAAAAAAATAATTATTAATAATTGCTCATAATTAATCTGCAGAAAAATAAGCTAAAATTTTCGAGCAAAATAATAAGTAGTTAAACAGCAACCATTTATTCTATATGTTAATGACATAGAGGATAAACTTACAAACTTTACTTCAGCTTCAATACTGGTTGTGTTTCAAATCTGGTTAATTCAGGTAAACAACATTGTCTACTTTGGTTTATGTTTTTGACATCTCTGTCTTCTCTTTCAGAAATAAATATTAAATAATCACAAAAATTAAGTTTGTTTTTACTGTTAGTATTTGCCCCTGTGGGATACTGTAGTATAAGATTCTGTTTATCATTTCATGTTCACCTGAATTACTCTGACTCACTGTTTTTCAATAAGAATTGTTTGAATGTCCATGGTACCATGACAATGCATCCACGATTTCTCATGAAGATGTCAGAAGGACAAGTTTCCACTAGAAATGAAAGAGCCTGCAGGGAAATAAAAGGGAACAGAACTGAATTTTACACTAAGCCGTTCTTGCTTTACCTGGTTTTCCCCTTCATATTCAGAGGTGACCACACAACCTTGCCATTAGATTGATCTCTGTCGTATGTTGTATGTTTAAAATCTTTAGAATTCTGGTACAGAATTACTGCACAGATGCTGGGCTGTGATGGAAGTTAATAAAAAAAAGAAAACACTGCCTGAAAACAGATGTTTGGATTTTGAAGCACAAATATAGCTGACACTGGGCAGATAAGCCCAGATTTCACCAAGTCTAAGGGATAAGAGACAAACATTCCTCCTTTAATCTGATTTGGATTACTCACTAGTATTCAGATAAGATAAAAGCATAAAAGATCAAGGTCCTATCTTTTGAACGATTAATCAGTGGCTTTTTATTTTCTTCTACAATGCTTGGAGCATCTGTGTGTCCAATAGAAGGCAAATCTCATATATAATAGGGATTCTAGATTTACTACCAATTGCTTGTTTAAAAAATAAGGTGATGGGCAACACTTATGTATACAGTTGAGTTTTAATGACTTTTCATGAAAATCATACCAACTAATTAAACCCCTAGTGGGTTTTATATATATACAAAGAATTTTTATATTTTATATATATTTGTATATAATATATATTTATATTAAATATAAATATACATTTTATATATTATAAAATATATTTATTTATATAAAAATTATATATTGTAAAATATAAAATTAGGATATACTTATATTTTTTATATATATATTCATCACCAAAATTTTGAAGATTACGTGGCTAATAGACAAGAACGGGCTATAACTATCAAGACGAAGTCTTGTTTCAAGTAGCCACTACATTTCCAGAATATAAGAGAAAAGTAACCTGAAAAAGTAAAGAATTACCAATTAAAATTATAATTAATAAACATTGTGCCAATGTTCTTATCAGTCCCCTTCAAACAGAACATTCTGGCCACTAGCTAAAGCAAAAAAGCAACTAACAACAATTATGTTGTATGCAAGTGAATATCTTATGATGTCAATACTAACAAGTTTTCAAGATCATCAACACTGACCTTAAAAATAAGTAAAGACACGTTATGACACCATTCACAATTCACACAGCTCTGTCAGATGAAATGAGATTCGGGAAACATACTGGGAAACCAACTCACTGAAGGGGCATAAGTGACGGTTTGCTCATGGTGTACAGGATGATTGAAACAAAAGTGAGTTTCTAAAATACTTATAAAGTGAGTACAGTAAACTAGGTTTCAGCTAATGAGGGAGGAGGAGCTGATTTCTCTCTTGCTCCCTTTCAAGTAGCACCTGCACAGATTTATTTTTAATTTTCAACAATTGTCATATAATTTGCAAAATTATTATACAGAAAACTACGTGACATGAAATTCATAATTTGTGACATTGATAAATATAAAGACTATTAGTCAGCTGTCTCTGTGCTAAGTGAATGCTTAGGAATTGTATTTTTACACTTTCAGCAAAGTGCAAAAATTAGAGGACACTTAAGTAAGCAGAAGTGGGATCAAGTGCTATGTTACCAGTGTTATTATGCAGTTTGCTGTTACTACAAAAAAAGCAAGGAAATAAGGATAATGAATCATTCAAGGTAGTACACGAATGTAACACCCATACCAGCATTGCATGCATAAGTACGTATCATAGAGTAACTGCTGTGAGAGTGAACATTCTTCAAACTCCACAGATTGTAGCAGATTGATAAAAGAGAATACCGCAGTATTTTCCGTATTCTCTATACTACAATGGTGTTTTATGCAAGGCAAACAGCAGGATTTTATGGGTGGTCAATGTAACTATTTCTTATTGATACATTCCATAAGTTACAAGAAAAATAAGGAAGCTCAGAAGTTCAGTCAAGAGTGAATTTGGTCAGTTTATTCCAACAATTACAGTTCCCCAATCTTTGTGCCATCTGTGCATACTACACAGGAAAACTGATAAAGTGGCTGCTGGATTGGAGGCTGTAATGGTTTTTTAGCTGGTGGGGATCCTCTCCCAGTGAGGGCTACTGGGCAGATGCAGCACTTGCTTTTCCTTGGGTTGTGGTGTTGACTTCTTTCTTGTGAGAGTCTATAGAAAGACACATGGTGAAATCATAATTTATTTTGCTAAGTGAATGAGAAGCAGATCCACTGACATTGGTATGGAGCAGACAGCAGTCAACCACAACTCTACAGTGAATAACTACAGTGTTTTTGAATGGAGTGGGGTCCTGATTTTCTCAAGTATCAGTTCACAAGCTTTTCTTCCCCGTATCTGTTTCTAAGGAGGTGACAAGTATGAAACCAGTGTCTAACCTAAAATTGTAATAATCATTCCCTGCTTGAGGTCTGACCCAGAATCAGTTATAACATCTAGTTCCTGTTGAGTGAACTGCTAAGGCTGCCTCTAAGCAGGTTTTGCAGCACAAAGGGGGTGTAAAAGCTGGAGTATCCACCCTCATCTATGCTCTGCTCTGCCTGAGACAACCAACCTAGAAGCCTGAAGTTTAGAAGCCTCTAAATGAGTATTTTGCCACTTCACTGATGTCTTGATCTGTTTTGTATCCACTTTATTTATTTAGGTGCCTCTTGCCAATATGTCTTGTGTCTATCAAGAGCAGATCACTGACAGACAAGGTTGGTCTCTTATATCACACTCCAAATACTAAAGAAAGTCATCTTCCAGAAACCTCAGGGTCTCAGGAGCCCACAAAGGTTTTTTATTCACTCAGCTTCCCATAGAAAATGGAAAGGGAGAGGTATAGATAATGTTCAGTCCATAAAAAAAAAAAAAAAAAAAAAAAAGAAGTAGGGCCGAACCCAGCAAAATAGCTGATCTAACAAAAGCAAGAGGATGCTAACAGCTCCCCTAATACTGCCCTACTTCAAACACAGCTGCTGCCAGCATAGCCCTCAGGCAGCCCCAATAAGATATGCAGTTGTTTAGCTTGGCCATTTCTCTGGCTAACCTGCTTGTAATTAGGCACCTTTTGTGGATATCACATTTCCCTGCCACTGGCCTTTTTTCTCCTTTCAGTTTTTCTTTTATATGTTCCATATGATTTAATGAGGCAGCACCTTTTTCTTTTAAAAACAAATTAGGTGTTAGAAATTAATCACCCACAGCAGGCCTCACCATTGTCAATACTTTGACAAGAAACTGTCCGTTCTTATAAACTGATATGAAATCCAGCAAGAATTTTCGGGATGTGCAGTTCTCTCATACACGCTAGTCTGAATTTTATTCTCACTTGTATTCCTCTAAAGAAATCTCATGACATAGTTATTGAGGATAAGCAGGAGTGTGTGGTTGAGCAACCTCATGCACACTCTCTGGTGACCCCCCGAGCTGGGGACCCTGCAGGGATGCTCAAGCCAGACCCAGATGAGTGCGACAGCCCGGAAGCGTGGGGAGGGGCTGCACAGCACCGGCACCCTCGGTGCCTGGATGGCCGCCTGCTCCCAGCATGGCCGGGGGACTTGACCCAAGCAACAGCATCGACAGAACACCAGCTGTAAGGTGCATGGTCACCAACCCAGCAAACACAGTAGTAAATTGACCCTTGTAAATTAATAAAGTTACAGCTAATCTACAAGGAAGCAGATGTTTATTTGCGATAGGGTACCACTTAGGTGATGAAACAAGAGGCCTTATCTACAATGAATGTATTTCCACAAGAGATTCAAGGCCACCCATCTGCACAAACTCTGTCTCTGCAGATGACATCTAAACACTTTACAGAACGTTAAAAAGCAGCACAGAAATAGGATGCAAAATAGAGCTAAAAACCAAAGCACTGATCCAAAATCACAGAAGTCAACTCTCAGCACAGAGTCCTTTTTGTGACTACCATTTCTGAGTACAGCTAGGAAGCAGCATGCAGAAATAGCAGGGATGAAAATAAGCAGAACCGGTAACACTACCCCACCTATTTAACGAGCAAACACAAGCCCCAACAGAGAACGAGGAGTGCAAGTCAAAAATAGGGACTTTCCTAGGAACCACTCATCTTCACCTACAATGCAGGAGGTTCAGGGTATAGGTGCACTGCTGTAAATGCATTTGCCTGTGGCGACCATCACAGGTTGGAGCTGAAGAACAGTTACCGTGTCCACACAGCCTGTATTTCAGATTCATTCCAAACGGCCAATATTTCTGAGCAGAAATCATAACCCTCACTGTAGCCCTCCTCCTAAGCAAAATTTAGAGGTGTAACTTAAAGCAGGTTATATTTCTAGAGGTACCTCCATCTGATTTGCTGGCTAGCCAGAAAAGGATCTCATAAAGACATGTACCTGGATAACACTGGAGAAGAACTGGTATGCTTCATTATGTCACACTCATCTGAAGTGTTTTGAGGCTAGAACAATAGAAGAGAGAACTGCAATCTCTCTTGTATATGGTTATATTTGATCCATTGCTCACGAACTATTAAACAGTGAAAATAGAGTACATAATCCTTCTAATCATAACAGTACCTTCAGAATAAAAATATACATAGTGAAACTACACTGCTTCAAATTAGTAAATGTAAATATTTACTTTACATAACCTGTTATTTAATATACTCTGCGCAGGGAAAATATTCCATTTGGCGTTATGCTCATGTATCATCAGAGGGAATAGCTAATACATATAATTCACATACTAACAATGTGTCTAAACCTGTAATTTGTAAACCTAGGAAAACTCAGTATATGTTTCACCAATCCCAAGTACGTATATACATGATCCACAGAGATTTTTAAAACTGAATTAATTACACACTTTAATGGAAATTACAAATGGAATGAAATACAAGCCGTATATTCATATGCAAGATATCACATTAAAGTTCTAACTCAAAGAATGGCCTAAGAAAATCTAAATTAAATCTGACATGTCATTCTTTCCTTATATAGATTTTTCAGCATTAATTTTGAATTTTCATGTCTCTGTTTGTAGAAGAAGCTTAATGAGGAATACTACCTAAATGTAGCTTTTGATGTTGCATTCCATTCAAAATGTGATTCATCAAAGAGTGCACAAATATATTTATTTTTCCTATAGTATTTTAAGAACAAGCTCTTGAACTGAGTATTTCTCACTAAAATAGTGAGAATAAAATAGAAATATTATTTATTTTAGAAATAAAAAGAAAAAATTTGCTTAGATTATGTTTTAAGACTGGTGGTTCGCCTATGGTGAGCGGCATAAAGGACATTTTAGAGAGAATGGATTAAAATCACAAATGTAACATCCCAGACAGCCAAGGCCAAAACTGTCTTGGCAAGTGTTTAGATTAACAGAAGCTATGACAGACAGTCAGGTTAGCCAGATTCAGCATAAAATATTACATAAACCACACGTACACTAGAAATAAACTGCAAACATATAATCAAGAGTTTTCTGGTTTTGCTTTTCTTTGTGGTTTCATGTCCAGGTGGAAACTTTCATTGCATAGTAATACATTGAGTGATAACATTACTTATTTTGATTTCCACCTTGAACCTTATATGAGACAAACTGCACTGGAAACTGAAGCCAGCATCAAGTTCACAAAAAAATTAATAAACCTTCACTTAACTTTTCAAGTTAGTCCTAGTTTAAAGTTTCCTATTGTAATCCCTGTCTGACACTAATCTAAATATTTTAATTACTTGCTCTGTTAATAGCAGCTTACAGGCTCAGAGCAGCGGACTATACACTCCAGTATGCAATGCTGTTACTTCCTAAATTAGAAAGCAATCCTCTGATCTGCACGAAATTAAATTTATTTTTAATGAAATTTTAACCAAAATCTTTCATCAGGGATCTCATACATTGAATGCTTTAACTTCCTTTTCTCTAGCTTTTCCAATGTACTTGCATTTATATTTGTCTCATAGAAAAAACATGGCTGCTAAGTTGCACATTATCTGACTATGTCACCCCAGATGTTGGATATCTCCTTTCTACCTTATCAAAGTCAAAATTACAGTTCTTTCCTCAGCAATCTTCATAAATTTGCACGTTGCTACTTATGTTTTCCGCCTCTTCTAATTTCAAAATCAGATCTGCTCCCAGCTTCAGCTCCTCTCATTTATTTTTTCCTTTATATAACTTCTTGGTACACTGAGTCAGCTGCATGAAATTGGTTAATTTCTGTTCCTATAAGTTTCTCTCCAATGCAGCCAATATAAAAACATTGAAATATAGGTGACATTTTATTCTGCTCCTCTCCTTTTATTTCTAGACTGCAAACATCAGGATTTATTGGATGTTGCCAAACGCATTTTAGGTGCTACTGTAAAACAAAATGATTCATTGATTCAGCAAACGCTTACAGCAAGATGACTTTTCATAGCATTTTCAAATAGCTGTCTCTCCATCAGGGTGAACACATACTAGGAAAAGCACTGAAAAACCATACAGAATATTGCATATTGTACATGCACATGCATGCACACAGACATTTCATGCTTAGAAAAGCACAGACAACTGAATATCCTCGTATGAGAGGCTGCTGAGGAATGCTGCCGTATGACATTATAGGACAGCAGTCTCTGATTCACATTTCTCTAAGCTAGGCATCAGCAGGCCATTTAGAGCATTTTCAGGGAGATGCATTCCTAGCTCAACAGGATTGCTGGTGATGAAGCAACATTGTGATGTAGATAGAATTGATGTACCTATTAGTAACTGAGCTAGCCAACATCTCTTGGTAGTGATCAGCTTTATTGTATGAAAATACATGGACTGTGGAAGCAAAATATGAAGCAGAGAGCTTAATGACTTGTGCTTTAAAATCGAGCCCCTTGTTTCTTCAGCAATGTTTGATACACAGTTTGTGTTCATGTTAACTTCACTTAGGTTAGCTAATAAATGGCTTTGATTCTTGCCATCGCCATCCAATCCTGCGCAGAGTAAAACAGGACACGTGGCAAGGGGAGATGACAGAGTGAGGAAGATGGGGATGCAAGTCAAAGGCCATATTTCCAGAACACAGGAAAAGCTTTTGTGTGCTCAAGTGCAATGTTGTACAATCATTCAACCGTAAGGCTAAATAGCTCCTAATATTTGCTAAACTATTCCCTTTTTCTCAGTGTCCCATCCCCTAGATGAGGTTACCAATCCTGTAATAGAGCAGCAAACCAGAATTTGTCAGAGCACTTAGCTAGCTGAATTTGTCAATCCACTTTCCCTGCAATAGCCGGCAGCTGAATTTCTATTTTTGCTAAAGCTGGGTTCAGCCTGCTTTGCAGAGAAGGAGCGGAGCTGTGTGAGCCCGCCTGCAGCCAGCCCTGGAGCAGTGCAGGATGAGCACTGGAGCAGCCGAGCAGGGAGCGAGAAGCCACTGCTTCTCCTTGCCTGTCAATAAGCAAAGAAGGCTCGACTGGGTCCTATTTCCTGAAATTCATTCACTTTCAGTGAAACAGACTCCAAAACCATGGACGCATTTAAAACACACAGGGAGTCTTATTTTGTGCTGCAAAGACTGTAATAAAAAATAGACTGACTATTTCCAAGACTTTCAGAGGAGACTGAGTGAAAACACCTCGACTGCCAAACCTGGTTTACATGCGCAGAAATATAAACTACATTAAAATGTCTAACTCAAATCTCATTCTTTCATAATTCAATGGCACAGAGCTGCTAATAAGTAGTTTATTGGTCATAAAAAATGGCTATTAACATTGCAGTAATAGGTGTTATTAAAGGAATAAATATTCCACTTAAAATGCTTACGTCTCATCAAATTTTAAGACTGTTCCAAAGATCAGATATCTCATTCTTACAGTGTAAAGGGATTTTGGTGGAAAGTTCTGTTTCTTTCCTCAGCAGAAACTTTGTTGTTGTTGGAGTTTGATACAGTGATGAAGGAAAACAGATCACAGATACTGACTCCAAAACTGTAATAGAAATTAAAGAGCTTTCACTTCTTTCTCTTTGGGAAGTTGTTCTTCTGTTGTCCAATTCTGGAAGAGAAATTAAAAAAGAAGAGTACACAAGTTTCAGCCATACATTGAGTGAAATTTTGCCTTCCCAAATCTATCATGGACTTTAGAAACACGGGACAGCCATGAGCATAACAATATTTTTCCAGTGTCCTGGTTTTGGCTGGGATAGAGTTAATTTTTTTTTTCCCTAGTAGCTGGCACAGTGCTGTGGTTTGGATTTAGGATGAGAAGAATGTTGATAACACACTGACGGTTTAGCTGTTGCTAAGCAGTGCTGACACTAGGCAAGGACTTTTCAGCTTCCCATGCTCTGCCAGGTGCACAAGAAGCTGGGAGGGGGCACAGCCAGGCCAGCTGACCCAACCTGGCCAAAGGGCTATTCCATACCATATGGCATCATGCCCAGTATAGAAACTGGGGGGGGTTGGCCAGGGGGCAGCGATGGCTGCTCGGGGACTGGCTGGGTATCGGTCGGTGGGTGGTGAGCAATTGCATTGTGCGTCACGTGTTTTGTATGTTCCTTTACCGTTGTTATTATTATTAATAATTATTAGTTTCCCTTCCTTTTCTGTCCTATTAAATTGTCTTTATCTCAACGCATTAATTTTACTTTCTTTTTTCCCCGATTCTCTCTCCCATCCCACTGGGGGTGGGGAGGCAGAGTGAGTGAACGGCTGTGTGGTGTTTAGCTGCCTGCTGGGTTAAACCACAACATCCAGTTATGAACACAAGCCACTGCTATCCTTTCATGTGTATGCATATAGTAATGGAGCATTAGAGTACCCAGGATGTGTGAGACTTGGATTCAGCTCCTTCTCAAGGGGACCGAAACTCACATCTGTTGCAACACACACATACAAATACATACAAAAAAAGCCTCTGAAAGGGAACCTACACACTATTAGAAGGTGAGTACTGATCCCCTGCCAATGGTGCAAAAGGGATGACAGTGTAAAGGTGCAAGAGGAGAAGGAGCCATAGCCCCTTTCATGCCTTGAAAGAAAGTGACAGTTGTCACTGCTTTCAGTGAAGAGCTCTGTTTTACAGGACTATGGCATGTGATTGCCAAAAATTCCTATTTGAATCAGTCCCTTATTGAAAGTTAAGTTGTAGTGACTAGGGTATTTTAATTCAGTTTTGCTTACAGTATTAGATAGTCATAGCCTGTCCAGACATCTCAAGTCTGTAATGCTCTTTCTGTGCAAAAGCACAACTGCACCTATCCAGGAAATTTTACAAAAAATAAAAAAATTGAGTATTGCCAGCATGTGAAGATTGAACCAATTTAAAAAGTATTCAGGACTGAGATGGCTAAATTCCTATTCAGTCATTTCTGGATCTGATTTTAATATCTACACAATAGCAGAAATAGTATAATTTATGGAACACACCATTAAAGATGGGGAAAGTGATGTGTGACAAACACCCAAAGCCTGATCATTTAATCTGATGCAATGTATTTCAGTAACCAAATGCAAGTCACTCAGCCGTTGTGTGTATTTCAGCCATTAGAAGACTGTGGAGTTCATAGTTTCTAATTTTTAAAGTAGATTACAGCTGCCACATCGTTAAGACCTTACAATTATATCTGAACAATAAATTGTATTATTAATAGGATGGTTATGGCCTGTGAGTATTAGATATTGTTGTTTGTGATTTGCACTTAAAGAGGGATTTTAATCAAGTTTACCATTCTCAAAAAGTCTGTTTTGCATTTAAATAAGCATCCTTAAAGATTGATCTGTTTTACTCAATTATACAATGCCTCGTTCTGAAGCCTAAGAGTAATTTATTATACAGACTCTGTGAGCAAGGAAGATGTATTGCATTGTACTTAATCTTATCAAATTTCTGCTGATTTTTGATGACAATGTCTGTTTATCATAATTATTATGAGTTGTCTGAGTTAATAAAACTTGAAAAACTGTGTGGGAATTAAACCAGTATGGAATGTTAAACTTACTATTTATGTAAGGCTATCTGATCCCAGCTGTCCTTCATGGGTCTATGAAGCTGTTTATTTCAGTAGTCTCTTGTACCACTGTTGTTAAGTCGTTCAAATGTATAAAACTCCAACTTTTAGGAATGTATAATTTGTATTATGAACTCTCACAGATGAAAATATTTTAAAATATATTATAATATTGCAAATTAGGTATAATTTTTCTATCATATGTGATAGAAAATTTTGTTCTCATTAAAAATGACCTGGTCTTCATTTGCAGTATGCTCTAACTTCAATAAAATTAGCTTCTTTGCCTTAGTGCTCACCTGTAAATAAGTGGTTTATAGCGCAAAGGAATTGCTTTGTACATTTAGAGTCATAATTAGCTTCCACATTGTAGGAAGTATTTATAACCATTTTCTGTACTGGTTCCATACTATACCATCATTTTTAAGAGGTGCTTCCTACTGAAAGTGCATTCAGTCGACAATTATTTCTAAAACTGACAAGCAAAAAAGGCTTTAAAAAAGTAAATCTTGATTTAATATACCTTTCAGAAGATGCAAAACACAAATGACTTTTTTTTAAGAAAGAATTTAAAGCACTTGCTTTTTAAGATTACACCAAGGGTCTTTTGTGATCTGAAATAAAGCCCATATTTGCCACATTCTTTGACACAGAATCATATTGATTTGCCTTAGAATTAAATCTGTAGGCAGTGAGCAAATTTTCAATCCAAAGCCAGGTCAATGACACTCCCAAGTAACAAGAATGCCCACAAAACTATTGCACAGTAATGAAATGTGGACAAAATACACTTCACATATTCCAGCAGAAGCAATATAGAGGCACATGAAATTCCCAATTGAAAATGGGAACAAAAAGGTTCAAAGAAGGTTGAAAAAACTATTCAATCAACAATCTACATCTTCTCTTTGAATACTGATGGTATTCCTGACCAGGCTAAAGCCCTGCTTCTGTCATTAGTGAGGCTAAAACATTTGGGATCCCCTCTTTTTGGCTTTGGCTCTGATTATTTTGTGACCATTCTCACATCATCTGTCAGTTCTATGTTTATCAATAATAGCACCAGTCATCTTCAGAGATATGGTATGAGCATTAATTTCCAGGATAAGGCACATGAGCTTTCTGATAAAAGGCACAGTGGAAATGTAACACAGTATTTCTGTTACAAGAATGACTTTGGAGTTAAAGAAGTGAAGAGACAAAAACAGTGTTAAGTAAGTTCATACTAAAGTCAATAAACTATATAATGACAAGAGTTAGTGTTGTTCTATTTCACAGCTTTTGTTGCTTAAAGGAGGACTTTATTGATGTTTACAGATAGACTTTATGGCTTATTTGCCACCATGAGAGCCTAGATGTGTCTCAGTTTCTGCTCAGGAATGCTGGGACCATACACAGTCTATTTTCATACCAAGGAGAAGAAAATATATATAGTCTAAAATTCCTGTATCAAAGCAACTTTAACTTGTTAAGATAATTGTCTTGCAATGATTGATCTAGTCATGTCAAGATAATAAGGTTTTTACAGTCCTGATGAGGATTTAATCTAATTTTTGGAGGGATTCTGATCTCACTGTTGCTGCTTTATCACTTTTAATCTCAACACTTTTATTTGAATTTGGTCTGCAAAATTCAATATACTTTTAGTTGACAGCTGAAGACATAGAATAGTCTTTTTACACTAAGTTTTCCTGTGTTGCAACTGTGTTTTAAATCTTGTTATCATTACTCTGAACAAATCCAATTATGGAGTTACTTTACTACTATAGACAGAGAATACTCAGTATAATTTCTCCAACACAATGAAAGTACCTCTTAAAGAAAAAGTAGTAACCTGATTTTGAACAGAAGATGGCTGCTAATGGTGTCTTTAATTATTTGGTAGAGGATCATTTGTAATTTAAAGAAAAGATATCTAAGACTTTGTGTTGTTCTTCAGTAGAATCTACTTACTGTTTTATTGGTTCAGTTTTCTAACTATATGAGGGTAAAATAAGGTCTGTATTTAAAAAAAAAAATGTTTAGCATTGTCTTCCTCAAGTCTCAGTTTTAATAATAAGACGCGCTTTTTTTTAATTCCCTAAGGCAAAATGGACGATTACCATAAATCTGGTTAAATAGGTAACTCATAAACTTCGATTTGTTTGCACTGACCACAGTGCTGTAGGCACCAAAATATGGTGTGGAGGAAAAAACCACACCACACAGCTGAACTGAAATGAGAATAAAGGCACTATGTCAACTGAAAGCAATTCGGGGCAGGGAATGCCAGAGCTGTTACCTGTGCCCCGCATGGGGAGGCCCAGCTCAGCAGCCGGTATTGGTGCCAGGGATATATTAAATGATGAAATGCAATAATCCTGCGGTCTGTCCAGTTCCTCTCCCTGCCGAACGCGGCCCCACGGGCTGATGTGCTGCTCCCCGGGGTGCGATGCCTCTGCCTGCAGGAGCGCGTGTCAGCAAGCTGTATCTTCTCCCCCCTAAGCAGGGAAAAGTACTTAGTCTAGTCTTCTGGGATTGTGTTATTTGTTGTATTTTCTTTTTGGCTCTATCCTCTTTGATTATTTTTAGTTCTTAATCTTATTACTTCACACTTCTGTACAACTGAGCTGAATAAGCTACTTATCCAGCCTCTAAGCTGAATCTATCCAGATCATTTTGAATTTATTTGCTCTGTTCCTCTGTATTTACTTTATCCTCCTTTCCCAATTTGATGTCATTGGAAAATTTAGGTCAGTAAATTACAAAGTAAACAAAAATGGCCCTAATGTCATGCTTTCTGACATTCCTTTTAACTCCTTCTTGAACTAGTTTTTATTTATAATATTTGCTCCTTCAACCAAAAGTAATTCCTTGGGAATTCATATGCCTTTCTATAGGAGAATGCTTGCCTTGTTTGTAGATCAAACACTTCTCCTAAAATCTGCTTTAAAATAAGCACCACATTTCTTTCTTTTTCATCACCTGAATATGTATTGTCATATACTTCAGAAGAAAGACAAAAGCCAGTAGTCACAGAGTGCAACATCCTAAGCCAAACTCTGACATGGGTCTCTTTTTGGTCTGGGCGAATCACTTAACCTCCCTTGACACTCTTCTGGGAGAGGAATTCACCATTTTGAGGATTATTTTTCACTAAGCACTTGCAAGGTTCTGCAGACATGGCTAACATGTCATGCAGAAGCACCGTCTCTGTAGTCTTCAACCGTCAAATACATTTGTTAACATTTTTTTGGCTCCTGATTGCTCAATACTTTCTTATTTTCATTTTTTGGTCATCAACATCCCCTGGTTTGCTCCTTCTTAAATAAAACATTCTCCCCTAGGTGATAGGTAGTGAGCCAGTAGAAAGATGCTGTCATTTCACTCACTGTGACATGTTTCAGAACACTCTTTGTGAAATTCTCTGGTATCTTCAAATATCCAGACTATGTTATGTGAATATATTTCCAGTTCAGCTTTCAAAATACATAAAAATACTTGTTCTAAACTAACATTAATTTTGTTTTCATTTCAGAATGGTCTCCTATCTATACTGATGTTCTTAATTTTGCCTTCTAATATGGGATTTAGCACTGAATGCAATAAATTTTTCTGTGCGAGCAAATACCCATAAAAGGATCATGTGTGCAGTTTCCAAAAAGAATTTTTAAGCCTTACTTCTTCCTTTCAGTGTGGTCTGCTGAGTATATAGGTAGTTGCAGTCACCAATTAGCATCACTCTGGTGCCATGTGATGTCTTCCTATGTGCTCAATTATCTCACAGACAAATTTTCTTCTGGTTTTTTTTTGATTGTTTGTTTGTTTGGTCAGACTCCATGTAAGAGATCCTTGTACTATTCATAATCTGAAACATCCAGACTGTGCAGACTGTTTTTAAGAATGAATCATGTATCAGGCCACACAGCTTTTCGGCACAGACACTTCCAATCGGTCAATACTTACTGGCTTATTTATGAGCCTTCCTGTGCACCTGCATGTTAGATAAGTAAGACAGAAGGAGTGCTCTAATGAGGATTATTCTTGCTACCAAAGTTTGTTCTTAAGGGGAGACTACTTGCTCCTAATTTGTCGTTCCTGGAGAGCAACAGTATAACACTTGGTTGACACACAGACAGACCCAGCTGTGTCCCCCGCTATGTGCTGGCAGTGCTCCAGAAGGATGTTGTCCACACCAGAAAGCGTGGCCGGCACGCACTTTCTTTTCAGCACAACAGGGAAGCACGAAATGGCTGTTTGCTGGCGTGCTCAGTGCATGGCAAGACATCACTCTTTACTGCGTGGAGTGATAGCTAGAATGACCCCAAATTCCTGTGCAGGAGCAAGGGAGTGGCTGGCCCCTTTGACTCCTACCATGTGGGTCCTCAGTAGGTCCATTACTTTAATTTTGCAAATAACTCCAGCTATCCTACTTTCCCTATTACAATTAAATAAAGGATATCTTAAGAGCTATTACATACAAACCCATGCTGTGTGCCCTTATACAGGGTGCAGGATTAAAACAAACAAACAGAAAAATCTGGCTGCTAACATGAGCAGTTCTGACTGTTCAGTGAGAAAGTACCTCCAACTACAGTTAGATAATTCACTGTAGCAACTTGGCAGCACTCCCGATTTACTGTATTTACATGTGTCTAATCCCTGTGTTATCAGCAAAATGCAATTCAGCAGCAGCACAGGCTACACATTCATGTAGGTATTAGCAAGAGCCTGCCTCCTTGTTCCAATCTTTTTAATTATAGCAATACCCCCTTTCTGCCTTTTATTGTATGGAGGACATCTAGGTACTTCTTTTGGAGTACCAGTACTTTTAGATGGTGAGAGCTTACAGAGGTGTGAGTGACACATGTGAAAAAACAATAATCCCAGCACACCTGAATGCTCTACTTTAACAGTGTAGAGAACCTGCTTAATGTTAAAAAAATCTTGAGGATTACTTGCTTATGTGCAGGGTTGGTGTTTTGGTTTTTTTTTTTTTTGTTGAATGTGTTGGAAGATACGATGGAAAACAGAAGCACTGATGAAGATAAAATGGAATAGAGCTGACTTTGTGCAGCAACTCTGGAGATGCTAATTCTTCTTGTTGCTGGTTTACACAACCAGGGCAGCGATTCCCCTCCACTGCAAGACTCCAAATTGCTTCATGCAGAGTAGCTGAGGGGGTCAAAGTCTTTTCTTGCCATGCTGCAAACCCACTGTCTTTTCCTTTCACTAATGAATCATCTCTCATTACCTCTTGTTCAAGGGCCTGGTTTCTCTCCTGAAGCAGCTAGGTACGTTTCAAGAGGCAGAGCAGATCTTGGACATGGGAGGCGTTTCATACAAATGTTGGGGGGGGGGGGTTGGCTGAATACAGTTTATCTTAAAGAAAGTGAAGGTGTTACAGTACATAAGTAAGAGACAGACTTCTGAAACTTAAAAGGCACAAAGGCATTTGTCACAACAAACCAGAGAGATGCTTTTGGTGAAAGCATACTGCCTACCTTGGTTTCCTCCCAGCCTGGACCCTCGCGGTAGCTGTGGTTTACCGGATGAGCTCAGGGTCCATCCCTGCAGACCCTTGGTGCCCCGCAGCCATCTCTCAGCCACCCCATGCTGCTGGTGGGATGTTCTCAGCAGCAACTGGGAGATGCTTCATGTCTCCTGTGCCTGCTCTCTCCAGGCACTGATCAGATTGGCAGCAGATGAATGTGTCAGTCTTGGTAACTTCGCTTCTGGGCACAGCACTGGGCACAAGACATCCATCTAAAACTAATATATTGGACAGAGGAAAAGGGAAAAAAAAAACATTATTGGTGAGTTGTAGGTACACTGTGGTGTTTCTAGCTAGTTCCATGTTCGTAAAAGTGAGTTTGCCTTGATGAGATCTCTATAGCTTAATTACTCTCCTGCTAAAGTTATTGTGATTTTTCTTCATTAAAAAATGTTACGACATTTGAAGCTCAAAGAAAGCCAGAGAAAATGAACTTTCTCCTTGAGAAATATTGTGGAAATTTCTCTTTTTTTTAAATGAATTTTTCACATTAAAACATAAGTTTGAATGAAATTTTTTAAAAATATTTTTTCAGATTTTTTCCAAAATAATTTTTAAACCTCTTCTTTACCAATACCCTTAACAGTTGTAGTCAGAAGGAAAACTAACTATATTTTGAGTTTAAATTGAAAACAGTTTCTGAATTATGGAATGCTAGCAGAAATGTTTCCACAAGAAAGTCAGTATCTTTGTGGGTTAATGGAGTCATCAAAAGGGACCTACAGGGATTAGGAAACTTCCTTTCACTGAGAAACAAGTTACTTCCAGCTATTTCTCTTGGTTCCAGTTTTTCTTTAAGCAGACTTTTCTTTTTCTAAAACCTTCTGAGGCTAGCACAATTACAGCTAAGAATCTGACATTTCTTAATATCTAAAAGGAGGTTTAATACAAAGGAAACACAAAGTAGAATACAAAAGAAGTACAGAGGTAGAAAATACCAGAAAATGGAGTCTTATTTTTTGAAAGCTCACTAGGTACTCTTCGTAATTCTTTAATATGATGAAACTACAAGTTCTTGCATTTGGGAGTTCAGCTTTCCCAATCTGAGCAGTTGCACCATGTGATGTCCAACATAAAATTGGGTGCATCCAGAGGCAGAGCATCAGGAGCTCGTCCCCAGGGTGATGCTTAGGAAAGAGGGGATGTCCAGAAAAGATAGCAACTGCCACAATTAGCTGAACCACAAGCCCCAAGTTTAGCAGCCCCACACTCAGAACAGAGGACATGAAGGAGAGGAACAGGCGCAATGAATTCACTGATCACTACAGAGAACACTAAGCCAAGGTTCTCCAAACTTTGAAACTTCACAGGCTGAAACTAAATGGGACCAGCAGGGCTGTAACATGTTTTTGCCCTTGAGCACATGCCTGGCCAAGCCTCTGTGTGATCTAGCACAACCAGACAACTCAGCCTTTTTCACAGAGAGCCCTGCCTATGGCCAGAGCAGTATGGCTCATGACAGTTCAGAGGTAACTTATTATTAATTCTAATTGTTTATATTTAATATACTATAAATCTCTGTAAAGAACTAATATGATGGCCAAACCCAAAATGGATTTTAAAAAGAAAGCTTCAGGACTGTCATTAATTGGATGATGAACAGCTTCCAATACTAGAGGACAAATAGTAGCTATGAACTTACTACACCACTGAAACAGCACCAGAGATGAGAGGCAGGCATTCTGCGCTTCTGAAAGCAGGAATATTTTGTCACACTGTCATCAGATACAATTTCTGATGTATAGTTAAATAACCTTTACTTTCATCCCTCCAGTGCAAAAGATGAAAATCTTTTAAAAGCGAGAGTCCCAAAGAAATGTAAATACAGTGTATTCACTACTGACATTTCAAAAGATTTTGCCCCACCAGTGGAGACAGCTATTCTCTATTATCAGGTTTCCTGTCAGTCATGTTGATTAAAGTTGATAAATACTGCAAGCCACTTGGGGTAGGCTAAAGGACACAAAAGAAAAATGTAACTTATTTGAAAAGGACCATATTTCTTGGGAAATGAAAAGCAGACCATATTTGCCTGCATTTCTCAACTTCAAGAAAAGCAAATTCTCCTATTTAAATTTTTTTTCCATTTTCCTAGAAGTAGTACATACTTATGTACTGTAATTAATGTAATAGTGTTTTGCATGGACAAAGCAGTGTGATATTGAAAAGTTAGCAGTTTCTCTGCATTCACACACGTTTATCAAACTCGGGCAATAAGTGACAATTCACTAGACCAGTTGTTGAAATTTGGGGTGCAGTAATTGCTACATCCTAGGGGAACACGAGTCCAAGTGCATCAGGAACACTGGCATGTGTTTTGCAAGACTAAGGTGTCAGTCCAGAAAGCAAACTGCTTTTGAAAGCATGCCACATATTCTCTATGAATATTTAATATACAAAAGACAGAAGATCAGTTTGATATAATTCATAGGGTCAAATCAGTTATAAAGATTCTTCTGATTGCTGTTGCATATGCATTATTTTTAATCTTCTAAAATTCTTCAGCAGAAGTGGCTATTCATTTCAGATTTAATATTAGAGAAGCACTGATTTCTGTTTGCCATCAAGGCAAGGAAATGGAGCAACACTCCCACAAAATGAACTATGGATAGGAAAGGCTAACTTGCTTCTTTTCTTTTTTTTTTTTTCCCAGTATGAACAAGCAAAAAAAAAAATGTGGTAAAACACTGAAAAAAGACGGAAGAAAAGTAAAGCCTGAATCCAGGAATACTTCATCAATTATGACCTTCCATTAGACATCAGTGGAGCTATTTACACCAATGTAGTGGAGCATGTGAACGTCCAGGAGCAAGAACTTTAAAGCACAAAATATTTTCCATGAAAACTGCTCTCCTTATCTTGTCAAATTTTCCAGAAGAATACTTTTATAACTTGAATGAATATTGTAACTAGATTAGTAGAAAGGACAAGATGGCAGAATCTAAGCTGGATTTCTTGGGGGGAAGAAAAACCAAACCCACCACTTGAGAAAAAGCTGAAAGCTACTGTATGAAAGGAGGAATGAAACTCCTGGTAATTGAATTAAATTTTTTCATTAAGAAAAAAATTTATGTTTATAATAAATGATTAATTAAATTCACTATGTGGCTATAAAAGTATTTGATGACCCACACATTTTTGGCTAATAACATGAACTCTACTGCCAGTAGAATATATTGATTTAAACTCATAGGTGTTTTTAAAAAGGCCTGCAGAGCCTTAAAAAACAAAAATTATGTGGGTTTGGAAATTCTGAACTAAGACCAGTTTGCATTAGTATTTTAAGAACATCATGCATGCATTTACCTCTCTGAGCTTATTGTTTAGCTATGTATTTCCTACAGCAGCTGGAGTAGTTGAAAATTTAATGCAATAAAACTACATTAAATTTCTGACAAACCATAAAAAAAAGAAATCCAGTCCCACTCCTGTATTTCTTTGGCACAAAGCTGAGGGGGTTTTATAATGAGATTCTTTTTAAAGTGCACAAGATGCCAAAATGAGTGTGCCCATTTAAGAATCTCTCAGTCTACCACTGCAGAAATCTAGCTAACTGAGAAAACTAGTACACCTTTTACAGCTATTTTAATACAGCTGCCTTGGGTCTACTTATTTGTTTGGATGCTTATCCATCATAAAATCTCACTGTGCAGAATCAGATTACAAACCCTGATGAGAATTCTACATATGTGGCTAACTATGCCATTATAATTAATTTAGTCAGAAAACCATTATGTGTTAACAGAGGAAAAGACTCTTTTATAAATCCTGGCATTTTCCTTAGGCTTCAAAGAGTTCTCAGTAAAGAAATATATTATGATGCAGCAACATAAAAGTGATCAAGATCCTATTTTGCACAGACTTTTCTTTATTCCCTTTTAAAAATAATTAGATTTTTAACACAGTAGTCTATACTTCTTAGGGTTTTCCATATCATAACTTAGTTCTTGAGGTTGCAATGAGAAATGCCTGATGACTATCACAAACTGAAAATGGTGATAGCCCTCTTGCAGGTTTTAGATGAGGCAAAGAGGATGACCCTGTTACTTCTTAAGTGAATAGAAGCCATGGCAGGAAAAGAAATTACTGCAAGCTATTTGAGCCTAGATTATCACATATTTTTAATATAAACTAATGGGAACTATACTAGCAATGGTAACAAGATTTTATTTGCTCAGGATTTCCTATATGCAAGCTTGTTTCTAGCAGAAACTGGTAGCTTACACAGCTCTTGACACTTTAGTGTTTATTTGGCAAATTCACTTTTATATAAAAAGGTAGAGGATTTTTTCTAAATTAGAATACAGAAAAAAGAATACAGCAAATTTCAGTGCTGCAAGCTAGTAGTCTACCAAAATAGCTTAAACAGTTCACATCATAGAAGCAATGTGAAGAGCACCTTGAGCGTTCAGAAGCAATTATGACAGTGATAACTGCAGATGAAATGAAGCAAAATGTGAAAAATTTAGCTTCATGTACACTTTTCTACATAACAGAATGGCCTCCATTTATCTTACTTCTTTTTCTGTTAGATTGATTACTTAACTGGCTTCAGAAGCAAAATATGAATGAGCTGACAAATTGTTCCCTTTGACTTTTGCGCAGTCCAAGAGTAAATATCAGATTTAACATTTAATCATTTAAAACAGCAGATCTGGCTACAAGATAAGATGTGAATATATTAACCCAAATGTGCTGTCAGTACATAGAAAGGAGTTTTACCTTTTATGTATACTTTAAATGCATTACGAGGATAAAGAGGTATCAGCACCTTAATTTTATCCTACATAGGACCCTACTGAATTCAAATACAGGAAAAAAAACAGGAATCCATTTGTTGTTTAACATTAGAAAACACAGGGACTTTTAAGGAAAAAAAAGAAAACCTCTCAGTGCAGGGCACAATAGATGTAAAAATACAAGCCCAAGCCTGTGCCCTACTCACCTTTACCTCCAGTTACCTACAATCACTCATCTATTTTTTTTTTTAAATACTCAGCCTATCACCACCTGGCTTTATTTTTAAGAACAATCTCTTTGAGGACTCCATATATACATCCATTAGTCATATCTTTGGAGACAGGAGTTCAAATAAATCCTGATTATGTCAACAAAAAGAAAACATCATTGCCTCATGCTGATACCTGGCAAGTAGTGGCTGCATCATTTAACATAAGAATCATTAAAAATAAATCATCAGACTTTGCCCAAGATGGGTTTTAGGGATGCATGTAATTCATGACTGCTTTAATGGCAGTGTAATTTCTGTGTGTTTAATTTTGAGACATCTCAAAATACATCATCAGGTGGAATTTTTAGCTCTTAGAATTCAGTTTTTTTCACAGATAGTCTCAAACAAGCACAAAGATGTTCAAAATTATTTCTGTCTTATGAAGGTCTTTAACTTCTGTCTTGAATTTTGACACACAGTTAAATTCTTTTTAATTTTTTTGCAAGTGTTTTAGACTCAGAATTGTGTGTAATATTACACATCTAAACATTTTTAGTCAGTTTTTGACCACAATTTTCAACCTTCTCATTGATCAGTTGAACATCAAAGATGAACACCTCCTTCCACATGCAGTTTTCAGCAGATATGACTCCTTAGGTTTGGCACTGTCTCGTAATTTCAGTAGTCTTTCTAATACACCCAAACTACATTTGGCTGAGTTTCATGGTAGATTGTATGTCCAGATGCTTGGTGATATAATTCTTTATTTATCATCCCTAGCATCTGAACTACTGAAGAGTTAAACCTTCTAAGACGCTTTTCCTGGCTTGCTAAGGATCTTTTTTAAAAGGTTTTGGTTGCAACCCTATTCCTTCAATCCCTCATGCATTGTCAAAAGAGCTATTAAAAATCTGTTACTGTTATAGAAATCTACAGGCTGTCCTGGAATGCTCTGGAGCTATGCCTTGAATTTAACTTACAAAAGATGCATTCCAGTCTGATTGCTCCAGCCTGTGGTTTTCTGTATCATAAACTGAAAATTCTGTTTCTGTTTTAGACATTTTAATCTCAACTCCCCCATGAGCACTGGAAACTGGGCTGACCATACAGACAGATATTTTCCAGGCCTGTGTTCATTTCCTTCCACTGTATCTTGCTTATCCAACTGCTTCTCTTTTTGACCTCTTGCTATTTTCATTCACTTCCTCTGAAATTCTTTTCCCTGACTTTTTTAGTTTCTATAACCTGATATTAAAAAACACAGTCAAACCTCTCTCATGCCCCCTTGTACAGTCTGACTTCTAATGCATGTGTACAGATCTCTTGCTTCCAAAGCTCTTCAGAGGGAAACTCTGAGGTCCAGAAGCTGTCCAGCCAGTGCGGGGAGCAGGAGGCTGGAGCTCCATTCCAGCTGACCTACCCTGCAGGCGACCTCCAGAAAATTTTGTACCCTTCTGACTTAACAGGTAGATGTGGCACTTGGGGACATGGTTTAGTGGGCATGGTAGTGTTGGGTTGATGATTGGACTGACGATCTTAGCGATCCTTTCCAATCTTAATGATTCCTAGTTTTTACTTTCATTATAAATAATCCAGCCACCAAGCCAGGAAACATGAAATTGCTACTCTACCCTTAATTGGTTTAGTGGTGGACTTGGTAGTGTTAGGTTAATGGTTGGACTGGATGATCTTAAAGGTCTTTTCCAACCTAAATGATTTTATGATTCTATGATTCTATGACTTCGCATACCTGTCTTGAGGATCTTTTTTGGAAATATTTAGGGATCTGCATTGTTTGTTTTTTTTCTTTTCACTAAAAGTTTGTACATTGTTTAGCACAGAAAGACCATGATCTCGGTCAAGGCCCATAAGCGTTACCAGGCTGAAGCACTGAGGGAACTATGCTATAAACAGAAAGGATACTTCTGTTCTGAAAACAAGCAGACCCTATACCATCATCACAGAGTTAATCTAATTCAGGGCATATTTTTTCACAAATTATATCTAGTTGAAAAAATTTGTGCAACATTACCTCTGGAACGAGCTCAAATGAAAGCTATTTCAACAAATATTCATGTACACATGTGTTCAAGATTCTTTTTTTCCCTCTTCCCCACCGTTTTTTTTCTATTTTAATCAGGGCTTCCATTTATGCAGGTCAGCTTTTTCTTCTGGAGCCTACAACACAACATAAGAAAGTTAATTTGTGGGACAGACAGCAAATAGACTCCCACAGAGCCCTGAATTCAACTTCCTTCATTGCCAGGCACCACCACCACTGCTGCACTCAAGAGGGAAACAAGTTCTTCATGCACAAGAGACTGCTGTACTGGAGACCTACTGTGGCAACAACAGCCTGCCATTAGAGGTGACAAAAAGACACAGACAGACTGGTAAAAAGCAACTGCATTCCATTCTCATTTTCCCTTCCTATTTCCCAGTGCCTGTGAAGAAGTTCTGGGTTATGCCAGCAGTTTTGATTAAGCATGACATACTAAACTATACTTATCATACCTAAGATTCCTAGAGCCTATATTTTCATTATAAAGAGTAGGCACTTCCATGTATATACTGCTATCTCAAACTTCCCCAAGAGCTGAACAAGCTCAGCACTCTTAAAAACAGGATCACTCTGACAGCTGAGTGACTGGTTGCCTAAATGAAAATGTAAGTTTAAGCATAATGTATTTCCTCATATTTGTATTTTATACATTTATTTCCAGATACAAATCTGGAAAGAGGTTTATACTGCTGATACTATTTGAATAACTTATACTCAATAATGAATGGGTTTATACTTTCAACTGATTCAGTAAACAGGGATGATGATTATAGAATAAGTTGTGTTTATCAGACTTCTCCAATGACAGACTCTAATTCAGTCAAGAACTGGATTAAGGTCGCACTCAAAAGCCTTAGTCACTATATTATGCTAGCATGAAGTGAAGATGCTGAATGAAATTAAGAGGACTCCCAAAATAATAACATACTGTTGAGAGACTATTGAAGAAAAAGGTTGGTTAAAGTAAAATTTTGCATTTTGAGGGAAGTTTTGATGTTTTGGAAAAAAAAAAGAAAAAAGAATTCATCCACCCTGACATATGAACCAATCTTCTGTAAATACAATCAGTGAGGAAAATCCATTCATACTAAATTTTATATCAAAATGTCGATACCAACATAGCCACAACAGATTAGGGTTTTTTAATTGTTTTACAAAAATCAGTGCAGTTTTTACTGCCTAAATCTAGTTTTCTGTATCAAAATTACCTTTTCTTTGTGTTGCTGTGAAACATTTTATACTTACATTGTGAATACAAAAGAATTACAAATTAAAACAAAATATATATTTAATTAAGAATCTTTTTTGAAATGAGACATTTCAAAGTTACATTTTTCAGTAATTTTTCATTTTTTCAGCATTTTATAAAATGCTTTCTTACTGAAATTGTTATTGTAATGACTTAGAGATTCTTAAGGAAATTCTTATTAAAGTACTATTTTGACAACCATGGGCAGAAAAAGAGGCATTCTGATCAGCTTCTCTTAAGACAACTTTCAAAAGGTTTTTTTACTAGAATATGAAAAGATTCATAGGGAAAAGGCTTCACAGGGAGAAATATATCTTTTTGAAAGTAGAGTTAGATTGCAAAATAGTACCCCAGGGGCAAAGGCAGAAGTTGCAATACTTATGAGGAGCATTCAACAGTTGGACTGGAAAAAAAATTATCCTGAAATACCAGAGTGATGGATACCACATTGCTCGTCCACCTTCTTGTTTTGTACTGCTCTTTTGTGTTTCTCACCATCCAATCTCCTTTTTCCTGCTTGATTTTTTTCCCTTGTATATATATTTTCTTTTCTATCAACTAAATCTGATTGTAATGCTTCATTTTGGTATTGGAATTACATAAGCAGTGAAATCACGCAAAGAAACAAAAAGAAAAGTGACCAAGTACTTCAATTTCGTCTGTACCTAAACAAAAAGTAAGTGCATATTTAAATTTGAGATGTAAATAACTCTTAACACTTGGAGCGTGTTAATGTACAGTTTTAGCATATTTTAAATGTGAACACAAGTCTTTTAGGAGGTTAAATCTGTAAAGCTCTCCAGCATCAGGTAGTGGAATATTTAATGTAAAAGACATGATGTTGTTCGAATTTCATTTGACACATAATTTGGTATATGATTTAAGATACCAAGCTGTAATTTGCTGCAAGAACCACCACACAGGCTTGGTGTTATAGTATGCCACCTAAGAAAAAAGCGATAAAGAATTATGGCCCTTCAAATATTTTTATGTGTTGGTCCTGCACTTGGTCATATTTCTTTACAAATACCAGAAATAGTAAGAAAAAGTTTTCCAGCCCACAGCTATTTGTTTGACATTTTCCACAATGAATATGTTATATTTTATATCAGTACAGCTGGTATGTACCTTGATAATATCATCTGGGAGCTTTTCTTCACTCACTCAGGTTCATATTTAACAGGCATCAGAGATCATAGAAATTTTATGATATAATGCAATAGATTATCAAACCCACTGAAATTACCAACGTTAGAAATTAACTACACCTTTATAGCAGAGACTCTTGAGGTAAAAAAATGAAGCAGAATGCACTGTAATGCAGAAACATAAATTTAATATGCACTAAGAATGCATATGAATAATGTCTTTAATATGCTCTTATTTTCATCTAAAATGAGAGCAAACAAAGTAATACATTCTCTGGAGAGGCTTAACATAATAATTTCCTTGAGAATGCTAAATTTATCTTTAACCTGTTTTCTCCAATTATGCTCGTTGATGTGAATTGGAAAAAAAATGAGCAATCCTCAGATTAGCTTTTACAGCATTTTTGTGGTCCCAAGCCAAGAAAAGCAAGGCAGGATGCTTTCCTGCTTTATTCCCAAATAAAAAAGAATATAATGTATATTAATGTATAATGTATATAATGAACACTCTAAATACCAATATATTTGTCAAGACCTGGAAAGTCGATGTTGAAATGAAGCCACTTTCTGTGACAAATGGCGGTATGAGGAATGCGTAGGAATTAGCAAAGCAGAAGAAAGCTTTAACATGCTGATTGCTCCTTTCCTGAGTCAGTGAACCTCATCACCTTTATAGCTTAAAGCCACCCTAAACCCCTCATCTGTTTGCTGTAACACCACATGTAGATGTCTTGTGGCAACCCAACTTCCCTGATCTTTCGGGTACGAGGAAAACCTTTTCCTGATGAGTCTCCCCTGCAACTTGCTGGCACTGTAGTTCCAGCCACAGCTCTCCCA
This sequence comes from Pelecanus crispus, assembly GCF_030463565.1. Taxonomy (NCBI): domain Eukaryota; kingdom Metazoa; phylum Chordata; class Aves; order Pelecaniformes; family Pelecanidae; genus Pelecanus; species Pelecanus crispus. Next base: position 39,371,491 of record NC_134650.1, read on the forward strand.
CCAGCAGTTCATCTCCAGCGCTAGTTTCCAAATGAAACCTTTTCCTTATTCCTGTGAACAACAGAAAAACAGAAAAAAAGACCAAAAATCTATAATCTTCATTTCTGAGAGAATAGTGGTCCAAAGGAAGAAGCAAAGCATGCATAGCTTTAGCACCACTTCTTCCTACTGCTAAAAAATGAAACAGAATGCAATGTTGTGGAAAATATGATTAAGACTACCTGTAAACAACTTTGAAATGTTCTGTAGTCAAGCAAATTTACATGGTAAGTCACAGAGGGGAGATGGAGAGTTTGTGTAGGTCAGGCTTGTTAAAGACATCAACACTAATATCACAGCAGACAGTTCTCTAGATCCTGGACTATGCTGGACTCAACTACATTAAATCAAAGCTGATCAGTAACAGGAATACATCTTAGATCTAAGGAATAATACCAAAACCATTAAGATTGAAAATAAAGTTAGCTCAACTCCAACTTCAAGTATATTAAAATATAATATAAATATGTTATTCTATATATTGCAAAGCAAATTCCAGCTTAAATAGGAAACAGCATTAAAGGACACTGGCCTTACTCTATTATATTTCCTTCAGAGTGTAAGAGAAAAATGAATCTTGATTTGCATGCTGTCGTGGTTTAACCCCAGCCAGCAACTAAGCACCACGCAGCTGCTCGCTCACCCTCCCCCTGCCCTGGTGGGACGGGGCAGAGAATTGGAGGAGTAAGAGTGAGAAAACTCCTGGGTTGAGATAAGAACAGTTTAATAATTGAAATAAAATAAATTAAAATAATAATAACAACAACAACAATATAATAACAACAGTAATAATAATATACAAAGCAAGTGATGCACAATGCAATTGCTCACCACCCGCCGACCGATGCCCAGCCAGTCCCCAAGCAGCCATTGCTGCCCCCCCAGCCAACTCCCCCCAGTTTCTATACTGAGCATGATGTTGTATGTATGGAATGTCCCTTTGGCCAGTTTGGATCAACTATCCTGGCTGTACCTCCTCCCAGCTTCTTGTTTACCTGGCAGAGCATGGGAAACTGCAAAGTCCTTGACCAGCATAAGCACTACTTAGCAACAACTAAAACATGAGTGTGTTATCAGCATTATTCTCATCCTAAATCCAAAACACAGCACTATGCCAGCTACTAGGAAGAAAATTAACTCTATCCCAGCTGAAACCAGGACCCATGCAATTACATAAAATAATGAGCTATACCTATGAAGAAATACAAAGTCATTTTATAAATTCTTTCATTTTTGTTGAAGAAAAATTTTGTCAATATTGTGGCAACAGTAAGTTCTGTGTCCAGAAGGCACGCCGGAGCAGTGGTGTACGTAGACAGCATGTCTGCTCACAGCGCAAAAGAGCTGTTGTGGAGGCATGGCCAACAGCCCGGCCTTCAAACCACGCAACAAGCACCGGACAGCATGTGCTTTACTATACTTTATAGGACGTTCAAGGTCATACAGCCACTTTCAAGAAGCTCAAAGAATAAGTCATGTCAAGATCTGTACTCCCACTGGAGATCACTTTAGACATAGCGCTGCCTGCAAAACAGGCACAAAAGGAGTGCTCAGAGGGCAGCACAATTAAATAACATTTGAAGGAATACTGACCACTCTGCTGAGGTGCTTACATTGCGATTACCAACCTGATGCGTGAACAGCATAGCTTGGATCAGTCAGAAGGCTGTCAGAGATGCAGAGTCTCTTACAGTAGGTGGATTGAAGTGCTTTCCAAACATTCCATTCTTCTCAGTAGCTGCTGAACATCCTGTTAACACACCACTAAGGTTAATAATTATTGCTTTTTATAAGTACTTTCACTGCTAACCTTCTACCTCTATTTTTTCCCCTTTCTGGCAGTAAAATAGAACACAGATGGAAAAAAGAGTGATGCAAACTAATTTTAGTTTTAAGCGGGCATTTTCCAACACCCTTCAGAATATCTAGGATTTAATAGCCAAGCAAATATGGAATACATTTTTTAAGTTAATTAAAGCCTGTCCTTCTAATGAATCAATTTGAAAACACTTGAAAAGATGGAATTATGCTTTGCTTTCTTAGATGAAAAGATGGCCAGTGTGAAAGTAATGTCTCACTAAAAAAGTTCTTTTGCTTTTAATTTCTTCCAGCTCAGGTGGTTGAAAAGTGCCTAAAAATCTACAAGATGTCTCTTGGCCTTAAAGAAATGTAAAAGTTCAACATTAGTAAGGAAATATGGTAGCCTACTTGAAAGAAGCTTTTAAGACAGCAAGCTGATTATTTTAGAAATTTTGTCATCTACTTGGTTTCCTGCAAGAACTCAGTTTTCAAAATGAAAATGAATAGAGGATCATCAAATATTTTTACATGCATAAAATCACAGTGAACTTCTGCTAGTAGGATTTCATTCATGTAATAGAATGACTTATTGTCTCCTATGTTGAATGTATGCTCTAAAATAGGGACTGTGTGTGCAAAAAAAGAAAATTTGGACTCCATATATAGGAATTATTTTGTAGCTGTGTGCCTATTTTTACCTATATAAAAAAATCACACCAAATAACCAAATTTGGGGCTCAAGTAATTTAATGCATTCTTTTAAAGCAATATAAATTTTAGCAACTATTTTTTCAATACATATGCAGTCCAGTGACTAAAAAGAAAACTATCCTCTAGGAATGTTGTAATGCCATAGTAGAAATCTTAACACTGGGGAAAACAAATGGCTATAGAAGAAGATCCAACCCTGATCAAGTATTTCACAGCAAAACGCCTGTTAATGATTCTAAAGAGTAACCACATCTGTTGCAAATTAAAAGAAAATTGTGCATCTACAATCCTTGTAATTCAAACAAACAAATAGCAGTTTTGATAATTGCTTTAGTTTGCTTAATGCATTGTATTAATAAGCATATGCTACACTGTTATCCTGCCGCAAAACTAGGGCTCTGAGCTGTTAAGGCCATAAAAATAACCAATACACCATAATACCACAGTATTCTCCAAGCTCAACAGAATTATCTTGAAGCATCAAGACTTAGAACAGTTTTACTGCTCATAACAACTGGAATTAAAAAGTCAATCCCAAATTAGTTAATTTTCATGATGATAACTAAATTCGAAAACAAGTTTATTTCAAACTGTCAAAAAAGAAAGTCTCCATTTAACTTTTTGGTGTGCCAGAGTCAAATTACATTTCTCAGTTTCTAACAAAATGCGCACTTGGTCATAAGCATCTACTCTTTATTTATTACTGCCTGGCTGCCTTAGGGCCATTAATTTATTGCTAGTGTGTAGTTTCATTGGTCTATGCAATACACAAAATCATTGTATTTTAAGTATGATACGGTCTAAATCTAAAGCCTTATTCCTTCAAGAGTATGTAATTATGGAGTATGATTAAATTAGTTTGTAATTTATTAGAGGACTTATAAAGCCAACAAGCATTGAAAAGATATTACACCAGCATTCTTTCTTCGTGAGCTGTGCATTTTCTATTTTCTCCCAGAGCAAATCTATATGTACATACCAAACACTTTTTTTCCTAGGTTAAAAAGTATTTTTATTAAGAGATGAATATTTTATTAAGGCTAAAATGCCATTACAGATTATTTATTTGTATGAAATATAATCAGCACTGAACCAAAACTCCCAGGACTCTTATTCTGCTGCTATACTTTTTTAAAACATTGTGTCAACAGATTCAGATTAACAGAACTTTCTTATCACTGTCGGCAGACTTTCATTCACAGCACGAGATTAGAAAAAAGGAGCTATATTATAAGTGTTTCAAACTGTGGTTTATACTAACTCACTCCCCTAATTCTATTTATTCTCTTGCCAAGTTAAAAACTTAGTAGACTGTAAATAAATCTGAATTGTGCTATTCTGATCTGTCAACTCATTTAGTTAGAAAGATGATACAATAACAAATGAAGTATTAATTTGTATTCCTTCACAATTTCTGTTTTGCTCCAATTCATCTACATAAAAATAAAGTAGAATTTAGATTTAATTTTTACATGCCTCTACACCCCCGTGCTGTATAACAGATCCGATTAATGCAAGCATCCTGTATCAGCCAAGAATTGCAGCTTTCCTGAAAACAAGAATACTTGATTCAGCACAGGTTTTCTTGTTTTCACAAGCAAGAATATCTATTTTTTTCTGAAAAATGTAACAATTTTAAGAGGAAGTAAGAGCAATAGAAGAAAAAAGGAAATGTAAAGTGTATAAATGAGAACTAGACAGCTCTCATTTCCTCAGGGTAGAACTTTCAAAAGCTTAAATTTCCTTCCTTAAGGTGTTAGTCTTATCTGGTGCTAAATGCATAAAGATTTAAATAGATGCAGAAGATAGAGTGTTATCTTGTGTCAAAAGTGTAAGGGTTTATCCATATAAGTATTGACTTCAGGAAGGCTCCAACAAGATGAATAACTTCAAGCATATATTATTGATCTACTTTTGTACTTAAATACTTGAATATAATACTTGAATACAGGAACTTAAATACTTGCTTAATTATTTTGAATTATGTCTGTAAAAAGGCAAACAAGATAGAAAGCCAGACTGATGATGCAAGCCTGTATTTTCTGTATCTGGACAACTCAAATACCGCCATCTGTTGCTTTACCTAAAACTATCCAAAGGTAATAAAGATACCCTGCCTATTCTGATTGTGTGATATTCACATTTTGAGGAAATAACAGAGAAATGTGGGCAACAGCAATGTGTCAGTCATAATGAGCCTTCCCTATAACAACTTTGTTCAAAGCGAAAATGAAACTCATTTGTAAGTTTTTTAAACTCAGGGATACAAATATGCAGAGACCAAGAGGTTAATTACACTTGCAGTCTTGTCCTTCAAACAGAACTAGTTCAAATTAGTCCAAATAACGTGTTTTAACCAAAAATGTTTCTTTTAATGCACTTTTACATTTTAGCTCTCACTTTCCAAAGTATATAAATATTTGGAGTTTTAAAGTCATTTTTTAAGCCAAGACATTTGTATATGCAATCATTTTGATACAATGTGTTTCTGGTTTATTCTCCTACCTTGTTTGTACACCGTAGCTAGAGCTTTAAAGAACAGCTTTATCACGGATACCAACTGCAGATACATTAGTTGAAGGAGGGAAAGCTATTTCAGTGTCAGACCAAGACCGTAGATGTGAAGCACACACAGTGTTTCAAATGTCCCAGAAGACTATTTTCTCATTCCAGTTTTTCCCACGTTACTTGTTTATATTAAACAAATATTCCAGGCTTCTGTCTTTTGTTTCAGTGTGCCTTCTTTCACCAGATAAGAAATCCTAGAAGTCCAGGAGATAAAAAGCAGCAGTTCGGACAGTAAATGATTTCAGAGCAGTTGTCCCTCTGAACTGGAGCTAGATAGGACTACAGATATCTCACTGCTTCCTGCTTCTTCATAAACTCTTGATTTTATAGACCTACCAGACCTAATTGGTTTTAATGCTCTGTCTTCCTTTTTGACTGCTGCTGAACAGGAAGCAATCCACCATTACTTCACATCTTTTTCTCATTTCAAGGTAGAAAATGTAGAGCCCATCACTTTGAATTTACTAATTCATCCACTGCAGATGGCTTTTGCTTCTTCCATTGTAATTCATCTGCTTCCTCCTCCTTTTTCATTCCTCCTGCATCTCTGTTTTTCAAAGAGGACAAATACACATGCTCAGATCTCATGAAGTAATGTCTAGATCCACTGTAAATCACATAACCCTTCTCCTATCACATATACTGAAAATTTTAATTCAGTAGGCTAAAGGGTTGCCTACAATGTACAGAATATATTTTTAACCAGCTAAATATTTGAAGATTATGATGATATAATGTTGTCTCTATGAGCTACTCCTTGTCAGAAGAAAAAGTATAAATGAAAGCTATACTCACTTCAGTTAAACTACTTAATTTGGACATACAAAAAGTATAAATGATTAAATATTAGTATGTGCACTTTGAGGGGCCTCTTAGGGATGTTACAGCTCCCAAGCTTCCTTCTTGTTCTGTCTAAAATAGGATTTAGAGGTTTTTAATAGAATTTAGATGGGTTTAAAATCTCCATATATAAGTTGTACTTTTACTGATTTATTGCATGAATTTCCCGTTGAATTTTTATGTAACACTTGATCTCCCCTGAGGGACTTGTTCAGTTCTGATTGGGTAATGTAAATTTCCAATGGAGATTAAACACAAATGAGTATGAAATTGATTTATTATAATAAGCAAAATTGAGGTCTGAGGTCCTGCTTCTCTTTTCTTTTCTCCCCCAACCAACCCAAGACTGTCAGATGAAGGTTTTTTTGTAATATTTTGCCAACAAAGAACAAAGAAAATTAAGAGCACATTTCTCAATTACACATTGGAAATTAGATGAAATATTGTTCCAAACTTGTTTGATTTCATGTGCACAAGAGAGTTGTTGGAATAGTTTAACACAGCTATAATTACATTGTTGTGGAGCCAACATATTGTCTTACATTATTTCTTCAGAATTCAACCTCATTATCAATTTAATGGAGGGAAAGGGAAACAACGTTTGTCAAAGTCTTCTGTTCACATCTCCACACATGAATATTAATTCTAAACATGTTATGCAGTGCACAATTGTAGATGTAGATGGACTGACTCAGGTAAAGATTTTTTTGGTATCACTTTTAGATGCAGCCTCATTGGCACACAGAGGTACGTTCATCCACAAAATATCGGTCTTAGCTTCACATTCTGAAGCAATTCAAAAGAATCTGTGGTCTCCAGTGACAGTGCTCCTTGATGCACACACAAAAGCTGTCTCTGCAGATACTGAGCTTCCATACAGAAAAAACCACTTCTCCTGCTTCGATTTATGCATCAGAAAAAATTAGAAATCAAAGAGCAATTATGAATAGAGAGTCATTGGCAGCCGTACCATGCAATCCCAGCTGATGAAAGATCACTTCCAGAATGGCAGGGGCATTCAGTGCCTGCATCACACTGTTTCTTGCCCTCACAACAAAGGCTGAAAAAAAATCTTTTCTGAGTATATATATACCATGACTAATGCAGATGCACATGTGCATGAAGTTATGCACACTGAAACAACTGCTAGTAACTGCCTCTAACAGTCACAATACATTTTCTAAAATACTATACTTCTGTCAGAGAGGTTTAAGCAGAAATTCCATCAATTCCACAGCATTCAGCATGCACTTTACTGTTAGCTGAAGTGAATGAACGATATGAAACATTCAGTGTCATGAGAATGGCTGGTCTTCTATCCTGTTGCATTGGAAGATGTTATTCAGCCCAAACCCCTCTAACTTCAGTGGACAGACACAGCTGATGACCCACAAGCCTAAGCTATTAATATATAAACTGAGCTTACTCTGAGTCACTGCTGTAATTTTAGGAGAAAGCTTCCATGCTATATCCAAGAAAACCAAAAGAAAAAAGATACAAATCGCGTGGAGAGCCAGCCTGTGAAATCTGCATTTGATTTAGCCAATTTATTTTTTCCCTTAGTTTAATTCCATTAACTTGATCGCTAATAGGCCACTGGTAGGTACAATGGTAAAGATCATACAGTTCCCATCCCTCCAAATGCTATCTATGCGAATTGGGAAGGGCTGCATAAGCACCATAAGGTAAAATGGCTTTTGCTGAAAAATAATCTGGCAAATTTACTTCTGCAGTTAACTCCCTTGCCTACTGTTTGAACAAAAAATTGCCGTTTGGAAATGTTAAATTTTAAACAGCAGCTACAGCAGTGGGCACAATATTTATGCTTCTTGTAACAATGTCCTGGAATCAATACTGTCATTTCTAAATGCAAAAGACTTGTATTGAAAGAGAGATGAGAATGTAAGTACAAAAACCCCAGAATACAGCCCTTAATCTCCTTGGTGGGTTTTAAAAGGGTTTCAGATTCTCTCTTGAAACATTCACCAAAGTTAGGCCAGAAGAAGTCAAAGTAATTTAGATCCAATCTCTTTTCAAAAATGAAATGAACAGAAGTTTTATTAAAAGGAAATGAAGAGGAAATTGAACTTTCATATTTCATGGTGCAATTGTGATGACAGAAAACAATATTCGTCGACAGAAAGTTTAGAAGATAGTTATTTATATGTCTATGCTGCTGTACTGTGGGAGTTATGTCACAACAGAGGGCAGGTAATTTTTAAAAATATAATGGAGCTGTAGTAGGATTACTTGTTGGCTATTCCACACAAGTTCAGAATATAAAACTTTTTACATTCTTATGATCAGGAATCAGAAACATTAATTGAAATGTGTACTTTATGGGGAATTTGGACTGGAGATGCTTATGGGTAATGCAAATTTCACCTGCATAAAAGCTGCATACTGCTGTATGTCTGTGACATGGAAAACTAAATCACTTAAACAGAAATCATGGGGCTGAGAGAGATTGGTAATATATTGGAAACGTCATAAATCTGCCATGCAGAACAGCCAGAATGAAAAGGAGAACACACGCAGCCAGGCACAGGTGTGAATCACAGCATGTCACCACCGAAGAAAAGGAGAGATATTTGCATTTAGTCCTAAAATTTAATGGTTCCATAATTAATCTAATGATAGGGAAAGCAATGGCTTGAGAAGATGACTTTTGTTCAGGGGCTGCTCCTTATGATTGTGAACTACGTGCCCTCCTCTGACTGAGCACACAGTTAAGTCACCTACCGTTGATACACTCTCTACAAGAAACTGCTGTGAATGATCCTTCTTAGACTCTGTAGTAGATGTTTAGGCACAAATTTTCAGAAATGTCCAATAATTTTGATCCCTACCACTTCAGGCTACTTACTGAAGTATTTTTAAATGTAGTACATCAAGGTAGGTGATTATGAAAAAGTGGTCTGGATGACTCAATCTGGGCCTCTTTGAAGCAAACATCTGGAGAGACTGTCATCCTACAGGTAAGCCACTATTTTTTCCTCTTACTGCAACACAGCACAGCCAAAAAATGTTCATCTATGACAGGTGAAAGGAATGAAATTTCATTCTTACACTTTTCTGCAATGCGTATGCAGATAAAGCACTCAGCTTAAAAAGTGAAAAATTCATTTCAAAGTTTCCTAGTGTGGAAAAAAAAGTTCAGAGCTAAACCTTTTCCATAACCTTAATGCTACAATATTGCCTAAGAAAATTAGTCAAAATATTCTTTAACGAGAAAAGAGAGAAATCTATTCTGACTCACACAATTCAACATAATGTACTTTCCCTAGCACACATGTATAACATCATTACAGCTGAAAGAGAAAAAGAAGACTCTATATGCAATCAAGATTTACCATTGCAACCTTTTGTTCTTAAAGCTTCAATTTTAAGTGTGCACCTTGAAAGTGTTCTTTATATTTATCAGAAGATTTTCCAAATAAATTAAATATTTCTAATATGTTTATGTTGAAAAGAAATAGCTATCTCCTTCAAAGCGGTTCCAACTCATACAATAGTCTGTGGTACCTGAGAGACAATGGTGAATTATGGCAAGAAAGAATTGTTTTCTGAGGCAGTTTTTGGTTTTGAAAACTACAGACAAAAATGCTACATGATGTTATTAGCATTTCTTGACACAACTGTGTGTTATTTACCATCTATGAGCACTATGAAAATGTTGGACACCAGTGCATCACCTGTCACACTGGTTTGTCCATTTAGCAGTTGATTTTTGATAAGCAGAGGACATTAAGAGTCACATAAAAAATTAACATTAAGTAAAGACTTGCAGAGTAGGCCATGTAGGCAGATGGGAGCATGATGGCAGCTGAAAATCACCAGACTGACACTGATTAATAAAAATATAACAAAAATTAAGTGACAGGGAAATGAATCTGCAGAAGCAAAAGTGCTTCTAAAGCAAATTATTTTTTAACTAATGAAAAGAGCAAGAATACGTTTTCCAGTTCTTTCAGATACAGCAGAACCTTGTATGTAGCATGTTCAGACATTTTAAAAACATCAGGTAGCATCAGTCAATTGCAATTTTCCAAGTCATCTGAAAGTATTCCAGAATGGAATGGATTTTGACATGCTGCTCTGTACTATCACTGTGAACACAGCCATCTTATTATAAGAATATTTTTCAAAATTAATTTCATCCACATGTGAGCATCCTACCTGCTCACCCTGAGTTTATTTAGCAATGATGCACATTATCTTCCCATTGAATCTTTAAGAAATATTATCTTTCTTCGACAGAGGTAAAGGATGGAATTTAAGGAGATGTAGGAATTGTGACCAGAATGAGGATGAGTGACAAACATTTGTCCTGTGGTGGTTGGACAGAGAACAAATTCATAATGATAACATAGCCTCTGTGAAATGGCAGGACTCCTTACTGAGTCTCTTTTGCATGCAAAGCTTCCAGAATAATCAGATACATACACTCAGAAGCAGAAAGTAAAAACAAAAACATACAATAGCTTTAACAAGGATTTAATCACTCCCTACATCACTGAGAAAGAGGTCACATTCTAAACTTCCTTAATATGAAATTAATTCAAAGCATGAGGAATATCTTTAACATCTCAGTCATGGGTTTTCTATTTGTAAATTATGAGGTGTTCACCAGTCTCTGGGGGTTGAGCTTTTAATCACACAGATGTCCATTATAAATCCTCTGTTTGCTTAGTAGTATAATAGGTGAACTCACAGCATCTTTGCGCTATAATAAATCTGCAGGCTCAGACAGAATGCTCGTGATTACCTTCTAAATTCTTTCAAGGTCATTCTACATGATTTCATGCTACATAACATCCTTTCTCAGTCCATTTCACACTGAGAAAAGATCATGACAAACATTGATTTTTCCCTGCTGGTATACCTGAATTCCACCACATCACTCCACCACACATACACACGCACACTGATACACCATCTTTTAGTCATTTGATTCTAAGCTAGAATCAGGTGTAGAACCTGAAAATTCAGAAAACAAATATGATGAAAGAAAAAGAAGCTGTATTTGGTGCAATTATTTGAAGACTGGACTGAAAAAATGAGAAGCAATAGGTGTTTCTTCCAATGGGAAAAGCATTACTGGAGTAGATAAAGAAACCCTCCACAAAATTATCTAACAACAACCTGGGAACTGAACCAGTAAAATATGTGGGGTAAAAAGTCCTCTGAACAAAGGATTACTTAAAAATAAAATATGTTCCAGGTCCACAGTTTACAAATGCACACAGAAACACGCTTCAAATTGTTGAAGATTTTAAATGTTAAAAGAAATAGCCACATTTAGACTGAATGTTTGTTTGACATGTTTCGTTAGCAAATGCTTTTCATGAATTACTCACTATAAAAAAAAAAAGACATGAATGCCTGCAGGAGCACAGCGTCGCAGCCTTAGATGTGGTTCCTCAAGCATTCTGGCATGAAAGGAGTGCAGAAGGTGCTAATAATACTTCTCTCAAGAAAAAGAAATAGGGTTCCTGAAAGAAATATTCATAGGCACAGACAAAAATTAGCTGCTTGATTTCTACTGAATCTTATTGCCTCAGGTGACTCATTATCTCAATGACTTCCTGTCTATGCAGAGATTTAAGATTAATGGATTAAATTCCCTAAATTCTTGGTGAATTTATTAGTTAATATGATACTGCTGTTTGCCATTTGATTAAAAATTGTTGAGAGTTCACTTTATCCTTTTATAAAGACTAGAATTATCTTCTTTTAGTCCAAACAACTGTTTCTTACTGCCTCAGGAATAACAGGGACAATGTCAGCTCCCCAGCAGACAGCCTCTTGTGGTCCTTAACAGTGCTTGTGATTTATCTAGTTCTGTTCTTTAAGGGCTACCAAAAGTCTGGGTTTTCTTCTCCTTTCTACCTAGAAGTCATGTTTGGGCAGAATTTAAAGCCCCCACAGCGGTCAAGATGCAGAGAATGGTTTTCAGCAGCAGTAGGTAACACTCATACTACACTTTTCCCAGGTATCCTGTGTACTGCACAATGTTGCCCCTCTCTAGCTGAACAACGATTAATACAATTGCTGTTAGTCAAGACAGATACTGATTTGGTTTGCAAAGTGTGCCATAGTGAGTAATATTTATCCCTTGACCTCTACTTCATGATATGGCCGTACTCAAATAACAGTCGCATCATGTAGGAAAACTCCCCTTATGATCTGTTCTCCTAATGTGCTATTGACGTTACTCATAAAAAAGCAAACATTTATAAAACTGCTTTGGTAAAAATGAAATGGTTTCACTTTCCATGGGAGTACTTTAGGAATGGGGCTTTATTACTAGTGACATACTACTATCACACACTGAGTTTTACTCAATTCTTGCCACAACCATGTAAAACACGCTATATGAGACCTGTTTATGGAACGTCTATGTATGTAAGGGAAGACTCTTTCCTTCTTACCAAGAAAGCAATCCTTCCACAGCATATTCCTGAGCTCTGATGACAAGGTTAGGAACTCTCTGAGCTGGTGCTTGTTTGTAGATCATCATGTTTAGTAGCAACCAACAGATTTAGCTAAACCCTTTTTGGAACCCATTTACACTTTCAGTCTCCACAGCCTCTTATGGCAACACATTTTGCAACTTAACAACATTCTGTAGAAAAGGTAGTTCCTGTTATCTGCCTTAAACCTGAAGCTATGTTTTGGATACTCTATAGTTTCATAAATTTCATCTGAAATTTAAAGACAGATTATCAATAGCTTCAGAATATGTCAGAAAGACAATATTTTACGAAAATGAATGACAGAATTCAATTCTTCAGTGACTAGCAAATAGCGATTCCAGTACCCCAGATCAAACATTTAACTACCAAAACTTGCATTTGTCTCCCCTTCACCACAAGGGTGTGTTCTGAATAAAAAGTGAGGCATTTTCAATCAAGTTCCACAGCCAAAAAATTTCTTTTTTAAAGAGTTCTAAGTTGAAGACAACACACCAGAGCAGACAGATCTAGGCCTTCGAGATCACAAGTCTATACAATGACATTATGAAATCATAACTCTGCCAGGCACATGCTAAAATTCAACTCAGCATATTACGGGCTTCCGAGAGCTGAGGTCTGAGAGGGCTCCAGGTGCTGATGACAACAGCACCCAGTGGGCTGACGTGTACAAAGAGTACCAGCGGGTTTCAGTGCAACACCACGAATTTTGCTTCAGCAACCCCAGCTGATCCTTGTCTTCCCCTGTCTGCATCATCCAGAAACCTCTACGTTAGTCACACTGGTTTCAATATTAATAAAGGAAAGCTTACAAAGAAGAAAGTATTTAGCTTTGAACCATCTTCTCAAGAGAGTTGTTTTTCATATTTTAAAGTAGATCAGAGAAACAACAGAAGTACAATAGAGGGAAAGTTTACATTCGCAGGATGGCAGATGATCTAACAAGCATTGTCCACTCTATTATCTTGATACATCATACACCCAATTATAAAGACATAAATGCTTGAGTTAAAACTATGACTGAAAAAAGCAGGACCAGGCAAATGGGCCAAGGTAACAGAATCCCCATGTATTTTGAAAATCAAAAGTGATTTCGATCCAGCAACTAACATGATCCATTATGCTTTTTACTGGGAATATTTCTTAAGTCCTGCTAAGGTTAAGGCATAACTCACAAGAGTATTTGCAGCACAAGAATATTCACTGAGTGATTAGAGATCACAACTGAATGACAAAAGCTACCCCTGAAAATTTTGTATCGTAAAAAGGATGTACTTTATAGTTATTCCTTTGGCATTTTTTGTTGTTCTTGGGTTTTGTCTTGGAAGGGAGGAATGCTTTGCAAGTGCAGCACTCAGAAGGTTAGCTTTTCTGAGTCCTGTCAGCTTCCTTGAGCTGGAATTATGGGAGAATTTTCTGTTACTGTAAAAATGAAAAAGAAGAGATGCATAGTATACATACAGAGAAATCTATACTGAATATGTTATTAATCTACATTCCAACCCAATATTGGAAACAGACTTCTAATGTGGCAGAGATAGACTATATCTTACACTAAAATTCAGTGTCAGAATAGGTACATTTTGAGATGAAGTTCGGAATACACAAACAGACAGGCGCTATTCTGTTTAGAGCCCGCGCTTTCATTCTTTGCTCTATCAAATCTCCCACTGAAGTCAATTGTCTTAATCTGATTTACACCTTGGCACTACTACTAATGCATGCAGAGACCATCAAACAGCCCAGATTCTTCCCTGCATAAAGACAACTTTGTGCAAAATATCTCTAGAGCGACTCTAGCTAGCCAGGAAGGAATGTCCTGCGAGCATCATCCATTTATGCTGTAGGTCCTGTGCTGCCACGCAGGCATCTCTGCTGCAATTAAGAATAGCCATTGTGACAGGGCAAGAGGGGTTAAGCCCAATTCCTCCCTCACAATAAACACTTTACAGCTTTATGAAGCAGAAGAGCTGCAAGCTGTGCATGAGAGACCGCCCTTGGCAATGGGGAAAAATAATTTCCTCCCTAACCAGGAATGCATCCACAAGTGGAAGTGGATCCTGCTCAAGCTGCAGGACAAAGAGTGAGGCAATTACTGCTGAGAAGTGGAACACCACCATAGCTGAGGGGTACAGCTAAAGCAGCAGGTCCTGGGATCCTTTGAAAGGAGTCTGGGAAGACAGAATGCAACATGTAAGGAGGGAGAGGTGTTAACTGACACATCTGAATATTCTGACACATCGATTCACATACTGATGTTATGCAATTTTTCCCCCAGATTTGAAAAAGTGAGCTCTTGGCAGGTGTACATTTCAGACTCTCAAATTCTATGCTCTGGAGGGCAAACACAGGTGGCTTCATGAGGCCGTAAAGATGGGGTCTGCAAAATGAAGCCCTGTCCTAACAACTTTAGTTTAGTTAAACCTTTCATAATAATATGAAGTTTTAAGGGCTAAAAGAATTAAATGGTTCCCAGGAGGATTAATTAAATGAATAGCAAGTGTCGTGGTTTAGCCCCAGCCAGCAACTAAGCACCATGCAGCTGCTCGCTCACTCCCCCTACCCCGATGGGATGGGGGAGAGAATTGGAGGCGTAAGAGTGAGAAACACTCCTGGGTTGAGGTAAGAACAGTTTAATAATTGAAATAAAGTAAAATAGTAATGATAACAATAACAATAATGATAATAATAATATACAAAGCAAGTGATGCACAATGCAATTGCTCACCACCCACTGACCGATACCCAGACAGTTCCCGAGCAGCAGTCGCTGCTTCCCAGCCAAATCCTCCCAGTTTCTATACTGAGCATGATATTGTATGTATGGAATGTCCCTTTGGCCAGTTTGGATCAACTATCCTGGCTGTACCTCCTCCCAGTTTCTTGTGCACCTGGCAGAGCATGGGAAGCTGAAAAGTCCTTGACTAGCATAAGCAGTACTCAGCAACAACTAAAACCATCAGTGTGTTATCAACATTCTTCTCCTACTAAATCCAAACCACAGCACTATGCCAGCTACTAGGAAGAAAATTAACTCTATCCCAGCCAAAACCAGGACAGCAAGTAATAAGATCACCAGCGCCAGCAAAATTGAGCAAGTTTCTTGGGTTCAGAGACTTAACAGGCCCCTGTACAGAGCACACAAAGAATAGGACATTATTTTCTAAACCTACAGTGAAATTCAAAGTGAAAACTCAACAACATTAAAAACCATGAAGCAGTTCATGGTAAGATTTCTGACTTTATACTTTGCAAAGAAGCAGGTATCACTCTAAATGGCTTTGAGAAAGCAAGTAAAAATATACTTCTGAAGGCCATCCTTAGCCATGAACAGATGCAACACCTCACATCACCTGGTGATTTCTGCCAAATGTCTGCAAGACATGCAATTCAAACAATATTCCTGTAACTCTGATGATGTACGAGTACATTCAGAAAATGCACCAATGCCTTTAGCAATTACTTCCCATTCTTCTCAGTGTAATCTCTGTTCCAGTCTAATCTCTGTTCCAGCCTCCTTCTCAGACTAGTCTCCCAGTGCTTATCAGAACACACTCTACCGTTTGGAACATTTATTTGTCTCAGTTATATCTTGTTTTAAAGTTAAATATCTGTGGCTTTCTGTCTACAGAGCCAAGTTCAAAGAGCAGATCACATTGATGCTATGACAACAGAAAAATGAGTACTATCAGTAATACATCTTTGCTTATATGTTAGAGCATGTTCTCTAGCATCAGCATGAGCATGGACAGAAAGCAGCACGGGCACAGCAACAGGTCTGATACAACAATGAATGCTCACTGAAGCAGCTGTGGCCAGTTATCAGTATCATAATTTCTGAAAAAATTTTGCAATGATACAGTGAAGAGTTTTCTGCAACTGTCAAAGTTTTTCTAATTTCTAAAGGAAGGAAGGTGCAAGAAAAGCAATTTTGTCTATATTCGTGCTTCAAACAGCATAAAGTTTGAGGATATTGAAGTCAGGCAACGAGATACCGCGTAGGAATGTCTGGCTGTAAAATTCAGCTCCGGATGACCATCTAGGTTTATAGCAATGTCCAGTTTTGTGGGGTAACAGTATAGATGTAGAGCCTGTTTGGATCCTTGCTTATTTTATTTCTCAGAGTTAAGAAGAATTGTAACGTTATATAAATGACACCTCTTAGGCTCTTAAATCACTTTGCTGTCTATAATGGATGTAATAAATGTTTCCTATTCCAGTACTACAAAAAATGGTCTAGGCGGTTTTATCCATTTGGCAGTGGAACTCACTTGACTGTGATGTATGGTGCACTTGTTATTTATTTGCAGAGGCTAGAAGGCAAATGCGCTATACGAGAATAGTTCTTTAATGTAAAGCATTAAATTAAAAGCTCACCCTCAGGACTTTGACTGCCAATAGTAGTAAATGGATGCCCAAGATAACACAGGAGCTGTTACTATTTAAAAATATGCCATTTGATATTAAACTTTTTTATTTAACAGCAGATTTCTACCCTGTCCCCCTTCCTTCAGCATTATAGACTATACCCTTCCCATGCAGGTTTAGTGGGTGTTGGGAATAACACTCATCTCATTGTACAGATATACATCAGATCATATTCTTTAATATTTTTGCATTTTTGTAATGTCAATACTTCTAGCTCAGGTGTTTCAAAGGCTTATGTTAATACAATATCTATAATTCTTACAATTTAAAATGATCTCACCCATGAGGGTAGTACTGCTATCCCCATGCATGGAGCGAAGCTGCAGAGAAGGGCTAAGATTCCAATTTTTAAAGACTGCCTTGCTCATCCTATAGTTCAAGGACTACACCAACTTTGGGATATTTTTTCAAGGAATGACTCAGAACTTGACAGATTGCGGCAGATTGTTTGGGAGCATTACCTGAACTGCAAGTCTTCTTATCCCAGCTGACAGCTAACAATAATCTGCTCCACCCAAATTATCTCAGAGACAAGATCAGACCCAAGGGTCCTCAGCTCATGAATCACAGCAAAACTATCACACCCATTCCCATCCAAAAAGTCCAAATCATTTTTTCATCAGTCTGGTTTTGTACACTTTTTGTAGGACCTTTAAAATTTGTCAAGGGATTCCAGCAAGCAGCAAACCAGAATCTAGTATTGTAGAAAGAACTGCCATATTTAAACAACCAACCAGCCAACCTCCAAACAACCAAAACCCCACAAAAGAGCACAACAGCCAACCTTTACAGATTGTTCTGGAACAGCATATCAGGGCTTTTCTCTACTGCTTTACAGGGTAGAACGAAACTGTTGAAATAAAGTTTTAATGTTGTTAAGACTATCAGATAGAGCAAATATATTCCCATGATCACACCCCACACACACTTTGTGTTCTTTCAAAAGTATAGAATTAAAACTCTAGAATTAAAAAAACAGACAAAGCCAAAACATGCAAGTAATCAAAATGTTTTAAAAATTTAATTCATTATCTTACTAACTTGTTAAAAAAACCCGGTAGATACATTGTACAGCAGCATATTTATAAACTCTTATAGAGTTATCTGCTCTTGTTATCATCTAGCATTTATCACCAGTGTTCAAGTGCTCCAGATGTGATTCTGAAGCAAGTCTAACCAGCAATTATCACTCTCCTACTAAAATATATGTATATTAACAGGAAACCTGAAACATTAACACAATGCCATTATCTTCCAAAGCCTGTCAGCTGAACAAGCTAAGTATGATATTATTTTTCCTTGTACAACTCTGCAACAAAAATATAAAGGTTTTCAAGTTTCTGTTCAGAAAGAAATGACTGCAGAAATTTCAGCTCTTTCAGTTTGTTCTATATTTGAAGTGAATCTACTGAATGTTGGAATTACTATTTTTGAGACATGTCTGTGTTGATGCAGATGTTGTAGAATTTTTCTACTTCAGCTGGATGTCTGACTACACTTGGAAATATAGTAAAAATCTGACATTAGCTAAGGAAATGTTCCACAGGAAGGAAAAAACAAAAAAACCCAACTATTACAGACCTCTCCCCCTAAAAGGCTCATTTTTATGACCACTTCTAATAATGCAGTGAGCAATAGCAACCTAAGGAAGATTTGAAGGAAGGAGATAATTTTCTGCAAGGCCAAGCTTCAAAATTCCCTGGAGCAGCCAACACCACAGATTCCAATCCTTGGGGAATTATTTCTTGTCCTAATAGAAGATCAGACAACGGCGATAAATGAAGGCAAACACAATATGTGTTCCACTTGGGGACTGAAATGAAGACTTGTTATTTAAATTTCACAGCACCATCTTGTTCGTAGTCCCTTTATTCCAGGGCGAGTGACACACCTAAGGGATGATCTGCAGGGACACAAGAGTCCTGGCACGCCCCGGTGCAGGGCAGCTGTGTACCACAGACAGGGTTTTGGGGAGGAGGAGGAGGTGGAGGGACTCAGGTATAATTCCAGAACCGCAAGCAGATGAGGAAACTGAAGAAATATGAGGTCTCCTGGACATGCACAAATCTTACCAGAGACATAACAACGCAAACCTGTGCTGACAGTAACAAAGAGAGGATGGCAGCTGCAGACATTGTAGGAGCAATTGAGGTAATAAACCAGGCAAACCCCAAAACACTAGGAAGAGAAGAGAAAACAACCAGTGATCATAGTGATCAGTGGTCCGGAAACTCTTCTCTACTGCCTGTCAGTGAAAGATCTGAAGTGCAGCAGAGTTTGCTTTGCTGGGGCTTCACTGTTCTTAGAGATTAACTTGCTCCGAGCTCGTGGGCGAATTTCTCAACTGAACCCTAACCAAAATGTTGTTTAGCAACTCTTAGAGGGCACAGTTAAATGGAACAAATCACTAGCATAGCAACCAAAAGTGAACTCAAATGTTTACCATAGAAAAATCATTAAAACCATCGGCTCAGTCAATCATCTCAGAACAGCAGCAGTTCAGAAGGCAACAGGATGCTGCATCACCTCAGAGGATGGACAGAAAGAATACAAAGCTGATATATATTCCCCACAGGAGGTCCTCAGTTACATATGATTCAGAATATTAACTAAAACCTGACCACTATACCAAGAATAGTTCCCAAACTTTGATCAATAGCCTTTTTCATACTACTTCTTCAAAATGCATAGAAAGTTTTGACTCCTCTTTTTTCTAATTATAAAAATATTAATTCTCTTGTTTTAGTTTGTCGGGCCACATAACATAGGAAACATACCATTACTTAACGTATTTTACCTCCTTATTTATTTTGAGAAGGGATGGAAAGGTGTTGATAATATTCAGGATAGCTTAGGGTAAGATTAGGCTTAAATCTGAACCATGGTTTAATTTCCGTACTGCAGTAATTCCTAAAGCAGTTCCCACACGGATACTTCAAAATTACCGCTCACTGGTAATCACATTACTTAAATCCATATCTAATAACATTTCTGCTGCAAATAATGGAAAAATGAAGTTAGAGAGCAGTTGATCTTGTAATACATCATCCAAACTGAATGTCAGAAATCTTGTGGAAAGTTGGGTATTCTCACAAATTTCTGCCAATTTCTGCAAACCTCTCTTTTTGCAAATGGACCATAACAGTCTTAGATTTAGGGTCCCAGCCAGACCCAGCCAGAGTTAGATTTAAGGATGAAAATCTAATACAGTTTATAAGTCTTTTTTGTATTTGCATGTTACTCCTTTATATTTCTATGATCTCAATGTAGCTGAAGAGACTATATACACAGCGGAGATTCTCCTGCTATGCTTTCTGTCATAAAAGGCTCACGTTCTTTCTTTAATCTCGATGAAAAGGTGGTGCAGAATGAAAATGTTTTTCCTCTCCAGGTAAAGAGAACAGGATAGAGACAATGAGGGAAGGAAGGGGAAGAGTGCTGCCTCAATGCAGGTTCGATTCTGTCTACATTTTAGGAGAAAACCTTAATCCAATTTTCAGACATCAGCTTAGACAGATCTGCTGATTCATCCAAATACGGCAAGTGGAGAGCACCTTTGCTCCTGTTTTTAGTACAGGAGGTGCCAAGAATTATACTCCTGCCATCTCTTGTTGCTGTAGGAGTGGGAGTGGGGGAGAAAACTAATTACTTCAAGTGCATTAGGTACATTAGAAGGTTAAATTAAAATTTAATTTTGAAAAATGTTAGCAATGACATGGGATTCTTAATGAAGAAACTGAAAACCACTTCAAAATCAGAAAGGAAAAGGGAGGTATGTAAAGGAAGCTTCTCTCCTCTTCTTTTCTGGCAATTCCATTATATTATACTTCAGTGCATTGCTAAACTCCACATTCACCCTCTACTTTAACAATGGCAAACTCAGGGGTCTCACATGAAATAGGCTATTTCATCCGAGATGGTTTAAGCTGGCCTAAGGAGCGACAAGAGAATACAGCAAGCAGTCAGTGCTAATGACAGCATACCATTTTTATAGACTAAAGTTTGAGCAATGAATTTCAATTATAGAGTGTCAGGATGCCCAAATGCAGGTACCTGATAACAAGCCTGAAGCACCAAGCTTTTGCAGATTTCTTCTTTAGAATTGCAATAAAGCTTTTTAGCCTTTGGCACTGATTATTTTTTTTTTTTTTTTTTGACCAGAAGCCCCTAGATGTAATCTTTTATAAGAAACTCCATCTTTGCTTCCCTTCAAGAGAAATTGTGTTCAAGGTAAATGAAGCATAATTATGACATGTGGACAGTTATGCAATTTAAAAAAACCCAAAATCCCCAAACAAACTGCTTGCTTTATTTGTGCCTGATCCCAATAAGTATCTCTATTTAATTTGCTTTTAATGTAGCATCTTTTAAAATATGTTTTTAGTTAAAAGTAGCAACTCTTATGACAGATTTTGTAAATTTAGAGCAAACACCATCACTCTCATCATATATATTTAACACAATCACAAATAAATAAAATTATATAAGAATTAAAAAATTTTGATCTTGACTTTGTAAAACTTTTGCATACTCTTCTGAACGTTTTCAGTTATATCAGTCCTTCCCTTTAGAATTCTATCACTCAGTATCCCTAACTTAAAAAGATACTATTCTATATCTAAGTCTACTTAAACTTTTTTTATAAATACATAACTTAGGCTTTGTTCCTTCTTTGTTTTTACCTTGATCTTAAATTAAATAATTATTTATTGGGATTTGGTTACTATTTTTAGTTATTTATCTTTCTCAATTTCTTTTTCTGCTAGTCCTCCAAATTTATATTTCGAGATAATTTCTCATATGTAATTCAATGTTTTCAACAGACTAAGCTGATGAAACTTTGAAGTTATCAATCATATTTCTTTAAGAAAATATTGTTCCATAAAAACATTAGCATTGTCTGAAACTAGGGAAGTTGATCAGAATTTCATTCTGAGGTTCTCCCCCCAAAATGAATATTTTCTATTTCAGACCATATTTGATTTTCACTATGTTTTGATGAGAATCAAAAAAATGAAATAAAAATAAAATATCCTTTATTCACCTGAGGCAATTTATTTAAGGTTTTCCTTTGCAGACCCTCATTCCCTCCTAATCCAGTTGCAGAAGAATCTTTCTAGACAGGTTCTGAAGAAGAGTAGATGTATCATCTAATCCTGGGCATGTGATATAGGTGCCTAAAATAGGAACATAAATTTCCATTGGAGAGATGTACTCATAATTTTCTCTCTGGGGGAGATTACCTCTTCTCACTGACTATTCTGGGAGCCTATATTTTTAAAATAGGCATTTTACTAAAGGCAGGCAGTATGAATAACCTATACAATGTAAAATCTTAAGCATGTAGAATCACCTCATCACCACATGGATATAAGGAAGCAGTTTCAGAAGAGCATTATGCAAACTGTACAATATATTTATTAGAGTCTTCCCTTAAAAATAATTATTTTAAATGAGCTTAAAAGGTGAAATACCTGACAAAGACTTCTGCTGATCCAAGTTAATTTAGGGAGGTAGGAAAGGTTCTGTTTGGTGTTGTACATACTGTTTTAGTCTCCTGGAAAACCAGACTAAATTTCTATATTTCCAACTAATAAGAAAAATACATTTAAAGAAGCACTGATGGTAAATGCAACCATAGCTTCAGGTTAAGCTTGTTTCACATACACGATAATTTTTGGCACGTAAATGAAAAGCGTATCCATTTTGCTTTTTCCAGCAGTGTGAAACCAAGTAAATATTTCTCACCATGAGTGAACTGATGTGAAGTGTACTTAAAAGTAATTTTTAAATTGCATTTGATGGAAACCCCAGCTCTGAGTTTTGTTTGCCTTTCTGCAGGAAATCTCTCCAATAACATGAAAATGCACTGTAATGATGTACCTACTTTAATTCTAATTTGATAATATTAACATGTCCCAAACAGTAAAAAATTAAAATTTAATCTCAAAGATAAAAATAACACATTTCGTGCACCATGATGGGATCTGAGTTCCCAGAGCACTGAAAAAGATATTCTAGACCCATCCTGACCCACTCCTCCCCAAAGAAACTAGAAAGCTTTTACACCTTAATGCTCAGTTTAATAGAATGAGAAAACCAGAATATTTTAAAATAAACTCAAAACAGAGAATGAAGAGAGAGCAAAAAGTAACCCTTCCCACCTGCTGTGTCCTTGGAGGCATGTCATCGACCACAGGATTTCTTGCAATGAAGACCTATCTGAACCGCAACAAATTTAATCCTCTCTGATGCATAGGAGGCTCTTTCGATCCCCTTTAAGGTCCAACCAGCAGTTTACTTCATCCCCTCTACAGCAGCTGCCCCGTACCACCACCCTTTTTCCACAGATCACAGTCCTTCCATCCCTTCAGGGACATCTGTTCTACCCTATCATCAGAAAGGCAAGAAATTGTGAAGAAAAGTTAAAAATAAAATAAAAAAAATTACACATACCTTTATTCTTTGAGGCCTTTTGACAATTTTATAGAACTCAGCAAAGGATTGACAGAACTGAGATAAAATGGCTTACATGCTTGATAATGAAATTAATTCAAGTTAAGTATAAGTTGTCCTATACACTGCATATCAGGAACTGTAATTTAGAACAAGGTGGAATCACTTTACTAGAGTGATATGCTATGATGAGAAATTCCAGATAAAAGATAGTTTAATAATAGGAGATATAGTTACCCCAAAATGATGTAATTAGTGAAGGAACATGGCAAGTTTATACCTTATGTGAGGCATCTGTCTTCCTTCCCATTTGCACTTAAGGTCAAAGATATCAATTAATTAAATTGGTAGAAAAACTGATATCCTAATCAACATCTTATTTTGATCACTTGCATTCTAAATTTACCCACTAAAATACATATGATATCCTTGTATAAATGAAGAATAGTCTAATGCTATCTTTGTGCTTACTTTTTTGAATGAATGATCAGTACAATAGTTAATTCCCCTTGCATTCAATGAGATACACTTAAATGCTAAAATAGTACCTCAGATTCTTCATCTATCTGAGAGTGGGTAAGTATGGGTTACCTGTCCTTGGCTCATCCTGTAGTATGGCTCTGCAAATGAGATTCAGATCACTTTTTGTCTTTTAGTATAGAACTGAAATGAGAAATTAAAAGGTCCCAGTTGTTACCTCCCACATCTGTCGCTGCCTGACCACACAGGTGACAGCTTGGAAGGGAAAGTGTTTGCTCCTTTCCGATATTATACCTATTATTTAATAGGTAAAAAGTCATTACTCCTTACCTTGAGTTCTAGGGGAAAAAAAAGTTCATAAACCAGGATTCAGATCCACATCAGACTCTTCTTCTCGTCCTGTAAGCGTAACTCATAAATAAGTCTACGTCCTGTTGCTTCCTTGGTAAATTCTGCATGAGCTATTTCCAAATAATTCCACAGTCAGCCACAAACATTCTCAGTCATGTCACTGAAACTTTACTGATGACAGGGGTTTGCACAGGGATAAGGGAGGGCACAAAATAGTTCTGCAAGTGGAACTCCATTAGCCATCACATTAATAAGATGAGTCAGAAGAGAACTCTTGGTCCATCTACCAGAGCTGTCTGGTTTCTGCAGGACTAACAGCAGCAAAATACAATTATTTAGCTTCATGACAAATGAAGGCAAATAGAATTGAATCCACCTGGGGAACTGATCTGCTACTGAGTCATTCCTTACAGTAGGACTGTGCTTTAAGTCGTCATCTCAAGCCATCAATACAGCTCTTCTTTATCACAAAGAGCCTCCCATATTGATACTTATCTTCTGCTTGCAACTGTTGATCTTACTTGATGAACATTTACTTTGCATAGTCAAGAAAGAAGTCTTTGTGATTATTCACACAATGCACTTTATATTATTTATTTAATTAGAAAAAGCAGTATTCTTATCTGAACAACGGTTCCACATGGTTATTAATTAAAATCCAATACTTCTTGAGTAACATTAAGCTTCAATTATTTCCTTCACTGTATTACAAAGGCAGCAGGTTCTGATTGTTCATAAAAATATGTATATAGCTATTAATTCAGATTATTAAATGGATACATAATATGGCAAGAACCCCCCCTCCAATCTCTGAATTAAAAGCAAGAAAGAAATGTCTATTTCAATAATTTATTTACAGTGATTTTTTAACTTTTAAACTAGAAACCTGAATGTCCACAATTACTATAAGAAACCTAGTGGAATAATTAACTCTTTGCATAGTATATTGTACTTTTTAAACATAAGCCAATTTGTCCAATATAATTATGAAAAACAATATGCCAGTTTAACAAAGCAGGCTCACAGGACTGTATTCTCAAAATACTAGTAAATTAAACAGTCATTTACTGTGACCTCTCTGCCCACATGAGCAGCAAAACTGAACATCTGAATGCTCCAGAATAGAAAGTAAAATCAGAGTCTATCATGGTCTTAGCACTACCTCATTAAAAACAACAAATAACTATAATCTGCATTGTTTATTGTCAAGTGTCCTATAAATCTAAACCCAGTAGAAAATCCATGACCCTCTCCATCGGTTTTCATTTTGCTACACGTACAGCAGTAGGTAAGAGTCTACACTGCTTTATCCAGGGTATGGATCTCCTTATTGCTCTGGCTGCACAGATATTCAGCTGTGGATTTCCCTCCCTCCCCTTTCCCAAGTCTTCAAGCAGATTAATCATTCTAACTATATTTTCCATAATACCTCACCTTTTGGGCATCCACATTAATGTTTACTGTGAAAAGACCCATGTCCTCAGTAAAAATATATGCAGGAAAGCATCATTAACATAATAATCCACCACGCCAAACACTAGGGACACTAGCTGCCCTATGAACAGGGATGCTAGAGGATATTGCAGTCCAGTTTCAAGACAGAGCTGCACTGAGGAATTCTCAGTACTGGCTAATGTAAAATTCATAAAATCTTTGTCTTTTCACTTAGTTTAGGCCTCCTGAGAACAAGTATCCCCATTGACCTCGACAGTCATACAAGTAAACTGATTCAACAAATGTCCCTGGAATGAGAAATGAGTTTGTAGTCAACTCATTTCTCAAATGAAAATACCTGCTGTGTAAAGAATGGTAGCATAAAGAACTGTTGCCATTTGGCTCTTCACGGTATTTCCATAGAGTAGCCAAAGACTGTTCTTTCAACATTTTAGTTCAGATATGCTGAAATAGTTTGCCAAATCTTTATGCTGTCACTAAAGTGAAACCTTCATTTTCAAGTGCTGTAAATACTAATAATAGAAGGATGTAGGATGTGCTTAAATTCAGTATGACACTTCCTGTTTGAGAAACTGCATATCATAGTTTTCCACACACCATAGTGAAAAACTAAGGAGCTGGTTCCTCAATCCATGAAGAATGGTATAAAAATGCTTCTGTACTGTTAGAAGACAAACAGACATTAATAAAGCCTGATTTCATTCTGCCTGACAGTAGGTGTGATACAGTTACCTTGCAGATGTTTGCAAAAATTAAATAATGTCATAGGAAAACATTCCCACTTTGTCACAGGAAGACTTGTCCAAAATTCTCAGCTGGATTTTGTCTAGGGTTTTGAATGACAGAATATGTTATTTTCTCATTACATCATGAACAAGTAGACACTTTTTGCCCAAAGAAGGAACTGTCCCATTACCTCAGCTGCAGTGGTATTTCAGTCTCTCCATTGCCTCATTCTGTGTCAGCCTTTCCCATAACTCTTGAGAACTTATTTGTGAAATACAAAAATGATAATATGTTTATGAAAAAAACTTGATTCACAAGTAAATAGTTTTGAAGATCATAATATTTAAAAGAGCACACTCAGGTTATTTAATTGCAGACTTGCTCCTGCACAGCCTAAGAGATTATGAAATTTATTTCAACAGGACTCCAGAATAGTTTAATTTCTTTCTTATAAACAGATTTCTGCAATAATAGTAATTGCAATAGTAGTAATAGTAGTAGTAATAATAATAGTAATTCCATCAATTATGGAAAACTTAAGCTGACCCTGTGTTCAAGTCAGACAGGCTACTTCCAAAATGTCTTCTGTAACATTGGTGGATATAACTTTTAAATAAATAAAATAAATAAAGCTAGGTTCCCATTTCAGCCCTCCTTTCTCTACAAGGCATTTTGAGTTCTGCAGTCAAAAGAGACATGTGGTTCTGGGAACAAAATCAGAATTCACAAACTTAAGAAAAAAAAAAAAAAGAGGCTGGATAGGATCTCAAGACATATATTAATCCTATTCTATCCCCCAAAATAAACCACAATTATGTCATTCCCAGTAGGTACTTGTCAACTCCGCTCTAAACTATTCCTAAAGCTGCAGACTCTATAACCTCCTCAGGCATTCTATTCCAGCGATAGCCTAGACAGCCTTTAGAGTATTTTTTTCTCATTATGTCTAACCTAAGCCATGCTTGTTAATACCACTATTCTTACCCTCTCCATGATGGACATAATGGAGTAACATATACCTACTCTTTTACAATAACAGTTTTTGAGTAATAAAACTAAAACTGTCCTGGTTCTAGTGTTCTTTCCCTTAGGTTAAACAGTTAATTCATTTATTTTTTTATTCCAGAGATACGCTCTGATATCTTTAGAAGCTGTCTTAGCAGCTTTCTTCAAATGGGCCACAAGTATGTGTCCTTCTCGAAGTGCTATGCCCCAGACAGGACACATTGCTTCAGTTTGGTCTCACTCATGCTAAACAGATTTGAAATATTACTTCCCATCTTACTCTGAGTCCACATAACTACATGAATTTATATCTCAGTGAAGCTGAGACAGGAAATAAACAGATGAAATAACTGTTATGCAGTTACAGACTTACCTGCTATTTTGCTGAGATGTACCTCTTTGATTCCAAAGATCAAAAGCTATTTTCTTTTTCTCAGATCTCGAACTGTTTGGAATTTGTTGGAAAATGGCTTTTTCTCACCTTGATACAAAATGTGAATGACATTTTTTTCTTTTTCTTAATTCTTCTCAAAAAGGATATGGAAATGCTTGAAAATTTCATTTATGACCTACTAGATCCTTATGAAATGCCCTCTTAACAAAAACATAATTATACATTTGTCTTTTTTCTACCTTGTCCTTTTTATATAAAACACTTATTTTGCCCACAAATATAAAATTAGTACTTTTTTATTCTTAATCATTTATAAAGATAATCACAGGAATTGTCATAAATATATTAAAAGTAATTTTGTACAGCCTGCTGTCCACAGAAGGAATACAAAATATGTTGCATTTTAAACCTATGCTATGAATTTCAAAAGCTATTAAAATAGCTTGAGTAGATGTTGAAATACCAAAAGCACATTAACAAAAATAATTATTTTCATCCATTTCCTACGCAATTTACGCCCATAGCCTTTTGGGGCTTGGGTATTATTTAAAAGGGTATAGAAAACAAAAAAAGTGTCCCAGGAATCATTACAGTGACTTGATTATACTTTGTGTCATGTTAATTGACTTCACACATCATCTGGATATAAACTCAAAGTACACTAGACAGGAAATATAAATACAGTTGAAGTAACATTAATTATGCTGCAGTTACATACTTGATATTTTTCTGTAAAATATCTATTTCACTCCAGAAGTCAAAGTTCTTCTTCAAAAGAGCAGCACTATGAGGTCTAGAGCTGTTACAAAATGCTTGTCCCTGCTGCAGATAAATACACCAATAACCTCTCTTACTGCTCAAAAAAAAAGAAATTTAAAAAAAAAGGTATGACATACTTGTGAAAAATCAGAATATGAATCTTATCTGGAGTGTTGCAAGAGCGGTTCAGATGCCTCTTTCCAGGCTAATGGTATACACTACTTATGATGCTCTGAGCTATTCCTACTGGTGAGCAGGGACAGTGACATAGTGGAAATACGTTTTGTATCAGCTTGAAGCATAGGAGAGGACAGGCATCTCCTGTGTGTCACAAGCTGAGGTCAAGCCAACAGAAAGTATTGTTTCTCCAGTGAGTTACTTGTAGAGCAGTGCAGAATAATAATACAGTAACAGTAATAAGTATATAGTAACAGTACATATAGTACAATATGTACTACTGCACAATATGTTAATGCATAATAATTTAACTTCTTTCACAATGCTGCTAATATTACAGAATTCTACTAGTAAGTGGTGTGTTACTGCTAAGTAGGAAGCACACCACAGCTTCAGGTCCTCATTTTGCATGTCATAATCAAGAATAAAAATTTTGGTCTGAAACTACATTGAGGTTTCCTACCACTTCTCTGTTTTTTGAGGCCACAATAGCCACAACTCTTCTCCTGGGACATGTGACAGAAAAATAAACACTAATGTATGCACAGTGCAGGTGTTTTTATTTCTAACTTTTCTGAGAACTATGCTATACCAACATTGAAAGACTTTGGATATACTTTGAAGCCCAGAAACAGTAAATAGGAGTGATGCCATATGTCTCAAAATCTCTCATTTTGGACCAAAACCCAGCTCTGTGTGCAAAACACATTTAACAGGTTTTGGGGACAGACCTGTGAGTTGCCTAATTTTTTCTTAAGTTGTCTTGAGTGAACAGAGCACCAGAGCAGTAACTGTTCCACAGCATGCAGCCGTGTCAAGGCCCATCCATTCCCAAGCACAGCCCCTCACTCAGCTTGTGTCTAGCCTTCCTCAGGTTAGAGGAGGGGCTGCAGAGCTAGTACATTTTGTTAATAAATGCATTTAGACCACCAGAGAGACATGTTTTCTCCCTTTTCACAAATATGTGTGGGAAAAATTGCACACAGTGAGACTTGTGCATTTTACATCCTGGGGTAAATCAGAAGTAACTTAATCCTGCCCATCTTCTCTATACACATCAACTGACCCATGTGAACTCAAACTCCCCCAACATGAAACTATAAAACAGCTGCGTCCGTCACAATGTACTGGAGATGCTGAAGATTGAGAAAACTGTAACTAGAAATGTTGCCTCAAATGTACACTCTAAGTGGTCACAGGTAATGGATTTCTCCAAATTTTGCAGCAGATATTACATTACCCTTGAGGGTTGACCTGTGGTGCTACAAGATGATGGACATTCAATTTTAGTGTTGCTGCTTTTAATCAAAGGTTGTCAGTCAGACCATATTATTTCAACCAAAATTAAACAGAGGCTTGCCCATGTCAGCAAATGCTTTCTGGTAAGGGACAAGTGTTTCACATGTTGCTTTATTTGCATTTAAGTCCAAGATTTCATAAAAATACCCTGAGGTTTTAGGATTTTTACTAACATTCAGTAATCACTTCCAAAGTGCATTATATTCTAATGAAAGAATTTGTGAAGTTAATATACTGCTGACATTAAACCAAAATATTTTCTTTGTTTCTGTAAATTCAGAGAAAGAAATGTTAAAAAAAAGTCAGATAGAAATGAGCTTTATGAAAATTAATTGAAGATGAAAACAATTCAAAACAATCCTTTTTGGTTTTTTTGTTTTTTAAAGGAAAAAAATCATTTAAAGTTAAATTAATTTGGGATGCAATAGCCTACTTGAGGTTCATGGACATGTATACATGAAATTCACTATTTCACTCAGTTGGCTCAAAAACCCATTTATTCTAGACACTGACCACTAGCCACAAACAGTGAGTTCCCAGACAACTGCTTTTGCAAGCCAAGAGCATGCCAAGGCTGCACGCTCCTGAGTGAAGTCCACATGGGTCCGTCATTTGAGGATTCCTGACAAGGTCCAGCTTATTTCTACTTTCTTGAGAGGGTCTTACTGAAATACTAATTTAGTTTAGGTGTATGTCTGTGATAACTAGCAAACGTATGTCTCAAAAAATACAAGGGTACGACAGACTTTTTAATGAGAAGGACAAAGTAAACAAGGTAAACACCACTATATCCAAGTAAAAAATAACATCTTAAACTGAAGCTTATTTCACTTGTTTCTTCTATTCAGTGTTAGACAGTTTATGTACAAACTAAATAATACAAACCTTCCAGTGGTCTCATTAAGTTTTGATTAGTTATACTATGATAAAGTGATCTGTATTTTAAATAATGGACAACAAAGTCTGTGTTTTAAAACTGCTTCAGCTCTTCAGGTATCTGAAATTTTCAAGCTCATATGTATTAATTAAAATGTTTTTCCTCTTACATTAGCATCTGTTTCCAATTAAGTGATCACCATTTTAAAAGTCAACAACGAAAATCATGTTTTTACTATAGCAAGAATAAAATAGCCCACCGTACGACTATAAAAAATAAAAGTGCTCACACTGCAATAATCTGAAAGGCTGAATTAGGCTGTAGACTGTAGTTATTAAAGGAAGTCATGCAGAAACATGCCCTTTAGCATGATACTTATTCTAAATTATATTACTCTTTTAAGTGCTTATTTTACCATGTGAAACTTTAAATTAAAAATGAGGCAGTTTTAGGTATATCCTGGAATGGCTTGTTTTCACCTTGTTAACCTGTAACCTTTTATCAAATAAGATCAGCCAAGTTCACTAACTGCCTATGCAAAACAGTTGCTCTGTCTGAAATCTATCACCTCTGCTCTTATTTTTCCTTCTTTCCTCTCAGCCTCAGGTTGTTTCCTGCACCTTTAGAAATCTACGCAGTGTAACCCCAAGAGATCGAGACGAACGGGAGGGCAATGGGATCTGCTCTGGGCTGGTGTGGTGCGCTGTAGCTAAGCCTGACCAAGGGCTAGATGTAGTTATTCTGCTTCAGCTGCTTCCTGGTTGTAGCAATGCAGGACTTTTGGGGTTTATTTTAAAGGTTCCATTTTTGCTGAGCAAAGTCAGAGTGATTATTTTTATTATTATATTAAGCATCAATTTGGAAAATCATATCGTTAGGAATACGGACAAAATGCAACAAGACTGCGGACCAGACATACCCAGGGACATATCTGTGCAAATTTCACTTAATATATTTGAATATGGGTCCAGAGTTCCCCCATGAAATGGGAGATTGAAACACTTCTACTACCTCCAGGTAAATGAATTCCTGGAAGTATCTAACTTCTCTGAACACCGAGTAAGCAGAAAGTAAGCAAACTGTTTAAGTGCAGTTATAACCAAAAAGCCTCTGCATCAGTTTGGGTGCTTAAATACAGGCATGCAGGTGTGAGTTGTCCTATGTACTCATTTACTTCTGCTCTGAAGAGCAAAGTACATGGGAAAAGTGTAGAATGACCAGAGGCTTAGTTCATCTGACCAATTCAGTCAGAACAAGGCTCTGCAGGTATGTAGGCTGGAAATAATTTACCACAATGCAGAAATGCAAGAAGAAAATGCAAGGATAAATCATGTTGCATATATTCTGCAGGTACTCGCAGGGTAGAAAATACCTTTCTGCTTTGAACAATGCCTAAGTCTGAATCCAGTCCTACCTCACCATCCTTGGCACAACATTGCTATGGGATCAATACTACTCCTTCCTATGTCCCTGGCCTCTCAGGCACGCTGTTTGGAGCAGGAACCATGACATCTCATGGTTTTTATTTGCAAAGCATTTACCACAGTAGGGCTCTGTCTCTCATTTGGGCCCCTGGTACTACTGCAATCCAAACACGAAATAAGAACAACATAACCACAGGAAGAAGCAGGGGAGTTAAATGAAGTAAAGACTTAATACATGCCACATTTTAGCAATTCCCCTTAACCACACAGTTCAGAAGAGGTCATTTCATCTAGAGTGGTTTGATTATTAGGCTGTAATAGACAAAGCTTTAGTTTACCCTCAGGGATAAAAAAATAGGTCAGCTTTTCATTAACAAGAAAAAAAAAAAAGAAAGTAGTTATTTAAAAATTGTTATGATATGTTAGACCATTAATAGCAAGATCATAAGCACAGTTAAGTAGGTAAGAAATAAGTTACTATGAGGAAGTAGGCCAGTAAAACATCATGAAGTGATTTAACTTATCTCTAATTAATGGAAATCCTGGATCTGTTTTATTCACATTATACAATTTATGATTTCCTCTTGACTATTTGTTTTTCCTCATTCCTTCAACTTTGAAGTTGCACATCTTTTGCAGCTTGGTACATTACCAACTAAGATAACTGTAATTTGATAACAAGCCCAACTGGTAAGTTCATTCTTACCCTTCTGGTGGCCTTATGTTGAAATCTATTATGTCCTTCCTACACCAGGATTTTATTATAAATCCAAACATAGCTTCCTCTTTATCTTTCCCCCCTCCCCCCCCTAAACTTAAACTCAGACTATTGGCCACAAGCAAAGCTGCTGCTTCTTTTATTGCTACACAGCAGTAAATCTTCTCCTGCTGCCTAAAGAACTAAAATACAACTGGAAACTGTCTTGCTACTTTAGTGTATGGAATTCTTAGCAGCTGCTTTGGACTTACATTCCATTGTTTCCTGGTTTCAGCTGGAATAGAGTTATTTTTCTTCCTAGTAGCAGGCATAGTGCTGTGTTTTGGACTTAGTATGAGAATAATGTTGATAACACACTGATGGTTTAGTTGTTGCTAAGTACTGCTCATGCTAGTCAAGGACTTTTCAGCTTCCCATGCTCTGCCAGATGCACAAGAAACTGGGAGGGGGCACAGCCAGGATAGTTGATCCAAACTGGCCCAAGGGCTATGCCATACTATATGGCGTCATGCTCAGGATAGAAACTGGGGGGGGTTGGCCGGGGAGCAGCAATCGCTGCTCGGGAATTGTCTGGGTATCGGTCAGTGGGCGGTGAGCAATTGCATTGTGCATCACTTGCTTTGTATATTGTTGTTATTATTATTATCATTATTATATTGTTACTATTATCATTACTATCTTACTTTATTTCAATTATTAAACTGTTCTTACCTCAACCCAGGAGTGTTTCTCACTCTTACGCCTCCGATTCTCTCCCCCATCCCATCAGGGTAGGGGGAGTGAGCGAGCGGCTGCGTGGTGCTTAGTTGCTGGCTGGGGCTAAACCACAACAGTTGCCACCAACCATCATTTACTTGGAAGTAGAAATTTGTTTTTTCACTTACGAAGACATTTATAACCATTTAACTGTAATTTCCTGCAAACCCAAATCACCTATTGTACTATCTTTATGACTAAATCTTCCTGCTTCATCTACAGCATTTTGCTATGCATCTCAGAGCAAATATGATAATATGTAATTAATGATGTCCTGCAACCTTCTCTTTTATTAAAAAATTCTTGGAACTCCTGTGAAGCAGTTAAAATTAGTTACTGACAAATAAGAATAACTACAGACTGAAGAAGTCCAGCTCATACACTCACAATGAGAAAGGACTAAAAAATACTTCTGTAATTCTTGCAAGTGGAATCTCCAACCCAGGTACTTCAATTTTCACATTACTTTTATTTTTACATATAAGCCAAAGTGGGCATTAATTATAAATGAGGAAAATAAAGTGCCATAACCAGATCTGAGTTATCATGTAAAACATGTAAAAACTGAAATACTCGAGCCTAGAAGTTATATGCCTATGATGCATCATCTCTGCAAGTTAACTGAAAGGAGGAAGGCAATCCTTTTAGAGCTATGCATAGGTAGCTTGGTTTTTTTCACTGGAAGTGGAAGTAATGGTTGAATTTAAATATTTACTCTTGATTTTTTATGTTACTGAAAATTATTTGCAATATACTTTTCTCATATGCCTTGGTAACTTGCTGGATTGAGATAGAGACAGGGAAAATAAATTTTATGGAAACATTTGCAAGTCTAGTCCCAGCTTCTTTTCAATTAATGGGAGGAATGTATTTTCCTAAATTCCATAAATGGAATACATATGCCCTACTAATATAGTGTTGCAAACAATAGCTAGATAAACGTGTAGAGGTCTAAGAATAAAAAATAAAAATGAAATATCACTAAAAATATTACTGAAATACTGATATAGCATAATCAAGCAGACTTTTTAATGAAATATTTGAAAGTGCACAATCCTATTTCTTTCTGAGACCAGGCAAAAGAATTAGAGCAGAGTTATACTAAGTTTGGTAGACAAAAAAAAACATGCAGAACTTGTTATTTGCTTCTTTCAGCACAAGGGGGCCATACAGATACCTTAACATTTCAATCAAATTTAAAAAAATGTCACCATCAAACTTCAAACGTTAAGGATGTATACTTGGAAACAAGCCTCAGTACGAGAGTTTGAGTGTGACAGAAATACAATTGTGCAAATGATACTTCTCTAATAATACAGGTGGCATTCAATACAACCTATGAATGATGAAAACATTAATGGATAATAGGAATTAATTGCTGGTCAGAAGGTTTAGGACAAAGATCAAAATATGTCTGAAAAAAGAATTATTAATCACACAGTGATTGTTCCTTCTTTCCCTTAAAGAAATTTAAAGTACGTGGCTATTGCATGATGTAGAATTCAGAAGGACAATCCCGATTTATCATTTACATGATGGGCTTCGTAGGTCTAACAATAATCACAGGGTTTCAATATAGCATATGCAAGAGTCTCTTGTTGCAATCATTATAAGAATTTCACCCTGGTAGTGTTTCAGTAAATTGCACTAATCTAAGTAATTTTAATCAGTACAGGCTATCAAAGAGGACAGGGTTGGGGTAGGGATCATGAGTTTCCAATTGCCTCATCAGACTTAGTCAAGGCTTATTTAAGGCAAGTATCTGAAAGAAATCATGTGTGCAGATTTATAAAAGGAACAGATCCTTGTTTAAACAACAGCAAAAACAGGTTAACTCCTTTAAGTGGACTGTTATTCTCTCCATCTGTCCTGAGCCATGCAATGTGCCTCCTCTGCTGGTATCAGCCTTTAGGCCCACGAGCCATCATTTGAAATATTTCAGTTCACACTGTGGACTATTAGCAGTGTTGCCTCTTGGACCTCTACAACACATTAGCTCCATCTGTAGTAATTCCATGTCTCACTGGCAGATGCAGACCCTCATTAAATAAGTGAATATATTTAAAAGAAATTTTTACAACTCTTCTCCCTCCTCCATCTATACAAATAATACACCGAAGTGCTAACTTATCAAGTGGTGTGATTAACAAAAGACGTCACCATGAAAAAGTAGTAATATTACCAAATTTAAAGCCATTTTCCTTTTCTTCAGTCTGTACATTTCTGTCACTCTTCATCCAAAGCAAAGTCACGTACCTATTGTTTCAGAAATTGCTTGACTTTGCAATGGAAAATTCGCATCCTTTCTCACTTCCTTATTTTCTGGTTTTTAAGAACAGCTTTTACGTTACCGTTGCTACAGCATTGGCCCAGAGAGTTTAGGAAAGAAACTCCACAACTGAGAGAAGAAAAAAACCAGAACCATCACATCCATTCAATGGAGGGATCTTTGCTGCAGTCTTTATAGGAACCTCTGGATAACATCATTTTCACACTCTGACTCATTCTGTGCTCTTCATTATCATCTGGTATCTGCTGCCCCAGGAGTCATGGGGCAATGAGGTTTCCAAGTGGGCTCTACTTCCTTGCCATATAGGGCTACCCACCTCAGTTCCTGCACTTTGGTGAAAATGAAGATCCTTCTCTTCCAAACCAATAGAGCCCAGACACTTCCCTCTAATTCCTCAACACAGCAAAGCTTTTAAGCAAATACTTAACTTGAAACTCAGGAGCAAGTCCAGGAAGTCACATAACCATACGGCCAGTTTCCCCTGTCTTCAGTTATACCTGGTATACCAGTATACCAGTTAAGCAAACGCTTAACATACATATATGCAACAAACACGAATTACACATTTAAAACTGAAAGTATAAGGTAAAGCTTCTTTAAGTCAAAGAACTTAAGTAATCTCAGTAACCAGAACTTGTATTCAAAAACTTTGGAGCCTGCTGCTGATATCTGCGACTTTTAGGGACCTGAAAATTCACTAAATGAGCAACGCAATACCAGAAAACAAAGCCAATCAATCAAGAAACATGAGTAAGGCTATTGTTTTGCATGACCTTACTGCCCCAGAAACTGAGAGTCAGAGAAAAAAATCTTCATTTAAACTAGCTTTAAGATCAACTAATATTGAGTAACTCCCCTGGAAAAATATGATGAGTCACTTCAGTTCTTTAGACAGACCCCAGTAGATGGCATCAGCTGGCCAGCAAAGTCATACATGCATCTTTTCATGTAGTACAAAACTACAGCATGAGGAGGCACTTACTAACAAATAGATAATTTTTACTCTCATAAGAAAAAAGCTAGCCACTGAAGGACAACTGCAGGCATCCATTAATTTTTTTGTTTTGAGAAAAAGAAATAGATCCTTGATGCAGAAAAGCTATGTCTTACACACAAGATCTTATTTTTACCTATGAACATTTTAAAGTATGAAAACACCTGCTTTATTGCAAGTGGGGATATTTCTTGCAGATATGGGAGGTATCCCAGATATTGTATCCCGTATCTGGCACAAATGGGACCCTGATTCATGACTTGAAATCTAGGTGCTACTACAATACAAATAATGTTACTTATTAGTAGTACCTTTGTAGAAGATGAAGTCGAGTTCAAAGAAATTATATAGAGAATAAGTCCAGATCATTAAAAATTACTGTATTTGCCTCTCATAGTTGGAATATAATGGTTACTATTCAATTTTAGATGAAAAAATTATACAAAATAAAATGAACCAGGAGCTGATCTTCCATAGCTAATAAGAGGTCTGGTTTTTATTCCTATGCAACAAGTGAAAGCTGCTAAGGTAGATGCTCTACCGTATGTTGTTTATTTAATAGAATTTTCTCTCATGCTAGTTTGCAAAACTGTCTGCAGAGTTCTTTTCTTGCACTTTGGATTAATTAAAATACTTCTAGCACCAAATAATTTATCATCTATTTGAATTTGCTAATCATTCTTGTAATTAACTCCCCAGATCCTATTTGTAAATTCATTGTTATCCTCTATAGAATGATATACCTAGAAACCTGCTTTTCTGTGATTTAACAATCTGTTGATTAAATTCTATTTACACCTGCAGCAAATAATGAAAAGGTACCTAAAGGTAGCTTTCCATTTTCTCACTTCTTTATTCATTTCCTCAAAAGCCAGAGGCTTTATAATGAAAAGTCAAAGTCAGCTATAGTGAATGAGTAACAAAATGCTGTTGTTCACAGTACATATCTATGCAACTTTTATTAATGACTTGTCCTTTTCCCTTCAAAGAGTATGATTTAGTCATTCACTTGAGAATGAGCTTAATATTAACCACATGAGTGATGCTGTTAATGTGTGTATAATTAGACAGATTTCATATGCTTTATTGGACCGAAAGCAACATTCAGGTCACTGAGCCAGAAATAGGTACAACTGGATTGCTAAGGCTATGTCACGAATTTGTTGACATGGTTGATAGGAGGATTTTAAGCCTCTGACAGGGAATGAAGTCAGGTTGGGCCTTACTCCCCTGCACTAACAAGAACATCTTCCACTGTTACTGAGCCGCTTCCTTCAATTCCCTTTTACTCCCAGAACAGAGGAGCGTTTCCCCACGCTGACAACATTGCACACACCAGACCCTGGGCAATAATGCAGCTTTGCAGAAGAATTAAACCAGCCCTTGACCCTCAGTTGCCCTGTTAGGGAGGAGGAGGGGGGCAAGTCCAAAGTGGCAGCTCTGCACACTTACCACCTATGCAGCCATGGGACAGTCTTTCTCAAAGTGGTTCTCGGCTGGACACCCTTCTTGGTGCAGCTGCTGTTATAGGAACCAGATATTAACCCTCCTCCAAATTAAATGAAAACTTGAGGATTCCAGAAATACGCTCCTCTCTACACGCCTGCTGGGGTACCAGGCAGTGGCCCGGTACTCCTCCCTATTCCCTCATGTAATAGTAAATCTGGGGGTCCAAAGCAAAAGGTGGTAGAGCAGAGGAGGAATGCTGGATGAAACAAGCTGCCTGGTGTTATTTAATCCCATTTTCTGATGATATTTTTTAACTCACCAGTGCATTCAACATTCCCTCCCAGGTACTCGTTAAGTGGGTCTAAGTTTCAAAGTTTTTGTTTTCACAATATAAGCAGTGAATAAAAATATGCTAGATACAATGAATGTTAGGATGCGTCTGGTTTTTGTCCATGCATCCGGCTCCAACTGACTTCTTATTTTAGTACACCATCATGTGATGCAAACTTTCCTTTATAGCTGAACTCAATGATATCATAATGTTGAAGGAAATGAGATATTCTGAATCAACAGTATAAACTTCTATTTTTGAACTAGCTGAACATGTGGTTCACATCACTATTTGGTAACATTTTTTCCTTTTGTTGATTTATTTCATGTATGGTAAAGCAAAACCGTCAGATTTAGTATTCCCACTTGTTGAATACTATGTGCTTTTTAACCCTCTTACATTCAAAGATTTCATAGCACCTTACAGATAAACATATGAATATTTTCTTTCCCTTTTGCAAAATTATGTACACTGCTGCCCCAATTGTGATAAAATAAATGAATTTTTTTAGAACTGTTTTTAGAGTTTAGAACTATTTTATATTTTTAGGAGCTTACCAAGCCACTCTCCATCATCTGTCAGCAGTCCTGGCTAACACGGGAGGTCCCTGATGACTGGAGGCTTGCCAATGTGATGCCCATATACAAGAAGGGCCGGAAAGAGGATCTGGGGAACTACAGGCCTGTCAGCCTGACCTCGGTGCCAGGGAAGGTTATGGAGCTGTTCATCTTGAGTATGCCCAACAGGCATGTGCAGGTCAACCAGGGGATCGGGCCCAGCCAGCATGGCTTCATGAAAGGCAGGTCCTGCTTGACCAACCTGATCTCCTTCTATGACCTGGTGACCCACCTAGTGGATGAGGGAAAGGCTGTGGACGTCATCTACCTGGACTTCAGCAAAGCCTTTGACACCATCTCCCACAGCATTCTCCTAGGGAAGCTGGCGGCTCA
Source organism: Pelecanus crispus (assembly GCF_030463565.1). NCBI lineage: Eukaryota > Metazoa > Chordata > Aves > Pelecaniformes > Pelecanidae > Pelecanus > Pelecanus crispus. The sequence goes on from NC_134650.1 coordinate 39,411,244, forward strand.
TGGCCTAGGCAGGTGTACTCTTCGCTGGGTAAAAAACCGGCTGGGTGGCCAAGCCCAGAGAGTTGTGGTGAATGGAGTTAAATCCAGCTGGCGGCCGGTCACAAGCGGTGTTCCCCAGGGCTCAGGTTTGGGGCCAGTCTTGTTTAGTATCTTTATCAATGATCTGGATGAGGGGATTGAGTACGCCCTCAGTAAGTTTGCAGATGACACCAAACTGGGTGGGCGTGTTGATCTGCTGGAGGGTAGGATGGCCCTGCAGAGGGACCTGGACAGGCTGGACCGATGGGCCGAGGCCAGCTGTATGAGGTTCAATAAGGCCAAGTGCCAGGTCCTGCACTTGGGTCACAACAACCCCATGCAACACTACAGGCTTGGGGAAGAGTGGCTGGAAAGCTGCCTGGCAGAAAAGGACCTGGGGGTGTTGGTTGACAGCCGGCTGAACATGAGCCAGCAGTGTGCCCAGGTGGCCAAGAAAGCCAACAGCATCCTGGCTTGTATCAGGAATAGTGTGGCCAGCAGGAGCAGGGAAGTGATTGTCCCCCCATACATGGCACTGGTGAGGCCGCCCCTCGAATACTGTGTCCAGTTTTGGGCCCCTCACTACAAAAAAGTCATTGAGGTGCTGGAGCATGTCCAGAGAAGGGCAACAAAGCTGGTGAAGGGTCTGGAGCACAGGTCTTATGAGGAGACGCTGAGGGAACTGGGGTTGTTTAGTCTGGAAAGAGGAGGCTGAGGGGAGACCTTATCACTCTCTACAACTACCTGAAAGGAGGGTGTAGTGAGGTGGGTGTTGGTCTCTTCTCCTAAGTAACTAGTGATAGGACGAGAGGAAATGGCCCCAAGTTGCACCAGGGGAGGTTTAGATTGGATATTAGGAAAAATTTCTTCATGGAAAGAGTAGTCAGGCATTGGAACAGGCTGCCCAGAGAGATGGTAGAGTCACCATCCCTGGAAGTGTTCAAAAAACATGTAGATGTGGCACTTTGGGACATGGTTTAGTGGGCATGGTGGTGTTGGGTTGATGGTTGGACTGATGATCTTAGAGGTCCTTTCCAATCTTAATGATTCCTAGTTTTTACTTTCATTAAAAAATAATCCAGCCACCAAGCCAGGAAACATGAAATTGCTACTCTGCCCTTAATTGGTTTCGCGGTGGACTTGGTAGTGTTAGGTTAATGGTTGGACTGGATGATCTTAAAGGTCTTTTCCAACCTAAACGATTCTATGATTCTATTCTATGTTATTTACTGTTATAATAAACTCCATCTTTTAACTTTAATCAAAACATTTTGAATGCGGACCAGTAGATGACTACTTCGATTTCCTTTGCTGGAGACAAACTGAGATAATTTAGTAATAGGAAGGGAGGGTTTTTCTTTCAATGTCTGTTAAGGAAAGGATTAAGTAACTTAGCTCATGAAATGGGAAAAGCACCGGAAGGACTACATGCATAGATGTTCCATTCATGCCATGCCTTCACTTAAAAGAATAAGCAAGCCCCCAGGCTGTTAGAAGTATAAAGGGATATGGCTGACAGCTAGTCCGCGTGTTGGTGGTCAAAAGTTCTGCGTCAAACACATCTTCCAAGTAAGTTTTTATGACAGCATCTTGTACACTTTCAGGGATGTGTTTGTGCGGCATTTTCTGCATGGTGTATGGTACCTAGGTACAAAGTTATTTCAATGCATTCTGACACCAAGTTTTTGCATCTCTACAGCCAAGGGCATAATGTAATCATCTTAAAGGTAACCTTTGTGTAGGCAGCTGTTACAGGACATTTTGATAGGTATTTCCCTTCCTTGGGTATTTATTTGAAACTGAGATTGTTTTCTCGCATATGGTCTGGGTCTCATGGGTAGAGAGAAGAAGCAGAAGACTGTGAAACAGGGAGTGTATCTACCTTTACTTACAAGCGACAACTGAAATATGCCTTTTCTCCAGGTGTTTCTTAATGGGGTGTGCACGTCTACCCTCACTTCACTAGCTTTCTCAGACAGTGGAAAACCCTTTATAAGTTCTAGATAGTATCATTCACATTTTGTATCTTGTCTGATTTCCTCAGACCACCAATCACAACAATACTCTAGGGCAAATAGTAGCCAGAGAGAAAGAAAGTGCTTTGCTTTCATCGTTAAAAAAAAATAATAAAAAGGACACTACTCCATTTGAACCTATGTCGGAACTGTCAAATTATGTTCTGTTGTGTACAAGCACTACTCATGGTGAAGCTATTTGCAGATATACGTAATTGCTTCTTGTAAATTACTGTCATTTAGTTCCAGAGTACTCATTTTAGTTTCTCTGATGACTCTCCATTTCTCTATTTCTCCTCATTGGCTTGTTCAGATAATACATTATAACAGTCATTAAAGGATAAGAACAAGAGATTATAGTAAAAAAATAAATCATTTTCTTCTGATTTGATTGAGAAAATTGGTAAATATCTGGTTAAAGATAAGAGAAATGCTGGTCCACATGAGTTTTAGCATCAGGCAGTCAACTTGAACTTTAGGAATGATAGATTCTTCATTTTCCCTCCACTTTCAGATACACTTTAAATACACACAGAAGGAGAAATAGGTTTTCTATTATGGGGTACTCCACTGAATTGTTTTGAAGTATGGAGGAGAAGTTGCCTGTAGCCCGCTAAAAATTAAACTTGCATTGTACTTCTAGTTTTATGAAACAGCAAAAAATTACAGGTAATCTTTTCATTCCAAAAGGCTGACATAGGAAGAGTTGCTTCTGATCAAACCTAATCATCATGTAGGAACATTTAATTAAAAAAAGTAATTATAGTACAGGAAAAGAAATTGCTGTGATCATTACTGTGATGTTCTTCAATAAAGAAATTAGGCATATATTTTTATTGACTGGTTTATATTAAGCATTTTCCTGCAAGAGCTTTTATTACTATTGGAAAAAATAACTCACCTCCGGTTGCTTCATATTCATTTGTGCTTTAGATGTACACAGAGTTTCTCACCTCTTCACAACCTCAGCATGCTCTATACATCCACAGTATGTCTCAGGTATATCTGTTTGATGGTTCTGTTCCAGTGCAAAGTCAGAACATTAATTTAAACCACAAATGGACCAAAATACCAGAAAAGATACCCAAGCTGTGCAACTTGTTCAGAAGGATGAGTTTCTCCAACAGGCAAGTCTGAGCCTGAGCAATGCAGACGGAGTGACCTAGGGCAGAGTATTCAGGCTCCGCAGTGGTCTACAGTGACTGTGTTAGGCTGGTTTCCAGGCAGACAAAATCCATCCTTTCTCAATCTACACATACATCTGTTCCTATGTTTAATCCTATGGGCAAACTGGGGTTGAGCTCTGGACAATTATCTAATACTAGACAGTATTCAGGCTGAAAATGGAAGTACATTTACTGCCAGATTCAGACAGCTGCTACCCCTGTATCAAGAGTCTTTAACATTTATATCCAAAACCTTGGATTTTAATTTTTTCACAACTATTCCACTTTGAACATTTAGGATGAAATTTCTTACACTGTCCTCAGTCTTTGACTGGAGTGTTTTATGTAATTATATACCAAGAAACACATGATTTGTCAGCTGTATTATTCCTTTAAATAGTTACCTAGAATCAATTTATATTGAAATCTCTTTCTTTCCATAGCCATATGAATTTCTGCTAAATTTCTTTCAGAAGCTGGCAAAACATTCTATATAATTGAAGTTAAAATCTCCATTTATTTCTAATTTTAGACAGAGGTTTTATTGCTCCATATTTGAAACATTTATACGTAATGAATATGTCAGCTTTTCAGTAGGCTGTACTATATTATTTGCTTTCAGGCAAACACAAAAGTGTAAAGCATTTCTGCCTTGTAAGCCTTCATTTACATTTAAAGAGTAATTTTAAGATAATAGGATTTTGAGGACGGAATTTAGCCATGGACTAGCTGTTTGCCAAGAACTGTTCTGTCTCCTAAGCAGGCAAGGCTGCTGCTCCTTAGTAAGAATTTTATTTAATTCTGTATAGATGACTACAACAGAGTCACAATGTGAACATTAAAGGTCACAATGAAATTTAGTAGAAAGATGAAAAATGCAATAATAAATAGAAACATGCACTGCCAGTGAAATTAAGGTGACAGGAACGAGTTATTAAACTACTTGATTCAATGCTGAAAGACTGTCTTTCTATGGAAAGAATCTCTTTTATTGCAGTTCAGTAGTTTCTCAGCATCTTTTTCTCTCTCACAACTAAGATGACTTCCTAAAATGAAGGTACATTTGAACAAATCTTTTGGATAGTAACCAAACATGCTTTTAATTCTCTAAAATTTTCTGTTTGTATGTGTTGAAAGTATTGATAGTTTCATCCACTTGAATCTCAACCCAAAATATTTTGCATATTAGCAAGCTAGACTTGCTTGGACTGCTTGGTATGGTACTGTACAAGTCATTCATGCATAGACCAGCACTGTGGTAGAAGTGGATCGTGATTTGCTGAAATACAGTCTAGTACTTACCTGCTAGTTACCATCTTGGGTTGATGGTTGGACTGATGATCTTAGAGGTCCTTTCCAATCTTAATGATACCTAGTTTTTACTTTCATTATAAATAATCCAGCCACAAAGCCAGGAAACATGAAATTGCTACTCTACCCTTAACTGGTTTCGTGGTGGACTTGGTAGTGTTAGGTTAATGGTTGGACTGGATGATCTTAAAGGTCTTTTCCAACCTAAATGATTCTATGATTCTATGATATCTCAAATGAAACTGTTACTTGACTACGTAACCATTTGTAGTCTGTCTCTGGATAAGACGCAGCCTGTGAGCTTAAACTACAATTCAAGGTGGTCAGGTGAAACTCTGCAGCTATGTCTTGAAATGGCTAGAATACCCAACCCTGCATCTTGGCAGGGAGATAGGAAAGCTGAGGAAAGCTTTTAAAATCTCCTCTTGTATACAAGTATCTTTGTCAGTACTTCTAATCTCTTTCAGGTTGAATCTGTAAGGTTAGCTTAGTCCACTTTTTGCAATAGGTCAAAAATTGCCTGCTTGGCTTTGCACAGAAATGGAAGAACAGCTCTCATCATCAATACTGCCTTTCAGTTGAGGGCTCTTGTTCTTAAAAGCTGCTTTGCTGCTTCCCCCACCCCCCTCCAAATGTCATAGTTCATTTCATGGAAAAACATCAAACCAATTAATTTAAACTACGATTTAAAATACTTGAAACTAGCAAATGTTAAGGAAGTTGCATCTTAATTTCCATTAGTTCTTAGTTTTCATCCAGTCTAGAGAGAAGTGACTTAAACAATACGGATGTGCCTCAAGCATAACAATGAGACACTGTCAGGAAGAGTTAGAGAGAGTGCCGAGAGTGAGCTTAATGAGAATGAGTCATAGAAGCAAACAGACCCTTAAATGTACAGGTAGGCATAGATTTGCACACCTGGTTTTGGTTTTATAGTTGTAGCTTAATAGAGTTGCTTTGGAAATCTGCAGTGGTTTGGTAGAATTTTGTCATATCCTGTATATTTTGAAAGAAAAAGGCTCAACAAATTGGTATTCTCTCATGAAATTTTCCTTTAGCAGACAATTTCCAATTCATTCTGAGTAGGCATTCCTACTCCATCCCAAGCTTCATCCTAACCACATTAAAACAAAGAATTGACTTTTCCACTGTCTATCAGTAATAGATCCGTGGATATAAAATAAAGGTGAAGTTGTGACTGAGATCTGGGATTTGAGTTCCTATGCAACTGCCAAATTGGTATTTGTTTATCCAGCCAAAACCTCATAAGGGTTCAATATAAAACAAATAAAAATACTATATTTACACTCAATCAGAGCTATAGCAACTTTACAGAGTTATGTCCCTGTTCTTTTTATGTATTTTTTTCATCCTAAATTTTATTTAACTCCACTTTAGATAGAGTGACAACTAATCAAAAGATATGCCTGGTTCTGGAATGAGTAAATTCTATCTTACTGAAATCCTTAGGGTATTTCTATTCCTTACAGTGAAAACAGGGTCATATCCAACAATTTTAAGAATAATTTTGTGAGCCTTATGTTCAGTTTTAACTGTTTAGAGCAGTTTTAATGGATTTCCCACGGTAAACATTAAGCCGAATTTTACTGACAGGAACTGATTGCCTTGGTCATCATTTCATCAGTCAATTGCAACATTAGCACTTACACACTGCAAGGAAAAAATATGAGCAACAACAATCTAGTTATCGAAATAACTTGCTGTGTTTCCATCTTGATCCTGTACAGAACTATCACAACTGGGTTAGCAGAAACCTTTTTAATGTTCTCACCCATACTTGCTGATTAATAGTTTTTTATAATATTCAGGGGACGTATCTTTCATATATTAAAAAATATTAAGTGTTGCTAATACTTAGAATATCAGTCGACTAATTCAGGAGAATAAACTGAAAAGCTATAGGGTAGAAATATAATTATGTGAACTGTATTAAAATATTTCCATTTCAATGCAGATTTAACACATAGCAACATCCTATGCATGTTTTTGCATAGGTGTCAAAAGGATTCTTCTTTTGGCTCTTTTTTTTATATTTTTTTTTTTAAAATCCAGCTTGGTAAAGTGAATATTCTAGCAAAATGAAGAGATTAGGCCTGTATATGAAGCAGCAGCTAAACTAGTATCTTGTGTATGTTTGGAGTAAAGAGCAAGCAATGGTGAAGTTTAGCTTGGGGAATAAAAAAAGGAAATCAAATCAGCCTTCTCAGGGGATAACAGTAATTCAAAACAGATACTTTATGTTAATGGAAGCTCAATACCTTTAGACTAACTGATCCTAACAAAAAACCTTTTCATTAAGGATTATCTGTCTCTTTTGCAGAGACATTATTGAAGATTAATGAATTTAATGAAAAGCCTCATGTAAGCATCAAACTAAGAATTCTGTTGCTAAGACAGGGCAGCTGACTTCCTTCAGTTAAATCACACTGTCACCATATGCATCTAATCCTGAGCAGGTGAGCATACTATTTACAGATAACTGTTCCATCTGAACTACAAACTCATAAAAAAAATTGGCCTGTGTTTCCAGGCAAGAAAGAAAGTGAAAGTAAAGACAATTAGTGAATTGCTGTCAATTTTTACAGATGCTGTTGGTACAAAAATGTTTAAAACAAATTGTGGAGAAACACTTATCAACCATTTACATATTTCTGAGACACTGTGCTGTTTTTCTTAGAGAAAAAAAAACCACATTGGTTTTTTTTCCTATTATAGTTCGTATTTTTCCTTTGCTTCTGTTCCAAAAACATGGTGGAACAGCTTTCCTTTTTCTTCCCAACTTATTTAGTTTGGAAGTACACTGAGTGCTAGTGTGAGGTGACAGCTGACATCCAGGGGACTGAAACCTTCCAGCTTTACCCATTACAGGATCACACCACCACTGCAGTCCTCTGTGTGCTTCCATAGATAACCTGCACTCCTGCTTGACAGGCTGTGTTATCTTTGGAAAGGGTTGCATGCACTCAGGTTTACTTGAAAGAGAGGAGTGGATGGAAGTGGTTTATCAGCAATGACAACTGAAATTAAAGCCTTAAAACAGGAGCCTCTACACCTGTGGCTGACTCAGCCTGTGGACTGTCCCACCACCAGAAAGGTATACTACAAATAGGTGTAGCACACTAACGAACCAAGCTTTCAGAGTCTCTGAGTATCTGGAGTAAAACCTAAATTGCCAAAAGTGCTGAAAATTATGATTGTTATGTTTCTTGGACAAAAATAATTACTGAGACAGAACTCTTGAAATTTTAGGACTGGCTCTGTATTGTTCCCTCAGAATCTCAGCTCTTGAGTGCATACCTCAATGTGAGATACATTAATGTTTTTTCAGCTCAGATGAATAAATAATATGAGCCTGGATAAAGCTCCAAATAATTTTTCTCAGTACTGAAATTACTAGAAGAGGTGCAAGTGTTGTAATGTTTACTTGGGAAATTAGGTAGATAGAAATGGAGAATGACTATGAAGAGGCAGCAGAGCAGATGTCAGACAGCAATGATTTACTGCCATGGCCTAGCTGTGGTCAATACAAACCAGCAACAATGAAGAAAAAACTATTGGTAAACACAAATTCATTCTGATAATTTTGAATAATACATTATTTGTGTTTTATAAAAAAAAGGAAAGCTTGACTTTATATCATGTCATAAGAATTACTCAAAATTCATAAAACTAGAATGACTCAAAAAAATATACATAGCTTGGAAATATACATTTAGCTAAAGACAATAATACTGGGGCTATTGTTTTTGCCTATTTCAGTTTTTAAATAATGAAAGATTTCACCTGCCAAAAGTCAGGAGAAAGAAGGGAATTATAAAGAGAGACATTTCACCCTTAGCTGAACTCTCTCATTTTTCTGGCATCAAGTCATCCCCTTAATTGCCTGTGAATTTCCTCAGGGGCTTAATATTATTTATTTTTAGTCCATAAACTTCTCAAAAATCCAGATGTTTGAGGTAATGCTCTATTGACCCTAATCTTTAGTATCAATAGTTACGCTGTATTGATTTCAAATGATCTTTTTTCCCCCTTACTCCCTTTTGTAGAAATGGAGAATCAGTTATGGCTAGCTTCTGTTGGCCAAATTTCAATGTGATTTTTTTTTTTTTTTTATTTAGCAACTGTAAAAACATGTAATATATAGCAGTATTTTAAGCTATACCATTGCACTAACAGAGCTTAAATGTACCAAATTACTCTATTTTTAGAAGCCAAAATAAGACAATGATCACAAGCTCATTTCTTACCATAATCCTGTATCTTCTATGTATGTATAAAGATAGCTTTTACTAGACTTAACCAATGTGCCAGCACAAGCATAAAAATATGTGTAACATACCCTAAATAGTTTAGATAGGCTTTACTTTTAAATATCTGTTATTGTGTGTTATAGAAAAAGGTATTGAATATCGACTAGTCAATCCTATCTTCTCAACAGAGTGTAAGAGTATAATGAAACCATATTTTTACTATTGATCTCTGGAAAAGAATTTTAAGCCATCTGCATAGCTTCATTTAGTGAGACCACCACTTCCAGAGATGAGACAGATCACATTTTGACAAAAGTGTGCCTGCAACTTTTGGACTGTGTTTTACTTGTGTATGATGAAAAACTATATCCAATAAAGCAGAGGTAGTACATGCAGTTGAAAACTCTGCAATACGGTTAAGTAAACATTGGGAAGCAACTCACAAAAAGGAAATTTCTCAGAGGAATATTTTTGGTGCCTTAATTCTTAAATGCTTAATTCAGATGTTTACTGGGCAGGCATTTGGCACTTTTAATTTTCTGCCTAAAAGTTGAGGTTCTGAGAATTTTGAAATACTCTAAAAAAATCTTAGATCAAGCTTGCTGTTTGGCCTAGGCCAAAAATCTTTTAATCTATAAGCATTTCTGATGAAAGTAGTCTGATTTTACTCAAATATCTACAGAAAAACAAGAGTCACATAAAAGAAAAAAATAGTCCCTCCCCAGTAAAAGGCCTGGTACTGCTACCATTGTACTTGGGGAATCTCCCATTCTGAATTCTGATATAAATTTGTACCTTCTAAATAGGTAAGCTTTCAAAATTTTTAATGTGATATAAATGGAAATGTACACACCTTGTGAACTCTGTAGTGGAAATAAAGTTTCTCCAACCAAACACCTTTTTATTTGTTTGATTTTCTTCTCAACATTTCGTAGAAATACGTGTATTCTTACAGAAACAATTAAGTCTTTTTCTGAGGATTCAAACTAATGCTAGTTATTGTGGTTTAAAATGTATGTTAGAGCTAGACCATACAAAAGCGCCAGTGGTATGTAAAGATACATGTAAAAGTAATGCATTCTATTTTTTGTTTGCTTGTTTTCTTCCATGACTAGTGGTTTCATCCTTCCCTGACAGCAAGGACTCTGCTGGGAAGACTCCCTTGACGACTTCTAGTGTAAGTTAAACACTAGCTAAAATAATTGTGCAAATACCTGCTTCTTTTTCCATCAGTTCAATGGTAAGCTGGAAAAAAAGAATCAACATATTGGACATTTAGCTGAACCAAGTGTTTGGGGCATCTGAATTTTTTAGGTTTTTTTATTTAGTTTTCAATCTGTTTTAAATTTGGAGCTAATAAAAAAGGGATTTTTTTTTTGCTATTTTGTATTTAGATTTTTTTCAGAGCCTTTTAGTGAGACAATTTACTAAAACTGACTCAAATACATAGAAAATTTCTGATACATTGAAGCTACAGTTTTCAAGAAAGTTGCTATCAAATGTCTTTCCTAGCTGCTGTGGTTTAACCCCAGTCAGCAACTAAGCATCACGCAGCTGCTCGCTCACCCTCCCCCTGACCCGGTGGGATGGGGAAAGAATCAGGGAAAAAAAGCAAAACCAATGGGTTGAGAGAGAGGCAGTTTAATAGGACAGCAGAGGAAGAGAACATAATAATAACAACAGTGATAAAAGATTATACAGAACAAGTGATGCAACCACTCACCACCCGCCAACCAATGCCCAGCCCGTCCCTGAGCAGCCATCGCTGCCCCCAAGCCAACTCCCCCAGTTTCTATACTGGGCATGACGCCATATGGTATGGAATAGCCCTTTGGCCAGGTTGGGTCAGCTGGCCTGGCCGTGCCCCCTCCCAGTTTCTTGTGCACCTGGCAGAGCATGGGAAGCTGAAAAGTCCTTGCCTAGTGTCAGCACTGCTTAGCAACAACTAAACCATCAGTGTGTTATCAGCATTATTCTCATACTAAATCCAAATCACAGCACTATGCCAGCTACTAGGAAGAAAATTAACTCTACCCCAGCTGAAACCAGGACACTAGCTCTACCTGTAATCTTTAGAAAAAGGCCTTCTGAATCACAAAATACTACAATAAGCTTGGTTTTCTGCTCCCAACCTCGAGCTTTTGGTAACATTATCACAGTATCATGAGTATTCTACAATGGTGGGTTGGAATAGTAGTGGGGTTTCTTTTGTACTGTAAAGACTGACCACAGACTAAGACAAGAGCATATAGCCCGTCTTGTATACTGATGTCAAGGATTTTCCTCTGCATTAAATGTTAAATATGCATATTGAATCATAGAATCATAGAATCGTTTAGGTTGGAAAAGACCTTTAAGATCATCCAGTCCAACCATTAACCTAACACTACCAAGTCCACCGCGAAACCAATTAAGGGCAGAGTAGCAATTTCATGTTTCCTGGCTTTGTGGCTGGATTATTTTTAATGAAAGTAAAAACTAGGAATCATTAAGATTGGAAAGGATCGCTAAGATCATCAGTCCAACCATCAACCCAACACCACCATGCCTACTTAACCATGTCCCAAAGTGCCACATCTACACATTTTTTGAACACTTCCAGGGATGGTGACTCCACCACCTCTCTGGGCAGCCTGTTCCAATGCTTGACTACTCTTTCCATGAAGAAGTTTTTCCTAATATCCAGTCTAAACCTCCCCTGGCGCAGCTTGGGGAAATTTCCTCTCATCCTGTCGCTAATTACTTAGGAGAAGAGACCAACACCCACCTCACTACAACCTCCTGTCAGGTAGTTGTAGAGAGCAATAAGGTCACCCCTCAGCCTCCTCTTCTCCAGACTGAACAACCCCAGTTCCCTCAGCCGCTCCTCATAAGACCTGTGCTCCAGACCCTTCACCAGCTTTGCTGCCCTTCTCTGGACACGCTCCAGCACCTTAATGTCCTTCTTGTATTGTATATCTCTATATATGAACATACTATACAACGTGTGTTTGAATTTTCCCATTGCCAAAATAAGTATTTCTCTATTACTCTTTCAAGCAGAAACATAAAGTAAAACAATACATATTGTATAGTCTCCTATATAGCGTATCACATATAAAAATGGGTTGGTGATTTCCAGTATCAGTTGTTAAAATAATTTAAAAGAAATAAAATTATGTTTCACTTTTTGAAACCATTGTGACATGATGACCAAGTTCAGGAATTTTTTCCTAAGCAGGCTCTAGTGTCTGGCATTGGTGTTACAAAAAGGTCTTTCCCACACTTCAGTATTAACCCCATGTATGATAGGAGCAACTAGTAGTAAATGACAGTATGCTGGTCATCTGGCTGTAGTCTAGAAAATGCCAGCAGTCAAAAGGGTTAATGTAAGAGTAAAGGGTTAATGTTTCTCCTCTCTCTTGGGCTGCATGCAGTGTGTTTGGAATGTTATTCAAAGGCTAACCCTGTCCCCAACTCATTTTTCTAAACAAAGCCTGCAGTACTTGAACCTGTCTACTTCAAGCCTTGATTAATGTCCCTAACTGCTATTCTCACTCTCTCTTCATAGTTGCCAGATGGAATGCTGAAGATTATTCTGCATCATTTAATTGGAGTTTATAATTAAAAAATGGTGAGTGTTATGGACTACGTTTTGCCCCTTTGATCCCTACACAGACAAACAAGCTTCTCTAATCAGTAATTCCCTCATGTCCTTTTTCAGAGACTGTCTGAGATCATGTGCCTCTGCTGTCTACAGTATATATTATTTTTACATCATTTTCAAAAATTGTGGAGACAAATTCTGGTCATACATGTTTTTTCCCTTCAAAAAAGTAATCCTACATATGGAAATATAGCTCTTCATATGGCTTCCTGTGCATATGTCCCACAAACATGCAGTAATACACTCTCTATACAGAAAAATAACAATATATGCCAAACTATACATACAGCTCCTGTAGAGTCAGCTCCAGGACATCTTTTTATGGTTCAGTTAAGGACAATTTTGATAAGTGACTTTCTGCATCATTTTGGAGAACAGCCAAACTGAGCACAGGCAATTATACCTCTGCTTCTGTTTGCAGCAGCAGTCAAAACGTATGTGCACACAGAGGAATGTATATATGGGAACAGAAGTTTGCATAGTGATTTTAAAGCAACTGTTCCTACATTTTTCTATGTAAGCAATAACAATGCAGGCAGAGTTAACACAGGAATAATGGACTATATATCTGTTCTAGGAAAGTGGATAGTCCAGACCTCTGATTTTCTTCTGAACATGCAACGCAGGCCACAAAACGTTTCTAAGAGTCTTCTAATACACGCAAGATCTTCAGTAAAAAAACAAGCCACAAAGACTGCAACATCCTCATTCAGAAAGAGAGACAGAAATATGAAAGATACTGCCAGTGGCCTTCAATCCTATGGTAGCAAAAAGGCTGCTAGACTGTAATGCTGAGGTGAGGTAGGAAATCAGCTATGACACTATTGCTGAAAGCAAAAGACAAAACCAGAACCAAAACCCAACCTGCCACTAAAGGGAAAACTCCTTCTTGCTCTTTCCTGAGGTGAAATTGTTCAAGGTAACAGAACGAGTCCAACTTAGTGCTAATGCTGCTGAGCCTGCCTGAAGATGAAACACTTGCATAGTATGGCAGCAGGCAAGAGTCCCGCAACCTAAGTAAGGAAGGAAATTAAGTCATTATGAACCACTGTGGCCAGAGAAGAAAGGAAATTCTATTAACTAGCAAAATGGGTCACAGAAATGTTTAGGTCTCTAAGCAGACAGGCATTCTGATTGTAAAGAGTTAACACATTATAACAACATCTACTGCAAAATTTTATACATACTAGACAAAGATCGACTCTAACATATTTGCATATATGATTATAGCTCTGATATTTGCATGGAAATACTACATTGGATTACACCGATTTGCTCATATTTCACTGTAGCAACTCCATCAGCATTAAAATAACTACTGCTGGTAAGGGAAATATGTTTCTTTACAGTGGCCAGGGTGGGAGGTCTGCAACCTGCTGCAAATTCCTACAAAGGCTGCAGACCCAGAATTTCCTAGGAGGCACAGGGAAAATGCCTGGAAAAGTTACAGAACCAGCAACACCAAGAAAACACTAGGAAATGCCTAGAAAGGTACTAGTCAGAGAAATCAGAAGAAAATGAAAGACCATATATCCTAGAAAGAGCTGAGAACCTCTTAGAAAGCTAAGGGGAAATCCTAGAACAGATCCAGATGCAGGATATCCTAGAAATCTGTGTGAAAGATTCCTAGAAAACAGGGAATGCCTAAAAAGCTGCCGAGGATATTCCTAGAAAGCTGGGGGGTGGGTGGGTGTCCTAGACTGGTTCTAGGACAAGGAATTCTTAGAAAGCCACAGAGATTTTCTAGAAAGGTTCTAGGTCTAGGACACCCTGCAAAGCTGTAGGAAATTTCTACAAAATGGAAGGAATTCCCAGAAAGCATCAGGAAAATTCCTATAAAGCTGCAGGGAAGTACCTGGACAGCAAAGGGGATTCCTTACAAAAGATTCAGATCACTAGAAATACAAACCAAACCCGAAAAACATTTTAGATCAAGAAATGGCTACAAAGTGCTGGATTACTTCGAAATTGGTTTCAGATCCAAGAATTCCTAGAACACTATATGGAATTTCTGGAAATATTATAGATCCAGGTGTTGCAAGAATAACAAATCTTGCATCTGCAAGATTTTTCTGCACCAAGCTATTACTCTGGGAGTCTATGTTAACAGTCTAGCATGTCACGTTATTACTCATAAAAAATCGTATGTAATCAGTTAATAAGAAATAATAATAGCAAAAAAAGTTGGATTTAAAAGTGGTACATACTTTGTTTTAAAATTCCTCTTATGTTATCATAAATATACACAGACATTTCTAATTGTATCATCTTTATCAGAATAGAACTTCCTAACTCTATGAAAGGAAGAGTATGTTAGGAATATCATGATTGTATGTATGATACCACGATCAAGCTCCAAATTGCTTTTTGACTGAAGAAAGAACACTGTCAAACCTGATTTACTCTCATGAGGACTGTAGTCTTGACTCAGGGAAACATTTGAATACATGCTTTGTAAGTACTGAAATTAAGCATGTGTTTACCCATTGTATTAAATAGGTTACTTCCTTAAAATAAAGCTAGTTATGTAATAAATCTGTATTAGTTAAGACAGTTTGTTAGCTTTCACACTTACATGTAACTAAAGGAGAATTACTCATCAGCACAAAAATGAAAAATGAAAGTGTAGTAGCTCATGGAGAACACACAAGATAGTAATAAAGTTGAAGTAGCTATCTAGTCCCAACTATCTAGACAGCAACACTGTCTCTACAGGCTTCTACAAACTGCAGTGAAGTATTGCCCCAGAATGGATTTACCTATACACATTTGGGCCCATAACTGATTATATTGTTCTCACAGTACAGGAAAAAAAAAAAATCAAAAAATGCTGAAATGATCATACTTATAGCTTAATGATATAGTTTTCAAGGAAAGGTATTCAGCTTTTAACTATAATATTTAGTGTTGTTCAAGTATAATGATTAGATACTTGAGATTCAAGTCTTTATGTGTAATTAGTTTAATCCATAAATTATAATCCATGAAGGTAATAAAAACAGTAATTTTAAAAATTAACCAACAGAGCCGATAATTTTCTGTAGTTACTGTGCTCAGTAACAGCAGCTCACAGAAGTCAAAATGCTGGTTGTTAAGGAATGCTGCTCATCTCTACCCATATTAAAACAAATTATTTGACAAAACAAGGTCACTTTCACGTTACACTTGTGGTTTCTTTGCCAAGTTCTCCTGGTAACTGGTAAAGAAGGAGAAAACAGAAATGGAGAATGACTACTGATTCCTCCCTTGGACAGAGTTTATGTACATAGTCAACATCCTAGCTAGAAGCAGATTTTTTTCTTCTGAAATTACTATTATTTCAGCATTTTATATTTTTCTATGAACAGCTATGATTGGTAATAAGACTTGGTACTAACCTATAGTTAGCAAAAAGAGTGTTTCTTTGTAATTAGGGTGTTTCATTCCAATTTAGGCCAGAGCTGTGATTGAGGTACTTACTTTTTTATTTAATTCAGTGCTTTTCCTTTTAATCCTCTGTCCTCATACATTTTTTCTTTTGTAACTTTTAAGGCCTGCAAAATACAGTTTTATAAGAAAGAGAATATGGAGCAGGAGGGCTGGAAGTGTGTCTATATCTCATGTGTCCATCACCCATAGCTTAAATGAGAACGCTGTGCTTTTTTTTTTTTTTTTTTTTGCGTATTTTTGTGAGAAGCAAGCACTGTAGTGCTGGGGTTGTTCTTTGTGAATGACAAAATTCAAACAACTTAATGAATAGTTTAGTCAAAAATAGCTTCCTAGGCCATAATCACAGCATATAAAGAAACCAAGTGTGCCTCCTTGTTCTTCTAGACATTATCTGCAAAATCAATGGATTTATGGCACAACACTGCTGTCTGGAAGTCATTATGGCAAATTGTGTCAGTGCTTATTAAATTGCAATCTATAATCAAATGTTTGGTTATAATACCTTATAAAGATTCCTTAACATGTCATATACTATATTTCTATTTTTAGAATATAGAGGTTAAAATTTTAAAATAAGTCCTGCTTGCTAACCTATTAAAGTTGTTCATAATACTAGACAACTATGAATCAATCATTCTTGACTTACACGTAGATCTAAATTTCAAATGGAAATATGCAAAAGGTAAGGTTGTATATTGAAATTCACACCATTTAATAGGTATGGTTAAACTCCCAGTCTCACTAAAAATCAGTGAGTTTTTTCTCCCAGTTCATGGAGACGGGATTTCACACATCATACTTCAGTATAACAATGCCTACTGCATTTCACAAATGGACATGCAGAAACATTTAAATAAATACTGTTCCGAATTAGGATTAAAGCACATGCATGATACTTCCTATGCTTAAGTTTCAAAGGAGAGAGGCTTAGCAGGAATGCTGTGTGAACTGTGAGGTGTTTAAAGTTGACATTCTCTTCACCTCCAATGCCTTGGATCATCAGTTTCTAAATTGCTTCCAGTTACAATCATATTTTTATTGTGATCCCCAAAACTAAAATAAGCAGTACATTTTTGTCAGATTTGTGACCCCATTCATAACAGCTATGATCCATAACATTGTAACCATTGCCTGAGCTAGAAGTCCAACTAAGAGGCATGTTTTTTTAAGTTTTTAAGGCAAAAAAGGCAAAAACCCCCCAATCCTATGGGATACATATGAGGTTCTGACTTTATGAGACTTTTCCAGAAGGGGTGAGATTCAAGAGAGTTTTTGGTGTCTTTTTGCTCTTTTCTCCAAAATATTTTTTGAACTGCTAACAAACATGTCACACCTGTCTGAACAGAACATCTGGCACATTACCTTGGGGTGCAAGTGGTGGAGAATGAGACTGAAACAGATGTGGCCACCTATCTGCCACAGCATTCCTGTTGTAGTCAGGGATCCTTAGGCAGTAATACAAAGACAACACAGCCTTTCTGAGAGACTCTGAAAACCTACATGGAGCTAGCAGAGTTTTAAAAATTCTGGTACCAACATATCGGGGGTGAGTGGTGGAGAAAGCCATTGATAGGTCACTGTGCAGTTGCTATTGATTAAATTACCCTGTTCTCAGTACAGTAATATTTCATATAACTGCAAAAAATATATTTACTTTGCTAATTACAATATGATGTGCACAAATCTTTTATTTAAAATCCCTCAGTAAAGCTTCTGCATAATTAAAGTTCCTAATGGTTAAATACTCTTCCTGCATAATCATACAAAGCAAGCCTAGAATTGTGTGGTCTACTTTGCTTTGAGAATTAGAAGAAAACACTACAAGGCAAAACATAATTTTTTAACAGACTGTGGTATAATGAGTTTCTGTGAGAGAGGCTTCTATTGTCTAAAGTATTTTAAACAACACTGCTTTTTACAGAATAACAACAGAAGTCCTAGCTTTCTTACATTAGTCAGTGGTAGATTTTCAAGACTCATAATGTATAAATTATTACTATTTCTATCTGTGTTATTAAACTGTGTTATGTTGTTGCAGAGAAACAGAGGACCAACACATTAGCCTAACTGTTCTTTATATGAAAATCAAATTCTGTAAAAAGTTCAGTTTTTGTAAACCCTCCCAAAGATTAAATATAAGAACTAGGTAAAATTGTATTTTGCTACTCAGAGAGGTGCTTCTTAATACTAGTATGCCTAAAATATACACCTTCAACAAGCTGCCAAGAAAATAACTTTGTGATAACCCAAGATCCTGAATGCATGTGAAAATAAAACCAGAAAACACATGCTTTTTGCCAGTTGCAATCACTAGTCCCTCTTACTTTTGGTAAATAACAACTTTCACCTTTGGTAGAAAGTGCCATACACTAGCTAGAAAGAAAGAGAATAGACATAGTCTTTGCTATCAATAAAACCTGCCATTTCCTTTCAGCTAGAAAAACTTTAGAAACACACTTCTTTATAAGTAATCTGGTCATTCTACTATCAAAGTGACAATAATTGGTTGCAATTCTCACAAAACAGTTATAGGGAAATTTCAGAAAACAGATACTCTCACTTAAATAATTTTGATCACACAGATATTTGGGCTAATTTCCTTGCATTGCAATAACAGCAGAGCATTCCAAAAGGGATTAATAATTGAAAAGTTGTGCTAATATGCGCTATAAAGCAAGCAACAGTCTGTGATACAAATGTCGACCCTTCAACATTGACTTCAATGCTTATTTTGCAAGGCAAAAGGAAAAATTCTGGTCCACGGTTTCCATTTGCAACAGTTTCTTTCCACCTTGGCAATCTGTTGGTCCTCATCGCCTCCTACTGTTAAAGAGAATTTGGAAGAAAATATGGTTCTGGGTTGAGGGTGGTCAGATACCTCAAAGGGATCTAAGACAAAGGAAAGCAAAAATGCATAAATACACTTGGAGGTTAACACCATTAGAAGTTGTCTTTCTGGTTAGATTGCTGCCATTTGCAGTAAAGCTTCAGCCTACTGCTGTAAAATAACAGGAAAGCAAGACCTGTTGTTGAGACCAGCCAATTAGAGTTATGTCTGCCTCTGTAGGATGCTTGCATGAAAGACTGAGCCATTTTCACAGATAATCCATTTATAAATCACTGTAATAAAATGGCCATCTTGACAGCAGCTCAGCAGCATTCTTTCACATGTTCCAGTTGTATCCAGGCAACAGAAATATGCTAGTCAGATAAAAGCAGAGGTGGGGATGTAAGGGTAGGGGTTCTGGGACATTTTCAGTGACTAGGGTGGAAAGGGTAAAGGGCTAAAGATAGAGTATTGATTAATATTTGAATCTATTAGCATATTAAAAGTTTAGTTGCTTGAGATACTGAACATGATATGTATACAGACACACTGAAAAGGTAGTTTAGGCAAATAGTTAATTGTAAAATTACATCTTCTTGCTATACATATTCTTCAATTTTTTCCTTCTCTCTTCTACTCATCCTCTCTGCTACTTCATATTCCTATTGAATATTGACTTTATGGTAAGTTCAGCCCACTGTATTAGCCAAGACTGTAGGACCAGATGGCAGAAATTTAGGTACACACTATCCAGCTGTTAGCAAAGGTATTTTGGTTTCCTACACATTATGGATTACTAATTATAAACAGCTTAGATAGAACAAGAACAATAGCAATTTTTCAAGAACAATTACAGTGAAAAATGATGACAAGTATATCCTTCTATGAAGGAAAAGCTTTTGTAACTTCTCTATTTCATCACAGAGACAATTCAAAATCAATGGAAACTTGGTTTGATACCCATAGATCCTTTTGAAAATTACAGTACTAGACTTGACTATCGTATAACATAGTACAGAAATCCCAGAGCCAGTTATAAAAGCAAACATATTGGCAGTGTTACATGTCAGTGAATAAAATATCTCAATTTAAAACATTTAGTCCATGTAATTTAGATCCCAATTTTATTTAGTTCAGTGAGTTGTCAGAACAGTTCTCCAGAATGGAAACAATTTTTCTAATTTTGAGAAAGAACTTGTATGCAAAAAAATCCAGAGCAAAGTACTTGTAATATGAAGCAGGCTGAAAATAGTGTAACACTGGTTTAGATTGCTATTAAATAGCCTTCTTTCATATAAAATATCCTTTCTGTATATGAATAATAACCTGAAGTCAAGAGAAAGCACCCACATGATGGAACTTACCTGCATCCTTTTGAAAACAAAGAGAAGTAATTCCCATTGCAATAATACAGCACACTCAGAACTGATAGGGAATATTGCCTAGCATGACATATACAGCCTAATGCTTGTGAAATGAGAGGAGCCTTCAAAAAGCACCACACCTCAGCAGAATCTCAGCTCAGCAGGGACCAAACTCCAGAGCTCTCATGAAGGTGTGTCTTCAAGTCATTCACTCTCCAGACATGTATCACAGCATATCATACTACTGCTAAGTTGTTGAAAAAGCATTTAGTTCTTATTTCATCCAGTATATTAAAATATTAGGTGGATTAGAGAGCAATTTCCATAACATGACTGTGGCATCAGATTCTAATAGTGTTCTGGCTGTCTGACTTTGGATTGAAAAGACAGAAAAAAACAGATCAGATCGTGCCTGTGTCTACAGAAAACAATCTGGAAGGTTAAAATTCAGTTGGCAAAATTAAGCCAGCTAATCAAAAAGTGCTGAAGCAGCATAAGTACAAAAAGGGCTGTTCATACTGTAGGAAGTGTGCTGCTCCATTGCTTATGTCTACAAAACTCTTAGCTATGCATCCCTTGAACATTTCTCATAAAAGTACAGCCTAATTAATTACTTGTGCTCTCATGTAGTCTCTGTACTTTGAAGAGAGCATAGGTGACTCAAGCCTGCAGTTCAAACCCAAAACAAGGGTTTTATAAATGGAAAACTGCACACAAAATACGAGAAAGAGGGCAAAATATGCTTGGACAAAACACTGAAGAAAAATGGTGCCATGAATTACTTTTAATATAAACATTGAAATTATCTGCAGAAGAGAAAGAATTGACAATAAGAATGGGACTTGCTCCAGGTTTGTTTTCTCAATAGTTTAGCTACTTGAGCAAACCAGGAATTGTGCTATCTGGGTTAAGAGACCATGCAAGGCAGCAAGTTGCTGTATATTGTGGCGATTTATGAAGCATGCCTTTGCACTCCCATTTTCCTTTCAGAAAAATTTCAAGGCTGGATTTAATTCCTTAAATATAGCTGGCAACTGCCATTTCAGATGCCCCAAGGTATCCTGCCTAGCCTCATACTGGTGATCCAAAATGGCATGGCTCTTTTCTAAGTCCTGCATCATACCTGCCAGATCCCTACTGATGTTTTGGATGCCACAGGACATGCAACATGGCACTAGACACCTATAATTAGCCTACTGCATGGATCCCTCAATGTCTTACGGGTTTCTGTCATGAAAATTCTCACATTTATTAAAGTTAATATATGCAACATAAAAGTCCAGACAGCACTGAGCAACTTGGACAACAAATTATAGAAAGAACAAGAAATACCAAACAGATGGAGAAGCAAAGGAATGTCTTCTAGAACAAGTCTTTCAGAAATCTAAAGGTATTGTTACATATCTTTAAAACATTCACTGAAGAAATAAAATACTAAAAAATGGAATTATATGTGGGTAATTTCTGAATAGAAGCACAGTTAATTCCAGCAATGTAGTCCATGAAAATAGTGGCAAAGTTTCAATTGAAATATCAGGTAGATATTAGCTGTCTGAACACCTTACATATTTGCAGCCTGTTTTTCATGAACAGTAACACAAAATGTGAATTAATTTCATTCCTTTCTTGTCTTGTCAAACTATTTGCTTAGTTTTTAAAGTAAGCAAATAACCATTGTCAATCATATGAATTGAGTATATAATTATGTACAAGCAGGTTTTAAACAGCAAAATATGATCATGTCAAAAAAAGGTTGCTTAACTACCAGTTTTGTGAAAGTCATGATTTGAATATCCTCTGACTGATATCCCAGCAATACATGTCTTCTTACAGTTTGGATGACATAATTTCCCTTGTGAGTCCCATGAATAGAGCAAAAAAAGGCTAGAGAAGTTTTCTTTTCAATTTTCCATTTAAAAAAATCAACATTTAAAATTTATTTGCCCGCATTCCTACTTTCAGTTCAGTATCAAAATCTATTCCAAGTGTTTCCTGTTTACAAGCTTTTTTGACGTTAATAGAAGAAATGTAAGAGTTCTACTGTGGGTTTCTTTTGGTTGGGGTTTTTTGTTTTGGTTTTGGTTTTGTTTTTATTTTAACAGCAGACCTTCATTCACTGAATCTTCTCCCAAACAGAGCTCTAAAGTAAATTGGTTCCTGAGCTCCAATTCATCCAGTCATCTATTGTGCAACAGCATCATGGACAAGTTCCTTTCAAAATAATATCAACATCCTTTTTCTTCTTCAGTAAGACTTTGTATTGCATATAGTTGATATTTCTAATGTTTTCTTGTTGCCATAGAAGTTAAAGAGAAGGCCCTAAAAAGCTTGAGCTGGTGCCAGCTGCTTCATTTACCTGGGTAAGATGACCAGCAGTGGAAACACAAATGCCATCTCCTTGCTCCTCACTCGGAAAGGGAAGATATCAGAGGAACACAGCATGCCGGGGATGATGTGATATTTCATCATGGGTTGTAAGTAAGTGACAGGTAGAGAAATTCATTGCCTTCTGCTTTTACCTCTAATATGAAAGCATCCCCACACAGGGCTGTGAACGCAAAGTCTGTCAAGGAGTAATAAAGCTCAGAGAGAAGGGACATGAGAGAGGTGTTGCTGTGGTACCTCTCACAGGCAGTGCTTAGTTTATTAGCAGAATTTGACTAAGCACCACTTGGTCTTTATTTCTGTTTACCAGGCTCTTATTTTTCCAGAACTATTATTTACTTTTTCAACACTCTGGGTAAAACTCTCTTCTTTAACACTAACTCAAGTGAACCTAGAAGAATAGAAAAAATATTGGGAAAGTGGGAGCAAAAGACCCCTGAACTTAAAGAATTTAAAATATTTTGCAGTTTTTTAGATCAAGAATTGGCATACAGTCTTGCTATACATGCTCCTATGGAAGGAATATGAAGGATAATCTCCAGGGCTCCTAACCTCGACTAGCTTTTCACTCTACATACTATTAAACAAAAAAACCACATTTTGGCTGTGCTGGTCTCGCATACACTCGGGGCAGCGGGGGAAGGGGAGGCAGGGGGAGAGAGAGAGAGAAACGCCCTGACAGTATTTAAAAACACCACATGTGAAACAAGTTTTGTGTCTGACTTTTGCACTGCTTTTTGTTTATAACCGCAGCCAGCAATAGCACTGACCTGGGCCAGTGAGTCACTAAGACACTCAGCGTTCCCCACCATTTAGTCCAGTTGGAGCGAGAGAGAATGACACTTACCTCTTTTTCAGGAGCACATGCTGATCTGGCTCAGATCCCGAACAGGATTCCAGTTCAGCACAAATCCTTTTAATCTCTTAGGAGCAGAAGCTGCCATGCTAGACAGCTGACATATTTCAGACCATTGATATCATTATTTGGAGGTATTTACTGGTGTCTGCCTAAGATAATATTTGAAACATGGTGCATCTGGCCAAGAAGTTTCTTTTCCACAATGCCTCAAGTATTTCACATAAAGTAACTTAGATAAAACAGACAGAGTGTGAGAATTGGTCAGCCTTGAGTTTATATGTCTAGATATAAAAAGTCATAGCCCACTGATTAGATGTCTAATTAGATACTACTGACTCTTACATCATTTTGGAAATCTGACATCAAATACACACCATAAACGTCTGAGTATTAAAGAAATGGAATCACCTCTCACATTTTGGAAGCATTAACTACTGGTAATGAGGGGGGGGTTATAGTGCTAGCAGATGTGTGTGCAAGAAAAGGCTGAAGTGGCAGCAATCAGTCTATTAAATATTTCACATATAGTGTATTTCCAGTACTTTAACACATGAAATCACTTTCGATCCAAGCTGAACAAAAAAAAAAGTAAAATGTCAAGCTATTATGTTAACATTTTCCAATTTCAGGTCTTTATCAACTTTCTGAGACAATGACCAAATCGAGCTTTCATGTCTGAACATGGCTAGTAGGATACAGTTGGTACAGCATTACTGTCAGACATTTGGATCATTCTTTACCAAGCATAGAGAAAAATGTCAGCTGAGATGTTCACACAGAACTTGACATTTGGGTAAGAGAATATAACCTTCAGATCTGGCTTTCCTTTTACATGCAGCAGGAAAATAAGAAAGTAATGGAGAAAGGCAAAGCAGAGTTTGAAATAATGATAGCACAACATCTTCTTATTAGTCCAGATCCTGCCTATAGGGTCCAATCTAAGTACTTGTACCAGGAGCTGTATGTCACCCTAGACAAAGAATTACAAAAAAGTTAAAATAGAGCGCAACATGGTGTACTTTTCAACTCCAGCCTACTGAGGTTGTGATGTCTAAATAGGTTCTACCAGTTAAGTGGTGTGCCTACATCTATTACCCACAAACGTAGGACATGCAGAGCATGGAGGACTTACTCTCTGCCTACCTGTATGATATAGGAACTCCAGCACTCTCCAAAGAGGAGGTGCCTCTCCCTTACAGTGCATAATCACGTGCCTGTGAGTCTGTAAGTAACGTCTGTATGTTGGTAAGCTTAGCATCACCATCTATAAAGTACCCTCAAAATTATATCACTAAGTTCATAATGGAATGGGTAAATAGTATTGAAGGGTGGTAAACATCCACCATTGCAATTCTCCAAATCTGAAGCATCAACTTGCATTTCCCCCTAAGCTTTGCTATCTCAAACAATTCAGTAGAAGTAAAAAGTGAAGAGAAAAAAAAAAGAAAAGAAAAAAAAAGGAGGGAGTGCTATTATCAGCACTGACTCTGGCTAGTGCTTTGGAAGAGTGCTATTTAAAAAAAAAACCAAGACAGAGACAGATGCTTCATACTAGACTTGTTTCTGTAATTTAGATGATTGCAACTCTGTTTTTTAAAACACTTCAGTGATTTGTATTATATCTTTAGTGGGTTTTAGAGTTAAAAGTTATAAAAACAAATAAAACTTGGGAGCTAAACTTCAGCTAATATGTATTTTGTCCAAAACACTTCTGATAACATTTGAAGATTTTTCATTGATACAATTATTTTATTCTAAGATATGCACTTTAATTACTCCATTTGTTCATTTTTTCAGAATTTTCCAGATGTATTCTTCCCTGATACAATTCTGAAAAAGTCTTTACTAATGTTTTGGGATAGCAGAGTTAAGACTATCGACATAAACCAGTATTACTAAATATTATTCCCCCAAACAAGATCTAAGAGATGCTCTCAAAATCAAATATGGGAAAAAATACTGCTCAAATATTATTCTTCTAAAATACATACTTTCAGCCACCTGAGAAGTGTGGCTGAAGGTGAGAACACAGCATCTTACTGCAGGGCTCCACAGCCTGCAAGGCTGAACTTACAAGGGTTCTTAATTTTCAGGGTGCTTGACAGCAATAAAGTTTGGGCATCTTGATCACTTTTGAAAAGTCTGTTAGCTACATGAGAATTAAGCTTTTGAAATTCTTATCTTAAATTTTCAGTAAATGCAAGCAAGTTCAAAATTATATGCTTTTCCATAGCTTTTCTCCATAGCAACTGTGTAATTTCTGTTAAAAAAATTACTCTTTGGAAAATACGGTCTTGCTTTTACTATAAGTCTCGAATTTAAAAAAAAAAAATAGACTTTGCTGATGATAGTAAATTCTGCTATGTAACCTCAAAGACCATGACATAAATCACTTTACCATGCAATCAGAATAACTTCCTCTGCAAAATAATCCCTAACCAAAATATTAAATCAAGCAACCATCTCTTCTCATGCATGACTGACCAAATAAGCTGGCCGCAGTTCAAAGAATCTAACAGTAAATAAATCAAAATTTCCGTCCTACCAGGCACTGAAATCATCAAGAATCAATATCTCTCTGGAGTTTTCAACATCAGGACACAGGATGGATCTGAAAAACTCATCAAGGACAATTCTCCTGTTCAGCAAACTAGGAAAATACTGGATCTGTCAAACCAAACATGAAAGGAACAAAAAATCATGAATTTGTGTTATGAGCCATGTTGTGTATATGGTAAAGGGACTCAGATTCTTAGTGATTTTAACTCTGACTCATTTAAAATATTTTTCAAACTGTATCTCCCCTGACTGAAAACTTGGTTAATAATGAATAAGCTTATTCATAAGACATGTAACAACATCAAAATCCCTGCACAATAGGAGCTGTAGTTACCTTCAATACATGTATTTGTATGACTTATAAAAGGTGTCACTGTGAGGTTGTATCAGAATAGAGCATATATGCATCCTAACTGTCTATTAGAAAGCCACATATCTTCAATTACATAACAAAGTTATCATAATCTCTGGCCAGATTTTTTAGTTTGTAACATCTCCTTGAAATCAAATGGGAATTACTCACCAACAGTCCTCACTGTTTTTTTTATATGTTATTCTGGCACTGTTTCCTTCTGACTTGTCATATTTCCATCTTCTTGTATTATTCAGTTCAATAATTTCCTCAAAGCAGAAAAAAACCCCAAACCCTAAAACTTTTAATTTCAATAATATCTAAATGAAACACTGAGATTTTTTTGGTTTATTATTACATTGTTTTGAATGTATATTCAGTTGCTTTTCCTACTTCAGGAGGAGAAATGGAAAGTCAAACCTTATTTTCATTTGCTTGTTTTCTGTTTAGCTCATGAACTTTGACTATTAGACCTTGTGTTCCTGGCTCTAAAGAACTAAAACTATGTACACAGATGACTCAATGTAATCTTCCAAATTTTACTGAATTATCCTGAGAATGACAAATGTAAAGGTTACTCCTTTCATTTGGGTTATGTTTTACTTCAGTTTTTCTTGGTGGAGAAGAGCTTTAAATGGAATTTGCATTTCTTTTCCTCTCTTTCCAATTTTTTATTGTCCCACACCCCTTAAGTAACATCGCTTTAAGTAAAGTTGTGTATTTAACAAAAAAAGAGGCTTTCAGTGCATATCGGTAAAAAGAAATACACAGGTACCTATTAAGTAAATGCAGCTGTTGCACTAAGTGCAAGGGAGAATACTGGGCATATTAGAAGGTCATTAGGTAATAAATGACCCTATACACTATGCATATGTATAATGGGAATCAAATTAAGTTTACATCTGACATCCAGTGCTAAGCACAAAAGGTGTCAATGATTATACTATGACTAAACATTAGGTGCTCTGGGTGTCCACTGTGCTCAAGGCAGCATCATTCAAAATCAATGTATTTCCAGCAGTGTGATTTTAACTGTTATAGAAAGTTGACATTAAAAGGACAATATTTTGTGTTCTTATGAACATTAATTCAAGATTAATAAAAAAAGGTACATTGAGAAGGTTTCAGTAAAAGCTCCTTGAGGACTAAGATCACAGGAGACAACATTTGCTAAAATTAAATCCTTATAAAGAGTTTGAGACGAGGTGTGAAGTCATTTGGAGTATTCTCATTTTCTGTTCTGTGTGCCAGAGAACACACAGCAAAGAAGTTCAGATGCGCTTCAAGTCAGGTTTAATTATTTTCAGAGTAGAATAAAGGTATTAAAATATGTTCAAGGATTATTAAGAAAGGAACATTTAAGCAGATACCAGTTTTAGCTACAAATCATGAATTTCAGCTGAAAAAAGCAGAAAAGCAAAAATTCTCTCTCATAAATAATGCCATTCTGAACTTTTATAAAATACAGCAAATTTAAGCTTGTTCTGGAAGACCTACTTAGTTCTCTAGTCACTAGAGGTCACTATTATAGTTTTGAATCTTTCAAGTCTGCTGCTTCTTATTATTTTCCTCAGTATACTCTAAATTTGAAAACTTCCCTCTATGAAATGTATTCATGTTTGAATAACGGTACTTGAAATATATAAGTAAGTTCTGTTTAGGAGATAATTTTTAAATACTCAATTTATTGTGGTCCTACCAGTGATAGGTTTATTCTAATAACTCCAGCAATAAGCATTTTGAGATGAGCTGCCCTCAAGAACAGCAAAGATTATCTTGACATTAGAGCACACTCATTCAAGCCATAACCCACCAGAAAGAAAGCAAGAAAGAAAGAAAGAAAGAAAAAAATCAGGCAGAGTGGTTGGTTTTTGAGATACTCAGGTACCGACTCATCAGGAGTCCTTAACACAAACAGAATGAGACATGATGATAGATATTTGGGGAAAAAAAGAAAATACACAAAACTGGTGAAAAACAAAGGCTTTTTATATGTTGTCTGGACCTTGTCTAATATCTGTTGTCACATTGACCTACATTAAAGTAATCGTGTGGGGGATTTCTCGCAGAGAAGTCATTGTTGCTGCTCCCACACCACATTTCTGGCACAGAAGTCACCTCTTTGTTCTGTTTCCATTTCCAGCAGAATGTTGGTAAGGGTGAAGACTAAACACGAACACAAAAACCTTTTATGATTATTTTGCTTTTATAAACGCAAACACAAGAAGACAAGTTAATGGGTCTGATCAAAATCTCAGGTACCTCCAGTGTCTCTCAGGGACTCTGGGCTGATCATTAGGTGACCTGAGAGTTCACAGTCATCAACCTACCATCACAGTGGTCATAACCACTGGGTAGGGGTGACTGAGAGCACTCATGGCAACCACATTGGGGCACCAAAGGTCAAGGAAGAACCACATTAGCGCCAGCACACCAGAAAACCACACACAAATGGAGGAAA
Organism: Pelecanus crispus; assembly: GCF_030463565.1. NCBI lineage: Eukaryota > Metazoa > Chordata > Aves > Pelecaniformes > Pelecanidae > Pelecanus > Pelecanus crispus. The sequence goes on from NC_134650.1 coordinate 39,439,907, forward strand.
CTGGGGCCCACAGTTTAAGAAGGATGTTAAGGTCCTTGAATGCATCCAGAAGAGGGCAATAAAGCTGGTGAAAGGGCTGGAAGGAATGTCCTATGAGGAGTGGCTAAGGATTTTGGGCTTGTCTAGTTTGGACAAAAGGAGGCTGAGGGATGACCTCATTGCTCTCTACAGCTTCCCGAGGAGGCGAAGTAGAGAGGGAGGTGCTGGTCGGACAGGTGGGAATGGTTCAAAGCTGCACCAGGGGAGGTTTAGACTGGACATTAGGAAGCATTTCTTTACCGAGAGGGTGGTCAAACACTGGAACAGGCTTCCTAGAGTGGTGGTCGATGCCCCAAGCCTGTCAGTGTTTAAGAGGCATTTGGACAATGTCTTTAATAACATGCTTTAACTTGGTCAGCCCTGAAGTGGTCAGGCAGTTGGACTAGATGATCATTGTAGGTCCCTTCCAACCGAAATAGTCTATTCTATTGAAAGTCAAAGGCAGAAGTGTCAGGATAAAAAAAGCATCTATAGACAATATTCAAGTGACAGGTGAGCCAAGACTGGAGTCAAAATAAAAGTCAAATTTTCTGTGTACAAAGAACATTGAGACTCCATATGGGCTTGGTGCTGGAGTTAGGATTCAGAGTTCACAAAACAGAAACAAAATTTTGAAAGTCATTATGACTGTTGAGCAAATTCCCTGCCTGGGATGGGCAGACCATCAGTAGTTAAAGTATAAACCAGGTCTGAGCTGCAAGTCCCATAATTACTGCCAGCTGCATCGTTTGAAGCCAAAGATGTCATGTGAGCAGATTTTGAGTGCTGCAGAGAAAGCTGCAGGTGCTCTCCAAAAATGTGTAATTCCCTGAGACAATTTAGAGAAGAAAAAGCTCTCTCACCTTCAAGGCCTTTCTGGCTGGGCTGCTTCCTGGGATAATTTTACGTTGTTTATGTAGGATTAAGGACCTCTAGGAACCAGAAGGTATGAATATGGTTTTTTACTTTCTTGTATTTTCTGTTCTCATAACGACCAATTTTTTATCTGTTCACAATGTTTGTCAGATATCTGAATTTCCCTTTCAGCATGAACTTCACCTTAGTTTTCCTACCAGGAAAAGCAAATGACCTCCCAAACAAACAAAAGAAACAAAAATCCCACAACTAACATCATAGGCACTCTGTGCATTTTCCATGCCTTTTATGAGACGGTGTCAGGGAACTGTATGCTTAACTATGAATCACAGCCATCACAGGAATTCGCAAACTGAGGTATTTATTCAGTAGGTGCCATGACACAAAATGAACCCAGACATCTTAGCATCCTGTCTCCATTCTCAGTCCCTTCCTCCCAGAGCACTGTATTTCTTGTCTTTTTTTCCCCATTTAGTCTTAGAATAAGAATATAAGACTATTAAAATTACAACAGTTTGTGTTGCTGGAAAATTAAATCATACCTGGTTCTTTGTTATGTCTCTAAACAATACAGGGTGAGCTTTATGAAAAAGAAGCCCTTTTAAGGGAGACCAAAGAAAAAGAGTCAGCCAGATGTGCTCGGTTTGCACAACTGTTTTATGTGCTTACGCTCTCAAACAACAAATGTTTAAAAATCATAAATCTTGAGAATTAATTCCACTTTCACAATATGGAAAATGAATCTCTCCTTACAAAGAATGAGAAGAGACACAGCCTGAATGCACGCTGTTAAAAGACATGAATGGATGTCTCGCCCATTCATAAGTTCTTTGTGCAGTAAACCCAGTAAAGAAGGAAATTTAGAGAAGGAACGTATTCACAGATGAAGAGCAGGGAGACAAAACATGCAGGAAAACTAAAAATATTCTGTCACAAAAAACTCCTGATTGCAGAAAATGTAATCCCATAATCAGAGATTTGCAATCCTCATGGCTGCCATAAAAACATTATATTTCTATTGAAGACCAGAGTCTGTAGCAAAGCATTCTTTGTATACAAAATTTTCAACAAATGTAATTGTATATGTTCAACAAATGTTAATGCAATTCTAAGAGGAATTAAAGCCAGACAGCATGGTGAACATAAAGGTCAATCAGAGTTACATTAAAAACATTCTGTTCCATCTTTTATCCATTCAGCATCCAGGGGAGATCATTATGCTTTGGAATGAAAAAAGAATGTATGGGGGGCAATCATTTCTTCTTAGCATGGAAAGAGCTAGTAGAAAGAAAAAGTCTGTTCAATGCTTTTATTTGCAGAAAAATGAAAGTGAGAGAACAGCTGTGCTAAAATACTGTTTGTCCTTGTTATTAAACAAAGCATAGTCACTATACATGATGGATGTAGAGAGAAAATAACCGAAGTTAGGTCTTTCTCAAGCCTTTGCTCATTTCCAAATAATTTTCCTGTTCCAGGCCCGTTCATTTTAGGCTCCTGCTCTTAACAGAACTCTAATTCCTCTCACAATACATAGACTTTTTTTCACTTCAAGAAATTCAAGGGCTGACACTGATTTTACCCTGGAGTAATGTCTGTGGCTCCTAGTTAACCCTTGTTCCGTAAGATAGAAGAGTAAGTTCATCCATCATGTTTTACCTATTTTTTACTTTTCTTGAGTTTGAATAAAGTTACCTTACTGCTTTTTTTTTTTTTTTTTTTTTTTTTTAATTATAGGGTTGAAATTATGGTGACAGTAGTTGCACAAATAGACACATCAAGATCAATAGCCAATCTGATCTGGAGAAGCTTTCTTCTTTTGTACCATGTCAGATAAAAGAGAATATCCATGGTTACTGCTATTAATATTTATACCACTCTCCAAAAGGAAAGAAAAATGCTAGACAACAGACCTGGACATTGAATCCAGTTGTACAGGTTATTGTGCAGCATTAAAAAAACAGGACCTTAAGATGGGACTGAGAATAATTTTCTATGTTACCTATAGCCCAGTGATCTGACAAGGGACAACTGAGTAAAGCTGGTTTGTCTAGATGCAGAACATCCAATATGTGGTCTGAAAAGGGCTTCTTTCACTCTTCTGACTCTGAAGCACTGGAATATCCTGGAGGAGGTGCTGCAAGGGCACAAGGATCTGGTGACATTAGATGGCAAATGCCCAACCCATTCAAACCACAGGGTTTTCCTCCCTAGCATGCTCTTAAGCTTACCTCAAAGTCAGTGAGTAAAATTGCTTTCTACCATTATTTTGGGATAAAGTGCAATTTGAGACCAATGCTCACAGTTATACAGCATAGATGAGCCTGAATGACTATGCAAGAATGGGGAAGAGAGAATGCAAGCCTGAAGAATGCATTCAGCTTCACGTGCTTGGCTTCTGGTCGTGCGCAGGCTCTTCACTGAGGACAGAAGGGTCCATCTCCACCAAAACTTTGCTAAGGGCCATCCCAGTGAAGTCCTGCCCCGAGTTACTCTCATCTCACACCATGCACAGATGGTAATATTCGGCACACACCAGCACAAAGACTGGCCCCACAGCACACAAAGGCATGCACTGCACCTGCTTGCTGAGATCCCCAGCAGCAAGGTTAGAACTGCCACCAGTTAGGTCTTCTAGAAGGAGGAATTTACATACGTTTGCCTTTCTCAGATCACACAGGAAATCTGCAAAGGCTCTTTTATCATAGTATCAATACATCTAGCAGAATGGCATAACTGAAGACTGGCACAAGTTCATATAAATGTCCTAAAGTCAAAATCGTTGCGGCACCTTGGGCATTAGTCAGTGCTATATAAGAGATGAAGGTTGAAAAAGGGACTGAAAACTGACCTTTTCCAGGAAAGACAAAATGTTAATTCAGCTCTAGGAGTAATTTCTTTTTCTTGTATGAAGCCTGTGTTTTAGGGAATGCTCTGCCCTAGTGGACCGCTAGAGAACTGCACTGGATGGATGGCACCAGACAGCTGAAATGCGTACACCTGCCCTACCGCCTTCCTACCAAAATTCTCCTACGCCAAGAACACGCCATTCAGCCTTTGAAAACTGTCCTTTTAGTGTGTGGATCTTAGCAATAGCAATGAACATGTAGGATAGATATGTATGTATGTCAAGAAAAAAACACTGAGCACAGGAGTACTTGTGCTAGGAATTCTTACGGTGGTTATTTCCACATGCTTTAACATAACCTCCTATAATTGCCAAGTGTGTTTTACGGTGGTAGTTACAATAGCATCACTGATGCTGCTCCTTTGCTTGGAAGGACTGCAGAACAGGCAGTTCTGGTTTAAGCAACACACAGATCAGCAATTACCAGCATTATCCTGGAAACTTCTGTTTCTGTAGGAGCTGCATCATCAGTCAGATTCGGTGCATTTGACTCAGCTGCTGTGACCATCAAGCAGAAATGACACATTTCAGATGCACACATGCAGTACGTGTATCACAAGCTCAGATGGCAAATGCAGACAGCTAAGGCAAAAATGGCTTGCTTTATTTACAAATATATATCAAGCCTAGAATATAAATAAACCATTCACAGCAGATACCTGCCTCACTCTTTCCACCCTGAAATCTCATCCTGCATCAATAAAAACCTCATTCTCGGCAAGAATTGATTCTTCCTCCAAGAACTGATTCTAATAAGACAGATTAAGGTGGAGAAAAATTCTCTGCGTAGTCACCACTGCCTCTCTCCAGTGACTACTGAGTTAGCAGACTAACAATACATTTCAACCTTTCTGGAAAAAATCAGATCTCACCTGAACATGGAGAAATACTTGTAGAACTATGAGTAACATGGCCATCTCACATCTCCTGACATAACGGTATTAAGTTAGGGCAGAATAGAAGTGAGCGAGAAATGATAAAGGAAGCAGCAGGAAGGAGACAAGAACAGCAAAAAAGAACCACCATTAGGAGACAAACTAGAATTTGATGACAGACAGGAGATTTGTTTCTGTTGCGGTAGTGAGGAATAACAGGACAGTGGGAGGCGAAGGGGAGATGCAGTCTGCAAGAAAACCAAACTGCTGACACTGACTGCTCTCCAGGAACGCAGCCATAGGGAGTGTTACCAGTCCCTACGACCCTAATGCTGAAAAAGGCTAAGAAAATAAATACAATCAGGCTTCAGGGAGACTTTTATATTGTTATAATAAAAAAGATGGGGAATCACAAAAAATAATTGGCATCATGGCATCTAATAAATTTGACAACATATAGCAATACTGTGTGCACATTATGAAACGATGAGCACTTCCAGTTAAGAATGACTTTTAGTTGTTGCAGATTGGATAGAACTCTAGTATAAGCAATGGGGGGAAGAGAACTTCTGTTTTCTCTCTCATCTTTGTAACTGACATCTCAAACTTTAAGCTGCCAGTTTACTAATTAATTAGTCTAGTTTGCATTTTAACTAGTCTATTTATACCATAATTTCTCATTCATGTTTTCTACTGTATGCCAGATGGAAATTTACAGCAAGTGTGGGCTCATGGGCACCAAGTATTGCTGCTAGCCCTTTAAAATTAAAATTTGGGCAATTTTCAAATTTAGGGGCAAGAGGTCAGGAAGCTTTTTATCAGTGCTTCAGAAAAGATCATGGATTTTTTTCTCACTGTTTCAGAGGGTACATGGATATTTATTTAATCAGCATCTCTGATCACTGAATACTGTTTCTTAGCCTTTCAGAATGTGTTTATTCCTATCTTAAAGGACCAGGGAAGAAGATACCTCCAAAGTTTAAACTTTAAAGAGATTGATGCATGCATTCGAGTCTGTAACTCCTTCCTAATTACTATTTTTATTATTAAAAATTACCTAGAGCTTTTTTATTCCAAAGGTATTACATTAGGAAAACAACATATGAACTATACAGATCTCCATTAATCAAGAATCAAAACCTTCAAGCTTTATTTCAATATTCCTACTTATTTCAATTGAACTTCATTAAATTTTGAACTCAGCAATTCACTTCTTTACATGGAATTCTTAAATAATCATCCAATTTGTTATAAATAGCTTAGATATATTTGAAAATACCAGCATTCATTTTTAAAACCTGTCTTTTTTTTGGATAGGATTTGGCTTCTGTGGCTCTCAAAAGCTATCTGTACATTTATCAGATCAAGGTTTTTCACAGTGATAAATACTCTTACCACATACATCAACCATTTTGAAAAGTGCTTAACTCTTTCCGAGAAGAAAGATGAGTTTTGACTTGGACTTGCAAAAATAGTGAACTGAAAGTCAGTTGTCACATTGGCAAAGCTTGGCTAATATTTGTTTAAATTGAATTAACTGTAATGACTTTAGTCTATCATACTTAAGCTGGCACTGTACAGGTACCTGTAAATAATTTTCTTTTTGTTTTCATGAGAGCTAGAGAAAATTAATCCTAATTATTTTAAATGGGACTGTGCTGACAGTTTAATGTGCTGGTACTTCAGCAAAACACCTACTCAACATATTGCACATTAAAAAAGTTACCACTCTTTTTTGGGGCCAGTGCTGTCGCATTTGGAGAGAAAGACTGATAACTGTGCAGGGGTGCAAACCATCAAACCGTTCTACACCTTCTAAATGTAGAGAAGGGATCAAGGGAGTAGGTGTACCTGATGTGTGGCACTAACATTATTAGTTTGGGCAATTTTCTACATTGTACAGAAAATGTCACTAGTCATCAATTTATAACATACGGAAAATTGTAGAAAAACCTGATTGAGACCAAATCTATACTACAGTTAATGCATTCACAATAATGAGTTTTTTTAGAAAACGTTTTTATTAGTTTACAATATGATGCACACTCCTCTTTTCAAAAGCAACTCTCAAAGTTGTCTGCAAAAAGACTAACTTACCTCCTAATAATAATTATTACTTAATTTTTGCACAACTTTTCAAGGTCCTCAAATAGCAATAGTACTAAGGTAACTAGAAGTGGATGACTTAAACTGCGGCATTCTACCGTTGCCCTCTAGATGCAACATGACTGATATCCACATGGAAACAGCAAATGCATTCTGACTGGGAAATATAAAATCACAAGCATGTCCATGTAAGGGGTAGCCTGTACAGTGCCATCATGACCCATTCTAGGGTAGCTCTGATTTTAATAGGAAACACTACCTACAAGTACAGAGATAATAAAACTACATTCTGCACGTTATCAGATCCTCACGTGCATTTTTAAATCATATTAATGATGGTACATATTACCTGGAAAGTTGTCATAAATTTGTCCTACTGCTTGCCTGATGTTGCTTCCCAGTGCACTCCTGAGAATTACAATTCTCATGTCCATAATCTGCTTTCATAATTTAAAAAAGCTGATTTGCTTTACATTTTGCAAGTGCCAGTGATGAGATAGATAGACTGATTCTTAATTGACTGTGCTGTTTCTCTTTCTCCTTCAGGTGATCCCAATTAGTTTTTTCCTGCTTAGAAAAGATGATGCAAATAAAGGAAACACATGAATTTATGTATATGAAGATCTTGTATTGTATGACTTGCCTTAAAGACATTCTTATTAATGTAATTACATATACTGCAGAATTCACATTGGTTTTCTTCAACTCTAATATACAGTTAATTGCCTTTTTATAAATCTGTAATTTGGTCTTAATAACACCAGTAACCATTGCATCCTTCCACTGACATTTTCATACACTTTGCAGATTGATTGGGATGGCAATCATGTGCAAAGTAATAATCCCATATGGGAAATGAAACACAGCCAGGTGGGTTGCTTTCAGACTCAACCATGTTTTCTTGCTGATAGGTTCATTGTGCCTGACAACAGGCATTTTAAAACAACAGTTCTTGCTTTTAATTGCAATTGAACTGTCCTGAATACAGTCTCTAATTGCAGAAAGCAAGCAAATTCACAGAAGTTTGCTTAGATTAATGATTATAAAATGGTATAAAAATAGAAAAGCAGGTGGTATTTTCTCTTTGACTTAGAAAAGATCCAGAACATGAAAATACAAAATAGAATACAGCTTCCTTGAAATGAATAAAAAAATTAATATATTTATCCATCTACCACAGCAAAGAATATTCAGCTGAAAGTAAAGAAATGGACATTCTCTGACAAGAACTGAGTAATTTTCTCGTATGAGCTCATGAAACCCCTGGAACCGGATTCCTCACCTGTCAGAATATTTTGACAGTTTTAAAGGCAAAGATCAGCCATTACAAGATATACAAAGAAGAATAAAATCTATTCTATTCTCACAGATGGTAGTGTTGGGATAACTCAAATGAGTCATTTAAAAGCATTTTGGAACACAGGAAAGCAGGGACACTGCAGAAATACTCTGTACTTCCACATAAATATGACACATCTCAGGAAGCCCTCGTATCTTATAATTTGCCTGATGCTTTGCTGTCTTTTCATATATACATTACTATATTTAATGTATATTAATTATTATCATGTTAAGGAGTTTTAACTGAGAACTCCACATATGTTTTTGTACACAGAGAAATCAAAAGATGTCCAGCAATAAAAGCACACTGCTATGAAATGTAGCAAACCACACAGATATTAATTAAATACTTTAAGATCGTTAGATTAAAAACAATAAATTAAACCAGGAATTTTATAGCTGGCACTTCATCTCCATGGATAGCTAGCTGAAATCAAAACATGTTTTAGTAGCTACTTCCTTAAACTTGAGGATTCCCAGCTGGAAACTCCAACTTGAAACTGACAGAAAAAAATATCAGTTCTTCCCTAAAACACTAAATATGCACCAGCAAGCCTTTTCCTGTCTGCTTTCAAGTTAAAACTTCTGCTTTTTTTGTCAGGAAATGTAATTAGCTCTGACCTTCTTCAGGTAAAACCTGTAAAAAACCAGAGCTGACCACTATGTAGAATTTAAGTTGAACATTATAATTACAACTATAGGCAGGAAGAGAAGCAAGACAAAGGTACTCAGCAACCTAAAAAGTCCTAAAGCCAGTAACACTTTCTGGAAAGTTCTTCCACTGATAACAGTTTAAAATTCTCTACTTAAGTATCACTCAAGTTGTCAAAATTCCATGAAAATATTTCATATGAAAAGTAGCAATGCCCTGGTAGTTCTGAAACAGTTTCATAAACAGTAGTTCATAAAATCATCCACAGTACTATCAAACAACTTGTGCATTATTTAAACACTAGGGAAGTCTTAATTTCTTGCTATTTTTGCGCAATATTACTAAATGCAAAGCCTTGCCATATGGACCTGTAGTATACCTCTAATCTTCTTCACCTTATGTGAGTATCTGTCCTTGAGGAACAGGATCTCCCATCATGTAACATGAATTTTCTTAGCTGCACCTGAATCACTATTCCCATTAGGCAAGGACTACAGGGATAAGCAATTTAATGTTGGACGCTTTAAAAGCAATGTAAATAAATAGATTGAAACAAGACAGTACAGTCTGAAGATTACTGAAACTTTCCTTGTGATAAAAAAAAATTAAAAATGAAGACTTCTGATTTTTCCTCCAGAATTAGTTTTCTGAACAGTATGGGTTTTTTTACATTTTATCCAAATCATTGAAAAATCCATATTAGATAGATATTCTGCATTTACTTGGCTGTATTTATTAAACAGTTTTCCACTTTTCAAAGCCATTATAATTCCTAAGTACAATACATCTTAATCAGTTGCAAATGGCACTAAAATGAAGGGGTTTCCTAGCCTTTGAAAACTGATCTTAAAAACTTCTATTTAAAGTCCTTCTTTCATGTACATTTAACTGTTAAATTCAACAACTCTATGTAAGAACCCTGAATGCTTAGGCACAAGGAGCCTCTTTTTACTTCTTTGCAACAAATTACCACAGAGCAACTCTGAGATAGAAAAAAAAAATATAAACCCAGCATCTTTCCCAAGCACAGGAGCAAAAACCACACAACATGTAGCAAACGTGATGACGGGCACAACCATTTTGACAACAGATCATTATGGACCTAACAGCAGCAGCCCATGAAAGCCTTTGAAAAAAGTGAGGGCAACCCCCTGCCCATCTAATCCTTTGGGTTTTTTTCCAACATCTTGAGCGCTAGGACAATGTTTTGTATGACACAGAGCAGGACCAAGACCACCAACTGCTTTAATATCAGCCATTGAAAAATAGCTGTTGGACTGACATATTAAAACCAGGCAACCAGCCAGAATTCAAGGTTGGATTATCAACCTTGCTAACGAAAACAGACTTTGCAAACACACAGCTCCATCACTTACCATTTCATATGATTACTTCATGTTATTTTATGCTGGTATATGTCGTAAACCACAGACTCAGGAAAATATGTCAGAAACTGGTATCTTGTTTCCACTGCATTCTCAAAGTTTGGATTTCCATTTTCTTATGTAGTCTGGAAAATATGAATCTTGGATCTTATATATGTGAAAATTATAAAAGTCACAGGAGTTGTAAAGTAATTTTTTGTAAGAGTTCACCATTCCCTTTCCTAGTATATGAATACCAGATGTAGAATGTATTAAATAAGAAAGAAGAGAGACTAATCAATTTATAACATTTGAAATGTTATTCTTAAGTACAGAACAGCAAATCACAGCACCAATATAAATGGAAGACTCAAGACAGCAAGAGATACTAACATTATGCTCTAAAATATGCTCTTAAGCATTCTCAGATCTTTAATAAAATCATTCATCTACAGAATGTTAACATATTCCACACAAAGTTCATTGGTGAAACTAATTTGCTAATTCTTCTTCTCTTTCTCACTCTATCATTTGTCACATCAGTTTTACCAAGAGAAATAGCAGTATTGTCCAATATCTTTAGCACAATTAGAATTATTGAGAAATCAGGTCTCATGCTGCTCATGTTTTCTTTATGCCTTTTTATAACCATCTGCTATTTGCACTGTTTTGTGCTATATTTTCCTCTGTTAATTAGAAACAGTGACAGTTAGGTTGTTGTTAATTAGAAACAGTGACAGTAAGGTGGTATCTTTCTTGTATCACTGGAACGTCTTCCAGAATTTTGTGATACATCTCTCTGTTCCAAACTGTCCAGGAGGCATTACATATTATTATTCTTTTTCACCTGACTGCCATTGTAGACCTAAAAGGAATCGTATGGTATTAAAATCAGACAGTAAAAAAGGACAGCTACTTTCTCCAACATTTTAGTAAATAAATGGATCTTAAAGATCTTTAACAATAGGTAGCACAAGCTTGCCGCAGTGTATAAAGCTGCTGAGTTTTCATGACCTGTCCTGATCTGCTAGACCCAACAGACAGGGTAAGGTTTGTTTTATTTTGAAACCCATTTTTTTTGTGTTCTATCTTACCTATTCATGCTGAGTGTTCTCTATACAGTCAATTAAATTAATATTCTCATTAAGCAGTCTCCTCCCTTCTTTTTTCTCTCTTCCTTTTTTTTTTTTCTTCTTTTTCTTTTAAAATCCCTTCTGGTCTTTTTGAGAGCTCATTGTGGCAAAAGATCAAATTATAAACACTCCAAAGCTCTGGTTGACTCACGGTCCTACCTCAGACAACTTGGTCCAAATTCTGTTAAGTTAGAGTGTTAATCAATAGGTTGCTATGGATTTCACCAGTGTAACCATGAGTAGTATTTTTGCCCTGATTTCACCATCCTGACACTTGAAGGTTTATTTAGATCAGATTCTGAAAGTATTTACAAATTCCAGACATTTAATGACATCAGACCTACTTATTAGAATTGCTGAATGTGGCTACAATAAACTAGTTTCAGAAATAAAAAGCATTCCCGTCTTGCAGGGTTTAATCTACTGAATCAGCAAATCATAGGAGAGTTCCAGCAGGACAGAAGGAGGTCTAGAGCTGAAGGGAGCACACTGGAGTTGTCCTCAAGATGGCAGGAAACAATCTGAAAGTTCACTTGGCATTGAACAGAGCCACGTGTTTTTCCTTGCTTGCTTACCTCTAGAGTGAAGTATAGCTATGTCTGAGTTAATGCACATTACCTCTTGTTATGCTTCTCAGCAGAACACAATTTTTTACAACTGTAATACCTTGCTTGCATGTGTGAATTTGTCTCTGCACAGATAACTCCGGAGCATACACACTGCAGTCCCCCAGTCCCCCAAGTTTCCAGATCTGGAGTCAGTAGCAAGACACAGACATAATTTCTGCTTCTTATTATTGTCTTCCCTATTTTTTTCCGTATAAAGTTTTGTTTTGTCTTGAACCTCTATTATATCCTCCACAGGCCTCAAAAGTAAATGGAAAAAAAGTTTAAAATAATTCCACTTAAAAGTTGACAAGTTCACCTCTTCCCCTGCAATTTGTGTCACTGATTTTTTTCAATTTGCAAGTCAGTGATAAAGCACAGAGTGATTTGAGCTATTGAAGCTCTAGAGTAGTGCTGTAACAGCTGGCTCATTCTTCTTCTGTACGGCAGTACCATAATTGGTAATTATACAGTTAAGAACTAGATTTTCACATCGATTTTGTTTTCTTAGAATGAATCAGATCCTATATGTATTTTTAATTCCATCACAATTCCATATAGTTCTGCCTTATTAAGGAATAGATGTTCAGTCCAAAATTACATTCATTTAATTCCCATTGATTTCAACCCTTATTTGTCTAACGGACAGCTCAGAAAAGCTCTGTTCATTTTACTAGGGACTATTTAGAGGGACAAGTGGCAATTCAGCTGATTTTCTTCCTTGACTGCCAGTTGCTAACTGCAGGTTCTACAGATTTTTTTCCCTGCAGTATGTAGTAAGAAGTGCACATAAACAATCGACTTTGAGTAGGAACAGAAATTTTGCCATCTGGCAAATAACTCACCCACGACCATTCTCAGTTGGATTTCACTACATAAAGATACAGAATTCCAAAACCAATAACTCATCCCTTAGAATTAATTATCCCTGGGAAAACTGCTTTAAATTATTTCTCCCATAAGTAAATTACAAACATTTTGCACAGAAATCTATATCTGATTATGTGTGTACACACACATTCATCTTAGGACGTCTCTGAAAATAAAGAGAGATGCTATTTGCGCAAGAGAAAGATGTCACCAGGTTTTCTACAACTAAACGACGACATTAAGAAAGCCCCACTGATTCATGTGACATCTGGCATAGCACTACCGAGCTGCCTGTCAGAACACAGGGCGACTTGATGGGTTGAATGAAACTGGGGCAAAAAGGAGTGAACTACCTCAGGTTTAGGTTTACTGAGCACAGCAATGTAGCAGCTACTGATTGCAGGGGAACAGCGTGGACTTGGTTTGTAAGAACTCTGAACTGATGGGATAAATCAGAAAAAGAGAACTATGGAAAGCAATATGATGCAATGTATTTTTACTCTTCTGCATATATTATGTTAAATATACAACAATGACTTTGTAGCGTTAAGACATACATTTGATTTTGTTTAGTTTAAAAAGATACAGCCAGTAATACAATGAAAACCAAGCAGACAAAAGTGTCAGTGACATTGCTATTTCTAAACTAGACTGATTTGTTTTGATAGAAAACTGTTTACTCTGGCTTGATAATATTCTTTATGGCCACGTTCAAACTAAAGCCGCTAATTTAAAGTGACATAACATTAAGGTCTAATTCAAAATGGTGCCATTAAAGAGCAGAGCTGGACAGCCTAAAAAAAGATTGTTTGACAGAGGTTTACTGATGAGTGACCCTACCTCAGCTCATTTAGGAAAGAAAATTGATCTAGTTTAAAAACTAAATTGGCTTTCATTCCTCTGTATGATACAAACAAAAGAAACTGTGTGGTTAATGCACAATGTACTGTGTATACCAGTTTAACCATCTAATCAGGCAAATTTAGAAATACTTTTCTTTTTTAATTCACCTTGCTGGATTTGTGCCATCTCAAACTTTTCTAGTCTATATCCCTCCCCTTTGGCTGATTGTGATTGTTGCATTTTCTGTCAAGGAAAAAAACGTTGTCCAAAAAATCCATCATTTTTCTTCATAATTTACAATTTATTTCCTCCTCCTTTAAAGTGTTTTAAGCTAATTAAGCATTTAAATTAGTAATTATTATCCATCTAGTTGACTTGTATATGATTTTAAAATACATGAAAATTAATGAATTATTTTTAACAGATATTTCCAACTAGGCACAAAAAACGTTCTAAAATAAGTAATTAATGAAGGCTGCTGTAACCTAGAATCAAAACTTGAACACTAGAGCATGGCTGACAATGTCCTAAAACTAGAGAAGATCCCAGACCTAAATTCTATACTCATCAATGAAGCCACAAGCTCCTGGAAGTTCAAATTTTTATCCTTGTGGGTGCCTCTGATTGCTCTTGTAGGTTAACCCAAATATTCTCAGTTCAAACTATGAGGTTTTGAAAAATCAGATCCAAGTGAAGCAGCTTGAATCTTTCTTTGCTGATGCTACCTTTTCATATTTGGGGACAGTGTTTGAGTCACTGTAGACAACTGACTCTATGAACAATAATAAATTACACATTAGCCATTCTTCCCCTAGTCACACACTTTTCATCTGTCCATAATCATGCTAGATCTCCTGACTCTAGACTGTCAAAGATAGTTGTGCTTTAGCTAGTATAAAATCTCCCCTTTGTATATTTTTCCCCTCTGATGTAATTATAGAAAAATTATTGAAATATAACATAGAAAAAATAAATCAGATACAACAAGAAACATGAAATTGTAGGCTAGCTCTGATTAAACAGCAGCATGACACATGGTTTACAAAAGACTTAGTCACACAGTAATATGAAAGTGTCTGATCTAAAATTTGATACATCATCAACTGTCAGGACTTTGTGAATGAAAGTTTTGTGAGCTGGGACTCCCTCATTGTACTTCCTGTCTGTGTCTTGACCTATTGTGAAAGGAGTGAACAATCCCTCCTCACAGCCCTGAGTGGTATCACATATAAAACAGAAAGCACCATAATCTGGAGATAAAAATCTCTATCGAGACATATTCCTGTCAGAATAATAGTAGCTGTACCATCACTAGAATATTTAACTACTCTCCACTGCATCCAGTAGCTCTTTTTTTATCGAGGTTTTCAAAAACTTTGAGGAGTGTCTTACAGACACCATGCAAGTACCCTGTAACATCCTGAAGAAATGTTGCAGTTCTTTGAAGAATGGTATATTGGCAATGAAAAATAAGATCAAGAGTATAAATAAATAAATATAGGTGTCTAGTAGAAAGATTATCCAATAACTATCAGAATGGCTGTTTTAGTCTTGACATTTTACAGACTAGATGCACTTACCTTTGAGGTTTTTTGTCAGATTCATTCTTTGATGAATAATGAACCAGGTACAATTACAATCTTTCTTGTAGAGTTCAAAAAGTTGCTGATATCTACCTTTTAACTCTCCTTCACCGTCACATAGAATAAGACTTTAGCTGCCAATATCAATTGTCTTTTTTTTTCTTCACCTGCATCTATCACAAATTTTATGAGATCCAAGTTTTCTATGCCAAACTACTCCCATTTGATGAACTGCACACTCATTCTGAAACATGATAAAAGTGTGAACGTGGTACTCGAGTATGTTGCACGCTCAGAATATACAGAATCATGTGCATATTAAAATATTTCAAACACTTATTTAAGAAACTTGCTGTTAAAAAGACGAAATAAAACCTACAAAGTAGTTATCCATGTCTTTCTATATGTATTGTCTCCTGTGCATCACTTATGTAAATTGCTAAGTAGTTCAGTTTGGGGTTTAATCGTCTCCAGACTCGATATTTTTCTCGAAAATACCACTATTCAAAATAATTACAGCCCTCTGCTAAATTGTCCTCCACACAGCTTTTAGTTATATTAGAAAGAATCATTCGTAAGTTCTCAGATCAGTTCTTTTCTCCAAAACTTGTCTCAATCTTTCCAATAAAAGAACATTTCTATTCTAATTTGAAAATGCTTCACATGAACAACAGGTTCCTCCTCCTCCTCCTCCTTTTATATATAATACCCCAATTTCTTCAGAAGAAATATGCAAGTTTAGCAGAAAAAAAAAAGTAGTAGTTTAAAACACTGACCTGATGACTGAAAAGAGATAAATTGCATTGACATAAAATGTTGATTGGCTTCAAGTTCATACAAGCCATAGTAGCCATTAAGAACAGGAATAGCAAAAATCAGAAAGAAAAAGAGTAGGCATAAAAGTAATGATGATAATTGACAGTGAGGCAGGAGTGAAATATATCCCATATTCACTGGTTTTAGTCCTTGCCATCTAAAATGTCATGGATAATACAACCAAATAATATTATCATTTCAGATTTTAAGAGGTATGAATTCATGGCAGAAAATGCACTATCAATGATGGTCGTACTGTCATAATTTTTAAGAGATCTTGCTACCAAGAGTAACAGCTGTAAGATAAATATACCAAAGCATTCATCTGTGGGAAGAAATTATGAAGCTTACCAGAGGTGACCAGAGCATGGAAAGCTCACACAGCCCATGTAATAACAAGAGAATTCAGCACAAGGTAAGAACCAAATGCCCAAACTATTAATTTATGCTTCTCATAGAGTACTTGTTATGCCTGTGTTCCTGGCAAGCAAATGCTACATAGCAACCACAACTCTGAACTACATCTGTGTATTTCTTAGATCAACATAACAAAATCTGTAAAAGAAAGCTACCAGAATATTATCTATGGGTCTTTGAACATGCCAGAGAAGCAGTCGCAATGCCATTACTGTTGGCTACTGAAGAGGTATTTCTAGAGGGTGGGTTGTTGCTTCCTCCTCCAAGTCAAACAGCGTGATTATTATCTGTCAGGTGGATGGCCATCAAGTATTCTCCTGACAGCAAGTGTAGCTGTACCACGGTATAGGCTGAAGGGGCTATAGAGCCTTGCTCCTTCCAAAATACACCACTCCGCCAGTGTGGAACTGAATGCGACTTCCGACACTTCTGAAATATTCACATTCATGGATGTCTTTAGGGGATTCTCTCTTCTTTGTCTGAAAGACATGTATCTTCTACTTATCAACAAATGAACAGACAAAACCAGTAGGCTAATGAGGCTGATTACATTACGAATTGATGGTAAGACACATCTGAAGTGGACACTTTTTTTCTGCCCTATCCCATTCAGCTAGAAAATGGATTCAGAATAGCCCATTATTTTAAAAGTACATTTCTTTCACCAAGGAAGTGGAATGAAATATATCAGTATAGAAATCACTGGACAATATTAAGGCTCTGCCTCAGTAAAAGCACAAAACTGAAAGTTTGGGTTTTTGGTTTGTTTTTTGTTTTTTTTTTTAAATAACAGCATTTGTTAAGGAAGCATAACAAGCAAATGGCCTACAAAGCTGACATATTTGAGCAAGGGGAATTTCATCTTTCAGTTTTGTGACCTATTTAACATCAAAATTAGTGTTTACCCATATGTGGCATAATGCTGAAGTAATTTGGGAAAAACTAATGTTGTGATTAAAGCATTTAATAGAACATCTGACATACAGAAATGCTATTTGAAAGTATCCTCCAAGCATCACCGTTACAGCTTTCTGATGTTCCCAGAAATGGACACTCAAGAACTTAAGAACACAGCTTTTTATCTTTAAGAGAACTCCTTGGTGATACCTTCTATGAAGAACCCATCTAAAGAATTAAACCTATTTACTGTATTTTAAATAAAAATATTTTAAAATAAAATATCTCTATTGAGCCACTTCTGGCTGTATCCATAAAAACCTACTAAAATGTACTGGTCCATTCAAAGTGTCAAATGATTTGAGCCATAATTTAAATCCTAACCAACTTTCTTAAAATAAGCATCGGTGTGCTTCCCAAACAGACTGCTGAGTAGTAGTAAAGTAAGTAAAGACTCGTAGCCCCAGAATTCATCAGAAAATAACACCTGATTTTAATGGTATGATAGCATTCTTACACATCTGCCTTTTGTCCAGAAGTTCATTTTTAAACAGGATGAGTCTGTAGATGCTAAATGACAATCACAGTTCATCATGTGTAGTCTCTGGTTTTATTTTTTCCCCAGTTGGTCTAGTGGTGACAAAATACTACGATCAACACTTCATGAATCCCAAAGGACTGGGAACAGATGAGTTTGCAGCAAGTATAAATTGATAATTAATGCTCTCCAGATTCCCCAATTCATGCAGACCAGTGAACCCTTATGGTGTTAAATATCTTAACTTTCTATACTCAATTTGTCCTTTGACAACCTTAGAGGAGTTTATTGTAAACAAGGGATGTGATTAACTAATGCTGCAAATAATATTGAGATTATCAGCAACAGCAATTCTGAGTAAACCAGTTAAATCAGTATTTAGTTTACCACTTGATTTCCTAATCATTTATTCTAATAGTAAAAACTGGACAATCTTATAGCATATGCATTTAATTCTGTGGCATGCTTTTCTTTTGCACCACTGCCTGCTTATTTAGCTGTTAGCAAGCAGCAGAGAAACAAACAGCATGGGGAAAAAATATTATATCCCCAACAAAACAGAGAATCCTAAGGTAAGCTTTGCCTTGACCCAGAGGCTGAGCACCCTTATTCTGTTTAGAAACAAATGAACGGGGCGGGGGAAGTTTTATATCCACACAAGTACTTGATTAAAGTTCATATTCATTTCTGGATTGTTCACACTAGAAATACCTTAACCTTAATTCTGAATACATTGGGTAGTAAGTAGGTCTACTGACTATGAAATAATGTTAAAAGATAACATGTTAGAAACTTGCACAGCAGAAAATTACAAAATATACTAGCTACTGATGTGTTGCACACTTATGCTATGACAACATATTCATCTATTAAGACAAGTGAGTTGACTTCCAGAAAATTGTAACGAACATCACTGCCAGTTAAGCATGACCTTTGAAAGAAGGTATTTGGCCTTTAATCTTCAAGACTATATGTTGAAAGGTAATTAAAGAAAAA
The DNA here is from genome assembly GCF_030463565.1 of Pelecanus crispus. Taxonomy (NCBI): domain Eukaryota; kingdom Metazoa; phylum Chordata; class Aves; order Pelecaniformes; family Pelecanidae; genus Pelecanus; species Pelecanus crispus. Next base: position 39,458,742 of record NC_134650.1, read on the forward strand.
AAAAGGGAAGAGTGACACTAACATGACAGCTATTGAGGAAGATGTAAATAAACATTTGCATCTGACAGCAGAAATACAAAGTTTAACATTTGAAGACTTATTAACGATGAGAAGTAAAAGGTCTGCCTCTATTCTCTAGACTGCATAACTGTAATATCAGAAAAAGCTTTTAAAGTCAGCTTAATAATTTGGAAAAATATGTGTTTACCCGTAAGAAGGGACAACAGTAGCATTCTTAATTCACTGGCCTTGGGATGTGAAACCACATGACTGTTTCCAAAAAGGCCATTAATTAATTTTGAAGAAATAAATGGAGAATGGATAGGTTGAAACTTAAGTAATGGAGATAATGGTCTTTTTAGAGAGTAAAGCCCTCTGGGGAAGAGCCAGTTCTGCTATTAAAGGAGTCTGTCAATATCTTTTTTTAGATTAGCATTCCAGAACTTTGACTATGTCCTTACTGACTACAAGTTTAAGCACAACAACTGACTGGCTGTGCTTAAATTGGTAATTTTGTTCAAGAAAGTACTGGTAGTCTGTCTATTAGAAAGCAAGCAATGAAACTTCTGTGTTTGCAAAAGTCTAGGCAAGTTTGCCATGGACAACATCAAAACCACCAAGCCCTTTATCAAGTCTATCTTCGTAAGAGATTCAAGAGAATTTAAGGAATCCATTGTATTTTATTTCTTTTGTACTGTAGAATTGCCTGGACTTGGACTTACCATCCTCTAATCACAGTGTAAATCCCAGCCTTTGGTATTAGTTTTCATGCTGAGCTATGGGTTTGATTTTAGTAATTTGCTTTAGGGTTTTACGTTAACATAACCTTAGTATTCGTTTATCAATAGTTGAACTCTATAAAGGTATTTTCCCATTCATGTTACCTATCTAAATAGTATTCCCAGATACTATGGCTCGTCAGAAGCATTGATCAATAATCTCGTATCTCTACAAGCAAATGCTAAGAGTTGGCAGAAAAGAGCTGAGTAAAATATGATTCATTACATGCAGGTACTCAGAAACAAATGCCGATATAAAACAAAAAGAGGAAACAGAGAAAGTGTAGTTACTGGACCAGCTCTTGATTTGTTATACCGAGGAAGAGGAGATTGGAATCTGCCCACCTGCATTCACTGCCACTCCTAGCACTGAGAAGCAGACAAAATGGCACTGTGAAATATGCAAAACAAATACAGGTGTAGGCTTTAATAAATAAGGGCAAATATAACTTAGATATGAATGAAATGATTCTCTGATCATTCATGAAGTGCTTATATCTATCATTTTGTTCTACCTAATATAGACATATATATTGTGCTTATTTGCCAGGGCAGTTCATTTCAAAAACTTAACTAAGGCTTTATTTGTGTTCCAAAACATAATCATGTAATACCATATTGCCAATTATGTTACCCAAAGAAGAAAACACTGTAAGACAGATAGAGACATCCAGCCAACCTGTATATTCCTGAAAGCCCACCAGGGAAACAGAATAGTGCTACAAATACATTTCTGGCATTCCAAAGTGAAATGGTTGGAAATTCTGAGAAATACCAAGAGGCCACTTGTTTTTGGATCTAGTGTTGCCTTACCAGCATTCAACACAGTATGTGCACTGAAAAGATGAAAAGAAAGGAAAGGAAAAAAGGAAGACCTACAGGGAGAGCAGTGAGAACAACAACAAAAAAAAAGCAATAGTTCCTGTGCTGCTGGTTCCCTCTTCTCTAAAATACAGCAACTCCAAGTGCCAAGCTCAAGTCAATCAACTCTCAAGTTCCATCTTCAGCAGCTGGGCATACAGCAGCACAATTTAACAAGATCATCTAGAGGTGTTTCACTAAAAGAGATAGTTATCCATGTCCATAAATCTCACCTTCGTGCAGGTTGTGTATTGATTTTCAATAACTATCTGCAAATTGTCCCTCTCTGAAGCTGACAGCTTATACTTCTGAAAATCATTTGGCTAGCAAACAAAAGTTGTCATCACTGACAGATGTTATTTAATTCTAAGCTCTGCACAGATCTTAAGCAAACTGTTTCTGTGGAAATAAGTTTTTTGGGAAAGGAGGCGAGAAGAGGGGAGGAACTGTTTATTTTAAAATATCAGGCAAGAAAATGCACAGAATGTGATTAAACAACATAAACATTAGCTCAATTTATTGAACTAGTTCCTAGAGAACATTCAACTCAAAATAAAAGAACCCACATATATTCTTTGGAAAAAATTAAAATTTAATATATTTGATCAGATTCTTCCATTTATTCACATCATGCATTATGATTTTTATTCCATACTCCAGTTGAGAACAAGAAACATTTATAAAAGAGGATAATCTCTGTCAGTTTTAGGAAGTCTCACTCCCTCTCCCAGATACCTTTGGAAGGGAAATATCTGTCTGATTATTTTCCAATATCCAATTTACATTAGATAACCTTGTAAAGCTTATAAAAAGAGCAGGCACGGTTTCTCCTCTCCAGAAGTTACACACAGGCTGTTCTAATCAGCTGAAGATATTCCCTGGATTCACTTCCCCAGTGACTCCTACTGGCAACCTACTCAAAATAGTTTTGGGAGAAACTTTTATCTATTCACTCAGCCTTGAACTGCTACAGATGACTTGCCTAGATTTCAGGCAGAAGCCTGGAATAGAGGAATACTGGACTCAGACTCTACTTAAAGTCCCCTTTAAGATGACTGCTTCATTTCACTAAAAAGATATCAGAACAGAACCAAAGATACAAGATAAAAATCTCTCTTTTTTTTTTGCCAAAGAAAAAAAAAAAAAAGGCCATTCCTTTATGGATTGAGTCCTTTTGTAGCTGTATTTGTAAGTTATTGGTAACAAGGAATCGAGTTTTAGGTTGACGTTGTTCAGTCAGCTTCATGTAGCTTCTGAGAGTGATACTGAGCCTGAACTGCTGCCAGACTAGTTGTCATCGTTATACCCTGTACTGTAGTTTTGTAGTTCTAATCAGTATTCAACAACAACAGGAGACTTCCTGCATTTTCTCACTGGATGGTCTGGTTGGGACTATAAAAAGTAAGCAATTCTGTATTCTTGTAAGCAACAAGAATACACATTTTTACACATGAATAGTTTTGTTAACAAATCAAAGGAGCTTTACAGAATGGATTCACCCATTTTCAGCAACATGCCTGCAGCTGCACTGAGAGACAATCAATGAAACCTTAACCCATGTTCCTGCAAAAAAAAGCTTTAAGGACACCAGCACAGCACACATCTAGATCTTATGACCCCTATTTGGCCAAAATCTAAGAGTGATCAAGTGACACTGGACAGAATGCAGCTCAGCTTGGAGACTGACAGATGTTTCACTGTGTGAGAGAAGTAGTTTGGCAGAGGAGAACTCACCCCACAGAGAAATGCGCCATAGATGGCATTTTGAGGAGCACTGTCTACTTCCAGCAGCTCCAAGAAATCTCTTGGAAAATAACAAAAAGTTATATTTGCTTATTTTCTTACATATCTTCCCACAAACTGTACACATAAGAATACTAAGGTAGAAAGTGCTTTTATATTGATTGTTTTTTCCTCTTTATATTTGACAGCTGGAGTGTTAAAACAGAATTCTGAGTAAATTAAAGCAATAACAAAATTACACAGGGCAGCTGTTTCAGCTATTTCCACAGAGCAATGCTCTTTAGAAGAGCTAATGAATCTAATGGAATCTAACAGACACTGCCAAAGCAGCAATAAGTGATTTAAAATGTAGGGGAAAGTCTCATATAAACAGCCTCACCAAGCACTAAATGAAGTAACACAAAACTCTTGGGGCTTCTCACTTTTAACAAAAAATCAAATAGATCTCTGTTCATTTATTACAGTGGTGCCCACAAGCTCTCTACAGTACAGGACCTGTCAGAATTTCTATTATACTTCTCATTATTGAAGTGTTTGTAACTTACCTAATTACAAATTTGCTCGAGGCTGTAGCTTGCTTTCACTTACTACCTAGTTAATCCCCATTTCCCATACCATTCAAATTTCGAAATGATTTTTTGTTTATTCTCTGTAAAGGACTAAAGATGAGAGATTTGTTCAGCTACTGAAGTTCTACAGGGCTCTCCTGTTTTGCTATAAATGCTGCTTCTAAAAGCTGACACGCGGGAAGTACTGCAGTGTAAATCATTCAAATGTGACAAATTGGGTTTTCTTTGCTGGGGGAGGAGGTAATGATCCTCATGCAGCCTGCTCTGAGTTTGCAATTTTGGGAATAAGCCTGTGGTATGCTCTAGTTTCCTTAAGGGGCTGAATGTTTTACAGCACACTGTTGGGTTATTTTCATTTCTTACAGGGTCCATGGGGTGCAGGGAACCCACTGCCTGGGTGGATTTGAGGGGAACCATACTCCTCAACATCTGAGAAAAGTCACTGGCAGTTCCAACACAGATCATAACCTGAACAGTACTAATTTTTCAATGAATTAAACCCCTTTAGGCTCCTGATGGGACTTTCAAGATCCTAAATCCACTTTAACGTTCTTCCCAAAGACCTTCTACATACTGCCTTCACTGGATGTAGATCTCTGCCTCCTTAGTGTCTTCAAAGGGCTGCCAAAGCACTTTGAATCAGTCTCCTGAGTGGAATTCTTGCAGAGAGATGAATTGTCCCATGCTCTTTCTCAAAGGAGGCCAACGCTTAGCCTTCTGGTGTGATGTCATTCATGCCAGTCAGGACTAGGAATAGAAAAACTAAAAAATATAAAATACAAAGACAGTTTTAAAGTGTCTATGCGAACTCCTCCTCATAGATGCCTACAGATCTTCCTTAGGAATAACCGGAAGTCCTACTATCAATTTTTGATGACTCCACACAGCAGGCTCCTTACCTTTACGCTTCACTGGGAACTAAGGGTTCTGTGCCCTTCACAAGTCATGCTTTGCCATTGGTAATATACCCAGTTTACTGGACTGGATGTCTCGGGAGTACAGCCTTTCTAACAAAAGAGAGAGATTTGATATTTTCACTCACCTTCACATCAGATAAATCACTCATTTTGATTAAGATCAAGATTTTTCCACTCATATCCAATGTAAGAAATGGCATTCTTTTCTTCTGTTACTGACATGCTTTTATAACAGTCTTTAAAGCCAGGTGTTTCATATCATATGTAGGAAAGCCCAATGATTTCAAATATAACAGATTAAATGTAAAGGTAGCTTTTCCTTTTTAGCTTGAATTTTTATGCAGCTAGATTTAACTCATAGTATTTACATTTCTTGGACAGAATTTATAGTATTTAATTTAGACTGCTCAAGCACAAAATAACTGGATCTGAGTACAAAAAATGCTTTCATGCATTGCAATTTTATTACCCTTTTCATCAGAAAGACTCATCACTGTATTTTTTACAAATTAGTTCCATTTATTTTTCAAAGTAAAGCTGCTAACAAATTAGTTTCATTCATTTTTCAAAATAAAGCTGCTATTGTGCTCAGATTTAGACACAAACAGTAGTTCTATGAGCTAACACACAAAGAGCTAAAAACCCCTCCTTAGTGGTTAAAATTACACAATGTGTATCAAAAAGGGAGATGTGTTGCCCCATGGACTTCGGAATCATACAGGCAATGTTGACTGATTAATAAATAATAATCTTAGCATATGGCCCTGAGCAAACACATGTAAAAGATAAGCTTAGTTACCATGTAAATAAAGGAAAATTATATACATGTCTTTAAGTAATTTTGTAAGCAAGGTTTAGATCTTTAGTATCTAAACAGCTATACTCTGCAATGTGCTAATCAGATGTCAATTACTTGCTAAAATAGTAACATTTATAATGTTAATTGAAACTAAACTTGCTATAATGATTTATTAATCCTGGTTTTCAAACTCTTAAATTATCTTACCCATGGAAAGACCACACTCATGATTCAAGTGGTTCCATTAAATTAACATCTTGAATAGGGATGGTGAGAGAATATATTCGAGAACTGTGCAGTTTATAAAAAACATATACTTTTATCATAAAGCTAATCTGATACAGTGTCTCAATTTCATTTCTCTTGAGAGGTAGGAACTGAGTAAACACACTGCATATAACAATCTACAATGTATTCACATAGAATACTGTTCAAATTTCAGTATTGCAGAAAAGCAATGTCTGGTTGTTTCTGACATGATGAAATCACCTGCTCTTTTTAATAACTGAATCTTTATCTGGTCTTGATAAAATTATAAATTCTGACTTTTTTATAAAACAGTCTAGGAGGTCAGCTGAATAGAAGATTGTTTTAGTATGTGCCAAGTAATCTCCAGATTTAATGATTAAAATAGATTATTTTGACTTCTCTATTATATCTTAAATTCTGGTAAGTTAGTATTAATACATAACTGCCATGCACAACAGTTACTCATGATTTAGAGAAAAGAATACAATATGAAAAAAAAAAGACTCCTCAAATTTTAATATGTTGCTCTGAACTGACCATTTATCCTGAAATACAAAATACAAATATCTTTTTCTTAAATTCAAGTCTAAGAGAATTTTAGGGGGATTCCGCATTTGAAGTGACAATCTTTGAGTCACTCCCTGTCTAGGTTTTAGTTTCTTTGAGGCTAAACCTGTAACTTATTTTTACTGAATTTTTGCAGTCACAAAAACTGAAGCTTGCTCTCTCCCACCACAACTTGGAGCATGCTGACAGCACAGGCCTTTTACTTGTGCTGAAAACTGGGCCCAAAGGGGACTACCCAGGAGCCACAAATCAATGCACAGGTGAGTCAGTCCAGTCTCCCGGAGTTTCTTTCCTCTCCCCAGTCATTGTCTTTAGTGCCAACAACAGATACGTGAGACTGTATATTATGAGACCACCTCATTAGTGATGCCACACAGACTGGCCTCAGCAAAAGCCAGGACAAACATGCTAAATAACACAGAATCATAGAATCGTTTAGGTTGGAACAGACCTTTAAGATCATCCAGTCCAACCATTAACCTAACACTACCAAGTCCACCACGAAACCAATTAAGGATAGAGTAGCAATTTCATGTTTTCTGGCTTCCTGAATGGATTATTTATAATGAAAGTAAAAATTAGGAATCATTAAGATTGGAAAGGACCTCTAAGATCATCAGTCCAACCATCAACCCAACACCACCATGCCTACTTAACCATGTCCCAAAGTGCCACATCTACATGTTTTTTGAACACTTCCAGGGATGGTGACTCCACCACCTCTCTGGGCAGCCTGTTCCAATGCTTGACTACTCTTTCCATGAAGAAATTTTTCCTAATATCCAATCTAAACCTCCCCTGATGCAGCTTGAGCCCATTTCCTCTCGTCCTATTGCTAACTACTTGGGAGAAGAGACCAACACCCACCTCACTACACCCTCCTGTCAGGTAGTTGTAGAGAGCAATAAGGTCACCCCTCAGCCTCCTCTTCTCCAGACTAAACAACCCCAGTTCCCTCAGCCGCTCCTCATAAGGCCTGTGCTCCAGATCCTTCACCAGCTTCGTTGCCCTTCTCTGGGCATGCTCCAGCACCTCAATGTCTTTCTTGTACTGAGGGGCCCAAAACTGGACACAGTATTCCAGGTGTGGCCTCGCCAGTGCCTGCTCCTGCTGGCCACACTATTCCTGATACAGGCCAGGATGCTGTTGGCCTTCTTGGCCAACTGGGCACACTGCTGGCTCATGTTCAGCCAGCTCTTGACCAACACCCCCAGGTCCTTTTCCGCCAGGCAGCTTTCCAGCCACTCTTCCCCAAGCCTGTAGCGTTGCATGGGGTTGTTGTGACCCAAGTGCAGGACCTGGCACTTGGCCTTGTTGAACCTCATACAGTTGGCCTCGGCCCACTGGTCCAGCCTGTCCAGGTCCCTCTGCAGGGCCATCCTACCCTCCAGCAGATCGACACTCCCACCCAGTTTGGTGTCATCTGCAAACTTACTGAGGGCGTACTCAATCCCCTCATCCAGATCGTTGATAAAGATATTAAACAAGACTGGTCCCAAAACTGAGCCCTGGGGAACACCGCTTGTGACCGGTCGCCAACTGGATTTAACTCCATTCACCACAGCTCTCTGGGCTCGGCCACGCAGCCAGTTTTTTACCCAGCGAAGAGTACACCCGTCCAAGCCATGAGCTGCCAGCTTCCCTAGAAGAATGCTGTGGGAGATGGTGTCAAAGACTTCAAAGGTTCTCTTTCACAACAGAAAGCTCAAAATATCTCATTGTATCATTCCTACACTTAAAATTCAGGAACTAAGTTCAGTACGCATGCAATGCCAACAACCTCAACCAAGTAACACTGCATGTTGCTTGGCTCTTTGGATCTATGCATCCTCCTCCAATAAACTTGCATCCACAGCAAGCCAAGGTTTTTTTGCTTTAAGGTCTGATGAAAAACTAATGGACTCCCTACTAACTTCAATGGGCTTTAGATATGGCTCTTAATGAGAAGGGCTCTGTAAAATGTGCACAGCAGACATCTTCCTGCTTATCAAGTATATTTTCTTAGTAATTAATCAGTGAAGTATGAAATGTTAAGAATTGGTTAAAAATTATATAAGCACTTGTAAGAAGCAACACTTACAATGCAAGCTGATTAATAAACTGGCAATGCCTTTCCACTGTGCAGTTAGCCACTCCCCTGGTTGTGACCAATTAGGGAACTGTCCACTAGGTCTTGAAACTGCCATCAGTAATGATATTACATTGTTCTGAAGATGGACATAAAATGACTTCAACAACACCTTTGATCCAAAGATCTGGAAGAGTGTTCCAGATCTCACAAACATTGTAAGAAGGTGTCGGAAGTGGCCAATTTTCCCATACCCCCTCCAAAAAAAACAACAAACACACTCCCATGAATGTTAGTGGAAACACCTGGGTGTTGAGGATACCCAAGAACCACTAAACTTCTCCTGCTAGAATGGGCAAAATACAAACCATTGACCGCTGAGCTCATTTAAAAAATCTAACCCTAATTAGCTGGACTTTCTACTTCATGACAGCTATAGCAAAATCATATTGTCTACTTTATTAATGAACAAATGGAACAAAGGATCAGCAGCTTCTTCAAGTTTACTGATTCATACTGGGATATTTAATGAATACATTGGATACTCTCCTGTCTGGTAGACTATACTTAATGACATGACTTTCTGAAAGAATGGCAAAGCAGCAAGAAATAGCATTCTGCTTTGTTTTCTTTATTTTCCTTTTTCTCACTAAGCTACAAGGGACTTGCAAGCTTCACAAATCAGTTTCACCCAGATGCCAGCAACCAGAAAGGCAAAGAATTTAAATTAGTTGTGATAGCCTTAAGCCATTTAAAACAACAGCCATTATCCACAGATAATGCTCTTGAAGGAGGTGTATTCATCTCTTGGAGATGTTATTTTTTAAAAAAATCACAGAATCACAGAATGGTTTGGGTTTGAAGGGACCTTTCATGATCACCCTGTTTAACCCTCCCTGCCATGGGCAGGGACATCTTTCATTAGACCAGGTTGCTCAAAGCCCCATTCAACCTGACTGAACACTTCCAGTGATGGGGCATCCACAGCTTCTCTGGACAACCTGTTCTAGTATATCACCACCCTCACTGCAGAAAACTTCTTCCTTACATCCAATCTAAATCTACCCTCTTTCAGTTTAAAAGCCATTACCCAGGAAGGTTAGTGAAAAGAATTTTGGTTTGCCAGTGACCCACAGCAAAGAGCTTTTTATTTTGAAAAGCAGATTCAATTTTACAAATTGAACCAGCCTTAAATTAATAATCACCTTATGCTGTTTTATGCCTTCAGTATTTCTTCATATGTAAATCTAAATTCCTGTAAAAAAACCATGGCTTATATCATCCTCCCTGTAAATGTTGGTATTTTCACCTGAAGTAGTATAGTCACGAGGAAAAATCTAATCGACTCAGAAACATTATGTCTAAAAATACATAAATGATGCACTGCATTAAATGTTCCAAGGCATCTCAGTGTAACTGTGGATACGAATAAATTCAAAAGTACTAAAATTCCAAGACTGTGCTGAGAAACCATAAGGTTTACATTAATTTGCAATGTGCTCTCTCCTTACTAGCGTGCCTTCCTCCTTCCACTATTTATGTTTAAAAGCAAGAAAATGTTTCTGTAAAGTTGTCTGTTTCCTTTCTAAGGAGTATGAAAAATTGCTATTAAAACTTAGACAATAGTAGAATGATGTTCAACACACTGTCTTAATAAAAAAATAGTTTCTCCTGACACAGCCTAGCATAGGTATACTGCAACCAGCTGTAGATCTTCGTTTTAGGTTTTATATTCACAGAAAGACTGAAGGTTATCCACCTATGCTCGTAAGGGAGATTTCTCATCAACTCTGTAACTGTACATATAATATAGCCTCCTAGTAGTAAGATCTATGCAACACATATGAGCAGAATCTGCCCTGTTGTGATGAAATGGAAGATGACGGATGGAGGGTTAGGGTTACTGAAGTGTAGGACAAATTCACTGTTGGATTCACTGAAGTTCTTCAGTGAATTAGGTGCCTAAACAACACTATGAGACAATGAAAGTTAGAGATCTAACTCGCAGAAGGGCTTTAATGTATCCTCACAGGCATTCTTAACCACCTGGTGTTATTGCAAATCAAACTTCAAAAAACATGCATGGAAATAAAAAACCAAAATGTAACTGTAAAACTATTCATGTTTTAAGCCAAGATTACCAGAGGTAGAGACAGAAAGAGCAAAAAATTTGTGAAAAGCAGTATGCAGAGCTGAACAAGTGTGGAACGCAAAGAAGAAAAAAACCCCAAGCTGAGGAACTATGGAGTTGACCATACAAACAACGACTAAAGATAAAGGAGGTGAAGGAGAGGTTTAATTCTTGCAGACTCCAAACCTTATGTTAAAGGTGGATCTACAGGGTCCTGGAAAAAGATGTTCAGACAAACTTCCATTGTTGTTCTGTTGTTCTTAATAGCTATAAAGTTAAAAATATTACTTAGTTAAAAGTATTTATTTAATTAGGATGGCAGAAATCCAAGTGAGAACAGGCAATTTGCAAATTTAGCACTGCAGCTTTCAAGACAAACTTGCCCCAAAGATTTGTAAAAAGAACAAAAGCATAGCTATATTTTATAAATATGAACATTTTCTATGACGACTGCACTTCTATTAATTGTATACTAGATCCAGTATTCTCCAGTGTTTAGCTTATTTATTGCAATTCTTTTGCATTTGCCCTCATTTATTATACTAAATATCAAGTGTATGCAGTGGGATTTTTAAATTGCTTCTGCCCAAGAGCAATCATTATATAAAGATGTCCTTAGGGTACTGAAATATCTACAGCACCTCCTTACATCTACAGAAGATGCAAACAGATACTAACTGTCTCTTGTAAAACTGACTTTTGTTTCTGTCCAAGAAAGAAACAAATGTTGCCTCTGGGTATCAAGATTAATCAAGGGCCACTCACTGGCAGACAGTTAAAATAGGACAGGGCAATGTGGAGAAGCAGAGAGGAAAAAAACTCAACTAAACTGTTATTATCTAAGCTTCCCTATCAGAGTCTGAGTGACACCAAAAGGGACATCGGGGTAACAAAAAACATTTCTTACTGGCCCCAATCAGATGGCCAACAGTAGATTCAAAGGGCATCAGTTTTAATGGTGAATACAGGAGGTTTGTCAGGCAACGGCCTTCCCTTTCGCCTCAGCTCCTCCCGAGTCTCCTCAGGTTTATACTCTGTCCCAGGGCACATTCCATCTGTTGGGATCCATGCAAGACAGTTGGCTACCACAGTCAGCCTGCGTGGTCCTAACACAAGCAAAACTGCATATTCCTGGAAACCACGCTTTAGCAATATAACCTCAAGTGAGTCACCTGATGACACAGTGGATTTTTTCTAGTCCAACCACCATTTTTTCATAGAGACAAAGCTCTACAAGATTAACGGCTGGATCTAGCCTTGGCTGTTCTTGTCTGTCCCCACAAATCTGGTGCAAATTTAGAAGTACTTAACTGATACAAAAAATAGGATCATTGCAGAGGAGCATTTGTTATGAAATGAAGGTTACATAATGAGCTAAAACATTTACAAGGACTTCCTTTTATATTACTCTTTTCAAATATTTTTCTTATTTAAAAATTCACACGTATTTATATTCATTCAAACTGACTCATGTAACATGCAAATGCTCTGAAGAATGCTCCCCAGCTAACTCTTTGCCCTCTGCAAGTTACAGTTCTCAGTAATGCGTAAATGAGACGCAAAGAATAAAAACTGTGAGAGAAAAGAATGTGCATAACAACTGTATAGATGGCCAATATTTTATTTCCTCTGCATTTCAAGAGACAGCACTTAAGAATCTGATTTTTAAAGAGTTCTCAAGGTAGTTTTGAGAAGTTTTAAAATCAATAATATCAGTAAGAATATACACACACACATATAATTTTGTATTCATAATAGAGTGAATATATGGGAAAGATGTACAAAAAAGCAAAACACAAAGTAAGCAGAAATTTGGCGGGCTATCCTCTCTATTAAAATTCAAAATGGTAAGAACTATTGCACAGAAGGTTTGCCTTCCTGTGCAATGGAATGTGCAAAATGAGAAAAATCTGAAAATTTGTCTTAAAATATATGTACAAGAACACTTTTTCTAAGGGTTATTGGAAGAGCTGAACAAACTCTAAATTATATTCATGTATACACATATATGCATGCACACACACGGAGACTCACACAAGTCCAATTCTCTGTTTGGCAACAGTCTTTGAAAAACTTTGGAGAGGAGGTGGGGACCAGAGTCTGGAGGCAGGTCTGAAGAAGCAGCCTTGATCCTTATGTATTTATATGTGGGAGAGGGAGAGGTCAAACCAAAATAAAATAGACAACGTAAACACCTGCGTAATACACAGATTTTTGACATTCTGTTTAGCTTTCTGCTTGCTCCCAAGATAAATAAAGGATAGAAGGTTTGAAAAGACAAAATCTTTCTAGCAAGGCATTGAAGGACTTTCATGCTCCAAGGAGACCAGCTGCAAGAACAAGAGGTCACACTAAAGATCCTTCCCTGAACACAACCACATTCAGGCCATATTGGGAAAAGGATTGGGAAGCCTTTAAAGGATGCTGAACAATGCTAGGCAGAGGTGAGAAATATGAAGTTTAGTTTTCATATTGCATACTGAAGCAATGAGGAGCATGAGAATGGGAGTGATAAGTAGCTAAACAATGACAGGATGCCTGTATTCTCTCAAAAGGCTAACAGAACACCCATACGCAACAGGCAGTTCAGATGGGGCAATGTCAAAATCTAACACTTAAGTATATTTGGTTCAATCTCAATGCCTGGTAGAATTAATGACTGCCATTTTCATGCATATTTAGCTTATAAATCGTTAGACAACTAAAAAAGTGTATGATGGAAAACGAAAACCAACAGGAAAATGTCAGCTGCTAACTGAACGCAGAGGAAGGATAGACGTAGCTTTTGATTTCAGTTTAGGTGTATGGACCTAACACATACTATTGGGTTGTCAGTCATACAACCCTTGTTATGTATCATAGTACCCTAAATAACCCTCCCCAAGCCCTGCACAGTACAGCTATGTGACTATAAAGGCAGACGGAAACTGGTCTCTGAAGGAGATGAGATTAAGAATGGATCTTGGAGTCCTAACAAGGACCAGTGAAAGAGCTACACACTGGATTCAGCTGTTCACAATTTATAGATGAAACACCTTTATAAGTACATATAGGAGCAGGTACAGGAATACATTGCTTCTGTTTTCAGATTTGCTAAAATCAACTTGTTTTTCAGAGGACTATTCACAATATGACTATTATATGTGTTGTTTTATATTTGTTTTCATATAGGACAGTTAGGATTATGGATAGTGATAGAGAAAAATAATACAAATGAGAAATGTTTTGATGTTGAAAATTATGTGATAAGTTTTCTAGTGACTTTTGTTGTCTATATTTCATGGATTACCCTTCAAACATTAATTCAAGCAAAGATTCAAAGCCCAGAGCTCATCTATCATTAATAATTTTGTGGAGCCGGCAATTACTAATATGTGCACAGGTCTATTTTACTTTATCAAAATGTCCTTTTAAAATTAGTCTGTCTGCAGTTCCTGATGTACAAATTAAGCATCTAATTTATCTTGCCTGGTCTTCTTGGATGACTTGATCAATCCTATACTGCTAGGCAGCCAGAGAATGAGTGTTAAATGTAAAAAAGCAATCTCTCCTAAAATCTATGAAAGGAAGTAGTAACAGCCAAGCAGAAGATCAGAGGTCACCAGCCTCAGCACATGGTGAGAAGAATGAGAATGTCCCAGTCTGAAACCATCTCAATTTATGCACTTTCCAGGAAGTCCTTGTATCTCCTGAGATCAGGGATTTTCCTATGATATGTATTATACAATATCCTGTTCGACCACAACTTTGCAAAAGACTACAGAACGAGGTCTATGTCCACATTTGGCTGCCATTATTTGCACTACTGACTTGCTAAAGGAAGATAACTTTCTAACTCCCCTTTGCACTCAGATGGGGCTACAAGATCCTAAAAGGGAAATTAAAAGCAAGTTAAGTTTCCCTAGCTGACAGCTTCATTATCAAGCTGTAGCTCCTAACTAGACAGACTCAGGCACACAACAAGAGGGGAAGAAAACAAACAGAAACATCATAAAGGACTGCTAAAATTATAATTTTCCTCCTTAATTCTGTGACTAGCTTGTTTCTCCAAACTTAAGTACGGCAAAAGAACATTCATGTTTCTCTGAATGCAGATAAATTTTTCTCTGTGGCTATACTCTACAGTAGAATGCAACCTATATAAACCCCTTGCTAGATTAACTTTTTTCACAGGGAAAAGTCTGTTTGGAGTTAAACTAAGTATTACGGCAAGTTAAAAAGACTTTGCTGTCCTTGGAGGTTTAATATCAAATCTAAATAAAAAGTAAACAACAGTATTGTGTATTACTGCCCACATCACTTCTCACAAACCACTTATTAATGCAATTCCAACATGTGCAGTTGCAGGAGATAACGACTTACTTAGCTATTCAAACCCGATAAAATAACTAGCTATAATAATTCCTCAAGAGCATTTAATATGTTGGGCATTTCATTACTGCTTTCGAAAGTCTTGATATTTTATAGCTATATATAGATTGAAATGCTCTACATTCAGCTCCTCACTCTGTTGAATTCAAGGTAGATTAGAGATAAAACTTTAACAAACAATTTCTGGGGAATATTTTTGATTAACGTTAGCACTGACCTGGCACTTGGATAGAATTAAGAGACAAAAATCTGCAAACTTACAATGCTTAAGACTGCACTGTCAGCTACTTTTTCTAGAATATTTTCTGCTTCCTGTTTTCTTTCTCTTTATGTCATAATCTCCACTGTAGTTTTGTCTTCCTTTTTGTCAGAGTAAGATTTTCAAAAATGTACGTTGCCATTTATGTACCTATCCAGTAAGCTATCTGGAACCAGTAGTTCTATCTGAGAAGAATTAAGAGAAGCTGGCACTGAAGAAAGTTGGCACTGTGCCCTCTTCAAAATCTGGTCATTTATTCAGAAGTCTAAACAAAAATTGCTGGGTCCTCAGCTCTTTTGTGAAGTTTGGCTACTTCCCAACACTTGCCATGAAACCTTCACATAAATCATTTGGAGCTGTTCATTTAGCTACATTAGAAAGCGTTTGGCAGTAATGACTCCTGTAAACAATGGATCCAACAGCAAAGAGAAAGATTCTGCAGAGTCTAAAGATTAGGATGGGAGAATAACTGCCACTGTCTTCCAAAACATTCAGTAACTCAGTACATTTGATTTTTAGGCTTCCCACATCAAGGCCTCTTTAAAGAGGACTATGTTTCCAGGGACTTGAAACCATGACCTTTCAGAATTCTCAAACTTACAGCGACCATACCACAGTCTGAACTACATGAATTCACTTATATCACTATCTCTTTTACCTTCATTCCAGATGTGAGTCTAATTAAGTGATGTTTAGCTTGGTTTAATTAGGCTATATTACTGTCTAAGGGGGATTCCTAATTTGTTCCTCAGTCCTCAGAACTGACTACTTTATCTAGCGAGATACTTTCGAAAGACACAAAAGCATAGATTAAAGCTATAGCATTTTCTGTGTGAGACGTACAAAAGCACAGACACACACACAAACTGTCCAAGCCAAAAAGCAATACGAACAATTATGTCACCATCCTACTAGACAGCAGACAACATCACAATGTGTGGTGGATACTAATCCAGCCATACATAATGTCAGCCACAGGGAAAAGCTGGCACACTATACAGTAGGTCAGGAAGAGTTCATAAAGAATTCAGCTGGAACTCTCCTAGCTACTAGTAACATCGATGTTTCAGTATGAATGATCACAACATAAACATAAAGTCTCTTAAAAATTTTGCACATTTTTAGGTCTATATGAATGTGTTGGTGAGCCAAATATAAGGTTGGATAAAAAGCAATGTAGAGTATAATGCACCTTAGAGCTAAAAAAGCTGCAAACATAGAACTATCCTATTTGAAATGACTGTATATCAAGTACATCATAGATGAGGACAAAAGATCAAGACAATTGCCTAAGTTATAGGCAATACACTCAGAAATCATTATAGCTAGACTTACTTTAAACCCAGTATTTGTGTGCAGAGAAAAAAAATCAATTTTTTGTGTTTACTTGTTTTATGTTATTTTCTAAGTGTTTTAGTGAAAGGCTTCAAGCTGAGAACTCTAGAGAACAGCAGCCTCAATAACTTCTAAGACCACAGGCAACACTACTTTTTAACTATGCATTTCAACATAGCCAAGACTCGTTCAATCTGCAAGCTTCTTCCCAGCTTTATGTAGCAGTACGTTGATCCTGCCTTGTGAAAGTGCAATGATCCTTGATCCCCTTTCATCTCTGTTTTCTATGATGAAAATCTGGAACACAAAGAAAACAGTAAGATTCTATTTGAAACCATTTTCATACTCATTTCATCACTTTCATGTCTGACTGTGCTCTCTGCATTAAACAGCATGCCAAAACTTTTATTCTCTCATTCTCCGATTAGGAGGATCTTATGTAATGCTATGCTTTCATTCTGTATGAAGGATCTTTATTTTGTTTCATATATTATGTTAGACGAAGCAAAGACAAAGAACATGGAAAAAAAGCAAGAACTGCAAAAGTCCATACAACCTGCTGTAATTCACTGTCTTGGTCAAAATACAAGAAAGGCCTGGCTTTGGGATAAATATGCCTTACAGCTGTTTTGAGTGCCCCATTATGGCAAAAGAACACAAGATGGATTACGAACTTGACAGTAGTTAATCCCTAAAACTTCAGACAAGCCTGAACAGCACATACCTGCGGTATTAGTGAGAAGTCACAAAGATTTTTTTCCAATTATCATTATTCCTTTAATTTTCTAAGCACTGACAGCTTCAGTATATCTAAACACATATCAGTGTTTGTACCACAGTGGCAGAGGTAGCCTAAGGCCTACAAAGACACAGTGTATGCTAGAAAGCATTAAACCACAGATACTTCTGGATCCAAGAATCAATGATGAATACAGAAATATTCCTGAGCTACGGACTGAGCTAACCAAGTGGGGATAGATGCTTTCAACCAAGGAAAGTTTGTGCTAGTTCTAGCCTTTTTCATATACTTTTCTGCCTACCTGCATTTTACAGATTAATTAATTTACATATTACTCAGACTGAACTTCAGCCAAGATCTTCTTTATATACAAGTGGACATTGTTCATACTAATGGCAGAGACGTGACCAAGTGTAAGCAGAGCTATGTGTCTGCCGTATATTCATGACATGAGGTTGTGTTATCTGACCTCTTTCCCATCATATTTTGAAAAAAACAAAAAAAACCACCAAAAAAACACCGCTAAAAATGATCAACAAGTGAGAAACCTGGCTGTGGTAAGTGCAGTTTCTCAGCACTCCTTTTTAGCTTACTCTGTATGGTTACTTTTTTCCATTCTGGGTACTAGTCTTAAGAGGCTTGTCTAAGAGGTTTGAAATTAGACTAAGGGGTTCCGCCCCTTATTCTGATCTTGCAGTCCAGGTAGTCAGAGACAAAGGCAGATGGAATCTGACCTCCTAGTTCCATCTCCCGTATTTCTTATTCTCTGTGCTCTTTCAGAAATTCATCTCACAGATGTTTTAAGTGTCCAGCCTCATTATTAGCAAATCTCTACCACGCTGCAACTGCAACTGTTCTCACTTTCTGAAAGAGCCTTAGGTCCTCTAGCCTCTGGCAACACACCATGTGGAGTTATTTTCTCTCTCTTGCCTAGTTACGAAGTTATTGATTGCCACTTGCACTTTGTAGTGGACGACCTTCCATTGCCCACATTTGCATTGCTTTTGTATTTTAGCCTCTACTTCTTCTCTTCCCACTGATACTGTTCTTATTTGCAGTGTCTGTACTGGTGGGAAGGTACTTTGCTGGACACTGCCTCAGTGATTAATTTTCACACCTCCTTAACTAAATCCTTGTAGTCCCGAGTTTTTTCAACCAATTGCCAGAAAAGCACCATAAACAATTCCCACAAGATTTTTGGTTATGTTACTGCTATTTTGTCAGTACTTCCTCCCAGAATTTACCCATTTGTTTCATAGCTGTTTTTCAGAATCAAATGCTTGTTAACAATCATTGCCTTTTGGAGATATTCTTCCAATTTGGGCATGAGCTGAAAGGTAAAGTAATCAAAATTTCCTCTTGCCTTAGCATTTACCTGAATTCCCTTTCTGGCATTTCCAGCCTGAACAACTAAGGCTGTTGAGTAAAACCACTCATATTTACCAGCTCACAAACAAATGAACCGACACCTCTTCAGGTCACTAAATTTGCAATATATGTCATGATATGAACTGTACAATGCAACTAATAAACCCACAGCAACAACAAAAAAGAAAAGCAAATATGCAATAAGGAAACAGTGCAGATTTTTCTGCAAGGTTTTTCAAGATCAGTGACCAGCTGAGACACTCCTCCAGGTTGCCTATGGCAAGGTTTATGTTTACAGCACACGCAAACTTTAAAAGGTAGATGACATAGTCCAGAACTGCCACAGAATACCTGTACAGAAACTTTGCTGCCCAAGAGATGAATAGGATGGTAGAACAGGAAATCCTAGAGACGGAGATCTTGGGCTGTCTATGAATATAAGTTTTGAGAATTTCTTCTGTTCCAGCCTGGATTTATCTACCTTTAAGATTATCTTGACCCTTTGTTAAAAACTGTCCAAAATAGCCTTGTTTCATTTAATGCAAGGTGATGAGCTGGTTTTAAATTTAAAGGTCTATTAATCTATAAGTTAAAGTGCAACCAAGGATATCAGTGCAATTTTTTTTTAAAGCTTAACAATATAGGGTCCATATCTTACAGTTTAGCTGTCTGCAGTTACATGGGAAGCAGTTAGTGCATTAACTTCCTTAATACAGAATTTCAACGATGTTTTATTACTTTCAGCAGGCACACTGCATTGATTAAATTCACAAGCTACAGAAATGATTTCTGACAGCTAGTAGCTATACACTGCAAGGACAAAAGCTTGTTAGGAATGAACTCTAAAGCAACACAAACTGATAGCAAAAGGCCTTTTGCTAATCTCAAGAAGACCCGACTTCAGATTTTTGTCCTTTAAAAGCAAGAATAAGCTGCTTGAGCTTTTCGTATTAAAGGAGCTGCCTGCCTTTCAGGCTTTGGTAGTTTGACCAGTGTGTAACAGATTTGAACATGTAAGTTACTTAAAGATTCCACAAGAACACACAAACAATCATTTTCTTCATCAATAAGTTCAAGGATAAATCAGAGCATGCTTCATTTTCATTTCTACATGATTACTGAGACACTGTGGAAAGACAACTCTAAATAATAGGTTACACTCCGTTACTAAACTACTGGCAACAGGTGACTATCAACTGAAAAAGAGCCACTTCATAACATATAAACAAATCAAAATGCTCAGTATCACTAGAAGACTTTGATCCCAGGAGAAAAGAGCAAGCTAATTGTATACATAAAATTGGCGTTACAGTGTCAGTCCAAGAGGGACTGAATGACTATGCATAATGATATGCCAAAGCTACATATGCATCATCAATCAATTATGCTTCAGAACACTCATACAGAGCCTGGTGTGCAAAGCAGCACATTTAAGTCAACTAGAATTTATGTCAAATGAAAAAAGACTACATTTTAAAATCAGTCTCAAGCAATGTTTCAAATTATTTTTCTTGCATGTGTGATCTCCTACAATCCAACACCATGTTGTCATTTTATTTAAACAGGTAAGTGGCTTTGTAGTTTTTGATATAACAGAAGCCAAGCAACCTTTTAAGTGCAGTGATTCCAATTACTATTTTTTTCAGTTCTGTGTGGCTTTGTTTTCATGGAAAGAGCTTTGATGAGCAAAAGGTAAACCAACACAAACCATGTGATTAACATTATCATTAAATACCGTCTATGTCATTTTCACAGCAAGTGCTTAGAAATGCTGGGTTCAGCATTTACCATAATTACCATTACCACTTTCATGTAGCTTTTCCCCAAAGCACTTACACAGAGGATGGTTTTATCTTTTTTTAAACCTAACAGGCAAAAATTAGGTGGTGAAAGATAGAAATTCTATGAAAGTTCACTAGGCGAGCAAACAGTATAGTGCAAAGCAGACGCAGTATTTAAAGCAAAGCAGAATGCAATTGAAAAAAATAGATAGTCAGCAAACATGCTTTTCCTTCTTATTAGTCATTTCAAAAATGATATAACATTCAGGTTATGTGGCTAAGAAACTGTCAAACTTTCATGGTTCCACTTAAAAAGTAAAAAAAAAAAAAAAAACCAAACACACATATGTTAGTTGGTAATTTTTTTTTCTTCCAAAGCATATGATGCGAAAGAATGCTGTTATACTGTTCTAAATTAAAAAAAAAAATGCATGAAAAGTTAATCTTAACAGTTCTCTGATGCTCTGCCTGTGTATCTAAGAGCAGACCACATCACCCCCAATTCCTAGGACTCCCATTTTCAGAAAAGTACAAATTCAGCATCAAATCCAGACTAAAAACTCGTATTTTCAGATTGGACATGAGTTTAAGGTACATTTTTCTCTATTTAAACAGTGATTAAAGTTCACAACAAATCTCAAATCATTACATGTATGAAGGGAAAAAATTATTTGCTTTTCAACAGGAAAAAAATATTCAGTATATGGTATAACAGAATTAGAGATTTGGCTTCTGAAAGTTGAGGACATGAGATTACAATGGATAAGGACATTCTGTTTAATATTTTCCTCAACCTATATCTAGACACATAGTTTTCTACATATAGCCCTAAGAAAGAGCTGACCTCAGAATTCCCTGAGGCATGCCCACAGGACAGATCGTAGCTGGATCACCAAGTAGGAAGGTTGTTCTCTCAGGATTTGTGTTGATGGCTGTAGAGTTGGTTTTAATCCCAAGGGCTGTGTGCAGCAACGTTTATTTCAGTATTATTTTAATAGTATGACCCAGAAGATTCAAAAAACATACTAAGTAGGGATAAAATAATGAGGTGATACATACTTGATTGACAATGAGTGAAAGAGAAGCTCTGTACCATTTTAAATGCAGTAATCATTGCAAAATGCTCAAAAAGCACATAAAATATTTTTAAAGGAACAAAAAGAAGATAAACAGGAGATTCATTCTGCTCTCAGCAGTGGGATTTTTCTGTAGTTCATTTAGCATAATGGGGCAGATCTGAATACCCAGAACAGATAAAAAATATCAAATGAACTTTAGCTATGATTCAGCAGAATCTCAGTCAAGCAGCTTTACTTTGCCTGTCAAAGCTATACGGATATCTTAAATGTAGCAACAAAGCATTGTAAGCGCATCGTAACCACGCTTAACAAACTATCCCACTTTGCAACTTCTAAATGATGACTCAGTCTAAAAAAGCTAACTGCACTTTTTCTGCAAATGCAGAAAAACAGGGGATCTATAGAAAAGAAACCCAAATTCTCTTCACAAAAGCAAACTGTTCACTATATAGACACAAATGCTTCCTTGCCAAAATATAAGTGCTTTAGAATTTTTAAACAGTATCACTATCTTGAAATAGTGGTGTTAAAATTATCCACTGTGGCGCTAAGACCCAAATAATTTAGTATGACCTTTAAACAAATGTATTTCCAAGCAGTTTGCGGTATACTGAAGCCTCAGTTAATTAGCAGCTGTATTACAAAACCCCAGTACTAAAGAATAGGATAAAAAATTTGCAGCTCGCAGGAATGGCCATGCATTTTTTTCTTTGTGTTTTATCTGTGCAATATTCCTTATTCCCTCATCCAGCAGAAAAGTACAAGCAAACTTATCACACTTTTCCACCATTTTATCAGTTCAGCTTATGCTATCGTTAAGCGGAAGCATCATCTGTTTTTATTATGAACAAAACACCTAAACCATGTGCCTAAGTATGCCTGGAAAAACCCTCAGAAATGCCACCATTGCTGAGCTAGAAAGGTACTTTACTAAGTCCAAGCCCTTACTTTCACAGATGTTCACATCAACAGGCTGTCCCGCAAGACTTCTCGTTTTGAGTCCAAGCTACAGGCACAGTAAGAGAAGACCAGTGTCATAGCCTATGCATCATTGCTAGCTGCATAACACCCAGTTAGAATCTGCATTCTTCCAAAAAATGAATGGATCTCAAAAGCATAGTCTTTCAAAAAGGAAAACAATCCCTAAATGACTTTGAGAAAATTGGTCTGTGGGAAAAAAAATAACTTCCAGCTCCAGTTATCACTTTTCCTGACCCATTTTTCAAGCTTTATTTCACAAAGAAACATCATATGTTTAAAGATTAAAATGGGGAATTGTTCTTCCCAGTCTAGTAAGGCTTGCTAGATATACACAATTACAAAGGCTGGATATTTGTGTTTGGTTGAAATAAGACAAATTAAAAGGTAATAGTAACAATGCCGTTCTCTTTAAATTGAAGTGAAAGGTCAGTGATGAAAGATGTCTGAAAAATTCATGAACTAACTATAAAGCATCCTTGTAGTGAAACCCTTCAGAAGTCAAGAAGCAGGGAAAGTGAATTAACTCAAGAGTCCTTTCTTTGGGCTGGCTCTTACCCGATTTCTTGATGTTTCAAATTAGACCAAGGTCACATAGATCAAGAATTTCACTGCTGATACAAAAATCTACTCACAGTATGTAAAAATATAAAGTTCTCAATCAAGCAAGAGGTATTGCCCAGGGAAATTTAAAGAAACAAACAAAAACGACCAAGGTACTTTACTGGACTCTTATAATATAATAAGGGTATGCCTCTACAGTAACTATCTAGACCAGGGTATCTTTCCTCATACTGTTTCATAACAAAAAATAAGAACAGTTAAAAGATTACTGAAACTGTAAAATACTGGTGGCCTCCTGAATTCTGTCACCAGAGGTTAGAACACTATAATATGTCCCAGGTAGTGGTTAATAATGAGATGTTAGGCATTCATGCTTGAAATTGTGGGTCATTTTTGATTAAACATCTTGCAGATGAAATAAGGCATGGCATTTTCATAGTGAGTTTGTAGTGTAATATGAAAGCGCATAAAACCCAAACTTGTTACAGGTGATACATATAACTAACAGGAAGTGACAGGGGAAAACCAGTTCAGCAAAGCTGAGACTTAACTGACTGCTGTTCAAAATTCATAAATGATACTCCATCCAGAGAAATGAGCTAAGCCTCTTGTAGAAAGCTACTTTAGTTTAAGTTTCCACGTTCAGATTAGGTCTAGAAACAGATTTTTGTTGTTATTTGTTTCTGGAGCTACTAGAAGGTGCACACTTAAAAATACAGCAATTTTAAAAGATGCTATATGCACAGAAGTCCTTTCTGTGGGCAGAGTTGGTTCTTCAGCTTTCTGGACTTTTTTCCCAGAAATATTTTGTAAGGAAGAAAGATTTTACGATTAAGGCACCAAACACCAGTCTCATTTCCTGACACTCTTCATAATTCCTGCATGACCCAAACAAATCAATACATTTCTTGGGGTAAAATATTTTCTTCTACCTTCTCTCTACTCTCTTCAGCAAATTATTTTTTGTCTCTGATCATCTCTTTTCGCACAGGAAATGTTAATCACAGTTAGACCCTGTAGGCACCACAACAGTACAGACCAATAGCACACGTATCATCTGAGATAACACAATATTCATATTATGCAGGAGAATATTGTTTTTTGGTCTGAAAACAAACCCAGAAACTTCAGCATTTAAGATCAATAAAGAGTGACCAAAAGGTTAGCACAGTTTTCTGTGGTAATGCAGCTCACAGATCATGGAAGATCAGCAAATGATATTAAAGAAAACAACTTGCTCCCAATTTTTGACTAAGAACATTATCCCTTCCACCTCCAGTTGAATGCAGATCAACAAAGTAATGAAAGGTATCTTTCAGTATTGCACAGTCAAAGGATTTACAATTCAAGCAACAAAACACAAATCATGAAATTGGTTCAAAAATAATAAATTGTGCTCTGGTTTTAGAATCTCGGGGTGTCCAATATTTTTTTTCCTGCAGTCATAAGAATGGGAATATACTCTCTTTAAAAAGTTAAAAGGAAAAAAGGCAAAAAACCACTTCAGCCCAAGATTCTTACCTTTCACAAGGCTACGAGGTGAAGGACTAGAAAGGAAAAATACCAACACTATCAACATTAGCGATACCAGTCACTCCAATAGGGCAGAGTGAAAGCCGCCTTTATTGCAGTAGGGCACTAGCGTACATGAAGAGAAGGACATCTCCCAAACGCACACAGCTGTGTCACGGCCCCCGCTGGAGCGCCCAGAGAGGACGGCGGAGGCTCTGCGACCCCCCGGGCTCAACCGGGGTGACACGACCCCACCCGCCCAGTTAAACGCCTCACGGCCAGGAAACCCCCACCCGGAGCGGGGCAGCCCCGCGCCACGCAGGGGCCGAGGCCCCCCCCGAGCCCCGCGGCTCCGCACAGACCCCCCGGCTTCCCGAGCCCCTGCCCGCAGAGGAGCCGCGGGGGGCGGGGCCGGCCCGGGCCCCGGCGCGGGGCAGCGCTTTATGCGCGTGACGAGCCCGCCCGCAGCACGAGCGCGCCGCGAGGAGCCCCGCGGGCTCGAGCCCGCCCGCTCGCCAAGGGAAGGAGAAGGGAGGCAGAGGCGCGCGAGAGCTCTCCCCGCCCTCGGCTCCCGCCCTGCCGGCGGCACGCGCCGCACCCTCCGGCGCCGGGCGCCGCTCCCGGGGCGCGGGGCCTCCGGCTGCGCCGGCGGCGGGCGGGGGAGGCCGGGCCGGAGCGGGGGCGGCGGCGGCGCGCGTGGCTCCCCCGGGGCGCGCCCGGGAGGGGCCCGGCCCCGCCTCTCGCCCCGCCCCCGCCTCTCGCCCCGCCCCCGCGCGGCTCCTTCCAGAACGTTCTGCGGCTTCTGCGCGGGCGCCGCCGGGGGCGGGGCCTTCCGGGGGGGCGGCGAGCCCCTTCCTCGCGTGCCCTCCGCGTGCCCCGCGGCCGTCAGGGGGCGGGGCCGCGCGTGCTCCCACAGCCCCGGCCGGGCCGGCTCCCGCCGATCGCTGCTCGCCCGGGGGCTGCGCGGGCCCCGCTCCATCGCTGTGGGGACCCCGACTCGCCGCTCGGCGGGCCCGGGCGGGCCCCAGCGCAGCGCCTCAGCCAGCGCCTCCTTCCGTCCCTGACAAGCTGACACATTTAGTAGAAATTGTCTTGATCTGTGCCCCAAGGCTGTATTTCTTAGCCAGAGTGCAGATCTTTCAGATTACCTGTTCCCTTCCTGTTCTGAGGGATCCGAACGCGTGAATGCGCGGGGTCTTCCCGCGCTGCGGGAGGCGCGCTGCGGGCACGGCGCACTCGGCAGCCACCCTTGCCGCTGCCAGGTGTTGCCACACCTGCTCTGCATGCTTGGGCGAAGGCCGCGTGTGCGCCGTGCCCTTCAGGGGCCGGAAAGTGCAATGCGTTCCTCCTACACAGGCGCTTGGGGCTGTGTAGGTGATCGGGACCATTGGACGTGTTGCAAACTGTACTCGGGAGCCAGGACTGAAAACTGAGCCAGGACTGAAAACTGAACCAGGAACAGATAATCAGGGATTGGGAGTGGAACATACATGTAAAAAGTCAAAATGGCCTTAAGTGCTTGTTTTAAGAACCCTCGGCAAGACACATCCATTGCGCTATTGACTTAGCATCGGTCCTTTTCAACCTCCATATGCTTAACTATGGCTAAGAAAGAAACTGCCAAGACCAAGATTTATAAAAATCTGCAAGTGCAAGCTGTGACAGACCATAAAAGATAATTACTAGTATATGGCAGATTAATTTTAGCTGTCTTCAGTCTGTGCCTATGGTATATTTTACAGAATTAATCTTTCATACTATTTCATGTCTGTAGAGTATCACCAGCATGTGTCTTTGCAGTTAAAATTTCTCAATGAACAGCCTAAGTCCTGCTAGAGTTGGGAGGTAATACGATCAAGTCCATCGTGTCTGTTCCAGAGGCCAAATATAGAAAACAACAAGATGACCTTCTGCAGATAATATTTCAAATGTTTTTTGGATTCTATTCATTACCTTATATCTTATTTCTTGTACCAGAAGAAACTTCTAAATGATGATGCTGCAGAACTGTGAAGCTCTGAATTCTCATCCCTTCAGCAAGTTTCAGGGGAACACCGTGATGGATATGGGGACTTCAGAAAGTAAACCCATCATCTTCTTTACACTGCTATATTTAGGAATTTGATAAAGGCAAAAGACTGGATTTTAACATTCACATCTACCAAATGCAATGTTTTGTATCCTATGAACAAGTAATTTAAAATGTATGCAGAAAATGCATTTGAATTTAAATTCAATGCTTACTATTTTCTTAAAGCAAAATGGCCCATAAATGAGAGCTGGAGATTTGCAAGTGTACTGCCTCATATCATTAGTACACCTTTGTTCACAAAATGTCACAAATGGGATTTTTAAAAAGATCTATCACTTTACAAAAAACAAATGGCTTGAGATAGCTCAAAGAAGAGTACATGTGACTGATTTTATGCTTTATGATTTCTAATTGCTTCGGCTATCCCTAGTCCATCTTAGCTGAATAATATCATTTAAATATTTTATGTAGTTTTCTTTAACAGGCTCTTAGACTTAATGTTTCTGTCTTGCTTCAGGACAACATCTTTTAATTGCTTTAAATTATCAGTGATGTCTCCAGCATTTTCACTGAACATGGATTGATTTCAATTAACTTTCTCACGCTTTAGCATAAAAGCAGTCTTATTCAATTTGCCCTAATTAGATCACACAACCTCTTGAAGCTAAAGCAGTGACAATCATTAAAAGGTTGTACAGAGAGAGAGAGAGAATCAAGGTTGTTTACTGTATCGTTAGTCCTTTTGTAATTTTGAAACTGCAAGGAGAGTCTGTCCCTGTGACCATATGAAGGATTTAAAATCAAATCCAGAATTTAGGACTTGTGGAATTTTATGGGACCAAATTTTGTGTCAAAATCAGGGTGTTTATTTTGTTACTGCTGTACTGATAAAGATCAAGCTTTGCACTGCTGCCCATAATGCACCTGCAGCATTGTTAGCTGCACGAGTCACTGTTTCCCCATCTTTCCATGCTTTGAGAAGGGTATTAGTAACTAATGGATTGGTACATAAAGAAGATAGAAGTAACGAAAGTAGGATGCTGCGTGGTTCTAATCTTCCTTCAGTGTATATTGCCTTGGAAATTTTACTTTTCCTTTACTGCAAGCTGCACACAAAACAGGACTGACAAAAGAGAGATTATTTCTACATAGGAACTTCAGCTGGTTGCTGAAGTTAACAGGCATGAGGCAGAAAATGGTATGCTGGCTGTAGGCCAGCTGCTCTGAAAAGGGACAGAGCAGAAATTTTAGAAATGTTCTTGCAATGAAAAAAAGAAACAGGTTGGGCAGCCTTGGACAGGGAGAAAGGAGGGGAGGAAATAATGGCCTCTAGTAAATGGGTTTAAGGGGTCATGAGACTGCACAGAGTTATTAAGCCTGGTACTCAACTATCAACGGACTTATGTAAAAACTGCTAGTCTACAAATAACCTCAAGAGCAGTCACTGCTTTTCTCTCACATTGCAAAGTCTACAAACACCCCAGAACCTTAAAACAAATCTACTACTTGTAATACAAAAGGCCAAAAGACGCAGAAAAAGAAAAGGGGCGAGCAAGACAGAGAGCACTCCCAGTGTTCAGTAATCCTAGAAAAATACTCATGCATGCAGAAGGTAATGAGTTTGTTTATTTTCTGGGGATCCTAAAATTGCTGTGGCATGTCTCCCTGCCTTCAGTGCTGACCAGGTATGTGGTGTTCCATGCTGCTGTTCCTTGTGCAAATACTTATTAAAAAGTCTGCCTTGGAACACTATGTAGGCTGGATTCAAAGTTAGGTTCAAAGCCAGGAAACTATAGCTAGCTACAGCACTTGAAAAGAACTCTCCTTCACACTACCATGTAAGTACAAAACAATTGACAGAAATTTAATCCCTTTAGCTATGGGAGTGTGGGTCAAGCATCTTCTAAGACTCAAGAATATAATATGCATTGCAGGCAAAGCTGTTATCCTTTTACATAGTCCTCATTCATACATGAAAATGCATCCATTGAGCCCATAGCTCTCTGGAATTAGTTTATGTTCGTATTTTATAGACAATGCATGTAACTCCACAACAATTCTGTTTAATTAAATATTACAAAGTTGCAAAGTTACTGAGATATAAATCTTAGTTCCATTGAAATAAGATGAAAAATTATTACATTCATCTGTATCTAAAGTTCATAAGGGACAAAATTTACACTCTCAAAGTCACAGGCATACAAAGGTACCTAAAATACCATTTATCAATTTTCCAATGTGAACGAATTTAACAAGTCCAGATTACACATTAATACATTTGAGTAAGTAGGAGCAAACATTTACCCATTGTTTAGCCATAATAGCCTGCTTCCAGATTCAATTTTTCCAGTGAAGGTCTTTTCCTAGAGTGAATTCTCCAGTGCTGGCACCTTGTGAATCTGCCAGAACAACAAAGTTATGGACCACTAATTAGCAAAGCAGCTCTGCTGGGTTGTGATATTTCAAGTGAAATCAAAGAGTTGCTTGTGACTTTTTCTAGATCACACAGCTTCCATCAGCATGGCTGGTGATCACATCTGTTGTGTGGGTCGCAAGCTGGTTAACACTCCATGTTACAGTTCAGTGCTAGAAAAACACAGCACTGACTTCACTCCCACTTACGGACTAGCATTTCTGTAATCAGAAACAGTGAATGTCAGATCCAATATGAAAGCTTTTATCTTTTGTTTAATGGGATTGGTCAGTGGAGCAATAACAAGGAGTACTTTGAATGTGGCAGGAGCATTTCAGATACATATTTTAGTCCATTTTAGAAAAGTCACACTGGTATGATTCTATGTGCTGAAAGACTTATTTGGGAATAAACCAAACAGGAAAAATCTTACTCTGAATTAAAAATTTTCATGGATCACATCATACCTGTAACAGCTTTCCTCTCCCATGGAACAGAAACATCACTAACATTAGGTCTTAGTAGATGTGATGGGGTCCAAGTGCATGTAGCTCATTGGGAAGTAGAGTTTCTAGTTTCTCTAGAACATTTTAGTAAGTTACTTGGCCATTAGCTAAGGTAAATTTGTTATCAAAAAGTTTAAATATTCTATTACTTTTATTGAGGTGGTGAGTGACGTACTATCTTAATTGTCTTCAGGAGGTAATAGGAAGTCACTGGAAGCATCTAGGAAAACATTTCCTAAAATTTGCATTGGCCATGAAGTCTAGCATAAGAAGGTTAGATGGACAGCATTCTACATGTAAACACAAAAGTTTTTAAAGTATTTCAAATCTTTATTAAAATCACATGGGATTTTCTCTATCTCTGTTTAATGAAGTACAGGAACAGAAAGAATACACATAGCAGGTGACATCAGTAGCACAAAAAGTGGTCCAGTAGGAAAAAAAAACGTAGTTCCTTCATTAAATCTTAAGTATCAAGAGTTAAGTTAAAGCATGTCATATTTCTCAAGTTATTCTTGCAAACATAATAAGCTTTGTGATCCTCTGCATATTTGCAAGCATAAAAAGATAGCTAGAATGTTACATTATCAATACTACAACATGAATAAATCCCATAAACTCAATTCATGAGGGAAATTCAGGCACCTGGTGATTGTTTGTTGCCTCCCAACCTTCAGATATATTTAGATAGCTCTTTTTGAAAGATTTACTATTTATCCCTAAAAATTTCAGCGTTTAACAATAGAGAATGAATGATCATTTCAGGCTGGGGTGGAATTAGTAATTTGTTATGTCAGCAACATTTATATTTCCCTCTTTTCTTGATGTTCTATGCTTATTTAATCTCTTGCTCTTTAACTCTCTGAGACACAATGTCCTCCATATAAAAGAAAAAAAAAAAGTATTCACCTAGAGTTTCCCAGTCCATTTAGGACAATTCCCTACAGTATATGGTTATTAATGATTTATGTAGTTGTATTTTAATATATTAACTCCATTGTTTCCGTCAGATCACCAAATTAAGTTTAGCATGTGAGAATAATCTGGGCATATTGGTGTTTGTATTTCAGTGGCCTGTAAAGGCGTTTCAACGGACAGCATATGCTCAAACAACTGCCCATTCCCAAAAGATTTTATAGCCTGAGCTACAGTAAAATACTGCGGAGTGGATTAAACAATGACCTAATCAGGGAATTGGGAAGAATGCCACTATAGTAAGATGAGCTTATATGGATGCACAGAGTGCTTTAGCCATACCTTTTCAACTGCCTAACTGTTGTCAGCTGGAAGTGTCTGTTAGATGTATTTATTTGCTGTACACTATGTAGTTCTGCAATACTTTCTAAGGAGGAAAAGTCCTCACCTACTTCGAGGACCCCTCAGCCCACCTGCAGGATAGAAAAACCAGAAAATTATTTGGCTGTTTACTTTTTTTTGTCTTGTGCTTTTGCACTTCATTAACACTCTCCAGAGGAGGCATTTTGACACATACGGCTGATTCATTAGCTTCAAAATATTTCAGCTACATTATGACACGTAAGAAATATGGAAGCTCAAAGCTGCAGAGAACTGGAAACTTACTGGCTTTCTACACCACACATCCAATTCCATTGCATTAAGGAGCTCGAAAGAACTTACGGAGTTTAGAAGATATGTTGGGGTGAGGGCAGGACTCTGGAAGATGTTAATACAAAAAGTATAAAGATATCATTCAGTGTGTTCTTATGCTGCTTACTTGGCTGGATTGGGTACTTGTGTTTGTGACACAGTGATTATCTTTTAATTACCTTCAGAGTGCTAATCAAAACAAACTGACTTATCTAGTGATCGCATAACAGGGATAGCACAGGACAATTAATTTGATTTCAAAGCAAAACAATCTACTAGTGTATCAAGCAACTGTGCGTTTGAGAACAATGTGCCTACCTTTTGTTATGATCTTAATTATATAGCATAAAGTCATAATTTTTATATAACTTGCAGAAGGACTGAATCAGGTCTTACATTCAAGCTCAGGGGAAAAAAAGTCTTATAGCCACTGAATCCAATATCATAATTCATACTGATTTCTATGTCAACAAGGTTTTGACTTTTCTCTTAATGAAGCATGCCAAAGTGAAATGGCTGAACTCTTCTTTCTTTCACTGAACAGATGTGGCATAGGCAGATGCAGTTTAACTGAAACTTGCAGCAAGCCTATTTCAGTTAGGATAGACTCCTAGCAAACAGAAGTTATTTCTCCTCTGTCCGTTAATTCCTTGATCTTTTCAGTTGGAGTTTGTGGAAGGTCTAGCTCCCAAATCCACTGAAGTCAAAAAGCAATTCTTCTTGACCAAAGCATGGAAAAAACCCTAAAAATTTGTCACAGAGGAACATGAATAACCAATGTCCTCATAGTTTGAAAACATTTCCAGGTAGCACCAGCAATGGTTCAAGATGTACAAATGCTGAGCTAGGAATCAGGCTTTTCTCAAGCAACTACGCAATGAGTGACGGGTTTTTTCATTTCCTCATCTATCCCTAATGAATAGTGTGAGGAAAAATCCCACAGCTTCTACAAGGATTGCTTGCAAAAAGAAAAAGGAGAAGAATCACCCATTGCAAATTATTTGCGTATCTTAAGGAGAAACACTATTAACTGTAATAGGATGCAAAAAAGATGTTTGTTCTTGATTACAGCAACTTTATTTTGGGGAAGAATAGTTTACAGTGACAGCTCCAAAGTTCCCAGTTGTTGATCTATCTGCTTCTCATAATTTCAAGCAACCTACCTAGATCAGAAGTCCCGTGTCAAAGTAATCTTCATTCATTATCAGGGAGGAGTAGAGAGAATTAAATAAGTTAAGGACTTTGCACTGCTTTGCAGATTATGAGTATTATTCATGTGTTCAGTATTAATAAATATTTTTCATCAAAAGATTAACATTCAAATGTGCTTTCAGTTATCTGGCTCACTAAAGATTCTCTGTCTTGTCTTAGGTATTGTAGAGGAAAAGAGAAGGGACAGGTAAGAGGCACAAACCAAATCCCTGGACCTGCTGCATCCAGAGACAAACTTCATAGCTAGTCCATATTACTGTAAAGGAGTGAGCCAAACTCTGGGTAAAGATCTTTCCCATCACCTGTAAATTTATTGAAGTATGAATGCAAATATAAGCAATCTAGTTGTTATGTCCTACAGAAGAGTAAATAAAATATACTATATATAGTCTCTGCCGAGTGACATGGCAAATCCCATGCAGATGAAGAGAGGACTGTATCCAATCTTCTCACATTTTCCACCCACAATTTATACCACTAACTTGGCTCCTAAAATGTAATGGAAAATTCATAGGAGAAGCCAGAGAATTGGTCTGTGATAGTGTGATTTAAGAAGTGGAAAATAAGAAAGGTGAAAAGAAAAACACCAAAGCAAATTCTGTTTCATATAGCTGTACGTATAGCTTCCAGGCATCCCACTGTGATAGTTAGTGAAATTTAAAATTTGCGTTCATGGATAGAATAGGTGAGAGAAGTTTTGGGTAGGTTGCTGGGAAGACATGCTTCTGTCTCCATTAAAGACATAAACTTATCTCTCTCAATAGAATAGTATTCTTACTCAGCTATAAATTTTAGTGGAATCTAAATAGAGTAGTATCCTGAAATGTTTCAGAGACAGGAAATGAACTTGGATGAACCTGCTCAATCTATGGAAAAGTTATATTCAGTGCCAGCTAGTGAAATTTCATTAATAAGAAATAACAGGAACAATAAAAACCAATGACACTCAAAACCTTCCGTAAATCTCTACATTTAAATGAAAGCTGTCTTTAATTTACTTGCTTTTATACGATGTCATACACTTTACAGTAGTAAATTTGATGCTGACTACTTTGTTTAAAACAAACAAACCAACCCCCCACCTATCCTAAAAACTATATTATTACAATAATCTTATTAACAATAATAAATGGGGAATCTTAGCCATTTTACCAGCTCTTCCTGATATTATTCTATTCGATCCATTAAAAATTATTTAACATTATAAGTTATGTAAAATTTCAATTTAAAAAACCCTTAATTTTTCATAATA
Organism: Pelecanus crispus; assembly: GCF_030463565.1. Classification (NCBI taxonomy): domain Eukaryota; kingdom Metazoa; phylum Chordata; class Aves; order Pelecaniformes; family Pelecanidae; genus Pelecanus; species Pelecanus crispus. The sequence continues at coordinate 39,492,434 of NC_134650.1, forward strand.
AAAATTATATGATTCATCTGTTGCCACACACTAACTTCTTTTTCCTCAGAAATGTTATTTTTATATGCTTTATGTGCAGCCTGTAAAAAACACATATGGATTATCTCATTATTGCAAAATATTATCAATTATTATCCTCCCTTGTAGCCTTTCTTTCTTTTTCATTCTAAACAATTCACACTGGTAGCTACAGGAAAACGTAGAAGCATTCTTCCAACCTAGATTACACCAATGTTCTTGTGCAAAAAAACCAGTAAATGATGCATTTCAGCAACAAATGCAGCATAGATGATATTATATGCTATAATCTATTATATCATGTGAGTCTGTTAAGATGCTTTTATAAGGTAAAGTGCCTACTGTTCCTTGCATTACAGTCTAAGCACTATTGCTGGACTCCCAGTTTCTCTGAACTCCTTGAATTAAGATGCTGAAATGCAACAGCATTGACCATCACCAGCAAACAAGCTGGTGATGTAGATATAAATATGTAGATACTTATATTTTAGTTTGCTAACAATCTCCAAGAAACTTGTATACAGAAATTTCAAGCGATTTGCTTAAATCCTTGGAACTTCAGGGTCAAAAAAAAAAATAACTTTCTCCCTCCCCATTCATACATTCTGCTGAAATTTCTGTTCTCTTTCTCTTTTATCACACGTCCAGTCTTACCAAGTGGATTGCACCTTTGTGTTATAACCATTTCCCTTGGGGGGAAAAAAAAAAATCCTATCCTGGCTATTTTATAAAGTATGATTTGCTACTATCCTTTGCCCTGGATTATTGAAACCAATAAAAAGAAACTTGAACAATTGGACTTTGCTGATTAATTTTCCAAATACTTTTCAACATGTTACTAAAAGGATGGAATTTTCAAAATGGTGAGAAAAAAGGGAAAATGCTTAAAATACTTCCTGTATGAAGCTGACTCCTTTGTGGCTATCCTGTTTTTGATCTATCTATCTATCCTCCTGTATTTTAATGTCTTAATTATGTCTACCACATCATAATACAGACAGATGTGCTTACAAAAAAGCTGGAACAGTTAAAGATACAAAGCTAGTCTCTTGGTTCTGACATGGTAGCTGCATGTATGAGCAACTTTTATCCATTTCAGAGCGAAACAAAGCAGTTGAACCTTAAAACATGCTCAGATGAAAGGTGGTAGCCCTTTTAACCACTACAAATTGTTCCACAAATAAGGACCTGATTACATCTTAGTTGATTCAGCAATTATTTCTTCTTACATCTGATTCTAATCACTCATTGCAAATGATAAGGCAAACAAAATTACTTCCCAACTGCATTATCTCAGTCCTTCCTGCTGCGTTCCAATTCTTTCTTCTTGGGAGTGTCATTCTGCTGAATGGGTGAATTAAAAAATTGTAAAAGTTTATTTCAAAAGACCTCATACCAACTACCCTAGCAGCTGGAAGAACTTAGACACTTATAAAGCAAAATATGAATTTTCCTATTTGCACATGTTCAGCTATAAACCCAAGCTTTATTTTTAAACTATTAGTATATATTGGTTTTATGTATTATTTTTACTGTACATGTTTCTCGTGAAAGGCACTTCTGAACTATTTTTACAGTGCCTTACAGTCTCCTTCAACATCATCTTGTTCCTTTAGACACTTCAAACATATCTTATTTATCCTAACCTCCGGCACTTTCCTTTTTATTCTTCACCTTTATATTTCTTATCAGGTGTTTTTACACTTACCTGACTATTCTTTAATCTTTCTACTTCTCCTTTGGTCCGGATATATTACCCCTTATAGATGTCTCTTTCTGACCCTTTATTTTTCATCTACGTTGGATCATTTTTTTTGTCATAGTATATTCACTGCTAGATAAAATACCTTCATTTATCTTTCAACACTTTCCATTTCCTTTCTGTGTCTTCCTTACATTGATTTTTCTCACCTCCTACTAAAATAAGATCAGATGAAATTCAACTATCCTTTTATTCCATTTTGTCTCATTTCAGTCCAAACGGCAAACTTAACATGATTATGGTACGTAATACTTTGAACTTACTTAATACATTATCATCAGTGATGTTCTCTTCATTGCTAACAGTATATGGATAGCACCATTTCCCATTGATTTATTTCTAAATCAAAGAGACAATAAAGTACAATAAATCTTCATTCTTGTGTAGCAAATTACTTGTGTTAATGATCAACACAAAAATGTTGATAGAACTAAACACAGAATAAGCCGTATTTATGTGCTTGATTTGCAAAGCCCTGACAGTCACTAGCAGGTACATAAATGACTAAATACAAAATCTGGAAGATGATTTTATACAAAAGTTTTCGGAAGTTTGTACAAGATTTTTGGAAGGCTAGTTTGAAGTTTCTTTAAAATAAATCCCTCTGGATTAAACTCTCATACTAACCATATTTTAAAAGTTCTCTTTTAACAGACCAGAGAAATCCTAGTTTAACTTCTTAAGTAATTTTGCTATCTGTGTTGAAACCCTTTGTTTCCATACATACACCCTACACAGCAGGACCAATTTCATTTCATGTTTCAAAAAAGGAGGACCTGGTCTACGTCATCAGTATATTCCTTCTGCTACTCCTTTTGTACTTTTTTCCACTATTGCTTGGGAAGCATGGCAGGAAGCAGAGGGTCTGAGGTTTCTCCTTTAATGGTACGAGAGCAATATCTTTCTCCACTGAGTCTTGGAAACTAATAGAGAAACTGAAGCAGCTGGAGCCGTGTGAGTGCAGGTAGCTGGAACAAGAAATAAATAAAAGAAACAATCAGCTGAAATAGATGTTCAACAGCAAACTAGGGCCGGGAGAAAGACTGAAAATGAACTATTAAAAGATCGCGCATAAGAGTGGGTGTAAACATTTGCTATTATTCAGGATTTTTTAAGGAGGTTACTGCGGCTGTGCTACGACCCATCACTTATTTGTCTGTTCTATTCTCCTACTGAGAATAAATAGAAAAAAATATCTTGTGGTCTGCACTTTATGACAAAACAAACAAACCCCCATCCACATTGGGCACACCAAACAAACAAATTGGGGAGAGGATACTTTTTTCATCAGGATGATATAGAAGAATGTATTTGGAGGACAGCGTTTCTCAAAGAAGAAACCATTCTGCATTCCAATGGATGTTGAATGTGACAACATAGTTAACAGACTGTAGGTTACAAATCTTTATTCATTTTTGCTAGTGTTCCTCTTGTCTGAGTTCATTACTTTTGTTTTCCAGAATAGTGATGATATGGCAGCAGAGTATAAAGCCTTTCTGTTGATAATGCTAATGACATGGAAGCAAGTGACACAGAACCGCATAGCAAAATTATATCAATTGGAGCTGGACAAAAAATGCAGAAGCTTTGTAGAGAATGCTCAGCATGCCCTAAGATTTTTTATTTACAATATTCCAGTTTTTGTTAATTTTGAGCCATCATTGATGATTCACCAGTTTCAGTGGGAACAGAAGCATGACCCGTAGGGAAAGTTAGATACACCTTCAGTAAGATCTCAGCAGTATTGTTCAATTCTGAAACCAGTGATGTATTAAAAAGTTAAGCCATGTTGGAAGAGATTATTTACCTTCTACATTAAAGTATTAAGTTTATACATTTCATTTTATCAAAATATTATCACCATCATGTTATCACCATGTTATTCAGTCACCCAGTTTGACTTGATCCTTCAGGAAACTTTGCTATTTCTTTAGTCTAAATAATTTTCTGTTATCAGCAACATTCACCAACCCAATAATAAATATACTGAAGAATGTCAGGCCTGGTGTTGTTACCTAGGGCAGCCACTACTAACTGCTTTCCACCTGCTTTCCACCCTCAGATAATTATCTGCAGTTTCCAGGAAAGTGTGTCTTTTAAAGCAGGTTGCCTGCCTGGTATGTCATATTGAGATAACTCAATGCAAGTCACATAATTACATCATGTAACTTCATATCATTTGACATGGCTGAGGCAACCTAACATAAAGTATCACGGTATAAAGCATCAGCTGGAAAATTTAAACATTGCTTTTTTTTTTTTTTTTCCCCAAAAGGAATGGGAGGGAAAAAAAGCCCTCACAATATTTATTTTTTTCAACCCTAGTCTTTGAAGAAAGAAAAAAAAAAGAAAAATATAGCTTGTCTACAGTATTGATTTTTATATATGTATATAACACACTGAATTGACAGTGTATTCGCTATAACCTGAATGTAAAAGCTCTTGGGAAGTGGTCTGTTGTCATGATCAGAGAACTGCGCAGAGCTCAACAAACTGTCAGGACTACATTTAAAAAAGAGTAGATGTATACTACTACATTAGATTAAACCTGTATATGTACTGCTGTATCTACATGCAAGGCCTTGTATTCTAGTATATCTGCAATTCCCCATGCAGTTCCTTTCTTAAGAAATGTGTTACAATAAATTGCAGTGCTAAAGAAACAGACATTTTGATAGATATATTTACTTGTATCACTGTAAAATTAGTGATGATATTTTGATGCAAATAATGCCACATTGCTTTTTTCTTTGCTGTGGTTTCCTGTCTACTAACAAGAGAATAAGAACTACAAGATAGATTTTATATATTATGGCTCATCTACAGTTCTCCTTTCTGCAGTCTCTTCTGGTTTGCAAAAATGCATGTTTATCCTTGCACTAAATTTTCAGAGGATCCAAAAAAAGGAGCTAGTTTATTTTCAGTTACTGACAAAACAATGAATTCAGCATTCAGAGGAGAAACTAATTTAATGGACGCAAGGAATATTGTCACTGTGTGGAGAAAGGTGATACAGAAGTGAAGCTGAGATTGCTACGAAATGAAACAATGAAATTGGACTACAAAGAGTAATTTATAATAACCACCACACTCAGCTGAAGGTCAACCATGAGTTGACATGGACATTCCCAGATGGGCAGATGGCAAATTTGATTGACTGCTGTAGTTAGTTGTCAAGGCAGTTTAATATGGGTTATCACAACTCACAAGGAAGAACTGAACACCAACAGCAAGATAAGAAGCGAGACAAAGTACATGTATAATACATACAGAAGTATTATATCAAGTTAAGGATTCTAGGGAAATAGTGAATAAGAAAAGATGCAGAAGCTGAAAGCTGTGTCTAGAACTGGAGGATTTGCCCTGGCATGCTTAATGCAGCATGGGTGAAGGGAACAGACTGGCTTGTTTGGTTCTTGACCTCATATTGGTTATAGTAATACAAGCAGCTGTCTAGTTCATTTGAAAATAATGTCATTGCCTCTTTTATATCTTAGTCTTTGGTTTCATAAATAACGTGTTAAAATATGATTAGACCTCTTCAATATTATTTTTCTTGAAAACAGATACACTTGAACAAAAGGTAACCAAAGGCCTCTGCAGCTTAAACAGATCATGGCTCATTTAATAGCTCTTCTCTGTTTTCTTTTCTCTTTCAGCTCAAAAATTATTAGGAAGACAATCACTGGAGTGGGCTGCCAGGCTAGTGGGGACCACATAAGTCTTTAGAGTCCATGTAGAATATATATGAGCTCTGTACCCCAAGACCAATCCCCTTTGTATAACCAAAAAGACACAGTAGTGTACTCACATTTACACTACATATCTCATTCACACAGTTCTTACCTTCTTTGGAATCAGTTTCTGGATTACAAGGTTAATGGAATGAATGAGCAGCCTTAATGCCACACATTGGTGGGCGGATGATCAGAGCCTCCCACAAGCATCTTTTCTGCAGGGAGACAACCATTTAGAGATTTCAGACTGGCAGTTATGGAAAAGACACTTCATCGTCAACATGCATTCTGCGCATATTTTGGGCTAGTGAGTGGCAAGTTGGGATGAGTAGAGGAGGCAACATGACAGGATCAGAAGATCAGCCTGCAGCCACAGGAAAGCAATCTACTGGTGCTGTGAAGATAGGAGGGCGTATAGTAAGAATGAATAAAATTCCAGCAAAACAGGACAGTCAGCTACTGGCATTCAGATGCATGCTGGCCTCTATTGAGCAAAGCAGGAACCTGTTAATTTTTGGGTTTATTCAGTTTCCAGGAACAAAAAGCAAGTTTTATAAACTGGAGCTTGAATACAAGGACACAATATTGTGTTTGTCTCCATGGAAGAAGTCCCTTGAGAATTTCCCTTGGGATGCACGAGTGAGTAGGTGGAGATTCTGAACTGTGACAGAAAGCCTGCCAGGGACAGCAAATACTGGGTTTGTACTCTTTGAAGGCCAAGAAATGTGCATCTTAATAATGTTTGTATTTCAATGAAAAATTATTTTTGGATCTGGCAGCTTCTGGATGTACTAGGAGACAAGACACTATATTTCTGCAAGTGGAAATGGAGTCACTCTCAATAGCAGCTTGGAGACAATAGTCAATTCATTATTCCAGCATCTACCTGATGCTTATGGCAGTAGCCATAATTGCTGCTGTTCCAGATACCAAGCATCTAAAATGTTTTATCAGGCAACCTGATAGCTATGGAAGCAGATAGAACATTTTTTCCCAGTGATATAACCGGAAACTAATATGGTCCCAGAAAAAGGCTGGGTACCAGCTGCAAAGGTAGAGTGTGATAAGATGTATCCTCTACAATGTGAGACTAATTAAAGAAAAAGTCATTATTGGGTCCACAGCTGGGACAGATTCTTGTCAAATTCAGTAGGGAATGGAGCAGGTTCAAAAATCACTCAAGCTTGGTGCATTCAATTAGACTGTAAGTTTGAGGTCAAGAATGTCTTAGCAGTGAGGAAAGTAACTTGCCGCAGAAATATAACTCTGTTCATCAGTGCATTCACAAAAAGCATTTTGGGACAAACTTGCATGCTTATCTGCATGACTAGAGATTATGACTGTCACATACGTGATTCTATACTAGGTTGTAGGGTTTTTTTTCCAAATGCTAAAAATGTTTTGGAAAGGAGAGTGAGAGATCTTGCTAGTAAATATTTCAACAGAGTAGACGCACAGTGGCAGGTTTGAAAGAGTGAAATGATTTAGCTTGTTTTCTCACAGTTTCATTAAAAAAAGTTAAAGAAATGCAGAGGTCTGCTTCCTGGAATCATTCTGCAAATCTAAATTCAAAATTACTTCTTTATTATAAAACAAATATATAGCAAAGAATTTTCCAAGGAAAAAGAATGAAAAACCTTTCATCATAATAAATATCAAAACAGAAGGTCTTTGACAGGATTTATTTTCAGAAAATAGAATAGTTTTCATTAATTCACAAAGCATTTTATATTGCATGCTCTCTTAATAAATGTTAAATTAAATAGTTTGTGTAGCTATAATCTATATTTCAATTATTTTCCACACAAGCTGTTATGCTTTGCAAAAGGAAAGCAAACTTGAAATATTTTTAACAACTACAGGCTTAAATTTCTGGGTTTCCTTATTAATACAGGGAAGCACGGGAGCTGTAGTTAGAAAGAACCATTTAAAACAATGTTTTCTAGCTTTAAGAACTTATCCAGCCTTCCTTTTGTACACTTTAAATTTGTTTTTTGTTACTAATCAAAATGAGTTGTACGGCCAATGTACACTCCCTTGACAGGAGGCAACAAGCAAAGCAAGTTTCATAGCTGATACTTACCTCTTTCTCAGAGCATAAATTTTTCATTTGCTTTTTGGAATAATCCCTTTCATGTAAAAGGATATTCTTCTCATGGAGGAACAACCATTAATGTCAAGTACATGCAAGTTTATTGTGACAAGGTTTTCAAAACTATGTGATGGGTAGCAAACCTTCAAGGAGCTACAGTGATTTCTTGTCTGTACAATTTTTCTTTAGTTATGACAGAAGGAGTGTACAAATGTGTACTGCACCATCTCATTTTTCAAAAAGTTTTTTTTTTCTTTTTTCTGAATACAGAAGCCCTGTTTGTCATTAAAAATGTAAAGACCCTTATGTTTTTGTCAGTTGAGGAAGAAAATGAAAGGAAATGCCTTTGTGGCAACCTGGTGTAGTAAGAGTCTTCCAGTTAAGGAACTGCCAAAATACATGAGATTAAAGCAGATGCAGCTTGACACAACTTGTCATTAAAAATATATGTGGGCAATATGAGTACATGTCAAAATATCAAAATGTTTGATACATGCAATTTATTTTAAAAAGTCCCAGAACACTTGCCAAATATTCATTTCATCTTTCTTTTAATTCAAATTGAAAGAGTTTCCTATTGTCTTGAAAAAAAAAGAAAAGAAAAAGGGGAGACTAAAACTCATGTTTTAGAACAAGATTTCATAGAAGCTTAAGAAGATTTGACTAATTGTGGTGCAATAAGGAAACAAGAGGAAAGAAAAGGAGCTATGCAAATAGCCAATAAAGTCTCTGATATTGGAGGATTGGAGATGTATCCTATTTCTAAATTATGCTGAGCAGAATCAGGCAAGCATTGAAACTGAAACTTTCTCTTACTTAGAAAATGCAGAATAATGAGAAGTAAGGTTTACCCTGATGAAAAGTGGAAGCACATGGAAATCACCAAAAGTTTCAAGGAGCAACAAGACAATTACCTGGGATCCAGATGTGCTCTGGGACATGCTGCAAGCCTCATAGGCACGGACAGGATCAAGGGGGCCTGTAAACTGAGATAACAGAGCTGAAAATGCTCAGAGTTTGCCACAGCTCAGTTATTGGATCTTCTCCTAAGAAGCCAGGATGATGGCTGAAAAAAACAGTATCTATGAATATACACTGAGACATTTCATGCTCTGCAACTTACTACTTTTAAGTACAAATTTTGGTTTAAATATCATTATCTTTATTGTGTTACTCCATATTTATACCAACAAGGGTTCATAAAACAGTGTGATTTCTGGATTTGTCAATTTTGCAGCTTGTCCAAGCCCTAAAAATCGGTAAGACTCATTTATCGTAGTAGACTTGTTGAAGTCTGGTTGACCAGAACACCCCATGGAAAGTTATTGTTGAGGCTGTAATATACTATCCTCTTCTGAAGAGTGACTACGTTAAAAGTGACTTAATTATTTATTTTAAATAAAACTACTCTATGAGCACATTCAAAATCAAATCCAATAACCTTAGTGACTACAATATTTTTTACTGCCTTTCACTCCAAGGAATGGAGCAGAATTCATGAAGCAGTCAGTGAGAGAACTCAAGTCCCTTTTTCATTTATGTATCATCAACAGGAATGTTCCAGGTCTAGGATGTCAGAAACTTAGTTATATCTATGCAGAACCAAGAAAAGGACTGAGCTGCCTGTGAGTCAATACCTGTGTAACAGGAACTATATGTTTGAATCTTCATGACTGTAAACAGAACTTAGTTTATGGAACATTCACTGCTGACAATGATGTATACATAGCAAAGATCTCAATGGAGGGTTTGTATATAGAACAGCGTTCTCAAACTTGGCCCTTATGCTGTATACAACAACTTGAAATAACTAAAATTGAAGGTACCAAAAAGACAAATCCCATAAATTTTTTACAATGACACAAAGATCCTTCTTAGTGGGAGAACTCCCATTCAGTACAGGAAACACAAAAAGGGATTTTAATGGGTATACTTTGGATTTTCCTAATGGTATTCTATATTTGCTAATATAAGATAAACGTGATTATCATATAGTATAACTTCGGTTATCAAGCATTATCAAATTAGTGATTCATTTGTAATGTAAATAAGTATTATGCATTTTAAATATGAAAGATTTACATAGCTAATGGAATGACTGTGAAAACATTGTCTTAGGACAGTCAAAAGCTATGTTACATTTAGCAAAACTGTGAACATGAATATTTATTTGTGAACAACAGAAAGAATAACCAACTTCTTATGAATATAAAATGATAAAGCAAATAGTGAAGAACATTTATAATCAATAATCATTCTGGGATTAATTTGTGTAAAACTGTCCTTTTCACCTTCTGCTTCCAGTACATTTTGAACTTAATGGATTAAGTTCAGTCCATTAATCAACATCACAGTATTAGGCAAAAGGGACAGTTCACAAAAATGTATGGCAAACAATCCAAGATTTTTCAGAAGAAAGCAGGTTATGTGAAGGATCAGAAGACAAAAAATAATGAATAAAAAAAAAATCCCTAGTTATAAGCTTAAAGCTCCTTTCTAACAGCAGAGAAAATCTTCAAGGACAGAAGACACTCTTTACTTCATCAAGGTGCAGAAGAGATGGTGAAGAAAAATATTTCCCCAATATTTTGAAGATGAGATAGCTCAACAACAGTATTATCATTCTCCTTTTTACTACTACTTTTTTTCTCCAGTCTGTCTCCCACTTTTTGGATTAAAGATGTCTACATTCTTCAGATCTATATACGGAGCCTTGAACATATAATAATCTGGTGAAGCAGAGCAACAAGAGCTCTTACGATCTGACAACTCAGTGTGTAAGGTGCACTCACACTTGAAAAGTGTGCTCAGACCTACAGATACTAAAGGTGTATTATATTCTGAATGCTAATAGGGCCAATTGACCTTTATAAAAAATACATTAACCAACTTTGGCAAAAATTTCCTGGAACACATATTTTTAATTAATTATCAGAAGATAATACTATGAGTAATTAAGACTCTTCATGCAAGCATAAGCTTTTATGGTAAGTTTATGTAAATAGCAACAATTTTTACATCTTATCAAAGTATGATTTGATAGGGATGGACAAACTCTTCCTATTTTCCTATTTATTTTTATACACTAATTTCTTTGCAATGCAACATGCCAGATGCTGTTCGTAAAAATGTCTCATACTCCGGTATCTTGGCTTATTAATTGCAAACCTGCACTAATTGGAATGCAGCATTCTTATCTCTGAATTATACTTTTTCCATATTTTCTCCACTTCTACTATTTCTGAACTGAAATATTTTTCTGTGTTCAAAGCTATTTTACATTATTTCTTTTTTACAAATAGTACCAGCTTCATGGTTGTTGAGCTAATATAGAAAGGATTCTTATAATGAAAGCTCAGGAAAACCTCCCAAATCTACTAGATCATTGCAAAGAAAAACGTTCCAAGTCAGTGATACTCAGCTGCCGAACTTTAATTAATTAAATGAAAGTTAGGCACTCAGCAGTTTTGAGAATTTGAACTACTGTGCTGCTTTTTCCCTTATCTTTTGAAATTCAAGATAAAAACCATCCATTCTTTCTCCAAGGCAGACTGCAAGGCACAGTTTGTTCACATCTCCAAAGTATCTTGAATTCATTAGATGGGAAGAGCTACAGAATTGCAATTTTAATGCTTAGAACACTGTAACATGGAAAAGAGCAGTGCCAACTTTGTCAAATGTGCCCAAATCCTTCACACTATGAGAGTGGAGACAGAGCTCAACTTCATTCTTTTGCCAGTTCAGTTCCCAATCTCCCTAAATAAACAACCAGAAATAGTGCCAGGTGCCTCCAGCCGTACATTTGGTGATATAAATGCTGACTTAGGAGGAATAGGACTGAAACCATTGCCTTACTGTGCTGATAATTCATCAACCGTGACCAGATGGCAGTAATAAGTTTTGGACCAGTAAGAATTTTTTTTGAGCCACATCTTAAGCACTGTCAGGAAGAAATCGTCTTTTTTTTTTTTCCTTGCCAATCCCATGAACCATCAAGTCCTCTAGCATTTTAGAATTAGCAAGTGCAGTGCAAAGTTATGAAAACACGTTATTCCCCCAGTCTCACTTTGCATGGGCTAATTAGAATTATTTGACCCCAAAACTATGTGGGTTTTGATCAGATAATGGACTTCAATTAATAGAAAATTGTTAGAAGTACTGCACAAAGTGAATTCATTAGTAAAATAATTTTCTGCAGTCATCTCTCTAGGTATTTTGAAGCCACAGAAATTGGTTAGATCATAGTTCTCCAAGGCGAATGCAAGTTCATTTTAGACAGATTGTGGGTCTGTACCTACTCCTGCTATCATCCGTAAGAGTTTTGCCCTCTAGTTCAATGACAGCAGTGCTGGAATTCTCCAGAGATTACTATGCTGCTATGTTGTGACTATGTGCTATTGACCAGCTTTGACACAGTGAAACAATGTGATACCAGGCTAAACCTTTTCAAGACACTAAGATTCATATACGAGATAATTTCATGTCTAATTGCACAACTTCTGCTGAAAGGCAGTGCAAGTTGGTCAGATATCTAAAATCTCTTCCTCCAGTAGTTAAAACTAGTGGCAACTTTAATGTCTTTAAGTGGAGATCTCTGCTTCCACTGAAGGCTAATGCACAAGTGTAGCGTGCTTCACCTTCCAGTTTATACCTCCTCATCTGGTGTGTGTTGGTGCCAGGTTTGGGGGTACACTGTCTCCATACACTGTGCAAGGCTTATAACTCACAAATAAGTTAAAAATTTTTGTTGGGGACTGACCCCACCAGCCCCTTGTTAGGACAACGACTAACAAACAGCTTTTCCACTCTCGGCTCAGAAACACTGTATATATTAACTAAGAGTTCTTCTGAAAGCCCTGATTTACCACAGTCTTACCACCTTACTAAAAACTCTGAACATGGACTTCATACATTTCTGTGGATAAATGATCCTGAATTTTAATACTATTTACCATTTGTCCAATTACCATTTCAGGAATGTATGTCAAGCATAGTCTAGAAGACTGGACACTCATTTCTATAATGCTTGGAACACTGATATCTCTACTGGTAATTACAATGGTGGTACTGGCTGTCTGCAAATTCTAAGAGGGGGGAGACAAAAAAAAGAAAAAAAGTGGGGAGGCAGGGAAGAGAGAGTACTCTACAGTATTTCAATGGTTCCAAGTCATTCTGGTGCAATGACTTCTGTATTGACCAGCCGGCTTAGCTCAGTTGGTTAGAGCATGGTGCTAATAACGCCAAGTTCACAGGTTCAGTCCCTGCTTACTGCAGGGGGGTTGGGCTCGATGATCTCTCAAGGTCCCTTCCAACCCAAAGCATTCTATGATTCTATGATATATCCATAAGTTTACACAATGACTGAGGGTAATGATAACACACTGGAAAAAGTAAGTGTTCCTCCTGAATGATGATAAGGTCGAGTACTTATGGGTGAGGGGGAGGGGGAAGGCCAACAAGGCAGATGTCCTGCTGGGAGTCTCTTGTAGGCCACCCAACCAGGATGAAGAGGTAGATAAAGCATTCTATAAGCAGCTGGCAGAAGTCTCGCAATCGCTAGCCCTTGTTCTCATGGGGGACTTCAACTTGCCGGACATCTGCTGGAAATACAACACAGCAGAGAGGTGACAGTCTAGGAGGTTCCTGGAGTGTGTGGATGATAACTTCCTGACACAGCTGGTAAGTGAGCCTACCAGGAGAGGTGCCTCACTTGACCGGCTGTTTACAGAGAAGCAGATGTCGTGGTCAGGGGCCATCTTGGGCTTAGTGACCATGATACGATAGAGTTTTCGATTCTTGGTGAAGTAAGGAGGAGGACCAGCAAAACTGCTACCATGCACTTCTGGAGGGCAGACTTTGGCCTGTTCAGGACAGTGGTTGGGAAAGTCCCATGGGAGGCAGTCCTGAAGGGCAAAGGGGTCCAGGAAGGCTGGGCCTTCTTCAAGGAGGAAGTCTTAAAGGCCCAGGAGCAGGCTGTCCCCATGTGCCATAAGACAAACTGTCAGGGAAGGAGACCTGCCTGGCTGAACAGGGAGCTTTTGCTGGGACTCAGGAAAAAAAGGAGAGTTTATGACCTTTGGAAGGTGGGGCAGGCAACTCAAGAAGAGTACAGGGATCTTGTTAGGTCATGCAGAGAGGAAATTAGAAAGGCAAAAGCCCAGCTAGAACTCAGTCTGGACACTGTTGTAAGAGAGAATAAAATATGTTTCTACAAATAGATTAACAACAAAAAGAGAGCCAAGGAGAATCTCCATCCTTTGCTGGATGTGAGGGGGAACGTTGCCACCAAGGATGAGGAAAAGGCTGAGGTACTTAATGCCTTCTTTGCCTCTGTCTTTAATAGCCAGACCAGTTATCCCCAGGGTATTCAGCCCCCTCAGCTGGAAGACAGGGACAGGGAGCAGAATGGAGCCCCCATCATCCAGGAGGAAGCAGTTAATGACCTGCTACACCACCTGGACACTCACAAGTCTATGGGGCCAGATGGGATCCACCCGAGAGTACTGAGGGAGCTGGCAGAGGAGCTTGCCAAGCCACTTTCCATCATCTATCAGCAGTCCTGGTTAACAGGGGAGGTCCCTGACGTCTGGAGGCTTGCCAATGTGATGCCCATCTACAAGAAGGGCCGGAAAGAGGATCCGGGGAATAACCCGCCACACCTGGAATACTGTGTCCAGTTTTGGGCCCCTCAATACAAGAAAGACAGTGAGGTGCTGGAGCGTGTCCAGAGAAGGGCAACAAAGCTGGTGAAGGGCCTAGAGAGCAAGTCTTATGAGGAGCGACTGAGGGAACTGAGATTGTTTAGCCTAGAGAAGAGGAGGCTGAAGGGAGACCTTATCACTCTCTACAGCTACCTGAAAGGAGGTTGTAGTGAGGTGGGTGTTGGTCTCTTCTCCCAAATAGTTAGCGATAGGACAAGAGGAAATGGCCTCAAGCTGAGTCAGGGGAGGTTTAGATTGGATATTAGGAAAAATTTCTTCATGGAAAGAGTAGTCAAGCATTGGAACAGGCTGCCCAGAGAGGTGGTGGAGTCACCATCCCTGGAAGTGTTCAAAAAACATGTAGATGTGGCACTTTGGGACATGGTTTAGTGGGCATGGTGGTGTTGGGTTGATGGTTGGACTGATGATCTTAGAGGTCCTTTCCAATCTTAATGATTCCTAGTTTTTACTTTCATTAAAAAATAATCCAGCCACCAAGCCAGGAAACATGAAATTACTACTCTACCCTTAATTGGTTTCATGGTAGACTTCATAGTGTTAGGTTAATGGTTGGACTGGATGATCTTAAAGGTCTGTTCCAACCTAAATGATTCTATGATTCCATGAATGAGCCAGAGACAGAAAATACTTCTGCACAATCAGCATGTATCCTGCACATTGCTCATAAATATCAGAATTAGTACAAGACCTTCCCTAAACTAAAAATACAGCAAACAACTACCCTTATAAACCCCAAAAATCTAAGCAATAGAGCTGAAACCTTTAATAGAAGGGAATTGGAAAGATAAACGAAAATATAAAGAGTATAGATCTGTGCTACACCTGTTTGACCTTAAGGCATCACTCCTGCTCCTTCAGGGAAAAGTACATAGCAGCACAAAAATAAAAAGTAAAAGCTGGCTGACTTTAAGCTCACCTTAAGAAGACTCTCTCTATTTATGACAAAGATCCTTTTTTGCATATTCTAATATGTGAGACAATTCCAGTTGGATTTATCTGTGTATTTTTAACTCAGACATAAAATTTTGCTTCAGGCCAAAACTTGGCATACTAGATCTCAGCCCAACAGCAACTTTTAAAAAACAAAATCCAGAAGGTGAAGGAAAGCTGAAGTCTTAACCTTCAAGACTGCAGAGAAGCAGTGTATTTAAAGTAATACAGAATAGGTACAAATCATAGTTTTCCCCATGAGAGCTACAGCATACCTCTTGAAGTATGAACACAACCAGGGTACAACATTTGTGAAGACAATATACATTTCTTTCAGTCTGAATATAGTTTTCATGGTTATTACCAATATCTATTGTCACAGAGGGAACATTAAAAGGTAAATTGAAAGAAATGCTACAGGATTCTACTTTAGATAAAGAACTGTTAGCTGTATTCAGGATGGATTAAAAATAGTTTGTGTTAAATAGATTTATGGGCAGCTAAGGCTAAGAAAGAAGATAATCAGACATTCCAGTCATAGGCATTTGTGGTTGATGGAACTTTGCAGTCTCTAAAATGGTTGAATACTTAATTCGGTAGGGGTCCAAATGCTTGGAAACTGAGCAGAATGCAATAGTAGACTATGAAAAAGTTGTTTAAAAAGATGAAAAGTCTGCTGAAGATTTGTGCCATAAGCACTGTTTTCTATTTCTTAGTTTCATTCTGAGAACATTATGAACTACTGTATTAAAATTTTAGACTCTCAACCGAGATGAATTTATCAGGGTTGATAAATCAACCTTGCTGGACCATACCTTTTGTAAAATGTGAGATATTCTAGCAAGGGATCTTTATGGGTGTATGCACATAAAAGAATGCCAGCAAAAACTGACACACACTGTTATTTACTGAACAATCACTCTGCTGCAATGTTGACTAAAAATACCTAGAAAAAACTTGGGAAAACAAGGCATTCTGCGTAGGAGGGGAAAAAAATGGAAAAGTGTAGGTGTGATTTGTTCAATATAAAATTTGTTCCGATTTACACATATAAAATGTGAGGAGAGCTTAGGCATACACAGCCCAGAGTAAAGCAGTCCATCTTTGAAGTGGCATAAATAGTCTATTTCATCTAGCTATAAGCTAGGTATATTGAACCACTCCTGCTGTGAATATTGTCTCCCACAGGCAGGCAACTGAATCTGTTAAAGTTCACAAGGTGTGTAGCTTCCAGTGCTTGCAGCTACATTGCAGCAAAATTGGGTTGGTACAGGGATAGTCAAGTAATTTGAATACTCATCTGTGAGAGACAACAAACTTGGAATTGCTGAAGATAGTATAACCCACTGGCTCAGTTGCATGCTCATACCCCACCATCCGAGAGTGTATAGACAGGAAACCTGTCATACTATTGTCATCTTTCCATAGAACTCCCTCCTGAATCACTCCCGCACCTTAGCTCTCCAGGGTGTGTCAAGTATGTCATCACTGATCATATATGAAGCTGAAGTAAACTTGTAAAGTAATACACACATACATTTTACATGTATATAAATAAAATATATACAGATGATATAAATAAAATATAGGTATATACACACATGTTCAATTCAGAAGATTAATACTTCATGTACTAATTACATATATACTGTGGAATATTAATCTTAAAGTGATTACTTATTACAGTGGTAGATGTATTTGATTAACTAAGTATAGATAAACATTACAATTGTAATACAGTTGTAAGGTTTATAATGCTTTTTCTGGAAGAATTCCAGAGTATTTATTGTCATTTAAACAAATGGCTGGAAAGCATATGCATGCTGCATGCTTTGTAACATGTCTTGGATAAAGGAAAGGCAAAATGAAAATGTAACTGCATTATAGAGAAAACTGGAAATTAATTATATAGTTCTATCAATACATTTCTGAACTGCACTTTAATATTCTGGTTTTTTAATAAAGATGGAGAAGAAAAATGCTTTTTCAGGAAAAAGGAGGAAAGAGAAATATAATAGATGATGGAAACCAAAGAAATATTTGAGAAATCCAGACAGCATTTTCATGGTAGACATTCTCCACTAATTTGCCTTCATGGTATTTCATTCTCAGAAACTTGATTAGATAAACTTAATCAATCTAAAGTTCATCTGTCGTTCAGCAGAGGAATATTCATATCATTGTTTTGTACCTAATCTGGTTGTAGCTTCTCAAGTTCTGTATCTCTTTGGCTGCAATATCTTAACTTGGTCCCAGGTCGGTGAGAGGACTAAGACCCCTATGGCAAGATTCTGATGGTTTGTGAGTCTAACAGTGTGATTTACAGCAGTAAGGGTTCAGGGTGCCCCACTGTGCTGCATCTGCCCATACTCAAGCTTACTGCCAGCTTCCCAGGGCTAAGGGTCTCGGTGCTCCTGAGCTGACTCAGGAAGCTGATCCCTTTCAAAACTAATCCAACAGAATAAGTGATTAGTTTTACGCTAATGCCTTGAACCAGCATGATGGTGTAAGCATTCAGGCTGGTTCAAGGGAGAGTAAAGAAACATAAGGCCATCCAGAGGATAGGACCACGGCAATCCCGACTTAGATTTCTTAAAGTTCCTTGGAACCCATCTCACATGCCAAATTCAATAAGCACATTCAACTTTACGCCTCATGCACACAGACACTATTGAATTCTGCTAAGACACAACAACCAGTGCTTATTAAAAAATGATAGGCAGAGAAGGAAGAGGAGGAAATTAAAGATGCACATTCACAAGGGGCAGGAGATAGATTAACACATGTACATTTCTTGGCTTTTTAATCAGGTAAACAAATTTTCTCTCAAAGTCCATATGAGACAGTCTCAATACTCATGCAAACATTTTTATTAACAATATCATAATGTATTCTTGCACTATTTTGTTATTGCAAACTTGCCTTAATCTTAATTAAAATTTAAGATTTTTTTTTTTCATAATTAGGCTGCTTGGAGAATATAACAGAATTTTTAATTATTATTTATTTTATTAAATTGGATGTTCAAGCTAATAAATTCCAGGTTAGTTTTGTGCAATATCATGTAGGCATGAGTGAGCTTTTAAAAGAACACACATGTTTTAGCTATAAAACTGTCCACCGTATTTCCAGATACCAAAAAATGTCCTTTAGAATTTCTCTTTTGTTCTAATTTTCTCTCTGCAAGATTTTTCTCTATTGTATTTCAAACAGATATGACAATGTCTAGTGAAAGTTGTGGTTTCGATAATATACATAATTGTGTATCTTAAATGGGCTGAAAACAGTAGATTTAAATTATCTGTAACATTAAATGGAAGAATAATATAGTCTAATTTTTAAACTTCATTGTAGTCTGTCAGAAGAAAACAGGTGATATATTTCTTAAAAAAAGAAAAAAAAAAGGTAAAGGCTTAGCAATATATTTATAACTTTTTAGAAAGCTCTGACCTATGAAAAAAGCTACTTTATAAACAAAAAAGTGACTGTCCTATACCATAAAGATAAGCTGTAAAATGAAAATTTTCTTTTCTTTTCTTTTTAAATCAGAACCATATATTTTACAACCATTTCAATTAAAACTGTATTCTTACCCAAGATAATTCCTATAACAAATCTTAACATTTTCATTCTATATTTTCTTCCTGTGCTGCTTAATTTTTCTCAAGAGCTGATAAGAATGCACGTGTCTGAAAAGAACAACTCAAGGTACATTGCTGTTTCCCACCAAATGATTGAGTAAATTTGCAGGGATGAAACCCTTAACCCTGGGAAATAAGTATTTTAGAAACTACAACTGAAATTATCAAGCCTAAATTCCTCTAAAATACTTTACAAAATAGTGAGAGAAAGTCAACTCCAAAAAAAATTATATGCTGCAAAGAGTCCCTTCAGTTCTGCAGTACAACTTAAAAATTTGGGAAGTTACTTTTACACGCATTGATATATGTGGTTTAGGCAGAGATCCATATGTACATTCCCACCGGTAAAGAACTGTGGTATTTAAAACAAAACCAGCAAATCTCCAGTTTACTGCAATCACACAGAATTAATTTGGGAATGTTCTGTTAAGGGACAAGTTTGCTCTGTGCCCTGCATTATGAAGCATCCACAGTAAAACAAAAACTAATAGAATTTCATAAGTCTTGAACACATAAAGTGTATTTTGTTTTTGCCTGAAGCATCTTAAATTTACCACCTTGGAGGAAAAGGCATGATCAATATTTACCTGTAAGAACTCCAAAAGGAGTTTTGTGTAGTGCAGGAGGAAGCTGAGGGGAAGATCAATGGGCAGACATCAATGTACCTGGAAGCAGAACTGATTTAAAGGGTCAGGAGATGGACCAGCACCAGCCAGAGGGCTCTCTCCAACTCCACCAGTAACTCAACATGTCACAAACTTGCAAACATGTTCCTTGTATGTGAGAGGAGTGGTAAATACAGGAGTTGAGCCATCCTGCTTTTACCAAGGGGATAAACTATCATAAATTACTCAACACTGACTGCAGGGAAAAAACACGTAGTTACTGCCAAGCAGCTGATGTAGAATGAGATCTCTCCCTAGCTCACCCACTGTAATTCATCTGAGCCCTTTCTGTAAGGAGCCACATAACAGACTCAGCACCTTGTACAGTTATATGCAAGATGAATTAATTTCTCTTGCTCTTATTACAGCTGATGAGAAAATAAGACTTTTTAACATGACTACAAGGTAAAAATAAAGGATCGATTTCCTCTGAAGGCAAAACGTTGCCTTCTTCCTTGCTTCTCAGCCACAGACATTTTTTTTTAAAGGAAAATAAGCATGTTCCTTTTCATAATACATTACATACTAAACTAATAGATAATACATTACATAAGAAAACTACATTACATAATAAACCATCAAACGAAACTTGAACACATGCTATCCATCATAATTTGATCTGATCTTCTTGCCATTGCTTCTTATAAATTAGGAGCAATTCCATTGGTCTTAACAGAAAGACATTAAGGCTGGTCAAAAAAACCAGGCTGATTTAAGAAAACCATGTGCAGTTTGGCTCCTAGTACACAAATACTTCCCAGTCACAACAAATATGTTGAGAGATACAACAGATTATTAGATTCTCTGGAGTAGTTAGAACTTAATGCACACCAAGTCTTCTGGAATGGTAACAGAGTATTTCATAGCTAAATAGAAATTGAGAACAATCACTCTGTTGTTTTTCTGGTTGTATCAGCTTAATATTAGCTCTGCTTGTAAATCTCATCCTGCCTATACATTTAAGCCATCCCAGCAAATTATCATTTAGTTTAATCTTTAATGTTTTTCTAGTAGTAAAAGGAGTTAGACCCCACCAGAAAGAACAAAATATTTCTCTTTATACATACACATACACACACACACACACACAGAGCAAAGGAATAAGAACAGCAAACACACAGAGCAAAGGAGTAATAATAGCAAAAATAACATGACTGTTAAATGAAATATAAAAGCAATGAACTAAAAGTCACTAAAAGTGAGTGTGAATGCTATTTAGCTTTAATGGAGATTGTATCCATTTACCCTGTTAGCTGAACATAAACCTCATAGCACAGAAACTGGTAAAAAATTGCACTAGTGAACTTCAAATTAGGGCACATGGTTTTGTTTTGTCATCTCTATCTGGGTACTACCAGTTCCTGATTTCCCACAAGTCAAAAAGTACAAATACAAATCCATATTCTAATTTCTTCCATGTCAGTAATGATTAAGGAACATGTTACAAATACAACAGGATTATATGGACTAACTCACTCAAAACCTGTCCCTTAAAAAGTAACTTATAAAACTGTACGTTACTTCTATCAACAAATTTACTGCTGCATGTTCTTAAAAATTTCCAGATGATGATATTAATGACAATTAGTGCTTGAAAATGACTGAAGTCATAAACAAAAAGCAGCAAAACCAGCTGGAATTCTCCCATATTCCACTCTTTGCATCAAAACAACACTCAACAAATTGGTACCTGGCAATTTCTGTGTTGCTTATATGCCAATTAATTAATAACCAACACCAAAACATTTTAAATGATTGGTATTTATTAGTAAAGATAAAGTAACTACAAGTATCAACATACTTTGCGTTAAAACTTTGGTTGCTTTTTTCTCCAGAAAATATGGTCCCTTTTCTGATCTAAAGCTTTTGTGTAAAATACATACAAATTAAAGGAAATAGTCCCAGAATCATAAACATCAGAAGTGGAAGTGGCCTCTAGAGTTCCCCTACCCAGAACAAAACCTGATTTAATTTCTTTTTTATTTATTTATTTTGAGTTAAATCTATTCTTACCCTGCATAGACATACCTCTCTGACTAGAATGTCTCCTCTCATGCAAGCAAACTCACATGCTAAATGAAGGAGGAAATGACAAAGGAAGGCTAACAGGTAACATGTAACAGGTAAATGTACAAAATTAGGACTTTTTCACTGCTCCCTGTACGCAAAACTTTACATTCATCTATGCTGAATTTTATGGCATAGTTGTTTGGTCTCATCAAGGTCTGGCCTTGATTTTTAATATCTTTAACATCTTGACTAACTTATGGGGCAGAAACTTTCTTTACAGCTCTATGCTTGTTCTTCCAAGGTATTTCATACTTAACGCATGTGTCCACTACTTCTGTCCTTTACTTGGGCTTATATTAATTTGCCTGGCATAAATATCAGATTTAGAAGTTCAAAGTTCCCCAGATCTCACCTTTTAAAAAATTAGCATCACATTTACCACCCTTCATTTCTCAAGTAATTAAGCAGATCTTAAGCAAGAAGTTACATGACAATATCAGCCACTATCATATTCTCTCAACTAAACATGCATGTGCACAAACGCCCATTTTATTGCAACCCCTCTTTGCTGCCTCTTCTGTTGAAAATTGAAACATGCATATACTTACTCCCATAGTGCTGGCTGAGCTATAGAGGTTGCTGAGCACAAAAAATGAAGTTCAGACTTCCATAGATCAGAAGGCTCAAAGGCACAACCCAGTGTGCTAAGGGCTGGGACATCACATGTGAGAACCTATGAGCATACATGGAATTGTTTTATTGAAGCCTAAAAAATTAAGCTATAAAGTCCTTACAACATATCTACATAATTTTATTTTGCTTCTAATTACATCAGAAGTACTGCAAATTGAGGGGGAAAAAAACCCAAACCCAAACTATTGCTTGCTGCAATGTTGACTGTTTAAGGTCAAAAAAAAAAAAAAAAAAAAAAAAAAAAAATCAAAGTGGCTTTCAAAAAATCAGTATAAAACAACTATCAGTAGGCTCTCGCTTTTGTGACAGTCTGAGAAGACCTTTAAGCGAATAAAAGAACTTCCACCAATCAACCAGGGTCTATAGGGTCAGATGAAAGAATTTTGAACGCAGTAACCAGTGATTTCTTGTTTAGTATGTCAATTAAAGGTCCTGAATTTCACTAGCTATCCCCTCTGCTCCCCAAACCCCGAAATAAAATCTCTTGGTTTCATCTTACTCATTTAGAACTATAATTAACCTGACTGTATCCATGACATTTCAGATGACCAGTTGTGAAGATTATTTCTAGTCATCATTGCTGTTTATCAATACTTTCTCTTCTACATAAAAAGAAATGTAAAACTGCCTCTTGGGAAAAAAAAAAGTTTTCTTTCCAATTTCTTTCATTTTTAACAATATTAACAGACATATCTTCAACAATTACTTACAACATAACAAGTACTTTTCAACACAAAAGTACATCTTGTAGTTCAAGGTTTTCATGGTTTTACAAGAATGAATACAATCTAGAAATTTTATAATCATGAAAATCAGCCTTTAGAGAATAATTTTGATTACAGTATCAAAGTTACACATAAATCTCAGTACCTGCTTAGATTCAAAGCACTCCAACTAAAAAGAGAAATTAATTGTTTTAGAGGAGCATTACAAAGAAGATAAATGAATGGTTGTTTCCATGTTTTTCCCAGTCTTTAAAGACTTATCTTGGGATAAGTAATCTGGTAGACAGCATAAAGAAGTAAAAGGAAAAAAATCTTCCAACTCATTTTGCATAAATGAATCGAGAGGCAGAGGAAATCTTATTATGATATGTAAAGTATGTGCCTGTAGGCGCTAATTCTACTCAAATTATTCGTACATGCTTAAAAGCAAATGCAACAGCTCATTTCAGCAGGAAGCAGAAATATCTAGTACTGGAAGTATGTACACTTTACTCAAGAGACCAATCTTCTTAGGAAAGGAATTATTTAAATTAAGGAAAAATATATGTAAGACAATCCTTCTAAAAGCTACATTTATCATAGATTCTCCACTGAAATCCCAGAGCAAAATATCCCACAAGGGAGAGAGACCAAAAGCAGACAACTTACAGCTAATGGAGCTCTAGCAAAGTAATATCTTCAAGATTCCCTGAATAACCGAAGAGACAAAATGGAATAAAAAAGTATTTGGAAGGGACTTTTAAATGTCTGATAAATTTTATCTGTTTTAACTGAATTTATATTGTTTCACAAGTCTGTTACTTTTGGAAGCAACAGGCTTTTTCCACTGTAATGCCAGCAATTACACAGAGTAAAATTACAAATATATCTATATACGTATGCAGACAACATGTTCCTGCATACGTATTGAAAAGAGGTCTATCTGATTCAGAAGGAAGAGGAAAGTGAGATGGCATGAAATGTCTTCAAGTGAGAAGTGACAGAGAGGTGATTACGGAGGAGATTAATAAAATGGGGAAAAAGCTTCTTCACAGAGTGATGGTAGAGTGAGGGTGAATCAGGCGCTTTTATGGAACATTACAGCCAAAGATAAGGTCTAAGTGAAAATCTCCAAGATTACCCTCAGGGTCTTCTTATTCAAAAGGTGCCATGTACACACCACTGGATCAGCATACCGTGTAATCCAGGCACTGTTCCACTGTCTGGGGAAAGTCTAGGAAAGGGAAGAAAACCCACAGAGATGTTTACTGCAGGAGTGCCACTGAACAGTTTTAATTGAGAAG
This sequence comes from Pelecanus crispus, assembly GCF_030463565.1. Lineage (NCBI taxonomy): Eukaryota > Metazoa > Chordata > Aves > Pelecaniformes > Pelecanidae > Pelecanus > Pelecanus crispus. Next base: position 39,516,712 of record NC_134650.1, read on the forward strand.
GCTGGAAAAAGAGAACCACCCCTTTTTTTAGTAAAACAGTTCAGACTGAGTCTTCAGAACAGGATCTCAGAGGCTGCTTATATCAACAATGAATTTCTGAATCACTGTATGGGCAGAAGATGCTCTGAATTCCTGCACTAGATGAAAAAAAGGAAGATAGAAGACATGTTCATAGTTCACTTAATATTACAAACAATGGAAAAAATGCTGAGAGCATCTTTCACATTTAGATGAATCTTACTATACTCATTCATAAGGAATAGTTTCCCTATTGGTATCATCTAATGTACTCTTTATAAACCTCTGAGGATAATGGTTTATGAGCAACAGAAAAATAAACAGGATTTGAAATATCTGACATTAAAAAGAAAAAAAAATAGCCAATTTTTTATTAATTCTTCCGATTTGGCAGATTCTACAAAGCTAAGAATGGTTTTCTACCTTATAGAGTGAAAAACATGGCTGGATTCTATATGTATTGCCAAAAAAAAAACCAACCCAAAAACCCCACACACTTATAAAGCCTATCCTCTGTAGAATACTTTAAGATAAACAATTCAAAACTGCATTTCACATATATCTTTTCTTATAACAGACATGCTTACATGTGGAGGATTTGCACAAAATGCTTTAACAGCACTGTATATCATTAAAGACTGATAGTTTTTAGAATGACTTTTAAATATTTTGAAATTAACTCAGCACTTTTTAAATTTTAATAAAAAGGTCTGTAGTCAGAAGAAGAGAAAGCAAAGAAAGTAACTAACTACATAAGAGCTGCACATTTGATGAAGAAAAGAAAAATGATGCACAGCATATTTACAGGAAAACTCACTAACTTCATATGAAATATTATTCAAGTCTTGTCTACCAGCTGGAAAGCTGACAAAATTATATCAGAAAACATTTGCAGTGCAAATTTCATTATTAAAAGAAGCATTTGTGACCATTCATGGCAATATTTTTTAAAACCTTACAGCCCCCCCCAGCACAATCTCTGAGAAAATGTATATAATATAGCTAATATTACAATGCCTTAAAAATATTAACTTGCTGCACAAATATGTACTTTTGGATAAACAGCACCTGACCTTACAGCAGCCATTCTTCTAAATGTTACAGCACTACTAATAGTTTCAATTAAATAAAAATTAAAGCTGAGAAAATATCACAAAAGGGTAATCTAATATTTGATCATTAATGTGCTTATGTAAAGTGATATTTACAACAGCATTTTGAGAACCAGGCAATTTCTGTGGAAAAAAAAAGAAACAACCAAGAAACAAAAAACAACCCCGCAGTTTTAATAACTTTTAGTACACTGCACTTTTGTGTTCTGCACATTATCCTCAGAAGCACTGGCAAGCTTCATCTAAGATCAGTTCCTCAGGCATGAAGATGAAGCTTTCTTACAGAACAACCCTTCGCCTTTAGATCAAACTGAAGTTTTCCATTGCTGGCTTCTCAGAATGGACAGAATCTAACATATGAGACAATCCTAACATATGAGACTATCTTGGCATTACTGAAACAAGTGATTTCAGGATTTTTAAGGGGCTTATTATTTGTTTCTGCTTATAAAAAAAGGTTGCTCAGCATTGTTACTGTTTCCCAAATACTGAGATGAGCAATACTCACAACCACTGAAAATCTTCAGAGCTAGAAATTGCACTCATACCTATACTCGTTGCAACTAAGGATGACTTCCACAGATTAACTGGTTGCCTTCCGACTATATCCATTCAAGATAGCTATATTAAAAGGGGGAAAAACTAGATAGAAAAGTTGGTAAAACTGATTACCATATACACAAAGTTGGTGTTTCTTCGCCCATCTCCACTCCTGTGTGGACCAAGGAGAGAGGACTATGGGAACAGAGAGTGTGCTCTGAGACACAGTTACTTGGAGGACTGGAAGAAGCAAAGTGCACAAAGAGATACTTTAAAAACTGCAGTAATTTCTAAAGAATCGCAGTACTTATATGAACCCTAGACCCCCTTTCCTCAAATGTGTCCCAACTTATTCGAAGATGGTTTGGGGTTACATGTGCCCCATAAGAAAAAAAGTCTCCTCAAACTTAACTATATTCCAGCAAAGCATTACTTTTATTGTGTGTTCTTAAGAATTTTCTTTTGATTGTAGATATAGCCCAGTTTCTTAGATGAAAATATTTTTACTTTAAAGTTTCCTAGAAAATGTAAGTTTAACATTATTACAATTTTTAAAAAATGTTGAAATAAGCCATTGTCCCCCTGAGGTCTACAGAAATTTCAGAGACAGCAACCTTGATCTCTTTGCATTTTGAAAATAATGATATATGAACACCTATTTAATGCTTGTATCTCATAGAGTTTCTGTTCATAATAAACTCAGCAGAGTTTCTCCCTAGAAAGGCCTGCCTTCCTGTATTACATTAATGGGTGGGCAGCCAGATGTTCTGTTCTAGTAGAACACAGCACATGCTGGCAACATGGACTTTTACTTCAGAAATCAACATTCAGATGAGAAGGAAAGAATCTAATTAGACAGCAAGATATTAATTACTAACATCCAGCTGAGAAAGCAGAGGTTTCCTTACTGCCATTATATTGATGTTACAATAGAAAATTTTACAGTTTATTTGTGGAGCTTTCATTAACTAAATAATGTTATCATTTAATATTGCCTTTTTGTAAATAGTAATGGAACTTGCATAAAATCAGAATGGCCCAGTATACTAATATTTGCTTGGTTTTCATACAGCATTGTCATTTATATGAAGTAAGAGCACATACTGTGTTACTAATGATTTCCTCCAAGAAATTCTCTGAACTTTCAAAAATTAATTTTTATATCACACAATGGAGCAAATTTTCAGAGTTGGCCAGTTGACACTTAAGCTTTAAATAAAAAGCTCAGGATTTCTCCCAAGCCTTCAAAATCTGTTACAGTGGGACATAAGAAGGCATTTCTGAAAACACTGTCCAAATTTCAGGCAGAATTCTGAAACTGCAATTTTCTTAAAATCCGACCCTTCTCCATTTGCCATCAAGGGAAGGTGTATTCATGGGGCCTGGGCTTAAAACTTTGTAGTTTGTATTTTGAACAGAAATGAAGATGTGTCATCTCCTTTAACAGAATGGAGAGAGAAAACTGAAAATAAGTTTTACTTCCTGCACTAGTAGGTATTGTGACTCAAGGTATCATTTTCCCTTACATAGAAACGATGACTGGAAACTTACCCTTTCTAGAGTGTGGTAGACTTTTGTCTCTTACATGCCAAAGAAATCATGCTAGATTGAGAAAAAGGAACTCAGGAAGCTAATGGGATATTATAATGAGGTACTGTCTTCCAGTTAGCACAGTGCAGCAGAATGTAATCTCAACTAAAGCTTTAGCATCATCAGTGAATTATCTTGGTTTACCAAGAACTCTTTTTTGTGCTCTTAATGCAATGTTGTTCTGATACAGTGTAACGCATGCAGCTTTTCCCCCCTTTTTTTTTCCTTTTCTTTAAAAAAACACCACCACGCTAGATTTGCTCAAACTCACCCTTTTTCCTGCAGGGACAAAGTGAATGCATGGAGAAACTAAAAGGAGGTTTTCACAGACTGAAAGAGCACTCCCTATTGATCACTTTTGCATCATGGCAGGTACAACACTCAGATAAACAGAGGAGGATTCTTGGCCAAGAATAGATGGCAACTGTTCTCTCTTGTGGCCATGGAATTGCATATTTTAAGGAACCTTTTGCTTTATGTAGTTTATCAACCCTTCAGATGTTAGTTTGTGAAACTTCATAGAGCTTCATCCCTCTCAATTCAACAGCGAGTCCTGCATAGAGTCTGTCTTGATCACTTATATATGCGTATTTTTTCTGATATAGTTAATTGTTTCCTATGTTTTATGCTGTCAGACAGTCTTTCTTCCATCAGAACTGGTAGCAGGTTCTCTATTTAGCATTTTCAAAAGCAAGAATGAAATTTGCATTCCAGCTTCAGATGAAGAATGAAGCAGCTTGTAAGAGTGCCAAGTCAGTTAGAGCCAATTATAACTTGATTGACTTACCTTGGCATTAGAATGACTGGGAATGTGCTAGATGGAAGTTTTGCATCTATACACATTTGCAATTTATAGGAAGCTGTTTTGTGGGTTGCAAGGCTCATTCCTTCTAGTAATTGAGAGAAGAGTGTCCACTTTAGGTTAGAAACTGTTTTCTAACTGTCAAATAGTGTCAGAAAGACCAGTCCTCACAGGAGCAGCTGTTCTGCTTCTTCATGACTCCCTTCCCTTTTTCTGTTTTTTTCCCTCTTTTTTTGTTTTGATAGTCTCCCCAACTACTTCATAATCCTGAGCTGTATTTTAGACCAAAACCTGCAGTTCCATTAGAAAGTTTTTCCAGCATCCTGCACCTAAACCTTTCTTGAGAAAAACTTGGAATACAAATCTATTCCTTACATATAGAAAATCCATCTATTCCTTGGCACAATCACACTCCTGGGGCTCTATAAAATATTAACAACTGTGACAGCTTTCAGTATGCCTGTCATTGACACCTGACCACTCCTGGAAAACCACTGCTGTGAGATATCCTTAATGGCCATATCTTATATTATTTGAATATATAAAAAGCCGAAATTTACACAGAATCACTAAGACACTAACATGCCTAAACTTACCAGCCATTCATTCATACCACATAATCCTGAACCTACTTTGAACCCGTTCATTTCCTGTATTCCCCACTCATCAACTTCCGTGTTCTTGTCTATAAAACTGATCACAGAGTGTGGCTTTGTTTTGACTGTTAAGCTGTGGAATTCCTAATGTAGCTTTGTCATGTAGAATAATTCCTCTAACCTCACGTCACTCATGTAAGCAATTCTCACTGTTGATAATAAATCAGTTCTCTTGAGAAAAGTAGGCAGTATTTGATCCTGACAGTCAATGTTACAATACTAACACAGGTCAGAAGGAACCTCAGTTGCTTTTAACAGGCAATAGATATTAAATATGGTTGCAATAGTAAAACTTGATTGTAAATATACCAAGGCTAACTTTGAGAACTTGTTGATTCTTTTTGATTTTTCCTCTAGCCCTTTCTTACTACCTTCATCTCTCCACTTTCCCAACTTTGTATTCAAATGGCCTAATATTTCCATCACTCTCTCCTCTTCTGGTTTATTGCTCTTAAATTTTGTCTTCTTTTACACTTCTTAATTTCTCTTTCTTTTCCCTGATGGTTTTATTTGATTAGCTTCATTTGAGAAATTAAAGACGACACTACAACTCTGTGGCTTTACATAATATACATCTTGTTTATTGCCATAAGATGCATTTCCTATAACAAAACTTTCCGAGATCCTAATGCTTCTTTCTCATGTAGTAGTTTAATATGAAATAATTTTCTGAGATTAATTTTATGCATCATTTAGATGAGCTAAATCCCAAGTAAGACAGCCTTTAGATTAATTATTCTAAATCATTCCATAACTTTTATGTAACATAATAAATGTGGACTTTATTTGCTTCTGGGGAAATAGTTAAATTTTGCATGCATTCATAACTAACCAAAGTACAAAGTAATTAACACTTTTCAGTGCTTTGTGATAAGCATTACCATGACATAGCAATTAGGCCCTCAAAAAATCACAAAGAAGATGCATGAAATTATAGTCTTTTAAAATCAGTATTAAAATATGGAATCTGTTTAACTTTTTGTAGTATATACATATGTGTATCCCAGGTGATGCTTGGAAATAAATGTATCAAAGTACTAACAAAAGGAACTGCTACAGTTTGGCTCTAGAGAATGACTTTCAAAAGTTCAAATACAATTTTCACCATTGGCAATTGGAGAGATTACAGAATCTCTCATCTTGATGGATTCCCAGAACTGCTGCCCATTCTAAATACCCCATTTATTGTCTTTACACACACAAAGGCTGCAGGTGCTGCCCTGAGTATGCATAAAAAGTGTCTGAAACAGCCTGGAAACGCAGGCTATATGGATGGGTGGCAGACAGATCATGAGGCATTTCACATTGCAGTTACTTTGATGGCAGCTCCAGGAATGATATAGGCATAGTCACTGAGAGCAAGGCTGTACAACTGAAGCAAGAACAGCTTGTAAGAAGCAAGCCTATTATCTAGAGTTCATTAATTTTTCCTAGCTATACTGTATAGGTGGCAAACATTTTTTCCATTATCTGAGTTTATTTTTTAAAAAAATACATATCTTTTGAACTGTTATGAATCACATAGAAACCATTTAAAAATCACATCTAAAATGCTAAGCTTCTAGTTGGCAAAGACAATGACAAAAGAACTTTTGATAAAAACCAGACTTGACAGCATGGTTGTTTACCTGTAACAACCCATTCCCGTTCTTCTAGTAAATGAACAGAGTAGCCATGTTGTCATTAGGAAAAAAGGCAACTCACTGCCATGTCAGCTTTAGCTTATCTTTCCCACTTTACCAGTAGCCCCCTTGCTGCTGCATAAAATGCACCTGACAAATAGTGTGGCATGACCTGTATGGTAACAATGCAGTAATATAATTTGGAATTCATGATTCTTTAGCATTATTTACATATAGAATGTCAATAAGAAAGGATCCAAAGTATAAGACAAATTCTTAATGTCTGTACTTCTCATGACTTGAAACTAATGCCTTTGAATTAAATTACACTTTTATGCTTTTGCACCAATATACTAGTGTTAGAAGCCGGCCATAAATTAGAAATAAAATGAGTTTTTTTGGGGGCAGTGAAACACACCAATAATGATATCATAACTATATAATTTCTTTACACTAGTTATATGCCACCATGTAAGGTTACCAGAAGTGGTGGTTCAAGGAAGCATGCTTAGTTTGCTATTACTTGTGTAGACTTAGACTGAAGCATTCCCTGCTCCCTTTCAAGACTATGCAGACATTCTATGTCCTCCCCTCACCCCTTTTCTGAAAGTCTTTTACCTCCATACCTTTCTCACTCCCTCTTCTAACACTGAAAAATTAAAATAAAAAAACAAACACACACAAACCCCACCAGTCTGGACTGAAGTTTCACATACTAAGTCGCTGTTAGTGTGCACAGCACTAGAAAGAAAAAGTAGATTAAATGCAATTCTTTCACAGGTGTAAGGCTAACAGACCTTTAGCATTTACAGAATGCTTCCAAGTCACTAACGCTAAAGGATTACTGGAATGGAAAATATCATGCTTCTGCTCTCAGTACTGACTTGCTGAATAAGAGACATGTATTGAAGACGGTTCTCCATTCTCATTTCAATGTTAAAAAAAAAAGAAGAGACTTTACAACAAGTACAACTAAATAGAAGTGTTATCCAGGCAGCAATATACACATAAATACAAAAGAGGTTTGGTGTCTGAAAACGTCCAACTTAAGTGTCAGAAATGTCTATAAATACCTATGATTTCAGGAAGTTGGACCTTCTGAAAATTATGTATTACAGAAAATAGAAGGAAAGAAATAATTCAGTGTCTTTTTAAGACTACTTATTATATTACATTTTATCTTACAAGTTAGAATTGGAAAGCATCATCAATGGGAACATTTTTGAAACGAAATTACATTCTGTGCATGCCTCAGATATTACTTCAGTTTCACATAACTGCAAAAATTATATGTATTATACGGCTTAATAAAAGGGCATAATATAACTATGTTGTTAAGTATACAGTACTATGCAAGTTTGATACATCTTTTGGCCATTCAAAATACAAAACACTGGAAAGGTCATCGATTTCAACTCTTCCCCACACAATTAACAATGAGAAAAAAAGAAGAGCAGTAAACAAGGAAGAAAAGTAAAATTTTCAGCAATCCGTTTATAGAATATTGAAAAGGTCACAGCAATATAATATATTCCCCTAATTTTTTGAATATATGAGGCTTTAAAATTCCAATATCTCACGGAAGGTTGTAATGAGAACATAACAGAAATGTGAACCTATTATTTTGACAGTAATTGTAATGAGAATGTGAAATGTTATAAACTTAATGTACTCCAAGGGAATCCGTCACCTTATATTTATATACTGCTATATATATAAAATAATATACATACACATACATGTAGACAAATAGATACTATAGATTTTATATACAAAAAGTAGGGTTACAGAAATGCTTTGCTTTCTAATTCTAACTTGTAAGATAAAATGTAATATAATAAGTAGTCTTAAAAAGACACTGAATTGTTTCTTTCCTTCTATTTTCTGCTGCCAACAGCAAGAACTTAGGCACTGTGAGTTTGGACAAAATGAGTTTTCCTGTGCTTTCATATTAATAAATTATTTATATGATGCTCAGTTCTGCAGTAAATCTAAAAATTAGACAAATTTCATAAAGAAGTTCATAGAATATTAATTAATACAGCCCTAACAGTTAAACAGACAAGCAATAAACCGATTGCTTAGCCTCACCTGGGGCTAGAAGACTGGTTTTGTTTTTTTTTCATGCAAACAGTTAACATTGCAATCAATATCAGTAGGAGAGTTAAATGAAAAAAGACATTGTCACTTCAGTAGGTGGCTTCTAATTTTATAGTAAGGTAGATATTGTGGACATGTTTTTGTTGTGGTTAGCTAAATAAGATACTTATTCAAAAATTCTTAAAATTTCTGTCTTTATTAAATTGATTGGAAAAATAATATAGCAACAGGAAAGACTTTAGATAATTTAAGTAACTTGATCTTCCCTTTTCTACTTTTCGTGATCATACTGCTTTTATTTTCTGACAGGGTAAACCCCCAAGCTACAAACCTTGGCTTCAAGTCCAAATTGAAAGCAAAATTGAATAGCCTCACACAGATCAACTTCCTATTCTTGATTGGAGTCAACTAAACCCAATCATTCTATCAGTTATGTTGTTTTCTATAAGTATGATTGATAAAAAATTAAAATCTTTCATTACCTTAAGTGAATGCAAACAAACCCACATACATTTTTCCTTACTGTTCCCTGCAGTCTTATCATAAGTATGCACAAATGAATTAGTTTTAAAGAAAGTTTAGGTGACAAATTGCACCACGCTTGCAGAATACACATGATTAGATCACAGTATTCTTTAATTTATTTTCTCTTAATCTGCCTTCCTTCTGCAGAAAATTTGTGGTCCTTAAGCCAGTGTTATTTAGAGAATCTTTTTTATTGTTTTATATCTGAAGTTACAAATGTGAGCTAATTTGATTAAGCATTTGTTCACGTTATATTTCTATCTCTGTATCAATAAGAATCTTGTTTCTGCTGAGGATATCTAATTTTCCCCTCTGCTCGCTACAACTTAGAATTTGTATTCTGCTTATATTCTCAGTTTTTACCTAAAACTACTGTTCTTGCAAACATTCTTGGCTTGTGTCCAAAAGTCTACAGGAGTTCAACACAAATGAATTTTTAAAACAGCCAAAGAAATTCCTTGGACAAGTCTGAGTGGACGGGTGAAAAAAAAAACCAAAAACAAAACCCAAAAAAACCATGCAGTATTTGTTCTGCAAGATTTGTAATCATTCTAAGATTACTCATGTGTTAAACATGTTCATCCACCATATAAAAATTGCCAGGGATTATTATTTACTGAGATAAGGAACCATGGTCTTTGAAACAAGAATAAAAGGATGGTGAAGGTTTTTGTCTCTATAGCAATGTTTCTGTGACAAATTTCTTCCACAGTCATAAAGTAGTGCATTAATGGACATGTGCAAGGAAGCTTTTCCAATTTCTCTCTGCATTATATATGTCTTCAGTGTCATTAGTTCTTCACTTAGATGAATATTAAAATTTAAAACAAAAGACTTCCTCCTTGTTTTAACCTTGAAATTATAGATTAGCATTGTGCTGATGGATAAGCCTTTGAGAAACCAGTTGAGATGAACTTTTGGGTTAAATGTGTAAGAGACAACTGCTAAAGAAAAGGTGCTGTAATACTCTTCTATCCTTGATTTATTCTGTGGACTAAGGAATACTTTCCCCAAGTAGAAGTAAATCTAAAGAAAATAGAAGAGTATCAGAACAATGGCTCCCTCCTGTCATACCATATAGGATGACTGTAAGAAGAGATTTAGACTAGACATAAGAAAGAAATTTTTTACAGTGAGGGTGGTGAGGCACTGGAACAGGTTGCCCAGAGAGGCAGTGGAGGCCCCACCCCTAGAAACATTCCAGGTCAGGTTGGACGGGGCTCTGAGCAACCCAATCCAGTTAAAGCTGTCCCTGCTCAGTGCAGGGGGGTTGGGCTAGATGACCTCTAAAGGTCCCTTCCAACCCAAAGCATTCTATGATTCTATGACTAGGCAAAGAGCTTTTTACATCCAAACTACTTCAAGTTTCTCTTTACATCTAAGTCTAGACAAAAGAATCTACACTGAAAGATTTTAGGGGTGTAAGCAGCACAGTAAATGATCCCAAATCAAATTTAGTAAATAATACTATTTTTTTTTCTTTTCTTCCAAATAGGGACTTCTTAACTGCAAAGATACAGTAAGGGATTTCAGATATAAATATTCCTGAACATATTAAATAGTGGGATAAGCAATTATTTCAAAGTAGCCACATAGTTAACTTAGTAAGAAAGGTACAATAAAAAGGCTTCTATTTTTGGCTGCTTTCTAGCAGAGGAATACACAGCCCACATTTGCTTTAAAAAGTTAACATTATGTAAATCAACTATATTAATCCTAATTTCCATGCAGTCTTGTCACTCTTAAATGGTTTTTTTCTTTTCTGTTTATTACCAACAGGGAAGAAATAAAAGAAAGTGAAGGTGCATCCTGCCAAAAAACAACAGCTACATTCCGTGCTGTTCTGACTTCCCAGTGTTTCAACATATCTTCCTCCACAACATGTCTTATAGTATTTCTGTTGCACAGATAGAAACCTAGCTAAAATTTGAACACAAATAAAACAGTTCTTCATCAGTTAAAGTGTTTCAAGACGACCATTTGGCTATTAGCAACTGCGTTCTGTAAGATAGCTGAACTCTAAGGACTTATACAATCTCTTCACACAGTCCTCCACCTTCATGCAAAAGCCTACTATTAAATCATAGCCTCACAAAAATCCTTACTTTTACATTGATTTATAAATACTGCCTATCTCTCAGATGAAAAACTTACAGGAAAGAAGTAGCAAACACTTTAGTATACAGAACCGTGTGTTTTTTAAAGGGGTTTTCATTGTGAACTTTGTAAAGCTTACTCTAAAGAATGTGGTACTTGCTTTTGACCACCGATGATGTAACCAGGCAATGACCTCCCACACAAGTGGTGTCATTCAAGACAATGGAGTTATGATCCCTTTTACTATCATGAATTCTATGAATTCAAACAATGTAAATTCATCTCCACCCTCACCATCACACTGGAATTAAACTTGAAATGTAAAAAGGAAATACTGGGGTTTCCTTTTGTTTAAAAAAAGTAAAAATGTTTCAAACACATAATTTTATTTTTTCTCCTTTCTCTCTCCCCGCGCCGTGCCCTGCCTCCCCCAGTGCAAGTGGAGTTTCATATGCACTTTGTGAATTCCAGCAAGTGGAACATTGGGGGCGGGGTGCGGGGGGTGCAGAGGAAAACCACCACCAGCGTTTTCATCACTGTTAGTTTTCCTCCCAGTTGTGAAGGAAAACTCCCACTTAAGAGCATGGGGTAAGAAGATATGACCTGTCCTCTTGCTCCCCCAAAGATCCGCTTCAATCATTCTCGTCAGGACCTTTAGGGTGCTTTTGGCACTAAAGCAAGAAACTGCTAGTTATCCTTTTGAGAACTCTTGCTGAACACTTTTCTCTTTTCCAAGAGGAAGTAAAAAGCTCAAAGATATATTTAGAAATGCTTGACTTAGCTTTACTTATTAAATATTTATTTTGATAGAGATCACAATAATGTAAGTTAAGCTTGATTCTAGTCACAAGTCTTGAAATTAGATATTGTTTTGGTTTTTTTTTTAATGCAGTAAGGAAAGGAGCTTCTCTTGCAACTGTATTATTCTACCTTTCTTCAAAAATGTCTGGCTAAAATACACATTCACATCAAACACAGCAAGAGAAGGATCACCTTCACATTTTGAATATAGAAAACAAATACAATTTTTTGTACAATATCAACAGAAACAGTTGCTCTTCTGAACCATAATACAAGTGCTCACAATGACTGAAAAAAGTAAGAATTTACCAGAATTTACCAGATCTTCTCTAATGTTAGACCAGTAGTATTAAGGGGCCATTGTCTCTGGAACTGATTCATAGATAGAACTCTCCTTTTCTTCTCACCACGAGTTATATAAGCAAAGTTTACCTGCTAGCTTGTTCAAAATGAACTAAACAGAATGACTGGCATTTGGACACTGAGCTGGAATAATTTACAGAGATAGCAGTAGAATATTAATGAGAAATATGAGCTGTGACCAAAAAAGGGAATGTTTTTCTCTTATTGTGGACTACTTCATTTCAGTATCCATTGGGCATTGCACCTACTTAATGCAGTTATAAGAACATGACTCTGTTGGTTCCACATTTTAAAATTGTCAGTGGGAGAAAAAAAAAAAAACAACAAAAAAGCAGCAGCTGAGCACAAAAGAAACATTACTATGGTTGCTTAGACTTCTATCATAGCACAGGCAAAACATGCTAGTATTGGCATCATTCAAGAAAATTCAAATAATTGCTACCTGCTTCATAAATGTTCCTTAGAAGTCCATCTAAACAGCTTCTTTGGCATGAGCACAGAGAGGACTACAACAATCTACAACTAAAACCTAAACCAGAGAGGACTACAATTATAGCAATCTTTTTTATTCTTACAAATGACTGGCTGTACTTCATTTTGTGAATAAATTTTAAGAGACGTATGAAATAATGCTACAAATTATGGTGCACACACATAGAATAATGAGAGTGACAGAAACATGACAGTATTAGGAAGCAAAGAGTAACAAAATATATAAACCAAAAAAATTTCCACTGGATTCATTGTTTATGTATGGGCTCTGTTTTACTGAGGAAAGGGGAAAGAGGACAGGGAACATCAGATATTAGTGTTACAGAGATAATGTTTTCAAGTACATTCATATTTGTAGAGTATGCATGTGGATTAAAATCCTGTCATGAACTTTCATCTTTACTTATTGCAATATAAAACAGAAAATTTATAGGAAGATGGCAGAAATTAAAATCTTGACCTCATTTAGAAAGCTTGAATTTGTTGATCTTGCAAGTGAACCTTGGAGGAACTGAACAGTACATAAGCAGTATTACAGGCTGAATTACAAGAAGAATATCCATCTATGGAGGAGGAAAAATAAAGAATTTAAGGGAAAACTGACATTCCCAGTACCTCCAAAGTAGATAAATAAAATAGTGCTGACGATTCTGAAAAAAAATAGGGAAAAGATCAGGCATGCCTAAAGCTGTCAAAACAACAACAACATGAATAGACAGAGGTAAAGACAGTTTTACAGAGTCATAGGGAAGAGAAAAAGCAGCCCTGGATACAAGCTCATGGGGAGATTTCAAAAAAGGTGAACAATGATAATAAAACTATAGCAAACCACAAATAAGCCTTAACAGCTCATTAGCCTGAATCAGCTGATGCACTGAAAAATAAATGCAATGCTTACTTTGCTTTCAGTACCTGTTGCTTTTTATGACCTACAACTTGGTGGAAAGAAACGTGAGATTTCTAGAGGGCATTTGAAAAAAAAATCTCATTTGCCATACTCTCTTAAAACTTCCCATTAAAATTACGCTAATTAGATTTAACAGCATGTACCATGTTGAGGTATATGCAACTCATAATTTAAATGAGGAGATTTACCATAAACTTAGATGTCTATCTGCTGAGAGAAAATGATCAAACCAACCCGTAGCATTTGTCTTTGTTAAACTTCATTAGGCCTTGAATGAAGGGATTGGGGTGAAGAGGGGAAGCAAGACCTGTTCCAACAGTCCTGTCCTGCAGTGTATGAACCATTGCCCCTGATTTGGTAAACTTGGTTAAAAAGATTTACTTTCCTCCTGCCACAAACAGTTTAGCATTCACTAAAGGAGATGTATTTAAAGACAGAAAAGGTTTGTGCAAAATCCTCTAAATCTTCAGCTGTGGCAGTGAGAGAGATTAGACATCTATTCTGCACAGTTGAGTGATACACGGTTTGAACTACTACTCAGGCATTCTGTTACCAGTTTTGTTTGGGTTTTGGGCTTGTTTGGTTTTTTTAAAATAAATTTCCTCTGATTCATCATCTTTTCAGTCTAAATTACATTTGCTGCCTTGGTTATTAACAGTCCTTCTAACTTTTGTTTATCCAAACCACCAGGCATTGCTTTTACCAGTACATAATAACTTGTGTCTCATTCTTTCTCTATTTGCTGAAAAGCTCGTGTTACACTGAGGTTTGGCCAACTACATCTACACTAGTCGAGTATTCAACTTCTTCAAGAATATTTGATTCTAAAAGAAAATAAGATACAACTTTTCCTTTTGGGGTTTGTTTTTAGTTCCCTGCAAGATGGCGTGGTTTGGTGTGTGCATTGGTTCTATATGTACACTTCCACCCCTTTCTGCAAGTTCCTGTTCGTAAGAACTGTGATTCTTATCAATTTCTGCTCTTAGTGTGAACTGCTATGGCCAAACATACACTTGGTTAGTCAGGACTTCATTTTTATTTGGAGACATTTATTAGATATAACCTAATATTGAAAAGTAAGAGAAGGCGTTGCCATCTATAAATCACTGTTTATATATTTTGCCAGAAATAATGCTGTCAGTGATGAAATTCAGTTGAACAATGCTGTTCTTTTTACGAACTGCAGGAACACCGAAGGAATTCTCTGTTATAAATATCTCTGTGGATTTCTAAAGAAAGTGGAAGTAAACAGGGACTTCCTATATGACACCAGGCATACCACAGATTTTCTAAGGACTGAGATCTCCTTTAGAGCCACATTTCCCAGTGAGCTCAGAACATGACGCTAAATGTTTGAACTTTTGTCTCTTTAAAAGAGTTTTATGTGCTTATATGGTACTATCACAATTGTCTGCCAAAGACAGCAGGGTCATTATAAAAATCAATGGGCTTATAAGGATTTTACATAAAACAACTAAATTTCTTCAGTGAAAGACTAGAAAGATATATACTTTTTTCCAGAATAGTCATGTACTATAGGGAACGACCTGAAAAGAGTTAGTCCAAGTCCAGGGACTCTTGGAGGTTTCAGTGATCTGTAAGTAGGAACTAACACAGACAAATACTTTTCGGTCTTACATAACATTATAATGAGCCTATTCTGCTTTATTTGGTACTTAATGCAGTAACATGGATATGAATATGCTTTCCCATCCCATTGTCATAGTAGAGCTTACCATAAACTCTAGCTTTACTGATTACCCAAAACTTTAATGTCTGCTTTGCTCAAGCTTTTTTAAGTTACACAGTATAAGAAAAGCCAGACGAACTTTGGGTTGCCCATGGACTGTCTCCTAGGGAAGCCAGTTCCTAGGAGAGCTTTTCCTTGTGGAGTTACAGAACAATCCTAGCACGCAACAAAAGAAATGGCCAAAGTGTAGTTCATTCCCTCCTGTGGGAAGAGTTAATCTCAGTTCATTGCCTAGTCTTGGGACAGCACAGTAAGAAGTTTCTTTTATTTTGCACCTCCAGGAAATACCACAGCAATGATGAACACACAGAGGCCAGATGTCCCCTTGGATAGTTCTCTGAACCTGAAGGCTATTGCTCCCTGCCGTCATGCAAAGATTATATGTATGATCTATGGCAGATAAGACACATGCAAAACAATGCATGTGTATGACTGCTTAAACAAACTTGAATCTATAGTCACCATTAACAATGACAGCCACCACATGGAGGTGCCTAAGGCATTCTTTACAAAGGTCAGTCATAAAGCACATTCCAATTCATTGCTTTTTACTTTTGCCATTGCCTTCTAGCACAAATCCAATTACTTCTGTTTTGTATGTCAGTATCTTCATCAGCAACACACAGCAGAAAGCAAAACATACTTAGGTGACACCTTCTTAGCTGTAGGCAGATCTGATTAATGAGGCAGGGCTGAAATTAACTTTTTTCTTCATGTCAGGAAGATTTCCTGAGTAGTGTAAAATTCCCTTTCTAATGCTGTTCATTAACATTTTAACCACCACCAAGCATGCTGAAAGCTAACACACTTCTTAGGCTGTACTAGCCATCCATCCACGTCTTATTATTCCTGTAAATATAATAAGATATGATTTGATATTAACAGCCACAGATTTATCTATTTACATTGGAAATGCAACTCTTGCTGCAATACCAACTAGCTGGAAACATGCCGATTTACTTCAATAAGGTTGCACTGATGTAAATAAGAGGAACATGGGTATTTTAAAGATAACTTCATGACTTAAAAACATGACATTCAAAAACACTTAAGTGTTTTGATTAATACTGAAAACATTGCTTCTTCCTGCTAGCAATGTTCCTCACACATACAGCCATAAAGAATTAAGCCTTCTATCAATATAAGTAAGTGGGTTTAAAAAGTCCATTTAAAATTAACAGGCAAGGAGACTTCTTTCCAAGCACATTTAAATTACTGTCAATGTTTAAAAATTCTAAGGCCAATAAGTGACATCCTGTGATTTTCCCTACTCCATGTACAGTCCTGCCTATGTAGCATCAGATTGCTAGACTAATAGAGCAGTCCCAGCAATATTTTTTTTTTTTAAGAGACACATTCATTTTATAGTTACACATGCATATAAAATCCAAACCATAGAAAAAGTCTGGCTGGTGAAGCAAGCCAAATGGTATTAATCGGTACAGCTCTACTGGACCCCTCAATGGAGCTCCCAGTTCACCCAACCTGAAGATCCTCTACAGCTCTCTCTGTGCACAGGTACACTATTAAACTAATCAGTCACCACACAGGAAAAGGTTATGTTGCAAGTTACCCAACCAAACTTACTATTAAAAAGATTAAAAAATTAATTGGTTGTCCACAAAGGCAGAAAATAAAGACCTATTTAAAGGGGGAGGAAAGGAGAAAAAAAAAAAAAAAAAAGAAAAGAAAGAAATTTCATTGTTCCTACCAGCTAGACAGAATTTTTAGTGCCTGATCCTATACCTACAAGTACTGTTTTGTTTTGAATTATTTTCTCCATTTCTTTGGGTTACTCATTTACTTAAATTTACACATAATCAGAATTGTGAATGCCAATGCCCACAGCCTGTCATAACATAATTAAATATACTTTTTTCCTGAACTGGGTCTGAAATATTAGTTGTCTTCCCTATTTTCAAACTGTTCAAGAAAAGCAAACATGTCTTGGTTCATGCTCTTCCATTTATATTTTTCCTCTTGACTTAACCTTCAAGAACCAGGTATATTCAATTAATATATTTGCATCTTGTTCCTGATTTTCTCTCAAAGATATGAACTTACAATTTCAAACAGTACTCTCAGTTAAGAGTTTAGATTGTCAGCATTACCCAAGCCAAAACAAATTGAAAAACACAAATCTGTTAACACAGTAATAACTACTCCCAAAGTAACATTATGTTAAAACTTAGTAAACTAGAATACTGTTATTCCTGAAGGGCTGTGTTACCAAACTATATTTCCCAAACAACATTATGGTTTGTATATTTTAAAAATATATACATTCTTAAGCAAGAAGTGGTTTAAGATTAAAAGGGCAAAACATTCAGGAGAAAATAGATGTAGTTACTTGCTGAGATAGTACCACTTTAGAATTTTGGTGCTATCATACCTCTAAACTCAAGCTCCTATCATCCTTGTCAAAGCTCCACAGCATGGATAGATCATGATTATTGCACTATTCATGAATTATATATTATCACATTCCCTTGGATAAATTACAAGCGGAAATTATCTGGAAGTAATGGACTGTAATGTTTCAAAATACAAGTGGTGCAGGTTATAAGAATATGGGATCCCCACAAGAACATGTATCTGCTGACATTCAGATATCTAGAGTGGGAGTTTTTTGAAAGCGCTTTTGAATTTCAATAGTAATAGAAATAGGAAGACAGTTAAGTTGACCTGAGCAGTAGATTAAAATCTTCAGAATTATCAATTGTTGTGGAACTTTGGGAAATTACAAGAAACTCCTTTATGTTTTTCTAGCTGGAGGTTCTTATTTCCTGTATGCATATTTTCAATAAGCTGTTAGGAAAGAAAGAAAACATTTTCTAAAATTTCAGTGAAATATTTCTGATTTTTATACTCTGAAATACATCATTATCATTATGGATTTTTTGAGCCATGTGGGAAAGTGAATTTGAAGACCTACTGTAAGAATAATATTTTATTCATTAAGGTAATAAGTTGCATTTTTTTCATCTAATTATTTAAAAGGCTCCTTACAAAACTTCCTCCAACTACTCAAAGTTATTTTTAAAAGCTTAATATAGACTTATGTTAGAGTTTGCATTAACATAGCCAACAAATAATGTATTTTCCCTTGGAAAATGTTATTACAATAAGAGTGGTTTATCAATAATGTACCACAAGAACTCCACTGTGTCTTGATTTAAATTCTGAAACTCATTCATTATTGACCAGATCTGGGAGAAGAAAGAAAGATTTTATTTGAAGCTGTATACAGCTACGTTTAAAATAAATCTTAGATCTCTACATATTCAAATGAAATTTTTTATAACAATGCATTGTCCTACTCCAAAGAGCAGGTCAGAATTCTTGACTTTAAGAATTGAATGTCTCAAATATCAGGGAGCATATATCAAACAAAAGCATAACCTGGATAGTCTCGTATTTTTGTACTGTGTTGTGGTTTAGCCTCTGTCGGCAACCAAGCACCACGCAGCTGCTTGTTCACTCTCCCCCCCCGCCCCGGTGGGATGGGGAGAGAGTCGGAAGGGCAAAAGTAAGAAAACTCGTCGGCTGAGATAAGAACAGTTTAATAATTGAAATAAAATAATAATAGTAATAAAAATTTTAATTAAAAGGAGAACAACAAAAGAGAGGGAGAAACAAAACCCAGGGAAGAAAAGAAAAGAAAAGAAGTGATGCAAATGCTCACCACCCGCCAACCGATGCCCAGCCAGTCCCCAAGCAGCCATCGCTGTCCCCCCAGCCAACCCCCCCCAGTTTCTATACTGGGCATGACGCCATATGGTATGGAATAGCCATATGGCTATGGTATGGAATGGTATGGAATGGAATAGCTGGCCTGGCTGTGCCCCCTCCCAGCTTCTTGTGCACCTGGCAGAGTGTGGGAAGCTGAAGAGTCCTTGACTGGTGCCAGCACTAGTTAGCAACAACTAAACCATCAGTGTGTTATCAGCATTATTCTCATACTAAATCCAAAACACAGCACTATGCCAGCTACCAGGAAGAAAATTAACTCTATCCCAGCCAAAACCAGGACATACTGCTATGAAGAACCTGCAATTATAAACTGATACATTTTTTAATGTTAGAATTCTCATTTAATTTTCATTTCTTCTTTCTCATGACAAGAAGTGTGAAAATTCAGATTTTTCTGTAACACGAAACACATACAAAGTATGTGCTGATTTTGCAAGTACATTGCCTTATACAGCTATGGCTTTTTGCAGAATTTAACTCTTTCAGTTCTTCAGAATTTTATTCACCTGTCAGGAAGAACATGGAAGTGCATTTGAGTCTTATTTACAGTATACCAACTCCGACCTATCATTCTCTTACTAGAATAGATCTTATCAGTATGCTTGGGAATATTTTATTTCAGTATTCTGAAGTTATTTAACTCAAGGTTAAATTTATGAAGTCAGTGAGCTGTCAGAAGTTCACATTGTGATGTTTTGTCTCTTTAACTGCTTTCTCTCTCATTATTTGTATATTTTTACTGTTTTTGAAAACAACTACACCTATCCTATTTTGCTGCTGATGCTCAGTAAACATTAGCCAAAATATTTTTTTAAAATCTTTTTTAAATACAAAAAAGGACTTTCATTCAGATATTGCAAAATCAGAAACAGCAAGGATTTGATTCTGTTCCACACATAAAGCACCTGTGTATGTCTCAGCACTTTAAATACACTAAATATTCAGTAATTTTACATCATTATCCATGTATGTCAGACCCATATAATTTACTTCATGGTACTGTTTGTAGGAAATGTATTAGTTTTGACTATTTAAAGAATCAACACATTGAATCAAGTCCACCTTGTATTTGTTCTGGTATTATATCCCAGAGGAAATGAAAACAGGTGTTTCAAAGGAAAGTACTGCATATCCTGAATAAACTGATATGGTGTAATTTGTTCTCTGTGAATAGTCTGCAATGCCAACTAGCTAATATTTGACTTTAGAAGTGAAGATCAATGTTCATTATAGAAAATATTTTGAAAGAGGTTTTAAACTTTACAGTTCTGGATAAATTTTAATCTCTGTCACACTCAGTGTTCCTCCTGAGAAGCACCTACATTTTGTTTATTATTACTTCATGAATACAAAATCAGAATTGGACCTCAGGATAAAATAAATTCTGTTTATCCCAAGCTAAAATGCAGTATGAGAACATCAGTGGTTAACAGCAATTAACTTACAGTCAATAGAAAGTACAACCAAAACATGCACAGAAAAAGGTAAAATAAGTCCTCATAAAATTTCTTTCTGTTGCTGCTAACACTGTTTTCTCCAAGTTCAGTAGTTTTATAGTAAAAGAAAGTGCTAGGTAATGTGTAATTACATTTTGTGCATCTGTAACTGATGCACAAAACTGAGATACTTTGTTATATTGCATCTTCAGGAGGTATATAATACAATTCACTGAAGCAATTGAAATTAAAAATGTATATGCAAGGCTTAAGTACTCAAGAGAGAGCCCTAACTAAAACAAATCATGGTGCTGAAAATTTAAAGAGTTGCAATTACGGTGGCTTTGTGCTACTCAGATAAGCTGAGGTTGTGAAACAGAGCCACTGCAATCATTTCTAGATGGAGCTCAAACACCTTAATGAGTGTTTTGAGGATGTAAATTCATGAGCAGCCATTATCCCTTTCATTATTTAATCCTATTATATAGAGAGAAGCCTGGACATCAGTTCTATTGAAGTACCTATGCTTATTGTATCTGAAGATATCTGTTCAGGTCTCCTGTTCTTTAACTATGCTCATATCTTGCTCTCCCATTCCTGCAAAGCCTCTTCAGTGAACTGGTATTCTGCAGCCAGGATCAATACAACCACCCACAAGCTAGTTTCCTGTTCTGAAATTCCTTTTTCCCCACTTCTACTCTTCCTGTGCTCCTGTTGCATCCTAGATGGAGTCAGGCTGCCAGAGAGCCAGGGAAACTCTGGACTGGAGGAACAACATAACTCTACATTCCAAGAGATTTTAATCTTCACACAGGCAACTTAAATAGAAAAGTTAAATTCTATAAACTACCAAAACACTACAGCTGGGATTTAACTGTTAAGATATACACGTCTATGGCTCAGCTAGTCTCCTCAATTGCTTTAAAGTCAAAGAAGATAAATAGGCACCTTCTACTGCATGATTCATTTCATCCTGAAGTGAGTATCTTAGGCCAAGACAAATCATGCTGCAAAAGTTCCTAGTTCTCAACTATAAAGGTAGCCTAAAGGACTAGTTCAAATGACTCATATTTCTCAAGTGACATCTACTTTATGAACATCTCCAGTTACATGAGATTACTCCAGTTCCAAAAAAAATCAAAATCTTCTTGTGATCCAGATCAATAATTTTTACCTTTCAGAGAAAGGCATTGGACTGTTAACAATTTGAAGACTGAAGCACTTTATAGTTGTACAGAAGAGTGAGTCTGTAGCTATGCATATTCTTTAATATGTCTTTTGATTGCAGATATAAATGCATTACAGTATTTGAGCTCTTTTTTCTGCCAGCATGATGCACTAATTAATACTGTAAATGTATAAAGTAACAATAATAAAACCAGAAAGATGTTTCTTTACTAGGAAAAACAAAACCAAACAGCATTCTCCAGATGTTGATACTATTTGAACATCCAGAAACATAGCATATCATCATTAATACTTTTAATGCCCATTACATTTTTGTGCACAGAACATGATTACAAACAGTCAAGATACAGTAGCTGAAAGAATCCTTTGTTAAGGAGTATTCTAGGCTACTTAAATCTGATATACTATCATTATTCTTTTGAAGCTGTACCATAAGCAGCTCAGTAAGGCACATGTGAAAGAAGTTATTGCAAAGGAAAGTTTTGCTTTTTACAGCATTGTCATCAAAATTTACTGGTATATTAAAAGTTCTAATTTGACAATAAGTTTTCTGCGTTTTTATGGTATGTGATATATTATACAGATTACATTCATGGAGGAATCTGGAAACACAATAATTAACAACTTAAAGATATTCTAAATGCCAAAGCTATTTCATGGGCTGACCAAGAACATTAAAAAGTCATGAATGATGTTGGAGAACATATTCCCCAAGATTAAATTATTCCTGAAGGAAAGATTAAAGCAGTTTGCAAGCCTATATCTAGTACAAGAAATAGTCATGGAAAAAAAGTCACCAAAAAAGCCAACACAAGTAACCAGGGCAAAAATAAGAATGTACTGTGATGTAGTCAGAAAATAATTTCTGATATATTCCTCCTTTATTTGCTGATAAGTAAATTTTATAATAAGTGGCAGTACTAGCTTTGGGGTTTTTTTTAATGTAAGAAACAAGAAGCCAGTGTTTTATTTTTTTCACTGTCTCCTTAAACCATATATGTTAGACCCTTATGCCTTGGCGGGGGCAGGGAGGGAAGGAAGGAAGGGGAAAGGAAGGAAGGGGAAAGGAGGAGGAAAGAAAGAAAATACTAGAAGCTGCACATTTCCCATTTTCTCTTAAGGCCATACAGAGCCCTCCTGGAACAAACATCAGGTTCTTTGGCCAAATACAGCAGCAGCCTAATGCAACTAGTTAGTTCCAAGATCATTGGCAACTAACTGCTCTGTCGATTAGAGGTGCAATAACTCATCCAGAAAATACACAAAGCATTCAATAAAAGAAAAAAGCACAGATGCAGGACTATATGAGGGACCAAAACTATCTCATATTTGTTTTCTACACAAATCTCATTACTGTCCTCTTCCAGGTGTTCCTTTTGCTGACCTGACTAACAAATCACTTCAGTCTGTTACTAGAGGCTCACATGAATAAAAATCTCTGTTTTTACTCTACCAGAATCTTACTTGACCAATGACAAATATTTACTGATATAGAATTGTGTGCAGTACTTACAAGCAAACATTGATCTATTTCAAAGTTGATTGCAATTTTCTCTTTTCTCCTTGTTAGTTGAGAAACCAAGAAAACCATGTTGAAAACAAAATGTTTTCTTTGTTAGGCTGGCTGATATTTCTTGAATAAAAAAAATAGTAAATTAGGAGTCAATGGCATTATTGGGAAAAAAAAAAAAAAAAAAAAAAGAAATATAATCAACCACATTTTATCTAAGACTTACCAGGAGTAAGTGGCAACTGTTGTTCCTGGCTTGCCTACACTCAGTTTGGTGGTGGTGGGGAAGTTACTGGTAATACAGAGTTTCGCTACTTTCTATGTAATTGCTGAAACTTTCTTAAATACTAGCTGATAATGTTCCATTGAACAGAAGAAGCATTTGCTAACTGCACTGCACCTCTCTTGTAGCTGATACACAATGGTTGCCAGTGAAGTGATTCAGCATAAAGAGAGAGCAATTCACATGTCTGTTCCTTGTTTGCAAAAGTGAATTTATCTTGCTCTGCATCCTCTTTGTGTAGAATACTAAAGGCATGCCGGGACATAACATGTGAATCTCTCTTGTACACAATAAAGAAATCCCCAGAAAGCATACCTGTGAAACGGGCATCTTTGCAAACATTCTCATCTTGGCCCTAAGTGGAATAGTGACTTTTACCAGCTTATCCTAAAGGAACCTCCCTTTCTGTTCCTGAACCACCGTTCCAAGAACACCTGTGCGTATGATTTCTTTTTAATTATTCCTTACCTGGGAGCAAATACAGCCTCTATTTCCTCAAACAACAAATACTGAAACTATGAAAATAGATGGCTGCTTGTTTCTCCTAAGGAATCTTGCACATACTGTATATTTCCCCACCTTTCACCTACTCCGGAATGAACTTTTAAACAAATTTTTCCCATCTTCACTCCCCTCTAGTTTAAACCCCAAATTAAAAGGTAATGGTAATTGTAAGACTCCTTTCTACTCACCTAATATAAAAGGATAACATCTATGCTAGTTCAAGAGCTGGTTCATGAAATAATCTCACCCGTCTGAGGAGGGAAACTGATCATTCATCAGGAGAGCAAGGCAGACAGCTGAGCTGGGCACAACTGCAGCCATCCAATTCTAGCCTATTTTGGCATCCAATTTTAATCTACTGCATGTTTTTCCAGTGCCTTAGATGAACACGTCATGGCCACCAGCGAGTTTGGAATGATTACTTACCAATTCTTTCCCTTAAAAATAAAAAGGTAGAGGGGGAGCCACTAAGGGAGAACTTTTTGCATCTCTGTATTTTTGCTGCATGGTATAAATATTCCAAGTGCGGCTATGTTAGAAAGAATTCTTCATCTTTCAAAAATAAATTTACATGCAGCTATCCACTGCATAGTGGAATTTCTGTGCCCATTTGGAGAGGACCTTGCAACACGTCTGACAATTGTTCTTGATTATCATACAGCAGTAGTAGGTCTACATGCTTCTTGGCTTCAGGAAGCGCAGAAGCTGAAATCCTGTTTAAATGCTGAAGAGGATGTAAGAGAAGCAGCATTATTCTGCTTCTACCTCTTTTGTAGAGCTGGATTTAACTTTGCCTTTTTTCTAGAGCTTCTATAACAGGCAAATACTGTGTAATCCTAGCCAGGACTTTTCTCACTTGAGTCATTGCTCCTCTCTGAGGATGGTCAAAACTTTGTTCTTCTACCAGTCAGTCTTTATTTCCTCTCTGCCTCCTTTCCTGTCTACTGATACAATATATATTACAAAACATTAGCTTCAAATATACTGAAGAGAAGGAAAATCAGAAGCCATGGAGTTTATCTATGCTGAGGTCCATTTCCACAGTATGTCTTCCAAGCCCTGCAGACGCACTGCTATGAGAATTATATTGTTATTGTTTCTTCTCTCTGACTAGGTGTTGTAGCCATGATCATTGCAATAGGCAACAAAGCTGTGTAGAAAGCAATGTAGATTATCGCTCTGTTAGTACTGGTGACAACTGAAAGAATAATTGTCTTAATCTACCCATCGTCAGAAATATACACACTGTATAATAACTGCATGCATATAGTCTGAAAAACATTTCCAATTCCTGAGACAAAACTTTTGTTATGCTCTACAGATTCATTTCTTCAGCTGTCTCTAAGGCATGTGTGTGTATGTTCTACTTCTGACTTTCTTCATCGTAGCTCAAAGCTACAATTACTTAGGTATATGCCTAGAAATTATCAAAATTCAGTAACATCTTCTGAATCAACAAATGTTACATATTAAGCGTATGTTGAAGATCACAGTATTTTATCTGGAAAACAACCAACTAGTAATGTATGAAGTCTTGAAATCCTAAAGTGAGCTATGAGGAGGAGATCAGCATTAAACAACAGAAAGTGCAGTATTGTATCCATACAAACTGGTAATTTAGGCAGTGAAACCCATAGCCTGGAGTGAGTAATTTTGGATCTTTCACAGAAGATGTAAGAAAGGATTTAAAACACCATACTAGCAGGTAAATCAGCTAACAAGGTATATTGAATAGAAGCGAGTGTCTGCCAGAGAGGAAAGCAGAACTACTCAGTCTTGCTACCATAGCTATTACAGTGCCTGCTTTGAAAGGGCACTGATTGTGGATTATTTTCCCTGATCCCTGAATGTATGCATTTCCTCCAAAGACGTAAAAGGTGCAAATGTTCCATAGTTGGTTTTTGTGTTGAGTTAATTTGTATAAATCAAGCTCTGTGTGAGCTAGGCATTGTGGCACTGGACCACTTCAGGAGAAATAATAAGGATCTGTGCCTGGTTCAGCTATGCAGGCACCAAGCCGTTCAGTTATGGGAGGCAGTCACAGGCACGCTCAACAGAGGAAGTGTGGATGCCTGAGAATCTCATAGGCTTAAGCTTCAACATTTACCTAGCTACTTGGAAGAGGTGCAACTGCACAGACATTTCAATATTGGAAAATGCTAGTTCAGCCACCCTCCTCTGAAAATTACCATGATATTGTATATTCTGTATTATGTAATTTTCAAAAACAAGTACAATAAACCTGCTTTGAATAAACAGTCAAAATGAGATTTTCATTTATATTTCACTTACAGACTCTTTTCATTCATAGTACGTGGCATGTGTTTTCCCTATCATCTCTGCAAATATTTGTCTTTAAGCAGAGCAGTTCATTCATTTTGATTATACTCAGATCTCCACTTATCACCACACCTATCTAATCTGATTAACATGAAGTGATGAATGTTATTGCCATTAAATATAATGAGTAAAAACCCTGAGTTGCATAGCCTTACTTGCCAAATAAGGATTTTTAAGGAAAAAAAAAGTTCTCCTTTCTTCTTTTCTACCCTAAACCGTTTAAGAGTTCATGTTCAAATAGTCAATGTACAAAACAGCAAGGGATAAATTAGCAATGTGATACTGTACTAAAATTGTCTTAAAATCAGCCATACACAAGGTAGTGTACAAAGTCTGAAAATTCTTTCAAAAAGAGAGTCTGTATCTAGAGAAAAGAACTACTCATCTGCATATTCACAGGTAAGTCACATGTCAGGATAGGCAGCCAATATACATTCTGCAAGGCACTGGATGTTGATCCTTACTATCTCCTATTAATCAAGGGCCTACATAGGCCAGTAAGGGTTGTTCATTTGATCTCTATGAGGCACTGTGGTGGTGCATCCCCCCGCCACACCTTTCCTCTTTTCGACCACTTTGTGATTTTAGGAATTCCTGCCAGACCGCAGCCTTGGGTAGTGAGTTGGTCAGTTAGGCGGGTGCCCCTTAATTGTACCAGAAGCTCCTACATGGTTGAAGCAGAGAGCAGCCCTGTCCTTATCAGAAACTCTGTATTATGGCTAACGAGGGGAGAAAGAACAATCAGCTACCCCTGACAGCCTTGAAATGGAGCAGTATCATCGCTACTGGAATTCCAGTAATTACCAACCCAGATTGTGGCTCCGATGGAAATGTACTGGTGACTAAACCCAATCATCTCACAATCCTATAAACAGCAGTCCTAAGTGAGGCCTTTTAAACTCTCCTGGACTGCAGCGGGCTGTACCAGCATCTCCATCTGAGCGGGACGCTTCTCAGAGCTAGGAAACTCTCAAAGTTTCCTAAAATTGGACATCCATCCCCAAAGACTTATGGTGGAGCCTGGCCTGAAACCTTCACTCCTCAAGGCTTAACCCTTGCCCATTGAGAAATGCCAAGATATTTGACGTGAATATTTCACTGAACTAGAGGGGAATTTTTAACAGGTATACCTTCTTTTATATATATGTATTCATGTCTGTGTATGTATGCATGTGTGAATCAATTTAAGTAGTCTGTAGATGTGTGATTTAATTACAAAGTGAGTTTTATACTGCTGCATTATCCTTATTCGCATAAACCGTTGACCAGGTCTGAGACTAAGACAGGACCCAGCCGCACCTAGAGTCCTCTCTGAAAAGGAGTTTAGAAAGCAAGGGGGTCTGTTTGGAACCTCGTGACTCAACGGGAGGGTCCCCCTGATCCCCTGCACACATGATCTCTCTGTGAATCATTCCAACTCAGTGTAACTTAATTTCCCTTTATGCCCTTCCATGTAGTAATAGAGTGAACCTTGCCATCTTTGAATCTGTAACTAAGTCACTGTTGTGATCAATTTTGTCTAAGCACTTTGTTAATCACTGATGATTGAGTGCTATTAAAATATCACAATCAAATCCTGCGATTCGCCACAAGTAAATTCTAAACTGTTACTAAATCAAACTGTGTAAAGTCACTCATTCATGATAAATTAACATAATCAGCAGGATTCATAAATCTGCATTCGTGACAGGCACAGCTACTGAAGAGTCTAATCCTCCTCCAGCATTTCCCTCCTGTTCTCCAAAAGGTGGGACAACTTCATGACATGAATGGAAATTACTTACTTCATAAAAAAAACAACCAAACAAACAACAAACCACAAACCAGTAAAATCCACCACTTGAACTTCTGGACTCAAGAAGGGATTAAGAATCACAGCCTTGACATTAATTAGAAAAGGTATTTATCTACAATAAGATAAATTTATGATTAGTTGTTCTTGTATGAGACATTTGGTCACTTATTATCCACTGATCTAGATTTATCACACTTGCTGATCTATTGATGGTAGATTATCCAGATGATAAATCAGAATTTAACCATTTTTATCGAAGCATTTATTTAAATACTGTTAAAGAGCCTCAGATCCCTCAAGAGTTGCACTGGGTTCTAGTGACAAAACCAAAGGTCAGCAAAGGATCTGTCATGTGGAAAGAGGTGACATTACAAAAAATATTTTTTATGCAGTGAATTTAAAGAAGACATCTCTGATGTACCATATCTAGTCCAAGGTTGAAACTGTTCTGAAATACTCTTTCAAGGAACCCAACATTTCTTATTGTAAAAGGATTTATGGTCTTGGAATAACAACTGTCATTAATCAAAAGACCAAAACAACTTTTAGTGTTTCAGAAATCCAAAAAATTCTGTAGTTCTAGGCTACCTGGAATAGTAGGCAGTTTATGTGTGTGTCAATGAACATTCCCTGCCCCTTTTCCCCAGACTCAAATTCATTCCTTCACTCCCAATTCCTCTCCCGCTGAGCAGCCCAAGGGGGATGGGGACTGGGAGGCAGGGGGTGTGTGGGGGGGGGGGGGGTGTGGTCAGTTCATAACTGTTCCTCTCTTGCACTCCTTCCTCCTCACATTTTTCCCCTGCTCCCTCATGGGGTCTCCACAGGCCACAGTTCCTTCAGGAAATATCCACCTGCTCTCGCGTGGGGCCCGGATATCCACTCTGGCGTGATGTCTCCAGAGGAATGTCTGCTCCAGCACCTGGAGCACCTCCTCTCTCTCCCTCTGGCCTTGGTGCTCACAGGGTTGTTTCTCACACCTTCCTTTCTTCTCACTCCTCACTGCCTGTGCAGCATTTTGCCCTTTCTTAAATGTTTTCACAGGGGAGCTATCAGCTTGGCTGACAGGCTCAGCTGTGTCCTGCGGTGGCTCCACTGTGGAGCCGGCTGGAACTGGCTGGAACTGGCCGGAGCCGGCTGGAACTGGCTGGAACTGGCCGGAGCCGGCTGGAACTGGCCGGAACTGGCCGTGTCCGGCACAGGGCAGCGTCTGGTCTCTCCTCACAGAGCCCACCCTGCAGCTCCCCCTGCCACCAACACCTTACCAGGCAAACTCCATACAATGTTCCCAAATCCTACACTCTCACCGAGAGAAAGTAATGACTTCTGGCATTTTTACCAATATAATAATTCAACTGTGGGACGGGAGTTTAGTTGTAAAGGTGCTCCCGGAGGACTCCAGCAGCTCTGCTCAGTTCTGTCCGTGCAAATCCCCTACAGGCAAAATTACCAAGTTATTTACATGCCTAAAGATGAAGATAACCAATATGATTTTCAAGAGTTTTTAAACACCCAAAATCACACCTGTCTAAAACTTACTTTTTTCAGAAGTGGTTTATGAGTAAATACACATAAAAGTTGTTGGTATTTTAGACATGTAACATAACCTTTAAAAATGAATGTATAGTTATTGTAAATGTAGGAATTTGGCAAGACAAACAAGAAGGTATGAGGAAAAAAAGCACAGTAGGATCAAATTTACCCAAATGAATAAAGAATGTAGTTTTCGGTTTATTAAGAGTAGGCCTATGGAAAATCAAGACAAGTGAAATAATTAAAATATTAAATTGAAAGATAAGATGTGCTTGCCTCCCACAAGTGAGAAAAAAAATTTCATATCCATTTGCTTGTGAAAAATGTTTTGATTGCTACATTATAAGAATGCCCTTGTTAAGATACGAACATACTAAATTTAAGACCATTTGAATGGTTAAGTCTCTTACCTGCTTTTAATAGCAATTATTTAAAATAATGAGTTTAATGTATTTAATACTGGGAAAGCGTGACAGATTGGATGACAATGACACCCTTAAAACAGAATCTGGAAGATCATTCCATGCATTAAGCACATGAATTGATTTTAAGTATGAACACTTGATGTGGAAAAACAAAGTTGTATTCTAGATTCAGAGAATTCACATTCATAGACAACAAGAATTTGAGCAACTTTAAGATGTTACAACTCTGATTTAACAAAGCAGTTAAGCAGAGAAGACCAACATTGCCTTCAATGTGCTGAAGTACATGCCTAAATGTTTTCTGAGTAGACGCGGGATTGCTCATACCTGCTTTGTTGTATCAGGAAATTCAGACACAGCAGTTTGGACACAGTCTTCTTGAAATGATGAAACTTAGTAAAGGGAAGTTTCACTGATAGGAAACTTCCCCTGTAAAGGATACACACTTAAAATAGAGTTTCATCTTAAGGTTGGTAAAAGGGACCCACACCTTATCAATCAAGTATTTACTATGCATGATGAAAAACCAATGTGAAGTGGAAGTCTGAAAAGCAAAACAGATTAAAGGATATCAGAGAATAATATGGATATAAGGCCAGATAAGCATTTAGATTAGACAAGAATCCACAATGAAACATCTCAAAAAGCAATAGCAAGCTCACCACTGAAGAAAATACCGATTTCAAAAAACTAGAATTTTTAAAATATTATCATCCTATACTATTAAAGTTGCAGTTCTTTAATAACTCAGTTCCTGTGTTCAAACTCAGTTCCATTTACGAATTTTTAAAACTCTGGTGACCAACCACATCGGGGTTAGATTTTGCAGCACTGAAAATGAGCCTGTGTTTACTTTGTTGGATCTTTCATAAATACATTTCTCCTTAATAATTAGCAAAACTTGTAACCTTGATGAAATTATCAAAGGTATGGGAAGCTGGAAGCAAAGAACAGAAGGTTTTTTCATCCTCACTCCCATTACATTGATTCCTGCTATTGCAATTAGATGGTTTATGAACCAAACTGGTGTCAGATAAACAAATCTGTATGGTGTACCTACATACTAGTGCGATTCTGTTCTGATTCAAGAAGGAAAGAAAATCCCTCTGATCTATCCACACTGGAATCAGTCTGCCTGAGAACAATGTACAAAACACATACATGTAGAGAATATTTCTGAATGTGGTTTCAAAAGACCATTAAAATTATGAATCATTTTATAATAAGTATCTGCATAACACTGAAAATGTTTACTACTGAAGATGATGGAATGTTAAGCAGTGCTGTAAAACTGGACAGTATTTGTTCTGTCTGTGAGTGAAGTAAGTACTAAAGATTTCAAACTACCTATTTATCAAACGTCACTTATCTTAACAATATAACGTATTGTCGTGGTTTAGCCCCAGCCAGCAACTCAGCACCACGCAGCTGCTCGCTCACTCCCCCTACCCCGATGGGATGGGGGAGAGAATCGGAGGCGTAAGAGTGAGAAACACTCCTGGGTTGAGATAAGAACAGTTTAATAATTGAAATAAAGTAAAATAGTAGTAGTAATAATAACAATATAATAATAATAACTAGTAATAATATACAAAGCAAGTGATGCACAATGCAATTGCTCACCACCCACCGACCGATACCCAGACAGTTCCCGAGCAGCAATCGCTGCTCCCTGGCCAACCCCCCCCAGTTTCTATACTGAGCATGATGCCATATGGTATGGAATAGCCCTTTGGCCAGGTTGGATCAACTATTCTGGCTGTGCCCCCTCCCAGTTTCTTGTGCGCCTGGCAGAGCATGGGAAGCTGAAAAAGTCCTTGACTAGCATAAGCAGTACTCAGCAACAACTAAAAACTTCAGCATGTTATCAACATTCTTCTCCTACTAAATCCAAAACACAGCACTATGCCAGCTACTAGGAAGAAAATTAACTCTATCCCAGCCGAAACCAGGACACGTATTTATAAGAATATAGCTGAAACCAAGTTTTATAGTACTAACATTAGCTATATAAAATAAGCTCATTGGAATATATGACCAGTTTTTTATCTGAAGTCATCCTATGTTTGCTAAATGAGGGGCACAGATTTAAAAAAAAAAAAAACAAACCCCAAACAAACCAAACCCAAACCACACCAACAAAAAAATCCCCAACAACAACCCTTCCCAAGTCTATACAGCATATAAGATGACTTAAGATCCAGCATCATATGCCATACTGAAATTTTGTTATATGCACATTTTAACTGACCCAGAACAAGAATGAAAATTCTGTTCTGCACAGCTGGTGCAATGTAATATTCTTTTACTGCCAAGAAATATGTGTGAATGCAGAAAGAACTAGATGACTTATTAATATTGTTCCTTTAACATTTAGACTTTTATGAGGACATCCAGAAATTTCAATAAAGTATAATAAAAAGTTTTATATTTGGCATATTACAGAATAGTAAATGTAACAGGCTAACCTTAAGCAAAGATGAAGGATGCAGATATTCTAACAGCTCAGACTTCCTACTGCTGTTACTTACAAATACTTACTCCAGGTGAGGATGCAGCCTAAAAACATTTCTGATTCCTCTACAGTGAGTTTTTATTTTGATTCTTTTTTTCTAAATCCATTATTAGCTTTATTCTAAAGCTAATAAAAAATTAGAAGCATTCCCCACCCACCACCCCCAAATACAGAAAGAGAGCTAAGGGGAGTGGAGGACATAACAAGAAGGCTTCAGCTTTCCTAATTCTAACCACTCTAGCTCCAATCTAGGAAAGGAAAATTAAATATGGCATTTACAGCACTGTGTGCATTATATTCAGGATGTATTAGAGTGCTTTGCAAGGTTGAGTCCAAGTTTTCAGAAACCTCTAAATAAGAGAGGCTTTGCTTCTAAATAAGCGAGGTCTAGCTAAACATATTTAGCTTCTCACTCTTTAGAGTTTTGAAAGTCTGTCTTCTACACTTCCTTCCTTGTCAGCTGGAAATATCCAACTGGTATTTTTTCAAATTTTGATTTTAGATTTACTAACCATGCAAAAATCACCCAGATAAGTGTCACTCACATCCATTAGATGAATTCAGCACTTGTCAAGAAAAACAAAAACCAAACCAAAACCAAACCCACATCTTTATGATCACCTCAGTAACTAAGACTGAGTGTCTACCAATCTATCATTGCTGGCCATGATGTATATACTACTAGGGGACTTAATTCTTGTTCTTTGCAATGACATGAGGAGGGGACCAGCAGAATTGAGTGCCAGAATGGTAACCTGGCTGACAGGAGAAAAAAAAAAAAAAAAATCTAAGCCCAGATAGGTTTTCTTCGTGTCTTTTCTTGCTAGAATGTGTGTCCAGAAAGATGCCAAAAACTCTTGTGATTTGTTGAGTGTCTCAGCTCTTTTTAAAATTGGGTCTGGGGCCAAGTTCTACTTAAGTTAATGAGTTCTTTGTAAATTATCTACTGCAATAGCTACCTTGATCATACCCACTACTAATTATTGCCCTTCATTTTATGTTTAGCATAAAAGTATTAAAAAATAAAATGCTGGGGAAAAAACCTCTGAATTCTATCTGAGAGAGAACATAAGGTTGTGGTAGAAAAATCCCAGACAGCTTTTGGATTATGTTGCTACTTTAAATTGAGAAAACCAAGAAATAAAATGAAAAAAAACCCCACCTCTAATTGTTGAAGTAGGTAAACAACCACATACTGTAAATATAAATAGATAACCACTCCTATTTTCCCGGTTTTCTCTGTTAGAAAAAAAATTATTTATTTTTTGTACGATATGTTTAGAACAACTAATTTATGAGTCCGGCTCCTGGTCTGGACAGATCCTGCTGAGCCACAAAATAAATTGGTCTAAAATGTAAAAATGTTACTCATAATTCAGTTGATCTGAACACATCACACACAAAAAGGCAATTTCTCCCTGTGATGTCATAACTAAATAAGTAAAAGCCTGTAGGAAAGCTCCACCTTCAAATCTTTTTTTGTTTCCGTTTTCAGTGTTGGATTTGGCAATCACTTACTATAGTGGGTGGATCCCAAAGAGCTGTTACTGATTTCAGCAGGTCTTCACTCATGCTCAAGCACTTATCAATATGGATCCGATCCCTCAATCTTGGCCAGAGCTGCATGTAGTGCAAATATTTCACTTTACTATTCATTTCAGCAATTGAAAATGCAAGAAGAAAAACTTATGCATTTGTGTCAGTGAGCAGCATCTACAGTGAGCAACAAGAGTTTCTCCAGTATGTTAGCATGCACCCCTCATTAAAATTGTCTATGTTCTACTGCACATCTTTGCAAAATCTGCATATGTGCTTGAATTCAGATTTTACGCACAAAAAAATCAAAGTATATTTGCAAAATAAAAAGCAATAATAAAAATATTTACACAAAGCATTAGTAATGATTTAAATAAATAATGAGCCTATAATAAAACTGTTAAATCTTTCTAAGAGGTACTTAGCTTCAGAGCTGTAAATGTCTGTGCAGCTTTTTGTAAAAAGGCAGGGAACACAAGAAAGCAACATAAAAATTGAGAAGGCTGTCAGATACTAGTTAGTTCACTTATGCTGTATATTGTAAATCATGGCACACAACAGAATATTTAAACTCAATTTTCCTCTGACTTAACTGATGTTCCTTTCACAATCCTGCTGAAGAACAACTGAGACATATGTATGCATGCTAAAATGGTGTTTTAAGCTAACCTTTCTCACATTGTGAAGTAGGTGAACAAATATTATTCATACCTCTCTGTGAAACATCTGTAGAATGTCACTGAAAAGAACACAGGAAAAAAAAAAAGGGGGGTTAGACCAGAATAGTTTAAAAAAAAAAAAAAAAAAAAAAAGAGAGAGAGAAAGAAAAAGAATCACAGTCCCTTTTGCTGAATGCAGTTACCTAGACCTAGTGAAGGGCACAGAATGCTGATGAGGTCATTGCATTTATGTCCCAGGAGCAGTACTTTGTTCCGTGATTATTTATGCCTGCAAAATCCCAGCTCATAAACTGGTATTTTACTAAAGAATATATTTGTTAAGCATTTGATTCCAGTAGTGGCCACTAAATAATACTGACCCCATTGACCTCCTATGAATGTCAATGGAAAAATTCCCAATGATTCCACTGAGAAATTCCTCAGCACTATCCAAGCATAAAGGATGGCATATCTAAATAAAGAAGCTATTAACCTTCTGAGTTGCTAGGCATTTTCATTGTGCACTTAATATACAATGTAATCTTTATACATTTACTCTAATATTGCTTCATAGCCTTTTATGTATACTTCTACCACACTGTTTTGTTTTGTTTTTTTAATTTGGAGTATCCAATACAGTAAAAAATTCATATATCTGTTAGTGCTCCCACTAATTGGCCTATGGCTCCAATGGGGATTGGTGATGAAAGGAAGGAAAGAATTAACAGCAGGAGGTTGTGGTACAGGGCACAGCTCCAGATCTTACAAGACTGAGACTGTAAAACTTACTAATTTTCTATTATATCACTATCATGTTATTCTCATAATCACAACATGGGTCAGGTTTTAACCTCAACAAGCATATTCTTTCTTAATCAGTTTGAGTCTATGACAATGCAATATTTTACTTAATTTAACTGTACATGATGACTTTGAACGGGCCATGGAAACAGAATAATCATAAAGATTATTTTATATACAGCATTTAGCAAGACTGAATAATCATTCCATTTTTCTTCTCTTCGTCTTTTTTTGATCCCTCTCCCCCCGCCTTCCCCAAAGGACAGTCTCTGTCATCCATCTCAATGAGCTGCAAAGATCCACTGGAAAATGTTAGTTAACATCTATTCCCTTGAGGATTATTTTCTAGTGGCTGATGGCAGAGAAACCTTGTATTTACCGAGCCACATTTTCAGACACCAGCTTGTCTTTTGGGACCTGTGAACTAATGGATGTAGCTATTTGTCCTGATAATACAGGCTCACTAAGACAAAATCCAGGAATAATTTAGTAGCCTAAATTCCATTTAGGCTACTGTGTGGTTAAATAACTGTTATGCTCAACAGAGATTTTAATAAATATAATCACATACTAAGAACATATGATAAGAAAAATAAGAACAAAAAGCATTGAAACAAATAGGTATTTTTTTGTTTGTTTTTCTGATTTTCATTAGTTAATAAGGATGAGAAAGAAATTCTGAAAGAAAATCCTGTACAAGACAAAACTCATTTCATGATCCTGGAAGCAGACAGTAATGTGAATGCTGTTAATAGGAGGTGAAAACTGATGATATGTGTAGCATGTAATGTGCTATGAAAATTAAACTTTTCCAGTCCAACGAGGTAACATTTAAAGTCCTTAAAATTGGTGACCATGGAGTAGAAAGTAACCATATTTAACAAAACGTAAGGCAAGGCCTCTCCGCTATGACTTATGAATTGGTGATCGGATCTAATGATCAGAAGTAAACAATCTAAGAACCAACAACAGATCAAGCTGTGTTCAGTGCATTCAGTGTTGCTTTCATTCTTTTCTTCAGACATCAGTCTCTCAGAAGTCTGGTTCGATATCCCTCAGCGATACTCTCTCATGTCAGTTGTGTGAGTAATTTTATTTAATTCCTGTCTTTATGTTATTGTTTGGAAACAGAGAAAAATGCTTTATACTGACATATTTTGATATTCTAAAATTTTCAGAGATGGTGCTCATAAATTTGTTTGATCTTGATGAAATTAATCTGATGGATGAATGAATGCTGTTAGATTTACTATTATAAATACTTTTAGCCCTGGATAGAAATAGAACTGCAGCACAGATTCCCAGTGCCCTGAATACCAAAGAACCAGTTCATCTATGTAATAAAATTTAGATGAACTACAAAAATATACATTGCTTGGATTTATTTGTAGGTATGTAGATAGATATAATGAAATATGGGACCTAAACTTTATCATTCTCATACCATTACTGTTGCTGAAAATGCACATAGACATAATTCTAATACACTAGTCATAATTAAATCACTCTTCTAAGGATTTTGTGATTTCTGGACAAAACAATAGCTATCAGGTGTTATTATCATGAATGCTTTTGGATGAAGCACTGCTTTCAGTATTGATCTTACCCCTATGGACTGCTGCAATTATTTACAGCCTTTCCCTTTTCTTAATTACTTTTTCTTTCATTGCATTACAAAACACCCTCCCCTCCAACTTCTTCCACAGTTCTATTTCATTCCATCCTGCATTCCCTCCCACCAGAATCCCTTTCAAGTTTTATATGATTTAAGAAACTAAACATTTTCAAGGTTTTTTTCTTTATACTCTGCTATAGATTTTGCTTGTTCCTTGTTACCACTGTTTGTAGTTATGGGTGCAGGTTAAAATGACTGATGCTTAGGACTAAGGTCTTTGTTTAGAGTGGGGTCGTTGAGTCTACTGGCTGCAGCCTGTAGGTGGGCAGCCAGAGATTATTTGTTGGCAAGGATTGTGACAGAGACTATCACAAACTGGCATAGTAGTAAGCTTATTTCCACCCAAATGAGATTATTACCTTCCTCCCACCCCCCAGCTTTAGGACCATCATTCACATATCAGTTAGAGTACTCTGGTTGATTCTGATCATCCTTTGGAGTAGTTTTTAATTTACAGCCGCTGTCCTGTATAACCAAATAGACAAGGGTAATATCTCTGACCCAGGTAGGGTGTCCGCCAGTTACTTAACTTCTGTGCAATATCTGACATACAGTAGTGAATCAGTCTTTCACTTCACACAGCATAATGATGAGATGTCATCAATAGCTAAATGTAGTATTTTATCAGCTTTTACTATCTCGTGACAGTAAATTGATTTTGAACTGCAGGATATCAAGGCTTAAAAGACAATAAAGCTTAAAGCTTTCACAGGTTTGTAAGTGGGTTGATAGGTGATCTCAGGGCAACAGCAGGGTGCAAAGACTGGACAAGGGCAAAGTGTGTCTCCAAAAAACCTTCATGATTTAAGAATATACCTGTCAGATTATGAGCACCATTAACTGGAACAAGGAAGGATTTAGGACCAGAGTTCAAAGTAGAAAGACTTCCAAACTGAACTACATTTCCCAGTATTGGCAAGATATTAATGCCTTATTTAGTGATTATTACTGTTGCATATTAATACAATATATTATAAGCCACAAGTCTTTCCAATAAAACTGCAGTCTCTCTCTTTTCCCCCAACCTGAGTCACCTGTTTTATTCAAGAAATGGCAATTTGGCAAATAATACAAATCCATTCCATTATAAAACAGAGAAACAGTCTCACTTTCTTTGATATGAATAGCAAACTAATTACCTGCTGTAGCAGTATTTTGCATGTTTATTTCCTTTTTAATAAAAATCTGACACAGCGGTCATTAGCATCTTAGGATGTACTCAGCTTAATATGCAAAGCATACAAAAATTAACATAATAATTATGTTAGAACAAGCAGGATACAAAATGTTTAGATGAATTTAACTCATTAAATAATTTCATCTTTATACTAACACAGGCAGTTGCAGTATTTTCCATCATGTACTACACTCAAATAAATTAAATGTACCTTGGATACCTGCTATTTGTTCTCACATAGTCTTCCATTAAGAATAGAACCATGGCTGTGATGATCAACTTGAAGAAACGAGTTCTCAAAAAAGAGAAATCTCTTTTACGCTTTACAATATCTACATACACATACCCCCCACATACACACACAAAAAAAGTGTTGGATTACCAAAAGAGAAGAGTTAATCCGCTTTTCTGAGGAAACACACAGATTACTTGGTCCACTCTGCCTTTACAGTTCTTACATAGTTCATTTAGTTTAAATCTAAAGGAAAATTAGCTGATTCCCGTCTGTTCATTTATGTCTTTTTTAGCATCTTATTTTGTTCCAAAAATAAATTAAAACACATGAAAGTTATATTAAGGTTGCCCAGGTAGAATCACAAAGTTTAAGGTCTAACCATAGCTTTTCACCTGCACAGATCTCTCTCTTTTCTAAACAGCCAGAAAAGCACAGAGGAAAAAAAAAAAAATATACATACATGCCCACTGCCAATTCAATGTTGAAATCCTAGTACAAATTTAGCATTGTTTTGTCACTTCATTTGGG
The DNA here is from genome assembly GCF_030463565.1 of Pelecanus crispus. Classification (NCBI taxonomy): domain Eukaryota; kingdom Metazoa; phylum Chordata; class Aves; order Pelecaniformes; family Pelecanidae; genus Pelecanus; species Pelecanus crispus. The sequence goes on from NC_134650.1 coordinate 39,555,977, forward strand.
TTTTTTTGAATAAGAAGTAAGGAATGGGCAGGTGGAAGTACTTGTGGAAATTAATGAATGTCTGTCTTTGCTGTAGCTGTGTCTAAGGTTTTTATGGAAGAGCTTTTCTGGGGTATGTATCCTGGACCAAGAACAGCCTTCACAACAGGCATTCCTGTTCTCCCCAAACTGCCTATGAAAAGAACATGCAGTGATTTTTAAAATGAAAGTCAGCATTCTTGCATTCTGCTGGAGAATTTTTAACTGACACATACTGTGTACGGAAGGGTTAAAAGAAGGAATTTTAGTCCGTGGATGGACACTGAGTGAGAAGTAGATAGCCGAGGAATGCAGTTAGCACAGGAGGCAGATAATTTATTATTTGAAATGCTGACCATAGAGATAAGAAAGCTGAGAAATGTTAGGGAGGATGTGCAGCTGTGAAGATACAAGGTACAGTTCACGATTTTGCTTGCTTTGCAAGCATCCTGTTATTGGCTTGAGCATAGTCGATACGTGACTGCTGGATTATGGTAACATGGCACGTGAACAAAGCCCATGAACCAACAGACGGGATACCTATGGCACGTGCAGCGCACCTGGCCAGCGGGCGCACGCGCCATAGGCTCCCTGTGTTGTAACCGAAGAGTGTTTTTGGCACTCGCTGGCCACGTGTGTCGAAACCCGTTTCCTCTGCCATATAAATACTGGGATTTCCTGAAAAGGGGTGGGCAGGTGTACGGCGAGGTCACCTTTGCCTCTGTGGGGACGCCCACGTAAAGCTGGCACCTACCGACAACTGGGCTGAGCTCGCAGTGCAAGACAGCACAAGATTGTACGGACAGACTGTCTTCCTCACAGTCCTCGGGCTGGTAAGACTATTGCTTTGCTGAACGCTTGTAGTGTAGTTAATAAAGTCTTTTGTGCTGCTAGATAGTCTGTGTATGGGTGCCATTCTTTCCCTGGGAATCCTCAAAACCACTCTAAAACACATACTTACTGAACTTTTTCCCCAAATGTTGACTTGTTTAATTTCAATCCTTTCCACCCCAGAAGTACGAGAATGATGAGAGACCACAATGAGAAGTGGCTCATTGGAAGAAAGAGAAAAGTGCAACTAGACACTTGAACACTGAAACTATTTTCACTTTCTTAAACTTCACCTATAGGCTACACTTATTAATTAATAGTCCAATCTGTTTCATCTTTTGGTGAAAACTTGTTATCAGCGACAGTCATTCAGACTGTTCCTTCTAACTTTCCAGATATCACTTTTACAGAAAAAACTTCCTTTGTGGCCACTGCACAGCATGTCTTTGTATACAGTGGTGACTGTGACAAGACCCCAAATTGGCCAGAGTTCTGTAGTGAAGCTATCTCTATCTTCAAGTATTAGTACACTAAAGAAGACTCAAATTTCTGAGTCTTCCACTTAAGAAATAAAGCCTTTAGTTTTTTATTATAATAAAAACATGAGACCAAACAGAAATGCCAAAAGGAATAACAGCAGGTGTATGAAGATACACCAATCTCCCTATCCATTGTGAACTTACACACCTCTCACTTCCAGGCTTCATTTTGTTCCACTCAAACACTAAGAACAAAAGCAAACTCTGTGCATTGTCCTCTGGTCCCCAGGAAAGTCTTTTCACCTCCTCTGTAGCTCCCTGTTTTCTCATGGTGGTGTCCCAAGTCTGTAATGTGATCTGTACAGCATTTGCTACGGCAAGCGTGCTCAAGAGCTTCTGTAGAGAAGGAGCAACCTCCTCCCCCTCACCTCATTCTTTTTCTAAAGAGAAGTAACACAATTCTGGGGAAAAAAATACAAAACCAAAGAACAACAACAAAAAAACCAAACACCACCCACCCCCAAAAAAACCCCAACGAAACCCAAACCACAAATCCCCCAACAACAATGTTCAGCACAGTGACACTTCTAGAACAGCTTCTTGTAACTTTGAAATAATAGCAAGCCATGACATTTTCAAATATTCTGTTTTTTTATGAAGTAACTCGTAGAGAATTCTATTTGATCTATTCCAATATGGATATGTCATAATAAAAGTTTAATGCAGTTTTAAATCTGGTCTGCTGATCCTGGATCAAAAGATCTCTCTCTATTGGCCTTGATGTCAAGATGTTCCTAATAGCTGTATATTTCATGACTTTAAAACAGATTCATGTTCTTTCAGATACCACCCTGCATGGCTGGCAGCAATGTTTTCAGTTTGTGTGCACATTCTTTAGAGGGAAGTGATTCAGTAGTTATGACAGTGTATGCACATCCAGAACCAACTTTCCACCTGAATCATGCAAGGTGGTGTGTCGTGCCCACCTGACAAGCCAACATGAGTAGATATGCATATACACAGCAGAGGAACTTAACCATGTTTGTAACCTAGCTGTTAACACAAAGGAAGGGTGGGGGGTGGGGGTGTGGGAGCAGAATCTATCTACAGTTCTGCAGATTTTTTTTTTCCTGGTAAGAAAAAAATTTAATTCTGGGACTTTATTATTTCCCTCACAATAGATAACCTTCATTTCATACTCTTTTGAGGGTTTTCATTGGCCCAAATAGGATATAATGTCTGCTAGTTATATCTTAGCAGAGAAAATTCTGTTCAATAATTAAGTAATCTCTGACTTTTCCAGAGGGTTTAAGGAAGAGAGCCATAGGCAATCCAATGCGAACTTCTGATTATCAGATGTCTATATTGAGGATTATGTTTGATGCAAGTATAATTTATTCTTACTAAAATCTGCCCTCCAGAATAAAATTCAGGTTGCCTATACTACTGATCACACAAAACTTCTTACCTGTTTCCCTTCTGTTACCTGAACTTTTAGCTTTGTTACAAATGTCAGTTGAGGAATATGAGCAATTGAGCTCCGACATTTTTGCTACATTGATTTAAGATGATCCTGCTTAGCTTCCCCTTCTACACCTACATCAAAGCTGGCAAAATCCTCAGATAAACTACATCATTAGGACTTCAAATATGCAGGCAGTTCTTGGGCTCATAGAAGTGTTTATTGTTTAATTTAAAAATAACTTTAAATATAATGGCAGACAAGTGGAGAAAAGCTTGAATGGAAAGACAAATTTTGCATTTAGCCAATGCATTTGCATTGTTTCATTAGCAAAGAGACAATGTCAGGTGATGTGCAAATCAGACCCATCATCCCAAGAAATAATTCATTACCTTTATGGGGTTACTTATCCTCTTTCAGAGTTTCTAAGCTCTGCAGAAGGATATCTTCTAATGGTCCAAAGAGATTTTAGCACCTGAAGGACACATGAATGAAACGAAAAGTCTGAAGAACTATACTGAAATAAGTATCTCATAGCCAAGTAGCTCAATATCCCACCCATGATGCTAGCCAAAAGAAATAAAACCAAAACAACAAACAAAACAACACACTCTTTCTGCTCAAAACAAATAACTTACCGCCCCTTTTAATTTCTTTAGCTGGAATGTGGAACTCAGTAAACCCAGCCCTCTTTATGACTCATGTTAATCTTAAAATACCTCATCTGTCTTGGTGGCAACTACTTATTGATTTTTATGTAAGAACTATTTAATTGACCAGATAACTGAGAATTAACAAGCTGGTACAGAGGGGAACCTCTATAGATGCTTGTTAAATTTGCTTGCATATGTATGCTTCTTCAATCTGTAGTTCCCTTTGCATCTTCGATAAGACAGTCTCCTTGTCACTTGGTAGTGTTTCTGATATGCAGCATGTTGCATGCTTATTTTAGATTGCTGACATTTCTGAGAACAGTTGGTTTGATATACATGTACTAACAAAACAGAGTTGGTGAAAGATTAATATTTTGTTGGCAAAGGTCAGTTGTGTCATAATGGCTTTTACTTACTCAACAAAACTTTTCAAGGAAGGTTACAGTAAATTAACCTAACTCCTGTCTGTCAATCAATATACAACCACATGACATGTTTGCTCTTTGATAAACTGTTATAGTTCAGCATGTATTGTACTAAGCTATAAAAGAGCTAGAAGGAAAAAGGTTCTCACATGGACAAATTTAGATTCTTTGGTAATTTATCCAAGGAATCATAAGCTTTATTTAGAAGAAGAGTCACAAATGTGCAGGTCAAGGTCAGCATTTGTAGTTTATGACTATATCAGTGTAGAAAATGAGGATAAAAGACTTGATATTAATACACTCAAGACAGCTTGGTGAGAAACTTTTTTTTTTTTTTTTTTAACCTATTCTGTGTGCCTCATGCTTGCCAAATGCTCACACACTTTTTTGCTCAGAGAGGGCCCTGATTCAACGAAACACTTAACCATCTTCTTCACAAAAAGGCTTCAGTGACCTTAAACATACTGGGTTAGCCCAGCAGTCCTTCCATCAGAATACCCTTTTTCAAACAGTGGCTGGTAAGAAGCGCTTAGGAAAAGGCTGTAAGAACACTAAATACATACAAAGATGCATCCTGGCACACACTCTATTCACTTCTATCCACCTACAGATTACAGAAAATTTTGCTTGACTAACAGATATTATGTCCACCTTGTCCCCCATACTTTTCAAGAAGGGACAAAAAAGTGGAAAAATGCCTTATGCTTATATCACTCCAGGCAGTCCTCGAGGAAGACTTCAGTATATGGGAAAGCAGGGAAGGTGACTCTTTCCTTACAGTAGGAGGAACTGATGCATCATGAAGCATGCTGAGACCATCAAAACCACTGTCTGATCCAGCCCAGTCAAAACCACAGTCTGATCCAGCCCAGTCAAAACCACAGTCTGATCCAGCCCAGTGACATTCCTCCGACTGTTACTCATCCAGGAAATTGGGCAGACCACCAAGACGGGTCACAATAGAAAGACATTTGCTATTATTGAGATCTTGAGAATCACCATCCACAAGCTAAGCAAAACCAAAGAAGGATGCAATACCAGCACCCGTCATTTCATACACACAGTTAGGAACTAATATGACTTTAGTGTTCAAAATTACAGTAACATTCAAAAACCTTTTGTTCAGAGATGCATACTTTCTTTATCCTTTTCTCCTAGCCTGTTCCTTGTCTTTTTCCTAATATCCAGGATACCTTGACGTCATCCTATGAATTTCAAGATGTCAAAAGCAAAAATCTAGCAAATAAAATAGACCTAAGTGAATGTCAGAAAAGAAACCACATTTCTTGCATCAATGTATGAAAATTTTCATAATCAGGGGGATGGAAATGCAAGAATTGAATTAGTAAAAACCTCAGTATTTCAATTTTTTTAATTGTTCACATTTCAAGATGTGCTCAGACATAAAAAAGCCTATCTTTAGGAAACTTCTGATATGAAAAATCAAAAAAAGAAATTATAATGTATACTTTTAATTTGGATAAAATTTCAGTTTGAAAACTCACAGGTAACTGCACTTTCATTTAGATTTATTTACTTTATAATTTATATTTGCACTACTCTTACCTTGTTGTAGAGGTCAACACAAAAGATACAGCACAACTGCTAGAAAAGCATGTTACACAGATCACTATTCTACTCTCAGAGCAAAGGCTACTATTTGCTGATACAAGCCTAACTAGTGCCTAATCAATCCAGTTGGAAAATCAAAGGGTACTGAAGACAGCTGGTCTTCTAATTAGTACACGGAGTGCTAATCCCTTCTTCTTGAAACTCTGATCTAGGGAGTAAGAGAGAATTAAACTATTTACAACCAAACTTGTGATTAATGAATTAAATTTTTTTAAAAAAAAATCAATATTGATATTGTTTCTAATCATATGTGATGTGCACTATATTAAAATATCAGGAAATAGCTATGTATTTATATATGTATAAATATTAACAGGGCACTTTCTAAAGGAAAAAGATTTCTGCTGCTATCTACTACAGTAATTTTATTGCATTTTATGCTGAATTTCCATGAGAAAATATTTTCTCTCCTCTTTCTTGTACTTTGATTTATTTTTAAATTGAATACTAGGTTTTCTGCAATCTTCTCTCATCTTCTATTAAGATCACTGGAATTCAGATTATAAGGTAATACTATAAATTGAAAAACTAATCAATTTGAAGTTTGCGTGTAATCAGATTCAGTTAGTCTTGAGGTATAAAAGCTTCTGAGTATTCATGAAAAATGCTTACTCTCAAAGAGCCAATAGCCAGTTCTTTCTGTCCATAGGTGTGGTGATCTCCAGAAAAGTATCACAGTCTCTGCTATGGTCCTTACTTGTAATGAAAGCTGAGACCTCAGGATTAAATTAACTCTGAGTTCAAAGTGACCATAAGCTATATCATCTGAGTATGTATCATCTTTGTATTTCTGTCCTTTGCCTGTTCATATTTTTACTAGATAATGAGAGTAATCATATAGAGAACAGAATGCTGCTCCTCTATAATCATGCAATTCTTTTCATTTCAATTTCTTCACCCTTCTAACTTACAACTAGTACTGAGCTGCCAAAAATGACATATATTTTCTTATCATATTTTTAATGCTTCTAGGATGTCATCTACTGAACAAAGATCTTGTCTGTCCACCACAAAATCTCCAACTCCACTAGTTATTAAAGAACAAACATCTTTTATCAACATAGTATTGTACAACTTGTAGGAGGACTATGAACCTCAGAAAAGAAGAGAATAATAGTGAAAGATGATACTGGAGATTTCTTCAGTTCCTAGTCATGACTAACAAACCCTGGAAAGAAGAGAGATGTGCCTTTTGTAAAGTTCAAAGCTTTATTATATTTTGGTGTTTGGTTCTATTAGAAACATCATACTAGGAATGATTCATGATGAAGGATCTAATTCAGTGGAAAAATAGTAATAAACCTCCCACACATATTTACACAGCAAAACCCTGCAGGTGTAAACCCAAAGGGTGTTTTACCAATCTGGACTGTTGGGTTTTTTTTAATGAAGTGGACATTCCTTGGTCTTTTATGAGTTATGCAATTATCCAGTGGTCATAATTATTGGATTACTTCCCACCAGCTTATTATTCTACACTTTTGTTACACCACGGAGAGAAGCACTTATAACAGGTGAGACATTTCTATCCCAACTATTCCAGCTGAGATCTAGTATGTGAGAGAATTAGCATATGAGCATCATTTTCTCTTGGGAGAGAATTTCTGGGTCAATGCCTTTGCTAGCGAAGAAATCTGAAAGACATGACTGGAGCATATTGAGTTAGATTAAGAAAAGAGGACTGTGCATCATGTTAAAGACATTTGCCTAGCAATTGGGTGAGGATAAAAGCAGCAAAGTAGGGCAACCATATATATATATTTTAATATATATCTCTCTCCTCACACGTGCAAGAGAAGTGTTTCTTGATTTTCTGTATCTATTCAATGACTTAGAACTGCATCAGCTCTGTCAGTAAGTAATTTCTCTGCAATTTTTTTTAAAAATAATCTTCATACTTTTAAATTTTCAGATGAGTATAAGAGTTGGTATTTTACTAATAAAAATTATATAGCTATACCACTAATAATCATACATGTAGGCCTGTGCCTCTGCTCTTACAGAATCTGATTTGCTCTCAGCTGGGTTTTCCAGAATTATTTGGGTATTACCTACACATTGAGCTACAGAATAACCTCTATCAACTGGGAGAATACCCACGGTTCCATCCCAGTTAAAAGGACATGCAAATTCTCTCCTAGAAAAGCTAAATGCAGTCTGAATCCAAGTCAAAGCAACATGGGGTACTTTAAAATTAAATAAGTCAAGGTTTACAGGCTGCAGGCTTAAGGATGAAAATCCTTCAGAGAGCTTCAGTTCAGCAGTTACTAAGCTTCTGTAAAAACAATACCATATCACAGTGCTCCTTACATAACTTTAGTATAATTATTTGCAATAAAGTATAAGCAAGTTATGGAAAAAGAGAAGGGAAATTTCTAGTGATTATAAATCCTCTGATATTCTTACAAAAATGATTGGCTTTGTGTTTCTGGAAGTGTCTAAAATGATGTTTCAAAAACTTTTGTTCTGTCTTGAGCTTATAGGAATTTAGCACTGAGGGGCATCTTAAAAAGCAATGTTATTTGTAAATAAGTGTGTCTATTTTCTTGAAATATAACCAACAGAAGTAGCAGAAGGTAATTAGCAAAGAATCTAATCAGTAGCATTGCTTTAGTGTGTATCATTAGAACGCTTAACTGTCGTGCTATTTTTCTGTGCAGCCTTTATTAAGACTTCTTAGTAGCACAATTTAAATGCCACTGCAATATTGACAGAGTTTAAAGTAGGATTAATTACTGACCTCAGTTGCACCACATAAACATTACCTGCTGTATTATACAACCCCTCTACATTCAAATATGCAAGGCAACATAACAAGCACAGAAATTTAATGGTAGTGGCTGTTCTAATATTACTTTTAATTTGCTAGTTCTATTTGAAGTTAAAAACAAATAAGATTGCCAATAAGCATGAATTATTAAAAACTGTCATTAAGGACAACACATCAGAAAGTTATTTTTGTAATTACTCAAATGATCTTACATTTCTACTACAAACTGCACCAAACAAGCTGCTCTTTTACATACAACATTACTGAAATGTGGTGATTATTGGTAAGGGTACACAGTAACTAATTGAATAGCAAACTCCAGTATGCTGAGGAGAAAAGAATCAAGTCACAGGAATAAATCTCAAATCCTACAGAAAGATTATGTTATTTCCAGTAATTAAACAGAGCAGACAGGATTTGATTCTTGAAAGTTTCAGCTAAACCCTCTCTGCAACACAGTCTGTGAACTTCATAGAATGCAATTTATTAATCTCAGAAGGATAACTGTCTGCTATTGTTGTGGTAGGATTGAACACACATCTTCAGGGAGCCCAAATATTTCAAACTGGATATTTCAGATAATAAGAGATGAGAAGTAAGCAAAAGAAATTTGAGCTACTCTGAATCTGACTGCATGGTAGAAACCTCTGATGAGAGAGAGCAAAGGAAAATTATAGGCAAAATTGACAACAGAGAGAAATATAAACACGAAAAAAGGTGAATTATGATTGGCAATTCATGGAAATTTGGATGACAAAAAATCAATGCTTCCCTTATAAAAAGGTGTAACTTTGGCCATGGCTCCAATGAAGTGAAGGCAAAAATAAGAAAGGAAAGCAATTAAAATAATAAAAATAATATCAATTACATTCTTTTTAATATAAATAATAAGTGGATAAATATCAATAGAAGTCAATAAACCTAGAGAATGATCAAATCCAAAATAAAAACATGAAACCAGATGATAGAAAAAAAACTGTATAAAAAACGAAGGACTCCAAAACCAAATAGCATACTATTCTTTGGTAAACCTGAAAGTACTTACTCTCCAAATCAAGACCAGGAAAGAGGGATGTTTATGATGGCAGTCTACATGTGTATCTAAAAGGCTATTATGAAAGAGAAGCATTTCTTTCATTTATTTATTAACTTACTATATATGTTTGAGGGAAAAAATTGTAGTTAGAAAGCAAGGAGAAAGGCTCTCTCTCTCTCATGACTTGAGGGGTGAGGATGCATCTTCCAAAGGAGAGTGAAGAGCTTGTGTATCTCAAGGAACAGACCTAAACCCAACCTTTAAAAGGGATGGAAAGGAAGAATCATTCCTCAAGACACCGAGAAAACCATTTGGAGTTTGTATAATTCAGCAGCCCCTTCTCCCAACCAAAGCTGCCAGACTGCTCAGCAGGACTGGAACAAATGTTATTCTGTCAGGATGCTTTGGACAAGGCAGAGATTTATTTTTTAACCTTTTAGTTGTTCTGTTTTACCCAGAATTTCCCAAGGTATTTTAGCCTAATGTACTGTCTTGGTATTCTAACCAAGACCAATTTTAAATACTGGGCTTTTGGCAAGTTCACTTTAAAGAAGAGGAGCAAAGCAGCATTTCCTACCAGTGCTCTGCCTGATGAAGAGTTCTGCCTCCAACAGCTGAGAGTCATAAAAAGAATATTTTAGGCATTGTAATTTCTTAGCATGAATGTTCAATGTAGGAATGATAAACCACTTCCCTTAGTAATAAATGACAACAGTAATGTACAGAATATCAAGCAACATTTACCAGACCTAAATAACTTATATTAAAAATCTTGGCCCCAAAGTTAAAACTTTTGTCAATTATATTTTTATCAGCCGCAATGTGAATATGTAACAAATGATGCAATATGAAAGTGTAAAACAATACTATTAAGCTACTGGACTTCATTATCATAGTATCTCGCCAGGTCATAGATATCAGACAGTGTACTTGCTATGACTGGAATATTTGTGGAACAGGTAAAATTAAAAATATTAAAACCACATATAGCAAAAAAAAACCCCACATCTAAACTACCTCTCCACTCACTAGAGGTGGCCTGAATACATTCCATATCTTGAGAAAGATGACTTAAATACTCTAAAGTGTTATCAAAACACACTACAAATTCTTTAGTTTTACTTTTTAGTGATTCATTGTTTATTGGGTATCCTCTGACAGTTGTAGCACATTTCAATTTTATGGGATCACTGACTGATATGCCTGTAATTTTCCTCTGTGGAAGAATTTATGCACAGCTTCAGTGGCATGACAATTGATAAAATACTATAATTCTTACAGATAGTATTTTGAGGCTACTGTCACCTACTCCTGAGAATGCCAGGTATGTTATTCAGCAGGTGAAGCATTTACCCAGGGACTAATAACAGAGCAGCTTACAATCAAAAGATTATAACTAATTGTCCATTGAAACAACTCTGAAAAACAGGCCTATTACCATCTGTACTGTACAGATGATGAATGAAAGGAAAGATGACAGTCATTCAACCAGTAAGTCCATACTTGGGTCAGAAAAGAAATGCAGAAGTTCCCATTTACAACATATACATTCCCAGTGTCATCTCTTTAAAAACAAATCGAATTGAGTGAGTGTCAATTATTCATTGGGATGAGGGTTTGTAAACTACCACAAAGAGCCCCACTGGGCTTGGGAGGAGCAGGAATGACAAAGGCTAGAAGGTGGACAGAGCACACTATAATATAGCAATATTAATTAATAATTAAATATGGTTTGTGTTTAATAGGTTATAAAGCCATTTGGGGTTAATAAACTGACTGGCCTTCAACCTTGCAGTGCAGTAGGCACAAGATATATTGCTTCTTAAAGAATGAATGCCCCAACATTGCCTTTGAAAATGAACACGTTATTTGATAAGAATGATTCAGTTTATTACACATTATCCCTCACCTGGAAAAGTGGATAATTAATTAGCTATTAAACTCTGTGTACGTAATCCACTGTGAAAGAGGTCAATATTTGTCTTTTCTTGAGTTCAGGAGAAGATCACCACAGAGAAATCCAATTTTTTATAAGCAGGTCTCCCAGTAGCAGGTATAACATTTCAGTCTTAAAATCTACTATCAGAACTGTTGAGTGAACTGTGGCACTCACACAACACTAAGAGTGTATGGAGACCCATCTGCATGCAAAACTGATTTAAAGTCAGAAATTCTGAGCCCTTAACAGGAAAGAGTCGCAAATCATAAATTTGCACAAGCAAATAGCCACAGTTATGGGGGTTTTGGCAGTGATGCTGCAAAGCATGTGCTAAAGTCCTTTGAATTCACAGTTCCTTTGCATGCAAAATGGCTGGTATGCAAATCTCAAATCTGGGTTCTACAGACTCCTTTTTCTGTTATTATGATGTGTAATAGATTTAAAATTAGTACCACCAACAATGAAGTTAGAGGCTTGTTCTGGTTGATGCTTATTCACCAAGTAAATCACCAAGATTTTTCCATAATAAAGCATCTTTATATAAATTCAGGAGCCTGTAAAGCTGGAGTATTAGAAATACTGAGAACATCATCAAAATGAAGAGGTCATGGTTGCCGCGGGAACATGGATACTTACGGCATACCTAGAGTTAAAGGGCTAGTCACTTGTCAGCAGATCTCTGCATACACTAGTGACTCAGATTTTATGAGAACCCATCTGGGGCCATCAGTGGGTGGTTAATGGAAACATAATCATAACAAACATTATGGTTTAACCCTGCTGTTTAAGTAACATTGTATGATTGAAAGCACAGAATTATTTACCCTTATGACTGTGCATCCCGTGTACAGTCTACCTTTGGTGATAAATTACCATAACATTTTTGCTAAACCAATTTATGTTTTCATTTAAAATGTTAATTTATGAGTGTCCCTTTGCATTGCATAAAATGAGTCTCAGAAACATTTCACCCAGGGTACAGACCAGTATTCTTGGCTTAACATACAGACATACCGAATTGTAAAATACTGAACATACTACATAAACGCTGCAGATGACATATTCTTCTTATGCTATATATGGTATACTGTCTCAGTAGGCTCTGCAAAATACTGATGCATAATAATCTATTTAAAAACACATTGACTTATTTCTCTTATCCTATAAACACACTTTCTTGAATCTATTACTCTAAATTATATACTAGTTTAATAAGAAATGTGTAGATTTCTTATTTTTCTATAGCTAAATTTATTTTAATAAAGACTGTGAAGCTCAATGAGACATAAACCATTAATCCACATTAAATAAACATGCACGAAATTAAAGATTTATTACTAACCAACTAGACTTTCTTACATTTAAGGAATCACCACATTCTTGTTATCCACAGACTGTGCTTCCTTGAAATACTAAATTAAGTGGTTAATTAAAAAAGCAAGTATAAAGAATTAATGTCCCACCATAATTTCTAACATGCTGTTCAGAACAAAATAAATCTATAAAGATATATTGTTGTCTTCTACTGTTTTAACAAAGATTTTGCATATTTGCAAAATATAAGGATAAGATTATGATGAAACACTTCCGGTTTTGTGTTCTGAGAACTAGAAATAAAACTGAGACCCTGCCCAAAGAACTAGTGCTACTGTTTTTAAAGAGAAAAAATGAATCTACTTGTCTTTTCTGCATATTAATTGAAACCAGTCTTATGAGGTACAGAAGACTTTGTCATCCCAGAAGCAAGTCAGGTGTATTTATGTAGAGATACAAGTGGATAACGCATATGTTCTTGTAACCAAACACATGAAGCTCCAGCAATCAATGAAAATAGTCATATATCAAACAAATACAATTTATCCAGTGTGAAGTGAATGGGATTACTTGTTATAAGGGTCTGTAGAATCAGTCCCATTTGCAGTTATCCTTGTTAGAGTGCATTGCCAGAATGTGCATGATGAATATCTTGCAATAAGAATTCTTTTTCTTTTTTTACTTTTTGTTAAAAAGAAAAGGAGGCTAACAGGAGCTGTTTTATTGGTTTAAATGCACAGATTTTGTTTCAGCAAAAATGTTAATGGTAATTTATTATCAGAGCTAGAATATATAGGAGAGGCACTGTCTCAAAGCTAGATAATTTTTCAGCTGTTCATCATGCAGTCTTATTTGCACAGGAAGGTTTTATATATATACACATATGTATATACAATAGATATGGTATTAAAATGTAAAGCAGGAACAACACATTATGATACACATGTATATTCATAATGAAGCACAGGCTATGTCCACCTAATGCGTAGTTCCTATGATCTACAAATAAGGGATACCAGAATCATTTGATTTATTGAGGAACTGTGTGCTGGACTCAAAATTAGGAGGTCAGATCTGAAGTCATCCACCTTCTGTCAGGAAGCCAAGGTCCAAGTCCTGCACTTCTACATCTCCTTCTAGAGGATGGATCTTGGGGAAGAGGGCTCAGGTCATTAGTTAAGGTCAAGAAGAAATATGGCATTGCCAGCCAAAGTTGCTCATGAAAGAGTGGGGAGAAGGGCAGTAATATTGAAAGAAGAAGAGGGAAGTCTTATGTAGGGCTTCAGAATGCATTCTGCAGAGATGTTCTACATCCCTCTGTTCACCCTTAGCCATCCAGGGAGTTTCTCTTATAGCACAGCTTCTGTTTCACTGAAGTTATGAAGGTAGATAAAACTGATTTAGCCATTTTTTTTTCACCACAGAGAACATATGTTTTGACCTCTGCTATGACCAATACAGGTAGAGAAAAAAAGTTTTGGGTTTTTTTTAAGTTCTAAAAATGAAATATTTGCTTGGTATACATGAAGGCCAGTGGGTTTGTTGCTGCTTCCACATTTTCCTAGAAATCACAGGAACTACCACAAGTAGTCACTGCTTCTGGGTTATGGGTCCTTTTGTTCAGCCCCTCAACTCAACTCAACTCAACTCAGCTCAACTCAGCTCACTCTTGCTTCATGCAAGGAAAGGCTACCAGAGTAATGCATGTTTTAAAGAGGTAACTTACACAATTGTTAACGGAAATAAGGCAAGCAGTCTAGAGCAATAACTGGACTGTCTTCATTACATATCTGTATTTATACCAAGATATCAGAGATACTTTACATAACAAAATAATGACGCCTCAGAGTTTCATATTTTTGTTTCAGATTTATCACCTCCATGTCGTGAATGCAGATTTATGAATCCTGCTGATTATGTTAATTTATCATGAATGAGTGACTTTACACAGTTTGATTTAGTAACAGTTTAGAATTTACTTGTGGCGAATCGCAGGATTTGATTGTGATATTTTAATAGCACTCAATCATCAGTGATTAACAAAGTGATTAGACAAAATTGATCACAACAGTGACTTAGTTACAGATTCAAAGATGGCAAGGTTCACTCTATTACTACATGGAAGGGCATAAAGGGAAATTAAGTTACACTGAGTTGGAATGATTCACAGAGAGATCATTTGTGCAGGGGATCAGGGGGACCCTCCCGTTGAGTCACGAGGTTCCAAACAGACCCCCTTGCTTTCTAAACTCCTTTTCAGAGAAGAGTCTAGGTGCGGCTAGGTCCAATCTTAGTCTCAGACTTGGTCAACAGTTTATGTGAATAAGGATAAAATATATATGTGTATATCTAGTACATAGAAGAAATGTATAAGGAAAATTAAGTTACACTCGAGTGAGAGAGATGGTGGGCCCAGGGGATAAAGGGGACCCTTCCATTGAGTCACGAGGTTCCGAACAGACCCCCTTGCTTTCTAAACTCCTTTTCAGAGAGGACTCTAGGTGCGGCTGGGTCCTGTCTTAGTCTCAGACCTGGTCAATGGTTTATAGGACTAAGGATAATGCAGCAGTATAAGATTCACTTTGTAATTAAATCACACATCTACAGACTACTTAAATTGATTCACACATGCATACATACACAGACATGAATACATATATATATATATATATATATAAATTTAAAAAAGGTATACCTGTTAAAAATTCCCCTCTAGTTCAGTGAAATATTCACGTCAAATATCTTGGCATTTCTCAATGGGCAAGGGTTGAGCTTTGAGGAGTGAAGGTTTCAGGCTAGGCTCCACCGCCAGTCTTTGGGGATGGACGTCCAATTTTAGGAAACTTTGAGAGTTTCCTAGCTCTGAGAAGCGTCCCGCTCAGATGGAGATGCTGGTGCAGCCCGCTGCAGTCCAGGAGAGTTTAAAAGGCCTCACTTAGGACTGCTGTTTATAGGATTGTGAGATGATTGGGTTTAGTCACCAGTACATTTCCATCGGAGCCACAATCTGGGTTGGTAATTACTGGAATTCCAGTAGCGATGATACTGCTCCATTTCAAGGCTGTCAGGGGTAGCTGATTGTTCTTTCTCCCCTCGTTAGCCATAATACAGAGTTTCTGATAAGGACAGGGCTGCTCTCTGCTTCAACCATGTAGGAGCTTCTGGTACAATTAAGGGGCACCCGCCTAACTGACCAACTCACTACACAAAGGCTGCAGTCTGGAATTCCCGAAATCGTAAAGCAGTTGAAGAAAGAACAAGGGGCGAGGGGTGGGGGCAGGATGTACCACCACACTCCAGACACTCACTGTTATTGGAGATTATTTAGCCAGCTCCTTTCACTAACTTGGTAAATCATGGGCATATGTTCAGTAAGTAGCAGGCATAACTTTAAGCTATTTGCCTACCTTAATTGTTTGATGAATTAGCTAATGGGGATGACTATTCCTAACTTGATGCAATCTTAAGGATTTCTAGTTGTATTTCTGGTCTTTAAGTGCATTTTTGGGAGAAAGGTTGATTTCACAGGCCAATTCTTTTTCCACTGGGACAGCCTATCTCTGCTTCAGTTCCAGTTTGAAAAATTTACACTAGCTGTCCAGTAAGACCATTTGTCAAGCTTATGTATTAATATTTGTGAGGTGATATGCATTTCCCAGATTGAAAATAACTGAAAAGTATAAATACAACATATTTTGTTATTTCATGAGAAAATTCATTTTCATATATGCATGAGAATATACAAAGAAAAGCTGAGCAGTTTTGAAATCTATCATGAAAAACACAGTCCAGATCTCAAAAAGTATGTCCTAGCAGCATTTATAAATATACTCCACATTTGTTTTCTTCCCTGCAGAGTTAATACTTACACAGTTTGCTTGTTTATTAGTGCACAAATTCAGCTACTTGCTGTCTGAGGATTTCAGGTGAATGCATGCAGCCTTAGCACAGACCAGTCTAGATCTTTATTTGTGTTTTTATCCAAGAGCTTTATTGATACAATTACTTTCCTTATGTATGAAAGCCTCTGTGAGGGCAGGGGGAGCAATGCAGTTATCCCGATTATAGATGTTAAAGGAGAGACTATTACTGGCCTACATGTACATGTGCAAGAACAGAAAGAGCACAGAGACCTTCTGTTTCCCATATCCTGTCCTCTCTCTGCATAAATGCAGTCTCCTAGCACGTTCTTGACCACATTGTGAAGTGTACTCCTCAGAAAGTGAAAGGTGGCAAGAGATCAAATGACAGCTTAGATATCCCTTATGGATCAGTCTACAAATAGACAAAGAGAGTATGCCAAGTATCAACCTAATGTTGCAAAGACCATATTCCTGTTAATGTCTAAGCAAAGCCTGCAAAGCAGAGTCTCGCCCAGAAATTCCCTTGAGATGAACAGAGTGCAGAACAGAGCCTTAAAAGTGCAATCTCGCTCTTAAGCTTACATATGAGCTTCCTAAATGCTCAGTCAGCAGTAGGAACATTAACTATTTCTTCAGTCAATCACAATTTTCAAAGGTTACGAAAGCACTACGTGAGACATGGTTAAGACATAACGATTTATAATATATCAATCCCTAGTAGAGTCTCAATATGTTCCTTTCACAGTTCCTCCTAGAAAGGTTTCTTCTAAGCTACTATATTAAGATTATGAATCAATTTTACACCTAAAAAATCTCTAAAGATGCTATCAATAAAACATATCGGTCTGGTAAAAGTCAATTTGACCTTTGCAGGTTTGTATAGTTTTCTGAGAGCTTAACTTTAATTACAGTCTTATTCAACTGTTTTCTCCTGAAAATACTATTATTTTAAATGTGCCTAGCAAGCACTGGTTGACTCCCATTTTCTTAATCCTAACGGGACTTACACTAGGTTTGTATGTTGCCATATCAGTTTTAAACTCATTATGTAAGGAGACTATATTTGCTTCAAGTTACTTCAGATTCCTGTCCTCCAACACCTACCAGCTTCTGAGCAAGATTTTAGAGTAAGATTATCTACAAACACAAATGTTTGAGAGATCAAAATCTATGTCTAAGTAACAGAAAAACCATATGTACCTAACAAACAAGAAATAAAAATTCAGTCTTGTGGTCCTGGTGCTGTTAAAGCTGATGTAATCTTATACTACAATTTACTACACCTGACTATAATAAGCTACTCCCCATTCCTTTGAATGTTTAAGAGAATTGCTCTGATATGATTTACGGGATGTTGATTTGTAAAAAACCGATATTGTCTAAAATTTTTGAGTCTTCATTTGTCAAAATATCCTACTGCTATTAAAGATATGTAATTTATAATAATTAATTTTACAAAAATACACTTTCCCCCTAAATTCCAGGAAAACCATAATAAAATCCAGGACAGTTTATGTCAATTTTGAACATAATCTTGCAAGCTTTATATAAAAAATTTTGCTCACATGAGTATTCAGATGCAATTGCCAGACCTCTGTACCTGAATATGTTTGTGTACATGTATGCATTTATAGAAAAGTGCCTGACTTACTCCTTGATGATACTTTAGCCTTAATTTCTTGCTATCAAATTAAAAATAAAAGAATCCCATACCTTCCAGAAGTCTCCAGCATTTAATCTGGCTTCCAAAGGCTAACAAAAACAATATTGTGACATTTCTGTAAATTAAGACAGGTAGTCCAATTTTGAAGGCCACTGATGTTAATGAAAGGACTCTCATTCAACAGGTATTGGGTTAGGGCCATAGCTAGTATCCAGTCCTATTCATTAGATTTTCTTTTTCTTCCATTCCCTCCAAATCATTCTTTTAAGAAATGTGCAATTGTTTGGAATAAAACATACAGACTTTGAAGCTTTTTAATGGGTTCCTGGTAGTTGCTGCTATTTTAATGAATCAAGTGAATGACACTAAATGATGCATTAACACAGTAATGACCAGCGGGATTATTGCTCACATGATGTATTAACAATGTACTGGCCAGCAGGAATAACACTCTAGTAATATATTAAGAAACAACATCTGGCAAGTACCCATGCTAAACCTTCAAGCACTGCAGTGTTAATTGTAGTGTTGTTCCCAAATTATCAGTACTTTGAGTTTGCATTTATGGCTTTAAAACAGGAGGGACTTCATATTTATCAGGATCATACTGGTGGACTTCTTGAAAGATCATGTGTACTGAACACTGAAGGGCAGATATTACACCCTTTGGGATTAAAAAAAAAAAAAAACCAAAACAGAGAGAGACTTAGAAAACTGTATCTTGAAGCATAAGCAAGAAATCTTTTATATTATGGCAAAAGGACACCTCTTAGAACACGTTCCCAGTGTGTATAAATGCCTGATCTCTTTCAATCTCCAGATCTAAACAAGAACACAAAAAAAATGACAAAAAGAAGGAGTGGAATATATATTTCTGGAAATTGTACTAAAAAGTGCTCTAAAATCCTTATACCTTCTCCTTTAACTTCTTCTCATGTATCTCTGTTGCTCTTTTGTTTGAATGGAAGATGTTTTTTTCCTCAGCTCTGCTTTTAACTGTTGCCCTTCCTTCTTCCTGTGTAGTATTCTACATTTAGTCAGTGTTCTAGAAAGTAACCAGCTAGAACAAATAAAACGGAAGAAAAAAATCTGAAAGAATGTTCTTTTGCAGGAACTTTTCCCAGGAATGTATCAGTTTGGCCACATTTCTTTAAAAAAATTGCATTAAGTGTCTTGATAAGACTTATTGGAATGCAACAGTTTGATTATAATACAAAAAGCTGAAGTTAGAATGAAACATACTGAATGGCCCAAAATATGTGTTTCATGTAGGATGGAAATTCAGAGGCTTTAACCAATGCCAGTCATTGATGGAGAAGTTTCTGATGCTCTTGCTGAATCAGCATAACTGTACTCCTCAATATAGCTGCTGAAATATCGCAGTTCTTAGTCAAACATTAGACATCATGTCTCAAATCCATAGC
The DNA here is from genome assembly GCF_030463565.1 of Pelecanus crispus. Taxonomy (NCBI): domain Eukaryota; kingdom Metazoa; phylum Chordata; class Aves; order Pelecaniformes; family Pelecanidae; genus Pelecanus; species Pelecanus crispus. The sequence goes on from NC_134650.1 coordinate 39,575,486, forward strand.
TTAACACCAATCCTGATGAGTATTCAGGACCATTTTGTAGCAGTTTAAACGTTGCTTCTTACCTGCTGAAATACTGGACTGACTTTTGTCACGTGGCATTATGTATGTCTGTGTCTTTATTTTCTTCTCTCTTTTTGTGTCATAAGGTTCCTGGAATTTCACTTTATAACCAAACACAGACATGAAGCTCCAAGTAACCACTTCTTTCATTTCATCCTGTAGATCTAATGACTACTTGTGACTTTTGTTGTCATTTTCTAGAATTACTCTTTGCTGGCATGCAGAGTTCTGCAAAGTAGAGTAATAAGACATCATTAGACTTTCTAAACTTCTTCATATTTTCAAACAAAGCATACAGCAGTATCAATGATCATGATAAATCATACATTTCACAATCTTAATGAAAATTTACATTTCAAAATATAAAAATATGGGATCAAGAGGGTATATCAATAAAATGTTTCCCGCATCTTAAGTTAGGAAGTAAGTAAAATTTAATGCTTAAAATACAAAGGATTTTTTCTAAATTACTCTGCTTCTTAGCAAATAGCTCTAAAAATGATTTCCAGTAATGAAAAATGACCTACTCTGAAATATTAATGAAGAATTTAATACTGTGGCCCATTAAAGTGCATAGCAAAATTCCCACTAACTTCATCTGAGGTTGGAATTTTGTCCTTTGTTAACAAAGCTCTAGAAGAAGGTTGTTACATCAAATAGAAACTATTGGTTTTATCATATTAGTTTTATCATGTTGTATTTCTCAAATTAAGACAAAATTCTAACTCTGGGTAAAGAAAATGGAAAGGAGATGGGGCTAACTGTTGTAAGTATGGTGAGATTTAACTCACACACTGCCTGCACAGTATCATAGATCTAGATTCTATGTTATACATAGAATGAATCTTTAAGTTTCACAAAACTTTTATGTACCTAAGCCTGTTTAGGCTGAATGGACAGACCTCCATTACACTGCTTTACAATAAAACTCTCCTAATAGAATACTGAAATCACTCTTCTGATATTTGTAAATTAATAAATACCAAATTGAGTTTTGCAGACGCAGAATCCTACACTGGAAAAATTATTGATTTAACAGCTGTACCACTGTATCTTTTGTTTTGTAGAGTTTGTTCTCAAATAATCACTTTGAGACTTTAAATCTTGGTCTGTTTTAATCTCTACTGTGCTACTTCCTTATGTGTACTACCACAGACTCTGAGCCATTCCAGACTTAATACCAGTAGAAGTATCTCTGACTTTTAAATGTATTTTCTTTCTTTCTAATAACGTCACTAAGGCTCACACTGTAAGAAATGATACCATTAAAAGCAAGCCCAGGCTGCTAAGCCATGCATAACTAGGTTAAATCAAGAAGTGTACTGCTGTCACCATCTATTGGTTATCTGTTTAGGTGTAAAAACACAATCATTTAGAGAACAGAACTGAAGCTAATTAGAAAAACTAGCAACACAACAGAAGAATTAATAAGAAACATTAAATTAAAAATCTCAAATTCAAGTCATTAATTGAGAGCACTTTAAAAGTCCATTTAAGCATATGCACAAGAATGAGAAACAAACGTGTCCAGCTCTTTGTGCTTATCAGTAGGAAGATTACTTTATGGTAGCTGAAACATCTGACAGAGAAATGGATCCTTAATCTGGTAACATAAATAAACCAATTTCTGACAATCCATTTCAAGGACTTAATCTAAATTGCCAAGGTAATTAGCCTTGTTTATTGAGGTTTGCCCCATTAACTTTATCTGGCACTCTAAGAAGGCAAAAGATTTCCAGTATACGGAAATATATAAACACAGTAAATACATTTCCCACCCTACTATGTGCCACTGTATGATGCTGAAGCTATAATAAAGAAAAGAATTAGATGTGCGTCAAGATGAAAACATTGGCAGGGAAGACCAAGAAGTCTGTGGTCCAGTTAAAGTAAACAGCACTTTGTATAGATGAACAGCATCAAGCACGGCCAGGATGCTGGGACAACCTGAACAGGATTTGCCTGTGCAAGATGGATGGATCGGGGATGCTGTTTACACTGTCTGCACCCTGCAGACTGGCAAGTACTAATAAGCCAGTTCTGAAGGAGTGCAGGCTACTCTTTATATAATGTGATAACAAATACTGCATTTGGCAAGAAATTCAGTAGGGTGTTTTCCAAGCTTAAAAGGGCTTTCTGGGACTGTTTCTGACCCCATTCAATTCAATTCTTTGTAGCATGGCTTCCTTCCAGGGGTTTCAACATGCCATTCATTCAAGGAAATGCACTTTAAGTCAATGGTACGTTTGCCTGCATAAGAAGTATGAGTTCTGTCTCTATCACCAATTAATCTTTGGAAGTCAGCTTGTGTGCACTTTATTTTAAAACTAAAGTTACTTTCTAATAGTCCACTTGCCTAGTACCCACACAGGAGTACTGATATTTTGTGTGAACTGTAAGACTGGGTTCCAAATGAGGTTTGTTTTTTTTTTTTAAAATATAAAATCTAGAATTATATGATAGGAAATTGTACCATTTTCATGGTACCATTATTTATTAATTTACTACAAAAATATGCATAAATACTTTTAAATTGTATTTTTAAATCGATCGGGTACAGAAAAGAATTAAAAGTTTTGTCTTGTCAATCATCAATATGTAAAAGAATCCGATTCTTTCTGGTTATTGCGGTTTGCTTTGATTTGGCATTTATAAAGTGCTTTCTGTCTCTAAAGGACATTATACCAGAGCCACCTGAGTGAACAGTAAAGCAGCATGGGTGAGGGAAGTGAGATTTCAACAAAACACAGTGCATGCGCCTGTCTTTCCCAACTCAGTTTACGGGGCTTCTTTCAATTCATCCTGAGCTCGCTTGCTGAATCAGGGTCTGACAGCACACAAAACATAATGGATAACAAAGGGCAGGAAACTGTCACAGTGACTTGTTCATGAACACCCGAGGAATGGCAATCATTCTAAATAAAGAGCCAGACCAGGATGAGCTTACTGAACTGAAACAACGGGGATCATTTGTGGTAGAAGCCGATTCTTTGTGTGAAGAGGTTGTCAGACTCTGGCCCAAATAGTTCAGACACTCTTTCTTAACACAGGGTGAGACTGAGCACCTCCCGTTCATGCTGAGCAACTGCTCTTCTGAACACCACCACCCCAGGAACAGGATTCCCGTACGAGGAGGGGGTTTGCAATCTCACCCAAACAAATGAATAAAAGTCTGCCTGCTTGCAGATAATTCCTGAGCAGAAAACAGGGCTAGATTTGTCATGTAGGAGTATTCACTCTGAATCATTCACTCTGCTCTCCACTTGAAACAAACCTTCTCTTTGTGTAATTGTAAGGCTCCCTAATTACTTATGACTGACCAATTATTTAAGTGTTAAGTTAATACTATATATAGCCAATCTGCTTGCATTGGGTGTCACACAAGGATTCTCATTTTATGTACTGTACTTCTCCATTTCCCTTAAATGATGCCAAGTAAATTAACATCATGGTTTCTGTCTGCTAGTTTGCTCAAACAGACATGTCTTCTTAGATATCTCTTAAACCAGTTCTGACATTTTAATGGGATATAATTATTATAATAAGAAATCCATTATGGAGATGAGATCGAGGTCATATTAGGAAAACATTTCCCCCCTTTGTTATTATATGCAGTGAAGTCCGTTCATCTTTTAAAACAGACTAAGATTTCTAAAACCCAAAATAAATATAAAATGTTTATGCAAGTGAAACAAAGTAAATCTAGTGTGGAAGCATTTCTGTTTATATAGATCTAAGGCAAAACATTTTATATGTGTATTCGCAGTGACTTTGAGAAACTCCTAATGCTATTCTGCAGGTACACGGTCCTTAGAGAAAAAAAGGAGGAGTTCTGAATTCCCCCTTTAATCTATCCTGTGTTCTGTTTTGTACATCTGTCAAATCACATAACATTTCTGATGTAATACAGGCCTATAGAAAACATTTTTATTTCCAGCTGGCATACTTCTAAATTCAAACGCTCAGACATAATTTAGTTATTTTTTTTCCCTATATGTGGATTGTTTATTTACTTTACAAACTTGCACAGAAAATGTAACTGTACACTAAACCATTAGTATTCTGTTGGGAAGATTTGTGTTTTGTGTTGGAGGCAGTTCACATTAAACTCAAGGTCTTAATACTCCTTTGAGGCTTCTGAAGCCCCATGGCAACTCTTGAAAAGACTTTTATTTCTTCAGCATATGTAAATTGGATAGGGTGAAGTCAATGTGATTTAAAGCTAACATCTCTTCAAGAACTCAGATGAGACAAAGGTTTTATTAAATGAAATAGTAGAGGAAATTGAAGTTCCACATTTCAATGTAATGTGATCATGAAGACGGAAAATAATATTTAGTGAAATTAAAAGTGCAGGCTTGAAATTTACATCACTCTTAATCTACATCTGTTCTCTTCATTTAATTTATCTGACATGCCCCACTTCTTCCAGGGGAATTACAGAACAAGATCTATTGGATATAGGGATATTAGCAAGACTGCATTGGGGTCATACACTGATTTATGCAACAACCTTTTTACTATATTAATTAGGCAGAGATAATAGCAAATTAAAAAGAAGAGTTAAAGTTTGTGTCACACACAAATTCTCGCCTATGCTTCTAATTAAATACAATATTTATATTCACATGCCCTATACTGTGATTTTAGATTGCTCAGAAGGGAAAAAATATATTTCTCATAAAGTTGTAGTCAGAAAAATAGACTTGGCTTCAAATTATTTCTGTTTGAAAAGTGAGTACATTTAACATTTACTGAGATGTCTAATTTAAATGGTGCTACATTAGGGCTTAACAAGGTATTACTGTTTGTCAGGAGTTGATCTATGACTTGTACCAGGTTATTTGTGTCATAAAATTCTTTCATCCTGTACATTTTCTCAGACATTCATAATTAATTGTTCAGAGTTCAAAACAGTGCATTACCTGATAAAGTATTTCAAGTATTTTTCCAGAATTTGAAAAAGCAAGAGAAGAGGGAATAAAATCATGCAAAACTTGTTTACAGATATTTAAGCTTTAAATTAATTAATCATGGCAGAAGGGAACATGGACAGTACAACCACTACAAATGTCAGAAAAGGAGCTTTAATTCTTGTGGGCTTTTACACCCTAAAAGGTACCAGCAGGCATGAAACACTGGATAGAGGAGGGTCAAGAACTCCAGCTTGTGCCTTTCTAACCTTCTCAGGCCATTTTTACATCTACATTCTAGCAGTAGACATGCAATATTTTCAATGAATAGGAGAAAATTGTGTATAAAAGCTCCTTCTTTCTCCTTCTTACACAGATGCTCACACATCCAAGAAGATATCAAACTATCTATCTCAGCACAAAATCTAGGAACACAAAACTGCAATTCTGGAGTAATTGGTTTTAAGGCATCCTTTAAAAAATATGGCCTTCAATATTTGATTTGTAAGACAGTATTTGTACTTACTTTTGGTTGAGTTTGCATTTAAGTAATAGGTAGTGGAACTAGGTGCAGAACACTGACATAAAAAACCAGGACCAATTGAAATCCTTACCCGCTAAGGTGGACTCTACTTCATGCATAAAGTGCCTTTTTTGATGCATGTGAACTACCCGTGTCATGGTATGATCATATAAATCACAGAAGATAGGACTTGGAGTAACTTAAAACTATCCTACCTTTTTGGGAATCAAACCTGGCCACTTGGATTACTTGGATCATCCCATTACCTTCTGGGGAGAATGTAAATGGCAGGGCTTGCTTTCTACTGAGAATGTTTCAGTGCGTGGTATTAATTTCTGATTCCTCTTTACCCCATTATCTTTTTCATTCAGCTAATATTGGACACAAGATGTACCATTTGTACAGGTTTATCTCTTTTACGACAATTACTGAGAAATCTCAGCAGCAATTTATTGTGTAAGTTAAATTTATCTTTCCAAAACAGCAACAAATTTTCCCCTCTGTTGGGACTGAAGAAAATCACTTTTGTGATTTTTTTTTTTCTTAATTCTATTGTTCTTTTTTATTCCCTATGTAGAATAATTGAATTAGCTAGAACAAAACAAGACAGCTGCATACACCTTAACTGAAAACAATGTTGAACAACATATAAATGAAGTACTCTTCAATCCAAGAACGACCTTTCCATATTGTCTGTGTATTTTGTATTTGGAAACTGGAAGCTATATTTTTAGATGTGGAAAGGCAAATACATTTGTTTTGCTGTAAAAAGTGAATATGTAAGGCCTAACCACACAGGTGGTTATTTATATAAATAGCTACATTTGATCAACTTTGTCCCACCTAACTTTAGATTACTGAAGTCTCAAAATAGTCACTTTGATAGCCTCTCTTCACAGCAAGTGGAGTAACACAGCTACCTGTAAAAACTCTTTCAGCCCACATAAACTGCGAATGTTCTCCGGAGGTGCTAATACTTCTTTGTTGCCTATGAAAATGTCACAAGTTGAGTAAACTTTTAAGTTAGGATTCTCCATGAAGAGGCTTCAGGAGATGGAATGAACCTGAGAATGTTTGTCTTGATTACTCAGGGAAGCTTTGAATTATACCAGAAGAGTGGAGTAAAAGCAGGTATTTTATGCAAGAATTCATACAAATACAAAGAAGTTAATTGTCTCTTAACATTCTTGCTTCCCATGGACAAATGAACAATTGCAAATTGCTTGCACCAGTTCACATTTCAAATTAACGCTTGTCCCTCATACTTGAATGACACAGGAGGACGTAATGCTTGAAACAGCAGGAGAATCCAAATCAATTAGCCAGTGATCTAACATAAGAAGTGCTAGATTTGGCTCAACTCTTCACAATCGGTTCTGAAAATGAATGTAATCAAGCCCAAAAATACTGCTGCATGTGAGGTACTATGAAAATATATACAATAGTTTTGTTAAACAGTCATGGTCTAAATGATGATCCTGAGTCTTTACACAGAGAAGGAGAAATGAAAAAAATCTAGCACGCTGACAACACCAGTTCTTAAAAGCATAACAAATTCCTCTACAAGGCTATACAGTTATATGAATAGTGCAAGTTCTTTTTTTAGGTTATGATGATTTGTTTAATTTTTTTTTACAGCTTGCAGATCAGTCCCTATTTAAAATGGAAGCACATATATTTTAATTAAGCACTGCTTAAATTGTGGGGCATGAAGCCTGTCCTATAGCATATAAATTGGACTTTTTTTTCTCCTGGTTTTGAATACTAAACAACAGTGGGTTCACTTAACCATTGTATACAGCTGTCAAATGTTGCAGCTTTTACAGTAAAACAATTTTCAAAGTTTCAACTTTCTAGTCAAATTGAAATCCTCTTATTTCATCCATCTGCAGTTGATTTTGTGGTTTTAGTAAATCATTTCAATGTATGCTGGCTGCAAGCATTTTGCCTGATATCTAGACTATTTCCCCTTAAAATTTAATGCATGATGGTTGAAGACAAGTATCTGTTCAGTATGAAGAGTACAAACAGCACAGAGAAATAACAACACACATATTTCAAGACAGTTAAAGAGATTATTTCCTTATCATGACAGCAAAATGGCTTTATGCATTGTACATTCGTTATAATTCAGGAAGTTCAGAATGTCATTTTTCCCCTCTCCAAACCATACATATTTTACATTGATTTCTGCTTTCCATGACACAGCATACTTAACTTCAACACAGTGAAAAAAAATCAATGCTATACTTGTGAGATGGTATGATTTTCTGTGAACTGCCATATGTTGAGTACTACATGTGTATGACTGAAGTAAGTCTTATCAGTCACCTACAGAGATGAGGGGTGCTTTGTATAAATCAAACAATATTCTTCAAATTGCAGTATCCATAGATAATGATTTTTTTACCATTGTTTACATTGATCAGTTGGACATTTCATTGTCTGACCACTGCTTGTTTCCCAGATCCACAACTCTTAAATACTTGATATAACAAATAAAGTTGTCCTGTTAAGTTGGTTCATCCATGTAGTAACAGAATTCTGTTCTACTATGGAGATCAAAGGGAACACAAATGCAGATACTTCAAGAACACTTCAGAAAGCCATGTCATGGTCTCAAATAACCAAGACTGTCTTTTCAGTTCCAGTTTTGCAATTGCACTTCCTTCCAATCACCCACGTCTGTGAACAGCAAGTTGATATTATACATCTAACATTTAGACAGGAATGAGGAGGACATGAAAGATTATAATGAAATTCTCACCATAAAGTCAACAGTGTAAGCCTTGAGCAAGGCCAGAGTTGAAGTGTTGGTCATAGATTTATGCCTTCGTACAGCTGAAATAATAGTTTTCTGAGGTTGAGAGAAATTATGGAACTTCATTAAAGCTGCCATCGTGGACAAATTTTGCAACGAAGACTGCGCACTTGATGAATGATGCTGTGTGCCTAAGTGCACTGTCTGATTTAGAGTTCAAACTTTTTGTAGTACATTCCATGAAGATAAAATATTTAGTGCTACTATATTTTGGGCTCTATATTTTTGACAATATGTTTCATGCCTCATTTGCCACCAAAGTAATGAGATTTTAGTCAATGTTCAAAGACTGACTTCACATTTTTCATGGCAAAAACCCAAATGCGTTATTTTTCTACACTAGTGTATTGCTAGTTCAATGAAGCCCTGAAGTATATGTAGACCTTGAGGCAGCCAAAGTGTAAAACATTGACTTCACAACACAGAGAAGACAAGAAGCAAAAACACTGATTAATGATTGTAGCTGCCCATTGGTTCCTAGAGTATAGTCTCCCATTTACATTTTTTTCCAGATAGTAAGGTGCACTGATAAAACGGTAATCTTTTCAGAAAGTAAACAACTTCTCACATATACAGATCTAGAAATATAGAACATAGACTTCACTTGCTAAGTGTTAAATAAGATTTCTGTCCCAACTCTAGTTTTGCTTTCCCTAGGCCACCTGAGATTACAATGGGTTTTTTGAAAATATGTATTGTGAAACAACTGACAAAGTATAACATGAACACTGATGATAATTTCCCTCCTTTTTTCATAGAAAGAGTATAGATCAAACTATTGTTTTACTGAGTATTGAAATCAATATACCTATATTTTCTGTCAAAAGACAGAACAGTCTTTATTTTCAAAAATAGAAGATAGAGGGAATTTTCTGACACTTTTACATTTATCATGCAAACATTAGCATGGTCTTTTAACATGTAGACAAATAGTCTTACCATGAAATTCTGAATATAAAGATAACAAGAAACCAAACACAGAGGGGGGGGGGGGGGAAGCATACTTAGAAGCCTTTAATGGAATGGCCTTTAATTTATCAGGCTTGGCTTGCAGTGGTTAACAAGGAGTTTGCCCACACTGTAATCAACAGTACCAACAGTTTAAATTGCTACTTTTAAATCAGGTATTGAGTGGAAATACTAACTGGTGTACAAACATTGAAGAACAAACATTGAAGAACAGGGTAAAAAAACCCCAGCCTGAACACCATTGTGCTGTAGCCAGGCTTGCCATTACTAAACAATCTAACTTAAAGCTATGCTTTAGCCACTTTGTGCTGTACATAGCCAGAAAAGAGCTAGAGATGCAAGAGATTTCGGAGATGTTTTTAAAATATAGAAAAAAATATATTAAAATAATAACAATTGATTGCATGAGTTGCCTTTTATATATTGTGGACTATAAAATTATATTAGAAAAGGGTAAATGCCTGGTTTCAAAAGGAAGGTGTGACCACTGTGGAAGGCTGTCTCTGACACTTTAAGAAATGGCTGCCAATCACCAATCATTGTTAAGAAAGGCTAAATACTGCAAGTTCAAATAGATTAGCAGCCATCAACTGTTAAGAAGAGTGTATTTAAATTTAAGCAAAGTTTTAATGGGAGTTCCAATCTTTCTGCTTCCCCAAACCACATTTCAATGGCTAAACCTCAGGCATATACATTTGATAATATTACACAACATTACTATAATAGAGCTTTTTAAAATGTGCAACACACAATATCTAAACATGCTTTTTTAATTGGAGAAACACAAACAAAACCGTATGAAAAAATCTAAAACTTTTGATACTGTCTGTGTCAGAGCAGGCAAGCAACTGAATTGTGCTCCCCATCCGCAAGGGCTTTTGAGAGGGGACACCTTCCTGAGTCTGCCATTTGCAACGCAACTTCATTCCATTCCAGAACTGGGTATGATAAACCCTCTGTATTGGAAGACATCTGCAGAGAGTAAAATCCTGACTTAATCTGAGGACACATCAAGATGACATTGATTTTGGAGGCTAAGATCTTATTCCAGAGCACCTACCTTTTGCACAGCTGTGCAGGAAAAAAAAGGTATCACTTTCTCATGACTATTCAGAATATAAGAGTGCTCATGTGAACTCCAAGACAAAAGAAGAGGGAAAACCAGAATTAGCAACGAAATTAGCACCTGAAATATAGCTGAATGTTGCAGAATTATATTTGTAGCATGACACGTTCCAAGTTCTTACTCCTTCCAATCATATCCGCCCTTCCCCCATTTCCCCAACAGCAGCAGTGCACTATGAGATGTATAAAGAAATGGGCTCTTAGAGTGGCTGATGATAACATAGAGTAAGACTATGGAGCTGTCTAGCCTCTCCCAGCCATTTTTGGCATAATTCATGCCCATCTGTTCCCTTTCATGCTGCAGTCCAGAGGGAAGCAGATGGGACCTACTCTGCAGTCTTCTTCTGAAACTCATATTCATTATAACCTAATTTTTAAAATTACAGTCTTGCTGTCAGCAATGTTGCTTAACGAATTTTTTTCCCCTTTACAGAAGCAAAAATAACCTTTACAATAATAGGCTTTGCCCATAAAGGTCATAATGTTAAAGAGATACTAACAAGTGAACCATCTCCTCATCCCTGGAAGCAATCTTGTTTCCATTCCAAGCCTTGGACTGGATCTGGGCATGACTCCCTAACATGTGGTGTGGCTGATGCTCCTCTGATATTTTTCAGCAAAGGCAGAGGAGTGAATGTTTTTTCTACTGTGTCAGAAATTGCTGCTGCTTGTTTCACTAGTTGCCAGATTGCTAGCTCTTTTTCTTCCTGACGTTCTGCTCTGAGGGAAGCACTGTCTCAAACACTGCTATTTCACGATGACTTATTTTTAATAAGTCTTTAATAAGTTTTGCTTTTCCAACATCATTAAAAGACTATACAGAAAAAATCACTGGATGGAGAAACAGTTATGTTTTCTGCTGCCATTCTTGTGGTTTTGAGTATAGGCCTATTCTTTAAATGAATTCTATTCCATTTAATGATAACTTTCTGCCTGGACTCAGTGTATAATTCTCCCCCCCTCCACTTTGTACCTGCATCAAGCATACAGTAATGCTCTCCTGACATTTTAATTAGCAGTTTTATACTCTTTATTTTATACATGGTTTCTTCTTTTTTGGGGGATAGAAAGAAGGTAATGTCATCAGCCATTCTTTTCCTCCTGTGGTTTTACTCAAGGAAATAATTAATATGAAAACTTTTGCAAACAGAATAAAAAATACACAAATCAGATGACTGCCACTATTTATTGGAATATATCTGAACAGAAGTATCTATGAAATTTTTTACTTCTAGTATTTTCTTCTTATAAGCTGTGGGAATGTACCAATTCAGGCATAAGCAATTGCCCATTAAAACGGATTTGATGCCAGATCAGTTCAGGTTCTATCCTTCTCCTATGGTACATACATCTCAAGGAGCAAACACTACTTCTCACTGATCATTCCTATCCAGGTCAACATTAAATAAGTGAAAGTAAATAATGATCAAAGAGAGACAAGACAGGCAAGGGTTCACCCATCTCCTGTTACCTTGAGGGTGGAGCAGGCAATGTGTGATTGTGAATGAATAGAATTTTACTTCTGCATTCATCCCTGTGCCTGACAGGAGAACTGTAGAATATGAGAAATATGCATAAACAGACAACAATGATAAACAGTAAGAAATCCAAAAAGACAAACGTAAGTGCTGCTCATTAGCAAAGCTTCTATGACTTCCCTATGCAATGCCTCAATCTGACCTACAGCAATGAGGCATTTTTCACACTGCTGCATCTTAAGCAAGAGTCCTGCTGATTAATTCCTTTGTGTTGTCCTGACATATTTTCCCTAGCTAGATATTTTTTAAGAGGGCAGAAAAACTAAAATATTTAAGAAGTCCAGACTGGCACAATTACAGAATCCTGCCCTTCCTCTCTTTGCAATGGAATACATGAGAAGTTTACAAATAATAGGTCTTTCTCTCTGCATTTTTTTTTTCCTATGAGTTTGACCTCAGGTTCAGAACATGTCTTTATGCCTTCTGGTAACCTTGAAGAATATCTAAGGAGTATGCAGAATCTTAAACATTTCTCATTCCTGCAAGTAAACTGGAAAACATTACAGTCTGTTCCATATACATGAGTTACTGCTGTCTAGTGCTGATGAATCAGGCATACCACATACCCGCTTTTGCCAAAAGGCAAGACTGGTTATCACTTCCTTTTCGCACTGCTTAAGTAAATTATTTATTACAAGTTCAATTGAATTTTAAAATACAAAAATATATTAGTTGCCTTAACTTTAGATTCCAATTTAACTGAGGGTTTTTTCCCCTAAATGTTTAAGGTATTTAAAATGTAAGAAATCAAAAAGAACATTGACGAAGTATTTAAAAATAAAACAGTGATACAGCACACGGTTTGTTGCTGGAGTGGAAAGATCCTAATTTACCACATATGATCATGCACCACATGCAATTAGAGCACAGCTTATACACATACATATTTTGTTTTATATGGTATGTTTAGCTTCTCAAATAAATGAGAAAAGAGTGTTCAGAGCTCATGCAGAATTCTCCTGCCCAACTGCGCTATCAATTCTCTCATCCTCTCTCTTTCACTTCAGGGTTATAAATCTTTGTTTCTTTTTGAAGAAGTTGCATTAATATTTAATTGGAAAACTTCATAAAATGTTAGAAAAACATTACACCAAACACAGAGTAATGCCCAAGAGAGTAAACAGCAGGATTTGTGTTATGTAGTTTAGTTGTGCATTTGCATTTCATTCTAATATCACTGACCTACTAAAAAAACCTGCTCTCATTCTTACTGTGTACGGGAAATGTGTTTTTGTATAAGGAAATTAAATGCATGAAAAAGCCCCATCTAACTTGCCATTTACCTTGGCCATTTTGGGATGGATGCTTAAAAGGTATGGACTTGTTTTCAAGGCATTAGAGAAATGCATAATTAAATAAGTAGCTCTTAGCAATTTGAGATACATTTCATTGTGCACAACTCTTCCTTTTGATTTAATATCACTTACTTTATGATGCCAGTTGCACTATAACTGATATTAAAAGGCATTCAAGTACTGAAGGTCAAACCCTAGATGAATTTGAAATTATAAAAAATTGATAGATTTTGACACAGAAGTATCACTGAAAAGAACAAATAGGGCAAATGGTTCATCTTGAGATGAGCAAATTTAAGGGCTTTTCTTATGTTGCATCTCATATATTTAATTAATTAGTCTAAAATATTTATGTTACATAGGTTAAAAGTGAGAGGGAATATGTTGCACTTAAGATACTCTGGCTGTGAGAACAATGACTCTCCATTTCTGGATCCTCACTGTGGAGAAATATGTTATGAGATGACCCTACCATCTACCCCTCAACTGCAAGCCCACAGTGAAAATGAAAAATACATTTCATATCAGTATCTTTTCAGTTCTAGTGCTTCTTATTAACCTTATTTATCTGTTAGCTGTCTATTAGGATTCAGGTTCTGAAACAGTGTGTGTATGATGAACTAATTAAAGCCTATGGAATGTAGTATGCTGAGGTCCTACATCCTAGTATTGGGCGTCTTTTCACACACAAATGACATCATTTTAATATAAACTATTAATGCATTAAATTAAGTAATTGATAAACCATGTATTCAGACTTTTGTTTTAATGTAATGTATTTTCCTGTTGAGCAATACATTTTAATATAATTGTGCTAAAAACCTGCTTACATATCCAACCACTTGACTTTAATACCCACATCAATGATTTAATAAAATACTGTATTAAAAATCAAAACATAAAAATCAAAACATTTGTACACAGAATGCACTTCTCAATGAAAATTTAGAACCACGTCAAAATGGTGACAGTTTGTGTAACAACAAGCTTAGGAGTCAATCTTTAAAACCAAGCAAACACTTTCTCAGCTGAGACCATTTTCTCTTGATTTTACAGTCACTCAGATGTGACTCCAGAATGCATATCTGTGTCTGTGTAGTTTGAGGTTTTTCAAACACAGAACTTCCACTGGTGTCTCAAGTGAGATACTGTTCCATATCCTTCTAAGTCCCAAATGAGTACTTGTTCCAGTTTTGAAAGTCCAAGCTGTATCTTTCCTTCTAAAAGAACTCCGTATTTGGGACAAGTACAGAATATGTAATAGATATGCTGTACAGATACACTTTGGATTAGAAGGAAGATTTCATCTTTTATCTTAACGTTTCTAATTCTCTGTAGAATAACAGAAGGTGAAGTTTCATTTTGCATGTACAAATTCCTCTCCCAGACCACAGCAGAGTTAGACAATAAATTCAGCCCCTACAATTCCCTTTGTCCAGGTTTTCTGCAATACTGACCAATATAAATTGCCTTGTAAAATTTTTTTGGTCATCTTTTGTTCTGGAGTACATTCCATTCTTGTACTGAGGAAAGCCTTTACATTTACTGAACAACAGTATTTTGAAACTCAGTAACAATAAATATACTTTACTATGAACTGAAATCAAGTATCTAAAATCCTCCTGAAAATCAGGCATGCCTTCAAGTTGGAACACCATGATTGAGGCAGTAAAAAATATAATCACTACCCTTTAAAGACTATGGCTGCATTCTCTCTTGGATTTTTAAGTTCTCCAACTCTAATACAGAGGTTAGCAAAATACCTTTGAATTAAAGGTACTTAGAAAGGGGGAAAAAAGCTCCATAAATTCATAAATATTATAAGAGTATAATTTCTTGCTGAGTCTTTCTTTTTCCCCCTCTCTTTCTCCTTTATTGTGGTTTCTCTTTCCAATAGCTGCTTTTCCTTTTCTTTTATTCTTTTTTCTATTTTCTTCCCTTTGCAGCCATCAAAGATGTTGTGAAACAGTGTGACATTGCAAAATAAATGTAACTTGTATGATGGAGGAAAAAGGTTTTTCTGTGTTTAAAAAGCAGCAACTGATAGAAGATTGTCAGAAAGCAGAAAAATTCTGCTTTGTCCAGTTACTGTTTTTGAACTGCTCTAAATTTGCTCCTTTGTCATGTAAGTTACATTAATGTACAAGGCACTTCTGAATTTAGCCTGTCATTTTTGTCCACGAGCTTTGTTTAAAGGTTCAAATAAATCAGATGGTGAACCTGTCCTCCTGCTATTTCAAAGCTTTTTATGCTGTAATTCATGCTGCCTCACTGGCATACTCCAGAATTTTCTGCCTGCTGTTACTACGATTCTATGCTCTAATTCATTATTAGCAGACTTCCCTGATACAGAGAGTTCTTTTCAAATATTAGCATCTAATACAGTATGCTCATCAGATCAAAGATCTCTGACCACAATATTCATGTGCACAGAGAATTCCATTGCTTCATGGTGAAGGAGCAGGAAGGATTCAGGTCTGCTACAAATATGTCTCTACATAATAACATTATTTGTAACGAGGACAGCTCTTTAGTCAGATCTTCCTAAGTTCAGTGAATGTCCTAATTTGTAACATTTTTAGAGTACCGCCATAGGTACTTTTTTCTCTGTCACTTCTTTATCATACGTTGAAGTCAGAGAGGCTCAGTGCCTAAAATCTCTCTTTTTTTTTTTTTTTTTGTTATCATGTTTCGTACTTTTTTGTAGCAGCAATTTGCAATGAAGATGTCTGACTACTCAACTATTTCCACACTGCAGACAATTACATTTTTGTGCTATAAAGGGTATGACCTATTTTAAAAATCTCCTCCCACTGTCTTCAATTTGCTTGCATATCTTTATTATTATCCTTGAATATTTATACCAATATGCAGCTATTAGTGAACTGATACAATAACAATATATAAAACGTCATCACTGACAGTTGAGCTGAACAGATAAAAGACAGGTTTTATATTTTCCTTTAAAATAATTCTACTGTCATTCTTTTGGTCCACCCTGTCTAGTGAAGTTCTTAACGTATGCTCAGTCAGATTTTTAGGGAAGCAGAGTTCTTCATAAATGGAACGAGTAGAAATACAGGTATGTGTATAAGAAACACCAACCTGCCATCTCACTCACCTTTGTCATTTACTACATGCCATAAGTAATGCCAAGAGTTATGAATCAAAGAATTGAGTCAAATTTCATCAAAATCAACAGAAATCTTGGATCTGACCCTGAATGTGGTGGAACTTACGTAAAGAAAATTCTATCCACACACACATGGTTGCAAGTATGTAAAGTAAAGAAAAGATGGTATGATTATACTGGGAGGCAAAAAATACCTATGGTCAGACTTAAGTTTACTTGCTTGTGAGCATTCTCTTCCAAAGTCTTGAAGCTTTGAGCAGAGAATTTGTCTGTAAAATTTGGACAGCAATAAACTGCTTTGTCCAACCCAAAATGCACACATGCAAGAGGCAGGTACACTTCAGGCATAATTCTCATCTAGACATAATCCAGTAGCTAAGTTTCAAATTTCTTTGCCAGGTAATTTTTCTTAATTAGCCAAAAAGTTGTATATAATTTTAATAGAAACCAAGCATCTTATTCTGTGATGGCTCCATCATATTTTTGAATAAGAATAGAGTGAAGCTAAGCAGTAAATTGTTATGTTTCTTTTTCAATCAAGATTTCTCTTAGCTCAATTGTGCCAAAATATTTCACTAGTAATCTAGTTCACTTGTATAGTGTTCTAGGATTTTTTTAATGACTGATAACAGATGCCAAAAAGGACACAGCTAAGGGTTCTGTGAGAAATTACAACTCTCTTGACTTTGTGTCTTTAAAATGGAGTTTAACAACGTCTTCAGGATTCAGTTTGTGCAAGTTCATTTTATGCTTTCATCCAAGTTTCATTTTATTTAATCGTTCATTTATTTCCCTTGTCATTTTTACTGTATTTTTCAAGCCAGCTGTCTCATTAAGATAGCTTTTGGCCACCAACTTGCTGAAACCCCTGCTGAGAATGCAATGTTTCTCAAATAGTATATAATTTTATACACTGTAACTGAAAGATTAGCATAATTTCATCTTTCCTGTATTGGCACAGTCTACTCTAAATAATGTAGCTCCATGTTTTCTATACCCTTAACAAGTTGGAAGGATCTTCCACCTCGCGATCCAGAAATAATTCCTAGATTGAGAATCCCGTGGCTTATGAGTTGAGCTCTCCTCCATCTCACACGATAAATAAGCCTTTCCTAATCAGATATTTGTATATGTGACTCTTCCCTGACAGACGTGAAGGTATTTCACTATGACCCTTGCTATCACTGACTTCACTGGAGTTATGCCACCATAGTATGTGCAAGAAGCTATTTATGAATTAGATCTCTGATCTCCCTTCTTATACACTAATATTTTAAGGCCTTATCCCTTCCATGATCTGCTGATGCTGTGGGGCAGCAGAGTCTTTTCCTCATGCCTGAGAGAATATGAAGTTGAATACTTGATGCTTAACTTCGTGGTCATTACAGCACCCACTCTATAAGCTAGGCAGCATGCTGGTCTCCAAAGCTCATGCATTATAGTCAGAATCCTGAGATGCCCAGGGGAACACTGCAATTGGCGGGGACACAAACACAATGTGATACACAGAACACCTTGACCAGAAAAAAAGAATTCCAAAATAAGTCAAGGATATATTTGCCTTACTCTTGTTTACACTGAGAGGATTAGGGAGATTATTATATCTTTTTCAAAGGACATAGCATACAAAATTGTAGTTTTAGCCATAAAAAGATTGATGAGACATGAAAAGATTGATGACAAAAGCTTCCAAGAAAAGGTATTTTTGCTCAGTGGTGCTTTTTTTTTGCTGGCATGGATGTATAAAAAGAAATCACTCGTAATGAAGATGGTGTTCTCTAAACTGCCAAAATTAAATTCTACATTATTTTGGTTTGGAAACAATGAAAAATAATAGTGGTTTTGCTGAGAATATGCTCCTGGGAATATCTGGTGGCTGTTAGCTGAAATTAAGAAAATTCTCACTAGTTTCATGACTTTTCACAAGCCCACTAGCATTACTGAATCAACCAGACGGTTGACTGAGACCTTCCTAACAAGCACAATTCTAGTACTTTGCTATTCTGCTTGTCAGAAATCAACATGCATGTTCAAAAGGATTTCAAAGAACCAGCATTTTGAGATGAAAAAACTGTTCTCTTGGAAAATCTCCAACCAGTACTACTTATAACTGTTTTAAGAGCAGAACACGATTTCCCTGTACAGCTGTCAGAAGAACAGTTTTTACTATAATGGTTCAATAAGCAATTGTCTTTTTCCAAGAGCCCAGCTGACAAAAAAAGTGGATCTGAGTTCATGTTTTGTGTGAGAAACCATACTACACACATTTGATAGAAATTTTTTAAATACTGATCAAATGTTACCCTAAACTAGTATATTATATTGAAATTTCAGGTTCATAAAAGTGAGCTTAGGTTACTGAGTTCCTCTCTGAAAATCATCATTCTGCCTGAAGCTGAGCATGTTTGGTTAGGTCAGTTGGATATCCCAGATCATATCCATAATAAGGATAGACTGACTAAGATGCACAGTGTACTAAGAAGTTTTATTTAAAAAATACCTTTCTTACCTTAGAATTCCAGCTGAATGCACTAAACTTCAGAGAAATTTGGGAAAGCCCTGGAGAAAAAGAACCTCTGTGCACTCACTTGAAATGACAAGCACCCTTGCAGCATTACTATGAATAAGTTCTCACAGTTAGCAGCAATTTTAGTTTTACAAGCATGAGACAATTCTATGCAAATATCTCACCCGAGATAGCAAATTATAGCCAAGACACTGCTTAACATCGTATCAAATAACTATCTGTCTGAATTGCTACTAATGGTAATTACAATTCAGTATTTATTTATGCTTTTTACTATCAAAGTCTTTATTAACTTATTCAAAAGATTAAAAAGCCTGTTCTCTTCACCATTTCCATGATACTTATTTACTGTTCAGTAACTCAATATAATTTCCCAAACATTTACAACATGAAGATACAAACAGAAATTCAGATCAAAATAATTTACATTTGGGAAATGAAGTATTACTGCAACACCACATAGCTTTTACAACTTCTAGACTTATTAAAACTATTACTGTAACGTACATAAGGGATTTGGTTTTGCATCTTTTTGGAGAAATGGGATGTCCATCATTTTAGCTGTTTAAATGACACTTAAGAGACTCTGAAACTTCAGAAAATGGGAAAACCTGACTATAATAGGTCATTGGAAACATTGTGCAGAAAAACCTGGTTCCAGCATCAGTCCACATCACAGGGCTGAGCTGGTGCTAGTAAGTGCAAGTGGTTGTCAGCTGAGCCTGACAGAGCTACGAAAGCTTCTCTGTACCATGCTCTAAATCACTTTGGATCCCATGAAAGTTTATTAATTCAGCTAGATCAGTTGTTCAGACCAAGCTAGCTGCATGAAATCTGTAGCCATCGTGCCTCCTTAGAACCCAGACTGCTGGTAAGCACATTGTGGAGAAAATCAAAGTGTTCCTGCACTGTTAGTATAGGTATGGCTAGGCATTTTGGCTCCAGTCCAGCACCAGCATTTGAAGTGTATCTGAAAAGGAAATAAGTTAAGGACTGTATGACAGAACAGTACTATAGCGTGAAGGGCAAGTAAAAGAGGAGAGAGAATGAAGGGGAAAATAGAAATGAAATGGTTAGTGCTACTAGCCTAGAGATGATGTGGGAGCTGTTGTAAGATCACAGAGCTCCATCCTGTCAGTATGAATCATTTACTCAGATCCATATGTTATACCAAATAAAAATTGAGTTGAATTACAGAATATTCATTCCATTTTGAGGGTCTGAATAGTGTTCAAGACGCTCAAACTTTGCTTTTCTGGTTTATGAGATCACCAAATCCCTTTACTGGCATTATAGACTCATAGCTCACAGCTGTCTGCTATTTATTCTGTGTATAATCTCCCTATTTTCAGGAAGTTATAAAGTGTGTATGAAAGGTTCCCTAAGGGATGACACTCAGTATAAAAAAACCTCAAGCCTGGAGTGATTTATTTCACAAAATGATTTTATAAAATAAGAAAACCACTGCTGCTAGTCTTGGTCTTGTTTAAACTGTAACAGACCCAAAGCATGAATAGTTAATAGCAGTTCTCTAAACATTTGGGCTCCTAGAAATTGAACAACTGTAAATACCCCCCCACATAGATATGGTCGTCCCAAAAGGATCCAAAAGTCCTTTAAGAAATCAATGGTCCAAATTTCTCAGTCAGAAATACGTCCTTGACACAAACACATTTACAACCTTTTAGGAATCATCGCATAAATAAGATCATTATTTCTGATGGGAATCTGTTTAGTTTGTATTAATAAATATGTAACTAATTACTTTGCTTCTAAAAATGGTTGTTTACAACTCACAGAATGCAAAGCAGTCTATAACCTGTTTGCTTTACATTTTCCTTGCTTTAACAATTTCTTCACAGAAGGTAATCGAATAAGTAAATTCAGAATTATTACTCCACACACATAATTATGAATCAGGGCCATCTTAACCACGTGTAACCAGCATGCCTGCATGTGAAGAGGACTTTCTTCACTTGCACAGATCAATCACAGAAGTACAATGAGCCTGACATTAGACATACCACACATGGACGATTTCCCTGTACATTAGGAGTGCACTGAGTCACAGGGATTCATGGGAAGAGTAACTGCAACTTTCTTATAAAGTTAAGCAAACAACGGGGCTTCTAGAAATAACAGCAGTAAGAACCATCCTGATTCATCTGTAAATCAACTTTCCTCCTTTGTGCTTGAATCCAAAACAACAAACTAGCTTAACTGTTAAATATATTGAGAAGAAAATGAGAAGAGCAAGACATTTAGTCCTCAAAGGCAAGAGCTAGAAGTCTGTAAATTATAAACCTAGAGGGACAGATAGAAACTGATTCTACATGAATAGACCTAGTTTATTTCAGCAGCCTTGCCTTCTTTAATGGGAATTCTCTTTGTGTAAATAAGATTGCTTGTATTAGGCTGACTTTTCAAAGGAGCCTAAATAACGCAGGGGTACAAAACCTACTGGGTAAGATTCACATATAAATTAATGTTCCTTTCTACTGCAAGGACAGTCTGCAGTCTTTTAGTGTAAATAAGAATAAAATCCTTAAGCTTTCAGTGGGAGAAAGAGTAACTCAGTTAGGTTCCTTTGAAAATCCAAGCCAGGATTCTC
Organism: Pelecanus crispus; assembly: GCF_030463565.1. NCBI lineage: Eukaryota > Metazoa > Chordata > Aves > Pelecaniformes > Pelecanidae > Pelecanus > Pelecanus crispus. The sequence goes on from NC_134650.1 coordinate 39,597,001, forward strand.
AAGAGGAGAACATAGCATAAATAACAACGTGTTCCTTTATCAGAGCTCTTTCATCCATCAAAAGCTTGGAATCCTATACCATGCAAAAGTACTGAATAAGGGTGTGTGTATTTTAGGATTAGAATAATGCAGGCACATTTTGTATAGACAACCAGAAATCCAATTAATGTCAACTTTTTAACAGGAATGTATGTATCTGTGTTCCATACATAGGTAAACGTGCTCAATTCATACAGTTATTATGGACCTCCACTACGGACCTAAATAGTAACACATGTTGAATTGCAGCTTGAGTCTTATACTTACAGTATACTTAGCAAAGATACATTTATTCTACATTTCTTTTTTAATTAATTTTAAAGTATGGATTGATAGAGTGGCTGACCTGGTAAGAAACATTTTAGATAGTGAAATATAAAGGTTTTTTAAAGTTTTCTTAATTTCTTTTTTTTTTTTTAAACAAAATAGCTCTGAAAATCCATTAACTTCCTTTTTTTCATACAGTATAATAATTATAGCTATGACTCATACAAATCAACCTTTCAGATAGCTTGTCATAAAATAAAGGTCAAGTCAAAAAATCTTAAAAGAATTTCTTAAAGAATATAAATGGATAACATTGTAACTTTCATTAGTTTCAGCTTTTTAAACACTTAGAACTTACTATTAAAGTTAATTTCTGATGACTGCTTTTGAAACTACAACCTTAAACTAGCTATACCATGTGGCTAATGCTATACACGAAAAATCTTTATGACACATAGTAAAATGTTTATGGCACTGCTGTAATTTCATCAGTGGTTATCAATCAACAGTGTAAGAAAAGGTCTGCAGTTTTATACACCATCCTGTTATAATGCTGGCACCAACTTCCTATTTAGAATTACTCTGATCTTATTTAAAATGAAAGAGAATACAGAAAGAAGTGTCATACAATCCAACTTTAATAATCTGTTCATCATCAATTAGCATTGAGAATAAATTACTCTCTGAACCAAGAAATTACAGACAACCATACAAAACTGCACAGACTCTGGCACTAGAAATCTTTATCATATAATTACATAGAAATATTGTATTTAATTAGCCTCAATTTAGATGATTGTCGCCACAGTTCAAATGAAAAAAGGCAAAGGGATATTGATAAGTCCGTCTGCTACCACAGCTTTTTAAGTCTGCCAGGTTTTGCTTCATATTTATGTTCAAAAGGTAAAAAACACACAGAACTAAACCGGCTCTTCAATTGTCAGTTTAACTGAACAGAAGAGAAAATGAGTGGCATAGTATAAGTGGAGCTCTTGGGCGAATTAGTAAAGAAAACCAAATAATTTTGTCTAAAAATTACTCAATGCATGAGGTTTGACACAAAGGTCATTTTAGAGGCAATAAATGTGTCACTGCCACCTCTATATTCCCATCAGGTAACTGTGACAACAGAATTTTATTACCTTTCTTTTAGGGAGTATAATTTAAATAATAGTGCCTTCCACCAAATTAACCCTTAGTTATCTTCTGTAATTTCCTCATAGATTTTTCACACACATAAACATATATCAAAGTGTCAAGCAAAATTTTGAGTCAGGTACTTGAAAACATAATTCAAGTAAACTGATTGTATTTTTGAAAGTGTCTCATTAAAAGACATTTAGCAAAGGAAAGGCACGGAGTTAGCAAACCCAGAGGCAGATGAATGGTGTAATTTCCCTTCCTTCATTGCCAAAGGATTCACTTTTTCAGTTTAGATGGTCTGAACTATGCATTATCAAGGTTGGACTTGATGATCTTAAGGGTCTTTTTGAACCTAAATTATTCTGTGATTCTAAGCCTTCGGCCCTGAAGCTGCAGTTAAATTTGGAGGGTTGAAGGGGATGGGGGTGTGGACACTGATTCTGGATCGAGAATCATATACACGTTTTTAAATGTTCTTGACAAGATAGTTTCCTGCAGCTCACAGATATCATCATCCATAAAGTCCTCAGAGAGGGTAAGGAGCTCAAAATCATAGAGTCACTTTCAAGAGGAACAGATAAAACCAATGTCCCAGGAGAACCCTGACTGGAGGATTACCTTTGTGTTTCTTACACAAAGAGACTGACTACGTAACAAAGTTTCATGTTTTGTATCCATTGGATACACAGTGCAGTCAGAATTTGCTCAGTTATGCAATATATGTGGCATTATTATAATAACTCCTAAAATTGTTGATGCAAGCCAGTGATGTGTTAAAATAAGCATGTAAAAATGATGCATGCAACACATTCAGAGCCTGTCAGAATTCACTGAAAACACACCCTATCCTGCCCTACAGCAGAGAGAATAACAACAGTCACCTCACCAAAGCACACAGCATAGCCTGCATTCCTGTTGCACTCTTCTTCACGAGCATAGCTGATATTCTGCTACTAAAGTAAAATCTGTCATCTCAATTATGTTTCATTTCTTTTCACAGATGCCCTGCTACTTATGCTACTGAATTGTTCTACCTTTTAAAAGGCCATCAATATGTTGAGCACTGAAGCCCAGGCTATACAGAATAATTTACCACTTGGTATTTCGTGCAAAATCCACATTCCTAATAGGTGCAAAACCCACATTTATTCAAAGTTGATTTCATCAAAGACCTACCTCATTTTACAAATCAACTGTAAACGTCATCTCTACTTTTTTATTTCATTTTACAAGTCAGTTCAGAGAATGACAGTTTAAAGACTATGTAAATTAAGCCCATACATACTTTCTATTTCAGAATAATTACTAATGAATTATATAACCTGTGCTGTTGTAGCAATATAAAAAGTGAAAGGCATGAAAACATTATTAACGCGATGATTATTATTGCACAAGCGTGCTTTAGTGAGACTAATACTGAAGGGCATGTTAATTCTTTTTATGGTGAAAAGTAGTGCAAGCAACATTTATGAGAAGGGATCTAAGTTTTAGTAATTTGCAGCACTGCAACTCTTCCTTTTTTTTCATAAATCTGCTCAGTGTAATTCAAGAGGGTTCACAGTGTCCTTTCAGAAACATCATTGCTTCTGGTTTAAATCATTCAGAGGCTAGCAGTCAGAAGAAACACATGGCAACAGAGATTTCTTATCTCGTGGGAGTCAGGCTCTGAAGCTGGAATCTTCAACACATATTTCTCTCTGAAATTTCTTGTTAAGCAATTACATAAGCAGTGCCATTGTTGTTGTCTCATTAGCAATTTATTCTTGAATTCCCAGAATTAAAAAGATTCATTTGTCAAGATACTGCACAGTCAGAAGGATTAAATGTTTCTTGGTCAGCAGGCAGTTTAAAAAAGACTGTTCTACTCAGGGATATGAACCATATACTTATTTTCAGCACCTTAGTCTTTCAAAAGTAGGTCTCATTCTTTAGGGTAGCTTAAACGTCAAGTTGAAACTTGCTTTCAAGCCAGAAGCAGTATATAATCTCTTTTCTGAGGAGACACTAGGTATTTGGAGTTGGATTCACTAGTGCTGTTGCTAAAAAGGTAGCGGTGGCATGCAGTGGGATCTTCTGCCTGATCTGATTTCATACATACTTTCATAGAATCATAGAATCATTCAGATTGGAAAAGGCCCTTAAGATCATCGAGTCCAACCATTAACCTAGCACTGCCAACTCCACCACTAAACCATGTCCCTAACCACCATGTCTACATGTCTTTTAAATACCTCCAGGGATGGTGACTCAACCACATCCCTGGGCAGCCTGTTCCAAAGCTTGATAACCCTTTCAATGAAAAATTTTTTCCTAATATCCAATCTGAACTTTCCCTGGTGCAAATCATCGGATCGAAAGATCTTCTAATGTCTTCAAATGTTTAGCTTGGTCTTTTAAAAGTCAATGCAAATGAACCCAATGATATCTTTGATAATACCAGACATCTTCAATAAAAACTTGCTCCAACGAGCTTTGAATTAATTTAAATGGGGGCCAGGATTTCACCTCTGACTCCAAGGTGCATTTCAGTTCACTCTATTGTATCTGACTCTGATGCTCTGTCATCAGAAATTACAATACTGTCGGCTTTTCAGCCAAAAGTATGAATTGATTATGCAATCTTTCCTATTTTTCTACACTGTTTTTCAGTACTGTAATATTTAACAAACTTTGTTCATTAGTATGAATATTGATCATTTCTAGCCCTTCCATACCAACATTTAAGGGCATATATATGCAGAAAAACTTCAAGGAATTAAGAAATAAATAACATGTGGGTAATAAACCCCCAGAAGAAAGAGTCTCTCTTTGTCAGTTGTTCTCTAGGAAGACAAAATCAGCCAAGGTGATAGACTAGGATAGCTTACAGAGTAAATAAGGTTGACTTTCTGATTTTGTGCACTTCTAACCAATGAAAATATAGGAAGTGTTACAAGTAAGCCATAGGAAATATATTTATAACTACATTGAAAAACAATTAGAGATAGTCGCTGTTAAAAGAAAAGGGGAAAAATATTTCTTTTAAACTAGAAATGGATATAGATATATAGATATAGGTCAATACTTAGGTACTGGGAGAAATCAGTGTGCCAATAGTTGATTTTATAAACAATTCTGAAAACTTATTTTCTAAATTAAGCCATTTATTGCTTGAATTTATTTCTGGGTTTTTTTACACATTTTATTGGTATTTTAAACATATATACATATTACAAAATTCATCTGAAATACAACTGTATTGAATCTTGATTTACAAAGTAATAAAATTTTGTAAAATAATAATACTTCCATTTAACAAGATTTTGAAACATATTTCAATTTCAGTAAATCCAGAAGAGACAGAAGATCTCTATAATAAGACAAAATATTGATTAGATAGATTTCCTTTTTGGTAATAGACTGCTTTTAAGTCACAGTGGGATATCAAGACCTGTGTGGAAAAATGTGACATGAACAATCTTAAAGATGTATGAAAAATTTCAAAACTGTGAAAACACATAACTAAACCCACTCTTGTCTCTCATGCATCTGTGTTTAAAAAAAGGATTCTTGTGTTTTTAGAGTCTACTAGTACGAGAACAGAGGGTAATTTCCCTATCTGAATGTTGACTGAAAAATTACAAATATACATATGCATGAGTAGTATAGAACAAATAGCCGATGTAAAAAAAACCCAACAATTGATGTCAATTTTTTTCTCATGGTTTCACATTTTCCCCCAATGTTTTCATTTTCTTTCTTTAAAAGGTAACCAGATTATATTACATGCCAGCTGAAAGAGCTTAGCCTAGAGAAGAGAAGGCTCAGGTGTAAAAAAATCTTATCAGCATGTAAAAAATATCCAATACAGGATGCATGGAGCTAGACTTTTCTCAGTGATGCCCAGTAACAGGACAATAGGCAGTAGACACCAACTGAAATGCAGGAAATTCCACCTAAACACAAGGAAAAAACTTTTTTACTGCAAGGATGGTCAAACCCTGCAATCAGTTTCCCAGAGAAGTCGTGGAGTCTCCATCTTTAAAGATATTAAAAATCCAACTGGACACAGCCCTGAACAATATTCTGACCCTGCTTTGAGCACAGGGGGGTTGGACTTGACAATCTCCAAAGCTCCCTTCCAACCTGAACTATTCTGTGATTTTTACTTCAACTGCATTTTCACCTTCCATGGAACAGAAGTATTCTTTGCCTACTATAGAATATATATGAGAAGGAACAGACTTACCCATATCTCTCCAATACACTAACTAGTCCAGGGAAACATGTAACCCAATAGCAGCTCCAGGAAACTATTGTAGACAAAAAACAGTGAAAGGTGTTTGCAGCTAAATAGAGACGAGAATGAATGATCTACTGAAATGGTTTTCTGAGAACAAAGTTCCTTAAAAAAACCTCTAACAATGAAACAAAAAAACAACCAATATTTTATCAGTATAATCTGAGTATTCTATGTTCTTATATTCACATGCAGTTAAATCAAAGTAATAAAGAACAATATAAAGTATTTATAATCATGTTATCACTAATTCTAGACTGCTGCCATTGGTGGATTCTCCAGAAACATCTTTCTTACAATGCCGTACAGACATAGATGATCTTTTACTAGCCATGATATCAAATGAGAGCAATCAGATGGTTCTACAATTATATGGAAAACGAGTTCCAATCTCTGTGAGATGCTTCCATTCTCTCCAATTATATTCTTTGCTAGAAAATTTGCAAATTTGTTTTTGTCCCATTTTGTAATTTAATTATAGAGAAGAACTGGCATTTCCTATTCTGTTTCTTTGGTTATATTTATAAATGGAAATAAACTCACAAATAGAAAGTTAAACAATTATGTTGAAGGATTTGGAATCTGTTTTCTTCTACAGTGAAGCATGGTCTTTAATGAGGAAGGCCCATTGTGCCTCTGCAACATTCTGCTTTTTTCCACAAGCAGTAAGATTCATCAAAAGAAAACTAAGCAGCTGAACTTTCTAATGTCAAGCAGATAGAGCTGTAGCTGTATGCAAAAAATGTGGGCACACATTTGGAGTGTAAATTGATTATATAAAGAGAATGTTCTTTAAATGTTTGGCATTTCTTTTCTTGTTCTGTCCTTTCACTTGTGTGAAATATTGGTGGGACTTTATGTTCCATGAAAATATAAATACATAGCAAGTGTTCTCAGAAAAACAGGACTTAAAATACATGCAAATCTAATTATGTACCCTTCCAACGACAATGTGCAATGAAAAGAGCTTTTAGTAGAGGTAGGAATCAGTTCTTCTAGCTTGCCTGTCTTGGATAACTTAGGTAACCACGTGGATTCTTTATATAAAAAACTGAGACCCGTGTTGTGCTGCAGCCTCAAGCTCTCCATAACAGGGTCTTTTATTAAAATTGTATGTAATACAGATCTAGAATTATCACTTTTATTTCATTAAATCCTTCATTTTCAGCTTGTCTAGCTACTGGCAAGGGCTTTTTCGTTGCTTTCTTTTTTTCATTTCCAGATAAGATTATACCTGAAAATAGAATCTGGAGGCCTTTAAACAAGTTTTTATTCTCTAGTGCCTAGAGACTTTTTTTTTTTTTCCCCTTCTGATACTATAGGCTCTGTCCTCTGATTTGTTAAAGATCTATGTACTTGAAAGAAATGGTCAAAGAAGTAGATAGGATTAAAAAAAATCCCTGCTATTGCATTTGTGTCTGTTTATCTACAATGTCTTCATTGTTTCTTTCAATTTTGGTAACAGTAATACTAAAACAAACTAGTAAATGAAATATTAATATAACAGCTGAGATGTTTCCGGTACTGCATTGTACATTCTATTCTAAATACTAGTAGAATTTAACAAAATAGTACATAAAACACATATACAGGGTTAGCCTGCAAAACAGGAATACCAAGCACTGAGGCACACATCTGCTGAAGCAGACAAAACCCAGCAAAATTCAAAGATTACAGGAAATATGACAGTGCAATCACAACCATATCTTCTCACACTCAAAGAGCAAAAGACAGCAATCCAGATGTATTTGCCATGAGGTAGTAAATGTTCTGGTGCATGGAGTACATCTCATAAACAACAAAATCTCCAAATCCAACAGAATCAATCAACAACCTGTTCTGTTTGGATATAAAACTGAATACGCAAATATCAAGGAATATTTCTCAAAAGAACCAGAATAGTGACAGTAACATGCATCTCTTACATGGTACATTTAATCAGCAGTTCTTAAAACACTTCAAAGAATACAAATATCAGAATCACCATTTTATTAGTGGTAAAGCTCAGTCAGAGAGAAGCAGTGATATTCATAAGACTGTTGAGCAATCTGGGGCACAAATGGGAACAAAATTCAGATCTCACTCATCCTGGTGCACTGCTTCCCTTCTCATAGGTGAAGCTATTCTTTAAAACCAGCATGCTACAAAGAACACAAAGTGTGTATTTATTGAAATAAAATAACAATCTGTCTTCACTCATGTATGTTGTATCCCAATGTAATGTTTCATCCAAAATACTATCAAGGAGCTTAAATACTAAGAAAGTACAAATAAGAAAAAATACAGCGGTATTTTAAATGTAAATACTTAGGCAGTTCTATCAAGGTCAGGAGAACTATTAGGTCTGTGACTTGAACAATTTCAGAACTTTCTAACTTTCTTTAAAACCTTCTTTAGGTTATTCACATATGGATAAATTAAATTATTGCAAATGTGTATCAAATATTAAATATATTAACATGAAGGTTTCATATTAAATTAATATTGGTCCCACCAATATTTCACACAAAGTTCACTACATTAATATGAAGGTTTCACCTCAAATTACATGTCTCTATCACATCTAGATTCATACTGTTTCAAGTATACCCATGAATAATGCAAAACAATAGCCAGCATAATCCATAGGGGGTCCTCATGCAAGGTTTGCTAAATGCTGACTGACCTCAGGCACTCAGAAACTTCCAGTGTCTTTAGATGCCAATATTTCTGTCAGACAATATGTGCAAATCCTTGGCCAGAGTTCTGAGGTGAAACTGCTTAGCACTAGGGATTTGTAAAGGAAGCCTCAAACCACTTGAAACACCCCCGATTTCAGATCTCATTTTATAACCCAAATCAGAAGTGAAGTTCTTGAGCCCTCTACTGAACACCAGCTTCATGTGAAACTTTTTTTCTCTACCATAAAGTAGAGGGAATGTTTCATTTGAAATTAATTCTGCAATGTTGTTAAGTCTGGAATGTAAATCTATGCATTGCACAAATCTAGAAGTATTGCTAAATCCCTATTCCTACAGGTAGCTTGCCATGATAGAATTTAAAAACACAAGATAATTCAATCTGAAGGAAACCACTTGCAAAGCCTACATGCTGCTGTGTTCTAAATTAATTATAAACCTTTGGAGAAAATAATCTGAACATTTTTGTTGAATTACTATGCCTTGAGAAGAGAAATATTGAAAGCATTTTAACACCAATATTCAAATCATATTTAGGCTTTATTATTTCCTATTGAAAAAAGATGCATGAAAATCATCAAAATTACCAGAGCAATGCATATTATGTTAGGTATGTATATATGCCTGAAATTACATGCCTACATATGTGAATGCACATGCACACATAGATTACAGGTTGTTAGGACGAGGTGTCCTACCAACCAGAGGTGTTAGGAAAGTTTCAACTCTAGTTTATATAAAACAGAGCCAGATGGCAATTGAAAGCATATATAAAACAAGTTATGCAAGGTATAACTGGTGTGTTTCTTCTAATCTTATTTCTCTTATTCTTTCTTGTAGTCTTGTATCTCTATTATTTTTTCTAATCATATGTAATACCAATATTCTCAGTCCTACAGGTATTATATTCATTAAACCATTGTAGTTTCACAGAAATTAGAATTATTTAAATAGATTAATTTTATATTTTATAAAATATTTTTAACTTTGAGAGAGTTCAAGCTTTGTAGCATATTGGAGTAGTATTATTTTACTACAGAATATAAACAAGATTAGAAAAATACAAACTCATACTGATGGCCTCATACCTCAGTCTCAGGCTGCCTACACAGGGTTTTAATGGAAGAGTCCTTACAGATAGATTATTTATTACGGAGTAATAAATAATTTGGGGGTTGCACACTGTGGTGACACTTGTTTTATTTATCAAATTCAATATGACAATTTTTATGTTGAGTGAAGTAGAGATTTACTAAATGAGAGCTACCCCATAACCTACCCAAAACTGCAAAATGCCTAAAATTAGCTAGATTTGCAAACAATATTTGGATTAGTTAGATGAACTGAGCTGAAGAGATTTCAGCAAAACTCTGTAAGGCTTCAAAGAATCAAATAAGGAAGAGAAAAGCTCAGAGATTTTTTTTCCTAATCTAACAGAGTTCACAATCAAAACTGAGGTTGCAAGTAAGACGGATCTCAGTTGATCTCATCTGAGATGGTCATCATGACTGAAAACACCTTATTTCTACCTCCTCCTCTTCAAGTAATGCAATATTGATGAACTCAGTACCAAGAGACATGGATGGTGTAAGTGATAACATTAAAAGAACCCAGTTAGTAATGCGTGACTCTGGAGTCAGAGCTACTAACCGAATCAATCAACGAATCAATGCAGCCAGCAAGCGCTGCAGCAAGCTGAGTTGGTTCTCTAATTCCCTATCTTCTGTTTAGTTGTTAGTGGCTTCTCCCTCTTGCTTTCACTGTTTTAATTTTATTTTTTTTATTTACAAATTAACACCTCTCATCTAAGTGTGAAGCAAAAAAAAAAAATACACATGATGCTATAAAAAATCAGAAATGACAGTAGCTCATAGATGGGATTAGAGCTGTTGCTACATGTTGTCTGGAGAAGAAAGCAACATAAGTGAGAGGGTTAGGTGGCACAGCAGTAGGGCTGCCACTGGCTTTGCAATTAATTAAGATCTGTGAAATGAGGTGATTCTGCAAACACAGACCAAATACAGGGAAGGATGGGAGTGATTGTTCTGGGGGGGGAAAAAAAAAAAAAAAAAAAAAGAAAAAAAAAAGTACTTGAAAGCAACTCAGGTAGTTTGTGAAAGCTCAGTTCAAGCTGAGAGGCCAGAGGAAAAGCAAGTATATATTAACTACTATTATAGTCTGAGGGAGATTTCAGAGTGAATTAGGCTGGAGACATCTGTCCTCTTCTGGCTACAAATATGCTGCTGAAGAGAATATTGTCCCCAGCTACTTATTAGGTCTCCCTGCTGGAATTTACTGCATCCACATTACTGGCAGCTGAACTCCCTGCTTAATCACTCCTTGACACACTGTTTTAATCAACTCACTCCAATAAGACTGATATGAATTAGTAAGTGACCACAAAAGCAGCTCAGACAGACTATTTAAGACACCACTGTCCTCAGGTAGGAGTGCAACAATGAGCAGAGTGGGGTGCAAATATATTTAGCCAGTTCAACTCCAGCCAAAAGAGGACACACAAAGCTACCAAAACCTGTAATTAAGTTGAGCAAATGACCTGTGTGAATCACAGAAATTTAAAAGGAAAGAAGGCACTCTGAGTTCCCAGTGTGAGACAGTTCAAACTGTGGATGAAGCAATATCAGCAGTAGTTTAAGTAGGACATTAAACTAAAGGTTCAGAGCAGGGTTAAGATACCACTGAAACAGGATGCCTACATTTATAACGGTTGCTCTAACCACTTCTGGCACACAGGTATATATTGCTGCAGATACATGGTATTCTGATACTATTAGATATTAGTTTATCCTTACTACTTACACTAAAGATACTAAATCTCTAACAGATAAAAATCTAATTTTTTCCCAATGTATACTCATAATATTCAACAAGTTATTACTAATTTCAGAACAATCATGTTCCATTTATTCTTATTTTTAAAAGCATAACCAAAAAATCCTTAAGTACTGGGAGACAACTGAAAGCTATTGTATTTTTTCCTGAAGATGGTGAAATGAAAACAATATAGTTTTTCTAGCAGTAGGGTAGTTTTTAATTAAATCTTGCACTGTACTGAGTGGTTGGCCCTATATTCCCTTTATTTTATTCTAGCCTTTCAAGACTTGAATATTGTAACTTAAAAATAGTTTTTTTCCTGAATTTCAGTACCTTCTAATTTCTTGTGCTCTGTATTTGTTTTCATATTGAATTACATAGCTACATGTCAAGCCTTGAAAATATCACATAAAATATTGCTATATATAAGAAGTATTTACTGTTTTTCTTTTTAAATTCCTAGGTGTGTCTAGGAAACTCATTGATGTAAACCAGGACATTCTAATATTCCTTTCTTGGCCTATACCTTGACTTGGACATCACAACATGATAACTGCTGCCTTCTTTTCGCAGTTTAGGTTACATAAATACACTGTAGCTCTGATATACTTCACCTTATTTTCTTCACATATTTGTTACACTGTTACTTGGTTTCTCATTCTTACACTGAGCTAGTCATTTTTTATACTGTGTCTACTCTTCATAAGATGAGGAGGACTTTGAAAAATCTAAGTAAATCATCCCTCTGTGTAATTGGTAAACTATAACTTTCACTGAATGGAAGACTATTTTATTGACTGCTCTGCAACCAACTTAATCAAAATCCTTCCTTCTATAAATTTTCTGGCTGCAGAAGTTGCTCCATTTTATTTAGAATTACCATCTCAAGTGCCCTTTCCACAGAATTCTAATTATTTATTTTTATGAAAAGTTTAGTCCTAATATGTAGAATTATCAAATCACATCAAGTTGATGTCTTAGGATAAGAGAGAGTAATACCAGAAAATCTTCATGGAATTTCAGAAATGGTGTGGCAAGGAATAGTGAGATGACAGTGTTTTCAGATGATAGAAACAGATTCAACAATATAGAAACAAATTGCAAAGAACAATGAAGAAAGTATGTACAATATAGAATGACACGACACATGCAATTGAAGACAAAAGTAAACTCAGAGGGGAATAACCTAAATTCCTAGTAAATATGCAGGAAGGACTTTTTGGAAACACTATAGATAATCTCTGAAAATGCCAGGTCAATAGTTAGCGGCTATCAGGAAGGCTTATGAAATACAGTGGGGGTGGGGGGGTGGCGGTGGACACAATGACACAAACCCAGAAAATAATAATGCCGAAATACTCAATTGTTGTAATATCTACTCTAGATAAGTCACACCACTCATACCAGTTGTGTGAAGACACATACAGAAGGCAGAAAGGAAGCTTTTAAGTACAAATATTCTGATTTTAAAACTAAGGACCTGATTCCATTCCCCTTCAGATCTGTGGAACTCAACATTATGAAATGGTAATCCCAGCATTGGAAAACTACATGAACTTATATTTATGCCATCTCAAAAAAGCATGTGGTAGAACTAGAAATGATACAGAGAAGGACAACAAGAATCATAAGAGCTATAATATGGCTTTCATGCAAGATGAGATGAGTTACATTAAGTCCCTTCAGTTTGGAAAATAAATGACTGAAAGTGGGCAAGACAGTGGTCTATAAAGAATGAATGATACATAAAAATCTTAAGATTATTTAAATTTTCTTATACTATATGAACTAGAAATCAACCAATAAAATGAGCCAGTGTAATTTTTAAAGAATTTAAAGTTTTCTTTTTTCCCCAAACACACATCAGTCTGGAGCATCATGTCACAAGAAGCCATAGAGACCAATATAAATGGATGGAAGAAGGTGTTAGATAAAATATATATACACTGATGGTTCACATGTAGCTCCTAGCTGTGTCCCTTAATTGCCAGTTTTTAGAATCTGTGCTGTTGTATAACAGAAATGAACAATTTATATTTGTTCCATGTCTTTTACTCTTTCATTCATAAATTGTTGTTGATCTCCTCTGTTGGCATGGCCCTTCTTCAGTTCTCAGGATGTTCAAGTTGTCCCTTCTTTGAGTTGTTTTATATAGCTGACAGCCAATGTAGGCCTCTTGTCTGAATGTTAAAAGCATCCTTCTCATGTTTCTATATACAGCAACTACCCAAATGTCAAAGATTTGAATTCTAATTTTGCAAGCGAAGATACTTGTTTTTCTTTTTAAATGAACATGTAGCAGCAGTAGCATACATAACGGTTTACTATGTCTGTGAAGAAAAGACTTACGGCTCTGTGAACAACAACAGCTAGAGTACAGTCGTACTGCAGCAACATGTCTCATGAGGAGTCAGTCAAGTAAACATTTTCATCAAAAGCAAGAAATCTAGAGAATTTGTACTTTGCTTCAAAGATCTCAAATTTTAAAAAATACAAAAATTGTTCAACTTTTCTGCAATGGTAAAGCCACAAAAAGCAGAGACATGCAAGCAGTTCCAGTAATGATGGCAAACTCAACCTTGATACCTGTTTGTCTAACAGTCTTGAAGTAACACTGATGCTAATGTAAGCATATAAGCATCACTCATTACAGCAAATACATGTGTCTGACCTCCTGTGTCTGTCAGTGTTAGTTCACTACTTTACAAGGTTTCATATCAGTAAGGTCACTGAAGCAGATGAACAACTAAAGTGAGCAAGAAAACGCAGGGATATTTTTCTACATAATGGAAAGCCTAAGTACAAGACTACGTCTGGAGAAAAATATGTACTGCAATTTCCTACCAGCTGGAGGTGAAAAAAAAAATGCTCAGCTTGTCACAGCTAACTATAGCTGTTAATTTTATTATTATCATTATTACTTTTTTATTGCAATAGCACCTAGATGATCAATCTGGGAGTTGAGGGCCCCACTGTGGTATGAATTGAACACATAGAACACAAATACAGCCCCTGCCTCAAATCACTCACCTGCAGAGGTCTACAGAGAATTTAAATGCAGCTGGTTTTTAAAGTGCAGTATATTTTAGTGTAGAATTTAGAGCGAGTAGTTACAAAATGTGGAATGTTATGCTAAAATAAAGACCTATACACAATATGCATTTGTATCCAACTTTCTTACCCTACACAGAACAGTACTTGTCTATTCTGGTCATCTACAATGACTAGATAAGACCCAGCTCACCAGACAAATGTGAGAACAAACAATCTCCATTTTGTTAACATGCAACATGTTATTAGACACTATATCAGGAAAACTGCATGCATTTGATAAATAGTAGGTGCCACCACTATTTGATAAAATAAGTGGCATTAACAACCTGCTCTCTCTTCAAGTAACTTCTTACTAGATTCTAGCAGCAAGGACTTTTCTCTGAAATTTTGTTCACCTTGCTGGCATTCACCCTCATTATGAAGAACCTTGTCTCTTTGAAGAAAGATTCCAAATACCCAACTGCTGTTTCTAGAAACACCAGCGAACACTAGAGTCTTAACATTTGTTAACAGGATCTGTCCCTACGAGGCCATATTCCTTTAATGAATTAATGGAACAGTTTCTTTAATTCAAGAAAAACTCTCAGTAAAATTATAGTTTCAGCTATAGAATCTACTGGATCTTAGTATCTCAGTTCTATAGCACAAACCAGGGCCAAAGCTGATCCAAAACCATCAATGTGCTCACTTAGTGCTGGATAGATAGACAGTCAACACGGTCTCTTACCTGAATAGAAAACAACTTCAGAGATGCCTTAACCGATTCCTAGTTGTAAATGACCATTATGATGCCAAAAAATCTGCTTAAACACCGTGTCCCTGGTCTAAGTCCCTTACGGTAGGCTGTGTAAATAATGCAGTGTTTGCAATGGAGCATAGTGTGTGCTTTGTTAAGAAATTTAATGGTAAATTATTAATTACATTCAGGCTATTATAAAGCAGACCAAGGTATTACTCAAATCCTGCCTCAAACAATGATGAGTACCAAATGCTTCTCAGCTCCAAAAATTCTTTTCAACAGTGACTTTCATATGTTAATTACATCCTGTTCAAAATTGTATCGTGTAGCTCATATGTACTGCTGCAAGATTTGCTGTGACTGCCACTATAATTTTTGACTTATTTTTCACTGCAGAGTCCTGCAGCATGCTCAACTTATGATAACATCTCCTCCTCTAGGTGTTCACCCAGACATTGCCATTCATTGATATTTCTGACAGTGACACTACTAAGAGAGTTACTTTTTATTTAAGTGCAGGAGTTGAACTGTGGAACAACGGACAAGGTCATATTTTGTACAAGTGAAATTAACTATTTTAAGGTTTTAATTTTGAGCTCTCACAGGGATATTAAACTGGTACATGAAGACAATCTGGATCACTGTGATTTAGGTTATTATAGTAACATGCACTGTAAGTGTAAAACTCCAAAGCTCTCAGGGTGTTGTCATGATAAAGATTGAAAATATGGTATCTATGAAAGGACCTAGGAAAACTTAAAGAAGAGTTGCAAAAATGCTAGCTGTAAAATGCCAACATCTCTCAGCTCATTTGACAATTAGTATTGGCATTTTTAACTTTGTAACTTGCAGAATTTAAATTAGTGAATGATACAGATACTTGAAAGATGCCTCCTAGGACAGAAATGTTAAAAGGTAAATAAACACTGTTAGCATCAACCGTCATCTGTTATAAAGCATCTGACTTTTCTGTAAGACATTGGGAAACCAACACCTCTCGTAAAAAGCTAACTAAATTACATTCTATTGGCTCCTATCCTTTGCTCATGTAAAAGGCTGAGCTGCTTTTACAGATAATGCATTTATAAATCAATGTAACAAAATGGCTATGCTGACAGCATTGCAGCAGACTATTTGAATAGCACCAGCTGTATCCAGGCAACACTAAGTCAGAAGGACCATGTGAGAAATTTGTTTATCTTCAAGAAGAAGACACACCTAAGCATCCAAAGTTGTCATAAGAACAGAGTAAAAGAGAATAGCATTACATTATCTTCAGCAAATAAAGTTCAAATCTACTAGTATCTGTTTAGTGAAAAAAGAAAGTGATTTATGGTGATTTAAAAACAGTGATATAAGCTATGATATATATTACAGTAAAGAATTTTCAATTGATTGTTGTATATAAATTTACAAACAAGAACAGCTGGATTCTCAAATACCAGTTTACTGTCCTGTTTTTCTTCCCTATGTTGACACACCTGTGATCAGTACATCATAAAAAAATAGGAAATTTTCATACAAATTGATCCTTAAGATAAACCATCTTTAGCACATTGATACTACTGAAATAATACAAAGCCCACAGTACAGGGAAAAAAAGCACCACCCTGATATCTGTGCATTTATTGTTTATACTGTGTTTCTTTAACTTTGTATTTGCCTTCATTGTGTTTTTGAGTTCAACAAAGTGATAACTGAAAAAAGCTCCCCTCCCTCCCCCAAGAAAAACATAGTCCCAGGAGAACTAGATCTCTGGATCTACAAAGCTTTTACTAGGGTATAAAAAAGGTTTATGACAGAAGTTTGGCATCTAGACTCTCATCTGAAGAGTTGAAGCGATAGAATTTGCTCTATATTGTAAAAGCACAAGTCCAGAGGTAACTGCTAAAATTCATATTCAAGAGCTTGTATGTCCACATACATGTTTCAATTTAGGTGTTATTTCTCTAGCAGATTGTAAATAAAACTTCATAAAGTACTTTATAAAAAGGTGTCTTCCCCTGCATCAGTACTCATTTGACACTGTAGCAGGAAAATTTCAATACTAAAATAAAAATAGCTAGCCATAAACTCATTCCAATTCATTTATCTATTGCAAACTTATTTGTACTTTTACAGAATTTTCAGATTTATCAACAATAATCTTTAGTGGCCGTCCTATATAATATCCCTTTCATCTATATATATGTTTTTAAAATGAAATGTTTAGATTAATTACAGAAAGTCCAGGTGCTTCCACTTTGTTTTTTTGGTTGTTTTTTTGTTGGGGTGGTTTTTTTGGGAGGGGGTCAGGGGACGGTCCTTATCCAATGATAAACATCAAGTGTTAAAGAAGTAACAGCTTTAGTCATAAAATACGCAACTGCACACTCAGACTAGAATGCAGCTTTTATGGTTACTGTTCCACTTTAAATTTACCACACAGTGTCTTAAAGGTATATCTTGGAAAATGTATGCATAAGCATTAGCTACAGTTATTTGTGATGCGCATCAAATATTTACTAGATGTTTAAACTGCAAGTTGTGGATGAAGTACCAGAAATACATTTGAGAGCACGAAATCATTTGGTCAGCAATCAAAAAACAAATATGGGCATCTCACTATATATTACAGAAGACTTTATTTTATGCTTAGACTAGGCACAGCTGTATCTTTCTTTTCGAAACACTTCAATATTTTCTTCAGAATTTCATTTTAGATTTTATAAATACCGAATTTTCATTTTTGCTAAAGGATATTTGTATAATCTTGAAAAAGAGCTACTCCATATTCCCGTCTCTTCATTGTTAGACATGGCTCTTCTATTTCCTACTTAATTTTGATAAGGTCAAACACTGCAGTCAAAGTTGCTGAAGGAATCTACTGTGTTTTGCTACGGCAGAAAACTGTGTTCTCTGCTTTGGAAACTTTGGGTGTTACAGGAAACGACAGTAAGCAGCGGACTTCTCTGTTTAGCACTCCACAGAAAGAGCTGGAATGCTGACAGGATCCTTCCTGTCTTGTTTGTTAATGTATCACCCCCATAAGTGACACACTCTTACTTGGCTTAACTCAAATGGCAGCTTTACTACTTGGGTCTAAATGGATGTAAAAGGAATTAGTACATGAGATGTACTGTCTCAACTTTTAATAAGAGGCAGCAAGAGACCTCTGCTTTTGCCAGTGGCATGTGAGAGGAGCTCAAAGCTCATGAAAAGGTTGTAGTTTTTAGCTTAAATTTCATGCCCTTTTCATAGCTTCCCTTTCTCATCTCTGTTTTCTCAGTGGCTCTTCATGCATAAAGAGAATTCAGGAACCATAGATTAAAAACACAAAAATAGCACTGGCAGACTGTTCTAATGGAGCAACTGGTTTTGACTCAGCCACGGACTGGCTGCAGCCTTCACTAGCAGCCCCCGTACTCAAAGTTCCTCTTTGTGACTCAGCTTTCCAGTGTGTAACATTTCTCTGCCATGTAAAGCACTGTGAGGCTTTGCAAAGCATTTGGAGATCACTGATTAAGAGGCACTGAAGGAGTGTTTTTCTCATCCTCTTCACATTCACCTTCTTTCTCCCTAACCGAGCCTGCTTTTACCACTTTAACTCTCACTCAGTAGAACACAGTTTGCCCTTCTCCACTCTCAGACTAAGAACTACTTTTAGAAGGATCTAAGAGATACAGAGAATCAGTCACCAGACAGAACTAGCCTATGGCATTTGGCTGAAGGGATGAGAAATTAGCGATAAAATACTGCACATAGTGCTCTGTTGGTATTAAAAAATCCACAACTGTACTTTTTGTTTAGCTGAAGGAGGGGAGCTGGCTTTCTTCTGTTATATTAAATTGCCTTAAGCATCATTGAACACAAAAATCTGCTAAGAACAACCCACCTGTACCCACTTGGTAAGTATGTATCGCTTCATTATTTACATGCTTTTTCATCTCTTCTGCTCAAAATGGTTCAGTCAAGGACTTGCTAATGAAAAAAAATTAATTGGGAGGAAACAAGAAAAAGGATGCAACTAATGAAACACCTAAAAGAGTCTAAATGAGTGGAAGTTTCATTCTGAAGTGTCTTACCCCTAAAAGACTATGGTACTCCTGTGATGTCAAATTTTAAGAGAAGAATCAAATATTGTGAGAGACTGAAAGAGTTAATGTATTCTGATGTCTCAAACATTGTGGCAGTTGGTTGATGTCTCAAACACTGTGACAGTTGGTTGATGTCTCAAACATTGTGGTGAAACAAGTTAAGATCTGCATGGTAACACCAAACCAGAAGTGAGAAGTTGGCTGGCACAGAGTGCAGGGAGGTATGTTGGAGGATGCGCCGTTCTCTATTTCTGATGTGCTTCACAACTCACCATATATGGCCAGAGGTCATATAGAGTTCATTTGAGGAAGGGGCTCACGACCACCTGAAGGACCCCTCGTGACCACTCCCCACAATGACACCTGTGCAGAAGATGGAGAATTTCTGAAACAAGAACCATGTAAGTTGTTGAGGGGTTGGACTTGATGCAATTGAGAGGCGGAGACTGGCTTATAAAAGACACAACTCTCAGAAAGCCAGGCACGTGCCCACCACTGGAGGATCACCTTATCAATCATCGTCATCATGGGATCCAAGGGGGTGATAACTCCCCCCTTTCCTCTTTTTCCTTTCTTCTTATAAGGATTTCAATTAGAACCCACGTTGCCTACTGCTATGCTTTCCAAGTTCAGGTTGCCTACTGTTATGGGTGCCAAGTTCAGGTTGTTTCTACCATCAATAAAGCATTTAATTGATTGTTTGGTGTCATTTCACCTTAATTTAGCCCACAGGAATCACGGAACCGCCACGATCCTCCCTGGGCAGCCCAGTTCTGATCATGACAAATAGGTAACTCCTTTACAGGTCATTCCTTGTAGATGAACAATTAGAAATTAATATAGAACTACTAAAAATTAAGTTTAGTATAGAGCAATTGAAAGCCGTATATGGAAGACCAAGCTAATTCACAACAAACACTATTTGTATAGTGTTATACTTTGATGCTAGCAGAATCCTAGAGAGTGAGTTTTAGCACTAACCAAGTGCAAAATTTCCTGCAATGACAAAAGGTGGACATCAGAATTATAATCTAGGAATCCTAAAAGGCTGAATGGCAGAGCAAAGAATGGGTGCAGGAAGAACATGGAGAAGAAATAACAGGGAATTAGACTTTTTGGATGTATAAGTGGTACCTTCAGGGACAGTATCTCTGAACAGTCCTACCTAGAAGATGTTTAAGAAATATGGAATCCCCTTAAATTTTACAACAAATGGTACATAAAAGACAAAGCTGAAATGGACTGAGAGCAATTCCACAGATATCCCCCTAGTTAATATTATTGTGGCTCAATAAAAAAACAAAACCAAAATCCTTGGCTTTTTAAGCTAAACCATTCAGGAAGGGTAGGTAGACAGCTTTGCATAACACTGTCAAAGTCACTGTTATAACAACATAGCAATTTCTAATGCCCATATTTTTAAAATATTTAAAATATTTAAAAAGATCATGTGCCAAAGACAGTAAAAATTTATATATTAAAGACAGAAAATTTCTTAATAGTGATGCACTTACACAGGTCATCATGTCGAGCTTACACTGAGAAGATCAAAGGTGATTTGGTTGCACAGATTCAATTATTTCCCTTCACAGAGAAAAGTTATATGTTACTAAAGACTTTCACAATCAGCAGTGAAAACGCACAAGATCTACTGCTGGTTATTGTTCATGTAAGAAACAAGGAAAGTTATTAGTTATTAGTGTAAGTCACCAAGCTGGATCACCTGCCTCCTGCTGTCTTGATTTCCATACGGTGAATCTTTTTTAGTATGTGTGTACCAGTTCAGACCAAACACCACTAAATTTCAGATCTTGAGGATACTGCTGAGTGTGCTTGGCTTACACTACCTTCTGTGGGAACTGAGAATACTTAGTACTCTTAAGAAAAGATTAGAGCTTTGCAAGACTGGGACCTTGATTAAAGAATTATCTATATTACTTTTCCCTATACTGTCTTCCCATATGATATTGTGGAATGAGAAACCAACCTTGGCCCTCTACCTCATGAAAATGCTAAGAGCAAAAGTTCTTTTTCAGGACTTTGAGAGATAAACAGCCAATTTTTCTTTTTTGAAAACACTGCAAGAAAGTGCTGTCATACGGCATTTCAGAAATGGTCTATAACTCAAGGGCAGGCAGGGGGAAGCCATTAGGGATTGGAAAGAGGTGAGTCAGAACAGATGAGAGAGAAATATGTGTTTCAGCAGCAGATTTAGAAACAGAAGAAGGCTGAAAACTTCTAAAGCTATTATCTAAAAAAAAAAGTTAAAATTGTTCAAAAAGGTTCCTCAATATAGTGAGGCTTGAATTAAGCATCAGATTCAGCAAGTCGAACATTTTTGTACATGAATAAGACTTCACAGTGAGGCTTAAACTTTCATATGCTTTTTACTGCACCTATTTTAAGCTATTAACTGATGTTTAGAACTGAGATGTGCAGTAACATACACTGCGTAACAAAAATTGACACACTAGGGCATAATGTCTCAATTAAGTGTTATTTAATCAAAAATAAACATGGAGAATTTCAGTGGGAAAAAGAGCGAAAAGTAAGGATGACTTTCCCATACCCTACCTCAGACAGTCCAAAGAAGCTGCAAATACCCTGCAATGTGAAACAATTTCTCTGGTTGTGGCTGGGAGAGTGAAAAATTTTCTCGTTGCGTTTACAGATAATGAAGGATAAAGCATCTGAAGAGCCTTGAATGAACACAGAGATGCAGTGGAGAGGGAAATGAGGATAAAGTTAATTGACAGGAGGAGTCACTTAGAAAGGTAGGGAAAATTGTTCAGTGATCTTGTATCAGAACGTGTGCTAGATGACAGCAACACAGTTTACAGTGCAACAACCTGTTTGCAACACTTGCTTGAAATTGAAAGTAATGATATGAGAGTGGAACACGATACACCCGCGGATGGAGTCCAGATTTTGGAAGACCTCAGCGTCTGCTATTATGTCAAGTTCCTTAGTATTAGTCTCTACCCTTCTGGCACTTCTTTTATCCTTCTGTACACACTTGATTCCCAGGCAGCTAGAGCACACACAGACCGTAAGGGCAACTATTTACAGAAATAATACTTTTGTTGACAACACTGGCAGAAGCAGCAGCGAAAATACTAATGAACTTGTGCCTCAGCTAAGCACCATTGAGCATATGGTTAGCCTTCATTATCAGTCCAATATCTTGTAGCAATACCCATCAAATTATTCTGCCTCCATTCCAATGGAAGGAGATTTTTACGATGAGGTGTATGTTTCTCTATAATACATTGGGATGGAAAAAACAATTGCTTCTTGGTATCTCAGAGGAAAAGAACTGATATAAGAACTGCTGATGCTAATCAAGCCAATAGCCTTACCTATAAAAATCTCATATCACACATCCTGCCTAAATAAGAGCTGACCCAAATTAAGGAAAATCAGTTTTTGAATACATTTTTAACTGGAACATATTGTTGTTCCTTCTCTGTTTAACTAAATGGATTTTAAACCAACTGGTTTGTGAGCAATTTAGAAATTCCTAAGAATTTGTAAAGTTTGTATAAACATCAACTCTCAATACGATAGACATCTTATATTGCAAGTATAACTTATGAACTAATGGATGAAGCAGAAATAAGACAACACATGGTACTAATCCTTTTATGCTTCCTCAGTTACTGAGATTAATCAAACATATAAACTATAGTGCTCCAAGCAAGCCTATTCTCAAACAGAATGTGCGTGAAGCAGCTACCAGGCTGTGTGTTATTTGAAAGAAAAGAAAAAGAAAAAGGCATTTCTCTTCTTTCCATATTTGCTTTCAATCATGGGGACTAAAAGATTATTAAAACAGCAGCACTGATTCCATGCCTATGCAAAATCTTTTGCATCTAGCAGATGTTACTCCCATCTCTCCTGTCCATTTTAGCTTTTCTTCTGTGATCTCTGTGATCTAGTTTTAACCTGGCAGCCTATATTGGGTTTAGTAACATGAAAGTCAAGTTACTTATTTCTACATTTTTATGTATCATAAGAATACAAAGAAACATGTTTTTTTTTCTCTGACAACTACTTTTTTTTTTTTTATGGGAATATGCTATTACTTTAAGGACATTTTTAAATGCCATGTGAATGTCTCCCACAGTTCAGTGTTGGAAACAAAAACAACATTTCCACATGCAGGCATTCAGGAGCTTTTAAAGTTTCTAAGCTTCAGCTTTAAAAGCTGTACACAACACTACGTCTACATTTTTGCAAAACAGGCATTTCCCAATGGTATTTGGAATTCAAAAGTCCATTAGTCTTGAGCCTACAGATGAAAGCAACTGTGAAGGTTAGATTTTGGGCGTGAGAGCATCTCCTTAGAGAATTGCCTATCTTTCCAACTTGCTGCTTTGGGTGGAGAACACAAGTGGGACCTAGGTAGAAAACACTTAGTGTACACTTTGCAACCTCCCCAAGGTGATACTGTATGCCATTAGGTTAACTTAAGTGGTTTCCCTGGGGCTATGAAGAACCATTTTTAGATTCTAAAATTGACTAGTAGTGTAGCTTAAAACATTGTGAGTTGAAATATTCGATGATAAATGTTCACTAAATTGCTATCATTATGTAAAAGATATTACCCTTAATATGCTGATGGTATACAATAAAGAGTTCAGAAATATCCTGCAATTAGAAGCTTAATTTCAGACTCTCACTACACTATAAGGTTTTTCTTTAAACTTAGTATTGAATGGAACAGTTTCTTCAGGAATTGCCAATCCCCAAAAAAAACTTCTTTAATGTCCAGAATGCTAACATCATAATTCAAAGTAATTAAATAGTTTTATTTTCCATTCAGTGAAGCAGAAGGTAACATGATGGAGTAACACCATTATTTTGAGATGCAATTAGGGTATCTTTTATAGTTGTGACAGGCCAGTGTAAGTGTAATCACATACCAATTAGCAAGTAATTATTCTGTTACTACCTAGATTCATGCCTTGAGTTAGTAAGTACCCTGAACCTACTTTCTTAAACATAAGTCCAATTATTTAATTTTATTAGATGTCTATACCCCAAAGAAAATAATAGAAATTTTTTATACACAAAGATATACATAGCCACTATATTGCTGCACTGATGGTTACATATCTTAAATGCTCAGAAAGTATTACTAGTAGTAATGATTAATATTAAATATTAACATTATCAGGCCTTGCTCTTCTTACAGAAGCAAAATGGCATGAATCTGACCCATTAACAATTTAAAATGTTAAACTATCTGTTGAAAGATTCTGTGGGCTTCATTCCTTACTCACTACCAGTACCTCGGGAATAGCTTTATTAAAATGGAGAGAAGAATCATGCAGGTCCCTCATCAGCACTGTGACCTGTATTTATTATGTCAACTTTAATCTTTTTGTTTCATGTAGTTCAGGAGATACTTTCACCACAGTGGACATTTTCTTTTGAGTGTACTAACAGCCATTTTATCTCACTCAGTCTAATAAAAGCACTAACCAAAACCATTTTCCAGATTATAGGTGTAAACTATTAAAGTTTCCAATAAAATGCAAAGGAAAAAATGTATGGCTTAAGAGAAACCAAACTCAACTTATTGTCTGTCTGCTATTAAAGATGAGTGATGGTCCAATCTTCTACTTCTTTTCCAAGAGCTTTGGGTCATTTTGAAAATGACTTTACTGCCGTAACTATAGCCACAAGTTTAAAAACTTAATCAAGACTAATATAAAAGCATTCCAGGTCACCTTCCTTGTTCCTAGGAGATATTTTTCTTTGTTTTCAGTGTTACTGCTTTGGGAGGTGCTTTTTCTTACATATCTATTTATTTCAGTTTATTCCACTCTCCAACAAAAAATTGTCTGGATCCGGGCAACTCTGAGATTTTTTTTTAACATAAATAAAATTAAAGGTAAATCATAGCTCCATCTGTTTTCTATGTCATAGCATGTATTTGACCTTTTTTTTCTTTTACTTCTCTGTCAATTTCAGATCATGTTATAGCGAATCACACTGCGAATCAGCATCAATCTAGAGGTTGGATTCTCAGTCTTCGGTATTTGTACAAGTGACAAAAAATGCATTTGGCATCAAAAGTGAACATCAAAACTGAACATCAAAAGTGTTCAAAAAGAGTAAATCCAGTCTTGAAATGAGTCTGTAAGAAAGTTATCCGCAATATCGGGAAGAATTCCAAGAAATGCTGGAATGCCTATGTTCAGAGACTGATGGTTTCATCCTGCAATCATTAACAGTTGTGGGCGGGGAGGGGGACACGTTGGTAGAAAAAGTCAATACTTAAGGCCTGTGCAGGAGCTCTGATACATATTTCAGGGGGCAATGCCTTCTGTCACATCCCTTACTAGCACACCCTGCCTGATGAAGTCCTGCTTTACAGTAAGTTCAGGAGTACCTGCTTTTGCAATGAAACTTCAGGATTTTCTAAAACCAAAGTCTGCATAAGTTATTATTCCAGACACAAAATGCCAGCCCATGCAAATATAAAAATAACAGACAACAGATTAAAACATCTATGTCTAGACCAGCAGAAGAAAATCTGTAGTCTCAAACAGTGAATTACATGCTTTTTTGGAATTTTATTCCAAGTAGCTCAAACGTTGTGGACAAACTGTCCATTAGTGACTAGAGCACCTTGCATGTGCCACTGGAGCATATCTGTCAATTTTGGTTCATCCAAAGGAAGCCCAGGTCATGCTCCACAATGTGAATCAAAGTGTAGTAAACAGGGACAGTCATGACATTTGACTCAAAAATAGACTCCTGATATAAAATTACAACTACTGTAAGTGGTCTCTTAAAACAAAATGTTGTATGAAAATAGTAACGAAGTCTTTCCACAGATTTCATGAGTTAGGATACCTGGGAATGTTTATTATAATTCCACATTGTTTTTATTTGATGGATGTTTTAGATTTGACTTGAAACATTCAAAGAACATCCCACACTTCCAAGCTAGCTCAAGAAAGTATTTATACTTTACAAGCTTGAATGTTTTTCAAATATGTGTCACTTATAAAAATAAAAATTCAGGTGATGTCTTCAATTTCTAACAATGCTTTGATATTTCAAATTTGTAAAACTCTCTATTCTTTCTACTTCTCCTCCCCCAATAAGTCACAACATGCTGAAATATTTTGCCTTTACGATAATTACTAAATTGGTATTTACTACATTTATCCTCTCCATTTGCTATGTTCATCCAGCCCTGTCCCTTCTCATATATTTGCTGTTTGACATCAAGTTTTAAAAGCTGTTTTAGTTAAATGGTGAAATGAATTCTGTTTCTGCCTGCCATAACAAAGAGTAGTAACATTTCCCCTTCTATAGACATCCTCCATACAAATGGCCTCAAGTTTAAAATCAAAAGAAAAGGGTTAGTCAACCCTGCTAATTAATTGTACAGACTTCTTAGATTTCTTTGGGCACAGTAGTGTGTTAGTTTGAAACTAGGTCACCAAGCATCTGATCAATTAGAGCTGAATTGGATTTTTCTGCAGTTCAAATGCAGTTTTCATACTTGTTTCCTACAAATTTTGATTTATTTTCCCATTGAAGGTAAATAAGCCAGTTTCCCTTTTTCATTTGCCATGACATTCAGATGTAACAGCCTAAAGAATGACCTGTAAGGGTCCTGGCTGACGATTTCTTTCTAAAATCTAATCTAATATACTTTAATGGAAGTTTTACAGAAACCATATCTTATTGCTCTAACATAAGTAAATCTTTCTATGAAATCCAAAACGTGCTATTTCATTCTTCATTATTCTCACTTGGATTTGCTTACAGTGCATTACTGAAGAATTCACTATCCATTTTTTATTATTAATCAGACAACAACATACAATGACATGTTAGTTAATTCAAAGAAAGTCACAAAAAAGTTGAGGTGAGTCTAGATTCATGAATTCAAGCTCAAATGCATCATCTAGACCTGGCTAAAGTAATTTCTCCAGCTACCGTTTCTCAAACATGGCTAGTTGGATAAATATAGGAGAGAGCTAGAGAGGTTTTACAAACCGCCAGTCACTCACAGGCAGGTTCTGCATCCTGAATAATACATCAGGAAAGAAAAAGATCAAGAGAACAGTTGATACAGCTTGTATACAAACCACCCATACATAAGTCTAAAGAAGAGGTAAGGAGACGTTCTAATTCAGACTCTCACAGCTTCCAATAGCTTGGTCTGTTCCACTCTGTGGAATGTGTTACACTATCCTATTACACTACTGCTTTTTAGAATATATCCCAAGTTATATTGCATAGTTGTTCATCGAGACCAATCTTTAAGGAACTGAACTAGACAGGTTGCTCAGTAATAAGTCCCAGCCCACCTGAACTGCTCATTAATCAAAACTACTGTTCATCATATGACAATTAGGAGACAGTTACATTAAACATCAACAGCCTTACTGTCAAACAGTCTTAAGCACAAGAAACATACTTGCAAATACAATGCATTAATTACAAATATACGTGATTAAATAAAAAACGTTAACACACATTGAGCTACATACATCCTTTCTTGTTTAGAGTTTAAGTGATTTTGGCTGCCACACTATTTTACCCATTTGTCCTTGCCCCATTTCATAATTTTCCAATCAGAACTAATGTTAGAAGCTTTATGTCCTTCCCTATCACTGTCTTTCCTAAACAAAGAAGTAATAACTTCAAAGACTCTCACTCCCACTTTTATTGGCAGTAGAATGTTACTAATGATTTGACCACTAATCCAATGCTGCCCTCTTGGCTGTCAAAGCAAGAAACTCCACAGTGCCGGACGTCCCCGCCCCACACAAAGGTTGCAGTCCTAGTCTTGATCATTGAAGATTCTGAACGTTACCATTTTCATAGAATCATAGAATCACAGATGCTTTGGGTTGGAAGGGACCTTTAGAGGTCATCTAGCCCAACCCCCCTGCAGTGAGCAAGGGACAGCTTTAACCAGATCAGGTTGCTCAGAGCCCCATCCAACATGACCCGGAATGTTTCCGGGAACGGGGCTTCCACTACCTCTTTGGGCAACCTGTTCCAGTGCTTGGCCACCCTCATTGTAAAAAAACTTCTTTCTTATGTCTAGTCTAAATCTATTCTTCTTTAGTTTAAATCCATTATTCCTTCTTCTGTCACAACAGGCCTTGCTAAAAAGATTCTCCCCATCCTTCCTGTAGGCCCCCTTTAAGTACTGGAAGGCCGCAATAAGGTCTTCCCGCAGCCTTCTCTTCTCCAGGCTGATCAACCCCAAATCTCTCAGCCTGTCCTCATAGGAGAGGTGCTCCAGCCCTCTGATCACTTTGGTGGCCCTCCTCTGGACCCACTCCAGCAGGTCCATGCCCTTCTTGTGCTGAGGGCCCCAGAGCTGGATGCAGTGCTCCAGGTGAGGTCTCACCAGAGCAGAGCAGAGGGGCAGAATCACCTCCCTCAACCTGCTGGCCATGCTTCTTTTGATGCAGCCCAGGATACGGTTGGCTTTCTGGGCTGCAAGCACACATTACTGGCTCATGTCCAGCTTTTCATCCACCAGTACCCCCAAGTCTTTCTCCACAGGGCTGCTCTCAATCCTTTCAATCCCCAGCCTGTACTGATATTGGGGGTTGCCCCGTCCCAGGTGCAGGACCTTGCACTTGGCCTTGTTGAACCTCATGAGGTTCACAGAGGCCCACCTCTCCACCTTGTCCAGGTCCCTTTGGATGACATCTCGTCCTCCTGGTGTGTCAACCGCAGCACTCAGCTTTTATTTCACATCACCTGTTTTTGTACAAGCTCCTCTTGTAGCCAGAACCATTCACCATGGCCTGACCATAGTATCTACAATTCTGTGTCACAAAGACACATTGGTGTTGCTTTGGCCTTTGTTTTCCTTTGAGGACTTAACATCACAAACCACAAGTAGGAAGAAGACTTCTGCATAGAACAATAAGGAACATAAACAGAATAGGTCTCAGGGCAACTTCTAAACTACTTATCTACTAATATTTCTTAGATAATTTTGGGCTCTTATTAAAAATATATAATTCTTTCCAGATTTTGGTTCAAAGCAGATCTTTATTGAACAAACAAATACAAAACCCTTCTTCGATAATTTGCCTTACACAACCAAGCAAAAAAGTTAAGCAATATGAAAGGAAAAATAACTAAAAAAAAAAAAGTAAAATGAAGGATAAAAGTAAGAACTTTATTACTGTATGAACCTCATGCATATTCTTCTAATTCCATTCTTTGAAACTACAGCAACGATTTTTGATAGAATTTACTAGCAACAAGACAAGCAATATTTAAGGGCATAACAGAGCTTTGTTCATCATGTTACTTCTCAATTTTAATAGTTCTGAAAGATAAGGTTATCTCTGTAAACTGCAGTGATGGTAAAATATTTTCCACACACTATTGGTGACAAAAACTGGGCATGCCACTACAAAAATGAACTACTCCTATTGCAAATATTTTCATATATATTTAAATAACACTAATAATGCAATGTATTCAAGCTTGACTGATGCTGCTTCAAACTGATTAGAGTAAAACTTCTTGGAACAGTTAATATTCAGTTTACTTTTTCCACTCACTAAAGAGATGCTATCTATAAAAGCTGGCAAACAAACAAACAAACAAAAAAAATCAGTATTTCAGTTGTTCTAAAGGAGTCTTTTACTTCAGACAAGAGCAAAGCTTAATCCATTTCATTTCCACATGAGTTTTATGAAAGATCATGAATCCTCAATGATTTTAGAAGATGACAGGAGAATTAATCTCCTAAATCTTTACTTGTTCCTCCTTGAAAAGGTAGTATAGAAGTATTAAATTTGAATACTGCTATTTTTTATATTATTTATGCAAGAATTCAGACTCATGCAGGACTACTTTCAAGGTCAAAAAGCTCAATTATTTTCAAAGTTTTCCTTGCATTCAGACTATTCTTCTCCACTCTTTTTCAATAAAATTTCATAAGCTTTATACTTTGCATAGTTGAAAATTTGCCCTTTCTAGTTTGCCTTTCTTCATAACACTGTTATAGTCATAACAAGCATATTGCCACTGGGCACTATGACACATGCCTGCCCAATAAAGAATACTTGCAAATACTTAGAAACTCAGGAGTTGCAAAAAGAAGTAAATAAAGCTTAGTCAAAGCCAAAGATTTGCAAATTTTGACCTTAAAATGTTGCAGAGTCCTTCTGAATTTCCAGTTTTTCTTTCTGAAATTTAAACTTTTATTCTCTGAAAAGCTTCACTGAAATAACAGTTAACAAAACCTGCATACATCCTGTATGTCATTAAACTTCCTGCTCTCTGTGGAGCCTGGGATTAGGAAAGAACATTTACTAAAACCTTGGAAGGATTATTTAAAAAATACCTTGTTTGGAAAAAGACCAGTCCAGACCATGCTTCATGTTAGTGGAAACACTTGAGTGCTGAAATGGAAGAAAATTCACGAAAGGACCTATGTCACTGTAATTTAAGCAAGTGTTTATGACCTGCTTCAGGACTGGACAGGGTTAGACTTGCATGAAGAGTGGAACATAAAATCATGTCTAATGCAATCTGAGACACCTTCTGAAATACTCTGAAAAACGTGCATCAGCCTAGTATGGGAATTCAGAAACTTAAACCACAGATTTCTTCAGGGGAGACAGAAAATGGGAAAATGCATCAAGCTTAATGAGTAGACATAAAGTGACAGATCACAGACACACACAAATTGAGTGTACTGGAATGAAATCTTTCCAATGATGACTCATGTCAACTTTATGTTCATAGATCGTGGGATGCTATTTCATTTTCTGCATCTGTAGAAAAAACTTATGCAATAGAGTCATAACTCACTGGATGCTTATTCCATCTTCTTTTAATCTCACTCATCTAAATATGCCTACCTTTTTTTTTTTTGAAACTTCACAACTTAGAAGTTTAAAAATACTTTTAAAAAGCAAGGATTTGTGTTTACCTAAAAGTCACAGAGGAAAATATAAAAGATACCAAAATGTAAATAACACTGTGAATTGCGAGTTTCCACAATTTTTACCTAGCTAAAAGCAATCAAAATATTCTTCAACATGGCTCATTGCTCTCATGTTAATGACACCTTGACAATTCAGGAGGAAAATGAAGAACATGGATTTCTAAAGAACTTTTTTGAATCTGCAGCCAAATAGCACTAGAATAAATTAGCTTCTAATATTTTAATAAAGTGAAATAGCTTGTGATTTTTCCTCAATAGCTTCTGACTCATCCCATATAAGAGTACAATAGCACAACAGATTAATGAACAGCTACTTCTCATTATGTTGCTTTAATCTGGTTTTATTCACTTAAAAAATACTTAGATGATGCAGTTTACTAAGCACAGAACAACCCTCTCAAGAAATACAAAGAATGCTTAAAGCAGAAGTTCCCCATTCAGATCGCCTTTAACATTCTTAAAATGCAATTCTTTACCTGAAAATTAGGCATCCTACAATGAAACTAACATCACTGTAGATCACTGAATTTCTTTTGTTTGGTCTCACCATCAATCATTAATATTTTCAAATTTCAAACTCAAAAGATAATTGAAACATTTGTCCCCTTATAACTGCTACAAACCAACCTAAGTCACAACAGGAATAAATTTTACATTAAAAAATATTTAGAGCTAAGACATTCTAGATTTGAAAAAAACAAAATACATTAGCTACACAAAAATGCTACTTTACAAGCTTTTAGAAGCAGTAAATGCCTTTTGAAATGAAATATTACTCTGAAAGAAAAATCACAAAAAAACCCTCTAGATAGATTCTGGGTTTCTTACAGGTGATTTTTCAGATTTTTTTAGCTTTGTTAAAATTACATCTCAGCAATTTTTGTCAGTTTAAAGCATTGTGCTGTAATTCTATAAAATGTTGTATGCACGTAAGTATTTATTAGAAAATGAAAACACTAAGAAAATGTCTTTACATCTTAAGATCCTTGACTGATTTTTAATAAGCTGTAATTATTTCCTGTATGAAATAAAGGAAATAATAAGCCCTTCCTGCATCAACAAAAACCTCAGAAACATACCAAAATGTCTATTTCGCTCAGATATAAAGATGATCACAAAAGGGAGACTTAAAGATAACTTATCCTTTGCACAGCCAGCAAACATTACAAAGAAGCTTTCTGATAGGGAACTATTTAGGAAATCACCTGTTCAAAATGGAGACAGCAGTGCAGAAGTCATATGCAAATTCACCCCCCTTGTGCTCACAAGAGTTCATTATTTGGAACTAGGGCTGGGTTTTTTTTATATAATAGGAATAAGAAGCTAACCAGGAGATTAATATCTTAATCTCTATAGCAAAACAGGCACCTTCAAGATATTAAACAAAATAGTTTACTATTAGCCACCATGGAAAAGCCCTCCCTTCTTCCAAAATCAGTCAAATACTATCTCATAAATTTGCCATTTTCATTCTTGACCTCATGCTACAGTTTTGGGTTCATGGAGACATGGTTTTGTTGAATTCATTTTCTATTAGGCTTTCCAGTACAATGTTTTGACCATGTATGATTATATAGCTCTCTAAGAGTGCAGAAAATTACCAGTAATTTAGGAAGAAATTCTACAACGAAGGCTGCAAGAAAGTGCTCTTTAATTTAAAAAAGGTATTCACAGAACCTGCTTGTTTGTGCTAGTTGTAAGCACTGTTTAAACCCACCATAGTCCAATGTATCATTCAAATAAATATCATTTTATATCTTTGTCGCTCTTTCCTTCTCCAGTGAATTTAAATCAGCTTGCAGAACTCTTTCTATTGCCACTGAATACATAACCCCACCATTCATTTAATTATACATACAGCAGCAGGAAAGAAAACCAAAGAATATGCTAGTACTGTGATGAAACACTGTGTATGAAACCACAAAAAAAAAAAAAAAAAAAAAAAAATTATTAAACTGAGACACTGTTTTGGTCTTGATTCACAGATTTTCTCCAAAATGGGGGGGGGGGGGGGGGGAGTGATCTTCCTTGAGTGTATTTAAAGATTCTGTTAATTTTTTATAAAAACAGATAATCCACAAAGAGAACAGAACTAAATCAATGATCAATGACCAGTGTTCATCAGTTGTATATACTAGAATTGCAGCCAGACCTTACATGTTAGCTTTCACTTTAATTGCTATTCCATTTTGTACTCCTTCAGTATTACTTACATCTAACATTTATTTCAGCTAGTCTACTATAACTTTCTCAGTTACTGTATAGACCGAATTTTCACTACTTTGGACTGAAAATTCACTTTTTGCTACCCCTTTTTTTAACCAGAGTATAGCTACTTTTTATGGAATAGACAAAACCCAATGCCACAATTTATCTACAGTCTATTGTTTGTCAGCCCTGTTGATTATGATACACAGAGGATGTTATGGGTCAGGTCACAGCTGAATTAAGACATCAAGGGGCTTATTTCATCCACCTGCACTTCTCTGCTGCTCCTAAACGTTTTTGAAGAGTGACTACTAGACCAAAGGTACAACTACTATCTGGTTCAACACAGATATGGTCTGATCTTTCACTGTCTGTTCACCATCCTTCAAAACGCACAAGAGTAATGAAAAAACAAAACCCACAACCATAACTGAAGGACACAACAGAACGTGTGGGTTACAATGTGAAGTTAATAGTTAGATGAATCTGGACAGTCAAAGTAGAAGGTTGCTTACAGAACCACGCATCTGGTAGCATAATGTGATTTACCTCTGGCCATGCAAGGATACTGTACAAAAAAATAAACAGGTATAGTTTTGACACTTGACATAAATGACCAATTCCAACTAATTCCATCTTTCAAAGTTATCAGTATTTCTGGGCTTATAGGCTGCAGGGCAGGTGCATATCATGTCGCATATCCAGAAACATCTCCAGAGATCTCAGAAAGTAAGAAGGCTCCCTCTACATCATGCACCCAGGTTTTCTTCCTGTAGAAACCACAGTGCGTGAGTAGATGGAAAGCACTCATGTCTTGCCTACATATGGCCATGATATTCATCCCTTAAATTTTAGAAATAGCCTCTGTGTTTCAGTACAGTATTATGTTGCAGCAAGTTTACATATTGCCATACACCTTCATTAAGCAAATAAAAGTACCTCATCTCTTCTGGAACACACAACATAGCTTTGTTAGTCTATATACTTTCAGTTCATACACGGTTCTGTTTTCAACAACATTCATGTTATTTCTACTACCGATCTGAATGTGAACAGGAACAAGCTCTTCTGTGATTCCAGGTCTTTGTTCCCAGCATAATACACGATGATACATAGAATAGATTATTGTTCTGCATTTTTGTAATCTTTAAAGTAAAAATAAAGGGCAAGATTATGTTAGATCAAAATAAAAATCTGAAAATTAACAAAAGCCTTCATTCACAGTCCCCATGTTGTTCTGAGAACAGGAATCATATCAGAATAGTCTCACCTCCACTCCATAGGAAAGGGAGAATCAGTGCATTTACAGATGACCATGAGAGAGAGGGAGCAGCGAATGAAATCCATGACTTGAAGTTAATTAATGAGTCAATTAAAAAGCAAAAAAGGCCACACAAACACCAGATAAGTACTTAACAGAAAGATTAGCCTCAGGGTTTTGGGGGGGGGTTCTTTTTTGTTTTGCAAGATCGAGATTAAAACATTTTTATAGTACAGAATATTATATTAACATCAAAATATGTATATTAAAAACCTCAGTAAATCTGACATGGATAGCATTACTCAAATACTATAAAGAAAAAGTTAAAACAATATTTACCCTCTGAGTGAGTAGTACTTTCAAAGGAGACTCATAGCTCTCTGTAGTCACCCTGGATATAGTCCACGCTAATGTTCTTTTATGCTAGAAGACACATGGGAGATAGATAAATAGGGCTGCCTCCAAATGACTGTTCTCTTCCTTAGCATCTTTTTTTTTTTTTTTTTTTTCATATATACTCTTTGTATATTCTTGGGTGTTTTCAAGTATGCTTTGACATTACTAGGTGATTTCAACATTCAGTCAATTTTCTGTAGCATGACTATACAAGCATTAGGAAATACTGGAAAGCTTATCATTTTAGTGACCTGGGTTTCATTTTCTACCCTGATGTTTTGAGGGTAAAGATGCCAATTACAACAGCTTCTAAATGTCTTCACAGGGGGACAGTATTTGGTTGCCTAGTAGCGATGGCAGTAAGTGTTTGATGCAGCTTTTACATTGTCAGTATACTCATGTTCTGTCATGCTAAAACTGTAATAATGGATCTGTAGTGATATCTGTGATCTACCCAGCTAATGACTTCTGATTGATATTAGGAACCTCATTTAAGTCAGACAGCAAAATTTTCTTTTCTACTTGTTTCTGTTGTCTTTTTTTAACCATGGTTTTAGATGAGTTCCAAAAGAGGGACAGAAGTTGTGATCATGAACTTCCACAACCTGCTACTCATGCAGGAGGTTTCTCAAAGACAGTTATTACAGGGAAATCCTTTTTTTCTCCCTAGCTCTGAAGTCTCAGAAATTAATTTACAAAGCTACACACCACCTGGTGCACACTGACTATCCTTAAGTGTATTCTAACAGTCATTTGCAAGCATAGATTTGCCACATCCTTTCCCATTATTTCCTACTTCCACTCTGTTTCCTTGCTGGCACCATTTGTGTGAAGAGCACAGAGCTGTTGTTCAGCTCCTGGCCCTTCCGTAAAAGATTTAGAAAAACAGAGTGGGCCAGGATATGGGGACCTAAGCCCTAGGAGATGTGGACTGTTTAGCCAGCACAGTTAGATTGCCCTGAAAAAAAATCCTTGGAAGTTCCAAATACTCTGAATTCCCACAATGACATGATTTTTTAAAAAAATTGTCTGCCCCACCTCACAGGGTTTGGTATTTTGTGTATGTGAAATCCATTTCAAAGATGCTGAGCTATCCGAAGAGCAGAATTGAGCAAGCCTTAATGCATAACCACTGTTGATTGATTTGGTTTCTTCCCTGCCTGTTCTTATTAAGCCATACAAATTAGGAACGCTGTAAGATTCAGAATACATAAATGGGTGCCTGGGTATTTCCCAACATACTTGTCCCTCCTCATTTTGTGCAAATGTGTACAAAACTCTAGGTCTTAAAAAGGGCCATGTCCAACATTCCCCATGCAGGCAAAGTTCCCACTTAACAATCCTAGTCACAGATCTTTGCTTGAGTAGAGGCTGAGGAATGGAATCCAAACAAATAGCTTTAAGTGCAGATAGGTTTTAGTCATCCTCTTGTTTAAAGACAAACAAAACACTCTCAAAGATGTTACTTTCCTTGCTACAGGTACTATAAGGAAAAGAGAACTAGAACCACAGAAAACAATTAGACAATGTTTAATTACATGGAGAGTCAGCTGCAGTATTAATCAGCACATTTGGGAGACTTCCTAAGTCATGGCCATGTACACTAAAGTAAGACTGCAGATATTTATAGATTTGCATTGTAATACAAAGAGTGGGCCTTTCAAAGCTGCTGTAAGAAGTACTCTCAGGTCTTGTATACAATTTCAGTCAATGCTGCTCGATGGTCATTTAGAAGAAAATAAAATTGAACTCCCATATCATGAGGCACAGGCAATATTTATTTATTTTTATTTAGGTAGTTACTTAACCACAGTTGAGGATGGTGAGGTATAAGTATCTGTGGCTCACCAAACATTCCTGTCATGTCACAGTGCTCCGATATAAAATAAACATTATCTCCTTGTGAAATTTAATCATATAACTGATATAACTGTATAACTGAATACATCATATAGTCAGTCCCACATTATTCATAGGATTAAGTCTGCAAGCTGCAAAATGCCCAACTGTCAGCTTTCAATACGCAATATGCTCTATAGCTAGACCCACTGAAACAAGTGCAAATTCAACTTTTTTGGTTACGTGGAATCACAGAGTCCTGTGAACATTAGTGCAAATGCCTGTTATCTCTGGATGTCAAAGGCAGAAACAGAAAACCATCTTTCCTATTATTTTGTATTTCATCTTCTTCCAAGCCATTTAGGTACTATCAAGCAATTCATTCTACTATTGAATTGTCTGGTCCTTATCTTTTGGCAAGTAATAGGTGGGATGGGGTAGGAGTTTCATTTTAAGCAGATACCATAACTGGATTTAAAACAACCACTGCTCTAATTTTCATATTTTTAAAGCTCAGCATTAAACAGCATATTACTACTTTTTATCAGAAAGTAATAATTTATAAAAAATATGAAGAAAAAACCATGAAGTTCTGAGCAGTTACATTAGATTGCTAATAGATTTTCAAAACCCCAAATAAGCATGCAGTACTTTTTATAGCATAAAAAATATATTATTGTCCATTTTGAGACAGAGAAACAGTCTTGAAAGGAATTTATTTCTTACTGAGTGTTTATTAGTGGGAAACTACAGTTACCAATCAAATTTGATTATAACCAGATCTTACTAGGTGCTTTCATCCCAATAATTTTTAACAAGACAACATCTGTGGTTTCCTGTATTCCTCCTGTAAGTTGTTCATCACACTAGAACATTTTCATTCAGTGAAGAGCCCGTTAAGATTTTACTATAGTACATAAATGCTAGTTTTCCTATAAAGGGGGACCTTTCAAGAAGACATTGAAAAATACCCAGCACTTCCAACAACTCTGAAAACACGGGTGGAAATACAGGATTTTTAAACACAAACTCAGGACATGGGGGAGAAGCTTGAAAAGCCCAGAGCCTATGCTTGTGCCTCTGGGTGCTGGGGCCTGAGGTGGGCCCCGGCTGCCTCACCAGCCTGAGGGGAGGCCATCCACACCTCCTCCCACTGAGAACCCCCACACAGAGATGCTTTCCAACTCCGGAAAGCCTGGCTGAACAGCATAAAACTAAAATATTGAAAAAAGAAACTGAGGGCAACCAGGGAAGCCCAGCTAGAAGGAGGTTTATACACAGCTCCACTCGCTATGTCCCTGCAGCTTGGTCTCCAGGTCTCGGGCTCCTCACTCACAACTCAGTTATTTCCCCAATTAGCAGAAAATATTTTCAGGTGCCGTGGAGCCCTTTTACACACTGCATATGCACACACTTACTTACAGACCCCCGCTGCACGCTGCCTGCCCCTCGCCTGGCTGCGTGCAGGCCCCGGCCCGCTCTGCCCCTCACGGGCGCTCAGTGCTTCCCTCAGGGAAGAGCCACCTTCCTCCTCCGCAGCCGCCAAGGAGCGTAACGCAGAGCCACGCGAACACAACAGTTGTCATCTTCACCTTCTTTCCACCTGTCAGCTTGGCTTAGGCGGCCCTTTAGCCAGGGGCCATGCCTCAGGCGCGTTTCTGCAACTGCCTGACCTGCCCCTGGGTTGCGTGCCTGGGAAGAGGGATACGCGGGGAGCCAAGGCACGGAGCGCAGCGGGCTGCGCAGCTCTCGGGGCCAGGCGGCAGTCTGGCACTGGGCCCATTCGCTTCCAAACGAAGAGCAGAGCCGCAAACTCCTGTCAGCCATTATGTACACGCATCATTTTACGTATTGAGTAATCTTGTGGATTTTGAAGAGGGTAAAATTCAGCTTATAACTCTGGAACACCCACTGCAGGAGGGGTTTAGCTGGTTCCCACCAGGTGGCATTTGTACTCCTTGCCTCAGGAAAGGAAATGTCTAAGCGTGGTTGAGTTACTAGAATGAAGAAGTTGTTAAAGAACGCTCAAACCCCACGGTCATCTTTTTGGCACCCCCTGCTACAGCAGCGTTCCCATGTGGCAGTTCCGCTCAGATTACCCAGCACCCCACACCACTGGTCTGCAGCTGCCCGCGGCAGTGAATTGCCTGCACGGATGTGGAACGGCTTACATGCCTTGCTATCTTGCAAGAAGACTCCCTTCTTACTTTCTGTCTCTATTCACATTTCTTCAGCACAGCTATTCACCTTTCCATCTCCCTTTGCACTGTTTTCCAAGTTACAACTCTTTCTAAAAAACCTGAAGTATGTTACACGTTTTAATCCAAACCAATTATCACACCACTCAAATATCTGCAGTACAATACATCTCAGCACTGTGAATTTCAGTAGAATTGAAAATTTATTTCAATGTCAAGAGAACACATACAATCCGCCTATGGTTTAGCCTCAGGTTACTAAGGATAGCATGAAATATTCTCAGGCATGACCATGCAAACTGTCCTTTAAAAACCTCTTATTTTAACAAAAAGTAAGGAAATAACTCTACATAGACGTCTATAGGTCCCTGACTGCCCTCTACAATTTACTCCAGTCAACAGAAGATAAGCAGATTACTATAAAACTGTCTTGGTGGCAATATACCTACAATTCTCCTGATCAATATTTGCCCTGTAGTCTGGACAGACTCTAAAAATCTGACAACTTGATGGACCTTAAGGTGATGCATAACCATTTGCAAGAAAACGAGCAGTCAATATTAACATTTTATTTCAAAAGAATGTGCCCTAAACATTTTATAAGGGAGCCAGCAGAGCATACAATTTCCTGACTAATCTAAAAAACTCCTAATGATGCCTGTGGATACTCAGTCTCATTGAGTGGTTGGGCCAGCAATGATTCATTAAGTTCTCAGGGCACCACTGAGATAAAGCTGTCTCTCTCACCCAGCTTGGCTTCATTTGTATTACCACAGGCTCTCCATCTGAGGTTACATAGTTTTCAATGTGTTGCTCCTTTGCATCAGTGTGCTCCAACCACTAGTCTCCCAGGGTATGGATCCCATTTGGCATGGCAACCATTTCTTCTTTTGGATGTGTTGTTACAGCAACAGAGAATAAAAGTAATGGAAAACTGCAGAAGATACCATGCATAATGGGATAATGCCACAGTGAAGCAAAGAAAACTCCAACTGCAGATTCTCTTTATGTAGATGCTCATTCTCCTGAAAACATTTGCTTTGCGTTCTACTGTTTCCGCTCTTCTCCTTTAGATGAAAGCTAACTATAATTATTTGCAATGCTTGCAGTGAGCTGGACTCTTTCTAATTATTTGCTGTTATGTGATATGGTCTATTCACCTCAAGCAACATGCATACTAAGATAAATATAAATAAAATTCTTAAAATTCTCCAGCACTACCTTCTTCCTCCTTCTATTCCATTTCTCAGGAGGTGTGATGGCTTTCAAATGTAGTTGGGAAAACACACAACCAATTGATTTTATGTAGAACAAAACAGGATTAAATGGTTTGCTGCAAGCCACATTTTCTTGCCAAATTTTTCAAGGCTGTTTTGCTTTATTAAATGTATTACATTTTTTATTTTTGACAGAACACAAAACAAATTGTAAAATAACAGCTGGGTGGACAGGCAAGCAAATACTTTGTTAAAGGAAGGGAGAGTATTATAGGCAGAACAGTTCAACTTAAAACTACATTCTTTGGGTTTTTTGGAGGCCTCTTCCAGTTAAAAGAATAAACTCATATATTTATGTCAACCTTCCTGAGATCTCAAATACGTACTTGCAAGGTATATTTCAATCAATTTTCTATACAATCAAGAGATTATATCTTCTATACTATACAGCTTTATTACCAAAATTGCTTGTTCCTATTTGGCTGTTTTAACTGCAGAACTGTTTTGATTTTCATAAATTGGATGTAGCATTATGTTTAACAAGCAATATGTGACAATGTAGAACTGAAAACTATCATTATAATAAATCAAAATACAACGTGAGAGTTTATAAATTATTCCTTCTTTACAGCCTTCTTCTGTCCTGGCACAAACTCAGTTTTCAAAAACATATTCCAAAATCTTGGAACATGAGCATGTATTTGGGAGACCGGTGGCCCTGATGACAAATGATTTCTTTACTTGATTTTTAAAAAATTATAAATATTTATTTGCAATCCTGTTTGAGCCCTTGGAGCTCTATAGCACCTTGAGTTTAATTGCCTAATTTGAAAGGATTTAAGGTTTTAAAAAGGCAAATTGTAATCAGCTTGGACTCAGGAGTCAGCTCTAATGGCCATTACTTCTCTCATTGTATGTTAAAGTGCTCGCCACATCGTGGTGTCATCCTCCCCATCCTTTTCCCTCTCCACCCCCTCACCCCCCTGCCCCTGAGAAAAAGTATTGCTTTCTTTTGAAAAACCTGAGGACCGACCAATTTGGCCCAGGTTGAGTGGGCCCTTGGGCAGCTGGCAGCCCTAAGCCCCATTGCAGTTAGTTATTCAATAACAAGGATAACTCTTTTCAACTGCTTAAGTCGTCTGTCATTCAACATAAAAAAAATGCATATTAGCAGTCTTGATTATTATCATTGACTTAGAGAGTTTTAACTCATTATGAATCAGTAGGAATGCAAGATGATTATCAGTTGTCTGTATCCTCCAGTGCTAAGTAGTTTTGGACTGAACACCACTGAGCTGGCATAATGGGATTTGTATTTCCAATGATGGTCACGTTTGTCTCTTCAAATAAATGAAGCCTCGATAGAAGATTATGGAAATACAGCAAAAATAATTGAAACAAGGCCTCAGGGAACTTTAAACAGCAAGAGATTATTATCAAACATTTTTTAAGAAAATAATGAAAGCTTGGGAACAAGTGATTTCTTTCTTATGTTCTTTTATACACAGAAAAGATACATTCTGTTTCTTTATTCCTGCCTACCCGTTGTTTTTAGATCCACAGACTATGCTTACGTAATGCATTATTATACCAACACACCTCAAGTAGCTTAAAAGATGGGAAATATATTTCTGTGTAGAATCCTGAAAGTAAAGCACTGCCAGTGTAAGTTATTTTCTACACGGTACTCATTTCTACCAAGCTGTCAGCTATTCCACTATGTAACTCCCAACTATGAATCTTTCCTATGCAAACAGCTAATCATCTGCAAATTGGTATCCTTGTTCATCCTGCATTCTGCATTAAAATGGCATGACCCGCATATATCATTGAACTGAGGAAGTAAATATCCAGCTTTCTCTAGCACAATTATGTCCATGCCTCTCAAATCAGTTATCATGTTGGCCAGTCCTTAATTGCTCTAAAAATAAACCATTGAGAATGTAACATTAGAGAATGACTAAAAATTAACACACACACACACACACACAAATAAAAATCAGTCCATCCATCCATCAGCAAATATCCATTGGCCAGTCAGATATATTACAACGTAGACCTAAAGATAAAATTTGCAACAAAGTTAATGTTTTATAAAATCATAAAAATACTGAAATTCACAATTAAAGATACTATAATCTGCTCTATATGCATTACTTCTGTTCTTAAAATATATTTATGTGCATTTTAGAAGAGATGGATAAATTTTAAAACAAAGAAGTGTCCTTATTTTCATTGCAAATCAAGTATTTCTGTTGATGGCTATGATGTTTGGCTGCCTTTTAAGTATCACTTTTTTGTAGTAAAAAAGAAAGTTATGCACATCCATCTCCCTTTTTGGTGAAATACTGTTTAGGATTATCTCAATACTGTATCCTAGATCTTTGGAAACATAGCTGTAAAAGCAATATTTTTTTAATGGTTTGCTGACATGATATGAAAATGTTCAGCTTTCTAATTAGAGGTTGTCCAGTTCCAGCGTTGACACAACTGCATGCTGAAGGCAGGACAGCTGAATATGATAGCCATGTAGAATGTATATTCAATGTGAAAAACTAGTGAAAGTTAAAAAAGTTTGGAGTAGTGAAGAAAGGAGAATTATTAGGAGGATTCTTACAAAAATTCATTGCTGTATTTACACGTGCAGGAACATATTCTAGTTTGTCATAACTAAACCATCAGCTTAGGTTTTGGGGTTGTTTATGGAGAATATATAATAGCACTGGAACATTTCCCAGAAAGTTTTTAGGACCTGACACTAGAAACATTAAAAAAGAATCTAAGGACTTTGTTGATTAATCATAAAATACTTCGGAGATTATGTTTCTGCAAGACGATAAACCAGTGGTATATTTAAGGGCTGACTGAAGCCCAAGAAACTGTGTTCAGCCTGAAAAAGAAATGCTGAAAACTTTTGAGTACTTTCATGAATACAGAAAAGCCAAAACTGGTCAGTAAAGAAATAGACCACAAATCATTGGAAGCTACATTATAGAATCCACTGTGCAAAACACCACCTACACATCAACAGAGGACTGCAAAATTGCAGGAGCATTTGTCAAATATGAAATACTTCCCCAGTGAGCAACTTCATGTAGTGGACACATTTTCTAGAGCATCTATAAACATTGGAATGAAGGATATGTAGAGTGTTTGAAACAAGTATAAAAAAATACACTACTTACTCCTAAACCATGATAAGATGATATAGGATCACAAACATTTCAGAGAGCAAGGTGATCTTGATAAATTGAAGAAACAGAGATAAACCAATAAGGTGCAATATTATATGGAAAAGTACAAAGTACTGAATTCAGGTAGGAATAATCTGCTACACAGAGAACCAGGAACAACCGGTTAAGCAGCGCTGAATAAAGTCTGGGTCTACAGCAATCCACAAACTAAATAAGAATCAGCATTATCCCATTATTTTTTTTTTTTAAATAGGGTAGTGTCTTACTAGATCAGTAAGATTTTATGCAAGTCACTTGAAGCAACCCTTTTACTTTATTCAGCACTCTTAACATCCTGTAAAAAGACAAGTTAATCAACTGAAAAGAATCTAGAGGAGACAATAAGAGTGATTGGAGGTCTAGAAAATAATCATTTGTTAATCTTAGGGAAGTACTGAAATAGTAGCTCTGTCAAGGCAGGGAAGCAAATACTGAAATCAGACACTAAAAAAAATCTTCACATATGTAGAAGGCAGCTGCAAAAAAACAAAGATAAAAGCCTGAGTTTTTAATCCACACAGGTTTAAGAGAAGTAACAATGTTCATGAATTACAATAAGAAAGACTGTACATTAGGGGAAAAAATCATAAGA
The DNA here is from genome assembly GCF_030463565.1 of Pelecanus crispus. Taxonomy (NCBI): domain Eukaryota; kingdom Metazoa; phylum Chordata; class Aves; order Pelecaniformes; family Pelecanidae; genus Pelecanus; species Pelecanus crispus. The sequence continues at coordinate 39,641,020 of NC_134650.1, forward strand.
ATCAGGATAGCCAAATATTGGCAATGTTGTTCATATGTGAAGGTGTGGAATCCTCACCACTGGTGTTTTTTAAAAAGAACATGGAAGTTGCTAAAACAAATATGTAATTTTGTGAAACAAAGATCTGCCAGAGTTATAAATATTAGTCTTGAGCAAAGGAAGGGACCTAATCACCTTTCCATGTATTGCCAATATTTTTTTTTACCTAACCTGTGGTTCTAAAAGAGGAAAAAAACCCTAAAAAGTTGAAATCTACTATTGTTTGGATGATGGTAAATTGACCAATAGAGATGTGCTGGTGTACTCAAAAAAAACCCCCAAACTTAGGAGGATGACAGAAAACTGAAACAACAAGTTTTGTCATCATTCCACTTTGTCTAACGCATTTAATACTAATTTAACTGGTGTACAACATTTCTAAATGAGGCAAAAATCAGACTTATCTTCCTTATGTTTATGAGGAAGCTTTTTAAGCTTATGCCCCATAAAACTTTCATTATGTAATAGAGCTAACATGTTCTGTAACATTGACACAGGAGGATTACATGGGCATTTTATGATTTGTGATTATGACATCTAAACATGGTACAGTGGAGGATTTTTATCTCAAAATCTTAAAAATTGCCTGAAGTCCTAGATCACAGGAAGAAGAAGAGGGATTAACTGTGCAGAGATTGACATGAAAAACATCAGTATCATCTCAGTACTTTGTAACACACAAAGATGCAATAGTCACTCAACCATAATAGCTTGAAATATCTGGGTTTTTTTGAAAAAATAGGTAAACGCTTCCTTGGTAAATGTATATAGAATAAAAAGAAGGTTTGGGTTTTTTTTTTATGTCTCTCTAAAACATATGCAGGTCATACTGTCTTAAGCTCTTCATACAAAATGCTGTTCATTTTCTAAATGTGCCTCCCAATATAATGTTTTTCAGAACTAAAAAGAAGGTATATTATTCTTTTGGACCTAATTTCACCTCAAGAATGACTAAGTAAAAATTAAAACATGTAATTGAATGTTGGCTGATGTCAGTAGAGTCAGATAAAGGTATGCCCTATTTAATCTCTTTCAGTTCAGGAAACTGCAAACAATTCTTTGAGATTCCTGTTTGGAAATTGCATTCTCTGTGATGCTATGCACCTCATTTAGAAAACATGCAGCATACTTGCTTTCTGCTTGTAAATCCTAAACTACGTGTTCCATACAAATTGTGGCAATTTACAAATAACTAATACAAGCAGGCATGCACATCCAAATAAGCAGAAGTGTCATGAACTCAGATTAGACAAATAAATACTACCTAGAATTGTACTGCTTTGTCATGCTGTTTGTAGTGTCCTCTTCAAAGCAAATCAAACCAAGCAAATATTTTCATTTGGCAAACCAAGCCTGTGAACTGTAAGTTACAGGTAACTTGCATGGTAACTTGTTTTTTCAAAAACTTGGAAATCATTTCAGCACTTTTCTTCTACCTGAACGAGATGACAGTTACAAAATTTGCCATTTTATTCCACTCTGATTTTATTCAGCTTCAGCACACATTGTCTCAAGATGTGAAATCATAAGCTTGGGGATGCATTTCACTTAACATCTCGAAGTCCTCCTTTCTGGCTCAGAAACCTGGCTTTCAGGGCTATAAAGAGTAACTGGATGTTTGCCAGAGAATGAAAAAAGGGATATCTGTGCTGCTAGTGCTGTCCCAGAACGTACTGTTTCACTGCTGTCTGATTTCTAATCTCTGATATAATGCATGTACTACCTAATTCAAAACAAAGCTTAAGGACTTGAACAGACAGTAGCTGAATTTGACTGGTTTTAGCTGTCATCTCAAGTTGGTACACTCAGCCTTTTCCCCTTGATAATCACAGACAGAAATTAAAATACAAAGTAAAAATAGACCAGCCAATGTCAATGTCCCTGAAGCCAGATATAAGCAGGTGATCTTGCACAAGTCATCTGGTTTCTGTGCTTTCCCCCTTGTAAGGTGACCAAAGATATTAACCTTCAGAATTCTGTTGGAGCTTTGCAGCAAATGCTGTTTGGAGAGCTAAGCTAATTTATACTCTATGAGGCTGCTGAACACCATTAAAAAGCTTTATGTTTTAATAGTTAATAAATCTGATTGTTTATCTCTGTTGAACCTAAAAAGATTTGAAAGTGAAAGAGAGTATATGAATCAAATCAACAAATAGAGTAATCCTCTCTATGCTTTAGATTTCCCCCTCTCTGTAGCAAGCCAAATTCATTATTAAATACAGATTTTAAACTCCTTACATTTCACTGTAAATGCAATTTGAACTGCAGATTCTTGTTGGGATAACGAAGTCAGCATAAATGGTCCATCTTGTCATACTTTTTTTTTTTTTTTTTTTTTTTTTACTCTTTCTATGACATTATATTAGCATAAGGCTGAAAAATTGTACCTGCAAAATTATTTCTTTGTAACAGTGCTGCAATGGAAACAGAATATTCTATTCCTTTTACACATACACCTGTTGGAAACTTTATTAGTTGTAAGCTAATTTGTCTTCCTCTTAAGAGAGGTACAAAACCAATGACATTTTTAACCATCTGAGCATTTCCACTCCAATGCAGTTGTCATTTGGGGGTGGGTTTACACTGGTCTATTCCAGTTTGATCTGACAAGAAAAGGGAGCATGGAAATGATGTGAAGATGGAAACAAAGAGTTGTTGTAATTTAATTTCTTAAACTATTCCAAGTAGATCACCAAGGGCACAGCTGTCTAAACTCAGCATTTTAATCTGCATGCACAAAAGGGAACAAATTTTAGTTCCACAGGTGGTTGATTTGGTGTCTCTACTTATGCATTTCTTATAAATTTATCAAATTCCTCTTCTAAATCAAAAGAAACTTTTCATGTTGCTGGAAATATGTAATTAAAAAATAGATGATCTGGGGAGAAGATGTTTGGATTGTGAATGTGACAAGCATTACAGGCTAAAAGTAAAAATCTCACAAATAAACAACTGCAGCTATTTGTTCAAATAATTTTCAATAATCCAAACAGAGTTTTAAGACTACAACATTTTGCACAAGTTATTCAAATTTCAAATGTGCTCAGTAAGAACGAATAGAACAGTTTCAGTCTTAAGTGAGTGAACAATTAGTCTTATGACAGGTATTGCATTTGATAACTGCTGGGTTGAATCTCTGATGAAGTTAGACTGAATATGAACTAAACAATGTTGAAATAACATCAACTCAATTTAATAATTTTTCTTTGCCTCTTGTTTTTATAAATGTTAAGTGCTACTTTGTTTAGCACAGGTGGGAAAACTTGAAAAAATGCAGGAAACTTCTGTATTAAAGATATTTGAGGTAGGAATTCAGAACCCAGGGACATGTTTTGGGTTATTAGCCTTCAAATAAAATCTGTCATAGACAGAGAAGTGGAGAAGGGAGAGTGAGAAAGAGACTTACAAATATATGCTGTCCTTGGAGCAATGTAGTGTTACAGGAGATTTGAAAGAACCTAGGCAAATGGTTAGCAATATTGTAAATAATCATACTGCCCTGCCCTGTCAAGGACAATGACAAAGTAAGCTAAGGTGACTTTTCCATTGCTAAGTTTCCTGTTTCTGTGCCTGAGCTAAATTCCCCTCCTTCCCCCAATTATCTCAACTAATTCTTAAGAAAACTGAATTTTCTGTAAAATGTTGAAAGTGTCAGTACTGCACTTTTCCTGAGGGCGATGACATAGCAGCCCTGGTGACTGGAGTTCATGGGGACTTACATTTCATTACAACTTTCTCCATGTCTTCTTTTTGGCACCTAAGGCTTCTGAATGTACTTTCAGCTGTATTGTGAGTTTGTTAACCAACAATTGCCAGCTTCACATTGTCAACTGCTTTCCACAAGTCAGTTCATGTCATTAGCAAATTTTTTTTTTTCTTTTTAATTTTAGGAAAAATATGTCCAAGGATGGCAACTTGCTTATACTGTTGATGTTCTTCACCTCCCTGCTGGACAAATTTTAATTCCTGCACCATTTAAACCTGCAATCAGCAACATGTGACAGTAACTTGTCTTATCCAAAACAGCAGCACAGAATATGCTACAAGATATCAGTATTTTCTATGTCAATGTCTTTCATGCAGTGCAATTTAAGTCTGCAATAATGAATTGTCCCCTATAAAAGGCATATATGGTAGAGCAGTACTGTCAAAATCTTAATGGTTAGCTCTTTATGTCCTGCTAGTTTGATCCACAGTTAGATCCATTTCATTTGGAATGATGTCCAGTACCATTTTTTATGAGATATGCCTTAACAGATATCAACAGCAATTGCTAGTTAAGTGGCTATCTCAGATGACTGAAGAAGGAAGGCAAAACAACCTGTCAGAGTACAGGAGCTGTAAGTGATCAGAAAAAAACCTCCAGCTTTTTTGGTTTGGGTTTTGTTTTTTTTTTCCTCTCCAGGTTCCTGTTTGGAGCTCTTTTTGGCTTTAGAGTTTTAAAAATACACAGGTAAACAAATAGTGAAAATTGGAGCTTCATCTGCTATCCACATGCTTTCTCCTTGTTACTGAGGTTTATATTCTATAATCTTACTGATACAAACCCGCAGTCTCTGGTGTTCCATCAATTATGCATAGGAATTCCTCCACTGAGGCTTTACCAGAGTGCAGCAAACCATTAAAGGGGGCAATAAAAGCCTGAAGGCAGGGAAAACTTTATCTAAAGTTAGACAAATAAAGTGATTCTACCTTAAACTGAAACTCCTGGTGACATTCTGATCCTGTTACAGTTTTGTGAATATTACTGTGAAAGAGGTTACTAGAAACTGCCAACAACTTACCTGTAGAGATCATGGACCTTCCAATGACTTGATGGCTAATTCCCCTTCTGCAAGGAGCATAAAAGGTGAAACAACAGTCCCAATCCACTGAGTGCTCATAATTTGAGCAAGAACCGACTCAAGATGAACAAGACTGTTTTCCCTGAATACGTGATCAATGGAAGGCCTGAGGCGCTGACTAGAGTGCACTTTTATGGTTTTGTCAGAAAGAAAAAAAGAATACAGCTACCCAAAAATGCAAAAGATAGGCACAGCTAGCCCTGTTACCCACTGTCAAGTGTAGTCAGTGTTTTGATTACATGGAATCATGCATTTCCAAACTATGCTAAAGTATACAAGCATATGCTATTTTGGTATGTATTCATCGATTGCACTGTGTTGTGGATAGCAACATCACAGGATGTTGCTGCTTGCTGTTGCAGAGCTAATTCTTATTATGTCCTTGTCCTCCCTTGCTGCGTTCATATTACAGCTGCTAGGGAGTTGTAGGATCAATTGCTTTCCTAAGACTTATTTATCAATAGAAATTACCAATATATAGTTTGTTGATATTTCTGAGGGATGTTTTGACTCTGAATTAATATACTGGACTATACTCAAAAAGTTTAAAAGAAGTATTAAGAAATTGTATTGCAGAAACATCAATATTAGTACCCTGATGCACAAGGAGAAAAAATGCTATAAGAGTATCAATTAAAAGGTGACAAACATCTGCAATGGGGATATTTTTCAAAGGAAATATCAATTGACATAGCTCTATAATAATAGTATTGAATGGAAGCACAGATTTTAAATAACAGCACCACCTAATTATTTTTTACCAATTTTGTTGATATTGTGGATGTGTCAAAAGAATTAAATAATCTGTCTTGAAGGATATTTAGGTGCTATGGAAGTCTTAGAAGTACCATAATCTGTCTTGGTGGCTCACCAAAATATTAAGACTGTCATTCTACATTAAATACAAAAATTGACAGGCAGCATCTATTCCAACAAGTAGTTTAGAAATTATCAAAAATCTAGTGTACCTCTTTACTGGCTTTAGTGGCTGAAATAGCCACTTCTAATACTTGAAGAGAAGAGAATTACAAACATATTCTCAGACATGTGAAGGCACCCAAAAATGTAAGGATTAGCATGCACTAATCTTTACAAGTCTGAAGCAGCAAACCATTTTGTTCTAATTCTGCAGGGGGAGGAACCAGAGCGCAGAAAGCAAGAAGACTGGGCCAAAATCACACAGCAGCTGGACTCTCCTGAGATCCATTCCAATCATTAGGGTAGTCCATCCTCAACTCTCAATAATTATGAATGGACTTCCACTGAAGGCACTGCCTTTAGCAAGTGTTTTCACCTATCATACCTGTGCAAGAAACTGCATGTACATAACATGCATTAATAAACTGCCATGAGGCAGAACCACACAACTGAAATTGTAAGCTTAATCCACATAAGGAAAACACTTCTGGTTATGATAAAACTTACAGGGAAGCCCAGCTACCCCTATCCTCACTGCCATTTTCCCCCAATTTGAAAAACCGCAGTACTTCCAAGAGCTTTAGTTCTGGTATTTGCTTCATCTGCTTTTGTCTATGGGTAAAGTTTCTTACATGAAATGCATCTCACTGTACTCAGAGAGAGAGAGACTTCCATGCCCCCTAGGACAATTGTCACCAGACACCTGTGCAGAAAATAACAGAAAGGAAATACATCATTTTAGGGGTAGTTTTCTTGGCAGGTGGGACAGTGCATAAAGACTGAGTTGACCACAAACCCCCTTAGCTTCTCTTTTGAAAGTATTTTCAGCCCTGAATGTATTTGTTTCAGAAAAATCACAGACACCTCTAAATGGTAAATGTTTTAATAATTATATAAAAAAAAGAAATGCTCAGTCTCTAAATACGCCTGTTTGTAATACCAAGGAATGTGTACTTTGATTTTTATTGTAGAAGAACCTTGGCATTTTAATTTTGTTGAAAAATGTTTTAAACAATTGATAAAAATAATCTCAAAATTTATATCACTTTTACATTAAAAATATTATTTTCACTTGAAAGTTTTTAGTTAGGTGCAAAGAGTATTTTCTCTTTAAAATTTGCTTTCTCGCATGGTAGACAGCTTTCCTCAGGGTGAGAATAAAGAAAATGATTCAGACAAGCTCCAGTTGTTAATCAGACAGCTTCAGGTTTGCAGAGGCTTTTTTAGTCAGACAATTACTATGTAGGACTTATACCTGCCATTAACAACCATATAATCTCAATTGTGATTTTAGGTGTGAGCTGTGGAAATGATACTGCAGATATATTACAAGAAAACTACAGTTTCACAATCACACAGTGAAAATATTCATTGTGTGACCTTGGCTATATTCTATATTCATTTCACCACAAAATTTTTAAACTTAAATTTCTAAACTATTTTAGTACATGCTTGCGTTATTTAAGCTTTGTATTCCTTTAAAAACATCCAAGTTTTGTTTAATTCAAGTTAATTAGAATGTTAAGAAAATATAAGTTGTAATTAAACGTGTTAGAATTAATATCTTTTGGAGTGAACTTCTAATGTTCAGTTCTACAAATTAATAGCCACCCTAATTAGAATGAAGTTCTTATTCCATTTTTAGTTTAAGAATTAAAAGTACATTGATTTGTCTGAATTAATTGTCTACACTGATTCAAACCTCTTGCCAAGATCCCATTTCACCCCAAATTAACCACTTTTCATGATCATGATTTGTTTCTTCAATACATTAATACAGCACAACATATTAAAAACGCCAACTTGTACAATGCTGTATTTAAAATACCAGAGCAACCTACATTCTGAGATTATTGTGCCTATTTCCTTTGAAACCTTTTTTTTGGCTATGTAAAAATTATTCAATTCCTTTTTGTTCAGAAAAAAGGAAACAAAGTCTTATTAGGTAATGTTTTAGAGGACTAAAACCAAATAAATTAGTAAAGAGACCATTTTTCTGTATTTAAAAATACATAAAAATGAAGTAGAATAACAACCTTTTAACTTACATATCTAGTGTTACTACTGATTTATGACTTATGACTTTTATGCTGACCTTGCATTGTGCAAACATTTAGCTTGAAGCCACATTAGCCAACTAAATGTCCTCAAAAGAGTTCTTTAATATGCCATATGGAAAATGAGGGCAAAGGATGTCTCACTGTTTTTGAATCTTAAAAAAAATTAATTATTCACAACACTGAAAAATCACCAATACCTGAACTAAAAAGTTGATCCAGCTTTATCATACTGCATTGTTACTTTTCCTTTATTAGCATGCTTGAAATGGTATTTATAGCATGCATGGTATTTATATTTTACATTCAAATATTACTCATTAAATCAGAAAGAACTGTTAATTTATACTAAGCTTGACAATTAATACGCTACAATGAATAGTCACTCTCTTCACAAAAAGTTTGTTATAGTCACTACTCAGATACGTGCGCCGATTATGCTATTTTGATGAAAGCGACTGGGCATAACATTCCACCCTGAGGAAGCACTTTAAGAAGGTCTTTTCCATTCTCTCCCTCATCCATATTCTCATAACTCTTAATGTAGATCATGATCATGCAGTTCTTTCCAAGAAAGCTTCTCTTATTTGGACAAACTTCAGATAGACAGGAATGAGAATAATTTGCCCCTTTTTTATTACTGATTACCAAATGGCCATTGAGTAATGCACTGAACAAGACATGAGCCCAATTCCATCTGCCAGTTCCCTGCAAGACAGACTAGATTTACATTTAATATAAGCAGAAAAAAGCTCAAGTGATTAGTCCATGTTAGTGGTAACTCTGACTGACTTCTTTTCCTTAGAAAAATGCAAAAGGAATACAGAAATGATTAGTAATGATTATCACTGGACTAGAGATACTTTTTTGTCAGCAATAAAAATTGAGGGTTTTTTACCCTCACTATATGACGGTGATTTAACTTTTATGGCTCCAAGAAAGTGTGATTTCAGAAATAGATCCAGCTGGTCCTTTTTTTTTTTCCCTTTCCCCAGACAAGGATAGTAGGATATTCCTCTCACTCCAACAGCTAAACATAATGGGATCTCCTTTCATCAGCCACTCAAGTAGGAGTCAGAGCTCCTGAGTATGGAGCTATTATATCTCCCAAAATTATTGTCAGAAGGAAGTGCTAGAGCATGTGTAGGACTTGGGAAGGAGTTTCTCTTTACTTATGCCTGGAGAACAGAACGGGATTAATTTGGAAGGCACTTGTCATCTGGAAACATCAAGTGGCAGAAATTGCAGCGAGACGTGCTACTGAAAGAAAAAACAACACACTGGCACTTCCAGATGGTGCATCTCCCACAGATCTGCACTTTCCGGGTACAACAAGTGAAAAGAAATCTGAAGCTGAGAGCAGGAGGGAAAACCAACATGGTTACAAACAGAAGGTTCAATGCCAGTGGGGAAAAGAAAGGCAAAGTGAGTGCCACAAGAGGCAAAGGACCTATTCTAATATGGAAGATAAGAAATAATGAACTTTAGGAGAGATGATTTGGGTGAACGGACTTAGCCCCTATTTTAGGCAAGGATTCATCAAGGAAGGATTTATTCAGTCCTTCCACTATGAGTGAAATTTACTTCTCTCTGTACCAAAGCCCAAGCATGTACGTAGGAGAGAGAGACCCTTCCATGCTCCATAATCCATATGGTATCTTAGCAACTGTTATCTATCTATGGGCTGAAAGAGCAGCTACTGTTCCTCTTAACCCCTGGATTTAACTATATACATACAGCATGCTTTCAACAGATGCTGGGTTCAGATAGCAAAGGATCTTGCATGGACTTTTAAGCAGAGCAGATGGTTTAATTTCCTAATATCCAGAAAGACTGACTTTCTTAACTCTTTAGTGGGCATCTGACGTGAATTTCTATCTTAAAACCACTTGTCATCACTGAGAGGTGTGTAAGGAAAGTTTATCTTTTTATTCAAATATGTATTTCTACACTTAATTTGTGGAAGAGGTATTAACAGCAATTCCAAGTGCATTACTATATTATAGTGGGAAAAGTCAACCTCCCACACCAAAGTACAAAAGCAAAAGCACTGTGCCACCTGTGGCTTCCATAATGTTTCTTTCAATTTTTATTGTTACTTTCTTTTATCCACGAGTACCTCATTGCCACTTGTCTCTGGTATGCTTTTAAAGAGCTGCAAATGAAAACACCAGCCAGGTACTAGGAAGAGAATATCCCTGAGAGCCAGTGTGCTTTGGTTTCATACCGCAAGCAATTTTGATTGTTGCTTAAGAACATCCATTTACACTTTGACCATTGCTTACATTCGCTAATACTACATGTTATGAACCATTTTGGAGAATCAAGAGATTAAAAAAAATTAGCTTGCTTGCCTGTAAAAGCTGGCCACATCAAGAGTTTGTTCTGCAGGGGGAAACCCCGAGGCATCTTTTCAGCAGCTCAGTAATATGACAGACTTCATAAGCGGTCCTAGAGAAATATTACTGTCTGATTGCTCTGGCATCAGCATGCAGATTATGACTAGGCTTACTGGTTTCAGATAACAACTATAGCTGTGTATGACATTCACTCTGCAGTGAATTTTGCGACTAAAATGCATTATTATTGATGCCTTCCAGCTTTCACTTTATGAACTTTTTCTAGTATGTGGGTGTATTTTATAGACAAGGGAAACTGATTAGGAAGGAGCACATTTGCTGCAGTCCAGAGATTTCCCTATTTCTGTTAACGTTTGTTTTCATTAAGGCAAAGTTGCTATTCATTTTGAACAACCTGCTATTTATCACCATGTGGACAGAAGAGGAATTCCTACTTAAACATGGATTTAGGCAAAAAAATTAACTGTAAGAAAGGAAAAAGAAAATAATTAGCTTACCTAAAAATGCTGTATCCCTCCACCCCACCCCCCCGCCCTTGAGGACAAAAGAACTCTCACACCTCCATTTTTTTTCCTTCTCCTTTTATGCGCTATCAAAATCTACTTGTTTGAAGACAAGTTTCAGCACATCTAACATTTAGATCTCATGATCCAAATATTACTTCCACTATGCTTCTATCCAAGAATTGCTTGAATTAGGTACATGTACACTATTGCTCAATAAACAAAACATTGCTGTACGACTGCAGGGCAAGTTACGTCGTCTAAGAATCCATTACAGCAAAGTACAGTGACATCATTCTGAGGATGCTGCTGCCAGAATTGAAAAGCTACATCCTCCTTGGGAGTTAGCAAAATAATCAGTCATCCAGACAATAATTAACCAACAGCAGGTGAGGATGTGGTCCAAAACATCCTAACTGCACTACTTCCAAATGCAATTTCTGGAAACTAAAAAAATGCGATGATAATATTCAGTATTTCAGACAAGCACACTAGTATTGGGATCTAGAAGACAATTCTCAACCTTTATACATTAAGAAATCCGTTATTCACCAAGAAAAGTTAAAGCGGCTTATACAAAGAAACCTGATCAGTAAGCATGGAGAATAAGTATGCACTATTACATGGAAAGACTGTCTCTAAGTTTCTTTAGTGGTAAATTAGAATAACTTTGACAGATACTGCAAGCTCAGAGCCTTGTTTTCTGATTTTGCTCACAATGACTTACACTGTAGGTAATACCATTTCCTCTGTCAGCAGAATACTAAATAATCAGCAACTTGAATATAATTCTAGCCCTTAGAAGTTGCTGGTTTAAATAAGTCCAACTGAAGCAAACTGTACTTAGATACATTATCTCTTTAATTTTCAACCAACATAGTTTAAGTCATGATTGATGAGAAAAGGCCACAGTTCATGCATTGGAAAGGCAAGATATGCTGTACTGAAGATTTCCATCTAGAATAGGTCTTAGGAATGTGCAATAGGGATTGTGAAAGAAGACTACAGAAGTCAGTGCAAAGGCCTGCTGGGAAGAGTAATTTCTTTCTCCTGTACCTGTCTGTCAATTGAATCAAGTCCCCGCAACTTCTCTGTCTCCTCCACTTCTTTGTTAAGAATACTAAGATGAAGAAGTTAATCTGATTAAAAATACTATGGAGACCTGCACTTTAAATTGAGAGAATTAAGTCATTAACTACCATAGCTATCTATGTACCACCCTTGGAAACACAGCATCTGTTGCAGTCACTTTCTATAAGCTGCATTCACTGACCCAGTTTGTCAGCTTTGTATCTCTGTTCCCCAAGTGTCAAAGATGTGAATCTGTCTCAGCTTAGTGGCATCTCTAGAGAACTACATCATATATATTTAACTAGAATCAAAGTAATTTTAGAACACTTGCCTGTTACTGATTTTTCCCTTTTCTATTTCATGAAATGTATAAACCTGATTTAACATTAAGGAGTATTATTTTTCATTCTTTGGGAGCATATTTTGTCTTTGTGTGTCTTTAGATATTAAGGCTTCAATATGCATTCTGTTAAAGAAAGCATCTTATTTTTATTAATATATCGCCTCTCAGACCTTCATGACTCATCAGTCTAATGGAAGCATGCAAATGCAGCTACACAGAGAATGTAGCTCAAGTTCAGAAATGTGTTCTCATAGAAAATAAGGCTGAAAAGGATCACTTGTACTGAAAAAGAATCACTAGGATTCCTAGTGGGTCCTAAATTCACTGAAGTAAAGAGGAGAATCTCCTTTGATTTGAGCAGGCTTAGAATCAGAGTAAATCATCTATGGCTCTCACCATTTTCTCCATGTACCATGAATTCCCCTAGCAACAAGGTCACTCCTTTGAGTACAAAACACAGACTGTATGGAAACTGGAGCAGCTGAAGAACACTGCAATGTATTTTGTTATGTTGAGGTTATTCATGTCCCCAGATTAGTAGTATGCTAGATGCTGAAATAACTGCACTCCAATTAAAACAGAAATATCTTTTCATTTAACAATGTTTACCACATAATATATATTTTTAGAATAATTAGTTGATTTAGCAAATTTATATTTGCTGATTAAATTATATTTGCTTGATTAATTTAATGGCTTTTCTCTCTCTTCTATATCATTAAACATCTATCAAGAAATAGTAAGAGTAGAAGCTAAATAAAATCTGTGCTTTTTCCCTAGTTCATTCTGGTTTTCATTTTGTTTTCAAGTTAGCCTATCAGTTCCTAGGACATGCTCACGTCACTCTTTTTTCATCATTTTAAGCAGGAAAAATGTAACATATGTACTGTCCTGCCAAACAAAGCTATCCTCCCTTTTTAGTTAAGCAGAGACTAAAGCTATATATACATGGCATCCATAAAATGATACACTTAAATATATAAAGCTCTAACAAGTATTTGACATTGCCCAAGTTCAGTGCAGATAAACAAACTGGTGCCACACATTCTGCCTGACATTGTAAACCCTAAATCCTACCCATTCCTTTGGGCATCAAGAGACCATTAACTACAATTTTTCTCAAGAGGGGCTTTTAACTCCTAGATAAAGGAAGTATTATAACACCAATCAAGTTTTCCAAAGGCTTCAATTCTGTAGGTACTGTCAACTTAAGCTATGTACAAGACTCTGCAGAACCTGGGCAAACTGCAGATCAGCTGGTGTCACAATTGGGTTATCTGTTCTTGCTCTCCCTGGAACACTTTCAGACATGACCCATTAAATCCTGTGGTAGCATCTTACCCTGAATAAATTTGGAAGTATCCTATGCTGTTGTATGAACCAGTTTTGGGCTCCACACTGCAATGTTTTTTTCAAACATTTTGTTTCTTCTGCTGCTTACCTTGTGCAGATCTCCCACTCAGCATGAGTGAGAAATTAATTCAACACACTGGGATTTCTTTCTTCAAAACCAGACACCCCTCACATCAATGTAAAAAGCTCACGTCTTTTTAAAAAATCATTTTTAGTTGCTGCCTTAATGAATGCAGCGTCCTCAGTAAGGTTACTGCTATGGTTTGCCATCTACCATACAAAACATGTAATCCTGCTTTCATTCTTTGTGTCTTAAATCTTTATTTTGTACTGTATTTATAGAGTAAGGAACACAGCATGATTCACAGTCCATACCTAGGATACTTCAAAGAAGATCAAACTGATGACAACCTCAACAGTGCTTGAACACCAGCTGGTAATTGAGGTGAAACTCAAGTGAAAGCAGAGCAAAAGAGCTACGGAGAATTCACAGCAAACTAGATCCTTTAGTCTGGATTGTGTCAAGGAATTACAGGACAGGTTTTGAGATACAGTGCATTAATTTAGTAATAAAGGGAAAGCAGACTGAATATGCTGTGACTTCCAGGAAGTAGGTTGCTTTATCTAAACTGGAAGTGATCAGCTAATTCAGATCATGCCTTTGAGCTCTCTGGAATTACGCCCTTTGCCGTCTCCTTTCTTCTCATGTGGTATTAGGAAAGGCAGGACATTTAATAGGGAGGCCTGATTTTTGTAGTAATGGGTGTGATCACAAGAATGCCTCATGCACCACATTAAATAAAACTGGAAAAAGTTCTTACAAATAAAGACTCCAATAATTTGAAGCTAGGTGAACATAAATATTGTGTGAGGAAGAAACAAAGCTACCTGACCTCTAAAATTGGAGCAGTGTAGAAAACCAGCAATATTACCTGACAAAAGTTAAGTTCTAAAACTACTCAAAACAAGATAAAAAGGCTATATACTAGATATCTTAATCCAAGAGAAGAAGTAGCAACAAAAAAATCTCACCAAGTCAAAGAAGCGGAGATCTACAAGAGAAAAAGAAGAATCAAGTAATAAAATAAGAAAAATATATGGCAACAAAATAAGTAACATCCAAAAAATATCTGGTGCTGGAGCAATGTGAGGGTGTTCTAATAGACCACCGAAGGGTTCATTAAACAGATTAAAAAAATTGAAACCGAAAACACAAAAAAAACCTTATAATGGTCTTAATACCTTTCTTGGTCAAATAATTGTTCATGCCAGGTTCTTAAGTGAAAACCAAGGCCAAGTAGTCTCCTGGCCCAATTATCTGGAGAAACATTAATTACAAAGTTGAAATCAGATTCTCAGAACTACAAGGCAGAAAAAACATTTTGACTAGCCGGCATTTGTTCTGCCCTCTTATTTAATTTATCATTAAATCAGAAAAGAAAACAGTAGCAAAATAAATATAAAAAAAAAACAAAAGAAACATAGTCAGACTACAGCCTGATAGAAAGAAGTACTTTTTTAGTAGCCCTGCATAATTTTGAAGTAAAAATCCATAAGTGACATATAAAAGAAGTTGCTTTCAAATAAGCCACAAAGCATTTAGGATTTCAAGATATTTGAAGAAAAACACATTCATGAGAAGGGGTCTTTCAATTTTCATTTCTCAGGAAATAGATAAATTTAAAGAATTGATGTTGTTTGGGTTTCCTTCTAAGACATATATTAATTTTCAAAGATTGAAATATTTCCAGAAATAGTATCTGATGGTCCCTTCCAACCCAAAGCATTCTATGATTCTATGATCATTCTCCTTTGTGCCTCTTTTTATGAGTACTGCTAAGACTTCCAGAACAAGGATGGTCTTGAGTTGAATATCTTTATATGTATCCTTTCAGTAAGAAGAAATGAGATACCTGCCCTCACGATTCTGCTCTTCATAGTCCCTAAATCAGGAAAAGGAGCAGCAAGAGAAAGAAAACACATTACATAATGTTGGCAACTCCTTAGCTCCCATCCCTTCTGCCTCAGGGTTTTGTTTCCCTCAGATTGTGAGGGGCCTGGGACACACGAAAAGGACCACTGAAAGAATTCGTAATGTTGTGAACCCAGTGTCATCCATTCTTTCATTGTGGGCCGTGAAATGATCTCAGAAACAGAGCAGGAAGTGGGAAAAAAAACCCTGTGACACTCATAGCTGTACTTTCTAATCCATGGAATTAGAAAGATATGTAAGTGCACTTTAAGAACATGAACTTTCTTTGCACATTATGTGTGATTAAAAATGTACAAAATACATGAGACAAAGAAATAAGTAAGGACTGGCACTGATTTGGAAAATGTAATAGTTCAGTTAAGAGGAATTAGTAAGTGCTATTTAGCTAGAAGAGGAAGAGAATTAACTCACCTGGAAGGCAAGCTGGCTGAACTTACCTTTTATATGAAAAGAAAAAGAAAATATGACTCTACTCATTAACAGCTGAGCAGGGGTCAGTCATAAACCAAAGATGATACTGGCTTTGTAAAGAAAATTCTCCAATCTAAGCGCAGCTGTCAGCTGCAATCCTGTACACGTTGGAGACTGTCCCTAAAGCTCGATATATCTACACCTATGTTATTTCATTTGTCTAATGGCAAAATTTAAGTTTCTTAAATATGGTTGTTTTCCAGGGTGAGGCTAATTACAGGATCATACAGAAATAAAGTTATCTGGTTTGTGAGTTATCTATTTGAAGACAGAAGTTTTAGATTTATGAAAGCATACAAAAAGTTGAAGACATTCAAAATTTCCTTCCCCAAATTTGTCACCCATACTAAGGATGAATTCTGACCCCCTCAAAAAAAAGATTGTATTTCAGATATAGCCTTTTATGCACAACAGCAGTAGTTCAATTAGCTTAAAGTGCAGTGATTTGCTAGTTGTGTCCTATATCATGCGCACATGCCTGCTTACACCCAAGTATCAAAAAGTGACAATATTTAAAGGTAAACGTGTACATGCAAGTGGATATTTTCTAGACTGGGTGCCTACAGTGGAGTTTATGAAAAGCTGTAACAACCTAACGGTATGACCTGATACTGCAAGTTTTGACTTCTAAAATAAGGGACAGAGAATTGTTAACCCAGGAATTATTTTAACAAAGAGGTCATTTATACACACTGTTGCCTTTTTATTTTATGACTTCTTCCATTAAAAATGCAATGGCCCTGAGATATATATATAAAGGACACCTACCAAAATGCAGGAAATCAATACTTAGAAAAATAATTGAACAAAAAAATAAGTAGTTGCATTTGAACTTTTTGCTTATCTCTCCTTATAAAATTGGTTTTAGCTGAAACTATATATAGCATATATCTTAGGGAAATGGAGTAGTACATTTTTCATTGTCTTCAAATCTATTTTATGCTCTGCTAGAGTTAGCACTAAATTTGAAACAGAAGAACATGGATAGTAGCCATTGAGCATGAAGTTTGGCAGAAACATCTGATGGACAAGTTGGTGGCTTTTATATGAAACTCCTGATATATACAAATGGAATTCCCTGCCTAAACCCTCAGCCAGCTGTACAAAGGGCACATAGCAGCTGAAATATAGATGCTAGATTAAAAGCTCTCATCATACCAGAAGCCACAAGGCTTTAGGTTCAAAGTCTGGTTTTACTCCAAATACAAAAAAAAAAAAGGTAGAAAAAACCCCGAGCTATAAATTTATCTATTGCCTATCTCTAGCAACTAACCCTTTAAGAATGATGAATTATTTAACAATATTATTTATATCGATAATTCCTGCTTCATGTCCTTGATGAAGTAGAACCTCAGTATCAAGAAAACACACTTCTACATAATTGTGTCTGTCTGTTTATTCTAAGGAACAAATCATGATACACCCCTGACCCAGAACACTTCAGAACTACACTTAGAACTAGTCATCCAAGGGACTTCACCTTTTTCAAGTAGATTAGACATAAGATGTCAACTTTAGCTTTCAGGTTTACTGGCTTTTTCTGGTTTTGTATTAAAACTTATTTTCCATGTTTTAACCAATTCTGTTTTGGATGGGTAAGCTGTAAATAATATTGTGCTTGCTTAAGTGAATGTCTAAAGGGTTTATTCTAAAGTATATCCTCTGTAAGGAATTAAGCGAGCCACAGCACCAGCTCAGGGCCAAACTAACCATTATATTTACACATTTAAATCACAAGACTGAGCACTGGATTATTTTAAGACAATAACTCTTGTAAATAACACACAGAAAGTAAAAAAACAATAGCCAGAGATAAATAAGGTTTCAGTTAATCAGTCTTTCCATGGGATGCAGAACTTAAGAGGATCAAAATTATTTTAAATTAACTGTCTGTATTAAAATTCAGAAATAGACTACATTATTTAATTCATTTAACCAAAATGGCTCCTTATCTATTCCTGAATTTTCCTATCTTACTTTTATTCCATACACAGTTTTTTCCTAAAACCTAGATTCAGGAAGCATATTGGATATAGATGACAGGTAATTTGCTGTAAGGAAAAATAAATTATTTACCTTAATTGCACTGTCAACATGTGTTTGCAGCAGGACACTAAAATGCTTATAGAGCACAAACCAGATTGGAAAAAGCCCTATTTATGGACAAATTCTAACCAGATGCCTCCAAGATATTTTGATTTCCACACGGTAAACTCATAGCAATAGTTTCATTACTTGCAAAGAAGGTAAAAACATTAAGGTGTTAGTATTTTCTCCTCTACACCTAGGACTGTGCAGAGTCACGCAGCTTCTATATACCGTATTTCACATTCCTGTAAGTTCCCAAGGAGTGACTTTTCACACAAGTCATTACATTTAGTCATTTCTGCTTGCATTTTAACTAGCACTCAATAGGAGGGGAAAGCATTGGCCTTTAGAATTCAGACTTTAATGGAATGCAAAATGAGTTAATGAAACTTTGCTACAAACCAATAATACACAGGAAACCAACAGCAGAAGAATACTAAAGATTCAGTCATGCAGATGACAACTGTGTTCTTCTTCAATAATGTATATATATAAATTTATATGCAATATAGTACGTATATAAAAAGCTAAAGTTAAAGAATGGATTTCATTCTGTTGTTTAGTGCAGAACTGCATCATAGACAAAAAGAAATACATAATAAAATGTTGAAAGCCGGTTTATGAAAACATATTAGCAAACTACACATATAAACATTCTAAAAGTTATTTTCTGAACTGAAACAGAATTGCCAGCTTCTTTTATGTTGAATTATGGATTCCCATAGGGAAATTGCACATTGTTTAGAACTAATATTGCTTCTAATCTATTCCTCTGTCTAGGTTTCTAGTAGGTACTTCAGGGAAATTTCTAGAAATTCTGTAATTTAAAAAGTGGCTTATTTTATAAATTTCATCATTATTCTGCTTAATATGTTGCTACCTTATGTTTGATGCACTGAATTTGTACAACTTTTTGACTCTACCTGTTGCAAAGACAAACATTATATTGTATGCCCAAAATAGAAACCATACAATATTCTACCGCTTGTGGCAGTGACTTCCCCAGACTATTGTTATGTATTGGTGAAAAAGTACATTCTCAGTTATAGAAGGAATAAAAAGGATTTTTTTATTATTATTCATTATTTTCATGCTTCTTATGTCCCATTTCACTCCTCTCTGCTCCACAAAGAGGGTTCTAATTGTTCCAAACCTATCCTCTTACAAAGTTGTCCCAGGTCTATAATTTTATTGTCACCCTTCTCTGGACCTCTTCTATTTCTGTTAAATGTTTTTGAAGTACCTCCCTCTGACATTTTAATTTACATTTTTTGAAAAGAATTACAAATCACTTAGCTTTTCAGCATAAACTTTATTCACCTTAAGTGCTCCCTTCAGTCTTTTGTAGGCCCAATGACCCAGCAGCTCTCTCACAGACTGCGTATGTCTGAAATATTTAATTTCTTATCAACTCCTTCTCTGAAATAATTCCATCAGAGCCCTCCTAATTCCCAGCTTTTAAACTAAGGTGGGTAAATCTTGTATCTTCTTAATGTGCTTGACTAGATCTGCATTTCCATTTGCAGAAGGTTTTTCTTAAACTGTCCTATCATACACCTGCTCCGCTGCAAACCCTGTCAAAGGGTTTCTGCACATTCCCTCTTCATTTTAGGGCCCTTCTGGTTGTTTGTGGGGTTTTTTGTGCTGTCATCCCCCCCCCACCCCTTTTCTCTTTTCTTTCCTGTGTGTGTTTTTGATTTGGTTCTATTTATTTGTTTATTTAAAATAGATTCTTATTATACCGATCATAAAATGTAGTTTATTTAGATACCTCTTAGGGGCACAATTCCTCTGTTGCCAAATACTGATTGCTTTTCAGGATCATGTATGTTTAACTTCATGCTTCAAGATAAACATACTTGACTTCTGCTTGGAAGAGATACTAACTTTTTATACTAAATGCCCTCCTAAATAAGGACTCTGTCTGAATGCTCTTGAATCCTGAAATGAGCTGCCAATCCCTAATGTCTGATTCTCACAGAAATGTCTTGTCTGTTGGACAGCTCAGAGGTTTTCAAATCAAGAAGAGACAGATTAGCCAAAGAACTACGACTTCAAGGTAAGAAAAAATATTCTTGGGGGAAAAAAAAAAAAATCTATTTGAAAAGCTGCCCAGAAACTGATAGCTTATACAACAGTTACAGTCTCCTTGTCCTTGGAAATCATCACATTGACTGAGTTATAACTCAGCATTGTTAAGCAGAATAGTAAGAAAGTAAATACATGCTCTCTTACAGATATTTAATAAAGGAAAATATGCACTGCATTTAAAATATAGATTTTTATGACTGATTTTAATGGCAATTAAATAGATATAAATAGATATAAATAAATAGAAGGTCAATATTCTAATTTGTCTATAAAATCAGAACTGATGAATTTACAAATATCTTTTCTTCTCATATAGCATATAAGTGTATATTAAGATAAGGTTTACCTTCAACTATTACTCATATTACCAGTAAACCTTTTTTCCCGAATTGTGTACATTGCATACACTCTAAACTCAAATGAACCATCTTGAGCCTCAGAGGCGTACAAAAAGGAGATATTTTATAATTCTGCAACATATCTTACACAGGGTAGAAATGTAACAGTAATAGGAAACAATGAATTGAGCTAGCATTAACTTTGCTTACGGCCAACTTCAGGGACAACCGAGCATCTTGATAATGCTACTTCCAAAACTATAGACTGAATAAAGGCATTTTAGTTAAATGGCACTGAAACAGTCAAGAGCATTTGTTGAATGCCCTTGGTACTAAAAAAAAGTTAGGAAGACACAGATCTTCAAAAAGACTCCCCAAAGATAAAGGTAAATGAAGAACGGGACCTAAAAAGGTGCACAAAAAACACTGCATGGAAGTGCCTGGTTTTCTTCACTGACACCAATTAACTAACTAACTAACAATGTGTGATATTATTTTATAAATAAGTACTTGTTGAATAGGCAGGTAATATTAACACATTCTCGGAGGCTTTTCTTCCATGCAAATTCTTCATTATTTAGATCTAACTAAGACCAACCTGCATTTTCCCTTCCAAATGTCTTCTGAGATTTTGGGGTCAGCCAGAGCTCAAAACACTTTAGTACCATTAATACCTTCCCTGGATAATGCCTATTGCTCAATTACGACAACTCAAAAAATGCATGAAAATGACAGGCCTTTGATGCTCAGTAGCTCAGCAGCTTCCTACAATACTTTTAGTATTATGTAGGCTCAGTGATAAAATAACTTTTATAATGGCATAATTGAAGAAAGTCAAAATTAGTAAGTGTTATGCTGTTAAAGAACCAAAAGGATAGTCTTGTCAAGGAAAAGAATAATCAGTGGGCATCAGCTATTAGAGATGCACATCCTATTGCTTTGCCTGCATTTGGAGGAAACAAGAAATTAATTCATAACTGGAAATATGAAAAGCCTTTGAAAGATCTGTTACTGCAGTGGTATTAAGTATAGTGCTGTACATAGGAAAATTACTGTCTTCCATACACTTATGTAAACCTCTGTATATTTTGGCTTTAATTTTTGATATTCCTACAAGTGATAATCTGTATTTAACAAAAATATAAACTCATATGTAGGATAGTTGCCAATGTTTAATTGTGTTCCCCGACATGCTTTTGGAACACAGCTTTGCAATTTTATCACTCAGTGCTTTTGTTTACTCTTTCCCATTTATTGATTGCTGGCAGTGTTTACCTATTAAGAGCTATCTTCTGAAGTGCAGAATCACAAAGTTAGGAGAACCATAGATAAAATAACCATCTTAGAGTACATTGGTAAATAGCTGAATTGTGACAGTCTCTTGAATATGGCATACTAGCACAAATATGTAATTATCGCAGAAGCTTTTGAAACGCAGTAGCCTCATTCAGTTCTCAGGCAGGGTGTTACAGAATCTGATAATACACTGTTAGCTCTTCCAATTTTTCTTGTGTAGTTCCATATCCCTTTCTTCCAAGTGACATATCTCATCAGCCAATCTGCAAGGCTGAAGGGCTCATTTGGGGACTGGACTGAAAGAAACTAATTAGCTTTCCATGCCCTAACTTCATTAACCTTCTCTACACTGTCTTAGCATTTACTCCTAAATAATCTTCTTTTAATATTGCATCTGAGTGCATTTCAGGGATAGCCATGTCAATTTGCTTTATTCTAACTATAAGTCCAAATCCAAATTATACCTCAAGCGTAAGGAATTTAGGCACTTGTTAGGTTTTTTTGCAGTTGGAATCATCTTCCTCAGCCTTGACAATGTGGATGAAGTTTAAGATATTGCAACTGCAAATTTAAAAAAAAAAAAAGTAATTTACATATCCCACAGACAAATATCACCTCAGAAAAATTTTAGCATAGGCCCATAGGTACACATTTGTGATGATATTGTGGTGCTTTCTGGCACTCCTATTAAATATAATAAGTAATTTTCTACATGTACTTTTTGATATTCCATTATAGCTCAATAAAATTTTTTAGTACAATTTTTACCTCTTTGTTATATCATTCCTGGAAAAAAAATGGAAACAGGTTCAGAAACAGTCATAGCTATATCATCTCAGTCAGAAGTATTTCACGGCTTTTTTTTTGTAGACCAGATGCAAATTTCTGTCCTTTTATTACCCAGAAAATTGTAAATGAAAGTGATAGACGCACAGAGGTCAGATAAATGATTTTAACCTGGCTAAAAAACACCTGTTCATCAAATAAACAGCATCTCTCTCTACCTCCCACTTGATCTGACTCTGCTTCATATACCTGTGTTTGGGCTGGCTAACAGTCCGCCTTACATGACCTGGAAAACAGGCAACCTGGTTCATAGAGGTCTCAGGTTTTTGCCTGTAATCTCTAATAAAAAAAAAAATATCTCAAATAAAAAAAAATCCTGGAAAAAAAATCTTGCTTTTTCTCGCAACTTCTATTACACTTTCATCTTATAAAGAATAAATTTATTAAATTATTAGAGGTTTTTTTTAGCACTTCTGACACATTGCCATACAGTGATAACATCCTTGACAGAAGGGGTGATGGGTGGGGCCATTTCAATAAAGGGGTCTAATTGGTTTCTGCATTCTGGGATTTTTTTTGTATCCCAACTTAACTCGGATATGCACAACAGAAGAAGATATATCAGCTCTCCAGTAGCCTAAAATGATATGGGTTTTTTCATTTCAATGGCTAAGAGATGGTTAATATGATCTGTTATTTTTATTCCTCAGCACTCCTTAAAAACTGTGATACAAGAAAGAATTATACAAGAAGGAATTACATGAACATACAAAACTCTAGGCTTATTGTAGCAGCCCTGAAAATGACACTGCACATGCATAAACTAGGACCAGAATGCTGTTAGAGAATAATAGAATCAGCTTCCCTGTTCCTTGTGTGTGCATATACAGATGTAGTATATTTACACATACGTATGTCATATATAACAGTTTCTTATAAGTAACAAAATGCCACATTACTATTGCTAATGTAGATGTGTGTAAGCCAAATAGTTTATAAAAGCCTTTGTCCAGAAATTTTTCAGAAATGCTTTAAGAAATGCTTTAGTGTACTACCACAATATTTTACTGTGCTCCCTAAACTTTCTGCAAAAGAAAGCAGTAATATAGTAACACAGTCAGATATGACTTAAATTCATTTGAAGCCAATATCTTCATTACAATTTATTTGAAGGATATAAATGACTTTAAGGAGATCTTAAATAATATGAAAATATTGGACTTGTTTTTTTGTATATAAATTATATTCCACCCCTTCAAATATTTGTGAACGTTTCATGAATATTCACTCTTATAGAAAGAAAGTACAAAGCAATAAAAGATGGCATATTTATTTTGGCCCACTCCCATATCCTTTTATCCCAAAAATATCTTTTCACTGGCCTAAAAGCTGAACAAACAGTATACTCAATGCAGTGTAATTTGGTAAGTGGTTTTGTTTGGTTGGTTGGGTTGGGTTTTGGGGTTTTTTTGGGGGTGGTTTTTTTTTTTTTTTTTTTTTTAAAGGATTTATGTCAGTTGCACTCTGGCAACATTTGTAAAGCTCATTGCTGAAATAAGGCTGGGGCAAGAATTAGGTATCAGCCTGTCCCTGGTTACAGGAGATGAAATATTTGAAAAGACAGCAGCAGTGGCCAGCTATTTATTTGCTGTTGGTTTTGGATGTAGTCTTAAATATTTACCATTTGATGTAGATTGAAACTGAAACAGAACACTGACTTTTGGGGCACGGGGATATTTGTTGTTTTGTTTGTTTCTTTTAAATCTCAGTACTCTTCACTTAGTAAAGTCCTCTCTAGAAGTATTTACTTACCTAGATTTTATATAAGGAAAAGAAAAACTCTGCGTCTAAGCACACTTACCATCACTTTAAATAAAAAGAAAAGTGATTCCAAAATCAATTTAGTCACACATTTCCCCCTTGTCTATCAGGTGCACATCAACCACTAGTCAATAAAACACAACAGAAATCAAATAAATATCTTATCCCTTATATAACCCATCAGGCACAGTCCAACAGGCCTAATCTCTCCTATGCTACATGAATATGTACCCATGCACACCTCTGAGTTCAGCACACTTGCCCAAACACCGGTGCATTTGAGCTATATAAAACCAAGATGGGGAGTGAATTGTAATGGCAAAGGTTTCTTACAAAGTATTTACACACTTGGAAGCAGTTCTGCACCTGAAACCAGCATAAAGTTCAAGGAAGACTAGTGAATGAAAAGTAGTTAATACATTTGACAGTGCCAAGAGCTGCATCAAAAATTAATTACTGGCCAACATGAGGAATGAAGGAAATACAACAGCCATTCAAATGAGACTGCACTAAATAACATCTCTTGCTTCAGTGACTGTAGGCCACCCATATTCCATAATGATCTGAGGGCTGCGTAAGTGGAGAAAGAGCTTTGTGTCTCTCCCAGTGGCAAACAACAAAAGGTGCAGTTACTGTCAGGACAATCTGCTGGGACTAACAAATTTTAAGAGCAGATGACAAAAATAGGCCCTTTGTCCAAACAGAAGCTGTCTATACGGATTCAGAAGCAGCATGACAGCAGCATTTAAAGAAGAGGCTAGGATACACGCATTTGTAAAGTGCAAAGCAAGCATTGCAAAGATTACATTAATCAACACAAAAGACCAGATTGCAGCTAAGAAATAGAGCTTGTATGCCATACTCTTTATACAATATATTTCTCTCCTATTTTTCTTCTGCCACAGAGAGCACTTGCAGCAAGTTCCACCACCTCTTCAGAATGTGATGGAGCTATCTTGGCTTCCATTTCTTCCACTTAAAATTCTCAACAAGAACTCACTATCTTCTGATGTGTCAAAAAGATCTTTTAGATTAAATATATCACCAAAAGTCAGGTGTAAGAGCTGGCCAATCTTTCATCTGAAGGTTCTGATTTATGTACTGTGTCACACTATCTGTGTGCCCGAACAGTGTGAAAGTCTGCACAAGCGTCTATCTGTTCCTTCAACATAACCAATTGCCAGGTCAGACTGTGAGGTTTCCACCAATGTGCTGGATTATAAATGTACTCCTAAATCACCAAATTTATAGTCATTAAAAGTGATCACACACATTCTCATTTAACATCAGTGGACAAATACAGGACTATGCATTTAAAAACACTTAGACTATCTTAACTACCTTTTATTTATCAAAATCTTATTACTAGTGAATTCTAGTGCAGGTTCTAAACTGAAATCTTTCAAGAAATAATTAGCCACCAGACAAATCTTTTAAAACCCTCATTGAAAAAAAGTTGATGGCCAGAGTTGGCCCCCAAAAATGATCAGTAGCATACTTCCTCACTCCAAATCTAGGAGAAAAACAATGCATTACTACACCACTGTGTGTGTAGTCAAAGACATTTACACATTCTCCTTTAAGTCCTAGAAAACAGTAATATTGTTAGGGTTGTGTTACTTTGGCTGGACCAAATCCTAGCATCCCACCTGTGGTGACAAAAGAACTTCAGCAGTACTTTTATTGCTTACATAGTTAGAAAAAAGCATATGAAAATATCGATAGGAAATAGTTTCAGGGACAAGTTAATTGCTGTAATTTTTAGTGAATTGTGTAAAGCATCAACACAGAAGAAGCCATTTGGCAAAAGTATTAACATCCAAATAATTTTCTTAGAGAAGAGTACTAACGCTCTTCCAAATTTTCTATTGCTTTAATATCACATCATTGATGAAATACTTACAGTAGAAATAGTAGGAAAGCAAATTGCTTTGCAAAACAAAACAATGCCAAAAAAATCCTTGAAAAACAGACTCATTATTCATTTTAACAGATCATTAAAAAAATATTTCTTTTATTTGCTTGGTTTTTCATCAGTCAGGAAAAATAAAGTATTCTAACGCCTTTCATTTGTTGTACTGACAGTTAAAGACTGTATAAAAATTATAATGTTGGACCCAATTTAGCTTTCTACATGTCTAATTTTCAGAAGTGCAAAGTGAACAGATACTACTTATTAAAAACTCAGGCTATTGATTTAGGACCTATCTTTCTATGTTGCTTTTTTGGTTTTGGTTTTTTTTTTTTTCCAGCCTAACAGCATAAATGAAATTGTCTAGCAAGAAATCAGTGGATCAGTTTTCACTGGGCCAAAATATAACCAATGGGTTTAGGTACTGAGATTTCCCAGGATTTATGGAAAGCTTGTCACTTCAGCAGGAATAAAATGTATGCATAAATATTAGGGTGCTAGGTAGGATTTCAACATGCATATAGTCAGAAGTTTGTAAAAGGGCATGACTTGACTTCGCTTAAACTATGTTTCTGTTAGCATATACTAATAACACCCAGAACCTCAAAATGCTCAGCAATTTACACTGAAGTAAATTGCATCATTTCAATGGTTTACAGCAGTGCTGAGGATTTGGAAAGTTTGTATTAATGTTTAATGGAAGGTGTTTGTGCCACTGATTTTCTTGAGATAAGAAACATATGCTTCTCAAAATAATTCATTCCTTTTTTCCTCTAATTACAATACAGAGAAGTAACTGGTTGTCTTGTCCAACAAACACCAAAGAACTCCTATTGTCTCAAAATCCTGAATCCTCTCTTAAATAAGAATTAATACGGTAGGTCATATCTTTTATAATGCTGCCTCAAAAGCCAAATAATTCTGTGTCCACACCTTGTTTCACAGCTTTCACCATGAAGTTACATCTTACACCATGAAGTTACTATTTAAACCTTTATTAATTAATAATGAATAATAAAGCACACAATAAAATAATTCCTTTTCAGGACATATATAAAATCTATATCCTGAATCAGTTTCTTTTCTTTTCAATAAGTAATTCAGAAAAGTAAGAACAATGAGGATCTAAGTTTAACTTCCTGGAACATTATTGAGGATTTCGGCATGTTTTTAAAGCAGTTTTACACTGCATGATAAATCAATCAAATGTTGTAGCAGATGTCTAATGTATTCTTTTCACATAAGCCAAATAGAAGTGGGTAGCATCTGTGTCAGATGCAAGCACAACTGCTTGCCAGCTAGGTTGGCCACAAGATGATGGATGCTGATTGACAGTAGCTATCAAAAGTTGAACCAAAGGTTCGAGAGAAATTCAAAGGGGGTCATCTTAGGGATAAGAAATATGCTCCTCCAAAGAATTAATTCATTTTTCTTCTGATTACTATAAAAGTTACTGTTTTCCTGGATAACTGTTTCAACTTCATAACATAAAAAGATTTATATAAAAAGATGTCACTATTCC
Source organism: Pelecanus crispus (assembly GCF_030463565.1). NCBI lineage: Eukaryota > Metazoa > Chordata > Aves > Pelecaniformes > Pelecanidae > Pelecanus > Pelecanus crispus. The sequence continues at coordinate 39,668,826 of NC_134650.1, forward strand.
AGCTCATAAAACATCAAATGGTAACGCTACTGATTTTTAACAAAAACTGCTAGATTACACCTGTGCTATTGATTTATGAGACTTGTATTTTGCTACTCAGAGATCAATCTTATTAAAGTTTATAGTGGTTTCAAGGGAAAGAATATCCATACTGATTTCATAGGAAACATAAATATTAATACATTAACAGCAGAAAGATGTAAAATTAGTTATATCGACGAGATATACTGTATACTGCTCTTGCACATCTTTCCATCAACTTAAAACATGAGAAGTGAATTCCTGAACAAACCAAAGCCCTTCTCCTCTCCCATACTTTACCACTGTCATCGCTTTTCATTATCATTGAGGTTTTATACCTGAGACTATACCATCTGATCCATCCCTGTCTCCCCCCATACAACTGGGTTTTGACTCAGTTTTGATGCTTTCCCCCAACAAAATTTCTCGGGTAAAATTCTCAAAAATTATCTTGTTTGCTGTTTTGATTTAAATTTCCTTCTCTGTTTGATTCATTAAAAACTATGTAAAAACGTGAAAGAATATGACCTCCAGAATCATGCTCGATTCCCACCCTCACAGCTTTCATCAACCTTTCTCTTTCAGTAATTCTCCTGACCTCCCCCTTTCCACTTCAGCAGCAGGAATCAGTTCTTGCAAGGCAAACACGGTAGTCTGCCTGCTCACTAATCTGTTTTCTCTTTCACATTGCTGCTGCATAGCCTGTGTCCTACCAGTGAGCCTGGCAGGGACAAACCATTTATCAGCTTTTTCACATGTCTCTGCACTTGCTTCCAAATCACCCTTTTGCCCTGGGACTTCCTCCAGCTCTCCTGAAATGCAATAGGAAGATTCTGCAAAGCATGGCACCTCCAATACACAAAGTCTTTTCTTAATACTGGCCTGTCTTACGATGCTTAAGATAGCAAACTTGTGCTGAGAAGAATGAAGATGCAAGTGGGAATCTGTGAACTGGTAGCGGTTCATATGAAAGCCAGCTAATGCTTCACATTAGAGAAAATTTTTAAATTTAATTTTATACATTAGGATTTTTAAAACTGAATGTTTCCAACAAAGCTTTGGACTTTGGCTTAAAGGTAATTTTGGGGTTGCTGAACAAATGTACTTTGCTGGTCCCATGAAATGCCATTTAGATTTGGCAGTTATAAACTACAGAGTCATGATTTCCCATCTGTGATTTCAATTATAAAACTTGATTTTGGCAACATGTCAAAACCCCAGGGCTTTCCAAAGCCCTGCTCACATACCACAGGCAGGCCACTTCAGTGTTTTGCACAGAGCTCATTCCCAAAGAGGCCATTGTGAGTGAGGAGCTCCTGGGAGCAGAGCCTCAGGCTAAAATCAGGCCACGGGGCATCACGAATTAGAAAGTTTGACCATCAACCGTTTGTTTATTCAATTATTTGTATTGCTTCCATTTGAACTTCACTTGTACACATGCTGCCAACTAGGGCCCTCCTCGCAGATTCTCCTAGAATTTACCTCTCCAGAGATTACAATTGCATTTCTATTTTACAAGCCCAGACATTTTTTTTTTTCCCCCCAGCATCCTGACTTGGAAGAATGCATTAGTCTGACAACACATTTTATAGCTGAACATTTCCTTGTCATTTGAGAGTAATTTAGCTCTCATTTAACTGCATTCTGCTTTCTGTAATATGATTTGGTTTGGTACAGTACACAGAAAATGTCTTCATTTCATAGAATCAATCGCAGTGAAAGAAAAGGAACATAGAAGACAGGCTACAGAAAATAATTTAAGACTATTCTAGTCAATATTACACCACTCTTAGTCTATTAATAAACTAAATTTGCACCGTTAAATTGTGTTAGCAATGTTAATGCTCAACAACCAATAGCATACTGGCATACAATTTTTGTTTCCCAGTTAGTTCATTGTAATCCAGCTCACTACAAAGCTATATAACAATCATGGAAAAATATGTTAAAAGATACCATCAGAATATTCTGTTGACCAGGTATATTTTAGTATCCTGCAACACACATCTGAAGCCAAATCCTTTTTCCACCCGTGCAGTTACCAGTAAACATACCACAATTTAAGCAGATGACAAGTGAGGATCAGTGCTCAGCTTTCTATATTCCAACTGAAGGTATTTTGAAAGGGCTTGATTTCAGAAAGTAAGGACAAATACTCCTTAAAGTAAGGACAACATTTGCAAAAAGTCAGTCTTCAAGAGATCTCAAACTGGAATATCATTTAGTCATTAATAACACCTGAAAATTTAGACTACACTTTAAGGTGAATCAAAAAGCAAGTTTTCCCTTGCATCATTATCCACACTCCTGCATGTATTGAAGTGGTACTAACTGAAAAGCAATTTGTGTAACCTCTTGGGTTTAGCAGTTTCTTGTTTGATTTTGGAAATGTCAGGCTTAATTATGCTCTTGGACTGATTAAGGAATTAATTGAGTGGGCAGTTTATCAGATATTAAGTTACAGTGTTTTCACCTAAATGCATAGCCTATAGTTACAGCTTTGTGGTTATATATCCTTTACACGTACATAAATATAATAGACTGCCATTGTTATTGCGAAGACCAAACCTAAGTCTACTACAGTCATAAATAAGAATTTCTACAAGTTTTTTATTTCTTTTGCTACTGGCAGAAGTAGTACATCCCAAAAATTTAGCTTTGCAGCACAAATCTGAATTCTACATCAATAGCTTTTTTTTTCCTACCTACTGCCTCTAAGCCATTATAGTAAAAACGAGCTATGTGGTGGAACTGCTGCTCCTTCCCTGATATTTGGACTCTTTCAAAGAACAAGTAAACAAATGCTTTTATTTTTCTTTCTCTGCATTAAGGAAAATATCACTTGCAAGAAACAGAAGAAAGAAAACTAACCAATGCAAAGTAAAAGGAACACATGCTTATTTATTCTGAATTTAAAAACAAACCCACAAAGAAACCACAGAGCAGTGACTTAAAGGATTCGTTCGAGGAAGGACTTTTCTCTGGGTCATACAACAAGGACAAAAGCACTAAGCAAGAGAAAGTCATAGACATGTTTCACTTGATCTTTGAGTAATCTCATACAATGTTGCGTGTAAGGGGAATGATTGTAATATTGGCGCTGCTGAGCTGCTTGAGTGGATAATGGACTGGCTCAGTTATTAAAGACAAGCGCTTAGAAAAGAATTCACTTCAGAGCAGAGGGAAAATACTAACAGCGTGCTATAAAGATCAATACCAGACCACTTTTGTTTGATTTATTTAATCAGCGACCCCAGAGAAACAACATGCAAGGAGAAAGCAAATCTGCTGATTGTAGAAACCAGGGGTCGGGCAGAGTGGCAGGGGGAGGGTGGGCTGCCGACTCCGCGGAAGGTGAACAGAGCAGTCAGCTCAGAGAGGCACAGAAAGCTCAGCACGAATTGCCGAGACAAAACAGTTTGGGGTAAGGAAGTGAACAAATACAAATCCCGGGGATCCAAAACAAAAAATGGAATATTTGTAAAACATTATTTCAATTATATGATAGAGAGATTGAAGTAAGCCTTCCACTTTGCAGTTTTGTGACTACTGTAGCTTCTTACTGTAGTTTTGACTGTATCAGACAAAAAGTGACCAAAGATATGGAGGAGACTGACAACAGTGTTCATGAACAGAAAATGTTTCTGCAGAAGGAAAAAGGGTACACGCTCCTTCATCACTTGGGGGGGGGGGGGGGGGAATGCAAAACCCAAGTTGCAGTAAGAAAGTGGTGTGGGTTTTTTGTTTTTGTTGCTTTTTTTTTTAAACATCAATAACATTTCTAATAATGAAGTAATAGACAATGTTTCTAATATTCTAGTATTTAATGCAGTACTAGACCAGACAGCTTGAAGAGATTACATGCATCTTTTGGTACAGACTATGTACAAACACCTGTCAGGAATGGTGTGAGTATAGCTGATCCTGTGCTAAGGAATAGAAGATCTGCTAAATCATGTAATGGTTTAAGCAGATGTAATGATTTTTAGCAGACTCAAAGGACTCAAGTTCCTTTGAGTCCTACTTCTTATGATTGTATTATGCTGGCAGAGAAATAACCAAAGACTTTTGACATAGAGCTTAACTGCAGTAAAAGCATTATGGTGTACAAAAGCACAACTGTCTAAAATATTTACAGTAAATAAAAAAGCCAATACAAATCAAAGGAAATTATATTATTACTCAGATTTTAGTGTTCCATTAAGAACATTTTGAAGATTATTATAAAAAGTACATCAAATATTTAGAAAGACTGAAGCAAGGTCATGCACAATTCAAAAGCTCTAATTAAATGAGACTTCTGTTTAGAAAACAGTAGATAAAAAGTATATGAAATTCTTCACTGAAAAGAAAATTGTATGTCACAAAGAATTTCATGCTAATATCTAATAGAGAAAAAACAGGGAGTGGCTTGCACTAAACTAACTCATGAAAAGCTGGACAACACAAGAATCTGATCAAAAGTTCTTTCATCACAGAAAGGACATTCAGGACATCCATTAATTGATAAAGAACAAAAAAAATCCCCATAGAATTGGCCAGTCTATATATTTCCCCGTAAGGAGAAGATGTTGTCAAAAACCTGTGCATTTTAATGACGACGTAATTTATGCACTTTCTTCCACCCATGTACATTTAATAATTATTTAAGTAAGTAAATATATTACTTAGGATTAGCCTTTGCTGTTGTAGCAGATTTTTTTCCAGTTATGCCTAGACTCATTTTTTGTGTTTGGTTTGGGGTTTTTTTCCTAAGAAGAATTGATTTCCCTGAAAACACACAAAGATTTTTGAAAAGAACACTTCAAAATGTAGGTACGTACATGGGCACATTTAGGAACATCATTCTATCAGCTGCTTACAATGTATGCATGCTTACAATTGCATTCCCTTTTGTAGAGTTCTTCCATCTGAAACAGGTCTAAATAGGAACTTGTGCTTACTGTCAATGCGAAATGAGACCTTCATCTCCATATACACTAATTATTCTTATAATCCATTATATTGTATAAGAGTATCACATTTTTCATTGTTTTCAGTAGAGGAAAAAAAAAAAATTTAGCTGTGCCACAAAAGTCCTCTATGTAAGATGGGGGCTGAAATTTCAAATCTTGATTTAACACAGTTAGTAGTACACAGTCTTTCATATACCTAGAATGAGAGCTGGCAAATACTTTTTCTCATGAAGAATCACCAAGATATTTGTTTCTAATACATGTTTTAGAAATCTCTTGGGTTTTTTGGGCATTATAGTTTCAAATAAGCTGAAGACATATTTACCTCAGAGTAACCATAGTTAGAAGTGTGCCAGCTGTATTCTCAATTTTGTGTTTTCTGGTGTATCACCAATTCAAGTGTCCTTAGGTTTCCATATAAGACTAAGAATAACCCATCAATTGTTCCTTTACTTCTTCAGTAAGATACAGGTATTATAAAATAAGGCAGACTTGGGAAAGACTACAACATAGGCAATAGCCTCAAACAGCCATAGTCACGGTAACATAAAACCTAGAGCAAAAGCTTGTTCATATATCCTGTACTGTATATCCTGTAAGGAATAGCATGAGATCAGCAAAAATCCTTTTGAGTAAGACAGTTCCAGGATCCAGCATTATATTCTGACATCCTGTTTTCTGACTGATGTTGGTTTTCGTCATAGCTTTGAGCCCTAAATATCTTTCTGACTCTGCTGTAGGAATTAGTACCTTTCTCAAAGATGTTACTGAAGCTAACAGAGCTACTGTAGTCACCATTAAAGATGTATGCTTATTCAGTTGGCCCACTGGAAAATGAAAGAGAAATACTGGAGAAGGAAGAGGAGATTTTGGATACTAAATCCACTGTGCTTTTTTTTCTTGACAAAATGAAAAATCTTTAAAACTTATTTTGCTTAATATGCAAACCTGATATAAAGACTTTCTTTTCAAGCAGAAATCCATAATTCATAAAAGCTGCTCTTTACACCAATTATACATCATTTTGCCCGTTGTTTTTAATTGCATTCACCAGAGATGCAGGTTCAGACCAAAAAAATACTGAAGTACTTGTTCCTACCCACAGAATTAATCAGGCAAACACTTGTTTTCAAAGCTCATCGTAAATATTTAGTAACCCATTAAACCCTTTTTTTCCCTTAGCAGAATTTTAGCTCATCATCTCACTGTGCTCCACTGAGTAACTATAAATAAAAATGCAACCTCTTTTAATGTAGAAATGTCTCAAAGTAAAGTCAAGGGCCCAATTCATTACAAATGTTTTGCCAAGGTCTGAAGACAGTTTACACTTTTTAATTTGCAGAGCCACCAAAGTGTTGATTGTATTCTTAATTCATATTGGATAATTTACATGCAGGTCACACGCTTTGTTGTGTGTGCTGGGTTTAACGCCATTATGAAAGTGCCTTCTGAGAAAGACAAGAGCCGAGAATATATTCCATTTTTGGTAGGTATAAACGAAGTCTGATATGCCCAGTAATCAATTTTTATCTTTAGTTTGAAAGAACACATTAGAAACAGACAGGAAGCTACTGGGAAAGGAAAAAAAAAAAAAAGTAATTTTGGCACTGATGAATGCACAAAAGGGAAAGGCCAAACACATGGACCTTTATCACTATATCATTATTATCACATCACAAAATGTATTTTAAAAGCACAGCTATGGTGGTTTTCACTGTTCGCTGGAGCATATAGCACAGGCTAGATTCCACAAGCAAAGCTACCAGAATTTCACAAGGGCAGAGCCTGGCAAAGCACATCACCTAGCTAAACTGAAACCATGTGTTACATCGCAATGCAAGAAGAAAAGGACAAAGAGGATGTGGCAGCATTTGAAATTCAAAAGTTCAAAGTTTTGCTTATTTTGTGTAAAATGCAGTGTAACATGAAAACTAATGCCCTGAGAAATATCAAGAAAAGTAGGTGTTACAGATAGTTTTCAAGGGAATCCTACTAATGATGGTAATAAAAGTATCTAACCTAATAATATTTTCCTAAATATAGTCACTCAGAAGATACATAGCAAACCTTTCAATAGAGTATAACAAATATATTTTTCTGTCAATTACAGTCACACTAGATGGTAGTTTTAGGGAAATACAGGTAAGTTTTGTAATACATTCTATTCTCATTATCATTTCCATAAGAATTAATTCATATTGTATTGTTTCCTGTGGTAAAGTTCATAGCTTGTGCAGAGTACAACAAATCAGATAAAGCTATATATACTTCATATATTCTGAGAAAGTTAACAGCAAACTGTTTTATATTGACATTTTTAGTGTTCTGTAATTTCATTTGTCATTTCCATTTTCTTTTTTTATATGGTCAGCATCTTCTAACAGTATGGATAGTCATTAAAAAACAAGGACTATTTGAATAAATAACTTATTGTTAGAGTCTCATTTCATGCACTATAGTGGAAATGTAAATGCAGTGTCTTTTTCAAACAAGAAAAGGTCTTGTATCATCAGTCTCCTGCCCTCAAAATTACTTCTACTTGAAGTAAGAAAAATATTTGTTGTATTTTTAAAGCATAAAACATGTGTTTCCATCTCTTCGCTCAAAACCACACACAGTCGAGTCAAAATTTGCTGAAATTTTGAGATCTCTAGGTTATAATTTTTAGCAGTTATCAATAATTTGCTTCACAGCAGGGCAGAAGTCTAATAAAAACTTTTATTCATAAACCAGACTTTCTCTCTACTATATTGTCTGCTTTCAGGGAATTCCTGAATGCTTGTCAAAAGGAAGTAAAATAAATTTGAAATTCTGTTAGGTATTAAAAGTACCATTCATTTAAAACCAATTTTTCAGCACAGGCTCCATAATCATAAATATTGGCAGGGTTCACATGCCCCAAGAAGGAGAAAATTATAAGCAGCAGAAGTTAAAACTTTTGTTATACAGTGATTCCACTTGATCATAATGATGCAAAACACTTATATCCTTTTGAAACACAAAATATTGTTCTATCCAAAACTCCATCCCTAGACAATGTAGATTTTATGTTCACAGAATATTTATGTGTGTGCTTTTGAGGCAAAGTGCACAGTGTGAGCAATAACCTTGCTGTTCCAATGAAATATGGATGTAAGGTCTTCCCATTTGCTAAATTCAAGTTATGCCAACTCAAGTCCAGTCAGAACCCTGTATTATTACAAATTCATTAACCTTGTTACAGGATTGAAGACAAAGGAACCATTTTAATCATCTAGTCTGATTTCCGTGTTTGTTCTGTGGTACTGCTTATTGACTGAACTATAGCACATGTTTAGATGTCAATCTACTCTTGAAACTTGAGAAAATACAGCTAATGGATCATTAAAAAATTTGTATGACAAGAAATGGAAAAAAGGAATGTAACCATCCTAATCGCAATCCAAGTAACTTGTGGAAAATTTACTCAGAACCAGCATTTCAAATGAAAATACAGGATAACTTTGTATTAAAAAGTATATGCTTCTGCTGCATTCAAAAAGTAAGCACTAAGATGAGTAGACCACGCAATCCATGTGGTGCTACAGTCATGAACTGTAGATTTTCCAATTTGTTAAATCTATTCTTACGCAAACAAGAGATTCCTATAGTCAACGCTTCAAATCAGTATTTTAAAAATTCCATTCTAAAACCTTCTGAAAGCTGTTCTAAAATCTTTTCTGACAAAGTACTGACAAAGTGCCTGTGGGTCTCCTCTTCTCCAAGAACCTTTGCTGTCTTTCAAAGACAAGATTGCTTTCTGTAGGACTCCTTTTTCAGTAGAACCTGGCCACTTGCACTCTGCCCCCAAAGATCACTGCTATCATCAAGCTTGTTGGCGCTTGCCAGCTCATGTGTATCTTGTCACAGATGTGGATGAGATATTACGTAATTATACTTCCTATTACATTAGTCCAAGTGCATAATAAAATGAAGTCTGGTTAATTTTTGTTTCCAGACTTGCTTTATATCTAGCTCAGGGAAAATATCACGTGTGATTCATAAACAAAATTGCAATTTGGGCATGTGCTAGCATATTTATAGAATCATACTGCATACCAAATTAGGTACTAAATTCAAGTTTGGACATGGCAATTTCCCTTGTGATGACAGTATGTGGTGGTAAATATTAATACTTAATCAGACTATACAAATATACTGCGATCATTAAAAATATCAGATACTTTCTGTCATAGAAAAAAAACTTTCTTAAACTTAGAGCATGATAGGGTATCAGAAGAGGGACCATCTGAGAAACATTTCCACCAGAAAAATGTTTGCTCTTTTAAAGTCAGAAGGGAATGCATTCTTTTATTTTTTAAAAAAATCTCATCCTTAAAGCCTCTGCTAATCTCCCAGCCAAAGCGTTCAATTTTCTTGCTTATTTATCTGGCCATAACAAATCAGCTCCTCTTCATCTCTTTATCCAAATAAGAAGTCTCTTTTCCTATTAGGTTTTTGGGAATCAAGAATTTTAAATGTAAATACTAGTTTATGTCACATTTTATTGTAAATATATTTTAATGGATTAATTTTACATGTATTTAATGGATTTAATTCCATTAACAGTATTCCATTTAATGCAATTTCTATTAATGGAAAGAAATACTGATAAAATGGAAGCTGAATAGTGTAAGACAAGGATCACAAACCCAATCAGCATTGGAGATCCACATAAGTTCATATAAATCAGACTTATTTCTTTTAATCAGTTCTGGATAACACAGTTCTTATATAAATACCTGTGTTTTCTTCTGAGGAAAAAATATTTCTACAAGGTTAAGAATACTCATTATTTGCTTATGGCTTACTATGTTCGATTTCTTGTTCCTCATCTATTAAAAGTTCAAATCATTATCAAGTAGAAAACTAAAATAATTTTCTTTCGGTTACAAATCAGGCAACAGCAATAGTGAACAAAAAATAATTCAGAAAATGATTCATGTATCCCTATACATGGCAAGTAATCGATTTGCTGAAATACATAAACTACTTGGCAAATACTTGATAAAACTGTACCCAACTGGGATCAATCTATGAGTAATACACATAAGGAAGAAGACCAGGAACATTACCCAAGCTGACTAGTCAAAGAGAGACTGTTTTTTATGTCAACCTCAATGGGCTTTCGATTAAGCCCTAAAAACTGTATGATAAACCTAGCGTGCTGTGCTCAAAGGTGAACCTTAAAATGAAATGCATGCTATGCCAAGAACAAGCTGGGAGCTTCAACTGGAAGTTTAATACATTACAGATGAAAGAAACATAGATTTAAAAGGGTGCTCTGCAGAAGTAATTACTAAAATACAATCAATCTTTTAAAATGCAAGCACATTCTGATGATCAACAATAACTACAATCAGGAAGATATATACAACTCAAAATGTCTAATTAATGTCTATGCAAATATTAAGCATTGTCAATAAGAGCACCAACTGTAGTCAGTCAAATTCTGTGATAATCTCTAAAGACTTTCTGAAGTCATGGGGACAGAAGATAGACAAACACAAGTGATCTGGATGAAAAACTGAGCTCAGAAGTTATGCATTTGATGTGATGGTACATGAAGTATCTACTCTTGCTGTCCTCATTTGTTCTGTTCAATGAATATGGATTAGCAATTAACCAGTGCTACACTTGAAGTTAAGATGTATTACAGGAATAAATTCAATGTGGATTATATGATGTGAACTTCTTATTGATCAACTTGCAGAAAATGACCTCAAAACTACTGTCAGACTTACATGATTGGAATTACTTGTTTTATTGTTGTTGCATCCAATTGTGTTAGATCTATCATTATAGATGTGCTAGTGCTGCTAGGAAGCAATTAGGATTAAAATGGTTCCAGTAATTCCACACACACACCCTCCCCAACAGGCATTCAATTTTCTTCTATTCTTCTCCATGGAGTACCTGATAGAGGAAAATGGCTGTATCTCACACAGCTCACTTCTTTTGGCACAAAACTCATCATGCAATTGCAAATAAAATAAAATATAGCTACAGGTGCATATATTGCAGTCTACATAGCTTCAAAATGAGAAATCCATATTTTAGTTAGATGTGAATATTATATGGAAAAATAACAAAACCAAAACCTTTTCTTTGCTGTGGAAGAATGAGACTCTACATAAGGTAATGATGTTAGGAACAGTGCAAACCTCCAATTCCATAGCTCTGCATGGTGCTGAGCCATGCTGTACCATGAAATACTGTCAAATAAATTAAAACACAATCAACCACAGAAAGGAATTACAAAAAAATTATACCTGACTTTAAACTCTAGCACAAGGAACAACTGAAAGAGGTTTAAATAGCACACTACACTGTATCTGTCATGAGTAAATACCAGGGAAAGAAAGGTAGAATTGTCAAAATAGTTCCTTGTCACTGACAAAGGAGATACTAAGGCCCTTACCTTTACGTAAACTTCAGCAGAGCAGGATAATTAAGAAACTGTATTATAAACACCCAAGTGGCATAAACACAAAAAAGTAAGTTGCAGTCACAATCCAAAAAAGGTAGAGAATTATTTACACCAAAAAATAATCAATTAGTTCACCTTTTGGATACTGGGCATTCTTAAGGGACTAAGTCATAACCAAGACCTGAGACAAAACACAAGACAACTACAAGCCTTAGAACAAATCCTTGACAAAGCAATCAGAAATTTATAAATAAATGAAGTTACCCGTTTCAGAGTAAAGCTTAAGTGTCAACAATCCTTTGATCCTATTGAAGCTACACTACAGCAAATATTACCAGTCTGACATTTAGGAAAAGCTATTCTGTTGCAGTTTTAGCCTCATTTTCAACAGCACCAGTAGAGCGAGCACAGCAAAGGTGGTAACAGGAATAGCACCGATTCAAAAGAAATATTCATATGGACAACAAAGAACTCTATAAAAATAATATACAGTGGAGACAAGGTAAAGTCAGTGTACAAACAATTCACATGACTCCCAGTTAACAAGGAAAGGGCACAAAGATTTCTAGCTTTAGTCACAGGTATGACGAGTGGCCGGACTTCATGTAAGCAGAAACAACTGCTATCTGAAAGCAAGCACACAGCATTTGCCAGAGCAAGCCTAGCAAGCACACAGCCAAAGCAAAGACCTGCTAAAGGCATGATTAAATTATACTGCACTATCAACGGGTTGCCACCTGTTGACACTGTGGCAAGACTGAAAACAAAAACACCATGATATTATAAACTTATGTCAAAGTCTCTACAGCATCACAGATATACTGGGAGAAGAACAAAAGACAATATAATTTGGGCTCCAGGAACTGTCATAAATCCATGTATCTAAAACCAAGAGATAGCAGAAGAATCTAAAAAGAAAGCCCCGCCATTAGATGAAGTGATGACTCCAGAAGGGCAAATTCTGCTCTGTGTTTTTTCACTATTGCTCCTATTCTCAGCAGGTTTAGGACTTGTAATACCCCATTTAAAAACACAATGCAGTAAAATTCGGCTGTACGTTGTACAATTTTAACCATAGCATCTATTTCAATGGGTTTCCATTTTTATTTGAAGTGCAGAATTTTTGAATGACTCCTCAGCAGCATCTCAGCTTATCTAGTAACCAATTAACATCCCTTTAGGGTGATCCCTGAGGTGGTTTTTTCCATCAGGTCACTGCATTGTAACTTTAAATACTTGGCTGCACAAACATAAACACTGTCATTTATGTTTATAGAGTAGTATTGAAACTGTGAATATATGGCTCTAAGTATGAATACCAGTCCATCAGCCACAACAGTACCTTAAAGAAATACTGTTTAAAAATGCCATTATAAATATGACAGAAACTGTTGCAATGATGAACCAGTCAGCCAAGAAACTCTTGACCACAACTGTGTGCAGTACAAGAATTGAATTCAGACAATTTTCCACAAAAAAAGGCTCAAATTCTAAGGCACTTTTGTTCAAAGACCACCTAGAACTCTAGAAATGCTTGAAGTTTCTTCTAAATTATTCAAGTATCATAAATTAAACAGCTGGACACTGTTTAAACCTGCTCTGAGCTGATTATATAAAATGGCACCATATGGCTACTTGAGCATTCTCAGGCATGTCACAAAGGTTAGGTGCTCAAAGAGCCAGGTAATGCTGATTTGCAAGAATGAAACAATCTTGACTGCTTACAGGTCTGCCTTTTGTCATGGCAGGAGGGTCATGGCATTTCTCTCTAAATTAAAACTGAAACCATCATTCTTTCACAAATAGTAACATTTTGCAAAATAATAAAATAAAAATAATTAAGACATGCAATAACCAAAGTTACAATAATATCAGACAACAAGATTTATTTTTAGTGAAGTATGTTTATCAGTTCAACAAATCTAAGATCTTCCAAATGACATTTAACTCTTTCATTCATTAAAATCCTTTAACTGCAACACTTGTTAAAATTTAGTTTAAAAATAAATGCTGAAATACTGTAGTAATTGTGGAGACAAAATATGAATTTTTCACTTAGCTCTAATAACAGGGTTCATACAAAACAAGTAAATACATTGGAGGGCAAATCATCCCAATTCAGGAAACTGGAGAGAATATTGAATGATTTGTTTAAGCACCAAAACTGTATTCCTAACTGTCCTGGTTTTGGCTGGGATAGAGTTAAATTTTCTTCCTAGTAGCTGGCACAGTGCTATGTTTTGGATTTAGGATGAGAGTAATGCTGATAACACACTGATGGTTTAGTTGTTGCTAAGTACTGCTTATGCTAGTCAAGGACTTCTCAGCTTCCCATGCTCTGCCAGGTGCACAAAAAGCTGGGAGGGGGCACAGCCAGGCCAGCTGACCCAACCTGGCCAAAGGGCTATTCCATACCATATGGCATCATGTCCAGTATAGAAACGGAGGGGGGTTGGCCAGGGAGCAGTGATGGCTGCTTGGGAACTGCTGGGCATCGGTCGGCAGGTGGTGAGCAATTGCATTGTGCATCACTTGCTTTGTATATTATTACTAGTTATTATTATTATATTGTTATTATTACTACTACTATTTTACTTTATTTCAATTATTAAACTGTTCTTATCTCAACCCAGGAGTGTTTCTCACTCTTACTCCTCCGATTCTCTCCCCCATCCCACCAGGGCAGGGGGAGTGAGCGAGTAGCTGCGTGGTGCTTAGTTGCTGGCTGGGGCTAAACCACAACACTAACGAAAGCCACTGTGCCTCAAATTCCTTTGAGCATTTTTCTATATCAGGGCATTAGTCAACCATCAGCTGACTTTTAAAAACTAAAAGCAAACCACATGATACCACCTCTGAGGTAAGTAATTCTTAAAAAAAAAAAAAAAAAAAAAAAAAAAAAGAGGAAAAAGCCCAAGTATTCCTCATTATCAGGGCCTTCTCAGATGGAGTTGTTTTTAAAGGATCAATAAGAATAACTACTAAAAAGTAATTTCTGTATGTCCAGGAGGTTAATTAGTTTGTTTTATTTCAGTTATTAGGTGTTCCTTTGCTCCATCTCCTGTATTTTCTTCTATTCTTTTTGACGCTGTTTCATGGAAAATAGCGAGGGTGGAAAATTGTGTTGATTTCTTGCATTGTAATGAACATTAGTACACAGTCATCACATGCTATCACATCAGCACATAAAAAATTAAGCAGAATTTCAATATAAGTTATCGCCCTTCTGTGCTCTCATGAAAATATAATTCAAAGAGTGACATTAATATGTATTTTTTTTTAATCATACTGAATAATATCTTTTAATCTGAAGAAGTAGCAGACTAAAGCACAGAATAGACAAAGAACTTAAGGTTGAATTCAGGGGTGGAGCAAACAGGCCGTAACCAAAGAAAACTTATGTTAGTATATGAAAAGCCAAACAGTCAAGTTAAACACTGTTTTACTCTCAGTTCTTATACATAAGCAAACAGAATAAAAGCTGCTCTCACTGCCACTATAATGAAAGAATCCTTCATTCTGAAGTAGTTTTGCAATGAAGTCTTCTTCATGCACTAACAAAGTCTATGAGAAAGAATGAAAAGAAAAAAATCCTAAAAGCCAAGCTCCCTATACTCCTGTTTCAGAAATCAGCCATAGATGTTTCCTTCTGGACAGCTAACCAGTATTTTTCTCAACATGTCTAAACACGCTTAACATTCCCCATTTCACAGCTTAAAATCTGTTCTGTGCTATCAACAATTTTTACCAAAAAAGCAGTGCCCTCGTTGCTTTTGACTTCATTAATGTAGTTATTAGCAGATAAAATTTAAAGTGTATGTGTCTTTAAGAGAAATTGTTTAAGAGTTTCCTTACCAGAAGAAAATCTTCTAGCAAATGGAAGTCATACAACTTTAAGACTATTTTTTCAAATTTTAAGAGTATTTTTTTAAAAGGGAAAAGATTCTGCAACTATTAGCTATACTAGTCTTCAAATTAGTGATCTCTGAACAAAACCCTTCTGGGAGGCTGAATTTCAATGCAAGTTATGCTGCCCAATGGTCAACAAGAGCAGTTGCACAAATGACAGAAATTCAACTGCCTATTTGCACCTAATTTTGTTTGTACTTTCACATTTTTATTTTTTAAAGTGTTTCTTTAGCAGGAATAAGTCATTCTACAAAGAGCAATTTACACTTTTGGTTGGATGACCCTACTTTTCTTCTATTCATACAAAATGTTTGTTAAGGGAAGCTCAAAATTCCTACTGATTTTTAGGGTAGTTGAACTTAGCCCAAGGTTTCATATATCATTGGTTAGGATAAGAAGAAGGTGGAAAGAGAAAGAACCTATAGATACAGACAGAAAGACTACATAATCCTCGATTCCCTAGAAACATAATAAAAATGCAAAGACAATATTCTAGAATAGGTCAATAATTATCTCAGCTGAACGTTCAGTCCCATAACTACCCTATTATCCTGGTGGAACTCTTTGTCATGATATTTTATCTAGGATTTTCCTCAGTCTTTGGCACTTCTCTCCATTCCCATTCCAAAGTTTCAACCATGGAAACTACCAGGCATCTGTTGGAATAAAAAACCCTCCAACCTTTGTTTTTGTGGTGTTCCATGTAAACATGGATTTGTTTAGGGAGTTTGCCCCTAAACATACATGAAAAAGTAAGAACAACTTTATTACCTTGCTCCAGAATAAAGAATCCTAGAATACTGGCTTTATTTTGATAGTGCCTACCAGATAATTTTTGATAAAAAAATAAATAGATGATCCAAAACTTATTTACTTTACACATGACACTAAAAAATTAAAGCAAACCATGATACATAAGCATTACAAATTAGTAATTTCCTGGTCACCTTATAAGTGTTCTGAGATGTTAAATTATTTTAATACTATGTAATTGCTATATGCTCAAACATGATAATACCAATGACTAATTGACATTCTTGCAATTATACCTAATAATCTCTGAAATATCAACATGGAAGTCAACAAGCAGCAGTAACCATGGTATCAAATCTCTAAACACAACAATATCTGGATTTAAACTAAAACAAAACAAAAAAAAAGCATGAATAAATTGAAAGAGTCAATTTTTACTAAGCACAGGAACAGGTTGCCCAGAGAAGCTGTGGAATCTCCATCCTTGGAGCTATTCAAAAGCCATCTGGACACAGTCCTGACCAACCTGGTCGAGGTGGCCTGCTTGTGCATGGGAGATGGACAAGATGGCCTCCAGAGGCCCCTTCCAACATCAACTATTCTGTGAATGTTAGCCTTTTCCCCTAAGAGAAGGCTCTCGTTCATAGGGGAGGGACAATAGTGATTATTTCATGTAGCTTACGGGGTTTGAGACAACTCCGATCTCAGTTACAGGCTACCAGTGGGACTTGGAGCGATAACCCACCTGGCAGGGCAGGGAGCCTCACCGCCCAGGCTTCATCCCATCACGAGCAGGCTGGCCAGAGAGCGGACAGACAGCGTCTGCCCAGAACCCAGGCCATCAGATTCCTTCAGGGTGACAAGGCAGGTCTGAGGCGCGGTCAAAAAGTCAAACTAGAGGTCAGGAACAACAAGGCTCTGGACTGGGCTGGAGACTACTCCTCCTCCATCGCAGCCCCGGGGGCCCACTGATAGCCCAGGGCTGAGGTGAAGTGAGCAGGGTGTGGCTGGGGCCCCAGCTGAGGCTGGGCAGGGTCATTAAGGCCTCCTGGCACAGTCGGGGCTCTACCATAATCATTTTGTTGCTAAAAACACTAAGTACCTTGATCCTTTCTACAATATTACTCATGCAGTATGAATAAATGTAATTTGCTCTGACTTACCCATTTCAAGTACTGCTAATGAAGGTTATCTAAGCTCAATAGATAAAAATATAAAAATTAAATGGTAAATAAAGTTAAATTTAACGAACATATATTTATATAAATCTCCTCTGAACTTCATTTTTATCAAGTAGTCTGTAAACTCTTAAACAATAGTAAACTGTGGTCAGAGGGAAAAAAACCTTTATGTAGATTATTATATTTCTTGGAACAGATTTCATACCAAGAATTTCCCAGAGTTTACTGCTAGTTTACTGAGTTAGTCCACTGAATTTACGGAGTTAGAGTTTAGTCTGCAGATTACTGCTAGAGTACAGTAAAGTACCTGTAGTCTATTTTTTAATCTATTTTTTACATTATCTATATGCAAGATTTTGAACTTTTCTTACTTTTTGTGTAGTATAAATAGATTTTTAAACTTTACTATGTATGTCCTTCATTTTTTTTAGATCAAATGTTCATGGACAAAGAATACACAGTATTGAGATTCTGTACCAGAAGTGAGAATGTGATTACTGATAAAGTAGATATAAATTTGAGGCAAAAGGTACACATTTTTACCATTTTTGATTTCTTGATGTTGAGTCCAGTAAGACATAGATATTTTATGTTATTTCAGGAAAAGCTAGCAGAGTTCCTGTATTTTCTTCTCCCAAGTGCAATATCATCCTGATTCTCACCTCTTGCAAACCACACCATCTTTGTGGTAAGGATGAATTTGCTGAGAAATAAAGACTCGGGTACTATGACTTGGTTTTATATTTCTTTTTTTAGCAGTAGAGTTGTGCACTATCTCAGCTTATTTTGTCAAAAAAGTGGATCAACGTTTTTCAAGGCAACTGTTCTGGACCAGAAATAATGCAGCTGAGAGCAGTAGGACTTTTGTGCCCTGCTTCTTTAAAAAAGACTAAGTTTTTGCAACACTTGGTGTTGTCAGATCAACATCCGTGATTCTCTTTCCTCCCCAGTCATGTTTCATGTTCAATGAATAGTATATTTCTATAGTGCTCCTTTGGTAGGTTGATTAGAGTTATCACTGCAGAACTACACTAATAGTTGGTATTTCATATTCCAAACTATAATACATTAAAGAGCTTGCATTTTCAAGCAAACAGCCATGCCACTTAACTAGGATAAATAACAGGCCCTGCTGTGATCTGAACAGTGTGCATTCAGCAAAGGTCCCCCTTTTAGCAGACTTTCCCTAGCATTTCCACTACTGCTGGGGGATTCGGTATTTTCAGCTGCATGCTTTTAAAGAGGAAGTTTCCAGATAATTTTTCTCTGTATTGTAAAGTTGTTATATTAAATGTTTAAATATAACAATTTACTATAAGCTGTATTTATTCATATTTAATCCTTAGTAATATAATTTCTTTGCCCCAACAGTACTGAAAGGATTACTCAACTGTGTGGTTTGGGTCTTTATGTTATGTTTTATTCACAACTTTAGCAATTAAAAAAGCTCAGCAACACAGTTAGGTGCTTGTTCCCACTTGGCATTAACCTTCTACTTTAGCAAACCTTCCACAAACTTCAGGATCATGTCCTGATTCATATATTATACATGGAGGAATTTACCACATATTATCAACTTAAGAACTCTTGAGAAATTCTGCATTCTGAAAAATTATGCAGTTGAACAGATCTCTCCCTTATGGGAATGTATTATTTTTAAGATTGAAATACAAGCCCTTGTAAAAATTTGAATTTATTTGATTCTAAACACTTCCAAAATCTAATGAAAACATGCATGATTGATCACCCCAGTCAAAGGTTTTTTTTTTCCTTGTAGGTCAAGAAATAGGAAGTTAAGCCAAAATTTTACAACTTTTGCAACTAATCTGTTACAATTCTAGACCAAATGTTTTCATTTTCAGTGAAGAGGAATTAAAGCTAACTTAGATGACAAAAACAGAAGATGCCACAGAAAATTCTAGATTTCCCTATGAATTGCTCTTTATTTAACTTCAAGAAATAACTACAGAATGCTGCTCTGCAAGTTGTACCTACACAGAACAGCAAACTCAAAATTGCAATTACACAACCAGATCTCTCCGTTTACACTAAGGTATAAGGCAATAAATATCAATGCGGCTGTGATGTATAAGGGCTTTGGAATCACAGACTCTAAAAGAGAGCACATTGACATTCCTTTAAGAGTGTGATTAGACCTAACCACAATAATTTTTTACTGACCATTTTTGCAAAATGTCAGTGCAGCTTGCTGTGTGTTTCTCCAAGGATGATAAGACCCTTGCAGGAAAACAGTGTGCGCTAAAAGGAAGCAGGAGAGGCTATTTCTTCTCTGCTCTTATTATATGGGAGATATATCTCTTATTATATGGGAAGACTGGTCCTTGAAAGAAACATTTGAGTCCTATTACAGTAAAAACAATAGTTAAAAATACTATTTCAGTAAACCCTTCTAGATTGTTCCCTCAGTTATTGCTCAACAATTTTAGTAGTAGAATAATAAGGATGCCCAAATGCTCGATCTGACATACATGAAAACAAACAAACAAACAAAAAAGCCACAGCTGTTTCCTTTTTGGAGCCATAACTCAAGCTGTACTTACCCTCCAGGAAGCATCAAAATATTCTAAGCACAATAATAACACTTTCTTCAAAAATTATAGTTCAGGTTCATTTCTGAGATTTCTCAAACTCCAGCAGGCTGATTATATCTCTTCTTTTTCCTGATTATTTCTAAATCAACCTTTATTTCAATAGTAAGTCCTTGTTTAAACAAAATCCAGCAAGACAATCCCACTAATTCCTGTAAATTTGGCAAGACAGAAACAAACTGTGGCTTAAAACCAAAGTAAAAATGAAGACGAGGAGAAATTCAAATTTTCACATCCCATTCATATATTGT
Source organism: Pelecanus crispus (assembly GCF_030463565.1). NCBI lineage: Eukaryota > Metazoa > Chordata > Aves > Pelecaniformes > Pelecanidae > Pelecanus > Pelecanus crispus. The sequence goes on from NC_134650.1 coordinate 39,688,953, forward strand.
GTCACTCACAGCACATTTTGCATGACGCTTCTCATTCTCTTCTAGTCACAGAAAGACTACAAAATTACTGAATTTTAGGTGACACAGGAACAAGGTATTATATGGTAAGCAGTTTTGAAAATAGGGGAGACACTTGAAGAAGTGGTGATTTTGCTGCAGCAAAGCCATGAATTTATTCTATCACCTAGAATCGATAACTAAAATTCTAATTTAAAACAAAACTTTGGGAACTACTATTGAGTCTGTTTGCACAAAAGATGGTTACAGTGTAGTCTCCACCAAGTTGAAGTGCACTAAGTGCAAACATCATGTAAATAATAGCTCTGTGCAATACAATAATAGATATAATAATTTAAAATCTTCGTTTAGAAAAAAAAAATTAGAACCTGTTCAACACTCAGCACAGTATACATGGAATAAAGGTAAAGAAAAGTACAATTAGAATGAGAGTCATGTCTTGCACCACTACATTGTATGATTTTCTTTTTACTTGGCCATCCCATATCTTAACTGAATCTTTTCTTGGGCCAAACCCAACCATAAAAACCAACAAACCCACAGCTTTTTTTTAAGTAGGTGTTAGAACACTCAACTCTATCATGACTGAAGGAGTTCAGCACCTTTAAGAAGATACCCAGCATCACCAGGAATGAAGCCTCTAAACAGATAGTGCTTTGTCTTAAAGTCACAGCATATGATTTTGTTGGATTTTAAGCTTCAGTAAAGAAAAATTTTATCAAAAAACAACTTTTTTTTTTGCTATACCAGAAGGTATCTTCCAACTGACATTCAAACAGCATTTCTTCTGTAATAGGTCTTTGTATTTTAAATTGAAAATCCTAATTTCTGTATTCACTACATGACTGAAAAGAAGTATTATTTTAATTGTCCTCAGTCTCTGAGGGTAACATTGACAGCCTCAGGGCAGCTGCCTCATTTCTCTTACAAGATCTGTACAAGTGTCCTAAAAGGACAAGAAAAGTTTCACGAAAACCAGCATAACATTGAAATTGCACATTAAAATGTTGTTATGATATTTTATGATAAATTAACAACAGGGGTATTTTTAAAACCTCTAAATCATGATGATACAGCTTTTCAGGTGCTATTGCACTTTTACAAAACATATTCAAGATGTTCCTAAAACCATAAAACCAGCCCAACCTGGGAAGAGAAAATAATCCAAAGCTTGCTTTACTGCAGGATATTGTGTAACATCTGGACAAAAATTCCTCTGGTTGTTAGCAACAACCTATGCTGCAGTAGTGGGATTAACAGAAATGGCTCTCCACTTTCGTTCATGAGTTGAAATTAATTTAGAAGTTAACCTTTTATTGAATTGTCTTTAATGAGATTTCTGCTAAATGCTGCAGATTGCATTTCCTTTACGTGGGTTGAAGAAAGTTGGTACTTCCATGCTCACCTAAATGTTTTTGGAAAAGATGAACTGCTCCCCTCGCCCTGCCCCTGCAAGGGAAAAACCTGTACCTAATTCAAATGTGTCCATGGTGTGCACTTTCCTTCACACCAGGCTCTCTTCCGAGGCAGGCATCAGAATGTCTACCAGACGCCAGCAACCAGATGCATTGGTGCGTTTGCTTTGAAACAGAGCTATGAAGGACAGCAAGGAGAGGATCCAGGGGAAAGGCGGGTCACCCAGAGGTTCCAATACCTACCTTTCTCACATTAGGTTTGGGTTGGTTTGCTTTGGGTTTTAACTAATATTTAAGTGATATCAACATTCATAAACTTGACTTCTTCAGTGTAAGAAACAGAGGAAAGATTAGCAAGAGCATCAGTTAATGGACAGATGTCTTCTTGTTCCTAGCTACATCTGCTGTGTGGAGAAGGACCTCAGCTGGCCACTACCCTCTATACAGCTGCAGAACAGAACAAGAAGAAAGGAACGAAATCTCTTTGAGTGCTAGTACAGATGACATGCTTGTAGCTGGACTTCTTACAACTATTTCAGTTTAAATATGCTGAACAGATAGTAAAAAAATTATACTAATAGTTACTGCAATAGTTGTATCAGTAGAATTTTAATATGTTAATAATTTTTATTCAGCACTGGAGCTGAATAAAGATCATAGCAGATTGTAGCAAGGCCTTATGAGGAATATTTGTATGCATAAGGATACAAGAAACTTAGCACGGGAAGAAGTTAAAGTAATGGTTGTAAAATGTGAACAGTTGATAGAACTGAGTAACAGTGAGATGGGAAATATAGTATTCCCGGTGGCTGAAGTAAAACAAAGGCTGCTACCTAAGGAGGCATACCAATAACATCTGGTTACATATTTAATTGAACACATACTCTTTAAAAAGAATTTATCACTAAAACCTGTTTTCAAATTGCCAAAGTGGGGATTCTATAAATAAGATAATTAAACAGAAATGTTAAGAACTCAAGGCAGGAGGGCACTAAAAGAGCAAGTACCAACAAAATAGAGGAAATGTGAGATGGCAGGAATTATGATTTTGTTTTGGTTTGGTTTTTTTTTCTTTTTCTTGTTATGAAATGTTTTAGCATTATATAGTAACTATAATTGCACCTTGTTTTTTAAGAACATTAGCAGTAGTGGACAACGGCTGGATGTTTCTTATATCTCAGTGAAAGTCATGAGTTTCTTTTAAAGTTGGTGCTTTTATCTAGAAGTTTCAAAGAAATAAATCCTATGCAATTCAGTGGAAGCTTCACACTTAAAACAGAGGAAAGCAAGTGAAATACAGCATAACACATGACAATAAACTCTTTCTCTCTCCCAGAAGATAACTGCACTGAGTCCCCACTCTGCACAGGATGATCTATACTGTTCAGGGTTACTTTAGTGATTTATAATCACACAAAATCTATTCAGAGTGGATATAACTCGAGTTTCCCTTTGAATATGTCTCCTACATGTAAAGATTCTTATGCAGGGAAAAGCTAAGTAAAGCCTAATATGCTCTCTAATAACTTTGACTAACCTGACACATTCTATAGTTTTATATGTGTAATTCACATTTGAGAACTACATGGTAGCAAACCCAGTAATATGTAGCTGTTTTCTTTCCCACCCTTAAAGAATCTGAGGCATAAGTATAATTAACATTAAAAATGGCTTAGTTTTCAGCCCTCTTATTTCTTAGGTTTGGCTGAGATAAAATATCTCAGTCTCTCTTCAGTTTCTACACAACCTGTGTTAAAAATTCCATCTCATATTGAAGAATATCACCATAACCAGAAAAAAAACCCCAGCATTCTTTCGCAGATTTTGGAGATACTTACCAAAGAAAAGTTTGTTCCCTACCAACATATAAGACTAAAGGAATTGGAAGGAAAAATATTTTGGGGGTAATATTACCCAGAAATAATACCTATAAAGAAATTCATGTAGGAAATTTGCTAAGTGACCTAAATGATTATCTGGAACATATCCTGGGATCAGTTCTGCTTTTTCAAATCTCAAGGAAAGGAAAAGTAAACCAAAGCTGTAAAATACAGGCAAGTTATTTTAAAAGATGCATACAGTAAAGAAGATCAAATTGGTGAATAAACTTGCCACAGAATTCGAATGAAAGAACAAATGCTATGTAAAATATGCAGACCTTATCAAAATACAGGAAAAATATATCACAGAACACTGAAAAATATATCTGCCAAAATGCTGAACTGCTACAGAACCTCTACAGCTTCCTACTCATTTTGTTCTGTTATTTGAATAGCAATAGATAAGCAGCAGAGTGAAGTGACTGTTTATCATACAGCTCACCATTGTTGGCATGAGGTTAACATAAGGGTTCACATATGTCTCACTGTGAAAGTTATTTCAAAATACAATCATACTGGCACAGTAAACAGGGAGTGGTTTAGCCCGCAGTGTTGCAAAAGAACATTTCAGTTATTGCATTCTCTGAAAAATTTTCTTTCATACCACTTGTTCAACAACAACCAAAATAATGCAGCACCAATTCTTCCTTAGGTTTCACAGACTAAATTGTAATGAAAGCAACAACCAAACAACCTACGTTCTCATGAACCTGAAACACTGAAATTTTTTAGTAATGTATGCTAGATCGATAGAACTGTTTACTGGAGTGGCTGATCATGATTATTTACCCTTAATGCACTGCACAGTTTTGTCCACTGAAATTTTAAGACCACTTTCAAAGTTCTCTCATTACCGCTGCTTCCTTGGGTGACTTATAAACACATTCCAGTATATGGTCCTGACTTATATCACAGACTGCAACTGTAATGTTCAGTTAGTTCAAAATCCTGTTTAAATTCAGGAAGAGGCTACAGAAGAACACAGTATTACTGTTCTCAGATGTCAATTTTGATATACGTCCTGGTTTCAGCAGGGATAGAGTCATTTTCTTCCAGGTAGCTGGCATAGTGCTATGTTTTGGATTTAGTATGAGAATAACGCTGATAACAGCATTATCTAACTGGTGTTTTAGTTGTTGCTAAGCAGTGCTGATGCTAGGCAAGGACTTTTCAGCTTCCCATGCTCTGCCAGGTGCACAAGAAGCTGGGAGGGGGCACAGCCAGGCCAGCTGACCCAACCTGGCCCAAGGGCTATTCCATACCATATGGCGTCATGCACAGTATAGAAACTGGGGGGAGCTGGCTGGGGGGCAGCGATGGCTGCTCGGGGACTGGCTGGGCATCATCAGTGGGTGGTGAGTGGTTGCATCACTTGGTTTTTCCCGGGTTTTGTTTCTCTCTCTCTCTTGCTGTTCTCCTTTTCATTACAATTTTTATTACTATGATTATTGTTGTTGTTATTATTATTATTTTTTTATTTCAATGATTAAACTGTTCTTATCTCAACCCACGAGTTTTCTTACTTCTGTTCTTCCGATTCTCTCCCCCATCCCACTGCGGGGGGAGAGTGAGTGAGCAGCTGTGTATTGCTTGGTTGCCAACAGGGCTAAATCACAGCAATATAGCAGAGTTAATGTTCACAAAATGGTAAAAAGCAGGAAAAGAACCTGAAAGGAGAGACAAAAGAGTATGAAAACTGAAGGATAGGTGTTAACAAATGCTGTTAAAAAGTTTGTCAGCATGTAAATTAAAGGAAAACAAAATAACCCCAAGCCTCAAGTACAAGTCATGTAATTCACAAAGCTATGAATGAATTATTATAACCAAATTTTATGCATCTTTTGTTTTGTATTACTTGTAAAAAGTTCATATATTTCAGCAGCTGATATAGATAATATGTTTGTTATAAATGTGAAGTCCCTAGTTGTTCGTTTTCTAGGGACTGAGTACACACATTATCAGGACATATATTGTATAACAAACAAATACTGTCAGAATGTAAAAAAAGAAATCACATAAACATAACAAACATCATTCTAACCAACAAGTTAGCTGACCAGCTAACTGACTGCTAATTCTGTGCTGGAAAATAACCAAGTAGGAATCAGTTTTCAGTGAAGGAATAACCTCCTAGAAAGACTTAATAATTGTGATTTATTTTCTTTTTTCACCATCTTGAAAAGATACTCAGGCATCAAAACCACTGTTCCGTCTGTGTACTGAGGCCCATTACTCATTGTTTTCTCCAGAGACTTTGTAATGGCAAGTAAAGGAGAAAGGCTGCTTTACAGGGATATCTTCTACGTGCACACAGACCACCGAGCTTCAGGAAATGGTGATTGTGACCAAAAAAGGAACACTGATTTCATCACAAAATTTTGCTTCATGTTTTGCCTACTAGCTTCACAAATCTGAAGGCTGCAAGAAACCATAGCAGAAATTCTGCAAAAGTCATCATTAGGTCATCCGGATACCAAAGCAGGATAAAAGTATTTAAATGGGCTTCTGTCTTCACTGAGGTTAGAACAGAAAATAGGACATGACTAATATGTCCTGAATTGATCAATGAGATGTATCTTCTGCTGTCTCAAAGTAGCTCAGTCATACAGTGTGCTGAGCTTTCCCTACAGCATCAGGCTCCTCAGTTTCTAAGATTTCTTGCATTGTCAAAGGAAACAGACTTGCTCCCTTATTACATTCTCTCTTATTACATTTGGAATTCATTTATTTATTGCATTCTAAATTTATAACTTTATAAACTCTCCTGAATTTATTATTGAGAGAATAAACAGAAAGCATGTTCATTTCTTCCTAATTCTGAACTTGTGCAAACTCTCTAAACTTGAATCCAAATGCCTAACACACAGGAGTTCAGTGTTACTAGCTGCCAGTAAAAAGGGGTCAGCTTCTGTTCCCCACTCACCAGAACATACTAGAACTGGTCCAAGGAACATTGCAATTCATCAGAAAAGGCAAGCAGTATCAAGATAGTATTGCCATTTGTTGGGAAAAACACAGATAACCAGAAGTGACCTAGAGGATATTCCTTTGCCGCTGTCAAGGGCTACATTTAAATACAAAATTTGGTCTGAGCTAATTAGCACAAGCAAGTAAATGCCTCAGATCCCTAGCTCCTGTAAATCACATTCTCGATAGGAGCTACATACTATATACTCTGCTACAAATAGAAGTGCTCTTTCATTTCAGTTGTTAGGGAATGTTTTATTACATATTTGTAAATCACAGCTAGAATTCTACCCTTGCATAGCTCTTGGCCCTGATAAAGTAATACCAAAAAATTATCAGTAAAATTTCAGTGAATACTAATGGTGCAATGATCCTAAATTTATAGAATCTTTGGCTCAGATGAATGTTGCTTGGAGCAACAATTAACTGGGAAAGAAAGTTTGGTAATCATCGCATATAACTTGATGCAGATGGTGAATGATAAAAAAAAATTAGAAAATAAATCCACTCAATCTACACAATGTGATTTACTAGCTGACAAAAGGATATGCAAACCTCTGAATCCAAGATCAGAAGGGAAAAAAACTACTTGGGCAATCTCCTCTCTCTTGAGGTAGTAATTCAACAGCCTCTTGTGCCAAGGAAGAGATTCCAGGTAGCCAACCCATGCCATCCTTCCAGCCAAAGTGCCTGCTGCTTGGCTGCATCTGTCCTTTCAGTGCAAATGAGCTACAGTTCCCATTCCCAACCTCCATGAAGAAGCAAACTTCCCATAGTTTTTATGTCATTGGTTTATTAGTGCTGGGGAAGTGACTTAAACCACTGTTCCTACTGAAAATGTTCCTCTTAGAGTAGCAAGAACAAATTTATTTTTTGCCTACAGCAGGTGTTATTCAGAAATCTCAAACAAAAGTGTTTAAAATGCTACAAAAGTAATGATTTGGAAGTTTTATAAGGTTTTCTGCATAAATGATATTAAAATATTTTGCTCCTGCACCTGCCTACTCTTTACATTAGCATAATTATTCATATCTTAACAAATACATTGGTGGCATTTGGTTATATGAAAAGAAAAATAGGAGCTTTGTCCATCTGTAAAGCATCTGCCATGACAGGAAAATGCCTGTCTTCTAATTATGAAAAAAAAAAAAAAAGAAAAAGTGAAGGTTGGGTGTTTTTTTTTTAAATTGGAACTTTCAAGAAATAGCAGGTCCTCTTTCTTATTTCTTAAACTACATCTAGGAACCACATGGTCTTACTAAGCTGAGATGTGTGTTCTGGTGAGTATTTATCAAAACAATGAGGTTACAACCACACCTTTTATAATCACCATACCCAACCATAGTGTCTATTGGCTAACACCGTTAGGACCATTATATCATCTTGACTTGAAAAAAGAGTTCCCTAGTGAAAGTATATTTAGCTCAGACATGAATGCAGTGGGAAGAGAGGACATAATTTCTCAGAGACCTTTGGACATGTGTAGCCTCTGTATAAGGGTGACGCAATATCCACTGGATACGGAAATAAATCAGATGGTGGTACAGGAATTTTACACTAGGCAATTAAAAGCTTTCCATACGGATATAAATTCAAACATATGTTAACATGTTCTTCACATTGGGTAGAACTGGCTTCTGGATGTTGTGGACATGGTATCATTTATAAAGACATTTTACTACCATGCAGAAAACTCTTAAAGGAGACTTAGCTGTAGCAACGGGAGAAAAAAATGTGTCTCTTCTGCCATCATCTCAGTGCTGGATCATTAGGAATATTTCTGTTTGAATGGTACTTCAACTTCATCACTTTCACAGGAGATTGTTTCAAAATCCACCTGAAAGTTCAGTCTAGAAAGGGAAACAAATGCTTCAAGTTATGTTACATAAGGAACAATGCCTCTGAGGCTGTGACATGAGGATCCTAATTGGCTTGAATGATGGCTTTGTAATACTTAGACATATTTTTGGATGGTAGAAAAGTTTTACAATATGGAACAGGAAATACCAAGTTATTTTGTGACAACAAAATTTGTAAGTGTGTTTATATCATTTCAAGAGCATTTTAAAGGAAAATTCAGGGCAGGGGACATTTTAATCCCACTGCATTCAAGATTAAAAATCAGAATTTAGCAAAAACATATACTCCTCTGGCTTCTCTTTATTGGTCTTTTTCTTTTCTGGTATTATAGCCTACTGTTTGGATTGTCAAAGATGTGTAAGTAGTTTTAAGAAATGTGTCAAGCTGACACAAAATATTTTATAAGGCTTTACTTTTTCTAGTTATTGTGTATCTTATTTGGCGAGCTTTCTTACGCCCCACAGTGAATTTTTACAGGCTAACTTTTTCATTATTCAGTCTTATCACATAAAAATTATGCCAAGAACAAAATCTACATAAAAGTTAGGCAACAAATTCTCTGATCATTTCAGCTTTCAGGATGGATCAAAGACCTCAGTAATCAGTAGTTCTAGCCAATAATAATGCAGAGACTATTCTTTCAGTTAGTTTACAATCACTTTGTCTTGATTTACATTATATATGTATAACATTAAATATTATACAAACAGAATCTTAAAAGCCTGACCCAGTCAAGTGTTGTGTTCCACCAACTTGCACTAGTTTGTATCTGAAAATATCTCTCAGAACTGACTTATAAATCTCCAGAGGCACCTAAAAGGAGAAAAGTAATTTAAGATCTGACGCTTGTTTTTTATAACTTTGCATACAAGAGCACGGAGATCTGTAACAGAAATAAAACTACTATACTATAAGAAAGAATAGCTGCATTTCTGGATGGGTGTGTATCTACAGATTATAATCTCATGCCTCAGTCTCTGAACTCAAAGTTCAATGTCACTAGCCACTTCTTGTAACCATTATCTACTCCAGAACTGCAACTCTTTATCACAAATAATCTTGAAGTAAATAGAACATAATCCAATGAAAAAAAAGCATATGTCTCTTTCTGTCACTGCTAATTAAAAAAGGCTTTTTAGCCTAAAAGGAGGAATTATTTTCTATTTTTTATTTAACTATAAGCATTCATTGCTGCTTACCTGTGAGACTCTGTGGATAAAAGGACTAATACCCTGAAGATAGTAAGGTATGTTATTTGGGGAGCTCTCATCAGGAAATTGAAATCTGAATTGTTAAAACTCCATTAGACAACACACAAAACAAGTATTCATTAGGCATCAAAGTAATTTAATGAAAATAAATAATTAGTAATTTGCTTTGTTTTCTGCTGTCTTGTGTAATTCTCTAAGCTAGAGCAAGCTGTATGACAAGGCATCCCTTCTGCTGGTCATCTCAGTGTTACTCCTTTATTTCTTCTTGTTGATTTCTTGTTCGCTGAAGCCGTATCATTGAAATAAGCATTTATCCCAAGGAGCTTCTTCATCATATGATGTCATGTTAGATTGCATTTTATCATCAAGACCTGAGAAGGCAGCCAACACATTTTGCTAGCAGTTTTTATTTTGATCAGCTTCAGATCAAGATTGTCTGCAAAAATCAGAGATGGTTTCAGAGCATGCAGTGAGAGGTAGGACTTAATATTCCTTACACTACTAAGATAAAGCTTTAATAACAAAACATTTAATTAGATCTCCTCTAAAACCCCTGAAAGTCAGCAAGCGTTGGTTTGGAAGAGATTGGTACCCAAAGAAATGGTCATAGTAATCAACATTCTTGAATTTGATAAGGGTTTTATTGAGATGATCTTAAAATTTCAAGTGCAAGATCACAACTTAGCATATAAGGACTCTATGCATATTTGCAATATATAACATATTCAGCTGACCACTTCCAAAGATATGTTGAGTTTATAAAGGCAGAGCCATTTGCTGAAGTTAAGCTTCCCTTCTATGTATTCAACTTCTCAAATGCCTGTTTATATCAAAACTAGTCTTTTTCATGGAAATTAAAATTAAATATAAAAGTTCACCACCAATAATTTGCCAATACACTAATACAGATATATAATGGAGAGCACAAAAATAATTTTGAAAGGAAAGGTAATTTCCCCTCCTCCACAATTTGATATATATTTTCCTATTCTTTAGCTGCTTTAGTACTTCCTTTCAGTAATTTGTGTACATTGTTCAGCTGGTATTGCTCAGCTGAAGATTTTTTTCTTTCCGTAGTCTGTATTTTTTCATATAAAATCAACCCATACAGATAATTTTAGAACCAAACCAATTATGTTTCTTTTAAAACAAATGAGTCTTGCCTGGCAACAACAGGTATATTTTCAAAAGAGTAACATTAACTGAATTCCAAGCGCAGTCTTTCCAAAATATTTTCCTGACCTCTTGAAAAACTGGCAGTATTTACCAAATTGTTCCTACACACATATCTCATTTATATATAGATGATTTTTTTGTGTGCATATACACACACTATCATCTTCCTCTACATTCATGGCTTTCACTGTAGTTGAAGCGTAACTTAAAGTTACTGTGTGATACGAATCAGTGCCAGATAAATATGGCCAATAGACGTGGCAGAGCACATACAAGACTTCTCAGTCCTATAAACCTTTTTCAATGTGTGGCATTGACTAGGGAAGCAGCCAAGTGTGGCAGGGATCTAGTGGGAGACAAAGGGAGAGTATGCTTGCACAGCAATATTGGGTTCCAGATAGGTAAGACTAGCTGAGAAGGGCTGTGAGAGGCCATAGGATCATAGCAGATCTATGGGCAGCACTAGGGATTTCTTTTCCTCTCTCTCTCCCAGTTTTCCAGTACAGCTTCTATCCTTGAGCCCCTCTCGTCCCACTCCACAGGCCAGCCGACCCTCTCAGAAGGCTTCCTTTGGGGTGCTGAAAGAAGCAGTTTTCTTTCTTCCAGCTCATCATGCTGTAGCCTCTTAGTGGTTGAGGAAAATGGCTGGAGAGAACACCAGAGGGTACCCCTGAAGATTTTTGGGAGGTTTTGCTTGTTTTTTCTCAGGCCTAGAGGCAGGATGGTGATTGCTATTCCCACTCCCCAGTCTTAGGCAAAGAGTTAGTCTGTTACCTCCTGCATCCTGCTACTCTCAGCAGCAGCTACTTTCATTATCATTAAATTGGCTGTGCCATAAGAGGTGACAACGCTGGGCCAATCCAGCTCTCCTTGTCTGAGAAATGATGCAGGGAATCATTAAAGAAAAATTATTCTTGTTATGTGAAAGATGTAACAATAGGGGAAAATGTCAGCTGTAAAATGCACACAGTCACTTAGAGAGATTACTCTAAAGAGATAACCATCCTTTAAATAAAAGTGAAGACCTGTAAAAATTATTTTAATTATCCAATCACGTTTACTTACTTAGTATAATACCATATACATAATACTTTGATTTTGAATTGAAAAAAGAAGAAAATTACTTAAGTACCTGTTCTTATCAGGTCCTAACCTTCCTGTGGTAGATTTGCTTTTTTATATATATATATAATTTTATGTTTCTTTTGAACACCATTCTTTTGAATACCACTCAATTCAATAGGTACCAATATTATAAGCATCGATATAATTTTTGTGTTTCTAGTAATCTATATGCAGTGACACACATGAATCACTTTTAATGATTAAAAACCTTACATTAATTCATACCTGGGAGAAAATCTCCCTGGCTGCCTATATAAAGTAGAATAAGAAGCCTAAATGATTTAGTAACAGTCATGAAGCTAAGACACAGAACTTTAAAAGCTACAGGCTTCAAACAGATTTGTTTCTTTTTCTCTGATGATTGCATACTTTTGACTTTGTTGTATAACTACTGAACCAAAGGAAAGAGACAGAAAAGATATGCCTTCAAATAGAACCAAAAACCTTTAAATACATATTTGATAGATGGTTAGACTTACTGCTTAAAAGCCGTATTTTCAACAGCCACCCATTAATAGAAATTTTGAAGCTCTATCTGCTCACATGGGGAAAAGGCTTTTGTTTAGAAGTCAACACACCAGAGGAAAATTGGAGAACAACAGCATCATGATGGAGGTCCATAGGGAAAAATTCTGACAATGCAGTCATGTTTTCAATCACACGTACCTAAAATTGTATTCCTAAATAAAAGTGATCTTATTAAGCGCATCTGATTATCATCCAAAACCTGACACATTATTTGGCTACAAAAGAAAGCTGAAGTATCATCTGTATTTTTCCTTTGTTATGCTAATCAACATCAAAGATGAGGTTTCTTACTTCTAATCAGTACTACTTGCTAACTGATAATCAATCTGTCCATTTATTTTTTCACCTGGACAAACACAAGAAGACTTTGAATTTCTCTAGCCATTATTTATTAAATCAAAGAGACCTATCTTATCCTGAGATGAAAGACAATTTCCTTCCTTGTTCACATTGGAAAATTTCCCTTTTTGAAATACATAACCTCAATCACAGTTCAGAAATAGCATAAAATTTGTGGTTTAGGATTCCTGCTTCTTAAACTTGTCTTAAGTTTATAAAGCTCTTTAAATTACAAATCTCTTTGTGATTCTTAAATAAAAGTTAAACTCTCATCTATGATAGTTTTTCCTCAGCAGAATTCTTTGCACATCTATTTCATTAATATTATGACAGCATGAAAGTGATACACTTGGTATATAACGTTGGATTAAATTCAAAGTTATTTCTTTAACAGCTATTTGGTTTTGTGAAAACTGATATATTTTAAGACAGTTGTTTTAAGGCAGGCAAAATTCTTTTGACTTAATCAGTTGGTTAAATTAAACAGCTTAAAAGTGACACACTATAGCATAATTTCATCTGGTTCAAACACAAAAGGGTATCCAGAAAAAGGTTAAATGATTTCCTAATGAGATGTTATTGTTCATAGCCATAAGCATATAATCCTATAGAGCTAATTGCCTTAGACTGACTTCAGTGGATGTTTGTTTAAGGAAAGCAGAGAGGGTTTTAGCCACAGTATATACGGTATGGATAAATTGCCCAACATCATTACTAACAGTTTGGGTTGCTTTTAATACTACTCAATTTGGGCTGAAATATTCTATTTTCTCATTTGAAAAATGTCTATCAAAATTAGTTCATCTGTTTCTGAAAATAAGAGTAAGGAAAATAACTTTTCCCCTTGTTAAAAAACTTATGGTGACCTTTTCTTCCATCATTTGTGTCATTTATAATTTTGAAATTTGGCTGAGGTTACTGTGCATGTCAAGGGTGGACCTTTTGCCATCCACTTGAAAGTCACCTAAGTTTGACAGTTATAGCCTTTCAAAATTGCAGCTTGCCTATGTTCAACAGATAATTATTAGTTCCCCAAACCTAAATTTCTTTAAGAATTCAAACATTACAACTCCAGATAACTGTAGGTCAAGTTGGGTATTTTAACTAAGGAGAAGTAACGTGCTTTTCAACTTCTTCCAGCAAGAAAAAAATGAAATATGGAGGGGATAAGATCAAAGCATCAAAGTATCATAAGTATCAAAGGTATGGAGCCAAGTATGGTAGGCATGGAACAGTAGAAAATGGCACAAAGTTCTTTGAAATGGGCAGTCTCAGGGTGTTGGGAGAGAGGCAAGGACTTGGAACAAAGACAAATGGAGACTGGAATATTTCCACAAGGAGATCTGTACAGCATACTGGGGCTGATGAATGAAAAGACAGTTACAAGAGACATACATATCAAAAAGCAGCAACGTAAAAAGACTGGAAATGGGAACCAATCAATAGGAATTAAATCCTGCAAGCTGAGGAAAAGGGCTATTGTGGAGGAACAGAGAGCAGATCAAAACCTAGATGGAAATGAGAAAGGAACTCGGGGCAGGAAAAGTCCATACTTATAAAGAGGATAAGGCTCTCTGTGTAAGGTTAACAGAAGGGGAGAGAGAAGCAAGAGCAGAGAAAATACAATAGTAGCAGGTTAGAGCACATGAAGCATAAGATAGGAAGCTAAACAACAACAGCAAAAAAATACCTTAATATGTTAATATTTTCCATACCAAAGCCTGGAAAATAATCCATTAATTAGTTTCACTTTGCTGTGTGAAACCTATTATCAGAGAGTTGCATACCACGTCAGTGGCATGCAGGATGACATCTTGTTGTCCTGGTTGCTCAGGATTTGCTGATTGCTTACATGGCCAGTATGGCTGTAGTGAATCAAACACATTATCTTACTGATAATACCCCTGGGAGTCAATGTGTTGTCACATTCCAGCTCCTTTTTCTTAAATATAAGAATATAAACACCGAAAATCTGTACTCCAGTACAATTAACAAACTTAACATAGAAATGTCATCATTAAAATCTGTGCAACCGATAGCTAGGAGCTGATCTACATTTAGGATTGTAGCACACTACATTGCATATTTTTCCCACTATTTTTCCCCACAGGACTCATGACATATTTTGTTGACTTTCTTAATTAAAGTGCACTGAAGGATGTTGTTCATAGGACTTCTGCTTCACTTGTTGTAGGAGGTGAAAAATGAATAATGAACGAGGCAGGAGATTCAAGAATCAGAAAGGTTGTTTTACAGTCTATATTAGGGTTGCACAAACTGAATGTCATCTGACAGAGCTAAGTCACCTGTGCCACAGATGTCCTATCCATGGCTTGTCCAGAGGATTGCTAGTTGTTTCTCACAGCCTAGAAGCCAAACTAGAAGCCTTAGAACTGCAACCAAAAGCAGTGGAAGTCACTGAAAAAAAATGAAATTAAAAAATGTTATGGGCTAAATCTGAATATCTGAATACAGTGGCATTTCAGATTAGACTTCCAAAATGGACCAGGCTGACTTCAGTCTCTGAATGCCTCATGCCTTCATCTATTAATGATGAATGGTAATATCATCTTGTCTTAGAAGCTGTTCTGAAAATTCTGTCAGGCTCTCAGAGGTTGTACGGATGAGCATTACAGACCCACAAAATCACAGAATCATAGAATAATTCAGGTTGGAAGGGACAACAGGAGGCCATCTAGACCATTCCTCCAGCCTATCTAAGATCCACTGAAGGGTAGCTCCATCTTGGGGGACTGTTTCCCCCAATTTGGTGTCATTGCAAACTTGATTAACAGCAAATATTGATATCAGAACCATATTGTCTAAGTGCTATAGATAACATGACACAAAACCCCCTTGTATTAATACATACGGAATTGGATAGTATTGGCAGTGAGTAATATTGATTTTATCTAAGTAAAAATTAGAAAATGTTTCCTTCCCACTTTTCTTATCCTCCAAGACATACCGTCATAACACTGTCTATGGCCTGAATGGGAGTGTTCTGTGGCAGATGCCTAAATTCCATGAAACTCCGAATATTCATTAACACAGAGCAAATGCAACTGTTAGTTGTATAAGATAAAAATATTAGTTATGGTATTATTTTAAAAGTACCTGAACAGGGGAATATTTATTTTGGCAAAAACATTGGGCTAGCTAAATTTAAACAAAATTGTTATTGGTTTTTAATGAGTGCAAACAAGACTCACAATAAACAAGCTCAAAATACTAAGCAAGGAAAATAATCTAAACCACTAATACAATGAAGAGAACATTAAAGTTAAATAACACTTTAAAAAAAACATTTAAACTTATAACATGCTCCAATTAAGAATGCAAATGTAAAGTATCTGATTTTATATCAACTGTTTGAAAAACACCCTCTGTCACCATTAACCCAATCAGTTAATTACCCTGTAAGGCCTGTATTTATTAGAAGTGACAGCAGAATGGGATGGAAGGAACTTGGGAAACCTCAAGGAAGTAATTAAATAGCATCCCCAGCATCTGAACATACCAAAGAGCTCTAGCAGGCATGACTGAACTAGAGTGCATACTCACAGGAACTGTTCAGACTACACGTTCCTGAAATTTATGTGTATGAATATTATCTCAGACGAGATACTTGCCGAACCCCAAAATGTACTACTGTCTTAGATGCATGGTTTCGAGTAAAAAAAAAAAAACCACAAAGAGCCCTCAGAATAACGGTTGATGTTATCCCCACTGTGATGGGACTCACAATGAGCCCACAAATAAACATCAGCCACAGCTAAAATAGAAACTGAGGAACAGGAGGAAAAGAGGAGCGTCTAAAAAGAATAAAGGCTAACTAGGAAAGAAAAAGAAAAACAGGAAGTCTGAGTGAAAATATTTAAATAATTGTGTAAGTTTCTGATCTAAAAGAAATCCTAGTGGTGTAGGCCTAACCAACTAGAAATAGTGACATAATGATTGAGTAAAGCTCTATGCAGACAAGAGGATTTAACAAAAGAATATGTGGAAGTGGGAAATGCCATTGTAAAAATATTTCATGCTAATTTTGTAAATCTTTTTTATCAGCTCTACTGGACTATAATGTAAGGCTCTTCCTGTAGCCTGCTCATAAACCAGCCATTTTCAGGTGTGGTAATACCAACACTATTTCTGCCTCAGTGATTTATGCATTGAATTTACATTGTTTCCTCATTAGACATCCAGGTAGCTATTGATTCTTACCACAGAATTTAAATTTTGTCTTTAACTTACAGTCTTCTACTATTTATTCTTTCTTCATTTTGAGAAGAGTTTCTGATCTGTATCAAAGAACATGTTCTTTTCATTCTGTACAGTGGTTAAACATTTGTTCATTTATTAATGATTAATTCATTGATGAAATTATGTCTATATTGTCTGTTAGACATCTAGGATTTGCTCCTATTGCAACTGACTTCATTGCATTTGACCCTTTGAAGCACTATATAAGCACTATTAATGTAATCTTCTCTCTAGCTCTCTATTACTGCTTTGTCTTGTTCGTTCAAATTCATCACCTTTCAAGCAATTCTACCATGCATGTTATCTCAGCTCCTTAGGGGAAGCTCTTATGGTAGCAAATACCTTGCCGCTTAATTACATTCTAGTAAATTGTTAGATTGCGCTCTTCAGTTTATCTCGTAAGGTAAAAAGGGAATTGTGTATATTTTGTTTATGAATTTCATACACATGGCAGTTCACCTATTTGATACCGGTTTACTTTACAGTAAGGAGTTAAATTAAAAGAGATCAGGAGTGATAAAGCAGTCTGAAGAACCCAAAGAGCTCTCAAAGCTTACATGCTCTCAAACACACAAAAGACACATGGATTTATTCTCCCCTCCATGAGACCAGGATAAAAGGGAACATGAAATTTCAAAGGGGGTAGGTCTAGGGAAGAAGGCAAGTTGAATGGGCTCTCAGAAGCTCCTCAGACTGAGGATGCCAGTAGAAACAAGATAATAAAAACACACAGACACTTCAATGAACAGACTGTTTTCCCACTTTTGGTAAAAGGTATTCATATTACCTTTAACAGGCATATTACAAAATATGGATATTAAAATTTTCATTATACCTCTTTATCTTGCACTATGTATTTCTGGGTGTACAGGTAAATAATCCTTTTTATTTTTCCTGAAGAACCTGATTATTTATCAGTCTGAGCCACTGCCACTGTGTCGTAGAGGAAAAGCCGAAGTCACTGGCCAAACTCATTGAGCCCTGTCAGATTCACATAGTTTGTACAATTCGAGGTTACAACCTAAGAAACAGGTTCGTGTAATCTTTTATAAAGAGAGATGACAGCAGCAAAATCAATGCCTCAAGGTATACATTAAAGAAGACCTAACATATAGCTTGCCATTTACACATGATAAACTGCAAGATTGTATAGACACAATTCTGGGTTGTCTAGCTGGGTCCAAAATGTAGCTGGCTTAAATCTTAAAATGCAGTCTTAAAATGCATTACAAATTTGTTCTGCACTTACATAGCCCTGAGTACTTTAAACATGAAGCATCTTATTCTGTCCCCCCAATGTCTAATCTTCATACTAATAAAAACCAGCCTCTTATTCAAAGGAGCATATCCAACTCCTTCTTTCTTATAGATGAGGGAGAGGAAAGCACACAGCATTTTTGTATTGGATGCAAGAGTTTGTTGAGTACTGAATTCACATTTACAATCCACTGCTTAATCTACAGTATTCATGATGTTCACAGGAATCAAACAAAAGCTTCCAACTGTTGCATACTCTTTATCCAGAAGATTACATTATCTGTCTATAGCCTAAATATGAGACATGCGCATTTTTTTTTCTCCTTGCATTTTCATGAAGATTGTCAGCTGGATTTTAAAAATGCTGCTCTGGTTTCTGTTGATGAAAGTATACTTATATATTCCTCCAGACTGTGTTACTGAATATCCAACATATGTTTTACCTCAAACTATGGCTCCCATTGGTGTAGCAGGAACACTAATTTTTGCTTGTATTATATTTTTGTACCGTCGCTTCTGTGGCATGTGTGCTCACTACATAAATTGCATATAATGATCTATTAGTTTAAGATGCTTATAGAAGGAAGGCATAAGCACCAGCTATGATCACCTGCTACTTCTCTGACACGCTAATTAACCACTGCAGCTACCCAGAAATAGTCCACACTCATGCAAATACCCTGAAGGTAAAAAGCAAGCAAAGCAAAACAGAACCTTAGGCTGTGGCAAATTCCCAAGAAGAGACACTGAAATGAAACAATTTACACCATCACAGAAGAGGGCCTAACAGACATATAAGCCAATAATTGTACTAAATGGACATTCCTCCCCTCACCCCCATTTCCAGAACATTTGCACACTTAACCGTTGAACCACAGAAAAGCCATTGCAATTCCTAATGTACCGTGCAGTGCATGAGGTACCTGATATAGAGAATCACATTCACTCACCTCTAAGCAGACAGATTATCACCTTCTGTGACAGGTGAAACTTCAGAGCAGCTTTTTAAGACTCATGAGAGAACACTACAGCAATCCAGAAGAAAGACCAGCTAGCTCAATAATGCTCTCTACAAGACAGAACAAAAGATTGCTACTAGCTGATTAGAGAAAATATTGAAAGATAGTGCACTTATTACTAATCCCCTCAATAGAAGGGATTTATTACATTTTTAGTAATAAAGTACGTAAGTGAGACCTTCTCAGCTATTTTGAGTAACCAAAATTGCTTTTTTCCAGGAGGGTTAAGGCAAGATGTGACATGAAACTCATTTCAGCCATTTCTGGTTTTGCTGCTTCTAATTTTTATTAGTAGAAGGCAATCTAATAGGGGCTATATGCATTTATAAATGACTGTACATTATAATTTCTAGGTTATAAGAATCATAGAGAGACTGTTTAGCAAATTTCAGCCTAGCAAGAAGTGGTGCAGCTGCCAGGGATGTTTTAGTGTGGGGACCATATTACACCTGTTTTCCCGCAATTCATGCTGTGTCTTAGTTTGTTCTGTATTTTGTTCAGAGTGCCAATATTAACCTTCCAACATTTACTATTGCTTTATACAGGTAGATGAGCTTTTGAAATAGCAAATAATGCTGTACCATGGAAACATTAGGGGAATTCTGAATCTCTTATGACACCTTCATATGCAGCTTCAAATATACCTGTATTCTCAAACTTCTGGGTAACATACATAGAACTAATGTTTCCATGGGAATCAATTATAAATAATAACATAAGATGGATCATGTATGTCACTGTAGCACTGATGGATTTGGGAATGATTAGTTGCCATAGTGATGACTTGGCTGGCGCATGCTGGGAGAAGTTAGTCAAAGAATAGGGGAGGTTGTGTTTTGCATGTACGGTCAACTTAATTAATCTTGACATCCTGTAGAATAGAGCGAGAGTCCCTTGAAAGAACTTTTTCTGTGAGGCATTCCTTTTGTCCTTGAACACTGGAGTCAGAAGGTAGTTATGCTAAAATGTTTTCTCTTTTTTTACACATTTTTACTTAATAAGAGGTAATTTTTTTGCATTTCAAATCCTACATTTAAACTTAAAATCATTGAAGCAAATGGCTTCTTTATTGTATAATTCTCACATTAACAGTTTGTACTGGTTGAATAAGATCAGCTTGTACTTTTCTAGTGTGCTTTAGCTAATGATTTAAGAAACACTTTAAAAACTCAGTGAATACTATTTTCGTTGTATAGTTAGGATAACAGGAACACAGACAGGGGAAGTTATTTGCCTTATTACCTAAATATATAGGTATAGAAAAATAGAATATATAGAATATATAGAATATAGAACAACAGAATATATAGGTATAAAAAAATAGAAGACAAACTGAGAATGCAAGTAAAGAATCCTTATTTCATGCCTCTATGACATCCATTAGTCTATTATTTTTATTTTCATTCACAAAGATCCCACTACAAATGAAAACATTACAAATTATTCTTATATTTTTTCTCATGATTCATGCAGTTGAGTATTCACAGTCCAGTATCTTTGTTAAAAAAGATAAAGGTAACACCTGATAGAATTCAAAAATTATTAATTCTATATGTTCAAAATACTCTTGAGGATGAGCTATACTCGTGATAAAGACCAGGCACGGCAAACAGGACATTTTGGCCATTGAAAAACTGGCCAAACATGCTAACACTTCTTAAAGCAAGACTGCTTATGATTTTAAGAGCTCATGAATATATACAAGCACCAAAACTATACTCCTATCAGTAACATATTATACTGATTTCTATTAATAAATCTTGAATGACCCACCTGACATGCAAGCTTTACATCTCTTAAAAGAAAAATTTGTGCATATACTACACAGAATTCAAACTGAAGAATGATACAAAATTCTTGCAATGCTCTCCATTCTTGACCAAATGGTATTAAAATGTATTAATTAAAATGTATTAATTAAAATGTATTAATTAAAATGTATTAATTAAATGTATCCCATTTCAAGGTCAAAATGGCAACATGCTTACAACTTTAAATATCTTAAGAATTAGTGTTTGTTTCAGTCGTTCATTTGCTACTATAACTGAGTGTAAAGAGGTACTCTCGCATCTTCAGTAGAATTTTTTTACCCTTCAGAAAAACAATAAAAATACTCTCGGTACTTATCTGTATGACATACAAGGTTGTTTGAAGACTGTCCTTCATCTATCTACTAATTAACTCAAGAAAAATACAGCATTTCTTTATTTCAAAATATACTCAACAATTTTCTTAGATCAAAATGAAAACTGTGCATATGAGCACATGCTAGAATTTTGTGGAAAATCCAACACTAAGCATATGATTTGGGTTTTTCCCCTTAGGTTTTACAATGACAAAAGATAGCAAAAGCACTGTAAACCTTGCTTGTACAATGAAGAAAAAACAACCACTAAGTAACCTCTCTGAGCCATAATTCCTCTCATAGTCCCTTCTGATTCCAGTGCAGATAACAATCCTGATCAATGAGTGCAACCCCTGACATTTCCTAATGTCTTTGATACAGTCACAGGCCTGCCCACAAATTAGCTCTGCTGCCATCTATGAGCCTATGTAAAAACTTTTTGTCCTCTTTGCTGTACATGCAGTCTCAGAACATTACTCCCACCAGTTATAATTTCTGCTTGTCATTACTCGTCATAACAGTCCCTTCTTCCTTTAGTAAGACAAACAGTTTCTAACCTAATGTTTTAATTAATCTATTTCTTCAGGTTTTTTTCTTATGAATTATTAGAAAACACTCAAAAAGACATTTATAAACATTTATTTCTAGTTACTACTTAATCAGCATCTGTTTCATAATTATGCCTCACTTCTGTAAACTGTCTTTCTGTCATTTGGACTTTATTTCACTTATATATTTAAGACTTTTCTCCCTTTTAACTGCAATTTCTTAGAAATTTCACCATGTTAGCATGATTTTCCCTTGGATTAAGTATAGTTTTACATTTATGAATTATTACATATCACACTAGTTTACTGTAATGAATAGTACGATCCACAGAAAATTATCTGGTTTACCAATATAGTAATACTTTCTGGAAGCCATACGACAGTTTTCCTGCGTCCTGAATCACAGAAATAAAATATGTGAACCATGAAGCATTCATGAAAGGTGCTTCCTGCTTTTCATATATATCTAATTTTCATATCTGGGACACTTAAATTGGATATATGGGGTTCATTGTATTTTACTTTTTAATATCCACTAACATATTCTCTTCAATTTTCCTTCTACAGAAACAAAGGAAATGAGTTAAAATTACTAATAAAACTCTAAATACATATAAAATATCCCCAGCTGTGACCCTTAGCTAGAAATTGCTTTGGGTGGCTTCCTCCACCAAAATTTACAACATGTCTTTTTTATACATGAAACGAGTGAGAAAGGAAATAAGATAAAGATAAGAAAGTCAAATAAAGGACTGCTTGAGAACCTTAATTTAACTTGGAGATAATTGTATCATCCCTGCATCTTAGAAACAGTAATTTGGCATGCCTAGGGACAGGAAATGCAGACCAAATAACGAAATGAGATGTAAAGATAGAAGACGAGATTTTGAAAGCTTGTAACTTTAATGCAAAGACATTTTTTGTAGAAGAGCTGAACAATTTTCTGTTACATCTGCTCTATCTAATCCTCAAACAAATCTGTTCTACCAGTAGCTCCTCCCAATACTGTTCTCTTTGTACGGACAACTTTGCTTAAAGGGGCACAAAGCACCTAGAACAATCTGGTTGACTGTTCTTACATTGCATTAGCAGCCAAATGGGACCTACTTCTCACTTCCTCAGAAGCCTTTTACTGTAATGCTTATTAAACTACCAGTTTAAAAGATTCACAAGCTTTAACTCAGTTTTCATTACAAGCCACTTACAAAGTGTTTCTCTCTAATTGCTGAAACTATGTCTTTTCAAAAAAACAAATAGACAAAAAACGAGCTCTGGACCTGAAACATCTTTAATGAACTCATGAAAAATGTCCTGCGATGACTGGAAACCCTCAAGTGACTTTAGGAGTGAGGGTTATTCCAACCACCTGATTTTTGTTACAACTTTTAAAGAAAGAACCTTGACATCTAATCTAGGAAGGGTCCAAGGCTTTAGATATCTGTGGAAAAAAATGCATTTTTGGTGAAAATGTCCAGGCTGAGGATGGGATGGGACTAAAGATCTGAAAGTGAGTTGCTTTTTAAGTAACTTGAATGTACTGACAGTTCCAGGCTGCACCCTGAGCATGCAGTAGGTCAGCACTGGGCAGGCTGGAAATGGACTCCAAGGCAAGCAATTGCTCCTGGATACTCACTCCGGTGTAGATTCTTGTCTGGAATTCTAGGTGTTTAAAGAATTTAACACCTGGAAGCATATAAAGAAATACATAAAAGAAATAAATGAATACTCAGATATATATCCTATGATATATTCTAGACATACCTAGGAAGGGAAATACATTTTATCTCCCTGCATCCTTACGGAATATGAACTGCTACTGCATTAATTTCTGTTATGTAGCTACAATAACACAGCCACACACGAAGTTAAATTTTACAAGGTTTCAGTCAAACTTATGGTTGTATATGGGTGGTAATCCTGAATACAAATGCTACTGTCTTTTATCAAACTGTGGATGTTAACCTGATTTTTTCCCATTTATTTTTCTCAGTTAATTTCAGATGTTCTGCCTTTGTAAAGGCAGGATATATTCATGACAGGATAGTCATGAAGCTTAACTGTAACACATCAACTCCCATTAGAGTGAAGGGCACTGAGGCTACTTGCACATCACAAAACGCGACTGCCTCCTGAAGGATTAGATTCACTGGGGGGGAGGGAGGAGGGGGAAATGATGTACAAATATATGCGTTATTTGGACAACAATTAATTCCAGTAACTTTTTACATTTTGATGACGCCTCCCCTATTAGCTGACTTATCCATTCAAAACAAATATCCAGGCATCAAATATTTGGAGATTTGAAGTAAGTTTCGCTGCCAGAGTGCACTAATGAGATGATTGCAAGTGATTCAAAATCTCGAGTCAACTCATCAAAGACTCTACTTAATCAGTGACTTTTACACATAGTTAAAGTTATATGTGACCAGTAAAGGGTCTGAAAACAATTTCTTTTTTGCATATCGTGTTTGCAGTTACTGGACTAAACAAGGTGCATAAACATTTCCAAAATAAGTTTTCTCATAGAGAACAATGATTAACTTAACATGCGCAGAGTTAAGCTCATCCTTGCTCAGCTAACCATTAAATTCAATCTCCCAATCCCCTGGGGGATGAAGCACAGACAAGGAGAATGCTAGCCTGTAAGGCAGAATACTTCAAAAAGGAAGGATATGCATTGAACTGTCAGGTCGTCTGTTGTGATTTCATGTAATAAGTCCACTAGAGCATCCATTGATTATCAATCAGAATTCATCACATTATATTCTTTATGCCGCTCAGCGTACCGGGTCCCATTAAAATAAAAAAAAAAAAACGACTTGAATTAAATTCCCTCTGCTTCTGCAAGGATGCATTAATACAGTTTCAGAGATCCAGTGTTGGTCTTATTTTCATATTGCAATAGAATTCTCTTTTACACGAGCAAAACTTACATCAGGCCATGCTCAATTGCTCACTAAACTCAAACTATTAAGGCTGTGCACGTATGGCCTCATGTTCTGAGGAATGCATGCTGAATCCCTGAGGAATGAAGTATCCCAGAAAATGGTCACAGCTGAGGCAAGACCCAGTAAAGCAATTTAAAGTACACATATATGTGATGCTGAAAACTCCAGTTCAGCACATACCTAATTGTGTAGATTCATAAGCTCCATTCACACCTCATAGTTTGACTTTTAAAGTACCTTGGGCAGCCAGACTTCCACTGCTCTTTGCAACCTGGAGTTTCTCAGACTCCAACACCGTGCATCCTGCCAGAGCTCGTGCCTGAGTTCAGAATGGGATCCAGAAACAAGGTGAAGCTTCTCGAGGGATTTGAGCCAGAGAGAAATTCTGAAAATGCCATACAAATGCCAGCAACCTTCCAATTGAATGGAGTACTTGCCAGAACTTTTTTCATTTATAAATACAACAAGAAAAGGACATGATATTCCTTTTTTTAATATTATTATCTTAGCCATTAAAAACCATACCTTATATTCCAGATGCTTGCCTTAAATACTTAGGCTATATACTACCTGATCTCCACACAAGTTTGCCCATACTTTTTGTATTAGCTATTGAGTAAAAAAATAAATATATATGAATTTCATGGATGAACTCAATCCTTCAGGATAACTGGTTTAGCCTTGTTTAGTGTTATTATTCCCAAACAGTCTATCTGACCTAAGACTCATGTCAAGTTTAAGAACTTCAGTAAGTTCTTAACTTCAGTACTTCAGTAAGTAACCTCTGCCTTCAGAATCACAGTGTTGAATCTATCACGTTCTTCAGAATTTCACCTAACAATAAATTTACATACCTTGCAATACATATTCCTACCCGAATTTTCTTTTCAAGCTTTACTCAACTTTGGATTCCTCTATAAACATATGAACCTACTGGGTATCACCATATAACCTCTGTTCGCTCCTCATTTCTCAACAATACCATAACAAAATAACTTTCAGATTCAAAGTAGGATTCTATTCGCTTTGTGAAAAAGAAAAAAGCTGTATTTCTCACAACCCTTTTTTTAACTCTAAGTGTAACAAGTAGTGCATCTTCACTCGTACTCTGACTGTGAAAATGTTTTATTGCTGTTTTGGTAAAGGCATTGCACATTCATGTTCCCTGTACTCCAACTGTACTTTTACCAATTGCAAGATCATAAACTTATCACTGAAGGAATTTTGAACATGACCTTTTTTACCAAATATACTGTTTCTATACATTCAGCATGTGTTTCTTCTGTAAATAGTTTCCATATCCTCAGGTTTTCTGAATTTTACATTGGTAAAATTTACAGACAATTTAATGTCTACAAAACATTTTACAGGCTTATACTGTTTAAAGGGGAAAAAAGGCTAGACATTGTAATAACAAGAGAGACCAAAATTAAAAAGCAGTGTATGAGGAATGGACCAATATATGTACAGATTGAACCAGAATGAACCCATCAAAGACTAATAATAATATAAAACTGTATGTCAGAAACAAAAATCTCTGATTTAGGACTTATAAAAAAGGAAGCTGTGCTTTGGCACACATACTTCTTTTTTAAACTGTAAGCAATGTGGTCTGTGGTACTACTTCTCAGACTGGTCTGCACAAAGAATAAGTACAACAGCAAGTTTGCCAATACAAAAATCTGAAGACAGAATGATCACAGAATCACAGAATGGATAGGGCTGGAAGGGACCTATAACAATTGCCTAATCCTACCTTCTGCCCAATGTAGTATTAGCTACAGCAGGTTGCCCTGGACCATGTCCAGTTGGGTTTTGAGTATCACCACAGATGAAGCCTCCACAACCCCTCTAGGCAGCCAGTGGAGCCACTGTTTGACCACCATCACAATAAAATACCTTTTTCTTATGTTTAAATGGAATATCCTATGTTTCAATGTGTGTCCATTGTCTCTTGTCCTGTCACTGGTTACAACTGGGAAGAGTCTGGCTCTTTACTTCACCCATCAGCTATTTATATGCATTGATAAGATCCCCTGAGCCTTTTCTTCTCCAGCATGAACAGTCCCAGCTCTCTCAGCCTCTTCCCATTTATCAGACACTCCAATGTCTTAATCATTGGATTAAGACCCCAACTGTGGGGTCTTTCACTGGACTCACTCCAGTATGCCCATGTCTGTACTGGGGAACTCCCAGCTGGAAACAGCCCTGCAAATGTGTCTCACCAGTGCTGGGCAGAGAGGAAGGATCACCTCTCTCAACCTGCTGGCAATGCTCTGCTGCCTGCTGGCCTTCTTTGTCACTAGGGCATGTTGCTTTCTTATGTGCAACTTGTGCACAGGGACCTCAAGGCCCTTCTTTGCAAAGTTACTTTCCAGTTGGCTGGCCCCCATCCGACCTGTGCTGATGTGTGGGATTTTTCCTCCCCAAATGCAACACTTGGCATTTCCCCCTGTTAAACTTCATGGGGTTCTTATCAGCTTGATTTTCTGACCTGAATCATTCAGGTCCCTCTGAATGGCAGCACACCCACCTGGCGTATCAACCAGTTCTGCCAGTTTTGTGTCATCTGCAAACTGTTGAGGGTGCACTCAGTCCTATCATCCAGGTCATTAAGAAAAATGTTAAATGGTACTGGTCCCAATATTGACACCTGGAGTACATAACTTATGATTAGCCTCCAGCTGGACTTTATGTCACTGATCACAACCTGTTTGAGCCCAGCAGTTCAGCCAGTTTTCAGTCCACCTCACTGTCTGTTTCTCTAGTCTGTATTTCAACAGTTTGTCTATTATGTTATGGGAGACAATGTCAAAGACTTTGCCAAAGTCAAGACAAGCAGAATCCACTGTTCTCCCTTCATCCACTGAGCCAGTCATTGCATTGTCAAAGGCCATCACACTGGTCAGACATGACTTCCCCATCATAAATTCATGTTGACTATTCCCAATTACCTTCTGGTCCTTAATAAGATCTCTTAAAACTGTCAGCAAGTATGTCCTGGTTATAACTTTCCTGTCTGGTTTTATGGCCAGGTTCATGACATCAACTGGGAAAAAGCCAAAGCTGAGAAATTCTAACTTTACCCACACAAAGTACTGATACATGTGCAAATTATCTTCTCTGTCAGCAAAATATGAGCTAGGAATGAGGCATTTTTCAGCACTTACTATATGCTTGTGGGTACAATAAGAACTTTCCATAGAAATGATATAAGAACTACAGCAGCCACAACTCATTCAGTTTGCAGTTTTATTGCCAAACCAAAACTTAAACCAGTCAATGGAGGCCAAGTCTCTTCAATTAACTTCAAAGGAGGCTGTGCTATGCATGATGTTTCATTGAAATAATGAGAAATATGGTATACCAGTTTGATTTTTACATTTACTGAAACCTAAATTCAAGGCAAATGTTAGAGATTCCTAGGATCCTTCAAAGTGGAAATGGTAAATTTTTACAGTTATAAGCTACTTTGCAGGAGAGGAGTTGCTCTTCCTCCCTCCTGTTTTATGAGCTGGTCTGCATTGCATAACAGAATGAAAGGGGCCCATCTCAATGGGGCCGGGGCAGGGAAGAGTGAGCAAAGCTGTGTAGGCTGGGATTTAAGGAACTCTCCCAAGGAGCATGTAATAGGGATTGCATTCACAAGTGCAAAAACTAAACCCTTGAATCCATATTACGAACTGAGCGCTCTAATTTCCAAAAGACTGGATAATGCTGGGAGGGACAGAGGGAGGGACAAGAGGACAGGAATTGCCTCTCACCTATCTTCTGAAAGTGGCAGTTAATCCTCTGTTATTTTTTTAAGACATGAAGTCTGTCTTCATGAGAGGCTGTGAGCTGTGAACTACAACTCAAAAAGATACCTACGCATGTCTAGTGGATACAAAAGCCAGATCCATCTTGATGAACCTACGTACCCATCTGAGGCTTCCAAGACAGTAGGGTGGTTGACATGAACTCCCTGCTCCTGCCAGCACTGAAGGGTCCTTTCCATTTGAGGTTTATTTGCCTTTCTAATATATCTATCTTTCTGCATGATTTATACAGGGAAGATGAAAAAGGCTGTGTCCTCCAATGAAGTTGGGTGTCTGTGCTAGGTAGAAAGCCAAAGAAGGCAGAAAAACAAGAACACCCCTCCTGTTTTTGAAATTTCTTACTGGTTTGCCTGTCTCTTTGTTCTTCATGCTGATCTGCATATACCTCATCCTGAAGTGCAAGATTCTGCCTGTAGATCATATAAGTAGTCTCAGCTCAGTGAAAAGGGTTTTGGTATGGGGATCAGATGCCCAAAGTTAGGTGTTGCAAAGCTCTGTGTCACGACACCTAAATGCCTTTGAGTCTCTGGGCTAAGTTGCTAAGGCTAAACCAGAGCCTCAAGCAGTCATTTTTCTTGTTAGTGCTTAAGGCTGGCTCCAGGAAAAGCCTTGATAAAATATGAAAGCCTTTACTCAAAAATGGAATAAAATGTCTCAGGCCAGGGGATTATCATCAATATATCTACAGGGAGCGTAAAAATACCCATAATCTAAGCATAATTATCCATCTCCTTTTCTCTCTAAAAACAAAATTGCACATCTGAAGTGATACATTTCTAACACTGTGCTGAGCTGGCCCAGAACGTAATTCACTGGCTCCGATGTAATGCACTGCAGTCAGCCATTAACAGTCAGGCTTCTCAGGCTTTTTAAAGGCATGGACAGCCATACTTTTGTGCTACCTGCAAAGCTGGCAGCTACTGTGCTGCACGTTTGTTCATTCGGACAGGTTAGTCATTCAACAGTTCAAAGTGTCAATTTTATACGCATTATGTACCATTCTTCAAAACTGTTCTAATTTGCATCATAGAGATTATAATATTTGGAGTAGTACACAGTATTGATTGTATGTTTTCAGACTATAGCATCAATCCATATGCTGGCATTTCTTCCATTAGTGTCACTAACTTTTTTCAATTGGGCTATACTCAGGAGACTTGCATAAACATTTATGCATTACATACACTTCTGACTGAGCCTGTAACAAAGATTTACTTGACCTCATTGGTATCTGGAACACAACTAGGCAGAATAAAATTTTCAAATGAGGAAAAAATAACTTATGCAAAAAAATAGTGAAATGTATTATTTCCTGAAGAGTTGTAAAAACAAATATGTATGGCAAATTAAAAATTCCCTCAAGGATCTAGACTTTTGATGTAACTGAATACTTTATTATCAATTACTAAATGGATTTTAAAATCTTCTGATGATTTATAAACATGATATAACACACAATCATCAGATTTTAAACATTCTTCCATTTTCCCAAGGGAAATAATTAAGAACAAAATAAAAGAAATACTGGCTAATATTTCTCATTAGTTTATCAAAATAAATTTTTAGCCATTTGTCTTTTAAGGAAGAGGCTTCATAATGAATACTCTAAACTGTGTGGAGAAAGAAATTAAGGATCATTCAGCAAATTGATTCTATTAAAAAGAACCCCTGAATATCTATTAAGCCACTGCATAAAAAGGACAGCTTTCAGGTTAAACACCTCTTTCTGGTTAAGCCCCACTTTAGAAGACACATGAATTCAGTGTGCCAGTTAACCATGAAATACTCAGTAAATCCAGTCATGAAGGCAACCTCAATTTTAACCAACCCATTAACCAAATATGGTTTTTAATACTTTAAGAATGACACTTAGCCATGTTAGTCACTTATGCCTAGGACTTTAAAAGCATTACACATCAAGAAATGTAAGATTTAAAACCTGAAAGGAATTTCAACAGTTCTAGAAACCTTACTAAACACCTATGTGTGTATCCAGATACCTAAATACCTTGAAAAACTGACCAAGACTGTCTGGTTTAAATTTTCCTTTTTTCTTTTTTTAAATAATATAAAGAAATAGTAAGCATGAATATTTCAAGATATTTTAAAGCGTGGAGTTTCTTTTTACACAAAAGAAAACACAAAAAATCTGTTGTCTTCCTTCCCCAAACAAGAAGATGGACATTTGCATGACCACTCAAACACCACCTTTAATTGAGAAATAAGGAGAAAGAAGCTTTAAGGCAAGAGATTATATCTTGGGCAGATCCCTCAGCCAAAAATATTGAGCAAATTTGTGAACAAATCACACAGCTGAATTTAGCAGTATGTTAAATGCATCATTTCAGTTGTAACTACAGCCTCACTATCCTTTGTTTTAGTAACAGATCATAGTGTTGAGTCATAGAGCCTGCTCAGACGTGCAAGATGTAATTGAGTTTGTGATGGAAAATGACTAAACGTAGCAGCAGAAATGCAACATGTGCTGCTATCTGACCTTTGTCAGCAATGCCAGAGGCTTTTTTCATATGCTACTGCTAGTTGTCGTTATTAACAGTGACCATGAATTTCTTTCTGTCAAAGTAATCAAACCACAGGAGAGAAGTTTCTGAGGAACTCCGCACAGAGAAGGTCACTGGCACTTGATCTCATCAAGATCCTTTCTTTGTTATTAGAAAAGGCATGTGAGAAAATGAGTAAATGACACCCTTAAGATTTTTAGGAGCATTGAAAAGTCATTATTAGACTTTGAGACCAGCAAATAGTATATCCTATTGATCAAGAAGACATGGGATATTGAGGAAAAAAATGTTTTGTTCTCCTTCCCTTTCACTTAGACAAATTAAATTCTACCATGTCACACCAAATTTTTTTGAGTATTGATTTTTTTTCAGTCTTTGCTTGACATTTGAGGTGACTGAAAAGGTTCAATGTGAGATCCTGAAGAAAAAAAAAGAAGTAGAGCAATAATGCTATATGTGGTCTACAACTTGCTATACAAACATAATATACAAAAGATGACAAACCAGATGGATATGAAGCCATTTTCCTTTTGCATTTTCATGTAGTTTGCCTCAAATATGTTGCAAAACAGTCAGAGAGCATAACACAAGGGGCAGCTTCTTTGTAACAACTGCAAAATGGCTTGTCCACCTAGGCTTATAAAACATCTTTTTCAAAAAATGTGGTAGGAGCTCCCTCTACTGATAGTTTTTGGCTTTCCAAGCTTTCTGGCTTTGGCAAGTGTAATCCACCCAAATACATTTGAATTGCATACACATCGAGGTTTTTCATTTTCTTTATTACATAAAAGAACAGAAGTCATCATTACAGATGTGTAAAACACATCTAATATAGGCATTATTGATTTATGTAAATATATTACTGCATTCATACTATGTACTCGTGATTCACCAATAGAATTGAGAAAAAAATACTTCTGCTTTGATAAAGTAATTCTAGAGGTTTGTCATACTGTGAGACTCATCAGCTTTGAGAGGTCAGTGGAAGCTGTGTAGCTGTATTAAGCTGGATTTTGCCTCTTAGCCAAAAGTTACAAGTTCTAAGAAGCTTTATCAGAAGATTGCTAAATGGGCACCTTCTTCAGTTTATTAAAATTTGGGCATCTTTTTAGCAATTTCACCTGCAGTATCTTAAAAAGAATGAACAGCTAGTTTGGGTAGGCCACAGTGTTTTTAAGATAGTTTTGGAAAACATGTTTAATTAAGGAGGATCAGCCCAACTTTTTTCACCAACTGTAACTCAGCTGAATCATACATCCAATCTTTGTTAGCTCAGCTTCATCCAGCACATACTAGGTTTATTCATCATGAGGACTATGATGATTTGGACTGTAGGAGGTGACATGCCTCAAGATTTGTTTTTGTTTTCATTCCTCAATAGAAATTTAAGATAAGATTACACTATCAATAATGTGTCTCCTCTTAGGGAAATAAGTGTTTCACATTGAAGTGCCCATACAGCTTTCCTATGGAGTCAATTATGTTCCTGAAAACTCTTCAGGAAGCATGTAGCTGCCCGACTTATCCATTATAAATTATTGTTTTATACATGCAAAAGAAGCTGATTTTCAAGGAGCTAAGGTCCACAAATGCTCATAATGTCACTGCCAGAATTTTCAGATGATGTGCCCACTCTTTTTTTTTCCTTGTTTTGATTTTTTTTAATTACTGATACAGAGCAATATTACTCAAATGGAGGACCAGTCCAGATACAGACAATATGTCCATTTTATATAGAGTTTATTAAGCTCTCAGATGTAAAATGTCTTCCACATTCCTCCAGAAGATACTGTATTCCTTGCCCTTCTCTCATCCTCAAAACAAGCAGCCATAACAGAGCATTGCAATTCTTAGCCAGGAAAATCATGTGCGGTTCCTGAGTAGTCCAACACTGCTTCCTAATGAAGGGACCTCAATAAAAATTAGCTAGATAGCTGCAGTCTAGGATTAGCCATTGCTTCAATATCCTCAATTCATAATCTGAGATTTCATTCTACTTCCTGCTATTTCAGTATGAATCCAGAAATTTCTTTTGTTTGCTGCCATGCAGCAGCTATTTTAATTGGCCATCCCATCAAGTGATAGATTTTTGTTGGTTTTACATAATCTGGAAAGTTTAAATGCCCTCTAGGGCATTTAAACCATCTTTGAAACCACAAAAAATACAAAATAGAACCCCCAAAATGGTAAAGATGAAGAGGATATTGAAAATTATCAGATATGTTGGATTAGATTTTGGTATTTTCATTACCAGAAACTAGATATCCCAGGACTGTATTAATATAATTGTCTTACAATAGAAAAACTGCACCTAACAATTAAGTTAAAAATATAATGTCTCAACTGTTGTTATTCTGATGTTATTCGCAGACCACATTAAGGTAAAACTATCGATATCCTCTGAACACATAACAAAAAAAACATGAAGTTGTTATCATGACTGTAAACACTTTAAAGTGCAAGCAACATACAAAAAGCCAAAGAATTTAATAGTGCTAACCATCACTAGTCAGTCAAGGTTTTAGGTATTAACATTAAATATGACAGAATAGGGTTTTGAAAGACAGCTATTAATTGCATACTAGTATAGGTCACAACAGTTTTTTACTACTCAAAGGATTTACAGACCAATTGGACAATAGTTTGCTCTTGATACCTCATCTAAGGTTCAGTTCTAAAGGTGGAATTTTTCACTCACTTCACAAGATTCAGGGCTCATTACATTTAAAAAAGTAATCTTGGTACAGAGAGAAGTAGAGCTAAGTATAGGAAGATGGGCAAACAAAGTGTACTCGTCCTAGAGATCCATTGCATTTCAACGACTAACAAATCGGTTTAGTTGTTACTCATTTTTTGTGTTCATAGCAATATGTTTATACTGAGATGTCTTCAAATTCCCTACAAACTCTATAAGGTATCATTAAAAAAAATCTCAATTAAAGACAGTCCTTGGTTGAATGAAGAAAGGCAACATAGTTCAAGCAATACTATGCAAGAGAGAAAACAAGAAAAATCTGGGTTGAGATGCAACTCTGGGGTATTTGCCACAAGATTCAATTTTCACAAGTCAAAATGTGATATGAGTCATTAAATTTGAGGTCCCCTCACATCAACTGAGAATGTTGCCTTTGGTTTTATGTGAATTAGGCTCTTCCTATCAGTGTTAAGATTTTATAAATCATTGTGGAGGTTTATATGACTACTGATTTGACAATTATCATGTAAAATAAAATATCATTATTTAGAAAATTGCTATTTCCTACTTCTTAGGCCTCTCCATTTTGCCTTCGCTATTTTCAATGACATCCAGAAAGCTGAATGTGATCAGGACAATGTTTGTCGTTCTGTTTCCACACAATTCTTTTAAAGTTGAAGTCAGATAAGTCACATATATATTTCAATGCTTTACACCTCAGGGTGAAACTTTAGGCTGTCATCTAGGGCTTAGTGATAAAAGAAGGACTGATTAAAAGAGACTGACACTACAGAGCTGATAGAGTAGAAGGACTCTAGGGGCTTCCATGCTATTAAAAATCAGTCATGATTTTCTTTCAAGAGCACTGTTTCAAACAATGAGATTTAAATATTAATTCAAACCAACATTTGTTGCCCCTCTGCTCTGTGTATTTCTGGATGCCTCATTACAAAAATAATTTGATTGTCGTCTGTATCTGTCACATAAAAATCTAACAAAATACTGTCTGTATTTTTGAAGTTTAAGAGGTATCAGTGTATTAAGAAATGACCCTGTATTAAATTCTACCCAGGCAGATTCCAGCTGAAAATGGAATGATTACTATGGTAGCTTTTCCATGAGGAAACATGATTTAAAGTCTAATTTGGATGCAACAATTTAATATTTACACTCATGCCAACTATACCGTTTAACAGCGTGTTTCCTGCTTAAAATTCAGGAATTACACTATTCAGTAAAATATTAATACACTGCACTTACACAGTGCCTCAATTACAGGATCCTAAAATGCTTTTTAAGCATTAATTCAGATTCACATCTTCCCTGAGAGGAAGGGACTCGTAAGCAGCATCATACTTGCTCTTTAAAGTAGCTGAGGTAAAAAACAGGGAAGCTACACTCTTGGCCAAAGGGCATGCAGCAAGTCGGTAGCAGAACCAGGAACAGAATTTAGGAGTTCTGGTTCCCACTGCTCTTCCCTCACCATTAAATTAATTTTTTTTTTCCAACTTCCCCCTATAATACCAGTTATGACCTTACATAAGCACATACATCCTTCATTATCTTTGACAAGAGTTTGTGTGAATATTTGTCCATTGTATTCAAGATATTGAATGAACTGAAAATTTGCATGAATATCATACTCTGTTGGTAATTGTATGACAACTGACAGAAAAAGCCTTCAATATAATGCTAAATCATTTACCATTTACATATATCTTCTAAGTATTATTTAGTTTGAGAATGTAAAATAATGTTACTCTTAAAATTACTGGAACATATAGCTAGGTTGCTACTTCACACCCGGTACAACCCCACTTCAATCAGTGAATAATCACACCAACAGCCCCAGCCTGGCCAACCTGAAAGAGGATTGAAACTTTTCACCAGGTAAATAAAGGTAGAATATCAAATCCCTAAATTAGCACATTACTTTAACAGCTTAAGAGCAATGTTGAGTCAATTAAATTCTTTGAAATCCTGTCATCCCCATCCCAAATATGAGCAGTCCTGTGATTTTTCTAATTACTGCCAATATGGAGTGCTAAGTTACAGTTTTGCCAGAGCAGAATACCAAAGAAGAATAATAAGAAGAAAATTAGAAAGGAGCCACAGCACCTAGGTAAGGTAAGATTTTAA
Source organism: Pelecanus crispus (assembly GCF_030463565.1). Taxonomy (NCBI): domain Eukaryota; kingdom Metazoa; phylum Chordata; class Aves; order Pelecaniformes; family Pelecanidae; genus Pelecanus; species Pelecanus crispus. Next base: position 39,724,803 of record NC_134650.1, read on the forward strand.
CACCACACAAAATGAACTAATAAGAAGTTCTCACTGCAGTGAAAAGAAGTATGCAATTTTCAAAGATGTTATCTGCACCGTAACTGCGCCATAAACTTTTCCTTTGGATAGGATTCTACTGTAAAAGCATTAGCGATTTGCTAGGAGTAAGTTTTCTTAGCATTAGTTATACTTTGCTAGGAGCATCTTTCATTTTTTCAAGGATAATTTACCAATAGACGACAATGACAAAATCTTACTCCCTTTGCCAAAAGACTCTGAACAATCTTATTTACTGTGATACCAGGTCTTCTAAAAATGCTGCTACTATTGGAGGTTTTCAACTTTCAGCATGTTTTCTTTTGTCATTTCATAAAATGTGTAATGTCACTTTATATCTCTAGTTTCTCCATATCTCTTTCCCTGTCTGTCTCTTTCTATAAAACACTTCCATGCATTGTTTAGCTCATGTCAAGAACTGTGGATAGCAGGTAAGTAGTTCTCCCATTGACTGCTTAGGCAATTCAAAGAACATCATAATAACAGAACAAAACAGAAAGGGAACAGTGAAAATCTGATGATAGCTAAGAGGTGTAAAAGGCAAGCCGTCTACTTTTCTGCAGCTTGGAACGTAATTATTTTTTAGCACTGGTGCGGTTGCATTAATACTACTAATGTAGTAAACTGTAGTATTACCTGAATGTCTATGTTTTTAATGACCTTATCACCAAAGCTTGCTATGGTTCAGTCATTGAAAAATACATACTTTTCTTTTCTAATACAGAGACAGTTTGGAGTAAAACTTAATTTAACTGAAATATTCCATGAATGTCAAAAGATCACAATCTCACAGATAGGAAGTATTGTGTCTCCTGCTGATAGAACCAATGAAGAAATGGGAAAGAAGATAACCAGATGGAAGGCCCTCAAATTGTACTGGCTTCCTTAATCTGCCAGGGAGTTTTCAAAGGGTTCTTCCTCACTTTCTCTGGGTAATAGGAGGAACTACTGAAAAGTAAGTCTTTCTAGTAGACCTGCTATCTGGGGGAAAAAAAAGAAGCTGACCCTCTTTACCTTTTTAGGAAAAGATAAATTACCAAAAAAAAAAAAAACCTTCTCAAATGCATTGCTTGAAGAAAGGCCATGTTCCCTTCCTGCTGTTGCAAGAACTTGTCTATAAGAGAATAGGTGGAGAGCTGAGTCCTGCTTTTTAATGCAGAGTATAGCTGGATATTCTTGGCGCCATCAGGACTTTAACATGGACAGGCTGCTGAAGAGCTGCAAATACAATAGGCTGAAGAGTTCTGCAATAGCTTTTCTGTTACAGTTTTGCAATATTATGCCAACTGCTGATTTCCTCTTTTTCTAGAACTGATTTTAATTTTTACAGTATATGCTGAAAGCAAGAAATTATCTAGGTCTTAGTAATATAATGTTTATAGCACATCTAAGGACATATCTATGCTATCTTTGAATATTAAGCCACAACAGAAGTCTCAAAAAAAATTGTTAAAAATGCCACACAGCCTTCATTCTCTTAACATGAGGTTTGAAACTCAGAGTTTGAAAGCTCCAAGGTAGAGGGGAAAGTGGTCTCCTCAGTCACTCATCTGTAATTGCATAGTTACATGTTCACATGCTACTCATTTTGTCCACGGTTTTCTAGGTCCACAAAGAGGTTTAGCAAAGCCCATGCTAAGAACTTGGCTGTAAGATATTAAGTCTGAGCATCATATAACAGAGAACTTAACTTCCATAATTCTGCTGGGATCACACCATCAATGAGTAACATACAGTGATTCTTGGCTATTTGTAAAACCCTGAGAAGTCTGTTAGGACCAACTGAGAATGCACTTTAAAAAAAAGACTTTAGGAGATGTTTAATAAAATGATATCCAGTAGCAAGTTTAACCAGTGGTGTTCATCTTTGCAGTCACTGCATTCTCTTTTTAAATCCTGCAAGAAAAATGCTGAAGATGCAACAGTCTCGATGGTTTGGTTAAACAATTCTCCCCAGACCAGACTTGCAAGCTGGGAACTTTTTTCAAGAAATATTATGTATTGCTATAGGTTCAAAAAAGAGTTTTCACATATTATCAGCAGCACAAAAATAATGAATGAATTAGTTAATCAAGATCCATGTCAAAAATATGTATGCTGAACAATTTTTATTTTAAAAAATATTCTTATTGGAACTAATATAACATTTTTTACATCATTATTATTTTTTCTTATCTTGATTTATTTTTCCAAAGAGCATCATAAGGGACAGGTAATTTCTAGGGGAGGTGAACTGGAGATAGGTCAAGGTTGACAAGGACAGACTGTCCATCATGCAGTACAAAACAGCATAATATGGTAAGAACAATGAAGTACTTTTCAGAAGAAAATGTCACATAAGATATCAAAAAGAAAACTAATTAGGAATAACTAGGTCTACAATGAAATCCAAGTTTTTAGTACCTGAGACTTGATTAGCTTTTTCCTCCTCGCATAAAATAGTTAATTTTTCAGAATCTCTTGAAAAAAGCTTAATTAGTTCTCTTTCAGAGTTGCCCTAAAGAAACAATAAATGGTCTAAAAGAAAACAACATTAGAAAGAAGAGTATTGTCATATAAGAGGAGGATGTTTTCATGTACTAATCTCAAAGAAGAGAAGACATTGTTAGGATAGACTGACTATTAATAAGCATTCCAAAAAGAAGAATTAACCAGAGCAAAATAATCTATGAAATGATTTTTGTATCAGAAAGCAAGGAATTAACCTATTCATTTAAGTTAGCACAGAATTTCTAGTGTTTTAGAGCATTAAAATATCTGAGTAGTAGTAATTTGATATAGCATGAAAACTAACATGCAGAATAAGAAATACTGTCCTCTAAATTATATATTAAGCTAAGAAATTAACCCATAAATTTTTTGCACAAGTGCATCTGAAAACTGTCCAGGATTGAAAACATTGAAAGCAGCTATTTGAATAATCAATCAAATGTGGAGAATTGCTAAGAAAGTACGATTCGAGTGAAGTGCTCATGCTGGTGAAGCAAATGGCTGCAAAACAACTAGCCTGGTGAGCGTGATAAAGTAGGGATGTCTGCTTACTCCAGAACACCCACTGTCATCAGCGGGTTTACATTTTAGACATTTTTTTTCTTCTGAGATTGTGTAAGCATATTCACTTTATACTTTACTAGCTTTGTGTGTACGCTATCTTGTTCAGATTTGACCAAAGCAAACACAGTTCTGCAGTCTGGATGCAGTTCTGCTGTTATAAACAAATAACTAAAATAAGCAGGTAGACAGAAGCAAAAACCCCTAAGACCTTGTTTGACAGCCACTGAAGATCCACCGACTGGCAATATCAGAATCATTTTATAGTTACCATCACAAACTCTTAGAAATTTTGTAAAAATTTATATTTCTGAGTTATGAATTACATGTTGAATGAATATTTGCAATCACTCATTGTGTATGAATCAATGAGAAACTGAATTAAGCATTAAAACTGGAGATATTAAGTTCTATTAATTTCTCATATTTTGGCTCTCAAAATCTCTCATTTGATGAAGGTAAACTGATCTTACGATATTACTGAAGGAGAATTTAGTAGGTGTTTTCACATTTTTAAAATGTAGTATTTACTGCTAATGTTTGGAAATATCTAAAGCTCAAGAATAAAAATAAAAATCTCCATACCATATTACATTATTTGTTATGCTGGACACAGCTATAGGAGATGGCTGTCTATCTACCTAATGGATTTTTATATTGCTCTCTAGATTGCAATAAGGATCAGTTACATGAAAATGAATGTACACTTATATTCATGCTTTTAAGTCTGGGGGTTTTCCACAAAACAGAGGAAAAGAACCATCTATTTTTTTTTATTCAGCAAATTAAAGATACAAAATCAGACACAGTAGGCATAAAATAGTTCCCTGTAAAAAGACTTTAGTAGAAGTTATTTTTTAATTTATGTTTATCTTATGGTCTCTCTACACTAAAAATCTCCCCAAATTAATTAAATGAGTCAACATTAAGACTTTCACAGAACCTTTATTTCTTCATACAATGCTCCAGTATTTATCTTAGCTTTTTTTTAAAAAAAAAAAATAACTTGAGGTGCCAGAATCACTGAGGCAGGTGCATACAGAGTTAATTTTTTTGAGGTTTTATTTTGATATGTAGATACCTGAGAAGAGTGCATCTAAAAACATTCAATAGTGAAGTCCACCTATGCAGCGAGACCTGTTCTGGTTCAGAAGCCCTGCTCATATACGTTTTCTGAAATATAAAAAGACTGGCATAGCAGCATTCAGCCTGCATGGTTAGTAACATGTAGTTAATAGCAAGTTTGAGGTTCTGGCTTTCTACGTGTTAAATTGCATCAATAACTGGTAGTGAGAAAGAAGAGCACCAGCCTCAGATGTTGTCAGGTACACACGTAATTTTAGTTACTCCTTAAGGTCATTCTGTAACTCAGCTCAACTATTACATTAACTGCTTATAAATAATCTGTCTTTCTGCTTCCCTTATGAATGGAAATGCTCAAGAAGTTTATGCTCAGCAGACAACCAGCCCTTCTGGGTGACCTGGCGAGAGAGGTTGTGTGTGCATTTTGGGTGATTTACTGGCAGACTAAGCCTATGTTCCAGCTGAGAAATGGAAACCCACATCTGGCCGTAGCGAGCATTTTAAACCACCTCAAGTTCATTTTGGTACAGGCTCAAAAAGATTAGCTTCAGCTAATCTCAATGAGCTGATTCTGCTTCCTCTCAGCTCTGCGTTGATGCCACCCAGTGAAGAAGTGGCTCTTGCCTGTTTAGCCCTTGGGAGGTGAGCTCGCTATCTGGCTAGAAGGCTTGCTAAGTCAGGCCTGTGTCGGGCCATGCTCTATAGACATGCGTACCCAGGGAAGTACTGAATTATCATTTTTAGTTTATTTTTCCCTCCTCTGTCCATTTTTATTTTAAAGGAAGTTTCTGATTAGTCATTAAGCAGACTTTTATAACTTCATTTTTTTTCACCATGGGAAAAGAGAAGGATGCAGAGAAATTGAATTAGCTGAGAAATTATGCTTCAGAACACAATACAAGAGCCATTATGTGCTTTACCCCACTGCCTCCTCAAAGTATATGTGTAAGCCCAATTCCCAAACTAAGCTGTGAGTCAAGAAGTTTGCCAACATTTGCTAATCACTAGGAAACATGTAACTTATTCTGCAGTCAATAGTTAACAGTTGGCAGGAGCATACCCTTTGGTTTGCAATTGATTTTGCATTTGTTCCAGGATGACATGCATGCTGACAAGTGAGACCAGATAATTCAGATTTATCAGTTCTGACTTGCTGAATAACCATGTCAGATAGATGATGGATGGCTCCCAAACTGGCAATAAGACACAAGTTGGTGAAGGTGATAAACAAAAAAATTAGCCTTCTCTATGCTCAATAGCCTAATACTCCAAAATGCCAAATGGCATTATCCCAGTATCTTCTCAAACATGTTAATATTAAAAAATTGGTAAAGCATCTATTTGAACTACAGTAACTGTCAGACAAGAAACACTGAGGTCCACATGCTATGAAAGACCGGAGGCTTAAATAAGCTTGGAGTAGTCAGGTAGTCGGATATTAGTGGCCAGGAGAGAAGACTTCACATGAATAACTCCCACCACTCCCCCCAGCCATTGCCAGCAGCGATAATAAAAGCAAAGTTTATTTCTGACTTTGGCATGACAGCCACTGATTTTGTCTGAAATGGCAGTATATCATCAATGACATTTATGACTGATAATGGAACAGATCCTTCAGCTACAGTCGGGGGCAGAGGGGCATTTTGGGAGGAAGGACATGAATGCATAATCTTTGGCTGTATGCCATTTTTGAGAAGAACATGACTCTGAATAGAAGTTCGTGGCTTCCAGGAGTTGCTAGAGCATGGGGAAGTCCTGGCTTAACATCATTTCCCAGGACTTTTATTCTGGCAGGCAGGATGATGCAGAACCAATTATGTTACGCTCAGGGATACTTCACTTGCTGGAATTGAGTTCAGGAAGAATGTTTGAGCATGTCAGGCCCTGAGGAACATGGTCCACATTGTGGAAATCATAGAAATGCATCAGGTTATGCATATATTTTATTAATTTCCTCAGCCATCATTGCCCATGCAGACGTTGTAATTAACAGACACTCTGTAGTAATATTTACAGAAAGCATAATTACAGACAACAACTTAAAGGAGAAGCTTATGAAAACTAATAACAAATAAGAAGCATTCAGCTGTCATCTCTCTGATGGTGTATGTAGTAATCAGTAAAAATACATAAAACATTAAAAGTTTAAGAGGTGCCCAACTATTTAATTCTGTTTTATTCATAGCAAGACAGCAATGTACATATCGCTTTCTGGAAAAGGATGTACTTAAATCTTGAACTATTCAAGCACATGTATTTGCAAAATTCAGTTGAAGTTTTCATGAAGGGTTTTGGGGTTTTGGTAAATTACCAATTTCATCCTTTTTTTATAGGATAGGAATATCCTTCTACAATTTGACTCTTGGCACACCATCTTAGAAGCAGAAAATGCAGAAGCATATAAAAATCTCAGGTTTTACTACTGTGTAAGAGACGGAATTGGCTGATTCTTTGATTAAGTTTTCCTATGCCTGCTTTAAAACTTAAAATACCTATCTCTAGAACTCTATTAATACCATATTGCAATCACTGTACATGTACATGTTCATGACCTCTGAAATGTGGCATTTAATGTTTAATTACTAGCTCAGGAATAAATGTCCTAAAACTAGCAAGAGAAGATAAGAGTCACGAATGATTTTATATTTTACGTTATAAGTACAATACAGAAATGATTCTTGACTATTGTAGACCCATTTCTTTCTTATTCAGATATATTAACAACTGCTCATTAAGCATCATAAAGAGCAAATTTTGTATAAAACAGATTTCTCTATAAAATAAGTAAAGAGCAATTTAAAACCAATCATCATTTGGATAATTTGCTCTTAAAATTCTTCTTATTATTTTGTTGGTTTAAAAAGAGGGAGCAAGTCCATATTAAAAAGCAGACCTTCTACATCCAGGTAGATTCTGACCACCTGGACAGACACATGTTCAAATACAGAAATAATTAACTGATCACTTAAAGATGTTTGGGGAAGGTGATCACTGCTCCCCAAAATACATATTTTCACTTGTAACTGTCACTGACCATAATCCATGCATAACTTACAGACACCAATACATTTTTTAAGAACAATAAAGTAAATCTTACAAAAGTAATTTAGACAACAACATTTTCAGTGTATCATTAGGGCTAAATCCACACCAGCAGGCAAAGTAACATCTAGAGTGCCCTTTTATTTTTATTGATAACTAGATATTAAGACTCTCGTAATAATAACCAACTATCCATAATTCTCGAGTTTAGTACAAACACGCATTGTAAAAGATGGAAACACTCCAATATGGGACAATACAGCAGTAGATCTCTGGACTACTTAAGTTTCATCTAATAAACTGCTCTTACAGTGCAATACACTGGTTGACAAAGGTAACCTTATTTAAGATATGCACCAGTGGATCCTAAATTTGTAATTTCCCCAAGAATCCTATGTACCCAAGCTTAGTCACAAAGCTATTTCAACTACTGTTTGGCTGCCAGGGAATCCTTGAAGGCTAAACATCTAAACCAGTAAAACTCTAAGACATATCACAAAGTTGTTCCTTAAATATCATATCAAGAGAACTGAGCTGTCTGTTCTTCGGTAATATTACAGTAAATTGTCCAAGATAGATTCCAGGACTTTTCTGACATAACTAATACAGGAACAGAAAAAAACCCTGAAAGAACAGCATTCACCTGCAGCAGGAACAGATTCACTGCAGTATTCCAAGTTTTGATATGAATTCCTTGGGGTCTCCTGTAGTCTCCTAATGTCTACTGCAAATTTGTGAGAAGCAAAGACCACTTTCTTCTTTGCATCTTATGAAGTTATTAAAATGTTTGCTTTTTATCTTTTTTCATTTATCTATTCTTTGTTAAAATACACACTCATTTCACAAACCTCACAGCTGATATATCAATGGTATCTTTGGACTTTTTTTTTTTAAAGATACAGCTGGAAGTACACAATGAGGACGTTCCAAAAGATAAATTCATACTGCAAACTAGAACAGTAGGAGATTCCAGTTCATAGGACGTTCCATATAGTTCTATTGACTTCAATAAAGCTATGCTGGTTTATGGTAGCCAAGAATTTGCTCATACATCCATGCAACCTAACTAGGCCTTTATACATCTTTACAGTAGACACTATAGTATCTGAGTCAAGCAGATCAAAGTAGAAAGCCTTGTTTTAAATCCCCTTGTGACAACAGCTTTAAACTGAGAAAGATTTAAAGATGTTAGTGTAGCTTTAAACTGTAATAGAATATTCACTTCATAATTGAAGCAATCTCCTTGAACAAATTAAAATCCCACAAGCAGCTGTCATTTTTAAAACGTATTTTAAGAGTACTGCAAACTTCTTCTGCATGCAGTTAATGGATGAGGTTCAGCTTCTTCATTCTCGAAGTGAGTACTTGGACGCCTGTCTACCCCCACTTGAGGACTTAAGTGCCTACCTCAAAGACTATACTGAAGCATATTACACATTCTTTTAATGTACTGAATCACCATAATATTCTTACAATTCATACCAGTAATGCTTCTCCAGAGACTAAACAAAAGAATTTCTAATGTTTATTGATTCTGAAGGAGTATTACTTGGGGATCTACTAGTAGCACTGTTACCGAGGTAGACTGCCTCCAACATCCATTAACATCAACTGTTTGGACTGTCAAAAGGAAGAACAACAAAATAAAAGTGATGGGGCCTGAAGCCTTACCAACTGCATGAAACTACCTGTTAGTCTCCAGAGCAGCTGGAAACAGGGAATCCATAGTACATAGCATTCCCTCTTTCTGCAAGACTTCACAAAGCCTACTCCATAGGACCTGGGACACAGATGAGACCATAAAAAGACTTGAAAGAGGATGCTTGTATGTGGAGGCAGAGGGAAAGGAAGAGTGACTGCTCAGAGATGCTTGTAGTTTCTTTTTTATATAGGTTTGATGTGGTTTCTTTAAAAAGAGGCCTGAAAAGAAGCTATGGCTTTTAACACAGTTCCATTGGATCCTCATGGTCCTACACATAGAGGATCTCCATGAGGATGATCACAGTCAACAGATCTCCCTTGAACACATCTGTGCTTCAGTGATAATAACTTGTATTGTCACTTGGTACAGAAATGGGACATTTTCAGATTCCTTGCTGTTAAATTTGCTCCATGCAGTTGTTCAGCAGTAGCTGACTTTGCTGACATTTAAAATGCAGCGTGAGACATCACTTCTTGGTCAAACATTTGCTTGATGCTATGGCTGCACTTAATTATTTATTGTGGCTGTTTCAGATGATGCAAGGTCTGGGAATACTTACCCTGCCTATTGTCAGTTTGATGTTTGCTGTTTTAGGTTTTTTCCCAGGAGCACTCTGATGACATTAGGAAGGGAACACAAAAAAAACCCAGCAAACAAGTTACTGCAAACTGTGATAAATATGCTGCATTTGCACATACACACAAAAAAGCCCCAGGTTTGTTTGTTTGTTTTTAAATTATTCTAAGTGGAAATGATTTTTCTTCACATATGAAAGTCAACAACTTTACCAGCACACAGCAATTAAGGCGAGAAAACTGTTCAATTCTGACTTGTACCCCACAGTTCTGTCTATTGAGTCACCACTTACCCACATTGCTGCAACAAGAAGTTTATGTGGAAGGTTTCTCATTAAAAAGATGATTCACAGGGACCTGCTTAGTTTGATATCTAATGAGAGTGTAGCCAGAGTTGGTCTGGCTGTGGTTAAAGCAGTGCTGAAAGCAGCCTATCACTTCAAATTAATGAAAATGTGTCTTAATACAATACAGTAACAATCACCAAACTAAAATGCAGGAAAAGAAAAGAAAGCATTAACATATAACAACAGGACTCGCTAAACATTCATCAGGTAGAGCCTGAGTTGGAAAGTATTTGGTATCAGCACTAAAACATGCTGACACTAACTTCTCTCCTGCTCTTTACAGTCACTTTTGAGAACTCTATACACAATGTCTCATTGGATTTGTCTTTCATGTGCTCTTAACACTAACAATAGAATGATGGCATTGTCTTTGACACTGCCTAATCTGTACAATGGTAATTTGAATGCATTTATTTCCTACCTATTGTTTCAGGTGACAGGTGCCAACCCCCACTCCCAGTCTACAGTGTCATTCCAAAGGTACATAATATGAAATTCCATATTCATTCAGCTTAACAAAAAGAGAAATTTTGGAGAGTGATAATTCTCTTAGCTTCTATTGTTTTTGTCAAAGGTCTCCGTATTTCTGTACTAGATCAATGATCTTGATTTAGCACACTGCCATATTACTCAGTTCAGAACTGGAGAGGACATTAAAGCATTCAATCTTTAGACATCTTAGTTCTGCAAGAGGAAAGAAAACAAGGACAGAGACTGCATACAAATGGGGAGTCCACTTTACCAATTTTTGTTTATATGTCTTTGAGGCAAGTTGTCAACAAAAAGGGCTTTTTAAGTACCTAGAAATTGCCAAAAGAAAACTTGACTTTACATGGCATGGCCAATTCAGGATACCAGATAAAAACCCTAAAATATACATAACCTCTATTTATTGTATCTATCCCTCATCAGAACTAAGTATGTTATTCTGTACTGATTTTTAGTGTAACAATTGCTTAGAGAAATGGATGCAGCAAACCAGTGGAAAAAAAAAAAAAAATTCCAGGTACTACTGGAACAGATAATTACGTGACATGTTTGTTTATTTTTATATATTAATTAAAAATCAAGAAAAAAAAAGGAAAAGAAATCAGAAGCATTCCTATTCACTAAAAAGCAGCTGCTGCTGCTAATGCAGAAGACTGAAGTAAAACATTCAGGTTGAAGACACCACTGAAGTACAAAGTTGGAAAGTTTGCTGCTCCTGGAAATTTAAGTTAGCTTCTCATTTTAGGTGAGTGGAACTTTCAGTGAACTTGCCAGTATCATCACTAGCTTTCTTAAGGGGTATTAATAATATATGCATGTTGCAAATTATGTGTAGCACTAAGCTTTCAGCTGTTTTGGATTTATCCCTTTAAAATTAGACATAGAACTACAGTGTCTGATTTTGTACTTAAAACTACAAAAACTTACACATACGAAACCAACTTCTTTCATTTTTCAGTCAATGGATGACAACACTGAAGACAAGGTATGGTAACTAGTGGCACAGAGCCACAATCTAATTGAAATGCAAATGGTGCTGCAGAGTGCCAGGGAATATTTGGCTTACTGTAAGAAAACTAACCTTGAGAATTCAATTTCCTTTGTCTAAGAAATACCATTGCTAATCTAATAGTGTAGTTCATTTGAAATTAGTGATCAATCAGGCAAATTTCCATATTCATTAACAAAAATTAGCGAATGTTTAAAGGGACCATTAAAAAATCTACAGATCCATGCTTCTAATTTAGTCTTAGTACAGTGGGACCCTTTAATCTGTGTTCTTATGGAAAACTAACAAATCTATGCATGTAACTAATTGTATCTTATTTCTATATCATGTTGCTGCTTAGGTATAACAGAAACCTTTCACATTTTGAATTCTGAAATATTCTGGACCTTTCAGTTTTCCAGAAGTTTTTAAAACATTAACAAAACTTGCAAGAACATCACTTCCTATGAGGATTAGCTAAGGACTTTGGGTTTTTCTAGTCTGGAGAAAAGGAGACTGAGGGGCGATCTCATTGCTCTCTACAGCCTCCTGAGGAGGGGAAGGGGAGAGGGAGGTGCTGATCTCTTCTCCCTGGTATCCACCGACAGGACACGTGAGAATTGCTCACAGCTCCATCAGGGGAGGTTCAGGCTTGAGGTTAGGAAACATTTCTTTACTGAGAGGGTAGTCAAGCACCGGAACAATGCTTTCTAGCGAGGTGGCCAATGCCCCAAGCCTGTCAGTGCTTAAGAGACATTTGGACAAAGCCCTTAATAACATGCTTTAATGTTTGGTCAGCCCTGAAGTGATCAAGCAGTTGGACTAAATGATAGTTGTAGGTCTCTTCCAACTGAACTGTTCTGTTCTGTTCTGTTCTGTTCTGTTCTGTTCTGTTCTGTTCTATCCTATCCTATCCTATCCTATCCTATCCTATCCTATCCTATCCTATCCTATCCTATCCTATTCTATTCTATTCTATTCTATTCTATTCTATTCTATTCTACTACCTCCATCTCTGGAAACATTCTGTTGTCTTATACATCGTGGCAAACAAGCTTAGACAAAATTTTGTAAGTATTTCCTCTTACATTGATTTCTTCATATGGCCTCTCTAGAGGCTCTAAAAACTTCTCTCAGGTCACGTCTTTTTAAATTTCCAATGCTCCTTACTTTTGCATTATAACAGGCCAGTAGCAGAAATGTAATAAATTTAGACCTGCTGGTGATAAGAAAAAGTTTCCAAAGGGATAAGAAACATTTGAGTCAAATACTGAGAGAGGAGGAAATAAACATTTTGAGCAGTAGTGGCAGTGATACAGGGGAATGGACTGGGAGATTATGAAGCCCACATTAAGAGAGACCTGTAAGAACAGATTAGGCAAGCACCTGTTAGAAATATTGCTAATCCTCTCTTGCAGAACAGGAGTGTCTGCCTAAAAGCCTTTCTCCCTATGGTTAGATAGCATATGGCTGTGGTACACATATTCTCTTATCCCATCCCAACATTCTTTGCTGATGTATTCATAAGCACTTTGAGACCCATATTACAGCAATTTTCAAAATGAAAATAACATATCGCTCCACCTGTGACTTCAGATATAGCCCAGCTGCGGTATCCAAAAGAGTACTTCACATGCTCTTCTGAAACCCGAATTCTCTTATGTCCTCTTTGCAGTGTGATGACCTTGGGAGGCTGCATTAATTCCATACTATTCCTATGCAGCGCCCAATACCTTTAATACTGAAAAACACAGCCAGAGAGAAAGATATACCCATTCTCAAACAGTTTCTCTCTACTGGCTAGAGGACCTCTCAGCTACAGGGCAACAGCAGCTCATCAATCTTGTAGGCACTGAGGTTTTCACAGTCTCTAAAGCTCTACAGATACTTTGTACCAGCAGCTTCAGTCCTCTCATTTTTTGATTTTTTCAAATATAGGATTAAAAACATTACCCCTTAATGACTAGGTTCTTTCCTTACAGTATCTTCTGGCCTGGGCTGCCCTGAAGCCAAAGCAGTAGGGTAAAATCTCACAACCCCCTGTTTTTTTCTTCATAAGGATATGGAGGAGCATCTTCTTATCTCACTCTGCCACTTTACAAGAGATGCACTACTGGGTCAGGCCAATAGTCTAGCCTGGTATTCTACTTCTAGCAGCAGCAGCAGTAAAAGATGCTGTTTATGGAAATCATATAAGCTTAGCTACTTTCTGTGATCCACTGGGTTTTGTCCCCCAATGGTCATTGGAGCAGGGGATGGTGGAAGGTCTGTCTGTCTTCTTCAGTATCTGTTTGTGAATACATTGACAACAAATTTGTCTAACCCTGTTTTGACCCTGTTGACACTCTCTGCCTCTACCATCTCCTGTGGCAAGAAAATCCAGAAGCTCACTCCTGCAGTGTAAAGAAGTGCTACCTCAATTTAGTAACTGCCTTCTATGGGCCCCTTCTCAGTGCTGTAAATGAGTGCAATGTAACACAGGTGTACATGTTCAGTAAATGACACATTAAGGATCTGCTACACTGGCTGTCGAGACATAATGTATATAGAAAAAACCCAGTCAGTTCAATCCTTTGTTACAGAATTGAGGTTCTCATGCATGCATGGTGGAGTTGATCTGCACAGGTTCAGTACACATTTTCAAACATCCAGCAGACTGAAATACTGGATAACTGTGTAAAAATTTCAAATACTGGTAGGACAAATTTTCCAGGTGAAAAAAATGGAGATGCCTAGGCCTATAAGAAACACTTTAAGTCAACACAGATCTCTTAATTCTTTACTGGCTAATGGAAAAAACCATCCCTAATACACTAGCTAGTATAAATTATTTATTTTACTGGAAAGAGGAATATATAGAAGATACACCTAATTCAAAAGGATCTTTGCATTCAAAGATGCAAAGCAGTAACCTTTTATTCCCAACCAATGTCTCATAGCGTTCAACAGATGTCTAGAGTAAGATTGTATATTTGATGATGTGTTGCACAAATGAGTCATTATTATGTTAACAGGTATCTATGTCTCTGACGAAACAAGTAATACTTACTCTTCCATCAGAATTCTACTGAAATTTTATTATGATTATTTTTAATGTGTTGTACTAATTTTGACTTTCCCGAATGATCAAAATTTGTAACAATTATATTTTAACCTAATTATACCTCACTTAATAGTCACCAAATTAATTCTTAATGACCTTAATGTACCTGCTTTAGAATTATGATATTCAACTCTCAGTAATAACAATAAAAAAGAACATCCTCAAAGAAAGACAAGAACTGCTTGAAGGGGACTAATGCTTGCATTTTCAGCTAGTGAAATAAGAGATTAAATTCAGAAATAGTTATTAGCTGTTGAAATTGTGTTTAAACTTTAGAGAAAAAAACAGCTTTGGCTTAAAAGCAGACATACATATACATGCTTGGGATATAACATATGTGTGCTTGAGAAATAACAACTCCATAAAATGTATTTTTCAATAGAAAAAAAACCCTCTTATAAATACAGAGCGCAGCTTAAATTATTTTGACAAAACCAAATTCTACACTCAGTGAAAACAGTTATGAAGTAACAGAAAATTTTGGCTTTTTTGTTCATTTCTCTTTTTGTCCAGAAGGAGTTTCATGTAACTACTCATATAAGAATGCAGAAGAACAAGGGAAGGTCTGACAGAAATAAACAGATCTCTCTATACATATTTATAAAACATATCATAGGAGTTGTTTTAGAACAAAACTAACCAAATAGTGGCTTTTTAGTATCTAAATACCTATCATACAATATACAAAAATACTGAATCTATTGGGAACACTGTGTCTTTAATAATAGACTGGATTCTGTAAGCACTACTGTATGCATTTAATTTCACAGAAGTAACACTATTACAAGTATAAAATTGTATATAAAGTCAAAGACTATGCAGTATTGAAGGCAATATATTTTGACAAGATGTTTCAAAGTATGGTGTTGCTGTAATGTTCTAAAAAGAACTATGTCAGGACTTGATAACACTTGGCATTAAATGCCTATCCCAGCTG
This sequence comes from Pelecanus crispus, assembly GCF_030463565.1. Taxonomy (NCBI): domain Eukaryota; kingdom Metazoa; phylum Chordata; class Aves; order Pelecaniformes; family Pelecanidae; genus Pelecanus; species Pelecanus crispus. Next base: position 39,740,159 of record NC_134650.1, read on the forward strand.
TTTAAAACTTAGGGTCCTTGGGCTCCTAAAAGATTACGCTCACCCATAAAACAGAAGGTTTGAGATTGCCTGCTTTCTGAATTTTGTGATAATAAGGTCTAGAGGTTCTCAATGTTTTTTTGAGAAAAAAATATTCTCAAATGTTTTCTTTGGTTATTTCTTCAGGAACTAGGCTTTGGGAGGAGGAAACTTTGTGTTTTAGTACTGCAGAATATCTAGGACCAATCACCGAGCAAGACCTTCACAGCACTGAACAAAACATAAATAAGTGGGAAAAGTGTAATCCCATTCCAAGGCTTTCTAAATCAATATATCTGGAAGGATACAATGGACAATCACAGCAGGAGCAGTCTGAGAGGCAGGGAGAACAAGTACCATAACTAGAGCTTAGCAGAAATAATTTCCTAAGTGAGTAGCATATGTCAGAATTTTTTTCTACCATACCAATCATTCCATAAATCTTGAAATGTTTTTTGAGAGTGGATTTTGAGAGACATTAGTGTAGGTGTAAAAATACACAAGTTCCACTCTTCCAAATCACATGCAATGATAATCAAAACTACCAAGTGGGTACCCTAAATATTAAAACCAACCAGCCAGGAAAACAAACCAAATTTACTAGAATGTAATCTATAAGAAAATTTCTGGAGTTTTATCTCTTGCTTCAGTTAAGCACTGATCATTTGATAACACAGTTGTGTTTTTAACAGTTGTTGGGATGTCCATTAATGTAAACAGTGTCCCCTTGTCACGCTGAGGCACAAAATGTATGTACTGAGTTTGTAATGGATGACACAATATAAATTGACATATATAACCTACAGTACTTCAAAGAACTGCAGCACAAAGCACATTGACATGTCTAATAATCACAAGTGACAGATGGTTGCAGGGGTTTTTTATGCTTAACAACTGAGTGGAGAGACAGCATTTATCTTGTATTAAACTGCTGCATTTTAGAATTGCCTTTAATTACAGGGGAAGGTAGGATATTAAAAAGGAATATATTTTCCTGGATCATTTCCCCTTCGCAGTCCTTATCTGTTACATCTGCTTTAAAAAAGCCTATCACACTGGTCCCTTGAGGTTAGAAGGGTCAAAGAAGCATAGCCTTAGGTAAGACTTAAATAAGAGGCAAATACATATCACATTGAGGACTTTTTGGAAGAGTCAAAATTTCAGGCCTCAGCATTTGACACTACAGTCAAAGGCAGACACTTGCCAGTACACAGGTACTACTTGTGAGGGAAATTTCAGGATTGCAGAGTTCTGCTGATTCAATTCCAGTAAAAAAAGGGTTAGTCAACAATTCTCAGCATTTTAGTATGCAAATGGTAGCTCTTGCTACAATGACACAGGGAAGGAAAAATTCTATAGATCAATTACATTATAAAAGGCTTTTATCATAACTGTCTTATTATAGAGGCATGCCTAACTTCTTAGTCCAGGCAGACTCTGGTCTAGTTAACTGCATTGTAATTTGCTAATCATAGATGTCTAAATTGGTTCGACAGGCAAAGGGTTCACATTGATCTTTACCATGCCATTACTTTCTAATAAAAGTTGCTGCTGGGAGGAGCACAAAGATGTGTTTTTCTAACAGGTAGTGGATTACACTTTTTAAACACTAGTTGAATAGTGGCATTGTGATGTAAACTTTGACGTTGGACTCAAAAATATAGAATAATTAAGTAAAAGAGCCCTACACTAATACATTGTAAAATCTTCCACATTCCAGAAGATGTAATTACTTGTTTAATATCAGGATAGCAACTAATATTTTCAGTCGTGAATGGAATACATGGAACTACAAAGTTGTAGACTGACATCAAGGGAATTCAATGTCCTTGTATTATTTGTTCCAAGGCAGTATCCTTCATGACACTGATGCCAAAAAAACCCAACAAAATACAACCTGAGCTGGTTCTGGCTGTAAACACATGCATGATCATTATCCTGTTTTCTTTGCAAAACTCCTTTTTTCATCTCTTGGGGTTTTTTACATGAAATTAGGAATTCAGACTTGTGTACTGAGTTGTGAGATAATGGACAGAAGAGGCTGGTACACATGCAGATTTCAGTACAGGGGTGGGTGCATACTTTGCGGCGATGTAAGAATGCTATGCAGGTAATGTGCATGTTGAGTGACAGAAATACATGAAGGACATGGGAAAGGATTGAAATAGTTTGATGCCACATTATATTAATGTCTTCTCCCATATACTCAGCAGCCAGAAATTTTGAATAAGAAACAGCAATTTTTGCAAAAAAGGAAATTTTTATGTTTGGAGAGAACAGAGGCAAAACAGGAGGATGAATGAGAATGATAGATTCTGGAGCAGCCTGCTTCTGCTTTTGTATCACATCGGGCTTTTTGGATTCCTACCCCTTCTTACCTATATTCAAAAGTTAGCATTATTCCTGCTAGTATTAACCTGAATTTTGAGGTCCTGCTCGCTCTTCTGCTGTTAACACATAAACCAGAAATAGGGTCATGCCAGGTAATGGCACATGGGAATAAGTTCTGTCTCTAAAGTCAAACAAATGGATAACACAACACAGATTTTTTTCACAAAAATACTGTTTAAGACCCTATGGAGCCTATACTGAATAGCACCTTGATGGCCTATATGAGGGTTGGTAAGGACACATTTACATATGATTAAAAAAATTCATATGGAAGGAAAGTTTATGCAGCATGAGCATATGAAGGATTCACCTCTTTTGGGCTTGTGGAAGGAATTTTTGTCATCTCACGGTGCCATACAGGCACGATAGCAATAGGTACAGAATTTCAAAAGCTTTAATACCAAGAAGATAAAATTATTCCTTTGCTGCAATTTGCATCTAGGTGAGGCAAAGCAACTGATTTCCAGAAATAAATTTTGCTGAAGGACTTGATGGATGTAGACACCAAAAGCCAGCAGCCTTTACAGGATGAAAGCTCCCCAGTTTCACTCTGTAATTTCCACTCCAGTTTTTAAGAAAAGAGTATGTCAGGAGTAAGCTGTGAAAGGTCTACCCCAATTGGACTAGTTACATGATATGATACATTTAATATTTTCTATGCCTCTTGTGAAACAGTACGTAGGGTCATATATATATCACTATTTTTCAGTGATATTTGAGAGAGTGGCCTACCACTTAAATTCTTTCATCAAATCTCTCATTTATTCACCGTGGTGTCCTGAATAGTTAATGAGTGCCATGATGTGATGCTGCTTAGAGACAAAACATGAAGAAATGGTACCAAATTTTCAGACTATAGGGGATTTGGGAGATACTAAAAAAATACTTTAAAAGGCAAAATATTTATGGCTTTTTCCATAGCATAAAATACAGCACTATAGCTGTATGTTTACAGCCTGGCATTTATTGTGCTTATTAATAATACTTTCTGACAATTTCAGAGTGTATATACTAATATTTCTTCTTCCTTTTAAAAATTTCAACATCTTCAGTCTTTTTTGGGCGTGGCAGTGAAGGAGAAAAACCTTGTAACTAAGTCACCTCACTCTGCTTCCCAGAATATCTTCTAGAATCAAGAAAAGCCCATCTTATTCAGTGTTCTTTACAGTTTGATGGTTTTTTGACTGTTGCTTTCTCTTCTTAACATAAGTTAGTCAGCTCCAACAGTAAAGACCATAAACTTCTAAAAAAAAAGCAAAAATATTTGGCATTTATGAAGTAAGATTTTTGGAGAAGATAGGACTTTATGAGTTGAAATACAAATCAGCTAATGCAGTTGGTTCAGTTTCAGGGAATTTAGAATTTCAGTAAGTGATAAAGATTTGTTAACACCACCACTTTGTTTAGCTTTTTAATATTTTATTTCCTTTTGCTCTCTATTTTATGGTTAACTGTATTGTATTTTAATTGCTTGCTTGACATGCCGGCATCTCAGTAGGTGTTCATGGGGGAGTTTTATAACATTTTAAATAATTAATAGTAATTAATAGACTGCATTAAATCAAGCTCTCATAATATTCTCTATATCTTCTGTGTATAGCAATGCTTTCACAAGCTGAGAGCTTAGCTCATCTTTTACAGTGTTTTAAGCTATTTATTTTTTCCGCATAAAATGTGAAATACATTAGGAGTTTTTGTTTTGTAATATGTTGTCCTTTGTACTCCAGAAAGGCATCGCATACATTGAAGACATTTTTACACTACATTTAATTTTTAATGAAAATGCCATAGTGGAAAAATATGCTGTGTTATAATTTGAGAAAGCTAATTTTTTTCCTCCTTACTCAAATAAAACCTACTGATACTGATTAAACCTGTGGGGCTGTACTTCAGGTCATTCTTATTGCAGTGCCTAAACTTGGTCACAGAAGTCTAAGTTTTACTACTGTTCATGATACACAACCTGATCTAAACACACTGAAGTCAACAAGCCTTGTTACTGATAGAAGGGCCTTCTGATGAGGCAACTAGAGTAAGGCAATGATGTACTTGAAGCTAAATACATTTCATGTCTCAAAGTCACTAAAAGCTGTTTATTTATGACGTGCCAGAGCCTTAACCCATTGTACGTAGGTATTTGAATAAACTGCATTCACATATTCAGCCTTGTGACTTACATTGTTAAGGTGCTTTTATACATTCAGATGAAGCATTTGTTATAAACACAGAGTTACAGTGGTATTATATTTAACTTATGAATGAAGAAAAACATGCGAGTTTTGTTAAACAACCAGAAAGAATGAGTATTTATTTTAAATATCCTCTTTCCTATAGATACAGAAGGTAGCTGACTAAAAAGGATTGTCAATTACTATACACACTCTCCCTGTCCAGTAAGACCTTGAGATCTTTTAAAGCACATGCCTAAACTATTGTATAAAGGCAGCTAGTAACTACTATTTCTTGCAAACTAAGACAGGTAAAGTGACAGTAAATTCTCTCTTGCTTTTTTCTGGGTGATATTTTCTGTTTTACTAGGGAATAATCTATTTTTTCTTCCTTTCAGATGTGTTTATAATAATGTACAACACATGTATGGAGTATTTCAGCTGCCAGATTCATTTTTGCCATTGATAAAACTATTGGCTGCCAAAACTTTCCATATTTTCTTAAGCCTACACATTTTTGATTGCTTGTAAAAACCACTATGTTATTATTCCTCACAGTTTTGAAACTCAGAGATTAATGTGCTAGAGGCCCAAAGAGCAAACACATTGTTATTCTCCCCATCAAGGTCTCCACTGTCATCTTCTTTAGCTGTCATTAGGGATGCACAGTGCCTTTTCGGAGCTGCTTGTATTTCTTTCTTTCTCATATTTCAAAATACACTGTTGTTTTCTAGACCCACCTTCATTTTTCTGTACCAAACTATGTCTATGTTAGCATATCTTTGTTTATTAATTAAGGCTTTCTATTAGGAGAACATGAAGGAATAAATCGTAACATCTGAAAAAAGTGCATAGCTGCATTCAACTTGGAAAAATATATCACTGAATCACAGAAAAAGTTAGGCTGGAATAGACCTCAGCATGTCTCTGGTCCAACCTCCTGCTCAAAGCAAGGCTAACTTCAAAGTCAGGTCAGGTTGCTCAGGGCTTTGTTCCATCAAGCACTGAAAATCTCCATGGAGGACTCAGCAGCCTCTCTGAATAATCTGCTCTGGTACTTAACCACTCTCATGATAGAGAATTTTTTCCTTATAGCCAGTTGCATGTCCTTTACTGCAACTTGTGGTTGTTGCCTTCTGTCCTTTTACCATGTGGATTCTCTTTGGCAGGCTAGAAAAACCCAGCTCTCTTGGCCTCTCCTCATACGCTGCCTGCCCCAGTCTCCAAACCATCCTCCTGCCTCTTTGCTGGACACACTGAGCTTCTGGCATAAATCTTCTGAATCACGAAGAAGCATGCAGGTGTTTTCAATTCAGGTTTAAATAGATTGTTTTTATGTACTTTTTGCATCCTATTTACTTATTTCTCCTCAAATAGAGCATAACAGCCTTTTTCCTACTTCCATGAATCTCCTCCTTCCTCACCAATTAAAGTTGTCAAAATCACATTCTGTACCTCAAGTGAAATGTATTCTTAAATAGTAAACACAGTCCTATTTATATACTTTGGCATGCTATCACAGATACTGTAAAATGTAACATTTTTCAAATGAATGTCATCTTTATATACAAACTGAGTAGAAACAGACTACAAATGAGGCTTACATGTCACCATTTACCAAGCATGAGCTCCAGCATATAAGCAGATAAACACTTTAAAAGACCTATGCACAAAAAGAAGTGAGATCGTTCTAAGACCTTCAGGAACTGTTACCTAAAATTATCAAATTCCACTTTTTTTTTTCTTTTTCATTTCTGCATACAGAGTCACAAAGTGAAATGCTTCTCTGTTAAGGGATGCTATCATACAGCTGACCTATTCTCTTTGAGGACCTGTCATTTCTGTTGCTGTTAGGAGTTACCTGTCTTTTATGGTTTTTTGTTTGTTTTACAAGATTACGTGCATCTTCAGCATCTGCATTCTAGATATGGTTTTTGTTCCAAGTTATTTAGCAGTGGCATTTCCATTCGTGATAGCCCCTCTAGTCCCACTCAAAATTTTTCACTTGACATCCTGTACATAACCAAGTATCAGTATGTACAGAGTATGAATACAGTTAGTATTTTCATTAGATAAGTATACTAAATGTGTACCTATTCCATAGATACAACCCAAAGCTCTACCACAAAACATTTATCATCCACATCCACAGGCATGAAGCCAAACTAAGGACTGAAAGAATGTCATCTACCTTTCCCAGCGGATCCCCACCTGAGTGCAAGCGCAGGAGAGAAGTCCTTTAGCTTTTTCATCCTGCATGCTTCTTTAAAAGAAGGAAGCCACAGATGAGGGAACAAGAAATCTAGGAAACACTTTTAAGATACTTTACCCAAAAATGAAGCAGTGAAAAAGAACTCTTAAGGAGCATTTAGTGCAAACAAAATCTATAAAGTAAGTGGTATGGGGCTGTTTCATGTGAATTTAATGACAGAGGTACATTTGCTGCAGGAAAAAGGAGGGAGGTCAGTTATGTGTACACTAGATATGAAAAAACAGTTAGGTTGTTAAAAGAAATAGGAACCCAGAAATGACACATCAGAAGTGAAAAACAAAGATGAAGCTTCAACTCCTATGACTAAAAGACAACAACAGAGGAGCATTTAATATGAGTTTTTCAGATTTTCATGAATATGTGATGTGCATGCTAGGGATCTACTCATAGGCATGCCATGGTTTTCCTTAATATAACCTCCCTTCAGATTTTATGTCAAGATAAAGGGATTTTTTCGTAGAATATTTCTCTTCTTGCAACACTCAAGTGCCTGTCTTTATCAGAATTTTCTTTTCAAAAACACGTGACAAAATTCGGACTCTGCTCAACTATGTCACTGACTTCTAAATGGACTAATATTTCATTCACTATTTCTATTTTTAAACAATGCTGCTGATAGAGGCTGAACCATTTGAGGGACTGGATGCTGAGGGAAGCACTTGTTTTAAGTAATGATTTTCCAAATGGTATCATAAGAAATAGAATAATCCATAAAAGGTGTCACATGTAAACTCATCTTTTTTGCAACATTCAGAAAATTCATGAAGGCCTTTGTTCAGAAAATGAGTATATACATAATACTCTGCTTATGAATATAAAGCAAAAACCACTCAGCAAATGCTGTGTTTCAGGATAATTTCTGCATTTCTCTGTGATTTTATGCCACTGCAAAAATAGTGCAAAAATAGGAGCTGCATGTTCCTTAACTTATGGAAAAAGGTGTATTAACTTTCATCTTGATATAAGAAAGAGTTTTTTTACAGTGAGGACTATCAATCACTGGAACAATCTCCCCAGCGATGTGGTAGAGTCCCCATTACTGGAGGTTTTCAAGATGCGACTGGACAATGTCTGGAATGGTACAGAAGAAACAAAGGCAAACAAAGCCAGAATAAAACGAGTAAGTTGGAAAAAGGGGCACGTTAGTATGTATTGAAAGGGTGAAAGTGAAAGGTACGAAGCATAGAAATGAGGATTCTTACACCCTTATACCTGATTTTCTCCCTCCTTTCTGTCAGTGATGCTCAGACTTACAGTATTTTTTCTTTGAATTTTACACAGAATTTTGCAGAAACAAAACTTAAAAGCAGGCTGAAATAATAATCTAGGCCCTATCATGAGTTGTGCCATATGTGCCACTCACATCTATTAAATGAAGTATAGATATGTACGTGTATATATCTATATGCATGTGTATATGTGTGTATGTCATTCTAGATAAGGCATAGGCAAAGAATTATTCATCATGCATTTTCCGCTCAGAAATTGAAAAAAGCCACTGGACAATTCAGTAACAAAATAGGCTAAGTTCATTGATTAGACTCTAGGGTTGAGATCTAAATTGTCCCTTTAAGGATGTGTAGATTGTGCATCATCTTCATAAGCACTTGTTCAGAAAGATACCTTACAGTCCTAAGCTCTCTTCTCGATTTGCCTATATCCCATAACTGCCATATGTTAGAGTACCCCACATGAGAGGAGCTGTACAGGCTAAGCAGTAGGGAAAACATTCAAATCTCCAACCCCATATTTGGGACTTGCCAAAGAAGGGAGTAAAATAATGCAGCCGATCTCTCGAGACACAGGACGGCTCCTCCTTCCCTGCTTGAAAGCACAGCTCAATTCACAGCCTAGCTACATAAATTACAGGCTCATTTCTAATAAAGTCAACAAGAGGAAAAGGCAGTAACCATATATCTGTGAAATGTAATATATTAATGGAAAGTACATAAGGCTTTTTTACACAGACTACACACCATTAACCTACTCTCATTCATATTAGTTTATCATTCTAAACTTAGCTTCTGCTTTCACTCAAATGTTTTTATTTGGTGTTGCTCACTTGCAAAAGGGGTAAAATAGCAGGTTATCTAATCACCTTGAAAAAAACCTACTTTTAAGGAAGTCAAAGTTCTAAAGCCTGCCCTCATCATTCATATAATACAAAAGGCATTATAATTCCAATATCTCATTCCTTTGACAAAGATTATAGCAAGGACAGAAAATGCCCACAGATTAATCCATCATTCTGACATAGTTTTTAATGAGTGGGAAATGCCAAAAATATGATCCATTATCTTTGCAATTCAAAACCTGTAACATCATGGACCAGTTCAAACTATTTGCTAAAATGTCTTAGATCTAGCATTCATGCCCAGAAGCTTGCTGCTCATTAAACTTTTTAAAGCATATTACACATCATTCTGCATGGATTAGAAATTGGATATGCATGATTTTTATTTTATTTTAGAGCAAGAACAAGAGGATTTTCCATTTTTGTTGTTTTTGAAATGTCTTTCATTTGAACAAAAATATAATGTCCCAGTGTCCCCTAGTGGGCAGATGAATTCATAGGTAAAGCATTCATTTCATACATGTCTATACCTATCATCATCAACACATTCAGAAAGACTGTTCTGAAGTATTGCACTAGTTTGCACCTTTTTTCCACTAAAAAACCACACCATGAAGACCAGTGCCGTGGTTTAGCCCCAGCTGGCAACCAAGCACCACGTAGCAACTTGCTCACCCTCCCCCCCTCCCCCAGTGGGATGGGGGAGAGAATCTGAAGAGGAGAAGTAAGAAAACTCATGGGTTGAGATAAAAACAGTTTAATAATTGAAATAAAATATAATAATAATAATAATAATGATAATTTGTAATGAAAAGGAAAACAACAAGAGAGAGAAACAAAACCCAGGAAAAACAAGTGATGCAACTGCTCACCACCCACCAAACAATGCCCAGCCAGTCCCCGAGCAGCCATCACTGCCCCCCGGCCAACTCCCCCAGTTTCTGTACTGAGCATGACGCCATATGGTATGGAATAGCCCTTTGGCCAGGTTGGGTCAGCTGTCCCAGCTGTGCCCCCTCCCAGCTTCTTGTGCACCTGGCAGAGCATGGGAAGCTGAAAAGTCCTTGACTCACATAAGCAGTACTTAGCAACAACTAAACCATCAGCATGTTATCAGCATTATTCTCCTACTAAATCCAAAATACGGCACTATACCAGCTACTAGGAAGAAAATTAACTCTATCCCAGCTGAAACCAGGTCAACCAGGTCTGTTAAAACTATTGTGAAGAAATAGTTCAACTTCAGGGAAAACAAACCCAGATACATTTACACAGGATATCCTACTGGAGAGGAAGAGAAAATAATTTGAAAGACTACTTCTGTTTTCTCCTCTATATTGTATAGGGTGATCTTAGGAATGTTATTTCACATACCTGTGCTTCAATTTTGCTTGAATATAATGATATTTACAGCTTTCTAATAGATCATCTACTCGTGAAAGCACTGCACCGTAGCTGTACTTTGCTGTTGTTTCAGTATTAGGTGGTGCATTAGGAGCAGTTGCTATATTTTTTCAAGCATGTCTCAACCATCTTCCTCCTCACTTGAATTACCAGTAGAAGTCTGAAGTGATCACAGTAAAGCAGCCTAATGCAATGTTTAAATGAAAAAAACTGAGAGAGAGATCTATCTCAAAACTTTTAAATGAATGCAGTCTGCGCATTTGAAGAAATCAAAAGTCATTCCTGAATTAGAGGAAGTACTTTGCACTGCTTCTTGGACTTACAAGTATATTGGCATTCTCAGGTTCCTTAAAGAAAAAGTTTTCAATTATATGATGGCTTCACTAGTGCAAAACTGGCAAATGGAGGTTAGAATCATGGTGGCTTAGAAGTAAAAGCATATTCAGGTACTATCGCATTCAATGCTTTTGGCACCCAGGCAGAAGTAACAAACCTGTAGTTTTCCTACCACAGTGCTGAAGTGCTATAGCAACAGTGTAAGTGACATTGTTTGAGATTCAGGATGTAGCTTTTGAGGAATTTCAGCATCACTTTTGCTCAATGTCAGTCATGAAGTTTTGGGGCTAGGAGAATACAGCCTTTTATAGGAGTTCCCTTGACAATAAGGAACAAAGTAGCATAAATTTCTTATCCTCTAGCTAGCAAAACTGTTCTTCTCATAAAATAACTGAGCAATTCAGGTTTGCAAAATGAGAAAAAACAAGGATATATAATTAATGTAACAGTTTTAATGATGTATTTATGTTTCAAAAGCAAAACTTAGCTAGTAGAATGGTTTCTCAATAATAATGCACTCTCAAAACCAAATGAAGTTCTCATGGACAAGAAATTAGTCTCGGAAGATGCCAATTCAGATTTTCTCCCCAGAAAACCTTTGAGTAAATCATGGTAAAATCACTTCATCTCTCTGTACATCAGTTGCGTCTCTGAAATTGCATAATACTTCCTTTGCATGCTTTCTAAAAGCTGTCAATTTTGTCTGCTTTTTGAACTCTCAAATCCCTGGGCTAGGTACTGATTCTATGTATGTGCATATATGAAATCTATCACAACAAGGTCTGTAGCTATGGCTATGCAACAAATAATATATACCTTTCTTCTGAGGCTATTTCTTCTTCCCTTGCTTTGATTCCAGAATGGATTTATTTTACAGGAATGGCTTCATCCACCTTACAGGATAATTTTCAGCCTTACAAAAGCTAGAACCTCTAATCTGTAAAGTAACTAATGAATAGCTACAGCATTGCATACATATTCTGCAGTCCTATAAATCAATACAAGATAATTTCAAGATTTTATTAAAGAAATGGAATTCTGTTACAAATAAAACATATGTAACAAAATAAGCTTTATTACAAAACTGAGCTGCAGAAGGCCAACGCTATTGTTTTTCTTCTGAATTTATACAGGTACTAAATCACCTTTTTACACAGAGGGCATATTTTTTATATAAAATGCAGTTTTATAAAGAGATGTAGGACAGAAGAGCAAACATAGAACAGCAGAAGTGCTGGTACACTGCCTTCTCTTGCAACTGTAGCCTCTCTAGAGAGATTAACCAAGCCAGGAAAAAACGTGCTAGGTCACAGCTATGATTCACTTAGACTGGACTTACTCCAGATGCATAAAACCCTCCAACCAGGGGATCCCTGCCAACCATTCTCTGCGCTGCAGGAAACCTCATGATCAGTGTGACTGAAGACACCCACCTGAACATAACCCCAAATCTTTTAAATATATATAGCTTAGGAAGGATCAAAATACAGATATGAACACACTTCTCAGCTTAGTATGACACATTTTGTTCCGTAACCCCAGCATAAAGCAGAAATCCAATAGCAGTGTAGGGCAACTGGCTAATTCTAAGGGCTGCACATGTTGCAGCAGATGCCAGTGCTGCATCAGGCACGTCCCCTCTGTGAACATTATATGGCCCTACTAATTGCAGCTATGTAGTTAGCCGCACTCTGCATCTTTAAAACAATTTTCATATTTGCATATCTGACAAACTCCATCCTCCCAGGCGGCATAAGTAGGGTATATAAATGTATCAGGGTGGAGAGGGGCAGAATGAAGTAGTGAGGAATGCAATATGGCTTCACAGAGAAACTATCCCAATGCAAAACCAGCAGTAAGAGTAGCCAGGCTTGCTTTAGTTATTATTAGAAGTGTCTCGTCTGGACACCTAATATGTATGAGCAACAGCTGCTTCATTAGAGAACGAGTCTGGTCTTGATTCTAGACTACTCACCAAATCCACACTTTCACAACCCTATCAAATACATTAATACCTTCTTCCTCCCAGTATGACATGCTCTCCAGCGTTTTTAAACAGGAAAATACATTTTTAAGGAGCCGAGATTATTAAATTTGTTAAGAGCTCAAGTTACAGATTAACAATAATACAGTGCAATACTTCCCATAAGAAGTCCCACATTTAGTGACAAAACCTTTCAGTGCAGCTCAAATATAGTTAAACTCCTAGATGCAACTCTTTATAATCTGAAAAGACCACTCCCTTTTCTAACCTGATCTGCCTATCAAAGCAAATTTGTTCAATAAACCTATCATAAACTGAGCAGTAAAAAGAAACAGATTTTCAGTTGTGTTCTGAGAGAAAAATGTCTTTGCTTCAGATTAATGGATTGAAAGTTGAGACAAAAGCTTTTTCCGGTACCGTAATCAGAAAATTAAGCAAGGGAAAGTAGAGAAGAAGAAGAAAAAAAGCATGTTTTTATTTTTTTTAATTTCATCACTTAACAGTATGTGAAAGAAGTTGACCGTCTCTACAGCTGATTTGAAAGGGGTACTTTTTGGTTACTATTGAGCCCAAATGTAATCACAAAAATAAGAAGAGAGAATTTGGACAAGGAGAGGGCTGGGGGGATGGGAGGGGTCCATTTCAACCCCTGGCAAGTGCATCTTTGCTCTGCTTTCTGGATTACACTGAAATCCAAAAAAGCAAGTTATTTTTTGGATGGAGGGGCAGGAAAAACACAAGTAGGGTTAATACATCCATTCAGAAAGACTATTTTTTTCTAAGTGCCTGCTGGGCTACATAGGGAAAGATACAGCAGACTTAATGCTATTGACCCTTTCCTTCCCACATGAGTCGAGCCTATTAATGAAATCTCTCCTCATTTTGATTCTGGATGTGTCCTAAGAGTCTTACAACATTTTCAGAATTTTAAATCTAAGTTACCACAAAGCTTCCATTGGCTTCAGCATTCTCACCCATCAACTGTTAACTTTTACTTAACTTCTGTTTACCTCTCATCTTTGCTGATCTATTTCCATGTATGCCAAATAAATGTTATGACAAGCTATAATTTTCTAGCTGTGATATCACACACAAAGATGATGTGCCAGAGAACATTAAACTTCTGTTCATGTCTCTTTCTCAAATATCTGTATAATACAAAACATCACAGTTTCCAATGAAAATTTATACTTTGATAGTGAAATAATTTCTTGGATTGTTACATATGAGTGAGTCAGGGTCTGCTCATGATTAAGAAACACTAAATCCAACAGATTACTTGCAGTGAATTATTTCTTCAGGTCCTCAGAAAATATAACCTACAACAGATTCCTTTCACAGAAAGTGCTAAGGTTCATAGCCTCTCAACTGCTAGAGACAGATGCACTTAGTTTACCTATTACCTATGAAACAGATTTGGTTGAATCTTGGCCTGGAAGATAAAGTTGTACAATGTTGGTGAAGTGCTGTAGTCAGAACAGAATCTTACATTTTTTATTTATACATATTGTACCATCTTTCTGCCTATATAATTATTTTTAAAAGAAAGGAAGAAAAGAAAAAAAACAGTAGGTTCTAAAAAACTTTTTTCTCAGCTTTTTCTCTGCAGTCACTGGATTATCTAGTCTTCTCAGGGTGAATCAGTGTGCACTAAGAATGAGCCCAATTTCAAGCATATAAATACCAACATTAAAATGGGAGACTATCCACACAGACATAAAGTGAAGCTTGTCCAAAACTGTTTGCAGCATAAGGGCCATGGAAAGTAATCACCCTCTGTACACTGGCTCAGAGGCACTGCAGTCTTAATGAATTTCAGGCTGAGACCATTTTACATTTTCTGGCACTTAGTGCCTCAGTGGCATCTGGTGGGATTTTTTTTTTTTTTTTTTAAATTTGCTCTGCATCATGAGCCTCAGTAAATTTGCAAGGTTTTTGCAAGTAAGCTTGAAGGGCTTGTTCATCAGACCTTGAATTATCAGTAAGTACCCCAAATTAGCTGTCAACTTTGAGAAGGCTAGAAAATCCAACAGCATTCGATACAGATCTCTCATGCTTAGTGCTGTCGGGGACACTCTGCAAGCCTTGTGGACAGTATTGTTAGTGTTTCCGTTTGAATTCTGAGGTGGAGCAGCATTATGTCTAAGCTTTTTCTTCCCTGGAGCAATTGCAGCACAACTGCAAATACACCTTCACGAGTGTGCACCTCAGCAAGAGTAAAGATTTGTCATCACACAGAGCAGCCATTACATTAATAGTGGCACAGGCAGTTTGACCTTCATTTATCAAAGGAAAGCGATACCTTCAGCCTTTTAAATCTCCTGCAGTATTCACTTTTTGTGAATTCACTCATTACTTCTTACTATTTTCACCAACACATCACCACTACTTATATTACAGGCATATATAGTTATATATATGTTTATATATATTATATACATTATGTTATATGTTATATACATTATAATACAGTACAGTAGCATATTCAGTATGAGACAGAGACTGAACAATGCAATTTCATGAATATCCACAGGAACATTAGTGGTAAACACAGAAAGGCAACAATTACACATACGTGCAGGCACATACGTGCACATATGTGCAACTCTTAAGCTTACAAAGTCAAGAACTAGAAGCCAAGAAATGCTAGAATTAACATTAGCTGTGTAGCCTTAATTTATTCTATTTGAGAATATATATTATGATACTTTCTGCAATGATGTTAGAATTTAATGCCTTTACTGTCTAATTTTTTCCATAAGGCAAACTCCTCCCAAATTTTGAGTTCAAGTTATTGGAGGAATTAGACTACACTGATTCTATGTTAACCACATAGATTATCAGACTATTTTAAGATGTACAACATTTTTTTTCCAAGCCTCAGAAACAGCTGTGCTGTTTCGGCTAAAACTTTGCAAACACCTGTGGAGAGAAACTCATGAAAAATTCCAACTGAAAATGTGCGGTCCTATACATGAATAGAAAGAGGCGCGGGCTAATCCGTTCACAAAGCTGACTCCACAATGCATTGTTACAAAAGGCAGTACTGTACATATTCAAAACATTTTAGCAAGCAGCCCTCAAAATAGCCCCATAAAGTAGGTAGACAGATGTGAAAACTAATACTGACATCAATTAAATAACTTAATCATGTAATCAGTCAGCAACAAAGGAGAGCTGTATTCCACATTCCTTCTTCTCTAGCACCCCAACTATGAAACAAATGTCAAATCAAAACCAAATAATGGTTGCAATCTATTTAAGGTACACAAACCAAACCTTTGTTCCTACCAAAGCATGTCTGTGCAAATAGAATAAACAATTAGGTCTGAAACTAGCCATTTTACACTTGCAAATACATACTGATATAAACAAATTGAGATATTTCAGGTAAACAACATTTCAGCATATTTGCAAGTAGAAAATTCATGCCAGCAGGTGATAACTTGGTTTATACTCTACATTTTTAGAGCTATTGAATTGCATGCTGCAGCGCTGCAATCTACCATTTCACTACATCCTATGTTTTGCCTAAGTGTTTGGTAAGGCAAGGAAAACTAGACCCAGCAGTAAAGCACACAAACAGAATAACAAATAGGATCACTTTTCATTTCAGGCTTTTATATTATAGAATTATATTTTCAATCCTAACATAGGTCACAATAGTCACAATGGCAGTTTTTAACTTGCTTTCTAGGCACGTAGTACAGTTAGGAAAGATTTTCACATAATCAAAGTTGGATATTTCTAGAGAGATCAAAAGAGTCTGTGAAGTGGAGAGCAGGTGCTACAGACATCTTAGAGGATCTGAGAATGCAATTAACCAGCAAATGAGCCTTGGAAAACCTAGTCTTCCTGAACAGATGAGCACAATAAAAGCCACTGAGAAATGAGATGGCCAAAGCACGCTAATAACAGCAGCAAGCACCTAGACATCTGCCCCGTATCTTAACCTTTAGGAGAAGAGAGCAGATCAGATACAGAAAGGAAAGTAGGGACAATTATGTAAATGTGTGGGCCTCCTGGAGGAGGTGAGAGTTTATTGATTGCTTTTCCAGAGGCTCAGTTAAGCAGAATACTATGGGCCTCTCTCTTTTCACTCCAAGTGAATTGGTACTTGGGATGGCTAGCGCTGGATGGAAGTGGCTTCTGAAAAATTAGAAAAAAACAAGTTATTTTACCCCTCAGCATTTATGTAGCAACTTTTTTCATCATTTATATTCCGACTGCCAGCATCAAAGTTTAGCACTGGGAGGTGTTTAATAAGCTTTGTGGGAATCTGTAGTCACTGGCAGCCTTTAACATTTGGACAAATGTAATACGGCTTTGGACAAATGAAAATAATCCATCTGAACAATTTCTGCTGATGCCAAATTTCATACAGGCCTTATTTAAACAATGTAAAAGTGAGGTCTCAAACTTTAAAAATGGGTCAGACTTTCTATAACTCTGTCCGTATTTTTTTCTGAGTTCTACAATACACACTGCAGTAGCTTATGTCTTTACAGGGTATTAATCACAAAAACTATCACATGTCAAGCCTCGTACGGATATTATAGGCATTCAGGTTAAAAGGGGGATTTTCTGCTCTGACACAGAGGATCTTTGTATGACAGGGCCATAAAACTTCCTCTTTTATGAAGACAGAAAGAATTCAATGTGGGAGCACTGGAACAAAGTCTGACATCATTCACCTTGAAACAAGTCACGAGATGCAGGTGGTGCAGCTTGCCCAGCTTTAGTACTACCACTGTTATAAAATGGTTCACTATGTATAATTGCAGAATATTTTCTTTATTTCAGTTTCTAACAACTCTGAAGTCTTAAAGAGCTTTGTCTTCCCCATCATTTAGGCTTGCTGTGACTTGCTGAAACTTGAGACATGGCTGGAATGACCTTCAGCCCATCCAGCTAGCACTGGCAACAGCGTAATCAGGCTGTGCACAACCGCTGTGAAGATGAAGCAGCAATTATTTTTAAATTGTATTGACTTGTTTCCTTGATCATTTTTTGCTACATTGTTAAGTTTGAGGACCTAGGCCTTAGGTTGACACTGGATAATTTTTCCTTTCTTTTCTTTAAACTAATGATTTTTAGCACCTCACAGTCTATAAATTAGAGCTTTTTGTTACAGTAGTTGCTCAAATTACTCTTAAATTGTACTTAAGATACTTCTGAGCCCAGTTCTTCCATACTTAGATGTAGCTACTTCCCACTACTAGACTTTAAGAACATCTTTCGGCCTGAGTTAACAATGTAGAGATTCAAACACCCCTCCTCATGCTGAGAATGAGCCTCACACTCACCCTTAAGAGAGTTCATTGGCTTAAATGGAGCTGAACCTTAAATGACCGTATTCCTTGTGAACAGGAGTGTCAAATCAGATGCTGCCCCCATCTTTGAAATGTTGCAGGTTTATTTCTTTGTTTTCTTGCCATTTTCATATTGCTTTTTCCCCTCCCCCCGCCCCCATTTTGTGATACGCAGTTGCACAAGACAAATATCAGCTATTTCCACTCCTTACACTTTTTTTGTATTAGCTTGATAATTTATTAAAACAAAGATACCAGTTTAGCACCAGTGACTTCGGAGATCTTTAATGGCTTGGCTTTTGCAATAGGACAGTTAGGTGTAGTGGCATGTCCCTGTCATTTATTAAGGATTTAAAAAAATTAAAATCTTCCAGTCACGGAATTGATATTTAGAGGTCATCAGTCTGCACAGTTTGAAAGACATTCAGAAATATTTTCTGAATCACGCTAGGAGAAAAATCTTACACTTACTATTAATTACCACAGCATGACAAGTGAAGTTCTCCTCAGGTTTTGTTCTTTCAGTTGTGGATAAAAGTCTTAAACTTTCATTTGCTCATTTTCACTCACAGGTAGCAGGCTGACTGCTGGTTGCCTGAAATAACCCATTCTCCCAACATTGCTGGGTAATACCACCTGATGTAACAGAGTTAAGAATAGCCCCAGGGAGAAAAAGATAGAAGGAAGAAGTGCTTGGATTAGCACCCTCAAAGCATCCAAGGCTATGGGGAAACATGCTGAACTTTGTTTGTTCTTACAGGATGAATTGCAACACTTCTCTCCCCTTACAGAGCTAAAGCTTTTGAAGGATGTACTGGAATTCCATGTCTGCTGACTCTAAGGATCTGGCCTGTGTTCCTTTCTACCCCTTTCCTCTTTTTTGTTTTCATTTTTTGTTTTGGCAAGAGTGGAGGCCAGGAGGAATTTAACATCCATGAAAGATCTAGGGTGTATTAGCAACTACGATTACATTTTTCAACACATCATAATTTTTCACTCTCACCACGACCTCTCCTTAAAAATCTGTGTATTGAGCTAGTTTCTGATTTTTTTTTTTTAATGTATTTGCTAAATATTGATGTTTTTAAAATCTGGATTATAAAAAGCAACAATTTTTTATCCGAGTTAAACACAATCATGTTGCTCCATCAGTTCTGCCTGCATTGATTACTTGGGAAGTAACTATCATGTCTACTCCCCCAATTGTGTTTTTTATATTTTCAGAATTCTCTAATATGAACAGACACAGACCGCACTTCCAAATAAGAACCAACATTGGATCAGATACAGAATTCACTACTTTGTTCACCTTTCTCTTAGAATGTGAACGAACCTTTAGCCACAAACCACAATGACTTACATTATATTGGACTGAGGCCAATCCTTGTTTTCTCCCTCTCCTATTGCATGTATTATTCTCATGAACATTTTGTAGAAAAAAAAAATGTAAGAACTATCTTTCTCAGTCAAAGATAAAAGAGTGATATGGGCTTCTGCAAGAAGAGGAGTTTATGTAATCCCACTGCTGGATGGCTGCCACAGATTGGTTTTAGTTCCCCAACAGCTCTCCTGAGAGTATCCTCAGGAGCAGCGAACTGACTTAAATACTGGTGTTTGGCATCAATCCAACTAAAATAGCCATCCTCTTCCAGCTTGGAACAAACAAATAAAACAGCTGTCTGCCCATTTGCTGATGATGTTACAGCATGGGGGAGGCCTAAATCCTCTCTGTCCATGTCCCAGGCTCCTGCTGTGTTTCCAAAAAAGATCACTATATACATCCCTTCCCCAGCCCTTTGTCACCTCTCATCTTTTTTCCTTAGTTTTTATAAGTATTTTCCTCCCCCTTCCAACTTCCACTATGCAGCAATAGAGATGCTGGTCCTTTATGCAGCTAACAAGCAATGTACAGAAAACTAGTTCTTTTCCTACCAGACTTGGTACCTGTACCATTTCTACAGGGAAGTTAAAAATCTCAGAATGCATTGCCTCAAAAGCAACAGAGTTCGGCTGTCCCCAAATCTGTTAAAATTGCAGATCACATTGTGCCAAAAGAAGGTAATAGGATCAAAACATTGCCAGGACTTGAGGGGAAGGGGAATGATGTGAACAAGGTCAGTAGCATGAAGGACACTCACCATACATGCCATACATGTGCAATTCTAACTACTTCTCGGTGATTTAAAAAATTCCGTATTTTGATATATTACAGATTTTGATCAGTGTTTTCTTCCACGCAATTTCTTGATATTTTGAGATTGAAACTGATTAATTCTGAAAACTTTAGGGAGAAAGAATTAACACTACCAGAGAAAAAACTCAGAATAATGTAAGATTTTTAAAGGTGTTATGAAAGCAACTGTCATTTGTATATTACTCTCACATATAATGCTGACAGATTATGCTAAAGAATTTCAGTTTCATTTAGGCTACATAGCAAGGTCTCCATTGTGTTACAAGTGGGACATTGCTAAACAGTCATTGCAACTAGTAGACAATTTCAAATAGACTTTAGGACTGACGCATAGTTTGTGAGCAGAGAACAGTGATCAAAATAAGTTTCTGGCCTACTTCAGATATGACATGTCACTTTCATCACAGAAATAGAAATCACTTGCCCTGTTTTCCTGCTCCATCTTTAATCTGATTCCCTTTAATTCACTTTTCCACTTCTGCATGTGATAACACAACAGAGTTGAACCCTTCTTTTCCAATTCCTTACAAAAAACTCCCCAAATTCACACTGCTGCTGACACAGTAGCTACCTTCTCTTCATCTCTCTCTTTCTTCTAGAAGCAGTCTGAACCACTATATATCCAGGCCCTTATTAATTGTGTTTTCTAATGATTTATTAATTGGAACAGGGGAACAGTACATCTGGCAACATTTACATTTGCAATTAAGGAAGCTGATTCTCCATAGCAGAAGTCTAATTTTATTATTTGGCTTAATTTAGAAATAGTCAGATGGCTTAGCTATGAAGAAATTTGTATTACTGAGGGATACAGAAATCTGGAGAGAAAGAATCTATCCTTTTGTAGAATATGTTGAGCCAAATTTGTTAAATTTATGCACCCTCATGACATCACATTTGGTCTTTCAAATGTTCTATACATATTTTTTTTAACCTTCTATTTAAATTGATTGTAAATCAATTTAAAGTACTAGAAATACTGCTAGCCTTGCTCTTTTTCAAACTTTGTGTAGGTGATCTGGGACAAGTGGCTTGACCTCCCTGTTGTTTAGGCAAGTAATTGGACAGAGCTAGATGATCTCCAAAATTAATACAAGTATCTTCCAACTACCATTTTAGACATAACCAACTATATACGTGCATGGCTTTATTTCATGGCTGTATTTTGTCAAACAGCATTTCATATGCTCAGGAATGTATACGGTGGAAAATAATAGCAGGAATTTGAGTATTTGAATAAATACTAAGACAAATTAAAAATACAATAAAGATGTTTCCTTGGCAAAGGTCTGAACTTAATAAATTCTGAAATATATTTACATGTCCTTGCTGTTTCTATAGAATATATTTTAATGTACAATAATTATTTTTATGTTTTTAAACATAACCTTTGGCACTTCTCATCTGCATTTCTGCACCTAAACCAAATACAATAATTTGTAGTATTCTAAAACACTGTCAAGTTTTTCAGGTATTATGAATGCCTGTGAGATAGCTGTACTATCTGCAGCACATGTCTACTAGACACTAAAACCCTAACATGGTAAGCAGGAGCTGTAGCCTTATAGGGCTGTCCTGGTTTCGGCTGGGATAGAGTTAATTTTCTTGCTAGTAGCAGGCATAGTGCTGTGGTTTGGATTTAGAATGAGAATAATGTTGATAACACACTGGTGGTTTAGTTGTTGCTAAGTACTGCTTATGCTAGTCAAGGACTTTTCAGCTTCCCATGCTCTGCCAGGTAAACAAGAAAACTGGGAGGGGGCACAGCCAGAATAGTTGATCCAAACTGGCCAAAGGGCTATTCCATACCATATGGCGTCATGGTCAGTATAGAAACTGGGCGGGGGTTGGCCAGGGAGCAGCAATCGCTGCTCGGGAACTGTCTGGGTATCGGTCGGTGGGTGGTGAGCAATTGCATTGTGCATCACTTGCTTTGTATATTGTTATTATTGTTATTATCATTATTGTATTGTTATTATTATCATTACTATTTTACTTTATTTCAATTATTAAACTGTTCTTATCTCAACCCAGGAGTGTTTCTCACTCTTACTCCTCCGATTCTCTCCCCCATCCCATCGGGGTAGGGGGAGTGAGCGAGCAGCTGCGTGGTGCTGAGTTGCTGGCTGGGGCTAAACCACAAGGGCATATTCTTTCAATGCTAAATTCTAGCAGGAGCTTTCTTGATAGTGAGTATGAAAAACAGAGGGCTATTGTAATACTAAGAGTGTGCATGCTCAGGAGATCTGAATAGCACACAGCAAATAGGAAGGTCTATCTCCCTCCCTAACATGGCCTAAAACACGGATAAGTCTGTAAAACTTCTCTGAACAGTCATTTCAGTTGCAAATTGCCAGGATATCTGAGAACTCATATGGATGAAATAAGAGCAAGCTTAGGACAGAAATCCATCCCTAAAGCATATGCCAGGATACAGGTGTCACCCCTGTTATGAAGGATATGGGAGATAAATGAAATTGAAGCACTTTCTCCTGCCCTGTCTTTACACAGATGCAATGTTCAAGCACACACACAGAGCTCTCAACAGGATTGCCATTCCAATTTTATTCTCCCAGCCCTTTGTCACATACTGGACACCTCTGCCAAGGTATATGCAATATTTACATCATAATAGACGTTGATGCTTTCATAGGAGATCCATAAATAGATGTTTCATTGTTGACTGAAGTATGTTACAAAAGTACATAGAACAGTGCAAAACACTTCTACCATGCCCATTTTTTATGCCATCACTTTTTCAGAAGTACTCTTTTCCTCTATGAAGAGATTTCTTCGGTGTTTAATATTTCAATTTGCCACAAAGTCTTTACAAAAAAGCCCGAAAAACCACTGTAATAATTTCTGATCTGTAATTTAATGATGAGATTTTATTTAAATTGATGGCATGTAGGTTGGTCAGAGTCGAGCTTTTGGAATTATCCTCTGTCATGTATAGGGAATATGATTCAAAGCCTTAAAGAGATTAGGCTTGAATTTTGAAAGAGTCACAGACTTGTTTTATTTAGCCTAATCTCTACAAAAGTATGTTTGGCAAGGTTATAAATGGAATAGTGCCATTTGCTTTTCAGATCCAAATTTCTTTTCTCTGGATGATCCTTAGATGCACCAAAGAGTGGCAAAAATAGCTTTATTACACTAATTAAAATAATGTTTTATAACAAAGCAAGGTGATGGTGATAAAATTGATAAAAACAAAGCACCCAAACATCTGACTAACTGTATTAAAAAGGAACTACACTATCTGTTCTAATCCTTCCCACACATAACACCTGGAACCTTGCTAGAAAAGGGTTTGACTAATATGTAATATAGGACTTTGGTAGTATCTTTCACATTTACAAGCTTTCAGGAGTTTTTTAAAAGCAGACAGGTACAAAGATGTTCTACATACTGATGAAATATCCTACAAAAAAATTTTATAGAGTGATTTCTATCAGACAGACGTGAAAACCAAAATAATTATTTGGAAAAGCAACAGACTCAGTTTTTTATTTCAGTTTAAAAAAAAGCACGAATACAAACAATAATACATGCCTTTGCCAGAAATCAAACAAATCCGTAGCTGATAGTATCTTTCATTAATCTGTCAAATGTAATTTTCAGATTTCTTAGACTTTTTTTTCCTCCATTTGACAGTGATCAGACCTAATGTACTCAACACACATATTAGTATTTTCAGGATACCACTGCTCCATCATTTTAAATTATTTTCTTATTAGAGATGGATAATTCCTAATACTTTCCAGTCAGTTCCATTTTTCATTTTCTATTAAGCTGGCTAAAAGTCACAGTCCACAAGTAG
The DNA here is from genome assembly GCF_030463565.1 of Pelecanus crispus. Classification (NCBI taxonomy): domain Eukaryota; kingdom Metazoa; phylum Chordata; class Aves; order Pelecaniformes; family Pelecanidae; genus Pelecanus; species Pelecanus crispus. The sequence continues at coordinate 39,764,135 of NC_134650.1, forward strand.
CCAAGTAGTCAATTTGTCTGTAGTTCCTTCTCTCAAGTGACTATCTTACATCTGTTCTTTATTAAAACAGAACCCTGCAATTCAGCCCAATTTTGATTTTGCCACCAGGTTATAACACCTAATTTACCAAACAAATTGTTTCCAGCAGAAGTGATTTAATTTGTCCCCACTTCAGATTCACGTCTGGGAAGTGCAAAAATGAATTAAAACCAATCAAAACCACAATGAATTTTCTTCTAAACCTTTCCTTGCCACTTAACTAAGGCTTGCAGGACACAAGATTAGGCAGCAGTCTTTCTTACTGTCCAGTCACTCAGCACATGTGGACAGACCAGTGCTGTCCATTAGCATTTCTGTTTCAAACTTCCACTTCCTAAAAATTTTATTCAGCTAGCTTTAAAGGCTACATTAGGGGAAAAAAAAAAAAAAAAAAGAAGAAAAAGAAAAAAAAACCTTGCCACAACTTAGTGTTTTTGATGAGTTTGTTTTTGCTGGGCTGGGGAGGTTGTGGCTGACTCTGTATTCAATTTAAGACCACAGCAGGATTGTGACAGCAAAAGCATTTCAGAAAGTCTTGGTACAGTTAATTTTAAGCTATTCACCTATCATAACTAATAGCTAAAACGTTAGCTAAGAGGTTTTCTCAGGTTATTTTTTCCCCTTTTGTTTCTTATCAATAAGATTCCTTAAAAAAACAGCAATTACTATTTTATGGCTAACTGGTATGAAATTTGGGAAAATGCATTGAAATTGAGATAGTGGTACCTGATCTTTTAATATTTACAAACATTTTCTTTTAATATCCTCCATATGGATTGCCTTTTTCTCCTTCTGTCTCTGTTCTTCTTCATCCAGTGGGAATGACTTTGATTGCTGAATACTAATGAATGTATGATTGGTCCAACTTACAATTGTTTGTTTTGAGTTATTAATTCAGTTTGAAAAACATCTGACCTGTGTTCCTAGCTGTGAGAGAAGTGAGCTTATAATATGAAACAACTGAGATTATATCATGCAGGCCTGGTGAAAGATAACAATGGAAATGCGCATCTGTATGTAGTAGATTATTTATGAATGCGTTATGTTCTTCTCAGGGCTTCTTCATGTTTTCCTCTTTGAGGCATCTTCTCAGCAAGGATACTTATCTGTGTTCCTGTCAATTCTGCAAGCTCTTCCGTATCTCCAGTACTTTTACTGAAATGCAGCAGAGAAACTAAACATCTGGCAAGTCACCAAAGCCAGAGTGACTGGGAAAAGCTGAAAAATCCCTCAGAGACTGAGCAACATCTGTTTGATAGGCAGTGAAAAATAAACCAGCAATAAACTCATTTTTACAGCAAATAAAAGGTACATGGGGCTAGGGGAAGGTTTTCTAGAAATGCTGATTACTCACATTATGCAATTAAATTGGCATTACTATGTTTGACAGTCATAGAAAAGCAATTGTGAAAAGCTTATGTGCTTGAAGAAACTGATCTAAGGACTTAATTTTCTACTTGCATAGCAAGAAAATCTGCCTTTTGAAGTCTCCTGGGTATTTTCAGGCAAGAACCTATGAACCTTGTCTATTTCAGTCCCAAGAAAGTTGTAAAGGAAATACCATACTCACTTGGGTCTGAAAAAATGCCGCAACAAAAATGATGCTTTATGTTCTGCAGAAGTGCTGTTTAAAAATATGAAAAAAAAAAAACCCTCCACCTTTTTTAATGAATAGATAGATCACAATCAGATAATTCACCACTTGAAGTACAACTAAACTTTTATCATTTACTGCAAATTTCATCATGATTCTAGATAAATTCATTGCAACTGATTTGTATAAAAAGCCATCACCAGTGAGGGTCATCCAATGGAATATAAATGCAAGTACCTGTAAGTAAACAAGATTATTTAAGTTAACTTAAGAAATACGCTGAGCAATAATACAAAAATCCAAACTTCTAATGAAGTACAAAATGCTGGTTTTGTAATACACAGACTCAAATCTGTTTATGCTGTAAGTCTAATTTGCTTGGGAACAAGTGGTGTAATCCTTTCCCTGCTAGTATGAAATAACACTAAAAACTGTAAGAAATAGTCCCTACTCCACTGATACACCACAGTATTAAATTTATCAGATTTGCACCCTCTGGGTTACATGTGAAGTGTGCACAGAAGAAATGGGATCTTGTCCCATAAACCTACAGACTGACGAAGGTGAGAAAGAAGTACAAGATACATCAAGAGATAGTATGCAAGAACCAGCTGACAAACATGAAGCTTCCTCTATACTGTCCTCTTGAATCAACGTATGATCGTGAACAGAGTTAGTGTCCATGCCTGTAAGATGGCCTACACTAATAAATTGCACTGAGGAGAGCAAAGCTGCAGAAAATACCAAGTGTCAGTACCTGAGGAAGTGATCGCACATGAACACTGACAGGAACAAGAGTACTGCAACAGTTCAGCCTTCAAGAAAAGCACACGTGGCTCTGCCTTCACCTAAAAAGCATTAGAGGATGCAAGCTGCACCCAGCAGATACATAGTAATTTACTCCTGCACATCACAAGGGTCTGAGACAGGAGAACTACAGAACACACATTTATCCTTCCCTTTGCCATGTGACATCAGCGATGCATCTCAGAGAGAACAAAGTACCAAAAGATGCTTTTAATTCCTTGACAGTCATGAAGATGACTAAAAGGAGAGTCATATGGGAAAACCTTATCCTGACTACTAGAGGTTTGTCATCATAACTTCAGGAGTTCATGAAGAGGCCAAGCATTTTTCATAGCCACCTTACAATGTTTAAAGTAAGACAGGTTGGTTTGGGTTTTTTGTTTTAACATGTGAGATTATTTTACTAACACTGAGGGAAGTTCTTCTACTTCTTCTCCTATCTTAAGATGTCATTTGTGATATCATAACTGATGTTATATAGAAAGCCCTACAGCTGGACAGGGCAAATTTTAACAGAAAGGTGCATTTGTTATGATTTATTTTAAACATTTTTCTTTCCAGAGTGAAGACATTTCCTTGGTGAAGTTTGTTGAGCAGCTTAGGGCAGCTGGATGCTTGCTTTCGGTTGTAAGTCCTGTCTCAAGATGCTAGTGCTTTAAATAATCATAATGATTTTGCTGTTCATGTAGTGGTGAATACTGATCATTTAAGGGAAGAAACTATTCACACTTTAATAGCAATAATAATGTTCCTCTACAGTGAGGAGTATCAGACTGTGTGTAACTTTGCTAATAGTTTAGGTAATTTAACCAAACTGTTTGAAGCTGTTCCAAAATCTGAGGTACCGTAATCTCTCATCTAAAGATATACAGTAGCATTTTGGAAGTGCTTTGCATAAAAAACTGTTCTCCTGACATGTTTGTTGCAGTCTAGCAGAAGAATTAATCTGTTACATTTATAGACCATAGGTCAAATCTTGGGTGTTACAAATTGCACATTTTCATGTTCTTTCACTTTTTATGTCCATTTGTAATACCAGCTTTCATCGCAGCCAAGTGGATGGGAGAGGTTCATACTATAGTATAGATTCTACTTCAGTGGATTTAGATTTTGCAAGGCTCTTCCTGCAAAAAAGACAAACTTAAAAGCTGACCTTAGATTTTGTGAGTTTGATCAGAGACTGTGTACAGCACATACCATTCCTGTTAACCTGCATATTGCAGTTATTTGGCAAAATGTATGCTATGATAATCTTGAATACATTTAGTGGTTTGGGGTGTTTTTCCTTAAACAGATAGCTTAACCAAACATAAGCTTACATTATAACCAGTGTTAAGTAAAATCATCCACAGATGAAGTATTCATATCAAAGGTTCCAGTACTACAAAGTTCCTACTCATTTTTCCATATAGTGAATGGTGAAGAAACACAGTTGTGATTATATCTAACTTCAAGCATGTCCACAGGTTCTTTGCATCAATTACATAATTATTTCTTTAAAAGGTCCAGTCACAAGGATAGAGCTAAATTACCAAGTGTCACAGTTTAACCCCAGCTGGCAACTAAGCCCCACACAGCCCCTTGTTCACTCCCACCTGGTGGGATGGGGGAGAGAATCAGAAAAGTTAAAGTGAGAAAACTCGTGGGTTGAGATAAAGGCAGTTTAGTAGGTAAAGCAAAAGCTGTGCACACAAGCAAAGCAAAACAAAGCTTCCCATGGGCAGGCAGGTGTTCAGCCATCTCCAGGAAAGCAGGGCTCCATCATGCGTAACAGTGACTTGGGAAGACAAATGCCGTAACTCCAAACGTCCCCCCCTTCCTCCTTCTTCCCCCAGCTTTCTATGCTGAGCATGACATCATATGGTATGGAATATCCCTTGGGTCAGTTGGGGTCAGCTGTCCCAGCTGTGTCCCCTCCCAGCTTCTTGTGCACCCCCAGCCTGCTCGCTGGTGGGGTGGGTGAGAAGCAGAAAAGGCCTGGACTCTGTGTAAGCGCTGCTCAGCAGTAACTAAAACATCCCTGTGTTACCAACACTGCTTCCAGCACAAATCCAAAACATAGCCCCATACTAGCTACTATGAAGAACATTAACTCTACCCCAGCCAAAACCAGCACACCAAGTTTTTAGATCATTAAGCATTACTTAATCATCAAGAAACCAGTGTTTTGCATTAGTTCAAAATGAACTGTAAGAATTGAGCCTAAATTTCTGTCTTTTCAGTTCTTAAAGGCAGTTCTATTTCAAGAAATACTGCTTCATTTCTAAAATTGCAAGTTTTTCTAAAACCTGAAAGTACCTATTAATGGTTATGCGAGTTACTTAAAATATTTTATCTTACTTGAACCTACATTCTTCGTGAAAGGATCTAAACTGAAAATTTTCTTCCACCCCATATCAATGACTCATTAAGATTAGTTACATAACTTGCTTAAAGTTATACATGATCTTATGTATCATGCTTGTACTTGGAAGCCAAAGATAACAAAAAAAAATTAAAAATCAATTGATGGTTCTCATTGACTTTAGTGGGCTGAAAGAGGCCCTGAAAGGTCCAAATGAAAAGACATAAATTAAGCTAAAAAAACTGGCAAGAGATTTGTTTGTATTACTGGCATTGCTAGCTGCCTGCTGGATGAAGACACTGGACAAGCAGCACAACTCTTTTTTGCCTAGAGAAGGCAGAGAGACTCAGATTCACAATGGCTGCTGTTATTATGCAAGGATAGACGAAGGGTGTGAAGAATTAATCACATTCAACACCATTCATGTAGATTAAAGCACAGTGTATAAATCCAGTGTCCCCATTGATTTCTATCTGTTACTTAAATGCTCTGACCAGAACAGGTCAAAACACAACAGGTTGTTTTAGTGACTATATTGTGATGAAGACATTATTCCTTAATAAAAATAATACTGCAATGTACTAAAACAAAATAATATATATCTAAAAAGAAGATATCGACTGTCAATAGATTCCACACCGGTCTAATTGGCTTCCAAATTACAGAAAGCTCTGAAATACACATTTGAATTTTCAACATAAAATTGATTAAACTCTTCATAGAGAGTGCCTGGCAGAGGCTTTTAAGACAGGTTTCTTTACCTTGCTGATATGTTTTAATTCTCTTGTCACTCCACTTATCACACCTAAAGTTGTTGTTAGTGGTACATGTCACTGTTCTGATTTAAGGACTCCAGAGAATTCAGCCACAGAGACTGAGATTTTAGCTATTCCCTTGAGTGAAAAAAAGCCATTTAACTTCACTGGATGAAAATGCCACCAAAGACAGAGACACTAAACACATGTGACATTGCCCTTGAAATGACAAGTAATTACTACCACAAGTGCCACTCACCCACTAATACGTAAGAGACACTTAACTGATAATGTAATAATATACCACCAAGAGAATACACAGACAATCTCCATTAGACTGGAAGAAATTTAATAAACAACCACCAGCTAAAAAACCTACATGATTTTTATATATATTCTCTGACATTCAGTGTGCTTGAATTTGAACTCTTTCACAGAAGATTCACCTTTGCTTGCAGGTCTGAGCACTGATAACACCAAGCCTGTTGGCAACTCCCTTTGACTCCAACAAGCTTTGAATAGAGGTTTAAGATGACAAAGAAGTGTTTTTCCCTCTCATGAAAGTCAAAGAGAAATTAACTATAACCCACAGCAGGGAGAGCTTACTCGTATCCTGTTTCTCTAAAATGCAAGTGCTGTGACACAGTCATGCTTGCAAAGCCTTTTTCTGCAAGTGCCGGTACAGGAGGCACACACATAGCACTAACTTGCTTTACCAATGAATGCACATTTGCATACACAGATACGGCACTTCAATATACAACTTAGATGCAGGATATAACTACATATATCATATTTGCAGGCATTAAGAACTGAACAGCAGTGGAACTATCCTAGCCCATTCAAGCTGATAGACTGGCCATTGTCGGTTATTTGTATACCAGTTCTTCATACAATTCTCAAGAAAAACCCGAAAACATGGAAGAGTGATATCACACCATTCCTTGAAACACGTTTATGCAAGTCTAAATAATTCAGTGCCCAGAAACACAGCTTCCTCATCCAGCTAAGATTATAGTGATGTGATCACATGGCAGATTTTGACATTTCAGTAAATGTAACTTGCTTTGGTTCCCTTCAGTGAAAGAGACCATAGAAGGGCATAATATAATATGTAATCCTTTTCCCAGCCTGCATTTAACAGTAACTAGAGTTCTCCCCAGAGGTAACTGATGAAATTTAACAGTAACATCTCAAGAACCCACCCAGAAGACCTAGTGGAAGTTGTGCAAGAATGAGCAATGCTTCTTCACTTCCAAGCGGTAAGTTAAATGGCCTTAAACAGGATGCAATTGGGTGGAACAGGAAAAGAGAGTAAGACATCTACTTAAAGCAGTTTGAACAACTAGCAGTAGGCAGAGCTACTCTCTCTCCACATGCCCCTCCACTTATAGCTGTTGATGCACTGTACACTAGCAGTGAGCTAATATTCCAGCCCTTCCCCAGTTACAACTCATTTATAATTCACCATAAAAGCACAGAGAAGTCTCCATGAGGGGCAAGTCGTCCCCTCAGCTCTACTGAGGTCTCCCAAGCCAAGGCCAGCCTGAATCTCTGCAACTTCAGGGCTACCCTGGGAGGCCCCGCACATTTCTGGTGTGGTTGCCACAACCAAGCAACACACCAGTCAGCACCGCTCCTCCTCACCGCTATACCTCTCTATCTCTGCTGCTCTTTGCCATCATACCTTTAGGTATTGTCAAATCACCCTTCACAGCTGATCCTTTTCAGGAAGAAATCACTTGAGTGACTGTGACAAAAAAGAAAATCCTATTGTATGAGCCTTTCTTTTCTTCTGCTTTCACCTACGACGCTCACATTTTTCTATAACTGAAAGCTGCAGTTTTGGCTTTGGTCAGTGTTCAGTCTGAAGTCCCTCATTCAGAGATGTACAGACAAGAATAAATTTAATCTTACTATAATATTGCATTTCTAACCAAATACTTCCTATCTGTCCCATATCTGACATGTAAATGAGGCCTGGCTAATCCAGTTAGTTTCTCTTACTCTCCACAGGTTAACAACAAAACATTTCCTCTTACTCCCCTTTTTCTCAGGAAAAAGGAACAGATCTGCATTTTTTTCTTGTTTATCCACAGGAGTTAACAATGGGCTCACTACTCTTTGAGGTCCTCTTGGATATTGCTATTACCTACTCATTCAAATAGTGAGAAATTTACAACAATGTCTTTCTCTAAAAGCTTTTTAACAAAAAATTCTTGCGTTAGAACTTTTTTCAGAACTATGGCATTTTACTTCAGTCACACATGTATATTCGCTTTTACCCAATTTCAGATTTCCTGTAGAACAAGAATTATGGTTTCTGTATAATACCCAAATACCACAAATAGGTGCCATATTCCAAAACAGAACATCTTTTGGTAAGAGAAGCTTTAAGATTTACCTGCTTCGTACACCAAATGAGGGCTTGAAACTTCCATATAATCAATCAGATACCCTTTATGAGCAGCACTGTTATTCACACACAGATTTTCAAGGGTATCTTTTAACTGAATGTTAGGTAGAATACACTCCGTTTTTCACTCATAGTCACTTTCCAGGAGTTCATGTGACATGCTTAATGTTTCTTAAAAAGAGCAATTCACAGTTAATTTTGTTTTCTATTTTTAATTTATTCCCAGCTTCCTAAAAAATGCTCTGTTGTTAGACCTTCAGTGGTTAAAGATTTGCTCGAATTGTGCTTCAGGATCAAAACTGTAATAAGTGTAATTATGATTTTGCAAAGTAAATAACAATATTTAGTTACACTCCAGCTGTCTCATGAGAATAATATATAATTACCAAAATCTGATATTTTAATTTAATATCTTCACTGCAACAACACATTGAGTTTTTAGCATTACAAAAATTAATGAGCTTTGGTTTGAAAATTAACTTGAACTGTAAATAATTAAGCATCTCCATATCTACATGTCCGCAAGAATTTGTTACACAAAGAGTAGGAGAACAGACTCTATACTTCATCACTTCAGCTTGTCAGTGCAATTCACAGATCCTGAATATATCTTTCACACATATTTAACACATATAATAGGGGTGTGGCTATGCTACATGTAGCATGGACTTTATTTTTAAGCTTAAATCATTCAGTTGATAAAAAAAAAAAAAAAAAAGACTGATTTCCATTTTGGCTCTTCTTTCACAAAACTTAATTATCTTCTAAAATGGCATAACACTTTAAATTAATGGTCTCAGGCACTACCAAAAGCTATATCATTTTCAAATTCAGGGCCAAACACGATGCAGTTAAACAAGTATCCACTAGACCAGTTGACATTGTTATCATATAAGGCCATGGTATTTCCAGTGTCCAATAAATATAGAACTTTCCAAGAAAATTGTCTTCAGTGAAAAAATACAGGTTTTGTATTCTTGTGCTCAACGAATAACTCACCTTCCGTTATATATTTTTATTAGGGAAATGAGCAATATTGTCTGAATATAGCATTTTGCCAAAAGGGAACAAATAAACTGTTCTGCCACAGTATCTCCTATCTCCTGGCTTCCGCATGACCATGGTTAGAGCTTTTTAGTCATGCTTCCTCTCCACAATACGTCACAGTCATCATACTGTTCCCGTATGTCCACCATCCTGAGAGGCTCCAGCCAGCAAATGTGGGCTAAAAGACATTCTGATACCAAGCACGTGAATGACAGTTCCCATGGGGAACAGCAGAGAACTTTTTCTAGAATCAACACTTCCCATTTTTGCAAAAATTCATTTGAAACCCATCTTTCTGACCAGACTTTGTGCCTGATAGAGTATGCCTAAACAGTGTTAATTATAAGGCAACTGCTGTATAATATAGTAGTTACATCTTTAATAGAGGGGAAGAAGATAAAATGAATTACAGATTCAATTAGTATTAGGGTTATTTGGAAGCTCAAGAACTGTGTTTTAGAATTCATTACAATGGTGAAGCAGCAACACTAGATCATGAACATGTTTCTATAAACTCTTATGAACAACCTTTATACAAGGACTCCCCCACATCCTTCAAGAACAGGACAGATGCAAAAAAAATTGCTAGGATAATAAATATTTTTTTCCACCTACATTGAGAGCATCTTTGTAACAGTTTCAGTTACAGTAACACCTCATTCTCACTTTGCAGATCATCACATATGAAAATGTCTTGAAGCACTGAGCGTGCCCTGAAGGGCTTCAGGTAAATCACTGGATACCATATACCACTGAAACCATAGTATTTTAAAAGCCAAGCATCTGTCTCACCAAGTTCTCTAAGTGTCTTAAAAAAAACCCACATTGCTTGCAGCACTTTACATTTACATATTCAGACTTAAGGACTCTGGATTGGTAATGCTGAAAATAATTACGTTTTTAAAAGATATTTTGCAGCAGAGGGTCACTGCACAGAAAGCAAAATGAAAAGAAACAGAAACATGGTTATGGGCATATTTCAGAAAATTACTTTGAGAAAGATGAAAACAAAGTAGGGTTTAGGCTTAGTTTTTAATTATTGATTTAAACTTAACTTCCTTCTTTATATAAAATTCCTTTAAGGTAAAGCTAAGAAAACCAACCAAGGTATTGGACATTGCTGTGATACAGATTTTTTAAAAAAAATTAAAATATGTATCTATTCTATTGGCAAAAAAGAATTAATATTGTCTAAACAGAATTATCACCATAATTAGGATACAGATAGACATTTCAAAATACTTTGGTATGAATGGTGTTATACCTATTATATTTGATAATTTAAACAGCTGCTATTTATTCAGGACAACTTTTATAAATAATTATCCAGCTTTGCAAAGGTAATTGTTAAAACTAAAGAAATCTTCACAGAAAATAGTCATATGTCACCAGCCAGAATAAAGGCATACTCAAAGCACGTGAAGGCATAGGGGCTTCATTAGTTATTAATTTGTGAAGTGATGCATGTCTGTGAGAGAAGTGGAAAGACAAGAAGCATTTGTCTGAGACAGGCATGAAAAAGAAATGCTAGAGAGAAAGGGCAGAAAACCAAGGACACAACTTGAATAAGCAATGGAGCTCTGACCTTGAAAGAAGCTTAGTTAGATTCTTAAGCCAAAACATAACTTAGGTTAGATACAGCATATTTTGTATTTTATTTATCAATAAACAGGAAACGATTAAAATATATTCTTGCTTCTTTTCTCAATTAAATATCTCTCCCTCCTAAACAACCAACAGATTACTAAGTTTTGGCTAACCTGGAATGAAGGGAGAAAAGAAGGAACAGCATACCCTCTAAAATAATAATATCTAGTGGACGTGGAACTGTTTTATCTAGTGGTGAAAAAAACATTTCACCAGTACGACGTTTTTTGTTCTGTAACTTAAATTATTTTGCTTTTTCATTTAAGTCTAGTAAAATAACCTAGTATAATATAATGAACCTAGTATAATATAATGAGTATAAGCTCATAAACTGTAGATGGAACAACACTGTCTATTTATCATATTGCCAAAGTAAGAGACTTTTTGTTACTTTTCTGATCCTGTTTTTGCTGGTTCTAGTTTGTTAGAATACATTTTTTATGATGAGGGTGGTGAAGCAGTGGAACAGGTTGCCCAGAGAGGTGGTAGATGCCCCATCCCTGGAAACATTCAAGGTCAGGTTGGACGGCGCTGTGAGCAACCTGATCTAGTTGAAGATGTCCCTGCTTATTGCAGGGGGGTTGGACTAAGTGACTTTTAAAGGTCCCTTCCAACCCAAACTATTCTACAATTCTTTGATTCTATGATTTTCTTCTGCTAAAGCAGAAACAACAAAACTGTCAGGTCTCTATATTATCTTTCCCATGATGTCTAATTTTTTTTTTTACATTTATTAGGAATTCTTTTTTCCTAGGATATGTTTTATTCCATAAATCTCACAATATAGTTAATACAGAGTAAATTAATTTTGTAAGTTATTTTTATTCCATTCTAAGTGTGCTGTTTTGATAAACTAATGCTTTAAGCTATTTGACAAGGATGTAGAACAAAATATTTGAATGACTAAATATTCAGACCTACATTTCACCAAGCATAATATGTTTGAATTTGATTATTTCAAATCCTTGTATTGGTTCTATTTCTTAATAGATGTCGTGGTTTAGCCCCAGCCAGCAACTCAGCACCACGCAGCCGCTCGCTCACTCCCCCTACCCCGATGGGATGGGGGAGAGAATTGGAGCAGTAAGAGGGAGAAACACTCCTGGGTTGAGATAAGAACAGTTTAATAATTGAAATAAAGTAAAATAGTAATGATAATAATAACAATACAATAATGATAATAACAATAATAACAATATACAAAGCAAGTGATGCGCAATGCAATTGCTCACCACCCACCAACCGATACCCAAACAGTTCCCGAGTAGCGATCGCTGCTCCCCGGCCAACCCCCCCCAGTTTCTATACTGAGCATGATGCCATATGGTATGGAATAGCCCTTTGGCCAGGTTGGATCAACTCTTCTGGCTGTGCCCCCTCCCAGTTTCTTGTGCACCTGGCAGAGCATGGGAAGCTGAAAAGTCTGATAATCTGACAATTATTCTCACACTAAATCCAAAACACAGCGCTATGCCTGCTACTAGGAAGAAAATTAACTCTATCCCAGCCAAAACAGCCAAAACAAAATCCCAGCCAGGACAATAGAATACAAATACTTTATCAGATATGTTCACTTTGCTTTCTTTCAAACACAGAGGCAAACACAAAAGAAAACGTCCCTTAGCACAGGTGAATTTTCTGCCAATAATTTCAAATTCAGTGGAGTATGTAGCATAAATTTAGCCAAGGGGACACGTTTTCACTCATATAGCATCACCCCAGAAAGTAAACCCAGGAACACACTGTGTACCCCTGAGCAGCGGGATCACACATTCTGGCTCAAAACTCTTTCAAGCGAGCCCATGTTTTCCACAGTCCCCAGATAAACTCCACTGAAAGCTTTACTAGAACTTTCAGAGAAACTAAGTGTTTTTAACACTGCTGTATTTTATTTGGTCTCCTTTTCACAAATTATCCCAAATTCAGATGTGGAAGACTTGGCTGGATTTCAGTATTAGTACTTTACCTTAAGGGTGAAAAAAAGTAGGAGGAGTTAGGAGAGGAAAATCACGAATTCAGGCTGACAAAGTGATGTTGATTCTCCATTGTATTGTCAGGAGTATGAGATGCATAGAAAGCTACTAGCTATTTACATAGCAATTTAGCTAAGCACAACATGCTGCATGACTGTGGTCCTGTCTGAATATAATTGGCTCATTAACCAAAACCATTTTAACTTGTTCACATTATCAAAGTCAAGAACAAGCACAAATATGAGCTTTGATGAACACACATATATTTATTTTTTACAAGGAGGGTTGATTCAACCAGCCATTCTTATTGTTAACATTCAGTTATTCTAAAGCAACCTTCTTATGTCTTAAACAAAACAGATGCTTTATGAAAATGTCCGGCATTTCCTGCCCCTCTTTACCTAGCCTCATAGCAAGTCAGAGGGACTGTATTCTACCTCACTAACTCAATCTGTGATTTTGTTTGTCATCTGGCTTTCAAAAGATTGTTTGCTGACACACTGGTCTCACCCACTGTGTTTTCTGTGAAAATCAATTTATTACTTGGCATGTTTGTCTGACAATCAGGTAATAAAGTAATATTTGGAGCAAAGTCTGTGGTGGGACAAGAATATCTCTCTTCTAGCTGAGAGCTGCATAATTGATTAGGAGGAATAAATGGAACAGAGAGATCCCCTTCTATTCAGCTCTGGCATTTGAGTTACAATTTGTCACCTGGGCATCAGCAGGGGAAATTGATTCCATATTCAGTAATCTATACTTTTATTTGCTAGGAATGGATGCAGCAATCTGTCTTCCATTCCTCTGCCCTCCCTTGCCAAATCAGCCACACATACCTACAGGTGTTAAATACAATGACTGCAGCTGGTGTATTTCCAAAATATGGCAGATATGTATATGTGATGCCCAAAGCAGTTATCAAGAAACAGAAAATTAGGTTAGGATGCAAACTCCCTAAATGGGATTTTAGGCACATAGAACTGACCAAAGTCACAGTCTCTGATCCACTTAGCCTTGTTTATAGCACCACTGAACCTTGGTAGGGGCCTAAATTCACTAGTACTTCCATAAGGAGCTTTAAATTTACCCAAACTTCTCAACCATCTAACTGCAGATGCACCTATTCCCCTTCTAAACTCGAGCGTAATCAATGTTTCCCTAGAAAGACACCTAAACATTGCTTAAAATCTGCCTGAATGGCCCAAAACACAGTGCTCTTACACTTCTAAGAGTGGTGAGTAACAAACTGAGGAAGAAAGACTAAAAATATCAGTGACAGACGGGTGAATGGGCAGCAGGTAAGAACTTAACTGTGATGCACAGTCTAGAGCAAGCAGATGATGCAATGCTTGCATGCAGATAGGAGAGTTGGTGGAATGCGTGGGTGTAGGAAAATGATGACAGGGTAGACGCAAGGAAAGAAATTGGGCTACAGTAGGGATTACATGTACCAGACCTGAACCAGATATAGACAAGCCAGGTTGAAAAAGCTGTGGTCACAGCCTCAGTGTTAACTACTCCATAGCAAAATTTCACTGTATCTGTAACTGTGAAGGTACTTAGGAAAACTGCTCATAACTAATGGCACAGACAATAGTTGTATTTTCTTTGTTTATATAAATCTGCAAAAATAGTACTAGTTGTGTTGGCACCACACTTCAGAATAGGGGAGGCAGAACTGATCACTGACATGTTGAATACGTATGCAAGCATTTTGTTATCACTGAAGCAAAATCCACTTCTATTGCTTGTGTTTGGCCTTCCATTTTGTTGCTAATTCTATGGCTTGTGTTTGGGTTAACATTTTATTGCTTCTGTTTGGCCCAGTACACACTGGCCTTGAGGCTTGGTTATAATTTGGTAGCAAAACCGTGTCTGTTCTGCAAGAAGCACTGCTCTGCTGGATGCAGAAGACCATCTAGACGACTGATTCCCTCGCTCAGCAGCGTAGCCCCTCTGCAAAGTTTCAATAGCAATCCTCACTGATTTATTTTGCTTGCCAGTGAGGTCCATGTTGACCCAGAAGACATGGAACAAACACAGAACATAGCCCAAAAGCAAATTGTTTGAAGGGATACCTACAGCTGTTAGCAGAGCAGACACCCTGGCTCCAAGTACACACTATGTCAGCTATAGTAAATATACTTGGGATATATGGCAAGATGAGAATGATCTCTGAACTAAATTGGTAGATAAATGAAGAAACAGTCTTCAAAGGTTGGTAGGTCAATGGCTTCAGTTAGCATTTCCAAAGATGAGCTTATGTCTATAGTTTATCATAAAAAAGCACAATAAAATGCTCTTTCCTATACTAGTATTTGGGAAGACTGAACTCAGCTTTGCCTGAGTGGTATGTTTTCCATGCCTGGAAGACCATCTAAATATCTCTCTCACCCACAATCTGACTGGCTGGCCCTCTGACTTGCTAGCTACCTGGAGACTGCTTCTGGGAACCATTTCATGGGAAACATTCATGTCTGAATGTCTCTGGGATCATTTTCACCACATCAGAAGGTCATTTAAATCACTTGCACAGTTAACAAAAATACAGTTACACATAAAATACTGCTAATAACTCCTCTTTCTGCCCTGGAAGCCCAACATTTCAGTAAAGAACTGCTTAGCCTAGGCTACATGGCAGACTGAAACCCAGAATTGTAGGGTATATGTATATATTTTTCTACAGAATTTAAAAAAAATAGAAGTTTTTGAGTCCTTTGACAAATCTACAATACTTGTACATAGACCCTAAGGTCAACACTTCAAAAAAAAAAAAAAGCCTCTGCAGTCTAGAGGTAAGTCCCAATCTCAGTTAACTGGCTTTCAGAGACAACTAGCCCCCACTGAATTCTGCCAGGATGTTGATGGGAAAACTCACCCGATTAAGAGCGTGAATACAAAGCTATAACTCCAGCTTTAGGCACCTATTAATACTTTTTTTAAACCTTAGCCTAAAATATGTTGCATGTAGTTCTGCTCTTGTGGGGTTGTGTATTCTACATGACATTTCCTCCAGTCTTTTGAAGCTGTTTTGCCCTGACTGCTTTCCCATATAAGACAGATGTTTTCATAAGCAAATGTGGGATTATTACATTTGTATTTTTAATTCTAGAAATCAGTTAGTACAACAATTATTTGAAGGTGATATTATGCACAGTCTACCTTTTCCCTAGTGAATTGTTTTCAATAAGTTGTAGTAGGGCACTGGTTATCCACTGACTTATCTACTTCCAGTATTTTGTAGCAGTGGCTTCAGCTTCTTACAGTACAAGCTTCCATGTGATATTCATTCAATGCATTTGAATGCAGAACTCTCCCTCCTTTCCTATCTGGAATTGGGACTGGTGCCCTTCCCTACAAGAGATATCTGAAGGAAAAGACTTCTCTCAGAGTTGTTCAAATATAGACAACGTCTGCTAGTGCTCTCCCCTTCCTCTATAGATACAAAAAAAAAAAAAAAAAAACCAACCAACCAAACCCTGAAAAGTTTCAGAAAACTATTATACAAGACTACAGAGAGAGCCTGGGCCATGTCTTCACCAAATTTTGTGCAGCTCTGATTTGGTCCTTCTACCACAAAGGAAAGGCAAACCTGACATTCTGAGAAGCCAGAAGGACATTAGAGTAATTCAGTGTGAAGTATTGCTATAGAGAACTAGGAAATTGTATTTCAGACAAACTAGTATTATCAAACATTCAGGACAAAATTCTGCACTGACTTCTGGGGAAAGCTTTTACACTGGCAGTGTTTGAAAAACAATTAATTTTGATTTCTGTTATGGATAAGCTGTCCTGGGACTATGTACCAACTCTCAAAATAAACTGAGTAGTCCAGTATGTTTTAAATCCCACCCCTCAATCACGGTGTACATCCTGTGTATCTATTCTATCTGCTGTTCAAAAAATACCCACCAAAATCCTCGCATTGAAACTATGCAGCAATATCAAAATGCAAAATTTGTGTCCCCACAGACAAATAGAAGCACCAGAGATCATCTCCTAATATGGCAATTAGTGTACATATGCAGCACTCTTCACTGGTTTTCTTGATGTCATTGAATTGAAGCTTTATTTATAAAGCAACTCTTTCATTCGTTTGTTGTGAAATAATGAATGACAGGAACGAAATGCTCAAGTCTCCCTCAATCGTTTTACACAAGCCCTCTCAATACGAGATTTTTTAAGTTTTCCTTTTTTTATAAACCTTCTATACAACATTAGAATGTGCTACTCAGCCTGTTCTGAGCAGGGTGTCAGATCAAATGACCTTCAGAGATCCCTTTCAACCTAAACTATAATTATACCACCAGGTGATTTATTTCCACCTGGTAGGGCAGCACAATGGAATGAGACTCCCTCTGCCCTGTTTATACAAAGCTTTGATCAACTACAGTAGGATATGTGGACCCTGTACTATTTCAATTTGACTATTGGTATTGATCCTATAGCTAGGACAAAAGGAAATAGGAAAAATAACACAGAATTGGATATTGGATATAGGATGTCAATTATCCACAAATGTCAAACTGCCTCAGAACCAATAAGCTTCAATTTAATGCTTGCATCTCTGTACAAGAGTAATTTCTCCTCCCTTGATATAAGGGCATAGAACATAGCTCATGAGAATGCTTTTTGCTCATCCATCTATTTATACTTTTCACTTTGGCCTTTTGTTTTTTTAAACACACGCATAGCAGGGCATAGGAGGTAGGGTGCAAATGGATGCACCTGGGACTCTGGGAAAAAAGTGAGCATTGTCATATATGACTATTCTACCATTAAAGTAACAGCACTGTTCAGGAACAGATACATAACCCAAGCTGTTTGATTAAGTCATTATTTCGAGATTTTTCTTGTATTTACCACTAGTGAAAACCAGCAGGGATTATATTCAATGTGTTAGATTAGAAAACTATTCCAGTTACAGCTTCAGTAATTACAGAAACTCCACCCCACCTCCATATTACAGAACAGGTGAAAAAATTAATTCTCAAAGGAATTAGGTTTAAAGCCACATATTATTGAATTCACTTCTTTTATTCCCTTCAAGTCAGTATGACAGCTTAGTAAGCTTATCTAATTTTAATATCTAATCATTAGATAGAGAGGAGGTGAATTAGGCTTTCAGATGTTAGCCGTAGGGAAGAGAGGGAAAAAAAGGAATACCTGTCTTTAATCTATGCATACATATGCTACTAATATCAAGGGCACTAGGAGTTAAAAGGTAGTCCATAACCATAAATGCAGGACAAAAACAGGCATTTTGAAAATTCTGATATATGTGGATGGCCATTTAGAATGATATTCAATATCCAGGAGACATGTGTGCCAGTTAAAGAACTTGTACAGGCCAGTCTTCTGATTTTAAGGGTTAGGAACGTTCATCAGAAATGCCAGCAACTGATACAGGTCTACCTCTGCAGAGCCTCCTGCATTTCTAGATTACTACCATCCATTTTTACTTCCCCTGTACATTTTCCATGATCCCTATTCATGGCTGCTAGTCTATCTGAATGTGGGTGGTGGTGACACTGCAGGAATCAAATTACATCTCTCTGCTGAAAAAAAGAAAATGGCGTGAGGGCACCAAAAGAGCAGAAATCTCCTCTGGCTGATTACAACTGGGCGTATACCTATATTGGTACTCATCACTGTATCAGATAAAACAACTCTCCTGGCAAGAAATACCCACAGATTGTATCATAACCCAAATTTTCAAAAGTATTTAGATGATGGAACTTAAGAGACTTTCAAAATCTAGGGCCTGTGGACAAGTATAAAAACAATGGTCTTTGACAGCAATGCAGCCTCATTCTCTGATTTAGAAATGCTTGTTCCCACCTGAACTGGTGTTCTGATACTAAAAAATAGCAACTTTATACGAAAGACCATAATAAAAGCTTCCATGTGGCAATTGCTACACAACGTAGTATTTGAGCAACTACCCATGCTAACTTTCTTTTATGATAAACGGTCCAACCTGGCTGCACAACTTCACAGAGATTGTCAGTCCTTGCACTGATTGCTCAGGATAAAAAGAAGTTGTCAGTCTTCCACATCTGCATGCACAAATTTCTTCCACTTTTTTCTTTGCTTCCTAGCATTAATTCATTCAAATACTTCTGTTCATGAACAGAAAAAATCTGACTAGGGATTATTTATCTTGACAAATATGTATCTGCTAAAATCTAGATAGAGACAATCAGTTTAAGATAAAATTTAAACTGTCTGTAAATACTGTCATTCTATGGCTCTATCCTTCAAAATGTTTTCCTAGATCATCCTATAAAAAAAATCCTGAATGCTGAAAATTTGCAATAGCAATTGTTGCAAGTATTCTATATGATAAACTTTATGTATTTAACACCAATAATGAATATTGACAAACTTTAACTACAAGCTTCTACTGTTTTTAAATTCAACGGAAGTTTTCTAGATAAAGCCAACACTCAGACTAAGAAATTCTCTTTGATTCCAATGAGTTAAGTTCAAATTTTAAGCCTGTTCAGAGGTGTCTGTTTACATTTCAGAGTAAGCCCCAAACTAATGTCTTATAAATTCAAAGTGATTACTACTCAGCTGTTAAAGCTGTTCTAAAAGTGAAAGTTTTACAACACCACAAAACTTATGACATCTTCTGTTTTTTGCTGTCTCTGCTAACTATTTAGTTCTTCTTTCTACATTTTATGGAAACTATTACCCTTTTTCAGTGTAAGTGAAAAGTAAAACAGACATGGAAACAGGTTCAAATGCTTCCCCATACTGCTTGAGAACAGTGACTTTAAAAAATGATTCCTTTTTTTGGGGTATAAGAATAAAACACATATGCATGCATAATCTGTAACATATTACAAATACATATTGTGCATATATATATGCGCAGCTATATATTATATTCATGCATCTTTTAAGAAAAGAAAAAATTAATTTTAAAACAGTGCAGCCAAAAACATTTCATGGAATTACTCTGAAATATGCAAAATCAAGGTGGCAGTGAGCAAGAACAATCTCTCACTATTCTCCCTTTTCATACTCCAAAGATGCCAGAGATTTCATTTCCTTCTCTCTCTCTTCCGAATCTTCTAACTGACAAGCATTCAGCACCTTTGCAGAAGAAAATCAGTCTTTTTGATTTAACACAACGGTGTTAAATGTATGTACATTGCATACTCTGTAACATTCAGTAAATCCCCAAAAAAGCATTTTCTGATGTGAGTAGTGGTAGTGAGTTCCTTAAATTGTGAACATCCACTGCGACAAACAATACACCCAGTTTCAGAAGTACTTATAATCTCTAGCAGTACCAAAAGGGCCAAAGGTAGCAGAATGAATCGAAGTGACACACTTCAAGTTAGTTTCTTGGGTTATCTATATGTACACATGACAATAATTAGTTCTTGGGGAACCGCATATTTTACTCAGGTAAACTGAGATCAAAACATAGAATACTTTTTAAGAGATGGGTACATGGAAATACAATGTTCCTTATTGTTTGATGATCACATATGAAGTAGAAGCACTTTCATATACTAAGCCAAATGAAAAGTTGCCAGCATCACAGGCTCTTTAAACCTATTGATTGTGTTAGTAGTATACCACAGTGATACTTTTGCATTAACCTGTGCTCCTTAGATTCTAATCCTGTTGCTGAATCAGTTGTAGACCTAATGCCACAAGAAACAATGATTTCATGCTAGCTCTTTACAGGAACAAACAAGTAGTACATGCTCAAGGCCAAATTAAATATTTATTAATGAATTATAACAAAGTAATTAGTGTCAAATTAGAATATACTGTAGATTTGATTAATAGTTAATTGTCTTTACTCACTTGGGAGTCTGTTGTTTCTATATTCTCTGCCAAGATAAAAGTACAAGAGGAAAAAAAATTGTATATTGCATTGGAATGATACATAATTTTTGAAGGTTTCCATCAATTAAAGGAGACAGCAGATCTAAGAATATATACTAAGAATATACAGTATATATATACACTATATATATACTATATATACTAAGAATATATATGAAAAAACCCCGCATTTTACTAGCAATCCTGAAAGTTGTATCCTAATTTAAAGACAGTCCTTCTAAACTATAATGTACATTATTGGTTCTTTAGTAAATGTGATAGCAGGATTACACCTAGGATTCGTCTCACCTAACTTCTAGACTGCTAAAGCTAAGTATCTACACTAGTTTAAAGGGAACAGGAGTTTAAACAACTAGAGTAGATTTCTGAACTGACATGAGGTTGAATAAAAACCTAAAACCCAAAAGCCTAGAATTCATGTCAACAGCTTATGGGGAAAGGTAGTATGAATTTAGAAGGTAGGGGTAGAATAACATGAATTAGAAAATGACAAATCATCACACAAACTTAGTAAACATGAGGCACAAATTGTACAACTCAGCAAGGACAACAATGAAAATATGAGTCTGGCTTTAACAAACATTTGTAATTAAAAGGTCTGATTCTCTGGGAATACTCTAGATTTGAATTGAGCTCTTCATTACAGAAAAATAGCATTTGATACTTAGTCTGCTAAGATCAGATTTTAACTCCTGCTCCCTCCCCTTCATCTAATGAAAATCAAGAGGAAGAAAACAGTTAGCCAGTGCTAATAAGCTATAGATAACCAGCTAGAAGAAAACAAGCAAAACAGGCTAATCCTTGTCACTCAATTTTTTCAGGCAAAATGATGGATCATTTCTGCCCTCATGTGGTACCAAAAGGCATTATAGATTCAAAACATCTGTACAGTCAATGGACATGCTTGTCCTATTCTTGAGCAAAAAAAAAAAACCCAAACCCCACAACATGCAAGTAGTGCCTATGTTCCCACATCATTTTCTATTATGAAAAAACAGTCCAACAAAAGAGTGGACTGAACAGGAAGTGACAGGATACTGCACGTGATTTGGAAATTCCTACTTTAAGAAACTTCACAAAAGACTAAAGATTTAAATGGAGGGTGCTACGGGTAACCTATTTTTAGTTCTTTCCTTTGGCACCTCTCAGTCTCAGGGGAAATTCCATGAAAATATATACAAAAACACAGATGAAGATGCATGATATATTTTGTAGTACACATCCTGAGATCAGTTTTCTCATGTCTTAGTACTTTGCCCATTTGGAGACTTTTTAAGAAGCTTTTGGCAATTCTCATTAAAGATAAGACCTGTGTCTCTTGAGATTTCAATGTCTTCTTTTGTACTAGAGTACCTTTTAATATTGCTGGATTTACCAAAATATATGCAAAAGATAATTTGTCAAAACTGACACTGTAGGTCAATAAATACTTTCACTCAAAGTTTGTAAATAGGTGAAGGAATTTTGGTATTCATTGTTGGAAAAACCATTTGGGCCGTCAGCTTTTAGAGCACTACTAAACAGGATAGGAACACGAGCAAAAGGGTGAACATTTTTTTTCTTTAGTCATCTGATGCAAGTGTAACTCTTCATTCACATCTGTTACTATTCACATCAAATGCCTGCTTCCTCAAAAAAAAGGTGTAAATCAAAATGACACTTTGTGTTTACAAAATTTGCCGAAATAAGGGTTTAGATACAATATTAATTTTGTCTGTAACTTCTGTTTCCATATAAATAAGGTACTTGAGCTACTCTCTATGCAAATCCACAATAAATTCACTACTAGCAAGTTCTTAGAGAAAACAAAAATATTGAGCTCCATATTTCACCTTCCTAGTATGCAGGAAAGTATAAAAAGTCTGAGATATATACGTCATCTGCCTTTACCATGTCAATGTATTGTGTAAAAGACTGAGGTTTTGTTAGACATTTATAAACAAGTGTAACACATGCACACATTCTGCATGCCAGAAAAAGAAGCAAAAATATCGTCTCCAGAACCAAACCCTATTGCATGAAAGCACTCATTTCAGTCTTGTGTAATGAAACCTTTTCACCTAGTGGAGACTTGCTTTGCTAAGGACGTCTACCCAATTCACCTAGTCATTGCAGGCTTCCTCCATGGACAGTGGGGAAAGGCAACTTCAAGGGATGATTCAAGTCATTAACACCATAATGTATTGACTACAGTAGCTGTTGTTTTCAAGCATTTCCATTTTACCAATTTCATATTTGAACATATTGAAACAGGTTTTTTTCTCTCCATCTAATTTTGTTAAATGGACTCAGTCCAGAGATTGCTGAGGGTTAAGATGCTGAAATCCAGTATTTGGTCTATAGAAAGCACAGAGTGATTTAGCTCCACATTAGGCATGATGGGCATCTAAACTCAGGAACATGAATCTACCAGCCCTATCCACGTCAAGAAAACAAGGACTACCATCTATTCATTCACTTAGTTACTAGATCTGACAAAGAATTTTAATTAGAGAGCATTTCTAACAAAACAAATGCTAAAGGAACATTCAGTTCCCCCCCTTCTTTTTCTGGTTTTTTTTCTTTGTTTGTTTTGTTTTCTTTTGCTTCTGAGGCAATTGAAATGCCTCAAAGTGCAGCAGCATAGAGCAGTGAGCTCTCAGAAAGATATTTTTGCAGGTGAGAGGTATTAAATACTTTTTGAAATTCAGAACTTAAATCTTCCGAGAAACTTCTATTTGCAATCAGATCTCATTCAAGTGTACAGGTACTGGGAGATGCTTAGCATTACTGAAAACTAGGACATTTATTCAAGTGCTTAATTCCAATCAAACATTCTTACAGTCCTTTGACAAATACAAATACTCAAAATATTTGAGTTGTTTCCTTCATGGACAACAGAATTGGGATGGAGGGAGACAAGATAAATGTCATTCACAGCATTTTGTGTAGCAGAAATTCTGCTGTATCAATGACCAGCTTAAAAAAAAAGAGTTTTAAATGAGGTAAGTGAGGTTTGAATGCAAATTTATGCTCTATATTTTGTAAGCTTATTATATTTCTGGGAACAAGAAGACAACAAAGCAACCAACTTCTGTCTCAGCTTCTCTCTAATCCAAATTAAATTTCCAAATAAGTATCAGAAGCAAAGAGGACAGTTTCATAAATGCTTGAACAATAATGAAATTATTGCCATCTTGTGGATGACCCACAGCATGCTACAGCTTATTTTGCATCTTTCTTTTCTCCTGCCTTGTGGAGAAATGTTTTCTGATACTCCAGATTGCCATGGCAATCCATCACCTGAAATTTATAAAAGAAAGTTCTTTTAAGTCAAAAGAATTGACTTTATTAATTTAAATGAACCAATTAAAGAAAAATAAACTTCTTTCAATAAACGATGAGTTACTTTTTCCAAGTAAGATATTGAACACCACTAGTATGTGAACTCAGCTGTAAAACATAGCAACTGTGCCATAAAAGTGGCTTTAATTACATTTGTATAGTTCCCTTTTTATTAGAGAATTGATTTTTTCTGAAGAAGAATGATCTATTGTTTAAGGCATAAGGCTTATGTAAATCACGTAACTATTCAATGTCACAAAGCCTTGAAGATAATAGTTTTAAATATAAATGTATAACAAATTGCGTAAAACTCAAATACCATGGTATCTGATGGTAGGAGCCATATATTATAGAAGAAAGCTTTCCAGCAATATCGTGTACTTATTATTTTTGTTCTCACATATAATATTCTTATAAAAATGAAATATAGCTGGTCTTTTTTTCTTGCCTCCCCCCTCCTCTCCCCAGAAATAAGTCCCAAAGGCAAGGGAATACGTGACATAATTATGGAATTCCCAAGTTTAAAAAGATTTGTATGCCTAAGTTGTCAAAGGCTTTGCTTTCAGGTTTCATTTCACAAGTCTAGAACTAAAAAAAAGAACTTAACTAATTGCAAATCAGTCTTCAGAACACAGCATTTCACTCTCCCACTGTGACAAGAACTGCAATAGAAATATCACAAATACCATTGCACAGTCTTTTACAAGCAAATACCAATGCATTCTGCCTTCTTTATTGCAAATGCTTTGCAAGTTGCTTCCAACCCACAGCGGAAGCTGTGATTAACTTTGGCACTGTGTTCAGTTAGTTAAGTACGTTTAAACATAATGTTACGCTGTTGCAACTACACTTTTTTTCAGATAAGAATGATTCTATGTCTATCCGTGAAAAGCTCACATCAACATCCCAATGACCCCTCTCACACATATATGGCATCTACATCGAATGTATTAAAAATATGTTTTTTTATGGAAAGAATTATGCTATTATCATCTTTGATTCTTGATGATGAATCAAGCCTTATTGACCAATTTCAGTTATGTTTGACACATACTCACTTAGAATATTACCTCACTGCTATGCCCCTTGGACATTTTTTTATATTGTGCATCACCATAATACCTCCATATTTCTTGTACTTTTTTCTCCTCCTTAAAATGTATTTTCAGTATAATTTCAAAGTAAGAAGTGTTTAAAGATTTTTGAAGAGAGTTTCTAGCTGGATTCAATATGGTTTGCCTGCTTGTTTAGAAAGCAAGTCCCAGATTTTATAACTGGGGGAAAAAAAAAAAAAATCATATTCCATTTGTCGTGGTTTAGCCCCAGCCAGCAACTCAGCACCACGCAACCGCTCGCTCACTCCCCCTACCCCGATGGGATGGGAGAGAGAATCAGAGGAGTAAGAGTGATAAACACTCCCGGGTTGAGGTAAGAACAGTTTAATAATTGAAATAAAGTAAAATAGTAATGATAATGATAATAATAACAATATAATAATGATAATAACAATATACAAAGCAAGTGATGCACAATGCAATTGCTCACCACCCACCGACCGATACCCAGACAGTTCCCGAGCAGCAATCGCTGCTCCCCGGCCAACCCCCCCAGTTTCTATACTGAGCATGACGCCATATGGTATGGAATAGCCCTTTGGCCAGGTTGGGTCAGCTGGCCTGGCTGTGCCCCCTCCCAGTTTTCTTGTTTACCTGGCAGAGCATGGGAAGCTGAAAAGTCCTTGACCAGCATAAGCAGTACTTAGCAACAACTAAAACCATCAGTGTGTTATCAGCATTATTTTCATACTAAATCCAAACCACAGCACTGTGCCTGCTACTAGGAAGAAAATTAACTCTATCCCAGCCGAAACCAGGACACATTGAAAAAAAATATTCCTTCAGTCAGTTTTCCCTAGGTTTTGGGTTTCTTATAAACAGTATCATTACGCAAAATGATAGCTATGATAACAAGCCTTTGGCTTTCACACCACAGCAGAATTTTGACTTCAGAGAAAAACACATCCTTTGTCAAGGTGGACTCAACTGGTACAAAATGAAAGATGACATTACAATAGAGCAGTTTTATAAATGTTTAAGCCACAGCCTGGCAGAAATAAGCCATTGAAAAGATTCAATGGACAAAAAATCTGACGTCAAGGAAAAAAAAAAGTCAAAAATACAACCCCTTTTAAAGAGTCAGATTATATCTTTTG
This sequence comes from Pelecanus crispus, assembly GCF_030463565.1. Lineage (NCBI taxonomy): Eukaryota > Metazoa > Chordata > Aves > Pelecaniformes > Pelecanidae > Pelecanus > Pelecanus crispus. The sequence continues at coordinate 39,790,165 of NC_134650.1, forward strand.
TCAGCCATTTTCTGATTATATCAAAATGATTCCATCATTAAAAATAAATGACAAATGTAGTTTTTTCCATATGGTTTTCCCTACACAGTCATTACTAAATTTTGAACTGCGAGTATATTATTAGTCAGTGCCTATCTACACAAACTCTGTGACCTTGCAAAACACTATTCATGGAAAGGAGGGCTGATATAAAATCCTTTTAAGTCAACCAAAAGCCTCTGTTTACTTGGAAAGTATACCACAACATTGCTGTCAGAATTATTTTAAATTTTCCTAAGTGCTAGGAGACTCTCAAATGTGCTTTTGCATTTGGACAGAGGGAGATATAAAGAAGGTGGGCAAGTCATGTGGCAACTGACTGGATCACTTCCATAACAATTGTTACATAAAGGTCTCCAGTAATTATTCATGCTATATAGAATAGTTCATATTTATGTCCTAGTCTAGTTTTATACATTACACTCATGAATTTGAAAGATTCCTGATAGAGAGGGTATCTGAAAGCGTACAACAGATAACAAAGCTGGACACTAAGTTTAAAAAAAAAAAAAAAAAAAATTTACAAAGAAAATGCAAACTGACCCACCTTCTATTAGTAAAGAAATCACGGTCACAAACTTCTGATCTCCTAAACCTCACATAATAAAGTTCCTGAAGCTCAAGGTTTAGGAATGCACCTGTAAACCACATTGTAAACTGCCAGATGCAATGGTCAATTAACGTGGTCATCTACAGGGTCATCACATTTTGTCACCTGGCACTATGCAACATTATTACTTGGGGTCTGGAGCTCCTGCTAGCCCACTGACATTGTAATTAATAGTCACAAAGCTTCACTTGCCCTTCAGACCTGCTGCTACCTTTCACTGACTCAGGGTGTAAGCAACATGCCTAGACACAAGTTGGTGAATGTAAACTACCTCTGTGATAGAAGATTAATTATTTTAACTGTTACTGCTGATTAAAACAAGTATTTAAATTTTGTCTGCAAATACTAATTTAATTGGACTTTGCATAAAGATATATAGAGACTTCTGAGATAACACAGGCAAGCTGATGCTTAAAACTGATGAAGTTCAAGTTCACAATGTTTTGCATGGTGTATTTTATTTCATGCAAAAAAATATCTTATCTTCTGAAAATAAATTATTAAAGGGGGAGCTGGTAGCAACTTTTAAAGTTGTTTTACACTCCCCTCTATAAAAAGTTATCACAATTCATTAGGATCATGACTTACTAGGTGAAAGTAACAAAGATCTCTCTTCAAAATATATCTTTGAAATACAGCAAGCAACATCATTTTGGTTTAGAAAGGTGCCTTTCTGTTGTCCTTTGTAATTACACTCTGGTTAAACCGAGTTCTATGCTACTTGTCTCTTTCTCTCTTTGGGGTAATGGCTTTTCTGTTTGGTGTCACATAATACAGATAAACCTGTGTAGCACAATAGGCAGAGGTGATTGACAGAGGACAAACCTGCTGTACTTACTAGAACTTGTTAATTCTCATGGGGGTCAACAGAAAAAATTCTTAGGAAAACATATGTACAATTTATATTGCCAAGCCAAGCACTTCATAATTAAGAAGCAACAAATATAAATGCATACTTATTATCTTTAATGTATTTCATTGTCTGTATGCTTTATTGCCTAGACATTAATTACTCGATTGAATCCTATTCCCCACCCCCCACTCCCACCCTCCAGTATCTCTACCACACTATTTTTGTATTTCTGTAGGGGTTTAGATCCCATCAAATGATAGCAACATGCATTTAAGATGAACACTGGTGATTTCAGCTGCAGGACTCTTTTGGCATGAATGAACCGCAACACTGAATTTTAGAACTCTGAACAAGATGCCTAAAGTAATTTTAAGTAACTCCCACTTACATCGTTTAAAAGATCTGAGGAGCTGTTTATTTTCTGAGGGGATTTTTAAGTTCTGATGTTCCAAGAATTCAGAATACAGTTTTCATGGAAATACCAAATTTCATTAGAGATTATTAGAACAATTGAAAGGTCTTACAATACAGAAGTAACTGATCTGTTCTATTCAAATGAAGAACATTTGTGTACACTTCAATAAAAAGCATCTCTCATAAAGATTATGTCCTACATATTGTGGGAATTCTGTCACCATAGACAACTTAGATTAATTGTAATAAACAGAAATTGTCACTAAAGCTCTCAGCTTATGCCATCTAATATTGTGTGAATAAATTTCATTTTCTAATATTATGAAACAGCCAAGAGTACAATAAATCATCTACCTAAGTCCTTTGAGAATTTTTGCATAATTTACCAAAACAAATTGATTTTAGCAGAAAAGCTACTAATTTACATGGGGAGGAATGGTTTTCTTAGTGTGATGAATTCAATTTCAATTTCCCTGTTTGCATGAATTCACTCCAGCAATTCATCACTGCTAGAATTAAACTACAACCATGTTTTAGTTGAGCAGGCACATAACTTACACCTGAATGACAATAAACTGCTTTTAAAAGGTAAGATGTGAAATTTCCAGAAGATATCTAGTGAAAATCATTGGAAAGGCCACACTACCTATAAAAAATATGAACAATAAGATGCTGCAGAACAATATTAAACATTTAGAGAATTTTATCCATAGATTGGTTGTCAACTTTACATCTCTGAAGTCTAATCTTTCTAATACTTCATAAGTTTTTATTATATAATAGCATGCCTTCTCTTGCAAGAACAGGGGTGTAAAAGAGAATTCATAAAATGTGTAGGTTTAAATTAGAACAGAATGAACTCTCTCTTCAGATTTTTAAAATGAGTCATACATCCAAATGCTTAGAACATACATGATATGGGAATAAATTAGCTTTTGAAGTCAATTCAAGCTAGTTCAACTTGCACTGAAAACAGTATTACTGGCAACCCAAATGTAAAAGGCATAAATTTGTAGGTTTATGTCCATAGTCCAGTATAACATAATCAAGTGGCTACTGGGAATCCAAAGTGAGTGAATTAAAAGATCTAGAAATCAGTGCAAGAATCTATTTTCCCTAACTGTTCTCTTTAGTGACTACTGCTATCAAGTAGGTGTGGCTCATCTCCTAAGGTTACTTTAGAGTTAGGCTTCAGTCAGCATTGTTTAAAGATGCTATCCTTCCAACAGGACAGAATATAAGAAAAACTATTCAGAATTGGTTTTTGGTTGTTTCACTCCATTTTTCAGTCATGTATTAGATCTGTGTTCTCTGCCTCAAACCACAGCTGACACATTATAATAATTTTTAAATGTGATTTTCTAAGATATTGAGGTTTACTTGATGTGTGAATATGCCTTTCTCCAAACACAGCAGTTTTTGAAGCTTTTACTCAGTTCAGAAAAATCTGACAAGAGAAACAGACAACTCAAAGACTTTTGGTGCTAAAACTTTTGTGAAAACAGGAAAGAAGAAAGAGTACCATCAGTGTGCTTACTGATGAAAAAAGTCAATAAAAGTATATGACAGAAAATGTAGTTAAGCACTAAAATGTTCAGTCAAGAAAGCCTTAAAAGATTTGCGTGCCTTCTCAGATATCAAAACCAAATGAAAACTTTCAGAACATGTAGGAATCCAGGGTAGAAAGCACAGCAGCTAAAAATGGACCCATTCTTTCCTACCTCTTGGTCAGCTGATAGTATCAGAACCATTGTTCTCTAACAAACACATCTGTAGGAGACTAAACAGCAAAGGAAGTTGCCTTGTTTGCCTGCTGAGCTGAAGCTGGTTGTATTTTAAGCCGTATTAGCTCTTGGGACTTGTGCCCATGGATGTTCCAGGAATATCATTCTGCAAAAGAGGAAGATAGATCCAGAAATTTACAGGAATTGAAGCAACATTGCTCAAGGGTCAACCATACAGACTGGCTACTTTTCCCGTTTTCACCTCCCTTCATCCTAGGTTGTCCATTAGGATAAGCAGAATACTTCATTGTCATGATCAAGAACTGACTTATCAGAGGCCATTCACCTCACTATTTATAAATTTATACCCATGTTAAAATGCAATAATGCAAAAATTGTTAGCTAGATAATGACAAGATTTGTAATGCAAGTATTTCTCCACCATATACAATGCATTTGAAAGGAGAGTTGTCACTCACTTTGTTTAGCACACACGATATGGAAATGAATTTCACAGAAATTAACTTGCTTCTCAGAGGGAAAAGGACACTGCGGATATTTATAGATTATGTGATTAGTTCCTTTCAGCAGCATCGAATTAGCATGACGCTGTAGCAGTCTGTATTTACTTAATACTGGACCTGTAAAGAAACCATCATTTGCATATTTTTCTCAAAAGCACCAGATGCACATTCTTATATAAAGTTATAAATGGCACTGACAAGACTTCATTCTTTTAATGAAAAAGAAACATATTATATGGTACAGACCGTGCCTGTACTTCACTTTCCAGACTTTTACATGCTTTATATGCTCAAAATTCTATAAATGTTCTCAATTAGAAGAAGAAGAAGGAAAGTTGAAACCTCACTTGAAAATGCACTTGCTTGTGGAGTCTATGTACGTTCAACAACATTTGATTTACATATGTTATTTATAATTATTCTAAATAAAAGTATTCTAAGTAAAAGTAAATACTAAAGGCAGCAGAGTAATTTTTACCTCCAACCACCCACTCTACCTCACCCTTGCAAGATTCGTATCTGTGCACTGCATGCATTGCTTTACATCTACTACTTCATAGAAAATTTTCATTTTTATAGGTTGTAATAGTGCCAACAGCAAACTTGAGTGGTTCCCTTGACTTTTTTGAACCAGTTCAGGGGAAGTTTTCTGGATATGCAACTAGATGGCAAGCTTTTCTGGGGTCAGATTTTTGTTCTTTGCTTATGGCATGTATTACAATAGAGTCCTGGAACACCTAGATGCTTCTACAATACACCGAAAATAATTCTTAGTTAGAGACAGGTTGTTAAGTCTCCTGAGAATATGCACCGTACTTCCCAAATAAATAATTCTGAAGCCTTTCCTTCTTTCTGTTTTTCTCTTGGTATTCCTAATAACATGTTATGGATCTTTTACTATCTTAATCAATCACTATCAGCTTTTTTGCCTTTTTTTTTTTTTCATTCTGACTCTTAAGATCACATCTTGCTTCCTATACAGAAGCTTCTAAAACACATGATGTTTCTGTTGCACTTTCCTGCCTACTTCAAATATCATAAGCCCTAGTATACTAGAAGGCATGAATGTCCTGAACACAGTGTAATGTTTTCAACTGTATTACTCCCTGCATTTTCTTCCAAAAATAAATATTTCAAAAATGAGAGGCAGAGGGAAGAGAAAGGAGAAAAAGATGGTGAAATAATTTTGTTAAGGAAGCTCAACACAACCTCAAGAGACTGCTAGAATGCAATCCTTCTAAAACCAGCCTTTTGATTATGCAGGCTTTTACTACTTTCTTACCGGAGTGATTAGGAACTAAACAGTCTGTGGCATGGAACTGTCCAGGAAGCACGACACACAAAAGTAGAACTTCCTTATCAAGAAATTGAGCTTTCCTTCAACTAGAAAAGCAATTCTCTAAGCATTAGAGTCTAATACCTCAAATACTAGTAGACTATTAGTATATTGCAACTAGAGGCAAAACTCAGCACAACACGGCCAAATGGCAACAAAACTATAAACTTTATGTACATTGTCTCGCTTTGACAACTGCATACACTTGTAACAAAGTTAGAGCAATACAACAATGGAGTTTTACGGGTTTGGGGTTTTTGGGTTTGGGTTGGTTTTTTTTTTTTTCATTTTTAGTTCACTGCATTAAAAAGGTGGGATCTGTGAGAATATATAATTTCCTCCCCTCTGCGTAGTAATTTACATCCCTTCATGATATATTAAGCACACATCACCAATAAAGACTGCTTGCAGTTTCAACAGCAACATACACAAAACATTACTTGAAGTCTGTTTGCTTTATGGGAAAATGCTGAAGACTGAAGTAGAATTTTCTAAATCATGAACCGTTAACTTTAACAGCCATGTTCTTTGCCACATCTTGAATGCGTGCTAAATGGATGCATTATTGCTACAGCTTTCATCATCAGCTCCTGCTGTAATCCTTCTGTTTAATGATCCTGATTTAAAAATCGTTACAGTTAACAACTACTGATATTTTACTTTCAGCATTTTGGCATTCAGAACTGCTTAAATGAAACAGTTCAATCTTCTAAGTGACAATAATAGTTCTCATTATACCAACCTGCAGGACTTCCATTCTGCTACGTTTTGATATATTATAGCCTACTCTGCTATAATCATTAGCATAGTATTAAAAATACACTTAATCTTTGTCAGAAAGCTCATCAAATATTGAATTTTTTGTTTGGAAATGTAACTGTTTCTTCCTGGGAATCACTCTTCGTCTTCCCATATTGGACATGGGCTACAGTCTAGCTTACAGTCTAAAGGTCTGACTTGGTCTTTCTGTTATTGCACGTATAGAATCATAGAATCATAGAATCGTTTAGGTTGGAAAAGACCTTTAAGATCATCCAGTCCAACCATTAACCTAACACTACCAAGTCCAACCACTAAACCAGTTAAGGGGAGAGTAGCAATTTCATGTTTCCTGGCTTGGTGGCTGGATCATTTTTTAATGAAAGTAAAAACTAGGAATCATCAAGGTTGGAAAGGATCTCTAAGATCATCAGTCCAATCATCAACCCAACACCACCATGCCCCCTAAACCATGTCCCAAAGTGCCACGTCTACATGTTTTTTGAACACCTCCAGGGATGGTGACTCCACCACCTCTCTGGGCAGCCTGTTCCAATGCTTGACTACCCTTTCCATGAAGAAGTTTTTCCTAATATCCAATCTAAACCTCCCCTGACTCAGCTTGAGGCCACTTCCTCTCGTTCTGTCGCTAACTACTTGGGAGAAGAGACCAACACCCACCTCACTACAACCTCCTTTCAGGTAGTTGTAGAGAGCAATAAGGTCTCCCCTCAGCCTCCTCTTCTCCAGGCTATGTACAACAGCATATTAAAACTGCCAATTGCTAGACTAATTCATGAATACATTTAAAAGTCTCAACCTAAGTGATTTCTAAATTTCTAAGAAGTGATTAATTTTACTTGTTTACTGCATATTGATACAAAAGGTGATGCCCCTAACATTACTAATAGATGAAAAAATACCAGGGAGGGGGGAGTAGGCATTTCTGCTTATATTTTCATTACAGTAACAGATACTACTTTCTGGAAGAGAACTGTCAAAATAGTAATAATACGGGAAAATATTGAGAATGTTCATTCCTATGTACTTATGTAAGCTAGTTTAACATTGCTAAGGAGGCAGAATATTTCCAGTAGACACCTCTTTTGCATATCTGCACTAGGTGAGAAAAATCAGAATCACACACATTAAAATACCAATTATCCTAAGAGTTGGGAGAAGTTACTTCTTTTTACCCTTACAGGTAAATATTGTAATAGTTCTCCACCTATATAAAAAAAATTTGGAAACTGCTCTTCAGTTGCTCTCCTATGCCTTAAGACCATAAGGTCAGATCATAACTCTTGCTTTCCACAATCTGCTTTACCTTTTGCACAGATGTCAATACCAGTAATTCTATGCTCCTCTCTAGTGGCTGAAGCTTTAGAGTGCTCTCTGACTGATGGTTCAAATGGTCTAGAAGTCAGCTCACATCCTCCTGTGGTCATGAACCTTGTTGTCATATCCAATCACTGAGCTTTTGCACTGTTTCAATTATTAGAATGAGGCTTTAAATGTCTGTAGCACTGCTCAAAAGCCCCAAAAGCGATTTTTGACACAAGCAGACTGGTATCAGATACATGTGTAAAAGCTATACCACTAACAGTGCCATGGTCTTTCTCCACTGGTGGCATCTACAGTGGCTGATGACCTTACAACACCCATTGTAAGAGAACAAAAAGATTGATTAGCATCTGATGTAGCAAAATACCAGAAATCACAAGCTTCACCTCAGCTGTCAGCAACTGTTACAGAAGCTAGTATTACACACGAGCACCATAGAGTGGTTCAGCACACTTCATGAAGCATAGCTAGCTTGTTAATATTGGTTAGTTTGTGCAAACCCTGTCATTCCTTTCTGGAGTAATACATACCACAGTGAAGCACTGAAGGATCAGTGAAATACAGGACCTGTGATTGAGCAAAGAAAGATGAGAGACATCGTTCCTTTTCACCATGTCTGTGAGGCATAGTGCCAACTTGACCAAAAATTAACACAGAGCTGAGCATAACTGAAAACAGATTTACACTTAGAGATCTCGTAAGCATGGCAGCAAGTTTAGTACTTGTACCTTAGTACAGAGTAGGAAGCATAAAAGAAGCTGTTAAAGCTTTGCAATTTCAAACTTCTGTGTCAAGAATCAGATAGGATGCAGACAGCAAAAGTAGGAAACAGGATTTGGGCTGTCTTTGCTTAAAAGATCAACAAGGTAATGGGAAAAAAATCAAGGTTTAACCTTTAACTGGGGAAAAAAAAATCTCGTAAACATAACCCTTTAACAAAATCAACAGGGTTGTGAAAAGGAACTGGCTACGTTGCAGTAATTGTGAGAACACAGATTCCTGGCCATTGAATTTTGGACTGTGTGTTTGTTTCTATTTATTTGTGAATTTCTGAAGCTTAGTTCACTGAGCACTTCAATAGCCTATTTCTTGGGTGAAATTAAAAACATAATGTTCAAAAGAGCAATGCCACAGAAAGGGGTGATAATCAAACAGCCTTCAGGAATACAAGGGAAATATGCAACAAAATGCTGTCTGTTAAATAATCCTATCACAGAATTGAGATAACTATTTTGACAAGGAAGCTCGCAGTTTTAAAAGCTCAAACTCAAAAGTCAAATGAAACTTATATTAATATCATTAGAGGAAAAAAATAATTAAAATAGCAAGGAGTTGGGGAAAATGGTATTCTTGGAACCTGCCCAAGGATCTACACTTTTCCGCTTTTATGATTTTATAGTGAAAAGAGGTGGAGAGGAAAAAAAAGTCAATGCAATTTGCTACACAGCCACTAGGAAAGGCAGAGATCACATTCTGTTTTCTATGTAACTGCATCATCTATTTGTCCATCCAGCAGTTTGGTTGAATTTGAGAAACAGGCAACTGTCTCACAGAAAATAAATTACTAGGAATGTTATGAAAACTGGGAGCTACACATCTGTGAACAGATGCAGCTCCATTTATTCTCTTCTGCCTCATGCTGGATAGTAGTTATGGAACACAAATGAGCTAAGAGTACTAAGAAACAGGGGTTGTGTGTGATATAGAGGAAAAGGAAGAGTATCATGCAGAGGACAAAAATTAAAAGGGAGATGGAAGATGCACGGAGAAAGAATTAGCAGCTTTGACTTTTTCTTTTAATTGGAAAGTATTCAAATCAAATCTTGGTAAGGCAATTTTCCAAGCACAAGAACAGGACAGATAATAACAAAGCAGAGGTTCAGAATGTCTTTAATGCAAACAGTTTCTTTTTATAGTGAAATTTGCAGTGACCACGCAAAACTGAAAAGACCTTGGAAATTTCATGTTCTTCTGAGGTTAGGCCATTCTACTTTCAAACCTGCTGGACAGACACCATGCTAGGAAGGTAAAGAGACAACAGTGGGCCTCCAACATAATTTAGATGCCTAGCTCTACTGTCAGTTTAAAGCTTGGGCCTTATTTAGAAGGTGGCTCCAATAGCCAGGTGTCATACACAGAAGTTCTCACACAGGAAGCCCAGTCACCTCACAGCTAATGCAGATGTAGAAAGGACTCTCTGCGAATGCGTACAGATTTTCTGCACAGGCAATTTACAGTCCTCTGCACTGTGGTAAACATGATGTCCCAGACTCTCCTAATTCTCATGTATCTCATTTATATGCTTAAAAGGATCTCAGCAAAGGACCATCAACTTTTGTGTTGCAGTTAACCTCCACTGGCCACAAAGAGAAGAATATACTGAAGCCCTTACAGCATAATCTTTCTAGAGAGCTCTGTACCCACTTCTTGGAAGTCTATCTAGATAACACTATGTTTAGAAGCTGTGTATGAAATCCTACTACACATTAGTATCTCATGTGATACAATATAGGAATTAGATCAGAGACAAGTAACTTTTGCTGATACCTTACTCTTGGAGATAGTCCAAGGAATAGAGCTCACTCATAGTAAGGCTATCGGAAAGTACCAACTGTTTCATAATCACCAGCTATAAGCAATTTCAGTCTCATCCAAAAGATGGAACTTACAATGATAAAAAATAACAGTTGTCAATTCCAATTATTCATCCCAAAGTGAATCTTGGCTTCATATTAATTTTCTTTTCATCAATGAATCAGGCCAACTAAATCCTCCTAATTATCATTTACTTCCAAAAATAAAATGTTATTTAGGCAACAGACCTTTTCATGCTAAAGTAACAGTTTATATATACATTCATTTAAATTTTAGTATAGGATCCTGTATGTATATATCTATCTCACTAGAATTGTGTTTTAGGGCATACCATACATTTTTATGTTAAGGAAAATGATTTGCATTTTAATAAAGAAATTAACTCATTACAGAGACTGTATCATTGGAGGTTGACTGTAAGGTTAAAACTCCTGCTGAAAGCCTGAAGGAAGACCAAATGGCTTTCAATGGAGTCTCCTTTAGATTATTTATACATGTCATGGGCCTATAATCCGCCAGATAACACTGTAACAATCTCAGCTAATTTGGTGGCTGAAATCCAGCTTCTTACGGATAAATCATCAAACCAAATTATCAGTGTGCTTCTCATTTATAGTCAGACCAAAGACAATATTTGAATGTCACAGGATTTTAAACCGACCTCGTAAATTGAAGCAGTACTGAAGAACACTTTCATGTGGCTAAGGAAAACATGGTACTTCTAGAATACCACATTGAAGGTTGCCACAACTAATTGGCTAAAAACAATACTAAAATAGAGAGTCACAAGGAGAATTAAAGACCAAGACATTGCTTTGGGTGGTTTTTGTTCAAACTGCCACACAAAGACATGTCACAACACAAGGGAGATCAACCCAGGAGGAGAACAGACCCAGATTAAATTTTTATCTCATCTTCCTACTTAGATAATGTGAATAATCAGGTTTACGTGATCCTTGACCTCCAGACCTGCAATGGGTGACCTTCTCTGGTCTGGAACGTTCTGAAGTAGTACTGGTCAGAAATGATCTTGGGAAAGTCAGAAAAAGAGTTCAGAGATTAGCGAGATTCTTTCATGTTAAGTTCTTAAATCACCTTTTAAAATTTCTTTTGCAAGCCAAACTAGACCAACTGCATTGTGTACTAAGATGACTAACCTTGTCTGCCTCTCCTAAATAAAAAATATTATTTTGATTCACTATACAGAGAATCAAAACCAAGTCCCACTTCTGAAGGCTTGATTGTTCAGGAAAGAGTTCATTCTGTGTATCTTTGAAGGTGATTTTTAATTCTCTCCTGTAGCTAAAAAGGGCTCTTCCTACAGTGATAGCAGCTTTGCTGTTTCACCTTTCTATATCCTCAAAACGCTTACTTGGCCAGCAGATATACCTTCTGCAGCAGAGGCTGGAAAGCTTATCAGTAGGCTTGTGTAGTCAGCAGATCAATAACTAAGTGTATCTTCAGGGAAAGAGAGTGGAGGAGGCTAAAGCAGCTACGGAGCGTTGATGGAGAAATCCCACTTGACCAAAGATTTCCTCAGATTTCAGTACTTGTTGCACTTCTTGATTCACAACTCACCTGTTAAGATTGTACCCTAGAGACAGGATTTGCCCTACAGAGGTTTATTTAGCAAAGGATTTTCAAAAGAAAAACTGCTGAGTGTTAAGTTTGAATGGATTAAGAAGAAAACCCCAACTCCCAAGTTTTGCATTATTTACAATGTTTGTGTATCAGAGAATGAATTGCCCAAGGCAAAAATGAGAGAACCTGTATAAAGGTTTTTCAGTAGGAGAAAAATGCAACATTACAGATTAGAGTACAACAGGAAATATATATGTGTATTCCACTTAGAAAGATTGATAGGAATATCTTGAGAATACTGGTCTTATGAAGAAGTTATAGGAAGAAACATTGCTTCAGTAGAACTAAAAGCAGTAACTCAAGATAAAATTCTCTGCTTTGGTTTGGCAGAACATCTTGAAATCAGGTTAACTTTTTCTTAGTGTTTTCTGAATGTTTTTTGAGAGCCTGCCTGAGAAGATGCCTTGACTAGACTTCTTACCAGGTTTTTGATGCTTTTCTTCCCTCTACTACATCTCATCCTCCATTGTGCTTTGCAGATCTAGAAGTAGGAGGAATATGCTTCTTCCATAAAATATTGTCATGCCTTGTGTTTGTGCAGGCGTTATTTAATTCCACCTCCCGGCTCAGAGGAGAGGTTAAGAGGTGAGCGAGCTTTAGAATCGCTACTGCCCATCACGGCCCGAGCTGGAGCGCCCAGAGAGGACGGCGGAGGCTCTGCGACCCCCCGGGCTCGATTGGGGTGACACGACCCCACCCGCCCAGTTAAACGCCTCACCGCCAGGAAACCCCCACCCGGAGCGGGGCAGCCCCGCGCCACGCAGGGGCCGAGGCCCCCCCCGAGCCCCGCGGCTCCGCACAGACCCCCCGGCTTCCCGAGCCCCTGCCCGCAGAGGAGCCGCGGGGGGCGGGGCCGGCCCGGGCCCCGGCGCGGGGCAGCGCTTTATGCGCGTGACGAGCCCGCCCGCAGCACGAGCGCGCCGCGAGGAGCCCCGCGGGCTCGAGCCCGCCCGCTCGCCAAGGGAAGGAGAAGGGAGGCAGAGGCGCGCGCGAGCTCTCCCCGCCCTCGGCTCCCGCCCTGCCGGCGGCACGCGCCGCACCCTCCGGCGCCGGGCGCCGCTCCCGGGGCGCGGGGCCTCCGGCTGCGCCGGCGGCGGGCGGGGGAGGCCGGGCCGGAGCGGGGGCGGCGGCGGCGCGCGTGGCTCCCCCGGGGCGCGCCCGGGAGGGGCCCGGCCCCGCCTCTCGCCCCGCCCCCGCCTCTCGCCCCGCCCCCGCGCGGCTCCTTCCAGAACGTTCTGCGGCTTCTGCGCGGGCGCCGCCGGGGGCGGGGCCTTCCGGGGGGGCGGCGAGCCCCTTCCTCGCGTGCCCTCCGCGTGCCCCGCGGCCGTCAGGGGGCGGGGCCGCGCGTGCTCCCACAGCCCCGGCCGGGCCGGCTCCTGCCGATCGCTGCTCGCCCGGGGGCTGCGCGGGCCCCGCTCCATCGCTGTGGGGACCCCGACTCGCCGCTCGGCGGGCCCGGGCGGGCCCCAGCGCAGCGCCTCAGCCAGCGCCTCCTTCCGTCCCTGACACCGTGTGTCATCTGGAAACACACATACATACACCACTACCGACAGAAATAGTAGGCTACAGGAAGAGCAGTAGAGTGGTAAATAACTATGACTACTTTTTGCAGGTTAATCCCAATGTCTGACAAAATGGGCCAATGAACAGAAGATGTATTTTAATACAGCTAAGCATCCATGGGCAGTAAACACAAGCCATACAAACAACAGGAAGCTATCCTGGAAAAGACAGCCTCTGAATAGGATGTTAACGTCACATCGATTAGGCAATTTACGGCGAAAACCCGGAGGAAATGAATGGCAGTAAATACTTTTACTCCTCTACCTTGGAATACTTCCTGCAGGTTGGGTGTTCATATGTTAAAAATCATGCTTGAAGAGTGGAGTGGGTTCAGAAAAAGACATAATATTATACGAAGGCTGCACAAAAATACTTGTAAAGAGTTCCGTCTATTTAGCTTATCAAAAAGAAGACTGAAAGCAATTAAAAATGATTGCTGCATAAGCACGTTCATAATACCAGAAAACATCAGTTACAAAAGGGCTCTGTAACTAAGCAAAGAACAGCGTAACATGAAAGTGAAAGCAGGCAAATAAAAATTGTTAAAACCAATTGTTTTTCACAGGGACTGTGACAGAATAGCTGGAGCGAACTATTGAGGGAAACAGATAATTTTCCGTCTCTTCGAGAATAAAGATTGCGTGCCACATAGAAATTCAGCCATACAGAAATTCACATGATCAAGACAGAGTCATTAGGATAAGCATATGATAAATTAAAAAAGGTAATTTCAGGCAAGAAAGGACTGCTAATCCATAAAATATACATCTAACGGTCTGTCCGTGTCTGAATGTGAATAGTTGCTTTAATGAATCAATGGACACAAAATATAAATCCAATCATTAAGACTTGTGAGTAGCCAAATGGTAGAAATGATTTTGATGTCCAGAACCAAAATAGGATCTTTCCATTAAAATAACAGGAAAACTTCCACTTATTTAACATGAACGTGCTATTATTCTCTCTTTTGGGAAATCCATTTTTTTTATGTTTTGTTGTGGCGTTTTTTAACAACAAACACCAACTTTAAAAAACCTGGTTACTAAGTTCCAATTTACAGTTACATACATCATCTGTTCAAAAGGCAGACTAGCACATGCTGGTTTGGGATTTCAGTCAAAAAGCAAAATTAACTTAATATTCCCTATTCATATGCTCCTTTGTTGTTCTTGTGAGACTTTCAGAGCTGAAAAGAAACGAATGAGGAGAAAATATGTATTACAGTGAACCAAGGGTGCATATTTGACATAAATCAAGAATTATTAGGACATCATAAGCAAGAATTTTGGCATATCATTATATGATGGCACATGCCATTTTTCAAAACAGAATTCTACTAGCTTACACACAGATTGTCTATCCAGACTATGTGAGACTTGCTAATTAAGACATAAAGCATGCAAATGCAAGGGTTAATTACATAAGCAAGCATTGTAAGGCTTTACACACAATCCCAAAGTGTACCGAATGCCTCAGTAAATAAAAAAGAATTTATTTTCCTTTTCTACCAATAGGATTTTTCTGAACTAGTACTCATATTTCACATTTGTTCACTGAATCAGAAAATGCACCGGTATTTGGCAAACCATAAGAGTACTGTTAGTCTCCCTTTCTGACCTCTCAGGACCATAGTACAACTTGGACACAAAGGCTTCATGGCTCAGACTGGTTCCAGAAAGATAAAGGAAATTTCTCAGAGTGCCTTGACCTGCATAGTCATAAAAAGTCAGCCTCTAGCTCCTTTATGTGCTAAAATTTTGCTGTGCCTTTAGCAAACAGAAGAAAGCTTATGGTGTATAGGTTTTTCCTAAAAATAGGGTGGGGAAAAAATTAACATCTGAAAACAGTTAAATATGCATATTTGTCCTTCATTCACAGAGCAAATAACAGACTGCTCTAGCTTTAAACATGTGCCCATAAGTTCTACTGACTTCAGGGAAATGTAAGCCTTAAATCTGATTCACACTGATGAAAGTATCTGAATACAGAGCTGAATACAAGATCAACATTATGCATTGCATGCACACTTCCTGGAGTGTCTCTTATGCATTTCTTGACCAAATAAGAGATTATTTCATTTGTAGGTATTTTACTAGTGCTTGAATTTCAGAAAAGCAGATATTTAAGAAAGAAAAAAAACCCACTGGCAATAAAAACTGGATACTTACAGAAGCCACTGATAAAAGCCGTGTCAATATTAAAAACCAATATTATAGTACTTTCTTAAAAAGCAAACAACCCCCCCATATATCAGTCACATTTTGACAAGGAAAAGCAGTTCTTCCTTCAGAAATTGTCTTAATCTTAAATGGGAATGTTTCAAAAAATAAAGAACATTAGAAAATGGAGGAAGAAATCCCTGCTGATTGGGCATGTCAGAAAAATGCTGATAGGCAATATATCATGTTTGACCTCTATACCCTCTGATCAAAATTTAAATTGTCCTCTGTAGAAATCATTATATTGTAATCATTTTCTCAAAAGGTTCATGATTATTAAAATGGCATAGGATTCATCACTAAGTGATATTCCCAGAACAAAAATGATTGCATCAGAATAATAATAATCTTGCTAGAAACATTAGTACAATAGAGAGTTTGTACCAAATCTACAAAATTTAAAAATGTCTACATCTGCTGCTGAAAAATTTTACCTGCATGGCATGGAAGAATGCTGAGCTATGTAAATTGCTACATCTAAGAATTTTAATGAGGAGAAGTCTTTCTGATTAGTACTCCCCACTTCAATATTCTCAAGAACATCTTGATGACTTTTTTGTTTGGACTTAGCTTCTTTTAGCTACAACCTAATGAGCAGAAATTTGGCAACTCTTGTCATTTGGCTTATTGGAGAATAGGTGAATAAGCCTTTGTGACATGCATCAGCAAAAAAACCCTATAATCAAAGAGCTGTTAATAGTCTCAATAAATAACTGCACATTATCAAAATAGACTCAATGAAAGACAAACACGCATTTCAGATTCTGAACAAGTGTCTTACATTTTTCAATACACTTGAAAACTTAACAGGAAATTCTTCAGAAAACTTGTTGTTATGAGCTGGGTAGTTTGATTTTATGGCCTTGGTCTGTTTTACTACTTTTGTGACTACACTTCACTCGCTAAGAAGACAACAATTTTTTACTAAAGGAAAGATTTCATATGCAGACATATATGGTTCTAGGAATTAAAATAAAACTAGTTAAGAAAAACATAGAACAGTAACAAAAAAGCTAAGTAATTTTAATCAGTCCTTGTACAAACTGAAGCATGTATGTCATGCCTTCAATCACATAAGAAGCTTTTAGAAACTGTAAATTTCAACGATCACTCAAGAAATTACAAGCATACAATCTGAAACTTCTGGCTTACTGTATCACATCCTGGGGCTGCAGCTATACTTTCTTCTTGCTGTCTGCTTTTACCCCAGTTGTTTTTGATCTCGTATTCCATCGCTTAACCTGCTTTTATATCTCTCTATTTCTTCTTCTCTCCCCTCAACCCTCTTATCTCCTGTAAGCAGAGCATGAATCCACCAACGTTCTGGTGAGAAGTCAACTATTGTTAGTTCATATCTGTTGAATGGGTAGAAAGAGGGGCAAATATATCTTTCTGTTCTTGCATTCATTGCTTCTGCTTTTGATGGTCATAAAAAAAGTAACTGAAGATGAAATTATTTTATTTTTAGTTAAGTATTGAGCATGACACCCAGTACCTAAGAAAAATACTACATCACAAAGACTGACTGGGAGGAGATGACATCCATATAAGAGAAAGATGTGTTGCTACAAAGTTGTGCAAGACTAAGAGTGCAGCATATTTTACAGAATTTTACAGGATGGTTTAACCATTCCCAACAAGAGCTGCATGTTATGTTTTGGAGTTTGAACACCTCTTTCAGACTCAAAAACATTTCACAGAGAACTAAGTTTTGCTTTTTAGAACATCATTGCTTTATTCTTCCCACATGTAGTTATAATCCTCTAGGTTTGAAAACACATACTAATTATGAATTTTTAGTAATGTGCATGGTTTTGCTACTTGGAAGTCTATGCAATGAAACTGCTCAGAATATAGACACGAATTGCAGAATATAAGCATGAATCGTAGCAAGTGTTGATTTGTTCTTAGACGTGCAAGCAAGTTGGACTCTCCAGTAAATTCGTTCACTCCCTCACATCTTCAAGGTCCCCCTAAACAGCTGTCATCATTAGAAAATCTGGAATGGCAGATAAGCAGCTCTGTTTGGAACATTGCAGTCAGCAACTTTCTCCAGGAAACTGAATTTGTCACTTCTGCCAAACATCCATCTTCTTGCCAGTTCTTGACTTAATATCCCCAGGCAATGCTCAAAACAGGGCTGCCTGTATTGGAACCTGTTGGTGTGCCACAGGCTAGCTTAGCTAAAAAGTGAACATCTCAAGGAGAAGACCGGAAATGATCCTAATGACCTCAAGCTAATGCAGCAGGGTATGCACACACAAACATAAATTTAGTATTTGTTCACTGTGCGATATTATAGAAAAAATTATTTTGAACTATGCCAAATCATATATGATACAACTGTTGAAGATGCATGTATCAGCCTTTGCTTAAAAGGAAATGTCCCCTCAGGACAAGGCATGCTGCTGAGAACATTTTGCACCATTTTAAGAGCACCTGATATTGGCTGTCATCAAAACCTGGTCTAGACAGATCACAAATCTAGTTCAAATTTGCCACATCTGTGAGTGGTGCTTACTGAATGATCCCTGCCAGTCCTAAAATACCTGGAATTTTCTTCATTTAAAGGCTTGTTAGAGAAAACGCTTCCTAAGAAAACTATATTTCCTCTGCTTTTGAAGACATGGAGAAATGTATTAAGAACTTGACACAGAGGACTTTGTTTCCTTGTTGAGGCTAGTGTCTAATTAGTATTTTTAAAGTTTCTTTCCACATAATGCAAGATGAAGGGATCTAACCTATTGGGGAGAAATTATTATAATTTCAGGTCATTTTTAGAACCACACTTGAAGAATATAGAATGAAATTTTTCAACATGTAGAATTACAGATCCATGCCAACTTGCATGAGTATCATAGTCCTTTGCAGACTTACTCTTCTAATCTTTCCAAGGCTGTTCAAAAAAGGACCTCTTGGACAACCCACAGTTGCAGAAATAGCAAGGGCATTTGGAACTCTGTATGTGGCATTCAAAAGAATAACCAACTAAGTTCAATTGTGGTATGTGGTATGTGGTAGTGGTCCTGTTATTGAACAAAGATGTCCTGAAGCTAGGACAGCTCTGGATGTGTTTTTTTCATATCTAATGAACAAAGTCAATTGGAAGCTTCCAGAACATTTAGATGAGATCTCCAAGGAAATTTCTGGAAATAGAAGTAACCAATGTTTATTCACTAAGCTATGGATTTTCCAAGGAGCAAACTAATACCTCAGTTTAATTAAAAGGGCCATGAAGAGTTGCTTGTCAAGCGGTTGCCAAGAGAGATAATTTCTGAACTAGCTATGGGATGGACTGCTATTTGCCATCATTAAAGTATGCACAGCATTTTTCATGTAAAGGTATCGACCCTGGTACACTGGTAAAATCCCACCACACAGAGTCTGTGTTAACTTGACACATCTTCCCCTGGATGTCTCAAATCCTAAAGATTCTTTACAATGGCATTTTTCTTACTTTCAAAATATGAAAACTAAAGCATGTTCAGTAAGTGTCTTGCCTTCTGTGATCTCTTGGCTCTCAGTCCAACTGAGATATCTACTATCAAGTGCCATTTCACACCTACAATTTTTTAAGGATGCTTTTAACATTCCTATCACCAATCATTCTGTAGCTTTGCTCGTCTCTGTTCTAATGACTCCATTTCACCTTAGAGGTGGCTGGATTTCTGTAATGCTGGAAACAGTCTTCCCTCGGTGCACTCCCAAAATATAAAACCCCCTCAAAATCTTAAAAGGAAAACAGACATAAAATTGGAAGGCAGGTTTTCATCTTTGTAAAATACATACTTGAAGTATTTTAATTCTTGTCATTCTATGAAGGACAAAACCAGTATAATTACAACTGTTTAATGTACAGCAGACCCGGAATAAACTCTGCTTCAGGAATTTCTTGTGATTTACCTAACTGGGATTTGGAGCGCTTAATCCCATTACTACAACTATGGTACTCTTATCAGCTGCGTTCTCTACTTTAGTTGCTTTGAAGGAATGCAAAGCATTCTTAGTAGCCACTATATATAAACTCTTGCTGCTCTACTGTCTCAGAACAAAAAGCATCTCTTATCTCTCAATGAAACTCTGTTGTCTACAAGAAAAGCATTTAACTCCAAATGATCAAACCCACAGGAAGACAGTAGGTATTCTCTTTAGTACATTTGCCTTCTGCTGTTCCAGTCTTTCCATGTGGTGTTACTTTTGATAATAGTCTTAGGTTCAGGTCACAAGAACATACACACTTTGGCTCACTTCTTAACACAGGTAACAAAAATTGCATGCTAGTGGATGTAAATTTAAGGGAGTACTATAGGGAGCCTTACCATTCTGATGTGAATGACCATTTGACCCCTGATTTATGCTGTGAGTAGTATGAACATTAATGCCCTTTTCAGATAATACATTAGTCTTATTCTCATATTATGCTTTCATAAATCTTTGGAATAGCTTTTCTAAAGATGAATGACTATGCAGCTTCAGTTGAGAAATTAATACGAGGTTTTCAAACCATAGCCAATGGAAACATCATCAACCCACAGATCAGATCAGCAATGTTTTTACTGAAATTGTCTGCAGCTGGGTGATTTGAGTGCAATTTATTTTCAAAGGCCATCATTTCAGGCAGTTTCAGATGGCTTTTTATGGACATTAGCGGCATTGCCCTGTATTAATCGTAGGTATTGCATTTACTTCTTTTATTTCTGTGCTGCTATTCATGGGTAGGAAAGTACCTATTGGAAGTGTAAACACAGCATCACAGACTGGATAAGGCTGGAAGGGACCTCTGGAGATAGTGTAATGCACACCCCCTGCACAAAGTAGGGTCAGCTATAGCAGGTTGCTTACAGCAGCATCCAAGTCAGGTTTTCAGTATCTCCAAGGATGGAGAACCCACAGACTCTTTGCACAACCTGTTCCAGGGTTTGTCTGTCCTCACAGTGAAGAGTTTTTTTTCTTATGTTTAAATGGAATTTCCTGCATTTCAATTTGTTGTAATTACCTCTTCTCCTTTCACCACATACCAGTGAGAAGAGGTTGGCTCCATCTTCTTTACTACCCCCATCAGGTATTTACATACTCCTGTAATGTTAACAATTACCATCAGCAATGTATAAACTGTAGGGAAAAAAAGTAACTGGCAGTTCAGTTGCCTTAGCCTCTTACTGCTCCATGGATTTTTTCCTACTCCTTATTCAATAATTTTACATACTAATACTGTCTGCAGACCTGAAACAGACCAGAGGCTCATCTGGAGTAGAGGTGAGTAACAATTCCTCCTGTTCTTTTGGGTGGAATAAACTGAATTATAGCACAGATTAAATGAACCACTGAGAAGAGAGGCAGAGTTCTTCCCCGTATGCCTATGTGCTCATAAATGGGAATCATGAGTTCCTATGCTACTTCTCACCAAGCTGACCGTATACACAAATAGGAGGAGGCAGAGGGCTCAATTTCTCCTCTACACAAGGAAGCTTTTAACAACAAAACAATGCCTTGTTCCATAATTTTTAAAATTTTCAATTAGGATAATATATTTAATTTAGATTGCAAAGAGTTAAAATATCAAAAAGACTAAGATAAACTTGGTGCCAGTAAAGAAGGAATGGAGAGGGAACTTTAGTCAGCAAGGTATTTTAGCAGCTTGCTTACTGCCCTCCATCCCTGCAGTGGGAAGAGGGAGAAAACAGGAAGAACAAGAGTGAGAAAACTCGTGGGTCAAAATAAAGACAAGGAAATCACTTAGCAAATACTGTTGCACGAAAACCAAACTCAACTTGGGGAATTTAACTTACCTTATTGCCAATTAGAATAAACAATTACTGACTATGGTATTTGCAAACAAGAGACAAACATTCAAGACACCTATTCTCCCCTTTTCCGAGGCTCAGCTTCACTCCAGACACCTCTCCTTGCCCCTTGTAATTGCCCAGGTTACCCTCAGTCCCTTCAGTGAGGAAACGTGTGGCACAGGGGGTTGGGGTCAGGTAGCTGTTTCTCTTTGCTGCTCCTTACTTCTGCATAGTTATGAAGAATATAAAATAATAGTTTCTAGAGTCTCACAGCTGGTGTGAATTACTACAGAACAAATCGTGCCTGACCGCACTTAAAGCATCTCACTTGTGTCTTGTAAAGCACTTAAAGCGCTTCAAGTGTATAAAACCAAATACTAGCCAGCATGCTTCTCTAGCAGTAGAAATAATAGGATGACGCTGAGAGACATACTGGAGTTTTAGGTGTTGGGGCAGGTGATGGTACCACTAGGTTTAAAGTATTTATCCTTTGGGATTTAAAAATCAAGACAGTGCGTTAGTTTTCTCCTTGTCTTTGCAGGAGTCTGACTAACACTGCTAGTACCTTAATTTTTTTGAGAAGCAAGGGAGTTTTCCAACTCTGTCTTAATGCTTTTTTTTCCAAGTTCATACCAAAAAGAGAATCACTTACGGGTTTTAGTTTCATTTTCCATTTTCAACCTCCCTTCATAAACCCCTTCCTCCTCTTGTGCAAGAACAGGTGGGATCTTGGTGGGTAACAAAAGGAATATACACTTCATATTACAAAAGCAGCCTGGAACAGTTGTGTGATTGACAGAATCCTGAGCTACTTAACAAAACTGTTTTCCTTAAATCTTCTGATAAGTCTCTACTTACCATAAGTTTGCTTTGCAGAAGTGCAGCAGCATAGGGTTATTAGAAGAAGCAGGGCAAGAGCAATAATTACTATACAGCTATATTATGCAGTCTGCAAAGAAAGGAGAATGTTTGTATCTGAAACCCTGAAAATTTCACATAATGAATTAAAGTTCAAATGCAAGTATGCATTTTA
The DNA here is from genome assembly GCF_030463565.1 of Pelecanus crispus. NCBI lineage: Eukaryota > Metazoa > Chordata > Aves > Pelecaniformes > Pelecanidae > Pelecanus > Pelecanus crispus. Next base: position 39,812,605 of record NC_134650.1, read on the forward strand.
AATGACTGAAAAAAATCACTACTCTGGCATATGACACTAAAACTTAGAATTTCAGCATTTCTTCAAAGGAGTTCACACATATAACAGGAAATAATTCTGTGCATATTTAGGGAGCATTTATAGCAAGCGTCATCACTTCTGTCCTCTGTATCATCATAATATTCATCACAATAGATTTTAGTCTAGATAGTTTCTTCTCATGATTAAAAATGTATATTCATAAAATAATTTAGTTTCACATTTGGGAACTTTGTATATTTCATTTGCATTAAATGACAGTTTTAGTGACTTTAAAAAGTAAACAACTCTACCTATTTTCTGTATACACATCTCTTATAAAAGGATTTGAATATTTAGGTAGCTATCATTTATAACTGCTGCCACATTGGATTTCAGTGTAATTTATCAGGCTTTACAAAAGTATCTCTGCAATATCTTGATTAAACAAACATTAAATTGCTAGATTAATCAGAGCTTTCATAATATTGCCACAGAATATTTGTTTGAATTAAGGCTGGTTTTAACTAAGATACCTTCATGTTCAAGTACTGCAATAGACATATAACTAAAATGACCATAATAGTTGACTGCTTTTTCTCTGTGTTTAGACATTATTGCAACTCCTGCTGACTAGATTAGAAGCAGTTTTAAGGAAGATTTAGATTAATGCAAAGACATGTAAAGTCCTGGGAAAATATATTCATATAAAAACCATGCAGTTATCACGCAACCTGTTCTACTTATCCATTAACACTGATTGATTGTGTCTTTACACAAATGAGTGCAAGTGAGATTGACGCTGAAGGCTTGGACCAAAGACTCTTGACACCAACAGAAAACTCAAGTGACTTCAAAGAGCTTTGCACCAGACTTTATATCATCTGTAAGACAAACCTACCATAAAAAAGATGTTCAGCATCAGATCTGTTCATTTAAACTCAAACTGTTATCCTTCAAACCAACATTTACAATGAAAGCAGATCTGATAATTAAACTGAATTCTACAAGTGACTCTTTACTAAGGAGTGCTAATGGTCTCTGCCTATTCAGGACATCAAGCCAAGTCTGGGAGTCCCAGAGACAACGGTGAAACACTGAAGGCAGTTAGGGAGGCCATGAATCAAGTCACCACCTGTTCCCATGGGGAAGAAACACACCTTGTTGAATAAGCAAACATTCTCCAGAATTAGGGTACTTTTGATAATTTTAAATGTACAGTGGCAAAGAAAAATTCATGGTTTGTATCAGTCCATGCCTTAGTTCTTTGCCCTGTTTTCCACCTAAGAAGACTTAATGCCCAAATTAAGCCTTTTTATTAGACCAAAGACAGTCCTTTTGTAAATCCTATGGTAAAGGGACATGTTTATAGCCCTGTTTAAACCAGAATACCACTTAGAGTTGTAATTTATCCTCTCCCGTCTTACTGATCCAGGGCAATATGAAATGTTGCTGGCAAATAAATTATAACAGCCATTGCTGTACAGCTATTCTGAGTGTCATCTACATATTTCCCACAAGCTTTAAAGCACAGTCAGCACTGGGCGCTCACTTCCACTGACCTAAAGCAAAGGACAGGCTTTTCTTACTCTTTCTAATATTTATACAGGCTCAGATCACAGTACAGCCCTAGAAGTATACAGCTCTGCTATATTCATATGCATGTTTGGGAATAGTTTTTTTAGAGAGAATTGCCCTGCCCTCCTCTCCATTTAATTGAACTGCTGCAGTGTGACTGAAGAACTGGACTATGAATAGAATATAGTAATCTTTAATATTTTACTAGTAAAAAAAGCCTGTATTAAAATAAACCTGCAATTTCATCCATTACCTCTCCTCTCTACAGAAGAGGGGAAATGCAATCAAAACAGAAAAGCAAAAATTAGTATTGGCTTCAAGGCATCTTTGTTTTATTTTAACTATGACATCATCTAAAATCAGGAGACTGTCATTAACATCCAAAGACAAATTATGGTGTTACTTACCTTAAGTGGAAAGTAACACCATATATTTGGGTCTGAATCTTGCTTCATATTTTTAGTCCGAAAAGCTTATTTTCAGCCATTGGAATTCACGTTTGAGTGTCTTAGGTACAGTGTTCTGAATGTGAAAACGTTTACCATTGGCAAGATGGAAATATTCACCCATCTCTGTCAATCTTCTCTAATCTTAAAGACCACTGTGGTTTTTCTTTGCTTTTGTTATTCATGGTTTAATATACAAAATTACCTTGCAAAGGACTTACCAGTCTTCCTGTGGTCACTATATACACAATAGTATGTTCTGAACCCTAATCATTGAACTCTTCTACTTCACTGGTACATTTATTATGAAGGTAAAAGATTTCACACATTGCTATAGGCCAGTTATAGTTTTGGTTCTGGCTGTTAAACTGCTAGCATGGCGTCATCACTATAGTATTGAAATGACAGTTGATAACTCCATAGTCCTAAATTCATACAGTTCTGGGAGAAGACTGAACACTAACTTATGAAAGGAAGTGATTTATTTTAGCCTTCTTTGTGTAACAATGCACCTGTTTCCCATATTCCCCAAATTATTATCTTTTTCTACAGTCCACTGCTAATGAAGGCTATCTTTTGAACAATTTTTCCTTCAATTCTCATGCTTAGCATAAACACCAGAGAAAGTTAAAAAAGAAATATATTCCAAACAAAGTAATGACTGATCCAAACCTGCAGCTAAAATCTCCAAGGCTGGTTTCTACACCTACTTTATCCTGCCAGCCAATAAAGGCCATCTTAGATGATCTTTCTTGCATTCAGTTTTTCATGTCTTTGAATCTTTCAGTGATTCCCTGTTTTCCAGGGTACACAGTTCAGGCTGCCTGCTTGTCTCTAAAGCTTATTCTGTGTTTCCGGTCCTGCTTCATTCTATCCATTCCCTGTTCACATTCTTTAATCTGACATTGGCTTTGTCTACAGTACAAAAAGTAAATGTTGGCACCTGTCTGTACATGAAAAGGTTTACATGTACTTATCAGGCCATAAAAAAAGCTCCACACAAATGCCCAACTATACTTGAGTATTTTTTTTTCAAGACGAATAGCTAATACTTTGTTCAGGGTATGTAATTTAAAAAGTGGTTTTAGCTAAGGAAGAAAGCTACTTTTGTAATGGAAATGCATGTCCACAGGAGGGAGTTACATATTTTACATCTGGGCAGGCCACTGGGTGTCACGCACAGAAATACCATGCAGTAAGTACCTTCTGTGACAAAAGGCAGTGAACTCTTGCTGATGCATGCACTCAGTTTCCCACAGAAAGACCTCTATGCATTCCTCCAAGCATGGCTTTGCATGGAACTCACTCCCAGCACTGCCTTCTCCAGACAGACTCTCCTATCCACTTCCCTTTGGCTTTCTTAGTTAACTTTAAGCAAGAGTATTGCTTAGCCTATTTTTTTGTAATTCATAATACACGAAGAATACAGTGGCCTTTCCCAAAAATAAATAGTGCTGGAAATTACTGTGCATTTTATTTTTTTCAGTATACTTATTGTAAATCTACAACTCATTGATCACTTTCCTGCACAGCTGCAAATTATGATATATTTTTCTATTACCTTCAGGCACTTTTAGTTTAAGATAAATTTCTAAAGAGCTTGAAATTGCTGGTTCTAAAAAACGGATGGGGAACTTTCTGCTAATGGCAGGATATTTTGCTCTCACAAAAGCATGAGATGTCCACATTTTGGCAAAAAGCCATCATCTACCCACTAGCTGTGGTCAGTGTTGGCTGATCCTTAAATGTCTGCTCGACTGCCACTGACTCTGTCTGACAGCTGCCGCTGCCTTTTCCTCTATTCCAGCAGCCGAATAAATGGCACACCCTATACATATTGCTGCCCGAACAAATGCAGGGGAGCCTAGAACCCAAACGTCATCAGACATGTCTTCCTTTATACGGAAAGTAGTACAAGATACACTTACTAGCACATATCAGAAACATGAATATTATAGCATATTCAAGCTGCTTATGCACATTCATATCAAAAGCTGATATTCTGGACATGATTGGCACAGGTTAGCCAGATTCATTCTGAGATTGAAGTGAATTTTGAATTAGAGTGAGTGAATACGGATCAAAGTCTCTCGAAGTCCAGCCTGGATCATATGAAACTACATACTCCTTGTTTTCATTATCTATCTGCAGCATTTAGGCCAGTTGAAGATCTTGGTACTAGCTGACAGCTTCCTTGCCAGTTGTCATATGTAATTTCCATGACGATTTAGGCACAGGCCTACACTCAGGACTGAACTGACTGCAAAGACTGTCTCCACAATAGCCTGGTGAGATACAGCATATTCGCATCAAATCCCTGTTGAAGGAGAAGTAGTGCTAGCAAGGAAGAGCAGACTAGTAGGCTGCCAAACCCCAACAAATGCAAAAGGATTGCATAGACAACAAGCTTCTCTTCCTCACTGAAGCTCCAATATAAACCTTGGTAAGCAAATAGAAGCAGAATCTGCCCTCAGCAAGCCTCAGCACAGAGGGCTGGCACCTTAAAACTTTTAAGAAGCACTCCCAATCTCCTTGCATGGAGTTGCTTCAGAACATGGGCATTCTCAGGTGCACAGGAAAAATTATTCAGGATTTCAGGAAACAACCCAGTTTGCAGTGGACAGTTTGAAGGGCTGGCAAATATTTTTGCAAAGGCATTTCCATATTTATGCTACAGTTTCTCTCTGACGTAATATTTCACATAGCAGTACCTTGAGAAATGAGACCTACAGACATACAATTCTAGTTTGGATCATCTTGCCTTGGCTTCCACGTGGATAAGAAGTGCTGTGACAGTTCTGTATAGCGGCATAATTTCAAAATCACTGAACCCTGAAAGCCTCAAATGACTTTTCCCATTCTGAAATGGAAAACAAAACTTCAAGATCCAACTGTTGAAAAGCTTCCCTAAATCTCCTGGGAATCTGTGCAGTTTTATACAGCTCTAACACCCCTCATACCCATAATTCTTCGTTAAAATACAGCCTTAGCCATGTAAGATAGAATATGTTTTATGTGCAACCTTGCTTACCTTTACCGTAATCTTCAAAAAAATTCTATTTAATAATTACCATATTCCATTCTAATATACACAGGCAAAGTACTAGATGTCATAAAGCATATAACACATTGATTCTAAATGTTGAATTTGAGGGTGGAGGACAAAAGTTTGAAGTAACCCTACCCACTGGCCATCTCAAAGACATATTGTAAGCAGAAGTTGGAAGGTACCATGAGTTATCCAACAGCAGAAAATGTGATTGGCAAGGTCAGACTATCTCTAGAAGCCGCATTTAAACACTGGTTTTAGTGAAACTTGAAAAAATTGCAAAGTCAAGGGACAACATAGTATTAAGAAAGAAAGAGAAAAACAAGTGGAAAAAGACTTTCCTCACAGGGAGCACGAAAACAAAAATAGAAATCCACTTAGGTAAGTAACAAAGTGTAACCAATAAAATCCAATGTAAGACGAAAATTACTGAAACTAAAAACAAGAAGAAAAAGTCCTAGATATGCAGTTACTGGAAATAAAACCAGAACCTTCTTAGTGCACTGTAAGAGTGCCAAGCTCCTACAATATATAGCAGAGCCAACCACTATGATGTACCTTGTGTCAAACGGATCTGCTGCAGACATGCGCAGGTGCCAAGGAGGGCACAGCAAGGCGAAGGAGACATTGAGATGCAGCAACTGAAGTTCACAGAACTGAAGTACAGGAAGCAGACAACAATCAATAGCACGGCTTGAAGCATGGGAGCCTGTACTGACAACCGTCATGGAAAGCATGTGGCTCTGATATTTAGCTACGGATTGCATTACCCTGGAATGACTTTTCGTTTTATTCTAGGGAAAAAAAGTACACTGTTTGAATGTAATTATTCTAATATGAATTACTTCGCTGTGGTTCTTTTCTTTTAATTCTGCAGTTGGTTCTGCAATTGACTCGAAATATTTAAATCGACAGAATTAAGCCTAGTGTGTTTGCAGGAAAATTACGGAGGATAGTTTTCCAATCCCATGTGTAGGAACAAGCCTACTAATATTTTGTCCAATTACTCTTCTAATTACACATAAATCACCATATTATCCAAGTGCTTTCCAAAAATCTGGTTATCAACAACACTCCCACATAAATAAGAACACCTGTGCTGGCTCAGGTAAAAGGCCTATTTACCTTAATTGTTCAACTATCATAGCTTCAAATTGTTGTTTAGGAAAGAGTATTAAAAAAAGACAAGTACTTGCAAAATTCTCTCTCAGCAATTTACATTGAGGGGTTTCCTCAGCCAGATGTGGTCTTTTACTTCATAGTTCTTAATGGATTTCTTCTCCACAATTTTGAGTCACATCAAAATCCAAATAAATGATTAGCTTCTGTACATTCTGTAGGAAGAGGTTTCAGTGCTTAACAAGGTAAATGTTAAAACCAGTACGATATTTTAAATTAAAACATGAATGCTGACTACAAATTTTCAGTGCTGTCCCCTCAGTCTGTCTGCATTCAGTCTGTACTTGGAAAAGAAAATTAATCCACTTTTCTGAATGTTAAGGCTATACAATTGTGCATTTATTTAAAAAGCTACTATTATTGTGCAAGCATTTGTATGTTCAGTAGTAGGCAGAATACAAAATTTTTCACTGTAACGTAGCATGACGACTGAGCAAGGTGAAATGAATGATATTCAGGCTCATTTACCATCTGGCCTTTTGTTCACATAGAAATTCAGCTGTTGTACTCTGACTTGCCTCAAGATGGTAGTGGTATCACACAAACCTTTCTACCAGTTAAATTACGCAACTGCACATTCTGAAGTCAGTCAAACACCTCATTTTGTCATCCTCAATACAGAACTGAAACCATTTCAGGCAGCTGTTCTGAAATATCTTAATCCTGCTTCTTCTCTAATTTACAGTAATGTAAATATAGTATAATAAGTTGTTCACGGTGCATTATTGTGGAAATAACATGTAATCAACTTATTTTTCTACAGCTCTAACTTAGCTTTCCAGAGTGAACACTACTACAGGTGGGAAAATAATGGATGTTTCAGTTCTGTACACAAACCCTCAAAAACAGAGAGTGGTTTGGTTGACTTTTAACCGAACATGAGGATGGAAGACAGAGAGAGTAAACAGTGTTGAAGGAAAAAAACCCACCACCTCGGGGCTACCTGAAATGCATCACTTACCCCAAAATTAAGTATTTAATGCAAAAACACTGCACAGAAACACTGAAAAATGCTGTTTTGAGGAAGTAGTGAAGAAATACTTAAATGTAAGGGTTTATTTTTCATACAGTATTTCACTTTGAAATTGACAATAATGAAACAATAACCACTTCCTTATTTCTGGAGAGATTTACTAATTCTGATATTAAGGCACTAAACATTTCAGTTGTCTGTCCAGTGGGGTCAGACAGAGCCTTCTTATTTAGGAGCAGGAAGAACTGGGAGGAGTGAGGACTATCACTGGAGGCATATATACACACACACATATACATATATATATATGTGTGTGTGTGTATATATATGTAACGTACAGGTGTTATATAGGTTATATAAAAATGTTATATATGAAAGATATAATTTACAGTCAGCTGATGTCACTGAGCTAAATGGCTTTGAATTTACATTTTTCAGCTATTTGGTCTATTTTATTTGACTTTTTCTTTATATATATATATATCATTGCTTGATGTGCCAACAGAATATAAGCTTGTTTTATGGCAGAAGAAATCCACAAAAAAATACTTCAATGTCCTAATCTTCCAATAATAAAATGTAAAAGTTTGAGTATAAGCTAAAAAAAAAAATATCGCATTAGAGCTCTTCATCAAAAAAGCTTTGTACGTGCCAGGCAGCATCCTGGAGTCTAATGGGAAATCTCTTTTTAATGCTGCTGAAGATAAATGATACAATGCCTTGAATGGCAGACTCTGTTCACCTTGTGTTGCAAAGTGGTAGTATGAGGGAATGTTCTAATATCTGCTCAAGTAAGTGGACAGACTTGTTTGGATCAAGATCCTTTTGTGCTGTCCATCTCAAGTAAAAAGACATTTTTTTAATATCAAAGATGATCTAATTCATAAACCCATGATGCTGAATCAAAAACAACAACAAAAAAAAAGATAATGTTTTGCCATGCCAAGCCATTCAGAAGAAAACTGCTGTAAGAGGTCTAGAGTTGGCAAGAATCGCCTTGCTATTCTCAGGATTTCTTCCAAGGCACAGAATTCTCATTACTAGTTATTTCATTTAACACAATCCTATGCATGTTGCAGAACAGTATAGTTTAGTGTTCCCAAAATACAACCAGCTAGTATGACAGTTCTACCTGTTACAGTGGTACAGACCTAACATTCTTGCCAATGTAAGTATGCCATTGACAACAACAGTTTTGCACACAAAGACTGGTCTTCAGGTTTAAGTCTGCAATTCCTTTATTGGTTGGAAGCACTATACTTGTGGTGTGCAAAACTAATGTATCAGGGGATGGGGCAGAGCATGTATAAAGTCTCCAAATTTTATAAATTTCTACTGTGGTGGCAATGAAAATTCACCTTGGAAAGAACAACTGTATCATAACAGAGAACAGACTCAAGTAATCTAATACAAAACACCTAGGAAAGAAAAAAAACCCAAAACCTTACATATAACTGCCAAATTTTTCTAATAAAAAGCCAAAAATACACCATAAATTTTCATAAAGATCCATAGACTTATGTATAATAAGAATTAGGAACCTGTTTGTTGCAAAGAAGTCTTGAGAGAGCTGCTGTGGAATCTAAATGCAGATGTTCTAAATTAGGAGACAAGTCAGAAAACCAAATTACTTTTAAGCATTTAAGTATCACTGTTATTTTTTGAGTCACGTCACACACAGACACATATAATATGCAGTCCTTCTCAGGCAGCCCACAGACTAGACACAAAAACTATAAAATTAATTGAGCTTCTCAGGAAACTTGGAGGAAGGGTCAAAATTCATTTTGATCTCACAGGTCTGTAGTGAGGCACACCATCACAAAAACCAGCCAGAAGATAGACCTTGGTCTTTCAGCTGAAACAGCTCTGCATCAATTTCCATTTCAGCTCTGTTTTCATACCTATTAAACAAAAGAACTGGACGGTAACTGCATCTGCCTGCCAAATTTGTAGCCAACACAAGTGTGGATTATTCTCCGAGATTACCCCTTAGCTATTATATAAAACCTATAATTAATGTCCATGAACACAAAACAACTTATGTGTATCACACCAAATAGCTGAAAGATTTCACGCTTCTGTGGTGATACATTTCCACATTTCCGTATTTTTCTCCATATTCAATATTCTCCATAGATCATAGATGCTAGGGTTTTCAGGGAGTTGTTCTTCAGTGCTGCTGAAGAAAGCCAGTCTTTTCCATTTGAAGGAAGGAGAGAGTATGTCAAAATGGCAGCCTCACGCTTTCACTTGCAATTACATTTGTAGAAGTGTTGCGTACACAAGTAGGATCCTGAACACTAAGGGTTTTTTGAAAACTGTTATCTTGGATCAGTTATTGGTTGCTCTGATTTACACACTTTTTAATGATTTGTTATGTGCTATTAGAAGAATCATTTTACCACCAGAATCCTCCATCTTTCCTTCATTGTGTATTGCCTGTCGTCTGTGATTTAGCAGAGAACACACTATCTCTATTACTTGCCTATTTTCTACTTATTTGTGAACTTATGTCTTTTGGTGAAGTTTTTGTTTGCTTGCATCTCCTTTTGAATTTGAATTCTTAGTCACCGAGACTGTTATGCAAGTAACTTCAGCTCAGCTGCACTTTATTTTTTTCTGAAGGACAGATAACAGAATATAAGAAGTCCAGTGAGAACCACAAAGATTATTTTCTGTTCTTTGTAGCATGTGCCCAAAAAGTCTTCCTAAAATACTTCTTTGTTTAAAAGGTGATTTGAGAATTTTTGTTATTGCTGCACTCATTTCCCATAATAGAGTTTTCATCTTTTCAGACCATGTATGCTTTAAATGGATTAATTCAGAAAGCATTTTTCTGACTTACAGATGTCTCTAAATTAACGCTATAATAAGTAAAAATAACTCTGACCTCCCATGCTTTTGTTATTTGTCTGGAAGGCTGTCCACAGAGGACAGCATGAAGAGGAAAACTGTACTCTTCCTCTTGTCACATTACAAGGACACACGTTCCTTCCATTCCTTTTCATAATGCAAAAATGGCCGGAGTCAAGCAAAGTACTTCTTTTATTGGGAATCCTTTTGGTGCAGGGTCCATTGGGAGCTACTCCCTCCATAGCTGTTACACATGACCACAGCACGCCTCCCTGTCCTATTTAGGATTTCTGTGCCAGAAAGAAATCATGACTTTGTAGGGGAAGAACATGATGCAAGACTCAGGTGGATGGATAAAGCAGGACACTTGTCATATACTTAACTATATTACTGAATCAGAGCACTTATGGAGGCTGAGAGCCTGAACAATGAGATTGTTGTTCTAAGGCCTGCTATCAATGAACTACCAGAGGAGAACAAAAGATTGCAATTATTCTTCCTTATTGATCATATTTAAGGTGTCTGATGCTCTGATTAAGCTCAGACTATTACCTTCTCCAAGTTTCTTCCCTGCAAGAAGGAGATAAACACCTTCTTCAGTAAAGTAGTTGAGACTGCAGATTCTGAGCGAGATCCTACAGCCTTGTATGAAGCCTCTCACAACAAAGAATGTAAATTTTCTTAGCTTTCTAATTTCTCTAATGGTTAAATCTATCAGCTTTACCTTGACTGAGTTGAATCCTATTCCATAACATTAATTTCTAATCACTGCAATTGCATAGGTGCTTATACAATACTTCCTAGTTCCATTCTGGGCATCATGGGATTAAAAGTTTTGTGCGTAGCACATATATTTTTTGCTGTACTGTAAGGCTAGCACAAATTGCACCTGCTTATACAGTTGACTGAGCTAAGAAATCTACTCTCTGTTCTCCTACCTGGAAACCAAAGCCAACCACTCAGACGTGCAAAATAAAGTGTTATCTGCAAGACAAATATAAAAAATTTTATCAGAGCTCTGCTTGCATATCTCCCTAGAAATCCACCCTAGAAATTATTTTGCCCACTGGAAGCCTTAGTGTAAACTTCTTATGGCTGTAATTCCTGATTTCAGCCAAGTCAACAACAGCATTTCTCAAGAATTTTTATTTTAAATAATGTGTGTCATTTCTAACGGTCAGTTAATTAGCAGACAGGTTTGTATTTTAGTACTCCTACTGATATGTTTAAATTACATAGGATTACAGAATTTCTATGTATGTTTTCTTAAGGCAAGGTAGTTAGCTTCTGTTTACGTCCACGCTTTAAATAATGCTGCTGCATCTGTGAATGCATTCTAAAAATTTTTGTGCAATTACAAAAAATTGTTTAAATGAAAGTTATAGCCTAAATTTCTTTTACCTTATTAATAAAAATGGCAGAATTATTTGCACTTAGAGCAGTGCAGGATTTTTGTAACTTTAATTATTAAACTAATCCAGCTTTCGCTCTTTACCTTCCTATGTGTTGCATATTAATCATATTATTCTTGGCTCCGTTTATAGCTTCATGAAAACTATACAACCTATTTTAGTATTCTTTAGTCTTTAACAAGTGAGACTGGGAATTGAGGAGTAATCAGTAATGGTTATCTGCCTTTCCTATTTAAAAACAATAATGATGTTCACTCATCCTGAACAAGGCCTTTAATTAATCATTGTAGTAATGCAGACTGAAGTCCCAGTGTTACTATCACTGACGCATAACAGTAATATAAACTCCTGCTTAAATGCTTTTCTTCTGTGAAATAAATCTTTACATCTATTCCCAATAATTTAGTAAAATTAAAATATAGCCTCTTTATTAATTACACAATTTTCAAGCAGGTGTACTTATTTTTATCATGTGAGAGCTCACAACTATACTTTATTTAGAGGACATTTTTTCAGACAGTGCATAAATAAATATATTTTTATATATAAGTACATTTTTTTTTCTTCTATTTATTTAATTCTTTTCTTTACAGGCCAGTTCCTCTCTGTAAAGTTTTTCATTCAATTTTACAACATATGGCTAAATTCCACAAAGCATAGCTTAACCTCAGGCTTTGGGGTTTTTTTAAGATTACTCTATGAAACCATGTGTGTTACCTCAAAGACTAGCACCCCTATGGACTGAAATATAATGTTCACCTTCTGTTTGGAGATGCTTATCCTCTACTACTAGCTAATAGCATAATCAGATTAAAAGCTACCCAGTGCACTGTCTTTTTCCAAGTGAATAATTCAAGTGAAATGACTAATTAAATTCTTAAGAGAACCACATAGCTATTTGTGATGATAACCTGGAGTTCCCAGCAAAGTGGGCACGCACGCATCTCTTTCTACTGTCAGATTTAAGTATATCCCCCTAGGTTGGAAACACTGTAGAAGTGGGGACTATGCAGATGAATTCTCTGGAGAGCAAGAATCAACTGTGCAGAGACTTAACAGTTTCTAATGGAGAAAGAAAACAAAACCAAAAGAAAATAAATTTCTCCAGCAGCCTGAAATGTAAAGGGCTACATTTCATTTTTATATACTATGCTATATACAGTGTCATACTCTGAAGGCAATGAATTATACATAGCCATTGGGGTTTTTTTGATACCTATTTAACTGGACTCCACGTAGATTCTGTCAGGATTTGGTACTTTTTTTTCTCAAGCCTTACCATGGCTTCATCTGCTGCATCTACTAAAAAAAAAAACTTTGGCTAGTATCAACTTTGCTTTCCATTCTAAATTTTCTACAATTCCTATGTGACATTCTGGTCCTGCCAGTAGAAGAGTGAGTCAACAAGGCATAGAGACTACAGTGTTCAAATGAAAATTTTTTTTTAAAAAAAAGGCTGAAGGAAAGAATGTTGGTTTTATGTTTAATGGGCAACGTGGAATTCCAGAGATGGCGACTGTGCCTTGCATTCCAGGCAACTGTGGACAAATCTCTTGACCTCTGAGCTTTCACTACCATTTAGCAACTGAGGATGCTGATTTTTCCCTACCAAGATCATCAGGTCACAAACATAGATATCAATTAGCCATTGTTAGGCACATTGGTAATACAGAAATCAAAGTAGTAAGTATTTGTCTAGATAGGTAGAAACCTGGTATCAAGCTCTCTGCATGAAAATTGAATCTGACTTTTAATGAGGAGATTTGGATAGGTGGTCTGGTTTTGAACTTAAAAACACTGAGAAACACTTTCCAAGTATATTTTTGTCCTTTTAATTAGAGCCTTTTTTCATTTTTCCAATCCCTTTCAACAATCCTCTAATATTTTTACAGCCTTGCCTTTTGAGGGGCAGGCACAAAGTGAGGCAGAAACACTACAAGGGGATATCAAAGAATGAATTTCCCCTGTCGCTTTAACCACATGAAAGCTCTCCAAATGTATTCCCTTGCTCCTCTTAGTGGTTTGTATAATGAGATCAGTGGAAGCGAACACTAACATCTCCCTATTCCGTTTGCAGCTGCTAGTAGCTGAAGGATAACTGTGCTATGGTAATGATTCTGTTTGAAAAGGGAATATTTGCTACTGTATTCTTTCTTCTTACTTTTTTTTTTTTAAGTTCTGACACTGTTCTCAGTTTTGGGGAGGAAAGGGAAGGGAAGAGAAGAGCACTAGAGAAAGGGATGGTGCCTGCCTCAAGAATTTAAAATCTGAAGGGAGAAAAAGAGGGCAGAACTAACTGGTGGTCTCAGGGGACAGAGAGAATTTTGTGATGGGATAGGGAGGAAGGAAAGCCTGTTGGTTGCTTATGAGTCCAAATTTACCTGGAGCTGCCGTGTCCAAGATAACTTATGTCGGTCTTCAGAACTGGAAACAGTAAAGCTCTGTAAGAATGTAGGTTTACAGAATACACGGTGTTTTGGTTGGGGTACACTATAAAATTGCTACCCTTTCTTGGATCCTCAGTTACTGTCCGTGGTAGCGCCCTGCACTGACTGTAGCTGTATGAATTTTCTAAGGCTTTTTCAACTGCGAAAAGTTGCTCAGTGTTGTATTACATAAAGGTCTGCAGGAGAAAATTAAAATGGAAAGACTGCATGCTTGCACATCGAGAAGAGAAATGTTCATCGGTGAGGGAAACTGAAATCCAAAAATGAGCATGCCTATGCAGCAATCGAATGTGGAACCACAGCATTAGGTAAGCATACTTTGCTGCGGGTTTTTTTTTTTTTTTTTTAAATCTGTATAGCCTGAGGAACATGGCTTTTGGTACTTACCACATTTACTCAACATAGATAAACTCCAAACCCCAGTACGTAAACCAGAACTGGATGTACTGTGTGTTTTTAGGAAGATTGATCCTTGAATTAGGACTCTACATTCATGCTATTGCACAATACCTCTCCTCTCCCTCAAATTAGCAAGCCAATCCCAACTCCCCTACTACTCCATCCTCCCCCTATAGCACTCCTCTTCCCACTAGCCTGTTCTTCCTTAGCCTGCTCCCGCATTCTCAGACTGTAGGTTCTGATAATGGCTGAGTAGCTGCAGGACCAGCAAGACACTACTTGCTGTTTCTAAGGCAGTGCTTTTTGTGATAGCAAGAGATGGAAGCTTCTGTGTGTGGAGATCAACTTGCTGCTGTCCAGGGTAATAGTCACTGCTTTTGCTCAGTTTGGAATACCAGCTTATCTGCAGCATTCCCTTACACTTTAACACTGAAGTGTACTGAGACGAAGTGTGAACACACAATACCTTTCCTGGTTTTCTCAGGGAAAGGGGTTAGGAACTGGTGTATTTGACCACATCTCCCATGATCCACAAATCTGTATTTCACCGATACACTTTAGGCTACAGTCAGTACGGAGGCCCAGTTATCTCACAGATCTCTGAAAGTACCTGCCTCTCTCTCCCTTGCCTGGAATAGACTATCTTGTGCCTACAGTCCTGCCTTTCTCTCCAATATTCCTGACACGCTCGATGCTCTCCCTACAACAACCTGTATAAGAACAGCCCTTCACATCATAGACTTCCATATGTATAAAATGGTTTAACTGTTTCAGACATGTTTCAGAGATAACGCTATTGTAACATATCAATAAAATGGTGTGGAAAAAGGCTCCCAAAACCTGACATAAAATTGGATTAATTTGCTATATTCTGCACACTACTATGATGCCACTCCAGGCTATAGTAGCTTCTGCTTATTCACAGGTGTGGAACGCTGATGCAAGAATGAACCAGCCCTCCTAGACAAGATGGAAACAGTTTTTCTCAGAAGAGCTGTTTTATGCTACATGGATTTTTATGGAAAAGACTAAATACGTAGGCTTTCACTTTGCCAAGTCCTGGTAGATAAGCAATACAAATACTTTTATTTTTATACAGATTTTCTTCTTGTCCAGACAAATTAGCCAGAGGCATGGGTCCCTTTAACATATTATTTTCTCTAATAACATATACTATATACCTATGTGCTGACAGGCTTACTATCATTCCAGGTCAGCAGAGTTATTAGTAGCTCTTCAGGGAACAGTATGGCTTAATCTTTGTTCTGAAGGAGACTATTATTAGAGCTGTTTGAATAATTTATTTTTTGATTCAGCTACTGAACCAGGCAATAAAAACTAAGAAAAATTATGCAGATCAAATGAAAACTAAAACTTGCCACTTTTTCCTCATCAACTCTAGAACTTAAGAAGTTTCATTTCTTTTGATTTGCAACCTGAAATGAGACATTTTTGTTTCAGGGACCTCTCTGAAAAGCAAAGAAAAAAAGAGAGGCTAAATACTGGCTGAAGAAATACTGGTTGAATTTTATTGTTGGCTCAAAAGTTAGTTTCAGGCAGAGTAAGAAAAAAGATTAAATCCAAACCACCTTCTTTAGGGAACTGTCAGTCTTGCTGATTTTGTCTCTCCTTTACCAATTAATTATTTTAACTCTGAAACTGATTTTGCTCAAGTCTGCATGTTGCTGGGACTGACTGAATTCAGAAAAAGTCCAGAATACAACTAAGAAAGGCCTTGTAGGAAGACTGCAAAGAAGATTTACACTCACTTCAAATGCATGAACATGTAACAGTTACTAACAACTGAGCTTTGCCATCCAAATACATATAAATGTCAAATAATCGAGAGATCTGTCTGGTTTTTTTGCCTCAGTGACTTAACTTTTCAGAACCTGACCAGCATCAGGTATAACCTACTGTGAGTGATGTTAGAATATCACACTGTAACATTCAATGACCTTCCTTTCCCCAGGAATCTCTCTTAGCAGCATTTTAGTCTCTTAAAATCAGAGAAATAAGACATTTAGGAACTTTACTAATTCTTCTCCTCTAATTACAGCATAAGCTAAGTGACATAGGAGTGCTGTAACCTATGAGA
Source organism: Pelecanus crispus (assembly GCF_030463565.1). Taxonomy (NCBI): domain Eukaryota; kingdom Metazoa; phylum Chordata; class Aves; order Pelecaniformes; family Pelecanidae; genus Pelecanus; species Pelecanus crispus. The sequence goes on from NC_134650.1 coordinate 39,829,039, forward strand.
GCAGCCCAATGGCAAAGAGCTTGAAATGGGGTCTTTGAAGAAATACATTGCTTTGTGGGCTGCCTGTGTTAATAAAACCAAGATCAAGCAACAGAGTTAGAAGACACATACACCTCTCACCTTTGGTCAGAGAAAAATACCAAATACTGGCAAGAGGGGGTATTCTAGTTCTTTTTAATGTTGTTTGTTGATTAGCTGTTGTTAAATGTGAATGTGCCTACAGTTGTTAGTTCATTTGAACACAGAATAGAAAAAAAACTTTTCCCCTATTATTTTTTGTAAATGTTTGATGCACTATGTCATTTTACACAGTCACAATAAAAAATGGATCAAACACTGAAATAGTTGCTTTGTTTGCCAGTCAGAGAACAATGCCAACTGTCAGCATTTGAATTATTGTAGAGCCATTTGACATGTGTACAAAAAGACTATGTATTCTTGACTTGCCTTGTATTGCATCAGCAAATAGAATTACTTAATAGGATTACTATTGAGCTATACTGTACACTTCTATTTCAGTTACAGTCTTTGTACATTGCCTCTCTTTGTACTTTACACATGTAACTATATTATTAAAAAGAAAAATAAAACATTGAAGAACAGGCTGCTTCGTTAAAGACTTTTATGTGGTCTATTTCAAAAATACTGTTAACCAATGATGGTAAAACAAAACTGCACTGAATCACATGCTAAAAGTTGTTTTTAATTATTTGATGATTAACATTATATGAACACTAAATCTGTCTCCTGTTATTTATGCTGTCTATTTAAAAAGGATGGCTCAACTGAATTCATGGGAAAGATCATTATTTTGATTGGTCTGACCCAGAGGTAAACAGAGCAAAAATATGTCACTCAATGGCAGGAGTGAAAATTAAAATTGCTCAACAGTAAATGCCCATAATCTGGGGGAGGCTACTCTTATGACATCTGATCATGGTTGTGTTTTTAAGGTGATACACATCCTACTCTGAGATGAAGCATTCTGAACATGAAAGAATTGAAAGATAGTTCTGGCAATTGCTAGAAACAAGTGTTATGCTAGCACCCTGTCATTCTTAAGGAAGCCCTTCTGGACAAGCTCTCCCAACCTAGAGAGAGCACACTTGCATGCTATTGTGCTTATTTTACAGAAGGCAGTCCTTCTTTTTTTAAACACAAATTGCGCATCTTTATCAACATTACGGTTCCTTCACACTGCATCTCCTTAAGATGACCACCACCCTGCTCTGAAGATACATTGCATCTGTTCTTCCCAGTTAGCTCTATAATTTTCTTCTTCAGCCCCTGCTTTTTTTTTTTAAGCCATAGTCTGATTTTTTTACAACATATTCTTGGGATAGGCACTCCACTATTATCCTTTGCTAGGGATACCCTTTGGGTGTACAGGTGAAGAAAGAAGGGAAATGGATCAATTCAATAGGGCTTGACACTGCCATTTCTAAAGAAGCCTCTTAAGCAGTAAACTACTTCACAACAGCTGGATGACACTGACTTCCAATCCTCGATACTGCACACCAACTCATTCATTCTGTTGCATTATTCTGAGTTAATCTTCACAGCACCTCTTTCTCTCACACAATACTTCTACTTGAGTCCTTACCCGGACATAGCCTTTCTGTGGTAAGCTCCAAGTTGAACAGAAACTTGAGGTGAGAGAGGCCTCTATTTGTCTTACGTTTCCTGTTCTAGAAAGGTGTAATATAAATAAATAATATAAAGAAATTTAATGTAAGTATTAAATGTAATATTATTTTCTTCTTCCAATTAGAAGTGGATTGTCTTATCATCTCTTCCAATCTCCATGACATGAAATATTTATTGTATGGCAGTTATATACATATCTGTATTTTCTTGAATCAATCACTTCAGGTCAAGTGGAGCAAATTCTGGTCTCAGTTAAACTGATCTGTCCCGCTGTGTGCCCAGTGACCTGGGGCTCCTGGGTTTACAGACTCACAGAATTTGTTATGCACGTATTAACCAAGGACACTCCAGAGAAACTAATTTTTCCAGAAGGCAGTAAGAAATGAAAACATTTGTTTATAGCATTTCTGAAACAGAAAATGGGAGACATTGAAGTTTTAGAGGGTAATACATTTTTTGGATATCATGAGCCTCTGAAAAGTGCATAGTATTTATGATACAAAATTAATTTCAGAAAAGCTTCACTGTGTCCATGATGAATCCGATCATATTTACTTTTGCTACAACATGCTAAAGCTCTAAGTAATGGAAAATTAAGGCAGATTTGGACTCGTTCTGTTTCAAAGTGAAACTCTGAAAAACATCTTGGAAAGGACACATTTGATTCTAGTAAGTGCATGTGTATGTGTAACAAATCACTGTTTTTTATGTATCCAAGTGTTTTTAATGTTTAATTCTCAATCACATAAACAGGTCACCTGTTTTAGATGACAGAAAAGTACAATATAGCCTATTTCCTTAAATGAAAGTCAGTTCTGAAGTCTGCTCTTTCATGGTTTTCTGAGAAGTGATAATATACCAAGGAGTTACAACACAAAATGTGTAAACTGAATTAGGTATCACATGTGATGTGAAATTAAATCATCATCAAATTCATGCACAGACATTACAGTGCTTCAAGGTTCTTTAAAAATATATATATATATATTCAAACGAGTATGGAATAATGTCATATTAACTGACACATGAATGACCTCATTTCATACCTTTAATGTCTTATTACATACACAATATAACAGTATTGGAGCAAAAGTTAAAAGAGTTTTTAAACACTTAACAAGGGAAGCCATTGATGCCAAATCCGTCTATTCCTTACTTTGCTCAGGTGTGCTCACCAATCTTTTCCTTGATGCTTTGCCAAGCTCAAATGTACATAAATGGTTGAAAACAAAAGGGAGAGGGACTGGGAGGGTTAGGGGCTGGTATAAAGAACTACCTCTGTGGAGAAGTTAAATTACTGTTTTGTAGATAAAAGCTAATTTGAACAATACCTTGTTCAAGCAACTTCATTGTCAGTCCTCCTAAATTACTATTTTGTTAATGGTTTGTTACAAGCACATCATTCAGTTCTTTACATAACGCTAACCAGTAGCGTGAAGCCAATTAGTAGTCACGAAGGTGTGTATCTCGATTTCTTAAAAGCATCTTTTCCTCGCCTCTGCTGGGCTTCAATACAACATAGGATTTCATAATTGTCTGATGGATGGTTACAGTAACGAGAATTCATGGAACTAGCAGCATAGCACAGACTACTACACAGTACTCTTAAGCAGTTATTCTTTCTCAAAATTATATTTGGCCAAACAAGGGGTGGGTTGGAGAGGTTCACAACTTGTAAATAATTCAAAGGTTAAGGTTGCACAAAGTTCAGTTCTTTGTTTTCCATACTGCTAAATAGGATAGTGTTCTGTCAAAATGTCACTAAGTGTCGTAAAGTTTTAAACTAATGCCTGCTGGAATGGGAGGGGGGAAGATGATTGCTCCAGTAGCATAGCAGTGTACTTTTGCACTTAATTTACACTTAAGTATACTTCCCACTTGTGTGAATCAGTAACAAGTATAAAATTTGGGAGGGCAAAATGAAACAAATAATTAATACTGAGAACTTGTAGAAAGCAAAATGAAAATTTAACTTCTTTTTCATCAACAGGATTATGATTGCTCTTCATCTGTTTTCTCCTTGGAAATGGAATAGCTATGTATTTCACTAAAGAGTTAGTTTCGAAACAGCTTTGGAAAACTACTACAACAAACATGTCTAGGCATGAAGCAGCAGTCTTTGCAGGGGTCATTTGGACAATGTTCCTGGGTGTGCTGGGGAGAGTACAGAGGAAGAGTCAGAGTGAAAACAACGGTGCGAATCTCAGTTCTTAATTCCACTATTGCAACCAGCACCTTTACAATGCGCAAAATTTCTGCCAGTTTTTGCTGGTTACAAAAACAAAGATGGGCTTGTATGTCTTTGTTTTGTACTGCCTAACGGTGCTAAGGTGAATGGAACTTGACATAGGTCACGGAAACCAGTGACTAAAATCCATTGTGATATGTTCTGTAGACTGAATTAAATCCACTGGTTGGTTTTGAATAAATATTCCAAAAAGCAATCTCACCACTAATTTATTTTCACCTACTTTAGTGCAGTGTTTCTCAAACTAAACATAATAAGCTCCTTAAAAAAAGAAGGCTCAGTGATTCTACTCTAAAGACCATATGCATTGTACTTTGTGCATATGTTCACGCAAAATTTGATTAGAATTATTATTTAAAGTCTGGACAGTCTTACTTTGTCTCTATTTTCACTTTCATACGTGTTGTCATATTAAAGATAAAACAAGCCCCCTACTCACTCATGTCCATCTAAACCAGTCTGGTTCTTTCTAATCTTTAGACTTTTTCTTGTAATTGAGTAACTGCATTTAATATATCAGACACATAAATCATATAAAAAAATAATTTGTAACTTCATTAATACAAAGTGTAAATTGAATTATTTAGGTAGGTAAGGACTTACTGACCATGAACAGATATCACTGTTCTTTGTTTACCATTCAGAAATACCCCATGCTCCACAAAAAAAATGAGAAAAAAAAAAAATCTAGGTTATCCAGATTAACATCTAATGATATAAATAAACTACTAGCAATCACATTATGGTGGATTGACCCTCAGTGGATGCCAGGTGCCCAGCAAAGCTGCTCTACTGCTCCCCTCCTCAACTGGACAGGGGAGAGAAAATACAATGAAAGGCGCATGGGTCGAGATAAGGACAGGGAAAGATCATTCACCAATTACTGTCACGGGCAAAACAGACTTGACTTGGGGAAGATCAGTTTAATCTATTGCCAATCAAAACTGAGTAGGGTAATGAGAAATAAAAACCAAATCTTAAAAACACCTTCCCCCACCCCTCCTTTCTTCCCCAGCTCAACTTCACTCCCAATTTTCTCTACGTCATCCCCTCTCAGCGGCACAAGGGGACGGGGAACGGGGAACAGTCAGTTCATCACACGTTGTCTCTGCTGCTCCTCCAGCCTGGGTCCCCCGCGGGGTCCCAAGTCCTGCCAGCAGAACTGCTCCAGCCTGGGCTCCTCTCTCCATGGCCCCACAGCTCCTGCCAGGAGCCTGCTCCAGCGCGGGCTTCCCAGGGGGTCACAGCCTCCTTGGGGCACATCCCCCTGCTCCGGCGTGGGCTCCTCCCCGGGTGCAGGGGGATCTCTGCTCCCCCGTGGGCCCCCATGGGTGCAGGGGCACAGCTGCCTCCCCAGGGGCTGCACCAGGGGTGCAGGGGAATCTCTGCTCCGTGCCTGGAGCCCCTCCTGCCCTCCTCCCGCACTGACCTGCGTGGCTGCACAGTCCTTCCTCTCACACATTCTCACGCCTCTCTTTGGGTGCAGTTGCAGTTGTGCAGCAACTTTTCCCCTTCTTAAATATGTTACCCCAGAGGCACTACCACTGTCGCTGAGGGGCTTGGCCTTGGCCAGTGGCGGGTCCATCTTGGAGCATTGGCTCTATTGGACACAGGGCAGCTTCTCACAGAAGCCACCCCTGTAACCTCCCTGCTACCAAAACCTTGCCATGCAAACCCAGTACACACGTGAAAGTGTACCTTTTCAATATCTTCTTTTGTAGTTTTTGTGGGGAGAAGAACATTTCCAGAAGGCTGTCCTTTCAAAGTAAAAATGCATATGCTAAAGACATGGTCCACCTTTTCCCTACCCAGGACAAATCCTGTTTGTTCACAGGATTGAATAAGTGTACTGTCGGGAGTGTTCTCTAAGGAGTTTAGTAATACTTACCCTCACCTTTTCCTGATGCAAAGGGGAAGGTAAAATACAAGCTTAAGCTTGCACACGAGACAGTAATATTTTACCTCACGTTTTTGTTGGAGCTTTCATTTAAAGTGTGGATTTTAGGATCCAAATTTAGTTGGATTGCTTTCAGATTCAGATATTTCACTTGAGCCCAACTTTTTACTGCTAAGCCCTTAATTCCGATACATTATCCAGGAAGCTGGTAATAATAACTACTATTTAAATTTTTGGCAAATAATTTGTTGCAGCTGTAGTTGTTCACATGCATCATTAACTGCCTGGGCACATTCAGAAAAATTTCCTGTCTTTTTCAAGGTTTTTCATAGCTTTTCTGCTGTAAGACTTATTAAGCTAAGCTATGAAAAATCTCCCAATTCCAGAGTATTTCCAACCCTCCAAGAAAACAAGAGTCTAAATTCACCTATTAGAATTCTTCAGAGTGGTTAGAAGCAACCATCACTTCTGTTTACAGTATAGGATTATAAATTATATTGAAATATCATTCAGTTATAGTACTTCCCCAACACTGCGAAGAGATGGATGGTCTCCAGGGTAAGGTTGTCATAAAAAGGAAAATCAAACCAGCTGAATAATACAATAAGTCTGTGTATCAAGCCAGTTCAACCAAGCAGTGATAAGAAATGTGGCAGCCTTTGAGGAGCTGGCTGACAGATTTCATTTGTCTGAGTTCAGATCTTGCCCTAGTGTCATATGTCATATCTTCCCACCATCCCTTTGGTGTTCTACCAGCACCCCTCCAGGTGCTGTCAGGGGATTAGAAGGAGTCTGCCAGTTAAAATGCTTGAATGGATAAGTCAAGAGTACAAGAGCCCATTTCATTTCTTTTGGTTTTTTTAGGCCATAAAATTGATGCATCTTTTGCATTTGGTTCTGTAATTAGACATATGTTGAACCTTTGAATATAAATGTGTAGTACTATGTTGAAATAGGACATTTCACATATGTATAATTAGTAATGAGAATGGAAAACAAAGATGATTAAGCCCTCTGACAATATCAAGTGTTATCTTTAAATTCTATAACTACTGATGCAACATCTGGAACTACATAATCTGCTATTACTAATGTCTGTACAATTTAAAACATAAAGCCTTGCCCACTGGAAAATGAGGCACACCAACATAAAATTTATCATGTGTTAGCTACAATGTTTCCAGAGCAAATAATTTTAAAGTAAAAAAAATCCCTCTCTAACTTCATTTCCTCATAGACTTTCCTAACACATGGATTGTCATTGCTCTATGTAGATTTTAAGTAATTTTTGTATTTCACTCCACTGAGACGACTAGTAAAGAGCTCTGTTTTACAGACCTCTCTAATACAGATTCCTGAGTCAGTTCTGAATGAGTTTTGGAGAATAATTCAGATGACTATGGCAGGCACCTAGTGACACCTTAGATGCATGAGTATCCTATCTGTTCTCCAGCTGTTGCTCTAGAATAGTATGATTCACCCACACTGTATCTGTCATGGCTACTGTGGATGTCATGGTTACACTAGTGTGTCCGAAATAGCAATAGTTATCCGTGCCAGGCATCTGAATCACAAGGTATGCACATACAGCACTGGTCAAAAGCAATTGTGCTCTGTTTCAGGAAGCGGCTCTGGCATGTTAAAGCACCACTTCAAACAGCCTAATATATGTAGAACAACATTGTACCTGTATCGCCTACTGTTCCAGCTCAGCAGGAGCAAGGGTTTTATCACCATGAATAACAGATGTCTACACAAGCACACAGGTACACTCCTGAAATTCACTATTTACCTATCCATGCCATTCTGGGGATGAGAAGAACAAATCCTCCTCTCAAAAATTTCAGGGCATCAAGCTTCAAGCTCTGGCAGACAGCAAACTTCCATCTCATTTTACACAAATCTCTCCTTCACATTTGCCTGTACACAAGATGTGTAAAACAATAAAAAACCTCAACATAGCAATTTTCATGGGTAAAATTCAACATCACACTTTTGATGTGTAATGCTGCTTTAATTTGAAAACCTAATATAAAGCATACAAACTAGCGGCAACTTTTTCAGAAAGTATTCTCTGTGAACACTTGATGAAAAGGTAAAAGTTTTAGTCACTTTCAAATTCTTTGTTTACAGGAGGAATCCTTGGACATTAGCAACGCACTAAATAGAACTGAGAAAGGATAAAGTACAGTCTAAAATTCAATTTACACTTCAATATCAGATAAAAATTGAAGGTTTAGCATAGCATTTGTGGTTAAGTGCAACAGGTTTCTAAAATCAAGGGAGTAAGATTCAAGTCCCACATAATCTATAATTTGGGGTTTGGGATTTTTTTTAATTCAGTAAATGCCACTTTGTATCTATTGAAATGACAAGAATAATTATTCCCATATCAATTTTAGGCTTTTTGATGATATACATACCTCCTAAAGGAGGTGGTCAAAGACACTGGGTAAATATCTAACAATTCCTGTAATGAGTTGTCGTGGTTTAGCCCCAGCCAGCAACTAAGCACCACGCAGCCGCTCGCTTGCTCCCCCTGCCCCGGTGGGATGGGGGAGAGAATCGGAGGAGTAAGAGTGAGAAACACTCCTGGGTTGAGATAAGAACAGTTTAATAATTGAAATAAAGTAAAATAGTAATGATAATAATAACAATATAATAATAATAATAATAATATACAAAGCAAGTGATGCACAATGCAATTGCTCACCACCCACCGACCGATGCCCAGCCAGTCCCCGAGCAGCCATCGCTGCTCCCCAACCAACCCCCTCCCAGTTTCTATACTGAGCATGATGCCATATGGTATGGAATAGCCCTTTGGCCAGGTTGGGTCAGCTGGCCTGGCTGTGCCCCCTCCCAGTTTTCTTGTTTACCTGGCAGAGCATGGGAAGCTGAAAAGTCCTTGACCAGCATAAGCAGTACTTAGCAACAACTAAAACCATCAGTGTGTTATCAGCATTATTTTCATACTAAATCCAAACCACAGCACTATGCCTGCTACTAGGAAGAAAATTCATAGAATCATAGAATCATCTAGGTTGGAAAAGACCTTTAAGATCATCCAGTCCAACCATTAACCTACACTACCAAGCCCACTCTAGACTAATCAAGGGTAGACCAGACTAAACCATATCCCGAAGTGCCACATCTACCCGTTTTTTAAACGCCTCCAGGGATGGTGACTCCACCACCTCTCTGGGCAGCCTGTTCCAATGCCTGACCACCCTTTCCGTAAAGAAATTTTTCCTAATTTCCAGTCTAAACCTCCCCTGGCGCAGCTTGAGCCCATTTCCTCTCGTCCTATCGCTAACTACTTGGGAGAAGAGACCAACACCCACCTCACTACAACCTCCTTTCAGGTAGTTGTAGAGAGCGATAAGGTCTCCCCTCAGCCTCCTCTTTTCCAGGCTAAACAACCCCAGTTCCCTCAGCCGCTCCTCATAAGACTTGTTCTCCAGACCCTTCACCAGCTTCGTTGCCCGCCTCTGAACTTAACTCTATCCCAGCCGAAACCAGGACATGAGTGCAAAGTATACCTGAGCTGCAGATCATAAGAGAGAGGCAACAGCCTAACTGCAGAATTAAAAAATCTAAAATTCCATTTTACACCTAGTCAAGATGTAGGCTTCTAGGTTTTCATTTTTAAAATATTTACCTTCCTATTTGTGAGCAAAAATAAAAGTGCATTTAAATGAAAATACCTGGAGGGGAAAAAAAAAAGAACACTAACTCAAGCTTCCTTTAATCAGTAGCATTCAAGAATAAAATAGCTGTTAAAAAGCTGTTTCACTGTATAGTACTTATCAGTCCAGCCTGATGCCAGAATGCCTCTAGCAATGTTGTTTTGACAAACTAGTAATGTCTGCAACTTGTTAGCAAGAGTTGTATTAAATTATCTTGTCACCAACTCTAGCTTTTATCAAGTTAAGTTAAACAAATTCACCACTTAGAAAATACTGTTTTCGGTAAAATAAGTCTAGATACAACATCTTTGAAATCCCATTTCCTTGTCTATATCTAGCACTAGACTTGGGTGTGAAAGACAGAAGAAAGGGTAAGCCCTTTTTGTTTATTTAAAAAAAAAAAAAAAGGTAAAATGAAATTATTTTTCACTACCAAATTTGAAAAGCACTGCCTTTTAAATAATGTTGATTTTAGCCAAAAGGAGAAAGAAAAGCAGGGGGTGGTGCTAGATTTATTTAACATCAAAAAAGAGCTCACTACAAGAAACAATATTTTTGAAGAATTTAAACTTGGTACTGTTAAGTCGTATTTTGAAATTTGGCATCTTTAATACTTTAGGGCCCCAAAATCAAATAAAATTTAAATGTAATAGTGGAGTCAAAGGATGTGTATTAAGGATGGCACAAAAAGATCATGTGGTAGCAGTAGATAGATTGATGACATGACACATAATGCTGTCAACATGACTCAAACATTAGAAAAACTTAAATTGTCAGAGAAAGGTGTCCTGACTTCCTAAGAGAGCATAAACTAAGCTGTACAGACTCTTGAATGAACACATGTGCACATGTCCTGATGTTTGTGAAGTACGTTTACTTCCACTTCCACTGCAGAAATCTGTGGAACAGTGAATTCAAGAAATGGAAAGAACAGGCTCCAAGCATTAAACATTTTTAGACAGCTCACAATCAGAGCAGCATACTTCCCTGTGTCAGTCCCTTGTGTCACAGGCAGGGCCAAGGATAAAAACACAAATAGAGCACCTCTGCATCCTGGTACTCTGCCTGTAATAGTAGTACTAGTAGTAGTCACTAGATGGTTACTACAAGTGAGTACACCATACACACCATGACTCTTTTCTGATTTTAAATTAAGAGTTGCAACTCTAATGATACCTTGGAGAGTGGAATATCAGTTTTGCTCTGCTTTTAAAGGGACTTTATCTTAGTTTCTTAGAAATCAGTGGTAGAAATGCTACCAACAGCTTGATCTCACTTCCAATGCTTGCTTGGCTTTCTGAAGGCAAACAAAGAGAAGATGGGAGTAGAAGCCAATAAAACAAGCAGCAAATCTAGACTCCCACTTAGAAGTTTAAATCAATCCTATATGAGAAAACAGTTGCTACTTTTCCCCAGTGAACTTCATGGCAAATCAGTTTTAACTCAGTGAAGACTGGGAAAAGAGCAGACTACTGTAGTTGAGTCTATCTAAGCCCTTATATTACACAAAGGTGTAATAAAAATGCCTAGAAATATTTCAGCAGTTTCTAATTAAAGTACCTGAAAAATACCCTGACACGTGCCTCTGCATTCTCTTCAAAAACAAACATCGTTTCAGTAATCATAGTAGATTAAATCCTGTGTCTAAGATTTTTTTGTTTTTTCAGCCTACGCTTAGACTCCTAATTATAGATTTAGGTTACTAACAAATATCCTGATAAGCAATTAAAATTGACTGCTTATTTTTCAACCATTATTTACTTTCCTGAATGAACTTAGTCTATTTTGACAAAGTTGGCAGAAATTGATTGTGGTACATCTCGCAAGGATATCAGTCTCTTAGACAGAAAAATCCCAAACTGGGAAGGGAAGAGTGGGATGCATAGCCGTTTTCCAGCAAACTTTATGGATAGAGAGAAATGCTGTGTCTCCTAGCTCTGAACTCAAGATATCTGGGTCAAGCACAAGCTTCCTAAACTTTCAGAAAACAGGGAAAGTTAACATAACTCTCAGAGGAACAGGCCTTCATATGTTCTTCTGGGTGAATAAACAGTACAATTGTTTTGAATCAGCTGTTTTGAGTCACTTGAATTAGCAAGAGCTCCCACAGGAAGTTTTCCTACTCATGGCAAATTCAATTGGGATTGTCATGTAAGCACAGTTTTAAAAGAGAACACTGTAACTAGAGGATTTAGGCTAAGAATGATTAATCCCAGTGTTCTACCCTCGCAAGTAGGAAAGAAGGCAGCAAATGTTCCTATAGTGAACCGTTTGAAGAAAACTGCAAGATGACTCTCCAGTAATCACGCTGTCCATCCATGAAGAGTGTTTGCCATAACTCTGCAATTCAAGATGGGGTTTTACACTGTCCCAACTGACCTGCTTTGCCAGCTAGACCCCTCTAATCAAAACCTTGATTCTGAACTGGTCACATGTAAAGACAAGCCAAATATCCAAATAAACCAGTGTGAATTCTTCCTCTTCTCCTTCAAAAAAAAAAAAAAAAAAAAAAAAAAAAAGTGTCTTCATAGATGCATAGAAGGGCACTGCAAAATACTCTGACCCCACAACTGAGCTGAGTAATTTATTTCCTTTTAAGAGCTAAATAAAATGTCATCAGGGATTTTCTCCTTCAAAATCCATCAACTACCACAGTACAGTATAGGTGGGCAAACTTCATGCCTCAGCTGGTAACTTTCATGACAGTTCTGCAAGACTGACTTACAGGGTATCTTGATTACTGCAGAGTCACTAAAACTCTTAAAGTTTCATATCTCAGTGAAGTTACTAAAGCTTTTGGATTTTTAGTAAATACACAATCACACATTTCTGACCTCCTCTCTCTGCGGTTTACAGTGAATGCCACATTCCTTACCTTAAAAATTCCCTTGTTGCAAAGAGAAGTCAAAGCATGTGTCAGGAGGTGATGTCAGCCTTGTCTGTCACTCAGGCATTTAGCAAGATCCTTGGGCTCTTGGGTGTGTTCTCTCTGTATGGCTTGCCTGTAATAGGGTTCTACAAAGGTGCTTGCTTGGAGACCAAGCAGGCTACCTGATTCCCAAGTGGATACGGACTAATGGGTTAGATTTAGTGTGCTGAATGAAAAAAACATTTTCCTACTAGATCTTCTCATTACCCTAATTCTGGAGAAAGGTCAAGGAATCAGTTTGCTGCTTCCTCTCCTCCAAAAACCATTAGGTAAATTATTGGTTGGTGGGTTTCTTCAACATTCAGCATTAATACAGTGGTATTCCTCACACTTCGGTGAGCTATATCTTCAGTTAATTCCTTAGAGCACTATTGCTCATATACTGTCAGATAACAGCACTGAATAGCTTTATCTGAGTGAGGTAGGAAAAATAAAGGGAAAACTGGCTTCATGATAACATGCTGAAAGGTGTTGGTTAAATAAGGAAATTATTTGAGAATTCCACATATGCAATTTACTCTATCTGTACTTTAATTACCTAAATTACATTTATTTAGGGATAAAAATAGGATTCTTTAGGAGCCTCAGCACTAGATCACATAAATTACAGAACAAGTCTAAGTGTTAACTCACATACATTACAAATTTAGAACCTTAAATAAATCTGTATCTATATAAGGGAAATTATTTTTATTTACATAACTATAAACAACAGACAAGAGAGAAACTTGGATTGAAGTCTCCATAGGCTAAACCAATGTCTATTAAAAAGCCTATAATTATAATCAAGCCCAGATTTTGCCCAAACCAAACAAAATATTTAATTGGATAGACAAAATAATCTCACAGACAGCACACACCCATGGGATAATCTGTGTGTCTCCTTTGACAATGCAGATAATCCTTATTTTCCCCATTTTATAAAAGAAATGGACATTGTACATATCATTAACATGTTTTGGAATAAGGTTTTGCAAAAGCTAAGATTAGTATTTGTGTGACAATAAAAAGTCACCAATCTGTCCTTGATAGCAGATGTCTAGAATACAATACTCTTTTTTTTTTCCCAATAAACAAAATCTGTTTGTGCAATAAAAAAGACAGAAAGATGAAATGTTTCAAGTTGTGAAATTTGAAGGAATGGCAAGTCTTTTAATACCAGCCTACGAAATATCAGATTGCATCTAGAAAGGTTTAAACAGTTCATTAATCTACAGCAAACAATAGAGAAAAAACTCAGAACCACTCAGTATATCTTGGAATAAAAACTAAATACTTATGAGTCTGTACTCCTCAAGAAAGGAAATGGGATTTTTCCCATGGACTTCAGTTGGCATTGGATCAGTCCTCAGAATGACTGGTTTTTTGATAAGGAAAAAGTTGAAGAACTTTAAGAGAGGTATACCATAATGTCTTAACGCTAATTTCAAGTTTTTTACTTGTTAAGCAGTATTTATTCTGTCTGGCTAATTTTAAGGTGTTTGGAACTAGAAATATCTCTTTTCCTGTCCCCTTCCTCTCTGCAAATATGCTGAACAATTTTGAAAAGCAGTACAGAGAGTTTTTATTAATAAAGAGATTTCTAAGGTATGTCAGGAAAATCTCCAAGGAAAATTTAGTAAATGCTTCTCCGTATTTAATAATAAATATTGATTATTTAACAGCCACGCTTCCAGATGCTGAAATGGCAAAAACACTGTTGGCAGCAAATCAACAGAGTTGGAACTCTCTACATGGAGTATTAAAAAAGAAGTTAAGTGCAGTAACCTTGGGAATCATTTTACTTCTCTAAGTACAATGCCTCAGCCCATATTGGTTTTCCTTTTATTATTTCCTGGTCACCAAATTCTCATTGTGCTAATGTCATGCTTCAGTTAGTGACTGTTTCCAAACAAAACTGAAATTAAATAAAATAGTTAACTTTAACAAAGAGAGGAGATAACTGTGTGTACATATACATGTTTGCACATGTATTTTTTTATCTATATATCTCTCAAATGGCTAGGAAATAATTTGGGTGATTGCATACCCAGGGAGTTTAACAGCCATTCCATTTCAGTTTCTCTCAAGTTATTCTTGTACATTAGGAGAAGCAGCATGTGTTTCCCATTAATACTCAAAAAATGAACACTGGTTTTTACTTCTTCATTGTTTTATGATGAGGATGAGTTTAAAGAAATACTTAAGTATTCGGTACTGCATTCTGAAAACTACTCTATTGTTTGCAGTATGTGAGAAGAGCCGACTATTTAATTCGATAGAATCACAGAATCGTTTTGGTAGGAAGAGATCTCTGGCGGTCATCCAGTCCAAGCTCCTGCTCAAAGCAAGGCCAACTTCCAAGCCAGATAAGACAGACTTCATTGTTAAAAGCCTTGCATACTGTATAATAATGTAAAAAGAAAATCTCAACGCCAGAATACAAGAAATTTCTTTCAAAAGGGCTACATCTAGATGTTGTTCTTTTTGCCCATACAGTGATTGTAAATCTACAATAATAGAACTGGAAAACTCTGCTTACTAAAACTGTAGATCCTTTGATGCATTTTAGCATTTCACTGTTTGAGTGGCAACACTGTTTTTAGCATATATATCAGTTAAATACACGCTTAGGGCTTTATCCTAACAAACTTGTAGCCTAATACAAATGGTGGAATAAAACAACTGTAAAATGAAATGGCTCTTAGTACAATACCAATTTTGTGAGCAATAAGAAAGTGTTATTGAAATGCTTCTCATAGGTATTTCTTTTAAAAAGAAAGGGGTATAAGGAAAAATTGTTACACCAGGTTGGTTCTTATTGTGTATTTATTGATGAAAAAATCCATGTGAACTTAACTTGTTCAGTGCCTCATTACGCACAAGGAACGTGACCTAACTAGTGCTGAACAACTTCTGAGAAGGAGCCTTATTGATTTCAAATCCTAGTTATTTAACTACAAGCCAAAAAGAGCATTGGTCTGCAGTAAAGAAATGAATATGCTTACAATCACAACTGTTGATATGAATCTAGCTAAGCAGGGGAAAGCTACCTAAGGGCACACAAAGAATAAAGAATATGAATGTATGAATGTATGGGAGTTGTTCATTATGTTTCTACAGTAAGTGAAACAAAGGATGTTTCAATAGAAGTCAAAATGTCTTAAAAAAATAAAATAATGTTTTGGAAACTGAATTCAAAGATGCTGTGTGCATCATCACCTGTTCTATGAGTTTCAGAGACTCCACAGAGTGTTTGTAGTCTGTCCAAAGACTGAGAAAGTTCTTGAACCTGACATTTCAAAGACTGGCAAACCTTCTGCAGAATAGGTTTGATCAAGCTTTCACACATACAACCAGAGTACCTTGCAAATGAAAATCATACCTCTAAGCTCTTCTTAACATTCATTCAGAACTGGAACTACCTGTAACTCTGCAAATGCCATTATCCAATGGTCAGGCAAGTTGAATCAATTATCCGTTCGGTCTTAGGTACGGCACACATCAATGTATATTCAGTTTCTGACGAGGTGGGAATGGTCTTTCACCTGAAAAGAAGACAGATCATTAAGAAAATCTGTAGACTCAGTTTATTTAATCCTTGAGAAACTCATAATATTCAAAATAAGTACTTTCTTTTACCATAGGTATGGCATAGACTAGAAATATCTGTGAAGAATACATTAGCATATAAAAATACTTGGCC
The DNA here is from genome assembly GCF_030463565.1 of Pelecanus crispus. NCBI lineage: Eukaryota > Metazoa > Chordata > Aves > Pelecaniformes > Pelecanidae > Pelecanus > Pelecanus crispus. The sequence goes on from NC_134650.1 coordinate 39,845,134, forward strand.
TAGCATCCCTGAAGAGAGACAATAATTAATCATTCACAAACAAATGTTAAAACTTATTAAGCATCAGACTGAGGCTATCATATTTTAGACAGAAATGCAGGGTGAGAAATCCCACAAAGCACAGCATGAATCATGGTAACAATAGGCTAGGGATACTCAGAATAGACATCTCTGTACATAACTTACAGAAGTATTACACATAATAATGCCAATTAATAATGCTAATAATAATAATAATGCACTCAGCTGTCAAATAAGAGCTTCCTCTGTGACCTGAAAACCTGATTTCTGAAAACAATCCTACTAAAGTCAAGCTGAGTACTTTCATAAAAAAAAATTCTAAGCTTCTGTGGTAAGGATCTGTGTCTTACCCAGTAAAACAGATTAATACAATGTTTTTTGATTTTGAGAAAGACTTTCAGTCCATCTGCTTTCTTTTGATCTTTTTTTAGAGTCTAACACTAATGATGAGAATTTTATTTCCTGTGTTTATAATAAAGCTGGTATTAGCTATGTGTTCTTAATTAAGGCTTTAAGATGTATTAGACAAGGGCACGAACAGATTTAAATGTACTAAGTATTCTTTGAAAAAGTTTCAGCATTTTGCACTTTGCTTCTAGTATATATGTGCAGAGATTTCACAGACAATGGAACCAGTGCTGAAGAGTTTTCAAATAGGAGCAGCATTCCAAAAGCCCACAGAAGAACAGGAAGTATGGATCATTTTTCAGTAATTGAGGTGCAGCAGAGAATGACGTTCAGTTTCAAAATCTCCTGGTGCAGGAATCTTCTGAACTTTCTCCAGTCTATGTGGGTTTTCACTCCCGCATCTGATCTTTGCATTCAGTAGCAAGTGTGAATACTAGGGTGGTGAGAATTCCTCCTTTTCTTGGACCACTTCCTTAGAACTGACTCTATGCTGTGGACTTTAGAAAGAAAGACAGCCTCCACCCAAAAATATGAAAATGCTGTTGGTGAAACCAGTGTAAAGTGAATGTTAACATTAGACCTGAGCATATTTTTTGTCAAAATGAGTTAAAAAAATGAACTTCAAATAAGACTGACAATTTCTACTTCGTTTTAGATGAACATATATATCTTTAGTTTTGTTCTTAGGAAAAGTAGGTTTGTGTGATTCCACTCTTTCTGTACACTGCTTTAATTTTTGTGGGTCAATTTGAACCAAATTTGGCAAAGGAGGAGAAGTCACAGAGAGAATTCAGTCCTCACAGTTAAAAACTGAATGGGTGGATTACTGAAGAAAAGATGCCTTGTAACTGTTCTCATCAATGAAAAGGCTTCTGTCACAAAGCAAGGCTCAAACACATAAGAAAAGTTTCAGTTAACGTTAATGTTTTCTTAAACACAAAGCTGAGCAGAAAGATGAAATTCCATAGGAAAGCAGGCATCAGAACTGGGGGCTCACAGACTTAAGTTGACTTTTGTCTATAAATCTTTTTTGTAGTGAAATGCCCTGTTTTAGAGACAATTAAATCAGAAACTAAGGGAAGCCCAAGTCCATCTTTATGGTTGATTTTAAGAAATTTTCTTGGGGATTTTTGTTTTATTTATACTTAGCTACTGAACTAAAAGCACCATTATTTCACCTTTCCACCTCAAGTCAACTGGTTCATGAAAAGTACAGAATCATCTGGTCTTGGTTGATACTGGACACTGAGGTAGTTGTTGATTTGTCTGCTATCCTTGACTAAAGCTGTGAAAACACTATGTAAGTATAAAGGATTTAAAAGCAAGCAAACCAACCTAAATGTCCACTCCTTCACTGTTACGACTTTATTTCCTTTTTGAAATTATTCTCATTTATCAAATACTTGCCTTCATCAGTGGTGGTCTGACTTTGGTGAAGCTGCCAATAAAAACTGACATGTGGTGGAGATCAGGAAAGAAATCAGTACTCCTCTAGATAAATTAACAAGTTGTTATATCACTTTCTGTATTTTGAATTACTTTTTCATCATCTCTCCACAGCTAGCAGAAGATACGTTATCAGCCCATTAGCTCAGTGTTCTATGGACTAAACTACTTCCCTTGCCCTAAAATTTGACAGTATCTTCTGTTACAGAAGACAGTAAGAAAGCAACAATAAATACATTAGCATAAATGAAAGTTTAATCTTTATCTGAGAAGACCAGTTATGATCATTAGAGTTATGATCATCAAGAGAAATTCAGGAAATCCTAATTCCTTTGTCTGGTTGTATGCACTTCTATTCGTCTTTTGAATAACTTGTCTGATTTCCACATTCATTAGTTGCACTTCATTACTGTGAACAGCATAACGTGTTTTCCAAGGAAAGGCAATGAATAATATAATGCATACCTCTCTTAAAAAAATGTTGGTGTACATAACATACTGTTTTAAGCTGTTAGGAACCAAAACATAATTACTAAGTTTTTCGTAATCTCTGAGAAGAGCCCCCTTGGTTGCTATTACAACAATTAGGTATTTATGAGTAATTAGGGATTTATGAGGTTTAGTGCATAGAATCTGCACCCACCATATGCTTCTTTCATATCTCTAAAGTACTGTAGGTTGCCATGGCATTTTTTTTCTTCACATCATCACATTTGCCAGAAAAAAACAGGCCTGGCTAATGCCACCAAATTTCAGATTTCTCACAGTGAGGTAAGGCAGCCGGTTATCCTTCTTTTCAGTTCTGCTGGGCAAGGGCTATGGATTTGCTTCACTTCCCGAGTTCTGCACAGTAACAAAACACAATGGGCCACTGAAGAGGCAAATATTAAATATTACTTTTGAAGTAATGACTATGCTAGCTCCCTTTGTTTGGTGTTTTCAATCATGCCAATTGCTGTAAATACCTTTTCATGGAGAAAATTAGGGAGCAGAAGTGATTTTTTATAAATTATGAGGTCACCAAAAGGGTAAGCTGAAAAAAATGTAACACCCTACACTTAGGTGGAGTGAACTTTATGAGAATATATTCACAGAATATATTTTTAAATACCCCATAAACATGACACCTAAATGGGGTTTTGCTTTTCAAATTTTCATGCAAGAGGTTTCAAATTAATTTAATTTTGTAAAGAGAGGTATCCAAAGAGTAAATTGCAGTTCAGTTGAAATATCTGTTACCAACTGAAATCCACCTAAATTTCCAGATACATGGAAATTCATGTTCTTATGATTTTACTTTTAAAGATAAGAACAAACCAGGTTTTCCTAGGAACTCTGTATCTGCACAGTTCCACTAACTTTGACAGAGTCATTCCAGCTTTCCATCAGCACAAATGAGAGAACAAGGCAGCTCAGGGACTTTTGACATATCTTTAAGGTCTGATACAATTAATTGCATACTGGCTCCACCCAGTAACCAGTCAGCCAGCAGGGAAATGGGTCATTTTAAACTCACTCAGACATGCAAGCACTCAGTCAGGCATGGTTTAGGCAAAGCCCTGGTTTCATGAGGCTATCTATGTCTGACTGCTCAGATAAGCTCTTTCTCTTTGATGAGACAGATATGAAGAATAGTTATTTTATGCAAACCTAAAGGCAAGGCATATACTAAAATAAGAGAGTGTTTTCCAGGAAATATACTTATTGATTCAATATGTGAAATTTGCCTTCTCTTTTATCTGTGTCCAAACCTAGAACTAATCACAAAATTGGACTTAATAAAGATGTAATAAAGAGTAACACACATATCCGTCTACAAAGAAAGAGAAGTTTCCTCATAGCTAGCCCTAGGAAATACACCCACCCCCACCCCCCCGCCTTTTTTTTTTTAACTGCTTTGTACAAGGACAACGTGAAATTAAGCCAGCATGATCTCTGAAGACTTCTGATTTCATATATTTGGATTCACCTTAATGAACCTTTTTCTTTTGCAAACCCTTGGCATCTTTGTTTTGTTTATTTTTGCTCTCTTAGACACTGGAAAACTGAAACGTCAGAGTAAATTGTCTATTAGTCTTCTAAATACAACAGATGGTAAGTGAGATCTGAATTGCAAAAATAGTTCCATATAACTTCTAAATAATGCTGGACTACAGGGTTCAGAGTATAATGTTACTAAAAAATTTTTTTTGTTTTTATGGCAATCTAGAATTGTCTCCTTAGGCATTAGTTAAGGGTAAAATCAATCTGCATTAGAAATACCTATTTGTAGCTGAGTATTCTCCATGCAGAAGTTCTGAATTAAAACTAAGAAAGTCCTGTTTTCATCTTTCTACATGCTTAGTGACCTTCACTGACACAGTGGCTGGGACTGAATGTGGAGAACAGTGTCATGGCAGAAGGTGAACACCTCTATCAAGGTGGTGATTTAAGTAAAAATCACACTTTTCCCATTGGATTTCTATCTGAGAGGATTTGACAGACTGGAGAAGCCATGCAACACAAAATGAATTCTATAGCTACTTGAAACCTGTGAAATTTATACTCTGAAGCCCAAAAAGAAAAATAGAAAAAGCTGAGCTTTTTTTTTTTTCCTTTCTTTTTTAAAAAAAAAATCGATGACAATTGGCCATGCAAGTTACTGTGATATATACAGGCCTGATCCCTCTCAGTCCTAATTCTATACTCCACTGAATTCAACAGCAGTAAGTTCATATACACTTATATGCCCCTGCTCAGTTTGGCTTGGACGTGCTGCACCAAAAACCCCACCTTTTTGTGTGAAGTTTAGAACTCAGGGCTCACATTAGCTGATAGAATCCATGCTTCCTGAAGTGCCAAAGAATTTTAAATAATGCAAATACCCTAAGCATTTGGGAATAGTAGTGAAAGTTCAGCTTGGCTTGGGTTTGCAAGCTACCGGATATAATTAAAAAAGCTTCAACAGTCCCACTTGGTAAGCCATACACAAAATGCTCCTTTTTGTAGTTACAGATAATTAGGAACTTCAAACTGTAAATAGGAATGTGTTAATACTTGAAACACAGAATGACAACAAAAAAGTAATGTTGCTTCCTTGAAAGAACATCCCTTTTCCATGTTAACATTAGTGTAATGTAGTAAGTATTTGAATAGGTTTTTTTTGTTGTGGGATTTTTTTTTGTTTTTTTTTTTCCCCAGTAATACCAATTGAAACACTGGCTATGACAGCAGTCAGGGAGAAACAAGGCACAGAGGTATGGGGAGAAGGAAGCTAGTAAGTGCAGGATGCCCCTTCCCTATGAAACTTATCCATTTCACCTTCACAGTAATAGGAAAAAAATGTGATTTCTAAATGCATCAATAACCTAAGACCCATTTTTTGGTCCTTTGTTGCCCCTGAATCCCTTATCTTTATGGCAGGCTGTGATATTATCTGTCTCACTGCAAGACAGAAAATAAGAGGGCTGTCAGGTTGACATGCATCTAAAAGCACTAGCTTACTATTAAATGAAAGACCTTCCTACAACAATTGCAAATATTTTCTCTTTTTGTTGTGTTGTTTCGTATTGGTTTACTTGCTGATACATACCAATGGGGCGTGAAAAGGGGAAAAAACATTTCTAACCGTGTACTGAATCGAAGCAGTTGCACAGTTTATGCTCAGGTTGCATAGCTGAGCGATATGAAGAGGTGGGGAATCTCACACAGTGATTCTGTCCCCAGTACAGAAACAGCATCAGTGATTCCACCTAGACAGATGGTCGAATGTAGCAGGTTTACATCAGCTGCTTTCTGAAATGCAGAAATTTTACAAGAACAGCAGTAAGTCCATTGGTTAAAAACCTCTTGCCTCATTAGAAGAATTAAGGCAAGTAGCTCACTTGTGCTTTTTCTGGTCCTTAATGTTAGTATATATTGAATATATTGGTAGGTAAGATATGATACTCCTCAGCATTGTTACACTGAAGCTTCATTGCTCCTTAAGCTGTGTTGATCAGCCTACTGCATGGCCGACCAAATGTATGAGAGGCATCTTTGCAGAAAAGATAGGGAGAGCGCACAAGGGCTTCTCACCAGCCAAATTGAGCAAGAGAGAATGAGAATGATGAATTCTCCAGGAAAAGGCAGGAAAAGTAGGGAGTACTGCAGTGGTTTGGGAGAAGCAGAACTTACCATGTGGGACTATTCAAGGTTTTTTCATCATCTTCAGTACCTCATAAACAAAAACCAATGTCACCCCAAAGAAGATCTTTAGTAATATCCTTTGAATGAATGGGAACCCATTTCACTTAATCCACTGTATTACAGCACCAGTTTCTCTTCAGAACCAGAAGCAACTGAGCCACTACAGAAGACTTGTTGAACAGATCTGAAAATTATACCACATTTCCTACATTTGTGTTTGGAAACTTATGTACCCAGAAGCTGCAATACTGTATTCCGAGCCCCCCTAAAACGTTTGTAGCTGCTACTATCAGTTCAGTCCCCTTTTCTGTTATTTCCAGGATTGCTGATGATACAGCAGCCATATCTATTTCTGCTGTCATACATGCAGATGCAAAACTAAAGATGCATTCCTTTAGTTTAAAGACAAAACTCAGGTATACGTACTGTAATGTTTTCTTCCATGGCATACCACCTCTGAAACATTGAAACCTAGTGAAGTAATTATTAAAGTAATCAAGTAAGTCTTGTGAAAACAATTAAATATTGTACTTGTTTCATCTGGTTAGCTATGGGGGGCACAGGAGGAAAAATATATTTAACAAATGTTTAAAGACAGCCTAAAAAAAAAGACTTAAAAAATCTTCACAGTTCAAAGCTGTGAAAATACAATTAGAGGTTTTAAGATTATCAGGCTGAATCTTTCATCGTCCAATCATAGTTCTAACAATTCAATCTCTTTACTGTCCCTGAAGTACAGTTTATAGGAATTAAATCTACCTTCTCTATTTGTGAACAATGAAACAACATTATAATATTTTCAGTTTGTTGACTGACCTTTACAGGAATTTCTACCTGGCAGTTTTTATTCTTAGCTTGAATTTGCTACAGACTTTCGAAAGATGAATAGTTATCTGCCTTGTAAAGGGTTTTGCAGAGATAAATTGGGATGAGGTTATCTCTAGATAGCTTCTTCTCAGATTAGGACACCCACTTTCTTCTGTCTCAAACGATTTCTTCAGTCTTACTAGAGTTGAAAAAAAGTCTTTTTTTTTGTGGTACTTATTGCGTTCAGGTGCTATAGAAGTTAAACATTAGGCTTCCACAGGAGTTCATGGATCTAAACTATTTCCTTTAAGCAAATGCTTGTGACAGTGAAATTAATTCACCAGATCTTGCAGAAGACAGGACTGGCTAAGAGTCTTTACTTTCAGATAATAGCAATAATGATGATTTATTATTACTAGCCTATCACTTTCTATGTGCTCAGCATGCAAAAAGAATGACTGAGAAGTCTCTGCAGACATGTTTGGCCAGTTTGTGGTGAATTTGATGGTGAAATCCTTTCAGAAGTGCAGGGAGCTGACACTGCTCCTATGGTCTAGAAAAAAATCTTTACATGACCTTGCCTAATTATTAACAATTGCAATGCCATGTTCTTGTTCTGTTCTTAACTATGCTTCTTGGACAATGTTGAATTAAAAAGTGATTCCAACAGAGTGGGTTTCATGCAGGATCTCAAAACCAAATAGTGCATAGAAGAAGAAATGTATTTCTAATCAGTGAAGAAACAGGCAAAATTTTCTGTTCTGTCACAAATGCTCTCTTGTTTGCACTGAGCTACACTGTAAAACATCTCTTATATGGAAAGGATGATCCTGCAATGTTACTGGCGCAATAAAGAAAAGAGTATCTGAATAAAAATTTAGAATGCAAATTAGATAAAGAACATCCATGTTGCATTTAGCATTTGAATATAATTTGGTCATTCTTCCAAGCAGATCTCTGAACAGAACAAAGCCTGTGCTCCTGAAGTCTAGGGCCATGATCTTGCTTTTTGCCTTGCTCCCTCCTCTCAGTATCCTGAACTCCATAAACTCATGGTCACCGCACCCAATGCTGTCCCAAACTTTCACATCGCCAACCCATCCTTCCTTGTTTGTAAACATGAGGTCCAGCAGAGCATGTCCTTTCATTGGATACTCAATCACCTTTCATAGGAAGTTGTCACTGATAAACTCCAAAAACCTCCTGGATTGTCTGTGCCATTTGTGTTGTGCCTCCAGCAGATATTGGGGTGGTTAAAGTCTCCCGTAAGGACCATAGCCTGTGAAAGGGAGCCTTCTTCCACTTGTCTAATGAAGGCCTCATTTACTTCCTGATCAGGCATCTACAGCAGATACCCATCACAACATTGTCCTCATTGGTCTGTATGCTAATCCTCACCCACAACCTCTCAGCTGGCCCACCACCAATACCAAGGCAGAGCTCTATACATTCCTGCTGCTCTCTCACATAAACAGCACGCTGCTCTCCTAGCCTGGCCTTCCTGCTGAGCCTGTACCCAACCACTGCCACATGCCACTTGTGTGAACTATCCCACTACATCTCAGTGGGATAATCCCAATGGGATTGCAACCCTGCAACTGCACACAGTCTTCTGTTCATCTGTTCGTTTCCCATGCTGCACACAAGTACTTCGGAAAGGCATGCAGCTGTGCCAATTCCCTGGAAAAGGTATGGATGAGAGGTTTCCTCATAATGCTATCCTGTAGACACCTTCTTATTCTGTGCATACACTTGAAGTGGCTTTGCTAACACAATGGTGTGCAAAAGGGAAAAAAATGACATCATTACTTTCTTAAACAAAGATGGATTTTTCAACAAATGACCTTGATAAGTGGATGCTGTCCTATTTCCTATGCAAAACTATGATGAAAGTGAAGAGAGGGAAAAAAGACTATTTTATAAATAGCAAGAACTTAACTTTGCAATTAAAGACATAATGAGATGAGTGCGTGTAGATACATATCTGTATAACTTATTTTGTTTGAACAATTGGAAAACAAGTCATATCAGAAAGGAATCTCTAAACATTTAAAACCCATGGTACTGGTAACAACACAGTAAGCACTAGTTAAAATCCACGTATATTTTGCATTATATATAACTCAGCATAACAGAACCAAGCTGCATAGTAAATACAAACTGTACTTCCAGAGTACAAAATATTTACAGTAGTAAACTGAATACTGATACATCCCTTAGTAATCCCTTAGGTTTCAGCACATGTTAAGGATTAAGTACTGAGCAACATATTTATCTGATTATTAAATATTTATCATCTCCCCTCCTTTAAAGGAAAAATAATCTATGTTCCCTGAAGCAAAAATATTTTGCTTTGAAAGAACTTGTTTTCATTAATGTGAGTTTAATACTTAATTAAAAATGAGGGGTTTATTTGAATGAATTACATGTCAGAACTGTAGAAATAAAAATTAGCGTCAACAGACAAAATGGAATTTTAGCTGCAATATTAACTGGCTCCAAATTACAAGATACTTCAGTGACACTACTGAGTTAACTCAGAATTAATCCAATGGCAGAATTTTGTTGTAGATGCCTACCATACAAGAGTAATTAGATAGAGTTTGAGATTTCAAAAAACATTCAGTCTTGGTCTAACCCTTAATCCTCAAGAAGTCAATGATAAACCAGCCATAAGCTTTAGTGTAATCAGAATTAAGCTGCTGACTCACTTAGACTTACCATGTATAGAATACAATTACTTGTTCTCCCTCTCTCTGCGGCCCCCCCCCCCCCCCCCAATCTGTTATCATCAGAGACATACATTTTGGGAACTGTATTTGTAATAGTAGAGCACCAAAATTTAGTTCTAGGTATATGTATCAGTATGAACAGAAAAACAGGTCAAAGTGTTAGGCTATGTTAATTTAGGCCCAGACTATTGGAGAAAATAATGCAGTACATGATGACAGGAATTTGTGATAATGTAAATTGTGAAAAACTCACATGAAACTCTCTCTTTTCCAAAGAGTATGAAAAATTTGGCCCTTTTCTTGAAGTACTTTAATTTCTGCCACACGTACACTCCACTGATGTATATTTGAATGACATAAGACAGGACATGTAAATTGCAGGTGGAATTTTGGTAACTATAGGAAAACATGACAGATAATTATAGGAAAACAAGAGGAGTTTATATAATGGAGACCACAGCAGAGCAAGCAGCAGGTATCATTCTATGGCTTTCTTTCCTTTCACTTCAGGCTTTTGGTTTTGGGTTTTTTTTTTCAATACCTCTGCCAGCAAAGCAGTAATATTACATACTTGCAGTAACTAATTATATTATGTTTCCTGATACTGAGCAAATTACTTGCTCTTCTGGACACCACTAACATACAGGTCTGGTTTCCTGGTAATAAGAATGGTCTACAATATTACATTGTTAGTCATCTCACTCATTTAAGTAAAAACAATAATATTGTCAAAATCCCCTATCTCTGCAAGTTGAACTTGGTCATCACCACAGTGTGTGCTAAACCTTTTCAGAGTGGTTTGATAGTAAATTATGGAGACATCTGTATCTTTAATTTTCTTTAGAAAGTAAATTTACATTTGCTATAGATGTAAATTGTTCTCAGATTTGACTAGTTTTCCTCCAGTATGGCATAGAGTACTTAATGCTCCAGTAAAGCTTTACTTGACTTTTGTCATTCAGAGGTGGTTGGCAGGCCATTACCTGGTGCGGTCATGTTCATGTGAAAAGAAAAAAAAAAAAAACAAAAGAGGAAATAACAAAGGCTAGAACACCAAATACTTAGCACACTGTCCTCCACTGGGGAAATTGCTATTCAAATAGAGACATTCCCAAAAAACAGGATCCACATTTGTATAATATCTGAATACACTGCTTGGATGTGGATGCAACCAATATGTATGGGCAAACTGGCAGTCTGCAAAATACGTACTGTGCAATCTGGTCTTGCAGGTGTGTATGAGGTACATGAACACTTTTGGGAAGGTAAATGAAACTCTTTTTGCCAAGTGATGTTCAATATTGAAAACCTGCTAGGTATTACAAAACTAGACTATGAAAGTCCCTGTTGACATAAGATAGCACAAGAAGGTGAACAGAGGAGGGGAATGTAGGGAACGGCCCAGGACTGAGACTGGGAACTCACCAGTGCTTGACCACCTCACCTGGGAGTATCTTGCCTTAAGAGATCCAGTGTCACATATAGGTGACACAGTGTCTGCATAGGTGCTGCAAGCACAGCAGTATTGGTAAGACAAGAAAGACACTATTTTCACCTCCCCTCATGCTGGCTGGTGGAGAACTCAACAATCTAAAGTTTTTTAAAATATCTTTTTTCATTTACCAGTATTTTCATCTCAAAGACCACAAGTCCTGATATCCCAGAGATATGCGATACTGCTTGGTGTAATTCATTCTAGATGTTTACTCAGATGAAGAAACGCTACATGGGTTAAAGCTATTAACTCAGTTTATGACTTCCAGAAGGCTGCTGTTTTATTGTCTGTTTATGTCTTCTGCGAAAATGCATAACTAGTACAGTTAAAAAAGTTAATCTCAATACAGTCTTCTCAAAATACATTCCTTTGGTGCTTGTGATTTACTCTGTAATCTGCTTTTTCTTAAGGGCCCTGTTATTTCTTTTATTTAGTTTTGTTGTGTACTATGCCATTACTTTACAGAACATCAAAATATCACCAAGAAAAAATTAGGCCAGTGTAAATAATAATCTTAGAAATGTGTCTTTGTTACTTATAATAGGGCACCTTGTGAATTTTCACCTGGGCTACATGTCTATCTCACTTCAGCCGATGTTGCTGATGCTCCTAGGAGTATTCTAACTCTCATTGCTTTATTTTCTCACTGAGTGACCAGATGCCAAGCCACAGAAATACCAAATTCTGGTGAAATGTGTGTCTACCTCTGTCACCAGAATACTACTTAGATAACTAATCTACACCAGCAGGGCGTAATTAAAGATTGAAGACCTCAGGCAAAACCCTAACTGATGCTTACTTTGCAGTTCTTTCAAACATGTAATCCATTTAGAAAGAATTGTTTCGAGATCTACACTGTGGCTCAGTCACTGAATTGCTGAGTGACTTTCCCTTTACTTTCATTAGCTGTCAAATGGGTTTAATAGAGAGCTAGAATAAGTATGGACAAATGAAGCTAGTATGATTGGAAGCATGGGAGAGGTTCAATATGAGGGAAAATTAAAGAGGCTACAAAACTTCCTCCTCATAAAGAAAGGACTGGGAAGGGAATATGATGGAGATCTGAAAGTTGCTAGGGATGCAAACAGCAAATGGATGTGTATCGTTTCTCAAAACACAGGAACATGGGTTCATTCAGTGAAACCATCAAGCAGTAGATAATGCCTGATCAAATTCACTTTTTGATCTGGATAAGCGCTGTTGATCATAATTTATTATACAAAAGATCTTAAATTTTTTTTTTTTTTTAGTATATATATGTAGTCTGGATAGCAGGAGCATGCGGGACCTAATTAGCGCACTGTATTTAGTACCCAGAGACACTGACAGAAGGCAGAGTATATGCTTAAATAATGCAGAGATTTTGCCACATAGACTGCAGTCGCAGATTTCCACCCTGGGAGTGACTGAACACTGTATGAAATACCTACATGACAAACAATTTCTGCAATCAATAGAGGAACAACATTCTTGACTTCAGTTTCAAACTTAGGTCGTACACAATCAGAAATGGAAAAAGAAAATTACATAAAACAGAGCAATTACTCATTTGTGTCAACACACTTACCAAAATAGGGCAAGAGTAAAATCTTATGAAATATCAATGAACTTGAATGACTTTTTGCATTTAATTTTTTTTTCCAGTTGTTTTAACAGTTGCCAATTTGTTTGAGATTTTACAAGTGTGTTAAAAAGGAAAAGAGTGACTGCAAGAATCTAGTCCATTATGAGTAACTGCAAATACAAACTGCTGGCAGACGTTCTAATAACTAAGGTTTGTACCTTTTTCGTAGTCTGATTTTTAAAATATGCCTCATTCATTTTTAATTAAACAAACTGCTCAAACATCTGTATTACTATTTCATTGTTAGAGTTACTTCAGCTACTTCTGAAAAGTTTAAGGTTTATAACACTTTGCAAACAGTTTAGGCAAAGAAAGCTTCCTTTTAGCTCCTGGTGATACTGATACCCACAAAGTCCAGATAGATACAAAGGGAAGTTTTATTTGAACTCGCTCATGTTGGCACCCACTGTTGTGGTTTAACCTGGCAGGCAGCTAAACACCACACGTTCGCTCACTCTCCCCCTCCCCTGGCAGATGACGGAAAGAATCGGGAAAAAAAAAAAGTAAAATTCATGGGTTGAGATAAAGGCAGTTTAATAGGACAGCAGAGGAAGAGAAAATACTACTACTACTACTACTACACAAAATGAGTGATGCACAATGCAATTGCTCCCCACCCGCTGACCGATGCCCAGCCAGTCCCTGAGCAGCAATCACTGCCCCCTGGCCAGCTCCCCCCAGTTTCTATACTGGGCATGATGCCATATGGTATGGAATAGCCCTTTGGCCAGGTTGGGTCAGCTGGCCTGGCTGTGCCCCCTCCCAGCTTCTTGTGCACCTGGCAGAGCATGGGAAGCTGAAAAGTCCTTGACTAGCGTCAGCACTGCTTAGCAACAACTAAACCATCAGTGTGTTATCAGCATTACTCTCATCCTAAATCCAAACCACAGCACTATGCCCACTACTAGGAAGAAAATTAACTCTATCCCAGCCAAAACCAGGACACCCACATATGTAAAGATCTTCAGCACTGGCAGAGCTTCTTAATGTTCCATTCTTCCACTGGGGGCATTTTTTAACTCCTGGTACCTTGTGTTACTCAGTAATCACTCAGGGTCTGCTTGCTGAACAGAATTCTGAATCACTTCATAAAAAACCCCAACTCCTCAGCAGTTAGAGCTTCTGCTACAGGAACTGCTGAGGATAAGGTGCTACAGAAAGTAATTATGGCCACTATTAGCACTGGGTGCCCCAAGCAGCATGTTGCTAGCCCCTATTACTGACCAAGTAAATAAATGAGATTTTTTTTGAAAGAACTTAGGAACAGCAATTTCTAAGGTGTCACTGAAAACATATGTTAAAAAGGAACTCATCTCAGCATTGAGAAATCTGAAAGAGGGGCCAGAGATATTTTATACCATCTCCAAAGTCATACCAGAAAAGTATGTACTCCTTGTGAGCATACAAATAAAAGTAGAAGCCAAGAAACTTAAGTCCATACACACAAAAAAACCCAGAGCATATATTTACACAATATCAACACATAGCGTAAAGAACAAAAACCCCTTATGTACTTAGTCCTAGATCATTATTATTACTTCCCACAGATGACCTAGTTAGAAAGCATTGTATTAGAAATAACAAGTTACTGTGAATATAAGACATTTTTCTTAAAAAGAAATTCCATCTGATAGGTGACACAGTGAAATCTGAACACTGAGCAATATTTTAGCAGGCTGTTTTAGCATTCTGTTTTGATGTAAAATTACACGATCTAAATGAAAATACGAAAGGTAATGTATTCCACCAAATAGTGTGTTAGGGAATAAGAGTTATAAAAACAAAATACCAGCAAAGACAAAGACCATACAGAGCCTATGATCTGTATTTAGCACTCTTAAATTATAAAATACTACAAATGGGTCACCGCGGCTAATATTTCATCAAATGAAAACAACAATTCCCATATTATTATCAACTTAAAAGCACAAACACAGGGAATAATGGGACACACAAGGGGTCAGGAAAAGCCAACCAAATCCAAAATCCTTCATGACTTGTCCAGAAAGTTAGTACAATTTGAATGATAGTACTCTTACATATACACTGAATATACTTGTATCTTTAGTAAGACACAATGGTTACAAACAGTAATATTACAGTAAATAGTCTGGCAGTTAAAGGAGATTGTAACAGGTATTACGGAGAAAATTCTGGTATGGAAAAGATATTATCAGTTAAACTTCAGTCAACAAATTAAGCATATCTCTGTGAGACCCTTTGCCTTTGGCCAAATAATATTCCATTCATTTAGTGAAGATAAAGGCAATAAAAAATATCTTCAAACCCACTGAATATGTTCATTAGCAAGATACTACTGACATTTATATGATCAGTAGGAAGCCTGTGTTGCCTCTAATACATCACACATTTAAAATAAGTTGATTTTTAATTCCAGTAGAACTCTAGAAAAATTTGAACTGAAATGTCTTTTATATGCAAATACTCAGCTCAGAGTAACTCAGTAACTATATTTAACCTCAAAACACTTGAAAAACTATTATGTGATTAACTTCTAGCGCTACACCCCCAAAGCACACAGATGTGCTCCTGTGCACCCAATATAGTGGTGGGGGAAAGAAGAACTCATCAACTTAAAAGAAATGTTTCAAGTATTCTCTTTAGTAGTCTGAAGGGAAAGTTGGAGCTTTCCACAGAAAGATTAAAGAGTAGAAAAGGCACTGTAGGAAGATCTTTCCTGCACTTAGACATGACAGATGATATACCATGTGCCCGCATAATAAATAATTTCTAGTATGGGGAATACACTTAACAGCTGAGCAACAGAGATGTAACTTACACTGTCAGATCATGGAAGTAAGACAATGAATTAAGAGTACCTAAACAGTAACAGAGAATAGACAGAAGTAGTTAAGGATTCTATCATGTGACGCTGTGATGCCAGTGCCAGACCTTTTGAAGCCAAATGTGGTATCTCAGATGAAAGTATTATTGTTAGGAATTTAATTGCCTAATAAAGGCTACAGAGATGGCAATTTATAAATTATTGCACTGTCTCACATTTTTAACAGCTTCAGTTTTCTTGTGGTATCTTCATCTTCTTCATCAATGATGAGGCCGTGATTTACAGTATGTATTGCTCCCCAACAAGACCTAATAGCATCTTTATAGGACAAGCTCTCTTGACACTGGTGAAGAGACTGCAAGCTGTTTCAATTACTTCAGTAGGAGAAATACCATGCCTCACATGATTTTAGACTTGCATTTTAATTGAAACTCTGACTGACCTTAGTAAGGTCATCCAGGTGCCTTAACAGACACCTTTTGATGCAGGCCTTTTGGTATTTTGTTGGTATAAATCAGCCTCTGACACTCACTCCAATAACCTTAGATGATTAATGTTGGTTTGGATGTGCTGGTCCTTAATGAATGGAAATTCTCATTATCAAATATTTCAGATGATACTGGAATTTTTAGGTATTCTAATTTTTAATCAGAAAATATGCAGGGAAACTTTTATTAATTATAGTTCAAGTTGTTGGAGGATTTTTTTTTTTTCCAACTTTCCTTCAACTTCCCTTCTACCCTCAAGGCTACATTTTCTGAGTATGAGCATGTCACATTTCTCCTCTGAACAAAAAATATAATTTCTACTCCTTCTCCTATTCCTCACCATCACAAATACAATTATTTTCAGTAAGATAGCTTCTTGGCCTTGACATCTGGTATATCCTCAAAATGATTATAATGTGAATTTAGAAGCTTCTTGGCTTTTGAAACTAGATATTAAAAAACCTTATATTTATTTGCTTTCTTATTAACATAATCTTTTTCTCTAGTTGTAGGTACCATATAGATACTATTTTCTCAACAGAAAACATTACAAAAAATGCACAAAAGCACTTTTATCTGTACCTTGTCAAGTCATACACAGTTATATAAATGGCAACTGCCACAGAGGAGCAGCCTGCAGTATAGATATTGACATCTAGTGAATACAAGTTTAAGAGCATGAAGGAACTAGTCCCACATACTTGTCCCAAAGAGACATGGGAAATTGACCACCATCAATTAAATCTATAAATGAGGTTTGGATAAGTGAACAATTAATAGTACACAAACCTTTGTGGTTATTCCATTCCCGACCTAGCTCAGGTCTTTTCAGCCATGCAGGTCAATTTTGCTATACCAAGGATCAGGAAAAAGCAATTTACTCTGTCCTGATTGTTGGTGACACCAATTTTTCAGTTTTAATTGTTGGACTATTGCCTCTTTCTCCAAATGCTTTCAGCTCTCAGAGCTGAGAACAGGCAGACTTGGACCCGACATGCAGGCACAGGACCGTGGCCAAATCAGGCAACACAGCCTAACCTGCTCTATACTCACAGTACTCTCACTAGTCCATTCACAACTAAAACGTTCCCCAAATTTTGTTTTTGTGCAGCCCGGCAGTGCCATATGTATTTTAGGATGATGATGATTACAAACAAGTGTAAAATACCACAAAACTGCAATTAACACAAACAGTAAAGTTTTATTTGTTATAGCTGTAGAACCAAACTAAGGTGTACAAGCTTAGTTATCACCCAAGTGATGCTTGGGTGAAAGCGATCCGGTTAATACCTCATGTGTTACAACATGATACTAACTCATAATTAAGAAAACCAATTGCAGTTTGGAATGTAAGCAGACTACTAATACCAGAGCTGTTTCATTCCTCAGCTATGAGCACTCACGCACTTGGATATGTTTCCCAATGAAATGAAAAAGGAATACATTTGAAGCAAAGAATCCACCTACATCAAATGGCTTTGACCCTAACAGCAATACCAAATGGATTTACTTTCCCAAATATTCACCTATCGAGGATTTAGTTTTCTTTCAGGCATCTTCACTTACAGATCTCACAGAAGTGACAAAGGTCCCACTGTATCCTTGCCCAGAAAATGATCTGTTAGATAGCTTGATAGTGCTATAAAGTGTATTTGAAAACCTTCTGGCATCAGCAATCCCCTGCTGCCAGTCAAGGTGAAATACTTTATGTCAATAATAGTGTCACTTAGCAATTGTTCACATGAGACTTCTATTATAACCTCTTTTGGAAAAACTAGATATTCTATTAACAATCACAGGAACAGCTGATGAAAAGCCTTCTTGGGTTACCAGAATTACCTGTGCCTGATTCATTCTGCTGCTTCAAGGACACATCCACATAGAAGATGGAACCCAAAATTTGCACAGCAAGGAAAAAGTTAACTAATAATTTCCCCCCTTCCTGTACAGTTGCTCTAATGTAGCCAGATAGGGAGAAAACTTGAACCTCAGTTTGCTGTGGCACAAACGGTCTCTGTATGTGCACTGCTTTGTAAGGTATTTCTTAAATCTCCTTCTGAATTATCTTAATAAACTTGCATCTCAGTCTTTTAATTGAGGCCAGGTGTGGTTAATTATGCAATCCACAGATAACCTGCTTAAGAGAAGCTGTTTTCAACATGAGCATGTCCTGTATGCACATGTCCCTTTTTGTGAGAAAGAATTACTTGCTTTTTCTGAATGGCAACCATGATTTCAGTGGGAATTTTGGTTAAATATGCGATTCTGTGCACCTAAAGTGAACATGAAAATAGCAAACTGAAGAAAGACATTTTAAATGAAGTTCATATTACCACAAAAGCATTGAATGGTACGAAGTTGAAAAGAGAATGAACTTGTGTCTCAAGAGATCCCATGGCAATACGGATTAGTGCTTCCTTTAGAGATTATATAGATATGAGAGTACATGTTTAGAATTTCATGCCTCCATCTTATATAGCTCTGTCATAATGTAACCTTAGTTACAATACCAAAAGTGGTATTTGGGTTAATCTGTAAAATATTTTTTTTAACTGAGTTAAAACACATAGAGATACAGAAGTTTTTATGAGGACAGGTAAAACACCTTGTTTCCAGAAACATCTAGGGAATTTATTAAATGAAGGTACAAAAGGAACAACACTGTTACAGGGATAGATATATGTGTAATTACTATATTGGTTCAACTCTACATAACATCAATCATTTTATTCTCTCAGTTTGGGATACTGTTCTGTAAGGATCAATTTTCCTAAGTTGGTCTAATGCATACAGCAATCCCTTCATAACAGAAATTTTTATATCCAGTAGAGGCATTTATGGCAGATGTTTAATGTAAAATTATGGCAAAATTACTGCAAGTCTTGATAGCCAACTGTTAGGAAACAGAAAACAAATTTGCCATGCCTTTTAAAAACAACGCATTTCAGGAAATCACTAGTACCTTTCTTCTTTTCAGAAAAATTATTATATTGCCCTACAGATTTCTTCCACAAAAATATTTTTTTCTTTACTGCCTCCTTCTCATGGCTCCCTAAGCAAACAATTATGGCTTTTTTCAAAGCAATTTATTTCTTTTGTTTTCTAAAGCCTCTGCAATTTGAAAACGCATACAGAAAAGTGCTGGGAGTACACAGTCCACTATATATTACTGTTGCTTTTAGCAACTACATCACCAGTACATATCCTGTCATTGATCTGCATGTGCTGAAGCTCCTACTGAAATCAATGGAGACTTCCAGGGAAGGGGCGGGGGGGAATCAAAGGCAGGAAACTGTTTTCTAATGAATAGACCTAAAGTCTATCACAACTCCCATTAGCAAAATAGACTACACTTCCAGAGAATTACCAATGTTAAGCTTAGCGCCATTCAGCATAAGCTTGTGAATATATTCATTTAAATAGTTGCCACAAACCCAAGTTCTGCTTTTCTCCACAGCTCTCCTCCCAGAACATGAAACATGAAGCGTAGCTTTATTATTTTGCCCTCCTTTCCCAGACTCCCTAGGCACTAGATGACTTCCTCAGTCTTGTTCGTCCTTAGCATTTCTGACTGATCTGAGGAAGAAAACATGCTTGGAACAGCAATCAGGTAAGGAAGAGCATTATTGCAAACAAGAAGGACCATCTAGGCAATCTGTTCATGAACAAAACATAATGGAAAAGAAACTCTAAATTGTACTTTCATATTTGAGTGTCCACTACTTCTGACCTTTCACAATGCTTAGAGGAAGCTTAGACTGTAATAGAAAGTTTATTCAAGGTTTTAGAAAATTCTGTTCGATTTCTACAACTACATTACATCAATCAAAGGCATAGATAGCCAAAAGTTTCCAAATTCCCAGGGAGGGAGACTAAACCCATTAATTCTGCTACTATTTCATCTTACCCCACACACTACCTTGCATGTAATTAATTTAAAAGTAATTTAAACTATATCTAGTGATCTAAACTGTATTTAGTGATCTAAAGGATCATGAAACAGAGTTTTACTGGTTACCTAGCTCTACATTACTAATACGAAACCTGCCAGTGCTGTAAGATAAAACTATACACAGAAATAAGTCTAAACAGTTCTAAAACAATCATTTGTTTCAATATATTCAAAAATATGCCTAAAATAAGAATTCTAACTAGTCCAGAATTTTTAAAATGCTACTTTTCAATTTTTAACAGATTCTTTATTTTAAATTCTTCAAGTTAAAAACATAAGCTTTTTCTAAGAATTAAACTATACTCTGGAGTATGTCATGTTAGGCCAACAATACCGTTTCTGAAATATGTGAAGGCATTGTGAGATTTGATGACAGCAGTGATTCCTAGTGGAACACAATAAAATTCTACTGGAACACAGATAACCTGGATTTATACCAGAATAATAAAATCAGAACAGATATTTGTAGATACATACAAAGGAGGAACATTTGTAATACAATGAACCAAGAAAAGCATGGCCACTTCCTAATTCCACAAGATGCGAAGTGTTAAGAGTATGTGAGAAATATTATTCATGCTTTTTCACAGTGTTTTCATTAGTACACAGCCCTTGAATGAAATCTTGGCAAAATTGAAGGCAACTGGAATTTACTACTGACTTGAAAAAAACAGGAATCCATTCTATGTGTAAAAAACAACAACATAAAAATAATTATTTGTGTTTCTATTTGTATGTTTATTTTTTATTATATTTATTGAACTTTTCTGAAAAAGAAATGCTACAATAGTCTCTTCAATAATTATGAACTTTGTAAAGGCCACTAGAGAATTCAGCGTGTCTCGACTGACACTAGCCTGCCATCTGCTACCAAAAGGGCACATATGCTTTGGATTTACTAACCCATTTATCATGCCAGAAGTTACATTGGCATGAATAGCCACCTTTGTAAATAACAGATAATGGCAGGGAATTCAGTGTGATAATGATTCTTCTGAAGCATACTGTTCAAAATAGTTAAATATTTGGATTAGACATTCTAAATTTTAACTGTGATTCTTAGCAGTTTCTTATACTAATTTTGTAATTCGTTGACATGTACAAGGTTAAATTAAAAAAGAAAATATTTTTAAAAAGCACATAGAAAATACAAAGCTTTTCTAGAAATAAAGTGTCATGCAGATGACAGTTTCAGCTTTGCTCTGTATTTTCATATTCTGTGTAACTGTAGAAATAGATAGTTGGTATCAAATGACAGAAAAAGTCTTAAGGAAACCTGTATATCCTTTATGCAATGAAGCATGAAGTAATTGCACTGAAAATATAGTCTCTGATCTTGCAGGCATTCCATTTCCCCAGCATAACATCCAAATAATTGGCTTTCATATAAGTGAAAACCAGAGAAACTTGGAAATGAAAGTTCACCCAGCCAGTTAGGCAACTGGACTTCATGAGAACTATTCACCACAGATTATCCAGTTTCATTTCTGTGTTGTAGGTGAAAGTAAAAAATTGGCATTAATCAAATACCATAACTTTATAATCTGTATAAAAAATGTTTCAGGTATAAATTGTGTCTAGAAGTATCTGTGATCATAGGATATCAAAATCCTTTAATCCAAAAAGAAATCTTATTGGGTAAGTGTAAAGAAACTGTCTCCATCTACCTGAATCCTAGTATCTGCCATTTTAACTGGTCCATCAGACCCTTCCATTAGTATTTTAGTTATAATTATAGATCCTGACTATGTAACTGCTCCAGGAATTTCTAATGGACATGCCATGTAATACTACATCCCCTAAACTACAACCAGTTGCTAAAGATAATTATCCCATCTCACCCCTTCTGTATTACTAATTCCATAAAGAAGGCAAAACAGTCTGAAGGAATTGGTGGGTGAGGTGTCAAGGGGGAAAAAAAAAAAAAAAAAAAAGTTGTTTTTTCCTGCTCCTCAGTGATGCAGGCCATTAGATCATGTCACATAGCCTCCAGAATTTCAAAGAATAGCAGTTATTAGCAGGAATATGGGACTTTTTTTTTTTTTAAAGCCTCATCTTTCTCCTCACACCACCTTGCACCTGTTTAATTTAAAACTAACTTAAACCTAATTTAAACTACAGCTACTGATCTAAAGTCCCTCCCCCCGCCCCCCCCCCCCCCCCTTTCTTTTTTTTTAGAAGAGCAAGAAGGAAAAACCCAGCTACAGACCATTAATGGTCTACCTATGCCTTCACATGGGAGAGAAGTCAAACCCTGCTTGTTTATTATGTGGTGCTAATACTGCCTGGAACAGCAGGCACAGCTATTCTACTTCATTGAATAACAATTAAATACACCTTTTCTGATCATGCCAAAGAGCTGAGTTAGGAAGCCCAAAATGCTAATAACATGGTTTCTAAAGAGCATAGACATGATCATTCTCTAGCTGTGCAGTTTCTTGCTTACCTTCTAAGCTTTGCTTTCTGTCAGGCTGAAGTGAGCACAACTACACAGCGGTAATAGCAATCTAGCAGTCACTTAGCAATCTAGCTGTACCCACTTGGGAGAGGAGTGTTTCAAGTGAGAAGTTGCTTATTGATCCAAGAGAACTTATTGTGACTCTGCTGTGCACGCAGATAAGAGAGCTTTGGTAACGTGATTTATATAGATGATTGATATATAAGCCTGGAACGGATGTGAACCTGTCATTTAACCCTCCAAAAACAGAGTAGTTCAAAATGAAAACCAAAACATTTTTGACACTTCTCCAGCATTTAAAGAAGTTCATAAGAGCTAAAGTGCTCAAGGGATGTGAAATTTTGAAGGATGGCACATGTATTATAGTAAGCATCTTCTCATTTAATGCACATACTTTTATACTGAAGCAAAATACAGCTGTGATTAAACTGTATTATTTACTGAGGGAAACAAACATTCTGAAAGATTCTTTCCTAATGTGGTACACAATACAGACAGTACATTTTTTAAGGTGACGTTCGATCCTCATTTCTGCAAGACCTTGGAATATTCAAGGTACTGTATTAGAATACATGCCGTGCATTAAGTACGCCTAAGACAATTTTTCCATTCCACTTAAGCCTTCACTTCTGCTTCTGACAATTTTACTTATGTATCCTCAAACAGTGTCTTTAAGTGCTCTTCAATAGGCTATACAAAAGATGCCATACAAGAACTAGAAATATATACTATTTAATAAACTTTATTTGTAAGGTATACTTCCAGAAAGTATCTCTGATAGAGTGCAGTTTCTGTACAGTACAGGATGATACAGGGTAAAACACTGGCCCATCCATTTAACTATCACTCATATACTGTAAAGAAACTATTAAAAGTATCTTTTTTTTCCAGTACCAATTCAAGTCATTACTCTTAACGGCCACTGAAGGTTGTATGTTTTATTTTGAACTCAGCTAGGTGAATTTTATCTTAAAATTAGTATCTTGCCTTTTTAAAATCTTTTAAAACTTATTTTAAAAATCGTCTTAATGCTTGAAACTACTGAAAACACCTTGGAGAATATAGCACCTGAATGCTTGAAGAGACAGAAATGGCTAAAAACCGTCTGTGAAATAAAGTATGACGGTATTGCATTGGCTTGTAGCTTTTACATTCTTGGTATGCTGCCTAATAAGAAGAAAGGTAACAGAATAATACAGGAGGTCCCAGGCATGAGATAAAAGTACAGTGACCACAGCGGCTTGAACATAGTGACTACTTTGACTACTACTTGTGTAAGATGGCTAAGGAAGGTGAGGAGGGAGGACTCCTACTTCCCCTCTCCTTTCTCTTCACCTTAAGACCAGACTTAAAATACAGTCTTCACAGTAGGACTAAGAACCTGAAATTGCTGAACTATACTTTCTTTTCATGTTGTCTTCAGTAGATTCTGAACCAGTTGTGTTCAGAGTAAGACAGATGACTTTCACAGGCAAAAAACACTCCTTGCTACTTCTGGAACTGGGCATTTTTCCAATAATCTTCTTTCTCAATAAACACACCATACAGCTCTTCTAGTGCAGAGAACAGGATCACAAATTACTTCACAACAGTTACCCTCTCACATAGGAGAAACCTGCCTAGCACTATTTTACTCAACACAGTGTGGTTATCCACATTCTATAGGAGAATGATTGCATGTACCATGCTCTTACTTTCCTACTGATTTGAGGTCTGTGGGCATGCAAAACCCTGATTCTTTGTGTCAGTCTGCATGTGCTAGCTATGCATGCACTGCTAATAACTAATCACTTTTTTTTTTTTTTAAATCACGTCTGTGTACATACTGGCAAATCAATAAAAGCTTCATTGCAATTGTCTGTCACATTGATCATGATGGTATGTTACACTAAGAAGAACCTGATCGCTCCTTCACAGTGGTTACAGGTGGGGTTTTTTCTATGCATGCACTGGAAATTCCTTTCTTGCCAAATGGACATTTTCCGTATGACTTATTGTTGGTTTCCATATGTAATGTAATGTAGCCTTTGTAAAGTTACAGAGCACTTTTATTTCTCTGTAACTTGTACTCTTGCCAAAACACTGACTGTGATTTTAAAAACCTTTGTAATTTTTACTTAAAGTTTTTGGGCATTGGCTTTTTTTTTTTTTTGCCTTTCCAGGAATTGAAGTCCCACACAGTTATACTGTGTCATATGGGATTCCTTCTTCATTTGATTATGATGATTCTTTTAGTGTAAGTCCGATTATACTAATTCAAAGCAATTTATTGCTTTGATGGATGGATTTCAGCAATTGATGACCAGTAACTTCCTGCTAATTCTCTTTTAAAATTCGTTATAGGTTTGGTAAGTTCTAATGTGTATGGTCTGAGAGAACTAAGAGTGACAGGGGTGTCTGTCCACTGTCATTGTATTCAGATGAAAGCCGTTTTCCTCCTCCTGAGTCATATACAAAATTGGACCACATCTCAGGTGAAAAATATTACGCATAAAGATCCCTGCACAGGCCTTTCAAATACAAACAAACAAACAAAACCTATTTGCTTTGAATGAAATTTATAAGTATTTTATAAAGGAATGGGTTTTAAGAAAAAAAAGTGAAACTGTAAGAGTTAAGGGGATCTAAAGCAGAGATTTTGAGATACTTGGGAACTTCAAGGTGTATCTAACCACTCATCCAGTTAAAAAAAAAAAAAAAAAAGTCAAAGCAGATTTTCATTTTCAGATTCCCAAATGCTTCCAGAAATGAGTCCTGATCTTTTATCCTTAAAACTTAAGTAAAAAAGATGCATCTTTTTATAGAAGAGTCGGCATCTCCATATGTAGATATACATCCTAAAATCCTACCCCAACCTGTCTTATTAGCTGTAATGGATGGTAGAAGCAGTATACAAGTACAGTGCAAATGGTGCATATTTTGCAAAACAGGATGTTACATGGTATCAGAGGGAAAGGCTGCCTGTATGTCATCTGACTGGTGTAGCGTGGATCATGTGGAGCAAGCCTGGTATCTAACTCTTAATAAAGTACAGTGACCTGACCATAATTTCAGATTGATTTTTTTTTTGGGAGGGGGGTCCCCAAATGAAGAATTGCAATCCTGAATACTACCTTTCAAGTGGTATCTACCCTCTGAAATGTTGGAGGGTTTTTTTGTTTGGGTTTTGGGGATTTTGTTGTTTGTTTTAAATAGATGCTATTTGGGGTTGGGTTGGGTTTTTTTAATAGGAGGGAGCAAAGACTAGATCTTAGATTTTCCAACCACAAGTTACTAATAAGCACATAGTGGAGAACATAGCATATGGCTATTTGGGCTAGTGACTATATGGGCACAAAACAGAACATACAACTGGAAAGAGCCTAGTGTCATATGGCTGTGAGAAGCAACCATATCATATCATCTCTTTCAGAAACAGCAAGTTCTGCTACAGAGCTGAGGGACCACTATCACAGAATGTCTTGCAGCTCTTAATTTCAGGCATGCCCTTTGGAGACAAACATTTTCTGAAACAGGAGGTGGGTGTGTGGGGGGAAACAAACCACCAACAAATTTGATTTTTAATTTCTTACATTCTGGGTGAGTTGAGCACTACAGAACTAACATACTTAGTTCCTGATACTGGTTTTTGATCTCCAGAAGAAACAGAGTTGGTATGAACCGTTATCTGCTTAAGGCTGTATAGTATCAGGAAAGCTTATCCATGCACACAGACAGAAAAATACTCAAAATCACTGACAGAAATTCAGCCAATTCCAATTCAGCCACTACATAATTAAAAAATGCCAGGTTACAGGAATTTTTTTCAAGTTATCCTAGAACTAAAGGACACTCAAACTAATAACTAGAAAGTGAATGGCACTTGGTTCAGATTTGCAGTCCCAATAAAGCAAGAGACAGAAAAGCAGAAAAACGCCTCCCCTTTTGCCTCCCCTTTTCCCTCCCCTTTCCCCAAAGAGCATTTCAAAGCTGGCTTGCTCATCTAGAAGCTGGTCTGTTTCTCTACCTGGACAGATAGAAAGGATAGCAGGAACATGAAAAGTATTTAAAAGCACTGCAACATTTATCACTGATGGTATACATCTAATTATTGAAACGATGATGTTCAACAACAAGTCAGTGATTTTACTTATTGGCAGTCTGAGTAGCAGAGGGGAAGTAATCTCTGAAATAGTATCAATCAAATGAATTATAAAAGAGATTTAGAACTTTCCTTTTATTTGAGTACAAATAACACTAGATCTAATTAAATTACATGTTAAGAGCATCCTTATATCCCTTAATGCTGTACAAATTCACACATTGCCATCTGTCTTTCACATACACTAATTAGTCATACAAGAATGAAAATCTGTTTGTAATCATATACCCTGAATTCCAGCTTCTTGAAAGAGAAGCTTGCTTTACGTGCATAGGACTTAAGAGTTAGCTAGGTTTGTTGAGAGGGAGAATGTCTGTGGGAATCAGCTTTGTATACATATATATTGCACTTCATTTTGGTGTTTAAGTTCTTCACATTGTGTCCTACCTCATGAAGTATCTGTAAGGGAGTAAAAGCTGTCTTCACAAAGTAAGAGGCTGTCTGAAAAATGAATGGAGTAAACAATGAAGAAACTTGCTTTGAAGAAAAATAAAATACTTAGCACATTATCTTAGCAGATTAACTTAAATTCTTCCCACCACTGTCAAAAAGATTCTCAAAAAAAAAAAACCACAAACGGGCAACGAGCACATGGTGTTTGCACATCTGCCTTTGAACCTCTGATTAAAATTGTTTCTTTGTGATTACCTCTATTAAGAAAGATGCAAAACTTTGTTACTCAAGCACAACAAGCTAATATTCCTTGCACACTTATGCTACTTCATATATTATGAATATGGAATCAGACCTCCAAAATTTAAAATCTCAGGTCACTTAAGTTTATTTGCAATATATCACATCAAGTTCAAGAGTGTATTATTAGTTTCTTTACTAAAGCAGAGCTGTTTTCTGCTGAAATCCAATAAGCAGGGCTTAGCACCTGAAATCCTGGAATTTTGTGGTTTCTTTAGGGTCAGCATGACTGCATTTAAAATACAGAAATCATGTTATCACCTTCAGAAAACCCAGTTAGCAATTTTGGAGTCAAAATTAATTTGGTTGGTAACTGCTAATGATGGGAATAGCTGTTCATTAATCAGACTGCAGTAAAAAGTCAATTTATCTTTCAGGAGTCCATTGTCCCACCAGATAAAAATGGCTTAAAGTCTCATACTGAGATTCTTACTGTTCATATATATTTGCTGGGGTTGGGTCCTCCTCACACCTTACATACATAATGTTACTCAAAGAAGTTGAGGATCAAAACTAAATACATTTTGAAATATACAAGAGTCTCTCAATATATTTTAAAATCAAATCAGCTAAATTAAGACACATCTTCAGATATGTGGCTTATCTACCTACAGTGCACAGGGGAATGCAGAAGAGAAATCCCCAGAATAGAGCTGAGAAAAAATGTTTTGGAATCCTTTCTGACAATTGAGCTGCTCCTGGGGAAACTGAACAAAAGAATCTGGTATGCTGCCTACCTTTCTTATATAAAGCTTTGGTAGAATTTCAGTCACAGTAGTTCAATAACAAAATCTATAATATCTTCAACTTTCCTACCTTTGAATATGCTTTAGATATATCTGGATCTCAGGGAAAGAAAAGTCATGCAAGAAAAAACAAAAAGAAATATCTATGTCCATGCCATGTTTATTTAGCTTTCCCCTTTTAGCTATACGGAGTGTAAACACACCTTTGCTTGTCCACGTGTATATTTTTATATGTACACCTCTATGAGGGTATGTTATTCTATAAAATAAATATATAAAAAACAAGCCACCATGACTGAAATATCCAATACACACAGCAGTGACTGTTTTAATAGCACCATGCATTTGTACCCTGTAGTATTTCTATTTGCATATTAATGAAGTTGAAGGTCAGATGCCACTAATTACAACCTATCCACTCTGTCCAACATACCACTACCAAATACTCATGAGTGGACCTCTTAATGCCATTATGCAAATGATACTTAAGTACAGAAATAAATTCAAAATAGTGGCATCTAAAGCAGCATATTAGCAGGAGGTAAATTAATAAATATATTCAAGAAATTGAAATTAAAAATTATTATTCAACACTAGATTAATCACCGCTTAATAATATGTAAAAAAATCCCCCCGCCCCCGGTGTTAGTTGTAACAGAATAACATTTCCAGTATCTTGCTAAAATACATTAACCAACATTTCTGCAAGGATTCCAGCATGGGTCTGATTGCGAGTATATCGAAGTAAATATTAAGTAACTATCCTGATCAGTAGAAAAGTAAAGAACTGATTCTTAAATAATTTGAAAATATATTGAATTCATGTAAAAAACCCACAAACAAACCACCTAACAAAACCCCCATGAAATAAGAGCATGAGCACTAGTTCTACAATGGATAAATCATGATTTAGTCCTTTATCCCTCATGTAAAATATAAAGGAGAGCAAAGCAAAGGAAGAAATTTATAAAGGATAGCCAAAAAAAAGTCTCAGTCAAACCAGCAGAAGCATCCAGTTTGTTTACATAAATTAGACCTCAAATTAGGTAATTCTGCAAGAACTTCACCACTTTATGATGGTTTAAAAGATTAATCTCCTGTTCCAATGACTTTTACATGAAATTTTTATTTATTCTCCTGCACCAAGACTTTCTTCTTTGGATGCTTGTAAATAAAGGTTCAGTTTTAAAATTATAAAACTTCTCTGCAGAACAGAAATGAAGTGCCATGACAGGAGGAGACCTATAGGCTGAAGGGGGGCAGGGGGGGCATATCACCAGTTTGAATTCACAGTATATCCAACTATTTTTAACATCAGTGTTAAAACAAAGATAAAGGCAAGCCCTACAGGCAAAGTTCGAGACAATACAAGAATGCTATCAGCATCTTGATATATGTCAAGAACGATAGTCAGTATTTCTTGGGGATAAATTTCTCCCAGAGTAGAAATCTGTCACATTACTTTGCAAAATTTGGAAGGACAGAGAGTGCTATGTAAATCTTTGTTTCTGAAAGTAGGAAACAAAGCAGATCCTTTTAAAGTATGCTTCAGAGGATAGAATCATAGAATCATAGAATCGTCTAGGTTGGAAAAGACCTTTAAGATCATCCAGTCCAACCATTAACCTACACTACCAAGCCCACCTAAACCAATCAAGGGCAGACTAGACTAAACCATATCCCGAAGTGCCACATCTACCCGTTTTTTGAACACTTCCAGGGATGGGGACTCCACCACCTCTCTGGGCAGCCTGTTCCAATGCCTGACCACCCCTTCCGTAAAGAAATTTTTCCTAATGTCCAACCTAAACCTCCCCTGGCGCAGCTTGAGCCCATTTCCTCTCGTCCTATCGCTAGCTACTTGGGAGAAGAGACCAACACCCACCTCACTACTACCTCCTTTCAGGTAGTTGTAGAGAGTGATAAGGTCTCCCCTCAGCCTCCTCTTCTCCAGGCTAAACAACCCCAGTTCCCTCAGCCGCTCCTCATAAGACTTGTTCTCCATACCCTTCACCAGCCTTGTTGCCCGTCTCTGAACACGCTCCAGCACCTCAATGTCTTTCTTGTATTGAGGGGCCCAAAACTGGACACAGTGAAAGAATGAATCATCTTCTCTGGATACTGAATTCTGTAATATTTACCTAAGCAGTCTTTCATCTCTTTCTCAAAAATACTTAAGAAAAATTCTCTTTAAGATTTCATCTTGAAACTTGATTTCTCTATACATTAGTTTATGCACTCAACAATTTAGCCAATACTGTCTTTGTCCATTTCAAATTGAATATATTAATCTTATACCTATTCTATATTTTTATCAGTCCCTTTGGATCAAGGAGTCAGCAGGATTACTTAGGAACTAACCACAATTTATATACTCCATCCCTACTATTTTTACCATTCTGTAGCATGTAAACCCTTCTTAGTTCACTAAAATAATTCACTGTTCTTGCTTTGCTTTTGTTTTTCATCTTCATTGAAGACAATTGGACAGGTGCACTTAAGATAATTCCCTCTGTAATATTCAATAAAAAAGTGCAAAAATGACACTGGTATTTTCTCAGGTTTTGTTTTCATAAGGTTATGATACTAAAAAAAACTTCAATAGCTGTTATTTTGTTATCAGACTAAGAGAATAAAGTAGAAAAAGTCTTTAATTAACAAATACGTATCAACATTTTAGGACTGATAATTTGGAGGATTTAAAATAATGAGCAAAAATAAAAGCACAAAGTCATAAAAGATGAGAATGAGCAGCATGTTTTTAATAAAGAAGACTATAATAATCTTCTGGTTTTCATCTAATTCCATCTGGTTTCAATCTTAGAGGGTTTTCACTGTAGTAATACATTAGATTGTATCATGGTTATAAAAACCTGTCAAAGAAAAGATTTCCCCTCATGGTGTAAGATAACTGAATAATAAAACACTAGTACATCTGTAAATATTAAAATCAATCATAATTAATAATTTTAACATTTGTTCCTCTATTGTAAATTGCCATCTGTCATTTAATAAGCATAAAAGACAAAGGAGCTGAGTGAAAGACTTTCATTTCCAAAATCATTTAGTAGTGAATTATACCTTCCTGCACTCCTTTTTTAGGTATTTGGTTTGGCTTACCAAAGACCATAACGCTACGCCTCCTACTTTGAAATCTTCCCTGCAGCATGCACACATTTACTTGTACTAGCATGAACCACTCTAAAATGTTAATGAGGTTTATCTTTTCTGGAAGAACAGATTAACATAAGCAAAAGTCACCTCTTTCAGAGTCTCTTTCACGTGGACTGCATAATGATGTACTGAATCCCTTCAGCTGTCTCCCCCATATTTTTATACAATCTTTCCACCTCTTAGTCCTGTAACCACAGCACAATCATAAGGCTGCTTTCACTCTGAAAGCCTTCAGGAAGGAAAATCTTGCTCGTATTTGTAGCTATTGCTGTGGCACACCATCAGTGTGCCTGAACATATTCAAACCATTTTTTGATTCTTATGATGGGACAGAGAAATCCTTTGATGACATACTGTGTCTTGAAGTACCTCTTAGTGTTTACAATTCTGCATGAAACTGTTTTAATGTAGTACTGGTCTAATTTTAAAAGATTAATTCAAGCTTCTTTTAAAGTGCTCATAATATTCTGATCTTCCAAATTTACATTATTTAACTGAAACACTTTTCTCATTAGTAGCTTTATTATATTTTAATTTGTTCATTGTTTGGAGAGCATTGACATGTTTCTAGGAAGCACTGATGCCATGCAGAAAAAAAATCAAAATAGAGAAGAAATTATTTCAGTGTGAATTCCTTTAATATAGCTTTATACAGTTTTCATTTGTTTTACTTTTTTATGGTTTGGGGTTTTTTTACTCCATCTTTGTATGCCATGTAAAGGTCAAGTTTCCACATACAGTATTAAAGGCTTTCGGAGGGTTCCAATTATGCCATTCAGTGACATTTTAAATGGTATTCTAAGTACTTTTCAAATAGTAAGCCACTCTCACCTGGGTTAATATTTTTGTCTTTATCAAAGCAAATTATAGCCATCACAGGAGATGTTCTGGTCTCTAGAACATTTTAAAAATGGATTTGACCTAAACTGCTAGAACTTCTGGTCTTTATCTAGGTTACAATTAGAAACAGTTTGACATCTGAGAAATTATATAAATCATCCAGATATATTAGCCAAAAATACGATACTTCTGTTCAGACATCAAAATATTCAGTTTGTCCCTTCTGAGTATTCCCTCACTGACATGAAGGAAAGCCCACAAGGTTCCTCCTGACTGCAGAAGCAAAGCAGACCTAAGTGTATTTGTATATTTGCAAGCAAGGCAGACCTAAGTACAGGCATGTGCAGGTCAGCCAGGGGATCAGGCCCAGCCAGCATGGCTTCATGAAAGGCAGGTCCTGCTTGACCAACCTGATCTCCTTCTATGACCTGGTGACCCGCCTAGTGGATGAGGGAAAGGCTGTGGACGTCATCTACCTGGACTTCAGTAAAGACTTTGACACCGTCTCCCACAGCATTCTCCTAGGGAAGCTGCCAGCTCATAGCCTAGGCAGGTGTACCCTTTGCTGGATAAAAAACTGGCTGGGTGGCCGAGCCCAGAGTTGTGGTGAATGGAGTTAAATCCAGTTGGCGACTGGTCACAAGTGGTGTTCCCCAGGGCTCAGTTTTGGGGCCAGTCTTGCTTAGTATCTTTATCAACGATCTGGATGAGGGGATTGAGTACGCCCTCAGTAAGTTTGCAGATGACACCAAACTGGGTGGGAGTGTCGATCTGCTGGAGGGTAGGATGGCCCTGCAGAGGGACCTGGACAGGCTGGACAGATGGGCTGAGGCCAGCTGTATGAGGTTCAACAAGGCCAAGTGCCAGGTCCTGCACTTGGGTCACAACAACCCCATGCAACACTACAGGCTTGGGGAAGAGTGGCTGGAAAGCTGCCTGGCAGAAAAGAACCTGGGGGTGTTGGTCGACAGCCAGCTGAACATGAGCCAGCAGTGTGCCCAGGTGGCCAAGAAGGCCAGCAGCATCCTGGCTTGTATCAGGAATAGTGTGGCCAGCAGGAGCAGGGAGGTGATTGTGCCCCTGTACTTGGCGCTGGTGAGGCCACACCTGGAATACTGTGTGCAGTTTCGGGCCCCTCAGTACAAGAAAGACATTGAGGTGCTGGAGCGTGCCCAGAGAAGGGCAACGAAGCTGGTGAAGGGTCTGGAGCACAGGTCTTATGAGGAGCGGCTGAGGGAACTGGGGTTGTTTAGTCTGGAGAAGAGGAGGCTGAGGGGAGACCTTATCGCTCTCTACAACTACCTGACAGGAGGGTGTATTGAGGTGGGTGTTGGTCTCTTCTCCCAAGTAGTTAAAGACAGAAGGAGAGGAAATGGGCTCAAGCTGCGCCAGGGGAGGTTTAGATTGGATATTAGGAAAAATTTCTTCACGGAAAGGGTAGTCAAGCATTGGAACAGGCTGCCCAGAGAGGTGGTGGAGTCACCATCCCTGGAGGCATTCAAAAAACGTGTAGATGTGGCACTTTGGGACATGGTTTAGGGGGCATGGTGGTGTTGGGTTGATGGTTGGACTGATGATCTTAGAGGTCCTTTCCAATCTTAATGATTCCTAGTTTTACTTTCATTAAAAAATAATCCATCCACCAAGCCAGGAAACATGAAATTAATTATTACTCTACCCTTAACTGGTTTATTGGTGGACTGAGTATTGTTAGGTTAATGGTTGGACTGGATGATCTTAAGGGTCTTTTCCAACTTAGATGATCCTATGATTCTATATGTGTATATTTGCAACAAGAAATACACTGTCTTAATCCAAACTCTGACAAGCACAGAACTACTTAACAGGTATACACTGAAACATGTGACCTGCTTCATCTTTTATTTCCTTTTTT
Source organism: Pelecanus crispus (assembly GCF_030463565.1). Taxonomy (NCBI): domain Eukaryota; kingdom Metazoa; phylum Chordata; class Aves; order Pelecaniformes; family Pelecanidae; genus Pelecanus; species Pelecanus crispus. The sequence continues at coordinate 39,879,026 of NC_134650.1, forward strand.
GCCAGCCAAGTACCTCTGCTTTACCACCTTCATCCCTTTCAAAAAAAACTTAAAAATTTGTACTGTATTGTTAGTGCCACAAGCCAGTGTAGCCTACCTGCACACATACTTCAGAAGTTCTTCAATAACTTCGTTCATAAGTGAGCGGTTTTTAGTACAGCTTTTTTTGTTTGTTTCATAATTCATTTCCACTGTATACAAAATAGAAAAATAAAAAGGTCTAGCAGGAAATTGGAAGTAGCTGAAACCTTGAAGTGTAAGTATGCTGGTGTTAGAAAGCAAAGTTGCTGTACTAATCCACAGTGAATACCCAAGGCAATAGTACTAGAATATTCACTTTATAGAACTAATCCACTGACATGTGATTCATTAATTATCTCCATTTGATCTTTTCATACACTATAAATGACTGCAGATGGAATGTCATAGAAAGGCACACAGAAAAGTAAGAAGTTATACTTGAGACCTGGTTATGATAGCTTAACTGTCGCCTAACACTGATAATGTTATTTTTAAGAGCATACAGGTATAAACACAATCTTTGTTTATCTCAGTGATTTTGACAACTCACACTATTATTCCAAAGCACAGTTGAAGTAATTCAAAATAAATTTCTACACATTAGCTGGAGACAGTCTGAACGGAGTGATTTCAGAAAGCTTAGCAAGTACTTTTATTTTGTGGTAATAAACAGAAGTGTCGGCCTTGGGAGCATAGTACCAAAATTTCCTTGTATGTAACAGGAACTTTTTAAGTGTTCATAGCGATGGCCTCAGGTGCGTAACACTTTGCAAAGGTCTCATGATATAACAAGATCAAATATATTGATTACATGAGCTGCAAAAGCACTAAAGGAACAAGTTCCCTTGAGGAACATACAAAAGATACTGTAATTACCTGTCACTGAATCAGCTTTGTTGCTATTTTCCTTTTCATTTGCAATTGAAATTATTTACATGACATTTAAGATTGTTACTCTTTATAACAGGGCTAAAAAGCAGCACTCACTGCTCTGAACATCTTTCAACGTTATGCAACAATGCCAACTGCAAATTGGCACTAATGGCTAAAAACACAGCTAAAAAGTAACCTTTCTATTTAACTCAAAGTTAAAAGTCTATTTAACTTCACACTTTCTGATCGAAGACAATCTGTCCATTCTATAAATCAGATACTATAGAAAGTACAGAATGATTGAAAAAAGGTGAAGAAATGTACTACATACAAGCAGGTACGCTGGAGTAAGGGAGGCAGGACTACTGGAAATTTTAATCAGTAGCTTTTGTTAAGTAACTCGCATTAGGGTTTTTCTTTTTTATGGTATGGTTATGTGTTTTTAGTACTAATGTAGAAGTTGCTTAGTCCAGTTCTTAAACATAAAAAACCCCAGCTGTTACAGTAGCTCAGAGTAAGTTGCATATCACATTATATACATACTTCCTTGTATTACATTGCCATATTTAGGTGTGAGGTACGATGTTACCTCATTATCAAAACCAGGACTTTCTTATACAGGATAATGAACTGTGGTAATTAAGACAAAATTCTTCATTAATTCTATTTCATATTTTGTGGCATTGCTGAAATGATAAATGGTACTCACAGTTGTTACAGCCTATAATTCCATCTTTCATCCACAATGCCAAAGATCACACTAAAAATTTTGCAGTTTAAGAACATACACATTTTTGATATCCCAATGCATGACCAGGATTATACTCTTCCTTTTGAGTTATCAATAATAAAAGATAAAAATCTCTTCTTCTTTACTGAGATGAGCAACATGACAGCAAGTGAACAGACACCAATGTTTCTTAACATAGTTTGGCTTAATTATAATGAGGTATATGACATGTTGCTCAAATACTGTTATATACTATGAACTTTTATCTCAGCTATCAGATCAAGAAGTTGCTTGCAGTATAGGTTCCTAATAAGATTCTTATTGCAAAATTTAAATCATTGCCTTTTGCATTTAAAATTGAGCAGATGGATAAAGGGATTTCCACACCAATTTTCTTTTAACTAATTGCAGAGGTTGGTCCTGTTTCTTTAAACTTAATTAACCATACTGACTGAAGACTGAAGTTCAGAGGCTCCATACTTTGAACAGGCACTGATGACAATGTGAGCATAGAGTTCTCAAAATCCTGAAAAGCCACAGCTGAAACAGATGTTCTTGCTACTCATCTTGAAAGTTATAAATGCAAGAAGAGAGTAATGTTTCTTGTTTTCCCAGCAGGCTGACAATACTCAGTGCTGTGGGTCATAACGCAATGAACACAGATTTTGTCCTTTTTTTTTTTTTTATGTTAAGAAATTAGATGGCCCTGTCATCCACGTAAAAGATAAATAAAATATTATTTATGTGGGTGATTCACTACTAAAAGTTTTGTTTAAGCCCAGAAGGTCGGCACTCTTTTTGTGGTCTGAAGGTGAAATGCTTCTGTGTTATGTAATAAGCCTTCATAGCACCAAAAAGAAAATGTATTTGAAACAAAAAAATTACTTTATATTGCATGCTACTGTATAGGGGAGTAAAGGGAAATCCAATCTCAAGACAATTTTCTGAAACCAGAAAGAAAACAATGCAATTGCTAAGAAAGCAATCAGACACTTTTTTTATGCTACCTGTCTTGATTTTTAATAGAGATAGCTCTATCTCTCAAGACACAGTTTGATACTGAATATAATTTTTTTTTTTTTTCCCTGAGTACAAAGAACTTTAAATCGTTTCTTTTGGAATGAAAAAAACCCCATCTTTTACATTTAAGATATGCAAGGAAGAAAAAAACCCACGTGTATTGAAATGGTAAAATCTATTTTCTCGCCTCTCTGCATACAAAATGGACAGTACTAATACATCTAAGGAATCTGTATTCATAATTATCCCTCATGTTTTAGTAATCCTTTTGTCTACTGGGAAGTATAGAAAAACTGTCTTTTTTTTTTTTTTTTTGCATCCTCCTTTAAAAAGGACTATTAAATGTAAAGATATAAAATATTTTTTTCCTACCCCATTAACGTGAAAGCTAAAATTACTTGGAATCATGGGTCATGCTGAAAAGCATCAGGAAGTCAAGAAAATGTGACTCTGATATTGTTTCACACTAATGCCTATCTTACTTTATTGTATAAACTACTAGTGACTGGCATTTCTGGAGAAGAATATTCAATTTACAGAAGCCTGAATTCTATTTGTATCTATGACCTTGAGAAAAGAATGACCTGCAATCGGTTTAGTTTCTAAAGAATCATTTAAAAGACTGCTGAATTTTCCTTTCATTTCCATAAAATACATTTTGTCTTTTGAGTCTTAATTGCTTTTGTAATACCATGTATTATTATCTGAAATAGTAAACAATCTCGAAGTAATGTTATGTGTTTATTGCTGAGAGGCATTTTCATCAGTAGACTGAATGTAATACATCTTTTCACTTCAGAAAGCTGACACACCTTAATCCTTTATCATATGACACTCACAAAAATATAGTAAGTAAAAACCAAAATTTTTAAAAATCATGCTTAAAAGGAATAAAACTTTACTTACTGACACTCTAAATCCGATTCATCTGAATAGATTACTAACTGCTAAATATGTTTTTCTACTCAAACACATAATTTTACATGATGTCTATTTTTCAAAATATTTTAATTACAAAAGTAAAATTTTAAATGTTTCACTATTGTGATCTTGCATGATGTCTCTGCATGAGGCCATCCAATTCCCAGTTTTTGATCCCAGCTCATTTGTGATATTCAGCAAGATATTTATTCACTGAAAATCAAAGATTCACATCCATTCCTCTCTTCTGCACTTCTGCATGTACCATTCAGTCCCTCCCAGTCCATTGTTCATGGACATGAAAGTATATCAGAAAAAAAAAAATGCAGATGTTGTAGCTCTGCTGCAAGAAATGATATGATAATACAGACATCTACATGCAAGGAAAGAAGATTTAACTCTATTACAAAAATAAAGTAAAACATGTATCGACTCTTCTGTAAAGATCCATTCTTCTTCAAGAGGCAAAAAAATAATTTAAAAAAAATCCACTCAAAAAAAAAAGGAGTTATATACTGAAAGGATAAGCGTGAATAGAAACAGCCTCTAACAGAATGAGGCGCTGGTTACCTTTGTTACTTACCCTGGTAACTGATCCAAGACTAAGTAGGTCCGCCTTAAGTACCCAGGTAGAAATGTTTTCTACTAGATCTCCTCAGCCTAAGTTTGAAAACTACTGGACTTCACTATAATTCTTCAAAGCTACCGTTTTTCAAATGTAATATACCATTACTGTATCCCTCAATGGAAGGCCACAAACAGTACTTTCTAGTTATTCGCTCACCTAAAGTAAGACATAAATACTTTTTCCTTTCTTCTTGTGGATCTTACTCAACTATTCAAGAAAGAACTCTCAGTGCACTAGTTAAACATGGCCAATACCACGCTAAAATTTGGTGAAACAATGTACTAGGTCCAGCATTATTTTGCTGGATGGCCAATAATATCTTTAGAAGAAGAATTTTTTGTTGGTTTTGTTTGTTTGTTTTTCCCTAAGTGAATTCTGTTTACATGTATCTTAAAAATAGGAATATAACACTACGTTATAGCTTAAATAAATTTCTGATTTTTTTCCTACATCTCCTGCTCCTATGCAATGAAACAAAAAAAAATTTCAGTGGAATCTGTTAAGAACTTATTTGCTCTAAATATATATCATTATGTAACTTGCAAGTACTTTGAAAGCCAGGTAAAACATTTACATATTTTTGTTGTGTTTCCCAGGCATTTTACCTCTTTATCTTGACTTATTTTCTTGCATAGTTCATTAGCCATATATTTTGTCAACTCAGAAAAATACATTAGGGCATAAGTAAATAATGCATGGAAAACGTTATTAGTGGAACAATATATTCTGTGAGATTTTAGTCAAATCTCTCAGTAAATTGAAACTGAACAAAAAATTCTGGCAAATAGATTTGTAACTCATTTATGCTGTATTTCTAATTTAATACAGATGATATAAGCCATAGTTTTATGTATATGACCTAGAATTACGCCTTAGCACCTGAAAACCTTTACAAAGAAAGGTTACTTTTTAGCGATAATGGTTAAGTGATGGTTAAGGTCCTGCACTTCTCACAATATGTTTTGACAGAATGAAAACAACTGATTCTTTCCCCCCAAATTTTCATTTCTCCCCCCCCCCCCAATGTTATTTTCTAAAAGGGTAATGATCTTTTAGACAGTAATTATACAGAAATTAATGCTAGTATTTGGGCATTGAGTAGATAGGAGATGGTGCAGCATCAGATATTCTCAAACTTGATTTATAAGGAAAATAAGAGTACTGTAAACGTCAAAAAGGAAAATGACCTATCTCATTGATCAGCGTGTATACCATACTCTACTTTCAGCGTATTGTTCAAACACTTCTTTGAATAGAGAATAATGATTTTCTTCATCGTATGTAAACTTCTGAGCTTGTCACAGAACAAGACTGTAGCAAGGATACCTTCATAAATCCATCAGAACACTGCAAATGTTTTAACATGTTTTCAATACTTCACGGCAGATGATAGGTCACAATGCTCAGGGTTCTTAAGGAACTATATTATTCATGCTTTTCAGAGGTATTAATGATCTAAAAGTAGGTAACAATCCCCAAAATCTTCTTCATTCAAACTGCACCAGTGTCACCGTTTTATTCTGCCTTTCTGTGGCAATTTTGGGGGGGGCTTGATTTGGGTATTTTGGTGGATTACTACACAATATAGACTGCAGGCTATGATTTGTTTCAACGGACAAGAGCAGTGGCCCAGTTGTGCTCCCAAAAATCCTGTTCAGGAGGAAAAGGACTCGGCTCCTGACTTCATAAAGTTCTAACAAGAAATTAATATGAAAACAGAGGCAGTCACAATTATTAAATTAGCATGTGTGAGGAGTATAATAGCCCTACTAAGTAATGGAGCCACTATATTTAATGACTATCAATTAAACAAATGGAGCCAAAAGCATAAACAGGTATTTGCTCTTTTGGTGATGGGCCACATAGTGTGCCCATAATGACGAGACTCATTTCTTTTATGCTAGACTGCCAATTTTAAACAGGGGTATATGGGTTAGCAAAGATGCAGTGTAAGTAGCAAATGACTTCCAAGGCAAATACAAGAAGCATTTAACTTCTGATCTCAAGGTAATTAAATTTATTAGAACTGTGGACTTGAAGCCTTCTCAAGCCTACTGTAACCCAGTAAAGACCTTCCAATCAGTGCAAGTCAGGCATCCTTGTGTTTTCAGATGTCTGGGTCAATGGTACTTTTGGCATTTGTTCTTGATGCATATTACTTTATAAATAATACATGCAAGTCTAATTCTGCTCAGACTATGTCAGACAAAGCTATCTGACATTGCTTGCTTTATAGAAAAGTGATTACTTGTTTTTGTCAGTAACATAAAGCTCTGGGGGAAATCAATTTTTCCTGGTCAAGAAAAGACTGTGGTGGATACCAGTGAAGAAGAGCACTCTAACTACAAAAGAAAAGCAGAAATTATGCAGACAGTATGACTTGAGAAGAATGAGGAAGAAGTGCAAAGCGAGCTTATAATACATGTGCAAAAAAGCTGACATACGTATCACTGGTGACGTAAAAAACTAATCACCAGCCTCTACTATCACATGCTAAGGTTCACAAAGCTGGAATTTACTCATTTCAATGCTTATTGTCATGCTCGCTGTCCATTCAACTAAGGAGCTAGCAGACTCTCGATGTAGAAGTGAAGGTCAAGTCTTGCAGTTTTAACAAATTGTATAGGCAGGTATTTGATTTGCTCTCCAAAAGAAGGCTTTGCTTATAAGATTTTTTTCTTTCCCTGTACAGTCCCTCTTCTGATACCCTGTAATCTTCCAAGAACTCAAATGACCTTCCCATCTTGTTTCTTTCTACTATGCAAAAGACATTACACATTATAATTCACATTCTATGTGGCAGAATACATTACACATTATAATTCACATTCTATGTGGCAGATTGGAAAACATCCTGTTACTTATAGTTCAAGTTGTTTAGATCATAGTTCAATAGGTAGAAGTATATTAACTACTCCCTACCAGTAAAGCAAGCATAGTGAAAAAGACTGGTGGCACAATGCTGACTGGCAGAAGAATCACAGAATCATAGAATCATTTAGGTTGGAAAAGACCTTTAAGATCATCCAGTCCAACCATTGACTTAACACTACCAAGTCCACCACTAAACCAGTTAAGGGGAGAGTAATAATTAATTTCATGTTTCCTGGCTTGGTGGCCTTCTTGGCCACCTGGGCACACTGCTGGCTCATGTTCAGCCGGCTGTCGACCAACACCCCCAGGTTCTTTTCCGCCAGGCAGCTTTCCGGCCACTCTTCCCCAAGCCTGTAGCGCTGCATGGGGTTGTTGTGACCCAAGTGCAGGACCCAGCACTTGGCCTTGTTGAACCTCATACAGCTGGCCTCGGCCCATCGGTCCACCCTGTCCAGATGCCTCTGCAGGGCCATCCTACCCTCCAGCAGATCGACACTCCCACCCAGTTTGGTGTCATCTGCAAATTTACTGAGGGCGCACTCAATCCCCTCATCCAGATCGTTGATAAAGATATTAAACAAGACTGGCCCCAAAGCTGAGCCCTGGGGAACACCACTTGTGACCGGTCACCAACTGGATTTAACTCCATTCACCACAGCTCTCTGGGCTCGGCCACCCAGCCAGTTTTTTACCTGCCTAGGCCATGAGCTGGCAGCTTCCTTAGGAGAATGCTGTGGGAGACGGTGTCAAAGGCTTTACTGAAGTAAGGTCAGAGGTATTGCTCTTAAGAACTAAAATGAAAAAATTTTCAATAGATTATCCCAGATGCAATAATTACACCATATAGAAATAGTAAATAAACTTTTAAATGAGGAATACAGAACATTGAAAATATGGTAGCATATATCTATGCAAACAACTTAGCTATGTTTGAACATCACAGTATTTTTCAGAGTTTCTAGAATTAATTTAAATACGGATTTGAAGCAGCTATTTGATATGTGCTTTAAAATATTTTTTTCTTTTTTATTGCTAAGTTATATACCAGTACCATCAATGCACTCAAAACAGGTAATCTGTCTTCATTAAGTTTTATCATGAAACAAACTCACAGTCTACACTTTTAAAGAAAAAACAAGCCTGGTTAAGAGGGAAGTGTTTAGGCATTCTTACCCATACCCCATTAGCCAGACTTCTCTGAAGGCTGCATTCAACCTGACACTCATACTGTCAGTTTCAGTGTGAGCTATTTTACCAATAACTGCGTGGTCACTCTGGAGATACAGTTTTAACCCTACACATTTTAAAGCATGAAAACCTAAATGATATTCTTCATGTTTTAGCACTGTTATTTAGCAATCACAGAATCGCTGAAAAATATAGATTGGAGAAAATCTCTGGAGATCATCTAATCCAACTTCCTCCCAAAAGCAGGGTTAACTTTAAAGTTGGATCAGGTTGCTCAGAGTCTTTTACAATCAAGTTTTTAAAATCTGCAAGAACAGAGATTTCACAATTGTCTGGGCAACCACTTCCAGTATTTAATCACTCTTTTATCTAAGTTTTGGGAAAGCAGCTTCAGACAAAATATATCTGTACAACTCCAATTAAATACAAACCCCTGTTAATTCTAAGAATTCGTAAGCGTATTTTTAAATAGTTTTGAAATTACTTTGGGGGGACAGCGTCAATCTTGATAATTTGGAACTTTCTAAACTTAAAATATGGCTGAATGAAAATATTCCTTTTGATAGGCTAGTCCTTCACAAGTTGTATTTGCTTTTGCAGAATACTTGCTTTTCATCAAAGAACAGAAATTGACAATTACCGCAAAAAAATCTCACTCAGGAAGTTCTTAGTTTTGTTACTCAATTTTTTAAACCATATTTTATTGAGAATCACTATTTTCTGATGAGTTTCAATTTAACTTAAAAAACATTACTTTTACCTATAAAAGGGGTACAAGGATACCACTCTGTAAGGACTTCCTCAATAGACCAATACATATACACCAGACTCAAAATTAAGTACTTGAGAAAAAAATAATTTTTATGAAGATAAATAATACAGTAATATGAGTAGTTGCACGGTACTCAAACTACACATGTTCAGATGTTCCAGCACCTAGCTCTATGAATATCATTGAGTGATTAGTCTTTGAAGTAAACACTGGAGAAAGTAACTTAAGTCATTAGAATAGAAACGTAAGTAGATGAGCAGCAGAAGCAGTGTTTTAATAAATGTTTTCTTATTCCATAAGCAGACCCCATAATTTGCAACTCAATTGCTTTTATTCGGCATGAGAGACCTTTGTGACTATGCAAGTTGCTAAAATAAAGTACATAATACCTTAACATGGCACTGAATTGTACTTTATATAAGCATCTTGTTGCAGTGGTAGCTGGTACATTTTGAAATGTCAATTATATGGTTCCACACATTTCCCAAATGGCACATCAACTCTTAACTCTTGCGTTCTTCATTCTGAATTCTATTACTGGCAACAGGACTTGCAAAGAAGTAATAATTACCTAATCATACATTTGTTGATTAATCTGGTTTAGAGTTAATTAAATGGTAATTAAGTTCATTTCTTGTAGATTTAAGTACCCTCTAACAATTAGAATATGTAGTTAACATACTCTATTAAACATAAATTAAATTGCTTGCATTAAGCAAAAAAGGCTCTTTTTTCTGTACACACATTCACATATGCATAAAAATGCAGAAATACAATACCAAATATATGAAGGGATGTAAACACATGGAAGGCATACACCAGCGTCAAATATTTCTAACAAAGTTTTATAATGGTCTGGTTAATCTTTTTTGAAAGCGGTTATTTTCTGCAGATGTTGGGCCACCAACACTTTCTATGTGATTAAATTCAAACAAGTAAATGACCATGCTTTTCTTAATGTTTCTGTATGGTTTTTTTTTTTTTTTTTTCCATAAATCCTATGTGCTCATTGTCCATTGACTGTAGAATTTCTAATTTTATCTGTTTTCGAAAAATTTGCAAACTAAACAATGCATTAAGATACAATGATAAAGGGTACAGGTGTTCAGAGCAACTCTCAGGCAGCAAATCAACTATGTTACACTAAGTAAGGACGACAGATAAGGTTCAATTCTCTCACTTATTGCCATGATTTGTAACAGCAAATTATGACAGGAGACTGTGTTCTTTAAATAGCAGAATTTTGGCAATGCATCCCCTTTTCTGGGCATGTGATTGTGAGAAAAAGAACAGGCAGAAATTACTGATTACAGGCAGTATGAATCACAACAGGAAGGAAATTTGGACTTCCTGGTACTTCCCATCTTCCCCTCCTTCTGCCAGATCCCCTGACTTTCCACACTCTAGGCTAACTGGCCATTTACTTCAGTTCTTCTGCTTCCTCCATTTCTTTTTGCCTAACAATCTTTCCTCTGACTATGCTCTAAGAATGCTTTTCCTTTAATGTCCCTTATGCCTCCACATCTCTCCATATAGCTGTAAAGTTCATCCAGTGAAAGTAAAAAAACATACATCTTAGAGAAAGTACATTGTTTGTAGCTCCTACATTGTTTTCATTGCTCCAGGAACCACATATTACTCTTTGCTTAGTAGTGCCTGGCACAAGACTCCTACTCTATCCTGGTCATAATAGAAAGAGTTAGTGCATAGCTAGGAACGTAAGTTGTCCTTCAGCATTGCACTTGAAATAAGGTATCATGTTCCTAACAGCATGGATCTCACCTACTGGTCACGGGAGCCTATAGTGCCTGGCATCAGAGGCTCTATAGCAAAGATGCTGAGGAATTTCCTTACAAAATTTCACTAAATCATTGATTCACTGAAAACTGTATTTCTAGCAGAAAAAATTGTACCAATTCCCAATGTTTCATTGAAATACAAATGAATCATGAGGTGCCAGAAAAGTTAACTCCAGTGCAGAGTTAAGGCTATATGTCTTTTTAATTCTCAATTGGTCTGACAGTGATTACAATTGCTCACAGCCAATTTTGTCACGTCCTTGCTAAGGTTTATTATCATTTTGATCTGCTTTGAACCACTGATAAGAATAGATACCTTAAAGTACATTGGCAAATAATTATAAATAACAGAGCTGGAAAATCCTTTTAACTTATTCACTATTAATGAGCATTTTGTGATATTTTTAATTTTCTATTAAACATCTGAAATTTCCCTAATAAAGAAAATAGTTGACTAAATGTTAAACCTATTAATGTTAATGAAAAAAATCTGAAGTACCAAGTCATTTTCAACAGGTAGGCAGTAATAGACCTTAAAAAAGCAAGAGTATCTGCATTTCAGGTCCATCTCTGCCTGCAGGACAATATGTTAACTATTTTCCTTCATCTTTTCACACAGTATACAAAACACAAATACTTCCCGTATTTTAAAACCTGGTAAGTCTCTACTCGAGATTAAAATAAGTTATACTGACTCTCAACAGATGAAACTTTTGAAAATGACTGCTACAAAGTTTTTATCCAGGCTAACAAGCATGATCCAGTGAGGCTCTTAAACCTGCCTAAAATTTGACCTACGCAGCATTTAGGCTCCCAAGTGTTAATTGAAAAGCTCAGTTTACAGCCACGATTAGTGACATGAAAGAAGACATTAGTGTCATCAAAGAAGTGCTTAAAGCTGCTATGTACTTCAATATTCAAGTTGCTGAACTTGGAGCTATGCCTGTGCTCATATCTGTCTAGATCTGTGCTTCAAAATCAGAACTTCATACTGTGAAACTCAAGATCTAAAAGAGGGGAGGCACTGAGCAGGTAATTAAATCCTGGTCTCCCTCCCTCTTTCTAAGTCAGTATTCTAACTGCTAAGACTACACAATAAACATCAGGGTCTCTGGATCCCAATTGAGATTTATACTCTGCACATGTGTAGAGGAACAGAGAAGTACAGACATTGCAGTTTTGCACTTTGCTCTGCAGCCAGGTACCATAAAATTTGGACATTGCCATGATTTAACTTCCAGACACCTAGAACTGCATTAAGCTCCACATATCAAAATTAAGGGGCATTCTGCGTTCCCTAGAACAATTCAGTCTAACATGAATTTAAGCAGCTCTTTTTTTTTTTTAATAATGTATGAAAATCTTCTGCAATGTTTTTAAATGAAAATTTATTTTCATTCTCAGAAAGCTTTCTGTGATTTTCAAATGAAGATTTAATATTCTACTTGCTTGCATAGCAGCATAAAAGGATTCTCTGATGTCCCTAGACTGCATTGGATTTTTTTTTCCCCAAGCAGAATGGTCCACAACATTTTGAACACTAATAAAATGGCTGCTAGCAATAAGATTGCGTTACTATAAATTCTTCCTATAACCTTTTAATAATAAAATAATCATACCATGATGATGCAACTACTACTGCCTAGTGTAACTACCAAAAGCAGTTTTTCCATAATAGGGGTATATTAACATGGTATTTTATAAATAGCATGGAAGTTGCGTTCATGTGAGTGTTTAAAGAACATACACTGGCGTGCAACAATGACACTTTATGGGTATATATTAAAAATAAGTTATGTCAGATCACTTAAGGATTATTCTCTCTCATAGTAGGAAAAAGCAAACAGAACTAATTATCTAGTCTACAAGATGAATATTCAGGTTCCTTGACGTAGTTTCCTAGAAATTGCACCACCTGAAGCTACAGTTAGTTGTTCAACTGGGAACTACATCCTACCTGTGTACAGCTCATGAATGTGAAGTAGCTTGCATGTTCCATTTCTAGCTGAATGTCTTAACGATTGACACTGAAAAGTTAGTATTTTTCGAGTATCATAGGACACTCAATCATTTAATTCTGTCCCTAAACTACAAAAATATTCAAAATATACAAAAATAGCAACACTGCATTGCAAATATGTAACAGAAACACCTGTCTGTAAATTACAATTGCTACATAAAACATGAAAATACTTCTTTCCTCTTTCTCCTACAACTTTACAGCTTCCTTGGGTAAGTGGAAGGTCTGCTGCCTCCTGTTTGATCCAAAACTGATTCTTTTAAGCAGTAATTATGCGTATGATATCAATGCCTGATTTGGTAGCACTGAATTCAGTTCACCATCTGGGTGAGTAAAAAAATAAATGACTTTGACTAGGTTTACTTTGACTTCTTTAGTAGTATCATTTCATACCTTCAGTTCAAGGACTCAATTTCACTAAGCTACAGCACATTAAAGGATAAATAAAATAAAGAAGTTATTTGAGTGTTGATAATTTTTTTTAAAGACAGTACCCAGCAACAGCTTCTTTTTCTATTCTAATACAAAAACTTCTCAGACTGAAATTTTTGACCTCTACGACATTAAAACTGACAAAGTATGCTTATGACAACTTGGAATTATATTATGATGACAAAGTATATTTGCTGCATAATAGTATGGGGGCATTATAATATTTCCATTATTACTACTGGAAAGATCTCTATGGGATTAAGCCAGTAACTGATCACACATATACCAGCGGATCTGCCATACTACAACAATGGGGTGGAAAAAACCCAAACAAGATAATTGTAACGTGCTGAAATGGGATAATAATAATGCAGAGGAGGGTATAAAATTGCAACTATTATTCAGTTGCCAGTGGGCAATAAGAATCTGGTCCTTAAATTATTGCATATAGAATTCACTAGCTCAGTACAAGCTACACTGATCATTATTATATTGTATTTGCCAATCAGCACCATACAACAGTATCTTAGTAGAGGATGTAAATGTGGCATCTGTAGGTTTCTTAGTGATGACTATTTACATATGCCTGAGGGTACTAGGGTCTGGCATTCAACCCTTTCATAATTTATAATCTATCAGAGCCATTGCCATAATAATCCGTCCTATTGATGACCGCCTTGATATTGTTAATGGTACAGTTTGACTTAAACTTCCCAATTATTAGAAAAGAAAGTTATGAACTCTGAGAGGGTATAAGCTGTTTTATTTCTAATGTGGTTTTATAGCTCCAGTTTATATTCTTCACTCCCTGACATTTTGCATGTCATATGGTGTGTTTCCTCAGGGAAAGTAAATCAGCTTCTCTCCTGGAGTGCAAGCTTCCTAATGCACAAAAAAAGTGCTTTGTTTGAGAGCAAAAGTACCCTACAGTTGTTATGGTAACTGGATTTTAAAAGGAAGTGCATAGTTTTGAGGGGCATCTGCTTAATTCTCAAACAAACTCTTCACCCCAGCTGCCCTCAAAGGAATGATTTTAAATCAGTCTCTTGCAAGATGCAAAGAGTGACTTCCAGCTGAGCAGCTTAGCACAGCTCCCACTGGCTCAATGAAAAGGATGATCCCTTTATTTCAGCTGGAAGAGTTGCTGTTTATGAGCCACAAGTATCCTCACTTATGCCTCAGTTCTGTTAACTTCAAGGGTGAATACATTGCAAGTCCAGCTGAGGCAGTACTCAGTGATTGTATAGTGCTAGGAAATTGAATTGTACTTGGCAAAAACAGAGTATCCTCTTTTCTTCCTGGACATACATACAAGAATAAGTTCCAATGCAGGTAATAAGGCCCTGTACAAATAAGGAAAAAGCGTAAATGGAAATCCATCCGGCATGTGTGTGGCAACAGCTGGAAATGGCAATGCTGATCATGGTTGCCACTGTACTGTCAGGATCTGTCAAAGAAGTTTTAGTATGAAACTGTGAACTAGGAATTTAAGTTCGTTCATATTTTTAAGAAGGCCAGTAATACTTGAATCATCCATAATTGACAACATCGACTTACAGTGGTCTTTACTGTGTGTAGGTTTATGTATTTTCAACAGCAACATCACACAGATGCAGGTTTGGGTTTTTTTTTTTCCTGAAACATGCAGCACTTCCATATGCAACATATATACGCATAAAGACAAAATTAGCAATGAAGAATATTCATACTAGTGAAAAACTATACCAGGACTAATGGCTTTGTATGGAAAAAACGTGGTCAGTCAAGCAACAAAAAGATCATCCAATGACTCAGAACTACAGCTAAAGATTCAGGTAAGATTCCTAATGTTACAAGTGATACACAGATGTATCAAGTAGTTCTTTCAAAGGAACATTTACCATCGAGCACAGACTGGAGTAAAGTAAAACAGACAAAGTAACTAAACATGGCAAGAGTCATGCATTATATTTACTTCAACAATAATTAACTATCTTCTCAAAGCTAGCTAAGTCTTTTACTGAATGAGATCCAAAAATACAAAGCCTCCTGTATCCTGGAGAAATATGAATGGCTTAAGAAAGGTTAAAATATTATATAGCAATAATAAATTTCAGCAACCAGAAGTAGAAAAACTAAATCTGGATTCAACTAAAGCAAGGAGTTCAAAATATGAGACCTTTAACAATATGTTACATGTAGGTGCTAAAAATACAGTATCAGGCAAGAAGCACGTGTAAGTGCAACATTTTTGTTTTGCATTCAAAAATCTTAAAGTCTTAACAAGTGTACAAGTACTTATATTATTATAGCAAAGCAGCGGTATTATTTTGTACTGATAAAAATAATAGAGAATCAACATGTACGAATAAGACCAGCAGAAGGCATTACTTACATGGCTGCTCCATGCCCTTTTCCTTTTTACTTATTTTTAATAGTGTCTTTCTGTTTTCAAGGCTGCTTTGCAAGATGGGCATCAGATGGCTGTTTATACATGTAAACAATGTGCATCTTTAAAAAACTCTAAATTATATCTAGTTTATAAATACTGCCAACTTTCGGCACCTGCACTGAATCAAGCCACATTTTATATAAGGAGGAATTGTATGTTCACAGATGCATCTTAACATTAAAGTCCATTTCATTTACATGACCCTGGAGCCTTGTCCAAACAAGCTCACTTGAGCTTTACCCAGATGGTGGCCATTTGCTTGGGCTTCATTTATTACTATTCCCTTAAGTTAAGGCAGGCAGCCAGCTGGCAGAGAATCACAGACTTTTGCTGTGGAGATTACATGTCTTCATCACTGCATAGTAAATAAAGGAATGACAGTTATAAACGTGCTAATGTTTGCATCATTTTCTTGCTTAACCTACTGTGTACAAGCTTGTTTTGTGCCTGAAAATAATATATACATACATTAATAGACACAGTCATGAAAGAATTGCAGCAAGAGCAGAAAGGAGCTGCCCTGAATTAACAGGACACTAATGTTGCCATCTAAACCTAAAATAAAGCTCCAAACTCTAAAAGAAACGAGTGCAGGATGAAAATTGAAGTATCAAAGATGAGGATGTTACGAAAAATAAACAAGTTTTTCAGCAAATTCTTGTTCTAACTACTTAAGCAGATTAACATGAAGCTTTTTCATTTTAAAACATTCTACTATGGTAGCATTAGTAAACAGGTGAATGAAATGTACCAGCAAGAGTTTTTATTTCAAATGTCACAAGGTTTAATATTCTGTGTCTTAGCGTATATGCAAGAAAAACAGGTAGCGCTGCCTGCACGAAACTGATACATCTTAAGCTGGAAGTTTTTACCGGTGTGTAATTGTGACTGTTTCTTTCACCTTCTGCGAAAATAAAATACTACCTATATCCCTAGAAGATTTATATGTAAGATATCACATTCATTAAATGCCAGTAGTATTATATGCTAAGTTCACTATCATCACACAATTTTATTATTACCATGGTATTTTCCTTAAGATAGCACTTGTTACCATATGCAACCCACTGAGCCATGTCCATGATTAAAATAAAAATAATAACAAAAAATAAAAATACCTCCTTCAGAACCCATGTAAAGACAGTGTGAATATTATACAAGGTATACACCAGCAGACATAACATGGGCCTGACAGTTTGTAACACATTTACGTGAGGAGTGTCCAGTTAACCACCAGAAAAATTTTAAGTGCCTAGTTTGTGACACTAAACAATATAGAACAAATTCATATTACACAGGCAGCAGCCTATACATATTCAAGTATCTAGCATTAAAATAAATATAGCCTCTTATATTACATCAATATTAATGACATCAGTACCTAAAACATTTATCACATACCCAGATTAAGCAGCTAATGAATGGAGAACCAAACCATTAAAATACACTCGCTTTTTTTCACAGAGCAGAGAACAACCTACTCATTTTAAGATGGCTTCTGAGCTTTCAGAAGTGCATCATTTCATACTTGGAGAGCAAGTCCACAACAGGTTTAGAATTTCATATGAGTATCCAACTTTTCTAACTAAAAATTTAGGTTTTGAGATCTTTCTCTTCTTTTTCCAGAAAGCCAACTCTGTCTATGACAAGCCTACACCCAGAGTTTAATTAAACACAGAAGACTTGACCAGCCGGGTTAGCTCAGCTGGTTAGAGCATGGTGCTAACAACGCCAAGGTCACGGGTTCGATCCCTGCTCACCGCAGGGGGGGTTGGGCTCGATGATCTCTCAAGGTCCCTTCCAACCCAAAGCATTCTATGATTCTAACTCGGTTTCCAATCGCTTCCACGTACAAATGACACGGCAAATCAGAACCCTAGCTTCAACAAGCGGTCGGAAAAGAAGCATCTATGTGACGCGAAACGGGGACACAACATTCCCGCGTGCCACAGGTGCACCGCGCCCTGCCGCGTGGCACTGCCGACTGAGGCGGGGCACCCGCAGCAGCTTCTCCTCAGCACACCCGCAACCCGGGAGCAGTTCCTCCCGGGAGCGTCAGGGATTCCCTTCAGCAAGGGCCACCAGCGCTGCGTTACCTCAACTCCAGCAAAGCACCGGAGGAGACAAAGCCGCGCCGCGTCCCCCTCTCTGTGCGAGCATCTGCCCGATCGGCGCGAAGGGGCGAGGTAAGACTGCTTCCTTCCTCGGCTGCTACTCAGAACAGCTTAGGGGAACGGGGAGGAAAGCCACCGGGCCGCCTTATCCCCCGCCGCAGTTACCTCAGCGAGCTCCGCCTGGAAGCTTCCAGAAGGCGCGGGGCTGAGGCGAGGCCCCGCGCTGCGCTGCGCTGCGCTGCCCGCCCGCCTCCGCGCGCGTTTGCGCGGGCTGCGGAGCTCTGGGAAGCTGCGGGAAACTGCAGCCTGAGGGACCGCCTTGCTTCTTCATTGCTCACAGCGTGGTGACTAGGTCTGGGTTTGCTTTGGTGGGTTTTTTGTTTGTTTGGCTTTTTTTTTTTTGGGGGGGGGGGGGGCGGTTTTGGTTAATTCCAGTGGGAATCGCTGCCTGTGGCCGCGCCCGCCCTGCCTTGGTCCCTTCCGTGCGCCTGTGGCACGGCGTCCCCAGGCTGCCCGCGCGCGCAGGCGGTTCCTGCCCCGCAGAGCGGCTTCTGCGCGGCCCTCGGGGCTCTGCGGGCCGCCCGGCCGCCGCAGCGCGGCCCTCGCTGCCGAAAGGTGCTGCTTACGAGGGATTTGTGCAGGTATTTACGCGCATGCAAGGATACGCTTTTCAGAGGTGGTTTCTGCTGTGGTTTTTTTTTTTTTTTTTAGTTGATTGTACGTTTTAAAGCTGACTTCATTAGCTGTTTCTACACTGAAGCTAGCTGTGTGTTCGCGTGCTTTGGGCAAGTGTTAAAATTCAGCCTTGACTGCACCGAAGTTGGCATTTGTTGCGGATAAAGCCACTGGTCCGTTCCTGTCATCAGGGAATTTTGTTTTTAGCTTTTGTTATCTACTGAAGTCGTGTTGGTTTCTGTCAAGTTTCAGGACTGTTAAAGTCCAGCATATGTTTAAATCCTTCACTGAACCGAAGCGCGCGTTAATGCCTTTACTGAATTGGTGGTATGTTTTTCAGCAGCTTTTCACTTAGTCCAGATGTCGTCAATGTGAACGCTTACTACCTCTCTTTCATGAAAAATAGAGGCTGCAGTAAACTAATCGTCAGAGAGAGTTATTGAAAATACACAAATGGTGTGCTTTTTTCCGACCTCTATCCGTAACTGCGCGTTAAGGGTATATGACATTGGTCGGCTGCAGCCCTCCTCTTCTGCCATCGAGTCCGCAGTTGTTGGGAAATGGTTTTTTCCTCATGTTGTTGTTTTTCCTACACCTGTTTAGAAACTTTGGATTCTTCTTTCCTTTTAGCTATCATGATATTTACTCAATATGTGGATTCTTGTACCTAATGAGTTTCAGAGCGATAAACATGTTCAGTATCTCAAACAGTCCCTGTTTTCACAAACTACAAATTCATTTTCCTTCTTTCAGCTTTTTGGCTGAGTTATCTTGACACCACGTGTACCACAAGTGAAGCTTGTTGATAAGGGCAAGGACTTGATAGGCTTCTAATCTAATCTTTGCTGCTAATTCCTTTAGTACTAGTGGATTTTTTTTTCTTCTTCCCTTTCCTTTCCTGAGCTTCTGTTGCAGGGAAAAATCTGTCTTGATGGGTTTATTTCTGGTCTTTCTGCAGTCCCTACCCTACTCTCCACCAGCTTGGTGCATATGGGGAGGTTCATCTCTAAATACAGCATCATACCAGGATTTCCCTGTTGAAGAATGCTCTGGTCTTAAGCCTCTGGAAAGTTACAAAGCCCATCCCTAGCTTCACCAGGACAGGCGCTTAAAATAAAGCTAATGTTTTCCTTCACAGTACTGCTCAGAAGTGTGTATGGAAGTTTCACAGCCTTGTTTACATGCACAAAACATGAATGTGTAAAGCTGTAGCTTTTTGCCTTCTTTTCACAGGCATTCGTTACTTGCACATCTAGATTAAAATTTTGCTTAAACTTTTTTCAGGTGTCTTCCATATTTCCAGTGATTTTTCCTTGACAGGTGTTTAATTCCGGGTTGCTAAGGCTTTTTTTCTTTATTTTCTCTTACTGCTGTTATAATCTGTTGTGTGACAAGTATTGTCTCTTAAGATGTTTGAAGCAGTTGCAATTCAGTCACAGCATAGCAGTCATTTCTCTGTAGCTCAGCTCCATAGGGGTGTCTCAGATGACTTGTCTCCAAGGCCAAACTATTTAATGTTATGGTTTGCAAGATGGAGGCTTACAGTCCAATGTCCTTGCGTAACATCAAAAAAAGAAACTTAATTTTAGAGTTCCAAGTGAATTGTAAGCAAAGGAAAAAATGAATTGAAAAGAGCAATAGAGTTCAAAAGTAGGCACCTTCTAATTGAAGTAAAATTATAATAGCAAAATGTGAGTAGCGTCTGAGGTATTAATGCATCACCACATAACGTGCTGATTATAACTTAATAGGTTACTTCTGACCAGTGTTAGTTTCTGAATAAAAATAACTGTTCAACACACAAACATTCCAGCATATATAGAAAATAATGGTTTTTTGGTTATAGGAATGGTTGTCTGAATCTAGATACTTGCAACAAATTCAGAAATCAGCACATGGCTAATAATGTTTTACAGTCACAGAAACTAAGTCACAAACTTTCAAAGTTAATATATCCAAGTTTAATTTTTAAATAGCAGAGTGGCTGTCTGGAAATGATCTACAGGACAGGAGAAGTCAAAAGGAAATTCTGTCAATGGGCGTTTCTTTTTGATAGTGCACAGTTTGTTCATTTGCGCTGTATGCATGCTGTACCCTTCCTCTTACTTTTAATTACTAGAGCGTTGCCCTTACCATTCTAGCTCAGCACTGGTTTGTGTTTATTGCCTGTTCTGAGCTTTCCTAAACTTTTCCTGGCAGTCTTCTAGGTTATAGAACATGGACCCTCAGCGCTAGGTCTGTGACCCTCGCAATCTTGTATGATCTACAAAAGCCATCCTTGGAGAATCTATTGAAGGGGATTTTCTTAACAGAAAAATTGAGCCCATGAAGTGGGTGCAAAGAGAAAATTTTGAAGTTGTTCTTCAAAAAAAAATACAAACAAAAAGCCCCTTATTCATGGTTTCTAATAGTAGTTATAATTCTCAGTTGTTAGTTATATGTAGTTGGTGAAAGCTAATTGGATTTGTTATTTTTAGTTTAACAAATTGCACAAGGATTGATAATTACTTTGCAACCTCAGATAATAAATTCATTACATTAGAATTTTCCCATGAACATTATTTTTTGAAGGATTAGGACTACAGAATGTACACTTTTTTTAACAAGCATTCACCAAACAGTTCAAGTAAATCATGAGAAATGAGAAAACCATAGAAAGAAAATTACTTGACTCCTAACCATTCATTACTTTTCTTGAAGTTATGAAATCTTAATTAAAACATTTCTTCCTACAGAAGTAACTTAAAGACAAAGTCTATTTTAAGTACAATTCCTAAAGGGCCAGTACCTTCATTATTGTTTTAAGGATTAGGAGCAGTTCTAGGCACTCCTTTCCTCTGTGCCTGCTGATGTCTTATCTGGGAGGAGGTGGGTGTTTATTTGTTGTTTTTTGGTAGTATTTGTATGTATGTTTCAGTGAAGCTGAAACAAACATGCAAGTCTCCTGAAAATTTCTGTTTGCCTTGAGCACTTTAACCTTTTTTTGTTTAGCTTGATAATTTCATTTTTATTGCCAAATTTCTGGGCTTTTACTTATGGTACTGATGTAAGCGCTTTTATAACATCAATGGAAGTGTCTCGTATATATTTCCACTGACATGGTAACAGCCCCAGAGGAGCTATTACCATCAAGTTCCAGGCACTGGAGCTGTTACAGTGTCAATGAAGTGTCTCTCATACTTCTTTCAATGTGGTAACAGCCCCAGAGGAGTCATTACAATGTCAGTGCAAGTGCCTGAGTGGTTATGATGTCAGTGGAAGTGCTGTTTTAATGCCAGTGTAGAATGGTTGTGCAAAATTCCATAACCATGATGAAATACGGGAATTACTTTTAATACATTATTTTGGCTACTCAGGGTAAGGTTTGAATGTAAGCCTTGTAAGGAGAGAGATCCTCTGCAGCCTCTTAGATATGTGCCTTGGCATGCTGAGAAAGACAAAAATTCCTTAGGAATTTTTAACTTCTACTACACTACTGTTGTGGTTTAGCCCCAGCCAGCAATTAAGCACCACGCAGCCGCTCGCTCACTCCCCCTACCCCGATGGGATGGGGGAGAGAATCGTGAGAAACACTCCTGGGTTGAGATAAGAACAGTTTAATAGTTGAAATAAAGTAAAATGGTAATGATAATAATAACAGTATAATAATGATAATAATAACGATATACAAAGCAAGTGATGCACAATGCAATTGCTCACCACCCGCTGACCGATACCCAGACAGTTCCCGAGCAGCCATCACTGCTCCCCAGCCAACCCCCTCCCAGTTTCTATACTGAGCTGATGCCATACGGTATGGAATGTCCCTTTGGTCAGTTTGGATCAACTCTTCTGGCTGTGCCCCCTCCCAGCTTCTTGTGCACCTGGCAGAGCGTGGGAAGCTGCAAAGTCCTTGCCTAGCATAAGCAGTACTTAGCAACAACTAAACCATCAGCGTGTTATCAAAATTCTTCTCCTACTAAATCCAAAACATAGCACTATGCCTGCTACTAGGAAGAAAATTAACTCTATCCCAGCCAAAACCAGGACAACTACATAGTACCAACATACTATAAAGGTGCACCACAGTACAGTTGATGCAACAGAGCAGTAACTGTTGTCCTTACTGAGCTAAACAAATGGTGAAAGCATCAGTCATGACACAAAGGAAACACAAGAAAATTGTATTTTATTTGCCCTCTCTGGGGTAGGTATAGTAAGTTCTGTTCAATTCATGTTCTGGTGAGCTCATGGATGAGATCCTAGAATGTGATCTTTGTGCTGCATTTAAAGAACTCGTAGGACTGAATGTTTTACTCAGTGTTGTTAACTAGTCAGGTGAACAAGGTGAATTAAACATTTGTTGCTTTGCCAGATTTGTCCCTCTAACCAGACATCTTGAAGTAATTGCACTGTAATGGATTTACATCAGAAATGAAATGATAGTAGTAACATTTTTAAAACCAAAAAATCAAAATACTTGTTTTCATCAAAGCTGAAGTCATAGAAGAAATGTAAGAAGAGTAGCTCTGGGCTAAAATGGATCACGATGAAGGTTGCCTCAATTAAAGGAATTCCACAGAACCATTCATTTGTATGTCACCTAGACTTTTTTATGATCTGTTTTCTTTATAGGGATGTTGTGAATTATTTGGTTAGGACAGCTATTGCAACATATCCACATCTGCACCCCCTGCCACCCCCATCATAACTTTGTAACTTAACCTATCAGTTGGTTATTGATTAAAAACCAATCACAGCAAATGTTCACAAATAAGGGTATAGGGCAGTAAAATATCTATTGTTGAATTAATTTTTCTTTTTAACACTTACTGAGGATTGAGGTTCATTATAAATAAAATCATTAAGGGAAATACAGACTGCACAATAAAAAAAAGACAAGTTAAACATTTAATGCTTTATTAGGTCATATAAATATATTTACAGTAAAATGTTTGTAGGCTGGTTGGTTCTCATACAGTGAAAGGCAGATGGATAATTGATATAAGTTTGTTTTTGGTTTTTTTTTCTTACAAGGAAAATATAATCTCCTTTAACTAGATCTTTAAATGCACCCTTTTATCCCCTGGACTAATCTATATGGACACTTTTAAGCTATACCTGTTGACTATATTTTTTCTTTTTATTGCACTTTTCCTAAATTTTAATATTAATCTTAGTCATTGTTTAAAATCAGCCTTACAGGTACTATTGAAAAACATAGCCCGACTTCACTGATGCTGAAAACATCTTTATTACTTAGTTTAGATGTTTCAAATGCAATACTTGTTAATGCACTACAAGGTTAATTGCTTTTTATGTTCCATTAACAGGAGTCAGATGTGTCTTTTTAAGTAGAAAGTAATATACGTTCTTCATTCTCTTATTTTCGCTTCCATTAATATATGGTAAAGCAGTAAGATAACAATGATCCTAGGATTATAGATTAGCTACTTGTACCTAACCACAGTTACTTTAATTCATTAAAGTAACCTGGTTCAGTTAGTCCCAGGTGTTAGTAATTCATTAAAGGTAAGTTCCTTTTTTGGCCTTTCTAGCCTTAATTCCTTAATTTGCAAGTAAACCCAACCCAGGGATGGTGTTTTTCAGTGGACCAGTAATTCTGGATTGTGGAGGAGGGCAATCTGTGTGTTTTCATATGCGTTCCTACAACTATGCACAACTGGATACATAATTAAAAAAATATATACATATTGATGCATGTTCTAAAATAATGGTGTCTCCCTTCCTGGCAGTGTTTTGTTTGCATTTATTAAAAGGTAATACTTTTTCCTGGCAAACAAACTTTGTATGGAATGCAGAATACAGCTTCAGATGGAAGAGTATTGTAAGTTTTAGTAACTGTCCTGGTTTTGGCTGGGATAGAGTTAGTTTTCTTCCTAGTAGCTGGCATAGTTCTGTGTTTTGGATTTAGGATGAGAATAACACTGATAACACACTGATGGTTTAGTTGTCGCTAAGCAGTGCTTATGCTAGTCAAGGACTTTTCAGCTTCCCATGCTCTGCCAGGTGCACAAGAAGCTGGGAGGGGGCACAGCCAGAAGAGTTGATGCAAACTGCCCAAAGGGCTATTCCATACCATATGGCATCAGCTCAGTATAGAAACTGGGGGGGGTTGGCTGGGGGGCAGCGATGGCTGCTCGGGGACGGGCTGGGTATCGGTCGGCGGGTGGTGAGCAATTGCATTGTGCATCACTTGCTCTGTATATTACTATTTTTATTTTCCCTTCCTTTTCTGTCCCATTAAACTGTCTTTATCTCAACCCATGAATTTTACTTCCCGCCCCCCGATTCTCTCCCTCATCCCCCTGGGGAGGCGGGGAGTAAGCAAAGGGCTGTGTGGTGTTTCACTGCCCACTGGGTTAAACCACAACACTAACAATTGTAAAATTTGCTGTTGGATACTTAGAAACTTCACAGTATTTCTTTACCTCAATTTATTTTGCTTTTTTAATTCATTTTTTGTGTGAATGCCTGTTCTTATATTAACAATGATAGTTTTCCCTCAGTGCTGGGGGGGAGGTGAGGGTACTATTTAGTTTCTTTATATTTTCCATCATTTACTTATTTCTGTATGCCTGCACTAATTGATTAGGTATGTTAGGTGTTCCAAATTGTTAGTCTGTAACTGTCACCTGGTGAATTTACACATTCTCTTACTCTCTTTGCACATCAGGCTTCAATTACTTTGCTGGACTAATAGACAAATAGACTCTTGCCATCTGTTCTCAGAAATCCTGAGGTAGGAATATCTGAATTAAACCACCTCCTTCATATTGAAAAACTTGTTGACTGTGTGATATCCCTAGAAGCAGGTGCCCTAGATCCTTTTCTCCATAGTTTGCACAAGGACTTGTTTAACATTACTTCTGTTTTTTACTACTACATATTTGTATCTTTTTCCTGAAATATTTGTGATACAAGAAATAGATTTTGACAGTGCATAGAAGACAGTGACATTGGAGTCTGCAGATGTAGCCAGTTAGAGGTTAAAGTAGCCTATTTTAAAAATATGTGTTAAGAATTTGTTTGTCATTTCTTTTTAGGTAGAGACTAAATTACTTTATTTCCTCGGTCTTGAACTTCACTACCTTGACTCCATTCTGATTCAGTCATGTAGCTTTAGTCAGCCTACAACATGGACAGTGGTGGTAGCTTTTTAGCTGCAGGTACAGCTTGCTTCCTGTCCTGGTTTATGTCTCACGTTTGCAGTGTGTTGTGATGTTGGGCGTGGTGCTTTGCATGGGAGAGAGAGAATCGCGGATTTTAGAAAAGGTGTGAAGTTCTGGTGGAGATGGCCTTTCAGTAACTCGAGGTAAGAGCTGCCTCTGGTGAATGTAATAACCTTGTATATGGTTGATGAAAGGACATTATAAGTTAGTGTGTGCTCAGAATATACCATATTTTGTATGTACCAAGATGTCAAATATTTTAGTATCTACAAAAATGTTCTTTAATAATGACTTTACCCATGTTATGCTTTCAGGGACTGTGGCTTGTAAACCACAAGCAGCTTGAGGATTTGTAAGGGAATTAATTCTACTTTTACACTTTTAATGGATCTCTGTCAGAAGAAGTATTACAAAATTGTTTGGTTTTAATTTGGATTGGTGTGTTAACTAACAAAAAATGCTTTGCTTGGTTGTTAATATGTTATTATCTAAATACTAAACACTAATGCAATACAATACACGCTTTTGATAACATTTAGCTATGCCATTCCTTCCAACATTCTCATCTTGGTGGAGGGACTCAGCTGAGTATGTGTTTCTGTGCATGTCTAGTACCTGAGTGTCATTTACTTACCATCAGAGTTCCACCTTTATTTTTGGGAGTGAGCAGTAAGAAGGAACAGAGGTACAAGCAAAGGCTTCCTTTTGTTCAGGTACCTTCTGTCATGGCTGGAGAGGCTTTCTAAGCTGGAAATACGCAACGTAAAAGTTTAAATAATGGTTAATAGATGTAATGGATGTGTTTTCTTCACACCCCGTGCATTCCCCTTAGTGTTTTCTAGCTTCTGATGTTAGCATTTCATTTTAGGCACTGTGAATGCCTAAAACTTAACGGAACCATTCTTGTAAGGGATGGTATCTGGGAAAACGGTGTCAAAGTGATAGCAAGGCAAATGCTTTGATGTTGCCTTCTATAATGACCTTGCTGCACTACCAGTGGGAGAGCAAACATGACCTCCGACTTCGCTATTTTTCAGTTTTGTTAGATGGTAGTAATGTCTGTCACAATTTGTTTCTCAAACGTGCACAGTAACATCATGACTGCAGACTTCCTCGTTCTTTCATTGAGCATAAGAATGCGTGTGGGAGTTGAGACGGTGGTTTCTGTGCTGTTTTGTTTCCATGCTGTTCTGACATGTTGAAGCTAATTAGTGAGACTCTGCATCCAGAGTATTACATGCTTCTCTCTTCATCTTGATGACTTCCTGTGGTTTGAACAAAATAGCTTAAAGTTCTTTTGTGGGACTTGATCTGTGCTTTATCCTTTTTTCCATGGCTGAGAAGTATTTTGAAATTCAGCTGGTTTAGTTGTGACATATTTCACTTTTACTATTTACTGAAAGCCCCAGGGGCAGCACGTACATGTGCTGTCAAACATTTGCTTAGTGCTGATTGAAACTCTAGCAATTGGCTGCAGTTGTTATTTGTCTGGGATGTGTTTTGCTCTGGAACACTTTGATAGGCAGAAATGGGACTTAAAAGAAATGAACTGCAGTTCTTTTGAAAAGAAATAGTCCTTAGCTTGTATATTTTTTTAATTATATGAGGACATTCAGACCACTCTTATTAGACAGCCAGCATAAATCTTCGAAAGAATAGGTCTTGCTAGATAGACAAGTGACCAGTTAGTTTGTTATTCACAGTAAGTCTTCGAAGACATGAAAATGTCACAGGAATGTAATCCAAATAACAACAATAAAGCAAACCAAAAGAAAGTCCTTGTCTTTCCCCTGCCCCCAGCTGAGTTTACATGTACTTCTAAGAACATGTTAGGACTCTGCTTTGTAGAATACTAGTTCTTTCCTTGAATACTTGGGGGTGGGGAAACCTGCATTGGCTCTTACAAGACATGAAACAATTGTCTAAAACCTGTGAAACAATTGTCTAAAACCTACTTGCATGAAGTGTTCTGTCCTGGTAAAGTTCCACTGCTCATTCCTCACTGGAGCTATTTCAGTTATCCATTACTTTAACTGTCCTTTCCTAACTGTCAGCTCACTGTGACTCTACTTCCATGTCCCTCCCCCCTTTTCAAAAATAAGTTGTTGCGGTAGTAAGCTTTTATGTACGTTAGCGTTGGATCACTGATAGGCCTTGAACTCCCAGAGTTTCTTATTCATGTATACCTGCTGTCTAACTGTCAATCTGTAAACCCTTATTCTTAGGCTTAGGTATTACTGATTTCAGGGAGGTGCAATTTCGAGTGATCTTTGCTGTAAGTGCTGTAAAACCAAAGAATAAAATAGCGTTAAAAGTGATATTTTAATTTTTAGAGAGAGCAACAGAAGTGGTGTATGTTTGTAGGTGTAAGGATTGCTGTGTTTTGTGATTTCATGTTTAGTGGCTTCTATTATGCAACCTCAGAAGTCTGGACACACTGCACAAATAACTCCATTTGTTCTTAAAGGCAATAATAAACATAGATGTGAAAAACAAAATGCTGCTGAATGACCTTGGAGAGGAATGCCTGAGGCACTGTGCTGTGGCAGCTGACATCATTAACTGTGACTGTTATGGTTGGGTCTTGGAATAAACAGACTTTAGAGAAATGTTTCGCAGGGGGCACCTTATGGATGTCAGTCTTTCATGCACTCATTATGATGCTGTATGTGTTTGATTGTGTGAGAACAAGGAAGATCTACCTTGAGGCGTATCAGGCAGTCTAGCTGGAGGTATTAGAAATCTTGACAGAGTAAAGCAGTGTATTAAGAGCTTTCACACTGATGATCCTCTTAAAACTGAGACTTCAGAACATCTATTGCATAGCATGATTCATCTAAGACATCAAATAACATAGTTCTTAGCCTTTGACTGCAGTCTTATTAATGTTATGCTTCAGCTGAGAAGTAAAATTAGTAATAAGTTTTAAAATACTTAACTAATTTCTCCACAATATTTTTGCATATGCATTTTGTGAAGAGGTTGATCCCTGTAATCAATCATTGAATCAGTGAATTGATGCCTGAGTGAAGTCACTTTTGGGATAAAATATTAAAGAAAAAAACCCAAACTTATGTTTCCCACACTGAAAAGTAATTGAACATAAGAATCCTTTAAAACACCTTTAGATCTGAGGTCTGTTACACTGTGTGTCCTGTCCCTTTACAGAAGAAATATTTTCTTTTCCTTACCACCATCTTGTGCGTTTCTAGCAGATAAGTTCTTCTCATGACAACATCTGCTTGTGAATAATTTCTCCTGAGGTAAGGCAGACTTCCCAGACTCTCAGTCTTCCTTTTCCCTTGTCCTCAAATAAGGCTTTCCCCATATTTTTTCGTTCGTTTCACTGCATTCAAGACCCAGTAGGATAGGTGTCATGTTTGTGATTTTTAAGGGAAAGTTAGCATATGATTGAAGGTGTTCCAAGAAGATATCCAACCACTTCACTTCCTTTTTTTCCATAATGCCATCTTCCCAAATGTTCTCACAAACTGATAACTGACCCCTTTCCATTTGCATTTGCCAATACGTTGATAATATTGTGTGATCTTGTAAAGATTGTGTAACAAGAATGTCTTCAGCTTGCTGTTTATATACTATTCCTGTGTGTCAGACAAGTTTAGATGAGTTACCAGGTGTATTGTGAAATCATGTAAGTTTCATAGAATCATAGAATGGTTTGGGTTGGAAGGGACCTTAAAGATCATCTAGTTCCAACCCCCTGCCACAGGAAGGGACACCTTCCACTGGACCAGGTTGCTCAAAGCCACATCCATCCTGGCCTTGGACACTTCCAGGGATGGGGCACCCACAGCTCCTCTGGGCCACCTGTTCCAGTGCCTCACCACCCTCATAGTGAAGAATTTCTTCCTTGTATCTAATCTGAATCTGCCCTCTTCCAGTTTAAAGCCATTACCCCTTGTCGTGTCACTACATGCCCTTGTAAAAGGTCCCTCTCCAGCTTTCTTGTAGGCCCCCTTCAGGTACTGGAAGGCTGCTGTAAGGTCTCCCCGCAGCCTTCTCTTCCCCAGCCTGAACAACCCCAACTCTCTCAGCCTGTCTTCATACTAGAGGCGCTCCAGCCCTCAGATCATCTTCATGGCCCTCCTCCGGACTCGCTCCAACAGGTCCGTGTCCTCTTTATGTCGGGGGGGGGGCAAGCTGAACACAATACTCCAAGTGGGGTCTCACGAGAGCAGAGTAGAAAGGGAGAATCGCCTCCCTCAACCTGCTGGCCACGCTTCTTTTGATGCGGCCAAAGATACAGTCAGCTTTCTGGGCTGCGAGCACATGCTGAGCTTCTCAACCAACACCGCCAAGTCCTTCTCCTTAGGGCTGCTCTCAATCCATTCTCCGCCCAGCCTGTATTTGTGCCTGGGATTGCCCTGATCCACGTGCAGGACCTTGCACTTGGCCTTGTTGAACTTCATGAGGTTCACACAGGCTCACCTCTCAAGCTGTCAAGGTCTCTCTGGTCTCTCTTCCCTCCAGCGCGTTGACCGCACCACACAGCTTGGTGTCTTTGGCAAACTTGCTGAGGGTGCACTTAATCCCACTGTCCGTGTTGCTGACAGAAACGTTAAACAGTGCCAGTCCCAATGCCAGACCCCTGAGGAACACCACTCGTCACCGGTCTCCACTTGAACATCGAGCTGTTGACCGCAACTCTGAGTGCGACCATCCAGCCGTTTCCCTATCCACAGAGCGGTCCATCCATCAAATCCATGTCTCTCCAATTTAGAGACAAGGTTGTCATGTGGGATGGTGTCAAATGCTTTGCACAAGTCCCAGTAGATGACATCAGTTGCTCTTCCCTTATCCACCAACACTGTAACCCTGTGATGGAAGGCTACCAAATTTGTTCAGGCATGACAAATTCTTCCTTGCTTAGAACTTAAATAAAGGTAATTGGAACCATGGCACTAAAAATAACTTGATTCAATGGTGCTTTACACGACACCTGTCCTTCAGGTAATACCAGTTGTATATGTACACTTTTGCAATTCAAGAAACTGCTTCTCTCTGTTTAATTAGTGATGATCTCATAATTTCTGAATTTTAGGCAGAGTTATGACGGATGAAAAGCTAAAGACTTTGCTTCATAAAGTAACAGTGAGGAAAATACTGGAGACCTTGATCAGAAAGTAAAAAAGGCAAGTACCTGATTCATGTGCAGTGTTTGTAACTTAGTTATTAATGTAATATCTTATTTCTCTGCTCCAAACAATGGAGATGTCAGCTTTTATCTCCTTCCTTTTATTGGAAGCACCTAATTCACTGGTGATTTGAGGGAGTTCACTATTACTGGTGATAAACAGTGCAATACTAACTTTCAAGTAAGAACAGTAGAATCTGTACCAGTTTCAATACAGTATTTCTTCAGCAAGCCTCTATACAGTGTGGTTTACTTTTAGATATATTTTTCTTAGAGCTAAAAGATGACTGACTTGAAACGAGTTTATGAATAGAAAGAATTATTTTAGAAATCATTCATTTTTATCAGTAAAACAATGATAGATATGTAAGTTAATAAGTAAATTAAGCTTACCTTTTGTAATCTAGTAACATTATGAAGAGAATTCAAAATAATAGACCTAGGTAAAATAACTATTTAAATTCAGTGTTTATGATCTTTTAGAGTTAACTGCCTGAGATTCATTGCCCTTGGGTTGCTCCTGCTGAAGCAGCAGGAGTTGGTCAGTCTTCTGTCAGGAACAAGTGGCACTACAAAGGAAGCAGCTTGTCAGGACTGAAAGGGAAGTTGTCTGAACATCTCAGAGAAACCATTACTACTGCTTTAGCCAAATATCTAGATACCATTGAAGAGATGGAATAGATTATAGATTCTTAGAAAAATGTGTTTTGTATCAAAAGGTAAGTTAGGGAGACTAAAAGCTTTTGAAGGGCACCTCATTATTAAACTTTGTTGTACATATAACGTGGGTTTAGATGTATTTACATTCAAATCAGGATTTTGTTGGTACACTTTGAGTGACCAAATTTAGACGCAGGTCAATATCAGATACAAATATGATCTGTTGTTTGCATTTGTTGTCTCAGTGTAGATTTTTCAGACCCCTTTTTTTAGTGTCTTGTGAAATCTAGATGTTTGACAGATTTGCTCTCAAAATACTTCAGGTGTTTTATGCTTCCTGGAGGAATACCTTTAAAAAGATATCCACACTGTGCATTCTGTCCCTGCATTAATGATGAGCTGACTGTTTAGCTTTGAAGAGTTATTTGTTTTGTTTTCACAAGTAATTCACTGTCTATGGGAAAAACACAGTTTTAATATTATGTTCTGAATCGACTAAGGGCTTGAATGAGGCTGTTGAAGGTTGTTTGGTATTCTGTATCAGCAGCAAAATATCTGAAGGGGGATACCCCCCCGAACTCTGTGAAGAAATGTGTAGGGTTTAAAACATCTGGTTAAGAAGCAACCATGAGTGCTAAATGAGTGTTTGTCTTGCCAGTTGTATGGGTATGGATCCTGAAAGACAACTCATGCTTTAAAGATTCTCTGATAATGGTTGGTAAATTCTTTGAATGTGTAGAATCATAGCATTGTTAACAGCTGCACCAGACTCTGATTTGGAAGCATTTCATAACTACAGTAAAAGAAGCCTTTCTTTAAAATAAACCATGGCATGCAGATGTCTGTAGTAGTTGTATTGTCTGGCTTGAGCCAACAAGATCCTGGAGATAGTAATTTCATTGTTTCTGGCCCTGATCCTTAGCTTTAGACCTGTAACAGTAGTGGAGGAATGTTTGAGCATAAATGTTTGTAAGGTTGGTGGTAGTTAATCATGTGATAACTGAAGACAAGGGAAGCAAAACTGATTCTGTTGGCTCAGGAGTTTATTATTCTTTAACCTAAAGCAGAATTTCCACTAGCTGTTTAATGATATATAGCTTACACCTGTGCAATTGGCTATTTTTTACCTTTAACCAATAGAAGGTAATGGCATATAACATACAAGCCAGTTAGTGTGTATTTGATATCTCAGAATTTAGAGTGACATGCCAAGATAGTACATTCTCTGTACTTAACCTATTTTAATTTACTGAAATTTATTTACGGCAGTACTTCTTGTAAAACTTGCCTCTTAATTAGAAATATTAAGTCGTTAAAATATATTTGGTATATTCCATTGCTGTTCATGTGTTCTTGGGTTTTTTATGTGACCAAGCTTATAGGGGAAACCAGAATTTAGTTCAACACTCAACTCCCGTGTGTCTGTAGTTATTACTTGAGGTCACAGTGCTTGAATTCAGATGGTAATTGAGTTTATTCAGATTTTATTTCTGACTTGAATATGCTTGATACAATGGGATATCTTAAGGACTGTGGAGTGTTAATTTTTTTTTTTCATTTAATAGATGTGCTCTTAGCTATAAGAAGTAGTAAAAATAGGACAACCTTAATATTGCCACCCATGCGTATGTGCAAATGTGCACACATGCACTTAGTTTTTATTTTTTTTTTTCCATGGGCTAGTGCCCTTTGAGCAAGCCTTCAAATTTATAGCCAAGCCCAGGTCTGTTAGAGTCGAGACATTAACAAAAATTGTAAAGAGAAATAACCTTTTGCAATATTAATAAATGCTCTGTATTTTTGCTGTTTTTCTTTGACCTATAATGCCAGAAATATAGATTACACATTAAATCATGCATTTCTGCATTGTTATGGTATTTGCTTCATTTTCCCTTGCAATGAATATGTCCAGATTTTTACAACATCTGGCATATTTATAGTAATTAGTTCTGGACAGGCTGTACTGCTGTCATTCTAAATTGTAAAGTCCAAACACATACACAAATTATAATTAGAAATGATTTAGTCAATGAGTAAGTAGTTTATCTTACTCACTTAAACCATAAAGCTATCAAACCTGACAGGTCTGACTGTTTTGATGCTCTTTCCTTTGATTAAAACTAAGCTTTTTATAAGTTCTAAACCTTTCAGGTAAGTACAAATGTGAAACAATTGATGTAAATATTGTTCAATAAGACTGTTTTTCTTTGGATAGAATATCTTCATACTGATGAATGAGTCTTGATAAAGGAATTCTGAATAAAATACACATTTACTTGTAAAATAGGTGTCCTCATAATAAGTGGATCTATTATTATAATTAAGGCTACTGTTGTGAAAAAAAAGGTGATTTGTTTTGCAAAATTATCTTATGGATGTAACGGTCACTGTCAACATCATTCTTTTGTTAACAGTCACTTGTCAGCTTTTACTTTCAACTGTTGTGTAAATATACTTCTGTATTATTACTTACCTTTGTGCACTTCCTATACCATAAATAAGGTCATTAAGTACTTAGCATATTAATCACCTCAATTAAATTGCTTATTATTGGCATAGCTTTTTGACACCTAAGACTGTCATCTGTGCAAAACCACTATATTATGTCCATATAGTAATCAATAACTGCTCCTAATACAGACTTTCTGCATGGTACAAAAAAGGTCCGTAACAGAGAAGTAATTTTCAATGATGGAAACGTCAATGTAAGCTGCTGCGATTTTCTAGTACAGGAAAACTGTAATTTGTAGTTCAAGGTGTGGGATATTGATGATGGTAATACTACATGTTATGCAAAAAGTCTGTAATATCCCATTGATGCTGTGTGCGGTGTAGGAATTTATAAAATAGTACTTTGGCTTTTTGTTGACAACATGACTTATGAAGGGGAATCCTAAATGACAACAGTATAATGTCCCTGTACGTAACATAGGTGCACACACACACGTGCACATCTCTTCAGTAGTAGAGAATACCAGTCTACAAATCCATTAGAAGCTTTGGGAGTTGGCAGTCCTTTTCCTCTAGCTGATCAGGAAAAGTTGCTTGTTCAAATACAGAATAAAGGACAAGAAAAGGCATATGTTAAGAAAAAAGTTGGTAGTAAGTTTCTGCTTGAAATACAGACTGTTTAAAAAAAAAAAAAGAATTGTCTTTGTGAAATGTCCTCTCACTACTAGTGATTACAAGAGATGATTCTGCATCTCTTGTCAGCTGAATGTGTATCTTAAGGTTTTTTTGACTTTTTTTCCTGTGTTCAAGAAGGATATTTAATTGGGTGTCTCCACTAATCTGTGGTTTACGTTTGGTTAGCAAAGAACTAATGTGCTCAGATGACATTGTTATCTTGAACAGTGAGATTATGTTGTTTGTATCTCACTGCATGCATTAAACCTGAGATTGGCTACTGAGCTGGGGACATGAGGGTTATAGAGCCTACATGTTCAAATCCAAATTATGAAATGCAGAATAAATCAGCTAGTATAAACTAGTCAGAAATGCTTCATCAAATTAACAGGGTTTTTTCGTAAACAGATGTTTCCAGTTTGTCAAGAATTGAAACAAACTGACAAGCAAAGTGTGCTTGAAAGGTTTTCTCTGACAATCCCTAGACAAAGGTAGTCTTTACTACGTGACCGCTTCATGTCTGGTTTTCATAGTAAACCCACAGAGAGGCACAGACATTTGATTGTAGTGTACTAGCTGGAATGCCTAGAAGTGCTTCCCTCTGAATGGTGTAGTTCAGGTGATTCATCGTTTGAAATGCCACTTTCCATATAGGACCAAGGCAAACTCTGAACAGAAAAGGAATCAGTTATGATGTGTAATAACAATGCATTTTAACACTTGTTCTCATCACTTCTGTGCCCTTTTTTATTTTTTAATAGGAGAATTTAAGAATTGTACATTTATTCTTTAGTTCAAGTCAGAATAGCTGAACTGGATTCAGCTACTAAGCATCTGCCCCAGAGTTAAAATAGGCTATATTTTTTCGGTAGAACTTGAGCATAAAATATTCATCTGTGGTCCTGAGTAACAAAGATTTTTCAAGGAAAGTCTGTCTGTCTTTAATACCATAATAATTCTGGAATACATAATAGCAAATTAACAGGAGAAGAAATCGGTAAAAATACAGCCCATGTGTATTTCTGCTGTTATTCCACACAAGTCTTTTCATTATTTGTGGTCATTGGAGTAACTCTTTTTACCAGCCTGGTTCTATACTTGGCCTACAGATGGAAAAATGGATCATTTTACATTATGCAGTGTAAAACTATTAAATAAATTAAAAAAAAAAGTTTTACACATAATCTGTGAATAGTTTGGTTTGAGAGACTACACTTTATCAGATTGCTCTTTATGGGCAAATTCCAATATTAGTCTATGTAACTATTTGATTCCGCTCACTTTCAGCTGAGTGACATTTGCAGCTAATAAAAATTGGCTTTGTTTTGTTGAAGCCAATAGGTTCGCTGAGAATGTTGGCCTGCATAACTTTTAGTTCCTGTCTTGAAGTCTTGAGAATTTTCTAACCTGAAAGGAATAAGCTTATACAGTAAGTTAGCTAAAGATGCAAACGCTTTAAAGTAGTGGTATACAAAAGATACTAAATAAATGTATACTTTTTGATTGAATTTTTCTGTTTATAGGTAATGGGCTTTAAATTACTGCAGCTTTTTATATAAATGCTTTTAAATGTAAATTAGCGTAAGCAATATGTGAGGTAAAAAAAGCTATACAACTGTATAGGATCTCCTGTGGAAAACAGCTGCTGGGAGGAGGATAATCCTTCCAAGTAAATCCCTAATGAGTAGTATTTTGTCCAGCTAGATGTTACCCCTCTCTGTGTATGTACATATATGAACTAATTTTCACTACAGTTCCTAGGATATATAATGCAAGAACCTGATGTGTGCAAAATCCTTCTTTAATGCTCTAAGGTAGTCATTTATAGTTCTATTTGATGTTTAGGTAAGATGCTTGCTCTATCAAATATGGTGATTAGTCACTCTTGAATATAAGAGAGGGATTTCTGGCAGCAGAAATCTATTTGACTGTAAAACCTAGGAGGCTGGAAAGAAATCCTGCATACAAAAAATGTCTCTATATAGTTGCTCATACACCAGATTCTAAAAAGAACCTCTAAGCTGTCAAAAACTACAATATGATAAAAGCAGGAATGATGAAAAGGAAATGGCACCTTGCAGCTGACCGTATAAAAGCATAAATTCCTCCTGGGACTTCTGCATATAAAAGATAGGTTTCACTACTTCTCTAAGAACACTGGATCATATTAACTTATTCAAATAGGAGGTCAGATCACAGTGTTTAGGTTTAAAGCTGTCCCACACAGTCCTTGATAAGAAAAAATTGACAAATCCCACTTTTGAATAAATTCATTTTAATCCTTTTCTTCCTTTTAAAGTAATAAAAATACCCCTGTCATGCAGTTGCCATTGCATTTAATGGCTGTCATTTAGTGAAATGGAAAAATGATATCTGAACATAATGCCTTCAAATATGGCTGTAGCATTTTACATGAGGACAAATACCTTTATTTTACATGAGTATGGCTGTTACCCTATGATTATTATTGAAAATTTAGCTGCTTTGCCTATTGCAGCAGAGTGATAAGAACAGATATGACTCTTTCCTGTCATCCATGTAAAAGAATAGTAATCTGTATTCTTAGTGTTTTGTGTAATTTTTCAGAGCTCAACAAATTCTTTGCCAATTATCACGTTATATCATTTTTATTTGGTATAGTAAGCAAAATATCTTAATGTTATATTTTAAAATGAGACAGTGATTATGTTTTTGGACCTACTGTCATAAATATGCTTTTATCCCAGAATACATCACTCTTGTTGGGATTTATGGCAATGCCATTGTATAAATGGGCATTAATTAATGCTGAATTACAGTGGGGTGTATATGGAATTAGAGGTCACATCCACGTCAGTACCAAGTAAGTTCCTACTGATTAAACTTACTAACATTTCTAGTTAAACTTGAGTGCACTGGCCATAAACTGCACAAATCCTCTGAATTGTGTACATGACTTGCAGTTCCGCTGAAAACAAGACATACTGTTCAAGAAATGCCCAAAGTAGTTAAAAGACCACCTGTGTATGCTGAGTTGACATTTGAAAGAGCCCAAGAGAATCAGATGTAATTCAGATCCACTCATAAGGAAAATCAAACAAATTGCAGAGCCAATAAAAAGATGTCTTTGGAAGGCTAAGCATACTTTGTTCTCAACTCTAGTGCTTACTCCAGGCAGTACCTTTGCTAGAGTTTTCATAGAAATCTCACCAATGGGGCAACTGAAATATATTACCTTCTTTGTCCCAGACACATCTGTATCCTGAAGCGGGGGGTGACAACGACGACACGACCAGACTTTGAATTGTAGTGAAGATGCAGCAGATCAACTCTTAATTATTTGAGGATTCTGCCCTCAAAAAACCAGTATGAGGGCCTTACTTAGAGTAACTGGTTTCAGGAGCACACTGAGAATACTAAGTCGTAGCAGGTTTCAGCTGAAATTTGAAAATGAGGATAGTCTAGTCCATAGTTGATTGCTTTGAGTATGTGACTGAAACCTCCAGGTGTATTTTGTAAGTGGTGGTTAAAGATATAAAGACCAGAAAGAAGAAAATACCACTTATTGAAACAAAGAATGGCTAACAGCATAAAGTAAATACCAACAGTAGTCCTAAGTAACGCATAAAGAATGCTTAGAATGGTAGATTTTAGTCCCCATTTCTATATGTTGTTCTCTGGACCACTTGAGGTGCAGTGTTTATTCAATCTAACATCAATAAGATTGTTATCTGATG
The DNA here is from genome assembly GCF_030463565.1 of Pelecanus crispus. Taxonomy (NCBI): domain Eukaryota; kingdom Metazoa; phylum Chordata; class Aves; order Pelecaniformes; family Pelecanidae; genus Pelecanus; species Pelecanus crispus. The sequence goes on from NC_134650.1 coordinate 39,917,353, forward strand.
TTTGCATGTGTCCAATTTGTGGCGTGTGTATAAGACTGTGCCACAATCACAAATACAGATAGTTTCATTGTGATAAAATTGGCTATTCTTCTTGTGAATCAGCAGAGATGCTGATCTTTAGAATATTTCTGACGGAACTTCAATTCATAGCTAAAAGGACTCAACTCGCTCATGTTGTTCTTGTGGGTTTGTAAGTTCTTACTTGGAGAAAAAGGAGATTAATGAAACTTGTCCAACATGGAAGGATGTTGACCAAGGATTAGCACTGGTGGATAAGAGAAGAGCAACTGATGTCATCTACTGGGACTTGTGCAAAGCATTTGACACCATCCCACATGACATCCTTGTCTCTAAATTGGAGAGACATGGATTTGATGGATGGACCGCTCTGTGGATCACTAAATAGCTCCCTTTGATGCTTGTGTACAATTTAATACATCTTTTTGTTGTCCTAGACCACTGAAACAAAGTTGGACAGATGATCATATGTAAATGACTTCACTTTCCTGTGTTGTAGAATTCTAGATGCTATGTAACTGACTGCTGTTATATGTGTACTTTCTATTTTCAGTTTATTTTTCAGTATGAAAATGCTGATGCAGAGATGGATTTTTTTTTTTTTTTGGCAACTTAGAAAAATTTTCGTCCTTTAAAGTTTGGAAATTTGGAAGTTGTGCGGTATGAATTGGCAAGGTGGTCTGCAGATTTTGATAAAATATCAGTAGATTCACTTTTGACTAGTAGCTAATTAATACTTAGTTGGGTTATAGAGAACTTTTTTATTACATTAATTAAAGTTGTCTTCTGCATTTATCATTCATCCAATGCTTCCAGCATTATTTTTTTGCTTTTAGTTGGTATGCTAAGTTGCCAAAGAATTTCAGATGGACAGGTAGCCTTCACTTTAAACATTCTGCTTAAAATCTGAATTAATAGTTTGTATATTGAGATACTAGTGACATCACATTTAGTTAATAGGTAGGAAAGTTTAAGGATGAGGTGTGCGTGCGTTAAGTTTCCTATCTGTTAATTTTTTTCATGAAGTCACAAATGTCAAATATGAAACCTTAAGCTACAGTGCTGCTTTCTAATTCAATATGTTCCTCTTGTGACTGCAACTATGGGATAAAAGGATTTGCTTTTCATCATAGGCCAAATTAAATTTTAATTGCCTGTGAAAACACAAATGTCAAAAGCAAATCTTCAAGCCAAGATTGTGATTCTCTGTCACAGGAAGTTATGTCCCCATTTAAAAGTAAAATAAGTGTTTTCTTCACTTCAAGTGTGTTTTCCCGCAGAATATTCTGAAGTTTTATTTCAAAACACTGTGCTGTGATACATATGTAGTGAACAGTGTAGTTGGTAGTAGAAGACAATCTCAATTTATATATCATATCAGAAACGTATGCCTACATGTCATTTTTTTGGTGTCTGATCATCTTGCAAGTACATCAGATTGAACATAATGTATAGTTTGTTAAATTGTGTATTGTGGCATGTACAGTTTGCATACACAACTCATAAGCAACTAAGGGGCAAAGGGGAATTTTCTTAGTGGATAAAAATCAATGAATCTTCACCGTCCTTAATGCTGCATGCTCTGGAACTGACCCTAAGCTTCTTTTTGCTTAATTGTAATTCTTATGTATTTCCTGTTATTCCAAGCTGTCTTTAACATAAATCCTGGTTCAAAATCACTATTTAGGCATATTGATCTGCTAAATATAACTCAGTAGCAGTTTCATACCAGAAAGTACTGGTTCATTATGATCCCAGTAAGAGAGGCACTTGAACTGGAACATATTCTTTAAAATGCCATTTATTCAAGGTAAAACTATAAAGAGAGGATACTATAGATTATCTTGCATCCTTTCAGGTACTGGGAACCCTGATTTGTGCAGCATTGGTCAGGGCAGAGCATTCTCTGCAGATTTCTGTCCATGAAGGGGCCCTGCTTTTTGGTCTTCAGAGTTTTTATAGGATTTTGTTGAAAGAAAACAATTCTATTCATTATTTGTTCTTTCAAATAAAAATTACGATCGCATGAGAACTTGTTGCTGCACTTTTAGATAAAGGCAAAAGACGCAAGCCATGCTATCGCTGGTAACAAGTGGGAGGTGCGTATAGACGCTCCTGTGTTACAGTTGGCCCACCAAGTTTATGCTGCAGCCAGGAGGGGATGCACTGTGCAACACAGGCCTTAAGAGCATGCTCTTCATGCAGCATAGGCCTGCTCTTGCTCAGATACATGGATTATGAATTCCTTGATGTACAATGTACTCCTTGGGTTGGGATCACTGTAGCAGCTATGACTTCTATGAATGGAAGAAAATAGGGAATATTATTTTAAAGTCTGTATGAAAGCAGACATGAACATAATGATTTCGTTTCATTCAATTATCATTCAAATATGGCATGTAATTGTAAAACTTATGGAACTATGAAAGTGGAAATTCATAATGATGCAGTCTTAATTTTATTAATTTAATCCATAAAGCAGATACTACACCAAGACAGACATCAAATTAAAACTCTCAGACTCTAATTAGCTTTAGAAGTCTCTTATGTCTAATTTATATGGCTGTCATAATTAATTTAAATACTGATTTCAACCTGGTCATGATGCAGAAAAATCCATTCAGTAGCAACCATTAAAGAAATATTAAGTGGTATCTCATTTTGTAACCATGCATTAATTTACAGTAAGATGTCTAATTGACTTACATGATTTGGACAATATTAAGGTACTTTATAGGAAAGAGAGAAAACTTGAAAGTTAACCACACCATGTACTGATTGCTTGGTCTGTCATGCAGAAGCAATGTGTTGAAGTAGAGGTTTCTGTGTTCTTTGTAGAAGATAATACTATTTTCCAAGTATCCTTAGGATGACATAATAGTTGTTGGTTTTTTTTTTTTTTTTCTTTTTAGTTTTGAATTTGAAAAGGTACCTATGTGCTGCTTTGCCTCTTAATCCCAAGATCCAGGTGCCAAAAAGGTATAAGCCATCTAACGTGAGGCAGGAGCAGAATTTCAGTGTCTGTGGACCAGATTCACTAAAGGATCACAAAAATTTGTGTAGGAATATCAGTATCAGCTGCTGTCTAGCATTTAAAGCTCTGTGGATATGTAGAGCTCTCTTTCTGTGCATGCCCTAAATGCATCAGGCTTTGTGAGCAGTTCAGTATCCATCTTGCAATATTTAATCCAAGTTCTAGAATCTATTAATTATCCCATCTAACCTCTTGGTACAGCCCAATTCAGTACATACTCTCTGACAACCTGTGTTGATTAAGCTTGTTAAAATTAATTATGGGTTCTTTCTATTAATGGCTCATGGAGGAATGAGTAGTAGCGTCCACATATTAACAAGTTCTCCACTTAGGTAAGTCTAGTAGCTCAATAGGTGGGATGATCATTAAGGAAGTTGGAAGTGTAAGTTTTGTTTTATTACTTAGGTACAGGATGCTGAAATCAACATCAGCAATCTTTTCAGGAGGTTGTCCAAACCCTCTAGACAAAAGTCATCCTCCTGAGACTGTGACCTGTGATCGTACAGATTTATTGGTCTGTACAAGTGAGAAAATAACACTGCAGCCACTTTGTTGGGACTTGTACTAGAGGATGCAAATGCACTGAAGTTATTGCAGTGTTTGAAGGAGTGCTGCTATGTTTTATGGTTTGAATCCTGTAACATTAAAATAAGTAGCTTTTAAAATAGAAACTAGCAGCCAGAATTTCTTTTCTGTTAGTGAGTATGAGAATAGAATGGTGGGGGAGGAGGAGGGGAAGTAGAGGAGGGAGGGATGGAGAGAAAGAGAGGGAGGTTTGGCTCATAACAGCAGATTTAGGGTAACTTATGATGTCATTAGACAGCTTTTAAAAGTGAAGTAACATTAGGGTGGCATATGCAAGCTTAGCTATATGATAGTTAAAGGCAGTTCCTTATAAAACCATTAATATAACTTGCACTTACCACTGAAAGAAACAATGCAAAAATGACAAGACTTTTTAAAAATAAATAATGCAAAGAATTAAAAATTGTTTTGTGTTTGCCTACTTTTATAGGCAGAGCTCAAAGTCGAATGATTTGTTTCTTGCAAGCAACATTATATCACCATATCTTAAGCAAATGGTGAATGAGTCTTGAAGAGTGGCTGGTATCAGCACTCATCTATTGTATGGTAGAGTGCAGTATAAGTTCTATTCCAGCAATTCACCTCAGTGTTCAACAGGCTAATTGCTATGGCACTTTATTAAGAGGTGTTACGTAGACTGAACTTCTTATTCCAAGTCAGTATAAGAAGGAAATTGCACTTAACTGTCAGAGGTTAGTGCTGCATTCAGAGGACCATAGGGTGGAGGCATGTTATTTGAAGAATCAGATTAAGCTCTGAGACAAGTGAAGGACACCTGGTTTGTAAATCTCTGCTCGTGAGCTCTGAGCGTAAGAGCTTGGATGTGTACCCCTGAGGCCTGCCTTAGTGCACACCAGCTTGGGTGTGTGTTGGCTTGTTGCTGTCTTGCCTTCGTGTATGTTCCTGAGTGTATGTGCCATTGACAGAATCCTTTTTTTTTTTTTTTATGAAATTTCATTGAGATAAATGTATACATCTGGGAACCTTTTCTTTAGAAGTTGTAGATAGACGTGGAATTCGGTTGTACTTGAATCTAATCAGAGATTTGAGGCTTTGAATTTTGCGCATGCAGCCTGGTTAATCCAGCCCTTAAAGTGTTATATTGGGCTGCTCTGTGTGACATCCTCTGTTGATTTAAAACTGTATCTTCAGTCACTTGTGTAACTGCTATTTCTGTATATCCCAGAATATATAGATATACAGATAACTATATATATACAGATATACAGATACTGTATATAGTATCACCAGCTATTTCTGAATTGGAAAGTTAGAAAGGAATAATTGGTGAATTTTTACTTTGCTAGTTGTTCGGTACTCCATAAATAGCTGTGTCCCATTTTCCAGCAGTTTTGGAGCATCCTTCCTTTGCTTATGTAATCTTTAAAATATTATTAAGCTTAAGTCAAGGTAAGTGTTTGGAAGTTTAATTTTATACTTTAGATTAAGGATGCTTATCTGCATCTAGGTTTCTCATTTCTGGTCCATGAGAAAGTAAGTTTCATCTTTAAAGAGGCCATACAGCGGTAGATTAGGTAAATGTGTGGGAAAAAAAGTTTAGAAAAGCCACAAAAAACATAAAGATAGTCATATAAGACTAATTACCACTTTTTTTTGGCATACAATAGCTGTCATATTTTCACACTAAAAATATGAACATTAAACATCGGAATAAAAGGAAAGGAAAAGCAACAACTGCAGAAACATGTAAAAGCTATTTTCTTTCTTGCTAGAGACAATAAAGGGCTTGCATATAAGTAGTCATCCATCATGTAAATGAATGGAGTAATTTGTTAAACTTATTTCATGGATGTGAAAAGAAGTTTAACAGTCTTTATTAAAGTTTATATAGGATTTTTCAACTTCCATGTTTTCCCTGAAATTGCTTCCTTTCAGGCTGAGGGGGGGCAAAAAAAAAAACCCAACATTTTATTTCCTTTTTTATTTTTTTTGATATCTATTGCAGCTGACTTCATTGTTGGTGGAATAGTTGATTTGCAGCCGTTTATGGTGACTCAGCATCTGACTTAGGTGTTTTTAATGCTGTCTGGGAATTCGGGTAATATGCCAAAAAAATTTGTCTCTAACAATTAGTGTGTGTAAAAGCTGACACCTTAAAAAATTTTAAGCAATTGAATAGTCTTGACAGTTAGTTATAGTGCAGTGTTTTTCTAACGTATTTGCAAATGCTTACAAATTTCTTGTCAGTATACAATCTAATTTTCTTTCACCCATATTAGAAGATAGCTTGACATTAGGAATAGTTAAGGGGATTCTTCAAAATATGCTTATGGATAGCACTTCAGGATTTTTTTAATTATGGTTTTTAGGAGACTTCAACTGTTTCACTTCTAATGCTGATGTCATGAGAGCCGTCCAAAACTAAACCTATGCTCTGTTGGGAAAAACATGGGGGGGGGGGGGGGGGGGAAATTACCTGAGTTTAATAGACTTCCCAATACATGGAGGCTGCCTTTTGGCCAACCCTATTTGACACATTTCCCTCTCACCTATAGCTGTCTTTTAGAATGGGCATAGAAAAGGTTGAAGCATCTTGTCTTCTAGGAAAGAGCCATGCTATTTCTCTCACCTCTCTGATTTAACATGCATCCTTCATGGCTGCCTTAAAATGCTTTTCAAGTCTGATTTGAAACATATTTTTCCTATACTTTTTTCAGCTATTATTGCCAGTCAATCATATTTTTCCTATACTTTTTTCAGCTATTATTGCCAGTCAGTCAGCTTATCACTCTGCCAAGCTCAGCTCGCTCTCCAAGTCCCGCAACTCATTCTGAATGTCAAGAACCTTTCCCCAGAACAAGTCTGTTGTGCTTAAAACAAAACAAAAACATTGCCATCCTCTAATTTTTGGCAAGAGTTCCACTGAGAAATTAAAGATGTTTACTATGGAAATGACCTGTTTGCAACTATTAGGCAGACCCGAATAACATAGACCATAGAATGATGCATGAGTCTAGTATTTCCCCTTTAGTTATCCACATGAAGTCCAAGATGTCTGCATTAAGAGGAAAAGCCCAGCATCACAAAAAAATTCTACACAAACTGAGGATTCAATTTCCTTACAGAACATTAGTGACACAAATTCTAATCTGTTGAGAAATAGTTCTTTGACTATTACAGATTCAGGTAAGGAGCTAGTTCAAGCTGGTGGAGTACTGATGCACTATAATATAACTGCACCAGCACATGCACAATAAGGCTCAAGTTCCTAGAACACGGTGTCGTGGTTTAGCCCCTGTCCGCAACCAAGCGCCACACAGCCGCTTGCTCACCCTCCCCTACGGTGGGATGGGGGAGAGAATCGGAAGGGCAAAAGTAAGAAAACTCATGGGTTGAGATAAGAACAGCTTAATAATTGAAATAAAATAATAATAAAAATAGTAATAAAAATTTTAATTAAAAGGAGAACAACGAAAGAGAGAGAGAAACAAAACCCAGGCAGAAAAAAACCCAAGTGATGCAACCACTCACTACCTGCTGACCGATGCCTGGCCCGTCCCTGAGCAGCAATCAGTGCCCCCCAGCAACTCCCCCAGTTTCTATACTGGGCATGACGCCATATGGTATGGAATAGCCCTTTGGCCAGGTTGGGTCAGCTGGCCTGGCTGTGCCCCCTCCCAGCTTTTTGTGCACCTGGCAGAGCATGGGAAGCTGAAAAGTCCTTGACTAGCGTCAGCACTGCTTAGCACCAACTAAACCATCAGTGTGTTATCAGCATTCTTCTCCTACTAAATCCAAAACACAGCACTATGCCAGCTACTAGGAAGAAAACTAACTCTATCCCAGCCAAAACCAGGACAGTATCCACCCTTTATTCTATACCATCTACCTCATGCCCACGTCTTACCCTTTCCAGTACATTCCAATTAATCACCACCACTTTCCCTGTCTTGATATATGCACACAGATATCATTCCCTTTGTCTATGGGCCATCCCTCTAAAATGTCCGTTGAGTTCATTTAGTCCACGACTTTGGGTTCCGTCTGTCATTTCAGCCATTGTGCTCCATACCAGAGGGGCTTGAAGTGCTTGGCTTGCTTGATTGCAGCGCCTGTTTCACATTCATGGATAACTTGTGCAATACTGTCCATGGTCAAGTCCACCCCTCGATCACGAGCCCATCTATATGTTGCATCTCTTCCTTGATGGTCTGAGGTGTCATGGGCCCACCAGGCTATAAATAATTCACCCTCATGTTGGCAGTCCAGATCTACCTGAGCCACTTCAGTCTTAGTGGCCTGATTCACCTGCTGGTTGTTTTGATGTTCTTCAGTGGCCCAACTCTTGGGTATGTGAGCATCTATGTGACGTACTTTTAAAACCAGGTTCTCTACCTGGGCAGCAATAACTTGCCACAGTGGGGCAGCCCAGATGGGTTTGCCTCTGCGCTGCCAGTTGCTTTGCTTCCATTGCTGCAACCACCCCCATGGGGCATTTGCCACCATCCATGAATCAGTATAGGGATAAAGTACTGGCCACTTTTCTTGGACAGCAATGTCTAAAGCTATCTGGATGGCCTTTACTTCTGCAAACTGACTTGATTCCCCTTCTCCTTCAGCAGTTAAATTCAGTAAATGCACAGGGAATGTATTTTTACCATAGATAATAGCAGTACATATGTCTCTCTGTAATTGCTAGAAACATGAGGGAGGATCTGAGTAACTTAACAGTGGGAGGGATATAGGAAACAAATTATGACTGTTCCAGTTAGCAAAAGAGTGAAATATAAAATACTGATGGTAAATAAATTAATAAATAGAGAATAATGGTCCTTGCTAATTTATTCGTACAGATTGATTTAATGCTTTTTGTGTTTTAGTCCTAAAGCATACAGAAAACTGTAGCTTGTTATTTTATCACTGACATGACCTCTCAAGACTATCAGTATTTCAGAGTTGGGTAACACTTAAATCACATAGTAAAATACTGGAGGTAGCACATATAAAATTCCTTTGGTGTACTCCTGCGACTTCTTGACTGCAGTGGAACTGGCAGTCTGCATTGTTATACTTGTCATGATATACATGAGAAGCGTTCTGTGCAGGATCATTGGGGGTCATGGCATTTGTAATCAAAAAAAGAGAAGAAAGAAAAGAATGAAACTCCACATCTGAAAACAGTTAGAGGAAAGAAGTTTTGTGTGTCTTCATAAAGCATTAGAACAAAAGTTTAAAGTTAGCATTACAGATAATACTGTTAATGCAAGTCTGCATTGCTTGTTTGGAGCATAAAAGTGAATGTATTAATATTTTACAGCCATAGCCAAGCTGCTGCCATGCATACTCCAGGCTACTTCTTTTTTTTTGAATTGGTTATTGGTTTAAATAAACAGATGTAAATACTTAAATGTTCAGTATGCCTTTTCATAACAATTATGGATAGGTTAAGATAAGGGTACAGAAGCTACTTTCAGAGGACACTGGGGGGAGGAGGGATGGACTTCAGGGGTGGGGCTAAACCTGCCTTACAATGGCAGTTTTTAAATACAGATCAGATGAGAAATTGAGAGGATGTTCTTTCTGAGTCAGCAGTTTAGTGACATGTCACAAGGACAGTGATTTTTCACAGGACTTCATATAAGATGCTAGTGTTAATCAGAAGCAATCAGCATGGATTATCCAGAGGGTGTTTGGGCTTTTGTTTTTTGGGGGGTGAGGGGTGGTGGTGATGTGGTTGTTTGGTGGTTTTGTGGTGGGGTGGGTTTTGTTTGTTTGTCTTTGGGTTTTGGGGGGGGGGGGGGGGCTGGTTTGTTTTTTAAAGATTGTGTAGCCAGGGCTCATAAGAAATTTTCTCATGAAAAGGTTTTCTGTTCAGAAATACTGATCAGTAAATGATGTGTGGAAATGCTCACTTTCAGTAGAACATTCACCAAAGCTCTAGCTGTGGCTCAGATTCTAGCTGTAGCCTCTGATGAAGTCTGTGATCTGATCACATGGTTGTGACAGAACTGGGGGGCTTCAGATGTTTCAAAGTCAGTGACAATGTGTATCAGCCTAACAGTATAGACTCCTCTGTGTTGAGGGGCCTTAGAGGTGACTGGCTCGTACACAGCTGCCTAATTGGCATATGCCAGCAAAACAACTTCCAGAGTGTCAGGCAATCGAGGAAGCCTGGCCATGAGATGGCACGGCTGAACCTGAAAAGCAAAGCGGGTAGTTGGTAGGAAGTGGCATATTTCTGCATTTCAGTGATCTACACAAAAAACTGTGATAAAATTTAGGAAAACTGTATCAGTTCTACTCAGTGGCAGTTGAGATTCCCAGGAAGCACTGCTTATTTCTACAATGCAATTAAATCTCTTATTTTCTAGATGTGTGATCTCTGAAACATTTGGAGATGAATTTGCCTCACTTCGGTACAAGGAGATACTTCAGAAATGCTGTAAAAGATGTATGCTTTTCTTCAGCCAAATCTGTCTACTTACAGCACTCTAGAAAAGCATTAACAATGTTGAGGATCCATTAAAGTAGTACTCAGGCATAGGAAAGAATTTCACGTTGCCTCAGGTTGAAAGATCTGGTTAAAGTGCAAATTGCATTCGTATTGTCTTACAGCTTCCAGTAGCGGTACACGGGGGAGGGGAAGCAGTCTGGTACACTTTTCCTAAAATTCATTTAGATTCCAAGTTTTCACAGAGAAGTTCTGAGTTCATAGCTTCCCTTTACAGTCTAATGCACTGCCTGGAAGCTTCTGTTTTGAAAGCTTTGTTTGCAGTTGCCTTTAGCTGTGTGCATGACCTGTAATGCTACTCTCCTTGTCTGTTTTGTCAAGATCTGGATACGTCTTGCTTGCTGTAGAGTTGTCTTCTGTCGCTCACTGATCTCATGCCTTGTCAGTTCATTTCATTGACAAGACATTGGTACTTTGATAATTTCATCAAAAGCCTTTATGAATGTTGTAGATCCACAAAGTTCCTCCTTTAAAAAAAACAGAAAAACAGTATTTTTGAGAATACTATAAATCTTGAGACTGATGATTCAAGTGGGCTGTGTTTTTTTCATGGGTCACTACTGAACATCTATCTCCTACATAGCAGAAGTAGATAATTTTTGCTGTGTACCTTTGAAAGAGTTCTAGCTGGAAAAAAAGTCATAACAAACAATTAATTACATGTACTGTTTCATTTTGCTTCATGACTTCATTGTAAATAGACTACAACTATTTGACTTTTTTTTTAAAAAAACGCTATTGCTAATGAACAACTTTGTAGGTTTGGCTTTATGCCACTGTTGGGCAATTGTTTTTAAGAGGGAATTTTAAAAAGTAAGAACAAAATTGTGCTTAGAGGCATGTTTTGCAGCATTTCTAGCTTCCAAGTGAATACTTAATACTTCCAACTTAACTTTAGAATCTAGTTTTGTGGTTAAAGTGTATGGATTCAAAATTTAGTATTCGCTTTATATCCTTTTTTTTTGGTTGGTTGTTTTTTTGTTTGTTTTTCATGGTAAGTTGGTATTCCTCAACTGTGCTTACTTTGTTTTTTATTTTTTAAACAAACATTTTGCCAGATTGGGATCAAAATATGAATGCACAAGGGATTCAAACACTACTAATAAAGACCTGAGTCTTTGTTCATGTAAATAAAACCCCATGAATTTGACAAATGGACAAACCAGGATCGACGAGCATTTTCTCTTAGAAAAGTTGCAGTGTCCTATTGCTGCTTGCTTCTTGTAAAGTGTTCCCCAAGCCATGACCTACTGCTGTTAAATTTCTCTTATTAGTATTGCTTACTATAGGTTTTAATTCTATCAAATGTCACTTTTCACCCAATCTATAGCATATGTATTTGCTATGTAGATATGCTGTTGCTATTTTGCTTGGTGTTACAGCTTCTGTTAGGGTGTGAATACCATCACGGCTTCTGTTGGCATAGACTGTTCCATTAGGGACAAGTATCACCTGTTTTTTTTCACCTACATGAAATGTGACCAGAAAAATAGCTGGTAAAAGGCAATACCACAAATTCACAAAATAGGTTTATTCTGTATTTATATACCATATTTAAAATACCAACAGCAAGACATAGGGAACTCCAGATGTGTCTCATATTTCGACTTGATACTTTCAGGCTAAAATTGAATGATTTTTTTGTTGTTGTGAATTATCTCCTTATGCTTACCAGACTTAGAGTGTCAAAAGAGAGATAATTTAGAGTCCAAAAATATAGTGCTCAATTCCCTTTTAAATGCTTAAGAAATTAAAGAAATTAAGAACGAATATAAGAATAAGGTAGAGATGGAAGGGGGCAAACACAGGAAAAAGAATGGTTAAGAATACAAAAGTAGCTAGAACATATTTCAAATACACTTATATCTCCTGCTGTTCTACCTTGCATGAGTTTTTTGGGTGTGTCTCTTCTTGGGAGTGTTTTGATTTTTTTTATTTTTTTTTTAGTTTGGGGTAGGTTTTTTATTTTTTCCTTTTTTTCTTTTTTAAAGTTTTTTTTTTAATCTTACCGTATTGCCTTTACAGATCTCTGTCTGGACTCTAATAGTAGTCTGGCTGATGCTTTCATAACTGCATCTTCTACATTGGTTCTTGCTATTTTGAATTCTTTGACCCTCTGGTTTTATTTTAATAAATAGCTGGTGGGATGTGTGAATACCAGGTATTCCCGAACAAAAACATTGTTGCCATCTGGGAGGTTTTTGCTCAGATTGTGAACACAGATTCAATATTACTGTAAATTTGTTTTCTGCTAACAGTATTCTTTAACAATATTCCTGTTGGCTTCAAATGGGAAAACAACATTGTAGTTTAAGTAAAAATTAAGAATTAAATCAGTAGGTGGTGCTATAATCTTAGTTTTAGCTTGTTAGTGCAACAAGTCTTGAAGAAAGACTGCGTGGGTTTTTTCTACCTTTGAAAAGGAAATGTATATAAAAACATAATCAACATGAAGCTATAATTATTTTATATGTTTGACATTTAAAATACTTCAGTATGGTATTTACACTGAAGACTATGCTATATTTAGGTATAGGTCTTGATGAGAATTTACTGGACAAGCAACGGTATGTGATATGATGTGATTCTGAAGAAAATAAAGATCTGATTGTGCCCACTGTGGCTTTTTTCACAGCTGTGTATTGGGTTTGCTTTGCTTCAAAACAGCACATCTCCCAAAGGTTCCCTGTTGTGCTGAGAGAAAGAAATCTGTTGTTTCTTTTGAGACTGCACATCTCATTGTAACTTAAGAGATCTCTGCATACTGAATTCCTCTTTTTCTCCTCGCCAGCTCTTTTTCTCTGGCAGGGAGGGGAAAAGGAGAGGGTATTTCCTGGAAGTTTGACCTAAGTGATTTTACTCTTCAGAGAAGAGGAGTTGCAAATGTAACCTACTGTTAAGCCGGCCATCTGGGGAGGATCTTTCTACCCTATTGCTCTATGATGTGTGTGATCTGACATTACTGGCTAAAAAATATATTTAAATATATGAAGCTGGAAGCAGTGGCAGTGATAAGGATTCAGTCATCATCTGAAGATGGATTCAGAATTCAGGAAAGCAAGTAAAATCTAGTACTCACAGTAACAAGCGGTTGCTGCATCTAGTAGAGAGCTATGGTTTGCTAGAAGACTTACCCTGAATAATCTGCAGTTTGTGTAGCATGAAAGCTATAAAAAGCAGTGTAGGTATCATCAAGGAATGGTAAATGTAAACTGAAAACCAAATATTCCTGGAATCTTTCTATACTATGAAAATGAAAGCATCTTCCCCCTGCCCTTGGAGACTAAATGGGAGATATGAGCCTGAGCGCATGCTGTAGGTGTGAAGTCATTGTACAGTGTTGTTAATGAACAGTACGAACTGGTCACTTTGTACTGAGGTCAGAAAAATTTCTGGTAAGAAGAGTTTCTGTCATTCGCAGTGTAAGCTCTCCACAACTTGCATACGTTTCTCTACTTTCCTTCTGTATCACCTTTGCATGAATCCTGCACTGCTATGGCCCCTATGCATAGTAACACATACAAAGTAGAGAACACAGTACATTTTCTGCAGGTGGTAGAGTTATGGGAGCGTACAAGACTTGCATGAGAGTGGATTGCTCTTGTATTGATAGCAGATGGCATTAGAGATTAAAAGAGTTTACTCCCACCTTGTCTTGCATTTCTTTTCTAAACCTGTGTCTCTTGTGATTACAGACTAGGTCATTTCAGGGAGGTGTGGCAATGATAATTTGTATAAGCCTCTTCAAAGTAAGACTAGGTGTATTAAAACTTTCATATTAATAGAAATTATGCATTCAGTTAAGTTTCACATGTCCTGGACAATGAGACATGAAGATACAAGTAGTTTATAGTGGCATAGTGAGGGGACTTGAAAAGCAATTGTTATGGTAGAGTTACTGTTATTTTGAATATAACATTTCTGTTTTAGAAGGACCAAAACCTCATGCTTTTGTGTCAACAAAACCAGTAAATGCTACTAGTTCTGGAATGCATGTTTCCTACTGGAGGCTTTTGGTAAAGCAGCAGATAAACCAGATTTTGCTGGTGTACATCAAAAGTTTTTTCACTTCTGTTTAAAGAATATGTAGGAATGTTGAACAATTTAAATGAAAGGATCATATTTTTGCGGTCTAGTACCTTAGCACAGTAGCTGTATGCTTGAACAAGGAATGTAGTTTAGAGGCCCTTATTTGTGACTACTACTTGTGACAGTAGTCACAGGGACATTGTAAGAGTTCCTAGTACATTAGATTATTAAAATATTAAATTTTTTATGCTAAGATGTGAATAGCTACACTAGTTAGATGCAGAACTATTTTAACTGTGGGGGAGCCTTAACACGGCTCTAAATGGATAATGAAGCTTATGTGAAGTCTCATCTGTACCACTTAATTGGTGAAGACTTCTGAGGTCACAAAAGCAAGTATGCATTATAAAGTACAAGATTTTTTTCCTCAAGAAGTTCTTCACTTGTGGGAAGATTCTGAAGTGGGATGTTTATGAATGAGCATGTGACTTAGACTAATTTTTGCTAAGGAAACAGAGGCTATATATGCCATAAATATAATACAAATCATAATCTGTAAAGGTTAACAGTATAAAACTTTATACTTTGTTTTATTTTATGTTGCTGATAGTTGTTTCTTTTATGAGAGTTCCAAATTGCTCCCAAGCAAAGATACATAGCAATAACACACAAGTACATTGTATTGTTAGGAAGTGGCTCATTACAACCTCATCTTATCATATAAACCACCAACTCAGGGATGCATTAATGCACTTAGAATGTGCCTTGTGGGCCTGCACAAGAAACAGATTAATGCTTGTGAAATCATATTTTAATTTTTAAATATTCTTTCAAGATGAAAGGAATCCTCTTAGTGCCATGGGTAAGCAATATTTTAAATCTGTGTGATTGTAATGTGGTTATTAATTTAATGTATTATCCTCATACAAAAACACATATTACCATGGGTCTGGTTTAAAGTGACAGTATTGCAGAAGCTAAGGATTCCTTTTTTGAGCAAATACAGTAACACGGTCAATCAAAACCAAGCAATGAGTTTGTTTTACTTTTATGTAGAAGTATACATTCCTGGTGCACTGGAAAGCACTTAATTGTTGTTAATGAAGTTGTATTTATTTTATCTGACATAATCAAATGTATAAAGTTTTTAACACTGGGAGGAAAAAAAATAAATACGAGCGATAAGCACAAAACCTTTGAGATCATATGGTGTAACTATACAATATCCTCCTCCACTCTGTGAAAGCAGAAGACGACTACTGAAATACATTATCCTAGTTAGAAATGGAATTAGGAAAATTAGATATGCAGTAGACATTTCTAAATTATTCTTTTTACCTCCAGAATTATCACTTTTAAATTAGAATGCAGTGTACTAGACGGTAAATCCTGAAATTTAGTATTTCTTCAGAGAGTTTAAGGTGCTGCAGATAGACAGCTAGTGTTTCCATTCATTCCAAAGTAGAAAAAAGGAGAAAAAAACCCAAACAACTTTGCAAGAATTTGGAAATGGTTTGCAAATGGTTCAGAGGAAAAAAAACAGCCAAACTTCTGAAATTTGTAAGAGTTGCAGCTGTCTTCAGATAAACAGCCTTTTGTAAGTTATTCATGGAAGGATATGGCCTTACTCAGTTGTCTAAAGCTGTAGGTAAGAATATAATGATAGAGAAGATAACATTAAAAACAGAATTAATCCTGCCAGTTAACCCTATGGACGTAAGAAACTGAGTTTCTTGATTGTGTTTTGTAGATCCTGATCAGGATTCTGTTGATCCTGATTTGTCTTCTGCCGAACTTCAGCAAGGAATTGTATTCAAACTGCATGATCAGTCACTGATTCAAACAAATATCCTAAAGGTGCCTTTCAAATTGAGATAGATATAAGTGATACTTAAACATAATAAAAATCCTCTATCACTTCTTCATATTGTCAGATGGCACTCATGAGAAAAATGTTTACTGTACAAACAGAAACTTGTTTACCAGTATTTTATAGTTGAACCACTTCTGCCAGGAAAGAGCAAAAATAAATACTTCTTGTACTCTGAGGAAGCTCTTTAGTCACAAATTTCTGTGTATAGTAGTAGTGTCCTACCAAACATTGAAAAAGCTCTGAGTTCTGCTGAATAAAAGCAAGGTTTTCTTTCTTCTTTTTTTTTTCTGAAAGACTATGAGAATCTAATTTTGGATTTAGGCTTTGTATCTTAATCTTCAAAGAATGAATTTAGACTAGGAAATTTATCTCAGTCCCATTTTCTGATTTGTGTGCTAGCAAGCAGAACTCTTCATTCTCTCGGGGCGTTTGTTCTGGCAAGAGACTTGCAAGCAGCACGTGCGGATGTAAAACTCAGCAGTATCACTGGTGTACACTGCTTAGGGTATCAATTTTCTGTGTAATTTGGATGTGGGCAACGTGCTACTTCTGACAAGAAAATGAAATTAGCTGTATTTGTAGATACGTTGTTAGATGTAATTAATGAGTTTGGCAGGTCTTCTGGTCTCAGCATTATTATTTTGGAAGTTCTGGATTTTTCCCAATTAAAGTTTAAGAAGCAGCAAGTTGGACAAAAATGCCAGGAGGCCTGCATGGATGAACGAGTTGCTCCTATCACAGCTGAAACATAAAGAGGAAGTATTCAGAAGGTGGAAGCAGGGTCAGGTATTAAAAAGCCATTTTCTCCGTACCTGTAGTACCATTTTCACTGCAGAGCTTGTAGGTTGATGCTTCAGTTCTGAAAGGTCTGTGTCTGATCAGTTGTTAATTCATATCTGAGTGTTAATTGTTATTGAAAATTATTTAAATTGACTGACATTTTCACCTTTGAACTGTATTCCTATTAGTGGGTCAATGACTGTGTTACACGTGTGCCCAGTGACTGTTCTGGCCTTCCAAACACACGCTATAATGGTAAGCTAGTATAAGGGCAGGAAGAAAAAAGTCAAGCAGGGGAAATCAGCAACTGACTTGCTCCATGAAGAAAAAAATTGGACCATCTTGCCTGATTGTCTTTAGCTCCCTGTAGTTCTCTTCATAACAATTTTATCCACGGTGACAGATTTCTTTAAGAAGCTGAAGAAAGAAATTATTAGCATACCACACCTTTAAAAATTATGGAAATATTAATGGATCAGTATAAAGAGTGAGAAATTCAGGTCATTAGAATAAATAGAGCCTGAATTCCATCTTTTCTCATTCTCAGAGTACAGCATTAAAGTACAGCACTGTAACACTCCTGAGAAAAGTATTTTCTCTGCTTGCATTTGCTTATCTGTTTCAGACATAAT
This sequence comes from Pelecanus crispus, assembly GCF_030463565.1. Lineage (NCBI taxonomy): Eukaryota > Metazoa > Chordata > Aves > Pelecaniformes > Pelecanidae > Pelecanus > Pelecanus crispus. Next base: position 39,934,776 of record NC_134650.1, read on the forward strand.
TTTATTATAGGAGAAACTCAACATTAGCTATGAAAATATGAACATTGTGTTAAAGGAATGAGAGAATGGATTTCCTGTTCTTTTTGGTTTGAAAAATTGAAAGCTTTTTTATTTTAATGATCACGGAATTCCTTTAGAAGTATGACAAACTTCACCAATTTACATCTATATTCCTAAATCACTGTGGCATTTAAAGCTGTTCACATTCTTATTTGTAACACACACAAAAAAGACCTCTTTTTATAGATACACTGTCATGGGCTAAAGACATAACCACAGTAATTACCCATTTTAGGATTGTAAGAATATCCATATATAACATACAACAGCATCAGTTGTTAGTACCTGTGGGTGTTCAAAATTGGATATGAATTCTGTGCTGAAATAGTTCAGGGTTGTTTAGATATTTGATCTGATTATATTTTAATTAGAAATAAGTTTTAACTTTCAAGACATATAAAGAAAGTCCAAAAGATACCTGACAAATCCTTTTTTTCCATTTTTTTCTGTTCACTATTATTTTAGTATTTGTCTACTCTCTCTCTTTAGTCAGTTTGAAGCATTAGAAAATGTAAAATCTTACCTCACAACTGTGTCACAGTGATTTGAGAAGAATTTTTTTTGTTCATCTAAACTAGAAGTAAATAAATAATGCTTGGCTATTACATAGCATATTTTTTCAGCAGCTCCCAGTGTACACTGAATGGAAGTCGATTGTCATTATCCCATTTTACAGATGAAAAATCTTAATCAAAGAAAAGAGACTTAGCAAAACTATTTAGAAGGTCAGGGCCAAGAGCAGAAATCAGTCCCCTGTTCCACTGTACTGCCCATGTTGCTGTGTATATGAACCAGATCGTATAAATGTTAGAGAAGGCACATACTAGTCTAACTGCTCCACTTTTTCTTTTGTACCATTCTTCCTCACTCCTGCGTTTTCCTTGTTAGCACACCAAAACCTTTGACTTTTCCTTATATACTTTTGAGGTCATTTTGTATTCCCATATTCTTTAGAGGGGTGTGAATTGTGCCTTTGATATGTGCTTGTCTCTGGTCATATATTTGAGTGCTATGTATTGTAAAACAACAAAGGTACATCCTAAGCAGGAAGGGATAAATTAAGTGTCCTTAATAAAAAAAAGATACAGTAATGATGAAAAAATGGCAGGTATGTGATGACTTGAATAAGAAATAAGTTAACTTCATTTGATAGATTGCACATTGGAAAATGCGTTCCAGCACATTATATTTAAAATTCGTATTTAAAAAAAAAGCATCTTGTTTATTGGGTTCAGAGATAGAGTTTTGGGGATTGTATATTGCTAAAAACAAAGTTATGGTCTCTGTGGTATAACTGTTGTAGTGATCCAAACTGGAAGACTGCCTTACTAAGTTCCCAATGTAATCAATATTTAGTACTCTGAGCAGCCGCAGGCCTGGGCTGTGCACGTACAGCTTGGCCTTCAGACCTGTGCTGTGCTGTGCACATCCCTCGGCTGCAGGATGAATTCAGCCAGTTAAGTGTAAAAGAGGAGCCTGTAGGCTTCCACTCACTACTGGTGATTACACCAACTCTGTATCCTTGGCTTTATCTGAAAGTGCATTAACAAGTTCTCAAGTGAACATCCTTTTTGTTTGACGATAGAAACAAACAGAATTGTTTTCTACAAAGAAAACACTGTAAGAACACAAATACCAAAATGGGGTAACCTTTGCCCAGACAGGATCTGCATGGCGTGCTGCATCCTGGCTGGGGGCCCATTCAGTGCCCTGCAGCTTGAGATTCCTAGCATCTGAAGGGATGTAAAATTATCTATACTAGCTTATCTTCATAGTGTTAGCTCCAATAAATGGCATTCTAATAGATGCTTTGCTGAGTCTGAGTACCTTTCTTACAGGGATCATAACAAGCTCCTCCTGGAGCAAAAGGAACATGTGATCTATACACAGTTCTGAGCACTTACTCTGATTGCTTGATTTACTTAATCTCATTTCTAATTAATCATTAATGTGTAGTTTACTGATGTTCCTGATACTATTGTCAACACAATACAAGAGCCTTCTCAGCTGGCCGCAGCCATTTCAGGCACCTAGTCAAAGACAGACTTCTTGGCCAGTTAGTGGAGAATTCTAAGTACAGCCAGGAGGTGAGACATCTTACTATGACAAGAGTCAAGGATAAGTTACTTAGACTTCGGTATTTAGGCACTAATTGGAACACTAAGTAGGGATTTTGTGTTGGTTACTTATGGGAGCTTATTTTACCCAGATACATACCTAAAATGACAATAATTAAACATTTAAATAACTCATAAGCTGAAATTGCATATATGAATAATAACTAAACAACGCAGTAATAGAAATACTGAGTTGTTCTGATTTAAGAGAAAACAGCAGGAAACAGAACAGGTTCTGGCTTTGTTCTGTGTCTTTCTCACTGAGTTTGCTGGATTTGGGGTAGACTGTCTTGTGCGTGTCAAACTCTTGCACTGAAGGGAAGTTGAATCAAATTTTTAAAAATTATCACTTTGCTCCAAAAAATCCATTTTTTCATTTCTTTGATGGCATGTTGCAGTGAGATTTGAACTGAAAAAAAGGAACTTTGGAAACCTGATTATTGTTTCTAGCTGCATTGTTGAAAGATTGTTTTGTTACATATCTGCAAAGTTGTAGAAGTTTCCAGAGTATCTTCTGAATTACCAACTTTTGTACAGATTAACTAATTCAAACAAAAGAACAGATCTCATCTAAAATTCGGACTATATGTTATGCCACTTCTAGTTGGAACAATTGGTTCTCTCTTAAAAATAAGTGATCTTCATAATTAAAGTTCATCTCTGTACTTTTAAGGACACAGAAATGTAGAAATACACAAATCCCACCAGACCGTCTTGTTCAGATTGTCTCTTCCTGAAGTAGAGAGTAGAACTATGGGAATACTTGCTCTGTTAAGATTTCCATCCCACTTTTTCAGAACAAAGAAGGGGAGATGGGATTTTTCTCTGCCTGCAGTTACCTGATTTAAATCTTCAAATTGTTAACATTGGCAATTGCCTAGGGGTACTGAACTGTGACAATTGACAAAGTACTTCTGAAGGCTAAAGCTCTGAAACATGGCCTTAATTATATGCCCAGTTTTAGGCATCTACATATAGTCTGAATTTTGGAGCTGGCAAGCACTTGCAACTCTATCTATGGTGTGTCTGTCTCTTAAATAGCCAAGTAACCTTGAAATGGACAGCAAAGTTTGTCTGTGCAAACATCAGGTGGCACATCTTAATATTTTGTTCCTATATCCTGGTGTCTTGAGGTGCTGAGCACCTGGTTTTGCTGCTGATTGCTTTAAGAACTGAGGCCATTCAGGGAAGCTCTCAGTACCTTCTTGATTAGGCTTCCCTGTTGGTGAAAAACAGCGTTTTGATTGTTAGGAAGTTTAAAAATCTTTTGTCACAAGCATGAGAATGGAATTCTAATAAATGTGCTAAATTGTGGAGGAATACATATAAATTGCTGGCATTATGCAAACGCTTAATCAGTTCTTACAATGTCATGAGATTGTGAGGAAATTGGATGTAAAAGTCTTTAAGATGTTTTTTGTAGTAGTGTGGCAGTACCCAAATCCTGTTACAAACTAGCATGTAAAACTGTCTACAGACTCTCAGCGTTACTGGCCTCAGTTTATCAGGGAGGGTGAATCATGAAGAATAAACTGAAGCTGGATAATCCCCAAAATAATAGTATTTTTGAGAGACAGATTCCACATTTCTAGTGCTGGGTTGTCAGAGGCAATATGATTGGACTGAGGTGAAGAACACTGCCTGTGATTATCAATGGCAATTTACGAAGCCTGAAGCTCTGCCTTCAAGTTGATGTGCAAAGTGAGGGAAGGGTTATATGTTTACTTCATTTGTAATTTTTCTATGTTTCTTTCTTGATTAAAAACTTATTCTAACCATGCTTAATCAGTCACACATTTTTAGGGTTCTGTGACTGTGCTGCTGAGAATTTCTAAACGTTTTGGAAGTCCTAATTTAGACAGTGGATGTACATTGATCTGTGCTGAGGAGCAGGGGAAATCATTGTAGGAATACTAGGAAGTGCACTGAGAACATCGACAGTCTTCATTTACGTAACTGATCAAAAGACACTAGAGCACTGTGTATGAATCTCCTTCAGCTTCGGTATCCCTCCTTGCAGCTCTACATCCCTCAGGTTTACAGCTTTTCAGTAATGCAGGTCATCAAAAATCAGTTCAATAATTATTTCTGCAAGTTGACTTTAGTTCCTCTACCAACACACTATCATTTTTGAAGGAAACCTAATTGACTTGCATGGCAAAATTTAAGACTAATAGAAATAGGTGAGTACTTGTCCATTCCATGTGACATGTATTTGCTGAAGCCAGTCTATAACAGGGAAGAACAGAATTCTTCTGGTTTAGCATATGAATTAAAGGAAATAATTCACTTATTTGCCACTAAGATGTCAACAGTATAAACAAAATTAAAAGTAGAAAGAAAAAGCTTGGTAGTATGTCAGAGAGCAGCTAAGCAGCTATACTCTTGAATTATTCATGTGGCTTATGTAAAAATGGAACCTGGAAAATGGAAAAGGAAAGGCTATTATTTATTTATTCTACTGAAGAATAGCACATGTAAGTGGAAAAGCAAGTGGAATCTGAATTGTAGTCCTGTCATCTTTTATTTGTGTTTTGAAATAAATACAATTAAAGTAATAAATCAGTTCTACTGAATATACTTAAAATTCTGGTAAGAAATATCCTTGGTTAAAAATTTCGATGCAGATACAGTTTCTGTAAATACCTCAATTACACTAAAAGAGGGCTTGAGCCACTGTCCTTTCTGTTTTCTTTCTAGACTAGTATAAAAACAGGAAATGCAGCCAACATGCTCCCTGGATATTTTCTATACATATATATGTTCATACTACATATCATTATATACGGTATTTCTCCATATCACTAAAATAGTGACATTTTCATCTATGAGTGCTATTTGTGGTTAAAGAATCCTGATGTCAATTTCCAGTGCACTTAGAAAACACTGATCAGGATCAAAAAATAGTAAATAATTTGAAGCACTTTGCTCTCAAGACTCATTTCATAACGTCCAGGTGTAGCCTAGAATAAGATCAAAGGGATTTTAAGCTAAATTCTGAGGCCTTGCCTCCCAACGGTCAATAATCTAGTAGGGGTTAGTAGAGATGCTGCTGTTGTGGCTTTTTCTTGTTTCTTCATACTGCCCTGCGACATACTCTTTCTAATGGGACTAAGAAAGCTGGCTCCTGTGCCAGCTCAGAGCTGCCTGAGGTTTCTCCGGTAGATGGACATCCAGCTGGCCAGTTATGCTGAGTTTGTGTCATCTTCATCCCGGAGCTGAGCAGTGAATCTGTTGCGTCTCAGCTTCAGCATTCTCTTGCTTCACCTGCTTTAACAGCCACACTCACAAAGAATACACTGCGTACTGACATATAAGTAATGCATTCTGAAACATGGACACATGTATTTAGGACTTACCTCTTGAAGTAAAACTAATCAATTGAACACAAGATACCTTTCATGTCAGATGCTGTTGCGGATGCACTGTGAAAATATGAGGCAAAAAGCTGTTTGGGTGGACCTACTGATTTGTCAGTATGTTTTCTCTCCTCCTTTGCTATATATCCTCAATGATCTTTACCTCTTACAATTCTTGCTTCTTTGCTTGAATATTCACTTCAACTTGTCAGGCAGCTAAATAAAAAAGTTTACACGCACGTATACATGTATGTACATATAAATTTACCATGTGAACATAGATTACAGGAGAAATTTGAACATGAAGCAAGTAGAAATAATATCATTGGTAAGGTTACAGCTAAAGTTTTTTCTGTATATTTTTTTTTTTCTCTTTCTCTCTAACCCCCCCCTTAGATAGTGAAGGTGGAAGAGGAAGAACTTTAGGAGATAGGTTATAGTGTGAACCAAGACTCAAGTTTCCAGTCTGACCATTCCCCTGTATAAACCTTCATATACTCACTGTGGTTTGTTCTCTTCTAGAGGTGACTGGATTGCCGGTGTGTCGCTGGGCCTATTAAGGGGTTGCTGGAAAGATCTTTTCACCAACTTTTCCTCAGGCTGTAATTTTCTTCATGCTTTTTAGTGCGTAGGTCTCATATTTGACCCTTATTTCTGCTGTCCTACTTGGGGTCTCATCTTCAAGACAGGAGAAAGGCATACAAGTAATTTAAATCACTGTTGTCCAGTGAAGACCATGGCTGAGAAATGACGATATTTGTTTCAGGAGGCTTTGGGGGTATATCTGTGTGGTTAAAGAAAAGTATATTTATGAACTACATTTTAAAGAGAATTCTTCAGCTGCAGTTCTAGGCTGTGGGCAATAAAATCTACCAGCGACTGATGACACAAACCAAAAAATACCGTGGTGTCAGCTTCTCTTGAGCATCCCACTTGTGTTTCTCACAATAAAGGTTGGATGTAAGAATTTTAGTTTTCCTTACATATTTTAATCTGTTTTGGTACTTTTTTTTTTAATTAACAAAGTTAATTTTAGCTGATGGCTTCATCAGAAGGATTTCTTTGATATTTTCTTCTCCCTCCAACCTATCCCTCACTTCCAGCTTTTCCTGGGCAGAGACTATTAGCTTTCATGGTTTCTTTTCTGCTCACAGTATTTACTTCAAAATTATATATTAAAAGTATAATTCACGTGTGTATTTTTTATTTTCCCTGCTTTTTTGTCTTGTTGCTAAAGGTTTTTGTCAGCAAAAATACAATTGATAGAGAAGATGGATTCATGTACTGTTACTAATGGTCCAAATGTTACACTGTTTTGTCAACAGAGCTCTATTGTTGAAAGCAATTCCTCTCACTGTGTCAATATATATGCCATGCTGTGTTGATATTAATGGATCTGCCAGGAAAGGTATTTAATTAATCAGTTCCCAGAATAAACTCTGTCAGCTTTAATTTCCTAGCTAGCAGTAATGCTTGGGCCAGCATGGTGGGTCAGTCAACAAATGTTGTAATGAGTTAGATTCACGTTGAAAAAGCCTTGGTTCAGGACCTGGAAACGGTGCTTAGGTCAGCAATTTGTTTCTTTCGATCTGTGGACATGTTTCAGCTGTCTGACAGCTCTGACATTTGTACAAGGAAAGAAAAGAGTAGTCTGCAGTGTTCCCATGGGTCATAGCACCAAAAGCATTTGCCAAGTTCTGGAGGAAAACTAGGAATACTTTCAGTCATCTGTTGATCAGAAAGTATATTTATTACAGCTCTACTGTAGCTAATAATATTCTGTAACTACATAATTATGCATTAATGCAGCAAAAATTCACGTGAGTCAGAAATGATCACAAACTTTTTGAGGACACTTGCGTGTAATTTCCAAGATTTTGTAGCATATCTAGCTGGTTTTCATCATGTTTTTACTTGAAGAGATCTTACAATATGCAAAATGAAATAACTTGAATATTACATTACAAAGAAGAGAGTCTTATCCAGTGCCTGTTGTTATCAGTAGGAAAATATTATCAGTGGATATTGTCAGACACATCCGTGTAAGAGCAATTGCAGTGCCTAGTAGTAAAAATAATTTTTTTGCAATAATTTACAGAAGATAAAGGTGAGGCTGGGAAGCAGAAGTTAAAATGAGAGGTTAATGTTGTTAAGTCTCTGTCAAATTTCTCTCACTACATTTATAATCTGGTAAAACAATATCTTTGTGGCCTCTGTGCTCTGTATCATTTAAAGTGACTTTCAAAATACAGTATGAACTGTATGAGCTTCAAAGCTGTCTTGCTCAACCTAAAAATTTGCAGTATAGCCTCCAAAATTGCAAGCCTTAAGCTTGCATGAGATGTCTTAACAAAATTCCATAGTTATCACAGAAGTGTCAGAGCACTGGTATCCATATTTGTAAAATAAAAAAAATAATTGAAATGCATAATTGAAATCCCAGTTTTTTGCATTAGATGAGAAAATTTCTTAGTATTTTGCAGAGAAACATTTTTAAAGAATTCTGTTCAGTGTTAATCTGCCTGCTTCTAAAACCCCAAGGGTGCAATAATCAGTGGGGTTTATGTAATTTCTTCCAGAGGTGTTACTAGCTGAAAAAAATGGTGGTAAAATTAAGCGGTCGTGTCTGTTTTTGAAAACACTTGACTCCGCAGCTGATGCTAGATGGAGTGATTGGCATGAAACTGAACATTTGGGGAATTTCTGTATTCAAGGAATTCAAGCCCATTTTGCTCATAGCATGTTTATTCCAGCAAATGAGACAACTACATTTTTCTTATTACACATAGGTAACATAAAGTAACTTCAGAATCTTAGCTTTGACCAAGTTATAGTTAATTTTCACTTCTGCAGTCAGAAGAATTGCTGTGTCTGGTATCTTCAGCAAGGATCATACTTTGAAGTCCACAAGAAAATAAGATTTTACTTCCATCTATAAATTGGTTTGAGTGCTTTGTAGACTGTTACTAGCTTTCTGCATGCCTAATATTTACACAGTATACAGGGACTATTAATAGAAGTAAACGTCATATAAACATAACATCCGTATGTGCGTGTTATTTACTTGGCTGTAAAGTATTTAAAATGGTTTTGCTTTCTTATCACATTTCTGAATTTAGCAAATTTTGATCTGAAACTGGTATATACCAGGACAGCTGGGTTAGTGGAATGGCACAAAAGTAATACTCATGTACACAACCTTACTCATGTGAAGCATCTTGTTCGTATTGTCAGATGAGTGGAAATCATTATTCAAGCAGGTTTTATTTTGAATGTCAAATCTCCAGAAAATTAATATTTCTTAAGAGGTAAGAATAGTATCTTAAATACTAGCCCTCTGTATATCATTGCCCCTACTCACAAGGATATACTTTTTAGTGTAATTTATACAGACATTGACTAGTCATTTTAAATCCTTAAAATATTAATATCCTGTTATTATCTGGGCATGCTGTGTTTTACTCATGGATATTGGTAAACCTTTCTGCATTTTGTCCTGGTCAAGAATGGGTAACGGGACGTTTCTATTTGATTAGGAGTCGGTTAGGCATGGTAAAACCTAAATTCTAGCCAAATTCCTACAACGGCTTGGAGATGGGAAAGAGGAGTTGGGAGCAAACATGTTAATTTTATAATTTAAGCTTCTTACTCCTTTGGAAGATCATTTAGTCCTGCAGTGAAGTATACATGCTTTAGGCTTGCCTTTGACTTCTATTCTTTTAGTAATAAAACAATCAGAATACCTGTCCTGTTAGAATTCAGTTGAAAACAGAAACAACAAAAACAAAACAACAACAAAAAAAACCAAAACAAAAAAATCCTCCCCCAAATTTTCTTTTGCAGTCTTACTCAGCTATTGGTAATATCTAAGGCCTTTTTTTCAGAGAGTGGAAGTGGCAGATTCTCTTGCAAGTGCAGCAGTAGATATTCTCATGGAACCTGGGGTTATGGCTGTTGTTCTACTAAAATCTGATATAAAGTACATTTTGCCCACAAAATGAAGTAATAAATGAAATTCTCTGTCTCTTGGCTTTTATTCCCTCCAACAAGTACATTATTTATTGACAGAAAGACTGAATTAAATGCATTTTATCAGCAGAATTACAGATGGGCATTGTTAAATTGCAGGGTTTTTTTAGCAAATTAAATTAAAGGACTCACCATAGTTTGTATCGATGGAATGTAATAAGAACTTCAATAAAACTGTTTTGTTAACAGACTAAAGTAAGGGATTTCCTGAAAAACGTGTTTTATTGACAAAAGAGAAATACGATCTTGGAGGAAAGTGCAGGTCAACAGAGTATTGTACAAACCTTGAAAATTCTTTATGGTGAAAAATTGCACCCCTAACTCTACTTCTACTTGTTATGTTAAAGTACTGTGCTATATGTGATGATTGCATTTAACAAAAGGAGTGCCCTAGACTCAATTGACATTAATAGCTGTAGTTCCCTTGAAGCCAGTGGAGCCAAGCCAGCTAATAGTAAATAAAGATTTGCCTAATTGAGTTTATTAAGATCCAAAGTTTTGTATTCCTACAGTAACGCATTATTTTTTTGCAAGGTGAGGAGCGATTTAGCAGAGAGAGAAGAAAATACCGTGCAATATGCATGTGCATGCTTCTGTGTGCTGTTAATATTTTGTTATGTAGCTTAGTTTTATCCACCTCTAATATTCTGAATTAGACTGGTCTAATTATAAGGACCTAAAAACTATTACACTAAAAATAGGACACTAAAAATATATTGAATGACCCTTTTCTCATATAATCTATTGTGGGGTTTAATACTGAATTCATATTTGCCCACTGTGTCTCAGCAAAGAGAGCGCACTTCAGAGTGGAATGAAAATTTCTAGAAGTGGCTGTACCAGTATAACAATTTTCTTCAAAGACTCAGTGAGGAATATGTGTATCTAAGATATACATTCTCAGCATTATAAAAGGTGGCTACCCCAATGTATTAGATAGTGATCCAATTCATGCATTAAAATAACAGGGCTATTGTAGAGTTGAACTTCGGTGGGTCATTGTGGGCCTCCTCTCCCCCTGCTCAATTACTTCTCTTAATCTTTATAGTGCAGTTCTTCTCTCGCATCCTGTATGGTCCTTCAGGGACTTCATTGTTCGGCTTTCAGAAACCAGAACAAATGTGTTATAAGAGATCTTCAGCTAGAAATACTGTAACAGAAGCTGTTAACATAGTATGAAACTGAGATGAGGATAAGGTGATAACAGCCCTAATCTTACTTTCTATAGCTGTCCTCGTATTCAAGTTGTTACTGGTTGTGCATAACATTTGATAGGCACAGTATATACGGAGTGTTCTGTAGGATGAACAACATATTTGTTCCAACACTGAACATTTGCTAGCTGTTGGATGTAAGATTTCCAGAAATTACAACAAGCAGCTACTGTAGGAAGACTATATATTTAGAGCATATAAACAGCAGGTATTAAATCACCTTATTTAGCTACTTATCCATGAATAGTATTATTGAACAGAGAGAACACCCACAGAGTATCACATGACTCATAATGTGGAACTCAAGAGATAAAGATGTAAACACCCTGCTCAATTTAATCGAATTACTGATGCTTCCTGTTTTAAACAAAGAGATCTACGAACTTAGTGTTTTTGAGATCAGATCCTGCAATCCAACAAGTCATATTTTCAATAACGGTACTTCTTTTATGGTAGGTGGAGGGTTCTGAGCTGTCTTGAAACTCTGGTTGAAGAGAGATTCTTTTCTGCTGCTGGCAGAATGTAAAATATGCTTAACATTCTCTTCTGTCATTTATTTTTTTTCAGAGACTTCTTGGAAGCCTTTACTTAGTTGGATAAAAAGGTACTAACTTCCCCAAAGTGGTTCTTATCTCTTGCGAATTAAGACCAGATTTGTTTAAGGTGCCAGCAGACTTTGCAATAGATGAATATAATGCCATGCAGATAAAATGGTCTAAATAATGCTGCTTTAGTATTGTACCTTCTCTTGACATTCATAGATAAAACAGTTCTCTTGAGACCTACTTTAATAATATCAAAATTAAGTTTTTCATGTCTGCTCTTTCTCCTTTTGTATTTGATTGTGTAGTTCTAAATAGGAAAAAAATGCAATATTTTAAAGAAGCATGACAAAGAATAGCATTTAACTTCTCTGTTGTGGTAGTATGGGATCTGATTTTGTAGCAGTCATTGCTGATAGTTACTAGTTTGTGTGCTGTGGAGAAAAGTCTCAGAAAAAGGAGAGTGGGGAGAACAATTTTGCAGTTTGGTTGCCTTTTTTAATGAAGGATTCATATAAAATAATAATTAAAAAGAAGTGAAATATATGTCTTCAAACAGCTGCATGGTAATACATATCCTGGATCACTCCAGCTATAGGTGATCTGCCACCTAAAGGCTGAGTGTGGAATCTAATTGGCATATCTTCATCAGGGGAGATTTAACACACACCCCCCCAACCACTAAAAAGAAAAAAAAAAAAAAATAGTCATACTGTGCCTTTGTCTCTTTACAACTATGTATTTACCAGAGATTTCCTGGAATTGAAACTGCAACATGTAAACAATAATCTTTAAAATACATGTGGTGCTATGATAATTTGTATTTGTGCGTGAATCCATATCTTTGAACTGGGTATTTGTAAGTAACTGGATGTTGATAATACTTAGAGGTAATCTGATTAAATAAATACCAAACATGGAGAAGTCATACTTTGTGAAAACTTAAAAAAGATTTTGTATTAAAGAAGTACAGAGGTTATATTAATTACTTGATCTACACAGGCTTTCCTTTTATGATCAAGAGTGGTATCTATGAATATCCTGTTGGGATTGAGCTCTCATGAACACAATATTTTTTTGAATTTATGTTTCTAACGAAGTTCAACTTTTCATTTTCAAGCATCCATGAAACTGTAGCAGTCGGGTTTGAAGCAGTAGAAGATTCATCATTTTGGGGCACTGGTAGAAACTTTATGCATCTTTCCAGAAACTGTGCAACCTAGTCTCACTTGGGCAACCGATTGGCTTGCTGAGTATTGTTTAGTAGCCCCTTCATGCTTTGGGAGAACAGAGGAGACTTCATGTGCAATGGAAGTTGTTGCAAGTAAAAGGTACATAAGAGTATTGTCTATTAATGGATGTGAGAATTTAAGACAATTAGATAACATTTATGTGTTTAAAGTCTGTGGATCCACTACTGTTATTGGACAGTCTTTCAGTCAGAAATAAAACTTTTCCTCGTTTGCATGTGGCAAGAAGATTGCCGCCTTAACTCTCAGATACCCCTAAAGACTAGGCTACTGCAGCATGTTCTGTACTATTAACATTTTTATAACGTGTTTAAGACTTGTTGTAAGGAAATTAAATCTCAGGCATGTGGAAAAAACAAATGCAACAGAAAACTGGAGTCAGAATGAAAATTACATCAGAGATCTCTTAAGTCTGTTGCATGCTGTGGCACGGTGAATGCCAACCACATCAGTAACCTTTCTGAATCTTAGCTTTGATATTGAGGTTGTAGTGTGTAGGAATGTTCCTAGAGAATTACAATTTTGTTTTTATTTTTCTCTCATGAAGTACCAGAATACTGTAGAGTAAGCCATATCATTATTGTATTATGTTGGTTTTGTGAAAAGATTTAATAAGCCTGTAGAAACAAGTCAGAGTTGCATTTGGACAACCATATTATAAGCCAATTAAATTGGGTGATTAGAAAGTTAGAATAAACTGTTTTGTGAATGTATATCTGCTGAGAGAATAGTTTGGCCATTGCATATTGTAGTGGACATCCAAATAACTGCTCAAAACCCACAAATTTTAATAGGTAACAGCTCTCCAAGCTACTTGCTTAGTGCTATGTCAAGACTACAGTTTTAATGATGCCTCATGCTGCTACTAAGCAGTGGTTAAAACAGGTATTTAAATGAACATATTAAGTGCTATTGAAAATCACCATCATGTGGATACCAGTTCTAAAAGCTGTCAGTTCACTAAAGCTTTCAGCAGTGCTCACCCTCTGCAGGACCAACTTTTACCTTTTACTCAGAATGGTAAATTAGAATGATTATAAACCTTTAATCTTCTTTCATTACTAAGAAATAAAAATACAAAGCCAGAACAAATAAAAGTAAAAGTGGCTGAAAGCCATGATTATGCAAATCCCATTATATATAATGTTAAAATGTACCCAAATACTGCTAGAAATAGGAAGAGAAAGGATTCTAGGAGGAACCCAGAAAGTACTTTCTTAGCCAGTAGTAGATAACAATGTTACTGGGTTGAGATAGGAACCTCAGGTGGGAGCAGCTGTGCTGCAGGGGCTGCAGCTGGAATGTGGAGGAGTGCAGGAGGCCAAGGGAGAGGGGGCAGGTCTCGGGGAGGATGTTGGCTGAAGTTTTGTACTGAGAAGGAACTCAGCACTGAAGAGGGAGGCAAGGCTGCATGCATATACAAACATACAAAAGGGCATGTAATGACAGAAGTAATAGGAAAACAAAAGGAGGTAAAATGAAGAAAAATAAATTGAATTATGGAAAATTATTTTTAAAAAAGCAAAATGGAAGGCAAAGAAATAAGAAAATTTTATAACTACTACAAATTCAAATATACCTGAATGTAAAGAGGTTACCATAAAGATAATAAATATTTAACTGGAATTAGTGAATTAAGTTTAAAATTATTAAAATTAGGACTATAAGTGACACTGAAGATGTATTTTTTTATATGCCGAGGCAATCCAAAACTCGATTCCTGTTCCATGGAGTACCATGTATTAAGATTTCATTTATATAAACACAGTATCTATATCTCTTTATATAAAATTTTATGGTCTCTCCATTCTCTGAATCATCTTCATCACCAATTTTTTCTTCTGGAAGACAGATACTGAACTATGTAAGACAGAAATTAAAAATGCAATTATTTTGCTGACTGTTTATGCTTTTTTTACAATTGCATCAGTGGTGTATATGAAAAAGAATAGGAGCAATAATAACATGGAAATCTGCATCTTGTACTCTGACATAAACCTGAATTCTGAAATACATACATTGTTGAAGGCTCGTGGACTATGGTTCAGGCAAGTAGTCAAATTATTGGAACGGAAGATGTTCGTATCAAAGAATCAGTTCAGAAATGAGGAGCTAGTAAGAAGCAATTGAGAGAATAGCAAAAATTTTAAAAATATTCTCTGTTCGCACTGTGAGGCATGGTAGTGCTTCTAAAAGGTAATGTATGGGTCTGTTTTCTTTCTGCACTGTGACTCCTTTAGAAGAAATCCTGGGTGCACAAACCAGAAGCAAGCCACCAGGCTCCTGACCTGCTAAGTGAGGTGGCAGTTTGGACAGGCCCATTGTAATAGAGGCGGAGTTATTGGGGGCCATGATTGTGCAGAATAAATTTGTTGATATGACAACACATGTGCTTCTCCTTTCATTTCTTACGAAAAATAATCCTTTGTTTATTATTCTATATCGACTTCACTCATAGGATCAGCATTTCAAATGATGCTCTTTTTGAACCTGGATAGTAGATCCAGCATGCCACAGAAATTCATGCTAGTTTATCCCTTCCTCAGGTATAGGTATCATTTTGTCATATTTTTAGATACTGCGTAAGATTAGCTTTCACAACTGTTCTCTAAATCTTCTGATATTGGTAGGACTTCTGTGCTATCAGAATGAATACTTGAATATTCTTGTACTAGAGTTAATAGTTAGATATTCTTATGTAAGTCTCTCTTCCATAGTGATGAAATGAATGTATTTTGAAGCACATTAAATCTGCAAATTTGAGTACTTTGATGCCAGTGTTCCTTTTATTGCAAAGGTATCCCATTTTCATCTTCATAAAATTAAATGCTTACATGTACCATATAATTAAATTTAGGCACAGCACAGAATTTGATCTGTGAATTTATTAACTTTTGACTGCATCTCTGTTTAACTGCTTTGGAAGTTTTATCAGACTAAAATGTATCCGGGATATATTTGCCAGTGAAAGAAATGTGAAAATGTTGACACACAGGAAACTCTAAAATTTGAAAACCAGACAATCTATATGCATCGCAGTAACCTACATACTGGGTGCGAGGGGCAACCCAGCCCTGGCTCCATCTCTAATGCTGTTCATACACTATTTTTCATTATGTTTGAATGGAGAGAGATGAACTTTGTGTGTGCAGTTGTGCATATTGGGAGTGAAAAATAGAATGTATTGTGCACACACATGGTTGAACTGAAGTGTTTCTGGATTTTTTAATATAAAATCTTCAGATCACAGTGTGACTTAAGAAATGTTTGTACATAACGGACATGTACAGGTAGCTTTGTCAAACACTCTCCCAAGCACACAGAGCTTTCCTGATACTTGCCAATTGAGTTTTGAGAGTATAAAATTTATTCAGAAATGTGTCCTTCTAAATGTTTAATAAAGATTAAGTTGGGAGACCAGCCGGGTTAGCTCAGTTGGTTAGAGCATGGTGCTAATAACGCCAAGTTCACAGGCTCAATCCCTGCTCACTGCAGGGGGGTTGGGCTCGATGATCTCTCAAGGTCCCTTCCAACCCAAAGCATTCTATGATTCTAAAACCTTCTAAACCAGCATACTTTCACTATTCTTGGTTTAGAAGGCATGGTAGCAGCTAACTCGTACACTTAGTGTGAATATTAAACTGAACAGGCTGATGTTAAAGTTTGGTAAACAGAATAGGAGGAAAGAGGCAGAATGAAAAAAGCATATAGCAGCAACAAATAACTCTTAAGTGATTTTGTATTTCAAACTCAAGGGCAGAATTTCCAGGGAAGTAAAACAACAAATGAGGCTGAAGTCAGATGCATGTTCAGTAGTTTGAGTATCAGTAATTTGATAACCACTGTGTGCCTCATCACTGCCCTTGAGCATATTTTCAGGTCCATGTGCAATGCATGACTGTCACCATCTGGACATTGTCCAGCTGTGGTCCACACGTACCCTTTTTTTAAACTGTTTGTGTCCTCCTGTGACTGTTTAAGGTCTGAAATTGTATGAATACGCAGATACACGCAGATCAGTATTATGATATGTTGTGGCTCTTGGACAACCCGAGTGTATGATAAATTGAGCATGGGTTTTTTTGGTTTTTTTTTAAATCATGTATTTCTTAATATTGTTACATGCATGCCATATGCAATTATGGTGTAATTCAAACGCCAAATCCTCTGTGTGCAAACACCAATTCCTCTGTGCACAGTAGATCCTTAACGGATAGATAAATTATAGTGAGGTAATAGTTCTGTCTACAAGGAAGACTAGAGTGTATGTTGCTTTCAGAGTTAAGTGTAATAGATAGTAGTATATCAAAAGATAATGTAGCCATGGTTTCACAGCTCTTGTGTGGTTTAAGTAAATAGAAGAGAGTTATAGCCCAGTAGTAAGTTCTAATTCTTTCTTTTTCTGTTCATGTGTTTGTATACATGCGTGCACACACACACACTGTATAGTAAAAAATAGCTGCAAATATCAGGCAATCAGAGCTCATATGGGAAGTATTTGAGGAGCTGGCAAATCCAAAGTACTCTTCCCTTTCAAAACTGTCTATTCCATACTTGGATATAAATGGTGAAGGTTTGTAATCATGCTGGTTCTGATATACAGAGAAGGGAAACTTTAGATCTTAATGTATGCTAAGAATATGCTTCAACACACGCTCTTATTTCATCTTCTCTTGATGATGTCTGTTACCGGTATGTGTGGCTGTGGTTGCAACAGTACATACTTTCATACCTTCGGATAATACAATGTGAAACGCTTGGAGTTAGGTATACACAATGTCAGTGTTTATGGATGTGGAAATAAGTATAGTAGAAATGTTAAAAAGGAAAAGGTATTTTAGCTTTCAGATAATGAGAAAGCATTCTTGATGCTGTGACATCAGTTGAGAGGTACTACCTGTTTCCTAAAGATACTATTCAGAATAAAAAGGTCTGCCTGGTAATCAACTTCATAGTAAAGTTTACTTGTAAGTTCTGTTTACCTCAGTTTATGTTGAGGAAGCATTCTAATGGATTAATAAATTGATTCAAAAAGAAAAGATTAGGGTTTTTCCTTATTTTATAGTAGTAGGAAACTGGTAAATGCAACAAATTAATGTGTATATGTTCTAGGAGGAGAAGGCAGAACTTTTTTTTTTTTTTAAAGGTTCTGAAGTATCTGAAAATGTAGCCACTGGCGTTTGTTTGTTTTCTTTCTTTTATATGCCAGCCATTGATTACTGGATTCAGGAGATGTTTGGAAAAATCACAATTCTAGCTTTTAAAGTTTCCTTCTTTTGATCTTCCCTTAAACATCATCATCATTACTTGGAGGAGGAAGCAATCTTTTTGTTAGAATTGCTACTTTCAGTTGTTCATATTGCCATGCGTTACCTTTAATCTTCTAATTAAAGTTGGGTTCCTGTGTACTGTTCAGTTGCATCTGTGACATAGCTGTCATCAAATCTTAGTCAATATTTCCTAAAGTGTCAGAAGTAGAACCACCAGCATTTTATTTTGGTGGCCAAGATTTTGACAAGTTAATGCTGAGGGAAGTCTGATTCAAAATTTTTATGTAAAACTGGAAACTCAATAATGATATTGTTGACAAGAATAAATTTAATTCAATATAAATCTTGAGAAACAAAAGCCTAAAACTATGCAATATTATTAAACAAGTTTCGTAAATTTGTTACATTCTGTGTATCATACAGTGCCCTTGAAGTCTTTCTTCACCTTTTTACTTTCTTTGGTGGTATTTTCTAAACTGATGTGAATGAACTTGGACTTTTTTTTTTAAATTGTTCCTTCACTGTTTTATTTTGCTTTCAGTGAAGTCTGTCATAGTTTGCTTAGCATTTTCCTATGCAGTTCTAGAATTAGTTTTCAAATGTACAGCCAGGATGGCTTTCACCTTGGCAATAGCAGGGTTTTTCAATCAAAATTTTATAAGACTTACATCATTCTGTCCTAATTATAGTGTCTTCAAGGATGGCAGCTTTGCAACCTGTCTGAGTATGCAGTGGAGCAAAAAGCAGTAAAGATAACCACATGTAGCAAGTTTTTATAGGTAAAAAAATAAACAGTTGCTAATGCTCAAACATATTTCAGAGTGTGTACACGCTCAGTAGCCTTCACAAGGGATTTTGCTGGCTGTCCCCAAGCTCACAGAAGTAGGCATGAGTCAAGTGAGGCTTAGTGCAAAAAGGATGCATAGGAGAAAATAAGAAGGTCCTTCACATGCTAATGGTCATTCCTTCTGTCTTCCAACATACAAACAATCATACATTCTCATTCTGGTAATATTACCTTCATAGTGAATGTCCTGTATTATCATTGCTTTTACTTTATTGTTCCCTCGGTGTTCTAAGTCCATGTGCATGCACACACATGGATGCAGACATACACGACTACTACAGCTTTTCTGTTGAGAGTGCCACTGCTAAAAAGCATTTGAGGCACCACTGCATATGATACAGTGTAATAACAACGGTTTCCATATAAAAATATTCTGTTCTCATAAGAACAGTGAGATTGACTTCTTAATACATTTATAGCTTTGTTTTCTTGCTGTGCTTTTTCAATTTCACTGCATTTTCATACAATTTTATTTTTATAATCCTTCTAATGTTGTAAACCTTTTAGCTCTTTGTGATCCTGAGGGTAATACTTGCTAAGTGCTTTGGGATGCCTTAGCAGATGCTAAGTCTTTAGAAGTGGTGGAAGTTGTTATTGTTGTCATGTTACTGATATACTGCTTATTTGCCCCCATTATAATGCCACATACACAACTCCGCTGTTAAGATTATGTCAGACTTTCTATTGTAAACCCTATTTTTAGACTTAAAGCTTGCCTATGAATGTATCTTTGAGTGCTAAAACACATCATATCTCACCTTGAGAACAAACTATAGAAAACTGCAAGAAAAAAAACAGTTGTTGAGACAGAAGTTTAATTTGGGAAAAACCTATCTCTAATTATAACAACTGGCCATTGTATGATATAAACAATACACAATAGTGATAAGTATTAATACATTCCAATAAAACACTTATTCCACTCACTCATATTCTGCATATACTACAAGTAATACAGTAGAAAATAGCAGCTATTTGATTTCAAGGTGTTCTTTTTTTTTGTCCTACAGCAAAACTTCTATAATATTTTAGAATTCAATGTATGTATTTGCATAACTCTTAAGTAGTTATCTCTATGTATTGTTATTTTCACAGAGCCATCTTAGCTAGTCTCAATATAGAACAATTTATGTGTGGTCTGGGAAACCTGTCTTAGAAAATACGTATGACTTAATTTGCATGGTAATTTTATTTTAATTAATGAATCAAATTGATATGGTTCAAGTCTGAAAACATTTCAAAATCATAACTACCATATACTCCCCTACCTTTCAGGTTCCTGAATTTGAAATTTAGGCAATGAAAATATTCTAACTTTGAGGTGATTCTGAGTTTGAAATAATGCAATTTCTGTGGCATAACTTCTGAATGACGTGCACGTAAGCTCAATAAGGAAAAGGTCATCTTATTCAGCATCTGTAGCTTTAAATCTCCTGGAGTATTTTTTTCAAACTTAGTCTCTCTTGAAAGTATCAGTAAGATCATATCCCAAAACAGCATGCAGTGTACTGTATATTACTGTGGAGTGGTTAAGAAATGTCATTTTGTGTTAAGGTATACCTAGCTGGTATATTCAAAATATGTACTACCTGGCTTTTGCATGCCTGTTTATTTGGCAGGTTTTGATGATTGTAATGCTACTTCTTAGTTCTAAGAATATGATGATAGCACAAATACGTGTGTGAAGGACAGGTGAGTTAATAAGCACTTGCCTAAGTGAGCTAAGGTTAACTTGACACACTTTTCACATCACATCTGTTTAGAAGTCTGAGACTGTAATATTTTTAGTTCAGAATTAAATGTGGTGCCATTGCCTTACGTATAATATATTTCAGATAATGAAACTGTTGAATTTTAAATAACTTATGTTGATAAATATTAATCTTTTTATTAAATACATTTTTACTTTATATTGGACTACAACTCCACTTGTAAAAAGACTATACTGTAGCACTGTGAAAGAGAGACATATTGTTCTTTCTTGACAGGCACACAGCTGATAAAAACCTTAAAAGTTTCTTTGGTATATCTTTTGCCCAATGGCATGCTCAGCTGTATTTGCTGTTATTCCTGAACAGATGTTTGAACATCACTCCATTAAAAGATCTCTCTTTATAGGGACTAGAAAACCTCCAAAGGACTGTATATCATCAATTCCAATGTTTCCTATCTTGATAGTTAAAAAAAAAAAGTTAGTTCTCTTAGGTAAAATCTCTCATTTCAGTTTCTTTCTCCTTGCAGGAATCTTTTTTGCATTTAAAGATTAGTAATGCTTTTCCTTAGAATAAATCCAACTTGTTCAAGCTATCCTTTCAGTTCTAGATCTATAAACATTCTTGTTGCTTGTAGTCTTTCAGCTGGTCCACAACTTAAAGTACACAGATCTGAGAAAAAGGAGGTAGGAAACAACCCAAGAAGTCATAGAATTCTCTAGTGAGGGAATGATTTTCAGTCTGAGCAGTTTGTCTGCTATACTTTCGGTGCAGCATATGCTTTACATCTCAAGCAGAGAACATGGGCATGTCAAACTGATGATAATTTGAGAATGAAATGTTCTGTGGTTATCTACCCACCAGTCTCGTGTAATAATGTTAGGGACAGAGAAATGGAGGAGGAAAAAATGCTGTGAAAGGATCCTATTAATGATCTAGAACATCTTCTGTATTGAAGGCTCTAAGTACTTCATTTCTTGCAGCTGAGAAATAAGAGCATACAGATATTTGGGAAAGAGAAAGTTTGGGGGCATAGATTTGAGCCTATGCCCTGAATCTTTTCCTAAATCAGGGTCTAAATTATAAACTGCCTTCATGGCTTCTTTTTATTATGGATAATGCAGATCAACTCAGTTTATATGTAATTCTAGGGTCAGGTTTTTTCTTTATGTGAAGTAATATACTTGGCCTGTCCCAATAAAATAATTACAGACTTAATGTTAAGCAAACAAGTAAACTCAGTGGTGTTAAGTAATTATGAAATTTTTAATGTTACTTAATTTTCAAAGTTTCTGTGAAGTTTTGACTTAATTCTTACAGCATATTTCACAGTTCTTATATAAAAAATATGATTGCATAATTAAGTGTGGGTATTTTAATATGGTTCTGTTATGCTATAGGATGTGGGCTGCCCCTTTACTTAGCTTCTGGTGATTCTTTTTTCCAGATAAATCATAATTTTATCCAACATGTGAATAAATTATTATATCTGATAAGTATTGGCTAATGACACTCTCAGTCCCTGCACTAGCATAATATATGTAAGGATATGTAAATATATAACCATTAAATAAGTATTCAGACTATTTTTTGTTTTTACTTGAAGTAATGAGTTGTACATTGCATTATATACTCAGAGCTGTTTGGCATTTTCTTCGGAGATGTAAGTTTATACAGTAGAGATCTTCAGCATCTCGTATTGCAGTATTGCTGTTATATTAATTTGTGGCTTGGATAATTTACAGGAATATTTGTGATTTCCTCATATAAAAAGTAGGAAAAAATTGCGAGTGGTTATACTGCTTAATAGTACACATACATAGCTCATGGTTTCATTAGCTAGATTGTATGGAAACAGTACATACTTTTATGTAACAATCATCAAAGTTTACCATGGAGAGTTTTGTAGTATAGAACAGCAACATATCTATAATACTTCAGTCCCCTTTTCTAGACGTCATGAAGTTTTGTGTTTTCAAAATAGGGTGATAAGGTTTTCCTGGCATTTTGAATTTGTGAATGCTTTCAGTTACATTCTGTGATTATTTGGGGACAAGGAGGCAGTGCATTTTCCAAAAACAGTTTTAGGTTAAAAAATGAGAGATTCTAACAGTTCAAGTGACCAGTTTGGGGAAAAAACCCTGTCCAGTCAGCTAATTAATTCCTATTTTTCTTTATAGTCAAACCAGGCTTTTGGTTATGTGAGGTGAAGGGTATAAGCAAAGAATTGCTGATCCTACTGCCAGTACTGATTTTAATTAATCTGAAATTATTTAAACTGTTTCAAGTGATGAAGTCTTGTTATGATACCTTTTAATTTGAGATGTTTGATATTTAATGTATACTAGCACAGCATGCTATTAAATCAATAGGTATATAAATGTTGAATACCATTGTCACTTCACAATGAGCAATGTCACAAGCTTTATCAGATCAGACCCCAGTACGCAGTCCTTCATATTGTCAGATCAGCGAAGGTGACTTGGTTCTGCTAGTAAGTCTTCATTTTGGATTTCACCAAGTGATGATAGTTCAATTGATTACTCTGGTAACGTGCAGTATTGGTTTCTAGTGATAGTACTGTAAGCAATCTGATTAGGTGAGAGAGAGAGAGTACTCAAGGATTTTAGCAAATAAAAGCAGTTAATTTGTAAAGAAAGTGATAAGCTTACTTAGAGAAAAGGGAATATGATGGTTCTTTGAAAGGTGTGAAATCCTCACCTTCTGATGAGTAATTGGAATGGAGGGAGGTTGAGGTTCAGGGTAATGAAAAGGAAAAGTAGAAGAACCCATTAATGGTGGAGATTTGCTATTTAGAAAGGGAAGGATGTAGGACAGGCTGCATTGTGGGTTTTAGATCGTAATTCGTGTTGGTTGGTTCCTCATCACTACTTACTCCTGGGTTTAGGAGAAACTTTACAGATAGAGCTAGAAGGAAGTACCAAAGTTGGGGAGTACTAAATTGGTGCATGTACCATGAGAGACCAAGGATGAGGGCTGTATTCCTTTCTGGAGATGCAGTAGTTCTTCATAGACCCTAAATATAGGGTAGCCACCATTAGTCATTACAGGAGTTAAAATAATGGGGGGGGCGGGGGGGGGGAGAAGGGGGAGAGTCCTTGTTGTTCATGGTTATTTACTGCCTGAGACAAAAGAGAGGTGTAAGTTGAGTTCCTGTGATGCTTAGATGTAGTTGCCCAGAGTAGCTCCAGGTTTCCAGTCAATAGAGAAGTGAGAGAAGTTTTAAACAGGAGAGCATGGGGAATGGAATGAGGTCTTCTGTTTCAAAATATTCTTGGAATGAAATGCCATTCAAGCACTTAACATGAAACTTTTTTTTATGAATTGTGATTTTTGAAAATGTCTTAAATATAAGACTTAAATTTTTGTGTTAGCTTCAAAAAATAGGCCATTTTAAGATGTCCAGAGCTGAACAATCCCACCATTTCACAAGTTATGTGTAGTCCAAAAGACACTGTTTTGGTTGAATATATTATGTTCAGGTCTAGCTGTGTGACATCTAATTTAGAATTATTTGGTTTAGTACCATTTAGGTCTTACATTTTCAAAGCTAGTTATACAACAGTGTATTAGCCATGCAATTTATCAATATTTATTCATTATCCAAATGGTAGACTACTTGTCATAACTAATTATTGAAGTAATAAATTGTCTTATTAAGAAAAACTGATGACAAGAACAGAATGATTTCCTTGATATAGACTGGTGACAGATTTTAGTATCTGACACGACACTCAGAGCAGTGTGCAGATTGAATCTAAGGCCTCCTGCATGGATAATAAATTGTTATTTCAGAGAATAAAATGATTGATACATTTGCTTTGTGTGGAAAAAGCACCTGGGAAAAGATTCTACTCCCTAAGTTATTTAAACAGACTATGGTGAAATTTTCTTTCCTTGTGACAAATTCAACTTTCCAAGGAAGTGACAGCTCTTTGGCAGAGAGAGAGGAATTGATGCCTGCTTGGGGTCCTTGACTTACAGATTCTCCTAAAAGTCATATTCATTTGAAAATCTCTTGGCATTCTTGCTCACTTTGCATACTTCTTTGGCAGCACACAAAGGAGTGGCTGCAACACAGCAAAAGGATGATGGGAAAGCATGACCATGTGACATGGCAGAATCTATTCTGAGACAAATGAAGCCTGTCAGATCCTTTGGAAGGACTGCTGCTGGTTTTATTGCTGCATGGCTGAGTTGGCCTCTGGTTCAAACTCATTGTATTTTTTTCATTGGTTTGATCTTACCTTCTGTGACAAAGCAACCCTAGAGACTAAGCATCTTTTGACAACTTGGAAATGGCTGGGCTGGGGGGAAAAAAAAAAAAGGCTTTCACACAGAATAATGATTTAAAAAAAAAAAACCTAAACCCAAACTATTGTATGTTTCAGGAAATTTTTTATTCATAACCAGTATTATTGAAAATTAAAATCTAAATATTATATTTGAAAAGTCATCTGAAGGATGTTGGGTCCGTAAGATGTCTGGCATTCACTTTCCTTAGCATAGGGAAAATTGTACATTTTGTGTCCTTTGGTGTGTCTTTTCCCCCA
Source organism: Pelecanus crispus (assembly GCF_030463565.1). Taxonomy (NCBI): domain Eukaryota; kingdom Metazoa; phylum Chordata; class Aves; order Pelecaniformes; family Pelecanidae; genus Pelecanus; species Pelecanus crispus. The sequence continues at coordinate 39,959,750 of NC_134650.1, forward strand.
TTTTCCATAGTTTAATTGAACTGGAAGGAGTTTCTTATATATAAAATAGCTCTGACATTTGCAACAAATTTAAACATGGAAGTCCTATATAATTTTCTGTTAATTACTTCCTTAATAGCTTATTTAAAGTAGTCTATAAAATCAGTCTTATCACCAACAAAGTCATGATATGGAGATTTATAATAGTTCTTACAAATTCTTGTCTTTCAGTTGCTGAGCTCTATATTGACAATATTATAAAGTAAGAAACAGTAATAGAACGTGCTATTCTACTGAATGTCCATCTAATTTATTTAGAAGTTTTTATGCTGTACTCTGTACTTTGCACTAAATCATACTGAATGATTTCTGAATCATGCTCCTATAATCATATATGAAATGTAGTTGTACTTTTATTGGAATTTTGGGTTTAGGCCAAACAGGTGAGTAGAAGACCAAGAAAAGACTCCACATACTAAGACGTGAAAGAGATGATTATTGTCACTTTTCACACACTCCTTTATGGAACAAACTTTGCATCTGACCCATTGATTTGACAGATACTTGCATATAATTATTCTGAGTATGGCAGTAATTTTTGTTCTGACTCATTAATGATGCATACCTTGAGCCAAACCTGGTCACTGCACCCGGTCTTAAGTTACAAGTCATCTCTCGGAAAGAAGTTAGATGATAGTAGGGTATGATACAAGAATAAGCATGGCAAAACTTTACTTCTGTTCCATATTTTTTTAATTTTTAGTAATGATTAAAAGGGAGTTGTGGATGATAGACTACCTTTAAAACTGCTTGCTAATGTGGATATTCAATAATATCATTATATAGCAAATTCTAATAACAGGTAATTCTAATATTTGCAATTATATGCTCCATGCGTCATGACAACAGTTCTGTAGGAACCTGATCACCTTCAAAGTGAGTGAAGTTCAAATTCAAGTGATCACATTCAAAGGAATTCTGTCAAAATTGTCAATTTTTGCAGAGCAATAGCTGTAAGTTAAAAGGCAGCTTAAGAAAAAGAGAATATTTTGGTTTATATATATAACTGGGAGTGGGAAGATACAGTATTGTTTAATTTTGAACTGCATGCCTGTAACCACAGTGTTCAGAGTTGGGCACTGGTTCGTTTGACTGGTATTAGAATGAAAGATCTTCAGGAACCCAATACACTTAGCCTCTTCCTTACTTGTGCTATGTATCTGTGCTTACCATGTAGCTACATGCCTTCACAATATTCCTGAAGCGCTATCATTTGACTGTGCAAAGTACATCCAGTTTTTTAATAGATTTGTTGACTGGTTGTAGATTGAATTATTATACCTCTGTAGGAAAGTGAGATAAGAGGTCTCTCTCAAAGAATAATACTTCTTTGAAGATTAAAACATTTTAAAAAAGAGAAAGATTAACAATTAAGAATGAAGTGTATGTAATTAAGTTTTCATTGTTTGAACACTGACGTTCTGTGGCGCTGAGAGTACAGTTGCCTCTTCCACCACAAGTTTTTAACAAGAAGTGAATTGCTGTATAGTACTTCCATTGTTCTTGCAGTATTAACATTAGCAAGCTAGTTGCATTGATCATGGATATACACTCTCTTTAGAGCAATGTTGAAAACAAAGTATGTGTTACTTATACTAGGAACATACTGTTTCTTTTCTGAATGTAAGTGAACGCATCTGTAATGTCAGTATTCTCCTTTCAGGGTCCTACTCCTTAGTTGTTTGCACAGCATACGTACCATCTCATTCACAATCTCCAATCTGCAGTCAGTCATGCAGTTCCCTTGTAAATGGCATGTGCGAAATTTGGAATAGTTTACTCCAGTTTTCAAATCCTATAGGGAGTGTGGATAAAACCTAGTTCCTGGGACGTGGCCCAGCATTAAAGACAGTATAGACATAGCAGTGGGTAGGCCCAGTTCATACTGAGATTTACTGGACAGGATGAAGAATGTCCTCGCATATTCATCTGAGATGGATCTCTGCTTCTATTCTACAGAGCTCACAGATACGTGTAAACGTTTTGGTAGAATTATTCCAACTTCTTGTACAATATTTATGTAGCTTAAAGGGAGGGGGCGCAGCCAGGACAGCTGACCCAAACTGGCCAGAGGGATATTCCATAACACATGACATCATGCTCAGCAATAAAACTGGGGTAAAGGAAAAAGTTGGTGGGTTTTTTTTGCTTCCAAGGTAGCCGTTGCTCGAAGACTGGCTAGGCATTAGTTTGCTTGTGAGAGGTGACGAGTGATTACCTTCCTATAGCTTGGTTCCTTTTCTGCTTTCCTTCAGCCATTAAACTGTCTTTATCTCGACACATGACTCTTGATTTTGTTCTTCCTGTTGTCTCCCCTGCCCTGCTTGGGAGTGGGGGAGGTGGTGAAGGGAGTAAGGGAGTGAGGAACTGTGTGGGTACTTGGCTGCTGTCTGGGGTCAATTTACCGTATCTGTCTAACATGGTAGTTACAGCAGTCTCCTGCCAAATGGATGCGAGGGCTTGATTCTATTTGGGGTAATCCTTGCAGTTGCTGTCCATGGAGGGGAGTGGGGGTGGTGTGTGCATTTAAAACCATATGATACAATACAGATACAAAGTCAGTATTATTGCTACTTCTGCCTTGATCTTTGACAGGTGTGTCAGAAAAGAAAAAATACAGTCTTGCTCCATTCTTTAAATAAAAATGTATGTACGTACGTGTCAAACTCGGGATTTTTAGCTGTGCATTTGTGGTTGATTCCTATCTCACTGCACTTTTAAATGAAAGCCTGAGAAGTAAAGGGTTTAGACGCATCATTTGCAGCATTTTTTTCTGGTTTCCTTCCAATCAAATCTGTTCAGCCTTTTGGCAGATATGTCCCATTCTGGAGCTCTTGGCCCTACTTAGAGATTGAATACAGATCTAGGTATGAAACAGAAGATGTTGATGATGCTTTGGGTGCCAGGTACTTGAAATTAGTATTTAAAATTAGTTCAGCATTGTAACAGTCAACTTACAGATAGACACCTGAACTTCTCCTTTAATGTGGGTCTTACAGGATGAAGAGCAAAGGTGAAAAAATATTTTAAATTTGAACTGTGTAAGATTTTCAGAAGCATTTGACTATCATGCTGCCTGTTCAAAGGCAATATTCTATTATGATATCAGAAAAGAATCAAAGCAAACTACTACTACTTTGAGAGAGTAATAAACCTTAGAAGGGCCTCATATGAGTTACAAGGTTCAGTAGCACATCCTTAAGTAAAATGACTGTAAATCACTAATAAACTCTTGTTCATGAAAGAATTCTACTATTTTGGCCCTGTACTGATCCAGAATTGTCCCAGTTTCAGGAGTGATACCTGTCTGAACACTAAGCCTGAAGCTAGTTGTTTCTTTTACAGTGCCTAATCTGACAGATGTGTATATTAGGAGGAATGGACTCCACAGGAATTCTAGCATTGTGTTCTGAAGCTGAGCAGTGTGTAGAAAAGTAACCAAGGTCCAGTGTAAACCCACACTATATTAGTGGGCCAGTAACTTCTTGCTTTATCTAGGCTATTTGGGTAAAAGTAATCTATAAACTTGAAGCTGTATAACCATAATAAAACCAACACAGACATGAGCTAGTAACTGTTTTGATGGGGAACTTGAAAGAACTCAAGCCTTTCAGGTTTCCTGTTGTTTTGGTTTGGGTTCCCCCCGCCCCCCCCCCCCCCCCCCCTTTCCTGTTACAGTTATTCTTGTCTTCATTCCCAAATACTTCCAAGAGATGGGTTGGTGAGGAGCGTTCCTTTCCCCTTCAGAAAATTACCCCGTTGTACATGTGTAGAGTAGAATGTAAAATTTATGTGTCTTACTTAAAGAATGTGTCCTTATGTGTCTTAGGGTTGGTTTTGGTTTGGTTGGATGGTTGGTTTTTTAAATACCAGCAATATAAAGTGAAATCTAGATCTCTTTTTAATTTTAGTGTTTCTAAAACTTCTAACAGTAAGATATCTCTTATAGTTAATAATTAAAGCTATCTAGAATTCTATTTGGTTTAGCTCCAGTAAATTCTATAGCATTTCCCCAAAGAGACAATAAAATACTTCTAAAATTTTCAAATAAAGAATGAAAGGAAGAGAAGCTGAATATGTAATACTGAAGTAGAAGCATGCTGCAGAAAACAAGCTGAAGAAGCTGATGAGAAGCTATTAACATCTGCTCTCTGTGCTAAAATCAGCTCTAAAGTCTGAACATCTAAAAGAATTCTGTTTAACAGGAAACCTTACGCAACCTGATTATTACTTAGCAGGTGAGAGGAAAATCAGGAAATTGCCAGAACTCATTTTTATGTATAGAATTAATAATAGCATAAGTTTAAAAAGTGGCTTAGATGGCAATGAGAGACTGTGAACGAAGTGATCATTAGGCAGATAACAGGTGGCCCTTATGCAAGGTTGCCCAGGTTAGCTTCAATGATGTAAGATAAGTTTGTTGTGAGTCAGCTAACTGCATCATGAATATAGAAGAGCTAAATGCCCTGGTTCTGGGCCCTTTTAGATAGCTCTTGATGTAAATTTTGTTTATGTATTTTCAACATGCACTCAGATGAAACATCCTATTTTCATGTTTTTAAAGTAAATTACCCTGAATAGAGAGGAGATGATTTGTGATATAATTAGGCTAACGTGAAATCTAACTTTCATTCAAAGGTCAAGATACCCTCTGTTTTATCATTTACAAAGTTTTTACCTTTTCTATCAGTCTGTGCCCTTTGAAGTGCTGTTTCATTTTAAAACTGATATAATTATATACAGGTTCAGTTGTTAATAGTGCCACTGGAACTAGTGGTTCATTTTTGCTGGGTTACAAGACAATGATGTGCTAAACCACAGATACAGAATTTTTAAAATGGTCCAGTTCTGAATACGTTGACAAATGTATACATCTAAGAGGTAGACTTGCATATCACACAGTGGCATGTTTGGAAAAACACTTTGAACAAAAACTACTTTTTTTTGTTTCTTCAGAGGGTGACCAAGAAGGTGGAAGCTTGTCTTTTACTGATTAAAAGAAGTCTAATATCTAGGAGGAGTAGAACTCCCCGCATTATTTTGAGCATCAAATGATACTGTATTCATGGAGTACAGTCTGAGCTTAGGAGCAGAGCTTACATACACTTGACATGTATTTCCAATTAAGCTTCCTCATGGGTTTTTTTTGTGGGGCAAGTAAAAATATAACTAAACCTGTGTTATATGGATATAATAAAAAGTACATGGGAACCGTCCTCTGCAAAGCATATTCGTAATTATGCCTTACAGCTCTTGGATCATAATAGATAAACCAGAGAGGTTATCCGCAGCTAATTGTGAGTTCATCTGTGGTTGAAATCCTTCAAGATAGAAATATTATCATCACTTACATGCACCTTTCACACTTCAATAATAATAATAAAAAAAAAATTAGTTGAGTGCCCAATTCTTTCATGTTGAAGTATAGCTGGATAGGTACAATCTGATTTCCTCAATTAGTCTACAAACTTAGAGTAATATATTAACAGTGCTGTGATTTTTTTGTCCTCAGGGAGATTGAGTTCTTTTAAAGCAAGTTAAACAGGAGAGCCTCATTGCTCTCTCAGAGTGTAGTTATGTCCAGAATTATGAGCACAAAGAATTGCACACTTACCCATGTAAACCAATGTAGTTGTTCTTCTGCAGATGGACCAGCATCAGTTTTTACAGAAATACTGTGCCATAGTTTACAGTTGGAAATAACCTCTTTGGAATTACAGTGTAGTTTTAGGTAAATAAGATAGCCTTATGCAAAGTGGATTCTAATGACGGCTCTAGGGTTAATACCTGCATTCTTGTAAAACCATTCATTGGCTTGCACTGAGAAGGCCATGATGCTACTATCAAAGTCTCACATGTGTCTTTACATGCAGCAGTCTCTTATCCAGTCACTGATTAACTGGTGACCAACAGGAATGATTGTTAAATGCTTAGTGCCTTTTTTTTTGGGGGGGTGGGGGGGGGTGTCTTACGGGTACTCTGGTTTCACCTAGCAGATCCAATTAAACCTTGAAGTTACATGGTGCCCTTGTTTATTGCTGTTAGACCTGGGAGGAAATTCATACACTCCTCAACACAGAGATCCTGGATTTCCAAGTTTTGATGTACCTATACTCCTCTGATCTCAAAAAAAGTGTTCTTACCATACAAGAGTGAATTCTAAAGTATGACTAGCACAAGATGAAGCCATTCAGATGGTAAACTTGAAGCAACTGCTTCTCAGCCTGGGGTCTATGAGACAGCTGTGGGCTGTGAAATGTCAGGAGATAATTTACTGGATATGAGAGAGCAATGCCTTGGAGCACACAACCTGATTCCCTTAGTAGGGGACAGCCCTGAAGTTCCCTAGCAGCTAATAACAGTGTTTCTGGACCAGACAGTTAAGCAGTTGTTTCTGACAGTGCATTGAAAGTAAAAGGTTTTGGCAGAGAAAGAGCTCGTTGGGAATAAGGACTACCCTGTAAGTCTGCAGTCTGCCTTACAGGGTCCTTGGTGTCTTCCCTAGTCCTAGATCATAGCAACCTAGGGTTCCCTCGTCACACAGACAGCAAGAATCCTTGTGTTTCCTTACTGCCCTTCTCGCAGACAGCAGTGTCTTCTTGGCTTTTCTTGTTTATTTGTTGATCACATGCACACATGTGTGCATAGACACAGAGAAAATAAGAGTTTACAGAGTACAATTTTTATCCTGGTACCTCTGTCCCCTGTGCATAATGGAGTCACGCTTTCACCACTATCCAGTGTGGATTTTTTTAATTTAATTTAGGCTTTTTCTTAACGATCATTAATTTCTGGAGATGATGCAGCTAGTTTAATGAGAAAATAGGATTTTATTCCACTTCATGCATCAACAACAAAATTGTTACCTGAGTGCAATTACAAAACAGTTTAGCCTAGCTTTCTCAGGCGTCAAATACCCACGGCTCTTACTCACTATATGGGGAATTAAATAAGTACTTCTGAAAATGAGGGCATTCATTAATGTCGGGTGTGTTAAGCAAACCACTAGAAAAAACATAGCTTGACTTTTGAATTCTAGGTCAAATCTCCTATGTCTCTTCTCTTACTCATATTACTGCACATATTTGACAGAGTGGCAGTGAGAAAGAAGGAATTATTGATAAGTGATTGTTAGTGTCAGTTTTAGAGGAAAAAGCAAACCAACATGGGGAATAAAACCAGGAAGGCCTAGCGGGCTTTCAGTTTTGCTTCCAGATGCTTGTTATATACAGACACAGAAGGTAATAGTGGAGCTCACCAAGCAAAAACCAGTTACGAAAAAAATAGCGCAAAGGACTAATTCATGTAGCTCTGCATACCTTCATATATTATAACCAGTAAGAAATGGCCAAAATCGTTGTAGGAGTCCTAATGATACTGTGTTTGAGAGAGCTAAACCTAAGTGTCAAATAACTATATGTTATGACTATTCAGATTAAATGTTTGTAATCATAACTAATATGATTAAAATTATTATTTTAAGTACCTTATTTACCACTTATCAGCTGCCAGTTGAGGCAACAGTGGGGACAAATTGATTAAATGTTTAACCGTGTGGACTCAAGTGATTTCCATGAACTCTTCTCCTGCTTTGGAGCTGAAATGTGTACAAAGTAAGACAATTAGCAGTAGATCTGTCAGCTTTGCATGGGAGCATGAATGTATTAATTCCTGTAAAACCAATTAAATTATTTTCCAAATCACCCATTTATTCAAAGTTTTGTATGAAATGAGATGCCAGTGTTGTCCTTTTATAAGTGTATAAACCCTTTGTAATGACTATTTATAATTGAAAGTTATATTATTGAATCTTAATCTCTTGCATTGATATAATGTCCTCCAAATGCTGGCTTGTTAGTTTTCGTTTTGTTTTAATACATTGTTACTAATGCAGTGAAGGGATGGGGAAGCTGGAGAATAGTGCTTAATACAAAAGGTTAACTGTTTTTTTTAAATAATACATTACAGCTGAAAGAAAACGTTAAAAATTCTTAAATCTAGGTATATATTTAATTTTTTATCGGTGCATTTAACAATAATGCTCTGCACATGTGTTTCAGCCATCACTAACTGAAATGACTTATTTTACTGAGGGTTATAGTAGACTTTAGAGCGAATGTGTGTTTGCTTATCTGCTTGGTGAGTGGGATTTGGAATGACAATTTATTATAATGCATTATACTTTTTTTATAATTCACAAATGGCTTAGAGATTTACGTTTTTTCTTATCTTATTCCTAAATCCTCTCTTCATAGTTAGTGCCAGTATCCATTAGACATGATTGCTAAGGACAAACTAGTTTTCTAAGTAAATGAAAAACTATCAGAGTTTCATGGAACCAGCTGTGGTTACTCATCCAAAGAAGCTCTGAACTAATAAGCAGGTAAAAGTATAAGTAAAAATCTTCCATTTAAAAGAGCTAGAAAAAATGCGCAGTAACATGACAGATATCCTGGGAAACTGAGTCGTAAAATACACCATGACTACTCGAAATATTTTTCAGTTACCATTTATTTATGTTTACCCAACTTGAGAGCAATGAGCATCTCCATGTTCCTAAAATAACCTTGTTTATGCTACTGTCTTGCAAAGTAGCATGCCATTATACCAGTTATCACAACAGTAAAAAGTAGTCTGCATAGTGAAGTTGTCAGAGGATAGAGTACTGTAGCCATAATTATTCAGGGAAGCCTGCTATAACTGGATAAAAACTATAATACAGGGACAAAATATATGGTATTTTTTAAATCAAGTATTTTCCATGAGCTTGATTTTGAGACCTGCAGTAATTATGTAGCTTATAACATCTTAAGAGGTGAGATAGGATAAGAGAATATTACATTACACAAAGAATACCTGAAAAAGCTAACAGTTCTAAATTCTAAATTCTAAAAATGGTAGCAGATAAATAGAACAGTGATGCAACAATTCTCCTGCATGAACCCTTGCCAAGTGCTGCTTTCCCCCTCCAGTGGAACCATCTTACTGTCTTCCAGAAGAAACTGTGAGGACAATTTGTTCCTTCATTTCAAATTAGGTAAGAAAAGACAACATTAAACAGCCCTGATGTTACTGTAGGAAAAGCCTGTTCATGTTGGCTATACCTTAAGTAATACAAGAAAATAATTTGAACAAAATAATCTGAATTTAAGCAAGCATGGTTTGAATTTTTAGCCTGGTTAAGGTTTAATACCAAGTACAGTTTGCAAAGATTTCCATGAGTGATTTTTGCCTTTGATCGTATTTGTGTTTATACAATTTCTTGGTCAAGAACATTCCTATTATGTCATGATCATTTGTGAAAATTTTGGAAAGTCTAGGAATTTTAAACATTTGATTACAAATGATTGTTCAGTTTAAGGTTGGGGTTTTGGTTAGTTTGGGGGTTTTTTGAGTGTTTGCTATTTGGTATTGAACAGTTAGTATGGCACTGCTCAGAAAGTCCTGCTGAGCACCAAGTGATGCAACCTTTCTTAGAAAAGGAACATGCATAGTTGAAAGGTGACAAAAGTACATTTTCATGTTTCTGCACACCCAAGCAGTTGGCTATGCTCTGAGCAGGTTCTTTTCAGATGCTCTAATGTATTCCAATAGCCATGTGACCAGAAACAGGCAAAGTGTGAGGAAATTCCAGCCTTCTTTCCCGTAGGTAAAGAAGGAAAAGGGTAGTTTAGGAGTCGTAATATTGGTGAAGTGCAAATATTCCAGGTTATTAATTTCACCAACTAGATATTACAGCACAGAGAACTGAAACAGCAACTGTTTATTAAGTGTTTTTAATAAATCCTCCAAAGAAGCAGAAATGTGACTGTAACACTTAATATAAACACCAGTCTTTCTCATTATGTTAAAGTATTGTAACAAAACTTAAATTTAAAAACAGCCATGAGGGGATTCACCGAATTTAGAAAAGTAAATAATTCAAGCAAGTAAAGGATTTCAGACAACCAGCTCATTTTGGAGTAGGTAGTATAATGGAATATACAAGAAGCAAAAAGAGAAATAACAGGCTTTCTTTAAAAGACCCCATTAGATAACATGTAAAGTCTAATGGATAAAATTCCCAGTTCAGCACAGACTGTGGAGCAGTTATATGTGAATTTCAAATTGACAGAAGATTTTTCTGGGATTATGCTCCCACAGGTTATTATTTCATTGGAAATAATGCCTCTCACCTGTAGTTAAACATGGTAAATGCATTACGAGAACCACATTATCTGAGGATACCTTTCCGCTGTTTAGATTGGTCCCCGTTTCACTTTGAGACATTATCCACTGGCAGCTCAATATAACTGACAGAAAATTCCCTCTTAAGTTGCCTACAGTATCCTCAAAACATATCTCTAGTCCAGCTACATTATCTTTGAAAACTTGTTCTGTGAGTACATAACTTACCAACAGCAATGGAACAGAAGTGATCAGTTCTAAAGCATTTCAGAAAGTAGTCCATGTCAAGTCAGAGGGCACTTTCTAGTCTGAAAGCACAAAGGTCGTTTTTATTTTTTTCCATAAGACATTTGGATTTCGCAAAGTCTGTGGCTAAAGGTCTGAGATTAGTTCTTCTGCTGAGAAGAATCTCTGTTACAGTCTTGCTAAATAAGACGACTGTTGGGGTCAAATTCTCAGATCCCGGTGCGTTCTCCCTTCTCACACCCCAATACTTTTCTGTTAGGTTCTTTTATTTGGCTGTAAGTTATAAAATGCTTTGTACTTCCCCTTTTCTAATTAAATCTGCTTTACAGTAAGTCTTCTTAAGTGCATCACTTCAGCTGGATATACTAGAAATTATTGAAGTACTATTGGCTTCTGTCACTGATACAGAAGTTCTTGTCAGAAAAGAGTGCTTGTGAGAAAAAAAGTTCTCAGTTCCTGTGAGAAAAGGAATAACTTTGTCATAGAATCATAGCAGAGTTACCTGGATTAGAGCCCCACAGGTCATCAAGGCCAACTTTCCACTTGAAGAAGAGTGATTATCAGCCTACTGCTAGATAATGTCAATAGCTTTGTAAGAGAAAGGTTTGGAAACCTCTGTGAATGGAGATTCCGCTACCTGAAAGGGCAACCTAGCCCAAGACTGCACTGTCCTCCTGGTGAATTTGTGGTGTGGAGGGGAGGGGTCCAAATACTTAACCTGAACCTCCCAAGTCTTGACTTTCTGGTTTTCTGAGTTTCTGACATGACCAAGAAGAGTTTGGGTCTGTCATCCATCAGTCCATAGCAGTATTATGTAACTAAAATTGTATTTACATGTCTTAATCGTCATGATTTTCTGGTACCTGAATTTCCCTTCCTCAAACATAGATTTTATTATCTGTAAACCTTTGATTTTGAGTTCATTCTTATGCTTACAGCTTTTCTAGCTCTTCACCTTACTGTGCATCTACTTTAGTTGTTCTGTTCCGGCTCCATGGATTGTTTTCAAAGTCAAGTAGTTGTACTTGAAAAGGCAAACTTGGGAAGAGGCTGAAAGGGAGGATAAACACACACAAAGAAAGACTGAAAGAGATTATTAAAGGCTATACGACCAAAATACAGCTAGGCTCCAGGGGCGGTGCTTTTAAAATACAAAATCTAAAAAAAAAGGTATGACTTTAAGACAATTATTAATAGAATCCATTTCTGAAATAAAACGGAAACCAGGATATGTAACTTCAGATGAAAGTTCTTGATCCTTACTACAAGCATAGTGATCTCACAGTTGAAACACTAGACAGGATTGCAGTGTTTTGTGGGTTAACCCCAGTAGGCAGATAAGCACTACAGGGCTGCTTGCTCACTTCCCCACTCCCAGTGGGATGGGGGAAGAGGAAAGGAAGAGTAAAAGCAAGACAAAAATCATTTAATAAATGAAGGAGAAGTCGAAGAAGAGAGAAAGAAAATGAAACAAGTGATGCAAAGGCACTCACCATCTTCCATGGGTAGACCTATGCTCAGCCAGTTCCTGAGCAAAAAAGAAGGCTAACCTCCCCACACCCCCTCCTCTCTGTTTTTGTTGCTGAGCATGACATTATATGTCATGGAATATCTTTGGCTAGTTTGGGTCATCGGCTTGGTTGTGTCCCCACCCCACCCCTTGCACACCCCCAATCTGTTCATTGAGGAGCAGAGTGAGAAGCAGAGGCGGCCTTGGCACTGTGCAAACATTGTTCAGCAATGGCTAAAACATTAGTGTGTTTTCAGCCTTGTTTTGGTCACGGATCTAAAACACAGTGCCACAGGAGCTGCTGTGAAGAAAATTGACTCCATCCCAGCCAGGCCCAGTACACAATGTCAGGAACTGTTTTCCCTTCTTTCTTGTAATGGCATTCTAAAATTTGAGCAAGTTTCCTTATTTCCACAGAACTTTTTTCTTTGCCCACTGTGACCAAAGTGGCTGCTGCAGCTCAGTGGATTATGCTGTTCAAAACGATTTATTACCTCATAGTTGCAGTACTTCAATGTATTCTACTGCAGGCAGGTACATTTCTGTTCTTGTTTGTCTCCATGTTCAGCTGCACAAGAAGTGTAAAAACTCTTTTACAGTTTCTAAAGAATCCCCCCTCTTGTATCTTACAATAACACCTAATTACATTGCTAGTGGATTTCAATTTCCAAGCTAGTGTATGCCAGATTTGCTTCAAATGGGGGGCAAATTATTTTTTAATTTATACTGATGTTAAAAGAACAGAGTAAAACTTTTACTGCTTTAAAACACCAACTCATTACAAAATTGTGCTCCATTGACGTTATAAAGTAAGGTGGTGATATTTGAATCGTGCTGGGAAATGGAAACTGGATTTCATTTGAGAAACCAGGATGGCTTCCCAATTTATGTGTCATTTCTTTAACCAGCTCACAAAAACAGGCAGAACCAGAAGCCAGTTACTTTTTTTAGGATGAGTTTGCTGATGATGTCACTGTTTTATGCAACAAAATAAAGCAATATATCCTTCCTTTCCCTTTTGTGTTTCTGAAATCCCTTTCCCTTAGTAGCATTAACAGTGCGTGATGATGAAACAGTGATATTCATGCTGGTGCCAGGTAGTCATTTTCTTTTAATTTAGGATCCAGGTATTGGACCTGGTTGCTTTGCAGTAATTATTAGTTGCTTTTACTTCTCCAGCTAAAGCCAATTTTAGTACCCGTTACAGGAAAGATTTTTAAACAAGATAATTAGCTATTTACCAGTAATTGTTGCAGTAGAGTAAGAAAAACTTCCACTGTGCTGCCTGATGTATTTCCCTCTAATCTCTGGTATAGATTCTCAACTCTGTTAATTGGCCTAGTTTGGTCAAGCCAAATTAAGTGGTGGTTTATATACCTGAGGATCTGGCCTGTCCTTTTTTCCCCTTTCACCAATCAATATTGTTACCTTGTTTCATGCTTTCTTTTGATCTGCATTTTTTTTTTCTGCTGTCTGCTTTGATGAACTTTAACCACAAAGAATAACTATTCTAAACATTATTCTTAAAGACATGTATATGTGCATACATCTGAAATAGCTTTTGTTAGGGAATATCAGCTTTGAAAAACCAAGTCTTTAAAAGTTCAGAGATGTGGTAATTAAACTTCTATGCATAAATTCTTTATTTTGTCTCCCCACTTGAGATATCTGGAGCCTGTTCTCTTTCAGAGCACTTGACATTTTGATAGCCTTTGCATTTTAAGCCAGTTTCATTTTATCTCATTCAACACCTAGTTCAGTCTAATGTAATTTTTATATTAGAGAAACAGAGACTGAGTGCAGCTTGGAAAAGTTTGATTTCCATGACTTTGAGAGCATCATTGTCTTTTAAAGGCAAGAAGACAATCCAATTCTTGGAGCAAAACTTAGATGTTGTACACATAACATAATCCCTTTTTTGTTACCTCTTGCTACATACCTTCCAGAATCTGAAGTAAGAGAGTTGTTAACGTCCTCATTAACTTTATAACTCTAATGCATTTGTGAAGCATCAGCTCTCAGAATCATAAAAGAGCCTCTCCTGCTTTTGCTCCTTCTGCAGAGTTTTATACTCCTGCCCTTTGGACTATTTGAGTCTTAATCCCTGATTTCTAAAACTTCTGCTCTCTGTGTTCCTGACCTCACTGTCAGTGGAACTTTATTCTGAGTGCAACAGTATGCATTATCTTTCAAACAGCAGCACAATAGGAAATCTGAAAATTCACATTCAAGTTCTGCAGAGCAAGCCCTGGTTCTGTACAACCAGTCTGTGACCCCAAATCTCAAGTTCCAGTATGGCTTCCTGAACCCCCTTCCTATCTGGCTGACCCAGGGCACCTACTGGAATCGTGCCAAGTAACCTGAATTCTAGGCAACTCCAGGATGATGTATCTAAGGTATGATGGCAGTCAAGGCTGGGTACCACACCAAATACTCCATGCAGTTTGTGTAGGCTAAATATGCACACATACAAGAATTTATTCATAGTCTAATTTAAGAATTAGGAGTCTAATAGTTATTATTAGTCTAGTTGCAATGATATTAACATTTGTAGTCCAAAGAATCCAGATTGCTAATTCTCAACAATACTACAGTTAGCACTGATATATTGCAAACTTTCTAGCATCTACCCTTTCTTAGGTGCTATGTTAAGCCTTTCAGTATCCCACTGGGTACTAAGATGGGTGGTACTAGTTTTCCTTAAGAAGAAGGTGGGAGGGGGGTTATGGTGAGTCATCAGCATTTCTGATTCTTCTCCAAGAGGACTAAAATGTTGATAATAGGAGGTTTCTTCCTTTTCTGAGAGAGAGCTGAGTATTGATAATGCAAAAATGATTACATTCTCATTCTCATACTGGGTTATTAATTGTTTAGAACACTATACATACTTATCAGTCTATTCTTAGAGAAGTACTGTAATTACCTAGCATTTGGGATGTAAATTTTACTGATTGAGTTTCCTAAATGAGAGTTTATTAAAACAGCAATGATTTTCTTCTGAGGATTATTTTCTTATTAATTATTGGCCTGATCCAAACTATACTTAAATGTTCTAAAAAGAGGGGAGAAAAAGCTGCATACAGCAGAAGAACAAAAAATAACTCAGGTGATGTTGTGAATAGTATACATATATCGCATCAAATCCATGGGAATTTGCTTGGTTCCATACTTTATTTCCACCATCATTACCGTATTCTTTATGCGAAAAAAACATACAGTTGATACTCCTCCCTAATTTCTTCTCTGCAAAGAAATTCCACTCCATGAACTTCATCAGTATGTAGAGTATTTCTTTGTGACAGTGTCATTTAGTGTGCTGAGAGGGGCATACTAGTAAGAGCAAATGGAATTGTACTAGTGTCATTACTAATTGAGTTCTAATGTTGGTGTTCGTTAACACGGAAGGAAATGTGGCACTACAGCCAAGACTTTCCTATTAAAAATTACAACATTAAGTGGCATGCGTGATACTAAAATTGCACTTCAACCAAGAAGGTGCTATATGTTTTTTGCGTTACATTTACATCCTTTATTACAAATACATTAGTTATGAGTTCTGTGAATTCACTAAAGAACAACTTAGTATTACAAAAAGATCAATTAAATACTAGTATTTTAGTAGCTTTTTAAAGTGATAGTCTTAAATTACCATTTACCATAATCATGGACTGTAGTGTTTGCATGTTTTAATTGATTTGCATGTTGTTTGCTTGTTCTAGCTGGAATATACCTATTTGATAGGGCTCATGGCTTAGAACCAGTGGATTCAGTTGCTCTTCTCTTGTGCTGTTCCTGACTGAAACAACAACGTTGTGCTGGTAACCGATTACCATGAGTGCCTATGATTTAGAAAATCTGAGATAATAAACAGGAATAGCAAATAATTACATACAGAAATGTGTCAATTCTGTCAAGGTACATGTGTCTCCTTGGTAACAGTTTGAGGAGATTCTGTCCTTTACAACTCTTCCCGTGAGAAATACAGAACTAGAAGAGCTGATGCTCTTGATCTTGTAAGTTCATCCCAGCCTCCTCAGTCTTCAAAACTTTTGCTTTTGGGTGTTTTCATGGATAAAGCACATTCACCATTGTAATTCTTATAAATGAAACACTCTGGGACTATTCTTACTGATTAGACATACTGTCCTGCTAGAGTAGCCAAACACATCTTGCAAATTGTACAGAATTGTAAAATTCTAATAAAAGAAAATCATGCAATACTGTGTGATGCAACATTTGTTTGAATTTTATTTAATGACATAATTGACCAGGTGATCAAAGGAGTTAGAAGACTCTATGGACTGGAGCTGAATGAGAATGAAGTTGTCCAATACATGATTTTTGGAAACAAAAAAGAAGAATAGTGAATAAATAAAGTAGCGCTGAAGTTTCAGTAAGCTCAGAAAATCACTAGGTAAAATCTGATGTCTAAGGGAAAAAGGCATTCTGGAGGTGTTGACAGTTACTTAAGGAAGAAGTATTAACACTAAAAGCAAAAGCTATCCTAAAACAAAGAAGGCATAGGAAGATTAGTGGAGCACCAAGTTGGCTAAATAATGAGTTCCTCAATGACTTGATCATGAAAAAGAAGTCTACAGAAAATAGGAGTCAAACTATAAAGTGTAAATATAAAAAAATAGCACAGAAATATAACTGAAAGATCAAAAGACCTGCTACAGTTAGCAAGGCACATAAAAAATAAAAGGAAGGATTCTGTAAGTACATTAGTAGAGGAAAATGAAGGAAAGAGCTGGTCTGCTTCTCATACGAGAAGGAAAATAAATGATCACTGATGTTTTTAGAAGGTCAGAGTGTTAATATCTTCTCTGCATCAGTCTTAACAAAAACCCTCTGCTGTCATAATTTTAAAGCAGCTAACATTAGTGGCAAAGGCAAAAGAACTTGTGATAGTATAGGGAAAAATCAGAACAGAGACTTCTTTCTAAATCAGATGCTTACACATCAGCTGATCTGGAAGAAATTCACCCAAATTACTTGAGAGAATTGGTTGAAGCTATTTAAGTCATCAGTGGTTATCTTTGAAACAGGAGATGGATAAAGGTCCAAACAAGTGCAAAATGGCAAGCATATTGCCTATTTTAAGAAAGAGGAGAAAATGAGAAGCTGGGCTTGTGAATTAGATTGGAACAAATAATGAAACAATTAAACTGTTTATAAACACAAAAAAGTAGTGAGAAGATTGATAGTACACAATCATAAAAAAAATAATTTCAAAACAATGCAATTTCCTTTACTTATAAGGTATTGTATTGATATGTATGAGGCATTAGATATTATATGTATCTTCATTTTTTTATGAAGCGTGTAATACCATCTAATAGCAGGGTATTCTCATTAGTAAGCTAAAAATATACCCTACAAGAAACTGTTATAAGTATCTTAGAGAAGCATATCCAGGAAGTATTTTTCAGTGGCCTACTATCTAACTGGAAAGATTCACTGAGAGTGGTGATGTAGGAAGTTAAGTAGGACATTAGGAAAATACTCAAGGTAAGTTTCACAGGAGAAATTGTCTTGGACTGTTACAGAATTTCATCACTTCTAGGAATAAATTAATCGTACTTACCTCAGAAATAGTTTTAATAAAGTTGATCTTTCCATGGGGCAGAGAATAGGCTAGATTTTCTTTCAGAGTGTTCTTTTTAATATAAATTTGTACCTTAAAAGTAAAATGGTCATAATCTTCCAAAAGAAAAAAAAATAACTAGTTTTATTTTCCCCATACGAATTAACAAGGTAGTTTAAAATCTTTATGCTTTAGTTTTGGTCTGACCTTTTAGAAATTTCTGTCACTTAAACACACTTCTTAGTCCAAATTCCACTTTTGAAATTGAATTTCCTGTAATTGATTATTCAGAAGGTTTGAGAAACAAATAGTATATGCACCCTGATCCACTTACACGCTTTCACAGCTTAAAGAGTCATTGCTTTGTCCTTGAAACCTATTGCTTTGAACCTAC
This sequence comes from Pelecanus crispus, assembly GCF_030463565.1. NCBI lineage: Eukaryota > Metazoa > Chordata > Aves > Pelecaniformes > Pelecanidae > Pelecanus > Pelecanus crispus. The sequence continues at coordinate 39,977,693 of NC_134650.1, forward strand.
AGTAATAATTAAAGAACAGCTTTTAAAAATGTATGACTTTATATCATACCTTCCTAACAGTATTATACTTAATATTCTGCTATCCACTGCATTTGTATTTCAGATCTCCTTGGACTGTTCTTTTTGAAGCAGGGTAGAAGGCCATTGTCCTTTCTCCATTGCCCTTTAAACACAGACCAACCTCTGATTGTTATAAACAAAGAGGGCTGATCATGAGACTTCAGATCTAGATGTGATTATCTTAACTCACTTATGCTGAGTATGTGTATAGAATTTAATTATAGGAAGGACTTTTGTGATCTTCAGTACCAACAAAATGGTGCTGGAAAATCATGCCTCTAGGATTTACTTCAGTAGTGTTATATCTTAGATGTACATATCTCAAAGTATTGATCATTCATAAAATGGATGATGAGCCAGACATAAAGCAGGTGTGAGTTGTTTGTTTAATATCACTTTCCCATTCTCCCCTCCTTGCCCTCAAGGTAACAGGCATGCTGGAATGCATTGAGATGTGTCACTGAATCTCCAACTGAAGTGAAGCACTCTGAAATAATTGATATTTACCACCTTGGTTTATTTACAAATTGACATGCTATAACACAAATAATAATTTCCATGTCCCTTCCAGGTATGCAGTTTAAGCAGAAACTCACACCTCAGTATTACTCATCACGCTATTCATGCAGTTGACACAGAAATGGTGGATGAGGTTTAAAAAGCAGTATGTGTCCAAAATGCATGGTATTTTTTGTTTTGTTTTGTTGGAGGGTTTTTTGTTCTATTGGGTTTTGTTTTCAAAAGTGGAAAATACGTGGAGATCACATACCATATAATGATATGTTATTTTTCCTGTAAAGGTCTGTTTTAATATGAATAATGATGGCAGAAATGCAAACAATAAGTGCATCAATTAAGCCTCTAAGTACTGTTATCAGTGCTTCCTTATTCAGAAGCACTATTATTGTTGGCATTAGCAGCATTTCTGAATAGAGAATCTGGAAATGGTTGCTGAAGTACTGTTGCATACTTTTGGATGTGAGAAATGCTAAGACCCCCAATCATGTAAGAAGATTCAGTTACTTCTGTTAGATGTGTCCATAAATCATAGAGTCATAGGATGGTTTGGGTTGGAAGGGACCTTAAAGATCATCTAGTTCCAACCCTGCTGCCATGGTCAGGGATGCCTTCCACTAGACCAGGTTGCTCAAAGTCACATCCAACCTGGCCTTGGACACTTCCAGGGATGGGGCATCTCCCTAACTGCAAATTGACTGTGCTGGTTTTGGTTGGGATAGAGTTAATTTTCTTCATAATAGCTACTATGGGGCTGTGTTTTGGATTTGTGCTGGAAACAGCGTTGGTAATACAGGGATGTTTTAGTTACTGCTGAGCAGTGGTTACACAAAGTCAAGGCCTTTTCTGCTTCTCACCCCACCCCACCAGCGAGTAGGCTGGGGGTGCACAAGAAGTTGAGAGGGGACGGTGAGGGACAAAATGGCTGAACATTTGTCTCAAAGTTTGCCCACATGAAGCTAACAGAATCTTGCAGGAATTTGCAGCAAGATATGTGGCAGCAAGGCCATAGCAACATCCCACTCAGTGCAGGTAACTGGCTGTGCGCGTGTGCACGCAGTCGGCGCGTGAGACCCCGGGCATAGGGGGGCTCGGAGATGTGGGATACGTGCCGTCACCCTGGGCAAGTGGGATGCGAGGGAGTTCTGTGCAAGTGTGAAGTTGTTGACTCAGGCATGCAGCCTATAAAAGACCCCCACCCCATACTCTGGTGTGATCACCCACCACTGAAGACCCCAAAAGCACAGACCCCCAGGATGCTGCAGATCCATGGTGGTGACTGTTTGCGCTTTTCTATCCCAAACTCTTGCTTAATTTCCCATCTTGCCTTCCTTCCTTTTCTATCGCTGTCTGTTTCTCTCTCCTCCGAGTGGTTAATAAATGGGTGGACTTATGACATCTGACCTCATTTGTGTCTTAATCTCATTCGAAGGGATTGAACCTGAAATGAGAGGTCGGTCTAGCCGCCCCTAGCCTCCCAGACTCATCTGAGGTCAGTTAGAATGCAAGGGGGTCTTCCTCTCATCCAAATTGGATCGTAACAGGGACACAGCTGGGACAGCTGACCCCAACTGGCCAAAGGGGTATTCCATACCGTATGACGTCATGCTCAGCATATAAAGCTGGGGGAAGAAGAAGGAAGGGGGGACATGTTTGGAGTTACGGCATTTGTCTTCGCAAGTCACCGTTACACATGATGGAGCCCTGCTTTCCTGGGGATGGCTGAACACCTGCCTGCCCATGGGAAGGAGTGAATGAATTCCTTGTTTTGCTTTGCTTGCATGCATGGCTTTTGCTTTACCTATTCAACTGTCTTTATCTCAACCCATGAGTTTTTTCACTTTGACTCTTCTGATTCTCTCCCCCGTTGCACCGGGAGGGAGTGAGTGAGTGGCTGTGTGGGTCTTAGTTGCTGGCTGGGTTTAAACCACGACAGTCCAAGACAGAAAAAGTTCTTGTGTAGAAAAGACCCTGTAACACCTTCGGTCCACAGGAGAACTGTCAGCAGCGTAAGTTTATACAAGTTCAGAAAATCATACTTACATTGGAAAGAAAGTTTTCAGTATTTAGCAGGGTATGGTTATTTTACTTCTTGATTGTTGTGTGATATAATGAAAAAGATAAATAGTCTCTCAGTAAAAGATGAATCTGACACAAAACCATCTCTCCTCTCTCCACCCCCCTTGCCCCCCATAAAAAAAAATAAAAAAAAAATTGGCAAATCGCAGAATCTGATGTAGGAGTGTTTCTTAAAAAAAAAAAACCAAACCAAAACCATATTTTTTTGCTATGTGCCTGAAGAATTAGACAACGGCATACCTCCTTTTGCAGTGTTTACATTTTCTAGATTTAGCCCCAAAATGAAAACACGGTCTCTTTTTGCACATACTAATAACCTTTTATTACAGGATTAAAAATGTAATTGAATTATGCAGTTCAAATTTGTAGCAGCACAGAGGAAACTTCATTGGTGCACTGGTTTGAATATTTGTACAGTGTGTTTCGTGATGATTGGCCGTGATACATCCAGCCTGGGCTGCTCAGTACATGAGCATGTCTTTGCAGTTTGCTGTCTCTCTACACAGTATCTCAGTATCCATTTTTGAAATTAGCTTGGTCATAAGAATTTTATCTGCAGTTTTGTTTTAATAATCTTCAACATTTAGTAATGTTGATTTTCGTAATCTTCAACTATTAGTAAGGTCGAAGATGCAATTACTTCTAACAAAGAGGTGTGTGGGGGATTAAATTTATGCTAATTATAAAAACAATAAACACTGTTGAAATGGAATACTTACGATGGCTGCCTTAATATTAGTTTTTTAACCTTGAAGGAAATGTGTTTCTAGGGAAATTGGGACTGGCTGTTTATCTCAGCAGTGGTCTAACCATGCTATGTAGTCATTGGTAAGTGAGGATGTCTTAGGTGAAGGGCACAGTATGGGTAACTATCTAGAATGTAGTCAGCTAAAAAGAGTTATCCAGCTGACTTAATTAGTCTGCACCATGTTTTCTGGGGGAAGAAGCAACACCAACAAAGGAAGAAAACTTGGTGCGGCATTCTTGTGTAGCTTTATTCATTTGACCTAGCAGGCTGATGCATGCGTATGCCATCAAATGTAGCCGTCATATGGGCAGTTCTATTGCGCTCTTCCTCTGTTTCACTCAGTTATTTTTTAAAACATGTAGATTCACCAGGTTCCATCTCCTTTCCACTGACACTTTCCTTTTCCACTCTGACTAGCACTAACCAATTCAACAGGAATCATGCTGGATTGTTTTCTTACCCAAACATGTAGACATACTGAGTCTCCAGGAATCATTGACATGTGCTGATGCTAAAATATTTCTGCACATCATAATTATAGTGCTAGAAATCATGGCTGCATATTCCTCATATGCATTTGAGACCATGGTGGTCATGTTACGAGGGACAGAAATGTGTCAGTCTGTGCTTTTCTGTAGGAAAAATAGTGTGAGGTCCCCTCTTCCCCACTGGAGGTTATATCCATGTATCCAATGTCAGTGCAAAGCCAGTCCTTTCATTCAAGAGTTGATTATGATTCAAGAACTTCTATTAAATGCATTCCTAATTCTCTTGTCAGAAGTGCTCTGATACACTTTCTTGTGTGTGGTGGTTTGGCCCTGGCTGGATGGCAAGTGCCCACCAAAGCCACTCTGTCACTCCCCTTCTCAACTGGAGAGGGGAGAGAAACTGTAACAAAAAAGTTCATGGGTCAAGATAAGGACAGGGAGATCACTCAGCAGTTACCATCACAGGCAGAACAGACTCGTCTTGGGGAAAACCAGTTTACTTTATTGCCAGTCAAAACTGAGTAGGAGAGAGGAATGAGAACATGTGTAGGGTAATAAGAAATACAACCAAATCTTAAAATACCCCCACCCCTCCCTTCTTCCCAGGCTCAACTTCACTCACGATTTTCTCTACCATCTTCCCCCAAGCAGCACAGGGGGACGGGGAATGGGGGTTGCGGTCAGTTCATCACGCGTTGTCTCTGCCGCTCCTTCCTCCTCAGGGGAGGACTCCTCACACTCCTCCCCTGCTCCAGCGTGGGGTCCCTCCCATGGGAGACAGCCCTCCACGAATTTCTCCAACATGGGTCCTTCCCACGGGCTGCAGTTCTTCACGAACTGCTCCAGCGTGGGTCCCTTCCCCGGGGTGCAGCCCTTCAGGAGCAGCCTGCTCCAGCGTGAGTCCCCCACGGGGTCACAAGTCCTGCCAGCAAACCTGCTCCAGCCTGGGCTCCTCTCTCCATGGCCCCACAGCTCCTGCCAGGAGCCTGCTCCAGCGTGGGCTTCCCAGGGGGTCACAGCCTCCTTGGGGCACATCCCCCTGCTCCGGCATGGGCTCCTCCCCGGGTGCAGGGGGATCTCTGCTCCCCCGTGGGCCTCCATGGGTGCAGGGGCACAGCTGCCTCCCCAGGGGCTGCACCAGGGGTGCAGGGGAATCTCTGCTCCGGTGCCTGGAGCCCCTCCTGCCCTCCTCCCGCACTGACCTGCGTGGCTGCACAGTCCTTCCTCTCACACATTCTCACTCCTCACTCCAGCTGCAATTTGTGTCCCGGTGGCTTTCCCGCACTGCAGCACCCCCCACCCCCACCCCCCTTTTAAACATGTTATCACTGCCGCTGATTGATTGTCTTGGCCTTGGCCAGTGGTGGGTCCGTGTTGCGGCTGGCTGGCGTTGGCTCTGTCGGACACAGGGGAAGCTTCTAGCAGTTTCTCACAGAAGCCACCCCTGTAGCCCCCCCACTACCAAAACCTTGCCACACAAACCCAAGGCATTGTGTCACAGGTGTGTCACAGGTACATCACAGTACAGCTGAAGGGCAATATGATCACAGTGATCTGTTCCCTGCAGCCTGGGTGAAGTAGCTGCAGTTCGTAATATTCTTTACATATCTGTGAAAAGCCTGGGGCCATTTCTATCCTCCTGAGCCTGGTAAGCCCACCCTGAACATCTTCAATCTCATAGTGTGCATGCTGTAGATTACTAGATTTTTCTTTTTCTTCTGAAACAGGCGTGTATATCTCCACTGAAGTATGTCCTTATTTGCAGTAGGACAGATAGAATAATTTAGAAGGATTATTCCTCAGAGGTCAGCCAGTTCAAAACATGGAGCAAAGAGGCATTTTCAGTGAGGCTATTCTGACAGTGCACACACTGTAGTAGTAATCAGGGTTAGGAAGGCAACAAATAAAAGCAGCAGAAAGGAAAAAAGAAAAATCTGTCCTTGAAAGATGGAGGGAACAGAAGATTTTTAATAAGTGGAGGAGCTAGTTTTCTCTTAAGCAATGAATGTTCTCCATAACTTTTTTTGGCTGACCAAACTGTGATCGGGGACTCCGATTCATCATCTGGTCATGAAAAGCTCTCACAGCCTGACACCTCCCCATTGCTGCTGCCTATTCAGAGGTGGAATTCTGTGAATTTCTGCAGCTGATTTAAGTATCCTCTGTACCCGATCAAATTAGGAGTAACTTAAAGTGAAATCACTTGATCCATAGTATTGTACGAGTGATGGCCAATTAGAGTTAGGCTTAACAACTGAAGGATGGAATAAGCTTCAAGGAGATTGGAGAGATCAGATAGGTGAAAACAAGTAAGGATGCTGGTCAAGAATTGTCACTTTGAAATGCATATTTTAATCAAGATATATTTCATTTAAAAAATCCCATTTATTGCAAATGCGTTTCTTACAGAAGAAGATACCAGAGTTTTCCATAAGACACTTCTGAAACTTAGTGTAACTAGGTTAAGGAAAAGTAGGTATCACAAAACTGCTTTTCTGAAGAATGCGATACAGTTTCTTCCTAAGGATACTCTACTGTGCAATAATATAGTGTACAAAAGGTATCATGGAGAAAACACCTGTAGGTTTTGGGGGTGGGGTGTGTTGTCGTTTATCTTCTGTTGGCCCAAGACTGGGGTATATGTTTCTTAAATGATACTGTAGAATGATCTTTAAAAGCTAGGAGTTGTTAACTAATATCAAACATGCTTTGCTAAAACTCTCAGTTACCTTTCCTCTATATTTAGAGTAGATAATAGCTGTGATACATGATTCATCATGCACAGTCTCCTTCATTATGCAAACACGAATAAACTCAGATACGGTAAAAACTGAGATTAGTCTTTATGCCCTTTATACTGAATACAAATATCTTTACATTGCTGACATTGAGGAATCCCGAAGAAGTAATACAAATAAAGACAAACCGATATGAGTAGCACATTATGAATCATGCATAATTAAAAGGTTCCATTTTTCTTCAAGAACAGTGACATGAATGACCTCTCACACTTTCAAATAGTGTAAAAAGCTTCCACAAAAAAAAGCGCCTTTTAAGTACTGTGCCTTATTTAAATTGACATGATCCTTAAAGATAGAGCTGATGTTGGTGCTTGTTGTTACAGTTGCCAGCTTTTTGCTTGAAAGGTTCTGTTTTCAGTTGCTTGTAACTTTACAAATCTGCAAAGGAAGAGACAATATTTTTGCATGAAAATTCTGCTAAAGGACAATTCCTTGCCATCCCAAATTCACTTCATGTTAGACAATTGACAACATGGTGTAGTAATTTCCGAAGAGAAAATTATGGAATGGGGGGGGGGGGGGGGGTTGGTTAGGTTTTTTAATTATTTTTTTATCAGTTTTTTTATTTTATTGTGACAAAGAGTGACAATTTTTTCTTTAAGAAGTGCCAGCCAACAGTTGGAGTTTTAAAACTGGAACATGATCTTTGACAGATGAAGTACTTTCTGGGGTGAAAGTGCTTGCTGTTGGCAAAGTTGCCTGGCTTTGAAAAATTGCGTGTTATTCAAGTTGCAGTTGGGTCAAGCTGGACCATTTATAGGGCCCAGAGAGATCAACACAAAAAGACCGGTTCTCACTCTAATCTTGTTTAGAGACTGAGATGGAAACCAAGAATTTTGAGTCTATTCCTTTCCCTTTCTCTAAAACCCACTGGCTAGTCATGATAGAAAATTACAGTCCGCTGTTGCTATCAGTTAATTGCAGTTGCATGCAGGAGAGTTGTAAGTAGTAAAGGTTTGATTTTTAGCACGTCATATGTCACTGGTGAGACTTACGGTAGAATATCACATGTAAGCTTGGACCTTCATTTTTTCAAAGCACTAAAGAAATCAAGATCATACAGAAAAGAGCTGTAGAAATTATTTGAGGAGAAGGGAAGATTTTAGTGAGAGACATAAAGCTCCATCTGTTTGGGTAAGAAAGCAAGTATAAAGTTGTCCCAGTGAAGGTCTCAAAAATTGACCTGCAGTCCAGTGATTTATGAACCACTATTTGGGAAGTGGACTTTTCTAAGACAGATAGACTACATGGCTGATTACAGTAGCAAAAGTTTATTCCTTTGAAAAACCAAACCCATATTAATCTTCCTGCGTTTAGATGATGCTATTACAACATTTGCTCTGTTTTGTTTTTGCTTTCCTTGTGAAGAAAATAGAGCTGTTCATATTCAGAACCTGTTTTCCTTTACAGAGATTTTCTGCCTTAGTATATGGGTTTTCTCACCCTATGAATGACATATTTGATGATTCCGTTGTTTTTTTTTTAACGGAAAAATTTGACAAAACTCTTGTAAGCAATGCAATGAATGTATATTCACTTTCTAGATTGATCCACAATTGTATTTATAATGATCACTATGTAGAAAAATGTTCTTGAACCTCAATGTACATGCAGAGATCATCAGATCTATTTTCTAGAATTGACTCTAAGATGATCTTGTAACACTTTTCAACATATAGGACGCTTAATTCCTTGCAGTCTGAACTCAGAATTTTGTCAATGCTATGTACTTTCAGTTTGAATTTTGCCTACGCGCTGACAGTATGAGATTTTTGGCTTGTCAGCTGCACATGCTTGTCTGTTATAAAGTATGGCAAATTACTTTGCTCATGACAGAATGCACAAGAAATGTCAAACATTCATTAAAAGTACAAATAAAAATACTCATAAGCCTAGTTCTTGTAGGCTCAAATTCTCTGTCTATGAAGATAAGACAATTTGCATTGACAGCTTCAAATAAGTTATCCTAAATGTAGCTAAGTAGACTTTAATGTAGTAATTAAAACCTTTTTTTTTTTTTTTTTTTTTTTTTTTGTAAATTGCTTAATTTTATTCAGAAACCATTCAGGTACCACAAACTCAAAAAATTGGCATGAGAATGATGCTTGCTGCAATACTGCAAGCCAGGTGAATTTGCATGCATTTTTAATTAATGTTTTCTTGCACGGTTGGTTGTTTTTTCTTTTCCCTATTAAAATTGTTGATGTGGCTGCAACCCACTTTCTTCTAAAATACAGGAATTGAAATGTTTACATCAAGATTTCTTGAAGACATATTTGCAAAAGGTCTAAGTTAAAGACATGGAACAAATAATAGTAAGGATTGCTTTCCTCAGAAAAATTCATTAAAAGGTTGTACCAATACGCTGGATTTAAATGTTAATATCTGGAGATTTTCAGTTGTACCTTGCAATGTTGTCCTAAAATTAAGCATGTGCTCGTGTTCACTGGGTAACAGAATTTGGCCAACAAATTGTAAACAAACCACTTTATTTGGTTTTTTTGAATTATCCTATATTGGGATATATATTGCTCTTTCTTCTGTCTGATCCTGCTTCTCCTTTAAAATTAATAGGCTTTTTATCTTTGCCTTTTATGTACCAATTCTTAAAATGTTTATGCATGTTTAATTTTATGCACTGACACTGTTTGGAGGACAGATAAGTACATGCAAAAGATTTTTCAAGAGGGAAGAAGAATCAAGTTCTTAGTGAAGCAGTGGAATTTTATCTTGGCTATTAATATGGGACAGACACACATAAAAATGTCTGAACTTCTCTATTTATCAGTACTTTTCAAAGCATTCAACCATTGCAATCTGAGACAGTTACAGCCACTGGTTGCTAAGTCTACACAGGTATCATATTTGTAACCATTAATATGCAGACAGGAGATGATAAAATGTGCTTGTGATAAAATGTGACACCATATTATAAATGAGAATGGAAAATGAATTTATAAGCATAAATCATGTATTAAAATACATGTGACAAGCTCAGACTGATAAAGACAATGCAGAAATAACAAATAATGTATATGTCAGTTTCATCATAAAAAAAGAGATGTTTTCTTGTAATGTTCTGGTTTATGTCTGATTTTTGTTTAAATTCACATGCCTCTGGAATATAATAACAGAGGTGTGGCTATGGCACATCTGTTAATGTTCGGTGGATATCAGTCAACATTCCTTTCTAAGATTAAATAAGACCATGAAATACGTGAAATTCTTCTCCAGAAAATTTAACAAAAATTGAACTGAAGTGACCTCTTTTACCATAATAAGCACTTTTGCAAAGTTGTACTATAGAAATTAAAGATTGCATCCAATTAGTCTAAAAACATTTACATTTACTCTTACATGTTGTAAGAGATTCCATTGTTCGTGTAGCTTTTTCATAGGTTCATAGAGTCGCTGCCAGGGAGCCTGAAGGGAACTTTTGAGGTCATCTAGGCACATAGACCATCTTCTCAGTCTTGAACATAAAAGAGGACTTCTATGTCCACAACTTGGTCATCTTCCTAGTGAATTTAATATATATTTGTTAAAAAAATTATTAGTATTCTCACTGAACTCGGGTATCTGTTTACAAGATCACAGGCTGGGCAGCCCCACGTCAGTTTATGAACTATTCTATGTGTAAACTTAGGGACTTCAGTTTTCCCTGGTTCAGAGATTTTATCTATATCATTCCAGGCATTAAATCCTGAAGTAATTTTCTCATTTCTTGCTTTAAGTACTCCATATCATCTGGGTTTTAATAATGCACATGCACAGTTAGTACAGTGGGTTAAGAGTATGTAAGATTTATCACATACATAAAAATCATTGGGATACACGCTTACCTGATGTTCCATGGACAGGAGGCCTTTTGGAGTCTCCAGGAGTCTACTTAAAGCTGTTGTGGAAATCTCAGTCAAATGTGTGTTGTCCTCAAATTTTGTGTAGAAAGGGGAAGCACTTTGAAAAAATTGAAACTTTATGTGGATCTAGCACTGAAACACTTTACACCTTTTCCTTAGAGAAAAACTTGGTCCTTAATTAGATTTAAAATAACAGGATGGAAACTTTCATTAGACAAAGATATGTACTGTATCTTTACAAGACAGTGCAGTACTGTAAAGAATAATTCTCTACAGGACACTAAAGTGAACTCAATTAATGTCTTTAATCTTATTTAACTATTTTTTACTATTTACTTGTATTTCCCTTATACTTAAAGGTACCGGTCAAGATTGGGCAGGAGTGTATTAGATGGTTCTGTGAACAAGGAAAATACAGTGTTTGGGCTGAAAAATTTCAAAGCTAGCTAGGCAGGACAGAAAAACACCAGTGTGGCAACAGGCACAAGGAGATAAAGCAATTTGTCTGATGTCACACAGAAAGTCAGTGGTATAGCTTGGGGTAGAACTCACAATTTCTGACATCCAATATTAGAGTCCTAATAAATAATTCATTTAATTTCCCTGTTTTTATCTGCTTGCAAAATTGTCATGAGTGTGCTCTGACAATCTCTGAGTCATTCTGTATTCATTCAGGAATCCTTTTTTGTAAAAAGCTCAAATACTGGTTTATTATGGCTCTGTAACATTCTAGATCCTAATTCATGTTTCACTGATCAGTTGTATGGGAATGTAAAGCCTTTCTCTCACAACATGCACACCTCATTTACAGTATTAGATGCTCCAAATTCAGTGGGGTTGGGACAGGGTTGTGCACAGGAAGAAAGGGTCAGGGTTACTCAGAAAAAAAATGGAGTTACGGTTATGCTTCAATGCTTGCAAAATGAAACACATATAATTGGTTTTTTCTTCTGACTAGTCAGTATAGCACTGGCTTTAAATTAATTACTGAAATTTAGGTAATAATAATTTTGAATGACCAAATATATATTGTGAAAATTTGTGTCCTTGAATGGGAAGTTTGCAGTCTCACTTGGCAACTATTTCTCCTAGAAATGTTCAGCCACTCAGTAATGAAAAAAGTTATGATTGAAGTAAAATTTCTATTAAAATTCAAATGACTATTCATGGAAAATACTTTATTCATTCTACTCTGATATTTATGTATTAAACAGAAATACGTATGTGCCCAGACAGTCTGGATCAAATTTTGTAAGCGCCAGACTGTAAATCTGTGGAAAAAATGTGGGAAAATTTGGAGATGACTTTCTCAATCTATAGCTCTGAACTGGTTTGCATTATGTCCTCCACCATTCTTATTTTTCCTTCTAGAAGAAAAAATATTCTGGCACTTGTGTAATTGAGATTAAGGAAAGATTCTGATTATTTTAGAAAACATAAAAAAACCTAATTAACTGGATAATGTTAAACCTGAAATCATTTCTGGAATAAGAATGAAAGGCAGGTGGTCAGGGATGTAAATTTTTTTTTACTGACTTGAGTGAAGCCAGTTCACACAACTTGAGGATTTGGCCTTTGAAGTACTTTCTTAGCCAAGAGACTGACTGCCGCTAGTTTCTGCAGCTGGCATCTTTCACTTGTTAGGAAAAGAGTGTTTTCCTTCAGGGAAAGAAAGTCCTAACTCCAAAATAGTAATTGCTCTCTGTGTATCAAACTCTGTTGTAGGGCACAGTGAATGGAGATCCTGTTAGAAGTGAAATGATGAAAATGCTGAAAATCACCATTTTTATTTTGCTGGGAGTTGCATTTCACATCTCAGGAAATAATTTCCTGTGCCATTCCTTTGTGAAGTTAGAGAAAATTATGACCTCTCAGTTTCACAGGGCATCTAAGTTGTCTGATGATCAGTCATCACGGTTGCTTGTGAATACTGCAGAAAACCCACCTGTTTTGTCGTACACTGTGGCATCACATTATAGAACTATGGAATTCTTGTAGGTGGTGTCAGTGTACTCTCAGCAGATGAATAACTCCTGACAGAAGCTAACTGGCACATCTTTCCAGGGGCTTTACATCTGAACAGAACCAGCTGAAATGCAAATAGTAACAAAGTGGAGAAGGCGGAAAAGAACAGTTAAAGGAGAAAACTTCCATCAATCACACACATTTTTCATATTAAATTAGATTTCCAAACAATCTTGTATCAACCATAATGATGGCTACTGTTTTGTTTAAAATTTTCTATTTTCTGAGAAAGTCCTAGCAATAATACCAAAAAATTATATATGGGCAATATACGCTATTACCTATAGTTTTTTCTACATCACATGAATGCAGCAGCATTTTCTGTTGATGTGATTTAATAGCTGATGAATGCATTTTATATTACAGAATAATATTTCCTTTGAAGATAGTCTTGATAACCACAGCAAAAGTGTCACGACAAATAACTGTAGTGCTTAATTGTTCCAGTTACACTGTGACCAGTATTTAACAAAAATAAAATTACAGATTTTATGTATAATTATTAAATCAAAATAGAAATTGTATACAATTAAAGAATAGGAATTCTCTTAAGTGAACTGTGTGTACTCATGTAGAGTATCATTGTGTTGTGGTCAAAAATATACATTAGCTCTTATGACAGTATGTTGTTTTCAGGAAAAGATTATTGTGCTGTTAGCTGTTAATAAGATAAATTGTTTCAAAACAGCCACTAAGACACCTTGATGTGTGTCACATTTTTGAATATGCATAGCATGGTTTCTACAGTGAATGAACCAGCTGTCACTTCATTCACATCTATATATTTTATCACCTTTTCCACTGTTGTGATTGGATAAACATCAGTAGCAGTTCAAACAAAGAACTTAAATACATACACAAAGTAGAAATGGCTGAATACATCTTCACACAAATAGGAAAGAATTTTTGTCATCAGCAGTGGTTCAAGTTACTAATCTTTAGAACAGAATCTTTACTATCATGTTGATATTTATTGTCTCCTTCAACCTTTCTTCCTATTGTGTATTTTGTAGATGTGTGTATTAATACACCCAGTGTGTTTGGACACATGAAAAATCTTTTAAATAAAGTGAGGAAGAATTATTCTAACTATTGTTTTTCCACAGTCTTAAGCTTTAATGCATGATGATAGAACCCTCCTTGCAGCCAGTCCTTCTTACTCCCTTTGAAGTGAAAGAAGCACTTGGGAAACTTGTTTAAACTCAAAGAATCCTCTCAAAGGGTTCTAATCACTCTTATGTTTCTCATGTCTCTTATTCCAAATCATAATAATACCCACTTATCAACTCTGTTGATGATGTGTAAAGTATGAGAACTTGGAAAGGTTTGAAATGACTCCCTGAGATTAGCCGTCTGTCTTTCTGAATGTTGCAGGTCTTCATCCTACAAGCACACGGGAATGCTTTATTTTCCTGCTCTGATTAAAATAAATGTGTGTTAATATGTGCAGCCTTGGAGGCTGAAATGAAATGGGTATCATCACATTTTTAAATAAACATTTGTTAGAAGTGCATTTGAAATATCTTAAAGTGTATTAAAAGTTTGAGCGTCTTGACTTTTTTACTCAGAGTTTTTTAAAACTTTAGTTTCAAGGGAAACCCATTTCCAATGAAAATTATTTTTCTCAAGCAATTTCAAGCAATTCCACATAGTAGGTAAACTTAGTTTTCAGGATATTGTTAGCCTAATCCTAGCGTTTCAAACACTTTAGTCTATAGTTCATCTATGTAAATAATACTACAAAGATCAAGAGTAAAATAATTGCTATGCTGCAATTTACTCATATCTTAAATGTGCAGTTGTAATGGATATGATGAGTATTGATGTTTGGAAAAATAATCTCATTATTTTCTCAAAATCATCACAATTTAAATTGCTCGTTACCTGATGCTTAAACGTTGATTTATATCTCTTCCTCCCCTACCTGTAAAATATTTCAAAGGACATGAGTTATAAATCCAAGAATTGTTGTTACTCATTTTAGAAGTCTATGTTTTACTCTTAACAATTAGACTCTAAATAATTAGCCATATTTTAGGAACTACTAAACAACAGTTTATGTTGTATTACATGCTATTCTTAACAATAAGGCCACTCTTTTGGAGTCTGAAATGCAGAAGCAAAGAGAATTTTTTTAGATAACTAATGGATAGTTCTGGTTACTATTGTGGTTCGTTGGTGGAGATGTTAAATAGCATTAGGTTTGTCAGGAATGAAAAAATAAGAGATGCTGAATTTGCTTTTAGAATATAAAGCTATTGACAGAACAGTGGAACACTTTTTAAATCTACAAAGTTAATCATGGTTTGCTTTGACAGTTTCCTCTGAAATACTGTTTTGAACTTCTCCTTAGACTTCTTCAATGGTAAAAAGTAAATTATTAAATGAGGTCATGTATCTCTTTAAAATCTAATACAGTTCTGTAAATCTGATTGGTATGTGTAATATGGAAAATTGGATTTCACCATAGGTGAAGTGCATGTACAGTATTTTAAATTAATTACAAAGACTTGTTTTTTTCGGCGTGTGATGAAAGCTTAGAAGTATTATGTCATGCTGTGGTCTGAATTTAAATAACAAGTAACCAGAGTCACCTAAATCAGTAGAAGAAGATTTTTCTTCTATAAATACTATTTTTTTTCCCTAGATATTAAAATTCCCAGTCTCTAACTCTTCATGTAAATTTTCAGTCATTGGACAAATGGGAATAGACCCATTCAGCATAAAACAGAACATCTTTGTGCTGCTATCTTAGCTCACCTTCTTCACTAACATTAATCTGTTTCGTGTTCTAGAGGACATCTCAGTAAATTCCTAGAAAGGAGGAATAAATACTTGACACAGGTCTTTATTATATTCAAAGGTTGTTTACTTAGGGTATCTGTGGAGTAGTTCCTGTGAGCAACTGGCACATGCAGAAATGCAAAAATCTGGTCCAAGAGGCTAAAAAATAACTGTGATAATTATTTCATTTCATTATTTAATTTCATTTATATGTAAAAAAAGCATTCTAAGCACACTGTCCATGTGAACCAAGTGTGTATTGCTCACTGAAATAAAAGTCCTATATACATTTCCTAATGAAAAATGAGCTAAAGATAGTGAGACAGTTTCTGTTGACTCAGGTGAAGGTTCCATTGGACCCATGAGGCTTTATAGTGTTGTTCAAAAAATGATACTTAATGCAAGCAAGTAAGCAAAAGGATTGAAAGGTTCTTGATAGAGCAGTTTTGACAGGCTGCTGGATTTGACTCCATTTTTTTCAGGAAAAGTGAGCATTTACTTCAAAAGTGTTTTGTTTATTTTTTAAAAGAATCGTATTTCTATCTAAACAGGAAGCTAAAAAACTAAACTGCTAGTTAACAAGGAAAAGTGTTGTGCTTACCTTTTTATTTGGCATATTTTCTAATCAAAATGTATCTACTGTCATTGCCATGAAATGCTTCTTTGTATGTGTCACGTAAATATGTATGTGTAAAACTGAACTTTAATTGGAAAATGTTTTGGTCAGTGTACTTACAAGCAAAGAAAATTCCCCAGCCCCACAGGGTATTTAATGTTTTTTCAAGCTTAATCTAGCGTCTTTAACACATTTGAATATATGAAACTTTTCCAGCACAGATATGTAATTTGGTTGCCAGTATGGTATTCAAAGAATGAATATTATGGATAAAATACAGGGTGAAAATATTCTTCTGTGAAGTTTCCAGATATTACAGTATTGTTGTCTCTTATATCTATGATATATGGATTATTACTAAAAAAACCCCTCTTTATGTAATACCACAAGGATAAACTCGCCAAATTTGGTACAGAACAAGATACACTGTTTGATTTTTGCTTTGTTTCTTTTTTAACTAAGTAAATTTTAAACTTGGGTCAAATCAATACAGCTAAAGATAATTCAGTGAAAAGACACAAATTGTAT
This sequence comes from Pelecanus crispus, assembly GCF_030463565.1. Lineage (NCBI taxonomy): Eukaryota > Metazoa > Chordata > Aves > Pelecaniformes > Pelecanidae > Pelecanus > Pelecanus crispus. Next base: position 39,994,198 of record NC_134650.1, read on the forward strand.
TTTCTTTTTCCTTCAGAATAAATTAATTCACATGGTACTTTATCTTGTTTAAAACTCAGGCCAAGAGATACCAAATAACATTTTTTTAATGTGGAAGAATAAACTCAGTGCAGTGGAGAGGAGTTTAACAACATTGATAAATAAAATCTAAACATCAGTAGTTGTTAGCATTCCTTTAACTGCACTATTCTCCAATTTAATGAAAACCTTACACTATTTCTTAACATTGTAGCACTATTGATCATAAAATATTATAATTTGCTGCTTGAAAGTCCAATTTACACAAATACGTAAATGGGCAATTGGCCATGAAAACTATGAAAATAATAGTAATTGTAAATGAGATCAGTAAATTCTGGCCAAGATAGTAATTTCACAGTACTTAATGAAAAACAGTAACCTGTAATGAAGCCTGAGAAATTCTTGAAAAAAGTTGACTAATAACCATGTTTGTTTTGTTAAAATGTCTTGATAGAGGTGGTGTACTTCGACAAATTTAGTTGCTGATCTGTCTTCCCCTAAACACCTATCTTTCAGAAAATTATCAGATGTGTAATTCATAGTTCATTATAATTAGAACTCTGCTGGCTTCTAAAAGAATTCATACAAATACGAAAGCCTCTTGTATAGCATGGCTGAGGAAAATCTGTTTACTCTTGTCTGATTCAGGACTCTAAGAGCAGGATATTCCAGTTAATTCATGCTTGCGGTATATAAAAGAGTGATCCGAAAGCAGTCCAAAAGCAAGGAATGCTTAGGTTTCTGTAAGAAGATACTTGGACTTCTGTTCGTAGCTAAAAGCTGGGGAAGTGTCATAGCCAAGTGCCAACTTCTGTAAGAGAGAATATTCTACAAGTACCATGCTTACTTGTACTCTTCAGGAATGAACCCTGCGAGGCTGCAGGACAATTATTAATCCAAATTTTCACTTAGGCAAGTGGCTGCTGGTGTACTGCCTTCACCTAATGCCCCAAATGAGAGAATTATTTTAATGATCATGTTTTGGACTTTCTTGGTGCTCAAATCCTGGGTTTGATCATGTCCTGTTTGATCCACGACACTAAACATTTTTTTGTTGATGCATGAGGTTTGTCATCATCTTAAGGGAAACCAGTTTTGAAAACATTATTCAAAAATTTAAAACTTCATGGATAAGGTCAAGGCTGAATGGATTATGATACACATATGCAGAAAGATTAGCCAAAAGTTTCTAGCTGTCTAATTTTCATATGATCTACTGAGTACATGCTGAGGCTGTTGAACTTTAGCTGTATCCAAGCAAACCTACCCCCTGGCAGAACTACAAGGAGAACCTGAAGTTTCTAAAATGGCAAGCATCTTTGCTATTGCTATGCAGAAATAAAGTGTCAAACTATGGCAAAAAATTCAGACTAGGAAAAAAATTAATTACACAGTTGTATGGTACTAGGGAGAAAAATCCTGCAGTGATACCAAAAAGAATATGGGAATAAGATATATTTGTTAGGGTAGAGATAGGTGGGAAAAGAAGGGATTTGACTGAGAAAGTCACTGGAGGAGGATACTGAGTTGCTAGTGATGCTATCAGAGCCCCTCTCAATGGTTGTCTGTAATTTCAAAATCTGTGGAAAACCTGAAAATGATGTGAGGGTAGGTATGAGAGCATTGCTTGTATACAGTCAAGGGCCATTTCTTTCTTACAGGTAGAGTACAAGGCTTGCAAAGGGAAACAGGGTTAGGCTTGGAATCATTTTGCTGCCTCTTCTCATTCTCTTAGCTCTATTAAGAAATATTCTGGAGTACCTTCAGATTTTAGGATAAAATTGTGTGTCTTATTCCTGTTTTAAAAACATTGTGTGAATCATACAAGCTTATTCCAGACTTTGAGCTGCTTAATAGTGGCTTATGTAAAAAGGGAGAGACAGCTTTGGGAAGAGCAGTGCATTTTTTTCTCTGACTAATGTTATACTTCAGGAATTCCACTAAATTCTGTGGGCCTACCCAAACTTTCTGAGTTACTTGTATGCAGATGATTTTGCATGCCTTATGTCACAAGGAACTGTGTAAATATAGGTTGTATCCTGTATTCCTTCTGAAGACTGGAATAGAGAAACATGATGAAATGTATAAAATATTGACTTAATTCCCAGGAAATTTGTCCTTTCCATCATTTCTGCAGGTCTTAGAAGAAGAAAAACATTGCTGGAATAGACCATTTGCATTTTCTGCTGGGCTTGCTTTATATCACTTTGGAAAATACCACAATGACTCCTATGTAAACATTATTAGAAAACAGTGCTTTATTAAGACTCCACAGTCCGTCTGGTTAACAGCTTCTATATTGTCTAGTAATGAGTATCAATACCATTTTTTACATGTTTTACATTGCATTTTTGACATTGCAAAAGTAACTTCACAAATTAAGCCATTCTTCTAAAATTTGCATAGAAATGTTTGTTTTCTAGTGACTTTCATAAAAGTTTAATGAAACTGAAGCTATTAGGTTCAGCTCTTTTTCTTATGTAAAGCACTCTGACTTTTGGAACACACAGTATGTTTACATTTTAAGTTGCCACAGCATATCAATTAGTAAACATGCTTATGAAATTGTCCATTTAAAACAACATTTTTACACTATATAGAGCCTTGTAAATCACAGGATGCTGACAACATGAAATGCCAGCTGTGAAATGAGAAACTGATGAAAGTGCAGTAATTCTGAATTTTAATATAATATAAACCATGTCAGCAATATTTGTGAATAGCAGCTGTCAAGATTTCATTTGAACTGCATGTATTATGGTATTTTTATATTCTGTTCTTTTCTGATAATTTAGACCTTCCTCTGCCCCCTCCCAACCTTTCTGTATGATAAGCTTTGCAAGAATTGGAAATTTCTGTAAAAATTTTGACTTGACAGCATGAAATGGATTGTCGCAACATTAAAACAGAAAGACTAATTATAATGATCATTAAAATTGTGTTCAGAAATACCACACACTATCATACTGGTATTATTTTAAAAACTCAGTATTTCATTAAACTTTCAGAAAATGTGTTTTATTTAAAAATGTGATGGGGATACAAGAAGTGGTGGAGATTTCTGCTGAACAAGGTTGTGATCTACACAGTCTTAGCCTGCAAAGAAATTCAGTAGATTGACGTGGTTCTTTAGTGAAGTTGTTTAGATATGGAAGTAGTTGTAGAATCAGATCAACAATATGTGGAATCTGCTATCTGTGCAGTGTATTGCAGTACTATATGCTTACTAAGAAAATGAAAAGGACTTTGAAAAGACAGTGTGCATACAGAGTTGCAGGCTGGAATGCCTAAAAGGAACAAATATTTTCTGGTTTCTTTCTTCCTGTGTATCCATCTAAGTGAAGGAATTTGTCTGTAACTGTAAAACCTCTATGCTTTCTTGTATATTCTCCGAACTCTGTTTGCTTTTAGTTTCCATCATCTCCTAAGGGGTCAAGAAAAATCACAAAGTGCTGCTGTATTTAAATGGGATCTGAAATGCTGGTGTTCAGTGAGTGATACAATCGTAACTAAATGAGCTGCCTCTGGTATAAAGAATGTATATGGAGATGCCTGTCAGTGGAAGTGACCCAGTTTGTACTGAGTTTTAGGAAGATAGAAGTGAATTGCTTGTATAATTTAACGTGATTTGCTTCAAAAAAACAATGTCTTAAATCATTTAACCCTATTCTTTGAATAGCAGTAAACAAACAGTATTAAACAGTTGTACCACAAAGTCGTGATGTGCAGATTTTACCACATACAGCTCATACTTTGCAGCTGAGTGTGAAATGCAGCTAACTCCCCTAAAACTGAAAAATGCAATAATGAGAAAGCTGTGTGCCTTTACAGAAGGGAGCAGGTAACATTTCAGCTATTGCTTTGATTTCCCAATCAGTGTCACTTGGCCTTTCCAAGGTTTAGGTTGGGTAATTAATTTTCATCGAAGGCTTGATTTGTTGTAAACATTGTGTAGGCACAGGTGCTCCTCAGTGGTACGGGGATATCACCTGCCAATCAGAAATGTAGCTCACTGACTGGCATTCTGTTCCTCATCCTCTATCTAACGTATAAATAAATATGTAAAAGAAATGTAATCAAGAATTCTTTTATGAGGAAGCCACCATGTTTTACTCAAGCAGCATGATTTTATGCTCAGCTGCTAGTGATTGTAGTGAAACCCAGAGAGCAATCAAAAGAGCTAGAGAACTGTAATTTGAAGAAAAATCTTTAACATTTCCCTGTATAAAGCCTAGATATAGCAAAAGGGAAGGGAACTTTACCAAAACCAAATGTCAGTTGAAGGTAATGAGGCATAAATATACTTTATGGGGGAAAAAATTCGATATAGAAATTAATAACTAGCTTTGCAAAACATGAATACTCTATAAAAACTGCTTCTGGAGTAAAGGCGGCCAGTGTTTGCAAAACACAAAGGATGTTGGTCCAAAAGAAACCAGCTGCAAAACCCCACTGACTTTCCCTGCAGCGTGCGTGCTTTTCACAAGGAATTCTAGAGGAGGGATTCATATCCAGAATGGAACAAATGGCTTGGTTGTGTACTTGCGAACACATATTCTGTAATTTCAGTAACTCACTGTCATGTACGCTTTGCCATCGAGGAAACTAATGAATTCTGTTCAATAACAAATTGGTAACCATCCTGAGAAAGTTTTGATAACTGTGGTTTTCTGATTTGCAATTCCCTTTTGTGGAACACATAACTGATTACAATTACTACTTCTGGTCCAACACTATCAAATCACTTAAAAATGCAAACAAAAATAATTATTTTTATGCACTTATGATCGGATATTATTTTTCCCAACATAATGGTGGCTGCTTCAATACTCTACCAGCAGTCTGGAAGTTTGGAGTCCTGTATCTGGATGAAAGTCCAGAGCATGTCTTTCAACTTACATACCATCAAATTAATAGTTTGTAAAGAACTTTTAAGATTGAGAAAACAGGCAGGGGCAGGCAAATCTTGTAAGCTATTAAAAGGAAGAGAGAAAACATTTCCTTACTAAGACAAGAAGCAATTGGAGTAGGATTTTTAATGTTTTAATGTTTGTTTGTTACTCCTATAATAAGACAATCACAAAACTGTCAATCCAAATTAAAGTTAGTTGTATATGTGAATGAATTTCAGAGGTGGTATTAATATTTGTTGGCTTTGGGGAGTATAAAAATAAGACCATGGCAAACCAAAGGTCCATTTCAGTTAGTATCCTGTTTGCAGTTCTGGCCAGTAGCACATGCACAGCATAGGGCAGATGAAATATGATCGTTCCTCTTATATAGGCTCATAATTTCTAAAAGTCATATGTTTAAATACCTCTAGAATTGGTGGTAGCTTCAGAGCCATTGTGCTTCATAACAGAGGATGGAACCTATGAACCTATGGTAGAGTAGAGTAATTTCTTTTTAAACCCTGTTTTTGCTCTCCATTGTACCTTTGGCAATGATGTCCGTAATTAATTTCATTAAAATAATGAAAAAATACTTTTTTGTTTTTGTTTTTTTCTTTATTATTATTTTTGTTATGCTATATATTTTTGCTCCCTAGGAATTTATTAAGTACTCCTTCAATCATTTGTGTTACAATGGATTCTTCAAAATACCATGTTGTGATAAATCTTTATCACAGACCATTTCGGGGATTTCTATTCCCATATGAAGAGGTTTAGTCTCACGTCTCTATTTAATTTCATGTGTAGATGCTGTCTCATAGCTCTTATCAGTAATGTCAGCCTCTACCTTTTTTGGTTCTACTTTATATTTTAAACTAAAGTGACCAAAATTGTTGGATCATGACTAATTTATGTAGTGACATGGTAATATTTTTTCTTTTCAGTAATTGTTAATGCTCTGCTTACCTTTTTGAACAATTCAAATGGAACAAATTCAAAGAACAATCCAAAGGGAAATGAAGTTCTGTCTCCCGAGTTAAAATAGCTGGTGTGTATATATATCCTGATGCTTATTCTTTTCCATTGGCATTTCTTTGCATTTATCATTATTTAATTTAATTTGTTATTTTATTACTCTTAGCACTGTGAAGTTCTTTAACAACTTTTCATATAACAGTTATATTTCATTATCCTGAGTAACTCTTTGTAATCAGCAAACTTTTTAATCTCATCATTCTGTTCTTGGTCTGGGTCACGTATGTTGAATAGCATATGTCTTAGCATAAATCCTTCTATAATCCCATTGGTACATTTCCTATTATGATAACAAGTTTTTCTTCTTACCCATTATAACTCATCTTTTAAACTGTCAGTAGTCCTTAAGAGAAACTTCTTCTTTATCCTTTGGCATGTCTGTTCTCTGCTGAGCCTTTTTAAAGGGATCTTGTTAAAAAAAACTTAAAAAATAATCCTCCAGATCACTCTTCTGTACCTGCCCCTGCAGTCCCTCGAGGGAATCAAATAGATCGATAAAGCTGGGTTCAATCTATGCCAATATACTGTATTTATCCATTTGCTTGGAAAGCTTGTTCTTTATTTAGATTCCTACAGATTTACTGAGTATAGAGGTCAGACTTGCTCATCTGTGCTCATGAAATCATCCCTGGGTCCCATTTTAGACATGGATGTTGCACTTACCACCTTCTGTTCAATTGTTGAAGATAATTTAGCTGATAGATAACACATCATCCTAGGAGTTCAGCAATTGCATATTTATTTCCTTTAGAACTTTTAGGTGAATAGTTTCTTGTACTGTCAATTTTTGATCACTTTAGTATCTTTTTTTTCCCCTAAAACCTCTTTTATTGACACTTCAAATTGAGGCAGATCCAGAACGTAGAATTTTTAAAGAATGGCCCTGATGTCAAGAATCTCCCTAACCTCCTTCATAGTGGGCACTGATGGAAAGAGTGCGCTTAGCTTTTCTGCTGTGGTCTTAACCTTCCTTGAGTTCTCTTTTCACTCCTTGCTCATCTGTCAGTCTTACCAACTGGCAGGCTTTCTGCTTCTGATGTGTTTGAAAAAGCTTTTTTTATTAGCTTTTATGCCTTAAGCAAGTTGCTTTTCAAACCTTTTTTGGCCTTCCTTATTCCTTATTATGATTTTATATGCAACTTACCAGACTTCAAATGGAAAAACTGTAAAATGATGGCAGAGTTGAAAGAGAAAAGTTTAATTTTCCTACCCTTTCTACAGTCATTCTCATGTGCCTCCATTTCTTCTGGGGTTGCTACACGTATATGAACAAGAAGTGAAAACATAGGCATTGTTACACAAGATCTGTTGACTTTCTTTGATAGTCAACATCAGGTCATAAAAAGTAAGAATCAGTGGTGTCTGAGAGATGGAGTAACCTAGCCATTGGGAAAGGTTTTTTTAAAACTATATCCTGTTCTTATTCTTTTTACTCCTTCTCCACTCCCTAAAGAGATAGCTTAGTGATTGGTCATAGGAGCTTTTCCAGCTTATGGCTGCTGAGATGTAGTCACTGCTTTTTATACTGCTTGCAGATGTTCTATAGGGACTTTAAAGCATTTATATGATAATTAGGTAAGTTGAGATTGTAGGAATATGAATAAACAACTTTGTAAATACCAATTGTAATGCATTTATTGGGTCTGAGTTGAACAAATGTTTCTAAATGCTGTGTTTGAGAAAGGAATTTCAGTTACAAACTATGTCTTAACAACCTCTGCCTTGAGACTTCATAAGTAAAAGAGAAACAAATCATTCATACATTGCGTCCTCAGAATCTCTTTTTCTCATAGCTTTTTGTATCTCAAAAATCGTATTTGGAGTGCCGCTATTGCACAGATACGGCTCTTTTTGACTGGAAAAAGCTTTCTTGTATCAGAATAGTAGCAAGACTAAAATTTGATTTTTCCAGATACATTTTGTATAATATGTCAAGCACTGCTGAAGACTTTGGGGATGCTTCATGTGACAAAGTGAACTGAAACATCAAAATATTCTGAGCTTTCAACTTGAACTTCACAGTTCTTCGTACACTGTTACTTTTCAGAGCTGCACATCTGTGCACATCGACACTCAGAACAACACAACCTAGATTTGTTAAAACATGGGGAAATTGAAGTACGCAGACTGCCAAACTCATCCCTCTTCCACAGGGATGGTTCTCCCATCACTTATTCATCGCTTTGCCTATCCCAGTTTTTCATGTGGTTCCAAATCAATTTGTATTCATCTAAGAGGAGCAATCAGCAAATGTAAGGAAGGTACTGTCAGATTTGTGTGTTCTCTCACTTGGTTGTTTAATCTCCTGGTTTGTTTTGTTGCAGTTCTCCATAGTGAAACAAGCAACTGTTGCCAAATCTGCAGTACTTCTTCTACTGGAGATCCTTCTAGTTAGCAGCACTTCATGTTTCCGTATTCTGCGGATAGATTTTCAGGTCAGTTCTTTGGTCTGACTGATGGGAATTTCTTGGAGAAATGCTATGAAAGAGAACTTCCAAACAGAAAGTACTTTCATCACATATTTTCTGCATTTAGAACAGACATCAAGTTGATTTCTGACTAAAAAAATTGATTAAAGGTGAGTTTCTGACATCTAGATATAATCGAGGAAATTACCTCAAACCCATTCTTGTTTGGGCAGTTCCAATGTGTAGTGTTTTAATTTTTGAACTGTTATTATCTCATATGTATAAATGCCAATTCCTCAAATGAAGTTTACAGCATTCACAAACCCTTTTCCTTACAGGCATTCCCATACGGATATTCTGTCTTCTGAGTATTTAAGTAGTCACTGTTCTTTACTGTCTTGTACTAGAAGCTGAGTTGGAAGAGAATAATTAGTACTCTCTATATAGTTTAGATACAGTATTCTCTACCCATCTACCTGGTGAAGCTGAACAGTCGATCCAGCAGCCATGTGCACCTAGTGTTCATATGGTTGTCTTTTTATTTATGAAAAATAAACTTAAATAGCATTTAAAAAAATGTATGTGCAGTTTACAATGCAGTTTTCTAATCTTCTGATGAAAAGAGGAGTGCAAAAAGTACACAGATTTCAGACTGTCCATCATGTTTCATTTGCTCTGTTTAGGGCTCCATCTGCCAGGTCACTAAGTTTAAGAAGAGTTGGGAAATTATCTTTTTGGATGATTCAGAAGCATGTTGGGTTAATCCCTTCTATCTTCCAGTTTCTCCAAAATCATGCAGACATAGATGGTCAACCAGTACTGGCACATGGTACAGTGCAGAGACTTGGAGTTACAGAGTGTGCTATAACAACTGCAGAATACAAGGTGCAAGTATAGAACAGTCTGATTTTGCATTTCAGCTCTGGAATGAAACTGTTTCAGCGAGCAGGAAGGGCTCCCTACAGGGTGGGAAGCTATAACAGAGCCAGCAGACAAGGGGCCTTACCACCCAGGCCCCTGTTCTGCCACCTCCAAAAGCAAGGTGAGCAGGGCTGACCTGGGAGTGGCCACTTGGACTTTCCCAGATCCCAGGTCTCGGGCAAGTTTGTTCCGACAAGGCAGGCCTGAGGTCAACAGGGTCCATAGCCAGGTAGAGACATTGCCAGGGCTGAGCTAGAGCCTCGCACTCCTCAGAATAGCTCAGGCAGGAATTGATAGCCCAGGGCTGAGCTTAAGGGGAGCCCCTGGGCCCATGGGCAGTTTGGTTGTTCAGGGCCGTTAAGGTCTATTAGTGCGCTTATGGCCCTGACAGCAAGGGGCTTCAAGAGATCAACCAGTTCCTTCGATTATACATGGAAGCAGGATCAAGTACACCTCGGCTGTCCATTCAGTAACATGAAATACATCTCCAAGCAAAACTGAACACCCTGTGTTCTTAGAATTAGCTCAATGCACTTAAATTCTAAGAATATTTAAAAAACAGAATAAAATTCCTCAATATCAAAAAGAAAGGTAAAGGCATATGGTGGGGGCAAGAGAAGTAATGAAGAAGAGAATGATTCTATATCCTTAAGGACATTGTACAGATTCATAAATGTTTAATCCTCTGACTCATTAATGGGCTTCTCTAATACTGTAGAGGAGACAAACCCTGTTTATTTTACAGTCTTTGCAAAAGCTTCCTTCTGTTTCTGTTACAACTTCACTTTTACAGGGAAGAGTAAGAGCTCCTGTATCTCATGCCATCTATAATTATTGCATTTTATTAGTTTGGCATTATACATGGATACTTACTGTACAGTTAATATTTTTGTAGTTTATTATCACAGGTGAACTACATAACTCATTGTGATCACATTCGTAAAAAAACAGTGCAATTTCTTGTATCTTCTTTAAGTTACTTAGTAATATAGTTCTTGTAGCTGGGGGTTACAATTGTCTTATGTTTTCTGCGGGATTAATAATCACCTTCATAAAGGTGATTATTAATGAAAAGAATACTGAGTTTCAGTGGAAATCAAGACAATCCACATTGATTCTTTAATCTTGTTATATACAGACTTCTGATATCTTCTAACATAAGAAAAATATTTTTTTTCTCCAATTATAAGTGCATTATATGCTACCGTTTTTATTATACTTTTTGCCTAGAAAGTCATAGGAAGGCTCTTCCAGAAATTAGAACATAGGTCTCTGATAATTGGGGGAAAAAACCCAGCAACTTATAACAAAAGTTTAATTTCTAAGACAATATATACGAAAACCCAAATTGTTTGAATTTTTCTCACTTTTCTTCTCCTCCCTCTTCCTCCCAGCACCTACCCTTTCAACAGAGGTTGGCCACGTATGCTTAGATCACAGTAGAAGTCCTTTAGAAATTCAGACTGACAGCAGGCTGTCATTCCAGTGTGTCTAGCATCTTCAAATTCTTTACAGAAATAAGGTGACATTAACCTGCCAGTCCTTCTTCACAAGTTTCTGACTTTTTTGAAGGCCTGAGGCAAACACTTGCGACCAGTCACTAAAGGATTTGGTAACGTTCCTACAGTGCAGTAAGTCTCTACCCCAGCAGCTGTTGTTTAGTGATAGATCAGTGAAGCAAAAAATTATGCTGGTATAAAAAATAGATCCTGAACCACAGCTCTCATTCTTATGCCTTTGTTCTGCATTAGTGGCAAACCTCTGGGATTCATTTAGCTGTAATCATTTGTTACTGAGGGGCAGAGCGTCTTTCAGATAGTGGTGATGGAGTCACCTTTGAAACAAGTGCAAATGAGTAGAAATCTTTTACCAGTCTACCCTCCCAGGATTACATTTTATAACTGGCACGTACTCCAAGAACCTGTTCAGAATGTATAACACAAACATAAACACCAAAAAAAGCATTTTACTTTTTTATTCCTATTTTTTTCTGAGACAGTTTAATTAGTTTTGTAACTAATAAGGGATTTGTAATCCTTTATTGAAGAATGACAGACATACAAAGCAAGCACCAGGAGGCAAATTCTGTTTCTGTTTACACTGAGGGAGAAAAAGACCTATCGGGTGTCTTACTCAGAACTCAGTGGAGTCAATAATAGTGGTCAGTGGCTTTGGATTAACTGTAGAATTATTGCTAGAGGATACTCATAGTTGTTTGGGGTGGGTTTTTTCACTAAACTGTTTTTTCATGCTCATTCATTTTCCAGAATCAAGTTGCAAAATGTAAGCTTTTACTCAACACAGAATTTAGTTTGTAGTTTGCAGATGAAGATGAGAAAGTCTGTAATATAGCTATGAAAGCACTTGAGGCACTACCTGTCGCAAATATCTGATCATAATGGGGGATTTAATGCTTTAGTTTTTGCAGTTTTCATACTGAATAAAAACATGCTCAGCAAAATATTTGCAGTTATGTATAAAAAATTATACCCATCACCCAACAGTTGTTTTGTTTGGGTTTTTTTCGTAAAACTATTTGATCCACTCTAAATAATTCAGATATGGTCTATGGTTTGGGAATGAAAACTATTATAAGGATCCTTGCAATTACCAATCTCCCAATATAGTAACAGAGTTTTTCCCCCCCAAAAACCAGGATGAATTCCAGATTAGAAAAAGATTCAAGAACAACTTCACTATCCGAGTCAAAAATTTCAATTTTTAATCCCTCCATACCCCAAATTTTTCCCTTCTGGTCAGATTGAGCCTGTTTCTGGATGTACATTAAGTGCCATAGAGTCTCAGCTTTCTGTGTTAAGTACAAAGAATTGTTATTCTGCACATGCCTACAAACACCTCTGGAAAAGAAGAGCTCATGTCTGCATTAAGCTAAGGTCTGAGCTGAATCACAGCTTTTCTGCTCTGATTTTATCTGAAGGGCTTGATCCTGCTTCACTTTGTGAGCAGTTTTCTACATAATATTTGTGAGTGACCACTGTTTTCTTTTAAAAGAAGAAAAGAAAAGAATGCTTTTATCAAGCAGTTGAATGATTAAAACAGTCAGACCTGGGAAACTGTCAGCTTTTACTTCTTTCTTTCCACCTGAAGTAAATTGCACCCAGTTCCACTTCCACAAAGCAGGCTCTAAGGGCTGTTCCGAGGCAGCAATACTCAATTCCTTCACCTTGGCTGGAAAGAGGGAGTTTGACTGCTTTAGTCATGTAGGAATTTCCAGTTCCTTATTTACTACTTGGATTATTTTGGCCAATAATAATTTCAAATTAAATACTGAGTCAGTAGTAAGTGGGAAAGCATCTCCTGTATCCTCACTTAGTTTAGCAGTACTAATCTGAGTTCAACAAGTATAACTCTCTCGTTATCTCTCTCATATATATGTAATTGTTATATATATAGTATCTTCCTGAAGCTTAAATATATCACTTTACATAATTGTTCAGAATAGACAACTTACATTTAGTCTGTCACTTAAAATGCCTAGCAAAATTTGTGAACACCAAGTCATATTTGTTGTCAGTAATTCTCATAGTTGTGCCTAAATACATAAAGTCTAACCAAGTTCCTTTATCCTTTTAAGGGTCAGCGAAAAGCATGTGCTGGTCCTATACACTGAAAATACATATCCAGTGATATTCCAAGCAATGATGCAAATACTCTCTTTTTTCCTGAGTCATGAGCTTTTAACCTGTTTTCCTCTTTCTACAAGTCTCTCAAGTTCATGAAATTCCAAAACATGGAGCACAGTTGTGGACTTTCTACTGTTACAGCAACAGGAGTCATATGATGGGATGTACCAGTCAGGTCACATAAGTGGTCAAACCTTTATGAGCAGCCATGTGTTCAGCAGGTGTATCTATTCGCATGACACGGATGGACCTGCAGCGTATGTAGCTGCTGAAGGGCCCCTACTGTTGCCACAGCCTTGGACTGCATGTTTTCCACACTAATGTGCCGTAGATACCAAAAACTCCATTGAGCTGATTTGTAGGCTTGTTCAACAGTCGCTAAAGCGTTCCAGTCTATATTCCAGCTAGAACTGGAATCTTGATAATAAGTATCAGTCATAAATATGTGAGAACACACCTTAGACCCAAGGTATTTGGTTATATGAAGAATCTCTTATTTCAAGTATCATAGTCACTGTCTTATTTCTAATTTTATATATCATTCAAACTTTGTTTTCTTCCCAGAGATTTGTCAATCTCTCCACTAATGATTGTTTTCTTACAGGCTGTGATTAAACCCACCACCTGTACTGAAAGACAAAGATGCAGAAAATGAAATTTAAACCCAAACCACAGTTCAAAAAAATTAAATGAAATACGAACAAAACCCCCCATTAAAAACTTAACAGTTCTGCCACAGGTTAATAGTTCCTGCCAGACTCCAAACAAAAGGCTTGCCATTAACCTAGCTCTTAAATATCACAAGAGATCAACACATTGGATAAAGCCGCAACTGGAACAAGGAGCCACAAAGGAGTACTTGCCTTTACAGCACGTAGTAGCCATTCCCCAGTCATCCAACATTAGTAATAGTGAGCTAGTTAACCAGGCTATTTGAAACCTCATGTCCATGGATTCAATGGGCAGGCACTGGATCTAAACGCGGTACGAGATAGTACATTCTTCCCATAAGTAGTAGTAGTAGTAATGGTCCAGCCACTTTCCAGCTGTTGCCACTACTTTTTGCATACTCCATCAGAGACATACCTGATTATGTTAAGTGTTCAGATTGGCAAACTGCAGGGATTTTTTTGACAAGCATAAACCTGAGCAAATTCAGACTTCAGTACAGTGATTCTATCTTTACAGTAGAATAAGTAAAAGATGGACCCTGTATTAGAATAATACTGGGAGAGTGGCTGAAAATTAGAGGAATTACTGTGTAAAAGAATGCCTATGAGAAGGTATCTCACATTTAATGAAGAGAGTTAACTGGTTGACAAGACTCCCTGTTAGGCTGAACAGCAACAGAATTAGGAAGCTGTGAAGTGTCATACACAGTTTCTGATGATTATATAACACTTGAAAAAAAACCTTTCAGAATCAGTATTCAGTTCAGGAAAGCAACTTCTGAAAGTGTGTTAGTTCAGAAAGTTACATGTTTGTGCAAGGTAAACATTACAATACACTGCCTAGTCAGGTCTCTCTGTGTGCTTGCGATAAGGTCTCCATCTAGGGGTTAGCCTACTTATAGCATGAAACAAAAGCGGTACACTGAGATTCTGCAGAACAGTAAAACTGAGGGCCAGATCTTTAACTCCCCTGAAGTCAGAGATACTGTGCCAACAAAGGATTCTTAAAGTACCCAGACAAAGTAAAAAAAAAAAGAAAACAACCCACCCCCCCAGAAAACCCCAGAATCACCGTTGCTATCTTCAAATTAGAGAAGTTAAACAGAAAATTACTCCAGTGTTTCCTAACTTCTTAATGTATCAGGAAAAAAGATATAATGCATTTTTTCTCTTTGAGGCAGTTACACACCTTGAAATCTCTTCCTGATGGGATATATTCAGATTTAACCTCTTGTTTCTTAGACACAAAGATTCAATGTTGCACATATTGTTTATCTCAGTTTGTCACTATCCTAGGAATTAATGCAGCTGTGCTAGCTGTACTACTGAACTAATTTTACTAAGGTGAAATTTGTTTAGAAAATCCTTCCTTGACTCCCTGACATGCTCACCATTTTGGTTGAAACAGATTGTGTGTAGAAACAGTGCTACAGGAATTGGAATAAATGATAAAGTGGTATCTGTCAATACAGTGCTGTATGGCACCAGTGTTCTCTGGCAAAGACAGAAGTCCTTTAGAATTCTAGTGCCCTGGTATGAGTGGTGATTTTAATCATTAAACAGCTAACAGTAAGGGTTTTAACACAGCATGGCTATTATGACTAAAAATAATACAATGGAATATTCTGTATACTGGAAAAAAGAAATGGCCCCTGCCATTCTCCACGCAGCAGGACTGGTGACAGAGATGTGGGTACTTTCCCTTTCATTCACATCCATCAATGTAGAATCTGTATAACAGCAACACCTTGGTGAAGCAACTACTGAATGCAGTATGAGCGAGCAAAGGCATCTGGTTAGAGACCTTGGTGCCTCCATCTTCTACCAGCTCCAGCTGCCCCCGTTACGCTTTGAAATGTTGAGTGTACGTAGAGTGGAGAAGCCATCTTGTGCTCAGTACAGAGCAGTCTGCATCCCTTATTTTAGTCCTAGACAGTTTATATCAATTGGTTATTGTGAAAACTTCAAACTTACCAAGGTGGCAGTTTAGAACTCCCCCCACGCCACTTCTAGATGCAGTGTAATAGATCTTTAATGAATTGCTAGTGTTTTTAACTTAAGGGTTTAGTACCAAGGATATCGATACTGTCTCAACTTGCCTTTAGGAAGCTGCCTGATAATGAAATAGACAAGCTAGGAAACAGCAAATAACTTGAACATGCAATGGAATCAAGCTTTTCTGTTTGACTGTATGATTCTTCCCAGAAAGAAATATGCTTTTCATCTCTTAAAAATATAATTATACCAAGAACATGAAAAAAGGGCTGAGAATAACATTAATACTTTTTATAAAACTTACTACTATTCATCATATAGTCCTGAAAAGATTGCTAGTAATCAGACAAATAGACCAGCAGCAGTGACTTACTTAGTGTATGGATACAGCTAATCCTTCAATCTTCTATCTGCTGTCTTTCTACTTAGGCCTTGGGCTAAACCAAAACTCCACTAATACTGACTAACAGAAGTCTAACTTCTTTCTGTAGCGTAGCAGCATTATCTTCCAGCTGACTCTCAATTTACCAGAGTCAGCTGGGAAGCATTTTTTCACTAGGAAGCGCTGAACCTTGGAAAAAAGAAGTGTGAAGCTGGCCCCTTACTCCAACTTCTCTCTTCTACCATGTAACACAGAATCGTCTTAAAAAATCTCATTCTAAACTTACAAAAGTAGGAAAAAAATCTGAAACATATTCCAGGTGTTTCCTCTTCTGCAGGTCTTCCCTGAACTCCCATCTTTTGCTTAAGAAACTAATAGATTAGCTGTATATCATCTGCAGACTCTTTTCACAGTGAGCGGAGGGCAGTTCTTACGTACAAGTCCTTTACCAAACAGTTATTGCTGTGACACAT
This sequence comes from Pelecanus crispus, assembly GCF_030463565.1. Taxonomy (NCBI): domain Eukaryota; kingdom Metazoa; phylum Chordata; class Aves; order Pelecaniformes; family Pelecanidae; genus Pelecanus; species Pelecanus crispus. The sequence continues at coordinate 40,010,640 of NC_134650.1, forward strand.
ACAGCTACCACAGTATAGACTGCAAAATGTTCTGACTTCAGGCTGTGTTAGATGCATATACAAGCTGTTTTATCATCTCCCTTGTAGGCCTAATTCACTGACTAATTCTGTCATTGTCATGAGGTGGTGGGCAAGCCAGCACTCCTACACTGAATACAAAGCTTTTATTTCTAGAAGGTATCTCACAATAATTAGGAGGTAGGACTGAGTGGCAGGAGCAGGAAATAGAAATGGAAAATATGAAGAAGCTACAGGTCACGGTTGGCTTACATAAAGAAAAAAAGACTTTGGAACCATATAAATTTGCAATTTATTTTATACTTGTTATCTAATGTAGACCTTTGTTGCAGGATGGGCACAGGTATTTTTTAATCCACAAAACTGTTCTAGTTGAAAGCACTGACAGTTCAATGTCTCTGCTGAGAATATCTGCCCCTTAATCAAGACTGTAGACAATGAGATGCAAGTAAGAATCTTAGCCCTTGGAGGCAACCTGATACCCATCAAAGGTAGTTGTCCTGAACGGCATAAGAGGGAGAGAATACGAGGCATTTGTGTACTTCAATGGTTTACTTTGTTAGTCTGAAACATCAAACATAGTACACTGTTCTGTGTACTGAGCATATTTTTGCTGTGCTTAGGGACTCTCTTAGCAACTGCCTCAGCTGCCTGGTGGTCAGTGCATGTCCCATTTACTCTTTGAAGGTTACTACTGTAGAGGGAATTGAATATACATGCCCTGCTGTTTGTAGGAGCAGGGTTGTGGTAAGGAGGCTTGACCTGTGAAATATTTGTTATTTTTGGGTCCACTGTAATTGTTAGCCAGGTCTACTTCCTTTTGAATAGTCAAAAATCTTAAGGGCTGTTGTCAGGAGAGGTTGAATGATTCTACAGAAGTGCCTTGATAAAGTAAAAATAATGTTATAGATTATGTGAATGGAATGGATCTTCAGCCTATAACTCTGCATGGAAACAACAAATCTAGAGTGCTGATATTAAGTAGTTCAATGGTTAAGAAATAGTCAAGCAATGTGGAGAGTTGTTCCATACCAATCATGGAGTGTACGGATCAGTGATTTCCAGTAACTCTATTAGACGTATGAAACAACATCAGCAGAGTAAAAGCAGCTTTCATGCCAGACATACAGACATGCAAACCCTTCAGATATGTGAAACAGTATCTTTAAACATTATAACGTTAAAACATCACATTTTAATGAACATTTATAATGCTCAACACACTTTTTCTCAGGTGTGCGGTTCAAAATAGCTAGCAACACTTTCAAGTGTGCATAATTTATAGAAATGAGATTTTCTAAGAGTATCAACTGCTATATGTTTCATTGTGGCAAATATAAAGACAATTTGTGAATATGATTCCTTGTTTTGCATCGTTATTTCTTATATTAGTCCAAGTGAGATAATGCATCCATGGTCTGTTAATCTTATTTATTTTTTTTTTCCCTCTTTGCATTAATGCTCAATTATAATAACATTTTGTGTTGCATCTGACTCTTTGCTATCTAATACAGATCCAAAAAGCACTGTTAGTAGTGAGTTCAATCAGTTTCTAAGTGCATACATTTCCTCTAGGTACTGATCTAATTGCAATCATAGAAGACATTAAAGAAACATGCTCTAAAAATGGGAAAATCGGGTAAGTTAGAGTGCCAGATACAATGAATAAACATGTATCCGATTCTTCTAAGTGTTTTCGGAATGAAAGTTTATTAATCCACAGAAATTCACATAAATATCTCTAATCAAATGCATATTTTAAGCTGCTTCCCAAAATGTGATTTACACACTTGTCTTGAAAGACAGCAAACACTTTCAGCAACCATACCTATGTTATAGAGAACATTGTTCAGTTTTATCACAGCTCTGCCTCTTTAAAAGTGGATTTAATGTATCAGGACTCTGAGCGCATGAACAGTGGCCCTGACCAGCCTCACCTGGGACTCATACCCAGACGCTGCCCATGAGCCTGGGGCTCCATTTAAGCTCAGCCCTTAAGCTTTAGCCCTCATCTGAGCTACGTCATAGGTGTCCTTGTTTTCAGTCCGGTCTCTGGTGCTGCCTCCTTGGTGGACCTCATATATGTATCGTAAGTTAGCTCAGCTCCTGGGCTGACTCCTCAGATGTAACTTCCAGCTTGTATCTGGAACTGTCTTTGGCCACATCTCCCAGACAGACCTTGGACCTGTCTCATAAACTTTCTGTCAGTTGTCTCAGACCTGAACTCCTTTTGCTTCTGACTGGACTTTGTTGTGGTGAATAGAGTCAAGTCCAGTTGGCGACCAGTCACGAGCGGTGTTCCTCAGGGCTCAGTTTTGAGGCCAGTCTTGTTTGACATCTTTATCAATGATCTGGATGAGGGGATTGAATGCACCCTCAGTAAGTTTGCAGATGACACCAAACTGGGTGGGAGTGTCTATCTCCTTGAGGGTAGAAAGGCCCTGCAGAGGGACCTGGACAGGCTGGACAGATGGGCCAAGGCCAGTTGTATGAGGTTCAACAAGACCAAGTGCTGGGTCCTGCACTTGGGTCACAACAACCCCATGCAACACTACAGGCTTGGGGAAGAGTGGCTGGAAAGCTGCCTGGCCAAAAAGGACCTGGGGGTGTTGGTCGACAGCCGGCTGAACATGAGCCAGCAGTGTGCTCAGGTGGCCAAGAAGGCCAACAGCATCCTGGCTTGTATCAGGAATAGTGTGGCCAGCAGGAGCAGGGAGGTGATTGTGCCCCTGTACTTGGCGCTGGTGAGGCCACACCTGGAATACTGTGTCCAGTTTTGGGCCCCTCAATACAAGAAAGACATTGAGGTGCTGGAGCATGTCCAGAGAAGGGCAACGAAGCTGGTGAAGGGTCTGGAGCACAGGCCTTATGAGGAGCGGCTGAGGGAACTGGGATTGTTTAGTCTGGAGAAGAGGAGGCTGAAGGGAGACCTTATTGCTCTCTACAGCTACCTGACAGGAGGGTGTATTGAGGTGGGTGTTGGTCTCTTCTCCCAAGTAACAAGTGATAGGATGAGAGGAAATGGGCTCAAGTTGCACCAGGGGAGGTTTAGATTGGATATTAGGAAAAATTTCTTCACGGAAAGAGTGGTCAAGCATTGGAACAGGCTGCCCAGAGAGGTGGTTGAGTCACCATCCCTGGAAGTGTTCAAAAAACGTGTGGACATGGCACTTTGGGACATGGTTTAGGGGGCATGGTGGTGTTGGGTTGATGGTTGGACTGATGATCTTAGAGATTCTTTCCAACCTTAATGCTTTCATTAAAAAATAATCCAGCCACCAAGCCAGGAAACATGAAATTGCTACTTTACCCTTAATTGGTTTAGTGGTGGACTTTAGTCGTTAATGGTTGGACTGGATAATCTTAAAGGTCTTTTCCAACCTAAATTATTCTATGATTCTGTGATTCTGTAATTGTGTTTGGACCCTGGACATGGTTCACCACTTGTCTTATTTGGGATAGTCAGTGGACCTTGTTACCAGCAGCAGGCTCTGCCCACTGTGTTCAGACCCTGCAGATCTGTGCCCTGCTATTGAGGGCACTGTCTGTGCTGGAGTCATCCTTGTCTCCTGGCTTCCTCCCCATCCCTTAGGGAGCAGCTGGCCCTGGCTGCTTCCTGACATAATGAAAATGGTGTGTCTATCATGTACAGTGTAGTTTTCATACTAGGAAAACTAGTGCATCTCTTGAAAAGTAATCTCAACTGGGCAATAATAGAAAAAGAAGGCAAGTATGAAGCACCCAAATTACAGTTCATATGCGGTACAATGGCAGGTGAATACTATTTAGTGTTGAGCTAAACCAAAAAGGCTTAACCACTTCTGAGCTGAAAACTCTGACATATTTCTGTATCACAGAAGAGGTCTGCATTTCAGTTTCAGCTCTAGTGCAGGAGTGTCGTGGTTTAAACCTATCCAGCAAATAAGCACCACACAGCCGCTCGCTCAGTTCCCCCCCTGGTGGGACAGGGGAGAGAATGGGAAGAGTAAAAGTGAGAAAACTTGTGGGTTGAGATAAGAACAGTTTAGTAATTGAAATAAAGTAAAATGGTACTGGTGGTAGTAGTAGTAGTAGTAGTAATAATAATAATAATAATAATAATAATAATATACAAAGCAAGTGATGCACAATGCAATTGCTCACCACCCGCTGACCGATGCCCAGCCAGTCCCCAAGCAGCAGTCACTCTGCCCTGGCCAACTCCCCCAGTTTCTATACTGAGCATGACGTTGTATGGTATGGAATAGCCCTTTGGCCAGGTTGGGTCAGCTGGCCTGGCTGTGCCCCCTCCCAGCCTCTTGTGCACCTGGCAGAGCATGGGAAGCTGAAAAGTCCTTGCCTAGCATAAGCAGTACTTAGCAACAACTAAAAACATCAGTGTGTTATCAGCATTCTTCTCATACTAAATCCAAAACTCAGCACTATGCCAGCTATTAGGAAGAAAATTAACACCCAGACGAAACCAGGACAAGGAGGAAAGGAAACTTTGCAATATACAATTTCCTACTGAAAAATATAATGTGAAATTGTTTGGGTTTTCTTCCTATCAGCCTTGATCTCTGAATTATTAACTGTATTCTAACCAAACAACTTGGTACCAAAAAAGTGTAATTTCTTGCAAGTTTAAATCAATATTTAATCTGTATGCCCAGTGCTAATTAAAATTGGTAACACGATACTATTTCTTCATCACCTGTCTGCTCTCCCAGTGATACAAGACTGTGAGAAATATTTCCGTAAAGTTCAGAACAGCAACCTTTGCTAAAGAGTAAGAAATATTTAGATGAAATAGTATTCTTCAGATCTGGCACCATTTTCTAGATCACAGTACTTTCTATACAGTCTTTAGACAATTACATTATATAGGATTGCTTCAAGTGCTGAAAAAAAGTATTCCATGTAAAATAAAGAAATGTAGGGACAAAAAAAAAGGCATTCTATGTTCCCAGATTGTAGTGAAACTAAAATTCTTGGAGATCTCTAGTTAAAAAGATGAAACAATTCAAATCATAGTAACACAAAATGTTGTACACCTTTTTTGTAAGAAGTAAGATGCAGTTTGTGGAAACCTGCTTTGTACTCTTAAGCATCAGTTTAAATAAATACAAAATATTCATATTTTATTACAGTCTTCTGTAAACTTTCTAAGTTGTAGTTTTCTAAGTTCTTTCCTGCCCATTCCAGATAAAACATGGAGGACAGCCAAGATAATGGAAGCATGAAATGGGTCACATTTATGAGAGATCTTCAGGTAATTAAAAAACATTGTTGAGATGATGAAACAAATGTCAGGTAGCAAGGTCGTACATTTCTGGACTCAAGAGGAATCATTGTTACACTCTAATATACTCCCTAGAAAATTGGGAGAAGAGTTGCTTTTCTCTGAATCAACATGTGCTGGCAGTTCAAGACTTTCCCTGAAAAGTCTTTTTATCAAAGTATAAGACCAAGCAAATTTTGAGAATTTATAGCATTTTTTAATTAAAATTTTACAAACAGTTTCACAGAATTCACATTGTAGAATGAGGAGCATCTTAACTAAAGAGTAGACACCTTGTTTTGAAAGTCTTTTATGTGCTGAGAGCACAGGCATGCAATTCTTGTCCTTTCTACTCTCTTGCCCCTACATCCCTATCACAGGGTCAATTTGACAGGTAGCAAAAGAATCTAACTGCATTTCTAGGTAAAAAAAAAATTATCATAATGCTTACTTTTAAACTGGTAGAAAATAGCTTTGGTGTTTGATGGGGTCTGATGAATGCAGCTAAAGTGGAAATAGCAAATTTTCATCTAAGATTTTTCTTCCTGTGAGCTGTTTTCTGTGGTTTTAACCTGCAATCAAAGTATTCTGATGTTCACTTTCAAGGGCTGTGTAGTAGCTGTTGAATGTATTATGCTCCCAAATGATGTCTGGTTTTCATGCTGAAGTTATCAAATGTATTATTAGACATTTAGGCATGTACCTTTAGTTTTGCTCTTTTAAGCTTGCTCAGGGCAAAATATTTTTTTCTCCAGGCAGGAGTGAATTGCAGCTTCCAATTTGTCATGAGCTCCGTGTGTAGACACATAGAGATGTACACATGGTGTTCTCTAAAACCAATACTGAGGATTCAAAGCTTCGATGCTAGCTAAAATCACAGTCCACCCAAAAACAGTTCAGAAGGAAAAAAGGTCTGTACTGCAATACTCATTTCTGTGGGCAAGCTTCCATCCCTCATAAATGGGCTGCCACTGGTTGTTGTCTTTGTAGCTCTGAGTTGTGATGTCATTGCTTTCAGATATGCTGCTCAGGAGAAGTTGACAGCAAAGCGGTGGATAGTTCAGTGCTCACATGTAGCGCAGTTTAATCCCGTAAACAGTCACATTAAAGCTAAGGGCTCTAGTTCCTGGTTGCGTGAATTTATCAGAGCAGGGAGGCCTTGGGCAAAGATTGACTAAGCAGCTCTTTTCAAAATGTGATATGGCTGATTTTGAATTCCTGTCAGTCTTTATCCACATAAAATAACTGCTCGTAGTGGGAACAATATATATGACACAGGCCTGGAAACAGCGGATTTGTTTTAGAATACTGTTCCTCAATTGACTCACCTTCATTTTTTTCACAACAAAGTTCTGCAAAGCTCTGTTTACTTTGGGTATTTAGCCACTATCAGTTATATCAAAATTATGAGGTTTAGACAGACGAGCTCTTCATCATAGTTATCAGTACTTTATACTGACTCTGAGCAGGATTAGTCAGCAACGTGATAAAACAAGCCTCTGGTGTTACAGCTATACTAGTGGTCATTATGTCGCTACTCTTTGACGAAAACAGTGTTGGAAATTATTTAGCAGAGCAATAGTAACCATTTGCTATCTTCAAAATGATACTTCAAAACTAAACTAACCTGTTTTTAAAGGCCATTATATATAATAATATATAATTTCCTGTATATAAATTGAAGTTATGAGTAAAAAGTCATTCTGCATTTGCTTATTATTATAAAAAGACAGTAATACTAGCAGAAACAACAAATTTGCTTATTATACATTTGAATGCATATCTAACTCAACACTAACAAGGAACGATTTTACAGAAACCCACATGAAATATTCTGAAATGGTCTTTCTGAATAGTTGAAGATGGCTTTGCATTTTTACCAGCATCTCCATAAACTCAGTATGGCATCAATGACAGTTTACTGCAATATCAGCCCTATGGGTAATATAATTTACAAATATATTTAAAGATGTTTACTGTAATATTAAAATTATTAGAGAGCAACCAGGACAAATGTATCTGAATGCTAAAATGCTTTATGATCTCAATAATTCTCACAGTAAGTGTAATTGTTTTCTAAAGACCATATGGCTAATAGCTGGACTTTATGCAATTTTGAAGTGGGTGGGTAATGAACTTGCTGTTTTCCCATCTTCCTCCCCCGTATGATTGTCTCACATACAGATAAAATGATACTAGATTTCTGGGGCATATTTTAGTTGTGGCTATTTATTTTTTTCAAAAGAACCATAGACACCTTCCCTTCACTCACTGAAAGGTTCAAGCATAGTCTAGTGGCCTTCTGATGTCCTGGTTTAACCCCAAGCCAGCAGCTAAGCACCACGCAGCCGCTCACTCACTCCCACTGACCCAATGGGATAGGGGAGAGAATTGGAAGAGTAAGAGTGAGAAACACTCCTGGGTTGAGATAAGAACGGTTTAATAATTGAAATAAAATAAAGTAAAATAGTAGTAGTAGTAATAATAATAATATAACAATAACAGTAATAATAATATAAAAAGCTAGTGATGCACAATGCAATTGCTCACCACCCGACGACTGATGCCCAGCCAGTTCCCGAGCAGCGATTGCTGCCCCCCAGCCAACTCCCCCCAGTTTCTATACTGGGCATGATGCCATATGGTATGGAATAGCCCTTTGGTCAGTTTGGATCAACTCTTCTGGCTGTGCCCCCTCCCAGTTTCTTGTGCACCTGGCAGAGCATGGGAAGCTGAAAAGTCCTTGACCAGCATAAGCAGTCCTTAGCAACAACTAAACCATCAGCGTGTTATCAGCATTCTTCTTATCCTAAATCCAAACCACAGCACTGTGCCAGCTACTAGGAAGAAAATTAAGTCTATCCCGGCTGAAACCAGGAGAACTGGTTAAATGAATCTAGCTTTATTTATGACTTGTATAGTGTGAGGGAAGAGAAAGCGACTAAATATATTGTACTTCTTATGGAAAGTAGCCACAGATATTTTCCAGGTGTAAATACTGTGATGCTTTGATGATGGAATTTCACCCTATATTCCTTCTGCTCTAGACTGTAAGTGATATCATGTAATTAAAAGAGAAAATAAAACCTCTTCCAATAAATTTCCTTATTTTAAATCAAAACTTTAAAAAATATTTCAAGCTGAAACTACTCAGGTGTCACTTGTATTAGAAAACATTTTCTGTTAATAAAACCCATGTAATTTTTAAGAAAAAATAGTGTGTGTCTAATACTACAAATATCTGCTGTGAGTTTGAATTCATTTACAATTGTAAGTGATGCACAGGGAGGTACATACCCGAGTCCATGCTACGTGTCAGGATAAGAAGTCACACTTGCCACTTCCTCATTCCCATCTCTAACTGTCAGAGCTCTGTTAGATAAGAAGGCTAGTCTTAGTAACATTATTTTGTAAGCAAGTGTGTCAGACAAGTTCTGGAATACAAACCAGGGCTGTTTGCATTCAGACTCCTACATACAGCAAATGAAAACCAACGACAAAGTGTAACTCCATGCATGCATGTGAACAACCTATGTACATGAACCAGGGGAGAAGGAGCATCTAGAAAATCTGCTGCTTCAGAATAACAGTAAGAAGCACTTGACTAAATTCATAAATCTGCAAATCCATGAGTCATTATAACTATACCCTGAGGCAGTCCATCTTCAATTTTGGATTAAACTTTGGATTTGGGCTTTGCTTGAAGAGAGCAGGTGCCTTGCTGTATCACAGTACATCTCAACACCCATTGAGATGAACTCTCTGTTGCCCAGACCAATGGTCATGAAAATTTGCTGGGTTAGGCTAATACAGAGTTTCCTAATCACTTTTCATAATCTGTATTACAGCTCTTTTCCATCATGCATGTAGTAATGTTCAGATGTAGACATAGTCTACCGAAGTGTTAGATCATCCATATGTGTTTAGCAATCCCTTACTAAAAAAGTTGCAGACCTTCCCTTACTCTGTTTCCTTTCAGAAATTGATTCAGTATGTTAGAAATGTGTAAAAAGGTATGCTCATTGAGCCTTCGAAGTCATCAGAAACACAAAGTGTGTTATTTCTATAAGGATAAGTCTGCACTGTCAGATAGGAGCCTAAATGTGTACCCTCTGCTTGTGGTTATCTAGCAAGTCATCATCTCCATGAAAAGGATTGTGGTGGTCAGAATTATAAACCGGCAAGAGTAAGTAGCTAGCTAGGTGTTTTCCTTTGTAGAAAACAGTACTTAAAGGAATTTTTCACTAAATCCCATGTACATTTATTTAAGATCGTGTTTTTTTTAATGTGACTGTAATGTCTTTAATCCCTAATACTAGACACAGACAGAAAATTGTGGTATATAGCTATATACCAGTTTTTCCACCTCTAAGCATTGCATTTTCCTCCACTTAAAAGAAAGAACTCAAATGTAAAAAATAAGTCATTTATCACATGTAGGTGGAAATAGCATTGCCAGGCTGCTGTCCGTATCAATATTGAAAAGTATTTCCATTGTCTGAACCTGATCTCATCGAGGAGGAGTAAACTGTAAGAACTGAAAATACGTGACTCAATGGAGGACATCCATTTTTATGAGCAGAGTTATTTGGGGGCTGAGACAGGTACAAGGCAAAAAATATTACAAGATTTTCTTTGTGAGTCAACCCTTCTGAAGTTTCATGTAATTTCTTTGTTATTCTCACAATCATCCTCAAGAAATAAACACAACATTTCTAAATTTAGTTTTGCTGTTTAAAAAAAAAAAACATATATATTTAGTTGGTTACCAGTGGAGAAAAATCTACAAAATCTGCACACACACACATGCACCCACCCTGTCTCCCTCCTCAGCTAGAAGTGATGTAGTCACTTTTCCTCTTGGAAGATAACCTAGTTCCATGTGTGAAAAAGCATTTGCAATGTTGAAAATTGTTAGTTTACCACAGCCCTTTTTGGGAACAGCATGGAGTAAACATAATGAAGGTTAGTGTCAATAGGAGTCAGGCTAAAAAAAGGAATGTCAAAATCAATACCAACAACCAAACAGTTACTGGACTAGGGCAATTAGCAGCTAAGTTAGTTGTCTCCCAGGTACTCCTGAGTGCTTAGTTTCTTCATTAATACCACCACACTCCTTGTGGTTTAGACTTTCTTTATCTTCACATATAATCTGAATTTTTTCAGCATTCAAATGCCCAAGCTCCTGAACTTTGATGCTCATCAACATATTATGATCTGCTTGGAAAATCTTCTTCTGTAGTATTTGAATGTACTGACAAGAGGTCTCTCTGTGACATAGTGCCTAAAGAGCTTCAGATTGGTCTTACAAATTAAGGGTACTATTGCAGTTACAATTAAATGAAGTCTCAATTTCTGGAAGTCCAGCATGCATCTGTAAGTGATAACTACTTTGCATTTCCTCAGCCATATTCAGAGCTATGTTGTGTATTCAGGATATTTACACTGATACTGACTGTGGTATTTGGCATTTATTCTTTATCATAATTCTGTGATGTGGGAGAATGTTCTAATACTGATGGGGAAGAAAACAAGTGTCAGTAATGGCACCTGTTTAGCACTCATATGTGGAGAAATAATTATTGGCTTAGACAATCAGTAACACAGTATGGTTAAGATCAAATGCCCAGATGGTATACTCTACTTCTTAACTTTCCTTCAGTGCAGATCAGCTTAGTGAAGTAGTTGTGGTACTTTGCTTGGTGCTGGTGCAGTAGGATAGGACTGCAAAGTGGGAAATAGTTATACTGAAGATTCATTTTCAAGTACATGATTATCCTGCCTCTACAAACACATAATTTTTTTACAAAGTCATCAAATATATTTTCCTCTCTTGTTATTTCATTCTTCTTCTATATCACTGAAGAAACATTCTTTCAGTTAACACACTTATGGCAGAAGATGCTTGGGGTCCACAGATGAGTCTTTACCAGAGTTGTTTTGTTTTTATATTAGGAGTAAGTTGTGTAAAGGAGTATTAGGAGTAGGTTATATAAAACACTGACTGTTCTTGATTTCTTCAATGGTCAGAATTTAAACAATGTAAGTGGAATTTGAGTACTTATTCAGTTGTATTCAAAATCTCAAATTACTTAAATGTTTACGCAGTTGCTTTGTATTTTGTGATGTATACACTTTTTTCAAACTGTAATCCGAGTTTTTATGCCACAGAGAATGTAGTCACTGACTTTGAAAACCCACACAGGACCTGTGTTTTAGTGCTGGCAGTGGTAGCTTGAACTAAAGCTGTCAGGAAACTAGGAACCTCTGGAACTGTTAGTCATTTGTGGTTTTCCCAGTTCAAGTTCTGGTTGTCATATCACAGCAGAGCTAGAGCAGTACAGAACAAGGGCAGACGTGGGAAGCTGTGCTTTACTCAGGTAAACTGTTTACAAAATAGAGAAAATTAATTCCTACAAGTTTCACCTTTCTTTGTTTCCATTGAGAATTTGCATCAGTTCAAAGTACCAGAAGGTACCAATGATTTCTGAATTCTTACTGCCATAATTTTACTTTTATTTTTTATTTCCGTAGAAGTAAAAAATCACCATTTATAATTATTATGTCAGATAAAATATTTCTAGTCTGCAAACTTTTCTATGTTAAATTTATTTTTAAATTTGTAAGTGAAAAGTCTTTTTTTACTTATTGTTATACCTTTCTGTGTATGCACTTTGAAATGTGTACATGGAGATGAATGCCTGAGGTTTGTCTCAGTGTAACATGCTCTTTTTCCCAATATCTAATGGCTTCCAATAATCATTCCTCTGGTACATAGAAAACCTTTTGTTCCCCTTTGAAATGTGCTTATCTTTCTTTCTTAGAAAACTGAAGCAGAAGTGATCAAGAGAGACTATTGATTCCAGAGAGAGTGATCTTGAAAGCAAAGAGGAACACCACAAAGGGATAGGCATATTTTTGTGTGCTTGTTTCTGTGGGCCATGGAACTAGATTGTGACATTTATACTACATTCCCAAGTGACGGATGAAGAGAACATTGTTCTAGGAATGGAAATAGTGAGATTCAACAGAGTGAAATTTCCTTTGACAGAATGTTTTTATGGGGTACGTAGGCTGCTCCAACCATCAGTAGAATAGGTGCCTATCGCATATCAGCATATTTACATGAAGACATCTTATAAAATAGATGGTTGTGATTGCGTTCTGTTTTATTGTGTCCTATTCTCGAAGGAGGTACCACTGCAGAACTGCCTCCTGTTAGTCAAGTGAGTCTCTATAATTTTCCTTGCTGGTGTATAGGCATGTCTCTTAAGTGCATGATCTTCAGGCAAAAGCTGTCTTCCGTATTTAAAGGCTCGGAAACCTAAGAGGGTTTTTTGTGTCCTGTTCTTCAAGTCCTGGGAATAAGTGTTCTACTGCAATTGGGAAGTGTGGGTAAAAATAAAAGGCACTAAAATAGTCTGTGCCTTTTTTTTTTTTTTTAATCACATGACCTGGTTGCAGTCTCCAAGCTTAAGCCTTTCAAGACAGAAGAATAAATGAATCTTAAGGCAATTCCTATCCTTCTAAAACTATACAAGCACCCCCAAATACATTTGAAATAATTGTTTTTACAGATCTCCAGTACTGTTTCATGCACTTTTAAGGTACTACATTATTCTGCATGCTGTGATGACATATTTTCTTGGGCAATCAATAGTCAGAATGTGTGAAGTCTCGCAGAATTTCCTTGGTGGGATCTTCCATCTGCTATGGATCAAAGGTTAGCAAATCTCTATATAATAAATAGGAAACACAGGAATTTCATAGAAAGAAGCTTCAGATTAAATTAGTTTGAAGATTTAATTTAAATACATTAATGAAGTAAGCAAAAATATGTCTGTTGCAACAGTTCAGCATGCCACCTCTACAGTCTATTAAGACTTCTTTATTACCAAGTTTCAAAGAAAATGTCATCTCTTAGTTATTCCATTGTTAAAAAGTTAAAGTTCACACAGCTAGAATACTCAGGTCAAATTTGTGTCGTCTTCCTGCCACATTCATGCATTCAGCAGTAATTTGACAAACAGCTTAATTTTTTTGCTCATAAGCTGGGATTCCAGTTAGAAGATTTAATTAAATACCTTATTTTGGGCACCTTTTTTTAATACTGTGGTGTGGTGGCAGCACACTAATGTGGTGTTTTATGATGGAACAGCTGCAAAATAAAATGGTTCTGGTCTTCCATTTAAGAGTAGGATACCAATCACAAGAAATGAGAAAAAAATACATAAGCCTTTTACATATTATTTCAGTGACAAAATGTGCTCCATTATGAAAATATAGAAAGACAGGAAAGCACACTAGTTTAATGCAGTTATGCACATACACACTGTTTACCTTTCTAAATAGAAATTGAAATTTTCAAAAATAGCATTTCTCTGTTTTGAAATGTATTCTTTTTAAAGGAAAGCAGACTCTCAGTGGAGGTAGCAGTATATTTTTAGGGGGTTTTGGTTGGGTAGCCAAAATAAGCTCATCGAAGGCCTAACAATGTAATTGTCATTACAATAAAGAAAAGTGAAATCAGCATCCTTTGTAGAAAAGACCAGGAGTGTCTGTCAGTTCTGTGCCTCCTATTCTGAAAGATGAAATTATGTGCGGATTATTTAGAGTTCTTCAGAAGAATTTTTCTATGGGGCTTGGTTCCTCATTAGTGGAATTCAAAGACCAAGATGAGGAAGAAACATATTTGTTTAATAATAAATAGGTTTTAAAGACTTTACATTTTCAGAGATATTTAGGACTGTAACTTGTCTTGAATATTTATAACGTGCATTTGATTCATATTCCTTATCAATGTGACATACATATCTTATCAGATGTGACTAAAGAGTAACTCCTTGATACCTAGCACTTGCACATAGCTGGGGAAAGAAGACTGACTCTTCCTTAAGCCATGATCAGCAACAAAAAGTAGATTTTAAAAGGATGGATTTAACCACAATCATAGCTTGCATTTGTTTTAGTCTTCAACTGATACTATTTAACAGATAATTTTGCCCCTTTTAATTTACTGCTTCTGTTCAGTATTCATTAATCTTCATATTTTAAAAGTAAGGTTAGATGAACTTAATGCAGGCAGTATTTTTCTGGTGACAGGTACTGTTTTTCTTCCAGAATTATTTTTATTATTTGCTATTTACAATTTAATGTGACACGGAGTTAAAGTTGCCTTCTCCAAGGCCTCTAGGCTAATTTAGAACAGCCTCAGGATTACTCTAATTTCTGTCCGTTTTTAGTGTTCTATCTTGCTGTCTCTGCTCCTGATAAGTAAAGAAAAAGCTATGGTGTAAGGTGAGTTGTGCTGTGCCTGAAATACTCAGATTCTCCCTCAGTTGGAGGCATTTCCAGATGACCTTTTTTTTCCCCCCTCCAAACAGTGTTTACTGGAGAGATTAATAAGAACTCCATTAATTTCACCTTCAGCGTTCTTCTGCTCCGCCCCCTCCAGGCAAGGACTATGATTCTTGTCATACTGAAGCTATTACTTGAGTTTATCTAAAAAAGTTGTGAACATCTGTGGTTCTCATTGGACAAATTCAGGTCATTCGTTACCGTGGTGCAGAAAGTATATTAATCAGAGGATGCTGTGGAATGTTGATTTCTATAAAAAATAGTACCAAAGATGACGTATTTCTTTTCACATTAAAATAAGATTATCCTTAATTCAGGTGCCTATGTTTGTCCTCTTCTATTTGATCTCTGTAATAGTTATATTGGTTTCTCTGTGTTTTTTCTTGAGATGTTCCTTTTACAAAAAGATTACCTTTGTCAGAAAGGTTTCCTCAGCACCACTTAAAAACCTTTCCATCTTCTTCCCTGACCTCTTATTTTTTCATGTATTGTAGTTAAAAAATTTCCTGTTTAATCTTATC
The DNA here is from genome assembly GCF_030463565.1 of Pelecanus crispus. NCBI lineage: Eukaryota > Metazoa > Chordata > Aves > Pelecaniformes > Pelecanidae > Pelecanus > Pelecanus crispus. The sequence goes on from NC_134650.1 coordinate 40,025,796, forward strand.
CTGTAGTGCAATCTACAATTCATTGCTACCCATGCTGTAATAATTTTTCAAACTTGCAGATTTAGTCTGTGTTCTTTCTCCTTCTAAGTGATGTGCTATATCTGCCATATTCATCTTTTTCACTTTTCATTAGGCTTTTGGTTAATTCTTTTCCATACAGCTCCATATACCTGGAGGCAGCATGAAGCCACCAGATATCAAATTGGTTTTTTCCATTTCCTCTGTCCTTCTACTTTAAAGAAAATGTATCACGCAACTTTATTAGCGGTGGGGTTTTTTTGATTTAGCAGAGTAAATCTGTGCTGCTTTGTACATGATTATTCATTGCTGATATATCTGACAGGGAGTTGGTTATGGAAACTTGAAATTTCTCTTTGAAGTAATGGTGATGCTTGAAAAATAATTTCTATTTGAGAGCAGAAAGGAAAATTTTCAAAATGAATGCTTTCAAAATTTTATCTCGGTGGGTTTTCAGAAAATTCAGTTTAGGGATTTTCCCTTCCATCCTTTCAAAATTTAATACTGTTTCATGTCTCCTACTTTGTATAGTCCACTTCTGACTGTAAGCAGGTAAAGGCAGAGGATATTCTTGCAGTTTCTCACACATTGGGCCTGATGCTGAAACTTAAAAGAAGTTTTAAATTATAAAATAGTATTAGCAATTACCCCATTATTTTCTCAGAAAATGTATTCAAAATAAGAAATTACTCTGCTTTAATATGCATAGTCAAATAATCACACACACACAAAAAAAAAGTTACCCAATTGCCTGTTTTAATAACACAGTGGTATTTCCCGTTCAGCTTTTTGTGGCTCCTTCTTAGCTTCTGCATGTATTTTAAAGTGTTTGTTCCAATGTTTGATCTCAGATTTTCATGAATACCTATTAAAAAAGAAAGAAATTCTTTCCACTGTTGTTTATCATTGGATATTCACTGTAATAATGTACAGAAATTATTATAACATGTATATAATCAAAAGTTTTCCAAGTGAAGAATTCACAGAGGAACATACAGTTCTTAAAACTGTTTCTCTGGACTGTTTCAGAAATACACCATTTTAGTGCTCTAAATATATATCAGTCTAGATCAGACTCTGTTCTGGTTTCTGAAGGGGAAAGCAGGAAAAGGAGGTATAAGAGCTACATTTCAAGTGAATGGTGGGAACTTTTCCCTTGTTATGTATTAGAGGTGTATCACTGCTGCCTTTTGTGATTCTTCTCAAGTTACTTTACATATTTTTTAAACAGGTACTGCTTTCTCTGATCCTGCTTATCACTCGATCAGTTCAGCAACAGGTATAAGACTAGCGTTGCACCGACAATGCAACATTTTGTGTCCTTAATTCTTCAGAGAAGTTTTTAGTGCTGCATTTGTAGACATTCCATTTTAAAATGGTTGTGTTCAGTGCTTCCGATACCCCTTTTTTCCTGAAATTATCAGCTATTATTCTCAACTAACTGAAAATAATACTTTAAAACGTACTTTTCTGGGGAAGATCTGGGAAAAATAAGTGAAGTAGATCAGCTTGACATGAGAGTAGAAATAATATAGCAATCTAGACAGACTGAGTAACTCTTTCTTTGAGCAACAGCAAAAGTACTGAGAAGATCATGAGCAACTTCTAGAAGGGATGAGTTTGGATTCAAAGAGGAGAAATACATATATATGATAAAACTCCCTCTCTCTGGCAGCTAGCCCTGGAGTTGCATCAGTAGAGACTGCATGAAATTTCTTGTGGCTGGTGAGCTGAAACTTCATTGCTGACTGGCTTCTGGATTCAGACCTGACAGAAAGCAGCAGCCACCTTTAGTCTACTGCAACCCTTCTAATTCCCATTTTATCCAGACTCCAGAGGTGAGTGGAAAAAAGAAATTATATCCAACTTTATGAGCAAAATTACGAGCAGCTGGAAACAGCAGAACCACTAATAATCAAGCAGTATATCAGATGCCATGAACCTGAATTGTTTTTGATTCAATTGCTTTAAGATTTTGTCTAATGTGTGTAAATATATATGTATAAATGTATATATATAATTGGTCATTTTCAGAAAAAAAAAATCAAGATTTGGGCAAAATCCTTGCTTTTTTCCCAGTGTTACCTGGAGGAACTTTTAGCCTTCAGAAGCTCATGCAATAGCACAGAAATTATGGGAAACTTAAAGGTTCAGTAGTCAGCGTGGTGAAAAAGGATGATTTGATTTTGATAAGTGGTAACTGAAGAAATGCAAAATGAACCTAGAACATGGAAACAGGAACCCAAACTAATGTAAGATTGAAAAGATAGGAGGAAAAAAATCGGAAATTGATGGAAAAGAAAAGAATGAATAGCTGGTTTTGTATCAACTATTTCTGGCTTCTTTCCATTATTTTGATACCATTAATTTATCTCATTTTAATGTATGTACATTTTTATGGAATTAAAAGTCTAGGTCAATGATCAAGTCTGAATGGAGAAGTGTCTATGATTGCTAACATGGATTTTAAGGCTTCACTAAGCTTGAGAAAGTGTTGTAAAGTTTTTCAAAATTTCTACCTAGGATGCGGTAACTCAATTCCTCTAGCAGTGGTTTCTGAGTCTGGCATAATCCAGATTGCAAGGAAGCTGAGTTGAATGCAGTGGCGAAATAAAGAAACAGGGTTTTGAGAGAATGATTCATAACTTCTGCAGCCCTTCAGGCATCTCTCTTCCTTTTTCCCCCACCTACTTTTTTAGGCTTTGCTTTGGAGCAGGGTTAAACCACTGAAATTCCAGGCTCCAACCCTAGACATTACTGAACACTTTGTATTTCTTTTATCATAAAAGGCTATGTACCATCATAAGAAAAATTAGTCCTATAGACAATTGCACAGGTTAGATCAACTCTTTGCACCACAGGCTTGGAACTGAGGATATAAAGGAACACTGGGGAGCTGTCGTTACCAAAGTAGGACAGTATGTTATATATACAGCAGCACTGCAGACCTAGATTGCTTCTTAAAGGAAGACTTGAGACATATGTTCCTTTTGGGTTTTGAATGACTTACAGTGACTTTAAAGATGCACTGATTAAGAAGACTGCAGGTGAAGAATGATTCACACAAGAAACCAAGCTGAGTGCAAAGGACAAAGTAGGGGGAAAGAGAAGACAGATCAAAGCTTAACAAGTGAAGAACTTGTTAATAAAAAAAATAAAAAAAACCCCAAACCAATCAGTCATGTCAACTGTTTGTAAAACTGCCAAGAAGAAAGTAGCTATTATTGCTACAAAATGGATTATATTAGTTCAACACTTTTGTTTATCTTTGGAATATTACACAGGTGCATTGTAAGTTATGGAAATGAAGATTGTTTAGTGATGCTGACATCTGTTTGAAACCAACAATGAATCTTCCTGTGGTAGAGATGAATGAAAGAAAGAGAGTGGGAATATGAGACAGGCATAAGTGATCAGGATCAGATTACTTGCATTGATTTTTACCTACATTTTACTTGTGCTAAGGAGAGAGATTTGGAAATTCCTTCCACATGAAGGATAATTTGAATCATATTGAAGTCAGTAAAGCAATCCATTGGTTTCCATATGACAAAAATTAAAAGAATCTCTACCAATGTATTCAACACGAACATATTCCAACCAGTATTGCCCAAAGTACTTTGATTTAGTAGATACAAGACCTGCTTCCAAGAAGAAAAGATATTATTCTGATATTCCTCTTAGTTTTCATTATAATAATCATTAACATTTTTAAAAAAACACTTATATTCAAATAATAGCCGTGCTTAGTATTTACACAATGCTCTTCCTATCATTTTTTACAAGCATTAACTAATGGATATTTTAAATCAGAAGCAAATGCTGCAAAGTTTCAGATACGGCTGCAGGGATTCCCTTAAATTAGAGATTCCGAAGTACTAGCTGCAATGTGGCAATTTTATGTTGTTGGCTGATAATCGCTCAGACTGGAACCTTAGTGAGTTAATCAGATTTCTCCCTCACTTCTGCACATTTGCTTTAATTAAATTGTCAGCTGAACCCTGTTTTAGATAATGTACAGATTATATAAATGTATACTAAGAAATGAGGCGTTACAAATCAGAGTCATTTGGGGTAGGAAATAATAGAGAGTAAATCCTGCAGTTTGCAAGCATCGAGTTGTGAGGAAATGAATCTCTGATTTCACTCAGGCACTTTGAGGATTCCTCTGCTTCTCCATGTTTCATGCTTGTAGCTTTTAAAATACACAGCAGACTGAAAAAAACGCTCACACGATGAACAGTGGTAAGACTTTTCAGACCAGCAAAATCTTCATAGCATTTTCCCTTTCCCTGCTGGCGTCCTGCCCAGTCCTAGTTGGAAGAGATTGCCTTCCTGTACTGCATTGTGGCAGAGTAGACTACGTCAGCTGTAAGCCATCCCTGAGAGAGGAACGTCAAATCTTGCCTTGAAAATGTCTCAACAATTACACATATCACTGCGTATTTCTTTCTGTAAGAAAATCCTCTATCCCAGAAGTGCTATAAGTACTATGGTCTGCAGAGATAGCCATAGTTTTCATAGAACAAATGAATAAGCAGCTGCTCCTAGCAAGGGGTTGTTGCATTTTTGCTGCCAGACTTCTGCCCTAAGACTTTTATTTACATATATATTCACATATATACATATATAATATATTTTAATAAATAGATCAAACATAAAAGATGTGTAAATATGTATGTACTTATACATATGCGTGTGTTTTTTTATGTATATTATCTACTGGTATAAACTAGCTGTAGAAAATACAAAGTATCTACTATTTTTTTAACTGTGTTTGGAATTGCATGTTCTATCTCTAAAATTCTGAGTTCCCTATTTATGAACATAAAGGACATAGTGAATCCTATGAATTACACAAGGTCATGTTTTAAGTCAGAAGTCTACCTCATAGTCTCCCTGGGGAGGTTTATTTGGAAATAATGGAGGAATTATACACAAGTGTTTTATGAAATGCACTAAGTGCGGCACCTAAAATCCTTGCTTTGCATTTCTTGGCTGCCAGTTATAACAAGACATAAAGTGGGGAAAAAATGAAAATTCACTTTGGCTTGGGGAACAGTTTAAATATTTATTCTTTTGCAACATAGCCTCTAGTTGGATTGACATGCTTAATGAGTTGTAAAAACACTTTTTTCTTTGCCCACTGTCAACTCGGAGATACAAATAATTTATCTTTATTTTAGAACTTCCCCCTCCAAAACTATTGTATTAAAACCACGTGAAACAATGGTTTCATCTTACAAGTGTTTATGTGTATATGATCCTGAAATTACAATCAAGAAACATGAAGGAGCAAGCTTTGAAGTGGGCTCAAAGTAAGCCTGGGTAGCGAATGAACTAGGTTGGGGGTTTTTTTGCAGATTAGTTCAACACTGAGAACCTTATCTATGAGGTCTCATGTAATCAGTTGGAAGTTCTGTTTCATGTTCCATTGTTAACTAAATCTCCACTTGCTCATCTGGCGTCTCTGAATTACTTTGCTGTTGCCCTTTCAGAAACTGTAAAGTAAGGAAATACCTCTTAGCAGTTGAGACATCCCCAGAAAGATGTGAGAATAGTTTGAAACACTTTAAAGTTCGTTACAACATTTCAGATACAGTAACGCAACAATAAGAACCAGACCTACTTTTAGGAATTACTTTGATATTGCTATGATTTTCATCCTTAGACAAGCAAGGCCTGCAGGTATCAATGCAAGTATCTCTTTCAAGCTGAGATTTTCAGAAAAATTACAGAAGTTTGCTAGGTTGTGTTTAAATTTGGGGGAAGACTGAATGTTCATAGAATGCGATAGTTACTACAGCTGAGGGTGGTAATCATTGTACAGCTAGATTGGATAGTTAAACTGCTGTGTACTTAAGTAAGAGCTATTTACGCAAGAACATAGAGTGAGAACTCTAAGCTACTCACGGCATGTACATGGTAGGTAGCTTATGAATATTCACTCTCAGCATTCATACCCACAGTAAAATTTAATAGAACAAGAGTTACAGTAACAGCATAAGGAGCTAGTGAAGATGTTCAGAATACAAGAATGTTTTATATCCAAATACTCTAAAAGATACTGCACTCTATGCCCCAGCCTATTACTCTTAAGGGTATGTGAGCAAATGGATTGCACCTAGCTTTGCTATGGCTTAGATGTTTCTACCAGTCATAAACATACCCACTACTGTTATCCTACAAAAGTGCAGTGCTTCATTCTGCTGTTTCTGGCATTGGAATAGCACTTGAATACGATTTTCAGTCACGATCACAGTGTTCAGTCAAGCTAGTGTTTGGAAAACATCAGTACTTGCAGTAACTCTTGGGGTTTTTTCCTAATTGCTCTTACCCTGTTGAGGAAAGTAAGGTAAAGATTAAAGTTAAAATTATGTGATACTTTTATCTGTGGTCCGGTTTTCCCACTTTTACTATTTTGCTGAAGTTTAATGCAACATCCAGGCTCAGAATTTTTAAAAAACAAGAATGACTTTTTTTTGTGAGAACTACCATCATCATTTTTCATGTTACTGTCTCAGAATTAGAACAACAAATTTTAAATCGCAGTAGCAGCTCTTAAGTAGCTTTTTAATACAAGAATTTTTATCATACTCTCTCCTTAGGAGGGAATAGCTAATAATAAGGAAAAGTAGAAATAATTTTCACTTATGTCCTAATAATAACATGTTCATTGAAAAAGAACTAAGTACAAAGGAGACCCAGGAAAAAAAAAAAGAAAGAGAAATGGTGGTTGGAGCATACCCTGCCACAGAAGAAACACAAACCAGCTAGAGATTTAGTGTCCAATAATGCTAATAAACATTTGAGAAAGTGTTTGGAATTTGTTCCTCATACTGTATGTTGAACAAATAATTACCTTCACTACTATCAGCTCTGCACTACTCTTTTGTCCCAAAGAGAATATTCTTTTGTTCTGTGAGGCGGTAGAATTACCTGCTTCAAGAGTAGGTGTTCTTCTCCATTTCTTCTCAGGGACATAGCTCTGCTTTAGAACGCTTTCTGAAGTAGTAAGACAAAGATTATTTGAACATAAAAAATAAAAATATTGCTGGTTTCCTTGTAGTCAGGAGCTCCTGGCAGGTATATACCTGGTTTATAATAGGTATAAACCAAGATGTTTATGTTCATTGATAACTTCATAAAAATTCCAACAGCTATATCACAGCTACCCTTGGCATTAATAGATTAGTGTGAGAATGGTGATTTATCCATTAAATCTTTTTCCGTGGAAAAAATGAGCATTTTTTTCATTTGCAAGTAAACCAGTCAAAGGCTGGGCTGCAAACCATTTAATCCCCAATAAACAGAATTTTAGGTCATCTGAGACGCTTCAAATTTTTGTAAAAGTAAGTGTCACACCAAGAGGCTTAGTAGATTTGCGTTTATCTACCAACTTACAAATGGATGGAAGAAATTCCACTTGTGTCTTTTGAACTTACCTTTTTTCTGTGCCGAATGTCCTCACCATCTGCTAATTATGCTATAGCGTACCTTTGGGTCGATTGTGCCTAGTCTGTTCTGTTAATTTCACTTGCCAATGTGAGAGAATGGCTTCATCACCTGGTAGTTAGGACAACTTCCTTAGAATTGGGAACAAGGTGAAAAGTTTTTGCTTCCAATATACTCTTTCCCTGATTAAAAACAGAACTTTCAGATGAGTGGTGTATATTCACGTGTCCAGTGTTAGAGTAAATATTCTGCACAGGTGATGGGGAAAGAAAAGTACTACAGCATCCTTTTTATCTAAAAGGTTTCTTTCTTCTATGAAAACAAAGCAGACCCTTTTGAGTCCAATACCATGTTCATTAGACCTGAAACAAATTAACTGATGGAAAAAGTAAGATTTATTTCAGCTTGGCCCGACTCATTTATATTTTGTTCCTTTTGTTCAGACATCAAACTAAAGAGTAGTGCTCACTCAGCTCTGAAAATTGTGGTATTTTGACAAGGTCCAAAATTCTTCTTTAATGTTTTTCTTCATATTGACTACAGTTTCTTTTTTTGCAACAGCTGGAAGTAATTATGTTTTATCATTTTGCTGGCTAAATGGTTATTGTTCAAGAAGTCTCTAAAGGAAGTAAAATTTTAATGGAACAAATTCAAAGAAAACAACAACATATGAATATATATAGGATTTAACTTGTTCCCAGTGTTTGCATAGTGTTTCCTTTGCAAGGAAGAAGAAAAAAATGAGCATTTCTCATTTCCTTTTACAATACAGTTTGATGCTCCCATTCCTTTGAGCTTTGAGAAGGCTTTTCCACACTCTTTCTCAAAAGGCAAATGTATGCTGTGTATTAGCCTACCAGGGCAGCATGTATTCCAGGCTAGATTACTGTATGGTCCAAATACTTGATTTTGTATTGGGAATATAGGTCTTCTGCAGGAAGTCTTAAATACCTAAGTTAGAAGTACAGTATACTTTTTGATAACTGCTCAGTCAGGCCATTAGCCTATTGAAAGAGTGATCTCAATTGTTGACATGGTTAATTGCCCAAAGGTAAAATGGAATGGGCACTGTTATTATACAATGAATTTCTGTAGGGGAGTATTCTTTTTCATTAGGGAATTACTTAAACATGTTGATCAATTAATTTCCAAGGAAATAATCCTGCTTCTATTACAGTTACTGTCCAAGGATTTCACCAACTCCAGTAGAAGGGCTCTATATAAAGTAGCATATAAAAGCGAGTCATTTACCTTTTTTTCCTAATGAGATGAATCATGAGGAAAAAGCCAGGTTAATGTTCCAAGGAGCTTAATTAGAATCAGATGAGAGCTTGAAAAGGCAGCTAAGGTGATTTCAGGCAGTGCTTATATGAAAAGCCTTAATTAAGAAGACTGGTGGCCTTTTACTTAAGTCTCTTCAAGAGTGTACAGAGCCCTATTTAACTCCTCCAGATCTGGTAGCAAAACATTTGAAATTCCAACATGTTTCTTAGTAAGTAAAACAAACCAGCATATTTGTGGCTACAGTGGACTGTACAGCAGCCTACTTTCTCAAGGATACTAACAGAAATGCAGTGTCACAGAGGGGCATAGAAGAAAATAAAATTAAATAGGAATTCAATAAAAAGTTTACTCATAATTGAAGCATTCATAAAATTACAAATATTTCAGTACAACTGCAGTGCAAACAGTCAAATGGTAGATTACAAAAGTATTTTATAGCTAAGACTGCTTTTTTTTATATATGCTTGCAATACACAATCTCACATGAAATTCATTTAGGCATCTTAAAAATCCACATAAGCTTTAAATTTATCACTTTAGTCAAGGTTTTTTGTCTTCCTCCCCCCCCCACCCCCCCGCCCCCATAAGAACAGTAAGGTATATGAGGTATTTTAGCTGCAGGGTGCATATTTGGAGAAAGTGCTTCCTGCAGAGCTCTTCTGCCTTTCTTGTAAATTAACTGACAAAAACCCGGTCGTGTTACAGTATGACATTTAGTTTTCTAATCTGTTTAATGCCATGGTTTGCACATGATGTGTTCTGATGTGCTTTTATGTTTTTGATACTAAAAAAACACATTAGAGTTGCAGTAGGGATTCTTTTCACAGACAATATAACTTGTAACAAATTGCATCTTTCGGAAGAAATATAACAAAAGACCTAACCTTTTATCATGTTCATTATTCTGAAAATACAGCCCACATCCTATCTTTCTGTTTGCTGATATAATGTATGAGCACCATTTTGGACACATATGCATGCTGCATCCCTAGCAATTACATTCATGCATATTTTAATGACTTAAGACTGAAAAAACAAAGTTAGCATTTGAATGGTCTCAAGTAGTCACTTGAGAATTTTTGTAATCAATAGTTATGTATGTGTATGTGTGTACCTGTGAGTATATGTACACTCACACACTTTGTGAGTGTACATGTACATAAACTCTGTTTTTCCAGGGTGAAAGTATTGTCTTGTATTTCAGCTGTATAGAAGTACAATTAAATAATCATATTTTTCAGTTTCACAGTCATTCATACAAAACACTTAATAAAAAGAAGGTAAATGGTTTATTATGCTCCATCTTCTTCAACCATTACCATTTCAGACTATTCTAACACCAGTTTTCTTGAAGCAGCACCAGCAGATTTCATCCAGCTTTATGTAACTAGTAAGTCAGAACTAGTGCTAAAGGTTTTTTTTTTCTTAAAGGAAATATGTATTTTTGCTGAAAAGATTCTTATCTTTTTTATTCTTAATGGATTTTCAAAATAAAAATATATGTAATGGGAAAGAGCCTGTGGTTAAGAGGAAAGAAAGATAGGAGAACTGGAAGACTTGAAAGTATTCAAAACAAAAGCTGAAGACAATTTTTTTTTTTTTTTTTAAATGTGATCTTCACCTTCCTCCCTCCCCCCACTTTTGGTTTTGATCTATTTCTTTAATCACAATCTTGGAAATTCTCATCTCTACAACTGAAAAGCCTACTTTAGAGGGTCTTGCCATAAGAAGAAAAAAAAAAGAAATCCAGAAGAACATGCAGAAGGATTAAAGCCTAGCAACATGTACTGAAAATTAGTTAAGACAGTTCTGTCATCATTAAATGAGTTAATTCACTGAAGAGTACTCAGCCTACTAGCTGGCAGTCCTGCTTTTGTATTCCTATCCAGAACAAAAGATTTCAGATTTTTATCTGAGTTGCTTCAGGTTCAAAATTTCCATGCGCAACAAACCATCATCATCTTGACACATATTAATTAATCTGCACAATTGTTGCACATAATTGCATGTTCACCATTAGATGATGGAATGATGAAGAGCTAGAACCTAAATTCCAAGGCTAGTTTGTCTGCTTGAGACTCTGTAAATTAATGTGTTCTGCATGAGGTGGATAGAATTTGTCAAAAAGTTGCATTAAGCTACAGATGCGGACTGTTCCCTTTAATGTGTTGAGCAAAACAGTCAGTGGAAGGCGATTCTTCATGCATTAAGGCCAGCATTATTATTAGTAAAACTCTTTGTCTAAGGGAATTTTTTTTTTTTTTTCCCGTTAGCTTGCAACAGTCTATCATTTTTTAAAGGTTTTGGAATTTGAGGAAGGTGCCAAATGACTGCAAATGTTATGCCAGGTAAGAATGGGGATGTGGGGAAATACAGGCTTGGCAGTCTCATAGAAGTCTCTGGAAAGATAATCTAGAGAGGAATGCTGCTGGGACGGAACAAGCCCAACGGCACTGCACAGCTAGTGCCTGACGAGGTGGGGAGCTGTCCACACTGAAGAATGAGGGGGCCAGATGGACAGCAAGGTGAACATGAGTCAGCAGCGGGTTTTTGCAGCAGGGAAGGCTACCCGCTTACTGGGCTGCATTAGCAAGTTCATAGACAGGACTTCCAGAGAAAAGATTATTCCCCTGTTCTTAGCAGTTTTGGGGAACCATCTGAATTCTTTATCTAGTTTTGAGCCTATGTGATTAAGAGTGAGTCCAGTGGAGGGCCACTAAGACGTTTAGAGGCCTGCAACATGTGATGTATGAGGGGAGGTAGAGGGAGCTGTGGTTGATCAGCGTAGAGAAGAGAATGCTGAGAGGAAGGGTATCTCATTGCAGTATTTCGTGCAAACAGATACACAGAGTACATGTTTCTTCAATGAGCATTTTTATTATTGTTATATGAAGTCGTTTGGGAGTTGTCTGTTGCATAAATACTGATGTTTGCTGTTCTCTTTACCATATAAGCTTAGTATCACAACAAAAAAAAAACCTCATTTTTTAAAATATTTCATCTACTGCACATTCTTTCCATCACTGTCAATTGCTTTTCATGTGCTTGGAGTATTCATCAACATACATTCGCAGTTGTTTTTGCAATCTACCTTCTCAAGATAAGAATGGTATCTCCTTAATATGTAACTTCCACAACTGTAGTTTGAGTCAACATGGGACAATTCCCACATAGCAGTTTAAATTGGAAACAGTGAATTAAATTTGGAAGTATTAGACTGCATATGTTCTAGTTTCAGGAAGAGTAAAGCCATGGATATGTACCTGAGGTGCTGAGACATTGAAAGACATAAATTCAGGCATTACTGAGTTGCAGAGTTCCATGGCCTCTGGCAGCCCAACCAGGTAGCAAGAGCACCTTCACAGTATTTCATCTAGAAATCTTGCTATGTTAATTTGTCCTCTGGTATTTCAAAGAAATGCAAAAGGTAGCACTTGGGGACCATTGTTTTTGAGAAAGAAAGGATTTTACTTTTCATTCTGATAATTTTCCTCTGTCATGATAACAAATTGTGAAAGCAAAATAGACAATATAAATAGGTTAAACAAAATCTGAACTGTTAGGGTAAAGCACTAGATGTACAAGCTCTCCTAAAACTCCTGAGAGGAAAACGATTTAAATACAGAAACTTCTAGTGAGGAGAACTGCAACATTAAGAGCCCTGACATTAAAAGCAAAAAACATACTGAGGCAGGTGATGTTTAACTTAGTTCTTATTTATTAAAGTAATTAATTACTGTTTATGTGAGATACTGTGGATTAAAGCCAATAATATGTAAAAATGGTCATAATTTTGCATATTATTTCTTTTTCTGTTATTAAAGAATTGCCCATAACTTTTCAGTTCCTAAATTGCTACTCAGCAAAACTGTTTCTCCTACAGTCCCCACAAATCAAGATATGTATCACTCAGCTCTCACCTAACTTAAAAAGCCTATTCTGTTTGTGGCTTCTTTCAAGCTTGTCATGGCTGTGCCTTACCTTGGCACTGCTGTTTTCGAAGGGGTTAGCCAAAGTAGTGTTTGTGCCAGAGGCACAGCCTTATCTAGACTAATTTTGGATAACTGAAAGGTCATAGCCACAAAGAAACAGCAGGTACAATTATTGCCACAGTAGAAGGGTGCAACAAATACATATGAATACCCAACAGAGTTCAGTATTGTCTTTTGAAGTGGTGTACATAAAGTCCTGATCTTAGGAACAGAATGGAAAGCAATAATTAGGGCCTTTAATTTATCACTGAAATGTTAAAAGAAGTCTGACAGAGTAAACATCAGTTCTGACAAAAAGAGCAGGAGTCATGTGTTCATAGAAAAGATGAAGCCTTGCAGGGAGTTATTCTTCCATTGCTGGGCAGAAGTCCCACTGACAACGCCAGGAGATATTATTATTTCCTCACGTTTTTCCTCAGACTTGTGGGAGAAATAAACACACATATTTTAGGTGAGTGATTCTGGTAATTAACAGAGGACCTGAGCCTGCTAATAAAGCATTAGCAGAATACAATATTTTTTTCCAGCAATTTTGTTATTTATACTCTAAGAAGAGACATAATTGGCTGTGCTAATTTAATTCAGGTAGCTTTTCTTTTCTGTTCTTGACCTGCCATGTCGCATAGGGTTGTAAAAAAGTGCCCAAAGAAAATGTAATGCCAGGATGCAGAACAAGGTTTTTCTTCAAACATAAAGCTTCAAAACTTCAGAAATGAACAAATTTATGTTAGTACCATTAATGTGTTTGCTCTTCCAAAATATCTCATCATGATCTTGTTTGAGTCAAAATAACTTCCTTTATCAGCAGAGAAGTTCAGAGAATATTTCAATTTAGCAGCAGCTTTTGAAATTTTGCCGGTTTCTTTTTCCATAGAGTACAAAGCCTTTTGATTGTTTTGCAAAAACAAAATTGCCAAAGTGTCAGTTTTCTGATTAAAGCCTCATTTTTTCTTTGAAAGATTGATCATGTTTGACAATGGGACAGTATCTCCTTCTAAAACTTGTGTTGGTTGTGAGCAATTGCCCCACTGTGCAAAACTGAGGAATTGAATCCAGGTTTTTCCATGCCGTTCCAGTGGGACGTTGCTACCTGTTGCATAGAACTTCCTCTGAGATGTTCATTCTGTTGACTTGATTTATCTTACTAAAAGTTAAATCAGATTCCTCTAATTTCTTGACACATTAAGCATAATAACATGGAGATAGTCAATTATATCTGTTCAGTTTTCCCTTAACAAGGATTTGCTCTTGTCTCCTTGATCGGGGCAGGCTGCAGTTTTGTCCTGTGTCTGTGTTTTTTTTAATTAATTTTGGCTAGCCATCGTCACAGTTTGGCACAGATCAGCGCAATAGGCAGTCAGTGCTCAAAAGAGGTTCAGGGCATTGTCTGTGGAGGGGTTAGGATATGGCTATGCCATGTCAATACTGTTATAGTTAGAGCCTGAATCATAATATGGTCTTCCTTAAAAGACACAACATTCCTATGAGTGCTATAAGGAACTAAACCAAAACCCAAGGAAAAATGAACTAAACAATAGACTTACAGCTTTTACCAGTTGCTCTTTCCCACTGTGCAGATTTTTTTTAATATATAAAAATATGAGGAAAAGTAATTTAAATTTTTTAGGAGTGTTGATCTTTTTTTTTTCCCCAGCAGTATGACTGAAAAATTGCTATAATAATTTATCATTTTCTCTTTTCCTTTATTTTAGTGTAAGGGGGAAGAAGGAGCTGAAAGAAACATTTGACGCTTAAGTTTTTGTTGATTAAAGAGTGAACAGAAAATGCTCAGAACTACTCCTTGACAAATCCTTTTAAATAAAATGGTAGTTTTGATTTTCTTAATGTTTTTTAATTGGCTTATAAATAAAAAGCTTTTTCTATAATGAACTTTAGAAAAAGAGTTTTTTTCACCTCTATTTGTCTAGTTGAAATGACAGAATAACTAAAATTAATTAGTTGATTCATGTATCAAAGAGAAAACTGGCTACTTGTGACACTTAATGTATCCCCAGCACCTAAACTGGAGCTATACCAGTTTTAAAATTGTTGTGTATTCACTATGCTAGATACGTCAGCAAAAGTTTATAGCTTCATTGTAGTGTTCAGACAATAAAAAGTCGCAGTAGTTAATGTAGATAGAAGCACTTGCAGAGTAGTTAAGCTCAGTATGCAATTGTTGATCCTAATGTGACCTAAGAGGAGATACCTATTGAGAACTGCCAAAACTGCAGTGTCGGACAAATGAAAATGTTGTGATTTACAGATTTTGCAGACCTACACTTTCCAAACTTAGTACAGAGGCTTTCTTAGGTGAAAAAGAAAAACCCAACTACAAATCAAAGCATTTTTTGAAAATCAGGTCACTAAAAATGAAATGTAAAACAGCTGGGAGATTTGTGCTTTTTCTGAACTCATGCCCTGTGGGATGAATTTGACTGCCAACAGTATATTTGTTAATTGCTGCTGTTGTGATCCAAAGAGCTTATCAGAGCTTGACACTTATACTGAACATCTAAATTAAATTCGCTCTTGATGATGTATATGCAAAGGTATCTCAGAACAGCTTTTTACATTACCTCATGAACATTTTCCACTCCAAAGGTCTGTAGCAAGTTTTCTCCTTCTCCCATTAATCTTTCTGCAGAGAAATGTACTGTCTATACAGCCAGTGATAACGTTTTTCTAACTAACAAACTATTTTCCAAATTCATTTCTGCCATTATTGGAATGTGGTGCCCGTTTATAAATTTGTCTGTTAGAGTAGAGGTAAGTCAATTTTTATTCACTGAAAAACAGCAAGTAGAATGTTAAGATGTATTTTGGATATCAATAAGTTAACTTACATGAAGGTTTCTATTTCAGCTGAATGAGATAATATTTTCCTTTAATATTTAATTGTGTTAGCTATGTGAAAACTCACTAGATCTCTCTGGACATTGCTTAATAAATTACAGAAGTCCAAGAGGAATGAACTACAAACATGATCTAGCAGAGGTTGCTAGAGTCGCAATGCCTGTTTCTTGCCCATTGTGTTAATATGTGTTTATTACTGTGTTTAAGGCCACAAGGTGAAGGTAAAAAATGGCTAGAGAAGGGTCCAGATTGAATTTCTGCCAGATATATAAGCTTTACAGTAGTAGAAATCTGTATTTTGTATTCTGCGTACATCTGCATGGCATTTTAGCAGGGTCAGCTTCAGCTAACAGCTGTCTAGCTCCATGTCACTCTGTGCCTGGATAGAAAATGCCTGGAGTTAGTGTTGTCTATAGTTTGTAAGGACATCCTAAACTTGAGTTACAGTGTTGTATGCCCCAAGTACAAGTGAGATATGTTGGTAGCCTTTATAAGAAATGTGTCTTAGACATTTTTGGGAACTGTCTGTCCTCTGATATCAAACATATGACGTGGGCATGTGGTAATGGCTCACATTCCCTCTGGGTATGTATTTGATCTCACACCAAAAGGTAGCACAAATCCAAGCTTTCATCCTGGTATTCCTGCATTTACCTCAAACCACTCACCAGCATGGTTTTATATCCAACATTGACAAGTTTGGATTAAGGGCTAGACTCAGGTTTATCCTTAAATGCAGTTCTTAAATCAATACAATCATTTGCATTTCTGTTCCTTTGTATTAAAATATGTATTTCCAAGACAGAAAAATTTGTTAAGGTTGCAGTTTGCAGGAGCTATGACACATCCATTAAAAAGAGACGGGGACATATACAGTCTTTCTGTAAAAGTAATTCAGACATTAGAAATGATGAAAATATAAAGTAACAAAAAGACCTTAACTTTTTTCCCCTTAGTGAGGTAGCCTCCTTTGTTCCTATTTTGTAAGAAACTATGTTCACATCAAAGACTCTATTATTCTACAGCATGTGGCTTACACACTGTATAACTACTAAGTGTTTAAAATATAAGAAGATTATTGAAGAGGGGTGCCATTAGAGTTGATTAATTTGTGCTTGGAATCTGCAGATAAATTGTGGTGTACATTGTGTATCTAGGATCACTATTGGTATTCAAAGTGTAAGATTCTGGTTTGGGGGAGGGATTGTTTGCTTTCCCGAAGAAATTTGGCAGTTTCAGTGCCATATAGCAAGCTACAGAGGTCATAAGGACTGTTCCAAGCATAACAGAATCATTAACTGAAATTAGCTGTGTGAGGAAAGTCTGCAGTTTCACCTCAACTTGGTGATACCTTTATGCACAGCTAGTGCTTTTGTCTTCTGGTGATATTTTTTCCCCCCAGTTTATCATTTCTCTTCTGCAATTCTGTAAGCGGTGGCTCATAGTGAGGCTTTACTGCTTGGACTCTAGATAGTCAGGTCTTCCTCATTCTCACCTTCTTCCACACATCCCCTCTCAACATAAACATGCACACACAAACACATACACGTACTGTCAGGGTTGATGTACTGATCGGCTCTGGTGTTTCTTTGTTGCCCAAATGTTGTTCTTCAAGAACAAGGACATCAAAGAGCTCCCACGCTCTCCAGAACAGCTGAGGATATGCTGGCTGCTCTCAGCAGTTTCAGTATTTATACAACATCCAGAGGTTTTGTCCAAGACAGTTTTCCCCATAAGCTGCAGTTAGGGTAGGAACTTGCTTTGCAGTTTCCTGCTACTCATTCCAAACCAAATTGACCTCCCAGCTGTAAGTATAACACTTGCATAGCACCAAGGCCTTAAAAAGACCAAGAACGTCAAACACCCCCCTGCCCCACAAACAACAGTGAATAGACACTAATTTGCTCCAGTTCTTAACTGTTTTGGAAACTACAAACCAGTGTAATGTGTAATCTGTGAAGCAGTGGCCCATTTCAGGCAGAATGTAGGTTTACCAAAAGAGCTTTTCACCAAAATACACTTCAGTGTCAGGGAGGCGGCAAGAGCGGGCTGCTCTGCAAGGGAAGGCAAGCCGGGAGCTGGGGGTTGCAGTAAAAGCAGGCGGGGGCGGTGATCACCACGAAGAGGTTCAGTCACACGGAGCCGCAAAGAGACTCGGTGCCCAAAGTAGGCTGGCATGGCAAGGTCGTCCGACAGTCCAGTGGCTGCCAGATGTGTCTGCTGTGATGAGGCAGGTTTGAAGTCAAGCCAGCAGGTCGGCGTCAGGAACAGCAGCGCGCGTGGCCGAGCACAGCCATACTGCCATTGTAGGGACCATGGCAGAGGCCCGAGATTGATTGTGGGCCTCCAACAAGACTTCTTACAGTTTTTCTCACATGGTGTTGCTTTTTCACAGAAGCCTGATCAAAGATTACGCAGCAGCACTACATCAGAGCTGGCCTTGAAGACAGGCAGGTAAAATCCACTTTGGGGAGAAGGCGTTGCAGAATCTCTACGCCTCGTCCAGGGCTGTGGTAGCAATGACTGTGGACACTAATGAGGATGCAGTTGTACTTAATCTAATCTGATCAGAACATTTATATGTAATTGACACTGCTGGCTTCAGGTTTAGTCGTTTTCAAGCTTTTATAAAAAAGGCTAGCACCTTGTAGGGCAGAAAGTACTTTTAATTTATTTTTCTTCAGAGGTAAAAATATCCTTTCCTTTAAAGTCCTTCTTTTAACCCCCAATTTCAAGTTGCTGCTTTTGGAGTAATGATTGCTAGGAATCTTGTGAAGACTCAAAACTAGTGCTTATTGCTCAGTAATAAATGCAGTTGGTTTTCCTAAGACTTCTGGATTGCTACGGAAAATTTTAGAATGAAGTTATAGTAATGTGAATTCAGATTTTTCTAGAGAAATGAAAACCGCTAAAAATTTACTCATACCAAAGTCTGTCCAAAAAAAAAAAAAAATTCTAGTGGCTGCTACACCTATCAAACTGGGAGAGGTTCTCCAACAGGACTTAAGGTGGGGACAGTGTGTTTTGTATCCTGTTTTCTCCTTACATATATGCCTTTTTTCCTTTTCTCTTTATAGCAAACTTTGCATTCCACTCAGATCAGACTAACAGAAAAGTATTGAACCACATCTTACTGGTTATGTTGCTATTTTCTACTTTTACCATACCAAGTAACGTTATTTATTGTGTAAATATATTTAAATTTGAAACTGGACTTTGTCATCATGAATCAGTTCTGTCATGTGAGAACTGAGAATCTTTGATTATTCTGATTTGAGTGTCATGATCTTTAAAATTTGCTTCCATCTCTGATACAGTTCCACTTCTGAACCTTCATGCATTTTAGCCATACTGTTCCCATTCTGTTCCTGCTGTAAACTGGTAGACCCTATGGGTATATTGGAGAAGATATAGACTCTAATAGCTTTCCCATCCTCACTGCATAACATTGATACTTCTTGTACTGTTTTAATTTTTTTTTCCTTGCTTAGCTTTGAGCAATACTTAATCCTGTATCTCTTGGGCCCTAAGACAACATTTTTCATGGAATTGCCTTCCTTTTCTGCACTTCATATTCTCCAAATTCACCTCACCTAAAAAACTAACAGGAAATTCAATTAATTCCAAGAGGCTTGGAAGCTCACCCACAGATATTGCTATGTACATACGTTTCACAGAACTTGCACCTTCAACCAGAAAATTTCAAGAATTTTCTCTTTAGTAACAGACAGAATTTGTTCTCTTTGTTTCTCACTATTTTGCTTTTGTAATACGCATCCTTACTTAGAAAGCTACTTCTGTATGCTTTTCTGCACAGCTGATATCTTGTGTGACAATTTTACCTGAGGTTTTCTTTCTCTGAACTGTTCTGCATGGCTCTTGCCACTGCCTAAACCCAAATATATATGTGTAGTCTTCAAAGTTCTTTCAGTGAGCACTCACTGAAGAAATTTGATAGCTGTTACATGTAAAAACACATGATAATATAACATGGAGCATTTGTTCTGAAGTTTATGTTGGGAAATAAATACTCTTATGCTAGCATTAGGGAGATCCATATAAAAATGGTCCCTTTGTCAGTAGCAGCACTACCTCAGAAGATTCACTTTTACCTTCCTTCCCCAAAGTGATGTTAGTTCACAAAAGATTTGTTTTTAACCATATTATCTCTTTTTCTTTTCTATTGTTCATCATCAACTAACAGTACTAATATAAATCACCTTTGTAAGTCTCAAACTCTGGATTGTATTGTGTTGCATTCTTGATCATGTTCACTTTCTCTTGTAAGCTCAGGTTTTACAAGCCTCAGTCTTGAAAATGTTTTGTGCCCTCCTTCTTTGTCTTGATTTTTCCTCCACTTTTAACCTTTTTCTTTTTTTCCTTTCAATTGGTACATGTATAACCTTAAGTCATCCTTGTGAAATACATTTTGGCCATTCTTAAAGAGAAGAATTTGGAAATGATGCCAAAGGATCAATGATAATAAATCAGAAATTCTGCTTTTATACCTGTTCCTATAACTCTCAGATATGATGGTCGTAATCACCCAATACATTGGTAAACCTGGAGATTACTTGGATTGGAATCCTAGTCCTCCTGTATTTGAAGATTCATTTACGAGAACACTGAAACAAGGCTTAGGAATGTCTTTAGATGAGTAAGAGTACTATAAGGCAAAGTAATTATGTTATCCATCAAAACTACGCTGGGAAAAGTTTTGTTGCTTTTCATTATTTTCACTGTCATTCCAAGTGCCAGATTTTCTGTGAAATTTGGCGATTACATTCTTGAACAGACCACAGAGAACTCTAAAGTCACAAATCAAATAAGTAGGAAAATCAATTCATTTAACTGAGGAAAATTGTATGAACAAGTAATCCTAATAGCATTTTTCTTGCAACCTACCATCAACATATTGTATACTGACATAAAAATAGATTACAGTATCTCTAAAATTAAAAATGGATCTGTGTGTATATATATATATTTCCCAAGACATTCTCATATTGTACAGCATTTGATCAATTCTCACCCTCTTTTATAACTATTGATGGAACAACAAATTATTCAGAAATAACTGATCAATATTAGAATCAGTTCCTGGACTACTTCTGTTTTCCATGGGTATGTTATTACTTTCTAATTTGTGATTGTTTATTGTTTCAAGACTTAGGCATATTTATATATCAAACCCATCAGGAAATTCTTTAAACGCTCTTATTCTCTAAAACTCTGCATAACCTTGCATAAATATATGCACTGTAGCAACACTGATACTGCATCCTCTCTGTTCTCATCCATTTATTCTAGACAAATTGTAGGGCGATATCTCACTTTTTGTTTTCAGCCACATACTTTAAAAATAAAATGAAATATTCCAATTCGTCTACATTAGAAGATGGGAAATAAACTATTAGTCTGCCAGAAAATGTCTTTTCATTCTCTTAATCAGTTGGTGTGAAGATAAGTATTTATTTCTGTTCCATGTAAATTATCAGTATAAGGCTGTAGGGATAAATATGAGGGTTGTTTAAAAGCACGATACCAGTGTTACCTTTCAGTGGAACAGTGTGCTACTGTATTTATTTACATAATGCATACAGTAGTTCCTCCGTACACCATTTTTTAAAATAGGGCAAGTGTGTTTATGGCATATGAAATCACCAGCTGTTTACTGTGAAACCCTGCAACAAGTGCATTAAACAGATTTTTTGGAAATGTACATCTACAACCGAAGCTCTTTCATTATAATATCTATTTTTAAGTAGACTATGGCTTAACATAGCACTTTCCATATTAAAGTTTTTAGAACAGGAGCATGCCATTATACATATTAATCCATTTGTGCTCAAAGTAGGATTTTCCTGGAACATAATTAATTGTTGGCACAAGAG
The DNA here is from genome assembly GCF_030463565.1 of Pelecanus crispus. Lineage (NCBI taxonomy): Eukaryota > Metazoa > Chordata > Aves > Pelecaniformes > Pelecanidae > Pelecanus > Pelecanus crispus. Next base: position 40,047,295 of record NC_134650.1, read on the forward strand.
ATCTGGAAATTAATATTTTTGTAGCCCACTTCCAGTTTTAGACTTAATACTTTCTGATCTAAAAAAATCTGTATTTGATGAAAAGAAGTATAAAGGCTAGACTGGCTTAACTTTTCTGCATTGCCTTCCAAAGGCTAACTTCCCAGGTAAGTATCTTTTTATTTTATTTTATTCCTGCCCGCTCCCCCCTCACCCCAAGATAACATGTCCCAAAGCTTGTGCAGTTCATGTCCCAAAGCTTGTACAGTTCACAGCTGTTCCGATCCTCCTAAATTAACAAATAAGTGATCCTTCCCTTTCTGTGTAACACTGCGGTACTTCAAAGTCTGGCCCGTGCAAATTAGAAACAGTGGTCTGAGTTGTGCAGGTGTCAATCCAAGAAACAAGAAAGATGGAGTGTTTTTAGAAGTACTAGTTTTCTTGTAGAAAACACAGCCCTGTCCACTATGTTAGAAGAAAGTTAAGATTACAAAGACAGTCAGATAGTTCAGAAGTGCTGGAATTAAACTTACCCGGAAAGCTCTTTTAATGTAATTCCATTAATGAAAAGCTGAATGTTAGGGTTAAAGTTTTCTCTACTTTCAAAGCAGAAATTCTCTAACATGCAATCTTGCCAACCGCTGTATGATTCAGCACAGGCATTTGCTCCCTGAGCAGTGGGAGTAATAATGAGGAGTCTGCGAACAACGGTAGGTTGCAATCAAATGCAGGCCAGCCACTTGACAATGTTGAAGTACTCTGCACAGATGGGTTTTTCAGCTATTTACTGACTGCAGAGGCGTATGGAGTCCTCAGTAGTATTTGAAGTTATGAGGAGTCATTAGATGTACAGGGTTAGTAGTTACAGAGCATATAAAATTGACTTCTAAATCCCAGTTTCTGAAAATCTACCTTTGGAGTCAAAAATCTGCTTACCCATATAGATAAGCTGGTAGGACATAGACTTGAAGGCTTAAGGAACAAATGACTCTTTGTAGAAGTCAGAAAGGTGCCCAAAATGAGTATTTTCCTTAATTCAAATAGCTAGACTTTGGATATAAGCTCCATGGTTGGAAAATGTCACTTGTCCTATAGCTTATGTGAAGTGTGAGGGATCTCTCAATACTAAAATGTGTTCTGTGTAATATGTTCAAATGCTGACTTATATGGAGACAAATTTCCGTTCAACTTCAGAGGAAAACTTGTCTGTGTAAGGACAAGAAGCACTTGGAGAGAGGGGCAACAGCTATACTTATAATAGGGAAATCTAACATGAGTTCCTCAGAGCTGGTTGGAGAATTTTGACGTAGGGTTGTGATACACTATATATATATATACACACTTATATATATATGTCTATATAAAACACACAAATAAAAATTTATAGTATTGAGAGTTTTCTTTGCAGTAGGCTGCGTATTTCTGGTATATTTTTCAAACGGTCACCCTGCCCAGGATGTCCTGTTTAGCTCCTGTCCCCTGACAGTACATAAGACACTGAATTGAAACTACCTTACCTGGTAAAACACCTCTGCAGCAGTGCTAGTTGTTTTTAATTTCTGGCTCATTGGTTTTTGTGGATAAAACAGTAATAGTTATTCGTCTTCTGAATCCAATTTTCCAAGAAAAAGGTTAAAACTGTCTGTTTAGCATAATATTTGGGGTTTTAATTGGGGGAAAAAAAAAAAAAATGTTCATCTATAAATGTTCCAGAATTACAAACTCTCAGTTCTGTCTCTCCCAGTAAAAGCAGATGTGACATCAGGTAGCCAAACGTGACATGCATTTAGTCCATGCCTTAAAGCAAATAACTGAGCAGAATTTCACAGAACAAACAGCTAATACTAGGATTATGTTCCAGTTTAAACCAATGTTTAATGTATTACGTGGAGAGGCAGCTGAACAGGAAACACATCTATTTAGGTTCATCTTGGCCAGGAAAGCATATCAAGAAGTCTTAAGCATGCTAAAGAGAGCAGTATGACAGGTTATCTCTGATGTTAACAAATGCATCGTTACAATCTTAGTGAAAGATCCTCGTCAACATGCAGCTATAGATATTAGAGTACTTAACAAATGCAGAAGGTGGAAAAACTGAAGCTGCTGATAAAACTCTTCACACAAGAACTACATCAGTACATCTCAGATTTGATGTCACAGAAGCAATAAAATCTTAATTTTAGTATCTGCTAAAGGTTGAGAAGAATCTTTTCTTATTTGAGTAGTCAAATACCAGAAACATTTTTTTAAAAATAATCTTATATATGCTTTAGCTACTCTGAGAAAAAAACCCGTTTCATATATGTTCTTATTAGGTCTCTTAAACGAGAGCTGTTCTCACAACAGCCAAATAAAGTGCACATTATGTTGTCATGTCATGTGCTTTTAAAGTGAATAGTAACAATCATCTTCAAGGATGTACTATTATATTTCTATTTTTAATCTATTTTTAATCCATGATCCAATTTATATTTGTCTATAGATATGTAAATTTACATTCTATACACAAATATCACTGGGGCTAACTATAGTGCTGTAGGAATTGTACTGTGTAAATGCTGAACAAATTATAACTCTATATAAGAACCGAAATGTTATAGTTGAAATATTCCTTATACCATATGGAATCCAAACAAATGGAACAAAATCTTCTTCTGTTTTCATGAAATACTTAATAGCCGAGTCTCTAAAATTCTTATGTGGAATTCTTACATTTTCTGCATCTGCATGCGCTGTGATAAGAACCCTCAGCAAAGTGCAAACACATTTCTCCTGATATTCTGAAGAACGGAGGTAGTGATATAGTCTATGCAGTTTCCATGCAAGTCTCAGACAAAACTGCAGTTTGAACATGAAAACACTATTCAATATCAATACATTAATACAAAAAGTTAATAAATTTAACAAATATTGGTAGTGAGTTGGAATCGCAGAATGATACACCCTTACTTTTTTTTCTTCAACTGCAGACCTATTGCAGATTATGAAATTAGATTATAATTTTAAACAGGTCTGCTTTCCGCTACCTTTCAAATTGTTGATCTCTGATGTGAAAATGTAACTTCCGATTTGTGACAGTTCTTACTATAGCCATTGATGATAACGCTCTTGTTGCTAATTTTACCATTTAGTAGGAAAATAATGACTAAAGCTTCTTTTAGACATTCATAGTAACTTCAATATATTTGAAACCCAAATATATTTTCCCTCATCTGTTTTTCCACAGTTAATGAAGTAGAGACATTCTACTCGGAGGTATTATAGAAGGTAAATTGTACCCAGATTTGTTGCCATTATAAATATATATATGTGTGTGTGTGTGTTCCAAGGTACTTTACAGCTGCAGTGATTAATATTCTGGCATACAGAGCCTTCATTCTTGCCCACTGTAGATTCAGGCCTTCATTAAGTAACTTAGCACATAACAAAGTCATATGTCATGGATGTTAATTGATCTAGGATTTTCTCACAAGGTGCCACCGGGAGAAACAAAATTAGTTTGTTTTCCTCCTTAATGCCTCTAGGAGCCATTTCAGCTTTGATTAACCTCATGCTCAAGATTTTCAGAAATACCTAAAAGCTCTCCCTGACAGACTTGTCAAGATAACGTTACCATTCCACAGCCAAAGCCTTGGAGGATCAGGAGAAAGACACCCAAAGAATGTTATTTTCTGTGTGGGTCTAACGGCTATTGTCTTTCAGTGCAGTTATACTGTAGTGACCAGGGACAGAACACGGCTTAGGGTGTGCTTAATCAGAACAATAGTTTCATCAGGTTCATGAACAATTAAGTCTTTTATTGAAACCTATTCAGAGCACTGACAGATGATAGTATTTTTTTGTTTGTTGTTTTACAGGTCACTATCTGGGTACTTGATATTCTATGAAATAAGCAATAGTCAGCTCATGGAGAAAGCAAGCTGCGTGGTTACCTTGTCCTTGCTGCTGTACCTGAGGTCATGTGGATCTCACTGGAGGGAGGGTAAGCTTGTTCTTTCCTGGTAAGAACAGCGTGGTCAATGGAAGAAACTTCTGGAGTGAAGGCAGAGGAAGATGAGAAGGTGGGTAGTGGTGATGGCTGAAAAGAGCAGGAGTTTGATACAGAGACCAGGCCTCAGACACAGAGGAAGACTTCTAAGAGCTGGTAAGGCAATGTATGGAGTTTGTTGCAACCTAGGAAGCCACCGAATTGCTTAACTGAGCACAGGAAAGGACCTGACTTTCAGAAGCTTGGTAGACAGAGGAAGAATTGTAGAAGTCTGTTCTTTTGCTTTACTAGTCACTCAACTAAACGAAAAAGCTGGGAACTGAAGCACACTAAAACCATTGCACTATTCTGTTTCTAAATTTCTAAATTCACAGCAAATTCAGGTGTTGCATTCTTTTGCTATAGCTAATGCTCAGAAAAGCTTTATGGTGGAAGGACAACACTTACAATCATTAACACTTGCATCCTGGCAATGTAGCAAATGTGATTAATTCATAGAAAATGCATTTAGAAGTGAGGTAAGTGCTTTAAAGAGACCCAGTTAGAACGGCATTGAGTGGAGATTCAGCTCTGGTTTAAGAACAGTGGAAGAAGGGATTCCTCGTTTACCACTCAACCGAAGACAGACTTGACCGGTAGCAGACCTCCTTCTCCAAATGTTATGGGTTATTTTACTTAACTGTAGGTGAAGGTTTTGGTATAGGATTTGGAGAGTAAGCCCCTGTTGCAAAAGTTTCTGTGTCCTCTGTAACAGTATGCCCTGGTGGAGGATTGTGCTTATCAAAATGTTAGTTTTTCTCTTTTTAAGTAAATAAAAATTCTGTTTCTCAGTAGACCAATGAATTTTTTTTGCAGGGTAAGCAAACTTCACCAGGAAATATTAGTTAAACAGCAATGGCTTGGTGAACCTAAAAAAGGTAGATAAAACTTCTGGTAACTGGTATGGAGAGGAAAATAGACATGATCTTCGCCATTATTCTGTGCATTGAAATGGGTTCAGAATTTCAGATATTTTTTCTGACAAAGCTAATAAACTAACATGAGTTTTTGCAATATAGAAAATATTTTGCAGGCTATGCTAAATCAATGCTTCCTCTAAATTCCTTGTTACTATACCCAAACTGAAATAGTTGCCAGACTGATGAATCAACATGTATTAATTAAAGCCTACTTAAACTTCTGGTTTGGTATTCATCTTCATATAGATTAACTTTTTTTTAATTTTTGACAAACATAGTTCTGCAACCGTTTAAATCCAGAATATTTATGAAAGCAATGATGACCAACTGAACAAAAAAGGTATATCTATCTTGGGAAAAGTTAATCTTAGACCAACATTTACAGTATATACTGTCAGTTTATCAGGTCGGACCAGGTGGCAAAGCCATTAGGAAATCAGTCCAAAAGAAGTAAAATAGAAGAATAAAATCAATAGGTGATGAATAGAACTGCAAACCACAGCAGACAAATAAGCACAAGCATGAAACAAAGTCTTCATGCTTTGTGATAAGACAACATCACTACGAGTATTACATTATTAGTCAGAGAGTGGGATAGAATTTACTTAGATATTCAGGGCCTCCTGCATTGAAAATGTGAATCACAGTAACTGTAAATCTGTGCTTTACAGTAAGTTTCATGAAGAGCTGACAAGGGGGTCTCTAAATAGTACAGCATAAAGGGAAGGAGCAGATGAAAAACTGTAATACAGATGACTCTTTTTACAGAGAGCAGAAAAATCACAGTAATCCATATTAGAGAGTATAATACGGATGCTACAGAGGATTGGAAAACACTGGGGAAATTTAATTCAACTACTTATTGCTTCAGTAGAGAAATAATAGTGATTCATTATATTAATTCCTTTGACATATTAGGATGTTTAAGGTTTAGGAAGTGAGATTCAGTATCTCTAGATACTATCGTGAGTATTTGTTTGGGTAGCCTGTTCAGGTCTACTACCATGTTTAATGGCTGGATCCCAGAGATCACTGAGATGGTAAAAGGCACTGATCAGACCTCATATGCTTACAGTATAGTATCCCTGGTATAGGAGCATTTCATCTTAGCTAGAGTCTTTAGGGACTCTTAGAATACAGATAACAAAAAATCTTTAACTGCAGAAGCACGGTGAAATACAACCTTGCATTGGAATTGCAAGTGTTATAGCCAGACATATTAAAATCATTAAGAGATAAATAAGCAAAGCATGTTAAATTACCAAGACTTATTAAAAAAAACTTAGAGGCAGATACATTCATTCATACAGATTTTAAACTGGACAAGATTGTCAGACAGCTTTAAATTACACAACATTTTCAGAAATAGAATAGTGAGACGTTTACACAAACACTTCGGTAGACAACACTCAGCTTTTTTAATTACCTTCAGAGACATTTTGTATTATGATTATTAAATTTTAATCCATACATTTGCTAACTCAGCATATTGTCTTGATTAATTGATTTGATTAATTAAGGTTACATTATATATATTTCCAGTCCACAAACAGTGTTACAATTATACCTGTGATTGATTACTTTTTCTCTATGTTATTTTAAAAGAGGACATGAGAGATTACTTATTTAAAACTTTGGGATCCTTCTACCAGACTGTCATGCTCAGCCTCATCAAAATATTTTCTAGCAAAAAAATGCTGAAGCATCATTGGTGATCTCTAGTTACCATTGTGATTCGCATTAGAGTAACTGGCTTGTCTTGGGTAGAAGCCATGACTTTGTTTATTAAAATTAAAGCTCAGCAGTGGTTTATGATCCTCTGGTTTTAGTTCTGTGCCAGACAGAAGAGTTTTCCTGTCATAGGGAGGAAAGGTAAATCTTTCCAAGATTTTTCACTGTGATGTACATCAACAAAGGGAGTCTATTACATGAGCTGATAGTTTTCCTAAATCATCAGTAGAGCTCTAATTTTGCCTAACTTGTCTCAGGATTTTCTGAACTGTAGTATTGAATGGAGCATCAGAAATGTTGCAAGATATTATTCATAAACACTTAGCCATTTCCAAGTGGAGTTTCACTTCAAACCAGATTGTTAACTTCATTATTCACGTTTTGTTTGGATTCATACTAAAAAAATTAAGTTAATTTGAACATGGACCAAAACAGGCTTTTGCTGTAACTAAAAAGCAGTTAGTCATGGAAAAAAAAAATTGCTTTGGGCATCACAAAATGAATATGGGGTTAAATTTCTTAAATTAAATTAAAAGTAATTTATTAAGTTTAAGTCCCAAGACAAAAGAATGCAGTGTGACTCAAGTAACTACTCATGCAGTTCAGTTTGAATTGTGAATTCTGAATATTCTCAGTGAAGAGATTTGAGTCAACCGGGTTAGAAGTTATGTCTACAAAAGATTCATCACAGAATCAACAAAATACTTCAGTAAAGGTCTGGAATGTGTCTACATGCATAATACTAAAAGGCTACCTTGGCTGAATACACATTTTCCATTAATATTTAGTCCAAATCGGCCCGTGAGCAGCTTAGGTGGAGATATTCCAATGAAGTCATTAGCCTATAGGGGCTAGAAGTGGTTATTTTTGACCAGCCAAAGTTGGATATTCTGCATTGAAATCAATTTGACCCATACTTGTAGATACCTCATATTTTGTATTATTTTCTGTTGTCTTAGTTACATGCTGAGAGAGAAGAGCAAAAGGACAGATAAACATGCCAATAAAAGGAGACAAGTAAGCTATTATCCATCCCTTTGACTGTTTGCACTGAATAAAATAGACATTAGTATTCCAGGCTTGTGACTCTACCTCTTGGCTCTTAGACTTTTAAATGCAGTTGCTAATAATCTCCATGCATTCATGCATGCTGACAGATATGCCACAATGCTTTAATCAGCATTGGCTACAAGGCTAATAAAGGTTAGTAATAAAATAAAATTCTGTAGGGGCTCCCTCTTTACAGGCAATATCAAGCCCTATGAACTTTTAATGCCTACTCTGTCTGTTTAGATAGTCATGGCTCAAAGCCTGTATTAAAAATAGCAAGGAATGCTTATTCTGAAGTGTTTGAAAATATTGCAAATTACACTGTAGTATTGGCTTACTCCAAACTAATCTTATCCCTTACTGACCTTTGCAGAAACACTTCTCTTTCATTTGGCAGCTTCATTTCCCTTCTTTCCTTCTGTCTTATTCCCCTGTCCTTTTACCTGTAGTTTATTTAGTCATCAAAAATTGGTGTGGTGGGGCTGCTGCTTTTTAACTATGTAGCTGATAGGTTTGTTGTGTTCACCCAGAAGCAAATACCTATTTCTCATTCCATTTCCATTGCAGCTTCATTTTCATCTCAATATTGTATTCCTCAGGAGCTGCACAATACATTTCTTTTGAGGAAAGCAATGAATGTGTTTACTCTTTGCTTTAGCTCTGTACAGGGTACTGTGGGTTTTCCTGTCCTTTATTTCCCTGTACATTTTATAAAAAAACTAAATTCATCAGGAAGCTAAAAATAAATGCAACAATGAATCAAGAAATAAATGTGTACACATGCATTTGCAATAAAGGTCTTTTGTTAGCATTATTTATTAAAACCAGATAGAGTATATTACAATAGCAGTGCAAAAATTAGTAAGCCCAATGGAAAGCTAAAATCTTCTTACAATGAAAGATGGATACGTCTTGTATTCTTTAAGATCACCAAGCTTCTATGAGGTCTAATTCTACCCTCGTAGTCGATATAAGTTTCCAGACTTCGTAGTGGAAATCAGATCTTTTTACAGTCATGAAGAAAAAAATGAACTTGGAGTAGTCTTGACAGGGTAAGTGCATTTAACTATGGAACCACTATTTCATTTCAAACCGCATAAAATAAAATACACAGACACTGATCTGTACCATCCTGTTGTTTCGTCTCAGAGTCTCCACCCACAGGACCAGGAGTTTTTGGATTCTTGTTTCCAGGTTCCCATCCTAATCCAGTAGTCAGTGGGCTTGCCAGACTCCCATAAATCTGTGGCAAAAGCAGTCTGGCATTGACATGCCCATTGCAGCTGTTGTTATTTAAGTAGTTTGTGAGTTTATAGATCATCCGCTTCATTCATCTGTAATGATGTTATAATTGTATTCTGAATGTAATTCATTCCAGTTGTGCCAGAGCCATTGACAGGACATACAGTTTTACCCAGTGCTCCTCAAAAGGAACTGTATAATCCTGTAGGATATCATTCTGATATGTTCTAGGCATCTCCAGTTTCCATGGGTGAGCTATCTAGGTTGTCAGAGTAGTGGCTATATTGACTACCAGTGTGTTTTGCAAGGTCTTCCTTTGCCAGTGCCCTGGACTGTACTCAGTGATGTGGTTTAAGGAGCAGAGGCTCATAGATATTCTCCTGTCAACATTCACAGCTTGACTGGATCAACCTCCATCCTCAATGATAACATTTAAGATGCCTAGGAAATGGAGTGCTCCTGGAGGACAAGTAGGTCTGTAGAACAGGTACCCTCACTTTCAAGTAGCAAAGTTTGGATAATATAGAAATAGATGTATTGATGTTCTGCTCCTCTTCATCATGTGATGATGAGGGGCCCAGAATTATCCCAGAAGCAAAGAACCAAGGAAGGACATTTCTTCTTCCTTTTCAAGACATTAGTTTGATAGGTTTCAGGTAAGGTTTTATACCTGACTGTAAGATGCCACTCAAACCCAGGTGTAGAGAGGACTCTATACCTACCTGAAAGGTCTGCCAAATCCTCTCATGTCTTCTCTTTCTGATGAGATCCATCTTCCCTTATGGTGACGTAAAATATATTGCACTGGAAGGTTGCTTCATTGAAGCCTTCTTCAGACTTTTCTACCAGGTCCTGAGTTTCTACCCTTGACATTTCAGCTGAAGTATTGTCAGGATGTCCCAGAGATGCTACGGGTAGTCAGAGAGCCTCAGAGCATCCTTGTACTGACCATACTGCAAGGTTGCTTGCCCTGCCTTCATAGCCAGAGATACTTGTGTATCTGCCATGCTAACAAATACCAAACAGTTCTAGGAATGTCAGCAGTATAAGCTGAAAGACTAGGCCTTAAAAAAAAAGCATAGAAAAAAACCTAAACCAAAATAGCAATAAGCAATGCAAAACAAGAAGTCTTAATTTTTTGTTTTAATTGGGATCTACTGCTTCATATTACTGCGTACAGCTTAATTTTCACTGTCTCAGCCACTGTGCTCTCTTATAGGCCAGAGATAATGGATAATCACATCTAAGCAATAAATCTCAAAATTCTAAAACCAAAACAAGACTAGCAAGCCATAAACCAAATGCTTATGTTGAAATATGTCATCAAGATGCTTTAAAGAATAAATCTATGATCTATTCAAGGACTTTTGAGAGAGAAACAAGACCATAGTTTTTGATTACAGTATTTGTTCAGACTTTGTTCAAGTTAAGTACTAATTCTCTTCCTTCCATTTAACATTAAGAAAAAAAAATTGGATTAAATTAATTTCTCTGTGGAGGACTGGCAAAGTGACTATTCTAATTATGTCCTATTTTCAGGGCTAAAGAAGGTTTTAAATGGTGCCTAAGTTTTTGTCAGTCTCATTAGGAAAGGTATACGTCTTTTCCAGCAGAATAGCACAATAAAAAAATAGGATATTTTCAAATCCAGGTATTATAAATGTTTAAGATGTTTCTAGAAGGACTACTTGCAGACACAAGGTTATATCCTTTTTTTCCTTTCTAACTGTTTGCAAAATGCTTGGTTTTTTTCTAGTAGCTTTTACACTTTGTTCATAAAAGAAAATCACATACCGTCAGTTATCCTTACAGAGAAAGCCTTGTGTTTTGTAATAATATGCCCAATTTACTGTACTGTTTTTGCAATCCTGCCAGTGTTTAAGACTTCACTATTCATCACAAAGTCAAATCCAATTTTTTCACTGCTTGATTTCTTCACTAGTACTACAATTAACATGTCCTTAGTCCTGTTCTACATGTCTTCCTTTTTATCAACATCTGGCAAGCCTATAGCTTTTGTGGTACTATTGTTCTGCAAACATTTACAGTGAAGTATTTTAAGCATATCTAGGTGACAACTCTGGATATAGAAATAGAGTAATTCTTCTTTACTGCAGCACTTTCCTTTTGTTCTTATTTGACTTCAACACAGTTCTTTCCACTGAGGAATCTGTACCGCTTTGTTTAGCATCAGCATCTCCAATTGGAACTCCTGCTTTCCCATCCGCTAGTGCAAAACTGATGCGCTGTGCAAGAGTTATACTTGGTACTCTGTTGAAGTGGTCTGTGAGGTTGACAATGTAAAGACAAAACTGGATTTTATCAATCCTGTAATGTAACATTTGTTGAATAACAAATCTAGTATTTTTCCATGTTTGTCTTATAAAAAATTAACATTTACACCATCTGGTTACCAATGATTTTGTATTCAGGATTCAATGGCATAATTCTCAACAAACTTCAACATTAAAATTTGGTCACAGTTAAACCACAACTGCACCTTATCTCTGAGAAGGATAATGCACTGGTTGAGATATGGACCGACGTATCTATACTTTTTTTACATTTAGGACATGTCTATGTCCCATCAGTACCAGACCTCCAGTGTGAATTCAGATTTGTGATTTGCAATGAGTTGACCTGGAACTCTCTGCAGTTGTTCACTACTTCCAACTGGCTGTGCACGCTCAAGCATGTCAATAAATTTCTTTGTACCTCAAATACCCTGTGGAATAGGGATTATGTGATGTTTCTTAAATAGTCTTGTCTCTTCTCTATTTACATTTCAAGGCCTGCATTTGTTTATGGTCTCCGGGTACTACCAAAATACAACTAAACAACGACAACAAAATAGTTACAGTTCTAAGTCTGCAATAGAACTTTGCCAATTTGTTAGCTGCCAGGAAACTTATTTGTAGTGTATGTGTAGCAACTGCATGGTTGCTTAGACAATTAACAATGAATGCCTTGCCTATTTATAAAAGTTAATATAGTTTAAACGTTACAGATTATTCTACTCATGTAAGATATTATCCATCAACATCAACAAAAGTGTTAAAGTCCTTGGCTGTTACATAAAAAAATGTTTAGTAATATATTTCTTGATTTTTTTCCCCTCAGTGTTCATTGTTTGAAAATTACTTTGACATAATTGTACATCTTTTATTACAACCATTTTTACTTTTTCTATCCTTTTACTCCTGCTTTCAGTTTTTCTTTTCCTTTGTAATGCATAGCAGTAGCCACACATTATCTATAACTACATTAGCAAGTAGTGTGATGCAACACGACCATGCCTGTGAAGCCAAAGAATTGGTGCTAGGAGCCTGATCCACATTAAGGGAATTTCAAGCAGGCTTAGTTCAGACTAGTTTTCATTTGGTCCCATGGACTAAATATTCATTAGTGGTTGCATGTAATACAGTCCAGGAGTACAACTGAAAGGAATCAAGTTTGTCCTCTCGATGACTGCTCCCGTGGTCCGTGGTAAATGAAGACTCCGGGGAAATGGGCTTCAAAAGTGCAGTCATGATTAAAGCTAAAGTACTACTGCAGTTGCACAAAGCAGTGAATGTATGGGATTGTACTTTCTGGTTGCTAGGGAGAATTGTAATGCATTTCAGTTTAAGTTTTGTGTGCATCTACAAAGTTGCTGGATAAACTTTGCATTCTAAAGCACAAAGATCTAAAGCCACTTCTCCAGCCATGTTGAAGAGCCACTGGCTCTGGAGTAGGAAAAGACCACACGTGCATGTTAGAAGAGAAGGAGCAGGTCCCTAGACTGTTTTTCTTTCCACTGTTACACTGCTGCAGACGCTGCCACAGGGATCGCTAAAGAACTGTCTGACAAGTCCATCCGCTCATTGATCATTTCAGCCTGGCAGGGAGGGTAATCAGTCACTAACAGGATGGATTTTGTCAGGCTGATGTTAGCAGGGCAGGGTCTCAGAGCCAGTGTATCTTGCAGATAAGCTTAGAAAAGGCGGAAGAAAACACAGCAGTAATCATGTCAGCCTGTCAGATACCCAGCTCTCACACAAAACAACAAGATCCAAGATGGTCAAAGCTGAGTGACCCAAAAAACTCTTCCTGAAATTGTTGTACATAGCCTGACAGTTACGGACAAGCCCTGCTTTAATGGAATAAAGCCACTGCAGAGGGGAGAGTAATGTGAAGAGAAAATTACCATGTGAAGAATTTATATTTGATTCTGACACTTTCTTTTTCCATGTAATTATTAACGTGTTTTTTAAAAGTGCATTAAATTTTCATTCAGATTAAGATGAAATATAAGAACAGGAATAAGGGTAATGCATTGAAAGATCCTGTGTTGACAATCAGTTTTAGGCAGTAACCTTAATCAAGGTTAATGTCATTTCAGTGCCTCATCTCAGATCCTCATTTTGTATCTTAGGCAAGCCTGGCATTTTTGGTTCTTTTCCCAAGTAATCTGTTTTATTTGTAATATGTGCTGCAGCCTGATTATTCAGGCATATCACATGTTTAAATAGCATCTGTGGTGAAACTTCATAAAATATTTATTCATAAATGTAAAGTAGCCAAGATCTAAAAATATGTTTGCATTATTTTATTTAAAAGCAACAATATTTTATGTGGACCTTCATACCAAGTTTTCAGTAATTTAAATACCTGAGGTTTTTACTCCTGCTATAGAAAAATCTATGGGAAGTAATTCTATTCCTAGGAATCCCAACAAATAGTTCATATTTTTTTGATCTCTGCAAGATCCCATTATGCTGTGTATGCGTATATTACATTGTATTAATTCTAGCTCATTAGATGTGTTTTATTACAGCATGGTTTCTAGTATAAGCCTCCTGATTCTGCTGCATAATACATCCTACTTAGATAATCTATTTGACTGCACCGCTGATGTGCCCTGCTGACATTATGTAGTTTTATATCCTTAATACTTTTAGCTGGCCACTGATGCTCGCCCAAATGTAGACGCAACCCAAATACGCATGCTGTGATCCTTTGCGTAAGGAGGGGGTGCATATGAAAGTTCTCAAATATTTCAGTTGTTGAAGATCAGGGTCTACATTTGTCGTCTTCTTTTCTGGCCAAAATTCAAATCTTCCATTCAAAATGCTGATCTGCCAAATTTTGTTAGATGAGTCACCCCAATTATGCAAGTGACCTTACTGACAGTATCACATGGCTATGCGATTTAAGAAAAGATTAAAAGATTTGGTCATACATTGGGAGAGGGTAAAAAAATGGCTGCATTTAATTGAAAATGCAGGAGCCACTGGAACCATAGAATGTTGTAGCTTTTGTATGTAAAGCAGACTAAGAAAATTGATTTGTTATTCACCATATTTTCTCGGAGTCAAACAAGTTATGGATTTAATTTATTCATTGTCACTCTGCAGTATGTATTTTGGAAACAGCGCCATCAAGTGTATGGGAAGACAGAGTTAGGTCGCTTTTAGTTCCATTTTCAGAGCAAGGCAAAATAAAATTAACAGTTGTGTTTGCTTTACTATGGGCAAAAATTTGATTCTTGGCCAGAACAGGTAACTAATGTGTTTTGTGTACAAATACAGTTAATGTTATACTTACATCTCACTGTGTTTGAATGGTACAGGTAGTTTTCATGTTCTGTGTTAGATACAAACACCTGACTATTGACCAAGTACTATCACATGTGCTTGACCAGGCCAGGCCAGAGAGTTACAGATATGCTATCAGGTAATCCATGTTTAAGAAAGTTTCACCTCATGCAAAAGGGGATTTTGCAAGGTGATGGTACTGTAGGAAAAAAGGCACCTTCCATCTCCTTCTAGTAATTCCTTTTTTGACTAGCTATTAATATTGATTAATCTTTTTTGGAGCTGCATGCTTTGTTGAATGGAAGTTACGCCACAAGGCTGAAATGGGATATATTCCTAGGCAAATATGTTGAGGATGAGATTTTGGGGGGCCTTAAGCAAGGATAGGAATGACGTGTGAGGCAAAAGTATACAGATGGTCATAATCTCCTATATCCATCTGATTTATTCTTTTTTAATCACAGTACACTCTGATTATAGCTTTGACTTTGCTTTGTCTTTGCTACTGTTTTTGTATTGCATATCAAAAACTTATGTCTGTTCTAAAAAATATTAAGGAATGGTCTAAGCTGCTCATCTGCTAAAAGCTACCCATATTTATCCACCTCTGTTGTTTACTGTCATTAATAGCAATTGCATTTCACAATCTGACCTTGAAATGACAGTTTATGTGCATAAATTCTCCCTCCCTCTAACACACACATAAACACATAGTATTCGTGAACACAAACATTAAATCAAAAATCTCTAATTTAATACTGGAAAAATACAAGTGTGAAAAAAGGGTGCTTAAACATATTGGAAATATTCATGTAAAATACATTTTTTAATTTTAAATTTTGCAAAATAATATCTGCATCCTTCCACTTTTTTTTCCCCCGGTAGCACAAAAGATAGCAAGTGCAACTGCACAGTTAGAACAGAGGCATTGTGTGACTGTAGTGCTGCTGCATAACAAGAATAATAGAATAAACACTAGGAATTCTGTTTTCTAATAAAAACAAATATGCAGTTGGCTCACTATAAAGAATTGTTTGACGTACCTATAGGAATTATCTGGAGACCATTTGATGTGAAACTGTTGTGCCTCCCACTTGGTAGTTAATTTTAGGAATATATTCTATGTAAAGCTCTGTGTTCAACTGAGAACCTGTTTTCTTTTTCCCTCCTCCTCTGTGAGCATGAAGAGAGTTATAGTATTGAAGATGGAGAAAGGATGTTTTGTCCATCCTACAGGAAGCTGTGGGTTTTGGGATGAGTTAATGTTGCCCAGGGACATTATTCATTAAAACACCTAGGAATCCTTCAAGATAAAAGGCACTATAGATTAACTTATGTTAGAATTCTGTACCACATCTAAGTCTGCATTTTCTGAGGAGTGTTGATAATGTTTCTCATTACAGTAAGCACATTAGATCTTGTAGCCTTATATTCAGGCACCAATGTAAAAGAAACATAGCTTATAAGTACTTAGATCCTCTTTTACCAGCTTTCTCTAGGGGGACATGTATTTTCCTTACCATAATGAGGCCCATAAAGAAGAAAAATTATGTGGCCCAGTATAGATAGTCACATTACAGTAACTTTTCATCAGAATTAGAGTAGTTAGAGACTACTATATTACAGCAGTGGCAGGTAACTCTGCTACTGTTAAGAGCCAGCTGTCAATATTTCTGTTACAAACCCCATTTTTCAGGGGTTTATAACTCCTCTGGAAATTCCACTCGGGGTGAAGCTTAGTTTAGAAAGACTAAGTAAGGGAGTGATCTTTTGAAAATGAAATAGAGGGGCAAATAAAAGAAACCTGAAAGCCATGCATTTTCTGGTGAACTGCTTTTTTCCCATTTTGTTTCCTTTACCTTAGTATGGTTGCTTTAGCTTTGGTATAGAGGACTTGCAAATAGTTTTCAGAAACATTTCAGTGCTGATACTGAAGTGATTACTGTATAGTCAGAATCCAGCCTCAGCTCCAATAAGCAGCTTTACCAAGCACTCTTAAATGGTTACAGAAATGTCTGACTCCCCTGGGACAGTCTGTTAACAAAAGAAAAAAAAGGAAGAAAAAAAAAAAAGAAAAAAACCCCTACAACAGTACAGGACTAAAATGAGATGATGGAGATTGTTCCTTTGGTCTTTCTGACCCAGTCAAATTCTCCTGGCCCATCTCAGGTCCAACCTGTTTCTTCATGTAGAGCTCCATACACACTGGTTTGTGTGGGGTGTAGAATGCAGCACAGAGCATTTCTAAGACACTCAATCCATCGTTGCCAAGCAGAAGTGAAATCTGTACAGGGAAGAGTCATTAAATAGACTGTAAAAAATAGTAATGGTAATTCAGTAAGTGCCATTTTTAACTCTGAAGAGAGTGTCTTACCCTGGCATTAGAGGGCAATGAAGGTGCTGCTTTTCCAACAGGACGTTAAACTAATAGCCACTTGTAGGCACTGGAGTTTTCATTGAACCCTTCTGAGAGCCCGACTGTTAGCCTTAGTGTCATAGCCAAATTTCACGTCAAGTGATTGTTAGCACTAACAATCAGTGAGTGAACAGTGCAAAAATAAAGCCGTGAGTTTTCATTTAAATTTCAAAGCAAATTTATGACTTTTATGACCTTTTTCAGTAAACCTCTGGAAGCATCCTTGCACTCAAACTTTTATTAGAATTCCCTCCCGTTAAATGTCAAACTTTAAACTTTAATGTTTTGTAGGAGTTAGTTTCTGTTTGCAGTGTATCTTCTGGTATAATTTGCAGCTTTGCTAAAAAAAAGATAAATTATTGCAAACCAGTGAAAAATAATGGGCTTGAAAATAGGATAAATTTGCTTCTGCGATTATTTCTTACAAATTATCCACCAGCTCTAGTAGTTGCCTACTTACCCCTAATTTCTCTAGCATTTATTTTACATGGTGTTTTCTGTCATGCAAACAGTTGTTAAGTTTTCTCACTCTGGAAGAAGCAGTGTGGTGGTGGTGAATGAAGGCCCTCAGTTGCTCAAGGGCATTGTAACCCGATTTTACATGCTTAACTAATCATCAGTATGATTATAGGAGAAGTATGAAATAAGGACATGTAGAAGTAGATGTCTACATATTTTATTCACATGCAAAATGAAAAGCATGGGAAAGGTATCTCCAAGATGTTCAGCTTTTTTGTGCTGTTGAACATTCCTGATCCCTTGCATTTGGGATTTCTGTCTTTCAAGTATTAATACTTCTTTATTACCAGCAGTGTAGGTGAATGCTGGGACTATGTGAGATTCCCTGAAGCAAGCTGCTGGTGCCTTTTCAGAATAGGCTGAAATTACTAGTTGAATTTTGTGTCTATATATCTGACTACTGCAAATCAGATCTTCTAGTGAAGGAAGATACAACTACCTGAAAGGAGGTTGTAGCAACATGGGTGTCAGTCTCTTTTCCCAAGTAACAAGTGATAGGATGAGAGGCAATGGCCTCAAGTTGCACCAGGGGAGGTTTAGATTGGATATTAGGAAAAGTTTCTTCACCAGAAGTGTTATAAAGCATTGGAACAGGCTGCCCAGTGAAGTGGTTGAGTCCCCATCCCTGGAGGTATTTAAAAGATGTGGAGCTTAGGGACATGGTTTAGTGGTGGACTTGGCAGTGTTAGGTGTACAGTTGGACTTGATGATCTTAAAGGTCTTTTCCAACCTAAACAATTCTATGATTCTGTGATTCTATGATGTAATGCCTGCTCCAGAGAATAGTGAGGTGTCATAGAAGATTGCCACTTGGTGTTTTCTTTGATGATCTTCCATCTTCTGGAAAAATGATGAAGTTTCTGTAGCCTGGTTTCCCACCAATCTCTGATGACATCATCCTTCACCTGAGAGATTTGATTCTGGGTCCATCCATTTCTCTCAGTGTGCAAAAAACATACATAGAACGTGTTCCTTTTGCAGACTGCAGTTTCTTTGCCATTCCTGCAACTGAACTTGTATCTTTCCACTGTATCAAGCAGATATTTTTTTTCTGCATTTCATATTTATTTAAATTATAGTTAAAATTAATGCAAGGTAAAAAAGAACATGCCCCAACAAGACGAACAATAATTTTAGTCATGTTGGTTTATGCATATTTTATATTATTGCTTGCCACTCGTTGATTGTGCCTTGAGTCAAGAAAGAGATGAATCATCATCTCAAATTTTTCCTCTCCTTATTTTTTATGATTCTCTGTTCTTTCCAGGACAGTAAGTGGGAATAATTAATTGCCAAATTTCTTTGCTGGATATTCAAATGATTACTCACAGTATACCTGGCAGAACAAGTATCTCATCATTACTACAATTTTTTTTACTCTTTTGTGTGTGTGTGCTCGTAGGTGGAGACATGAAAGGGCAGAGATTTTTTTTTATTTTATTTTTTACACTCATCTTGACTTTGACACAAGAATTAAGAATGTGAAATGCAAGGACAGATTATTTTCTCCAAGAGTTAGGGAGCTAAGGATATTTTATGATTACCAAAATCACATTTTGTTGTTTCCTTGCTGTTATGACAACACAAGATAATTGTTGCTTGCTATTCAAGGGCCAGAATGTATTTACAATCTCTTCCCTAGATTTCCTCAATAAACTAAAATTCTTTTCTGAAACAGCCACTTAGGAATGTAGATTATTGCTGATACCTTGCCAATCAAACCAGAATAAAAATTGAAATTGCCATTAACACAGTAATTTCAGTGTCCATTTTGATAAGCATTTTGTATCGCTCAGGTTCTGAAAAATTAAAACAGAACTGTACAGGAGGAAAAAAGCTTTCGATAAAACTCTTCTCACAAAGGGAGAAGTTTTTGAACATGCTTTTAATCAAATCAGAATCAACAATAACATTTTTTATGACTTTGTGGTGTGAGTGATATATCAAACTATGTAAAGCAATAGTAATCTCTGACATGAATAATAACAATCACTTTAGGGAGGAGAATTTACATTCTTCTGGGAAATGTGTATAAACCCAAGTGGTAAAATCTACAGAAAAATTAACCAAACGGGTTGTTCTAGCATGTCAGATAATCTGTATGAACAAAATGCCTGCTTTCAAAGATAATTGCATCTATAAAGAAAAAAATAAATAACCTTTTCTTTGATTTATAATAGAAATATATTCCTGGTTGAATGCTATGAGCAGATTTATGTCTATGAGAATATGTTTAAAAACTTACTTAGTCTCCAGTTCTAGGTTGAAACCTTATGTTTTTATGTTGGGAGACTGAGAAACTGCCAGAACAAAAGGATTTAAATAAGTTTTATTTTCCTATTTCTGCAACTCCTGAATGGGGTAATGTTATCAGCAGAGATAATAACACCTTTAAATGACTTGGAATTTATTTGGTTCACAAAATCATATGGGAAGATTGACAGCATCTTAAACAGCAGCAGTCAGTGAGGATGTGGTTGAGTATTGACAGAAGCAATTTTTCAGGTAATGAAGAAGGTGACGTGATTAAGTTTCCTGAAGCGTACATTGCCTGCCATGTGCACTTACTGTATGTTGTCACCCTTCTGAGTCACAGAAGAGCTTCACTTTTTTTCGGAAGCAGGATCAATAGGATTAGGGGATTTGTGCTCAAAGCTTGCCTGTGGCTTCTTGTTAAGCATGTCATGTGCTTTACAGCTGCCTTTGGCTTTTTGCACCATTCCATGGTATTAATCACCTAAATAATATTCCAACATTCTGATGTTTTGGCCATTTTTTTTCTATTAGTACTCTAAAAAATAAGGTTTTTAAAAAGGAGTCAGAAGTCAGACTCTGAAATTCATGTTTAGAATTTTAAATAACAGCCTACTCCTCAGAATCCTGAGTACTCTTCAACTTTCATAGCAACTGGTGATACGATTTTATTTTTTCGCGTTAGAAAAGTTGTTTGACTGTGGCTGTTCTGCAGAAGACCTATTGCTTTTTTGTGTCAACCAGTATACACAGAGAAGTCTGCACAGCCAGATGGATAATGTAGTTTGGCAGACACGTCAAGTCGGATATGCAGAGGACAGCTTAGCTGGCTCCTTGTAGGTCAGCTAATAGCCCATCAGAACTCATTGGGTAAGCTGATGATTGTGCAAGCCAGATGTATTTTGCAAGACATGATTTGCATGAAATGGTAAAGTCTACTAGTGTGCTACAGTTTAATGGTTTCCATTGAAGTGTGGAGTTTAGACATTTTATCTCTAGTCTTTATTGTCACTGGTCTAATGGATTGGTATAAAGTCACAAGAAGAAGAAGTGATTACTGAAGTAGCTGAGGAATCAAGTCCTTTGCAGAGCTATGCACAAAGCACGTAAAATGCCAACGTTGAATGATCACACATAACACTTCCATGCCGCAGTTCAACAGCAAGCAAGGAATACTGCTGTTTATCTTACCTACTTTAGTCCAATTTATAACTTGTATATCTGTCCCTTTTTTTGTAGACAGAGGCTGTTGAGACATACAGCTAGATGCTTGAGAACAGTTACTACACATACAGGGGGTTGTGTAAGAGAAGAAAGAGTCAGCTAAACCTGGAGTAATGCACATTGGTAGGCCCCAAAAAAGAGGAATTTTGTTACTTGTCTGGTATATTTTTAAAACGTTTCCTATTGAGGAGTTTAGAAAAAAGATGCAGCGTACCTGTAGCTTTGCAATTGAGTAGTTCATTAGAGAGCTAATTAGATGAAGTGCTTGATCAGTGATGGGTAAAATATGTCAGACCTTATCTGAGCACTGGTTTAAGAATAGGCTTATCCTTTTTCTAGGATGGAACAGAAATAGACTCCAAAAGCAGAAAGAGCTGTTTCTCAGGAGAATTTGGCTTAAGAAATTCAATATTAAAGAAAGTCATTTAAGTCAAGTTTATTGTTTTGGAGCTGAATTAGTGGACATGAATTAAGCATTGTCATACTATCCAGGGAAAGGAAAAAGCACATAATTGTATGTAAAGAGTCCAGGAGGACAAGGACTGCATAGGACAGTTTTGTTGAAACTCAATGTGTGTGGATTTGAATATTTGGTACTTGAAAACAGACAGGTAATAGTGGCTGAAATTGCAATAGAAATGGACATTGGTGCTAGCTCAGTGAAAATAAATGTACTGGAAAAACTGGGCATGAGAAAAATCATGGTTATATATACATTCTCAGGTATTTTATAAAGGACAAAAGGACAGAGAAATCATTGAGAAGAGTGAGGTATCTGTCTACTAAAGGATTAAACCTTCTCTGACGTTCATAGTCTAGCAGACTGGAATGACTTCTGCAATTATACTACTCAACTGCAAAAATGGTCAGCTAAAGAGAATAAGAAACATTTTTCCTAAAATTGTCATACAGACTTTTAATAGGAATCTTCGAGGTGCTGTGCGGTTACTTTTTTAAGGACACAATCAATGATTTTGGAAATACAAGCCCATTTTGGAAAACAATAGAAGAATTATATTCACAATTGAGTACAGATATTCATCCAGGGAATTACACAGAATAGATAGCAGATACTAATTACTTTTCTGATTTATCTGAACTAACTCTGTTAGTTACCTGATGCCCAAACTGAATGGATGACTTCAGTTGTGCTAGTGATACAACAGCAGGAGTGATGGTCAAATTAAAGCTTAGCACCATGAGAGAAGTAGTACTGATTAGAAAGTGTAAACAGGCAGTGGTACTGATAATAACCAGATTTTTTTTTAAGTGATTGTCATCTTTGATTGGGAAGAAACATTTTTTAAGAAATTAAATTTGGTAGAAATATTGGAGAAAAAGCAGAACTGATGGAGTACGTATGTATGGCTTACCGAAGTGAAACCAGAGGTTTCCTGTTCTTGTAACAGGTCTTTCAGTGGTTTAGTGTGTTTATTCTTCCAGTTCCAGTTTCAGTCTTTCCTTTTTTTTCCAGATGGCATGTTCTTCAGGAAGGAATATTGTAAGTTTGATTTAAAACTTGCTGTTATGGGTGACCTTCATATAATTATCAAGTCTTACTGGCATTATGATTGCACTCTCTGAATTAAGTGAATCTTTTTCTGGGCAGCTATAATGTGACTTCAGCTTAACAAATATTGGGCAAATTGTGACGTGTGCACATGCATTCCCTCTCATTTCAGATGATGCTCCATGGCCTTGCAGTTTACAGGATAGGATCCATCAGTTAGGTAACTAGAAGGTTATTAAATATATGCAATAAAAATGAGATTAATATTCAGTAATTCCAGCTGTGTGATAGGTATTGAAGACTGACACCTGCATCTGTGCATACACCCATTGATAAGACTGCTATGTACATCAGCAAAAGAGCTTGCCTTTCTACTTCACAATGCAGAAGAGTTCTTATAAATAGCTGTCTTCCAAGGAAAAAAAAGATTTTTTTAGATTACAAAATTAGTAAGGAAACAGTTTGAACAGAAAGATGGTTTGAAATTCTAACTGTTGCAGAACATGTTCATTTTTGCCTGTATTAAACTTTGCATGTATTTTTGTTTGGTTTGTTTGTTTGTTTGCTTTTAATTTTAAACAGACTGGGAAAAAAAGAAAGAAGAGCCAAAGTTCTTGTTTCCAGGGTGAAAATTAGAGTTGATGGTGTAGAACATTTGAGCTGTGATAAAAATGGTTTGAAAGGTCCTGAAGGGAAGCATGGTTATTTTAAAATATAAGGAACTGTGAGAAAATAAGAATCGTTTAGGTAATTCTATGTGCTTTTCTCTCAATGAGTTAATATTACTAGTATTAGTATATTTGAATAATAAGGGAAAAGGGAATGATGCAGTTGGCAGTGTTTGGGTTGTCTGTAAGCTTGCTTTGATTTTTTTAGTGACATATTTTTCCACCATCTTCAGAGTGAAGGTTATGGCCTTCCAGTAGAATTATAGAATAATTTAGTTTTGAAGGAACTTCTGGAAGGTTGTCTGGTCCAGCTCCGTGTTCAAGGCAAGTGAACCTACATAAGTAAGAAGAGACCCAATACATAGTTGGATTCCTGTTACAATACTTTTTAGCTGCCTTTTCCTTTATCTTAATTTTTGTTGAATTTTATCTTTACATTTTTCACATTTACATTACGTGCAGAGCACATTTATACTATCTATAGAGGTACTAAAACCAGGCCCAGTCTGGTCACAGTCATTGTTACACAAGATTATCAACTTTACAGTCCATTTTTTGATGGGCCACTGAGTCAAGATTGCTTTGTCTGTTGGGTTGACAGATTAATATGACTGCTGTGTTACCTGTCATAAATTGTTCATCATAAATGCAGGACTGTTGTTTATAGCTGATGGCACCAAGTTGGTAGTGCCCTGAGCAAAATCGCCATTGGAGCGTTACTCTATTCTTGTAGTTCAGTAGGTGTCAGGAGATCTTCCTGTGTGAGGTCAGGCATTTTGGATGAGGATGATGACCAAGTAGCAAAGACCTAAAAATGCAATCATTTGAAAGATGCTTCACATTACTAGGGCACCCTTAAGAAGGCTGGGGAAGGCTGACAGTAACAAGGCTTCAAGTGACTAGGAACAACCGTAACAAAAGGCCATGTTACTTTCATAGCTGTTAGTGTGAACAGGAAGTAGATGTCATTTCTAATAGCAGTGTCTCAGAATAAGGTGCAGGCTTTTCATTACCTAAAGAAAATATGTATCGTGCTATAAGAAGAATAAGGTGTCAGAATTACCTTGTCTTTTTAATGTAGTTCTCCTAGCCCAATCACTTTGCCCTTTCAAGAATCAGTGGAAGTTTGCATTGCTATAGAAATTCATGATGCCAAATTTGTTCCTAGGCCCAGATACAAGTAAGAGGAGCTATAAAATTTCACTTTACAAATTGTGAGGAAAAATAAGGAGAACGTTCCTTTTTTATATATAAAGGGATCAGATAAGAAAGTTTGAGTTTGGATATAATAAAGAATAGAGAAGTTTATCAGATATTATAGTAAGAAAACCATATGGAGGGTTATTATTTGATTCTGGATCATCTGGATACATTTATCAAAGAGAAATCACTGCAACAGGTTTTATAAATTCTTCTTTTGAAAAGCATTGAGTGGGAAATGCCTAGCTGCAATTTACTAGGGCCTTTAAGAAATCGCTTTATATATACGGTGAAAATATTCAAAAGACTAATCTGTCTAAATCAATCTAAAAATACAAATGACTAATCAGCAAGATCAGTAAGTTACAAATTATGAGCAGCTCAAAGATGCAGAACTTGATTGGATCTCAGTGACAGAGGGCAAATATGAATGACAAAGCTTTGGGAATTAGAGATATAAATGCAGGTGCACAAAAGATCAGGTTCCTAACCTGTTTTCAAATGTATTGGCTGATTTACATTATAAATAATTTGGAAGCAGAAATGCATAGTAAGGCAAAGAAATATGCTGAGGAAACAAATCCAAGGCAGGATAGTCAATACAAAGGGCAGGACAGTAACAGCAACATACTGGAAAGGAGGTTATGTCACAGGCATGCTAGTTATTAATGAATTAATGTTGAGGGATTTGATGGTTTAGTTGAGAAAAGCCTGGAAAAGTTCAGGTGACCGTGCAAAAAGTAACCTATATATGAAAGGCTGCAAAACTTCTCTGGAAATGTAAAAAGACAAACCTTCTTGTGAATTTAATGGACATTTTTTATTCTCTGCCATAATGGCTAATTTAGCTCATAACCAGAAAATAACTTTTCATTTTGAACTATTACATCCATGTAAGATGGGGAAAGATTTGAAAGGTGTGATTCAAAACCAATGATCCTATATTCTTTACACGTGAAAACCCATTCTCTGAGTTATGTTTGTTACACTACAGTGTAAGTAACAAAACAATTCCAGAAAAGAAAAATAGATCTCATCTGAGTATAGATTTTTTCCTATTGTTAATCTTTAATTAGTTAACAATTTTTTACAGAAATAAACATCATTAGGCTTCTGTGAGAAGTACTATTTGTGTTATTGTGGAAAGGGAGCTAAAAGTAATAAAGAGATAAAAAATAGACCAAAGTAAAAAATGAAAAATTATTCTCAAAATGAAGGCAAACTGTACTAGCACCAACCTTCTTTATTCTTAAATACTTTTTGTGATTTTGAGTCACTAATCATTACACACACATAACAAAAGGCAGAAATATGGTTCAAGTACCTATTTAAAGCCAATCATTTACGGAAGTGTTCAGTGTCATTTTCTTAGTAAATCCAAACGTAAAGAGTACAATGGAAGGTTACTATTGATTCGTCATTCATTGTTCTCAGGTTAACTCTTTTTTGTCTTTACTTGGATAGTCCCCTTTCTGATGCAGTTTACTTTTCCTTTTTTATCTTACTGGAAGTTTTTATTCCCATAAGGTACTGGCAGACACATAAGGGATCAAAAAAGAAATTTAATTTGTGACAGTTCTGTACCCTGTGTTGTGGAACAGCAATACAGCACTGAATAATTAGTCTTTCTCCATTGTTGGACCATTTATCAGAAAACTTTCATAGATAGGCAGAGCAATAATAAAAAAAACAACCCTATGGTTGATCTTCTTAGAGTAATACTCTTCTGAGTTTCCAGATCTTTTCTGTTTAACATTTGAGCAGGAACACCCCAAAATGCTTTTTTGGTACTTTCTCTCTCTAAAATAAATACATTGTGATATTTATTTTCTGTAGCTGTCGCCTTTTTTCCCCACTAATTCTACTACGGGGGTTTTTTTTATGTTTCTGTCCATGTAAACTACTGTAAAATGTTAGATAAAAGGTGGTTTTCCCTTAACAAAATAAGACTATGTTTTTTCTTAAGAGAATATTGTCTCTCTGTCGATTCCATTTACTTACCCTAATGACTTCAGGATGTTCTGAAGTCTAAAGCACCATTATATGTTGCAAAAGCCAAATTGTATTCCTAAGAGGACATCCTGAAAGAACAGGAGAAATGGAATATGACCTATTTAAATATTAATTCAGTTTCTCCGAAACCCAGTCTTGAAATTCTACATCTTTTTCTTCATACCTTCATTAGCAAACAAACGGTTAATATACCAGTTGAGTAGACAACTTTTGCCTGTAGCCATTTTAGTGCTGTAAATGTTTGTGTTACTAAAAGCTCTGTAAATAAATAAATAACACGTTCAAACTAGATGTCTGTACACAAGTTAATTAAGAGCCGTTTCATCCACTTTCACATAACCTGTTTCAAAATCTAGGACTTGTCAGCTTTGTTCCCAGTCATTTTACTGAAGCTCCTTATCTAAATCTTATTACTAATATTTCTGCAGTGCTGTTTTCTGTCATCCTAACTACATTTTCTCTCCATAGTTATAATTTTTTTCACCATTCCTGGGACAGATCTTAAACACTGAGGATGTAGTACTGTGAAGGTTTTGTTCACATTTTCAGTGGAAGTCGTGCTCAACATGAAACAGGGAAAAAAAAAATAATCCTTAATTACCAAGAAAGAGTTGTAGCTACTTTTCTTACAAATCGTAATCCTGTACTTTTAAGGACTTCTAGGTGAGGATGTGAGTCTTAGAACTTTCAAAATCCTAACTGTATTAGCAGTCCTGAAAGTAACTGCTGTTTGGTAAGACACTTTTATATTGGATTTAAAGTGCTTTTTGTGAAGATGAGTACTACTTAACATATGCAAAGCAGCAATGTCGCCTACCCTTCCATTTTATGTTGTAATTATTTTGGAGCAACCACAAATAACAGGATTTTTTTCCTCACACAAAAAATCATTGCATTAATCAGGATGTAGAAACTCCTGCAAGGTGGTGTGACATCTGCTAGTAGGATAGGAAGTGCAGCATGCAGCTGTGCAGAAACCCATCCAGCCTTTAGAAATGAAGTCCTTTCTTATAATTCTGACAATTTCGGAATGTACATGTATGTAAGTACGCACGCACACAAATTATTTTCAGAAAGCATTTCTGTCATCAAATACTTGCAATACAACTGAGTTTCAGGGTAGCAGTAAAAGAGTAGAAATAAATCACCACCCTAACCTTTTGCTGAGATGATTAGCAGGATTGGCATGACTCATTAAATAATGTGAGATAATTATTTTTTATTAGAGACAGGGGATTTTCATACAAAGCAAGAATAACATCACAGCTGAATGGATGGACTCAGAGCGTTACTAGTACAGAGGTTCTAGCGTATGCAATGATTTTTAAATATTATTTTTTAAAAGCACGTGTAAAAGGAAAGGTGTACACACATCTACTGATACCCTTTTGTTTTCCAGCCTTCTTCTTTCACTACAGATTGGAAAAAATGTCCTTTTCCATTTCATCTCAAATTAGAGATGGCAGTTTTCTGCCACTATTTGTTTCTTGCAGGATGTTATGAATACAAAATTCACAGACCTTCTCTAGTATTGGCCTTCCAACATTCCAGCATCAGTAGAGAAGTAAGGTGTGGTCATGTTCATATTTCCACTGTGCCAAGGATTGCTTTGAACTATTACTGTCAGGGATTCGACCCCATATCCCTCTTTATCATGTTCATATTGGTTGTGAATATACAAATACCTAATATCCTTCTCAGGAGCACAGTCAGAGGGAAGAAAACAGTCCACACTATTTCTTCATTTTACATATATATATATACATGCACACATAGAGACACGCATATTAACAGATACATGTGGAGTGAAAATCACAGGGTTCACAGCTTCACTGACCAGCAGGCAGAAAACCCATCAGCTTTGAGGAATTACAGGATTTCACCCCAGAAATGTAAGTGTCCGAACCTGTATTTTATTTTTACTTGCATGCTTTGCCTCGTTAACACATTGTAACATCCAAGATGAAACCCCAGAAACCACCTTTTGCTCTGACATCAGAGACCCAGACATTTTGTTCAAATGTGTAACAAATAGCAATGCAAATTTAACCTCCTTCCAGTTCTTAGAGACAGTTCTGGAAAAAGCATACAAAAATGCCTTTGAGCACTACCCACACTTTTCAAGCTGAGCTGGCCATGGCAAAATACACAGCATGAAGAATTTTAGTTTGAAACAGACTCCATTCATGTTACTTATTTTTTTGAAATATATGCTGTTAATGTTATCCTCAAGTGCTATACCCAGCTATTTTTGTATTTTTACCAGAGAAAATGTGACTATCATAGTAATTACGTCATTAAACCTTTAAAATGAATGTACTATTTCAACTTGTGTAATCATCTAAAAGAGTGTTTTCTTTCAGTCACAGCAGAATCAAAACTTACCATGTAAACAGTCTGGGATAGACCTTTATGTTCCAGGGCTTTTTTTCCATAGTTACTTCAATATTTAAAAAAAATAAAACAAAAACCTAACACTCTTTGGGATATGTCCACCTCAATTCCACCCACACATCCAGCAGAAGCTCAAAACAGCAAACAAATTAGATTTGCATTTTTAAAAAAAATACTTTAAAAGCCCTACTGGAATCCAACACAGCTATAGAATAATTTATGGAGAAGGAAGAAGATACCATGCTCTTCAAATGTATTTGAGTAGTTAATTATTAGTTATATGTAAAATTGGAAAACACTTTTTATTTGAAATTATTTAACTTCATGAAGTTAAGTATTTAAATAACATCAAAAGTAGCACTTGTCATGTCCAATTTTTTCTTGTCAGTATTTAGTATCTGAATATTTGTGTACTGATCAAAGCTACAGATAGCACTCTTCTGTAGGGAATTAGTGCAGTTTCACTAACAGCATCAGACATTTATCTATACCATATGTTAGACAAATAGAAAAATGCTGCTGTGTTTCTATTTCTTCCCCAAGGGTAGCCATTTTAAAGATTCATTCTCCACCACCCACTCATTTTCTTGTATTCATACTAAAACCACTTCTTCTTCTTCTTCTTCCTGTATTCAACCTAATCAGTATCAATACACTCATACCATAAGTTATCTATTTGATACTGCTTTTTGAGAGAGTATCTGTTATGTCTTAGTTAAGGGAATAGCAAACCTTAAGTATCCAAACATTAGTAACAAGCCTTAATTATTTAGGGGGAGAAGTTAAAAAAAGTACCTTTTTACTTTCATCTAAATACTCTCCCTGGAAGAAAAAAGGATTCTGAGAGCTTTATAAATAATACTAACCAGCTTTTCAAGGAAATGGAATACATAGGTTTTGTGCATAATTTCCTCATAGTAATTGCTACTGCAAATGCTAATTTGTCACATTATTAGAACAGTTGCCTGTTTTCTTAAAGTTATGGTGAGTGTACCCGTTAGCTACATACCTAAGCCACAACATATTTGGCATATCACATACAATTCAGGGAATAATATTGCACTTGTGTCTTAGTACATATTATGTGATATGTTGTGGTGGGTTGACCTTGGTATGCTGCCAAGTGCCCACCCAGCTGCTCTTAACCCTCCCACCTCAAGAAGACAGGAGGAAAACATAAGACAAAAAAGCTTGCAGGTCAAGCTAAAGACCGGGAGATCACTTACAGTTACCTTCGCAAGTAAGACAGACTTGGGGAGAATTAATTTTATTTATTACTAATTAAACTTGATTTGGATGGTGAGAAACAGAGGCAAAACCAAAAACACTTCCCCATCCTCCTTTTCCCAGGTACAGTTAGAGTCCTTCACTCCCAATGGCTTAAGTCCCCACCAAGTGGCACAGGGGCATAGCAAATAGGGGCTGCAGTCACTCCGTAACAGCTACGCTCAGCTGCTTCTTCCTCCTCATGCTCTTCTTCTGCTCTAGCACAGGTCCTTCTATGCACTGGAGTCCTTCAGGATAAACCTGCTCCAGCAAAGGCTCTCCAGGGGCTGCAGTCCTTCAGGAAACATCCACTAGCTCTAGCACAGGACCCTCTGTGGGCTACAGCATAGATATGTGCCCCAGCAAGTCTTTCCACAGCCTGCAGGGAAGAATTGTACCATGATTATCCTCTCTACAGGGGAATCTCTGCTCCAGCACTAAGAACACTTTCTCCTTCTTCCCTGGCCTTGGTGCTTACATGACTGCTCCCTCACTACCTGGGTACTGTTCCACCTTTCTTAAATACCTTTTCCCAGAGGCGCCACTGGCTTTGCTAATTGGCTGAGCTGTGGCAGGTCTGTTACAGAACCAGCTGTGTCCAGCTCAGGGCAGAGCTGAACTCTTGTCACAGAGGCCACCCTGCAGCTCCCCACTACCAAAACTTTACCTGGTAAACCCAATACATAGATGTATTCATTGTTGATATGTTTCAGCTGAAGCCAGACTCACAGCTGGAGTCGATTAATGTAGCTGCACTCAAATCTATAAAGCTGCACTAGGAGGGATTTGCAGAGGTTTTGCTGTTGTGAGAGGTGAAAGCAACAGCAGGGTGGTGGTCTTCAGCTCCAGGCAGGGCATGGGAGTATGTTGGGTGGCCTTGCTACTGCTTTCAGAGCATGGTATGTCCAGAATAATCTTTCTTTGCTTTTAAACCAACAATATGCTTGAGATATTTTCTCTAGAGGGGGTAGGATGGTGTTATTTCTCCTGGAAATATTGGGCTTTTTGAAATATTTTTGAGAAGCTGAAAGTTCCTCTGCTATGTCAAATCCAGTTGTCTAGAGCATAGAGGTTTTGAAGGCTGTAGCTTGTAGGTTAAAGAGGAAAAAAAATTGTCTTTCAGCCTTGTGTAATTGTAGTGATTTCAGTCTGTGTTGGTGCTGGTCTTTCCTGGTGTAAATTTGATTAACTGGGAGATGTAGGGTTTGCTTTATGAGTGGTACTTCATGGTTTTATAAATTCACATATTTTTTAAATTAAGAAGTGCTTGAAAGTAACATTGTATTGTGGTGTTTTATTAAATGATGTTCACTTAGTAATATTTTTATATGAATGCTGATTTCACTTTGATATTCAAAGGAAAGACTAGTAGCTAGGTTTCAGTAGTAAGTAGATTAAGGTGTGGGAAAACTTTGTTACACAATTTCTCACCCAAGGAGTGGCACAGACTGCCATGTAACACTATGGTTGAAGCATGTGCCTGTCTGCTTTCAGAAGATCATACGCTTTGTTGATAACTTTTTGGGACTAAAATGATCTTTATTGGATTCTTTCAATTAGCTGGTTTTAATTTTGTCTAATAATGCTGTTTTCCACAAAATATTTGCCTTGCTATTCCCTCCCACCCCCCTTCAAAATTTCTCATCAGTGTCCTTAATTGCCTTGTGACATCACTGTGTTACTGTTGTGGACTTTCACACACTCCTATAGACAGCATGGCTCATAAGCTTAATGACAGTAAGTTCATTAAATTAATCCTAGTAATTAACAAACTTGCTGCTTACTTCTCAGTTGTCCAATTTGTGACAGTCTTGGCAAGTGGCTTCCACTGGAAGCGAGACTTGCATCCAAAAAGCCCATAAAAGTGAAAAGTAAATTAATCTTCATTAGAATTAGATAAGTGAGTTTAAAATCTCTTGCTGGTACCTGTTGACTTACAAATGGTTTTTCACTTAAAAAAAGTAACCAATAAGAGGAGAGTTCACTAATGTAGCTTTTCTTTCTCTACGGCTATGTCTAAAATATATTTTGGATACAGTAAACTTCCGTAAGTTGAGTCCTTCTGATTCATCAGAATACATCTTTGGGCTCTACAGGAAGACTAATTGAAGAAGGTGGCTGAATAGCTATGCTCTAAAAATCCAAACCCAAATGCTCAATGCCTTCTGATAATGTCTTGATCTTAATTTAATATTTGTTTTCAGTATTAAATGAGAATATCAGTAGGAGTAAAATGAATCTTTTTGAGAAAGCCATGTAAAGAAGAGATGATGGATCTGATACACCAGCATGCTAATCTTACTGACAGAGCCTGATTGGGAAGACTTTGAATGTGCTTCTATTTTTATTTTTATCCAATTGACTTTAGTGAAGTTACTTGAATTGTGTACATTCCTCTACCTGAAACTAGAGTTGGGACTGTTGAGGTTTTATTGTTGTATTATTATTATTGTTAAAAGCTTTTATCCCTGAGATAAATTTTATTCTTTGTTAGAATTAACTATGTGCTGATACAGGAAAAAAAACTTAAGAGCCTCTTTTCTTTCTCTTGATAAAACTAAAAAAAAAAATGTGCTATTTCAAATATTGAATTTAGATTTATGAAACAGGTAAGGTTTTGCAATGAACAACTGTTCTAGGTTTTCATAGTTTTTATTTGAAGCAGTACATAAAAGGCGAATGCATGCCAAGGGGAAAGTATGCTGTATCTGCTCTGTGCATGTCAAGGGAACCAAAACCTTTGCACACCTTTAAGCTGGTTTTAGTACTTAACTGTGGAGTCTGTAGTTCAGAAAAGTGTTTGCCATTAAGACACCAATCCCATTAGACATCTGAGCTCAGCTTGGAAAGGGGAATTCCAGTAGTTTTCTGACAGTTGCTGCCTGAAGTGGAAGTAACGGTGTTGTTAGGAGCTTTGCTTCCTTCACCATGTGAAGGGGGAGCTGGTTGCTTCTAGAGGGCAGTCCATTAGCTGCACTGTATTAGCAACCCAATAGTTAACTAAAGATAGTAGTAAACTCTATCACTTCTGGAGCCTAGACTAGACTTGTACCAGATCTGATTTAGCTTTCTCCCCAAAGTAAATGCTTGAAAAACATCTGAAAGAACTGAGCATCACCATTTACTTTCTCAAATTAGAGTGATCTCATCTTTTAGGTAATGCCATACTCTATGTAATATTGTATTGGTTAGGCTGCTTCCTGCTAAAGCAACATTGTTGCTGCTAAATTTTAATTCTTTACACTGAAGATATCCAAATGTGTGTTTTCTAACCTATAAGACCCTATATGCAATTGGCTGGGGTACCCTCAACAGCTGTTTCTGAAAATGTGTGATTATGTAGCAATTACGAGTTCATGGAAGAAGAAAGCAATGGGTAGTATGAGTGTGTTAGCCATGACTGCACTGTTGAAGGAGTTAATGATGCAGAGGTATAGGATGCCCTTTCCAGGGCATCAGGCAGGATGAGCAGTTGTGATGATCATAGTTTGTATGGACACATGGTACTTCTTTTTAACTTTATATTGTTAAATAGAATTGAGCTTAAAATAACTTTTCCAATGTTTATGTTTATAAATGTAAGCTGTTTGACCAATAGCCTGGTTCCAAAATGAGAAAATTGCTTTAATTGCAGAATAAGCAAGGTGGTGTGGTTTAACTTGGCAGGCAGCTAGACACCATGCAGCCATTCGCTTGCTTCCTGGCCCACCCCCAGTGGGATTTGGGGGTGGGGTGGTGGTGTGTGTAAGATTTGTGGGTTGAGATTAAGACAGATTAATAGAACAGAAAAGGAAGGGAAAATAATAATAATAATAATAATGCTAAAAGGATATAAAAAATACATGATGCACAGTGCAATTGCTTGCCACCTGCTGACCAATGCCCAGCCAGTTCCCAAGCAGTGGCCCCCCTGGCCAGCCTTCCCCCAGTTTCTATACTGAGCATGACGCCATATGGTATGGAATAGCCCTTTGGCCAGGTTGGGTCAGCTGGCCTGGCTGTGCCCCCTCCCAGCCTCTTGTGCATCTCCAGCCTTTCAGCATGAGAAGCTGAAAAAGTCCTTGACCAGCATAAGCAGTACTTAGCAACAACTAAAACATCGGTGTGTTATCAACATTATTCTCATCCTAAATCCAAAACTCGGCACTATGCCAGCTACTAGGAAGAAAATTAACTCTATCCCAACCAAAACCAGGACACAAGGCTAAGAAGATTTGTCTGTTTATAGAATAGCAGAGAAGTTATGATGGTATCTACTGTTTGCATATGTGAATTTATTTTTAATTTTGCTGACTTGTGACTGATTAACTATTTTGACTGTCCTGGCATTCTTATAATTAGTTATTTTCATAGACATTTGTCCATGGAATATATTCACGGTGCTTTTCGGCAGGTGATCTAGGCAAAAATCTTCAGAAGTGATTGTATCTGCCTGGATTTTCAACAGCTTTATGGGTTCACAAATCAGTGGTATGCATGTGAAAGGAAATAGTGGTCTTCTTTTTTTATCCTGATTTAATTCAGCTTTCACAGGGTGATTCTGCTAATGACGATCTAATTCAAAGTAGGATGCTTGGTTCTAAGGCAGGCAGTTTTTCTGTTTGAAGACCAACAGGAGGGAACCCTAAGGCAGAGAAAGACTGAAAGCATCATACATCATGCTAAAAAAAAAACATTCTCGGAGAAAACATTGCTTCCTGAGATCACTGAAAATATATGTATAATGCAATAAAAATATCTGAAACATATAACCAACGTGCATCCTTTTTCTCAAACAAAAGTCTGTTGATAAAAAGGTTCCAGTTTGTAAAGTCCCACAGCCTGATTTGGAACTATTGGTCTGTAAGAACTCAGAATATGGTGAAAGCTGTTGTATTATGAGTTCTTATGCTTCCATCTGTTTTTTATGTTTTTTGATTTCACTAGCTGAGAAGCATCATACCTTTCCAATTTCCTTGATTAGCTGCAGTTAGAAGGTTCTGAATGTGTATCTATTTGTAATCTTACATAATTGACTTCAGGCAAAATGTTTATTTTTAGTGTTTGAGTAACTGAGATCAAAATTATTCTTCCATTGTTAGCACTCATCTAGGTGCTTTTTTCATTTAAAATAATGAAGTGGTTCAAAAAAACCTCCAAAAACCTTTGCATGTGAATATGTACTGCATTTCTGATTTCCTGCTTTTAAACAAACAGGAGCAGCACAGGAGAATTTGAAGCCTGTGTTCAAATTTGGTAGTTAAGATTCACCTAGGTGGTTTTAAGTCTGTTCCTAGGCATAATTAGAGATTAGGAAAAAAAATGTTAATTACTTCTTTAATTTATAAGTGCTGAAGAAAAACAGGGAATAGTAAACATAATGGTAAATGAGAAAGCAACAGTTGTGAAAGCATTTTGGACTCAACTTCAATTATTTCAGTAGTAGAAATCTAATAAAAGGTTGTGTAAGATTTCCAAGTAACTTTTCAGAGTGAAGAGATGTAATTTAAATGATCTGAATCTGCTTGGTATAAATGATGTGTCTATGTATCAAAAGCTAGATCATTAAAATATTTTTTTAATGCAAAGTGAGAAAATTGCTGAAGGGACAATAGAAAGCATAGATTATCATGTTTGAGTAGTATCATGTTTGGTGAGTAAAGGAAAGAAATAAAAGAAATTGCAGTATCCTTAGAAAAACTGTGAAGTAACTACTCTGACTAGTTAAATTCCTTTTTGAAAGGATGGCTGTGGATTAAGACACAAAGTGTTGTAAGTGAAGTCTCTGTAATTTTGTCCTTAGTGCTCTGTTTGAACAATGTGGATTACAGTCAAGGGAATGAAGAAAAATTAGCTATGCACAACGGGAATACAAATTCGTGCTGACAACAGTAAAGCCAGCTAAAAGTATAAAGTTGAGATATTTTTAATTAGAGTGCAAGAATTCACTTGCTGGTATAGGGGCATATGGAATTTTGTTGTGATCACTGTGCAGAAATAAAAGAACAACTACAAGAGGTTAGTATTTAGAAAGCAGAGCAGCGTTGTATCTGCTCTAAGAAATGAACCCTCTGTGTTTCCCTTTACCCCATGTTTTGTGAATATTATGTTTTGATAGAAGTGATACATTAATAGCTGATTAATAAACAATGATAATTTTCTGTTAAATAGAAGAGTGAAACTAACATCAGCCTCTTAATCTGGGTGATCGGTTAAGACTAAGTAATTAAAATCATAGGTAGAATAAGTAATTTATTCTATAATGAATTCTGTAACCAATAACAATAAGGTTTTTCATTAAGTCATTACTTTCTTGAGTGAAATGACTTTAAATCCACTTCTTTCCACTTACACATCATTGCTATGCATGTTGTTTATCCTTGCACAAAGTTCATATGTTTTGTAAGTTCACAGATGACATTCCAGCTCTCAGTTAAGTGGCAGATCTTGTAGTCTGGGGAATAAAAATTGAGGCTCCAGAATTACTTCTCCTGTAATAATTTAATCATAATTCTGAACAAGGTATTTAAAAAAAAAAAAAAGCCCAAAAAGCAACCAAAAAAAACCCCCACCCACCTCTTTTAATGTAATTCATTTACCTGCTACGAAGGAAAAATATATGAATTGTATTTTGAAGACAAAAGGATTATTTACTGAAATAATTGAGCATATTACTCTTCATCTAAAATAAGTGTATGTTTAATAGGCCTGAAATGCAACAGGTTCCTACTGTGTGTTATAGACAATATGGAACAGAGCCAGGAGTTTTCTGAAGGTTGTACTGAAGTATGGATTAGGTAGTAACTATCAGTATTAATGTAAAAGCATAAAACATCTTTATATAATTTTTCAGTGACATGAAAATCATTTTGATACTGAGGCAAAAAAAGAATGAAACTGTAGAAGTGATAGTGTTTTCTCAGTAAATTGGCAGTTTTTAGTTTGCCATTAGCAGAGTAATATATATCCTCGAAAGCTGCTTAAGATGTGAAGAAAAGTATTCAGGAAAGTCTGTTTCTGTTACTTTTTTCCAAAAGACCTTTGGCTTCTAGATTCTAACGTCTTTCTGTGAAATGAGAGTTACAGCTAATACACAGAGCTACCATGTTGACCTAAGATAATTGTCCCTGCCATGCTTGATACTTGCCTGCCAGTATCAAATGCAAGAAAACCTTGATGTAGATGAAGTTGTTCACTTCAGACTAAGCTGAGCTGATTTACTGTGTACTTGAGATAGACTGAGTATATATACAGCCAGCTGTCGTAGCTGAGGTGAAGTAGCTCATCCATGTTCCTGAAGCACTTTTTAGTGCAGTATCATCTGGCATTTCTTTAATTGCATGATCCACTGATCTTTGCATTTTTAAGTAATTTCTCTGATGCCCAAACAAAAAGAAATAGTGAAGGGTGGGTGTTGATGGGACTTTCTATTTCTTGTTGTAAACTGCTGAGTAATAGCTCGTGTGTTGTAGGGGTCAAAAAGGTAATAAGGCAAGAAACAGAGAACCAAGTAGAAAGCATCACTGACCCTTTCATTTTGTGTAGAGTTGTATGTTTGGAGTAATGCCTGAAGCTCTCATATACTTTCTTAGGAAACAAATTCCTGCTTCTCAACTGCTGTCTCATATATTTAACCACTTTCCAGAATGTGCCTTTAATACTACATGTGTTTTTCACAGTGCCATGAATCCTAAATCCTTTCATTTTCTTGTACAGTGACAGTCACAAATATCTACTGGGAGCTCTGCTTCTCTCAGGTTCATACTACAACACAAAGTCTGTCTTGTGCTTCTAAAAGTAACAGAAGCTGAAAATCTACTCTTTGCATTGTTTCAAATTATCCTTGCTTCTTTAAAAAAAGGAAATGTTTATAACAATATTGAAAGGTCTTTCTAGCCTTCACATGTTCGGTTGTCTCTTGAAACTTCAGATGCTCAGCTATGCCTAGAAAATGTAATGAAGTTGCAATGTTTCCCAGCTGATCTGTCAAAAAAAAATATTTCTTCAGATTGTATGCATGTGTGGACATTGAAACTATGATTTATCAATCAACACCATTTTGTTTACCTAGTCTTGTCTTGAAATGTATGTTAAGTCTAGTTGGCTTAATCTTGTGTTCCCCTGTTTCCCAACAGATTCAGGTAAAATGTGAAAGGCAAAATGGTGCTGAAGAGAAAGTGACAAAAAGCCTGAATTTCTGATGATTTTTGGTTTTTTTCTGTGCAGAATTTCAGGTTAAGGCATGTTGTACTAGCCTTTCAGCCCTTTGTAGTGTTAGAGTAAGATCACCATTTTATACTGTCATAAAGCCTTTTTTAAAGGCCAGTCTTTCAACATATTTGAGAAAGGAGAATAGAATAAAACAGTACAAACTATTGTCAAAGTTGTAAATGGATCTACCTGCCAAAACAAATCTGATGACAAAATTGAAGCAGTCAAGAAGACAACAAGGAATACAAGAAACAGTGCAAAACTGTCTCAGAAGTAGGTGGAGTTATTTTTAGTTTGGGGTGGTGGGGTAGAGAGAGCTTTTGGTTTCGGATATGATTGTTCTGAAAAGTTTCCATTCAGTGGAAAATGTTCCACTAAGTTTCATGCATATTAAATGACTGCTTATAGAAAGTGGACAAAATGAGCATGTGCTTTTTTCTTTTCTGTTTGTGAATATTTTTCAAGCCTTATGTTGGGATTTTTTTGTATCATCATGTACCTAGGAGTGACTGAGTTCATAATTTTGATTTCCACCCTCTTACAGCAGACTAGTCTGTACAGGTTTTGAATCTCTAAATGACTTTCTGTAGATACTATATGGGACTCAGAGTAACTTACCCTGTGACTCAGTCTTGACATAAGAATGCTTATGTGATTTACTGACCTTTATCTCACGCCTCAATACGGTATCCTTTTTATCCCTTGCTTCATGTCTCTATGGGGTGTATATTTTTGGCAAGGTGAAAAAGGTTCTATATTGCTAAAATACATTTAGACTGCAGTATGTTCTCTTTTTCCAGTAATACTTTGTATATATTTGTATTTTTATATGAAAAGGCATATAGAGAAAGTATCATTTATTTCTTGCATTAAAGCATGGACAAAGTAAACAACTTGAAAAGAAACTGAGATATATCCGAGTATTGTGTTACTCCTTTCTTTTGTTGACTGTACTGATATTTGCTTTGAGAGAAGACATTTCCGTGCAGAGTCCAATGTCTTTCTCCAAGTTTGAATTGTTTGAGGAAATGAGTGGAGTTTTTGCCTTGTTACACAAATACACAGGTAATAACTAATTCAGTTAATCAATGCATGCTATCTTTTGTAAAGAGCTTTGAGATTATATTTTTGGGTACATTTGAGATGTTAAAACTTGCATAATATCAAAGATAAATTTCTTAAAAAATAATAAATAATGTAGGTGAGGTTAGGTAGACTCAATTAGTGCATGGCAACCTCTGGAAGTGTTTTGTGTTGGTCTTGTCTGTTGGAGATATTCTTTTCAAAATCAGTGTTCACGTACTTGAAAGCTTTGATCTTGAGTATTTAGTAGTGATACCATTATTTCAGAACAAACTTCATAAGGTGCTTGTATATAGACTTCAATTAAAAAGATTAAATGGCAATATGACGTGCATAGAATATATCAAGTCTATGCTTTGAAACACGTAAGATTACAGTTATTTTAGCTGATAATGATTACCTGTTGACTTACAGGAACAGTAAAATTAGTCATCTATGGAATTCAATATAAATTCATGCATCATGTAATGCTGTGGTATGTACACTAAAGAGTTATTGCTAGTTATATGTTAGTTTTTAGCCTGCTCATTTGTTTGAATGATCTCTAGTTGGTATATAACCAATTTCTTCATCTCTTAATGCAGAAAGCAGGCACTAACAGTAATGCTTATGTGATACTTGGGGATAAATTGAAAAAGCAGTGCCAGTAACAGCTACTCTCTAATCCATGGGCACTGTTTCAGAGCCTAAATATGATGCTTTCTTTGTTCTAGATTGCATTTCTAGCAGGAGAGAATGTTCCAGTTCTGCTGCATAGTTTCCATTCTCCGAAGAATGCATGTTCTAGTCTGTTAGTGTCTGAGAGTGGATGTGATTTATGCAACCAGCAGTTGGTTTCAGCTCCACAGAACAACTGTTTTAGAGTAAGTCAGGTTACTTACATGTTGTTGTGGTAGCATTCCTTATATTTCTGCCCGGTGACTTCTACTTCAATTTATGTCACTGCAGAAAGCATCTGGTTGTTCTTTCAGTTCCCTGACAGTTCAGGTTTTTGTTTCACACTCTGCTTGCACTGTTTTCACATTTCTGCCTTCCTTGGCTGACTTGTTATAAATCAATGCTTGGTCAATTTGTCTTCCATTCTATCTCAAGGCTCCCCTAGATGCATGTTGACAGTCTGAAATAGTTTCTTCATACTAACCAAAATGGTTACTGCTTGCATGCAAAACAAATTCACTTCTTTCTCTCCAGTCTGAGAAGAAAAAGAATGGTGAAATTAAGCCTAAACCGTATTCATCAGATAAGTAGTACAGAAATTTATTGCACTCTTTACAGTACTTTAGTACCACCCTGCACTGTGTAGAAACTCAAAGTCCCTGGTAGTTCACACAATGGAAACTGTCCCACAATGATTCTGCCAAAAGAATGATTGCTTTATATAAAAGTTTTGTATCAGGAAACAGTCAGCTCAGTGCAGAAGAATGAGTAATACGCTGTTCAGAATTACCATTTATTGGAGAATACCTAGATGTACAACTCTAATACTACATGTGAAGTTGATGACCTAGATGTAGTGCAGATTTTCAGTAATGGTGAAGTGGTTTGTGGGGGGTGAGTATTTTTTTTTTCCCCCTCCTTATTTCAAGGCATAAAGTTACTGGACTGTGAGTCCTACAACCTCCTACAAAATGAATAAAACAAGTGAATAAAATTTGCAAACAAGTGAATTTCCTGACTTGCTGAAATATGAGCTCCAAGAAAAGCATGCCTCTTTACTGACAGGTAAAATAGATGCTTTCATCTGGAGTTTTGAGCCTTCTTTAGTCAGTACAGCTGTACAAATTCAGCAAGCTGTTTTTAAGCCTGCATAGGAAAAAGGTAGGAAGAATTCACCACAGTTTTGATAAAGTCAAATTAAAAATTCATGGAAGCAAAACACTGTTCTGCCTGATCCAGTAGGAGACAAGTTTGGGAAATAAAAAAGCATTAGTAGGTGCAGAAGCCTCTGGTGCGTTATTTTGTTTCATTTTGAATGTAACTTTTCTATTTTGTGATGATTTTATCACTTGCCTCTTGAATACAGTAATTCTCAGAGGAATAATCTTACCTCCTACGCTGCTGCTGTAGGAATGTGCTGTATTTGATGATCAACAGTAGTATGCTCCAGAAGGGGCTTTAAGCCAGTAGTGCTTGGAGGAAACAGATCTTGTAACAGTAGCAAATCAATGCTCTCTTTTTATATTTGAAGAACGTACATATTTGGCTAGACAAGTACAGCACTACCTAGTTTTGTTTAATTTGCTTACCTGTACAACTTGCAGAGATCATATCTGTATTTT
Organism: Pelecanus crispus; assembly: GCF_030463565.1. NCBI lineage: Eukaryota > Metazoa > Chordata > Aves > Pelecaniformes > Pelecanidae > Pelecanus > Pelecanus crispus. Next base: position 40,088,835 of record NC_134650.1, read on the forward strand.
TGTACTGGTCATTATGATCTCAAAAGTCTATTCAGAACAGATAGCTACAATATTAGACTGGGTTTTTTTAAACATTCACTTTTGTGTGTTGGAAAATGGTCTGGAAAATAATTCAGAACTAATGCTAAACCTTTGTAAATTAGCTAATGCAGTTGGGAAAAGTTAAATATTCCTTAAAGCAAGAATTTAGCTATTTCAGTGGGATACCTCATAGATGATTGCTTTAAGCAAGAACAACAAAGCAGGAATGCTATGTAACTCTAATTTGCAGCATAGTAACTCAATTAAAATGAGGAAAAAATATAACAGTATGGAAATGAAGTGGTGTGTGATAAACAAGTGCAAATTATATCTCCAGTTTCATGCATTTTGATAATTACAGTCTCTTGACTAAGTCTGTATACTTACAGCAATGTGTCAGGCAATTTACGAGAGAGAGAGATGGTCAAGTTCAGTAGAAGTCCAAGAGTGGTCTCACATCATTCCAACAACAATAAATCAAGTTCCCTAGAAGTTCAGGGCCACAGAAACACGTACTGAACTCTGCAATCGAGAACTGCTCATTAGATGAGCAATATTTTGGGAACTGGGCACCGTGGTATGAGACATGCAACAAGCAGAAGCCCTGATCAGGGAGCTGGAGGGGCAGGGATGTGGCAAAGAAGTAATGCTGACCATGGAGGTGTGCAGACCACTTCTCAGATTTGTTTTTAGGGCACCATGGGCTGCAGGGAGGAGAGGAGGCATTTTGGTCGTACAACATAGTGGTTAAGGGTCTTTTACTCTGTTCCATTCTCCATTCCCAACAGTGTCAATATTTTCACAAAACAGTCCTAGGATCCAGGACTCTTATCTCCAGGTATTGCTTGTGTTGTCTAGGCAACTGGAGACTTTCAAACTTAAAACAAAAAATGACCACTGCCCCAAAACCAACAGTGGGGAGAGGGGATGCATAGCTACTTCCATTGCACGATGGCATTATGAGAAGGGTATTTTTTATGATTACAGATTTTTCATTTGCTTAAGTTCTGTGTCCCACTTTAAATATTAATGATATCTAAGCAAATGCTTGATATGGCACTGTAATTCCTGGGATGTAAATGGTAGCCTAAAGGAATAGATTTCATAAAACGTTGGGAAATTGCTCTGCATTATGTTCAGAGGAGTACTATGTAATGGAAGTAGTACTTTAGAAATCATGTGCTTTCATCTTAAGATGGAGAAATGCTAGGAAACCTTTATTTTCTAAAATATTTAATGCTTCAGAATTCCATATGTGTCATTCTGGATCTTGTCATAAATGTTGTCTCTAATCTGCCATAGAAATGTTGCAACTTGAACTATAGTAAATTAATAGTATTGTCTGAATTCTGTAAGTGGATTGGATTAAAACCAGTTAGATTCTGGCTTTGTCTGAAGTTGAGAAAAAGGAGGGCTTCTTATTGAGATAGCTGTCTAACTGCAGAGTCCTTTCGAGATAAGGCATCAATAACTTTCTCCTAATCTTAGTTGAGCTTAATCAAACACCTCACTTATCAGACTTAGCTGCTCTCAGGTAAAAGCCTCCTTATCTTGCATTCACAGGATTTTATAGGAAGTTAGTTAACATCAAAAAGCACAGATTTTGAGCATGACAAAGTCACCTCTACTCTTCAGAATATAAGCAATCACACTGTTCACATCCATGAAAAGTAGTTCAATCTGAAATCTTGAGAGGTTCCAGTCACAATTGGTAAAATTTTCTTTATTAATAATAATAACAGCTGAGAGTTTTGTTCTTTGGAGCTTAACACTAATGTTTCTGTACAGAATAGCACCAGGTTACATGTGCATACCAGGCTGAATTCTTCTTGCTTAGAAAAAAAAGCTACATCTAAAGGACAGTGCAAAAGACATACATTTACATTGTTGAAGGATTATTTTCATAATAATTGAACACACCATTGAGTGATATTAAAGGGCCTACATTGCCAAGTCAAGCTATATATGCAAGACAACTGTTAATTTTCCTTGGTTTATGCCTTTTGTCTCTGAATTTTTACTTATTGTACATGTCAGCCTATGAAGCAGAGGAGGGCCCCCTTTGTATCTGATTCTGCTAATTTAGTTTAGAACAGTGTCGGGGGTTTTTTTGTGAGTAAATACCCAGAGAAGATCCAGGGGAAGGATTTTGTTTGCTAAATGGTAAAGGAGATATGAGAGGACAGATGTAATACAGAAAGGGAATTGACTTGGCACTGATGTAAAGTAACAAGAATGATATGAAAGTCTAAGGAAAATGTTTCGTTTCAAAAGATAAAAAGCTTTATGAAGATTTCAAAGACCTAGAGTGCTACTGAACTGCATCTGGTGAAAGAGGAGTGTGAAATATTAAGCATTTGAAACGTTTTGTTCATATGGGAATTCATTTGAAATTGTTGTTGATTTTATTATGCAGTTCATGTTAATGGATATTTGACTGTAAGGTTGATTATTAATGAAGGACAAATGAAATCTATGCTTAATGTTATGCCATAGCGTATCACCTTGAAACTTTAATTGTAAAAATTCAGTAGGGCCAGACTTGATCAGTATTTCAATCGAAAGCCATGAGATGCATGAAGTAGTGCTGGTGACAGGCCCTAGGACAGCTTAAAGACAATTTATGGTACCTTTAGAGAGAGGGGCTGAGCTGCTGCAGCTTTTCATGATCTTGTATTTTTTTTAAGATGAGGAAAAAAAAAAAAGACCAAACCACAACAGTTTGGAAGGTTTGGTTTCACACCAGTCAACAAAACCTGTGTAACACTTTCTATAACTAAACAGTTTCTTTCAGTCTTACTGGCTGAAATATTTTTCTTTTAAAACTACTGTGTGAGTGTTAAGTTACTGTTTTGTTTCATCCCATGACCTTCAAGTACAAACTTGCTTCAGAATTAAAGGCCCTCTTGTGAAATGTTTTACAATGGTACAGAAATAGTCATTGGAGCAGGTCAGGATTTTTTTGTCATGTGGGTGTTGAGGGTGGAGCTCTTTGATATTTTACTTGTGTTTTCTGATAGAAAATATTGGTTTATCTTTCACTGAATATAAAGTGTTAGTGCTTGGATGGATTTTTTTTCAGAAGTGAAGAGAAGAAGCCTTCTTTATTCCCTTTTCACCCTTTCCACAATCCCAAAACACAGACCTTAGTAGCTCTTGTCAGTAATCCAGCACTCTGTATTGCACCCTTGCTTTCACAAGCATTCATGCAAAATGGGACCCCAGGAGACTCTAGAATGGGAGCCTGGCCATGTCTATGATTGCAAGTGATGTAGACTGATGGAAGCAGAGCTGTAGAACAAAATAGTTATCTTAGAGGACCTGTCATCCACCATATGTGCTTTTCTGTGGTTTTTTTTTTTTTTATTAGCTGTTGTCAGGCTCTAGGGAAATAAATAAACATTTGCAGTTGGAATGCCACACTGCCACACTGTGGTTATTTGGAAGATAGATCATAAGCAAGAAACTTCTGTGGACCCCTAAAACCATAGTACAGAGCTTTGGTCCTTGCTAATCTCTTACTCAGATGAGACGGGTTTGTGTAAGGCTGAACCTATGAAGAGTATCAGCATGACTGTTGGTCTCCTCTGTTTTTCTTTTATGTTTCATTGAATCCAGCACTTGTCTTTGGGAGAGTTTTTATATTCTTGTGAGTAATGTACTCTGAAGTATGCAGAAGGGAATATCATGAGAACCAACATAAATTCAGTAGCCTTCAGTTTGTTTGTGTTTTCAGTTTTTTCCAAAGCAAAATAAATTTCAATATCCAGTTGTTTTAGTCAGGCTTCAGATGTAACCTGTATATTTAATATAATATTCATTAAACAATTCTTAAAGTTCATTGTTCAAAAAAGTATCTGCCATTAGGGTCTCTAATGAATTCCCTTAGGGGATGCCTGTAGAACTGTTCCTCTTCAGAAGTCCCCTTCTGATCTCATCTGTCTCAGCTCAATGTGCTTGTGCAATTAAAAACCTGCACATAATCAAAGAAGTAAGCTGGGGGGGGAAAGACAAACCGCTGTTTTAAAGCTGCTTATTTAAGTATGTGTGGCCCAAGCCAGAGAGTAGTCAGCCTGTGCCCGTCAGACAGCACGTGGTTTGGGAACGGTGCCAGCGCTGTCTCAAGGCAGTGCTCCAGCATGGGTGTTGCCCGGGCTCTGACACGGCTCCATGCCCTGCTCAGCGCTGTCCTACCTCGGCATGGTGGGATCAGCTGTGGGGACCGTGACCTGCGTCGCTTGAGTGCGGATGTCTTTTGATCCAGGGCTGTGCCTTTGCGATATGAGGACATTTTTGGTACATGGCTAGTAGATGAGGAAGCCTGATCACATTTGATCCAAAATAAGACACAAGGACCAAACTTGTGAAACATACCCTTTAGAGAGGGCACTGTAACTAGTTCTGCCTTTTTGAATCTGGGAGCGGTTCTCTTGCATGTCCCAACTGCTGATTTATCTCGTCAGCAAGAAAAGTAATACTCGGGCAATTATCAATCTATTTAAACTTCTGCATCTCAAAAGTGTTTTCTTCAGCTGCAACTAGGAAGCAGCGGAAAGCAAGTGCAGATCATTACATTGTTACATTATTCAGTTGTGTCTTACAGGGCCTAAGGATGCTAATCACAAAAATTTCAAACCTTTTGAATGCTGGTGATTTGCAGATGCCTAAAGGTATAGAGAATAAAGGAAACATAGTCAGGGTTATACATTCTCTGTAACAGTGCTAGAAAGAGAATTAGAAGCTCTTATTCACTCTTCCACTTCTAAGCATTAGAAGAGATTCTTTAATGGTGTCGGGTCTCAATATTTGTTATAGGAATTGAGGAGGTCAATTTCAGTGCTAAAATTCATTGGAAATTTAACTAAGATTTTTAATGAACAAATGAATGTTCCTTTGACATGGGATACTACTGGAACCTTTAGAGTTGAGACATATGGCCCTAACACAGGTTAAGCAACTTGAGTGTCATTAAGATTATAGAAGTCTTCTCGAGTTATAATTACAGGTCAGTGTTTTAGACAGTGTTCTCTTTTCTTTTTTTTTTTTTTCCCCATTCCTTGCTACCAGCAGCATGTATGTGACTTGGTACTTTAACTGTATGCATTGTTCACATTATATCACATTAACAAGGTCAGTGCACCCGAGGTAGAACAAGCAATTGCACAGCTTTTTCCCCTCTCTGCTCCAGCATGTGTTGTAATGGAGGCTCCACAGGTCATTGTGTTGGTATCTCTGGGCTTTCTTCTGCCAGATGGTTGGGTTGCAAGTGTGAGGTCTCAATCTCATTCCTTTTTTATTTTTTTTCTTCCTTTGGTATCTCTTTAATTCTGAAGAGTTTGTTAAATCTGAGTGCAGCATGTATAATTTTCTCATTAAATCAATGGACAAGGTCATTATATGTTAAAAGGAGGAAATAACTAGTTCACACATGTTATCTTCACAAAAATATGAGCTGAACAATTCTGTACTGACCTTTCAATATCATTCAAAATTAAATTCCATATGCACTCTGCTACAATATTCCATTCTGAAGCTGCTATGATGTTAGAATGGCTTTTAGATGAAAAATATAAACTGTAACTATTTCTGTGTAACTTGTCACTGGGATTTTTTGTTTGTTTTACCGTATTTAACTTTTCAATTTAATGCACATATGTTTTTACCATATTGATCATGGGAACATCGGGTAGCTTCTAATTGCAATAAAAACTGCTATGAACTTTGCATGTACTACTGTCTCCAGAAACACAGGCCTTTATGCTTAAGAGTAACAAGTGGATGGACTTGCATTGTTAAATACTATAGAAAAGACATAAATACAGATTTGTAGTCATGAAATGAATTGGTCTGTCTCAATAGCAGGAAGCGACTTCTGCAGGGTGTAGTTTAGAACACAAAAAAGGTGCTGTAAAATTATAGAACAGTAACAGATAAGCCCCTAGAGTACACCTATTTACTAAAGGAATATTAGAGGGATTTGAGAATGAAGAAATGGAATAGTAAGACTCAGGGCTGCCGTGTTCACATCTGTGAATATGCTGAATTGTTTCATTGCAATGATTCAAATGTGGTGCATGACAAATACAAATCTATAAGATGCTTCCTTACTAGGGTTTCACCTGAAGCCTTAAGATGGAGGCATTTATCTTTGCTAGTAGAAATGTTCTGTATGAGCTAATACTTTATGAAAATGCATGGATACTATGCAAAGGACTTTAAGGAAAGCTTTGTCTTGCTCTGTTTTCAGAACCTAGCACAACTGGCTTTTAATATTTACTGTGGTCTTGGAAAACAGCAGAGCATAGATAAATATTTGGGGGATGGAGGCGGAGATGACTAGTACTAAAAACTTTCAGTGCCTAAAAATGAAGCATTGAGGCCAGAGACTGTGCTGAATAAGTGGGTATATTTATTGAAGTCTCAGTTTTGTCTTGATGATGAAATTAGAGCTGGATAAGAAGGTGTTTCATCTTAATGCAGATTGTCTTTGAAAGTTTCAAACAAAAGATTTGCACAGGAGGAGAACAAAACTTCACCAAATTTGAGGACAAGATATTAAACAGGAATAACAGGACTCTCAGAAGCCAAGGGTGCCTCTGTGGAGATGTAGGAGTGCCATGTTCAGTTGGTTCTGCTCTAGACAAGATTAATGTCCTGACCTTCCTATTTTATTAGTTTAGGACATCTCTGTGTCTTTCTGGTTTTGACCAGAGACCTTTTCCAGTGTATTGCTGAAGCTGGTCTATTCTCAGCCTTTTGTCTATTGTGACCAAAAATAACTTAGTTGATCTAGTCAAGAATTTGGTTGTTTCAAATATAGACAGATAGGGTGACTTGCCAAACTAGAAAGAGCACAATGGAATGGTTTCAGTTTGAAGTTGAGTTCATCCCTTTGCTTTTAAGATAAGAAATTTCTGAACTGAGAAGGCAGATACAACTTCCACTTTAAGAAAGGACACTAGGAAAGGTCAAAACAATTTAGAAGAGATTTGTCTCTTCAAATAAGGCAAGTAGTTATGTTGTTTTAAAAAAGGAAATGAAATCTTCATTGTGGAGGACTTATTCATGTAAAACAGATTAAAATATGCATTCATAATATGTAAATATAGAGTCAATTAACATGAAGCTTTTTTACAGTTTAAGTGATTGTAACCTGCCAGTGTCCTCTGGGACGACTTTGAAACTGAAATGCTTCTTCTCTATAGTCCCAGTTAACAAAAATCAATAAACAGTAAACATAGAGCAGTCTGTTGCCAAGTGAGCAATGTCTGAATAAGACAGTTTAATTTTCAACAGATGAGCAGAATTCACCAGGAACAGATAGGCTCAGGAGTCCAACAAAGCCCTGCATGCATGCCAGGACTAATTCCAGTAGGCAACAGAAAGAGTAAAATTCAGAAAGAGGATTAAAAATCTGTGTGTTTGGACTGACTCCTGTCTGTTTTGCTTCAGATTTAGTCAGTTACACTCACATGAAGTCAATATGAAGAGGGTATAAAAACACTGAGGCATTTATTTCCACTTTCAGGTTGATCTTTTCTTTGATCCTTGAAAGGTTCCGTCAAAGCAGGACAGTTTGAATCTGTCAGGAGGCCTGTTGGTAAAGAAGGTCGTGGTGTGTTGATTTAGCAAAAGTGACATCTTTCCCCTGCAAGTGATTCTTCTAGGAGTCTGAGGAATGGGTAGGGAGGCAAGAGGCCAAATTCTTACTAGCTGTTACCATTGCCACAATTCTCTGTAAAACTGATGCTGTCAGGAATGCTCAAGTAATGATAAAGAGATAACACTATTTATACATAAAATTGTACAAGTGGATGTCTGACTTTTTCCCCCTTGAACAGCTGGAGTGATTACTCTGTTTGATAACTAAACTATGCCATGTAACATAGTCATTTAAATGGCCATGCTTTGCTCCCATTTCTAGAATTTAGCCTTTTTGAAATCTCCTTATATGAAAACATGTAACAAGGTATTTGACCATTTTTACGTGAGATCTGCTTATACACAATGTTCTGTTCATAAGCTCTAATTTTCATTTTGCATATGATCCTTGAAGTATTCATCACTGCATCTTTAATTGCATTAATCCAAGTTGCAAATAGCTTGCATGTTTCTGGTGGTACAGAGGTTGGTTCAACTAAGTACAAAACTCTTAATTTTAAGTAGATTGCTGAGGGTTTTGCGCATTTGCTATGTTCAGCAATTGAAAGCAGTTTCTGCTGAAAGTCTGTCTACTTAAAATTCAAGCACTCTGCAACTAAGGAACTCCAAAAAGAGGTAATGAACCATAAATTATTGCCGTTAGATATTTAATACTCAATCAGTATGTGCTCTCTCATGCATATCCCACTGGCATTGCATTTATTCTGATAGTGTGGTACTGGTTCAATTACTTTGCTCATTTACAATAAAAGATTAATGAAAAGAGGTATATTTTAGTTCACAGAGATTAATTGCATCCCTTACTTTCCCTACTCTAGAAATATTCAACCCATAATCCTGATAGCTTTTTCGTCAACAAGTACATGGAAAATTAATAGACTTTCTTCTGCTGGAATCCTCAGTAGGCTTGCAGATACAAACATCCAGGGAAAAGCTGACTGAAAGTTGGCTTTCTGGTATGGAGGAATTAATTTACCTTCTCTTTCTTGCTCTTTCTCCTTCCTTCTCTCTTTAATCCACTCTGATGACACTTTGAATTAGCCAGACTAAAAATGCTTCTGCAGTAAGAGTTTGAAACCAGCACACTCTTTGTCTTACGTAGTCCAACTAATACATGTTGTATATTTCTCTACCGAGGTGTGGCCAAAAGCAGGTAGTCATTGTGAGGGTGGATAGACATTTCAAGCACTTTCTCGGGCGTTACTGCCTTATAAAATTTAACAGCCTTTATATCTGCAGGGTACTTGCTAAGGTTACTAAGAAAACTTATTTTTAATCTCGCCATGAATGTACTTGATACTTGTTTAAAATTGCAAAGGTTCTCACATAGTTTAAGACCAAATAACTTCTCGGGGAATTTTAGTTTGGAGTTTTTACTCCACTATGTAAAGATGATGGGGGGGGGGGGGGGGGGGGGGGCGGGGAATCAACAAAACAGGCATTCATTCATATGTGTGCTATTGACATGTAGGTAGAGAAAATGTTCTACTTTATTTTATAGGAGTTCTATCTACATTAACAAGAAAACAAATCTAAGAAAAAGGCAATAATTACAATATCATGACAAAACTCACCAGTGGCAGTGGTTTATAAAAATACAGAGTTAAGAGGTGTACATGGAACTGCAGAACCTTAAGGCAGATCTTCAGCACTTGACACTTGTAGCTGGACCTTGGCTTAGCCAATTTGTGATCTTACTGGAACACAAGTATAGCAGGGCAGATTTCAAAAGGGGTTGCTTTGAGTTCACCTTAGATAAGCATCCAGAGGTTCAGAACTTATCACAAATTTCTAGACCTGGTGAGCTTACAAAACCAGAAGGGAAATCTGATGAAAATAATCTTTCTTGCAATGTTTTGGCAGTTCTGGTTCTGTTCATGACTGGAAACTATTAGTGGAAAAAAGATACAACATTTCAATATTTTGGACCTTAGACATTTGTTTTAGGCATAAAAATAGATGCATGATTTACATATGTGTCTAATACAGGCAATTATTTTACCTAACTTGTTTGCCTCTCCATGGTCACATAGTAAAGGCTTGTAGAACTAACTTTGAAAATGCTTCCTGGATATCCTGCTCTAAATCTACTGTAAAATATGTAACAACTAGCTTAAAGTCTATGTCCAACTCAACCTCAAAATGCAGTTTTATATATATTATGATCCTTTTTAATCTGTACTATTTTCCATGTTATTAAGGCTCATCATTAATTCAGGGTGAGCCTTGCTGACTTAGAGTAGAATGAAAGCTGAACTGGTTTGTGACTGGACAGTACAATTTATGGGGTAGTTTAGACTATGGTAAATGAAGAAGCATGACTTCAGGGAGTCGTAAGTCCTCTGTGGTCATTACAGAGCCAGATTTGTCTCCTGAGGGCTGAACAAAGAGGTGGATAAAATATTCAGAATTGGATTGTAGGTATCTTAATAATGAGGACTTTACAGGCCTGTTTAATCCATCTGGAGTAAGGCCTGTGTCTCTTTCTTCAAGACTTTGTCTCGCTACCACTGGACAGTATAAGGGATTATGAGTTCTTAGCTTGAAAGAGAGGGCATAAATCGAATAGATATGTACAAGTTCTGAAGAACTGAGGTTAGACAATACTGCTTAAAGCACTATGTTCTGATTGTATGATGCTGTTCATTTTCCTCATCTGACTGGGTGTTGTGGTTTAGCCCCTGTTGGCAACAAAGCACCACAGAGCCGCTCGCTTACCCTGCCCGCCCCCCGCCTCGGTGGGATGGAGGAGAGAATCGGAAGGGCAAAAGTGAGGACTTGTGGGTTGAGATAAGAACAGTTTAATAACTGAAATAAAATAATAATAATAATTGTAATGAAAAGGAGAACAACGAGAGAGAGAAACAAAACCCAGGATAAAAAAAACCAAGTGATGCAACCGCTCATCACCTGCCAACTGATGCCCAGCCAGTCCCCGAGCAGCCATCGCTGCCCCCCTGCCAGCTCCCCCAGTTTCTATACAGAGCATGATGCCATATGGTATGGAATAGCCCTTTGGCCAGGTTGGGTCAGCTGGCCTGGCTGTGCCCCCTCCCAGCTTCTTGTGCACCTGGCAGAGCATGGGAAGCTGAAAAGTCCTTGATAGTGTCGGCACTGCTTAGCAACAGCTAAACCATCGGTGTGTTATCAGTGTTATTCTCATCCTAAATCCAAACCACAGCACTATGCCAGCTACTAGGAAGAAAATTAACTCTACCCCAGCCAAAACCAGGACACTAGGCATGGAGGTTCTTTCTGGAAATGGTTTTACTGGGGAAAAAATGTTCTTTGGCTGCTCTTCGGGATAAACTGGGTTTACTTCTTTGCTCATTTTAATGAGAGCTGAATAGTTTGCTGGTAGATACATCTGATTCAGAAAACTGCAGCAAAACACTACTGCTGCATATAATTCTTTTCTGTGTGAAAGTTGTATTTTAAATCTGAATAATTTAGCTTATTTCACTTCTGTCTATGCCTACTATTTCTTTGAATGCGGGATGATTCTATATTTAATTTCTGATCTTTCTACTAGCGGGTTTTTTAATTTAATAATACAATAATATACTTTAGAGCTGTCTGTAATTACTTGGAAGATATGACTTCTTTTTGTGTAAGTTATATGCCTTTAATTAAAAGAAGATCTGGCATATATATCTCCAGTTAATAATACTCATGATAATAGAAAACTTGTGTAGATTTTAATAGGAAGCAACTTTTTTATTTGCTTTTATTGAATCCTATGTAAATTGACACAAAACTATTTCCCTTCCATTGCACAGTATGTCTTAAGGAGAAAATTGATTAAAAAAAAAGTTTTAAATTCTGCATAGTAGACCCTGATTTGAACACCTTTGCAGAACACCACGCAGAGCTGCACCCTGCCATTGGGTTTCTCTACAGAAACATGATGCAGCATCTTAAACCAGAAGCTGTGTGTTTGCCCAAGTCAAAACTTGTAATGCTGAAGAATCACTTGTTGCTCAACCCTGACAGGCACTGAAGCTGCACAGGTAGCTCAAATTCAGACCTTGAACCTTTTGCACAGAAATGGGATTTCAGATGGGTTTTTTCCTCAGTTTTTCACTCTCCGCAGCCTGAGAGATCAGCCAGTAGCCTTGAGAGTAAGACCAAAGCAGGTGGGTTTAAATCCCCTGTGGCAGAGAATAGACCTGAGGTAAGGATCTAGCTACTGAGACCAGTGTGACAGAAGACACTGCAAGAAGAAAAGGAGATTATGGTAGCTTCTTTTTTCTATGGCACTGCTCATTTTCTTGACACAGGTTTTGGAAATACTTTTCTGCCTTTGAACCTGTAGGACAGTGAGGAGAATGTGCTGAGGGAAGTCCTTTTTGTGGGCTTCTACGGTATCAACTGGTGATGAGATTACCTACACCAGTATCTTTCAGTGAAACTACAGTTCATTCAGCTGTCATTGCTCTTTCCTTCTTTCAGAAAGTGGTATGACTGCAGTGCTTACAGCACATATGAATCTTGAAGATAACGGTAACACTTGCATTTTTTGTTCTGCTGGGTCTTCCTCGGTCTGATTGCCCAACTTGTTAATATTCTACATGAATACTTGTAACTCCGTGCCTGTGCTGCATACCATAGAAGGACCTGGTGGTCTACAATTTGAAAATGCAATTATTCTTCAAGCAATGTTCTTGCAGAGACACCCCTTAAAATAGAGTACATGAATTCAGTAATGGTCTTGCATCTTATTGCACCCCAAATTCTGAACCAATTCATTCAGTGTGGTATGAAAAGATGAGAGCAAAGGAAACTTGGGGGGGAGGGTATTTTTTTAACTGGATTTGGCAGTCGTTTCACTTCCTCTGCACTGTCTTCTGCCTTCTATCAGACATCCACATCTTAAATTCTAATATTTTAAATCTCTTTGAGACTCTTAAAAATCTGCTGTAAAACTGTATTCTTTCTTCATCTTTAGTCTTAACTAACTCTTAATCTAAAATTTTGGACAGATAATTTTCCACTGCACTCATTGAATAAATCAGAGCATCTGTTTCTTTAGCATTTGATTTTCTTTCTGTTGCAGTCAGGGCAGGACCAACCAAGGCACAAAAGAACATTGATCTCTTTTCTTCCACTTGGCTGAATAAGATCTCTGGTGATGTTTGCTTCTAGGACTTAATTCAAAAGTTCAAGGAAATCAAAAGTCTTTCCATTTACTTCAGAAAGCTTTGAATATGGTTCATAGTGGATAATTACACATTTTTGTGTATGTATATAAATATTAAAAACAGGAAAATGTCTGTATAGGATCAGCTTTTGTTTAATTAAAAATTGGCTTATACAGATATTGATTCTTTAGCACAGCAAATGCACAAGCAGAAAGAAGGCAAAGAGTGAAAGGATGACAAGTCTTGGCGGGGGGGAGAAATCTAGCAGAACACTTTACATCAAACAAGTAAAAAGTAATATGGAATAAGAAACATGGCCTGATGTGTTGAATTCTTTTAATGACCTAGAATGCTGCCTCAGACTGTACAGGCTTCTTAATTCTTTCTTTTTGCGGGGGAGGGAAATCACCCTACTGCTAAACAATGTAATCAAATATCCAATGCAATTCTGCTCATCCTTTAAGAATATAAGATGAGATAAATTTTAGTCATTTTACTTTATAACTAAACTTTATAGAAATTTAGTGTTTTAAATAACCTTATTTATTAACGCAATATTTTAAATCAGTGTCGTGGTTTAGCCCCAGCCAGCAACTAAGCACCACGCAGCTGCTCGCTCACTCCCCCTACCCCGATGGGATGGGGGAGAGAATTGGAGGAGTAAGAGTGAGAAACACTCCTGGGTTGAGATAAGAACAGTTTAATAATTGAAATAAAGTAAAACAGTAATGATAATAACAACAATATAATAATGATGATAATATACAGAACAAGTGATGCACAATGCAATTGCTCACCACCCACTGACCGATACCCAGACAGTTCCCGAGCAGCAATCGCTGCTCCCTGGCCAACCCCCCCTAGTTTCTATCCTGAGCATGATGCCATATGGTATGGAATAGCCCTTTGGGCAGTTTGGATCAACTCTTCTGGCTGTGCCCCCTCCCAGTTTTCTTGTGTGCCTGGCAGAGCATGGGAAGCTGAAAAGTCCTTGACTAGCATAAGCAGTACTTAGCAACAACTGAAAACATCAGTGTGTTATCAACATTGTTCTCATACTAAATCCAAAGCACAACACTATGCCAGTTACTAGGAAGAAAATTAACTCTATCCCAGCTGAAACCAGGACACAGAGCAACTTTATTAATGTCTTCTTGCTAGGCATAAAAAGCAGAAAACCATCAATGAATTAATAGTTGGGTGGTTTTTAGTGTATTCTCAGAACTGTTGTCTTTAACAATGTCTTCCCCCCCCCCGCCCCCAAGCCAGATGGGGAAGGTGGAGTTGCTTGAATGTATCTACATCTAATATACTTTGATATTGCCCTAACTCAATCAGTCCCTCATTCTTCTTCCTCCCTACCCTGATACTGCTTAACTCCATTACAATAGAAGAACTACATAAGTTTATAGAGGGTTTATATGATGGAGGGAATTGGATCCTCAGGAAATTCTGTCTGCCTCTACATACTGTGGCTCAAGAGGGAAGAGCAGTCACAGTTTGAGTTTTAAAGCTTAAAATTATTTCCACATTATAAATCATATAGGGGCAGGGAAAAGTTCTAGAAGCTTAAAAGATGATGTAGGTGAAGCTTAGGTATCTTGCTCCAAAAGCATACTGCAGTGCCTTTGTGATCAGCCTCTCCCTGGCTGAGATCCTGGAGTTCTCAAAATTGCTCTTATTTGGATTTTATCCAATTTTTAATTTTTTTTTTACTATTGGATTTTATCCTCCAAAAGTAATAGTTAGGGATGGTAAAATTGATTAGTATTGGGAAAATTCATAGAAGCTTCATTAAATTGATTCTCTTTTGCACATTTGCAAACAATACATTTGAATCTCCATATCTTCAGAGATTTTCTTGTGTTCAATTTAATCTCTTTCTGAAGAAAAGATGGAGTTTCATTACTTTAATCTTCTGTATCAAAAATGCTATTGGCAAAACAACATATACTGATATTGGGATATTCCACTGTGTTTCATGCATTGTATTCTAATAGTAAAACTATGGGAAAACAATTTTAAAAAGCTTTCACAAGACAAAAGAAAGAAACAAAAAACCCAAAACTTTTTCTTAAACAATATTTGTACTAGTTGAGAGAAAAGGCTATATTACTAAAATAAATGTCACCAAAGAAGTTGTTATTGGTAAATATCTTTAAAAAAAAAAAATAATCTTTCTCACCTGATTATCAGGGATCAATAATTTTTGCCTTTTATCACAAATTATTTTGTGTTAAGTCTATTTGATTATGTGAACAAAGCTAAACACCTTTTATTAGCTGAACTTTGACACCCCCCACCCCCAACAAGTGAATTCATACTGTTTGGATAACTCGTTCTCTATACCAGCAATTCTTTGTGGCATACATTTAATGTCATCTAAAGAGCTCATTAACTAGAGCAGAAAAGTAGTTAATTAGGCATGCAAGTACAGAAACAGCATTCTTAACTTATTTAGAAACTCACCTGTTGGCTGAAGGAGAGAGGTGGTTCCTTCTTCCTTCATGCTGAAGATAATGGGGCAGTATACTTTAGGGGATACCAATATTGATGGTGACATAGGGCTCTCAAGTAAACAAAGGATCAGAAGCCTTCAGAGTACTATTAAGACCGTAGTGGCTCCAAGATCTATGACTAATTTTATAAATAACTTGTGTATATTTGCTAAAATTTTCAAACTTTACTTTTCTTCTTGCTATTAGAAAAGTATGTAAGAAACAAGTTGAAAGAAAACACCGCACAAATGCTGTGTGAATAGTATTTTAACCTTCCCACATAATGTGAATCATACTAAGGAAATGCATCTGTGTTGGAGTCTTGAGTTCTTGTTGTACTACGCAGCTGGTGTAATTATTTAGTATGCCATGCATCTGCTTCAAAACCACAATAGTTCAGGTGGGGGATAAAAAGTAAAGGACTGCACAGGAGTTCTACCCAGTTAGTCTCTCTCCCCACTATCCTGTTGATCTTATCATCACCTAAGTGTGGAAAAGAAGACTTTAGAAGGCTTCTAATGTCTTCCTCCAGAGGAGTTCTGCACTGTGCCTTGTATTCCTTGAGATGACTCTTACAGGGTGAAAAAAAAAAAAACCCACACCAATTTCCTGAAGTAAAACCTACATTCGTTTTGTGACTTTGAGGAGGAGTTAACTGCTGAAGATTCAACAAAATGGTCCTACTTTGAAGGAAGAGAATAAAAACACCTAGGAGGTGTACTGCTTTCCTCCTAAAAGAAAAAGCAGGGGAGAGTAAACAAGAGAATCTTGATAGAGGAGAGTTTGGCCATTGTTGTAGAATGGGTAACGTGCTTCTGACAAAAGGCATCAATAGGACATAGCTGTCAGATTCAGGCCTGGAGAGAAGCAAAAAATTATATGAAAGCTAATGACATTATTGACAAACTTATCAAATGTATTTCGGAATAAGACTTGGTGTGAATACAACTGAAATGACCAGTTGGTGCATCTGTAATCCCTGAACCTGTTGGTTTTATCCTCTTCCAAACTCTTCAGTGATTTGTGTTCTCTGAATTGTTTTTCTTCGCAATCTCTATCTCACTATAGGGTTCTCTATTCAGAGCAGAAAATGAAGAAGCGGAAAAAGGAATCCAAACCATTTCACAAGAAATTTATTGCAGATAGCAATTTAGGAGACTCATTATCCCAGCATGAGGAAAATATAGTAGAATCCTGAGAAAGCCAACACAATACAAATGCAGTGAATAATATCCTCAGTGATTGAATAGACAATATCATAATTTTTCAGTTCAGGTTAATAAAGATCCTAATTCATTTTGCTGTAATAGAATGTATTAAGTAAATATTAAGTGCTAATTAGTATCCTGATATTGAAAAAGCAGGAAATACAGCATGAGATGAGTTCAAACTGGTAGAAATTCTTATGTTAGTGGGTAGTTGGGAATGATATAACTAAGGTATGGGCAGAAGTCTCAGTAGCAAAAAGGTTAAAAATGCTTGTCAGACTTTTCCGTGCAAGTCTAGTTACAAAAAGAGAAACATATACAGTGCTGAGTTAGTGGAGAGGGGCAGTTTTAAGTTTTCAATACTAGAAACTAGAAAGGCAGTTTCAGCATTGTCAGTGCTATACTGTTTTCTCAACTGCAGCACTTTTAATGTATGCTGGCTTTCTGATGGATTCCTCCTTGTCTCCCCACTAAACACTTTTTTGAAATGCAAAGACACTCTTGTAAATGGAGTCAACAGAGCTGGTCAAAACCAGTAAAAAGAGCAATTTTGTTCAACATATTCTGACTGGCTATAAAAATCAATAACACTTCAGGCACTGCATTTAGATATATGCTCATCTCTGTGGTCTATCTCAGCTTTTGACTCAATAGGAGGTATTTGTGCTGTGGAGGTGCAAGTCATGCAGTAAACTCTGGTGTCTTGAAATGAATTGTATTTGTCAACCAGCTTTGACAGTCTAACCTTTGCTCTGCCCATCATTGCAGGAACAGTCATTTTAACTTAGAAAGGTGAAGTGATAAATAGTGCATCAATTTATTCTTAAAACACGCTTTTCAAATTGCTGTCCGCATTATAGAAATTATGAGCTGATATGAAAAAAGCCATTTCTCTGACCAGGAGTGCACACACCAGAATGCTTTTCCTGCTGAGTTAGCAGAATTAAACTTTGTCTGCTGACTAATGGTGAATTAACAGAGCAAGTAATAAAAATACTCCTTGCTGTTACTGGAGTTCAAAAGATGTCTGCCACATAGAATCTGTGTAACAATTGTTCAAATTAATTGAGCCTGGTAAGGGATACCTTCGTAACGAAACTATAAGGGGAAGACACCTGGGAACTGTGCAGCACCCACATGTCATGAAAGCCATCGTAGACCACCTTTCCAACAGATCAAGGATCACTCTGCTTTGGGCTTTCGTTTGGGTAATTCAGTGCAGTGTATCTAGTGCAAGTGTAATGGTGACTGTTAGTAAAAGGGAAATAGTGACAAAAGTAGTCTCTCACTTGTTCAATCTGGGTAGAATCTGAGTGCTCATAACAGATTCACCAGTACCACACCCAATAGGATAAATGTGCAGTATGTGGCACAGTGTGCTGAATGCTACTGCAGTAATAAAATGTACAATAGTTCCCACAAATAGCTTTTGCTGGTTTTGAAAGTTACATACAAAGTATATTGTTTCGTATATCAGTGTGGAATTACAGTAGTTATTTGCAGCTGACTGTATGTCACTTGACACATTAATAGCTGTAATACCAGGCCACCCTTCCCTGGAGGGAGAGGGGACAACTGACATGAGCAGGACATGGTGGAACTTAGGTAGAGTAGAGCTTATAAAATTTAGGACTGGAGGAGGAAGTTCTTGGACTTTTGCTCTCCACAGCAGCATTTGCTTGATAAGAGATACTCAACTGTGTGGTTATTTTCCCTCTCTTCACCCCAACTCAGCCTTGGCACCAGGTGTCTGCTGTGCAACTTTGGTGTCTTTGCCTGCTTTTAAATCTACCTTCTACCTTGGGGGTCTCTAGTCAGCAAAGAAAAATGCCTTCATCTGCAGGTTTCACAGCTCCTCTGCCACAACTGTGCATGCATGCGATTACTGCTCTAAACCCTTTCTTGTCACTTACCCTAATAGCACAAAAACATGGGCATTTACTGATTCCTGAGGGGTACCACCTACAAATCTAACTTCAAGCTTCTGGTGAACAATGGGCATAAAAACTGTTACTGTTCATTCGGGGATTTCACTATAGTGCTCTAAAGGCTATATCATGTAACTGTTTTCTTAAACTTCGTTTTTGACTGACCTTTTTCAGTCTGTGAATGGCCTGCAGAGTATAGAATAGATATGTTGGCAACACAGAAAGCAGACTGTAGAAATGTGGTCTGATGTCACATATTACTGCACTGAATAATTTAAAACTGACAAGGTAGACAAAAAGTGTATGCTCTTATTCAGTTTAATACAAAAAAGAATAGATGAGCTTAATCCTTTCTCTGTCTAGATGAAAAATGTGTTCTTATAATTAGTTATGTTAACTACTTGCCAGAGTCACTTTCTACCATCCAAAGACCTTGTAAACCTTTACTAAATTGAGCTATTGAAATATACTTTTAGATAGACTTCCTGTAATGGATTTGTACTTGTACTGCCAATGCATTCAAGAAAAGCTATCGAGTCCTTCTGTGCTTCTTTATCCATTCATTAAATGGTGTCCGTAGAAAGTGTTTTCCAGTGCTAATACTGTATTCTATGTGAATATATTTTTATAAACTCATTAAAATGACTTTTAATGTTAATGTTACTCTTTTTGGATGAGACTTTAAAAAGTCTTCTACTTGAGAACAGCAGGGAGAAAAATAAAGTCCATTTTACAGCGCACCAGACTTGGTTCTTTCCTTACAGTACAGTATGTGTTAGCAAACGAGGAAGACTTGTACCAAGTCAGGTGTTTCAGCATGTGAGGTGGGGTTCTGTATGTTGGGTTCTGTTTGTTTCCAACAAATGTTGGAAAACTTACTGTTATTGCTGTACTGTTGCAAAATTAGGCATCTAATTGTCACTGAGTTTCCATGTGATGATGACTTCAACAGTAATTTACTGACTTTAATTAAAATACTTTCCAGCTAATCTTTGGACATTATCCCTTTAATTATAAAAGGCGTCTGTTATATTAATAGCCTTGGAGACTGCTGTATTTGCTTTAAAATGTAGGTGCATGTACAATTAAACTTTTGCCATGTTTCACTGTGTTCTGGGTAGGATCAGTGACCATTATGCATTACAAGGCTTACAGAGCTGTGATAATGAAGCAAATTTGTGCTGAAAACCTGTACTTCAAGGGAGTATTAAAGCTCATTAATTTCATTAGCTGAATGTATCTTTTTCAACATAATTTTAAAGAAATCTTGCAACACCATGTAAGAGTACTGTGGCACTGCAGAATGGACCAATTTGTTTAATAACTGTGACTTCATAGCAAATAAACATTTTCACATGATTAGTCTAATAGTATGCTAAGACAGGATTTTCTTTCAAAGTTTAGCATTTTCTCTTTTGCATATATCTTAACTGCATTCAGTGGTGACACGTTATATTCCACATCATTAGGAACTAGCAGAGTCTCAAGAAATGACATTGCTTGGTACAGAACAAGTGAAGCTAGGAGTTATGCAGAACAGGCTCAAGGCATAAGCAAAGTAAGTTGCAGTCTAGGGTGGGAGGACAAATCAATTTGTCTGAGGAGGCTGGAGCTGGCTGCTTCCAGCTCAGCTCTTTTCATACCCTTGCGACTCCTTCAAACTTCAGCTGTTGCCTTTACCGCAGTTGTGAATTGGAAAAAATCCAATCTTTTGGGACTGCTCTGGTTGTGCATCTTTCTTCTGAGCTCTTTTATTTCCTGAAGTAAGAGAAGGCTCTAGCTCTTTTCCCATCTCTTTTTTTTTTTTTTTTTTCTGTTGCTGGGAAGGATAGGCAATGTGGAGGAGAAAGGACAGAAAAGCTGTTGCTTTTGCAGAGGGAGCTGGGGGTTGGGAGAGGCTGTAGGACAGAAGGTGGATTGAAGGGGTCAGTTTATGATCAGGGGAGGAGGAGGGCAGTTGAAAGGGGAATTTCAGGAGTGAAGCAGACTGAGCAAGGATGGCCTTCAGGTGGATCTCTCTCAATTCTGTGTGAGGTGGTACAAAGAGAACCCAGAGACCGTGGAGGCAGACGGGTCCTTCCCTCCACCTGTTTGGGTGGACGGGGATATGTCGCTCACCCCTGCCTGGGTCGGCTTTAAGTACCTTCCTGATTGTTATTTTGGGAGACCTTCTACTATGCACCCGAACGGAAAACAAACTTCCCTTCTTTTAATGGACCCATTTCCATACTGATACAATAGAAATGCTGCTTTGCCTTTGTAAGGCCCCTCTATTGTATTCTGTATGGCTGGGTCTATCCAACTACCAGATTGTAATATATCAGAGTTACGGTCGTTGACGCCTTTAAAGGTCGTCTCCGTATTTATGTGGGTGTCTGTTCGGCTTTAGTTATTTTTTCAAGTGTTTGTCAGGGACGGAAGGAGTCGCTGGCTGAGGCGCTGCGCTGGGGCCCGCCCGGGCCCGCCGAGCGGCGAGTCGGGGTCCCCACAGCGATGGAGCGGGGCCCGCGCAGCCCCCGGGCGAGCAGCGATCGGCGGGAGCCGGCCCGGCCGGGGCTGTGGGAGCACGCGCGGCCCCGCCCCCTGACGGCCGCGGGGCACGCGGAGGGCACGCGAGGAAGGGGCTCGCCGCCCCCCCGGAAGGCCCCGCCCCCGGCGGCGCCCGCGCAGAAGCCGCAGAACGTTCTGGAAGGAGCCGCGCGGGGGCGGGGCGAGAGGCGGGGCCGGGCCCCTCCCGGGCGCGCCCCGGGGGAGCCACGCGCGCCGCCGCCGCCCCCGCTCCGGCCCGGCCTCCCCCGCCCGCCGCCGGCGCAGCCGGAGGCCCCGCGCCCCGGGAGCGGCGCCCGGCGCCGGAGGGTGCGGCGCGTGCCGCCGGCAGGGCGGGAGCCGAGGGCGGGGAGAGCTCGCGCGCGCCTCTGCCTCCCTTCTCCTTCCCTTGGCGAGCGGGCGGGCTCGAGCCCGCGGGGCTCCTCGCGGCGCGCTCGTGCTGCGGGCGGGCTCGTCACGCGCATAAAGCGCTGCCCCGCGCCGGGGCCCGGGCCGGCCCCGCCCCCCGCGGCTCCTCTGCGGGCAGGGGCTCGGGAAGCCGGGGGGTCTGTGCGGAGCCGCGGGGCTCGGGGGGGGCCTCGGCCCCTGCGTGGCGCGGGGCTGCCCCGCTCCGGGTGGGGGTTTCCTGGCCGTGAGGCGTTTAACTGGGCGGGTGGGGTCGTGTCACCCCAATCGAGCCCGGGGGGTCGCAGAGCCTCCGCCGTCCTCTCTGGGCGTGACAGTGCTTCATGGCAACAAGGAAAGCCAGTTTTCTGACAGATGAGGCTGTGGTACCTGCTCTGAGGAGCAGCAGCCCAGGGTCCAGACCCGCAGTGTGCATGTTCCAACACTTGCTTCAGCGTCCCCTTGAAACTAGTAGTATTGTCAAGAAGCTAGTAGGATATTGGGATTTAACCTGAGTCAGTCTCCTAGAGATTATACAGCCTCAGTTAAGCGTTTCTCTTACTTTGCCATCATTCCAAAAAATAATTGTTGTTCTAAAATGACATGCTATTGGTAATATTAAATGCTGTTATTAAAGACTGAAAGTGGTCAAATAGCCCTTCTTTGATAATGCGCTATTATGTAAATATTTTCCCCCTCTTTTTCTCTCCTTTAATGCAAGTGAGATGTGTCGTGTGCCCTAAATTTAAAGAATCTCCATAACCCAGCTATGTAGCTGTAAGTACTTACTAGAAATTGCTGTCTTCCTATCTTCCATGTCTTAGTTGTTTTTAGCTCTTAATATAGATAAGAAGCAAAGAAACCCCACCTGCTAAAGTCACCGCAGATTAGTCTGAAAGCAATGTATCTTACAATGATAGCATAGTCCAAAGAATCAGTGCTTTGCTGTTAGTTGAACTCTACTGTGTCCACTCAATCACTTAGTAAAAATGTACACCCTACAAATAAAGATAACACTTTAATTTTCTAAAAGTCTTGTATTTGTTTCTGTATTTAAGGAAGTAATTTAAATAAAGATTTGATCATTGTAACAAGCATAATTCATCATAAAATTGGTTTAGTTAATAATGCTAAGCCTCTTTCCATAGCTTTTGTTCATCTGGAGTGAGAACCTCCTTTGCAGTCTGAATTCTGGGCTGGTTTCTAATTGATCATTCTTCCTGCTCTTCGGTACTGTGTATTTCCAGAGGTGTCCCTTCCCTTTTTGCATAGTCATTATTCTTTCTTAATAGGCAGAAGGTATAAGGAATTCAGGGGAGCCTGGATGTTGCAACTGTTTCTAAAGCAGGATAAAAGTTTGGTTTGTAGTTAGGAAAAACAAGTTTAAAGCATGATTCCAAACTTAATCAAAAAGAACTTCCCTTTGCCTGTAATGGCAATATATTTTCTCATATAAAAATGTAAAACTGGTATTTTACAACTGGAAAAGTTAAGATGTAGTGAAACTGCAACAAATATTATTTTCCTTAGTGTTGATTGTTCCCAAGCTCTCTGTGTTTGCTCTACATGCAGCTCAGCATCAGTTACAGAAAGGGCAGAGGTCTTGACACACACGTAAGCAGCAGCCAAAATTGTGATCAGTGAGGAAAGACCTCATACAAAACTAGAATGATAACTGCTGGTGTTTACTCAGAAGACTATTCTGAAATTTTGTTTCCTTCCCTAGTTGCTATCATGTGACATGAAGTGTTTTGTCTAAATCTTGTCTCCCGGATGAGAAGGGTGTGCATTTCAATACCTTTTCACTGAACAGTTTACCAGTTTTTGTTGGAGCGTTGGTTTTGGTTGGTTGTTTTTTCCCCTCTTCCCCCAAAAGCTGTAGCTGGCTGATTTGTCTGCTGTAAGTCAAAATGTAGTATCTTCCCTGATTTACACAACCAAGAGAAATCCTCAACCAGAAAGCAATTGTTGTTAATTAGTATCACAGTGCCTTAAAGAAGAGTTGTTCAGTCTTTTAATTTTGCAAAGTTGATTTTATTTTAATGTCCCTGCAGACTGCCTTCTCCATGAAGTTTAGTAATGTTAATGATGGTAAAGTCATTTGTTGCAATTACTGTGATATAACTTGGGTTAAGGCAAGCTAAAAGGAGAATTGAGTTAGAAACTAGTGATCCTCTCCTTATTTGGTAGTTGCTTTTATTAATGTAATTTAGTTGAAGGGTATCTATGAGATGCCTTGGGGTCGTAAGTTCAGATGTTTACCTAAAATTAAATCAATCGCCTGAATTTTCTGACACAGACTATTTGTGTGGTGAAATTGTGGGCCAGGTTCTCGGCTTCAGTTAACTTGATTTGACCTTACTGGAGTTGGAAGATTTATTAGTTACGCTGCTTCCAAAGTGACTTTTGGGTCCCATTATTTTCCAAGGAAATACTCATCAAAGTCCTGATCCGTTTTGCAGAAGGCAGATCATGTACCACCTACTCCCTCATGCTTTAACAACATGCATTATGTAGTGATAATAACTTATTGGTTTCTGAATGTCTTGCTCTCTCTGCTACAAAGTCAAACTTGCTGTACTCATCCTAGCCTTGTGAGGCTACATTGTTTTTTTAGCCATGGTCTAACCTGAGATAACGGATTAAGCAGTGATATTTCTGTAAAAAGTGAAAGGGCTCATGACACTTTAAGCAATCCTAAGATTTTGGCTGTTTCTGATATATGACTCTGTTCTGTGATAGTCATCTTGCTTTTCAGTGTGAGGAAAAAAGATTGTAATTATTAGTATTTCCAGAGAAACTGGCTTTATATATCGGTCATGTAGTAGAAGTTATTACATCAGACTTACTTAGCTGAAGAGTCATTAGTTGCTTCAAAAATGTAAGGGCAATTATCCTTTTATGAGCCAAGTTAAGCCATGAAGGAATGAAACAGCACAGTGTCAGCTTTGGCTCTGCTCTACTCTTCTTATTGCTGATAGAGGAGCTGACCTCCCTGAGCTGGGGAGGAGATGGAGAAGTCTCCAAAGAAAGGCAGGAATGTAGCATAGGGAAGATCAATGACTCTTTATCAATTCACTGAGCTCTTCCAGGATGGAACAGTTATACTTGCATATATAAGGACTTGGGAAGTGTTAAGTACTTCGTAGTTCAACAGTAACTCAATTTTTAGAAATACTTATTTAAAAAAAAATAATACCAGCTACTCAGAGGCAGCATTATAGTTGTCCTTCTTTTCACTTGCAATCTGAGAAGCAGTCCTGGTTAACGGGGGAGGTCCCTGATGACTGGAGGCTTGTCAATGTGATGCCCATATACAAGAAGGGCCGGAAAGAGGATCTGGGGAACTACAGGCCTGTCAGCCTGACCTCAGTGCTGGGGAAGATTATGGAGCTGTTCATCTTGAGTGTGCTCAACAGGTATGTGCAGGTCAACCAGGGGATCCAGCCCAGCCAGCATGGCTTCATGAAAGGCAGGTCCTGCTTGACCAGCCTGATCTCCTTCTATGAGCTGGTGACCCACCTGGTGGATGAGGGAAAGGCTGTGGACGTCATCTACCTGGACTTTAGTAAAGCCTTTGGCACTGTCTCCCATAGCATTCTCCTAGGGAAGCTGGCAGCTCGTGGCTTGGACGGGCGTACTCTTCGCTGGGTAAAAAGACTGGCTGGATGGCCGAGCCCAGAGAGTTGTGGTGAATGGAGTTAAATCCAGTTGGTGACCATCACAAGTGGTGTTCCCCAGGGCTCAGCTTTGGGGCCAGTCTTGCTTAGTATCTTTATCAACGATCTGGATGAGGGGATTGAGTGCGCCCTCAGTAAGTTTGCAGATGACACCAAACTGGGTGGGAGTGTCGATCTGCTGCAGGGTAGGAAGGCCCTGCAGAGGGACCTGGACAGGCTGGACAGATGGGCCGAGGCCAATTGTATGAGGTTCAACAAGGCCAAGTGCTGGGTCCTACTCTTGGGTCACAACAACCCCATGCAACACTACAGGCTTGGGGAAGAGTGGCTGGAAAGCTGCCTGGCCAAAAAGGACCTGGGGGTGCTGGTTGACAGCCAGCTGAACATGAGCCAGCAGTGTGCCCAGGTGGCCAGGAAGGCCAACAGCATCCTGGCTTGTATCAGGAATAGTGTGGCCAGCAGGAGCAGGGAGGTGATTGTGCCCCTGTACTTGGCACTGGTGAGGCTGCCCCTGGAATACTGTGTCCAGTTTTGGGCCCCTCAATACAAGAAAGACATTGAGGTGCTGGAGCGTGCCCAGAGAAGGGCAATGAAGCTGGTGAAGGGTCTGGAGCACAGGCCTTATGAGGAGCGGCTGAGGGAACTGGGGTTGTTCAGTCTGTAGAAGAGGAGGCTGAGGGGGAGACCTTATCGCTCTCTACAGCTACCTGAAAGGAGGTTGTAGTGAGGTGGGTGCTGGTCTCTCCTCCCAAGTAGTTAGCGATAGGACGAGAGGAAATGGCCTCAAGCTGTGTGAGGGGAGGTTTAGACTGGATATTAGGAAAAACTTCTTCAAGGAAAGAGTAGTCAAGCATTGGAACAGGCTGCCCAGAGAGGTGGTAGAGTCGCCATCCCTGGAGGTGTTCAGAAAACATGTAGATGTGGCACTTTGGGACATGGTTAAGTAGGCATGGTGGTGTTGGGTTCATGGTTGGACTGATGATCTTAGAGGTCCTTTCCAATCTTAACGATTCCTGGTTTTTACTTTCATTAAAAAATAATCCAGCCACCAAGCCAGGAAACATGAAATTATTACTCTGCCCTTAATTGGTTTAGTGGTGGACTTGGTAGTGTTAGGTTAATGGTTGACCTGGATGACCTTAAAGGTCTTTTCCAACCTAAAATGATTCTATGATTCTGTGATTCTAAGTCAAGTAAAATAAAAGGACTGTTTTTCAAGGGCATTATTAGATGAACACCATGTGATTTAGTGTTCTCTGTTAAATGTTGCTAGATGTCAAGACAGCTTATATTGATGATAATTTAGTTAATTAACGAAGACTTTCATTTTGTAGTAGTTTGACACCCAATAAGCAGTAGTAAATATGTTGTGATTTGAACCCTGAAGCTTTCTGTTAAGGTTCTGTACAGTTGTTGCTTCAAAACTAACAAATATAGAGAAAAGAAAAAAGGTGAATCAAGGCTAATCCTCACAGTACTAATAGGTATATATTACATAGCTTGTATGACCCTTCCTTTGGGCATAAATTTATTACTTAATTTGATCCTGTTGTCAGAAAACTGCTTAGGGCCCAGATGCTGGATCCTGTGCTCCTGTTAGTACATTTGAGCACTTCCCGTCAATTTGGTGCAATCTGTACTGGAGCAAGGAGTTCATAGTAAGCCCTGTTCATTGAACAGCTGTCCCAAGAAAGTGTGTAATTGATACTTTTTTATTTTTTTTTTTTTACCCTGAGTATGTCTTTGTTTTAAAATCTGTTTTGGTTTTGGAGCCTTGGGAAAGGTAAAGGCCACTACCTTGTGTCTCTTTAAGCAAAAGAAATGGGACATTTGCCTTTGACTTCCACTTATATAGGGTTTTGAACAAAGTGCATTGATATCTTCCTAATTTAGAAATATTTTACAGCACATATTTTAGAATTAATCAGTGGTTTTTTCATAAGCAATCCTGCTGTTGCCATTTAAAAAAGAAAGAGCAAACCTTTAATATTGTCACTGAAGGACACATTGATACCAGATAGTATCAGCTGGATAACTCAGCATTATGTGCTGTGTTCTGCAGCAGGTATTTGTTGGGATCGAGGCCTAAAGCAGAAAAAAGCAAATACTGGGTACTGGAGGGACAGGTCATGTGAAGTGACAAAGGGACACTGGGTGCTTAAGATTAGATAGATTCTTAGGAGGAAAACAACAACCGCAGCCCTGAAACAACCACAACCCCAAAACAACAACAACAAAAAAAATGGGAAGCTGAGGGCCCTTGATTCAGAAAAGTAGTGTAAAGAGATTTCAAGGTTATCCTGAGACCAAATATCACTCAAGCATCCTGTGACAGTACTGCATTATGCTTTTCCTTTGAATTAGCTACCTGATCTGATCACTTTTTTTCTTCCAAAGGTCCAGCAAGGCATCTAAAATAATTTGCACTAAACTGTTCTAAGTTGTATAAATATTTGATGACATGATGTCCTGTGGGCACTGCAATAATAATACAAATTGTAATGCTAATCCTTGGTATCAATAATGCCTTTGGAGAAAATAGCATTATATACTTAACTCCCAGAGAATAATAACAATATTAACGCAGCATTGACACTTGGCAGAACTGCTTCCCCAGCCTATGTTCACTTGGCAATTGGAATTGCAAAGAAGCATAGAAAGCGCACGTTTCTGGCTGCGGTTCTGCTTCCAGAGTGGCAGAAAGAATTTGGCATTTAATGATATGCAAAGTGTTGTTCCTGTTTGATTGTAGTATACTATACATGCCTTGGAGCATGACTTAAAGTAATTTAACAACTGGAATAACAGGCATTTGGGAAGAAACTAATTTCATATGAAGGCAGATTACAGACACTAGGCTTGTTCATAAAAATGTTGCCTTGTCATGCTATATGAAGTTGGATATCAAGCCTAGCAAGATGATGATGTGGGGGGCAACATCACTCAGTTCAGACTGGATGAGATCCACTTGACAAAGTAATATAATTAGTGAAATGTAAATGTTATAGCTAACCTGCTTTACAGACCTGTATCAAAGATGGATGAAATGACACCACCCCCATCCCTGCCCACCCAACATTTCTCTGAGTATGAGTTTGGATGCTTGCATACCAGTTCTGCACTACTCCATGGCTACCCATCGCTGCCTGCTTCCTCTATTTTAGTAACTTGGAGAAGGAAATGTACCAGCTGAAGTGAAAAGTGATTTTGGTTTTGGAGTCTGCTTGCTTCTCGGCTATTTTGCTGGTAGACTTGTCAAATTGAATAATCATCAATAACTGTTGTCCATATGTACTGGAAACACAGCTGAAGCTGATAGTGTGTTCAAGTAGTGCACAGTGAATCTGGAAAGACAGGAGGGAAAAAAGAGTAGTAGCAGCCTCTATTACTGTCTGTCAATTTATGTCATTCCCCATGCCAGAGCTGGATCTGGAGAGCTAAAGGCTTACAATTCAGCTTCCACTTCTTCATACCTCAATGGAAGATAGAGGCTGGAGGAGAGCTGGATTCTAGAAGGGTCACATTTTTTCCTTTCCAGTCTTCCTCAAACTAGTCTAAACTTATTTTGATGCCAGTAAAAGAATGAGGAGAAAATTGGAAGTGGTATGGTGTGTCGCAGTAGAGCTTGGATAGAGGTCACTGGGTTGAGAGTCTTAAAGTGCTGTCCTTGATGTTGTCATCAGTGTGGTTAAGGATTCTATGTTTAAGCGATTACCTAACTGAATAAAATATGTGGTTGTTTTTGACACCCTCAGCACTAATTAAGGCAGAACCCCAAATTTCCCTTTAGATAGCATATATAAATCCCAGTTCTTAATCTTTCATATTCCGCAAGATTGTTAAAGAGCTTTGAGATTTTTAAGGTATAACTCTGAGGTTGAAATTATTTTAAAAATAGAAATTATCTGCACTTCTTTAGCAGCTTTCATCCAAGAAATTAAAGTGCTTTACCAACCATAATAAAATAAGCCACATAACATAGTTGTGAAGTAAGAAAGGGATATAACTAATTCCCTTCTTGCTGTGAGAAAAATAACGTAGCAAAAATTACAAAGTCAAACCTTCTGAGGAAAGGCAAAACAATTTTTTTCCCCCTATATATATTTTCAATTCTTTCTCAGTGTTCATGTATTTTTATGGTGTAGCTCTGATTATATGAAATACCTTTCTGTGAAATGCATATGTATTCTTACTGAATGCATAGGATAACCATATAAAATAGGGTATAAATAATTTGGAAAAGTCAATATAACCCAGCCTTCAATCAGTGGACTTTACAGTTCCTTGATATGTTCTATGTTTAAACATGAGCTATACAGTATAAATGTTGTATTATATACTTCTGTATATGGAGGCAATTTTACTCTTGCACAGGAAAAAACTTATCAAGTGTCAATTCAATACTCCCTTTAAACTGAATCTATAGGAAGTTACATCCCATTTCTGTGCCCCATAATGGCTACTATGTATCTCTCACTGCGGTGATTTTATGTTAGGATGTCCTATTTAAAAAAAACTAAATACTTTTTAAATCAAGAAAGAAATGGAGAATTAAGACTGGAAGTGATATCTTGCCATTTCTGTGTTACTTTTCAGACTCCAACGTGTCTGACTGCCATCTGACAAATGCAGTAGGAGATGGGTGTTATATCCTATTCTGAATTTTGTTACACTTGCCATTTTTGGTGAATATTAAGTTCTATGTAACACCTCTCCTGAAACATTAGAATTCAATAGTATAATGAAATTCATAGTAGAACATGCCAATGCTCATTTGAGACCTGTTTATCATATTCCCTTCAGTTAAATAAAAAAAATCATTTAGGAAATGTTTTAGGTGAAATTATAGATTAGTGTTCTACTTATTCATGCTTAAAATTGAGTTCTATTTCAGCTGTGGTGGCCAAAAAATCTGATATTTTAGGGTCTTTTTTCCACATCGGTTTTTAAAGTTCATTGTGTATCAGTAAGCGATCCTTTTTCTGCATTTTAGCAACTAATCTCTGATCAAAGGAGTATAAAAACCTAAACATCAAAGGTATTTTTTTTAAGGGTTTACAAATCTCTGCTTCTGTATCACAGAATATGGGTGCTAGTTTTGAGGATGCTGCATTTTATCGTGGGGGTGGAGGGGGGGGAGTGTTCAGTCACTTAAACAATATTGGATCTACTGGTAATTTTCATCTTTGTATATTATATTAGCTTTTCCATTTCTTCAGCAGAGCCATCTGGACGATAGGCTGCAATAAAGAGTGCATTGAATATAATTATGGTAATTCAGACAAAAAAAGTGTTATTTCACCAAAAATTAACATTGTTAAAAATTCTAGTATGACTTCCAATTACTGAAAAAAAGCAGCAGAATTGACTAGACTAAAAACATATCAAAACAAGTGCAGCAGAGAAATCCATAAAAAGAAGGAAACAAAAAATGCCGTCATGTAAACATCAGTGGTTGAATGCTGGTCATCGCCCCTGTTACTGGCAGTAACTGAATGTGTTAGTGTCCATGTTTTTGTAGCAAAATTTTGCAGGATATTTCATACTTTTTTTAACTTGGTGTGCAGGTCTTTTATATTCATTACTGCTCCTTTGTTCGGGAACTTTACCATTATGGGAAAACCTGAACATAACACAAGCGCTGGTACATTTATCAAAATCGTAGGCATGAAGGAGCATGGCAACAGTGTGCAACTGTGGCTTTGTGCATGCTGTTTGACATGTGGGAAGAAAAAAAGCAGTGGGATCCTCAAGACTGATGTTGTCCTATTAATGAAAAAGCTAAGTATCTGTCAGGAGAAAGCAGCCTGTCTAAATCTTAGGGTTAGTTGCATGGTACGTATGTGCTGTCATTATTATTAGAATCTCCAATGGATCTCAGTAGTGTTTTCAGTCAGCTGTGTGCTTTTGATGTTCATTGAAATCCCCTAAAATCTATGCTTTCTGCCAAACTTACTGTGTTGTGAAGTTCGCTAGTGTGCTTTGCCATGGCACTGCATCTCTAAAAGCATATATGATCAAAAATCTACCATCCATGTAACAAAAATACATACAAAACCATTGAGGAAGAATGCTTATTTCACAGGTCAGGTGAGATTTCAAAGTCTGTAAGACTCTCTGATCTCATCTCCCTTCCTTTTTACAAAGCTCAAGTGTGGTCTCTGGACTAGTCTCTTCGACTTTTCTGCTCTTTTTAAACTCCTTCCTTGCTCACTTTCCACTGGACACAATGCAGCATATCCTCTTCTGCTCTGCTCCTGTTATTAACTATTGCTGGTCCTTTTTATGATTATTCTTCCTCTCTCACCCAATCCATGGGATTTCTATTTCTTCTTCTTCCTTCTTTCCTGCACAAGATTATTCCTAGTGTTGTGGTTATTGGGTTTTTAATCTGAATTTCCCAATTTCATCTTCTGGGTTCAATATTTTTTTTCCCCTGGCTCTCCTGCCACAGTACTATGTGATAGATCCCTTTACATAGGCATAGGAAAGAGTGACATTTACTCCTGGTGGTTTGAAGTAGTTTGTGCATTTCCAGCTTGTAGGTGGTGATACATCTGTATTGTCTCCATATGCAGCAGTAAACTCCATTCAGAAGAACACTGGCTTAAACCAAAATTGTGACAGGTCATCACTTCATACTCATGGAATAATAAATAATAAAGGAGATAGTAACAATCAATGGCTGGAAAGAGCCAATCTGCAGCCAAAACATACTGAGTAGGGACCTATGACAGACTGCAGTTTGCTTGTATGAAGCGTTGACAAAGAGATTATTTACTGGATTTCTGAATGAAACCATGGGTTGACCCAACTGTGCCAGGTGCAGATTTTTAGGAGGTCTGTGGAGTCCCCATAATTACTCAGTGTAATGGCACAGAATTTTGCATGAAGCAGCTACGTGGCTCTTCCTTTCTGATTGCTGTTGTCCTTGAAAGTGGTGTGAAAACCCCCATTGATCTGTACGGGAACTCAGCTGGACTAGCTCCAAGTGCTTTTGAAAGCCTGACTGGTTTTCCCTACAGTTTGATGATTTATCCAGTCTACTCTAAAGGACAATTCCAATCTCTAAAGGATGCCATCGGAATTTTCAAATGAGGCACCTTTTAAAATGTGGAAATAGCTTTGAGAATAATTCCTGGTAAACTAAACATTGAGTGCTAGCTTTTTGTTGTTGCTGTGCAGAAAAATACAGTTTTGCTTGGGGTCGATAAGAGATTGAAAAGTGTGGTTAATAATAAAAGCTGAAGTGGGAGTTACTTTAATAATGGGATGTCATGTGTAAGCCTATAAAATAAATAGTAATTATCACATTTGAGAAACTACTCTGTTAGAATTCATATTGCTCTTGACAGCTTCATCTGTACATCAAGCCTTTCTGGATTATGCACTTTCTTGTTCTTAATGAGCAAACAAATGAAACAGAAAATCTTACCCTGATAGAAGGTGTTGATTTCAACAAAACCTAAACAAAAATAGATAAAAGAGAGCCAGCATAGCAGACTGCAGGATTATTTCTTGCTAATGCGTTTTGCTGTTACAAAACAAGATGAAAAACATAGCTATAGTGTTATTTATGTTTTTCCTCCACCTTCTACATGGTACATGTTGAAGGAGGTGGATTTTACATACTATGTAGCCCAAATCAGAGAAGTTTTAGGAGCAATAGTGAATTCAGAATAAACCTCTATAGTATTTGCAAATGGTAATGTCTCATGTTTGTGAATCCATAAACTTTGGTATATCAAATTTGGAAGAGATGGTGAGCATTTGTGGGTTTTTGTTCTTTTTTCTTTTTCTATCCCCACACCCCCACCATGTAAGGAAAATTCCAGCAGTATTTGTCCTTTAAGTAAAGTTTTTTTTGAATGTGATTTAGTATGTTATTAAAACTATTGAATCTGTTTGAATACTCACTTACAGCAAATATATCCAAGAAAATAATCTACAGCCGTTTGCCATATCTTTTTTATAACTTTTATTTAAATATTTGTATTTTTTTGGTCAGCATTTATAATGGGCTTTACATGTTCTTTGCATTCTTTAGAAGGATTGAAAGCGTAGCACTTTCCAACAATGTAAAACATTCTTTATCTTATCAAAAAAGAACTTCATCAGTACCTGACTCATAGGAACACACTCCACAGTGTAATTACTTTGGTACTAAATAACGTGTACTTGGTTATAAAGATAAAACTAACTTCAGTAGCAATTTAAAGATATGCGACTTACCTTCTACACATCAGTTCTGAATTTAGTCTTCTGAACTTTAGAGTCAGAGTTGGTGTGTGTCAAGAAATAGGAAAATAAAAGTTAAATCAAGGGAAGTAAGGAGCAGAAAATAAGTTGTTAGAATCTCATTACACTGTCTTTTGAAGAGTTTTGTCATGTTTTTTCTTTTGTTCCCTTATAGGGGGCAATAAGTTCCTGTAATCAGAACTAATCTGTGAAATTGAGGTGCTATGTGTAAAGAGGATGTAGGGCACACGCTATATGCCTGGATTAGCAAATCCGAATCACTATGTCAAGTGCAATTGAGGAAATATATTTTCAGTAAAAGTTATTTCAGTGTGCTGACTTCATTCACAGTGATGTTAATGGCAAAGCTATTGATTTTGACATTAGCGCGATTACAGACTTCGCAGTTTTATCTGAATTTAGCCTTGTGTTCGTAGGCAAGCTCCAATGCCAAGGAAAAAAGGGAGACATGCCTGTCCAACACAGCAAATCAGGTACTCATTTTTAAAAAAAGCACTTGAGGGAGCAGCACCAAACAGCAGAAGCACTACTGAGTGAGCTGTTTTAACTTTGCACGATGCTTCAGTTGGAGAGAACGCCCTTTGCTCAGCAATAAACCAGGGACTGCGTGGCAAGCGGGATTCAGCGATGCGCATCGCCGGCTGGCAGGCTCGCACCGCTTTTGCAGGCTCCCACCCACGAGGGGGCAGGACTATCTCAGTTTCCTGCGTGGTCAGAGTAATTGGTAAAGTGGAAGCAGCACAGTTTCATTCCAAAATCTCTTTGTCATCCCGCTTCAGCACACATTTAAGTTACATTAATCACAGCAACACCGTAGCAATTGCCAGGTTGGTACTGACTGCAACTGTTGCTAAAATGCTGCATGTCACCTTCTCGGTGCAAGTGTGTTTGTGAGCCTTTGACAAGGCCTCGAGTCGCTTGGGCAAGCACTTGGGTAATAGCAGTATTGCAAAAGACTGTTTACAATTCCCTGGCAATCTCATTACAGCCCGAGGCTTTGCTGCAGCAGAGATCCTTTTTGGATAAGGATGGTGTTTGAGCTAAACTTCTAATGCAAACCTGGAAAGTGAGAGGCATTTTATTTAAGCATCCAGGGCATTTGTTTAGCCTAATAATCCAGGGGTTGTTTAGCCTAGAGAAGAGGAGGCTGAGGGGAGACCTTATCGCTCTCTACAACTACCTGACAGGAGGTTGTAGTGAGGTGGGTGTTGGTCTCTCCTCCCAAGTAGTTAGCGATAGGACGAGAGGAAATGGGCTTAAGCTGCGCCAGGGGAGGTTTAGGTTGGAAATTAGGAAAAATTTCTTTACGGAAAGGGTGGTCAAGAATTGGAACAGGCTGCCCAGAGAGGTGGTGGAGTCCCCATCCCTGGAAGTGTTTAAAAAACGGGTAGATGTGGCATTTGGGGACATGGTTTAGTCTAGTCTACCCTTGATTGGCTTAGAGTAGCCTTGGTAGTGTGGGTTAATGGTTGGACTGGATGATCTTAAAGGTCTTTTCCAACCTAAACGATTCTATGATTCTATGATTCTATAAGTGTGCGTAGACTGGGCTGTGGCACCATTCAGCTGTAATCCAAGTGCAGCACCTCAGCTATTCATTTTGCACCGTGGTACTGGCCGTCGGCCCCCAATTCAGGTGAGAGAGGTATAGTCAGATGTCCATACGCCTGGGAATATGGCGCTGCATGTTGACCATGCCGAGCAGGGCGGGGATCGGGGCCAAGCAGTGCAGGTGGCACCGAGGGTCTGTAAAACCACAGTTACGTTATTACTTGTGCGGTATGTGAGCAATAGGTCTCTGCAGAGAAGAGCTGTATCTGAAATCTACAATCTGCTAGACAGAAGCTAGGGAATTTATGTTCAGTCGTGCTTTGCTATTCAGTGAGCAATCGGGTGATTGTCTGTCTGTGGTGCTTGAGCATGGAGGCAGGTGACTTTTTTGGTTTTCTTGTTGGCCCTGCTACAGCTGTCCTACGCTAGAACGTGGTCTGCAACTTCCTAGGTGTGCTTCACACAGTGAAGAGTTTTAACCTATTTGATGGTGCCTTTATAAAGCATTCTTTTTGTTGTTATGGAGGTTGCCTTTGTGATGATGATGCAAAAGAAAAGCACAGCAAAGCTAGTGCAGGTTACACACAAAGAATAAATAGCTGTAGGAGATTGATGCGCTGTGGAAGTCTGGAAGGAGCAATAATGCAGGACAAAAACCCCTTCCTAAATGTACTGAGTTAATGGATTTTTGTGTGTGTGTGTGTTTTGTGTCATCCCCCTGCTCCTATTCCAAGCTGTTTAATGTTATAAAGAGCTAAATACAAAGGCAGAAATGGGAAGAAAATAATGGGGACAACGTGGCTGTGTTTTTGAAAGGATAAAATGAGACAACAGAATGAATGTAGGTTACTATTCCTACTGTGATATATGCTGCGCTGTCTTGCATCCAAGTTCAACTCTATCAGCTTTAGAAAATCTTCATAAATGCAGAATTCTCACCTAATTGTGGGGTGGGAGGAGATATAATTTGTGTTCATTTTGTATTGGCTCATGTTGCGCATAAGTCTTTGCATTTTAGTCATGGAACAAAATCTCTGCAAAAGGTTCTAAAAAAATAGTTATGATAAATGAGTGGTGGCAGAAGACAGCATAACACTAAACCCTAATAATTAGGAATACCTTGGCTAGTCTACACCATGATGTTATGCAGTCAAGCCTGGGCTCTGATGATGCATTCTTTTTGTATGTCGGCTTCCGTTCTGGCTCCAGTCTGGAGCCAACTGGAGCACAAAACAGGGCAACCCCAGTATTGGCAATAGCCAATATTGCACTAAAGGTTAGGATAGGCTTCCATTTGAGCTGTGCAACTACAAGTAACATGGATGCATCTGAATTTGAATGTAAGATATATACATGTATTATAAAAAGCAAACACCCCTTCCCCTGCTTCAAAGTATGGGTTTGCTCTAACAGGGATAAACTGTTGTCCTTAATGTACCAAATGCTCAGTGGGTGATTTTCCTCCAAAACTCAAAACAACAATAATTTTTGGTTCTCCCATGTTACAGTTTGGTTCAGTGTCTCAGAACAGCTGCTTTCTCTGCAGAGATCCACCTTCTGATAGAGACACAGTGATAGCCCTAATTATAGTGAGACACACTTGCTTTCCAAATGTTGTCTTTTCAGCTGCTCCCAAATAATGAAAATAACTTTCTATGATGTTTGCATTTCTTTTCAGTTAATGTAGTGACTACTCTTTGCTTCACTTTTTATAAAATCTAGGATCATCCCTTACGTGGTAGTGCTATAATTCTGCAGTAAATCTTTCCAGAAGTCAGAAACACATAGGAATTAGTTTGCATTTAAAGTAGACGAGCTAGTTTTTACTTTTAAAAATTAACTTTCATGGATGTAAGTCTTATTTACCAATATCCTGCTGTGACGAGAATAACATTAGTATACTACATAGCTTCAACTAAGCTAGATTTCCATTTTGTAATTATATTTTTTCCACCTGAATTTTTCTGACCCTCACTGAGAAAATGCTTTTATTATACAATGGAGTTTAAAAAGGCACAAACTGATCTGGATTTGCGGTGCATAATTTCTAGTAATTTTTATGTATATTAATGTTAAATCATGTTCTTGATTTCCATAAATGACCCACATAACATGCCAAACTTCTTCCGCATTTCAAACAGCCCTAGGTTTTGATGAACAAAATTGATAGGTATGAGATGAACAAAAGAATACTGATGACACATAATATAAGCCTTGATCAAAAGTTGTGAACTTGTCAGATGGTCTGCCAAAAATGGATTATTTTCTAAAAGTTTGAAATATGGCCGAGATGCATGCTGGCCATTATTCAAAACCTTTAATTTGTAATATTGATGCTGTTAGGCAACTGATAATCATAGGTTTTAATTTCCTACAGAATTGGGCATAAGTGTAAAATGCTTTATGTAATTTAATATGCAAAAAACCCCTCCGATCAGAGAATAGAATTTATATGCCTGTCGGTATAGGTTGTCTAATCTGACATAGATTGATATTAATGCATTACATAAAATTGGAATTTTCCTAGATCTGTGGTATTTTGTCGAATCCTTGATGTTCACACTTTCAAAAATGTCTAAATGCCATTTTATGTCCATCTTTAGTAATATACAAAC
This sequence comes from Pelecanus crispus, assembly GCF_030463565.1. Taxonomy (NCBI): domain Eukaryota; kingdom Metazoa; phylum Chordata; class Aves; order Pelecaniformes; family Pelecanidae; genus Pelecanus; species Pelecanus crispus. Next base: position 40,126,329 of record NC_134650.1, read on the forward strand.
TGTAATATTTTGTTTGGTCAAACATTATCCTATAATTTTCTTTTCACTTCATAATACTCCTGCTCTTTATTCACTTGGGATTGGTGAGATCTCTGGTGGGTTGTGCATAAATCAGACTTCTTGATTCTATTGTCTTTTTCTGCCAGTTAATAGTAAAACATAGTACATATTATGAATGGGATAGTCATCTAATACAGATAATTCTTTAGCTAAACATGTTTTTGGTATAGCTTTTCAGGTTCTGGTTTTGTACTTTTGTTTTCTTTTGCAAGGCATAGTAATAAAGTGTAAGTTGGTAAAAACCCTCCTGCAAAAAAATTTTTAGATGTCTTCCAACAGTATTCTCATCCCAATAAAGATGATTTCATCAAGAAAAAGCTTTCCAGCAGCCAGGCAATCTTGCAAAACCATACAGTGTTTGACGGGACTCACTGAACCACAGCAAGCATTCGATTTCCTAGCTGTCAGCTGAGTAACCTCCCCTTGATCGGTTGTGTTCTGCAGACAGCTAGCCATGAGGTGGCTTAGATCTCAGGTCGGGGATCTTGCTCTGTGTTAGATTATCGTGGCGATGAAATCCTAATGAAATCATGAAGTCACTGGCACAGAACCAATTAGACATCATAAAAAGCCAACTGGCGAAGGGTCCTTTCTGGCCAAAGGAAGACCTGGGGTCCCCAGGGCGTGCCTCCACAGGCCCTTAGGAGTGCCTGAGCAGCTGAATGAAACTGATATTCTTTGGAACTTAACAATATGTTAATTTTACTCAGCCACATACAGGGTTCCAGAAACAATGAGTTTCCAAAGATTTTTTTTTTTCATAATGTTTTTGTGAAAAATATTTTCTGCAAAATATTTTAAGCTTGGCTCTGCCTTACTTCAAAGCAGCTTGTTCTCTCTCAGGTTTACAGAAAACTTTCCATTTCCTTCCTGAGGTTTTTTTTATTAATCACTCTTTTAACAACATGGAAAACGTGCTAAAGATACTTAACAAAAAGTGTCAGTCATAATAGTTCTATGGCCTTTAATTTGTATTACTTGAGAATCTGACCCAGTATTCTAGCAAGTAAAACTTTTTTCTATTTAATACTTTCTTTTGGTTAGACTAGCAGTATACAAGTATCTGACTAACTTCATGGTGTAGAAAAGAACAGGTTATATCTATTTGTAAGTAAAAGCTAATGTTTTGCATTTTAACAGGGAAGGAAATGAACAGTGGCAGTAAAAACACATCTGCCAGAGCAGAGCCTAGTGGCAAAAGTTACCTCTTGTTAGTGTGATGACAGTATCCAGATGTCACACAGTTAGGGGCATTTGCTAAAATCTTTTTGAATAAGAACACCTGTGACCGTCAAAAGTGATAAATATTAGATAATAAAATGCATTCCTGGTAGGTGGACTGTGTAACCAACATAGTCACTGACAGAGCAATCAAATTCTTTGCACTTTCCTTCCAAACACTTGCTTCTCTCTGTTTATTCCTGTTTATATAGTACTTCTCCATTGGCTGAATCTTTGAGGGCCTCTTACTTTTTTTTTCCCAGCTGTTTTTATATGTAATGTACACTATTGCATAGTTTCCCATTTACTTTCCTGTTTTTCTTATTTTTAGACTGATATTCTGCAGGTCTGAAGTTTAAATGTCTGGAATTTTAGATTTGCTTAACCGCTGGGAGTTGAGGGTGCATCTTTCTGTACAGTTGCACATTCACTTGGTGTCTGCTGGGTGTTGCCCCATTATAAGCAAGGAAATCATATGCAATGAACACATTGCCATGAGCTATATTTAAGCATAAACATTTGAAATATCATTCTGTGGTCTTTGCTTTCCTTGGTTTCAGTGAATCTGAAGTAGAGTTTTAGGCTTTTGAGAAAACAGAACCTACAGCATGCTTGAGTTCTTCATTATTTGAACTCAGAATATTGCGTCACCTAAAGCAAAAAAAAACCACCCCAGCATCCAAACTCATTTGTTTTGCAGTGGATCATAAAAGCTTGACCACCTGTTAGCCCTTCTTCTGGAGAGTTGACTGGTGCCATCCCTAGCTTGAATATGGCTTGCTTCCTCTGTACAGCTTTGAAGCTGCTGGCAACTCCTTCTGTTCCCAAAAACAACAAAGGGAGTAGCAAAACACTATCGTATTGCCATGGAGTGAGAATGTTGTCTTCTATAACTCTGCTGCTTTAAAACATGTCTTTGTGCATTTTCAATTCCAAAATGATATTAAAAAACCCTCTGAGTATCTATGTTCAAATGGAGATGGAGGCAATTCTGCATTTCAGGGGAAAAAATTGTTATACTTTTAGTTTTTGAATAAAAATGAAATGACGTAAATCCTTGCTATATCAAAATCCACTATTTCTATCTGATGCATCAATAGTGACCTCTGGGGTTGCTGTTCTGCTTCTCAAGGGGATTCTGTCTCTGCTATTTTGGCTGGACTCCAGGTTTGGATGACAGTTTCAAGGTTACAGTTTGTTTATTTTTTTTATCCAGAGATGGGGGAGATCAATCCTAATCTATAGAGAGTCTGAATCTCAAATGCCAGAGTGCCAAAGGCTTGACCCTCAGAAGCGCTGAGCACTCTGTGCTTGCAGGCTACCGTGTGGCATTCCGCACCTTACAGGGTCAGACTTATCATTACTATCCTCTACTTTGCCCTGAGAACTGAATTAGTCTCTTACTTTGCTTTCATGCCAGAGGATTTTCTTCCAGTTTATATTGATGCCATTGAACTCTGTCTTTCCAAGTAAAGTGGATAGTGGCATTCGCTAATTTCTCTTCATTCTCAAAGGTAATATTTGAGGCTTACTGGTTGTTTTTCTTTTTTCCTTATATTGTTTTCCACTAGTCTTTTCTGTTCTTGCAATCTGTGATCCTTTGTTTTCCATGATAGCTCAGAAATGTAAGAAACCAGGCTACCGGAATGACTGGTACAGTCAGCAGCATCCTTTTTTAGGAACTAACCTGTGGTCTTTGATAGACTTGAGACAATGCTGAATAATGGAGGGCACTACTTGTTTTAGCGTTGTCAACAACAACAAAGAGAAACATAAAGAGACTGTTCCAATTCTTTCTACTTCACATTAATCCTGAAGACATTTTCTTGTGGTCATTTAAGTGGAAGTATCCCGCCACCTCCCTGATGCTCTGTGACCTTTAGCAGTACCAAAGGAAGCTCAGTACTGGTGACAGCAGGGAGATGTCAGCAGACTGCAGAACCTGAGTGAAAATATCTAAGCACAGCACTTCTCCAGGATGACTGAAATCCTATTTTTGGAGAAGATAACATCACAACCTTTTAATTTTCCTTTCTATTTTTTTTTCTTGGTGACAGATTGACAAGCCTAAAGAATTAAGTTGTCTATTCATAGAACAGGTTCAGCGTGGGCAACAGCACTGATTGTTTCCCATGTTGCCCTTCTGGTGTTTCTCAAACCTGACCTCAAGAGGCTGCTCCCGAGACGGAGCAGTTCAGCCACCAGTGCAGAGTCCGTTTCCTCTCTGAGACTGCCGAGGTGACTGATGCTCAATGCTAGTGCAAAAGTGGTTCTGCAGAGTAAACAGCTCTCTACTAATGGCGCTGATCACTAACCAGCTGAGTTATTCATAGCTTTCAGTTCCTAACAACCGTCTGATTTCCTACCCCCGCCAAATTTTTCTTCTGTCTCCAACCTTTTGTGCTCTTAACCACTGCTCACACTTCAGATGGCGTAATTAAAATCTTATAGCAGAACATGAGTCTTCTCTTATGCAAAATTATTTTAAGTATTACTAGTATGGGAAAAGAAATAGACAAGAAAATGTGGAATCAGTTTGCAAGTTGTTGTTTATTTAATGTAGGTTTCCTAAAGGCAGCAGCTTATAACATGGGTTAAGAAAAAGACAGGCCACAAATAAATCTTTTAAGTTTATCTTTTTCCCTTTGATAAATAATTCCCCTTTCCTAAATCTTTTTTTTCAGTGTTGATGTTAGTATCATCTCCATTTGTGGTATGTGCAAGATACCGCTTTCTGATAATGAAAATATTAGTCATACTATTACCAGAATTGCTGCTTCTGAGCATTTATAAAAGAATTTGGGGGCCCCTGCAGCAAGTACACAAGAGAAGGTGCACAAAGAGGATGATTCTGCTGTCCCTGCTTGTGTGGATTCTCATCCGCCAACTCTGAGAATGAATAGCAATAAAGAATATCCAGAACCAAGATAGGATAATATCTAATAATTTCCTGCGTGGACAAAGAAAGTTTAGGGTGACTTTAGAGGGTATTACTATCTCAACTTTAATGATATGATACTTTATATTAATTTAAAATCCTCAACTTCAAAATATTCTTGTGGCCTCTGCTCTCAGCCCACACAAACCTGCTAAGACAAAGTACCTTTCTAGGCTAGAAAGAGCCATCAGTCAGCAGCGCAAAATACGTATCAAAGACACCGCAGTTCCAAAGGTATCATTAATACCAATACAGAATAGAGTGCACTGCAGCTTTTAATACCTCATCTGAAAGAAAACCACACAGTAAATCGCACTTTGCCTAGTTGAGAAGGAGGAAGGGAAGCATGCACTCTATGATTTCTCAAGGATGAGCACAATTTGTATCTGTTCAGACAGTGTTACTTGAGTTTGTATTTGCCTATGGATCACTCCAGTTATTCCTTTAGGAAATAAAGCATTATACTGTCAGTCTTCAAAAATATGTATTGTTAACATTAGCTTTACTTTGCATTAAACATTTAAATTATATATGAGACAACTCAGGGTAAGGGTGTGTGGTGAACTGTGGCGTGGAGACTAAAAGTCTGTCTGAAGGCACTTTAACAGAGAGCTTTGTGTGAAGACCATACACCCGTCCAAACATGTCTGGGCTGAACTATAAAACAAATGGTAAATCCTGTCTTGCTCTCAATGACAGCGGTCGCTGACATTTCAGAAGAGGTCTTACAATGTACCGAGAATTTGTAAGCCATTATGGTATACGCAGTCTGTATCAGCACATGTGCACATTTACCCCTGTACGTGCACACATGTATATCAGTTATGAGGCTAGCACCTGGGAGGAAAGAACACTTGGGGCATGCTGCTGAGACTTGTCCACTTACACTGAAGTGAAAGGGAAAGGCAGAATTACCATGGGAAAGCATCTTTGGCTTGGTGGTTCCAGCATTCCTGCCTCTGCTGGCAGTATCTTCACGTCTTCTTTGTCAACCAACACAGAAGGAAGATGTGGCAGTGGTCCCTTTTAGACTATACGTGCTACTGTATTCACTGAAACACGCACCCAGATGAAATTTTAGTGGCAACAGAGCTGATAAGCAGTTGTCAGGGCATTTTCAGCCATCACTTAACTGCTGGTTTGTACATGTTTCAGCGGTGATCTGTTTGACCCATAGTATATATATTATTCCTTATTTGTTCTACAGATTAAGCTTTTTATTTGTAAGCATGGTGTCACTTTTCACTCTTCTGAACCGTGTCAGTTAGAAGTAGATGCTTTATTTGTGGAAACTTCAAGGCAAAGTAAAACATAAGTGAGCTTCCACTAGTGTTATTTCTGCTGTCTCTTGAGCCTTAGTTAAATGAAGTGGTAGGATATGACACTGCTGGGAAACTTGCGTCTTTGTTTTTTTGGTAACTATTCCAAATAATGTCATATCTTATTTCCAGGAGATTGTTTATTAGGCAGGTACTGAAGTGAAAGCTCGGTACTTGTTTGCTTTGTAGCATTGTTTCACAATTGTGCACTGACAAGAATACTGTAACAACGTGACTGGCAGCTAAACATAATGGAATATGTGTTTATACCTCTTTATATTTGCAGCATCATGCATGTTAATTAGAAGACTGTATTTCCAGTGCACTCTTAGCTGCCAAATGTAAATAAATGTTACCTAGTTTTACATGAGTTGTCCGATGTGTAAACAAGCAAACCAGACTTAGTTCAATCTTTTTGATAACTCTCAAGAATACTCTTTCACTAAGATTTGATTCATATGATTCTTTAATATTCTGCACAGTATTTGCACTGCATAATGGTAGTACTCCTGCCAGCAACCCTATGCATCTGTCTACCAGCAAATAACATTTCTGTAATTACAGTATGGGTGATGACGGATAGATGAGTGGGAAATGGTGAGGGATAGTGGGAAGACAATCATAGCAACAAAACACACAATCTATGGAAGGCAAGTCAAAAGAATATTACAAAAATAAACAAGAATTTGCAGGGATTAAATCAGAAAAAGTATTACTGTGGTAAACAGAAAGAATGGCTTAACTGGAAAAGGCACAATAGCTAAACAGCTAGGGCCTCATATTTGTGTGCTTGTAAATGAAGAGAATTTCCACTAAAGCATCATTAAATTGTAGCCTCTGATAAATCTGAAATGCTGATGAGTTAGATTTGATTTGTTAGTGTTTGCCATTTGATTTTAATCAGTGTTTCTGCAAGTGCATGTAATGCGTAGTTTTTCAGTGGAAGGCTGAGGCATACGGGCTACCTGGGGGTGTAGTTTATATGTACAGCCAAGGCAGAAAGAACAACTGGAGTATACTGAAGTCATAAATGTTCATTTGAAGTGCCATAATTATAGGGAGACATTAAAAGTTTGGAGGTGTGCTGGAGAAAAATTTCTTTCTGGTAGTACTATAACCTTGTCGTGGGTTGAACTGCTACCTGGCATTTGGGTTGATTCAGAAGCTTTTTTCTGTAACTCTTCCTTAGATTTCTCTTTGTAGAGGTGGGTTGAATTCCTTGCAAAGCTTGTACCCTCCAATCCTTTGCAAGCAAACTGACCCTTTCTCTTGTTTGCAAGGTGCTGACTTCCCTGAAGATTTCCTGATAGTTTCCAGCTGTTGCTTTTACACCTGTGTTCTGTCAGTGATAGCAAGGGAGGATTCATCAGTGCAGGCTAGAAGCTGATCTTGGAACACGCTGTCCTCTATACCCTTTTTAATAGGGTTAGATTTTAAATGGAATGCTAGAAACATGGATGGTGATAAGCTTTATTTGTGATAGCTTGACTTAGTTCATTAGCACAGATTAGAGCCAAGCTAGTCCTAGAAAAAGAAAAGAACAATTGAAGAAAAATACTTAGCAAAGACGTGTCCCTCACAGCCCATCCAGGCAGGGAGTTGAGGCTTGTGGAAGTACAGATTGTTCTGTCCTGAAAGCTGACCTTGAGTTGAAGAGGTAACATGTGGCTCCCTTCTCGCTTTTTCTGTAATTGCATGGCTATCCAAAAAAATAAGAGAGAGCTCTGCTGGGTTTTTGTTCATATCTTATGGGCATTTTACTAAAGTAATAGATAAAAAAGAAATATGTTAAATAAAAACATTTATTAGAGGACATAATTTTAAATATTTAATGATATAATTAAGTCTTATTAATGTAATGGTCTTTATTCTTCAGCTTAAAAATTCACAAGGTTAATTTCCCTTTCATCTTTATTATGCAATGTTTGCCACAATTATTTGTTATATATTCTTATAAATATTTGATGAATATTAGAGGTTTTAATTTAAATAAAAATATGGGTCGTCTTTTACCACAGTGCTACTCCAGTGTTAAGCTGGAATTAGTGAAATTAACACAGTAGTGAATCAGGCCCTGCTATTCCTTCAGTTATGCCACAATTGGCTTCTTTCAGTAATTCACAGAGAACACTGCCTTTTACTACTGTCTCTGTACATCAAAGGGCTTGCAAAGAAGCTGAGGATCAACAAATCACAGAACTATTAGACCACACCATTTTCATGTTGTTTCCTGTGGGGGACATTTATTTCCAGCACCTCAGCCTCAGATACTTATTCACTTGATTTTACTACTATTTAACAATAAACATCACCTATCAAAGTTCTTAAATGAATGTAGAATACTTACTTCAGGAGGTGTTGACTTGATTCACTAAATTACTGGCATTACAACTAGTTCTTTTCAGTAAAATGATTCTTTCTCTATGTACTCTGCTTTTTTAGCTACTTACTGAAAAAGTACTTCGGCATTAAGTCCTGGGATTTAAATGATTTATATTCTCCTTGATTAGTGATATTTGTTACATATGCACCAGAAAATATTTTTTAGGGGAAATGGATGTTTTATTTTGCAACAGGATTGCCTCTTTTTTTAAGATCAGTCTGCCAAACTATGATGTCAGCAGTTGCTGAAAAAAATCACTTTATGGGCAATATATTGACTTACCTTCTTAATTAAATAAAGGAACAAGCCAGAAATCTCTGGAGAACAGTACTTTGAAATAAGCATATACTCCTAATCTGTCACTGTGTTCAGAGTGGAAAAACAAATATAATTTGGACTAGCAGCCAAATTTCAGCTTTTGTTGCTATTAGATTTGGGTTATGGGGTATGCAAAACTACCTTTCTGGGAGTTTCTTCGGGTGGTATATGCTGAAACCTGAGGCTTGTGCTACTTTTCCTTTTGCTTCTGTTAGTAACCGCAGCTACCTTTAGTTTGTTTACCTGCTATCATTGTCACCTTCACATGGACCTAAGATATGCTATTTCTACTCTAGTTAAGGAAGGCACCTTCATGAAAAGCTGGTCTGAACTTATGAGATTTCTTGTGTAGAACAGAGGTAACAGAATGCTGTCAATTTAAGTTATCCATTTTATGGCAAGGAGATACTCTTGCCACTGAATGGCTTTTTCCTTTCATTACGTTACACTAGCAGGTATATTTTGCTACTGCTGTAATAGCAGTTCACCCATATCACTGCACTGTGGTGAGGGCTGAACACAGTCTGGATAAGTTTACTCAAATCTGATGGTAATGAATGCAGTTTATTTTCCCAAATCACCACCAAGACCTATCTAGCCCCTACTAACATGTACAATTAGGTCTGTACTTGCTCTGAAGTATGACAGTGTCTTTTCTGGTATTCTTTCTGGAATAAATCTAGTTGTTGCATTAGTGCGCCATGTTGCCTGGGTGCAGTGTGGCTATTAAGATAGATTAAAATAGGTTGTTAAGTGTTAGAAAACTGTGTATTGATGTACTGTGATGTTTAGCTTTCTGTTCTGTTAGCCTCATATGTATGCCAAAACTGCATTAGAAAACTGTTCTTTACAGAATGCATGAGGAATAGCTGTTACCAAAAAAAAAAAAAAAACCAACCAAACATTCAAAAGAGCCAACAGGCTAAGCAGGGAAGAGTCTAAGCTGGCAAACAAGAAACAATCCTGTTGGCTTCTCTCAGCACCTCCCTTGGAAACCACAGCCCTAGCTCAGATACAGGGACGATGACTCTTTCCACTTCTAGGAAGCCCTACTGATTTTACAACTTAACAAAAGATTCAATACTCTCACCTTGTAGCATATCCCTAGCATACGCAAGCATTTCACCTCTCCTGGGATCCACCTGTCCCTCTTAATATCAGCTCTCGGCTGGAAGTCTGTTAAAAGTCTGGTTTATTTTCAGTATGCTTAAGCTTGCTATTATCATGGAATTTTATGGTAAATCCTGGTTGAAAGTGAGTACTTGGCTCTGAGTCAGACTGCAATGAAATGAGGAATGGGGAAGAAGTCTTCAATGGTTCCCCCCAAAATGAACTCATTTGTGCAGTGGAGAAAGTCGGGTGGGTACCTCAAGTCTGCTTTTTAAATACAGGGGAGCCTCTTAGAAATATGACTATGTAAGTTAAACAACTACCTCTTGCAGTACGCTTACTGATAGTTTTCATTCTTTCTTCTTGGAGCCGCACCTGGCAGCGTTACCTCTGCAGACTATTGCCTCCCAACAGCCTCTCCCTTCCTGTCCTCCCTTTCTGCTTTATCTGCTGCCAGGCAGCCGCCTTCTGCCCTGCTGATGTGGCAGTGAAAGAGCTAAACCTGCCTGGCTGCACGCATTGCCTCCTGCAGCCAAAAAGCAGCATTGTACAAACTTCCTATCGCTGACAGGCGTGACACAACTTGTCCAGCCAAGTGACGTCTGAATTTTGACCAAGCACATCAGTGTAATGGAAGGACAGATTAATCCTGCTGCTAAGGACAGATGAGAACTTGCTATATGTGTGCCTCAGTAATTTTTGTTTTTATTTACATTCGTGTAGAATTACTTTTCTAAACCAGTGACAACAAGTATTTTCATTATGGCCTTATTCAATCACTTGCTGATAAAGAATGGGATATATGTGTCTATATAAGAGTACTTCCACTTTTCACAAATTAGTGTGTATTTTTAGAGGGGATTTGCGTTTGCCTAGAATAGCTAAAAAATAACTTTCAGAGCTAGGATTATCAGTGGTGTCCAGCACTTCAAAAAATATATTTAAAAAAACCCCAAACCACCACAACCAAAAAACAAAATTCGAGAAGCATAATTAGGGGTTTTGTTGTTAAATCTTGTTCTAGGGTCATGTTTTGGTGATGAATATGTTAATTTCCTTTTGCAGGTAGACAAGACTGTTGTTTTTATTCTGATAACATGGAAAACTGTTTGTATCTCAACATTTGCACAATGTCCAGAAGAATTATTGGGCTTTATTTAACTAATACCTCTGAGAATAAAAGCTTGACAGGAAAGGGGGTGATTTGATTTTACATAGAGGAGATAATTCATTTATATCCACACAATTAATGCGGTGAACATTGAATTTCTCTTTCCTCTGAGAAGAAAAGCAGTATTACATGTTACTTTGGGATTTAGAAGAGTGACTGTTAGGAGAAAGGAAAAAAATAATTGTTTTAACCTGCTTAGTTACTGCACACTAGAGGGCACTTGAGGTAGAGCAAAAAATATTTGCACAGCTACTGAAACCGATCCAGTCACCTATATTCACAAGGCATATTGAAAACTAAAAGCAGAAGATTACTTTCCAAATTGTATCCAGAACATTAATGTACAAAAAAAAAGTTGGTTGCCTTGCTTGATATACTTTTCTTCTGTCTTTATCTCAGTGTTTGATGTACAGAAAAAATATTTGTTTTCTAATAGTCAACCTGACAGCAACTAATCAAAATTGCAAACGGTACCCAAGAAATAATAAAACTTGATAATGTGTTTTTATTTTTATGCATTCCATAATATCATTGGTGCATATGGTACACAAATCAGTAGTTGGGTATTTTTATATTTTAAAATCTTGATACTGAAGGGGCTCTGAACTAGTTATGTTTTATTTTACTAATAGGGATAATTTTGGGACAGGAAAAGGATTTGCTAAGGGTCCAAAAGCCCCAGTGCTGCTGTTGGGTTAAACCTTTGTTTCTGTTTGACAGTCCATGGGCTGGGAATGGAATTTGCATGGTTATAAGAATGTGTTTGTCCAATCAAGGCAAAAGTAACTTAGTCAAAATCAATGCATTTATTTCTTCCCACGTATCGAGTAACAAGGGAATGGACTTTGATTAGATGTCTTTGACAGAAGGCCAGACTGGAAAGCAAGTATTTTTAGGTGATTGAGAATCATTTTTGTCACTTACGGATACTGCTGCTTTATGGTCTGTTTTTTCTTCAGTGGGGTTTTTCAAGCTTTTTGTTCCAGTGTTGGATATTGAATTTTAACCATTTTGGATCTCTATAAACACCTGACATTCCTTTGCAAATTCCTCACATAAGTTTCTCAGTGTTTCTAGCTTTCCCTGTTAAAATGAAACCATGAATTTCTGTCAGTACAAAAAAACCTGAAACCTACTCCAAACCATATACCTTTATCTCATGGGCCACTTGTATCATTTCCTTTGTTTTAATCTATAGTATCAGTTGTAAGCATTATATAATGGAACTTTTTCAAGTTACAGATGTCTTCAGTGACTTCCCAAATACAGGGGATAATTATTTTTCATGATAACCAACTTGTGATAAGTGTATACAAGCAGGTTTTAAAGGTTGCAAGATGGTGATAAGGACCTATGTTCTAAAGGTAATTATGTCTCTGTACTGGCATAGTGAACTGATAAAAGTGCATATTTTATTGAGAAATGTTCTGGACTTATCTTGTTTCTTCTGAGTTTATGGAGTGTGAATTCTAGCCTTTCAAAGCAAATTAAATTTAGGAATAATCCCTCACATAACTTGAGCAAAAGGTACAAACTAGGTAGAGCGTTTGGATATTGCCTGAGAAAACCTGCTTTACTAACTTTCAGATCAAGTTATTAATTTTATATTATTAATATTACTTTGAAGGGGCATGCTAGTGGTAGTCCCTGTAAGCAAAAGTTGCTTGCAGTGAAGTCATTTATCTTAAGTAATTCACACTGGACTCGTTAACCTCAGGTAAGTTTGGATCAGGCCCTATATTGTGTAACTGAAATCAGCTACTGATACCTAAGGGAAATATCTCATTACTAGGTGATCTGGTGGAATAAAATCTGAATATGAGGAATTAACACAGTGGTTTCTTTTCCAGGCATGGTTCCCTTCACTCTCCTCCCCACCCCTTTCAAGTGCCTGACTTGTGCATTGTTACTTAAATGAGATGGTGCTGAACTTTTACATCAGCAGCAGCCCTTGTAAGGCTGTGTTGTGATTGAGTCGGCCCTTAAATGCTCGTTTCACTTATTTTGGATATTTTTAAGCAGTAAGGTCTAAACTCTCTGTCATCAGAAAAGTTTATTGCACCTCTTTTCAGTGCTGAGGAACAAAGAATTATATGATAATTAACAACTATTTTCACAAAAATACAAAAAATGAAAAGATGCTTGTATTCCATTATGCCACACTTTTTAATCATAGAATCGTTTAGGTTGGAAAAGACCTTTAAGATCATCCAGTCCAACCATTAACCTAACATTACCAAGTCCACACTAAACCAATTAAGGGCAGGCTAGACTAAACCATGTCCCAAAGTGCCATGTCCCAAAGAAACCATGTCCCAAAGATGATGGACAGGTATTTCCTGTCTTTATATGAATGAGAAGTCACATTAGGGTTTTAATCCTTCTTACTCTTCAAAGCAAAGTAATATGAAAGAAAATCTCCAGGTTCTCTTCCAATCAGAGGTTAGGTTTTTTCCCCCTTATGAGTCACAATCAGTCACCCCCTCCAGAAAACCCCCCAAAACAACAACAACAAAATCCCAATCAAACAAAAAACAAAACAAAAAAACACAACAAAAACACATGGGGACACACACACCCCAAAAAAAACCCCACCCCACAAACCAATGCATTTTATGAAGTTTCTATACATTTTTTTTTTTTTCTGGTACAAAGATTTAATATTAAAAATTGAATTCCAGTTTGATCCAGGATGCATTCAGTCCCATACATTTTGCCAATTTCTTTTTTTCTTCACTACAGTTATTAAACTGAAAATCTTCATCCTGTTTCAATCAGAGTCAGAACTGCTTTTTGCTTAAAAAATGAAATGACCATTTAGGAGATAGAGGAAGTATCTTCCTTGTAATATATATTTAAGAGGAAACAATTTTTAGCCAGCGTACTCATCAGTGTGATGTGATATTGTGTGTGTGTATATATACACACACATTGCTATGATAAATATCATTAAATCATTTAACTTGGATAGGATGCAGAAAGGTGTAAATATTCCTTTGCTATTCCAAGATTATTTTTAAATTAAATATGAATCCATACACTTTTTCCTGTCAAGACTTAGTCCATCATCTGAAATGCTTTCCAGCAGGGGGAATCCATGGATGACATAATCCATTTTAACAAGATACCACCCTCTTCTACAACAACTTGAGGATGAAAGAGCATAGCATTTGCCCCAGTAATTTCCAACTGCAAGAAAGGTCACATAGAACAAATGGCAACAGTCAAAGGTTGAAATCAAAACAAAAACTAAACTTTCAAGCTGTACTTGGAGGTACAACCTCTACCATTACCTTTCTTCCCACACACAGCTGTACTACCTCTTCAAAGCACAGACACAAGGGATCTAACCCATTCTTATTAGTGAGAATTTTTATTCTTGGTTGCTTCCATCAAGTATTTTCAATAAAAATGAAAACAAGGTGTGCAACTACTCTTACTGAAACCTTGAAAAGTTTGAAAACTGTCATTAATTACCAGGAGTAAAGACAGGCTAAACATCATGTTTCCTTGTGACAGCAGCTATATTCTCACTGTTTTGTTCAGTTGGTGGAGGGATGGGGGAGAAAAAATACCATTTGCCTCAGTGGAACCCCAGGTAAAGGGAAGCCACAGTTCTGATGTTATCTATTGCACTGCAAAGTATTTTGTATCTCCCTCGAGGCTCTCTGCCTGCTTCAGGTAAGTATTGTGTATTTTTATATCCATCCTTCTCCAAGGAATCATCCCAGGCTCACAGCTTGGAAAGCAAACGTTTGGGCTGAGGGAAGCAAAGAAATAGTTAGATGTTTCTTCATTGCCCTTGAAAAATGTCAAATTCTGGGTACATTTTGCTACATTCTGATGAGTTTGAGACTTTTCAGAATGACTGTGTAAGAAGAAATGCACCTGTTACCTGCAATAACTTGCATTTAGTTAAAATAGTGAAGCACGTTAAGAGCTCCAAATGCAGGTCTCTCCCTTTCTCTTGTTCACTGTCTTACATGCATGCACACATGCGTAGTATCAGCATGAAAAATAAGATTAACTATCATGAAACTAAATTATATGGTATTCTTACTATATAGAGGAAAATTAGGGTCTACTTCCTGTAATCCTAGACAGATCTTCAACAATATAGTCATCTTATTTTTTTTGCTTAAGGTTAAAAGGTTTTCAGCTTACATGAATTAAGATGACCAGCCATTTAAAAATAAAGTTGAACAACGAACGAGCTTCAATAATACGGAACCATGCTGAACGCTCATCTTAAACACAACTGGTCAAGGAAAGTTGGAGAGAGAGGATGGAACTGAGTGCACTTACGCTTCCACAACAGTACTAGTTAAGTGTTCAATCAGTCCTCCATTTTAAGAGTCATCGTCTGTACCTGACCACATCTATACCTTGTGCTCCTTGCACAATACTGACCCCTTCTCTGTTGGTAAGTGTTAAATGTGGGGGAAAAATGTAGGTGGTGGTAACAATTGGAGCTATGATATGTGTAATTATCAAATATAACACATTTAATCTGCTGACAGATAATACATGCAGCATACAGAGGAAGAAAACTCATCAACTCAATTGATAAGGAGGGTGGGCAAAGGGGTTGCTTTGACCTCTCGCGTGGCGCTGGCCCTGGTGTTCCTTAGCCCTTTGCAGGGGCACCGGCTGTCGGCCCTGCCTGGACCTGTGCCGAGCCCTGGGGAGGGATGAGCGACCTTCAGCTCTTTAAAGTCAAAGGCAACGCTTGGGCTCCTTTAGCCTCTTTCCAGCACTTGACAAGCTGGGGCTGCGCAGGATACCGGCACTGTCAGTCACAAGGAGGATGTGGAAACCGGGCGACGGTCAACAACGACTGTACCGCAGTTGCCCTTCAGCCATCTCTTCCTGCGTGGAGGTCTTGGCTCTGTGCTGTGCTCAGGCTGGTTCAGGCTCCTGCTTATAATTTGATTGCCACCCTTGGCTTTGAAACAGTACAGGAGAAGATTTCCGTGCCTGCGGTTCTTCGGGGTTTGTTTGGAAAACGGTTTTTAAAGGGTGCCCTCCCTGTCCCCGGAGCACTGTCACGGAGATGGACAACTGCCCCCCGCCCGCTGCCCCTCCGCCCGCAGCCCCCGGTCCCGACCCGCTCTGCCCGCAGCCCGGCCGCTGCCCGTCTGCCGGCGGCCCCGGCCTCCCCTTCGTGGCGGGCATCGCCTCGGAGCTCGGGGGGCTCCCTCCCGCCCGCCGCCTCCGCGCCCTCTGCCCCGGCCCCGGCCCCGGCCCCGGCCCCGGCGGGCGCCTCCCCCCCGGCGCTGCCGCTCGGCGCCCGCCCCCGCGCCCTCCCCGCCCGGCCTGCGGGAAATGCCCCGGCCCGGAGTTGGCGGTGCGGGCGGCTGCGGGGAGCCAGCGGCTCCGCGGCCGTGGAAAAGTTGTGTGCTTACCGGGTTAAAGGCGGGGCGGGAGGGGGAAGAACCGCCACCCAAAACTGCTTACATGAATTTCCAAGCGCTAGACCTGCCTCCGAGATCAGCCCAATAAGAGCTGTCAGGGGAGGCTCCCGGTTCACTTTTCCACATCACTTCACAGTTACATTTGGCAGGCAGGCACGTTGGAGCGCTCAGACCCGGAATTAGTGGATTTATTTGGAATATCCCTGCTTTCCTGGAGACGTGCTGCTGCTGCTGGCTTGTGCAAAGGGAGAAATTAGTAACTGCACTTTAGCATGCAGGCACAGAAACCCGAGAAGCTAAGTAACCAGCATCTCCACCAGCACCAGCAGCCTCAAAAAGCATGAAAAGAAAATCTGGAGAATCCTGCCTGTTCACAGGGACTGGCTGATGTTTTTTACCTCACCCTTTCAATCCGTGCGTGAAGTGGCTGTCAGCAAGCGGTTTCCTTGGTCCTTGAAGGAGTGAGTATTCATTTTATTAATATTATTTATGTCTCGCTGGCAGAGGGCTGTCTCTCCGTAGATTTCTTTTTGACTTAGTGTCTGTGTTCTTGCAAGGTGCGCTGTGCGAGTGCCTGCCTTGTCAATAGGTACGGTATTAGGCTGAACTGTAGTGGCTCATTAAGTCGGATGTTTTGAAATTCCTGATAACGAAAATGTCATGGGATGCTAGTTAGGAATTTGGTTTTTTTATTCCCTTGGGAGGAGGAGTAGTGGTGCTGTAGCTATTTCTCCTGTTTTGTTTTTTTGGGGTGGGTTTTTTTTTTTTCTCTTCCCTTCTTCCTTCCCTCCCTTTAAAGGATCAGGAGGACTTTGGATCACAGAGGGTTGCTTCCAAGGCTGGAGAACCTGTTTCTTCTCCTTGTTTTCTTATTTAATACAATAGATCTCTGGGCTATTTCACTGTGTTGAATAGACGCAGGGCTGCATTCATGCATTGAGATAGATTGCAGTTTTCGTGCTGAGAATAAAAATCACCCACCAGCCAGATATGTAAATGAGGGAGGAGGAGGCTGGAAGAGCCATGAGGGGGGGAAATCCCCCTGATTTATCACCACCTTCCCTCCCCCCAAAGCTTTGCACCCCCTAGATAAATAAATAAATAAATAGGAACAGGATGATAGCTTGCTTTCCTACTTTCAGAAAGGAAAGCATCCCAGAGATACTGCTCTTCCTCTTAAAAGCTGAGATGAGAATGAATCTTTAGCCATAACTAGCCAGGAGTCATCCCTGTCCCACAAGTTGTTTTCCTTCCCTTTCTTTGGTTGACTAAACACGTAATGCACCCAGCTGAAACTTCGGAGCGGGAGAAAGCCCCTTAGCTCCAGCCGCTTGTTAGTTGCATCACTGCCAAGGTTCCCAGGGAAGAGATGCAGGAGTCTGTCGACCCCTGAAGCTGGCTGTTCCACTAAATGCTTCATCGTCTCTCTGAGGAAGACGGAGGAGTAACACGTCCTTACATTCTGCTTGGCTAAAATATCTGCTAGGTAGCAGCATCCCAATCGGGAGCCCCGAGCTGTCAGACAGCATCCCTGCTAGACAGTATCAGACCTGTGTATGGTGCTTGGCTGGCGAGCCTGGGAGGCACTGCAAAGCTTCAGCACAGAAAGCCTATAGCACGTTCTACATGGATATTATAGAAGAGATTAATTCAAATCCTTATTTAGACTCTGCCTACCGCCATGAAGGTGACACCACTTAACATAGGCAGGAATTCCTTCGTGGTTCGTGGCTGTTCAGTCGTGTCTTGAATCTGTCTCAATTCAAACAGTTTGCGTTTAGTACCAGACTAAATAGAGTGGAATCAATCCAACCTGGCACATAACGGCATTATACAGACCTGCTTGTGTTGCCAACAGGTATCAAACTCTATACCCTCACTCCTCCCTCCCTCTTCCTCTCTTTTAGACAGGCACAAACACACACACTGTTTCATGCAAACGAGTCTGTCTCTCTGTCCTCTGAAAGTAGGAATAAATACTCGTACAACTTTCATAAAGGCGGACACTTCTAAACAGCCAACTTGATTGCATAAATGGCTCAGCATTTGTGTCTTTGGGTATCACAGCCAGATGTTTTTTGGGGGGTGCTGATTGTAAGAAATCACATAACATTAACTGTTTATTATTTCAAATCTACCATGTTAGTGCTTAATAGAAGGGAAGCTAACAGCTGCTCGCTTCAGCTTCAATTAAAGAATAGAGCTGATAACTACCAAAGCTATAGATAAAGAATCCTCTTAACTTCACTCATCCTCTTTTGGAAATTCGTCAAGTGTTTCTCTGCAATAAGGATAAAGAGAAATATGCCGTACTTTTGTATGAATGATATTCCTCCTCTACGTTCAATACCAGACTGTTATGAACAAGAATAGACTTCACAATAGGCTTCTCAGTAAATATTAGTAAATAAATATATTCAGAAGACTGAAAAATTACCCTGGTGTACATTTTACCTGTCTTAAATAAAATGAGAAAGCAGCTAGAAGTTAGTATTTTGCATACCTGTGAAATTATCAAATTTCACACCCATAGAATGTGATAACATAAAAAACCAAAAGCTCTCTGTAGTGTCACCTCCCAGCCTAATTGTATGAATGTTCGCGACAGAAACCCTAGGAAGGGAAGTGATTATAATGTGATATTCTAGTCTAAGGTTTTCATCTATTCAGCCTTATTGGTCTACCTTACTGCATACAGAATGAACCCAGCTTTCTGCTAGCTTTCTCCTAGGCTTGCTATTTATTAACTCTCCCTTCTTTTTTTAAAACTTGTATCCTGGCTATAAAGAACTTTGATTTCCATGCCTAGTTGTAAGCTGAGGCCTTCAGCGACCTTGGAGATTGAACTATTTCATGAAAGTTGGTTCTTAAGTTATACAGGTGAGCAATTTGTTAACTGAGCGGGGCTGCTAGCCAAGAAACTAACTTTAGACACTTTCTTCAATATTAAAAAAAATTAATAAGAAGTACATGTATGTGCCTGCTTAACAAATGCAGCTGGTTTTAATAAGAAGTATCCCTGTGTAGGACAACTACTCCTTTTACCCCTTTTATTGTTTTAAAAAAAAAAAAAAAAAGTTTGCATCTCTGTGAGACGAGGTAGAATCCTCCTTAGACGAAGTTGCTTGGTGCTTTTTCAGTATACTTTAGTCATTTCCATCAGCTCCTGCTACTGAAGTCCAAAACAGAGTTGTAAAGGGGGAAGTAGTCTCACAATCAGATTTAAATTCACTTTCTTTGTCATTTTTAATCTTCAGAATTTTTCCAACAATATTGCACCTTTACCAAATAAATTAATTGATCCCTGGACACTTTATTTGTGTCACTGTTAACATATGCTGCATCATCTTCTCTAGAAAAATATACTTGTACTCCCTTCTTCAGGATACAGAACTGTTACAAGTAAGAACACACAATCAGCCATGGATACAGATTTAGGTCTATTACCCCTTGAAGTACTTCCTGAATTTTCTTTCTATTTCTTTGCGCACAATTGCAGATTTCATCTTCTAAAATCTTCATTTCAGAAGACCTAAGTGCCCTACAGACCTTAGCTGGGTTTTTTCAGCCACTTACTGAAATTAGGGGCCTGGAAGCCACCCACTTGACCCTCGATACGTATAAATAATTTAATTTCCAAAACTTCAGAGACTTTCAAGGGGAAAAAATACTGATCTCTAAGTTTATGAACAAGAAGGAAATGGGAACACGTACTTTAAGCTCTGGGTGCTGCATATATCTAAGTGATGATTATGCATATTCCATAACAGAAAGCAACTGCTCATGCTACATAGTATAAACCGGTATTTTTATAGCGTATCCAATAACCATAAGATACTGTATATCTTAGCAGTATTCCTTTTCTATTCTGTTTTCCATTTTGATGTTATTAGAGTCTGACCTTTTGGATATACTGTTAATACTGACAATTGTATGCGTACAGTATACACTATAGTTGTATCATAAGAGTCTTTCAACTATGAGTTTAAAATAATACAGACTAAATTATTTCAGTGGGAGGGAAATGCTAAGGCATTTTGAGCTTGGAACATTTTAAGCATCATCACTACCATAAGATTGCATCAACAGAATTAAATTAGATGATGGAAACCTAAGATTTTTCTTAGTGTTGTTGCCATAGAAAA
This sequence comes from Pelecanus crispus, assembly GCF_030463565.1. Taxonomy (NCBI): domain Eukaryota; kingdom Metazoa; phylum Chordata; class Aves; order Pelecaniformes; family Pelecanidae; genus Pelecanus; species Pelecanus crispus. The sequence continues at coordinate 40,146,408 of NC_134650.1, forward strand.
GGTGGCTCACTTCATAGCTTTCTGAACATAAGTATTTGAGCAGTAGATAGACATAAAACAAAGTCCAATTTGAGATTTCAAATGTGTGGGTTTTTTTTTTTTTTTTTTTAAATTCCACTCCCCCCACCCCACCCCACCCCCCGATAGACCCCTTTGTTCTGGAATTTGTTCAGCACATTTCTTATTTTGTCAATCAAGTAAATAACATCAACGCAGTGACATTTCAACTGTGTTAATAAAATTACGTTCCCAAAAAACATTGGGTACTGATGGTATCTGAAGTGGTAAGTGCAAGCTGAAAAGGAAGGATGATTTCTGAACCAGTTCAGTTACCAACAGATAGAGTTTAAAGCATCTGACTCCAGGCAAGAGACTGATTTCTACCTGCCTTAGTCATGAGAGCAGCCTTTAGCTATGAGTTGCAATGATAATACTCATAGAATTGATTTTCCAAGGTGTTAAGCATGATTTGTCTTGTGAAAATCATTTGAAATTGAGAATGATCAGCACCTTGGCTTGGATTTGAAATTAGTATTGTCAACCAGTCCTGGATCTGAATAAGTGAAACCTTCTCTGAGAAGTGTCTACTGTACCCGGCGGTGCCTAAGTCATAGACAAGCTCAGAAAGACGTTTCTCACTGTGTCTTGCTCAGGTCTTTGCAACTGGGTGTGAGAGTTCAAAACATTATGAAAGTGGTCAGTCTTGGCAGTCACTAGTTCACGGTTTCAACTGTCTAATTTGGTGTACATTTGGTCGAAGTAGCTTACTCCTGGGAAGCAGTGCTCAGCCTAATTTGAGGACCTCAACTATTTAAATCCATTTCCTTTGCAGTCACTGATTATCATAATCATATACATGTGTATATTTTATATTTTTATGGGGTTTTAATATATATATATATATATATAAAGTCATTATATTGAAGCCCCTAAATTCTAATGCAAGTGGACTGTATGCATTCAGAGGTAGTGCAATTCATTAGTTGATTTTTGCAATTGAGCAACACTTTAGATGTGAACCTCTCTTATGGATTCAATGTAACAGCTATGATTGCCTTTTAGGTAACAGATCGTCAGAACTTAATTCTTAATGTTGCTGAATTTTAGACTGAGTTCTGTGTTCTAGTCTGTGGTCTTTATTTTTTGTGCATTTCCAAAAGTTAGATTAAACCAAACAAATAAATGAAAAAAAAACACCAAAACAAAAACCTCAACCTGGTAACTACAAAAGAAGTAAGTTTCATTTTGGAGGACTCTAAACAACTCATTTAAGTTGATGGTAAAACTGCTGTCAAATTCAATGATGCAAAATAAAGATCCTCACTTCTAATTTCATATGTTTCAGCAACAAAGATTTGAGCAGGTTTACTGCAGCAGTACTGTATGTAGTTAGAAAAGTCCAGTTATGTTGACATTTTTCCTTTTTAAAGGTTGGTTGTTTTTTTTTTAATGTACACAAACATTTATGCACATGGCTGGAAAGTTTATGTAGCTTTCACTAAATCATGATGACTAGTCATAATTTTATATTCTTTGTCTAATCAGAATACATGTCAGGAAAACTTGTGAGTTTTTCGTAAATTATTATGTTTTGTTTAATTATGTAGAGAATACCTAATATTCTTTAAAGAAAACCAATGAAAATGAAAGCTCTGTTGTATGTCAAAAAACGACTGAAAAAGAAGCTCAGAAAGCAAGATAATTTATGTCCTCCATTAATATTTAAACGTTTTTCAGCAAGTACAGGATAAGCACATCCCAGCTGCTGAAACTCTCATGATAAATGATGCCCTAGGCAGAGCATGGTTAACACCTAATTCTCAGTCACAGGCCAATCTGTTTGCCTTTTTATGAGCTCTCTTCATGTTGTGCACAATTTGCCTTTTTTCCCTTCTCTCCTTTAAAAGTGATATAGGTCTTCAAATTATGCAATACACCCTCGTAAAAATGAGTATCAGTTTGAGAGATGAGGTTGGCATGAGCTGAAGCTATTAAATCTGTATGTAATGCAGTTCTATTTAGTCAAAGGAAAATCGCTTTAATCAGTGGACTGTAGAGAATAAAAATTACTTCAGATAATTTCTTCCTCTTACTATAGAATGAAAACAATGCATGTACAACTATTTTTGTCATGTTTAAGTTTCTGGACCACCTTGGCTGTTCAAATAGATTTTGACTTTCTTCCCTCTCCATTTTGAGCCTGCGTCGTGAGCTTCTCAGCACAACGGCGTGAGGTGAAGTGGTATTTTGACACACATCAGTGGAGTATCTGACCCCCGTAAATCTGAGAACAAATCTTTTTTTCTTTTCTGAGTATAAGAGGTTGAAAGGGAAGTTTGCAAATACCTTTTGTTCTGTGGTAGATCTAAAATAGCTATATTGTCAGTTTAATGCCTATTCCTTTGGTATCAGCTGTCACGAAAAAGAAAAAAAAAAACGCACCAAAAAAATCCACAACAACAAAAAAAAAAAAAAACCCAACCCTAAAATATTGTAGATACTCATTTCATTGCAGAGGAAATGCAATCAAACAAGCCATATTACTTCAACTGCAAGCTGTGGAGCACATTCTGCTTCTTTGTCCTGTATCTGTACAGTGGTCTAGCACAGCTGGATTCATGACCGGAATTCCTGAGCACCACACGATGCAAGAAATAATAAAGTAGAAAAAAGAGTTTGCAAGTGCTATCGACATACTTGGTGGGTTTTTTTAAATGCATTCTGGTTCTGTAAAGTAGTGAACACTTCTAGAAAGACTGACAGCTTTATATACAAAGTATTAGAGCCTTGGCAGCTTTAAAGTTGGCCCATGTTGATTTTACTACCAAAGAGTAACAAAAATATCTCCAATACAAAATTCTATTGATTCCAATAGAAGTTAAACAATAAGCATGACATCACAGGGCCAGAATGCTCTTTTGTTTTTGGTTTTTTTAAAAAAGATTTCCTTAAAGTAAATATTTGCCAAAAAGTATAAAAAAATATTTAGGTAGTCACTAACATGAAATAGACTTTGTAGATACAATAAAGTATCGTGTTAAGCAATCACAGAATAACAATTTGTTACAATATGTTACTTTGATTAAAGAAGATATATTTCAATGTGATGTACATATCATTTTCTCTTTATCCTAAAGCATTAGTCAAGTTGTGTAATGATCTATGTCCTGTAGCAGCCTCATCTCTACTTCAGAACACCAGTCATGGTGTTTCCTAGTGAAAGCACTAGGGAACTTAGGGAACTAAGGAAGAGGAATTTATCCTAGAAAAGCTTTTCTAACCCTTCCTTCCTTCTGCCTCTGAAACAGACCCCTAAAATTGAAGTAACCTGCTTTTGCGAATAATAATCTTATAGATAAATGAATAAATCCCCCAATAAATATTGAAGGTCTAAAGAAACTGTTGCATTTCTGTACCTGCACGTGTATTTCTGCATGTCTATATTTCCTCAGTGCAAGCGTATGGCTTCCACCAGCTATGTGTCCGATGCAAAGACTGACGAACATTGTGCTTAACAGTCCCTTAGCATTTGACAAGAGCTTCAGAACTCAATAACCTAAAGAACTGTTCAGATGTCTTTAACTATAAAGAATAGCAACGCATGACTAAGCTTAAAAAATAGTGGCGTATCTTCGCATACTGAATTACTCTGTGTGTGCGTGTGTGTCCACGTGCATAGGACAGGACATCTAAGACCAAAACAAAGAGAGAGGTAGTGTCTGTTACCTTGCTGCTGAAATAATTCTTTAGATAACTGCCTTTGATTCTCCAAGCAGCCGTAAGCAAATTGCCACACGGAATATATCAAAATAAACTTGGACAATTGGTTTGCACTTGTATTGGCAGGATCTTCTCCTGCACGTCTCTGATAGCACAAAGTATACTTCAAGTGTATGTCCCCCTGCTGCTGTAGAGTTAGCGTAACATTTCCCACCTCATTTTCCTTCCTTTGAAATTTCAGGTGCTTGGCCAAAGGAAAGGATGTGTGGATAATGCTTTTCTATGTTACAGTTAACTCCAGGTGACATAACAGTCCCTTAAAATCACTGTTAGTTGGTGAAATTTAGAGCAGCTACAAAGTGTAATTATGATTTGGGGCAATGCCTAGAACATGCATGGCCCAGAATCTGGCTGCTGGCTCGCTGCCGTTTTCAGCCCCTCTCCACTGTGTGTGCTGCCTGTGGTCAGGATCACTGGGAGTTTCCCTCCTGACAGAGACTGTTCTCAGAACAGCACACCCGACTGCTGCCTGGCTGCAGCTCAGACAGTGGGAGAGGTTTCCATCCCTAAAATCTGCCGGCATCAATGAATGGAGCTGCATCAGATTGCCATGGATTATGTACTAGGAGTCCATCAGAGTTTTATTTAAGTAGTTTCACGGTCCCAAATTGCTTGTTCTCTCCTCTTTTCCAGAAGCTATCCTCCACTCAGTTTTGTTGATTCAATTATTTGTCTGACTGCTCTCTAAAAGCATATAGTCAAACTTCATATGCTCTTTGGCAGCACAGCTGTTTTCAAAACTTTCTGTTGTTGTTCTCTAGTTTATGGGCTCTTTAGTTGTGCTGATGCAACTGCTTGTGCAGCCATGCTGTAAACTAGATCAGTGCAATGATCTGGGTTATAAACCTGAAGGAAAAGACTTCTTGAAACAGGGTTTTGTTGCAACTTTTTTTAAAACCACAATTCAGTGATCTGGCTTACAGTGTTGCCTTGCAAATAGCACAACTGCAGTGAAGAAAGGAATGGGAATGGAGAATAATTATTGGAAATAGGCAGCTGGCATGTAGTGGGGTGGGGGGCAAGAACCTCTTAAATTAAAATTGCTCTTGATGGAAGAATAGCATGAGCAATGGCCTAACCCAGCTCTGTCAAAATGATTTGGTTTAAAAAACACCTTACTATTAAAAGCGTTTAAGTTAACAAGATCATTTTGACAGAACTGGGTTAGGGCGTGACTCCACATCCAGTTATGCTGGCAGATAAGAGAGGCAGTAAAGTCCAGCCATGGCATGCAAGTGGCACGTTGTGGTGGGCACTAAGCATGATCTTAGCTACTGCCATAGTAGCATGGCTGATTACAGTCCCTCTTCATCTCACAGTAGAGTGGAGAATTGCTTTTTAATATTAATTTTTGGGGGATATGTGAGTAATCTTTACACAAATGAGTAATCCGCTGAAGAATACTAGTTGTTATTTATGGCAAGAAGTACTCCTTCCTTTGCAGCAGAAACATGAGAATGCTGCCTTATGCAAGGTAATTTAAAGTCAAGTTCAGGTACGATGTAACGGATATGTGCTGGAAACAAGATAGGTATGTAGCAAAGTTATGCAGGCAAGGATGACATGATTACTTGTTAGTTATTGTGTCTTGATAGTTCTGTTCTGATGGACTTTGGTTTCGTCCTGCTTTAATGACAAATTAAAATCCTTGCCTCATTCCTACAAGTGAGACTGGAGTGCTAAAGACTGCTAAGGCTTTATGTTTTTACTGTTGAAAACTTAAGGCTCTATTGTGCTGCCAAAAGAGGATCAATGAAGGAAAGATAATTGTGCTTCCCACGTTGGGAAGGCTTTGCATCATGTTGCTGCTATTGATGGAAAAGGAACCTGTCTGAATCCTTGAGAAATGGGACTAGGAACTATAAGTGGTAGTATAGCCAATACCTGCAGTAGTAAAAGTGAATCTAAAGAGCTTAAGGAACAGGAAGAACAGTGTGAAGCCAAAAAAACCCCAAAAGATACTCTAGCTACCGTGGGGACAAAAAAAAAAAAAAAAAAAAGGAAGGAGAGAAATGGTCAGAGGTAAAAAAAATAGTAATTTGAACAGTAACAAGGAACTTGCTTGGGTGTTAACAAAGGAAACACTAAAAGGTACATAATACCTATACCTGTGTAAGGCTGTCAAAATGGATCCCAAGTTTGCAGACCTATTGACAGGGGAAATACAATACTGATCGTGAGCTGTGGGAAACCTGTGACAGTGTAAAGAGAAACTCATCGTTGCTTAATGAATTTCAGATAAAGAAAGTCACAAGATGTAAATTTTTGTCAAGGACACCTGATTAACCTTCCTATTTTATTCTCCTAACCTATCTTAAAACTATTACCCACAGCTCTGTTTTGCAGGAATAAGGATCCTTATTTCTGGCAGAAATTAAACTAAATTCATTCTTCTGGACACGAAAGCCCCCGTGGGTCGGATGGAATTTCGAGACTCCAAAGGAAGCATGCAAAATGCACAGGCTGTCTGCCTGCTGTCGCACAGCACTAGTTGGAACTCTCTAGGTGATCAGTAAATGAACACCTCTCATCATTTGAGGCCACTTGTATTGTAGTGTGGATTTGCTTATATTGAATTAGCATCAAAGGTAGAGATACCTAAACCATTTTTACTAGAACTCCATTGCCTTCATGTATCGTTTACCTCCTCATGTTGTGGCAGTTTGGTATCAGTCTTCCGAATGCATGCTGAAAGGGTCATTTAATGTATAAAATATAAAAGATCCTGAAAATTCTACCAAAAAAAGCTGCTTTAGGCAAAGTTTACCAACTTTTTTCTGGCATCTCTAGTGTAACTTAATTAAATAAACCAGTACGTCAAGTTTTTTTTTTACCTTAACAATAGTTGTTTAGGAATTGATAAAATCCACCCTAATGAGATAGCAAGGTCGAAGGACTTAGCTGTTGCGTATCATCACTACAAATGATAAGGTAAATGCAGAATGAAATAAAGAAAACCTTTGTTGCAATTCTTAAGACAACCGCCTGTGTCTCTTACATGAAGAAATACTGGAGTGGCTCTAAAATCTTTTAAGCTAAGATCATCGTGTAAATCAATGCTATAGTGTTGTAATAAAGTGGTTTACTTGACCAGATAGATATTCTGTGGTTTGAAGCCTAAAAATAAATTGATTTTTTTAAAGCTTTTTATGATCTTACTTTTCTTCTTTTTCAATAAGAAGCTTATATATTAAACTACTTTTATTAACTTCATTAATCTTTTTAACAAATCTACTGCATTCCAGTGTTCACCTTTTAAAGCTACAAGATGATTCTAAAATAATTGTAGCAAAATTAGTTGCATCAGAGATACCAGTCATCATAAAGCTTTCCACCACCCATGTACAAAATGAGAACTGTCATCAGTTAGTATATCTGCTATAACTATATACTGTCATACCTGGCTCTAACTTTATGCAGGCAATGAACTCATACAAGTAACCTACATAGATTTTAGTTCCAAGAGAGGTTGCAATGTATATTACATTACTTTCTGAAGTTGGAATGCTAGTTATGTTCTAGTGTTAGGTTATAAACTTCTACTTCATTGTAATCACTTTTTGTGTTGTACTTGTATAAAAAGTACGCACTCTATGGCCTGGAGTTGTACGAGTAGTGCTCCAAGATGCATGTTCCTGTTAATAGAATAATAGTTTTCTAAAACTATGTCAGCATGTACAGTAAGTGGAAAACAAACCACTCAGCTTTATCTCGAGTTCTCTATAGGTTGTTTGTGGACAACCAAATTTATGAATACGGTCTTATGTTTTTGAAACATAAGACAGTTATCTGAATCTCTGCTACCTGACGTAGCGTCACACGTTCTTTCATCTATTTGCTACATTAAAGAAATTCTTTATATTTTAAATACCACTTTCCCCTCTCAGGGATGAATAAAGAACTAAACTGGATTAGAGTTGTATCTATAGTTGTATATATGATATACTACACCAGGAAACCACTTAAAAGAACAGTGAAGTTTTGTTAAAGAAAACAGCCCAGGGCCATTTGAATATGTGGAAATTCAAAGAAAAAAATATGCTTTTATCAACACCAACAAAAACTTTATGAGGGTGGAAATACGCTCGTTAAGGGCCCTGTGCTTGTCCTCTTTTGGTTGCTTAGCAAAAGGTAGTTCTGGCTTCACTGGAGTAATTTTGCTGTCATTCCATACTCACTGCTTCTTTAGACCCTGGCATAATGCAAGAAGGGAAAATGCTACTGTGCCTCACCTGCTAGTCTTCCCTGATTGCCAGATCTCCCTTTACATGTGGCTTTTTAGTATCGTTATAGTAGCCTGATTCAGTAGCCATATCAGTTTATTCTACACATCTAATCCAGAGGATTATAATTGAACTACCAAGCATTTCTAATATGAATATTAGCCAATATGAAAATTGCAGGGCCAAGTATTTAATAATGCCTTCCATCACCTCCCAACCACATACATGGTGTTCTGCTCCTAGGAATGAAGAAGAAAATTCATTTCCAAATTTGGTAAAGAAATTCAGTGACAATACAATCTCCATGCATTGCACAAAGTAAATGCCAAGATTCACTGATAGAGCAGTGAATCCCAAATAAGAGTCTGTTTCTCAAATAAATCTTAAAAGGCTTTAGCGGTCTAGGTTGAATTGTAGAGAAATTTATCCAGCTCTACTGTTACACACTGATCATGTTCCCCTGCAGTACACCAATACATGCAGAAGCCCCATCAGGTATTTTTTCTTCACCCTGCACTGCCTGACTTTCCTGTTGGTACTTGAGAATCTCGCAGTTTCGTGTTCATTGAGCTTGTGTAACTGTACTCTTCATGGGGTTATTTCACGGAGTTAGGTTTAATGACATGGTATGTGTACTACTAATATTTTTGGTGTGCTTTTGACTCTTGTTTGCCTTAAGGTATTGCTGAATAGGGAGCTACTGTGAGGACGGTCCGGTCACAGTGAATCTTACGCATTGGTGCTAGTGGATAGGACCTAAATTGGATTGGAGTAGGTGAAGAGTAACAGGCAGGAAGTCTGGGGGAGGAACTGAGGAGGGATGCACTGAAATGAACTTAATGCTTGCCAAGGATTCAGAGTAGCAATCTGAAAAACAAATATCCTGTTCTTTCTTCAAACAAAAATGTTTCTGTGAGCATCGTATTGTTTTATCTCATTTATTTAATCTCTTTTAGAAGGCAGCCTGTGTAGATTAATTAGGAATTGTTTTCAAAGAGCTTCTTGAATATGAAAACCAGTGCTTTATTATTATTTGGTCCTGTGAGTAAAAAGAAATATACCAATTGGTACCGGAAGAGTAAGAAAGTCAGTCATGGCCCACTTGGGTCCTTCTTAAGGCTTTCTTGCACAAAGGTGTAACATACTATTCTCTTTCTGGTGGGCTTCTATTTCTGGGTCAAAAATCACCTTGTATATAAAACCTGAAAACTCAGCTACAGAAAAGGACTCTTAAGTTGGGTTTTCAGTTTATGTCCCCAGTTTTTAATTTAATACTGGATATTGTTTGAAGATGATGTCTTTTACTCTGTTTTACAGTGTTTCTATTTCTCCTGTGTTTCAATTCTTGCTCCATTGAAGAAATCAGAAAAATCTGTCCCCTGGCAGACATGCACACCCACAGGTCCACTCACATATGCACAAGGATCCCATACAAACTAACTTAACTGCTTTCATTGAAAGTTTGGCTGTTTCTCTCTTTTAATACCTTCTACCACAAAATATGCCCCAGGAAATCTGTCTTTTTAATATGTGCCAGGAAGCAGCAGCAGTAACCGCCGTTTAATTCCCTAGACCAAAGAGGGTTTTCAGAGGGTGACTTGAAAGACCCTTCCCATCAAGCAATTACACTGTTTGCTCCTCATCCTTTTCCCTTTTCTGGGATTGAGAGAGTGCTGAGAGACTGAAGGCCTCTCTTGCTTCCCTTATGTTTTTTCCCCAAATTTCATTGCAAGAGCCTACTGTGTTCTCTAATTTCTTTCTTTCCATCTCGGCTGGCAATGAGGCCTAAATGATGTTTCCAAGCCACACAGTTAGTTCTGTAATGGATATTCACCTCATTCTTGATGCATGGTCAAAGCACTGCGCTATTAACTTACCATTCTGTCATGCTACTTGAGATATTGAGTTTTAGTTTGATAACAGCTATTCTCTCCTTTTAACAAGACAAGTTTCTCACAGTTTCAGATTTTTGTGCAGCAGATTTCACAGTTGCTTTGGCAATTACTGAAGTTTAAAAAAACCCACTTTTTACATTGTTTGTTTTTAAAGTAACAGCTGACTTTTACTGGTGTTATTCATGTTTTCAGATACTTTCTTCCATGAGTGGGTATGAACCTAAAAAAAAAAACCTCAACAAACCCACCCCCTCAAAAAAACCCCCACCCCCCAAGATTTTCATTGACATGTAACACTAGGAACTCATTTTAAAGTGGAAAAAAACCAGCCTAAGACACAGCGGAAGCTTAACAGTAGACATTTCTACCTATCTTGTATATGGTGGTTTCTCATGAGACTGTTTGGATATGAAACAGTTAAAGAAAATGTATCAGGAATCTTTTTACGTAATTCCAGCCTCATTAGAGTAGCTGTAATGTAGCCCTTCTCCCTGAGCCACGTCCCATCTATCATTCCATGGCTGCATTTCAGATTTTGCCAATCACTGAGATGCTCGCAAGCCCTACTATGTTAACTTGCTTCTCCATTTCAAGGAATATTTACACTGAGATGAAACCTGATGTGGCCTTTTAATACATGACAGGGTGGGTGGCGAAAGAAAGACAAAGTACTGCCAAGTGTCCATCAAGGAAAATGTCTTTGAAATAAAATCTGACTCTGTGTTTTCTCTGAAAGTAAGAGACACACACTGAGAGTCCTGTGGTGCAGATGTGCGCAAATGAGCTTGCTTAGGTTCTGGTAGTGGTCTGGTTTGGGGATCCTGGATTTCACAGTGGACTTACCAGTCCTGTTCCCCTGCTGGGCTGTGAAGGTTTTGCTGAGCTGTGTGCTGCTGCAGTTAGATGATTGCTCAAATGAGAATGTACTGCTGGAGCCTTGTACGCTTACGAGAAGTATTTTTTTTGTTGTTGTTGTGGAGGAAAAGAGAGTAAGTCTGTACGCAAGAATGTTATTTTGTTTGACTTTTATTATTTGACCTGCTAAGTGTTTGTAGTTGACTACATAAAATGTACAGGCTAGCAAGAAGACCAGGAGCTTTTTCATACCCTAAGACAAACTGCAAGTAAAAATGCTTTCCTGAGTGTGCGTAATCATTTGTCTGGGTCTTCTCTCACTATTTCAGGCAATGAAAGAATTCACAAAATCACCTTTTTTTTTTTTTTTTCTTAACCCATTTAATATGCACTAATATTATGTACTACAAATTTAAAACCTAATATGGCTTGTTTATGATGTAAAAGTAAATAAGATCTTTCAGAATGCTTTCCTAAGCTCTTTAGTCACTGATTTGACCTTTTTTTTTTTCTCCTCTCCCCACCAGGAATCTTTAATGACTGGAAAACTCAATGGATCATGTTTTTATAACCTAAGCTATTTTTATGTTGACTGTGCTGTAAACACATGGAGGAGCTGTAAGTAAATGTTCTATACTGCATGATGAATTGGATTGCTACAGTCTGGAGTAAAGCAAAATAATAATTTCATTTTTGTGGTGATTTGCGTAGCTTGTGGTACAATGCCAGAAAGACTAACGGAAATGCTTATGGATACATGGACTCCATTAATAATATTATGGATTACTGTCCTTCCTTCCATTTATATGGCTCCAATGAATCAATCTCAAGTACTACCAAGTGGATCCAGTACAGGACTAAAAAGGCTAGCTGAAGAACAAAGAGTTTTGAACCGTTCCAAGAGAGGCTGGGTTTGGAATCAAATGTTTGTATTAGAAGAATTTTCTGGACCTGAACCAATACTAGTTGGCCGGGTAAGGCAAGATTTATTTTTTTTCTCTGAGTATGTAAATGTATAGTATGTGAAGGTTTTCAGTCATTTGGACTATTCTAAGAAATTCAAATTTGAGATGCTCTGTTATTCTGAAATTCTTCTCTAATATCCATACATTTGTGCTTTAAATGTACCTCATTTTAAGGATATAGTTTCCTGGTTAGCTAACCTACAACAAAATTACACGTATTCCATTTGTCAAAAGTACACAAGCATGTACACACATCCTTTCTTTAATATCGTTAGTCACCAATCCACCTCTGTCAGCTGAAGATTTTCACCAAAGCAGCTTTTTGTTATATGTTCCTACTCATTCATTCAAAAAGGTTGCTACACCTATAGGTCATTTTCTTTTTCCAGCCTGATTACACAGAAGTTATTTATGCTCTGAGAATTTTTAAAAACAAGAAGGGAAGTGTGGCATATACAGCAAATTACAAGGTACTAGTTTATAGGGATGTCCTGATATGTGCACGTGTAAAATAACATAATTGCTACAGATTTTATAATTTACTTTCAAAGTTAGGAAGACAACACAAGGAAAATAATCATGTTTTTCTGTGTGTCCTAGCTTGCCTGTTGCCTTAAACAGCCTTTGATTGTTGCCATGTATTAGCTTATTCTGTAGCTCGGTGTATTACACCCAGTCAGTGAATCAGCCTTGCACTTCCGCTAAAAAGAGATCGTGGGCCATCTGCATTCATCAGGAATGAATTATCTTTAGAATTATTCTTAGAAAAGACTTATCTGTTCCTAAATGCATATTTGGCCTATAGTGAGTAGTTATAAATACCTTGATTGTTTATCACTAAAGTTCAGTTCCCTTTGAATAACCAGGTACATTATTGTCATAATACCTGGCTACTGAAATGGATTAAAAAAAAAAAAATCTAGAGAACAGAAATAATGGATATCAGGTAATTTCATGATAATTTTGGATATCCTCTGGGTAAATGAATAGCATATAGTATAATATAGGGACTGTTAATAGCTCTATCTCTTATTGAAGAGAATGCAGATCAAGCGCATTCTTAAATTTTCCCTAGTGTAGCCACTTTCCAGTTGAAACTCAGGGTCAGAAAGTGTAATGAGCTTTATATCCAGTGACTTTTGAGCACTGTGTTAATTTACAATTATATCAAGTATTATATAGCTGTTCTCATTTGTTTTTCTGTGGATAGTAACATATCTCAATTTCAGAGAGATAGCGATATGCCTATTTCAGATCTTACAATGTTTTATCCAAACCATTCCTTTTAGAATATTTTGATCAAGCTTTTAAAATGATTTTGAGTTGCTATTGAGTAGCTGGGGAGAATCCCAAGGATTCTCCCAAGCTAGTACTTTCTAGTACTTTGATTTTTCAGGGTGTATCCGAGTCCTAATCTTTCTACAATATTAGGGTTTTTTGGTGGATATAATGTCCTGAATTGTTCAAGTCATTAGTGAATAGAAGTGGGTGGGTTAAACTAAGCCAAACCAATAAAGACATTATCCCATCTTCTGCTAGCATTTTGAACAGAATTAGCTACTCTAAAATGCTGTGACAATCTATTTGTTGAGACTGCAGCATAATTAGAACACTGCATGATATAGATGGAAACGAGCAAAAAGTGAAATTTGCTCCCATAGGGAGAAATCCTTGGTTTATTCATGAAAATGGCTTAAAATATTCTTGTAATTCTTGTCTGTATTTTTTTCACTCTCTCTAGAAAAATCATCTGTATTTCTGACTAGTTTTCTTTCCTAAGGCTTATGAGTACTACGGGCACTTTCAAACTCTGCTGTAGTCAGTGGGAACAGAAGTATTCCTCATCTTTCAGAGCTGGTCTCAATCCTTCCTGACTATAAAGCAGCAGCTCCCTCAATTAGAATTCTTGGCAATCGTTCTTCCCCAAACTTAAAGGTGTACAGAATGTCACAAGCAAAATGCCCTCCTCCTCCATGAAGTTGGGCTACGGTTTGTCCTCCGTCACCCTCATTGGTTTCTTATCCATTGCAATTTAAAAATAACCTCCTTTTCAGAACTCACAGTAGATTTACACTTACCTAGTTCATCCTCATCTGTTTTCTATTTATACTCTTCCTCCAACCTTTCAATTTTGCTTCCTGCCAAAGGATTTGCACACTTGGAGTATCTCCTTCATTCTGTGACTTTTTTTATCAACTGTTTTTCTGCCCTGTGACTTACCTTGATATTTTTTTTTTTCTTTTGCCAGACTTTGAATGAAGGGCACTCTGTAAAATATGATACAGTGAATTAATGTAGAGAGGCTTAATATTGTGGAGAGAATGATACAAAACATGTATGCCACCTGTTTGCTGCATTTTCGGGACATAGATGTGCTTTTGTGCCATTATAGAGGCAGTGTTGCTTGTATGTGCTTTTTATATGTTCAAAGGACTAGTATAATCTCCAAACAAATTTATTATTTGACAGTTAATTGCTTCAAAGGGAACATTCTTGAAGCGAGTCTAATTATGTAGATTTTGGTTGCAGTTTGTCTCTTTCTACGCTATTGTAGAGTGTACACGGAACTTTTCATAGTCATGTATGATTTGTACAAACATGTAACTAGGTGCTCTAGAGAGTAAATACAAAAATAGGTTTTTGCACAAACAAAAATAATATACACACAAGCAGAATTTGATGTGTGTTCTAAAATATACCTTTAAAGCCCACTGAAAATTCAGCTCTTAAGAACTGCTCAGAGTAATATTGATACTTCAATAATGGTTTTCATGTCAGTGGGTGGAAAGGCACCGAGTAGAAGCATTTGATTCTAATGGAATTGAAACATATATTAGCAAAATAAAACCGAGAATTGAGATTAATTATAATAATATAAACAGAATACAAACCACTTTCTAAATAAAAGCCTGAATATAGAGTCTGTGCATTCATTCTGTTAGTTAAAAAGATCTTATACCAAAGTTCCTGAAGTACAGAGAAAGTTTAGGAAGACAGGATTTACAGAGATACGTAATATCTTTTATTAGGCTGCTTAGTTTTTCTGGGAGAAACAGTTTCTAGGAATAAAGCCCCTTCTTCAGAATTTTGAGTGTTGCAGTACAACTGCATACTCTTCAAAGGTACTTATTCATTGCTGTTCTGCATGAATATATATTAATAAATGCATTCCCAACGTGTTTGCTCTAATAAATGAAAGAATCTGGGGTGAGACTAATAGGAGGATTTAATGTGACTTCTTTCTTAAAGCGTGGTGGTTTTCTTCAATGACTCGAGTAAAGGACAGAGGAATATCTTTTGATTTCATTCTTGAACTTCTTACAATGAGCTTGAACGATATGCACTTTTAATGTCAATTTTCATCATTATATTCAGTAGGATCAAGCTCAAACAAAGTAAGCAGTTCTACTTGAGTTCACACATCTGTAAAAAAAGTGTATGAATACTTACCTCTTGGTGATTTCTGAATTTATGAGATTTCTCTATAAAATGCTACAAACATTCTAGTTTTTCTTTTTTTGTCAGTATTAATATTGCATTTATTTTGACACGTGGTATTGTAATGAATTCCATACTGTTTTGATCTCTGCATGTAGAAATGTACATATGCATTTTGAGAAACCTACACAGTAACCTTTTTCATGTTTGTGCGACATACTTCAAATGAGTTTGGTTTTGTTCACAGCGATACAATACAGACAGATAGATTTAGATTTACAAATACCCTTTCATACTTCATTTTTTTTTCCTTTCTTCGTCCAGAGAAACAGGTACGTACTTCACAAAGCTATTGCGTCTGCTTTAGCAGACTCTATATACTGCATATTGCTGTCAGCAGTTTGCAAGCCTCCCAGTGGCTGACAACCTCATTCAAGTGTAGAGTGATATTTCTTGTGACACTGCATGCTGTCCCTGTGGACTTGATTAGTTAGATAGAACTTTTACTTGATATACACCGCTGCATTTTCTCGGTCTCCTCTGCATGCATTTACAGCACCATGGCAGATGTGCTGTGAAATCTGTGGCGTAGCAAATGCCACTGTTCTTTCACAGGAGACAGCTGCTGAATTCACAATGAAATAGCTAATAGAGTTAAAAAGCGTTAGGAAACTAGGTTTTGGGTATATAATTGTAGCTCCTGTTTTATGGAACGTGTGTTATTTGTGATGTTTTAAATAGGATAGGACCCGCTTTAATAGATGTTTTTAAGCAAAAACCTGGGATAGTTAATGTGTTAACAGTTGTCGTTTGTAAGTACAACGCACAGAGAGAACAAAAGAGGGAATGAAGGAGACAAAAGTTGGTTTGGGGGAGTTGTTTTGTTTGGTTGGTTTTTGGGGTTGGTGTTTTGTTTTTTTAAAATGTTCCCTGACTTGCCACTAAATGAATCAGCAGTTTGGTCCAGACACAAAAACCCAGTAACAGTCAGTCAGATCGGTGCTGTTTGCCGTATCACTCCTCTGGCAGCACTCCCCAGTTCCTCCCAGAACCTTCCCCAGACTCTTTGGAATTTACCTCTGTGCAGTCCCAAAGTAGTAATGTGCCGCATGCTTTGCACACCGTCTCTGTGACGAGAGGCTTGTGGAATGAGCTGGCCGGGGACGAGCAGCACGTGTGTCACCTGCCCAGCTGCCCCGCCAGCTCTGCGGCACGTGGTCGGCAGGAGCGCGTGCGAGCGCTTGGGAAGCTGCTCCGAAAAGCCTGGACAGGGGAGGAAACAAACCAGACCGAGTTACTGAGGCTCTGAAAGAATGTGGCCACGTCAACTCTTTAGTGCAGCGGCACCTCAGGTAGACTTTTTTTTCGTCTGTGACTGTGGAGTTTTTCTTCCTTGCTTCTGACTTACGTCGTATGTGTCTTTTCACTCTGTTAAATGCAGATTTTTTTGTATGGCTTGTAGCATGAGGGAGCGAGGCAACTTTTGCTTTTTAGAGCAATGGAGATTTTTTCCTTGATGTATGGGGCTTAGGTTCAGGCCTTTAGAGGCGAAATAATTTTCCTGTAGGCGGAGCAGTAGAGAGGCATCATGTTTCCACAGTTAAGTGCTTCAGGCTGCACTACTGTAAAAACCGAACCTGGAAATGCAGAGAGCACTTATAAATAGCTTCAAGCTGTATGTTCTACATTATACATGCTTTATGCAATCTTTGATTTCATTGCCAACATACATTTTATCTCTTAACAAGGAAACGGTAAAATCTTACTTGTTTAAAATTATAAATAGTTCTGTTGAAGTACAAGTGATACGTATATGCAAAGTAAACAAGGTCTTAATTAAACAAGTTCTTTCCATATGTTTTTCTTTTTATTCCTGCATTGAGCTTGTGATTATAATGGCTGCCTGAAAATACTGTTGTACGCAAGTGATACAAACCAGAAATGTATATAACTAAGGCTCTCATTACTTTAAGGATGAATTATATGCTGTTTCCCTGGATGGAAGAAGTCATTGTGAAATATAGGTGCAGTATAACTCTAGCATAGGTTTCATAGGGTGTAACATGGTCCTACATTAATGCATTGTTACAGTTTTCACAGTTAGAACAACAGAAATCAGAGCACCATATTATATAGATTCTCCTCTTTTCCTTCTCATATACACTTGTATGTTTTGCTATCTATGATTTAAATGCATGCCATAAAATATTCAGTATCAGAAATGTTGCAAACTCAACCTGGCTTTCTGAGCTCTAGATTTTGTTGTTGTTTTGCAACCATAATTGTACACTAATTTTCCCACTTATGTTTAATAAACTCCCAGAAGCTGAAATGTATCATTTATTTTTCTACTGTATTCATTATGGAAAATACTAATTCCCCCTGCCTTTTGTGTGCTTCTGAAGGAGAAGAGATGACTGTATACTTCATAGAATGCTCCAGTTTACATGGTCTAAATCAGCCTAGTAAGCAAGAGTATAAGTAGCTCTGAGAAAACCTCTTCTTAATTAAATATTGTGGCAAAGACAAATATAGTGTACAACATTTTATAGAAACCTGATAAAAGTAGTGGGTTTTAAAGAAATATTCCTGAGTCTGCACAAATTTCATTTGTTGCTGTTTAAGTACAAGTTCCAAGAAAACTTCTTCTTGGAACGTATAGATTTAAACAAAGACAGTTTGACTGAAGTGAGCCAACAGTGTCTCCATTTTCTAATACAGTGTAAAAATCATTTTACTGATTTCTCTTAGAGTTAACAAACAAGATGTATCTTCAGACTCTAAAATCTCATTTCTGTATATTTCTGGGAGTACCACTGAGTGAGGCTGAACACTTCCATGCTCCCTCATGTCCAGTCTGGGAGCATGGTATCAACACAATTTTAGTAGTCACAGCGTAAGTGACACTTCTATGTCAGCGAATACAACTGGACTGGTAATAACCTCAAAGAGGCATTTCATCAGGTGCCGCCTCTATTTCTGCCTCACGCTGTTGAAGCAATAGAGTAAAAAAGGTGGCTCATACCAGTATGGGCCAGTATGTGGAAAGCACTTAAAGGAATGCCTTGTAATGTCAACAATCCTGCATAGTAAAGGGTCAACCCGCAAAACACCAGGCACCTTCTGAGCCATCTGTATTTTCTTTAGTAAAGTGGGAACACCTCTGTGATGTGATTTGCGTCTTAAATTTTTGAATTTTAGCCTTCATAGACAATAAGCACAGAATAACTTCAAAGAGTTGGGTTGGTTTTTTGTTTGTTTGGGTTTGGGTTTTTTTTGTTTTGTTTTCAGTCCCCCCCACCCCCCCCAAAAAAAAAAGGTATATATGGTGGTCATGATTACACCATGTGTGCTTAAGGCATTTGGATACCCTGATGTTACTTTGATATTATTTGCTTAAATTTCCTTGTCATATTTTTCTAAAGCCACAAAGATTTCTAATCTTCTGAAGTAGCTAACATTAAGAAATTTTTTTGTTTGTGAAGAATTAGAAACTTGTGTACTTTTGTCCAATATATTGATCTAAACACTATCTTTCTATCAATGAATTGAAATGTTTTCCAAGTATGCATGCAAAATGCTGAAGTGACAGTATGAAAAATTAAGTAGAGCCTTCTACATGATATTCTGCAGATGCCCTATGAGTGTTTAGTCTTTCCAACATTGCTTTAGTAAATGGTTTTCAATTTCTACCTGTAGGGCCCACCTCTGGTGCTGTCAGGATGCTTCAGTTCCAGTTGTCAATTTAACTACTAATTAGTGCCAATTGTGATGGTGTTTTTTTGCTAAAAGTTTGTCCTTTCTGAACTTGACAAACATATTTCCCATAGGCAACTGAAAAGCTATCAGACAGTAGTGACTTCCCAAAGTGACAGAACATGTTGCCTTTCGACCAGTAAAGTGAAAGGGTGTATTTACTGTTTTCAGGTCCTGGTATGATGTTCCTCAATTTGCCAAGGATTCATGTCATGAAAACCTTAAAAATCATTTTGCGTTAAAATGAGAAATGCTTTGGGACTCATTCCTTTAGTGTCTGCAGGCTTCCAGTAAGAGCTCTGGAGCTGAACGAGGTAATACCTCGTGAACTGAATTACATCTGAGGAAGGCTGGCTTTTTAGCTGCTGGACAGCTCCGTATTTTTAGAATGTAATAAATACACATTCACAGTAATCACAAGAAAAATTAGTTTGCGTGTGGAAGTAATGGGAAGGAGTTTGCATAAATGTTGTTTCTTGAAAGTTCTGTTGTAAAAGTTGGGGTTTTTTCCTATTCTAGTAAAGTGAAAGAAGAAAAAGGCAGGCATAACATTGTATTGTGTAACAGACCGAGGACTTCACAGCTTAGGGTCTCTTGTTTTTTGGTGGGTTTTTTTTGGACAAAGCCAGGGATGTTGATGCTGTGCAATTTAATCTGGATGTGAAGCAGTCAGCTTCATTACAGAGATAATTTGCTGCAGTAAGTATTTTAGGTAGTGTTTAAAGGTAACTATCGTTTGAAAGCGATGTGTGGGGCATGTGGCATTGAAAATAAATGTAGATAATTTTCCTAAAGATATTTAAGCAAGTATTTATGTATCTGAGTAGCCTCTTGGTGATCCCTGAGGAATACCTGTAGTGATACAGAGTAGTATATAACTTTCCTTTTTCCTGAGGACTCTCTATTAGTGTTAAGATTCCCCTTCCATAATTTCTTTCAAAGCCTTTATTTTACAGCAGCCATGCCAGCAGCTAAGAAAAAGTAAGTGTAGCTCTCCCTGGAGACTCTCAATGCCATTCCTGAATTAACCGAAGGAATCATTAGGAGCAATATAAGAAATCCCTTTTCTTATTTCAGGGTCTGAGCTCAATAAGTGTTACGCACCCAGCCCCTGGTGAATAGAAGCAAAGCTGAGGGTTTGTGTTTCAACTTGATGTGCTGCGTGTTGCTGTTAGATTGCCTCAATGAGGGGGAATGTAGTGAAATAAAAGACTGACTCACAGAGGATCGCTGGAGGCAAGGAGCCCAGTTGTAGGTAAAACCAGCAAAAGATATTTCTTAGCAGTTCAGAGTGCCCTAGTCATCCGCTGCTTTAAATCCAGAAACCATATTATCTAATTTTCTTTTCCCTTGCTGAGAGAACTGCTTACATACAATAGGGGTATTGTTACCGAGTGAGAAAAGGTGAATTTTAGTACATGCAGAACTGGTGGTGGGCATCCAGACGTGAAGTACATGGAGGATAGAGGAATTGAACCAAACCGTAGCTCTTCTATCACAGTATTTTCTAAGGTCATCAAGCTACAAGCATTATTAAGAGCTATGACATGTTATACACCCAACCTAAGAAATCAGGATATTAAAGTGAACGGAAAACAACACATTATTTTTTGATTAATTTGGGATTATTTGCAACATAATTGATGCAACATGATCCTGTATGTTAAAGCATGATGCAAAAGGCTCAGAAGCTGATATTACTCAACTCAAATAGCTTAACAAAAATCTACCATATTTTTACAGAATAAGTTTTCTAAATACAATTACTGACATACTTGCTATTCCCTTTTCACTCTTTTTTTTTTAAATTGCCTGTTTTGCAGGCAACCTGTTCTCTAATTATTATGCAGTCTAAAGCATTTAATGTAGACCACTGGCACACTTCTCAATTCTTAATGTTGTCTTGTCGTACAGACAAGAAAATACAATGTCCAGAGGCAAAGTGTTTGTATTTCTTCCTTCATGCAAAATCATCTGAAACAAGTCTTAATGCCAACACAATATTTCAAATTTGTAAGTTTATTTCTGCTAATTAATGGGCCTTGATTATTTTGTTGGATATCCCACATACTTGTTAGAATACTTGATTAACGGAGGGCAGGTGCTCACCTAAGTATACAAGGATTTTTACTTTTTATTGAGTTTTCATATGAATAAACAGAAGTTAATTAAATCATTTAAAGCATATACCAGGATTTTACTTGGCACAAAAAGATACACAGACTGAACTGAGATTTAAGCCATGGGTTTTTTAAGGGAATCTCAGCGTGGACTTTTCTCTTGTGTGAATTTTTAAACGTGCGTACCATCAAAGCATACATGGAGGGCATTTTTATAAACTGAACTACAGACAATTCCTGCCTCAAAGCTGTTACTGTCTAAATAGGGTATGCAGACTGTAGCTGAGGAAGAAAATATAAATGTAGGAAGATGGTGTGGGCAGAGAGGTAATTTTCAATGTCCACAATTATGTCTCAAGTCCCACGGCATTGCCAGGGGACAAGCTTTCTGAGTCTCTGATAATTTCCACAGACAGTGCTGTCTCCCACTAGCCAGTAATGGTGTCAGAAGGTGTAAAGACCTAATATTATCGGGAAGTCTAAGAAGCCATGTGATTACTTTTCAAGTGCGTGAGACATTCTGCAAGACATGTGTCCTATGCAATTTATTAATAACTTAAATGTGATATGATAACAAATGTATGTACACTTAAATATATCGAACAGAAGGCTTACCGACACAGTGGAGTTATCGTACCTCAAAAATAAAGAAAATGACAAACGCTCTGAATTGTTAGGCAGAATTAGGCTTCTTGTTCTATGTAGAAGGCAACTGCACTGATCATCCCATTAAGAAATCATTTTGTAATTGACCTAAAATCTGTCATTCCAGGAGACCACCTGCTTGTTACTGCAAATTACCGATAAGCAAAGGAATGCAAGGAATTGAGCAGCATGTTTGCGTAAATAAATATTTGGATTTTTAAGGGAACTTTTTGTGAGTAAATGTTTCTGTACAAATCAAATGCATTCCGCGCAAATACTGTAATAGACAATTCTCTATGGGACAAAATCTGATGGATAGTAAACCAAAATTTTTCTCTACTAGTCAGGCTGGAGGCCCACTCTGAGATAATAGGTTCACTGCAGTGCTTTGAATGTGTTATGAAATATATGTATTTCATACTTCTAAAGTGAAAAAATCCATAGTATGACTGACTCAGTATTTATTCCAACTGACATCTTCTATGCAGAATCAGGAATACATTTGTGAATTCTGCAAATGGCAGAACCACTGGAAAATGTAAGAGAGATTTTCCCCACTCCAAAACAGACAAAAGTGGCTCCGTTTTGTCTTAAGGCTCAGTTTCCAAGGGCAGTCTCTTTGTGAGAAGAGAGCTAGCCCTGGTGTGACTTTCGGAGGGCGGGTTGTCGGCCCGGAAGAACACCGATACTGACTCGTCTGGTGGCCCACTTTGTATTTAGCTCTGAGCAGCTCTGCAGCGCAGGAGCATCTAGGCTGGTGTCGGCCAAAGTAACCCACCGCAGGAGTCTCTCTTCTTGGTGACCTTCCTGCTGTAATAACCATGATGCAGTCTGCAGGCACTCACGTGTTCCATTAGCCCACGAGACACTATCAAAAGAAATCTTTCAGGATCATTTGTTTGAGAGTTCTCAGGGAGACCAATAATCCAGTAATAGTTAATCCTTAACTTATTCTTTTCTCAGCCACTTAATTTATAAGTTGCTTGTCCTTATTATGCCCTGTGATACGTTCTGTTACAGAGCCTGAATTTCTGCTTTGTGAAGCTGTATGCTTTGCAGTACTGCTTTTAGTCGCTAAAAATAATTTTGAGGGGCCCAGCTTTCTAGATACTTTGAATTGCTTCAGATCCACTAGGTCAAATTAATTCAAAATTTGGTTAGTAAAGTCACTAGGCATTAAGTCTGTCTTAATATACTTAATGTAAAGCCTTATATACAGTTTATGCAGCGTCTGGTGGAGGCAGGGAGATGAAAGAAAAAGCAACAACTACACCAAGATGAAAACTGCTGTGCGTGTGTTGTGCGTATGCACAGGCTGGTACGTGTATCTAAGAGTATACTAAAAGGATTCCTGTTAAGAAGAGGGGACCACAATAATCGGTAGGGCATGTGTTTCATTAGTGACACTGTTGCTCTTTCTGGAATTAAGTAAGCATAAGAGCGTAAGAAAGCCACAGCACTCACACAGCTGCTTCTCCACGTAGACTGACCCTTGTAATGTTTGTATCCTTTGTCATTCTTCTAGGAATACTGGTAAACTTTTTTGTAGTGACCGTCCCTTCACACTTGATGCATCAGTATTGTGAGCTGAATTTGAAAAAAGAATGCATCAAAAGTAATTTTGCGTGGCGTGCCAAGTTCTGCTCTGCAGCAGGAAAAGAGCTGCAGCTACTTAAAATCCTTTTTTTATAATCTTCCCTACTGAACACACCTGTACTGAAATACTGTATGTGGAAGCTCAAATATTCTTTGCTAGGGCTTCTCAGAAATAATTGAGTTATCATTTACTTAATTTGAGAATCAAAAAGTGATAGTGAGAGTATACTTTAACTTCTAAGTCGGAGTCTTTTGTCATTCTGTACCTTACCAACCTAAGATTAGTCTGGATTCTTTTGGAAGTGCAGCTTGCTCACTAGGAATGTGTGAAATGAAATAATTTAAAAGAGGAAACATTTATTCTGTGTATTTCTAAATCTCTGTTATTTTCAATTGACTCTTAATATGAAAAATTTCTTATTAAGCTTGTTTTGAGAGCCATAAAGTGTTTTGGGTGTTAAATAAAAGCTGATACAGTTTCATTTATGGGAATTAATGATGGGCCATGTAAGTAGGAAAAGCATTCTTGTATATAATGTATCACAGCAAGACTGTGGAAAGGTTTGTCCTTGGTACTGTTCTGGCCTTTTATTACAAAGAGCAGGAAGAACAGTCAATAACCACTTATTAATGTTTTTCTTTCTCCTTTATTGTAGCTTTAGGTACATTAGGCTCTCAGTAATTATCTCGTTCATAATCCTCTATCACAAGTAATATTTTCTGCATCTTGTGAAGCATAATTGGAAAATATTTTCTTTGGATGTACACTATTTCTATTCCCTCTTTAATATAACTTTACCCAAGAGTATCTTGCCTAGGAAAAATGAGCAAGCATAATTTTATACAGGTAATCAAATCTCTCAAATGTTGGCACATTTTCCCTTATCTCCATGGGACCAAAAGCTAACCTTCAAATAGACCTAGGCATTGAAAGAGAGAATTTCAGCACACAATTAGAACCCAAATAAGCTTGTACAAGGCAACTCAAACAGAAGTGCTATTTTGAGTTATTAGTACTGTATTTCTACTACGGGTATTCCATTTGATTAATACAGAACTGCAGAGGAATATATATATATATATTAGTCTAAGTGTGTGCATATGTGTCTCGCTGTGTGTATATGTTGATATGTCTAATGTTATATAAACACTGGCCTATAGCAGGAGTTTACTGCCTTTCTGAATAATTCTATTTTTTTCCCCACTTAGGACTCAAAACCACATCTTGATACAGGTTTTATCTTATTAAGTTAAGCAAAATAAATATATAGGAGGGGAAAAAAAGAAAGAAATTGGGATGTCTTTAGAATTATCTTGGTTTCAATACACTGTAGAACTGCTAATTTATTCTAAACCTTCTGACATAAATCATGCTGAAGTGGGAGACAACGAAAGCCATACAGGAATCACTGATACAAAGCTAAGGACTGCTAAGCAGAGCAGACACTTTCAAGGCTAATATATGGTAGACCTACAATGAAACCTTTCAGTCTATTTTTGTTGTGAAATTGAACATTCTCATTTCTATTTTCACTCATTTTGGTATGAAGGGCTCTCGTGAATACAGAACCCAGAGAAAGATGATGCTGAGAGATGATACGACTCTCCAGCTGTAAACAATTTACCAGGATTCTGGTAGTGTGTAACCCAGCAAGATAGCTGCCATTTTCACAACGCTTATTTTAAAAAAGATGCTAGATAGCTCAATGAATTTTTTTTTTTTCCCCCCTAGTTTAAAAGTTTGGCTTGACATTAGTCGTGTATTTAAATGCAATGGTAGGCTTATGTTGGTAATTAACAATTTTGCGTGTGAATATGCTCATTCTCCAAGACCAAATTTTGGATTATTTTAAATTCCATTTCCAGTTGTCCATTTCCAGTTGGCTATCATGGAATGATAGCATTCCATGGCTATCATATGTAAAGCCTGGTAATTGAGGTCTGAATTTGTTTTTTTTATGTTCTTGGGCCAAGATTTTTCTATTTTGCATTACCGTGAAAATATCCACTGAGTTCTTCCAATTACAACACTTGAGTTCTAAGATAATTTGCTTAGTGAGTTGTTTGTTAATCACCGTCTTAATTTACTGTGAAAACATTGTTAAAAATGGGATGTTCAGTAATTGGCTTTTTAAATCCGGTGCAAGTATGATTAAAAAAAAAAAAAAAAAGAACAAAAGACATCAATATAAAAGTTACATGTTTAACCTGAATTAAAACAGCAATGGAGATGAGGTAACTTGGCTAGTAGTTTTGATAATCTGTTGAGTTTATTTGCTGATAGAGCAAATTCAGATCACCTGTCTCTACGTGGGATTTCAGCCCAGGCAGAAAGTATCTCTAACACAGTCAGTGTGGATTTTTTCCTGTGTTAGGCTCATAGCTCAGGCCAGTATTCCTCCTCCAGAAGAGAGAGGGTCTTCATTCAAGGGGACCTGATAGTCTGAGGTGGGTCTGTTCTTAAAGTTCTTCCCTTTGTACAAAAAATTAAACCTGAATGGGCAAAATAAAGAACAGGGGTAAGGAGAAATCGTATAACCTAGGGGAAGGGAATTAAGATGGGTGAAAGCGGCTGTTCAGCGTTCTGGTCTTGGAAAAGAGGATTTTCAAGTACCTGCCTAATTAGATGAGTAAAATGTGGGCTGAGGAAATTGTCAGCATGTTTCCTGTGTTCTCGGAAAGTTAGCTGTGTGATTCTGTAAATCAGGCCTTCTGTGAGAAGGTGTGTCTATTTTTAAATCCAAGTGACGTGGAAGGCTAAAATATATGCAAACTGATGGCTGTCAGCTTTCATGCAAACCTGGAGAAAGGCATTTAGTTGTTTCAGGGCTAGAGAGAGAATTTAGATACAGTTGCCTAAAGCTGCTGGTAGATTTCTAAGTCTCTCTGTGAATCTAAGAAGCCATCTGCTAATGCCCATATTGATGCTAATCCTGAAACGGACCTGGTAGCTGATTGACCTGAGAGTTGCTTAGGAAATAAAATTTTGTAATCCTCTGATGACACTTCTTCTTTGTAGGTGAGATGACCTCTAACGTTCCTTACTTTCCTTTCAATGTTCTTTGAACTATCCTACAGTCTATTTTGTATATAGCTGGTTTTAATATTATTCAGTGTTTCAGTTGCTCTTGTGAAGCTTACATATACTTTGAGCATGTCTGTAAATCAGGCATTGCAGGTAGAGGAATGCGTATTTGTATGTTTTGTTAAATCTTAGGGCTGGATAATATACTCGGTTTTAAAAATACAATTTAAAAATAATGAAAAATCAACCTTAGAGTACAGACACTCTAAAGGGCGCAGCAGTGAAGTCAGAGGTGTGGCATGCTCACTTACACATGTCAGAATATATGCCATGCCGTCTTTCTAAAGAGCTTCTCCATGAACTTGTATAAGCATATTGTATTATTTGCTGATATAGAAATGGTACTATATATCTTTTCCAGTTGCACTGTGCTTCACTCTTGCTGAAATGAACTTCCACAACTGTTACTTCAATATATTTGACATTTTTATTGTGTTTGGATCTTTTTGTCCTGTAAAGTGGTGTCCTCTGCACATTTCATTCATTATTCATGGGGTCATCTTCAAAAGGTTCAAGAACTTAGTGGGAGTACATAAGAATATGCAACCTTTTTTTCCTCATACTTCCCTCCATCTCCCTCTCTATATTCCTATATGTTGATAAGGAAATGGAAGTTTGAGAGGTAAAAAAAAAAAAAAAAAACAACACCTTTACTATTTACTTTCAATTTGTCCAAGTATAGCATATCTGTGGTGACCCCATGTTCAATAGTATTATCATTAGGACCAATTAGGGAGTGTGGGATTGTGGGAATTGTGGGGATTGTGGGAATAGCAAAAAGGAAGATTTCAAAGGAATTAATTTTTATTTTTACTGAAATATATTTTCACAAAATTGTCCAGCTGTTCATTGTTGTTTAAGATACTAGTCAACCTCACAAATTTATGAGACTTCTACTGTTGGAAATAGGAATTTCTGAAAATTAGTTTCCTGCTAAACTTAGGACAATAATATTTGAGATGAATAGAGGCTATATGCTGTTTTATTTATTTTACTTGAAAGAGTCCATTGTTCTTGAAATGCTATTTGAGTTCAGTGAAGCATTTGCATTACAACACACATTTTACTACAAAGTACTTTTATATAGCTGTGCAGGTCTGTAGCAGGGAACTTGCTGCGCCTCTCCTCTTAGTATTCATCTTAATTCGTTACATTGAGCTCATGTGGCATAAAAATGTGATGCACTTCACTGAAAAACTGTGAATATATACTCACAAATACGCAGTTGTATGTACCCTGAGATGAGAGAGTCATTCTTAGTATCTATATTGGCTTTTCAAGCAGCAATAAAGGACACTCTGTAATAATAACTGAACACTTGTGACTGGCAAACACCCTCCTGCAGTTCAGAACTGGAATATGAATGGACACCATGGGAGGCTGGCCCGTTTCTGATGAAAACAGTTTTTAACAGCGTGAATTTATGAATCTACTCAGTGCAAATGAGAGTTTATTATGCTGAGAGTCTAAAAATGGTGCTTCATTTATTAAATTAATACAAAAATTGTATTCAGATACCACTGGAGAGTTTTGTTAGACCTTCCTGCATGTCAGAGCTGAGGCTGAAACCATTGACTTAAGTTATAGGAGGTAATGGTGAAAACAGGACAAGCTGCCAAAAACTTCGCATTCTTTGCTTGATTGAAATGAATGTGTATTTGGAACAGCACCTGTCACAGTTTCCCAATCTGTGCACTAGAGAAAATTATACTTGCCCATTTTGAAAATACTGGGATTGTTTACCAAAAGCTTTTCATAATTATTTTGCCCTAGAAAAAAGCTTTTGCCCTTTTAAGACCAGTCCTCCACAACATGGGTCAGCTAAATCTCATTGCTGCAAGATTAGAAGCAATGGCATCTACTGCAGTAGAATCTGAAGTAACTTCAAATTTACACTGATATGGTAGAAATCATAACAAAAAAATCAGGCAAATTTGATACCTAGTCACACATAACTCTAAGGCCTATTGCCAGATTTTGATATCTAGTCTGCCAGCTGTACTGTGCACTGCCCAGCTCATTCAAACCATATGCCTTGAGCAAATGATCAGCAAAGTATGTTAAAAGCTCTGAAAAGTACCACATTAGCTGTAAGTCAACCAGCTGCACGCACTGCCCTATTAATTTGGATAAAAGCTTACCCCTTCAAAACTGTTTTTTTGACTTCTTTGGTCTAAAAATATGGCTTAAATAAAATCTGTGCATCTGCAGTTAGGTTTATAGCAACAATTTCATACTATTTGCAAACTACTGTTGAAAGTCTGTTTAGGCTTTAAAAGTTTCCCTAGAGACAGAAGAGTCCATTACAATCTTTTCTGTAGCTCGAAAGGAAGCAGTCATTCATGGAGCACCCTAAAGCCTCTGTAGCACATATTCTTCATGCTCTTGAAAGAGTCTTGGTCAGAGTGGAGCGTTCATTGTTGTGCCATAAGCAAAATGAAAAATGTATGCGTTGTTCTTCCTCCTTTGGTTGGATTTGGCTGATGCTCACCCTGGTTGGGTCACTATCCTACGGCCATTTGCAAGAGCAAGTCGAGAATTCACTGGCAATAATAAGCATGTAAACTGTATATGTGTATGACTTCTTACTTCTATGAAGTACTGCTTTGTCTCTACAGTTCTATACTTTTTTTTTTTTCATGTGTCCTGATTAAAATGGATTACCTGGTATTTACATTTATGTAGCTATGGAGCATTATTATCTGCATATTAAAATAAAGGGTGAATATGAAAATAAGGAGATATCATTGCCATTGTGACTGGTAGAAAATCATACTTTCTCAGCTATAATCATATTTCAGAATCCGGAATAGTATTATTTTAGATTCAATTTTGTAAGATTTAAAAAGAAAGAACAATGCATATTACTAAAAATTTTAGCAGTATCTCTGAACTAGAATGAAATACTACGCTCCATGCAGCCGTAGCTAAATAAAAAAGGGTAGCAAGTATATTGTGAACGAAACATTTTCATTGCTGCTTTGGCTAGGCCAAAGTGAGGCATAATTAGGCAAGTAAATTTGATCTGCTTTCTATCAGTCAAACTAATATTGTTCCATTATTAATATCACTCTGCAATGTTAGAAGAAAACCTTTAAATATTAGGGTAGTAGAAAACCTGACAGACTTCTATTGTTTTATTTATCTGCTGACTTGTGCAAGTTCTCACAGCAAATACAAACAAATTAGAGGAACACAGTTCCACTCAGCAGTGCTTACAGCATATGCAACAGATGTAACACACCATTGTTTATCCTTTGTTGCTGTTCATCTCATCACATCACAGACCTGCAATAACGTTATTGTATAGTTTATTGACTCAGCTTCCAGTTTCCTCTTACCTTCTATTCCAGGCCATTGCAGATGGAATATATATTGAATTACTGCAAGATATCTCACTGTTCTACATAGCTAAAAAGTGCTAAAGTTCCTTCTTGTTCATGCAGCAGTCTTGGGTAGTTGCTGTCCTCCAAATTCTGGTCCCCAGTACTAACAATGTCAAACGTAGTTTGAGACAACGGCATAGGCTTAGAGCTTTACGCTTTCTACTTGTGGCAGAAGTGACTGAAAGTCGAAAGGCATTTTTCCAGGTCTTGACTGTGGCTATGAAGTCTTAGGACTTTAGGTCTGCAGAGACATAACTGATATAAATACATGTTTATAAAGTTCACTTCAAAGTTGGGGATGTGGCTCCCTGCGGAGGTATTCCTCCAGCGTTAAACTGATACTGCAGCGGATGAGAGCCAACTTGCCTTTAAAAACCTGAATCTGGAAAGCTTTTCAGAGAATACATCTGTATTTCTAATTTGCACCTTGAAGGATGAAATTGACTGGAGAGTTGGTGAGAATGAATAAATTGATTCACAGTGGGTTGACAACTCCCTGTGTCTCGCTTTCTGTGAAACATCTGTGGGTGATGCCACCACAAAATTTGACTGCTGGCTTGCAAGCTGGTCTACTAGCAACACATGATTAAAAACCTGTTACTCAGATATATGCAACTGAATTCATGGCACTGTTTGCCAGATTACTTTGTGTAACTTTGAATGGGTGATAAGGGGACTGGAGCAGAGCAAGGAAAGACCTGTCTGTTCAAGAAATGTCATCTCTGCTCTGCTGACTTTCATAGATGTGCAAGTGGAATAATGCAGCAGAAAACCATGCCCAGAACTGAAAGTAATGATTTATTAAGAAAATATTTTTCTTTTTAAAAAGTAATTGTCTTGTGAAATTTTTTTACAGCTTTAGAGGGGAAAATAATGAAGATGACTAAGTTTTAGCAAATATTACAGGATGAAATTTCTAGCAGCCAAATCATTAGATGCATTCATTTGTAAATATCAGTGATGGAGATGACAAGTTATATAGATCACAATTCTCCTCTCCTCATTATGAAGAGTAGTAATTTATTATTTGAGTAATCACACAGCACAGCACAGAATTTAGATTCCCCAAGAAAAAGATTCGCAATGTTTATCAATGTGCTAGTATTTTATCATTATAAAATTATAAACTCAGAAGAAATCATCAATTTCTAAAATGCAATGCATGTACACTGAATACAGCTGTTGTATAAAATAGGTAGACCTGTGAATCAAACGCTCTCGCACATCATATGTTAACTAAATATTTTCCTAATTTGTTGCTATTATAGACAAAGTATACTCACCTTCATGCCACTTCAGTCTATGATGAAGGTGCAGAATGTACTCATAAAGCATCCTTATGTTGAGCACACTTAATAAGTAGAACTGTACTATTTGGCTTTCTTTCATCCTGAGAATTGTCCAATTTCATGCAACGATGAAATAGAGACAAGAGACTCGGATGTCCTGGCAGTCTACGCTTGGTGCTGAAGAGTGAATGAATTAAATATATGAAATTTTTAGCCACTATCTTTTTACAAAGGGAAACATAAAATTATGTAATTATACAATATTGGCATTTAAATTTATACAGCCCTTGTAGGATCTGCCTGTGGCTTTTTTTTTTCCCCAAACGGACATTATTGTAGCTTTATTATAAGGAACAATTTGCTGTATCACAGCTGGCCATCAGTGAGGCATTGTAGACTTAATTCCATAGATGGCCTTTAGTGAGGCATCGTCTGATTCATTCTTAGCTGAACAGTGCCAGGACACATACTTGCTTACTGAAACAATGAGAAGTGTTTTATGTGTATGTGCATTTGTGTGTGAGCACATGCTGTAAGTTTATTTTTTCAGGCTAAAGGAAAGGACTATTAGCCACAAACTCTAGAGCTGCTGATTTTATAATTAGAAATCAATTGGGCAAAGCTTAGTTTTGCATATGCGACCTCTTCCCATAACTGTGTCCCAGAATGGTTTTCTCCTGAAATCATTTACTTAACAATTTAATGTTAACAGCTAATCTATTTGCAAAATCAGTTTAAAATACTAAATTACCTGTGTGCTTTTGGTGGCCACATAGAAAAAAATTTAACCAACATGGAATTACCTGAATGGTGTTTTTGGGGTGGGTTTTTTGTGTTTGTTTGGTTGGTTTTAATTTACATTTTAATCTCATTGTTTATTTGCTTTAATTAAAAGCTGTCACAAAAGTTGTTGGCACTGCAGAGTTACATTGACTTTGGTAAGGGCACAGCAGGGCCAATTACATCTGGAGTTTATATTGTTCATTTGTGTCCATAAGGAGGTTAAAATACAGCTGGACTATGTTATGCCAGACAGATTGCTAAGACATTTACTCAACTGATTTGGCCACCATGGGCCAGTATGGTGGTGTTGGATTCATCTCCGTCCTGATTGCCCTGGTATTTGGGAACCCTCAGGTGGCATAGATGTAGCATTTCCTGTTTCACTTATTTTCCGGTATTGTGCACAGAGAGCTTTTTAGCTTTCTAAAAGAAGGTATCTGATCAGTGTATTTAATTCCGATGGCCTTCAAATTCAGGAGTAGGGGAACGGGACCCGACAATCTGGGTTTTTTTCCTAGAAAGTAAACTATAATTTGTAGTAACATCGCATATTTCACCTGAGTTCCTAGTATAGAGAGGACTGGATGTAGGGTAATGCCATTGTTGCTCTTTTTCCTGTATGTACAGTGAAAGTCAGCCAAAATTCTTGATCTTAGCTAAGTGTAAATGTAACAACAAGATAATGTATAAAATATGTTGCTCTTCTGTTCTCGTTAATTTTATGCTGGGAATGGAAAGCTCTTCCCATGTTAAAGGGGAAATTTCTACTTAGTAACTCAGTAAAATTGTTTGGGATTTTTAATTCACAATAATGTATTTACTGTGGTGGTAACAACTTATATTCTGGGGAAGCAGGAACCAAGAAATAATCTTTTGGGTTTTTTTTCTCGTTTTGTCTGAGAACTCATTATCCATGCAAGCTTGTTATTTACTACCCCATAGTAATACTGTTTTAAAATGTGCAGGAATATCTGAGATTTGTGGTATGAGAGGGCTGAATTGAATTGGATCTAAGTAACTGCAGATGTGGCTGGCTTCATCTTTATCAGCTTATCTAAGCTTTTGCACTTAAAGGCTTCTGTCAGTTCAAAGCACAGACACTGCTTGGTTGAACAGAACTAAACTATGGTTGCACTTCTTAGCCTTTCAAAAATAATGCTAACTTAATTCAAACTCATGTACTACAGAACTTGAAGGAGTTTAGATATGCATCAAGTAAAAATTCCTTTCCATTTTTATAATGCAAGGAGGCACAAAAAAAAAAGAAACATATCAAAGGTCTTGAAGTTTAATTTTAGTTTTCTCAAAAATGCTTTTTCTTTCCATGTGAACAAATACAATTTGAGTTCTTCCCCCATTCACTTGCTTAAAATAAAGAAATTACTAAAATACAAATCAAAATTTAGCATCAAAGAGCAACTTTGTCAATACAGGCACTTGGGGACATTCTTAGAATGCTGGAATAATTATAACACTGGATTTCTGTTCAGCATAGGGATAGACAAAAATTTGCTACTACATAGCATAATGAGATATCTAACTACATTTCTGCATTTGAAATGGTGGGAGAGCCTACGAGTGCAGCATAGCTAAAACCAGCTTTTTTTTTACCTTGGGTTTTGTTTTGTTTCTATCTCCATTTCTGATAGTTTGTACTTCAGCTAGACATCATGGCACATTCAGAGGAGAGTTAGTATCCTTTCTTTTGATTACACTTTTTGAAAGGGCAAAAGTATGGACCGCATCACAAATATATAATTTCAAAAAGAGCCTCAGAAATTAGGACTGGAGATTTCCAGAAGCCAGAGCAAACTCAGCCTAATTCATTTGCTAGTAAAATATATTTAAAACAATAACAGAAAACGCTGTGCACAGGAATGATTGGGTTTGCACGTCAAAACTTGTATTCCAAAATCCTTTGGCCAAGGCAGGATCTGTGAAAGATAAACAGGAAGAAATGATTAGGAAAAGTCTGTTGAAGAACTAAGAAGATATCAGGTGTAATCATGTCTTTTTCCTTTCCCAGAACTCAGTCCATCAGCTTTCAGGCATGCTTCTTCATTGACCTTTCACCTTAGGTTAAGTTTATCAGGCTCCTATATGATATTTGCTATTTATGAAAACTTGACTTTGACTCGTAATGATATCCTATATAAGATGAAAATATGTTTTGAAAATAGCATTTTCCGATCCCTGGGGAAAACAAAAAAAAAAAAAAAAATTGGATCCCCTGTAGCATTTGTGGACTCAGCCTGGGCTGATGAGAGCCGAGGAAGGAGAGTACGTCCAGGGCACTGCCTGTAGCGCCTTACAGATCAGACAGCACCAGTGGTGACCCTGGCTAAGGGATCGTTCATCTGGAATGGCCCCCGTCATCTTTTCCTTTGGTGCAGATAGTTTGCACATCCTAGTCAGCAGAGTACTTGACAAAAATTTTAGATGGCTATTAGATAAAGCAGCAGGATATTCTTTTATGCGCAGTACCCCAAATAATGTAAAGAAAAGGCACGCTAGGGAAAAACAAAGGGGAGAAAGCAAAACTTGAGAGATTGGTTTGACTGAACATCTGAGGCGTTGACACGATGGGACGACCCCGTTACTTTCCTGTCCCTGAATACTGTCAGTCGTGCTAGTGGCAGGAGTCGATTGCGCGGGCCCGTTTCAAAGGTAGACTTCTGTGGTGTCTTGTGCCTCCATGTTCTTTTGGACCATGACAACATGCGTATGTGATTAATAGAGATTTTTTACTGGGGGGAAACGATTGTCTTCGCAGGTGAGATTTCTCCATGTTGATTGTAGATTTCTAAATAACCGAAAGGGAATTCTGTCACCGGGAATGAGAGGAAACTAATTTAGGTGAACATAGTATGTGGATGTTTATCATCCTGTGATATAGTTCAATGACTTTCATTGCAAACTACAGGAAAAGTTTAAATTATTTAAAGGTCTTTCTAAATCCTACACAAGTTAAGAAGTGCTCTCAGCAGGTACTATAAATGTGGATTTTACTCCAGTCTTAACTCATACTGCTGTGATTACTTATTCAAATTGTGCAGGCAGCTGCCAAGTCATAGATGTGATGTCCTTTATTGCAGAAGCATAATACTTAATTTTGTTCGTTAAGATATACTAATCAGAGATATCTTGATCTGTATAATTCTAGAGCACAATCTAAGATCTGATTTTAGAGATATTAATATGTGCTAGATGAATGATTACAACAGTTGCTTAGCTTCTGTTAATTTGAAGTCTTTAAAGCATTCAATAAAATGAGTGCTGTCCACCCCGAGTGGAATGCCAATTCTTGTTTACAACATTATAAAGTTAAAAAGTCCAATAATTGTCTCCAGCAGGCTCATTTGCATTATTTCTTCATAGTAATTACATGAACAATAGGGATTCTATACCTAAGAGCAAAATATATGTTGAACTGTATAGGCTGAAATATAATCACAGCAAATATGTTTTAATTATGTTTGTGATGCTGCGGAAGTACAGGCACGGCAGAAAGCTGTTCTGGTATCTACGGAATGAGTCATAGCATAAAACACTGAAACATTGAAATAAAGGTGGTTCTAATAAGGAAAATAATTAAATTATGATAAACAAAGGGAATGAAATTGCTTTATTTTTGTTGGAAGTAAAGGTTTAATTGGAGGATTTGTGTAGGTAGCAGGAATGGGTTTGCTTTTAAAGGAAATAAGAATTTAATTTGCCTAGAACTCAGGTGTTTCTTCTGAGATGAGTAACAGATTTTAATTTCATGTGCAGTTTTGAAAAGTTGGGGAGAAAAGATACTTTTGTGTCACTCCAAATACGAATTTTTGGAATAGCAAAAAATGTTTTGTGCTAGACATAGTATTTTTATTATATGAAAAAGAAACCCCTAATACGATAACGAAATGAAATTAAAGGGAAACATTTTGTTTACATTTTGAATATATTAAAAAGTTAAATACTTTAAAAGAATGAAATTAATGCATATACAGGCATAAAAAAATTTTGAATGTAAAACAACATTGAAGCATTCTGGTCAGGAAGCGTTTGGAAAAAATACTGCACTGGTCTTTTCCCAAAACTGTATTTGTTTCCTAAATCAACTTTTCAGTAATATGCAGGTGAATGGTTGATGTGAGTGTCACTGAATGATTATTCTTGTCCAAAAAAATACAGGTGAAAAAAATATATGCAGCTACAAGGGTAGGGCTGGTATTTTGGGTGTGGCTTCTTAGTGGTCTTGAGCAGCTGTCATTAGGACTTCAACTGCTCAGTTTGTTCTGAATGTTGGGGGTGTCCGTTTCCCCGACTCTGTTTCCCCATCAGCAGAATGGGAATCAAAAATAGTTTTTCCTTTGCAGTGGTGTGGTGACGCTCACTCCACTACTGTGGTGATACATTTAGATTGTGTAGTAATGTACGTGATACCCATGTATTAATATTTAGATGACGATAATGTTACCTTGATTGCAGGAAGACAAATAAAAGGTTATGTCTGGTTTGTGCAAAGCTCTGAGTGAATTGCTGGTATTCAGGATGTGTGATCATTCTCGGCATTGCACCCCGGGGCTGAATGACACGGCCAGTTTGATGATGACTCTCTTTGCTTGGGCTATCAATATAAAGTGTCACTTCTAGAAGAGAATCAGGCCAGAAGAGAGCTTTAGCCACAGGGAGTCAGAAGAAATGAGCTTGGCAGTAAGATTCCAGGCAGAATAAATAAGGTTTGGGAGTATTCTTAGCAAAGAAATACACTCACTATTGAATATAGTAGGATCCAAATCAGGTATTACTTCTGGGGGAAAAAACCAAAACAAAAGAAAAAAAAAAAACCCAGAACAAAACCTCAGAGGCTTTCTATTGATCTTATATTCTGTATCCATTCATTTAGCTATCATCTGCAGTCAATGAAGCTATTGAAATCTCTGTTATCTTTGCAAACAAGTTGTGGCCTACCTTTCAGGAATGTAATTCCTTAATTCTCCTTGATTTCAACTAGCTGTTATTCTAATTTTTTCTCATGCAGATTTCTTGGAAGAGCTTCTTCCCATCAAGCAACTCCCCCATCCCTTTGGTGGTGAGGGACTGCTTCTCTAGTGTTCCTCCACACAGGCTTAAAAATTCAGTTATTGTCAAATCTCTTGTAGACAAGAGCAGGAAAAGGAAAGAAAAAGTATTTATCAAATGTAAAACTCTCCAGGTAACCCTTAAAGTGAATAGTATCACAAGTGTACATAGATTATTGGGGGCCTTTTCCTCTTTGCTTTAGTTATTTGTAAGGTTGTGGTTTGTTTGTCTTTTATAACCAAAAAAAAAAACCAAACCCAAAAACCCGCACCAAGAAAAAAAAAAAAACCCACAAAACAAATGCAACCATCTTGTAATCAATAAACTGGCATCTGGAAGTTAAATATTCTCAGCTTCATTTTCTGTGGCAAGACTTAAATTGCCTAACATTCATGTAATTTTTTTCTATGTGCTTTTTAGGAGCCATATGCTTGGTATTTACTTCCTTTTGTTTTTTCCTGCTTTCCCATTTGTTTACTCTAGGTATTTCTATTTCTTGGTTGTTTTCATCCTCCAAACTGGCTGATGTTTGGTTTTTGATTTTTCACTACCACCGTCCCTTTGGAACTATATCTCAGCGGACAGAAGAAAGCTGAAATATGAGGATTTTTTTCTTTCTTGTGACGCTATAGCATACTTTAGATCGAGGCTTTTTACAGTCTTGTCACATTTTCTCTATTATCCATCACCTAATCTGCTTAACCTCATTCCTTTTTATTGGTAAAGGACAGATGCCAGACTTCTAACTTTTTAAGTCTTATATTGAAGTTCTTTTTTAAGGTATATAGATTAAGTATACTGTGTATAGTACAACTTCACTACTGTCTTCCATTCTGTCTTACAAATAGACATTCTGCTCAGGTCTAGAGAATGGTTGGAATTAATGTAGCATTCATCTAAACTGTTCAAACTGGACTGAGTAGAGACTGACCACACTGGCAAACAGTATACAAAGATTTATAGGTCGTCTGTAAGGAATCCATGGTATTCACAGATCAAGAAGTGGAACTGAATCCTTAAATGGTGATTTCTAGCAATACTTATGTATACTACAATCTCTGTGACTGTGACTCATCTGTGAGGGACTGTTCATGACCTATTCATAACAATTGAGAAACATAAGAATTTTTCAGTCTTTCCAGATTCTTTCACAGACTTGGAACTGTTTATTAAACCTGCATATCAATAATATGGGAAACAAAAGCAGAATATATAGCTTGCTCAGGGACTCTGCTTTTCTTATGAATTTCTATCCTGTTATAGGAAGTTTTGCAGTCCCCCCAAACTGCTGCGTGTTTTCTCTTCGTTGGGTTGAGATTGCTTGCGTTTTGTGCTGGTTAGAAGGGCAGGGTTATATTCAGGCTAATTATTTTTTCTTGAAAATAATGTTTGAGCCTGTTCTACCACTATGCCGCACTTTCTCACGGCACATACGGAAAAAGAAAAGGAGACTGGAGAACCCATGGGATTTCCCTGTTTAGCCACCTTGCTAATATTCAGCAGCAGTTATGCACCAGGCTGGAGAAAATTATGGCCCAAGTATTCTCATCCTGTGGTCTTCTGTCTTTTTCTGAGAAAAGCTACCTATTAGTGAAGCTGACATAGCGAGGACAGGGAAATATGGTCCAGCTGATAAACGTGCACAAACTCAGAATCCAGTTGTGGTCAGTAGTGAGATATGGTTTTGACTTTTCAGTATGGGTGGAAAAAAAGTTTGGTTTAGTCATGCTATGATTGTGATTTTTGACTGGCCATGATTCCAATTTGTGTCAAAGAAAGAGTTAACATTTGATGAGCCACAATACACTTGTTAACTGTATCAGGTTTTGTGTCAGAATATCTGTAATGGAACTGAGCAACAGTGCATTTATACTGCTAATATTTTGTTGAAGAACATCATACAAGAGATTATCTTTTCAGTTAACCTTGCCATCAGTGTCCATTTACATACCCAATGATGCCATCTCCATAGGCAAACAAAATATCCCATCTCCTATGTACCGAGTAAATGTGAAAAGGCAGCTTTACTGACTTGATAAATAATCTCAAATATTTTAATTTACTTCAGGGTCTTGCTATTTTCAACACTTTATTATCTCACAGTCAGATAATTGTTAATCTCATTATTTATCTAGTTTGTATAAGTCAGTTACACCTGATCTATTAGTTATCAGAAAAGTATAAAAAATAAACTTGTAGGCTAGTGGTAAATTCTGAATTTAATTGGACTATAAGTTATGGAGTCATAATATGAATTAATAACTAGATATCAGTTGTGATTTTTTTTTTTTCTTTTGCTTTTTTGGGGGAGGTGTCTTTGGTTCTGTCTCTTTCTTTATAACTCTATATATGTTCAAATAAAGAGTTTTGTCTGGTGTCCCTTGAAATTTCAGACAGAGACTTCTACTGAGTCCCTGGGTCTTAGATCCTAAAACCATTTACATACATCTTAGAACTAGAAATTTATGCAAGAATTCAGACCTATTTTTTCCATGAGTATGAGCCATACTGAATCCATAGGTGGTAATTGTAGAAATTAGCTAATCTCTTAGACATTCATTTCTAAAATTATGTATTCTGGGTTCATTCTTCCTTGTCTCTTTTTCAGAAAAAGGGAAGGGGAAAAAAAGCCATTTGATACTTCACTGTCCTCTGCTTATGGTGAAATAAGCTCAGTGAAGGTTGCAGCATACAGTATAACAGAGCCCTTGTGTCAAGAAGGACCTCTGTGTTATTGTAATACAAGTAATTAATAATCGTTATTTATAGATGAGTACTGACTTGGCAGTTGTCAGCTACCCAGCTAACCAGCTGTCATTTGGTTCTCTCAGTAGAGTTATTTCAGATAAATAGCAGGAATGTACATAAGGTATTTGGATCTTGTGTCATTCTTGTATCTAGGGTATCATTTGGATAATTTAAAAACTTCAGTTCTCAACATTGTACCTCTTTTTTATTTTTTTAAAGTTTGTGGTTTTCCTTCTTTTTTTTTTTTTTTTTCTTCTGAGCCCTTCCGATAGGTATCTGAACTCATTTTATTAGAGAAACCTTAGCAGAGTCCTTGGAGACCTTCAGAGATCCCCTTTATGCAGCTGTTTCCCTCCTTTGGTGTTCCTTTTATGGCCATTAAGTTCTCTAGTGGGCAACTTAATCATCAGTTCTTTGAAGGAGGGGGAATAGGCGTATCATTTGAAAAGAGGTCCTGAGAAGTCATGATATGTTTCTTTACCTCTTAAATTCAGTCTGGTGTGTATCGTGCATCTTGCCTGCTGCTCCCAACCCCAAAAGGTAGTGCAGGATAGCTGGTCACCTGTCCTTTCTAAGACGAGTGTCCCAGTAGAGAAGTGCAAAGAACAGCTGAATGGGGAGAGGACCATATGGCGTTTTGGCTGTTCTGTGCTCACAGAGTGATACGAGCGCTACCAAGCTTGTGTGGGTAGAGAAAACCGACAGTGATTCAACCATCATTAAATTAGTACAGATGTCTCCTGCAGCCTCCCACAGTAGTCTTCACCATGAGCTCAGACGATTTGGATAAAGGTCTAGACTAAATCACTGCTAAGTCTGTATGGATTCTGGCTGTTTTGAGATTGACATATGTTACGCACTTACAGCTTTTGTGATACTGATTTGTATACAATTTGACTGTATTCATGGTGAGCCAGAGTTTCTTTTTTGTTGGGACATTGACCCTAAATTCTGGATGTTTTGAATCACAGGTAGGTTAGATGTTTACAGTGAATGGCATAAATACTCCAAACAGTGCCCACACTTACGGTTGTAGCACTGCTATTTTTTCCTCCTTGGAAGCAGGTTAGGTTATCTGATGTGCCAAAAAAAGTGGTAATTGTCGCTGAGACTGTAGTCTGCATATGTACTGAGAAGGGGACTGCAAGTTGCTAGAGAATCAGAGGTAATACATTACTAAATATCAAACCCTGCTGGACTGGGCACAGTTGTTTATTTCTGCTTATTTAATATTGCCTATGTGTAATGGTTTGTATTCTCCTCTCCTCTGTCAATTCTTCCAGAAAAGCATTAACAAAGGCAGAAGCCATGATCTATCTCTAGTGCTTTAAAGAATATTTCAAATGTAATGGTATTGCAAATTAATCGCATTATGAGAGACATAACCTTTGCAAGTCAGTTTGTAAAAATTCACAGGAACGCATGACTTAGTGGAAATGCATGGGAAATTACATTAGGAAGCTTTGAAAAACCACACAAGTGATGTGGCAAATAATTTCTTGTGAAACTGCATGAAATCATAATAACTAGTTTCAACCAGGTTCTTCTGAATAACTTACAATTCTGCATGAGTTATCCCTAATAAACATCTAACTGCAAGAAAATGAGGAAAAATAATCAAATTATCCTCATGTTATATCTATTTATTCTGAGGTATAACGCTCTGATGTTACTATGTAACTGCCAACACAGTAACTCTGAAGAACTAATGCTTTGTTTGATGCCTCATGAGGAATTTGCTTTGTAGCATTTCCTAGCTGTGTTTATTTTCACATTCCAAGTAACTCGAAAAATATTTTTAGTAAGAATTATACTGTACCCATGTTCACAGGTTAGTGTAAATACACTAAAAATAACTTATCACACGTAAGTAGATAGTTTATACGATAATCAATATGTAAGTACTCACAATTTAATTTTTCAGCTCTCTATTTCACTCAGTTACCTTATCAACAGTTTTCAATTTTAGCTCAAAGCTGGCTGCATAGCTGATGTTTATATTTCTGCACTGTAGATGTGTTTGACAGCCAGTTGCTAGAAAAGAGCTTTCTATTTGCACTGCCATCTTTACACTTTATGTGGATTTTGACAGTACTTACTTCCTTATGTTCAGACACTGAAGTATGCTAAACAGTCATCTTAAGTTTGAAAAATTATCTTCAAAATAGGTATTTTAATGTTTTCAGGTTTGTTTAATGCATTCTGTTATTTAATAATACTTAATAAAATAACAGAATGCATTCTGCATTGATTTGAAATTCTTTTATTAAGAAGGAAGACAGGTTAAATATATTATCACTGGGATCCTCCTAATCATTGTGAGCAAAGCATGATCAGAAGCCAGGATGGTGAATGAAAGCAGAGCCTTGAAGGACTGTAAAATCATGACAACTTAAATATGCTTAAATAAATAGAAATACCCTGTCACCTTTGACCGCACTGGCCTATTGCACTTTTTTCTGCCTTCGCTGATCTAGGCTATAGCTTGCCTAGTTTGGCAGATTTTTGTAAGCAGCCTTCAAATGGGGTAGTGCTGTGGGTATGTAGCGATTAACTTTTTTATTCCTCTTCTGCAGTCCTAAGAGTATGTATTATAAGATATTGCTCTGACATTCACTTGAGGAAATAATTTGAAAAACACAAAGAGGTCTTAACGCTCAAGTGCAATGTACTCTGTGCCTGAGAATGAAGCCTATCAAGTTATAATAAGCTTTTAAAAAGGAAAGAAAAAATACAGCTCAAACAACATGGAAGAAAAGCTCAGAACAGTGTGAATACGATGACGATGATTAAAGGAACAAAAGAGAAGGATTTGGTATATAGGAACTGCTGAACTTCTGACTAGCACATTGAATGGGAAATTCCCATGGGTTATGGGTTTTTACAGCCTTCCCCGTCTTTTGTCTACATTGAGGAAGGAGCGGCAAGACAAACTGTGCTGGCAGTAGAATTTGACAGCCAAAAGGGAACAGTCTTCTGAAGTCATGTTTGGAGACTTCACACAATCTTACAAGTAGCAGAAACCACAGCATAGTTTGTGTCCAAGACTGACAAGATGGACGAAGGGAGTAAATGGCTTTACTGCTGTTTCACTGAGTTGGGAAAAGAGTGACAAGTGCAGGAGGCACTGTTAATTATAATGCCTGAGGCACTGGAATTGTTAATATAAGTGCTTGACCCCAAACAGTAGGAGATGACAGATACTTTTTCCCCGCCTCCCCCCACTCAAAGACACAGAAGAGGGAATGTGTTTTACAAGACTAAAACTGCATGGAATTTTTGAGGCTCTCTACCCAGCTTTCAGATCTCCTGTGGTGAACCACAGTACACTATAGATGAAATAACAGAGAAGTAAATGAGATGGGAAAGGATTCCTCTTTGGCAATACGACACAATTTCATTGCATGTTTCCAAGTATCAGAAACAGTTGGGTTAAAAAATCAAGACCTTTTTTCAGGAATGGTGTCTGCTAGAACACAAGAAAGGAACAGCAGTCTGGGTTCAGAAATAGTTACATGAACTCCAAGCTAGGCAGAAAGCCAACTACAAAAAGGTGCCAGCCATCTGAGGCCACTTGACACAGGACACTTGGGTGTTAAATAGCTGCAGAAAGCAGTGACTAAAGGCGGCAGTCCAAGCTGCAGTGGGACACAGGTCATATGTGGTGGTGGTGTTCTCAGGACAGAAGGGAAGACAGATGGTATTCCCAAATGGAAAGGGCCAAGGCCAGAACTAGGAAAACAGAAAGCTTTAGCTATCATCTGGCTTAACATAAGGATTCAGAAGCAGGAAGGTATAAAAGAAATACATACAGAAAAATCAACCTGAGACCATGCTTTGGAATGAAGATAGCAAAGAGTAGAAACAAATTACCTCGTCTTTGTTGCCGTCACAACCACTGGAGATGAACACGTGATTGTGGATTTGGGGAAGACGTTGCATCTGGGGGCATGGTTTCCTCCCTCTTAGTGAGTTCCCCTGGCAGGGGGAACAACTTCTGTGAAACAACGCTGGCAATACATAACAGTTCTAATTAAAAATTAATACTGTGATTAACTGGAGATAAATGTGTAGAGCTGTTCAGGAATGGCTTGGGTAGTCCTACGGTCTGGATGTTTTTTCCTAATATGGATCTTTGTGAGACCGAAAATGGGTTTATCTCTTCCTCTGTTTCTCCCATCTGTAAAAACAACTATAGCTATCTTTGTTCTCCCAAGACATTCAGTGAAAATATATATTAAAAATTACTAATTCAGCCTGGTGTAGAAGGCAGTACATGAAATGTACAGAAAGGACCGATGGTACTCTAACCAGGAAGGCCTTAGATCAGGATACAGTCACATTCCTGAGCTCTTTTCTTGCATCAGTTGGTCATAATCAGTGAATTAGAACAAACAGATTTTTAGATCCTAATCTTGTCTGCAGTTTTTAAACAACAGTTCACTCTAGTGTATTATAAGATGATACCAAAAGGTAAGCAAAGAAAAGCAGTTTGTGCACAGTTGCAGTATGAATATAAACAGAGACAAAATTAGCAAATCAAATAGAATAAAAAAGCAGCAGCAAAGAATAAACAGAAACATAACAGAAGCCATCTGGAATCAAAGATACTCAAATGACATGGTAGGAAACTGAGGCAGACAAAAGCAGAGATTACACTCTTAAATGAAAGTTTTAGGGATATTATTGCTTTAATTCTCTTTGAATATTGTTATAAAACTGCAGCTGAGAAGTGTGAGCAGTAGTGTCTTTTGACAGTTACTCCAGAGGCTTCAAGTTACATGATTCTCATCTTAGATGAAACCTTTGTCATCCATGGACATGTCTGTTTCCTTTCTGAAAGTGTTCCAAGTACTGACATTATGTCAGGTACATCAAATCTGTGCCCCAGTTTGTCATTACCCTGAATAATAATGCAGAATATTTGGTTTTCTTCTTCCCCATTGTGCACCTATAATTCCCAT
Organism: Pelecanus crispus; assembly: GCF_030463565.1. Lineage (NCBI taxonomy): Eukaryota > Metazoa > Chordata > Aves > Pelecaniformes > Pelecanidae > Pelecanus > Pelecanus crispus. Next base: position 40,191,000 of record NC_134650.1, read on the forward strand.
TACTAAAGATGGGATCAGCCTATCCATGGAGAAAATGAAAGATTCTATTAAATTGAAATTACATTCACTTTATTAATTCTGTGTTGTGTATGAATGAATTGAGTCTATCTATAATTGTTTAATTATGAATGATTTTTTTTAAACTGTGGGTCATCAATAAATGTGCTCATTGTCCATTATGTGTCAGAGCACATCAACAACATACACAAAAACCTTCTGGAACACCTAACGATGTTCATATTTTTAGGGAAAAAAACCCTGCAAAGTCACATATGGAAAGAAGCATATGATGAGTAAGGTGCGTTACAGTTTTTGAAAGCATTGATATATATAAATGATTGTAAAAGTCACTAAAATCCATCCATACTTTCACAGAATGAGCTAGAGCTTCTTAGAACCCAGCAGTTTTGGAAAAGAGTCATAAAAGCTGAAAATTCTGTCTCAGACTTCATTAAATGGGGTCTGCCTCATAAATGAGGAATTTTATTGCAAGGCATAGGTAAAAAAGAGAAGAACCTGAAGCGTTAGGGTAGTGTTGGTGTGTTATGTGTGTATCTGTGTAACACCAGGTGAAAATCAGTGCTGCATTAGTTAATACCTTAAAAGATTCCAGAGTTAGGAAGGAGAAGAATGATGCGAATTTTAAAATGCAGTTTTAAGGACAGATTATGCCTTTTCCCTTGAAACAAGTAAGGGGGTAATTCCCTTGTAATTACACGAGGATGAATTAATTACTTTCTAAGAAACTCAAATAAAAACTTGACTACGTAATGCCTTCTACTCTTTTCTTAATTAAAAATGTCCAGGAGCATTTTCATAATATGTAGATTCCCCTCTGCCCCCCTTGTGAATTATTGATATATTTATGCTTTTTTTACTAATATGAGGAAATCTGGGTTACAAACCCTCCCTTTGATGATGCATCTTATTACGGGCTAGTCTGTATCAAGTTGTGCATCAACAACATACTTGGAGAGGACTTGAAGTGCTCAATGCTACTACAAAGGCCAGTCAACAGCTTTCTGCTAATTCTGGGTATGGACCAGACCCGAATGCATTATGTACTTTACTGATGGTGAACACATGGCTTGAACATGAAATTTATTGTGCTGAGCAAGCTGCTGTTTTGACTACCATTGATTTGCCAGGTAGGTGACTGAGAGCAGGTGAGACAGTTTCCATCTGCAGAAGAGACTCATAAATCTCTCTGTGTACTCAGAATTGCAAAAGAACTTCAAACAAACCTAGCTTGGAGCTTCTACAGCCTTCATCCATACATTAAGTCCTTGGCTGTATACACAGTTTTGAACAAAGTATTTGTTAAGAAAATGTGGTTAAAAACATGATGAACAAATATCTATGGAATAGGAGAATTTAATATCACCAACATGCTTGTATATTTGTTTTTTCTGCAGAGTAGTACTTTTACATCTACAGAATATAGAGGGTCTTTGAATAAGTTTCAACTCCACAATTTCTCTTGCATTGATTGTAATTATGCATGTTTGTAATGTATGTACGTGGGAGACTATAAATATATATTTGAATAGTGTGTTGGCAATACTTTCAGATATGCATTCATTATTAGTGAAAATAACGTTACTTTTGTGGAAGAACACTGTGTGTGCTGTTACCATTAATACTGGCCTCACTGATTATCATCTATATTGTAACATAAAATAGCAAAGGAATTAATAATGATTAGAAGCTGCGGTGTTCATTTTGAATGAAGTTCACTTTTTAGGAACAGACCTGTGCTGAGGCTACATGGGAGCCATTAGTAGGGTATTAATACAGGGCATCTGCATCACCATTAAAGCTAGGAGAGGATCCAAAACCTCTCCTGTTGCCATAAATCCAGGCACGTATTGGGTGATGGGGTTGCGTGTGCTGCTTCAAGGGAGAGAGAGGTTTGAATTTATAGTCCCACAGGCAGGGCAGTGATGGAGGAAGATGATTTCACTTCCTTCAAACTCTAATTAACTGAATCTCACATAAAGGAAGTGAGTTTGACTCACTCGGAACATGATTAAGTTTTCCAGTAAACATGCTTTTCTGTTTGCTTTGGGATGCTCTCTAGTAGTGGGACATAGGGGCTAGCTATCGATATCTCTGTTTTTAAATAGAAAGTCTTGTTACATTTCTTGATATTGCTATGAAAAATAAGAGGTCAGCTTTCAAGCAGAGGTGCAACAAATAAAGCTACAGGTGTGGAAAGCAGTTCCATATTTACCTTTGTGAGGCTTTTTCAGCAGAAACCAGTATTCATTTATCATACTCATTATGCCGCTCTATCATTCACCTAGACCCTATATAATTATGTGTTTAATGATCTTTAACCTTCACATGAACACAGCTTGCTGAAGCTTGACGATTGCTGTAAATTATCATTCACATCTGGTAGAAGAGAGAAAATATTACTTGAAAAAATACCATGCTTTCTGGCTTAGAATTTCACTTCAGTTCTGTGATTTAACTTTGTAAGTAGATGATGACGTTTTAATCCTAAATCCAAACAATGAAATTATTTTGGAGAAATGGCTCTTCCATAGGTCATTTATTATAATATTTTGATACTAGAGTGTAAGAACTGCAGAACTTAGAAAAGATATTTTATTCTGTCAGCCTGGATGCTCACCATAAAAAGTACATATTATTTCAGTAAATGCCATATTTATAGCTTGTTTTTTATTAAAGAACTAAAAAAAAATTTGCTATCATTTTTGACACTGTTAATCTTTGCGTAAAAAAAGTGGTCTTCCACTAATCAGACTCAGTTTCAACTTTAAGATTATAAAATGCATCTGGCTTAATGTTTAGCCCTTCATTTCATAGTGTTTCAAATAGCAATATCTATTTCTTTTTTTTTATACGAAGGACTTTAACTTATTAGAAGAAACAATTAATAGTAATCATAGACCTTTTTTCATTTTAACCGTTGGTATCTTACTAGCACTGCAAAGGTTTTATAGCTCTACACTAACTTATACCAGAACTGATTTGTGAACCATAACTTCTGTTGGATAATACGGGTAGAATTTACACCGGAGACTATACTGTCAGCCTCTCCTACTTATTAGCAAATAGCAAATTGGACAATCTTTGAGGATTCTCATGTATCTGTGTGGGATATCTAGTTTATCCAGCCAGTGCTGCCTTCAAAATTCAGATTATAGTTTTTTCCACTGTAAGACTCTGTGTAGTTGGGTGAACTGAGTTGTTCCCAATTGCTTTGCTGAGTTGTGTGTGTCCAGACAATGTTGTGATATGACATCACTGTAATTCAGCTATGAATATTCTGCCAACGCTTTCATATGCAATGTTAATAATGTATAGATTTTATTCAGGAATCAAACAGATGCTTAAAGTATAAACAATCTGTTTAAATCACTGTCCTGATTTCAGCTGGGACAGAGTTAATTTTCTTCCTAGTAGCTGGCACAATGCTGTGGTTTGGATTTAGGATGAGAAGAATGTTGACAGCACACTGATGGTTTAGTTGTTGCTAAGCAGTGCTTATGCTAGTCAAGGACTTCTCAGCTTCCCATGCTCTGCCAGGTGCACCAGAAGCTGGGAGGGGGCACAGCCAGGCCAGCTGACCCACCTTGGCCAAAGGGCTATTCCATACCATATGACGTCATGCTCAGTATAGAAACTGGGGGGCAGCGATCACCTCTTGGGAACTGGCTGGGCGTCGGTTAGCAGGTGATGAGCAATTGCATTGTGCATCACTTGCTTTGTATATTATTATTACTGTTGTTATTATATTGTTATTATTATCATTACTATTTTACTTTATTTCAATTATTAAACTGTTCTTATCTCAACCCAGGAGTGTTTCTCACTCTTACTCCTCCAATTCTCTCCCCCACCCCACCGGGGCAGGGGGAGTGAGCGAGCGGCTGCGTGGTGCTTAGTTGCTGGCTGGGGTTAAACCAGGACAACCACAAACAGATTCTGGATTGATCTTGACAAGCTCTGGGACCCTGAAAATATTTTTTTTATGTTTGCTGACACCTAGTTTGAGTATAGTCCTGCTCATAAGGACAATAATCTTTAAGAAAAAAAAAGTTGTATTAACATGTCTTGTGGAGCAGACAAAACTGCAGTACCAAGCAACAGGAGAGTGCTGTTAAATTAACATAAAGTAAATTATGCTGATTGTTCTCAAGTAAAAGCTGATCGCAGCTACAAAAAGAAAAACAGATTGAGTTTTTGGACAAAGGACTCAGCTGTCACATGATGTCTATGTGTATGTTCATGTGGGTTGGGTAGGAAGAGTGAACTGGATTGAGTCATTCATGTTCACGGACAGTTAAAGTGCTTTTAAAAAGTTGTTAAAACAATGGTGTGGTAACAGCTAGTGTGGTAATTATGTGTTGCCCAGCAAAACACAGAGGATGAAGTTACACCTTTTGTAGTCAGTGGGAGTTCCGCTATTATTGCAGAGCAGAGAATACACTGGTGGCCCAGGATTTTGTATGTATAATAAACCAGATCAACTGGAAAATCAGACCTGACTGCTGTTGTCTGCTGTGCTCATTGCAACAGTTCGAGATTCCTTTTTTGTAAGGTGCCGTTAACGAGTTTTCTAAGCTCTTATTCCTGAACAGCTAATTTGCAGATGTAACTGTACGTGACCAATTATCTGCTGAAGAACCTGCAGAGCCTACTTGTGGTATGACATAAAAATCTACTTGTGGCTTGGCTGTAGCCAGTGTTGCAGGGCTTTTTTCCCACACCTATTTCAATATCCTAATACAGATTCTTATATCAAATGACAATGCTGCCCGGCCCTAGCAACCACTGCTATCAATTGAAAAGTAAAATGCATAACCAGCAGCAATTTCTGTTGAGCTGTCTGCACAAAAATGAGCCAACGGGAGCAAGTCTAGTAGTAGTTGTGTAAGTCACGCTGCAGCTATCCTAAACAGGTTGTATGTATTTCCTTCAGGCTATCTTTTGTGACGCAGAGCAAAATAACACTAAATGCAAGTTACATTTTTAATGACGTGATATTCACTACTTCTTATTGTTGTTCATATTGAGTGTGTTAGATTTAATAGTGAACAGAATGTAAAATACTACTACTGTATATTTAGGTTATTATCCTGTATTTTTGAATGTGTTGACACTGATACATATGGTCCACCAATTGGTGCACTCACCCTTGCAAATTAAAAATTATTGGAGATAATCTGATATTTAGTACTTGGATCTGAGCCTACAAAAAAAAATCAATGGATGTCCTTTGTTTGTCTCCAGTGTTCTTCAGTTCAGGCTTTTAATTAACAAAAAAAATTCAAAGCAAAGAAGAAAACCTATTTTTCCCATACTGTTTCAGGTTATTATAATCCTATCTTGTACTTTGAAAAGTCAAGTACAATACAAATATTATTTTTTCTAATGGGGCATTGAGGAGAATGGGAAGATGCTTCTAAGGGTTTCTCTTACATTTCTGGAAACTTGCTTTAACAAAGCTTTCTGTCAGGGGAAGTACTTTTAGAATAAAGATCTTTGAACCTTTTAAGTTCTGCTAACAGCTGAGTTATGATATGGTTCTAAATTTCTGTGAATGCTGTCTGTTACAACATTCACATAGATGCCAGTGTTCAGCCATTTTCAGTCACCTGAAAATAAGCTGAAAGTAATAACTAAACATAAGAAACTAGATTAAAATATATATTATTGTTAAACCTTCATTCGCCCTTTGATCTAATAGGTTAAGGACATTTTGTGCTTGTTCATTTTGGCTGATAATAGTTCTGAAGACATTTACATTTTAGAACAGGGATTTAAAATATATATAACAGCTGCTTTTTAAATAGAAAGTCTAATTATGCCTATGATTACATTCACTTTTGATTAGTATGCATACAAATCCCTACTCTCCTTGTGTATTCAAGCTGGGATATGGATCACTGGTGCTAAGATTAAAGTACAAAAGAATAGCTTGACAAAATGTGTGGTTAGACCAATGCAAAAAAAAAAAAAAAAATCTGGGTGTAATTTTTGTCTCTAAAATGCTTTTTTTTTCCTTTTAGTTACACACAGACCTGGATCCTGGCAGCAGCAAAATCAAGTATATTCTGTCAGGAGATGGAGCTGGAACAATCTTTGTGATCAATGACAAGACTGGAGACATTCATGCTATGAAAAGGCTTGACCGTGAGGAAAAAGCTGAATACACTCTAACAGCTCAAGCAGTTGACAGGGACACAAACAAACCTCTGGAGCCTCCTTCAGAATTTATTATTAAGGTTCAAGACATCAATGACAATGCCCCAGAATTTGTTGATGGTCCATATCATGCCACGGTTCCAGAAATGTCTGTTGTAGGTATGTATGTCGAAACATCAACAAACTTTGATTGCTCACGGTTTAAACTATGCCAGTATGCCACTGAGTTGTTGATGAATAATTAGATATTTATTATGTTGTTAGCATTAATTTGCATATTTTCAAATCTCGTCTTGGCCAAAGTTTTCATCTGCAGCACAATAGTAGAGTCCCTTAGCAGTCAGAAAATCACTAACAGATGTATTAATGTGTCTTTCTTCGTCCAACAACACTTTAATGGGCTAAATTTGTATTCCCCTTATGACGCTGTAGTTAGAGTGTTGTTATTGAGAAGGATTTATTAAGATTTTTTCCAACATGACACTCTAATCCTATTCATATTTTGTTGATGTTTAATTATCTGTTTGTGTATTTTGATACACAGATGTAGCACTTGCGGTATGTGGATACATACTTATTTGTTTTCCTCTAAGTGCAACTGTAATCACCCAAAAACATTGAAATGAAAGATGCTGTGTCTGGGAATTGATGGTTAGACTCTAGAGTGGACTTAACCAGTTAGCCATAAGATTTGCATGGAAGATGGAAGGGGAAAACAGAGAAAGCTGTGGAACAAGATGGTGAAAAGGGAAATTAACTGTGTGAAAGGGGAGAAAAAGAAAGGAGTAGGAAATAATCTTCTTAATGCGTTTTACTTATATTTATTCATTTTGTCGGATTAGTGTGAATCTATTTCCTCATGGATTAATATATTAGAATTTTTTTTTTTTTGCATAGTTTGTCCCTTGTTCTGTATTTGCAGATGTCTAGATACGTACTTACAGAGGTACATCTTTATGTACTCAGGTCCTCAGTCCCTACTGACACATATATATCAAGTGTGGGTGGTCTTTAGCTGTCACTAAAGCAAAAGGGAAATAAACCTATCAAACTAAAAGAGTCAATTTCAGGGTAATATAAGAAATCAGTATAAGCAAAGACATCAAAATCTGGCCATGAAATGCAGAGTAAATTCTAATGTTTTCTAGTATTAGGTTGAGGATCATGTGCTTTTCAGCAATTTGTCTACATCTGTCAAAGCAAGATAATTGAAGGAGTGCCAAGGCACTTTGTAAAATAAAGCAGCACCCTATCAGAAAGTTTCAAAAGCACCATTCTGTCTTATTTAGTTAAAAGGAGGAGGAATGTGAGGAGGCAGAACCATTCTCTCACTCACATTCAGTACAATGAGTTGTACCAGGTCATTTTCAAATATAAGCATGGTGTGCTGACTAGACGGTGATACCTGAGGCTTCATTTGGTTTTTTTAATCAACACTTCTCCAACAGATTTTCATATCTTGGTTGCATTGACTTGCTTGTGCTGAAACTGATATGTGAATTTTCAAGCCTGCATGTCAGTTCTTTTACCAAAACATAGATTTAACTTGTTAAGTTACTTTTAATTATACAGCAGCACAAACATAATATGGACCTGCTTTCAGAAGATATTTTTGCTAAGCTCTAGGCAAGTAAATGGCTTAATTAAATAAAATAAATTAAAAAAAAGAAAAGAAAAACAAAAGGGAGTAGGAGAAGGAGGAAGGGAAATTGAAGGCAGTTAATCCTTATATGAATGGGACTTGTTTGGTATTCTAGGGAAAAAAGTAAATGAAGATACCTGCAGACAAGAAAAGATGGTTTCTGATCACAAAGGCTACTATAAAAATAATTTATATCTGTGCATATGAGCAGTATTTTTAATCCGTAGTAAAGACATGGCCCCTATCCAAGGAGTATTCATTGTAAAGAAGATGAGGGGAAAAAAAACCTAAAAACTTTGACAGGAAACTAGTCAGAAGATCAGGTGAATAAAAAACTAGTGATTTGGTTAACATGAGGTTTGAAAGATGGTAAAAGTGCAATGAGAGCAACAGAATAAAAGGTAAAGCATTAATGAAAAGAGGGGAAGTGAAACAATGGAGATAAGTGTTAGGGTGAAAGAGGAGGGAAAAATGTAAAGGAAGGTCATGAGAGATGAATTAAAAGATAAAACTTTATCCGGGAAAACTTTATAGTGGAAGACTGTAGAAGAAATGACCAGTGCCTGGAAATTGGTGTCAGTTTAGGGAGTAGTGAAAGGGGCTGGCTTTTGGAGGATATTATTCCACCTGTTCTCCCCTAGCATGGTGGGGGAAAGAGAAACAGTTCTTTACTGAACTGCCTCTGAAATCATGTAGTTCCACATTTTTACGTGTTCTTAGGCTGCATGGAAGAGTTTGGTCCAAAAAGAGTTTATTCTAACAACACAAATATAGGTAGAAATTTGTTATAGATTATTTCAGAGGCTTACCATTTATTACCTTGAATTACTGAGACTATGCAAGTTTTGCACATTTATCTCTTATGATCCCTGATCCTTGCATGTCTTTTATGTGACGCTTCTAGGAGTGAATGTTTACAAGCTGTTTCTCTAAAGAAGTACAAACATACACTCCTGCTCTTTTCTGAAAACCAAAACGTAATTCTCAGCTGCCACTTCAAAACTCAGAGTATATTTGTCATTGCATTACATGGGTCATGAATGACTAAATTCTATGCAGCATACGCAGTCAAGTCTGCATCTTAATCTCCGATGGAACCAAATTGCAAGGCTGGAAAGCTGAAGATGAGAATGTTACCCCTCCACCAGGGAGGTGTTGCTGTCACTATTTCCTTCTGCCTTCCTCTTTGAACCCACGGGTAGCAACATCAAGAGCTGTACTAAATGATACGCCATAAATTATTTTAACTTTCTTCAAGTTTTGTTAGTCCTCTTAAAATTACTTTAACTCCTCTGTAATGTTTATAAGAAAACTCAGTCTCCTTTCAGAGTTCAAGGAAATTTTTTTTTTTTTTTTTGCCACACTAAGAGTATTTCACTTCCATTATCCACTTACTTAATTCCCCTTAAAGAGATCTCCACCCACTGCTAATTTCAGCCTTCACGTTTCTACAACACAGTCATTACTAGGCAGTGTTCTTATTCAGGATAAAACAAAGTTCTACTAAACCTCTTCTTTCCTCAAAATGCTTATACCAATTCTGACTGCTCTGAAACAGAAGAGGAACTCATATGCTATATATATAGTACTTATGTAATGAGGATGCAGTACAAGGCATTTTATTTTTGGACCTCTGTGGAAAGCAATGCATAAAATACAGATGAACGCGTGAACCTTTCATTATTCTGTAACGTGATGTTGAGGTTCGAACACAATGCAGTTTTTCTAGTAGGTACATTAGATACTGCTCTTACGTTCCTTGCTAGAAGAGATATATTATACGAATGTCAGTGGTATTTTTGCACGGCTGTCTAGAACATGAATGATACACTATGGGGATGTGAAAACTGTAATGTACGTGGAAACTTTCTGTATGTGATACATATGAAAGTGTGTGTATGCCAATATATGAGATTAGCACATATATGGCTACAATCCAGCCTGTTTCATTTTTATGTTATGTATTGGTGATATCTGGAAAATCCTGCTTCCCTACTAAAACAAAAGAAAAGGATTTGCATGGCTTTCCTCCCCCTGCTCGGTGCAAAGACGATTAGTATTACACTGTGTTATCTCCGGTAGGAATGATGCTCACTTTTCAGCTGTCTTCACAGAACACACACCCACACGCGTACTGAGTGGTGCGTATCATCACTGTGTTCAGAGTTATTTTGAAATAATTTATTTCTCTCTTTGAGGAAAGAGAGGAGCACATTGCAGGAAAAGTTTTGAGAACTAAGTTGAATTTTCCCTTATTTCATCCTTGTGTTCCTTTTCTTTTTTACGTAATTCCTATATAATCTACCATAGTAAGCCCTGTTCCCTAACACCAAAAATGATGAATTTGCTTGTGAAAGCTAACAGTGTATATTGAGAATATGTTCTTTGCTGAAACTGAGCACTTTAATCTTTTAATTCTGATACTAATTTTCTTAAGGAATTAAAGATCAAAAAGTGAAATCTGTGGAATCACTTCATTGTAACAGTATTGCATTTCATAAATAGGAAATAATCTAATTTGTCTGTAAATCTTGTTTAATCACTTTTAGATGTAAAGGGACACACTGGGATGAAACCCAGTTAAAACCTTTTTAAGAGAGATTCAGCTAAGCTTCTGGGAGGAAGAACCCCATGACTCTTTCTTTTTTCCCATTTGTCTATGAGTTCTGTATATATGCCTACAGTAAAGATAGTGTATTATGTAAATGAATGAGCAATCTTAGAAGATCCACAAGGGTAATTGGAACTGGTCCTGTAGCTTATTTAAAGAAAAGAAAAGGAAAAAAAAAAAAAAAAAAAAAGAAACGAAAACACACTCCCCCCATTCCCCCCACACCCCCAAGTATGTTCTGTTTCTGTATTGCCTTCTCAGCTATACACAGATTCATGAATTCCCTGAAAGCATGCTGCAGAGGTGAAAACAGGAACAAAAGTGTATATTGTCTCCCAGCAGTATAGTTTCAGGATCTTTTTTTCAGGAGAGGAATGAGGAGTGAAATTTCTTGATTTCATTCTTACTGAAGCCAAGAATGTTTAGACAGCTAATGTCATGTTGAAAGACAGAAGACGACAGAAGTAGAGTGACAAATGTGTTGGTGAAATGAAAAAAGGATACAGATGGAAAAAGAACAAAAGCCATAAGGGAAGAGAATTCTCTCATAGTTTGCCTGAATTAAGGTAAACAGACAAACTTTAATAATCTCCAAATATTAAGAATTTCCCAGACAGTCATAAAAAAAAAAAAAAAAAAAAAAAAATCTTAAAATATATACAGTGGAATTCAAGCTGCGATTGATCTAGAAATGCTTTTGCCTTTAGCACTTGAAAACATTAACAAACTGAAAAAGCTTAGAATAATACTTTTGTCCTTAAATGATTCCATGAAAACTATTTACTGGGGGGAAAAAGTCTTTATTGGAAAGGGTTTAGGCTTTCAGTTGAGTCAGAATATGAATTTCCAATTCTGGCACAAGCTCATCTACTTAGCGATGTTTTCCTTTGGATCAAAGTTTGCCCTTGATTACAGCACTGTAAATAGGAAATCATTCAATATTTTTTTTTTTTTCCAAAAGCAGGACAGAGTTATTTAGTATAGCCATGTATAGTAGAAGCACACTGTACACAGTGCAGCTTTTCTTTCCAGTTCTCCCAAAGATATTAGTTCTCTCCCAGTTACAAATTGTTAGCAAAAGGACAAAATCTGCTGAACAAGAAGTTGACATGCAATGTCTGATATGAATAGTGATAAAATAACTTCATAAATTAGAAAGTTGCGATAAAAACCTGACCTGAAATGTTACTGAGATGAACCACAGCTTTACTGGGTTTTTTTCCTATGTATTCATTGATTTTTAAGGCACTGAGCATGACTGTTAAATCAATGATAGTTTGTCACAAAATTGTAGAGTAAAAGGACTATATTACTGGGGTCAACTACAAATTAGCCCAAAGGGTAAATGCAAAGGGAGTGCAAAAGCTAAGGAAAAAACCAGCAGATGTTGTAAAATACGGCAGTAATGTAACAGCTGTTAGAAAATGTATATCTTCATGTTGTCTTGTTCCTCTACTTGTTCATCTTGTGCATAATCAAATTCACTAGCTGTGGTATTGAAGAGCATTTTACGTGAGAGATTTATTTAGCGAGTGCGCGTGTGTTTAAAATCTTCTGTACATTCTGTGTGACTGAGACATGGTTCCAAAAGCAGTCATAAGTAACCTTAAGTAATTGGTTAGGATATATTCAAAACCAAGACAGTCTTCTCCTTAATTTGACTTGTTATTGAGCCTTGAAAAAGATATATTTCTGAGTATGTGCTATTAGTTTTGTACTTCCCATTTCTCATGAGGTCTGACTGAAAATGTCATTATCTTTTTATATTGTTCTTAAATGACTGTTATAAGCTTGAGGACCATGGATGAAGTTATGATATTGCTCTTTAGGGCTTCATAATCTGACCCTTCAGTTGCACTGACCTACATTGTCCTGAGTGTACTAAGCTAGTTCATTGACTTTATACAAAACTGCTAAAATCGGTGGGATTGCTCAAAATACTTTGTACCAATGGCAGCAAGTACTTGAATGTTCAGGTTCTGAAGACACTATCTGGTTCTTAGAAATAAGCCCTAAATTACTTGTGCCAAGTATGGAGCTATTAATGTGTAGTGGTTTCTTAGACAAAAGCTGCCTTTTTTTCCTCTCCATTAACTCTCAGCAATTTGTCACAAATTTTCCATTTTTTGCACACATGTATTCCCTTTGTACGAAGGAATGTTGTGCAAATGACACATAGTGAAGATAAACTCCTCAGGAAAAAGCTGTTTGGATCAGAATTGAATTTATAGTTCCTTATGGAGTTCCATATAGAGGAATAAATCTCATCTGTGAAACAGGAACATCATAAGGATGGACAGACATAGCTGTATGTTGATCATGTGCGGGCAGAGCAGAGAAAATTTTGGCAGTCTTAGGTGCATGCTTCTCTAGTCCTTTGTAATCTACAAGTATCTGTTCTACTGTCGTAGATTTTTCCAGATGATTCTTGTCTCATCGTCACAAACATCTTGTTCTTTTGCAGATATGCCGCTTCTGAAATTTTTTGTGGTTGCTGTCATTTGTACATATCAAACACATCATCGCTTTTCTGTTCTCTGACTATATGAAAATAAGTCTTTGACTCCGGTTTCTGATACATTCTCTTTTGGTTACAAGTTTAAATCTACTCTTAGCAAGGATTTTTCACAATTTTCCCACATTTCAAATTTTGAAGAAACAAATATTTGAAACAGTGGTAGGGTTTTTGCTTTGTTGGCTTTGAAAGCATGCCACTTCATTTTTCCAAACAGCTATGCTTGTGACATGAGCCCATTTGCTGGCCAGTGGCTGATGCCTAACTGGAAAACAGACAGCTGAGAGGAAGTAGATCAGTACAGATTTCTGCCACACTGAGGCTCTATGAAATGCCACAGAACTGGACTGGTACATATTCTCTCTTTTTTTCAATTATGGGAAATGTAGACAAGTTCTAACCATGATGTAGAAAGTTCTAGGTCAAAAAATTAAATTCAGTGTGGTAATATTTTCAGAGAAACTTTTATTAGTATAACTTATATCACTCTGCTAACACAAAAGGTTTCGCTTTAGAACACTGGGAGACCAATGTTCCTCAAACTCTTGTTAATTCAGGTGGGCTGTGTTAGACCTGATGTCTCTTTGACGGACACGCTTGACATTTGGGAAAATGAGACTCAGATCCAATTCAGAATCCACTTTTTTTCTGGCACTGGTAATTCCCCACCCTGCCCTGAATTGGTACCTCTGTTTAGTTGCTGTATCTGCAGCACTTAATGTTTCTTCATGAATAGAGATAAGCAATTGCCCGTGGAGCTGATGTCAATACAGCTTTCTCATGAATCAGCCGGTAGAGTACTGCTGGGCAGCTGATTCAACTGTCCCCTTTCCCTGGGGCCCAAATGGTCTCTGCCACCATATGCTTGCTCTGCAGTGGCCTGAGGGGGCAATATTTCAGAGTCTGCTTTTGCAACCTGGAATACAGTTGCTGGCATTATAGGCTTCACTCCACCAAATAAAGCAAGCAGAGCATCAAAGCTGCAAGATTATACCAGCCATTTTCTGTTTTCACAACAGAAAGTTATAAATGAAAGAATGTCTGCAGTAAACAGCCAGGGCTACTTTATTATTTATTTATATTTTTATACAATACACTTGAGCATAACCTGAAACTTCCATTGAAATCAACAAGCCTTTTGGTACTTTTTATTCTGCTTGGAAATATAGTGTACAGTGATCATCCAATTTTACTGTCTTTGCCTGGGGACCTCACAGAATGAATGCTGATGAAATAGTCAATTGATTAGAGACAAGCAGTCTTTCAAAAAGTCTCGAACAAAAGAATAGCTATTTCCCACATGTCTCAGGAATATCAATTAATATTCCATAGTGAGGGTGATATCTAAAGGGAGAATAAAAAAATAACATGAAAAGAAAACATAATTCTTTAAGCCAAACATAAAATGTATTTTACCCTTCTACTGTTGCCGGTGATATTACAGACTGTATTCTAATCCTAACAACCAACCACCCAGGGGAATTTATAAAGGAATACCTACAGGCTCTCTAATGGCACCACCATCTTATAAGTTGTAGCAAGAAAGAACTGCCAACCTTAAAGCTGAAAAGGCGGTGTCCTTTCCTGTTAGATTCACACAAGCTAAATCCAAGCAGTAGGTAACATCAGCAAGGATAATTGCCAAAGAGTTATCTATATCGCGAGATCTAAACACGTATTTCTGATGTAAAACATTTTTGTTTCCAAAAGATCATGTTAAAAAGGCGGCATCAGACTTCTAAAACAATTAGTTTATGCACAAAAAATTGTAAAATATGCAGCTTATTAGATTTCACAGCCATGCTTCCTCCAGTCCTCATTATACAGCTGTAAAATGCTGAAGGCTGCCAGCTTGCTCCATTGTCTGTGCGCTGTACAGAAGGCATTTTTCTCCTATGCATAGCAGGCACCTTTCATACTTCTACAGTTACACATTTGCATACAATAGATTTTTCCCATTTCCCTCACATTATAAAAAGTCCTTAAAATGACACATGAGCAATCTAAAAACATTGTTGTGTTACATGTGGTAGGATATTCCGTTGTTCAGAGATTCTGACTTGTACACGTACTGCATGATATTAACATTTTTTAAAGATTTCATTAACTTTCTAAACTCTCTAAAAATTGCATGAAGAAATATGTAACATTTGGAAGAAACAACCAGATTCCTCTTCTGTTTATGGAGCTAAACCTGACTTAGTATCCCAGAGGTATATGAAAAGATTATTTTCCTGGTGGAAACAGGAAACTGTTTCTTAAGTTTTCCTGCATGGTATTTCATAATTTATTGTAGTGGTTATTTCCTACTGTTGACCCAGCTGCTCCTGTTTTATTCTTTCAGGTCCCTTTATTAAGCTAGATTTTTCAGGTGTTAGAACTTTCGGTTTAGACTATCAATTGTTTGGGGCAGCATCTGCCATTTCCTGTAGGTCTGTAGAGTACTGGTTCTCCACTCTCTTTCTTTGCATTTCCGTGACATTACATATGGCTGCTTATATAAAGCAAACTAGCAAAACAAACAAGTAATGCTTTGTTACTCTAATCTTCTAGATTAGATATAAAAAAAGAATATCAAGTATATCAGTTGCAGTTTATTTCAGAAAGTCTATACAATGTCTGTATGAGTATATAAGTGCACATAGCTGTGTATATATATAGAAAAGAATGTAAATGAAAGCAAAAGTCTTGCAAGATTTGTACTTGTCCTATGTGTTGGTGTGCTAGCTTACATGCTTTTGAAGGTCCTGGAGGGTTAGTATTATAGACTGGTATGGCCTATTTCGAGTACATACACATAAGAGAGTAGTCATATGATTGAAATTCAAGCATTCACATTAGCTGGCTAATTTAATTTGGATTCCTCTCTGGTCAACCAGGAAAAGGAGGATCCCATGAGAGGGCAATTCTGCCTTCTTCCCCTGGCTAGAGAAGAAAGCTAGTGCAACTAGGTATCTAATTTAGCCAGTTGAGCCTAAAACTGCGTTGTATGAATAACCCTCTTTTCCTTCTTCCTTACCTTAATCATCATAAACAAGATCATGACAGCATTACAGTATTTCACTACTTAGTCAAATAAATTACAGCTGGGAAAGACAAATTACCCTATTAGTTAATCTTCCTGTCTTTCTAGGGTTTTCCCTTAGAATACATTATCTAGTATCCTGTGCAATAGAGTGAACTCTTCAGCGAGGAGGATTCTGTTATTTCCCTTGGGGAGCTATTCCTCCTTGTACAATTTCTCATTGTAAGGAACCTTTTGTTGTTGTTTTTCTCTTTGCAGAAGATTAAGTGAAGCCTTGTATCTATCTATGTATTTATGTGGTTCTCATCGCCCACATATCAGTATTACATCTGTAAAGCACACAAATTTCTTTCTCATTTCTCCCTCTAGGAGTGGCTGTATATAGGATTCTACTATAGATATAGTAGAATACATTCTGGCCTTCCTGTCTCTCTAGCATGTCAAGCGTAAGTTGCCCAGTTTTCCTTTAGTGGACCACTCTGGCCCATATCTCTACCCCTTACGACTGTTTAGGATGTCATCTTCCACCTCCATTAATTCTTAATCACTGAAAGGGGGTCCACTGGACACTTAAAAAGCAAATGCCTTTCTATTTTTCACTTGCTTTCCTTTAAGTGTGGGAAGATTTCCCACCCCCCCGCCCCCAACCTCTGTCATGTGTTCTTAGAACAGTCCTTAGAACTCTTCCATGATGCCTGTGTACTGTAGGCACTGTGGGGTGGTTGTGCTAACCTGACAGCAGGTAGGTTGGGCAGCAGCACTACTGTGTGCTGGCAGTATTGCTTCCCAGGATGATTTACATTCTCTTGTCATCTCCTTGTCTCTCCTCAGTTGTCTGTCTGCATTTGTCTTTCCTGGTACTCAGCTCTTGGAGTCTTTGGGGAGAGGACTTTCTTGCATTGTGAGACTTGATCCACGTATTAGGGTTTTGTTATTTAGCTTTTACTATTAATAACAGTAAAAATACATTCAAGTACTGATGTAGAAGGTAGGAGTGAAATAATGTACTAACCACAAAAGAACCCTAAAACACTCATACAACATACCCACATATATATGTGTGTTTATCTGCGTACACACCAAGCTATGCAATTTAAAATGCCAATGATAATATTTTATGTGTGTATTTTGCATATGTTAACAAGTTCTGAAGTGCATTACACAAATTTCTATTCTATATACATTTTCTTTATTTGGCTAGCAAAATCTCTAATTCATAGATTTTGTGTTTAGAAATGGTCTCATACAGAATAATACAGGATGACAAGGCTTAGAAGTATGTTTTTGTATTTAAAAAAATCAGCAACAATGAAAAACAAACAAGAATAAGTTTCTTCAGCTTTGAGGCAGTAATAATTTACATGTCAAGAAGTTATACAGGTTTTTATGAGATTATTGCAGTTTTATTCAATAAAAAATAGTTACCATGACAACAACTGTCGTGCTACCTGTGAGATTATAGCAAAGGAGGACAGTGAAGAAAAGGCTTCATTTTGGAAAGAATGCTTATCTGACCTGCTGAATACAAACAATGCTTTGCTTTGACCACTACTGACTGCACAGCTACTATCAGCCAAACTCAAAATCGAGCTAGAGATTTTGAAGCACAGTGATCCTTTTAGAAAAACAAAACACTTGGTCAATAATGGTAGATCTTTTTCATGCAAATGTACTCTTAATGCCCTGTTCAGATTGGTAATCGGATCTTCTGAATGAAATGTAGGTTTAAGCCTGTCAAGATTTGGGAAGAGTAGGAGAGAAAGAGTGAGGGAAAGCAAAAAGGGTATCAGAAAAGAAAGAAAGAAAGAAACAAACAAACAAACAAAAAAACCCCACAGAAGTCCCTGGGAAAATGAGAAAACATGGTCCCACTAGGTTGCATTATGGTAACATTTTTTATTTTTACCAGCCATTACAATCTTTCAACAAAAGGGTTGCTTCATTGAATATGGATTCATGTAAATTTCTGGCACCAACTATACATTACCTCCTCTAGAACATACAAGTTTGATTCCCCCCTCCCCGCCCAGTACACACATTTCACTGCCACACCAAAAAATTTGCTTTCCTACTCCCTGTGGCAGTATATGCATTTTTCTTTCTGACTAATGTGCAGAATCTGTACCCTGACTTGCACATAAAAACACAGCCAAAACAACAGAAGAGCACTAGCTGAGCACACACATCTTATTTTAATGATGGCTTTTAATCTTAGTTTGCCAGCAAACACAGGATTTCTTACCTAGCCATATAAAGATACTTTTATTGTTAATTGCATCTCTGATTGCTAGCCTGTTGCAAAGAGAAACTATGAAACCTGACACTAACAGAGTAAAACAATCAGCAATGGTTAATGGCTAAATCACATTAGGAATGTTCATTAATTAAACTCTGCTGAATCTCTTTGCAGTCCATATTTAATCACAGGGTCATTAGCATTGCAAAAGTGTACCTCAGAAAAAAATGCAGAAAGTTTTTAACTGAACATCGTAAAATTTGCCTCATCTATCGAAAAAATGGTTTTGTTTTACATAAGGCAATATTAGGTACATAAAGAAAAAAAGAAACAGCGATTATGTTGTTGGGTCAGATTGTATAAAACTGCTATATTATTGTAATTAGGACAACAGTGACTTGGACTATAATACTGTCTTTCTGGTAAAAATCACACCATTTCAAATTTATAGTCTCTAGCTAAATGAGTTTGTTGTAGCATTGACGAAGAAACAAACACAAGCCAAATGCAGTCAAAATTAAACACAAACAGAAACCTTAGCTGTTTATTTGCTGGGTAGAGCCCAGAATGTTGTTTTTCAAAGAGCATTTACTTAATAAATGCTCTTCCCTGCATTCTTACTGCTTTTTCAATGCAAAATTTTTATCTTTAAAACTTTAAGCACATTATGTGCATAAAAAATATTTATGTACATGTAGTTTATAACTGCAGTGTCTGTAGTGGAGTAAAATGCTGCTTAAATATTGATAATCCAAAGCTCTAGGCCAAAGCATGGAGAGTTCTGCTGTGTTCGGGAGATTGCCTCAGTAACAGCCATGGTGGCTGTGAGTTCCTTTTTCTGCATTACTTTTCACCCTTGGGAATCTCTCAGTTCTCCAAATCTTTTGTTCATGCTTAGTTGAAAAGGGTTCTGTCGCTTATGGGAGTGGGATAGGTTGCTACTTTTTCTGGACCCTTAGCATCTTGCAGTGGAACCAGAGCAGCCCTGATGTAGCAACATCCTCTGCAGCTGCAGAGAGGACAGAGTGTGCTCCTTCATAGACTTCTCATTGCCCGTGTGAACATACTCATGTGGCATGTTTTACACCTGCAGAAGACTTGATTCAAGGCATAAAACAAAAAAATTCAAATTAAAGGTAATAAAAGTTAAACTGTGTAGAAGCTTAACTAATTTCAATAGTGGAAGTAATTTCTTTAATTTCTGTTTCATGATTGCTTACATCTTTCATAAACAATTTCCATCAATAAGATGTTGGGAGCAAATTACTGAGTTTGAGAGACCTTCTCAGAACTGTGTATGATGGTTGGAAATGAAGTGCTGCATGGCAGAGACTGGCAGTGTTAGAAATTGATTTCTAGGAGCTGGGAGTGTATTTTATTTTTCTGTTCCCTTCATTAGTTTCATTAGGTGAGATTATAGTCACAGTTCAAGTGACCTGGAAGGGAAAGAAAGAGAAAGGTATGCCATTTTTTCCCCCCCTTTTGTGTATATAAATAGTGAATGGGAATACTGACTATTACATATGCATTTTTAATGTATGTATAAATTTCAGATAAACTTGGGGCCTCAATAAGTGATTAAATTATTTTATATCACAAGAAAAAATCTTGAGAGCTGAGCATCAGGATTGGAAGCAATGTTAGACACTGCCTCTTTTTATTAAGGCGTATTCAACTTTAATGAACGCTTGGGATAAAGGATGCATTTATCAAAGAATCAGCACACCCATTTAAGTTGAAATCTTCAAATAAATATCTATAAAAGTCTTCAGGAATTCTGAAGTGAAATAAGAAAATAATAGACATTATGTATCAAATCTTTGTAAACAAGCAATGTAATTATTTCTGAAGTCCTTTGAAATGAGAGCCAGCTAGGCAAATCAAACACAATCTCAAAGAAGTCAACAGTTTCATTTCTTTATTTTCCTTCGTGTATAAAGTATATCATGGAAACAAAATGGAACAGCCTAGATAAAACACTTTTACAAAAATTTTTACTATTCTGTGATGAGCCTTATCTTATTCCAGCACTGTCCCATTGTATGATGTTCTGCACAAACCTCTTCTGTCTTAGAAGGTTACAAAACAAAAGTTTTATGATAGCCACAGAAACTTTGTACATCACCTGCTATTTCAGTTTGAAGAAAGCACTGACCTCTACATTCATATTTGGTATCACACATGGAACAGCAGCTGTGAACCGCAGGGAATGGCCTGCTGGGATGGTGGGGCTATAGCGTGAATTCTGCGAGAGGGGAGGTACAGCTTGGCTAAAAGATTGCTTTCTATAGGAACAACAAAATAGAGAACTTACAACTGGTGTATGAGTTACAGAAGGTGAGCCAACAAAACTTAAATATGTGAGACAATTCTAATAGCTACATCTTTTCATGCTTTGTAACTACTGTGGCAAGCCACAAAGGGTCCTTTTGTTCCTCTGTTCCTGCAACATCCAAACTCAAGCTTCCTGCATGCTTCCTTGTCATTGTTCCCGATTTCATTTATTTTCTGTAGCCTATGCCATGGCCTCTGAGTGTGCCCCATGGTTGCTTCCCTGCTACCATTTTTATTCTCCTGTATGTGAAGGAGGTCATTCAAAATATCATCTATAGGCTGAGGCTGCTGTACTTGCTACAAGGCTGGGGACCACATTTGTGTCATCTATCCCCTTTTTCATTTTCATTCAAAGCTACCAGGCATTGTCTGTTAGTGTCTGGGTATACAGGCAACAAATTTCCAATATTAATTCCTTACAAACCAACCACCAAGTTGAGGATAAAGTCGATTTCTCATGCCCAGTGGCAGGTTAAAGATTATTATATTAAAGGTTAGGTATAAGATCACCTTTCAACATCAAAACCAGTTAAGATTCAAAACATAAGCAGTTTACATGTTTAAAAACAGGTTCAGCAAGCATCTGTCAAAGATAGATGCAACAAAACATTGCATTGCATTCCTCTTCCACATGGTATGCATCAGCTGCAGGCTATGGGGATTCTTCTGGACCCTGCGGAGCGGCAAGAGAGATGCTGGTGGAGCACTTTGCTACTAGATGGGGCCATGGTAAAGCTTGCCTGACAACCCGCTCATCTGCTTCCCTTTGTTGATGTTCTCCTCCTGTGCGAATGGATAAATTTATGCCAGTAGCCAAAATAAATGACCGGTACAAGCCATAGGCATTTTTTTCTCTAGTGAGATGTATTTCTGCAAGCTGCATTTCCTTCCCTGGGAATTATCCCATTTTTCCCATGCAGCAAACCTGCCACAACTTCAGGCACTGCAGAACTGCGACTCCGTATGCGAGGTGTTATCCATCCCTCTAGGCACTCCTAAATCCTGCTAGCCTCATATCTTGCCGTGATGTTTGAAGTGGTCAGGTGGGAAAGTGTGAAATGGCAGCCATTGGGTGATATGCAAATTCTCTCTAAATATGCAAACATTCCTTTAAATAATTTGCATGTATTGTAACGCACAAAACTGTCCAAAGCCGTAGCCACAATGTGCCATACAGAGAAAGAAGAAAAGAGAACACAATGCAAGGACATGCCAAAGGGATCTCCTCCCCGTTTAGTTTACTGTTCTTGTCCTGAAGTAATGTGTAATTTGGATTCAGCAGCACACAAAGTGTAGGAAGGAAGAGGAGGCTGGCTTTGTTGACATATACAGAAGGGGGGGTATTCTGGGGGGTGCTATAATTCTTTTCCTTTCTGAACGTAAGAAACATAATTCAGCCCTGTTGTGGTTTAACCCCAGCCGGCAACCAAACATCACACAGCCGCTCGCTCACTCCCACTTGGTGGGATGGGGGAGAGAATCGGAAGAGTCAAAGTGAGAAAAGTCGTGGGTTGAGATAAAGACAGTTTAATAGGTAAAGCAAAAGCCGTGCATGCAAGCAAAGCAAAACAAGAAATTCATTCACTCCTTCCCATGGGCAGGCAGGTGTTCAGCCATCTCCAGGAAAGCAGGGCTCCATCACGCGTAACAGTGACTTGGGAAGACAAAGCGCCATCACTCTGAACACCACCACCCCCCTTCCCGCTTCTTCCCCCAGCTTTCTATGCTGAGCATGATGTCATATGGTGTGGGATATCCCTTGGGTCAGGTGGGGTCAGCTGTCCCAGCTGTGTCCCCTCCCAGCTTCTTGTGCACCCCCAGCCTGCTCGCTGGTGGGGTGGGTGAGAAGCAGAAAAGGCCTTGACTCTGTGTAAGCGCTGCTCAGCAGTAACTAAAACATCCCTGTATTATCAACACTGTTTCCAGAACAAATGCAAAACATAGCCCCATACTAGGTACTATGAAGAGCATTAACTCTACCTCAGCCAAAACCAGTACAAGCCCTTAACCTCTCTCCTACTCTTGCTTTCTCTCCCTCTGTAGATATTGTCCTATTGTTAGCCTAATTAACATCATCGCTATGTTTTTTAAGTCATCTAAAAAAAAGTCTCTGCAGCAAGCTTAATGTAACCAACTGAATTTCATTCAATTTTGCTTCTTACAGAAATGGCAAGTGCTATGTTGCCTAAGCAATGAAAAGGGCAATTTCCTTAATTTTTCCTTCTATTTTTTTCGTCAAAGTATGGAATTTATAACTTTGGCTAGACGATGCCCCCCTCAGAGGCAGAGACTCATTTCAGAGACAATAGATGTTGTCCTAACTGTGTCACTGTGGCCACATCAAACCATTATTACGGCTGCAAGCCACGAGAAGAAAAAAGAATCCATTTTATTATTGCTTTTCTATGCGGTCTCTGTAACTTGGCAACGTTCTTTTAAATGTGATTTTGCAAATCTTAAATGCAACATATTATATTGTATTGTTAACCTTGTATTTCGTATCCCTTTGATATGGTTCCTTTGCGAACGCTTGAAGTCTATGCAGATCTATCAGGTAGCTTTAAATGCATTCTACAAAGAAACCTTAAATAATACAGCTACTAAAAAGGTTTTCCCTTTACCCAGAAATTCAGTCTGCTGGCATATATTATCTTGAAGGAAAATGTTTTGTTTGTGTTCCACAAGTAATGTTTTAAGTTGTTACTGATGCTTTTTCTTCTTTTATTGTTGTCATACAACTCACAAGGAAATTAATTTTTGTTTCAAATTATTTTTTGAATAAGTTATGCAAATTTCTAGTAAGAGTGTAAACATTAATTGGGTATATTCTTTTTGTTTAGGCACCTTTGTTACTAAAGTGACAGCTACAGATGCAGATGATCCAGTTTATGGAAATAGTGCCAAGCTGGTTTATAGCATTCTGGAAGGACAGCCTTACTTTTCTATTGAGCCACATACAGGTAAGTGACTCTGAATATGAATCCCTGGGTTATATTTACACCAGCGACTGTGCCTCTTATGTATTTCATATAGTATATTTAAACAGGGAGCGTAAGTAGATGTCCGTCAGTATTACCGAGTTGTAACATGTGTCTTACTTGCATTCCATCACAGTCTGATCATGTGAAAAGACAAAGAAAAAATCTGTATTAATGATAGTGTAAGTAACGGTGATGCTAATATTACAGAAGTTACTGAAGCAAAACCGAAGGTAGTGGAAGTGCCTCGTGACTTATGACTGATTAGGGATTGAAAGACTTGGCCTGAGGAATTTAATGAGCATAATGTAATTTTCAATATGAGACTATAGTATTTCCAGTTAAAGAAATTACAGTTTAGCTTGGGAATTTTAGTGAGTATATTGTGTGTTTTCATTAAAAATTATTTTTATTTCTTGTTTGGATGGATCAGGGGGAAGAAAGAACATGACACTGAGTGTTGGTATGAAGTTTGATTAGCATGCATTTAGGATGACTTTATTTCTCTGTGGTTTTAAAGTCTTGAAAGTTACCTGAAAGAAGTGCCAATAAATCCATTCTCTTGTTTTCTGTACATATGTTGTACTTACAGCAAACTCATTTAGTTATGTCTGAGAAGTGTTTTTTAAAGTGATTTGATATTATTTCTTATACGCTTTCACCTATTACTAGAAGCTGTTTTTAATCACTGTGAGTCAAGCAGCTGTGATCTCCTAAGAAGGAAACTCTAACTCATTTTAAAACATACAAAAGTCTACCTGAATTTATATGAACCTAAAGGTGTAAAGCAGGAGTAAAAATTCTTGTCCTCATGCAGATTAACAAAACTACGAAGTAAATGCTAGGAGAAGTTATTAAAGGATGCTTTTGCTAGATCAAGTGTGCTAAGTTTTCTCACCGACATTAAACAGAGTACTCTTAGACTCTTTAAGGTCCGGAAGTTCTTTAACTCTTTCTGGTGAGATTGCATGGGAAAAATTATTTCCTTTTTCTATAAATGCACTAGCTTGCAGATGAATACTATAGGTCAATAAATATTAATAGATTAACGGATCCATCCATTAAAGTATTTTCTTCAGTTGAAGGACAGCTATCCTAAATTTGAAAACAATCTCTGGAATGTGATTCAGTATTTTCTTTTATGCAGCATGTAAAATAGAGTTTTACAAAGAATAACTTGAGCACAGCACAATGGAAAAACAGTAGGTTGTTTCAGAAGTAAGAATGTCAAGAGAGTGTTAGTAGTGAAGCCCCTTAGTTCACGCTGGCTGATTTGTTACAAGTCATGTGGAAATACAACTCTGAACAGACCCCTGACCATCAAGTATCAAAATATATGATTTGAGATGTTTAATATTACAAATTATTACATGCAGTAGTAACTTGAGTTAGCTGTCTTAATTAGAGGAGGATTAGCTGTAGGCTCTTTCTCAGTTTCTACTAGGGAAAGTTAGTGCTTTAGCATGGGAACACATCAAGCTTTCACAGAAGAGCTGTGAAGCATATTCTCCACCTACACGGAAGATTTTTCACTTCTTTCATATAAAATAGCCTGAAAAAAATATTCCAAATGTAAGAAATTGTTTAATTTTACTCAGGTTTATTATTTGTATTGCATTAAAACCTTATGCTTAAACCCAGTGAAGTAACTATTCATCACCTAGGAAAGTGATTTCCATTATCAGGAAAGCCAGAGAAAACTCCAAAGCTTTTTGGTGAACCTGAAAATCATGATTTTTCTCCTGTTTCACTAGCATTAAATTCCCCCTCCTATCTTCATTTCCAGTTATAAATATTCCTTTGAGTAGCAGTTCAGTTACCATGAAAATGATGTGTTAGTTTCTAAAGGGAATTTAATCCCAAAGGATTCAACTGTGGCTTTGCCACAGTCCCTGAATAAGTGGCTTCATATTATGGAGCTGCTTCTGAATGAATAAGTGGCTTCAGATTCCCCATTTTTCTAGATCTATGGAGGACATCAATTCTGTTCTTCTCTAAACCATTACAACTGAATGAGTTTATGTATTGAGGCCGTTCTCTGTTTCTTTGCCATCTCTATGTGATGGCCTTCATCTGTAGTGTAACTACTATACTACTCTTACAACTACCCACCAAATAATTTGTTAATTCCAGAGAGCATGCAGTTGTTTCTATGATACTAGGTGGACCTATCCATTGCTTGTAATGTTTTAAAATTTGCAGGATTTGTTCTTGTGTCTGAGATGTGTCTTCATTCACTTAGAGAAATCTTAGCCATACTAAATGTCAAATTCGGTAGAGCCCTCTGGCATACACTTGTTTAGAATATGTAAACAGTAAATATACATAAAAGTCTAGTCATTAAGCTAACCAGATGCAAGTAGTCATGTAGAAACCGCAGCCGCGTATTATACAGGGTGAAAAAGATTGCTCTAAAACCCAGCAGTCTTATAATTGTGGTTCTTCTGAAGAGAAGTGTTGATTTCAGAAAACATAAGGAACTATGCAGCAGATTTTCTTGGTAATACCAGAACTATGGAGCAAAGGTATGATAATGTTTATTACATACCAGAGAGAGTTTTATGGGTTGTTACATGCAGTCTCAAAATGCCAATAGTATTATGCTAAGATAGCTACAATTTTGCAGTAGCTTGTGGCACTGTATATTTCACCTTTTAGAGGTAGTGGTGCATAAAACACGCACACTAGTTTAGCAGCTATATAATCTGGATAGTAGTGCTGTTACCACGGACAGATAGAGTGGAAGGTGCATTTTAACAAAAAGAAAGCGTTCAAAGCAGATAGAAAGTATGTAGATGTTTGATTGTTTCTTTATATTTATCGAACCTTAGCAACGTGAACCATCACAACTAATATTTATTTCCTCTTGGTAACTAGGCCAGGAAGACGAAATCTTACACATTTGTATGTAGTACTCAGGAATCTCAATGAAAGTTTTCATGTGGGAAGATGTTTGGATACTGTTGTGACAGTGTACAAATTAAAGCAGAACAGCCAGGTATAGTAGTGTCTTATCCAAAACAAACCAAACCTAAAGGTGATCCTCCAAGCGTGGTAGATATTTTAGGGTTTGGGGTTTGTTTGGTTTTGGGATTTTTTTTTTTGGCAGGGGCGGGAATGGGGATGAGCGCATAGCTACATTCTCTCTGTGGTTACATTCCATTAGTGCCCCTGCTAAGTTGAAAGTCTTTCCAATTCATTTGAAACAGAATTTTGTCTGAACACAGATACTGTGTCTAGAATTGTGTCTTTCCCCAAATGGAATCACTGTTTTAAGAAATGGACTATGTTGAAGTGATCCACTTCAGAGTGTAAATATTTTCTGTTGTTTTATGGGAGTGTATCAAATGTTATCTAAAGCATAGCCACTTAGAGCTGATCTACTTCCTATTTTTCTATATAACTGGCCTTTTATTAGCTTTGTTTATTAGAAATTAAGACTAGATTTAGATCTGTGCAGCTACCAGCACCAGGGCAGCCATAGATAAGTGGTAGTGCCTATAATTTTTTTCATTTCCTGGCTCAGACTAAAGATTGTCTGACCTTGCTGCTTTGTTTTAATGGTACACTGAGAGCTGACCATCAGGAATAATCCCAATCATACCTCCTGATTCCTCTCCCTTCTGTAATAGTCTGAACAAAAACAGGGAGCAAAGGTGTAGGATATGGCTTCATGCTGTGGTAGAAAGGGTTGCTGCACCTGAGGGTAAAACTGAGGAAAGCAGTTGCTTATTCTTCTGCTTTTTTTGTTCCTACTAAGTTGATATTAACTAGGTATAGTCCTTGTTTGAATCACATTCATGGTTGAAATTCTGACAGTACGCTCAACCTTCTTGCTGAAACAATTCTATAATGCTGGGTGCACAGAAATAAGTACTGGTAAGTGACCTATGAAACAACAATTTTCCATTGCCTTAGATGAAAAATGCATATACTTCTGTAGTTCTAGTTTGCAAATTCTTCTGTATGAGTTATAGACACATGAAGGAAGGTAATTCAGAAGTTATTTTTCATTCAGTGCTCTGAGTATGGCTTAGGGTAAATGCTTTTTTGATGGCTTATTCTGAATATTTTTCATTTTTCGTAAGTGAATTTTAATATGACCACTGGTT
Organism: Pelecanus crispus; assembly: GCF_030463565.1. Lineage (NCBI taxonomy): Eukaryota > Metazoa > Chordata > Aves > Pelecaniformes > Pelecanidae > Pelecanus > Pelecanus crispus. The sequence continues at coordinate 40,218,633 of NC_134650.1, forward strand.
TATTGGATAGAGAGTAAACATAAATAATATATTACAAACATACAGATTCAGATTTTCCACAGGAGGCTAAACCTACAATGTAATGACATCAGATTAGTAATGAAACTCATGGTGTGCTAAAATATATTCTATAAGTCTTTATCGTTACATCTAACTGATGTCAGGTTTCGTGATTAGTGTGTATTATTTATAAAGGTGTACAAGTTGTATGTATTCTCTTATAATCCAAATAATGGCAATCAAAATGCTGGAGAAGGGGGTTCGTTAAGACTGCTAAAAGTAGCTAAAGTACACTTCTCACTTCTAAGCTTTTTCAAGGATACTAAATCGTGACTGTCAGCTTTAAAATAAGATTATCATAATGGAACATAATATGAAGTGACGCTGTGTTCTACAATACAGGAATGGAAGAGACAATACATTTTCAGCTGTGTCTGACTTATTTACATTTCACATGAACTTAAATAATGTCACTCCTACACATACCTGAAATATAGTTACATGAACAAGGCAAATTATGCCAAACACCCTACTGCACTGGAAAACACATTGTATTATTCAAGCATAAACCCTTACTATCTGAGAAAAAGAATAGATTTTAAACACTGCCATCTTGGATATGGTCACTTGGTACAAAGCCAAAGTTCAAGTTAGTAAAACTGACATGAATAGACGAGTCAGAAAACCTAGAAGACTAAAGACTCTCCTAATAGAATGTGGATATTTTTTTGGAGAGTGAATAATGGATTTTTTTTTTTTTTTTTTCTATACCTTGCTTTAAATTCCAGGTGAAAGTGTACGTGCTTTAATCAACAGAGCTTTTAATGATTTAGTATATGGCCCTCTCTGGACCACAGTGTTGAATCCTGTGGTTCTGAAATCAGAACATAAATGAGTAGGCCTAGGAGGAATGAAAGAGGCATTCAGCAGAAGTCAGGTTTGAATCTTTTATTTTAATTTGCAGTCTTTATTGTCTTTCTCCATCTAGACCTTGAAATACAGTCCAGCAGAATAAAAACAAATAAGGTAGCAAGAGGATAAATGACAGCAACTTTTGAGTTACAGACATTTTTGTGATGTTTTAGACTATTTTTTCTATCTGGTCGTTAATGTCCGGTTTATTAGTAATGGTGCATATCAATGATAGCATAAGCTGCCCTCAGAATATTGCATGTAGTATTGGTAAGACCCATCATCATAAAAAAGACTACTGCAATACTGAAGAAAGTTCAAAGCAGGGTAGCTAAGGTGAGAAGAATATTACTTATAATGAAAGATTGATTGAACTTAATTTGTATAAACTGGATAAGAGGTGATTAAAGGAGGATATGAAATCACTGCACAAATATTTGAGATTTGTTAATAAAAGAGAGGCACGGGGACTGTTTCTGTAATTACTCATGATAAAATGGCAAGGTAGCATTTTCAAACTAGAGATGGAAAAACAGTTTTGATACAGGAAGTAATCTGCAACTGTAAGGGGAAGGTAATGAGCTGCTAGGAACAGAACTAACTTGTGTTCAGCAGAGCCTTTCTAAATAGTTCAGTTTCTAAATAGTTTAGATTTAAACCCTCATGGGATTAGTGTAGAGAAAGAACTAGTTCGACATTAGCCTGGATTGAACTGCTGCTTTCCAGCTCATTTTCTTAACTAGTGCTGCTATGATATCCTTGGCAATTACTACAGATTTAGTTAAAGTTAACTAATTTTTTAACAGGAATAATTTTAAGAGGTGTGAACTGGGATGGGTAGATGTTGTTCTGTCTTAGCGAGTGAGGTGTAGGATCTCATTTCCTAGAGGAGAAGGCAGGCGTGTGCAGCAGCGTACAGAGGTAGGTCCATGCAGCCTGCGTAGCAACATACCCAAGGTAGCAGAGTTGGCTCCAGCACATGCAAGGATTTCTGGGGCTTATCCTTGGTCGCTTCTGTTACAGCACCTTCAGCTCTGTCTTGACCGCATTTGATGTACTTAGGCTCAATGCTGAAAATAGAGTATATTTTCAAACTAGTATAAGCCTTTTCTTGTCATTGTGTACGAAGTATACTGTGCAACCTTAGGAGTTGTGTTAAGGTGTTTGTACAGAGAGCCTTCGGTGATTCTGAGAGTTGTCTTGGTGACAGCCTATTAGAAGAGACAGTTGCACTGACAAACCGCTAGTGCAGCAGACCCAAGGGTCAGTCCTACAGTTCTTGCTTTTTACTTAGAAGTACAAAGTGCAACTATTATGGATAAGGTATGTAGGATTGGGTCCTTCAGTAGCAGCAAGAGCTGTCTTTTCCGATTAATGAAGGAAGTATAAAGTCACTGCAGAGACATTTGAAAACAGTTATGGTGGTTTGTAGTTGGTAAAGATGAGTGGCTTAAGATCAAGAGAGATTGCCATTTGAAAAAAAAGGTGATTTCTGCTTCTAGAGTTTATCTAATAATTGTAGTAACAAAAAAGCAGATACCACATATATTTCTTGCATTTCAGAGCAATACTTCTGTCATTTTAGAAAGCTAGTGAGATAGTTAGGACTTAACCATTTTCCACATGCTGAGTAGGAAAACAGGGGCTACATATCTAAATAAATTTGTTCTTCAAGAGACCGAATGAGAGAGAGGAATTTGAACTACACAGCTAGATTTGGAAAGCATCTGAAAAAGAATCCAAGGCTACTTTCTGTAAAGTGTCTAGTATAATTATAGTTATTAGAGGATCATTGCAAATAAAGGAAGCAAGGTCATAAATGCAGTGCAGAATATTTATTGCATTCATTCTCAGTTGGTGAGAGGGTGATCCTTTCACTATGCCAGTGAAACTTGGTCCCAGGGAAAAGGGAATGGCTGGTAAGTAGAGATGAAAGCTTTTTACCCATGCTATAAAACCCAGATACAAGTTGATCTGAGTTAAAAAGGCAGTATTATAATAGGTGTTATCCCGTTGTATCCTATATGATATTCTTGAAGCAGAATACATAGAGTGAAAGGTAGGTAATGTTAATTTAAGCACAATGGCAAACTTGCAAGGGCTACTTCAGAATGAAAGCAAGAATAGAAAACACAAAAATGGTAGTAATATGGGCTGAAAAAGAAAATATGGTAGATTGTACGTTACATAAGAAACAAGAGAATTAATAAAACGATATTCAGCCTTCATGCTGCTGTTCAAAAGAAAGGCAGGCAGTGCCATCTTCCCGACACAATTTAGAAAAATAAACATAATAAGATATGTACACTGTTAGCTTCTCTTTTAAAAATACAAAAATGGCACAGAATCACTCCACATAAAATGGTATAACATAGTATTCAGTTGCTCACCTAGTGATTATTTTTGCTGTGGCTAATGTCTTTGATTTGAAATATATCTACATCTCAATGTAGTTCAGACAACTCCTGTAATTGATAATTTTTTCTAGAAAGTTAGCCAACTTTGCTAGAGACTGCATATATTTTTCTTGTCTTGCTAAAATAAAAATCCTAGGGCATTAGAACTAAGTAAGAAATGAGAATATTTGATGATTTTTTTTATTAAAATGATTATGATTTTTATGAAGGGTAAATGGAATTAAAAATAGTGGATCATCAAAGTACTAGAATTTTTTTTATTTTTCAAGAAAGTTAGTTGTGATCTATTAATTTTTTAGGAATTATGGTATCGGTTTTCCACAGATCACCAAGTGAATCTTTTTAATGGACTGCTAAAACATCACCGAAGTCAGTGCGCTTCATGGGAATACAAAGTATGCATCTCACAGCTCTCTGAAGAAATTACAAGATTGATTTTTCAGGAGTTAGGGTCCTAAATGACTGTTATGTTTAATAAGAATCTCCACCAAGATTTTAGCACGGAAGGAAGACCAAAGCAATTACTTAGCTCTTCTTCCAAAATGAAAAAGGGAAAGTTCCAAAGTACGCAAGTTGAACTAGCAGGAAGTCTTCATCAAAATGTGTGAGATGAATGAGATGCTTAAGAAAGGCTTTTCAGGGCCAGAGTCCAATTTTGCATAGTGCTTGCTTGGTTTTGTTCCATGTTCTCAATTATTATTATGTGTAGTTTTATAGCGTTACCATAAAAAGGTCCTTAAAAAAATGGAAAGTGAAAAGTGAAAAACAGATCCTTATTTCTATTGTTCCTTTTGTTTCTCTTATTTCTCTTCATCAGCTATAGCCTCTGACACATTGCTGCTTTTCCTCTGATCTTTTTCAGTGTGAGACAGTGTATATTCTTCCAAATAGGTTTTTGAAAGTAGTCCACAGGGGTGCATTTTAACCGATTCAAGTTGTGAGGCAGATTGTGCAAATTGCTCAGTGTGTGCATTTAGGACCACTGTAAAAGTAAATCCCATTCTGCAGCTGTTTTATTTGCTATTGAGCAGTGTGACACCAATAGCTGTTTAGGAAAAGCAACTCAGCCAAAAAAAAAAAAAGGTACTTCCAATATTGGTGGTGTTTTCATTCTTTGACGAAATAGATTACTTCTTGATTTCTTTACCTTCCAACCCACTTCCTGATGTTTCCAGCTTTAGTCAGAGGATTTGTAGCCAAATTATGATGCAGGTATCTGTTCAGTGATTGTACTACACATCCATTGAATGTTTTCACAGTTCTAAGGTTTGTGAAATATTTTAGAGTACATAGACATAAAGCCTTATCTTAGACAATATGGAGGGAAGGTACCTCCAGCGAGAATGCAGTGAGCACCCTTGCACCAAAAAAAGATCAGGTTTATCCCTTCTCATTCTTGACAGATGTTTGTCTGATAGGTTCTTAAAAACTTTCAGTAATGGAAATGCTACAAATTCTACAGGCAGCCTTCTCTGTCTGTACTTACCTTCTCTGTTAGAAAGTGTTCCCCTGATGTTTAACTGAAATCTCTCTTGCTGCAATTTAAACCCATTTTGTGGTTTACATTTTAGGCCCATCATTTCTTCTCTTATCCCCAGTGGAAAAGGAGAGTAGCTCCTAGTAATTTTTACGTATCTGGCTGTAACGTATTCCTCATACTTCCTAACTATATAAACCAATTTTTTCAAAACTAGACACACCATTCCAGCTGCAGTCTTACCAGAATGAGTAAACTGGAAGGGTTATTCCACAGTTCTTCCTTGTAACATACTAGCTAATATACCAGAAAATGTTTGAGCATTTTTATCAGCAAAACACTGTTGACTCATATTCAGCTCATTTTGACTCCACATTCTTTTCTGTCTTGTGAGTCATCTGCTCTATTGTAATTGTGAAGTTAATTGTTTCACCCACACAAAATACTTTTTACTTGCCAAATTGAGTTGCATCCTGCTTTTTTCGACAATCCACTTCGTCAAAATTGTTTTGAACTCTAATCCTGTTCTTCTGGTATTTCCAATGGCTTCCAACTTTGTGTCATCTGAAAGGCTTCATAAGTTCGTCCTGTCTTCCATCATCCAGGAAATATTGAATGATGCCAGAAGCAGAACAAACCCTATGAACCATACATCCATCTATCCCCTTTGACAGTAAGCCATTGATAACTCTTCTGAATACAGTCTTCCAACAAGCATCTACCTGCCTTACATTAGTTTACAGTAATTCCATCCCTCGCTTTTAAACTACTCTCCTGTTTAGCACATATCATTTCCGTCCATCATAGCATGCTGAAAGTGATTATGTTTTTATTCTCAACTTGTTTCTGGGTTGAATTGAAGTAGAGCAGGTTGAATGCTCAATGAGTTAATGTTCTGTGTGCTGGATGTGTATTAGTATTTGGTGAGACTGAATTGTTTTCTAAAAATAGATCGAAAGTTTCAGTACTTCCTGTGAGCCCAGCCTGAGAACTGATGAATAAAGCAAAAGAACAAATAAATATCCTTGAAATTCTCTATGCATAACTCTCTTAGTCTGTCTTTGTCTCAATCACCTTACTTAGGTGACGATGGAGCCTTTTTGTGTTTATTAATTTGCCTCATAAGAGATACCAACACTTCTCTTTTGCTGACCTCCATTCAATAGATTCTGAATATAGAAATACTGGTGGTAACAATAAGCCTGTGTAATTTGGATATATTTGATGTTTAAAAACCTTCAGCTCCTCGTGTACTAATTAAAACAGCAAACGTCTTTTTAGCTTTTTATTGTGTTTGAAATTGAAACTTGACTTTGTCTTTGACTTAGCTTCTGGCAAATGGTTTATGGGCTGAGATGGCAGATAGAACTATGTATAAAACTATTGAAATAACAGCTCATGTTAGTATCTTTATACAGAAAAAAAACCCTGATTTTTATGTCTTAAAAGTCAGAAACTGTAATTCTGATTTAGGCGCTTTTTAAAGTATTTAATCTTCCTGATATCTTTCAAACCATAGACAAGGGCTAGACTGTTCCATACATTAAGAGACAAATTAAAATACATGTTTAGGAAAAATCATCACTTTATTGAAATAATTAACTTGTCTCAGAGGAAACTGCAGAATACAAAAGTGGCGTCTTATACAAGTCACCTGTAGGCTAGCCTTAACTATGTAAATTAGGTTTAAAAAAAAACAACCAAACAAGGGAAACTCTGCCTAAAAAATAATAATGGAGGAAAAGTTACAGTAGGCTTAATACAAAGCCAGTAGAAATAAGGTTTCACTGATCTTTTGATCAGTTTTTTTAGTGGGGAAAAAAAAATGTGGACCAAATTCTGATACCCTAAGTTTGCATTAGCATCCTTTTTATGAGTCATCTCATTTATAACAATAGAATTTTTTTGCAGAATGCATCATTATTACTCCTAAATAGTAAACCAGTTGGTCCAAACCAGTCACAACTGTCAAATGTTTTTAGAAATAAATATCATTTACTCTCCTTACCCAGGTTACTACGGAGGAAATGGCCCTACTCTTTTACTGAATGTATTTTGCACCTATCAGGTCTGATAAATGCTTATTGTTATCTTCTGGGTTTTACTGTTCCCCTGTTTGAATTAAAAAAAATTATTAGAAGCATATTCTTCAATGTTTTGCAGAATAACTTATGTCCCCTTCTATAGATGGTATAGAATAGTTAAATTACATGAATTTTGTACTTCAGGGCCGCTTCATTGGTTTTACAAGCCCTGGATTACATTGCATCTCTCAGGGTCCTGAGCACAACCTCCTGCAAGGAGTTTGGTTAAGTCTAGAAGTGGAGCTGGCTGTGTCCAAGGTCAGCTGCGTTGCCGCTACAAGCTGTCCTGAAGAAAGCTTCATGCAGGGGCTGCCCCTCCTTTTCCTTGGGAGCTGCTGTCAGGCTGAGGCGCTACTGCTGGCCGCACCTTTAACTGCAGTGCAGCTGGCCTTGCTGCTCCTAACCCCACTTTCCACATGTTGGAGTGAAAAATCACTGATTACATATCGAGTTCCTTGGGAACAAGAGGTTACTCTGGCTTGGCAGTTACGGACATAGGATAGAGGTCTTATTTTCATATATTATTATATTATAATATAGTATTATAAAATATGTAAGACAACAACCCAAAATATTTTATGGAAACAATTTACAAAAGTGTAGGTCACAAAACTGCTATTATGTTATGTTTGGTGGTTTGTGTAGCAAGCATATTGCTTTATTCTAAATGCCTTACACCCCCTTGCTCTTAGCTTGGTCCTGTACTCAGCCAAGAAAAGAAGGCCTGATCAGATTCTTAGTATTGCAATATTAATGATAAAGACCAGAAACATTTCTTTATTCACCGTAAATACATTAATAGGTAATCTCAGCATGTCAGCCAGAGTGTCATTTCTAAGAAGCTTATTTAATAGAAACTATCCCATGTGAAAGCAAAAGAGCTATTTGAAGTCTCCACAGCTATGCTAGGCCCAATAAAGAAATCAAAACTAACAGATTCACAATAAGTATTATAAGTATTGACTGACATCTAAAAACTCCTGACAATAGTTAACAAAGAACAGGTAAAAAAAAAAAAAAATACACTGTGAGAGCTAATGAAATGTATGATCAGGCCCAGCAAACAGGTATGTATGATCCGGGGTGTGAACTTGGCCACTCTACTCAACATGCAAATCTTGACAAATATACAGTACAATATAGAATTCTTACCTTTTTTTTTTTTAATGAATTCCAATGACTTGGTGAGTTACTGTCACTATCTGGCCATAAACTGTGTCCTTCAGCTTTGCAAGTACAGGCCCATGAAGAGACACTCTTCTTTATGCCTCGTACGAACCCTCAAACACCATGGTTTAAAGGAACCACTGCAATGGTGGATTCAATTCCCCTCAGCACTCTTATGCTTCACTTAACCACTAAGATAATTCAATAACTTGAACTTTGTGCTCTCTTTTCACAGACAAAACATTTTTCAAAAAATAGAATTCAAAAACAGGATTAAAAGAAAAAAAAAAAGCTGTATTTCAGTTTAACATTTAGAGTTATTTTCCCTAGGTTTAGTGGGACTTCTTTAGTTGATTCTTACCCTTTTATTATGGTGAACATTACTAGACTGTCATGAACACCATTTAAATTTACCATTAAATGTTTAGTATTGTACTTTCCATACTGAATGTTGTGAATATGATAGCACATTACAGGTGAAGTAGTTTTGGAAAGGAAAAAAAAAAATTATTATTTCTTCTGTTAGATGTCCATGAAATCTACAGGAGTTTGCAGTGGATCTGGCCCTGTATTTAATTGGACTGTCCCTTGCAGGTATCTTCCTGCTAGCCTACTGACGTTTTATGTTTTGATATACTACAGATCATTTTACTTCTCTGTCTTTAAAAACTTCTAACCTAATAAAGGAGGTGTGTCCTGGTTTTGGCTGGGATAGAGCTAATTTTCTTCCTAGTAGCTGGCATAGTGCTGTGTTTTGGATTTAGTATGAGAATAATGCTGATAACACACTGATGGTTTACCTGTTGCTAAGCAGTGCTGACACTGGTCCAGGACTTTTTCAGCTTCTTCCCATGCTCTGCCAGGTGCACAAGAAGCTGGGAGGGGGCACAGCCAGGCCAGCTGACCCAACCTGGCCAAAGGGCTATTCCATACCGTACAACGTCACACTCCGTATAGAAACTGGGGGGAGTTGGACGGGGAGCAGCGATCGCTGCTCGGGGACCGGCTGGGCATTGGTCAGCAGGTGGTGAGCAATTGCATTGTGCATCACTTGCTTTGTGTATTTCTTTATCATTGTTGTTATTATTTCCTCTTCCTTTGTTGCCCTATTAAAGTGCCTTTATCTCAACCCACAGGTTTTACTTTTTTTTTTCCCCCCGATTCTCTCCCCGATCCCACTGGGGGCAGGGAGGGTGAGCGAGTGGCTGCATGGTGCTTAGCTGCTGACGGGTTGAAACACGACAGTCATTTTTGGCACCCAGTATGTGGCTCCAAAAAGGACTGTGGTGGTTTGACCCTGGCTGGATGCCAAGCACCCACCAAAGCCGCTCTATCACTCCCCTTCTCAACTGGACAGGGGAGAGAAAATGTAATGAAAAAACTCGTGGGTTCAGATAAGGACAGGAAGATCACTCAGCAATTACTGTCATGGGCAAAACAGACTCAACTTGGGGAAATTAGTTTCATTTATTACCAATCAAATCAGAGCAGGAGAGTGAGAAATAAAACAAAATTTTAAAACACCTTCCCCCCACCCCTCCCTTCTTCCCAGGCTCAACTTCACTCCCGATTTTCTCTACTTCCTCCCCTCCCAGCAGCACAGGGGGACAGGGAATGGGGGTTGCGGTCAGTTCATCACGCGTTGTCTCTGCCGCTCCTTCCTCCTCAGGGGAGGACTCCTCACACTCTGCCCCTGCTCCAGCGTGGGGTCCCTCCCACGGCAGACAGTCCTCCACGAACTTCTCCAGCGTGGGCCCTTCCCACGGGCTGCAGTTCTTCACGAACTGCTCCAGCGTGGGTCCCTTCCCCGGGGTGCAGCCCTTCAGGAGCAGCCTGCTCCAGCGTGGGTCCCCCGCGGGGTCACAGCTCCTGCCAGCAAACCTGCTCCAGCCTGGGCTCCTCTCTCCATGGCCCCACAGCTCCTGCCAGGAGCCTGCTCCAGCGCGGGCTTCCCAGGGGGTCACAGCCTCCTTGGGGCACATCCCCCTGCTCCGGCGTGGGCTCCTCCCCGGGTGCAGGGGGATCTCTGCTCCCCCGTGGGCCTCCATGGGTGCAGGGGCACAGCTGCCTCCCCAGGGGCTGCACCAGGGGTGCAGGGGAATCTCTGCTCCGTGCCTGGAGCCCCTCCTGCCCTCCTCCCGCACTGACCTGCGTGTCTGCACAGTCCTTCCTCTCACACATTCTCACTCCTCACTCCAGCTGCAGTTTGTGTCCCAGTGTTTGGGGTTGGGTTTTTTTCCCCTTCTTAAATATGTTACCCCAGAGGCACTACCACTGTCGCTGATTGGCTCGGCCTTGGCCAGCGGTGGGTCCATCTTGGAGCTGGCTGGCATTGGCTCTTGGGACGTAGGGGTGGCTTTCTGTGAGAAGCTGCTAGCTGTTCCTCTCCCTTGTCCAGGTGAAAAGGGGAGTGATAGAGTGGCTTTGGTGGGCACTTGGCATCCAGCCAGGGTCAAACCACCACAGTCCCAGCCAAAACCAGGACAAGGTGATAACAGCCTAGTGAGATCATTGTCCGACAAGTGGCCCTTCTACAGTAGGGACAGTGGGGTGACTTTAGGAGTTTGCAGTACTGGTGACTGCCAAAAGACATACTGAAAGACATGCTGTCATTCTCCAGTAGAAGTTTAGGCACTCGATTTAGGACTTAAAGGAAGAACTGTAGCCTGCAAGAGCAGATTAAATAATGGTTTGGGTTTTAAAATATTTGAAACAATTAATCTGAAAGATATGGTTAACAGTGTTTACAGATTAAGTTTACTATGTGGTTGTCTTCTCTTTGTGAATTCTGTGGGGAAATGATGGATTTCTGTGGGAGGTAGGACAGAAACCAAAATGTTCATCAGGAAAAAAAAATTATAGAATTAATATGTATCACAGGTATGATTAATTCTTGGGTTTTGAACCACAATTTTATTGCACTTTTAATTCAGTCAAGGTAGGTGACCTCTAATATACTTTTTTGAAAATCTCAAATTCTTCTTTATCCTTGGTACTAACAGGCAACTTAACTGGACCTTTAGCAGTTCAATTTTTCTGCCAATATTTACATATATCCATAAAAGCAGCTGCAAAACTGAATTTGGGTCTGTACCTGACGTTTTTCCCCCCCATTATTGTAGCTATAATTAAAACAGCTCTTCCCAACATGGACAGAGAAGCCAAAGAAGAATACTTTGTGGTCATCCAAGCAAAGGACATGGGAGGACATATGGGTGGACTCTCTGGAACTACAACAGTGACAATTACACTCACTGATGTTAATGACAATCCTCCTAAGTTTGCACAGAGTAAGTGCCATTATGTGTATGTGTTCTCCTATATAAGAAAGTAATACAGTGCTTTTTTTTCTGTCAAGCTCTTTTTTTATTATTATTATTATTATCATATTGCTTGGGTTTGTAATGTAATTTAAAAATAGGTAGCTGCTACTAGAGAAAGATTAATAGTCCTCTGCCTGATTAAGAGCTTAGGGAAGGGGGAATTACATCCACAACAGTGTACACAGCTCTCTGTCTTCCTTGTTACCCCTCTTACATCCACATGAAAGGGCTTGGGGACTTTTTTTCATATATTTGTTTGCTTTCAGTGCAGTTGTTTCTAAGTGCTAGTTTTAGTTGCTGTTATATGTGCTTCCATCTCATGCAGAAAAATGACACCACTGCTAAAAGACATATATAACTGATGAAATAAAGGTTTAACTAATTAGGTAATAGTGAAGAAAACAAAGAAAATAAGTCTGAGTCTAGATAATTGTTGATCTTTAATTCAAAATCTATATTTACTACTGTGGTTCCAGTGGATATCTTGCTGGGCTAGGTTAAAATGATTTGGCATCCTGCTGAGATTCTCTGCAAGCTTTGTAGTCTATTTCAAAGATGAAGACAAAAAAAGAAGAGGGAAGAGCATAATGACTAGATTGATTTTATTTGGAACAGGTGCAGTCTAATGCACTATTAGAAAGTTATCTTTTTTCCCAGCTTGTTCTGAAAAACTAAAGTTGTAAGGTATTAAAAGTCTGGTTGGGAGTTGGAGGATGTTCTTCTAGACTTTGTATCATTTTTACTTTATTAGCAGCATGTTTTTCTAACAAGGTACTTAGGCACTCAATGTAAAATTAATTCTTTTCCACATTTGTGTGACTTGAAATCCATTTTTGCCCTGTTCTGAAGATGCAAAGAGTGAAATGGGTTTGTCCTAGTATTCAGCATGTGATAAATACTCTCCTACAGTCTAGAAAATGCACATACACATAAAGAGAGAGAAAAAATATAAAATAAATAAGCAGAGGTAAAAGCTTATTTGCAAAATATATATTTTATTACCTCATCTTAGTGGTTTTTAACAGATAAACACTCTGTGCACAGTAAAAGGTTTTCTCTCATTATAAAATAAGAAATGCATAAATTTTTTACTTCATATCGCATTGCTTGCACTTGTGTAGTAGGGCTTTCCAACATATGATGACAATTTCCCTAATAATGTAAACATCTATAGATGAGACTCCTGGCTGAACTGTATCACCAGAACGCAGAGGAACATTTCTTTTTATACCTGCGATGTACTGTAGCTCTAACTGTGACTACAGATCTACTTTTGCCAGCTTACCTGGCTTTTGTATTTGTATCAGCACTTTCTGTCTCGAAAAAACCTTCACCTGTCAGTATGAAAAAAGCTGATCAGAAAATCAGCGACACAGCCGGTGCTAATTGGTACATGCTGGAGGTCTCAGCAGGAAGCACAGGAGCGAATGCATGCAGAGATGAAACTGTACTTTCCCTGTGCAGTTTACTCGTATCTGTTTTCCTGTAGTATGGATACAGTGACACATTGGCTGGGTAGCATGAAGAAGACTTCATCACAGAACCCTGAAATATATTCTTTGCATGGAAAATGTAGATTAGTTTTCCTTCAACAAAGAGTGAGTTGTCTTTGAAGCTGTTATAGCTAGTGCATTCCAGTGCAGAATTCAAGCTACCATCTAGGAATAACCACCCTGTTGTAACACTCGCCATTAGGCACTGTCATTAGAAAAAAACTTGCATGTACTATAACTTTGTATTGTGTATATATTGCATTTAATGAGGATGAGCCATACTAAATATTATAACTGGATGTTAATTCTACCGTTTAAAATAAGCATTCATAGCATGCTACCTAGCATTACAGATTAGTCATGACTCTGGCCTCATACAAGAGCTGATCAAGTCTTTAACATTTTTTTACACCATTGAAGCACAGTTTGCATTTGCCTGGAAAGGAAAATAAGAAAGGATCAAACTTACAATAGAGCCTAACCAGAATGAAATAGAAATTCATAAGATGTAATACATGCTGCTTTCACAGTAAATTGTAATGAACTCGGAAAGCAGTGTGTTTTATCGGTTTATTGTTTCCAGGCAGGACAGAAATGTGTATTTATGGTTTGATTTCAAAGAGTGTTAGCCTCCTGGGCTTTAGAAATGAAAAAGATGAACTTTCACTACTTCTATGATCTCTTTGAAATAATTTTAGAGGCGTTTTATAAGTCACTGAAGTTTTTAACCTGGCAGTTTACCGTAGGATTGTACCGAGAACTGTGCACTGCTGTGAAAACCAAGGGTTTTCAAAGATGCGTAATGTGGATTTTTGGTCAGCTCTGCACTATGACATCTTGACAGGACAATTCATAATTCTTGAGAGTCATTTGTATAAAAGAGTCAGCTGCATCATAATACATTTTTTTACCATATTTTGTAAACTATCTTAATAAATCTGAGAGAAAAATACCAGCTTAAAAATGCAATCAACTGTGTCTGGAGATTCAAACCAGAAAGTGTGGACAGCAGTATAAATTATGAACACATAATTTAGTCTCCTGAGGCACTTGATTGCTTTGGCTGCTCATTGTTTGTGAGCCATTATGAATATTCTTGAGGAATCTTGATGATCTCCAAATTGTCTCTAATAATTTAGCCTAGAAACATTAAAGGAAAAAAAAAATCACTTTGGGATAGACTATGTGTATAGCTAATATATGTATTTGTGAATTCCTCACAGTTTACTTCCAACTGTTGATACTGCAGTCATCCTACAACCAGCTGAAGGAACAACTCCAGAACATTTTGGTTTTAGAAAGCTACTAGCTGCACATAACAGTAAAAACTGCACATTTTCTTAGAACAATTGTGAGGAGAGAAGAGAACAAGTCCAGAACCCTTTGTCAAAAGCTATTTTGATGGTCTCATCTGCTAACCTTGAATTCCTTTTGACTATTTTAACTACTAAGTAGCACTGCAGTTGTTTAGATCACATATTAACTGTAGCTTCAATAAGTGTAAATTACCAAGAGGTAAAAAAATAGGCACCCCATAAAGAATTTTTGATGTAAAGCATGAGTCTTCTGTTTTTCAGAGAACTGTAAAGAAGTGGGATATATAATAGTAAAATGGTATTTTGAGTTTTCTCTTCATAAAATGCTTACCTAAAATAACATACTACAAGTTCTAAATAGGTTTTTGAAACTTCTTAGGTCAGAAGGTTTGAAGCAAGTATGATAAATAATAAAAATGCTGACAATTTGAACAGCACTTTCTAGTAGATCTTAGTCTAACCCTACAACCAAATAGTAAATACAGTAATGATTGCTATGAAAAGATATGGTTTCCTTGAAAACATAAATTCTGGGAGTTTCCTTGAATGTTTCTTAATTAGCTTCTTACCACAAAAGGGAGGTGGAAGGGGTTAAACAAACAAAACCAAATAAAATTAAAAGGGTCAAAAAAGTAGTAAAGATCTGAAATTGTATAAGGTATCTTTAAAGTATTAGACCACTTTTCTACAGAGTAAAAGCCAAAGTTTCATAGTTGAATTCTAAGTACGACCATAAATAAAATGGTAAGTTCAACAGTGTCTCCAGTAGAGAATGTTGCATACTTTCCGTGTGGAAAGTAGCTTAATATTTATGTTTGCCGACACTAAGCATCCCTGCAAGGAAGAAGCAGGATACTACTGTAATGAAAAGAACATTCACATACAGTAAACTGAATATTCCTATATAAGGAACACGTTTTGCTGCTTTCAGTAAATAACTTGTGTAAATGTGGTTTGTATCAGTTGCACATCTCAAGAGTTTGCATTGGGGAAGTGTAAACAAATGAAGAGCACACAAAAGATACTGGAATCAGGTGTAATGTTTAGTCTTTTCCTCTTATTTGTAAGGTCTGTATCACTTCTCAGTAATGGAAGATGTTGCTCTTGGTGAACCAGTAGGAAGGGTGAAAGCAAATGACCTGGATATTGGAGAAAATGCTAAATCATCCTATGATATTATTGAAGGAGATGGAATGGATATATTTGAAATTACTACAGATGCCCAAACTCAGGACGGCATTATTAGAGTGAGAAAGGTAAATGGTATCTCTGTTAAAAAAAAATGTTTATTGTACATACGACTACCCAGCCAGACTGTACTCTGTGAGAAGATGCTGGATTTCCAAGCATTCTTTTATCTATGGATGAGGTGTCAAGCCAGTGAAGTGTTAAAAAAAGGATGTATTAGCCTTGTCCCTCAAAATTGCCATGTAGGTGACAACTGGGGAGACCACCATGGAAGTATTTTTGGTGCTGGGAATGTGTTAATCTTATCTGGGCTTCCACGTGGTCAAATCATACAGGTTTTGCTTCCTTGGTTCCAAAGAAGAAGAGTAGATTAGAATCCGCTTTGTTGGTACTGTAAACTTCCATAAAATATTGGCTGAGTATTCATCAAATACCTTTTCTCTATTCTTTAATTTGCTGTATAGCTGGTCAAATACTGTTCAGAGAAAAAAAAAAACAAAACATAGTGTATTATTTGAATTAACTGATGTGTGAGAGACTTAGTCTTCCACCTTTTCTCATGTTGAACTTTCTTTGCTCAATGAATAGTGATTTCAGTGAACCTTATCAAGGAGATCAGTACTGTTTCACATGAGAAGTGCCAAATTCGGGCCCTAAAGAAGGCTACAACTCTGTTACCTTTTCTATGCTTGTACAGTCTTGATGTATGCAAGATGAGGTATTTGCATGTACACAACAGAAGGACCACCTGATTATGTACAGAAATATGGGGAGAGACAGCGTAGCTAGAACAGAACTTGGCTAGAAAAGTCAATGAAACATTAATTGCAGATTTAATTTTCGTTATTTTCTGGGGAAGGAGAAGGGAGCCGATTCTTATGCTGTGTTTTGAAAAACGATCTGAATAGAACATAACACTGGCATAGAGGGTTTTAAATATGTAGCATAGAGCACTCTAAAGGAATCTTCGGTTATTTAAAAAAAAAAACAAAAAAAACAAAAAAAAACCCAACAAAAAAAAACCCCAAAACAAACCATGACATTCCAGTGAACAAAGAAGAATCCAATGAGTACAGGTAATTAATATTCGACTTGTACCTGTAATTAAAGAGGTCAGGCAGAGTACCTGTCAAAAGTTTATATTTTCTGTTTCTCAGCGAGTAGGTCAGCACTGTAGATCTATAATAAAATTATGTATATTTATCTTAATTTAGATCTGTTTTCCTGAAGAGAAAATTATGATATATATCCCCGATCTTTCTTACTGTTATTTATTGTATGCTGTGGCCTCTTTCGTAAACTAAGGCAATTAGCCTTTTGCCCCAGTTCCCTTGGCTTTATTTCATAACTGAGTCTCTAACATAATGTTGTTTCATATATTCATTTTGACAGCAATAATCATTTTGGTTCTACTACAGTAGATGATGTATGGAGGGTACTGTTCACCAACAGATTTTCTCCAGCATAAATTCATGGGTTTTAGACAATGCAGAGTAATTTTCAATACGATATTCTGATTAAGCATGACTAAATGTATTGGGGTGCTGTCATTTCTGTAAAGCATATGAAAAGCAATTGAAAAAATTATATAGGAGCTATGATTGGCAAATTGTGAATATGCTGATTTATAAATCACCATTCATAATTACAAAAGCTTACTAATTTAAGAGCTGCTAAAGAAGCAAGGTTTTCTCATGTTTACTAGAATTCATGAGAAAGAGCAAATCCCATTAGAGCTTGATTCATACCTGAAAAAAATCAACAAAATTTGAAAGTATACATATTGAAGGCTTTGACAGACTTCCTGAAGGTCCCTATTTGTGCTCTTGCTGGTATTTGCATTGCAGATTCAGAGTTTCTATGTCCTTTTCTTTTTATCCCTGGGACATTGTAATGCAAATCTTAATATCTTTCCAATGCTTGGCAATTTGCATCTTTGAAATTTGAATCATTGTGAGACACAAGAGAATTATATAGTGAATATACTGACATGCTTCAAGACACAAACTTGAATCTCCTATAATGAAAAATTCTAATATTCGAAAGTGTCACAGATTTGGTATTTCATTCCTTTAAATCCCCTGTGTTTTCATCTTTTATGTTTTAATATGGAACCGCAAAACAGTAAAAACAATGGTGACATGGCAGGTATATTGACAGAATAAAGTAATCGGTTTCGTGTTTCTCTCTCTGAAAAAAAAATAAGATACAGAAATAGGAATTGCTACAGTTTTAAGAAATTCCTGAGAGATGTCTACCTCATTTACCCCTATAAACAGAAACGCAGGGTTACCTGAAGTGCAATAATACGAAAGTACTTTCTTAGATGATTAGCTCTATGTTTTTCCACATAATGCCTCTCGCGTCCAACAAATAATAATTACTAGTTCTTTGCATTTCTCACATTGTTCTGGAAGTAATAAAATATTTATTCTTTGTGGAGCTAGTATAATTTTTTTTCTTATCTCCAACTAACAAAGCACTGATTAAGTGCATGATTAGTATGCAAGTCATGTCATCACCAACAAATTTGTAGTATTTATCTGATATGTAATTGTAATGGTATAATTCATGAGAGAGAATATTTTGGTAAATTTCTTGTGAAAAGCAAGAAAACAAAGAGTCTTGTTTTCTCTGAGGCTGGTTAATAAACAGCTATCAATATGTGCCTAGAAAATTTGCAGGTTGGATTTCTGGGAGTGGGAAGTGATTGCATTAAAACTCACTGAATGTTCTTAAATGCATATAACTTTCATCCATCAGCATTATATTCATTTGTTCTTTCTCTGTGGCTATTAGTAAAAGACATTTATCTTTGTCATTCTTAACAGCCACTGGACTTTGAGACCAAAAAATCCTATACTCTGAAGGTAGAAGCAGCCAACGTTCATATTGATCCTCGCTTCATCAGTGGAGGACCATTCAAGGATACAGCAACAGTAAAAATTGTAGTAGAGGATGCTGATGAGCCACCAGTCTTTTCATCACCTACTTACCTACTGGAAGTGCATGAAAATGCTGCTGTCAACTCTGTGATTGGTCAGGTGACTGCCCATGACCCTGACGTGTCTTCCAGTCCTATAAGGTAGGGCTGTTTTAAAGTTCTCTTTGAAAAAACTACTGGCAGAATACTAAGTATGTTTTCCTGTACATTGTATGACACCATTCTCGTGCCGTTTCATTTCTGTGAAAATACTTGTATAGGATTTGTTTTATGATGTTAGATTTATCAGTGCAGATCATTTTCAAAATCACAGGAATGCTCCTTGCCACACGACTAGTCTTATGAAACAGTAGGAATGCAATAAAAATAAGAAATAGGGTGTATGGGGTCGGATGGGGTTGAACCATCAGTGTGTATCTCTGCAGTTATTTAAAATAATCCGCTAGTGTCTGCACTAACAATACTGAGTTTGTTCCATGTAGTTGTAAGGTTGTCAAAACATATTTTGTATTCCTTTGGCTAAACCCATTCCTGGTTTAAAGATAGAAAGTCAGAGAAGATTATGCCCATATGACTTTTGCATCTTCGATTTACGATATTTTCCCTTTTGATGTAACTGGAACAAAATCTGTTATTCGAGTTTCATCAGATCAGTGTTTTCTACCTCATTTTGATGAGCACACATCTTCCTCTCCCCCTTTCTAATGGTTACTATGGTGTGATGCGAGTGTTCCCAAAAGACATTTTGCTCTGTATAGTACTGTCTGCTAAGAGCATTATGAAAACAAACATCAAAACGTCAAATTCATAGTAAAGGTATATTTGGAGAGAGTCTGTTTAATAATAATCATCACTGTACATTACTGCCTTAGGGAATTTAAGCTGTGCAAGCAGTCTTCAGCATTGTGAGGATGATACTAATTGTTATAATCTATCACTTAAGACCGTTTTCTAATCATCGTCATTTACATCAGGTTTGTCGCAGGGCCAAACTTTAAACCTTTGTGTAGGGGGCCTACATGTTGCATGCCATCTTTTAGTGTTTTCAGAATTAGAAATGCAGAATTTCCAACATGTTTGCATGTATTAGAACTCGTGTATGAAGGTGTTGGAGGGTATGTTGGAGTCTCTTGTTTCTGTATCATCCTTTCAAAACTAGCTAAACGTAGTGTTAACTATCACAGATTTCTATACAAATTAATTGATTAATATATTTTCTACTGCAACACACAACCCAGACAGTATTAATAGGCACCGAATTTATTTTCTTACCAGAGAAGCTCTCAGGATGATCAAAGATGGTAATCTGATCATAGAAATAGGAAACAAATGAGGGTAGATATCCAGGTTAGAAAAATGTTACGTAAATAGAAAAAAAGTAACATAGAATGCACAGAGTTTGATCTATCACAATTTAAGCAGTGGTTCTGTCCCTAATTTTATTACTGCTATCCACTGGCATCGGTGAAAAAGGGCTTGCACTGCCGTTTCAAAGACAGGGTCTTCTGAAAGGTGTGTGAAACCAGCCATGGTGGCAACAAGTTGGCTTTCTTCCCTTTATTCCAGCTCGATAGTAATTTCTTTTTCAATTTAACCTTAGTTCCTTCCCTCTACCCTGTTCTGCTTTGCTCTTGGCTTGGTCCTGTGCTCCTCTGCCTCTTGATTATGTCCCCTTTGTTCCTCATCTCAGCCTGCCTTCAGCTCTGCTTCAGCAGTTTTACCTTGGCTATTTTTCTAGTCTTGTTCTGTTTCCCTGGAATTCTTTTCTAGTCCTGTCCAAAACTCCTGACAATTCAGACCAGCTACAAGACTACCTGATTCTATGGCTAAAATTGAGCCTCTCTGTTCTGTCCAAGCCCAAAAAATTGAGCCGAGTAAAATATTTACTTCACTTCCATTTTTTCATCATTTTATAGACCAAGTTATTTTCAAACTTTTAAAAGCAAAAATATTTTATACGTGCAAACTGAATCAGAATGTTATTACTTATTGTCATACAGAAACAATTGATATACATGAAAGAGAATTGGCCAAAATCCATTACATTTAAACAATAAGGTAATTAATTAGTGTGATTTAGATCTTCTTTAAAAATATATGCAATGCTTTAAAGGAGTTAATTTTTCTACAGTATTGGCTTGATAGCTAATTAAGGAATATATAGAGCTCAATTTTCTATGCAACTTTTCTTTTTCTTGTTTGCTCACCTCATTAATTTGGCTTTATCTGGGATAGCTCTGGAAAGTCCAAATTCCTTTTTTTCATTTTTTGCATGAAAAACATTTTAAGGCAGAAAAAAAAGAGATTTCAAGTTAGTAATTCTACTATTATGGGAGCAAAAATATTCATCAGAGACAAGTAGGGAGCAGAAATGCAGTTACTTTCTTTCCAGTTCGGGACAAAATTGGAACATGGCAGGTTCTAACAAAAATATGTGGAAGCATTGTTTTGTTGGATTAGAATGTTTCATTTTGATTGTGCATTTCAAGTGTTCATTCTGTTATTGTACCATGTATATGATGTAAATTTTCTGTACATGTTCTATGATACACTTTCAAAAATACTAAACATAACTTAAAAATTCGAAAAACAGAATTAAAACGTTCAGTCCTAAAATAAACGGACTGTTTTAATACAACCTGGCCATTTTTAATGTATTTTTTTCTTTAAAACAGAATTTTAGGAGACAATGACCAATTGCATTTCAAGGAAGTTATGTTTTTCAATAGATATCTGTTCTATCAATATTTTGGTTAGACAGAGGTTTTGTGTGCATTTGTTATAAAAACCCTAGCAACACAAACGAAAATATGAATCCTTATGTGCTACCAGTGCCACATCTGCTGCACATTAGTCTTACACACAAAGATTCAGTAAACTCAGAGTATTGCAGTACCATAAATGAAACAAATCTTGGATATGTCTGAACATGGAAATAGTCTGATAATTGAGTCATGAGACAAAACATTAAGGAATTTAGAAAAATTATTATAGAAAACAGCCTGGAAAGAAACAACTTCTATGTTTTCTTTCTTTTAAAAAAAATTAACCTCATTTCTATCCAATACAACAGTACTTTGTTTTTTATGCTTGCCTAGAAGAGATGAAACACACTCTCTGATCTTCCCATCACTTGATCTAAAAGGTACGAAGACTATCATAGATTTACAAGCAGGTGTATAGATAGGTTACCGGTCTGGTTCTGAATGTGCCCACCTTATGGAAATACCTGAAGAGGGTTATTTAGCAATGTCTTGTGTCAAATGTGGAGTTTTGGCAGTGAGCCTGAAATCTCTGTATTAGCCAAAGAAATTTAGACACCTTTAGATGCATGGCACTAAAGGATGCCTATGTTGTATGGGACTTTTCTCGTTGTTGAGCCCTCATTGTGGACATGCAAAGGCATCTTTGAATGGCTAAGTGATAATGTGATATTCAGCTGAACTGTGCTTTCATTATCCATTTCTCCAATGAATATGAACTCTCTTCATATTGGTTGTTAAGTTAGTCTAACTATATCATAACTTTCATAACCCAGTATTTTTAAAATAAGCAGCAAAATTTCTCTTTTATATTTATTTGCTATTCTGCTGTGCAAGTTGCTTAAGGGCCTGGCTCACTTTTAAGCCTGATGGTGAAAAGGAGTTACAAATTTGGCTAATAATTGTAAGCATGGGCAGCAGTTTGTCTTATTCTAGCCTAGTCATTTCAGAAGCATGCGTCAGTGGCTCACATCTTACCACATCTAGACTGCATGCATCCCTCTTGGGAAAGGGACCTGGTGAATTCAGCTAAGCTAGTTGTAAAGCTTTACTGTAGTTTATTTAGTAAGGGTGGTACTTTCTCACCTATAGTATAACTAGGCTTGAAAGATCATCCGTTAGCATACAAATCTATTGATTCTACTAGTACTTATTTCATGTTTCTGTTGTTATTTTATAACCACGGTCTATTTGTCTGCAGTAAATTATCTTGGATAAAGCATGATCCAAGTGCATAGAAAAAAGCATGGGTAATAATCTTTCTTCCTATACTGTATCTGCCCTCCTATAAATCACTGCCCTTCAGTGTCTTTCTCTGTGGAGAGATAAGCTTTGCTGTGGCAGGTTTTCCCCATTCATATCGACAGAGATTTCATCTTTGGCAGCAGTTGATAATTTTCTTAATTCACAGCAGGCCTTAAAAACCTAGATACGATTATTTTCTGCCTCCCTAATGGTACAGCTGTTTATCTGTCACTAAGTAGCATGTCCGATCTGCCTGGCATTAATAAACAATGGTGATTTACCACTGATGAGGTATCAGTCCTGTGATTCAGATCTCAGCAGGTGCAGCAAAAAAGGATTTCTGATCTTGTTTACATTGGTGCAAATAAAGAATAGATCAAATTAAGTCATAACAGCAATAGCAAGAGTGCAGGGGCAGGCCTGAGAATCATTTTAAGTCTTCTGTTAAACCACTATGGGGTTGTTCCTATAATTGCCATAGCAGACCCATAAACTAACCAAAACTTTCCAATAACCTGTGCTGGGTTTATGGCAATTTCAAACAAGATTATTTCCCAAGATATTCTTCTCTCATTTTTAAAGAAATGTACGTTTTATGTATAGCTTATGGATCTGACAATGCATTCCCATTAAAAAGAGTTACAATACCATTATCATGAAAAGGAAACTGCAAATGTACTATTAGTTTTCCCAGGTTTATGACACTGCAGATTTTATTTTTTACTTTTGTACAAAACATTTATCAAATTAAAATCAGGAGAGGGTTTTACCTCTTTGTAGTCTTGTAAAGCCATGTAACTTATGTTAAAAATGCTTCATTTTGAATGCTGGTTTTGCATTGCAAATAAATACTGTTGGGATGAGATGAAATGCAATAGAATAAACTCACAGATGTTGCTCTCCTAGTTTTATAACTTAAAAAATGTAGCGCAGGAAGACTGTGAATGGAAGTTTAAAAAAGGATTGATCCTTAGAGAAAAACTGTGTCTTATCTCAATGGAATTAGTGTCAAGCCCGGGTCAACTAAACATTAAATAGCATATAAGCATTTCATATTTTATTTCGTTGGTGGACTGTAAAAATTTCATAAATGTTTGATAGCAGCAGAGTTGTTTCTGCATCATTACATAAACGTCAAGAATTAAAAGATAGTTTTAAGTGATGACATCTTAAAAAGGTTATCTCGATTGCTGTCTGTCTTGTATTTTCTTGAGTGAAATCTTAAACCCGTGAAAGTCTGTAAGATTTTTTTTACTAACTTCACTAGTACCAGGATTTTACTTCTAATACTTTAATTGGAACTAGGGAGACATCAAAATAAGGTTAAGAAACATTTTCAAAAATGATTGCCTGAAGTTAGGCACCTACAGCTTTATTCTTCCACACAAGTGACCTGATTTTCAGCAATGCTGAGGACAGTACAATTCCCATTAAACCATTGAGAACTGAGTATGTGGAGCTCACTAGAAAATCAGTTTACTTAAATGTCCAAATATAGATGCACATGCCTAGCTTTAGGTACATATATTTGGAATTTTACTTCATGTTTTGTCTGGTACTCTTCTTAACCAAACTACTTGTTTTTAAGTGGGTAAAACTAGTTCTTCTCAGAGTTTAAAACCAGAAAACTTAAATGTCTAACAAATCCCATTTCCTAGTTAAACAGGTGTTTTCATTCTTACGTCCATTAGTTGTTAAGTACCTTACCAGTGTGATCATGCTTGATCTTTAGTAATACAGTCTTTAAACATTTAAACTTTAAGATTTTGATAAATTTTCATAATTTAGAACAAATTTTTTGAAAGTGAATTGTATCTTACTGAATGCATTGCACAAGCAATTCAATTGCAATGTCTCTTTCATTCTAAATATGAAAATATCTGACACAAATTAAAAAAGATGAACACCATAATCCTAAGCTTTGAATTCAGATCCTAATGCTATGTCTATCAAAATCGATTGTGTTATGCTGGAATGAGTTTGAGTTCATCAGAGTGTTTATTGTAGCATATAAAGGAACCTCCAAATCAGAAATTTTTTTGGAAATTGCTTATGATAAAGCATAAAATAGAATGGAATAACTGATTTTCAGATAACTGTGCCATTGTCACTGTAGCAAAATATGTTCTTGTTCTTTTATCAGTGAATTTAACAGCGTATTTGCAAAAAGTAGAAATGTAATGAGAAGCTGACAGTCTGAGTCACTTTTCTGACCACTGTATAATGCAATCCAGCCTGATACTCTATGCTAACTCACCCTATTATGCCCAGACGTAATGCAGAACAGATGTAAAAATTGTCAGTGCATGCTGTTAGGTTCTATAATACATAGACACAGAGTCTTAAAAGGCTTTTATATAAATCTACAATTAGGATTCAGTAAAACCCCTTGAAGTCAATTTTTGTTGAACCATATCAATAGTTTATCACTAAACTCTCCCATTTCATACCTTGCCTGTCAAAAAATTGGAAGGCTTAATTTCGTCAGTTACTTTCTCTTTGCGAATAATGCATTAGTAAAATAACTGTGAAAATGGACAAACATGAAATCTTTCCTAGAGATTCTGTTCTGAGCTTTAAATCATCATTCTGCTTAATGCGCTGTTGGAGCAATCTACTGCAGCTCGCTCTTGTTGTCAGGCTGGCTCTGTTTAGGCTGCATAATTTACCTGGACATTCACATTTGCAAACCCTGACTACCTGTCAGATGAAACTTGTTTTGTTAAAAATCAGTGATATCAATCCATAAAACAATCAGTCCTTCAGTGTTTGAAGTGTTTTATAGGAAAATGGTGATTCACTAACTGCGTTCTGCCCATGGAGCTGCTTGAACCATAACCAAATAATATGCTTGGTGAATAGTTCATGCTTCATTAATCTGAAATTTATTGGTAAAATAATATTATTCAGCCCTTTTTAAAACAACCATGAAGCCCACCATTTTTGTGTGCTTAATACATTACTGCTGAAATTATCATCAGTTACTGTGAAATACCATAGAAACTGTCTAATAAATGTGATGGATTATGTAATTAACTCTTGATCAGCACCGTTTTTCAAAGATGTTACCCAGTGAACCTGAGGGCATTTTATGACCTTCACACTGGGTATACAGCTAATTACTCCTTGGGCAATAATTATTAAGTTTTTTTAGTCTCAGTTTCTCATTTTGTCTTATAAAGTATTATGCTATCGAGCTTCTCAATCCATTTGGCTATAAAACTGCAGCTCTCAGAGGGCTCCCTAAATTGTC
Source organism: Pelecanus crispus (assembly GCF_030463565.1). Classification (NCBI taxonomy): domain Eukaryota; kingdom Metazoa; phylum Chordata; class Aves; order Pelecaniformes; family Pelecanidae; genus Pelecanus; species Pelecanus crispus. The sequence continues at coordinate 40,244,214 of NC_134650.1, forward strand.
TTGTGATTGTATGGATTACACCAACTTCATTAAGTAGATTACAGGGATGTCTATTTTGTAGGTTTTCCATTGATCGGCATACTGACCTTGAGAGACAGTTCAACATTAATGCAGAAGATGGGAAAATAACTCTGGCAACACCACTGGACAGAGAAACAAATACGTGGCACAACATAACTATTGTAGCTACTGAAACTAGTAAGTATTTGTGTATACTGACTTTTAGTTCTGTTGGTTTTATAATTAATTTTAAGAGCATGTGCAGTGGAAACTGTATATAAGTCAGTAAAAAGTAAAACACATTGGATTTTTAAAGTACAGAATTTTGAAAGAAAACTTAACTCCTGCTGAAGTTCCATTTCTTTTAGTTTTGAAAATTACTTTTTTTTTCAGTGAGTACAGCAGTATAGATTTTGAAGAGATACATGAGTACATTTGTACAGGGTATATAGGGTGAATGTTAAAAAATGTTTAAAAAACCGCAAACCCAAAGTCTTATCTTTAGTTAGCTATATTAAGACAGAAAAAAATAAAGCTATGCTATTGTGCAAGTAAATTGTAGACTCAACCCAGAAGTTCCTAACACTGAGTGGTACTATGTTTCAGTACCATAAATGATTAAGCATATGGGTAATGTTGCATGAAAGTAGTCCTATTTGATACATATGAATAAATTTACTCATATACAGCTATAGCCAAGAACGTGGATTGTTCAGATCTGCAGAACTATTGTGCCTGATCTGTACACCTAAGTCATTGGGAGCCAGGAGTGTCACCCTGTCTGGGAATATGGGTCCTAGATTTTAATCAAGAAGAATTCTTGATTAATTTGGAATTGTAAGCGCTGCTGACAGGATCACATATGACAATTATTATTAATATTAGCACTGTGTTTTGGACTATACATTTGACATAAACATATTGTAGCAAAAGAACAGATTCAGAACGTAGGTCTGTCATCCCATGTTGTCATGTTAACTGAAATACAAACTGTGAAAATATTTCTGCTGACCTATCTATTCTGCAATGAATGTATATGCATAATTCCCATATGTGCGTACACACTTGACACATTGTTGTAAGAATATCTGTCTTCAGAGCCCAATGATCAGTGCTGCTGATTCTTGCATGTAGAAAATAGGGTGATGCTCTTTTTTAAAGGATATAGTATTATGATATAGAACTTTTAATGCTCAGTTTTGTAATACTGTAGCTATGAACATAATGAATGGGAGGACAAAAATATGCTTATTTTGCCCATTTTTATTGTCCAATATTTTTCTGCGGTACTTGTTTTCAAAAACAAACGTTAGGAATCTGTGACAGGTAACTGCAATGGCATACACAAATGAGAAAGATAGGTCTGAGTATAAACTAAGCTCTCAACTTCTAACCCCTGTAAATGGTATTCATATGACCTACCTTAATAATTTGTGTATTTCATTACCAGTAGTGCCAACAGTGCCCAGTTAATTACTGTTAAATCTTGCAGGCAAACACTACTTTGATAAATTAGCAAGAAAACTTTCTGCTTGCAGGAAAGCCAAGCTGACACAGGGAATCAAACTCCATAAGGAAAGAAAGTAAGCTCTGAGGAATGTCAGATCATAAGATTTACCAATGCCATGGGAAGCAGAAACATTAATTTGTGATCCAAAGTTTTCAGACATTGGAATAGTAAGATATAAAGTGAAGTAATTTTACCTTTTTGTTTCCTCCAACGAGTCAACAAAGAACAAAATAAAAATAATTTTTCAAGAAACTCCTCCAATTCATTTTTTGATCTCCCTTATGCATGTGTGTCAGAGCAAAGTTAACAGAAGTGCACTTTACTAAGCCACATCAGAATCAAGTCTGCCTGTTGCATCTTCAGATTTTTAAAACATAATTATACTCAAGAATTTTGTAAGAAATCAGCCTTGTCACTAGACTTTATGGGAGCCTCAGCATCTATCACTATTGTAAAATTGCCTCTTATCAGGCTGGCTATGAAAATAATAATGGCAATCTTGTTCTAAGCATTTGCATTCCTGCTGATGGCTTATTTTTGCATTCCTAATATAATTATTTGACATTTACATAAAACAAGAGCTTAATTTCATAGACTACTGTCTTTGCTTATTTAAGATAAATTATTTTTAAACTCCTTATGCAGAAACTAAATGTGTTCATAGAACTGTCATGCAGGGTAAAATGGGCATTTTTAGATTTTTTTCCAACACAGTAATAAGCAAAATCTCGGTTATAAAATAACAGAAATCTGTTGGAGGCAGACACAAGCAGCAAATAAAAATATAAACCATGTCATTACGATGCTTTCACTGACGGTAATATTAATGGACTGCTGATCTCTCCCATAAAAATAAATATGTCAGCATCATTTGTACAGGAGCATTTTCTCTTCCTTCGCTAGCTGCTTTCCAGGTTCAGTTCAAGGCTCACCTCTCTTCCTATGGGGCAACGACCAGACCGTTTCATTGCCATTATACTTGCTTACTAATCATAAGCCATGATCTTGTTTTTTTTTTTTTTTTTTTTTCTTGATTCCCAGCATGGTAGATCCTAAATATACCCTGATTTATCAACACTTTCATAGACAAACACCAAGTTTTGCCAAAACATAAATCACTATTTCAGAACTCGGTGCTGGTAAGTTACCTGCAGCTAAATTTGTGCTTTAAGCACAGGTGATTTTGGCAGTTTTCTGTTGTCATCATGACAAAGTTATTCTTTTGTATCATCCCTCAGCCACTGCCTCGGATGGGAATCTTCCATGACAAGATTGGTCTGGCTGAATTGAGCATAACTGCTGCATTTTCACCTGGCTTGAAGATGACGATTTTTAGATTCAGACTGGCTGATCTCTTTGAAAGCAATCAGATTTAGAATGTGTGTGGATAATTTTAAACATGCTACTTCTTTTTAATCTGAGTGCCCCAAAATGTGAACTTAACCCTTTCATGTCTAGCACAACTAGGAGTAGAAACACAAAAGCATGAGCCAGTGGGGACTGTGACCCTTTTCTGTAAATACTTAACAGGCAAAAGGCCAGTTTGGGTTGGTTGGGTTGTTTTTTTTTAAGGACATTTTCTTTTTCTATTCATAGGCAAGTGTCTGGCTAGTTCTAATTCAGAACCAATTCAAGCTATTGGTGACAAATAGTATAACCAGCATATTCTGAGACCTGCGCAAAATGAGACATTTTGGAGGGTGACATTTCCCTCCGTTCACTTCCCCATCACTAGCAGACTCTTTCCAGCCTCTGTGAAGGAGTTTCTAGTTGTCTGCAGCCTTTCTTCTTGGGTGGTTAAACTAGCTAGACTGACTAAGGAAAAGTTGCCCTGAGTGGCTTTCCCTCAGACAGTTGCCCAAACTTTAGTATTGCCTTTATGTTCTGGTTCTCAAAATATGTGGACAAGTTGCATATAGTTTTATGCCTCCTGTTTAAATCACAATAACTACTTTGGATATGGTTTGCATGCCCCCTAGAGATAATTATTCAAATATCTCATCCATCTGAATCTTTTTTTGGTTACTAAAGATGAAACAATGCAAAGAGCGATCAGTGAAAAAGACTGGACTGAAAGTGATTAACGTGGTACAGGTGATATTTAGGTGACAGTTTCAGTATTTCAGATTTAGTTATACATTTTCCATGAATTCAGTGAAAAAACAGTTGATAAATTCCTTCTGCAGCTTTGATCCTCTCAACTGCTACCTCTAAATCTGTCTACTCTTAAATGTTCTATTCCTTTTGCATATTTTTTTCTATTGTATGATTTCTTATACGTCTTTCTTATATTGTCAAATTAATTTTTGCTTCTTTGTTGTTCAACTTTTTTCCTTTCTGGTCATGTAGTGACTCCTCTATATTGATGAATTCTGTCACATGGATGTTTAAGACAAGAGAATATTGTGAAGAACTTTGACCTCTTTGAAAGATCACTCTGAAATACAGGCTTAGGATTCGCAGAAGAAATATCTGTATTAACACTCATGGCAAGAGGGATACTGAAAGTTGTTGCACCTATGAATTGGTTCTTAAATTTTCTTTCTACATTGCCATATATCCAAGTTTACTCTGCTGAATGAGTCAGGAGCAGGAACATCTAGATGATTGCAGGCTAGAGGAAGCAGGCTCGCTGGTGAAATGACCTTTCCCTGAGAACGTACCTTTTGGGCTGTGGATATAAAAGGTGAACTTTGTTTTCTGTCACTGACTCTGGACTTCAAATACTGGGCTAATGAGATTTCTCGTTGTTTTGTTGTGTAGTTGAGACTTAGGTGAGCTTAAAATTGTATCCCAAGGTTGGGAGGTTTATTTTAGCTAGATGCTTGAGACAACAGGGATGGATATAGCCTTGCTTTGTAAGTCAGGGCTGATTATGCTGCTCATATGTTTGGGCTCTCTGGAGCTCTGCCCTGAGCATGAAAGGAATCTGGGGGCATGTGCAAGTATTCTCCGAGAGCCTGAATTGCAGTGCAGTAAGAATGAATGATTAACTTACAGACATTTCTTTTGGTGCTTCTTTTTTGTATGTACAAAGGCTCATCACATCTTTGGTTCTTTGGTACTTTTTTGAAATGGAATTTTCTGCCATTCAGTAAAATCCAGTAAAGTCAGGATCCTAATAGTCATACGTGACCCCATTCATCTGAACACACAAATACATTTTTTAGTTTGTATAAGTTACAATTATAGCTATAACTACTGTTCACATTGACACGCTTGTGTTGCTTGCATTAACTGGTTAGCAATTTTGCTGGGCAGTGAAGCAGAGCAGAGTTCAGGCGGGGCTAACCTCCCCGGTATTCTCTCAGTTTCTTGTACAGGTTTTGCAGTATTTACCGAGTTATGTGTTGTCAATGCTACTCAGCTACTAAAAGAAAATCAGCTAGCCATGATTTATTTATTAGAATATTTTTGCCACAGTTTGCACAGATTCTGAGTGGAATTCAGAATCAGCGATCATTCCAGCTATCAGAGTGTCATACATGTATAAGGCATAAAATAATTAAACTGTCTTCTTTCTGCCTCCAGCTCCATGGATTTCCATTTCCATCTTCTAATGGCTGTAACAGCCACATTGCAGATATTTCCCTAGTATCTTTACTGTGTGTCTCATTAATACTAAGGAAATGCCCTATACTTCAGTCCTGGCTGGTTAATTGATATAACAAAAGCGGTAATAAATGGAGAACTAACATAGTTTGAAACCAAAGCAAAGATGTATCTCAGAGAAGCTGTTTTAACTTAGGCAAGAAGTCTATTAGTAACATAATTCAACTGCACAACATTCCTCCAATTTAAATATGAAATCCTGATATTTGCATATTCATCCCTCCTAAACTGTAGCTACGATCTGCTTGAGATACAGGACTCTAGTGAATTATTTGAAAACAAAAAGTATACTGTAATGCATTCACTATTAGCAATGCTTATCTGGAATTCTCTTTTAAAAAGTGAGGTAATACTTTTCTCAAGAATACGTGTGTTACATGGTAGAAATTCATTGAATGATACCATAGATTTCAACAAGAAAGAACTTCTGAACATACTCCAGTTGGCAGCCTCTGAGGTTTGTGAACAACATACCAACAAATAACAAACCATGGCTCATAAACTTTGAAGACAACTAAATGATGATACCTTTAAGTCCCCAAGCTTTCTTTCACCTGACATAACATTGAGTGGACTACTCAAGATTTATATTTTCTTCCTAGCCCTCTTATGACCATGTGCAGCACTGGATTCTTCAGACTGCATTCAGGTCAAATCTCAGCTACCATTTGTGAGGTACTACCATGAGTATATTCAAGCATAGGCAGGTTCTTTTATAGTTAGCATAGACTCAAGCCTTTTCAGATATACTGGGAAATACAGAGATGAAGTGTGCATCCGTTTGCTCCGTTGTGTCAGGTTACAAGACGGCTCTTCTAAAACTTCTCCCTCTTCTCACACTGTGCGTCACACGCAGAGGCATGCAACAAATCAGTCCGCTGGGGAATTCCAAAGCCAGTGCAGGACTGCCTAGGAGAGGATATTTCTCTTAGCCTAGAGCAATGCTTTTAGCCAAGTTTTAAATCTCTGAATGAAGGGTTTTAATGGAATTTCTGTTTTCCTTATTCTCCAGGCACTGCAGTCATGGAGTTATTATTTTCACTTTGATTGACTACTTTATCAAATGATTCTTGGTATTCAGCTTCACTTGCGAAACAAAAAGCATGCCAGTGGCTAGCTAAGCCCCCCGCCCAAGTACTTGGCAAAGTACCAGAGCTGCCACAACTAGTAGAAATTCTCATGAATTATTAGTCAAAGCAGTAGATGAAAATATAGACAAGATCTTGAAATGTAAACGGTGATTTGACCACAATAAATATTTTCCAGGCATAGAGCTTAGGAATCTCAAGGACAAAGCTGTGGGCTCTATCTGACAAAGGTAATTACCCATACCAACTGCATTCTTTAGAAATGAAGAAGTATGAGGCAATTTTATCACCTAATGGGAAAGGGCGTAAAGCCAGAAAGACTCTTTATGGTTTACCAAGAATATAAATACAATAATTGAATCATCACCCGGCACATGGTCTACTGAAGTTATCTATATTGTATATTCCTTTAAAAAATACAAGGACACTAATTAAAAAAGGAGAGACATAATTACTCTTCAGAATAAGCCTTCAGCTACAATGTACTTTTTAATGCCATGAATACTTTTCCTCATGCTTTCATTTATTTAATTTTGTTTAGCCTTTTATTGTAAAAATGACTATAGGCATTATTAGCAATAATTCTAAAATTTGAGGGAGTTACTTTGGTGCATCATATAATTACCTCTAACTTAGGGCTGAGTAAATTTCAGTAAGTTTTAGAAAGAGAAGGAAATAAGCCTTTATGGAGGTTTAAAAAGGAGAGGCTCAGGAATACGAACGTTTTTCGCTTGACCCTTTTTTCTGTGGCTTAGTGGAACTCAAACTAGATAATCCATCACTTTTGCACAGAAACACAGATTTAGTAAGGTAGTTTTTATTCATTTGCACATAAACACAGGGTTACACAGAACTCCATGGATTCTAATGGGTCGCAGAGCATTTGCCATTGGCCAGTGGAGGGCTGGTAAAGCTGGTTTGCAGCTCGCAGCTGTGAAAGTGCAGTCAGACGTGCCGCAAACTTTCCCCTTGGTGTTTTTCACAGCTCAAGAAGAGCAGGAGAGGTGATCCACATGGAGAATAGCATGGGAGTGGCCATATTATGAAGAAATATGAATGGGAATGGAGTGTACTTACGAAACAATCTCTACATAAAATGGTCTCAGTAGTTCATGAGCAAGCATTAAAATTCAGGTATGAGATGCTGAATAGAAGCTAGCAACCTCTGATTTCAGAGGAAAGCATGTAAGGCAGCTGTGAAGACAGCACCTGAGTAACTCAGCGTAAAACAAGTCAGAGGAGGTAATAAACATAATTATGGCAAGGAAAAGGAGAGACATTTGCATTAACTTCTTTTATTTCTGGTTTCAGGGCATTATAAAGCCAGACTAGACATCTTAGTTCTAGATTTGCAAATGTTGATTTCACAAAAACATACTGGAATTGAGAAGACTGTTCAAAGCTTAAAACACAAAAGCTTAGGATACTAGGTGGTGGTTTAGAAGGGAATAAGGCTTTCTGGGGCACAAAACAGATAAGGATTCAAGTAAGGAATACAAGGGTCGTTAGTGAAAACATACTTGACTAATTCAGGTGAAGTATGTTTGTTAATTACTTTCAGAAAACTGGAGGCATGGTTAAACTGACAATATACATATCATATAGCAAAATGAGCGCATTGTTAAACTGAACAAGTAACAATTGGCCATCAGCACTTTGAACATTTGAATTAGAATTTCTGAAGACAATATGATTAATCTTAAAAATACAGTATAGTATTCATCTAGTTTGATAAGCTGAATTCATCTGCTTCTAAGCAGAATGTGACTATCTAAAATCTCCACTCTTTTTTCTGTAAGGCAGAAGCATGAGAGTAGGTCAGAGTAGAGGTTTGTAACTGAGTACCGTTTTAGTCAATCTGTAAGCACATTTCTTTCTAGAATAAACTCTACTCAGAGTAGCATGCTTTGAGCTTCTAGTAAAGTTGCTGGATAGCAAAGAATGACAGTGTTTTCTGGCTGAAAAACAGGAGAGAATTTTTTTAAAGGTATTTATGGAGATGCTAGGGAGATCTTTTTGCTTATTGCTGAAGGCATGCAAGTAAGAATGGTTTGATGCTAAACTCCTAGAACCTGATTCAAATTCAGCACATCCAGCAATATTTTATCTGTGAAGGAAACATAAGAGTAATTAAATTGCACTGTTAAGAAAATCAGTCCCGGAAAGGAATATGAACTCTAAAAATAATGACATTTAAATAGTTCTATAATAAATTCTTGTTTAATAAAATTTTTTATTAAAGCATTTTGATGTTTTGTCTATCAGTAAGGGAGGGATTTCATTTGAGCTATTAATTATTTTATTTCAATCATGAAATCATTTAAAATGAAAAAATCAAAATATTCCAGACATCTTGTCCTCAGTCAGTCTGCTTATTGTTATTATTATTGCTGCTAGTCATTATAAAATTTCATAGCTAATTATAATTGACAATAAGACCTTGCATATCTAACTCAATATTTTATAACATTTTAATATGCATGATGTATTAGCATATTAACCATGGAATTGCTCTAAAGCGTGGGCCAGATTCCCGACTGTTTTATGCTAGCGCAACACCCTTGATTAAGCTGGAATTGAGCAACACAGCAGCAAATCATGCCCTGGTACCTTTGTTGTGTCTTAAAACTTTCCTTCAATCAATTTTCTTCCTGCCTGTTCACTGGTTTATTTTATAAGGCAAATCTTTTTCTGTCACTTAATGGCACCATATTATTTTCTGGAAATTTTTTCTCATTGTTATATTTAGAAATTAAAACCTGTTACTTCCTCACAATGATTAAGGCATTACACTGCCCCAGAAAATCTGAAATCGTAATTAGGTTTGTGGTGCTGTGACCCACAAGAAGTAAAGATCCAGCAGCGTTTCATCACGCTGTTATTATTGTTAGTGTGTATAATAAAGGTGACAGAAAGATGTGGTTCCCTGTTTTCCTAACTCTTTTTTCCTTCTTATTGGTAGCTGCCACAGGGAAGTGGAAAAAACTTTTTTCAAAAGCTTTTAGTACACTCTGACTTTTGCTAAAATGATGGGTTTGTAGAATAGTGCTTCCTAGTTGTAGATGCTTCCAGAGATTACAAATGTAGTTTTGCTATTGCTTATTCTTGAAGTTAGGTATAATTTTTTCCTTTTTTTTTTTCTTAATTTGCACTGATTTTTTTTCAAAAAATGTAACTGTATAACTTCAAACATTTCTGCCTTGCCTTTCTTTATAGGTCCCCTGCTAATAGTTGCTAAAACTTAAACCCTATTTTTAATTTTTTGCACTCATAACAATTCACCACTGAAATACATAACACAACTCATTTATGAAAGTGACATAACTGAAAACTGCATCCTGACTTGCATCCTTGTTAGAGATAAATAAGGCTCAATAACACAGTACTGTATCAGAAATACAGGTTGTTTTCCACCACCATTTGTTTCAGTTTGGTCTCTGGATAGATGTGTGGGTGGAAGGATGTTGACAGTGTACTTTTTTTTATATTTTTTTCCCCCTTAAGGATTTACTTCGGATCTGTGAATAACCCAGAATTGTTTTCATTGTCATAAACCTGACATGACTATAGCAGCTTCCAATACAACCCGCTCAAGCAGCTATACTAATAATTTATTTTGAATTATGTATTTGTTTACTCATATTGATGTGTCACATGTATCTTGATTATGTGTCACTATGAATATAAAGCTCACTGTGGTCAAAATTAGATATGCAGAAGAACAGTCTCTAAGGACATGCTGTTTGCATCCAGAGCTTCTGACAAGAGACAAGTACCCATAATTGCTATTCAAATATTGAAAAGGTGCTACAGTTTCTGATTAGGATGCCCCTTCTAACTCTTTTCAGGCTTCATCCCATCCCTTTGTTCCCCCTGCTTTAGAGCCCCTTTCTCTCTCCTAGTGCATATCCCATGCAGTCTAATCACTCGTTTATGCAATATGTAGGTTACATGCACTGAGCAATCGTGTGTTACCTAGTACATCTAGTATCTACTATACCTTCTAGCATTTGCTTTTTGGAGCCCATGAAAATGAATAGGAAGTGGTGAAACTAAGGTGGATTTTTCAAAACACAAACGTCGTGATTAAAGGGAAACCACCGTTCACAGTGATCTGTAATAACCAGAAACCCTTGAGTTTCTGGGTGGTTTGGTTTTTGGGAGGGCGGTGCGAGGGGTGGGGGTTGCCTATGCTTCCCATTGCCCTCCAGCTCTGAGGTGGATATGAATTGGTTTCAGCATCTTCTGCTCCCTCAAGGACAAAATTACAGCTCGCTACCGTGGTCCCTGGTTCTCAATCACATTGCAGCAGCAGATAACTTTTCCTCTCTTACCGTGCATGGCTAAATTTAAACAGAACAGTGTCTTTTGATTTTCCCTTATAAGCAGGGTTATGGTAGAAGAGACCCTCTTCAGAGCTGTAAACTACATTTGAGGGGATGTTTTGCTTTTCCAATCTAGTTTTGCCTTTCCAAGGACTTTTGATGTATCTGTGCATTCAGACAAGACAATACCATGCATATACACCAAACAAAATATGATACTACTGCAAAAAATTACAAACATTTCCCAGTTTTGCAAATGGATCTTTCAGTCCACAGAGGATCAGAGGTAATTACAGAGTATCTATTTGTTAGGCTGCTGAATAACTGTACAGCTTAATGGTATGAAAAATAACAGAGGTTGCATTTGAATGTCAAATTATAGCCTGCCCTCAGATAAGCAAAACAGGAGCTGATTCCATCAATATGTATTGTATCTGTATGAAAAGAATATACTAAATTTTTAAAAATATAGTTTGGTTATCAAGTTTTATAAATCAGTGTTGATACTTCGAAGTTAACAAAGTACCCAGTTTAAGTCCCTGTTTTAATTTAAATTATATTTGCATTTTAAATCTTAAATTATTTTAAATGTAGGAAAGAGGTAAAATATAATGTTAAGGACAAGGACTAGGTTAAATTCCAGAATAGAATAGATCTGACTAACTTCAGTAGAAACTGAATCAGGCCTTGAAGTGAAAGAGAGAAGTGCATACCAACACAGTCTGTTTACATTACTTCGCTACTACAATGGCAAGCAAGGAACTCAGCGCAGGCTTAGGTGGAACGTCACTGATTGTCACTGATTTGGTTGGACTCAATGATCTTAAGGGTTTTGTCCAACCTAAATGATTCTATGATTAAAATAAATGATCTATTTGGTCTTTTTGCAGGCATGTTTCATTTTTCTGCAAATTGTAGGTAATTGATTCAAAATTCATACCGCTTCTCGGCTATATTAAACAATTTTTGTGTCTTGCATGCACTAATGTGAAAAAACCAGAAAACCCCACAGAATATAAAGTGAGTGAAAACTTTGTCTGAACAGGGCCTGAAGAATATGGCTTTATTTCGTTAATGTTTTCTGCCATGGTTTCTGCATCTGTCACAGAAGTTTTACTCTTTCTTTTTTCTTTTGGTATTATCAGCAACCTGAAAGTATCATCTGTCCTTTAGTCCCAAGCTACACATCTTATGTATTGATTAAAGGTAGGTATGTGGCCTTAGTCACCTCTTTACAGATGGAGTCGCTGAACTTGGGAAACTTCTTTACTACAAATTCAGCTTTGAAGTCAAGGACTTGAAAATGTAGTCTGTCCTCAGTTTCTCCTCCTCCTTGTCCTCCTTTCCAGGATACGCAGTTGAAATACACTCCTTGCGCTCCACCTGGTTAGCGGCTATGTATGGTTGTTCTGCATTTGTCCATGCCTGTGGAAGCATGCATTTTGCAAGAGCTGACATCTTTTTCATGGCAATGAGAGGTAGAAAAGTGGACAAAAATGAAGGAGGTTGGAAGATATTGAGCAAGTCCTTGGTTAAACTTGTGACAGTCTATCCATGAGGAAGTAAAAATAGAACGTAACATAGTTTTGCTCTTCACTTGTTCATCTTTCTTCTGGAGACAGTAATAAAATAAACTGAGTGATCTACTGAAAGGAGACAAAACTTTTCAACTCTATTATTATTTTTCTCCAAAAGAATCACTTAGGGAACAAACCCGAGAAATATGTTTCACATCTTTTTCTTTCTGCCTACCTCCCACACACATGTACAAGCAGAGACTCGCCACAATCTGTACTCCTCTAATATGTTCCAGTCTGCTGAAATAAATGTAAATGGAACATTAATTTTGAAGCAGTGTTTGTTTCTTGTCTTAGCAACTTGTACAGAAGCCTTTCTGCTATGCACTAATATGTTTCTATTATTTTATATATATTCCACAACTCAGCCTTTAAAAATACAAGAATTTCAGGGGGGGATCTAAATCTTCATGATGACCAGTCCTGTTTGGTTTTTTGTTGTTGTTGTTGCTCAAATTGTATCCTAATTCAGAAATAGCTTACGTTCTGTTATTTTTAACAGAAATGGTGCCAGTTACTGATGCCTTTTCCTGACAATTTCCGCGGCAGTTTCAGGCACTCGGTGTCTCTTGAATCAGACCATTACATAACACTTCAGAGAAATGAACTCAGGATTTGCTGCAGTATGTGATTCCTATAGTTAAACTTCAACACAAATAGCATCTCTGTTTCTCAGGATTCTTGAAGTTAGATTTGTCAGTTTTATATGGCAAAAAAATTGTTATAAGCTGTGGTGTTATACAGGTAAAGGATTGCACAAAAAAACCGGCAACATAAACCCTAACAGGAGAAATAAACTTGTCCTGCATGTAGATTATCTTCGTAAAGTAATCAGGTAAAACTTTGATAAAGACATGGGGAATGGATCTGTTAAAATACAACTTAATAAGTTTGAAATATAAGGGATGTAAAACAAGTGCTGTTGTTTTTATTAAGTCAGTGATTCAGATTTTATTTTGATTTCTCTGTTAGAACTAAGACTTCCTCTACTTCTAATTTAAAATATTATTATAGTAGAAATTTCACTGAATCAGAGAAGCATGAAATAACCACTTCCAAGCCATGTGGTGATGACAATAATAATAAAAGATGTGTTATTTTCTAGGAGTCTACTTTCTATTCAGGTACTTAATTGTAGTTAAAATGCAAGACAGCTTATGATTTTTTAAAGAGAACCTTGAAGTGATTTTGGATGATTTAATTAAATAAAGGAAAACTAGATTAAACCGGATTTCTTTGGGTTAAACAAATTACAAACTTCATTTTGCAGAGCAAATAATTCTCTTTCTTAAAGACCACTACTCTTTAAGGCCACTTGTATGTGTATCTGTGAAGGAAAGACAGTGGAGAAGTGTTTTAAGCATGTTTATGAAGTGTTTAAGCGTTTATGGAAGTTGAATAGCTGCATTATATTCTGCTAGTTATGGCACAAGACCAAAAATTTCATTCATAAGCTCTAGTTACTCCTAGTATTACTTGCTGCATGGAGTAACAATGTTAACAATGCTTAGTGCTTTGCTTACATGTTTCCAATGATGCACGCACATCTCAGATGTGTAGGGTTTTTCCAGGAAGGAAGAAATGTGGTCATCACAATAAGAACTAGCGTGCGTCTGTAGCCTCCAAACGATCAGGTTTGGAGACACTAAATGGCTGGATAATGGGATTTTTTAGATTTTAGTTTATCTCATCTACCTCTTCATTTTTGTATCAAACTCTGCAGCTTTTTTTAATCCTGAGTAAGTTTCAATGGGTATGTTACTCCAATATGATTACCAGCAAGGTGTGTATTTCAAGCATCTCATGTTCCAATAGAATCTTGAGAACTCAGGAGAAAAGCAGAAGAGCTTTTTAGGTGCTTATTATAAGCTTATTTCTTGTAAACCTTTCAATATGCATTTCTAAACTCAGCTAGACTTCCCATCATTTTTGGAAATTTATTTATTATCACTAGTAAGTTCCACAAGTTATTTTTCCATTGAGTCATCCTTTCCTTGTATTTGTTTAGAAGTTCCTTTCTTTGCGTGTGTGCTGTGCTCATCTACAGCAGACTACTGGATCTGTGGGCAGTAATTGAGACTTCAGCAGAGACATAAAAGAGCTGTACTTCTAGGAAATTATGTACACAATTTGCATATGTGTTTCTTATAGCTACATGCTGTGCTGTGGCAGTGGTGTCCACAGATGACCAGCTGAATGTATTTGAAATTAAAAACTAAGTCCTTCTGTGCAGCCTTACTCTGAAGAGTTCTGGTAAACTAGACTAGTGAAAATCTTCACAATATTTTTTAATCTTGCACCTCAGTGTGCTAAATTTTCAAACCAAACCATTGCTTCTCAATTGACAGTCCTAATGATATATTTGTATTGCAAGAGTCAAGGTAGGTCTTTTTAAACTGTGCATCACAATAAATACAAGTGATGAAGCTTTTACAAATTCGGTTAGTTCCTTAGAGAGAGAGAGAGTGTCTAACTTTACAGGCATGATTTTGCATAAAATAATGGATTGGAACTTAAGCAATCAGTCTTACTATCTACCTGGTACATGCAAGAAGACTGTGTCTCCCTTAATTCTGTTGACTGGGTGGTTCATTGGGGAAAAAATCCCAAACCAAACAAAAAACCCCCCAGTAATTAAAATCCAGTTTTCTCACTAGTTTAAAAAGAACTGACTCTCCATTCATACAAATGAGGAAAAGTTCTGAACATTCAATACTAATAAGTATGAAGGCCAACTGTATGAAGGACAGTTGCCCATGCAGATGTAACGCTTTGTGTACTCTGTGGATCAGAGTGGATCCATTTCAACCACTTTCTACTTTTAGTTCAAGGATATTGGCCGTTGCTAACAGTGATGGATTTAAACTTGAGAGGGAGATCCTCTGTGTACATATTTTACCACTGAGAAGTTTGCAGACATTAGATGTGTGAAAATGGACAGATGAAACTATTTTATCTTGACAGTGTTTTCATCCACGAGTGAAATCTGGATATGCTTAGTGAGAATTCATTAATTTGTTTGAATAGGTATGCTTAGGGTGATTTTTATTTACAGGGAAGACACTTAGCATAAATTGAAATTTCATTGAAAAGTTTGCAGTGACAAAATAATGCAATGTATTCAGTGTGGTGGGCAGTACAAGCAGTAGATAAAATTCCCTCTCCATCTCTCTCTCTCTCTCTTTTTCTCTCTTCCTCCACAATAAATTTCATCATAGTCACAAGAATCCTAATAGGCGGTGGATAGATGTCCTTGTTTGGAGATTTCCAAACCAGTTGGGTCTCTCTTGTGTTTAGTAAATTAATTTTTTAAATGAATTCTCATCAAGTTTCTGATTATAATTTCTTTAAATTTAATGTTTGTGTTTCTGATGAAAGACAAACATTTTGGGGGCAGTCACAAGGGACATGAATAATTTCTTTAGAAGCTTATCTAATTAATTACATTTCTCTGTAATGTCTTTAAAATTTGAACTACCATCATTTAATTAATTTAGATAAAAGTAAATCTTTAGTGTTTAAATATGACACTAGTGCTGAGAATTCTGATAACCTCAAGATTCATTGTCTGTGTTTTTATCAAGCTAAGATAAAAAAATGCGTTTAAAATGTTTGGCATTCATGATTTGCATATTAACTTTTATTTGATTTCAAATACATTATTATTTCATGGCGTAAGTGTTCACCTCACCTGTTAATGAGTAAGATCATATGATGCAAAATGGACATAAATATTACTCTTACAATATTTTGGTGGGGATTTCTTTTTCTTCTGTAACATGTTTCTTTCTGAACTAAAACTTTTGACTTCTTCAAATGAGAAGCATTTGAAGTCTGATGTCTTGTAATCTTCCATATCCTATACAGGTGGAATTTTACTATTTCACGCTATCCACTAAACGTAAAGCCTTTGTTTACAGTACTAGTACATTTGGCGATAGACTGGTTTTGTCTCTTCTGAAATAGTTATTTTTATGCTATTTCAAAGTAATGTTAGTAGAGCAATTGCATTTACACATTTAGATTTATAGGTGGAGCCTCAAAAATTATGGCTGTCTTTAGCCTATAAGAAAAAAAAAAGGATGCAAGAGGTAGGGTTTAATTAGATCACAACACAATTAACTTTGATGGAAACCACAAAAAGTACAGTGTGTATAGTGACTCTTCCCTTAATCTTCTCCACCACTTGCAGGGCTGCCACCAGTTGCTACCTGCCCGCTGGTGGAGCCTGACATACTTCTACTTTGCAGACATTTGTTATGCGAGGTACATTGAATGCCAGGCAATAGGAACTTCTGCCCTGCCTTCCCCTAAAGCCGGTTCTGTATTGCCAGAGAACAGAACCCACATGGGCTCATGAGAGCTTTGGACAGCTGCTAAGCTGTCACAACAACTGTAAGTCGATACCCAGACTTCTGGTAGCAGCTTTCTTGCCTGCAGTAATACTTTAGGCAAAAGCACATAGTTTAATTACAAGTCAGACCCAGAGTTTAATTCACACAGTGTGCAGTTCTTCAAATTGTTGATGATATAAACAAGATAAAATACTATGGTTGTAAAATAATACTCACTAAGAGATGGATTTTGAAACTAGAATTGAGTTAGTTGTAGAGGTATGCATGTGCTATAGAACAGTGTTTGAAACTCTTCAGAGCAGCTGGTCACCTCAGTTTAAACTGAATTCATGTTTTTGCTTTTTGGGAAGAATAGAATATTTATAAGTAGTCTCTTAAAATAAATTAGCTATACTGAATTGAAGGACAGGCACTAGAAACTGACTGTGAAATCTATTCAAAGTAGAATGCGAACTGCTGGTTTAGCTTTTCTTTCCTTAC
Source organism: Pelecanus crispus (assembly GCF_030463565.1). Classification (NCBI taxonomy): domain Eukaryota; kingdom Metazoa; phylum Chordata; class Aves; order Pelecaniformes; family Pelecanidae; genus Pelecanus; species Pelecanus crispus. The sequence continues at coordinate 40,261,161 of NC_134650.1, forward strand.
AGCTTAACAAGGTTATTCTACTCTTTACAGTGTTAAACACTTTTATGCAAAACAGCTTTTTATGATAAATAATGAAGCTTTGTTTCAGTGAAGAAAGAAGTTCACAGGTTGCATTTTTGGTCAGTGGCAGATGAATCAAAGTGCTTTAATGGTCCAAAGTACTATCTAGTTTTGCCTATGTCAATCTACCATCTATCTTTCTCACAATGTGGGTCTCCACATTAATCGTATTTGTAATGAAGAAATAATAGATGTGCAGTCAGAACAACTAATAGAGTAAAATGCTCTGTGCTCTGCTAAAGATAAACAAAGAAATAAATCTATGTTGTTTACAGCCTTCCCTTTTCCATGTATAATGGACTTTATCAATAAAACAATACAAACTTCATCAAAGAAAAATCTTACCAATTTAGTCCAAGAAAGGTCTTCATTGAGCTAATCTCCAACAAATGCTGTTTGCAATAGGGATCTATTTATTCTTTTCAACCGTAAAATACTGGCCATCCTTCTTTATCTCATGCTCCAACTCTACGATCCATTACAGATAAGACAACCCAATTAAGCAAGGACAGAAGACAGGAAGAGTATGGTTACTATGTAAGCATTTATGTATCAGTCCCAAAGTAAATATGCTTACCTTTTATGCTTTGATTTCTTTTCTTAGGGAACCACAGTCAAGTGTCCCGGGTGCCTGTTGCTATCAAAGTTCTTGACGTAAATGACAACGCTCCTGAGTTTGCCTCAGAGCATGAAGCCTTTTTATGTGAGAATGGGAAGCCTGGACAAGTAAGCGTCTCCATGTTTTTATGTTGTGTGTGTGAGAACAGGGTGCAGTTTCTCCTGTCATCTTATCTTTATTCCCAAGATATGTGCCTATGTGTTCATGCTAACAACTCTTAACATTCATTTAAGATAAACCTGTGATCACATTCTGTGGTATATTTCTCTATATATGGACATACGTATTATTTAAAGTACAGGTTTTAAATTAAAGGTAGGTATCTTGGGACAATATCCAGAAAAAATGCTGAGTGTCATTAAGCTCCTGCTTTTTCCACTGTGTTTGATGGAGCTCATCACTCCATAGGTTCATGTGTGTTAATAGGTAAAAGCACAATCCAACCTGAATTCCAGTTCAGTTATTGAAATATAGCAGCTGCTGGTCCCAGGTACAATTTAGAAGAAACACTTAAAACAATAAAACGATTTCCCCTTGCCCATATCTCAGTTATAATCTGTATCTATTTAGTTTTTACTCACTTTTCTATGACAATTGGGAAAAAACAAGAAAGTAAACCAGAACTTGATGGAAAGTCAAGTAAATTGTAACTGCATGTAAAATACCTAAAGAGGGATGGGGTGCTGGAGAAGTGGAGTTCAAGTTTTCATTATACTCCACAAAAAATAAAAGACTTAACAGACTTATTTACTTCTTGATTTAATGAAATAAAAGGATTGGCAAAGGAATTTACACAACACTCTACAAGGTGAAATAAACATAGCAAGATATCAGAAGGAAGATTTAACCTGTATAGCCTTTTTCAAAGAAAATTAAACAGATTTCTTAAAAGGCATCCATTTTTAGAAAGTAATGCAGTGTAAATGGGATTTAACTTTTGTCCAGCTTGAGAAACACTGTATGTTACAGCAATTCACTGTTTTTAAACTAATTTATTTCTAGATTGTGACATTTTATTTAAATAAACAGCAGCTGACAGCATGACACTAGTCTTGTTAATTCAACTATTCCTGTGTCTCATGTGGGTGTTAGGCATTAAATTCACTGTTCTCCAAAGAAGGTTACCTGACAATAGAGTTCGAAATTATTTTCTTTCAGCGGTATTAAATGATAACCTGTATCGTGCTATATGACAACCTACCTCTGCCAAGACTGGGTTGTTACAGAAGATGATTTGACTTCTAGCACCCCTTTTTGTTTATTAAAAAGGTGTCAAAAATGTGTCATTTAAGAAATGAGAATTCTTTCTAACCACTGAAAAGCAGATTATTGAGATGTGCCCTTATGGGCAGACAGTTATGTTACTGTTGGCATTTAAGTTCTTCTAGCTCAGAGTGGATTTCTGTTTAGCTCAGGGTGGATTTCAGATGCTGAGTAGTTACATTTTCTAGGATATATTAAATTCTAATGAGTATACCTTTATCCAGGGCTCAGCAAGCTTCCCAGAAATCAGAAAGCTGTGTTGCACAGTGTTTTCTGAATATATTTATCTAGGCATTCCTATCAAATTTCAGGTGGCTTAAGAGATGGTGAAAAATGTTCGCATTTCTTTTTGGAATAAAACAATAAATGAGATGATTAAGAGTCAGCTGGTAGAAGAGGCTTTTGTTTAAGCACTTATAGAAAACTTTCATTAAACCATGATATTCTTCATCTTACCATCACCTTTTACACTCTTGATCTGATGGCAGATGTCACTCTTGAGCATGAATCCTTGTGTGAACTTTACAGATGGTTATTAAATATTTGGCTGCCAGCAAGGATGAGGGAGGTGGCACTGATCCTGCAATTTTTTCTGTGTTTTAAACAAATTACATTATTGGAACAGTAACCAGTCCAGAACAATCACCAAGGTTAGCTTCTAAATTTAAGTCATCATTCAAAAATTATCTGCTCCTTTAAAGATTTTAGTATCCACACTACCTGATTGGTTTTTCTTATGCTTATTATTCTATATTCAAATTTTGGAAGACACCAGATTAATCAGTCAAGATGTAGAATTCAAAAAATTAAATATGTCTCAGCTATCAAATAGCTAATATGAGGAGGACACTACTCTTTTACATAGTAGCAAAAGCCTAATTTGGAAAGTTATCCCAAGTTTAAACTTGAATGTTACGTGTTCAGGAAAGGCACAATTGTGTTATGGTATTGCAATCTATTTACATTTGCAGTTCAACTTAAATCTAAGTTTAAATCAAATCTGAATTACCATAAGGGAGATTACATTTGAACCTTTCGTGAAACCTTATTTGCAACCCCTAAATATATTGAACCATCTATTCCAGTTCAGTTTCTAAGTGTTCTATTTTGGGTTCTGATATAATTGCAAGTGGCAAGTGCAGCTGCTGGTGATGTGACAGAATGTATTAAAAACTGTTGATGTATGACATTGCCAGATGCATTTTCTTTGCTTTAACCCACCTCTAATAGTAGAGGTACTACAGCTAGTAGGAGAGGAAAGCGAGAGGAGGAGGAAATGTATTTGTCCATGAACATATTTATGTGCTCCTTGCACATTTTTACACATAACAGAAAGTTGCCAGAAATGGTTTTTTGTCAGTGTTAGGGGAAAAAAGAAAGATTGAATGTACTGTTACAGTACCTCTAAGCTAACCATAAACCAGCTCATGCCTTTCCCTATTATTCCTTTTTTTGCATAATTCCACTTAATAAAGCCAGAACATTCATGGTTTTGCTGGCTACAGCTGTACAGTTGATTGTTCTCCAGCCCTGCCAAACTATTTTCCTGTACTCCTAGAACAGAACATCTGTATTGTTGAATAAGAAAAGTGCCTCACTCACTGTTCCCTAGTCCATACCCAGACTTTTCCAGTGAAGTGCTGTTTGCTCAAAACAAAGCTACAAAATTTTCAAACGCTGAAGTAGTGCAGACAATGACATATCAGTGCTCAAGCCACTGATCATCAAGCAATATAAAACTGAGTACAATGTTCCTCCAGTCTCTCGCAATTTGTCTCGTTTTATTCAGTCCTCCTAATAGAATTGGCTTTTTCTAATGGAAGAAATCTTCAGATAGATCTTTGTCTCTCTGAAGAGTCAAAGCTCATTCAAATGGCAAAATGCAGGTTCTAGCAGTAAAGGGCTGGCTCTAGCTGAAAAGGCAAAGTTAAAATTGTACTGTGATGGGTCTACTGCTTATATTACGAGTCTGCAAAGTAATTCAGAAATAACTGTGAGCACCAATGTAACTGCAAAAGTTTTTTCAGAGTTGGAAGAACAGTTTTGGTAACAGTTTACTAATGGTAAGGAACCATTCTGAGTTAGGTTAACAAGTTGCATTGCAGGGAAGGACTTCTAAGCAGTATCTTATATTAAAATCACACATAGATAGTTAGGATACATTGACAAGAAATTTGCTTTGCTGTTTATCCTTCTACATCATTCATTATGGTTATCCTGGTAATCTTTTATAAATATTGTTTCAGGCATATGTGGCTTTGTAGAAATGCAATACAAACCTGCAGACTAGAACGCCGAGTTGTCCTAGGGGATCGTTTAACTATTCGTTTCAGTCCTGAGCTGGCTGTTAAGAAAAATGTGCTGATTTACTGTGTTTCTACTACATGTATGTACAGAATCAAATATATGGATGAATTTTTACTACATCATCAACGCTGAAATTTTACATGGAAGAATTTCAGAAATGTCAAGACTGAACATCCAAAGGGTTATTAACTGTCACTGTCGTGCTTATGGATGCATAGTGAAAAAATCAGTTCTTGTTTTCTTTATTATTAGTATTGACCAATTTTGTTACATGGAACACCTTTGTTATGCATATTATTACTAGGAAAGAGAAAACATCTGTAGTGACAGGTAAGGCAGGTCGGTCCTGAAAGATTCTCTACCATGTTATGAACCACAAATTAGGAGTTGGAGAATTACTTCAGTAGTGTTCCATTACATGATCACACAACACTAAGCAATAAAGTATGCTCATCATCATATTAATGAAAATGTGGTAGTAAGAATTACTGGACTTTTCTTACCCCTATGGAGTAAAAGATACAGCAGCTTTGTATCATCATATATATGTTCTTTTTTTTTTTTTTTTTTTTTTTTTTAGGAGCTTATTTTAATGCAAACGCACAAAGAAATAAGGTTGCTATGGGAACACTAACTCTTAATTCCTTGATGTGTGCATGTAACACAACAAATGTAGTATTCCACTAAGCCTGTCTTTTGCATAAAATTTTCAGTGCATTTTCAGAGAAAGAATGATTTGGTAAACAGTGAAGGGAATGGATGGGAAGAACTAAAATATAAGAAAGAATTCTATAGGGCATTAAGAGGTATCTATAGTTCAGGCGGGGGGGAAGGACAAAGAATATGCCCAGTTTCTATTTCTTGAGAATTTCCAATCATGATTTTTTTCTAAGCTTATGTCATAAAATTTCTTTGAGCTGAAAACCCATATTACTAATGCTGTTGGCTACTGGCTTTCAGGTATATTAATTGAAAACCTGGAGACAGTGAAGTGAATTTTTACAGTCAACTCTTACATAATGCTGGGAAGAATTAACAGTCATGTAGCCAGTAGAGATAAAATTGCATAACTATCTGATAAACTGCACCTATTATGTGCAGTTGACCTTCCAGACTTCACTGTGCCATTATCCTTTTTCCCTATTGCTTTCCCATTCTAGCAGTGTTTGAAAAATGGAGCAATCATAAAATATATCTGTCTAAAGATACTTGTTCGGGATTCCATTCTAAATTGCAGTTACCTCTGCTACAGAATTACTAGTACCTACTCCAGCCCTGGGCCCGACGCACATGGATAGTTTAGTACCTTACACCTCTGCAAAGAGAAAGATGAGAATGTTCCACATCTGTAAATGGGTCCATCTCTGCAGTGGGACAGACAATAACTGCTTATATATTTTTCAGCTGGTTATATTTTTTCACACTGCATAGCTCTCTAGGATCCATTATGCAGCTGTTAAATTGGAGACCTACTTCTTTAAGCAAAAGCTATGTTAGGCCTTTTTTTGTCCATCTCTTCTAATACTTATGTTTGAAATCATATCAAGGTTTCCACCTTGGCAGATGCAGTTATCCAAAAAAAAAAAAAAAAAAAAGAATCAATTTATGTGGTATTTAACCTAAAAGAATATGATTAGGCAAGGAATTAATTGTCTCAAATTCCTTCCTAGGTTGTTTTACAAATTATGTATGCCTATGTTAATACCTGCTCAAACATCTTTTTACATACGTAATTTCAAATATTTATGTTTTGGTGTTGCTCCTTGTGGTTACCTAGTAAGATTTTATTCTTTCTTTGACTCTTGAAGAACATAGAAGAAAGAATGGGATAATGACTATTATTATATATGTAACGTATACAGATTGATAGTCCTTTCTCTTGCGGTAAAACCACTATAAAATAGTAATTATTAGCATTTTGTTAGTGAAGCTTTGTAAATATAAAGTATAAGTCTCTGAATTTGGACAGCATTAGACCCTGTTTCCATTGAAATTTGTAATGATTCCTAATTTGAATTTAATTGTCCAAGAAATTATTGGTCAGTTGCTTTAGGCATTACAAAAATAACTACATAAGACAAAAATGTCATTGAATTCAATGGACATGGGAAATGTCAATAATTCTCATTAAATTTCTTATAAACTTCATCTAGCATGAGCTAACTACCACTGAAATTCAACTCTGAGTGAGGGATCTGGATCCATAGTTGTCTTCGTTTCTACTTCTCTTGAAAATACTTGGAATCAAAAGTAATCGCACCAAATATTTAAAAAAAACATTCAAACCACCTTATTATTTTAAAATAATTTTTTCTCCTTTCATATTCCTATGCAGCTCTGTATGATTTGAAGATGATCAACTGCAGTATCTTTCTGAGTAATGTTGGAGGTAAAAGAGCTGCAGATACTGTAGTTGGTCATCTAAATCATATGAGGTGCTTCATACAAAGTTATTCAATTATTCAAAGTTATTCAGACTATCCAAACACTCTTCCCTCTTCTAACCTTAGAATCCTGTGTTATTCTGGGAATCATTTGTTAATAATGATATTTTAAAACAAACCTATGCTCCTAGTACAGGAATAACTGAAGTTTTATTAAAATTAAGGAAAAAATCCAAATATGGACTTAGATGTTTTATTTTTTTTCAGATTAGATTATTTATTGTATAAAACTTCATACCAAAAGTTAATTTTTAAAAAAATGTTTATTCAGTGAAGTAAAAAATGGTGGTGGGGGAAAGGAGAAAGGATTAAAGATAGATTATACATTTTGGTCCAGTGACAAGCCTGGCTATATGAATGAAAGACCACCATAGGCATCATGCATGTTTCTGAAACACAGTTTTCCTTCATCTTTATTGCTGAATAATAATTTATTACTTGCCTAAATCAGCAACAGTTTTTATTGGCCTTTCTTATGTACCTGTCTCTCTTTATTCTCTGCCTCCTTGTTCTGGAAACAGTTTAAATGGGCCAGATACAGTCCCTGTTCCCCAGACTTTCAGTCTAAGGTCTGTAAAAGCCTTGCAAGATTATAAACTAGCATTTTTAATCTGGCATGTAGACAGATGACAATGTGTTTGATAGAACGGAATCGTTTTTTCAATACTGTATGATTATCAGGAGTGTGCATACTTAATGGGAGTGTTTTCTGTTGTAGGTGATTCAGATTGTCAGTGCTGTTGACAAAGATGATCCTAAAAACGGGCATTATTTCCTCTACAGTCTTCTTCCTGAAATGGTCAACAATCCAAATTTCACCATCAAGAAAAATGAAGGTAAATATAAAACGTATATGATGTGTATCTGAACAACTTAGTTTTGAATTGTTTTGTTGACTTCCAGTTACTTTACCAGTTTGTCCCTTGGGCAATTACAATGTGGATAATCTGTTTAATGATACCTTCATTATATCTCTAAAGCTATTTCCAATATCTTTACAGTAGATAAGAAGAAAGTAAAATGAATACTGAATTTAGATCCAGAAGACAGCTCACTGGTTTAAATAAAATTAAAGGATGGATTTACTGCCTGTTTTATTTCTATTAATTTGAAATTCCAGAGGTATGCTGTAAGTTGAAAATCTGAAACTATGTTGATAAATAAATGTTGATCCTACCTTGACTGGATATATATGGGAGCATAAAATTAAGTATTTACTAAATCCCTCAAAGGAAACACCTTTTAAGCCTGTTTGCTGTGTGTATAAAAGTTCCAAAGTATTTCAGTTAAGCACTTTTACTAGAAAGAGAAATCTGCTAGGTCAGCAAAGCCCAGAAGGGCACTTTGTATCATGAAGCTTTAGAGAACTTCTGGAAGGGCATAATGTCATTTGGTAGTACTATAGAAGTGGAATTTCATGCGTGATGGAAAAAAAGACCCATTTAATATTGTTGAGCAATAAATTTACACTGATCCTTTTCTTTGGCACACAGATATATTTGAAGGTCATGTGAGAAAGAGCTAGGAATGATCACAAGAATGCTATAAATAGTGCTTTATGTATTTGTACTTACTTGAATATTCAGCAAAGTTTTTCCATCTTGGCTTCTTTTTGTTTTATAAAACAGTACCCTGTCAGGAATTTTAGTCAAATTCAGTCTCTTATTTCTCTTATTTGAAATGATAATGAAGGAAATCCCAATTTAGTCCATTACGAATAGGAAGATGTATGTGAGGTGTACGTGCATGAGTGTAAAAGTAATATATGAAATGTCAAATAAAGAAAATGCTGTTTTCATTTTTTATTCTAGCTGTTCCAACCAAGAATGATGGCACCATTTTGTTAAATGATACTATAAAAACCTAAATTCTTAAATCTGCTTAAATATATCCTGATTTTTTCTTTTCATTACGTATGTTTTTCTCCTACAATATTCATGAAGTGTGTCTCTACTTATATTTGTACTTTCATGTAGGAAATAAGTCTCTGTATATTTTCTGCACTTACAGGAGAAGATAAAACAAATCTCTTCAAAATACATTTCATAATCATCAGTAGTGTAACACAAATTGAATTCAGCATCCTACATGTGAGGTGGTTTGCGCATCATGACAAAGTAAAAAAGGTCTTAGCATTTCTCTTCATGTTTGAATACTTAGCTCACATCACTAATTAGCCTTGTCCTTCCAATCTGTTACCCATTTAAGACCCACTCTTACTCCTAGTCACAGACAATGGCAAAATGACTCCTGATCTGAGTGGGAGTGGGGAACCTTTCTATATAACATACTTCCAAAAAATAAGTCCAATTTTGTTTCAATGTTCCCACTCAGTTTTGCAGTTTTTAATGCATTTGAATCAGTTAAATGTGTAAATCCTCTTAAAACAACCAACTGAAATCTCTTGAAATTAAAAATCCACTTGAAGAGACTTTTCTGATTTAATATTTCAGTATGCAAGAATAAAATTCCAACTATGCATACCATCCTTTTCTTTCAAGATTGCTCAGTGACAGATGCAGTCCATGGTTGATGCTAATATTCCTGTCAAAGCCAAAATCAGGGTCTAATTTGATTGAGGTGAGGTTTCATGTTATTTAAACATCATAAATCTTTAGTAAGTCTTTATTTAGTTATGCCACTTAAACAATGAGCTTGACTATGATTTTGTCTTGCATATTTCTTCTAGATAGGCATGAGTGATGATTCTTGTTGAAGAAACTCCAGTATTCCTAAAAACACTGAACTCACAAGTCAAATTTCTCCTTAGTTGTACTAATGGGTGTCTGGGCTGTCCAAAAGCCAGTTTGGTGTGGTTTGTGAGAAGCGATGTAAGAAAATGCCTATAACAAACCCTACTCTCATTTCTGGAGAATTGTGTTTCCAAGGATCAGATCAGTGCACCACCCACTTAGGCTTGGAATGGAAAAACATTTTCTCATACTGATGGGCAAAATCCTTGACATCTTCCTGACTGTGACCTCAGCTTCAACTTCTTTCCATATTCTTGGCCCTGCTAAATTCTTCGAGGCGAATGAGACTGCCTCGATGGCTCCTGAAGAAATGCTATCCTTTTATGGACATTATAAATGGATTGCATTTTCTCAGGAAACCTAATATAGAAATCTTTTATTTGCTAGAACTAGTAAATTTTTTTCTTTTTAAAAATTATTTTCCATATCTTGTCTTTCTCCAAAATTCTCTGAAGTGCAGACATAAACAAAAGTACCCCTCCTGAAGAGCGTTTGTAAAAATATATTACCCTCTGGGATTCTTATTTTGTGCTTTAGGTAACATTGTGGCATTTGGCAATTACTTCCCTACTTCACGAAGTAATGACATTATCTGATCTGGTGGTACTAGTATGCAAACAATGCAGTTTGGCATCTGCCATGGGAAGAAAGCTGTGATGTTCTGTTTCTGTCCCTCATACTAAAGAATATATGATGCATGTATTTTGGAATTTTCGCTTGCTATATGGAACATAAGCAAAATCATTAATTAATTCAGTTTGTTGCCTACAGGCTAATTCTATTGTTTAAACTTTCCTGATTGCCCTAAGGCAAGTTCACATGATACTTCAGTAATTAACTGTGCTGCCCAAGTATACTACAAATATTATGATTGGCTACATTGTTATTGCCAAATATGTTTAACTGAGTGACACAATGGTGTATCTTCATCAGAAACCACAAAACAACCCACTTCTCCTAAGACTGTATTAGGTATTATAGAAATTATCCTGTGATCATAGCCGAATCTGTTCCTTGAAATGATATACCGGAATCCTTTATTTGTTTGGTCTGTTAAATTTGCAAATCTACAATCTGTAGACAAGATGCCCAAAACTGTAGAGGCTGTAGTGCCTTTCTGATGTGAGTAATGTAAAAATGTAAATTTATATGTCTTCATACATCTCACTAAATGTCTTCAGATCATGTCTTAGAAATCTTTATTTTTCATATCTCCTGATCTGTTCTTTCTGTTCTTTTCTGAGCTCAAATGTCTGTTACTGAGTAGTTTTTCTTAGGCTTTGTGCCTTGGCTAAATGGGCAGCTCCTGATAATCTGAAGTAAAGCAATCCTATTCTCTCAAACTGTAGCGCAAGGAACACCAATCATTTAGATTGCCAGATGCATAAATCTTTATCCCTTCACAAAAGAAATATTAAAATTATGTAATAAAAATATAAGAAGTTAATGCAACATGAAAATCATGTAGTGTTTTCTGTGTTAGTCCTGGTGACTAAACCTGTGTCTCCGTGATGTAACAGATCTTTGACTGCCTAAACTCAGAGACTGTCTGGTCGATGACTTTTCACATGTCTTTGTGCTGAGTTTCTGCATAGGAGCAGAAATGCGAAAAATTATAATAAATGTTTTGTGTAGCGTTTCTGACAAACTTCAAACCAGAAAAACCCTCAAACTTCAGATGAAAATATCTGATGTTTAGGCAGGTGTTGATACACTCTAGCAATGTGTTGTAGATTCCTTAGCTGAATAGAATCAGCCCTTCCAAAAAGCTGTAGGATCACAGTAAATGACAAAAAAAATGACAGGAATTTAGACAACTGATAAGGATTTTGTACTGTCATGGCATCAGTAAACTGAAACGAGACCTCTGGAAATTGAATTAGCATTTGTTGACAGTCTTTTTTCAGGTGAGTGGTCTTCACATAGCGTTACCTAAAACCTAATGCCAGTACATGGATCGTCTCCTGCATCCCAAACAATACGCTCACAGCAATACCTGATTTCAGCATTGAATTCCTAATGTTCTTATGGTTTCCTTAGGTTGTTCAAGTGAGAACACGAGTTTTGTGATAAAAGTGTTTTCACAGATGTAAACATTTTGATAGGCTGCCGATGCAATTTTTACTTTCAAAAACTAGCAAATACATTTTTGCCGTAGAGACTTAAATTTTTACCCAAAAGATGTTTCCATTGCTCTTCCATTTTTTTTTAAGCCAGATTCTGTTTCCTAATGGAATAAACCCGAATCAAATGTTCTGCAGTGCCTTTGGATGCAGTAACTCTTCTGAGAGAAGAAGTGGTGCATCTCTTCTGTATAAATGTGATATTGCATACCTCTTACTAGGGCTTATATAGTAGAACCATCACAGGGTTGCCTGGAACGTGGGCACGTCTTGTCTTTGGGTTAAGAGAACCATCTTAATGGCATGCGTACGTATTCCTGCAGAAGTCCACTAGCCTTACAAGTAATCAGCCTCCCCTCTCCCCCAAATATTCAGTGTCCATGTGGTGATTTAGGCTCTGAATTTGGGTCAAACTGACTTTAGTGAGTGCATAGTAAAGAGGGTTTTTTCTTTTTGAATTGAAGCATTAGATGTACTTCAGTGATGAACTGTTCTGTTGGTTCTCTATAATGAACTTAATATTTATTCTCAGCCATGCTTAGTCTCTTATACCTATGATACCTATAATAGCTCTGAGAATGTTCATGTTTTAATGTCCATTTCTTTTCTGCTTTACATCTAGCAAGTTTAATCTGTCACTTATGTCCTCATTGTGCTGCCTTGAAAGTATAGGCAATGTGTCATGTATCTAAAAGGAAATAGCCTGGTATAATCACTTCAATCACTAACTGGCTTGCATGCCTTTGTATACTATTGCACATCTTATTTTAAAATATTTGCTATGTCTCATCACCTCTTTACCATTAACAAACAAGTATTTCTAACCTATTTAGAAATAGCTGGAGAGGACAATTACATACATTGTCTCTTTTAGATATCCCAAATAATAAAAACAAATGATCAGTGCTACTTCATTTTTGAAAGGACTTCTGTGTCACTGTGTTTTTAATGTAATAAAACCTAGATTTTTTCCACATCTTTTTCCTGAAAATATTTTTAGCAGCATCTGTCAAATGCATACCTGGAGGGCGAGTCTTTTGTTCCCACAAGAGTAACTCTCGTGTGTTAAAATGAATTTCTTTCCCAGAATCAGTTTCTTTTGGCATTTCTCGGTAAGTCTCTCTGCCATTGTCTCAGCTGCCAGCTAAAGCTCTTCTGTGTTTTTGACTGACTTTTCTTTCCAAATGTATACCTCAGAGAGCTAAGAGGTGGCACTGCTATTTCATTGCCCTCCTTCCAGTTTGCCCAATTTCAAAGTTAACCCACTGACCTCAGGTACAAATTGCCTTAGCAAGGACATCATTAAACCCATCATTTCTTGATGGATGTACAACGAACCTCTACAATAACAGCACCCATATGGTCCCTTGGATATGAGCGGTAAATCCTCATACATTTTTGCAGTTTCATGCAATTTTTCAAGAGCCTTGGGAAGTGTGGCCCAGCTGCCATCTATGCCAGAGGGTGTTTCACAATGGCAATTCTTGAGAGAAAGAACGTGCTTATATACTTCTAATGTGTTTAATTACTATCCTCATTTCTTTTATGTATCAATAATTAGACTTTCAAAGTATAATTCTAGAACATACCAAATCACATCCTTGTTAGTGGTTTTCTTGAAAAGTAAAATGATGTGATCAGAGATGTGTTTTGCATCCTGTAAGTACATATTTTTCTACCATGTCTGTCAATATTAGTGGTGTGGAATAACATCTAGAAGACTGCATCTAAAATTGTAAAAGAATATGCTGCATAATCTAGGAAACAGCACTGATCAGCATCTCTCTTAATAGACATACTTTTGTCACCCGAAATCGAAGGGAATACTTGCATAGCAAGGTGCATTCAGCGTGAAAGTAGTAAAGTTAAAAATAAATTATTCCAGTATATTAAAAAACAACAAACACAAACTAACCTATAATCTGGCACTTCTGTGCTAGAATCTGCCATCCACAGGCACATGTCATGTTTCTCCAGGAGTGTTCATAGTGTGAAAAAGTGTATTATAAATACTATACTATCAATCTTTTTCTCAGCATGGCATTAAAACTGGAGCTGTTTAAATAGCAAAGTTCAACATTTTTATAAACTAGGCATACCAGAACAACCTCAGATTATTGATTTTTTTGTAGATGATACAGTTAATAATGAAATTCTTAATATAAGCTTATTGAAATATTTCCTTTTTAGTGTGGTTGAAAGATTTTGTTCAATAAGTTCTTTTTTGCTTATGTTATTAATTGTAAGTTATAGAAGTTAAAACAAGAAAGCATAAAGAAGATGTTGATATTTTGCTGAGTAGAAAGGTCTAAGTTTTATCAAAACAAATCATGTGATAGTTAAGGTAGCTAAGCATTTTAGTTCTGTGTATTTAAACTATTCTGACATGAAATAATATTTCAGAAAACTTTTAATTATATTTTGGATGCATACTTACCTTTCTCAGTAAAAAACAAAATGTGATTTACAGGCCTGAACTACCACGTTCTACTTACGATCTACAAGTTCTACTACACTGATGGATCCAAGTCCCTTTCTAAGAATATCACAAGTGTGTCTTGGTCGGTGTGCTGGAAAGCATGTAAGAATTATGATCCGGCTGTGTGGTGATAAGAGAACACCATGCTGCCTTACCTCCTTCATTACTGGAGCAGGCAGGCAGAGATATCATGGCCTGAAAAAGGAAAGGATAGATTCTAGCTTCCACTCGCTTAATATGCAAAAAATGGTATTCAGCCAGCGCAAATACTTTTCCTGGAGCCAAGTGATTGTGCATTAGGTGGTAAGTGTCAAGTCCCTGAAATAATTTGTTTTTATAACAGAGGAAATGCAGTTCCTTATTTATTATACTTGGGTTCCTTCATCCTTAGTCCTTAGACCATTGACCTGATTGAAACTACTTTGGATCAGAAACTATGTTAGATCATTCTTTGTAGGAAAAGTAATCAATTTTCTTATTTACATATCTGACAGAATTCTAAGATGTAATGTCATCCTGTGAAGTAATAGACTGTGTCTAAAGACTCAAAAAGATGAGCCCTTTCTGCTAGTGATAAAGTGATAAGCAACGTGAGGTGGAAATTGTTACTATAGATCCTTAGACTATTCTCAAATTCTAGAGGACTGGTAGAATTTCAAGTTAATGATAATATTACCAAGGGACCCCAATACATTCCAGTAATGCTCAGATGTTCTGTCTTGCCAGGCACCAAATGCATTTCCATTTCCATTGTATGATTTCACTTTGCAGTTGAAGTAATATATTCAACTCCTTTCTACTATACCATTTTGTGGTCCTAGCAAGGTTACACTTTTCCATGGTGCAGTAGTGTTAGTCCCATCTAGTCTGAGAATGTCGGTGACAATATTCTCAGTATATATCTTTCACACCTGATAGCTTTCTGCTTCCTTTCCCCCTTCTTTCTTCACTATCATCACTATTGACTATGTTCTGTTATTCCCTGATGTTCTGTTTTTCCTTGATGTTGAATGTCAATTAAGTGCAATTTGAAACAACTTCCCTGGCATAGAAGGATATGATGTTATTTTCTGAAGTGAAGATTACATTAACGTAGATGGGAAACCAGCATTTTTCCACTCCAATCCTTTGTGTGCCACTTCCTTCACTGACACCTGCTTCTGCTGTCTTTCCCATCTTTCTTCTTGCATGCAGATCACTGCTCTTTCTGGACTCCCTTCTAATTAGAACCACAGAACAGGTGAAGACTAAGTGCACTTCCTCTGCAAACATAGTTTTTAGCCCTATCTGGATGATTTACACCTTCTTACAATGGTTATGTGCTTTTCACCACTTCGATAGGCTAAAGAGATGAATCCTTCTTGGTGCACATCGCTGCTGTAGCTGAAACAGAATGTCAGAAAGATAGAATCAACTCTTCAAAGGCTAACTCAGCTACCAAGCTCTTCCACACTTTGACCAGTCTGTCTATTCTGTCCATCTGAAACCTTATTCACTCCTCTCCTGTATTCAGGATGCAGGGCTCCAGACAGATTCCCTCTCTCCTCCGCCCTAAGCCAGATGTGATCCATCAAGTCTTCATTCGACTGGACAGGCCAACCTGATGAATGAACCAGCAAGGAGGGGGCCATCTGGTAAGCCGATTGTCCTCTTTTAGGCATCTTTAGGCTCTTCTTCAGCTCTGCTGTGTTCCCCAGCACGTCTGTACTTTTCATAGTTTTGTAGCTGGCAAAATGTTTCTCTGGGAGTGCTTCTGTTCCAAATGCTGTTTAACCTTTCAGTCCTGTTTTAGTTTAGCTCTGTGATGACAACTTCTTTCCAAGCCGCACAAATACAAACTTTCAGACAACTACAGAAGAGTTGTATATGCACACTGGAAAATAAGACTGATTTCCACAGCATCGCATCCTTGCAGAGAGTGCCTTTTTTTATCATATGAATCAATCAAATTACACAGCTATTTCAGCACATTTACGTAAACATGACCCAGCCCAAAACATAAAATGTGAGTGATAAAATACAGGATAATACTGTATGTATACAGCATTCCATTATGCATACATGACCAAAGAGACTTTTACTTCACTCATTCTTAATTTATTATTTGTGCTGCTAGCAACATAATGTTGCCAAAGCGTCAATTATGTTTCATTTTATAAATCAAACTAATTAAGAACCAGATGCAATCTGAGTGAAAAAGATCTGAGGTCAGTGTTGTGCACCATATGTACGACAGTGCTTACTCATGATGAGGAGATGGATTGGACAGCTGTGAATTTTCCTGCTGTAGGAGTTTCATCATGCTCAGATAGTGTAACATACTTACCTCTCTTTTTCCATTTTATTTCTTTAATTTCATAATAAAACTAAAGACAAGTGAGCAACACTGCCATGACTTTAAAAGACTAAGTAAGCAATAAAAGGTTATGAAAACAAAACAGGAGAGGAAAAGAATTCAGTCAGAACATTCGGTCAGAAAATAAATCTACTTTGGTAATAACATGGAACATGGATGAAAGAAGTAACAGAGATAAGAACAAATTGAATCTCGAGTGTGACGATTTCAGACACATAACAGGGAAAATAAACATTGAATCAGGGTCTCTAAATTGAACTGCTTAGCAGACAGAAAGGCGTTGTTCTTAATGGTTACAAAACTTCTCAACTACATGCTGTCAGGACAACAGTAAGATCCACAGTACCATCTCTCTGGAATTTGTCTTCTAATGAAACATTGCTCCAATAGCCCTTTAGTTTTCAAAGGTTCCCAAGTGCTTTAAAAACTCCTTGAAAGCTAACAGCACCCATGATAATTATATTCTAGGACTTTAAAAGTATTTCATAGAAGTATTTATAACTAAGTGAATATAGAATATTTGGAGATAAGTGTCCACATTTTTAATCAACTATCTTCTGAAAATATGTTAAGATATTTCTGCCTAAGTATCACTTCTGGTTTCATGTATGGATCTAATTCCTCCAGGTTTTCTGCGAGAAACAATTCCTGTAGTGGAAGTGTTCATGGACAATGCACTGACTCTGTTTGTTTTCTTGTAAATGGGTTTAATTCACTGAGTAGGAGGAAAGACGTCCTAGAGCTGAAGGTTCTGGTAGGGCCTCTACCCCTTCACCACCTCAATATATTACCTGATGGAGACATATTACATCTTAAGAAATCCCCCTCTGTTTTCACCTCATTGTTAGGTTTTGTTTTGGTTTGAATATTTGGATTTTCTTGCCAAGTACCTAATCAGTAATTATGGCACAAGATTGTTTTTCTTCCTTTTTTTGCACACTGTAAATTTATTGGTTGCTTTCATTCTGGAACGTTTCTTTGTTTTATTGTGTTCTAAATACAGGCTGTTGAGGGGGAATAACAATTAATTTATTAGTTGCTTTAATTGTACTTTTCTTTTGTCAATTAATGAGAAACTAGATAGGAGTCCCATTTTAAAGTTTCAGTTGTCGTAAAGATTAAAACAGCCCCAACATTATTCTACTAGAGGAATAATATATACAGGCTAAAAATGAAAACAATATAAGCAGGAATCATCACATATTAGCTGTCAAATTTTCCTTTGATTAGTAAAAATCTCCTTTTGTCATTAGATATAAAGTATACAGACTATTTGCACATGGTTCTTCCATTAAAATAGAAGGTATTAATTTTTCACCCTTAGCCTCAAGGCTTGTCTGATAAACTATTGCACAACTAACATCATAATGTGAATTAAAAAGACAAAGACCATGTTCCAATTTGCATCTTGTTTTGAACCAATTACACAAGTGGTGTACAGGAATTAAGTACTTATTATTGGAATCACGGTCATTCTTCCTACGAGGTGACCATTACATTGATTATTATGTGAAATCTATGTCTATACATTCTCCTGAACCTGTCTGATGTGCTCACATTTATTCCATACCCTTTCATTTCCTCCTTACTCCTTTTAAGGACATGACTGTTTGAGAATGGGCTGTATTTCTCTGGCAAGAGCAAATATAGCAGTGACAAACTGAAGGCAATCTGAAATTTTTAATCATTTGGACCAGAGCTTCTCACATAAAGCTTTAAAGAATAAGGGAGACAGAGCTTTTATTCTGTTGGTTGGGGGGGGTGGGGGGGTTGTACCACTCATGATATTTTCCCATCAACAACTGATTTTGTAATTTGTATGGGTGGCCTTGTTGTAAAATGAGTCACTTTGTTGGTCTTCATTTAATTCTATCTAATTAGGATGTATTCTATTTGGTAAGCATCCAGTAATTAGTGATATATTTATGTAATTATTAGTATTTAATATTTAGATAATAAATATGAGTAGAAGGCAATCCATTCAGAGGCCAGAAAAGAGGTAGAGTACATGATTTTACTGAATGCAAAGATCTTACATACTAAGCCAAATGCAGAAAATAAATGAAATACATAAATTGACCTGTCTAGTCTGGGGAGAGAGTTTGCATATCCTAAAATGATAGGACGTGCACAACTCAGTAATCAGTGCTGATTATAGAGGGAGTGAAGATGGGCCCCCGTTTGAAGTGAGATAATAAGCCAGCTTGTTAGGGAGAGATAAATAGAAGAACTTCAAGAAAAGGACCAGATGTCTGCTTGATGGTGTTGAAGAGGCAGAGCTAGTGGGGTCCTTCGAAGGTAACATGGACAGATGCGTAGCCAGATTACTGTGAATCAGCAAAGCAATGGTAGCTGTCTGCCCGTATTAAAATAGTAAAGTCAGAGCACCCCAGCTTGGCCTAAACTAATTGTGGGCTCAAGTAAGTAAACTTCACTTCTGCTATAGGATAAGGGCTAGGTACATTCTTGAGCAGTGATTGTAACACTACAGTAATTTTTTTTCATACATCCGATTCTATAGTAAAAGGTAAGTCAGGAAGAAAGTCTTATCTGTGGAGTTTTGAATGGAGTTAAGTATTGCAGTCATAAACTTTAAAAGAACCATCAATAGTAATCACTGAACGTTGATGAAAAGTACTCTGCTGTATTCTATAGAATGTTGGACTGTCTTGAACATGAACACTGCCTTTTTTTTTCTTTTCATTAATTTTTTAGAATGTGATAAATGACATAACAGTTTCACACTGCTTTCATAAAAACACAAAGAACTTTTTGGTTTTGTTTGTGTTTTGTTAGCAAACTTTCATTCAGTCTAACCTAACATTAAAGCTAAAATCTAGGTTATAGGAAATAATAAGAAATAAGATTAAAATGTTTCATGTAGCCTTTTTGAACTTGTCACTCCCTAACCTTGCTTAACTCTGTCATGTCACTTTCTACAACATTTTCATCCATTATGTATGACCCTTCTGGAAATTATACAGTGTTCACCCCAATAAAGATTAAGACCTTGTGATCTAAGAGCACTCTACAGTAGTGACGTTTTTTTGGCTAAGGAACTGTTCTGGAGTTCAGAATAGTTCTGTATAGCTTGGTTACAGGTTTCCTGTACGATTTTGGACGTTTAATCATTTAATCACTGTGCCTGTCATTGTGCCATGCGTACACTGCAGACATTCTTTTAAAACATTCATCTGATACTCACATATGACATTAATGGCACCTATTAGCAGCTCCCTATGGATTGGTAAAGACTGAGGTTTTCAAGAGTGCATTACAGAATCTCTCTGGATTCGTCTGAAACTCCCAGTTAGAAAATATGTAGAAGTTATTCTGCAGCTCAGGGAAGAAAATAGTGGAGCCCAAACTAATGACAGCTGTAGCTAAAGCATTGTATCTTAGATACAAGCTGGAATACTAAATACAGAGGAAGGTAGTTTAGACTCGATTCTACACCACACATCATCTTCTATATCATCTTTCTCTATCCCACAACATTAAAATTCTGTCTTTGTACTACTATTTTCTATTTTTAAATGAGAAAAAAAAAATTTTTATAACAAATCAACTTTTATTTTGTGTGTGTCTTCTGCTAACATGCAAGACAAAAAGATGTATTTGCTAAAAACTTTATAGAGTTCTAATGCAGTCTGTCTAGTGGAACCACTTGGTTCAAAACTTTGTATAAAGAACTTAGCTTTTACTAGACTGAAATTGTTTTTCTTAATCTTTTTTCTTTTCCTTTTCCCAGTAAGGAAACATGTACCTGTTGTTTTTTCTGCTCTCTTTTTTGACTATCTTAAGTTTTTCATGATCATGGAAGGTTTTTTGGCATATTAAGATGTATTCTCCTTTGCCAGGAGAATTGCCTAGTCTCTTGTAATACTTTCACTTGATCCTGCTTCATATTTTTATTGCAGCTTCTACCTATACACTTCATTTGTACTTTGTCAGACTCTTCATCATGAATTAGAAGGCAACAGGGAACAATTTCACTGTGATACACAAGTTGTTCTCTTAGCATAAAGATGCATTTTGTATTTGTACCTTATAACTTCTCTGCTTGATACAAAGAGAATGAATAAGTAAGATGTCTTCTGTTTTGTCGCACACATATTTCAATTGTGACTTACAAATGTTTTACTGTTTGCAGAATCTCCGTCCTTGGAGATATTCAAAAGCTGCCTGGACATGGTCCTGGGCTCTAGGTAGCTGTGCTTGAGCAGGGGGGTAGACCAGATGACCTCCAGAGGTCCCTTCCAACCTCAACCATTCTGTGACTCTGTGAAAACTCTAGAACATCTTATGAACTGATGCTATAGTTTGCAGATACTTACCAATATAAGCATTGACTTTGTAATAACTTTGCAGTGGTGAGGCAGAATTCAAATGTTGACATCTCTCCCTGGCTCCTTCTTCTTTCCAAGTTATGTGTTGTGTCACACAACGTATGTAGCAAAGTTAGGGTCTTGCAGTATGTCCCAGTCTTGAAATTCAAATGCATATGCACGTGTGCTCCTGTAGACCTGCTTTGATTCTCAGTAATCTGACTCTGTATGCTAGCTTGGAACTTCTGGCTATGCCAGGTGTTCTCTATGTAATGTTTACATGATGTGCAGAAATGTTCCCAAGAGTATCTGGAACGTTTCATTTGAAAACTTTATACAATCTATTCCACTCTATAGACAGCTAGGGGTTTTGGGGTTTTTTTTTCACTTACTGAAATTCCTTCTCTGGATGAATTTTGCTGTTCCCTGCATTTCAAATGACCATTAGTCTTCACCATAGGAGACATGTCCTCATTGAGAGGTGTGCATATAATAAGACATTATGTGTATACTTTGGGTGTAAGACAGAGGTATAAATTACTGCCATTAATGGCCTGATGATAACAAATTGTTATTGTTATATGTAATCTGCATATGAGGATGTCTTCAAAAAGTCATTATCATGCTGCCTGTGTGCCCAGGGGCAATCTTATACCGTAGCATTTCAGTCTTTCAATTACAAAAAGCTAATATAACTTTTGATGACATTTACAAAAATGTATAATGGCACTCCTTTCAGTTCTCTCACAGAAATTATTCTCAGTGAAGTTAGAGGGAGTTCTATGTATGTAAAAACTGCAGGATCTGGCACTTTTTAAAATCAAAGCCACATTTTTTTCTTAAGTGGCACCAGCTCAAGAAAATGTTAAGTCAAAAATTTTTTTAATTTATTTTCTGACTTAAAATGTCTCAGCCAATGTAAGTCGTATTTAACTTTCAGTGCTCTTTGGCAGAGAGTACACATTCTAAATTTCTTTTCATGGTAAGTTGTTATGTCAGAGTTATAAACCCCTGAAAATTGGCATTTTGTAATGGAAGTGCTGACAAGACCTTTATTACACGGCATTCCAATAAATGCTGGTTGGTTTTTTTGTAGTCTGGTGGTTGCTTTCTGCCACTGTATTTCAAAGTGAAAATTATAAGAAAAGTAATAGCATAATAGAAATACACCGGTATGGGTTGAATTTGGCTCTCTAACTGTTGTAACAAAACAGTTGATATGTACGATTCCAGATTCAGCTTTAAAGGACTGTTATATGATCTACTGGTAAATTGTCTTAAATTCTTACTGTGTGCATATATATGTTCCATACAGTATTGGAATAGAAAAGGTAATTATCATGGCATGGAGAAGTGGATGTTAAGCTGCTTAGTGTGAAACTCACTTAACTGCCAAGAACACATCACATTTAAAAACCAAAATGTTCCTGTTTAAGTTTTATTTTTCTTACTATGGTATTCATAGTTTACATTCTAGGAAGAAAGATTCACTTCAAACATCTGTGATTGTCTTCATAGTCGTGAAGACTCTGAACTTTTCCAGACCCTAGAAGTGAGTCACTGACGTAAGAATTGAAGGATGTGTGTGAAGGGAGGAAGGTGAAGATCATAGGATGGATTCTTGGAACCCTTCCATCACCTACCAAAGTACTACAAATTTCATTGAATCTGCTTGAGATTTAGCTTTACACATAAGAGAACTCCAAATCAACGTAATATGTAAAACTGTAAATCTCAGTGACCTAAGTGCTTAGATACCTATCTTTCATTAGTTTCACCTCCTAGACTGCACTTGTAAATACACATTCATAGAAAGAATAAGAATCCATTATCCCTAAAGAGAAATACAGATGGCAAAGCCATGGGATATTTTGGCTTTTTTATTTATCTTAGCAGCATTTTCTTGGAATCTGGTAACAGAGTAATGGAAAGTTCTTGATTCACATACAAAATATAGCCATTATTTTATCAAAGCATTATAAAACACAGTATTACTTTCTGAAACTTTTTGGTTAAAATAATAAGATAATAGAATTAACTAGAATATGTAGATTTCAAAAATGATCCATCAGTCTATGCAAATCACTGTGTTAATAATGTATTTTTAATGCTAGGCACATTTGACAGCCATTTCATGTCTCCTTCTAAACTAGAGCTTGGCAATCTGCATTAATTCTTACACTTTACAGATGTAACATTCGATGCACATGCCATGTAGTGATGTGATCCGAATAAAGTAAAGCATGTCAAAGCAATGTGATTATTAGTAAACAAGTTTGTGGCTGGCTTGTTGAATACAGAAAATTAAAATGAGAAGGAAAAGCCAGTGCTGGTTTAGCATATCTTACATCTTCACTGGCCTGAATTTGCTTCAGATTATGGGAGTGTCAATCATAACTGGCACCAGGGGATTTAGAAGAGATAAACGGGCATAACAGCAGAGTGGGTGAGATTCAAATCAGGTATGTTGCGTACAGTTCAGACAACTGTGGTAACTGTGTAGCTTAAACAGACCCAGAGTCCAAAGTTTCCTGCTTTCACTTGCCATAAGTATCTGTAAATTAAAAAGAGAGAGAGGTACTATGTCCTAATTATTTCTCTACCCTGTTAACAATAAAACTAGTATGGTTTCAGACTCAGTGCGTGCCTCTATGTCATTATTCCTTCAGCAGGGATTTTCCATCCATCCTTCAATGGGTTAAAAAATCAAGGTACAAAATGTAAGACTTGCTGCTAGACTGCAAGTGACCATATAGATATGTTTGGTTATAGCTCTGCTGGACTAAAGGTCAAAGGAAAGTTTTAGAATACATAAGAGACAATTATCTAAAGTTCAGACTTTTCCAAAGGAATAGAAATAGAAATTATACAGACTATTATCTAAAGTTCACGTTTTTCAAAGGAAAAAGGTAGGAGGAAATGCTTATTCCATCATTTTGCTGTTAATTTGTCTGTTTTTTTTCATTCTGTCAAGAATTTATTTACTACAAGTTCTGCATCACAGTAGTATTAACATGATTATTCCCCTTTCCAACAAATTTTACCGTATGAGAATGATGTATTCTTATACATGATTAAATATTACTTTGCTCATGATTCAAAATTCCCAGCAGTACTTTTTATTTCTGCAAAGGAATACATGACCTGGAAATGTGTTTAGGTTTTTTTATTCATTAGTTGATTCAGCAGTTCAATTCTGGCATAAGCTATTATTATTTAGCGAATTGGTAAAGAAAAAAAAAATCAAAGATACAAAATATGTGACATTTTCCAATTCTTCTCCACATCAGTATATTTTCTTCCATGAAATACTTCTTTTCCTGTGTTCTTACTGGTGTTTTAAAGGATTCCAGACAGTTCAGGTCTCTGGAAAAATAAAAATTGATTCAGGTGTTTGCTAATGTGCCATAGGAACGTTTTGTGAATTACCATTATATCCGTCAATATGGCATGTGACTTACTATGGTGCAGGAGAGACAGTCTGATCAGTCAGCTGAATTTTTATAGCACAAAAACTTTTTTCTTTTGGACCTGATGTCTGCTATCAAATTTGATAGCAGTCATCAATCTGCTTTTTGAAGACATCACAAATTTTTGACATTCATGAAAAGCAGGTCAGTTTGAAATACCTGTGAATGCTTCAGTGCCCATATGGTTTGGCTATCATAAATCAGACAAAATATACTATAAAAATGGCCTCTTTTTATTTTCAGATTATTTTATAAGCCTTCTACTCGAATAGAACATTTATGCCTTTACCATACAGATTAGGCAAAGGGTCATCTTTCTTGTAAACTGCTGTTCAACAGGATTTTGCTTGAGACAGTCATCAAGGAAGATCTAGTACATGTGTAAAATATTACACATGACACAGTTGTGTGTATATATATTAACATATATACATATATGAGTTCTCATAAAAATGTATTTGGCGTGCAGAAATACATCCATGTTGAAAATACTAAGTTTAGTCATGAAACAAAATTATTATACAAATACTAATGAACAAATAGATTGTTTTTTCGTCTACTAACGACTGGTAAATTTATAACGTGCAAACTCAAAATTGTTCCCTTTTAATCAGGTATTCCTTTAAAAAGTGTTACAGCCTAAGGCAGAAACAAAAAAAACCCTGTCTTACGTAAACACGGGTGTATCTCTCAAAGCATTTTAATGGCATCCTTTTGGAAGCAAGAAACTGATGCTTTTAACTTGTACTTAAGCGTAGTCTGAAACTTACACATCAGTTTTCCAGCTCAAGGCCTGTCTATGAACAGTGTTCTTTTACAAGGTGAACATCGATGCCGGTGTGCTTTGAGTTGCTGCTTCTGGTTTTTATGCTAGATCAGAAAGCAGCTCACGAATACTCTTTCCCAATGCTTTTGTAATTACGAAAATAAAAAAAAATTTCAAAACAGTTGAGTTGACAGAGACATGTGTGACTATGAATAGTGAATTGTTGGGGCTACATTCATTGGTCTTGTTTCTGCAGTATGACACTACCAATCTAAATATGTGTTATTTGTAAATCCTTTCATAGAAAGGTATGTACTACTAAGAAAATGTGCAAAAGAATAATGATTAAGGTATGGCTTATAGTTCATGGAGTGTATATAGAGACTTTTTGAGAGACTTTGTGTCTTTGGGCAACTTTATTACTTTCCAGTCTCTAAAATGGGGTTTGGAATCTTCCCTATATTCCACTATTTCTTTGTTGTTAGGTTTGAATTTTGAAGAAAACCAAAAATACCAGTATTACTACAGTCTGTGTTTAACACTGTAAAGTCTCCACTACTGAATAGTAAGTATTACAGGAGGCACGTACACGAATAGTTATGCAAAGAGCTGAAATGCTATCTTAGCATTCTCTTGAATGTTGTCTTCTAGTGCATTTGCAGATGACTGCTGAATATTACATAGCTAACCTTTCTTATACTGTCATACGTTTTGGTTTTTCTGCCTGTACTTTGGTAGTTTCCACTGAAACCTTGATGATAATAACTTAATTACTCAGTTATTTCAAGTTTTTATGTGAGAATAGATGTCATTTATGAACTGAGAAAGGGAATGAATGAGCTGTCCTTGTCTTTTCATTATCAAAAAAAGCAGGGAGTATAACAGTAAGGATATTCTTGCTGCTCTTCTACTTGTGCCAAAGGACTCTATAATAGAGAATCTGTTTTACACTAAAAAATGTACACAAAAAGATAACTCTAATAAACATAAAGAAACATACATTTCTGTCGTTCTAGTGTTCCCAGCTGTAAAGTTTCCAATTAAAATTCTTTCTTCACATAAGTAACATACCCAGCACAGATAACAATTTTACCACAAAGTCCTTAATACCATTAATGATTTGATCCTTCTGAGAACATTATAAAAGGGATAGAAAAAGAAAGAGAGAAAAAGAGCTATGTAGGTGTAAGGTTACACAGCAGGGAAGTCCACTGATCTCAAAATATTAGAGACCGTGAGGATATTAAAGAATTGCAATAATGTGTGCAGAGAAAATGACACTTGGATGTAAACTGCCTGCTTCTGGTTTTTACTTTTGTTCTGTCATTTTATTGCCTGACTTAAAATTGCAACATGCATTCTTGTACAAAGTGGAAGATGAAGAAGTTGACTCCTGCCTGCTAATTTCACATCCAGATTGATGTTGATGCCATTAAAGTCATTCATGTCCAGCAAATCTAAAAGTAGCTTTGCATTAAAATCATTACATTTACTTTTTCTAAAAATCTTTCATCCAAGAACCTCAAAAGAGATCAGGGGGTCTTGAGAACAGTTGGGAATCTGCAGGAAGCACTTGGCCCTGTGGGTAAGCATGTCCTCCACTGTGGTTATTCAAACTACTTTTGTCTAGAAATCTCACTGGGCATCTTGTTACTCCAACCTTACACTGATGCAAAATTTGTGATAAGTTAAGACATTTATTAAGATCACTTACCTTAACGCTATTCCCTAAGCCTGCAGGACACAATATAGTTCCTAGTCCCTCCCGTGTAGTTGGTACATTATCAGTGCAATGGCATTTGATAGGACTCTGGCATTTCAATGAACTTTTTCAATCCCTTCCCCACATAGAAAGGTACAGAATTCAGGGAGGCTCATTTTGATTGAGAATGTCAAAGGACCTCCTGAATATACCTCACGGACTGGAGGTGAAGACTTAGTGTCTCTCTTTGCCTGTGGCAGGTTACCTCAGAGCTTTACTAACAGACAGGGGTTCTTTTCTCCTGCATGTAATTTTCCTTGTTTTGCTAAAAGTAACATGAATAAATAAATAACCTGAACAGCGCTATAACGAAGGATCAATGGGTTAATTGGAAGGATGAGTGGAAAGTGATTGTCCCCTCTCCTGCTGAGCACCTGCTGCCAAGTTAATTCATGCAGCAGTGCTGGAGGTTGTTCCTGGAGGAGAACCCTGCTGTTTTGTCAGCTACGGATAAGGGGAACGTCCACAGAGAGGAGAAAGCAAATCAGATAAATTGAGTTTATTGCTAATCAGCTGCTAGGATTTATTTTCAAGTTCTAGGAACCAACTAAAATGTCAGTTAGGGAGTCATTGTTCTTCACTCGAGAGTCACATCTCCAGCAACACCAAGGTATATTTATTTTAGGACATAGCAAATAAGAGGAAGGAATTTGTTGCTAAACAAAATTCCCAAGGCAGACTTGAGTACTTGCCATCCATTGGCAAAACAATTTGGTCATTTTATTTTGCTTTTCCTATAGACTACTTCTGATTGCCAGTTTCTTTCCAGGCACGACAAATTCAACTTCAGTCTAACACAGCAGTTTTTAACCAAAAAAAAAAAAAGAAAAAACCCACACCTTTGTAAAAAAAGGAAGGTGGTGTGGTTTAACTCTAGCCAGCAACTAAGCACCACACAGCCGCTCACTCACTCCCCCTGCCCCGGTGGGATGGGGGAGAGAATTGGAAGAGTAAAAGTGAGAAAATTCCTGGGTTGAGATAAGAACAGTTTAATAATTGAAATAAAATAAAGTAGTAGTAATAATAATAATAATAATAATAATAATAATATACAAAGCAAGCGATGCATGATGCAATTGCTCTCCATCCACCGACCGATGCCCAGCCAGTCCCTGAGCAGCGATCACTGCCCCCCAGCCAACTCCCCCCAGTTCCCATACTGAGCACGATGCCATATGGTATGGAATAGCCCTTTGGCCAGGTTGGGTCAGCTGGCCTGGCTGTGCCCCCTCCCAGGTTCTCTCCGGTAGGGCATGAGAAGCTGAAAAGTCCTTGACCAGCATAAGCAGTACTTAGCAACAACGAAAACATCAGTGTGTTATCAAGGTTATTCTCATGCTAAATCCAAATCACAGCACTATGCCCTCTACCAGGAAGAAAATTAACTCTATCCCAGATGAAACCAGGACAAAAGGTTATTCTCTTCTCTCATTGTCTTGTATCTCTTCTTACATAATAGTAACTATTCAGCCATTAGAGCTTTTTTACGCTTAAACAGTTCAGCTAAATATCCAAATATCTTGTGTATCTTTTACTTTATCTCATTTCTGTTGAACTTGAATTGATAACCATTACGCGTACCAGGTAGTTTCTTATACTCAGCATAGCTTCACTGATTGGCAGAAATGGGCACTTTATTTTCTCCATCCCTCCTCCTTCCTCTCATTTTTTCTGCCCTCTTCTATTTGTCTCTTTATAGTACTCTTCCTTTTTTACTTTGTTTTACTCTCTGATTCTGGCTTATTAGAATTTTCTGAACCAGGCAGAGTAGCAGTGGGTGTGTCAGAAAGATGGAAGGGATCTGAAGCTGTCACCAACAAGAACAGCTTCTTTTTTTCATTTCTTCCTAAAGCAGGTGCCTTACCTCTTCTGCATATCTGTAAAGGGCAGGGATGCTAGGGCTCAGCATAGCAAGCCTTTCCTCCAGCTTGGACAGAGAAGGATTGTACCAGGCTTATAGGAAGGAACAGGCTGTAAGAGTACAGATTTCTAGAGCACAAGTCGTCACTGTGTAATATAACTGTAACAGTCTCTGGAGTTCTGAATAAATGACTACAGATGTGAGTAGTCATCCCACTTCTGAGTGGGATTTGTCTCAAAGACAGAAAGAGCTGGAAATTGAGCCCCACATCATTTTTTCTCCTTTGAAAGGTTAAAGCAAAAGGATTAAGGATGCAATTTATGCTGAGATCTTTTTAATTTTGCAGGAGAAAGTCAAATGGACAGATACATTTATTTTTCAGTGTTTGAAAATGGGGAGGTGTGCAGGAGGAAAAGAATGCTATCAGATAAAAAATGTACCTTTTACACATTACAGTAGGTGTAGTAGTCACTCGTACTTGGTAAAGCTTTACACACCAATATTCGGGAAAACTTCGCTATAGTATTATTTTACTAACATAACTTTTCCCTTTGTTCCTTACAGTTCAGCTAGAGAGCAAGTATGACACTGGAAGTGGTTTAACTTGCACACATGTGTGTTTAAATCTCTGACACGTTCAACCAAGAAGGAAGAGTGCAGTTTTTGCTTAATTCTAAATGTGTGCTAATTGTTGACTTAAAACATACTTGACTTTTCCACTGCATCATTGTGGCACATATAACACTGGGTATCATCAAGGAGTTTGGTCCTATTTTAGTTGTCAGAATTCTTAAGAGCTTATGCCTGAAATTTATCTTCAGTAAACACATATGCTTCCTTTAATTTTAAAAAGGGCACAAGGAAGGACTAGACTATTTATTTAGCTCCAGGGTGCCATCAGTTTTGATGTGACTGTTTCCAACTTGAATAGATAAAAACTCAGGATTCCTGGAAAGAAAAATCATTAGGAATCATTTTTGTTCTGCAAAGGTATTATGAAGTGACCATATTTATACCGCTTTATAAAGCAGTTAATTTTTAGGTTGATCTTCTGTGTTACATACTCTAAATGCTATGAAAAATGCTGAAATGATTACATAACCTACAATATAAATTATAGTAAGAACCTCTCTAGGCTGCATAAGTGTGATTGGTAGGTGATTCCACCATGGAAGGGATACAGTAAGACTGCAAAATCAAAGAACCTGAACTTCAGAAGGAGCCTACTTGAAGTTCAGTTTCTTAGTCACTGAATGGGAAAACAAGCCTTCTTTGTTCTCTTGTATGAGGCAATTACCCCATGTGCTTAAATATCAAATAATCTTTTTCATCTTTTGTTTTATGGCAGTAATGAATTAACTATAAGAGTTATCTACTGATTGATATCTTGATATAGGTTCAGGACATGACAAAGTTTAGTACTGTTTCATTCTGTAATCATTATATTCTGTAACACCTTTATTCTTTATTAATATGCCTCTTTACTAAGAAGGACTTCAAGAACAAAATACTGGATTTTAATTTTTCTTTTTTATGTGAAAAATGTCTTTACAGTGTTTGCTTCATGAACATTTTCCCCTTCTTCCTTCTCCACATCTTTCTCTGGCTTTTGTACTTCACAGACTGCCAGCTATTTCGAGCATACATGTATCTTTTATGTTGGGGCAGTGATACATGCTGCACAAATACCATGGGCTGTCAGAAGTGTTCCTGGTGATCACAGTTAGTACAAATTAAACATTTCTAAACTATTTAGTGTTTTCAAGTGAGTACCTGACTAGTACCAGGATCAAAGTAGATACAAAGCTTTCTTACAGTCACTGTATGTATGTGCATACACCTGTTGTCATGTACTGCAGGTACCTTTATTTGGTTTAAACTCAAGAATCAGATCTTTGTTGTATGTGTCATATGAACACTGCCTGTCTTCCAATTCTTCTCTTCCTTATGCCTGCCACAAAACTCTCAGTAATTTCTTTCTTGCCATGCAATGGCATTAAGTGATTGCATGTGCCCATTTTATAGCATAAAATATCAGAAGGCTTACTTTTGTTCATGATGCTTCAGAAAGATTAACTTTGGTAGCACAGGGGAAGAGAGTTTAATGAAAGGAGCTACAATCTCCTTCTCCCAAATACGATGTGCAGCTTTATTTTTAAATTGTCATTGGATTCCTCAGTAACACACACAAGCATTCCTATTCTGTGTGCATTGGAATGTTTTTATTAATCTGTGGTGTTATTTTTGATGACAGAACACAAAAACCAAACTAGTACAACTCAACATGCACTCTGTTAGGATATAACTCATAATAGTGAATTAATTTTCTTTTATTCCACAGAATAAAGTAGTTAAGATCTAAAGTGGATATTTAAGTATGTAAATAAATCAAAGTGTTTTGCATATTTGACATGTTCACTAATCATGGTTTATACCTGAGCATTCTGGCACACACAAGATCATTGATATTTGATAGTAGTGTCTTGCTAAATGGCTAGAATCTAGAATTCTTACAACTATATGTGATAGAATCTATATGATTACCCTGAGTAAAATCAACTTGTAATCATTTTGATGGTGAACTGAGAACTGGCTGACTATGAGAAGTGTAACTGTGTAATTTTATGTCTGGGTAGGATGCCATGTAGTCAGATGCCTCTGTGTGTTTCTAAAATTAAGTATCTGCGTGTGTGTGCAGAGGTAAGAATGTCCTAGACTCATTTCCTCTGGCTGCCTTCGTAGGAGACACATTCTGTTTTGGTTTGTTCTGTTTTCATCATTGCGGCCCAATAAATGTTTAGACTGCCAAAAATTAGGCCTACAACTTTTAATGCATTCAGCTTTTCCTTTGTTTGTCTTTATATTGCTCATTAATAAAAAAGAAGAATCTTTTATAGCAGGGCCAAATATTGTGCAATTTGTGCTCACAATGCATGGACATTTGTTTTAATCGATGAATGTGCTTTATTAAGCTTGGCTTACGTTAACATTTCATTTCTCTCTTTGTTGTACTGGTTGAATTTTTATGACTATGTGACTTGAAAAACAGTGATGAATCACAATGGGAAGACATCTATAGGGATGTGTGCAGAGAAGAAAGTGAAGGGTTGCCGTTATGGTCATACCACATGACACAAGAAAATGCGTATGTTGCACTCATTCATTTGGGCCATGGGCAGCCAGGCAGAAAGGGGAAGGATTTCTGTGTCACATGCTGCTGGTATAATGAGAATAATAAAGTGCATATGTGTTTGTATAGTGGTTTTCTGAACGCGTTAAGAAAAAGCTGTGGTTTTAGCAGTCATTCTATGGGGTGAAACAACGCAAATTTTCCCTTTTTCAGATAATACTCTCAGCATATTGGCAAAGCATAGCGGATTCAGCCGGCAGAAGCAAGAAGTATATCTACTGCCAATCATAATAAGCGATAGTGGGAATCCTCCCATGAGCAGCACTAGCACTCTCACTATTCGCGTCTGCGGTTGCAGCAGTGACGGTACTGTCCAGTCCTGTAACGTTGAAGCATACGTACTTCCCATTGGACTCAGTATGGGAGCCCTGATTGCAATATTAGCATGCATCATTTTGCTGCTAGGTATGTATTCATTTCACAGCCTGGTGTTCAAAATTTTTCTGATTCCTGGGTGGCTGTAAGTAAGCAAAGAAGTCACACAGAAGGACATACAATCTAATACAATGTAATGTGCAGCAGTACCAAGAGACCCGTCAGGACTGTGTCCCTACTGTACTAAGAACTGAACAAAAGCATATAAAGCAAAGTCCTGATCTGAAGTAGTCTTACACACAAGTTACATAATAAATAGGTATGGAGTATGAAACTGAAAATCAAATCAGGTATGTTAAGTAGCAAGGTGGACAGAGTATATACTGCACGTGATGGAAAATGGACTCGTTTTATCTTCTAAGACTTGTACGAGTTTATTCTGGATTGTAATGGCATAAGAGACATTACAGTTTTACAAGATAAGAAGCATTGTATATTTGAATAAAACATACAAAATCTGTATATGACATCAAGCAAGTGAGGGAGAGAACAGTGAAGGAAGGGGCCTATTTCTGTGTTTTGCAGCTTCACTTTGTAACTGAGATTTACATCAGTAACTGCTATTTTGGCATTAAGCTGCAAAAACAACAGTGTAACCAATATAGAGCTTTTTATGCATCTGTCCATGATTCTGAAACTGATGTATCTAAGCTCGCTCTTTCTCCCTTACTGTCTCATTCTCTTTTCAGTTAGTGTGAGTCTGTTGCAACACATAAAAAAAAGACACTAATTTCTTTCCGTCATCAGGGCTATATTTTCAGAAAAACACCTCTAATTTTGGAAAACTCATCCATAAGGTAGATCACTACAGACTGTGTTCAGTGAATGATGATAGCTTGACTTCACCTAGGTCTGTAACTTTTCTAAAAGGAAAAGTTGTGGTCTAAATTCGAGACTCAAAAATAGAAGTATGTGAAATCTTATTGCTTATATAAAGTTGAGCTTCAGATGTAAATATAAGCTGATAACAGAAAAGTAGAGGACTAACCAGAGCTTCTGATCAAACGTACATCACCTGAATGGGGTTGAAGTTATAGGTCTTTCAAGTTTTCACTACCCTTATTGCTCTTATTTTCACAAAAAGCAGCCTATCACCTTCCACAACTGCACTTAACATGTAATGCTTTGATTGGAAATTTTTTACCTAATCAGCCTGTAATACTTTCTTTGCAGTCATTGTGGTGCTGTTTGTAACACTAAGAAGACATAAGAATGAGCCTCTAATCATCAAAGATGATGAAGATGTGAGGGAAAATATTATTCGCTATGATGATGAAGGAGGTGGAGAAGAAGATACAGAAGCTTTTGACATTGCAACTTTACAAAATCCGGATGGAATTAATGGATTTTTGCCTCGCAAGGATATTAAGCCTGATCTTCAGTTTATGCCCAGGCAGGGTCTCGCACCTGTTCCTAATGGTGTTGATGTTGATGAATTCATTAATGTAAGGCTTCATGAAGCCGATAATGATCCCACGGCTCCACCATATGACTCTATCCAGATTTATGGCTATGAAGGAAGAGGGTCAGCGGCTGGTTCCCTTAGCTCATTGGAGTCGTCTACATCAGACTCAGATCAGAATTTTGACTACCTCAGTGAATGGGGTCCTCGCTTTAAAAGACTTGGAGAACTTTACTCAGTTGGAGAAAGTGACAAAGAAACTTGACGGTGGATTACAAACTTTTTCACTGTTGACTTAATGATCATGTAATATTCTAGGGCCACTGCTGTTAGTTAAAACTAATGTGGCTTTTTGTTTTAGAGGCAAGTTTAGCGCCAGTCATCTATAAAATCAACTACATTGTAATGTTGAACCAAAAAAAAAAAAGTATATGTTAGGAGGTTAAGTCTTGTGGAGTGTGAAGTAAAGTATGTGGAGTGTCTAGAAGTCTTTGGATATTTGATATTCACTTGACCACTCTGAAGATGGAGATTTGGATCTTTGATTATCTTCAGTGAATTGAAAAGAACAAAAAGAAATCGGTGCTTTCCTAGAAAATGGACTTGCAGGGATTTTGCTGTTGAACAGTAGCTCCTGCCAGTATGTGTAAAGCTAGTAGTTTGTTTCTGCATTGCCAACAAAGATCCCGCCACAGAAATGTTAAAAGCAATATCTTGGTCTTCTTAGCAATGCTGAATAGAAATAGCATTGTAAATTCCTACTGGCTTCTACTGTGCAGTGACCATACATTGTACATACAGTAATTGTTGGCCACGTAACCACAGACTGAATATCATCTTTAAATATTGTGTCAAGCCTTAAAATATTCACATGTTCTTAATCCATTCCAGTGATGGGTAATAAATCCTACTAATGTGCAGAGATTCAGAGGCAGGGCTACAAAACCTTGCTTTACAAAAGGATCTTTTTCTAGAAGAAGGATCAATCCTGTGCTTCGTCTTCTGAAAGGAAAAAAAAACCCTCTGAAAGGGGATGGACTTACATATATGAAATAATTGCTGATTTTATTGCTAAAGATCGAATTTATTTGTTTAATCTTTGAAATAAATATTTTATTGATGTCCATTACTGCTTTTATTTATTAAGACTGATAATCTATAGAGTAAGATTATGAAGAAAACTAAATTATATCCGTTAGATTTTTTTTCTATATATAATGAATGTTTAATACATGTACATTTTGAAAAGAAAAATGACAACTTGTTGCAGGTTAAAGCAGTAACCTATCCATTTGCAGTAGCTGAATTTTAAGAGAATGCTGGCAGGAATAAAACTTTCCCAGAGAAAACTTTTGACAGTTTTATATCTCCTTCATAAATCTAGTACCTGGTGTTTTTAATACAAGCACAAACAGCTGGAAGTAAACTGGTTCATGTGAATATTTAAACTATAGACTTTTAGAAATCCACACATAACACAGTACAGTAAAAAACATGCTTATAGTTCTCCACTGTATTAGAGCAGGAACCAGTGTGTACATAATTTTACTGCCTATGTTATTAGCATTTCTTTTCTATAATATTCATAGTGATGCACCAGGGCTCTTGCACACAGAGAAGGAACAACACTAGAAGCTGCAAGCATACTCAATTTGTAATGCAAACTTGCCATTTAGAAGTAGCAATTGTATAATAAAACTACGTATTACATGCAAATCATTTTAATTTTCTACTTTGTTTTGAAGCTATATTATTGTTTGTTTATTTACTCCATGTATTGTATTCAGAGAAACTCCTGTATTGTTTCCTACTTTGTGAAATATATTTTTATAAATACTTTTCTTGTTATTGCTTTTCTTTCAGTTTTACCTGTACACTGCAGAAAGGAATCTGTCTGAATAACTTCATAGTTTGTTGAGGAATGTAGTTCCTTCAAAATTATTTATTTATTAGTTGAATACAGTCAAAATAAAAAAAGGATAATATTTGAAACAATTTCTGACAGTGTTTGCAGAATTAGATATGCAGCAGCCTGTGACCACAGGAGTTATGTGTGTCTAATTCACTGCGCCATGCTGAAAAATAACCTCACCCTATTTTTGTTAAAGTGTTGCTAGTAAAAACAATTCCCTCTCTTTAAGCTCCTCAGTAATGTTTGCTCTGCAAACGAAAATGTCTAAATGCATCACCCCCAATTTTGCCTGTATTTCAAAATGGAAACATTTACTTCGCTTTAGCTGTGGCATGGCTGATTTTAATGACCAGAGTTTGCATACAACTAATACGCTAACATGACTTCTATATGTATTATAAAGATTTTATTGAAATTAATGAAGTATCCAATTCATTTAAGTTACACTGCATTAAAAAACTGCCTCTGAATAACTTTATCTATCAATTTTAGTAATAGTATAAAGTAAACAGTGAAGTCATCTAAAAATAGAAAAAAAGCAGTCATCAAGATTTCAATGAAATCAAACATATTTATGTAACAGACTGTAATAACAGCCAAACACATTCTTACTAATCACTTGCACCAAGTGCCAGGGTGTTCTGAATTGCCATGCCAAATCTAATAGTAGTGTAAATGCAAAAGTCTGATTCGAAACTTGGACTGAGCCAATTTCTAGTCTACATCCCACTCCTGGGAGCAAAGGAAGGTGCTGTGAGATACGAATCACATTATTGTCTATAGTCACATAAGTGTTTAGGGCAAGTAGCTCTGACTATGAGCTATAGCATAGACTGTAGAGTTCTGCAAAGCTCTTTTGTAGGAAAACTCACAAATGGATAACCTTCTGATTGCCTTTTTGATTGAAAGTTCCATCTGAGACCACGACAGCACATTCAGTAATAAGATTTCCAGGAAAAAAAAAAACATCACTGGCACTGTAGGAGAGGCAAAGCATGACAGAAATCTCATCGTTGTCAGTCAAAAAGAGATGGTAGCTACTACTGGTGGGCATAGCTGTAAATTGTGCATTTATACAGGTTTTAAACATGAATATCTACAATGCAAAGGGGAGAGAAAATTAATGAATTTGTGATCTGGCAATAGCGACGTGCTATTTCTTGAAGTCATCGCTACCCCACCGGAGGGAAATGATTCATTCTGCAAACTAATTCCATGTAATTTGAATATGAAATTTATACCAATACATGTTAGAGGGTTAAATGTTGATCATTCAGTTTTCCAGTACTTGCTCCTTTTTTGACAATGAAATTAATTCAGTATAAAATTGTTTTGGATAACCACAGTATTTAGGGGGATTAGAATCGTATCGTTCTACATTTCACATCTAGATTTAGACATATTAGCGACATTCCTTTTAAGCATGTAAAATGGTAATTCATCTTTTTCAACAACATTTAATTAGAAATTGACTCATTGTAAGTGTCAAGGAAAATGCATTAGATTAGAATTATTAATACTGATAAATTTGAGAATTAAATGCTCAAAATCTTTTAAAAGTGCCAAGCGCCTTAAAGTCCCATTGATTCTGGCTTGCCTTCACCTAGCTATGTCTCATATTCATTTGTCAGAACTGCTAAAGTAAATCATCCCACACATAAAAGCTGGAATTCTAAGTTTTTGGCCTGGACATTGTCCAGACAAAATATTCAGCTCAGGCATTTCAATATGCAAGCACTGTGAAGTGAATGTGTGTACATGTTTACTAATTATACCTCAGATGACTACAGATCTTCGACATGTTCTGTCCTTTACAGTGACTAAAAGCATATTCTCTTTGTGTGCTGTGAGCTTGAAATCAAATCATGGAAATCTCATTTAGACACAATACATTTTTCACCTGGTATCATTTATACCTTTTTGTCTACCTGAATTTGAAATGACTGTGAAATATACAGACGAGAAAATGGCTGAAGTTTTTCATTTAAATCAGCAGTTGCTGATCACAGGACAAACATTTAACACAATGGCAACGCCAAATACCATCAACTATGTCGCAGCACAGCAGTAACAATTCTCAACCTGGAGGATGGACAGAATGTCTGCAAAAAAGTACGTTCGAAATAACTTTATTTGTATAGCTCTGCTAGAGATGGATCTGCTGATTTTAACATACAGAGAAAAAGAAATCAACTATACTATATCCATGCAGTTGCATGTACATATGTATGTAGCAATTTTTTTTAACAGCCTGCATGGTCATTGAATTCTAGAAATGGATGAACGGGCTTAGAAAGCTTCTCCAAGGCCTGTCCAGCTGGAGGAAACCTTGGTAGGTAGTCTGGTTTGGTATCTGATTTTCTTGGGATATAATTTCAGTCTTAATTGAGCTACTTGACTGTTTCTCTCCTTTTCCCTGCCCTTCTCTCCACCAGTTCACCTATCCTGAGCTATAATACTGTGAACATAATGTTAGGATGTAAGTGCATTAAGACTACATAGCTCTTTTTCAGCT
This sequence comes from Pelecanus crispus, assembly GCF_030463565.1. Lineage (NCBI taxonomy): Eukaryota > Metazoa > Chordata > Aves > Pelecaniformes > Pelecanidae > Pelecanus > Pelecanus crispus. Next base: position 40,299,146 of record NC_134650.1, read on the forward strand.
GTTCTTAGCTGATGTGTTCAGTGACTGGAATCAAGCAGGTAGGCCAGGATAGTTAAGTTCACCAAGTTCTGTTCCTTCTCTCTCGTTATCCTATTTGTGTTTAAAAAAAAAAAAAAAAAAAACCCAAACAAAAAACCCCTCCAACAGACAACTGTATGCAAGTGGCTTACTTTTCAGATGTAGTCAGAGGACTGTATTGTTCCTTGAATGAGTTCAAGTGCTGCATAAAAAAAATAAAAAGCATGACTAGAAGCAATACAAAAACCTACCATGGGAAGACTTACAGTGAACAGTCTGGGTTACTTATACCGAAGGACTGTTTCTGTATTTTAAATTACGCTGGAAAATCTAAAGCCAGTGACGGTGCTTTTTAGTTAATGGGAAGAATGTTCAGTAGCAACACACATTCACAAGTATTTCAGATCAAGAAAAGTGAAAAGACGTTACTCAAAAAGTTATTTGTCAGATTTGGACAGTTTTTAGCAGTGTTAGGATGTCCTAGTAAATTAAAGCTTCGTAAAAGGAAAAAAAAAAAGTGGGAGTATTCACCATATTAGAGTTTGCTTTCAGAATGCAGCAGGTGTCATTAGCAGCAGATAGAGTGAGCAGTGGAAGCTCTCTGTAGTCTATCGTTCAGGTAAGTTGGACTTGTATTATTTCTACATTTGTACACTATTTGTGCAAGATAATATTCCGGCTTTGCAGAAGGTGGAAACCAATTTAACTTGCTGTATAATTCACTATGATGGGTTTTGTAATCACACTGCAAAATGAGTCTAGCTGCTGTATTATACAACACTGATACTGGCTTATGTGCTGCAGAACTAGTCCCTCTCCAAATAATGTCATATTATTCTAAATGAGAAAATATAAAAGCCCTGACAATGCTTTTTGTGCAACTGCAACTAAGACATCTTCCAAAATGGCTAATAAAAGCAAACTGAAGCACAGAGTTTCTGGCAGAGCCTTGTAAATGTGCTCATTAGCATTGCAACACAACTATTGCTTCTTTTTTCTCCTCCTATCCCCCCTCCATTGCAAAAATTAAACCAGTGAAATGAACAAAATGAAAATTTCAGCCTTCTCTTCAGAAGGCATATCTAATAATTTACAAAATTCCCTTTCTTCTCCTTCCACTATTTCAGACACTTGCTTGAATGAAGCCTGTGTGATGATGAGAGGCAGACAGAAGGGATGAGTAGAGGTTACCTGTTTCATTATATGGATGGAGAAAGCATTTACGGTATGAGGGCAGTAGCACCCTCTCCTCAGTGTCTTGTGTCGTGGTTTAACCCGGCAGGCAGCTAAACACCACACTGCCACTCGCTCACCCCCCCCCGCCTCCCCTGGTGGGATGGGGGAGAGAATCGGGAAAATAAAACCCATGGGTTGAGACAAAGGCAGTTTAATAGGACAGCAGACAAAGAGAAAATAATAATAATAATATTTATATATATAATATACAAATATACAAACCAAGTGATGCACAATGCAATTGCTCTCCACCCACCGACCGATACCCAGCCCATCCCCAAGAAGCAATTGCTGCCCCCAGCCAGCTCCCCCAGTTTCTATATTGAGCATGATGCCATATGGTATGGAATAGCCCTTGGGCCAAGGTGGGTCAGCTGGCCTGGCTGTGCCCCCTCCCAGCTTCTTGTGCACCTGGCAGAGCATGGGAAGCTGAGAAGTCCTTGACCAGCATTAAGCACTGCTTAGCAACAACTAAACCATCAGCGTGTTATCAACATTCTTCCCATACTAAATCCAAAACACAGCACTATGCCAGCTACTAGGAAGAAAATTAACTCTATCCCAGCTGAAACCAGGACATCTTGTCAAAACAAAAATCTTGCAGATGTTCCTCTAGGGAGTTCTCATCATGCCACATATATCCAGGGAAAGATAGTCCTCAATGTATACAAAATAGAACTATTCTTTTTCTGTGCACTCCCAACAAACTACTTAAAATCCAATACTGGCATCTCAAATCCCTGTTCATCAAACGAACACCGGCCAGCTATTCTGTGTTAGATACCTATATACAGACTCACTCCATGGTGCTTATGAACATGTAGATTTGTTTCTTTACTGATGTGGAAAGGTTCTGTGAAGTTTGGAATAAATAGCCAGTAAGACAGAAGGCAGGTAGCATAGATAACTGATGGTAAAAGGATGGATGATTCTGCAATGGGTCCTGACTTCGTATCTTACTGGGTTCTTTGTGTTGTCTAAGCCTAGCCTTGATTTTTTTCCCTTCAAAATATTTTTTAACAGCAAAAAGGTCAATTCCCTGCTCTTCATAACAGCTTGGGTTTTGAATTATAAAACATGTCTTATGTTTGGGGTGGGGGTCTTTTTGTCATTTCTTTCTTTGTTAATAGAACTTTCACTGATGGCAACATTGACACAGTTCATTCTGCCAAATTTCACAAGCTGGCAGTTTTAACAATTAATATGAAAATAAAAGATGTGCATTTTTTTTAACTGAAACATGATTTATATAATTAGAAGCAATGCAAAACCAGTTGAATTGCCTTTAAAATAAACTCCAACAGTCCTACATTTCCAGCCACAGATGTGCTCACTTTTGGACTCATTTTCAAATACACTGGTATACCTGTATTCACATGCAGTTGGTATGAGTTTTACATGCAAGGAAATACCTCAGTCTCTTTAGACATTGTTGAGGAATAAGTCTCCTATATTTTATCAAAAAAGGATGTCATGACTTAAACCTATGGACAAGGAAAGAATAGGGTTTTTATATTCAAAACCATATGCACAAGTAGAATCCAGAGCTGAATTCAAAGTCCTAGTCCAGTGTCTCGGCTGTGAGATACAGGCAAGTGGACAGCTGATTAGAGGTAAGTAACGGATTATTTCGGCAATACATGTGACCTCCCTCCCTCACGCAACCAAGGGGTCTTGTTGCAACTATCAAGCACATGGTTCTCCCACGTAGTTAGCGATAGGACGAGAGGAAATGGGCTTAAGCTGCGCCAGGGGAGGTTTAGGTTGGAAATTAGGAAAAATTTCTTTACGGAAAGGGTGGTCAAGAATTGGAACAGGCTGCCCAGAGAGGTGGTGGAGTCCCCATCCCTGGAAGTGTTTAAAAAATGGGTAGATGTGGCACTTCGGGATATGGTTTAGTCTAGTCTACCCTTGACTGGCTTAGAGTAGACTTGGTAGTGTGGGTTAATGGTTGGACTGGATGATCTTAAAGGTCTTTTCCAACCTAAACGATTCTATGATTCTATGGTTATTTTGTAAGTTACCCGAGGCAGGGTGTTATCCCAGCTTCCTGCCAGTGAAGTTCCATGGCAAAGTGGTGAAGGTGGTCAAGAGCCTGTCATCTTACAGAGGGGCTGATGCAGCATTATAGCCTTTGCATTAAGACAGCTTTTACAGTCTTCCAGTCAGCACTGGCTTCCTTTGAATTTCTGCAGTTTCAGGTGTTAACCATTTCAAGCTGTAGCAACCCAGTAACCTGCTATACCAAATAAAGGCAGGGTATTGTTAGGTAAAATGTCATTGCAACACAGAGCAGGAGATACAATTAATCCTTGCAGAAAAAGGTCAAGTATGAATCATCAAATGCTGTAGGTTTTTAATGGATATTTTCCAACCCTCTTATTTCACATGAAATGGCAGCCATTTATTTTATTGTATATAATATTTCTTCCTTAAATAAAACAACAGTTGATGATAAAGGGGCTTCATTTAGACTGTTGTAGCGTCTGTTTGTTCTTTTTTATAATTTACAAAACAAATGGGGAATTTTCAGCCCATGATCATTTAGATGCAGCCTAATATCTGACCGGAGCAGAAGACTACAGCACTCTTTTCTTTCTGTCCCATCCTCATGAATGCTTTTGGCTTGTTTGATTAATTAATTAGTTAATTTTAGCGTTGTGCCGGGTCTTGTCCATGTGGCAGCTTGTTTGAGAGCTTTTTGACTCAGATTCTAGTAAGAACCCTTTCCTTTCAGGCACTGTGCTAATATCAGGGAAGGAAAATGGTTCCCGTCAGGGACGGAAGGAGTCGCTGGCTGAGGCGCTGCGCTGGGGCCCGCCCGGGCCCGCCGAGCGGCGAGTCGGGGTCCCCACAGCGATGGAGCGGGGCCCGCGCAGCCCCCGGGCGAGCAGCGATCGGCGGGAGCCGGCCCGGCCGGGGCTGTGGGAGCACGCGCGGCCCCGCCCCCTGACGGCCGCGGGGCACGCGGAGGGCACGCGAGGAAGGGGCTCGCCGCCCCCCCGGAAGGCCCCGCCCCCGGCGGCGCCCGCGCAGAAGCCGCAGAACGTTCTGGAAGGAGCCGCGCGGGGGCGGGGCGAGAGGCGGGGGCGGGGCGAGAGGCGGGGCCGGGCCCCTCCCGGGCGCGCCCCGGGGGAGCCACGCGCGCCGCCCCCGCTCCGGCCCGGCCTCCCCCGCCCGCCGCCGGCGCAGCCGGAGGCCCCGCGCCCCGGGAGCGGCGCCCGGCGCCGGAGGGTGCGGCGCGTGCCGCCGGCAGGGCGGGAGCCGAGGGCGGGGAGAGCTCGCGCGCGCCTCTGCCTCCCTTCTCCTTCCCTTGGCGAGCGGGCGGGCTCGAGCCCGCGGGGCTCCTCGCGGCGCGCTCGTGCTGCGGGCGGGCTCGTCACGCGCATAAAGCGCTGCCCCGCGCCGGGGCCCGGGCCGGCCCCGCCCCCCGCGGCTCCTCTGCGGGCAGGGGCTCGGGAAGCCGGGGGGTCTGTGCGGAGCCGCGGGGCTCGGGGGGGGCCTCGGCCCCTGCGTGGCGCGGGGCTGCCCCGCTCCGGGTGGGGGTTTCCTGGCGGTGAGGCGTTTAACTGGGCGGGTGGGGTCGTGTCACCCCGGTTGAGCCCGGGGGGTCGCAGAGCCTCCGCCGTCCTCTCTGGGCGCTCCAGCTCGGGCCGTGACCTTATCTTACAAACCTGTGATTGCCGTAGTAACTGTTTTTCACGGTTTTCCACAGTTTCTGAGTATATTTTATCTCTTAAGAACACCCGGAAGAATTAGGTGAGTGGGGTTTTTTGCAACCCTAATGTGACACAAACAATCTGTTAATTTTGAGGATTTACTTCCCCTTACGTTATCATGGTGGTCAGATGAGCACGTAAAGAGTTTTGTTATCACAAACCAACTTCTAGTTGAGAACAGAAAGAAAAGCATTTAAAATAAAAATAAGTTATCTTTTCCTAAATTTTCAGAGTCATTCAGTCTAATTTTAATTTTCATTTTTATTTCCTACATATGGGTCCTAATAATCCCAAAAGGTGCTTGGGCTGACACGGGTGTCTGCCAGCCAGCTTTGCATGACAAAGGGGGCTGGATTTAGCCCCAACAAATGCTACACCAAATGTTTACATTGTGGAACAGAGTACATGGATAAAATCCTTATTCTACACTCAAGAGATGATACAATGAGAGTTCAGGTAATTTTTTTTTTCATAGGTCACATTTTTACAGTGGAAATCACATCTCTGATGCTGAATGTTCTTGGCTCCATCATTCGAGCTTGATTTTAAGTACCAATATACATGCAACTTTTGCAAACTGAAATCTGTTGTTTCTCCTTATGAAAAATTGAGCAGTGGCCACAGCCTTTTATTTCAGTAATATTTTCAGTATGCTTTGTGGAATATTTTGTGGAAACAAATACATATGCTGACAGTCATAGGAAAATTATTTCTATTAAGAGAACACACAGAGCTATGTGTTCCACATGAAACTTGATGGCCTGAGAACAATTCCGTCTTCAACAAGGAATTATGGGAGCTGTAGTCCTCATGGAGAGCTGGGATACATTTGATTGTTGCAAGTCATGACAGGTAAAAAATGTGAGAACTTCAGAGTGAACTGGAGGTTTACAACGTGAGAAAAGTTGTTGGGACGACACAGATTGTGCTCCAGGTTTCAGTGTTACGCTGTTAAATCCTTCCTCATCCTAATTTTTTGTTTTCATATGAGACTAGAAAACAGCAGGCTGAATAAGCGTTTCAGAGAGCAGACCTAGCCATACGAACTCTGGGTGGGAAGCAAGCAACCCTTTTGTTATATAGTAGCCTAAGGAAGAGGAGGAAGCGTATAGGGCTCCATACAGTGTGATATGTTATTGTAGAGATTTCTATGAGTAAGGAATGCACTACTGAGTAAAGGGTTAATGAACTGCTTAGTCCTAGCAAGTGCCCCTTTCACCAGGTGTGAATGCTGTAGACTGAGTAGGGCTGATTTGCCTATTTTGGCTTTGGCATTTGTTTCTGATTGCTTTTAGGTGGAAAGTGAAGCACAAAAAAATCAGCCAGAGACAAACTGAGGCACTAAGTCAGATCTAATACAGCGCATCCTGATCTAACCTCATACGTGATCAGGTAAGTGTGTAGTGGTAATCTTTATATTTGTCGTAGGAACCAAAACATTTTTCTTTGAAAGCTGAATTCAAATTATGAATACTTGGAAGTGCTTATAGAATGTCATTTGTATTCATAGCACTTGATGCTTTACATAAAACATTCAAACAAGCTTCTAGAAGTTCTGAAGGGCTAATGATGAAAAAGGGGTACAGCTGAAAGAAAGAAAAAAAAATCACTGCTGTGAATAGTTCATCTAGCTCAAAGGGTAAAAGCTTCTCCTGCGCAGGGAAACAGACTGAGACCTATACACCACTTAATTAACACTTAAACCCACAAAATATGGCCCTGAGCACAGCAGTGATTTTCTCTGAGGACACAAACATAGAGAATAAGCTTCAAACTTGCAGGCTATTGCCATTATGTTGGCAGTCTCATACATCATTGTAACTTTCATGCCTGTACCCAATGGCTTTACAATTCTGTAGTGCAGTGTAAGCTGAAAATGTTCAAAATTGTACCAGTCAGCTGGTGAGAATTCAAATAATGTACAAGAGTTGAAAGTGAATGAGCAGCTAAAACATAAGGTGTCACTTACAATCAAATCACTGTGTTGCAATCTGAGTCTGAGTATAATTGGGTTTAGTGTGTGTACAGTAAATCCTAAATCAGATTGGGAATGTAGTGATTTCTGGGATGAGTAGCAGAGCAGAAAGCAGTATAAATGAGAATAAAACCCCAGAATTTCTTTCTCCCAAATACATTATAAATATGAGACAGAGTATGTGTGTGGAGAATGGGAGAGAATGACAAAGAAAATATCAAAATTTTAAAAAAGATTCTGCAAACATGGACATTTAACATCCTGACATTCAGTCTTTATAAACAGGATTAATGTTCCAACTTATACAGTTCTCAAGTATTGCTATTCTAGTGAGATAACTATTAGAAAACTTATGTATCTACTCATGTTATTTTCTTCACTGCTTTTATCTGTAACACAAGCAACTTTATTTTTTCTTGTTATAAAAGGAATCATCATGAGTCACATGATCTGAGCAATAATATATGTCTGATCATCTCAGTACACCTTAAAAAGAATTTCATATTTCAGACTGCCTTTCACCCAAAGGTGAAAGACAATCAAACATCTTACAGTATTTCTTTCTGATGTTGCAGTATTTCATCTCTTTGATTTGATGATATTTATACAGCTCCTTTACTTGTTGCAAACTGAAGGAAAGATATGTGAGGCTGTGTTTTTAAAAAAAAGAGGAACCATCCTTACTGGTCACTTTCAGAGAAACAGCATTGGGTAAAGAAATTTTCTTCCAATTTGGTAGAATTTCACATCAACGAAGGAATGTGCTAATATTTTTTTTCTTTGGAGACCGTTTTCCAGAACAGATGGGTTTCCCCATCACCACCAGTTTGTACATATCTTAGGAAGAGAATAAAATGATCATGATGCTGCTAGTATTGATGCTAAAAAAGAGTAGATAACTCAAAGTTTTTCTTGAAGACACAGGTTTAAGCCTGAATTTGATTGCCAATGAATCCTTCAGTGTGATACACACACTGTGGATAATACTGATAGAGCCAGGAATGAGCATCCACACTGCACGGCTGTCTAACAGGCAGGGAGTATCACAGAAGCATAATGCCAGAGAGCATTATCATATTTTCCATAGAATCATAGAAAAAATCAGTTTGGAGGGGACATCCTGAGGCCTGTAGTCCAACCTCCTTCTCAAAGCCCTAAGTTCAAAAGCAGACAATGTTGCTCACGTCTTTGTATAATTAAATTTTGAAAGTATCCAAGGGTGAAAATTCCATTCTCTGTGCATCTAACCATCTACACATCCTTTTTAGTTGCATATATCTGAAAAATTATTATGTTGGTCTATGAACCATGCTGGAAAATTAAAAGGTTGATTTGTTTAGCCTGGAAAAGAGAAGGGTAATGGGGAACCTAGTGGCAGTCTTCACATACCTAAAGGGGGACAATAAAAAAAGACAGAGTCAGACTCTTCCCAAAAACACACAGGGAAAGGGCAAGAGTCAATGACCACAGCTTGCAACAAAGGCAATTCTGAGTGGATGGAAGGAATGAATCTTCACAACAGAAGTGTTTAAGACCCTGGGGCAGATGCTGGCTTAAACCAATATGCTAAGCTGAAGTCCATGAGAGCTCCAGTGATTTAAGCCATGGGATGACTTCAGCATTTAACATATTTTTTCCTTTAAGCTGGATGTAAAAAACCAAAAACAAACAAAAAAAACCCCAAACCCCAACAACCACAACAAAAAACCAAAAACACACACCCCAGGCCCAAAAAAACCAAACCCACCACAAAACCCCCAAGACAACAAACCACTAAAAATCCCCAAACACACAGCCACCCCTCGCCGCCGCCCCCCCCCCCCCCCAGCTATATCTGACTGTTATTATCTGGGTGTTTTAAAAAGCAAAGTACAAATCAATTCACTAAGAAATCTAAGACTGCATCTCAAATAAATGTGGGGAGAGGTACTGAAAGATTCTGAGAAATATCTGCTTTCCTGCTGGTACAAGTTCTAAATAAGTCAAAAATTTGTAGAGGCTTCCTTCCATCTGTGAGTCTGGAATGTCTTTCCATGACAACAAATATATGAGGAAGGACTGTATATGGAGGTAGGATACTGAGCCTTGGATTTATTCCTGGGACTATCTATTTAGATGTAGCCTAAACTAGTTTAGGTTTATCAGAAAGTGTTACTCTGTCTCATGAGAGGACCAGAGTATGACTGTTTTGCTCTCTCACAGTAATACTGAACGTATTACTAACTGTGAGTAAAGACAGACATTAGAATCAAAACCACGAAAGGCAGAGATTAGAAATAAAATATCTAGTCCCCTGCAAGATTAATTCCTCTTGAGAGTTAAGAAAAAAGGACTTTCAGATCTTGTTTTGTAAAAATATGCAATAAGCTTAAAGAAGTTATATGATACTATAAATAACTTGAATTTTTGAGTAGGAATTGTCATTGTAATACATGGATCAATAAAGAGGATTTATATAGTTCCCAAGCAGATACTTCAGAACAATGGTCAATTTCTCATTACCCTTTACTCTCTGCCTGTCTTATTTTATGTGCTATTCTCTGAAAAAATATTCCTGACTTACGTCTGTGTGCTTTGCTGATGATGTTCCTGTGGAATTTGTTTCACACCATACTTTTTCATTTAATGTGGGGTAGCCGGAAACAAAAAATCGACCCTCCTGCCAATTCACCTCTCCCACCTCTACTCTGTTTTTGGACAAGAAGGTAGATGTATTTTACTAAGGTGAATACCATTTAGTTAGTTATTATTTTAATTATAACCCCCTTTGGTACAGTATAGATGAATTGTATATTCATCCCATGTTTTAAGGTATGTTTGAGTTCTGGGTAATAAATTATTTTTAATCATAAACTCATTCATCTAAATGGGCGTGTTATGTGCCAAAATAGTATCCTTATCAGGAACTAGTACTGTGTTTATGGTTATCTATGTGAAAAGAACAGAAGATGAACTTGTTTTAAATGATAGGTTCTCTAAAAAAAAATCAAAATGTGACATTCAAGCTAGATAATTTCTGCAGTCTATCTCATCAGTAAAGAAAGAATATGAACAGTTTGCCCTTATATTGCCTAAGGTTAGTGGAAAGGTAGAAAAGGAAAAAAAGTAGTAAACGATACTGGATCGGTGAGAGAGAAAATTATAATGGAGGTTAAAAAAAATTGCTGTTATTCCTAAAGCATTAGCCTGGTTATTTGCCTCCATAGTGGAGCAGAGAAAGAACACATTAATAGTTTAATTATGAGCCAGACTTCAGAGACTCTAGGATTTCAGGACACTTTAAGAATTTTTTCTTGAGAGATTGATTCCATCAAGAGTCTAAGAGAATCGAAGGGGAGGTATGTACTTCTGTCTCTTTAATGTACATTATTAGCTTCCATCACTGTAGCAGCTGAATGCCTCGCTTTTTTTAAGTTACCCGCACAACACCTCTATGTTTAACAATGTGCTATTAAACACCTTGCACAAATTAAGGAACTGAAACACTGAAGGACTTGTGTAGGGCCACACAGAAAATGTAATGAAACAGGAACGTTAACCTAAAACCTATGCACGTCCTGTAAGACCAGGATAACCACCTTTCCTATTTATCTTAAAGCAGACTATACAGTAGCTTGAACAAGTTAACAGACTACAATATAACTGAAGAAAGTGTAATAGAAAATACCAGATTTCATGTTTCTGTTGTTTGATTACAATCTCTTCTTTAACACACTTGTGATGCTGTTCAGCTTCTACTGAAGTGAACAAGAACCTTCCATTGAGTCTAATGTCAGTGTGACCGATTAATTAATGCTTTTTCGACATTCAGATGAGTGAGCTGCCTCATTCCTTAGTAATATTTTTAAATGAACCAATCCAGAATTTCTTACTCTGTTCAAAGTCCTGATCTTTTTTGGTCTGTAAATTAATAATTCGCATGTCTCTGCACTCCTGTGAGGTACCTATGAGTGGAATGGAAGTACTATGTGGGAAAGGCATTTCTGAGTAGTCCAAATGGGGATGGTAGTCTCAAGAGATGAAAAAATTACTCTGGCCTGCTTTTTATACCAAAGGGATGCTTTGGATAATCATTCAAAAAGCTTTTGAAATGAACCTTCAAAAATTTTTAAATCATCCCTCTCTTATAAAAGGCCTTTTCTCCATCCCATCAGTGAGATGAAATGAAGATGAAGGTTACTCTGTTTAAAATTATTTCTTTCTGACATGAGTTTGAATTTGGCTTTATTCACTCTACAGTAATCTCAGTGGAGATCATGTGGCACAGGCTTCTATTCCCATACTCAGAAATTTTACATTTCAATGATATGTTTGTATTTCTAGATCTAAGCAGATAGAGATAAGTAGTGATTTGAGTATGCCCTGAATCCAGAATGTGCTGTCCACAAGCTAGGGAATAAATGTACTTGTTATGGGTTAGTTGTTCGTGTTCCTGAGGGAGTGAGGACTAGAGGAGAGGATTCTAAACGTCAGTGATGTTTAGCTTAGCCCTGTGCCGCACGCACTGTGAGTGTGGTCTGTCCTTGGGTAGTTTGGCCGTGCTGAGCATATGCTCTGAATTTAATTGGCATGCACAGTAAGGCACTACTCTTCTGAATGAGTGGCTTTGACATGTGGAGATCTTGGACAAATGGCCATTATTGTCTGTTCTCAGGTGGGTTGCAAGGAGGAAATACAGGGTGCCTTGGGAAAAAATGGAAGGGTGCATCTTGTGACAGGAAATAACGCGTTCTCTGTAAAACTGGAAGAAAATTTGCAGATTTCTCATTCAAATCCTTGAAATGCGATATGCTTGACAACCCTGTTACTCTTCCTTTTTATTACAACATAATGTGTCAGGCTGTCAACTAAAGAAACAGGGTGGCTTTCTAGACAGATGAGCTTTTTTTGTAACAGTTATGATCCAGAAGGCTTTAGGTAATGATGTTCCATAAGGTACCCATCCAGATTCCTAACCATTTCTTACACCAATGTGAATCTGCAGTAATTTCAGTGAAGTTGTAATCCAGAGCCAGCTGAAGCCAGTGAAAAGAACTGACATCACTGGGTTTGCCCTAATACCCTGCTTCTCGATTTCTACTTGGAGTAATCATGCCCACATATGGACATTGATCCCTGGTAACACCTGTGTAACAATCCCTGTTAGCAATTTCGCTTTCATCTTGTTTGCTATTTTATTTGCCCCATATGATAAGAGGTCCCAGGCATTTTTTCCTTCAGTGTTTTAAGGAAAAACAGTAGGCCTGAAGAGAATGTCTGCAAATGACTTCTGGTTTGCTTTTTATGATGATTATGGATAAAAGGATGAGATAAGAGTACTTCCATAAAAGAGGAGCATACTTTAAAGGTATGACATTTCCCTTCACATTTATGCATTATTTGTTATCTAAATATTTCCTTCTCCCTGTTCTCTGTGTTTTGGAAATAACAAAAGTTATCAATCACCTGGAACTGTGCTGATGTTTCCATGGCAGTTTAGTAATTAGGTCTGTTCACGAGGGGCTCCGATTAGTCCAATAAAATCCTTTGTGCAATTCTTTCAGACAGAGTATTACCCTGCATTGCCAGCCTATGAATAAAGTAAAATTATTCTAGCCACAGACGCTTATTTTCTCATTGATACGCAATACTTGAGCCTTAAATGCCTTTATTGTGTTCTTTTAGGTTTCTCAGTATTCAATTCTGATCTGGAAATCCAAGCTCTGACCTGAGAATGATCATGCATTCCCCAGCAGGGAAGAAGCAGTTAACATTTTGTACTCTAAGAAGTGCTAACAGCTGGACAGCTTTTGCTCCCAAATGACCACAGCCAGTATGATTTAACTGGTAGACACTTTTCCTTCAGAAGAAAGCAAAGAACAGCTCTGTGAACAGTTCACAGTATTTGCACAGATATGTTGCACATCAGCATCTAAAATTGCCCCTTCTACTGAGTTCTTATAAGCCAAAGCAGCACCTCCAGCTGGTACGAATGGAATGACTAAAATAAGCTTAACCTGTTAGAGGGGTCCTGTTAGAGGGGTTCTTCTACCTACTGTCAATGTGCCACAAAGCTGGCATATGACCCCCATCTTGATCTGACTTGCACTTACAAAAAGAAGTCATATTCCTACAGTTGTGATGAGTGAAATTTCTGTTGCACTGCCGTTTATATACTCCTATCTGCAAGTACTGCCATATGAAACTGCTGAGGTGCAATAATGTTTGCTAGGAAGGGGCTGGTATGATTAAGACATAGGAGCATCTTCAGATACACATGGGACAGAGAACTTAAAGGTGAGTTAGTTTCCATTTTGGAGGATAAAGAGAAACTCTGGTGACTTGGAATTTCATGTAAATTTTTGGTACTGCAAAGAATCATAAGGCCAATATGTCACACTAAACCAGTGTTCAATTCCTTCTTGTTGCACCTTGCCATCTCTCATATCTATTAAACAAATAGTTCTACACAGTTAAGTTGCTGATTCTTCTGGGTTCTCCAGCAACACTGAACAATTAATTCTTGTCATGTAAAGATTTCAATTGCTCTTTATTGAAGAGATTTAAGTATTATTTGCAGGAACTCTGTTGAATCATAAGTCTCTGCCATAAATATAATGCATAGAAGTTTGTGGTTTCCTAGATAGTGTAAACAAACATACCATATATTGTTTCCTATACTAGCATAAATGCAATCATCCATGTTCATCACTCCAAACACATATGCAGATATTTAATTAAGTCACTGGTGAGTGAAAAATGGCACATAAATGGTTTATTCACAATAGCAGAGGAATGGAAACTACTATCAGTGTTTCATTAAAATTCACAGGTGAAGTTTCAGAAACTTGTTCAAAGTTGAAGCTTTTTAGCCCTTTGATAGAAAACACAAAGCTTTTTGGAAGTCAAATGGCAGTGAGGAAGAAGTGACAGATTTTTACTTCTTCTCCCCAAAACAAAAGTCTACAAAACCTTGTTTCCATGTTTCTGTAGCAGTGAAAGTGTCAACTGTGACAAATTCTAATGAAATAAAAAATATTGAATTTCCCTTTCAGCAGCTTTGTGCTGCAAAATACAAGTTTCATGCCACTTAACCTCCTCAACTCCTTGTCATCTTCTCTTTTTTTTTTCTTTTAAGGGATTAAATAAGAAAGTTTTTAATTTATTAAGGAAAAAGACAAAGAGGATGGAGAAACACTATTTTACCTCTTGTATCAGCAAAGTAATTGTATATAAAGGCTGGATGCATCGAGTCGTAATGTGAAATGTTGCTTGGATGATGTGGCCTGTCATTTAGCTTCAGCTTTGTTGCATGGACAGCATGACATCTTTCTTGTACCAATGTTAGCTGTGGAAAACATTGCAGTGAAGCCTTTGTTCATGCAAGGACTAAGATGTAGGTTTTGGATTGTGGCTTTTTTTGGCAATTGGGAAGGGGAGTAAAAAAATTAACCTTTTTAGTAGAAAACACCCATAAATACTCCATTGCAATGCTAGTGCTAGCTAGCTAATAGGTAAGGAGCAGTCTTCAGAGAGGCAACTGTAATGCTCTAAACAGAAGGAAAACAATGAGTGATCTTGGCTGTGTACCAAGTGACACCAAGAAGCTAAGAAGCAAGGTGATAACAGGGTCTGGGAATTATATTTAATATAATAGCCTTATGACTATTCAAGGCATCTCTACAGACTTTCTAAACAAAATGCCGATGTGGAGAACATACCAGTGGAAATCAGCAGCCCTGCTGCTGATCAATAGACAAAAAATTGCATGATTCTAGGTGGGTAATCTCTAAACACTATATTTGTATATATGAATCTGGCAAATGCTGAAGCATCTGTAATTGGAATTACCATTGAGATGCTTTAATCACTTTTTGTGGGGCTGGGTGTTTGATGCTTAACAGTTCGCTGCTGCTTTTGGGATTTTTTTAAATCACAAAACTTAACTTTTCTTTGATTTATTTGAAAAAGTCCCCATTTCATTAAACTGACAAATAGTAGGGTCTATAGTGGATAAATGATGTTTACCTCATTATTCCTTGACAGCTTCCTTACACTAGAAAATTGTGGTGTTTGAATTTGTGTTAACTAAGATGATACGAGTCTGTGCTGTAGGCTAAAAAGAACATGGATCTTATGGGAGAGTACAACCAGGTGATGCTATAGTAAATGCCCTGATATACACTGAAAACTAAGTTCTTGAATATTAGGTTGTTTTAAAAAAGGAGATAAAATGGTTTAAGAATGGGACATTAAGCAGATGATGACTCATTCTTGCTGATACTGCTTGTCTGTCAGTGCAGGATTCCAAAGTAAAAAGAAAAAAAGTAACTTAAAAATATTTGAATATTTCATTATTTTTTAATTAGAAACTCAAGGGTATAACCAGATCTTTTCGGAAAACTGTTGTAAACCTCACTCTTTCTTCTGTCCAGCAAGCAACCTTTGTTTTTTCTTCCTATCACTTAATATGACCTCTCAACTTCTCCTCTAAGAATAAGGGAAAATATGATGGAATGTGAAGATCTCATAAAGTGCTGAGCTGTGACTATACTGAAAGATAAGCAATGCCAAGTAGAATAAAGCTATGGTCATCACTTTTTATTTGGAGGAAACAGATGCTCAACCCACATCATTGCTATGGAGACCTTGGAATTCCTGAATACCCTGTTGTTGAACCTTTAGAGATGTAAATGGGACATGGAGAGCACATAGCTCTTACTAAGTTCTGAATATGCATAAATATAAAAATGAGGTATCATCTACCTACATACAGCCTATAATTTTCTTCAGATTGATTTATGAGTATTAGTGCTAATTTTAGTCATTTTGTTAGTATACATTACGTTTGCTATGAACTAAATGGCAGAGATTGCCCTTTCAACGTACCTTGAATTTTCAAATGTGTACCCTGAAGCTGGAGTAATGCACAAAGTTATCTTGTGTACAATCAGTATACTTCTGCCAAGTGGTCTATTATTTTGAGCTTTTTATATAACTAATGTTTTGATAAGAACAACATATGAATACTAATAATATTTCTTGTGGAGATGCTTTCCTTAGATATCAGAGGTTTACAAAGGTACTGAGATATCTGTCAATATATTTGATGTATCCGAGGTATTATTACAGATCTGTTCATGTGTGTCTTGATCAGATAACTAGTTATGTAATCACCATGATTATCCCAAATTAATGTGTTGAAAATTATAATGTATTGCACACTTCATTTACATTATTTATCTTACTGGATTAACTCAGATGAGTAATGCATGTTCTCTCCTGTATCTGTTAAATATTTCACTTTTGGGTATACTCTTAGACATTAACCAAGTAATTCATGATTCAAGATGCACATTGACACAAAAGCCCAAAATATTCCCTATACATAAATGGTAACTAAAATCTATGAGAGCTAATGATGGGTCTGAGCAAATAAGTTAAATTCCAGATTTCTCCAAGTAGTTACTTTGTAATGACACATTATTGTATGTCTAGAATTTTTGACAACTCCTATTGCTAATCTACGTCAAAGAGGGATCTTGATCTTGCCCCAAGAACTAACTTTGTTAGTATTCTTATTTGATTCTTTACAACTCCAATTGTTGAGTTGAAATCATAGAAGCAATGCTGGAGATGACATACAGCTGGTAGAAGCTAAACGATGGTCAATTAATCTGGAGTTCTTTTGCATGGGTTTCACTCAGAGTGCAGAAGAAAGAATGAAATATGAGTACATCTACTATGGCAGATACTGAGAAAGTATAAGGTAACACAGCAGCCTCGTACTTAACTCTGTGCTTTTTTCAGACTACTGGGTACATGGAATGGGTTAAGCAAGTCTAAAGATTTTTTCTGTATTAACCATTTTTAAATTAGGACTGATGTTCATATTATATGTCCTCTAGTTTAAATCTTTCCTAAGATTCTTCTATCCATTCAATGTTAAAAATGCAGACAGCCTCAAAAAATTCTAATTCTAAAAATTCTAAGCAAAACCTTAATAAAACCACCTCCTTACCCCACTCACCCCACTTTGAGATGAGTTTTGGATTTGAACTTGGTTTTAATGAAAACCAAAACTGAATGTTCCAGTTCAGAACATGCTCACTTTTGATACTATACTTGTTCACTAGACATTTTTCAGTGCATTCATTTCTTCCTACAGTCCATTGGAGAGCCACATATCTATCAGCTGACTGCCTTTGTAGCATTTCAGTGCAAGCTAACAATTTTTTTTCTCAAAGATTAAACAATAGCATAGTTCTTCCAGTAATGCAATACTTTTGTTTAATTTCTCATTGCATTATGCTTGAATGTCAGTTTTCAGTTAGATGAATTGAAAATTATATCCTTAAGCAAACAATGGGGGATTCTGCCAGTATGACCTTTAGGGTCAATCATCTCATTACCAGTCAGCTTTTACACTGCATGTTATTTATAGGAGTGGGATTTACAAGCTGTTAAACTAAACAACAAATTAAATTGTCCATGAGCCATCATCATCCGATACAGAAATTCCCCTTGGGTAACAAGCTGCTGCTTTTCCAGTGGGAAGTTTTGGAAAAATTTAATACACTTTATTTTTTGCCAGCTTAACCTTATAGGGAACAGTCCCTTTTTCATTATGATGGAAAACTGTGCCATCAGTGCAAACAGCTCCAGATGCACAGTGAAATTCAGGAGTCACAATCCACAAGTCTCATTTTAATGAATGCTCACAGGCATCTCTCTCATCAGCTAATTGTTTTCAATCAAATTTAAAATACCATAAATAGAGAGTAGCACAGTAGTGCATTTACAGTCTCCATTAACTAATGGGTTTTATTAAATATATTTAAAAAGCAATAATCTGAGAAGATAGCTTTAGAAAAGGGTTCCATCTCTGCATTTTGAAAATAGTATTGTTTCAAATAACCTGTCAGCCTGAGCATGATGTAACAAAGAAATACATTGTGACATCATATGTCCAATGTTCTTAAAGAATAGGTAGACCAGATTTCTAGCATGCCTAATGATGCTGTTTTGCACTGATGAACTTAAGTGTACAAGCACTTTAGTTGCTATGACAGGGACTCTTCATTTTATATGTTTTGTTGTTTCTGCCTTAATCTTTTCAGGTATTTCAGTCTTAAGTATTAGTCTTCTCAAACAAAATCTATTAATTGTTTGTTTTGAATCGAGTTGCTTATTGCTTTCAGAAGTCTGTCATTTTACCATTGCGTGTTTCAGCTTACCCCACTTTGTGCATTCTTTTTTCATACTGTCCTTACAAAAGAAACACAGTCCAGTCCTAATGTATCATTTTCCCTTGTTTCAATACCTCATTTTTGCCTGAGAAATATTTGTATCAAGCCAACTCTAAAGAAAATCTTCTGTTACTCAGTGTGCTTTGTGCTTGTTCTGGCCTCTCTCTATACTGCATATGGATAGGCAGAGAAATAGAAAGCTGCTTTCAGGACTTCTGACCTCCTTATAGTCAACCATTTCTGGAAAAGAAACAGAAAGAAATGGAATCCAGAGTCAGGTGCTTGCTTAAAAACAAAACAAAAAGTCCACAAAGTTCCACAAACTTTTCCACACTTTATTATTTAGTCTATATTGCTAGACATTGGTGGGTAGGGTAGGGGAGAGCCAGCTCTGATACTCTAAGTTCAAGTGATACAATGCTCACTTTTCGTAAGAACTAAATGTAATCTGTGAAATCTGCATTAAACTATCTGTGCCATACTCCAATCAAGTCAGCAAACCTTTGATAACTTACTTCCTCTATGACCTTAATCAATGCTAGACTAAGTTCACAAATCTAACCAAAGCCAATGATTTCTGACAAGTCTGGTGACTCCAACTAATAACATTACCCACATCAGGCCTACCTGCTGACCTTATGCTTAAATTCATGGTAAACATACAAAAAATGCCCTGCAGGACTTACAGTGTTACATAAAACTATTCTAATTCATCACACAGCATGAATGGAAGGCTACTTATTTGCAGAGAGAGCTTTTGTCAGGGTGGTGGCTCTACAAAGGTTATGACTTTTTTTCTGGGCTTCCATGAAAAGTTGAATCTAAGTTTAGGCTGGCAAGAAGTCAAGGAGGATATGGAGTTTTCACCGCAAGAAGGGTATGGTCTGTACCTACCTTCTGATATATTTAGCATGGACTGGACAATTGCACAAATTACCATGTTCCCAATTGTGTGTTCAGGACAGTTTCTCATGGAATGGATAAGAGGCCTAGTTCTTTAATACACTGACGTGCAAAGAAAAGTTTGGGAGATAACCTAGGGCCCCTAAGACCTACAGAAGAGAAATACTGTTTTGCCATGGGTTGAGCACTAGCTGTGGATGGCTGCTGGCAACTTTCACCCTGGTAGAAAGATTATGCAAGGACCTGTGTCCTATACTGTGGAATTTAATTCTGGATAGCTCTCAAGTGGATTAACTAAAACAGGCTGTTACTCAGTTAAAACTCATTATTAGCTTTTCATTTTCTTTTTTTCCCCCACATGTCAGAGCATTGTCTAAATCCCACAGTGGGAGTTCGTGTTAAAGAGGGAACTACATTTAATGACAGTTTAGGACTTTTGGAAAATAATTCAATAGAAAATAGCAAAATACAAATCACTATTTTAAACCTGTGAAAATGTTGTAAGATTATGTACTCCACATTCTAGAATGATAATATTTTGTACACAGGGCTAAGCTCCAGAAATCAGATCTAAATGAAAGACTTCTGCTAGATATTGGGCATAAGCTACTGACATCACTCTGTCCCAGGTGATTAATTCAAGTCACTCACAATCACTTGAGTGACATCTAGTTTTTACTTCTGTTACGACTGTCGAGCCAGTGGTACTATGAGCTGGTATATATTTTGTTGCATGCGACATCAGCAGAATTGCAGCTGGGTCTCACTGTAGAACTTTTATTAGAAAGATGATGTATGAAGCAGAAGGAACACAGCTTGACTTTCAGATCCCAGACTGAGTTTGCTGCTCCAGCAGTTGGAGAAGTGGGAGAAAGGCTTTTGACATGCAAATTTTGTATCATTTTGGTACAAAGGCAAATGATGGTTGATAAATACCATATCCCATTATATACACTTTACACTTTGCAGACAGAACCACACTTCGATATACACAACCAGGAGAAAAGGAGTCAAAGGGGGACTATGATAGGGACGTAAATGTCTACAAGTAATTGAGCAGCAAGAATCCCTGTGGTGTTATTGACAGTGGCTGAAAATGGCATAATAAGGAGCAATAGCGTGAAATTACTGCATAAAAGGAAACATTTAAATCAGATATTAGGGGAAAAAATCCTTAACAGTGAGAAAAATTAAGCAATGGAAGTACCTCTTTGTAGAGATATTTAAAACATCACTATGAGGTGTTCCAAAGTGTGATTTCACTTGACAAGTAGTTATAAAAATTGCAGTTTCTTTACCCATTGTATCTGTTTAGTCACATTTACTGATTTTTAGTGACAACAACTTGGGTTTATACCATGCAGTTCTTGTGATGGGCACTGACAAGCAACAAAGTGAGAGAATAAGGTGAAGTTTACTGGGCTTCAGTTATAATCAAGAAAACTGGTGTTCTTTAGCGTAAGTTGACAGTGTCTTTTAGATTCTTGAAAGAAGATCTTGATTTTAGGACTAATTTTGAAGTAATAGAAGTAAGCATGTCACTTTATTTAAAATGAAAAATTCAGCCATATGCCATATGCCATTCTAAGCAGAAGCATAACCTTTAAAAAGTGTGCAGTAGTCATACTGAAAGTTGCTGTAAGAATGTGAGAGAATCAAGGTCTGCTGGGAGAAATAATATCTTTAATTAAACTGCTGATAATGCTATTGAGCCTCTTTTTATAATCCAGCATGGTAGTAGCCTTTAGGTCTCAGTCTCATTTTGCAGGTCACAATGAAAAATGAAATGAATTCCAAAGTTTGGAGTAGTATGAACATGCCGAATGTACAGAAAATGGTGAAAGTAACACCAGTTTGTTTCTGCAAGAAACAATAAAGTTTGTATGCAGAGTTTCTTTTGTGCGATGAACTGTGATAGTACTTTTTTTAATGAAAACATCCTGTGGCATGGGGAACAACTCAGTTGTATTGCTAAGTTTTCATATAGGTAAGTAGGGGATGTTTGGGTTTGGTTTTGAGTGTTATTTTGGTTTTGTCTTTCAGTCTTTGGTTGCTGTAGAAACAGTTTGTTTTACATTTGGGGAGTGTAAGGGCAAATTAAGGATAGATGGCAAGTTTTTTACTTTTGGCTATAGGACAGAAGCCATCTGTTAGGCCTTCTTCTGGTAAATGTGCATCTCAAAATGCAAACATTAAGCAAGTCCTTGTAGCAGGCATATTTTGCAAAGGATTACATGTGACTTTCTACAGTAATAAGTGTGGCAGCATGAGGGAAAAAATAATCTAGGCTGCATTCCTGTTTCCTCAATATTTGCTAGAAACAGTATTCTTATACGAAGTGGGAAGATACCTTCCAGAATTGGGTGGTTCAGTCTTCTGCTCATTAAAGAGGATGTATTAGTAATTATATCAAAATCTACCAGAAAGTACTGTCTAATTTCTTTCACTCTTTTTAATTTCATTCTCTCGCAAGGAGGTTTCCTGTTTACTTTTGGAAATTCACAGTATTTTAGCATTTGGAGTCTGCTGACACTCCTGTCCATCCCTAATTTGTGCTAGATTCTATTATGAGCAGTCAATACTTGACGCTTACTCAAGAACCACAAGGAGTCCATTATACGTGGTATGCTACAGCCTTTAATGTGGTAGTATATTGTATGTGTTTAGCTTAGGCTATTTTATTATTTAGCTTTGTTTATTTTAAGATAGATCAATACCACCTGCTGAACTTGGTACAGTTTCCAAGACTTTCACTATCATTGTGGCTAAGAAAATGATTGTCCAATCACAGTGTATATTCTTTTTTATCACTTAAGATAATTCTAGTTAAAGCAGTCAGGTACACCTTAAGAAACTGAATGTTAAAAGCATTTTAAGAGGATTCAAGGGCAGAATTACTGAAATTCTGAAATGATGCTTAAAGGCCAGTTTTATCCACTATATATTAAACTTGTCAAGCTTTTTAGCTTTCCTTTTAGGTCATCATTTTGTATTTGTTCATTAGCCCCCGAGCTGAACTCCCATATCTTGCCACTTTTAAGTAATTGTGCTGGTTTTGGCTGGGGTAGAGTTAATGTTCTTCATAGTAGCTGGTATGGGGCTATGTTTTGCATTTGTGCTGAAAACAGCATTGATAATACAAGGATGTTCTGGTTATTGCTGAGCAGTGCTTACACAGAGTCCAGGCCTTTTCTGCTTCTCACCCACCCCACCAGCGAGCAGGCTGGGGGTGCACAAGGGGCTGGGAGGGGACACAGCTGGGACAGCTGACCCCACGTGACCCAAGGGATATTCCCTACCATATGACGTCATGCTCAGCATATAAAGCTGGGGGAAGAAGAAGGAAGCAGGGTGGGAACACGTTTGGAGCGATGGCGTTTTGTCTTCCCAAGTCGCCGTTAGGCATGATGGAGCCCTGCTTTCCTGGAGATGGCTGAACACCTGCCTGCCCATGGGAAGGAGTGAATGAATTCCTTGTGTTGCTTTGCTTGTGTGTGCAGCTTTTGCTTTACCTATTAAACTGTCTTTGTTTCAACCCACGAGTTTTCTCACTTTGACTCTTCTGATTCTCTCCCCCATCCCACCAAGTGGGAGTGAGTGAGCGGCTGTGTGATATTTAGTTGCCAGCCAGGGTTAAACCACGATAATCACAAACAAGCTTGCTATTTCAGTTCACTGTGAAAAGTTTCTTGGTAAACATAGTATTACGGGGATCCATGGCTGTTCCACCTTGATGAGTCTTTACTGAATGTACTTGTCCCTCAAGAAGAGGGATCTGGCTGCCAGTCTGGTAAACTCCGCCTGTGTTCAGAGAGTCAGACAGGTGTTGGTTTGGGTTTTTTCCCCATTTCAAGCATTACTACTGGTAATAAAGAGTCCGTTTGCTGAATTAAGCCCCTAGTGGCACCTCTGTAACCCCTGTTGTACAGCTATAACTGACTGGAACCTACCAAACTATTTCAATGACGTACTGGCAGCAGTACCCTTCAGTTAACTCTAAACTATTTTGGCTCTGCAGGAGTAATGGGAATAAACTTTTGTCACTAATTAGATACGACTGGATACATATATAGATCAGATTTGTTGAGAAAGAAGGTGCCATTTTATCCTGTCACTTTCCAGAGCAGAGCAATGCTTTAAATAAGACCTGACAGAACACTGCTCTTTCTGGTGTCTGAGCGGACAACTTGATACATTACTGTGTAACATCACCATTTGTTTGCAGTTCTTCAGCCAGCTTCCAGTCCAGCTGGCTTGTTTCCAAGTCATTTTGAATTGCTTTTGGAAGATTGTGTAAGACATTCAGTCCAATAGTTTATTACTATAGAGATCTTGAGCCAGATCATCCTTGTAGAAGCTTTTTTCCCCTGTATTTTTCTATATTTCTGTAAGGGGGTGCAGCCCTGAAGCCAATTTACAAAACCTTTAGAGGAGTTCTTCCTACAGAGGGAATACTCTTGTGGCAGACAGGGGCTGTAGAGCCCCCAGCCCCTTGTCATGTTTATTGTCTTCTCCCTCTACCTTCTAGAAATATGTTTACTTACTTATTTGTTACAGTCTTGTTTTATCATACTATCAAAAATGATTAAAACTAATGACAGTGAAATGCATTGTGTAGAACTCATTCTCTTTTTAAACCTGCCCAGTTTCTAGATGGTAGTGAGAGCTGGTGTGTAGGCTTTTGGGGTTCAGACTTCTACTCTGTTCTTTGCCTGGACCTCTTTGCCAAGACTTTTCCCTTGTGCCCATCTTCTCTTCCCTAAAATAAGGATAGTGAAACTGACCATTGTAAATTACTTGGAGAGCTCTGATAAAAAGCACAAATTGAAATGATTATCCTTTTTTTGATAACTTTTTTTTTTTTTAAAGCAGAAAGTAGTACTGAAGTATTTGGGGAGGGTGGGAGTGGTGTGACATTTAGGTGTTCTTCCTGTGCAAGATGCACTAAGAGGTGCCTGCCAGGATTGTCCTTTTGGAGCTACCCTTACTGTAGGTGTTGATTAATATTAAAATAAAATAAAAAAAGAAGTCTTGTTTCTTTCCTAGAAAAGGTTCATCTTTACTTGTTTCCTTTTTCCTGTAAAAGAGTAGCAGAAAAGAACCTATGGATCTGTCCAGCATTGAGCAAATTCTGGTGTTGGGGGGTTTTTTTTAGTGCTTCAGTGGGTCATTGTTCAGTAAGATGACAATGTTTCTTGCAATGCTGAAAAAAGAAATAATAGATTGGATAATTTTTAGCTTTCTGTTTTTCTAAAAATGTAAAGTCATAACTCTTTCATTTCCATGTTTTCTACTTCCTGTTATTTCTAAAAGAATGAGTCAGAGAAATGGAAACATAGCTGCTGTGAATAATTTAAAAGTGGTCTGAGAATAGCTAACCATTACTTCTGGTGATGCTGCTTGTGATGGTTACACAATGATAAGATTATCAAAAGAATTGTGGGAGACAGAAAAATGGAAAGGATGCATTAAGTCATGTAGTCATTTTTGCTATTGTAGGATTATGCCTTACATTAGTTTTACTAATGGCTTCTCTGGCTACCTTTAAAAAGCTTGAGAAAATGGATTTCCAGTATTTCTTCAACATTATCCCTATACCTTCTGCTTCCACTGAAAGATATTTTTTTTTTTATTTCTAGAGACTGTTCTTGCTAAAAACTCTACAGGTTAAAACAGACAGTGATCACTCCCTTTCCCCGTCATACAAGTGATGAAAAAAATCATACTTCAGATTTGTCACATTACAAAAATGCATGACAACATGTTTTCATAAAAAAACACAGCATTTCATAAAAATGAGTGAACTTGCTGAATACATTTTTTTTACTTTTTTGCTTTCTCTTCTATTCTGTCTTTGCTCTATCTTTCACACCATGGGGGGTGAGTAGCATGCACAGCCCAGAGATTAGAGCTGTTGTCCAGCCAAACCATCTCTCTTTCTCTACGAAAGTAGGATGGCACCATGCTTATCCCAAATATTCTCTAAGTAGCAAAAGGATAGAATAAATTGACTTTTTTTTTTTCCCCATCTTCAGTAATCCTCAACAAATTGATGAGCCCTGATTCAGTAAATGTTTGATACCGAGTCTGAAGATGGGACAGAATACTCCTTCATACTTGTTTTAGAAGGCTAACACGATAAAAAGCAATTAAATATTAATCTATTCTAATCTGGTTTCTGGTTTCACTGTTTGGTGAAAAGAAATTTTGGCTTTGCTATAAACAAGCATGTGCTGAAGAACTATGAAGATCAAATTTGATCAAGATGGGAGGATACCACTTTCCAGCCTGTAATTTCAGAATGTAACTACCATCTCAAAACTAAGCTTTCCTGTTTGCTTTTCTCCTGTTAACACTGTTTTCATAAGAGATTTTAATCCTTAACTCAGACAGAGAAAAGGTCTGGAATTAGAGATATAAATGGCTCAGGGATACATACAAGCTGTGGGTAATTTTTTCTGTGTTGCCTGCCAAAACAGAACAGTGGATATTTCCCATTTGGCATCACTTTAATTAGCTGATTCCATTGTAACTACACAATTACCTATCTATTAGTATTGCTTAAGCCCTGTTAATTTTCAGGAAAAGTCTACCTGTGAAACTGAGCCCCTTCTTATGGCTCTACACTAAGCCCTTTTCTATGGCTCTAAACTATTCAACTACAGGGATATAAATATGAAAGGACAGGCCAGAGTGAACCCCCCAGAGCTGTATGTTTGCAGAATGATGGAAATCGGATTTCATGTTTGTCTGAAGGCTGACTTAACTAGAGTAGCTGTCTACCTTCTGGTCCTCTGAGTACTGAGTAGCAGCCAAGAAGTGGCCTGGCCAATTCCTCATTCTTGAGCTGCACATTGCCTGATCAAGTCCTACCTTATAGTATCTTCTGCACTGGCATATTTGACAAAATTCATTCACTTCACTTGAGGTTTGAAATTCCTCTAGTTTCATAAATTCCGTGTTTCCACCAAAAGCTGTACTGATCTTTTATCATGGCTGTTGCTGTTCTGATAGAAAAAGCAGTTGGGCAGCCTCTCTGCTTCCTTTCTTCACAGTCTATTGAGCTTACTTCTAGTGGGCAAATACAAAACTGGGACCAGTGCCCTGGAAATCCCTTTAAGTTTCACTTAGAGGTCAAGTAGTTACAATCCCCTTAAATGATCTGTCCTATAACCCTAACAACTGCTGATTTTCCTCTACCTTCTCTGTCCATCCTTCTCTCAACTGTTTTCCTCATGGATTCAAGTAATAGTTTTAAGTCTTTAAGAGAATTGGTCACTTGCCATTGCTGCTAGATCTTTCAGCAGGATGAAAGCTACTTCAGGGAAAGACATAGTCACCTATTATTATTCTGACATTATTCTCTGTAAGAAACTACATCTACTTGGTTTTGACTTCAGCAAGTTTCAATTATACAAGTTAAAAGGTTTCCAGCTTGGATGTTTCTCTCTGATTCTGGGGGTGAGAGAAGAGTGGAATACAAGACAGGACAGAAGTTTTATCAAGCAGCTTCTGAAGTGGGCTCTTGCTTTTGCCTGTGTTGAGGGACAAAAGGCAGTCTTTTCTTTTCAAAGTACTATCTTTCTTATACGTGGACTGGATCTTTTCTCCTTTCTTGTTTAGGAGATACCACTGGAATCTTAACTTTTTTTAATTTAGGAAAATTCATACAATCCTTTGCCCCAAAAACACCATAGAGAAAAGCCAGAGGAGAGAAAGCAAAAGCGATCCGTGGCAGCTGGGCATGTGCACGTTGCTCTAGCACTGTGTTCCCACACAACAGAATGTCAGGCTGACACCAAAGGAAAAGGGCTGAGCGACAATGGCTGTCCCTGCTCCATACTTTCTGCTTTTCCTGCAGAACAGCATTGCCAGGGGGCTTACATCCCTCCAACCCCAAATGCCTACAGCCTCTTCCTTCCTTCCACCCTTCCTCTGTCTCACCTTTAGGGATGAGGAGGAGCGGAGAGGGAGCATCGGGGGCACGTTCATTTAGCAACACTCGCCACTGCTTCTCCCCTCGCAAGCGGGAATGGCAGCGGCCGTCACCCGGAAGGCGGGAGCACCCGCCGCTGCGGCCTCAAGCGATGGAGGATGAGAGGGAGCTGCCCGGGCGGGGCAGGGCGTGAGAAAGGAGGGGTCTGAACGCACCAATCGGAAAAAACCCGTGCCCCCATCCCGAGCGGGATTGGCTGAACGCTGCGGGTGCCATGCGCAGCGGGCATCCCTGAGACAAAGCCCACCTAGCAACCCAGAATGTTCTGGCAAATCTGAGGGGCAGAGAAGCAGCAGCTGCTGGCGGTGGTTCGTGCTGTGGGCAGTGAATGCTTTGGTTTCTCAAGGGGTTTCGGCAGGCTGGGTATCCAGTGCTGGTGTCACCGTGCTCGTGTGGTTTGTTTGTCTTTGTTTTCTCTGCCTTGTGAATGCTGCACCGTTTCTCTCCCTCAGTAGCTGTGGAATTGACTGTGGCTCACCCCTTGGGGTAAGCAGTGCTGTGGGGAGATGGCTGCTACGAAGCTTACCTGGGAAAAAAAAAAAGGTGAGAATTGCAGTTCCTACAGGTTTAGTTTCCTTGGTGTGACAGCGCTCTGCTGTTGTGGCTGTTTCTCCTTTTCTAAAATCAGCCGCACACTGTGGCAACCTCTAGCTTGTGTTGGCCAGTGCAAAGGGTAGGTGCCTGTGCTGCAGCTTCACCTGTGCCAGCTTGGTTGCTAATCCCTGTGGATGTCATGTAATGGTGACAGTGTCAAGAAATTGATGGGGTTTGGTCTCTTCCTAAGGGGAAAATATGCAAAGTTTATTAATTCCTTCTTAAGACTGTGAAATAAAGTGCGTAACAATGAAGAGTGTTTAACTCCCAAGCACCTAATTGCATGGTCACCAACCAGTTGTAGGTTGGTTTCCTGAAGAAATGAGGTTTAGCTGTTTGTCCTCCTTGGCTTTAACAATGTGATTGAGTGCATGAGAGAGATGTTTTCTCAAAGTGATTTTTACATCTTACCAGACTAAAGGAAATTCAACTTGGACACATAGATGCAGACGCTATTTGTTTCCATACATGCAGGTTCACTAAATTAAGGTGCATGGGGCCACCTTAATTTCTCTGGTTTTCTTCTGACTAGTGTTTAACCTTTCGGTTTTAAGAATATTTAAAGAAACTTTTTGTATAAGCTCCAAGATATGCAAGGTGTATGGATTTGTACAAAACTATAAGCCATGTTGAGAAGGTTCAGTGGGTGTAATCCCTACTGGATAGCACAGGGCTATTTGGCAGCTCTGTACTGGACTTCAAGTCTGCCTCTACTGAATTCGTGTTTATGGATGGATTTAATGTAGGATGAAGCAGAGCTCTCTGTTTGAATGACTTAGAGAGGCATCTGTGCTCCTTGTTGTGGACTGGACTGGTCTCTGTATCTTCAGCTACCAGAACAGTGGATCGGCCATGATTCTGACAAATTCCTTAAAGTTTAAACAAGCTTTTACATATTGACATACACTGTCCAGACAGCAATTTTGTAATTAAAATTCTGCCCATACCAGAATTTCCATAGTTGATTCTACCAAGCATGTAGCCTGTCGTCCTCATTTGAAATTTATGAGGTCAAAGTTTTACCACTTTCAATGACTCATTTTCAGTGCTGTGCTGTCAGTTTAATTTAAAACAGGGTAAACTGATAAAACCATAGATTGAGGGGTCACAGCAAAAAATAAATCAATAGCTTCAGTATTCAAATAGGTTTTCATAACTGCCTACAGCCTCTGTTTTCTACTCCTTTCTGCTTCCTCCTTTCTTCTAAAGCATAACAAATTGTTTTGTATTTTAGTTAGCGTTACAGCTGGCAATTTAAGGAATGTAGAGTTTGGCTAAAACTGACCACCTTGGAGTTCGGATAATTTACTAATGGAAGAAAAGGGTTCATGGCTGTTCGTAAAAGTAGTCTATCCGCTTCATTGGGGATGTTAATTTAAGTAACCACCAAGTGTTGGGACCAAGACATTCAGATTTTTGCCTCTTGTTAGTGAACACTTACAGAGTAATTAAATTGTTAATACACATTGTGTCTGTTTTTTATTTTGAAACACTTTTAAATATAGTCTAAAATATTTCTGTTCTAGCTGGAGGGGGTAGGGATGAATATATTTTTGTTTCATATCCATGGCAACTCTTTTTTTTATATTACTCCTTAAAAAGAGAATTTGCTACTCTTTAACCTCTTTTTAAAAAAGTTATTGAAACATAGACTCCTTGTTTCCTGTTAAAAATATTTTCTGCTTACTAAAACATTGAAGTAGCTCTTTTTAAAATAGAGTAAAAGGAAAAAATTATTATTGAAGATTAAGTACTTTAAAGCACTGTCTTTCTCGTTTCAATTCAACAGCATTAAATATTTCAATGCTGTGTAAATCCCAGTATATTTATTTTTTATGCTAGGGAAATGAGGCCTATCCCTTGTTAGAGAATCAGTTGTGATTTTTCGTTCATTTCTAACTTAAACTGTTAAAATCCTGCTTTTTTTTTTTTTCCTTGAGATACATGTCCCAGATATTAACTGCTTATATGGTGGCTCAGCCCTAGCATTTATTTTATGGAAGGAAAAGAATGCTTCATTACATCCTCTTTTTTTTTTTGGGGGGGGGGGGGGGGGAGGGGAAGGGGCAGGGGGGAAATTATTATGTATTAGGCTATGTTATATACAAGTGCCAAAACAAGGTTCTTTTTCATGTAGGCTCAAGAACATGAAATATTAAATTAATCATAGTAATGCATTTCAAGTAAGATTAGATTTTCATCAAATTTAGAAAGAACAGTAGATGGAATGGACAATGTTAGTTGTAGTTTATATTATTACTAGGAATCACTTGCAGTAGTATGTATGTGAATCAGAAATAACCTGGGGCTACACCAAGGTACGCACTTCAGCAGTGTCCTCAGGCTAACAAAGCTGCACTAAGCTTGCAAGTTTTACTGGTAAGCAGTCTTCAGGTTGGCCTCAGAGGTTTAATTTTCATCAGCCTTGCAACATTTTCCATGAAGAGTGAATCTAAAGGCATTGTTTATGCTTGCACTGCTCCATCTGTGGAAAAATGCAAATGACATCAACTTAGAACCTGCTGAAGTGAATGACTGTATTCTAAAGGGTGACTTTTTATGTTCTACACTGTATTTTTTTCTGAAGGGAAGGGATAGATGTGGGGTCAAACAAATGATGCATAATATGTGCACTGAGAAAAGGAAAAACAAAATACTTCTGTTTAATAGCTTCCCCCTTCTATCAGACAGGGAGTGGCTGGGGTGAGCTCATACATGTTAGAGGTTTCACTCTTACATGGTATTTTTTCATATGTTCAGTAATGTTCCCAGCTTCTATGAATCTGAGAAGGAATCCAAGTGATATGCTACAAAGCCTTACCACTTGATTAATCTTAAATGTTTGAACTGGATGAAAATCTTTTAAGAAATACTAGGAAATATTATTGGAACAGAGGGTTTGTTTTTTTTTTTTTCTTTTCACTTTTACTGGGGAGGAAGCTCATTCCTTGCTTTTCTTTTGTGTTTTCCTATTTCTTTTGTGTTCTTCCCAACAAAATTTTTGTAAGATGTTGTAAGCAACAGGACAGTTTTGCTTTTTCAAAGCTATAAGAAAAAGTACTTAAAAAAAAGTGAAAGATTGTGACAGAAATATTTGGGGTTTGTTTAATTTTCCTTTTGCTCTGTGTTAGACTATGTCTTTGAAGTGACTGCTGGCAGGAACCTCCTGGAGGAGGGAGAGATGTCTGCCAAGGGAGCTACTAAGCAGGCACTCACAAGGAATGGAAGCTTCAAGAGGCTGCGGGGTGTGGTAGGATGGTGCCACTGGAGCTTGCCATGCGGAGAGGGAGACCCAGCCAGCCAGGCCAAAGACAGTTCAAGAGGAACCGCCTGTGGACCCAGAGGGTAATGGGCAAATCTTGCTGCAATTGAGGAAGTTGTTGAATCAGCATCACCAACCCAGGAAGTGGGGATCTGTCTGGAGGACTGCAGTAGGTAAGGAAATAATAATATTCATTTACTAGCTAGAATAGGGTACAGTCACAGTTGCTTTACAATTTTATGGAACTTGTCTTGAAGCTTCACTGTCCTTTCTATTGAGTCAGTGGTTTTGGTATCCAAATTACTATTTTTAGTTTCTAGGCTCATCTTTGAAAGGTATCTGAGAGAGAGACTGCGGAGTCAAGTGACTTTTTCTGGTACGCCCCTCAGCAAGTGCGATTCCCCACTCCCCCCCACCCCCTGTTAATGAACTGGGTAGTGTAGTAGCTGTTTATTTTCACCTGAGGGCATTTGGTAGGCCAAATGAAGTATATTCAGCCCTAGAATGAAGGGTCTGAAAATATTTATTTTTCTTATGCCAATTCTTTTGGTGGTAGATGTGTTAGCAAGTTTTATGTTTCTACAGTGTGGGCTCTCTGGTACGTTCTGACAAAAAGTTTGCTTTTGATTATAAGTTTAGTAAAATGGGGGGAAGGTGGCATTTAAATTTTAGAGAGTGGTGACAGAAAAAATACTGTACTGAAAAAATTCTCCTGTGCTGATTGGTTGGCTTTTTAAAAAAACGTGTTCTGATTGTAGAGAGGAATGTCCTTGTTGGCAGAAGTAATCTGTTTTAGATCATTGAGGTAGGAGTGATGAACTTTCCTCTGAGTAGATGCAGTGGAATTTGCGGACTTGACCGTTATAACTGGAATTTTTGACAAGTGTTTTCATTGTTTCTGAATTAGTAAGGTAGATGTGCTGATATGTATAATTTATAAGGGAGTCTAGTATTGGCTAGGAGATACTGCCTAGTTTCACCTAATCCCAGTTTGAGAATGGATTTTAGTACTTAAAACTGTAAATGCCGTGTTGCATGAACACATTGTAGAGTTCATGCTCCTAGCAATAAAAAAACATATGATATGCAAGCTGATATGCAGGCTTGGTTTGTTGAAAATCATGAACATGTTTGTGTACTTTGTGCCTACCTTTGCCATTGAGAAAGTCAATGGAAGAAGGGAGTTGATGGCTATCCATGTGTTGAAAATTATTTATAAGAAAATGTTGGTTACCACTGTGTTGTTCTGGAAATGTCCCAGTCTGAGAAACAAAGGTTTGGTTTGCTATCTGCAGTATGGCTACTATCTTAGTGTCTCAGTTGTGAATGAAGTTTACTTTACTTTTGCTTAGTAAACTTTGTGACTGACATAGTTTGGGAAAATGGAATGACACTGACGAGGTGATATGTTATGGGAAGAGAATCTGATTTAGTAACTACACAATTTACATATTTCAATGACAATTTTTTTTTTTTTTAGTGCTCTCTTGAGACTGCACTTCACTGCAGTACTGTCCTATTTAAAGTACAGGGCAGGTCTGCTGTGTTGCATAATGTTCACTAGGTTTTTCTGGTCCCTTCTTGTCTAGTTTATGGACCTGTCATGACTCATTCTGGCCCATGTGTGCCATCTTCTGCCTCAAGGGAACCAGGTTATAAAGCAAATATTCTGGCATATAAAGTCAACTAGCTGTGCTCATTCAGTGAGGAACTGGGAAGTGCTGTCAGACTTGTGGGTTAGAGGGGGCTGAAATCAGGGTAGGATCTACTGGGTACATAATTATTTCTTAGACTGAGAAATAATGAGTTACAGAGTATGTCAAGTTGTTAAGAAGCAGTAGGGAATTTCTAAACATTATCCTGGATTAGTTTGGGTTTGGTTTGATAATGTATAGTAGCAGTTATTTGCCACAAACAACTTTCAGTATTATTAACAGTCTAAAATAGCATAAGTAGGCAAAAGACATCTTAGTGAAAAAGCAGACAATGGCTTCTAGAATCGCTAGTGATAGGCACTAAAATGTGTTTCTCAGTTTACTTTTCTATTCAATGAAAATGTCTTCTGTTTATTGAGATACAATGATTTTCTGAATTGGCTAAGAAAATTAAAACTTCTACCCAAATTGAGCAAGGTGATGCAACTAAAAAAAAGCAGCAGAGCCAGATGCCCGAATGATGCAGATTTCAGCATCAGATCTAGAATTTGCAGTGTGAACTACATTCTATTTCCAAATTCATCTTGCTGTTGTGATGCTTTTAGATTGAGGTCTGAATTTCTGTTTTGTGAATTACACCCCTTGTTGCAAGAAAATCAGTTTGGTTAAAGATGGTGTTTCTCAGGAAAAAAGGTCTAGAATGCAGAAACTTCAAACACAGAGGTAGATCTGTCTCAATGACATATTTTCTTATCAGTAAGGAGGGTGCTGACTTTTATTGTTCTGTAAATTAAAAAGAGGCACTAATTCTCTGGTGTCCCAAAATTAAAATGGGACTTTTCTATAACAATGTCTATCACCACAATACCATATAAAGAAGTTTCTTTCACAATGTGAAACCTGAGCTGGCTAAAAATATCTACTAGTGATTCTTGATAGTGTGATATCTGATATGCGCCTTTGATGAATAGTAGCTGTGTTGAAACCAATGTGTTGGGAGAAAAGATACTTTTAAGAATTCAGAAGGAAAAAAACACCCAAAACTTAAGGTCATTGCTTTTCTGCTCTTTATTGAAGACCTCTTCTGCACATTATATGTGGGTTCC
Organism: Pelecanus crispus; assembly: GCF_030463565.1. Taxonomy (NCBI): domain Eukaryota; kingdom Metazoa; phylum Chordata; class Aves; order Pelecaniformes; family Pelecanidae; genus Pelecanus; species Pelecanus crispus. Next base: position 40,332,838 of record NC_134650.1, read on the forward strand.
CCTCTTTTTGGGTATTTAGTATAAAATCCATTGTTGTAGTGCAAGTGCAGAAATTTAGGAGTGGTATAATGCATTACAAACATTGTTTTTATTTGTTTTTAAATTTTCATTTCATGAGAGAAAGAAACTTTTTAAGCAGATATACATATTCTCATTTACAAAAGGGTGGGGGAATCATACTTTTAAAAATGAATTGCTTTCAAAGAATTCCTGTAAAATCAATATACGGTATGTTTCTTACAGCAGTGAACAACTTGCTTAAAGAAACAGAGAAACCATTTAAATAAAACAACTTTGAGCAACAGCTACTTCCAGCTTGGGCTTTTTGCTATAGATTTTGTGGACCAGATTCATTAGAAAAGAATTTGGTTCATTTAGGGAACAGTAATCATGACTGTAAAGATTTGAGTAATTTAAAGATTAAAAAAAATGCCCACACTATCTAGTATTTTAAAAATTCTTGTCCCCATCGATACTGTGAATGAATTCCACAAGCAGTTGATCTTTTCCTTCCACATCTGTTGTTCAAGGAGTATCTGGAGTTTTCAGGTATTTGTATAGTGAGCAGTATTTCCAGCTAAACTGATAGACATTCAGGAATCCAGTTCACTTCTTTAGACCGAGCACAAGAACTCTGTGCTTTCTGAATTTGCAAGATCTATTGTGCACATGTTGCAAAATGAAATGCATGGGACATGTTGGACTTAATGCTTATATACAGATAATTTGGGTAGCAAATCATCTGCATCAAGCACAGTGCATATGCACGTGTTTCTCTCCAGCAGATGCTCTACTGCAGAAGTATGGGAGTCCACGCCAAGAGAGAAATCTTGTGTTTAATTAAAATGTTTTCCTGTTTTTTACTGGCATTCCAACTAAACCTGGTCAGATTGTGAGGTATCAAGGATGGTAGCATAAATGTTTGTACACTTGTTCAATTTTTGACACCTGAGAACTGTAGACTACAATTTACACACAGATTAAATTAAATTTTACAGCAGATCTAGCCATATTAAATTCTGTTTACTTATTACGTAAGGAGAGGATGTGTGATCTATACTTTATATCTGTAATTGGTTGTGTAATGCATTTGAATCATTAGGATTCAAAGAGCCAATCTTAAATATTCTTCACAAGTATCTGTATTTGGTGTAGGGGGAGGGGAGGAGAATTCTTTGTTTTCAGAACCTCTGAAGTTCTTGAATGTTTTCTTTAGGTCAATTGATTATTGACATCAGATATTCCCATTTCTGAGACGGTGAACTGAAACAGGGCCTGCTTGGTGAGAACAAAGGCTGTTCTATTACAGTGGATGATTAGACTTGCAAACCTAATTATCCCCTTTGGGACTCAGCACAGACCTAATGCAGCTTGGATTATGGAGGCAGGTTCTTACTTTCAACTTTGTTCAATAGAATTCTGACAAGTCTGGTCTTACAGATGATTAAATTTCAGTACAATGATCAGAGAGCTTTCTGCAAAGGAATCACTGGATTTGGGGGCGATTGGAATGGAACAACTCTTCCGTTTCACTTTGAGGTTTGGGTTTTTTCCCCCGTATTATTTTTATTCAGGGGAAAAAAAAAAGTAGGTTTTTTTTTCAAGGAGAGCTATCCTTCAGGTCTGATGTATGAGGAATGATTGATGCACTGGGTGTCTATCATCTGTATAAGGTTTATGATTGCAAAATGAAATTGTCATAAATAAGTGGTAACCGTGGTCACTGGCCAATTTTATTGCCTCATCTAGTTTTAGCTTGGTGAGCTGATGAATGGCACAGGAGGTAAGGTAATTTGGGTAGTCACAGTCCCTGTGGTGTGTAGACAGGCTGCCTGACCTTCAGGCAAATTCATTCCTACTTAGTGTCTCCCCAAGGCTGTCAGTGAAGATGTAACATGTTGTAGGTAGGCTCTGAAGCTTCAGTGATAGTCGGTTGATGATTGTTACTGAAGCTTCTAAAGCGTGAAAGCATATTTAATTTCCCAGAGGAGGACAATAAAAAGAGGATTTTATTGAAATCTAAATCCTAAACCTCAAAAACTAACTCTTGGAATATTACCAGTGTAAACATCAGTCCTTTTTCCAGGCTGTACTTATGACTAAATTTATATTTTTATAACCCAAAGTCAAGCTAAATATCAAAACACATCTATCCATCTCTTTTAATATACTCAGCACTTACATTACTGCATTCTTGTAATGAAGGTAAGAATACTTGTAAATAATCCTGCAAACACTAATACAAGAAGAGTTGTAAGGGTTTGTCTTGCAGAATTACCAGATACATAATTATGAGCACCCTTGTAGAGAAACTTTTCTTGTGGGCTCTCTTAGGTAGATTTTCTTGTATCCTTTTGTCCCTTAAGAATAGTTTTAATAGCCGTCATTTATTTGAGACTGCCATCTCAAAAAAAAAAGCAAACCAAAAAAAACCCCCAAAAAGACAGAAATTGGTCTGTAGATTAAGAAGTGAAATAGTTCATTAAAACATATTTGTTGGTTAGTTTGTCATTTGCTTTCTGTTACTAAGGCAACTGTCTTTTTCCTGAAGGGCAAAAAATTGATTGGCAATGCTATCTAAGATTTAAAAAAAAAAAAAATTCTTGACTATCTTGCTTTGCAGATTGCCTCGATCTACTTTCTTGGGAATTTTTAAGCAAGCATTAGAAAAAAAGAAAACCCGCTAGTTGAAACAACCTCAGCTATAGCAAGCATCTTGGAAGAGTATAAGATGTAAATTGAGTATCTGATAGTAGAAAATCAAAGCAGAAAGTAGTAGTCTGATAATACTACGGTAATTATCACCTTGGATATAGGGTTCAATTTTTATTTTTAAATGTTTTAAATATGAGAGTTGTTATATCCTTGTGTGCCATGTTGCACTGTGGTACACTGACAGACAACATAGTTAGACAACTTGCTTTTTTTTATATATTTGAAACTTCAAATTATAACATCAGTTTCTTCGTGTTTATCTAAATAATCCTCTTCTCCAGTGCTAGGAGAGCTTGGCAGAGTATCTCAGCAACAGTTTTTCAAGAATCTCCATTCAGTCATCCTCTGTGATTTGGATCAGGCTTGTTACTGGAAGCAGAAAATAAAGTTAAATAAAATAGGAGCAACTTAAAGCTTCCACAGTATTTATTATATGTAGGACAGAAATAGTTTGAATTCTGAATGCATTTGTAGCATTTTTTCAATACCAGTTCAACTGTTTCCTAGCATACTTTTTAGGCTCCAAGAACACTTTTACACACACACAAAAAAAAAAAAGGCTGGGGGTGGGGAAAACCTCGACATCTAAAACATTTGCAGCCCTGTTGTGAATACGGGTACACCTACTCTTACATTTTGAAAGCAGCATGCAGAATTTTGCTTGTACGCTTCCACTCTTAGTTGGAAGTTAATGGGAGTCCAACAGCTAAATTACCATGCTAGTCTTTTGAAGTATGTTTTGGTTCCTATGTTTGTTTGGAGATGTACTTTCTGTAGCCTCTCTGTGACTTTCTTATCATAGTACTTTTGTTTTATGTAAAGAAAAGATAAGAACAGATTAAAACTTGCCAAAGTTTTGACAAATTTAGAGTTGTTTCAGGCCTGTCACTTGTTGAGTTACAAGCATTTGCTGTGTTTTAGCAGTCTAAAAACTGTTACAGTGATAAGTTCATCTGATAATTTGAGCCTTGGTTGCTTAGTATTTAGATATGGTCCTCCTATATGAAAAGATTAAATTGAATAGGGACCTGTCCAGGTGAGCATTGTGAGAAAGTGCTGCCCAAATATATTCAATCCAGGGACATTTCTGTGCATATGTTTTTAGTACTCTGTGTAAGAGAATGTATTAAATTGCAATAGTGTCTAGTTAGTCAGAGCCTGAAGATAAAGGTTTGGGACTCTTAACATTTGTTCATTGAAAGAAATGCTGAAGACAGCCCATTTCTGAAGATAATTTTTGGGGAATAAAATGAAACAAGGTATACCTGCTTACATCCGTAGTACAGACGCTAGATATGATAAATAAGGCAGGCATCTTATCTGTGGCTCACTCACACTTTTTAAAAGAATATCTATTATAAATATCATACATATTCAATGATCAATAAATAGAAGTCTCACCCATCCCGTTATTATTCAGTTTTTCAAATTGGATAACATCAAATACAGAGGTAAATCACCTCAGTGTTTAGCAATTACCAATATTACATGTTATCACTGCTCTGAGATGAGAATAGAGCTGATGATTGCAGTATGAATCCCTTTCAATAGAGTTGAGGGAAACAAAGCATTTAAAACAAACAAACAAACAAAACAAACCATACCATGGTAAAATGCACAGCAAACTATTATTTCTCTGCTATGGGCATGGAAAGACCATGTGGCATGTGCACCTCAGGTATCTTATTTCAGATGAGATAGCCAGGTTATTACAAATTTCAACAATATTAATGAGAAAGTTTCCCTGTCCCTGTACCAGATGAAGAAGAGTACAAAGTAGTTTGCCTTCCACTTTCTGGTAATGATCTGATGAATGAAATTTAAAGTTGATTCTTTCAGAGAATGAACATTTTCAAATACTTTCTGAAGGCCTGTATAGGATGGAACTTTGCTATTGGCATGATGGTCTAAGGAAGTAGAGGAGACCAAGGCTTGTAATAACTCTTACTGGACCAGGTGTTGGAGTTGGAAAAGCTAGATGAGTTTTAAAGCACATAAGCCCTTCTCACAGTCTGAAATAGAAATAGTGAGTTTCAAAGCTAAATACAAGTGGAGAGCTATTGCTGAATTTGCCTTAGCATTACAGAAAATTTTTCATAGGTAGGATAAAGTTAAGTAAGAGCCCTGTTGTATGGTAGCCTTGATACTCAAATACACAGGAAGTGATGACACCAGAGCTTATATGGCTGCACTTGGTTCATCAGAAGGAACAAAAAAGGTTTAATTTTTGTCTTGATGTGGAACAAGAAAAATGTGTGCAGGGTCGTTTTTCAGACTCTTTCAGTTAATAGTCTAGTTATACAAATTCTCAGGAGGAAAAATACCATAACTGAAACTAAAATAATACGCATTGAATCCGGTTCTGTAAAATTGTTTAATGTTTGGAATTCATCTTGTGTATTTGTTACTGGTAATGTATCAGACTAATTCTCTTGTTTGAGGTCAGCATGAATATGTTTATACAGTGGAAAGATTTTTTGGAAAATTTACATGTATTTGGTGAAGTACCTTTCGAATGAGTTCTTAATTATAATTTCGGGTTTCTTAATCTACCCATTTAGTGGTCCTTAAGAAATGACAGGACTTAAAAATAAATTACTTTCTTCATGTATAAAATCAAGCACTCAGTTGTTTAGTCATAGGATACTTCTTCTGAAATGCAAAGATAGTGGAAATCTGCCATAAAAAATGGGGATCCAAGGGAAAATACAAAACCAGTAGTGATTTGCTCTCTAGGTACATAACAAACAGTATGGTCTTGCCCTTCTGTGTGTCAGATTCTCATTGTGTTGAACATACAATACTGTGAGGTCAAACTCATGCCTGGCAATTGTTTAAATCATGGTTTAAGAGAACATTGAGAAGACTTCCTTGAATATTTCATTCAAGCAAGGACAGAATTGCAGTATTCACCTTTTCTGCGCAGTGGCTCACTTAAAAATTTTGCACTTTGTCCCTGCATAAAATCGTGTTGATGTCAGTGGACTTTCTGTGGTAAGCCATGCAGATTTGAGACTGGATTAAAGAACCGGTATCTGGCTCTGATTCAAAGCGCCTGACTTTGACCTAAGTCCTGTGTCTCGTGCTGCTGCTGTCTGATGTTTGGCTTCGGAAACATCTAGTCAGTTGTAATAGTAGCCTAACTTCCAGTGTATCTGATAAGAATCAGCTTTTCTGTCAATCAGGTAAAGATATGGAGACTTTGGGCAAAATGTTCAGCAGTGTGCCTTTTGATGGATCTGCTTTTCTGTGCCAGCTGAGGTTTTGTATATTCTTTTCAATGAAGAGAATTTGACAGAATTCTCAAAAATTGTTAGTGTGGCAGCTGGAGCCTTGGTTCTGGGATTTTAATAAATTAGGTTGATATCTGTTCCCATATAAGGAACAGTTCTGCTGTTCAATTTAGTAAATTTCCATGTAGGCAGACTTGCTAGAGTCTTGCCAGTTTTTAAGCTTTGTAGTTATTTGGTCATTTTGCCAGAGGTGTTCAAAAGCCCAGAATGTTCAGCTTCTCTTGGAGATACTTTATCCCCAGTTAGAGGCTCCTTGTGTCTTTGAAAACCGCTTGGTTGCTTCCTTCCTTAGTTGCATCTAAAACATTCCGCAGATGATGTACTGCCTAATTTCAGTGTTTGTGAGTCAGATTGGAACCCACCTGTTTAAAAGGTGGCCCTCTCTTAAGATGTTAGCAATATTTTCTAAGTAATTGTAGTAGTTAAACTGCAAGTACAATGTAATTAAGTAGAAATGTCATTTTATAGCATAGAATCTAACACACAGGCAAAGCTCACTTTCTGAGAGGAGCAGAGAGCATGAAATGCAGAGCTATTTAATTCAGTAGGAAAGGTTTACTGCCCTCCCATTTTGAAATACGGAACAAAACTGTATTGTTGGAACGGTAATACACAATACTTCTTAAAGCCAGAGGTGTCTAACCTTCTTTAAATGTTCTTCAGAAGCAATCAGATGGCAAATACACATTTTCACAAAAGCAGTTTCTTCCACAAAGCAAGCAAGCTTTATAAAGCTTCTAAGCCTTATAAAATCTGTTATTACTTGTGTCCTTTATACTCTAGGTGTTTTAGCTTTTAAAATGATATTATCAGTTTAATTAAAAACTTATCAAAGTCTACCTCTCACACAGAAGCAATTCAGAAATTCAAAACACAAACATCTTACCGTGTAAATTGGATGCTAGAAATCATATCAAACTTCAGGTATGTTAATTACTAAAAAAAAAAAAAAAAAAAAATTCCCCTATGCATTTAGTGAACTGGATAATCGGAATACCTTGTTGTTAAAGCTGAAAATGTCTTTGACCTCTGAGGGAGTGGAAGCAAGTAATCCCTTTGGTGCACATGAGCTTTGATTTTTATACTTCAGCATGTCTAGTAACCTAAGTCTTTTTCATAGAAGGTGGTATTAATTATGGGCTAACATGATGGAAAAGTCATTGAAGCCTACAGAAGCATTCATCAATAGTTAGAAGACTTTGGATCAGGTTCTCTGTAAGTCCTGAGCTCCTGTTAACTCCTGATCTTGTGAAAGAACATACTTTTTCTCTGAGGATTTTCCTTCTGTTTAGAGTAAGCACCAGAAATAACAAGTATTTTTTCCTGTTAAGATAATGGATGAAAACTAAGAGCTGCTTGTATCTATACTACTTCTGTTCCTTTAATAAGGAACTCAGTTATGACTGAATTTTAAAAATAACAGTTCTTACTGTGTTTTTTATCTCTTTGAAGAACTTGTATTGCTTGGATGCATGCTGCAGTATGGGCTGATGCATTAGACTGGAAGATCTTTCCCAGGGGTCATACGCTGTACCTTCAGCAGAGCAGAGTTAGGCAGGCATTTTATTAATAGGTGATCAGTAACTCTGTTGTTTTCTAGAACTGTCTATTTAGGATAAGATTGTCACTGTTACATGGTACTGCCAAGTCTCAGTGGATGCTGGGGTGAGAAGTGCACCCATACTGTGAATTCTGGCATTCCAAACAAGATAGCAGTCCCTCAGCAAGTATCGGAAAATGTCTTCTAGGGTCATTACAGCACTAGGTGGAATCTTAACAGCATGCTGAAGTCTAATAGGAAAAATAGTTCTGTATGTAACTTGTTATACACATAAAATCAGTTTTTAAACTTTGCACCTTTCAAAGAGGTGCATTAATAATGGTTTGATGTGCATGCATGTTTATTTTTGTAAGTTCATTTTTAAAGGACTAAAGTTTTCTAAAGTCTTGCTTCAGCTTACTGCATACAAGAATCCTGATCATTATTATTGTTATTTATCATGACAAAACACCTAGGCAATGTCAACAGGTACATACTAAAATCTGTTTCTCTATTTCTTGCATGGCTTCAAAGTTTAGAATAAATAGGGCTAATATGTGTTGGTTTTTTTTTTTTTTAATAACTAAAGTTTACTCCTCAAGCTGTATATTTTAGATTCAATTGGAGTATTTGCTAAAAACACATTGTAAATAATGTGTATGTTTTAGTGCTTAGAGATCAAACAACTTTTAGGACAAGAGGAAATGGGCTTAGGACAAGAGGAAATGGGCTTAAGCTGCGCCAGGGGAGGTTTAGACTGGAAATTAGGAAAAATTTCTTTACGGAAAGGGTGGTCAGGCATTGGAACAGGCTGCCCAGAGAGGTGGTGGAGTCACCATCCCTGGAGGCGTTTAAAAAATGGGTAGATGTGGCACTTCGGGATATGGTTTAGTCTGGTCTACCCTTGATTAGTCTAGAGTGGGCTTGGTAGTGTAGGTTAATGGTTGGACTGGATGATCTTAAAGGTCTTTTCCAACCTAGATGATTCTATGATTCTATGATTCTATGATTCTAACTACCTGCATATAGATATTATAGGCATGCAGTTGTTCAGAGACAAATCTTACATTAGTGTAAGTTTCCATAGGTTCAGTGACTTAAATGGAATAGCAGATTTGTAGTTGTCTGTGGGGGTTTTTTTTCATTTGTATGTTTTTGGTTTTTATAGGTTTTTTTTTTTACTTGAGAAGTTTGTAGGTGAAATTGTATGCTTTCCTGGTCTAATTTAAGAATGGAATGCCTAGAAACCTATATATAGAATGTATGGAATTACTGACTATTTTAAAATTTGATTTATTGTGAAAGATTATGGATATTGTTGTTTTTCTTGACATTTAAAAATGATTGATTTCTCAGCACTCTATTATCAACAGTTATATTAATAGATGAAAATAATGTAGTGGGTTCATTTAGTATTAATGCACTACTGTATGCTGTATACCTCTTTGCTTTCAAGGTATTTCAGTTTTTTAGTGGATTAGAGTATATCCTATCCCAGAGTAGCTTAAAAGTTTACTGCTGCAATTTTGAAGCGTGTTAGTTTTACTATAGTGATGGAAATTTGTAGTCTATTTAAAATTGCATTTTGCCTTTGAAGAATAACAGATTACTAATTCACTTTCAAAATCACGTTCTGTATTTGGGCAAATCTGATGTAACTTTTTGATTAAATATTTCTGTTAATAGCAACTTTTGTTAAGGGTCTTGAACTGAGTGCGTCCAAAATCCCCTAAGGTCCATCGTTACTGCTAGAGGTGTTTTGCAAACCTAGAAACATGTTGTTTCACAGTTGAGTTGTTTGGGTTTCAGCTGTACACCCAGACAAACTGATAGTGGAGCTGAATTTCTTGGGGGTTTTGAAATCTTTACGTAACCGCATGCACAGCTTGGACTTCAGGAGCAAGCTGGTAGGGTAGAACAAGACTGTTCTTGAAGAATGGGTAGGCAGGGCACAAAATTCTATGGTATAAGAAAGCAATGCTGACTATTCCCAAATTATTTCTGGCCTAACCATCTTCTAATTTTGTCTGGGAACTAAGGTAGATCTGCCTTTCTTCTGGGATTCCTCGGAAATCCTAAGAATTCAGAGGAAAAACATTGATACCAGAGGTGCAGCAATACCTCTAAAATTTTTTTTTTTACATGTGCATTCTCAACACTTTTACACCAACTCAGTCCCCTTGCTAACTTAATTATAACCTTTCATAAGATACATTATTCTGAACAATTTTAGTATTGCTGATGAAAATCCCAGCGCTTTCAGGTTTGTAACACAGGATTGTCCCTAGCTGGTGTCCTCATATTGACTTCCATTATTGTTTGTTGTTCTGAAAATGTGCTTTCTTCTGCTATATGTTGTTTTAAAATAAACACATAGTGTTCTCTTGAGTTGAATGGATGGTGAGGGAAGAAGAAAGGATTTCCCTAATGGTTCAACAAGAGCACTTAGTAAATAATTTATCATCATCAAGTGCCAACTTTATCTGAAACTTGACAGGTCTTTCTTTCATGATTCAGTAGTGTCTGTCATGACCTGCTGTACACACTGGTCGCCCATGTTGTAAATCCATTCTGGTGTCATCCAGCCACTTTTACTTTTTATAAAGTAGTGGATTAGTGTATCTCCTGATATTCATGAGGTATATGTTAGTAAAAGTATGAGTAAATATTTTAAGGCTCATTAATATTTTGAATACAGAAATACAACTTTTCTATTTGAATTTGTAACAGACATCTTGTTTTATGATAACTGTAAGAAAGTGATTTTGCTTATTGATTGACATTATCAAGCAGTCAGGCAGACACTCTAGCAGGTAGAATTACCTTTTTGTGTTGATGTCTGCCAGAACTTAACAGCGAAAGTGATGTCCTTTCTGCTAGGGAGAGCTAATATGCAGGAAGGTAATGGGTTTTAAAAATGCTGCAAACCTTAATGGTGTGAGATCAATATTACTGCTACTACAGGTAAAATGCTCCTACATATATTATTAAGACCTTCTTCAAAATTGAATTACTTGAAGCACTTTTGGACTGTTAGAGGAGTCAGTATTTATCTTCACAATAAAATACTAATGCACCTGAATTTGGGGGAATAATATTAATATTTTTCTTATAGTTTAGGAATATGAAAACTTATTTTAGGAATGTAGAGATGAACACAGCAATGCCAGACAAATCCATTGGTTTCCTTGCTACTAGGTAATGTTTGAGATTTAGGGAAAGTTAAATTTGCTGATACAGGAGCTAGACAGTTTTGCAAGGATTACACGTATGCCTGTGTGTATATTTGTCTGATGGGAAGAGAATGAGCAAGATAATCCTGTTTTGTTCTATTAGCGGTATGTTCATAACCTTGATACCAAGGGTATACGTCCCTAGTGAGGCCTCAGAAGCACTGCAGGATGTTTAAGGCCTCAGATATTTTGCAGGCCCCATTGTCTGAATATTAATATGCGTGTGATTCTAGGGTTACATGTGTTAAGTGCAAAGCATGCAACAGTTACTCTGCTTGCAGTGAATCTTTTTTTTGTTTCTTATCTCAAGAATGTTCTCATGTGCTCTGCAGATTATCCTGTCAAGTTTTAAACTAGCTCGTAGTATCTCATATAATTTAATCATTTGTTTGGGATTGGGTTTCAGACAGGTTGTGGGAGTACAGTTTTGCCTTCCTGATGGTTTCCCAAGGAAGCTAGGGGAAGGTCCATAGCTTGTGTCAGTTAAAGTAAAAAATGAATTTTTTCACTTGTTAGATTCTCATTGGTTAAACAGGCTGGGTAAAAAAAAAAAAAAAAAAGAGGTTACCTCAAATGTTTTAACTGGAAATAAACAGAATATTCATAAATGGAACTGTCTTCAATTCAGGTTGAGCTGAGTTCCAAGTGAAATATATTACAAATCTGTAAATATTAATTGCAATAAAAAACCTACCTTTTTTTTTGTTTTCAGAACAGTAAAGCAATTACATTTACATTGAAATTTATTATTCAGTATCCTTATTGAGTCTTTTCATTTACAGTATACAATATGCTGAACAACTTTGGCAATAAATTGGAACATGAGTTGTATGTCATGATTGCAGCTATATTGCATGTTTTCCTTATCTGTAACTTTGAAATTCTCTGAACAGCATGTGGGTTTTTATTTCTGTGGCATGTGATAGATATTCAGCTTCAGCATGCTCAGACTAACACATGGAAAATGAAATATTGTGGCATAAGCATACAGTCTAGTTTCTAGTCCTGGACAGATGGGCAAAATCATCATTCCCTAGAGATTTAGCTTTGTGACTAGATCACTTGTCACAGTAAATATATTCAGTGTTCCATAACATTGGCACAGTCTAACATGAACAAGTATCAATGCAGAATAGTAATCCTACTCAGAATTTTTCAAACACTTTCTTTATTGCAGTGGTATGTTCAAACACATGAACAAATGTGAATTCTACATGGAATGGCAGGGGCAAAAATAAGGCTTATAAAAAAAATTATGTATAAATATTGTCATAAGGTGAGAAGCACATGGAGTTCATCCTGCTCAAACCCATGTTTGGCATAGATCTACCAGATCGTCTGCCAGTGATTTTTTTTTTTTTTTCTTTTGCTATGCTTCTCTGTTCAGTGCCAGTTGGAAAACATAAAAACTCTACTCATTTTCTCAAGAGAAAAGGAAATAATGTTTCCTACATTTGTGTATATGCATGCACCCACATACGTGTGTGTGTGTATACGTATATAAAAAAACCCCTGTGTGCATATCTCTATGTATATTAAAAATATTTTTTCCATGTATCACATGGCAGCAATCTGAAGAAGTTATAGTAAAAATAGGAGACAAAAAACACAGTGGAAAAAGAAAATACAGATTTGGAGAACTGAGGCACAGTGTGCAAAATATGATGTTTTTCTTATTTTTTACATTTATGGTAAAGTATATGTGCATAAAGTAAAGTATCTTGTAAATAATTTGCTAGTTTAAAGCATGATGTTTGTAAGATAATTCATAGATAAGTTAATTCCTGGAGTATTAAGGCAGGAGAAGAGATGAGTCATTTTGGAAAATCTTGTTGAATTTAATCCAGTACCCCTGTTGTCTTTTCTCTAAATATATGTGCTTGTAAATGCATAAAAATGCAATTAATATTGAACTATAACATGTACCTATGTTTTATTGCTAATAAGTTCAAATCAAAGTACTGCAATAGGAACTCATTCTCCTTCACTCTCTGTTGGTTTTTTGGTTGGGTTTTTTTTTTTCCTTTTTGCTGATGTTACATTAAATCTGTGTTGGCTTTCAGTGAATGCCTAATACCACACAAAGGAAGACTGGCAGTTCAAGCTGACTTGTCTTCATTTTTAGGGTAGCTGTGTTGGATGTTTAAGTGGAACTTGCTTTTGTTATAGTGATCTTTATTTACTTTGGGATTTTTTTTACCACGGAGCAGTAAAAATGTTAGAAAACCAGATCACTGTAAGCAGTTCTTTAGACGCAGGAGTGTTTGGTCTCTAATGAAGAATCAGAAATTGTTAAGAACGTAACTAGCTTGCATGCAGTTGCCCACTTTTGGTCACCCTCTTGTAGAGACACTGTCTTTTTTTAAAAGAAGTTGAGGAACTGCAAATAAAGATGAGCTTTCAGAAAGTACCAGTCATCTGATGGCCATGTGAATATACTTGCAATTATAATGTGTCTAAATCTATGGCTTAAGTCTGAGAGGCATATGATATGGTTTCTGATAAAGAGGACTTAACGGTAAATGCAGGATACGTAATGCTGTGATGTAAATGGAAGAACGCGCTACAGAATAGTGCATTTTCTGAATTAAAAAATGTTTCAGGGCCTCATTAACAAGTATATCCAACTAGGTTCCACTGGAGGTGCATCCAAACAGGTTTCACAGCTGTGAGTGTGTTGATAACAAGCAAACCTGGATTACAGTGCAGAAAAATGTCAAAATTTTATCTTCAATTGACACTTTGCAGGATGGCTTCTTTTTGTATTTTGGGTGTAAAAAGCAGGGGGTTACTTCAAGGTGATAATTCACTATGCTCTATGTAGCTTTAGATTGGGTCCTTATAACTAAGATGAGTAAGTGCAGTCAGTCTATCCACCTAAGGACCAGTGTGACCCTCCTTCAAGCTGCATTTATCTCAAGCTCTTGAAAATCTGAAGGGTTCTACAGGGAGGTTAGGTTAAAAGTCCTGAACCATGCAACGTATTCATCAGTCTGGCTCCGTTTACAGCAACTATTATTATATATGCATACACACAAACACATAATAGCACCGTATCTTTTTTATGTTCAGTTAATTAAAATCTTACCCAAAATGTTTTTGTGCTCTCTGCTATCAGAGTGAGTACCATACATACAGACATACTATTGTTCCTATTTTACAAATAACAGAATTGGGAACAGATATAATAAACATTAGAATCTTAATGACAATTAGATATCATGCCTATCTAAACTTGTTAGATATGTGATTTGCTGGTTAGAGATCCCACTGAATCCTATTAATTTCAGTGGAAGCTATGTGGTTCAGGTGCAGCTTTGCAATACTGCTGACTTAATTAGTGTCTTATTTGCTGTCTAAAAGATGCTGGCTGCCTATCTCCAGTGTTTCCTTTGTGCCACCCTCTGTGCTCATCTGACCTTGTGCTGAGCCACATGAAAGAGTTAAGATGATAGGAACTAAACTCAGTGAAATATAATTAGGTATTTTGCTAACTTACCTCGTGAACTGCTACACCGTGAAGTCAGAGGAGTATTGGTCCTGAGGCACAGGATGTGATAGTATGCTGAATGCAGGTAGTGATGGAAAATAGGTTTACATCATTTGGAATTGAGTAATCATTGGCTTGGCTTTGCCTGAAGCTATATCCTGAGGTATGTTATCCATATGTTAAAGCATGAAAAGCCTTAAAGCAATGACAACCTAAAAAACGTCGTGCCAGGTTATTTCTGGAAAATTACGGAGAAAGCTTGTGCCATGCCAGGAGAACTGAATGTGACATTCTGAACCCTAGACTGATCAAGTGTATCTTTCAATATAGCAGTTTCATCATAGTTCTTAATAATGCTGTTCTTTATATGTTTTCACTACTTTTTTGTATTAACTATCATCTGCCTGGTTTTGAGCAGGTACTCTGCTTCTTATGGCTATAAAGCTATTTGTGAATGAAAAAATTCTATTCTGGTAAAAGTTTTTCAATGAAATGTGTGTTTTGCAGGGTATTTTTCTTTGACTTTTTTGCAAATTTAGCACTGTATTTAACAAATATTTGACTTTATTGGAAGCTAGATTTTTTTTTTTTAACATCTACATTTTAAACACATCTTGATATGAACATGTGAATAAATAAACCAGTAGTGCACTTATCTGGTGGCACTTTATCTTTTATTTGCAGAAAGGTGTTTAGTTTTCCTTGAATTTCTAACCCTGCAACAAAGGCAAATAGTGTTTGCCTTTGTTACAAGTCTGTTTAAGTTGCAAGTGCCTGAACCCTGAAAATTGCTACCATTGCCTTGTTTTTGTACAGCTACAACTTTCTGGAAGTGCTTTTCTGCAAGTGAGCTGTAAAGGCATATTTGTGAAGTGGTAAGTATATGGGGAGAATGTCTACCCTTTGGTAGGTGTTGTATTTCAGTCTTTTAGGGTCACTGGCTGATCATAGCGTTACACTTATTTTTTCCATACACTTAAAGATATTTTGCATACACTTAAAACTTTGAGAACCTGGGGTTTAATTCTGGCAAATAAATGTGACCAAAATTTTCGTTTACTACAAAAAAGAAGATTGCTTATATTTCACCTCTCTCTGCTGATCTTAATGCAGCTGTTCATAACAGGGTCCTGTCTCCCTTGTGTTGTTTTGGAAGAGAATTTACATTATGCGAGACAATCATACATAAAGGACACTTTAAAAAAGAATAACCAAAATGTGGTTACAAAGCCACATCTACTTTTTACTGGTGTTTCAGCAGCAAAGTGTTTGAGAGAAAGAAGCATTTGTGTCAGCCATCTGAGGGTTTTATTTATCCTCCTGAGTGCTGTCTTTGATTGTCCTAGACACAAGTGGCTGGGGTGCAGGGAAGGATCTTGTCTATAATTTCAAGATGATAGTTGCAAATCATGTGCTATTCCTTTGAAGTGAATTTAGTGTCATACATCTTAATTGTCTTACAGGACAGAGGGCAACCATTGATTCTGAAGGTAAGTTCTCATTGAGCCTATGGCTCTGATGTTCTCAAGTCTGTGAATAGTACTGCTTATTTACAATCAGGATCAAGACTATAGACAAACTCTGTCTTATTGCTTTGCAGTGGCATTCGGGAAATCTCCAGTATTAAAGTTGAACTTTGCCTGAAGTTAACCTAACTTATATGGCTTGCACCATCTGAAACTGTATGCAATGTCAAAAGTTCTATTCAAGTCTAGTTTAAAACCTGTTTGTTAGAATTGCTTATGGGCTTTGTCATAAGTGTTTCACTGCTCTAAAACGGTGAGATGACTGTGCTAACTTAAAATTAAAGAAAAAAATGGATGCATCTCTATGTAAACAGGAGGTGGAAAACAAGTGATTTCACCTTCACAGAATGAGTTATAAATTTTGTAGTAGTCGACACAGAGCGATTCTGTTGTAACTTATTACTCTTCAGGCATCTCAGAAAGGTGCTCAGGATCTGATTATTCAAAAAACTGCTTGTTGCCAGAATAGCATGTTGGTTTTAGTCTTTGAGTTTTATGTGCAATGCCCAAGAAAGTACAACACTGATTTTGAAAATATACTTGATATTCTCCTCAGAAGTTGCATTAGAATGATCTTGTTATCAATCATATGTACTAGGCATGTATTTTATGGGTGTAATAGCTGATATTTGGACTTTCCGAGGGATGTTATAGATTTGTTTAGGTTGGAAAAGACCTTTAAGATCATCAAGTCCAACTGTTGACCTAACACTACCAAGTCCACCACTAAACCGTATCCCTACGTGCCACGTCTACATGTCTTTCAAATACCTCCAGGGATGGTGACTCAGCCAGTTCCCTAGGCAGCCTGTTCCAGTGCTTGACAACCCTTTCCATGAAGAAATTTTTCCTAATATCCAATCTAAACCTCCTCTGCCACAACTTAAGGCCACTTTCTCCAGCCCAGGAGGACAACTGCTTGCGAAGGGAACCTACACTCTGAACAACGCAACTTTCCTGCTTCAGAAAGGGGGCAGCCTTGAATTAGCTTTGACCCACACCTCTGAGAAGAGGAATCTCATTGCAAGTAGCAAAGTTTTTTCTATGGCCTCCCTTGCTTCTGCAGAAAAAGCAACACCCTGGCAGTATGGAAGCCCTCAAAAGCCGAGGGCTGCTACACTCTGTTACAGCCTGGCTTGATTTTCACCTCTGAAAAAGTTACCACCCAAATCAATCACGAGTTCACAACAGTGTGATCATAGAATCGTAGAATCATAGAATGCTTTGGGTTGGAAGGGACCTTTAGAGGTCATCTAGCCCAACCCCCCTGCAGTGAGCAAGGGACAGCTTTAACTGGATCAGGTTGCTCACAGCCCCATCCAACATGACCTGGAATGTTTCCAGGGATGGGGCCTCCACTGCCTCTCTGGGCAACCTGGTCCAGTGCCTCACCACCCTCATTGTAAAAAATGTCTTTCTTATGTCTAGTCTAAATCTATTCTTCTTTAGTTTAAATCCATTATTCCTTGTCCTGTCACAACAGGCCTTGCTAAAAAGATTGTCCCCATCTTTCCTGTAGGCCCCCTTTAAGTACTGGAAGGCCGCAATAAGGTCTCCCCGCAGCCTTCTCTTCTCCAGGCTGAACAACCCCAACTCTCTCAGCCTGTCCTCGTAGGAGAGGTGCTCCAGCCCTCGGATCATTTTGGTGGCCCTCCTCTGGACCCACTCCAACAGGTCCATGTCCTTCTTGTGCTGAGGGCCCCAGAGCTGGACGCAGTGCTCCAGGTGAGGTCTCACCAGAGCAGAGCAGAGGGGCAGAATCCCCTCCCTCGACCTGCTGGCCACGCTGCTTTTCATGCAGCCCAGGATACGGTTGGCTTTCTGGGCTGCCAGTGCACATTGCTGGCTCATGTCCAGCTTTTCATCTACCAGTACCCCCAAGTCCTTCTCCGCAGGGCTGCTCTCAATCCTTTCAATCCCCAGCCTGTATTGATATCGGGGGTTGCCCCGTCCCAGGTGCAGGACCTTGCACTTGGCCTTGTTGAACCTCATGAGGTTCACAGAGGCCCACCTCTCCAGCTTGTCCAGGTCCCTTTGGATGACATCTTGTCCTCCTGGTGTGTCAACTGCACCACTCAGCTTGGTGTCATCTGCAATGACTTGTTTCACTGTGGGATCCATTTGAAAAATATAATGCTGGAGAAGTCATAGGGTCAGTGAAACCCATTGGGGTAAATACAAAGCATCTAAGTAGTGTGTATTGCTAAATTCATATAGTGAATTGATTTAGTGAAATTTCTTGTGAGATGTGCAAAAATAAGATTCTCCTATGCGATACAAGTTTTGAAACTTATATTCACAATTTAATATTTGGTATTAAAACACTTTTATGCAGATAACTTTAATGTATAGTATTAATAATGATAAAATTCTGTTCAGGTTTTAACAAAGTTAAGAACCTTATCTTTAGAGGCTTTCATATACAGACTTCCCTTAAATTTCTTTGCAAGTGTGAAGTCTTTAAATAGATTGGTGGAACACAGTACATAAAATGGTAATTAAGCGCATAGTATTGGGACAGAGGAGTACCTCTGAATGCTGCTGCTCAACTGCGTTCACTGGAACTTGTGTATCAGGTACTACTCAAGATACACAGTTGAATTCTTGAGGCCCTGAATTACAGAGGTATAGGTTTTATTTATATCTGTACCTGAAAAGTCATATCAAAGAAATATTAACAGCCTGAACCTCCAGGCTGCCACATATCAGTCCCATAATTTCCTCCTGTTTTTAACATTTAAAAGAAGGGAGAGGTGATGGGCAAATTAACAAAAAGTACTATAGCTCCAAAGTAAAAGTTTGGCAAGTTCTCTTTTTAGTAACAAAATTCAATTTCATTTGATTTTTGCACACTTAATGAAGTATGTTCTTATAATTCCAGAATTCTATATGGATACAATTGCTATTTAAACAGTGAATTTATTTTAATGTTTTTACTTTAATTTTTCTCTTCATGAAAGGTGGAACTGGTTTCAGTATTTGTCTAAATGCATTTCCAGTCTTTCTAGAATCCTTGGATAAAAAGCAGTCCCAAAGAAGCTATTTGTTGTCAGGAATTAATAAGCATGTTATAAAATCTGTCATCTAGAGTAACAGGGCAGCTTAAAGCAATCTTTTCTGTTATTTAAAACAATAGTCCTTGATATTAAGCAACCAAGTAGGTGAATAGAGTGTTCCTGGAAATTAGGTGGATTACATATACAAAGCCATAACACTTAATATTTCAAATGAGAAAGTAGAAAAAAACAAAAAAAGAAAAGGAAGGGGGAAAAAAAAAAAAAGCATGTAAGAATACTGTGGCAGTAATACCAGTCATCAGATGTGTTCCTGGTTACTCTAATTATGTAACTGTAATGGCTGTCCAGAAATACGAGAACTTAATGTTGGCAAACATATATCAACAATTCCCTTTGTATTTTTTGTTTTTAGCAGAAGTTGGGTAGAGGTTGATACTGGTTTCTGTGCCAATAATAGTAATAATCAGCATTGTATCCCTTGGCTCTTATATGGCAATATTCCCCCATAGATCTTAAAGTGCTGTGATTATCCTCATTTCACAAAGAATAGTAAGAAACACAAGTGGAGTAACTTGTCAAAGTCATTGAGGTGATCTGTAGAGCCTGAAATTGAACTTGGACTCTGAAGTCCTGTCTGTGGCTGTTAGGTTATTCTGATGTCAGTGGTATTTTAATCTTGAAAGAGTAGAAATGTTTATATTTTCAGGTTTTGGTTTCCACTGTAGCTATCAGTAGTCTGTCATCTGTGTATACAATTATTGTCATAACTGCAGTATGTTACAGTACAAGGTGAAAAGGTCCCAAAATATGAAGGAATACAGACTATGGAAAGTTAGAAACATTTGTAGTATATCTGATGTTATTACTATTTCACTTAAGGATTGTAGAAAACTCAGTGAGCTAAATCATCAGACTAAGGGATTGTAGTTTGATGGACACAGTCTTGGAATCAAATGTATTACAAGAGAAGAGAATAACATAGGAAGACGAAAGTAGATCAAAATACTGAAAGATTAAGAAGATTAAACATGAAGATCAAGAGTTTCCAGAATGAAGACAACATTTTGTGTGCCTGAGAAGCTAGGACCAAACTAAGCATTATCATTACATCCCTGAGACAGGGTAAGCCAGGTTTGGTCTGCAAGGAATCTTTATAGATAGGGGGTTTTTTTGTTGTTTGTTAAAACTGGGTCTCAATACAGGCTTATGTATTTTGGGGGCACTGTGTTTATGATGTGCTTCCAAACAAGGGCAGGCTCTTCCCTGTGGTTAGTGAATGAGCATACATAACCCCTGTGATTCTCACAGCTAGCTGCTGAGCTCCTCGGAGAAGGAAAGGCTGGTGGAAGTAGTATCTTTGGTAGGTGTAGTTAGGTGTGTGATGAGATTGAGTATTTAGTTAAATATTTTATTGTGCATTGCAAAGTGATATCTTATAAAGGCTTTTTTTTAAATTAAAAGACTTTTATTATGTTTTCATTGCATGCAGTTAGTTTCTGAGGGGCTGCCAGGATTAGGATAGAATGATGCAGTATAGTTAGAGGCCAACCTGTAATTACATAACAATACACAGAACCCCAGTTCTAGCTGCAGTGTGCATGGTAGCTCAAAGGGTGTATGTAACAGTTTTTGTTCGTAGCACACACTGATGACCTAGGCTCTAATTCTGAAATCCAGTCCCTGTGAATAGATGCTAGTGCTGGTGTGAAACTCTATTAAAACCAGTGGGGCTGATGCAAGGATCCTTACATGTAAATCTGATTGTAGGCTAAATCTGAAACAGTGGTTGTGTCCAGGCTTGTCCTTTTATCATATCTCTTATTAATTTAATCCTTAAACTTTGCTCTTTTTCAAAATACGTAAGCAAGATAAAAGTACTCAGCAATTTGAAAAATGCTTTTTAATTTTTTTACAGAAATGGTATTATTAGGAAAAATAGATGAGAATTTATGTATGTATGACTTAATATAGTGTGTTAATATAATTGAATAACACTTATGACTTTATTTTCAATGAGCAAATCCTTTATTTAGAGAAAGAGAATGCATTTTGTTATGCTGATTGAAAAGGTGGCATTGTGATTTAGGAATTATGAGCCTTCTGATACAAATTTTGTTGTTGTTTTTTTTAATGTTCCATACAAGCATTGTAGTCCCATGCTCTGTAAATTTTCCAGGACTCACTGGTGACCATTTGCTGATACACTTGCATAGGAACCCTACTTCAGTTAAGACTAGATAGTGTATTATGCTGCAGCTGCTTCTAGCTACATGTTGCTTTCACTACAGCTGGGAACAACTGAATTTCTCAGCAAGCAATGATTAGCATTTTGATCTTGACAGGCACTTCACTGTCTGAATACCAATGTCTGAATGATTGTTTTCACCAAGCAAGGCATAAACAGTTATTGCATATATAGCTTGTAGTTAGCTTCTGCTTACTAGAAACATTTGATCAAATACTTGCACACTTGATTTTTTTTAAACTGTATTAGAAGTAATCTATTCTGATTTATAGTTGTAGAAAAAGTGTAGTTTTATGTGTCTAAGTATGCTATGTCAACTAATTCCAATATGAAAAGCTAGATGTCTGAAAGAGCATTTAGTGTCAGGTGTCATGATCTAATATGTTAGTGGTTCATGCCAGTGCTCCCAGCTACATGCAAATTAACAGTATTCAAGTGTAACCAGACAGCATTTATAGTCTACAGATTAGCATAGCCTGAGAAAAATCCAATTATCCTTTCCTTGGTTGTTTGCCTTCATTATATTTTTGTTTCAGGGTACCTTTTTTGTTAAAATTTTAGAATTATTTATAGAACTAAAATCAGATTTATAAATAGCAAATGATAATATGAATCACCAGGCAGAAGTATCACAGAGAGTGTACTTTGTCCATCTTTTCAGCAAAGGAAACATCTCGCAAATGAAGCCCAAGTACCAGGGACTAGGGGAACAGAAGTTAAGCTTTGCAATGTGTTTATGCTTTGCTGCAAAACAAGCTTAAATCAAGACCACCTTATGCTCCTGGCCCCATTTTGGCTATTAGAGAAAAGCCTCCTGTCCTCCAGTCAGGGACAGAACAATTACAGAAAGCTATCTTGTGGAGAGCTGAAAAGAATAGAGGGATGATAGCTACAGGTGCTTCTGCTCATGCCCTAATGTTCCCTCTGTATTTTCAGGAATGCCGCTGAAATGAATATGCTGCAGCACATGACTACAATCATAGAACCATAGAATCGTTTAGGTTGGAAAAGACCTTTAAGATCATCCAGTCCAACCATTAACCTAACACTACAAAGTCCACCACTAAACCAGTTAAGGGGAGAGTAATAATTAATTTCATGTTTCCTGGCTTGGTGGCTGCATTATTTTTTCATGAAAATAAAAACCAGGAATCATTAAGGTTGGAAAGGACCTCTAAGATCATCAGTCCAACCATCAACCCAACACCACCATGCCCACTAAACCATGTCCCAAAGTGCCACGTCTACCCGTTTTTTGAACACCTCCAGGGATGGTGACTCCACCACCTCTCTGGGCAGCCTGCTCCAATGCCTGACCACTCTTTCCGTGAAGAAATTTTTCCTAATCATAGAATCATAGAATCGTCTAGGTTGGAAAAGACCTTTAAGATCATCCAGTCCAACCGTTAACCTACACTACCAAGCCCACCTAAACCAATCAAGGGCAGACTAGACTAAACCATATCCCGAAGTGCCACATCTACCCGTTTTTTGAACACCTCCAGGGATGGCGACTCCACCACCTCTCTGGGCAGCCTGTTCCAATGCTTGACCACCCTTTCCGTAAAGAAATTTTTCCTAATTTCCAACCTAAACCTCCCCTGGCGCAGCTTGAGCCCATTTCCTCTCGTCCTATCGCTAACTACTTGGGAGAAGAGCCCAACACCCACCTCACTACACCCTCCTGTCAGGTAGTTGTAGAGAGCAATAAGGTCTCCCCTCAGCCTCCTCTTCTCCAGGCTAAACAACCCCAGTTCCCTCAGCCACTCCTCATAAGACCTGTGCTCCAGACCCTTCACCAGCTTCATTGCCCTTCTCTGGGCACGCTCCAGCACCTCAATGTCTTTCTTGTATTGAGGGGCCCAAAACTGGATACAGTATTCGAGGTGCGGCCTCACCAGCGCCGAGTACAGGGGGACAATCAGTTCCCTTCTCCTGCTGGCCACACTATTCCTGATACAAGCCAGGATGCTGTTGGCCTTCTTGGCCACCTGGGCACACTGCTGGCTCAGTGTGGTTCAGCCAGCTGTCAACCAACCCAGGTCCTTATCAAAGCATGCATTATACTCAATTACACAATTGTGAGAATTGTCCACAAGAAAATATTGTGCAAATAATCACACCTGTTTATGGAATACAGGTGTCGTGGTTTAGCCCCAGCCAGCAACTAAGCACCATGCAGCTGCTCGCTCACTCCCCCACCCTGATGGGATGGGGGAGAGAATTGGAGGAGTAAGAGTGAGAAACACTCCTGGGTTGAGATAAGAACAGTTTAATAATTGAGACAAAGTAAAATAGTAATGATAATAATAACAATATAATAATGATAATAATAATATACAAAGCAAGTGATGCACAATGCAATTGCTCACCACCCGACGACCGATACCCAGACAGTTCCCAAGCAGCGATCGCTGCTCCCCGGCCACCCCCCCACAGTTTCTATACTGAGCATGATGCCATATGGTATGGAATAGCCCTTTGGTCAGTTTGGATCAACTCTTCTGGCTGTGCCCCCTCCCAGTTTCTTGTGCACCTGGCAGAGCATGGGAAGCTGAAAAGTCCTTGACTAGCATAAGCAGTACTTAGCAACAACTAAAAACATCAGTGTGTTATCAACATTCTTCTCCTACTAAATCCAAACCACAGCACTGTGCCTGCTACTAGGAAGAAAATTAACTCTATTCCAGCTGAAACCAGGACAACAGGGTATACCTATATTTGTTTAGATAACACTAGAACTGCGTTCAATAGTTGACTAAACTTAAAGATGTGGTCAGATAGGGAATCATAGAACCATGGAATGCTTTGTGTTGGAAGGGACCTTTAGAGGTCATCTAGCCCAACCCCCCTGCAATGAGCAGGGACAGCTTTAACCACATCAGGTTGCTCAGAGCCCCGTCCAACCTGACCTGGAATGTTTCCAGGGATGGAGCCTCCACCACCTCTCTGGGCAACCTGTTGCAGTGCTTCACCACCCTCACTGTAAAAAATTTCTTCCTTATATCCAGTCTAAATCTATCCTCCTTTAGTTTAAATCCATTACTCCTTGTCCTGTCACAACAGGACATATAAGATATATGACATCCAACTATGTCATGTCTAGTTAGGGTGTCCCATGTATACAGGTGGCTAAGGGCTGCTTCTCAGAAACAGATTTGGTAGAAGGCTGGAGAGATTGAATTGTAGCTCAGATACAGTTTATTGCAAAAAGAAAGAGGTTGAGCTGGTAGGCCTTCAGCTTTTGGGCAGGGGTTGCATTTTGCCAGATGTTGATGAGCCAAGCTGCCTCTCAAACCAGTTTCTCACTGGCCTGAAGGATTTGGAATTGTCCAAATACACTAGGAACGGTGTGTTTAAGTATGGGAAATGATACCACTTCATAAAAGTCTCTCTATATATAGCTGTAAACAAAATGTAGCTGCCTTTCAGGCACTTCATTGTTTGTGATTTTCATCTGTATCTGAGTTGATAGGAAAGAAAAAAGTTTGGAAATCACTTAACAGGGAATGATATTAATAGCAGTCATATGAAATTCATTAGTTTGCCAGTTGTTCAAGATACGGCCCTGAACAGTATCATCCAGCTTTGTTGGATAATCAAGGAGAGCTGATTGTGACTGAGCCCCCCATCCTGTGAGACTGGGGGTGAGGAGGAGCCATGTCACAATAAAGTATCAGCTGAAAAAACTTGGATACAGATATCTGTGAGGAATTTAAAATACGGATAGGAGTATCCATTAACGAAGACGACATCTTAGGCTTTAGAAAACTGTGTAAAGGTTATAGAGCATGTTGATTCCTGGTGGGAGAACATTCAGAGAGATGGTAGTGGGAATCACAGAGGGGCTATGAGAGTATCTTGAAGCATAAAGAACAAAAGATGGTTTGAATATTGCATGAAGAAATTGAAGACTGATGTGGAGTGCAAATAATGCACATTCACAGTTACCCACAGGTTGATTAATACTGTGAAGATAAAATACAATACAAAAAATTACATTTGTGTGGTTTAATAGAGAAATGAAGCAGATCAGAGGTACAGCTGAAGCGGTTTTGGGGGGACCATCGAGAGCAGGTGTATTCCTCTTTACATTTCCACATGCCTGAGTTTTTTCCTGAAGCAGGAAGACCTTTAAAAGGTCTCAGACAGCATTAATGTTACCCTGTGGGTACTTTGTAGAAATGTACTGGAGCATAAATTTTTTTGGAGTCCCTGTGAAATGGTGCATTTTCATGGGAGTAGAATCAGGTATTGTGAAGAAATCTTTCAGTGAAGTCAGACTAAGGTAAATGGGGGAGAAGTACTTAGCAAGAAAATTCAAAATTAACAGTGTGTTAAATTGCTGTCAAAGGTCATTGTGACATAAGTGGACAGGGAATGCATAATTTGCTTGCAAAAAAAATGAAGTTTGGATGTTTTTCACTCTTTTGCAACTAAAGTTCTAAAGGTATAGAATACATGTAGCCAGGAACTCTTTGCACACTTTAGGTGCTTGGACTGTACAACAGTATTGTAGATGGTGAGTAAGCTATGTTCTCTACTTTCACATTCTTCCTCTTTGAAAATATTAGGTATCTGTAATTTGTGTTTAGAATGGAATTTCACATGCCACCCAACAGATTATTGGACCCACTTCTAAAAAAAAACCCACTTCCCCCCCAATACAAAACCAACCAAAAAACCCCACGCCCCACCCCTTTTTTATTTCACCACCCACTCCCCCCCATAGTGGTAAGGGTTTCCTTGGGTTACAATTCTGTTGTTTGACTAGACTGCTAGTAAATTGCTGCCGTATGGCGAATGAAGGTCAGATGCATAAAAAGATAATTTTTCTCAGCTGGTAATTTCATGCACAAATCTAAATCCCTTTACTACATTGAACCTTCTGTTTAGTTTCTATGCATTACTTAATAACAATACATAATAGAAATGTAAGTGGTGTTAATACATCCAGCATCTCTTTCTTTGAGAGGAATATAAAACACTGGGATGATAATTGGTCGTAGGACTGAATGCTTGAGGAACAAGAGAGGCAGAGCTATGAATGTGTGAAAGAGTAAATGAGCTGAGAATCCAAAATAGTTACCAAGAATGTAATTACAGAAAGTTTGAGGTAGTAGTGTAGTGAGTCTTAATGGTGAAATGAGTAGACAGCTGTTTTCTAGATAACTGAATTGTTTGTGAAGAACTAGAATGTGATGAAATTCAGAAGGCAGTCAGAACCCTCAGGAATAACAAAGCACCAGGTGTTGATAATGTTCCAGTTGGGACTCAAAGAGTTATCAGTCTGACTTTGTTAGTTTCAGGCAAAAAAGTCAAGGCATAGTAAATAATGGTCATAATGAATAGAAGATAAGATTTTGATTGTATAGAGAAGAGCTATTTATTTGCTAATACAGAAAGCAAGTGCCTGGAACTAATATAGGCTAAGTGCTATGTTCACCATCCTTGATGGAGTCACCCATGAGTCACTGCTGTCCAGGAAGTCATCAGTCAGATGGAAAGGTGCCAGCCTTTGTTGCTTGTTGGAATGTGGTGATTCTTGATCTTTCTGAACTACTACCTTCCAACTTACTTTGTTTTCCCTCTCAAGGTTTTATGCCTCTTCATGCCCGTGTTTTTCTCTTAATTGAGTTATAAACTACTACCAACTCAAAGGTTTTTGTTACTTGTTTCGACTTACTAAAAAAATCTTTCAAGTCTTTAGCTTATATGTTTTCTTTGTGTCAATTCAGCAGTAGTCTTTTGCTTTGAAGCTGAGCCAGGGTCATACAGGTGTGCTTTGCAGAATTTGGCCTTCTATTAGAGACAGCTGATCGTCACTAGAATGGATCCTGGATTACAGTCCATCTACCTGCAAAACACACACAATGATACAGTTACTATTTTACTCCCCCGCCTCCAAGGACTTTGAGAATAATAGAGGACCTTTGAGATGTTTTGATGAAACATGATGGTTGAATTAAAAAATATGAAAGGAGGCTAAATACAAGTAATATTAATTGCTCAAATCTATCAGAAGTTCTGTACAAGTGCATCTAAGCACAGAGGTAATTTAATAATTTATAGAAATTATAAAGGTTCAGTAAATCATGCATCAAGTTAAGATCCTATTTGATATTACATTTTCAGGTATTATGAGTCAGCAGCTTTATAACTGTAACCATATGAATTTCAAATGTTAAATATATTTTTAACACTGCTCTAGAATGCATAAGAAGTTATAGAAGGTCACCCTTTTGAAAAATTTACTTGTGCATGTGTAATTTGATATATGTAACATAATCTATTATGCATATCAGGTTTGTATTGTGAAATTTTATTAGGTAAAGCATAGCACAAGCTTCATTTTTTTTTCACCTTTCTGCCAGCAAAGTCACTGACTGAGACTTGCATTTCAAAGGCAAAGATCTGACTTTTTGAGAAACTTCAAACATAAAAATACAATTTTTCCTAGAAGTGTACAAGGCCAGGCCTCACTTCAGGCAGAGCTTTATTTGGAACTGTGCCTCATCTTTAACTGATAGGCATATTTGGTTAGGGAGTATGATTGAGTCTGGCCTCTCAGCCAGAAAAGCTAGTTATTAGAAGGAAGCAGTCTGCCTATAAAACCTGAAAATCTGATTTTTTTTTTTCCTTTGTCCAATGATCTGTCAATATTGATAGTCAGAATATATTTATAGACATTAGCATTAAGGTGTCTACATTTACATATGCAGCAATATGTCTATAAAGACTTTTGAACCCTGTTTAAGGAATAGGAAATTTAAACCAATAATCCTTTCTTAATAGAGAGGTCCAGTTTAAGTGTTTACTAAAGGTGTTAAACCTAAAGACAGATCATATAATATTGTCTTTATATGTGATTGTTTCAGTTTTGAAATAAAGAATAATCTTAAGTTCCTTTCACGTTATTTCTTTAAGCAACCATTTAAATTTTGAACTTTGTAATATTTGTGTATGATAGGTTTGGAGTTAAAATCTATTTTGAAACATCGCTTCATGAAGTAACATGACCAAAGAAGATATCCCAGAAGATTAATTTGATGACAGGAGGAAACTTGATTTAAGATGCTTCAACAAATAAAGTGCTTGGTATTAAAAAAAAAATTAAAAAAATAAAATTAGAAGGTGCTCTGACAGTGGCTTTCTTATGAAGCCTTCCTCTGATGGATCTGTAAGTAAAACAGAACAGAGACCAAGCACTATGCATGTAATTTATATTTACAATGTATAAAAAGTTTCTTAAGTGCTTCAAAACTGGATACTGATTCAGAGCTGGGAAAGTTAACAAAATTAATAGTGTATTGAAAAGGATGCTAGGAGGCCCATTTCTTCAGAGAGAAATTATTTGGGAATATTTATAGTGACCAAGTGAGCAGGTGAAAGGTACGGTCATTAAAATGCATTTAGATATTGCACTTCTGAATGTGTGGTTTTACATAGGGCAACACAATCAATTTTCCCAGAAACAATGCAGAGGGAAGATGTCACATTTACTGTTGAAAAGCGTCACTGTGCACTAAAAAACCTATAGAGCATTAAAAGCACTGCTTGTATCGAGCCAGGTAAGTGGTTCTGTTGGTGATGAAGAACAGTCAGTTATGCTACCTATAATAACAAACAAGTTAGTCTCCATAGGCAGAAATTGCCTTTATAAATCCATATGAAGTAGCATAGTGTTTCTCATGTTGTCAAACAGTATTGTCATAAGACTGGGCAGGGAAAGGCAAACAGCAAGACTCTCCAAATGAGGAAAGCTTTGTGACCAACAGTAAATGGTACAGCCAGCTGTTAAAAAGACGTGGTCTCAAACACTAAGCTGCATTATTTGTGTTGACACTAACTACCAATGACAGCTTCAGAAATTGAAGATACTAAGGCAAAACTACAGAGCTGATTTTCTGTTCAGAGGGTTTCAAGCAACAGTGAAGAAGAGTGATGCAGTGTAGAAGATAATTAGGAGAGCTAAATAGTCTTGCTACAGGAAAGAGACAACTCAGTTTTTTTCAAGTGCTGAGATGATTTGGGGAGTGCTATGAATGAAAAGTTCAGGCAAAAATCTAATTAAAAAACCTGGGAAATGCAATAAAGAAAATGTGTAATAAAAGCTGTGAAATTTGAAGATCTTATTGTACAGAGCATATACTTAGGTTGACAGACCAACTAAGTATCTCCTGGGAGGCCACTCAACCTCTTTGTTGATCTGAAAAAGATGAAGCGATAACAGGGACCAAGACTTAAATACTTTTACTGGGAATTGCTAGCAGCAGGGAAAAAATGCCCTTATTGGGAAGGAATTGAGGCAATTTCGAGTGGTAGGGTGTGAAAGAGTTCATGAGGATATTAATAGTGCAGAGCCATGAAGTATGACCTAAGTAGGTTCATAAATACCTACGTACTTTCCAGTTGTCACTAGAATGTTCTGTTGTATGAATTAGAAAACTGGGAGAATCCGCATAAATTTTAATTGTAATCACAATCTGAGCCATTAATAATGAATGATCGTGGCGGGGAGGAATCCACCTTCCCCGCTATGGTAGCATGTCTGCTGCCTTCTGAAAAGAATCTCAACAACTTTTTCAGTAATTCAAGCATACCCCAGATGCCTCACTGTAACTAAATATTCACTGAGGATAGTGTTGGCCTGTGGTATTTGCCTGTCATTTTTCAGTCTGGAGGATGCTTAGGGGTTGATTTATGATTTGATTTGTAATCAATACAAATATTAGGTATAAAATCAAAGAATGGAAGGTTTTCTTTAACCCTTGTGTATACACTGTAGTGATTCTCTTCACAAGATGCATACATAAACCTTTATTTTGTTGGAACAGTATGGCATTTAACTGACTTGTGATCAGTATTTAGAACTTGGAATGGGCTACTTGAGAACAGAGCTAAGGGCCTTTTTATGAACAGGTGAAAGTGACGTGGAGTTTACCTAACTCCAGAGCATTTCAAAGCTTTGCTCATTTTTAGTTTTCTAGTATTACTGTTGCTGGTTTTAGATAGGGGGAGGGGGTGGTTAGTTGATGTAGTTACATAAATTACTGAACTCAAGGGATGGTGATAATGCTTTTAATAAGTACAAATAGCAATATTTAGGTAGCAGGTTTATATTACAACAGTCATTGCTGATTCTGTCACCATTATCGCTGACTCACTATGGAAAATAAATTACCATATCAGAATGGGTAAGGAGCATTATTCTCCTCCTAGTTGTACTTTTTTCTTGTCTAAGATGAAAAAAGGGTTCAAAGTGGAACCTCCTCTACCATCTCTAATGGAAAATTGACCCTACCCACTAATCACAAAAAATAAAACTAGCTTATGCATCTTGAAATATTTTGTGTGCAGAGATTTCAGTTGTTTCCACTTAAACTGGCAGATTGTGTATTGGTCTTATTTTCTTACATACTTAGTGCTTAAAACCATATACCGTGGTTATTTGGATTGTTTATCAAAGCAAACGCTTCTGGGGCAGAATGGTTACCTAAGGGTGAACTAACTGCCTTGGTCTTCCATATTTTACTTTAACTATTCTATTCAATTGGTGGGAAGCATGTGAAAAAATGGGAAGGGCCCACTTTAGACCAGATGTGTCACTCCGCTTTTAAAAATAAGTTATCAATATTCTGTTGAAGAGGCTGCCTACTTAAAAACATAATAGTGCTAGTATTTTTCAGCAGTGAGTCCTAGCTTACTGAGTTTTTTTAATGGGAATTCCCTCAAATACATCTCAGAAAATCTTTGTGAAATTGTTCCTGTAAAATACTGCAACAGTTTTCTCCAAGAAAATGTCATTCAGCTGGGTTGATTCTAAACTAAGAGACCAGGCAACTGTTTTCAGATAATCTTTGTTCACACTCACGTGAAGCAACTCACTTGTGATGATGAGTAGTTTGCACATGCAAAATTTTTTCATTTATATGGGTGGAAACTCATCTTCTCATAAAAATTTACAGATCCTACAAAACCAACAAATTCACATACTTTTGAAAATTTCTAGTAGCCAATGGTAACAAAACCATGATAATGCTAATATGGTAAATAGTAAATATGGTAATATAGTAGGATGTTAATAAAGCTGCTGTTCAGAGTACAAAGTGAAAGGTTAGAACAGCAAAGGAAATACTCATGTAAATATTCACTGTGTGCCTGAGTGCTAACTGTCATTGCAAAGTGCTGAAGTTCTCTTTCTCTTATCAATATCAAATAATTATACAATGAAATGAGAGATTAAGATCAGAGAACATTAATCTTAAAAAAAAAAAAAAAAAAGAGATACTTTCTAGTCTGGAGGGGGGTGGGGGAAGAGTGAAGGAAAGAAGCCTTCCATTGGGCTTGTAAAAGGTATTTTCTGGACAAGGCAGAGGCTGTCATCTGTTGTCTTCCTTGAGATGGTGTTTGAGTGAAACTTCTGCTGTTCTCAGGTTTGACGTTAGAATGACCAACTTATCTTACTTTGGTCTGAATGGATAGCTCTACTCCTTCACTTTGGCTGTCTTACATCAGTGTCCATGATGAAGCTAGAGGCAAGATTTACCTGGATCACAACACTGAGAGTGCCTGATGCCAGACACTTTTACTATTTCATTGAATTGATAAGTTAAAGGCATATGAGGAAATGTCTTCAGTTTAAATATGGCCACAGCTCACAGATGTAGTTCAAAACTATGTCATATTTGTAGAGCTCCTTAAGCATATAAAAGGTTCTGTAAGTGTTACCTATTAACTGCTCATTTCTCCTGTTCTATTTTTAGCTTGCAGAATAGCCTTCCAAAGGAAATAGTACAAGATTTGTCATTTGAAATGGTTAAAACCAGACTCTGACAATACTAGAAAACATAGCTTTGAGTTTTTATAAAGTCTTGGAAAGCCTTTTTGAAGGATGAAATCCAAAACTGACAGCCAGGAGGGCTGCTTCTGTCTGTTACTTCTATAGTGGCTGGCTGACAAAGATGCCCAGAAAGCTGTAGATCTTTTCATGTTTTTGTTCTCTTATGATTCTTTCGCCTGTTCACTTTAAAATGTTATAGCTATAGGTTGACTTAGCAAATGCAGGGAGTTCAAAGTTGAATGCATTGTGTTAATTTTAGCACTGATTTGTTTTGTTCGGCATTTAACTGTATATAAAAGTAGGCTGGTGTGGTGGTTTGACCCTGTCTGGATGCCAAGCACCCACCAAAGCCACTCTATCACTCCCCTTCTCAACTGGACAGGGGAGAGAAAATATAACGAAAAGCTCATGGGTCAAGATAAGGACAGGGAGATCACTCAGCAGTTACCATCACAGGCAAAACCAGACTCGACTTGGGGAAAATGAGTTTAATTTATTACCAATCAAAACTGAGTAGGAGAGAGGAGTGAGAACCTGTGTAGGGTAATGAGAAATAAAACCAAATCTTAAAACAACTTTCCCCCACTGCTCTCTTCTTCCCAGGCTCAACTTCACACCCGATTTTCTCTACCTCCTCCCCCCAAGCAGCACAGGGGGACAGGGAATGGGGGTTGCGGTCAGTTCATCACACGTTGTCTCTGCCGCTCCTTCCTCCTCAGGGGAGGACTCCTCACACTCTGCCCCTGCTCCAGCGTGGGGTCCCTCCCACGGCAGACAGTCCTCCACGAACTTCTCCAGCGTGGGTCCTTCCCACGGGCTGCAGTTCTTCACGAACTGCTCCAGCGTGGGTCCCTTCCCCGGGGTGCAGCCCTTCAGGAGCAGCCTGCTCCAGCGTGGGTCCCTTCCCCGGGGTGCAGCCCTTCAGGAGCAGCCTGCTCCAGCGTGGGTCCCCCGCGGGGTCACAGCTCCTGCCAGCAAACCTGCTCCAGCCTGGGCTCCTCTCTCCATGGCCCCACAGCTCCTGCCAGGAGCCTGCTCCAGCGCGGGCTTCCCAGGGGGTCACAGCCTCCTTGGGGCACATCCCCCTGCTCCGGCGTGGGCTCCTCCCCGGGTGCAGGGGGATCTCTGCTCCCCCGTGGGCCTCCATGGGTGCAGGGGCACAGCTGCCTCCCCAGGGGCTGCACCAGGGGTGCAGGGGAATCTCTGCTCCGTGCCTGGAGCCCCTCCTGCCCTCCTCCCGCACTGACCTGCGTGGCTGCACAGTCCTTCCTCTCACACATTCTCACGCCTCTCTTTGGGTGCAGTTGCAGTTGCGCAGCAACTTTTCCCCTTCTTAAATATGTTACCCCACAGGCACTACCACTGTCGCTGAGGGGCTCAGCCTTGGCCAGTGGCGGGTCCATCTTGTAGCCGGCTGGCATTGGCTCTATCGGACATAGGGGAAGCTTCTAGCAGCTTCTCACAGAAGCCACCCCTGTAGCCCCCCACTACCAAAACCTTGCCACACAAACCCAATACAGCTGGATATGGCAATATTTAAGTAATGATTTTAGATAGTACAGATGCTTCTATACTTTTTACTCTATTTCACAGGAAAATAATGTGTTTATGGTCTGTCTTGCTTCTTTTGTTAAGAGTTTTGAGAGAGATTCCAGAGGCACAAGGAGATTTAAGGCACTTCTGAATGAGATTAAGGCACTTCTTGATCTGATTGTTGTGAGTCTGCAGATCGCACTACTCCATGAAAATGTCTTGCCGATATCCAAATACATTTTAACTGGCTTTGTGATGTAGAACCCGTACTTTCTTTTTTTAATGTGCAAGTTTTGATGCAGAGAGGCAGAGGCTATTTAGAAACAAACACACACGTGTGTCATCCCCCACCACCAGCTAGATGCTAACTTACAGAAATATATTTAAAAAATTGACGGTTGCAAGAGAAAGTCTTACAATACACAGATAAACACCTGTTAGTGAAAGTGCATTTAAGTAGACTGTATCTCCACTGAGCAATCAAACACAATGCATTGGATTGGTGTCCAGCTTGTTAAATCTTGTTGTGTGCCTGTTAAAACATACATATTACTTATAAAATGAACAGACTATGTAGAATGCTATTGTTGCTAAAACAATGAAGGATTAAGCACATAGGAACTCAATTATCTCCTATATTTCATAGATCTCTGCCTTGTATCATCAGGTCATGAATATTTGAAATGCTGAGCATGCTTCATTGAAATAACTAATTACAAATGCTGTGATTTATTGAACGTACTTTACTGAAGTTTTAATAGAAATATCTATTCCAAAGTAATTCGAACACAGATTGTGTGTTTGCTTTTTAAAAATTTGATCCAGTATAATAAATTCTCTACTTCAGCTGCATGTTAACCTTTGAGAAATTATACTTCTGGGAAAGCCTCCCACTGGAATATATAGTTTCTGAATTTGGTGATGGTACAGTTGCAGGTAACTGTTATGGCAAAAAAAGCATAATCTGCATTTATGATCATAGAATCATAGAATCGTTTAGGTTGGAAAAGACCTATCATGCTATATCCAGAGACTTTTTGGTCTGTAGGCATTTGCATGAGGCCTCAACTCCTAATAAAGGGCCTTCCAAATTAAGTTATGTGACAACATGTATCACCCATTTATGAGCGGGGGGAGAAGGCCTTAACCTATGCCTGGAGCCTAAAGAAGCCTGTAAATTTTCTTTGCTAGGAAGCTCTCTTTTCTTCAGGCTTCTTGGCTAAAATTTTTAGATACAGCCTCTGTTTCAAAAGGTGAAAAAAAGAGATTACATTCTAAATGGAGAGCACATTAGCATTCCTGAGCCTTACATATAGTCTAACAAGGAAAACTCTAAAATCTTGTGACCAACACATAGGACTCTGCTGCTGTCTGGTAGCTGATTTTCCTAATAAGGTAAAATGTATGAACCAGCAGCAGGGAATCGAAAATGGTGTATGTTTAGAGACCTGTGGGTCTAGCTCTGACTTTGAACTGCAGAGAGAGCTCATATCTTTTTGGCCTACATAAAAAGTAGTGTCAGTTTAAATTTGATGCTTCTTTTATTCTGTACTTGCCCTTGAAGGTCTAAAAGGTCTCTGACTTCTGTAATCCTGTTCAATTCAGGATTTAGGTTGCTGGAAGATCATTCCTTTAAGTCTGGATTTTGTGCTAGAGGGAAGTCCTCTTTTTTCCAGTTGGATACAGAGATGCTCGAATACTGCTTTTTATTAAATTTAATGGTGAAACTGCTGTTAATTGCAATAACATATAGATTATGCTTATTATAAAACATACCATCACTGTGAACAGACTTAAGTATTTTAATTCTTCTTCCTCCATATAATTGAATTGTGATACTGCTAGCATGTACCTGCACAGCACTCTGATTCTGGAGGGCAAATAGTGACTCTCCCAGAAGCAGACTTTCTCTGTTATAGTAAAAAGGGAGATAAAGCATGTTCAAGTCATAAGGGGGGTCTTTTCGAAAAATTGTTACTGTAATTCTTAATAATGTGTAATAATTTTTGAGAGAGTCCTCCAGATAAGTTGGCATACTTGTTTCCCGTTGCAGGTGGTAACATGTGCACAGGTTAATTTTGTAAGTTTTAAAATACTTGTTTAACCTGCCACTGGAAGTTTCTGTGTTTTTCCTCTGCTATACACATCTTCCTTTTTTTTTGACTGTCGAGACAAAACTGACAACAAATTTACTGGTGAACTAATCAGCCAAGGGGATGTGAGGAAGTGATGTTGACATGAATGTATTTTGTCCCTTCAGTCTTACTTTCTGATCAGTGAAAGGCACTGGCTAAGGCCTGCAGGTAAGACATGCATGATCCAAATAGAAACACTGATATTAGAAGGGCGTGTAGGTGTGAATACTTCATTCTTTACACTTTCTGGAAGTAAATTTGAAAAAAAAAAAAAAAAAGGAATGAATTACATTATTCAAAGCCACATCAAAAATTATTTTAAAATACTATAAGAAAGGGGACACAAATTCAGAATGTCAACAATCTATATTTATTGATACTGGTTATCCTGTGAGGACACAAAGTGAGAGATCAGCCCTGTATAATTACTACGGAAGGCACATAGACATATCTAGATATAACAACTATGGACGTGTGTCAAGTTACAGAACCTGAAGTACTGGGATAAGATCAGACTATTCAGTCTTACTAAGTAAAGTCTAAGTAGAGTTCTAAGTCTTGTGGCTGCAAAGAGAGGTTTAAAAATGTGTGGAGCATTAGTGATGTTTGTCCCCAGTTTGGTAACAGGTAAAAGTGAAATGAGCTGTTGCCATTTGTCTGCCCCATGAAATGAGTTGCAATTTAAGAAGGCAGATAGGTGGATGGGGCTCGGCTGAAAGGGGGTTGCTAAAAGAGGGTGGGATGCTGAAAGATCTACTCTGAGGTTCTCGTGGTTAGTGGATTTTTGTGAAGTGTATGATTAAGCATCAGTATTTTTTTGTATATGGAAGCTGAATCTTTTGAGTAATTATTTTGTGCTAATCTCAATCCCTTCTCAATGTAAAAACTGGATTAAAATGTCAGAAACAAAGGTAATACACTGACTAAAGAATCTTCAAGCATATAGTTCTACTGTTACTAAATATATTTAATTAAGAGTAATTATAAAGAAATCCCATTTGTTGGTGGAAAGTGCACCTATTGAGGTAGAGTACATAAAGATAAATCTATTTGCCATGTAATTAATCCAAATTAGCAGAGCTAGTAGGGATGAGACCATATTTCTATTGTTATATTAGACTTCTGAGGAAAGTTTAATAATTTAATTACCACTTAACCATGTAAATAAAAAAAGAGATATTAAACATGCTATCTAATTAATTTGCTACAAATTATTCGTTAAGTAAGGATTACATACCTAAACACTTTGTATCAGTTTTAAGTTCAAGTGTTGTGCAGGTTTAGTGTTACATAATGTCATATACTGCTAAATAGTTTCAATGCAAAGAAAGAATACAATTTGCTATTAAAATTTAGATGATCAGAATTCTGAAAATTTGTTTTATGTGCTTTCAAACTTTTCTGAAAATTGAGGGGCTATTTGTTGAGTAAAACCAGTCTGAAATGGCATTTTGTTCAGCAGTTCCTACAGTGCACATCTGGCAGTCTGCTGCTACAAACTCTGTAACCCCCTAGCAGTGGAATCAAAAGATTTTGTTGTTAATTTAACATTATGTACCTTGAACTTTCAGATTTTTTCAAAGATACTCTCTAAGCATTTTGCAGTTGAGGAGAATGTCTTTCAGATGGTGCTATCTTCTTAAATGTTTCAAAACTTCACTTTTCTCATCTCCAGGCAAAATTCATCTCTACAGTCTTCAGTACATTTTATCACCTGTAAAAGTCCAAGTGTTTCTCCTGTGGGACAAGTTCATACTAGGTATCTGATATGCTTTGCAGTGTGAATTAGAAAGAAAAATGTAGTAGGTTAAGAGTAGGTGAGTTGTTTAATATACCTTTCAGAGAAATAATATCCTTGTGGGGTTTTTTTGATGCAGCTGTTTCTTTGTTACCTAAACATGAGATGCATTGCTTTCAGAAACCTTTCAAATTGGTGCTGTAACCAAGTCATAAAATCGTTTAGGTTGGAAAAGACTTTTAAGACCACCAAGTCCAACTGTTAACCTAACACTGCCAAGTCCACCACTAAATCACGTCCCTAAGCGCCACATCTACACATCTTTTAAATGCCTCCAGGGATGGGGACTCAACCACTTCCCTGGGTAGCCTGTTCCAATGCTTGACAACCCTTTTGGTGAAGAATTTTTTCCTAGTATCCAATCTAAACCTCCCCTGACACAACTTGAGGCCATTTCCTCTTGTCCTATCACTTGTTACTTGGGAGAAGAGACCAGCACCCACCTCGCTACAACCTCCTGTCAGGTAGTTGTAGAGAGCGCTAAGGTCTCCCCTCAGCCTCCTCTTCTCCAGGCTAATCAATCCCAGAAACTCGATACAGTTTTGAACTGTTCTTTGTCCCACAGAGTCATTGTACTTCTGGTTCTTTAGAACATTTTTTTGGTAGCAATGTTTTGGCTCATAAAGAATTCCCTTTGAGAAAAAATTAATATCAAGGTTTTTAGAGGTAGATCTATTTAAGGAGGACTTTAACTTACAATTCCTGACTGTAAATAAAGGAGCAACTTCAAGGAATGTTTGTCATAGTTTAGACAATTATTGTGTTCTGAGACTTTCAGTGGCATTTCAGTAAATTAATTTACTACTTAATACTATAGTACTTAAATAATTTTTTATTTAAATGATCAGTCTGTACCTCTAACAGATTAATTTTGAGGTAGTTGTGGCAAGTGTCTGCTAAATATTTATTATCTGTGTGTAATAATTTTGTCCCATAGTTAAGCTGTGATATTTATAATATATTTTGCTACTTGTTATGATCCTGGATATTATTGCTCAGAAGTACCGTGAGTTATATTTCTCTGCAACAGTTCAATAGCCTGTCACCATCTGAAGTAATTGGCATTGAGGAAGAGAACACATCAATGAAAATAAAGAAATCATAGTTGGGCTTGCTCTTCTTTGGGGGGAAAAAAAAGATAAAAATAAATCCAGTGAGTGTAACCAAATAGAGTGACAGCTCGAAGAGCCATGTTCGTTAAAGTGCAGTGACTGATTAATGCATGTGGATATGAGATTAAATGGAGATTTGAACACTTTACAGTTAATAAAATAAAGATAAACCAAATGGTGTTGAAAAAATACAGCATGCATTTTAAAGTACAGGTTTAAATAGGTTAAATGATGTAAGCCCTGAGCAGAATACGTTATAAGGTTTAGTTGTATGAGCAAGTTACCATTAGATAATGAATAACTGTCTGTCTGCTGACCTGTAGTAACTGTTTGGGTGCTTATTGTTCCTCCGTAGCAAATACAAGATATCTTATCTGTATAGCAGATTCTCAATATTTGATTATAATGAGGTGACTTGAATTTGAGAAATAGGAATGAGAGAGGTTGAAGAGGAGAAGGTTGAATCATTATTTTTACAATAAAAGAGAAGGGGTCTCTTGCCAAATCATTTTATTGTTCCTAGGAGAGACTTAAAGTTGTTCACAAATATTTGCAGATCAAAACCGGAGATTGGATTATTTCTATCAGAAGTAGATTAGCTCTGTGCCCTGTTCCCTGGGAAAAGGTAATTTCCATTGGCCTGAAAAGCTTTGTACCTTCACCAGAAAGTTTTGTCAGGAAAAGATGACTTGTAGTCTGGTGAGGTTTATGAAATAACCTTGTCATTCAGATACTGGAACTACATGTTCTGTTCTGTGTTGGTCCTCTGGGGAGGATGAAAGAAACCTTTCACATGTCTAATCACCATGCTTTAGAAGTCACCTGGAAAGAGAGATGAATGGACCTTAGACTTTGTTTTCATGATTATTCCATCAGTTCTATTCAAAGTTGAATTGCTTGAGCAAAAGGTATCAGTGCATGCCAGAATGTAACACAGCCTAACTGGCACACTTACCCAAGACTTGGCAACCTAAGTTGAAGACTTAGTTCTGAATTAGGCAGTGAGAAGGCTTAAACTTGAAATGTTTTGGTTCAAAGCTGAACTAAAACCACTTGTCCTTCCTCATAACTTGTTGCAAATATTATATCCCACTACATTCATTATATCTTATCCAGCAAGATATTAAATTTATAGATCCTATATTGACTTCCGCAGAAGTCAAGGAGTTCAATTATTTAGCTAATTGAAACATCTCTGTTTTGCCATTCTGTGATGGTGTCAGAACAATAAAGTTCATTAAAGCACCAAAGAAAGCCTTTTGAAAAGGGAACATAAGAATCAATGAAAAAGAGATCTGGTAGACTGTGCATGATTGGGTTTAAAGGCCAGATTCTTTTGATAATAAGGGGGTTTTTAAGCATTGGATTGTGTTTTCCCTCTTTGCCCTTTCCTGCTTTTTTACTTGATAGTTGGCAATAGCATGCTTTTGCAGCTTCAGAGATACTAACTTCCTAGTCTTGGGATCTATACATTTTTTTGTTTGCAGTTATCTCAAAAATGGAGTGCGTGATTCCAGTTTGAGTTGCCTTTCTGAAGGCTTTTAGCTTACTGTCAGCCACTTGAGTAAATGCTAGACAAGTTTAAAGTGAAAACAGTAATGTTATTTTAACTGAGGCAAAATTAGTTTTTAATTAGAAAATTGCATCAAACAACCAGCTGAGCAACACAGTGCAGATGCAGAGTGTCTGTGTTAGTGTCTCTAACACTCCTGTGTTAGAGTTGTTGCTTACAGGGTTTTTTGAGATACTTCTGTTCTACAGATCACTAGAGATCCTGGTCAGAACTCTATCGCTGTCTTCCAGAGCAGGATTCTGTTCCAGAACTATTTTCTTCTTTTAATGCCTGGAGATTATCTAGTTGCAATTCAATGTTAGCAGAGATTCAAGGCATAAATCACAAGAAATTCCTTGTTTTTATAATATGTGGGGCAACTTCGTATTTTGGCTTAGGCTTTTGCAGACTTTTTTAATATGAGACTGGTAATGAAACACTCCTAAAATTTGAGAAGAAATTTCTTTGAATAGAAAAGGATGTTGGTGTGTGAAATACCTTTATCAGTGGTATTTTTATTTACTGCTTCAGGCAGTAAGTAGAATTGCAGTTCTGTGTTTATTTCACTAATGGTTTGCATTCCACGTACTGGAAAAGCTCTCTTACTAGAGAAGAAGTGGCAAGAGGGAGTTGGCATCCTAGAACAGTTTCTTTCCTTTTACTGGTATTTAAAGAAACTTCTGGTTGCACGGTAGTATGTGCTGGGCCCCTGTGTCACAATAAAATTTCAACTGTAATGTTACATATTCATTCTGTGCTTTGGTTTTTATCCTGTAGATACTGTTGTTGGTTTATCCTTGGGTGTACCTGATGAGTGGACTCCTCCCTCCTTCTTAAGATATAAATTGTTGCAGCGAGAAGCACACAGAAAGTTGTGCTTTGCCAGTGGCTTGTTGCGCTACATGTAATTTTATTTCTGGTGGTAGAAGAAATCAGTGCATTGACAGCTTATTAAGAGCTTTTTTGTGTGTGTACAATAACTTTTGTTTTGTTTTCCTCATTTTAGAGAAATATGTCCTGAAAATGAAAATCTTCTTAACTTTAATGAAAAGACTGAGTGTGTGTTACAATTAAATACCAGTGCTTCATCCCTTTATTTGCAGGATCCTGGGTTGTTGCAAAAATACTGTTCTCATTTTTTGAGGGGAGTGTGTTTTAAATGGCAGTACTGTGTACTCACTATACAAAGACAATGCCTTTGAGTCAAGTGGGCTGTAGAAATTCAATCATATCACCTGAAATACTTTAATTTTCTGTTGTTTTCTTGGTATTGATTTTTTTTCTTTTTTTTTTTTCCTTCCTGCTTTATATTTCCTCAACCAAAAAAAGGCTGACAGGACAGAAAGCAAACTTCTGACAGATCATTAAGGGATGTCTTTTGCTAATACAATAACATATATGTTTCATTAAAAAAAAAAAAAGTGAAAAAAAATTAGGATTAATCAAAAGAATCATTGAAATTCTTTGACAATTGTTTTGAAAAGAACACGATCGTAGTAATATTTTTTCCTTCCATTTCTGTTGTCTTTTTGGAGTTCTTAGATGCAGTAGGAGTAGAAAGGAAGAAACACAATGAAGTTATGCTTAACTACTTAGAGCGCAAGGAAGGAGGAACTTTTTTTGTAAGTTAGGAGTACACTGAGGATTTTTATGTGGAAAGTAAATTCTCAGTAGAAAAAATCACTACTGTGTTCTATAGACTTTGGTAGAGAGCTAATTTATGTTCTCACCCATACATATTTTAAACAACTCAGAATAGAGGTTTTCTGTAATACTTTTCTTTTACCTCACTTTTTTCCTTTCTCAAGAGTTGCCATTTTTTTAACCTTCCTCCTCCTATTTCTCATGTTGTGCCTTTCCCAGTTTTCTTTTGCCCTATTTTTTTCCCTTTTTTGCCTAGCTTTCCACCCCTCATCTCTTCTGTTAGCTGTATTCCTCTTTGTCTACCTCCCGAACTACTGTAATGCTTGTGTATTCTTAATACTGTGTGAACTCTTAAATATACTGTTACATAGTAGTGTGAAGCAATATAGAAGTCATGATGGAATAAAAGACATTAGTAATATTTAGTGTTTCCCAGATAAGGGCTGATGAAATTGCAACAATGAAAGTTGCAAAAATGGAGAATAGTTCCTGTTTGAATTCGTGTGATGTCACTTATTGTTGATGGTAAAATAAGTAGTGGTTTCAAGGCTTACTTTCAGTTGGAGAGGCGTTTTAACTAGTTGTATTATGGCTGTGTTATACTGCTTTTCCTGGCTTTTCCTGGCTCCAGTATGTTGTATTGTAAACAGTTCTTGGGAAACCTGTAGAGCAGAAGGAGGTGATACTCATTGTAAATAATAGACAAAAACTTGATGCTGTATGTGGTAAAAATCAGAGTATACCTTTATAAATGTATTTGTCAATTCTTACATATAAGGCTGTATCCTAATCTTGCACTCCAAAAATAGTAAGCTTTTGCCCATATGTAAAAGTACTGTACTTTATAATGAGTTTTGTATATTGGGCTGTGATTGTGTAAGAATATTAGCCAGCTCCGAAAGGAATTCACCAGTCTTCTGGGGATTTTGCATCTACAGCACACAGGAGTCAGGATCATCAGGTAAGCCTAATGCCATGTACATAATATATGCATTCCTACTTTGGATATGTGATCCTAAGATCAGCTCCAGAGTTTTCCTGAGCATGGCTGATTCTTTTTCTTATTTCAGTTTCTATATATCATATTGACAATTAATTTCTTCTTTCTTTGTTTTAGTAAGGCTTAAAAACGCAGAGGTTAACATTGTCTAAGAATCTCCTTCTAGATGGAACCGATAAGGATTCTGACTAAAAATCAGTTCTTTTTTGTTCTTAATTCAGTGGCATGTAAATTGAACGTAACCAGGGAAACCAAGAGCTTGCTATCCTTGTATACTTTACAGAGTGCTTTCTGGAAATAGAGTATTCTCCAATCTGTCATGATCAGTATTCTTTGAGAACACAATATATGAAAATAATTTTAACACACGTAAGAAGCAGGAAGGCAGGATCCTTTTAGTGTGAAAGTAATCATACAGTCCTCAAAACTTATAATTTTGTTATGAATTTGCTGGGGGCACTAGGAAGGTACTAGATTGAA
This sequence comes from Pelecanus crispus, assembly GCF_030463565.1. Classification (NCBI taxonomy): domain Eukaryota; kingdom Metazoa; phylum Chordata; class Aves; order Pelecaniformes; family Pelecanidae; genus Pelecanus; species Pelecanus crispus. The sequence continues at coordinate 40,375,994 of NC_134650.1, forward strand.
AAAGAAAATGCTAAATGCATGGTAAACTACTGTGTGTCACAAATTCAGCCTTTCTGAGCAGTATCACAGGTGCCTGTAGATGGAGATGCAATTAAGAATTCTTTTCATCAGGAATCAGTTGTATCTCTAGATTTAGATGCACTAAGGAACAAGCACTGTGTGTTTCCTCACCCATGTGTAGTCGTAGACTTCACACACGTGATCCAAGATGTGCACGTACTTTACTTTTTTCCTGGTACATGGAGCTGTAGAGCAGAATATCCTTCCATTCTCTCCTGAATTTAGCCAGGCAGGTCCTCCTGGGGGAAGTATAAGTGTGTTCTCAATGGAGGCAGGTGTTGATAAAGGGTTAATTGTAATAAAATGTAGCAGTTCTTCAATGTAATAAGTTTAAATATTTACTGTATAGGAATCATAGACATAAAGGCAGTGTACTCATGCTTAGATACTGGTGTCTGAGATTTTAGCTCTAAATTTAGATTCTGACAAATCAGTAATGCCAACCTGGTGGTAACTTTGAGTTTTATTGGTTTTGGGGGGTGGGGGTGGTGTGTGGTTTACAAGTAGAAGACTAAATCTTTAACTACTTTTAGAAATAAACTGTTTCTTTTATATATTATTCCTGAAGGGCCAGAGGGCTTTCTTCATGGTGGACTTCAGAAGTGTCCTGCATTGCCACTGTACTGAAAGCAATACTATCTATATAAGCTAACTTTTAGGATTTGACATTTAGAATAACTTTTCCATCACTGTGATGCTAGCAGATATGTGCTGTACAGTCTCTAAAATTAATTATGAATCCTATGAAGATATTTGGAAAAATGGTTCAAAACGAATTAAAGGTTCAAAACAAATTAAAAATGAATGAATGACAAACAAAGTCAGATTTCTTTTGTGGCTTGTATTCTTTCACCTGCAAATAACTAAAAACCATCAAAGCAAGCAAGCATTAGATTCTAATTTGAAGTGTCTTATTGAAGGAAAATAATCACTAAACCTCTAATGATATTTTTTGACAACTCCCTAATTCTTACAAGTTTTTGGTAAGAGCTGCATCGAGCTTGCTGAGAGCCATGGCTCTCACCTGAGTAATTCAAAGAACTGCATGGCCTGTGATCATTTAAGAGAAATTATAACTCTAAGAGCACATCTAGAGATTTTTTTTTATTCTTGCAGCATGTGGTAGAATCACAGCTGCTGGTTCTGCCATTCATATTCTGTTGCATCAGTTGCCCAACAGCCATAAAGAATAAGCAGGCAAAAATAGCAATGAGTCTTACACATATTGTATTTGAAAAAAACCAGACCCAATACAACCCAGTAATTCAGTTCATTGTTTATGTGTCTGTGTGTGGTAATCAATGTCATAAATATACCAAACATGAGGTTTTTAATCTTTCACTTTAAAATGCCTTCACTTGATTTAAAAATAAAAAATAAGAGGTTGAAAAGGGTCTATGAAGTTAATTTCCTATGTGGAATCACTATAAATTATGACAGCAGTAAGTATGAAACATTTTTCTTCATTTATCTAATATTACTGAAACATCACCTTCTCTCACCTTACAGCCTCCTGGTAGCTTTGTTCCTGTTTAATTGATACGTTTGCACTGTTTGAAGTCTTCCTTTGCATCTTCAGGTGTAAAGGGGGAACACGCTTCGATAGGATGTAATGACCATTTTTTGGACCAACAAACCAGGGAACTAAGAAAGAATTTCAGGACTAAAATCACAACTATCTGGTCAGAAAGACACAAGTTGCTTAACTAACTGCTCAAAGGATTCCTGTTCTCTGTGGTTCATGCAGAGAGCCGGTCAGACCCAGCCAGTTTCACTGAGCTAAATTGGGTAGGACAGTATAGCCCATGACATACTGCACAACCACGCAGGACTTGAAAGTGAACTTAAGACTGTATTCAGAGTAGAAAGTGTGGGGGATGTGGCTGCACATTTGAATCTATTTGATTACCTCCAAGTGAGGCACAGTGTTATATATGGAATAGGCAAAGCAACAGTTTTATTTACTAGAGAGTGAAAGGGTAGAATAGTCAACTTATTAGCATTGTTCCATAGAAGCGTCTATTACTTTCTTTCCCTGTACATATCTGAAACAATTACAAAGCAGGTCTGAGATCTACACTGATACTTTTAAAGCACAGTAAATGAAGAAAGATGGCTTCTTGAAATCCTTTCCCATCCAGTTTTTGTGATTCTGTTATTGTAGTTGATATCCATACAGTATTCTGTTGCAGTTAGGATAACTATTGTTTATTAGTGCTGCAGCATTTTCTAAAGCCCAATTAATGTCTTATAGCATATGTAGGGTAGTTTAGATGTCAGTAGTTTTTCTTTAGGTTCTTTTTAAGAATTCATTTGTGCTCTGCTTATGCTCTGTTTCTGCACATAGAAATGTGACAGATATAGCCCATTGGATACTGAAGTTAGAGCAATAGATCACTATTCATTTTGGGAAGGCGGTCCACATTTATTTCAAAACTACAGGCAGGAATTCTGTTTTATCTTTGTGGAGTAACTCATCCCATCATAAGTGGTGTCTTCATTCTTAAGCTGTTGACAGAAGATAAGATCTTGACCTTTTCAACCAGTCTGCTTAGTCAGCTTAGTAAATTTATTTTCACACTTCAGTGTATCAGAAGTAAATGTTGGCAGTATTCTTTGAAATAACAAACAAAACTAGGACTATGGAACTCTCTTCCATATTTTTCAAATGTATATTGGCTTGACACAAACCAGCCCCCATGCATACTTGTCACATAGGAAAATGCCACATCATTACTGGATATTTACTCCTCAAGATGTACTCCCCATATTACTATGTCTACTGTTCCAGTATTTCAATCTGAATTAAAAAAAATATAAACGCATATGTCTAAGTAATGAGTACTTCTTCTGTAAGTTTCTGTTAGAGTATGAATTAGGTAGGTTTGTGACTTCCTATACCTCTTTGTCATTGGATTTTGTCGATTAAGAGTGCTAATTTTGAGATAACACATGCTGTGTTATGTAAGAAACGTTATCTAAATTACAACATACTTCAACGGAAGAGTAATGCTAAACACAAGGCTATTGGTTGATTAGTAAATCACATTTGTAGCAATATTACTTGAAATCATCATTCATGTAGAGAACTCATCAGGTATGTACATTTTAGATGATATGTTAAAATGTGTCTACCCTCTCAGTCAAAATGCTATATTTTTTGCAGACACTTGGATCACTGTGGAGAAAAAAAGGATGGATATTTTACCAGGGATGGAGTAAAAAGTTCTGAAATATATATGCACATACTTACAGCAAGTAGGATTGCGTTTCTCAAATAGTAGCACTACATTCATGGAAGCCAGTTGTGGATTGACTGTCTATTCAGAACAAGAAAATAACACCTAGGGATCATTAAGTGTCTAAGGCAAAAACTACAGTGTTTATTCTGTGTACATTACTAACAGGGTATTCTGATTTCTAAGTAAACTTGTCCCTAGGTGGGCTTGATACAGAACCAAGTGGAGACAGGAAAACTGTCTAACCTTTACTTAGTTTAGTGATTTTTAGTCCGTCTTGGCACTGCTGAATCTGTTTTGCACTCAATTGAATTAGCTGAATTGTTTTGCATGTGATCCACATACCTTTTGTCTTTCATTCTTCAGATGCTGGTGACTTTGACTTATTTAAAAAAATAATATAAGGGAAAAGAACATTTAGAATTATTATCAGCAAATAAATATTAGGGGTTTTTTTAATAGAGAAATGTGAATTTTAGGCTATAACTTCAATTTTATAGTTATGGTTATCCATTTGTAGAATGAATATGACCTGGCAGTACGATTGGCAGTGAACAGAGACACACAGGACTGTGTGTCTTCATTGTAGTTGTTAATGTATTTCAATATAAGCATGCAAGATTTCATAATTTCTTAACAAAGTTTATAAGGTGGGCTTTAAAAATAGGAGAGCGTGATTATACAAACCTGGGAGCATGCAATAAATTCAGTACAACCTCCACTACTAATTCTGCTTCTTACAAATGATAAAAAGATGACGACTTGCTTGTAAGAGGATATTGATTCAGATATTCCATGCATTCTCTTTTTACTAGTGAAACCAGAAGTGTTACATTTCTCTGAAGTTCCAGAACCATATCGAAGTTCTGTATATGGAGTTATATTTTTACATGAATATGTGCTGCTGCTAAGACTCTAAAGAAGGAATAACTTTTGCAGTAAACTTGTTCATTAATTCTCAAACTGGCAAAATGCTAGTTTAACTTTATGCAGTATGAGTAGTCTGAATTCAGATTTCTCTGGACGTTTAACTCCTGCATATAACTTATTTGGTTAGGTTTTTTTTTTTAGTTTGCTTCTCATCTTGTTGTAAGAGTCAGATTACAGGATGCTCTTAAATGGCTTTGTTTGTTTGTTTGTTTAGGAAGATGGCTAGGAAATGAATTAGTTTTAACAAGTTCTCCTAAGGACAAAGGTCAGCAAACCATATTGAAAAAAAAGCATTTAATGAAATTTGCATATTTATACATATGGTAGTTGTGGTGTAACTCCATGCAAAAAAGACAAACCACAGTTCCCAAGAGGTAAAAATACTTTACAGTATAGTATTTTTTTTGTGCTACAATGTATTAACTTTTAAGGGCACTTTGTATATTGTGCTGTATTATTGAAGCTTCATATTAAAATTTCCATTGAAAACTTTGAGTTTAGAATTTATTGACTTGAATCCATCAAGATATTATGCTTTTCTTGTAGCTTTTAAATCTGATTTAAAGCATACAAACCTTTGAATTTTGTTATGCGAATGTGACAGAGAGAATTTGACAACTGTTGTGCTACAAAGAATTTGAGATTAAATTATAGATCACATGCTATTATTTCTTAATTCAAAATCAGACACAAAAATAATATTTGATAGTGTATGACCTGATAGGCAATTTATGAGTAGACTACGTAACACCTCAGATTTTTTAATAAAAATAGTAAATGATGGTAAAATGTAAAGGCCGTAATTTCATGGTTAATAAACAGTCATTTTAATGCTAAGTGTATTTAATGTCTGTATGGTAGAAGAAATGAGAGAAAAAATGTAAGTTGTTGGTGGATATCAATGTTGCAGGGCATAGTCTCACTTTTTCTCTTTCCTTTGTGTAAGAGAAATTTGTACTTCCTGGGAATATTTCTCCCCTTGGTTCACATACATATTTCTTTGTCCTATTTATGGAAACCTTATGGATGCATTATTAGAACAAATAGTCAACAAAAAAATGGTTTATTTTGGCAATATCTTGCATCCTAATTGCTCAATATTTTGAGCATTTTGAGCAATATTCCGAATATTTGAACCCTTAACTATGAAATAATTGACATCTGAAGAGCAGTCAGATGATCTTTGTTATTTCTTATTTGCTCTTGTCTTATAGGTGACCTGGGCTTGCTTAGACATATCTGGACAAAATTCTGGAGTGTTTAGGATAATGCTTAGGGAATGATAGTGATCAGTGTTACCTGGGTTTGTGGCTTTTATTATAGATGTATGAGGGACCTCTTAGATTCTGCTGATAATGGTGACTGAAAATGAATACAAATAGCCTTCCAGTGCTCTACATAATACCAGGTTAAATGTACATAGCCTAACCCTATGTCAAAGAAGGAGCAGAATAATTCATAGCATGGTAAGTTTTTGCTTTATTCAGTTTAAAAAACAAACCACAGTTGTGTCTCACTTTGTTTTGTGTTACCTGTCTCTCTCAAGCGGTGAGGAAGATGCCTCATCTCTCAAGTATTTAAGTGCCTCTAGTTTTAAATTCCCAACATATTAGAAAAAAGGCTGCTGAATGTTGGACGAAAATTTCAGTCTGGACAGGGATCTACGACCCTCCTGAATGCCACTATGTTAAGTATCACATTTTAATGTGTTGGTCATTCAACCTTTCAAATGACAATTTTCAGTTCTCATGTAGGAGAGTTGTACTAAGCAAAACCACCATCAGTAATAAAGCTCCTGCCATTTTTTAGTTTTGTTTCTTTTCTCCTGCTGGAGAAGCTGCGACACAAAATTGGTACTAGGCATCATTTTTGTCTTGTTAAGGAACTTAATTATGATTATGTGAAGCATCCTTCTCTACCTGTAGCAAGTCAGAATAGGTTCCAGTACCATAAACCACCTGTAAAATCATCCCATCCCCATACCAGCATCTGGAGTACTAGCAGTGAGGATGTCCCTGAGATAATTAGTAATTGTCAATGTCATATGAAGAACATGAAAATTCTCTCCATTACTTTGACGGATCTGAGACTTGGAAGTTAACAATAGCTGTGTTACAGCTTGCCTATATGCACTGTCTTTACCACATACTGTTTTATTTTGCAGTATATTAATTATGGATGATCAGTATTTTTAATGAGCATGAATTTTTACTGAAGAGTATATATGCCTCAAAGAAAGTGTTATTTTACCGTCATAGAGATCTTGTAAGCAGTGACTTTTACACTACCATTTATTAAAGGAACTGTGACTTTGATGTAGACTGAAATTTTATACTTCTTCTCAAATACTAAATTATTTCTATAGGTAGTTTGTATATCCAGAAGGTACTAGTGCTTAAAAAAAGAATGTGGATCAACCAGAAACCTGAAGGAAAGAATAGCAAGTATTGGTTGTAAGTTGGTTTGTTTTTTTCATTTACTGTTGGTGGGTTCATTGTATCATCAAGAGCATAGCTCGTACTGGAAAGTTCAGTTTCTTGCACAGGTTAGATATGAACAGGTCTAGTTTCACTTGAAAGATTCAGATGGGCTTTGGTGATTTTTACATAAGATATTGTTTTCTTTTCACACATCTTGAATGGTTATTTCTTTGAGTGGGTGTCTACAGAAGTAACAGAATTCACTGAATGAATTACTGTATGCAAGGAGCGCTGAACATACCTTTGATACACAATCACAGTATTCACTATGAGTTATAAGAATGCGTCTCCATGGAGTAGTCTTTTGGTTTTGTTGAACATTGTTCATTAGTGATTCTCAATGTATATTGCCATTTTGCAGGAGACAAAATAGGTGATGAAATTGTTTGCCAAAGATTTTTTAGCATCCAAGTCAGGTTATAGATCTCCTCTGTTTCAGTCCAGTAATCTGTCATCTAGATTATCCTACTATAAATTCACAAGATGTGGAACATCATAAATCTGTTTGCCTGCTCAGTTGCTTTTTTTTTTTAATTAGAGTTAGTTTTGAAAGTCTTTATATTTTCTGAGCTGTGTGGAATGCAGAAATCTGCTCTAACACCATTGTCCACTGTTGTTTGCTTTCTCAAAATATGTCCAATCTGCCTCCTGAGCACACAGTATTAATATGATGTCAGTCAGCTGTTTTTGTAGAAAAGCATCAGGGCAATAATTTGAGCAATGTTAAGGGGCATTTCTGACTAACGAAAAATACGAAACTTTCAGTCAGGACTGGACATCTGAAATGTAAGTAAGTTAGATGCACATAGACATGAATGTAAAGTTGTTGTGACTTACATATAGGAATTCTACATGTTACATGACAAACTCTACCCCCTGTTCCAGAATCTTCATATAATACATTGGAAATGTAGGTTATCGATAATTCATTTATAACAAACAAATAAAAAAGCGTATTAGATCCCACCACTCCAGATTCATATTCCTGGGGCAAGCTGAAGTATGTAGAACACCATTTTACAGGCTTGATGGAGAAGTGATGCAGCGCCATACAGAAGAATTTCCTGAGAGTTGGCCTGGCTTTTACTTTTATTGAAAGAATTTTAACCCTTATGGCTGTGTTATCCTGAGCTTTGGTGGCATATGGTGTGGTTAGAAATGGTGTTCCAAATAAACAGCTGTTTCAAAGAAACAAGTTTTTACTTTCAGCATAACAGTGGAGGCACTAATGCTTTGTAGCTGGTAGACATCTCAGCAAAGTTTTGTAAGGAGCATTGTGTGTGTTCATGTTCATGCATATAATGCAGTGGAGATTTAAGAAAAAAAATTGTACAAAACAGCAGCATAGATTATTAAAATAATGCTGGTAAGACAAAATTATTTAGTTACTTGTCAGAAAAACACAGAACATGGATGACTACCTTTATCAAGGACCTTGTATCTGTTTCCTGTGTAACCTCTTTTGAGTTAAGCCTGAGTTGCCAGATACCTCTGCAAACATGGGAATAGTCAGTAAAATCCTCTTCTTGTGCATGGCAGATCTGGTTCTTTTACTGGATTTATTTTTTAACATAAAATTTTATGTTGCTGTCTTCATCATAAAAAGGAGAGTTGAAGCACACAGATGTACAATAAATCCTTGTGCTCCCTTGTGAGTGGAATCACAGGTCTCAACATCCCAGATACCCTAGCGTTTGTTCTTATGTTCTGCTTTTTGTGTCCAGCCTGAATTTTTGCGTGCTTACCTCCATGGGCTGGCAGCAGCCAAGGAAAATCCCTGTGACAACTACTGCACAGCTGCAATGTACTTTCTATTCTAACATTTTGCTGCCAGGCTTGGTGCTTGCATGTGTGCTTACTATGCTTAGGACAGGAAGGTAAAAGGCTGAGAAAGATTTTTACCAAGTACTACAAAGTTCAAGTGCAGAGACAGCCAGCTATCCCAAAGATAAGAGATGCCTCATACAAATTAAAAAAAAAAAGTTCTAAAGCATGTAAAGGGGAAAAAAAAAACCCCAAACTTTAAGTTCAAAACTGTTTTCAGTGATTAGAAAGGTGGGTTATAGTTGCTGTGTATTGAGAATTATAGCTAGTGTAGAGGGAGTTAGAGAGGAGGTGCTGCATTGTACCCTGGCACTGACATATAAAGATGCACTGGAAGCCATAATGAGGTGCTGGAGCTCCGATAATGGGATAAACTGCAAAGTAGAATATTAACTTCCAGGGATTTGGATAGAATCAGTCTGAGTGAATAATGAGGCATTTAAGTAACAAGTGAATGGTTCATGTTCAAGCCAAGCCCTGTGTGTTTATATTCAATAAAACGTCTAGTTAAATTTGATCTCTCCCTATTTAAAAAAGGGGGAGCAGGGGAGTAAGGAAGAAAAACAAAAAACACCAAACACTAGGCAAGCAAAACAGAAAAAGTTCTTTCTGTAGGTGTGAGGTAAAATAACTGTTTTCATAGGATTCTATATCTGTAATATCCTACTTAGAAGAGGAAACAAAATTGCAGCTGGATCTCATGTTTTTTATGCAGCAGCTAAACATACTCATATTCATTTGAAGATTTTTGTTAAGGGGAAAAAGAAGAAAAAGCACTTTGTTTAGCTGTTAGCTGTGCATTCCAGAAAGTTATCCTTAGGTTAACTCTTTATAGATGGTTAATGTGCACTGGGTTAAACTCTCCTGTAGATTTTCTTGGGCTGTGGTTTGTCACAGTAGACCACAGGGCTTCCTTTGGAGCCACTTCGCCATCTTAATTAAATCTGTGGTTAGGCTTATTTAGCTATTATTCGCTTCGTAGAATAAAACATTTGAGAGTTTGGTGTCTGCTCTTGAGGGTACTAAAAGTAACTGCTTTAATTAAACAAAAAATGAAGTCGGTTCTGTGTTTTGAAGTGCTAACATTATTACCAACTTCACCAGTAACTATTTTTTTTTTTTTAAATACAGAGGTAAAACTGCTACAGTAAATGCTTAGCTCTAAATTGTAAAGTTTGCGAAGGAGACCTATTCAGTGGGCATTCTTTAAGTTTTAGGCTAAAGGTTGCTAAATTTTTAAAAAATGTTAAAGTCAAGTAAATTTTGTGATTTTATTTTATTTGAAGTTGATTTTGGCTTTTGAAGAAAATGGGTCTCATCTGGTTTTTTACATGTTTTTCATTTTTTTTCATCACTTGGATTTTTCATTTCCGCAAAATAATTTTTTCACTATACTAACACTGTGTGCTGTTTTCGTCTGTACCTAAAATTTTCTGAAGAAATATTTCAAAAAACCTTCTCTAAAAACTCGTATAAACTGATTATTTGAGAGACATTTCACAGATATGCCTAGAGGCTGAACTGTATGCACACTAGGTGATAGTCTGCTCTGTGAACAGCTTGCAGTTGGAATAAAGTTTTTTTATGAAAACAATAAAGAAGTCCATATTCTTAAAGAGGAGAAAAACATACTAATGTTCATTTGGCTTAAGGGATAAGAAACATGCTATGCAGTTACTGAAAATGGCTGCTTACTCATAAAGTTACGATCCTAGAAGATCACTGAAAGATTATGTAGTATTTGTGCATCACTAGTGTGTGATTTATCTATTTCTTGTACCTCGCTTAATTTTTAAGTGGTAATATGTTTTTGAGTTTGTGTGGAGAACTGGAATTTGAATTTCTGGTGAACACAGTGCTTAACCAGAATTGTAGACTGAAGCAAAGCTGTGGAAACCTGAAAGAATGACTCCAGTGATGCCAAAGGCACTCAAGGAAGCTGGATAAAATGATTGACAAAATGTTAGATGGCAAACTAAGAGCAAGATGTCTATAATGTATCAAAGACTAATAAGGTCTACAATAGCCACTTCAAGAGATATAGCAGAACATGCAGATTAAGAAATGTTTAAACACAGCATTTAAAGAGGCAAACCACACACTGAACATAAGCTACTGTTGCTACCTGTGTGTATGCTTGTTTAGCTTAAAAACTCGTGACGGACTATGATTAACTAGTGGGGCCAAGATTAGAGTAATACACCGTATTCCTGGAAGATGAGGATTTACCGGTGTGTTCTTGGATGTGCCTGCCATGGGGCAGTCAGGGTCCCTGGAAGCATACTAATCAGGGCCTGTGGCTAACGGGGGAGGCCTGGAAAAAGGGCACTACTTATTTTCATTTCTCAAGGAATTTAGCAAAACATGAGATTAGAATCCCTGCTCCGCTCCTCCCCCCCTCCTCCCAGTGCTAAACTATTGGCCTGTAGGTGGTTTTCCAGTCCTTCTTGTCTGGCTTTTTATCAGAAGTTTCACATTCAATAGGAGATATTTTAGCAATAGAAATAAATAATGGTAACTGTTCCAATTTTCATAAATTGACATTTTCCGAAGAATAATACTTTTACCAAAATTCTGCTGGTTCCCTAAGTACATGCATAGGTAGGAGACCTCTACATCACTTGAATCTCCTTGAAGATTTCCTTGAACAGGGGATTCCTTCTCTTGAAAACAGCACCTCGGGAGGACTTAAGGGGGTGCTTGGTCCTCAAAAAGGGCTTTCTACAAAGGGCTCCCTTTCACTTTACAGTGCATTGAGACTTCATTTGCATAAGCAACAAGAGTAAATAAGTTCTAGAAATTGAAGAAGCACTGCAGGTAAATTTTTTTACCCAATAAGAATAAAATACTGTAATAAAACCAAATACTTCTTTGTACACTTGGTACTGTTTATAAATCCAGAGTTTTCCATGAGTTGCCAGCTGTTTAATTTATCATGTTAGCTCTTGACGTTTTTCTGATAAGTATGAAAGATAAATAAATCTATCGTGTTTTTGCTTTCTAACTGCAATTGCATTTTCAGCATAGGATGCACTGAAATAATAGATTGCTTAGCAAAGTAAATATATGAAAATGGTGTTTAGGATTTCAGTGTAAGCAGTAATTAGAGTACTGCTTGTCAGTTTTAGAGCATTGTGAAATATCATGGCATATTGTGACTTTATTTTTACAGAATCTGTTACATACCTGTCACATTAATTCAACTAGAAAGCATTCTTTATGACAATTCATATAATATCATAAAGGCAAACAGTCATGTTTGTTACTGAATCATTGTATGTCTCAATGTTGAAATTAAATGGGAAAAGAAAAAGACGGTGCAGGAAGATTAAGCTCAGTATAAAATGCATTTTGAAGGAAGCAGATCTGATTTTGCTATTCCTCTTGCAGTCATAAAATTCTTAAGACGTGAAGTTGTTTAAATTAGATATATCTGCAAGAATTAATATTTTGTCTAGTGTTGACAGAAGTGATCACACAAACTGCAACAAAATACCCAAGGCTAATGAGGAAAATGTAAAACTTATTATTGTCCAGTTCTTACAGGGGCAAGAGGGATTTTTACTTTTATTCAGTGACTCTGACATTCTAATATTTTTTTCTTTATTGGTCCACATTTACTACTGACCAAAATGGACTCTTAGGTGTTCTCTTATAATGAATCCTAAGCTTTTTATGTAACTAGCTTTGACCTTTTTCTTAAGTGAATGGATGGACTCCTGCTACTTCTGTGTTACTGAAAATGATCCAACAGTTTTAAACATTAACTTTACTTACTGTCCTTGTGAACTGCAAGATACATGTATGAAAAGGAATGATCCTTTATTTCTTAGTTTGGTCAACCTTGGCGTCTTGAAAGTGTGGATTTTGGTGGTTAGCTGGTAGGGTGGGTTTTTCTTTTTTTGATGATAGCTTTCTTAGGCACTGCTTGGAAGGAATCTAATTTGTGTGTGATTGGTGTCTCAAGCCTATCTCTTGATATTAAATATGATTGGGTCTTTTCTGTGCATCTTATTTGTTTTCTGTTTTCATAAGTTATTCTACAGTTGTTGTTAGCAGTCGTGTACGTTTCTCACATAGCACCAGATGTCAGCTTAAGCATTTTTACTTGGGCATATCTATGTAGTCTTATCTCCTTGGGCAGGTACAATAAAAGGTTTTACAACATTTCTGAAAACTGAATGTTTTTAAAAGTAGGTTTGCAATCTCTTATGCCACTTTAAATAAGTTCAAACTATGTTTGACCTTGTTGCTTCCTAACAACATACTGAAGTTGAATTACCTGGAGTTACATACAGCTGGTGCTGCTAGGCAAGCTTATCACAGTTACTAGATGGTTATTTCACTGTAAATATGTAGTAGATATAATTAATACTTTCTAGTGAAGCATCCCTCTACTGATTTGTTTTATTAACATGGCATAGAACAGTGATAATCAATATCATTAAATATTTTTATCCTTCTTGGACAAAAGTTCCAGAGTAGTTATTAGTTGGACAAATAAAAAGGTTTTATGAAACATTGTTATATAGATATCTATATACTTGCCTAGCTTTATTCACCTCTGAAATGGTGAAGTTTTTTTTCCAATAACGTTTACCACTAGCTGAAGTGTTCTATATGTCAGTTCAAAACAGAAGTTGTTAATAACCGTGGCAGAATCTACTAAAAGGAGCTATAGCTCACCTAAAAGTAGTTTAGTATTCAAGATTGCTTGCTTCTTTGATTTCCATCTCAGAAAGTGTTGAGCGTGATGGTGATTCTCAGTTTTAGTTCAAACTTTTGTACTTCAATCTTAAAAAGTCAGGCCTGTGTTGTCAAATATAGCTGAATTCAAGACTCCTAGTCCTTATTCTGTGCCCATTATCAAGGGACATGAGCTTGTTTAAATGATGTATTAAGTAACAAGAGAAGCATTCAGGAAATGGCGGGGGCAGGGGGGAAGTTTATTCCTTTCTAAATTAAAAAAGTGTATGTACTTATATTTTATTTCAGTATGTTTGTTACTGTACTCTGTGGCGGTAAGCATATGCACTGGGCTTCAATTGGACGGAATACGGTGTAATTAAATGAACTTTAGAAAAGGAAAAGGAAAAACTGGTAGCTGTATTTTGGGGTTCCAGGATTTGTTTCATTCTGACTTTTCTGTCTGATTTATATATTTAAGAGGCATTTTTTTTGTTGGCCAGTGTGAAATTGCATGAGATAGTGACTACTTACTTTGAATATCTCAATTCTGTAGCAAGTGATTTTAGTGGCTCCTCAATACTAATCACTACTTAACCATTTGCTCTCATTTATTAACGATTAAATAATAAGAAAAGATGATTAAAAGTAGTGTGGCACTAAATGCGAGTACTATGTTTTTCAGTTTTAGCTGAATATACTCTCACATTTGGGTCAATTGTATAGAGATTTTCAATATTTTTTTTTGTTCTGGTACTGAAGCAATGAACATTAAATATGCACTAGTCATACAAAATATGATGCTAGCGCTACCATTTATTGGCAGCAATTGTTAATGCTTTTGATATATTAATCATTCGCTATACATCCACCAGTAAATTAGCATGTTAACTATATAAGTGATGTTGTCTTGTCACAAATGTAGATAACTTTTTTCCCTTTTTCTATGTATTCATTGCCACTAAACTATATATATGTATATATGCGATAGTTGTGAGAGGACCAGTGCATTTGGTAGGTTTTGGTTAATCTCAACAAAGATGAAATTTAAAGTGCACTCCTAGGGCTGAAAGATCAGTTACTCTAATTTAGGATATTTTTAAAATTTAAAAAGAATATTGGAAAGTCTCTTTCTTTCCATATGAGTGGGGGGAAAAAACCAACCAACCAACCACCACCACCCCAACTGAGAAGATTAATGTCAAAATGCTTAGCAAAAAATATGAACCTTTAAACTTAATCCTTTCTGATTACTGGAAGAGCCTTGGTATTTTCCATGAACTCACTCTGAATTCATGTAACATGAGAAACTGAAGCCAATGAGCTTTTGCTCTGACAAAATGAAAAAAGTGGCTGTCCTATATGTACCAGATCTCTTTCAAAGTTTCAGCTGAAATTCACTGTGGTATGGTATGAATAAAATGAAAATTTCATTTATTAGGACATTTTTTCAGGGAGCCTGAAAACACTTTTGTTCTGAGGATTCAATTCCTTGGCTTTTCATACACTTAATTCTGAATTCAGGAAATACAGATTTATATCAGAATGTATACAAACATGCATGTAATCATTCAGCCACTTATGAGCAGTTTATCATTTAATGGATTCCCATTTTTACAGACTATTTCCAATAGTATTCCGCTTGCAATAAAACCAGATAAATTTTAAACAATGTATTAATAGTATATTATTACGAGAGCATACACTTTTGAGGTTTCATGACTAAAAAATGTCGGTGGAATGCCTGTAACATCAGTGAACTTGTTTACTCCTCTAAGAACTGGATTGAATGGCTGCTGCAGATCAGATATACAAATACTGGAGAGGCCAAACATAAGCAAAGTTGTAGAGAAAAACAGTGATACTAGTGCATAGAACTAAGAAGTAGTATTTTAGTATACTTTAATATTAATCTTGAATCTTCTGATGCTTAATTGTTTGGCAATATGTAAGATTTAATGTTTTTTAATGTAATGAGGGGGTTTGGGGCATTGTTTTAGATTTGTATTTACAGAGAAATGTTATAGTAGCATTTTGCAGCATTTCATAAAATAAATAGACCAACTAACAAATCACAGTAGGAAGGGGAAATGGCTTAATTTGAAACAAAGGGCATGTAGTTTATTGTGGGTGGGAGGAAAAGCATGTACAAATCTTTTCTTCAACCCTTTTCTCATTGCTGGGGAGATTATCACAATTATTTATCACTGGAGGTTTTAAAGCTAAAGCATGTGTGAGGACCTCTGTCTTAACCCATCAGGACAGGCAAGATGACTTCTCAGACTTTCATCCTTATTTTTTAGCATCTTTAATTAAATGAGCATTAATAACAGCTGTATATCAAAGAATTTCCTCAGCAAATTAGAAAAATGTTGGAACTCTGTGGGGTTCATGAAATTAATTTCTTGGTCAGAGGTGTGACCTGTGGTTTAATTCTTGCCAAGTCTGCCAAAATAATCAGCTCGCATGATAAGTTAAGACACTTGAGAAACTAGGTCACCTTGCAGAAATCCTGTGATATCATTGTCCAATGATATTCGTCATTGCCATAGACTAGGGGAATGATTGGAGACTGCAAATGTCTGGTTGAAATTATTACAGTCCACAACCAGCAATTCTTTTCAAAATTTCCATTTTCTCTTTTGATAGTTGTTGAAGAAAAGACACTTTAATAAGGTGAAACATTGGTCTTCTGGCAATGTAGAAATTATCGCTGAAGTCTTCTGTCTTTTCAGTTGTATCTTTTGAGAAGGGTTCTTTGGGCTGAGTTCACGTGTATGTCTTGGCACTGCAGTGTGCAGTGCAAACAACTTTTCAGTCTGTGGTAGGTGAAAAGACACACTGGGAGTGAGCTGTTTGACGGTGTCTGTTGATGAGGAAGGGGAAGAAACTAGATGGCACAGATTTTGCTTGGTCTTTATTTATATGATACTGTTTATCTGAATTTTACTTTCATGATTATGTTAAAATGTTACAACCCCTTTTTGTAATAAAGAGCCAAGAGAGCTACACCAAGCATACAAGGATGAAGTCTTCTATGCAGTGTGGGCTAAAAAGGATTAGCATGCATTTTTGATAGTTTGGGGTCCTTTATACCACTGAACTTCCTCTCTAAAGTGACAGTGCAGACTAAGCTTTCTTGGAGAAGAAATGCCCCCACTCTAGTAGCGTTGAAATAAATACGGGTTTTTGTATGCTTGCTTCCCCCCACCCCCCGTCACCTCTGGTATTAAAGTTTCTAGAGGTTGTTTACTATGACTGCTAATTGGTGGAGAGGAACATAGCTAGTGATGTGACTTGGCATACTATATAACTAGAAATAATAGCATTGTAAGCCATTCTTTGGAAGGAAAAAAAAACAACAACTCTGCATTATAGGTGATATTTCTTCCCCAGTTCTGAAATACGGGATTTAAACTTGATGGAAAAAAATTGCATTGCAATACTCACTATTTTCAGTACTTGACAGTTCTCATTGTTACCGGGGTCCCATTTAATGTATTTTATAAATATTTCAAATCAAGGTTCTTCAGATGAAGATATTAAGATGCCATCATTTCACAGGTGAATGTCATTGGTGACAGGTAATTTTCCAATGTTCCAAACAGGTTTTCTTTTTCTTTGTAACTTTTCTTATTTTTCAGTATTCCTAAATCCTCTGTGATTCCTTTCACACTTCTGTCTTCCCAGTCAGGTTTCATAAAGAATGTGGCAATGGAAAGGTGCATTAAAAAGCTCCTGAAGTTTGAGTATAAAATGAAATAAAGTGCTTGAATACTTTACTGTGGTTTTTTTGCCTGTAATCTACTACTTTTCTGTAGTTTATTATAATTTTTTTCAGTTGAGGATAAATTCTTAGTATATTAGGTGAAGACAGAAAATAATTCCCTGGTGGTAAGAATGTTAAGGCAAAGTATCTTAATAAGGTAAGGTCTGACTGGGTGAAAATCTTGTAGTGAAATATAAACAGGTTCAAAGTAAGATGCTCTAATTTATCTTTTAATTTTCTAGGAGATTTGAATTGGGGCGAATGGAATAGTCTCATTTTTCATAAGTTAAGTATGTAATTAGAACAATTTCACGCATCTTTATTTTTGGTTTTCAAGAAGCTCTGATTTTATTGTGTAACTAATGGCAGAACGTAGAAGGATTATGGTGGATTAATTTGCAACAGCTGTTGTAACAACTTCCTAATAGTTTCCTAAGTATAAAGGTAGGACCTGTTTATCTCTTTTTAATTGTGTAAAGTACACATCAACTGCTAATAAATCTATGATGTCTAGCTATGCATGCAAGATCTTTTAGATATAAATTACCTTTTATAATTGACTGGCTGTGGGCTGCAGATGATTTTGACCCACCTTCTACAGGAAATACAATGATTGTATGTTTGAAACTTTGTTCTTCTTTCACATTAGAATACAAATTTTGGTAAAAGTTTGACACTATGATTGTCCAGTGCACTTCTTGAATATGTATTTTTAGTTAAGAGAATGAAGAACAATGTGTTGAAGTTCTGTATTGATGTATGTAAGCAAACAGTTATTGGAGTTGAGAGGTAGGATTATCGGACTTCAAGCAATCATCTGAAAGGATGATTGGGTCTAGTCCCATAAGTCACTTACCGTATGAAATGTTCCTTTCTTAAATTTACAAAGATGCATTTAAAAAAGTCAAATTATTTTGTCCCTGCTATTTCTCATCTGAAACTCTGTTCCAAAAGGTGTTCCAGACTTTGATAGCTCTAATGGCAGAAAAAATCTGCTAATTTCCAACTTAAATTTGTGAAGTGGCTGTGAACCCTAATTTGCATGGTCTTTAAGGTAAACAGTTCTCTTAATCTTTTAATTTACTCCTTCTCTTTCTTTCTCTCTCCCCTACAACACATCAGGGTTATGCTTGCATCCATTCCATACCACAGCTTTAACAGCATCCTCTGCAGATGCACCCACGGAGCCTTTGGGGCCAGACGTCTTTACCTGGTATTCCAGTCGGGGAGGGTCTCTTTGAGCTGGTTTTCAGGGCTGGCCCAAGGCAAGAGACAAGAACAGATGGGAGGGCTCTAACAGGCAGTAGCTCAAATAGGCTGAGCTCTGCCTCCTAGCCGGTTTCATTAGCTGTCCTGGCAACAACAACAATAACAACAGGGGCTACCAAAGACTAACCCTGACACAATGTGTATATACATATCAGTCATTCGTTTCCATTTAATATCCATGTTGATGCATGAACAAATCAAGGTCATATTCTATTTGCCATATTCTATTTGAAATGATGTTTTGCCAGTGCACTTTTACATAGGATTAATACTAATACCTCTAGTGAATATACATTGCTTTTTGCATTATGACATTGTGTTTGACTTCTGCAGATACAGTCTATACCAATAAAAGTGTATTGCGGTGGTGGCTCTTAATGCACCCACATCCCTATTCTCTGCAGTCATTTCTGATTGATAAGATCTTTGGTGTAGCGTTGGGTTTTTGTTCTTAGTTACTAGCTGAATCATCTTGACTTTTATACTTACGGCTTTCATTCCTTTTCTATAACTCCGTCATTGAGATAATTCAGTTCATTTGGTATGATAACTCCTTTCTATCCCTTATTGACAGTCATCCTAACTTCGTTTTAGCAGTGCTTGTCTGTTTCTTGTGCCAGGGTGATACAAAGAAAATACTAAAAATATTGATTCCAAGAATAATCTTTGTCATTGCTAACCTCCTTCCAGCTGATGCTTTCCTTTCAGAGGATAGCTACGACTTAATTTGACATTTTTCATCCTAAATAATGTTTAAAAACCTTGATTTTTCTCATGATGTCTGAGTATTTTTCGCTAAGTGTAAAATAATGCAATATGTAAGACATGCAACTTTGAAGTCGTAAATCAGAAAGTCAGAATAAGAGAAACATTATTTTTCTATGTTACTACCATATACTGTGTGACTGTAGATGTTCACATTAGAAAAGTTTCTCTTCCTTCCTTTCTGGTTGAAATGTCTCTTGAAAAATGTTAACACTCCAATTCGAATAAGAATGCAGAAAACCTCTATCAGCTATTTAAGCAACATAATACCTTGAAAGCACTAAAAGTAAAGTTCAAAGAACATTGCAACCAGTTCATTCACACCGGTTTTGTGCATCCTGAATATGCATTTTTCTTATTTAATTGTCACTGTGGTGAATATAATATTCACTATAACATTAACAGTGTCAGAATTACATATTCAGACAGGAATGATGAAAAAAGAAAGCCAAGGGGAAATGGAGAATAATGAAAAAAGATTACTGGCTACAGGGCTGTCTTTCATGACAGCTTTATCTGTCTTCTCAGCCTTTCCTCAGTTTGAAAGGGTATAATATAGACTTTTGTTTCTGACAGTAGTCAATGCAATTGTTGTCAGCATGTATGAAACCTCATGGTGGTAACTATATGAACTCATTTCCTGCATGAGGCAAAGAGTTATTGTGTCACTCGTGTATTTGGGTCTTCTAGGAAATATTTACTATGCAGTGTGGTGGTTGTGTGTTTTTGGGGGGTTTGGGAGTTATTTTTTTGTTTCTTTTTTTGTTTGTTTTAAGGCTCTGTATCAGGTTTGTCATTATTTCATCTCCCCAAAACAAATTTATTGTGTCTTTCCAAAAATGTAACTTTAGCATTTACGCAAACTTAATTCTTTTAACATAATATATATTCTAATATTGAGATCTATAATTGTGGAAGAATTTCAGAATGGCTGTTTAAATGCACAAACTTTGTGCAAACTTCCCATTGCTGGAAACAAATCTATGTTTGTCTGCCTGTTCTCTGTAATTGATTGAAATGTAGGTTATAAAGTAAATTTTGACAAGTGACCCAGTTGATATAGTGTGATTGCGAATTTGGTAGCAATGGCAAGTAGCTTTTCCTCATCTTGAGTAGTCTGTTTGGTAACCTCAACTCGTAGCTTTTGATTTGACTTCTGGGTTAACACTTAAAACACTCTTGATGCAGCAAAGAGGCAAAAGGTTCTGCAAGCAGTTTTCCTTCAGTCGCATTCTGTGAGGGTTAGGTTTCTAAATCTGCTAACTCTGTAGAATTGACAACTGGTCAATCAATTTGTTCATTCACTTCTAAAAACTTTTTTATTGCTTAATAACTCTAGTGGTTTATGATGTAAATATAATTAGCTTTTTACTAAATGAACAAAGATAGCATTGACCCTTGATACAGCACTGTAATTTCAGATTATATTTTCAAGTTCATGGCAACCTCTATTCATCACCATTGCAACCTACAGCTAAACGATTTCCCCTCTAGTCATATTATTAATGTAGTTTTCTACTTAAATGTCCCACAGTAACCTTCTACTAATTAATAGATGCACATAAAATTTTATTCTGCATTTTCAGGACTTGGACCTCTTGCTGACTCTCAGATATCTTTATGAAAATCCCTTACAGCTAGTAGAGGATGTGTGGGTATGGGTGTGGTGGGTGTGTTTGGGGTTTGGTTTGGTTTGTCTTAATTTTATCCTGACAGTACCTAAACTTCAATGTATATTTCTGGCTTTGCAGCGCAGATCATTATATTAGTGTGAAGCTATTTAAGTGTAGATGCCCAATGCTGATCCTCTCCCTGAAAATTTTCAGTTATTTCAGAATTAAATATTATAGATTTGCTGACTGTAATCCAGTTAATTTTGTCAATACTGAAGTGGCTAATGTAATTGCTTGTTTTCTGTGTGCACTCTCACAAGATGTAAAAAGAGACCTATGCTTAAGCACTACAATAAATAAGATGTAACAATGAAGAATTACCTTATTTAAAGCTTCAAGAAGTGATGCAGCATCTACGTCATGGGGGTTATGAGAGTATGATGAATGGGCTATACAGTGTCTGAATTGTTTCCTCATGTCATCAAGTACAGAATCCACACCAAGCAGTCCTAATGTGAGATGGAAAATCTATAGCCTGACATCTTCTTAGTAATTCTGTTCTATAATGAATAACAAACTTGCTTCAAAAGGCAAGTTGGATCTTGATAAACAAAATGAAAAATGTTTACATGGAATTTAAATCAGACAAAATCCAGCCGATTTTCCCTTCTCCATACCTGAAAAAAACCGCAGGTATCTTTCTTGAGAGATGCTTTATCATTTTATAGGATTCTGATGATGAATGTAGATAATGTATTGATAGTTATGCCTGTCTGCTCATGAGGAACATTGTCACTGGCTTTGGAGAAATTTAGAGAATTAATGGGAGAAAGAAGGAAAATCATTCAAACCAATGACTAAATGAAGACCCACCTTTTAAAAAATGTCCGTGATTTTTTGGTCTTGAGGACTGGATCCCCAGGCTTTAATTCACTCACATTTTCTAAGAGTTTCTGAGGACCTGTGACTTTCATTGACTTCAAATGGTGATGGGGATCTTAAAATGTCTGAATTTGGGAGATTTATGCACGTAATAAGCTCATAAGGTATGGTAGGAGATTTCATTGTGTAGTTATACAAGCAGAGCTAACTTAAATTAAAAAAAAAAAAAGTGGACACATTCACAGAATAAAAATTCACTCCTGGATATAAATCTTTTGAAAGGTTTTAAATTCAGGGAAGTTACTCAGATGCATTCTGTATTGCTAGTTATGGGGAGAGTCTGCTGGCTCAGTGTTTCACATTTCGCTGCAGAAATGTACTATTTCTTGATTTGAGGAAATGATGCAGAATCACATCAGTTGTTGTAAAAGTACTGTGTTCATGCAGTTTATAAAACATTTAACAGACTTTTTTTTCCAAAGCAGAGATTTGAAATTTCTGCCTCTGATGAGAAGAAAGAGTTGTTTTGTTTAGATAGACTTTTACATCAGTCTAGAGAAATAGCACCAAACAGAACTGTATCCAGTGTATGTGTTGTTCCTCACTCCCACAGCCCCACCCTGTTCACATATAGCATTTCAGCAACAGACACAGGATGATAATTGGGAAGGTCTGAAAGTGCTGATGTCTAGCAAGTCTTCACAGACTATTCAAATATTGTGGTAATGAAGAAGCTAAATCACTCTAATCCTGGGACAAGTGCTACAAAATGGTTCATCTAGCTTGGAGGTGTCACCGAGGTTAGGTCGGCCCATGCCCTCCATCAAAATTGCTTCCATAAAGAAGGAAAGACATGTCACTGTCATAAGAGACTCCCGTCTGAAGGGAACAGAAGGCCCAATGTGCAGACCAGACCCAATTCTTAGGGAAGTCTGCTGCCTCCCTGGGGCCTGGGTTAAAGATGTGAAGAGAAAGCTTCCTACCCTGGTACAGTCCTCAGATTATTATCCACTGATGAAGTTGCAACGAGAAGTCCGAGAGCAATCAAGAGAGACTTCAGGGCCTTGGGACGATTGGTTAAGGAATCAGGAGCACAAGTAGTGTTCTTCTCTATCCTTCCCGTTGCAGGCAATGATGGGGGAAGAAACAGGAAGAGCCAGCAGATCAATACCTGGCTCTCAGCCTGGTGTCACTGGCAGAATTTGGGTTTTTTTGATCATGGGTTGATTTACACAACACCAGGCCTGCTGGTGACAGATGGCATACCCTTGTCTCAAAGGGGGAAGAGGATCTTTCACAGGAGTTAGCAGGGCTCATTGAAAAAGCTTTATACTAGATTTGAAGAGGGAAAGAGATAAAACCAGACTGGAGGCTTGCCAATGTGATGCCCATCTACAAGAAGGACCAGAAAGAGGATCCAGGAAACTACAGGCCTGTCAGCCTGACCTCGGTGCCGGGGAATATTATGGAACAGATCATCTGGAGTGCCATCATGTGGCACATACAGAACAAACAATCTGGTGATCAGGCCCAGTCAGCACGGGTTTATGAAAGGCAGGTCCTGCTTGACTAACCTGATCTCCTCCTATGACAAGGTGACCCACTTAGTGGACGAGGGAAAGGCTGTGGATGTCATCTACCTGGACTTCAGTAAAGCCTTTGACACCGTCTCCCACAGCATTGGTGAGGCTGCACCTTGAATACTGTGTCCAGTTTTGGGCCCCTCACCACAAGAAAGACATTGAGGTGCTGGAGCATGTCCAGAGAAGGGCAACGAAGCTGGTGAAGGGTCTGGAGCACAGGCCTTATGAGGAGCGGCTGAGGGAACTGGGGTTGTTCAGTCTGGAGAAGAGGAGGCTGAGGGGAGACCTTATCGCTCTCTACAACTACCTGACAGGAGGTTGTAGTGAGGTGGGTGTTGGTCTCTTCTCCCAAGTAACAAGTGATAGGACGAGAGGAAATGGCCTCAGGTTGCGCCAGGGGAGGTTTAGATTGCATATTAGGAAAAATTTCTTCATGGAAAGGGTAGTCAAGCATTGGAACAGGCTGCCCAGGGGAGTGGTTGAGTCACCACCCCTGAAAGTATTTAAGAGACGTGTAGATGTGGCGCTTAGGGACGTGGTTTAGTGGTGGACTTGGCAGAGTTAGGTTAATGGTTGGACTTGATCTTAAAGGTCTTTTCCAACCTAAATGATTCTATGATTCTATGAAAATTAATATTAGATTTCTGAGGGAATCTGACTAACTTTGAAAGAAAGCCTCTTTTGCTAGATTTCAATCTTACAGAAGTTTGTCATTCTACAAGCCCAAGATTTTGTGTCTGATTATCCTTGAGACCTTATTTTTCAGGCAGAAGAAGCTTTTCCTTGGAAGTCTCCAAAGCACCTAACTGTTTATCCAAGGTCATTTTATGTGACCAGGTTGGGAGAGATTGTACTCACAGAGTTTCTTGGGAAACTGAGCATCTGGAAGCTTCTGACAGCTTATCTGTTGGGAAAATAAGATAGTGTCCTCATTAACTATATAGGTTTGCCAACCAAAACATCTATTTCTTTTGGATCTTTAAAAGTTTTTATCAGCATACATTTCGTAGATGTCAGAATGGAGAAGAATACTGTGGAAGAGGGGGAAGAACAAAAAAAGGGGTGGGGGGGAATAAACAGTTAAAAAAATTATAATAAATTATAGCAATTTCTAGAGCCATGTAGTTTCTTTCAACAAGAAGAACTTTCAGGTCATTCTTTTTTTTTTTCATTTCTGCTTCAATTAATACAATAAAGCCTTACAGTTTAATTTACAACAGCTAGCTAAACTCCCTGGGAGGTACTTTAGTGGTAATTAGTCATCTGAGAAAATGCAGCAAAGTCCAAGTAACTGGCAGATTCATAAATACATCATACATACAGTGTTGTTAATTTTTTAGGGTTTTTTTTTTCTTAGAGAAATATGTACATTATGCCATGTGAAATAATGCACATGAACACATACCTAAGGTTGGGGCGGGGGAATAATTTAGCTCACGTTTTCTCTTAATACCCTTCTTTATTAAGGAATCATATTTTACTTATGAGTGAAAGTGCTAAATGTTATCTCATCACTCATTTGTAAAACATTACCTGAAACTTTGGCCAGAAAAACTGAGTTTAGCTTCTACCCTGTTTTTAAAAGATGATGAACCTGCAGCTCTGGCTCAGCTGACATCTAGGCAGGCAGAGCTCAGTTTCTGTTTTGCAGTGCTACATGTAAATAGGGAAATCCACCCTGCATTTGGATTGTCAAACCAGGAACGGGGCCTTCCTGCGAGCTGTGAGGAAGAAGTGATGTTTAATTAAAAAGTGCCAGGGTTAGGGGAGAGTGGGGAAATTAATCTGTTTTCCAACATTTGATAAGTTATTACAGGTTTATATTTTGAGAAGTATAGCCTTTAGGCCTTTGGTCTTTGAATGTCAGCCTTTTCACCACATTAACGTTGTATATTTAAGCCTGTTTTTCCTGCCTTACAATATAGTTCATTGCAATATACTATAACTGCATATTATTCTTATTATACAAAGTCATATTAAACTCAATGGTGCATGTATCTTTCACTTTAATGCGACTTTGTGTAGTAAAATTGTATATAGTGAGAGGAATTCTTAATGAAGACTTCTCAAAGAACAACTAAGGGATTGAGAAAATAAAATACTATGTTATCATGCAATTTACCATATAGTCACAGCTATAGATTTTTCTTTTTATGAATCATCCACAATTATACAACATAATTTTTTTTTTTTTAATAAAGTGTCATTATTTTAATAAAGAATTTAGGCCTCGGCTTGATGTTAGTGGCAAACTCTACAAAGGACAGAATTGAGACAGGAACAGGTGCTTTTCTTGTAGGATGAAGTTAAGAAGGAAAGGAACAGGGCTTGTAGTTAAATGAGTCCAAAAAGAAAGCAAGAAAATTCACTTCAGTGGTAATAATAAAGATTATATTTAAAAAGAAAACCAGACAAATGTGAACTAAATCCAGTACTCTAAATCACCTCAGTAAGCTTACATTGGCTGCATATGAATTCTCAGGTGAAGTTTTAAGATGATAGTTTTCACAATTCAAAGCTCTAAACATAAAAGAGGATCTCTTTCACTCTTTTTTGGTGAAGAGCTGAGACCATGAAGTGTCTTACTGATGTATGCAGCAGTAGGTGCTGCTACCTCTGTCTCTGTAGAACGTTTCCAAATTTCATTCACCTTGGTTTGAAAAGGCGTAAATCTGATTATTTGCTTCAGGCTACATTACATTGCTCTGCACTGAGAAATAATAATTGAATAGTAAGTTTGAAGGAGGAGATCGGCTGTTTAAAATGACTGTAATTGGGGTGTGTTTTTAAGATGAACTGTAACTCTTGAATTTTCTATGAATTCAAAATAGGTAGACTAATCCCATGAAATTAAGGTGTTATTTTCAATGCCTGACCTTCAGAATCATATTCTGCACAAACCACAACAAGGATTATAGTCATATCTCTCACTTGAACTTGAGACCTGAAGCTATAAATACTGTTTTACCAAAGCCAGATCCTCAGTTACATCCATTCCCTCAGTCCTCTTTTCTGTGGAATCTCTTACCTATCCAAAGAGCCTGTATAGTGAATGAAATTCAATAGACTAATTTTCAAACGTAAACTAATATGAGACTTCTACGGAGAAAAATCTAAGGAACTTCTTATGCCTGTTCTGCAGTGATAGATCTGTGAAGTTAAGAAAAGGGATGTGATTTTAGCCTAACATAAAAATGGAAAAAACAGTTTGGTTTTGGATGATACCATAGAATATATAAACAGCTTTATATTCATGGATAATGACTTTTATTGTGAGATTTTTTGATACTGAGATAAGTCACTAGATTTTTAGCATACTATGTCAAGGATTCACATCATGTAATAGACCAAGACAACTAGTCATAGTTGGTTGAGGCACAATTCTGACATTTTAATGTTTATTCATTACAGGAAGGTTACAATGAATGAGGTACCGATTCTATTCAAAAGCAAGAGAAACATCCTGAATATGCTTCTTTCAATTTTTCGAGGAAAAATTTTTTTTTTGCTCAAACAAAAGATGCAGCTACATACTGTTCATACTGTTCCTCCCTTTTTGACTGATGTGTTTTAAAATAAAATGATTTATTTTAAAACATTAAATGAGATGTTTTAAAAACATTAAATGAAATGTCATTAATTTTGTAGTATGCAAGTTTATGATTCCTTATTAAAAAGAAAGGACAAAGGAGTTGTTTAAGCATTTAAAAAAAATGAGTAACTCAGTTAAGTTCACTGTCTCAGTGGAAAAAGTCATATCACAAATCTTTGATGTAACACATATTAAACTTTTCTGGATAGAGAGAATGTGAAGATACGCAAGCAAGTCTAAATATTGGAAACTTTAAAACCAAAATCATCTCTCATTCAGTATGACATAAGTAGTAGATTTCTACACATTCATTTGGCTCTGGTTTTGGATATGAGAAAGAGGAGTACAAAGGTGACAAAAGTTTATAAAACTAAGCCTTTAAAGGTGAATTAGAAATACCATGTTTCACTTCTCTGGTGAAATTTATGATATTTACAATACACAATACCTTAAATTGTACATACAAATCTATCCAGGTTCTTAGAAAATGACATGGATCAGAAAGTGGAGAGAACAAGAGAACAAGCAGTATAAAGACTTCTTCATGTAGTGTTTATTAAATCCTTATCTATCTGCACAGTGGGCTGAATGCTCTATCTTTGCAGGCAGGTTCTTTTAATTAGAGTTGTTTTTAGGCCAACAGTTTAATGGCTTTCCAGGACCTATGAATTGCTCTTTTTCAAAGATGTCGATGTGCTTATTCTAACTTTATGTTTTCAGTTGCGTCGTGTAAGCCTGGAAGGTACCAGAGAGGCAAATACTTACTCCTTTGGAAAATCAGGAATTAGCATGTGCTGGACGGACACTCACAGGTGTGTGAATAAGGTACAAGATTATGCTAAGGTTTTAAGGGTGTGGGAAGAACTACAAGGGAAAATCAGTCCAGTACTTTCTTTACTTGATCCCCAGCTTATAGGTTTAATCGCTTCAGGAGTGAGAACAGCATTGGAAAAGAGTGGTCTCACCTGGCTGGTGTAAAAGTGAATAGCCCACTACACACAGCCTAGACAAACTGGTGGTGAGTTTGTCTCCACCAGCAGTGACGCCCAAGTATATGGAAGACTCGTGTGGTATGCCATCCATCGCAAAAAGACATAACATCACCTTTTCTGATTGTGGCTCACAATTGTGGCACAAGAAGGACATGGACCTGCTGGAGCGGGTCCAGAAGAGGGCCACAAAAATGATCCGAGGGCTGGAGCACCTCTCCTACGAGGACAGGCTGAGAGAGTTGGGGTTGCTCAGCCTGGAGAAGAGAAGGCTGCGGGGAGACCTTATTGTGGCCCTTCAGTACTTAAAGGGGGCCTATAGGAAGGATGGGGAGAATCTTTTTAGCAAGGCTTGTTGTGACAGGACAAGGAGTAATGGATTTAAACTAAAGGGGGATAGATTTAGACTGGATGTAAGGAAGAAATTTTTTACAATGAGGGTGGTGAAGCACTGGAACAGGTTGCCCAGAGAGGTAGTGGAGGTCCCATCCCTGGAAACACTCAAGGTCATGTTGGATGGGGCTGTGAGCAACCTGATCTGGTTAAAGCTGTCCCTGCTCAGTGCGGGGGGGTTGGGCTAGATGGCCTCTAAAGGTCCCTTCCAATACAAAGCATTCCATGGTTCTATGATTCTTTTATGTAAGGCCGAGTGACTGCATGTCTGACCTTCATTTTCCTCTCTCCTACACAGTGTGGTAGATGTAAGATGTGCTAAAACATGTGCTGTATTATTCATAGTCATGTTAAATTCTGTAAACCCATATAAAGCCAGTGAGAGAGGTTTTCAGGATTGAGGCTGGTAGAAATTATGGGATAGTAGAGTGTCCATGCAAATAGTGTTACTAAGTAAACAAACAAAAAATCAGTGATAAATGAATCTGTACAATGATTGAGTGCATCCTCTCATTTTCCATCATTATTTTCCAATATCTAATTTGGTTCAGTTATTCCATTGTAAACTTGAAATAACAGAATTATTGTTAATGGTGGTATTCACATATAACTAGAGAAGAATTTGGATTAGGATTTTGAAGAACAAATGTTAATGGTACCCATATAGTAGATTAACTGCTAATAAAAGTGGGTCTTGCTAAAAGGCCTTTGTAAGGAAAATTTCATCCCAGCACTTTTTCAATATTAATAAGTAATGAAATTACTTCTGTCAGTTCAGTGTGCTAAATGGAATTGATTACCACACTACTCATGTTAGCACACACAGAGCATAATATGGATCAGATTTTGAAAGCTAAGCGACTGCAACATTAAAAATGAGAATTTTTCTTTCCACTGTAATCAGAACATATAAGGCTCAGAATAAAACCTTAATTTTGGGCATTCTAGTTAAAAGTATTTAATAAAATAAACTGCACTTTGTAAAATGAGTAGTCCAAAGCTGTTTCACACTTAATTGTATTGTTCTATCTCTCGCAAATCATATGTGTGAAGTTTCCTCAGGTATTCCTTGTTCTGAATGTGGTTTGGTAAGATCAATGGAAATAAATACATAATCTAATACCACTATTCAGTTGTCATCCTCCCATGCAATTTCATAGCATGCAAACCTTTTCAAAATTACATCAGCAGCACTGACATTCAGTTCTAGCATGTAAGCAGTTGCAATCTGTGCCTTACTACTCACAGTGTGGGTTAGATAACTATTATGAAGGTGAGAGAATCTTTGAAATGCAACAAAAGAAAAATCACTCTTGTCCTAACTACAGGAAGAATAATTTTAGTCAACCCTTTCTGCCCATGCTTGACCAGCCATACTTTAGGGACTCTTACCAGTTTACAAGAAAGAAGTTTCAAGAACTCGTAGGAGTGAGAGAAGCTTGCTTATAGGCAGCTGCATCCTGTTCATCTTTCTGCTTTCAGGACAAGTATAACTGCTGGTTTTCTTTATAGCTTGCACATTCTCTGGATGGTTTCATCTCCAATCCCAAATCCTGTCCTAGTTTGCTTTGTTGCCATTTTTGTTTTATATATACGTATGTATGCACATAGGTATTCTAATACACTAGGTTGTACAGTTCAATACCTTCCATCTCTTTGAAGAGTGTTTTCCCAGTTGTCTTCCCATATATCTTACTTGTCCAGACTTTTGTTTCTAATTTCAGATCTCATTGTCTTGCTTGTTGACTGAATGTATTCTGTTCAGATGCTACCAGTACTGTAACTACATAACTTGATGAAACTGTGTTTCAGTGCTCCCGATACCACCAATACATATGTTACCCTCTATCTTTTCTGCATCTCTAATTTGTTGTATTTTTCTTTCCTTCTGCTTCTTGAACTCTTGCAGTCCGTACTACCAGTTTCCATCTGCTTGGCTTCCTGGGCTCCTTTAGAACTATTTTAACACCTACTGTTTCTGGGAACCGTATGGATATTAAACTTTCAATTCTGTTTGGAAGTCTTGATTACGTTCACAGTATGCTGAGCCCTCCTCTTCACCTTCATTGCTAGTCTCTTAGGATAATAAACAGAGAAGGAATATTTCTTAGTTTTTAAATGCTGTTATAAATATGTGTAAAACAAAGTTGAGGCAGAAAATAATGATCATAATTTTATAATACAAACTATACTACACATGAATTAAACATGACATCATCATGCTGCTGTTTGACTTCAGTGAGTTGAACTTAACTTTTTTATATAGGAATCAGTGCTCTGTGTTCTGACATAGGAAGTTAGTTGTAAAATCTACAGTACAGTCTTGGTAGGAAATTCTAAATAACATACTGAATTCACTCTCTACAACTAACTGAAAGGAGGTTGTAGTGAGGTGGGTGTGGGTCTCTTCTCCCAAGTAGTTAGCGATAGGATGAGAGGAAATGGGCTCAAGCTGCACCAGGGGAGGTTTAGATTGCATATTAGGAAAAATTTCTTCACGGAAAGGGTAGTCAAGCATTGGAACAGGCTGCCCCGAGAGGTGGTGGAGTCACCATCCCTGGAAGCGTTCAAAAAACGGGTAGACGTAGCACTCTGGGACATGGTTTAGTCTAGTCTACCCTTACTTGGTTTAGTGTGGACTTGGTAGTGTAGGTTAACGGTTGGACTGGATGATCTTAAAGGTCTTTTCCAACCTAAACGATTCTATGATTCTATGATTCTAATTCAAACTACAGGAGCGATTAAGGCAGGAAGGGTGTTTGAAATTTTGAAATTTCATTGAAATTTTGCCAGGGCATTTGTTCTAACCTTGGAGAGTCACAAAACTTAGGTATGAACTAGCTGAGTAGTTCAACAATTTGGAATTTCTTTGGAAGTCGAGCACCCAAAATTGAGCAAGCTTTATGGAACAGACACATTGTGAGAACCCAGCATGAAAGATGTCTGTAGTAGAAATTTCCAATATGAAACATTGCATATTCTGATGTTTAAAGGATATTGATACAGAAGATTATTAGACAGAAGCTGGTAAAAGTAGTCAGAACACAGTCAGAAAGAATTTGGTAGGAGGTCTGGGTTTGTTGGTTGTGTGACAGAGGACCATAACACAGTGATCTGTCAAGCCTTTAGCTTCAGTATTTTTCTCAGTGTGTGTCAGACTGGTGTCTAGTTTGACCCTTGATGTCCCTGTGAATTATTAAATACCTAATATTCTGACTCTGTGTACAATCACATATATACTTTGGTAATCTATATTTATTTGGAACTGTAGTTTCCTGAATGATAAACTGTTCTTTATGTATTTACTGTTCTTTAAGTTTTAAGTATTTACGTAAGCTATATTAAGAAAATTGCTATCTGAAATATCTGTATGGAACACCTGGCATGAGTGCATAAATTACTTAATGTGACTTAACATTTGACTTTAAATAGTCTCCCCTCGAGCAATCTGCACATCACAAACTTAATCCACATAGAAAGTGCAAAACCGCAAGATAACACACTTGCCGTAAGTTTAGCAAAACTGTGCTAGGGAATCTGTGTAAAAGACTCTGAAATGTTGATAGGCCTATTTCTTGGAAGGACAGTAGATGATCAAATCTCACTGATCTCAAGCAATAGCATTCATTGTAGTATCTTCTTTTTTGTATGATGACCAGTGTACTGTGAGATTTTTTGGCCATCAGTGGGTTTTCCAGATACTACTACTGCGGTATTACTAATATCAGTAGTAATTAATGTATTGACTACTTGGTTAAGTAGCAGTGTCATTGAGAAAATTGAATCTTTACAAATTATTCATGTAAATAATTGATGATATTTAGAATGCCATCTATATTTAGTATAATTTTAAAAATTTAATGTAATTGCATTTATTACAATGTAGGAAAATTGCAGCAGTTATTTCTATATAGAAATAAATTTATATTTTATGAATATTTATTTTTGAGTACTTTGGAATATAAGAATGAGAGCTAGAACAAAAATTGAACCAAATGCTTTAAGTTAAAAAAAAAAAAATCACCTGCAAATAGGGGACACTTGTAGTTTATTCTGTTTTAATTGCATATTCAGCCAATATACATGTTTAGCTTTTGACTTAAGAGTCATTCTTTTTAGTGAGATCAGCAGCTGTAGCGCACCACCACTCCCAACCCCAAGCCAGTGCTGTCATTTCCAGAGATATAAGAAGTCATCTTATTTTCAGAATGGGGGGATAGTACATGAATTAGTATAATTGCATGCAATATATGCAAATTATATTTAAAATAAAACAACACCTCATATATATATAATCATGATACATCTATTTAGATGTGATATATATAAAGTGAAGTATTCCATCTATTTTGTTTAGATGGTGTCTGATTCATAGTACAGCTAGGCAATTAGAGTTATCCAGTGATTCTTTGGAAACAAAATTTATGCACAGTTTATTCTGCAACCTGAAATGCATTATAGGGATAAATACTTTAGGCCAGTTCTCCCAAGTAGTGCATCCATGTTATATCAGAAGAAGATTTGTTATTTTTTCCATGCTCAGTGCCCAGGAAGGCCCTTCTGCTCGGTTGCTAAGTCAACACAAATCAAACATAATCATACAAGTTTGTCCTTTATGTTTCATTGCACATGCTTCACCCTATTACCCAATGTCCTTTTGTTGGTGCTGGGAGCTCTTTATCTTGGCAACTAAGGTATTTTTTGGTTCTGTACTTGGTATTAAAGTCCAAACTAATCACAATGATGCACAGATTTAAGGTCATTCTAGCTTTTAAATGTGAATTGTTCTGCCAGCAGTTCTCATTTACAAGGATTTTTAAAGGCCACACGCACATTCTATGGGATTCAATAGTTAGACATTTTCTGAAACCAATTAAGAAATATAACTGGTCTTAAAAAAGAAGCCATATGCATATTATCCTAGGCTGCTTCTTTCACTGTAAGCAGATTTATTTAAAAGCCTTTTTAATGAAGTTGTGAAGGTTTGAAATATATTTAAGCTTACACTTTTTTTGCCTAAATAAATAGTTTTATTTAGCAGAAGAAACCACAGAAACTGTGACTTCCTTTTTTCTTCCCCTCCCCACCTTTTCCTGTTACTGAAGGAGCTACAAAATAATGAAATCTGTCTTAAGTGATTTATTTCTTCTTTTTTGTTTTTACTTGATCTGTTTATTAGACATCTAAAAATGGAGTTTATAATGTATATATTTTTTAAAAAAAACATAGACTTCAAAGTACCTTCAAGCTTTCAGAAACAGAATATGTCCATGAAGGTTTTTCTGACTGCGAACATGCAAGATACGATTATATGTCCTTGGAGATAAAATGTGGTACCTGTTTGGCTGATGTTCAGTCAAGACTCCTTGGAGTTTTGTGGAAATCCACAAATGTCTGTCAAGACCACAATTTTCAGTTGAGATTTCTTATATGTGCTTTTCTTGTTGCTCTGAAGGGCATAAACAGAACTTTAAAATAGTGTATTAGGGATACACTCATAAAAATACTAACATAAAAACTGGGAGTAGAAAAGGACCACCTTAGTGAGTCTATTCCCTGCAGCAAAAAGCAATTAGATTACCACTAAATTATTTATAAATATATTTTCATTTATTGAATATCAACAGCATACTCCCTTTGTTAATGCTAAGCAGAAGTATAAGAACGGCGGTTGTATTTTCATAGGAAAACTATTAATGCAAAGAACAAACCTGGAGTCAGAAATGAAAGGACAGAGGACAGTCTTCTCAACTTGTGAGACTAGATCTTATGCTTCCATACATTTGCAAGACGTGGATAAACAGTTGACTAGCTGGACACTGTGACTAAGATTGTGTAGTGGTAATTTAGCTGAGTTCATCTGAACTGGATGCCAAAAATATGATGGTTCTTGAACTGTTAATAATTGCCTCCAGGGTACTTTGCTTCCCCTTCTACTTAAGTCACAAACCTTGAGGTCAGATCCAGTGTCATAAATCGTAGTATCATAGAATCATTTAGGTTGGAAAAGACCTTTAAGATCATCAAGTCCAACCGTTAACCTAACACTACCAAGTCTACCACTAAAACATGTCCCTAAGACATCTACATGTCTTTTAAATACTTCCAGGGATAGGGACTCAACCACTTCCCTGGGCAGCCTGTTCCAAAGCTTGACAGTCCTTTCGCTGAAGAAATTTTTCCTAATATCCATGGATGTCTCTTGCAGGTGTAGGGTGTAAATGCATCTTTCAGTTGTAGGGAAGAGAGAGAAACAGAAACTACCTGTGCCTGGGTCCTGTAGCAATGGTGGGCATTACAAAACAGAAAAGGAACATCCTGATCCTGTGAGTAAATTGTCTTCTGAGATTTTATGGTTACAGGGAAGCTTTTTTCAGTCCCAGGCATGAAGGGAGGGAGTGGGAGCAAACAGCAGTGGTACAGGAAGCTATGAATGCGCTTTTCTCCTACTGCATGTTGTTACTCATTTATCTTTCCCTGTATATATATGAATGTTGGGCCCAGCTGCCATACTTCCTAAGGGCATCTTTGAAGTGGGTTAATATTTATTTACCAACACAGTCTGAATTGCAAACCCTTTTCATTATGGTATATTTAGTAGTGAAATCTCCATCATGCTGCTGTGCATAGTGTTAAAGCTCCTTGCTCTGCATCAGTGTGCACCCAGCTCAGCAAAGAAATACAGCAAGCTGAACAGCAAATGTAGTGTGTGAGAAAGACGAGTACATCATAGGCAGAAGTCCAAGAACAGTTTGTAGAGAAGTGCAAAAATGAGCTGGGCAGCAACGTGTTGCTTGCCAGGGGGAATGCAACCAAAGAGATTTGTGAAAGAGGAGAAAAATACATTGAAATAAATAAGGTGGATTGAATGACCTGTGGAGTAATATGAGGAGCAATTGCTTTTTGTTGTTCAATATGTGCTGTTCAATATCTTCATCAATGACATAGACAGTGGGATCGAGTGCACCCTCAGCAAGTTTGCAGACAACACCAAGCTGAGTGGTGCGGTTGACACGCCAGAAGGACGAGATGTCATCCAAAGGGACCTGGACAAGCTGGAGAGGTGGGCCTGTGTGAACCTCATGAGGTTCAACAAGGCCAAGTGCAAGGTCCTGCACCTGGGACAGGGCAACCCCCAATATCAGTACAGGCTGGGGGATGAAGGGATTGAGAGCAGCCCTGCGGAGAAGGACTTGGGGGTACTGGTAGATGAAAAGCTGGACATGAGCCAACAATGTGCGCTGGCAGCCCAGAAAGCCAACCGTATCCTGGGCTGCATGAAAAGCAGCGTGGCCAGCAGGTCGAGGGAGGGGATTCTGCCCCTCTGCTCTGCTCTGGTGAGACCTCACCTGGAGCACTGCGTCCAGCTCTGGGGCCCTCAGCACAAGAAGGACATGGACCTGCTGGAGCGGGTCCAGAAGAGGGCCACAAAAATGATCCGAGGGCTGGAGCACCTCTCCTACGAGGACAGGCTGAGAGAGTTGGGGTTGTTCAGCCTGGAGAAGAGAAGGCTGCGGGGAGACCTTACTGCAGCCCTTAAGTACTTAAAGGGGGCCTACAGGAAAGATGGGGACAATCTTTTTAGCAAGGCTTGTTGTGACAGGACAAGGAGTAATGGATTTAAACCAAAGGAGGATAGATTTAGACTGGATATAAGGAAGAAATTTTTTACAATGAGGGTGGTGAAGCACTGGCACAGGTTGCCCAGAGAGGTGGTGGAGGCCCCATCCCTGGCAACATTCCAGGTCAGGTTGGACGGGGCTCTGAGCAACCTGATGTGGTTAAAGCTGTCCCTGCTCACTGCAGGGGGGCTGGGCTAGATGGCCTCTAAAGGTCCCTTCCAACCCAAAGCATTCTATGATTCTATGTTTAGCTTTCAGTTTGTTTTTCAAAGTTTCTTAAATTAAATGTAAGTTACAGTTGTCTGACTGTCAGTTTACTAAAATATGTTTAACAAATACACAGAATTCTTCTTCAAAGTTTTAGGAAGTTTACTGCAAATGTAGTTCTTCCTTTTCATTCTGCTCCTCTTACAAAACTGCACACAGTTCCTTTAGGTGTTTGCAAAACAAACATGAGTACATTCTGATATTCAATAGTGATACTTTCTTCTGTTATTTTGTCATGCTGAATATGATTCTGTACTGCAGTATGCTATCGCTATATAGATACTACTCTTCTGTGATCAGCATGTTATGATAGTCCTTTTTGGTCTAGTATAGTTAGAAGCTCGAACTGTGTAAGTATTAAGTAGAACTGGTGAGAAAATGAAGTTCTTCACTGTAACAAAATGTTAAGGTTTAGGTATGTGGTAAAACAGTGATCCTTTGAATGCTGTGGTTTAAAACCAAATGATAGTGTGGAGACTGAATGGATTTGGATACCAAAACACTTTAATCACACATGTGTGCAATTTTACTAATGACATGACTTCACTTTCCCGTAGGAGAGAGAGCATAGTCTGCCTAGAAGTTGGCCAAGTTAGCATAGTGGTTCCTTATGTGATTTCCCTGTTCTGTGGGAGAGATGATACAATCCAGGAGACAAGCTGGGTGGGTTAGTGTGGTGGATCCAGCTGTGCTGTGTGTAGTCCTTGCTCAGTTATGGGCTCCTCTGTGTAGTTCTTTACTTCCCAAGTATCCAAAAGGTTGAAGAGGTGGTCCCAGATCCTGGTGCAGGGTTGTGGGGTTCCTCTACCAGAGTTGTTCAGGTCCCTGGGGTATTGAAGAGAGGGTCCCAGCTCCTAGTAGTGGTTCCATCCATGTGATGTGTAATCATGGTGCAGGGTCATGGGTTGCGGACACCTTCTCCCTCCTCCCCCTGCCTTATCCCCTGCATCATTTCACTATTCTTGCTGCCTTAAGTGTCCCTCGTTTATAGAACTGTGTAGGGAATACCTCATTGGTCATTAGTCTGTTCAAACTCTGGCATCATTTTCCGAATTGCTGTAGCTGTTGCTGGTGATCTCAGTGTTCTTATTCTGGACACCTCTGGTCACGTTTACACTTCTTTACAATCTGCAGGTACTTTGCATCGTTTATTTTCTTGAGCACACCAAAATTATTCTATAGTTTGTGGCAGGTGATGGATCATATTTTGTCCACTTCTGCAACAAAAACTCGTATGAAGTCACAGATTTATCCTAACGTTTATACTGCAACCTCAGAATTGGTTGGGTTCCAGATTTGAACATGTTCCTGAGTCTCATAATCACACATGGCTGGCCATTGTCCACATGGGGTTTTTGCTTTTCTCCTCCCTCCCCCCTGCTTTTTTATGTTATCACCCTGTCCTCCCCCATGTTACCTGCATTATGCATCCACCGATCCATGGGAGTTAATCACAGCTGCATATAGGCTGGAACTGACGTGACACTTTTACAAATCCTGTCACAATTTCTTTCTATTTTCTGTCTGCAGTGTAATGGCACATACTTCTGATGTGACCTAGTACATTCCTGGCCATCCTAAAAACTCTTCATAAAAGCTGGCTCAAGTGTTTGCACTGGCTTTGTTGCATCCTGTTCCAAAGCTGGTTGGAAAGTACTAACGGAGAGTGCAGCTTTGATTGATGTGAGTGCTATACGGTACG
Source organism: Pelecanus crispus (assembly GCF_030463565.1). Lineage (NCBI taxonomy): Eukaryota > Metazoa > Chordata > Aves > Pelecaniformes > Pelecanidae > Pelecanus > Pelecanus crispus. The sequence goes on from NC_134650.1 coordinate 40,413,659, forward strand.
GAAGCTATATTGGTTCTGCTGTGTCATAGCTGAAATCCATGGTATGGATCCAATAGGTGTTAGGGCCTTATTCTTCATGGTTTTGCTCCACATTATCGTTTTATAGCTATGCAAGTGAGTATAGTGCTGACAAGTCAAGAGTAACAGTGTTACTCTTCCCAGGTGCAAATGACTCCAAAAGGTTGGAAGTCACTGGAGAGTGAGACCCTCTATGAATAGCAAAGGAGTTGTATTTTATGCTAACTTTGACTCATGACTTAGAATTTAATGAAACCATTCAAGCTGAGTACTTTAATCTCACAAATTGGTTATCACAGCCTTGTGGCCACTTCTTGTTTTATAATAAAGCATAACACAAAATATCTGTGAAGACTTACAAAATTAAACTAAGGGAAATATGTGCAATTTTGAGCTCATTAGGAGCAATTCATATTTTCATCTGTCTCATTAGAGATGTTTTCATGAACTAGGAAAGTACTTTTGAATCTGTGATTTTTAATTTCCCTGCCAACTGGCGTGAGCTTTTTGGGATAGTTATTTTCTTTTCATTTATTTCAAAATGTTAAAAGGAGGAGGAAAAAAAAAAAACCAAAACAACAAACCACACACCACAGGAGAAATGAGAAGAAAAGCAAGGCAGTAAGAAACAAGTGAACTGCATGAATATGATAAGAAATACTATTTTACAGTAGGATTGTTCAGTATTTATATATCTTCTTTGGTACTCTGATGACAGTGTATGGAAATAGAGCATACTGGTAATGGACTCAGAAGATGCAGTTCAGAAATGGAAAATGTACAGGTGAAGCACATAATCTTGAAGAATGACACTTGATGCTGTTACGCATATTTTTTGGAAGAAGTGACAGCTTTCCTTGAGCTAGCTAGAACTTCAGCCTAACTGTACTTTTACTGTACAAAATAGAACTGTTTGACCTTTGGTAGTGCTGACAGTAAACCATTTACAAGCTTTTTGTTTGAAGAATGTAGGGGAAACATAAGTACTCATTTCGTAGGACTGTAATGATTAACCACAACATACTTCAGATACTGCCATACACATAATACTAGAGATCAAGTACTCTTTACGTGTTAGGGTTTCAACTTTTTTTTTAAATGTAAATATTTAGAAATCTATAGTTATATTTATTACTCTCGAAGTCTAATGATTGCAGACGGTGAGGGTGATTTTTGTGAAGAGATGGTCTGCAGTTTAAAGAACTACCACACTATGCATTTTAATGCAGTTTTGCCTAAACAAATGTTGGCAATTTCATGAGTCTTAATCTGTGTGATTTTCCAATTCTTGGGTTTAGTGTTTTTTCTCTAATTTTTTTTTTTTCTAATATTGCCCATTAATTTTCCTCATTTGTGGCATTTGTTACTGAGAAAGCACTTCCCTTATTTATTAAAAGTCAATTTTAAAACTCTGAACTGGTCCCCTTCACCTTTCAAAATGATTTAACATAAAAATGACTTTTATACAGCCTTCTGTCTTGGCAACCAGATTTTCAGGAGATTCTTTGCACTGAACATGCCCCATAACCTGCAGTATAATACCACCTTACAGTTCAGGCCTGCAGAAGCTGAACAGGATTTTGCTTGGAAATAACCATTCTGGTAGATGCTGATGATGTGCATGTACCTGTTTCGAGCATGTAGTGGTTCCTACATATTTCCTACATGATCATAGCCACAGTCTGTGAAATAACTGAATCACAGAACCTTTTGGTGGAATTCAAAAAAAAAAAAGGAAAGAAATAATTAATTTATGTGATTTTAAAACTGATGTTACAATGAAGCAAGGGCAAGCTTAAGTTTAGAATTTTCTGTCTCAATGTGGATGTGAAGATGGGATTGCTTTTTTTAATCATAGAACGTTTAGGGTTGGAAGCAACCTTTAAAGATTATCTAGTTCCAACCCCCCTGCCATGGCCAGGGACACCTTTCACTAGATAGGTTGCTCAAAGCCCCGTCCAACCTGACCTTGAGCGCTTCCAATGATGCAAATGTATTGCTCTTGGTGGTGCCAATGGAAGCTACAAAACAGTGGTCCTCACTCAAACTCTGATGATTAGAAAATCTTCTTGAGAGAATACTTCAAATATCTTTTCCTGTTCAGCCTTCAGGTTTTCTGCTTCGATTGCCAGAAAGGCTGTCTTTTAGTGCTAGTTGTGATGATGGTTTCTGTGATGCAGATGTCATCCTGTTTATGAGCTGAACAGAGGCTGCCAATTTATGTCATGGAAATAAGCAAATAACCATTATGTATGTCATTGGTTTTTACATGTGCAGCTGCATGCCCATACTGCACATCACATAGCAATACGCTACCTTTTTTAGCTTTTTAATTTCTTTCTCTGTAAGTTGCCATCCCTGTGTGGTAACCATAGGCTGGAAAACACTGAAATATGTGGTAATTCCTTTGTAAATGTCAGCTTTTTCATAGTAACAAGCTATCAATTTCTGTTGTCACAAGTGTCTTCACAGTAAATCTGTCTCCGAATGTTTTGCTTTAATTTGCCGATAAGCTACAGTTAGGCCTCGCACAGAAAGTATTTGCTTTTCAGAAGAAAAAGCAGTGGACTGTGCATTGTATCTTAAAACATGTTGCCGGAAATATGCATGTGGTGGTTAGACAAGGCTTAAAAGTCCTTTCCGTTGGAACACGTTGAGTTTCTTAAACTATTTTTGAGGTCTTGCCATACAGCATAGATTAAAATGCCTGCTATTTCCTGGTTTTTTTCAAAACATATAGACATAAATCTGTCATACACCGCAACTCAGTTTGGTATTATATACCCAGAAAATGAACTCAATAGCAATATAATCTTACTTTGCAGTATAACTGAACTGCAGAAAACATTTCTGGAAGTACATAGATTTAGGGATCAAATAAAATTTAAGTGTCCTGATATGTAGGAGTTTATGAAGGCACAACTTCTTTGTTGAGAGGCATTTTTCCTTTTATTAGTTCATGTAAAACTCGTCTTTCATTTTAACTGTAGTTTATTTCAGCTTTCACTCTCCATAGAATAGGAGTTGGATTTTTTTTTTTCCCCTCATATCCTTTTTTGGGATTATTGTTTAATTGGAAATGTCATTACAATTAATTTAATAGGCATTTAATTTACTTTCTATAAATCTCATTATAATTTTTTTTTTTTTCTCCTGGAAAAATGTATGTTCTGTCTCAAAATATGACAATCTGGTTAGATGTTAGAACTTGTGATATTCTAAAAATTCAAATTACAGTACTATCCTCCTTGCATTTATTCAGCAGGGCCTAAATACATGTGTGTATTCTACTGCCTTAAAGGGCAACTGGGAGAGACGTATGGGTCAGTGACTTTCTTAGCTTTCCACAGGAGAGCTTTGTTTTTATGTAGGCATAAGTTTTTAATTGTTTTTAATATTTTTATTAGCACAATTGTTGAGTTTGGTTGTAAAATTTTATATCTACATATACAAACATCTTGTACTTGCAGTGACTCATCACGTGCAGAAATAAATTTTCATTTTTGAAGCTTGCCCTAGTATACAGAACCAGCATAAAATACGTCTTTCAGGTAAGCCAAAGAGTTCTGCAGTTCTTGTCTTAAAGATTACGTAGTACGATAGAAGCTGTAGTATTCTTTTTACAATAAAAACATTAACTAGAAATCTTATTTACAAAAATGTTCCTATTGCCAGGCTCTAGTCACAGAATTTGGGCTAACCTGAAAAGTCATTATCTTGCTTTTTGTGTAATGAATGTGCACTACATACAGTGATTAGGGTGCTTTCCAGGTTTGGAACGGGCTATGGGTATGATCATCTGGTTAAACTTAAAACATAAAACAGTATCAGTCTAATTGCATGCCTTTCTGCTAATGTGGCACCTCTTGTCTGAAATAGCTTGAGTCACAGTGTAATGACAACTAGTCGTTTGTGTTAATTTTTCTGTGAATACTTTAGAAAATACAATATTTGAATTCCTTCACGGGATGCAACTTCAAGGAATGGAGAATACCTGAAGCTGTTTTAGGTAATAGTGCTTTCTTTTCCTGTGGATGTGTACTTGGTTCTAAGTGTTTTCATGGTCATTCAAACTAAATCACCTTAGTGCACAGCATGTACTGATGGTTTGCACACAGTGCTATATGTTTTATATGACCTCAGTTGGTGAGCAATAACTCATTAATTTCGGTAACTTGAGCACTTGTGTTACTCTAAATATAATTTTAGATTAGTCTGAGATTTTATAGTTTAAAAAATCTCCACCTGTGGCTATTTAAATGTTAGGAAGCAATCAATGTGTATCATGTGCTTTTAATGGGAACATACTGAAGAGGTAAATTAAATTTTTTAACTGTCTTCAGCATTCCAGTAGATATCAAGGGATAATGCCATACTGAGTGCCTTGTAGACAACTGAAGGCATTAATAAGGAACACAAAATAGAATGAGTTGCATTCATTTTAGTGTAATTAAATATAAAACCAGTTCAGGTTATGAGTGCTCTTTGAATTGCTGAGAGCAACTGAGACCCAAACACTTGGTAATAAAAGATCTGAAATAATCTTTGCTAAGTTTTCTCTTTTCTTATTGTAACTTAGCATCGTCACCTTAGTTTTTCTTGACTAAATGTGAACATTGGCGTATAAAATCTATATATTTTTGTTAATGGAAGAGATAATGGCCAATCGGTCCCTAATCAGCTTCTCTGTTCTGCTTAGGATTTTGCATCTATCATACTGTTCTATCATCTTTTTTTTCAGGCTGAACAGAACTAGGCAGTTGAATCCTTTCTTGTACAAAACCAGTTTGTCTGCTGGTGATTGTTGTTCATAGTGACTTTTCAATTCCCATGTTACCTTTTTGAGGGTGGAGCCTGGACTACACCTAGAACATGAGTGCACCATGGGTTTATACTGACAAACTGTTATGTCTATTCTGTTCTATTCCTTTTCTCCAGTAACTTCAAATATTTGATGTGTTGTTTTGACTGATACTGAACATTAACTGACATTTCCATAAGCTTCCCTACCCCATATCTTACCCTGTAAATCAGCTCATGAGTCCATTAGTGCATATAAGTAAAATTTGTCATTGGGATTGTTTTATCACACTGTGTGTTGCCTTCTCTGTTTTTTTGGTGTGGTGGGTTTTTTTTGTTTTGTTTTTTTTTTATTTTGCACTGCATTGACTAGATAACTCAGAACTGTTTGAGGCATTCATTAGGCTCATCAAAACTTCCATTGCAACAAGTTACTTTATTTTCTGGTAGTATGAATCAGCGTTAGCAGTTGGCATCATTAAGGTCTCTGTGAATATTTGGAAAATATTTTATTCATTCCTCCAGTTGTCTGTTCCTTGAAGTCTTGTTTGCAGCCATTGTATGAGGTATAACCTTGAATTTTGTATTATGGAAATATTTATGAACTGTGACTCTGTAGTATATACTTGTGCTTTGCAGAAGTGAAACAACACAAGATGCAGGAATGATTTTATTAAAACAATACACCTAGCAGTAGAAACAATATGTGTAGAAACTTTAAAGTTGCTTTTATTGTAGTATAGAGGAGTCTCTCTGACTTTAGTGCACACATTGCTTACTTTCCTGTATTTTAATGTGTTGAGATTTTGCTTTCTCCTTTTTCTTCCCTTTTTTATCATTATATTCACATAGTTTAATACAGTCAAGAACAGTATAGTTGTTCTGATGAACAGTGAGGGAGGAACCAAATATGATCTCCTAAAAAAAAAAAAAAATAGTGAACAAAGTAGTTATTGGTAACTTTATCTTGCATATGCTACAAGAAATCATCCTAAAGATGTATTTGCATGAGAATCCCTTGGCATTAGGCTGGGAATACACCCTAGATAACCTATGAAGTTTATTACCCCATGTATCACAAAGCAGAGTCTTCAAAATTCATCAGAATCTTGTGAAAGGGTTTGTAGCATAGCATCCCCTTTTGAATTTTAAGAATACAAAATCATTGTCTGTCAAGAAAAGGATTTATTCCTCCAAAGTGGTACTTCATTGAATTTAAGCTATAAAACTTGGAATCCTAAACTGTTGTAAAGACACTGTCTAATCCTGGAGGCATTGCAATGGTAGTACTGTATATGTCTTTTTACACTAAAGCTCTTTAGGCATATTATATTTTGGAACATCTCAACTTTGACAGACCTGCGCAGATCAGGATTTATCCTCCATATCCCCTGGGTTCCAAAAACTAGGCATTACTTTCCATAATGCCTACACAAGTACCTTTGTCCCTTAAGAAATATCAGGCTTTGCTAGTAGTTGACTTTAAAGCAGAAAACCATGCTCAGTTATATGTGTAGAAGAACTGGTACTTTGTTACAATTCAGGGCAGCTGGCCTCAAAAGATGAACTGTGAGTGGTACAAACAGTTAGTTGGTAAATAAAAGCTAATAGAGAATGTTTTGGCTCTTAATTTATTCGACATATTTCTAGCTTCTGTGAAGAGACTGCATTGAAATGCCTCCTGAATTTCTTGTTAGGGCTGAAAGTTGACAATATTAGCCTTTTTAGATACTACCTCCTGACTGCATGAAACTTTTTGTGAAGTCCTCTGTTTAAGTTTTAAGTAGAAAGGGGGGAATTACACTAAAAAATACTAGTTTGAAGCAAAACTTGATGTTTCTTTACACACGTGCGCACACACACACAGAGTATATTTGTATCACAATAGGCAATTGTGTAAGTACAATGATGTGTAATTTATGTCTTTTCATCCTTGTTCTTGATCCTTACTCAGGGTTTTTAGCTGTTACTGTAATGAGAATAAATTAAGTAATAAGAATAAATAGCTTAAAAATACAACTGAAAAAAACCCATAGCTTTTGCATTTGTTCCCTGGTCAGTGTAGGCCATTAGAGATACCAAGTATTTTAAAATACATAGTGGTCTTTAGTGTTCTTATTACCAGAGTTGCATTTGTTAGAGTAATATGAAATCTGTGCAAAGGATTTCTACTTTTTCACAGACATTACTTCCCTGAACCTAAGCAGTCATCTTATTTCCATGACACTATAGTCCTAGTTCCCAAATTGTCTTTGTTACTGTTACTATTGTTTACATACAGTACACACTTGTGTTTTTGTTTTATTACTGGAGATTATGTGAAGCTTCTTTGATTTTTAGATATAATTATGGGCAAGATGTTTTTGAGCTACAGAAGGATATTTCTTAGTGCAAATAAATGGAAGTCATTACATGGGTATCTGAACCTCAGATGCAATATCTAACCACACTCAAATTACATGTTCAAATCCCTGTTGGTCTGGTCTACTCAGTGAACAATGGTTATGCTCTTTTAAGTACTTAGTGTTATCTCATAAGCATTGTTCGACTGAGATTCTAACAAGGTTAGCCTCTGCTCTTAATGGACACTGCACCAGAGTTTAGTATGGTTTTGCATCTTTAATTAAATTGCAGGCACAGATCTTCCCATGTATGTGTCTATTTAGACACTATGGAATTTGCTACTATTTTCATAAAATAAATGATGGAAATTTAAAAAAGATTTTAGCTGAGATTAGGAATTGGTAAAACAGCGGGGATTCTAGTTTGTTAGAATTTTCTTTTATTGCTATCAATTACCCAATAATTGATTTTAGTCTAAATGGGACAACATGAATTTTTTTTAAAAGGACCTAGAAGTTCAGAACTATGACTGAAGTTCAATGCCTAGTGGCATGAAGAGCTGATCACAAGTGGGACCTGCAGATACTGTCGTAATGCACATAATTTATAAAATATGAAACATGGATAGAAGAAAAATTTTAAAAAAGGATGAAGGTCTTGCAGAGAAAAAGCAGCAGACTTCTGTGGTCTTTGGATCCTTTTGTGAAATCTCAAACTCCCTAGTACAGTGAAAGACTTTTTGAATATCGTTATTTGACTTTGCCATTTGTACTAGAGCTGAACTGGTATTTTGTTCAATTTTCCTATCTGTCTAGGCAGGCTGTGTACACACACGCACAGAAGTATAAAATAGAGGTTTTCTTCAGCTTGTCTTTTGGAGAGAAAGTATTTTGAAAATGACTGTTGGACCATATGAGTATATTCAAAAAAAGTAAGTATTTGGCACCCTATTTCTGTTGTGCTCTTATTAGCCTTTGGCTAGATTAACTACTGGTTTTCATTGGGGAAGAATATGTTAAACACTCTAACAATTTAAAGGAAGGAATGGGCACGCTGTGAGAGCAGTGAAAGACAATGCACCAGTAGGCTACAGATCCAAGTCTGAAGAAGTTAAAAAAAAAAAAAGTACTGGTTTTGGCAGGCATAGAGTTAATTTTCTTCATAGTAGCTACTATGGGGCTATGTTTTGCATTTGTGCTGAAATCATGTTACAGGGATGTTCTTGTTATTGCTGAGCAGCGCTTACACAAAGCCAAGGCCTTTTCTGCTTCTCACCCCACCCCAGCAGCGAGCAGGCTGGGGGTGCACAAGAAGCTGGGAGGGGACACAGCTGGGACAGCTGACCCCACCTGACCCAAGGGATATTCCATACCATATGATGTCATGCTCAGTGTAAAAAGCTGGGGGAAGAAGAAGGAAGTGGGGGCACGTTCAGAGTGATGGTGTTTGTCTTCCCAAGTAACTGCTACGCATGATGGAGCCCTGCTTTCCTGGAGATGGCTGAACACCTGCCTGCCAGTAAAAGTGAAACTTCTAAACAATTATCTTTATGTTATTTTTGAGCTGACTTGCCCTAAAACCCTTCAAAGCATCATCTGCTCCAGAGTCAGATGTCTTCGTTAGAATAATATGTGACACTTTGACATACTTGCATTATGGTTACTTATGTCCTTTGTTTTCTTCCCCAGCTCAGCTTAGGATAGTAGAACACAGGAGGAGAAAAAGAGGGAAGTCTATAAATATTCCTTACTCATAACCTTTGTAGTTTTCTTCCCCCTCCCTCTCCTGCCCTCACTTATCTTCATCACCCACGTCTACTGAGTGGAGATAGAAGAGGGGAAGAAGAGGGAGGGAATAGAAATTTTTCTTTAATTGCATGCTGAAATTCTTTCTGAACACAGATAGCATATGCCATTCTCTTCTGATACACTGATGAACTTCCATCTGAGCTGATTGTAAGAGAATCTTGAAAAATGGGTGATAATAAATTCTTGGAAAACTAGAGTTCAAGCAGAGTTCTCCTAGGCATCATTTGGAGTCAGAGGATTTCTAGATAGATGTGGGAATGGCAGCTGGGGGGGGGGGGGGGGGGGCGCTGTCATGTGGCTAGAGCATTCTGACAGTGTCAGTAAAGATTTTGCTTTTAGAACCAAGTTTATGAATTATACCTTCCACTAGAGAAGCAAGGTAAGAGTACCTGTGCCTGAAGACTGTGAGACAATATATGCAGTGTTCACGATTAACAAGGCTGGTTTTATTTGTGTAGTATTGATTATTTATCCCTACCAAGAGAGAGAAGCAGGGGAAGAGGAAAAACAAGTAAGATTGGGAAAAATGCAAAATTAAGTTTATACAAATTAAAAAAAGGTTAATAATGCTGAACTGAGCATAAAAATTGTTAGATTGATAAAGACACAGATAAATTAATCTCTGGCTCCACTGGAATTCTAATGGAATTACATGTAAGAATAATTTTCCCCAGGAAAAGAATTAAAGCAGAAGCTCTCTCAAAGGAGAAGTAAAATATCAAAAGAAAAGTAGCGTCTGACACTGAGAAGAGAAATTAAGTCTTGTAAGACATGGGTGTTTACATTCATGACAGCCAAATCTGTAAGCATGATTGTAAATATGACAATCATGACACTGTTGATTTGCATGGTTAATATGAGTAATTATTTGTATTTAAACTGTCTTCCACCTACAGCTCTCTCACTATTTGCAGTCATAAATTATTAGGCCTTGCTTGCAGCACAGTTGCTTAAACTTGAAATCACCAGCCGTTCCTGATTTACTTATGCTTGAGCTTCAACATTAATGATTCTTCTTTCTTTTAAGAAAATTTCCTGATGTGTTTCAATACAAATCTTTGATGTAAAAGACTAAAAATTAAGCAAACAGCAAAGTAAAAAGATCTAATGTAACTAGCACCTCTGGTGGAAAAAAACCCCACTCCAATGTAATTATTTAAATAATATAATTACCATTGCAGGATTGAGCAACTAAGTGTACATTGTACATGTTAGTTACTGGTGATTGATTACCTTTCGTAACGCCTCCATAGTTGCTACTTGTGAGTAGATATAGAAGTATATCCCTCAAGCAATCCATTAGATCCATTTCTAAGTGTTATTCAATGAGGAAACAAACTGGTTTGCTACGACCATGTGCCTTTAGCATCTTGCATCTGGGTTGTTCAGATCTTCTAAGCCTTTTAAAATTGTGAGGGATCCTTCAGGCTGGATTTCTATTTTATCATACAGCATCAATGAAAGCCAGTAAGAGAGGGTTTACTTATATATGAAATAGGCTTTTAACTTCAAGATAAGCAGTAGGGAGAACGACTCAGCCAGTGACTCACAGTTTTTGTATGTCCTGTTTATACGGAGTTCTGGACACTGTTTATAAGATGCCGTGGACCTTTTGATAAATCTTTTGAGTTACTTCTTAATACTTACTTATTAAAAGTAAATAATACAGGAAGAAAGTCTGCCTGTAACTTGCTTTCCTGAAAATTTAAGGGACGGTGGACTTAGCCCACTAAATTATCAGAAACGGGGAAATACGTCCTCATAAGTGTTTTAGGATTAAGTGAATGCAGGAATCTTTTCCAAGAAGACAGCTGCTGTATCCCACACCCAAGGGTACTTGGGGAAGGCCTGTTGAAAATGCTGTAAAAAATGGATCATTGCAGGGAAGACAAAGTCTGACCATGTCATCTCGGAACCTGAAGCTACAAGCCCTTTTTCAGGACTGCTCATCGTGTAACAGTAGAAATTCACTGAACCAATAGCTGGGGTGAAGGGGTCCAGCAGACCAGGGAGGAGGATGGATGTCTCTACCAGTAAGATTGGCTTATGCCGGTTTAAATGGGTCTGAAACTTCAACCGTTGCGTTGGGGATGTGATATAAGTGTCAGTAGTAGATCACTAAATGGTTTAATTGGTGTTACTTTCAACTTTGCAATAAAGAACCTACCCTTAGCTACCTTCCTAGGTAAAGCTGGTTTTCTCCAAGTTCATGTTACAGACACGAAATACCAAGTAGGAAAAACAAAAGTAGGTGATTATTGTTTTCTTACACTACAGAGCATGAAGATTAATAATAGAATTTAAAGGTGCTCACAGAGGTACAAAATCTTAGGAGTAAGGATAAGAAGCCATTGCTAGAAATCTGAGACTGTTTCTCTGCTGTCTGGCAAATTAACTCTGCATTCCTGATCTTGTGAGTTTAAATAAATTCAGCCAGTAGGTGTATCCAGCTTTCTAGACAGAATTTTTCTGTAGTTACTGATACACAATTTCCCAGGAATTTAAAGTAACTATACTATTTATACTCAAATGGATGCAATCTTTAAGCCACTGAGGCAAAATTACAACAGGATTTGGTGTTGATGTTTGATTCAATATTTAAGAAGAAAAGTGCATAAGAAATCATTGATGGACTGTTAAAAAGTAATCAAATCTGCATCATTGTCAGCTATGCTTATGTCTTAATTGATCTATGGGATAAACCTCAAGTTCTGTCAGGGAGAGTTCATTTATAATGTATTAGATATTACACTTGTTTTATGAGAAAAGCCTGAGAACAAGAAGCAGAAAAACATCTCTGTCAGTAATATTTACAACTCAAAACACATTTGAAATTTAAAAACAAATTAAGAATGCCTCTTGATTTGAAAGCTATCTGAAAATAAAGCAGATTTTCAGTCTGTTGAGGGTAGCCTCTTAAACTCTGTGAGAAATAGCCCAGAGCATTTTATTTTAAATGACAGATAATTCATTTTTCTTTGGTTTTGCCCACAAAATATTTGCACTTTTTCTTCTCTTTTTAAGTGGATAATGAATCAATGTAAGATGATACTGTCAGTCACAGAGACTCAATCCTACTTTCTTTCTCATTATAGTTAAAGAGAATTCTGAGTGTACAGGAATGGCAGGCCTAAGGTATTATTTTCAAAGCACATAAATGATTAATGTTCCTTGACTCTATTTTTAAAAATAATACAGGAATTTAGGTGCATTCTCACGCATTAGAAAAAAATAGTTTTGTTCTTTTTGATGAAATGGACTGGCAGTGTGGACAGTGCCATTGGAGAATTAGACAGTATTACCAGGATTATAATGTCGGTTTCCTAATTATCAATTAATTTTATTATAGTTTGCCTAAAGCAAAAAATACTGTGTAGAACATCAGAGCAGAGTTTTCCCCAGTATTTCTGTGGTATGTTGATAAGTAAAAATTTAATTTTCCAGTGCAAATAAGTGTGAAATTAACTACATATGAAACACTTTTTTACAGCAGAAGTATCTTTATTGGCTACTTTAAAGTTTACTCAGCAGTCTGTTTTAAAAGTCACTTTGGTTAGGTGCTTACAGAAAATACAGTGCAGTGGATTAATCCAGTTTGTAGGCTGTTTTCCAAAGAAACGCTTAATAAAGCGAATTTCATGCAATATGCTATTAGAGCTTCATTTACATTAATAAGACTCTGTTCTCAAACTATTAAGCTACCTTCAAGATAAAAAAAAAAAGGGACTCACTGCATTCTGCATGTACAATCACAGCGATTAGTTTCTGCTGCTCTTGTACCCTTCGGAGCTCAGTGTATATGAGAGAGAAAACATTGTTTTCCTCACAGCTAGGAAGATATCCTGTCATCTTGCTGCCATGTAGTTTCCCTCAAACAAAATGGTAAAATCCAAAAGAGAAGCTGATAATTTGGTTTGCTGTAGTTGCATTGCAGTGGCACTAGGTGCTGTGGAAATTAGCCCAAGGTTGCAGAGAACTGAGCTGAATGAATTCCATGTTGCAAAGCGACCACAGGAATTCTGAGCGTGTATACGAATGTTAGACAGATTATTCAATAGCAATCTGACAATACCAGGGTTGGGACTGGCGCTTGCCCTATGAAAAGAGGCACATGTAATTTACTCAAAAGATTGAGTGATAAATTACTTCAGCCCTTTAGAATCTAGTTATCAGTTACCTGCCATTAGGAATATAGAATGTACCATATGAGAATAGGACACTGTTCATATCTGTGTCACCTGTTGTCTCTGGATCTTTAAAATGGTGAAGGAAAAGCACAAGATAAAACTCTAATTTTCTATTGCTAGGAAAGCAAATGAATGGATTGGTTACAACCCTGTGAACTTCAGACAAGCTGGCTTGACATACATCTGGTTTTCAATAAAGACTAGTACATAGTATTTTGTGAGGAATAGTTTGGGACAGAGGAGCAAATAAAGACCTTCTAGAACTATATCATGGTACCAGATTTTTGTAATTGAGGGCTCCTTTTGGGGGAGAATCCTTTAGAGCAAGACCTGTAGAAAAAGTTGGCTTCATTTCATTAGCAACCGTTAATCTAGATGATCAGCTCATTATAATTACCTTTGACTGTGGCGTATTTTTTGATTGTGCAGAGTGTAGTGTGTATGTTGTCTTCCTCAGACATATGGGAAAAAACCCAAAACCCAAATCAAATTACAGTATCCACTTTAGTAGATAATCTGAGACTTTCACAGTATCACAGTAAGTAGGAAGAAACCTGTCTTAAGACCTCATCCAGAAAAATTAAATGTTCAACTAGAATTGGGTGAACTGTAAAGAGCATTATTTACTAGTGCATGGATTACTCTTTTGCGAGTAATTACAAATCTGAGCTAACAGCCACAAAATTATTTTTAAAATTACAATTTTTAGTCAATTTTGAATATTTATTTTTATCATTTAGAGAGGGGGAGAAATTGCTGATAGTAGATTAATCTAGCAGAAAGTCATACAAACTCCAATGGATATTGGAAGTGTATACATATTTTTAATATTTATTTATTGAGAGGAGTGATAGCTTCTTTCTTAATCTTAAATCTTTACCGCATGAAATTAGGTAGGAATGTATTGGTGTGATGCAAAAATACTGAGAGAGGTTATTTTACCTTTGTTCTACTGAAGGTCAGACTAGCTGATAATTGTCTCTTACTAATTTTAAAATCTGTTACTTTTTGAATATGTATCAGCTTGTCATTTTTCCACTGATATAATAGCTGTAGCTTTTCAGCAGTGCTTCGTGACATGAAATAAAAAGGTCTTTACATATGTTTATATGGAAATAGTTAATAGATAAAGTGCTAGCAGCAGATGCCAAGAAATGTGCTGACCTTTTTGTGAGTTTTGCAAGAACAATAAACTTCTTGTTAATGTGCACTGGAAAGAGCTTCTTGTCTGGAGCTTGTAACACTTACTTTTGGCTTGAGGGAGTTAAAATTCACGATTCATTGTTTATGCTAGGTGGCCAGTTACCTATATCATCTGCTTTGGTTTCTCCGTTTTTGTTTCCTGACTGCCATCTTGCACTGTACTTTAAAGACAAACTTCAAGATGTGTAAACAAGAATACTCCTGGCAAGTATAGACATAGTTTTAAATATTTTTTTCCTCTTTCATTTTTCTACGGGAGAAAACATCCTCATATTTATTACTGGGCAACTTTGTTAAATGGCTGGCTGTAGTACTTTTCCAGTTCTCTGTACAACAGTTAGGCCTGATTTAATTCACATCATGTTGTCAGTTGTTGGAAGTCTGTGACCCGTAGGTGAGACTGCAAAAAAAATGATCTCGTTCTCAAAATGTAAGCAAATGAGATTTTGTGATTTTAGAATTATAAGGGGAAAAAAACAACTTCTAAAAGAGAGTTAAGCTAATTTTTACTCATGGGATAAGGTAAGTGAATATGTGGGTGTGTTAATTATTGCAGCATTCAACTTACAGCCTTGTAACTGGTAGAGCTAACTATTTGATTAATATCTTATTGTGCGAATTGCTGTATTTAACAAATACTGAGATGGAATTGCCATTAACCTGGTATTGCTCTATTACACAAGTGTGTTAGTGGAAATGGAGATAATTCTTAATAAAACCCCAACATTACAGGTTTACCAGCAGCTATTGTACATCTTCACTCTATGCAACCACTAGGTTTACATTTGAATAGGTGACACGACATTTTTCTTCTTTATGTACATACTTAAGATAGTTCCTCCATGCATATTATGGTGTTATGGATTTGTTAACATGCATCTGGAAAGTTGCAAGCAAGGCAAAAATAATTTTCTCTTAAATTTTTGTAGGTCCAGCACTTAGTGTGTAATAATGTGCTCATAGTGCCTACAAACAGTAACTGATATAAACCTGGTTTCCTGTTCTCTAAGAAAGTTTTGTGACACTGAAAAAACAGCTTTCAGCTGGAAGCTGAATGCCTTTCTCAGTTGGTACAAAAAAAAGTCAAAATCCTAAATGAAATAAGTAAAACTATAGAAACAGGCCTTGTGGGTCACTTGAAATACTTTATTTAGCTATTTTTCAAGTGCCTGTTGTGGAAGCTGACTTTCTTCCTTCTGTTGAAGTTTTAAGTATACATTTATTCCCATTTTGAACTCAGAAGGAATTACGATTTCGACATGAAAAGATTCATTTGAACAATGTCAGAAAGGGTTTTTCAAATAACTTCAACTTTTTCCTTTCATAATTGTTTAATTTAGGAGACTTATTAAAACAGACTTTGTCCTGGAAAAAGTTGATTTCACAAATTGCAAACGTCCATTGAAAATATTTCTTTGCTTATTTAAAAATTTTTTGCTGATGCTAGTCTGTAAACATTAACTGACACCTGCATCTGTACATCAATTTAAAAATTACTTAATTCCTGTTCACATTTTTATCATGTAAGAAGGGATGAGAATGTTGATAATACTGTGTTCTAGATGTTACAGTGAGAGGAGTTGAAGGTATGCACTTCTATTGAATTGTGGCAAATTTTTTTTTTTGCTATTAAGGCAAACTTTTCACGTTATAGGTTGCAAATTTTTAAAAGCAGAGGTTTAAGGGACGTTTTGTTTGTGCTGCATTTGTTTACATTTGTTTGAGTCTATCCTTCAAAAACAACCAACCAACCCTCTTACAAGAATTAGCCAAACTGTTCTTCTGTAATGACTTTGGGATGATTAGCAATTCCTACAGGAGACTCTCCCAAAGGGGTGTTGGTCTGTTCTAGTAAGTGGTGATTTGGTTAGGCCTTTGTAGGTTGTTTTGGGTTTTTTTTCCCTTGGGTGTTGACATAGCCTCTGATTTCAGTCACATATGATGACAAGCCCATGTAGCTGTTGAATCAGCTTGATAGATGTTCTCTCTAAACATGCCTAGCCTCAGGATTACACAGTACAACAGTGGATTAGTCCTAGTAATTTGATTACCATTTTCTTAGGAAGTATAACTGTATTTCATTTTATTAACCCTGTATTTTGGACACTATCGTACAGTCAAAGAGAATGTTTTCAAAGCATTGTATTCTGTTTTAGGAACATGTTGGGTTTAGCTTCACTAGCATTTAAAGTTTTCTTTGCACTAAGAGAAGGCTCAAGGCTGAAGTTGTGACAGTCCAGAGGAATGGGAGTTGATGGTAAAAATACAGGTATACAGCATTCAGCAACCAAGAAATTTCAGCTTAATCACTTGCCTACCTACTTTAGCTTGAGATAGAGATGATCTTGAAGGAGGGTAATATAGGCATTTGAATTGAGCCTGCATTAATAGCCATTTGGAAGTCTTCCAGCTCTATTTAAAAGTAGTCTATTCTCATCAGATATTTTAGGTTAACTATCTTTCCTTGTGCATAGTATGACTTTTCAGATCTTCACTGTATCTGACATACACTTGTACAAGTTGAGTGGTTGTGTATCTGCCTAACAAACAGTCTTCTGACTTAAGTTTTCTCTAAGGTATTTTTTATTTTCTTTTTTGCAACTGATCTCTGAAATACCCATATGACATTTACTTCAAGTGTTATTTATTTATTATATAATGTAAGCTGTTTGGATGGCTGTGTTTGTCATGTGAACTTTACAATTTTTTTTCTTCTTCTTTTGCTGCAATCAAGAAGGAGCTTAAAGAATCCACTGCACCTGTGAATCTCCCTCTGAGGCACAGACATTTAGAAAATTCTAGCTGGTTAGCTACTTGGTGATGCTGGAAGTGTAAATAGTAGATTTCTTTCTTTGAGCTGAGCAAACTGTCACTTCAGGCACCCTGCCTAGAAATCTGTAGAATTTAAATTTTCTTTCTTCAAAGGTTGTGTCCATCTCTGGTTGTGAAGGCATTAATCAGTTGCCTTTGTAGATCTTGCAGCCTCCCCAAGTTCACAGGAGAACTTGTGAACAATAGTCTTGCCCATTGTGTGCATAAGTGGCCCAACCTGCTTAAAATCAAGTGTACTCTTTAGTTTATTGGAGTCTTCTCTCATGATTATCACATTTGCTTTTCTTGCTTTTCATTTTTCTTTTTTTTTTTTTTTCTGGTACAGCTGAGTTTCCTGGGTATCTCTGTATTTAGTCATGTACTGTATGTTTTGTCTAACATGGAATAAATATCTAAATGCTAAAAATATAGCAAAAAAAATCTATTATTTTAAGGCTACCTTTTACTGAAAGATTTCATTTCCATCTCCTGCCCTTCCACCTAGGCAGACATTAAGCTTTTTGGAATTTACTCTTTTTATTTCTCTCTGCATCTGGGAGGTGAATCCTTTAAAAATCCTGGAACAATTTACAGTTTGGGCCTGTGTGACAGAAAACACTGCAGCAATTCTGAAATGTCTCAATCTTGTAAAAAATTTCTATGCCTGAATTACGATACTTAGGTTCATAGACTGCCTTAATTCTGTATCATTTAGCTTTGTCCTAAGTTGTTTGTTATTTTAGTCTGCAAATGCAAATGTTAAAAGTAATTATTATGCATTGGACAGAGTCTTCTAGACCTGTGTACTGAAGGGATTTGCCATGGGTGACCATGTGCCATGCATGACCCATGAGCTAGAATGAGGTCTAGTAGAAACGCATTTTAATTTCCTTCACTTACTGCTTGTGGATAAGGCTAGGGCTGTATTTAAGGTTAGTTTTAATGTTCTACAAAACAAAAAAAGTAAAGTTGTTTTATCTTGTAGAAATGTGGTTTTTGCAGGCTCTGGTCATCTAAGATGCAGTAATACAATGAACTGTTTGTAGTCTTTTAAGTATCGAACTCCAACTTGAAATCTGTTACGAGCCCCAGCCTCATCCAGAGACTTCTACCTAACTCAGAACCAAGCACAGGGCATTTACTCCGATGGCAGGAATCTTCCTAGTAGCATTATGCAGATCACACTGAATATCTCTGTGGAAATAAAGGGTACTCCAAATTTCAACCCTAGATTTGGACATAAACATACCCGAAGGCTCTCTGCAAAACTTAATATTAAATGTAGGGCATTTGTGTGCTTTGGTCCCAGTCCTTATCTGTAATCAAAACTGTAGTAATGATAAACAAATAGGTGTTTTCTACCTTCAATTTATTTTAACACATTTTCTTTGTTATGGTGAGTACCCCTGAACACCATAGAGAATAAACCTCAGATTAGAATACACTTAAATTAAAAATAAATAAAATATTAGATCTTAGGGTTTTTTAATGTAAAAGAGATGAATAGTGCACAAAAATGGTGATAAGTAAATTACATAGACATTTTTATACTTATTTTCTATGAAGGATTAATGTAACTTGCAGACAGGAATTGTTTTTCTTGAGCTGCTAACGATCTGCCATTTTATTCCCTAGATTAGTTCTCAAAGGTCAAAATGCGATCAATTATCCAGTAATTTGGATCCCTTAATTGGCTTGGTTGTGCTTGAAAAGCAAAGCTTCTGTTTTATTTCTATTGTACAGTCTGAAAAAAAGCAGAGGGAAAAAAAAAGATTCAGATCATGTTTAGAAGGACATTATGGATTGACATGCAAAATGAAAATAGGTACAGATATATTCTTGGACTCTTTTCAGTGATATTTTCAAATTCTTTCCATTAGACATTGAGAATTCAGGAATACCAAAATGTAGTGTTCTTCATAAATCACTTTCTGAAGGGAAAAAAGAATTTAAATACATTCCCTGCATTTTGGGGGACTGTGAAGGAAAGGAGTAGGTGAAAAGCAGAAGAGGTATAGGAATAAATGTAGAGGGTTTTTTGATTCATACAGTGATGTAGCCTAATGTCTGTAAAAGATTTCCATTGACTTGAACAGGAATTGGATCAGCCCACAATGGCTCTTTATAGCACTCCCATGCCCGAAATGTGGCAGGTGAGTTCAGTAAGCAATTAGAAAAAGAAAACAAGAGTTAGTATTTCTCTTTGCATTCCCTACTCTGTCACAGATTTAGTTAAAATTTGGATTAAATATACAGATATGTCAATTATTTTCTGGTTAAAAATGGCAATAATGCAATTTACTGAAGTCACAGAAATATTGGAATGCTTATTTAATGATATATATTTATATGTGAATTTTCAGTGAAATTTTCATTAGTAATCTCATCATTTGAAATTATATCATTTGTATTTCCTTAGATATTAAGGAGATCCATCATTTTGTTCACAGTTTAAAGTCACATCACTAATTAATTTCTTATTCTATTCTTTATCTTCAAGATAAAGAATGTAGAACAGTTTTAATATCAAAATTATTTTGTATTCATAATTAGTCCTCTCCTAATAATTCTGTTAAAAATTTAAAGGTCTGCATTTCTTGTTAAAAGAAAAAACAGCATTCACTGTTATGGGGTTCAGAAACTGCTTTTTGGCAACTGGACAAGAATACATAGGAGTAGAACTGTCACTGAATCTGTTATGTTTAGAGATGGTCACAATGTTGTTTGTATTTTCTACTAGATGGGATTCAGATTTCTTTCTTTTTTTTAGCATTTTAATGGGTAACAAGCCTTTGTAAGTGACTTGGAGAAACTGGAGCAATTTCTTCCTTAAACGACTAATTTTCTTGCTAAGTCTGCTGACTCTGATTTTATTAGTGGGATCACAGTGCTGCTGTTAATGTGGTGCTAGTGAAAGTCAAGTCGTTAACATGTCTGTGCCAAAATATGCTTGTATTTCTAAACTGACCTTTTTAATCCTCATAGTTTTATGAAATAGTCCTTTTTTTTTTTTTTAAACCTACAACTTTATCTTTTATTCTTACTCTTTGTCAACCTCTGATTATTACAGGCATGTTCACGGTTGTCCTCATGAAGTGGATATTTCTGCCTCATTACCCACAAGTTATCTGATTTTGTTGTAGTATCAAAGAAAACGAGTAATTTTTTCCCCATATCAAGGTGTTTAGGAGGCAGATGATCCTTAAATGTTGGTATCTGGAAAAGATGGTTTCTTCTTTGTTTACAAGTTTTTACAGTTGTTACAGTATGTAACAAAGAACTTTTATTCTGTTATGTTTGATCACTGAATAGGTTTTCTTACTGTTCTCTTCACTTACCCACCTACTCCACTGGGAGATTATTCAGGTGCACTAAAAATAGAGATGTTAGTTTTCAGATTTTTTTTTTTTTTGCATGAAGAACTTCAGGATATTTCCATCATAAAATTGTACTGGTTCAGGAAATGATTACAGAAAGTTTGGAGTTGCACTTTAAACAGTAGTTAAGAGTAGACTGATTCTTTAAGTATCTTATAGTTGATGATAAAGATGTTTTCTAAAAGAACAATTATAAACATGTAAGTTTACTGTATTAAAAATGAACACTGGATTAACTTTATCCCAAATGTATTTCAAGTTCTTTATATGTTTCCAAAAGAATTGCCAGTGATGCTTACATTGCTGTTAAAGAACAGCTACAGGGATTACTTTCAGCACTTTAAAAAAATAATTGCTCTGTAATCCAAGATTTAAGTTTTTCCTGCTTTTGATTTAATCTTTTATAGTTAGAAGGCAAAATATTTTGTTTAATTAGAGAGACACACTTGTTTGATGCATTTTTCCTTTGAGACTGGTTTAAAGTTACTGAAGTACCGAAAAACCCCTTGACCTTCATTGACATTATATAAGCAACTTTTGATTGCTTGTTGACAAAGATGACACTCAACAGGCTGTATTCCTTTATGTATTATTTATATTAATACATGTTTGTGTGAATGTATCTATTTTTAAGATGAAAATTATTGTTAATAAAGGAGAATCAATATGTTCTAGCCATAGTCTACAGCGTATTTAATTTGCATGTTGGCACATTTACCAAATGTTTTCAAAAACAGGACAGCGTATTCAAATTTCTAAGAATCATGAAGGGGATCAATTTACCACTAACTCACAAAATCATACCAAAAAAAAAAAAAAAAAAGGACTACAGCAATCTTGTATTTTCTTTACATTTAATTTCTTTTTGTATCCATGGATTTTGCTCAATTATAAATTATAAATTATAAATTGTAAAGTGCAGTATTGTAAATATAAACTTTTAAAGTATATTTGTGTTTATTTGCAAGCCTTGAATTTGCCTTGGGGAAGAAGAGTTTGACCATTGTTGTGTGCTGAAATTTAATAGCCTTTGTTTTAGATCCAAGAAAACCTGTTGTACCGCATCTGACCACCATCTCTCAGCAGGTTCAGGAATATCAGAGAGATTGAAAATACTCTACTTTGTGTAGTACAAGTTTTACACCCCCTTGTTTTGTGTTGTTAATCTGCCATGTTATTTTGCCCTAGGACATCTTTAACCTCAGAGGAAATACACAACATTTTTCTGAACTGCAGATCTATTTAAGGTTAGATGAATTATCACTTATCCTAAGTTACAAGTATGTTTGACTCACACTGCAAATATATATATATATACATGCATTGAAGAGGATTTTAATATTAGTCCTTTTACTAGTCTTAATATTAGTCTTTTTTTTGGTACACTGTTGATGAAAGTAGTTCTTTGTGGGTAGTTTCTGGGTAGTTTCATGGATAAGATGGGTATATACACAAGAAAGACTTCTGTATAAGCTTCCGGGCACGCACCAAAGTAGGTCTTTTTTTTTTTAATGTGTATTTCTTCTTAAATATACACAAATATATTTGCCTGCCAGAAATATTCTCTCACACTTGACTTCACAGCAGGAGGAGGTGAGCCAAATGTTTAGAACGCAGTATGTATGGTGGTGACCTTAATGCTACATACCCAATGATAGTCCTTGGAGGCAGGTAAATATGACTAAAAAACTGTGTATTCATGTTGGGCTGCCAATACTGTAAAGGACATGCAGGCCTAATTTTTCTCAGTGATGGAGGTTCTGGGGAATGGATATAGGGCTTCAAATGCAAATTAATCTTCTTTATATGTGGATAGCAACTTTTATCCTCGGTGGCCATTTCCTGAGAGGAAAGAACATCTGTCAGTGCTGATAGAATCATGTCTTACCTACTAAGGCCACAATCAAGGGCTCTCTGACAATGTTCTTCATGGCCTGAGTAATCTACCTCTGTGGAAAATCTTGCAGGTTTAGGAACAAGAGCAAAGTTAGTCGCAGTTATTGGAGAGGTTTCTAAGATGTTGGCATTTATCTGGAGGGGAAACAAATGGAACATTTAAACTTGAGGTGTGTAGCCAAAACTCTAGTTGAGTACAAAAGTCCATTGGAACTTGTGTCTTACTTATTTCATTAATATTGTAGCCATTTAAAAAATACATTTTTTTTTTTAAATTGGCATGCTGAAAAAAAATTGAGAAGGTTTTATTTTCAGGCTTAGATTTTCAATTTTATGCAATTGTTGTTTTTAAATATTTCCTTTATAACACTTCCCCTCATACATTCTGGGCATTTTATCCAAAACTGAGGATATATTGTCTAAATTATATAGTCTATATATGTCCATATAGATCCATATATAGTGTATGACTTAGTATTAACAGGATTTATCATGGGTCACAGGAAAAGAATAAAAGCCCTGTGGAATATGAAATGACAGCTTGTTTGCCATTTTTAAAGCCTTAAACACTTGAAAATATGATGGTATAATTATGACTAATTACAGACATAACTGTATTATTGTTAAAATGCTAATAAACGAAACTAAATAGCTGCAAGAATTAAAGTATTGTATTGGGTTTGTGTGGCAAGGTTTTGGTAGCGGGGGGCTACAGGGGTGGCTTCTGTGAGAAGCTGCTAGAAGCTTCCCCTGTGTCCGACAGAGCCAATGCCAGCCGGCTACAAGATGGACCCGCCACTGGCCAAGGCTGAGCCCCTCAGCGACAGTGGTAGCGCCTCTGGGGTAACATATTTAAGAAGGGGAAAAGTTGCTGCGCAACTGCAACTGCACCCAAAGAGAGGCGTGAGAATGTGTGAGAGGAAGGACTGTGCAGCCACGCAGGTCAGTGCAGGCGGAGGGCAGGAGGGGCTCCAGGCACGGAGCAGAGATTCCCCTGCACCCCTGGTGCAGCCCCTGGGGAGGCAGCTGTGCCCCTGCACCCATGGAGGCCCACGGGGGAGCAGAGATCCCCCTGCACCCGGGGAGGAGCCCACGCCGGAGCAGGGGGATGTGCCCCAAGGAGGCTGTGACCCCCTGGGAAGCCCACGCTGGAGCAGGCTCCTGGCAGGAGCTGTGGGGCCATGGAGAGAGGAGCCCAGGCTGGAGCAGGTTTGCTGGCAGGACTTGTGACCCCGCGGGGGACCCACGCTGGAGCAGGCTGCTCCTGAAGGGCTGCACCCCGGGGAAGGGACCCACGCTGGAGCAGTTCGTGAAGAACTGCAGCCCGTGGGAAGGACCCACGCTGGAGAAGTTCGTGGAGGACTGTCTGCCGTGGGAGGGACCCCACGCTGGAGCAGGGGCAGAGTGTGAGGAGTCCTCCCCTGAGGAGGAAGGAGCGGCAGAGACAACGCGTGATGAACTGACCGCAACCCCCATTCCCTGTCCCCCTGTGCCGCTGGGAGGGGAGGAGGTAGAGAAAATCGGGAGTGAAGTTGAGCCTGGGAAGAAGGGAGGGGTAGGGGAAAGGTGTTTTAAGATTTAATTTTTATTTCTCACTGTCCAACTCTGATTTGATTTGATATAAATTAATTTCCCCAAGTCAATTCTGTTTTGCCTGTGACAGTAATTGGTGAATGATCTCTCCCTTTCCTTATATCGAGCCAAGGAGCCTTTCATTATATTTTCTCTCCCCTGTCCAGCTGAGGAGGGGAGCGGAGCTGAAGAGTGGCTTTGGTGGGCACCTGGCATCCAGCCATGGTCAACCCAACACAATATGAAGTTTTTAAGTGTATAATGGGTATAACAATGTATAAAGTATATAACAGAAGATAGCATCCATTGGAAATCTGTAGCTAAATGGAAGAAAAATACTGAAAAATTATCTTAATAACTTTGCTTTTCCTTCCAATGCCAAATAAATTCCTTATTTTCCTTATTTAAATGAAGACAGACAAACTCTTTCACTTTGAGAATAACTCGTATATTCAGTCTTTTGTATAGGTTGTAGCATAACTGTTCAATATTAAGGTAAGCACAGCCTTTAGGATTGACTTGAAAGTGTTCAGGAAGGATAAAAGCTTAGTGAAATAATTCAGGAAAAATCATATTTATCTGAGCCAATTTTTGTAGCTTGACATTTTATGATTTACTTCTAAGCTGCTAAAAGAGCTTAAGAAACCTCTTCCTTCTGGTTTCTCTGATTTTATTTATTTATTTTTTATGTGCTGCTTAATCCTGCCTGAAATTTGTGCAATTAATATCAAAACAAACATTATGGGTATTGAGTATGACAAACCTAAAGATGTGCGAGATTAGAAATGATTATTTACTTCATGGAACTGTTTAATACATGATAATATTAGTACATCACCGAAAGAATTGAAAGATACTGTATAGTTTTCTGCAAAATAGAGCTGATAATGTGCAGTAGTGTTGAAGCGAGTATTGAGGGTTTCTAGTATTTTGTTAGCTTTAAAAATGTTCCAAGCCAGTTACACACACAAAAATAAAAATTTCAGTCTGTTTACGATTCAGAGTCAGTTGGTATTGGCATTGGAGGTACTTAAGTTGTGGAGAAGATTTGAATTGTGGCTGAATCCTTTATGAAATCTCTAGGGAGAAAACCATTTCGGTGTAAGAAAAACATCTGATGCAGTAAATAAACAGAAATGGGCAGTTTACTTTGCATATAGGCTGATACCTGGAAACCTTTAGCAAGACTTTTTAGCAAGTCTCATGTATTGAAACGTAAATGTGCTCTTCCATGCACACATGCACAATCACAATTATGTGTTAGTGATCCCAAAATGCAAGTGTGTGAATGTTTACTAACATTAATTAAATGTCCTCTTTACACAACAGAGCTTTGCAGAGAATGAAATAATGGTCTGTCATTAGTGGGCAAAACGCATATGCACATCAGTTCTTTTGGTAGAGTTATCTTTCCAAAAACATCCTCTGTCAGTGGATGATTTTGATAAGTAAACCTATGTTAGGAGTAGAAATGAGGCTGACTCTTTCCCTCCCCCCACTATTTTAAGTTAGTAACACAAGCTTAGTAAAAGTAGAAAATTAAGCGGTAATAAACAAAACTTCAGAGATCTGGGAAGAGGAGGTTCCTCCTTAATGCTGCTATAAATTCCTTGAAACAGCTTAATAATTCATTAACAGTCAAAGTGTAAAATAATTTACACTTGGTTTTGATGCCTTATCTTGGACATTATTCTTAAAGTGGCTTTTTTTGACATCCAGGGACAAGCTGTCCATATCTGATGAGTCTTACAAAGTATTGGTTAAAAAAATTAAATATCTTTACTGAAGTGCCCATTTGTTAAAATTTGGGAATGGAATTGGTCAGGATAGTATATTACCAGTGTGTAGGTGTAAAAGAAAAACAAAAATACGTGTTTTATCAGAATGTATAACACACACTACCATTGAAATCGGCGCCATTTATAATTTTAATTGGGAGGGAGATGACTAAATGCCAGCTGCTTTCAACTGGCTTGCAGCTATCTTCTTTCCAATTTAAACTGCTATGACAACTTGACAAAGATGTATAAAACGTGTCTGTTAATTAACGTTTTTGTGAGGCTGCTTCTAAATATTTCCTTCAGTTTTCAATTGACCATATAATCAATTAATCAATATCTGTAATATGTAGGAGAGAAAGCTTTCTTTTTTTTAATAGCTTTTCAGATTACCAGTTGTGCATACCATCGTGTTTGGTATGCCTCTTGAGAAGTGCCCAAGATGAGCCACTTGCAACTTTTTGGTAAAGATCTGTGTCATCAGTCACCAGCCTAATCTAGTACTTCTGGAATACCTACTGCAAGCTATGTTAGTTGGCTACATGTGTATTGCTATCAATATGTTACAGGTTTTTACAAATGGACACATCTGTGAGAAAAACTAGGGTTTTTTCCTAGTTAGAAGGTTTTAAACTGAGACTTTAAATAGAATTCTGACCAATTAAGAATTTGTTTGATTCAATATGGAGGCTTGATTTGTAACAGATGTGAGATGCCTTGCGCTATAAGCAAAAATAATACTAATCAAAGATGGAGAGTTTTTGTCAAGGAGAATCCCCTTCCAAACCTCAGTTTTTAAAAACTAATTGTGAAATGAACATGGCCATTGCTCCTTTCCAAAAGTATTGTCAAGAGGAAGCCATAGTTCTTGTTACATCTCGTGAACTAGGTATGTCTTTTGTTTAAGAAATAGACAATTATGATTTTTCAGTGCTTTGTGTTCACAAAGAGATTGAATATTTATGTCATTTTGTTATTAGGATAGACAAATTATATGTTCATTATTAGTGATATCGGGTGTGGTCTGACATTATTCTGGGAGATATGTACGTAGCTTTTGTGGTTTGTATGTGAAGGTTTGACTACGTGTTTACTGCATACTGAAGAACACTAGTTCAGAAATTTTAAGGTCTTAACTAGAAAGATGAAGAGACTCATGATGTATATACATTTGCAGTCTTCCCTGCCAGCCCTTCTTTTATGGTCTTGTGTTTAAAATACTCTCATGTTTTATGCTAGCTGTTATTTTTTATAAATGCTTCCACATCATTCGAAATCTCCACCTACGGAAGCATTGTGGTGGTGCCCAGCGGACTATTTACTACTTTATATTAACTTTCACAGAGTAACTTTTGTGATCCTAAAATACTGTTAGTCTGTACCAGAGTGCTACTCTATATAGAACCTGGACTTTTTTTTTATCAAGAAACTGACAGAAATTTTGAAGTGTTACCTTTCCGAAGTAGTGTGTGTTGTCTGTAGATGGCAAAGTTCCCCAGAAGCTTTGCAGTGTGTTGTCTGCTGTTTTCCAGAGCTATTTTCAATATCTAGGCTAGTAATACAAGACATGCAAAGGTAATACTTGCAGTTTGTGCTATTGAACATTGTTCAAGAATTTGCTGAATTTTTGTCCCCTAAAAATAAATAATTATGATGCCAGTTTTTTGGAATCCCATCACAGACTTTTTTTGTAATTATCAGCACTTGAGATTTTAGCTAAAGCTGTACAAAGATTACATTAGCATAAAATGTTGTGTTCTTTTGATTGAATATATTATTTGAGAGAAAATATTCAGCAGTACTAAAGGTAGGAATAAGAAATTATTACCTGCCAGGTGATAAATAATACTCTGTTGATGAGAAATATTTTTTTAAAATGCTAATTGCTCCGTTGAAGTTGACACTTAATCCAGTTAAAAATATGCCACAAATCCAGCTTTGAAAATTCAGTATATAAGTAATGGGGCTGTTTGAATTGTAGCAATTACTGGTTCCAAATTAGTGGGTTCTCCTTTAAAATTTACTTGTCACATCATATTTTGTCACATCATGTAGTTCCACTTCATTACACATTGGCATATAATCCTGATTGGTAAACTGCAGTGAGATGATCAGAGTCCCACTTTGACTTTGGTGCTTGTGATTGAAAAGAAACCCAAACACTGCAATGCAAATAAAACATTTTACTGATTACACAGCTACATTTTGTAGCTTTTATTCGAGGACCTCTCTGCACAGAATTTCTTTTACCTTCTTAACCCCTCGTATGCTCCTCATAAATTATTCTACTTTGTTTTAGAAGTCTATTGTAGTTACTGCATATTTAGTGGCGCCTGTTTGGATGTGACTCTATCTTGCCATTACTAGGGGGTCTCTGCTACTGATTGGGTTAAATACAAATGGGTTTATCAAGCTTCCCCAGAGATGAAGGTACCAAACATCTAACAGCATTGCAACACACTGATGTCTTTTAGTGTTTAGCTGCTTCTGAAATTAGTGATGCAGTGACTGTAGGATTGGACATTTGAGAAATTTTCTGGTTATCTGTAAACCTGAGAAATATCTTCCTTCACAAGGTAAACAGAAATCCTTTTACTTGACGCAGCTTCCTTTGCTGATCTAGAGTAGAGAAGACTTTACTGTATGCAAAACAGAGAACAGTCCTTTAAGGAGTTCAGCTGTAGAATAGTATGTCTTTGTTGTTCCTAGAAAGAGCCCAGAAGGGAGAAAATTGATGGGATACCTCTATTTCCTCCTTCTTTCAGAAAAATCAAAACTCCTGTCCTTAGATGGAAGTAAGGCAAGCACAGAAAGCTTCAAGGGATATCTTGGTGTATGGCTAATTGGTTAGAAGTGTTTTCATTTTTCACTGCTCCGCATTTTCTCAGTGAATCTCCTTTATGAAGATTCTTTTGAGAAGAGTCACTGTACAGGAGCTTAATAATAGGCAAAATTCATGCCTGTTGTTGTTGCTTTTCCATTGCAGTTTTCAGGGCTGGAATGCAAAAAAGTAACACTTTCCTTAAGAGATGGTTTTGTGACACTCTCTCCATTTGGATGCAGAGAATTTGTAGAAAGAGCGAGTCTTGTGGCTCATTAAAAAAATATTTTTGGCATTGGTTTTCCTACTGCTTTGTCTCTCTTGAATTTCTCCACAAGTTTTCTTCCTCTCATAAAGATAATTAAAGACTGGGCTTTAAACTTTCAGGTGGTAAAATCTTCCACATTTCATTGAGATGAGGGAATTGTGTTCATTCTCTGAATTTTCTGCTGTGGAGAGAGTATCCCCCATTTCAGTATTAACCCTCAAATAGCATACGTGCAGAAACCAATAGGAATGCTTTTGGCCCCTCTCTCTCACTCGTTTGTTTTGCGGAGATTGAAATCAGCGTTCACCTGGCTGCTTTGCTCTCCTTGATGCAGGAAGAGACCCTCTGATATTAGGGAATGTTGACACAGCTAGGTCAGCCTGATGGAGCATTTGATGGCTGGACAGAGCTGGCTAACTTACAAATCCTGGTTTATTTCAGGATCTTGGTTTCTATAAAGCTCCACATGAACTAAGTTATGCCCCATACTGTCTCTTTGTTGAATGCTGTTGTGCCACTGTAAATATCCAT
The DNA here is from genome assembly GCF_030463565.1 of Pelecanus crispus. Lineage (NCBI taxonomy): Eukaryota > Metazoa > Chordata > Aves > Pelecaniformes > Pelecanidae > Pelecanus > Pelecanus crispus. The sequence continues at coordinate 40,443,072 of NC_134650.1, forward strand.
AGAAAAAAAGGCTGCTAATACCTCAGTTCTGTTGTGCAAGATCGAAGAACTAAGACTTTTCAGCTGAGGACCTGTGACTGGCATTTGCTGGCAAATGAGTATCTTTCCCATGTGACTGGCATTGAGGTTCTCCCTTATAAATAACTGGATAGCTCAGAGTTCACCAGTCAGTTCTGGAATTTCTTGTTTGTTTTGTAACAGTCATGTTCTAACAAAGGGACCCCTTCTTTTTGCAGAATGGCTTTGATATGTAAAATGAATGTCTGTAATTGGTTTCTGAGCACAAACTTTTCAGTAGCTGAAAACTGTTTTCAAAACTGGTTTGTGTGTTGTTTTTTCTTACCTAGAATAGTAGCTGGCAACAGTTTTTTGGGTTTTTTTTCTTTTTAAGTCTTTCCCCCATTATTTCAGGGTTTTTTTGGAGCTGAATGGGAATATTTGAGAATCTGATGATTTTTGGTATAGAAATTAACAGGCAATATAACGTAAAAATGATTTCCATCAGTAGTAAAGCTACTTTCAAGGCAACAATGGATATTTCTAATCTGCAAAAGAATGCGTGGAACAGATACACTAGTTTCAACTTCATGCAGTCATATTACTAGTTTAGGAATGGTAACACAAAGCTCTAAAGCAAGTTAAATTAGTAGGCCCATAAACAGGTGACTGTCTAGACTGCCAGCACCTGAGCTAGTTGCTAGCACTCTTTCAAGTAGTTCTGCATCTGCTGTAGCTTTCAATGCAGACAGATCCTGAGAGAGCACAGGAGAAACCCCATTTCTTGCAGGTGTGTTCTCTGGGTTGTGTTACTGCTGAACCCCAAGCTGCTCTGGGACTTTTTGTGGGAAGTTCATATTTTGTATGCTTAATTTGGAGTACCAGTAAGGAAGAACTTGGCAGAAAATACTGGGCTTTTTTTTTTTTTTCCTCTCCTCCCTGAACTTGTGTGGTTTTGGGGTTTTTTGTTATTGTTGGTGGGTTTTTTTTTAACTGGAAAACCCTATGTGATTACCTTATTGAGATAATTTAGCTGCTTTCGTCAATGTTTATGGAGCACATGATACAATGATTGTAGAGAAATAAGAAATTATATGAGATTATGTTCCATAAACATGGCTAGTGATTTATGCCATGTACAATAGCAGTAGTATTGAATGCACACTGTCTCTCTACCCTCCCTTTTTCTCTCTGTACTTTTTGGGGGTTTTTTTGTTTGTTTGTTTTTTAAGGAATGTATGTCTGAACTGAGTGAAGCCTCCTTATGCTGTAATTTAGGTACAGGCATTTTTGGTGATGAAGTTTTAAATAAGAACATTTACTCTGGCAAAAAATAGAAATGCGAAGGAAACAAAGACATTGCCCCATGTGTACTGTATAATGAGTTGCTGTCCTCATTTTTCACTGGAAACCAATCGTTATGGTACTGAAGTGAACAGTGCCTCATCTATACATATATATCATTTTTCTAAAGGATGCTCTAGAGAGGATGAAGATCAATATGAATTCATTTTTTCTGGTAATGGAAAATATTTGAACTGTTGAGTTATCAGGCACAAAGATGACTTCTGGGGGTATCATGCTTGTGTTTCTACCCACTGCCCTGACAATTCCAGGCATGTATAAACCTACAGCTTTTTGTATGCCTTGACAAGTATTCTGAAGAGACCAGAGTTACTTACACTGTTGAGAAGGCAGAATGATACATGATTAGCAGAAAAACAATTTTCCTTAAATAGACCCTATCCTCAACATATCTGCTAAAATTCGTCTGTGTTTTGTTTAGTATTTATTTTGGAGCTAACAATATTTGGAAAAATGAAAGACTTTTAAAAACCTGTATATGAAGTTCAAAATACTTTCACACACACACTGTAAAACAGATAAATACTACAATGGTCACAGAATAAAATTACATTTTAATAGATGAAGAAGATACAGAGGTGCTAAGATATTCAGTTTAGAAGTAACATGCATAAGCCCTAAAAGAATTGGTTTTAATTACAAGATATGTTCTCTGCTAGTTGCCTACAATATTATCTTGTTAATTATAAACATTCAGAAATAGACATATTTATGCAAAGATATTTCTATTGGGAAGACACTTTCAAGCTACTTAGAAACCTCAAAGTAGGGCATGAAAGAATAATACAATATTTAAGTGGAAATGCTGACAAAATCTGAAGTACATTGCAGTGGGGATAAAACAAGTAATTGCTGTGTTATCATTATGAGGTTTGGACAATGAGGAAAAGGGAGGCAAAGAACAGGGGCTAGAATTTGAACTCCTCTATTAAGCTCAGTGCCTTTTTGATGAAGAAAACACTGTATGGCTGTTACAGACAGTGTAAGTGTAAAACTGCATTTTAGCTTTTAAAACCAATCAAATAATTTCTAACAAAGTTCCTTGTAAAGTAATAGACTTTTTTAAAAAAAATCTTTCCATGATCAGCTGTTGAAAAGCAGTGGCCTAAAGACAATAATGCTAGACTGTCAGTAGAGATCAACCATAATGGATGCTTCATATGTCAGTACATACGGGATGGGTTCTTTGTACTTTTTTTTTATATATATATATATCTCCTTGGCATATGTGATTTCAGTGTCAAATAGCTTGTGAGAGATGCTAATTTTATCAAAAATGTTCCATTTTGAAGTTGCATCACATGTAAACCTGAACTCTATTTCAAGCCTGTATCTGGTAGTGAAGATGGGAACTTATTTATTTATTTGTTATCTGGCGTGTGTTGGCAACTCCAGGTGGGCTTTTAAGGGAATTTTAGACCTTAAATTGTAGCAAGTTTAACCCATTATCATGTGGTTTTTTATATTTTTTGTATTTTGTAACTATACCTCAGCATTCAAGAATTTTCTTCTGCAGATTAGTGATTATTATGTGGGATTTCCAAAAGTCTAGTTTATGTATCCCTTCTCTACTTTTCAGTGGAAGTTTAAAATACAAAAATATGTTTGTGAAATTACAATTTATCAGCTATAGGTTACCGAAGATGACAATTTATTTGTGCCTGCTTCAGAAGAAGCAAAATGTTAGTTTCAGTTTAGGTTTCAGAAATCTGGTTGGTTTGGTTTTTTTTTTTTTTTTAATAAACTTCTAGCTAGGTAATAAAAGTTTCATAAACTAAACTGCAAATAACTGCCTGGGGAAAGTCCTATTTGAATCTATAGTGCAGAAACAAGCTGAATACTGTACAAAAATATTCTAAAAATCTGAGGATTGTTGTCTGTCCAGGTTTTTTTGTTGGTTTGGTTTTTGGCGTTTTTTTCTTTTTCTTTTTTTTTTCTTTTTAGTTTAACTGAGGAAAATCTGTAGAGCAGAGAAAGTAAAGTACTCTATTGATTAATTTTTTTTTTTTTTTCCTGGTTCAGAATGCTTTGAGTCAGGTTATCATTCTATATTAAACCCCTGAGAGGTTGAACGAAACCAAAACCAAATCTCATGTCGAAAAAAGGAAGCCTTAAAAATTGTGTAAAGAAATAAAACCAGCCAAGCTTTGTTTCACTTGCCTCCATTCAACAAGATGGAGTTTGGCCTTAGGGCACTCAGGTCCTGATCCAAACCACCGTGGAAAGAATCCCTCATGGTCTAATTATCAGCAACTCCAAGCATTGAGAGTGCTTACTGAATCCTTTTTAATGAGGGGAAATCAGGAGGATTGTTACAGGAATGGCCTTAAAACATACACATTTTCTTTGAAAATGAAGACCTTTTTCTAGAAGTTCAGTGTATTTATTTTTCTGTTATTGCTCTATAATAGGAATGTAACTTTTTATCAGCGTTTGATATATTTCTATAAAAAGTCTGAAAGGTTTTTTCAGACATTTGCAAGAAATACTTAGATTGGCAGGGGAACTTGATGCAGACACAGGAAAATAGGTACTCAAAGTGTATTTCCTTAGAGAAAAATACATTTATGGATATTGACTTTGTTTTCTAGAGATGTATGTATGTATTTTCCTCAATGATTCAAACGGGATAAACCATCTTCATGAGGACTTTCTGCAATATTTACTGAGAAACAGTACCTTTTCTGACACAGTAGCGCTGTTTTCCTGGGATTCAGTAAGATTCAGTAGTAAGATTCACTGCCTGATGAAACCAGGGAATGTAAGGTACAGGAGATGAGAATGTTGATGTTTTCACTTGAATTGCAACCTGGCTCAGCTAGTGGGAAAGAAATGCCTCCACTGTGGAATATGCTTCACCTTTGTGAAGCGGGCACTTAGCTAATAGCAAACTGTTGTCTAACGGGTGTACGATGATGGTCTTAGCTTGAGCAGCTAAGGATTTGTGCAGGTTCTGGAGTTAAGAGAAAGCAGGCTGTAATTGGTCAACTTGCATCTTTAAAAAGCTTTAGCCTCAATAGTTTGGTATAGAGAAAGAGTGGAAGGATCAGAAGCAACCATCCACAGCACTCACCTAGCTGTGAAAACTGTTTTTGAAGGGACTGAGTTGATCATCAGCATCAAGCATTTTTTAATTCTGTCTTGTGCTTCGTAGATAAAATTCTAGCTAATGAGGGAATAAAGATTCGAACTGAGCTTGGGGAAGCATAATGTCCTGTTCCAAATTAAAAGTGATCATAACGTCATTTACTGTTGACTCAATTATATCAGAAGAGCAGTGATTCCCTGGAATTGTGTGCTTGTTCCCTATGCCTTTCATTCAGACCCACAGTGGACTGTACATACCTCTGCTCTGAATTCTGCAACCTGGTAGTTTTGAGTCAAAAATTTACCAGGCTGTGATAACTATTGATTGGTGACTGCCACCAGAGTAGAGGCTGCATAGCATGTTCTTTCATCACAGAACCAGAAATGGAGAGGTGTAATGTACATAGTCCAAAAATAGTTGTATATTTGCTCTTCTCTCAGACCCCTGGTCCCGTTTCTTTCTCAGCACAGCTCTCTAAATACAGTCTGTTGAAGTGTCTTTGAGGAGACTTTTGTGTCAAAAGAGGATATCCTGGAAAGGACAGTACATCACTGTGTCTCTCTAAAAAACCCTTGATGCCTATGTGCCTATAAATAGATGGAAAAGCTAAGAGTTTTCACTATTCTATCAGAGTATTCACAATTAAATTCCATAGACAATTGGAAAATTGTCAGATTTATATAAACCTTCTATTTCACTAATTTCATAGAATATATATATATATACACTTTGTGTTACTTTTTCTATGAGTTTAAATATGTGATGTTTCAAGTGAAAAATCTGTCAGACATTGTATCTGTAGCACTGGTTTTAAATCTATCAAATGAGTTCAAAGGAAACAAATTTATGGAAATGAATTAGAGGTAAAAGGATTTAATTGAAGCTTTATTGGAAGTAATTGAAATTAACAAAGGCTATTGATAGAGATCAGAAGTAATTAAATTAATAGAAGAAATTGGGTTTAATTGAGATTTAGTTGAGAATTACTAAAACTGAATGAAATTCAGTGAGAAAATTGATAAGCTGTCTACTGATTTTTAAGATTGATATTAATGTTTTTCTATAATGAAAAGCTGTTATCTAGGAAAATATATAACAAAGGTATATGCATATGACCATTCATTTCTCTATTTTCTTAATGGGAATAATGATATTGTAATGGTGTAACAAATACTATAAAAATATTCAAACTATCTGAATACAAAATATAATCTTGATAAATATAGATTCATGAGCTGTACTCAGAGAATAAAGAAATGCTCCATGCTTTTTCAATTTCTGTTGTAATTGGTAGTGAAAGAAATGAAATATTGCTAGATATAGAACTACCAGACTAGTAATAATTCTCAGTATCATCTTTTAAACAAAATAATCTATCATGGTTATGATATGACATTTTCCAATGGTATTGCTTGCAAGGGCTATAAATTCTTCTTTCAAAGTGACCCTAGTTTTATAAGGCAAACAGGAATACAAATAAGTAGTTTTGGTTATTTTAGAATACAAATATATAGATTCTGAAAAATATGGGGTCTTTTTACTTGACAGCTGGGGTTCTGAAAGGGAAAGAGAACTTATTGCTACCTTATTTGAAGGAACCCATATCAAAAAATAGAGGGGATTTGTGAAAGCAAGAGTAGGGATGTGAGCATAAAGTTAATTGGTATTATTAATATTTGTCTGAAAACTGGCCGGAAAAGTCACAGGAACTGAGCTGCAGTAACTTTCAAAAGTCTCACGTACCCCTGACCCCAGTGATTTGGATGATGATGCCATAAACCGCAGAGCAAAAGATGGAATTTCTTCCCTACTGCTACTCTTCTTTTCACCATTATGATCTACCAGTGCATGACTTAAAGCTTCTCTTGGCCAGTAAGCTGTCCCAGTTATCCTCACGTGTTGCTGGAGTGTTTGTGTGGCGTGGATAGGCTTACTATTGTGGATGAATTTTCAGATGTTTACTGTATGGGGTTTATCCACGCTGTGGTGTGTGTGTAGTGTGGGAGCCAAATGGGAGAGGTGGTGATGTGGAAAGTGTTGCACTGACACTGGAGGGCTGATGACAACACATATCAGCTACACCACTTATTCAAACAAATTCTTGCTGTTCTCTGATTTAACATGTTTGTTTTCTCTAGTCCCTGTGTAAGAGGTGGTAGCCTTTGGAATGATTTAATATATATATATAAAAATTAATATGTGAAATGGAAGCTCAACCTCAGGCATGTATTATACAGGGAAAATGTACAAGTATTTAGGGTTACATTGTCTATTTCTGGTTTCATAAGAACCCATATTTTGAAAAGCAGCAACTACAGCCATGGAGTGCTTATTCTTTCAAAAGTTGCCCTGCTGCTGATCTAGAAGAAGGGGTTTAGACTATCTCTTCATTTTGTGTAAATAAATTTCATTTCATTTAAAATAATATGTTTTTACCTTCTATGTGTTTGATAATATTACCCCTTGCAAATATTTTCAGAAAACAGTAATTGGTAATGCTGCTAGCAAAAGAGACAGACATCAAAAAAACCTTTGGGGGAGGCAATTGCATAAAAGGATTCTAAATCTGCTTATATAAATTGGATTTTCCTAAGTTAATTCTCAAAATTAAGGTAACCGTGCATTCTTCAGGATGAAATACAATTCCAATTTTGAAAAATGCAGTTCTATTCCCCTTTCAGATATTTTAGTGTATATATGTGTAATACATATACACATGTATGTAAAATACATACAACGAAAGCTGGAGCTTGTTAAAGATTGCATTTTTTTAAGTAAGATTTTAGTTTCAACTTGTACCTTGGAGAGTATATACAAAAGAAGAGCATTTGGGGAAAGGGAAGTGTTCCCAGGTATGTAATTCACATGCTTTAACAAAACAAGAAAAATGCATAAAAAATACTGGGGTTTTTCCTGTTGTTATATATAACTCTGTGAATTTGAAAATCTTTTCTAAATCTAACATTCATCAAAAATGGAGTAAATTCTTTTGTAGACAGGTTTCTCCAGTCTAGCTGGTGTGTTGATTCACTGGCTAGTTTTATTTACCTAGAAGTGCGATATTGTGAAAGGAGCATTAATCTTACCTAGAAAGGCCTATCTGATGTCAGTCAATTAATCAGAAACATTCTGTAGAAGCTATTGGCTCACAGTTTCAGTCAGTGGTAGGTGATAAGATACCTTTTGTAGCAGGAGATTTTAATATGAATAGCTAAGGTAATTATTAAGGTGTCTAATCATAAAAGGTGCTACGGTTCTGGATTTTTTTGGTCTAGTTAGGTGCCAAATGCTTTGTCACATTTGGTCACTGGAGTAGAATGCCAAATTCAGGGTTTGGCATTTTATTTCTCCTGTGAGGCATAGGGTTTTCTCATTTTGTTGCACTACTGTTTGTTTCTAGGACATGAATGCAGTGGTTCTTGCCCATAGTTCAAATTCTATTTTGATTAACTAACTTAAAAGGTGTCTGTAGTCTTTGCTCCTTCTCAGTGGTTGTTCGGACCATATTAGATGGTTCTTTGCTCTTTGCTACCTTTAACACAGGCATGAACTTTCAGAAAACAACGTGCAGCTAATTTGCTGCCTAAAAATTACCTTTTTTAAAAATAAATTAATCTGAATCCTACCATGACTCTTTATTAATACCCTCTGAAGTGAATCTATCATGTATAAAGATGTTTTTATATATTGTTTGTAAAAAGATGACTTGACAGCTTAGGGTTACTTGTTTGATTCTTACTTATGTCAAAAAATTATGTTGTATGTTAAGAACACTAGGCTACTATAGATATAAAGGACTTTACGCGGATTTCATGCAGAGGATGACTTTTAGCAATTCATACTAATTGAACACACTGCATTTAAAGGCACAAGGTCATATATAATACTCAGTCTCGTACAAAGAAATAGTAAGAGTGAATTTGGTCAATAATAAATAATGTGTTAGATGCACGCATTTATCTTCTGGTGATCAGATTTTTCATGTTTTAATGTCCAGATTTTTTTTTTAAGTTACATTAACTGCATTTTTATAGGAGAATTAAATTTCTACTCCAAGAATATGAAAAGGTCTGTCCAGTGTAAGCCAAAAGAAAACATCCATTAGCTAACAATGAAGCAATATTTGTGTCATGGTATGACAAAGCTCATATTAAACTCTGGACTCTTCAAAAATGGCAGTAGTTACAATAAATAGTTCACTCTGGCCTTTTTTTCTTTTTTTTTTTTTTTTTTTTTCCTTTTTGTGTGTGTGTGGTCACCACATGATGGCAAGTTTCATAGGTACCTGTGGTCAGAAGAGTGTCTATCTATTGGTGGTGTTCCCTTTTACTATCTTTGAACTCTTATTTGAAGCCTAAAATATTTTAAGAAGGAGCACATTAACAGTATAGCTCTTAATTCAGCTTTGTTGAACAGTAAATGTTGTACTTCTGGTTTCATTCATGTTTTTCCAGGATTTAAGCTGAGAAGGAATTGTTTTGCAATTCCAGCTGATAATTTTTTCCCCTAAGAGATTATCTTGTCGTTTTTAGAATGTTCCAGGAAAGGCAGAACTGCTTCACTGTTGTTAGAGGATGTGCTTGTGTAATACTAAAAATTAAACCTTGAATGATCAATCTGCTAATAGTTAGCATGTCTTATAAGAATTACTATTCATTATTTCTCCAACTAGCAGGTCCATTCATATAGAACATTCATTTTTCTGAAAATTATTCATTTATATTTACCTTACTAAGGATACCTTTGCCATTTCAGAAGTACGTAACCACTTCCTTTGAACTTTGCCATATGAAATTGCATCATATTTTCTGAACACTTACAGTTCAGCTATGACTTTATTTTCATTCACAGACAGAAAGTGATATAGGTCTTAATTTCCCAGCAAAGTTATACCTTAGTTTCTGCTGATTATTATCATTTTAGCTGTAAAAGCTTTGAAAATAAGTCACCACTTTTAATAATAAATATGCAGATTTGTGCAAATGAAAATGTGGATGAGTTAGGTGGAAACTATATTGACTGTACTTTACATCTTACATGTGTATCTTTTTTGAAGGCAACCAAAACACTTGAATGTGAATTCAAGGACAGGCTGTGCTCTTTTCCTGTTGCTTTGATCAGTCATTTCTAGACGTGCTGCTTCCTCTGTAATGTTCATATATTACATTTGGAAACTTGTTTGATTCTGAAGCTCATAAATGAATAAATGTTTATATTTTTAGATTAACTGAACTGTGAGAATTTTATGGAAGATAGCAGTAGATTTAGAATTACAGTTTAGAGCCAACAACCAACTAAAAAATGTTTTGGAGTAGGTGGCTATAGTATATTTCTCTCACATTTTATGCTATTTAAATATAAAATTCAGTGAGTTACACCAAGGTGTGGGTTATCCTAAGCTAATAACTGATAGAGATTAATTGGCATATGTAAGCTCTATACTTTCTGTAATTTAATTTCCTTTTGCTTATATAAAGTAAACCAAGAATCACAACCCTTTTTATTAGTATAGCCCGCAGTTCCCTATATCCTTCTCACTTGGTTATGTATACATTTTAGATTATGATCAAAAGGAAGCTGTAATTTTTTTAGCAATGCAATTTGTCTCCTTCTCTCTCTAAATACTTTGCTCTGTGTATATGTAAGATTGTTTTTGCATGTCTTTGCTAGGAATTTCACCTGTATGAGGTAGTGAGTCCTCTCATATTCCAAAATGCAGAATGTTATCTTAAGCAGCTGAGTTAACTGTTAGAAACTTTCATTTCTGATGTGGGAAGGTATGCTTTCCCTTTGTCTTTTAGTTCATCGAAAGAATCAATGATCTCCAGATGTCTTATTAGTTATCATTAATAGACACATTGCTGCTTGTTTTGTTAACCTCTAAACGCTGTCATGCTGAACCAACAAATGAACTCCTCAACTTGCAGCGGGCTCTGTGCTAACAGAGCTTATGGCTTGCACAGATCCAGTACAGATTTGTTATTCTTATACGCTTTAATGCTCCGTCATTATTTACTGTCAGGAGGGTTTGTTAACATTTTTTAATGCCACTCTTTCTCTACTGTCTGGGCCCCTAACAGCACAAATATATTTGATATTTTAAGAATTCCATGAAGACCGGTGTGTGCTTTTTGGTACAGGTGTTGTTATGGAGAAGGGGAGTATCTAACTGTCTGCATTAGGTAAAATTGTGAATCTCTTTTAACTTTTCCATTTAGTAAAATATGAATAAACTCATCTGTAGTAAGTGCGTTTTTTAATCAATATCCTCTTAAAAACCAGTGTTGTCAGAAAATAGTAGAAGATGGCATGTTCATAGGTTGATAATAAGATGAGTAATCTTTCAACTATGGGACATCAGCTGAAATCCAACAGTGTGATAGGCAGTGATAAAATCATACCTGGATGGCCATTTGATGGTCTTAAGGACATATAATGATCTTACTCTTTTTCTTACAGACAAATAATTACTGTACAAAAATCCCTTCCATCACACTTCATGCTAACACCTTTATGCAGCAGCTGGAAAACAGAACTAGGTATGAAAGTGGAACCATCTTTCTACCTCTTAAGCTGCTTTTGCGTGCCTTGCATCATCATAGCTAAAAGGGATGCTGGAGCTACTACTAAGTAGCAGAAGACCTACACAATTTTTTTAAGAATGTCATTGGCAGTTGCAAACACCAGATTGATTTGGAATAATTCAAACCAACAAAACCTGCCATTCCAATTTTATTAAATCTGTAGCAAAATGACTGTGATGTATTTACTCTTGTTTCATAATTCTGTTACATCTGCTTGATTAAACATCTAAGTAAATGAAAAAGGATAAATAATTATTGAGCCTAACAAATGTACACAGGGAAAATTAGCTGACCTTCAGTTCCAACACTTTAGTTTCTCTTGACATTTCCTTTATTTTGAGCTATTACATCTGCCCTAGCAAACACATTTATAAGTAGTTTCACAAGCAAAGTCAACATTTAGTCAGACAAAATAAAGCTAACAATGGAATGATTGCTTGTAAAACGAAAATTATTTGGGTTAGAAGAGACCAAACACACTGTATGAGCCGTAAGTATTGCATGGCTTAATTTACCACATGCCCAGTGTATTTCATCTTTTATGAAAACTTATGAATAGATACTTTATTTAGTGTGAGGTCCTGTACTGAAAGGTATAGAATACCCAGGAAATAAATACTTTTATAGGAGGATGGTGCAGGGTAAGATTATATGGTGTCTTCTGGAATATGTGTTGTAGTTCAGCAGAATGTATAGAGAAGGAATCTTTAAAAATTACAGTATCATGTAGAGGTGTGTTTCATGCTTCTGTAAGTAACTTGATTAACTCCAAGGCAACAGGTAATGACCTACTCTTGAAGTCAGATCAGTCTATGTCCAGATAACTGACAAAGCATTCTTAGGCATTTTTCAGAAATATGTTGCACAGTCCATATTTTATCCTGCAAAACAGGACAGAAGGGGTCTTTTTGTTAAAAAAGTACTGCCACTGCTTTGAAGAAGAAGGGATTCAGTTGAAATTTGTTGTCCTGCACCTGATTCTCTAGATTTCTTTTTTTTTTTTTTTTTTTTTTTTTTTTTTTTTTTTTTTTGTAGAGGATAGTGAAATAGTCTGTGAGCTTTCCATCTGTTTTAAAAGCACAATAAGTAACAATAGGATTGATGGTGCAGAACACTTTTGGAAGGGACTTTATGGCAAGCGATATGTAGAATTCCACCTTACCTTTAAGTGCTTTATCTTACTGAAGTTTATACTGAAGTTTACTCTCTTCCCTGTTACACTTAGCTTCCAGTTGAGCAACTGATAGTAGAAATACTGGATTTTTGTTAGTCTAAAGATAATGCTCAGAGTAAAGTGACAGAATTTGGACTTTCAGAATTCAAAATTTTTAAGTTTGCCTAGCCACATACCAAAAACTGCACTACTGAAGACCAGACGCATCAAATAATTAGCAAGTTAATTTAATATCTAGAATCACAATATATATCAATACATGCTAGCATTAAAAATTATGTAGAGTAGAGAATTTAGACAGTTCAGATAAGTTTATCACAGGGGACGTTCTTCATAGATACAGAATTTGGTTTCATTAATAATCTTGCATTAGCTAAAAAAAAAAGATACAAAACAAACCATGAACTAAAAATATGAAACAAGACAGGAACTTAAGCTATTACTGTTTTCCCAGTTATATCAAAAGTTATCACAGGTCACTGAAACACAGAATAGAACAAAATTCTCCATGATCTTTTAGTAATACACACTTGGAAGACCTAATACAATTGACTTCAAATGTCAGAAAAGTTTGGAATCTGGTGCTTGTTATCTTCCACTGGATAGCAGGTGTTCAATCAAAGTTGTTAATGTATTTTCTGTGGATCTCATATACTTTAAAAGCAGGTAATTAGAATTATCCACAGATACTTTGTAACTATGAATAATTCATTTCCTGTGCATCAATAAAATAATTATTGCATATTATCATTCTTAGCTTTCTACTTCAATAAAATTGCTCACATCATGTCACTGTCATAGTAATGTGCCTTTTTATTTTTCATATTAATGAAAATTACCAGTAGAATGAGGAAAATTGTAATAAGATTTAATGTCACCTATAAGCCTTATCTGTTGCATTGCACTGAAATGATACAATATCTGGATTCTGGTTGATCGTAGATGGGTATTCTTGCCCACTTTGGCCACTTTTGAATACTTCCTTTCTAAAATAATTAAGTGTTTTAGAGCTCTTGCTTTAGCTTAACTAACTCAATTCCCAGCTTATTTTGTAAAATTCAGACAGTTTCTTTACAGTTGTAAAGCTCCTTTTCCTAATCTTGTTACTTTGTTTATTTAGGAATTCACTACAGTCTTGATCCAGAATGATTTCACACATGAGTAATGCAGTATCCTCATTAAAAACATATCTATATTTTATATTAAGCAAGCATTTAGATCCTTGCTGGACTAAGATCAACTTCTATTTGAATTTATTTTTAATGACTTATCTTTCAGCAAACATTTAATGCTCGTTACAAATTTTTATTTCAGCTGAAATTTATTATTTTTCCAACAGTGCTAAAAAACCCTGAAACAACAAAGCAAACATTTTGGAGGAAAGAAAAAAAAAAAACCCCAAACCAAAAAAAAAAAAAAAAAAAGCAAAAAAACCCAAAACTAACAAACCCAAACTTAAAACTGCATTTGCTATAAAATACTTAGATTTTTAAAAAAAATGTGCATTGTTTTATTAAGATTTGTTGTTACTTTCACTAGCAAAATGCCTATATCATTGTGACTTCACTGCATTTACAAGATTTAAAAGAATCCTTTTCAAGTCTGTATAGTACTAGTCATGGAAGTTGCAATGGATTCTGTAACGCGACTCTCGGAGGCTTTGGAGAGACTGGAACTTGGGATTTGTATCAGCAAACCAAGTGCTGTAGCCACTGGTATTTTGATTTTAAAAAAATCTAGCAAGACTTTCTTATCTATGTTCTCTTTGAAAAAGAACTGCTGTGGTTCCAGTGTCTGGTTCTAGATAAAATGATTATGGAGAGAAACCTCTGAGTTTCTCTATATGAGTTGGAAGTGTCAATGAAGAGTGAGCTCTGAGTAGTCAGATATTTGGCTAGCCTGAGTCGTCTTATCTTGATCATGTAATTTCAATGGTTGTTACTTTCTGTGAAGTTAGGTGAGGAGTTTGCAACATTTATGGAAAAATTAGGTGGGTTGAAAGTTGGCCAGATCAGTGTGGGGGCCTTAGCAAGCAAGTGATATTGAAAGACTCTGCCGGCTTGCCATAGAGCGTGGTGAGCAAACTTACAGAAACAGTCCTAACAGCACTTTAGTGTTTCCTGGTATTAATGACTCTCCTTGTTTGTCTGTTGCAATGTGCTGAACAGAGGACTCACATCATGGGTTCTGTACGATGTTGAGAAAATGCGTGTGATCTGTGACTTCGCAGTTGGCAATGCGGTGTGTGTGGAGCAGGTTCTGGCTGAATGATTTGGAGCTGTATGTTTTGTGTTTGATGGGAATAAGCAGAGCAAAAGCATTTCTAGTGAAAGGCAGAGCAAGTCCAACCCAACCTAAGGTCATCACCCCAGGGACTCAGACTCTCTGAAGAAAGGAGTTTAGCATATTGCTTTTTATTTTTTACTTATTCTGTTATTCATCTTGATTGCTAATTCTTCTTTGATACTCTCTGAGCATTTAAATCAGGGGTCTGTTTCCTATTGTTACTTATTGAAACCTTAGGGCTTTTCCTATTAGTATTAAATTACTTGCATAGAATCGTTACTTGCAGGATCAGGTATGAAGGTAAAGGAGCGCTTTGCAATTTTGGACCAGGACAGCATCCTAAGCCTATGCTGCAGATTCATTTGCTACTTTCTTTGTCGTTTTCAAAATAATAATGAGATTACAAAGCCTCAAAGCTAGTTTCACATTTAGCTTGATCTTGGCTTTTGAATGAATGATCTGAAGGGAAAATATAATTGATCTTTCATGAAAATTATTTACGTTTAACAAAGTACGGATGAAAATAAATAAAAATATACTATATTTTCTAAGAAAAAATATCCAGAACTTTCTCATAGCCATTCTGTTAAGTCTGTCCTGGGTTTGTTTTCCAGGCTGCATAGGTAGATTAAGTATATCTTTATCAAGCATCTGCTGACCAGTTTTTTTTTAAATGAGAGTCCCATGGTCACTGAGATCTGCATTAACATCTTTAGGGTAGGACAGGAGAGACAGAGTGGTAAATAATGTTCATTTGAATAAAACTTAACTTCAGGCTACAATTATATATATCAGCAACAAGCTGATGTTCTTTTATCTTCTGGATTAAAATATTTCTTCTTTGTTCCCTTGAACATTGCCATAATGTTTGCTGTAAACCAAACAACAAAGTATTCTGCTTAGAAAAGGAAAATATGTTCTAAGTTTTGTAAAACACTTTAGAAATATTTTTTATTTCTACAGTTCACAAGCTCAAGTTTTCACAAAACTTCTACCTTTGATCTGAACTTTAACATTTTTTTTTCCCAACCTTTGCTAAATTTAAAGGGTAAGTACAATGAAATTATTTTTTTTTTATCTCCCTATATGCCGCTTGTAACACAGTCTAAGTACTTGGTTGCATGTAAATAATTTCCTTAGAATGTGGAGCAGAACTCAAATTAGTTAATAAAACAATGAAAATGCAGGCTGTCAGCAAAAATCTAAAAACTTTAACTTCCCAGAATTATGCAGGCATCCTTAAGAAGTGAAAAACAATTCAAACCCCTGTTCTGTGGCAAGATTGGGGATTTACACTTAGAAAAATAATAAGTAAAATCTTTTATTTTTTCCAGTCCTGCAAAGTGAATGAAATTTTTATTTGCGATCTGTGCTGATTTTGGCTGGGGTAGAGTTAATGTTCTTCATAGTAGCTGGTATGGGGCTATGTTTTGCATTTCTGCTGGAAACAGTGTTGATAATACAGGGATGTTTTAGTTACTGCTGAGCAGCGCTTACACAGAGTCCAGGCCTTTTCTGCTTCTCGCCCCACCCCAGCAGCGAGCAGGCTGGGGGTGCACAAGAAGCTGGGAGGGGACACAGCTGGGACAGCTGACCCCACCTGACCCAAGGGATATTCCATACCATATGATGTCATGCTCAGCATATAAAGCTGGGGGAAGAAGAAGGAAGCAGGGTGGGAACACGTTTGGAGTGATGGTGTTCTGTCTTCCCAAGTCACTGTTACGTGTGATGGAGCCCTGCTTTCCTGGAGATGGCTGAACACCTGCCTGCCCATGGGAAGGAGTGAATTAATTCCTTGTTTTGCTTTGCTTGCATGTGTGGTTTTTGCTTTACCTATTAAACTGTCTTTGTTTCAACCCACGAGTTTTCTCACTTTTACTCTTCCAATTCTCTCCCCAATGCCACCAGGTTGGAGTGAGCAAGCGGCTGTGTGATATTTAGTTGCTGACTGGGTTTAAACCATGACACAATCTAAAATTTAAAAATACTTTTTATATTAGGATATGTTAATATTTAAAAGTAAGTATTAAAGTAATTAAAATAATTATTTGGTGTGCACAGAATGCTTTGTGCCTTATCTATAATACCATGGCTTGGCACACACGTGCTACCTGCTGTTATTTACTATTGCCTTAATTTCAAATTTGTTGTCAGAAAAATATCTTAGTTTTCCATCCTTCAGATTGCTATAACCTGAAACTCAGTTTTTGGTTAGTGCTTGATTGAAGCAGAAAGATATGATCGTGCTATGTGTAAACATCCAATTTAATGTGAAATAATCTTAATAAAATACTATGGAGAATGTTAGGGGTGAGATAGCAAAGGTTGTATACTTTCTCTTCTATTTATTTTCCCAGTTCTGTGCTATGGATCCATGTATTTTGCACTTGAACATGTGTCAAAATTGATTAATTCTGAATTCTACTGCTACTTAAACATCTTTTCAGGCATGTCCACATCAGCGTAATCAGTGACAGTGATGTCCATGTAAGTGCATCCTTTTAAAATATATTTTCATTTAGCCTTGACACAGTCATACTGTCAGATTATTAAACAGTCCATGAAATGGTGTGTGTATTGATCTCCTCAAATTGTGCATTCCAGTGTAGTAAGACTTGCCAAGTCATTTAACTCTGGCATAAGATTCACTCCTTTGGGCTCCTTTTGCATGCCATAGTACCTGCTATGCCTCTGAGATTCCACACAGCTCAGTCTTTTCCTGTTCCAAGAACCCACACACCCCGTTTTGCTGATTAGATTCCTTTAGAGCACGACAGTTCAGTCAGCCCAGGAAACGGCACATAGCAGGGAGTGGGTCAGTGCTCTGGTGTTTCTAGATGCTTGCACAGCTTATCCTGACTTGTATGATTGGCGTTAGGAAAGGAATGCTTTCCCAAGTTAGACTGGGATGAATTTGGGGATGTTTTTTAACCTTTTGCTGCTGGAAGCAGTTAACATATTTGCTTCACTGCCATTGCAGAGGCTTCAGAGTCTTGTATCTTGTCTGTTTTAATTTCAAAAATATGGTGGGGGTTTTTTCGCTTAAATAATTTTGTGGATTTGGTAATAGAGGTGTCCAGATGAAGTAGAATGGCTGGTGATCAGGAGCTCTGAATTTGCTCTGATGTTAAAGTCTATGAAACAATGAAACTAAGTGAAGAAATTGTGTATGCTGTAATGTTCATTCAAACAGAAAGAAACTGAAAAACAACTGCACCTGGGGAAAAAGATTTGGAAAGACACCTGGAGATGTTCCAAATGTGTGCTTTCTTAATAATTAGCACATCATACACCTAGTTAGCATCTCATAAATAACCATAAAGTAGTCATTTAATGAATCATTTTACTTTGTGCTGTCAGAGGTTATGGAAAAAGCAAAATACTTAGTTTATTTTAAGAACAAGGTGCGGCTCTTCTTTCAGCATCATTAAAAAAATTGCAGTAGGAAAACTGATGTCATATTATAGATCGGGTGGTTTTTTTTTTTTTTTTTTAGTGCTACATAGCATGAGTTAAGCTCAGTGGCATCAAGTCCACTGCTATTTTGTACAAATGTTACAGTTTTTGGCACATTACAGAGTATGGCATTGGTTAAGCCATGGGGCATTTTCTGACTGCAGGCTTCACTAGGTTTGTATGCCTGAGATCCTGTGTGGGAATCTGTTTAGCCACAGACACCTTTTAGGCTTCTCAGCTCTGTTCTCCTCAGGTAGACTCAGCTTATTTAGTGCAAACAAAAGAATTAGTACACTGTAACGTTCTGGGCTTTGTAGATGCATATCTAGTGTTGAGAGCTGCAAGGGTGGGTTATAGTTCTGCTGCCCTCTGTGGGGGTGAACAGAACTAAGTCTAGCTATGGAAGAAGACTCCTCCTGTTGTTAAGGCACCAGACTGGGCTTGGGGTGGGGGAGCGGAGAGGTAGGATGCAGTCCCATCCACTTAGAGAGACATGTCTTAGCACTCTGCCTGGGTTTTAGCAATGATTTCAACATACCTTGTTAAGAGTCACTTTCATTTATTGTCTGAACTTAACAATTTCTTACACGGTGAGGGCAAATATCAGTCTATCCTGATAATCCTGTCTTTAACAGTAGGCGTTATAAGGTGCTTAGGGAAGCATATAGGTAGTAGGGCTTCTGTATAATCATAGCATCATAGAATCATTTAGGTTGGAAAAAAACAAAAATTGTGTTAGTCACCAATATTTTGTATTTCTGAGACAGAAATTGCACTTAAATCATTGTGTGTAGTAGCAGCTAATGGACTGCCTGCATGTAGATTCCGGATTAGTTCTTTCATGTCTTAAATTTTTACAAGCAAAGGTAGGCATGAAGTCTGCTTCTTCAGAAGTAACTGAAATGACAACCATTGATGTAGTTGGTATGCTAATTTTAGTCCTTAGTCCAAAGATGGTTATTAATTTCATTCTAATATCCAAGAAAAGCAAGTCTCAATTACTTGTGTAGGTATCAAGAAACCTCCATGGAACAGGGGTGTAACATTGGTCTTGTCAAAGACCTAAACCTGGCTTCAGTGAGAAAGTAATTCTATTTTAGGTGGTTCAAATTTATTTTGAAGTGTGATTGATTTAATATTATTTGCTACAAATATAGTCCTTGGATGTTAAGCATGGAGGGGGCAGGAGGAGGGGATGTGGTGGGGAATCCCACACTTACAGATCACCCCCTTGCTGAAGATAAGAAACCCCAAAGCCCTGTTTGGGATACCAGACTTGGCCTCTTTAGGAATCTGCTCCCGCAGAACATGGATAGGGCCCTAGAGGAAAGGGGTAGGGCCCTAGTGGCAAGAGGGTTACAGGAAAGCTGGTTGATATTCAAGATCACATCCTCCAAGCTGAAAAGCAGTCTACTCCAATGAACCGGAAGTCTAGCCAGGTGACCTGCACAGATGAACACGTTGGTCCTGAAAAAACTCAAACATGAAAAGGGAATATACAGAAGGTAGGAGCAAAGACAGATATTCTTGGGAGGAATATAGAGAAGCTGTCTAAGCATGCAAGCGATGGGGTTAAGAAAGCCAAAGCCCACCTGAAGTCAAATCTGATGAGGGTTGTCAAAGGCAACAAGAAGGGCTTCTATAAATACATAAGCAGCAAAAGGAAGACTAGGGAAAATGTGGGCCTGCTGCTGAATTGGGGCAGGGGTCCTGGTGGCACAGGATGTGGAAGAGGCTGAGGTACTGAATGCCGCCTTCATCTCAGTCTTTACTAGCAAGACTGGCCTTCAGAAATCCAAGGCCCTGGATACCATGGGGAAAATCTGGAGCAAGGAAGTCTTTCCTGTGGTGGAAGGGGATCAGGTTAGGGAACGCTTAAGCAACTGGGCAAACAAAAGTCTATGGGCCCTGATGGGGTGCATGCACAAGTGCTGAGGGAGGCTGCTGACTGATGTCTTTGTGAGGCTGCTCTTGATAACTTTGGAATGATCATGGAGATTGGCAGAGGTGCCTGAGGACTGGTGGAAAGCAAATGTCATTTGTCTGTTCAAAAACAACAGGAAGGAGGATTCAGGAAACTACAGGCCAGTCAACGTGTTTATTGTAACCATCCACAGTGGAGTAGTTGAAGTGCCCTTCATGAAGAATTCTCATGTTTATTCTTCTTACTGTATTTTGAATGTGTAAAATGATGCACTTCTGGAGGAATTTTCTCTACAGGAAAAAGTGTTCAAAGTCTGGCTTCTACATATGTTTTTTTGAGAACTAAAAGTAGCCTGAATTCTAAGTGCTTAGCCCTGTCATTTTTTACTGAAGGTACTGTGAACAAATGGAAACTCAACTTCCATAGAAATCGGGCATTTCGTTACAAATCCAGGAAAAAGTAAGGCTTAAAACTGTTAGCCAATAACTGGTTTGTTCTATTGCTATGCTGTATTTGTACAGACTAGAAATACTAAATTACGTATAACTTAAAGCAAAGTTCTCATTGGAATTAATGAGATCCTTCCAAGAGAAATAAGAAATGTTGGTAGTCAGCTTTGCAAATTTTTTGTTTTTTCCTTTCCTTTGTAAGGAGGGGAAACCAACCGGTGATGCTGCAGACCAGAAGGAAAAAAAAAAGTAGAAAGCTAGACAAAATATTATATTCTCTTTTTCTTAATAATTACAATGTTTGTGGTTACTCTGTCACACAAAATAGGAATAATTAAATGTAATGAAGGCCTCTATATTTAATATTAATAAAAAATAGATACACAGAGCATATCAGTAAGGAACTTACCTTGTTTGCTTAAAGTTAAGTATGTATGCTCAGTGTCGTAGGATCAAGGCATAAACACTGGTAAGAGAAGCAAAAAAAGTAAGATTTGGAAGGTGGGCTCTGTATGCCTACTTTGGGCTGGCTGTAAGTCTGCAGTGTGGCTATCAGAGGTGTGAGTGGTGGCTATGTAAATCAGATTTTGAATCTAATGTATGTATACTGAATTCTCTTACATGAGGCTGACTCCATTTTTTTCTCCGTTTTTGGCCTCTTCGGTACCTCTGTAGATGTTTTTTCTGTAGTGCAAACAAGTGAAGAATCAACAGTCTATCATAATCCAAGACTTGAGTTTAAATGCTGTACGTAGTAATTCTGTTTCTGATTTAGAGACAGATATAAATTAATGAAATTCTGAAGTAATTTGGCTGGCATCTTGAAGCTTGCTGATTGTGTTTGTTGGAGCTATAGAGTTGGGGGAAAAAACAACAACCAACACCTAAAAATCTTTTGAAGAAACCTTTGAATAAATGATCTGAAAAGGATCCTTAGAGAGCCTTTGACATCCATCAGCCTTCTTGAAGTGGTAAGAACCAATAAAATGTCTGTGGAGAGAAAAACTTAGAATTATCTAATGTGGTGAGTACAGAGAAGGTATTTTTGGATTTCCTAATGTAGCTTTCCATCCTGCAATGTGTCATTAGGTGTTATCAACAGCAAGGAAAACTGCCAATCATCTTAACAGCTAACTACTTTTTAAAAGTCATCCAGTGACTTTAATTATGATTAAGTATTTATGAAATGAAGTAACACCGAATACACAAATTCCTTCTGGTAATGATCAAGGTGTTTATTTTCTCCATGTTGTTAGGCTTTGGTCTTGCAGAGCACTTCGAGCATATGCATACTTTTGAAGTTAGTAGGAGTTTCTTACATAACCAATGTATTTTTTAATTACCTTGAAAAAAATGAACACCAAAAGACCTTCAAGCCCCCTTTTGTTTCTCCAGCAAGCAGCTGTACTCTTTACCCTCTATTTTTATTCATTGTTCTTTCTGTAGTTTGCCTTCCCTTGAAGTTCACTCCTGTGCTTTTCAGCTTGTTTTGGTCTTTGTTGTATTGAACCTGTTCATTTTAAGATGTTTACCGATATTCTAGCTAATCTTTATTCCCTGGTCTTCAAAAGTAGTGAAGAGTCTGCCAGTTTAGTAGATCTGCCTGGCCCCAGGCCAAAATTTTGTGGTTCTTACTCCTTTCAAAGCATCTAGGAACAGACTGAAGTCCTGCCTCCTATCACTGTCTGGAGGCAGAAAAGTAGATATGGTGCCTATGGTACTTCAGCTCCAAATGTCTTGAGGGCTGAGTGAAATTGGTGGCCTACTCTGGAGGAATGCAAAATGCTGGAAGACACAGTGCTTGAGTCAAAAGGTACATCTCCAAACTCTCACAACTTAAGGTCTCCTAAGTCCTTCATACTTAAATTTCTATTGGTGCTGGGGCCAACGTGTCAGGCATACTTGAAATCAAGTACGTTTACGTACAGTATTGATTTTACTCGTTTTGTAAGCTGCAGACAGGTGTTCTTTCCATTTGACCATCATAGAGTACCTCACCACTATGGCATGTGTCTTCTGGGTTTTTTGCTTAGCAACTAGCTTATTATTTTACAGTCTGAAATAACTGAAATAGGAAAACTTTGAGTGAGAGCAGCCCTACAATGTTCCATAGCCTGGGAATTAGGGCTTGGGATAATATATTCAACATCCTGCTCTAAATAAGTTGGAGCAGGACTTACTTTCCCATCCTACCTCAATTCATGTAAGTGCTTTACCCCAATTGCTTTAAGTAATGATTCCTCTCATTTTCTTCTTTTAATTAATATAAAATAAAAACAAGTAATAAACTAAAACATAGAGACTTTGGGCAGATGAATCTGGAAGGACTGCTAGAATTTTTCCACCAATGCTATCGGAAGTTTTTAATATTTTACAAACTCTTAAGATACCTTCTGAGTAGGCATTCCTAAACCTACATGTTGCAACGTTTAGGAAAATTTGAGGATCTGGTCAGGGCTAGATGAATATAGCCAAAACCTGTAGATACTAGATGCAGTTAGGTGGAAAATAGCTGAAAAATGTCTGCAACTGAAAATACCTTATTAGGTCCCTGAGGAATTTAGACTTAACTACTGTATAAGCTCTTCAATCAATGCGAGTAATCAACTGTTAACATGTCTTGCAGTTAAGCGCTCAGTAACATTTGTTAGGTACTGAAGTATCTTTGAAAATCTGGCTCTACATCCTTCTGGCATATGGAATCCTCCTCCTTCTCCTTGACTGTTCTGTTGCTTTTGGCGGCACTGGTAATACTGCCCTTTTTACTATTATTCCTCTTCCCCTTGCAGAAAATCCTGTTATGTACTGTAACCTTTTGCTCTTTGACCACCTAGAATCCAGAACAATGTGGGGTTAGAGTGCATCCATCTTTTGTCTGGACCCATTGCTTCTCACTGTATTTCTTCCTCTCTCCTCCCCTGCCACACTCTCATTTTCCAGTGTGTCAGTCAGGCATCATTTTTACATTTAGAAGCACTTAAAAACTCTTGATTTTTTTTTTTACTTTCCTTGCTTGGCTCTGAAGATATTTTTCTGGCATACAATAGTCGAGAATTTGCCTATGTAACTGGGGGAGGATGGGAGCAATGAACTAGCTCAATGTTAACTTAACTTCCTATGCTTACCTGTATTTTTTTGTTTCACTGCACGTACACAGACAAAAAAAACCAAACCAAAACAAAAAAAACGAAACAACAACCTAGTAGTTTTCATTTTGTTCTAAGAAATGAATTGACCTGACTTAGCTACCAGAGGTTTTAGATGTTAGAATATTATATAGCCAGTGAATGATCTAACATAATAACAAATTTCTTTAGGCCTCAGCTTTACAGACCAAATTAGAAAACTAAAAAAAGAACTCAAACTTAGTCTTTTAATTTAATATTCTAAATTACATAGAAGATTCCATTTTTAGGCAAGCATGCATTGGTGCAGTTATATGTGTTTTCATTTGCAGAAGATCCTTTAATACATATTTATAAGGAACTAAGATTTATGTTAATACATTTTCTTTTTTGTGCTTGCACTCTTTCTCTCACGTGCTCTTTCTCACAATCTCGTGGGTTTTTTTTTTTTAAGATTGATTATAATGTTTGAGTTAACCCTGCTTTACGCTAAAGATTACCCTGATGTTAACCCTTTTATTTAAAGGAAAACTCTCCTAAAAGGGAGCATATGCCAAATTGTGTTTCAGGTAATTAAAACCATACATTTCCATCATTCAGTAATCAGACAATACTAGCATGCTTATTTCCTTGCACTTGCTAGGCAAGAGAATTTATATTATGTTGTTATAACATCCAACTTCAGTGGTAGTACCAAACTAAATCCAAAATAAAACTACGTACTGCTTCTTTGCAATGAATAATAGTTAAAGACCTCACTAATGTACTTGCGTTTTCTTCAATTAAATAACCTAAGATGCAGAGCATAATAGAATGATTTTACAACAAGTCTTGACTGTAAAACAAATGGACAAGAGAAATAGAAGGTAGATTTTAAATGTTATTTGTCTCTGCGTAAATTATGTATTTGTGTCTTAAATTACTTTGCTCTTTAAAGAATTATATAAACAGTACATTGAAGCCGCTCATTTATGTGCAATAAGACTGTACAGTGTTAAATGAGATTAAACAAGTTTTTCATTTTTGGTTAATGGTTGAATTATTAATTTTGCTTGCATGCATCTATAGGGATTATTTGGAGAACAGAATTTAGACTATGTTATCCTAAGGAATACAGAGTGTCTGTTTTTAATTCACTGCTGAATTAACTATACTTGAAATTTGAGGAAAAGGCTGCTGGCCATCAGCCAACAGCAATTGCCACAAGTCAAAAGAGCTGCAAGAAGCAGGTCAAATTTAAGAAGTACAGAATGTTAAAGCTCAATTATTTAAATCAAAAAACCTAGTGCAGATGATCAAATAAGCAGTTGAGAGTATTTGACTGGGAGCACATGGAAACCATCTGTTCCTCTCTAAGCTAAACCATAGTAATAAATACAGGCAATTGTGTAGTTAACCGGCTACATTTTAGCTAGTACTCTATAATGCCATTCTCCAACTGAATTTATAAAAAATATTTCAGGTTATTTTTGTGGAAAACATTTATATATGCATATGAGAACTGCCCCACGAATGTGTGAAGAGTTTAATTTCCTTAGTCTTCAGTACAAATGATGCTGTCTAAGTATAAATAACTTCTCCACCTTTTTTTTTTTTTTTTTTAAACAAATCATCTCAGGCTAAAAAAAATTTACAAAGAAGAGGCTTCTTGATGATCTGTCCATTTCAAATGACATTTCCAATGGAGAGTTATAAACAATGTTATTTTACATGCACTGTGTTTGAATGGTCGAGAAATGGCTTAGGGTTTTTTATCTTTTTAAAGACAGTGTTTGGTCTTTGGAGCTGGAAATGACTGAAAGTGAAGTGGAAATTTTTCTCTATTTTGATAGCAAAGTTTTTAAACTGTGGTCACAATTAATCAGTATGAATTATTTTACATTTCTGCACCAAGTCTTACCCCTAACTGGGATAATTAAATAAAAGCAAGTGCTTTTCCAAGCTGTAGTGTATATTTACTGCATTTCAATGCCCTGTCAACCTCTCTCCAGAAATATGAGTATATATGGTACACATACGCAGTGCCATTCTGAAATTTTATGGAAAGTTTCTTCCACATATATTGGAATTGCCTTCTGTTTGTGTAATGATTGAAGTGAACAAATGCAGTGATCAAGCATATGAAACTACACAGGAGAAGCGTTCTAGAGTGGCCAATTTTTTAAGTGTAGATTTCTAGTATTACCTGAAGCCATATCAAATCTTGTCGGTATTAGTATGGTACAAAATAAAGGAATGTGTTTCTTGCCTCCAAATTTCTTCAGTCTGCATGATTACTTTTAAAATATTAATTTGGACTGATAAAAGGTGTTAGTAGAAGCTCTATGAATATCCAGGCTTAATTGCCATAGGGGAACACACAGATGACTACTTCTCAATCCATTTCAAGTATGAATTTACTTGTTAAATTCTTCTTTTCCTTGTATCCTTCTTTACATGCAGTATTTGGTCTTTTGTTCAGTAATTCTATGCCAGACAGCTGTTTTGGAGCTCTGTGTAGCTTCCTGATGACCAGGAACCTGGGATAAACAGCTGTTGCATATACAGTCTACACATATACAATAAGTCTTGAGGCATCCCTGAAGTCGATTTTGATAGCTGCATGCTGTCCAGTGTGTGTGCCTAAACTTATATCCAATAGTTCTGATGTGGATCGGGTGTAATTGCTGCCATTCACTTCAAAATCTGAAGTGTATTTCAGATGTGTCAACAGAAGCAGAGAGTTGAAACTGCAGCAAGTCTTTAAGTCAAGAAAAGACACAAGAATGTCAGCACCTTTAGAAATTGTCTGTTTCTTTTGAAGATTTTCATGCTTGTGGAAGTAAGGTACAAGAGACCAGGAATCCTTACTGAAGGAGACTGGTATGAAACCTTAGCCCCCACCTAAACAATCTCATGAAATGTGGTCCAAAGTAAAGCTTAGATGGAGAGTTTTAGCATCAGGAGCTGATGGAGGAGAGGGTTGGAGAGATGAACAAAGATGCCATGGCTCATAATTTGTTTCCTGCTCTATGAGGGGAATCTAGTCTTAAAAGTTTGAGTGAGTCCAAGAAGTAACAAACTCCTTCAGATTGTTCTTGTAACAGGAACAACTGGCAGTCTTCAAATTGGCTAAGTGACTGAATCATAATGTGATACCTGTGCAAGTGAGAGGTGGAAAGAACTGGGCAAAGAAGATAGTAAATAAGATGCTCTGAATTTGTGTACTATAAACTAGTTACCTTACATTGTAAATTAGGACATCTAAATTTGTAATATAAACCAAATGAAGTATTAAATAACTTGCATAAGCATGGAACTTCATCTTTATACATTAAAAATCATGGGAAAAAGTTCCCCATCACTTCTTTTTTCCTCATAAGTTTCCTTGATGTACACTGCTTTGCTGCATTTGAAGAATTTGGACTGATGAAAATTGCTAGTATAATAATATAATGTCCCTTATGTCTTCTAGTTTTGACTGGTAAAGGTTAAAGTTGTGAGCAATACTGCTACATGTAAAGCAATAAACTGCTTTGTGATCATCGGTAAATTTCTGAAGCAGCGAAAAAAACGTGCATATTTCTTGCTTTTTTGTGTGCGTACGCATGTCTCCTCTGTGCGTATTTTGACTTTCATGGGCAGGAGAAAGGCTAGACTGAAGTTTAAGTCATAACATATGTATAAGTCATAGCATATACAAAATGTAAGTCAAAAGTCAAAAAGTATATTCATAGCCTTCTTTTTTGAGAGTTTTGTATGAAAACACATTTTGTTTTTCTTCTCTTTGGTAGTCACTCATTTTTCTCCACCTTTGCAGCTGTGAAGTTGCACTGAGGGGGACACCTCTTGTAAACCTCAGTTCTTTGAAGTAAAAAATGTTCACTAAATGAGAATGGCTCTAAAATAGCTTAAGGCAAGCAACATCATGTACTTGATGGGAGGTAAAATTACTTTTGAAGAATTCTTTAGATAGTCCTTCAGAGTGTTTTTCTCACAAGGCAAAGTAACTGAAAACCTGAAATTTCAAATGATGCTTCTGTTGTAGATTTTGACTAATGATCTTTCAATAACACCGTGTTTTGCTTCAATACATTTCAGATACCTTTGTTCAGTTACATAAAGTTACGAATCAATTAATCACAAGTACAGATGGGCAAACCGAAGCACTTAATTTTGATGACTCTAGAAATAATGTACAACATAAGCACTTCTTTGGAATTTGTGTAAAGGTGGCAGTACACCGCACAATTTTTTTTGTAACAACAGTTAGCTAACTAATTACAGTGTACTGTATTTGTGCTGTCACTTAAATGGTTTCACAGTGTGTAGCCACATCAGTTCTGTTCTTGAATTTGGCAACTTCAATTATTGCTGATAAAAGCTGACTTGTTCAGAAACTCTAAACTATAGGAAGTATGCTATTAAATTCTGCAGGGATCCTGTTTTAATTCAAAACTGAGTTCTTTGGTATCCCAAACTTGAGTTTTCAATGAGTAACTGAATAGAAAATGTCAGTTATTAAGCTGAGCTCAAATCTTAGAATGTAGAGTGCCCTTCTGGCTTATGTAGGAACTGTTTTATTTCACAGTAAAATTGCTTTAAGATTCCATGAAAGCACTTAAACAATCTAAGATAAACTGTCTTCTTTAGATGTATGAGTGAAGGTACAAATTATGCTTTTTGTGAGGTGCATGAGTTTAATGTGTTCTTACAAAAAATGTCCATTAAAATAAGGTAGGTAAGACAATATAGTTGTGTGTTGCTGACAAGCTTTTAAAAATAAACTCTACATTTGTGGAAGATGGGGGAAAATAGTTGTGTCTAGTAGAGTGAATCAAAAGTAAGGATCTAATTCTAGAGATGTGGGTCAGACTGAAATCCCATGGAACTTACTGTTGCCTGAAAGATATGGGTTATGTTAATGCCAAGGACACAGCTATTAGTGGATACCCATTACAAAGGACACGGTACAGAGATCAACAGGTAATCCTTTTATCAAAGAGTTTGCAATGAAAATTGATAATACAGTGAAAGAAATAATGTATCTAGGAGTGAATAATATGATGGTAAGATACTGTATTTTTTTCTAGAACTACTTTGTTTTTCAGGGAAGAGGAGTAGAAATTGGTGTGTGAAGGATAATGGTTTAACTTGTGAGAAATAAGAGACCAGAATGAAGCACATAAGGGATGGCAAGAGTGGAAGAGTAAAGTAAAGGTCAAGAGGTTGTGATGGCAATGGAAGGAAAATTTGGGGCTAACAGCCAATCATCTGATTGTGCCAGTTAGAATACAGATAACGTGTATGTCAGTGCTTGGGCTGCTTCAACTGCTGCTTCGGCCTTTCTCACTCTTCCTTTCTGGTGTACTTTGCATGGTTGCAAGTCTAGGGACAAATATGTTAGGGAACAGTAATGAAATAAATTAATAAGCTTGCTTTTTCTCTTTTGCCATTTGTGACAAATGGTAGCAACTAGAAAGTATTTTATTAAAGATTACAGGGAAGAGACATTTTGATTTGATTGCTAAAGGCTTCGTGCATTCCGTTCTGTAGAGAAGGACAGCTTGGTTTTGGTGTCATTGCACCACGGCATGCCCTTCCATGGATATTCTCATCTTTTCCTTCATGAGTTTCTATTGATAAAATTCTGTTAATTCAGTTTTAGACAAGTGAAGACCACAGAAAAATCTTAAGATTGCTAAAATGCCTTTGGGTAGGAGGACGGACAAGATGACATCCAGAGGGTCACATTCAACGTTGCTATTCTGTGATTCTAAACATCAACTCTAGGTCTGAACACATTCTTCGTATTACAGTAATTAGCAGTGTACTGAAGTGCCAGCAGGTACATTAAACAATGAGTAGTCCGTCATGGGTTAGTTGATCTGTTATGTTGACTGTTGAAAGAGATATGTGTAGAGTAAAATGACTTGTTTTGCTTGGCATGAGATATTTTGTTCTTGTTTTTGTTGGTTTTTTATTTGTCTCTTACCGAAGTTAGAGTGTCTTGGTCTGGCAAAGTTGTATTCTTTGCACTTGGAGCAAAGCATAGTGAGATTTGGGATTGCGCCTATTTCCTGGGAGAGTTACCTCGAAAGTTTTGTCCCACGTGTAGTTGAACTTGTTACAGGGATCTTAGCTTGTTGACCATGATCTTTATCCTGGACATCAGGGAGTCTTTTAGATGCCCTTGCACTCGATGACAAAACACTTTAACACAGAATACAAAAAAAAAATTGAATATGATAACTAGGAAGCCTTCAGGTTTTGTGGTGGTGTTTGTTTGGTTTTTTTTTTAAGTGGACATGTGGACACATCTGGTATGCTTACATAACGCTTAACGCGACACTGTTAAGTATGTTCCCTGACCAAGAAAGACTTGCTTCATCATGGTCCAGTATATCATGTTACATAGTTCAGCTGGGAAGTGATGAAATCATGAGCAAATCCCAGCCAAGATGGAATTGCTCATAGCTGTGGTGTTTGTGAGCCGAGAAGCTAACAGTGCTCCTGAACTGGCTTGACCATCTGACCTTCAAAAAGCAGGAAAATAATGCAAATAATCTCAATGGTAAAAAAAGGTACTTCAGCATAATAAAAGGATTGTATTGCGTTGTCGGTTGAGAAAAGAGTTATCTCTGTTACTTTGCTTGTAGGTTAAGGAGAATAATACAACTGCTGATACACAAAAATTTCAGGGTACCATATGAAAATTTTAATAGCATTTGATGAAAAAGAAGCTGTGTTGTTGGACAGGATTTCTTATTGGCCAGTTCACTAATCTCTTGAAGTAGCAGGTCTGCAATGTTACAACAGTACCTTTTAATATTAAGCTATAAAAACCACAGAATTGTGTACTACTTGCTTTTACTTTATACATTCATTTATGCATATTGTGATTCTCGGTCTTCAAAAAAGATTGTCTCCACATTATTTTGTCTAATTTATGCAGACCTAATTAGAGATTCTGCTCTCAAAAAATTTAAATTTCAATTATACTTACTTGAGCAAGCATGAAAATGATGGGTTAAGTGTGAAAAAGACAAAAACAAAAGTTGAAAATGCAGTGCAAAAACTTTAAATTTAAATTAGCTATGGAGAATGAATTTTTTTTTTTTTTTAAAAGAGGAATTTTTAATCTATGTATTTTGAAAAGCAGTACATTAAGCACACCCATCCACCACTTGAAATGATCTGGTGTAATCAATACTAGCTTTTCTTAGGTTACCAAGGAAGAGAAATTAAATTGGTTGATGAAAGTTTAATAAAGTAGGGATGACAATTAGTTTTAGAATTATGTAAGTAAACAGAGGTATTTTTGTGTATTCTTATGTGGTTAACGTGGTGCCTGAAAGTCCAGTGTTGATGTGGAATCCCAAATTCTACATTCAGTGTAAAAAATAGGGGAAAGAAGGAAATTCATTGTCCTACCACTGTGCTTTTTAGAGCTTCCAGCGATAGGCTGTTAGAGAAGGAGCTGCAAATTCTTCTCATGGGCTCACGCTGTCTTGTGAGCTCTCGTGCTCTTGCTCTCTTCAGTCTGATGTTGTACAGTTAGCCTGTACCTTCCAATCTTTTGTAGAATTCTTGCAGAAAAGAAAGTAATAGTCCAGACTAGAATCATTCATCACTGAGGAGAGGGAAATCTATAGCTAGTGTTGTAGTGGTGCAGTCCCTAGGAGGAAGACAGAATGACACAGGGGAGGGAGATAGAGAGCTGGCTGATACGCTTTGAGAGGTAGCTTCTTTATTAAGAAACAGCAGCACAGATTCAGGATATGTTAAGGAATATGTAGGAAATGGAAACAACAAAAGAAATTTTCCCCTTTCTTCTTGCACGTACTTGCTTGGTGTTCATGCATCTTGCTAAGCATCTTACAAGATGTAGGAATGTATTGTGTTTCAGGCCATTTCACCAACTTAATCTCCTGATAAGCTTTCTAACATCTGTTCTGAACTTGACATATATTTTTCTTTTCTATGCTATCCCTGAGGCAAAATGCTCTTCGCCGGTCCTCACTGCAGCTCTCTTATCCACACTGCAGATCTTTTTTATGAATTTATATTAATTTTGCTGACTGAATGTCCATTGACATGAAGTTTTGCATACCAGCTAAGCACAGAAAGAATATACTTAATGATTCTTCACTTTCTCACTTCAAATCTCAGAGAAGAGAGAATCAAGGAGCTTCTTACTGATATTTTTAATTTTTTTGTGGATTTTTTCCTTCACATCCTTTTTAACTACTTACACATTTGGTTTTGGAGAAACAAATGACCAAACACTGACAAGTAACATACATTACAAGTATTATTTGTGAGTGGCTGCACCTTATCAAATCCAGAATATAGCAAGATTTAAATTAGAAAGTAAATTGCTATACATAATTTTTAATTTAAATTTTTCTGTTGCTTGTGGGGACTTGTTTGTTACATTTCCTTGTAAAGCATACCACTCAGGCAGAGGACTGCAGATTTTTGTTGTCAATCAGTATAAAAGTTCATTCACAAATTTTGTGGTGACTGAACTATACCACATACTGATTTTTTTTGTCAGCACATTTTAGTCTCCTAGGTGTTTACAGGATATGCATGTTCTTCACTGTGTTCTTCACTACCATCGTGAAAAATTTAAAAGTGTTTTTTTTATACAGACAGAGTAAGATCTCTGATGTTTTTTTTCTTTTTTTTTTCCAAAGCACTCCAAAGGACCATCCAGTTTCCTACTTGAAACTTAAAGAACTTGATGTTCTTGCATGTTCTAGAGAAGTGTGTTGTAGGTCTGATCTCAGACCTAATTAATTCAGTCGTGTCCAACCCCAAATTGAGATCTCATTAAGATTTTTAATAAAATAATGATCTAAGCTTTTAAGACTATGTTAAGATATTGTTATATTTACTGAAGGCTTCTCCAATAACTTACATGTTCTTAATCCAGT
The DNA here is from genome assembly GCF_030463565.1 of Pelecanus crispus. NCBI lineage: Eukaryota > Metazoa > Chordata > Aves > Pelecaniformes > Pelecanidae > Pelecanus > Pelecanus crispus. The sequence continues at coordinate 40,475,444 of NC_134650.1, forward strand.
AGCTGAACTTTTGATATGTACTAAGTCCATTGCACTATCATTTGCATTGTAAGGGTGGGTGGAAACACCTATGGTCATTCTCTGCACTACAGCGTGTATCAGCCCAACAAACTTTTCTTCTGTTATGATATGACACATACTCATTCTGGAGTAGCATTAGATTGCTACAGGCCAGAACTTCACGTGGAAATTACATTTATGACCATGTTAGCTGAGTTGCTGTTGTTGCAGATTGAATTAGTTTGTGGTTGTCTGTTTTCTTCAAAGCAACATTTCAGTTACAGAGGCATTTGCAACTTATAAAGTATCTGAAAGTGTTTTCAGGGAGCTTGTGATCCTAGGATCAAAAGGACTACATCAGTGCTTCAGTTCTTTAGGCATTCAGGACGGCTTTTTCTGGCACTCTTGTAATTTAAATATAGCTCAAATGATAATGTTTTATTTCAAATGTTGTAAACGAGAAATAATTCATGGCAGAGATCATCTGTGTTCGGATTTCCACAGCCAAGAGCCTTTTGAACACTGAACTCTTACTAGAACCTTAATTGATGCCAATCCTTCAGTTTTTGTAGAAGTGTAATTGATAGGACTGTAACATCGGTAACTGTAGATCTTTGCATTCATTCACTTTCAGAGTTGCCATGCTTTAGCCCCAGCCAGCAACTAAGCGCCACGCAGCTGCTCGCTCACTCCCCCTGCCCCGGTGGGATGGGGGAGAGAATCGGAGGAGTAAGAGTGAGAAACACTCCTGGGTTGACATAAGAACAGTTTAATAATTGAAATAAAGTAAAATGGTAAGGATAATAATAACAATATAATAATGACAATAGTAATATACAAAGCAAGTGATGCACATTGCTCACCACCTGCTGACCGATACCCAGCCAGTCCCCGAGCAGCGATCGCTGCCCCCCCGGCCAACCCCCCCAGTTTCTATACTGAGCATGATGTTGTACAGTATGGAATAGCCCTTTGGCCAGGTTGGGTCAGCTGTCCTGGCCGTGCCCCCTCCCAGCTTCTTGTGCACCTGGCAGAGCATGGGAAGCTGAAAAATCCTTGACTAGCATAAGCAGTACTTAGCAACAACTAAACCATCAGTGTGCTATCAGCATTATTCTCATCCTAAATCCAAACCACAGCACTGTGCCTGCTACTAGGAAGAAAATTAACTCTATCCCAGCCAAAACCGGGACAAAAGTCAATACAGTAACAGAATAGTATTCTCCTATGTCTTATTCCACAATGTGGTCATTGCTTATAAGATGACTGTATACATGGTAAATCAGCATAGGATTTTGTGAATATTTGGACAACACTATGTAAAACCGTGATGTTTCTGGGTAGTTCTGCTCTATCTCCTTTTAGCTTGAACATAACATGAATAGAGCATGTAATTTTTACATGAGGTTTTTTGGGGGGTTTGGTTTGGGTTTGTGTTTTTTTTTTTTAGGAAGTACACAGGCTTTCTTTACAATAACTGTAGCATGATGTTAAATAGAATTGAAGCTCTGCCTTTTTGTTCTAGTTCCTATAGTTCCTCAGAAAAAAAAAAAAAAGACTTAATACGTTAATTCCTGTTAGCTGTGACCAGAAGCGTAGTCACCAAGCTTACCAGTGGGTCAGTGAAGAGAAAACCAAAAAATCTCAACGTGCTATATTTTGGTACTTCTGGGGCTTGGGGTTTTTTATGGCTTCATATGTCTTGACTGTCATTTATTGCAGTATTAAAAGGTTAGAAATGTATGGCATGAACTTTTATTATCCAGGATACAAAATAGGTAGCTCATTGTTTAAGCAGGATTTTGAGAAGTTTAGTTCGTCAGCAAGCTTAGTGAGTTTGAGGCTTCAGTGCTGTTTTGAGAAATGGCATCATAAAAATATCTGCATCTTATCAGTTAGTCATATTTGTCTGCCCTTGTTAGAAACTGATATTGTTATACATAATGCTGAAAATACAGCAGTCATTGAAAGGGGTAGATTCTGTTGATCTTTCAGTTTTCATTGCTTCTGCTTTTGCGCTTGAATTGATGAGTTAATTAATTCACCTTTGTAAAGAAAACCCCCTTAATGTAGTGCACTCTAATCATGATTTCCTTCAGGATTCTTAAGGAGATCGCATACATTTGAGAGTTGTCATACACAATATCTTGTTTCTAACACCTGGAGCTGCAGATTTTTCACTACATGTTTGCAGAAAAAAGTATTAGAAATGGTAGAGGTGCAGAGTGATCTTTCCCCTGTTTATTCTTTGAGCTTCTGGCAGACAATGACAGGGATTTATTGAGTTGGAAATTGCATCGAAAAGCATTCATTGCATTTCATTGTGACTAGTGGAGAATCTTCTAGGAATTATAGCTAGTATGTTTTTGAAATATTCTTATGTTCCACCATGTTTTGTGGCGATGAATTTCACAATTTAATTATGTATTATGTTAAAAATTACTTTAAGCATTACTTTCTTTTGTGACTTTTAATATGCTACCTAATAATTGCCTTGAAAGTTTCTCAGTTACTGTGCTGTTAGAAACAGTGAGCATTCATTCCACATTTATTTTCCTCACTATTGTTCATGATTTTATACAACTTTGTACTATTCTAATGCCTCTCTTTCAGACTGAAGAGTCCTAGTCAGTCCTTTTATCGTGTTCTCTTCCCTAATCTCCTTATTCCCCTTCTCTGTGCTTTTTCTAATTCTCTCACTTGTTTTTTTTTTTTTTTTTTTTTTTTGAGATGAGGGACCAGAATGGCTGCAGTATGAGACGCCATTTTTCCATGGATTTAAATCCAGGAGAATCCCTGGGTATAATATAATAATAATTACATGGGCTATATTTTTTTTTTTTAGCAAGCTGGCCACAGTGACTTAAAGATCTCTTTTCTGAATGATGTTAGTTTGGTTCAGTGATCATCTCTGAATGTATGGTTTAACTCTCTTTCTTTAGTCAGAATTGGTTTGGACTTAACTGACATGGGAATTTATCCCTCAGTTGGTCAGTATCAAAAGCTCTTTCTGCAAGTCTTAGTCTAGTTAAGATAAAAAAAAAATATATATAATGTTGAGTATGTAATATGAGGAGAATCTCTGTGGCAGCAGTTATTGTTGCTGGATTATTTTACTCTCTCAAACTCATCCATATGAAGTAAGCATAGTGTTGGAAACCCAAGTAAAAGAAAAGAGAACTTTTAACACGCCTGACAGTGCTGTGAATGATCTACCTGTCAGTGCATAGTCTGTTCATGAAGATGAACATGTGCTTTCTTGGAATGATTTACATGGTTTGGTATGTTTGGAACATTATTTGCCTCAGTGAAGGTGTCATTTTCCCTGCTTTTCCTAGATTTGTGTAGACAGATGACTTCATGGCTAGAATTCTTTGTGGTGAATTGCTGCAATAGCTTACTGTCTCTGTAGCTTATTATGGCGTTGCTGCTGTGCCAACACTTATCATCATCGATACTGTCCATATTGCAATTCATATGCAAAACTATGGCAAAAAGCTGTAGAAGAGCCATTGTTTGATGGATTTACAGGGAGACCCTTTTACTGTTGTGTTTATTTAAAATGGGCAACATCTGAACAAAATCAGTATAGGCCTTGGTTCTGAAGAGTGCACAAGTGTATACTTACTCTAAGCAACTGCTGGAAACTATCCTTGAGATACTAGACTACCAAAATGTAAGCGTTTTGTTAACGGTCAATCTAACAGAGTTTCTTTTGTGCCGCTTGTTTCTCTCAACCTTTACTCAACATTTTTGGAACTTCTTACTTCAATAGATAAGTCTTATGAAGAAGCATAAAATATCTGGAGTTGTTTATTTAGCATTTGCTTTTTCCTGAAGAGAAGATGTAGTTGTGTAGCAAACCAAATATGTTGGTACTTGTAGTTGAATGCAATAATAGATAACTCAACTTGAGCTAAAGGGCTTTTTGCTTTAAAATCCAACCATACCTTTATTTCTTTGCTACTAGTTTATGAACTGTTTCCTGACTGGTAAAATGGAAGTTGTCATTAAAGATCTGCACTGAGTGCTCCCCACCCCCATCTTGTGAGCTGTGGTAACTGCTTGGAAAAGGAAAAGGAAAAGAGTTGTGCTATGATTTCAAATACAGTTTGTGATCATTTTGATTGGACTTGTCAGTAACTCCCCCTCTTTCCCCCCCCCCCCCCCCAGAATGATATTACTTTCACAAACTAGCATGATAAAATAAAGAAGCAGATTTTGAATAACAGTGATGTTATTTTTGGGGTTTCCAAAATACAAATTTGTACGCCAAAACAGTCGTCTTAGAGTAGGTTTGAGAAGTGTGCTTTGCTCAGACATATCTATATCCAAATAAGCTTCTAAACAACTGAATAATGCCACTGTGGTCAGCTAAAACATGCACTTTGTCCATTTTTATATGTTTTTGAAATCACCAGGGTTGTACAGGTTGTTAGAATCGAACTTATGCTTACATGCCATGTTTGACTGAGACCATAGTAAACAACCATAATACTCCTGAGCTATTGTTCTGGTCACTTTACACAGAGAGATGATTATTTGCCATGATGAAGTATTGCAATTTTTAAACAAAATGGGTAATATTTATTTGTTATTATAAAGGTTATACATCATGTCTACTTTCTTGTTACCAACATTAACATTTATTTTTCTTTCATTTCTCATCTCTCTTGTCTACTTGATGCTTACAAATGTAAATCATACAACACCCTCCTCCCCCCCCCCCCCCCCCCCATTAAATTTCTTGGGCAGCATATGCATCAAAAGAATGAAGACATTTTGAGTTTAATAATGTTCTGCAGTGGATACTGTTTGTGTCCCAGAGGGAAATGTGCACAAAAGATGAAAGAATTGGCAGTTGGCAGTTGTATATCTTCCTTCCAAAGTCAGGGCTACCTGAGAAGTAGTGTTGTTTGCTCTCTTCATTGTGAGAGTTAACGTTATGTATTATTGTGAACACAGTGACAGTGGGTCAGATGGCTCACCAAGCCAGAGCTCTACGCTCGGGTGTAAGCAAAACATACAGTAAAGAAAAACTCTAAAAAAACTTAGGTAGGTTCCTGATGGACTAACACAGATTTTCTATAGGTAATCTATTTGTAAGTATTCACCAAACAACTTTGAATTTTTTTTTTTTTTTTTTTTTTTTTTCAGGTCATGGATAAACTTCTACCTCTCCTCAGTGTTTCAGGGAGTTTAGCTACCACAAAGCCTGGAGAAAGTGAGGTAAGACATTCTTACAATTACTAGTTTATAAGGATTCTTTTTAATTGTGTTGAGGGATTAGCCAATCCTCTGTTACCATTCCTGATCTTTGAGTCTGATTCAATTTACAATGAAGACATTGGAATAATCTAGATGCATTTTACAGGTCTTCAGCTAGTGCTTAGATTTTTGCATGAGAGAACCATAATAAAAAATAGGAGACTAGGATTTCACAAAATACATGTGAAAGAGGTTTTTTTTCTATACAGTGAGTATTAGGTCTGTAATCTCTTGCCAGTGGTAGATTGTTATAAATGCAATAGCAAGTGTTGCACAAAATATTTAACAAAGGAAAGAAAATAGTTTTTAATACAATGCATTTTCATTTAAATTTTTTCTAGCAAGAAATGTGTTTTTATTAACAGATGTATTACGTTTGTTTATATCTTCTCCCTCTCTCAAATGCATTATATCTGTATTTTGTATTTATCATAGTATACATACAGCATTAGGAAGAAAGATTAAAGCAGTAATCATGCATGTGCATTCTTATTTTTGTTTACAAAATTGGCCTTGATATTCTAAATAACCCTGTATTTTGCCAAAATATCTTCAGTTTAATTGTAAAAACACAGACTGATTTAGTTTGGAAGGCCCCTCTAGAGGTCATCTGATCTAGCCCTACCCTGCTGAAGTGGTGAAGGCTCCAAGCACATTGCTCAGGATCTGCCTATTGGGCAGTTCCTCTGGCTCCTGTAGTGTTTCAGAGGTGATAGGGCATGGCCTCTCAATGCCACTGACAAACTCCCTTGGCACCCTGAAGTCGTATGGGCTTGTATGTGTCCATTTGCTGAAGCAGTCCCTAGTTTAACCTTCCTCTAGTGGAATGCTTCGCTGTCCCAGACCCTGCTTCTAGATGAGCCAGCTCTCCCAGACCCCTTTGCGCTTCAGGGCAGTCTGCCATTGTGATCTGCTAAGCAGATGCCTGAACAAGCTGAAATCTGCTTTCCTGAAGTCCGGGGTTGTAATTCTGCCGTTTGTTTTGCTCACTTCTCTCAAGATCTTAAACTCCATCATGTGGTCTTTGCAGCCAAGGCTGTCATTGACCTCCACATCTTCAAACAGTTTTTTCTTATTTATGAGGTAGTAGGTCCAACAGTGGGCCTCTCCTGGTTAACTTGCTGATCACCTGTGTCAAAAAATTCTCATTAACTGTCTCCAGAAATCTCCTGGATTTGTTGTGTCCTGCCATGTTGCCCTTCCAGCAAATGTTTAATCATGAATGTTCCCAGTGAGAAGTAGGGTTGTGATGATGAGGCAGCCTCCAGTTCTTTGAGGGTTAATCCTTCTTAATCAAGTGATCTGTGCCAGACACCCACCATGATGTCACCCATGATTGTCTGTTCTCTGGTCCTTACCCATAAGCTCTAAACTAGCTTGTCACCAGTTCTGCAGCAAAGCTGCCTGTGTCTAAGCTGCTCTTTGGCTCTCTCCCTTACCTTCCCCTCCTGTCCCTCCTCAGGAGCCCGTATTCCTTGTAGCACTCCCTGAGCGGTGCCAATGAGATCATGCCTGTGCAACTGCTTCTGGAGCTGTTCATCAGAGTCCATTTACATATCAATAGATGTAACATATCACAAAGCATCCTTAGTCAATGTTGCTACACAGCTGTATCATTGACAAGTGTCAAATTTGTTGTAGGTAATCTTTAACCATCCTCCTCTGCACTGTCCTGAAATAGTTCATTTGATGATTATCATTGTTTGACTAGACATCATCTTGAGACATTTTTGCTTTGAGTCTTCCATTAGAAGATTTTGTATCACTTTTAAACTTCAAAGTATATAAAGACCAATGGGAGAGGGGGAGAGGAAAAAAAAAAAATTGTGTGTTTTTTCAGACTATTTGTTAACGTTTGTGGTCTTGGATTCTCTTTGACGTTTTCCACATTTCTTTTTGTTTTGTCACTTGGCTGTAAATAACATACTTTCCTGGCCACTTAGAAAGGTAATGTTCTCCTCACTTGTCTTGTACAATAGACTTATCATTGAGCAGAGCATTCCTGGCAGCCTATTGAAGAGCTTTAAATTGAAACATCCTTTTAGCGTAGAGTGGTAATCAAAATGCTTGTGTGTTATATGGGAAAGGAGAAGTAAGCATTTTTCAAGTTTATGGCACAGAGCTTTTCCCATTGTTGTAAGAGTTCCATCACTAAAGAAGCCACCTTAAATTGCCACATAGATCCCAAAGCAGTTCTAAAAAATGTTTGCTTTTGGAGAGCAGTCTTTGGATCAGTTGTAATTGTAATTGTATTCTGGTGTCATTAGTTCTCTGTGTGGCTTTGCTCTGTGTGTTCTTCATCATCCAGAAAGTACATTCTATTTGAAGCATTTACTCCTAACTCCCAGAGTGAAATGTGTTATATGATTCTTCTTTATCACCAACAACCACACATTGTTAGAGGTTCAGATTTGCTTCTCAATAAATATCCACTTTTTTATGATTTAAAAAAAACTGTAACACTGATGCTACATACATCCCAGTAATGTGCTGTATGTGCATTGTGTAGCATGGTAGCAAACTGTAAATTGTAGTAAGTGTTGCCTTTACAATGCAGAGTTTTCCCACAGGAGGGAACTGATATTTATATTCTTTTGATAGAGTTTTCAGGAATTTATGAGGATATGACCTAGTGAAGGAGGAGAACGACATGAAAATGAGACTTTGTTTTGCATTTATTTACCAGATGGTTGTACTAGCCATAGGTCTTGTATTTTGGGACTTTTTCAATTGTTGAATTTGCCAAATTGTCTGATTGGAAGCATTTCACATAAGTGGTTTCATTTTTTATGAGCTCATAATGAAACTTCATTTTCTCTTAAATTGCTCATCTGGCTCTAGATGAATGCAGATGGGTTGCCAAGCCCCCAAGGCTTCTTGGGGTCATGTGCTTGGGATCACTTGCCATGTGCTTTCATAAGCCATGGCTTCTAGACTAGATCTCTAGGCTGGCCAACTTGCTTGGCATCTGGTCTCCAGATTTCCTGACTGTGGGAGATCCCTAATGAGCTGTGATAGAAGTTGTGGCAGGTGCAGACTGAAATTAAGATCCATAGTCAGAATAAAAATCTATTGTGCTAGTCAGAGGTGAATAGCCATGGAACTGACAGATATTTTATCCAGATCCATCTAGAGCTGCCAAAGCTGCTTGGATGTCCTGCTCTAGTGTGACCACTGATCAGTTTAGCAAGTAGACTGGTACCTTGGAGTGGATATTTCATTCTAGAAATGCCATAGTTTGGCAATAAGTACACACTTTCAAGTTTTGGTTTATTGTTCTGATTCAGTCTTATTTTTCTTGAAAACAAAAATTTCCCAGAAACTGAAATTTTATTTCTGCACCTGCTCTCAGCATGTTTATGTTCCACCAAACATACACAAACTAAAAGTGAAATAAAATATACACATCTTTAAATGTTAAGAAATACCAGATTGTTGGCATTTAGCCCCTTCTTGCACATACATCATGATTATGTGTTGTTCCCCAGTAAGAATGTACTGACTATAAAACCTAATCTTCCTTAATCAGCTCCTCATTGGTTCTGCCCTCCCAAGCTTCAGCTCTTTATCCTTCATAAATACTAACTAATCCTGTTTTCTTCCTGACCATCAGCTTCCTCTTCGTTTGACATCAGCTTTTTGGCACTTTCTCTGCAGTTTCAGACTGCTCCTTTTCTTTCTTTCTTTAGTTTGTGATTCAGTGGTGCTAGGATGCCAGCAGAGTGCAAGGAGACGGAAGATCTCTGTTTTTAATACAAATACCTTGTTGCATCTTGTAGTAGCAGTGATTAAAACCCTTCTCCACCATTTCTACCAAAGAACAGGACATACTTACTCAGTCTATGGTATTGGAACATGCACTGTGTAGTTACAAACAGAATTTAATACCCACTTTCTTACACAGATACAATGCTTGTCAAGTTTGGTCAGCAAAATCCAACAGTTTGAGCTGTGAGAGGCTCCAGTTCAGTCACAGAGAACAGATTCTTTTGCTTGTTAATCTTCGAGTGCCTGCTTACATGTGTGGGAAGTGTGGAAATGCTAGCAGGCTTCAAAACAAAAAAAGTCTGGGAACTATTTTACATGTGCAAAATTCTTCTCTCCCACTGCCAGTGTCAGAAATGGCTGAGCTGATCAGGATGAAAGTATCAAAAATGAAAAAGAAAAGCTCAGCCAGAGAGAAAGGCCCAGTGTAGGAAATGTCAACACAATTGGCTGAAGTTTGAGCCAGAAAAAGCAGGATGTTCAAGAAAGAGCGGTAATGCAGTGTTAGTATTCAGTGCTACCTGGAGTTCCCTGAATATCAGCACCAAATAATCCTTGCTTTTATTTTGTATATTTAAGTAGTAGTGAGCATAAAGCTTTCTGCTGTAAGTTCACATCCCTTAATTTGCTCCAGCTTTCAGACCCCAGCAATAGGATAAGTGAAGTGGAATTGCTCAAATCTTTTCCTTCATCATGCGCTGTTTTGTATTGCCAGGGTTTAGAGGAGGTTTAAGAGTTACATAATCTGAAAAGCAAATTATTTTATTGGTTATTTATTTTGCTTTTATACTTTACCCTTCAGGAGGCAATTATGTCTACTGCATACTTTCATATTTTTAAGCCAGCATGTAAATTAACTATAGTGATATGTAGATACATTTTGGAATAGATCCAAACTTACTCATTTGTCAGATATGATTATAATGTATCTTAACAAGTTTAATAAAGTGTGCTGAAGTGGTGTCACTATAAAAGTATTCCCAGAGATGTCTGCCTTGATGTGAAACAGTTCCCTGACTATTCCGATTTGATCAGAGCTACACAGCTAGCTTCACATCAGGCTTTTCCAGGCTTCATCATTCAGATTTCCATTAATTTTTCAAGCCTTCCTCTAAAATCTGCTTTATTATGTATTTAGCTGTTTCTTTGCTACAAAGAAATCCAGTGGAAAAGTAATGTCTTAGCTGCTTAACCATTTGGCTAGGTCAGGTTATTTATGATGTCTCACTGTCTTCTGTATAACTGAAAGCTGAAGTGCTGTTTTGTTTTTTTGCTGTATGCCATATGGCAATCCACACAGGTGTATCAATAGTTAACCCATGGATGAAACTGGGCCTGTGAATGACAAACATCTCCACGATCATTCATAGACCAGTCTGATGTTGCCTACTCTTTTCTCAGGCCTGAAAAGTTGACAGGAAAACCCATCTAGCCAGAATGGTTCATTAACAGCTGCTGCTTGGAGGTGCATATGTATAACCGTGCATATGTTCTTAGCTGTCAGGCTTTCCAATTAGCTCTTAAGAAAAGGAAGATATGTTGGTTATTTCTTTTTATGACACAGAAGTGTTCATCAAAGTCACTTTCTACACCAGAAAGCGTATCATATCGCAGCACAGTTACATTGCTTGGATCATAGAAAGAAATCAGTTTGGGCAGTTACTGGCCACCTCGTTGGGTGCAGAAGGTTCTCATGACAGTGACTGGCAGGTTTGAGCTCCACAGACCACAGCATGGAAAAGTTTTCAGCCTTGTATATCAAAATCTACATCCAAATCTTACCTTCTTGCTCTTCCCATTCCCTCGCTATTCTTCCACTGATGTGAAAAGAGAGGAGAAGAGAGAGCCTAGAGTAGAAGAGACAATAAATTCCTTGGCTAGAGCAGTACGTTATGGACCTCCATTTACATGGGTGGGCCTAGGGATAGCTGGGCAGGTTCAAATATAAATGAGATGGCTCCAAAAAGCTCTGTTAGGCACGAGAAGTGCAAGACTACAAATAGCAAGAGAATGCAAGTGTTGGCACGCTGGGTTAGTAAAACTTTGACAGTGGTTTTGGTTTAGTTCTCCTATTACATGGTAAGTTCACCTTTGGAAGAAAGAAGGAGTCTGGCCTGAATGCAGTGCCTGCAGAAGTCTCAGATAATTGCAAATGCAGTGAACTATTTCTTCTTCAACAAACTTCTCTTGACCCGAGGTCTGTGTTTTTCCTGTACATTTGTGTTCTACAGTTGTGAATCACTATATTTCAGTTTCATTTAAATTCAGTAGTGGGATTAGAAACTAACTCTCCAAAAGACAGTCTCTGTGTTATGGTATTATATTTTATTTATAACCCTCAGTGCAAAAATTATCATAGACTTCACTTGTTTTCCTATATTTGAACTCCTGTTATGGAGTATGTATACACTGCATCTTGAGGCATGCGATGTTTCTAGTGTATTTCATATAGTGTTACAGATTTTAGCAAACTAATGTCATCCTGATGGTCTTCGAAGGAATTATAATTTCAGATTTACTCATCTACTTGCAGTTAGGAACTGCAGACTGTGGCAACCAATACCGGACGGGATGCATATTCATAAATCTTATAACTCTGATGCTTTGTATTGTAGCATTTGAATATTTTAATCAAAAGAGAAAAGTGATAAGGAGCATGTATGGATATTATTTAGAATACTTTTTATACACAGAGTGTAAAGTGGAGAACCTGACTGGAGAGACCTAGCAGTATCCCACATTAGGTTTTGAAATAATGGGATGATTTCGTTGTGAATGAGAAGTCTTGGAAGTGCACCTATGTTCCCTTTCTCACTTAAATAAAGAGCTAGTTAAAGGTTAGTAGGGAAAAGTTACAAGTTTGAGGATATACTCTTTGTACCAGCAACAGTTGGTCTTCAGTGGAAACTACAGTAATATGAGGATTTAGCACTCCTGCGTGTAGTACATTTAGGTGTTAGTGCTTATGTAAGGTGAAATGTGTTTGTTCAAACATTTTTTAAAAGTGCTATTAAGTGTGCTTGTGTGGATACAGACAGATGACTTCTGTGATCTGAGCTTGTAAAATGTGAGCTAGGTCTCATCCTCAACTGTTGCAGCTGAGTTCATAAGGCTTTATCATCACTCTCGGTATAAGTGTGTTAACATAGCCAGGCAAAACATGGGGAAAAAATTTCATCACTTTTTCTATTTGTTTGTGTAAACATATAGGCAGATACTGTGGGACATCCTTTGCCCGGTTTCTGTGGTTGTGGTGGCTTAACTTTGGCTAGCAGGGCAGGGGGAGAAAACAGGATGAGAAAGATTTTGGGTTGAGATAGAGAGGGAAATTCCTTACCAATTACTGTCACAGGCAAGAGAGACTCAACTTGGGGAAAAATAGTTTTTATAGAATCACAGAAACATTTAGGCTGGAAGAGACCTTTAAGATCACCAAGTCCAACCATTAACCTAACTCTGCCAAGTCCACCCCTAAACCATGTCCCTAAGTGCCACATCTACATGTCTTTTAAACACCTCCAGGGATGGGAACTCAAGCACTCCCCTGGGCAGCCTGTTCCAATGCTTGACAAGCATTTTGGTGAAGAATTTTTTCCTAGTATCCAGTCTAAATCTCCCCTGATGCAGCTTGAGGCCATTTCCTCTCGTCCTATCACTTGTTACTTGGGAGAAGAGACCAACACCCACCTCACTACACCCTCCTTTCAGGTAGTTGTAGAGAGCGATAAGGTCTCCCCTCAGCCTCCTCTTCTCCAGGCTAAACAACCCCAGTTCCCTCAGCCGCTCCTCATAAGACCTGTGCTCCAGACCCTTCACCAGCTTTGTTGCCCTTCTCTGGACACGCTCCAGCACCTCAATGTCTTTCTTGTATTGAGGGGTCCAAAACTTGTCCCCAGTTAAAACAGGTTCAGGTAGTAAGAAACTAGAGAGAAAAAAATTGAAGCAACACACTTTCTTCTCCTTTTCCCATACTTAACCTCACTCCTTCCCTCCAGACTCCTCTCCCCTCCCCGAGTGGCTCTGGGGGTGGCAGGTATGACCAGTGTGCAGTGGTTGCTCTCTGCCGCTCCTTCCATCCCTCGCTTTTCCCCTAGTCCCCTGTGGTCCGTCCTACGGGCTGCAGGGGAATCTGTGCTCCAGTGCCTGGAGCACCTCCTTACCTTCCTCCTTCTCTCACCCTGATTTTCCCACTGCTGGTTTTCAGTATTTTTTTTCCTCCTTCCTCCTCTGCCCTTTCTTAAATACGCTCTCACAGAGGCTCCACCAGCATCTCTGAGGGGCTCAGCTGTGCCCTGTGGTGTGGCTGTTGCAGAACCGGCTGGAAGTGTCCGGCAGAAGGCAGCCCCAGCCTCTCCTCACAGAGGCCACCCTGCAGCTCCCCCCGCGGCAAACACCTCGTCAGGTAAATCCAACACAGGGGTAGAAGGAAAGTCAGCATAGATAGGAGTGATTAGGGGAGCTGAGAAAAAAAAAAAGAGAAAAGGTGGTTTTGTGTATTTTAAATTGATAGCCATGTTTGATGAGCTCTTAGTTTGAGACTGGCTTGGGAACTTACCAATGAAATTATATTGACAAATTCCCTGATAAAATGATCCTGTAAGAAAATACCTGCAGTCCAGAAAAACTGCATCAGACAGCCTGGAGAAGGAGAAGGCTACAAAACTGAATTTACAGGAGAGGATGAGATGTGAAAGAGGAAGTTATTTTGCCTTCCTGTATCTTGTATTTCTGCCATATGCCTGATGCAAGCGTATCTTCTGCTTACTCTGTATGGAGAGTTTTATGTGCAGTTAATTCTGTGGACTAGCAGCTAGGATATTTTTGCAGTGTGCGTGTATTTCCCAGAAGTGCTGGTATATGAAGATCTGGGAATAAGCCATTAAGATTTGTGAGAGCCTTGTTCTTTCCTACAGGGTGTTGTAAATAACTTACAATAATTTGGACTTAAGCAAAAAGGAATTAAGAAGTTGACTGCTGCTAATGAATACTAATCATTGCTGGAAATGTGATCAATGTGAGGCACATATTATTAGTGAAGGTGCCCTTCTTAAACTTCATTAATCACCAAGATACCTCGGAAGCAACAAATAATACCTTGTTATTTGGCAACAGCTAAAGGAAGAGCCAGTTTGTAATAGGTGTTAAATTCTGCATTCCTGTCTCATGCTGATGCGAAGCAACATTTCTGTGAGAGTTTGTGCTGGCATAAGTAAAAGATGTTTAGTGCCTTATCGGTGCATCGGCATGCAAGTGTATCTGAATAAATGACTAATCCTGTTTAAGCCAACCAGGTAACATGTGAGCTTATAGTTAATCATGTATTTAAATACAAGGGCTTCCATATGGGCAGAGCAAGGCTGTGACAGCGAGATTGAGATCGTCTATGAGATTGTTCTGTCTTCTGAAATCCTGTATCATACAAAGATACACACTTCTACTTTTCCCTAGTTAAACAAAATCACCACAACAGAAAAAGTCACCAAAGGTAAATGCTTGTTAAACATGTCTTCTGGATTTAGCTGTTTTAATGACCACAGTGGTGCTGCTTGTTTTCATATGCCTATTTAACTGTCTTCGTATAACCTACAAAGAGTTTTCATGTCATAACTTTGTTACTTACAGCCCCCCCCCCCCCAGTCTCTCAATAAATCCATAAATCCATTAGGAATGAGATCATTTATCATTCAACTTCTGTTGGTGTGACATTGTCCTTAAAGTTTTCCTTCTCAAGAGCAAAATCTTTTAAACAGGGTCTTCTAAATTCAAATTCTTTGTGGAATGACTTCCTCAAAAATACATGTTTTATAGACAAGTTTTTAAGCTGTTACAAATGACAGGTGGAGCAAAGGTCTATTTCAGACCCAAAGAAGGACTTTTTGCAGCTGATAACTTGCCCACTTTTTCTGTCTATTTGTGAAATAAAATATGCCACCTCTCCCTATAAGCCTTAAAACACGTTAATCACTATTTTCTTTGCAGTGTCAGTAAAAGTGATCTTGTTAATAATGGAAATAGCAAGAAACTTTTTGCACTTCATCATTGGGCCCTATGTTTACCTTCTCTCTGAGCATGTAGTGCATTTGTGAGAAACAAGATTGGAGTTAATAGATTTAAAAAAAAACCGAACCAAAGAAAAAACCCAAACCCAAAACCACCCCAAAACCCCTGAAAATGAACCCCCCAAAAAACACCCAAATAAACAGTTTACTGATAATTTGGGGCCATCATACAGGTGGGTATATATAATGAACAGTAAAAAGACTGTAGGTATTGGACTTTGTGATCAATTTTGTGCTACTAGGGACAGTAAAAAATGTGTACAGACCTTATTTTCTTTTTTCTGTTTCCTGGTATTTCCTTACAGATACCACAATAGCATTAAAGCTTTCAGGAAAAAAAAAAATTAAGATTTCTGGTTGGGAAGTACATAACTTTTGATAAAATTCTATACATGGTTAGCTTACCAAATGGGAGTCTGGTTTTTATCTTTGTCCACCTGTTATTTTTCAGATTGCAAAGTTTTAAGTTTCCTTACTCTGCATCAAGTATTTCTTCCTTAGCTCAACTAATTTTTTAAATGGGTAAGCAGAGATTGTGTCAGGAAAGTTTTAGTTACTTTTGGTATTAAAGTTATTTCAAATGTATATTTGCAACCTGTTACTTGATTTATTTATCAGTCTTAGTAATGGTATTAATGATAAGGTATGAATTTACAGTAGAGGAGTTAGGTGTCTTAAGCTTATTGCTGTCTAGCAATGTTTAAACTTAAGTAAACTAGGGGAGTTTTATTTATTTCTAAGGATCTCAACAGAAGAGTTTTGTGTAGTTTAATTATTTCAGTTCAGAATTTCAATATCCATGTGTGGAGGAACCCTTCTGGCACAGTCAAATCAATTGATCCCTTTGACGGTGTCTATGATCTGCAGTTAGCCCAGACTTGATGTTTATTTCCTGATTTACATTGTTCTCTTCCATTTCATTTCAAGAAAATACTTTCACCTCTTTGTCCTCCTTATTGGCTTGAAGTTTCCTGTCTAGTTCATTCATTTAAGTAACAAGCAGGCCAACTGTATCGAGAACTTCAGACCTCTTCAGCACTATGTGCTGTATTTTTAGTGTTCAGTAGTTAGTTCTTTCAGCAATTCATTTAGCAACTGATCTTCCTAGGAAGTTGCATTAGATCCCGTTGATAATAACCTGCTGTGGAGAATTCTTTGAAGAAGTTTACCTTTCCCAAGTGTGATTTTTCTTTTTCCTGAGCTTTCTTGTGCTCATTTACACTCCTCACAGTAAAATACCTTATGGGAATGCAAAAATTCTCAATTCAGAAACTTAAATGCTCTAAGAGAATTAGCTTTTTGCCATTCTGTAGGCATGAAATCAGAGCTATTTTCATAATTTTCCACAATTTCCCGAGAGAATTAGATTTGGTGCTGATAAAAGGAAGGGGAGAATAGGCAAAGGAAAAGTTTGCATGGGTCTTCTGCATCTAATGGTGAGCTGCACAGCAGAAATTCACTGGGAGTATCTACCTTTGCTGCTAGGTTTCAGTGTATGCAGAGAATAAAGCAGACTAGTGACATCATTTCTCCTCTGTGCCACCACTGGTGCTATTTGTCCTTGCAGAAAAAACCCAATCGTCTTCACACACAGAATAAGCTGCTAGGCATATAACAGTGGCAGTAAATGCTTTTAGCTTTATCCCTTGGATCATGTATTAGACCTGTGGTAAATTTAGCATCTTTTTTTCTGGAGCATTTTTATTTTCCTACCATATGTAGAATGAGAATACTGCTAATGGTGTCATGGTTTAACCCCAGTCAGCAACTAAGCACCACACAGCTGCTCGCTCACCCTCCCGCCCTCCCCCGGTGGGATGGGGGAGAGAATTGGGAAAAAAAGTAAAACCCATGGGTTGAGATAAAGTCAGTTTAATAGGACAGCAGAGGAAGAGAAATTAATAATGATAATAAAAATGATAAAAGATATACAGAACAAATGATGGACCATGCAATTGCTCACCACCTGCTGACCAATGCCCAGCCAGTCCCTGAGCAGCAGTCACACCCTCAGCCAACTCCCCCAGTTTCTATACTGGGCATGACGCCATGTGGTATGGAATAGCCCTTTGGCCAGGTTGGGTCAGCTGGCCTGGCTGTGCCCCCTCCCAGCTTCTTGTGCACCTGGCAGAGCGTGGGAAGCTGAAAAGTCCTTGACTAGCATAAGCAGTACTTAGCAACAACTAAAACACCAGTGTGCTATCAGCATTATTCTCATCCTAAATCCAAACCACAGCACTGTGCCTGCTACTAGCAAGAAAATTAACTCTATCCCAGCCGAAACCAGGACAAATGATTAACATTTGGATGCCATACTCTAAGGATCACCACTTTAGGTGATCATACAGTGGAAGTTTCAAGGGAAGCTGTTTTTATCAGTGAAGTAACATACCTACTCTCTCACTGTCTGCTTTTGTCTCCTTTTCCAAAAGAAGTAGCTTCTGGGAGAAAACTTCCTTGTGAAAACTTTTATGTTCTTTCTCATGTGCTACAGAGTGTTCCAACACTGCTGATCTCTGAGCCCAGATTTTTAGGTTGAAAGAAGTATTCTGCATATGGAAATGTTTGTACCTGAGGCTGGTATCTGTGGCTAAGGGAGAGAGAATTAGTCTGTCGGTGCAGCTGTGAGTATTTCTGTGGTGCTGTTTTTCACTGTAAATTTAGAATATAAAAAGTGGGTTAGGCTGAACCCAAGGGTTTTTAGGTGAGATATTACCTGACTGTGGAGGAGTTCTTGTCTCGCTCCCTTAAATGCCTCAGAAAATTTCAGGCCTCTAGTTTTCCTCAATTTTTACAAATCTACACGAGGAAAAGAAAACACCTGTAAATTATAGTATTCTTAATGAACAGTCATAAAAAGTAACTCAATTACTCTTACTGAGTGAATAATAGCCTTTTGTATTAATAATTGTGTATTTACTGATGTGGGATAATATATATGAGGAAAAACCCATGGTTACACTTACAAAAAAGATGATAAAACCTGACGTTAATCTGAGTATAAAAGATAAGGAAACAGATTGACTGTGGTTCACAGCATTTTGCTATGGACTAAATTCTTGTCAGCACATTATGGTTGCAAATTGTCACTCATAAGTTTCAATGATAAATATTTAATTATCCTATAATAATTCAGTAATTCATTTTTACCCTTTATATTACACGGTGATTATTTTATAATTAAATATTAATTTAATAACATGATTATGTTTGTGTTGTAGCACAGAATTAACATTGAGTTAATTATGAAATATTTCAGATGAAGCAGTTCGAAGTAGTAACCTCTCCCTTTTCCCAAAAGAAATGTAACAAGAATTGTATTCAGAATGTACTCCAGAGTAGTAAAACGGAATAATCTCATGCATGAATTATGACAGACTTGTGGGGACTAAGGCAGTTTTTTGGCATTTATAAATGTATAAAGGAATAATTATGGCTTTAACACAATACTGTAGCAGGGACTGATGACTCTTTTACTACTAGTGGTGACTCTCACTAGAAATTAGTATTCAGATACTATGGTGTGTTTAAGATGCTGATCCTCATATGCAAAGAAATTGCAATTGCACAGGAAACATTTTGTGATAGAATTATGGGGCTAAAAACTGTGCACCCCAAGGCTTGCAGTGAATGTTTATAGGATACTAAATAGATCTGGTGTTTTGGTTACTAAATGAGTCTTGTCAGTGTCTAATGATTTCTGGAAAAGGAAAACATTGGTGACTAGGTAAATATTAAAAAAGGTCCTGCTTGTGTAATTTTTAGGTATTAATTTTGGGGGCAATATTATGAATACTAAAGTGCTGTGGAAGGGCTTAACTTAACAAACAGTACTGTTTATCTGTATTTGTAGCATGCTTTTTGCATTATTTTTACACCAACAGAGAGAAAATAGTTGCCTTTAACAAATAAAACCTCTCCCTATACTAGACTTGATGTGGAATTATGAATTATGTGGGGGTTTTCCAAGCAGCGGAAATAAATTAATTCTGAAGATGGATCTACTGCGGAAAAGATTGTTTCATAGCAATATGGAATAGCGTGTTTTGAGAGAGTGCAACTCTTCTTAAAACATTATTCCACCCTATCTTCTTTTTTTATTGTATTTCTGCTTGCCAAATGGCCTTGTCTCTGCTTAGGCTGAGAGTTGTGTTACTTAAGATACTGCCTAAAGTCACATAACATAAGAGTCACAGGTTATTTAGGGAATTATTAAAGAAACGCATTTTTTCAAAACAAATGGAACTTGCTGTTCTAGAAATAGGAGTCATTTTTCCTCCTTGTTTATCCTGGTGCATTTCTGATATCCTTTTCAGTAGTTCATCGCATGACTGAATTCAACCACATAACCTTGGTATTCACAGTGTATTAACAGGAATGTTTTACATCGTAGTATCTGAAATAGTGGATAGCATTTCATAATCTGTTTTCCTCCCTTAGCATTGCCATTGTTCCTTATCAATCTGTTGCAGTTGCAGAGTGTAAGTCACAGTCTTGGAAGCTATTTATAGTAAGCTTTGTGAAAGGTCAAATACCTTAGGCTGTTTAGATGTTTTCATTAACAATATTATTTCCTATTTTCATACTGTTTGAAAATATGCCAAACCAATATTTTTTAGCAAATAATATTTAGATTTTTTTAAAAAAGAGGACTGTTTTTTATCTTAGCTTGATAAATTCTTTCCTCACAGAAAAACAGGTAACAAAACTAATTATTGTTCCTTTTTATATCTCTTATCTGGTTTTGTATTGAAGAGTCCATACATTATAAATATAGTAAGCATTATTCATAAATGCTGAATTGATTAGTTGGGTTTGGAATGAGAATATCCACAGGGTACTCAGATAAAGAAGAAACCTGGAAAGCTGGTATCAAAAGCTTAAGGAATTAATAGAAAAGAACTTAATATTGCACATTTGATATAATCATTAACAGAAATGCCAAACTATTCTTTTTCAGGTTATGTCATAGCTCTCTGACGTGTTTATTGCTTGCCTTTGAGGCAGAAAGCACCTGTCTTCATCCTGAGATTCACGTCCCAGAAACCCTGTTTGTGATAGGTCCCAAATACTTTCTTCAAACACAGCTGTGCTCTCTCTTTTCTGTAACACTGCAGCTTCCAGAAGAAAAGATAGTGGTGTAACCCCCACTTTCATAGAGCAGTTCTGCTTCCAGCTGCATGGTCGCTTGTGCCAGTCTGGAGTCTGGTGCTTTGCTGACCATTTATTGAGCTGATTCAACTAGCTGATCCAGAAAAAACAAGCCTCATCAAGGGATTAGACAAGCTGCAGCCTGTCCACGCGAAGATTGTGGCCAGAAGCAAGGTTGAATGGGGAAAAAAAGATTTGGTAGATAGAAGAGGGAGCAGAAGATGAGCTCCACAACAGCATGTAAACTGTTAATGTATTTAGGTCCTCTATAATTGGAATACGAGACAATCGACTGGGCCAGAAGGAGAGAGAGAACCCCCTTTCTCTAGTTTAGTGGTGAAGATAAATGCTGCTGAGGAAGAGACCAAACAGAAGGGCATGCTTATTCTAGCTTAGGTCTGGTCTTACCAGTTCATGGATAAATGTGGAACACTGCCTCTTTCCACTCCAAGCTGTGTTTTTGAATGAAAGCAGCATCTGGTGCTGTGTTTTATGCTGTCATACCTTCCCAAATGTTCCCTTTGGGGAACATAGCAGGAGAGCATCTACGCTGAAGATTCTGCAGGGAGTCTGTGTGAGATGATACCAACCTGCTCAGCTCTGATAAGACTGTGATCCTTCTGGGCATGTGCAGAAAAGCATGTCTGTAACACCTGAAATATTACTGGTGAAAATGTATGTGTTTGTAGGGAGTAGATGAGAATTTTGAGCATTGCTCTTGTGGATTAAAGCATGTAAATTCCAGTTAAATCTCACTTCTGGTACAAATATCTAATTTTGAATCTGCATGGTCTCTTGTCTACTTGGATGAGATTTAGAAAGGCATATTTGGTGTTTCCAGTTAAGGTTTTGCACATTTGAAAATTCAAAGTGTGTTCCCAGTAGGATTTAAAGATGCGGTGGTATGGATCTTAGGAAGATGAGGCACTAAATTGTACGTAATGATGGACAAGCCACTTAGAACTGGTTGAAATAGCAGGAAATACTGTCTGCAGATGCTTGTTCACTCTGGACTCCTTTAAGTCACCTGACTCAAGCATGAACATCAGGCTCCCAATTTTCTGAGACATTGTCTTCCTAAGGATTCTTGTTCTTCACTACATTGTAGTAGTTTTGTGTGTTCTTTTATAAATACATTTGGAAGAATAGATTCTCCTATTATCTTTTGAGTGATTTGCCAAAGGCCTTAGTGAAGTACCAGTTTTCACCCTGGGGAAGTATGCACGCCAGCTTCATTTGTAGCTGGTGGAGAGCTCCTCCTCCTCAAAAGCAAACAGAGTTCTGTGCTGTTCGGCCAAGTTGATCATTGTCCACCCTTTTGTTTAACATCTGAAAAATAGACCAACTAACTCCTTGAATGAAATATGATCAAAAGAGAACAGAAAATTCATGCACAAAAATGAACCAACTAATCCGAGTTTTGTCTGGGCTTCCTATAGGTTTTGTGCAGTTCTTCCTGTTACAAGAATGGTAGTCCTAAATCTTAAAGCAGTGGATTGGAGTTGGCTTAAAAATGTTCTGATGGAAACATTTTTCAAAAGGAAGACATAGCAAAGCAAGTTGCTGTGGTCTAATATGGAGTTGAACACTTGCATACATATTTTATTGAGTCTCTGAATATGCTCAGTGTGAACATGAACAGATTGAGTCATACAGATGTGCACTTTTATAAAAGACTCTGAGGCTTCTTCTGGACCGCCTAGCTCCTGAGGTCTGATTTAATACTGCAACCACTTCTGCCACTTTTATGTGGGTTAAGCTCTGATCATCAAGCCTGTTCAGGAACAGTTTAGTTTTTCACTTAACCTTCCTTTGCTTGTGTTTAATTAAAAGATCTTTCAAGAAAGCACACTGCTACAGTGCCACATTCCACTGTTTTTGTCAAGATTATATATTAGTGCTTCTCTAATAATTGTCCTGGGATTTAGGAGAATTCTGCGAACAGGTCACCTCCCTGCCTTTGAATCTGTTTCCAATAATAAACAGATTGCCCTTCAGCCTGTAATATGTTAAAAGTCTGGGTTATAATACTGTAAACAGTAACATAACTGAAGTAAATCTCACTAACAGTGCAATTTACATCAATTGTTAGTGCTAATTTATTATCAGACTTTATTAAATCCATTTAGTTTTATAAAAGGATTGTAAATTAATTCTGTGATTTGGGAACACACTGAAGTTATTACTCCACAGCACCTTATTAAAACATTTGAACACTTCTTGCCTGTACAAACACACTGTGATGCTCTGATAGTCTCAATGGTTTTTAACTGTACTACTGCAACAGTTTAATGATTTTCTTCAGTATAAGAGAAAATTTAGGTGGTAGTTATACATTTTCTGTTTAATTATATGCTATATTTGATTTCACAGCTATACTGAGCCCCTTTTAGTTTATTATTCATAGTGCTTAAGGGAATCCGTTCTTGACAGTCTCAAGGCATTTACGTGTTATGTCCATTACTGTTTGCCATTGCGATTCAAAGAAACAGCAGTGTCTATAGACACTTTGTTAGACAATACAAAAAAAATCTTTATTTTGTCATGTCAAATTGCAGGGGGCAACAACAAAACCACCAAATTCGTCATTGCTTTTCTTTTAAAATTCTTTGAAGCCGTTCTGGGAGAAAAAAAAATAGTCTGTGAAATCATTAAATATAAATTTGAAAAAAACCCTTAGTATTACATTCAAAAGGCATCAGTTTTATTCCATTGTATGTTGAAATGTCATCACTGGTGTAAAACACAGGATGTTAATGAAGTAGGAGCAGATACCTTGCACAGTAGAGATGTGAAAAGGTAAATTTAACACCTAACAGATGTTAAGAGCCATAAATAACGAATGGCTCGGCAGTAATTTAATCCTTTGTCAATCAAAGTATTCACTATTGAGAAAACATCTTGCTGAGAATGCTATGTTTAATGGAATTGCTTGTTAGTTCGAGAGGCACAGTGTAATTTTACTAGCATAACACTGAGCATGGTGCATTTTCAAAAAGTCTGTGAACCCTCAAATATCAAAAAAGATTAGTTTTATTGCTGGTAGTCATATTTTCTTGTTATTCAAGAATTCTGCACAAATAACACAATGCAAATAGACAAAGCACTTTCACATTTAGTGTCTACATAATATTTATTGGTGTTCTAGGTTGGCCTTACTGTATGACAGATAAATAATTCAAAAGATTCTCCAAAAAATACTTTAAAATTGTGTGGAGAGTAAAATCATGAAAATATGGGTGAAAAGATCAGTAAAATATTTAACAGTTCTTTGACTTGGGTTTATTGCAGTCTGTTTTCCACACAGACAGACTCAGTGAAAAATAAATTGAGGTTTAGGTTGGTGTGGGAGAGGAAAGGACACGTGTGTCACACTCCTGTGTATCTGTGTTAGGTGCGTTGAGGGATTGTGGTAATTGCAGTCTTCAGTCAGCTGTGCATGTGCTTAACTAGGAGCTCATAAAGAGTCACAGGCTAGCGACAGATGTCCTCTTCTGCATCTAGTTTTGCCTATGGAAGCAATTATCATCTGTAAGTGATGCCTTCCTCCCTGCTGTTCTCCCCTGTAGAGTCCTCTCCCCTGCCAGCACAATTGCTCTTTTGAAAGCTCCCTGACCCATTTCAGTCAGAAAGCTGCATTCAGAGACACTTGCTCTAGAAATTGGCTAAAGCCATCCTGCTCATTCTGACTGAGAGCAAGTGAGAATGGCATTCACAAAAGTAGCTTTGGGAGGAGAAAGTAGGAACAGTCACAAGAAACTTGGCAACAGCTTGTTGTCTGGCACATCTGGCTCTGGAAGAAAACTTGTGTCTTCATCTGTGTGATAGATCAGCCTCTGTTGTGGCTGATGACCTGGGGAGCTCTGCCTTTGCCTGTCTCCTGCAGAAGCAGTCGCTCTGTTGTGTGGTTGTACTAACCTATCTAGAATTTGCTCAGGCCACACCAGAGTTCTCACACAGGACTCCTGTTTGCATGAGAAGTGAATCTAATCTTGAGGACAGTCTTTGAACTGTCCTTTTCTTCCAATGGATATAATTAAGTATGGTTCAGTAGGTTAATTCCTATGCTTAAGCACATTTATGTTGAAGATTAGGGTAAAATATATACAGGCACGTAGTTTTGCTGTAATGGACTGCAGTGAGGTGAGGTATACTGATGACTGCAGTAATCATGAGCATACTGAAAGTAGAAACCATGCTTCAGAAACCTCCAAGCAAGGTTAAGTCTTCTGTTTTGATAAGGACAATCACTTCTTTTTATTGACTTAAATGCTCAGCATCCCAAAAGGAAACAAAGTAACAACAAAAGAGCAAAATATAGTTAATTCTTGTTTGAAGTTGAGGAACAAAGTGTTAAAATTTGACAGAACGAGTGTCCATAATGTAGTATAAAGATACAAAGACAGGATTTTGTCAGTGACTTCTTAGTATTCCAGAGAATAGGACAATTAAAATTTGTATACTGTGTATATTTTTTTTAAGCTTTCAAAAAGTGTGTTACGCTTTTGAGTCATAATTTTGCCAGGGAGGATCTATTTATTATCTAAGTATGATGTCACTCAGTAGATACCCTGCTGGCTTCATTTACGGTAAGCAGTTCTGCAAAAGCATAGACAACTTTTTTTTCCTTTCCATCTGCTGTTCATTTAAATTCCTATTACATTTGGTTGGTATTTATATAAATTGCTGGTAAGTTCTTTATCATTGCTTCGATGGTAACTGTTGAGTTTTCAAGATCCCTTTCCCCAAATTAACAGTGAGGGCTCACGCTGTTTTCAATTATTACAATTCATTCTATTTGCTTTGTAAAGAATGCTTTTCTGCATTAGAGTGAGGGACCAAAAATAAGTTTTCCTTAAAATCAGTGGAAACCCACTGCAAGAGTATTTGTCTGATGCTGCCCGTCTTGTGGATACCTTTGGGCTTACTCCTCTTTTCTTTGAAAGCCAGACCCTCCTGAGTTCAAAGGGACTGGGGCCAGAGCCTCAGTGAAACAGAGAACAGCCTCCACAGAACAGCCTGTACTGTTATGCCAAGCTCTGCCTCTGAGTTATTACTGCTGTCTCAGCACAGGCTAAGCAAGTGGATTTGAGTACATCTGGCATCATATAGCGAAAGATGCGCAAAAGAGTGACTGGTGAGAGTTCTGGTGGCTCATTTTGTTGATTGTAGGATTTGATTGCCCGGGCTGCTCACTTCGCATATATTGACTAGGGGAATAGGTATTCTGTAATGACACATTGTCGACATGGTAGAATCTAAGAGGAAGGTGGTTTGAGAACTTGCTTATGGTATTTAATATCCTAATGTATGCAACAGATTTTTGAGTCCCAGGGATAGGAGTGTGTAATTTTTTTTTTTTTTCTGTTTATTTTGTTTGTGATTTTTTCGACTGTAGAGGCTGGTTTGGCCCACTTCTGTTGCTTGCATGAAATTGAAATAGTATTCGAAGTGGTGGGCAACAGTACAACACCCTCAGTCAGAAAATAGAAACGGGGTCTATAGCTGCAATCACTATTTATGTCTGCGTGGGAAGTGTGTGCAATCCTAGTACAGACTGCATTGTGGTCAATAACTTGCACTTATTGTAGTTCAAATTATACACATGCAGGCTGTCAAGGGTGACACATTTATCTTAACGCCTTCTGACAGATTCAGCGCAGTTCTTAGCTGGCAGACGCGCTGTTTGGACCAAATGTTCCAACACCAACGCGTTAGGCAAAGAGCCAGTAACTGTTTGTCATGCAAATATAAATAACTGATACCACAGCAGTGGTGTCTTGCTGCAGAAAAGTCTGCTTTCTGGTAGAAGCACAGTTCACTGATTGTATTTGAAGCATAGAGGATGAAGTAATATGTGTATATTTAAATTACATGTTCAAGTGTCAGAGAACAATTAGTAATATTGTTTTAAATTCTGTAATATTTAAAAGCTCATGCTGTGGATTCTTGGCATCTTTGAAGCTGCCTTTCTTTGTGTATTTGGACAGCGTGTGGCAGAGTTTGGACCCTTCTCAGTGCAAGTGTGTAGGTTCTGCTGCGTTTTTAATCTGCCAGCCTGTCTAGACAGAGTGCCTGTGATCACATAGGCAGGGAGAAGGCTGACCCTTGGAAGTGAACCCTAGAGTCAAAGTTGAGGTCCTTACCCACTTCATTTCACCTTGACCATATGTACCTGCACACTACTTGGCCAGACGCCAGTCCAGGAGAGCAAAGCTGCCCATCTCTTTAGTCTCTCCTTTGTTTATGTGTGGAAACAGGGCAGTCGAGCCATTCTGACTGAGACCACCTCGCCTGTCCTGCATTAAAGTACTGGTATCATATTCCCAAGATCCTGTGCATCTGTCCAACTGCTAGGATACAGAATCAGGAATACATTTTTCTAGGGAACCTCAATTGCCAAGGTATCTTCTTGATAGCAGCCTGGATGTTTAGAGCTGGCCTACTGGGGAGTAGGAAGTTGTAAATTTCATATTTAGATTGGATTTGTATTTTTGTCACAGTTCTCAGCTAACACAGGTAGATTACTCCCAGTGTAATACAGGAGATTAAGGAGGTCATGAGCAATATCGGTTTATTAAAATAGTAAAAAAAGGTATTTAAAATCTTCTCTCATTAAGATAGCTCTTCTGTATTTGCCTGCCTCTGTTTTTAGGGACAGATCTAACTATCTGGATGCCTAGGCTGTATAGTGTTTATTTGGCTTGGAACACTGTCAGCAACATATTGAACCAAGTAAAAACATTTCGGTGTAATATCTCCGCTTGTGATAAAAGTTAACAAAATTAGAGCCTCCCACTTTAAATCAACTCTTCTATTCTTAATTCATTTGTGTTTGTGTCCTAATCAATACAGGCACTTCTGCAGAGAAATTCAGCAGCTGTTAGAAAGCAAACCTGCTACAATGAAGGCTCAGGACAAAACTGGAAATGCAAAATGGGGTCTTTCTGGGAAGACAAATTGTCATGACTGCCTGAAATTGAATTTGGATTCATGAATTGTAGGGGGGGGGCCTTTATTTATCATAAAGAGTCAATTTCTTGACTTTCATAGAGTGTCAAGAAGCAGATTATGTAATCTTTTTCTTAGGATCTACTCGGAATACAAAGGGTGCAACCACTGATTCAAATACTGCTTCTTAAGTAACTGACGTGTCCTCCATGTGTGTGCCATAACTAGCATTATTGTTACATTTTAGCTCTTTTGGATCTGAGTAATTGTGTATTTACTGTCTTAGTTTCTTGAAGTATCATACCTGATCTTTTCTTGTTTGGTTGGTTTTTTGTTTGTTTGTTTCTAAAATACACATGCTTCAGTTTCTGGGAAAATTGTGTTTGATAATGAAAGCTCTGTCTCTGCTATCACAAAACAGTTCCTTATCCTTCTGTTTTGCTGTAAACAAGGATAAATGGTTATGCTCCCTTACAGCTTAAGTCTTATGTCAGTCACACCGTATAAACATCTTCTCTTTTTCTCTTGTATTAGTGGCAGGGAAAAAAATGACAGCGCTGGTGATTTCCTTCATCCTTTTACTTGTCTTAAATCTTGGAGTCATGATACATAAACATAACCACCAGGACTTTGTTATCCAGCTGCAAAGCTGATGTGCAAAACGTAATTAACTTGGACGGTGACATCTCTCTGTAACCTATCTAGTCAATACTTCAACTCTTTATTCTCTGGAAGTGTTAAAGCTGTTGTCTTATTTCACTTTATCTCTTTAGTATTGCTCTACATCTTTCAATCCACCTCCAATGTTTATTTCTGCAATGTGTTGCACAAAAAATGGAAAAGCTACCCCATCATAAGTAAAAGTGCTAGAAGCATGTAGGAAGTGTATAAACAAATTGCTATTTGGCATCCTTCTTAAAAGTTGTAATCTCCCTGTCTTGGCTGTTCATTAAGACAGATGCATAAAATATCTGTACTAGTCATCATTCACTGCCAGAATCCTGGCTACTCCAAACAGAGCTGAAAAACCCATTTTACTAATTGAGGAGGGAGTTACCAGCAATCATTTTGACAATAGCAGTTTCATGGACTTTAGTCACTGGAGATGGGGTGCGGGGGAAAGCTATGTATGTGGTATGTACCTATTCTAAATAATATCACCCAGGATTTCACATCATCCAAGCTAGCAGATATTTAGAAACATTAACCCTTTTTTAAAGCTAATTATTGCATGGGAATCTAGTTTAATATTCAGTACCATTACTGATGTAAAGGCTAAAAGTTTAATTTCAGGAGAGCTCCGAAAAATGGAGTCCTGCTAGGTACCTCCCCAGGTACATATTCTATTACTGTGTGCAGTAAATTTGTTGTGCTTACAAAATATATGAATATTTATCCAAAAGATCTCATATGCATTGTCCAGCAGAGGATGTAGATATGCAAGCAATATTTAGCCCAATGAGTAAAACCAATTTTTTGTTCCTTTTTATGTTCTGTCACTCTCCTATTTTCAAAAGCATGTGTGAATCTGTTTTGAATACTCCCACTAAATTTACTAAGTGAGTAGAAGTTTGATGAAAATTTCCGTTAAGCTGCTAAGCTTAGCAGTGTGTTGGTAAAGTATATTAAGTTTTACTCTTTGGTTCCTTTTGTATCTGTGATAAGGAGTTTGAAGTAATACATTTGTTCAGAAAAGAAAACCTTGTTTAGCTGTACTGAAAGCTATGTCCACAGTTAAGACTTCTAAATAGGCAATGTATAATTACTGATCTTACTAATGCATGGATTCTGAACTGCAGGAGGTAACACAAAAAATGTAGCAAAGAAAGGCAAAAGTGTTCATATTTTTGAGGAAAAGTACTGAACAGTTTCCATTAACTCAGGTATCTGTTTTATAATGGAGATACTTCAAAGAATTTACTTAAAATTTTGGTTGCTGTTCATGAAAGCAAAAGTTGAACTGGTTTATTCCCAAATGAATTTTAGGAGGGGAGGTGCAGGGGGAGGGTTAGCAGTGTTCTTTAGACATACAATTGTTTTTCCAAAGATACACTTAATTGTCATCAAACATTTTAACAATTTTTTTTTCAAGGTCTCATGCTGAAGAAAGACTTTGGGTTTTACAAATCCACAAGAAGAATATCAGAATTTTAGAGGAAGAAATAGTTTGGTCTTGAGTAATGTCCCTAAAAATGCAGTGAAAATTTCTCATGAAAAACTCCATGTTGCAAAGAAAAATCATGTACTCTCTGACAAGTTTTAGTGTTCTGTATTTGAATATTATAAAATGAATAAGTGCATTATGCATTATTTAACATGTTAAAAACAGTGTATGAAACCATTGGCATCCTACCTATACAATATTTTTTCTTCCATCATTTGTTGTAATATCTGTGTATTTGCTAAACCGTATATTCCAAATGGCACAGTAAAACTGGTGCTTAAGAAAAATGCTGCATCTTCAGCTCTGTTGCCTAAGACCTTCGATTTAGGCAAGATTCCTTATATTACAGGTACCAGTAAGGTAGTATGCACTTCAGACTGCCTCACCGGGGTTAAGCTTCTGTTTTGTTTTGAAAGGACTGTGATCACATCACTGTCAGTTTTCAGATTCTTAGTGTAGTATCTCCCTGTCTTTTGCTTTACAGGCATTTTAAGCAATACAATTAAAAACTGCCATGGATTTTGTTCTTTAAGGGAGAAGCATGTTAAGGCAAATTACTTTGTTTTGAACTGTTGTTTCATATGGGATGTGTTTGTGGAAAAACAAATATACGCAAACTTACTGGTAAAACAATAATCAGCATAACTCCATAGACACAGTTCTGCTTTGCAAGAGGGTTTACAAGAAACACATATGTTTACACAGTCCCATACTTGCTGCTTGTGGCGGTATCAACAGAGGTTTCTTGAACAACTAAGTGAAATGTGCAACGATTTATGATGGTCCTTAGTTAGTTGAAAGATTTATTCTGCAGTCTTGAGCTGTCCCAGGAAATTTCCGTCTCTTGAGTAAAATATTTTCAATGTTCCAACATTGATTTCTAATATGCTTACAGATTAGAGCAGAAACATTTACCGTAAATAAGTTATTTGTGAATTCAAGTAGGGTTTTTGTCTTTAAACAGCTTGTGCTTTTAACACATTTCTTCTCAAGCCATAATTATCCAGTAAGTCATTTTATGTTTCTTATTCTCAAGACAAACAGTACAGTATAAAATTTCAGGTTCAAGGAGTCAAGAGCATGCTGGTCACAAGGAGGTAACTCTCTACACTTGAGTGATTAACGTGACTGTGATAGGCAGCTGAAACTCTAGGAGTGTCTTTGTCCTTTTGAAACAAAGTGGAAACTAAAGAGCTGATGCTCTGTGGGCTACTCCTCATCTCCGTTTATTAGTTTGAGGACAGGGCAAAGAATGATGAAATTATGTAACAATTACAACTGTAGTACTTTGTGCCTTTGGGGAAAGTGAACTCCTTTTATATTCAATATTCCTTATTCACTGAAAGAAGCTAGAAAATAAGAAGTGCCTTCTAAGGGAAGCCATTCTTATTCTTGCTGTTCTACACTAAAGAAAAATTTGCACGGGGAATAAAACCTAAACGTATTGCAAAGCTAGATGCAGTCCCATAACATGTGCCTTTCAGGTGTAATATGCACCATTTGGGATTTAAAAAGAGGAAAAAAAAAAAGTGAGAAAATCAGGAAATGGTTACCTAAAGAAAATAATTTCCCCAGTGTAAACAACACATAAAAAATAGAGGATAGTGGTATTGTTTCAGCAAGCACTAACTTTTTTTATCTTAATAATAAATACAGCAATAAATGAAATAATCCACAGTGTAGGAGTATTAAGCTTGTTTTGCATATAAATATGCTATGCATACATATATATGTGAGTGTGTGCATGTGTGTGTAATACTTAGCAACAATTATGAATCTGTTGGTTGGTCTAATTAGGTAGTGATAGGTGTCTTTAGAAGGTGGAGGTTCTATGAAGTAAATGTTATTACTTACTAGGCTTTCCTCTCTCCTCCCCTAACTGGCTGCACTTTTCATAACTCTTTCTTAACTTAATTTGTCTTCCTCTTCGTAACAGCTAGAATTTGGTGCCATAGAACGTTAAAGATAGAACAACAGATGTTTGAAGTGACCTACCTTCTTCTACCTGCTTCTACATTTACTTATTTTTTTTATTCATTGCATGTACTCAGAGTTAAGTTTGTTACAAGATTCTGTCTGGGCAAATATTTTATCTTTAAAGAATGAATGGCAGAAGTGTTTCCCATGCCTTTACATTTGCTGTTGCCTACAAATCAATTCCACTTTGATTAATTTGGACCCTAAAGCTTCTCTTTACTAAACATCATAGTGTAAAAAATGCCAAACCAGCTCTTAAGAGAATTGCACTTTTGATAAGTGGAATCAACTATAATATTATTTTTACATCAATACAAAGTTTAGAAGTAAACTGTAAAAAGTATATGGCCCTGTTCTGTAAGATGAGCAATAAACACAAACCTGGTGTCAGAATGAAACAACTGTCATTAGAAGTGTAATCTTGCACTTTCATGTAAAGCAGATTCTGTGCAGAGGATCCCGTTCTCATTCATTTTATTCAGGAAGAATTTCTCTTAAGAACTAAAGGCATCATGGCCATATGCAACAAAACTCTCAGCAATGGAAGACAGAAGGGACACATGCACTTTTCACAAAACCTCTGCATTGGAATTCATTCTTATTAGCAAGAAGGGAGAACAATATTGTGTGGAAGCCCAGAAACAAATAAAAATGCTTTATTTTATTGCAGATTCCTTTTGTAATTTTTTTTTAGTCCTAGCATAAGCTTTTTTTGATTGACTCCCTGACTGAGCTCAGATTCTGTTGGGTGCATTTTCATCTTTGTCATTAATACAAGTATATGTGATACTTATGAAATATTTGCTGAGGGAACTGGGGTTGTTTAGCCTGGAGAAGAGGAGGCTGAGGGGAGACCTTATTGCTCTCTACAACTACCTGACAGGACGTTGTAGTGAGGTGGGTGTTGGTCTCTTCTCCCACGTAGTTAGAGATAGGACAAGAGGAAATGGGCTCAAGCTGCGCCAGGGGAGGTTTAGGTTGGACATTAGGAAAAATTTCTTCACGGAAAGGGAAGTCAAGCATTGGAACAGGCTGCCCAGAGAGGTGGTGGAGTCACCATTCCTGGAAGCATTCAAAAAACGGGTAGATGTGGCACTCTGGGATGTGGTTTAGTCTAGTCTGCCCTTGATTGGTTTAGAGTGGACTTGGTGATGTTGGGTTAATGGTTGGACTGGATGATCTTAAAGGTCTTTTCCAACCTAAATGATTCTATGATTCTATATTATTGTGTTTGGGCATGTATTAGTTTGGGAAAATGCATGAAGAAATGTCCGTTGCTTTTGCCATACAGGTGTAAGACAGATTTTGCTAACCTCTTGGTCTGCTTAGCAAATCATTTACTGGACATTTTTCAGAGTGGGGAAAAAAAAAAAATTAGGTTTTATGGCAATTAATATAGTTCAGCTCAGATACACTAAATGCATCTAGTGGGGCTTGTTTAGAGCTAAATCCAAAATATCTCTATCTCAATTTCAAGTGATAATAAAATCCTATTTTGTATTAGAGGTTGCTATGTATGTGTTCAAATTGCAATTCTGCTTTCAGTAAATGGAATATAATAAAGTTATTTACTTGGTAGGATTAAAGCATAAAGATAAAAATAGAAGACAGTGATATTTTATCATTTTTCAGTTGGTTCTTTTTCACATTCCCTCCCTGCCTGACAAATATATCAATGTTATCATATTTTGTCATAATTATGCCTGTAGATCAAATGGTTGTGGGACTGTGATGTGGCAGAGACTGGAGGAATGTACCCAGTTGATAACAATGGTGCTTGTACATAAAGAGAAAATAAAACAGGTGATAAAACATGGTCTGTTTGCTCAGTGTTGTTGATACCTTGATTGGGATGTGAAGGGAAACGTTTCATATCAGTTTAGTTTCCTGTTCAATAGAATTTAGAACAAATCTTTCCTCAAAAAGGAAAGGCTTATCTTTCTCATTCAATCATATTTGATGTGTTTTCTAAGGCAATTAATCAAGGAAGATCCACATAGCCTGAAAGTATATAAAACTACAAATGTTCACATATGAACTGTTGAGAAAGTGATGCATGTTTGATGTTCAGAGCACCTGAACACTAATGTGCAACAAAGAGGGTTTATTTTCCTTAAAATTCTGCTCAGTTTTTCAGAATCTGGTAGGAATTTTGTTTGGTAATAGGACAGTTGTAGCTTTTTAAGAAGCAAAAATTGAAAATAGGCTCAGTGTACTTTAAAGATTTGTATTTTGTCATAGTTGATGGCTCTTTATGTTGGACTTAGTGTAATTCAATTATCTTTGTAAATTGTATGCTATGTACTGAAGACTGCATTCTACTTGATGACATTCAGTACGAGGCAGCTAGTGTGCATTGCTTTATCATAAATCTTTAAATAGTACATGGGATTTAAGGTGATTTGTTGGCTCTGGTTGCATCCTGCGTGCTAGTGTGTTTTGATACAGGGTGACTGAATTTTATGTATTTACTGTCCGAGCAGAGTACTTCTTTATCTCTGTTCTGTTTGCAGCTGAATCTAATTTCTAAGTCATGTGTAAATACTAATCCTCATCAAGAAGTGGCACTGAATATTGGTTGGAATGTGCACAGTGTGCTGTAAACTAATGCAGTGTAAGAAGTTCAAAGATGAGCTGTGGCTTAAGAGGAAAAAGTATATTAAAGTTCCTTCCTCCAGAGAGGTACAGAAATCAGCCTGGCATGATAGCAGTAGTTTTATAGCATTAATGTCATCTTCATCATTATTAGACAAAATTACAAGTGTGAAACTGCTGTAATTATACTGATCCCAGATCTGAGCAATAGCAACAGAAGGGCAAGAAAGGTGGAGGGAGGGAGGACTGATGTTCCCTGTTTGTTGGTTACTCCTCTTCTTTCCTTTGGCACAGCAAGGATTTTTTTCTGGCTTTATGCAGAGAAAAGGTGGGAAGCAGTTTGGAAAGATTGTGAGAATCATGCTTCCCAGCTTCCAAGAAAATTAGAAGGCTTTAGAGTACTTAAACTGTGTTAATCCCATCCAGAAATAGGGAAACTGCTAGTACTGTGGCTGCTATAGGTCTCAGCAGATCATAGAATCATAGAATGCTTTGTGTTGGAAGGGACCTTTAGAGGCCATCTAGCCCAGCCCCCCTGCAGTGAGCAGGGACAGCTTTAACCACATCAGGTTGCTCAGAGCCCCGTCCAACCTGACCTGGAATGTTTCCAGGGATGGGGCCTTCACTACCTCTCTGGGCAACCTGTGCCAGTGCTTCACCACACTCATTGTAAAAAATTTCTTCCTTACATCCAGTCTAAATCTATCCCCCTTTAGTTTAAATCCATTATTCCTTGTCCTGTCACAACAGGCCTTGCTAAAAAGATTCTCCCCATCCTTCCTGTAGGCCCCCTTTAAGTACTGGAAGGCCGCAATAAGGTGTCCCCGCAGCCTTCTCTTCTCCAGGCTGAACAACCCCAACTCTCTCAGCCTGTCCTCGTAGGAGAGGTGCTCCAGCCCTCTGATCACTTTGGTGGCCCTCCTCTGGACCCACTCCAGCAGGTCCATGTCCTTCTTGTGCTGAGGGCCCCAGAGCTGGACGCAGTGCTCCAGGTGAGGTCTCACCAGAGCAGAGCAGAGGGGCAGAATCCCCTCCCTCGACCTGCTGGCCACGCTGCTTTTGATGCAGCCCAGGATACGGTTGGCTTTCTGGGCTGCCAGCGCACATTGCCGGCTCATGTCCAGCTTTTCATCTACCAGTACCCCCAAGTCCTTCTCCGCAGGGCTGCTCTCAATCCCTTCATCCCCCAGCCTGTACTGATATCGGGGGTTGCCCCGTCCCAGGTGCAGGACCTTGCACTTGGCCTTGTTGAACCTCATGAGGTTCACACAGGCCCACCTCTCCAGCTTGTCCAGGTCCCTTTGGATGACATCTCGTCCTTCTGGTGTGTCAGCTGCACCACTCAGCTTGGTGTCGTCTGCAAACTTGCTGAGGGTGCACTCGATCCCACTGTCTCTGTCATTGATGAAGATGTTAAACAGCACTGGTCCCAGTACGGACCCCTGAGGGAGACCACTTCTCACTGGTCTCCATGTGAACATCGAACCACTACCCTCTGGATGCGACCATCCAGCCAATTCCTTATCCACCGAACAGTCCACCCATCAAATCCATATCTCCCCAATTTAGATCTAATTTGGATCCATGATGTGCAGGAGAAAAGGGATAATAAACATGGAAATGTCAAGGCTGTTGCTGCAGTTTCCACTGTTGGGAGGCACACTGCCTGAGGAAGCTTACACATGGGGCTAGAACATAAAATGTGGTAACAGCTTCTGTAACTTCTAGGTAGGCAATTGTTCTTATGGATCATAAGCAATTATAATACATCTCTTCCTGAATGAGACTTTGTGACAACCGGGTATCCTCCCTTCCCTCTGGAAAGCTTGCTTCATGCTACTTCTGCAAATTATATCCATGCATGTTCTTTCATTAGCATACCTCTCAGACTTGCTAGGGATGGAAAAATTCACATTCAGTACTGGCTTGTTTAGCCCAGATATTGTCTAATAATAGTGTGTAAATGATCAGTGTGTTGTCCCTGAGCCATCATGCTGCACTGGCACAAAGATTGCAGACAGTCTAAATTCATGGCTTATGAATTTGGTTGGGCATAATGGGCTGCTGGGGCCAAAATCATCTAAGTGCCTTGGGATTGTATATCCGTTCCAAACCTGATTCTTCCTTTTCACTTTTTGGGAACACTTTGCGATTGCTGTTGGCCATCCTAGTGTTTTGGCAGTAACTAATTATTTCATTTGCCTTCAGTCTTAAAGAGGCTTCTTATATATAGCAGACAAAATGGTAGTTTACATGCCCATGAGCTTCACTAGAATTTTGGCTTCTCATAGACCAGGCTCAGCATTAATGATTTGCATTGTAGTAATGTACCAGCTAACCTTATTTTGTACTAAAAACTTGAGGCACATTGGACGTAAACACTTTGTTCATGTAAACCTTCATTTTATGCATTTGAATTAATTTTGAACCTCCTAATACTGCATGTTCTATATTGTGAATCTTATCCTGCAGAAAGGGTCCTCAACCCAGCTTTCTCTAAATAATTAATATTACAGAGATTCCATTTGCAGAAATCATTGCAAACTAGAAATTATAGGCAAAGTCTTAAGAAATGCATCTTATTCAGTTAGAGAGATTCAGCTATTCTCTATCTTGTAGGTTATGAGTATTATTTAGTCTCTTTTTAATATGTGTGTTTATAGGCTGAATTTTGCTTAAGATAACCAGTTAAGAACACAGGATTTAGTCTGACCCTGGTTACATTTGGTCACACTTTTTGCTTCAGCAATAACAGCATGAAGTAGGTCAACAAAGGCATTTTAACAACAAAGTCATTTAGTATATCTACTAGATTTATGTATTTTGTTTGTTTGTGCACAGTCATGTACATGGACTAGTATTAAAAATTCCTCTTCTTTGTGCTGAGGAAAAAAGGCACTACTCTTTTCAATAATCTGTCTTCATCAGAGGGAAATAGTTCTTGTGGGAATATTCCCGTTAAAAAGTACCTTCCTTTGTGTGCAGAGCATGTACACAAAAAAATCAGGTTATATGCTTTTCCATTAAAATATGACTACTGTAACTTAGTGCTTGAGAGTTTGTATCATAAGGCTGTAATTTAAAGTGACAAGTATATAAAGGTTCATTCTGCTTTCTTCTTCCCCTACCAGTCTGTCCCACGTGTGTTCTTCATTTGTAATGATTTTTAAAAATAAGTGAAATATTTTTATAAACTTTTTCTTTCTCAAAGACACAGTTTTTTTTTTAAAATCAGAAAAACTCTTTGTGGTCTAGACAGTAAAAAAAGTTGATTTTTGGGGAGGGATGGAGAAGAGATTGTATGTTTTGGGTTTTTTTTTTTAACTAACTCCTAAGGAGTTGATTAGATAATTCTGCCAGATTGATAAAATACTGACCTCTGTGAAGGTGCTATCATTAGAGCAGCCACTAGGACTATAGTGTGTTAAAAATTCTATATCAAAAGAGGTTCCTTTCCCAAAAGACACAAAAATGTATTGTGTGGGCTTAGCTTTGAAACCATACTTTTTAGAGTATTTTTAATAGAAGCTCAGTTTTGCTCATGAGTGAAGGTAGTAATTCAAACAGACTTTGTTCTAGACTATGTTCTAGCCTAATATGAGGTGTTGAGCATGGGAACAGTTTTCTTGTATCTTTTTTTCAAATTTTTATATGAATCTCCTGACAAGAGATGCAAGTTATAGCAGCCTGAACAGACTTTATTGATGATGCCAGCACTGTGAATCAGATACATGATTGTTGTAAACTTGGACCACATGATCTGAACGTCTGATACACTGTGTAAAAATAAGAAAATAATGACATAGTAAAAAAATAGTAATGCTGTGCCCCCCCCGCCCCTCCCCCCCATTTATAGATGTGTGGGACAGAAGAGATCAGCAGAGACTATACTTACTCATATTCTCTGCTGATCTTGTTTGCAAACAAAATTCCAGAGGACCTGGGGGGATTTGTCTGTTTTATCTGGACCCCTGCATTGGTCTGCTTCATCTGTTTAAGAGTCATCCTGTTCTTCTCCAGAATGCTCAAGATTTTCTAGTTTTATTTAGGTATGAGGTGATAGTGAAATGCTGATGCATGGGAGGATATTTTACATTTAGTTAACTAAATGTGCTTTTGGTCTAGGATCTGTTACACCAATATAGTTAGCGTAGAAAGGTCAAGCACAGGAGAAAGTGGAAAGCTCTAAAGAAAAAAAAAATCAAACCACTGATAACAGGCATACTTCTGTTATTCAAGAACCTCACCGCAAAATTGTTGGCATTTGGATGTGCATATCTTGTATTTGGATGTGCAGTACCAGACCCTGTATCACACCTTTACTTTCCCTGTCTAAAGCTAGTTCCCTCTTATGCCACGGAGCTGATATTCCTCAGTGTTAATGAGAGCAAAACCCAGTGAAAATTCAAGTTATTTGAAAGTCCTTGTACCCCAAACAAATGATTGGATATTTAGCTCGAGAGCTGTGTGTGCTCAGCCTTTAAAACTAGGGCATCTTTTTAGATACTTATTATTGGTTTAGGTTTCATACATGTTTGGAAAGCCCTTGTGACTGTGTCATTAAAGGAATAAACACAATCTTCAGTTGTAGAAAAGATTTTTCCCAAGTTTTATAGATACTTCAGCACTCTAGAGTTCTATCATATCTTTGTTTTCTCAGAGATGAAGGGCTGAGAAGAACCCTGTGAATGAAAAGAAACAAGTTTCTTGCCCCCACCCCAAGCGATGCTTTCTGATACTTTTGCAAATCTGCAAACTGTGGTAGGAGAAAAAGGCAAACATGAGAAAGAAAAGTAAACAATCTTGTCTGAAAGGAATTTCTCATTTTGTCCTTTTACAGACTGTCAGGGTGATTAGCTCTTTAGGGGCTTGTGATGAAATACAGTAGCCCTTGAAGTATCTGTTTTAAGACTGGTTGCTGTCGGAACTCATGTGCAGCCTACCTCCCAGGGAGAGACACGGTCCCCATCTACAACCGTCAAAAGAAAGACAGCCAGGAACTGAGCCTGGCACTGTTAGATTGTAAGGTCTTTTTTGGACTGCTATGGTCTGTCTTTTCAGTTAAAAGCTTCAGCTTAGGAATAGTTTACTCCTGGGATACTCCAGAAAGGCAGTGTAAAGAGTGTTCTCTCAAGTTTGGCCTCTTCTTCTGGAAGCAGTCCTCTAACGCTGTCCCATCAGGCTGTGCACTCCCAGATGCCCGTAGATGGATGCATGCAACACTTCCCTCAGCATACCTTGGTAACAATACCGTTCTTGTGGGCTGTAATAGCTCCATCACATTACTTCAGATTCTTTGCACTGAATGAAGCACAAAAAGTACTAATGTTTTAGGGCCACGAAGATGCTGTATGTGGCCCGGAGGGGATCTTGTGGCACGGTCTCTGAAACGTCTCTTATTCCAGACGGTGATTTGTGTCATGACCTTTGTTGTGCACCATGACTGACATGCTGAGAGTGAAAGCTCTACTATAGGGAGGGGCAGAAGAGGAGAGAAACCAGACCCTAGAAAGTGAAGAGCTACTCTTCTTTTTGATCTTGGTTTTCAGCCATAACTCTGAATAGCCTTTCTATAAACAGGGGCAGGGTAATCCACCAGTTTGCCTTCATTGCTTCTAGATTTTTAACTTTATCGTAGTAGTGGTTAGTAATAGTGTTAGCAGCAATCTCCATCTCATTCATATGAAGCTATCATATTCATTTATGGTAGTTTATATACCATAGTTTATATATGTTTGTATTTAGTTTAGACATATATATGTGTGTGTATAAAAATGCAAAGGGGCAAGTGAGAACCAGAGAGAAGCCGAAGTGGTGAACTGAAGGTTAAGATCATATTATTCACATCTACCTCTAGGTGTTTGCTCCCCATAGTGTAAGGAAGGTTTAAACTTGGTTTCTCCCTATACGTGGTAAATCCTACAGCATACAGTAAGTGAAATAAAACTAACACTTAAGCCTGACTTTCCACAAACCTCCCTTGTAAACAAACTGTAATTTGGGCAAAATGAAGGTAGAGATAGTTTTCTTCAATTTCTTTCCTCCTTCATGTGCATGTGACCTTGGGAGCATAAATGCATTTTGTTGCTAACAGCCATCAGAGAAAGCAGAAGATTGTTTAGTGTTGAGACCAAGTATATGTGGAAAACTTTCTTAAAGGTGTAATGATGATTTGAGAGGCAGGGAGACATCCCCTCGTAAATCTGAGGCAAAGGCTGATATTTGTAAGTGGGAGTTGCAACGATATCTGGTATTCCTTTGTGGTGTGTTCTGTTGTTAGTTCTTTTAAGGTGAAATAAAATTAGGCAAATATTTAGGGTGCTGTTGTCTTACTTGTTTGGTGACCAGTGCAATAACAACACTGCTTTTTCTTCTAATCTTGAAGCTCTGTCAAACTTCAAATTGTGATGTATTACTAATTTTGTATGTCTTGCTTTTGAAAAGCTATGCATACCTACATGTGAATATGTATATGTATCTTCCTTATGCACTTAGCTTTTATAGTGGCATTCAGGATGTTGGAGATTCTGTGAAGCCACTAGTCTCCATGCTGAATATATCTAAAATATCTCTTGAACGCTTATGGGACTTGCAACTCAATGTTGTAACTTCAGTGTCAGAAAGAGAGGAGTTAGTTTGTAAGTGGCAGTAGTGGATTTCTAGATGGTACCTTCTTCATCCTTAAACTTGAAGTACAATATAGATTTGTAAATCAGAGTGAATTATGTGTATTTAGGCAATCTGAGGTAAAAGGGGGAAACTATTTTCAAAATATGTATTATCTACCCCATCTTTAGAAAAGAGCTGTCAGTGAGAACACTATTGCCTAGCAGTGAGATCCTAATTTTCCTTTCTCTCATCAATCTGATATCTTTTCAGCTTTCTGGGCTTTCTAGCAGTTGATTTTTCTACAGGAACACACTTCATACTACTCAGCTTGTCAACTTTAAGCTCTTTTTTCCTTCTGTTACAGTTTTTACCAAGGCTCTTCCACAATGGTTTCTTAAGACAGAAAGTTAACAGTGACTGGCTTTTTGTTTTTTCTTTTTCTGAAGTGTATATTCTTCAGTAGTGTTTAAGAGCATGTTGTTCTTCCTGACAATGATTCAGCAAAGACGGTGGAAAAGGAAGTTTTCACATATGATCTCATACCACTCCTGTGTTTCTATACCTTGACTGAAGGTAAAATTTCTTCTAAAGTAGTGATTACCATAGCACTCAGTCTCCTTAAAGGAAGGAAAGTGCAACTTATTACTATTTCCTCAATACAGGACCATTCGTTGAGACTGAAGAGTATCAGCTTATCCTCTGAACTAGAAAAACAAAGTTATGGAGATGTTGCCTGTATTCATGCAAGAGATAAAAGGGAGATCTGGGAAGAGAAATCAAGTGCCCAAGTCTAAATTAGAGAAAAGTGTGGTCTCAGAATCAGACAGGAAACTGATATTTTTCCTGTGTTTAAAAAAAAAAAAAAAAATTACATAACAACTGCACTGAGCAATAACTAATCATCTATGGGAGGCAGTGCTTGGAATTAAAAATAGACATATCAAACTAATTAAATATGAAAGGGTATATTTAAAATCAACTTATGATTGAAGTTGCAGCAGAAGAAAGTTTTCTTTCATAAGAAAGGGAAGGAAGGTCTTTCATGTGCTTTACAGGCTACAGCTGTATATAAATCTGCTATCTATGGCAATTGATGGCTATTGATTAGATATTAATTTATTAAATTACTTAGTGTATTCATTTTGTAGAAAAGATAGTAAAACTGGTAGAAGGGCTCATAGTAATTGAATTGCAATTCTCTTTTCTTTGAACAAGCTACTGAACAAATTTTCAAATGCCAGTGACTGAATGGGAATGATAGTGGATACCAAACACTGTGATTGCTCCTGAAATCTAGACAGTCCTGCTGTAAAAATTAAACTGCAGTAGGAACATAGAAGTCAAGTTGTTAAATGACATGGAAATGTCTCAAGACAGCCAGAGTGTGAAACACTGAGAAATTTGATTAACAATCCTGCTTTGGCTCTTAATTTTCAATTGTGCCTCTTTTTTACAAACATTTAATATTCTCGTATCTTTTCCAAAGAAGATCCAAATGTGTACGAGTTGCAAATTTGCATATAATGTATACTTTTATAGGGTTTTTTAACTTAACTGTAAATTACTACTTTTTTGCTTTTCATTGCAAGTCTGAGATCTTTGAAGGAATCCATGATAAAATATAGTATGTTATAGTATGTTCTAGAAGCAGGGCTGTCTACAGTCTCAATTGTTTTAGTGCAAGAGAATCTTAGGAATAGCTCACTTGCTGGCTAACATGATGTAGCTATCTTCAGTGCTTATAAGGTATACTTTACTTGAAAGCTTCATTATAGCATAACAGGTAAAAGCCGAACTAATTCTTTTTATTAATGAAATATAGAATAAAGTCCGATTCTCTGATTAGATGATTACTGCATAAATTAATACTAGTCCTTGGGGGTTTGGGAGTTTGGTTTTGGTTTTTTTGTTTTTTGCTTTTGGGTTTGTTGGGAGTTTTTCTGGTTTTGTTCCTTTAAATCTGGTTCGGGTTTCATCACTCATCAAAAAAAAAGAAAACCCACAACACACACACACACACAGAGTTGGTATTTTGGAAGAGGAGGGGAAGGAAAGGGGATTTGTGTGTACTGGGGTGGGGAGAGGGGGAAGAAAAGCAATAAGAGACCTTTCTTTTGCTACTTTGAGTGGGATTAGAGGTTCACAGAGTACAGCTTGCAAACACAGAGAATACACGAGCTTCTTGCTTAATTTCAGAAGTGAAATCTCATGAGAAATGTTCTTCTTTGATTAAAACATGCCTTTTTTCAGTGACTTGGCATCCAATTATTATCTACGAAAAGCCATCTTTGGCCTAGCTGTGCTGCCACTCTGTCCATTTTATTCCGGTGAATATCCACAGGCTTTAGAAAAAAGCACTAGATCAATTTTTGTAGGCAGTTATTCATTGCCAGGTTGGCATTATTCTTCCCAGTATATCTTGTTTGTGTATTTGATGTATGCTTTATTCATTTTGGGACACAAGATTATGATCAGTCTGTTGCATCCTGTTCTACGAAAGCTTGGAACTTCTTCCTGTACTTAATTTTACTACTACAAAGCAGAATTCCATACCAACCCACAAAAGTGACAATAGTAAAATGTCAGAAATTGTACCTCAGTGCACTTAGGAGCTAGAGTATCTGGAATAAG
Source organism: Pelecanus crispus (assembly GCF_030463565.1). NCBI lineage: Eukaryota > Metazoa > Chordata > Aves > Pelecaniformes > Pelecanidae > Pelecanus > Pelecanus crispus. The sequence continues at coordinate 40,518,614 of NC_134650.1, forward strand.
ACTTATCATAAAGAAGCAGCAGTTTGTTGATGAGCAGTGAAGTTTTTAAAAGCCTTCAGACTGCCTTCTTTAGCAGTACATGGCTATGTCAAAGCATCTCTTCAGTCTTATTGATTCTGGAGACCTTCCATTTACACTTTCCATTTATTACATAAAATGCATTTGGGTGCTTTTTAAGTTGCTACATCTTTTACTTAAAGTTCTGCTGTCTCTTCAGCACAGGGCAAACTGAACTATATCATAGAATCATAGAATGCTTTGGGTTGGAAGGGACCTTTAGAGGCCATCTAGCCCAGCCCCCCTGCAGTGAGCAGGGACAGCTTTAACCAGATCAGGTTGCTCAGAGCCCCGTCCAACCTGACCTGGAATGTTTCCAGGGATGGGGCCTTCACTACCTCTCTGGGCAACCCGTTCCAGTGCTTCACCACCCTCATTGTAAAAAATTTCTTTCTTGTGTCTAGTCTAAATCTATTCTTCTTTAGTTTAAATCCATTATTCCTTGTCCTGTCACAACAGGCCTTGCTAAAAAGATTGTCCCCATCCTTCCTATAGGCCCCCTTTAAGTACTGGAAGGACTTAATATAAAATAATATAAAATATATTTTTATATATATTATGTATATAATATATATAAATATATATATAAATATATATAAAAATATAAAAGTTTGCAATCTTTCTTTTGCAAATTCTGCACTGTTACTCTGATGTTATACCTTTTTCAGAAAAGAAACTACCACCTGTGTTGAATTTGTATGCTAACTTGGTGATATGAACAAATCCAATTAAGACTTATTCAAGACTCTGGCAGACTCATTTGGCTTTTATGAGCCTAAGAACAAAAAGAAAAAAACCTAAATACTGTTTAACTCAATAACCCATCTCTCTGGAAGAGTGATGCTATTATTGTATATCTTGGTGAACAAGGCCTTGAGCAGCTTCTTCATATTTCCTGTTAGTTTGTCTGCCTTCTTGTAGCCTCACATCATCTTATGCGAAACGCATTTGTTTTCTGTGAGCTTCACTGCATATTCAATGAAACTCTCTTGTCTTCTCATCTGAACTCAGATCCCACTAATAGAAATTATTATTCTTCCATTTTAGAAATGGATTGTATGAATTTGATTTAATATATGCTTTTCTCTTAGGGTACACATTCGAACTTAGATATATGAGTGAACTTTAGTAAGCCAGGAAATACCGTGCTTTTTTATCTTCTTAATTAAGAAAAAAACGTTTGAATTAAGAGAAACTAACATGATCCTCTGGTGGGAAGTCCACAGAAGAAGGTAAGAGGTCATTGTGTGCCTAGGAAATTAGATCAGAACAAAAATGCATTTTTTCCATTTTTAATACAGATTTGTATGGCATTAAATGATAATGGACAGATGGAGGAATCCCGTGCAAGAGGTCACCTAGTAATTTTTTTTTTTTTTTTTTGGTCAGGTTGACTGCAAATCCATCAAAATCTACGGTTGTTAGAACTGCTAATGGGTTCCTAATTAGAAATTACCCAGCCACATAAATAATAGATAATGTTTCCCAAGTCTGTCAACCAAGAGGATGAAACTGTTAACAGCCTGACTGCTAGGTTGATTCATGCTTATTTAAGTGTATGATTATACATACTATTTAGCCTTTTCTCTCATCATGACCAAGTAGTATCGAGGTGAGTTGAGGCATTTTTTCAATTAATTCTACACCAACCTTTTTTAATGACCCAGTTTGACTATTTTGAAACCTCAAAGTAATAGTGGTGGTACTGTTTGTTGTGTAGCGGTGCTGTATAGATCTAATTATTACAGTGCAAAAAGATGTTTGCTTATTTAGCATTAATGCAGTAAAGAAAATAAGTTGCATTCATCAGGAGATGTGAAATGAGTAGACCTACATATTTAGGTTGCTTGCTTGTGTTTGGTCAGTATAACACAATGTTTTGTTACGAAAGGTCTCAATTAATTCAAGCTCATTACAATTAAATAAAATACTACCAAGATTACAAAATAGAGATACTTCTTGCTTTAATTTGCTTGTTCAAAACTCCGTAGATTAATTTTATTCTATATCCCATTTGAGACAGCAGAAATGGGCACAGCCAAAATTAAGAAATTGTCTCAGGCTGAGAAGTTACTTAATTATTTACCTATGTTTACTTCTTTGGAGTAGTGTGTTTTTATCACTGATATAAGTGATATATCAGAGTTAACATGAACATAGGGATATTAATATAGCCCAAAGAAAAAAAAAGGTGTTAGTATCACCCAGACCGGATTCAGCTTTGGAGGTAGGAGAGCCAGGGAAATCTCAATGCCTTGTAAGTTCTGCAAATGTTAAACTGCAAAAGGTCTAAACTTGTGATACAATTTTGAACTCACTATTTATGCCCTAGATGATCTTGGAATCTTATTGTTTCTCTGAAAAGCAAGAATGGATCATCTAGAGAGGTCCCATGACACACGAATCCAAAACCATGCTATTAAATACTTCTGAGTTTTCTGTTTAGTTCTAGCAGATTCACTTTGTGCAGTTCAAGTAGCTACCATTGATACTGTTGAAAATGGGGGATGGCCAGTTTTAGAAAGCTATCATCAATATTGCAAGACCTTTTAGCCAGGACCTGTCAAAATACCGAGTTAGAACCAATTTATGGGTTTTCTAATGAACAGTGTGTATAAATGTGTTGAAGTTGCATTTTAATGTGTTCCATGTATGTCGTGCTGAATACTTATGCAAGTACTTGAGAAATGTCACTGAATTGCACAGCATTGGATTCTTATATAGGAAATAACTTTTACAAAGCAGTGAGGTGTTACACCTATGTGTGCTGCATAGAACTTTAACTGGTAAGGATGTTTGGGGGATTTTTTCTGCTCTTTTCCTCTTTAAAAAAATGTTATGAATCAAAAAAGGGCAAAAGAAGGAAATGCTTTCATTCAAGGGTTTGATGCTCGCAGTTTCTTTGTATCCTGATATTTCCAAAAAGCCACTTGCCTCAGAGTATCAGACAATTGAGGAATTGATTTAGAGTTGTAGGTGAGCTCAGAAGAAGAAATGTGTGTTGTGGTCAATATTTTAGCTTTAATGGGAAATTGAGTATTCCAAAGCTTGCTCAGACCTTTAATGAGCATTTTAGACTTCACTAAGGCCAAAAGTGATGTTCTCTAATTCTTGCAAATAAATATTTTACTGTTTCTCTTTTCTAATGTGAGTGCTCAGATAATGAAGGCAAAGTGTTGGTGTTTAATCATTGCAATTAATTTTCATTGTAAATGTACATTTTCAGAGGAAAAATTATCCAGAGCACCTTTGCATTTTTTTCAAATGTGAACAGTAAATCCTGATAGTGCCTAAAGCACTGAAAACAAACAACAACAGAGATCCCATAATTGTTGATGTAGGCTACATTAAAGTTGAATAAACTGTTAATGAGTAAAAAATAAACTAAAGTGAGTACCTCATTAATCTTATTTTAAGTAACTAAAAGTAACCCTAACAGTTTGTTGAGTTTCGGCAGAGGTGATGGTAAGTTGTTTGTTGGCAAGGACATTGTGAGAAACGTGCATAATGTGATGGAACACTGCCTGAAAACTGAAGGATTTTTTCATACAGTGGTGCTGATTCATACAGTACAGGAAGACTGCTTATTAAGAGTTATTAAGAGTGGTTGGAGTGTCCTAATTAGTGTTCTGTGTTTTGTGCTTGTTTCCTGTGATGGGAAAAAAAAAAAAAAAAAAAAAAGGAAAACAAATTAAATGAACTGAAACAAGCCAAGATATTTCTGCATATTTCTTTTCTGCTAGTAGATCCTTTTGTGAAGCTGTTTGTATGACCCAAGATGGGGAAACAGTGGGTTTGCTCTTTCTAATATGAGTTTGTACAACTTCACCATTTAGGAATTGTCAAGATGCTAATGAATTAAGGTTTTTTTCTGTCATATTCACTGGGAAAAAAATGCTACCCTTTGGGCTGTGAGGGTATGAATCAAGGGTTTCCAGCATTGCTGAAAATAACTGGACTTTGAAGAGGCTAAGTAGGAAATACTTGTTGCTATGGCTTATAGGTAGCCTTAAATAAAAATTGGGGGGGTGAGAGGGGGAGGAATAATTTCTGTACTTGAAAACATAGAACTCTGTATGTGCGTAGTTGTGCTGAAGTGTTTCTCAGCAAATTTGAAGAAAAATACATCATTAATTTTTCAGTTTGCTTTTGAGGATACTAATGACCTTACAGTAAAGCTTAATGTATATAAAGTATATAATAACTGTTCTCTTCATTTTTGTTCTAGCATATATGTATTTATGATTATAGTGGTCATTCTTAGAAGCTCTAAGTGTGGTTTTTGTTGGGGAATGTCAAATGTCCAACAGAAAGATTGTCCCTGAATTTGAAATGGATTTGAAAAAAATTAAATTGCTTCAGGGTAAGCCTGATCTTGTTTACTAAGGAAACCAGTAGAATTTCTGTAACTTTTTTCACTGCCTGGCTATAGGTAGAACTATTGTCGGACCACTTCTGCTTGGCTTATACCACAGTTAATTCAATGAAATTTCCAGAAACTTTTCCAATGATCATTGTTTTAGGATCAGAAGCAGCATTAGACATTAAAAACAAAACAAAACAAACAAAAACAAAAACAAAAAACACTAGGAAGAAAAACTGAAAAAGAAGCTAGAATATACAGTGCTACATTATATTCTTGAATTGCTCAAGAAACTATCTTTTTCAGTTTCTAGGATACAGCTATTGCTATGTAAACATAAACTCTGGTGCACTGTTAACCCAACCTTGCAGAAAGCACTCTCTAGCCAAAAGATGCTATCAGCAAAAGTGTGAATGTGTCAGTTAAAATGAGTTGGTATTTCCCATGATCTGTTTGTTTTCAAAATTTTACAGCATTAAAGAAAACTGTGTTAATTCTTAGTTTTCAGATTGAGTAGGCCTTAGTCTGCAGTAGATCCATCTTGGAACTCACATACTATTTCATAAGAAGTGGAGCTAACTCTTACAAGTACAACTCAGTTAAATATGCATGCAACTAAAAGCAGAAACAAATTTGAGATACTACTAACTGAAATGACTTCTCTCTTCTAAATCTCTGTGTAATGTAACAAAATTCTGAAAACTGCTAAAGAACCTGGAAGGAACAGATGAACAGGCTTTGTGTATGGAACTTTTGGCTGGTAGTATTGAATATAACTTAAGCCCAGCAAGTAAATGTTAATCAAAAAAATTTTTACTGGAATTTACCTGAACGTCCCAGAGCCAAATTTGATCAGTACCATTGACTTTGGAGAGCTTTGACTGAGAAGCTTTGTTGAAGTTCTTTGTTGGCCTGACAATTAATACAGTTCACTGGCAGAGGACAGACTCTTGCTACAGCAGAAAATAGCAAGCTAAAGGAAGAATGTGATGCAGATTAAAGGGATGATGTAATATTATTTTGTTCTTACATAACCTGAGCTTTTTTCTCTGCTGGCCAGCCATTTATTCCTGTCCCCCATACACACCTGATTCAACAGATACGTCAGACAATACAAAGCCATTTTAATTCGTCTCTGCTCCCTGTATTATGTTGGTATGCGTTCTGGCACTTGCCAAATCAACACAGCAGTAGCTGGTCATAGAACTGTGGTCAAGAAGTTTGTCTGGAGGAAATAATATCATTCCTTTGGGCAACGATACCATTTCAGAAGCTGTGGAGGTTTGAACCCAAGCTTTGAATTGCAGTTGCAATAATAGCTTCTGCTGATTTTATGTTGAACCACACTGTGCAATGAAATATATGCCTACAGGCTTATCTGTTCTTCTTAGGTGGCAGAGCAACAGCAGTTTTTCATGGCCAACATAATGCCAAAAAAAAATTATCAGCACTGGGAGAGGTATTCACTATCAGTTCAGACTTCTGTGTTTCTCAGCTTCTCCAGGAAAGGGCAGAAGCTCAGATGAAAGGACTGCCGGGTGGCCAGATCCAACCCCTGGACCGTAACCTTTTAGATCAAGGATCACCCAGTCTGTAGATTTCAATTTTGAATACAGTAAGCTGCATTTTAGTTTGATTCCCGTAATCTTCTTCATTAGCAGAATTCTATATGGCCTGATCCATTCTTAAACTTCTCCAACATCCACAAAAAATTCTTCTCAACCTTCTATTTTGTTCTTGCACAGCAGCACTGTGGGTTTCTTAGATGGCCTTGCAGGATTTGACTGCCTTTTTTCCTTCCTCCTACAACAAACATTCTCCCCATCTCACCCTTTACATCACCTTCCAGTGGCGTTTTTTTCCTCCCCAATGTGCTAGAAGGAATGCCATTAGAAGCATGCAAAGACTGTTTTTTTTTTTATATGAGTCTTTCAAATCTTTCACCTTTCTCTTGACCTAATAGCTTGTCAGCTGCACCTCACCTTCTTTTTCTTTTATAGAATCTTTAGTATCATTCATTTTGAAAGAATAAGTAAGTTCATGGGGATACAAACCTGTTTGAACTGCAAGAAATCTGCCTCCACTGATATAAAGCCATGTTAGTATGCCAGTGCGAAAACACATTCAGCTTGGTTGCTCACTAGATGTCTTCAAAGGGGATGAAACGATGGGCAATAAGGGAAAAAACATGCTTTTGCACAGAGATATGTTACAATAGAAGGGAGAATTTTGTGTATTCATCTTTGTGTTATTCTACATGCAATGGACCCGAGGAAAGGGTTCTTCCACATTCAGGCTTAATATAAATAGTCTCAAAAAATGTGAGGGAATGTTTCACAAGTGCTAACAGATGCTTGTGAAGCAGAGAGAGATAGGCAGGAGTAAAAGACCTTCAGGAATATATTACTTATTTCTTGTCATTGCATAACTATTGAGATATCTAATATTCCCAGAAAATGTCTGTCTTCATTCAAAACTCTTCGTCAGGTCTGTATAGAAGACATGCTCCAGCCACAGCTCTTAGGAAGGCTGTCAGCTGCTTCTAAGGCAGGTTCAGGTACAGGTTACATGCTGAAGTTTCTGCCTTGCTTCCAGCCAGCTCAGAGTACCGGCAGCATGACTGTGTGTGGGAAGACTGTGTAGACCCTGTGAAACTCTGTAGTTCTATGTGGGTAGGAAACCTCAAAAAGCTGAAAACTGTGATGAGGTAAAGAATGTTTGTAATGTGTGATCAGGAGCAAGAGAGCTCAAAAGCATGTCTAAACTACAGACAAAATGGTATTTCAGTGATGTATAAATTATGAATATATTTGAAAGATGAATGTTGTGGTATTTAAACTAGGTAAGAGAAATATGAATTTGAACTGCAGCAAAGGTCGGAAGTCCCAAGTGCCACATTTACAGTGAATAAAAACTGAAAGTAAAATCTCTTGGGAGCAAGAGAATTCATCTCTCTGTCAAAGGTGAGTCAGTACCATCCCAGCCTGATACGTGTTGTGAGGACCTTGAGGTGTTCCGTAGTGGAAAAGTTCACACAATATCTTGTCTTGAAGTAAACTTCAGTCAGGCTTGAATCACAGATAATTACCTGTCATCTTAAACAGATTCTCTTCAGTACAAATCATCTGTGCAGTGGCTAATCCTCACCAGAAACTCTGTCATGCACATCATTTGTTCTGGCAAATGCATGAAATCTCTGGTCAGAATGAGCTCCAAAGGTAATTGCCTCATTGCATGCAAGTGTATGTATGAAAAGGTTCCAGCGAGTGCCCTTCCTAATCTTCTGTTCTTGAAGGCTCAAATACTTTCTCAAATCATGCGGTCGAGTAGTGTTTTCAGAACTGTTGCCCTTCCCTGAATCTCACTGCATGCCACTGTACCTCTGGTCCAGCTGTGAGCAGCATGAGTCCTTTGAGAAATGTCTTCAAAGAATAAATTTTGCAGCATCTTGGCAGATTTCATGTTTTCGATTTTAGGCTATTTCAGATCTCTGGAGAGAGTATCAAAGCATTTAAAAGCATTATTGTTTTGATTCTAATTACGTAGAAAGTGTACCTGGTGGTTAGGCACAATATGAAGCCTTTATCACACGAGTTTACAGCGGTGGCTAGTCAGAAGTGAGGAAGCGAGAGAGAATAGTGCCGGTTTTCACAGTTAAGGGTTAAAAACGCAAGTACTGTCCCATCCTAGTGGTTACATAGTATGTTGCAAATATGTTACCCTTAAGCCCTAGTTAAAAAGTTACAGGCTTGGAAAGAACTGGTATGTTTTAGGAAACTGAGAAAATGACCTAAAAGAGGTAGAATTAAAGAATAAAGAATTAAAGACCTAGATCCCCTTGGCTGTAAAAGCATCACATTTAACTTGTTACAGGTATGATATTTCTTGCATATATAGATCTTTAAAATAATGATGCCTTGTTTAGGAACCAGAGTTGGGTCTTCTTAGCACAAACAACTGTTATTTTTTATTGCGCCTGTTGTTCATTAATAGTAGTACTAATATTAAATATTACAAGTGTTGCATGTTTAACTTGCAGATCCTGAAAACTTTTATCCTGTACTGTTCACTTTTGTTATTCATCAGTCAGGATTTGTGTTGTGCAGTCAGCCACTCATATGCTCGACCACCTGATAAGCAATCAAATGAAGCCGTCTTCTTTTTTCTAAGTTAACTGACACAAAAAAAAAAAAAAAAAAAAAAAAAAAAAAGAAAAGAAAAGAAAAAAGTAATCACAGATAGTAACACTATTTTTTCCTAATTTTATTTGAAAAGTTACAAGCATGGAATCGTGGTCACAAAGTTAAGCTACATGTCACTTGCAGAGATAGGAGGAATTTAATTTTGAATTTTTTGCTATTATTGCTGGTTTTAAAAATAATAATAATAATTGAATTATTCTGATGAGAGTAAGCCTTGAGCTTATGATGATGATGTTAGAATAGAATAGCTGTAACTAGAAGTTAAAGAGATGTAACTAGAAGGAAGTTAAAGCCAAAAGGTATTGTTACCTGAATTACCAAGGTATTATATTTTATGGCAGGTTGGTTGTCACAATGTATATTTGTACGTTTAATCAATACCAGGAGAGTTGTATTATATTAATGGGGTGTATATTCTTAATGGTTACTAAATAAGGCCATGTTGTAGCTGTAAGGCAGGTTGGTTGCGTTGTCTGCGACACTGTAGACATATCATAAGGAAATGCATAAGAATTTCAACCAAATGAGAATCAGAATATTTTTCATAAACTCCTCTGCTACATATCTAGTGGTAGAGCTCTGTTTTGTTCATCAGTGAGCTCCCAACAACATTGACAGGCTCTTCTTTTTGAATCTGCAGGCAAACTAAAATCCTGTTTATAAGGTTAGCTGTTAGCTGTCCATCAGTGTGCTCATTGACTGCGTTATAATAACGCATCAAAACCCACGAAGGGAAGCATGTGCTGCTCTCTCCACCTTTGGCCAAAGCCACATTATACATTAAAGCTTCTTAAGTGGAGAACTGATCCATTCAGTGGGCTTTATGTTTTGGAAAGCCAGGATGTTGATATCCCAAGTTCAGCATTATGACCTAATTGCAGAGTCAGGAAGGAAGAAAAAAGAGATGAAGGAGGCAGTGATGAGGAAAAGGATTGATTTAAAAGGCCTACTGAATAAATTATTGGAAATTGATGTGAGTTCTCATTAGGATGCACTGTGAATAAGAGGTTTGCCTTACCTTCACTGGGACTCACATCTTTGCTATTTAAGTATGAGGCACGTGACTAAAATAGTAACTGTTCTCATTTCCCCCTCTGTACTAAAACCAGAATAGGTGAACTGCAGCAGAAGCTGTTCACTAGTTTCTTTTTGTGAATAGCGTCTCAGATCTTCCATGACCTAAGCAGAAATATTTCTTAGTCATGACAAATCATCTGTCCTCTTCCCTCTAACTGGGGCAGAACTGTAAGCAAAAGCTAGTCAGGTGAGTACTTGACGTCTCAGAGATAGTTCCCTGTCTTCTTCTAATAAGCTCCTATGACAGTGGAATAGAACACGACAGAATTTTGTTTGTAGCAAAGTGCCCTAGAAACATGTCTCCCCAAAAGGCTCTAGGAACTTCTACAGTAAGATGTGAAGAATCTTTCATCTTCTTCAAAGAAGACCAGCTGGACCCGTGTCAGTATGCAAACTCCTTTTGCCTTTTTTGGTCCGGCAGTCTTGAGCTAGAAGCACAGTGTAGATTTGGGTTCCATGGAGGATCTTGTGACAGAAGCAAAGTCTGGAAGTGCAGAGCTATGGGAGTGTATGAGGAATTATCTATGTGAGATTTTTTCCAACCAAATGTGGATCTCCAGATCCAACACAGTAAATAGTTGGCCTTGAGAAAGTAAAGTAACAAGTAGTGTTGAAAAACAGTAAACAGATATAGAGACAGCTGAGAGGTAGAATAAAAAGAAAAAAATCTCAGTTCTTAGACAGTCGTCTTCATCATTCTTTCTTCATTCTTTCTTCATTATGTGCACTGTTAGAATGATAATGTAGTCAATCAGGTATGAGAAACAGCATAAATATTACATCTTTCCACCTTTACAAACTCCAATTTTAAATGCTGTATCATATATTTTGTTCTTTTAATAACATTAAATAGAATGGATCTATTGTGCAGAAAGACCTAGAATTATTCAGATTTTTTTAGTTAGAAGTTTCACATACTTGGTTTAAGAAAAACATCTGAATGTTAGCAGTCTGGTTAAAGTGAAATTTCTTGTTTAAAAATGTGACAGGAGTACAACGTGATGTTTATTTAGCTTATTTCAAGAAAATAGGATGGGGAAAGTAAAGATAAGAGGGAGAGAAGTATTATTGCTAACAGTGAATTACTTTTTATATATAACATTATCTGTAGTCTCCTGTAGTACAGAGAAAGAAAAGAACTCTTAAATCCTGATCTTAGTTGTTGCTACTTCCTCTGCAGAAGTTAAACTTAGTTTCACTGTGGTCTCCCCTCTTCCTGCCAGCCTAGAAGCTCCTATATCATATTTTCCAGTGCTTATTTCTATCACTTCTGTACAGTCTTGGAATAGGCCACCCACTCCACCTGAAGTCAGTGCAGCAGTGCTTAGTGTTTTTAATGGAATCTGAATCAGGAACTGTATATCTTCTATATCTTCTGTAACTTTATATCTTCTTCTATGGTTTTACATTGTTCATACCAACAAAATATCCCTTGTGGGAAATTCCCCACAGCTTTACCTTTTTTAAAAACCATAAAGTTAGTTTTGCAGAACCAAATTCTAATTTAAGATTTATAAAACCTTGAATTCTATCGAACCCCTTGTTGAAATGCTGTGAAATGAGTCATTGCAACTATTTGCAGAACTTCAGGTAATACAGTAGACTGAAGTGATTAGGTTAGGGATTAAATTGTGTTAAATACACTGTGGGATGAAGTTTCATGACCAAGAAAAATGCAAACTCAAAATGCCAGAGCTCGTGGTGTCCCTAGCAGTTATTTCTACTACTTGGTGCTGTTTGAGGCAGATTCTACATTATAATGTGACATAGAGACACCTAGGGGAGATGACTTGGATGGTAGAAGCAGCCTTGTTAAGCCAAACATGTCTTATTTTATTAACCTCCACAACAGAAAATGTGGTGTTGTAGCTGCAGTTAGAAAAAAATCCAGTACTTAGAATTCCATTGTATGTAAAACAACTTGGCTATATCTCTGTCGCACTTTAGTCTGCAGACTTGCCTTAAGCAGCTGAAATTCTACATAAACCCTCCAAGGTATAACTTTGCACAAAAATGCTTAAATTGTGATGTTGTTGTTGTTATTTTTTTCTAAAGTAGGTATTGGTAAGTGTCTGGTTTTAGGTAGATGCTCTGTATTTGGCTGTACTAGGCTGTGCATGCAGATTTTGTGCATGTCAAGCTGTGAAACAGTATGAGAGTTTTCTTTGGATTCTGTCTCTTTGGTAAGAGTGGTCTCTTGAGACAGAATTACTCGTGTTGGGCTGTGATTTCTGTGTTTGGCTGTACTAACAACTGGCATGTTATTTGACAACTTACATTCCAGTGCTAGCTAGAGATCTGTAAATAAAACAAGTTTTACTGATGGTCTCTTGGTCATTCAGATTGGGGCTCTGGCTGGAATGCACTTGAGTTCTCCCTCGACTAAATGCTTGACCTTCTTCCTTGGAGGTGGAGAGAAAGAGACTCTGGTCCTGACAAGAAATGCCATCTTTCTCCCACAGCCTACGAATTAAACATAAACCTAGTCTTGTCAGGCTTCCTGCAGTAGTTACTAGGGAAAGATGAGTTTCTCCAGAAAGTGATTGAGAGCACACTTATTTTCTGAAATTGTTTGTCTCCATTTGTTTTGTTGCAGATGTACAGAGGTGACTGAAACTGTGTTACACAAATACATTCAGGTCTACAGTGGTATGCTAGATGTTCATGTTACTGAAATCTTGTAGGTCTGGAGAAAAAAGAGCAGAATGGGCTATCAGCTGCTTAATTTCTTGGTCTGATGTTTTCAGTGTTTCTGTAAAAACTTACATCTTGGAAAAATTTATGAAGTATTTCAGTTGACAACATTTGCTATTTCAGTATGACAAACTTCATTTCTACAAAATAAAATCTATCCAGGATCTTTCTTTAAACAGTGCTAGTAGGAAAACACCTGTTTTATTGTACACATGGTAAGCAGTCAAAAAGTAAATCATTCTTTAAGTGACCTAGTAATTATCTACAAAACATCTGCTAAATTTCATCCCGTCTGAAATCTTTCATGCAATATGCTTTAATAAGAGCTTTGCCTTTTTGTGCTGTTTTTAACATAATCCGTCGTGCTGTCTTGAAATTCAGAAATACAGCTGCTGGTAAGAAAAACTGTTTCAAACAAAATGGGTTATAAAAATATTTTTAAAGGATTTAATTTGTAATCGTTACAAAGACTTAGCTGAGATCTTTCATGCTGTGATTGATCATTTAAATATTGTGATATCAACGGCAGTTGAGTGATGTACTGAGAGCACAAATTTATTAGCTATTGCCTAGTATTATGTTACAATCTAGTCTGTCTGAGTGTGGGTGAACCTGTATGCTGAATGAAAGCAAAGGGAAGACTAAAGTCTGAAGTCTTGTTTTTTTGCTGGTCTGTATTCTAACAATATAGACATACTGCAATAAAGTTGCTTAAGCTTTTATTATATTTTTAAAAATGTAACTTCACTGAGACAATCAAATGCACATATGTTTAAGAATACACTTCACTTTTTTGTTGGGGCATAATCTTTGGAAGCAATGAGTTTTGTTCTTAACTTGGAACTGGTGACTACTAAATGTCAGAAAACTTTCCTTCTAATTTGTTTTCTGGAATATTTTGATTGCTTCTAGTAAGCTTCAGTACTGGCGTTAAATGAAGTACAACTCTAGATCATTTTAAAGTGATTCAACAACTTTTACAAGAAGGGAGGAATTCAGATTTGTATTTTCTTTTTAAGATAAAGTATTTGTGTCTGAAGTTACATGAATTAATTTTTAACATAAATGCATATCACCAACATTTCTCACTTAACATCCTAGGTATTGTTTTCCTTCTGACTAATCCAATTGTGCTGAGTGCCTGTGTGTTCAAAGGGTTGCTCTCCCCACTGCTCCCACCCCCACCAGGAATACCATGGTGGCTTCAGTGAAGCAGAACCCAAATTGCCTGCTTAAATAACAGCAGGAAAAATGACTTGTGCAACTAAACATAGTATCAGAACTCCATCTTATTAGACAATATTTCAGTTGTTTTTTGGTAGGTGGTTTTTTCCTTGGTTTTCATTTCATTTTCATTCTTTCATATCTTGGTTCAGCAAATTAATAAAAATGCAGCTTATGAAAACAAAGACAGTAGATGCAGACATTCAAATCCCTAAACTCAAAAGTCGATTTACCATGGCTCCACAGTGTCAGCAGTAGTGACTGCTAACCCAAATAAGTATTATACTGTTGGTTCATATGTGTTTTCTGTGCCATATAAAATCCTGCCATGGATTTCTGAAGGGTCTGACAAGCTATGCTATCAATGCTCTCACTGGTATTCTATTCAACAGGTTCTTATAAAGTCAACCATTTTACTTCCTTTCTCTCTATGCAGTCATATTCTGAGTGAATGAAAGGGTATAGTCACTTGCAAGGATGTTAACCATGCTGGAGTCTGTTAGGAGGTTGTCCTGGTTTCGGCTGGGATAGAGTTAATTTTCTTCCTAGCAGCAGGCATAGTGCTGTGGTTTGGATTTAGTAGGAGAAGAATGTTGATAACACGCTGATGTTTTTAGTTGTTGCTGAGTACTGCTCATGCTAGTCAAGGACTTTTCAGCTTCCCATGCTCTGCCAGGTGTACAAGAAACTGGGAGGGGGCACAGCCAGAGTAGTTGATCCAAACTGCCCAAAGGGCTATTCCATACCATATGGCGTCATGCTCAGTATAGAAACTGGGTGGGGGTTGGCTGGGGAGCAGCGATTGCTGCTCGGGAACTGTCTGGGTATCGGTCGTCGGGTGGTGAGCGATTGCATTGTGCAGCACTTGCTTTGTATATTGTTATTAGTATTATCATTATTATACTGTTACTATTAGCATTACTATTTTACTTTATTTCAATTATTAAACTGTTCTTATCTCAACCCAGGAGTGTTTCTCACTCTTACTCCTCCGATTCTCTCCCCCATCCCATCGGGGTAGGGGGAGTGAGCGAGCGGCTGCGTGGTGCTTAGTTGCTGGCTGGGGCTAAACCACGACAGAGGTTCTGAAGATGTCCAAGGAGTAAAGTGGGAAAGTGGGAAGTCTCAGGGGGCTATCACTGTGATGGTTTTCCAGTGAAGCAAATTGTATGCTGTGCGTAGCCCAAGGGTTTATTGAGCACTGTGGCTGTAAAAATAGAAATCGAGAAATAGCAAGGGAAGCTTATTGAAAAACTTTTTATTTTGAAAAGAAAACAATGAAGAACAGCAATTAGCATTAATAATTAAGGAGGAAAGGTATTTGACAAGATTACTTCATGTTTAAAGAGTCTGTTTTGAAAGAATTAAAATACTGATGCAAATCGAATTTTCTTAAAGCTTTAATCGTCTTGTTAATTCCCTTTCATTAGAAGGTCCTACTCAAAAGTTCCTTTCAAAGCCCAGCTAGAGAGATCTTTAAAATATGCCTTCATTGCATGTTTATTTCTCTCTTGTGTCGATTTTCCAGTGAGCAGACTTAGAGAATTCCCAAATGCACAGAAATGATTGGAAGAATTCCTGTTAGCATTGTGCAGTTTTAGATCAGGTTCAAAATTCACGGACTGTTGATGTCAGGATCCTGTCAGACTCCGAATGAAATGGGACATCTAGTTGGTAGAGAAAGGTGGGAGCAGGAAGAAGGTGTGGGGGGAGTACTGTTATGTTGAAATAGAGCTTGGCATTTTCATGATGTTCTCATTCTTGGAAAAAAAATAATTCCAGAAAGGCCTGAACCTTGTTTGGAGGAAATAGTTACATTGACCCATAGGTCATAACTGTTATTCAGATTAACAGCAGAGGCTGAAGGAAAATGTTATGGTGTAATTTGTAGGGAACATCCTGTGTACTTTGTAAAAGCATAAAGAAAAGCAATTTAATATCTTTCATGCTGAATTAGTAATGTAGAAATACATTATAAACCAGGATGGAATGGTAAAGAATTATAATAGATGAAAATGTGCCAGAGGAAAAATATTTCTTCCTGAAAAAACAGAATTTGAATTTCTTGAATTTTACCTAAAATGACAATTATAATATTTGCAATGAAAAAATACAGGGGAAAAAGCCCTACAAGCAGTAAGTTGGTAATTATGCACTTGCTGAAAACATGCACTCTGCATTTTTTAAATTCCCTAATTAAATCCTAATTAGCATGTGCACTAGAGTGTTAATTCTTGCTCTTATTCCTCTAGGGCATCCCTACACCTTCAGGAACATAAGCTTACTCAGATATGTAAAAGATAATTATCAATAAATGGGACTACCACATAGTATGTTTGTTATATTACTTATTTGTTATCTGCCTGCTAGTCTATTAGCCAGAAAAGCAATAGAATTTGTTTTGTTTCTGTTTTTGTATGAATGCATTCAGCTTTATCAACAGGATATCACAGCAGCACAAAAATTGGTCAGCATATTGTCAGGTAATAACAACACTGGAGCAATTTTTGACTGCAAAATCCAAGTTTAACTGCTTGTGTGTTTGAAAACATTTCCTAAAGCCTCCAAATTTCTGTTGATAGACTGCAAAAGAGAAAAAAATAAGTGCCAGTTCTAAATAAACAGTCACTTCTCTGTTCTACAGATCTTTAGGTTATTTCTATTCTCATGCCGATATTCCACCTTTCATACTACTTGAACCTCACATTGACTACTTGGTGGTTTGTTCATATTTACAGAAGCACTAGCTCTCTTAATAAACAAAAGGTATTAATTAAACACCCATATTAAAACCCAACAGGTAAAAAACCCAAACATTGAAAATAAACGAGCAGTGTGATTTCTTGGCAGCCACTAATAAATCAGCCAGTGGAGTTGTATTAGGGAAACAGATGGGTTTACTATATGAGATATGTTCTAAGCATCCTCTCCATAGGGCTGAAAATCTCACTCCTGAGGCCATGCCTAATACAACTCATTAGTGTTTAGAAAAAGACAGGATTTGGATTGAGTGGTAAGTCATTTGTACAAAACAATCACTAGATACCTTTCTTTGTTGATCAAACAGGTGCAAATGGTCAACTGTACTCATAAGGTGAAAATTTTTATTTCTGAGGCTGGCACTTTGATTGTATTCAGATTTTTAATTAGAGTCATTTGCTAAAGTGACTAAGAATAGGTGGTTTTCTTCCATTCATTTTTCTGTCCCTCTCTTCCTACAGCAGGGATGCTGTCACCATATGTGGTGGTTTACAGTTCATTAAGTTCTTGTCCTGAATGTCAAAGGGGCTCATCTTTTCCATCTGAAGGAGCTGTTTTTCGAAGTATTTTGCCAAAAGTACTAAGTTCTCACATTTTTCTTAATTGCAGTTAGTCTTTGAATGCAAGGTTTGAACCCCAATGAACAATGTAAGCTCAGCTGTCCTTGCCATTATGTAACCTGATCTGTATAACAAATTATTGTTGGGGAAAAAAGTTTTCTCTAAATAAAGTAAAATCAATAAAAATATACAACATATTAGCCTTTGCCACCTCTAATGAGTTTCAATCATATTTAGAATTGATTATCTATTTTATTTTATGTATTTTAGTGACTTTCACTAAAAATTGCTAAGGTGAATTTTCCTTAAGTTATTAGAAATAATTTCTTAAGTTTTCTTAGACTTTTGTTGGTCAAGAGTTGCTCGGCTGTAACAAGATAATCCATTAACTATAGGAATGTAAGGCTAGGAGGTCTGTAAGAAATAATCTTATGCATCCCTTTGCACCAAAATAGCTGTTTGTCTAATGTGTTTATAGCACCAGCAAATCAAAAGGGTTTCTACAGCCTTTCTAGAAATCTCTGAAGGCTTAGTACCTCTTTTAGTCAGAAAACTTTTCCTAATATCTAAAGTAAATCTTTGAACCAAATTATAATGCCTGTCTTTTGTTTTTCCTGCCCTGCATATGATGACTGTCATTTTGCAGATTTTTGCATTTTAAGTCTCTCATGAATCTTGCTTTAATGTTTTCTTTTGTAAATCAAATACATCAGGTTCCTTCAGCTCTCCTTTATATGTCATGTTCTAAAATCTATTGTCTATTGTTTCTCTCATGTAGAGTCTGCAATTTGACAGCATCTATTTTGGGGTCTCAGTACCTGGTTCATAATATCAATGTCAAGAATAATTGTCTTTCTGTATTTTGCAGTCCTGCTAGTATCCCAAAAGTGAGTTTGTCTTTTTTTTAATACTGTTTATGTTCTAGGCCCTCTGTTCTCTTCAGTTTTGCTGTCTGGCCCCTTACTCCTTATTTTGTCTGGGTGCATTTCATGACTTATTCCCACATGCAATGTTTTGAATCTGCCTTTACCAAATTTCATCCTAGAGGTGTTTATTGACTTTGTTTCCAATTTGTAAAGATCATTTTGGGTCACAAAGATCCAGAGTGCTTGCATGTCTTCCTGCCTTCTTTCACCTGCGCTTTTTCCTCTGACCCTCTTCACTGGAGGATAATTTAGATATTGCCTGGGTGGACCCATGTGAATTTTCATCTTAATGCCTTTTTTTCAGTTCAAAGTCATAATATTCATAATTGCTTCCTGAACATATCTTTTAAATTAATTAAGGATTTACCTCAAGGTTTTTTTCATCCAGGTAATATTTCCCTAGCTTGCCTATGGAGATTCCATGTCTAGCAGTGTTAAAAACTTTATTAAAGTGAGGCTGTATTACATCTACTACTTCTACGTTATCAGTTAAACCAGTTACCTGTAAAGGAAGGAAATGTAGTTGGTTTGGCATGGGTTGCTCTTGACAAATCTGTGTTGGCTATTTTCATCACTTTATTATCGTGTAGATGATTATTAACTGATTGTTTAATCATTTTTTTTCCAGACTGTCAAACAGTTGAAGTTGGGCTGGCTGATAATTATAATTCTCTGCTTTTTATTTTTTGGATGGAACGTGAATCCGTACAATGTTTGTACTCCTTTTTGGCTTCCATATTCTTTGTTAGTTGTATGTAATATTGCACTGAAATGTGCTTGCACTATTCCTTTGTATACATGCTCAGCCATATGCCTTTTTATTGTCATTGTAAATTTCCTTTTCATTTTTAATTCTCTAAAGAATATCTTCACCAATTCTCCTTTATATAACCATATCTTATTTTCTTTTGTCATCAGTGTTTCTACAGCTCTCCATTCACCTCTCCCATTCATCCATCTGCCTAGACTCATGAGATTGAGTTTAACGTGATAAGGATCTACTCTCTTTCTTACAGAACAACTGTTTCATTTTCAAACCAAAGTGGTACTTCATCTTCTTAAGCTTTTTAATCTTTGCTTTGTCTGTATGCTTCCTAGTGACTCGGACGTAATATACAGTCAAATCTCACTGCCAAGCAAAACCTTCCTGTAGATTCTGGATTCCCAGACTCTTGAGTGGCACTTAGTGCCTGGCTTACTACTTCAATGTTTGTGACGGTTTAGACCAGAGGGTATATGCCTGGGCAAGTGCATCATAAGCACACCCTCGTGTGAGAGTTACTAGCAGTTTCGGCAACATGGTGTTCTCTACACTTAACAGCTCAAAAATTTCCTTTCTCCTCTCCTTTTTTGGCATGCTGAACTAGCTCCTGTGCTGCTTTCATTTATAGACTGATTTCTTCATTTTTTTCAGTTCTGAAGTCTTTAGTCTTAACATTAGCAAATGTTTAAGAAAGAGCTTGTCTAGAAAAGGTGTCTTACTTGAAACAATAGACAGATATTACCTCTTGGGTAATTGTATAGTTAATTTACTATTTTTTAGAAAATTTACATAAAGAAATGACCTTTGCCCTGAAGGTCACAAAATTAGTATTCAAATTAGTTCTGCTAAGGGCCATGAATCAGGTTGGATTTCAGTGAGAAACAGGATCCTGAAATGGTGTTTTCTCTTTTTCTCTAGAATACCTTCTTTCACCACTCTACATCAAGTACGTGCTGATGTCTGTGGCGTGGTCCCCACTATAGAAGTCATTCGCAGTGTTCTGAGTCCATACTGTCTTTTGACAGTAACTGCCGCTTTAGTAAGGTTGAGGCAGTCTGGAAATTCATCATTCCACCAGCACACACTTTTCAGTCAGTGCACACTTTTAAAAAATTCCTTTTGCTTGCTTTCTCCTCTTCATGAGGGTGTACTGGCAGGGGGCAGGCACACTTTCTGAAATGGTTTAGAAAGATTCCCAACATGCCCCCATGAGGAATAAACATTTAGGTTAAGAAATTTTGGGGGTAGAGCTTGAGGCTGTCTAGAGTTAAATCACATGACACTGGACCACTGCTTTGTTTTGTTTCACACTATCTCTTCTTGGCTAATTTTTCACTTTTCATAGTAAAAGGAAACTAAAAATCAGTTCTCCCATGAACTCTGGAGTAGCTAGACTCGATGTTCCTATTTGGGCAATTGTATTCATATATGCCTTCTGGGTTTAACCTTTCCTTCTTAATATATGGTCCTTATTCAGACAAACTTTGTGATTTAGCTTGAGAAAATATCTAAAATGCTTCCTTGTAAAGAGATCTTTCTAATCAGAGTTCTGCCTCAGTTTCTATATTGTCACCTTGGTGTGCTCTGTTTTTTTTTTCTCAAGCTTTATTGATCATTTATGCTTGCCTGAGTGATAATAGCATGGACTCTCACCAGGTGATTTCCATGGAGCTACTGAAAAACTTAGGGGTGACCACTGCAAAGTGAAGGCTGACTTACACATGGGTCACACGCCCACATTTAATAGAGATGTAGTTATGCCACAGCTAGTGATCATCTCACTGTACCATCTGTGAGAAGCCATTTACAAATGACCTGTGGTCAATTCAAGACTGTTTCACCTCTTTCATGATAATGTGACTGAGCCTCAAAGCCAAATTTAAATAGAGCAAATGCTGTATTTTAGGTGTTGTAGTATCTTAAAATTATTCACTCTTTCCAAGAAATAAACACTTATCTAGAATTTAATAATTTTGTATTAATGTTTCCTATCATTGCTGAAAAAAGCAACAACATAGAAATTTTCCAGCTGAATTGTTTAAAGCACTACAAAGTGAATACCATTATGCCATTGTGGTCCTTCCGCCCTGGAGTCCTTCAGAAAGCAATTGGCCTAGAACAGCATGGAATAATAGATATTCTGCACCTGAGTGCTGTATCCCAGTTATCTCAGAAATACAATTTTAATGCTTACTTTGTGCTCAACATGCAGTAGGGGCTTTCAGGGAATATGTGGATCACCTGCCAATTATGAAAATTCTAGTATAGAAAAAATAATGATGTGATAATTCCCCAAAGTATTCTTGTCAGAAGAAGTTTCATATATTTAATACATTGACACTGAACTGTGAGTGTTGTCATGGCCTTATTATGGAAGGTGCAGTCTTCAGAGATACTGTCCTGGCAGTTTAATTGGAGAAGGAGAAGTTAGCAAACGTTAAATAATGTAAACATATTTTGGGATACATATAATGGCGCATTTCATAATAAACATGCAATTTAGATACATGTAATATGTGTGCCAGATCAATAGAATTGCCTAATACTACTGTACATCTATCCACATATACATGTCCAAATGTGTATGAGCCTAAACTGAGTTATGTGCAAATGGTGATAAAGTCCTGCACGCAAAGGGAGTTGTGCAGGCCTATTCCAAAATTGGGCATTGAATATCCAAAGAGAACTAGAGTAGGGAGATACTCCTTCTAAAACAATAGTGAACATTATTCTCTATAGTTTGATATTCTCTAATTTTGAACATTTTTAGTTATTGTTATATTACGATTTGGAGATTGATTTTCATCAGTCCGTACATTCTGTAAGAGATTGCATTCATTGAGTGCTTCTTCCTAGTTGCATGAGTGTTTGCACATCACGGAATACCGTGAATATAAACAGTGAAAATATTCACTGCTATTAGGCATCAGACCTTTAAAAGGTTGCACAGTGGGGAACCGTGTAATTCTTGGACATTTAGTGAATAGGACTGACGTGTATGCAGGCAGAATCATAGAATCATAGAATCGTTTAAGTTGGAAAAGACCTTTAAGATCATCCAGTCCAACCATTAACCTAACGCTACCAAGTCCACTACTAAACCAATTAAGGGTAGAGTAACAATTAATTTCATGTTTCCTGGCTTGGTGGCTGGATTATTTTTTAATGCAAGTAAAAACTAGGAATCAAATGAAGCCAGAGGAGGACAAATCTGTGTGAATATATGTTAGACTACACTGAGAGCAGTTGGTTCAATTCTCTGCTTTCTCATCGAATTCTGTTTGGAGTTCTACAAACTCTCTTGCTTCTCAGTTCCCTTCTGGAGATGACAATGAAAGCATTATAATGGGTGCTGATCAAGAATTTTTGAAAGAATATCTTCCAGAAGAAAAGAAAAAAACTATTCCAATACTTTATAACACCCCATTTTAAAAGATTTTGAGTGAAGCACTGGATTTTTCATTTGAGATTACTTTTTGTAGTGAATCTATAGTATTGCACATGAAGCATACATTTGAACTTTAAAATGTAAAAGAGTTAGAATATTTTTTTTAAAAAAAAAAAAGGTTGATTGATGGAAAGGTGTCTTCAAGCCTTCTGGAGAACTAGGCTGTACACAGAATGCCATACTGAAATGCTGAAATGCTAAAAATGCAGTTGCAGTGTGGTTTTGTCCTAACTGACCTCTACACTGCAGTCCTTTAGAGTGTCTACCCCATGAGCATATGAGTTTTCATAGTTTAAAAAAAAAACAGTAAATTGCAAGCAATACTGTAATAACTTACAATTTAGGCTGTTCATGCAGAAATTGAATAGATGACATTGTAATCATTGCAGTAGGATGCATACTTTATTACAGTATGTT
The DNA here is from genome assembly GCF_030463565.1 of Pelecanus crispus. Taxonomy (NCBI): domain Eukaryota; kingdom Metazoa; phylum Chordata; class Aves; order Pelecaniformes; family Pelecanidae; genus Pelecanus; species Pelecanus crispus. Next base: position 40,541,105 of record NC_134650.1, read on the forward strand.
TTTAAAGTATCCTGAGGAAGGTTATTCATGCTACACTAGTCAGGGATCGTTTTTGTTAAACAAGAAAAATAAAACTGTTAAGTGCTAGATCATTTACCTGGCTGTAGAGTTTAAGCCCATCTGTGTATTCTGCAGGCTCTCCTGAAGAACACGATAGCTTTACATGGCTTAAAACTGCAAGCTGACTTGTAGGCTTGTCAGACAGGCTCATGTCGACATCAACAAATCAAATAATGGCTGTGAGAAAAAACATGTGTTGGTGGGTAGGAGGCCATAAGAGTCAACGATTGGCATTTACACAGATCTTTACTTTGAAAAATAGTATTAGCAGCTTTTTGCTGCTTCCTTTCAACAGCACCGTCTGAGGACTAGAGTCATGAAAAAAAAATGATCCGGTGATGCAAGTCAAATTTCTGCAGGTTCACTTTAAACCTATCATTCTGAGTTCCTTTCAGCTGTTTTTTTCAAAAAAAAATGAGAGGCAGAACCCACGGATAGAAAGTTATCCTTTTAACATGGGATTTTCCAGGTAAAAGTGATAGAGCTACTACATGGAAAGAAAAGTCCTTTTCTTACCCAGAGCATAGGAATATATAATAATTGTTAACACTACTTCTTTGCTTTTTAACTTGAAATCATACTTACACGTCTTAAGTTTTTGGAAGATTTATTAATTTTTTCTGTATAAAAATCAGAAATAAGTCAGTAGTTACTATCCTTTAAATTTATCTTTTTGTTCAAAGAATCATTACGCAATATAATTTTCAGATTTCTCTGTATAAGGGACTGTTATCTTCTTATGGACTAAATGCTCTTTACACAAAACTGCTATCTTGTGGGGTTTTTAAATTTTAGTAAGTGAAAGGAGATTGAACATTAATATTTATCAAACCAGCTTTATTTATGAAATGTCCATATGGGCATAATAGGATGATGTGTTGATTTTTTTCATGCATTAGCTGTGTTATATTAGATATATATCTTCAGCTCTGAGCATCTTATTTGTTACCTGTTTTGCATGTAATTATTTTTTTTTTTTTTTATTAACCACAGTCTCCTTTATTTTTTGAAACATTCCTCTGATTTTGATTTTTATTTTTTTTTAGGGAGGCTACTGGTAGTCTTGGTGCTGTGTGAAACGAGTTATATTTGTACAGTTTCATTAATATAAGTTATGAAATGAGAGTAGAATGTGAAAAAAGGTCATTTTTATTACAATTTTTTTACTTGGATTATAAGAAAACACATTGCAAACAAAACCACATATAATGACAAGCAGGACAGTATTAATAGGAGAAGCGCACATATAAAAGCATGAACAAAGCTGATGAAACTTAGCTCAGTTGGTTAGAGCGTGGTGCTATGAAAATTGTGTGAAATTTTTAGAATTCCTGTGGTGTAAAATTCATGTGTGATTTGAACCAAAAGATCCATATTGGCTATGTTCTGGGACTGTCTTGCTAGGATAAGCTTAGGACTGAATGGCATACAGTGAATTTCTGATGCAGATGCCGATGTTCATGTCTTTTGCAGTGCTTAGAATTCTGCATGGACTATTTAACTGTTTGCTTTCATGGGGGTGTGTTGCTTCCAGTTGTGGGGCCGTACGCTAAGGCATTACCCTGCCTTCCTTGGAAGCTGCACTGTTTTTATTAAGGTGCAGAAAACTTGTGTTTGACAAGTAAACCTACTTTTATTGAAATGTTAGATAACAAAGAAATAAGAGCCTGCTAGCAACAGTCTGTCTGTTCTGTGCACTCTGGAAAACAGTCTTCAAACAGCAGGTGAAGCAATAATGTCTCCATTGCAGTGCTGGCGTGATCACAGCAGGTACAGGCATATGTGTGTCGGCTTTGATATAGATGGTCTGAGCCACTAATACAACTGAAGTCCGGAGCCACACAGGTTTCAAGACAGCTGCTCTAGCTGAAGCCGTGTCTCCAGTCGCACTGCTCCTGGCGTATGCATTCACTAGATAGAAGCTAGGTTTAATATGCCTGTCCGTGTTCCAGTCATACCTCTGATTTCCAAGCAGATGACCTATGCATAGGTGCTGTGCCACACCTGCATATTGACAGAAACTGCATGAATCACTGCCACGAACTTGTATACTTCTGCTGAAGTCTTTCACTGTTCTGTTCTCAGCTACTGATATCTAAGTTTACAGGACTGGAGGTGACTTGAGCATGTGTTCTCATGCTGCAACTAAGCCTCCAGTTGTGTTGGAGGGGCAGTCAGTCTTTCTACAAGAACAACATCCATTCAATGCACAAAGCCAGTGCGCCTTAGAAGGCACAAAACCACAGGTAGTTTCTGAGAGCCCAGTCTTGCACAGAGTTTTCTGATTATGGGTGAGCAAAGCATTTAAGCAAGGTGCTTGCCTTCCAATAACTGTGAGAATCTTTACATTGGCTTTAGTAGGCTGAAGCACTTGCTTCCATCTCAGGGCTTTAGAATTAGAGAGTGTAGCCTTCTAAAGGATAAACCCCTCAAAGTGTGTTTTGTCTTGGCATATGACCCTTGTGCCTCTTCTCCTGTATAGCTGTGAAGGGATGTGTTGTGTGGAGAGGCAACATGGATGTGGGAAGTGCTTGGGAATCCAGCCTGGATAACGTGCCTCACTTACCACCCAAAGAGCTTAGATCACTGTGCAGTAATAAGTATTGCTGGCAGTACTGAGCAGAGGCCCAGTAGATCTATTGTTTTGTGGATCCATTGCTATGTTTCATGTTCTATTTATAATGGGGAAAAAAATCATTGAATTTCCTTTATTATTTCTGGTTACTCAAAGTCAGAATAGTAGTAACAGTATATTTATTCTTTTTATATATAACTTGTCTTTGAGTAAGAGAAATTATTTTAGATTTTTATTTATTTATATTTACCTTTTGGTTTAGAAATCAATGTGGTAGTGGTAGACCACATTGCTGACTGCGTATATGCATTATGCAAAGCCGCTGTATTTTTCAGTGTGTTTTTCTCCTTCCTGACTGTTTCTGTTTGACTCATTGCACTTCCTGGTCTGCATGCAAAGAGTGATTTCCTAGTTGGAAAGATGATGGGGATATGCATCATAGAACAAGGCTTGAGGGAGAAGAGGGTATCAACCACTTCTTGAATATTTTTACTTTAGGTTCTTCATTGCCTGCCTTCCTTTCTTTGCTGCTTGTTACAGGGTAGCTACTTGATTTAATTATGCTTTTTCTTTCAGTGTTCTTCTCAAAGACCTTTGTGTTAAATCATTCTGCTTTTTTTTCTTCTTAACAGTAGTATTACTGCATTCTGGTATTTTCTGAGTAAATTTCTCATAATTCCTTTAGATCACTTTTAAGGCACTTAACAAATACAGTGGAATCTTCTCTGCTCTTTCAGACCCCTTTCCTGTTAAGTACTGATTCCCATCTACAAGCTGAATGTATTCTTACTGACGTCAGTGGTTTTTAGGATGAGGCACATTAATATATGTCTTTCATACAAACATACTACTTATTATCTGTTAATCTACAGTTGCTTTTCTGTTAAGTAACTGTGCTCTGGCTCTTAAAACTAAAACAAGCTTCTAAAGAAAAAACTAAAACAGAGCAAACACAAGTGACGAGAAAGTAAACATGATGGAACAGTGGAGGATTGCTATTTCTATGCTTTGCAAACCCAGTAAGGAAAAAAATAAATACAACTAAAGCTGTGGCCCAGAATACTAATTTGGAGCAATTTTTCTTCAAATACTTTGTGGCAAACACATCCACTCAATCCACAAAGCAGGTTAGAACAACCCCCTAAACAGCAAGGCTAAACAAGAGCAATGCAAATTGAGTTAACATAAAACATGATCGGCAAGCAGAAATGTTAACTTAAAAAATGGCTCTTGCAGTTGCCAGCAAGTGTCTTCCTGATAGACTTTTAGCAAAGGGTAACATGGTAGTTCTGAGCTGGACAGTTGGACTGGGCAAAAGAAGGTTTGAACTCCATACAAAATAGAAAAATTTCTACTTGGACAAAAGAAAAAAATAACTTTGTAATACACTTTTGCTGAAGATCTGGCAAGTTCTACCTATATTCCATTTTAAATGGTTGAGTTAGTGTCAGTAGTATTCCCCTGTGCTTCATGTACCAGACTTACTGTAAATAGTGTGTCCTGTGCTAAATGGTCATTCTGTGTGGTCACTCTGCTCTGAGGGGAGGACACAAGGAATGCAGTTGCTGTTACCAAAATTCCTGGAGGAAATACATTGAAAATTGCAACTGCAGGGGCACAAGAAGGGGTGGGCTGTCAGGTCTTCTTTGAATATTAGAGGTCAAGCACAGTTATTCTTATAAACAACATGCAAGCAGTTGAAGTAAAAGCTGATCTTGCTTTCTGTGTGAGACTCAGGTGTAATTGCTCTTGAGTAATGGTATAGCTGTACATCCTTTAGTTATACTCCTTCAGCACAGCACTAAGCCTGACAACAGATCTTCATAGAATAGAATTGTAGAATCATTTAGGTTGGAAAAGACCCTTAAGATCATCCAGTCCAACCATTAACCTAACACTACCAAGTCCACCACTAAACCAGTTAAGGGGAGAGTAGTAATTTCATGTTTCCTGGCTTGGTGGCTGGATTATTTTTTTAATGAAAGTAAAAACTAGGAATCATTAAGGTTGGGAAGGACCTCTAAGATCATCAGTCCAACCATCAACCCAACACCACCATGCCCACTAAACCATGTCCCAAAGTGCCGCGTCTACCCGTTTTTTGAACACCTCCAGGGATGGCGACTCCACCACCTCTCTGGGCAGCCTGTTCCAAGGCTTGACCACCCTTTCCGTAAAGAAATTTTCCTAATATCCAATCTAAACCTCCCCTGGAGCAGCTTGAGCCCATTTCCTCTCGTCCTATCGCTAACTACTTGGGAGAAGAGACCAACACCCACCTCACTACAACCTCCTGTCAGGTAGTTGTAGAGAGCAATAAGGTCTCCCCTCAGCCTCCTTTTCTCCAGACTAAACAATCCCAGTTCCCTCAGCCGCTCCTCATAAGACCTGTGCTCCAGACCCTTCACCAGCTTTTTGCCCTTCTCTGAACACGCTCCAGCAACTCAATGTCCTTCTTGTATTGAGGGGCCCAAAACTGGACACAGTATTCCAGGTGCGGCCTCACCAGCACCGAGTACAGGGGGACAATCACCTCCCTTCTCCTGCTGGCCACACTATTCCTGATACAAGCCAGGATGCTGTTGGCCTTCTTGGCCACCTGAGCACACTGCTGGCTCATGTTCAGACGGCTGGCAACCAACACCCCCAGGTCCTTTTTGGCCAGGCAGCTTTTCAGCCACTCTTCCCCAAGCCTGTAGTGTTGCATGGGGTTGTTGTGACCCAAGTGCAGGACCCAGCACTTGGCCTTGTTGAACCTCATACAACTGGCCTTGGCCCATCTGTCCAGCCTGTCCAGGTCCCTCTGCAGGGCCATCCTACCCTCCAGCAGATCGACACTCCCACCCAGTTTGGTGTCATCTGCAAACTTACTGAGGGCACACTCAATCCCCTCATCCAGATCATTGATAAAGATATTAAACAAGACTGGCCCCAAACCTGAGCCCTGGGGAACACCACTTGTGACCAGCCGCCTGCTGGATTTAATTCCATTCACCACAACTCTCTGGGCTCGGCCATCCAGCCAGATTTTTACCCAGGAAGAGTACACCGGTGCAAGCCATGAGCCACCAGCCTCCTTGGAAGAATGCTATGGGAGACAGTGCCAAAGTCTTTACTAAAGTCCAGGTAGATGACATCCACAGCCTTTCCCTCATCCACCAGGTGGGTCACCAGCTCATAGAAGGAGATCAGGTTGGTCAAGCAGGACCTGCCTTTCATGAAGCCATGCTGGCTGGGCCCGATCCCCTGGTTGACCTGCAAAATGCCTGTTGAGCATACTCAAGATGAACAGCTCCATAGTCTTCCCTGGCACCGAGGTCAGGCTGACAGCCCTGTAGTTCCCCGGATTCTCCTTCCAGCCCTTCTTGTAGATGGGCATCACATTGGCAAGCCTCCAGTCATCAGGTACCTCCCCTGTTAACCAGGACTGCTGATAGATAATGGAGAGTGGCTTGGCAAGCTCCTCTGCCAGCTCCCTCAGTACTCTCCGTTGGATCCCATCTGGCCCCATAGACTTGTGAGTGTCCAGGTGGTGTAGCAGGTCATTAACTGCTTCCTCCTGGATTATGGGGGCTTCATTCTGCTCCCTGTCCCTGTCTTCTAGCTCAAGGGGCTGAATACCCTGGGGATAACTGATCTGGCTACTAAAGACAGAGGCAAAGAAGGCATTAAGTACCTCAGCCTTTTCCTCATCCTCAATGGCAATGTTCCCCCCTGCATCCAGTAAAGGATGGAGATTCTCCTTGGCTCTCTTTTTGTTATTAATGTATTTGTAGAAACATTTTTTATTCTCTCTTACAACAGTGGCCACATTGAGTTCTAGCTGGGCTTTTGCCTTTCTAATTTCCTCTCTGCATGACCTAACAAGATCCCTGTACTCTTCTTGAGTTGCCTGCCCTGCCTTCCAAAGGTCATAAACTCTTCTTTTTTTCCTGAGTCCCAGCAAAAGCTCCCTGTTCAGCCAGGCAGGTCTCCTTCCCTGACAGTTTCTCGTACAGCACATGGGGACAGCCTGCTCCTGGGCCTTTAAGACTTCCTCCTTGAAGAAGGCCCAGCCTTCCTGGACCCCTTTGTCCTTCAGGACTGTCTCCCATGGGACTTGCCCAAGCACTGTCCTGAACAGGCCAAAGTCTGCCCTCCAGAAGTCCATGGTAGTCGTTTTGCTCCCCCTCCTCCTTACTTCGCCAAGAATCGAAAACTATCATATCATGGTTGTGAAGCCCAAGACGGCCTCTGACCACGACATCTCCCACGAGTCCCTCTCTGTTTGTAAACAGCAGGTCAAGCGAGGCACCTCTCCTGGTAGGCTCACTTACCAGCTGTGTCAGGAAGTTATCATCCACACACTCCAGGAACCTCCTAGACTGTTTCCTCTCTGCTGTGTTGTATTTCCAGCAGATGTCCAGCAAGTTGAAGTCCCCCATGAGAACAAGGGCTAGCAATTGCATGACTTCTGCCAGCTGCTTATAGAATGCTTCATCTACCTCTTCATCCTGGTTGGGTGGTCTATAAGAGACTCCCAGGACGTCTGCCTTGTTGGCCTTCCCCCTCATCCTTACCCATAAGTACTCGACCTTATCGTCACAACTGTTGAGCTGTATACAATCGAAACACTCCCTAACATACAGAGCCACCCCACCACCTCTCCTTCCTTACCTATCTCTTCTGAAGAACTTTTAGCCATCCAGTGCAGCACTCCAGTCATGAGAGTCATCCCACCGTATTTATGTGATGGTGACTAGGTTGTAGCTATCTTGCTGCACAATGGCTTCCAGCTTCTCCTGTTTGTTGCCCATGCTGTGTTCATTGGTGTAGATGCACTTGAGCTGGGCTATCGATTTCACCCCCAATGTTGCCATGCCACCCTCGGGCTCCTCTCTAGCGAGCCTGGTTATATCCCCTTCCCCCTTCGAACCTAGTTTAAAGCCGTCTCGATGAGTCCCACCAACTCATGGGTGAGAATCCTTTTCGCCTTTGGAGACAGCTGAACTCCATCTGCTGCCAGCAGGCCCAGTGCCATGTAAACCTCCCCATGATCAAAAAACCCAAAATTCCAGCGACAGCATCAGCCTCTGAGCCACTTGTTAATCAGTTGGGCTTTCCTGTTCCTATCTTGAAAGACTTTCTCCCTTTACACATCTGTAAATACATGTTACTTACTAGACACCAGTGTTCCACTGAAAGCTCTAAAAATTTCATCAGAATATCCAGAATCCCTCTTAACTGCCTATTAGTTATCCTAATGCCATTATCAGCTTCTAATCTTTGATGTAGTGAAGAGTCAGAAGAAACTTGGCCTGTCGATGTGATAACATGCAAAGAGAAGGTGAGCACTTAGGGATCACATCTGTCTCAGTATCACCCTATTAACTTATGACATCTGTGCCAATAATATATTAAGGTGACTGGCTTGTCAGCAGGGAGTCTGTTTTCACTAAATCCAGGTTTTAAAATGTTGGAATCTTTTTGATCCCTTTCTTAAAATCCCTTCCCCTAAGAAAGAAATTGCCCATGTGTTTTCAGGAATTTATTAGTATGGCCAAGAAGATTAATATTTTGTAGATTCTCATATGATTAGAAAGAACCTCAAAAGGCCATAATTACTGTCCCTTGTGAAAATCAAGAGGAAGCCTCTGTCATTTCTGACAGTTGCATGTCTGACTTCTAAAGATCTCTGCTGACAGAGACTAAACTATTTCAGTTAACTTCTTCAGTACTTTGAACATCTTTCTTCATGTCTAACCCAAATCTTCCTTGCTGCAGCTTAATCCTGTTGCTGTCGTATCGACCAGAGACATAAATAATCACTGTTCTTGTATGCAGCAGCATACTATATTTTGAAGATTGTTGTTACATCCGTCCCATCTCCCCTGCCCCTAGCATTTCCTTCTCTAGCTTGAACAACTCTGATTCAGCCTTCTCCTTTTCTCCACCCCTTCTTTGTTTGAGTAGCTAACAATTTGCAGTGTTCTCTTTGAAACTCTGCCTCATTAGTGTTTTTCCCATCAGTATTTCATGGAAAGAAGTGCTGAAACTGAAGACATGCTGTTGTGGTTTAACCCCTGTTGGCAACCAAACACCATACAGCCACTCGCTTACCCTCCCCCCCGGTGGGGTAGGGGAGAGAATCGGAAGGGCAAAAGTAAGAAAACTCGTCAGTTGAGGTAAGAACAGTTTAATAATTGAAATTTAATAATAATAATAATAATAATAATGATAGTAGTAGTAATAAAAATTGTAATGAAAAGGAGAACAACAAGAGAGAGAAACAAAACCCAAGAAAAAACTAAGTGATGCAATTGCTCACCACCTGCTGACCGACACCCAGCCAGTCCCCAAGCAGCGATCGCTGCCCCCTGCCAGGTCCCCCAGTTTCTATACTGAGCATGACATTGTATGGTATGGAATAGCCCCTTGGCCAGTTTGGATCAACTATCTTGGCTGTGCCCCCTCCTAGCTTCTGGTGCACCTGGCAGAGCATGGGAAGCTAGAAAGTTCTTGACTAGCATAAGCAGTACTTAGCAACAACTAAAACACCAGTGTGTTATCAGTGTTATTCTCATCCTAAATCCAAACCACAGCACTATGCCAGCTACTAGGAAGAAAGTTAACTCTATCCCAGATGAAACCAGGACACACGTCTTCAGCTGATGGATGACTGCAAGTGTTTCACAAACTGCTTCTGTTATCATGTCCTACTATAGTGTTTGCTTTTGTCTAATTATGCCATTGGTGACTTAAGTCCTGTTATAGGTGATCTTCATCCAGTTCCTTTCCTGCGACGTACTATTTCCTCTATCAGGTTCATGAGGAACTCAAGTTGTGAGCATTTTGCCATGTTGGAGAGTTGACTTCAAGTGTAATTCTAACTGCCAAGGCAGCTAATGTCCAAACACTTACTAAATAAGTAGAAATCAATTGACTGCAAAATTGAATAGGTCACACAGCAGAAACACCTTAATCCCTGTATAATTTGCAATCTAATTGAAATTAAGTAAATGAAAACAATGCAGATGAGGTAAGCAAAGTGTAACTACGTGTCTTGACTATGCTATTAGGAAGTCTGTATCACAGCTTCTGCTTTCTTGTGTTTTTTCCAAGCAAAGTAAATTGTACTTTTCAATTATCTGACCTTTAAGGAGAAATAAGTATGGGTAGGTGAATAGGCAGCTCACCATCAAGCTTTTATTTGTTTTTATTTCAGTTCCTATGCAAATGATGGGTCCATTTAAAAGACTGATATCAGTCATCCTTCCAAATAGATTAATGCTCTTCACATGATTTGAACCATCGGGTCAGACCAATAGAGCAGTGCTGAACAATGATTACAAACCAGGGGATATGGCTTTTCACAAGACACAAGCAGGATTCAGATGCTTAAATCTGAAATTGCAATTTAAAGGTTAGTTTTTACTTTAAAAGTTGTCTATTGCTGACAGCCTTAATTTTTAACAAAGTTTTTTTAAGTGCCTGCCATTCTGCTTTCTCCACATAGCCAGAATTGTCTTGGCCTGAACCTAATTGGGGCCCTAAAACTAGAGAAAGCATTATGCAAGTCCCTGAAAGGTTCTGTTGAGCAGGCAGCCTTTTGTACTGTAACTGTGGGCTCATTATCAAGCACCTCTCTAGTATAGTTTATGTACTTCATTTTTAAAGCACTGTTCCTGCAGCTGTGGAGCTTAACAGTTCTGATACAACATTTTTTCTGTGCTTAGCTGGTAGGATTTATCTACTACGTGGCTTGTAACAGCAGTGGCTTGGCATTCAGAGTGGACTAGAGAGCCTGCATTGTGTTCTGAAAAACTTGAAGGAAGTCAGGCTAGGCTACTCGGACCGCATTTCCACTTGTTCTGTCTAGGTTGTTGTGACTACGCTGCTATCCACATCCAAGTCATTTGGCTTAAAATAGCTCAGGTCTAATTTTAAGATATACTCAGTTGACAGATTGTGCTGGTTTTGGCTGGGGTAGAGTTAATTTTCTTCATAGTAGCTACTATGGGGCTATGTTTTGCATTTGTGCTGAAAACAGTGTTGATAATACAGGGATGTTCTGGTTATTGTTGAGCCGCGCTTACACAGAGCCAAGGCCTTTTCTGCTTCTCACCCCACCCCACCAGCGAGCAGGCTGGGGGTGCACAAGAAGTTGGGAGGGGACACAGCTGGGACGGCTGACCGCACCTGACCCAAGGGATATTCCCTACCATATAACATCATGCTCAGTGGAAAAAGCTGGGGGAAGAAGAAGGAAGTGGGGGCATGTTCAGAGTGATGGCGTTTGTCTTCCCAAGTAACTGTTAAGCATGATGGAGCCCTGCTTTCCTGGAGATGGCTGAACACCTGCCTGCCGATGGGAAGGAGTGAATGAATTCCTTGTTTTGCTTTGCTTGCGTGTGCAGCTTTTGCTTCACCTATTAAACTGCCTTTATCTCAACCCACGAGTTTTCTCACTTTTATTCTTCTGATTCTCTCCCCCATCCCACCAAGTGGGAGTGAGCCAGCAGCTGTGTGGGGCTTAGTTGCCAGCCAGGGTTAAACCAGGACACAGATATAGTACTATCCCAAGGATTTTATTCAGTTACGTGTCTGTGTGTTAAAAGCATTTCAGTTTTCCCAAGAAGTACACCAGGGATAATTAAATATGGGACAGATTCTGTATGTGAAACATTTTCAGCCTGGAAAAGAGATTAATTTAGGGGGATATAGTAGAGATCTGTTCAATTGTGAGTGGCATGTAGAAGCTGAATTTGGAATATTTTCTGTCTTTTCCAGTACAGAGCTAAATTAAACTGGGGGGGGGGGGCGGGAACAAACAAAAAACCCAAAGAAACAAACCCCCCCAAAAAACACACAAAAAAAAACCCCAACAGCAAAAAGAACCCCAAACCCAAAAAACAAACAAACAAAACCCCATCTTCAAAACCATGTCATTAAACCCCTGCTTAACTTTTGCCAGAATAAATGTTCAACAGATTGTTGTGGGGGTTTAGAATATTTGAATCACATACAATTGCCCTCGGCCTGTTGATCCAGCCCATCCAGGTCCCTCTGCAGGGCCTTCCTACCCTCCAGCAGATCGACACTGCCACCCAACTTGGTGTCATCTGCAAACGTACTGAGAGTGCACTTGATCCCCTCGTCCAGATCATTGATAAAGGTATTAAACAGAACTGACCCAAATACTGAGCCCTGGGGAACACCACTTGTAATGAAGGGTTTTGAAATACAGAGGAATCTCTCAAGTTTGTAGAGTACTAAAGCTATAGATCGTTAGGGGAGGAGAGAGCATTCTGAGGAGCTATCATTGTATGCTTGCCTTTCTGTTACATTCTTCTAGATAGTGCTTGCTGTCAGAAACAGTTGGAGGAATCAGGCTGGAGGAATCCTTGCTTTGACCTGACAAAATTTTCCTAGGTTCCTAAGAACATTCTTTTTTTATGGTGCATCAATTTATTATTCCCCATTCTCCATTTCTGGCATGATTTTCACTGCTCTATTTGTCTCTAAAGTACTTGCAAACAGTCTTAAAGCTGACCTTTTTTTTTTTACTTTGCCCAGTAACACCTTTTTTTTTTTTTTTTTTTTTTTTGGTTTAAACTGCTTGCACTCTTTTCCTATATTTTTTGTTCTAGACTTTAGAAGCTATGCCTTCTCCCCTGCCCCATTTCTACCCCTAGGAAATTCCAACATGCCACTGCGCTTTCATTTCTTATTATCCACTGTGATTTATTCTATAAGAGGCTCTAAACTACAATGTTCGGTCAATAAACAAAATACTAGGGTGGCAGCTTGATGGACCAATTACAGAAAGGTAATTGTAAAAATGTGCTTTTATTTCCTCTAGACATTGTGTGCAGAAGTCATAAAGTGGACTGCACATTACTGAAGTCAAATTATGATGAAAGAGAACGCATGCCAATATTTTGGCATGGTTTTGGCAATTTGTAGATTTATTAGCTGATTAGAAATAAAAGATGAAGACACACTGCCCATTGGTTCATTGAAAAGCTGTTCAAATGCTAATATAATGGAACTATGATTTCTAAGAACTTTGATTAAATGTGATATTATATTTCTACAGCATCACTTTTCTGTCTGCAGTCTCACTGGAAAGGATAATCTGTTGTAGTAATATCAGTCTTGGTAGATAATACCGTCAAACTTTAAACCAATGGAATATTTCACTTAAGAAAGTGATGTGGTTATGTGCATTTAAAATAATTTCTCTATTTTCATTGATTTGTGCTTAAATCAAGACATCTTGGAATAAAATCATAGTCTTTCTAGTTTCCGGTAGTTTCTAAGTGTGAAACTGAAGTAACCAGATTTTTACCTGTTACTTGCTTACTTGGGGCTCATAAAATTCTTCGTATGTGAGCACCTCCTTCATTTTGCCAACATTAAATTCTCCAGGTTAGCATTAATTTCTCCCAAGGATTTTATACCTGTATAATTTTATCAATATAGATTATACTTGTACAAACCTGATTTTATCAGGACTTTTTTGATTGCAAAATAATACTGTGCTGTGAAAAGTTAGATATTTGTAAGGTTTCCTGGAATTGCATTTATTTACTTTATTGTAATTGATTTGCAGATAAAAAGTCACATGATGATCTAATATGTCCTCTAATATAATGTCAATCCTTCCTAAGCTTGTATTTATCTTGGGGAGCTGGTGCAAGGGAAAGGCTGGGAGTGGCAGAACTGAATCTTGATGGTAAAACTTTCTAGTTGCATACAGAATATAATAAAATAGATTATCAAAAGTGAAAGTGACCTTTCTGCCACTTTTTCCTGGCTCATCTTTTCTAATCCTTATATCTAACTTGTGTGTCTCAGGGGCTGTCTCTTGTGATAGTTTCTACAGTGGCTCAAATCCAGTGTTTTATTTGACTTCCAGTTAGCTCTCCAGCATTTGGTAAAGGTCTGAGTAGAGGGAATAGAGAGAATTAATTGCAGAAAAATAATGGCCTGTGCGGTAGTTTTTCTTTGTTGGTTTTATTAGTGGTCTAAGACAAATTCAGCCAAATACAAGTATTTGCCTTATACAAGGGGAGAGCGAGTCATGCTACAACATAAAAAATTTGTAGTAGTACCATAATGGGTGTAATTGGAAAAGCTCTTCTCAGAGGTGAGCTGTATGCCTGGTGTTACTTTAAATCTTATCAGTCTGTGTGTTTCAATAGATTTTGAGGCTTGAAAAATTAGTTGTAGGTAATTTTTAATACTGGCTTTAAATTTCTTGCCTTTTAGTCACATTGAAATTTCCATTGTTCTATTAATTCAGGTCAGAATAAGTAAGAGTTCCCAACTGGCTTTAACTGTGCTATTAATTTTTACATATATATATCAATACGCCAGACGGGTAGATCGTTATCACTCGGCAACGTCAGCAGGAACAGGATCAAAAGGCAAGACAGCATTTAACCAAGAAAACATATACACATTACACATATGAAAGAGACCTGAGGAGTTCTGCTAGCAATTAGAGTCCCAGTGGGGGTCCTGCTGTTGTTACTCTGCAGCCAAGACATTTCTGAGCCTGACCTATGCACTGCATGTAGTTTTAAAATGTGTAAATATAAATATAATAAAATAACCCACAGAGTTTCGCCTGTAGATAAGTTGGCTTTTTTCTGAGATAAGATATAATAACCATAGCGTGTTTTCATGGGAAGCTATTTGTGCATGAAGAGCAGAGCAATATAGAATACAGTCAAACCTGTTCTCCACAGCCCATGATTTGGTAGTTTGTGGGGAAGAATGTGTTTGTGTTGGAAAGCTCTTTTGCCCATTTTAGCAGTCTACTCACTGAATGAAACTGCTTGCATGCTTAAGTGTGTTGCTTTATTCCCCTGAAATACAGGACAGAAGAGGAAAACGAGAACTACAAGCTGGTATGATACCCAGTAGGGTGGATGATAGTTGTGTCCATTACTTTGATCCTTATTCTTCACCAACAGTCGTAAAGAAGAATTAACCCAGGGTATACCCACAGTGCAGGCACATGTCTGCTTTTCAGCAGCATAATGTATTCTGTGCTGAGCTCTGTGCTGCAAGAAGTTGGCTGTGAAGAGCAACAGTGCCCGCTGTCTTTAAACTGTCACATATACTGTGGATGTTATTTATCATTCTATTCTCTCCTATTTTCTACTAGCCTCCTTGTCATGTACGTGCTCCTCAAGAGGCTTTATACATATACCTCTTTAATCATATAACTAATAGGAGGAGCCTTTCTGCATTACTAGTGTTTTCTTACCATCCCTAGGGAGTGTGGTTAACATATGTATTTTTCTATTATTAAAAAAAAAAAAAGCTTTTCCTCTTTAGGATAATTGAAAGGACTATTGTTATTTGCTATCCTGGGTTCATTTTTGCAGTGTACAGTGGATTATTCATGTTGGCTCTACATTTGATTTCAAAGTATTTCTTGTTGATCTGGGTTTCCTGTGTGGTTTGTGTGGAGAGAAGAGGTTAATTTTTAAAGAGATTTGTCACTTGTTCAGGAGGAGAGGCTGCCTTTGTTTTGGTGCTTTTGTGAATACCAGGAATATATTTTATAAACATACTAGCTGCTGCTTACTGTATTTAATGGCTGCCAAAATAAAGTTTCAAATGTCATCAAAACAGCAAGAGAATTGAGCTCGGTTTCTGGGTTGTCTCAGGAGAGGACAGATCACACCAGAGGTACTGGAAAGCATGGTTGATATCTCTCCTGCAGGACAATGCTGACGTACAGGCTGCCAGGGACCGAGTCCATGAGGAGAAAAGAGAGTGCAGTGGCAGTGGTGAGTAGGAAGAGTTCCTGGAAGCAGGTTTTAATACCTGCTTCCACCACACCATCTTCCTCACAGGCCCAGGGGATGCAGGTCTCTGGTGAAGTTGTTACAGCATGAATAAACTATGCCCTTCATCTGTCATATGGATTGCAATTCAAAAAAGCTTGGATAGAAGCCAGAATAAAAAGTCAGACCAAGAACAACATGGCATCTGGTAGCTTACTATATCTTAATATACAATATTTACTACAATTATTCAGAATTACAGTGGCAACAAACCCCCTGTCTTTTATAGTATAAATCCTTGTGAAAGTACGCATACATGATGATGTGCATTTCGGGCGAGGTGAGCGAGTCAAGACTAGGGTAGGGAGAATAACTGGTCGGTGGGTGGTGCAGGTATGCATAACTGCACATGATGGAAATAAAGGGTACAGAAAAAAAGATGTTTTATGGTGTTGATGAAACTACCTCAGTATGGCCTATGCTTTCATCAATATCCACCAGAGTAACAGAATTTCAACAAAGTAATATGATTTGTTAAATGCACTGTGTAACTTAAAGGATGTTTCTTATCCAAGCTGGAAAATACTCAAAGTTCCATTTTTAATATAATTGCAAGCAAAATATTAACATATCCTGATAAGGGCCAAACCACATGAATGTGGAGTCCAGGAGTTCAATCTAGTATCCAGATTCATAAACCAGTGGTGGATACAAGAACATGGTTTAGATGAATACTGTTACTGTTTTCAGGTTTTGTATCTCTTTTCTGTCTGAAACTGTTTTCTGTTCTTTTACTTACTTTTCCTCCATCTGGTACTCCTTGTTCCATAAATCATCCATTTCAAAAGTGTTAGAGGAATGTAAAACAGTAAGTCTAGGAAGAAAATAATCTGAAAGAAATAAAATAATAAATAATCTGTTATTTATTAAAATATAAAGATCTTTATTTTAATAACTAGTACATTATTTATTAAATAAAATAACAGCGTTTTTTTTCTCCTGCTGCTGTAATTGTGCTGTGTAATTCTTGTGCATTTGTAGCAGTTACAAGACCTGCATAGTCAATATTTCTTTGTCTCTAATGTAGGCATCATCTTTCCTTCAAGAAATTTGGGATCTAATAGCAGGTGTTACCTTTGTTTTATCTGCAGTTAAATCTGGTTTTATTTCTGTTCCTTAGAACACAAAGGGCCGAAGTTTATAATTTCCAAAACTACAGGCTAAAAATACATATCATCACAAAAATTATTCATGATGATATTTTACTATGTAATTTACTATTTACATTTTACTATGTAGCTATAACAGAGATTTGCTGTTTGTATGTATGGTGGTATATCAGAGATTTACTGAGATTTGCTTTGAAAGTCGGAGATTCTCAAATCTGTTGTAGGATTTGGACTGCTTCAGCCTGGATGATTCAAGGTAAATAAACAACTTTGGACTTCACTATATATCTTCACTATTCTCTCACTTTCTGCAGTAACACACCCCACCCCACCCCTCCTGAGTGTCCTCCATTCAGTCCGTGGCCACGGTTTGGTCCTCTCCTCAGATTCTTTTCTCCACTGAAGTAATAGATCTGGATCCATTCTGTACCCACAAGGCTGTCAGAGAGTCCTGCATTTCCATCTCCCACTGGCAGTGGCCTAAGTGGAAGCAGAGCCAACACAGGCATTTTATCAAGGCAACCAAAAGCAGTGCTTTACTGAATTTGTTTGGAGAAGGCAGGATTTTTCCAGCTGCATGACAGCTGGGAAACATCAGTAGGAGCTAGGGTCTCTTTTTTTTTTTTTTTTTTTTTTTTTTAATGTCAGATGGCAAAGATAGGATAGAGCTGTACTTGCCAAGGACATTAGTTTTATGGTGATGAAAGGAAGAACAGCCAAACCTCCTTCAGAGGCTTGTGACCTCAATCCTGCACTTACTCTTGATGTCCTTTGTTTTCCCATGAAGTTTTCTCAAAAGTCCTTCTCTGAGGTAAGGTAGACACTGCATCTGTAGTAATAAATTGAAGGGTGTTGTGGAACACTCCCAGGCACTGGCACTTGATTCCAAAATGTGTTAAACTGTTACGATGGTCATGGTCACCATGTAACAGAAACAGAAACATCACAGTGTGGGATAACACAGAGGGCATCAAATAGAGCATCCTGTCACTGAATTTACAATATTTAGAGTCTGATTATTTGAAGATGTAAGTTTGAAGTTCTGTGTGTGCTAATGCTTTCTTTAGTATTATATATTCTGGTTCTAGATATCCTTGTTCACACAAATGCCCATCACCTGGAATCTCTGCATTCTTGGCCTCAGCAACATACTGTGCACTGACACGTTAGAATTAGCAAGACGTCTAAATATTTTATTTCAAGACAGAGATTTTTAAGTTAAAAACCAAATATATAGAGTGTGTTTTGCAAATGCTTGATTTTTTCTAAAATTTTTGATAGGTCAGTTGACCTTCTGTGGTTCTAAATGTGTCAAATATTTAAGTCTAACAGAAACAAAAACAAAAACGTTGCTTCTTCAGTAGGCTTTGTCTCAAGGGATTAGTAAACATTGATCCAAACCCCCAAACAGGGGGTCACCTGTCTCTTTTTTGCTTTCCCACTAGGCAAAAGTTGGAAGATAAAATGGGAATATGACAATAAATCTCTTTCATCTGATGTTAGAAGAATTTGTCATTAGGAAAAATGGCACACCCTAAATAGCATCTTGCATAGATTTGTGTAAGAAAAGATATAATATGCATGCACGTTAATTTTAATTTGAAAACTATCTTGCCTTGAAATTAAATAAGGAAAATTTGCCTTTTTATGTAATAGGAATAGTTTTGGCATGTACTGGTCATTTCCCATGTTAAATCAGGAGATCTTGCACAATGCTCCTAAAAGGCAGAAAGATTAATATTAAGATACTTCGTACTTAACTCTTCAGCATATTACTTTTAGTCTGAAAGGGTTATGATAAATAGCTTTGAATAGGAAAGCTCACACTCAAAGAACAAAGAAATATATAGGAGGTCTATGAGATGTATGTTCTATTAGAGCCATGTTAACAGGAACGTATGTCAAGAAGATACTACAGCTCTTTTTTATTTGATGCCATTATAAGACAATGCAAGAAGTCTGAAGGTTACTGTTGATTTTTTGTGGTTCACTATTTCCAAGACAGAGGTTTTAACAAAAGGCTGGAATGTGTAGAATGGTGGAGAGATAGTAGAAGAGGACATGACAAATGTATATGAAAAATAAGGGCAAAACTATTTTACTAATTTCTCTTTCTACTGCTTGTAGTAATGGACTTCATAATTTGGTATATGCCTTTAGAACAAAAGGAATACCTTTTGCCCTTGCATTACCTTTCTATGCAGTTTTGCCTAAGCATCGATGTAAAGGTCATTTCAAGGCACTCACATTGGCTATCTTGCTACCCACTTTGCTTGTGCAATACAGTAGTTGTCCACATGCTCCTGTTTCCTTTTTGCCTAAATTTATGTCTTGATCATAGTTCTGTCTGAAGGACAAAATTTCCCTCTTAGATCTGCCCATTGAAGCTCAACTCTAATAAGCAGCTCTCACTTTGAGCAGATCACCCAGTGAGATCAGTGGGACTTTTGCATGCAGGGTATGAACAATGTATTAGAGGTGAGCTTTGCTCTGTAGATTTCAGAGGATATCTCTGTCCTAAGTATGATTTTTTTTTTTTTTTTTTTAAAGTGTAGACCATACCTTTACATGTAGCTTCTACATTTGATGCTAGTGCACAGTGTAAGGTTATTTCTTCTATCCCTCTGATAACAAAAGAAGTGATGCCAACACAGGAAGGCATAGCTTAAACAGTAGGCAAAAAATTTATACAAACTGTTGAATGTATCTAGGACACAGTTAGTCCATTGCACAGACACATGGGCATTTATGTGTTTAGAGAATGCTAAGGGGAATAAAGGAAGAGACCCAGGTCTGTCAAAATCTTTGGGTCTCTGCCTCTTTTGTGTGTCTGACTGACATGGAAATTTTGCTGTTGAAGTAGTGGTACCTGACTGTACCAACTATATGCAAGCTGGGACAAGCACATGACAAATAAATGCACATTTTTCAGCGCTATCTTTGATGCTGTGAGGAAAGCAGAAAAGTCTGCTCAGTTTCAGTCAACCGAACTTTTATAGGAAAATTCCTCTTATTCCTCCAAAGCACGCAAGTGGCTAAGTATGGATCCAGTGTAGGAAGGCAGAAGTGAGGTGTCAGTGCCTGTGTGTAGAGCTTGAATCCAGCCAAATGGACTGGAGAGAAGCAATGCAAGAGTGATCTCAGAAAGCAGTTCCTGAAAGATAATTGCACAGCCTTATTTATGCCACATTCTTTCTCCTGAATCAGACCAATCACCACATTTAGCCACAGAGTACAGTATTCCTGATAAATATAATAGCCTGGAAAAGGGGTGGTTATCCTTTAATGTAGATGCAAAAGTGAGTAGTTTCTAGAACGAGGGGAGAAAATTAGAAAAGAATGAGTGCAGGAAAGTACACTAAATTCTTGTGTGACTGACATGATTCTTCTGTCTTTTTGTATCACAATAGTGTAAATATAAAAGAAGGGAGTGTATTCTTGATATTGTGCAGCCTACAGTACAGTTTAACTTACATTTACTAAGGAAACAGGTGTTTAAGTTGTTAACAGCCTCTGGCTGTCTCTCATTATATTTCTGCAAGAGCCTCCTATCTGTATGAGAGGGTTAGTAGAACAGAGCAGACCCCCCTTACTGCAGTTCCTCTTTATTGGGGGTTAAGCTAATCTGTCTGATTGTAAACTGAGTTAAGTCAAAGGCAATGTTGTTTTCTGTTGACTGTGTTGCAGGGATGACAACCTATAGCGCAAAGGCAGGTGGCAGCTGAAGGGTAGTAGCTGTTAATTCAGTTTTTCTTTCTCTGTGGAAAGCAAGGGGTGAAGTGTTTCATAGAGATACAGTTCACTAGGTGTGGCTTCTAGTTCAGATTAATTCTGACTTTTGGTGAGTTGCTAAACATTTTTGTACCTTAATATTTCCACTACAGAATACAAGCATGACCACAGTAGAATTGCAGTCCCTTTTAACTATATATTGAAGAATTTTGAGATCCTCCAATGAAAACATGAAGTACAGCTTTTTGTAATTCATAACTATTATAAAAACATCAGTGCAAAACCTGTTCACTACAGAAATTTTATATTTGTTGGAAACTTAATGGAAACTATGTGGATTTCATATTTCAGGGACTTCAGGTGATATTACCTGCCTATATGACATACTATGAATCGCTTAATTAGCTGACAGATGAGAATTACCTAGTGGTCTCTCTCACTTGCTGCACTAAAGCTGTGCTGTTACAATTTGCTGTACAGTTGGTTTAGTGGGAATTCATTCTTAGTTGTAGTCTATGCTAGCAACACGAATAGAACTGAAGAAGGAACATTTCTGGATGGGACAGCCATCATTAATCTTACTAATTAGTCATTGATACCAAGTATATCTTTAAAAAAGAAATAAAAATATGCATTCTGGGGAACTGGACCTGCACTTAGTACTGGACAAATGCTTCAACTAATTTTAATTTTGAGTTCTTCTTTTTCTCTTTATATTATTTTGTTCTTTCAATCTAAATATTTTAACTCTTTTTCTCAAGGCTGTATGAGGTCCACAGGAGGAAGTCTATAGCTTTCATCTTGATTTATAGAGACGATGATAAAAGTTTAGTCTCACAGCTTGTTGCCCATTTCTCTGCTAGATTGCTGCCTACAGCATATGTTCAAAGACAGGTTGCCCATAGTTGAATGTAGCTTTATTTCAGTAAACATAGCCTACAGTAGAAACATATTGAATTTAGGCTAAACTTGCAGAGAGATTGGAAGAAAAACACTATGTATAGTGTTGGGTTGCAATTAACTCTGTTCTAACATTTATAAGCCTGTGTGGCTATGCTAGAGGGTTAGAAGTGGATGGGGTTCCATCCCCATTTCGGATGTCTACGGTAGTCATGGTTTGTGGCTCAGGGTGTAACAGAAACGAGATATTGTCACTTGTGTTGTATGAATGTATCTTCTTGTGAATCAGTTTTCTGTGTGTCTCAGGAATCTGTATCTCTCATATCACAAAGAATGATTTCTGTTTAAGTTTTTCAGGCTATAGAGGAGAAACAATATGAAAGTGCAGATGAATAAGAGAAGAAATATTCATCCCCAGGTGGGGAAGAATACTGCTTCTTCATGCTTCCTCAGAAACCTGGGAAGCAATATAGTACAGTCATCACTTTGAAATACCCTTCACTGTTACATGGTTTTTTTATATATATACACATAAAAAACTTATTTATACACACACACATAGATACACACATTTTTTTATATACGGACTATATATACTGCCATGTTAATAACAGCAAAGGAACTGCTTACTTTTATTGACCAGTGCCTTCAATGTTAATTAGTTTAATATTAATTTAATAATAAAATTAATATAGTTTATACATTAGTGATTGCTTACTATAGGAGGGTGTTCTCAGTTTTATCAAAAGAGGGTGTGTGCTTATTTTATCCTGAAGTAAGCATTTGCTGTCACTAAAATACAGCTTCACCTCACCAAACAAGGACATGTTTAAGTAAAAGAATGCATACACTTTAGGGTCACTCATTCTTAGTATTCCTTGAGTTTATTGTCTGGAATTACTGCAGTAAGGCTCTGCTACAGCAGAAAGGCGATTCTTTGTGCAGTCCTGTCTGTGGGTTGGAGCCTACTCTTGTCAAAATTATTGCAATGAAGAAATCCAAAGTTACAGATCTCTTTCAGTATTAAATATTTAGTACTGAAGGGACAGTGTTTATTTTTTTTCTTTCTGTTGCTGAGGTAGGGCTGTACAAAGTGCCATACAAAGCTGCATTTCTACCACTAATGATGGAAGTATCTATCACTTACTTATGGGACAGACAACAAAGAGATTTGCACTAAAAGAGAAGAAATATTCAGCTTAAATGCATCAGCTTGAATGGAAATTTTTGTTACTTTTACTTAAATTAGTTCAAACAGCATAAAGTGAAGGATGTTACTAGAACTACATGGTGAAGTAGTGGTTCATTAAGAGCATCATCCATAACCTGCCTGTCGCATACCCCTTGTTGAGACCAGATTGTCTCCTGTAGGAAAGTTCAGATTAATCTATCCCTTATGTTGTCATACTTGCTGGAGTGGCAGATTAAGATTCTATTCTTGGTGCCTAATTTCTAAATTAGCAGTTTTCATCAAACCATGTTTACTGCTGTCACAGAAGAACAAGCTGGGATGTGCACAGTCTCACTGAGTGACATGTAATTATAAAAAGCTGAGGATGTGCCCTTGTGCTTGCTAAATGAGATGGTAGCAGTTTTTTTCCTCTCTGAATATACTGATGAGCTCTTTTTTGTGTATATTTAGTTGGCACATTCTTTAATAGTTAAAGTACTGGGAGGTTTTTTTTCTATCACTGACTGGTAATTGGTCAAATTTAAAGGAGCTTTTTTCCTTAGTATAATCATTTTCTTTTTCTGAATCTTTTGTACTGTTCCAGTCTCTGCTAAGTGGGTAGGCTTACTTTATATATTGTAGTTGAATACAGTTTTAGTTATTGAACAGTAAAAGAAAATGGCTTTCTCAGCTCATATGAAAAATGATGTCAGATCTCATAAGGTTAAAACATATCTGTGACTGGCTTGCACTGTCCAGCCATACAAAGGGCTGAAGGTTCAGGAATGCTAGGGAAATTCCAGCAAAAGTTCTAACAACTGCATCAGAGTGGAGTGAATGATATCATTTTGCTTCCTGAAATTATGTTCATTGTAGATACATGCTCTCAGTTCTCTAGGGAGTGGATTTGGATTGACTCCCATTCCTAAAATTAGCCTTTGGGAAAATTGGCACTCTTTAGATAAATTGGAAGCAATCCACCAAACTTTTTTTAAGGTCTTAAAAGTTGTTAAGCTTCTTGGGAAAAGTCTTATATCAGCTGGGAAGTAACCATCATAGGGAATGAAAGGTAAAAATGGGGCCACTAAAACTTGCAAACTATTAGATTTTGGCAATGAAGAGGGGTTTATGAGAAGGAAATGTGTGCAGAAAGAAGTATATGCTGAATGTGCAGAGAGAAGTCAGGATATTGGCCAAGATCAGTAGTCTTTTGTCCACTTTCTTGTGTAGTAACTGCTCAGTGGAACAGAGTAGTTGTCATTCAGTGTGTAGCCAGGATTCACAGCACATAGCCTGTTGATTTGTAGTGGTAACTCAATTTCAGTTTTAGAGTAGAAAGCATCAAAAAAGTATCAGGTGATAGCACCCAGTATGAATATGAAAACATTTTTGGTGTATCTCCATGTTGTGCTAATTAATACTAGGTAAGCAAAACCAATACAGGTGCTACTTAACATAAGGCAGAATCAAACAGGTTTTTTAGTAGGTCATCTATATCTCTCAGAAATATTCAGATTAGTGTTGGTTTAGGAATTCCATATAATTATATGAAATTAAAAACATCCAGATTTATCTTAGTAGAGAAATCTTAATATCAAGGTACTCATTTGATTTACATTTCACTACTACACATAGGCCTGGGTGATGAAGGAGCATTTCTATTTCTTAAATGTATGTATGAAATAGTTAAATAACTTAACAAACTGCTATATATTTAAATACTAATTACATATGGAAATATTATCACAGATTGGACAGAATTATTTTTATCTTCAACACCTTTTATTCCTCGTTCTCCTTTTTTGCTTTATCAGGAAGGTCATTCAGGATAAGCAACTGACTCTTTATTCAGACTGCAGTTTTTTAAAGAAGGGTCTAGCAGTCTTGAAAAGGACTCATAATCACTCCTTTGGATTTCTTTAGATATGTTTGCTGAACTCCTTGGGGAGCCTTTGATATCCTGACACTTCATGTTAGTGCAGCATGTTTGCCAAAAATATTCTTTGTCAAAGAGGTTGCAGAGCTTTTTCTGTTTGCCTCTTGAAGCTGCATGGCACACAGATTCCTACAGTGAGAAAATGGGATAAAGAAAATGGTGTAAATGTAATTACTGTCAGCTATTTGGTGCAACAACTTGAAAAGATTTTTCATTCAGCATAAAATGGTAAACATTAGGTTTTGATTAAAACATCTAGAATCTGTACTATGGAGTTCCTCAAAGAGACTCCAACTAGAAATATTTCAAGTACTCCTGTGAAGTTATTTCAGATTGGGGTTACTCACAGAGCCCTGGGTAGGGAAGCTATGCCAACATATGTTTAGCAGTATCTGTGGGACTCTCTTTCAATCGCAGTAGTACACTATTATCTCCAGATAACAGTAGATCTGCAAACAATGTTTTAGTCTTGGAAACGGTAGCACATTCAGGTTGTATTTTCCATTTCTCTGGTACGGACTTCTTACCTGTAACTTCCAGAAATATAGACACAGAACAGCACTAGAATAAATCATAGTGATTTCATTCCACTTTACTCTTATAAATTGTTGCCTAAATTGTCAACACCTCTTCACTATTAGTATTAAGTAAACTAGCTTTTATAAAATATGAGCAACTCGATCATTTATCTTAAGCCCCGATCTATCTTCTTGTTTTTAAAGGTAAGATATAATATTAAGTGAAAATAGGAATTGCTTCCCTGAGGAAATTTTACTGCAATCAAAGCAACCTGACTGTGCATGAGTGAAAACAATGCCTAGCTTAATGAAATTTAAAATAAATTAGACAAATAGATGAAATGGAGGATTCCAAACAAATTGTACGGTAATTCTGAAGAGTGAATGCAAAATACTGAGTCTTCAGTTTGAATGTGGAGGGGACAAGAGTACTAGTAAACTAGCTTATGAAATATATTCTTTTGAAGAAGGGGAAGGTAAAGATGTGGAAGTGGCTTTGGGAGAGGTGGATACTTGATTATGTTAAATTGCTTTTGGAGTGATACAGGTGAATGGTGATGAGAGAAGAGGCTAAATCAAATGAGAAGGGAGGAGCAGAGTTATGTAGAGCCTCCAAGGTGAGGGCAGAAAGACCGAACTTCAATTTAAAATCTAACTTTTTGTGGAAAATGTAATTTAAAAAAAAAACCAACTGTATTTCTTAATAAATGGAAGATTGCTATGCAAACAATAGAGTCTGGTTCAAAAGTAATTCTCCCGTCTTCCAGCCTGCCAAAGGAATAAACATGACGTGGGCCAGATCGAAATGTCTGACAAAGCCAAATACAGCTTGAATTTAATTTTTCTTTTCCAATTCTAGTTTAGAAATCATAGGCTGAAGAGATTTACTGTTGGTTGCACTAATAGCCTTTATACTTGTCGTAATATCTCATTTCTGAGAGACCTGGTTTGTATGTTCTACTCACAGTCCCAGGTTTATATTGTTTGCCAGATATGGGTCTGGGAAATCGTTCTTCCCAGATCAGATTGATGGGGTAATGGACCATTTGTAAGGATCACTTAATTGCACTGTTTGATTTGTACAAATTTTGTCAGTAAAAATGTCTCAAGACTTAGGGACAACTTTTCTTTTTTGCTTTTATCATCCAGTCTGTGGGGACAGAAATCACTATATTCATTTAGGAGTTTCTAATGATTTTCTTTGCTCCTCCTCTCTAGGAAGTCTTGCTTGCCATGTGGAGAACCAGAGAAAGGTAAGAAAGACACATTTTTACTTCCTGTCTATCTAACCATCTGTCTCTGGGGTAAAAACACAACTTTCCTTAGAAGACTGCTTACAAGGAGGTTTGAAACAATACGTCACTAATCAGAACCTTTTGCAGGCAAACACTAGGGTTATTCCAGGGTGTGACATGAATGCAGATGTAGCTGCATAATTGCCAAATTCTTCTGCACGTATTCAGCCAAGGCTAAGAATTGTTGTGGTTTTGCCTGTTTTACATAGCCTTCAATCTAACTTTAGATTCTCTCCTCTTCCTCCACCCCACTAAACCTAGGTGGATACAGTTACTTTGTTGTGAATGCATTAGGTTTTTTTGAAAAAAAAAAAAACCCAAGTGTTAGGCTCACTTAAAAGTCTCCCATTTTTTTCTTTTCTGTCTTCTTCAGAGAAAGGTGAGAACAGGTTTTTGGATCCTATTATATTACACTGACATGTATATAGCACTTAATCTTTTGTGTCTGATGTGATGGCCAGCAAAATACAAATGCTATTGAAATTATGTTTTCATCTTTAAACCTAGTTGTTTAATCATGGTGTAGTGATACAAGGACAAACATTGTTTGCTTATTCTGTTGTAGATCTCCATCTCTGTCTATATCCATCTGTTGTTGTGTTTTCTCCTTAGGCAGATACACAAACAAGTAGTCTGGGGAGCAAATATAATAGAGTTAGGGTCAAATGCCTTTTTAGGCTATATGCTAACTGTGTTGCAATATTTAGCAAAGTCTTTGCTATCCAATAGCTGTACAAGTCTACATATTATAATTTGAAAGATGCAGGTGTAAATAACTTAACAAGAGTTGTGGTTGTGTGTTAGGCACAAAAGCTACACTGTCCGATGTCACCTTTCTTAAAGGTAGGATAGCCTCCACTGGATTCTTTCAGTGGCTTGTAGATCTGTTTCTCCAGACTGAAGAAAAAAGAGCAGATGGTCCAAGTTTCTTGTGGTTTTATAGTACTCCATGGGTAACAGGGTAGACCTTTCTTGACTGCAGATTAGACAGAGTAAGTGGGGTTCGGGGAGGTGGCAGGGGGAGAAGAGTGGGGAATACAGATACTGCAGTAGCATGGGGTCTCTGGGTAACAGAGTACCTGGGGGAGCTCAAAGTCCTACAGCTTATCACGACTGCAGACCCTCAAAACATGAGCTTAATGGAAGTATCATAGGAAGCGACAGTGATATGAAAGACAACCATATGTTATCATGCAGCATGAGTTAGGCTTAGTTTTTTTTCATTACAAGTATGTCTTTGACCTGTATGGATTTTCATCCCATTGCTATTTCAGTATCTTAAAATCAGATAATTTTCTGCTGCATTACTGTTTTGAAACGTTCAACTTTCAAACATCTACATTCAGGGCCATCATTTGTATAGCACTTAATTAGGAAACAGTTTGAAAGTTGGAGAGACTCCTAACTTGAATCAATTAAAAGGAGAGTTGTCAGTTGCATTTTCAGTGCTCATCTGCAACTTTGGACTATGTGAGAGGAAGAATATTGTCTTATTCAATCCAGCCGCTCCTCAGACTTAAACTGGTCCTCAAAATTCAGGAAGTAAATCTGGGAATTAGGAACAGCTAATTCTGTAAAGCATAGACAGGAAAGCTGTGGTATAAATGTGGGATATTAGCTGAGATCATTACTCAATAAGCTCTTTTGCAGTATCAAATATATATATATATATATATTTACATCTAGTGGATGTAAACAGTTAAGTACCTTTCTATTACCTTGGATACCCTCCCCCCCCCCCCCCCCCCATTGGTTTTGCCAGTGCATTGTGGCTATTTTATTTTTGTGATTATATTTTGTTTTGATTTGAGCAAGCTGGTAAACAACTGAGCTGTGATAATTACTTCAGTAGTTTGTTTGGTTTTATTTCCTCATTGGGATAGTCTATGTAACTGAGTTTGTACTGCCTGTTCCTCAGGCAAATGTTTCAGTATTGGAAATACTATCTTCTAGACAACTTTATATTAAGATTTTGTATATTTTATTCTTCACATTTCTATATTTTTTCTACTGCTTCTTCTTCCCACTCCTTCCTTGTCTGTGAATAGAAATGATTTACAATTACCTTTTGTTATTAAGAGAAAGGATATGCCATTAAAATGCACCATCATAAGAATTTTGTTATATGCGTATGAACTTTAGAACAGCATTCTGTGCTCAGATAAGCCTTAACATCTTTCTCAACCTCCTTTCTGTCCCAAGTGCACACTATAATTTCATTAAGATACAATGCAGTTATGTTGAATTCTGCATTGGTATTTTGAGTCTTGGTTTATGTCAGTCAGTATTACCCAAGGGGAGAGTCAGTTTATTCAAAATTTATTGTTTCTGCTTTTGCCCAGTTCTGCTGAATACATGAAAATGTTTTCAACACGATGGTACCGTTTCACGCACAGGGAGGGTTATCTAAAAGGAATAAAGGCAAATGTCCGATTTTAGCATCTTTGGTTCTTCAGTGAGATTGACTTAGCTGTACAATAGCTGTTGCAAACGTCTGTGACTGTGTCCCAATTCTATTGTTTACTGAGGGTGCAAATGCAAAATATGACTTTTCTGGACAAATGCTTGCCATTGCCATTTCTCTTGTCTGTGTGCAGTTTGGAATGTAGTTTAGAGAAAAACAGGTTATATTCTATTCTAGCTTGTTCTACTTTTACTAATTGTTACTCTTCCATTCCTTTGTCATCCCACGTATGTATGGTAATGATGAGATGCACTTCCTTCAATGCTAGACTGTTCTTTTAACAATCCATGTGAGTGACACAGATTAATAAAATGTGGCATTTCAGGATCCAGAGTAAAATATGAAATAAAAAATGACTGTTTGAGGAAAAATTAGTCATATGCAGAGGGACCTATTAAAGTTGCCTCACATATCAAGCCTTTGTTCTGAGCATGTGTGACTGGAAGTGCAAAGCTAGGCTGTCAGAATTTGTTTAGCTAATGATTCTAACTTGTTAAAATTTTAACCATGGCTCCTTTTGTTATGCTTCAAAGGATTCCTAATGCTTTTTATATTAATTTGTCTTATATTCTTGAAAATAGAATTTTTTTTAGTATTATTTGGACAATTATTTGAGTCCTCGGCAAATACTGTTTATATGTAATTTTTATTTTGAATATGGGGTTCAGTGTACAAAGAATCTGCATAAAATTCGTAGCTCATATACAAGCACTTTTTTGTTATCCACGAAGACACGAGATACAAATCAAGTGTGAGAAACGCTTGAAGAGAGACTGTAAGATGTGAATGCTAAAATCTATCACAATTCATACTGTCATTCATACATCATTCATGTCAGAGAAATACACATTTAAAAATCCTTGGTCATGTATAATAATAGACTGAAACACAAATAGCATGCTCAAACATAAAAGTTTAAGAACACTTTCATCTGAGAAGAACTTGAAAACAGTCCTAAAAGTACAATGTGTGAAGGACCTCATACTGATGTTAAGTTTTCAGTGTGGTACTACCAGGCCCATTGTCTTTATTCTGCTGGTCTCTGTTAGGACAGTTTCATAGCCACCTGTCCATTACTTCCTTTGTAGTAAAATATTCCTATTAAAAATACAGCTTGCTTGAATTTCTCATGTCATAAAATGTCAGAGGGATCATAATTAAATTATTTACCTGGTCTGTGAGGTGAAAACCACGCACAATAACAAATGCCTTTAGTACTAGCAACCAAGAAGTCATTGGTTGAATGTGGTGTTAAACTAAGGAGCACTAAAAGGAAGGTATAGTCAGGCATGAGTTGGGTCATAGAACCACGCAGGAGGCAGTAGCATTTAAAATGCACTGTGCTCAAAACTAGGCTATGTTAATAGCTGTATTTTTACACCATATTGATTGGCCCAGGTAGATTGCATTGGTATTAACTGTAAGTATAGAAAAATGGGTAGGTATAGAAATCTGTGCAATTAAATTGTTATAAAAGATGCGTGAATCCTAAAGCCCATACATATAGATTCAGTACATGCGTTTTGTTTTCTTTCTGATAAAATTAAGAAAGAAAGTACAAGGAGAGTTAGACTCTAAGCAATGCAAAGGACTTCCTAATATTTTTGGAAAATATTATGTATAGAATAGCATGCTACTGAACGTGTCCCAGTGTATGTATTACTTGCATTTTTAGAATTCTCGTTGTATTTACCAAAGACAGGTTGCCAGTGTCAAATAGTGACCTTCTGAATGAGTCTTCCCTTCCTTTACGCAGTGACAACTTTGTTCCTCTTCATGTGTGAAGCTTGAGATTGTGCTCCCTTTCTGTCTCTTTACAGCAGAGATTTTGTCATGGCAGTTACAAGTGAGCATATGGAGGCAACAGCCTTTTGGGCATCAGAAGCTGCAGCATCTGAACAAGCCACATTAGTAGACTAGATGAAGGATGCTTCCTTGTTGATAAATATCATGTAAAGTGTTCTATCTGCATGAAAATATGTATAGTTTTCTGTGCAGAACCAAGGGGATTCCTAACTCTCTGCCCAGATTGGAAATGCGCTCTCAAGTATGTGGATGGCCTAAGATGCCCGTATGCTACAGCATATTTTTGGATTTCTTTTTGATTAATATCATGCTTCAGTGCATCCATCTGTCTGTGCAGTAAGTGCAAGTTTCAAAGGAAGGTAAGTGATATACATCAATTAAAAATGCAAGCAAATTTTAGGGCTTGAGCAAATTTCAGTAACTTTTTAATAGTAAGGTGTTGCCAGATTGAAATGATAAACAAGTTTATACAGTTTTCAAAATAAATGAAATCCATTTCATACATGTAATTAATAAAACCCTGCAAGGCTGAATAATGCTTCTAGCTCTCCTTGCTCCAAGAGATCAGGAAAACGCAAGAGAGAGGCAAAAGATACTCTGTTGTCATAATAGTCTAGGATGGACTTGGTTAGACAACGGCAGTAATTTCCCAGATACTAAGCAAATAATTTCAGAGTAGTTTGGCAGGTAGGTCTGCAGTTCACAAAGCAAAAGCTATGTGTGTATTTTACCACAGACACATTTTAACTTACCCTGCAAACTCCGCTTCAAAAGGCGAGCTTCCGGCTTTCCTAAAGCTGCGCCTTCAAATCCATTTTGAGCAGTGGATGCATTGTTTGTGTCAGGCTTGGAAATGCAAGCTATTAGCCTAGAAGTTACTGAGTGAAATAAAAAAAGCAAAAAGCCTATAAGAAACTTAACCCATACAGTTTAGCAATCAGTAAACCAGCTAACAAATAGAGACTATTTAAATTGCTTCACAATGCCAGTTGCTTGCAGAATACCTGCCATCCTCTTGATAGGTTAAAAAATAATCTATTTGCAGCTCTAAGGTTGAAGAATGCAATGAATTTAGCAAGCTCAAGCCTCACTGCACTTGTCTTTCATGCTACCAAATGTGTCCTTTTAAGATATTATTCTGTTTCACACCTGATTGAATGAAGAATTTAAGAAGATATCTTCTCACAGTATATCTGTTCTTAAGTCTCTTATCATTTCTTAACGTTGGAACACATACATGCCAATATCCGTGGGGCAGTTGGAAAATATTTATAAAAGATGTTATGGCCAATGCTTTTAAATCTGTATTTGAATATCTAAGGATGACTTAGATTTCATACTTTACAGAAAAAATTAGACTGCTTATCCATAGACAAATACTTTATACCATAGTATAGTCCTTTGAAGATAGTGGTTAATGACATAAAAAGGGTCAGTAAATTGCAGCCTTAGGGCAATAGACTAACAATTACCAAATTTATCACTAGTGTAACTCCATTATAGTTAATCAGATTACAGTTGAAATGATTTGGCCCAATGAATCTTCAAATAATGTCTTCTGAGAGACTGAAGGATGTACGGTTACTGTGTATTTTAACAGTGATGTTCTGTGACAAGTTTCTGAGTTCTAATCTTTGTTGTGTGAAATCAAATGGACCTGCACAGCAGAAACTTATGATGTGCTTACATATCCATATCTTCTTTAAAGATTACACATTGCTAAATACCTAAATTATCCCAATATTTCTGCATTCTTACGTACTTATTTCTAGCTTTGATTTATAAATTTATTAAAGCAATGTGGTGGTAGTGGTGCTTTCAGCCAAATTTCAGTGCATATGCATGATTACAAAGATGTTGATAGATATTTATACCTATATACATAGGTATAGATATTGCAGATGTACCAAGCATTTGTAACGTTTTTGCACTCTAAATAATTCAGTGTGTTTGGAGGTATTTGAAACAAAAACTGCCTTGGGATGTCAGTAGGTCATACATTCAGTGAGAATCGGCTTCTCCATTAACTAGCACTGGCACTGAATCAATATAGTGTGAGTTATGCTGGCAGCTTGTTCATTTCGGCTTCATAAAAATGTGAAATAAATATCAAAATTTCACAATGGTTTATCTGAAGCAGAAAGAATCTCAGCGACTAATTTTGCATAAGAAATGGATGAAAAGCTGAGGAGAACAACAGAGCTCAGAACCTTGGACAATTCTTCGTGGATAGAATTTTGTGTAGATTCCTCATCACAGTTCTTTTCTGTTTGGGTGTTGTGGGGTTTTTTTATAATCAAGGTCTGTATGTTAAGAGCCCATTTATATGCTTGCAAAATTCACTGAAACTCTGTAAGCCACTGACTGAGGTAAGTATGTAAAAACATACACAGGTTAGGGAGCAGAAATTTCTGCTTTAAAAGGCTGATTTTGCTCAAGTGTCATGAAGAGGAGGCTAAATTAAATTCTTTTAATGATACATGTCTGAGGTTGCAAAAATCTCACACAACACAAGATCAGCTTTCATGTACTTCAAGATACCTGTGTTTCTGTTAGTTCGTGTGTGTGCAAAATATTCCTGGTCAGATCAAAAGAGTTTAGCATCAGTATATGTTAGGTTCTTTTCCACTTATAAAC
This sequence comes from Pelecanus crispus, assembly GCF_030463565.1. Lineage (NCBI taxonomy): Eukaryota > Metazoa > Chordata > Aves > Pelecaniformes > Pelecanidae > Pelecanus > Pelecanus crispus. Next base: position 40,574,153 of record NC_134650.1, read on the forward strand.
TGTCTTCTACAGTGAACTGACCTTTCTCTGAATAGGTCAACATCTTACAGAGCCCAGGGACCACCATCTGACCTATGTTGCAATGATGAATTTCTGGAGTATCTTCACTGATGTCAGTACAGCTACTCCATTATATACCGGTGTGAGAGCAGAAATTTCACTGGGAGCTGCCTTCAAGTATCTACGTAAACACTTTAAAAACTTTAAATCAATTTCTTTGCAATGATAATTAATTAAACAAAGGCTTTAAATGTAGCACTTGCACTCTGCCAGAAAAAGCAAAGGACCAGGTCAGAGGAGATGGAATTGTATGTGAAGAAATCTTCTAACCTTTAACCTTAGAGATTGTAATTTGTGTTCATATTGGAGACAGCTGTCTACAGAGACACTTACCAAAATGATTTTGCAAGGCTATGTGATTGCCTATGGATAAACAGAGTCTACCTGTTTTCTGTGCTAGTTATTTTATAATCTCTGTAAGCAGTAAAATAGAGATGGATATTCTGTTTTAGAAAAAGGAAAATAGAATTAGTTTACTTTGAATTAAGAATGGATATTACTGACAGACTCCATCAGAGATGATCAGTGCAAATGTGATGTTACATATTACTTGACAGTTTTTCTCTCATTGAAATTAAAGAAATTTAGGACGCTTTCAAACAAAGCTGTGTCTAATTCTCTAGAAGTGCACTTGTCTGCCTTGGAGGACCTTCAGAAATGTCTATTTATGATAAACCACTTCAAGCATAAAGTTTTCAGACATGCAGATTGTTAGCAACTATAAAGAAAAGCCATGTCTGTTTAATTCACATCATTTTCCAATTTATGTAAATGAAAGGCTTGCAATAGATTTTTTTTTCTTTTGCCCAAGATTCCAATATTCTATGCTTTATTGCATCAAAACAGGCAAACAAAAATGGATGCATATACTGAGATATGTGTTAACACCAACCTCAGGGCAACAGGTACAATCTTGCAAAATATCATTGGGCTTGGCTTTGCATGACACTGCCATCAGCAAGTCCTCCCAAGTGGTTAAATTCAGTCCAGATTCAGTGTTGTACCTCAGGTGTTATACATTATGTCCCATCCATTTAGGACAGTTTTGTTGTGTTGATTTAGACCATCTGCCAGGCTGATTTCTGATTTGAGAACGTTGAGGAGTAGTGGCTAAGTGGGAGCTATAGAATCCAGCAGAGTGGTGGTGCCACTGTGTTCAGCAAGCCAAATAGCAGTTCCACGGTGTATCTCATTACGTATGTGTTATGCCTCTTCTGTGGTGAGTGAAACATGTTAGTACCTTTGAAGTTTCTCCTTTATTTTGCCAATTGATATCACTCATGTTATCATTTGATACAACAGAAATATGTGATTTTAAAAAATTTTTAAAAAGGTATCTAATCTCCTATACAAGAGGGTGATTGTGCAATTATTTTTCCTTCCAAAACTGTAGGTTTTTATTCCCTACCTGCTATCCTTCATTGTTCCATAGACGATGAACCTAAAACTTGCAGCATACCACTGAGCTTTCTCCCATATGCTTTGTGTGTATGTATTGTGTATACACATACAAGTATATGTAAAATTATATATAGTGAGAAAGAAACAATTACTCCTCAGGCTGTATAACTGTCCTGTACACAGATGGGAGTGGTCAAGTTAAAAGTGTATGGGATGAGCAGAAGTTTAAACCAGGAAGTAATATTTAAAATTTTTTGTGGGGAAAATGTCGAAGTTTATTCTTGGATAATACTGCAAACGATGGAATAATGAAGTTCCTTTATGTACTCAGGATATTGATTTGTTTTTAAGGTGAAGGTTGGTCTGTGAATGAAGACATCTGAAGCAATGGTCATGATAGTAATGAACCAGCTACAGCGTCATCCTTTCACGCCTTGGGTTATGTTTGCTTGCATTGAATACTTTGCAATGGATTTTTCTCAGAGATCCAATACTGTCCATGACAAAGCAGGTAGTTTAGTGAAGGTCCTGGTTCTTGGTCTGTAATCCCAGAGACCCTGAGAAACTCATTTAATATCAGACAGCTTTGATTTCACCAGGGTGTGTGTATTTACTGGACTCTATATAAAAAAGAATAACTATATTAGGATGGTATTCTGACATGTTTTGTGCTTAATTGATCACATGCATGGGCTAAAGTATGAAGGTAAGGAAGTGCAAGTACAAGGCTGGAATGCTTGCACCAGTAAGGATCACATTCATCTCAATAAAAATCTCTGCTGGATATTTTTAGATAGAATATTCTTTGTGATTCCCACATAGGAAGCATAGATATGAAACTACACCCTATAGTGTTTTGGTCATTTAAATTCAGAATTCAGCATTGAATTCAGCATGGGTACAATTCATTGCCTAAGGTTTCCTAGCTACACAGAATGCGCTAATAATATGCACTAAAATAGAAAACACTCCCAGACCTTGTGCAACACTGGTTTTAGCTGTGCAGTTTACAAGTGAGCATGTAGAGCTACAGACAGAGAACATATGTGAATAAATGCCCTTACAGCAAAATATAGAGTAAATACTGAAGTAAAGAATATCAGTGAGACTATATGCTACAGACTGATTTTTTTTTTTGTTTTTTCCCCACTGTGCTTGAATATTGTTGAACCAGCTTGAAAGCTCAGGTGAAGGTGTGGCTTCCCTAAGGCAGAGACAAAAGACAGGATTATGAGCTACTTACTGTTCTGGAGATCAAAACTGGTTTACACAGTGCAGTGGCAGATAAATACTGAAGGAACACGTTCTATATATTAAGCATAGATTTAACACATAATGTGTTCTAAAATTAGGCAAAAAGGAAATCCAAATGTTGTGGCGTTTCTTAATGTTGGTGAATGACTTCCATTCCTTGGCATCACATATCTACTAGCCTCATAGTGCCTTAGTAGAAACATTATACAAGTATAATCCAATAAGGCAAAATGCTAAACTAAAGAGCCAGTAAACTTGAGATAAAAGTCGTTAATCCCATGACCTTTCAATAGGAAACACGGAGCAGACATTACCAAGGCACAGCAAATGTTTCTGGACTGTTACATGCACAGTTTTCTTGGTTTGGCACGAACTTGTGTATTTATTCATACAGAGCTGAAGTAAGAACTAGAGTTAAGCAAATAGGATATAGTAAATTAAAAGATGCAGGTTGTGGGGTTTTTAGCCCTGCTGAATTTCATTGACCAGGTAAGTCACTGACATCCTCAGCTACTCATCGTGCTCTAGACAGCAGTCTTAAAGTATACAGCTATCCTTCATTTTCATGGATGTTGTACATGTATGTACACTGGTTTGGGTTGTTTATTTAGTCAAGAATGTATAGATATTTATCATTAAACAGAAATATTTTCTACACTCTGCAGTGTTACAAGAATAAGTTCTTAACTTTATCTCTAGAGAACAACCAACCAGGGAAACATATTGTTATCAGTTTTTTAATACTGGCAGTCTGGAAAGGTAGATATTATGCTCTGTTACTACACTTTGTCAGTACAAATATAGTATAGACTTTATTAATGTTTACATTAGAAGCCCTAATTTACTTATGTGCAATTAGTGTAGCAGTTTCTGAAGGCAGCCAACTGAAATACAGGTTTTGCATTGTTGCTTCAGATATGACTAATTTGTCATTGAAAAACAAAAAGAGGATTACTTCTAAGCCTCGTTGTTGGTATTTTAGTTGTACATTATCAAACGTGCACTGGTCAGTCCAATTTCAAACTGTATAGTGGATTTAAGGAACATTTGAGAGATGATGTTTATTAGAGAGAAGATAAATTGGTATAATGCAGTATTTAAAACTACAGATTTCTGATGAAGGCTGTCCCATAGCAATGACCAGTGAGCAGCAAGGGAGCAGTGAGAATATATATACAGATGTATGTATTCCTAACATATATGTTTGCTACAGATAAACATAATGCCTTATAAAGTAATTTCCAGCAAAGGGGAAAGTTTCCTCACTGGTGTAGATCAAAAACCAAGGCCATAGTTACAGTGGGCATTCTGACTTTGTTTGACTTTAGGGAGTGAACTTGAACCAAAATCTGAATTTTTGACCTGTGATGCTTCTTACTGTCAGTGACAACTATGAGCTTGTTTCTGTTTGTTTTCCTCTGATAAGAGGCCTGCGTATCTTAGCTCTTCCAGAAGGAGGACATATATCAGAGCATAACTAAGTGATGAAATCCAGGTTTTACTCCCTACTGAAAAACAACCTCTTTAAAAGTGCATCATTTGGCGCTGTAGTATCCATTGATTTCTACTAATGTATTTTTATCCTTTAGAGCACTGTGAAAACTCTGTAGAATTTAATCCTGTAACTCATACAGGTGTGCTAATAATTCCTGCTTAATAAGGGCAAAACTTAAGTCTTTCCATACTCAGAAACTATGCTGGTTATTGTGGAACCAACAATAATGCAGAGAGGGAGTATCTACTCCCTCTTTACTTTGTTAACTGTGTTGACTCTTTGATTAAAATGGGATAAATTTTAGAAGATTCTCTTTTATAATTAATTAGTGTTTCCTACAGTGAAGCTACAACTAGTGTCTGAACTTAGTGCTGCACGTTAAAAAAATGCAAAAACTAAGCTCAAGGAAAAGCGAAAAAGAACTAAAGACTGAGCATTGAAAAGATGAGACTGGCAAGCAAATGTGTTCACATATGCTTCTGTTACAATGGTGTTTTATCACTTACTTTATGAAAGGCAACTTCTTCTCTTAGGCTACCTTCATGCAATGAAAGAATTGTTGCAGTCTCTGGTTTGTAGCCTCCAGGCTGATAAATTCAGCAGCTCAATGAGTGGGTGACAGAAAGGTCATCTTACTGACAAACTATCCTATGTATCTTTACAGATATGTAACACATTCATTGACTGATAGAATACATTTTAGTTGTGATGGAAACCGTATGTCTTCTTACTTACTTCAGGCTATGGATTCGTCAGGTGCAGGTGACATATATAGTTTTCCGTACTGTTGCAAGCCCAGAGATGAAATGACTGAATGAAGGAAAACTGTTTGGAATGTTGGGAACATACCAAAGGCTCGGCAATTCATTCAGTTAAGCGTACAGAATTGCATAGCCTACTTGAAACTCATACAAATGAGAGAAACTTCCTGGGCTTGAAAAATAAGGTTGTAGTATTAATCTTGAAAAATGTCCTCCTTTGATATTTCTCGTATGTTGTTTTCTATGTAAGCCAGTAATAATAGGAAGAAAAATTCTCTTAGAAAACTTCTGCATGTTTGTTTTCAATGGTTGTACAGCATTGCAAAGAAAAATATTTTGAGACTGCCTGTCCCAGTGAGCTGTGAAGAAAATGAAATGGTTGGTAGTTCTTTCCCCTTCCATCTCATAACTTCCCATGAAATACCTGGCATGTATCTCAACTCAATAGCTGGAGCTGTGGAGATTTTCTTGCAAGTTTTTTAAAAAAACTTTTTTCAGCGGTTAATCTCCTCTTTGTTTCAAGAGAAAAATCTTAAGTATTTTCTTGCTGAAAAGCAAGCACTTAAAGAATTATCTTCCATTACCATTTCAATTATTAAAGCAGTGTGCTTAAGTTCTTACCCTTTCAAAGCCCTCACTTTCAGATGCTTAGCCAATAGAATAATACAAGTCTCCAAATTTTGAGATTCACCCAGAAGTTTTTACTGTAAAAGTACTTCTCTTTTTAATTTTTTTTCCTCCACAAAATGTTGGCAGCCATTTGAATTTTTCCTATAAAGTGGAGTTGCTATGAAATGTCATAATAAATCTCAACAAGTTTCCTGATAAACTTGTCAACAGTTAGGAATCTCGTTGTCAAGAAAAAATAAAAAATTAATGTGTTTCCCAACCATAATGACTAATTTACTGAAGCTATCACTCTATGGAGGTACTTTTACTCCTCATGCATTCTGCCTAGATGCTTGTTGTGCCTGAGCTGCTTGAAATACAGGAATGTGTTACATTCAGGTTTCCAACTACTGTATGCAAAGAGTTTCTATCATTTCAGTATGGTATCATTTCAATACCGTGCTGCAGCATACACTTGTGCTGTCTTCTCTCTCCATGTACAGCAGGTTCTTTTAAAAAGGACTGAGAGTCAGGACACTGAAAACTTGGCATGTCCCTTTTATTTTAAACAAACACGAATGATATTAAGTATGGTCTTCCACGCTATTCATCATTGTTAGTGTCATTTGGAGCTGGACTTCTCCCCACTTTGTTTTTAGTGCGTTTCCTTCTTGTGGAAAATGCCAGATTGACAGCCTTGAAAACTGAAATCCCTCTGTTTATCTTCAGGCTGCAATAGTATAGTCAATGACAGCACGAACATCCCCTCTGCCTCATCAATATGCCTGAAGTGTGAGAGAAGGTAGTTCAGTCTCCATGGCCATTAAATCCTGTTGATTCCATCAATAAGGATGCCAGTTACTGAAAAATGTCGTAGTGCCTTTGTAATCCGAATGACTGCTCAAAAGACACTAGATTGAGACACCAAATTCATCTCACATACCTCAGCGCATATATGATGGTAATGGTTTTCATTCACGGTGAATCTGGGATGGATTCAAAAGGCATCTTAGGTTTAAAGCTTTCTAAAATTCAATAACCATTCCCCTGAGCCACACAGTCCATTCACTTACTTGAGAAAGTTGCTCATGTTTTTTAACAGGTTCCTTTTCAGGTATGAGGTCTTTATTGTTTTCAGTAGCTTTCTGTCAGTAGGAAATAGTCTCTAGGATCTGTGGGACATGTGAATAAGAATACTGAAACATTTACTTGAATGTAAAACACTGCATACCATCTGGTACTGCTGCATGTATTTGTTTTATGCTGTTAAATGAGTTGCAGGTACCTGTCTTTAATCTGAGTTCTGATCCTGCTTACATCAACAACAGTGGTTGCAAAAGCGTAAAGGACTGTAAGGAGAACAAAGTGTAATTGGGTAGCCCTCAGCAAAGTCACCTTGCTTCCTGCCTCAGTTTCCCTAACTAGAAACTGGGGATAGCAATGCTCAGTGAGATAAGATTTTAAAAACTGATTAGTTTATATTTGAGTGTTTTATCTGGCATGTAAAATGCTAAGTATTGTGGCCACCTAGTTAAGTTATCTATTGGTAGATTAAAAATAGAAGAGGTATGTTTTAGATTTTTGGTTGTAATAAGGCTTTCAGGCCACTGAAATGTGGTGTAGATAATTTGCTGTCTTCTTTTTTTGTTTCAGAATGCTTCCCTGGAAGAAAAATACTCTTAGAAGATTCAAATACAAGTAACAGCAAAGTTTGCTTCCAGAAAAACCTGTAGAAAACATATGAGCTTCATTAGTTATCAGGCAATATGTAACTGAACTAGTATGCTGAACAGATGCTGCTCACCAAAGGGTGCTTTTGTCTAAAAATCATTTTGAGCATAAAGAAAATGAAAATTAAGAAAAAATTGTAGAAAACTTACCTGTGAAAAAGGAACCCATATTTGGCCTAAAAAAAGGACTTTTTTCCTAGCATCCCAGGAGTTCCATGTCTAAGATGCATCTTAATGGTATGCACAGTCTTTTCACTCGACAGGCTTTGTGTAATCAATAGAATGAGAAAATTCTCAATCAACACCCTAAATTCGCATGACAAAAATGGTTGTAGGAGAAATACTTTGGAGCTTCCTTTGCTTTAGAAGGTAGCTCCACATGCATGTCAGACAGGCTATCCATAGTATCAAGTGACGTGCAGGGGGCGTGGGGAGGATTTAATATCTGGTTCTGCAGTTGATAAAAAAACTACTGATGGTGTTTTGGTGCTGGTTGCATCATCTTCCTCCAAACTGCTATAGTAAACACAAAAGGTTTTCAAAAATTACAAGTTTACAGAACTCAAACTTATTTTATGTCAGCATCCTATTACACATGGACAATCTGTTTCATAGAGAGAAGGCAAGATTTCAGTTTCCTGTGTGCTGACTGTTGGAATTACCGGGGTACGTGATAGGCCTGAGGGCTTCCTTTCCTGTCCAGGTATCCACGCAGCGGATGAGCGTCCAACACACCGTGCCCCTCAGTGCAGGTGTGTTGGTAAGAAAAGTTAGAATTGGCAAAGTGCCCCAAGTAAAGTGCTTAGATTATGTCTTCCATACCAGGAGTACGGGGAGACTATGGGGCACCTCTTAACCAGGTTTCTGATTTGATTCTGCGGTAGCAGAAATACAACTTTCCTCTTATAGCATGCAGGTAAATCACAGGTGAGCCAATGTCCCTGTCAGTCCTCAGATAAACTCTGCATTTTGCCTGTCATTAAAGATGGTCCAAACCCATTTTGGATATCTTGAAAATTGCAGCATATATAATCTATCTCTAAATCCTATTGACATCCCTGACATTTATATCTTTGCTAACATATTTTATTCCTGCATATATCTTCAGCAAGAAGGGAGAAGACATTTCTACACTGAATATAGTTTCAGACATATCAAATGTCCCAATCAACTGTGGCTTAAGTAATTTGAAACTTTTTTCTATTGACTATAATGGGATCTGTAGTTTGAAGATGACTGAACTATGGGAGGAAAATAAAACTTGACCTCTAGTATTGAATACCACAATATGTTGTGTAGTTCTTTTTACAGCAGTAGCACTTCGTTAGTATATATTATTTTCACTCTTACAACGTTCTCCCACATTCTTAACCTTAAACTGTATATAAATTTTGTTAAACATAAAAATATATAGAATCTACATTAAGTTCATCGTGTCTTAAGGAACACATTTTTATTGTGAAAACTACACTTTTAATTTATGGCCACTTATAAATAATATGTTAGTAATCAGTAAATGATTAATACACATTTTCCTCCTTAGTTATTTAGGGCAGCGTTGAGTAGGACAGTAAGAACTAATGCACATTTTAATGTATAAGTGCTACAAAATAATGGATAGCATCCTGTAGTAATGTATTTTAAGATTATTTATACATGTGTGTCTCATATGTTATACAGTGGAGCTACTTGCAATAATTTAACTGAAGAAAGCAATGCCTAGACTTGTTACCCATTTGTCCAAAATTGTCATCTTAGTTTATAGTGATACTGATATTTGCAATTTACCTTTTTAAAACATTAATACTGTTTACTGCATCACTGTCTGGACCAGTGTAATAGGGAAAGAGACTTAAAAAATTCTAAGCAGCGCTGACGTAATCCTGCGGTGCAGGCAGTAGGAAGGACTCCCTCACCCATATGGACTCCCACCAAGTTCAGTGGGAGTGCACGGATGTGAAAGGCGTGCAGGGGCTGATTGCACTGCTGGAGGCTGGCCTGTAGAGAACTGAAAAGATGTCATGCAACTAATGTGATAGGGACTCAAATACAAAGCTTAACTTTTAGCATTTCACAGTGAACACAACTGAACAGATAACTCTGTTTTATGAACCTGATTGCCATGTTTCTTTCTCTTTTTTTGGTCACAAAATGCATGGGTCTCAATGCATTAAAAGGAGTAAAATCTCAGAGTTCAAAGCTTTCTCAGAGTATTTGCTTATTTGTTGTAGGTTAGTAACAGTTAGAGTACAGCAAATTATTTGAGATACGCCCTTGTAGTAAATAATAATTTTGGTTTTGTTAAGTATCAAAATAACACAGAAGCATTTGGCTTCCTTTTTAAAATGCATGTTAAAAAGCTACTGGTAGAGCATTCACATCGATTACTCATTGGTGTCAATATGACAGGTTCCTAACAAGGAAAGATAAAATAATTTTAATGAAAATGCAGTGACAGAAAAATAAGCAAACAGAATTGAACAACTGGTATTTTAATGGCTGGCTTTTCTCATGGAAATTAATGGGCACTTTTAAACTGACTTCACGTGGAATATGGTCAGTCCAATAACTGCTTTCTACTGATGTACTCAGTACAATTGCAAATAACCTAGGTAGCACCGTGGCTAATATTAATTAGTATTCTAGACTTGCAGTACTGGATTCAGCGATGATGCATAAAGATGCTTCTCTCTACTCATTTCAGATCTGGGCTGTAGTTTGTAGCAGGTATAATACATAAAGATACACTTTTAAATGCTTTCCATATACATCTCCAAATGATGCCATCCTGAAATGGTATTTCTAAACTAAGTATGAGTGGGAAGGTGGCACAGTGGGACTCAGGAGTTTGCACTTCTAAAGGTTTATCTGTACTGTGCCACGTAGTAGGGTGTTATTAGCTTGACGAAGCACTAACACACCTGCAGAAAATTTTGAGTGGAAATGATTTGAATTCATACAACTGGCAGCTGGCAGAGAGAACTCACGTTTGTCTGTACCCATCCACGTAGACACACCCCAGATTTTCAGCTTAGATCTTAGGAAGAAATAAAGGAGGATCCCACTCTCCTTGGGTTCCTGTGAAATACTCTGCTGAGCTCAGTTTAATTTCCCATGGATAGACGTCCACCAGTGCCAGAACTGTCACATCTTGCACCCAAACTGACACAGCAGTAAAATGAAGCAAATATAATACATATCCTTTTTTTAAAGTATATATCTCACTGCTATATATAAATTTCATCTGGCATTTCAGACTATATAAAAAAACCTATCCTGAAAAAAATTGTGGTTGCCATGTTTTCAGAAGAGATCATTCTCCTCTGTTAAAAAAGAAAGTATGTATCTTTCCATTAATTCTCATTATGGTTCAGATTAATAAATGTTCTAACAACATAGCTTAAAACGCCGTTCTGCAGTTCTCTGGTTTTGAGGATTGCTTCAGATTTCAAGTGGAAGGAGGTGGTTTGAGATTTTGCTGGATTTCATTCTGTACTTTAGGGAAGAAAAATGCAGGCCTTGAGATTCAATAGTCTGTTTTTCTCCTGTCGTGGCTTCCAATTTCTGTGTGTTCAGATTTCATTATAATCTGGCTTCCACTGTCCCTCTTTCAGTGAAGTGACAGTAATTTATACACACCTGTTTATTGTATGCTAGAGTATTTTCCTGCCACATTTTCTCTAGTTTTGTAATAAACATTGAGTTTCATCTATCTATTCCTTTCTACTGTGTTTTAAATTTCTGAAAGTGAAGCATTTTTCCAGGATGGCAGTAGGAATCCTCCGCCGGCTCTGGGAAAACAGTAGGCACAAACATATAAAATCACAGCACTAAATACAAAATTGTGTGTACTTTTTTGGTGAATATGTGTATCTGAGTAAACTGAAAAATTACTATGATTGGAAATCTTCATTCTTGCAAGACCCATCTACCATATGAAGTTTGGACATTTGAGATTTGCAAGGCATTGGAAGATTTTAAGGTTAGAAGTCTTAAAGCAGATGGCTTCATCCTATTTAATTTAATGAAATTTCTGTAGTATGAAAAAGGGGGAAAGCTAACTGTCTCCAGCATAAAAGCTCTTTAAATACATTAGTTCCTGAGAGGCCTGCAATCTGAACACTGCCACTGTGCTTTTTAGATAAATTAGACATTGTCTTCCTTCATTCCTTATAAACTGTGAGGCAGAATAGCTTCTGAAGTTCTTTTAATACAGGAGGATGCTCAGGCATCCAGTCTTGAATTTGCAAGTACATTACTAAGTAACAGTGAAAGTGTAGTTCAGAACTATTTTTCACTCATGTTGTCTATTAAGGTCCTAGACCATCCCAAATATCTACTTAGCAATTAAAAAAAAAAGTCTTCAACAAAGATCTACTTAACAGTAGTAACATCTCCTTCATTTCTCATGCATTATGGAAAGTATTACACAATCTTGGGACTGTGAGTTGGACTGGGTTCAGAATATGCAGAACTGGGAGAGGGGGTATACTCATCATTATACAAGTCAAGAACTGCATGTTGACTTATATTTTTAGATAACACCGTAGGGAAAGTCCTTTCCTGGAGAGCTGTGCAGCTCAAAGACAAGGGGTGACACAACACAGAATTGCAGGTTTCTATTCCTTATCATTCTTGTTTCCTGGCCTGCTTGAGATAAATTTCACACTGTTCTTAGTAATGTGATGTGCACTCCACAGTGCAAGATTGGGTGCCGTAGTTTTTTCATATCAGTTTTTATTCAAGATGACTGTATGAGTACATAGATCCTGGGCTTTTCTCATGCTAAGAATGTAGGGATATCTTGATTCACAAATGTTACTAAGATTAAAAGAATGTGTACAACTTCAAATCTGAATTCCTGTGTATGTGAACCATAGGCAGGTAATAACAAAGCATATATTTTAAAAGATACAGTATTATAAAGCTCTTTAAGCAATGGTGAGTTTCACACTTTCCATGGTAATCTGTTACAGCATTTAATTACCCAGAACAATTTTGAACAAAAATCAGTATACTTGGCCTCATTAATATAAGCCAAAGAGCTTTTTTAAAGCAACCTCCAGACAGGATTTGTAAACATCAACTTCATTTTTATTTGGTACAAAGCACATTAACAGCAGCAGCAGAGAGAGAGCTAAAATTTTACAAGTAGAGAATTAATCACAGCGGGTGATGACAGGCTGGTAAAGTGTCTCATTAGTAAAAGAATAACAAGGAGTTTAATTGAGAGTCAGTGTTTTGTAAGTATAATGGCCTGGGTTTTCAAAAGGGATTGGTGATTTGGGAATGCCTATAGTTTTGATACCAATTCAAAACACCCGATTTTAAAAAGGTGTTTAAGACCTTTTCCTGCAACTCCTTTAAAACATTTTGAGGGTGAGCATCCCAAAGCCAGTAGACTGTTTTATCCATCTTAGACAAAATTCTTGACTAAAACCCACCTAGATTCACAATATTTTAGGAGGCAACAGCATAGTTTAAGAGGCAGATTTGCAGCTGATACAAAATATCACAGACCCAGACAATGTAGACAGAGCAATGCCAGCTTACAGATATTGCCCCTACCATGAACTCCTTGCAGTAGGAAAAGCATCTATCATTCTAAAGGAAAGCTGTGTGTTATGTGGAAAGCTAACCCCAACTCCTCCACCCACCAATCACGCAACCACAACACTTAGCACAATTCAGTATTTTGGAAATGCTTTATTTTAAACATGCATTCTGCTTGCAACAGGCATAGCTAACACAAGATCTAATTTAGAAAAGGGCATAATAAACACAGCTGGCAGAAGCAGGAGACATAGCCATAAAGACAAGAACAAGCCGTAACTTGGACAGATTGGAAAATGGAAGATGCGAGGAAGAAATTCCGATATTATTTTAGCTGTTTTGAGGATGAGCCAGGAGTTTTACAGCAAGCTTGGTGGGTAGTTTACTCTTGTGAAGTATAACTAATCTTTTCAAACAGATTATCCGTAAAAGTACGTGGTTTTTTTTTTTTCTTTTTAAGCTTTTGTTGATACATTTAAATATATTATTTTGATTGGCTTTTACTCTCATGAGTGCCTTTTCCTCAACTACTGAGTATATAATTTATATAACCTCATAACACAATATATTCAGGTAGGCATTTTATGACATGTTTTATTTATATTTTACTGTTGTTGTGTGCCATAACAATGTTTCTACTGCTTCCAATTTCACTCATTAGAGCAGGCAGGATGATGGGCAAAGCATCTTGTAATAACTAGGGGCTAAAGCACAATAGGGATTTCAGCAATGCCTCTTTCATAGAGGCCCTCACCTGGTGTAATATGTAGCTACAAGTTAGTAGACTTTGTAAATGATATAGGAAGAAGTATGCACCAAAAAGCAATTAATGAAATGCAATATGTGATGTAGCAAGACCAAAAGACTTAGAAAAGATGGGCTGAGGCTTGGTCTGTAAATCCCGTTGGGGTGTTTAAGGAGCCAATTTGTTTAATGCCTCCAACTGAAGCACATTCATCCTTAAGGATACAAACCTATGTACTGAGGAACTTGAGAGCTTTTTAAAGTCAGGTAGCTTCTGTACAGGAGTTCTGAAGAATTAGCTTTTGGACCTTTACATACATAAACCAGGAATCAGATAATGTCTTTGATGATGTTTGTCATAAGGATCAAATCTGCCTTCTGTGCTCAGAGAGAACACCTTTCTCTGCTAGAGCTGCCCTCTGAATAAAACTGTGCTGTCGTGCAAAGTGGTGGCAGGATCAGTACCCATACACCACTCATGTACTGAACTGAAGTTTTGTCTGTTAGTGCAAGAAAACCAAATTTTTCTTTTGATCCTTCCCCCCTGCTAAATCTGTCGAAGTCACATTGAGAAGATTTTTAGTGTTAGTTGTATAGCTAAATTATTTCTAGATATTCAGTTCACAATAAATCTACTTAGGGTGCTTTGTTCTGATGAACTCATTTAAATGTATTATATTAAAAAATTACATTTTCAGAAGCTTCTCCAGACACTTCTTAATCGGTTGTCATGGTGATGTCACTGATTACGGTTTTTAATGTCCCATTTGAAGATTATGCACTACTTAATGATCCAAAAAGTAGGTCTAATTTCTTTCAAGAAAAAAATCTTTTCATGGAATGAATTACACAGGTTACTTACAGTAAAAAATAATGAAAAAATGCAAATGACACAATGTAAAGAAAGATTTCCTTAAGATTATAGGCCTAGAAGATGTTCTACATAAAGCACCTTTTTAATAAACATAGCAATACAATAAAAGAGTTGCAATCACAAAAAATGTGGATACGGATAAGAATAAAGAAGACCTGAAATATCCTTGTGCGATCTTCATCTCTCTTTACAATTACAAAATGGTAATGGTCTGGAGAGCATGTGAAGTTATTTTATATTTTACAGAAATTTGTTGTGACATATTTCTCAGTCCCTGGTTGGACTGTCACTTTGATTCAGGTAGATTTGCAAGCTGCAGCAGAGTTCTAGCTGGGAATTCAGTTTCAGCTTCACCTGAGCGTGCTCCACATTTGGAGGGAAAAAAAAAAAAAAATCTCATTATTTTTATGTTTCAGACTATTTTTCTCATCCTTAAAGGATAAAATGTCACTAGTGGTTGCTCTAAAAGGTTTATAAACATTTGTTTCATAAACAATGTTTTAAATTTCAGGAGGTATTATTGTAGGCTTTTTTAACCTTTACATTTATAGGTATCCTCGACTGTAACATCTCTTCCGTACATATTCTTCCTGTCCATCCGGACAGTCTGGAACAAGACACATAAACTTCCTATTACAATGCAAATTACTATTGTCTCTGATCAGGACAATATCATGTCCTATTTAAAAGTGAATTTCCATTTAGGTCCATTTCCCCAAAATTGATTGGGAAAATTACATACGATCCTTGTGAAATCAAGAGAATTTTAGTGACAGAGGATGCACTTACATCAGTCTTCAGGTTTGGAGCAGGAGGGCACTTTAAAGCTCATCTGATCATTTTCAGTTGCTGTGCTCTCTTTCGCATCATGTAATCTCAGAGCACATAAACAGGATTCCATTCAGTTTAACTTAAACCAGCAGATCTCTTCCAAACCCTAATGAACCTCCCTAAAGTTAGTCCAGAATAAATCCTCCTCAACGTGTGTGGCATGGTCATCAAGTCCTCAGTAACAGCTGGTTCTGTCACCCCATCCTCTACTGTCTCCTAACATAGATACAGCAATAGCGTGTCACATTACTCTTTGCATTGTGCACGCGCGTCTTTTGAGTTGACTCATGCAGACAGTGGCAGTTAGCTTCCTGAACCCATGAACTAGTCAGGAGATATTTGCTTCATCTTTTTTATGCTACTTATCCTGCTGTTCATTCTCTCACGTTTGTAAAACTATATTGTCCTTAGGCTGATTTGTAGCACACCGAAGTCAAGGAATTAGAAGACTGAACTGTTTGTTTACTAGCAAAGGAATTGTAAAAACAGCAAAGGGAATGGGGGAAGGAGAGAATAAGGAATAACAAGGGGAAAAGTAAATGATCAGGGAAAAAATAGAATAGAATATAGAATCATTCAGGTTGGAAAAGACCTTTAAGATCATTGAGTCCAACCGTTAACCTAGCACTGCCATGTCCACCACTAAACCATGTCCCTAAGCACCACATCTACATATCTTTTAAATACATCTCAATTCACATTATATGATCATTCATCTTTGTCCCAGGCCTAGATTTGCAGAAATATTTAGACACTTAAATCTCATTGCTTCAGAAGATAATGAGGTACCTATGTGTCTTGACTTTTGGTTAATAAAATACCACTTTACCTTCCTGAAACAACATTTTTTTTCACAAAATCCATTGAGAAAAGTCTTTCTATCAAGACTTCAGGTTCTTGCTTTTAATTTTTTGGCTGATCTCAAATTTCTGTAGATATAAAAACTTCCAAATGGATCAAGGGTGAGAACACAAGTCATAATGAAGACTTGCATTGTGGCAGATTCAAAAGACATCAAAAGGAAACCAGTGCATTTTGTGCGTAAGGAGAGTTGGAGCTCTTCAGAGCCATGAAGAAAGTTATGTGGGTCACGTACTTGATTCACAGTGCAAAGAGCAAAACTTTTTTGTTTGGTTGGGTTTTTTTAAGAAAATAACCATCTTCTGTCTTTTGTAGACACTAATGGTCACAGAAAATATGGAAAGAATGTAAATAAATCCTTCAAAAGAAATATGCTTTATTCAGTTGTGGAGGGGAAGGTTTAGAGGGAAAAAAGTACTGGGAAAATGTTTTTTGAAAAAAAAAATCCCAAAGAATTCCCAAAACAATAATCTGTTTTGGAAAGTCTTTCTTATATTTGAACTAGGCCTATCTCATCCCTGCTGGAACAGGCCTAGGGAAGTGATTCCTCTGTCCTGCTTACAAAATGTTATCCATTACCATAATACTGACTCAGTTTTTAATGTTGTTATTCTCAGAACAAAGGTTATATTAGCCCCATTGAACAAATTAAGAACATTAGGCATAGAGGAAACAAAAAAGCTTGATTCTTAGAGGCTTGGTGCCTTTTCAGATGTCAAACTCTGGCACTGGAAGCATGGACTTTCCCCATTATGATATAGTGCTCTGCCATAGCTCTGGTTATTCTTCTGACTCTTATAATTCTCCTTTTCCTGTGAGAGGAACAGAATGAATATGGTATTTTCTGACTTCTACTGAAAAACCCTTTTCTTAATAGGCTTAGAATTTTAGTTGTTAAAAGCAAAAAAAGACCTGTTAAACCTTGCACAAACACACCTCATCTACCTCATCAGTTCTTGTCCTTATTGTCTGGCTTGGGCTCACAGGTCCTTGGACACATTGCAGTGATCTCTTCATTTTTTCAGGCCTACTCGTGTGAGGCAATTTGATTCCTCTTTACTAATCACACAATTTCATACCTGCTTACTATTCATGAGCATATGCAGCATGCATGTATTCAATGCTGTGTCCACAGGACATACCGCAAGCTAGTTTACTTAAGATATGCTGGAGAACAATTTGTTAACAGGGAATACAGGGCAATTTTCATTTCATCCTTTTCTCCTTTTGAGAGCATGGTCTTTGCAGTTTGCAATTTTTTTCTTTTATTGTTATTTTTTCAGAAGTTGCATGTAAATTCACAGCTTGATCAAATGGTTTCTTAAAAAAAAAAAAAAAAGAAATCTGCTATTCAGGCCTAATTTTGCCTTGCTCAGGCTTAATTTTACCTCATCAGAGCTCCATGACTTGCATGTTTGGCAGCACGTGAATTGTGTGTATTATTGAAAGCTAACCAAATCTACATACAGGTAACTGTTCTGATAACCTCCAAAAGTTTTATTCATGTTTATCCACAATGGGTGCAAGCACTATGTAAAAGAAATAAAGAATGAGACCATAAATATCTTTAAAGATATATTAGAAGGGAGGCAGCAGAGGAAAACTTAAGAAGGTTGCATGGTCTGTAGATTATTATGCATATGCTGCAACAGCCAGAACATTAAATATCTGGTCCTCTATCACAGCCACAAATACTATGTTTGGCATGTAATGGAGTCTGGACTATAGAAAGTGAGTGGTTTTATCCAGCAAGAGGTTTAAAGATAAAACCGTTCAATGCTGAACCTAATTGTCCTTTGAGGTATGTGTTAAGGTCAAAGCTGTACTTGATGGTAATTATACTTACCTTCCCGTTAAATCTTTGCAATTGTACTAAAAACAGTACCAAAACCTCCTGAGCTTTTACTGTTTTTACTGCAGAGAGAAACAGTGTTTCCTCTTTCTTTACAGTAAATAATGCTAATTTAAAAGATTGTTGTGTTTTAGGGTTTTTTTGGTGGTTATTGCCGCAGTTAAACTAATATCAGTCAAAATAAACTTCACAAAAAAGGTTAAAAGGAAATTGTAAGAAATAGTATAAAAAACAAATGGCTGTTCTGATCAGGAGACCAAACTACTTAGAAAGCCAGTCAAGAAATGAACCACCTCTTTTCTTACAGAAGGCAGCCATTCTTTGTTAGCATCCATCTCCCTCCAAAAGTATTTCCCTCACTCCTTAGCAGTGAGAAAAACTGCCATGTACCTTTGTGTGTTCTTGCAAAAACTTTACATGTGTTATGTAGCGTAGGATCTGCTTGAACAATGGTACTTTTTAATAAAGAAATGTAACACCGCAAAACAATTCTCACTAACCAGTCTCCCCAGCTTTCTGTATCTAGAAAGCAAACAAGAAAGGAAAAGGGAGAAAACCAAACCCCAGACCTCCCGTTTTACATTCATCTGGTTGACTATTTAGGCCTGGTAGACTGAGACTTCCAGGCTCTGACAAATAATCTACTTCTTTTTTAAGACCTCAGCTCTGCTGCTTTGCTTTCAGCTTGAAGTTTGTGTAAATTCACATGCTATTTCCATCCTTTTTTACCTTCTCAGTGTTGTTCTCTGAACTCGGGTTACTATGAAACATTGTGCCTTTTCAGTTTCTATTGACGTGAGTGAGTCTTGATGGTTATCAGCACTTAGAGGCAGAGCAGTAGGGTTTGTCCCCTCAACAACCAGTGCACTCCCTACCATGTCTTGTCTAAAAATCCCTCTTGCCTTTCTTCATTTCAGATATTAGCTTTCTGTCTCCTTTGGCACATCATCACGGTCCTCTAGGTTTCCTCAGGATGACCACTTCTATTTTGTGGGCTGGGACCCTCTAATTACTATGTAGAAGCACGCAGCTGAAGGTATTTCTACTTCAGTTAGCTTTAGGAGGAGAATGTTTTTGAATGACTAGATTTCTGTACACACCTCATTGTAGTTAAAAAAAGGAGTATGTGTAAGATTCATAGATAACTAGTTTTAAGTCATCTCACTTCTTTGGCCTTGACTTAATGCTTTTTCTTGTTTTAGATAACCTATTTTTTATTTGTATTTGCACTGAATCTGAGAAGTTCCAGTGTTCCAACTGGCCTGTATGAACTATTCACAAATTCTTCCTTTTCTTGGCCAAACTTAAAGATAAACATTCCTTCTGTAGAAATGTTCAGTCCAGTTTGTATATGTGCATAGTCACACCTTGGGAAATTCATAAAAAGACTCTGGTTTAGCTTCAGTTCTTTCAGTGGTTGTGGGTTTTTGAGGAAAGGCAAGTCCTGTAAGAACAAGAGAAATTTTGAAGGGTGAATAACATAAAGAAAGTTATTACAGTGCACAGCAGCACTGTAATTTTAATGCTTTCTCTGTTCACGACAACAGATTGTATTTTATATATTTATTATCATTTGCATACTATAACCACAATCTGCATTTGTTCACAGTAATGGCACATTTATGGTCACACAATAGCTTGTTTAGGCCAAATATAGGTCATTACATTTCTGTGAAGTATTCATCATTTTGTGGCATTATACGCTGACCTCTTCTTTCTCAGATTAAATCATTTCATACTAATTTATGCAATTTTTCCCCTCTCTCCCTTTTTTTTATTCCTTTATCCGATGTTTGGAAATTTAAGTCACTGTTCAGGACTGACTGGCATACATTCACGCTAATGGTGATTAGTTCTTCAAGGTGGCATAAAAGACGCCAAACCAAATATATTTATTTGTCATTGAATATTCAGAAAATATCATGGTCTTAATTAATTACAATTCAACAGTAAGATACATGGTAGAAAGGTGATTTTCCCTCTAAACTGGAGACTTTTCCATACTGGCATTCAACTTGATTAATGTTTATCTTAACAGCAATTTATTGATCACTTGCTCAGCAGAAGCTTTCCAAAGAGAGATTATATATGCTAATGTGTTACTACTTACATCCCCATAAAACATACGCAGATTATAAATTGGAAAATATAGGACTAATTAACACTGATCATCAGATGTGTATGCTGATGTGATATAATGAGAAAATCTGATTTTCAGCTCCATTTAGTCAGAATCAACATGTTGACCATCATTTTGAGGAATGCCTGAGTGGTCATTAAAACACATCAGTAAGGCCGTATTCATATAGTCAGCCTTGGTTTTCTATAAATCTAGAATAGATAATAATACGATTAAGTTTAAGATATATTGTCTATTTTGCATTGGATTTGACAACTGAGTAACAAATACTTAACTGTGTAAGTAAAGATACACTGGCAAAGCAATCCTAGGATGATGCTCACAAGACTGATTCACACAGCCAAAAAAAAAAAACCCCAAACATTTCTGTATGGATGAAAACAGAAATCTCCCTTTTTTATGTATTGTTCTTAGATATTTTCACTCTGCTGAGAATAGGAGATATAAGAAAGAAATCACAGCATAGTTAAAATCAAGAAGGAAAAACTTGAAGGCAATTAGTATGTTTAGAGATCATTGTATGTCTGGTACAATATGAAAGGAATAGCTTCCACTTCTGGTAAAAGAATGTATCAAATAAAAACCCACTTCATTCTTGTTTTGCACTAGTACATTCACACACAAGTGCACCATATGCTAGCGGGCAGCAAGACTAAGGCAGATATGAAGGTTTATGAGAGAAGCACACAGGACAGAGAAATCAGCATGAAGAGACCGACTGATCTTACTCGCAGCCCATAATCAGAAAGGAATGTGTCATTCCTGTTTACTCCTAGGCAGTGCTGGAAAATGAATAGCATTAAACATTCAGCAACATTATTCCTTTTCTATGTCTGCATAAATTTTTAAGAGTTGTGGTTTCAAAAATAATTTGTATAAGTTTTAAAGCTAGAAAATATGTTCAGTCATTATATGGCTTTGCCAGCCAGTCCAATAAATTTAATTTCTGAGTACTGACCTTAAATCTGAATCAGACTATCTTTGAATCAATTTGAAATTAAATTTTAAATTGATGCAAGCTTCCTTCACATTACAAGAGGCTAAGTTTTAGCCTACTAAAAGGTACCCCAGAAAACATGTGCCTGTTTTGTCACATAGAGCTTTGCCAGCATGCATATGCTCACATACATGAGTACCTACTTTTTCTGTCATCACTGCTGATATGAGAATATATGTGTATATTATGTATATATACACACACATATGTTTACTGTAAAACATAAGTTGGTGCTCTTATGGAATGCCATTTAAGTATGTCTATAGAGTAACTTCTACTCTTAGTGCTTTTATGGTCTCAAAGACCTACCCGCAGCCCAGCCTTCAATCTCTCCACTTTCATTGATATTTCCTCTCCACCAGCTTTAAAGATCTTTCAGACGTTTGAGCAATATGTCATATTTTCTCTTCTGTTGGGAACAAGGTTCAGGTTATCCATGCAGTCTGTTCAGCTACCATAATTGCTCCTCTTAACAGGAAGGGAATGCTCTGCTGGAATGTAACAGTAATGTAAGGAGATTCATAAACTTGTAGAGCTTTCCTCTGCCTAGTCAAATCTCTAAGCATTTCAAATTTTATTAACCTCTACTACTATCTGGTTTAGTATTCCTGTGCATTATGGCTTGCAAGCAATATGGGTGGACCATCAATGAATGGCTTTGCTCTTAGAAACAAGACTGATGTAAGAAAAGAGGGGTCTGGCTTTCTTCTCTAGTCAGGAGGACAAACCAAGGCAAACTGCTATGTGTCCTTAGCAACTTTGCTACCAGAATTTCCTTCTAAACATTCCTGACTGCAGCCCCTTGATTTTGACAAATACTTCATCTTCAAAAGAGCCTTTAGCTTCAGAATGATGTCTTTTCTTGAAAGCAAACAAGAAACATACAGAGCATGTAAAAACATGTTTTATGGAGTAAAGATTTTAGGACTAAAATGGTTTTGAGTTTCCAACTTCTGGTGAGAACTCTGTAGCACTAACTTAGTGTGCAAGTTAGTATTTCTGTACAGTGTGGCATTTCCTCCAGTCTAACCTTCTTATGGAGAAAATTTCTATAGGTACTTCAGAAATTCAGTTTAAATTCTGCTTTTGATGCACAGTGTGGGAATTCTGCTCTAACCACAGATATTTGTCTCAAAACCAGTGTAGTGATAGTATCTGCTGATTTTTGTCTTCTCAGTTCATCACTTTTCAGAAGTGAAATAATCATTCTGGAAGAATGGGCAGTATGGGTATTAGATTAATCACTTATGTATTTGTTAAGAGAAAAAAAAAAAAAAAAAGAAATTTATGCCCTGTACATTTCTACATTTAATAGATAAATTATGGAAATATTGCATTTGTTCACAGAAGAGAAAGTCTTACTCGAGTATTTGCCAGTACTTTGTTCAACCATCTTGTGAATATAACACTCTTCCCATTCTGTTGTACTTGACCAACAACAAAACCAAAACGTTTTCTACATCTGTTCATTTCTTGGGCTCAGACAGCAAAAAGAGAGGCAGTTTATGGGCATTTTTTTAGGAAGAATTAGATCATCCATTGTCTTGACTGAAAGAATAAATGGTTCTTCCAAATTATCCCATGTAGCTTTTGAGAGTCAAGAAATTGAATTTTGCATCATGTCAATATATGGTTATTTAGAAGCAATGAAGGTATATGGTGGTAATAATAATAATTTAACAAGCATCCAAATTTATTGTCTTGATTTTTTTTTTACTAGTTAAACAGAAATTAGATATTAAGCAAGGCTACTGTGGATTATGTAATGGATCACTTTGGTATTCTGGAAACAGCATGGCCTGCAGAAATTGAGGAAGAAGGAAAGCAACTTCTTTGCCAGGGGCCCAAAGACGTAGGTAAAGAAAGCTTCAACCCTTTGTGCTGCAGTGCGAGTGTACAGGGAGTCACAGTGCATTCTTCTAAAGAAATGGTACTGAAGAGGTATCTGGCTTTCCCCGGCAGTCAGACCACTCAGAAGCTGCATCTCTTTCTTCCTAGTACTGTGTACTTGGAAGAACTTAGCAGAAGCTGAACACTGCCAGTAGTACGTCTTTTTTAGAGAACAGCATTTTATGCCAGAAGTTGCATACAAGTATGGCAGAACTGTCTATCCATATTAGGTGTTGATATGCCTTCAGATCCTATTGGCCAGTTTAATGTTATCCATTAGTATCCAGAAACCTGAATATTAAAGGCTCCTGAGTAAGGATAAGGAGTATTGTGAGAAACATTTCTCATATGAATATGGAGCATCCACCTTCACTGAATGCAGAACAGCTGTCTGCAGATCACTGGAAATTTGGTGATTTCACCAGTTTGAAGAGATTTAATGTATTTTCCTCTGTTTTTAACTCAAATGAAAAAATCTTTCATGATATAGTATCATGTTACTGTGCTAGACTAGAGGCAAATACCAGGTAGAAGTACAAAAAAGTGCCTGCGATAGAAAAATAATACCCTATGTCGTGTTGGTGCTAATATTTAAATATAGGAATCTGCGAGTCAAGAATATGAATGCTAGCAATCAACACTGGTTTCCCTCAGTCAGATGCATGGCAGTGTTTTGGGCCTTTAAAGTACTTTTTATTAACCTGAGATCATACAATTAAGGAACTGCATCACACTGCTCATGCCTTCTTCAGATAGACTGAGTTTTGAATACTTACCTCTGTAGAACTTATTTAGACATATTTGAATATAGTTTTTGGTTTATAATGCAGTAATTAGTCTGAATGTACTGTATAATCACAAAGTCTGTACAGTCTATTTGTACCGTGGCCTAGGAAGTCTCTCTTGAACCTTGCAAAAGTATGGAAAGGTTAGTATGCCTGAGGAAGCCGTCTACGGCCATCTAAGTATGGTACATGCTACCAGTTTCATCCTGTCCACAATAAATTTTTGTATCGAAAGCTGAAGAATTTTCTTAGCCAAGTCCAAGTAGTGTCTCAAATTCCTGCCAGCATCCTATTTCAAACTTGGAAACCTTCTTCCGTGGTATCTTTTTCAGTTTTAAAAACTGTCAGTATTGAAACATTTGTGCATTTCCCTGTTTTCTTTCTATTTAGAGTCACTGCTAATTGAATGTGTAAAAACAGCCAGGCAGCTATTTCTAGTCACATTTTGTGAGTGTGCATCCTATTGTGGTAGGTCATTGTTTATAGGATGCTGAAATAGATGTATAATTTAAACTTGCATGAAATCTAATGCTGTATGTTTATGTTCATGTGCATACACATATGCACATATATGTGTGTATATGTGTGTGTGTGTATATACGCGCTATCCTGTCCTCATGCA
The DNA here is from genome assembly GCF_030463565.1 of Pelecanus crispus. Classification (NCBI taxonomy): domain Eukaryota; kingdom Metazoa; phylum Chordata; class Aves; order Pelecaniformes; family Pelecanidae; genus Pelecanus; species Pelecanus crispus. Next base: position 40,598,612 of record NC_134650.1, read on the forward strand.
CTGTCAGCCTTCTAAGTCCTTTATCTGTTTTTCTTTCAGAACAAGACATTTGTTTGCACTCCTTGTACCAAATCAATTTGGAAGTGGTAGCAATTTAAAAAAAGTCAGTAAATCTTAGGCAGGTAAGTGAAAGGTCATATGTTGGGAACAAAGAGAAAGAACATCAGTTGTATGCAGCAAATACTGTTTATCTTTTTCATTCATCTGTCAGTTTTGAAAAATCATATGTTATCTAACAGTTAAAAATAGAAGAATGCTAACATTTTACAGAAATGCTTGTTCTAGATCTTAAAGTCCAATTATTGCCTATAGTACATTGATAACTTAATTTAGTGCAACTTTTATAAGCAGCAAACCTACGGCTGCCTCCTGTACCTTAGATGGTTTCAATACTTGTTATAATCCAATGTGTAAGTTAGCGTACCGTGAGGAATAGGGAGTCTTCCAATTTATTAGCTGAAGTATCTCACATATTTCGATGCTAGAAAAAATTTTATATTGACATATCCGGAGTTTTTATTGAAGTTATATTAGTGCTATCTATCAGGGATATGCTAGAAAATCTATAACTTCCACCAAAATGTTGCCCATGTGAGCAATTCAGTTTATGAAGTACAATCTTCCCAGGCTGCCTTAGTGCCTCCTGGTTCATTTTTCAAGCTATGTGATGTTTAATGAATTTGTCAAAATAAAAACTAATACACAGTTTCACGTCTATCATCAAATTATGCTTTCCAATATACAGCTAAAAGTATGAAAAAAGACACCTATATGAAGGTCTGCAAATGGAAAACATCTCAGGTCTATGCTATTCTATTTCTTGTTTTGACACTTCTTCGTAGTCTCAGAGATGTTTTACTTCGGTTGCAATTACACTGGGAGCTTGTCCAGATAAAGTAATGACACTGTTTCATTATGTGAAGTATGTAGATATTTGTCTGTGGTGCACCATCAAGCCAGTCAATATATTTGCAAAAAAATAAATAAAAGGAAAGGTTGAGAGGTCTTTATGACCTTGTTTAAAGCAATCTCGGATCCCATTTTCTAAACTACTAAACAGAGATTTTCAGACTCATTCGTTTTCTCTTACATATTAAGTCAGAACCTTACATCAGCTAACAGACTGACGTTTTTAAAATAGCTTGACTTAATGTTTGCCCTTTAATATATGCTGCATCGTTTTCCCGGGGCCTTAAGTTTCTTTGAATAAAGCTAAGAACAGTAAACCTTTAGGAATACTAAAAGGGAAAATGATTTCTCTGTGCCCTGCTCTGCCGGCATGAGTAATATATGCTATACTGGCTACCAATTTTCATAATCATAGGCAGTTGTCAATCATCATAAATCAGTCTCTGCTGTGACCTCTGTGAGATTACGCAGGTCAGTGCAGAGTACTTCACATGTTTTATTTTTCAGTTTTGATGGAGTGCAGTAATGACACAATGGTGAGAGGAGAGTTCCAAGACCTGTAACTTCTCAGGCCCGTTAGCCCAGTCAGATGCCATGTGTGCACCCCCTCATACGGTCGGGGCTTCAGGGCTGCAAAGCTCTCTTCTCTCTGCAGCTGAATCCAGGGCTGACAATCCCCTGGCCTTTCTACATGCAAGTGCAATGTTCAGGCATATTAAGCTTATAAAGCATATTAAAAACCCACTGGTGGGGCACTGCTGATTATGGAATGTAAACTAGCCTAACCTTACAGCACAGAGAGGCTTATTGTGGAGAACATATAGCCATCAACAGACATATTCCTGTATTTCGTCATTAGAAAAGTGTATCTTAAGTGTATCTTTTTAAATCTTGTAGTGACAGCTGCTAAGCTAAAATCATGTGGCCTTGAATTTACCGGAGTGATGATGCTTTATATCCACTGATACAAATTTTACACATGTAGATGCTATTAATACCAGCACATGGATGGAATAATATTTAAATGCCTCAAATGCATCTGGCCAAATAGCTTGCTGGCCTTTAAAAACTTGTGTTTTCTGCATGACACTGGGTGTGCCTTAATGCATTGGAATGTAGGTGTAACCTTAGAAATGCATGTAATCATGTCGGATCAGGAATGTGAAACAGGAGCTGTATGATAGAAAACAGTGAGTACCATCTGTAGCAAGTACTCCTTTTACTACAGAATAGACCATATATACTGGCCATATAGTGCCAGTCCTACGCTTGTCCCCGGCTAGGCACACTACTTCAGTCCTGTGCAGACAGAGTCTGACAGCTTTTCTGCCATTTTAGTGTCTTCCCATTCCTGTTCAGGAGATGATACTGCTGGGATAGTCTGCAGAACCAACACCACCAGCCACTGAATCAAGATATTAGGTCTTGCAAAGAAATCATAGAATCATAGAATCATAGAATGCTTTGGGTTGGAAGGGACCTCGAGAGATCATCAAGCCCAACCCCCCTGCAGTAAGCAGGGATTGAACCTGTGAACTTGGCGTTATTAGCACCATGCTCTAACCAACTGAAATACAGAGGGCTTCAGAAATAAAACATGATTATAGAGTTTTTCTGTGGGTGGTTGGTTTAGGTTTTTTTTCCAGTCAGGGTTGAAGTCCCTGTCAGAAAGAAAATTAAGAATTTGAAAAAGGCAGAGAACTCCCAGTGAAATGATGACCACAGACAGGTGCAAATCTGGGAATAAATAGGAGAGGTAGTATTGAAAGCCAAGCTGCTGAGGTCTGTGATTGCCCCAAAGGGGTTAATTGAGTTTTTAAAAACATTTTCTATTGGTTGCAGATGATAATACCTAACTAATGAATCCAGATGAAGGTTCCTTGAAGGAATGTTCACTGGCATAATTATGCTCATTAACATAATATGTTCATCACTTAATATGGCTCTGATTGGCTTACTTAGGATTAAAAGCCTGAAGCTGCAAAACTGAAGATGACCTTTGCTGTGAGCTGGCAGACTTTACTACTCAAAAGGTTTGTCATCATAGGGTCCAGGAGCCCATGTTTTCACCAGTGCTTCCAGTATATTTTTGTTCACAATTCTAGCCTCAGAATAGTACAGACTCTCAGAGTTTCTTTTCACTGCCAGAACATCTAATATTTGCCAGTTAGACAAACTCCTAGGAGACAGTATTGTACATACGAGTGTATTCTGAAAACAGTTAATATAGAACCTCTGTGTAAGTTGAGTTCATTTATTCTTGATAATAACGGAATGCTAGGTTGGCATCCTAATGTCCTATTTTTCTGCTTAGTTGGAACCTGTCATGTGCATGTTGACATTAACAGGAAAGCCGAATATGAAACTTGACTTCACTACCTAGAACATTAAAATTTCAGTAAGTTCAAAAAAGAAAAATGCAAACATTTGAGAGGTCATTTTGCTTGTTCATTTTTTACAGTAAATTGCATGCAGCTCTCATTATATCATTTATCTTTCATAATAGCTTAATTTGGACTCCTTCCAAATTAAAATGGAGACAAAGTCATTGTTTTGCTGTTTTCAAAAGAGATGCTGAATTTCATATGAATAAGGCAATAGAGCAATGTCTTGAATACTAAAAGGAATACACAATTTCCTTCTGGTAGCTGTGCTGGCAATTGAGTTAGTATGTTTCCCTTGCTTGAATGGCTAAAGAAAATAATGGGTTTGTCCCCTCAAATGGCACTGTTGAATCCAAGACTTGATTTCAGCAATGTGACTCATACATCATGCTGTCGTAGTTCGCATATGGTCTCTTCTTCTAGAAGAGTTACTTGATGGCTTCCTGTGTGATAAAACACATCTCTCTGCAGCTTATATTGCTTCCGTTGCATCCTCCGTACTGCAAAGACAGAATAAGTAGGTAAATCCTGCTTATCTCTGAACATTCCCTTTTAAAGGTAGTCTATGGTGTTATTACTAAAATCATAGTTTTCAAAGATGATCTGACAGTACGTATTTTTTTAAGCAGAGTCATTATATGATGATATCCACACAAGTACTGCCTATTGTCCCTCCCAATGTAAGCTAAACTGTCAGCATGTTGCATGCTGGTTTAATAAGGCCGGTTCTTAGGCTGTAGTAAGGTTGGTCCAGTGCTTAACTACAAATGTCTGTAAGCCAGCAACAATGAGCCAAAACAAAAAGCATACCTCTGTGGCAGCTCTGTAACTAGCACCCATCACCTATGTGGTGAACTCATAGGAAGTTGTATGCTAGAAGTATGACTGTTAGCATAAACCTGAGGCTACTTTATGGTCACTTGGTGATCTTCTGCTTTAAGCTCTGTCTGTCCATAGATAAGTCCAGTATTGTCTTGTGATAAAAGCCCAGCTGAAGTTTTCAGAAGCGTTTCAGTTTTGCAGTGTTGCACTAGGAGCACGTCAAAGGGGCCTCATGGTAACGGCTTAACCTTCTGTACGTGTTGTTATTGGTCACTCTTCAGGACTGTGCTCCTTCCTTTCCTTCCCCCTTTTATATGTTTTTTTTTCATCTGGGAATATCATAGAGTTCAATTTCAGTTTAACAAATTGTGACTTTGATTACAACCAGGACACTCCACTGATTTTCCTGTGTTTGCATGACGTTCTTGGGTTTGCATGGGCACTGAGAGCAGAATTTGACCATACACCACTATCAAATGTACATGACAGATATGAAGAATAGCAACTGTAGGCATTTTTCAATAACATCCCACAATAATATGGAGCACTTACTGAAGAATAACATACACAATTCACTGAATTTTAAGTAAGCAAAATGCAAGTGTTTATACTGGAAAATGGCCAAGACACAGCTATTATCTGCCACATTTTATTTCAAATATTCTCCTCCATAACAAGTGATGAGAGGAGGTCAAAGACACCCTTTAACTCATGCCCTGGAGATAAACACAATTCATACTGCCTTTTAAATATTTACTAGTGGCTGTTCTCAGTTTTCCTACAACTTAAGTAACAATAGTAATCATTAATATCAAATGCTTTTATGAACCTTTCAAGGCATGGTTTTCAAAGAACTCTGCAAAAATATGGAAGTGTCTTTATTTCCCAGTTTTGCAAATAAGGAGAGCGATGTGGTTTGGATTAGTGATTTGCCTAAAAGCACACGTTGATATGATGCATTTCTAAGAAGAGCACTTAGAAGTTTTTGGCTCTCAGCCAAAGGATCAGTTCATTAAACCACTTTGCTTCTGATACCTGTGTTAAGATGCATGTAACACTGATTTAGATGTGAATGAAAGGGAAGAGCACCATTTTGTGTACCAGCAACACTATGCTTTTCAGAACCTCAGATTGTGTTATAAGATATATCAGAGAATTCTCATCTAAGTACAAACAGACCTAAGCTGTTGCTTATTTGACAAGTAGAGTCATAGTCCTCAGTTTGTGGATGATTGTATACAGGAATACTCGATTGATAGGCTTTAGCATGCTTTCCTCTGTGTAATTATTATTGTTGTACCCACTCTTCTTGAAGATTTTTACTTCATTGGTAATAAGTACTGATGACGCATTAAAACTTAAAGAAAAGTCTTAGCTTAAAGTGGAATAGAATTAAATTCAGTGTGAATGGTGAAATACACAGCAGGGGTTGTGGGATAAGCTTGAGAACAGAAAACCCTGCAAGTGTTTGCTTATAGAGTAAGTTTGGCATCACTAGTCTCATCAGAGATGAGCCAGCATCTCAGTCTGCACCACTATTTCTTCATGTAAACTTTGTCACTAGCTACAGCTATAATAGTTAAAAAATAATATTGAAAATTAAATGAAAGGTAGAAAGCCACTGGTAACTTTTTACCTCAGATACAGAAGAGAGACAAATTTTAACAGCTGTACTCTTCTTCTTAAAATAGTGGAGAAAGAGAAAATAACCATCTCCACAGAGCATACATGCTTACAGTTTGCTTTGAGATGTATCCAAGCACTTTACAGTGTTTCACCATTTCTTTTTGCACATGTCTGATAGCTGATGAGGTAGGCAGTGTTACATGTGGTGAAATGTGGCACTGAGACTCCCAGTACTTAAGTTAATTGGTTTTGATAGGCTCCATTCACCATTGACTAGTCCAAGGTCCAACTCTTTAGAGGTCTTTAGTGCTAATTATTTTTTATTTTGTTGGTGTTAGGAACATTATCAACCATATGCCAAACCACCTGAGGATTGCATGAACCCAATGAAAGATAGACCCCACAACTTATGCACTGTAAGGCTTATGTTTTAGGCACCAATGGTCTGGCCAAAAAAAGAGACTTCACTGTGATGCACAGGCTAGATCACCTATAATTCAGGAGTAGAATTCATAGATAAATTCAGGTGATTAAATTCTGTATGAGGAGATAAAGGTTTGATGCCTGGGAATGCATTTCAGATATGCTACACACTGAGACAAGGGAAAGCTCTGAAAATTAGCTGAAACAGCTGAGGAGAGGGGTGTTTGTTACTCTCATCCTGCTTTTCTTGTGCACTCTTTCTTGCTCCTACTCTTTGAAGATCTAGCTCTAAGCTACAGGTCCCAAGACTCAGTTGTGCACTTAGGAGCATTGGGGAAAGGTTGAGATAGAGAGATAGAGGAAGGAGGGAGTGAAGGAATAAAGGAAGTAACAGATACCTAGGAGACACTAACTACCATAATCTAAAATGTTCTTTTTGAAACTGGACCACTGTGCACACAGAAAGTCAAAGGATATTAAGCTAGTCAGTAGTATGGAGTATTTGAATCTATTATAATGAATAAGCAGTCTGAAAAACAGAATGGCAACGCTTTTCAGTACCTTGGCCAATAAACAGTATAGTAATGCTTTTAATGAGTCCTTGTGTCTTTTCAGTTCTGGCTGCTTGGTGGCTCCCTTCTTCAGGAAGCACAGTCTCTACATATTAAGTGTACATATACCATGCTTAATTAATTGGGGTTTCCAAAAACACAGGCAGAAATGATGTCTAATTCACAAAGTTTCTTAGGCTGAGTTAGGTGCGCTCTTGCCCATATCAGGACATTTTGGTCTCTAAATGTTCCAGCTCAAAGGTTTTGGGACAGAGAGCTATCTACTGTGTTTTAGATACCCTCTAGGTTCAGGTGGCTGTCACTAATCCTGCTCATTCTTTTTTAACCTATGTGCCTAAATTCTGCTTATCTCCCATTGTAGGAGTCAAGGTAGGAGTCTGAACCTCAAACACAGCACCTAAAGCCTGATGCTGTCTCTCAGGAGAGAGTAACTCCCTTACTGTTCAGGGAGGAAAGAGGAAGGGATCAATCCTCTTTGCTTTCCCGAGACATGTATTTTTGTTTTCAAGATTTATTGGAGGGGGAATGTGTATGGAGGTGTAGTCATGACAATATTTATTTTCCCCAAATATGCCCTCAGAAAAAGTTGTGTGGTTTTTGGTTTCTTTTAATAAGAAATGAACCCAAAGTAGAGAATTAGAATTTTTGCGAAGAGGCTAAAACTTGGTCTAAGTTGCAAGCAAGAAGAAACTCTGGCTTAAGTGGAAAGTGGCTGCAAAAGACCTTTTAGATGTAAATCACAAGTACTGATGTTACTGTTCTTATAAGCCAGCACAGGAAATGTCTCCTCTTTACCCTTCTATTGTGCATTTACCATCATTAGCTGCTAAACCACATTGTCCAAAGTTTTAAGACAATATATTATATTTTTTTTTAGTTGGGACATTTTTCAAATATTTGTGCTGTTTCCCATCTCTAACCAAATCCTACCATTCACTTTTGTTAGTTTAGTAGCCTTTTAAGTTTCATTTCCCTTCCCAGAGTTTTTCGGTATGTTTATTGCATTGTCATTGGGACACATTTTGTTAGAATTACGTTGATTTAACTTGTCAACTTCAGAGTCCAAGTTGGATACAATTCTTTTATTGAATCCATGTTGTTAGACATTAGATCTAATGCCAAGTCATGGTGATGTTGTTAGCACTGGGTAAACAATAAAGATGAAGTGTCCAATAATTTATTTGAAAGTATCACGATACTGAATAGTCTATGAATATTGTTCAAAGGGATCTTGTGGTGACTCAGGGAGTTGTTGCTAATATAAGCATTGCTAAACTGCCATTGAAGTCAGAAATTAACTGAAGCTGAATAACAAGATGGGATCCCATCACACTTGAGTACTGGTGTAGAGCTCCATTCATTAGTTTAGCCACTAATCATTTCTGCCAGGGTGTACAGGAAGAATTAACTGCCATTCATTAATGACTATGGACCTCTGCTTGCATGTGAGGTGTAGTTGACACATTGCAAAACACACTTTTCATGGCCTAGGGTAAGAATTTGGTAATCAGCCATATCCTCAGTTGGTGTAAATGGCAGGACTCCAATGGGGTTCTGCCAGCTGAGGACCGATCCAAGAATTTTATCATGTTCTGTTCTCTAGGAGCACTTTATCAAATACAGTGTTACTGGTCTATTACTTTATTTTGCAAAAGCAGTGGTAATACCACTGTAAGAGCAAATATCTGAGAAGTGTGGACTCTTATCCTGTATAAATCAGGACAATTACATCAACTAAATTCCTTCTCTTTAGAGCCCCAGTTGTCTGTGATTAATGTTTGTGGTAAACAACCATGAGATCAAACATTGTTTCCATTAATTTCATTTTGATTTATGATACAGCAAATGTCATAATTAGGGAGGAAGGGTCAGTGTTTGGTCCCATTTCTGATTCCCCTGAATCCATGCACCCCAAATACTGAGTCTTGAAGGGAAATCATGTGATTCTTTGACTTAACAATAGGACTGTGTCCAGACTGGCATATACAACCTCATGTTTCATGACAGTCTGTTTGCCCTGTGGTTTTGACTGCATTTTTTCTGAAAGATGTTGATAAACCATGTTCTTGAAAAGAGAAAAAAGATCTTGAATGACTGTGTTACAAATTTATTATTATCGTCTGGCACTTGACTGAATTCTCAAGCAAGCTGCATAGCCTGTTTTGCTAAGTTACAGTGAGAGAACAGAGTTATGTTACATGTTCCATCTTTTACTATATTATCTTGCAACCTACAGCAGCCATAGTTTACCCTGCCAATCCTCTTTTTCTCTTCTTGTCTATCTCTGTTAAGAGGCTGAATTTAAGACAGCTCTGACTGTCATTGCCTAGGATCTGAGCCTAAAAAGCATACTGCTGGATGGTTTCTTTGCTTTCCGAGGAGCAAGATGCAAATCTTCCAGTGCTTTTGTGGGTTTGTCTGGCTTCCAAACAAGAGAATGCTTTGTCCGTTGTGCTCCACTGTTTTGGGAGTAAAAGCTAGGTTAATCTCTGTGTGTTTTAGTACCTGATCTCCCACCTGTCTCTCCCTCTTGGATATAAAAAATTAATTTTTGTCTATTTGCACTATCTTCTGCAGGAGAATTTCTTTTGCCTGTGTGTTTTAACTGGTAAACTTTCACTGCAAGACCTTAATTTAGTGTGGTCCACTTATATAATGTAATCATATAATTTTTCATTTAGTACGTTTTTAGTTATACCACTGTGAAGGTGCCTCAGACCAGCTGAGCATATTCAATATTTGAGAGTATATTATGGCAGTAAAGGAACATTTTTATCAATACAGTACACGATATAATTAAAAAAATTGAACCATTGTGTGTAGACAAGGCCTTAAGTTTGTAACACTGGGTCTATCCAGTCCTTTTAGCTAGTCCTTATAGCAAAGGTTTGCTGCTATATATATATTGGTAGAGCTGTGGAGGGGAGCAATAAATCAGTGTTCTTATCATGTCCCCTGTCAGTACCTGGTCTTTACTGGGAAAATTGATGACTAAACCAGCAGACAGAATTCACTGAATCCCAGTCATTCAGACATTCACCAAAAAGACAGGCTGCTCTACTTGAAAATCCTCCTGGTCTGGGTGCAACTTATAACAGTAAAAGAGTGCTTTTGTCAGAATTGCTTATGCCACTTCCCTGAATGAAATAAGCTGTTTTTTCTCAGGGTGACTGTGTCTACCCCAGGGCTTTTGCTACTACAAAAGTGCTCCTAGCTGACATTGTTCAATGGAAAACGTGTATATCTAGCTTTAGTCTAACTGTGATCTTAGAAATATGAGATCGCACTTTAGATACAGATTGAAGTGGGAAACAAGCACTGCTGTACATGGCCACCAGTGTCACAATAACATTGTGTATGATGCATTTGATGATATTTTCCTGTAACAGTCTGGCAATCTAAATATGTGCTGAAGAATTTGTCATGCACTCACCTAGTATCATTTAACATACATTTATTTAATTGTGGGTGCCTATCGTGAGTCAAATTTTAGGCTAGGTGCAACTTTAGTAATTGCAGGGAGATGAACTTGATGCCGCATTTTCTTGACTTATTGATAGCATGTAATAAAATGCAAATGCCTACCTTGTATCCATGAAATAATAATTAATGAGAAATACTAGTAGTTATATATTTCTTAATTGGATAAATACACATTTCAGAAAGGAACCGGTCACATTTTACAACCTAATTAAAAGAATGTATAAAAGGATTATTGCATGCAGTGGTCTATGATAATTGAGAAAGACAAATAAAACAAAAAAAAAAAGCTTAATGCAGGCTATTTGAAGCAAGAAATTCTATAACAGGAAAGGAAAGTATGCACTGAATGGGCATTGCCCTGCCTGTAGACATGGCTGATCTGCACATGGAAGGAGGGCTTCATGGAGTTGTTACCACTGTTCCAACAGTTCTAGGATAATACTGTATCACACGGCATGAAAGGAACAGCATGTATTATCAAATTCCATTACCCAGAAGCTATTCTTCAGAGTCTTTGGTTCATGTAATTATCATGGTCCCTAATTTGGCAGCTTGCAACAAACCTTTCCGTCATAATGCTGCAGTCAGACGATACTCAGAAATGCTGTTGCAAAACTGGCCCAGTGGTCTTTCCCTTGGTACTGGAAGCTGCAGAGAAAAAAGATTTAGTTAAGAAAGAATACTTACCTAGGAGACCTATGCTATGTGCTCTGCTATCCATTTTATTTTGCTTCCGCTAGCAATTTCTCCTCTCTTTTATTGTTTCTTTTTTTGAAAGAGGAAGTATGTAAGTATCTCCAAGATTAAAAAACAAACAAACAAACAAACAAAAAAACCACAAAACCTTACAAAAAACCAAAGCAATGGCAAAAAGAGAAAACAAATAAAACTACTCGCAAACTGTGGAGCTGTTTTAAAGCTTTAATATATTGCTGTGTATAGCAGTCTTCCTATGCTTCAGATTGGGCCTTTTATGTATATTGTACGTATTTTGTGTATCAGTGGTGTCATTAGTTGTAAGGCATTTATAGGCAAAAATATTCAGTAATATCAGTGACATGCCATGAGTCTAGGGTTTGATAATGAGTGGCCCAAACCAGGCTTTAAGAACAGGCTGAACAATTTCCAGCTGAAAGGTTTATGTAGGAAGATAATGAATAAAAATGTTGCATGGGACACGCTACATTCATCGGAGTTTTCAGTGAGAAGGTATTGAAATATTTAGTAAGATCAATACATCGTGTCCTGTAAGAGTACAATGCAGCATATTTTGTTAGTCTGAAACATTTTGGTGATCAAAATGAAATATTTCATAACTTTGGGTTTGTTATGATTTGAGATGATGAAAAAACCCCAAACATTATGAACATGTGGAGTAGAATTAATATCTTGGCTTTCCTGACAGTCTAGAAAAGAGTCTCTTTTCCTCCTAATCACAGAATCACAGAATAGTTGAAGTTGGAAGGGAGCTCTGGAGATCATTTGCCCAACTCTACTCAAAGCAGGTTGCTCAGGCCGTGTCCAGTCAGATTCTGAACAGCTCCAAGACACTACAACCTCCCTGGGCAACCTGCTCCAGTTTTTGACCGTCCTTACAGGAAAGTTGTTTCATATGTTGAAATGGCATTTCCTGTGTTTCAGCTTGTGCTCATGGCCTCTTGTCCTGTCACTGGGCACTGCTGGAAAGAGTCTGTTTCCATCTTCCTTACCCCCTCCCATCAGAAATTGATACACATTGATAAGATCCCCCTGAACTGTTTCCTCTCCAGGCTAAGCAATCCCAGTCCTCCCAGCCTCTCCTCGTATGTCAGATGGTCCAAGCCCTTAATCATCTTTGTGGACCTCCACTGGACTTGCTCCAGTACGTCCATGTCTTTCTTTTACTAGGGAGCCCAGCACTGGATGTAGCACTCCAGATGGGGCCTCACTAGTGCCAAACAGAGGGGAATAATCACCTCCCTCAACCTGTAATTCATTAGCATCAGACTATGGCAAATACTAACTGGCAAAACCAGGTATCAGCCTTGTCGCCAGCCAAGACTGAGTCCTATTTTTAAATGTATTTGTTTGATGTTTAGGATCTGATTTTTACCTTGCTCCTGTGTATATGTTGTAAGAATACCCCCATTAAAGGTTAACTAATAACAGCTAAAATCGCTATTAAGTTTAGGATCTGATTTTTACCTTGCTCCTGTGTATATGTTGTAAGAATACCCCCATTAAAGGTTAACTAATAACAGCTAAAATCGCTATTAAGTGAATGCATTGTAAAGCATTAGAGAGATCCTCTGCCTATCTATGTCTTCATAAATACATTGACAAAAACTTCTTCTGAGCTCTAGGTTTCATCATCAAAGTCAGCCAGGTAAGAGAGTAGCATTTTCTGGTAAAATTTTTCCTTCCCAAATGTATCACTAGCTGCTGAATATCAATAGGACGAGGTGTACCATTCTTTTAATTTTGGGACTATTCTTTTAATTTGGGGGGCAACTGAAAGAGGCTACAATATATATCATGAAAAAGGACAAAGCAATTTTTGCATATGTGCTTTATTTCACTGTGATATAAATGACTATGTACACAAGTTTATAGTAAAAACTAGAGATTTGGGAACTTCTCAGGGCAGATTCCCTAGGATAATGGTCATGATAGGATCTTTCCGTTTCTATCAAAAATCTGTAATCCATGCTGGTAGTTGAAGGCAGGTAGTAGCTGGATAAAGAACCTTTCCTTGCTGCTGAGACAAAAGATCTAATAACAGTGGTAGCACCCTGCACACTATCTTTGACAGTTGAAGTAGGGCTTTGTACAATGTTGTCTTGGCTCCCCCAGAAAAATTAAAATAATTTTTGCTCCTGTCTTGTTTTGTCTTCACTATCTCCTGAACTAATGGAAAAGCAGGAGAAGGAAGAGAAGAGCATACATTGATCCTGTCACAGAAGCAACAACTTCAGAATGCCATTCTTTCTTTCCTGTTCTGGAACAAAATGGTTGACCCCTTGTGGTTTTGGTGTCAGAGTGTCCTGCCTAGCTGATTGTCAGTGAGTACTGTAAGCTTATGCTGTCTCCAGTACTGTTTCCAGTGCCTCTTGTGTCCTGGATAATACTTAAGATCTGGTAAATGGGCATGCATTCACTTCTGTGAGATTTTTTCCTTTGGTAAGGAATGCAAGATTTGTCCCATTTTTAACAGTAATATGCCTAATCTTAAGTCATAGCAACACACACTCAGTTTTTGGCAATATCTTTTGTATCTTTATTTATGGATGGAAAATGCCTTCTTTTCTGGAGAGAAAGAAGTATCTGACAGTTCTTTGAAACAGATTATTAGTATTGTGCAATAAATATTTACTTCCAATTTTAGAACCCTCAGCAGAAGTGACTAGTACTCTGATAGTGCGTTTTTAAAATCCTTCAGGAAGCAGAAGAGTCTCCTTTAGTGCTAATTTTTATATGTGAATTTTAGTATAAAACAGCTATATTTTTATTCACATTAAATATTGATGATGCATGTTTCACAATGTCATGAAAAAATTGACTGCAATAATAATCTCCTCTTGGTCATGTAAAAAATCTCCTCTGAGCCTCTAGCTAAAATTTGAAAATTGGCTAATTCTATATGAAAATAGTGCTTTGTTCCAGTACAAAACCACACAGGCTATGATTTGCTTCCTGAATGTCACAGGGAAAACTCAGCTGCAGTCCTCAAATAGGAAAATGAGCATATAGGATTGGTGCTGGTATCCTGCCACAACACTGCAAAGAATCCCTGCAGCCTCCAGTGATACTTAGCAAATGGTTTGGATTGTCTGGACATGTTTTTTGGGCAGGCTGTTCAGTGAGTCCAAACCTTGCTAAATCCAGTCCTGCCTAAAACACAAACTACAGGGTTTTGGCAGTGGCTGGGCCAAGAGAATTTACAGACTAAAATTCATGATTTTCCTACACAACCACTTTCTGCTTAGGATAGAGGCTAATGCAGTTCATTTAACTCCAGTCAGGACAAATTCCCCGAGGATCCACAGGAAAGAATTCAAACCCCTATATAATGTAAAGTAATGCCAAAAGTAGCGTGTCCTCTGCACATATGAAACCATGAGTTGTTATTGTGAATAGTCTGGGCTATTTTGTGATTTTGTCTGGGCTAAAATAATTCTGAGATGAGCAGTCTGAGTTTATAAAATTGGATTGAATACATAGCAGAGTTCTATAGCTTAATGGTAATGTTGCTCGTGTCTCTTTCAAGTTCTCTGCTGGGAGACCAGTGCAATTCAGTTGTACTACATATTTAAGTATGACTTTGCTTGCTTTAGAGATGAGTTCTAAATATGCTCAAGGTTTATGCAAAAACCCTAGGTTAGTGAAGCCTTCAGCATCATTCTTAAACCATTAAGATGGAATTTAAATCACAGGGGAACACAAAAATATTGTAATTAAGTTCAGAAGTTTTTGTAGCATAGATGAGATATATTGTTTGAGGCAGTTCCTGGCCATTAATGCGTTTTGCTTAAGATGTTGCTGTGTGTCAAAAACCCAACCAACCAAAAAAAAAAAGCTACCCACAAAGAAAAAACCTAGACTTGTCCATAAACTGCAAAGCTGCATTACCATAATCCCCTACCTAGAGCTGAACTGGTATGCCTGTATGGCAGTGGACTTCATCATATGTAGGTGGTACCGCTCATGCCCTGGAAGACGACAGCAGCGTCCATCTGATACCATACCTGTGGTGTTCAATATATCTGATGCTTAATTCTTAATCAGTCTGGCAGAGCTCTGCACTAACACAGCTGAGTGGTTTCCTAGGCTCCGGATAGGCTCAGTGCACTGTTCTACTGTGGAGGCAAAACAGTAGATGGACCAGCACAGGTTGATGCTTGCTTATGATTCTCTGTGCTGGCCACCTTTGCAGCCATGCTGTGTTACAGTTATGCCTCTTAGAGTTGTTTTACCCCTAGGAATGCTGCCTGTTCTGTGGAGATCCGGTGCATGCTCTGCTCCCCTTGTTTCCTTATCCCACAACTTCTCTGCTCTTCCTTTTTGTTTTTCTGACCCCTTTCTGTAAAACCATTATTTTATATTGAAATTCTGTTACTGCGTTTTGTGCACCACAAAGCATTTAACACCTGACATTTGCAGAACTACTCTAATGGAGTGTTTCTGGGTTGTTGGGTGGTGGTTGTTTTTTGTTGGGTTTTTTTTTCCCATCTGATACACAGAACAGAGTTATTTGTGCTTTGTCTCTCTTGGTGAGAAAAGCTGCTCCCACTGTTGCTCTGGTGTCCATGTTTTGCTAACAAATAACATGCAGTGGGAAAGACTAAAGTTCAAGATATGACGGTGACATTAGCAGTGGCTCTTTTCTCCCTAAGATTCCCCCAAACCATCTGCCATCAACTGATAAGACAGTGTAAGTGGAAAAATGTAAGCAACAGACTTCCTAGTTCATTGTCTGCATGACCACAGGAGAGATGGAAAAAATGACAGTACAGTTCTGCCAGGAGGTGTGAGCATCAGGGGAGTATCCTTAATAAACTAACATACTAGATGCAGCGTGCAGAAGAGTCACTTTAAAAAAGGCTTGAACGAATGAGAGCAAATTCTTTATAAAGGTACACAGGTATTATATCCTATGAGAGTGGAGACAAGAAACAGTTCTGTAAAATCCACACCCGTGGCCTTTAGGTCCAATATTTATGACAGACAGACTGAGCTTTGATTGACCACCCAGTGTATAATCATTCTGTAAATATCCAGAGCATGCTATGCAATGGCACTGACCCAGTGGGTGCAGTTTTATTGGAGGCTTCATGCCTGCCTTCACATTATTATGCTGCTGTGGCCTTTTGAGCATAAAATGAATGGACTCCACACTGAGTACGATTTACCTATAAACTGTCATTTCTGTTTATGCAAACAGTCATGACTCTTAACGAGAATTCACTCAATTGCTGGTAGAATACTGCTGCCTCTCCAGCCAGAAATCACAGGCTTCTAAGTCTAATTTTAGGAATCCAACCATTTTTTTAAAGGTAGATTAAAAGAGATTGAATTTTGACACATGAAACCAAGTTTTCAAAAGGCCTATATATTTGGCATATCATTCTGATATACATAGTCCCTATTACATGTATTTTTTTATGCATTTCACGCATTGCACAGACCTTTGAGAATCTGCCACCTGGGGCTTTGATTTTCGTAACACAAGCATTTTCCCATGCAGGCACATGCATGAAAATCATCTCATGCAGCCTGTGACTATGGGTCTAACACAAAACAGTTTTGCGCATGAATTTTGCTAACATGGAAATTTAAAAGTCAGCAGAGTCAGTTTCCATCATACATTCTGAAATTCTCGGTTTCATACTCAGCCATGAGAAGTGAAGTTTGTGCCAGGGACAATGTGGAGCAGTAGCAGCCAGAGGGATGCTCTGAGAGAGGGAGCAGGTCTCCTCTTACTGAGCATGTGAGGGGAAAGTGGGTGTTAAAATTTCCCACTGAGGATGACATAGCTGGGCTCTTGTTTTTTGTGACTGGAAAGATCCTTCTCTCTCTCTTTGGAAAGTGGCACATCAAACAGAATTGGCAGTAAAGCATTCTGAAATCAATTGGATTTGAAAGATGCAGGGAACAAAAAGGATGAAACATCTTTGTGCCTTTTTCTGACCCCGTGTATAGGCAGCAGCTAGATCTAACTGGCCCTCCCATATGCTAATTTGGCTATTGTCTTTTGGTTTATTATTTTTTGTTTTTTTCAATCTGTGCACTGTAGCATAGATTGTAGAGTCTTGTAACATCCTGCAGCTGCCTTTATTCATTGTCTTGAAAGCCGTCTGCTTACCAGACATGCAATTTTCAATTTTAAAAAGCCCTCATTATTCCCTAAATCCTGCTATTCTTGAGGTATTGGCCTCTAGTAAGATGATAATAATTCCCCATTGGTCTGTTGATGGCTAAAAGTTTTTTTCCCTTTTTTATGCTTTAATAATTCTATGAATACAAGTAATGAATGAGCCACAGCTGATTTTTGCATGCCTTTCTCCTAGTGCTAGTTTTATTCTAAGTTGGACCTATTCTAAGAATTATTAGGAGTGATTCCTTTCACAGGTCTTTAGACCTTCCGAATTTGGCAAGCCAAAACTACAGGCTTCAGTTGCTGTGCACAAACTGGCTTTGCATGTGATAATTCAAATCTAAAGTTCTTTGTGCAGGGCAAGAGGTCTTCTGGTTGTTTTGCAGACTCTGGATTATAAAACCCTTTTGGTTTTGCTCACGTAGGCTTATACATTCCAGGCCTGGTTTTCACCTGGTGTAAATTAGTATCATTTCACCAAGCTCAGTGAAGCTATACAGTTTTCTACAAGCTGACAATCTAATACATGGAATTACAAAACACAAAGCCCCGAAAATCACCACAATAATTTCTTCCTGATTTTATTTGGTTTCCATGCAAAGCTTAAAATTGATCTAAGCTTCACCGGCAGGTCTGGCCTAAGTGTCAGACTTGTGACAAAATTAGAAACCAGGCAGTTTTCACCAGATACAGAATTTTTACTAATGAATTTTCACACAGCTGTAGTTCTGGGCTAATTGACTAGGAGTTGTGTATTTGCTGAGCTTATTCGGTGTGATTTTTGTCTCAGGACATGCAGGGAAGCCAGATGTTTAGCTGCTACTTACTTTGAGTGTTCCCCTTGTTTTAAGGTATGAGGAGACAAATTGTTTCCTTGGCAAAATGAACTTTGCACAAAGGCAGACCCACCAAGGACAGCTGTTTTGTGATGTTCTGCAGGCTTCAGAGGGGCAGCTTTGACTGCTGTTTCAGGAAGGGAGGGAGAATCGTTGTCTTTCCCCACTTTGTAAATTACTTCGTGCTTTTTGCTATGGAAAAATACTGTTATTGCTGCCTAGATGGCAGGTAGTGACAGCCTGTATAAAAGGAATTTCTTTCAGATTGGGTGGTCACAGCAAGAATGGGTTAATAAGTTACTAGCTGGAAACATTTCTATGCCATAATTTAAAAGTGGCACTCAAGAGATGCTAAGTGCTGAATTAGTCAAGATTTCCAGGTCTTCTTATTCACATATATTCTAATCATAACCCTCATCCTTTAGCCCCCCCACCTTTTTATGCTTGGGTACCATTCAGCAGCACAGTAATATTCTGCCTAGAGGCTGTGAACCTCTGCCCCTGCACATCAGCAGAATTGCAATGATTCTCCTCTTCCATGGGTTTTGTTAGATTGGAACATGTAGCTCAGAAGCAATTGCTGAACTCCTATCATCCATGCTTTAATTTTGCAAACCTGCTTTTTCACTGTGCTAACAGATCAGTGATGTTCTGAGTTACGGAGCATCTCTACTCCTTTTTTGCTAGTAGTCAGTTTTCAGTGTAGGGTACTACATTAGGACTTTCAGTCCCTTTCTGGTCATTAAATGGCTTGACCCAAAGCCTACTGAAAACAACAAAAGTCATTTCATTAACTTTAGTGGCCTTTGGATCAAGCTGTGTCAGGCTGCATAGGATGGCTCTGAAATAGACCTTTGGAGAATTTTTTTCTCCCTTGGAAAGTGTTAACGCTTAGGAAAAAACGGCATTTGTGAACTTCTTGCTTCAGGAAAAATACTGAAAAACTGGTTTCAAGCTGCTGATGTGTCAACTTTTTCTAATGAAAACAAAATGCACTTGGTTTTGAAATATAAATAACATATAGGTGAAATATTTAAAAGACAAAACAACCAAATACATTCTTGAAATAACTGAAACAACGTTTCAGTTTTCTTCTTCTGGCTTTTTTTCAGATTTTTGGGAACCCGATTTTGCCTTTTAATCCTGATTTTGGATAAGAATATTTTACACATCAAAAGTGCCCGTGAATGTGTGATGACTGTTTTGTATACAATTTTACTATGCAAGATCATCCCTCCAGAACTTTTGCCACTCTGCCATTTGCCCAGAGCAGCATTATTTGTTGTGATAATAAGAGGAATGAGGAAAGCAAAGTAGGAAAAATGACTGAGAGATGTAATTCTAATTCCTAAATCTCTTGCAAGCTGAGGAGAAATTTATCATCTGTGTTTTTATCAGGCTGGCTATGCATTAACGTTTCTCAATCCTAATTCACATTTTAAATCTTTCAAGTTTGGCATCATTTAAGTTACTCAGGTCTACATTCCTTCAAGAGCAATTATATCTTATCTAAGAAAGAATGGCAAACGCTAGATAGACTACTCTACGTGAAGTCTAACCATTGCCTTGCAAAGCAATAACACCGCCTGCTTTGATTCACATTGTATTCCCTCAGCTCACCTCCCACCAGCCTGTTTATCTTATTCACTAGCAGCCAAATATAACGCTAAAAAAGCTTTTGAGGTTTGTTTCTGTAACGAGTGCCAAATTTTCTATTCTGGTCAGACTGTTGACTGTCTTTTGTTTGTTTGCACTTCCTCATGCACTCTTTTTTTTGCTCTCTGGGGCTTATTGTTTTAAATGTTCCCTGATTGTACCACATTTCTCTGTCCATTTATCTGGACCCAGGTACACTAATAATGTAATGAAAAAGGATTTCTTTTCTATAGGAGCAGTTAAAAACTGATGTAAAGAGCTGCACAGAGGAAACCATTTGCAGTTCACAATAACAACAAGTTTTATTGGTCAATAAATCCCAGGAACTATACTGCTTTGTTTTCTTGTAGCATCTGCTGGCCCCTTATTTATTAACTAGTGAATTCAAAAATATAAAGCACTTTTAATACCAGGGCCTGATCCTAAGCCTCTGGGTAATTCAGTAGGTTTTGTATTGGCCACTAATACAGATGAGTGCTGCTGCTGAGCCTTTGTGGGTGCCAAGAAAGGCAAAGATAGCTCTTCCCTGCCCTACCATCATTTAACATTCACCAACAAATATGACACAAAGTCAGGGGTTTCAGGTAGCTGCTCATAGGCATGTCTTCTGAATTCTATGTTCAGCATGCATCTGTGCCTTTAGAAAAACAGTGCCCTGGCCCCCATTTAAGCATTATAATGGCTTTCTCTGATGTTGCAGTGCTCTTCATTGAAACTGCTAATTCCCTGACTTCATATACCTTCCATACACATCTGCAGTGCTTTTCTGTATGCGTCAACACTGAGAAAATGGACATTAGAAGCAGCAGACATTGGTCTATCCCTGATTGGGAATTTTTCAGTAAAATCTATTTAACCAGAAAAAGAGAGAAACAAAAGGAAGAAATCAAAATCAGTCAAAATCAAAGCATTATCTGAGGAGCAGTGGCTCTTTACAAATTTCTTCTTTAAAAAACAAAATCGAAGTTTTCAGATCTCCCATTTCAAAGGCTGATGCTATCATGCAATATTTTGATTGATGTGATAAAAAATTGGTGAGGCAAGTAGCTTCAGCATTTCTTACCCAGCATTTAAATTTGTAGATTTAGATTGCCACACACATGGTAAGTCTGATGCAATTTCACTGAGACCCCAGGCAGAATGTAGATATAAATCCACACTGCATTACTGCAGTAGAGCTCCTAGAATATTTTAATTAAATTAGTGTTTCAGAAATAAACCATTAAACCAATCTCAGAGTTATTATTCAGGTAAAATATCACATATCGGAAAGACTTCAGGATGTTAGGACTAGTGTAGCTTATAATGATTTACTGGGCAACAGTAGTATCATTCAATTCTGCTGTTTGGTTGGGTTTTTTTTTAACGTTGTTGTCCATGCAAATGCACTGGAAGCTGGCTTTGTATTAATAGGTAATATATTTAATTCTGTCAGTATCCTGCTTAACTCCTCACCTGTGATCTGTCATTCATGCCTTTGCTTTAACCTGTTGTATGATTGATACATGAGTAATGAGATAATTAATCCTTGCCACATTGTGAGCTCCTCGTCTTCTTCAGGTGTGTTTGTCTTTCCCAGAAAGGAGATAAATTCTTAATTATTTTAGGCTGACATTTACCTTTTCTGAAGAGGACGGAACATATGGAATGATAGCAAATGATGGTGGGGGAAGAGATAGAGGAATATCACCTTGGGCTTTTTAATTCATCCAGCTCAGACAGAATCACTGCAGGATACCAGTGGTTACTTATGGGAACCAATTTGTTGTTGTTGTCCTGTATGCCCCTTTTACCACCTGAGCATCTATTAGGGAATAAAAAAGACATTCCTTAGTGCAGGGAAGGTTTAAAGTGCAGACCAAAGTGGCTGCGCCAGATCCATGTCACTATGAGAAAAGTGGAAGGAAGTGTAGAAAATAGCATGTCAAAAAGAACAGATGTTCCTCATGAAACATTCACTCCGACGAGTCTGTGTCCTGGCAGAGCTTTATAGGAGCTGAGTGATCTCAGAAATGCCTTCACTTTTTTGCACTTGCGTTATGTATTGTGTTACGAGGCTGATGACACTTAACTCCCGTTGACAAGCACTTTTAGCTGAAGTGTTATAGCAACATTAAATATTAGGTGGATGAGGACTGTTAGCAAGCTATTCTACTTTATCAGCCCACGGTTACTCAGAGCACATGCTGACTTCTGAGTGGTTGAAATGTTTCCTGGAGACCTCCCGGTTTCCTTAAAATTCCTATTGCGGAACAGTTTGGGCTTGGAACGGAAATCCATTGCCTAGGTAGGTAGATCACTAGCTCAGTATCTGTCTTGATTTGTAATGACTGAGATGAAAAGCCCCTTCCTCTCTGACAGAATAACCCTTTAAACTTGTGTTGGATGCTGTGGGGTCCCCATTTGCCTGCAAAGATGCAGAGGCTTCATCTGTCCTGCCTTCTCCAGATTATTCTTCAGTATGGATTTGTTTCAAGGGTTTTGTTTTTTGAAAACAATCATGCTCAAATATAAACAAGTTTCAAAAACTCAGAGGCTGAGGCAAAATGGAGTTGTTATCATCTGATCAGCCTTACCCACAACTGTTTCCCACTACCAGTTAGTTATTTAGATTCTTTGGGACAGATTATTCAGAAAGAGAGGAGCAGATTTAATTGCTATTTTGCAATTTTAATGAATAAATGCCATTTCTGTTCATCTTCTATTTACTTTCACAATGTAAGGCAGAGTTCTAATGCCAAGAATGAATTTCATTACCAGCAGAAAAAAAGACACTTCATTAATACTGAACTGTTATTGCTGGCATATGTGCTGGTTGGCTAATGTCTGTGATTATCAGTAGAAATACTCACAGCTTTTCCGACACAAGAGGAAGGCTGCCATTTCAAAAGTAACTAATTCTCATGGATGCTTCAGTTTCTGTAATTTTGATACAGGCACTTGGAGAAAAGTTAATTTTTGGAGCACCGAGGTTTGGAATTTTCCATAATTCAGGTCTTCATTGATCTAGGTAAGGGACGAAAACTAAGCCCATGGCTTCTTACAATTACTAGTCATTTTCCAGATGAGAAGGGGTGGAGGATCAAGATACTTGGAGTATGTCTGCATTAAGGACATTACATCCATAATTCAATATAATTGAAAAATGAGATTGGAATAAAATAAAAGACTCTGAATTTCTGAATGAATGAAAGGTGGTCATGTTCCTATCTGAAACATTTGGAACAGTAATTCTCTCAAATGTGAGCTATCTTTGCCTTGAAAACCTGGAGTTAAGTTCTGCTTGAAAGAAATAAAATAAGGAAAATGCTAAGGAGTATTTTAATGTTTCTTTTTCTAATTTAGAAATGCGATGAAATGGTTGAAGATCAAAATGATTTGATAGCTAATAGAAGACACAATGAATTTTTGACAAAAATCTTTGTCTCTTTTTTTGGCTGCTTTTATCAAACAAAAAATTTCTAAACACTGAAAAATTATGACAGGGAGTATTTAATAGTAAAATCATAACTAACACTATGAAGTGTCTCACACAGTAAGGTCACTACACATTGATATATGCACATGTACATTGATAAATACACATGTAAGTATTTAAGCATACACTGGCTTGGCTGCATTAACTGAATCACTGTAATCTCTCTGTAAATGCTCCTAGATCCATTTATACCAACTTAGCAAAACCTGGCAATAATCTGATATAAGATAAGCAATTAAACCTGAGGGTGTTTTTATAGGGATTTGCACAGAAGTACGTGTTTATATGCTGTTTTTAATTAAAATAGTGCAATTAAATGGGTGGGCTGGTTTTGTGGTTTTGAAAACACAGGTATATATAAATTGACTGGGGTACACCAACCCGTTTTCTGTTATTAACTTACCAGGAAATAAATGCAGCAGCATTTGGACTCCAGTTTTGAACACCACCACTTGGATTATTACATTCCCCCATTTTTGTTTTCTTGCAAAATTCAGATTTACATCTGAGTTGGCATTTAATTTATTTAGCATCCTGTATTCAGTAAAAGAAAAAAACATCATTATCATGCCCATGTGTGTTTGTAATGACAGTCTCTGTCCTAAAAACCTGAACAGCCATCTTTGCTTTAAAGTTCAGGCAGCAATGTAATCGAGGTTTCAATTTCAAGACCAGTTCTTACAATAAAACTTAGCCCTTTGTATTATAGAATCATGACTAATTTTCTTTGACCTTTTTTTCCCATCATATTGTCCTACTGTGTGCAAATGTTTTTATACAGCTCTTTTGCTATGGGTGGATGTATGATGCAGTTTGGCTATCTGATGCTATTCTCCCTAATAATTTTTTCTACATGATTTAACTTACAAAAAATCAGACAGCCACCGATCTATCTTTCCAGTTGTTCATATACCTGTTCTTTCTTATTTTTCTGATTAGTAGTAATCACACTAATTTCAGGTTTATTACTGGAACTCAGATTTTACTTTACTGATATTTCTTTACCACCTGCCCTTTAAATATCATTTACTTCTCCACAATACTTTTCCTGCATAATAGCTAATTCCACTCAATTGTTTTTAAGTTCTAATTCCTTGAATGCCTGTTTTTTTTAAGAATCTAATGTCCTTGTGCTTGTGCTGTGCCATTTGAAAATACTTCAGCTATATCTCTGATCTGATTGCATCAGATTAACTAGTCATATACATCCAGTTATCTTCAGTCCTCACTTTGGTTAGCATATAGCTAAGTATAGAGAACCTTTAGTACCTGCCTTCAGTTACCCATGCAGCATCCTGTTTCCACATTCAACTACCCTAAGTATTCACATCTCTCTCCCTCTTCCCCCACATCCTTCTGGGGGGCTTCCAGCCATCTCATATGCCTGTGTGGTCCTTCATGTAGCTGCAGGGGATATTGTGCACTTCTACTGTATTAGTATTTTTTTTCTTACATCTTGACCTCTAACGGGTTTAAGTTTACCCTTTTACTTTAAGGGTTTATTTTAAACCCTCTTAGGCTAATGATTCCTTTTTTTTGAGGGAATAGGGGTACTAGGAAGTATATATCCTCAGAGAGTGAGGATGCAAATGAGAGGAGAGCATGACTCCTTATACTTTCCAACTTTCAGGAAAACCACCTCAACAAATAAAAAACATTGAAAAGAGGAAGTCCAGAGGTTAGTAACAGAAAAAGTACTTACAACTAGTAGGTAGCTTTATTCAGTTGACAGAGGAAATGGAAAAGAGAATATGCACCTTTTGTAAACTAAATGGCCCAGCTCAGCCGTTTTATGATTTAACAGCATTCACTTTTACTGAAGTGCAAGGACTGAAGAACATCAGTTACTCTTTGTCTTACACTGGCATGTTCTTTAGACAGCTTCAGCTTGTGTTTTCCTCTGGTCACATACACGCTGAAGCACGTTAGGTGTAACAGGATGAAAGAAAAGTCTCTAAGTCTTAAGTAATGCCATTGATGTCTAATGACAACAAAATCTAGTCTGCTTTCATCTAAAAGCAGAAAAATGTGTTTGGCACAACAGAGAAATACAGCAGTCAACATAATTCAGAAGAGTATGTTAATTTTAGCAATGTTTATCAGAAATTAAGAGGGATTCACATATAGGAGGAATCAGATTCTCTACAACACCAAGAATTCTTCGGTCCTTTCAGAAGCCAAGATACTGAACTGCATAGAACAGTGACCTTACATTACACCAAACCCCACAGTGCTGTTGAGATGGGGCGGGGGGAATAAAGGGCTGAGGTATTTCATTTCCAGCACTGACAAAAGACACTGGCATTTTATGCAGCATTTAATTTTAACATATAACAGCATGAAACAGGTATATTTTCACCCCTCTCTATTGTTCCACATTAATATTTCAAGAAAGATCTATTATTTTCTCACATAAACATCAACAAAGCAATAAACAAGTATTTTACGTAGGCTGTGTAATTCCATATCATTGAAAATGATTATACTTTACTTCCTTTTCCATGTAAATCTTTCATAGCAGGGTCATACCTTCAACTAGAATAAATCCATACTGAACCCATAAAGCATTTATATCACTTGTGGTCTATAGACCAATTTTGCCTCGGATTTTCCCATAGGTAGTTTGCTCAGAACTTGAGAAACGTGCAGACGTTGCTATGCATGGAAAAAGAAGAGAGCAAATTATTAAAATAAGCCAGATAACATGACATTATTATTACTTAATATTTTTAATGTGAGGTACAGTTACAGCCTCTGATTCAACAAGGCACAGGAGTGCTGCCTGTGGCTGTAGGACTTCTTTGAGCTCACATGCTTGAGAAATTCTCGGCTGAATCAGGGCTTAGTGCTAAACGCCTTTGTAAACTATTATTAGTGCAGCCTTTCTATTAAAACTTCTACTAGGGGTTAATGGGCAAAACTCACTACACTATTAGCTTTCTATGCCACACAGCTTATTTTTAATTGAAAAACATAAGTTGCATTTTCTAATCACATCTGTTCCTTTACCTGCTTTTTCCTATGAAGAAAGCATATTTAATTATAATCTGAAGTCCACAGCAGGCTGCAGTTCACCTCATCAGATTGCAGCAGTCCTCTTTCTTTGAGCAATCACAGCACCCAGATGCCAAGCTGTTAAAATAGTTTTCTAGCTATATCATCTGCCTCCAGATTGATCAAGCAGTTGTGTCTGAGTCAGTTATGTGGTTAAAGGGATAATGGACTGTCTGTGCTGTCTGGCCTTCCTGAATGCCAATTTCTTTTGACTTGCATTTCATAGTAATTTATGCACCTTTACCAAGTGCTCAGAAGGCTTTGCTGCAGTCCACCTCGCCTCATTTCAGTTTGCAGCAATAAACAGAAGCTCCAAACACATTGTGTTCATGACTGGACAGGGTCTATACCTAAGAACGTGGGTTACTTTATTTTTTTGCTAGATTCCCTCTTTAAACAATAGCAGCACCAACTGTCTGCTGCACAGTCGCAACAGACCCTTTATAATCATGCTGTCAGACATTTTCTCATGATTCTGGGCCACAGCAATTTAGGAACCTTTCTAAAATGAGTATTTCAATGTTTGTAGCTCTGAATAACATACAGACTGGAAGAAAAAAAAAAAAGCATCCCCTTCTTCCCCCCAGCTCCTTTTTATAGTTTTAGCTCTAGGAAGAATATGAATTAAATGTTAGGTACTAGAATCTGAGATTTTTTTTCTCTAACTCACCAATATTGCGGACAAATAAATATGATGAATTTATTGCATGTGAGGCAAGGGTTCTGATTTTTATCTTCTCTCTGCATGAAACCAATCTTTTCTGAAAGGACATTTGAATTGAAGAAATAGAGGACAAATATAAATATGGATGGAGGTTAAAACTCTCGGTATAGGTGTGAAGTCATAAACCATTTGACCAAAAAAAATCATTATTTTGTTTCTGCTGCCAGCTTGCTGAGCTGATACACCAAAATTTCTTGAAAGATAAAGAAAACAGTATGCGAAACAGTGAAAAATTCAGAAAAACTACATTCATGTAGTGCTAATTTTATTGCATTCTTTTGTAGTGAAGTCACTCTTCAGTGCTTTCATTTTTCCCTCCCAGATTTACAGATAAAAGGACTATTCTCAGACAAAGAAAAATGCTGTGAGAGTACACGTTGTACTTCTGATTCCACAAGATGTACACATGTACGTGTTTGCAAGGATCACACTGGCTTAATAGTAACAAAGCCGTAGGGGCTTACAGAATGCACATCCTATTTATTCTGAGGTTAAACATTTTCCTATCAAGCTGCAGATAATGGTTAATATACTGTAGTAAGCACAATCTCATTATACATTCCTGTGATTTCAATTATTAACATGCTAATATTTTCTATTAATTTTTAAATATTCAGGGTTTGAATGTAAATCATCGTAAGCTTCTGAATAGATTTTTTATATTAATTATTGAACCTTTGTTACTGTAGCAGAATTTTATTAAATGTAGTTCAATCTTTTTTGCTAAAAAAGCCCCAAAAACCCCACAGATAAGGAAGCTTTGAATTTATACCACCTCTGGATATAACATGCATCCATCTGTTCATACACAGGCAGTCTTGTGTACATATTGCTGATTTTGTAAATAATAACAAAATTTCTAATCTATATTTATTACTGCTGAACCAGGAACTGACAACAAAATTTGGATGATTAGTGTGCGACAGCATGTGAGTGTCAGAAAGAGACTACTGTTTAGAAACACTTAATGTCTCATGGACTAAGGGACCAAGAAAGAGATCAAAATGTGTACATCTAGAGAAAGATAATGATGTGAGAGTGGGAGGAAAAAAAAGTCTGAAGTGTAGTATCCCAGATTATACTCTCGAAACACAGAGTGAGTTGAGAGCAGGAAAAGGGCCTAGTAGCTCATGGATACTCTACTTCTGCTAACCTTACCCCATCCCCAGGGCATTCAGGTTTGATTTGGCATGTGGAACTGATTCTAAATGTATTTTTGGAATACTAATTAAGGGAATTCATACTGAGTATCATAAACCATAGTAGCCTCTTAAATTGATGGAAAGAAGAAGTGCCTTCATCTATTGCTAAGATAAATAGATCATAGATCACAGAATGATCATTCTATTCTATTCGAAGATAAATGTCTGAAGCGGAGGGACTACAGAAGGAGGTTAGATATTTGGCTAAGAACAGACCCATAATTTTTTTAAGGGTCAAATTAGAAATAGCCAGAATAAATTCCATATGAAATGTAAAAGGGCATGGGCATGTGCAAATGCGTGGGGGTTCAGCACCTTCAGGTGTGACAGGTTCCTTGTATCATGGACAGGATTGCTATCGTTTGTGATTTGCATGATGTTGCTATAGTAGAGGTCAATCTTTTTTTGTCCTCTTTGGTGTCGTAACATGCCCTTTCTGCCTACCTTATATCACACTGTCTGCCCCACCACCCATGCCATTCAGCTCTCCTTAAATGCCTTTTTTGCCTTCTCACGTGTCCTATTTACATAGTTTCCTTCTGTTCTCCTTCAAATCTTAGCCATTTCTTCTGTGACTATTAATGACTGGGTAAGAAATAGTATTTATATAGTTTTGCTCTGTGGATCTACTCCAAAAATCTGACTGAAGCCAATGAAGCTACTTACATGCCTGAAATACAACATATACCTAACAGCTTTTATGAATCATAGAATTGTTTAGGTTGGAAAAGACCTTTAAGATCATCCAGTCCAACCATTAACCTAACATTACCAAGTCCACCACTAAACCAATTAAGGGTAGAGTAGCAACCCCATGGCTCCTGGCTGCATGGCTGGATCATTTATAATGAGAGTTGCATGAGTGATGGTCTGTCTCTCTTTGCCACCCTTTCCTTTCATTATACACCTGTCTTCTTTTATACAGCTAGCTCTTCAGGAGACGTATTTGTGGCATTGCCTACGTTTGATAGTAATTGCAGAAGTAGTAAGAATAGTAATAATAATGTGGTATTCTAGGTTGCTCCTTTTATGCTCATTTAAATTGGCATTTCTATTTAATAAATCTCAGTAAGTGAATCTCTGAAACGCTGTAGTGAGAGTCCTTAAACAAGAAAGTTACCTGTCACAAAACCCAAGCAATCAGTGCCATCGCAGCATTTTAAGTGAACCCAGTGCCAATCCTCAAAAGTCTTCAGCTTATTGTTGATGCAACTGATGTCTGGATAAAAACCTGTATTAAGCCTCTTTAATTATGCCATAGATGAATTACAATTAATATGTAAATAGAGACATAAAACTAGGCTTATCACATGTAGCTATCTGTACTAGCAATCAGGCTTTACAAATCCCTCCCTTTTGAAAGTCCCTCAAGCTACTTGCTTCACATTTTATTTTCTCTTTGACTTTAGCTACCGAACTGCCAGCAGAATTCCAAGCATGCTGCAGCCCCTTTGTAATTCACACCATTGAAAGGCATGGCAAATTATGATCCAGTTGGCTAACTAGCAAGACAACATATTGCTGGTTTACTTTTACAAATATCTCTTCCTTCCACTGTATTTTATATATGTATATATATAAGTTTATAGATTTGTGTAACCGAATTATTACAGCATTAGTAAGAAACAAAGACTCATAATAGAGGAAGCTTTCTTTAGTCACCTGCCACAGAAACACCTGTCCAGAGCTCATGTATGTGCCAGGTCAACTGATTCTCATTTTTACTAGACTTACTTGCACAGCTCTGTAACTGGTCAGCAGGCAGATTTTCTTTCTCGCAGACAAATAAGCAACCCCAAAACAAACCCCCTAAAAGCCAGAAATTTCACTGAGCAACTGCAGCTGACATAAATCCTAAAACTGTAAATCTGTTCTTCATCCATCTGTAACTTGCAATATTTATATGCCATAGAGATCATGGTGGGCATGGTTAGAACCAACAGAAGACAGTAAATGCCATACTTACTTAATAATGGTGACAGGCGCTTTCTGGTATTGAAAGGCAGACTGCATCCAAAACCTGCACATTTCCAGCCCTACTGAGCACTGACTTTGCAAGTTAAATGAGGAACTTTATCTGATTATTGTTGTTATTAGGGATGCAGTAAAAGCAAAGCAAAGTAGGAGTCAAAGTGAGAATTTAAATATATGTCTCTGTGGAAGCTTCTTGCATCTATAGATGGAAAACTCCTAAAAGAGTAGGCATGGGGTAGCTGGGATATACAGGAGCTTTAAACGTTACTTACTTATTTAGCTGTCATAGTGATACGCTCAGCTGAGTTGGTTCATCTCTGCTTGGAGCTGGTCTAAATCAGCCTGTCTCAGTCTCAGTATGAATGGGGGTTTTCCCTATTCATAGTCCCTGGAATGCAGTACTGGATTTGCAGACCACAGTCAGGGCTTGCTAACAACCTTCTCTTTTCACTCAAAGATGCACGTCTTGCAACACATTTAAGAATAACCAGGGCTTATCTCTCACATTTACATGTTTGAAAGATATTATCAGTAATGAGAAAAAAATGTTTAATAATTGGAAGCTCAATATCCAGGAACGTTTGAAGATTTTTCAAATATTTTTGAATGTACACATTTCCATCTATCTTTAAACACTTAAGTATTCTCTTGGACTATGCAGTTTTCAGTTGAATGAGCAGTTCCCTTCAGCTTAACTATGAAAGCAGAAAGGAAAAGAACAGTTAGTCTTGAAAAATCTGTGATTCTGTATCTTCAAGCCAGAGTGTATGTCTGCTTTCTCTCAGAGCTTGATCCCAGACTGAAAGTTCAATGAATGTCCCTGAATAATCCAAACATAACAGGTTTTCCCAGGCACCACTACTGTAAGGCTGCTCCCCCACCACCACCATCACCACTGAGTTTGCTGTCATTCTCACATTTAGTAAGGAAAAAATCATGTGTGAAATGGTACCCAGTTCACCCAGAGGTCCTGGCCTGCATTCATCAGTTGCCTACAGTTCTCTGATAATGAGAGACACCCAGGTGTAAGTCATAGAATCATAGAATCGTTTAGGTTGGAAAAGACCTTTAAGATCATCCAGTCCAACCATTAACCTAACATTACCAAGTCCACACTAAACCAATTAAGGGTAGACTAGACTAAACCATGTCCCAGAGTGCTATGTCTACCCGTTTTTTGAACGCTTCCAGGGATGGTGACTCCACCACCTCTCTGGGCAGCCTGTTCCAATGCTTGACCACCCCTTCCGTGAAGAAATTTTTCCTAATATCCAACCTAAACCTTCCCTGGCGCAGCTTGAGCCTATTTCCTCTCGTCCTATCGCTAACTACTTGTCTGTGATGCCCAGGCCCTTTTCCAGCTCTGAAATGTGATTTCCACAAAACCTTATTAAAATTCTGGAAATTCTGAAGGAATTGGTCAGGAGCAGGTAAAGCAGAAGCAGCAAGAGCTGGTCCTTTTCAGGCTTCCTCTAAACGGAATGAGGATGCTCTCATGCTGTTCTGACAACTGTGCTAATGTTTCCTGTGATGTCCCTATCACTCCAGCTTGACTAGTGGACCTGAGTCGTTGCAGACTGACTGCAGCTTCCCCTTGAAAGTGTCCTTGGACATTCACGCCACTGGATGTGGCATGAAAAGAAGCCCTGGCAGAGCACAGTCTGTGCCAAACTACATAGCTTCTTGTTTCTACTGGATACACGGCAAGTGGTGCTGGGCAAAGGGCTACATTAGGTAGATGCTTGGATAGCTGTAGTGTCAAAGATACAGTTTGGCCTTTTTGTTTTAAACTTGGAGAATTATTCCAATAATGATTACATTAATTAAGCTTTTATGGCTCAAGCTCTTAAGTTATGAACTCGTTTCCAACCTGTAGCCCCATAGATCAGAAGGGTTGAAGTATTCTAGTAACTATGCAATCTTATCAGTAATTTTCAAAATTTATTACCTTTGGAAAGAATCTATTAAAAATACCAATAAAATCATTCTCATCAATGCCTTTTTATACCAGCACCCTATCGGCTTTCTGCTGCATTAGAAAAATGGATCATTTTTGTGACAAAATGCAAAGCTGAAGTATTGTGCTTCTCACTGTAAAGATGTTGGCAGGTCTGATGTGTGCTGGATTTGAAATATTTATTGTACTGCCAGAGCAATCCAAAACCAAACAGTTTTACAGATAATTATGCCCACTAATTACATGCAAAAGGCATCCATTTTTCCTTCAGTGGTACTATACACATATGGATCTTCTGCTAGGAATAATCAAGTTTACACACATACATTAAGGAGAGACAGAACAACAAGCTCCCCTCATCTCCTCCTTTAAAAACTGGACAACTTCTTTTGCAGATCAAGCTGTTATAAAATTAAAGCACTTCTCTGAAATCATAGTACTTTCTATATCATATGTGAGAATGCAGAAAGCAGTTTGGAAGGAGAGAGAAACCTAGAGGGGCTGGAAGAAAGCCAAAACGATAAAGAACAATGAGTGGGCTTGCTGGTCTGTTGATCTTGGATTCTCCCCAAGTATCACTTTTTTCTATGAGCTGACATTTTTTTGTGGTTTAGGGATTTTTTTTTCTCCTTTTCTCCCCCCCATCCCTTTTTCCTTCTTACAAGACAAGGACAAGAGAAAGAGAGCAAGGCAGTGCAGTAATTTTAAAAGGAGGATAAATAGGAATGAAAAAAGAGGTGTTTATTAGTACAGGAAATTGGTTTACAGCTTCATAAATTTAAACCAGGCATATCATATTGCACAGATTATGAAGTGTTAGACTGCTCTATTCAGGAAACTGGACAATCTGCTTTGCAATGCAAAATGTACTTATACAAGTACAGTGTAGATTTAATAGAAACTTAGGGACTACTTAAATAAGCTGGGCATATACACAGAATCATAGAAGAGTTGAGGTTGAAGGGAGCCTCTGGAGATCATCTAGTCTGGCCTCCCCCCCTCAAAGGAGCGTCAACAGAAGTAGGTTGCTCAGGGGTTTGTCCAGTCTCATTTTGAAGGCCTCCAAGTCCATGGTGCTGGACAAGATGCATCCAAAGATGCTGATGTCATTGGAAGGTTCCTGTCGTCTTTGGAAAGTCATGACAATCAGGGACTAGAAAAAGCAAATGTTGTGGCCATCTTCAAAAAAAGATGAGGGTCTGTGGAACTGCTGGCCATAAAGCCTCAGTTCAGTCCTGAGCAAGGCCTCCTGGAAAGCATTTCCAGGCACATGAAGGACAAGAAGGTGATTGGTATCAGCCAGTAGGAATTTACCAGGGCCAAATGGTGCATGACCAACCGGATTGCTTCCTATAATGAAATGACTGGCTTTGTGGCTCAGGGTGGAGCAGTGGATGTCTCTTAACCCAGACTTCAGTCAGGTTTTCAGAAGTGTCCTTTAGTATCTTTGTAGCCAAACTGAGAAGGTATGAACTGGATAGGACAGCTACAAGGGCGAAAGCTGATTGCACTGCTGGATTCAAAGAGACAGTGGTTCTAAGTGGATGTGTCAGTGGTTCAAAGGCCAACTACCAACCAGCTGTAAGTGATGTATGCTGGGAGGGAGGTTGATACTGGGGCTGATACTCTTACTATTTGTATAAACAACCTCGGCAATGGCATGGAACACATCCTCAGCAAGTTCATTGGTAACACCAAATTGGATGGACTAGTTTCTATGGTACTCTGGAGGGCAGAGCTGTCATTCAGAGAGACGTCACCAGGCTTGAGAGTTGACAAAAAAAACCCAAAAGTGAGCAAAATCATAATTCTGAGCTTGGAACAGAACAATCAATGATAGGGCAAGGGCTGACTAACTAGAAAGCAGCTCTGCAGAAAAAGAATTGTGGTCCTGGTGGACAAAAGGGTGACCATGAGTCAGCACTGCATCACTGTGGCAGCGACAGCTCATTGCATATGGGGCTGCAACTAGGAGCACAGTGCTGCTGCTAAGAACGTAGCCAGGGAAGCGGTTACGCTTCTCTACTCAGTACTGATGAAGCGTCATTGGGAGCACTGTGTCCACTCTTGCACCCCATGGGCAAGAAAGAGAGCACTGCAGCAAGTCTAGGAAAAAGCTACAACATGGTTTGGGAGCTGGGGCACCTGACATTTAAGGACAGGCTGAAGGGAAGCAGTTTGTTCGTTGTGGAGAAGAGATGGCTCAGGGTGAATCTAACTGCTGTCTTCAACTACCTGAAGGGGAACTATAGATAAGATGGATCCATATTCTTCTCAAAATGTACAGCAAAAGGGCAAGAAGCAACAGATATCAGAGGCAACAAGAGAAATTCCATATACAAGTAGAGTTTCCCCACAGTGCAGGTGGTTAAAGCAGTAGACCAGATTGTCCAGAGAGACTGGGAAATAACTATCCCTGATGATACCTGGATCTGACTGGAGAAAGCCCTGCTCTAACATTCAGGTTGACCCTGCTCTGATGCATCATATGGACTTTTACCACCTGGTGGGCTGGTTGTTTCCCTTGGCATTTTGAAGACATGAGAAATTATGCTTTGGAGGGCTTGCCAGCCAAATTCTTCCCCTGCAGTTTTGCTGCATTATATATCTCTAATTTTCATGCATCCAACTTTTGAACTTTATTATTTTCATCCTTCCAAAATATGAAAATTATATTAAGGTGTCTCTAAAGCCCCATGGATTTAACAAAAGTTATGCTGATTAATGGAGACAATTCCTTCTCTAGTAAAGAGTTACAGAAATAAACTAAAAATTATTTTATTTTTTTAGTTCTCCTTTCACTTACACACATGCTTCTTCTATAATAGGAGCTAAAACAATGAATAAGGCAAAAGAAACATATTGCAGAGTACTTTATCAGGTAAATATATTTCAAGTTCCCTCATTGCTCAGGCTTTACATGCAGCTTATGCACTTGAGTACCTTTGTCTTTTCAGACATGGAGACCTACATGTGACATCTAATGATACTAAGACTAAATGAATACTCATATATTTTTGTTTTTTTTGTAAACCAGATAGCTGACTAAATCTCAAAAGGAAAACTACTTTGCTGTGTCTGCAGGGTAAGGTTGGAGAAACTGTTTAGAAATGATAATTAGACTGGGCTTCTCCACAAAAGGAACGTCTGCTAATCTCAGGTACGTATTTAGTCCCCTACCACATATTTGAATAATTCACCAACAGCAGCGTATTAATCTTCACTTCACTCTTGTGAAACAGGGAACTACTACTATCTCCATTTTACAAGCAGAGACCAAGGCAGAGGAAATACTAAAAAAAAAGTGGCAAGAACAAAAAAAACTGAATAGCAGCCTCATCAATTGCAGATGACTTTCTTATGCTTTAGTATCTTTTTGTAGGTTTTTAGCTGAACCATAGTCTCAGCCAGAAGGGCAATCCCTATGTTTCTAGTGTATGAATAATGTACCTTTTAATAACATTATAAAAGTATTAGTGCAGCTTTAATCTTATTCCCATTTCAATCATAACTACTTTTTGGCACAGTAAAACACTCCCTCAAAACACTGTCACAGAAGCTTAACTTTGCAGTATAGTTCAAAAAAAGCAATTAGCTACTTATTGTTTAATGGATGACTTATCAATGACCTGTGAGAATTACAAACCAGATCAGCATCAGAGGTAAGCATAAGAAGTTTGTAACTTCCAGCCAGTGAAAAGGGAGATACTGCCATTTTCCATGATGAAGTATCTTCCACTTCATGACTGCAATCAGGTATATAAATACAACATCACTGCGTTTTACAATGCAAATTTAGTCATCTCTGCATAGCGTGTTCAGTGTAAATGTCCTCAAATGCATAAAATGAAGCACAGTGAACAACAAATATGCACAATTTGTTACACAGAGCATGGAAAGGGTGTTTGCTCAGACAGAGTCTGAGCACCATCTGGGAGACAAGTGTTTAGTTTTGCAACAGATTGCATAATTTTCATGTAGAATCTGGAGAAAAGCTCTAAATGCTTTAATAGATAGTTGATTTAACATGCGTTTAATCTTTGTTTTGTGTTGTCTTAAAGGCTATGCATATGTTTTGAATGACAGAAGTAGTCATTAACTTATTACAGTGCTCATCCCTTTGCACAATTTGCTTTCTTTTCTTTTCTTCTCATTGTGTGTGTCTGTGTGCATGCAATATTTCACCTTACAGAGTTCGTTTTCACAGCACATGGTAATTAATCTTAGTAAAAGCCAAGCATCTACTGCATATGCATGCCATTTGATTGATTAGATTAAAAATTTAATGTTACAGTTCATACATTAGCAATATTTCAATATAACATATACCAAGGACTCTACTATCAATAATAAGAATACTTCAAGAACAACACACATTAACACCTGAAGCATAAAGAATGACCTTGAGAGAATGAAATGCTTTACCTAAAACACACTGCTTAAAAAATATTTAAACTGAGCACCATGTTTATGTGCTAAAAAAGCCGTAGAAAGCACTGCCCTTCAGAATAGGAAAATTTCAGATAAAGAATTTCTCACTTGGAGCATTTTAGAAGTGGCATAATGTTTAGAAACACTGCATTCTTTTTTCGTTTTGGTTTTTTTTTAGTGGTATCCAACTAAATATTTCTGCTACACAAGAGTAAAAAGCTATACATTAGAACTTTTTTCAATTTTCTTCTCGCACAAGTTAATAAAAACACGGGAAGACATAAACTGAGGATTCACTTTATTAGGACCAGAAACAGAGAAAGAAATGTAATAAAAATGAGACTATACATTTTGTATAAAAAAGGCATGCTGTATTATGTGACATTGTTATGACAAAATGAAATACCATCCTTCATTTGGATATCTGTTCTTCTATATCCAAAAGCAAAATTACATCAAAATACTTTTGCACTGATTGACTTCTAATGCAATACACTGCAGCATCTTTCAACCTTAAGCAATGATAATGCTTTCAAACCTGCTATAAACTGGGTCAGCTGTACGAAGAAATTGTAAAAAATGATGCAGTAATTCAATTTAGCACTGTGTGAAAACTGCACAATAGCAGGATTAAAGGATCTGAAAATGAAGACAAGTGGTTCATTATTAACTCCTTAAATGTTGTTCCTTCTGCTTTTTCTGGAGCGTCATTTGTTTCTACCTTAGAATTGTAATTTCTGTGTCATGATACAGTGGATACATTCTATATTGCGTGTCCATATGAGCACACCGAAGCTTCTCCAAAGGCTTAATAAAGTTTATGAAGTAAGTCAGCATTCACTATTAATTTTATCCACATAGGTAACAAAATAAATTAGAAAGAAAGAGCATTATACAATCATATAAAAGCTGTGGCGTGTATAAAACGTAGTCAACTTTAAAAAAAAAAAAAAGGAAAAAAGCAGCTGTTTAAGTGGCCAAAGTGGCATGAAAAAAAAAAAGTAATGCTAAACCTGCAAATGAAAAGTGCTTGTATGCCGAAGAGATACCCCTATTTGTTCCTTGTATAATGCAATCATTTAAACAGCTGGCCTCTTTTGTAACATGGTAATTTTATAGACATCATTTCTTTATGTGCCTAAAGAGGTCTTTTTTTTTTTTTCTTGGGCTATTGTGTGTTGTATGTGCATGTGAATATGTTTTGGATCAGCATGTGTAACTGCCGTGGCCATTCTTTCAGCAGGAAGTCCAGCCTCTGTCCCAGTGTATAACAATAGCACTCCATGCTGATGATCACCAGAATCCAGTGTTCAATTCAGAGGCAACGTCAATAGGAGTAACAATCGAAAAGAAACCAGCCTGGAATGATTTAAAGAGCTGGGTAAGCCTAAAGATACAAAAAAATAAAAAAATCCTGCTCCAGGGGAGCAATTGTACTTTTGTGTATGAATCTATAAAAAAAACCTCCTCTGAATTCTTTACTTTGAGAGCTGAGATAGCTTCAATTAAATTCAGTCTGGACATCTAAAAATAAAGTTGATAATAGGCAGAAGTGTAGTCTTACTTCTGCTATGGAAAACTGTCTTTCTTCCAAACTGTAATATGTTTGATAGCACTCATTTTTGAAATTAATCTTACTCTTAATTGGCAGAGGATTGATGCAAAATTCTATTTGGCACTTAGTATTTGTGCCTAAATTGCAGGACAGTGTGCTCCAAAATGCATGTTGTGCTTCTGGTGACCAGGCATCCAAAGCAAGGGATCTGCTGGAGCTCCTCCCCATCCGCCTGAGGCTTTCTTGCCAGTGGCAGCTAGGCCAGAGTGACGTGCCCTGCGTCTGATGGCAACACAGTCGGGATGCAGCCAGGGCTGGTTAACTTTGTTCTGGAAAGCAGCCCTAGGACCCCAGTTTAAGTGTATGCACGGTACTTTCCACAACTAGAACTGTAGTTGCTTGGCCATCACAACAAATAAATTAAAAATTGTCATGGGAGAAAAATCGTAACAATCCAAAATGAAATAGGGACTTGAGTGATGATCAGCACTAATACCACTACTAACTGAGAACTCTCAAGCCTAAATTTAGTACTCAACTCCAACTTGCAATGTGTGTTTTAAAGAATTTGCAGTTTATTTTCCTGTGCTTCCCTATCTCAAATAGTAGTAGTAATTGTATGAATTACTGCTCCGTTTTGAACTCATGGTTACATGATCCCAGAGCACAGAACCTACAAGATACCTCATATATTTCTGTATCATTTTATTGTGCAGATCTGGTGGTACACGGGATGCAGCCTGCATCATCTACTTGTTTCAACTTAGGTCATAATTCATAGTAAAATTATTGGTCAACGAGCTCAACTGTAATATTAGTGTTGGGGCCATCACTAAGTCAGCATGAGATGAAAGAGAGTAGCTGAGCATATGGAAAATCATTCATACAAAGAGACTTCACTCAATGGCACAAATGGGTATCGTAAGCAGAAAACAGTTTGTTTTGAGAATAAAGAGAGAGAAAAGGGATACAATCTTCTAACTGTGTAAATTATCATTAAGCAATTAATCCTTTCTCCATCTGTGGTCCAAAACATAAGTTCTTCTCCTTCAGAAGTGATCACACATTATGATTGTAGATTTATCTCTAGGAACAAGGAAGGATGTGCAACTTACCAGTTTCTTTTTAAAAAAGTATAAATTTTTAACTATATAACAGAAAATTGACTGAAGGAGTAAGGTAAACTTTAAAATCAGAGTGGGAGCAATTTTTTTTTTCCCCTAGAAGCATGATAATAATGTAGATTATATTTGTGAGATGAATTTATAAACCCCTTATACTGTTTGTTTTCTCAGTTTTTGCAGTTTTCTCAGCTTGGATGATGACAATGACTCACACCTTTACGTTTGCTTATAGTCGATCTCATGTTTAAGTTACTGGAATTTGCAACTAGAGGTTTCATACTCTGGAAGAGTGCTCTATTTATGGAGGACAAAAATCAATGATCCTGTTGCTGTCAGATTTTTTCAAAAGTGGGTTTTTTTTTTTTGATGCACAACCGCAGTTCTGGAACTCCCATAATTTCATAGTGTCTTTATGGTAACTTTCAAGGCATCCTGAAACTCAGTTTCACACTAACAGAATTTAACTGAATTTGTACTTACCAAAATCAGTGTACATGGTTAACTTCAGGAAACTGAGATTAGCTAAAGCTTGAGATGCAATATCTGCCAGAGCATCAGATTTCTATCATGACCATGCAACGAGAAAAACTTCCAGATTTCAGGTTCATAGTGTGAAGAAGATGTTTGTGTTAAGTTAGGTGCTGTTGCAGAGAGCAGTTCTGCATCGACTGGACCATGTGAGCACAGAGGTACATGGAGATTAATTTGGAAAGGTAATCCATGGCCTGATCAGCAAAAGATTAAAATATTTGGAGTAAAATTCAACTGGGGCACAGCAAAATGAGGAATGGAAATTACAGCAATATACTCCCACTTTTTATAGTTTCCTAAATTTATTCATTTACTCATCTTGACCACTGTGCTTGTGAAAACAAAATGTAGTTTGCTTTTATGCATACCTTGCTGTATATAAATGCTTGTTTCTCAGCAGTAACAATACGCATTTTACAGATATGATCCAGTATCTGCTGAAATCAAAAGACAAGTTTCTGTTGCTCTCCAGCTTATTTGAAACAGGACAAGATCAGGAAAGTAAGTGGTACGTTCAGTGCTTCCCAGTGAAGTAACATGCAGCAATTAACTCTGCCACAGTTAGTTCTTGGCAGCATCTTTGCAAAGTGATTGCCAGTTGCTTTTGATAGGTATGAATGAAATTAAGACCTTTGAGGTGGAAAAGCTTGTACTATCCTTAGCTGTTTTATATGAAAAAACTTCTTTTTTATATGGGGCACAATAGCAAAGAAACAGGGATTTAGAAGTGACATTTCTGTGGTAGAGCTGCTGCTAAGTGCCTGTATATGGTTACCATCAGCATAGCCAGCAGAACAAGCCATTATTTGGATGAATCCCTTGGCAAAGTGATAATGTGTGCAGAAAGGAAAAGCAAGTTTGCTTTCTTGGGGTGAAGCTGGGGTGGACATAATCACAATGTAGGTGAGAGATGACAGCAAAACCTCTAACGTGCAGAGGATTAAAGCATGAGGTGGCAAAGAATAAATGTGCACTTCTAAATTTGTTTGGTAAGATAGATGTGCAATTAGAGGAAGCAGAAATTTAAGAGCCAATAAACCCCAAATAGAAGGCAGACCTGTCTGCTGTGGTAAGGTAGTCATTTAGGCTCACAAGTGTCACTACAGTAATTAGAATATACTGAGAAATCTGATTGGAATTTTTGCATGATGAGAGCATTGCCAACTGCTTTTGATATCGGCTGATAGCAACAGTAACAGGCTGACACCACCTGTTCGGAATTCTTCACCAGCAAGAGGGGAAGATGCTTTTCGGTGGGTTTATCCTTTAGCATCTCCCCTTTCTTTTCCAGCCTCTGAAGTCTTTTGTAAACAAATAAACAGCAATGGTATTTTAAAAGGGTTAGTTGTGCCAGACATTGCTCAAGCTCACTTAAGAAGAGGTGCCATATGTGAATTGCATTCTTCATGTGTGAGCTTCCCCTCCCTATCACATTTGCCATCAAGTGTTGGATTCACTTTGCAAGTTTTCAAAGCAATATTATTCTATTCTGATGTTTTTCATAAGCGCTGGAAAAGGGTTTAGCTGTCCCGTCTCTCTCCTCTGGAGTTTCAGCTTGCTCGAAACAAAAAAAGATTATTTGCAGTAGATCAATATTCCCTTAAGATGTAAACGCATCAGCTCTTGTAAGTGAAGCAAATTTTGGCCTGGCCAGTACTCTAATGTTAGATCTTGAAGGATAGCTCAGGGGCTGCAGAAATTGTAACAAGGAATCAATAACTGGAACAAATCTCTCACAGGCCTGATGCAGCCTCTCAAGAGTATGTTTGTGTCTTTGTATGACTGGGGGGAGTTTTCCCCAAATGAGATGCAAAATGGAGGAATTCAGGAAATTCATGTGGCAGTTTCAGTGCTGGGCAAGGCTGTAAGTTTGATCCCAAAGGTGAGACTGTGCTGTCAGTAATAATCTTCCTGCCTAAACTCCCACTGAAGGAAATATACTCTCCTCTACTCCCCCCTCTTAGCTGGGATATGTTGTTTCCTTTTACTGTTTAAGCAGAGGCTGTGTGTCACCCTAGGTATGCCTGAATCACAGTTTGGATTAAAGTGAGTAATTTTCATACAGTGTTTTGGGGTGAAATGAGCAGTTTCAAGTCCTACAAATGTATGCAGAGTATTTTGCTCTCTCCCACACTGTTCTTGGATGTGAACAAGCTGAGCTTTCTTGTGTCCATTTGATAGCTTTTTAAGAAAATGAGTCAGGATTATGCTGCTGGACCACCACAGCCAGCTTTCTGTCTCTCAGGGCATGAGGAACTATGTAAATATATGCATATATGTATGTATGTATCTCTCTCTCTCTCTCTCTCTGGGTATTTTTTCTACCACCTTAAACTGAGCTATTCTCAGACGTTTTGCCAGGTTGGAGATCCAGGACAAGTTGAATGTCTCTGCAGCCGAATGCTGAGTGTGTGTACTTACAAGGCAAGCAGGAATCCTGTTGTATTTATTAATAATCTGGGATGCACAGAAAGTCTGCAAATGGCTTGATATTCATAAAATGTAAGAAAAGTTCAGATGCTGCATATTAGGATGTTACAATTCCATTACAGTAAGGA
Organism: Pelecanus crispus; assembly: GCF_030463565.1. NCBI lineage: Eukaryota > Metazoa > Chordata > Aves > Pelecaniformes > Pelecanidae > Pelecanus > Pelecanus crispus. Next base: position 40,640,764 of record NC_134650.1, read on the forward strand.
CCTTTTGCCTTTGTTTTGTGAATGACCTTCTCATTTATGGAGTCCCTCTTTGTTCTTCTCTCCGAGCTATTGTTCTTTTGTGTTAATTAAAACCCAGATGATTAAGTATACAAAAGTGCACTCAAGCTTCTGTGCACACCCAGCTGAAAACAGGGCCAAATGACCAGAAACATGCTAGCAGAGATGTGAGCTTTGTCACTTGGAGTAGAATGACTGAATATGAAATTCATTATTGGGAAGCAAAGTGACATTTAAATTATGCTGCTGTTTCTCCTACAGGCTTCTGACAGGGTATTTTCGGAAAGAAAATTAAATGAGTTACAAGGCACTTAACTGCAATGCTTGAAAATGGTATCTTAATGTGTTTGATTTTTAAATGAAATGTTAGTGTCTCTCTATGATTTTACCACGAATGTGACATGTAAAACTGACACTGCAACTCCTCAGATCTTCAGTGCACTAACTTGCATCCTTTAAATGCTGGCCTTGTGCCATTTCTGTTGAACCCACACAATAGAATTAGTCATGTGGAGAGGGGAACAGCTGGCAAGGAGAAAAAAAAAAAAAGGCATGAGCAGACAACTTAGCAACAGGTAAAAGACAGCAATGCATCATGGGCGAGTGCAAAACTATCAGGGGGAAAAAAGCCAGTAATAAAGGTGATTCAACTGTAATGTCAGGCTATCTCAAGGAAGGCATCTGCAGATGGATAGAGAAGTGGAGAAGAAATGTCTTCAGACAGGTCAAGGCTAATTTTTGATGTTGAAAAGAAAGCTTTATCCTTCTTGTCTGAGGCCCCAGTTTAAAAAGGGTATTTATCTGCGGGGTTAACTTCATCAGCTCCACTAACTGCACTCCAGTGAGAGATAAGAAGATAATTAAAATTACCACCATGCTTAATCAACTTGCCAGCATAGGGATACTCTTGAATTGGGGCACAATTAAATTAAGCTTAACTTCTTCCAAATACATGCAAGAAGTAGACATCTGCCAAAGTCTAGCTGTAAATGCACAGAGCTGCATTTTGTCAATCTCCAAGGACAAAGGAAATAGAAAGTGAAAGGGTATGAGAGAGCAAGACTTTTGCCAAGTCCTTTAATCTTTGTTTTGCAATGCAGGCTGCTAATCACAAAAAATAGTAGTGATTTCACTTATTTATTGCTAAATCACTAAACCAGTGATTTCACTTGTTTAGCCATATATACATATATATGAAAACATATGCATATATGTTGATGTACATTATTTTTTAATGTTTCAGTAAGCATCTCTAACTGTTGTGTTTCACAACAATTTATAACTGCAATTAAAAGGTCTGAAAATGACATAAAAGGAAGCAGACTAATTGAACTAATCAGAGACAAGATCAAGGCCCTCCTGGTCTTGAAATCTATAGCTCCGTGAAAGGGAGTCTTTGAGTATTTGCTGAATCTAAGGATATTAATAATCAGCAGTTACAGTTCTGTCCATCTACACGGGGCATCAAAGAATTAATTTTTACAATATTCCCAGGAGGTAAATAGCAGAATCCCTATTAATTTTCCTGAATCAGAAAAGTGAGAAGACCTGCTAAAGCCACAGCCAGAACTAGTCACAACCAGATTGTATGTTAGAAATTCCTGATTCCTAATCACTGGGCATCTGCTAAAAGTTCACTGAAAACGAAAAGGCTTCCATTCAGATCGGGTCTTATAAAAATAGTGAGACTGGCAGTTGTGCTCTCACACTCTGAAAAGTCAGAATGCTTTAAAAATAATTCAGAGTAGAAGCAAACAATTATCTTTTCTTATTTTTCTCTACAATAGGAACCTTGAAGAACCTTTTCAAACGTGAAACCCGCATTTCAGAAGTGCTTTAAAGAGTACAGTCACTCACCGACAGCTGAAACCTAGGACCCATCGAGTGCTTTCTATTTTAAATGGTATTTATCTTTATCTTGCAAAGGCATCACCCCATTCCTTTTACTTAACTATGTGAAGAAAGATAATAATTCTCTTTTTCTTCCCCCCAAACTGTAGAAGTAGTGAGTTCATTCTGGATATAAGGAAGAAATTTTTTACAATGAGGGTGGTGAAGCACTGGAACAGGTTGCCCAGAGAGGTAGTGGAGGCTCCATCCCTGGAAACATTCCAGGTCAGGTTGGACGGGGCTCTGAGCAACCTGATCTGGTTAAAGCTGTCCCTGCTCACTGCAGGGGTGTTGGGCTAGATGATCTCTAAAGGTCCCTTCCAACACAAAGCATTCTATGATTCTATGGTGATGATACATTAGCTATGTTTTTTGCTTTTCTGTGCTTCTTTATGTAAGTTGCCGTCTCATACATGGGCGGAAGGTTGTAGAAGTACTGATGGAGGTTGAAGAAATGACTTGTTAATTTATTCCTTAGTGAGATATCATTTGAATGATTTGGAATTGCACTAAGTCTCCTGAATTCCCAGGTCTTCCTATGTGGTGTGTTCTAGCCTGGCCACAATGCCTGAGCAGTAGAATGTAACTAGAGAGCTCTACTTTCAGGAGATCATCCTCCTTTTTCAGCAGGTCCTTCCTCTTGCTGGGATCTGATTGTTGATCTTGCCCTTGTTTTCCATTTTACATATTAAATACAAGATTATACAAAATAGTTCAGTGTATCAGATGTTAGTTTTCAGCCCAAATGTGTGATATCATCAACTGTGGCAGCAGTCAGTCCCTTCTCAAGTCATTCATTTAATACTCAGTTCCAAAGGCAAATTAAAAGGGGGATTTATATCTAAATTCTTGTCTGTCGTCCTGAAGGAAATGTGTCAGAATCCACCTGAGTTAACTAGTCTCCCATGCCATGCTTAATGCAGTCGTTTATACTATAGCCGTTTTTCTTTCTACTTTTAAACATTTCCATGATAGCCAAGCATGAGTTCAGGAGGTGATGAATCTTACTCTGCTCTTCATCGGTCTCCCTGGGTGGGCAGCTGTACAGCAGGCTGACAGAGGCAGGACGGCTTCTGCCAGAGCCTGGTTCAGGTAACTGCTGCAGTTCCCATATCTCAGGCATTGCACACAACCTCTGAAGGCGCCTATCCAGAGCCAAACACTTGGAATGCAGACAGCTCCCACCAGTTGGGATGGAAAATTTGGAACCAATGAGGAATATAAAATGAGGCTCTTGACATATATGCATGATGAAGTTTGTATATGGATACAAAACCAGAAGCATTTGACACACAGGGTCTCTACAGACCTGACACCATCCCTGAAGGTATTTAAAAGATGTGTAGATGTGGTGCTTACGGACATGGTTTAGCGGTGGACTTGGCAGTGTAGGTGTTTGGACTCGATGACCTCAAAGGTCTTTTCCAACCTAAATGATTCTATGATTCTATGACATGACACACTTAGAAAGTGTGAGCTGATTTTAATTTAATTATATGTTGGAAAAGAAAGAATGTTATTGAACATTTTCAGTTGAGTCTGGCACTTAACCTAAATAGAAGAAAACACCAACATCCAAAAATCTTAGGCCATAAAAAAGCCACTGTTCATCCTGGCAAGTGTATCAAATATCACTGGCAAATAAAACACTGAAACACTCTTCATGTTTCTGTAATGGGAGACAGAGCAATTCAACTCCTGAAGCTCCTGCTCAGGCAGAATTTGCTGCTAATGGCAGTCCTTACACCAGATCTCATCAGGCTTCATTTGAAGGAAGTTGTAGGCTTGAAGCCATAAAGTTCAGTATTAGAAAAGTAGCTCCAGTGGGGAAAAAAAGCAAACATCAAACTGTCTGAAATTTTACTCTTTGAGTCATGAACACATTCTTCTGAAAAGTTAAATAAGTGATTAGCTAGTTATCAAAACTGTCCATGCTGGACTACCTCCCCGCAGAAAAAAAATGGATGCTTTCATTAATTGTAATCCCAGAAAACCATTCTGACATGCTCATTTTTATTTTCATCCATTGGCAATCAAAGAACCGTGCTTGTGAGGGAAAGAACATTCTAATATCCCCATCAACTTTTCCCTTTTCCTTTCAAACTGAAAAGAGTACATCTCTTCATTTCTCTGTTGTGTTCAGCCACTCTTTTACAACAGTGGGTTGTGAAACCAGAACTCCCACTGACATAGGATCAGAGACAGGCTTAAGATTTTAGAGGTGGTTCTGAAGTCCTGAGAAATCCTTCAAAAGCTGTATGCTTTTAGCTGTGCTGAATTGCTGCTGTCTTCAGATCTAATCTTTCCAGCAGTTGATTTTCCCTTTATCCTGTGTGGACCAGACTTCTCCCATAGGAGAAATTATGGTTCCGGCTTGCCTAAAATTCTGTAATTCTTATTCCCACAGTGGCACAAAAATGGGTCACACTTTGAATCCTGTTTACACTAGCTTCACAAACTTATTCATTGCATTTCTCATGCAGATGGTTGTATGTAAGAAAACATATTTGTTAGATGTAAATTTTAGCTGCTTGGGGTCTCTGTCTCTATGTAGTATCTAGCCTAATGTCACCACAGGACAACATTTATGTTTTCATTTAAAAATAAAGTAAGCAGATGGGACTTCTCTCATCCATAGAGTGGTAAATTAAAAACAAAAGTAACAATTTTTTTAATGTTGTTCTCTGCTGGGATGAGAGTTTGGCATTATGACATCTGGTCTAATTTGAGTATTCCAGTAGTTGCTGTATAGCATTTACTAAAACACTGAAACAAAGCCTGCTAATATTATTTTTGCATAATCCCTGTGAGCATGCACACAGAAAGTCTGTGCTTACCCACCTCTCACCAAAATAAAAAAGGCCAGTACGGACTTAGTTACTTTCATGGCATATGTCAAATAATAATCACTATAGTTGAAACGCTATCATACAAAGTCCATTTGAGATTATCTGTCCATCAAGACAATGGGAAGGAGAAGAAGAAAAGAGATAGAATCATAGCATTGTTTAGGTTGGAAAAGACCTTTAAGATCATCCAGTCCAACCATTAACCTAACACTACCAAGTCCACCACTAAACCAGTTAAGGGGAGAGTAGTAATTTCATGTTTCCTGGCTTGGTGGCTGCATTATTTTTTAATGAAAGTAAAAACTAGGAATCACTAAGGTTGGAAAGGACCTCTAAGATCATCAGTCCAACCATCAATGCAACACCACCATGCCCACTAAACCATTTCCCAAAGTACCACATCTACCTGTTTTTTTAACACCTCCAGGGATGGCGACTCCACCACCTCTCTGGGCAGCCTGTTCCAATGCCTGACCACTCTTTCCATGAAGAAATTTTTCCTAATATGCAATCCAAACCTCCCCTGGCGCAACTTGAGCCCATTTCCTCTCGTCCTATCGCTAACTACTTGGGAGGAGAGACCAACACCCACCTCACTACTACCTCCTGTCAGGTAGCTGTAGAGAGCGATAAGGTCTCCCCTCAGCCTCCTCTTCTCCAGGCTAAACAACCCCAGTTCCCTCAGCCGCTCCTCGTAAGGCCTGTGCTCCAGACCCTTCACCAGCTTCGTTGCCCTTCTCTGGGCACGCTCCAGCAACTCAATGTCCTTCTTGCAGTGAGGGGCCCAAAACTGGACACAGTGTTCCAGGTGCAGCCTCACCAGTGCCGAGTACAGGGGGACAATCACCTCCCTGCTCCTGCTGGCCACACTATTCCTGATACAAGCCAGGATGCTGTTGGCCTTCTTGGCCACCTGAGCACACTGCTGGCTCATGTTCAGACGGCTGTCGACCAACACCCCCAGGTCCTTTTCTGCCAGGCAGCTTTCCAGCCACTCTTCCCCAAGCCTGTAGCGTTGCATGGGGTTGTTGTGACCCAAGTACAGGACCCGGCACTTGGCCTTGTTGAACCTCATACAGTTGGCCTCGGCCCATCGATCCAGCCTATCCAGGTCCCTCTGCAGGGCCTTCCTACCCTCAAGCAGATCGACACTCCCACCCAGTTTGGTGTCATCTGCAAACTTACTGAGGGCACACTCAATCCCCTCACCCAGATCGTTGATAAAGATATTAAACAAGACTGGCCCCAAACCTGAGCCCTGGGGAACACCGCTTGTGACCAGTCGCCAACTGGATTTAACTCCATTCACCACAACTCTCTGGCTCGGCCATCCAGCCATTTTTTTATCCAGCAAAGAGTACACCTGCCTAGGCCATGAGCCACCAGCTTCCTTAGGAGAATGCTGTGGGAGATGGTGTCAAAGGCTTTACTGAAGTCCTTCAGTCTCCCAATTTGTATCTTTGAAAATTTCTTCCCAAGTAAACACCTTTTTCTCCGTAATACTTAGAACTCAAATTTTCCGTGAATCTTCCAACCATTGGGGCAAGTTACTGAGATTCCAGTGAATATTCAAAATGTTTCTTCAATAGGTAGAGACCTTATGGTGCCAAGACACTATCAATGTAGAATTTTTGTCCTTTAATTATAAACTATTAAAACTTGTCATCTTTAACCAGACACAAAGCATGATGAGTAAATGATTAAACAATTTTCTAGAGTTCAGCATAACATGCCACACATATGCCATAAAATTGAAATGCCTCTTCTATCTGAATACACAATCCAAGTAAACACACTAAATAGATAAATGGGCAGACTGCAGTACCCAGGAAACAATGCCTTTTGCTCTACTATGGAATAAAAAAGTTCTCGTTTGTAAGTCATGACTCTAATCTGGTCAAAAAATTGCCTGCTGTAAACTGTTGCTGTTGCTAGCTGGTCTCAGACCAGATATTAGTAAGAAAATCAAGACAGGCTTCTCATTCAGAGGTAAAGCAATCTAGCAGATACATTACTGGATAAACTTTGAAGGGAGCTCCATTCCTTTCTTGACTGCTGGCTGACCTGATGGCAAGTCACAGCTGTGCTATTTCCATAAAATGCCTAAGATTCTCCATCTGTAACAAAGGAATAAGGTCAGTGTTAGTACTATTTCTAAATGGTGTTTATATGGTGCTTTGAAAAAACCCCAAAAGTAGTGTGATTTGTTTGGGGTAGGGGTGGTTTTTGCAGCAAGTAACTAGTTCAGCCAACAGTGAGAGAATTCATTTGTCTCTTATCCTTTAGGTTTCGGTTTGGAACTGAGAAGCACAAGTGCTGAGGTCAGTAGGAATGCAGTGACCTTCCAGACATGACGGATGACTTCCGACTCCAGCTCTGTACACCCCACTACCTTTTCATGAGCACTAAGGGTACTTAGAAAGGAGACATTCTCTTAGATTTTTCAGGAAAATACTTTTGGCAAATCCAGCCAAAAATACAAGTTCTTTTTCTATACTTACACGACTTTTCTAGGGAAAATTAACACTGTATCAACCTGAGAAGAAGTGCTTTTTTTCAGTAAGATTGTATTAGGGCTTCGTAAGCATTTACCTTCTGCTTCTGGCTAAGGAGAATGAACAGTTAGTAATACTAAGTAATAGGAAAAACAGCAACCCTTGTGTTTATTCAAAGGTTATGCAATTACTTCCATTGATATTTTTGTTCTGTGACAATAATGATACAATATTTTACACAAATACAATAAATAATGAGTATTGTGAATGCTGATATTTTAAAAAATTGCATTGAGAGAAGGCAAAAAATCTTATTTGGTCTTAAGTGTCATACAAATTTGCTGTGCAAGAGGAAATACGATGAGTAAATATACTACATCCTCTTATGCGGGTAATTCCATATGCATAGTGACCCTGGAGCTGGGACTCTGTGCAGGTGCAGGGCAATATCAAAATTTATGCAATTTTAGAATTTAGACCCTAATATAGAAAATGAATTTTCCTCCTGAACCAGCCAGCATGTCTGTACTTTCATTGGCGGTAGCTAGTACATAATGTTCAAAGGACTTTGAGACGCCTTCTTTCCAGACACCTAGTATCGGTCAAAACCAAACTTTTTTCATGAAGAATTCTGAACAAAGAAATCTTAGATTTTTTTTCTTTCGCTTTTTGCTTTTCAGTCTAGCTTTTATGGTGGGAATAAAGAACTGGAGTCCAAAAGCAAGCATGGACAGAGCACCATTTAAAGTACCCATTTGGAAGCCAGAAGGATCTGGTATGTCTTAAATAACACCTCCTTCTGTGGACTTAAGGTAGGGGGAAATGCTAACCTTTGTTCAGGGTTTCTTTTGAAAAAATAAGGAAAATTTCCTTCTTTTAGACAGATGGCTAAAAAGTAGATGTTTCCTCTTCTCCCGTCATTTATCTCAGTAGCTAAACTACTCACTGAAGAGGTAGGGTACTTCAGTTCACAGCTTCTTCTATCCAGGGACTTGAAATTCAAATTTAAATCCTTATCTGTCTTCCTGGAGAGTGCTTCATCACCACTGTATGTTGCACCATGTGTAATATCTGTAAGCATGCGAAAGAGCATTTTTTTCAGGTTTTTTTAGGGAAGCAGTTTATTTTGCATGACATACTAATTAGGAAGCAGCTGCACTCCTTCACAGTCTAATCTTATGGCTAGGACACTTTCCTGGGGGGGAGGAAAAATGTAGGTTCAGATTCCCTAAAACATGGGAAGTAATTCAAAACAGACCTCCTGCACTCCCCTGTGTTCTGAGAACTGGATATAAAGAGTTACCACTGATTATCACTCTTGTATTCTTCTAATACCACATCTTAAAGTTCTCATGAAATTTTAAGGTTCTCATGAAATTAAAAATGAGCATTTTGTGCTGGAACAGTTTTGTTCTTTAGTAGTAATGGAGAAAATAGAATCTGGTCTTTCCAAGTAGCATTCCCATGTGGGCTCCAGAAATATATTTTCTTGTCTTTAGGGCAAGAACTAATTCAGAGAAAGGCTCTTTTATTTGCCACCTACAAATCTTGACCTTGACCTAGAAAGTCTATCCTCGCTGTTGCATGAGGGGCAATTAAACTTCTGTGAAGCAAAACCTCCCTATCATAGCAAAATACATCAAGTGTATCAGAGCTCAAAACTCCAACCTCATTTTATTCCCTTTAAATGTGCCAAGCTGCCTCACATTAATTTGAATAAACTGAGAACAATAGCATTTAATAGGTTTGAAGTTCTGAGGTTGTTGGGGGGGGGGGGGGGGGGGAGGGTTGTTGAGGGCAGAGCCGGTTTCCAAAATAAGTAAGATGTAGATTTCCAAAACGAGACATGGGGCTCAGACATTTAACTGAACTACATTGGTCTAAGAAGTTACTGTGCACCAACTGAATCTCGTAGCTGTTAGTAACGGCTCATGTGCTCACTAATAGCCTTCCCTGCTTGTGAGCTAATACAACGTAGGGAAAAGCTCAGAGTAACAGGCTGTTGCATTTTACTTGGGGAGGGAGGCAGGCTACAGTACACACACGAACTGTTCCATTATGGCAGCTCAGCTGATGGGAAGTAATTTATTAAGCTTCTATTACCAAGTGGTTAATGCACTGATCACTGCTATCCTTTCACAGACTCAAAGAAGGTGGGAAGAGTACCCAACCAGAGCACATACCGTTGAACAAATCGTGGTCAGACAGCTCACTGATTTCTTACATAAAGCAAAGATGCTTTTAAAATTCAAGTGGATCCATGGATCCTCAGATTCACGCTGTGTGTGAAGGAGCACAACATAAAATATGATACTCTAGTTTTTGTCAGTAGTGTCTGACCACAATAAAGGTTTGCATGTCTCCAAGAAATGCAGGTAATCAGTTTTACTGAGATCTATGCTTAAATCTGCCTTGTTTTCTTAATATACCCAAACGAAACGCATCAGAAGCCCTTTTTATCTTACATCCTTGAAAATGAGAAAGTTTATAACAGGAAAGAGGATCCTCAATGCTGAAAATGACATGTAACTCAGCTTACAGTTTTCCTAGTAAAATCAATGCTTCTAAAATGCTGGATCCCAGGGTTTTGCAATTTTGCATTGATCTCATTCACCCCATTTCCCATGAGAGCCTTTCTAAAATACTGCTATTAAGTAACACGCTCGCTAGTACGAAGGGAATAGAGAAGGAGTAACCTTTGCTGCTTGAGTAAAATGCAGAATGACATAAAGCATCCAATTCAGCCTCCTTTAGGGTGTTTAAGACACAGAACTCATTTTTCTGGATGAAAAGCAGACAGTGACACTGCCAGCAGCAACTGTGTCAGCTCAGGTTCTCCCAGCAGGAGGGACATACAGGGTGGCTGGAGAGGGAAACACAACAGATGCCACAAATGGAAGTGCTCATTTAGGGCCCACATTTAACTACGTAAAGTGAGATGTGGGGCATGTAAAAGTTAACAGTGGCTCTTCAAAATGTAACAAATGCAGCTGATCAATAATGAAAAGTATAGAACAGTTAAGATCTGTTTAAACTGCGGGTCCCAGCTTGCACCCGGAGCATCTATATCTAGATGTGGATGAATAATGAAAGGCTTGGTTTGGTATCTTAACAACAAAAACATTCAAGAGAAAAATTAAAACACAGTTTAGGAAAGTACAAAAGAGAAATGTTTTGAGCAGAAAACCCTTTCCCCTTCTCCCAGAATACCGTAATAAATTACACAGTCATTACATTATTTGTCATATTGTTTAATCAAAATGTTTTATATCCTACTTTATATTTATCCCCATTAAAACAATTTTTCTATTGTGTCTATTTTTTAAGGAAAAATTATACTTAGCTGTTTTGAGGAACCTGAATATCACAATAAGCTAGATATATTTTTGTCGTGGTTTAGCCCCAGCCAGCAGCTAAGCACCACGCAGCCGCTCGCTCACTCCCCCTACCCCGATGGGATGGGGGAGAGAATCGGAGGAGTAAGAGTGATAAACACTCCTGGGTTGAGATAAGAACAGTTTAATAATTGAAATAAAGTAAAATAATAATAATAATAATAATAATAATAATAACAACAACAACAACAACAACAACAACAATAATAATATACAAAGCAAGTGATGCACAATGCAATTGCTCACTACCCGCCGACCGATACCCAGCCAGTTCCTGAGCAGCAATTGCTGCTCCCTGGCCAACCCCCCCCAGTTTCTATACTGAGCATGACGCCATATGGTATGGAATAGCCCTTTGGCCAGGTTGGGTCAGCTGTCCCAGCTGTGCCCCCTCCCAGCTTCTTGTGCACCTGGCAGAGCACGGGAAGCTGAAAAGTCCTTGACTAGCATAAGCAGTACTTAGCAACAACTAAACCATCAGCGTGTTATCAACATTCTTCTCCTACTAAATCCAAAACACAGCACTATGCCAGCTACTAGGAAGAAAACTAACTCTATCCCAGCTGAAACCAGGACAATTTTTAAAGGGAAAAAAAAAGGAATTTTGAAGAGACATACACAATACAAAAAACATTATTTCTAAGTAGACTACGTTAACATTTTATACTGCTTAGCACTAAGATGATCATTACAGGATAGGACTTACATCATACTGTATCCATTGATAAATTAGTAATTAACAATTTTAATGAAAGGCAAAATATTAAAAAAACAGAGTTATTAAATATTTAGAACATGACTGCCTTATAGTGGTTAAGATCAACTAAAATAAAATTAATCACATTTTTTCAAAGTAATCTAGATATATTTGGATGCTCCTCAAGCCATTAAAGTAAGAGTTACGGCTATTGATAAGTTTAGCATTTTCCCAGCACTTACTTATTATTGGAATGGCTCTGTGAACAAAGCTGGTTTTGTTAACTTTGGACCAATTAATAAAGCAGTGCCTGCCATGATCTGTAGATCATCAAAACATTGATTAGGAGAGCTATAGCGACTTTGTTTCTCTATATAAAGGAGTGACGATTTCCACTGCCTACTAGAGAAACAAAAATTTACCTACAAACCCTACCTACTATTTAAAGTAAGGGGAAAGATGTGAATTGCTAACTATAGTTAGGGTGAAGTTCTTTTTTTCTTTTCCTTTTTTTTTTTTTTTCATGATTACATTCTGTCCATCTACTTATAAAAGTGGCAGATACTTCGTGGGTTTGTTATAATCTATCATTACATATCATTCTATAATATGTTCTACCGTAATAGCTTTTAGCTGAAGTCCAGTGTAATCTCTAGGTTGTGACTCAACTGGAAATGTGGCATGTCTACTTACCTGCACTAGAAAAGTGTACAAAAGTGTACTAGAAAAGTATACGGCAACAAGGCAAAGAGATAGGGTCCACGGCCCTGCATTATTGATGGGATACTTTGCAATGCTAGGCTTCTGCCGTTTAATGAAACCCAGAATAGGGAACGTGCAATTCAGTCCACTGGCAGATGAAGAACTGCACTTAAGCTCGTGTTTTCACAGGACTGCTATTTCTCCACTCATGCCTCCCCTGTTACTTTGAACCCCTACGTGAAATCAATCTCTTAGGGCCCCCAGATGTTTTTTCCCATAAAGCGGCACTGCTGTCATCTTAGTATGAGCCTTAGATGTGGCTTGAATGGCACACAGCTCCGCGCAGGGTGAGTGTCACTTGGTTGAGTGCCAGGAGAGAGATGCAAATAGCTTGAGATGGCCCATGATGAAGATTGCAAGTAGCACTTAAATGTCATTGTTTCCATGACCTGTTTCATTTCATGAGTGCACTGGGGTTAAAAATACTGTTCTGTCTGCTGCACAGCGTGTTTGTGATTGGGGCAGACTATATCCGTCAGAAAGAGAGAACTATAGACAAATACAGCTAGATCAGATGTGCCAAGGCTGACTTCCACTGAGACATGCTTTTGTATAGCTTCTTCTGCATCGAGCTCACCTGGTAAATCAGTTGTTTTCAGACCACCAGAGTCCCAGGATGAGCCTCAGCTGTGCTAATGTTTAGGATGCATGCACAGCTATTCTGGGTCCTGCATGGGAAATTTTGCTAATTGGGTAAACCCACTCTAGTGTACAGGCACCAACTGGCAGACACAACTTTCACAATGAGAGAGATCCATAATTTTCAAATGTAACTAACAATTTGTGACAATAAAGCAGCAACAGGAGCCAAGATGCTGGCACTTCTTCTTGTCACCTCTTTCAAGCACGGTAACTGGAATTTGCATTTGTTTCTTTTCCAAAGGCAGTTACTTATTTTATAAAGTAGGCATTTAATGCATGCAGTTTCTTTGGCACGATTTTATTTTTCAGCCAAAGTGTCTAAAGAGTTTAGTGTTGTCTCTCTTAAGAAAAGAACCCAAATAGTTTTTAATTAATATGGTATCAAACCAGAGAAATGTCATCATCCACAGCAGAGATCAGAACTGTCTCAAAAAGGGTAAATAACATAATTGTGATAAAGGAAAGTGAATATGCCAGAAGTATACAAAATTATGGGTGACACAGACCCGGTAAAACAAAAATTCTTGTTTAAACTTTCTAATGGTGACGAAGGCAGTCCACTTCAAACCCACAAAAGCTAACCGTTTATCAATGTACAGTGTAACTGTCCATTGTCATTCATGATATAGTGTCTTGGTTAAACAGCTACATCTGTGTCTCCCTTGCCCAGTGCATATCCCTGGCTCATAGGGCTCCTTCGAGGGGAATTTACAATTTTTTCATTTTTAGACCAGGCCCTGGGCTACGATACGCAACATATCAATCATTCTTACCCTGGAGGTTAAACTCCACAAAGAAGTCTATGCACGGAGGAGGGTCAGTGCCAGAATAACATTTTTAGAAGACAAGTATTCTTTATTTGGCATTTGGCTGTGGGCATAAATCTTTAAAGACACAAAGAAAGAAAAAAGAAGGACAGAAAATTGGAGGGGAGATTTTAAAATGCTGGCTTAAGCATTGGTAGGGAGTAGGTAGACTAAGTAGGGGTAGCTTTCTCAGATACCCCAAGTTCCTTATCCCGGTTCCCCTGCGGCAGACTTCACAAGGAGAGCCAACAGACAGACGAAGAAACATTAACGTGAGCTGGTGCTCTCATACAGCACTGTGTTGCACTGTGGAGGACGCTAGCGCAAACTCCACACGGCTTATTGCTGGGCTAGCACAGAGCTAGCTCTGAGCTAAGACCATCTGCCGCTCAGCGGCACACATTAGGCAGCCCAGCACCATGTTGATGTAAACATACTGCTTTAAGTTCTGGAAGCAGCTCCTGCATAGTTGCTCAGTGCTCCACTGTGCAGGAAAGACTGGCCCTCTCTCTTGTTAAAAAACTCCTACTTTAAATCTTGCCACTTATTTTTGTTTGGGTTTTTGTTTGGTTTTTTTGGGGGAGGGGAGTCCTTAATCTTTTCTTGTCAGAACAATTTCGTAGGCTCTCTGGAAAAGGAGGTAGAGTCATTAAATCTTAACAGCTCCTAAGTGTCACTTGATGGATGGCTGTCTGGAACGATATCCTCCTTCCTGCTGATATTCCTGACCAAACCCAAGCAATACAAAATGTCTCAGAATCCCAGCAATCATCTATTAGCAATAAATTATTACACAGCATTCCAGATCTTTTGCAGTCATCTACAATACACTAACCCCATAGAGCATTTGAAAAGGATTAGCTGTTGTATGGATAATATGCACATTGGCAGTTCTGTTACATATGAGAGAAAGGGAAAGAGACCCTGAAACGAAGATTTGCTGTCAGGGTTTAGAATGAAATTTCCCCTCTCAGTGGATTATTGGGGCAGGGTGATGGACTAGAGGACCTCCTTAAGGTCCTTTCAGGTTTAGGGTTTTGCCCATGCCCTTCATGTCCCATCCGTCCCCATCGTCCCCACCCTGGTTTCTCTAATAAATGGATTTTTGAAATTTCTGTGAAGCATCTGTTAGTGTCCATTGCCAAAGGTAGTGTAATGCAGAAGCTGAACTACAGGTCCAGCCAGCTAAGACAATTCCTATGTTCTTTTTGGCCATTTTAATAAAAAAAATGGAGAACTCATTTGGAAATTTCCTATACACCAATAAACCACTTAATTTTAAAAATACAACTTGAATTTTATGAGGATAATTCATATCAAATATTATATAGGCAGAAGCTGCTCTATTTCATTCAGCTTCTGGAGAAAAATAATTATGCTCTTTACAATTTGAAGTGCATTTGTATTCCTTCCAAATAGTCCTATTACAACAAATGAAGTACTTACTATACATCTTTTTCCTGCTGCTTTTCAACTTAAATTTAATTTTCACATAGATTTATTTAAAACAATTCTCAATGTGACTCAGCCAAATGATGAATTTATGGAAGGTTTAGTAAATGTGTAATCTAGTTGAAGTTAAAAATGGCTACTTTGTCATTCTGTGCCTAAATGAAATTACCCATTGTAGCCAGCTATTGTGCATCCATTTAAAGCCTGTTTCTTGAGGCACACAGTCAATCTTTAACTGAAAGAAAGCACAGTGCAAATATGTTGCTAACAGAAAAATGTATCTATACATATATAGCATTAGTATTAAGCAAATGTTTTAATTTCTTTTTTCTGTTCTCTGAGCCTGCTTGAACAGTTAATACGTATGTGTTTGTGTATACATTTTGTATATGCAGAGAATACACTGTACATATTGACAATGTCTTATTTTTTACTGCTCATAATACATGACTGTCTTTGTCCAAATGTAAATAGTTTAACTTTAAGAAGAAGAGTTAAATCAAAGGAATGTTGCAGAGCATAAAATACTCGTAACGAGATCTTACTGCAGAAAAGGTTTGTGACTTGTATTGATAGTAGAACAGACTGCGCAAGAACTTTGCCTTGGGCAAAGCGTGATTCTGTTCTCTGTTCCATTGTTGGCACAAAATCAGCAGTTACACCAGAGTTAAGTCTAAAATCAGCCTATCTCTGATAGAGGATGCTTGAGTTCAGTATGAGATGTTTACAAGTTCAGCATTTTTAAGAGCCGGCCGCAAAATTTTCTGAGACAGAATGTGTCACGGAGGTTTCAAATGGCTGCCCAGCATGGAAGTACACTCAACTCACTCCTCATTATTCAGGAGTTTTGACCAAGTTAGCCACACTAGGTTTGGTCAGGATAAAGTTCCTTTCTCCCACCCAAATACATAAAAATTGAGCTACTAAAATTCTCTGTACATATCACCCCAGCTATGTGCCAACCGTAGTTGGTGCGTAATCCAAAATCCACTGCATACAATTTGTGGAAAAATATCCATCTTCCTCACAGTTCTGGATGAGGCCTGTATTTCCTATTGCAGTGGTTGTTTATGCTATTTATTCGGTAATCTCCTGATTTGTATAGAGGGATTTCTGCTACCATCTTTGCAAGAATTGATACCTAGCCTCCCGAAGTCAGACTGTATTCCGTAGTTTGCATTGTAGCCCATCCAGCATGCAAATTAGACTTCAGTTGTATAAATTACTGAGAGCGAGACTACTTTATTCTTTCTTTAAACAAGACCAAAAAAATCACAAACTGTTTCATCTTCTTTTCCCACTATTTTAATTTTTGATGTTAAAAGGTTGACAGCTGCACGCTAAGGAGATAGGCGTGCAGTGGAATTACGACAAGGTAAGTGAATGAACATGCCAGCTCTTTTGAGGCAGCTGTCTCTGAGTGCGCCTTTAACCCAGAGCACCTCCAGGGAAAAGCACTAGAGCTTACCCGGCTTCCGCTGAGGGGTTACCTAACGTGCCTGTGTTTCAGTGAAGGTGCTGAACCCTGTCTGTTATCACAGGCTCTTTAACTCAATGTAAGATCACACCCTACTGTACCCTGTAATAACTTCTTCATGACTGTGATGTTACTTTTTGGTGCAGGATTAATGGAGTGCAGCAAATACTCAGATATTGATTATAAGGACTCATTTTTCATTGTTAGTATCTCCTGCCTACTATTAATCTACACAGCACAGTGAAGTCTGGAACTGAAAACAGTACCATGTTCAAAAAAACAGAAGTCAGAACTCTCTCGCTTCTTGTTGCTTTGCTTACTTTAAACCACAGAGAATGTACTGAGAAAAAGCTAAAAGGTTTTGATTTGTGATTAAAAGCCATGGGTTTTAACCAGATCCTGTTTTATAATCCTTTAACCCGTGTATCGGAAGTTTCCAACAAATGTATTTTACTACAACACCAGCCCCTCAAAAGAATGGCTTTACGTCACACAACCAGCATTTCCTGAACCACCATACAAAGGTATATGGAGCTCCTAATAGTTTAACTACTGACTTTCTCAAATTTGGTTAGGTACCCCACATGGCAGCATGAGGGGTTGCTTTCTTTGGAGAATTTTATACTCATGATGTACAGTTCCGAAATAATACTGAAGCCTGGACTTAGATGAAAGCCTCTAGAGTTCCTGGATTCTTCAAAAGGCTCATAAAATCTTTGAAGTTGATAGCACCTTCTGTTTTGTCTTCTGTATTCAGTGAAATGGAAGGTAGAGAAGGCATTTGGTTTTTGTTATTTTGAAATGAGCCAGTGAAAAGGACCTGCCATAAACAAAGCTTATGAATAAATGAATGCATCTGACAAAGAAGTTAATGATCACATGGACTGAGCCCAAATTCTTGATCAATGAATCATGTAGGCTGCTTTGTTTAGGCTTTGGCAAATCAATACTCCATTTTGTTAAACAAGTAAAATAGATTTTTTGTGGGGGTGCTCTGGATTAATTTTTAAATATAAAGTGTCAGACAAAGAAAATGTGCAAGGGCGCTTGAGAGTATTGCTTGGAGCTTTTCAAATTTCTTCGCTTCTTTGTATTTATTGTCTTGTTATGCTTCTTACCAGGTGACAACACACAGCAGATGACCAGTTATGGGAAAGAAACAGTAAAATTTAGAAGACTATGTTGTAGCTATGGAGCTGTGAAAGAGCTTGTGACTTTGCAGACTTATTAGTATGGTACAATTATGTCACCACATTAGATTGCTATTAAATGAAGTGGGATTGGTAAACAGTAGACCATTTCGTTTTCTCCCTGGGCTTGTAACACCCAGCACACAAACAGTTTTTCTTTTTCCCTTTATCATATCATGTTTTATTTGATGCAGGTGATTACAGTGTCCCTCAGTGACCTGCCACACCTGTAGTAGGCAAAGCAACTCCAGTATGTGTTCTGTTGGGTTTTTATGATAGAAAGCACAAAAGTTCAGATTCCTAAAGGAATTTAGGTACATAATGATGCAGACAGACCCTGCTCGAGTGCTAAGAAAGAAATCTAGGCTGGATGGTAGAAAGTTTCTATCCAGCAGCGTTATGCCAATTGCACAGGAAGAAATTTAAGTAACTAATGTGGGTTCCTGACAGTAGAGTGGGTAAAACTGGTACCTCATTTTCAAAAGAACTTGATTGGTTTTTGAAAATTACTTCTGCAATATTGAATGTATCAAAGGTAGGAATATCAGCTTCTCCACTGATTCTTGCCACCACAGCATTTTCCAAATGGATAGAGCAGACTAGGCAATTCACTCTTGCTGAAAGGCAGTGGAATCCCACTCCCCAGCTTACATTCTGCTCAAGTAATTCTGTAGATCACACCAGACATCTATGTGCACTTTGAATAGTTCCCTAATTCTGGCCCCCAAATGTTGGGTCAGATCTGGTACCATGAAGCATGTGAGTATTGCTGAGTTTGCACCTGTCCTCTTGATACAGCAAACTGCTAAAATTCCTGGCTCAAGGCCTCAATGAGTGAAAAAAACTCTGACCTGGGAAGAGAACATAAAGTTTCTAACCTCGTCAAGAAAATGACAGTGTCCTGCACTTGATATTGCCCGAACAATATTCCTGAAACATCGCTCCTAGACAGATATAAGTAGAGACAAAATGCCAAATCTGATTATGTAGATCAAAGTGGTCTGCTCTACAAAGCTCTGAGTACTCACAGCTCACATTGTCAAAATTAGATTTGTGGCTAAGTGGAATTTTTCATCATCATAGCAATTTGTTTTGGGTACTTAGCAATGAATTTAGGGGCCTAACTTTAAGTAGCCAACATTGAAAGCTTTGGTTTTCTAAGGAAAGCTACTGCTGCCCGGATTCTCAGAGTTATTTATTACCTTCAGTGGCATATCTTGTTAAAGAGAGTGTTCAGAACCAACTTCCAGCAGGAAAAACAAACAGTATTGAGATACGGGTAAGAAATGACCCCTTCCCCTAGCCGTGCTGGTTCCTGGCCTTTCATCAAGCTTATATATGCAAATACTGCCCTGTCAGAAAATGACACTGTGACTTTAATAAGAAAGCTGAACAACTAACTGCTGTCTGAACTATGAATTAAGCATTCTGTATGGCCACTGCATTGAGTCAGTGAAAGAAAAGAAACCAACTGTTCTGCAAAAGATAAATTATTATCCCCTAAAATGGTTTATGTTCCCCTGGTTATCTGTAGTGAGTGATTGAAAGTCAGGTAGAGGACACAAGCTATTGAACAGATCACTGGGGACTCTTCCAGGTTTGGTCTGTTAAAAATCTTCACAAGTATATCAGAAAATTCTGTACAGAATAGGACAAAATGGAGTAAAACAGAGCAAATCCAAATCAAGGATTATGCCTTACAAGAATATGCAAGCTTGAAGATTGTTAAAGGACCTAAAATCTGTTTGGTGGTTTGTTATTTTAAAGCCTGAGCTGGGTTATTGAAATGCTAACAATTACTAATTCACAGAAGAGAAAACAAAACAAGAAACTGCCAGCAAGTAAAAAATAAGCTTATTCACAAAAGTACAGTATGTATTTTGCAAAGCTGTTGGTTTGATATTCTCAGGCTGACCACCCAGAGGCAAACACTCTTTCCATTTAAAGAGAAACTAAGGCCTCATAGCACTTCTTAAAATCAGACATTTCTTTCCTATTCTAACATTCTCCATGACCGCAGATTCACACATTGCTGAAGGTCTTTTTTAAATCCAAGTAGAACTCGAAATTAATAGTGGCACGATTAGTTACTATCCTTTTCTTTATCAACATGGGATCAAATGTTCTAATGAAAATCAAGAGTATTTCCCCACTGTGTCTCTGAAAGCAAAAACAAATACATACATCAGATAAAATGATTATGGTTTCACAAGCAGTTAGCATGATTCAAGTGATACACTACCGAAGTAACTTTATGCAGAATCACTGTTTTTAAAAACAGCATTTCACTTTCACTTTCTCTTTCATTTGTCTACAAATATTTCCATTTTGGTCTATCTTTTATGCAACAGTATCAAATCAAAAACCTGCTTCACACTGATCCAGGCCATTAGCATCACCTCCATAATTAGAAGATGCAACGTTACTCATTCACTACAGTGCGCAATCCAGGAGAAAGCAGTCAACAACCTGCTACACCACCTGGATGCTCACAAGTCTATGGGACCAGATGGGATCCAACGGAGAGTACTGAGGGAGCTGGCAGAGGAGCTTGCCAAGCCACTCTCCATCATCTATCAGCAGTCCTGGTTAACAGGGGAGGTACCTGATGACTGGAGGCTTGCCAATGTGATGCCCATCTACAAGAAGGGCCGGAAGGAGGATCTGGGGAACTACAGGGCTGTCAGCCTGACCTCGGTGCCAGGGAAGGTTATGGAGCTGTTCATCTTGATTATGCTCAACAGGCATGTGCAGGTTAACCAGGGGATCGGGCCCAGCCAGCATGGCTTCATGAAAGGCAGGTCCTGCTTGACCAACCTGATCTCCTTCTATGAGCTGGTGACCTGCCTGGTGGATGAGGGAAAGGCTGTGGACTCATCTACCTAGACTTCAGTAAAGACTTTGACACCGTGTCCCACAGCACTCTCCTAAGGAAGCTGGTGGCTCATGGCTTGGACCGGCGTAGTCTTTGCTGGGTAAAAATCTGGCTGGATGGCCGAGCCCTGAGAGTTGTGGTGAATGGAGTTAAATCCAGTTGGCGGCCGGTCACAAGTGGTGTTCCCCAGGGCTCAGGTTTGGGGCCAGTCTTGTTTAATATCTTTATCAACGATCTGGGTGAGGGGATTGAGTGCACCACCAGTAAGTTTGCAGATGACACCAAGCTGGGTGGGAGTGTCGATCTGCTGGAGGGTAAGATGGCCCTGCAGAGGGATCTGGACAGGCTGGATCGATGGGCCGAGGCCAACTGTATGAGGTTTAACAAGGCCAAGTGCCGGGTCCTGTACTTGGGTCACAACAACCCCATGCAACGCTACAGGCTTGGGGAAGAGTGGCTGGAAAGCTGCCTGGCAGAAAAGGACCTGGGGGTGTTGGCCAACAGCCAGCCGAACATGAGCCAGCAGTGTGCTCAGGTGGCCAAGAAGGCCAACAGCATCCTGGCATGTATCAGGAATAGTGTGGCTAGCAGGAGCAGGGAGGTGATTGTCCCCCTGTACTCGGCGCTGGTGAGGCCGCACCTGGAATACTGTGTCCAGTTTTGGGCCCCTCACTGCAAGACAGACATTGAGGTGCTGGAGCGTGTCCAGAGAAGGGCAATGAGAGGAGTGGCTGAGGGAACTGGGGTTGTTTAGCCTGGAGAAGAGGAGGCTGAGGGGAGACCTTATCGCTCTCTACAGCTACCTGACAGGAGGTTGTAGTGAGGTGGGTGTTGGTCTCTCCTCCCAAGTAGTTAGCGATAGGACAAGAGGAAATGGCCTCAAGTTGCGCCAGGGGAGGTTTAGATTGCATATTAGGAAAAATTTCTTCATGGAAAGAGTGGTCAAGCCTTGGAACAGGCTGCCCAGAGAGGTGGTGGAGTCACCATCCCTGGAAGCGTTCAAAAAACTGGGTAGATGTGGTACTTTGGGACATGGTTTAGTAGGCATGGTGGTGTTGCATTGATGGTTGGACTGATGATCTTAGAGGTCCTTCCCAACCTTAGTGATTCCTGGTTTTTACTTTCATTAAAAAATAATGCAGCCAACAAGCCAGGAAACATGAAATTACTACTCTCCCCTTAACTAGTTTAGTGGTGGACTTGGTAGTGTTAGGTTAATGGTTGGACTGGATGATCTTAAGGGTCTTTTCCAACCTAAATGATTCTATGATGCTATGTTTTACCAGTACTTCTGAAAGGTGATTTGGAACCAAGTGCAGCGCAGCCATTTCTCCTGGTGTAGTCACTGCCAGTGCAGTGCTTACAGTGCCGAGACCTGAAGCCCTTCTTCATTTTACATTTATGCATTTAATGGACTTGTTCTCATATAGATACAAAGACTGGCATGCACCATAGAATACTCAGTAATCTGGTAGATAAAGCATCCTGCTTGGAACTGTGGTTTCAGGTCATCGCAGGCAAAGAAATGAACTGGGATTAGTCTCTTAACTCTTAGGCAATTGTTTAAAAAAGTCACTGTGTGGATTGAGCCCTAAAGGCAATAACAAAGGGCATTGCATGCTGTAAGATAGGTCTAGAGAAGGATGATGAAGAACTGTAAGAGAAATAATGGTATACATAGTATTTTTTAAGGAAACAAAAATGGCTTTCAGATCAAATGTACTGATGCTTTGACTCATTCAAGTAGTCTTTGTGACAATGTGGAGTAAGAGCTGCGGATGGCCATGGAAAGAGAGACATGGAAACCTCCGGTTCAGAGAAAGCTCGAAGCATAACAGAAAGCAAGTTGGCTGCATCTATCCCCAAGACGGAGATTTCACTCATCATTGTTACAGAATGAAAAATTTAAGAAAGCCCCAAGAGAAGAATTTTCTTATTTTATTCAAACGAAGCTTCCATCTGAAGGCACATATGCCACCATATGGGATCCATTTCAGGCATTCATTAGGAGAAGAATAATTAGTCTAGCATCATACCAGGAAGAAAGGAAGAGGCCCAGAGGATAATTACTTTAGAAACAGAAATAAAAGACCTTGAAACTAAATTTGCTAGGGACAAGTCTATGAAAAATAAAATAAAAAAAAAAGACATTCTTTATGGGAATTTTGAATTCAGTTATCAAGGAGAAGAGGAGAAGGGGCATGCCCACCACAGGATTATTTTTAGCTTAGGGAGAAGCTGGTACACTATTGTTTTAATGATTACGGAAAACATGTAGTCTCGTATTTCAGCCATTCACCACAAGCAAGAAGCCTCTTCTCTAGTACAAAAGAGATGAAACACTTCCACATTATACTCGGAAGAACTGCACTGTGTGTCCTCTCTTTGCAAATACACCATTATTAGTGCTACTGGTCGTAGGCTTCAAACACGGCTGTGACCCTCTAAAGGTTGTCAAAAGGGATTATTCCTTTGTAGAGCTTACTATGAGACGACCTGCAAGAAAGAGAAATATCTGTATTATGTAAATAAAGCACAGATTGAATAACATGAGAATAGAGAAGACTCAAAAATATGTCAGATTTAGGGATTTTTCTATGAGCAATTAAACATACCAAGACAGTGCTCTGTATACATCAACTTAATCCTAACCATGCATTTAGCCAACATATCTCTACTTCCCCTTCTGGAAGGTAACAGATAGACACATCATATTGAATAAAAGACATACATTGTATAGTGCACCACAGTCTGTCTGCCAAGCCTCAGCCCCTAAGTAACTAACCTCTAATTAACTGCTGAGTTTGGAGTTTCTGTGCTACTCAAAAGGCCCATGGGAAGTGAACAGTGACAAGATTTGGCCCTTAAAAAAAGCACCGAGGACTGGATTCCTCCTCTTCATACCAGGAAACACCTGATATTCTGCAGCACTGAAATCATAATGGGAAGTAAAGATTTGTCTAGGTAAAATCCTTTGATTGAGACAGTGGTCAAAGGGACAGTTCTTTGATGTCTGGAGCTCTTTGTAAGAAAGAATAAAATGAGATCTCACATTGCTGCATGTGAAACAGATGGTATGGGTTATGACAGTGGTTCATTCATATTGGGAACACTTGTTACAATGCATTATCTTTTAAAGATACAGAGAAAGCTATCTAGCCTTTTGTGACTCACCTACAGAATAAACAAGATAATTACCTGGTTCACCTGCAAGAGCAGGGAGATCGATTATAGAAGCTAATTAGAGACCTGTTTTAAGCAGATATGAACTCATGGGTTTTCGTTATGGGTTCTTCTCTTAACACACCACAGAGAAAACCATAGAACAACAGTGATTAGCCTTATTTCATTTTTATTGCTTCTCCCATTCAGAGTAAAACCACAGAAAGTCAAAAGTGTAGCTAATTTACTTTAGCAAGCCAGCAAATGTAAGTTAATTTCCTTGCTTTACTACTTAGAAAGCTCTGCCAGAGCATTACTGTCAAAGGAAAACAAAGAAAAAATACATATCCATATGGAATATGAATGCAACTCATGGTAGCTTGACAAACACTGGCAGAGAAAACTGTCACATTTGCAAGGAGGTAACATACATTGGTCGTGAGCATTTGAGCTCTTTGTTATTTGTACACGTCAGTAATGCAGCAGATAGATATACCAGGTTGTGATGTGTGTTGATTTTCACTTTGCCGTCACTGGAGAACACTTGTGTTTCCTTCAAGTAGCAGTCTTCCTTACTGCTGTTGTTCCCAAAAGCAGAACATCTATAGCAGTGTCCGTGAATTTCTGATTGCTCGTATTTAAATACGTCGTATGTCTGTGATCTGCAGTCATTTCCCAGCTCCATGTGATCTGTCATACTCCAGGAGGGATTACTTTAGAATCTGTTCAGTCTGAAAAATTTCACACTGCATCTCCACCCACATGTGGGATGAAAAAACAAATTGCTTTAGGAAGGCAGACAGACTTTAATAATTAGTACTTAATTCCCAAATGACCTGCTGTCTAGTGCAAACTATAGTTCTGAGGAGGGCACTCAGGCTTCCAGCCCACTGGAAAGAAAAAGGTATGACATATCTAAGCCACCAGACTTGGGCGTGAACTGGCACTGTCACTTGAAATCCCAAGGAGTGAAATGTGGCCTGAACTGTACCCCTGTTAAACACCTGCAGCAGAGCTATAAAAAGACCTTGGCATTTGAGCCACAAAATTGTAAACTAAAACCTGCGTTCAGCAGGAAGAAGCTAAATCCTTTAGGTTTTCACCAAGTCCTTAACAAACTGACTGGTTTTGAGAATGTTTGCCTAAATATTGCAAATACCAAGTAATTAGGCACACAGCTCACATCTCAGCGTGCTGGGATGTACGAGTCAGGTATTTCGTCTCTTACATGCAGGACGAAGGGAGGCATCATTCTAAGACCATGTCTGCTATATCAGGTTGTACATAAAACATGACGCTTCCCCTGGTTCCCTTTTCTCCCGTGCACTGACGAGAGCACCAAACTGCATCTCTGTGGCTCCTGTTGAAGCTGTTTCATTTTGCAGGAAGAACTGACCTGATCACTGAATCAGTGGAAAGAGCACAGGCGAGTGACTGACTCTAATGTACTAACATGAGTAAGGGAAATGTTAGCTCACATTTGCTTCCCCAGTTAATTTTTAAATGCTTTACAGCTTATGTAAATGTAATAAGGTAAACACGGTAAATGTAACACAGCGTAAACAGCTTGGGCTGAGGAAGTCCTGCCCCAAAATGTGCTATACCTGATGTTTCAGGCACTCTCATAGGTGACACAAAGCTAACCCACTCCCCCTCTAATCCCAATCCTAGAACCTCAAGTCTCTAAACCAACAAATTTTCTAGGCTGGGTGGCAAAAGCTGCTTCTCCTGCTGATCAGCCAGCTTACCTCTTTTATGTCAGACCAATACATTGATGTTGAAGGTTCCTTCCGAGACTCACTGTCCAGCGAGGCCCACACAAGTGAGGTGAATAAGGCAGCATAAATTGTTAACAGGATTAAACAAGAGCAAAATACCCAGAAATTTAGCACTATAAAAAATGACGTGTCTTTGGATGTGCCCAGAAGCAGAAATGGGTATCTGGAGAGTGTAATGGGTGGAGAGAGACTCTGTATCTATACAGTTACTTCCTTGCAGAGATGAGCCTGCTCTGCCCTTACTTGAAGGCTACCAGATGTAATGTCGTCACACTAAGTGCAGCACTGAACCTCAGCCAGTAAACCCTTTCTCAAGCCTAGTAGCTCACCTTGGTGCTGTCTAACTGAAGCTACATGGGCTGCCCTGAATGTAGGCAGAGTAAGCTTGACTCTGTGTGCAGAGGATCATGCACAAACATTTCAAGAATTTAAGTACCTACAGAGTTAATCAGCAACCAACACAGATCTTTACAGTCTCAAAGGTACTTAAATACTGGACTTAGCTGCCTGGCATGGTATTTTCCTCTATCTATGGCTATTGTACATGCAAATGCTCAGCTGCCCGTCAGTGATATTAATACTTGTGCAAAAGCTCGACAGTAAGAGATACTAAATGTATGTAGCTGCTTAATTGTCTCAGTAATAGAGTCATATTTACACTATGTGCTTTCTACACCCATTTATTCCATGGAAACTAACACAACTTGGGTTACAAAAGCAGCTAATCCTGACTGAGTGCTGAACTCTGTTGCAAGGTTTAGCACTGATAATCCTAGGGCACAAGAGGACATCCATCTCTGACCACAGAGCTGCAGTTCTACCTGCCTGTCTCCTCATTACACACTAGGCTATTGTAGAAACCGCAAACAATCTCCTGAACAGGCCTTCCCTGCGCATTGAGACCATGCATTTTTGGGGAACATGGATACCTATCTTGGGAGGTGAAAATTGTGCTCTCAGGCAAGGAACCAGGTTTAGGGATGGGTAATGCTTAGAAGATCTTAGCGTGGACCTACATTCATTATTGAAAATGACATTAACTGTTTGACTAAATGCTTGCATTTATGCTACCAGATTGGTGTAGTATAAGAAGCTACCCTGCAGTGACAGAAGGATACACTAGATATCTCATTTGAAAAAGGTCGCAGTGCATCTTCTCCACATACTTCTTGATCTCCTATAGCAAAGTTGGCACGTCTGATAAAAAGACTAAAAGTCACAGGAAACATGCCAAAAAATGAGAAGGGCATACACAATGTCTTAGGCTCTGTGAGGACAGTGTAGTTGGTAAATTGGGGAGTAATGATTCTTTTCCCACTGAACACAGCAACGGTAAAAAAATCTATCAGTAAATAATATTACGCTTTAAAGCAGGCCTGGCACCAAGACCAAACTGTGCTTGTATTTTATGGTCATTCATCTCTGCTCAAAAAGAACTGATAGTTTTCTCTTTCCTTTTGACTTAGAGATCCCGTGAAAGTGTTCACAAGAGCTAGAAAAAGGCTATCAGCTCACCAATGCAAGATGCCAATCAAAACTCTCTTTAAAACCAAAGTGAGAAAGACCCCTGCCAAAACCTCACCCAACAACAATACAGATTTAAAGGGTGGGGGGAGGAATATTAATTTTAAGACGCCAGAGTTATAGTAATACAAAGGTTTTATGTAGTGGTTCTTTATCAATCAGACAAAGGCTGGCTTTCCACCTTAGTTCCTTAAATACCCTATCCAATAATTAATTTAACTGATATGGGACAGCTATATCATCCTTGAATAAAGTGATTTGTGTAGATCTAAAAGCAAATGCCTTGGCGGAAAGACAGGGGTGATAATTATTTCAAAGCTCTTTTTTTATTTTTCCCCTACTCTTAAGACTTGTGAAATTATTTATTTGACAATCTGAAAATAAAACTTGAGCTGTATTAGCATGTAGGCTGCTCAATAAAAGGGAAAAAAGGGAGAGAGAGGATTAATAAATTACATGCTAGAAATCGGAAACAAGATTAGAGGTGACATTTTGGCAATGTCTTCACAGCAAAGGGGAAAAATGAAACGATTAGTTGGAGGTGAAAGAGGGAGTCATCAGTAGGAAAAATGAAATTTAGAAAATGTGAGAAAGACTGTGAAAAATGGAGGAGTTGATTAGGATAAAGGGTGCAATAAAAGTGGCTCAGTAGCAAGGAGGGACGTCACTGCTATCAAAAGCTAAAAACTACTCAATGACTCGGAGGGTTGGAAGGTAGTCTGGACAATAAGGGGCTGATAGCAGTGAGAATGCACAAGGGAGAGGATGACAAGAGAGGAACCAGGTGGAAGCAGTGTATGTTACTGGTGCTACGAACACGAGAGCAGTGAGTTTCCCCAAGGCCCGTGTCTGTGTCCCTCTTCCTTCTTTACCTCTCCTCTGACAATGTGGATAAATGGTAAGCTATACACAATCATACAAGAAACAGTCGTTCTGTGTGGATTCACAGATTTAGGCAAGACTGGATTTTCAGCCAGTTTGTTTGTTTTCATGGGTCAACATTGATAGATTGTACCCTACAGCAAATCTCAAATATGCATATCAGGTTGCTTCCTCCAGCACATTACTATAGCAACAACACTTGAGTCACTGCTATTTGACATCACCGGGGCTGCTGTTTCTTTATGTTTTCAACAGCAAGCCAAAAGGATGTTCCAGTGTTGTGTTACCTTCTCTGCAAGGCCACTGGACCTCTTCTCCTCCAGCTTCCCCACTTCCATCACAAACGCTTGGCTCTATTATCTTTCCATTCCTCAGCCGCCTCTGTCACTGTTAAGATCCCCATTCTTTTTGTCCTCTCTCCCCCTCTTTTTATACCCTGATACTTGCAGTGGCTGCTTGAAACTCATTTCAAATGAAATGAGAACGTGGGCAGGACAAGCAGGGACTCCCTGTGCTGAAACTAACAAAGAGAAGTGATCACTCTGGATTGGCTGTAGCCTGAGCAGCTATTTCTCCTTTTGATTAACCAGATCCTCCTCTCCTGGTATATTTGATAATAAGCAAAATGGATAGGGAGGGGGTAGAGTCCACTGCCATGAGATAATGAAGTGGATAGCTGTTTGCCTCTCCTCGTTTGCTGGCACTCTGCCATCAGCACTCACTCTCATAAAAAAGCCAAAGCACCTGTTGCTTCTGAGTACAATTAGGGTGAAGACGGCACGCATAGATGGTTTGCTCTCACTCTGATAAACATGACATCTGCATGGAAATCACTCCAATGCACGTCTCGTTTGAAACACAACTCACATAAAGCAGCGAATCGGAGGGAGCAGAACAAGACCATGGCTTTGACTGTGCATGAGGCTCTGAGGATTTGTCCAAGCAGCGCCTGTCCTGAGGATGAACACACTGGTACTCAACTGCTAGACCCAGATTATCACCTGAAACTGATACCTGTTGGTAATTGTGTGCGCTTCTGACAGGATAAAATTCCCATATGCTACCATGAAAGTAAAGTCTGCATGCCAGGCATACTGTGAACAAGGCTGGAATTAAGAGCAAAAAACCTCATAGCTATAAAAATAAAACCTTTTTGGGACAAGACAAGTGTCATAAGAGTGACTATTTGGTCACTCTTCAGTGGCAGTTTTAGTCCCCAACTGTCCATGGCCTCCATCCTACCATCCAAGGGATCCTAAGGAGAAAAAAAAAAAAAACAACAAAAAAAGCAAAAACCAAAAAGCCCTTCAGGTTGACCCTATTAAAATTAACAGGAATCATTCCATTGCTACCTTAGTGAGATCTTTCACAAAGATATGGACATGGGCTCAGTCCAGGACACAGAATGGTGGATCCTGCTGTAATTCATCTTTACGTGAGTGAGCATCTGAAAAAGGTGATTCCCCCAGACAATAGCTCATCTTACTTCCTTTGCAAGTATCAGTAAAATGCTGATTATGCTTTCTTGCAGTCTTCTACAAGATGCAGGGTACCAGAAGATGTCTTCTGTATCCAGTAGTCATTATCACCCCCTAAAATGCTCATGTTCCAACAGCAATTACTCCAAAGCATCTAAGTCTAAGAAACAAGGTAGGTGGTTTTTTCCTGTATTTCAATGTAGGATTTAACTAGTTACTGACTGTTGTACCTTGCCAATGTTGACTTTTTGAATCCTAATTCCTGTAACTATGAGTGCATTGAAAAGTTACATCAATTTGTCAATGAAATTGAGAGTAGTTAATATATAAAAGGTAAATTTTGATATTCTGTCAGTAGGAATATTATACTGCTAAAATATTTATTAACCTTGAGAATCTGCAATGAATGCATGCTTTGCTCATGGTCTTAATGGGACATCATTTCACCTAAATATAAAATTCAGGTACATGTATAATATTTTCTTTTTAATTTATCTGCAGCCTATTAACATCATTTTGCTTTTCAAGTATATTTTATTTTTAATAATTCTTTTCTAGGTTGTTTCACAACCTGCTTTTAATTAGGATGACAGACAAATTTAAACTTGCCTTTATTTTCCTTTCTCACAAAATGTTCTTTATTCCCTATTAGTTTCCCACAGAGAATTTTTTAAATGAAGAGGTTTTGTTTCAGAATTTGTAATCTCCTGAACAGACTTTACCATTATGAAATACAAGTCTCTTTCACACAAGTAACCTGCTGTTTTTTTCTTAGCTGTGTTTGGAAACCTTCACATAAGGCAAGAGGTTAAGTAAATCTCCAGTTCCCTAGGGGTCAATGCGTAGAACATGCAGATGCATACCTACACCTTATATAATCTCTTAAAACTCTGCAAATGTTGCTTATCCTCTTGGCCTGCTTGTTTTTTAAAGTTGTGGCAAAAACATACTAGAAGAACACCACCACTATGCAAGAAGAGATGTCAGCCAGTCTCTTACCAAATGCAAAATATGGTGTTTACTTAGAACTGCTTGTTAGAAGATCTTAACTTCCAGGTTGCTGAACTGCCATCAGAGACTCTCTGATAACACATGTACAAATTTACCATTTGTTAAAATTTTTTTTCAAGCCAATCCTTCCTAGACTTTTTAATCCATGTTGATCAAAGACCTTAAGGCAAGATTCAGCACTCAGAGCTGATAAAACATTTCTTATGTAACGCAGAAGAAATCCAAGTTTAATCTGGAGATCACCACTTGAAAGTTTTAAGTTACCAAAACAAAAACATAGACTTCACATTCATGATTTCAACCCTACGTGACTGGACATTTAACCATGCATTGAATGCGTGCGCATTAGTTGAATGACGCTTATTCTTGTATCAGTAAGTTTTAAGATACTGGGCAAAATTTTTTCAGCATTTTTTCTTTTACTGACCTTAAGAAATCTTCTTACTTACTGTGATTCAGCCAAAAATGTTCCTGATGTAGCGTTGCCTTCATACCTGGAATAAAGACACTGGTGATATGTTCTGAAGATAGTAGTGTTGTACAAATCCTAAGATGTTAAAAGAAAATACTGTAAGATGCAAAGGAAAAGGTTTACATTTGAAATGTACACCAGGTAATGTCTAGCATTATATGCATTATGGAGATACAACTCTAACACAGAATTAAAGGTAATGAAGAAAAAATTTGGCAGGAAGAACCAATGATTCGAAAGAGACATGTGACCAAATGTTAATCAAAACCAAACAACATAGACAAAAAAGTACAGTTAGTGATCACAGTTTTCAGTCCATTTGATATAAATTCTGAAGAGGAAGGAATCACTCCAGTATGGCATAGTATTGTAAGTACAATTTGCACACAACGTAAAAAAAAAAAAAAAAAAAAACCAACCTAAAAGAGAATCAATGAAATTTGGCAGACAGACAGACGTGATGAAGTCACTAGTTCAAAAATAGCCCCATTATTTTCATTTTTTATCTTAAAAGTGGAAAAGTTCTAAGTGAGGACATTGAATTGGAGCTTTAGAAAAGTCATGTAAGTGTTGGGTAAAACGAAATGGGATAAAGAAATGAAGGAAGAAGATATAAAAGAAAAATTGTTTCTGGACTTAACATTATGTCCTAGAGGGTAGTACATAGCATGACATCCAGCAGCAAATACCATAATAAAATGTCTAACTACAAACAGTAATCAAAGGCTAAGGAGCAAAACCACTCCCAAACACAGTGGTACACGGGGAGTAAATATAGTTAAAAGACTGTAACAATGATAACAGAAAATGGGATAGGCTGAAATTGTATATAAGACTGTTTTTATAATATGCATAAGAAAAGAAAAAAGGTTTGTAAGGGCTGAAAGGAGTTCTATAGTGGGGGAAAGAGATACAGAACATAAAATATTTTTTTGCCAGGGAATGACACCAAAAGAAAATAAACTGTATAAAAAAAGTGCCAGATAGGTATCAAAGGGAATCAGTTTCATATAAAAGAGGATCAAGAAATAACAGTACCTGAAGATTGACACAGCTTTAGAGTGAGCTGAGAGCTGTCCCAGAATTCCAAATAAAATGACAGTCGGTCAGGTAAGCCTCTCAGAGACATGCACAGATGAAACTGCTTTAGGAAATAATTATAAGGAACCCAACATCTATATTCTAAGAGTCCAGTGAAATTCATGCCTGTGTGGAGGATCTTTGCACGTTCCTTGCAGTATTTAAGATTTCAAGTTTAACAATTAGAGTTCCCCAACTGTCATAACAGAACTCAGAACAACTGGTAAATAAGATGAACAGTGAGGAGATAAAATTTGCAGACGACACAATTTCTTAGGATGTGCAAGGTGAGACGACAATTTCGGGGAGGGTGATTACACAAAGCTGAATGAAGGTGCATCACACGGGACAAAGTTCAATGACACAGTATTGGAAAGAGTTATTTAAGCATCTGTTATTCATTGCTAAGTTCTAAATGAACACCTTACAATAAAGAGGAAAAAGAATCTAATGATTTTTTTGACTCTTCAATGGAACCTTAGTAAAAAGGAGAGAGAAGAATGATTCCACAATCTCTCCAAATTGCTGCACATTTAGAGAGACCAAAGAGCTGTAAAGATATGTAGTCTGGTGTGTGCATGTATTTGTGATTATTGCCAGTCTTTCTTACAAAATTATTTTGTAATGAGACTAGTATGACACGGTCAGATCAATTTTTATCCAGTTGTATGCTAGAAAGCAGG
The DNA here is from genome assembly GCF_030463565.1 of Pelecanus crispus. Lineage (NCBI taxonomy): Eukaryota > Metazoa > Chordata > Aves > Pelecaniformes > Pelecanidae > Pelecanus > Pelecanus crispus. The sequence continues at coordinate 40,673,382 of NC_134650.1, forward strand.
GAAAAAGGGAAGAGGAGAAGGTGATGGAGAAAAAACAAAATTCTGGGCAGATAAGCCAGCTCACTGGTTTCTTATACTTCATTCTCTAAACACTACAAATAGCCTTCAGAGTTCCTCAAATGTGAAGAACTAAATCATAAGAACCATAAAAAGCAGTGAGGACACAGTAAGTCAAGATGACTGCTAGAATGCTACACCATGAAACCAGATCTGTAATTACACAACAGACCTTCCAATTAAAGGTCAAAACCTGTTAGAAGGTAAGGTACTTGGAAGCCAACAAATCTGACGTGGGAACAATTTTTATCAGCGGAGTGTACTGCAAACATCCAAATGCAGCTTGGGTGTAAACATCTGTACGCTCACACTTCCCTGAGTGGGGCCCTTGGAAGACAAAACAAAGCTCTTAGTTGCACACAAACAATACCTGTTGTTATTGCTAATAAAATCTAAGAAGGAAGAGCAAACTGAAGATGTCCATAATATTAAAATGGTTGTATTTTGAAAAGGAAGAATTAATGGTGACAAAGCTCTATGTGCTTATTACAGTGATAGCTCCTTGGCTTGTGTCCATGCTATATAAGCACTTGTCTTCACCTTCTGTGGTGTGTGAGGGCACTGGAGGGTATCGTGACTGCCATATGAAAGTGTTGCCTCTGATATTTAATTCACTGCGCAACAGAATGCTTTGGAAAACAAAATGAAGTCTTTGCTTCTAAATAATCCTCCCTCCCCCACTGCAGTCATTGTCTTTGTAATAGTTTATGATTTGTCATATGACACTCTGGGATATTGTCCTACAGAGGATGTGATTATAAATGTATCGCTGAAATGACATACCTGTATGGTGTTCCTTACTCACAGTACAGCTCAAGCAGTGGCAGACTAGGCTATATGCATATCTTAATATTTTATTTTGAGTTTTTCAATTTTTGTAATAGAGCAAAAAAGAAGCAAAGAAGAAAACAAGCTTCACATTGATTTAGGACTTCAGGGAGAAGAATAAAGCTATTCCATCTATTTTACAAATGCAAATATGCTTATAACATTGATCTCAACAGTGTAAATCAATAATACCCAGAGCTTCCCTGTCCTCCACAGATTGTCTGCAAATTATAAATGGTGGTTACAAAAGTATAATCAGGGTGAAATATTATCAAATCTCATAGTCTACACATGCTGTAATTCAAAAAAGAAGCAGATATCTTGGAACTTAGAGTTTTGATGTTTTAATGAGTCGACTATTTTTTCTAGTGAAGCACAACCAATTAAATTGAGTATCCAGTCTTTTGCTGAAGGAACAGTCTGCAGCTCCCAAATGATTGCAATTCTCTCTTTTGCCATTATAGGAAAATCTTTTTATCCTGTCACCAAGCTCAGTGCACTCAGAAGGTATAAAGCAGCTGACAGCTAACATTAGTGGTATTCAATATAATCAGATTGGGTTGTGTATCTGACACCAGGAGCCACTAAGAGACACAAGGAAATACTACAACATATTTTGAAATTACACCTTTTACTGTGGGGTAAAAAACAGTGTTTTACAGCTTTTTCAGGACTTTGGTCTATATCAAAATTAGCCTTTTGGAAGTGTTTCCAGATTGTTAACTGTGTTTGTTTAAAAAAAAAAAAAATAAAGCAGGTTTCAAAAGGTTCAATTCTTGCCTTTGTATGAGCAGTGAATCCGGGGACGCACCTTCCTCCTTGCCCGTGCATTAGTATTTGACTAGGAATATGAAGTAGAGCAGCTTCAATAAAGAGAAACCAGAAGAACTACTCCTAAGGTGAGCATAAGGGATGGAAGATGAGAGTCAAATCTACTGAAGGCGAGGAGACATTTTTTCCTATGTCAGTTGAATGCTTTAACCTCTGTAGTGCTAGATATAAACCCTATTGAAACAAAAGCCTTCTATTCCTCCTCCTGATATATTTTGCCTGAGACCTAAGCTGGTAGGAAAGATCTGAGCTTTAGTTTTCATTTCACAAAGACTGGCTTGTTTGTGAATACCAAGAGAATGTATCAACCTTCTGCCTACTAAGCATTTTAAAAGTCCAAAGGTCCCTAGAGAACATCGCTGCTAGAAACTTTGACACATTGGATGTTAGGTGCTTGCAGACTTGGGCTTTAGCTAAGAATTTTGAGTATCTAAAGTTTGGACTTCGGTGAATTTAGCCCTGACTGATTTGTCTGGTTTTCTACAGAAAGGCTAGAACAGAACAGAGACTTTGAACCCACATCTCTCCAAGCTCCAGCTTCTTTTTCCAGCTATCAATTTGATTTTGTCACCCAGTTCAAATTAATTTTTATCAGAACTGGCCAGTTAAAGCAAGTCTAAAAACACCAGACTCTGTTTTTAGAGGAGAAAATAGCACTTTATCCCCTTCCCCTCCCCCACATTCCTCAGATTATGAAGAGAAAGAAAGATGAGGGTTACATTTTTCCTTTTTGCTCTTCAAGGAACTCTGTGTCTGGCTTCAGCATTGGTGCAGTAATATTTCCAGATAATTAATATTATGGGTAAAATGTTAGCAGTCAGGTTGCTGCAGACAACCTGAGACATAGTCATGCTTTAGGAAGTGATAGGCTGATACTATAAAGATCGCTGTAAATAAAATAACTCTTAGTGAGAAGCATAGATTAGTTAGTTAATGTGTTTATACCAGACCACAAACAGTAAGTCTGGGTGCCTGCTTACTTATAGGCAATAATACTGACAGCAATGAACATTCCTCTGTTGTTAAATGCTTAGTTTCAGTCTCTCCATTTAAAATAACAGTAGTTTGAAATCTTTCTTCTGCTGTAGTAAATGGAGGTACAGAAAGGCTATTGCTAGTGCTCTAAGAAATAAGACAAGCAATTTTACCATTTGGTTAGCAGCATTTGAACAGTGTAATACAAATTCCTTATTATTTGCTTTATAGTTATGCCACACACAAGCTTCATGTTAAAAGGTATACTTTTTTCCAAAATGACAACTAGCCACTTTTTTTCTGACTTCTGACACCACCCAGAAAGATATAGTTTTAGAAGACATGAGCCTGATAACAGACTCCACCAATAACTCAGGAAACAGATGTTATAGTGTTTGTTTAGGCTTTCCAAACCGGTCTGGAAATTATTTTTCTAATTATAGTTTAAGAAATTCTTTTCCTTTTTCATGTGTTTATTTTTGTTCAAAAGTTTCACATTTTTTTCCCAGGGGAAAAAAAATACCCCAAACCACACCTAAAATGCTTGTTATGTTTGGTTTGCTGAGTCCAGAGGTGACCCCAGCTTTGTGCCGCTGTTCTTATGTGCATCTATCGTAATAGTTTGCGAGTTGCTCGCACCTTTTAATGAAGCTGTCCTCACAGTAACCCCATGGGTAGGTAAATGCTATTATATCCATTTTACAGACAGAGAGCTGAAGCACATAGGGACTAAGTGATTTGTTGAAGTTCACATACAGTGTACAGCAGAACAGGGACTTGAAATCACCTTTCAAATTACAGGGCTTGAACTTCTGCCTTGAGGTACTGCACAGTCCTTTCTCTTACTCTGCCATTCCTGTGCCCCCTTCCCGCAGCCACCTGCCCGCCACCACAGACTCTGCTCCATCATGTACCCCATCTCATTTTCTTCTGGGCATGAGGCCAACTAAATCATGTAAATCACCTGGGACTTCACAGAAAGTTAAATGTAAGAAGGCACACCGTGCAAACATCTCTTTCTGACATACCAGCCTGTGAGACACTCAGCCTCTCAGAGGGTCCATGGAAAGTGGACTGGAAAGACAAAACTGAAATTCCAGAAATGGAAGTGTCACAGAGATGTTTTTCCACTCTTTTTGGACTTTTCACAGAGCTAAACAATGTGTTCCTAGGAATATGGTGGATGTTTTCAGCTGCATCTCCTGGAACCAGGAGACCTGATTCACTATGCAAGCTGGAAAATTTTTTTTCAGTGTAAAGACACTTACTAATGTTCTACACTTGCGTAAATATCAATAAATATAATACAATATAATTAATATAGTTTTAAATTATATAATAAAGAATAGATATTATATGGCATTATAGAAATACATATACTAAAATATAAACAGAACAGGATCTCAGCCCCTAAGGTTATGGGTATGGCTTGCAATTAATACACCTACAAGGAAAATAATAGCTTTTTTTTTTCAAACCATGACTTAATTGTAAGCTGGCTCTATGTAATTCTTTATCAAACTAGATCCTTGTTTCATAAACACACTGAAAACTTCTCTTGTGTTTCATACGGAGAGCCAATAATTGGCCTTATTTAGTTTAGATGAAATAAATAATTTCACAGCCACTTCTCATTTAATAAGGTTGGCTACAGCCTGTCTTTTTTCTCCTCAGCTTGTATATTTTTGTTTGGAGTGAACATAAAAGAATATTTTCTTGCCTGCTGAGTGTTCATTAAAACCACTTCCAAATCTTTGCAGCCATTAGAGTCCTCACTATGTTCTGATCTTACTGGCATATTGATTTAACTGTGAAAACATTCCTTTCTTCAAATAATAATAGTAAAGATATTAACTGAAAGTTATGAAGGACAGCTCTTCATCTAAAGGCCTAAACTACTTGCAAAGGTTTCAAAAAAGGAAAATAATAGCCAACCAAAACCCAGAAGGTCTCTGAAGAAATGAGTAATCCAAGCATGAACTCTACACTTGTTGCTGAAATGCAGTTACTCTTTCCCAGTCAGACTATGAAACCAGTAGGCTGCAAAGGAATTACAGGAAAATTTTAGTTGAGCTAATTCTGTTCCCTGGTTGGAATCCACACTCCACACAGGATACCTGGCTGTGAAAAACTTGCTAGTAGCAAAAACCAAGACAGAGAGGAGGAAATCATCATCTACGGCTCCAAGTTCTGGACTGCCCCCCCCCCCCCAAATTCACCAAATAAAATGCCTTTGACAGCCATCTTCTGAGACTGAAGGGAGAGCTACACCCTCAGAAGAAGCAGCCACAGCATTTGTCTCCATCTGAGGCCCTGAAGTTGGCCTTCACACCACTGTCATTAGGCCACTGCCCACCAGCTTACGCGGATAATGTGTTCCTCTCTATGCTTACCTTAGCCTTCAAAAGAGTCCACTGAGTTTTGAGACTGGTTTTCCTATTTTGGCACTTGTAAGCAACTATGTAAATCACATTCTCTCTCCTAGAAGTCTGTTTTAAACTGGGTATTACCTACTTGGGAATTTCTTACCTGTTCCTTATTGTGGTATACAACTCCTCCCTGAGTTAGGAAAATGGTATGAATGATAAGAACAGCCCCTGCTTATGGCATTGATAATGAGTATAATTATCTTGCAGACAAATGGGGAACTCCAAAGAGCACTATTAGAAGCAGGGAAGAAAAATATAGAATTATAGAATCATAGAATCATTTATGTTGGAAAAGACCTTTAAGATCATCCAGTCCAACCATTAACCTAACACTACCAAGTTCACCACTAAACCAAGTAAGGGGAGAGTAATAATTAATTTCACATTTCCTGGCTTGGTGGCTGCATTATTTTTTAATGAAAGTAAAAACTAGGAATCATTAAGGTTGGAAAGGACCTCTAAGATCATCAGTCCAACCATCAATGCAACACCACCATGCCTACTAAACCATGTCCCAAAATACCACATCTACCCGTTTTTTCAACACCTCCAGGGATGGTGACTCCACCACCTCTCTGGGCAGCCTGCTCCAATGCCTGACCACTCTTTCCATGAAGAAATTTTTCCTAATATGCAATCTAAACCTCCCCTGGCACAACTTGAGGCCATTTCCTCTTGTCCTATCGCTAACTACTTGGGAGGAGAGACCAACACCCACCTCACTACAACCTCCTGTCAGGTAGCTGTAGAGAGCGATAAGGTCTCCCCTCAGCCTCCTCTTCTCCAGGCTAAACAACCCCAGTTCCCTCAGCCGCTCCTCATAAGGCCTGTGCTCCAGACCCTTCACCAGCTTCGCTGCCCTTCTCTGGACACACTCCAGCAACTCAATCATCTTGCAGTGAGGAGCCCAAAACTGGACACAGTATTCCAGGTGCAGCCTCACCAGTGCCGAGTACAGGGGGACAATCACCTCCCTGCTCCTGCTGGCCACACTATTCCTGATACAAGCCAGGATGCTGTTGGCCTTCTTGGCCACCTGAGCACACTGCTGGCTCATGTTCAGCCAGCTGTCAACCAGCACCCCCAGGTCCTTTTCTGCCAGGCAGCTTTCCAGCCACTCTTCCCCAAGCCTGTAGTGTTGCATGGGGTTGTTGTGACCCACATCCAGGACCCGGCACTTGGCCTTGTTAAACCTCATACAGTTGGCCTCGGCCCATCGATCCAGCCTGTCCAGATCCCTCTGCAGGGCCATCTTACCCTCCAGCAGATCGACACTCCCACCCAGCTTGGTGTCATCTGCAAACTTACTGGTGGTGCACTCAATCCCCTCACCCAGATCGTTGATAAAGATATTAAACAAGACTGGCCCCAAACCTGAGCCCTGGGGAACACCGCTTGTGACCAGTCGCCAACTGGATTTAACTCCATTCACCACAACTCTCTGGCTCGGCCATCCAGCCAGTTTTTTATCCAGCAAACAGTACACCTGCCTAGGCCATGAGCCACCAGCTTCCTTAGGAGAGTGCTGTGGGAGACGGTGCCAAAGGCTTTACTGAAGTCTAGGTAGATGACATCCACGGCTTTTCCCTCATCCACCAGGCAGGTCACCAGCTCATAGAAGGAGATCAGGTTGGTCAAGCAAGGCATGCTGGCTGAGCCCGATCCCCTGGTTGACCTGCACATGCCTGTTGAGCATAATCAAGATGAACAGCTCCATAATTTTCCCTGGCACCGAGGTCAGGCTGACAGCCCTGTAGTTCCCCAGATCCTTCTTCCAGCCCTTCTTGTAGATAGGCGTCACATTGGCAAGCCTCTAGTCGTCTGGAACCTCCCCTGTTAACCAGGACTGCTGATAGATAATGGAGAGTGGCTTGGCAAGCTCCTCTGCCAGCTCCCTCAGTACTCTCCGTTGGATCCCATCTGGCCCCATAGACTTGTGAGTGTCCAGGTGGCATAGCAGGTCATTCATTAACTGCTTCCTCCTGGATTATGGGGGCTTCATTCTGCTCCCTGTCCCTGTCTTCTAGCTCAAGGGGCTGAATGCCCTGGGGATAGCTGGTCTGGCTATTAAAGACAGAGGCAAAGAAGGCATTAAGTACCTCAGCCTTTTCCTCATCCTTGGTGACAATGTTCCCCTGCACATCCAATAAAGGATGGAGATTCTCCTTGGCTCTCTTTTAGTTGTTAATGTATTTGTAGAAACATTTTTTATTCTCTCTTACAACAATGGCCACATTGAGTTCTAGCTGGGCTTTTGCCTTTCTAATTTCCTCTCTGCATGACCTAACAAGATCCCTGTACTCTTCCTGAGTTGCCTGCCCTGCCTTCCAAAGGTCATAAACTCTTCTTTTTTTCCTGAGTCCCAGCAAAAGCTCCCTGTTCAGCCAGGCAGGTCTCCTTCCCTGACAGTTTCTCGTACAGCACATGGGGACAGCCTGCTCCTGGGCCTTTAAGACTTCCTCCTTGAAGAAGACCCAGCCTTCCTGGACCCCTTTGCCCTTCAGGACTGTCTCCCATGGGACTTGCCCAACCACTGTCCTGAACAGGCCAAAGTCTGCCCTCCAGAAGTCCATGGTAGTCGTTTTGCTCCCCCTCCTCCTTACTTCGCCAAGAATCGAAAACTATCATATCATGGTTGTGAAGCCCAAGACGGCCTCCGACCACGACATCTCCCACGAGTCCCTCTCTGTTTGTAAACAGCAGGTCAAGCGAGGCACCTCCCCTGGTAGGCTCACTCACCAGCTGTGTCAGGAAGTTATCATCCACACACTCCAGGAACCTCCTAGACTGTTTCCTCTCTGCTGTGTTGTATTTCCAGCAGATGTCCAGCAAGTTGAAGTCCCCCATGAGAACAAGGGCTAGCAATTGCATGACTTCTGCCAGCTGCTTATAGAATGCTTCACCTATCTCTTCATCCTGGTTGGGTGGTCTATAACAGACTCCCAGCAGGACGTCTGCCTTGTTGGCCTATGTAACTAAACATAAACAGAATTTACAAGTTTCCTCTGAAGCCTATGAAATACTCCCTTTGTGAAATTATAATTTGATATTCTTTTGGGTTAGCAGTCTGAGCAAAATTACTGATCGGCTTTTCAGTACACAGATCGTTCGAGAATGTCTTCCTCTGGTTAAGGTGACACATTGCACGTAATACAGTAGATAACACAGCTATGTTAGAAGCCTACTTAAGCTCTTCACTACAGCAGAATTCTGTAAATAACTTTGCTTTTTAATTACCGAAGATTTTCTATGCATAAAAGCCTCAAATTATATAGAGACAGAGCGACAATGCTCTGCAACAGCAACAAGGAACACAGATATTAGATCATGTTATTTTAAAATTCCAATTTTCAGACAGTGTTATAATGACATTCAGCCAGCACACTGACAAGTACAAAACTGATTAAAGCTACCTAATAGGGAAATACTGAGGACAGGAGTGCACAGACTGCCTATTTATCTGTCTATCTGTCCTAGAGACTGGTGTACTACTAATTGCAGTTAGTTGTTGTAGCCATGCTGCTCAAAGGATACAAGCATGATAAAGTCATAGGAAAAAAGTAGTAGTTTATTATTGCTAGTAATCAGATAAGCTAATATAAGTTCTCTCTCCCTGCCTCACTTCTGCTCTGATTGGGTACTGCTGATTACTTCTCAGAGAAAGAGTTAAGAACAATTATGATAATATTACGGAAGTCATAATTTTAATGTCAGATAGAAATATTGCAGTGCACACCACTGTAATAAATGTTAAGCTGTTGTCAAGAAAGAACTAGATAAATGATACGATCCATTCTCCACATCTTACTGAACATACAGAGCTGTAACTATTATTCTATTAGGTCTGTCTAGGCTGACAAATTGTATGCTAATGGATAAAATCTTAATCACAGAAATAAGGGCATGAAAATCATTCAGTTTAGCTAAGATGCTTCATAATTATCAGTTACTCTTTCATTTGTCCTAACTCACATTGGTAGTTCAGTCACACACCTCATCATTCCCTGAAAACTCAACAACCTCTTTGCAACTTGTCTGTAAAATTTTCCTTTTAACTTCAGTTTACTGTTGATGCCTCTCTAAAGAATTTTGTGTTACTGTACATTAAGGCCATACTATAAAAACACAATTTATTTTATTACATTATAAAAGAATGCCAGTTATCCTGACACATCTGTGTTATCAGCACAGTCCCACAGGAAATACTCGTGCAATAGAAGGGAATATGTTACAATTTGTTTGGAAACATTTTTACAGTCACCAGGTGAGCAAGTAATTGCTCACATGAAAATGGTTATCTCAACGCATTATCTCGAAGATGGAGATTACTGTGTGTGCACAGAGTATCAGTAACTGCTATCGAATTTCTGTGGTAAATCTAGCTAAATAACTAGCTAACTGAAATAAGTAATGGAAAAGGGAGTGTTCATATTTGAGGTATACTGGTAAGTTTTCACTAGGAAATGACATTGGGAGCAGCTGATTCTGAGATATTTAGCTCAATTACCCAATGTTGACCATAGCTTCGTACACAGGGGAGGCAGAAGCGATTTATGCCTAACCTTCTCTCAGCTGGACTCTGCTAGAGCCTGACTACACTAACTGCAGAATCAGGACTCCTCAAATTTAACAAGATTTCTGAAGGTTGCAATCTAAATTACCATAATCTTCTGATGAAGACTGGGATTTAATGAGAGAAATTGAGGGAAGCCAAGTGTCCCTTAATGAGGGAAGGCAAGCGTACAGGAACCTGGAGAGGAATTTTTCCTGTCAAAAGCAAGATATCATTCATGATTTTGGAAAAGGTGGATAGTACAATACAGGCAAATACTTTTTAGACTTTGAGGAGCTTTCTCTACCCCCTGGTGATCTGCCTGGGAGGGTTTTGCTCTCTCAGTCTCACTCTCTGAACTGAACAGTCTTCTTATGGCTCCCAGCTATGAAGCAGAAGAAGGACTTAACTTACTCTTTTCTTACACGTTGTTAACATGCTTACAGACTGTTAGCGCTTGGCTTCAAGAGGTAGCATGCTCTGCCTAAGGTTTTACTGCCCGAGCTCATGTACATGGAAGATCACAGCTCTATATGTAGGGCTGACTGAATTTTCCTAGAAAAAAATTCTAATCTAAACCTAAAAAATTCAAACAAAAATGGCTTTTTGCTAAAAAAATTTGAAAAAATAATTGTATGGGTTTTTTTCCCAAGCAAAATACAAAATCTATGTTGAAAAATAATTTCAAAAATAAAAATGCAACAGCTCAGACATCCCCTTGAAAAAGAGAATCTGCTGGAAAATGTCGGTTATCCGTAGGTAGAATCAAAGGAGTTTATTTTACTCTCTCTCTTCCCCACATACATATCCAATGCTCTAAAAAGCAACTTCGAAAATTCTCTTCTGGTCACACATTGTTTTTAATGGCTTTTTTTCGGTTGGTCGATTTTATTTCTTGTTTTAGGCAATTTTCAAGAAATCTTAAGCTTTCCTCCCTTTTCCCAGGTCTAATTATTCTGCATACACTTGTGATATATCTAGAACTACATTTCTACAGTCCTCTGTTTCTAACTACATGTTGTTCACAACTGGTGATCATCCTAAGGTTTGTAATGTCATAAATAAAAGTTGAGAAGCAAAGCACATCCCTATTGTTATGATGTGCTGAACAAACAAAATGCATTCTTTTGTATTCTGTAAATGGACTATTATCTTGTCCTTCAATACTCAGATGGTTTCCCTTAGTAAAAAAATTTAATAGATAATTTTACAGCTGAATAACATTTGACCTTGGAACTGCTCATTGAAATCAATGAGGCAAGTTGATTTTTATGCAGCATCTATGCACTAAAAAGGCACTTTAGGCAATTCCAGACATGAGAGAGCATAGTAATAGGAAACACTGGTTTCTTGAAACATGAAAGAGCTTGTACACTCTACAAGGTTTGTAGTTACTTCTGTGTAAACTTCTAAATAAGTATTACACATTTTATCATAGCAAGCCTCATATAAAAAACTTCCACGATTGCTGCACTAATAAGGAGATGTAGTGATCCTAAGAGTTTCATCACAGCGGAGTATTTCTAGCAGTTTTGATATTTTTTTAATTGAAAAATCTCTCCAAGGACTATCAGCATAGGTTTTTTTTTTAAGCCAACAACTACTGCTACATGGACTTGTTTTTATAAAAGCACAGCTGAAGTCTATTATGACAGACTAATATTATTAATCTTAAGTCACAGCTTAGAAATCCAAACCCAGACCGCACTATTAACGCGTGGGCTAGAAGCACATCTTTTAAACATCATGTTTTTATCTGTAAATTGATTCTTCTCTGTCACTTGAAGCCACTCTTCTCAAAAAGCAAAATCACTGGTACAGTTACTGAACTTGTATTAATTCTGATTGTTATCTATTTATGGAATAAAACACCTCATAGAAGTGTGTTAATATATTTAACAGACAGATTAAGACTTTCTGGACACTCTAATCTGCAGAGAGAATCTGGTCTGATCTGAATGAATGTCTCATGAAGGTATAAAAGACAGTGTGAAACTAAATTCAAACGTACATGTAGGTTTGAAATCAACATGTAAATTCCTACCTGGGGAAAAACAAATAGCTGGTCCTAGTCAACTGTTTGTCCTCCTTTGCAGACACACATTTAGTATAATGACCTCCAGCAATCTCTTTTTTTTATTTTTACCTTTCCTCAGACATTTACAGACCCTCCCTAATCCATGGCAGGTTTCTCACATTTGCATTTATTATGTGTTGTGCAACCACAGCCATATAATTATCTTCAGTTCTGACATGAATGACTGTCCAGATAATAGCTACTGGATAGTTCATAGCAATATGCTCAAAGACAGAAGAAAATTTGAATGATCAGGGCTAAAAAGCCAGATGCCCCTCCATCATGACATAAAAAAGGCAATGCAAAACACCCATGAATTTTACTTACGCTAACAAAAGGACTGGAAAGCAAAGATCTCAGTATTTTTCAAAAAACTAATAGTATGTAAAAATGTTTTTCATCAGAGAAAACACACACACACTTGATCTCTGCTACCTGAGGTCTGTTGAAAGGTCAATAAAGGCTGCTATTTCAGTTGTAATATACAAAGTTCTATAACATGGAACAATTACCCCCTACATGATATAAATTACAAATTAATTTTTGCTGATTATTATACACTGAATTCATTTTAGAGAACAACTCACTAGAGCATAAATGTCAATTTCATTATTATTTTTTTAAAACTAGATTCAATTTTGCATTTCTATCATATTAAAAAAATAATTTTCTATGTAACTCAGTGGGATATTCATATGTGCTCAGAAACTAATGAGGTATGGGAAATAGATATACCATCATAAAAGGAAAATTACTAAATGAGAAAAAAAGATTTTAAAAGGATCTCTTAGAGTAAAAAGAACTATTCCATCACCAAATGGGACTGCTTCTTCACTGTATCTCTGTTTTTTGCCATCCCAAGTGGCCTGTTCATTTATGTAAGTATTTTGGAACATTCTCCTGCTTTTACTGATTGAAAGAATCCTGTTCATTAAACATCATTGTAAAGTACTGTTAAAAAGAAACCTGAAGTAAGGAAGTTTATAAAGACCATTTTAAAAATAAAACTATGCTCATTGTCTTTTGGTAATTTGGTTTCGACTACAGTAAATAAATGGTTCTCTAAACCACAAACAAAATAAGGGGAGCACACAGCTGTACTGCTAAGTAACACTCCCTCATTATTTTTTAAGTAAACTGAGTAATATCTTTCTCATCTTGGGGCCTGAGTACCCCTTTTCATTTGGTGCACTTCAGATAAACTGGCTGGTCAGTGCTTTCACACAGCTGCCTGCCATATTCCAGTTCTTAATGAAATCTGTGTTTGACTTAGATTTGCCTGCTTTCAAACTTAATTTTGGCAATTACACAAAGATCAAATGATTTGTATGAGCTGATTCCAAGGTGCAGGTATTCAAGGTTAACACGTGCCCTGGTGTAATGACAGTATGAGATGTCAGCCTGAACACAAATGTAAGGTGTGACCCTCTAACAAACTGGCAACAGTTGCTGGAAAAGTGCTGTTAGAGATGAATTAAAAATTCTCTTTAATTAAGAGCTACATGTTCAGAGAAAGTTAGTGAAAGATGTCTCTAAGCAGAGTAAGAAAAATACATATTCATATTCTGATAAGGCAATCAAGATGTTGATGTTAATATTAGAGCAATAACTTTAATTGTATTTCAGCAAACGAATGGCAATTAGAAAACAAATTATCTCAGAGAAGCATGTCTGCTGCACAGCTTAGCCCCGAAGGCAAGCCAAAAGCTAAACCTTTTTCTTGAATTTTAATGCAGAAGATAAATAGACACACCTCTGGAATTATTCTAAATAGAAATACCATAAACGGTTTAAAGTTACTCTGAGACACAAATGTAAAAATTGCCTTTCCTCTTGAAGTGGATTCTTTGCTGCCATAACAAACATTAGCATGCAAGAGTAAAATATTACTTTGTGCTTTAAAGATGGGGAAAATGTAACAGATGTTAGCCATGCTAATTAAAGAGCATATGTGTATAGTAAATGATTTCCATTAGGGTAAGATTTAGTGCATAAATGCAATATTAATGATTCAAGGTGATTTTTTGTACTACTCCTCAGTGCTATGCTGTTTACACAGTGACCAACCACAACTGCAGCCACATTGTTTTCTGACAGAAATAAACACTCCCCCTTGCTTTGTGTCTGATCGTATTGGCTCTAACAAAATAGCTGGTAAGGTTGCTTGAATCCTGTGTCACCCAGAATGACAACGGCCAGCTCGGTATGCCACAGTACCAGCAATGGATTTTCACCAACGCAACTGTGAGCTAAAATCCAGTGTAACATTTCCAGCCGCGAAGTTACCTTCTGTGACAAAAATGCCTCCTTCCAATAAAACTATGCTCATGTTTCTAGCCATCAGTGGTCTTCCTTCTCCCTGGTCCACTCCCCCAAGACAACATGCCCCATCTGTCAAGACGAAAGTCTGTTCTTACGATCCACTCACCTCACAGCTGTAGAACTTTTTGGTCTCTATGATCTGGCATGGACTGTATTTTGCTAAAACAGTGGTGGTATAAAATGCTTAATCATTACTTAGCCCTCCATGGTTTCCATCATACTATTTAGAAAGCTTCTAAAATCTTTTGATCAAGCTTGAATAGTTTTAATGATGCTATTACTGAATCTACCCAGACTGCAACAGAACATTATAATTTTTAACCATCAAATTATGTATAAATGGTAAAAAAATGGACAACTGAGATCTTGATCCTTAAAAATCTTGTCACTCAGAAAGGAAATCAGTGACAATTTCTCATTGTACCTGAAATGCAACAGTCCATCTTGGTTCTACAAAGCAATTAAGTACCTCATTAACTTTAAGCACCTGCTTAATTCCCATGGCTTTGAAACCAGTGGGAGTTAAATGCTTGTTCCTGAATTTGTGCAGGAAAAACATGCTTGTTAAAACTTGCAAAAAAAGAGGATTATGTCTGCACAACTTGTTATAGACTGGTTTAATAAACTTTATGGTATTTAACCTTCATCTTTGTTACATAAATAATCAGACTAGGGCCCAAATGTGCAATGACATTTAGGCTGTATCTTCAAATGATGCACCAGACATTAGGTGATCATAAGAGTCTGTTTAGAATTTGAAATTATACTAATCTACTCAACTCACCACTACTACCAAAGGGGGAAAAAAAAAATCTAGGAAAAAAAGGAATAGGAATCTTCAGAATAGGAATCTTCTTGATGAAGCTTATGCTTTTAGGAAACTGACCATAACATCTTTACTGAACATGATGTTCTTTCTTTTCAGAATGAGTTTTACGCTAAGGGCTCCAAAATCTGCATGAAAAAGCTGAGGTTTCTGTCAAGAATGTCAAGATGGTGGTAACCAGGTGTTTTACAGCATTTTAAATACACTCACATATGATACGTCAGCCTCACAGTATCTGTGTTCTCCCTGAAGAAAGAGATGATGAAATACAGATGTAGGCTACAAAGATGTAACAGAGACTCCTCCAAAATGCGTCATTTAAATCATGTGCTGAAACCTTGGAAGACAGCCCTCTTACACATGGGTTGTAACCAACTTTATGGTATTCTCTACCCATGCTAAGCAAGGAGAGATGGAGGGATTACAGTGAGCAAGGCCTAAGAGACATCGCTATGAATTTCAGGCAATGAGACACGTACCTCTCTGGCAGGATGAGGTAGGGGAGAAGTCATGAAAGCAGCCACAGCTGGTGTACTCTTGCCTGCACAGACAGGAAACAGCACTATGATGTATTTTGCAGAAATGAAACATACAGCGCTAACTCCCAGGAAAATATTTTCCGATGAGTTGGTAAGGAACAGCATGGTAAACTCGCTAAGCTACCCACAACGACTTTTACATTAACAAATACATCAAAGGTTTTTATCTTACATTGTGAGCTTCATTGTGATGCAGCAATATATATGTATCTCTCTCAATAAATAAAAGCTGAACACTTCAAAGTACATATCTGAAAGTTTTCTTCCCTGTTTCCCGAAATGTATTTTCGATTATCTTGGTTATCTGAACTTGTATTTTTTGCACAACACACTGATCATAGTGCTTTTCACATAGCAGCTATTTACCTTCACAAGTGATTAGAGGATTCCTTGGTAACCCTTTTTGATCTGAACAGAAAAACTCAAATCTTAGACATTGCTGCTTTTAGCTGTTGAAATTAGTGGTGAAGTGTGTGACATATTGTTTGCTTGACTACGTGAGTAGTCACGTAACAGTATCTTACCCACAGCACTAAGCCCTTTTCTACTAGCCAGGACTTCAGCCATAGGCATAAAACATGTTGAAAATCTGGTTTATTGTTAATTTTTACTAGCATTATTACAATAGTTTCACTTAAATTAATCAATGGTGGATCAATGAGTCTTACCACCAAAAGTGAGACACTTTCATGTCATGTACAATTTACAACAGTCATTTTTTAACTGTTCTTTGTTTAGCTTTCAAAATGTGAATTACATTTTCCAGTAAACTTTTCACGCAGTACATTGTTTTAACATGTATTGTGAAAACCACTTCTCAAATATGTCTGCATTGCTTTAACAACAAAAGACAGGAAAAAGCTGCTGAGGAGAATCCAAAAGGCTATTGGATTGAAATTCATGAAGGGCAGTTTCTCTCTTCAGTGTCAGAAGTAATTGCATATACACCGAACATCAGAGCAGTTCCAGAAGTTGCAAACATACTATAAGCAGCAATTCAAATGTGTTGCAATCCTTTGCATCTGCTAATATCTTTCTGCAACTTATCCAGTGATTTTCTATCCTAAAAATTGTGATTGAAGTGGTCACTTGACTTAGGTAACAGTCTAGATCAAAAAAACTTAATTATTTCCAGTGTTGGAGGTGCTGTAAGAAATACGTCTGATAAAAACTGTGTGGAGTATTGGACCTACTGATGTCATGTGGAAACAGATCAACTGAAAAAAAGTCTTGTAGTGATTCCTAAGGCACATGTTGAATAGTAAAATGTATTAAACACACACATAATTCACATTTTTCTATCTATCTTTGTAGTTTTAGTGAATTTTAAAATTTGACTGCTTAGTGCAAATAACCTATACTGAGGACATCGGTTTCTATTTAGCCTTTTGGCATAGAAGCTTATTACATTACATCATAGTGTGTTAAAATTCACAGGGAAGCTTCTGTGAAGAGCATGCTCCACCTTTTCCTTATTTTTAAAAATGTTTTGAAAACAAATCCATCATATTTAGCATTTGTACATGGTACTCAACTGACAGGCC
The DNA here is from genome assembly GCF_030463565.1 of Pelecanus crispus. NCBI lineage: Eukaryota > Metazoa > Chordata > Aves > Pelecaniformes > Pelecanidae > Pelecanus > Pelecanus crispus. The sequence continues at coordinate 40,690,362 of NC_134650.1, forward strand.
TAAATGTTACTGAGTAACAGAATTGGTACAAAATATACTGCAGCACTACCTACTGCATCAATTTTCAAGTCAAGGGGACCATTTCTAGTGTGGGAGGAAACCAGATTTTTTTTTGTAAGAGAGACAAGCCCATTTCTTTTGCTAGGTTTGCCAACAAGCATAACAGTACAGGTCAAACACCATGGGTCTATTTTTAATATAAGGAAAGGAGCATATACGGTACAAATGACCTATAAATTCTACACTTACGTGTATACACACACACGCATTTGTGTAAAGTATAGCACACAAACCCCCGTTACACGGAAATATAAATGCAGGGTTTGCAACTTCCAGGTAGAAGCCATTCCTACTTTTTCTGAAAGTGAAAGGTGCCAACTAACGCTGGCCTCACACTGGTATTTCACAGTGGACGAGAAGGCACCTCTAGCCTACCTATTTGAATTAGGTACTTTTCTCAACTTTAATTAAATTAAATGATCTTTGAGGAATTTACTACAAAGAGAACAAAAGAGAGGGAAAAAGATAAATGAGGAAGTGGAATTTAACAGCATTTTATTGCACGTATCATCATGTCCTTTGCCTTCATAATATCTACCAGTAAAATGCTTTCTAAAAGTGCAAATGAATTATTTTCTTCAAAGTTTATTAAATAATCATATCCTTTTTTATGAGAGACTGATTATTTAATTCTAGTCATCAATGGGAATGTTGAGCTGCTTAATATCAGACTGAAGCCATGTAAGAAAAAGAGCATTAATTAGTTTCCTTCCAAAAAGCAGGTGGAAAAGGCAATTTAATGATCTAACATAGGCAGGTATAGCCCCTGATCTCATGTGAAATCTCATTACTGTCTGTCTTTTGCATGACTGTTAGTTAAAATTCTACTATTCTGAAAGTTACTTTGTGGCCTACATGAAATAAGTTGATGGTCTCACCCTACTTCCCAGTGTTCAGGTGCCAACATCACAAGGATACTGTCAGAGCTGTCACTCATTGACATATATGTTGACAGGTTTATCACATAACAAAGATTTAATGGGCACAGAAACTGAATGCAACTCTTGACCCTATGGGGACTGCTCCCTGAGGCACGCATGGGAAACATTACATGAGAATTTTAATTTGCAATAACACCTAGTAGATTTGTTCTGTGGAGAAACCAGATGATCTTAGTGTCCTTTCTTGTTATTTTCTCCCTATTTATTACACATGCATTCTGCAAAGTTTTCAGTGAAAAAGCCTTTTTGGTTCACTGGAAAGGTTAAGATGAGAATTAGAAGCGTGTGGGGGTGTGGTTGTCTGAGAGGCGAGAGATGTGCTGGCATGCATATGTATGCATACAGAACAAATAAAATAAAAGAGAACTTTGACAGAATGCAGCACAGATCAGATGTTTGAGTGTGCAGAAAATGGCTGGAAGAAGTTAAATGTACAACAGAAAAAATTGCGTGCCCCAGGCCACAGGGCCATGAGAAGTGCTTCCTCCAATGCCTATCCCTTTTCTAAATGTTAGGAAAAAAAGAAAGCCCAGTAATGACATAGACCCATTATTAATGCATACGATAATATTTTGAAATAATCATGCAAAAGCTTCAGTAAATGTATCTGAATCATTTGAAGAGAAACAGAGTGATGTCCTTGAGATACACCCCCCCCCCATTATTTTCCTGAATATGCATCTATAGTGACAAACCTCACTGATTAGTGATCATGAGCAGTGTATAGCACCTTCTCAGATCACTTAAAAGTGAATGTAGTGACTCTGGTGTACTACAATTAAGGAAGGTAACACCATCAAAGGTTGAGATGTTGAAGGCAAAATATTGAGTCTTTTTTCACATAACTGAGTTTTATAAATCAGAAAATTCAGTTATTATAATAGGACAAATTTTAGCTTCTGGTACTATTCTCTCACAGAGTGATCCTGCATTATAGTTTCTGAAAAAATGTTTTAGCAGCTAGAAGCTGAAATATTTTACACATTTCAAACTTAAATAAAGAATAATGAAGATCAAAGAAAAGGTAGGAAAAAGTTGTTGCCTGGACAACATAGAAGTAAGCAAAGTCCTGCAATGACTAATTCCGAAATCTCTCCAGACGACATTATCATACCCTGTTCATGGAAGACAGCCATACAGACAGATGTTGGTGTTGAATAAGTACATTTATTCTAAAGAGTGACATCCATCTTCTGCCAAGCATAAGAGATGTGTGACTACATCTGTTCATTCCACGAAGGGAGCATACAGGCATAGGACAGAAGAAAGGGCTGCCATAAAATAAAATGTTAATTAGTGCACAGAGTCCCATTTGAACCATTAGGAAGTCTGTATTTCACAAGCCTTTAGGATTAGCCTATCACAGGTCCCCCTGAAGGCTGTGCACTTGGTGTCAATGAGGGAAAAAACAGATCAAAGTTTAGTACTTAAGTTTGACCATTATCCATGGACCCTTAAATAGCTGATGACAATAAACATCCACTATCTACACAGACATATATTTATGCACACATATCCACACACAGAGACACACATACCCATACTTATTATTATGTCTAAAAGTGTACATACACTTTCTGCCTCCAATTCTTTCTTTTTTTTAAAAACTACTGGAAAACAGAATTCTTATGTTAAACTTTCTACATCAGTTAAATGCAAAGATCAAAGGAATATGAATGTAATCAACTGTGGTCCAGGAATGAATATATTCTCATGGTACAATTCATATGAAATATCAAGCTGATTTCCAGTAGTATCATTAAATAATACAACACTTGTAGAGTTCACTCAGAGTTCTGAGACATACAAAACTAATTTATTAATATATCCCTCATTTTGCAGCTTAGGAGTTGACTTTACATTGTACCATTGCCTTCATTTAGATTTTAAGGGTCTTCAGGGCACTCTGAACACTCTGAACAACTGCCAACTGGAGTACTTTAGTAAAGGAAAATAGCAATTTGCATATTTCACATTTATATGATTAAAAGTGTTCTTCTATGAAAACATCTCCAATACTACTTATTTGTACATGCATATAATATACACACGTAAATAAGTTTCTTGACTTCCCTGACTAGTTGGGTTCACAGTTGTGAGTCCTTTCTAATGTAATTCTGTGTTAAGTTCTCCTTACTGAGTCCTGTTTCCCTGGGTGAAGGTGAAAAGGAAATTGTCAAAATTTCAAGATCTTTAAAAAATAATTTTAAATATTTAATCCCCCCCAAATGTTGAACTATATCCTAAAACAAGGCAGTAAAAAATGTTTATACTGACTGCTAACTTCCTTTCACACTTTGGCCACAGATGTTCTGCTCTTTCACCAGCTTTTGGAATCTATCCATATAACACTTCTACTCTTCAAATAATCCAGCTCCCACAGATGCAAGTATGGCTGATTTTTGAGCATATATTTTGACCATCTGAAAAGATATTCCATAAGATCATGCATTTGCCTTGATGTACATACAGTAGAAGTAAACCACCTTATTTTAAGTTTTCATGGTGTTTACTAACTGATAACTTAGAAGTTATAAAGTGAAATTGGCCATTTGTATGTTTTATGGATAGGCAAAAGCACAAATCTGTGTTTTGAAGGCAGAGATTTCCTGGCTGAGATAAGGCAGGCGAGAGATTTGCTTTCAGTACCTTAAAGCTGATGGACTTGGTAGGACAGCCAACTCATACTGAATGCTATCATCCATAGCTACTGGCAAAAGTGTGCTCGAAGATACCAGGTATGATCGCCCACTGAATTCACAACGGGGATACTGATGAACACGGCTCCAAGACACAATACATTAGTAATAACCTCCATTATTATATCCCCAAACTAAAAGTAACTTTTCTGCCAGAAGGGAATATGCAGTAAATACAACACCGTAAGTTTGTCCTGATAAATTGATGTTTAATAAATGGTGGTTTCTGCACATTTTGTCTTCATTGCATGAACTGCCAGTTACCTACAAAGTCTTTGCTTCAGTATTTCATGGCTTTTATGCAAATATTTGATGTTAATAGCTTCATTTTTTTTCTTGGTTTGCTTTGTATAGTTTTGCTGAGTTGCATAATGCAGTCATTAAAAATGAATAGCCAAAATAAAAATATTTCATATTGGAAACCATACTTAAAAATTAATGGTGTTTTAGCAAAAGACTGCTTCCCATAATTTCACAAACACAGCAGAACTTCGTAATGGAATGGTTAATCAGCTGAAGACAGCATTTATCTGTGCCCTTTCTACATTTGGTGCATTTGGTAAAAATCCCTGTAGTTGCTTAAGCTATGTAGGCTTGCACACACAGACCAGACAGTGCAAAGGTGGTTTAGAGCTACCTTGTCCTCTGTGCAGTGTGCTGCCAGCTGGAGGTACAGCACATAATTCCCTTCCACTTACAGAGCTTAAAAGAATAGGAAATAACTTTCTACGAATTCTTGTGCTTAGGACAAATTATGGTTTCAGTTTTGTCCATAGATAACAACAGGAACTCCGCTAAAAAAGCTATTCAGGATATCCAGCAGAGAATAGAAGAATAATGAGTCTTGTTTCAAGAAAACTAAAGGAAAACCCCACAGATTGTACTAACTGGATTTACATGAGGCACAGAGCCACGATAGCCTGATTCGTCACTGTTTATCTTTTATGGATGGACTGCAAAACCATCAGTCTCATACAATCAGAGAATCCAGTAGTCTCAGCTGGACTTCCTCACTGATAAAGTCAGAAAGTATTCAAGGGATTCACTGTGTACCTTAACTGGTGTATGTTAAAAAAAAAAAACAACCTAATGTATTTCTAAGGAGCACAGGTGCAAACAGTTATTCAACATACTGGAAAATAAAGAGTGAAATAATAAAGGGCAGTGATTATTCCATTGTTGATTTTATATTCTTAATTGCTCACACGTTTTTGTAAGTCAGTACATGAAAGTCTTCATAGTGACAGAGAGAGGAACAGAAAGAAAAAAGAAACAAAGACAGAGAAATAACCCTGAAAAGAAATGGATATGCAGATTTGGCAAAAGCAATTGAAGACGGCAGTACTGGAGTCAGATTCCATACCTGGCGTGGGAAAGGTTTTACCATTTGTTCTCTCCTGAATTCCCTGCCATCATCATGACTGTGTTTCTTTATCCCCTTAAATTATACTGAGCTCAGCAGAGAAAATGGCAGCTGAGATTCTTCTCATGAGTAGGTTTAGATTAGGGAAATTATGCGTTCCCTTATTTTTACCAAGGATCAGCTTCAAATTCAATCCACTGTGTGATTTTCAGTGAGTTTTACATACGATTATGAAAGTTCAGCTATGCCACTTTGGAAACAGTCCAATTTACATTCCTCGTACTCACGTGTAGTTCTACTTTGCAGTCTTAAACATTTCACTGAGGTGGACTTCTTTGCATCTGCAAGTCAGAATGCCAGTGATTGATTACCGAAATTCTCTCAAGCACATAGTGAACATCAAACAGAAGTGTGTACCCTGTTGGTATTGATTTAGAACTGATGATCTCATTAGAAAGCCCTAATTCTCAACATTGCTTTGGTTTACACAATCTTTAATTTATTTTAAAAAAGCTGATTGGCCAACTATTTCAGCCTCATGACTGTCTTCTCATCTTACTAGACAACTGCTTTAGTCTTTGAGCATTTAAAAGGTCATTAATCCAAAAGCTAATGCAATCAATACAATATTAAATAAACTATAAAAAGTAAATTAATATTAGGTAACCTGATGCATTGTGCCATGAGGTTTTAAAATGTGCTTATTGTCAGCACATTTAAAATGATAAATTAAAACAGTACACCTTTCAAAAAATAATCCCAGGAAGCTTTTAAAATTACTTTCTCCACTATTTAAACATTGATTCATGGAGAAAACAGCAAGGAAAATATATATTATTTACTTTTTAGTTGAGCTAGCTTTTACACTGATACTATTGTTCACAAAACCATATATGTATGTAAAATCGAATTTTAAACGCAAGTGGAAATCTGTAAGTTGAATGAATTTGGCCTTAGAAATAGAACACTTAGGTCTAATGTGTTGTAGGTGGAGGTTGATGCCCTGTTAACTGGAGCTCTAGAAGGCGAAGATCAGACTTTGCACAAGCCTCTATTTCAGACTGCAAAACCCCACAGATTATATACAAATATGTTATTATTTTCTAATCTGAGAACATAAACCTCCTTCCAGCTATCTTATCTAAGTTGGCCCAGTTAGCCTTCGCATTCATATCTCTCATAGTTTTTCCATGCTCTTAAATAGTAAGTGGTTTTGTTGTTTCTGTATTTGTAATCAATCCTGCTCAATAGGTCCTGATTCTGAGTGGTCAATATGCACTACTGTAATAATTTACATCTCGTAGAGATGGTGGCATAAAACCAGCATTTGCTGAAAGTTTTAGAAAGTGTGTCCAGATTTTGAAATGCATTTATTTAACAGGCTTTCAAATAAAAAAGGTAGTTGAGAAATCAATGTATATCCACCCTCTAGCATCTATCCATCTTGCATCCTGTGGATTTTAACTGTAAGGCGTGAGAAAAACTTTATTCATTTTTTTAAATCTTGGATAATGAAAACTGAGCTCTTGCAGCTACACTGTTAAAAGCTTCTTCCCTTTTATCATCACTGGAAAATCCTGCATATCTTCAGTGCTTGAATTGCGGTCTCTGTGCTATTTACTTTCCTTCTCGGATTTTCTTTCTGTATCCAGGTCATTGTCTAAATAGCTCCTTTCTGCACCTTTGTCTCAAATGTTAAAACAATCAATGTGGACTTTTGGTATATCATGATTCCTTTAAAATGCCTCCAGTCGCTGATACTGATCATTTTCAGTCTTTCTAATGAACAGTTGCTAAAAAAATGCCTTTTTGGCAACAACACTTATCTTATTATCACTGGCATTCATTTCTCATTCACTGGCTGTACCAGCTTTTCAGGCTTTTTGTGCTCACCTTCCAGGCCCATCATCAGCCTGGCTTTCTCCTGTTCTGCCGTCTGCTAACAAATCTGTCAACCTAAACTGCCAACTGAAATGTTCAGCCAAGGAAGCTTTTGGGAGAAAAAAAAACCCAAAAAACAAAAGGGTCACAATTTGTAACAAAAAAAAAAAAAAAAAAAGGTCAGAATTTGTATCTGCAAAATGAAGACTCGCACTTTTGCTCCTGTACAAATGAATGGAATGTGCAGACTTCAGTATTTGGCTCTTCAACTACCAACTTTGCACCAAATGGTCACACCAAAATACAGCTGTGAGCTTATTATTTGGGGGAAATTGTTAAGGAGAGAAAATTGTGTCCGATACAGGTGAAAGTGCCCTGTAGAAAACAACGTTGCACAGATTATTGCTATATAATGATGACAATCTTAAAAAATCACAGCTAGCAATACAACAGAAGTGAGTGACCCTGGCTCAGCCAAAAGAAAGAACAAAATACAGATTGATGAGAAACTCACTTGTTAGAGAAAAACAGTATTTGTTTACAGAATCTGCACCTTATGTACTGTCTCAATTTACTTGTAGTTGATCTTTCCCTTGTAATCATTAGAAAAACACTTTGTCAGCAGGCCAAAAACATGGAAAAAAAGGGCTGTGGAATGAGTGGAAAGCCTGGGTCAAGGCTGGTTTCAGTTTATAAACTAATGAAACAGCCTAACATAAGCTGTTCTGGTGTTAAGACAGTTTAGCTGAAGAAAGAATATTTTAACGGATCAAAGCTAGACTGCAGTGGGTTCGCCTCTGACCAGCTAGCAGCTGATACAAAGACTGCGACCAGTATCAGTGCAGGTGAATATTCATGGTTTAGCGATGACTGCTTGCTCAAGCTCATCATGTACTGGGTGTTTTGTTTTGTGGAGTATAAAGGTCTAGGAACTTTCTTGATTTAGAAAAGTATGAAAGCAAAATGAATAATTGAACAGTCTCGTGTTCTTTCCACTAGGATTGAGAAGTGATTCACCGTAAGTACATCGTATAGAGTAACAAGACTCCAAGAAAAGCAGGACTACTGCTCGTAGCGAGCCTCCAGGAGCAGTACTGCGGAGGCTCAGTAGACAGAGCTCACAGCATGAAGTGATGAAATGGTTCCTGCTGCTCAGAGGCAATATACCCGCAGCAGCAACTCTTTATGTGGTATAACTCAGCTTGGTAGTTTTTTAACTGAACTGATAAATGATGATAAACAGGGGGCTTTAAAAACAATTTTCCTTGATGGAAAAAATCAATAAAAAGCCAATCATACTTGGATATGAAAACATTTTCTTTCACTTCATTTTAGTTTTTTCATCGCATTTTTATGTTCCCAAGTGTCTTGTTTCAAGTATCTTGGATATTTTGCAACACTATCCACAAGGGGTGACATAATGAGTGCAAGGAGAGCGTAACTAAGTGATGTGTAACAAAGCAGTGCTCATTTGAAGGGTGCATCATAAAAAGAAATTTTTAGAAGAATATTGCGCAGAGCACAGAGGATTTGAAATGCCAGTGCAGAAAAGAGTGATAGTGGTGAGAATATTAAGAGATTACAAGGTGTAAGTATCTCAATTTGAAGAGGTTAATTTCAGAGCACTCAAGTATTGCTTGTCATACCAAGCTGAGCATTGGGGTAAACAGCAAATGCAAATCACCATGGAAACATCCTTAGGTCACCAAGAAGCAAATGCTGGGGCTGAGCTACCACATGATTCAAAGGCTGCTCAAAGTTGTAAAGGGATGCTCTTTGATTCACTTCAGAAACAAAATATTCAATTTGCTTTTGTGGTGGTTGACCCTGGCTGGATGCCAGGTGCCCACCAAAGCCACTCTATCACTCCCTTCCTCAGCTGGACAGAGAGAAAATATAATGAAAGGCTCATGGGTCGAGATAAGGACAGGGAGATCACTCACCAATTACTCTCATGGGCAAAACAGACTCAACTTGGGGAAATTAGTTTCATTTATTACCAATCAAATCAGAGCAGGATAGTGAGAAATAAAACCAAATTTTAAAACACCTTCCCCCCACCCCTCCTTTCTTCCCAGGCTCAACTTCACTCCCGATTTTCTCTAGTTCCTCCCCTCCCAGCGGCACAGGGGGACAGGGAATGGGGGTTGCGGTCAGTTCATCACGCGTTGTCTCTGCCGCTCCTTCCTCCTCAGGGGAGGACTCCTCACACTCTGCCCCTGCTCCAGCGTGGGGTCCCTCCCACGGCAGACAGTCCTCCATGAACTTCTCCAGCGTGGGTCCTTCCCACGGGCTGCAGTTCTTCACGAACTGTGCTCCAGCGTGGGTCCCTTCCCCGGGGTGCAGCCCTTCAGGAGCAGCCTGCTCCAGCGTGGGTCCCTTCCCCGGGGTGCAGCCCTTCAGGAGCAGCCTGCTCCAGCGTGGGTCCCTTCCCCGGGGTGCAGCCCTTCAGGAGCAGCCTGCTCCAGCGTGGGTCCCCCGCGGGGTCACAGCTCCTGCCAGCAAACCTGCTCCAGCCTGGGCTCCTCTCTCCATGGCCCCACAGCTCCTGCCAGGAGCCTGCTCCAGCGTGGGCTTCCCAGGGGGTCACAGCCTCCTTGGGGCACATCCCCCTGCTCCGGCGTGGGCTCCTCCCCGGGTGCAGGGGGATCTCTGCTCCCCCGTGGGCCTCCATGGGTGCAGGGGCACAGCTGCCTCGCCATGGGCTGCACCAGGGGTGCAGGGGAATCTCTGCTCCGGTGCCTGGAGCCCCTCCTGCCCTCCTCCTGCACTGACCTGCGTGGCTGCACAGTCCTTCCTCTCACACATTCTCACTCCTCTTCAGCTGTCATTGCTCAGGTTTGGGTTTTTTTTCCCCTTCTTAAATATGTTATCCCCGAGGTCCTACCACTGTCGCTGAGGGGCTCGGCCTTTGCCAGTGGCAGGGACATCTTGTAGCCAGCTGGCATTGGCTCTATCGGACACAGGGGAAGCTTCTAGCAGCTTCTCACAGAAGCCACCCCTGTAGCCCCCCACTACCAAAACATTGCCATGCAAACCCAATACAGCTTTCCTAAGCAAGTACCATCTTGCACCACACTTTTATCCAGAGTAACAACAAATTACTACGAAAATTCTTTCTGAAATTTTTATTTGTTATTTAAAAAAATGGTTGCAACACAGTTGTAAGTTTTCCCTAATTGCTGGAAATCTGGAATGGTGAAGACTTCAAACAGTTAATGCAGTTGCAGCATTTTTTCAGTGGAGTCACTCAAAATGGAGGAAGTATGCTTCTAAAATCAAGTGCCGATGCAGGGTAGTATTTCATTATGCATGTATTGCTGCACACTGTTCTCGGAGAATACAAGCTTCTCTGGGACAACAGTGCATCTATTTGCAGTGATTCAGAAATATATTTGCTCACAATTGTCAAGACTGTTATGTGCAAGTGCATCCTCACTTGTTGCAAGCTCCATGTGCTTCTTACTTCTGGCGTAAGTCACTTACATGCTAAAAATTAAGATTACTCTGATTTGAATGAAATTATTCTTCTTTTTCCATCTGCATTAAAATTACCACAGATCAGAGCAAAAGGAACACATGAGAATGAAACCAGTGGCTCTCTAGTGTTAAGCAAACACTCCAAACGTCTATCATTATCGCCACCTTTCATGGAACACCAAGGGCTAACAGACATCATGTGCAACTTCTGCTTATTGAGGACAAAGTTTGAATCTACGAGAGATAAAAATGTCCCAGCCAACTTATTTTGATTTTGAATCCTCTTCTACCACGGGCAAAACTTTAGAAATACTAAGGTACCACAAAAAGATTTATTTTAATTTTTAATATTAGTTTTAAACACTGCTTTTTAGTAAAATTTAGTAAATTTACTAAATCCTTTCAATCCCAAGTATAACTTATTAATACTACAACTTGTGTATAAAAAGAGAGCAATGAAACAGGATAACTGGAACTGCAGAAATAATAACAGATGTCAGAATAGAGTGACATGGGCATTGCCAGATACTAGATTTTAAGAATGTCTAGTAATATTGGGTTTCAAGTCTGTTTAATAAAGACGTTTTTCTTATTATTTTTTGAATTTTATTGTATTATGATTATAGGGAAAACATTATTTTAATGAAACAGAAAGAACCTAGGATTCTTCCTTGCTCTCCTTTGGGTATCGTATGTTCTCAGAATAATGTATCAGCATTTAGCTGATGTCAGGAATACGGGGTTCTCTCTGATTAGAGCAGCACCGCAAATGTATGAGGGTGTATTTGCATCCTTCGCATCTTCCAGTATGCACAAATACAACAGCTAGGAAGAATATGGCCCTAAGTGATTTTTAACCCCATTCATCAAATGCCAGTTTAACATCAAAGTTTCATGCTATGTTAATATCCTAACTGACAAATTTAAGAGACAGCCTTTACTGTGAGTTTTTCTTAAAAGCAATGCAAGGAAGGATTAACTTTGTCATTCTTCAGAAGAAAGAGAGTATGATTTCTAATATGTTCTTGGTGAGACGAAGAGGAAAGCAAGCATACCACACATTACAATGACTTGAATGACTTGACAGCTGTTAGCTAAACAATACAACATTAATTTTCAACATTTTTGCACATGACTGGGTGAGAGATCCCTTAATCCCAGTTCCTGTTCTACTTCTGCCTCATTGTTGCTGTCTCCTTTTTTTCTGTTGCTGTCTCACTTGTTATAATCAGTTTCTGCTGCATACTCCCTTTCCCCTTATTATCGTTGCAAAACTAAGGTACTAGGTTAATTCAGACTGGCTTCCCTGGGGTACATTAAGATGGATTTAAGTACTTTATTGAGACAGTCTGACTTCAAAAGCTGCTTTATCAGTTACTACCAGAGAGACAGAGACCCATCCATGACAGCAGTAAACTAACCATAAATTCTCATATTCTATATGCTGAGTGACTTTCAAAAGGAGAACTATTGATTTTGTCATTTATGAATGGATTTAGTCAAATTAGTCTTTTCATTGTGCACAATAAGACAGCATTGTGATTAGGAATTAGAGGATAAAACTGTGTGGAACAAATGGAACTGCCATTTTTAGGATCCTCAGCACAAATTCAATAAGCTTTAGTTATGCCACCCTGATCATTTTGTTCATGACCAGCTACTCTCCATATTTTGATTATCTTCAAAGGAAAGGAAAAGTGGCCTCTGCCTTCAAGAGGCACTTTGCTCTCCAGAAGACTTAACCTTTCAACAAGCTCTCATGTCTTTACTTTTGAAAGAGCTAATAACTTGTTTGCCAAAATGGCATGTGTATTTACAGACATACTTGAAATCAGACAAAGATTACACAGTGAAATAAACAGAGAGACTGTCACTGTCAACAATAAATTAAGTTTGTGCTAAAAACATAAAATGTTTAGAGTATAGCAGACATTACTAAGCATTATGCTACTCAAGCCTCTGAACTTTTCCAAACACAATAAGCACTGATAGGCCCTGGATACCTTTTCCTGAAGAGCCACTCCAGATGGTTATTTCAGTAGCTGGGCTGTATTGCTGGAAACAACAAGGCTAACACTTGTGTCCTGATTTTCATCCCCTTTGTGTGGTGTCTGGCATGAAAATACCAGCTCACAGCTATATAGAGAATAGAGCGTCAAATGAAAAGCCACTGGGGAGGAGGAGTTGTGTGCCAATATTGTGTAGCTTGTGTATTTAGGTGTTTGTGTATCCAAATGCATGCACAAATGGGTATGCATAGAAATCTTAGGATGAAAAAATGAAATATGTTAACCAGCCCAACATTTGGTACTTCTTAATTATTTAATTGAAAGGTTTCTGCATCTAAACTTGACTTTGCAATTTAGGAGTGTGGAAAAGCCCAGATTTTTAGTTTTCTTCACAACTACAATGTTATTTTCTAACCACTTCTGTGTCCAATTTTATTTTATATTTTACATGCTACAACAGAAATTACAAGGCACATGCTACATCTGCATGCTGATGAGGGCTTCTATGCATTCATATATTTGCTTGGAAATATGGACTGGTTACACTTTGAAAAGCTTAATAAAATGTCCGAATTTATTACAGACCTAAAAGATTAATGTCTTTGACCTGCTGTGCTATGCCCAGAGATACCAGAAACAAAGTGGAAACAAGTGAATTTCTAAAGATAAAGTATTTCAGTCTCTGATCCCCTTCACTTTCAGGAGGAAATTGTCCATATCTTACACAGCTGATGTACGCCTGTGAAGCAACTCCAGTACTTCTGGCTGGTTTCTATATGAACAGTTATGCCAGTAATTCCAAGAAGCTGAAACAGCCATAAGAGGTATAGACCTTATACAGTGCATAATAAATCCACTGTGTCCCAAAAGCATCAGTCAGTGCAGGCAGAAAGCAGCTGTACAGCATGTACCTAAAGTCACGTACTTCTCAAAAGCTTTGGTCTTACTGCATGTGTAATATACAACACATGTTTCAGAGCAGGAAAACATCATCAGTGCCTTGTAGATAAGCTGCAGTTTTTAAAAATATATTTAAAAGAATCTTTTTAGAAAACTCCAACACAATCCAAAACAAACCCCAGATATTAATCATGCAATGACTTTTGTTTTTTTCATTTTACAGCCAAGTGTTAGGTGCAGATATTGTCCTCATTCCAGAGATGGCAAAGGGGAAACTGAAGTTTGTGCCAACATATTCAGGCTTAACCATTGACTGTTAAATGGAATTAATTGATGGGGAGATAGAGACAAAAAACTTGATGGCTTGGCTGGCTGTGGCTGCTGGGTTCTTAGAGCCTTCACAATACCACGACCATTTATCAGGTTCCTGACTTCAGTCACTAAGTTTTAGTGCTGGTTACATGACTTGTGCAAGCTTATACAGCACATACATGGCAGAGCCAGGTATAGAAACCAGAAAGGTCCCTTGGCTCAGACTTTTTTAAAACCACTAACCACTACGGCCTAAGTACACTGCAAACATGCCCTACAATTCAGTGAGTATAACAAGCCTAATTAGGAGAATACACATTGGATATTTCATGGCTAAGTAAGCAATACGTTGACTATAAAATTTATGACCTGCTAAACACAGCAGGTTATTTAATATTAATATCTTTATATTCCTCAGATGAACACATGTTAAAAAAAAAGAAGTATAGCCATTCCCACCAAAGGATAATGTGATTAAGTTACTCAAATATCTCAAATAAATGGATAGGGACGTGAAATGGAAAAAATGGATATGGAGGTAGGAACCTGTCTGAAGTCACTAGGAGTTTTACCAGTAATTATTAGAGGAATAGAGTAAGGCCCACTACCTCAACTTAGTGTGAAGATGAGCGATCTTTTGTAAGAAATTAAAAGAAAACTTTCTTGGAGACAATACCATAGTATCAGATTAAAAAAAGAAAAACAAAAAAATAGAAAAACCGCTGATGCACAGCCATGCTTATGCAAAACAGGAATATAGTACAGACCTAATTATAATGATATCCTTGGGCACTGAGTTTGAAGCAGATGCAAAAAGTTAAACACATTGATGTGCTTCACTGGATAAGAATAAAAGGGAAGAGAGTAGCTAAGGTATCAAGCAAAGGCGAGAAAACATCAGTGATTTGAGATTTAAGTTAGCTTAATACAAATATTTATTGGGCTCAGTGCTATTTTCAGTGTATTAATTGTGTAACATGAGCAGAAGAAAACCCATCCTGTCTCTGTCTTCTGTCTTCTAACATCACACACCATTACTTAAAACAGGTGCTTTAAAATAGGGCATTAATGACTTTTGAGACATAAAGTAATTATACAAAATAGTAACAACAACCGCTATACTAAAGTTTGTGTAATTTAAGCAGAAATATACAAAGACATTACTTTAGCTCGTTCATCAGAACAATACTTAATTGTAACATTTACATGGAAAGAGAGTGCCTTCAGTTCCTACTGCAGCTTTCATTTATATAACGTTAATTATACCGTGTTATCTGTGTAAGAAGGATGCGTATAATGTCCTTGAGCCCTACTGCAAGTTAGGACATACTAGGAACATACACTTGAGAGCATTTTCAGGAAGATGATTTCTCAGTCTCCTACCAGAAACTGTTACTGGAAGACACCACTTCTTTTGTTGCTGAAAAAAAGTACCTTTTTAGCTACACAACACAAATCTCTTTGACAGTCTAGGACTTATTGTGCAAATGCTTAGGCCAAGGGGATTTTAATCATCAGCTTTAATGTGTTTAAGAACTGAGCCCTAAATAATCCTGCCATTACTATGACTGGTAAACTGTGTAAGCTCAACTGTTGTGTTATTCAAAAACAACCCTGCAAAAAAATAAATCATACAATCTCTAGCATCATCATTTGGAATATCAAAGGCATTTGTGTAACAGGTTTGTTTATGCAGCAGTAATTTTGCTCTCCATTTTCCCTTGCTATTAACTAATAATGCAAAGCAAAATGTTCTCGCAGAGAAAAAGAGCCAGGTGTAAACAAATGTTACACCCTCGGAGGCTTATGTTGTCCCTTGTGAAAAGCAATGTGTTGGATAACGTTATATATTTATAACAAAATATACCCCAAAATAACACTGCATATGACTTTATTTAGAAGGAAGAGAAGATTTAGATGTTCTGATAAATGTGCATACATGTGTCATAAAAAAGGCACCCTGAAAACTGATGATTTGCTGAATTTGAAAATCCATGAAGACTTATGCAACCAAATGACAGATTTGAGGTACAGAATATTATCCATAGTATTGTTTTAACACTGGAGTCTAAATTCTGGTTTCTTTATATTGCGAACTTAGTCTTTATAAGACTCTATTTACAGCCGGACACATCTGAAAACTGACACAGTGAAAATGAAATCTTTTCTTCAACTTTTATGGTAATTTCCACATTTTTCTTATGTGCTGTCCTTCCCAAAATAATTCATTCACTGACAAAAAGCTATTTGAATAATCTTTATATATACAAGTTTCTGCAGAATGGAAACTAAAGAAAAAAGAAGCGAACTGAATACATAAGTATAGTCTGAAACATTAGGATGCATGAAGATTACGTTATTCACTGCACAAATTTTCACTGTTAGAAAGCATTCCTCATCAGGGAAAATCGATCCTGAGCCTGGAATGCTATACATTGAGTACAAGACATTTATCGTCAAAGGTCTATGAATATATTTAGCATTACTCTTGTTACATCCAAAGGAAACAAAAGCAATTATTGCATCTTAATTAAGGGTAAACACTGGTAGGCATATGTTATCTACAAGAATAGCTATGTGTATGAATATGACTAGATCTAATCTAAAATGAGTGCTGAGATTAGCCAAAATCCTCTAGACATTATCTCTGTGTAGGACTGTTTTTATAATCTTGTTCTAAGGCTAAGATCAATGAAACCTTAAAGATGGATTTAGTGATGCTGATAGGATTTTCTCTTTTTGATAGATTGTTAGGTGAAAAAAAGCCATATTAATAGGAATACATTAAAAAGTTTCTTGATGGTGCACTCATGCTACATGTAGTACCTGTACTGCAGAAATGAGATGTAAACCAGTCTTTTAGTATTGTACGAAACACTTTTTCATATTGGTAATGCTACTTCAGATGCTCATGAAATGTGAATCTTTCTGAGCATAAGACACCAAATTTAAATTGCAAAGAAGGGAGATTTGGGCAAAGATTAAAGCTAACGAATATACTGAAATCTGTCTCAGCTGGATGAATCTTATCTAAAGATAATATCTTGCTTCATATGCTTTCAAACATCCCAATGCATTAGTGACACTTCTGTCTCTTGATGGGGTATTTTCTTTAGCAGCAAATGGGTTATATACAATTACTGTCCACATACTATAACCTGCTGCGGAAATACACTCAATTCAGTTATGTGACAGAACAAAGGTTCTTGGCATTTTTCAAGGTCTTTTAATCCCAAATAATCCAGGAATAAAACAGAACCTGCAGATAATCTAACAGTCATTGAAAAAGCGGAACTGTTAGAATAAAATTAAATCCCAAGCTCGCCCTTTTTCCTGGAGTACATAAAAAACCTATTTAACCAGCAGTACTTTTATATGACACTCATGTCTGAACTACTATGAACGGTTTTTATTCCTAATTTCAGTAATACCAAATAATTATTATACATTAATACTACAGATAATTACTGCTGTCAAAACAAACTGTCCACTTGCATTTAGAATTAGATGCATTTCTTTTCCTAGATAGCAACTACAGTGAGACAGGAATTGCTTTCTAGAAATTGCTTTATGGTGTTCAGAGAAGAAGGAGGACTAGTTCAAGAACACAGGCATACAGCAGTAACTGAAGTGAAAAAAAGAGGCAAAGATGTGGATGGGAATAACAGATAAATAGAGCAGGTAAGAAAGGAACAAAGATCAGGCAGAGGAGGTGGGGGGGAGGCTGGAGAAAGCTGAAAGCAGGTTAAGAGGACCATTAAGCCGACTACAGCAGGCTGTGGTTCATTAAAAAAAAAGATCTAGAAAAAGGGCAAGGTGGGGGTTTGAAATATGTCAGGACTGGAAAGTAGTTTAAGGACAGTGAACACCGTGGAAGTGGAAAAAGAATATGCAGGAACTAGATGTCATACAAAAATGTATGCAGTATATGTACATTTAGCAGTGATTTTACTTGGAGGCAGTATTTTACAGTGAAACCACCAGCTCTTGCCTTTGAAGACAAGCACTTCAGCCCTAGGGTTGCAGCCACCATCCCAGAATTCCTATGTTGGGACAAAACTGAGCTACCTAAAGGAAACCATCGTGTGTACTTCATGCAATAACTAAAAAGCTGGTTCTTTTTAGTGAACAAATTGCCCAATTCAGCAACACTATTGCAGTAGGGCCACCAGGCAAAGGAGAAGGAAAATTCAGTAGTTTGCAAGGTAACGTGATACTCAGATTGGACACTTCTAAATTTTACTGTGAATGCAGAACAGTAGCAAACTGAAAACTACACAGATGCAAACTGAAGCAAGAGATGCTGCACATAGGAAGATAATTAAGTGCTAATTAGTACAAATTGGCTGAAAGTAATTTGCTAGGTTTTTACTAGGAGATAGGGATAATTCCACAAGTCAAAAAGCCTGCTTGCTTTTTTTTTTTATCCCCATCCCACGGCATTTACCTCTCACCAACCACAGTGGGAATTTTAAAAATCCCACAGAAGATTTGAGCCATATCCTCAGTTCAACTGAACTGTAATGTTTTACATCTGAGGCATCTCAGAGGGTGATTCAAGTGAAGAAATATTACTAGAAACAGATTTGAAGGGAAAATATACTTTAGTGTCCCACAGAGCACTGAGATTTCAAAATCCTCCCATTCTGCACTGAAACAGCGATCTTAGGAAACCAAGAGCCGGAAACCATTAAAAAGGAAGAAAACCGGGAAACCTCGTGAAAACTGTCCACTTGTAGTCTGCTTATCACAGCACTGCTCTGGAATGTGAAAGAGGCGGGTTCAAATCCCTGCTCTGATTTTCACACAGCAATTCAAATCCGGAAAATGCTTTTCGAATCCAAAAAAGCTGCTTTCAAATCTTGTGTGTTCCAGCAAAGCTCTGTTTTTGACAAGCCGGTATTTTCTGATGAAAAAACATTTGTCAAAAACTTCTGATATAGAGTATCTCTGCATACATGATATATTCAGAAAAACAGTCACTCATAGACAATATATAGTATTACAGTAATGGTTAACACTTCCTATCTCCTAAAAATATAGTCTTCAGTGGTTTTAAAAGAGAGGGTCTTAACTGTATGAGAAAGATTATCAAATCTCCTGCTTGTTACAGAAGGGCTGGGCTCAGCAATTCATAAAGAGACTATGTGGGTATACCAGCAGTCACATCAAAATGTGCGAAACATTTGAAAGTGTTGATTGTAAAATGCTGAGGCATATTAATGTCGTGGAAGAATTTGTTTTCATATTTGACTAGGAATTTAGATCTAAGGAAAACAGTGTCATGGGAAACTTAAAACTGGTCACTTGTGAGCATTCAGTTAATTTTTTTTTTATTATATCTTTCCTATGTACTCATTCTCTTTCAAAGAAAATACACTGATAGTGTTGATGCCACACTTAGATTTCAACACAGGAGCTAATCCAGATGAAAACCTGACTGTGGTTTAATTGCAGGAGTAAAATGGCTCAGGCAGAATTGAGTGATATTTTAGTGGTCCTTTTAAGGTAAATGATATGTTTGTACATTTCTCAGAGTGTGTAATATCTCCCTGAGACAGGAATTTGTATGAAGAAACAATTTCCTGTCTCCCCCTGGTAAATAATGTATTTAAATAGGAGTTCTACAAATATGTATTATGTGTAGACTCTCTCTGAAGGAACTGTTCTAGCCTGATAGCTAAATATCTATTTAAAAATGCTTTAAAATCCATATTATAGAACACCAAAGTGCAATGGTTCTTCTTGGAACGGTTCCAGGCTCTTGTGCAAATACATATTTAAGATACGTTAAGATGTATACCATTTATATTAAACACAAAGAAAACACCCTTCAGCAAAAGACAAGTAACATGCCCTGGACTCGATCTGAAATACACCAGAGTCTTTGCCCAAAATTACTACTTTCCATTCGCTTTGATTTGAAAGCACTCAACATCTTGTAGCAAATACTCAGCACCCATCAGAATAGCAGGATAGAGAAAGACTATAAGGAGTTAAAAAGATAGGTTATATAAAACACTCTTTCTTAAGGATGCAAACCTGAACGTATGTGCAGCTCCATTAGAGGACGAAAAGGCTACACATAGATTTTTGGACTGTAGCAAAAGGGGGAGTCAGGGTGGGGGCTATTAAATGTACACAATCCCCCCCAGAAGTAACCTAATGTCCATTTCCAGTTGGCTTTGCCATTACACACCTGAAACCATCAGGGCAAATGATACATTCTAACATCCAAAGGGACCTGGACAAGCTGGAGAGGTGGGCCTGTGTGAACCTCATGAGGTTCAACAAGGCCAAGTGCAAGGTCCTGCACCTGGGACGGGGCAACCCCCGATATCAATACAGGCTGGGGGATGAAGGGATTGAGAGCAGCCCTGCGGAGAAGGACTTGGGGGTACTGGTAGATGAAAAGCTGGACATGAGCCAACAATGTGCACTGGCAGCCCAGAAAGCCAACCGTATCCTGGGCTGCATCAAAAGCAGCGTGGCCAGCAGGTTGAGGGAGGGGATTCTGCCCCTCTGCTCTGCTCTGGTGAGACCTCACCTGGAGCACTGCGTCCAGCTCTGGGGCCCTCAGCACAAGAAGGATGTGGACCTGTTGGAGTGGGTCCAGAGGAGGGCTGCCAAAATGATCCGAGGGCTGGAGCACCTCTCCTACGAGGCCAGGCTGAGGGAGTTGGGGTTGTTCAGCCTGGAGAAGAGAAGGCTGCGAGGAGACCTTACTGCGGCCTTCCAGTACTTAAAGGGGGCCTACAGGAGGGATGGGGAGAATCTTTTTAGCAAGGCCTGTTGTGACAGGACAAGGAGTAATGGATTTAAACCAAAGGAGGATAGATTTAGACTGGATATAAGGAAGAAATTTTTTACAATGAGGGTGGTGAAGCACTGGAACGGGTTGCCCAGAGAGGCAGTGCAGGCCCCATCCCTGGAAACATTCCAGGTCAGGTTGGACGGGGCTCTGAGCAACCTGATGTGGTTAAAGCTGTCCCTGCTCACTGCAGGGGGGCTGGGCTAGATGGCCTCTAAAGGTCCCTTCCAACCCAAAGCATCTGTGATTCTATGATATACCTGTGCTTTTAGTAAGCAGTGGAAGGTCTGATCATTTGTATTTACACAATTGCATATGCACAACACATACTAATTCTTCCTGTTTTTAAAATGGGAAATATGTACATAGCACACTGGACTAGGATCTGGCAGACTGCTTTTCCACCCAGAACAGCTTAAGTTTTCTCACTCGTAAATCCCACAGAAAATGGAGTTTATATTGCTAAATCCTTTTTAACCTCAGCTATAGGAGCACACGAGACACCTCTGAAATATTATTTTATGCTAATTTTATGATCTGAACCCAGTCTTTGAGGTGTATGTTTGCTTTTTATTGGCTGTCCCTCAGATGAGAATAATTCTGAAATCACCAGTCATGATGAGTGCCTGTTCTATGCAGTTCCAGAGTGTCACCATGGCTGAATGTAAGAAAAAGTTATTGTATATACATCTTCTCTCCTGATCTGCTGCTCTTGCTGTTTAGGCTGAGACTCAGAGACAGAATAGTAGTTCACAAACTCTGAACATGTGCATATCAACTGTTTGTGTTCAAAAGATCCAAGAAAGTACATTCTTTACCATTTTCTAAGGAACAAATGGGGCTTTAATACTTGTATTGATACAAAACTTATTATGAGTTTAATTACAAAAAAAAAAAAAAAATCTGACTTCAATTGACCTTGCTTTAGTAATACATAACCCAAAAAAACGCAAACAGCTGCCACATCTGCCTAGCTCTAAGCATCTCCAAGTCTTTGGAGCTGAGCCATGCACTTCACGAGAATGAAATAAAATGTCTATCTACACTTTTGACCTTGTTTAAAGAGAAGTTTCCTTCTTAGCTCCATTCCCAATTTAATCTCACTGGACTAAACTCTCAAGGCAGCACGAACCCTACTTCAAAAGATGCCTTGAAGAAGGAATTCTAAACTAAAGGGGCACAAGTCCTATTTATGTATCCTGGACTAGAGATATAATAGCATTTAAGTGCGGCTTTAGTTTCTAGTTATTCTCTAAATAGACCCATTTGATATTCTTCCAATTCTTATTCAGTCAAAAGCTGAGAGATGGTTAGTAACCGCTACTCTCAATGGTTTTCAACAGGATTTTCAAGTAATCTTGATTCTATTAAAGGGCAATGCCCTGTTTACTTTAATGGGCCAGACTTTGGTCTGATGCACATAAAATACCTGGGTAAAGATTAGAAAATTAGGTCATCTGCTTTCAAGCCTTTTGAGGGTAGGAAAGAGGGGTACTCCTCAGTGCCACTAAATCTACATACAGATAATTGCACTTAAGACAGCTGTGCTCTATGGGGAGATTTTCAAGCTGTAAATAGACTCAAATGTTTGCCTTTGTGTTTGAGTGAAGTGGCTGGTCCTGAAAGCAATTTGACACATTTTATTCAGAGTTATCAGCTGCTGCTAACATAAACAGTTTTGAAAATCTCAACTAAAATACATCTGTGATCATTTGGGCCGGATGAAACCAAACGATATGTGGCTATTTGGGAAAACAATGAGCAATGAGCATTCACTGGAGTTCAGAATTTAATATTATTCAGATGGATCAGTGAAAACATTGGGTGTACTGCTATTTCAGACAGATAAGCTGGAGTAAAAGCACATTCTTCTTTTCATCCCTATTAGCAAAGTGCAGCTCTTTTTCCACATTGTACGAGGCCTGCTGTTTTCTCTTTTTTTTGTGTGTGTGTATTGTGCATTTTATAGTTTTACAGTTCATGTAAGGGGTCAAATCCTGAGAGATGATGAGTGATTGCTATGCATGCTGGCTTAAATAGGCGTTCCAGAAAACCTGCCTCCATTTAAGATTCAGTTGTCTTTACATATTGTTTACATCAACCTCATTGCCAGTTTTTCTGAAACAAGGGGAAAGCAATTGCCTTGAATGACATTATTTCCTACTGTGTACATAAGTTGGAAAGCGTTCTGCTTCCTTTATACTCCAAAAGAATTTGTCTGCAGTCAGTTAATGTACTTTTACCTAGTAAGTCTCATACATCTAGCACAGAAAACAGACTTGAGGAGGTTGGTTCTTTTTCAGACAGGGATAAAAACCTAGGACTTTTGTTCTGAAAAATTACTAAGTAAAATAGAAGACAGAGCCAAAAGCCAGGAACCACAGTTATTCATGGGTTTGGAATAACTATGAGTTTCTAGAATTGCCTGTAAGTTATTAATGAAACTTGGGATTCAGAAAGCATGAAGTGCTAAACTAAAACTTCCTTGACATTTCATATCCTTCAGTCAGTTTAGATGTTTGAATCTACGTAAGCTGACTCTGCAGTCCATGCTGTTATTCTGATTGATTCGATATAACTAATGATGTAAATAGTTGCACAGAGCAGCAAGCAAACTACATGAAAAGAGTGGACTCTACAAGGGTGTGCATTACGAACTTCTTTTGGAGAGTCAGCTTTCCTGATGAAACAGGCTTATTCCTCAGTATTTTTCCATTCTTGTTCATATTGCGCGAAGTACAGAGGGAGAACATTCTGTCTTGTTTGTATTTTGCCCATAAATTCTCTATTATTTGCAGATAGGCTGTCTTTGAGGGTTTAGCATGGATAATTTCATACCTGGTCATGCCAAGCTGTTACCCATCTAGAATCTCAGCATTATTAGCACGGTACCTGTATACTCTTCAGCTGTCATTAAAGTATTTTGCATGATACCTGCTCTTAGAGACTTATTATCACATGCTCTTACCTTGATTCATATTATATTTATCCTTAGAAGTTGTGGTTTTGCCAACAGGCTTCCTGAGGCCTTAATCCTGCCTTGGTAAAGGAACTGGCTCTATTAGTGAAAACTGTACAATGGTGCATACTGAAAAGAATGGTAGTTACAAATAATGCCACTAGCTATTCTTGAGATTTGCTGTAGATTTCTCTAAGGGGTAGGATAACGTTTTCCAAGAATGGCAGAAGTGTTAGGAACTGTCTCAGATTTTAGTGCCATAAATTAAATTGAGTATTAAATTCAATGACAGAAACATTTTGACAAATAAGTGTTTTCAGCTTAATCGCATGGAAAATTCAGCATTAGCTTCTTGAACTGGATGAGAAATACAGTTAACTACGATAGTACCAGCACTGTGAGATGGTGAAAAAGATTTTCAGGGGAAAACTTCATTTTTCACAAATGTCACACAATGCAAAGGAAAAACATCACTTTTCGTTAGCAAAGTTGTACAAGTTTGTGTTAAAAGCATTAAAAATATGCTTTAATTTCAAGCTTTAACTGCTGTCAAAAAAATTATGCTGAAATCAGCTATAGCACATGCTTCTCTAGACTTCTGTAAGGCCTCCTTACTTGATGCATAAATTATATTATTTTGGAATTAGTCAGCTTAGCAAACTGTTTACTGACCTTTCCCTATTCAGTAACTCCTTTGTTAGGTGCCTGCGCTCAGTTATTTTTTGCTTGTTGTAAATCTGTCGTAAAGTAGCTAGGGTCACTGTGACTTTTGCTTGCCAATGAAAATGGTCACTGAACCAGTCAAAGAAAGATTTTGTTTAAAACCAAGAATGTCTATACTTGGAGATACAGACACATAACGCCCCCAGAGCACCTCCACACACACACACAGGTATGTATGTATACTGAATGTTGGAAAAGAGAGATATAACGTTGAAAGAGAGAGTGACTGCAAGTAAAAATAGAAGCTCTGTGAGCAAGAGCTACTCTTCCACATTAAAGCTAAGCTCTATTCCACATTTCTGAGTTGATCAGCAAACCAGGTGTGATTCTGCTCTCTTTAGCCCACACCTTAGGAGCTATCACTTTAGAGAAACAATCACAGAAACACTAGCAAAAGTAGCCTCTGTTTGAATAAGGGGCAATTAATAATTTTCTAGTACTATCACTGAACCACGTTATACAACCAGCAGACAAAGCAACACTTAGCATGTATACAAACCTCGCTGTTCAAAGAGCCACTTTCACCTCTCAGTAGTAACTCCTGTATAGAAGATTGGCTGAGCATCCTCAGATTGGGGCACCCTTCTCCAGCACACGAGAACTTCTTACAACTGTAAGGAAATAGGAGGAGAGATCATGGTTAGATCATGACTGTGACTGATGGAAGTAGTGGAGTTTCAGGTACCAGAGGACAAAAAAAGGTAGTGAAGGTCCTGTAGAGATGATGAGAAACTCATCTGCAGTTCCTAAGGATCCACAAGCTGAGAAATCAGATCAAATGCTGCCACGCCTAGTATTAAAGAATATAAGCACTGATATTTTTATTTCTTCTATTTTTGAAAACCTCATCTCCAAATACTTAACTCTCATATGCAACACTCTAGGTAGTATACAACTTGTGTTCATGTTGTAACTGAACTACATTTTAATTGTGAAGTTCCACAATAACAGTGTTCCTACCAGTACCTGACCAGCAGTCCTGCTCTTGCACAAACTTTGCTTACGCTTATGCTTTCCAAGCTCATGATCAGCAGGATATGCAGGTGTCGTTCATAATTCAATTATTCCTTTCTACCTTACAAGAAAAACTTGCACAACATTATATCCATGGCAGAATTACCACAAAGATCAGCAGAGATTCCTTTTTACATTTAACACTCAAAACCCCCCTGTATGACTCCGCTGTTGAACCACCTAGTCTGGGAAACATCTATATAGCACAGAATCCCCCAGTAAACAGATTTCCCCAAGTAGCTCTAAACATGGAAATTGGAGAATAAATTAGCCCAGCAGACCCCTGGTCGTCACTAAAAAACCAGATTGTTTACAGCTAACTTGAGTATTCCCAGTCTTCCTTGCAGTATGCCGTAACGATATACCAAGCATTACTTGAATTCCCCATAGCTTTTATCATGACAATAGCCACTACGTACCAGTCAACACATGAAAACAAAAATACTCCCCCTGCCAAAAACTAACCAGCCATCCAACCACCTCAGGCAACTGCAAACCTAAGAAAAGAACAGTGCATGCCTTCCCACCCGTCTTCCTCCTCTGACCCTCCTCTGTTCTTCTCATTTCCCTTCTCTGTGTTTCTATATAATTTGAGAAATCTTGTTAAGAGAGCACATCTTATTTATTCATTTACGTCTTAATCCCTAGTGTGGTAAATAATAAGCTGAAATTGTGCTCTTTCAGTGGTGCACACCTATTTCCATAGTTATCTGCATTATACTCAGTGAGATGGGCCACTCATACAACAACTCTGTGAAGCCAGCATGTAGGATTTGGCTCTTGAGAATGGTCTGACCTTTAAAACTACATTGGCTGGTTACCATTTGGGGCACCTCTGTGAGCTCTCCAACCATATGACAGCAAATGTCTCCTTCAAGCTTGGGAAGTTCAGTGCTACCAAGCCAGATACATTCATCAGCTGGGTCACACTGCAGGGCTCCAGTTGGATGAAGTGACAGTAAGGCAGATGTGCATCCATTTGGTACTCCCTTGTGACTGGGAATCCTGCAAACTTCACAGAGATTTCCTATCTGTTCAGCTGCCAAATAAATCAACTGGTGCTTGTGCAAACTGGCATATTACAGTTTTGTTTGGATGAATGGTTAGCATTTAAAACACCTTCCAGACAAGGTCCCTGGCAAACTATATGCAAAGATGTGTGCTTTGCTTTTTCACGTTTGTAACTGCATATTCTCCCCCTTGTTTTTCTACTACAGCTCAGGTTTCACAGGCAGTTAGTATGTTGGTCATTCACCCCCATTTTCTTCCCTGCTTTCCCTGAACTGATTAGCCTTCTGCATACAGCCTAAGACCAGCATGACTTAACAACTTAAGTGTTTATTAGTGTAGTGCCTAGCAGTAAACTCTGGTGTTGAAGCTTGTACACAGAGCACTATAGGCAATACCCTTTCTCACAAAAATACATCACCTTATACACGCTGCACCACAAAAAATCTCCACATTTCGGTTTGATAAAATATGTAATCAGATCTGCAAAAACCTGCTTTCGATAATCCTGTACGGATATATCTGTTAATCATAATGCAGCTACAAACCCATATAAACAAATAAGAACAAGAATAATATAGGAAGGCACAGATGT
Source organism: Pelecanus crispus (assembly GCF_030463565.1). NCBI lineage: Eukaryota > Metazoa > Chordata > Aves > Pelecaniformes > Pelecanidae > Pelecanus > Pelecanus crispus. Next base: position 40,717,117 of record NC_134650.1, read on the forward strand.
ATTTTGCATTAAGTGTCAGGGGTCAGGTTAGAAGTTCAATACAAACAGCATGTTACTGTTGGTGATGTACATAGGTTTTGTTTCCTACATTTTCTTTTAATCTGTCTTCAGAGAGAAGTTCATCTGAGAGGTTTTGATTTGGGGCTCATGGCTACACAAAGAGTGTAGCCACCCAAGGTCATGCAGCAAGTCAGCAGTTTAATTAGGATTTGATCTCAGAATTTTCCTGCCTCTTGGCTATTTGCTCTAACAAGCAGCTGGTACAACCTTCTAAAGATATTTATTTAGATGGTCAGTGGCCAAGAATGAAACCTGTTCCAGGCAGCTGTGTTCACCACTCTACTACGCTGTTATTCAGAAATCTAGATAAATCACCACATAATGAAGTAGTCGGATAGCAGTTTCATATGAAGGGATTTAGGAGTTATAGTGGATTGCAAGCGGAATATGAATCACCACTTAGGTGTTGCACAAAGGGAAACACCATACTGGGATTATAAGCAAAACTATGACCTGCAGGATACAGAAAGAAATCTCTGAGCTCAGCTCAGCACTCACAAGTTCCTCAGCTAATTTAAGTCCACTTTTGGGCAACACACTTGGAAGACATGAACCAATTTAAGAGAATCCAGAAGTGAGAAAAAGAAATTATCAGAGACTAAGAAACACAGCTGACAAGGGGGGCGGGGGCGGGAATCAAATGGAGAATTCAATCTGCTCTCCAGGCTGTGGTGAATAGGGCAACAAGCAGAGGGATTACATTGCAACAAATAAGGTGTTGCTTAGCCAGCAAAGAAAACTTGCAGAAAGCATAACAGCATAGTGTTGAAACTGGTTCATTTGTGATCTATCCTGTTCTAACAAACACAGAAGACACTGCATATCTGGAACAACATAGTTGCACTTGATTTTGTGGTTCTTTCCAGAACTGCAACGTGCTGGAAATTATTGGTATGATGAAACCTTAATCACCATTTATATATCTCAAACACCAACCTGTACTTAATATCACCTCTCAGTGACCGCTGATATTCACAAAGTACTAGAAACTCAGTACCCACCTCTCTCTCACACACACACTTGGGACTATGTTATCAAAGCATCTATGCAGAGCTGCTCTCCAGCTAGACAACCCCCTTCCTGTACCACGTCTTGGGGTTGTTACATCCCAGGCGCAGAACAGTGCTTTTGCCTTTACTGAACTTCATGGAAGTTTTTGTCAGCCCATTTCTTCATCCTGTTCATATCTTTCCGAGTGGCAGCCCTGTTCTGCTATGAAGCAGAGCAACTATTCCACCCCATTTGGTGTCATCCACCAACTTGCTGAGGATTTCATCCCAACAAACAGGTCATTACTGAATACTTAAACAACAGTAGCCCTTTATTAGTATCAACTCCTGAGGAACGTCACTTTTAACTGGCCACCAGGTGGACTTTGAACAAGTTCCTGTTAGTTACTGGATGCCATAGGAACCATATTGCCTTAAGGTACCAACATGTGAGAGAGTGCAGAAGAACCTCATAGAATTAAGCATACTTTATCACTTTACTTGGTGCATGTGTGCTCCCACGTATTTCCCCTAACCCCTGTCCCCACACACAGATATCCTTTGCGGGTGAAGAGACAAAGCCATAGCTTTAGTAAGATGAACAGCTTTAGAGTGGGGAAAAAAATATATACAATACTGTATTCCGAAACACCAAATCGGATGCCCATAAATAAGAGGAATTAGGCTTCAAGTGATATTCTGCAAAGGTGTTGACACAGAGTATGCCTTGACAGCCCATCTGGTAAATGTGGATGTCATTCAATACTCTGAATTTCCCAGTGAATGGCATGCCAAAATCTCACTAGAATAAGAAATTGTACACCAAATGTCAATCATTCATTATTTTCTAATTCTCTAAGGAGTATTTTTCATTCAGTTGGCATTTATAAAGGAAAAAAATGCTGTGCCTCTATAAATGAAAACTCTGCACTTTTGTATCAAACCAAGGTTTGATGCAATGCATGCAGCCAGGCTTCTCTGAGGGATGACCATGTGCAAGATATGGAAATGGTGAGGCTACAAAGAAAAACAAAGGGCTCATTAATGTGCTATTGAATTTAACAAAGAAATTAAAATGGAACCAAGAATATGCTCTTATTTTTCCCTGTTCATTCTCATTTTCTAGATTATCAGTCCAGGAGGCAGAAGAAAAAAAATGTAAGTGCAGGAATACCTCAAAATGCCATAATCAATAACTCAAACTGACTGGAGTGAATAATGCAGCATCTTGCCTAGATTTTAGATCTGTTATAGGCTGCTTTAACTAATGTATTCTGAAGCATAGGAGGACATTAACAATCTCTGTTTGTGTGTTAGTGAGGGTATGTTAGAAAATATAAATAAAAGAACACATAAGAGTTGCAGGGAAGAATTGTTTCCTAAAAATAGTAGGGTCTGCAGGTTTCACAGTTTGAGATCTATTGTTTAAAGTAATTGAAGTGACTTTTTGGTATCAATTTATTTGACACCTTCAGTTCTTGTTGACCTGCTGCAACATACATGCAATCTTCCTTCCACCCACACCAAAGCCAGCCCACCGAAATAAATACAGATTCAAATCATGACATTACATGAAATATGTTCGAGAAAATGTATCTCTCTCCAAAAATATTTTACGTATTTGCAACAATTTTACTTATTTCAAATGTTTTGTTTTAAATCAGGTTTTGTTTAAAACTGTACTTCAATTATTAATGTTAATGTTACTAAGTACTCAGAGTGGAGCAAACATTGTGTTTGACCTGATAGTTTTTTTCCTCTTTTAGACTGCAAACAACAGTCAGTTAGGTTTACTACTCTACAGATGAATATTAGTCATCCAAACTTTTTGCAAAGCGCATTCTAGCTTACATGTTTGTGTTATGTTTTGTGCTTTTCACTTCCAGAGACAGTAAGATTTAAAATAATTCCAAGTGTGCAATATGCAGATGAGAAAGAAGAAAAGAAAATGTGCAGCCCAGGTCAAGAGAAAAGACGACCAATGCAAAAGGTTTCTAACCTTCTATGTCCGTTTGTTTTACTGAGCTTTCAGCCTCCTCTCAAACTGTAGTGCATGTCTCTGAATCAAGGAAGATAAGAGAGTTGTATGTTGTCCTGAAGGATGTGCTAAGGACATATAATGCTCCAGGCATTAACACTGAACACAAGGTATGCCTTGAAAAATGTCAGAAGATAAGGGATGAATGAAGGTGCATGTGACCTTCATTATGCAAGGGCTTGAAACAGGGAGAAACTCAGAAAAAGGCATTGATTTTTTTTTTTCCCCCTATTTGTATGTTAAACTGTTGCTTCTCATAGGGGCAAGATGAAGAGTAATTTTCCTGAAAAATATGTCCAATTCTGCCATGATCTTTCTTTTTTTTATTTAAAAAAAAAAAACAATGTAAAAATATTATGGATATGATTCATTACACTGATACGCTATTTCCACCCAAATCAGTGGTTATCTCAGCATAATACAATACCAAAATCAACTCCAGCCCATTCTGTTCTGATTTAGCAAGATACTTAAGCATGCAAATAAGCCCAGTAAAGTCAGTGTCTGTACAGACACAAGGACTATTCACATTCTTGAATTTCAACAGCAACTATTTGACTATTTCCATCTTCACCATGCTCAGAAACCCACAGAACTATAAAAATATTTTCATTTTTTGCTTCATTTGCTGACCTGAAAAAAAGAAACAATATATTCTTTTGGATCAAATGAATGTTAAATTATTTGCTTTTTTCTCATTGGGATAGCAAAATAATTCAACAAATCATTTTCACCCTACATGCAACATTCTGTTCCTAAAACACAGCTTATGAAAAGCTTAAAAAAAGAAAAAGGAGGCTAAGATTCACAGTATTTCCAGGGAAGCTACTTATCCAATTATAAATAATGGTGCATGGCTAAAGCATACAGGAGCACAGGAAACCCATAGCTATCTCTACTGCTAGAAGAAAATGGTATTCATTTCTCCTGTCTTCTAATGCCCCCAACACAAAAGGTATACTTAAGCAAAGACTTTCAGTTCTTCTTCCTAAATATCCATTAATACCAAATGGTGAGAACCAGATAATCAGAAAGCTCACCTGGAGCTGATTCTGTCTCTGCACTACCAGAATATCCTGGTACCTGCTGAGTAGGTCATTTCCCTGGAAGGTTAGAAACAAACTGAAATTCTTCCACAAAGGAGGATCTCAGACTTGCCATATTCCAGGTGAATTCTGTAACAGCTGAGCTCCTGGAGACTAGGAAAAAGGCCATTCTCCCTCATCTCCATCCAGGACATCTAGCACTGACAACAATTCTTCCTTTCCTTTGAAATTATTTAGTAAACATGACCAAATCTGTGAGGAGGCAACCTACTTAGTTCATTCTTTGTGAATAAATAATCTGGGGAGATTAAAAAAAAAAAAAAAAAAAAAAGAAGCAAGCTTAGTTCTCAGTTTTGTGACCTATTTTTGTACCACTCATCTAAGACATAACCCCTTGTACCAACAAATCCAATTTTCTCTCATCAGCTAACCCAGAGAAGAAAGCAGATGGATTCACAGTCATGCACAAGAACTTGTCATTACAGAACATAAGATGCCCTTCACAGAATTAACTTGTGAAAAATATTGCAATGATCTGTTCATACATTGCTTTCTGGAAGCGGTCGCTCTTCCTTTCTGTTTCCAAGACCTGCGCTAAGTTAGCATAACTTACATGCTTCTATGGCCTCCATCATTATGGTATCAGCATGACTCACAAACATTAATTTATAGAATTATGGATTGTAAATCCAGAATGAACTATTGGGACAATCTAGACTGACCTTCTTCATGATGCAGACCAATAATTTTTGCATCAAGTCTGTCACTTCTGCTGAGATATAAAATATATTTCAGAAAACTGTTTAGCCTTCATTAAAAGAATACAATTGATAGAAATTCTGATCTGTCCATAACAATTACCTTTCTGGCCTTTTAAAAATGTTCCCTTTATTTCCACTCTGAATTGGCCCATTTTTGCGTTCACTCACTGTATCTGCTTATCCCTTTTTTACAAATTAAAGAGCAATCAGAAATATCTCGGACATCAAGACAAGGTAAAACTAAGTCTCCTTTTTTTCAAAAGTTAAACAATTTGGCCTTCTCTTGCCTCCCCTGCTATGATCTTTTTTATCAGTTTTCTGAACAGGCTTCTCTTTCAACTGTTTGCTGAGCTTTTACACTTTTTTATTTCATCCAACTTTTTTTTTTTTTTTTAAGATTGGCCAATATTCAAAAATCATTGTCTCCCCAGCTCCACATACAGTGGAAATAAAATTGCTTTACCCCGTAAGTGTTCACTATAAAATTAGTGTAAGATATAATATTCGCTCTTGTGAGGAAAGGAACTGTTACGTCCAATTTTCAAATAAAAAACAGAGATAAAAGCATTCTGATTAACATCATAAAGGAAGCATGTGGCAGAATCAGGACTCAAATACCTACTCAGTTCCAGCCTAGCCATAAAGATGAGATTATCCTACCCCTTAATTAAGCACAGAGCAACTTCCAGCATTTAGAAAAGGAGATTAATGCAAGTTCTTAGATCTGTTTGTCTCTTTTAATATTAATTATGATCAGCAGTATTTATGACTTTTAATATACTATGTGCCATATATACATACTTTCCCTATCAAAACAAGACGCCGCTCAGTTTCTTAGACTTTCTATGAAAATAATTTTTTTAAAAGAAATTGTGCTTTAATTTCCATACTGTTCTTTGGAGAAACACAAACCCATACATGCCATTTACTCACATCTGTACTATCACCCTAACACATTTTCTTTCATACATTCCACATTCAGAGTCTGTCACCTCCAAACTGAGATGGCATACTATTTTTCAAAGTGCATTGCCATCTTCATGGTTACATCAGCTGAAGTGCCTGAGTGTTTCTTCATTAAGCTTCTGCTGCTACTACTTGAAAAAAATGACACAGAAGACTTACCTTCTGATTTGATGAATAATAGAAACCTACTGGCTAAAGAGATGAACCTGCATCTTTCATTTTATTTATTATTTAATTTTGTATTAAATACAATCCTTTTTTTTAGAGATTTGGTATTTGCCAGAAATAGAAATGTTCAGCACCCTGTACTAAAACACAGGAATCACATTTCCTGTGACAATAAACACTTAGAAGACATGATCTGTTCATGATCAGTAAGACTTCCATACTGATACTAAGACACTGGAAATAGCATAGCAGAGCAATTTTGTTCTCATTGTTCTGGGGTCACACTATTCTCTCAAAAAAGGAAGATTTATTGTGGCAGAAATGATAGATGGATCATCTTCCGCCCCTTAACCTTCTGTAGACTTTCTCCATCTTTTCAATTTCTTGTCCCTCTGTACATGTTATCTCTAGCTTCGCAATGCTTGCTCCCGTTACACCCTGATAATGAGTATTTTAAAAAGTAGCCTTTCTTAGGAAAAGTTACTCATACATTCCAATTATTCTGATACTTAAAACTGAATTTTTACTTATTTTCAAAGGTTTATCTACAATGTGTTGAAGTGATTTTAATTCTTCTATTTTATTATCACCCAGTATGTTCATAAAGTGTATTAATCCTTCTTATACTGCCATAAAGTCAAAGGAAAACTATCATAGCAATTTTGGGTTTATTCCAAATATACTAGCTAAGCCTTCAGCTTTAATAGAAATGCATTTTTATTATTTTTATTTTTAACTATGATAGAAAAGGGATTGCTGCTGTGACAGTTCAGGGAATTTTCTTACATACAAGTCATAAATTGTTGTATCACAAAATGTGCCATCGTATGTAGGACTGGGTATATGTAAGGCCCATACTGAAGACAACGGAGGGTCATTAAACTTCATGGCTCTCACCCAGTGATGAAGATATTAGGGAAAAAAAATTGGCTGAACACTAAGGAAACCAGTCCAGCCCAATTTGTCCGCAAGAAGAGCTTGTGAAGAAGTTTCTCCAGAGGCAGAATAAATATTATTTCATAAGAATTAATTTAATTAATATCATCTGATTTTGACCATTATCTGTAAGTTAAACGTTACCTGAGATAACTCACAGAGATCTCGAGTCTCAAAAAAATGTAGGCAGGATACATAAAGAGACAGGTGTGCTTTAGGGCCAGAAGGAAACTAAATGGACAAAGAGGGAAAGCAAGACAGACTCCACGATGTGGAGGGAACAGGTCAATCAAGACTTCCTTAACTAAAAGTGGGATGAGTTTATTAAGTTCCCATGGTTAGATCCTTCCAAAAATCCAAAGCCTCTGTTTTTCAGGAGTTAAACTTTTCTTTTAAAGTATTTTCTCCTGCTGTCACTGAATATCTTTACTTCTAGTTAGCACAAATGTTTTCTTTCTACTTTCTGTTAAGTATTTAGACATGACTTAGCCTGCTAACAGCATTTAAATGGCTGCACTGGAGAAAAGACTGTATTATATTATTCCCATTTCCAATCTTATAGGGAGGAAATTAGTAGCAATTCAAAATTCAGAGAAAAAATTTATAGGAAAAGTGTCTACATTCCCCATTATGTGCCTCTTTCTGTACAGTGACGGTGTTTTTAATTTACTTCACAAGGCATACTTCTAAATTACAGAAACAGACTTCCATCCTTAAAAGGAAATGTTAAAATTAAAGCTTTTCTTACTGGGATAATTAAATTCAGATAAAGACTGAAAAGGTTTTTTTTTAATTGCAACAAGAATATTTTTTTGTAATCTTTAAAACAGAATCATAAATCTTTAAGAACTAAAAAAAGTTTCTTATCAACCATAACCCTTTAAACACTGCATAAAAAACAGAGGTACAATGAGGCAAATCCCATTTTCTGACCCATGCTTAGCCTGAAAAGCATAAAAAATATATTTCTCAGAAAAACCCAACTGACATCTTAATGAATAATTTGTACTCTGCTAGGGGAGAAAGCTTCACTGTCTACTACTGATGGTTCCATTGTGGATAAGACAAAAACAAAATAAAACAAAGATTGAATCTTGTTTCTATTTCTATTCTACCTTATAGAAGTAGATCTGGTTTGCAAGAAAACACCCATGTTCAAAACAATGTAATTCAAAGCTTGGATTAAATGTCCACAAGCTTGTGCATGACTGTTCATGGTGAAATGACCCAAATAAGTCACCAAGTAAATTCAAGCAACATTTTTAAGTCGATAAAATGTTTAACACGGTAAATATGTAAGAAACATAGCTAATCTAAGCCATTAAATGTTTGATTTCATTCAAAAAAACATCACAATGAGTATGAATCAAACTTTTTTACGGGACCTTCAATTTCACACAAAATACTGCAATACGTCAAAACAGAAGAGACACCGATATATTCATTGATTGTAACCATATACCAATGAATGACATACTAGTACTGAATTAAGATTTACATTACATTTTGCATCTCAACATATATTTACACTGTTCCACTGTTAAACTATGCAAATCAGACTTCCAATTAGTACTTAGCCTCAATTAGCTTTGATATTGCCAGTTTAGTGCTGAATAAGATGTACATTTATATGTAAATGAAATTTCCTTCTTAAAATTTGCCTTAAAATAACTTTACATTTGGGTAATTGTAGGGGATGAGACAGGGAGATAACCTGTTTGTTTTTCCCATGCTTAACAGCGTATGGCACACATCCTAAAAATAAAGGGGTTTTATTATTATTTCATAGGTTATTTCATATTAAGCTGAACATTTTTACTGGGTGCCTGCTATCGGTTCATCGGAGATTTCACCCTCTGAAGGTTACAGAAACAGCTTTCTTACATAATTTTAAATGGAAAGATAACAGCTTCCATGGCACACAACATTTTTCCCCTTTCTAAGCCATCCTCACACCATCTTGGTTTAAACCGCTCAGTGTACTTCCACTGTAATGCCGTGAATGGAGGACACTCAGGAGGCACTGTTGAAAACTGATGAAGACCCCTTTACAGAAGAGGAAATGCAATGTTCTTTTGAGATGAAGAACTGAAGGAAGAGAACTTAGAAGGAAGTGTTCTGCCCTTCTGATAACAGCAATCCATAAGAAAGTCCCATACACAGTGCACAGTTCACTCCTCTGTAGGGGTTCACTACAAGTCTATCTTCTTGTCCAACTTTTTAAAAGAAATTTGAGGATTTAATTGGAGCACCTCCATTGCAGCTGGACAAGCTATGACAATTTACACCAGTTTGAGACTAGCGCTGAAGCCAAATCAGTGACTGAAACTTAAATGTTTGTCTTTCAGGTAATTTATTTCTATACTTTCCCTGTCTTTTTTCTCCATGTACTAGCTTTGGTTACATATAAAATGGAAGTGGTTTCCTCAAGAAAACTTTTGAGTCTTGTTCTACACTGAGACAAATCTGAGACTTTTTCATTAGCGTTATGTGTGTGTGCATGTGTGCCTATGAATATGTACAGATGCGCATATATATATATGTGTGTGTGTATATTTAAAAAAAAGCAGGGCCTTCTTCCAGATGAAGTTAAGGGGTAGTATTCACACAGAAAGTATGAAAGCCTGATTTAAATTCTACCTAATTCAGACAAAACACTTGAACTTTGATCTGCGACAGCCCACTTAAGTGACAACCTCATTATTATTCTCTGCTGGTCCCCTTACCTTGACTGGGAAGTCTGTCCTTTACTTTTCATCAAAGGTTTTTCAAGACTGTCAAATCCAAATTTTTTAAAGGAGAGCTTATCAATCACCATGGTTTTGATGAGAAAACATTCTTGATCAGACCTAGTCACAATTTTTTTCTCTGCCATCTGCCTGTATCCATCTGTTATCTGTTTTAAGATTAAAAGTGATTTAGGACAGGGAGTGTCTTGTTAAATTTTGTTTGTAAAATACCTAGCACAGGAGGGTCATGGTCCAAGCCAGAAAGATACTGCAGTTTCTTCTCAATTCAAATGATAAATACAATAGTCTACACCAACAAGTTCCGTGGCAGGGAAGTGCAGAATGAGGGCAGTGTAGTAGGGTTTCCTATAGTCTCTTCTCTGTAAACTCAATATTCCAGTCCCAGACATTAAGCAAAATTTTCATAATGAATAGTTTGGTCCTGGCTCTGAATCATCAGGTAAATTTTATTTGTTTTCTGTAAAAGCTTTTTTTCCTAAATTCTAATAATTTCCATTTGGGGCAAAAGACGTACTGGAGATGTCCATGCCTCTGGTTGCATCCTTCATTCAGGAAAGCCTATAATTTTGAGACAGCACTTTTTGGGGGTGACAGTCATTTTGTGTTTGCTTGCTTTGCCACTTCCCTCAAGAAGATTCATCTTTTCTTTTACACATAGCACCTGAATACAGGATAAATCTTTTTCAGTAGGTGCAATGTTAGCTTTTAAGCAGCCTCCAGGGAGTGCAAAGAGTTAGCTCTATACTGCATTGACATTCTACACTCCTCCACTCCCAGTGAGTATATTGCTTTTGTGACACTGGTGGCCCATTCAGCAATACTGGCTAATTCCAGCTCCACAGTCCTTATATTAAGTGTTTTGTTTTGTTTGACCTCGCATCACAGGATCATCTTGTCTACCTCTGACTTTTTCATTACCTTTCATTACCTCTCATTTCAGCTTTCCCTGCATTACATTGTCATCTTCAGAGACTTGCACTCATAACACTTGGAATAATTAAGTGATCTGCATAGCAGTAATACTGTTGCCTTCTGCAAAAATGCCATGCCACCAGCTTTTAACTAAGAATGACAGAAATCCAGGCCTGAAGGCAGCAAAGCAAACAGCTTAAATTCTAAAAAGTTTCTCCTGGAATCTCAAAAGGTATAAGCCAGAAACAAGAGAGGTGATAGTGATGGATAGTTAGTTAGTATATTCAGTGAATGTACATGAGCAAGAACTTTCCCAGAAGACGGCCACTTAGTGTAGCAGTCTTGCAGAAAGATGGAAGGGAATTAGGCCTCTTGTTTTCTTCATCTTTCCTATCTCTCTCTTGGCATGCAAGTCAAGATTTCATGTTATACTCTCATACTTGTTCTTCCTACTGTTTGAGTGTTGCTCTCAGTCTCTTCCCAAAAGGGTCACTCATCACTGACATCTATTGGTTCAAAAGAAAAGGAAACTGAGGCAAAGACATTCTCATCCTAGTTGCAGACAGTAGCCATTACTCTTGAGCCTTTCCACCAAATCGTTCTTTAGCTGCACTTCGAATAGAGAGTGTCAGGAGAGCCGACCTTTCAGCTTATGCATAAGGAACGGTGACCCACCTTCTGGTCAGTCCTCAGATCCAGTGCCAGCCCACATTTCTCCCACCAGTTCGGGGCCGGGTGACTGAAAGGACCAGTTAACCCTGCTTCCTGCTTGTCAGATAAAGTCACAGTACAAAGGCTTGCACAGTACACCAGGACACACTCTGACACGTTTTGGTGCATTTGAGGGATCTGCTTTCCTGATGTGCACTAATGCAAAAGGCTTTGTTACCCATGTTTTTGAAAGGCAATTAAATCTAAATACAAGAAAAAAACCCTTGAGAAAACAAATGACTTTTTACAGTTGCTTGTGGGGTGGAACTGAAATCCCTCACACTTTATAAAAGTTGCATTCTTCAAAACTGTTTTCTCAGAGGATTTTTCTTTTTTAACCTTTTTCTCCACCACAAGATACACTATCAATTTTACTGCAGCAGGCTGAATGCAGTAGCCTGAAGTGTTCAAGAATATTTCTGTTTTTTTCATACATTGTACTGCGATTCAACCTTTCCCCATATTCCTCATTCCTCCCAAACAATTAATGAGTACGCCAAGTTACTGTTGTGCTCTTCGTCTGTTTAACACACACGCAGTTCAGATGACAGTAGCTCATGTTAAACTCTCCTGATGTCATTACCAATTAAGGAGGCTATAATTCAGAAATTTACTTGCAGCTTCTCCATTTGTCGCTGAAATATTTTCCACAGTCCTGCATGTTACTTGAGCTATTTAGAGTGAAACCTGTGACCATTTAAAAAATTGTATTTAAAATAAGAAAGCTTGCATCTCAGACAGACACAATTAATGTGATTTCCTACATAAGGTCAGAAGAGCTATTTCCTCTTTTTAATGTGCATTGTTCTTTTATCCTCTAATAAATCCTTATTTCCAGCCCTGCTGCGTGAGTGCACCATACCTGTTTTTTCATCCCCCTTGTTTTCCTGTGTACTGCAGACTTCTAATCACAACTACTTAGTGTCTTTGAAGTTGTACCCATTTCTTCTCTGAACTTTACTGCTTCAGTTAAAGCACTTCAGGCTTATGAGTTCTACAAACTGTCCTCTCTGGGAACTTGGCTGCTATGCTTATTGCTTGCAGACTTTCAGGTTCCCGAGTGCTTAGCTTACAATATAGTCCATTTTACCACTGTTTGGTCTCTAATAAGACTATACTGATACAAACAAACAAACAAACAAAAAAAACCCACAAAAAAACCAAACAAAAAAACACCTGAAAAACTAAGAAAACTTTCACTAGCCAAATTCATTAATCCAAATAATAAATGTATTTTCTCTAACACTTCCCAGGGCAATTAACTTTTTGTTCATGTTTAGCTACAGATGAATCTTCAGGGATCGTAACATCGTATGTATTAAATAAAGCTATAAAGTAGGGCAGAAAGGTCACTGTGCTAGTTAGTGACAACGTCTTCTGCTCAGTGGAATGTAGCGAGAACCGTTCCTCCAGGCTTGCTTTAAAATACGTGATCCTATCTTCTCCTTGCCCTAGCCTAATGTTAAGAAAAGCAAAGCTTGGATTTTTTTTATTTTGGGTTTTCTGAAGAGATTTCAAGGGTGTGCTTGGTCCTTATTTGCAGACTTTTCCCTCATGCAACTGGGAATTCCATTATTAAAGAAAAAGTGCTAAAACTTTCACAAAATACCATGGTTCCAGAAGCTGGTATTTTGAGAAGGATAAACAAACAGAAATCAAAGTTGCAAGAATCTTAATAACACTCCAGGAGACAGCAACAATGCCAGCACGTGGAAATCATTCAAAGACAGCAGTATAAGATTTATCTCAAAGTCAGCAGAAGCTCATCACAGTCCATAAAAACAAGTAAACAGCTATATTAACACTGAACACTAACATTTGCAACAGGAAATTAAGTTCTGTAATCAATGAACACTTAAGAATTGCTGTAATATTTTAATGTGTATTTTCTTAGGAGTTTGATTCCAGAAAATAGGGGTAGGAAGGGCATCCGATACAAAAGTTTCTGGGAAGCAATAATGACCAAATGGTTCCATAGTATGGCTTAGGGGAAAAAAAAAAATCCCTACACATCTGTAAATAACTCTAAACCAAGCTGTGTTTTATTTTTTTTTCACAGCTGGAATACTAGTTTTTATTACAGCTCAACTGGCATTGCAAATTAAAATCCATCTCTGTTTGTTAAACTGCTACTTAAAATGGCTTCCACCAACTGTTACAGTTGGATATTATGTTGTCATTTATGCATTAAGTGGGAATGGTTCAACAGCATGAATATTTAAAAACAAGTACATGGAAAGTATTTTAATTGGGTTTCCATTGCTAACTGCTGAGTTACGTTCCCAAGGTTTGGTCAAAGCTTGCTTCATTTTTCATTACCTATGAAGCAGCATGCACTGAATTAATGGAATCAAGATCCTTTGTAGGTGCATCTCAGGGTGTCTGATCATAGCAGAACAGCTTTGCACTTTTAATGGACATCAGTTAAAGTACTGAGCAGACTTCTACCATGCTGGTTAGTCTATGCTGAACAAGTTATTTGGTGAACTCTTCCTTAGAGATGTTAATAGGCGAAAAAACCCACCAGCTTACCGTCAACAAAGGTGCTGTAGAATGACTGCAAGCACATTGGAACTTCTGGCAGAGATTTTCAAAGGTTCGCACTGGAGCCATGCATGAAAAATTGTATTCTCATCGCCCACAACATCTATAAAGGCCCAACACCCATGGAAGCTGAGGTGAACTTTGCAAAACGGATAAGTGTTTGAGGATCTAATTTCATTTAAAATATCTGAGGATACAACAGGCAATTGTCAGAGGTAACCAGATTATTTATATGGGAGTTAGCAGTTCTGAAAAATTACAGTAAGTCTTCACCATCAGGTTTCTAAACAGCTCTTAATGACTGACTGCAACTTAACTCAGATGACGTTACAATTCTTTTCTCTTCAACCTATGAATCACATCCTGCAAGTGACACAAGTATCAGTCTTATCTGTTACTCAGAGACAATCACGTCCAAGATACTTGGGTTAAGGTTGCTCATGAACGTTCCCTCAGACCATCTAACTTTACAGAAATCCCTGTGATCCATATACTGTACTGTATACTGTAAAAGTTACAACTTTTACAATAGCTGAGTTATAATACACATTGTTAAGGACTTACCCAAAGAGCTATCAGTTACTCAACACTTACGAAAAAATCAGCACATTTATTTAGAACACACATAAGGTTTTCATGAATGTCAAATGATTCCTAAATATTAAAGTTCAATAGGCCCTGGACACCTGAAGTATGCTCAGTAATACTGTTGAAAATATCTCCACTTACCTATGTGCCTTTGACATGCTTAGCCTTAGATTTTTTTCAAACCACCTGCACTTTTATTAGAAACCTTCAAGGGAGGAGAGCTACTCCTCATGGTGATCACTGAATGACTATGGAGGCCAGGAGAGTTCACAGCCTTCCCAGCTTTCTTGCCACATCAGGTCTTCCTGGCAAGTGTTATGGGGAGTGTAAATTTAAGATCTTATTTTTTCTAACTGGCTTTGTATATTAACTCCAGGACAGATACATATAAGTGCCTTGTACTTTAAGCAAGCATCTGTCTATAACTCTTCATTATTTAAATATTTTGTAGGTGTAAAACTAAGTATTTTGAAAAAATTATGTTAACTACTCATTTCCTTAAAGTGATGGAGATTGTCCTTTACATTCCAAGCCTCGGAAGTACTTAGTATCAGTAAGGAAGTATCTTCCATTCATCGTATTTCCCAAAATAAAATAAGTAGCAGATTCACTGCCTATTACTGGGAAATACTCTCTTTCCCCAATCTAGTGATTCTTTCCTTGACTAAAATAAAGGAGTCCGTGAAGTTGAATGGAACTTCTGAAATTCCTCATATTGGCTTTTAAGATAATCATGTGTTTTTTTAAAATATAGTAAGACAGTAAACATTTCTGTAGTTGGGGCAGAGGACAATTACTCCTCCATTGGAAAATAATCTGCTTAGCTTTAGCCCTCTGTGTATTTTGTATGTGATTATTCTTGGGGTATATTAGAGAAATATCCACAAGTGTGTCCTTCGAAATGTCTCCTCCAACCCCACTGTGAATTCCCAACATGATTTCCTAATTGTTTTCATTCTTTTCAAAGGGATGGAGTGGAGACGTGTGAGGAGCACACAAGTAGGACTTTAGAAAATTTAGTTTTCTTTTTCTGACCAATGCATGATGTTCTCCCAAGTTAGAGAACTACTTCCAAAAAGTTCTCCTGCTTCAAAGTGATAATGTACTTCGATTATAAAAAGAGCCCGAAATCTTAACACTTACCTTAATCTGAGGTCTACCGCCATTTGAACTTCCCAGGCAGACCAAACCCATGTGCTCATGGCTATTGATAAGTAGCCACTTGACACTCCTGAAGGTGTTTCAGAGCATTTACTGTCTTCAAAAAAAATAAAATAAATAATAAAAAAAGAATCTGTCAGCTTAGTTTAAGTAGATTTAAGGTCAGGCTTCCAAAATATCTACTAATTTTCAGGATATGCCACTGTTGATTCTAGCACTGAAGAATCAAAACAGTTTTGCCCATTTTTTCTTACGTATTTTCTAAGTACAAGGTATATGTCTCTCTGTACCCAACTCTTTTCAGTGTTCTCTTTCTATCTCTGCCTACCCTTCTCTGATGTGAGTGTCCTCTCAACACTTCCACAGCACTCCAGAATTCTAAGAAATATTTTTCTTTTTCTAGCAATACACTGTGTAAAAGGTTTTTCCACTCCCAGGAAATTCCAGAAGACATTAAAGACTCATTGAAATCAGCTGTTTAGATGAACTCCATTTTTTCACTTCAGGATATCAGTACAATATTGAACCGATTTTTAAAAATCCATGCTATTTCAGTAAAAAGAAATTATTTCTACTTCAGTGAGCCCAAATGCTTAATTCTAAATAAAATGTCAAAATAACATTTATTACTGTATCTTTCAGAATATTTCTGCCTCAGAAAATACCAATTTTTCTTTCTATTTCAGGGCAAAACCTAACGTTGATAACTTCCAAACTGCACTAAGATCTAATTCTCAACTATTAGGTTTTTAAGGGAACCTGTATTAAGGGGTCCAAAATGGCAGTTCTGAGCTGTGTCTGTAATAATATTAGCAGAAGTGTTTCCATCCTTTATTACAGGAAAATAAAACTGCTAACTGCATGGAAATTTTATAAACAACAAACTGATATCTTTCTTCACTATATATCTAGCTATATCCTTTTTTTAACTACTCACTATCCAGAACAAAACTGTTGTTGCAGCCGAGAAGCTTCTCCCGCACTGCCCCACAAATATATATATATATATATATATATATATATATATATATATATTTATATATATATAAAGAGTAACCCCTATTATTAAACAACTGTTTCTCTTGGCACGGAGAACTGTCAATCTTAAACCTTTTCTGGACACAGTTAAATACCTCCAGAAGACCCCAAACTTTTTTCCTAGGGACACTGAATGGAGGCATATTTTGATGGAGCTTGTACTCTCATTATTTCGAGCACATGTCAAAGATGGGAAATAGCTTGCAGGGAGAAGCCTATTTTGAAGGACCTGATATTTATGGAAAAGAATAAGATATTGTATGAAGATATGATGGATCATGACTAATACAAGAATTTTCCAAATGACATTCCATTATGCTTCAGGGCTTCTGTCTTCATAATGGTAAAGACGAAATTCTCCATCCACTTGGGTGGAGAATTTTAGGGAGTTTTCTCTCTAAAAGGGAGAAAGAAAAGTTGACTGTATTTCAGGAAGATAAATTAAAGACTGAGTCAGAGAGTTTCATGGGGTGGGGGGGGGAGAGAAGATGAAAGATGTTGTCAGTAGTCAATTTTAAATGTTACTTAGAAGAAGGAGCTTCTGTCGAGGTCGGGGCTTTTTTCACAGGACCCCAAAGAGAAGAGGGGGGCACATTTCAGAATTCAGAACATCTCAATTCTCTACCTGCAGACAGCATTACTCTTCTCTGCCCTCCTATTAGAGACAGTAGACTATATTTCTATGATCATTATTGAGATACCAGGTTAAGTTTAAGCATAGTCTTTTCTCTGGTACTCAAGCATAAATAAGCATGACAAGGTTGACATTCCTGCATTTCGTCATAAAAGTACCTTTTAGAAGTGAAATGCCTGAAATATTCAGTAAAAGGAAGCAATTTGAACTGGTTAGTCAGGAAGATCAGATAAGTTAAGTACAAATTTATGTAATGTTCATTTCCTTTCCTGTCAGCCTTTTTCCAAACTAGCATGTCATACAATGTATAATCATGGGACAGCAAATGAGAACGTCAGACAGTGTTTCCTTTGAAGGAATAGCAGACTTTTGCTTTCTCCATCTTCTGATGAACAGTTGGGTTATCTCACCCAGTGGGGGAGATGGGAATTACCCCATCTGTGTCAGACAAAAGTGATAAAACATAACAAAAGTAGGAATATGATGTTCACGAAGCCTAAAAAAAAAAAAAAATGCTGATGAGACCTAACAGTAAATCCACAACTATAAGTATGGGGAGATGAATCAAACATATTTTGAATGCTACTCATCAAACTCATTATCTTAGAAGAGCAATAGGACAATCCAGAGAAATGATGCTACTACTTAACTTGGCAAAAGGAGAACCTGAATCAGTTTGTCTTTCTATTTCACATGCACTCTCCCGTATGTGATAACATTAAGCAGCAGTGTCATATGTTATTATGTTTTATTGCTTAAATGGGCAATTTTCCAACTAAG
This sequence comes from Pelecanus crispus, assembly GCF_030463565.1. Lineage (NCBI taxonomy): Eukaryota > Metazoa > Chordata > Aves > Pelecaniformes > Pelecanidae > Pelecanus > Pelecanus crispus. Next base: position 40,735,199 of record NC_134650.1, read on the forward strand.
TTAGGCCTTGGGAAGCTCTTCAAATGCAAACCTAATCAGGAAACTTGCAACTCTATAGATTGCACTTGATGAAATATACTGCTCTCCAGCTGACCTTCAGGAAATGCAGCATCAGTTGGAAGCATGCCTCACTCCAGGTCTATGACTCAGAATTTAATTACATTAGAGAAGAGTATGATCTGAAAAGCTGATGCTGTTTTTATTCCAACCACTGAGCTTCTTGCCAGCTTAGTTATCAACCTCCATTCAGCTGAATGGTCTCTTGGGAACCTGTGGTGGCAGTGTTAATACGAAGCTTGTGGTGCTGTTTTTCCTGTGGTGGCTGCTCTCCTGGAAGAAGACATGATGGGGTGGGATAAAGGAGGATGCCCAGTAATGCAATTCAGCTAGGTAGGAGCTAACTTGTAACCTGTTTTACAAATTCTGAAATGTTGCAGAGACAAAACTGCTTGATTTATACCTAAAAAACAAAACTGACCCTATACTTCTCACATACTGTTAAGCCTAATTACAGGTAAGTGATTGTAGAAGAGATCCAGAATTATCATTGTCAACATTTCTGGCTAGTGGGGGAGACAGCATTCAAAGAGATCTGCATTCACTGGAAACTGATTTGAATGTTAATTTTTGAGCCTCATAAAATGGCTTTACTAGAAACAAAATTAAGAAAAAACAGGTTTCCACATTAGAAGACAGCACCAATGCAGAATGTTACATATCCCTTCTCCAGAAAGGAAGGGTGGTCAGTTCGCATTTGAGTGGAAGCTACTTCCAAAATGCACTAGTATCTATTCAGCTACACCTGTGACATAGCTTACAGGACCAACATTTGCCCAGTTAAGCCCTAAAGTGAAATTAAGATTTCCATTATTCCAGTCAAGAGCATGGAACAGAGTGGTATTGCTGTTTTATAAATACTATTTTAACCTGACAATTTCTTACACAAGTAAGATCTTTTTCCTAACAAGGAAAAGTGTTACTACCAAAGCAAAATGGGTAGATACAAAACCAAAAAATAAATCATATAATGCAAGCCCTCTTTTGATACTGTTCCCTGACAGATGTGTTGGACAGAATGCTGCAAAGCTGAACTGAACACTGTACTGTCATACTCAGACCAAAGTCCATCTGGTCCAGACTTCCGCCTCCAACAGCAACCAATATAATGCTTTAGGGAGAACATTTTAATAAAGAGCTACAAGTTAATTTACACCAACTTGATACTGACACTCTCTTAACACACACCAAGTTTCATCTCAACAGTATTAACTGTTACAAATACATACACCTAAACAACTTAATCCCAGGCTTTGAGGGCCCTCTCAATTCATATACCTACATACTTTAAAAGGCTGGGACCTTAAAACTCAGTTCTTCAGCCATTAAAATGAATGACACTTATAAATTCAGGAATGACAAAGCCCACACATTATGTGGTAACATCTGATTGACAGACCATAGGATTCCTTCAATTAATCCCTGTTTAAATTTGGATTTTCAAAATCCTTAGAACAAGTTCAATCTTAGCTAAAAAAAAAAAAAAACAAACCCACCAAAAATCCAACTGACAGAAAATGCAATAAACCATTGGCAAATTGCTCCGTTAATTACCTTCACTGAACCCCCCCCCCCAAAACCACCTTGTTTCTCAATTAAACTTATTGAGCTTCAACATACAGCCACTGTATCTTGTTGTATCTTTGTCTCCTAGACTAAGGAGCCAGCTACCCCTTCTAGATACTTATAGACTCTGACCAAGTCCCTTAATATCTTGATTTAATTAAACAAAAAAAATTCGGACCTCAGAGAAGAACAAGGGATTCCAGTAATGTACAGCCAATGGAAGAAATAATAGAGGGCCAAAATTGGAAGAATTTAGCTGCTAAAGTGAGAATGAAATAAAATTTAGGCACCTAAATACTGGAAACATCTTACTGGTAATACAGAAATCCCTTACTCCACAGAAACCTTAACTATTTACTTCCGCTGCTGCCAAGAGCGTACCTTCGTGTATTTCTAGAATTAAGCAATTTGATTCCTAGCTAACTCATATGCCCAATCTGGAGACAAGTGAGGCAGTCCTTCACCTAGATTGCCAGCAGGCCTTGCTTTGGAAGGGTTCATAAATCATTCCTTACCAAAAAACAGGACAAATCCCACAGAGAATGCAGTGACGGCTGCCTTTCTTTTAAAATAACAGGTGGAGCAGAGAAAGGAGGGGAGAGTGGTGTTCCTGTTTCCCCTTCATTTGTCTGAACACACACCCAACGAGCAGCAGATCTAAGTTTCCTTTGTCTGCCTAAGTGACTTCAAAACCACATTTCCACCTTCTACAAAATATATACGCCAAGATTACACTTAAATCTTACCAGCAAGGAAAAAGTCATAAATCCTACTTCATCCTCAGGATTTCCTAGTGACTAGATTAGACAGCTCTCCACTTAGTGCTTGGATGCTATGAATCTCTTTCTGAAAGAGCAACCCACCTGCACACTGGGGGAAATAAGCATCAAGCTTAGAACAAAAGATTCTACTAGAAAATGAGGTGCTAAGAAGTTAGGTTATATCATGTTTTGTATTTCAGTGTTGTCTGATAGACTTAACATCATTACAGCATCATTCATCCTGATCAAGGATCCCCCAGTCATTGTACCTCCCTGCTGCACACAGCATCAGTGGGAGCACATTACACTGATTTTGTAGCACGATCTTCAAGACTTTCAGAGCCGCTTTTTTTAAGTCGGAAGTCTCTCATACTGAAAGCATATTGAAATGCTTCTGGTCAGAAGTGACAAACAAACTGTTTTCACCTACTTTACCAAGTGGTTGGACCTGGGTTGTTTTGGAAAGATGCCCATCTTACTCATCTTTTTTCAACATGTCCAAACTTCTTCACTACAGATTTTATGCATTTCCAAATTGATAACTTTAAAACAAACAAACAAACAAAAGTAAAGTAGAAGCCAGAAGCTGTACTTTCAAGGCTCCAGAAAGATTTTACTTAGTAGCAATTCCCCAGTTGTAACTGCCTTACTAGACAGTTTAAATCCATTTGAGAAGTTTCATGTTAACTCTGTAGCTTCAAGAGTCTTGCCTCCAGAAATAGATCCCATTTGAACTGTAGCTGTTCACATATATTTTAAATCAAGTCTGTGACTGTTTCTTACCTGGGAAGCTTGTGTATGGAGATTGGCATTTCAGGGACATAGGACAGGAAGAGGATAGAGCAGACACTGGTGCACATACATAAAGGTAAGCCAAGTGGTGCAGCGGCTCGGTTCGAAGGCCAGGGGAGCTGCCTGAAGCCACCCCAATGGTTACGCTTAGCGTGCTGTGGCACACAGCAAGCTACACACAAACCATGTATATATAACAGCTTTAACCCCCATCACTAAAACTAAACGAGTGAACCTAGAACTATTTTTTCCAGTGTAGCTAAAACACACATGGAACATTTTTAACTGTCCTTTGATTTGAAACCGCAGGTAATTAAATCCTAGCACAGGTCTAGTATTTCAGTGTGCTCCTTCTGATCATAATTATCACATTTACAAAGAGCTCCAGGGTCCAGGCTGTTTGAAAAAAGAGAGATTTTTTTTCCTATAACTTCACAAGATAATTGTTTGGAAATAAGCTTGGAAGCTACAGTCGGTGAACAAGTTCATGCCCTATCACGAAGTCAAGAGGAGAAGCAAGAGGGCAGCTCATGTGCTGAGTGGTGCTGTGAATCATGCAAAAGGAAGGTTCGTATCATACACAGGCTGGCCTTTATCATCACGCTCGTAAGGCTTCGCTCGTACATCTCCAACTGCATTTGTCATCCTTGACTCCAGTGGTTTCATCATTTTGATAAGAAGTATGTAAAGGGCATCCTCCATTCATGAACAATGAACACTGAGAGCAAATCAAAACAATTATTCAAAATAAATGTCTGTGGTGTGCATATACATTCAAGCTCTAGAGCCCTGTTGATTTTCTTCGATCTTGTTAGCTAGTCATAAACTTGAGAATTCCTATTCAATTGTCAAGCTATTATATACACTCCACCAATGGTTCGATATGGAAAATCGCATAGTTTATAGTGACGTTTACTGCAGCACAATTTTACTTGGAGAGATCCCAGTTTAAATGTAGCATGAACTACATCCGGAAAAGACAGAGGGGGGTCAGGGTCAACTCAACATTGAGGTGAATTAATTTCAAAACCACATTATGAAGTGATCTGTTGCAAGCTTTCAATTATTCTCGTAAAAGCTCCACACAAGGCTATCTGGGCTCCTGCACAATAGAATTCAGTTAAATCACTCTTCCACAGCGCCTGCCCACAGCCCATTCAACTCTCAACAGTGCTTCCACTGATTACGAACACTATAATCAATGCCCAAAACAAATTAAAGAGAGGGATAAAGAGTCATCTGCCATCATTTGTATGTTCACTACCTTTCAAAGGCTTCTAGCAATTAATTTGTTGGAAGTTTTATTGTTATCAAGTGAACACTTTATTTTGTGGGACACTATGGGTAAAAGATGCTATAATGCAAACAAACAATAGCAATCTGTTATTATGCTATCAATCTGCTTCCAAATCTGACTCATGCACTGAGGGTTTAGGATCTCTCTAAAGTAACATATTTGTTTACTTGTAAGGGGAAAAGGTCCTTCTGCATCTACTGCATAGATTAAAATTTAATCAGAATAAAAATGGCACTCTTTGCAAAGTATCATTAGGAATACAGTGATCTGCAGTTTCATAATTAAGGGAGAATTATTTCAACACTTATTGATGAATGAACATAGAAATGCTAGCAACCATCAGTGTGTCCTTCACACTCACAGAAGACAACATAAAAGTGCAATGAGATGCAGTAATGATCCTCTTCCACAGATCCCATGCATCTTTCGCACAGTGAGAGACCACACCTCTAACTCACCTCTAACTAGCTTGTGCCTCCTTTCTCTTTTGATTAACTTCTTTGAATGTTCTGCATCAGCCTTTACCCAGAACAGTCAACAGTCACTGGGTATTTCAAATAGGTTAGGTGCCACTTCAGTCTCTCCTTACAATACTTCTAAGGCCAATCACACTTCTTGCTCATCTCCATACTTGTACAGGCATGCAGACACGCATGCAAGTATTTGGCTGTAGACATATACACAGCTTAACAAATATAACACCACAAAAAATCTGATGGGATATGTTTAGATATATATTATGGACATATATTCATTCAAAAAATGAGAGATAGAAAGAGAGATGATGCTAAAAGGATGTTGTTAGCATTGCTACATCAAGCAATCAAAAGTTGGGAAAAAAGGGAGTGTAAAAAATTCCTCTCTCTAGGGATGTGACAATGAGAAATGAATGCTAATCAGCTGGCATAATCACACCTGCTTTAAACACTCTCTTCCCTTTTAGGAGAAATTATTATCTTCACAGAGCAAAGCAGACCATTCAGAATAAAGGATGAAATAGAGCAGTGCAGTTTCTCACAGCACCTGTAAGCAGGTTTGCATTGTATAAGCAATTATGACTTGAATGGATATTGCATAGATGTTATCATCTTCGATTATGGCTGCCATTTCCATAATGCCATTTCCATGTGAATGAAGAGCAAAGTCTGTCAGAAAAGTGTTGACCCTCCTAGGTAATAATACACTACTGATTGTGATACTAGTGGAACTCCTGTGCTCTGTAAAAAAAGCAGCTTGTGTATCAAGGACAATTTAATAACAAACCCCAAAAAACAACCTTATTGCAGTCAGTGGTGGTTGTGTAAAGACAATGCTAGTCACTTGCTGCAGTTCAGGCACAAGGATGATTGCCCACCGGGCATTACAGCCAATCTAGCTACTTTGCTTGGTACTTGAGCATCCTATCTGAAGCCTGTTAAGAATGACTGTCGTTTATACAATCTAAAATAAAGAAAACCCCCAAAGGAAATATGGCATTGATGTCCACAATTTAAGACAAATTACCAGTAACATCCTTTGAAGAGTAGATTAAAATCTTCCCCAACAAAAATGATCAAGCATTTTGCTTCTGACTTTTGTTTCAACAGAAACAAAATAAAGCCCAGTCTTTTCTTCAAGTACACTCTCAGTGCATATTAAAATGGGTTCTTTTTCAAAGATACTACGATATTGCAACTTCAGTCATCGAAGATGATTTACTAATCCACATACCCTGTAATTATTGCTCAAATAGTGCAATCTCTTTTCAGACGTAGCACAGAATTAATATCAAGGGCCTAATGCATACATTTTCTTACAAAAATAATAGATTTAGTCCTTTTTCCATTAAAGATTGTGGCAAAACTCCAATAATAATAATCAAACTCCTAATAACATTTAACTGTCATATGATTGCTATGTAGCAATTCCACTAGCAATTAAAACTAAATGGCACTCACCAAAACATGTATTACCTTCTACATTTCCTAATACCTGGCCTTTCAAATTAAGGGTCAAATTAACGTCAGCGTATGTGAAAAGTAGTTAAAAGGGAGGGAAAAGGTGTTTTCTGTCTATTTATCCCTATAAGAAGTCAGCCAAAGCCCCTGAATTCCCTTAAGCACAATGTATCATCAGGGTGAGAACCAGAATAACCTCTAGCCTCAAGAAAATGGATTTAGTGAAAATGAAAGTTCCCGATACTCTTCTTTTTCAGCATCTGCTCTTATAGCTAAATTGCTAACCAGCAGGCATGTGCAAACTTTTCTATAGTGTGGTATCTTGATATATCACCCCTGGGAAGCACGGCTTACGTAGAATCATTCCTGCCCTCCATTTTACCCATTTCAGCATACCTGCTGGATCTGAGTTCTAGTGTGTAGCATAAACCGAGCCTCTGAATTGCCCATGATAATCCATAAGCAAAGCAGGGTATATGCATTTCAGCCTGGTTATATTACATCTGCCTCAGTTTTTAAATATGTAGCTCTTTTGATTGAGATTCCTCTGAAGCAAGGCATTTGGAGTGGAATGGGGAAAATGTCGATGTCCAAAGAGTAATTCTGCTGTAGCTAATAGATCTTCACAGCATTTTTTAATGAACTCCTCCCTGCTGTATGCCATTCCAGGAATGATACAAGTTTCTGCCTCCAAATCTTCCCTTTTTTCTGAAAAACTTTTTTAACTTTTTTTTTTTTTAAAAACAAATCAATAGTTGTCTCTCAATCTCAGTATTGTCCAATTAAAAATAATCTAACTTTAAGTATCAAACTTCAAATATGAGTGCAGTAATACAGAGTTAAATGACAAGCTGAACTTTAATACATGGTATGCACTTAGCTACTAGTAGCTATCTAGTCAAGCCACTACTAGTAATTTATTACTGCACTACTCTGAAGTTACCAGAAGCAACAAAAGCTTAAGTCTCTTACGAAATATGATGCTGTAGTTAATGCTAAACAATTTTTCTCCTTTTTTTTCAAAAAGCCTAGTAGGAAAACAGATAGTTTGCAAGTGTTTTTTTGACCACGTTTTTTCCAAGACACTTAAGAAGAACGAAAAACTCTGACCTTGCATGCACATAGTGGTTCTTGCATAGGATCTTCTGTTCTGTTGTTGCAACAACCCACATAAAAAAATTGCAAGTTTTGGATATCAGTGCAGCATTGCAACTGGTCCAGTTTAACTGTGCAATGATGTACTCCCTGAGTTTGGATGACCAGAATCAAGGCACATTCAAAACGTAAATCAATGCTAATAATCATCACAAGGATCTAAGAGCACAGCTTGGCAATAACCAATGGTTTAAACCCCTTAAAAAAGTATTTATTACAGATATCTCTGAATACGCCAAGCTCCTATGCAATACATGCTAGGAGCATTGTGACGGAGAGCTCTGACTACGTATTATGGTAAAAAAAAGGTATATTACACAGACACAAAGAAACAAAAAATTGAAGTTCGAAATCTGTTCTGGTTGAGAATGGAACTGAATCAGTGGTATTCTGATCAGAGAAGAATGTGTTTGCTGTACTTTCTTTTGTGACAACAGGAGCCCATTAAGCCAGCTGATGCTGAAGACTAATCCTTAACCACTCTGGGCAATGGAGTTTCAATAATGTGCTCAGGAAAGTATACAATCAAACTCAAGATGTTATGTACTCAGCAGATCTTCAGCTAGCATGAATCTGCATAGCTCCACAGCCGAGCAAACAGGACCACAGATGAATTAAATCAACTGAACTGTCATTATGAACTTTTGCCAATTAAAGACAATTGCAGAAGTGGAAGCTTTTGACTTACTTTTAAAAAAGTAACTTTGGTGTAATACCTTTCTTATTTATTTTGTATGTTTCTGTCTAGCCTTTCCTTTCCTTTTTGTTCTTCCAGTAAACAAAGGAGAACCTATTATAAGCTCAGTGTTATCTCATTCCTTTCCTTTCTTCATTCTTTTCCATTTTTATCTAACGTCCTGAAATTTGATATTGGACAAGAAAATGTAAAAACTCCACACCATATGTAGAACAAGGAGGGGAACAGAGCTTGTATCATTTCTTTGGTTACTTCCAAACAAACAGTCCTGTACAGACGGCTCTACATTAAACTTGATAAAAGGCTTTCCTCACTGATTTGATGTTATTGCTCCATTCAAAATATTTTGAAAGTTTGACTGCAAGAAGCAGCAATTCCACTTCTGCCAGAAGTGGTCTCCTCCCACTTGGCCTCTACTGTTATTACTGTGCTCCTGGTGGATTATAAATTATGAATTGTATTTAGAAATTTGCAGACGTGTATTTTCTTGGCAAAGAAGGAGCAAGCTCTTATTATTTGTACTTTGATATACACCCATACAGTAAAATGAAATCACTGCTTTTATAATACCCTGTACATTCCAAGCACTTGACCCAAATGTATTTAAACAACGCAGTATTATTTTTGTATGTGGAAAATCTCTCCCCTCACCCAACACCTCTTCTCTTTTCTTGGGGTCTTTTTATAGCTTAAAATAGCCAAGCTTATCTTGCTGCCAGCATCCTCAGCTCATCTCAGTGTTCAGGGAGATAAGATTAGAGGCCTTGATCCTCCTGCTGTTAGAACAAGACCTCAATCTCTCACTGTCTCTATTTAATCAGGTTCCTATTTTAGCTGCCACAAAGCTGTCAACAAAAGAAAATAAGCTATACCCCATCAAGGGGTTAAATTGGATTTCACAATGTGCAAATGCTCGTCTGAACAAAATTCCACCTGCACCCTCCATCAGGCAAATTACTTCTGACTTTTAATTTATTTCTCTAGGAAATGGAAAGGTATGGCATACCCAAAGTCAATAGGGAATAAAGAACGAGGTGTAATCAGCCTGCTCACCAATTCAGAGCCCTCTTCTCTGTCAGCTTTAATAGCTTCTCAGACCACACAATTTATAGAATGTAAGATGTATCTTTTCTGGTCTGTGTTTTATTTTGGACTTGTCTAGCTAATGGTCCTAACAAGTGACAACTGATGTTTGTTTGATGTAACAGTGCCTGTGAGACATATATGTTACTCAGGCAGATTTTGGACAGTCTGTTTGCCTACTCCAGGCTGTAACAGAACTGGATTTCAGCTGTGCTGGTCTTCAGTACCAGAATTCTGTTACGATTCTGCTCAGGAAGCAAGCTGATCAGTTTTTTATTCAGAACTACTATGCAGGCCTAAAAATCCCCAATAATTAATCACTTGAAACTTAAAAATATTTTTACTTCTTTGTTTAAAATTGTTGGTTAGCCGTATGTTACCAAAAAAAAGTTTCCTTTTCTTGGATACTGATTGTATTGTAGATAGCGAATAATCACTTCACATTCTTTCAAAATAATATTTCTCCTGTTTTTCCTTCCCCTTAATATTTCAATTTTCTTAATTTCACCAGGCCAAATCCAAAACCTACTGAAATTGGTAACTCTCCTTGTTCCCTTCTCCCAGGGGAAGGAACAGCGCCCATGAAGGTGAAATACCTCTAGGGTAATGGAAGGAGGCTTAGTGTAATGATCATCGACTATGAAAACCTTATTGGCATTGCTGGTCTTGCAGCCCTATTCACTTCATTTCTTTGTCAGCCCTACAGCAAGGTAGAATTTGATCTGCAACAGGGGCACCATTAAAACTTAATCATAATCATAAAGCATAAAATAAAATCATAAAAATAACAAAATTCACATCTGAAGAAAATGCTTCAATCTCATTAATTTTCTGAATAGCAATAGAAAATCTGCACCAGACGTGATCCTCACACAAGGGATAAAGGTAATTTTTTCGCTAAACCAAGGAGGAGGAATATCTCTTGAATCTTCAACTTATTTTCTAATCCCATGTTACGAAACGTGTACTTGCCTCCAGTGTGTTTATTGCTGTCTAGTAGGACATCTGCTACCTTGCTGCTAACATCTGTCTACCTACGGTCACGTAGTGTTAGGCATAATTCTGTCCTTAATAGCTTTTCTCGGGTTTTGTCTCTTTACCTCTGATAGCCTCTATTTTGTGATCCGAAGAATAAAACTGCTTTATTTTTGGTCTAGTTAAGATACACAAATCCTCATAATTGCAAAAGTAATAGATTTGGATTCTGAATAAAAATTAGTTGTGATGATATAAAAGGTACTGGGAACACACCATGAAATTGTGGGAAAGGAAAAGCAAATACTTTGAAGGAAAGAAACCTATAGTGGGATTAAAAGGTAGATTACACCCTGCTAACAAATTGCCATAGAAGTTATTCTTTTTATCCTCTTACAATGGCACAAGTTCATGTTTTTCAATAGAATGATTATCTGAAAATCAAATGCATGTGCCTGAAGTAAATAAGGACAAACAAATTCCATATAGTAAGGACAAGAAGCATAAACCAAACAGGCAAAGATGTAAGCATGCAATACAAACGTAGATTAAATACAGCTTCCAAGCATTCTGACAGATCCTTCTTCAGAGTGATCCTTCACTTAAGCAATTTAGAAACCCAAAACTGTGGTCTAAGTTGCCTTCCACCTCTTTCGGAATGAAGATGCAATCTTTAAAGTGCATTACTAGTACATTGTGGAGCAACAGTACAGAGAAAACAAATACTGGAGTTCACCATGCCTATTCACCAGTTAAAAGATTTGGAACATTTTATTGTGAAAGTCTACATTTCAAGCAACAGTCTGAAAGTCACTTAACAGCAGCTAACTACTAGGACATGTAACATACTCCATATTGAAACCTCATCTGAAGGTTCCTGAATCTATGCAAATATTCTGAATGGGCATCTTCAATTAGTTTCTATTTGAAGATATAGTGACACATTGAGGAGATCACCTCTCAGCTACCTCAATATAGTGTATTTTGGATAGGTGACAAAATGCAAAGTGTCTGGCTAGGAGCCAATTCAGAAAAAATCCCACAACTGTTCTTAATAAAAAATGCAGAAATAGCTTTTGGACAGATTATTTTATTTTACCCGAAATAAATTTCAGTTGTTTGAAATTTAGCTAATTCAGATTAGGTTGCACATCTGCAATATAAGTTCAGCTAAATTTAGTTCAGAAATACTTTTTTTTTAAAAAGAATTCTTTTTTTAAGAATTTACAGACCAACTGAAACAATGTGTGACATCAGTAAATAGGGTTTTTGCTTTTCCAAAGACCATGTTTCATTTAAAAAATTGTAAATGGTTTCCCAGCTCCAATACTAACACAAACACTCCACACTATTAATCTATTACTGATTTCAGGTAATGTTGGAAATATCTGTATGTAGAGTCAGAATTGCTGGGGTTTTATGGTATGGAAACATAATACTAGGGAACAATTATTATTAGCGTAGCCAAATGCAAGTGTTGGAGTTCTCAGACTCTGAGACTTGCTAATCACACTGGATCCCAGACCTTTTTGCAGTATGCTGCAAAGCTCAAGTAACCACAGTTTCAGAAACGAAGCTGTCTGACAGATACTGCCAAGTTAAATATGAGTTATTATTACCATTACCACAACGTATTACTAGAAACTCCATAAGCAGTCATGTATTTTGGAGAGGCACCGACTTCAGACACAGAATATATTCAGCAAATATAAATCCACAGATTGTCATTTGCTTTACAAATTCAAAATATTTTTGAAAACAAAAAAATCTATTCCATCTCAATGGAATGGCTGAGATGTAAGCCTCAGAAAACATAAAGGGGGGGGGGAGGTGTTGTGTGTTAAAAATACATACATATTCATCAGAACCCTGAAGGACTCATCAGCACCCTAGCTACTGACAACTACTATAGTATTAAGGTACTGCCTATTCACTCCAAATCAGGATTGGAACAATGTTATTAAAACTGGTAGGACTTCCCACCCACACTTCAGAAAGATCTAGTGTTCCACTGCAAAAGGAGAGAAACACAGTTTGCGTGCATACAAGGATGACCCAGAAAGCTAAATCTTTTCCCCAGGAAAAATAGATAAACTTGTGCTTAAGTTCCTATAATGGCAGTGCATTCAACCGTTACCTAATAGAGAATGATGTTGGATCACTGAGTTTTCCCTGGAATTTAACATCTCTGCATGCAGTTCTTTCAATAAATAACCCAGCCCAGGTGGTAGAATAAAGAAATCTGATGCAAAAATCAAACAAACAAACAAACCAACCAACCAACTCTTTGATCTCAGTAATGACTAGCAAGTCAATCAAACTTCCCTAATGCTTTGTCTCATACATCAAGGCTTGAAATCTGAAGTTTGAAGCCAAATACTGGTCACTGTGCTGAGCCAGCTGCAAATGCATACCACTCACGACAATGCATCTGTTTACAGGACACTGGTATAAAACGTCTGTGGTGCTTTGCTAATTACAAGCACAGCAGTCATAAAGCATCAGCCTCAGCCCCTCTAAAAAAAGGACTGTTGTATAAAGGGAACTGCATACTATTAGCACTTCATTCCCGAGCCCCAAAGGGTCCAGAAGCATGTAGGAACAACACATTTCATTTTCCAAAAGTGCCAGTGGATGCCAGGGCAAAAACAAACAAACAAACCAAACGTTAGCCATCTTATTGTTCCAGCTGAAAATGACTCTGAGATCAGACCCTTATCTCTCCCCACCTCAAGGCAGCTCTCAGCTTAAATGAAATTTCCCAGTTTACACCACAGGCTAACCTGGCCCTAGATATTTAAGAGATTTGAAAAATAAAAAGATAACAAGCAAACCACAATCCTGCAGCTGCAAATATGGACTAAATCCTCAGCACCGCTATATGTTGCATTTAATCAAATAGGATTTTTAGAGCTTAGTTACCCATACTCCCACACACGCATTTCATTACTCCTTCCAGGATACTTGTTCTGCTTCTTTGAATTTGGAATCAGCACAACCATTAAGAGGTGTCTCCTTCTGCACATCAGCGAGTGACTCTCCAGCACCACTTCCAAAGGGTACAAAACTCTCCTTTCTCTGGTCTGACAGAACGCATGTCCCCCAAATTAAAGTCCTTGCGCTGTCACATACAATACTAAGATTAATTCAGTCTCTTCTTCCCTGCCATCCCTTTCAGAGCTTTTTCTGGTTGTTTAGCACACTAACTTTTAGCAGTTTGACACCCCCCCACGTTTAATCTCTATGCTACTGTTCATTCAGTGGACTGGTGCAATTTGTTCACAATTCTAAAGGGCAGCACAAAGAAAAGTAATTTTCCCTAGTAATAAGATATATACACACACAAGCCAGGAAGGGAAGGCACAAATAAAGCCAGATTATCTTGCAAAGTCTGGGACTGCTCCTTAATGCTAATTTAAGTTTCCATCAATAGGCAGCTCTTACAACATGACACTTCAATACTGATTCACGGCAAATGTAGGATGTGGTAAGCTGAATCATCCAAACGAAAGCCTCACTACCAGGGAGAGCCAAGATGAGGACTCAAGCTCTTTCTCTTTACCACACTTCTGTCTTTGCTTTTTATCTGGCATGTACAGTACGATTCTAACGACACACAATGTGCAAGGCCCAGCTACCTACACATGCTGCTCTTCTGGCCTAGAGCTGTAAAAACAGTAGCTAGCCAATCAAGTTTTGGTTCCACAGAGAACAGGATTTAACTTATTGGTGGGGTTTCTGCATTTTTTGACTGCTTTCAGAAGTTTCCATCCCATTTGCTCACTTGTCTGATTGGCCCAAAAGGCCTGCGTCTTCTCTGTCGGATAACACCCACACGAACAGCTGACTCGAGACCTGGCAACATTGAAGGGTGTTAGAACTACTTAAAAGTGTGTCAGACACCTTTGGAATAGAAACTTCCCCCACCTCATTGCCAAGCCACAGCATACACTTATTTTTACCCTCAGCTGCACTGAGTGCTACAGAGACTGAAATTTCCAGAAGGCAGGCAGGAGTTATCAACATTTATTTTGCTAATACAGGATTCTCAGCTGTGCTTACATGGCAAAATTGATAACCCTGTTCTGTCTGGCTTCCGAGACAACTGAGGATATACAGCAGTCAGAAGAATATTACGCAGTTCTCATAAGCTTATAGGCATCTTACATCATGCCATGTATTTTTTTTATTTAATTATAGGAAAGGATGGAATAATGATATTCTTAGATAAAAGGAAATAATCCCACACAAAGCACAGATCTTTGTTTAGGTCCAGACATTCAAAAGTGCTTAAGACCCAGAGAAATCAAAGCCAGACTTAGCAGATTTTGAGGAGTGTAAAGTCCCCAGCAGCGCCTGTTGTGACATGGCCAGTGTTTCAAAAGCTCTCAGCACGCAAGGTTCTTCTGAACTCTTTTGAGAATCTAGATCTAAGTATCACATTAGGAGCTGCTCTGTGCTTAGCATACTTAAGTATCACATCTATTGTGGGCTCTTCTGAGCCCTTTTCAAAATCTGGTCCGTACTTTAAACAACCAGCTTCATGCATTGTTTCAGTCCTTGGAGTATTCAAGAGGTTTATAATGAATTTTTAAAATTGTGAAACTTGAATGAAAAGTGCCTTTTAACAGCTATATAAAGTAGGTTATCTCAGGCAACACATTCGTTATTGTTGCTACAGGAGGTATATGCCAACTATAAATACCATTTATTAGCACTGAATGATAAAGCCTCAGTGTAACTGAAGGCTTAATAGCAGAATGAATTAACTCCTGCTCATACTGCTGCAACTTTAATTCTAACTTGAGGCATTATGGGGAAAAAACCTCCGGTTCCTAATGCATTTCACCAGTAAAGAGCCAAATGTAAACAACCAGCTAAAATAAAAATAGCCAGTGGCTACTGGTCATTAGTATTTAGCAGTGAATAGCTGCTCTAGCCCTTTACATACATGTTATTCTTCTCTGAAAATGTAAAGGCTTGATGTTAATATTTTACTTTTATTAGCTGCTTTACCTCCACATTTGGAATAGCTAGGCCAATACCAATCCCCTTTTTTGAAACTGCACAAGACAGTAGACAGAGCAGAAGGAAGCAATGCAGCTTAAAATTGTTTTCAACACCACAGGAGAGGAAAATATTTTTTTGTAAGAATACAATTTGTGGGGAGGGGGGGGAGGGGGAAGAGCTGACAATGACAAGAAAAAGCTAAAAAAACATTTGCCCTTCCTGTGTACTCAAGTTCTGAAAGCCACAACTCCCCCTTCTCCTAGAAGCCAGGAGTACATGCAGCCAGGCTAATAAGGTGGTAGAAGGAAGCAGAACAGGTCTTTAGAAACCCAAATCTAAATGTTACAATTCAAGCCAGTCTTTATCACGTACCAGAGAGTGACATGGGATATCTTTATTTTATGGACCGGGAAATATGTAAGGATGAGAATCTCAACTTAAACTCACAAAAGAGGTGGACCTACTATTAAGATGGAGATACCATTATATAAATGATACTAAACAAATTAAATAATCTTTTGCATGTCACTGTAACATTTAATTCTGAATTAGTTGTCTTATAATTAAACTTAGATCTTCCAAAAACATTCCAAGGTTAGCAAGTACCCTAATTCGTCTTACACATTAAGTTAGTGAAAAAATAAATGTTGTCAATTTTTCCAGTCGTTATCTGCAAACCCCTACAAGGCACTGCCTACTCCTCATACCTTTTCACCAGCATGCTCGCTCCCCTTCAAGAGGGATCTTCTTTCTGTGTCTCTCAAAAGTGCTACTGTAGCAAAGATTCAACAGTGTGAAATAAACTTTGCCTGAAGGTACAGGAAAGAAATAACAGAAAGTATTTTGAATCAAGCAATGCTTGGGTATTTTGCAATGTAGAGGGTTCCATACCGAGTTACTCTGTTCACATTCTACCAGAGACAAGTTCGGAATTAGTCTGAACCAGAAACAAAGATGGAGACCAGCTGGATACCAGCAAAATCCACACCCATCAGATCACCTGCTTGTCTCTCTCAAAAGCAGAATTTAGAGTGCAGCAGTTGCTCTTAGACTTTGTCCTCATCTAACCACCAAAACCGTTTGGGAAACCGGCTTAGATTTTTCCCATTTCTCTCTGCAGAAGCCCCTCCTGCAAAGGTTAGGAAATGCCACCCTACAAAGCAAGGGGTTCCCTAGCTTCCGTGCACCGCTTGTAGCATTTGCAAAGGCGAAGATTAACTGCATTTGTAAATCAGATCCCTTGTGTTTGCTATGGTTCTGATTTATGGCTTTGTAATCTTCATAGCCCAAATTGCAGGGAAGGAAAAATGGATATTGGAAGAAGCCATAGCAGATGTGTTCACTTCTAAAAAAGAATGCACAACATGTGCTGCAAAATAAGAGCACCATTTGGCAACATAAAATATCTTGGCATCTGTGTAAATTTGTAACTGCAGTAAAATATTGATATGGCTGATAAAGCTAAAGTTCCGTTTTCCTCCGTCTTTGCATGTGTATGCCTTTAAAGAAAGTTTCCTTTTTATACTGCGGGACTGTCTTTGTTTATTCTAGATTTTTTTTAATCACCTCATATCACTTTGCCTCATGGAATGGCAAAAAAAATTTTTAAAAGTACTAGTAACTGATCAGATTACTTTCTTGTAGCCTCACTCCATTGGGAAAATATTTGCCTATTTTTTCCCTAAACCTAGTGAATTTTAATGCTTAATCTTAAAAACAGTATGAAATTTGTGGATGAATTTCTCTTAATTAACAGCCAACATACCTCCTTTTTAACTGCATTGAGAATTTTCATAGAGGCTGTGTCCAAATGTCCTTTGCACAGATATGTTTTCTTTGGGAGTAAGCGAGATAAAAAACAAACCAAAAAGGAGCAATATATCTACACGCACAGGTCCAGCTCTGTGTTTTAGGCCATTATTTACAGAAACCATTTGTGAAGTTCACATCTGTTTCTGTTCCTTCCCTAGGTTTGAGGCTAATCATTCACACTTTGCAAGCAGTTCAAGATAATAGGTTATTGGAGGTTTGAAGCTGACTACAAAGACCCATGAATCTGTGAATTTTGTTCATACTTAAAGAGGGACTTTCTGTTCTGAGATAACTTAAGCATGAAAAAAAATCCTTCACAAACTATGTCTCAGAGCATTTGACCTCTGATGTACCTGGCTGGAACAGAACAAGCACATAAAAATGAAAATAAATGAGCATTACTGTGTTAAATATTTCTTCTATTAAAGAAAACTGTCATTTCCCCCCCACAAGGCCTTAATCTCCATTTCAAAATCAGCTTTATCACTTCTGGGTCTGTGACAAACCAATTTTACCTCCTCCACACAACCAATCACTATGCACCATTAAAATAACACCGCACCCAGGTTTTGAGAGAGCCTAGGAGATTATGAATATTGAGAGTACTTCAAATGTAATTTCCATCTCATAAAAAACTTTGGTGTCTGTTCTGAGTGCTGATATAATATGTGGAGGCTGCAGGCTTGTTCCTTTAATCCATAGCAATTAGTTTCTATCAGGATGTACTCCCACTCTCTGGAGAAGTTTTATAAATTGGGGGGGATGGGGGGGGCGTTTGAGGAAATTTTAGCTTCTTAAATCAGAACAAAAACAGCCATGAGACTCTCATGGGTCTGTAACGGACTGTAAAAAAGTCTACTGCAATCACATTTGCTGACACTGTATTATCTACTCTGTGCAAAAAGATTTTTTCCTATTCAAGGTCTTTTTTTATATGCTTACATTCCCGTTAAGCCTATGAAATTCCTATGCATCACCCTTCCCATCACTGCAACTACAGAATTGTGAGGAAGACTGGCAATATATACTTGTAATACACGTTTACAGTCAATACTGGAAACAAGTCAAAAGTTAAAGAGGAGCTAGTAGATAGTGTGGGCTAAAAGAATTTCACTTGCAACAGCAACTTAATTCCTGTAATACACATCATCCAATTTAGCATTTCCTAGGTTTCAGGTTATTGTAATGAGATCATTTGCTTGTTGCTTTTTTCAATTTTCAGTCTTATTATTCTAAATTAACATGTGGGTTACTTTCAGACCTTTACCAGAGACCTTCAACAGCTGCACAAGTAGCTATTCTTGGAAACTAGTAGCAAAACCTGATATGAACAATTGTTTCTCTAGTGCAGTACCACTTTCTGCTAAGGTAATGTTGGCTGCAGATGAAATAAATGTTTGCTACAAATCAGAGCCATAGTAGAAATAGTCCAAATTCAAGGGGGGGAAAAAAAAAAGTCTTACGAAACAAGTTTGCTTTCTGCCCAGGAGACATTTATTGTGGTATGCACTACTTTGCCACTAAAAAATCCCTCCCATGAAATATTAAAAGTATCTCATTTAAGAATCAATCCGTTTTCATGTTCAGAATTCATGCCCTTCTTGATATAAGGTTGGATGCCCTCCTCAAAAAACTAGCTAACAGCAAGCAAGCCACTGGTATCTTCTCTGTTGTTTTTAATAAAAACTAAGTCAATAACAAATCTGTCTGGCCATAAGCATTACATTACAAACATGAGCCCTCCAGCAAATTATTGAACTGGTTCAGTTAATGGATCCCAAAAAATGTTTTAGTCAGGAAACTCTTTCATTATTACTGAGATTTTATTTCAAGAACATCATTAATTAAAAAAAAAAAATCAGTTATTTGTACCTGAATGTACAGTTATCTACGTAATATTTAAGTCCTGGACAGACTATGCTTTTTATACACAAAGAAAGTAAACATTTACATTATGGATATGGTTTAAAATACACAGTCTCACTCCTATCTGCTTTTTTTCCTGAAAGAGAGCTTTCTTCATTAGGTAGTGGGTTAATAGGACTTTTACTCCAAATAAAACTGAAAACGCTATGTCTTGTCTTTCCACAAGAGAGGTAACTGCCAGCTATCACAAAGTATGAATAATATTGATAATCAGCATTACTGTACAACAAAAGCTAAAATCAAGAGGGAAACAGTTGCATAAATATGCCAAAAGAAGGAAGGCTGTATCTGTTCTACAGAACACAATGCAATGCAGTACTCTGCTCAAGCTAGCTTGAGCGTAACAAGCAGCACTGATGCATTTGTTCCACATCCTTCTCCCTGGGCTGGACAGGCAGGATGGTCTCTGGGCACTTACGCAGCTACATGGCCCAGGTTCTGAAAGCTATTTCGCTCTGAGCTAACTTGGCTTTCCTTACTGCACGCTGAATTGTGCCACACGGATAACGTCAAAGCAGCAGGTCTAATGCAGTTCAGGACTATGCGATTGGTTTGATCCTTTCCACCCTTAAAGTCTGTGTACCTGATGAACAGAAGAAACACAGTAAGCAAAAGCTTCTGAAAATATTCACTGAGCAAATGACTCATCCTCTGGTTAAAAAGTAGATACATACTGACTCCCCAACAAAAGCATGTGGCTATTGCCTTAATAGACACTGAAGCAATAAAGGCTTGACAGGTGGAGTAGATGTAGGTTTAGAGGCAAAACAAAGCCCTCATCAAGCCTTTCAAGCCTTTGTTGCTGTGGGTTTTTAGCTCCATTTTTGTTTACCTCCCGTATTTCAGCCTGTGGCTGAACAAAAGAGCAGCTGCTGAATCTGATAATATTGTTCAGCTTAGGCATTGCTTAGCAAATCAGAATAGTGTTAAATGGCTTTACTTTATTAGACTGCAGATTTGCATTGCTTAGTCTGTATTTCACTCTGTGTGTCTGTAGATGCCTACACATTCCTTTTGTAATATACATGCATTTATTGAAATACATACATACTTTAGAGCAAAGAATTATTGACTACTAAAACCAGAATAAAGCAATGAGAGCTATCGGCTAGAATAGGGGTTATGAAATCAGGATGTGTAGGTTTAGGTTCCAGCTCTGCTACTGACTGAGTATAAGAACTTTATTACTTAATAAATGACAATACATAATAAATGAGAATTTAATCTAGAACTACAGTGTAAAGGCTTTAGGGTTCCACAGATGAGCTAGATCTTATTAGGAATATCACCATTCTAAGGTACTAGCTACTTATTAATTGTATTTAAATATGCTACATACCACTTAAATTGGACACAAGGGTGTGTGTATTACACAGGGGATTAAAATCAGCTGACTTCAATTACCAGACATGCAGAATCTTGGTTAACTATTTTTCATTTTCATATGAGTCTCCATCTGTACAGCTAACAGGCTGCTTAGAATCTCCCCAAATAAATCTATCCCCGCCACATCACCGACTCCCCTACAGAGTCTATCGGGAGCCAGTGCTGACCACTCAGATATTTTGAAAGATCAGCTTGAAGAAAAGAGAACCACCACCAAGGAAAAAAAATATGCAAGCAGAGCCCTGAGAACAGATTGGTATATCATGGACAAAATGATGGAAGAAACAATCAGAAAGTGTAAAAAGCCCATACATGTGTCTTAAGTGAACAAACCTATTAACTTGGCTTTATATTCAATAGGAGAAAAGACAACAGACTGAAGGAAAACATTTTCAAGTGTATTATTAGTAACATTAGCTGAGCTTTATCTTCATTTTGGTTGTTTTCCCTGAGTTGCTGTAGGAAACAGTAATCATTATGGTTGCTTTCTGTCTTGTTACCTTAACAGTACATTAATGCTCCTAAATAAGTTACATCTGGAAAAACCAAAAAGCAACAAAAAACCTTTAGCAACTGAAAATACTGTGTTTTCAAGTGAGGCGCTCCTGTCCATTTTTAAATATTGGGAGGCCAACAGATGAGGTAAACACTGAGGCGTTCTCTAGATGCGCAGAGTCCATAATGCCGCAGGAGGAACGATCAGGCACAGAAACGTCCAGTGTCTCTTGAGCTCATCCAGCCCTAATCATTTGGAAGCTGAACAGCGATATTACCTACTCAGTGGAACTTGACTGTTAAACAATAACTTGGCCTGCAGCCAAAATTGGGTACTTAAACAGAAATCTAGTTCTTACAGATTAGAACTCTTCTACAAACTCACAATGACAGCATGCAGCCTGGAGAGCTTTCAGAATGTTTGTATTCAAAGAACAGTTACTGCCGAGAAGCACCTTGCAGGTCAGAAAGACAAAGCAAAGGAAATAACAAAGTGCACTGATAGCAAATTGCCTCAGCATGCAGTGAAAATGGAGCATGTAGTCAAAAATCGGTGCTAACCTGTCACATATATCTGACAAGGGAGGAAAAAACCAAAACCACACAGTGCAACTCTTACCTACAGAGAAGCTGCTAAAGAATGTCTGGATCTACTGTAAAAGTGACAATGATGTGTCCCATACCAGAGTCCCTGAGCGACTATGATTAGGAAAACTGGAACAACAAGTACAAATGAAGCTGTGAGCCTGCTGAATTGCTTTGATGCCTGGGCTTGGGTTCAATTCTCATCATCACATTGATAAACCAGCTCTGCCATTATAAGTGCCTTAATTTTCCTGTGAATTACCAGACATTTCTGGCATTTAAATGACATATACATTTTAAGCTATATTCCCTATGTCAGCCAAAAGTGATGTCATTTTGAGCTTGGGTAAGCCTGAACGTTTTTATTCACTGCCATTCCATGTCTATTCAAATGACTCAGAGGTACAGCATCACAGTCATATTTTAATTTTTGACCCTAATTAATTCATTAAGTTCATAACTATTCTTCTCATCTGAAACTTGTTCTTAGCATTTCAACCTCTGCCTTATAGCTTTAACTTTAAAGCCAAAATGAGAATCTCAACTCCCTTTCCTCAAGATGATTTAAATTATCTGGAATTTTTCCCACTCCCACAAATAGCTAGCTTTCTTTCGCCTTTTTGTAACATACACAAGCTAAGAGAAAGCCGGCTTCCACCAGTAACTAAACTGGAAGAAGGCTAACACTGAACAAATTAACAGCACACATTTTGTCTTGAACTAAATTAATATCACTACTAGCACAGTAACAGCTAGGGGCTGGTGTTTCTCAGTGCAGAAGTACTTTTAAATATTAAAAATACCAAGTGCAGCATGAACACTTTGCTTGACAATATCCCAAAGAGATTAGCTGAAACCAGTTTAACAAAGGTCAGACACAGCCAGAAAAGCCCTCTAAGTTCATGGTTTCAGTAAAACTGAGTGGATGCTATGATGTTTCTCCCCTAGTTCTTGTAATTGTGCAGGCTTCCAAAGCATAACAAACAAACAAAAGAAAGAAGTGAGAAAGTAGCACTCTGTTTTCACGCTAGCGATGCTGTCACCCTTCTTCTGCAGAGTACCTTCCTGGTCCTGTGCTTGTATTGGCATTGCAGATTCTCAGCAAGTGGGTCAGAGAGCACACAGAGAACCCACTGGATTGCTGACGTGAGGCAAATAATCCTCTACTCGCCAAGGGCAGAACTACTGGTGCAGAAGATAATTAAACACTGGCTATTGCTTTTTTCTCAATACGCTTGGAAAGGAGATTAAAAGAACAAGGCTTGGAACTAAATCCAAGCCTGCATTATTGCCTTGATAGGAGGTATAAATGGACAGAAGGGAATTCGAGTATCAGTGGAGACTGGGATTTTGCATGTTCTGAGAGCAATAAGAATTTTTAGGTTTGTATCAAAAAATACTTGTCTGAAATTAACTGAGCAGGTAATGACACAAGAGCAGTTTCGCAATAGCATCTGAGTGACTGAAATGCTAGATCAGTATTGCCTGGTTTCTGTTTCACCACCCGCAAGATTTTTTAAAATTAAGTATCTCCCAGAAGAGTATTTTCTTTGTGAGGCTAATATTTCACAAGATCTCTCATTTTGACAGCATACCACAGATCAGGAAAAAATTCAATTTTATGTTACAAACTTCACACTACTAATTGTCTGTTTCTTATCAGGCTCAAAATAAAACCCAATTTTAAAATTTCAACAGGTTACTTGCCAGTTTACTTCTTAGGTACACTTTTAACTGGCTCTGTTTCAGATGGTATGCAAAAACATGTCAATATTTCTGCCATATGGATAATAGTTGCCCTGGTTTCGGCTGGGATAGAGTTAACTTTCTTCCTAGCAGCAGGCATAGTGCTGTGGTTTGGATTTAGTAGGAGAAGAATGTTGATAACACGCTGATGGTTTTAGTTGTTGCTGAGTACTGCTTATGCCAGTCAAGGACTTTTTCAGCTTCCCATGCTCTGCCAGGTGCACAAGAAACTGGGAGGGGGCACAGCCAGAAGAGTTGATCCAAACTGACCAAAGGGCTATTCCATACCATATGGCGTCATGGGCAGTATATAAACTGGGGGGGGGGGGGGGTGGGGGTGGCCAGGGAGCAGCGATCGCTGCCCAGGAACTGTCTGGGTATCGGTCGGCGGGTGGTGAGCAATTGCATTGTGCATCACTTGCTTCGTATATCATTATTATTATTATTATTATCATTATTATACTGTTACTATTAGCATTACTATTTTACTTTATTTCAATTATTAAACTGTTCTTATCTCAACCCAGGAGTGTTTCTCACTCTTACTCCTCCAATTCTCTCCCCCATCCCATCGGGGTAGGGGGAGTGAGCGAGCGGCTGCGTGGTGCTTAGTTGCTGGCTGGGGCTAAACCACGACATAGTACATAAAAATCTTGTTCCAAGTATATCAAATGGATGATAAAATAGTTATACATATGAGTAGTAAATTATTAGCTAAGGAAAGAATAGTTTAATAACCGTACATAGCATTGTCTACAATGTAGACATATTTATAACATAACACTGTCTACAATGTAGACACATTTATGTAGCATAGTAGGTTAGTCCCGTATTTGCAGGTTTGGGGGTTTTTTGTTTGTTTTTTTGTTTTGCAAGTTAGATCAAGAAGGAAGAAAAGTAAGAAGAAATAAGAAGAAATATAACATCTAGTATTTTAAAATCCTGAATCATTCTTCGGACTATGAATGAGTAAATGAGGGAAGAACGGCTTAAATCAAGACTGCTGAAAGATAAAAAATCCTCTTCAGCTACAAATTGCTGGGAGATATTTGGGTAAAACACTTCTAAAGTCCTGTACAAAATAATAGTCCATTCTGCTGTTAACAAATGTGACTAGGTTTAAAGCCCCCCAAAAAAGACAACAAAGAACGCCAACAAGATGAAAGGTGAATGTGGACCTTCTGTGAGAATCAGAGCTGGCTAGTTAACATATTTAAGCATGCTTGTCCATTTCAACTTCTAATGCTTAAAGCAGAGAAGGTATCTGCCTTGTCTTGTAAAGTACACTACCTGAAGAGTATCTTCTTATTTAATTCTGATTCTAAAACCAATGGAAAACAGAAGGCAGAGTGACAGAACTAAAGCCCCAGGATAATTTATGTGAGTGAAGAAGGAATCAGAAGAATTCTGATGTCATCGGTGTCTCATTTCCAATTACAAAATTGCAAAACCCAAAAACCATCTTCCTCCAGATTAGGTCAAACCCCTACCATTCTGAAAACAAACCTTAGCAATGAGTATACTCATTATGGATAACTTTTCTTCACTCCAGTGTATTGTGCATCTCTGCTCTGACATCCTCTCACATCGCTGAGTAAGAAGCACAGAGACTTTCTGGCTTCAGATACAGCTACTGTGAAAGGCCACTAAATAAAATGATTTTGCTACATTGTCCCAGCAATGACCTCAATCCTGACTGAGGAGCTAATTCAATTCCAAGGACTCTCACTATCAGATGCTGTCAATTTGTCCCCCCCCTTTTTTTTTTATAGTAATATCTAATATGGAATAGAGTTACTAGGAAGTGAGCTGAGACCAGCAAAATTCACTTCAATTAGGGGATAAGATGCACTGAAATTTCTCCCCTGGAGGAGAAGAGACCATGGCTTTTCATTCACATACCTGTAAAGGTTGTCAGTAAATAAAGTACCATCATATAAGCTAGATTTCTGCTTGCAGTTGGGAGAAATATATTTTACGTACATCTACTTCTTAGGCTACTGAAGGAATCTAAACAAAATGAAAATCTTGATTTTTTAATTCATGCCTTACGAAGTCAATCTCCTTCTCAATTTCTCATTTCCTCTTGTTACATCAGTTCAAAATTGAAGCTTTTAATGAGAAATTTCTTGGAAGAAAGGAAAATGGTTTGGGAATTTACAGTATTCCCATGTGAAAGAAGTTAAAGGAAGTCCGTATTTTTTTTTATAGGAAGCTGCTTTCCACACACAATAATCCATTGCTTTCCGAGTTGTAATGGTTTTGTGTGCACAGGCATTCAAGATTTCACTTTGCAAATAAGCCTCAGACCAAACAAATCAGAACTTCTACAAAGTTCATGAACAATTTCATCTCAGTAATTTCACTAGGAATTTCGGGTCTGCTACTATTCTCTATACTGTCAATACTTCTCCATTCAGGCAAGCATCCTGCTCATGTAGGGAGTTTCATATATAATGCAGTTTGATACTGCCAAGCTGCATCATGCTCTCCATTTCAGAAATCGCCAGGAAGTGCCATAAGTTGTACACAACCTCACTGAACTCAGGTGGGTAGGATGCAGCCCAGCATTCAAAGCTGTTGAGTAGATGCCTACATTCAAAAATAGTCCTACTATCTAATTTGCACTATCGCACAAACTGTTATGAGAGTTAACACAAATTAAACACATTCAGACTGAGCCAAATTCAGTTGTATGTTTGGAAAAGTAGGATAAATGAAAGACACTTTGTAAAATCAGAGGCTGCAATGCAAAGGGACTGAAAGATTTTCTAAATTGGGAGAGAGGCTCATAATAAAAGCATGAAAATAAATTCTGATTGGCCAACTGTGGGAAAATTTCCAGCTTTTGGGAGGCATCATTTATCTGATAAGCACAATATACAACAGAAAGAAATATAAAAAGTGAACTTTGGCAAGCATTATAGCATGAAGCCCTGACACTGTAGCTTTGTTTCCAGTCCTCGATGTACTGTGAACTCACCTGATGTTGCCAGATTTGGTTATGCCTCAGATTTGAAATGTGAGATATTAACTCCTGCCAGCCTCTCCTTCAGGTCTTTTTCCTTGATTCTTCTTTTTCCAGTCTAGCTTGGTTTTCCTTCCACTTAGTAATGCCAGCTTAGATGCAATCTTGCTTAGCTTTTACTGCAGACCAGGGACTAACAAAGTGCCACCAATATTAACAACAATGACAATGTAAGTTTGTCTGGTCTCAGAGTACGAGCTGAGCCTGTGTTTTTCTAACACCAGAGACAAAAAGGGTAGGTTTTGCCTGAATCGTTTATCTTTGTTTATCTTGATCTGTCTTTTAGTAGGTGGCATTAAATTTACAGGCCAAAATCTCAACACTGCGTTATTCTTCTGCTTTTTTCCAAGAGGACAGTTACAGTTTCTAAAAGACTGTCAAGCAGGATATTCCCTTATAAAAACATAGTTCTGCTAAAAGAAATAATAAAGATGGCTGAAATAAATTTTAAAATATTTTCAGAGCTTCATAAAGATTTTTGTTGCCAGTATGTAAGTGGGCCAAACTCTATTAAAAGATCTGAGAGGTGCAAGTGCTTCAGTGGTGAAACATGAGTGTGAATTCCTCTGAACATTTGTACTTACTCCATCCCCACTAAACACAAGTGAATCTGATACTACAGAAAGATCTTGGCATTGATGACATGAGAGGGGAAAATAGTGAAAAATCTTTCCTTATTCTTTGCCAGAGACTTCTTCAAAATGGAGGGGAGAGGATGAAGATATTTATTGTATATTTTGTATCAATACTCTGTTATAGAGACAGTACATTTTACTATTATGAGACAGGAGTCTTTTGGCTCCCTGTGTATTACAGTAAATTGCAACATTAGTGCAGCATGCTGGAGACTGAAGGCTCCCAATCCTCAGGCAGAAGGTTTATAAACTCTGTGCCAAGACTGAGGCTCCCAAAGAAGATCTCTCTGCACATGTGAAACAGTAAGGGATAGTCTTGAAAAAGTTTCCAGCAGCACAAATAAAGACAGGTATTCACACTTTGCACTACATAAACTGAAATACCTAGTGTCTTTCTACTGTTTCTTTATATCCAGACAAAGTGCAAGTTGTAATGAGTTAAATATTGTTGCTTTAATTTTCTTTATTTTCCCCACAATATTTAAGTATTTAGAAACCTAAAAAGAAAAACATAGGTAGAGCTTCACACTTCAAATACTGATGCTGTCAGAATGTGTCTCTTCAGGTCTTCTGGGCCTCTCTGATGCATCACACTAAATCAAGAGCCCCAGCCTGGTGCACAGATTGTTGTTCTGAAGGACTCATCCTCCATCTCAGCTGAGAACAACAAACAAGGATGCTCCCACACACGAGTAATAGCATAATGGTCCGCTCTAACAAGAACACACTTCTGCTATGTAAATGGCATATGGACTTGAAACAAAAAGACATTATAAAACGTAAGTGTGCATATGATTCTATGATTTTATGTTAATTCTGCCCTGGGGGTATGACGGACAGACAGTTTCTCTAGGGCAGAGATCATGTGTAGCCAAGACCACCATTAAATTATCACATGCACTGCAGATAGGATTTATCCAGTAGAGACTAAGCTTGTACAATGTCTAAGTACATCCTGGGAGACAATCCCCACTTTCAAGAATTTACAACCCAAATAGGAAGGATCAGAGAGGATTTGCCTGGGATCACAGCATCAGTCTGCAAGAATACTGACTGTACGACAGCCTGACTCAAGCTTGGTCCTTCCACCGCTCGCCAGCCTAGCAGCTCCCAAAACTGTCTTGCTGGTGCATTGTCATCAACAACAAACACTACAGTTTTCAGCATAACCTAGGATTTATCTGCTCATATTTACTTAGCACTTTGCTGCAGTTTAATGTACTGTTCTATATTCATTTGTTGATACCCGTTTTCCAGTACCCCTTTATTATTCTCCA
Source organism: Pelecanus crispus (assembly GCF_030463565.1). Taxonomy (NCBI): domain Eukaryota; kingdom Metazoa; phylum Chordata; class Aves; order Pelecaniformes; family Pelecanidae; genus Pelecanus; species Pelecanus crispus. The sequence goes on from NC_134650.1 coordinate 40,763,419, forward strand.
GCAGAATAGACTGGTGGAAACCTGAAGGATAATGGCCTATTCACAGTCTTAGTCCTAATTAGGAAACATGTTTATATTCTGTGGAGAAATCAGAATCACATAATAAGGGTTGTATCAGCCATTAGAGACTCACTTTAGTCTCACTAAAACACCTAACTGGTGTAGCGAAGTTTAAAGTATTTATGACAAGGCTGCCTGTAATTCTCAGGTGGGCACAAAGATATTACACATCATTTGCATGTCCCTAACCTACGATACGAGCTCCTGCATATGTATGCATAAGGGAAAGGGAAGCGTGTGGATTAGAAGAGATCCATGAGCAACACTTAACTAACTTAAGTAAACTATAACAACAGAGGGCAGGAAAATAGTAAAGTATGGATTATAGCCTATTAATTTTAGAAACTAATAGCCCTAATCAGTTGATGAGTATTTTTAATATAACAGTATTTAGAAACCCTCTCAAATCAGACTAGAATTATTGTTCCAGGTATTTCACAAACTCCTAAAGTGAATCCTGGCACAGAGCCGGACAATATCTCTTACCCATTTGTAATATGGGCTGTAAGAGTTTACTCTCAACTAATGTCTAGCCTAAAATTTGCAAATTGGAGTGTTTACCACCTTTAGCAAAATTCTGGCCTACAGAATAGCCTTAAATAGAAAAAAAAACAACCAAACAAAAACCTAAGCAAGCAACAGAAAAAGAAAAAATATTTTCCATTTTACTAATCTTAAAATCTGCCTATGACCTGCAGGAACCCTGTCCATGTTCAGGGAAAGTCTGCAGGCACCATAAGAGAAGGAAAACCACTTACAGGTTCATAACAGTAGTCCTGAAGCTGCCACTCAGACAGGCTCACATTCTCAGTAACAGACCAGATTAAGACGACAGGATTTGGGTGCCTAAGTTGCAAACTTCAACATTTATATCCCTCTATCATTTGCAAATTCCCTTTCTAATCCTGACAGTAATAAAGTCCCCTAGAGTTTGTTGACACAGTGTAATGCCTTGCTTTGAAGAGACACCTGAGCTTGTTCTTTTGCTTGCTCCATTTTTGCTCAGGCAAAGCACTTTACTAGCACAGATATACTGGCTCTGGTGCCTCAGCTCCTTTACAGCTAGCATGGGAATCTGCACAACAGCACACTGTGCCATAGAAACAAATTTTAAGCTTCTGCTAGTGAACAGTAAAATGTTTTTATTGATGGGCAAAGGCATAACAAGCTAAATTCTGGCATTGCACAGATGCTAGGACCTTCCAACACTACACGTACTCAGCCTGGTCACCCATGGGTTTCAATCAGTTGCTAAGCTGAATGTATACCTAAGCCCTCACTGAAGAAGGCTAATAAAGCCTAATAAAAGCAGTGGTATAGTAGCTAAACTGTTAGCTGCAGAAGATCCAAGTGTACATCAAACTTCTGAACAGGGGAACTGTTGGTTCACAGCCTCCCATAAAAATATTCTAGGTCTTAATGTGGGAGTCACGTTCTCCCCTGGTGCCAGTTTTCTACTTCACTTTAAATAATTATATATCAGAGCAGATAAGTGGCTCCAGTAACAACAGAGTTGCACTTTTTAGCTACACTGGCTCCCTGCTAAATGTGTTTGTGGCCAAAGTCTGTACGTATTCATCTTAAATCCCCTTCCCCCCTGAATAATCCAGCAAAAAGTCTCAATGTAGGGTTGCTCATCTTGCTAGCCACCAGAATTCCTAAATTGTTAGTAATCAAACAACCATTTCACAGTGCCTGAGCCTCCAGTCCAAAACTGTTTCTGCAACAGTTGGAAGCAATCAATAAACTAATGAAAGTTGAAGTGGCTGTGAGGCAGCAAGACTTCTGTGTACCTGGAGCTGAAGCTATTCTTTTGGCACATAACTACTCTTTGAACTAACAGGAATGATTTTGTCTTTTTCTGCAGTTCTCCGATTCACTACATCAAAAACCATTGCCTTTGTGAACGACTTCATTACAGAATATCTTTCAAGGAGAGCAACATAAGAACACAACTATATTGGGTCAAATGAAAGATCCAGTCAGGCTGGAGCCTCTCAAAAGAGGATAAGAGGAGGGCAAGCATAGGTGGTGCTTCCCCCAGACGTTCTCTCAGGCTGCAACCATTTGTGCAGTTCTCAGGACTCCTGGAGACAGATGTGGCTTCTGTGTACTTAGTAATGCGCAACAGGCATTTCTCTGTCATTAATCTGTCCAGCTTTGCCATGCAGTATTTTCTGTAGGACACATTTAACACCAGCTAAGTTACGCATTTTAAGCGTTTGGATTTGAAATTCTCTAGGCACAGCCCATCCATTTGTTCCTGATTGCTCACTGTTCAGCACACTGATCCATGACTAAGGTTACTAGGTACTACAGCAGTACAGCACAGCTTGCTAACAAATGAGACTAACCTCAACAGACAACACGGAAATGAAATAGATGAGAAAACTCCAGCAAGTTCAAGAACTTTGGAATCAACCCAGTAATGGCTCAGTGGAGTATCTCCAGTTCCTTCTAGTTTGGAGAAGTTAGGGTGGCATCAGAAAGGAACAGCTTTTTTTTTTTTTTTACAGCAACAGTAGGAACAGGGATATAAGAAGTTGCATTCATTTAGATTCCCAGCCAAACGGTAGTTTGCTCATTCCAAACCATTTCCTAAAAAAACCTCCTACCTTAATAGAAATTACAGTACTTTATTTGAAAATGAGAAGCAAAAGGAAATGAGTTTTATGTCATGATTCCATTTTTAAAGTTGTTAATAGCCTGAAAATTTAATTTCAATCATTCTACAGAGTTTTTCCTCACTTTTTTCAGACAGTGAAATGAATACTTCAGAATGTTAAATCTTTTGATCACTGCAAAGGTGGAGTAAGTCTCATTTTGTTTCTCTTGAACTACTTTTCAGTTATAAGAAGTCTATTCTGTAATTGTTAAAAAAATTATCACAGTATTTGAAAGATCTACTTTATTAGCAGGAGCTAGCTCTGTTAAAGTCCATATAATCACAACCCGTTACTGTAACTGTTTTGATGCTCTACTGTATCATTTCGAAGTCCATGTAGCCTTTCTTCAAAGTAATATTCGCTTCTGAGTTAATTTTGAACTAATAATGAAAGTATTTCTTCGAACAAAAAGTTATTCTGGAATGACATGTTGCAGTCTCCAGTCGCTTTCATCTTCCCCTTGAGATACTCTGATTTACATAATGTTTTAACTATCTTTTCACTAAATGTATATATACTTATACACATAGAATTCCTTTCAAAAGACAACCTTACATCTTAAGAGCTCTGAATATGCAGCAATATAGGAGTCTGGATGAAAAAAGGCCACTGACTGTGAAGATTTAAGAAACAGACTGACATCTGCCACCTCAATATTTCCCCTAGAAATGAAGCAGAATATTGTACACTGTGGAATTCAGTCCTACTGGCAAAATACAGAACTCATCAGGAATCTGAAACTGAAAAATATCTCCATATACTTTTTTATATGTACACACAGAAACTCTTATAAGACAGATTTTCTAACATAGGGTTGTTGGATTTTTGGGGGTTCTGGGTTTTGTTGTTTGGGGTTTTTTTTGGGGGGGATGGTTTTGTTTATTTTTAAGACTTCAGTCTGATTCCACCAAACTAGATACTTTGATTGTCAGGTTTAACACTTCCACACCGGTTGGTCCAGGGCACAGTTCATCTAAAGATATTTCCCTTAAGCATTCAAGTCTCCCATATAAAGTCTCAAATTCTACGTACAAAGGGAAGACTCAGAAGACAACAGACAATACAACACACTGAAAATTTGCTGCTGCTACCAATTCATTATTTTAAAAAATAAGTCAACAACTGATCCAAAGGTATAATTTCTTGTTCAGTTTTATGCTGTGCCCAAATGCAAGGTTATAAAGCAGCTGGTTACTGGTACTATTTATTTCTGCCACTAAAGCAGAATTTAACCTCTTTGTGTTAGGTGATACGCTTATGTGTAAATAATTTAAAGGTTTTAAGAACTTACTGGAAGAGAATGCACAGATACAGAATACGACGATTGTTCTTAATAATTAGTATTTCAGGAGCACTTAGAAGTTCCAAACAAAATCAATGAGTTGGATAGCAACAGCATGAACCTATTACATGACTGTCTCTGCCATAAAACCATCTTATACACAATACACAAAAAATGCAAGACCTGGGAAGGGGGAAAAGAAAAAAAAAAAAAACCCCACTATCTCAGTTCAAAGTGAAAAAGATCAGGTCTTCAGCTAAAAATAGAACTTAGGTCTTCCAAAAGTGAATTCATTGCATATTGATCCAAAAAACAAAGCATACAGTTTTTTAAACTTCCTTTAAAGGAAGCAATATTCTTTGATGTTTCAGGGGTTTTGCCAAGCCTTAATAGAAGCTTTTTTTCTTTTAACAACTGCCCAAATATGAAGCTACAAGAATTATTTTGTGCATATCCTCTTCCAGAATATGAATGTTTTTTACGCATGTTTGACATCTATGTATGGAATTCCCACACAATGATTTGTACTGCTGCAGCCTGGTACTAAGTTATGTCAGTAGTGAACTCTCAGTTGTATATATCTGGAATTTGCTCTCAAATTCAACTGCTGTTCAACAGTTATAAACACATACTTCATCTAAATACCCCTCTGCCCTCCCCATTTTTGGTAAAGGAAAGGATAAGGGAAAAAACAAGTCTTGATGGTTAACTGAGACAACGCAGAGTAGGGTAGCTAACAACCTTCTGATTTTAAATTTATGAAATTCAGCCCCTTCAGCCACACATCTCCAATGATGTTATTCTGACTGCTTCTTTCATTAGGTTCCCACCTAACTTTTGAGAGGGGAGCATGGCACACTGAAATCAGGTGCAAGTCTTAAGCTGAATATTTAAAAATTAGTGCAGATCAAAAAAAACCCCTACCTCCTCACTTTGGAAACTACTGACCTTGCAATTTGTCATTTTTGGTAGTGTTACTTTAGGTCAGATATACTTCACGACATTAACGGTATCTGTACCTGAAAATCAACTTTTTCTAAAGCCACTAGAGCTCCACGTGCTTTCATTTTAAATGCAAGTTCAGTCTAAATGTTTAAATACTTTCATAAATCCTATGCAACAACAGTTTATGGATTACATAAAGCAATACTTACAATAGTCCTTGAGATCAAAGATTCCTTTAATAATTCCACAACTAATTCATTCTTAACAGCATAAACACTTTGGTAATAGTCTTATTCTAAACATCTAGAGTTTGCCAAACCTCATTTACTTTTAATGAGATGGCAGATATTTTACAGTGTATAACATTTTTATACATTTTGTGATATAAAGGCTAATGACAGATTTGTCTTCCTTCTGTTCAGCTGAGAGTACACAAGCTTTCTTGTAGCATCATATTTGGAAGACTACAATTATTTACTATTCCCTAATCCCCAAGGAAGTTAGTTCCAAAACGGCAAATTATGCTTATTTAACTCTTTCACAAAACCAAGGAAATTATAATTCCTATAGCAGCTTAATTAAATATTTGCTTCAGTGTACAGCAGGACAAAGCAGGCAGATGACAGCTTAGCTGTTAGCATTCCACAGGACAAAGTTTCGCCATTGGATACGACGACATTGAAAGACCAGACCATCAGTGCATATAGCTCTACAATGCTATCAAACAAAATGTCAAGTATTCCTTTGTTGTTTCCCCCTTCCCTGAGCAACTTTTGTGTTTCAACATTTTTTATTGGAGTAGGATGGGTGGGGGAAAAAAAGAGTAATTTGTTTTTCTCTTATACTTCTGAAATGGAATCTCCATCAAAGAACTGTAGGGATGCACTGTAAACCCGAATGTCCAGAGCAAAACATTTAGGTGTATGTTGAACTACTACACACGCTTCTGGGCAAATATCCATCAGCAGAATCTGAGCAAAATGAGACATCTCTCTCTTTTTTTTTTTTTTTTTTAAAATATGTGTTCCTTTAATACCTGCCGCAAAAGGTTTAGCCCCAGACATCACGTGATTGAAAAGACTGCTTATAACAAAAAACTATGTTGAATGTTAATATAGAATTGCTGTTGCTGCCTCCAGACATTTTATTTAGCTTTGTCCATTTTTAGATCTCTAAAGCAAGGGATTCCATTCAAATTCCTTCAAGAACTGGATCTATTGCTTTCATTACCAGCATCAAAGACCTACTTCCAGCATCTGGTTGTGCATATATGCTGCTAGACTTCTTGAAGTGTTTATTTTTCCTTTAATAAGCTTCCATTCTCCACTCACAAAAGAGGTTCTGATTTTAGGGGCAGATAAGGATTTTCCCCATAATCTTTAATAAATCTCTAGAATCACCCCAAATCATCACAAAATCAATGACTTAAGTGTTATTTACTAAGTCAGTATTTCCTTTTCACGAAGTCCAAGGAAATTATACTGTAATAGAGCATTTGCTACAGTAACATTTTCATCATAACTAACACAGGCTAATATTCTGTATAAAATTACTACCATGAATTAACTTTATGTCTGTAGAAAATGAGATTGTATGTAATTACTGATTTCCATTCACAATAAACTAAGCAAATTATCTTCACAAACATAAATGCACCATAAATTTGTTTTGAGGCATAATGAAGAAATAAATTTGTGAAAGAAATATGGACTGAATCTGCCAAATTATTGTAAATGATAGCTTCTTTAAAATTAAGGCATGTAATTGCAATTGGAAAATCTTATCCTCTTAATGGTTGTATTATTATTTAGGTAGACCAATAATCCTCTTTGCTGATGCCTCATTTCTAAACTATTGGCAGATTTTATGCATTTCAATATCAAAACACCATGCAATCTATAAATAGAATGATTTACCATTTGCAGGATTAGGTCTGTCCTAATGAATTTTAGAGGATTTTAAAAATTGAGATAAAAATGCTTAGTAGAAAGTCTCACAATTTTTCTGCTCATATTATTTAACTGAGTGTACTCATTGAATAGACAAGATTGTTTTAACATATGGTTCCCCAAGTTTAATGTTAATGAGTGTAAATCACCGTACCGAATATGACATTTTAAATCAAATAAAGCAGTTTGATGATGTTTTAACAATTGCATATTACATCCTGCAATAAAATTGCAAAGTTAACTTCTTTAAAATGCCACAGAAATTAAAACACTTGTATTGTTGTAAGGCATCAGCGTTATTTGACATTTCAAGAGCACTAATTCATGTCTGATATGCCCTCTATCTTGTTGATGACCATGCATTTTAAGACACTGTTAAAAATTTCAACTGCTCTTAAAAAGTGGCCAACCTTGTAAAAATTTTTCAGGTTTGAGGATGTTCACTAACATTAATAACCCTACAGAATTCATCAGTATGCTGTTACTAAAGATGTGAATTACTGCTCTCTACAAAAAATTTTTTTTTGCTCATAGCCATTATGTTACTTTTTTTTTCCTCTTAGAATACATAAAAATAGAACAACAAAAAAACCCACATCCAAGTCCTCATCTGAAGTAACTGGCAGTCAAATCAGTAGAAATTACTACAGACAATTGTATGAGATGGCTTTTGCTGCTGCCATAATGCCTAGCAGCTTTTCAAAACAGCTAAACAAGCATTGCAAGTAATTCAAAAAGGTATCTAAAAAAACATTACAGTCGCTGTGTCACACTGCTAGAGATTAGACAATCAGGAGTCACATTGCAAATTTCCTCCTCAGCACCTAGTTTTTTTAGAGAAGTAGGTATCATAGCTGGCCAAACAAATCCTCCCCCTCACATGAGGACTCTCAGGGTCGCTCTCATCCTTGTGGCTACCTTGTCCCATCCTGTGCAGGGCTCCTTCATCCTCCTCTTTCCTTCTTTTGCACCTGCCACAGCTTTTGCTTTGGGAAAGGGAACCTAGCAAAGCTAAACTGCAAAAGAGACAGGAAAAAAGCCTTTGAAAGCTTATCTTTCTCAGATAGATTCAAGTTGGAATTACCTTAAAATAAAATAATCAAATTACAGAATTTCTATACTTTATCTGAAGAAGTGAAGGAAGGATATGGTAATCTTTGTCTGTACTCCCCATACACCTAAACCAGCTTACACCAAAGCAACTACTTGGTTACTGAATTATGGGAATTTCATTTCTTACTAGGTATGTTAGCAGCACACCTAGGAGATGGAGGGAAGCTTTCCTTGTTGCCCACACTGGGAAAACAAAGCTACAGGCAAGCAGGAGCTTGAAAGCATGTCTGCATTTACTCACTTCCATGTAGACTAAGGCAGCCTCACCACATTTCTGATGCAAAATAAAATGGAGCTAAGTTGTGGTTTGGAAAAATTAGCTTTGCTTTACACTACATTTTTTAGGAATATAGTTTTTTTCAAATCAGCAGAGATATAGTAACCTAAAGGTCACTACATCTCTGTTGGCAATAGCTTCCAAGCTGAAGAAAAAGCCATTCCTACGCCACTTGCAAACCCTTGTCTGATGTTACTATGATGGTCTAAAACATTTCTAAAAAGCCAATTTTATTTATTTATGAAGTGGGTTCTAAATCAGTGTTAAAGTTGTCCTTCCTTGTTTGAAGGAAGACTCAGTATTTTTTTCATTCATTATTGTCTTCCCAAACTTATAAACATCCAAGTTTGAGTCTCACATTAAGACTTCGGATAGTGACAGTACAGAGTAGAAAACAGTGGCCTTGAATTTTTTACTTAAATAAAACTAAACATGCTTGTCCTGGTTTCAGCTGGGATAGAGTTAATTTTCTTCCTAGTAGCAGGCAGAGTGCTGTGGTTTGGATTTAGGATGAGAATAATGCTGATAACACGCTGATGTTTTAGTTGTTGCTAAGTACTGCTTATGCTAGTCAAGGACTTTTCAGCTTCCCACGCTCTGCCAGGTGCACAAGAAACTGGGAGGGGGCACAGCCAGGCCAGCTGACCCAACCTGGCCAAAGGGCTATTCCATACCATATGACATCATGCTCAGTATAGAAACTGGGGGGTTTGGCTAGGGAGCAGCAACCACTGCTTGGGAACTGGCCAGGTATCAGTCGGTGGGTGGTGAGCAATTGCATTGTGTATCACTTGCTTTGTATATTATTATTATTATTATATTGTTATCATTATTATTATTATCATTACTATTTTACTTTAGTTCAATTATTAAACTGTTCTTATCTCAACCCAGGAGTTTTCTCACTCTTACTCCTCCGATTCTCTCACCCATCCCATCGGGGTAGGGGGAGTAAGCAAGCAGCTGCGTGGTGCTTAGTTGCTGGCTGGGGCTAAACCACAACGCTACACAACAACCTTTTTTCTTCTAAAAAGCTGGAATGCTATTCTGACAATAGACTGTATGTTAAAAGTCAGTTGAAATTCCTAACATAAAAAATGCTGGTTACCCCTGAACTAAACAGAATGCTAAATATTGGGAATTTTAAAATAAGGCTTTTTTCAGGGATGGTGCATGAGTGCCACAAGAAACTGTACGTTCTGTATCCAGCTGTTTGCCCTTCCTCTCTTCCATGCAGGATCTTCAGCAGGTGTTTTCTGTATTACGTCCAAACACACAGAAGATTCCTCACAGCCTACTCCTCATGCTTAGCCTGCAGTATCTCAGGGCACAGAGTTGAGGTCTGGTCCTAGCACTGAATTACTGCCTTTATCAATGAGGCAAACACTCCAAGTGGCAACAGCTGAGTTAATGCTCCTGCCAACTACTACATAAAGCAGTGGTAGTAAAACAGAGTATACTGAGATTCCAGCATAGTAAATTAGCCTGTAATGAGAAAGTGATTCTCAGTCATCCAGATAATCCAGAGAGATCTTGTTCTTTGCTGACTGCCCTAGGCATAAAAATAGAGTTTGAATCCTAATATGAAATCATTATGCCAATTTGGGTTTGATTTTTGTCAGATAGTGCCGGGAGAACACAACTGGTAACTAGAGATGATCAGTAATTAATATGAGTAATAACAAATAGTAACTGCAAATAACCTACAAATAATGGGAAAAGGACAAACATGTACCACTGAGCAGAATCCACACATTTTAAGTTTATTTCACTGTTCATTGAAAGCAGACAGAAATCTCAGTGAACCTGGGGAAAAGGGCAATTTAACCTACAAGTCCCTATTGTCTTCATTCCATATTAACCAGGTGGTTTGACATTATATACAGACCACTAGGTGCTTACTAACATTCCCAGTTTGGCTTCTCCCATCATATCCACTCAAATCAGGTTTAGCATGTTCCTGCCGACCTAAGAGAGATCTGTGATGTGGGGAATAGCCCTATTCTACCCAAGAGAATGAAGTGGAAACTCTTTGTATTAGGCATCTTGCTTTGCTTTCTGTGAATAAACCACTCCAATGACAATTTCTAACTCCTTTCTACAAAGTAAATCTGTATGTTTTAAACACTGAAATCAATCTGTGATTCAGTATCAAAATCACCAAGTAGTGTGGGCTGAAGATCAAAAGGTTAAAGACAGACTGATGTCTGAAGTGTCACTAGAGAGGAAAAGGCACTATACGATTTCTTACTGCCTTGCGCTCTGTTGAACATTCAAGTGCAAGGGATTTAGCCCCAATAAAGGCAGTTAAGGGCCCATTCTGCATAAAAAAGAAACCCTTTCATTTACTAAATGTTTTAAGAGGATTGTACAAATAATTAATTAATTTTCATGGGCTTTGGATTCTGGAATAAAGGGAAATACTTTAAAATAGAGCTACTGCTCATAAATGTGGATGTCTCGCCAAGTAGTTTAATGCCAGGCCAGATATTTTCTATTCCATATACAGGAAACACAATAGATGTCTTTGAGACCTTGTAGATGATCTCAGCCCTAGAGGGCTTCACTGCAGACAACCACAAATTACCACAGTCCTGAAGTTATGTTTTAAGCCAGGGGCTGCCGAGAACTACAGATACTTCCACAATGTAGAAAAGAAGTAAAGACAAATACTTACTTTCAATGAGGTATCTGTGAGGATAGCTTAGCTAGATTGATTTATGAGCTGATACCTCTTTTGTCTCCTTTTTCTCCATGTATAAAATATGGAAAGTGTATTTTGTCCAATATGCGAAATTGTTGCAGGACTGATTAATTCATTAGTGTTCAGAGAGAACTGTATTCTGAGCATCAGAAGTATCCCAAGAACTAGCTATTGCTCTGTAGTTATTGCTCATTGTATGTATGGTGGAGGGATGAAGGGAATATGCTGCTGACTGAAATCGAGCATCTCAAGCCAGGTAATTCTCATGCTGTTGCTCTTATTCCGGGCTATAACAAAACAGGACAGCAAGTGAGGAAGTAAGTGGAAAATTGTATTACTCAAAGAAATTTCCTAGAAGCTTAAGAGTTGGAGTTCCGTTAAGAAGCAATTCCAGAGAAAGGGCTAGAAGCAAAAAGAACCCCCCAAAAAACCTCCAAAAACCCCCCAACCCCCCCCCCCCCCCCCCAAAACCCCACACACAAACACACAAGAAATAGTTCCTAGACACAAAATGCATCCCTTCCATGAAGCAATGAACAATGTGACATGAGCTGAAGAACACCACTACAATAACATGTCTGGCACTCAGGCAGGCATACTTCTTTTTCCACAGAATACAAAAAAAGAAAAGCTAAGAACTTCTTGAGCTGTTCATTTAAAAAAAAAAAATCCAAAAAAACCAACTCCCCCCAAATCTTAGAAGATACAAGCAATGTCAGAAAAAGCCACCATATCTGCAGCATCTGCCAACAATGAATACTTAGATATATTTCTCTGTTTATTATACAACAATCGTTGTAGTTTAGAAAGATAGCCATAGACTGATAGTGAGGAACTGTGGCTGAAAAATGCTTGATACTAGGAAGAACATTCCCAGTGCAATACCATATAACTGCACTACAAATGTTTACAAGAGTTGTTCCTACTTGTATTAGAAGTGTTTTTCATACAAAAGCCAGTGCAAATAAGTGTGGCATAAAAGAAGTGGCATCTATCTGTGTTGTTGAAGAATTTGCCCAAGGAAATTTGCCTTGCTGAATGGAAAACTGGACTTTATCTGTAACAGCTTATAATTATGGTCCAATCTTTTATCCGCCTGTCCTTCTCTACTGCATATATAAAATTCAATTTTAAAAGAAGAAAAAAAGTAAGGTTGGAGGGAAAGGGAGAGATCTCAGAAAATTAATCCTAGAACATTATCTCATCTCTTAGTCATGATGCAGACTCTGATTACACGATCACATATTTATCTCCTCAGTATCTGAGGCTCACTATCCTGATCAAATAAGTTCCCAAATACCTCAGAGGCAGAGCTAAAAAACCTTCCAACTTCATTGAAAAAACTGATACTATCAAGCAAATGAGGCAGGAGTATTAATATGAAACGGGTTTCGCAGATCATCACCTCTGCTTGAAATTATAGCCCAAATCTGGCAAAAAGCAACAGACAGACATGTATTGATTCATGTCCACAGGCATTTTGGCTTTAACAGGAATCCTGAAAAGTTGGTGTCTTTTGATTTGGAGACTTGGGAATGATACCTGGAATTATACAGCTCTAACCAAAAGAACTTGCATTCAGGATATAAAATAGTTGAGGCATAGTGAAGGAACCAGGCATGGCTTCAAGTCATACATCTGGCTCATTTCATGTTGGATTCTGTTTAGTGAATGAATCAGGGTTCCAGTAATAGAACTAGAGAACAAAAATAATGTTTAAAAAAAATAAAAATAAAAAAAGAGCCAAGGTCTCAGCTGGTCAGCAGAGTACAAAACTTTAGTGATTCTCACCCAGGCAAGCATCTGGACCAAATGCGTACGTTCACTCCGATGTCTGAAACTTCTACTTATCATGCAGGAAGGAAAAATATTTTTTTCTTGATGGGAATTATAAAATTCCCTATTTAACAGGAATACTAGAGGGCAAAAAATTCATTTTAATGTGGAAGATACGTTAGGGGGATTTGACTACAGTAACAAAGAGTATTTCAAAATTTAAAAACTATGTTCAGTCATTACAATGTTGAAGGAAAGCTGAGAGAAAGAGAACGACTCCTCCACTTAATGCCTACATGGGATTATTTCCCTCCACTCCATATAGACACTAGAGTCACAAAACAAAATAAGCTTTAAGAATAAGACAGTTTATACACACAAAAAACCCCTTTGTGGTAAGTGCCAACAAAGAACACATTGTACATTAATTGCTGGTCTCTCAGTCCAGACCATCTGTCTCTGCGATGTAATGAAGGCTGGCAGCATTGCTGCTATTTGCTCAATAACTAAAATTGGGTCTGAACTAAACCCTCCTCGCTGTCTTGTTACACTATCAGCTTGACTTTTGTGAACTGAGATACAAATGCAGTGTACAGCCACCTTTTAGCAGCAATGGCTGAGCCTGCTGTAACATGCCTGAAGTTGAGAACAGAGGGTATTAGCAGGGATAATGAGAAAGAAGTGAAACCACCAACCACACCTGAAAACAGAGTGCATTATAACTGCTGTGCTTCACATGGTGAGAATGTTCAGTACATATGCCGATAGCTGCCTCTGAGTATTGCTGAGCCACTGTAGGGGTTCAGACTCATTCCAGTACTAGAACTTGGAAATATATTTCTACTTGTGTAGATGGCATCTATAAGAACTCTTATTTGACTAATGTTTGGAAGCAGCTGTGAAAGTCTAAGTAGTCTTAGCTTAAATAGAAGGATAATGAAATACCAGAAAGCTGGGTAGCAGCATCTGATATTAAAATAGCCGTTAAGTCATATGATCTGCTCTGCAGGAACAGAAGTGTAAGCAAGGGAGAGATTGCATTTACCATTTAATGTCAATAAGCAAAAGCAAAACACTGAAGGCAGCTCTGTGGAATTTACACTCCACCGTCCATGGAAGTGGCATGCCATACTCAAAGAAGTCAGGAAGAAATTTTCTTGCTTGGAGTTTTCAAGGAGACAGCGAAAACATGCAGTCCTCAGTACACTGCAAATTATTCCTTTTTTGTGGTGCCCATCTAGCCCTGCAGGTGTGGTGCATAAGCAATGATTTTAATGCTCATGCTCTGTGGCCAAGATATATCCAAGCTAATGCTCAGCTGGTCGGCTGCTCAAGAGGAAGATGCGAGTTATGCCTTCCCTCCAGAGAAAACATACGTTGCTTAAAAGGCAACAAGATACAGGGAGGATCTGTGCAGCCGACTATTGAAGACAGATGTGACTGCAATTCTGTGGCAGCAGTCCAGTTACCACTCCTGCTAACACTAGCAGTTTTAGGATGTGGGTGGCAGAAAAATAAGCCATTTTCGTATATACACAATTCACACAGCTCTATGAAAGAATGTGGCCATGTTACTGCAAAACTTCTCTTTGGAAAGCTGGATTCATCAGTTCCTAGCCTGCTGAGGAAGACTGATGATTTTTCATTATTTTCTGGCTTCAAGATCAACTGGGAGAAGAGAGAGGTTCTACTGCTTTCCAGATTTTGCCCCAGGAAATCTGTCCTCATCTTGGAGGGTTTGTTTTGGTTTTGGTTTTGTTTTTGGTTTTTTTTGTACTACCAGAATGTTATGAAGTGCTCAGGTATTTGGGATTCTCAACAACTCATTGACATGGGGAGCAAACATTTTTCACCATTAATTAAAATCCTGCAAAGAGATTTTGACAGATGGAAGTGATTGAGCCTACTGCTATGGGGAAAGGTCAATTACATTACAATGATTTTCACTCCAAAAAGTTAATTATTGGCTGTTGAAGATACCATTGGAGAGTCTGAAGAGAATTTTTTTCCCCAAAGTTAGAACAACTGTTCAAAGAGTTCCTATCAGATGGAAAAGGCATTACTGTACCCAGACGAAAAAGCTGGAGATAAATAGTTCTGCTCAACCTATATGCCTAGAAAAATGTTAAAACTTTTTTCATTGATTAAAAATAATCTGTTATAACATCAAATGCTTATTAAATTGTCCAGAATTCCATTCTAGCACAGGGGTACGGGTTGTGTAAAAAAATGGGATATTTGCCATTATATAAACTGGTTCTTATTTATGAAGATCCAGGGCTCAAGCTAGAATTAGTTTGGGCTTTTGTTTCCAAACCACCATATCAAAAACTGTATGTTTTTCTTGGAAACTGTGGGCTCACAGACCGTTTTCCATGGGGATGTTTAGATTTTTTTCCCTGACAACAATGTGTGTGTGTGCCCAAGAAAAAAAAAAAATGTGTTCATAACATATATGAAAATAACAGGTTTAAAGATGGGAATTAAACATGGGAATCCAGTATCCAGTACTGGGCTCCACAGTAGAACAGAGCTACAAAGCTACTGGAGACAGTCCAGCGGAGAGCCACTAAGGTGATTGACTGGAACATCTCTCATATGAGGAAAGGCTGAGAGAGCTGAGACTGTTCAGCCTATAGAAGAGAAGGCTTGGGGGGGATCTCTTCGATATATATAAATTAAAGGGAGGGCACTAAGAAGATGGAGCTAGGCTCTTCCCAGTGGTGCTCAGTGACAGGACAAGAAGCAATGGGCACAAACTGAAACACAGGAGGTTCTACCTGAACACCAGGAATTGCGTTTTCACTGTGAAGGTGACCGAGCACTGGCACAGGTTGCCCAGGGCGGTTGTGGAGTGTCCATCCTTGGAGATCCTCAAAAGTCATCTCCTCCTGGGCAGCCTGCTCTAGGTGACCCTGCTTGACCAGGGGGGTTGGACAAGATTAGCTCCAGAGGTCCCTTCTTACCTCAACCATTCAATGAGTCTGTGATCCAAGGTCTTGTTTCTAAACTGCTCTCCTTCAAATACTGTACACAATCCAGATAGGGCCTCTCTTTACGCTTCCCTGTATAAATACAGAGAGCCTAAGCAGTGGACACAGGTTGTGTGTTTGTCCTCAAGGCAGAGGTGAGCTTCACCCAAGTGATTCACCTCAGTAGCATGCCCAGCCACGTTACATACATCTTCCACACTCTCTAGAATAGCCCATCTCCGACATGTTCTCTAATATACAGAAAATGTGTTTTATTTACCGTCCAAGTATATCACACAGTCTAGTGGAAATGGGGACTCAGGAGAAAACCAGGGCTCGACTTTGAGCATCTAAATATGCTTTCCAAGCAGCCAGTTCACATGCTGAGGGTTAGACCTCGCTCTGGCAAACATCCCTCTAAAAGTAAGCAGATTCTCACTCCTACCACTGCAACAATATGAATGCTGTCCTGCCCATTACAAAGAACTACTGAGATTGAAAACTCCATCAACTCTATTCCAATGGGAAAGCAAGATTTACTCCTCCCCACGTTCCTCTTGACTTCTGGTGTAATGGTCTAGAAAATACCAACGAGAGCACTCATCCTTTTTTTGCAAGAGCAAGAGTAACAGCGGGTCAAAAGTTCCCAGAGAAATTGACAAAACTGTAATTCGCCAATGGACAAAACAAATCTATTTTTCTAGGCTGCCTGTTCTTCCATGGTGTGATTTAAATGAAATCCCACAATAGCCAACATTTTCAGATGTCTGCATGAGAAAAAAGATGTGGCCTCCTTCTCCCCGCCCTGGGACTGTAACAGCTGATAATGGAGTCGATGGTATAATACTGACTCTAGATATATTTGAGCACTGTCTGAAACCTGATTGTGCATGACTTTCAGAGAGCATAAGCCATGAAAAGTATGTTTGATGCAGCCTAAAACTCCCAATCTTTTTCATTTTTATAGTTTCATAGTCTTGCAAGCTTGAAAATCCCTGAGAGAGCATGTGGTAAAACAAAAAATAAATGTAAGTAACATATTCTTGCAATTGGTGCCAGCCCAGTGGGACTGAAAAATATGTTGTGCAAAGATACAGGAAAGCGAACAATAGTACAAGAATACCCTTCTTTCAGAAAGTTAGAAGCTCAACTTCTCTGCATGAGACAATGAAAAAGCAAGATGAAAAAGATGAAGCTATGTAATGTATCTAACTAAAATCTTCAGCTTGACCCAAAGACCAGAGTCTCATTTCCTTTATGACACTTTAAACCTTCCACTAACAAAGGATAAATAAACAAGAAGGATGTGAATTTGCACCCAAAGCTGCTCTGAAATGTTCTGGCAGAATAAAGTGACATATTTCATTATTTCTTAATCTTCTAAAAATGTGGCCTGCTGCCAAAAGGACAGTCCCAGTTTCCAGAACTACGATTCACACATCTAATGGCCAACTAGTCCTAAATGAAAAGTTTTTCAGTTGTGCACATTTTCACCTGATTCCACAGACCAGGGATTCACATGATTACAACAATGTGGTTTAAAGAGAAGGCTGGAGAATAGACAATCACCCTTTTGGTGGCACCTTGCTGCTAGGTCAGTAATGCAAAGCTGCATGTAATCTAGACTTTATGCTTTATAGTGACAGCAGGAGAGAAGGCACTTGATCCCACATTAAGCAAGAGTCTCATAGACAGATGATTCTTTACTGTGAAGAAAGTTAACTTGTAAAAAGAGAACATATTAAAATTTTTGGAACAAATCTGAGGTCCAAGTGAGTATATAGAGGATTTTCATTTTGAGTTCGAGTTGTGGCATTTTCAACCTAGCCCGAAAGTCCAAAATGCATTTTTATGGTATCTTAATTACTGTATCTAATTAATGTAATTAGAAGGTGGATTAAGTGTTTTCAAATGTTTTCCAAACTTTATAAAGGAATAAAGTGCACAGCATTTCAAAAAAGGCCACTACCTACAAAAAAACCAACCTACATTCACTATCTCCTTCCTTGTAATGGGACAGAAGGAGCAGTATTACAGAAGTCATACCAGCTTAGCTGTTTGAATATGTTTTTGAAATAAAACAAACTGACCTTGCTTCCTGAACAATCCATTCTACGTTTTTTTGAATGAGTTCTTGATGTAGAAAGGCAGAATAATAGTCAAACATACCTCCGCAAAAGCAAAGATTGAAATCATTTTCCTATTATTATCTCCATTACAATCAAATTACTTAAGAGCAGTATCTCTTAAGGATGATAGAAATGCATATTTTGATAGATTTCAAGTCCTCTCTAGCAAGGTCATTTCTAAATGGAACGAAAAACAGCCATTTCAGTTTTCTGGTAGTCCATGCACAATTTTTTTTACACAAGGCAAAAACATAGCTGGTCCTTACTTGAACAACAGTGGAGGCAAGACAGGCAAAGAAACACTTCACCCTAGCTTTTACTCCCTGCTAAGTGGGTTTTGGGAACCATAGGATAGTTTCCTGAAAAGCCTCTCTCTGTAGCCTTTTTTTGGTGACTGTTTGCTAGGAGAAAACTATGTGGTAACTAAACTACTCTACTAATATGCAGGACCAGCCAAAGTCGCTAACTTACAGAAAGGAAGGCATTCTTCCTTTTCTTAAAGAAGGATGCAATGGATGTATTCCCATTGCATGCCAGATTGTTCGTTCAGGCAATGCCTTCAGAGCAATGTCTCATGTGCTCAGCGGAGCAGTGAAGTCTGCGCTATGGGGTAACAATTAACAATTACAATATGGCTCAGAGTAAAAACTCAGTGAAGCTGATGCAAGGAGGAGGGAATAAAATTGCTTTACTTCCCTTCAGATTCATTTTCAGCTGTACTCTCTATTACACATACAATTTTTGTTCAGTGATTCTTCCACCATCCCCCAAAAGTGTGCTGACAGCATTTTTATCTAAAGTCCCAAATCTCAACCAACCATACCATGGGAAGGTAAAAAACACGAATCGAGATTTTCCACAGCAATGTACCCAAAGCTGTAAAAAACCTGTTCTACCATATTACATAGTTATAGCTTAGTGAATAAAAACAACCAAGTGTAGGTATTTCTACAACTGTATGTTATTGCTTCCAATGTGACTGGAAGGATCTTATTTACATAGTCTCTTATATAGCCATGAAAACACCTGTGTATCATGAAATTTTGGCATTATTTAAGCTTAATGTTATATCATTAATATCAATGAGTACTTGAAATAAATATATTTTGTTTCCAAAGTTATGGGTACTAGCAAAAACATGACAAAAGTTTGGTACAAACTCTAGTTTGCAAGTAAATCTTTCACTAGTAAGTATTTCCACAAACACTCAGAGACATGAATAAATGTACTCAAACACACAAATCAGGATCACTTCACCATGTTTGTTCATGAAAAAATAGCCTATCTTTTAAAAAAAGAAGGTTTAGACAAGTTCTTCTCTTTTGCTGTATTTCTTTCTACTTTGTAATGAAGGAAAGCTTAGTTATGTAAGTAGCTTCTCGGGCTATTTACATGATCATCATTATTGACATCACTGAGAATTTACATATACTGACTAGGAGTTCACCCCAACACCCTCTAGCTATCAGATGCATCTGTGAGATGTAGATAGTTCAGTGCTTGCTCCACCTTTGCTTCTAATCAGCAGGATGTAAGCCTGTTCCCCTCAAAAAACCCACCCAAACCCACCAGTGAACCACATTAGCACGACTGTGACAGTAAATGCTGCTTCATATGTGTCATACTGCTCTACTAATGTGACTTTGGGACCAGAGTTGTCCCGTGTTCCGCTCAGAGGAGAGGCAGGGCTGGAATACAACTACTGACTGTGGCCTGAGCAGATAATGCACTCTAAAACACTCCACATACTTCCTCAAATGAAGCTCAAGCTACACATACACTGCAGTTACTTCGTGTACATTGTTTTCTGTTTCACACAAGCTGGCCATCCATGTTGTCAAATAATCTTTATTACAAGCTTTTAGGAAACTGCTCAGTAGCGTGATGGATAATCTAGCATTTTTGTATTGTCTGTTAATGAATAAATGCTGAACCTATATGCTGGCATTTTCATGATGTGCTGTTTTCAGATTGGCTGAAACCAACACGAGCCTTTTGTTGCAGTCAATCTGAATGCAGCTGTTTAACAACGCTACAGTGAACAATTGACATACTAGTGCACTAAAAGAATGATTACACACAGCATGCATCAATCACTTGGCAGAACAGAAATATAGAGTCATTGTAATAGAACAATATCACATGATAAATACCTTCCCCCTTGAAATCCTTGTGCCTCAGCGTTAGAGATGATATATGGCCAGGCTTCACCTTGACATTTTTCCCCTAGCAGCAGACTATTGTCCTGTGACATTTTTCTTTGAAGACAGATCATAGAAATTTTTTTTCAGGAAGAATCTGAATGAACTTATACACTCATGAAAGGAAAGGAACAACTACTATTTAAATGAGGAAGTTCAGACTAGGAATAGCTTTATCTTCCAAGTATTTTAATAACAGGATGGGTTTGGCTCCCTTTTCTCATGTAACATTTACCAGTATTTTTTCAGACTCTGCTTTAGCATACTTTTTTTTTTCCCCTCTTCCTCTCCTGGTCCCCAGGATCTCTTCTGCTAGCTCTCTTAGTGGAGATGATTATTCCTAGGACAGGGAAAACAGGGCTTTGTAGAACTCTGCAGCTAGATGATTCTTGTGTGGGGTAAAAAAGCTGCTTACATCTTCTTTGGACTGTTTGCTACAGCAGAGGTGGTTGTGAGGGAAGGAAAAAGCTAGCTAATTAACCTAGCTTCAGCAGCTTACAGAAGAGTCTCAAGGAACCTCAGGATTCGTGCCTGTAGAAGTATCCCTTCTTATGACTCCAATGCCTGCCTACCACATTCTGATCAAAATGTCAGTGAAAACTATGATATTGTGACATAAGGCTAAGGCTGTGAATTTTGGGGAAACTGTGGTAAAGAAGCCCCATCACAGAGCAGTGTAATAGGTTTATGGGCTGGAGACATGTTACTGTGGTGATCTGGCATAAAAGTTTTAAGCAGTGAAGTGGAGACTAATGAGGTCCTCTCAAAAGCATATTAATGAAACTTTCACATGGCTTCACAACTTCATGAAGTTTTTGTGGCTTGCTTCCCATAGAAACTAGAAAGAGGAATTTTAAAAGAAATAGCATTAATGCTATTTTTCATTTCTCACCACCTGCAAAGCTATGCTGACTTGCTGTTCAAGGTTCAAAAGCTTATGGATTGGTAAGGAGGCAAACAATAAACACATTTTAGCAGCCTTGAAAAGAAAGTAGTATAGCTTAAAGCTTCTCTCGCTGTATTGTCAGCCCACAGAGTTGCTACTCTGAATTACAATACAAACTCCAGATTTGAGCTGGAGTTGAAGTGATCAAGTATGCATGGAAAAAGCAGGTTATGGCAAGGCACTGCATTTTGTGGCATGAACTTCATCACTGAATGAAAGCTAATCCTGAAATGTGTAGTATATGTTAATATATTTTTAAATTCAGATGGGCTTAAAAATAGAAAGGAAGGCACTGAAGCATTTTAAAGATCTTAAAAAAAAAAACTATTACACACTGAAGTTCATTATCACTGGTAATACAACTGGATTTCACAAAACCAGTTTGTAAATAATTGCATATGAACTGCACATGGCTGCTCACAGTTTACACATGATTACAGTTTGATTGCAGAGACAACCATACAAACAATGAGCTCAATTTACCCAATAGTTGTAAATGTTTTGTAAATGGATTATGTATACTTAAATCCATTTGGTTAAATGTACTCAGTAAATATTTTTCAGTTGTGAACCCATGCAGGATACTCAGTGAGGGTTTTCTATAGTTCAACACTCAGACCTCAGCAGAGACTCTTCTGCTACCTTTAGACTACTTGCTTTTCATGTTTTATTCTTTCCTCTCATCTCTCTGTCTTCTTTCTTTATTTTGTTGGGTCCGATCAAAAATCCATTACAGTCAATTGAGAGATTCACATCAGTGGGTGAGTTTATGTTATAAACTGCTAACATGGACACTTACATATAATTCACATCTATTTACAATGACAGCTACATGAACTTTATCATGTCCTACTGCAGTGGGACAAAGAGGGAAGACTGCCTGTATAGTATGTTGAATACCGATGCTGGGAGAACTGTCAGGGGTTTGAATACAGTTAGGTTCAAGTAACCAGTCAGTCTGATAATTCTCACGAAGATTTGTTCAAAATGCATCATAGGCTTTTCATATCTCTTAAGCCTGTCACATTAGGCTGCAAACTGCTCAATTACAGCCTCTTTCGAGGCTACTGAAGCTGCCATTTCTAGACTCAGCTGACACTATCAGAGAGAGAAGCTTTCCAGAACACTTAGTACTTTTCCATCTGTGATTGTAGTGTGGTGAATATACAGCCTCAAGACACCAGAGAGTGAACCTGTCCCAATCTTCCATGAGATTTCTGCTAGCTCAGTGTGGCGCCTGAACTTAAAGACAGTCATTAGACCAGGTAACACCACCTGTAACACACCTCAGGCATGTAGAAAAGAAAATACTCAACACCAAGGAATTTGAGCAAATAAAAAAAAACAGTCCTGAGTTTTGTTTTAAATAGGTATTGGAACAGGGCAAGGCTTTTGGAACAGGGCAAGATTTTATTTCTCCTCCCTGAAATGTTCCAACCACCTTTTTCCCTGCCCCAAACCAACAAATTTCAAAAGATAAGTAAAGCCACATCAAGCAAGGATGACTTGGTAACCAGTTACTGATTTGCACAAGGCGTAAATCTACACTCTTAGAGGGGGATGGGGCGCGGGGAGGGGGAAGATGTCTTCCTCAATGGCTAAGGTACTGTTTTTGTCTTACCTTGCTTTTCAAATCACCAATGAGAACAAACAGTTCTTTCTAAAGTGCTGAGAGAACTACAGCCCTAAAACAGTGTTTGTTAGTGATACATTCAAATGAAAGAGAAATATTATTTTGCCTCCCCCCACACACTTTCTTTATTCATGTAATTAGCAAAATGAATCTCTGTATTAGTTGCATCATGTCACACAACAAAAGACACAGATGACTCCAGAATTAGTTGCATAGCCTCCAAGATTCTTTGTGTTGCTTAATAATACACCTCTGTTGAAATGGTGCCATTAGATCACTTTAAATTGACAATCTACTCCGCTCTTGTTTACAGTACATTCAAAAGCTATAAAAGCTTTTCAAAAGCAAGAAAGTCAGTGACTTACTGCTATGCTTAATATCTTGAACGATAATAAAGGCCATTTCAAGACTACAGCAGGCAAACATAATTCCTCTGAACTTAATGAAGTTATGCCTGTTTATACCAGCTTAGAAATTCATTCAGAATTGTGTTTTTGAGATATGACTTCACAGTATGCTTAGGAGCTGCCTTCCAGTCATGCAAAGAATGTGGCCATTATTATATTTGATTTTTTTTTTTTAAAAAGCAGAGAGAATTATTAATTAGAAAAAATGCCCTCACTTTCAGGGGCACTAGAAGATACTCTGGTTAAAAATGAAAAACAACTTCACTATTAATTATGTCCACTGAGACCAATGTATTAAGAAAAAAAACAACCATAACTTATTAGTTCAAAATAAGTTGTAAAATTCTTAAAGATCATTCTTACAATAAATTTCAGGTATTCTGAAATCCATGCCTTTTATCCAGTACAGTCATTACTTTTGTGTTTTATATAAACAAAAAAAAAATCTTGTTATTAAAACAGGACAACAATAAGTTAGTATTTTTCTTTATTTTTGCCTTGTGAACCTTAATGGAATTAATTAAAAATGAAGGTTTACTTTGAAAGACCTGAATGAATAGGAAATACTGAAAATAACAAAGTGTACTCAAATTTCTTTTGAAAACAGTTACAGATTCTGGGTAGCACAGAATTTGGATCCCCAACTTAACCGGAGTGATTACTCTTCTGAACTGGATACCTTTTCAAGGTTCTCTATGTAGGGTACCGAGATACTACCTTGAATCTGAAAAGAACCTGACTGCTTTTCCTGACTGATAATTTGGGGCATGGATATTTCTCTTGGTCAGGTAATAACATATTAAGAGTATATTAAGAGTATGTATGTATACTTTATGCTTTTTCTTCTTCACCATCCCTTAAAGGCAAAATTCAGCTGCCAATGTTGAAGGAAGACTTTATGACCTGGGTCCACGCCTGCACTTCCTACCACATATGATCACTGAAATCAGCTATTCTCTTTACAGGTTTTGTGCCAGACAGCTATACTGCCTAATCCACCAACAAAATGCTTGTTTATTTCATGGATTTATTTTGTCTTTTTTTTTTTTTTTTTAAACAGAAAATGAATTATGCATTATAGGAAAGGGAAGAAAACCAGAGAAGGAGCGCTAAGAAAGCTGGTTCAAGAGGTTAACAAAGAATATAGAGAAGGGAATAGACAATAAGGCAGACAATGGCATGTCTGACCAAGGTGAAACACTGAAGCAGATACTGGAGGACTGAGAGACTGAAGACCTCCCTACAGTACCATCTGAGCAATATGAAAAGTTTAAAAAAAAAAAAAAAAAGACAGAAAACTAAAGAAAACCCACCTGAAGAGTGAAAAGAGGCAGCAGAAACTATCACTGCAACCTTGCTTTGGTTTGGTTTTCATTTTTTTTTTTTGCACACAGCACACTCAAACCAGTCTGACACACAAAAGCAAACCAATCCATATGATTTGCAGTTGAGATTCTTAATGACCTGACTTATTTTGGTAATTCTATCTAGACTTACCTGGTTAGAATGCAATAGCTAGCACATACTGCAAGGATTCACAGCTACAGGACTAATGTTTTCAAAGGCATTTGGTCTTAGGTACTAAGTCAGCAGAGCACATCTTTGTCCTGCCTCTAGCTGATCCACAGAAGACAGCTGCCTGCTACCATATGCTGGTGCCTCAGGTGTCTGAATCTCACAGACTCATTCCCCAAGTTACTCTAGAACACATAAATCCCTTCAACTACATGCCTAACAACATCAACTTTTCAAACTTAGGTGATATTTTAAACCAACCAGCTTCCACTTCAAAAGGGTGTGGCAGTAGTAAAAAATAGTAGGCAATAGCTTAGTACTGTGCAGGTAGAAAACATAGCTTTAAATGGAGGTTACAGTCATTTGGGAGCAGCGTGAGTCAAAGAAATGAACACATTTTGCCCAAGAAGCGTGCCGGATACATGGTTTCATAACACACCAATTCATTACTTGAGGAGATAGTGTTCTTCCTCTCATCAAATATTAACGATCGTTTCAGGAAGTTTAAAAAATTGTCTCAGAGCAACTTCTTGCAGCCATTAATTAAAATAATGAGCACTATAATATTAAAAGTGTAATTCTCTTACATGTCCTCAAGTGTTTGCCTAGAAGTCTCTTTCTTTGGGAGACAAAAAAAAAAAAAAAAGAAAATCTGAAAACACAGCAAATTAAAAAAGTTGATACTTACATTACTCCTGGCCAAGCCTACAATTCTCAGCTGGCAAATATGAAATTGGTTTGTTATCTTCGTCTGTCAAGATGCCACAAAACTATTGTTTCTCTCAGTGCATCACAAGTACCGTAACTCCCTGCCCCCAATACATACACTATGTTTTCCATCACTGTGCTTATCAAGAAAGATGACAGACACAATCCACCTGTGGTGATTCAAAAGTACTATACTTAAGGAGAGACTTTCAGCATTTCAAGATGACACTGAGCAGCGTGCAAGGGAAATGGAGAAGGATTCTGCATGCACTCACATTTGGATACCTCAACAAATTTGTCTCTGCTGCCATGTTATCCCTCTGGATTTTTGCTCCCACAAGCATTCAGATGACAGAGGAAGACTGAGGACAGCTGACATAAAGGCATACAAGACTCTCCACACGGTAATTCAGTTTTAAGTCAGTAAGTACAAGGACTTAGAAAATCATCTAATCAAGGATGAAAAGACAGCAACACACGTCTACTTGTAACATTCATGGATTCCCCCCCCCCCCAATTTAGTAAACACACCAAAACATATCTTTTCAGTCGTCTCTACTCTTAATAGGAAAAAGACACTTGAAAATGAATATAGGAGTCCTGGATTCATTTCCTTCCTCTTTCAAGGGATATCTTTCATTAACATATTTGTGCAGAGCTCCCAGAAGCCTGTTTGAGAAAACTATTTAGCACAATTAGTGCTCACTGCAAACCTCTCCCCCTGTTCTGTTAGCACTGTAAAAAATGAGTCTGTGACAGCATCTGGGAGAGCTGTTGCTTCCCCACTGTCTACTTAGACACAGCTTTGGGGGAAATTAGATCCACACAGGTGCAGCATAGTGTTGCCTTTTGTAGCAATGGTGACCAAGAGGACAACTAGCCCCATGTATCACAGGAGAGTTATAATTTACAGCGGTTTGAAGCAGGGCACAGGAAGAGCTTTCAAACTCTTCCTTAACAGAGATCAACTTTCATCTCACATATTCACTGCAACAACAACCTGGGTGAGTACCTAAACTAGACCACATCTGCAATGTTAATTCCACTAAAAACATTCACAATGGAACATCTCCAAAAGATGGACTGAGAAAATTCAGTTCTAATACTGTAAGCCCTGGTGGTCGAAATACTCAAGATTGTCATGGGTATTCACATCCACTTTAGCTAAAGGATGAAACTGAATTTCAATCTTTTCCTAAAGAAAGCCGTGAGAGCCTAGCCTTTCTTTGACTTTCTTGAGACACTTCAGTCTGAAGACTTATCATTTGACTCTCACAGAACAGAAACTAGGACACAGCATAGCTCAAAATGCAAGACTCCAATCTTCACATAGGCAATCTGTTTGCTGCATGTGTACTTCACAGCCTGGTCTCAATCTCAGTCTGCATTCCCACACTGTGTAGATGCTGCACTGTGTTGCATGGACATCAGTCCAGAATAGCACTGCCTTGGCTCACAGCCTCTGCACAGCACAGTCTTGGCTGTGGGAAAGCATTTCTTGTAAAGCAAATTCACGGTACTGCAGACCCAGCTCTAGGATGATGTCCTGGTTTCTGCTGGGATGGAGTTAATTTTCTTCCTAGTAGCTGGTATAGTGCTGTGTCAACATTATTCTCATGCTAAATCCAAAACAGCAACAACTAAAACATCAGTGTATTAAGTAGTGCTGACACTAGTCAAGTACTTTTCAGCTTCCCATGCTCTGCCAGGTGCACAAGAAGCTGGGAGGGGGCACAGCCAGAATAGTTGATCCAACCTGGCCAAAGGGCTATTCCATACCATATGGCATCATGCTCAGTAAAGAAACTGGGGGGAACTGGCCGGGGGGCAACGATCACTGCTTGGAGACTGGCTGGGCATCGGTCGACAGGTGATGAGTGGTTGCATCACTTGTTTTCCCTGGGTTTTGTTTCTCTCTCTCTTGTTGTTTTCATTACAATCTCAACCCACGAATTTTCTTACTTTTGCTCATCAGATTCTCTCCCCCATCCCACTGGGGGGGGGGGGGGGGGGGGGGGGGGGGGCGGTGAGCAAGCAGCTCTGCAGTGCTTGGTTGCCAACCGGGGTCAACCATGACAGATGATTAAATCCTTTTAAGGTAAGTGTTCTTACATTTGAAGCTGCAAGCACAGCTTCCAATTGCAGCTGCATTTTTGCTGTCCACTGCTGATATGGCTAAGGAGAGGCAGAAGTATTACATTTATATAAAACTTCACCTTAAACCTTCATTTTCCAAACTTTGTTCTGAAAGTGCTGTGCTACAATAAGGCTACTTAAAACTGTACACTACATTAAAGTTTTGTCACTGAATCCAGTTTGGCTAGTTACAGCACAATGAGCTGCTCAGTACAATGCTAACTCTCAAAAGTATTGCTTTGTTTAAATTACATTTTAATTGTTTTACTTCAGGGGTTTTTTTCTGCCTTAATAATAACGTGTAATATTTTTGAATAAAAGGAGAAAATAAAGCCAAGCAGCTGTCCACATTAACATCACCTAGAGTGTCTGTAATTATCTGTATTATTCCAATGAGAAAATTAGAAACAAGAGAAAATTCTCTGGGTTTTTTTTTTAAATTGGGTTTTTGTTCTGTGCTTTTTTTTAAAAAAATGATATGAAAATGACTGAATTATCATGATAAGGCATCACCTGCTAGTGAACCAAAGATGATCTTTTCAGGAGGGCAATGACAGGCAAGGGTCCCAAGCCTCAGCTAAAAGATAACTTTCAAGAGCAAGTGAAAGGGAAAAGCCAAGTCACAACATAATGATACATATGAGGGCATTTTAGGTAGAATTGATAGCAGTTATTAAAAAAAAAAAAAGTAGATAGATGGTTCAGCCCACAGCTAAATTGAACATGCTAGCTGTGAATGAAGCTTAGACTCGGGAGACAAATTAAGGGTATGATGAAAAGGTCCGTGCCATCAGATAAGAAAACAGAGCTTTATTTTCACTTCTAGTCATAATAGTGAAAAGCCACCAAATGGCTAAAGAGAAGAAATCATTCTCATTCAAACATAAGCAAAACCATCTGACTGTAGTGTTTGAATACATTTTGTATACTGACAAACAAACTCAGCTGACTGTAAAGTCTCCATTAAACAAAAAGACCCAAGCGATCTGCCAGTGGTTTCTTTGCTAAAATGTCAGCATACTCAGCTTCAAAATTTGAGTGGTTGAGAAGAAAGTTTCGGGGTTTTTTTTTTTTTTTTGTTTTGGTGTTGGGTTTTTTTACATTTAACCTAGTCATACATTATTAGACTGTCTATATATCAATGTAATGTTGTTGTAGGGCACATTGTTGAAATTTTGCCAAAAACACAAAATAGTTTATTCCAGATTTCACTTGGGAATGTCTCAATCACTTCATATACTGATCTTGGAGCAGAAATAGAATGTAATGTGGCAGTTTAGTAACAGTACACACAGTGTAACTTTAGCTCTCCTCACTTGAGACTGAGAAGAGCCAATAGAGGCTGGTAACAAAACATAACAAAAGCAAAACTGAAAGCGGGGAGAGGGGGGAAGAAAAATCCACAAACCCTGCAACTACTGGTAGGTCAAAACAGAACTCCAGCTGTAAAGAGGGAAGTTTATGACTAATGATACCAGCCAGTTGAGAAGCACAGAAAACTCCCTGAAAAATTCATGACCTGCAACAGGCACAGAAAATTATTTGAGTGCTTTGACATTGAAAGCAAATGGATGGAATTACTCACAAGTCTGAAACTAAGACTTCAAAATATTAGGCTATATTATCCCAGCTGAGACCCTCCCCTCTTGCTATGCAAGTCAGAATTTCTGCTTGTTGATCTTATGAACCTTGATACTATTAACACATTAACAGAAAGGCTGATTTTTAAGGTAAATGCAGGGTTCCTGGGACCACAAATACAGTTGACAACAATAATCTTGAGATTTCTGATAAACAACTTGGGTTCACATTTATGCACTTGACACTGTTTACATCTAACCCATTATATCCCTTGCTACTATATAATAGAGGAGAAAGCACTGAAATGAAGTCTGTGGTAGAAGGCTTTTGAACTACAGTATCCTCAATGTTCTGACTCTTCTTCTATCTCAAGGTACCTGCAACTAATTTTTTTTTTTCCTTCACAGTCATGCAGCTTCTGTAGAGGGGCTAAAAGCCCCTACCCGGTAATGTGGTGATTGGCTACTGTCTTAATGTCTACAAACTCGATTTTCCCTAAGTGGAAAGCACCAAGCTCAGGATCCCACTGCCTGGATGCATGTGCTCATCAGCACAACCACCTGTATTCAAGCAGCTTTCTAAGAGGATGCTCCTAGGCATCTATCTTCAAAAGCATGTAATAGGCCGCAAATCTGTTGTACAAGTACCTCCAGGCCTGATCACAGCATGAAAATGTTACCAATGGGTGAGTTACGAGATACACTGGAGTTCACAGGATTTACTACTCACATACTCAAATTATTCCCATTTCCTGTGAATTAGGATTTAGTTCTAATGCAGCTGACTCCAGAGAAAGGAACCAGATACTTACAGAGGGTTCTGGATTGCTTTTATAGCCAGGTTCAAGTTCTTCGGTAAATCCAGATCTTAAAGAGTTGCAGCTTACAGACTCTCATTCAGACAATAAAGGTGATTCTTGATCACAAAAGTATTCTGATTTCAAGGGACTGGAAGAGCACTCCTGGAATCATACCTCACTCTCAGCCTTAGCAAGTTAGATCTTTGTATTGTATCCCCCACCTTCTCAGAGAATCAAGTACATATCTCTGGAGTTACTGAGCAGGAAGTGAATAAATTTTACATTTACATGCACAACTGACAGCTACTGGGGACAAGGAAGGATGGGGGAAATGTTTGCTGAAGAATTTATAAGGAAAGTACAGGTATACTGCCCAACTCAGACAGAAGAATTACTGTATCAAATTCTGGTCACATCCTAGCTGCAGGTGGGTGCA
Source organism: Pelecanus crispus (assembly GCF_030463565.1). NCBI lineage: Eukaryota > Metazoa > Chordata > Aves > Pelecaniformes > Pelecanidae > Pelecanus > Pelecanus crispus. Next base: position 40,793,654 of record NC_134650.1, read on the forward strand.
CTGCACATTTTACAGATTCATGCACAACATAGTAGCATGGATCATTTCTGTATTTTTATAGAAAGGGAGTTTGCAGGCTAAAATTTCCAACAAGGGAGGAAAAGAAATCGTTAAATAAATACTAGTCTGCCTTGAGCGTCCCTGCTCTTGCTTAAATGAGTGATATACAGTTGCCTAGATATCACTGTCCGAGAACGTATAAAATCCAGTCTTATATACAGCAGGAAGCTGAGGCCAGGCTCCACCTTCCTTTTGCCGATCCAACATTCATACTATGGCCACTTATTGTGCACCAAGGTCTTTCTGGTTTTCACTGAATATACCATCTCAGGCAAAACCGACAGATGGGGACACATATATAGAAATATACATGTGCGTGTATATGTATCTCTTTAATAAATGGTTTGACAATGTAGTATTTCACAATGAAAGCAGAGGCCATTTGAAAATTCCCCAAGCAGTGTGTGTTTGGTGTTGCAAGGTTAGTAACATTCTGAACCATCCCTCTAATACAACAAGAGTGGAGCTGCATGGCAGCACACATCTTTTGGGTTTGAAGACATAACCTGATTTTTTTAAAAAAAAACAAAAAAAAAAACCCCAAAAACCACAACACCCACACACATCACTGCGCACAATGGATTTTAATCATTATTTGCAGAAGCTGGAACTTTTTTTAATTTAGAAAAAAGGTCATTTTGATAGCCTTTTCTAGAATGTATCTTCTCCCCAATTTAGTTGCTACATCTTAGAATTCTTTGTCTCCAGTACATTGCGTGTAATGAAATTTTTAAGACAGCAAATAATTCTGGAGAAATGTTTATTGTTGCAAACTATGTGATCAATCGCTCGCCTGAAATTTTTATTTTTTATGACAAATGTAAGTCTTACACTAAGGGAGAAATGAGACATACAGTTAGTTTTCAGGTTTTTTTGTTTGTGTTTGTGGTTGTGGGGTTTTGTTTTTTTAAACTTTAGAAAAATCATAATGCAGACCCAAGTATAGGTGATTCAAACAAATGCTAGTTTATGGAGCTAGCGAGGTTTTTTCACAACAGTTCCTTCTGACTTGCAATTTTTAACATTTACAAAAATATATTTTCAGGAGTCTGTATTTCAGATCTCTTTGGTAAAGTCCTTGGGGGTTGAAATTAATCTACAATTTAATGCACATTTTCAAACTATATATACAATTAAAAACATTCTTTCCTATAACAGGTTATCCAATTTGATGACTAATATAAACCAGCTCTGATCACTACTAATTCAGAAATACTGATGTGCTTAAAAAGATTCGAAATGCAGTGTCACAGACAGCAAAAAGTATTTCCATTATTCTAACAGCCCACGCAGAATATCTATTCTTCATTTACTTAGTTTCTCCAAACTCTTGTATTTCTCTTCTGCCATTTAGACTACTGAAAAAAAACCCCATAAATACTGTGTTCATTTGAAGCATTCCAAGCATGACTGAAAACATTTGGCCACTGCTATGGATCTTCACCACTATTAGTCTCCCTAAACAACCTCAAACAATAAGTAGTTTGTGAAAATAAGAATGACTGTATTGATTCAAACCTAGCATCCATCTGGCACAGTATTCTTTCTCCAGCAGGGACCACAAACGGATATCTAGGAAAGAGTAACAACAATCATATGACACCTTCCTTAATATTCCTCTTCCTTCCAGCCTCTGACCCTTCTTTGACTCAGGAAGTCTTCTGGGCCTGTTGTGGTTTGTCCATTTAGTAACCCACAACAAATCTCTTTCAATTTCTGCCTAGTCTCTTGAGCCCACATGAACATTTTGCATCCACAACATTCAATAACTATTTCTATACATCTACTAGCTGTGGTGTGAGTAACTATTTTATTTTGTCTGTTTTGATTCTGGCTTCCATTAACTTTCTTTGATAGCCCCTAGTTCTCATATTAGAAAAGAAAGCAAATCTGAGTCTTTATTCATGTTCGCCATTTCAACCATGACTTTGTAGTCCTTCGTGCCCCTTCAGTCATGGACTTTTTTCTTTAGGCTGAAGTCTCAGCTTGCTCAGCAGTACTATGCATGGAAGTCATTCCATATCTTCAATCACACTCCCTTCTCTGAAATCTTTTCAGTTTTAATAAATCCTTTCTGAAGAGAGGAACCATAGCTGCACACTCACTCAAGACATGATGACCCATGCATTTATCCAATCATGGTCTGTCCTGTTTTGTTCTTAGACTCAGAGCAAGCTTTAAGTAGTCCCTAACATTTGCTTTTGTTTTTTGACTGCTGCCGAACACTAGGCTGGTATTTTCATTGTACTATTTAGCATAACCTCCATTTGTCATGAGAATTTTATTTTGTCCGATTTAACATGCAAGTATTTACGAACTTACCATGTGGAAAACTTCTGTATTTTTCACTCTTTTGTTCCCTTTTAGCTTTCCTTTCACAGGTTCCATTGATTCATCTTGTCCTTGAAATTAAAACCAGCTACATTTTCTCTTACAGATAAAGTAAGAAGGGACACAAATGAAAGCAAGAAATTCTAGGCTTACTTTTGGCACCCCTCATTTCTAAAGGCATTTCATCACAGCCCACCAGCCTGATACCAGGACCATTGTCACAAATGGAAGTATGAGTCTGAGGACCATTCAACAAAATATTTATTCCAAATGTATCATAATTATGAAACACCTGTGCTGAACAACTCTAAAAAGATGCACTGTGGAACTCAGCAGCTCCGACATGTCTATGGTGGGACAGGATAGAGACAACTAGAGTATGATGGGAATCCAACTCAAGATTTTCCAAAGACAGAGCTTTCTTTGGCTGCTTTTTTATAATGTGTTTATGTTCAGTTTTAAATGTTAACCTTGTTTCACTTTACAAATTCTGAAGCTGATCAGGAGAATTAAAGTCAAATTTTCAACTACAAAACTGCACCCAGGAGAGCTGAACCAATGCAGCATTACATTTAGAAGCTCTCTATGAAAGAAAGTTTTAACATGATTATTCAGATTATGAAGTTATAAACCAGGAATCTCAACTAAAACAGAAAAACTGGTTAGCAAGGATTTCCTATGAACGTGCAATCCACTGGCAGTCAAAGCCAATACAACTTGATGCCTTGTCATCCCCTTCTCTAATTTGTGTCTGACTATTCCAGGTCTATATACTGAAAGAGCAGAGACAGACCCTTGTCTCTACAGGAACAAAATGCATGTAGTACTGAGAACTGCTTCAGCCCTCAGCCAGCGCGTCCTAAATTAACTATGCAGAATGCCTCCTAATTCATACTGCTTTCTGGAGGCATGCTGCCCAGGCTGTGACTCCCTTCTGAATCCAAGCTCAGCCACAGCAATGGTGTGACTCTACCTGGGCACAAGATTAGGAAATGTCTCTCTTTGAATCACACTGCTTACACTGAATCCTCTCCAACATGAGAGATTTTTGGTGTTATTGCCCTTGTTTAAGGTTGTGAGACACCATGTACTTTAGAAGGGATAGATTTCAGTAACAAAAAGATGCCAGTTAAATTTAAAAACAAACAAACACAGTCAATTAAAAAAGCAAAGACTAATTAATTTAGAGAACAAACAAACAAGGAAAAAAAAAACAAAAAAAACCCCTTCTGCAATGAACAGAAAGAACATGTAGGTGTATTTGAGAAGCTTGTGAGCTTCCACTGATGCTAAGGACAACTATAAGCAGTTCCAATTAATAGTATTTCAAGATTCAGTTCAGTTGATTTCAGAAGAATGGCCCCGCTTTCCACAAGTAACTAATTGAGCTGACATTTGTAAACCATTATGGACCCCAAATTCTAGTCATTTCTTCCACACAAAGCTTTTTCATCCAGCTAAACTAGACTGACTCCAAAAGTACATTTTAGAATGATAATTAATTCAATGCCAAATGTGCCTGCAGTAAAAATACCTTTAGGGAATGAACACATAATAGTGTGTGTAGCTTTTAAATAAGCTGTCCACAGGGCTATGCCAATTTAAACAAATTAAAATAATTGTCAGTATGCTAGGTATGGAGATATTCTTTTTGTAAGACTGCTGTGAAACGCCCTGGAGACTTGGGTGGCATAGCAAGACTGCCCAATAGATCCGGGCACTTACATTGTCTCTGTCCAACTTGATAGAAATATCCTCAGGTGTTATGGTGCATTCAGTAGTGTTGATGTAATAGCATAATCCTGTTTTTTCCAGGCAGATGTATGGCGATTCAAACAAACCCCTTGAAAGGGAAGGAGTCCATATGAGAGTACTCAAAACCAAAAGATTTCTTCCATTGCTCTGTCTGGTTATCTGGCTTATATGTTTATGTTCAATTTTTCCCCCTGGGAAAAGTAGACTCAAAAAGGAAGAGGGCAAAAATAACCTTTCAAATGTCTGTAAGTGACAACAGATACAGAACCTATGCTGCATCTGAACTTCACTTGCTTCTGTGTAATTGGATCAATGTGTTTGAGGTGGCATTGATATACGTCGTTCACCCACCGCTGCTATCAGGGCCATCTGGGACAGTTCCAATTTCAGCAGTCTCACAGATGCTCAGTGCCCTTAGATGCTCTAAGACTTCTTCTAATAAGCAGCAATTTTTAGGCCATTGGAACACCATGATCTTATACTGCTTTTTGAGCACCAGCATTTAGACTGTCTTTACTACCTTAGATCAATAGCCCACCACAGTACCCACATATTCTTGTGAGGGGGAAAACTGACCTCCTTGCAGCCTTTTGTAGAGCAGACAGGAAATCAGGATCTGGACCACTGTGTACTGGATCAGCTTTTCAAATACTAAAACAACACACAGAATGAAATTGCCCTCCCACAAGCACTGTTAGTTTGATTCGTACACATACTTAGGTTAATGTGTCTTTTTCTGCAGACCTTACATAGATTCACATAAAACAGACACCTAGACAAATATGAAAAAAAAATTCTGCAGGTTTTCAGTACCACCACAGATCATCAGTGCCATCCTTAATTTGCTTCAACGGGTTCAGAGGGTATCAGCAGAATAATATGAGCATTCTTCCACCTGCTGCTGGTGAAAGCAATAACATTTCAATGATCTAGACTTAACAGGTAAAGCAACAGCTTTAAGAAATTAAATCCTTTGGGGAGGAAAATACTATTCTAATTTAGCATGTTTTGCTGCATACCAGATTATGTAACGACCTCTAACCCAGCATAGATTAACATTTCATACCCTGGCTGGAATGCCATTAGTCTTATTTTTCATTTCCAAGCTTATAGCAAGAAAAGAGAGCGTTTTTTTATTCTACTGTACATTAAGACTCTGTATATAATGGCTTACTGGAAAAAGAGAAACTAAAAATTAGTGACAACACTATCAAACAAGGGAATTGAATTGCTTTCTGAAGCCTGAGAAAAACAAAGAAAGAAAAAAAAAATCTCTTAATCAAATGTCATTGAGAAGGAATATCTACAAAGTTAGTACTTCTGTCTCAGAAATACTGAAGAAATTACTATATTTAGCAGGTCAAGGTATCCTGAAGGGGAAAAAAAGGAGTAATCTAAAAAGGAGAAACAGACCCAGACATCAGCTCCCAAGCTCTCTAACATTCATGTTTAATTGCCTACCCTGGCTCCCACCTCTAGATATAAACCTAACCATCACTGTACTGATACGAATTCTAGTCTTCCATATCTCAGAATGTTTCTAGTCACACATTCCAGTTTAAATTCTTTTCTATTTATACTAGAATACTTCTAGATGTTACCTTTGACTAAATGCTAGATTAATATTAAGTATTTTTCTTAATTTTTAATTAACTTTTTTCTTAATTAATTCTTAATTAACTAATATTAAGTGTATTTTTTCTTTTCTAGTATTCACAGTTTTATCTAAAGAACACCATATAAAGGTTACTGTTGACATAAAAATGTACTGTTCTATTACTTTTTTGTTTTTGCATGAATATATACATAAATAGAGGCAAAAAATGTTTTTTGTTGCTACTTTCTACATTTGAATGAAAAAATCCATACGCTACGTTAAAGATACAGAATAAATAATGGAACTTCAGCATGTATAGTGGTTGATAAATGTGATTCACAAAACATACCTTCATGTTTTTAATAGCTTTCCATTGTTACAAGTATGCTATTAATTACTGGAAAAATTGATTCATCTATCCAGGATGTACTTGTATTTCCTGCTTTTAACCCTTTTTTCCACTACCGTGACTTTTGGCTACTGCCTCAAAACATTAGCAAGGAAGGAATGTAATTGATGGAAGATTGCTAAATAAGATTTCTGCCTGTCAGAGTTCAAGGAGCATCTGGATGATGCTCTTAGTCATATGGTTTAGTTTTAGGTAGTCCTGTGAGGAGCAGGGAGTTGGACTCGATGATCCTTATGGGTCCCTTCCAACTTGAGATATTCTATGATTTCAATAAAGGGAGGTGTTCACAATGCATTACACATCCACGATTCCTTCCTTTCTGCTCATGCAGATCTGCTCCCTCGTGTTATAAGGCTATTTTCACGCCATATTAGACACACATTTCTTTCAGCGCCCCAATGCTTTAAACCTTGTAAGAACTCCATACGAAAAATGTGGCAAACATTTGCTTAACATTTGGTTACTGAAAAAAATATGTATTTATATACACTAGTCTCAGAACATTAAAAACACCTAGATATGGGTATGTGAAAGCCTTTAGATGTATTGTTGAAGAGCTCCTGACAAAAATCTATTGGAGAATCAAAATTTTTCTCACCAAAAAATGCTGAAATTTTAGGTACTAGAATCTTCTCTCTTTTCTTACAGAAAAAAGATGTAAAGAAACTTTCAATAAAAACTCTGAAATGTTTCCCCTCCCCTCTCCCAAAAGACTTTCCTCCATGCTCTCATGATGGATTTCCCACCTTTACTAGATGTTAGAAAAAAAGTTGAGAAAGAGCCTGAACACAACATTTCAACAGCCTTTGAATTTACACAACCTAAAGCAGAGACTACAACCATCTTCACCTAATGAAATAAAGCCAAAGAATTAATGCTTTTTCTTGTGGTTATTCCTTGTACACCTATGCAGCGATGTGTGCCATCTGGGGTTATTTTCATTATTTCTGCCAGAACTATTTTTATTCTAGAAGTACAGACAGTAGTATGCATTTACCAAATGGGAGCTTATTAGAAGGAACTTTTTTTTTTTTTAAATATTAGGACCACTACTTTTGAGAAGCGTGGGGGATTAGACATTTAGCATTTCCTCCAAAGTAAAGCCTTTGAAAAAGGTATTAGATATGAGTCTTGGCAAAAAGAACAGACAGCAAATAATGCAAAGGGGAATTATTTCCTTAGATAACATTAAAATTTGCCATGTGATATCTTTTTGTTTTACAAGTACATGCTTAAATGCAAAAGTAAAGTGGAAAGATCAGAAGAGATACAAAACCTGATAGCTTTAATTCAAATTGCTTTTCTTTGAAAACCAGCAGGCAAATTGACTTCTGTGACAAAGTACTCTGCAGGTGTTTTCCATCAGACTTCACAGAGCAATGCCCTGTCTGTCCCACTTACAATCAAATGGGACTGACAATGTCCTTCACAAAGCCTTTTTTTTGTTGTTGGTTTTTTCACCCTCTTTCTTCCACCCCTGTCCCCAGGGAAAGTGCACCACGCATGCACTGACCACCTTAGTGTCCTGTCAGGGAGTGAATGAATTTCATTAACTAAGAACCCAATCCTTCACCAGCTGGTACATAGTTCCTAATAATGGAAGACAGTAATTATTTGTCTTCCATAGCGTCAAAAGATTTATGAAGGGGATGCTGAAATCCTGTTTTGAATGGGATGGAGCCATCATCTCATTGACACTGATGTGAATTTTGCTTTTTCACTTCAGTAGGTTCAGGATTCCATACAACTCATTTCTTTAGAACAGGTTCTAACACTTTTTAAAACACAATTTATATTGCATTTATTTTATTGCATTAAAGTTTATGATCTCAGACAATTTACACAGCCATAGCCTAACAGGATGGTTTGTTTTAATGCAAGTAAGCGTATGAATTTTACGCAGATCATTAACGTCTGTCATTTTCAAAATGGTTAATAAATTCAACTAAAAAAAAAAAAAAGCCTAACTAAAAAGGAAGTGTTAGTGCCAATAATTATCCTTTGAATTCCAGGAGAGTGAGTTTCCATAGAAGAGAAAACATTTTCTGCAATATTTTCTTCATTAATAGTACAAAAAAATTGCAAACATTCAGACTATTTGGGAAGGTGGAAACATCCTTCCTAGCTTTCTTCAAGCATTACCCTTCATGCTGAAAAAGGTCAAAGCTAATCCTCTCCCATGGATTGTTCTCTTTACTATGGAGGTGGCCATCTGTGCAAAAAGCTCTAACTTCTGCTCTAGCTTTGCTTTTTCCTAGATTTCTTCCTCAAGGACTATTCTGTCTATCCCATCTGTAACTGTGAATGAAACTACAGTGCCTGTGGGTTCAAAGGAGACTTCTGCAAGCCTTTTACCTCAAAGTTGTCATGAAGGGGTAGTGTTTCTTGGCCCTAGAACTGTGCCACATTAGAACAGTCTTGAGCACCTTTGCCCTCTAACCAAGCTCCAAATCCAGGCAAGCTGATCTGCAGAATTAGCCTACTAGAGTTTAGAGTACTAAAAACCTGACACTTTCATCCATACGCTACCCACTTAGTTTTGTGACTGTTTTGGAAGTATAGTAGGGTCTCCCTTTCTCATCTACGGTAAACAGAAGTGATTTCCTCTGCCTGATTGCTGGGATGCAATTTTTTCTCAATATCGTACAATTTCAATGCTGTACTAAAAATAAGAATTTTCCTTGTATAGATATGGTTCTATTCTAGGTATTTGTCACCTCTGGTGATCCTCAAAATGCATTAAAAATGGCTTAGAAAAATGGTTTCTTCTGGAGAATACACAAGTCTGAGTAAATGTCTATGTATACAAAGTATTTCTGGAAATGAAACTGGATGAATAAAATACACTACAAAGAAAGAGAAATAGAAAGAGGATTAGCAGCAACCTTTTAGCTGTGAAGGTTTGGGATGCGGGAAAATTAAGGTTAGAGCAAAAATCCTGCTGAGTTAATATGTATGGAAAGATGAAAGAGAGAGGAGAAAGGGAGTGTGGCAAATGGGAGGGGGGAGAAAAGCTGCAAAAGGTCAAGTTGCATGGAGAGGAGGTGAGCACAGAATCAAAGGGTAGGAACCATATGAGCTGAATCAAAGCAGAAAGGAACCAAGGCTTGAAATAAGAACACTGATCATTTTGGAGATAGGTTATTGGATTAAACTGGAACACTGTTATCACCTTGTCCAAGGAACAAGAAATGAATTAAAAAACATATCGTACAGGAGACTGTCAAGCTGTATATTTCTTTTTACATTTTTTCATTAGCGAGGTGCCTGCTTCTTTTGACTCTAATTTCTCTAGCTTTATTTGATAGAACAATGGGGCTTTTCTTTTTCATTTACGTTGATTTCCAGGACTCTTCAATTTATTCAGTGAATCATCATCTATATTATTAATCACAAAAGAAAGTCCTGTTACTTCAACTATCTGAATCTGACTGATACTGTGGCTAAATTTTTCAGAGGGACACGTGTGCTGAAGGAAGAAATTGATTAGTGCATGAACTAGTTCTCCAAGGAGAATTTGTGGCAGATGTCCTATTTTAGAAGTCTCCTCAGCATAGAGGGAGCAATACTAAATTGACATGGGAATGATTAAAGATTAACTAACCTCTTAGCTTTTTTGCAGTGCAGCCACGCTTGAGAATTATGTTGCTTACTCCTTCAAAATACTTATTACACTTTGAAAACCCTTCTGTATGCCATACAAACCACTTCCAATTGCTTCCTTTTAAAGCCTGCTTCCTCATCCCCATTTTCACTTTCATTACATACCCACTTTGATGATGGAAAAGAAAAAGAAAATAACTAAGAGTCCTCAGGTACTTAAAAAAAAAAATTAAAACCCAATAATTGATCTTGGGGAAATCAACGCTCCAAACAGGACTTACCTAGATAGTAATGATTTTGAAGTCCTATCACCACTTAAACTCAGACAGCAAGCAAAGGACTTCACAAGGAATTGGATCAGGCTATGGATACCTGATCTCCATTTTGTGCAAGGTACACCAGCTGTATTTATAAGGAGAACCAAAAATAGGACAGGTCTATAATACCTAGCCTTTATTGTCTGAAAAATACCAGCTATTGGCACTTTCATCTCTGTAGATTTATATTCAGCAATACCTTTCTTTAACCTATGCAAAAAAGCAAATACATTATTAAATATTCAGTTTTGACATTAGCTTCACTGAAAGGGCCTAATTTTTATGTACTGTAACAGTTACAATCGCTCATTAGGGCTTTGGAAACGAGAGTCAATCTGCTCTTGACTATACTTCTTTTAAAATTTTGATCAGACGGTGTCTGCCATGTTATGCAGCTATGGATATGGGCTGTGAATGTGCTCCTCTGGTCACAGTGCAGGCGTGTTGGTCTGCCTGAGAAAGCATGGCAATATAATACTCAGAAATACTGAGCTTTAATCACCACTTGCAGTCTCACTGATTAGAGCAATGTATATGAAGCCTGTTAGTCAGCAGCCCTTCAAGCAATTGCTTTTGATTCCAGACTTTGAAAATTTTGTAAAATCTCCCTTTAAAAGCAGGTCCATCTCAATCAGAATACTCTCCTCATATCTAAAAAATGTCCCACTAGTTCCTTCCTTCTACATGACTCTTGAGAGCTTTAAAGTCAGAGAAACATTAAAAAAAAGTAGGTGTACAAGCTGCGTTTTTAGTGCTTGCCAACAATGAATGCATGCTAAATCAGATTGTTATCCTTATTGCACATAAATATGTAGTAATTGGACCAAAACAAGAAAAAGAAATAAAAAGTCTTTGGCAGACTGTCACATTAACAGAGGATTTATACAGCAGACCTATGCCCTTAGGAATCACTGCCATCTATAAGGCCAGAAATATTTTTATCTTCTAACTGCTTAAATCTCCTACTTCACTGTCAGTTCACACCAGTAAAGAGTCAGTTTTTGGTTTTCCATTCAGCATAGCGACAGTTCAAGATGAAGACTGCTAACTTCAACTTCTTGTAGCCTTCCATCCAGCTGGGAAAAAAAAAAAAAACAAACCAAAAAAAACTTCTCTTCCCCTGAATGCCAGCCCTCTGAACGCTAGCCCTTAGCTCAACAGAACACCACTGTCAGAAGCAGGAAAGACAAGGCCATGTCCTCTAGAAATGGTTTTGGTGCTGGTGTGATACATCACGGTGATGTGACACTTGCCAGCAGGCTCGGTGCGATGCCAGGACACACAACTGCCCTTTGACACCAATGACAGTAAGTAATGCACAATGGCCCATGAGTAACACTGGGCCAAATAATGAAATCAATTCTCCTAATAACAGAATCACTATTTTGCTCAATAGCATTGCCTCAATCTTTTTCAAAAGATGCAATTGCTTTGCAAATAAAACCTGCATAGCCACCTACCTCTCTGTTCCTCAAAACCCACCCAATTTAGCTTCTGTTAGTCGTACTTCTTTCAAGACAACAAAACAAAACCTCCTAGAGAACAAAATGAGAGCTGCAGCACCTCGGGAGCGGCTCCCCTCGCAGCCCGTTACCAGAGCCCGCAGCAGCCCCGCCGTGCCACACGCCCTGCCCCGCTCGCCACGGGCCTGGGCCTGGGCCTGGGTCTGGGCCTGGGCCCGCACCGGCACCGCCCGCGGGTGCCGCCAGCCCGCGCCCGCCTCGCGGCCCGCCCCAGCCCCGGAGCAGAGCCGCGTTTCGCCGACCGGCCGGCTGCCTTGCTGTGCCTCACCTGGCGCTGACAGCCAGCCAGCCAGCCAGCCAGCCAGCCAGCCAGCCAGCCAGCCAGCCAGCCAGCCAGCCAGCCCGGCCCGGCCCGGCCCCATCCCCGCCGCCTCCTCGTCCACGCCGCAGCGCCAGAGTCGCCGCCTCGGGCGCCCGCCCCGCCGCCCCTCGCGGCCCTGCACGCGCCCGGCCCTTCCCGGCGTGCCCCGGGCGGCGCGTGGCCGCTCCTCCCCGGCAGCGGCGCTTTCCCGCCTTTTTCTGTCGGCGGCCGCGCCCCGGCGCTCGGTCCCGGGCCCGCTGCCGGCTCTGCCCGGGCCTCAGCGGGGCCTTGCCCCCGCGGCGGCGGGCGCGCCGGCCTCCGCATACCTCAGCCTCCCTCAGCCTCCGCCTCAGCCTCCCTCAGCCTCCGCCTCAGCCTCCCCCAGGCTCTCTCCACCTCCGCCTCCGCCTCCTTCGCGGGGAGCTCACGGGAAGGGCAGTGGAAGGTACCGCTGTGAGGGGTTCTTTTCTTCTTCCCCCTTTACAATGAACTGTACTTTGTAACATGCAGTCCAATGTAAGGTGGGGTTTTCCCCTGTACTCACCAATTAAGTCCGGTAGCAATTTACAATAACGTACACTACATACCCAAGTGAGATCACATCACCTGTATGTATTTTTACATTTGACATGTCAAAATAAACTAATGCCTTCTGTTTGTTCGGTGGAGCGGTAAGCGGTTGTTGCTGAATTACCTTGGATAGGGTGAACTGATCTGGATGCTTCAGGAAATGTTCTTGTAAAGCTGATATACACTGGCATGTAGAGACCATGGAGTAGCGTACACGAGCAGTTTTCCTTCTGGAAGATATTGGCTTATTTTGCTTACAAAATTGTGCACTCACAATATATATTCAAGCCATTAAGAAGTAAAAAAACAATACTGAATTTGTACTGTGTCTCAATAAATTACAGTGATAATGGCTTTAGCCTATTTCTAATGAATAATTAATGTGCTTATCAAAAAAAATTATACCCAAATAATGAGGCATCAATGATTTTTAGATCTTGATTTTGATCTTTAGATCAAGAAAGTTTCAACTACCTGTAGGTCAGGGCAGGACTGCATCTGAAGTAAAAATAACTGGTTTGTAACGAAACCTACAAAATGTATGTCCAGACTCCTTTGCACATTATCATTCTGGGTTTTGTTTTTTTTTCCCCTAGTGATCACATTGAGTTATTGTTTCTGTTTAGTAAGAAACTTCAGAATTACAAAGCCTATCACAACTTGGCATGATTTTGACCTTGTGTGACAAACACTTACAAATTCAAGTTATCTTTTTGATGTTTTTATGCCTTGCATTGCAAAAGAAAATGATAACCTTCAGTACGAAGGTTGTTCTTGTTGTTAAAGACTCAGTGCTTGTATAGTCAAATTCTCTGAACCTACTACGTGGCATCACGGTTTGTAGTCCATAGAGACAAATGGAAGGCAAATACATCCTTAAATTCTTTAGTACTTTGTGATACAAGGTAACATTTTTCCTTCTGCAGTCAAACACTGGCATCGATATGTATTCTGTATTGTTTACTATAAAAGAGAAAACTTATGTTTAGAAAAGGTTTTGAAATGCCATCTTTCTAAGTGTAAGCATGCATGTAAAATCAATACAAACTCAACGCCCTTCTTTTTTGCAATTCAATAATAATAATATTAAAACCGCCTTTAAATGTCAAAGATGTTGGAAAAATTAAAGATAAAATTACAACAGCACTTCCCCTGTGAAATAGTAATTCTTTTAGTAATCCTGTAAACAAAAGCACTTACATAATTGTGCTCATCTGTTCTAGAAGTACTTTATGACAAAGATGTCTCTGTGATAAGAATTAATTAAAATAAACCATCTGGTTGAAAAAAGAAATTTTCAAAATAAAAAATATATATAGCAAACCCACAGGGTGAAAGGCTTTTCTCAGTAAAGTCATTAGAATTTCATTTGAACAAGATCCTGGTTTAGTGATTCCTATAGCGTATGGGAGTATAAGAATGTGTACTGAAAGGGTCACTGAAAGTACTGAAGGTGGTGGTAGTAATATACTTGTTTGTTTATTTTAGATTTTAGACTAAAAATCACCTCTGCGGAAAATAAAAAGGCAAAACCACAAATGAACTCTAGGCATGTAGGTCAGGAGGGGCTCTGTACAGAGTCAGCGGAGGAGGAGGAAGATGCCTGAAGGACACCTCCAGTCACCTAACAGTTAGCTCTGAGGAGGTCTGTTAGCACAGAAGGGATCTGGCTGTCCTAGCCCTGGCACTGAGACTGCTAGAGCTTGCAGTTAAATGGTGTGAGCCTCAACTATGTTTATGACTGCAGGGAAGTACCAGTCTGGATAAAGGAAGTTAAAAGACTGAAATGAAAAATGAGAGAAGTCAGAATTCTAAGCCCAGCCTACAATTAACTTCAGAAAATGTATGCTCCTTTTGTTTCTTATTCATAAGTGAACACCAGGCACTCAGTTCTAACCAGAAGACCTGCTGTTAAAGCTTGCCTTAATCTTAATGTTACATACCTATACATATATTGCATTTATATTTTATATATTGCCCTTGTGATAAAGGAAGTGCAGTTCCTGTTAGAATGAGATTGCAACATACATATCATGTTAAGTAGCAACTCTGAAATAATTGTCACTGGGACCTGCATAAAGACTTCTAAAAAATTTTTAAATTTACTTTTACTTTGCATCTTGGTTGTAAAATAGTGACTGCTGTTTTACACTGCTTCCATGTACAATTAGGGGAAGTCTGTTTCCCTTCCTCATTTCTCTGCTAAGGGGCTTCCTTTTGCTGTTGCCACTTGCTAGTTTGCTCTTTGTCTCTCCTTTCTGAGTTTCAGTGTGAAAGCAGATGAGCAACCCTTTTTCAGCTATCCCTATCATCTCTTAGAATTTCTGATTTCTTTTTGTTTTGACAGATTTTTTTAGTCTGCTACTAGGGTAACTATTGCAAATAAAAGATACAAAATAACAAGATTCTTATCACCCCCAATATGTATTACAGTACAAGCATATAGGTTAGATATGAAATACTTTTAATATTAGCACTAAATAATGCAATGCTTCTGCATTTCTGGCGGTAACACTGCATTTTTACAGCATTTTCAGCATCATGATCTGAATGAACTTTGAAACATAGAAACAATTTTTTTTAATTATAGGCTATGAACCACTATTGGCCCAGCTATGCATACACACATAAGAGAAACTGAACTAACAGCTATATGATTTCTCTTGTATCAAAAAGGAGGAAATCTAGCAGGATGGAGTTAGATCCAATGCCCCCTTTTCATTGTTGTTCATATTCCGGTGTTTACTTTCCATGAGGCCATTGCTGACAGACTCGACATTTTTGTTTTTCAGGCAGAATTTTGACAGAAAACAATATCAGTTCTATACGTGGAGTAGCTGATTTGGGCCTTAAGTGTATTGCTCACAAGGGGAAATTAATCATTACAAGAGAACACTCTACCATAATGTTCTCTCAGCTATAAAGCTGCTCTACTGGAGATAGGTTGGCATTTTCCAAGTCCTCATTAATACTAGTCAGAATCCAAATGCTTTTCAGATTCTTCTATTTCATATATATTTATTCTGAAATTATGAAAAGTACCTTTGAAGCAGCAATTGTATGAAGTGAGTGACCAGAACAACTTAAATATAGAAGTATCATCATTTTGATATATTACATTTCAAAACACCATACCTTGGGCAATACCTCACATGAGGATGTTACTGCACATTAATTTTGAGAATGTTAGGATCTGCCCACCACTATTTCAGCAGTAAATGCCATGGCAATAAAGAATAATCGCTGCAGTAGTCACACTATTACAGTTAGAGCTCTGTTGGAGTTTCCATTATAAGTTGTAAATGCTCTTTTTGAAGGATTTGCAACTTGGTGCTTTTGGATTCACATTGGGCTGCAACTTCACATTGGGAAGGATTAGTGTATATAATTGCTTAGGTTTTGTTTGATGTTTGGGTATACTGGCTGACAGAAAAATAGCCCAGCTCATTGAAATACCAGCCTTGTCTGCACACTGCTTTTTGCCCTCACTTTTTGATTAGAGTGCAATTTTGTACTAGGATAATTACACTGGAACAACCTCTCATATAGCTCCAGTGTAAAGGTGTTATACAAGTATAGCTTATTCCTTTAAATTTAGTAGAAGGCACTATTTTTGGTTTCGTACCATTACATTCTTAAATCCTAATTATAGGTCTTTTCCTACTGTATTTTAGCTGTGTTGGCTTCTAAATCAGCAGGATTAGAGAAAAGCAATACCTATGGAGAAAAGCCCTAAGATGCTGCATTTAATTGTTTAAAGTAAGTGAGCAAACTGATACTTTTTCTCAGTCTATTTCATTGCAAAAAAAAATCCATGCTTTCATATCTTCATGTTTTGACTGGTTTATTTTAGAGGCATATTTGGGAAAAGCAGCTTTTCCTACTCTTACATTTTCTTCATTTTCTGTTTGCAACCCTGTAGTCCTAAAGCTTTAGACTGTTCTGCTAAGCATTACTTACCACCTTAACAGAGCTTCATCACTTTGAGTAATACATTACATTGCTGGCTATTTACAATCACACAGGATCCTGGGATGTGAAAGAACTCAGTATAGGTACAACTATTTGGCAATGAGGATCAGCACGCATTGGAAACTATGAAAAAAACAGTAATTGGCCTGGGAGTACACATTTGACTTAATGTTCAAACTGTTAATATTTCCAGGTAAAGTAAAAAAAAACATTAATAGGGGGTTTTGTCGCAGAATTGCTGTGAAAAGAAAAGGACTCCAAAGTACACTATAATTACAAAAGGAAAGTCCAGACATACTAACAAATAATCAGAAAAGTGGTTGAGAAGACTCTTATTCTTGGTAAGTTGCACCAAAATTAGAAGAGCAGTATCATTATTGTATGAACAAAACTCTAGTTTCAGTGCAAAGCTTGTCACATCTAATACAATCAACTGTAAAACTGATGCAGGAAATCATGACCCTACATCTCAACTGCCACACCAGACTTCTCCCACCCAAAAGAACATAATTAATTAATTTCAGCTGGAGGATGTTCGCCAGTTTGATAATTAATGTACATCCACCACATTAACCTGCTGTAGCTGAAACGGTATGTAAAGTGATTAGTAAGGGTAAATTATGGCTGATTTCCTTCCAAGAACTGGCTGATACCAGTTGCAGTCAACTTTTAAAAGATCAAGACCATATCAAAACTTATTTATGGACACCAAAACACAAAGAGCAGTGCATAGATTGTTAACATATATGTGGTATTTGAAAGTAACTAGATAAAAACTATTTAGAAAAAGAAAAAAAAATACTATTAATCAGTTATACTGCATTCTGTAACTAATATGGCCGAGGCAGATGGTGTGATTTTCTGTAGAAGTTAATCTACTAAGCTTTATATACTAAGGAGAGCTGACCAAAAAAAAAATTCCAGACCAACCAACACCAGTGAATTTTGCCAGTGACTTCAGGTAGGCCAGAGTTTATTGGTTCATTACCTTTCTCATGTACAACAGTAGAGTGAACAGAAAGATGGACATTTCTCGGGAAGGTTATAATTGCTTTTGCAAGAGTACACTGTTTTTGTGGTATTTGAAGACAGTGACAATTTTGCTGTTGAACTCACTGGGAGCAGGCATGTGGATCATCAGCCTTGAATTGGCAGAGGAGATTAGCGTCTTCTCTCGAACTGTGTTGCTTGAGATATCCGATTCACAAATCCCCATGAATCAATATCCCTCCCATCTACCTCCTCACACACACACCAGGTTATATTAGAACATAGGCATTTACTATGCTTTAAGAGGCAAGCCTTCATTAAATTGCTGGTGTAATTGAGAAGTTGAAAAAAAGAGGTTTAGGGACTAAAGTGTTAATAAAAAGCAAAATCATTAGAAAGCTGAGAGTGCCACAAGATCCTATTCTGTTAAATAAGTTGCTAGAGGAATCTGTTTGGTATATTACAGGATTGCAGAAGAAAAATTGGTGTATTAGCAGTAGGGACTAGAAAGAAGACACGAATAAGAAACAATCATTTTTACCCAGAGGTAAAAAAGTATAGGTTGTATGAGCTAATTTTATTGAGTTCCATTATTCTGACTCAAATATTAATTTGGGGAGCTGGTGTTAGACAAGTATTGTGTTGGAAAATGTCTGCCTATCTATTACTTTTCAAAGTTCATCCTCAAGGAGAAAACTGATTTTCTGTGCATCATTCCTGGAGAAATGAAGCTGCCTAAAGCATTTTAAGTTCCCACCACTAACACCCCATATGCTTGTACTGGCATGTGTTCAAACTGTCATTCTCTGTTGTGCATTCTGCTCACACAAGTAAAATTATTAAAAGGCATTTAACATATTTTTGCTTTTATTATACTTTAGCAGGTGTAATAAAAATTTAGACTAAGTTGCAGGTACCATAATGTTCCTAAAACTTAGCAAGTGCTCTGCTTAAGAACTGCTTCTCTACAATGTTTCCAGGATAGCTCCATTTTGAAAATCAACCTGTAATACATGTAATATGTCACACTGTGTATACTGGCTACCCAGTTGTGAGTATGCTTGTTCTCGTGCTCTTTTTGGAAATACTGAAACATATCACAGGTGAAAAATATGAAAAGAGTAGACTTTCTACTTAGAGGTCAAACTTAAAAAAAAATGGTTAAACTTTTTTTTAATTCAGAAACCAAAATGTATGTTTCTGGTTTGGGTCTAACTCATTTAGAAGTTATTTGATCCACTTATGAACTTCTAAAGATTTTTTCAAAGCAGAAATTTTTCAACAGTAAAAGTAATTTTTGAAGTGTTGAACATTTTTCTTCGTATACTTTCAAATTCTTCCCCTTATTACTGTCAACATTACTATCTGAATCCAATCTACTGCCAATGTTCTTTCCTCCCAAAAACCTGTGAATATTTGTGTCAATTTACCCATAGCTAGTCCTAGATTCATACCATGAAATCTTGCTCATGCTGTCGCAGTTTACCATATAGCTATACATTGCATACATACCATGTCTGTATCTGTATGTGTAAGATAATCTGTAATACTTTAAATAAGGTTCAAATATAAGTCTGCTGTAACCAAAATCTAAAGCTGTGATATTTAACTAAATGTTATAGTATTGTGTTGAAGCCCTTCCTACCTGAAGAAAAAAATGGAAGGATTTCTGCTTGCAGAGCTCCACATGAAAATTCCAAGGAGAAGAAAATTAGAATGAAAGGTTCTGCCTTGAATTTCACTGAAAACACTGGGATATTCCAACAAATCTATTCCTTTCTACAAAGCAGGTGGTGTTTCAACAGTTTTCGTCTTCCCCACTGGACTGTTGTCCACATATAGCATCCAATGATAATTGCATTTCATTGGCTCAGTTATTTCACAAACCACAGAAATAAAGGAAGATTTCTAAACAAGACAAGTAGTTATAAACAGTCTACCTTCATGGTATTCATGTGTAAGCCTCTTCTCATCACTTTGTTTATACACATTCTGTACATGGCAATCCATCAACGAATGCTAAATATGAAGACTTCAAAATAGAAACAGCAGTAGGCTGTTTATTGCAGATTCAAACTTTGGCAAATGAGCCCCACCAGGCATCTCTTGGAAGAGCTATCAGAATTACTTCTGTTTTCTTGCTTGAGATGAAAAGCCCCCTATTGGCTGCCAATATTTGTATATTTTTACATTTGGATTATCCGTGCAGGATTCAGTAGGCATAGTTGGTCCAGGAGAAATAACAGATTTGTGTGCCCAGAAACACACATTTGGAGCACTGATAGCCTTTTTCTACCCTAATGTGGAAACTTTACTGGGAAAGGAGGGCCTAAAAACGCTGTACAGGTTTCACAAGTATAATGCTCCCTCTGGTAAGGTAAAAGCTGTAAAGATTGGAAAGGTCTGCATATCTGTATACCATGGTTTGAAAGGATCCAGTCATATCCTGCTGTGTCCGAGACTACATTCATTGTCTGCCTTTCAAGATGGCATTGCAGGGGCTTTGCAGCGGACATTCTCCACAACTTACTAGTACTGCCATCTACCCTTAAATCAGCCCAGCGAGGAGAAGATTCTGCTAGAGATACACGCGCTTTACAAGAGCATTAACTCCCAGCATTGCTTTGCTAAGCCGTGATCTGACAGACTATGGGGCAAACACAGTGTGAAACTGGGGCTTAGTAGGAGGGCAGTTAGTTAATGCTCTCCTGATCTATGTTTGTTTCCCTGCTTCAGCCAAGTTTGCCCGTGTTTTCTTTTTTACTGGCAGGGTGGATCTTGCTGTATTCAGTCAGACAAGCTATCTGGTTTATGCTGCTAGAAAGGCCCAAGAGGAAACTGGAAAAAAAATGCCAATAAAAATACAGCACAAAAGCTGAATTTTCATTATGATTCAACTTTAATTAACTCTAGTCTTACAAGATTAGGCTAACTAGACAGGTGCATGAAAAAATTACCCTGTGCTCATTTGAAGGATCGGGCCATCAAAGCCCTTGCTGAGAGCGACAGTCTTCATTTATGTAAACTGTCACACTGGCTTTGAAAGGCCAGCTCATGTCAGTAAAAATTGGTAGGTCTGGTCCTAAATTGATATTCTCAGAATGCATTTCCCATGATTAAGATTTGCACATTATTATTTGATCAATTGATTGATGCACATGACATATTTTCTTTCCCAAGAGAAAATGAGATAATAAAGAATTACTGATGAATGAGTGATTACACATCTTTTTTACACCAGGAATTTTTATCAAGTACTTAAAGCGCCAATGTTAGTAATAAACAATCTCCATAAAAAATATCTTGCTGGAAATGCACTTAACTTATCAACACTACCATATCTAATTTTAGCAATGCTGTTTAGATTATTATACATACTGTGGACAACGTATTACATTACATCAGATTCTCAGAGAGACTTTTATAATAAATGGATGGCAGTAGAATTTCCATCTTAACATAAAGACTTATTGCTTGGCATTCAGATGGATTCTGTAATCCCAAGCTAATTGTTATACATTGATTTACTACATTTAATCATTAATGCTGCAGGGAGGCAGACATAAACAGATCATTGAAACTGCAATATGATTGCGGATTATTCATGCTAATATCCATTT
Source organism: Pelecanus crispus (assembly GCF_030463565.1). NCBI lineage: Eukaryota > Metazoa > Chordata > Aves > Pelecaniformes > Pelecanidae > Pelecanus > Pelecanus crispus. The sequence goes on from NC_134650.1 coordinate 40,814,702, forward strand.
TATTTTTCTTAAAGATGGGTCTTTCAGTGTTGGTACAGTGTATGCTATACAAATACAGTAGTTTCCTTCCATGCTGCTGCAGTACAATATATCATTTGTTACATCATAGTGTCAGAGCCTGACATAACTTTGCATTCTGAAGATGAATGGAAATGATTCTTTGGTTCTTTCAATTAAGATAAATAACCTGGTGCCACTGCACTTTTACAGCATTTCAGTCACTTTCAAAATTCTAAGTATGAAAAAGCCCTTCCTCTGAAATTACAAAAAAACCCCACTCACATACATGGCTTGGTTTTTCCTGCTTCTTGTTTTATGTGCTGACATGCCCAGATGCTGTAGTGAATGTTATGCTCTAACTGCATACTTTGATAGTAAAACTACTTTGGTTTTCCAAACAACTTGTTAACAAAGTTTAGCCTGCAAAAATTAGTTCGGCTTCATGAGGAGGGGTGTCTGGAGGAACTGGGGTTATGGGAATGGCAGACAGGGTATACTACTTCTATATTAGTTAGTAAGGACCACTGGCAGCAGTCACAGAGTGAGACCTTTTCCCTCAATTCTGTACTGCATCACTTGTAACTAGGTCCTCATGCAGCCCACAGGGAAACCTTCCAGTAACATACACAGCAGTTGTGGGGGTTTTCTTTAATAAAAACTTAGCCCCGAGCTCTGCTTACTTACATAGTGCTGTGATTCTTATAGCAGTTCTTCATTCCAGAGTAAATTTCACCTACTAAGAGGGGTGGGTTTCTTCTGTGCTGTAATGCAGTCATGTCTGAGAAGGAACACAGGACACAGGAACTGAGAGAAACACAAGGGAAGGGCACGTGTTGAGATGGAAGTGTATTCTCCATCTCTCTCTCTCTCAAATCAAGAGCTATATTGCCCTCATTCCAGCAATAATGCATTAAAACATCACATGTAAAGCATGTCTTTCTTTTAAAGAATGAGCATATTTAATGAGCTGAATCAATAATATCAATTATCGTTAGTACCACAAGTTTGAAAGAGGCCATCTGAGTTCTATTACATTAACTCTGGAAACATAACTCTGGTGAACATTTTTCTACATGTTTAAAATAAATTGGTAATCTTTGTAGATCAGAAAAGGAAAGCACAATGATCAATTCAAAAAAGGATGCCCCAAGACCATTTATGTTCTCAGAGCACGGTGAAGTTATTTATTTATGAAGTACTGTTTAAGGATTTAATCCTATATAACATTCCAGGGTAGGTTTAGAAGAGTAATTAGGCATCAGAAAACGCAGGCAGGTTCAATTCTCAATGAACTCAGAAAAATACATGAGTTATTAACACAATTCTATGTTAAATCTGCAAATAAATTTTCCTTTTGAAAATCTATGGATTTAAAAGACCTAATTCAGGTTTTCCTGAATTGAAACTGGTCTGGATCAGTTCTGGGGGTGGCCACACAGAATAGGCAGTTGACTGTGATGACAGACTTCCCAGACAGGAAAGCAGCCGCTGCCTTTCTGCCTACTTTACCTATACTTCAACCCCTGGAAGCTGGGCTTGTTACAGCCTTCTTGGGGCTGCACCAGTTGATAACTAGTAAGAGGAGAGAGAGGAGACGTGATCCCTCTCAGTGAAGCACTTTTCTGTCATCTCTCTGTGCTGGTCACAGCAGGAACAGCAAGCCTGGTGGTCTGAGCTTTTGTCTCTGCTTCTCTGTCCCTTACGTGATTCCTGTAACTTCCTCCGTTCTGTGGCAGGTGGGACCTAGACCTGGTTAGGCCCCGTCCCTTCATCTGTGGCAGCATCATAAACTGCTGAAACCTTTTACAACCTTCCTACTTGTAGCAAGTCTGCATCTTTCTATGCCTAAATAACTATATACATCTGCCTGTAGGACTTCTTATTTTATTTGTTAAAGTTTTTAGATGATTCCCAGTTCTAGTGGATCCAAAGATTTTTTCCATTCATCTGTACACTAATAATTTTCTGTTAAGATAGGATACATTTACCTCATACCTGTTCACTGGATTCAGTTGTCTGTTCAATATATTTATCTCACTTAACTTCAGCAGATTTGAGACACCTCAGTCTTTTTTGAGAAACTACTTGGCTTTTCTTATAAATCTGTAATTTTCAGCTTGAAGAAACACTTGTACCTTCAGGGAGCAATGTATTCTCTTTTCCCAGTGGCTTTTAATTTTGTTTACTTTCTCAAGTACCAACAAGAATATGCTGTAGTACTATTACAGTCTCTTGTCAGATCCAAAGAATATATTTTTTACCAAGCAAGAGCTTTCAGTTTGCTATGGAAATGCAATATGGTATAATTGATCTAATCTATGCTTCAAAGCTCAGTGACATTATAGAAACAATCTCCCCCAGGAAAGAATAAAGGAGAATTGTAGTAAACTGTTCTCCATATATTTGAACTCTGAGAAGCTTCTTTTAGATCACCTAATAAATCCAGGACCAACCATATCTTCATTTGCTCATTAGGTACTCAGTTTAAAAGAAAAAAAAAAAAAAAATCAATACTTGTTCCTGTCTCATTTCTGAAGAATGGCACTGAGCCATTTGAGGTCTGGAATGCCTTCAAGTGAGTGACATGCTCAGATAAAGTTCAAAACCTCAATATCACCTCAGCTCATTTTGAACATCAGTCACAGGATCCTGATTTTTGATGGAATCAGAATTAAAGCAGAGGGAGAGAAGGAAGCACACACTGTGTCGAGAGAAGAATGGATACTGTTTGGAGAAGGGGAAAAAAGTATTCTTGCCATTCTTTAGCAAAATTCTATCACAAAACAAAAATCTTTATTGTCATTACAGTTTATTTTTACTCCTATAGATATTTGGAAGATATTAAGAATATAGATATCAGGTAGATATTAAGATTGTACTTAGGTGAAATAGATAAGATCCATTAAAGATGCAAATTAGATTAAAATATAGTAAAGTTTTAGGTATGGTATCTTACAGGATTTTCTAAAGATTTATTTTTACTGCTTTCAGCTGCATGTATCTTTCTATGAGAGTGCAGAGCAAGAAGGTAATACTTCTTTTGCAGAATCACTGGAATTATTCAGTGTTTGAAAAGCCCTATTATGGTGTCTCAGTTAAAAAAAAAAGATATTGACAAGCTGAAAGGGCATTCAGGACTGAGGCCTTGGAAAGGCTGATCAATGAGAAAAGACTTAAATAAATAAATATGTATGGCTTATCTTAAAGGTGACTTTTACAAAAGTTTGAATCACATCACTGTTAAACCTGGTTCTTTAGGATGATTCTGGGAGAAAATATAGCCAAATCAGACAAAGGTACTTAAAGAAAGAAAAATTGAATTACCTAAGTATATAGCTACATATGTTACAGAAGAGTCTTTCTTGTTCAAAATGATCATAGAAGTACAAACTTGTAAACAAATCATGTAATAAAATTATATAGACATTTACCAGTGGAAAAGATATGGACTGAATGATTTAATAGGATTTCTAGTATCTGACTTTATGTAAGTACTTCTCCTTTGATACAAGTATCAAACAAATGGACTTAATTATTCACTAGATATAGTGAGTGCCAAACCTGCGTAAATTCGAATCATAGAATCGTTTAGGTTGGAAAAGACCTTTAAGATCATCCAGTCCAACCATTAACCTAACACTACCAAGTCCACCACTAACCAATTAAGGGTAGAGTAGCAATTTCGTGTTTCCTGGCTTGGTGGCTGGATTATTTTTAATGAAAGTAAAAACTAGGAATCATTAAGATTGGAAAGGACCTCTAAGATCATCAGTCCAACCATCAACCCAACACCACCATGCCCCCTAAACCATGTCCCAGAGTGCCACGTCTACCCACGTTTTTTGAACACTTCCAGGGATGGTGACTCCACCACCTCTCTGGGCAGCCTGTTCCAATTCTTGACCACCCTTTCCGTAAAGGAATTTTTCCTAATATCTAATCTAAACCTCCCCTGATGCAGCTTGAGCCCATTTCCTCTTGTCCTATCGCTAACTACTTGCGAGAAGAGACCAACACCCACCTCACTACAACGTCCTGTCAGGTAGTTGTAGAGAGCGATAAGGTCTCCCCTCAGCCTCCTCTTCTCCAGACTAAACAACCCCAGTTCCCTCAGCTGCTCCTCATAAGACCTGTGCTCCAATCAGGCCAATTAGGACACAATCAGGCCCAATGCTTCTATATTGTAGAGTGTGACTGTTTTCCAGATGTGACAGTTCTTATGAAGGACTTCAGAAGGGCACTTCCTAAAATTCAGCTGTCAACATTATTGTGATAAGGAGGATATTCTTAATTTTTCTTTTAGATGCCTTGGGATTTTTTTGAGGAAAGTTGTGTATACATGCATAACGTTAAATATATGTATTGCATCATAAGAAATTGTGCCCTACTGCTCAGATCTTCAAAGGTTCAAGAGAGGCGTTAGTCAAAGGCTTATGAACTTTAAGCATCAGGACATCTTCAGAAACCTGTTCTTTTTTTCCACTCATAGCCACCATCCTCTCAGAAGGCAGCAGTGTAATTCCCTTAAGAGACATCAGCCAGTGGGAGAGAATCAGGTCCCCAACCCAATAGTTTCCAAGATTTGCTATTCCTTGGGTGCAAGTACTTGGATTTCTGTAAAGCGTTTGACACAGTCCCCCACAACATCCTTCTCTCTAAATTGGACAGATATGGGTTTGATGGGTGGACTGTTTGATGGATAAGGAATTGGCTGGATGGTCACATCCAGAAGGTTGTCGTCAATGGCTTGATGTCCACATGGAGACCGGTGACAAGTGGAGTCCTTCAGGTGTCCGTACTGGGACTGGTGCTATTTAACATCTTCATCAATGACAGAGACAGTGGGATCGAGTGCACCCTCAGCAAATTTGCAGATGACACCAAGCTGAGTGGTGCGGTTGACACGCCAGAAGGACAAGATGTCATCCAAAGGGACCTGGACAAGCTGGAGAGGTGGGCCTCTGTGAACCTCATGAGGTTCAACAAGGCCAAGTGCAACGTCCTGCACCTGGGACGGGGCAACCCCCGATATCAATACAGGCTGGGGGATGAAGGGATTGAGAGCAGCCCTGCAGAGAAGGACTTGAGGGTACTGGTGGATGAAAAGCTGGACATGAGCCAACAATGTGCATTTGCAGCCCAGAAAGCCAACCATATGCTGGGCTGCATCAAAAGCAGCGTGGCCAGCAGGTCGAGGGAGGGGATTCTGCCCCTCTGCTCTGCTCTGGTGAGACCTCACCTGGAGCACTGCGTCCAGCTCTGGGGCCCTCAGCACAAGAAGGATGTGGACCTGTTGGAGTGGGTCCAGAGGAGGGCCACCAAAATGATCTGAGGGCTGGAGCACCTCTCCTACGAGGCCAGGCTGAGGGAGTTGGGGTTGTTCAGCCTGGAGAAGAGAAGGCTGCGAGGAGACCTTATTGCAGCCTTCCAGTACTTAAAGGGGGCCTACAGGAAGGATGGGGACAATCTTTTTAACAAGGCCTGTTGTGACAGGACAAGGAGTAATGGATTTAAACTAAAGAAGAATAGATTTAGACTAGACATAAGAAAGAAATTTTTTACAATGAGTGTGGTGAAGCACTGGAACAGGTTGCCCAGAGAGGTGGTGGAGGCTCCATCCCTGGAAACATTCCAGGTCAGGTTGGACGGGGCTCTGAGCAACCTGGTCTGGTTAAAGCTGTCCCTGCTCACTGCAGGGGGGTTGGGCTAGATGACCTCTAAAGGTCCCTTCCAACCCAAAGCATTCTATGATTCTATGATTCTATGAAGAATAAGGAAGTGGTGCTCTATGGACAGTACCATCCTTTGCTATCACTACCAGCATCATTTGGCATAACTTTATAATTTTCTGTATTGACAAGAAGTATCAAGGGGATGGCAGGTGATACGTTGCCTGTGAACTATTGGTTAGGCTAAACTGACAAATTATTCCCTCTCAACCCAGGCTTTTAAAAAGTGGAGTTCTGATTTATGCTTTCTCTGCTAACCATATGTTTTTTCTATAAATTTCTTTGTTGTCTGCAGGATTTGCTTTCTGTTGCAAACAAACACTCGGGCAAGAAACGGCATTTTCTATACATACATCTTTGACTAATGCCACCTTTGGTCCCAAATTTTAACTTGTCACCACCCCATCTGCTAATGCAGGAGAAAGACACTGCTTCACCATACAGACATATGATGCCTCTTACAGAGGATTAAAATGCCTATCTCTGAGAGACAAAAAGGGAATACTTTAATGTTTAATATTAAATCATTCTCCTAACTGGAGCAAAGCTATAAAAACAACAATAACAACAGAATCCTAGAGGAGCTGAGATTCAGTCTTTATCTGACAGAGGAGAATACGCAATTATAAAGCTATCAAGGCTTTAAAACCATAAATATAATTAAGAATAAAGATATGCAGAGAAAAATACTGATGTAAACTCTTCATGGCTTTAAAATAACTGGATAGTATTCTAATATGAAAGAAAACACTCTGCCATAATAATAATAATATGAACCCACAACTCCCAGTTTGCATACAAGAGTATGCAGAATCTCAAGTATTCCACCTCAGCTGTGTATCACTCTCCAGTCAACATCCATCTAGGAAGAGACTTCACTAAAATTCACACAGAATTTTAGGCACCCATGTTTGCAACAGGGGCTCAAACTCAAGGGCTGAGAAAAGGAATATTTGCAAGGCTGATGTGAAGAGGTAAAGGCAGAAATCCTCTCAGCAGTCTGATGTACTATTAATAAGTCACAAGGTAAAGTATATTAGTAGGTGAAAAATGCTGCTGTGAAAATTGTAAAAGTAGTTATATGCGAATAATGCATTAATTTAAAGGTGCACTGTTGCATCAGTCATAACGGCATCAGGATGGGAGAAGGCCAGCATAAATTAACTAACGTTTCATTTATTGGTGACCGTTACCTTCCTTTTCCTCACTCTATCTTTCTTTTAAAGAATTCTCTGTTAATTCCTTTAGGGTACAGCCTTTCTTCAGTTTAAATTCATGTTCTCTGGGGGAGATGTTCATTGCTGGGACACTGAATCAAGTCACTTCTCTCCAGCTATCCCTCTATTCTTTTCACAGTTGTGTATCCCGTACTGCAATGCAGTAAAGTCTCAATCTCCTGCTTTGCAATCTTTCCATATCTCTAATGACTGAGCCTTTGTTTTCTATGTCATTTCCAGGGCTCTGTGCCTTCAGGACTAAATCTAGGAGTTCCTTTGCCAATCAAGTCTTTTATTTGTTCTCCTTTCCTCTCCCCTAATTTAACAGAGGTATTGATACATGCTGTTTCACATTAAACAGTAACATTTTCACATATTTCTTCTCTGTGTTTATGACTTTTAGCATTTTCAGCATCTCTTTCCAGTCTGCTAGCTTCTGTCAGTATCCTACGCCATAACAAATGCTCTTGATCTACAAAAATGTCGCCTTGCTTTCTTTATCCATCACTTTTACACTCTCTGTTGGTTCATCACGTCCTTGTTATTGATGCTCTAATTAGTTTGTTCCTTTTCCAACATAGTGATAATTACCTTCTAATTTTCTTTTGGCCATCTTCTGAGTTTTTATATTTCTACTAAAGTTTGCCCCCGCCCTCCTTCTTCAAAACTTTGAAAAAGAAATCTTTAACATTTTTCTCTATACTCTGTGCACTGGACTTGCGATACAGACATTTAACAATAATCATTTCCTTTATAGGCTGCTACAACCTCATTTAATCGTACTCAACATTCAGGCTTTCAAGATTTGCTTCTTAGAAGTTCAGACCTTACACCTTTGGCCTTCACCATGCAAAACAGACAGACATATTTTCTTCTACTTCAAATGGGTCTGGATTTGAGCATATTTAAAATCATCAGCTATGACTCGGAGTCTATCTTTTGGAATCTTTTCGAACCATTTAAAGTTTTGCTGGTTTTAAATATAGCAGTTATTTACTTTCAAAGGTGGTGTCCTGCATGTGTTAGATGTGAGATTTGCAAATAGCACCGGTATTTCTCAGTAAGGTAAGACATCTGTCCCTTTTTAAGGAAAAAGTATTTACAACTACTTGTGGCTAGCTACTTTATGTTGAATACTAAACCTGTGTGTCAACATAAGCTAGACTCCTCATGTTGACAATGTAAAAGTTATAGCTTTAGGATACAAGCCTCCTAAATTTGAAGTGTTTCATTACCTGACCCACAGGAAAAGAAATCAGTTGATTCCTCACACTGCTCCTATGGAAAGCCCTTGCTCTTATTGGCAGAAATTGCAACGGGAAAGGCATCTGTACTATAGTAGCCACATAGCTATGCAATTTGGGCCAGAAAAATAGTTTTGGGTTGTACTTGAACATGAAATTGATACCTGTGAAAATGACCTGGTATAAGATCTTAGTCCTCACGGGTTTGGGGAGACAAGACCTTGGGAGGGTAGGGTTGTAGTAAGTCTAAAAGAAAATCTATGTCCAAAGATGTGAAAAGCTCATCCTTACTTGTTCATATCAGATAATTTTATGGACTTGCATTTGTGATCTTCAGTTTTTTTCACTTTCAGACTGGTAAGGCATCACACGATACCTATTCATTGTGTATGAAGTAATGTTATAGCCTCCATCAGTTTTTTGAAAACCAAATATTAATATAATGATTATAATCTTGGCTGATGCTGCCAGCACAAGTTTATTTCTCTAATTATTCAAAGTTATCTGGAAGTATTCCTTGATTTATTTTAATAGTCATCTTGGTATACAATACTGGATATACTAACAGTAATACAATTACCAGGGTTTGTGAATAAAGGTTATTTAAATAACATTTTCATTGAACAAAAATAGAGTGAGATATTTTATGCTGCCAGCTTTCCATATGAGAGAAATTGATAGCAGCTGAATGGGCGGTATGAGAGTTTGCCATTCTCAAAAACTTCAGGGATTCTAAGAAGGAAGCATATTAATATTTTGGGGGAAGAAAATACAATGGAAGGAGACAAAGAATCAAGATGATTTTATGGCAAAGGCTTTCACTTCTGTTATTTGTAGGACAGAGTATCTGGTCTACCTCCCCTTCCTCCTTCACTCTTCAAACAATACTTTTCAAGGAAAATGCTGGTTCAAAATGGTACCAAATGCAGTTTTTCAGTAAAATTCCAACTGACAAGGTTTCGGAAGGGCAACAGCAAGCTGTCAGTAAAAGGATAGGACAATTAGGTGGAAATGCTACTTCATGTCAGCTTCTGGTACAACTAATGACATTTTGCACTTAAAAAAGATGCAACTGAATTCTGAGTGACACTGGCTGTGGATACAAGCTGGCATGATTCCACAGACCTCAGAAGAGCTGCAGCACCTAAAACCAGCAGGCAATCAGGCAACTGGTCATAAATTGTCCATGAGATTTTTTTCATAGCTTTTAAAAAAAAAAGGTTATTATCGCTTGGACTAATATTTAGTCAAGCTCTGTATGAGGGCAGTATTAGAAATTCAGTTCAGATCTTGCCAGCACTCAAACTTAGGAGTTTGACCAGGCTTATGGTTAAGGTGCTTGCATATTAGTTGTGATTTTCCTAGGAAGAGCTTGAAGTATAAAATACAAAACAAGAGTTGGGTCTAAGATTGCTGTCCAGAAATCTCCACTGGGCTGTCACTACAGAAACTAAACTACAGAATCCTAAACTTCAGGGGGATCTTACTGTTTGACCTTGAAACTTTACAGTCACCCCTGAATAAGCCCCCAAATTACATCACCCTTGACAAGGCTGATAGCTCAGCTCAGTTGACATCCATAGTCTACTATACTACTACACTACTATATAGTCTACTCCATATATCTTCCTTCCCCAGAAGTTTTTTGTAGCTTGCCTACAACTCCCAAACAGGAAACTGCTTCTAACCGATGGCTATTTCCACTTCCCTTGAAAACCTGGCTGCTGTTCAAGCTACTAGCTTATTTTATTAGTATACATTAGTTTAATTATTAGTCTATCTAGGTAGGTATGAGCCCTGGGTGGAGGGCTGGGGAGTTCTTTCACCTAGGAGCTGAAGTACTCATTTGGAAGTAGGTCTATACTTACCTTCCTCCTCTACAGAAAATATAACTGAACTTTACATTCTACAGAAATGGCATTAAAAAACAGAAAGGAGAAACAGGCCTTGGAGCAGGGACCATATGTAATGAGCACCTTAAACACTGAACTGCTGAGTTATCCATCCCTTCTGACCTAGTGAATTTTCAGCTTTTTTTCTGCACAAAGGTACTGCTCTAAAAGAACAACATTCCCCACCTCCTGACTAGCCTTGTGTCTTGCAAGCCTTGTGTTTTGGGCACTCATCTGGAAGATGAAAGATTAGGTTTCAAGTTCAGACAAGAGGGAATTGAATCTGTGCTTACCTTTTACAGGGCAAGCATTCTTACCACTTGGCTATTGTATGGAAAAGAAAGACTCAGTATCTCCTTCTTCAGCTGTGTTTTAAAAGAAAAATGTGAATACTGCTCAACGGGACTAGGTCCCTGCTTTCAGCAAGGGGTGCTTGCTAAAGATCTGCAGTTCTAGGTGAGGACTAAGACCCAGAGTAGACTAATATTTAGTGGTTCAACTTGCTGTTGGGTACCTGTTGATTGACTAAAAGAAGAACCCTGTTCAGCCTGTTGGCTACTTCAGTCCCAGTGTGCAAGTGTTAGCCCTTCCTTAGGCTGCACAGAGTAGCTGATGAAGGAGGTAGGAGCCCTTTTCTGTAAGGTAGGATTCTGGATTCCACTCAGCAGAACAGGAGCTTGGAAGACAGCCACTGCAGCACAGAGCCCTCAGACTCCACATGGCATCCAGACTGTCACTTCTCATATTCATGGCAGTATGTTTCAGAGTTGGGACTTTCTGCATTTTTTGTTTGGCTTTGGGTTTGGCGTTTTTGGGGTTTTTTTTATTTTGGTTTTTTTTTTTAAACTCCTTGCAATATAATTGTAAATTTCTTTTTCTTTCCTAAAACAATATGATTCAGGTTTTCAAAAGAGCAGATGTGTTCATCTGCTGTAGTTCACCATATACAAGACCTACAAAACTTTTGTATAAAAACCCTGTTTGTCCAGAGATGTAGAAAATGGTGTAGGCACCAATAAGAAAAAACCAACAGTTATTCTTAGAAAATCTGACATGGTATGTTTACTGAAAAGCACCTCTACCTCATGAATATTCCAGGGAGCTTTGACCCTTTCAAAATTTCCTGTAGTCATGAAAAATGCCACTTTTCCATGGGCTATTTTGTTTTGATTTATGTGATGCTTAGATGACAGTTTGAGAAGCATAGCAACACAGGCAGTATTAGCTACTGATGCCATTAACTACTGATGATGTAAATAGGCAAATACCTGCCTTATTCATTTATCTTTCAACTTTTTCTATTCTAAGGTGTCCAAACATATTCAGATGTTCTCAGCACATATGAAATAGAGCATAGAGATAATATGAAATAAAGTCTACTGCCTAAAGAGCTGACAAACGTGATACTTCTTTTAACTTCAGGAAAGGTTCCGATTATACTGTTAGACTGAAAAAGATCTTATTTGGACAATCATGCAAAATTAACATTTAAAATGAATGTTTGGATTAAGTGAAGAAACTTCATAGGTTAGTACAGCATGAAGGAGACTTTATGCATTTGTGAATGGCTGAGACCCATGGTCCCAGACAAAGGAGGAAAAATACTTGCTCAGTTTCCCAAGAATCTTACAATACAAGTACAAATATACTGGCAAGATGGAACTTATCTTTTGCTTTATGTCTTCCAAAAAAAAAAGTGTCTTCCTTGCAGTGTGGATAACAACATGCAAAAATACCTGAACAGTCAGTTCAGACATAGACTCTTGGTAAGTTCTATAAAATCCTGGCCAGACTTTGTAATATATAAGCATCAGTTCCAAAAGAACATTAGAAAAGCGAAAGCTTTATGTGCTGTTCTGGAATCCAGGAAAAAATGTGTAGCCTTAGGCACTGTATTTAAATGAGTCTTCCAAGATCCTCATGAATGTTAGCTCAGACACAGTTTATCTACCAGGGGAAAACCAGAGATTCAGTTTCACTGCCAACTTTTGTAATAAACATGAGCCACTAGCATTGTCCAAAATAGAGTAGATAAGCAGAAGTTGCACATCCCACTCATTACTATGCTATATTAAAGCTTAGCACAGTTGAGAGAACAACATTTCAGAAGTTATTTACAGTGATGTGAACAATTTAGTCTATAAACAAATGAGCAATAAATATTCTCATCCAGGAGATTAAAAAAAAAAAAGTTATTTTTTACAAAAAAGTCAGAACAAATTTTTTTCAAACCTTGATTATCAAAGAAATGTTAGCGCTTTGGGTGTGTTTAGCAGGGTTATTTATTTGATTTATATTTAAATTAGCTAGTGCTCTGTGTGCATGCTAGGGAAAGACTCTGCTGCTCTTAGACGATACAATACCTGACATACTCCAGCTGATGTGGACTCCTAAAAGAACGTGGATGCAGTAGAAATGCTGAAATTTGCTTGGGTTTTACCCTTTTCATAGCACCAATTAACATCATCCTCAGACTGTAGCAACCCAAAGTTAGCAGTATTAATTGCAATCTTTTCCAAAAGCAGCATTTTTTACGTTAGACACTCTAAACTCAGAGTACTTATTTTTTATATAGACTCATAACCTAAAGGTTTTGTTGGGTTCCCAAACAAAGTGTCTGGTAGAGACAGCCTGGGCATTTAAACAGGTTGTGAATCTTAATGGAGATCTGCAACCAGATTCGCCATAGAGACCCACTTCTCCCCACTTACACCAACAGAAGGGGACCACTACCAGGGCCCCTCGTAAGGGGTAAACACTTTTGTCGCTGAAGACTGCTATAAAATTAAAGGCTTAGGCGTGTCATTTGCAGACTGTCTTTTAACTCCCAGGTGTCTGTGAAACGCCTATGTCATTTGTGGACCTTATATTTCGGTCTGTTATAGTCTGAAGATCACCTTTCTCCTCTCTTGATATCCTAAGAGTAAAACCAAAAGAAGCGCTAGGGCTGAGAGGCACTGCTCAGCCTGCAGAGGGTAAATGAGGCCCCTTCCTTTACTGAACCACAGCCTGTACTCCCACTATTTGGATATATTTTGGAAGGGAGACAGGCATATCGAACCTCCCTTTATTAGCTTTATTTAGCATGATTGCATGTGTAGATACGTTAATTGTATAAAAAAATAACCTGCAAGTAGTTTTCCTCACACCGATCCAGAAACCTAGGTTGTAATAAATACCAGCGTTTAAAAAAAAATCTGTTCTGTGACACATTAGCTCAGTATTTGTACCTTGCCCCATCAACGTAGTGTCCTGTATAGTTTAATGAAGTGTATACGTCTGAAAGTTAGGAGTCCATTTTCAAATATATTGTCTTCTCTTGCCCAAGAAGACTTGTAGCAAACCAGCACTGCTTTGATTTATACATTTGTACACATCAAAATCAAAGAGCAGTGTTTATTTTTGTGCCCAAAAAGCATAGTGGGTAGAGTTTCAGGGGGCAGTTACTTAGCAGACCTGAAATATCTTGATGTGATGCTAAGCAAATGATATATTTTGGCAGTAAAAGCATATTTGTGACTTTGTGAAAATCCTGAAAATAGTAACAGAAAGAATACTATTTTTCTAATCTTTACTCCTACAGAGTCTCTTAATTTTTCATGTAAAATATATTTGTATTCTTTAAAGTCATCTAACTATTTTTTTTCTTTTCTTACAGGGGACTCAACATGGATTCTCTGATCACTGCTAATTCTACTTTTTTTTTTTTCTAAATGAGAAAACAAATGACAAAGGGAAATGAGACAAATCTGAAATTCCGCGAAAATTCAATAGGCATTACTATTTTCCTATTTTTTAGCTTCATTGGATATCTTTTTCATCTAACCACTAATGTAACTTTCTTTACATTTTGTTTTTACTTAAATAAACATTAAACATACTTGCCTACAGTAAGCTCTCTTGTTTTATTCTCTTTGCTCTCCTTTCCTGTACAATAAGCCCATTAATTTTTCATATTTTATTTTCTGAGTTTCTCTTTTGTTATTTGATTCTTAATGAATTCTCTCTTAAGCTTACAATATCAATGCTTATTTATTATGGATGTATTGTACAGGAACATTTTTACTGTGATTTGATTTTTCATCAGAAGACCTTGAAGTTCACTTTATATAGAAGAAATGACAAAAAATTCCTTGGGAAATAATCCATGCAAAATAAATATAGATAATTCAGGAGAGGGGAAAGAAACCCAAAACCAAAACCAAAGAACAACAATGACAGTAAACTGGGAAAATCTCTTCAGAAAGAAAAAAATCCATTATAGAAGGCAACCTACATTAAACCAGGCATTCTTAGGATTTTTGTCCTGTTGGATTCCAAGATAAGTTGCTTAATTTTTTTAAGCCAAAGTTTTAGACTAGTTTTCATGGAGATTGTGTCAATCAAAAGAAACTAATTTTCTACATTTATAGTTACACTAGTAAAACAGAAAAGATGTGTAGGTCAGAGGGACTACACAGCATCACCATAGTATTTGTTTTATTCATATTCAGTTAAGAATGCAATTAATAAGAAATATAAGGAGCAGTAGACCTCTAGGCAATGATCTCTGCCTGCTTAGGAAACATTAATCAGAGTGCTGTTACTGAGACACAGATGACTAAGTCAAAAGTCTATAGTGCTCATTTGGTGTCTCACTAATCCCCTCTTTTTCCATGGTTTTCTGTCTGTGCGTGGTAAGGTGGGTATGAAAGAAAATGCAAAGGAGCAGTTTGCCTCCTGGTGACCAGCCAGAGATTTTGATGCAAAGATTATATTTTGGGAAATGTTAATGTTGATATACTTTTAAGCTTCTATAATTATTGCAAAATCATGAAATACAACAGTAATTCCAGATGCTATCTGGCAGAAAGTGTATCTTAAATAACTATTTACTCCTGGTTTTTAAATGACATTGCTTTGGTTTATCCTAGTAACAATTCCAGCCTAGGCAATGTAGGTTTGATTTTATAGGATCTTGGACAAGTTACTTAACTATTGTTAGCTACTGTTCTTTCCCAACTTACTGGGGGATTGTGAAGATGAAGTCTTTGATTAGGAGCACTAAACAGAGGCTATATAACTGGACTGTAGGCAGATTTATGGGCTATAGTAGTTTTCAGAGCAGGTGAGTAATGTTAAAAGATGTCAGCAGTGTTTCATGGCATATCTGGACCATGAAATAAACAAACAGAATGAATTAATAAACAGTTGGAAAACACTTGAAGAAGCTTGAAGTTTTAAACCAGAGACTTATCTGTTATTTTATAGGGAGATATGATTAAAGATTTTACAGCACTTCATAAACAGCCAGGTTCCTCTCTATTATACTGTCCTCCACTGTCCATCTTCCATAAATGTGGGTATAACTTGAAAAGTTACTGGAGGTTTTCTGAAAAATGGGACAGAACAAACCCATGCTGTAAGCAGTTAATATAATGATTTTTCATCTTCTTGCCAGGATCAGCATTTTATTAGATAGAAGTATGAATAGCTACTTGCCTGATTTTGTAAAACAGTATTTGGTATTTCAGAGGTGCTCTGTCAGAAACAAACCTTCTATTTCTTTCTTACTATAAATTAGGGAAGCGTAGATGTTTTCATTTGGAGAGGCTGTTATTTTAACTGGAATGGATTCATATTCTCCTGACTTTCACTCTGAGTTCTGGATGCAAATGGACGCAAAAAGCTCAAGAGACAACTCAGCTGGAAGTGCTCCGTCCCCTTTGTAGCTCTAGCTGGAAGTTTGCCCTGGGTCACAGTCATACCTTGCTCGGAACACAAACCAAGCCCAGTCAACGCTAGAGCACATCTGCGCAGTTCATATCCCTTCACCAGCCTGTCACTGAATTTTCTGTTTGCAACAAAATTCCACATGAGAAAAATTCCATTTGCTTTTGAGTTTTGGTATGCAAGTCTAGCTAAGCATTAGCCAATAATTAGTGTGGGCAATTTTAACAGTGAAGCAGGAGATAGCTGCACATCCTTTGAATCTTATTTATATCACACTATTTGTGTTCTCTGTACCCACTCTGAAAAGCCAGGCTAAAAATTGGGTTATTTATACAAACTTGCCCTGAAGGATTAATATTTGAAGAGACTGTTCCATTCCTCTGTCTCAGCAGTCATTTTTTGTCACTTCTTAATTTTTGAGAGTTAATTGTAACCATTTCAGTCTAGATGTGGGAGAGAGAGGAGAGTCTGGACTGAGTCCTCTAAACTTGGGTTTCTCTTGCATATTTGGTTTTGCTGTCCCCTATAAAGCTTCTCAAAGTGTACACTTGCGTTAAATTGCATATAAAGACTGACGGACACTTCTACATAAATACGTCTGATTGTTCTGTCTGCACAAGCATGATTTTTCACACTTAATGTGGGTCTTGTTTGCTTCCTCATGAAGGCGACTGAGAGGGGAGAAAGGATGTCCTAGAACTGGTTTGAAACTTGAGAGAGCTGAGCACTAATCTTGGTCTAACTAAAACTTTCCCTGTAACTGGAAGTCACATCAGGGCTTCTGTGCCACAACTGCAGGTCTGTCAGCCTGTTCTTACTCCCCTGTGACTCACAGGAGTAATACTTAGCTGATGATTTCCAGCTGCCTTTGCAAACCCTTTGTGCCGACTTCTGCTTTCAGTAAAAGCCTTCCTGTGCCATACTTCTCATTCATACACACACACCCCCACTCTCATTTCAGATTTTTACAGTCGTAGAGTTAATGTGGTAAGAAATTATCAAAATTATTCTTCATGCATTGTAAGCACTAATAAAGATGTGCTCCTTTCAGGATCTGCTTTTTGCTAATGCCAGAGAGTATGGAATTTAATGCCTGTGTAGGCTGAGACTTTATACAATTTGCATTCAATTGCTGAAAATGTTTCTTACCTCTTGGGTAAACATTATCAGGAACATAGCATGTTTTTCCTTCAGACAAGGTCATTGATGAGAAATGAACAGAAATGCTGTCAGCCCCTGAATCAATGTAACAGTTTTGACTAGTTGTTTTATAACATGCTGCTTTGCCACAAAACAAGACAACTCCTTTGCCAAATAGGAGCGAGTGTAACAGTTGTTACCTTTCAACAACTCTTCATTTCTGATCAAAAGATAAGGAGGTAATTTTTTGAAATCCGTTAATCCGAAAAAGCTTAGCTGCTAATAGTTCCCAGAATCCTTTCTGTGTATGCCATGTTCAGTTTTCGCAATGATCAAAAGTAAGGGAACTCTGCTGATCAAAAATAAAGGAACATGTTATTTTGACACTTCGAGATAAACTTTGCTTTCTGCACTGATGAGAATTCAGAAATTGTACATCACCTTACAACAATTCAGTAAGTATATTAAAGAATGCAAATCTTCAACCTTGTAAAACATCCACAGGGAGAGAGGACTTTGCATTCTCCTTCAGGTGGAGAATGGGATTTCAAATGCTGTAAATTATGTATGGCCAGCTAGTATGTAAGAAAAATATTTAATGTTTACGCCTAATGTAAAAAAAAAATAGAAATGTGAATCTTGCCTCAGGTAAATAGTAGCTCTTGACAGAATAAATTTACTAGTCACAGGCAGAGTTCATGTTTGCCTTCTAATTTTTGGTGGGGAGTGAGCTAGATTGAAACAGTCACTGAATGACTACATGTTGGCAGAAAAGAGGATTTCTCTTCAGCCATTTCGAGAACAGCAGTAGGTCTGTGTCTACTGTAGCTGGAATTTGTTCAGGGTTATATAAGCCAAAGACATACTCAGTAACTACCTCTGCTCATGTATGACGTTGTAGTAAGATTTTTCTGTGCACATATCTATACAACCCTACCACAAATGCTACTCTATACTTACATGGTTACAATCATACACAACATAGCAGATACTAAATTAATTTTTTAAACTTCTCACAAAACCATTAGAAATATCTGACAGAAAATGCCTGCATGAAAAAAGCCTGTGACATTCCAGGCATATGGGAAACCAGTCCTGAGCTTTCTCTACGTATTGGTTGATCAAGGTGAATAGCACCTCATCTCCAGTAGGATACTAACTGTATATTATCCCGTGTAGCTTCTGTGGTAAAAGACCAGTTACTTATTTGGTCAAATTTCTGAAGCTAGTCTGGCACCAGCGGATACTGGTTTCTGTTCACCTTCAGATTTATTTAGCTGTCTTGGGAGAGAGAATAATGGTCCCTCACACCGTGATGATTACTACCATCAGGTCGGTGGTGGACTTTCAGCTTCTAATCACCGGAGGGGTTTCTTCTCATTTGTTCCGATACACAGATAGCTGGATCTGACAGAACACAGAAAGGTTTTTTTCCTTTTTAGTGTATGGTTTTTCTAGTTCAGCAAGTGAAACTGGCAAAATGTTTATGTCAGAGTTTTTACCTCTAGGAAACTTCATGTGTGGGCTGACCAGAGCTGTTCATGAAATGACATTTCTTTCATACATCTATTTCTGCAAAATATTAAAAAAAAAAACCAAACCAAAACCCACTTATGCCCTCTTCTCTATGTTTGAATCATCTATCACTTAGCTCATCGTGGAAACTCTTCTAAATTAAACTGTCCTCATTCCTGCTCTTAGGAATTGCTGTTGTGGGTATGTTGCTAACATCCAGTAGAGCTACACTTACGAGCAACTGCAGAGCTGTGTGTAATTTTGTCTCTAGTAGCTCAGCACTATCATGTTCCCTCCTGCCTCTTGTCCCTCTGCTCTTTCCAATCCTGTAATCACATTCTCTTGATTTTCAGCCGTGTGTGCCTGGAACTATCCCTCTGATCTTGTATGCAGGCACCCTCTCTCTTCCTTTGAATTCCTTGCTGAAACATTTCTTCAGACAATTATTTCTACCCTTTATTTATAATCAGTGATCTCTCCTGAACTGTTGCTTCTTGTCTTGTCTTGTTTTTATCTCATATCAGATTATAAGATCTTTGAGTAAGGGAATATGTCTTGCTATGTCTTTGTAAAATGCTTTATAAACTTACAGTGACAGCAACGATAATTCATGGTATATTTCCACTCAGATCAAGGAATTACTACTTACTTTTTCTGGGCAGCACACGTTCCCATGGGCTAGTAAATTCAGGTTTATCAGGGCACTAGACTATCCTGATAATTAAAATTTGCTATTGTGATCATCAGAAGTGATGTGACTATTCCTGGCGTTACTTCACCAAAGTTCCTCCTGACCTAAATACGTCTGTCGGTGGCACTGATTCAGCTGATGCAGAGTACGCCGGTTTGCTGCTCTGATAGTGGGGCGGGGAGCCGACAAGAGGAAAGAGAGGAGGCTACTGCCTCTGCCTGATTGTTACACATGCCTTTACTTTTTTCTTTTTTTTCATTGTACTTGAAAAATAATTTCTGTCAGATGTTAAGAAAGGCAAGGCTAGCTTTTTGCCTTCCATCTCCAGCTCCGTGGCGAGGGAGCTGCATGGAAGCAACTAGAACTTCCTTCTAAGGCTTCATTTTCTTTACGAAAATGCAGAAGGGCCAATTGTTCTCTGGGAATGAAAAGTTGAAGGGATATCCTGCTGTACAGTTTTAATGGCTGTATATATGCCATTTGTTTTATACTATTTATCAGAAATTCAGAGCTCATGCCAAGACATTTCTGTGCCTCGCCGGAGTGCGTTAAAGTCAGTTTCACTACGATTCCAAAGAGGGAAGCTAATAAATTACAATAAAACATTATATTGTACCTCCAAGTTGTCAGTGACTGAATGTTTAAATTGCAGTAACTAGCAAGTGATATTTTTCTTTGTGGAAAACAATGGAATTTTTCTCCCCAGTATTAGAGTATGATGTTTATAGCAAATCATGGGATACATTCAGTACTATAAATATAATCTGCTAGTAATATATACTACAGTCATCATTAAACTTTTACGAATAGCTACAATATGTGCCGTGGAAACAACTCTCTCCCCTCTAATCCGTTTCATCTTTTATCCATCAGCAGAAAGCCAAGTTGAATCTCTTCATAAAATGGATATACCCATTCCCCTCTCTCTCCCTTGTCACCATTCTTAGTTTGCTGCTCAGAAATGGAGCTGGGTCCCTAATTTAAGAAGCTCTGCATATACTACTGATTTCCAAAAGGCTTGGTAAAGTGTAATAGAGACCAGGGTACCTTCTCAGCCACATTTTGTCCCAACAGAAACCCATATCGAGTATTTTATTGCAAACCCATTAGTAGTGATTTGCAATAGTCCAATTTAGAGGTCACTTAAGCATGAAAACAGCATACAAGAAAATGTATAATGAAACAATATCGGTAATAGCATATTTAAATGAACAATATCAGTAATAGCATATTTTAAATGTTTCATTAAGTCTGAATTGTTATATTGTAGTACTGCTGTGAAATAGCTACTACTTTCTGTAACAAGATTTCTTTTATATATGTATTATCGAGACCATGCATTTGCACAGAAACCAAAGGATTATAAAAGTCAAAATATTTTTATTAATCATGTGTTTTAGAACATTTGTATACTGGATGACTTGTTTTATATGTCTTTATATAGTCAATAATCCTAGATTAGATCCAATTAATATAAATTCAGTGCCTTTTTTTAATGGAGGCAGTGTGGGGTTGAACATTTTGTAGTCTCACATATTAAATTAAAACAATTAAAATACTTTTTTTATTGCTTTCAGAAAACTGTTATCACAGCAACATAGATTTTCAGTGTCCTGATTTGAAGGCATGAAATAAACAAGAAATCCGTTATAATGTATTAATTTTACTCTTGCTAAGCAAGGATGTCCAATTTACTGGTGCTGTGCTTTCAGTATTGCTGAATAGCACTAAGCAAGTATCACTCCCTGGAGAAAACTCCTGAGTGGGACGTGGTGTAGACACATTGCTTTCCTTAATGCATATGTTGTGGTGGAAGATAAGCAAAGTATCGATTTGGGACACTACTTCCAAACTTTTTATGTAGAGGCCTTTGGTTCTTTCCAACTTTCCTTTAGCTGAAATGAGCTAGTAAGACAGAATCAAGCCCATAGTTGAAACCAGAAGTTTATGAAATGGCCTGGGTGGCACTCCCTTGTTTATAGCAATACCCGAGTTATCAGTATATTAGATGGATTTAATTGCTGAACAGCATAAACTCATCTAGTTCCATTAATACAGTATAGCTATGCAAGATTCTACTAGTTGAGGATCTGGTCTGGTAAGTCATTCATGCTGCAAATACAACCAGACTATTATTCAAGAATACTGCAGTACTGAGACCTGGTTAAAAAATGTGTGGGTTTTTATTTTTTAATTTTCTCCAGAAAAGTCCAGTGAAAAAAAAAAAACCCTGAAAATTGTTTTGGCTTTTGGTAGCAGCAGTTTTTAATCTATGAGCTTCTGAAAACTGGAACGGTTTTGGCTGAAAACTGCTTCAAAATAAAAAAAAAAACAATGCCCAAAGCTCTGGACTACATACATTTCTATTTCTAGCTCATATGTAATAAATCCAGGGTAGATGGGAAGACATGCACTTTCAGAACTAGCAGAGAAGCTGGAACTTGTTCTGGTTACCTATACTGTTTCTAGATCCAAAGTAATGCTTGTACAGCTCCTCACTATGTTGGCTTACTAACTGAGGTCAGTGGTGGTCTAGGCAATTCTGTACTCACTCCGTTGTGTAATGACATAGCTTTAGAAAGAGAACAGAAGCCGACAGAAAACCTACATGAAGTGATGGAGATTTTACTATATCATCTAATAAAAATACTTGTTACTGTGTTGTCAGCTTACCCTTTGCTGGCTCCAAATTCCACATAATCAGATGAATTTTGCTTTCAGCTTCCAGGACAGAGCAATCTTGTAAGCACTGCCTCAACTGCATGACAAGTGCATGCTGAGTTTTCTTGTCTTCTGATCATCTATTGCAGGCAATCAATCAATTCAATCTGGTTGAATTGCTCTGATTTTATTTTGGTCTGGAGCTCCACATTTCCTTCCGGAGGAAACCATGGGGATGAAATGCCAGGAGGTTTATGTGTGAAGTCAGAAAGTTTCTGCTCAGCCTTCAGTCTCACCAGTTAGAGATAACTGTAGTTGCTCTTTGCTTCTTATATAGTCAATTAAGCTATAAAATACTAGCATGGTTCCATCAAGAAAAATAAATAAACAAATCAGCTGATGTCTATCAACATGCATTTCAACAGTCATTTCAGATGGCAAGATTAATTTTGTCCTTAAATTAGTATTTGTGTGAAATATGAGCTTTTAGAGGGCCTAAATCAAAGAGGAGTGTCACCCACCCAGTGTCTTTAATTTTTCAAGAATTAACTTTTGTGATTATGTGGCTGAAATGTAAAGTTAAAAAATGTACATATGGATATTTCTTGTGGGTTTTGGCCCACAAGACTGATTGGCATGGGAGAAAAAAAACAGTATCAAACAGAATATAGCATTTTGGAGGTGTTTGCTTTGTTGGACATGTCTTTTACCATGCATCTCTGACAAGCAAGGTTAAAAAAAGCAATACTGAAACTGAAGAACATCTCTGCTCTTATCCACACCTAATTATACTATCGTTTCATTGTACTAGGTATCCCAAAGTTGGTATCATTGGGGATTTATTGTCACCCCATTGACAGTGCCGTGGCATTACTGCAGAAAAGAAGCCAAATTCAACCTTCAGGTTATACCTCTTAAAATTGTATGCTGGTTAGAATCAGTCTAATGGACCTGTTTATGATAACAATAATTCCTCTCCATTTGCGCTGCATCTGCTTTTATTACCAAGTAGTTTTTGAGGACTTGGTGCTTTATGTGTTTTAGTCCCCAGGAGCAGAAGCACCAACAGCACTGCCAACTCAAGATTACCATAGAGATCTACTCAAAAAATAGGATGTTTTTCTCTTCCGAGGGTGAAAGGAAATAACAACGGTGACAGGCAGGAAGAGGATGGATATATTTGTAAACTGTGACAATAAGAGGTAACACTGTAGCAGGAACAAATCAAGCATTCAAGCAGCAACTCTGGCAAATACACACTCTAGCAATACTGCACTGTAAGAGTGTGCTTTCATATGACAATATCCAGTGCCAAATTTGCAGGCTAAGAATCCTTTTGTTCCACCTGTCTGTACAAGACCAACATACAGTATTTATTGCTTGTATTGAACTGCTTCTACACATCTCCAGTATGAAACTTCCAGATCCACTTTGGTAAATAATTTATTATCTAAATAGGCACAACAGAGCTAGAAGGCATTATATTAATATGTATACTTTAGAGATGGATAAATGAAGTTAAAATTTTAAGGAAAGCTGGCACAAAATAATTGCTACAGACTGTAGCTAAAATAAACCTTGTTTTTTCTAGAATATCTGGGGTTTGTATCCAGAAATTTTGTTTGGGTGGTTTGAAGATTGTGCACAATTTTCTAAGATTTCAGAGCACCTGGCCTAGCTGCTAACAGTCCAGAAATCCCAGACATATTTCCAGCGACTCTGTACAGCAAAACTCTACAGCACTTATGTAGCAAGTCTGAAACTTCTGAAAGCAAGCATTGTATTTTTGTATACATGCTGCACAGATGGTCTGCATTTTTCTGCTAAATGTGATGGATCCTGAATGCATCAGACTGAGTGCGCATGCACAGGCCATCTGTGCAGTGCAACAGTAGTACATCTGACACTTTCCAGGAACATTGCACTCAATATGCATACACGTGTATAGCACAAGGGCATATTTCTGCTAGGAAAATCCTGTACAGAAAGATGTTTTGAGTGTCTAAGTGAAGTAATGAGCTTTACTGGACATCAGAGACAGAGAAATGAAGTCTGTCAGTCCACAACAGTCACCACACAAACACACAATTTCTAACGCAATTGCAGTATGATTCCCAAGGTCAGCATGGATTTAACCTTTTTCTCCCTTACATCAGACCTTTCCCTCATTATTCTTAAGCCTCCCGCTTTGCCATTGCATAGGTACAAAATCATACTGGTTTATTTGTTTCTTTTTCTTTGTCACCTGCCATGCTTTGTTTGATCTGGTCGCTCCTGAATGATGCGTGGGTGTCCTTTCTAATCAGACCTTACAAAGCCTCATGCAACTTGGCTGAGATTTCACACTATTGCTGAAGGCCCTTCACCTCAAAATACTCGAGCAGACTAAATAGCAATGAGGCAACACATGCTAGATATGTATGTCCTGCCACTAATGATGGTGGGTAGCTATCATATGGATGGTATTCTTTCTGATGCCCTTGATACATCTACGGTAGGAGTCATTTTCACTGCCAGCTTATCTTTACAGTGTCAGACTTTCAGCTTTAATAGGCTCATTAATCATCTGTGTCACTCACTTTCCATTCCTTCCCTGAAGCTGCTCAGCGAAAGTTCTGCTGCTGTGTTTTGCCAATACCTTGGTGTTTTGACAAGGGAATGTAAATTCCACTATCTAGCAGTTGCTGAACCAAATTAAACCAAAGAGAAAGGTTTAATTGGGTTCAATAAGCATCGCAGTCTTTGGATGCTTATGAAGAGCAATAATGTGTTTGTCGCAAAGAGACCCAAGGGAAAGCAGGTTATGTTTATCATCTAAACTTCCCCATTCCAAACATGCAGTGTTGGATCACACCTTGTCTTGCCCTGTCTGCTTGCGATGTTTCACCCTAAGCACCTTTCATTTCCTTTTGAGTTAGCTGCCTGCACTATTTCATCCCAGTTTGACTAGACTCATATATGGTAGGGTCTGACTCTCTCAAGATTGATGTTCTTAGATTTCTACCTTTAATTTTCATTCCTGTCTTCACATTTGACCTAATAAAAATATATTTACTGGTTCTCAGTTTTCCTTTCGCATTTGTAATCAATCATACCTGACGTATTACTTAATCCTACGTCTACTATTACTCACTCACTTTGTGGTAGACCCATGTACTAATAGTGTTACATTAGAGCAGAAATCATATCAGTGATGTTAGCATTTCCAGTATACCTCAAACAACATTTTTAGGAGATTTTAAGAACACTGATACTTTTACCCCTCTGTTTAACTACTTCCATCTCATTTATCTTGTCTTCCATCCTAGCTGTATACAATTCCACTGTTTGATTTTTTTGGTTAGTATTCTATTCCACCTTTATATTTTAATATGTATTTTAAACTTCCGATGAAAAAAAGCTACTGGAGTAGGGTTTCATCATAGCAAAAGCTACCATCTGAGCTTAAAAGTCACCTTCACAATTCTCCCTCCAACACTTCTTCCTAACTCTTAAGCATGAAGCATCCAAAAAAAAAAAAAAAAAAAAAAAAGGATATTACATTGAAAAATACACTAGAAAACACCGATTGATTTTACCACATCAGGTCTCTTGAATTACTGCCCACATATACTGAAATATGAATGAGGACTGAAGGTCCTTAAAGTCAGGCCTTGCAGTATCCACATTTTAGTTACCGATCCCTGGACTGGAGTACAGATTTAAATGCCTCAGTTCACAGGCGTATCCTCATGTAGGACACAGGATGACAGAAAACTTAGGGCAGACAGCCAGAACAAACTTCAGCTGGCCGGAGAAACCTAGAGGATAACCCTGAGCACAGGCTTTAGGGAGTTGCCTTAATCTATATAGGATCCAAAGCCCAGAAATTGCTCCTAAATAAAGGTACCTGTATCTCTTTCCTTCCCTCTATTCCTCCTCCCTCCCCAGAGAGCTAACAGCAGGAGGAGCCTTCCCGCACACTTCCTTAATTGCAAAAGCAGCAAGATAAACATACTGCTTACCTGAGAGATGTCATTCAAAGCTCTTGCTCTTAGGAGAGTACCCTAGTTACCAACTCAGGCTGTTCACGGTAGTGACATCCTGTCAAAAATAAGTATCCAAACAGAAAATACTTCAAAATTCAGCAGCTTAGGGACACAGAAGAGGAATATTTGACCGTATCATAGCTTTTAGAGCATTTCTTTAGGAGTACAGAAATCCCCATTCAATTTCTAGGTGAGGCTAAGCCTTAGCTGAACAGGTGCAGAGAACCAGAGCAGCCATACTCCATCCCAGTAGCTCTTAGATCCTTGTACTAAACAAAGACCTAGGTCTTGCAAATTCTGGGTTTAAGCTCTGATTGCAGTAAGATCAGCAGAAAAACCCCCTAGCTTAGCTAATTGATCTGTTCTAACTAGATACCTAGTTATTAAGCTTTTCTTGAGAGAAGAGTTGACTTCTGTGCTGTATGTGCTCATTCATCTTCCACAGGATTTTTAATTCATGGCTTCTAAAGATGTCATTTGGTTCTGTCAAAAACATCCTAAACTAACCCCATTTTAAGTGGGTTCGAAGTTTCTGCTGAAGCTGATGAATTTTTGAAAATTTAAGAAATGTCTTGCTGTCTATACATGATTCCAATAAGTGTTAGCAGTGTAAAACTGAAGTGTCAAACACTTGTAAGCAGTGAATGCTTCATTTCAGCCATAAACATATGTTGTCAAAGGTCATTAACTTTCATATTGTAATAGATTAGGCAGTTTTTCCTATACTCTGTGAGCTAACAGCATCTTTTTAATTTATGCTGGACAGTGAAGTCCTCATAGGAAGATTTAAGGAACTACTGAAGGAATGGGGTGGTGCACAGTCACTTCAATCTTTAGTCCAGGGATTTCCATACTTCATTTTAAATGAAGTGCTTCACCACCTTGAGGTGGAAGAGTTGTGGACTGCTATTTCTTAGCGTTCTCCAGTTTTCAAACACTTAAAAACTCCCTTCCCATCTACCTTTCTTTTTATGCTTGTTGACAAGTTTAAGAACTATCACTTTTCCCAAAAGTTGAAAGATAAGTGACTTTGTTCGGTACCCAGATAGGTTTGCTGAGGAAATGTCTGACAGGAGAGACCCAAGGATAAGCAAGACCACTGAACAAGCATGATAAATTTTACAGATCTGTTAAAGAAAAGCGAGTACACGCACAACACACCATATTGATAATGGGTATTTGTGATAACCATGAGTTATAATGGACTTGGTTCTGCACACAAGAAAGCAAATATAAAGTAAAAGCTAATTTAAAAAAAAAGATAATTAAAACCAAACCAGTCAGATCCAGCTGCTTCTCATCAGCCCTCAGTCTTTTCCCAAACCAGCACTAATTCAAGGATTCCATGGGGAGGGCTGGGGGTTTCAAGTTTTCAAGAAAAATTCCCTCTTCTAATGCCTTCCACTGTGTTCAGAAAGTATTGGGACTCTCAAGATGTACAGTTCACAGAATATATTTTTCACTAGCAAGAAGATAGAGGTACTAAAAAGGAGACAGTGACTATTCAGTGGACAGTCAAGAAAGAAAAAAAAGTAGTCTGGGGGGAAAAAAAATCCAGATTGGGTCAGGTTTTGTATTATTGTTAACCAATTGGCAAAACAGCAGCAAGAAGAATGAGATTAATATCTACTAGAATGTGTTCTAATAAATATTCTTTTGATTTATTTTTTAATTCGAACTCAGTCTTTTACAGTTGCAGGAACTATTTTGTTTGACTGAGCTTGACATGGTCTGTGTGGTTAATGATATATATTTTCATCAAAGGTGTATCTGAATATGTGCTCTGGTTGAAGGAACTGAGAAAGTACTGCTTATGTTTTCACAAAGTCTTAAGTAGGAGGGATGTGAGCTTCCCCTAAATGACTCCTGATTCATTCCATATGTTTTACAAGCCATTTACAGTAGCCAATAAATACCTGCCTTGGTGGGAATGTAGGACTTGGCCTGTTTTTCATACTTTACACTGAAAGGCCCCTTACTATATAAATATCCTCAGTGAGGATAGTAAGACTGTGCAACATTGCGAAGGAATAATTTGCGTTTTTTAATTACACTGAAAGCATAAAGTTAATTTGAAATGAAAGCTGGTGTCTTAACTTTGTCAGGACAAACTTAAAAGACCCAGCAGATGCTGGTGTCAGGGTAAGTTTCCAGTAAATTAAAACCAATCCTTAGAGTAGCAGGAACTCGGTTTAGCACGCACACCCTCCTTTTTTTAATTATCATTTTAATTTCAAATGAAATGGTTAGTGAGGTCAGTGGCATACCAGTTCCCTCCCATTCTGAAATGACAAATATTTAGTCATTTCTGTTAAAGGCAGGATCAAAAAAAAAAAAAGGTAGCATTCTTTCAACTGCCTGTTCCTGCTAGGTTCCTCCCCTGAAAAGCAGAGCTGTGGTGCTAATCAGATAATCTTTGGGAATAACTGGAGCAATATGTCAGCCATGAGAGGAAATAAAACGAAAAGCTGCAATTGGATTATGCATTCTTCTCATTATCCAGATTCAAATGCCTGATGAACACCGTATATGCAATGAAAGGAATGTCGATGTTGCATATAAAGTAGCAACTCAAAGTGTCTGCAATTCAGATGATGCTAGACTGTGCCTTTAGGCACAGCCCCAAGCAAGGGGTGCTCAGGAAGCTGCCCTGCTCCTCAGGAAGCCCAGGGAGACATTGCGCCTCCAAGCCACGCTCCTCCCAGGCCTGCGCTGCTCCTCTCCCGCTCCAGGGAAGGAAATAAATGATTGCAGCTGACATTCCTCTTCATGCCTGGCCAGCTATTCTGATCATTAGTAAGCAGTGGTGTGGAGCCAATTCTATGCCCATTCCGTGCCAATTCCTTCACAGGGGGAAGTATCTGGAAAGCGGAGTCTGATTGTTACACTGCTGCTGAATCCAAGATTGGGCAGGCATTAGCCAGTGGAGGAGAAACTCTGCTTGACTGAATAAAGCAAAATATCTAGAGTAGCTGATAGTAGAGGGCATGTCATTGCCATCTGAATTGTCATTTATATCTCGATAGAGTTACGTATCTCGGTGAAGCGACAATAACATGATAGTGCTGTTGCCTAGGATGACTAGGAGAATATTGTAATTTATCTACTGAGATGATCATCTTTGTATCAATGGGGGTAATCCGGACATCTGAAGAGGATTTTATTCAATCTGCCTTCCCTTAGGGTACAACTGGGAACTTGAATCTGGTTGCACTTGACAGAGAGATATCATTATGACATTCTTGTCATTGAGAAGATTCTTGATGAGTATTTACTAGCACTGAAAAGCACTCCTGAGAAAAGAACAAATTCTGCTCTTACCTTAGGAGTAATTTATTTGTAAAGGCAACAGCTGTTGTTGCAAAACTCAACTTCTTTTCTATTAAAAAAAAAACAACAAAAAAACTCAGCAAGAGTAAGCGGGCAAGGAATAAAACCTCTTTGGTCTGCTTTGTTAGTTTAACATAGAGGAAGACAGCATGTGCCATATAGCAAGTTTCTGCTACAGGAGCACGTAACTTTTAGCACTATTTCTATCTAGCTGAATATATTGACACATATAGAAACAAATAGCTGGTTTCCCTCTTTTGTTCTGCAGATAAGTGCTAAAGCTTCAGAGGTGTTTTGTCCTGAAACTAGAAGTAATACACACAAACTTTCAACTTTGGTAACTCATCAGCCATGACAGAAATTGAACTCCAATATGCAAAAGTACACACAAAGGTACTCTCTCAATACAGTTTAAAACTCACTGCAGCCAACA
The DNA here is from genome assembly GCF_030463565.1 of Pelecanus crispus. NCBI lineage: Eukaryota > Metazoa > Chordata > Aves > Pelecaniformes > Pelecanidae > Pelecanus > Pelecanus crispus. Next base: position 40,844,294 of record NC_134650.1, read on the forward strand.
GAGGTCTTTTCTTTCATATTGAAGACACAAGGTGAGAGACTAATAATGTGTGTGTAGAGAAAAACAAAAGCCCTAAACATTAGGACATAAAAATTAACTGACCCTACCACAATAGCATCTGAGACTTTTGCACAAATACATGGTGCACAAGTTCACTAGGTCAGAGGAAAAATGTCACCTAGTTACCAAAAACCTGCCTCTCCTTCAAAAAAAGTCAGGAAAGTGACCACAAATTATGAGCAAGAAATAAGAGAAATTTCCTAATAAATGCAGAATTTTTCTATTGTTAGATAACATGAGAATTTGGGGTAATTGCTAGCTCTTACTGGCATGTGTTTATAACATTGAAGGCTACATGCCGCTGTCAGTTTACTTGTTACTAATTGCTATTGGTCATCCTTTCAAGAAATAGTAAATTTATGTATTTTCTTTAACTCGCTATCTCTAATCCTTGCAGTGGAGGAACTGCTAGGTTTTCTGTACTCTTGAGAGAATAGCGTGTGGCACCGCATAACATGGAGGCCAGCTGAAATGGAGCTCCTGTTACAAAATACTGTAATTCTGCTCTACCTTGTTCACTGTTTTCTGGTATTCAGTAAAAAAACAAGCAGCCAGTCTGAAAATACTTACTTGCTCTTTATCTGTATAATGGTGCCACCAGAACTTTCATATTCTTCTCAATATGCAGATCAATATACAGATAATGCTGTCTTCTCTGTTTGGGGCTGTTTTTTAAAGCCAAGATAAATAGCTTAAAACTTGGTTACCAACTGACTACAATACTATACAGAAACAACATGCAAGAGCAAGAAGACACACCAAGAACTGTGTAGTTTGACTAATATGTGAACGTATTTAATACCAATACATCACTTACAGCATTCATTTCTTGCTAAGACGTGCAGTATTTCTTTGCTTTAATTCTTTTCCTCAAAGGCTGTTATCAGCTCACTGAATGATGTCTCAGGCCCAATCTTTCTGCTATATACATACATTACTGCAGTCAGTGGTGTTGAGCCTGTCTTGAATTTTTCAACCGATTAAATATTTGGTAACTTAAGTTAATAATGAAAAAACTGTTCTGGATTAGAGCTTAATCTCAAACATGCGGACATTTTCAGGGAGAATTTTCTCTGCAGGAGGAAAGGAGAAGAAACACTTTTCTGTACTAGTGCCGCTTATAATCCTGATGTACTTAGAAAGTAGCGTAAGTGAATAAACTTCCAAAACTTGCAGAGATTTACATAGAAAAAATATACACAAGCAAGAAGCGTTCTCTTTACGAGGCCCAAGAGACTTACTTTATAGGTAAGCATCCTCTAAGCAAATTGCTAGCTAGTTTATACAGGTGCACAGAGCAGCCACATAAAAAAAAAAAGAGAATTGTTTTATAGAACCAAAACAGAGATGTTGAAATCATGCCAAACAAGGAAGGGGCAGCCCCATCCAGCAGACTAAGCAAGTGATGCTATAGATTCATAAGCAAGTAACTAAGCCACCCACACTGCCTGCATAGTCTGCCAAGAAGACAGATGGTGTTACTTGTGAAATATCTTCAGATGTTCCTCATAGTTTACAGCATACATTTTATGGTAGAAATAAATGGAAAAAGTAGTCTTTTATTCCTTACATCTTATTGGCTACAAATGTTAGGTTATGTCCTTTTAAATCAGCCTACAGAAAGATCTGCACTTAATTAAACCCTTTAAATAATTGGTAGATTTTAACTTGCCTGTGGAGATTTGATCTCCATACTTGCAATCTAATCTCAAAGGCTCAATCCACATTTAGTTTAGTTAATCGTTTTTATAGGCAAATGCCCAATTAGGAACTCTCCATATCTTTTGGGCCGGCTCAGGCTCAAAATACCTGTGCTAAATAAACACACTTTAAAAAAAAAAAAAAAAAAAAAAAAGTGGGGACTGGCCTGCTTTAATGGTGTTTGACATTCTGCCTCTAAAAGTTGATATTCTGGCAATTATATAATAGATGTCACTGGAACAGCTACATGTGCTTGCAGTCACAGTTTTGGGATGATAGTAAATAGTGCAGTGAAGTCTGCAGATCACTTTGAACTTGGAGGATTTAGAACATCATCTCAACTATAATGAACTGAGTTTCTCTACTTCCAATTGCTTATGCTGTACATTTTTCTTTAAAAGAATTTAGTTTAAATATCAGGTCACTGGCATTCATACGATTAAGTTTTATAAGCACAAGAGAAAATAAGTGACTTTTTTGTATGTTCTGGGTTTTTTTCAAGAAAATATACTACTTATCAAGTGTACAAAACAAAACAGGATTTTACACAGACAGGCTCTCAGCTTCAATGGAAGTGAATACTTTTCATGGAAGACAGTCAGTGGAAACTTAATGGAATCCCACAACACAGCAAGTACCAAACCAAAGGTGAAATAACGCTTACCTCCCGCCTCCATGGCCTCAGTGCAAGCATCACCACACTTCTCTCTATAGAGAGGTAGCCGTTGAACAAGGCTCCAGGATGCGACCGCAGGTCAGAGGCTGGTGGATCAATCCAATGAGAAATGCAGTGTGACCCACAGCTCAATTACGGAATTGCTGAGGCCGCTAGCTAAGTCCTTAGGACTCCATTACCAGAACACAGAAAGGGCTGTGCTGTAGCTCTCGCAGCACATACTGGCTTTTGTAGGAGATGTGAAGGACTGGTCAGTTCTGACAATAAACCAACATGGATTCAGAATGCTTTTAAAATTGTTTTCCCTGTTTTCATTCACGTTTTTCTCATTATAACCTCTTTCCTTCCTTCCTTTTGTCAGCACTGAATTCAAGTTATTAGCAGCATTCAGTAGAGAAAAAAAGGGCATGTGGCTTAACCTCATCCTAGCATTAGCGTCATATACAAGTTATTTTCTTGTAGAAATCCATACACATTCATCACAATCACACTCATTTTTCCACCAAAGATGAGGTATACAGGTAGCTACTATTTTTTTTAGTAATAGTTTTTAATCTCATAGTCACTGGTGAACAGTTTGCAAGCTTTATGTCAACAGACTTGCATGAAATATCTCCACACAGAGAAAGATACTGTTCCTTTACTTCAGTGCTTTTTGTTGCTGTTACTTTTTAAATCAGTTCAAGATCTCGTACATGCCCCATACTGAACAGTTATAGATACATTTATGAGCTGAAAACCGAAATTTCAAAGCTCAGATTAGTCAGCTTTTAAGCCATTCAAAGAACATTGTTTTCTCTGATTCCCATTTTGGGGAGGTTGGTTTTTTTTTTTTTAAAGCAGTTCTTTTTTTTAAAAAAAAAGGCATTGTAATTTGAACACCAGCAGTACCATGAATATTATTCTACTCCCTATGTTTATGGGAAGACTGACATGGAAGGAGCTATGTGACACAATCTGCTTTTGTGTTTTCATCCCACCGGAGCCCATTGAAGTCCCCTCCCTCAGAGTCTCCAGTGACCAGCTACCACAGATGACACCGTCCAACACAAGGGTATCCTAGCCTTCCTCCTCAGACACTCTTTAGTTCCACTTCTTCTGAGCAATCAGAGTTCGAAAATAAGAATAAAACAAACAAACAAACAAAAGAATTAAAAATACAGTCATCCGGCAAATATTTTTGAAGGACTAGTCCCAAGGCCTCCTTTCTATTTAACGGTTATTTAGCCTATCTCCCCAGAGCTCAGCCATCTGATGGGAGGCTCACGCAACCATCCAGCTGTTTCCAGTCCCCAGCTACCATGGAGATTTTTTTCTCTTTGTCCTCCTTTCCAGCAGGCAGCTGAGCTAAACCCTCGCTAGACTTGACGCCTGTAGCAAGACAGGGTTAATTGGGCCTTGTTAACCTGCTCTGAGCCATATGGCATTTGTAGGACCCCATCTCCATATGCGTTTATCTGTCTCACCACCAAAAAGTCTGTGCAAGTTTCACCTTTTTAATGAAAGCCTTGATACAAATCTCTTCACAGTGCTTGCACCTACCCTGTCACAATCAGCCAGCCATAAAAGTGCTAATCAGATGTTACAAATAAGACTCATTAGAATATTGGGTGCTGGTTGTATCTACTTCAAAGGAGGGAAAATTGCTGGAGACTTAGGATTCATATCAAGTCCCTGCTTAATAATTTATCTTCATGAAAGACAGGTATTAGGAAGCACTTACTCTGCTAGAATATAAATCCACTGTCCTGAGCGCTTGTGGACGTCCGCTATGCTATTTCACTTTTCATCAGAGAAAGTATTCAAACTGCAAGGCAGATTTAAACACATTTCAACTTACTTTTATTCTCTCCCCTCCCATTGCAATTCAGTTAGCTATATCTCATATATCCTTGTATATCTTCTCTTCTAGATAGCATACGGAACCATATCCACCAGCCTGTGTATGATCCTACTTTGTTTGTCATGTGCTTCAGTTTAAACTAGCCTTGAATAATCCCTTACTCTCTAGGTGCAATGATTAGGACCGTGTATAAGCCCTGCCAAATAGTGTAATACCAAGGCAGAGTCCCTCTCTCCCTATGCAAGGTCACATATGTACATGCAGGGACTGACACAATTTGCCTCTGTGAATTCTTCAATATGTTAACTACTGAAACATTTCAGCTAATTAATTCAGACATAATAGCTTGGAAAAATCAAACATTCCGTACTGCAGAAGAGTGGCTCTATGGAGCTATAGATGTTGGCAAATCAAAATAATGTTATATCTTTAAATGCGGCTGGAAAGTGCAAACTGACAGCGTCAAGATGAAAAACCTCACTTCATCTACAGAAAGAGATACAACAGATGCCCTATTATTTGACTTACACCAGAGCAAGCATAAAAGGACACTTAGCCGTTTTTCAAGGTAGGAACAAATCAGCTGCATTCTGTTTACATTTTTTATCTATCTACACATTTTCAAGCCTTCTCAGAACTCTGCTTGCTTTTGCTCTCTCTGGCCATGGCCATTAATTCATTTGCTCACTTATGTTGCCCCTCCCATTTGAGGTTCTTTCTCCTACTCCCTTAGAAAAATTATTGGCTAATTACTGGCTAAATGACTGTATTGACTTCAGAAACTTCAGGAACTGCCCGAGTGAAAAACAAAAAAGCAGCCTCAGGAACATGGAATTTCCTTGATGCTCTGATTCGTCAGACAGTATTTCCTCAGCCTTTTTCTCCTAAGACATTCTTGATGAAACCTAGCTGTTGCCTCTGATTTATTTGGAGGTATGAGTAATACCACCTGTTTTCAGCGCAGCTCCTACAACTCAAGATGCAGGAAGCGACTTCCAGTAGTAATCACTCTGATGTCACATCAGTTTAGCTGAAATCAAACCCATAAATTCAGAAAAAGGAAACTGGCTATTAAATGTAAACCATACCAAGGACTGAGTCTACTGTGCCTTCATTAGACCATTGAAATAAGTGGCGTGCAGAATGGAAAGCGAGCCTTCTCCTTAGAGCAGTAAAAAGCACTCAAAAACTTGCAAAAGAAACAAGGCTTGTTAAAGCTTTTAAGAAGTAAAAACTACTCCATACATTCCAAAAGGCCAAATGCTGTTTCCATGAAGAATCTTAGTTATTTTCACATAAACCAGCTCCAAATATTTAAAAGTCGGGAAAGAATCTGTATCTGTTTCAGCAGATACATACCTTTAGTAGATTAATTCTATCTGTCTCAGAGATTTAACTTTTATTTTGCCAAAGCCTTGTAATGCATGGTGATGAAAAATAATTTTACCTTTCAATTTTAGTCACGGAGTATTATAACTGTGTCTTATGATAATTTTGAAACATAATGTCTTTTTTCAGGCCTTCGGTAACACAAGTAACAGAGATTCGTATTTGGAATTTATTTTATTATATTTTGTAATTATGCAAATGAAGTTGTACATCAGCATTAATCACACTGAATGAAACTATCTGTTTCAGTTTGAAATACTGAATAATTATTCATTAACAACGACTGGCGAAGGAGCTTAAATCAAATAAACTTGCACTTTAGAGAAGCGGCTTGTAACAAATATTCTTTGGGAGGGTTGATTTTATTTATTTTGGGGAAGTGCGTAGGCACGAATATTTAAAACCAGATATTATTTGTGAGAAATGCTGTAACAGTGTCTTTCAAATGCATTCATATTTATAATTCCAGTATCTAGGTTATGAAGAGGAAGCTGAAGTGTAAATATCACTTACTTCTTTATATTTCAAAAAAGAAGATGAATTGGCATCTGTCTCCTTTCCTAGTAAATAAGCTATGTCTAATTAATTCATCTGCGAAGGAAATTTCTAAGCAAGCATTCTCAAAAGCAGACATGTTACAAAATGAGATTGCTTCCTGCCGCTGAAGCTCTCAGTGCATCGCAGCCTCAGAGCTACACTCTCGCAGAGTACAGCTCATCAGGTCACTCTGATCTCAGGCGCTAGCTGTGCAAGCTTTGGTTTGTGTGTCTTTCTCAAAATGAACTCTGTCGCTCAGTTCAAATGGTTCAGCAGCAAATTGATCTCTCCAAGTTCATACAAACGCAAACTCCTAGAAGAATTTCCTCCTTTCCTTAGACCCTGTGCCTTCTTCATTAACTTTGATATAGGCTCCCTGCCTCACTTCTGCTGTTTCTTGTGCTTATCTTTTTGCAGGGTAGTCGGCAGCTTCACCCTTTTAGCAGGCTTATCCAAGCTCACGCTGTAAAAGCTGTTCTCATCCCCAACTAGGAAGAATCGCTCTGTATCAAAGGTGAGGCATGACGGATGCAGTCAACTTCCACTGGCCAGTCAAGCACAGGGAGCTGGCAACTGCTGCTGCTAATGGTGACGTGGACTTGTCTAGGCTAGAAAGAATTAGTCTCTGCAAGCTAGCCCTTCCAGTCAACATGTGTTTCGTGTTGACAAATGAAGACGTTTTCGGCAATACGACTCCTAAATGCTATCTTGTTCGCTGAATAAAAAAAGCCACATCATCAGTAGGATGGGGTTTCTTTGCCCTTTAGAGTTCATTTGCTTTAGGGAGGAATTCCCTGCTTTGCTAGGTCATGTTAGTCACTTTGACTAGCAGTTACAGGTCTAACAGGAGGATTCTTTTGTAGTCAGTAACAAAAGAGAGGACCCTCCAAAGTCGGTTCATCGCATTCAAACACAGATGGCCAACATAGGGGTGAGTGAATTCCTCTCTGGAATGCCATTCCCTTTCCCCAGACTGAAGGGCACAGATGTCTAACTTTGGTTAGATAGGTAAAGTTAGCTCAGGCAATTTGTATCCAATTATTTTGCCCGTATTGTGAGAGGCCTAACATAGCCATGCTCACACACTTCTGAGCATGCCATCCCCTCTGAATAAACTTCAGGTAAGCTGCTTCACGTGCCTCTCAGCATGGTAGCCAGCAGAGCTCAAATACAAGCCATGTTTAGATCCAGATCAAAAACACTCTGCGATTTAAGCTACCTTCTTTGCTTTACACTGAAATGGAGCAGAGGAGACAGGCTGAAACTGCTATGAATAGGAAAGCAGCAAGCAGCAGAACAGCCTTTGTGCTGCACACAGGAGCCAGCTCTTCTCTGGGATATTTTTCCGCTATCGTTTTCCAGGCGTAGTTAGGGCAGCCTGAGTAAACTTCCAAATCCCATTATTTCACACCTGTATTACAAATTGTGGGTCAGGGGCAAATTCTCCCACATGCTGTAGGGACACACAAGAAAAGGTATCACTGAACAGCTTGGGCCTTGATGAGCCTGGGGATCCCGCAAGGGCAACTACGCAAGGGCAACGTCACTGCAGCCGAGAAACATGACACAGACCAAAGCTGGAGGGAAAAGGAAGCAACAGAGCTGAAAAACGATCCGAGTCCTAGCTAACAAACATCCTGTGAACTCTCTGTTTCTGTTCTGATCATATGGCTTGTGGCTGTCTCAGTGGTTTTTTTTTCTCTTCTCCCTCTGCCCACATTAACCTTTCCTTGTGGACAGGATTCTTTCTCTGGTTCATTTTTCTATTTTTGTTTTGGTTTTTTTATTATTATTTGACAGAAACTGGGTTTTCTTTTTTTTAGACTTTGTGGACCCTACACCATTTATCTATGCTAAATGATTCAGGACACTTCAGGATCTGATTTTGGTTATTTGACTTCTATTTTAATATTAGAAATAAATGCTATTAAATAATACATTTGATTGTCTACTTAGAAGTGTTTGTCTCCTCGAGTCTAATGTTTATTTCTTGCTTTCTGAAATCTTTCTTGCTAATAATATGACACGTATCATGGGAAATTGCTCACTGCACCAGAAGCAGATTTAATAAAAATCTTTCTACACACTCAACGACAACTGCTTTAAAACTATGCAAGCAAAAATTAACAGCTATCATTCAGACTTGTGTCTTCAAATACGTAAGAGAGTTTTCTCAAGAAAGTTTCCTGAATTTAAACATACACAGAATGTAGTTCTCTGTTTCACTGCCTGGGTTTCAGAAGTAATAGAATTTTGATACAGCTAAGTTAGTACAAGGATTACAAAAACATTTTCAGTGATAAGACAAGGGGTTTACTTCTGGTATTTTGTGAAAAAAATTGGATCAATAAAAGCCTTTACAATGCATTACTGTGAGGAAAAAATAATTTGTATAGAAGTTACTGTAAGCTTTAGACTAATGGTCATAACTGTAAATGATATTGAAAAACAGATAAAATTAAATAAAGACTTGTGAAATATAAATTTGCTGCTGGCAATCTAAAAAGGATTTTCTTGTTACTCACCCATGGGATTTGGGGTTCTATCAAGGAAGCTTTCCTACTTGTCATACATCATTTCAAAGAGACATATATAGCCTGGAAACTGCTTTAAGGCAGCTGCAAGCAAGTGTCACTTTGAGTTAAATGCATTATTAAACTGTTGGGAAATTTCACATCATGGGTCATTTATCTATGCTAAATGGGTCAAAAGCCTCTACACATGCCTAGATAAATGACAGAGAAGAGCAAAATTCTCCCTTGGGAAGTAATACGTTGACAACCTCTTAGAGTTCATGTTGTTATTTTTAGTAGATATGAGGAAAAATGACTTGCTAAGTATACTAATTCATAAAACCAGGTGCCAAATACCCACAAGAAAAGGTTACCAAATATCCCCATATTTTGACGTTGCTTCATGCAAGGTATCAGCAGAATGAAGTATAATATGCTTTAGTTCTCTGTCTTTATGGCTGATTACCTGGTCCCAAAAGATGCCCACTGAATAACGTGTGTTTTACTAACTTAGTTGCTTTGGGAAGAAATAGCATATGAACTTTGACCAAGGCATACAGGTAATGAAAACAGAGCAATACAAAGTTTCTAAAACTTTAACATATTGTTGATAGGTGATTTAATTTAGTTGCAGAAAAGTCTTTGGTTTAGTAAATCCTATAATGCCTCTGGCATGTTGCTGGGCGTTCCCAGATACCATGACATGCGTCATCAAACAAATTACAAGCTAACCCGGTAGCCAATTTTAGGAAATTAGCAGCAACGTGAATCCACATGAGAGAAGTGAGCTAGAAACAGTTCTTCACAGTGCATTGGTATTCTTTCATGTTGAAAGATTAAGTTTTCCATCTCCTTGCACATTTGCCCATCAAGCAGACGAGTCAGAAAAATAGTTGAGCAAAGAATTGCAAAGGGAGGGTTGTCCTTTTGATTAGAAGCAATTTTACTTTCTTGGTAGCTGACAGAGGGGAAAAAATATTCGGTATTGGTATCAGTTCACAGCTCTGAGCCAGCTGAGTTTACATGAAGCTCAGCGTGTGTTTCTGGATGACAGGCACTGAAAGCACAGACCCCTCTTCTGCCAGGTTACCTCTACAGGTGGATGGTGTCAGATAAGGTCAAATAAGTTTCTTTCTCAGCCAGAAAATTATGGGATATTTTATTAAATACATTCTAGATAATGGGGAAGGATTCTTCACTTTAACACAAGAAGCAGATTTACACAAGAGCTGATGTTAATGACTGGATCTGTGAAAAGAGCAGAAAGCTGGTTTGGTTACTCCCACCTGTGGCAGTGACATTTCTATCAGCACACTGACCTCAGCCCCCAGTGTCAATCTTGAGACCTGGGCAGCTGATTAATTTCATATCTTCTATTTTTTACCATTATGGCCAAATCAGAGCAACCTGAGAGCACCAGCAACCCAGCAAACTCAAGGGTGAAAAAGAAAGATCGTGGGTGATTTTCCTATCAAGCTCCATGGGACCAGCATGATGATGAAGTCATCAGATTTATTTATTTATTAGAAGACATTTCTATCTAGCGTAAGGAATAATGGAAGTTTTCAGTATATTCCTGGCTCTAAAAATCTGAACACTTTCTTGGCAGTAGAGAACAATATTTCAAAATACGCACAATCCGTAGTGTAAGAATTACTTTGTCAGCATTCGTCATCAAAAAGATCTCTCTTTGAGTGAGACACCTACAAGGTTCTTATTTGCTGTAGCCCAGCACAACAGCAAAATTCAGAATGAGCTGATCCAAGAACTGAATTAATTGTATTCTGCTTCTTTAGGATATATTCTCTAGCAGAAACTCCTGCAGAAGCAACGCCAAAATTTTGAGAGAAAATCTGATGGCAGTCTTTGCAAATATGTTTCTTCTCTTAATCCACAGTTCTTACTACATTTCAGTCTGAACGAGCCCATAAAACACATTTCCAGATAGAACTCTGGTGCTTTTGCAGAAAATGTTTCCGCACCTCATTCTGGTAAAGATTGACTACAATGTTCATTGTGTCTTGGTATGGGACCTTGACTGTCACAAGCATTCATAAAAGGCTGACCGAGATTCCAACTGATTATACTAACCTTTCTATCAGACCTAGCTTGTATCAGTACTTGTAGTAGCAATGCAATAGGAATTCTGAAAAAAATTGAAAATTTAAAAAAAAAAACAAACCAAAAAAGAAGTTGCAAAACTTTAATAGAAGGATTATGACATGATTAAAATATATTTTATATCCCTCATATTAGTATATGGCTCAACTCGTCATAAGCTTTGCTCTGAAACCTCCAAAGATAAAGTGTATGTCCTTAAGAGCTGCCAAAATTCATCTGACTTCATTTCAGCAGGAAGCTATCTGCTTTCATATGATTTTTTTACCATCAAGCACAATTATTTAAACCACTAGCTGTAATACCAGTCATTCTGTTAACTTTCCTTAAATCATGGTTCAGGATGAGATCATCACTGAAGTTCTATAGAGCTCAGAGGGCTGATTTTTAATCACACTTGACTAATTTGGTACCCATCAGTGTAAATGGAGTTAGTCAAGAGATAGATATATATATAGGCACAAAGTCAAATCCTTGCATATGGGACTGTCTAGTTACCACTAGTCCCTTAATTTTGTGCATCATTCTAAGTTTCTGCTTAAAACAATGAATATTTCCCAGACTGTGACTTACTAACCTCAACCCTCTACCCAGCTGGGTCAGAAATTCTCCAAAATTGCCTTCAAATCTGAAACCATCTCTGAAAAAGAGTCAGTTTAGACTATTCCTGAAGTTTCAAGACCCCACCCCTAAATTTCTTGAAGTATCCAAAACATGCCTTTTTTTCAATCAAGTTTTTACTTTTCAGTGAAGAATGGTTTTCCTGTTTTGAAGTTTAGTTGATTTACTGTTGAAAACCTTTGAAAAAATGTAAATGGTTGAAAAATTTAAAAGATCTGCATGTAGTCAAAAATCACTACTTATTTTAGTTGATGCAACATGTGAAAAAGGATCTTAGCCTCACAAAAAGCACTGAGAATTTCAGCTTTTATTAATGAAGCTCGATTCAGGACAAGGATGAACTATTTTATTGCACTACTCACCTAGAAAGCGTTCAGTGTATAACATTTGTCATAACTGTAAAATCAAATGCAAATTAAAGTGACATGAATGTAAGTTTTCTCTGTAGCTATTTTTAATATTTATTATTTTGTAAATTATTTTCATAGATGAGAGACCTATTAAAACTTTACTACGTTAAAAAATTGGTGAACCAAAGAAAGCAAAATGTAGCAGGATGTTTGGCTACTGAACCAAGCCAAGCGAAGCTGATCTCCTTAAACCAGCTGACACTGCTGGCGTTACACCAGAATGTACAAACATATAACCTGACCTATCAGTGCATTTTATTAAGATGTCACTGAGAACAAAATTAAAGCATCTCATTAAAAATTTTCTCAGACATAAAATTAATGTATATATCAAAGCCATGACACAGGTTCTCAATTAATTAATTAACCTACTTTAAAGTACAAAATCTCTGTGCTCAGGTATTCTGTCTATTGAAAGTTTCTGAGGTCCCCAGCTATTCTGATAGTCTTTTAGAGTCAATTGTCTTAATAATGTAAGAATAACTTACATCACCATTAATTTCTTACTTCATTCCTCTTTACAAATTTACCAGGATGATATGAGAAACAGGTATTATGAAACAGCTTCATAGATTAGAAAATATTCCTGATGGTGCTCACCACGCAATGTGAATAAGATTTCTTTATAGAGATGATTTTAATGTATTAGTCTTCTTTCACCCATAGCTATTTTTTGTTTGTGTACAATGCTTGTTGTCATAACCTACATCAGGCCCTTTGCAGTATAAACAATGGCTCTAAATTAAGTAAGCTAGATTTACTTAATTTGCTCAGTAATAACAATATTACATTATTTTAGCCAAACGTCGATGTCAAACTGAACAGAAATAAGAGGAAAGCAGTAATTAGTCTAGGTTAAAATATATCCTCAAAGGATATTAAATATGCAAGAGCTCATCCATGAAAATTAGACTGCAAGAGGTTACACCATGTATTGGCTTATTTTGTTACATATCAAATTATCTCTCATGAATAAATATATCTAATAATGTTTAACTCTATAATTTAATAGTGCCCTATTAAAAATACTTTCTGAATCAACCAAGCTGTGTATTTGATTTTCTATGATTATCAGATTTTAAGTACGCAGTAATTAAATGTGCAATTTGTACTGACTTCTGCAAGCACAATTAAAAAGACTATGCTCTTTAATCCCTTTAGTAGATAACTTGAATAAATATGAATAATAGGACCTAATACTTAAGTTGGATAATAATGTAAGTTAAAGGACAGAACAAGATGTGAAGTTACCTAATAGGAAAAAAAGGTGAGTTTAGATCTCTGTGTTTATTTAAAGCAAAAGGAACAACTCCTGAACCACTAAATTTAAGTTTGATGTGCTTTGCAACAAGAGCACTGCTGTATTCCCTTTCCCACAGCTACCATGACCACAGCTTTCTTAAAGGACTCAGAAACCACATCTCATCTAGTGTAAAATCCTCACCTTGCTTGTCACTAGGCAGTGACACAATTTCCCTGTCAAACAGCTCTGAACTTGACTGACCCTCAAAACCTTCGAAGAGTTACCCACAGCCGAAACCGAGCTGATCTGGGAACCTCACTGCCATTTGCTGCCACAAAGCACTAAGGGATGCTTTGAAAAATGAACTTGGTTAATAGGTGCTGAGGAAGTACAGGTGAGTTACAAGTCCCCACATGCGGCATTAACCCAGAATCATTGCTGCTTTCTCCTGACGAGAAATGATAGGAAGGACTGCTCTAGTTGCCATGGTGAACTCGACTCAAAGATTGTATCTCTCTCTCTCTCCTTTCCCCCAGAGAGGATGAAGATCTTCGTGGAGTTTTTGTTCCCTTTTTCATTGGTCCCTGCCCCAGCATCAAGCCCAAGCCACGATGCTGGGCTGAACGAAGATTTGGTGCTATTTGCTAATTCTAAAAATTCATGAAGATAAATTAGTCTCCTTCCTACCATGTTCCTTCCACCTGAAGAAATGAAGATGAAGAGTGGAGCAATCAGCTAATTAACCCTCTTTTCCAGGCACAAAGAGCTGCCTTACAATGTGACATTGCTCTGCCCTTTTCTTTTTGAGATGTTTTCATGGCCTATCAGAGTCTGCTCTATGAAAAGACCCTCCGCATCTGCTCTTGCAACCTACTAATTACAACACTGTAATTAAACGCACACAGAAGTAATTACCTTCATATATCACCGCGTCTGACAAGCAGAGAGCAACTTTCAGTCAAGACATGCTTAGCTCCACTCTCAGGAAGGTGGGGATTTGGTTTTGGCTCACCTGGTTTGACTGCTGCCTGAGGATACTGAAAATCCTTCTTGTTGTCTGAGCTGCTGTTCGGTGAAAACTGTGTGCGCACATCCATGCTCGCGAAGGGGCCAAAGTCTCTGGGAGCAGGTGGGAAAGCCCCACGGAAGTTGCTGGAACTGGGTATGGATCACAGAGGCCAAAGTTTCTCCAGTGTAGCGGCTGCCCCATCTTCCCCTGGAAACAAATTGCTTGTTTCTCAACTGTCATTTCTGGTTCCTGAGTTTCTGCAAAGATACAAAGTCACAACACTATCCTGGGTTTTCGGTGATTTGATTCTTTATCCCTTTTGCAGTTTCAGCGTTCCCAACCTTTTTTTCTCTGTGACAACAATAGTACTTAGTTTTTTTCTAGTAGCACTTCAGCCTCAAGGAGAGCAGAGCTTCAGTTTTGATTTTGCTTGGTAAGGAACAAATAAATACTTTTTTTTTTAGTGAGCGGGTCCTTTGGTTTTGATTCAGCCTTTGTTGTTTGCTCTACAGTACATTTTGAGCCTGCGACTGAGCTAGACTTGCTTGAGGTCCACACCTGGGGCATTCAGACCTGTGCTCAGCTGTGGGATCCAGAGGAAGTTCCGCAAATCACAGGTTGGCACGGTAAGAAACCACACAAAAAAGTCCAGACAGTGAGGGGAACACTACCATTGCCAGCAGGTATCTGAAGGAAAGCAAGGGGCAGAGAAGAGAAATTAGAGGACTTGACAGCCACCCCCAGACACTACCACATTCTGCTTCTGTATTCTGCCTTGATGGTGTCACATCATTATCTGAGGGGGGAAAAAAAAAGCTGCTGTAAAATGTCAGTGCTTTTGAAGTATAGACAAAATGCAGACACATCAAAATGTATTTTCCTTTTCTATACCTTTTCTTAAATGAAATTTAACGGTCAGCTTCAGGCTAGGCGCTGCCATGCGTTGCCAATGGGAAGTGAGAAACAACAGCAACAAATTCATCTTTCTTGCCGAAGTGCTGCTTGCAGCGTGAGGCAGCGCTAATCAAAGACAAATCACAAAGGTTTGGATTTCATCTGTTCAGTACTAATACCTAGGGGCAAGGTGGAGAAGAGAACCGTTTGATATGGAGCAGCCATACTCCGTACACTCTTTACCAACCAATTTAATGAAAGCTCGATAGGTTTATTCTGTAAGAGATTAGGAATGGTATTAAATCATACCAAACCCTGTTATTTGATGGCACTTCTGTAGCAGCATACAAGAGCTGGAGAGTTTATAGCCGATACTACCAATATGCACAAAAGGTGATTTGTTCCCACCACTGAAACAAAGGGAGGTACACCTACGAGCAAGCGTCTGCAGGACTGGGGCCTATGATGCGAAGAACAAAATAAGAGGAAACAAACAGCAGGGATGCCGTGAGAATGGAGCAGCCTGCGCGCAGCATTTCTTTGAAGTATAATTACAGCCCCACTGAAGCATGAATGTAGCCTAACGTATTTGCAACCACTGTAATCAGTGTAATCATGCTGCCATTTCATTTACTTTCACACATTCTGTTAAGGCATTAGGACTGCTGTGTAGACTGCTGGAATGATACAGTTAATACTGTCCATTTATTTTGTTCATGCTGATAAATCGTGTTGTTATTCTGCTATATTCATACTTCTTTTCTATGACTTTAAGGCTAAAGCAGCCCATTTCAGAGTAGTATAAGAATTCTGCTTGTAGAATAAGAATAGAAGGTAAAACCAGATTTTCTTAGATTTTTAACACCTTTGCAGGACCTTTCATATCTGCTGTTAATTAGCAGTATTGGGACCAAATAAAAATAACAGATAACTCCCTCTTGTAAAATTACTCCTTCCAGTAGTTATTATTTAGTCACAGTGAAGGGAGTGGAAAAAGGAAAAAGAAAAAGAAAGGACACCAAGAAGTCTAATCTTGCTGCCATTTTACCCTTTCCCGAGTGCCCCACTTACAGTTTTCTTTCTTTAAGCAGGTGCATTAGCAAAATAAAATAATATAATGGGAATTGCCTTGAAGGTATAGAAGGTAATTAAAATAATATACATAGCTAAGTGAAGCAAGGGTAGGTGAAAGTGATGTGCCAGGTTTAACATCTGCTCTACCATACAAAGCCCTTGGAAAAGAAGACATAAACTGATTTAGAATAGATGATGTTGATGATTTTTCATAATCATTATAAGCCTCCTTTCTTTCAGATGGTTCTTCAATGCTGTTTGCACAAACAATAGAACGAAGTAAAATTACACTAGTGAAAGGGCAATGATTTTTCTGCTGATAAGGGTGCTGGTGTTGATGATGTTTTTCATTTATTTATCTTAACTACTTACGAATGTTGTATTTGCCTAATTTTTAAGGAAACATTTTCTGTGATTCTTCCTAAATCAGTCCATTTAAAGAGGTAGTGGAAAATGGTAGAGTGATTTTTTAATGAAAATTCTGCACCTCGATGTCTATCTAGGAATTTAAACAACTACTTAATAAGCAGACTCATAAGAATGAAATCTATATAACAATTAAAATAATAATGCTCTTCTAATCACTTAAGTGCCTAGAGTGTGTATCAAGGTAATCACATTCATTGTAAATTTATGCTATGCATATCCTTGTAAGCGTTTTGAAAGAAAGTGGTGCAGAAGACACAGGTGCCTAAATTAATAAACATTAGAAAATCAGCAAGAGATTTAACTACACTGGTTATTGTTTTCAATTATCAAATAATTAGTTTGAACATCTTTGTACACCTGGTCCCAAATCATGGGATTCAATTACCTTGAATGGCTCTGGGCTGCTATTTGATCACTTAATACTAAATCTGCAAAGTACTGGGCATTAGGAATAATATCTGGTGGAGGACATTGAGATTTCCCAGAAGTTTCGTGAAAAAGTTCACTAATCAGAACATTTTGCTTTGCAGAGTCGTGACTGTAATTAATAACAGAAAAGCTTTATTAAGGTTTTGTTTTTTTTTTTAAGAGCTAAGGAAACAGGTGGCAGGCAAAGGGCTGAATAACATCACTTAAGTGTTCTCAGAAAGTATTTAACTTCCCAGAACATGTAAATTTGATACAGTAATTTAAGAAATGTCACATGCTCCTCCAACTTTCCTACCTTTCTGCTCTACATACTGACCAGCCCAAGTATCCTGTCTTGTTCAGTTCAAGAGTACTGAATTTATCTTTTACTTCTGCTCCACCAGCTGCCTTCTGACATTTCTATGCAATAGAAAATGCAGAAAAGCTTTGTTTGAACTGAAGCCTTCCAACAGGCTCCTAAACAATACACCTCAGACTACTAGTGATACATCTTTAAATTCTCTTACTCATTTAAGCAACAACCTGAAACAGTTTGATATAAAATTTCAGATTTAAAAAAAAAGGATTTAATTATAAGGTTTAGGAAAAGTTTCACATTAAATGTCAGTGTGTTTTGCATGATGTTTATGATGTACTTTCCTGTAGAACTTGAGGAACGAAAAAATACTCCTATAATATATTCTTTTAATGGCTGCAGTAGGATAAATAGGAACTAAATAAATCTAGACTTAGAAGAAGCAAGAGTCCAGTATCTCGCTTACTTTTTCAGAAAGACATTAAATAGCCAAGTGCCGCTTCTACTCATATACCTAGATAATGTATATAATTCTGTGAAAAGTTTCACTAAGTCAAGCATCCTTTTCCTTTCCAGTTTTTGAACATTCATTGATTGCAAACCCCTGTAATTTCACTAGCAAAATACAGAACAAGATTTTCTTTTCCTCTGCCTAAAAACTCACCCAAAGCAAACCGCTGTCACCTTTACTAAGCGTGAAGGAAAACAAAGTGGGTGCAGAGTGTTTTCCAAATCTTGAAAAGGCCTAATTGATGTGTAACTTATTTTCCAGGTCGAAACACAATAACGTAGCCAAGACTGACAAAGGAGTGATTTCAGTCTTTGCCTGTGTCTCTATAACTTTCTGTTTCTTGTGGCTCTCAGTGACACAAAAGCAGGGACAGTATTGGTGACAATCACTGACATTCTCAGATAATCCGATTAAGGTAAACTTCTAGAACAACATTACACATTTCTGGTGTATTTGTTTTGGCATCATTTTAAGAAGAGCTACAGTAGCTAAGGATATTTCAGATCTAAAATTTCTACAGCATGTATTTCTGAATGTGAGTGCTTACATTGACTGAGAACAGTCATGCTGTTCATATTCATTAGATGTTAATTTTTGTGAATGATTGAATCTGTTTCCTGGTTAAGTATTACATGTTTTTGATTTCCAACTTGATTATTTGAATTAATTTAACAAAAATTTACACGAGGATTATTTTTCATAAACTTCCTTGACTGGTTATGAACAATTCACTGTGACCATTTGATACAATGTTTGAGTTGGGATAGATAACGCAAGCAATATGGTAGTATTTTGAAACTTTGACTTAATGCAAAGCCAGCGAAAACTTTCATGTACTGGTTTAAAATGTGCTTTGCAGGTGCATTTATATGACCGAGACCTAGAGCTATGCCATGGAGATCACACAGAACCTAGAGATTTGGAAGTTCATTCTCTCTGCTGTGCCACACGGTGCCTGTCGAGGGTGATGATAATAATAAAAGCAAATTAGAGCTAAAAGGCATTTATCAAACTTGTATTAGTTGCAAATTGATGGGCCTGATGGAAAATTTCTGAACAATCTTAGGGCCATGCTACCAGGGCAGACTTAATGGCAGAGATTTGTGGCTCTGGCCTTATCTACTGCAAGTTTTTGTGAGGTACTTACCATTTGAATGGATGTAAGTTGGGCAAGGGTAAAACACCATTTCTGTTAAGAATAGACCTTTCCTGCTCCTGTCTTTTGTGATGGACAAAGGGGTGCATGGGTATTTCAGGAATACCTGTTTTCTGGAAAAAAAAAAAAAGCAGTCAGAATATTTGGTACAGTCAGTGCAATAAGTGTATATGGACTATTGAATTTGCACATATGAAAGCAACATAAATATTAAAGAAATTAACCGCAAGTAAGTTTTACCATCCCACTCTGTCCTTACGGTACTAGAAATCAGCTCCCTAAAGTGACCAGGAAGCAAATGCGTCACGAAGGCTAAACCAGTGGATTGCATTTGTACAAGTTCTTTAGAGACAATACAAAATATAGGAGGAATATGTCTTATTTTATTTTGGAGTGCATTTTAAAATCAATGGAGTAATTCACTTCCCTGCTACATGCACGGTCCAAGCACCTAATCATATACCTGGCAGGTGATGTGGCTTCATGGCAGTGAAGCAGCAAATCTCAGCTGCAGGCCTTACTGCATCTTCTCCTTCACAGCGCCTGAGTCATCCCTGCTGCTGTCGGATCCTACACTTTACCCTTCCGCAGGTGGAATCACTCTCCTACTCAAAATAAGACATGATACCTCACTCCTCCCGAAGGAAAAATGGTAATTCCCTGATGTTAAAATTTTAACCTAATAAAGACTCTACAGAACTGTCTATTCTATCTGCAGCACTAACTGATTTTAGGTGAGGGAAGTCTACAAGTGCCTAGAAATAATCTGCATGGCTGAGCCTCTTTGTCACAACAAATATTGCACTGCAAAAATCATCAGAGATTGTCATTTGCATTTACACTGAGGTCTTCAGCTTTTCTCAGATTCCCAGCCTTTTGCCACTGCTGTCCAGAGTCAGTCACCCAAGCACAGCCAACCCCTTCAAGACTCACTGGTTTATAACAACATCCAAGGAATTACTATGGTCATTTTATACCAAAACAATGTTAGTCCTACTTCCCAGCAGCTTTGGTCATTTAATGCAGAATAATTGTACAGGTGAGCACCCTGCTACAGTCACACAGTAGGAACCATAGTACTGATAAAAGTGTGATTTTGTGGGTCTGTATGGGCATTAATTAGGACGATGAAGGTGACTTTGTATTTTCTGCAGTTAGGAGACACTGGATTTGCTAGACTCCAGATTGTCCTTTACAAGTAGAATTAAGGTGTTTTTTTTTTAAAATGCATTCTCTAGAATCTATTTTGGGACAGCATTTTTAATTGGGGGCCACGCATGTGTGCAGAGATGGGCCTTAGCAAGGAGGCATTTGACTGCTGCCAAACTGAGAAGCACACGGTAGCATGACACTTCCATTAAAATTAGGTCAGAGTCAGAATGGTTCAAGTTGTGTCTTTTTTCCCCTGAAGTTTATTCCAAGCTTTCAAAAGCAACTTGCTTTTGGAAGAGGAAGGGGTAAGGACTGGTTAACCCTAATGTCTTCCATGGGGTTAATCCGACACTGTAGCAAAGCCAGTCCTTTGAGGCTGACACCAGAAACCCCAGGCTGACCTGATTTATATAGAATTCTACATAGTTCTAATTAAAATGTGCATGAGGAGGTGCCAGAGAAATCCCAAGCCTTAATATTTTAGTGTAGAAAATGTGATATAAAGATTAAATGTTGGTAAGGTTAAGATGAAATACAACTATAATCTAGTGATGATCCTTTTTTATTCATGACATTTTCATTTTGCAGGCTATTCCCTTTATTTCTGTTCTTTTTGTTCCTTTGCATTTAGGATACAATATCATCTTACGCATTCTCCCAATTAAAGGGTTTCTCCTGTAGTTACAATCATCTCAGAAGTACTCTGAGAAATGACTCCATCTCTTAAAATGCTTTGAGATACAATAACTGCCTCAGAATAGGCAACCATAGCAAAATGATCAGTCAGCTACACTGACTACATGCCACAAATTTTCTCTCAAACATGGATCATCTGTGAAGATTTAATGGAACAGACTGGAATCCTGTCTGTTTTCATGTGGAGAACCTGTAAGGGAATCTGAATACCATGAAAGTTTACAGTATGTGCAAATCCAGACTGTGAGAGTCAAAATTCAAGATAAGGGTGTAAGAAGTAAATTGATTCATTCTTGGAGGTTCCAGGTTTGGTTAATGTACTCCCGTCTCTTCTGGGATTAATAAACCAGGTCGCTGCTTTTTTTTTCATCTTCTATCACGAATTGACTTGCTGTTTTGGTTTGCTACATCAGCAGAATCAAATACAAACCAATTTTCTCAGTGCATGGGGGGCTGCACCAGTCAGAGAGTGGGGCTGATATATTAGCATTCTCCTCTATCACCTGCTTCCAGTATTTTCCTGAATGAGATTTTGCCTCTTCCATTTCCACAGCAACACTTCTCATGCCAGGTTAGCAATGAGAGCAAGGAAAGAGAGAAACTTTAAGATTTCTCTGTGTTGATTTTGCTTCACCTGCCTCAAGCTGCACCTTAAGTATAAGAAAGGCAGATGTGACATGAGAGCTGTTATGGTAAATACTAGAAACTGCTGGAGTAATAGATGATACCAGTGTCGTAACGTAGCCTAGAGGTAACAGGCTTGGGAAATTGCATCTAAAACCAGTAGTGATTCCTTTAGTAGTAGGTTGCCGTCAGCATCCACTGACAGAAAGTGTTGAAACTGAGATGCAGAAAGGAAACAGCAGTCCCTCTTCTTTATATACAGTCCTGCTGGACGTTTGAGGTTTCAGATAGATTAAGGGGAAGAATAAAAGTGTGGGAATCTGTGGTGCTTCCTAGGACTAAAATAAACTCTTCATATGTCTCTGCACTTGTAAAATGAGGCTAGTGGCTCTGCCACTTTGAACTTCCAAGTCAAAGAAGCGGTGACCATGGGCTAGAAAAGCAGGAAATCTGCAAGTAACTGGAATAAAACAAAAGGATCAGGGATCGCTTGTCACCCCATTGTGGGGAAAGTCACCTCACCAGAACAAAAATGCTTTTTGGCGGGAGGGAGTAGTAACAGTGGTCACTGGGAACCCTTGTGTAGCTTCTGACAATAACTTCCTTGAAAAGATTTCCTCTCTCTTTGAAGCGTCTGCCTTGCCTGTAGAGTAGACAGCTTGCTTTCTGACTACTGTCTTGCCTGTCCGCTCCCCTATGTGCTTCTCTGTTGTAACACCCTGTATTATTACAGTCACTCTCAGCACCTGGCTACAGGAGTGAATCAAAGTGTTGTGGAGGCAGCATATCAATTTGGGTTTGTGCCATGGTAATAGTTACTTGACGGTTAAGTGGGATCATTTCAAAGACACTTTTTCTTCCTTCTCCCTACTTCTCTGTGCCCAGATCACTGCTTGAGCTGCTTTCCCCCTAAACACTACGTGCTCACCTTTTGTGACTGTCTAAAATAGAAAACCTCTGCTCTTGTCAAAAGGATAAACTGAAACAGTCACTTATCTGGCTGAGGAATTGCACAGCAGAGTGCTCCATCCCCCCTTCCAGCTGCCCGCTGCTGGCTGCAGCCCCTCGCCCAGCTGGGCCAGCCGCAGCCAGCAGCGGCAGCCTGCATGCTCGCCCGAGACCGCCACAGTGCAGAGGGTGAGCTGACCTCCAAGCTGAGAGAATCCGAACGAAGCGAGTGAACACAAGTAATCAAATAATCCCTTTTGAATTGTTGGTACTTACAGAATCCCCCCCCAAAAAAAGAGAAAATATCGGACTATGTGTCAGTTGACTTCATGCTGCTGTTCAAAGAGCTATTTTCCTTTCTTCCTTTCTCTTTCCACTGCTATTAGCCAGCTAGTTAGCGATCTGCACGCACACACACTGAGAAGTGAAATCTGCAGGTTCTCACAGCCCACGGTATCTACATGGAGAATACGCAGAACTCCCAAGTACCGCTGTGCAGGCTCTCCTGGAAATTAACAAGATTTTAGTAAATTCAGAAGACTGGAATTTCCCCCAATACAGGCCAAATTAATTCAGATGTAAAAAGATTTCTGTCTACAATAACAGCAGTAAAAGCCACATAAAGCCCAGGCCTGCTCCCATCAGAGACAATGGGAATTAAGCCACTAACTTCAAAGAGCAGCGCTCTCCCTGTAGAGTGTATTTCATGCTTCTGCAGTCTTGGCTAGATTAGTGCAAATTAAACATTGGGTTAAGTTGCCAGAGCCCATAAGCGCTCCATTAGGCTCTGGAGGATTTGGCTAATTTTAGTCAAATACTTACCTATTTTACAGAATACATGCAAAATTCATCCATGGGATAAGCCCACTGAACTCGACAGAATGCCACTAATGAATTTGGCCTTACAGCTCCACTGTCTCTGCATTTATGCAGTGCTTCAAATGCATTGCAGGTTTATGCAGCTTATCAAATCTTAAGAAACAAATGTTTTATACCAGAGCATACAAAATGATTTAATAAGAGTTGTAAACAAGTGGCTTTCACAAGTGCTAAAGGATCTAATCATCAAATCATATTCTGAGTACACGCAAGCCTTTTCTTGCCTGCAGGGCCATCACAGATAGGGCTGCCTGCAACGTCTCCTTCCAGTACTGCTCACTGTCCTGTATCTTGTGAACGGCACACTGCCCCAGGGAGCTACAAGCTACATTTTTCAATCATCTCTGCTTTATGTTAAATACACTTACAAGCAGCCAAGTAGCATCCCCAGAGGCTCTTACTACAACAGAAGGATGTTAACAATATACTTCTGCCTTTTTTTTTTTTTTTTTTTTCCTAAATATGCTTCAGTTATAGCCATTCCTGAATAATCCCCTAATTAGTGAGGAGGCCTTGAGTTTAGATTCATGGACTGCAGAGATAGAGACCCGAGGTGTCTTTTCCAAGCTTCGTGCTGTGGGATTTGGGGGCCAGCATGGACAAAGCCTTGCCTGATTTTCAAGCCTCATTTCTTCCCTGGCTGATACCAGCCTCCTGGCTGACTACAGGGAATCACGTCACTGCTGTGTGCCTCAGTTCCCGTACACACAAGATGGGCCAGTACTGACAGTAAAGCGTTTTGACATCTGATGAAAAGCACTAGAGGAGCTCATTACCAAGTGCTTCTACGAGGTCTGGAACCACTGCCTTTGCAATCTCTGTCAGGGCTTTTGGATGTTAATACAGATACAATCATCAAACTAATTAGTCATTTTTTAACTTACGACTCAGGCATTTACAAAAAGCACAGGTTCAGATATACGTAATACAGTGCAAAAAATAATACAGCAACATCCTTTGGGAAGGCAGAAAAGGTCAAGTACAGTGCTGCTCTTCTCTGAAGAAGTAATACGCATGGAAACTTGACCACTCAAGCAGCTAATTGACAGTGGGATGTCTTGCTGTACACATCTTCTGAGGTGCTTTAATTATGCAAAGACACCTTGTCACACAGATATTATAAATAATGTTTAACGCTCATGTTTGTTTGAAGTAAGTGCTATGGGGTTTTTTTTTTTTTGCATTATGATTCCCCTTTGGGGAGAATTCCATGTTATAAACAACACAGCACTTCAGCATAGGCTTTTGTTACTGTTGGGTTTTCCCCTCCTCAAATTATTTTTAAAAAGCTTCTGGCTCTATTCCTGACTGTTGTTGCAAAATTGGGTACTTCAGCAAATTGCTTGGTTGACAAAAGGGAAAAAAATGTTGCTTCAAAACAAACAATTATGATGACTTTGAAGCATAACATAAAATGTGTCATTGATTTTGTCCCAGAGGACCAGTGTAAAGAATGAATAACCAAAGATGCGATGAAGCATGTAATATCAGTGCATGCAACATTACTTGTGCAGTATTGTTTTAAATCCATTTGTTCACCTTTGCCCTCTGTGATCACCTGCTATCAACAGGAGAAACACATGCAAGTAATCTAAATACTTGATCACTTGTAAGAAAAAGAATTTCTTCCTATTGAAAGATAAAGTGGCTGAGTAGTGGCAGGAAAATGTACTATTCCTTTTCCACAGTCTCCAAGTGGAACATTAGAGAGAGAGAGATTATAATTTCGACCTGCGGTGCTTGAGTTCCTGGCCACTAGAATTTGACATTTGTTTTCTTCTGGAAAATAAATTTTACATTTAAACTCTGATTACACTGTAGAACTAGTACCAAGAAGCATTTTTCCCTTTCCTGCTCTCTATATTCATAACGCTAAGTGCACTCTGAAGGGGCACTGTGCAAAAGGTACTGGCAAAATCTAGTTCTGGAGACAACCATTCACTCAGGTGCATTTTGTTCACACAGCCCAGTGTTCAAGAAGTAGGACGTTAGAGTGTTAAAGCCAGAAAAGGGAGCAGTAAATGATCAATTGTAGCAAATGTTCTGCAGTCATTTCTTCAAACACAAGTGATGCAGTATTTTGTCCCTGGGCTGAAATAGATTCAATTCCCTATTAGGCTAGAA
Source organism: Pelecanus crispus (assembly GCF_030463565.1). Taxonomy (NCBI): domain Eukaryota; kingdom Metazoa; phylum Chordata; class Aves; order Pelecaniformes; family Pelecanidae; genus Pelecanus; species Pelecanus crispus. The sequence continues at coordinate 40,869,625 of NC_134650.1, forward strand.
AAAACGGAGTACAGCTGTTCTGCTACCTTTCGATATGGCTCTTCTCTAATAGATCATCTTATCTTCGGCCAAGGTATTTGCTTCTGTGATGGAGAATCTGTGTCCTGTAAGTTTTCATTCAGCAAAGAAAATTTAAATTGCTTTAAAAAAATGACATTAATCAGATGGTAAAAAAAAGTTGAAAACAATCAAACAGTGGCTGTCAGTCTGAAAGTTTGATTCCTAATAGACTTGAAACTGAAATTCTGTTAATCATATTTATCTCTCTAGATATGCCTGAAATCAGTTTCCATCACTGAAGTGGAACAGATTATTTATTGTCATGGGTTTCTCAGCATCTTTTCAGTGCTCAAATAATTCTACACATCTTTCCACTTAGCTTCACTGGTTTGGGACTTTCATCCCTCTCTGAGCCAAGCCTCAGTCTCTTGGATGTAGTGATCAGATCAATGTTTTTTACTAGAAGGATTCTGTTGAGAAACTGCAGGTATTCCTTTACTACAAAGATCTAGCCATACTGCGCTATGGCCTTTGCTAGACACAGTGAGAAACAGTATTTTTGTATTACAACACATAGGAATGTAACACAGCCAAGATCATCCTACCAGGAAATCCACCATCGATAGGATTTTGTTGCTTAAATACTTTGGAAGATTTCAGCCTCTGTGTTTTTTATGTTTCTGGATTCCTAGTTCTATACAACTGCATTAACTGTGCAGGGAAAACAACCACTTACTGTGGGAGTGACTTCGCAATTTTGTTTTCAGAGCTGTAGACTGACAGAAGATATATCTATTCAGCTCTGCTAGGCAGCAGTGCTCAGCAGTAAGCTAAATTAGCCCACAACATGTTATTCTACCTAGACTTCCTGACAACCAAAGCAGCTTGCTTTAAGGCTAGATGCACAGTCACATAGAGCATTCGAAGGCGAAAGGTAAAATTTCAGCAGGTTTTTCTTCCCAAATCGATTATTCCTCCAATACTTCCAGGTTCTGCTCTATGACAGTTTAGACCATAGCACTTCATTCCATGCTCCAATCCACCTGTCCTGGCCTCCACAGGTTTACTGTAGCTTCTCTAATGAATGAGAATGAAAAAGAAATAATGAATAAGACTGTGTAGCTGGGGAACATGCAAGACTGATACTCAAAATAACTGTAATAAGTATTTGTAAAAATGTAGTAAGTCAAGTGTATAAATGGAGGGAATTAAATGCCATGGTAAATTTACATAAAACAATGTTTAAAGCAGAAATTGGAATAAATATAATATAGATAAGTAGTAATCCTCTCCCTGCTTAACTAGGCCATTAATAACAATTTTCAAGGACAGACCGCAAAATATCTTTAAAAATGGAGGGTCATATTAGAAACTCGAAAAGACTGATCCAGGAAAAACAAAGAACTGAGCCTAGCTTTGTCTCCAGTTCTGCATCCTATGCACAACGGTTCCTACTGAGGGTCTACCTATACCAGACATAATGGTGATATCTGTTTACTCTGGTCTGTTTTCTTACAGTGTTTTTAAGATTTTTTTTTAAACTAACAGTCCTTGTGGAACAGCATAAAATGCTTGGCCATTGGGTTTTTTAAGAGTGTAGCAGAAAAGGATTTAGAAATAGAAAGAAAATGTGCTATTCAGTTTGGTCCTTTGAATTTAAGCCACTTGCACTTTATAAAAAAGCTATTGGAGATGACAAACCTGACATTTTTTACCTTGTATAATGCTGCAAAGATAGCTGCTTTACAAAGACAATAATTCCTAAGAGTGTAAGCATTATTAGGTTTTCTCTGCTGATCTTCAAGGTGTAAATGACAGGTAACTTAAATACCCTGCCAAGTGCAAAATTCTTAGCAAAACATCTCAGAAACATGATTTTCTGTTTTACATAAGACTTCACAATCCATATTATGTCTAATCCTCTAACGTGTATTCTTCTGGTTTCTCTTTACCTGCAGGATTTCTTGTGAGCAGTGCATATGGTTTTAAGTATTAGAAAAGTAAATGGTGTCTTGAATAGCAGAATTAAATTCAAAGCATTCTGCACTGATAGGAAATCACCTCTAAAATATATTCCTGCAGGCAGTTGTTCTACTAATTCTTGGATACAGACAAATATCGATCTAATCCCAAAAGTAACAACTGTCAGTATAGGAAGTTTTCTGTGACCCATATCGTGTCTCTGTAACTCTGACAAGATAGAAGAAGAGTTCTCCAGCTGGGAACAGAATTATGCTACTGTTTTCTGACATTCTCTTTGATTTTTTCCTGCCAGCCTAGTTGATCAGTAAGCGATGTATTAATGTAAGCCAAGCAGCTGAAACAGGTTCAGAATCTGAACACCATGAAGAGAGGAGATGAGGGAAGAGAGAGGGTAGGTCAGATTGACTTAAATGTGCCTTTTTTTCTTACGGGAAATCTCTTCGGGCATAAACGATGACTTCATGTTCTCTCCTTGTGTAATGCTGGCCACACTGACAGATTTCAGGCGACAGCAAAAGATACATTTATCAAACAAACCCTTTGCCAGTGCACTAGTCTGGGGTGGGATTAGACTGATCAGCTAGAGGTAGGGCAGATATTATGAACTAGCGTGTAGTACTTCCAGTTTGGCTAAGCTGTGTTTAGGTCAGCTTCCCAGAGCAAAGCAAGCAGTCTGGAGGGTCCTAAGATGCTGTCACAAGGATATAGCCTGAAAATAGGTCTGTTTAATTAGCCAGCTGAGGTATCCCAAATCTGAAGAATCAGAGCCTCTGAAAGCATATCTGAATCTGTCTGAAAGGAAAAATCTTCCTGGAGGAAAATGAGATGAGAAAGGAGGTTCCACTAGTTGCGAAGGTAGGACCTCAAGCTTCTTTTGCAGCCAGTGGAGGCTCCAGAGGCAGCTATCCTGGAAGCTCAGCTACATCTATCAAGCAATCTCAGATGCTAACGTAGGCACCTGCAAGTCAAAACTAAACTGCATAAATATGCCTCTTTCCTCCAGTGTGCCTACATAACAACGGCACTAAGACATCCACTCTTGGAGCAAAACTGGGAAAGTTGTCAGTGTTCTTTGAAGTTAACCAGCCAGACTGGAGTTCAAACGGAGTCAAGCACTGAACAGTGTCATCTCATTTTGGATGTAAGTATGAGGTGAAATTGAATCTTTCACATGGTAACACTTTTAATCAAACCAGGAACCTTGTCTGTGGACTGTAACACTGATGGGACATTAGGTCAACAGCACTGGTCAGTGGTAAGGGGTCTAGTATCTTTTCAGAGAAACTGTTAGATCCAGGCTTTCTTATTATTTTCCAGTGCTTCACTCAATGAGACGTACTGATTTACAAGGAGGTTTAGGACTTGAGGGAGAGAGATCAATAGCTTTTTAGTGAATACTAAGTGCTATTTGTGACAATTCAGAATATAAAAGAGCCCCATGCTGTCCAGCTCTCACAGCTAGAGTGAGAGGAGCAAGACTCATTGCCTTGAAGGATGAGAAACTGATGCCAGAATTAGTTTTTTTTTTTACTCTGTCCTTTGACACAATGGTTGGATTGGGTGGTTATGCACCACTGGACAAAATGCAGAGTACAGGGAGACTGGACTTTCGCTGGAGAAGTCATAGCTTAATTTAGGTCTGACATATATGTTCCTAGGATTACCTAGGCAGACTCCGTGAGTATTAGTTAAGATATGCACATTAAGTTAAGATATGCACAATCAGATGGAAGCTTCTGGGAAGAAGCTTATTGCCCAAGCAAAAACTCATTGCCTTTGCATAGCCCAGCCAGGGTGTGTGTGCAAGTGAAATTTTTGAGATGCATCAGATTTAGTGTATGCACATGAATAGACTGTTACAGCCTGGGTGCACAATTGCACAGTTTCTAGATAAAAATCAGGGTTTCTGCAGCCATACTGTATATTTCAATTATGCACTACATCAGTCTGATGCTCTTCTGAAGTATATGACCTACTTTACAAGTACACGGCACTATATAGCAAATGCATAGTAGTCCAACACACTTTGGACTAAGTGAATCAGACCATAGATTTGATTTATGAATGAGTTGTAGAAATGCTGTACCGAATGCCTGTTATGCATACAGTGTTATGAGTAGATCTGTTCAAAAGCATCTTTGTTTGGTTCAAAAGGGCTAAATCATCCTTACATATACAGAATTCATATTCCCAAAGGAATAAAGGAAGGAAGCAAACTCAGGTTTTTCACTTCCTGGGTACAGAGATATTAATTAAAATTGATTAATTTAATTAACAAGAGCCACAACTTCCTTAGGAGAATTGGAACAGCATTCCCAAGTAGCTTTCAATTCAGTGAAAACATGTTTGGCAAATAAAAAATTAAATTGCAGTGATGATATTAAAAAATGAAAAAAGAGCTTGTTATAAAAAAGAGAATTATTTGCACTCAAGCCCATCTGTTTCTTGTGCTCATGTAGTTTAGATTAAAGTACTTATTTCTGTCTACTAATTAGGACTATTTATTACTGACTTCTCAGATATTTATACGAGAGCTTGAATTACAATTCTTACAATACTTATTTTAATATGGTATCAACACAAATAAAGGATGACTCTTGAGAATCTCTGGAAAACACTGAATAACGTGAAATCCTAATGAAATTAGTGGCAGTTATGCTTGGGAGAAACTCTCAGCAAGTTGTAGAATCAGTCTGTGTCAGCTGAATTCTTGTTTATCAGAAAACTGCTAAGCACAGTGCACTGGGGATGGCTAATCAAGAAATCATAACTGGGAGATCAGCTGAAAAGGAAATCTGAAAGTTCTTGTAAAGTTTTTTCCAAAAGTATTGAGTGTAGAAATATTTATCCCTGAAATCTAATTAGAAATTAACAATTCAGCTAAAGACTATGTAGAAGTGAAAAAGATGATCAAATATTCACCAAATTACTATACTGAGTTTTGGGACACAACAATAATGGACAAGTGTTTCTTCATGGTTGCTTTCAAAACCACAACATTTTATGTGTGGAAAGCAGAGAGGAAGGCAAATACTTAACCAGCATAAATCTTTTAGCAGCATTACAGGTATTTCAGCTATGTCTGCATTGTTGTGCTTCTCATAACTGTGACATTCTAATTGATGGATAAAGATAATAATGTCACGAGTCACACTTCTATCAGGAGTCTTGATACAGTGAGTTAGATGGAAACAACATCACCAGATATAAGTATACAAACAGAAAAGTTATAAAATAATCTCAGGCCTTTTAAGTAATTTTTCCCAACTCTTTCTGACTCCTGATGCACAACAAAAAGGTATCTACGTTCTTCTAGGGAGGCACACCAAGGGAAGACAAGAAATAAGACACGGTTTTCAAAGTAGAGCATGAACCCTGGCCTGACAAAAATAGAGGGGTGCAGCTAAAAAACAGATTGAATGAGCTGAGATACAAAAAATCATGCACAAAAAAATACATTAGAACAAAGATATTTGTGAACCTGAGTGTTATTTTTAATACCATGTATTACGTCCTGTGACGAGTCCAGTCTCTAGATGAGGACCAAATTTCCTAACACCTGCTAGGTTTTAGGCGACGAAAAATCTTTACACTTTTAAAAACAAGTAAAGGAGCAGTAAATAACGTAGATTAGGAGATGATAAATATTAATATTTTTTGTCAATACTAGCGTTTTGTAAAAAATCTAGTTCTGTCCATTTGGCCCATTTCCGTATGGGACTTTAGTGAGTGATTTACTACTGGTAATAAGTCATTAACATAATCCTAATAATTCTCATCTAATTCTCTAAGGATTTTTTCCTCCGCAGTGATTGCAAGTCTCATTCCACCATGTGGAAATACTTTAAAATGAATCAGCATAGACTGTTACACTACAGCCCTCTAAATAACTCTTGCATCATTTCTTTCTTAATTAGGCTTAACTTGAACAAATATCCGTGTTTACAGAAATGCATGTCCACAACCCAACAGAACCCTCTACAAATTACTAAAGAGGATGCTTATTAGAGGCACAATTCCAATTATTAAAATAAACAGCTATTTTCTGTGGTGCCCCTCAAAGAGGTAGCATTTGCTACCAAACCTGTTATATCCTCAAAAGTACTTGTTTACCATTGTTTTTCATCTCAAATAGAACCGGTAATCTGCATGTATTTATCCCAATGTTAAAAAGCATCACTCTGCAATGTAAGCAACACACAGACTGGCAGCAACATGCATTTTGGCCAGATGGTAAGTATGTGAAAGCACTGAGCTTGCTGTTACCCAGCTTTGGTTACCACTTGGGTAGCAAGGATTCATAACTGGCCATGTAGAGTGGACATCAGCATTTACAAATGCAGGAAAATCCCACAGGAATTCAGGGAGTAAGGAGGCCTTGCGAGCAGAGTGGGTTAGATTAGAAGCTGAAGGCAATCTCAGAGCAACCCCAAGGAAAATTTAGACCTGAAAGTTGACTTGCTAAGGGTCTCTTCAGAAAGCATAACATCAGGCACGGGAAACATAGCAGAGTAGATATTATTTTCACATCTCACACATAACTACTTCATACACATCTATCTTTCTTACCTCTTGCTGAGAGTGGTTTCAGGATCCCAAAACCATTTTGGACATAAAGCTTTAGCAATCCTCAGAACAGGTGTCATGAAACACTTACCAAAATGAGTTTCCGAATACAGAACTTCTGCATGTATTGTTTCAAACAGTAACACCGAGTGTGCCCTCACTGAGCAGTGCAGGCTAGGTGGGGAGCTGGCAGCACAGAGCTTCGTACAGAACTGGTATCTTCTGCTGAAAAGCAGTAGCCAGGTGCTCCCTGTTAGCAAAATAGTAGGGAAAAAGTGTGAGCTTTTATGGTAAAAAACCTATTCCTAACCATATGCAAGTTTTATCCAAGGAGAGACTAACATGAAAGGCATTCTTGTACAGTTTCTACACTGTACTGTCTAGGTTAACTGAAAACTTTGTTAGAATTATTTCAGTGTAACTTAAGTCAACCAAAACCAACAGTATGAGCTCCCAAGCATTCACTCAAGCATACTTCGGAACCCGTCTGTGCACCGTAGTGTTTTTCTGATTCAAGCAGTGAGTGTGTTACTTTTTAGATGAGGCACAATAACAAGTGAAAAAAAATTCTCTTCAGTAAGAGTCCCATATACCTTTAAAGAGCTTCTCAGTGTAGTGACTGGTTTCTCTCTCTTGAAGGTTGCTGGAGCTCTGATCATAAGACAGCCTTTTCCCATTGTGACCCAGAGACTTCATTTGAACCTAGTGTGTATGAATCATGGAAACAAGGACGTGAGTTTTCTGACTGCAGGTTGGCACGGTCTCCATACTGGATTTCTCCAAAACACTTCCTAACTATAAAATTAGCAATCCCTTCTCTCCCGACATCCTGTTGAACATCTGTTTTCAAGTCTGGACAGAGGTGGTCAAATCCCAGTTCATTTGCTTTGGGGCTGCTCTTGTCCAGGCTCTCCACATAGGATGAATAACCTTCACTCAACTACTTCAGCTATGAAACACATGCCAGAGACCCCTTTGATTTCATAGTATGTCTGAAAATTTCCACTTTATGGATAAGAGGCCTTGAATTTATAGTATAATTTTCTTGCCTCAGGAAGCTCTTGTTCTGCCACGGTTTTGACTATGAGACAAGTCCTATTACCAGAGAAGATGGATTTCCCAGGCAGTTGCCACGCCAGAAGCAGGGACGGCACCCTTGTGGTTAACCTAAGTGATTTGACACTTGTCCCATGCCAAGAATGCAAGGAAGGGTTAGTGCACACAATCCTTGGCAAGTGTGCACCTGACAGCACTTTAACCCAATGCTTTAGATATGTCTATGCATGTGAGCTGATGCGGCAAAGTGGAAGAAGTGTTTTAAAACGGATTTGTGTAAGTACAAATAGGGGCTTAAACTCCTCTCCCATTCAGGAACAAAACTTTCAGCTCACTCATGAAGTAACTTGCCATAGACCGCACACTGCTTCAGCTGCAGAACTTGCTAGTCCAACAGCAAAGCCAATCTTTATCCTCTGCTCGAATTTTAATGACTATGTAACTGCCTTGAAACCAAAGAACCAGTCCATCTGCATGCTAACTGCAAAAACTGCTATGCCCAGAGGAGACATACAGGGAGCCTCCTTATAATTAAAACCCAAGATACATATGAATCACTCATTAGTCTTGAAAGCTATTGCCTCCTACTTCTTCAAGGATTTTTTTTTCCCTAGAATATGACATTCAAGGAAAACAGTACAAGAATATTGGCAGTGCTCAGCGTAAATACTCAGGACATGTCTGAATCAAATTGCTACTGTAAATACTGTAACAGGAAGGATGAAAAGACATAAGATTCTGATGGCACAACGGTGATACATTTTTTCATATGCAGGCAGGTGTGCTGATAGTCCCACCTTTTAGTGGCCAGGAGTGGTTTTAACAACATCCTTGTCTCTGCTCCTTTGAGCAAAGGCATTCCAGGTAGGTTTCAAGCAGCACTTTATATTCATTTGCTTCCTAGGAACATAACACTGGCTGTCCTGGGTCAAAAGTACATCTAACTCAGCATTCCAGCTTTGATGGCCAGATAAGAAATGCATACAGCAATACACTTCCCTAGCTATCAGGAAATTATAACTTGTAGTAATAGTCCTAACAGATCTTTGATCAGGGAGTTTGTCCAGATACTCTTTTAACCCACTTACAATTCTGATCTCTACACTGTCTTGCAGCAATGAGTTCCAGAGTTTAACTAACCTGCTTTTGTGACCAAGTGCTTTATTTTTTTTCTTATTCCTACTAGTGGATAATTCCATTTGATATTGCCTTATTCTTTCATCATGAGAAAGTGAATACTAGTTTCCTGTTCTCTCCCAACACCACTCACAATTTATCATAGTCTTTCATGTATTTAATGTGTCAGTGTGTTTTTTCTGTGCTGAAAATATTAATCTATTTCATCTCTCCTCGGACACAAGACATTCTGTGCTTTGTCACCCATCTCTGTACCTCTAGTTCTATTTTAGACTTTCTGAGATGGGTAAACAGTACTACAAACTGTATTGAAGATGGAAATGTACCTTTCCTCTTAATCAACAGGAGGGCGTTTTTTTCTTAACTGAAAACTTGTAAAAGTAGAATAGAAGTCAATCTGGCAATTTCATTTAAATACCTTGAAAGGAATGGATTTGATCAACATTTTGAAAACGTGTTCCCTAAGCTTTAAGAAAAGTGCTAAGAACCCTTGAACTGCATTACCTTGAGAAAATCCAGCATCTCACAGGATCAGGCTGCAAAATGTTATCTACATCCAGTTCCAATGACCCTTTTATTACACTGCTTTTAGATTTAGTAGAAAACAAAATAGAACCCTGGAGGGTTAATATTTTCAACACCAGCCCTAGCTGAAGACAATGAGTGCAGCTTTTGATAAAACTGATCAAAGGGCAATTCTTGACAGCATGGAAACATGAAATGCTATTACTTGCCCTCTTTTAGTTTTGCTCTTTCTTCTCAGAAGACCAGTGTTTGTTTTGCATAGTAGCAAACATTATTCCGGTGTTGTTTAACTTTTGCACATGAGCCCTCATTTCATTACACCAGAGTAAAAGTAGTGTGAGATTAGAAAGAGGTTCTTTGTCTTCTGCTATATTAAAACCTTTTTTGCAATTTATCTTTCTTTTCTTTCTCTCTCTTTTACCTCTTGGCCACAATTTACACATCAGCATCTTCTACTATTGTCTTTATATTGGATGAGAATCCCCTTGAAATATTCCCACAGAGTTGCTATTTCTCCTCTTTTCATTACTTAAAATTGAAAGTGTTTAAGATAATGTATTTGGCATCAGAATTACAAAGGAAAAAAAAAAAGAAAAAAAAAAGGCATGGGGTGAATTGCTATGATCATCTCAAGGACAGTTTGTGTTGGGGCACCAAGGCCAGGGGAAGAGGGCAAATTCATGATCCCTTTTAAATCATGGTACTAATCAAGGGATATATAGATCCTCCATTAACAAGTAAGTAGGAGCACCTTAAACCTGCTTTCCTTTAAGCTTAGTACAAAAGCTGCAGGGCGTGTGTCTCAACTCCATGCCCTCTCACAGGAGAGGATATGTCATTTGGCCGTTTAACCCTTTAGAAAGGCCCACAGGATTTTAATCTCTCTTTCATAACCTTTAATTAGTCACCTCTCAGCACCTTCACAGTTTTCTTTCATGCCATTTGAAATCAGGACACTTTGCAGATACTGGCATACAGATTAAACCAAGCATAGAGTCGGTAGCAGTCCGCAGCCAGTTTAAAAAGCCTTTTGGACACAGTGCTCTCTTACACCAGTGGAAAACTACAGGAAATCTAAGGAACTCGGCGTCAAACCTTCCTCCATATTCAAGAATGCTGAGGCTGTAAAACACAATTCAGTCCTTGTAATTCCTTTGAACCAAACATTGACTAACTAATATAGAAATGCTTAACTGAGGGACCAGCTAACAGAGATAATTTCTATGCTATCAGATCCTTATATTAGTTATCACCCCCAGTTAAGTTTAGAATTGCTTTTTAAGCTTCTCTAAGCTAGTAGCTTTAAAATGCAAGTCTGCATTCTCAATTCATTGCTGCTTATTGAGCATTTTGGGCATAAAGAAGCAGCATTGTCTCCTAATTTTGGTTTAGAATAGGGAGTGAAAAAACCTTACAGATTGACCATAGATGTTCACAGCGAGGACCTGAAGAAGCCGTTAAAGTCCTTCTGCTCCTCAGTTTCCCCATTCATATAATGGAGTTGAAAGTCTTACCTTGCCTACCTGGGATACTGTGTATAAGCCAGCTGGTGTCTGGTAGGGGGTTTCAAGAGGAAAAATATTTTCCAAATGCCAAACATGATCATTCATGAATATTAATTCCCTGGGCAACACATCTGTGAAAGCTCTTTAAGTAACACCCTGCCTCTGAACACATTTACAGAGGACCTGAGTGAGCACATTTCCTATCTAAATGTTGTTTATTTGTTTATTTTTGGCAAGCAGATGTTTCTGCTTACACCCCAAATGGACGTTAAGTCATAGTTTTGACAGTGACTGGGGAAAATCTATCAGTGTCAGTGGCATCCCCAAGAAAAATGTCTTCGCGAAAGGGCATGTCTACCTAGGAGGCAGTGTGTTCCCCACAGTGCCAAGGATATGGATAACTGTGCAAGACTTCATTTTCATTTTTCATTTTCATTTTTCTTAAAAACTGAACCAAAACAAAAAAATCTTCCAATGTTTTTAAATGATTTATTTTTCTCTATTGGAACTGGCATTTTTCATTAGAAATGCTTTTTGGCAGCACTGCATCTTTCAATTGGAAAGCTTTCCACATGAAAAATCTCAGACAACTACAATGTAACAAATGCTGCAACGGTATCTTTCATGTGAGATACAGGGGACTTTAATGACTAACAATACACGGAGTTTAGTTTTCTAACAACGGGGTATTCCGTTCTATCTAATGTTTGTGGTTAAGATGTGTGCCGACTTTCAGTACATAAGGATGTGTGGATTCAGTGTGCCCACTCACTGTACATAGTGCCCAAAGAAATAACATGCTTAGGAGGAAATAATGAACTAGCTCTTTAGGTGATCTGTCAGAGATAGCCAAAAAGGGCCATTACAAACTAGGACCAAGCCTGTATTTGAGTTCAGCCCTACTGATATTAGACCATCTGTACATTGAGGCAGCTGAAAAATATGATCCAAGGAAGGTGTTCTAGACCCAAAAAGGTCTTCAATTCAAATACATGACAGTAGGTCCAGGTTCAGCGCCCATATGCTGGAGAACCATGCAGCACAGCAGAGCACGAAGCAACTTCTCTGACTCCAAGTTTAAAAAAAAAAAAAAAAAGTATCTTTTAGGCCATTTCCACAACTTCCTTCTCACAAAGTCTGTGGAGTCACTGAAGAGCTTCCCACTGACATTGGTGGGACCTGGATCAGACTCTGAGTGTCATTCCTTTTCAAGGAGGTTGTCATTTCAAGGCAATTAATTTCCAAAATGAATGGATTTAGATGTAATTTCCCTCTTTTCTGCCTCCCTCTTAAAATAGAGTAATCCTACAGACCTATGTGTTTTATTTCCTACCAGAATCACCACAATGGATTAGACTCTATTTGCCTTCTACTGTACATGGCATTTGAACAAATCCCGTCTAAATTCCTTTCTTACTTTAATAGTGGTTTTGGCAATTAGATTTATAGGCCATCTCCGCTCTGGCATTTAAAGTACCTTAGTATGAAAAAAAATAAAATAAAACTCCTTAGGAACAAATCTTCCTTCCTTCCTTCCTTCTTTACCATTCAATAGCCTTAATGACATAATGCAGAAATGTTTATCCAAAAAGTAACATTTCATTCTGCAGAAACTAAATAAAACACAGACAGTGAGAAAGCAATTTAATTACGTAAAAGTCAACACACTTCTAATGCCGTGCTTAAAAACTAGTGGTGTCTTCATTTTTCATGCACATATTTATACATACTGTAGGCGATACATTATTCTAATTATTCTGTTTACTGCAAACACTGCCTATACATCACATTGTATTCTCCAATGACTAAGCGATGACTAAGCTTAGGAAGCAAGGACTTAAATTTACCTGTTACAATTTTCAGGGAGGCTCAAGATACTTCAATTTATCTTTATGACCAAAGAAGAAATAGTTCTTCCATTTCTTTTTCCCTCCCAACATCCTCCTAACAGTATCTCTGTCTTACCAGCTGTCAACCTCATTGCAAACTCTTTATGTGTAGCAGTCTCTCTTGCTGGTGTAAAAAACCCAAGCCTCCTCCCCAGCTCCCCTAGTGTTTTTGCCCTTTAGCACTAGCCTTCATGCTTGCCCATTATTGCCCTTCCTTCAACCTCCATGAATTAGAAGTCTATTTCTAAGTGGAAGTGCCATTTTAGTGTAATCATTGGTTTAATCCCTTCAAGAGTCTGCGATCTCTTCACTGGATAGGTATTGAATATCTCCTTGAAAAAGTAAGATTTTTAGATCCACTTTCACTCTCTAATCTATAGCTGTTAAAGACATTCGCTGCTTTGCTTTTTAGCCTCATGCTTTTCTCAGACCAGAAATTGATGGAGGTGGCCTATTCTATTTTTACTTCTCTTGAGCATTGACTTTTTCTGATAATGTCAGCTCTCCTCACTATACCAGGAGGTTGCATAGTCCTGTCACCCAGGTAAAGCCTAATCCGTCCCTTTTTGTGCAGCTCAGACTGCTAGTTTTTTAGCCGATGTAAACCTGCATAGTTCCATTGAAGTGTGTCCATGCACTGCTTCACTATTGTCAAGAGGAGTTTGGGTGGACAAGGCGTGGGAAAAAAAAAAAAACATACAGACCCATCTTTTAGGTATTTTAATAATCACGCAAAGAATTCACTTGCTGAAATGCTTGTGACAGGAAGTGAGAAAAGACTTAGAAAAGGTGTGCTGAGACTGACTTTCAGAGGTCATTTTTGTTTTGACTATGTTTATTGGCTTTTTGGACTCACTTTCAATGAACACCCCAAGTACATGACCTTTACTTAATACTGGTACTAATAAAATGTGATACTAGGTTAAAATATTCACATTCCCCCAAAGAAAAACCTAGGCTGCACATCTGATCACAGTATGTACAATACTAGATGATTTGTTAAATCACCGCTCTAGAAGCAGAACTTGAACCCTGTGCTTAATGTAATCAGACCCACATTGTCCCACTGTACTGACATTAAATTCTGTTCTAAACGACCAGGACTATTTATTTTAGTGGAACATTTGCATAATATGATATTATACCCAGTAAATAACAGCAGTACCTCATAAGGCAGCACTAATCAGCTTTGCCAGAAAATTTTCTTTGTTGAGAGGGGCCGGTGCAGTTTTCTGCCAGGGTGGTGGCCTGCGATGGCTCACTGAAATATTAGACAAATCCCAAAGTTAGAGCAAGACCAATCCATTTAGTAACGGCCACCTGATATAGTGGCCCAGTCATTTCATAAAAGTTCTTCTTCAAGTCCAGGAAAGTTTGGGGCTTTTCCCCCCCAACTCTCTCATCTTTAAATGACTTTGGTTGAGTTGCTTTAGCTCTGTTACCCCTCAAGTTCCTTCTCTGTTTCGTATTAGTGAGCACCGAGTGAATCACATGAGCCATCTAAAGCCCCGTAAAAACTTGCTCGCCAGTGTAACCTAGTGATGTCTTCGTTCACTGTTATAAATTCAAAGACTATGTAAGTTACTTCCAATATAGATCCTTGAGACTAAAATCAGGTTAGAAGTATATAATTAATCAATCTTTTATAGATCCAGTTTCAGATATTCACAACAAGCTATTTATAGATAGCAAAGCACAAAATACAATGAAAAATACACTGGCATGTCTGTGAGGTGCTCATAGATATTTCAAACAAAATAGGGGTAAAAGTGATTATGCCCAATGACTTATTTGATGGCTAATTTTGGTTCAATTCCTCTCATAAATCATAAGGACTCTGCTGAATAATTTGTCTAAGGGGAATGAATTACTGGCATGACATAGTCCTTCCATGACATTTGCTAATACACTTCTCTGTCAAACTGTGAAGTTAAGTGTTTTCATTGTTGAGCTAAAGAGGCTTAACATTAAAAACTTACGGAAATGGCTTTAATACTGAGATTTACTTCTAGAATACTTTTGAAATGCAATATCCCCAGGTACTTTATAAAAAAGCTAGACTCCATTTTCAACAGCTTTTGCTGAGTTTTTATCTGTATTCATAATCCAGAGTGTGCCATTATAAATAATTAATCAATCAGCATCGGCTATGCTCACAAAACAGTTGTATCTCAAAACTGACTGTTGGCCTGATTCTGCGCCTCTGAAGTGGCTGAGAACTTTGCTTCTAGCTTCTATCAGAAGAGGCTAAAGCATATGGCATCAATCCCCATCACAGCCTTTGGGTCTGCATGTACAGTTACATACATTAGTAGTCTGACCCAAGCCAATGGAGTCGCTTTGCTGTCTGGTACCTCAATGAAAATGTCAGTTCAAAAGGTGTATTTTTAGGCTGTGTATACTACTTGCAGAAGTATAAATATAAATCCCAGGGAAATGGGTTGAGGAGTATTTCAGATTAATCTCAGTTTGAGACCTCACGTTATGACCTCAAGCTGTCCTTCCCCAGTCTCTGCCACCCAGGGGGTAATGCAATGTTACCCACGTGGTACTGTTGGCCCTAAGTTTGGCAGCAATGGTATCCGTATACTCAACTCTCGCTTAGGGACATCATGCCCAGGGTGAATGCTAATCACACATCTGCTTTGTCCTGACTCAGTTTCCATTGACAGAATGCAGCTGAAGCTAGCAAAGCACAACCATCAAATTACCAGGAGCCAATAAACACTAATAAAATGACCTGTATCAAATCTTACCTCTTTCAAATCTGTCTTTGATGCCTTTTCAGCCTCATACATTCATTTAGACATTCTGTCTTTACACTCCAAGTGAAGTTAAACATCCTCTAAAACACAGATAGTTATTACAGTCTGTCGTGAAAAAAAAAAGGGAAAATCTAGTGGAAACCCTGAATGTGTTTGATTAGCTGATACACTAGAAGACAGCACTGCTTTTGGACAGGCCAGCTACCCTGGACACGTAACGGCCAGAAGAAAGCCATGTTTACATTAGTTTATCTTCAAAACTGCTGTACATGTTTGTGTAACAGTGTATATGGCAGTACGTACCAGACATGGCGCAAGGCCCTCAGCTGTTAGCGCTGTGATGAGCTCTCTCTTATCAACCTTCTGTGCCTAAACCAATCTTGAAAGAATTTTCTACAAAGAAGATAAAACCTGAAACAACTGAGAGCAGCCAGCAGCTAGTTTATTGCCATTTTACCCAGTTACACAGTTTTCTTAAATCAGGTTTTGTCACCTTTCAATGGTCTTCCAACCCATACCTACCATACTGTCATCACTCTTATTCAAACTTTTTTACCTGTTTTTACAAAATTCATATTATTTCCTTTCAAGAAAACACTAGCATTGCATTGACCTGGTTATAAAATATACTGTGTCCCGGTGAGCCGTAAAACACCATCTCTCATAGGATTCTTTAATGCAGAATATGGAAGTGCAAGTCTAAGATTTTGACTGAAGATATCTGATAGACTGAAGATGCTGTGGCTGGTTTTACACATGTAAGAAGAAACAAAGATTCCTTTTTTAACTCTTTATATAATACAGCTAAGTTTGGGAAATGAAAGCCACAGGTAGCATGCAGTTTTCTTTCTCTCTCTCTCTCTGTCACCTGCCAAAGCCTTGTTCTGGGGCACGTTAGGAACTAATACTTAGCTTTGATTCACATTTACTTTTATCACTGTATAATCTTGCCACTTCTCTACTGTTCATTATTGTCCAAAAATCTTACTTTGACAGTGAACACAAGGAATCCTATGTTTTAAATGGTTCCACTTCCAAAAAACCCTGCTACTTTCATCTCTTACTCAGCAACAGCTAACACACAGATACGGAATTTATATAGGCAAGAGCATTGGAACTAAAACTACTGCAAAGGCATTGCACATTTCTTATAGTTATGCCCCTCATTTTGCTAGTTAGTCACATATTTAATGGCAGCAGGGATCTCTTCAGAATTGGCTTTGCTTATTTTGCTTTGTGCAAGATACTGCATGATCATTATTCAGGGTTGTAAATAATTCCTAATTACATCTCAAGGGGTCCATTTTGCCTACCTAATTCTTGAAGAAACTACTCTCTTCTGTTTATACAAGCTTGGGCCATATATTTAAGCTGTGATGGTACAAACGTTTACCTGTGCAGGAACATCTCATAGCGGGACTGCTCCCATTTTTGCATGCATGACTCACCTGTGCAAGAATTCAGGGAATGAAGGTATGGGTATGAGGGTTTCTATCCTTTACAAAAAAAAGGAGTCTAAAAATGATTTTGCCTTGAGCACATAATACTCACAACCAAGAACATGTGGTTAATGAACAAAAGCCTTTTACTTTTTCCCTTTAACTCAGGCTGTCACTATTTTCATGTTTATTTGCCAGATGCATCCCAGCTGCTAATTAAGCTTGAACGAATTAAGGTGAATTGAATCTTGCCTGAGCATCTGCTGTTCTCCTATTAGCATGGCAGGCAATGAAAGGAAGATGATGCTACATCTTTAAAAAGGCCATTTATACTTAGAATTACTTCTTGCAATACACTAATATAGAAATCTTTTGTCATAACAAATACTGTGTAAGTAGCAATAAAGTGTGTTGGAGAATATGCCAGTGAGTTGACCTGTGTTATAATTCTAGCAGTTTTCTTGGTAGATTCTCATAATATGCAAAATTAGGACTAAAGTTTTAAATGCTGTTCAAAGTTGAAGAAAGAGCCAGGTATCAAACAATCTACAAGCTGAGTGGCTTGATCAGGAGTGATGAAGGTGTAGCTTCAATTCCTCTCTGTTTCTGGCAAACTTCCTAACTAATAAAAAATACAAGGTAGTGCCAGGCAGTATTCTGTGGGGCCTTCTTTCCTAGAGAAAGAAAATGGCTTTTGTGGCACCTCTGTCAAAGCAGTCCCCTGTGTGGATCTTAAAATGGGAGGTAGAACAAGATGTCTGACTAGGTCTACCTGTGCCAAATACACAGTTACTGCTTAAGGAGTTTAAGAGTCTTGGTTCCTGTAAAACTGCAGTTAATATAGTATTGAAAAAAAGAACACAATATTAAAAATAGTTATGAAAGGGAAGCAAAAAGTAAGTCATTTTGATCCTGGAGACACTTTTAGGTTATTTTAGATGCAAAGAAAATCTCTTCATAAAAGAAATATAAAAATGATTAAAACTCTGTGCCTTTAGAAGGTGCAGAGTTTGCTTTTACACAATTTGCAGTAAGTCTTTAAAGTGATAAAATCTTGAATATTAGATGTGCATCCCTTAGGGCTTTCATTTCATTTTTATACTGAAAAGAGGCTAATACAAGTTCATAGTAATCAAAAATGGTGATAATTGCCACTACTAAAATTCTCTGTAAAAAGTTTGTGCTGTCTTACAGAAAAGTAAGTGAAAATTAACCGAAGTTAATAAATTTACTTATTGCACAAGAGACAGTTGGAAAGTGAAGTTTATAAATGTAAATGTCTGGAAGTTTGAAACACAGTTCCTCAGCTGTAAGCATGATAAATTTAAGTTCCGTAAATGGTGTATTGTGGCAATTAAAACCAAGGATGCACAATGGTAAAACTGCTGAAATAATGTTTCTTGCTACATGCCTTCCCATAGGAATATACTGTTGAAGGAAAATCTAGCGGACTTTACATCCAATAATGAATGTTCTTTTGCTTAATGACAAATGAGAGTCATAGTACCATTTCCTGACTAAAGATGATTAAGTATTAATGCCCATTGAGCTAAAGAACAAAACAAGAGCTATTGATCCAAAATTGGACAAATGTATTTGTTTTATTAAGCCTAACTGAATTTTGCCAGTTCATAATGGTAAACTCAGCACCATGAGAAGAGTAGTTAATGATAAGACTCTGGAGATCTTAATGATGCTTGGCTTGTCGTGAGCATTACCTGAAACACATTTAAGTACTTGGATAAATTAATCTTCATCACTAAATTCTGTCTAAGCAAATAAACCAGGGAAATGGCTCTAATATGCGCAGTGAGAGAATCTTAAGTATAGACTGCAGGACTTAAATATTTCACCTGTACTTGAATAAAATCTGAATATTCCATCAAATCTGAATCCTCCATTTTTTTCCACCAGATAAAATACAGTAAAAAGCTGATTAGTCTTCCTCTTCCACAATATCCTGAATTGAAATATGGATCAAAAAGAATATCAAGCAGAAAATTATTTCCATTTTTTGTTGAGTCAAGGTTCATGAACTCGTTTTCATAATTTATTTTAAAAGCATATCCGGAACGCATCTGACCCTCTTCAACTAAGCTATGTAGCATTCCTGAAGAAGCCTTCAGGATCTTTTCTTGGGACTATTTTTGTTGAACGACACAAATGACAAAGCCAAGAGCAACAGGACATTAGTGTGGCAATCAGGAGACAAACAATAGCACAGAATCCAGAGGTCTAGTTGCAAACGAGCAACACAATGCATTTTGGATGTTAAATTTCAAATTTTAAGCTATTCATTAATTCATGAATAATGCATAATTCACACTTCATAACTATGATGAATAATAATTACACATAAAATGGAAAGTACAGGAAAAGAGATAACAATTGATATTGAAGAGATAACAATTGATATTGAGTTGATGAGAGACGAGAAATATTCATCATCTCCTTCCTTATTGAGCAGCTAATCTCTAAATTATAACATTTTATGGCTTTCTCAAAAACAAAGCACACTTTCTACTTACACTTCAACGTTTTAATAAGATGACAAAGACTCTTCATACCTGCCTTTTTCGTGGACCAGTCCTGGTTAAAAGAAGGTGGCATTTGCATGTGAAATCAAAGCCAGAAAAGAAAGAATTTAAATTCACAACAGAATAAAAGACATTGTTAGTGTCGAAGCTTTATTGTCAGATGAAAGAAAGAAGACAGGACAGTGTAGGAGAGGAAAAACCTTGTGCAGTTAAATTTATATATATATGGAATGATATCAGGGCAAAGATACCTAGAAGATCTGTACAATGGAGTTCTACATAGAAATCTGGATGAGACTTCAATAAATGAAGAATAATTTTACATACTCGTTTTTAGAGTAACAGAATATAAAGAGGGAATGTCTTAGCCCCCTACCAAGGTAAAGCTAGACTGAAGCCATGCCTAACTTGTTCTAAAAGTCTGCAGTAACGCAGCTTTTACCACCTCAGCCAATTCCAGTGCTTAACCACCCATATCGTAAGTCTAACTAAAGTTTTACTCTTTACTGAAATTTATACCAGTGCTTTCTTATTTGTCTACCATAAACACAGAGATAGCTTAGAGTGATCTTTTGAGAGCATTTAGAAAGGAGACTTCAGAGGAAGACCAGCTGAGATAGAATAATGACGCTTAGAGAAAAAATTGCTAGAAAATTACTATGTGTCAGAAAAATCATAGCAAAAGTAAAAACTGGTAACTCCATGGAATGAATTTATTAATGGGGAACTCAGCCAGGCTCAGGCCTTTGTTTGTGTGCTCTTCTGGATCACAGGTAAAGATGGAGTCTTCAGAGCTACCAGAATCTCTTGCTGCCTTCAGGCAGAGTTCTGAGCCTCACAGAGGAGATCTAGGCATGAGAGCAGTCCACAAGAATGTCAAGGTGGCAATTATTTCCCAACACTTTCTAGATATGTCGTAACAAGCACAAGAAGGGACACAACGTAGAACTAAAGAATTAAAGATTTAAAGATTCTAATTTAAGGAGAACAAACTTTAGAATAATGTGTGAAGCGTTGAGAGAAATTGAACAGGATACAGAGAGAGAGAGACGGAGATGAGGAAGGCAGAAACTAAATGGAAGGGTTCACAGATAATTTAATTTATCCCCAAGAGGTATATATGTCATCTCAGAAAAAATATATACTGGATTAGGTATGACATCCAAAAAAGACTACATGTGGAGTTAAAAAGGGCAGCCAATATGGATAACGAAGGACATGCAGAAGGTAATCCTGGGACTGAAGCATACAAGATGCCTTGACATATGCTATCCCTCATATCAATTACAACAGGCTCATGGCCCCTCTGGCTTTTCCTGTAACAATTCATTTAAAAATAAAGATATAGTTCTTTATTTTTATTTCTCAATGGCCTTATTCGTATCTTAGTGTTAAATTCTCTGTCGGTTTTGATCATGTGCATTTAGCAGTTCAAGCCTTGTATCCAACTGTTTTACTCTTTTGTGCCTAGGTTTTAATGTTCTACAAAACAAGGAAACAGATACAATAAGTAATGTGAAGTGAGGTAAAGTTAAGACCAGCACTAACCTGTAGGAACAAAAACTTATTTATTCTATCGTTTTTTTTTAACACTGTGAAAACGTGTATTTCAGTTATAAGAGATGGATGAGATTTGGGACTTATGCATTTAGTGTCTGACTCTGTCACCAATCCACTTGTGACTGTGGAGCAGCTACTTACAGTCACCTGTAAACCAGGAAAATAATGTTCCTTAGCATATTTTGAGGCCTAATAAAAGTTTGTAAAGCATTTTGAAACCCTTCAGTGAAGGATGACATATTAAGGTGATGAAAGACTGTTAAATATCATCACCAATTCCAAGACTCTAGGCAGCTCTCTATTCACATCAGTCATATTCAGCAATGGGATTTTATTATGTCCACTTCTTGGTTAACTTCAGGGAAAAGTCTACTTGGCACTACCACTGCCACTATGTTGAAGTCCTCTGTCAGAGCCCCTTCATCATTTGTGACAGCTGGACTGGCAAGGTTGTGACTCCTTTGGCCAACCCTGTTTATGCTACCAAATGAAGCACCAGCATGAACCTCCCAGACTTTCTCCCAGTGGCATCACAAAGAGCTCAGTTGTCAAATGCTGTCATTTCTGGAGCTATCAATCTTTGCTGGACAAAAGACATAGCAGGCAAGAGGGAAGAGAATAACTTCATTGGCTCCCCTTCTAATTTATGTCCTGTCACGTTGTACCTAGGGGTGGATAAAGACAGTAAGAAGTACGCATGTCTTTCCTTCCACTTATACACTGGGTTGCACAACTGCTGTCTAATTTAGTTTACCTGGGAGTTCTTTTTTCCTTACCTTCCCTAAAGGCTGGGCCCTAAGTAAATGTTGTATTTGTTTTTCCTTGAAACTGGCCTTAAGTGTAGTCAAAGTTGCAGTTTAGTCTAAGAAATATGCGCATGGCTCAGCGATGGGAAAACTAAAAATATTCACCACCACCATTGCCAAAGATATTTTCATAGTGGTTTACTGATGCCTAAAGGCATTCTTTTCAATACCTATCCGTGTTGCACAGGTCCAAAGAGCTAATACCAATATGCTCCATCTCAGGAGCTTCCCAAACTGATGCTAGCTAGTGGTCTTCATTGAATATTAAATAGGTTTGAAAATGGCTGCTCAGATAGAAGTGTCAGTGAGGAAAAAGGTATTAGTCTGAAACACAATTTCCCATAGGCATCCTACAATGCTAGGTATTCTATTGTTACCCAGTTTCTGCTTTTAAATGTGGATTTTGCAGATGACTGAAAAAAACAAAGGAAGCGTAGCATTCACGGAGCAATTTGCTGTGTGGCTTTGCAGGTAAAATTGTTAATTGAGGGCTTTAAAATAAGTTAATCAAAAAATGAAGGTCTATGACTGTTCTGTTATTTAACTAATAATAACATCTTGGAAAACAATTAAGCAGTCATGTCCAAATCACATAAGCAGTTACTTTTTGTGTTACCACTCAGTAAAGAAAATGTTATTGATCTCTATATTACTAAATAACTGAAAGCCATTTACAATAAAAAAAACATAAGCATGAATAGGCATTTTATTTAGACATGAGAAGTTTTTATTTAATTTTTTCTAGTTAAATTTCAGTGTATGTGTGAATATGTCAAGATGACAGAATCTCATCTAAAAGCTGTGAAGACAGCTGACAGAAAGTGCATTAAAAATTAGATTTTGAATTCAAAGAATGAAAGCTTTAAATCACTACAGGCATGTCTGTAGGACAAGATTGATACCAGATGCTATTTAGTACATGTTATTAACAAACCATTCAAGCCTTGAAGGGACCTTGTCACTACATAACTTCTGTCTATGTAAATAAGATTGAAGCAAGGATTTATATTGCTGGCGATATTGAGCATCCAGTACATCAAAGAAACAGGACAGAAAGTACTGCTCAAGTTAAAGAAAGTACTAGAGAATACTAAAATCTATGACTTTCCCCTGACTTTGCTTACACACATAAATCATTCTACAGTGCCACACAAAATCTATCTCATGAAAGCACTGGCTTGCAGAACAAGAACGAACACCTACGATTGTCTGTGTGCTAAGAAAAAAGTATTGCATTAACCAAATATTGTTGTATTATTACAAAACAGCATACATTAATGCAGATTAAGTTACATTTTAAACTGAAAATATATATACGCTACAGGACCCATCAAAAATCCTTTCTTTTCTCTCTCTCTTTCAAAGGTCTTCCTGTTCTTCTTATGCTATTTACTAATAAGCAGCAACGTTGTGGTTTCAAATACTCGCTGGTTTGGGGAACATTGTGATAGCAGTCTAAGCAGCTAAACTCTGGTCTTCCCTGAACTTCTGGTCCATAACCTCCACTGACATATTCATTCGATGTTAATTTGGCACTCCTGCCTTTTCCTGTGGTCTCCCTAATTTATCAAACCAAATTCTCCCTTGCCTTCTAGCTTACTCATTACATACATACTGATACACAAGTCACTTCAAAGGGATTGCCTGTGTTACCAAAGGACAATAACGTTTTATAGCAATTCTACAAATATTTTCTCAGCTTCGTAATTTTTAAGACTGAAGAAACCACTAGGAGATCCGTCTGACCTTCTGTCTCAACACTTCTGATTGAACTAAAAAAGTTTTCAGAAACATCCAGTCTGGATCTTAAGACTTAGTGAAAGAGAATGCACCATATCTCTACCTAAATTTCTGAATACACAGTTATCCACAGTATGGCTGTTTTTATCTTTGTTTTCTTGGCTTGATTTGTCTGACATAAAATTTTAAGCACTAAATAAATAACTACGTGCTATAAAAACTTGTGGAATCCTGGTCATCAGAAGATTTGAAAGCAGAATTTCGATGGGTTGGGATTTGATCTTTAAGGCCCTACATGATTTTTTTTTTGGTCTGAGATATTGCTTTCCTTGTGCTGACCTACAGTTATGGTAACTACAGTAAAATACCTGAGCTGCAATCCCACTTTTTCAAGATGAAATGGCAACTGGCAGGTCATTCTCCATACGACAAAACTTTGGAACTTACTTGTCCAGAAAAATCCTCGTATTTATCTTCGTTCATTATCAGGATACCTTACTGGGATTCTTAATTCCATAAGTAGAATTGTTCACGAAAATGATACATTTTGGAGCCCATGAAACTGATGGACATCTCTGAAAACAGATATTATGGATCCAGGCTATACTACCTTTTCCAGATGACTTTTCACCTTGGCAGTTCTCTATCAGTAATCAAGATGAGATACACTGGAGTCATCCTGACCGAACAAGTGGGAGCCTGTTTTGGTAAGGGCAGCAACAGAAAGACATGAATCATCTGCAGGATTTTTCATTTCATGGCTGGGCTCAAGGGTCCGATCTTGACTTCTGATGGAGGGAGTAGAAGGGAGTCTGCAAACGGATCCTCACTGAGGTTTACTCCTCCAAGCTCCTCATGCTTTTTAATGAGGTTATTTGGCCTATGTTAATTATTGCTAGAAATATTCAGCATTTATCTGCCTCTCCACATGACAAATAAGGATACTGTTCTTTCATTGAAATTCAAAACTGCCAGAAACTCTGCTTGCTATCTCTTTGATGAATCCAGCCCAGAGACTTTACCTTAATGTGATGCCTACAATCTGGATTTGGTGCAATTCCATAATGTCTTCCTTTTTAAATTATTAGTATTATTTTATTTTAGCCTCCTACTGATCTGTCAATTTGGAATTACAATGTTACTGGATTTACACATATTATTGAAATATGGGGATTTATTCAGTGCTGTGTTAGAAAGGGTGTCAAAACACAGGAAACTAACTTTCTGCTGTAGATGTGTATATATACATGATGTGTCTTTTTCTGGTTGCTTTTTAAATTAATCACCTTCTCTTTGTAAGTCCATTCATTGTAACATCATCTCCTAATGTGAATATTACAGTCTCATCCCAGGCTTTACTGAAATCTGTATAAATGCCCTTGATTTGAACAACATCCAGCAGATTTAAATTCTGCAATAAATTTCAAATGGCAGAATTTACGAGCACTTCAAGTTCTTGTGAATTACTGAGATTGCAAAGCGCAGCTGTATTTGATCCTGCCAGCCCACAGGCCATATTCTTAGAGACTGTTGGTAACTGCATTGAGGGGGAGAGGATATTCCTGTTTGTTTTCCACGTACAGAAAATAATTTAGCTTTACTTTACTACCGAAAGAGAGCTTTGGTTTGACTTTTAGGACTGTCATAAAACAAAGATGACCTTTCTAGAAGCATTGTTTTTTATAAAAACATAACCTCTGAATGCTCATGCAGAAGTGCTTACTCCGCCCTACTCTGGTTATGAAATGGCTGTATGGTTGTATGGCTGGTTTTAAAAAACACCGAGAGAGCTCTCTAGCATTTTCCAGTTGCTAGCAGGACCAAGGGGCTAAAACTGCAGCCAGCTGTGGTCAGATTGCAGCTTCATTCTCATCTCATTGACATTCCTTACGCGGCACGGCTGGCTTGAGACAACACAACAGCCTTAACTTTTTCTCTTCATCACAAGAGGTGAGCTTTGTCCTGGGTAATTCACCCACTGCTTTTTAGTGGTGGAGCATAAAGTGGCTCTGGTACAGCACTGGCTTAATAAAAAACTGTCAATTTGTAGCATTTCCTGGACTTCCGATCAGTACACAGATGCCCCGCTAGTTGAAATTACTGTTGCAGCAAACAATGAATTTAAAGCATCAACTTAAAGCTTATGCGCTTAAGTCATCTCATATGATTCATGCAAAATTCAGAATTGGTGAAATGAAAATACATAAACCCAGGCCTCCTCCCTTCAGTGACTGTTATTAAGCAGAGATTTACAACCAAAGCCCAATCATGTTAAGGTGGGATGCACTTTTCAACTAACAAATTTTTCAGCCATTAAGTGATATATAATACAACATATTGAAAGATTGCTCTAATATGCTGGTAATATATTTTTAACTGAAAAAGAATAAATTCCTTTTTGACAGAAGAAGTAAATTTTAACCTGCTGAAGTGAAAGTTTGATCTTTGAATACTGTGGTCTCATGTTTATTGATGGCAGCTTCTTTGATAAGACAGTACAGTTATTATTATTTTCTATAAAACAATGAGAATCTCATTGCTTGTGAAACTTTCAAAACAAAGTTGAATCTAAATTATGTAACAACAACTTGAAATTGGCACACAGCCTTTTCTATATGATAGGGGACAATTAAATCAGAGATAATGGAAGGAATAAACTAATCCAAGCACAAATCACTAGAGAAATTACTGAAGAAATGTAGCATACCAAAACAGGTGAGAATGAGCAAATAAATATTATAACTTCAATTAAAAAATAGAGTATTTAATGGACTGGAAAGGGATGTGGGAATTAACGTTGGCTGATATATTTCAAGCCACTGAATTAAATCCATAATATCTGTTTGTGTTGCTATATTTTAATGTCTGTGGTTGCCTGGAAGTCATCTAGGAAACAACGAGAAAGAGAGAGAGAGAGAGAGGGAGAGAGATGTCTGTATGACTAAAATAGTGCTATTTACTGCCGCCAGAATCTAACTGGAACTATTCTGTGTAGCCACACATGTCAGGAAGAACACTTACGTTTTTAGAACAATAACACTGGTTAAAAATCATGCTGATCTTGGGAACAAAGCTGTTACACTACGGACTTTGCACATGGGGAGAAATAAACAGTCTCAGAAAAATTCACAGGTTTCTTCAGCAGATGTTGCAGTTCAAAATGGAGGTGTTGGAAAGAGCTGCTGAAGAACCCATTTGTGTTTGTGAGGGCTCTTCGTTAACACGAAGGGTTCTGTGCAGCGACTTGCTGTTTGTAGAAGATTGCTGCAGTGTGTATTAGAGTGGACGCGCTTTCTGAGCTGGAAATTCTTTTGTTGAAATTATTTCAACAACAAAATCTCTTTTCATCTAAACAAAAACATCCGCAGAAACATTTGACTAGCAAAGGGATTTGACTCTATATCAAATTGATAGAAAATATTCATTGTTGAATATCAGGCACTGGCGTGCTGCCTCTCAGGTGGAGAAGTGGTGACAGCATTTATTTTGTATCATTTATTCAGATTGCTAAAATATTCCCCAGGTGCACATCCTATGCAGTGGGTGCCTCTTCCACTGCTTAAAGTGAAAACACACAGCAATGCAAAATAAATTACTGTACCTCCCATCTTTAGGGTATCATTGAACAATGTTAATTTCTGCTGCTCCCCCGCCCCCAAGAATATAGTACTGAGCCCAGCGGAGAAATATAACAAACGCTGTGAGTTGTTGAATTCCATCATGTGAACCTAAATTCTGTATTTCAAATGCATTTTGTAGCTTTGTAGTACGCTGATATTTGATGGTTATAAATACTGCTTTTGTTTAAAATAGCCAAATTTACATTCTTTCTGAGAGTTTCATATACTGATGGAATAGCCATAAAACTATTTTTCAGTGCACTACTGATGATCTGAAGCTTTCTTTTTCTCATTTTTGAGTGTTTCCCAGGCCTTACTGACTGTTCGTGAATGTTCAGGGTGCAGAAGCATTCACCACTCGTTTAACAATATGATGGAATGCACTCTGTGGGTGATGAGGAATTTAGATATTATTTGAATACCACTTCCTCTTCTTTAAGGCACCTGATACACATAAGGAAAACAAACCTACTCACAAAGAAAACAAACCCGTTCAAGAAGAGATCATTTGGAACCACATTTGCTCTGGTTGCCTTCTTTAGTAAAAAGGAAAAAAAAGTCATCACCTCTCACCAGGGAAAGCCTTCATAGCATACCAGTTTTCCTTAGATTAATGTTAGATTTACACTGATCAGCAAGCCTGGAAAATATATGTTGCCTTGCACGTTCAGCACACTTCACTTTTTACCGATAAGTACCTTCCCCCCCCGCCTCCCTGCTTTTTTTTTTTTTTAAGACCTGCTTGCTGAACACAAGCAATGTATTCTTGTGCTGCTTTTTGGTATTTTAACTTGTCTTGAAAAAGGCAGCAGTTGAGTGCAACTTAAATATTCACTTTCCAAAGCTTGACCAAATTACATTGCACATGCAATTTCTTCTACCTTCCGGAATAAGCAAATTGAATGTGATGTGTTGTAAGAGGAACAGGCTCAGCACTTCTATAAACTTCAATATTTTTCTGTTACCAACCACCAACTTGTTAATTAGAGAATGACTGAATCTTATGGACTGGAGCAGTGTAGAGAAGCTCAGCTATTTGTACATGACCTGGTCTGGAATTAAAACTGCAGCAGGGAAAAGGAGCTAGAGGGAAAGAAGACTGTTCACAATTACTTTTATATATTATAGATATATATTCGTGGAAAAGCCTCCTGACACTAAATTTTGTTTGGATTTTGGAGGAAAGAGATTATTTTGTTTCATTTTTTAATTCATGGTTGATAGCAAAGCTGTAGAATGGTTGTTAGAGGTGTTGTGCTTGGGGGTCCTGACACCTTTGAATGAACAGCATGACATTGGTGTCCAGACTGAATTTCAGCCCATGTGATTGGAATACAACTACTCAAGCAGCCACCTGAAATTTCACCACCTGTCCATAAATGCTTCATAGTTAAAAAAAATATTAAAAGGGTATTCTGCTCTGGATGTACCTACCTACCTTAGGCACTTATTTGACCCCTATTACTGTACTATCAAAGCACCTCACAATCTTACTGGCTTTATCCTGACAACCCCCCTGTGAGGGTTTGCTATTATCTCGGCACTCACGCTGACACTTTGTGTTTCAAGGAAGTACAAAATCAAACTGATTCAAATGTAATACTTTCCCTTTGGCCTTGGAGGCCCAAGGCAGCTCTTTCTAAACATGGTTTCAATCATGTTGCACAGATTAAATGAATTATTCAGGTCTGTAAATCTACATTTTGCAGAAGATTTTGCTCAGCTTTAAGATCAAGTTATAAAAAGTCATCATTTCTCTAACCTGCCTCTTAATGGTACAGTTTTGATAAAAAAATCATGTAGGAAGTATACATCTTTTTAAAGGCACGTTAGTTTCACAATAAGGGGTAAAACTGGTTTTCTTATGTTCTTTAGGAAAAAAAAGTCACCAGTTCAAAGAAGGACAATCTGTAATTATAATTGAAAGGGGAGATCTAATTTGTACATCTGATGGTAAAAAGGAGGTTACAGGTAGAATTTCCTATTCCCAGTCTGTCATACCTCTTTTATAGAATAATTTTATCCAGAGTTTCAACAGACATTACATACAGTCCTTAGTAAACCTGGAAAGAATCCAATATTCTAGGATAGAAAAGAGAGAGGAGCAGAGGAGAGAATGGATTAAAGGGTTAAATTCCAGTAAATTATACTTACTTTGTTGTTTTGCTTTCCAAATAAACCACTGTTTAGAGTTTTCCCTTTCATTGTGCTAGCTGAAAAGGGAAGAAAGTATGGAGAACTGATTGTGGTATCAGAGATGGGAATGCTTGGAGAGCGCAATTCTTCCAAAAGGCACCAGAATGAGCAAAGGAGACAGCATTTCTTTTTTTTATCAGAGTAATGCACTTTCAGTGGTTTAGAGGAATAAACCAATAATCAAGGTGTGAAATGACAAGAAAGTTGAATAACAAATTAGCTGCAGAAGGCTCTAAATTTAAACTCTTCAATATTAACAATTGTTGCTGTATTATCCTTTACAGGCTGAAGATTGATGAGCATTTTCCCCAGGGGAAGTGCTGACTTTGGCTGTCCCTGGCCTCCCCTCTGCTCCTCCCACGCCCGTTCCTGGCCCCATGCGGTGCCCTCAGCTGAGCTAGGACAACTGTTTTGGGACTAAATGGACAATTGGATCAGGGAGGTGACAAGGTCAATAATAATAATAGTTATTATTATTATTACAGTTCCCCATTTCACTTTACTACTTTGTCTCAAACTCCTTGTGTGCGCTCAAAAAAAGGGTTTCGTTAGCAAAGGCAGAAAAGACACCAAAATGGGTGGCTGGATTTGCCTGGAGAGGGCCCTCGCAGAGCAGCTGTAGTGCAAGGAAGGAAGGAAGGAAGGAAGGACGGACACCCTTCGACCGCGTGCACCTGCCCACAGAGACCAAGTCATGCTCCAAGGTGAGCAAGTCACTCACGACTTGTCAGGCAACGGGACAAAGCAACTCCGGGGTCTCAGCAGCCCGGGAGGAGGCTTGGGCCGCTTCACCTGGAAGCTGCACGACGGTACCGGCACCAGCACCACTGAGAATGCGTCGCTGGGACTATATCCAACAGTGGGGATGTTTTTCAGGCAGAAACTGATAAATATTTCCTAGCCTGATCTGTCAACTGTGAGGGCTGCTGCTTGGATCTCCAGAATTGTATCACACCTAACTGCATACCGAGGCCTTTCTTTTGCTAAACAGCTTCTGGCTCAGCCCCCAGTTTAGTTTACAAAAATCAGCTGGCCCGTGGTTTCAGCAGTCACTGTAAACAGCTCGATTAGGAAGTATCTTTTAACTGACGACTCAGCAACAAAACCTGGCAGCTAACAATTTTACTTGCTGTTTGGTGTTTAGCTACCAGTAGAAAAGAAAGAAGAAAATGTAAACATTTCATCAACATTTTTAGTTGTAAAAACTGTTTTTAGGGATATCTTTGATCTGCTGTCCTGCTAAACAGAGACTGATGGGATAATTCTTTACCCGCAAAACTTGTAATGGGGCATGCACCGAGCAGGAAGAGGCAAGCACTGCTTCCTATGAGTTCTTACTAGACAGGAAGAATAAGAACTGCTTGCTGTCCTAAGTGTCTGATCCCACCCATCAGTTTGCCACCTCCTATTTCTCTGTGTTTTACCTACAAAATGCCCTAAGACATAATTTTTCCATGAGTGAGTGTAGGCTGAATATATTGGTAGAAAAACCACTGTAGGCACAATCCTGAGTAAACTATTTAATATCATGCCTCTTTCCTCCAGCTCTGTTTATGTGCAATGCTGTTACCATTTATCCTAACAGGCAATTAAAGTATTTGTTTCAAATTATAGTCACAAATGTGACTTCTTTTTAGGTAGTGACTTCGTTATTAACCTGTCAGTCCTGATTATTATTAAGCAAACTATTAATTTCATCTGTTCATTGCTGCTCATGTACTCCATCACTTGGTCACCAAAGGAACTGGGCTACTGCTGCTGCTGCTCCCTGAGTGGAGCTCTGAAAGTTTTCAAATGTGAGACCATCAAATAACTGACACTAATTGTCAAATTAATTACACTGGATGTCACACAAATATTAGGATTCAGGAACATTTTCATAAACATGCAGTAGTTATCTAAGCACTCCTGAATAACACAGGCATGTTAATTACAGTAAGCTAAACACTGCATTTTATTCATTCAGCGATTCATGTCAATCATCTGGCATTTTTTTTAATTCTGTTTCTTCAAAAATCAAAACAGCTCTACTTTGTTCTTTGTACTGAAACCCTTGTATTGTAGTCTGACGGACATTACATTTGGGATCCTTTTCATTATTGCATTGCAAAGTAATCACATAGTATATTCAAGTGACCTCCTTTTCAACTTTTTTTTTTCCTGCTTTGCTTTTAAAAAGTTATTTTTTGCTCTATTAATAGTGACAATTAATTTTTTAAAAAAAATAATGAAGCATAGAAAATGTATCTACCCGAATAAAATGGAAAATTGGAAATATTTCCTCTAAAGTTCTGATTTTTAAAGAACTTTGCTACATTGTTCCACACATGGCTGTAACACAAGGTTATTAACAACTGCTCGTTCAGATGAGGTATTTTGCACCCAACTGCCTAAAATCAGTTAGTTGACTATGAAACTGCCCAATTTCTGTGTGTAATCAAAGTAACTGTGTACACATTTGGCATGTAATTACGTTTCTAAATTGATTAAAATCCAGCCCTGAAACGATTGCAAGCTAAGGCTTGGCTCCAATGATTAGTTCTTAAACTTCTTTCACAAGCTTGAGCAAATAACACATTTGCCAAAAAATGTTGCCAACCGTGAAAGTTAATTATGATAAATGTAACACAGTTCTCTCATCACCAATGTACGGAGAAAGGCTTTTGCCTCTTCTAACTTTATTGTCCATCAAGACAAAGATGGCGCTTCAGGTTTTTTTTTTTTCCTTTAACAAGGACAGATATGCTCATGAGTGACAGTTAAATTTGTTGGAGGTATTAAATTGCTAATGCTAATGCATTTTACAATCTTCTGAACTGATTTAATATATTAGACTGTCACTCAAAGTCTTAATAAACAATTCTGCACTCTTAGTTTAAAATCATCCTGTCAGATCTGGAGG
The DNA here is from genome assembly GCF_030463565.1 of Pelecanus crispus. NCBI lineage: Eukaryota > Metazoa > Chordata > Aves > Pelecaniformes > Pelecanidae > Pelecanus > Pelecanus crispus. Next base: position 40,901,851 of record NC_134650.1, read on the forward strand.
TTTTCTCAATTGGCCTCCATTGTTAATGTGATAGTAGTTTACAAACAAATGACTTTTTTTCTTCCTAGGTTGTATCATATGAGACTTTAATGGGTGTTTCTCTTGTTTCTCTTTTTTATTTATTATGAAACAGCTGTGCCAGAGCTTAATGGTGTGGATTTGTGCTTTAAAGCACCTGTGCTTGTAGCTAGACTTTTCTCTCTCTTGCAAATAATCTCTCACTTATTCATATTTGAATAGATCTTTCTTCTCATTTTAGGATATTGCAAACTCAGCCTTGTGCAACTTAATATAGTTTTGAAGAATGATTTCATTATGTTTATTCTAATATAGTGTAATTCCTCCACGGAGTGCCACTTTTGCTTCAGAGACCCATCAGAAGCTCAACCAGTACTGAAGTTTCATGTTTGCAGATGTGAAAAACAGAGGTACTCATTATGGCTAATAGACTTCGACAAGGAAGTCATTAAAAATAAAATATTTTCTCTAATTTTGTAGGAAAAAAAAAAAGATAAATGAGGAATTCATTTTTCTGAAGTGCATTTACGGAGAAAACAACCTGGATATTTTGATTTTGAGGCTCTCAAATATAAGAAGAGCAGCACTAGCAACAAAGATGTTAGATTATTGTTTGGATAAGTATCTGGATTTTGATACTTTATCTGTCTGAGTGTTAAATCAATATATTGGATTGCTGCCAAAGAAAAACTTGCAGAGAATTCTACCTTAAACTAGTATTAATAAAACCTCCTTATGTTTTGTTTGGTTTTCCTTATCTGTGTGCTGGTGGCAGATTTCTTCTGTGAATAGATGCATAAATTATTTGAAGTAGGATCTAAAATCACTGCAACAGACAAATACAAATTGTTCTGACAGCTCATTCCATAATGTGCTGCTACTTGTTTAAGAAAGCTTCATTTCCGACTCTCACAGTTTTCATTATAGACTTTCTTAACTTAGTTATCCTGAGAGTTAGATAAGTATTCCCTAAGGCAGATGTCTCTTTCTTCATAGATAGCTTTCAGGATTAGGACAAAGGCTGTGAATGAATCACAGAAGAAATAGGACTAGTCAAGACTACCAAGGTTAAGACTAATGAAATATCAGTAAGTCAGCCACCTGAGGATGTGTGTTTTCATTTTATGGACATGATGAAGCTTCCATTTTGCGCACATGTATAACTCACTCAGAGCTATACAGAGAGACGTAAATGTGTCCAAATGTGAAAAATGACCAGGTCACTTATTCAGAGGAGTTAAACTACAATATTTAAACTTAGCTTCTTCCTGGCCTAGAATCCTTGAGGTTGCCAGGACTTACCCTACATGTATCCCACATCCTGCCTTGCAAGGTTTCTGATGATATCAGAAAATAGCTCATCTTAATTTGGTGATTTGCTGCTCAATACCAGAAATAATCATTCCGTTTATACTACTGTTTACTTGTTTGCAAATCCAGTAAAAGAAATAATTAAAACATTAAACAGAAAAAGTGAGAATACTCAGCTGGTTTAGACTTTTGTTGTGATAATTCTACATCACTGTATGTGCAGTACAATATTCTGTGCTATTGTCTAATAGAATAATTGTCTAATTTTCCCAATAAAAATAACGTGATAAAAGATGCCATGCCTATCTGAAACCCTTGTTTTTCTTCCATCTTTAGACCATCATGGCTATAAAAATATATAGAAATATTTGGATCTCTAAATCAACAGGCGTTGAAAATTGAAGACTGCCTCTTCAAGCTTGTGTTAGAGTCAGCATCACTGGAGCTACATCAGATTTAGCAAACTGTTTGTCTGTCTGTCTATCTATCTACCTTTCTATTTGTACATTGAGTATGCTTCTCCAAAAAATGAACTGGAAACATACATCCAATGTGTAACTAGAGATTCTTAGAAAATGTGAATATGACATAACTGGCCATTTTCATAACAGTGCAAACACCAAATATCTAAAATATTTTTAAAGATTCTAATTTGCTTTTTCTTTCCTACGTTAACATTTGTCAACCTGTCATACCAACTTTTGAGTTGTCACATCTGGCTGAATCAGTCACATCATTTTCTATTACCTTATAAAGCAAAACACAGCATTACTAATGTTACTAGACAAGATATTTTTGTAAGTGTTGTGGTTTTGGAAGTTGGTGGGATTTTTAGGAAGGGCACGGGTCCATGGATGTCTGACCTCTTCTACTCGACATAATTTCCAGGGTTTTTTCTGATGTATGATATAAACTGTCTCTGATGGCAGTATAGATCCTGCCACCTGATATGTGGGAAATTGTATGGTCCTGGATGAAGGAATATGTGGTTTGGACAAGCAGACCAGTTGCTGACATTTGTTGACCACCTAATACATACGGGAATCTTCTTATATGTTTGGATATCTGTATTCCAGCCTGTTTGCTCCAGATGAGGATTTAAGAGCTTAGTTTCTGCTCGATAAAGCAAACTTAGAGCCCTGCTTTTCCAGGGGGTCAGTAAGGTTTTCTTTGAAAGATTGGCCTGGTCTAGTTAGGACTGATTTTTGCCTTTACCATCATAGTCTCAGTTTCAGAGATCTGAGAAGTTGTGAGTGATTTTTAACTACTGTCTCTCATCAGTGTGATTAGATCCAGTGTACCTGGCATGGCCAAAGACCAGTTCTTACTACCAACCTGATCCATGGCAAGCTGACAGTTCTTAAGTCTTGGTAGAAAGCGTGGGAGATCTTATGTGCTTTAGAGATCAACATAATTATATGTTAAAAGATGCAATGCCCTAATAGTACTTCAGAAAACTTATGAACTTAATACTAAGAATGTGGTTTTGACGAAATAGGTATTTGTCTAACAAATATTTTTCAAAAAGCAGTTACAGAAAAGTTAGTAGGGTGACAGGCACAAATGTAAGAAATAGGCAAGACCAGGCTGAGACAGAATAGAAAAATTCAATCAAGATACTACCTTTCTATTTCTTTAATGCTGCTCTGCATTGTCCTGGTTCCCATTTTCTTCATTTCAGCATTAAAAACAGACTGAATTTTTACTTTTAAAAGAGGATGCCAAGTATTTCTTCTGTTAGATTTGCAATTCTATGAACTCCACACAGCATCTGTAGTAATAAAAGATAATAATTATGAACTGGTATAATTTTCATTACATGGTTGATCTTGCATAAATTTCAAGCTGTAACAACACTGGTCTGCCATTAGTGTGGGATGTGGGAGGAGCTGCTGAAAATGAACTCCCCAAACAATAGGTTTGTTGGGACTGTAGCTGTAACAGCTTTCTTAGTTGCCTCATTCCTTGTGGGAACCATTCTGCAGCCGCACTACATGCAGAACTCCCATTGAAGTCCTTGAGCAAGTGCATAATTGGGCCCTAGTGCACACTTTAACGCATTTGTTTTCATTACCATGTTTACTATCTATGTTTTGGAGGTGTCAGTTATGCTGTGCTCCATGGCTCTAAAACCACAATGCGACAGCAATATTTTATATTTCTTTTTGAAACAATAATTTAGCAATTATTTTTCCCCTTATGTGTATGTTTTTAGAAATTACCTCTGCGTGTTCCAGAACAGTACGCAAAGTCAGCACTTTTGCAGCATTCCAAACCTCTTATACTTGTAAACACTATGAAGTGCTAAAGATTGAATGATTCTTTCAGTCTTTGCAGGCAGCTGAAAATAAGAAACACACCTTTTCAGAGAGAAGTCTTTATACAAAATCTATTGATAAATTTACTAGAATTTATGGTTGGCATTTCAGTAGACTTTTATGTTTTTAAACATGGCAATTTTTATCTTGTTTTTCCTTTAAAGAAAGTAGATACTAAAAATTAAATATTGCTGTTCTTCATATGCATTCTGTGAGAAATCTTAAAATATAGTCTTTGAGAACCTCACTACTGAGTGTTTAAGGGAAGGGATTTATCCCATATCTTTCTTTCACTGAAGAATAACTAATATACTATTATTATTTTTTGATTGAATCGTCAATTAATGAGAAATATTTGCAGATGGCACACAGCAAATCAGTATCTTTGTTTCTCCTGCTAATCTTCACTCTACAGGATAATCAGCCTTTAGAGGACTGAGAATTTGGGACTATTAGAAGACAAGGATGAAGCACTGACAGCTTACTCATTTCCTCATGCAAAAATATGTTAGGTCATTTTTTGCATGTGAAATATGATACGGATATATCATCAACATTTGATAAATAGAGAGGTTTTTAAAAATTGCAGCTGAAATACTTGACATTCAGTACAGTTTTTGAAAATGATAAAATCATAATTGTAAAAAAGACCTGCAGGATTGCCAATCAGATTCTTGCTGTTATGTGCACCCTGGCACATATATCTTACTGTCCCCCTGCAGAAGAAGGAATGAGCATAAAGAAAAGAGCAATTTTCCTGCCGTAAATTGGAAAGTCTGCCAACCAGCTAAGTGATCTACCATCAATCAGTGTTAAATTCTCCTTAGCTGCAGAAAATTCAAGAACTATTACTGAGAGATTTCACACAGTGACTAATGGTATATGACAAACACATTTAAAATCTGCATAGACCAGCATCAGTTTAAAATATAACATGAATAATAAACAATTCTAAAGATATCCTGGTGTGCAAAATAAGATATAATCTCCTCAGACACATATTGTACATAGAAGATTACCATTCTAGAAACACATTCAATATCAATACAGAACCAAGTCAAGTATACAATATGACTTTATTTGGAATAGCATCTTTCATACAATATATGCCGCAATGTTGCATGTATTCAAGCAAGACTGTACAGCAAGATGGCTAGGTTATAGTATAAAGTAAAGATGACAGCTGAATAAAACACTGGGCTGAATATACAATTACTTCTCTCACATGAGGAGCGCCATTAAGTAATATTGAAATCTTGAGGTGAGGAAGGTCTTCTCTTCCACCATGTCATTACTGAAGCCACAACTAATGCATCTGTTCCAGATGGCAAGCATTCAAATGAATGTGAGATAGTGTTGTTGCTTGCATACTAAGCTGGCCGTTTCTCAGTGCAAAGATTCCACTCATGACTGTTTAGTTTTCCTTTAAAAACATATTCTTTAGTTGCATAATATGGAAAAATATTTATAAGAAAGGACTACGTTAGCTATTAAAAGCTGTCTGTACTTCTAGCTGAAGAACAGCACATAAAACTGGAGACATTTGTCCTAGATTTGCATTTTCAAGCATTTAGACCTTTTAATTTATTTCCATTAATTTTCCAGGCTTATATTTTTGATTTAGACAATGGCCTTGTGGGCCACAATGGTCTTTTTCTTTCTTTCTTTCTTTCTGATGGAAGTGTGTTGCCACAGAAGTCTGAGGGAGTATCAGGTTTTATTTTATTGGGAATAGGATCTGTTGTTTTGGGCTTTGTCAAGCTACGAAGGAACCATAACAACGTAGGGCAAAAGTGTCTTCGCTTTGAATGGACGCATACACTGAAAGAAATAGAAATTTGTAAGTCAAAGCACCCAGGGCAAGGCGTGCTATACTGAGAATACAAGCAGTTCTAATAATCATAAGTGAGATTGAAAACCCTGAATAAACATAATCACACCAAACAGCTTCAGGCTGAAGTACAGCTTCCCCCATTCCCAGCAGAAATAAGAGAACCAAGAGGAAAGTATAACCAAATATTTCAAATGTGTTTAGGTACAATGTTTGTAAGTTATGGTGTGATCTCTCAAATATTAGTCTGACAGTATGTCTCCTCATCCATCTTTCTGCCTCCCAAAATTTAAGTATTCACAGCTAGTTTGCTTAAAAACTTCAAGTGCTGAGACTATCCACCTCTGAATTGTGACTTTCTGAATCATTCAGGGATCAGTTTATCTAATTTTGTCTCCTCTGAGCTCAGACATCTCGTATTTAAATGGGATGAAGTGCTATATATGTTAAAGACAGAACAGTACAGACACAAGTTGGGAAGTCTGTTTCAATGAAAACCACAGGTAATACAATAAACAGAGATATACCTTGTGCTTGAGTTATTTCTATACCAACAACAGCATACAGTTCCTTGACCTTAATTCTACAAGAGCGAACAGTCTATACATAGTACTCAGAAAGCAGAGACTAGGTCAGTCAGAATAAACAAGAATACTTAAATAATCATTCTATTAGCTGAATTATAGTAATGACTTAGTGATTTGACCCTACTCTACAGCCTCATTTCCATTTACAGAATTGCTAACAAGAAATCAGAAACAGGATAAAAAGTAATTTTCATGTTACCATCATTTGGTGCCATTCTGACTAACACCATGCAAGCACATACCCATTTGGGATGGAGGGAAGATACGAGGAAAAGATAGTTTGAAAATTTTGTTAGTACAAAGGATTCCAGGTCTGCTGAATGCCATTAAAGACCTGTCTGTGTTACTCCAGCACTTTGAGTAATTGCTCTAAAGGCTATGGAACTTCTTGTACGGAAAGTGGGGGCAAGCGTATAAAAGATTTAGCCAAAATCCATTTATGATAGCACACAAACTCAGTGTTGAAAGAAACCATAAAGTTTATCAGATAAGTCATATTTCCAATTATTGACTTTTCCCAAAGAAAAAAAAATATATTTTTAAAAAGTCCAAAGTAAAGTAAAAATGAGAGTATAGCACAACAGACGACTAGGCAGAAGGATATTTGCCATCTCTCCTTTGTGCTCTCCTCTACTGTTAGCAAAAGCCTCTGATGTATTATCATCATATTATCTTCCACTGTTTTTAATAGGGTTTTTTTTTTATGAGTAAGGAATTTATGGTTGTATGCAAAGATTCTGTGAAGCTAGCAGCAAAAGAAAGTGCTATTTACACTGAAATTCATGTACTAACTAAAAAGCATTAACAATAGCAATTAACAACAATGGAAATTGTGCTGTTTCCATCTGTATTTTGCAATATACAGCAAATGATAGTCACTCAGCAATACATTAATTTGCTAATGTTCTTCAGTTAAAATATAGAAGTTGTTCTATTTATTTTAAAGCACTTTTATCAAAGTAGTCCAAATCCCCAAATCCTGTCTGCTAAATAATTAGAAATTGTTAAGGATATGAGAATTCACTCCCAGCCCTGAGCAAAGTATTATTTCCCTAGGAGGAGTTCCAAAAAAGACTGTCTTTTTCTGTTATTCCAGATGGGATAGAAAGGAGCAATCTTTTGCATCAAGGCCATCAGCAGATTCAGGTATTCGTCTCTTGTTCTGTCCAGATGTATGAATGGGACCCGCTGCCTGCGTACCACTTTTTTTGTAGGACAGGGAACGATACAGAGATACAGACAGAAAGGGGCAGGGAGTGGGGGGAGAGATACAGAACTTCTTGGGAGAGAAGCTTCACCTCTCATCCTCCTTCCTCCATAAAGACAAGATGGAGGTGTGTGGAGGAAGGTCTTATGTGTCTTTTCTCTCCAGCTTAAACAAATATACTTATCAGCTGAACACATTTTTCAGAAATAGCAAAACTCTGCACTCTAGAATTTCTAGGAATAATCAAATTGTACAAATATCTTCTGCTTAATTTTACATCTCAATTTTAAGGAAAATTTCTCCAATTCTAAAGAACAATCAGAGTAACCTATAAATGTGTGAGAATCGTGACAGGTCTCTCTCCAAGAGTTTATGTACCTGCTTCATCTCTACCTATAGAGCAGCATCCAGGTGGATAATAGTGTCTTCATATCCTTCCCAAGTGACCTTGCAGATACCATTAACCTAAATGAGATTAGTCACTGGAGCTGTGCACAGTTGCTTTTAGCAGATGCAGCCACAGCAGCAGCACTTATCAATAAAAGAAGCTTGTTGAAGAGAGAGAGCCTGGATTTGGAAGTTTTGAAGATGATCATAAGGACATATGGTATCTGAATTTCTGAATATGCCAGAGACAGGCTGGCATAAGGACACATATCAAAAAACGGAAGAAGCCTCTGTGAAGAACGCACATTTTCATGTTCATTTTTATAATACACTGCAAGTGTTTACACAGAAGCCTCTCATTCACGAAAGTGAAGTTTATTACTATCAATCACAGAAACAGCAAACAAAAATGCTGTGATTTTATGTACAGTGCTTCAGTCTGAAGGTTTTAACACTTCTGTAGGCAGCAGTAGTTATTTTACTGGCAAATGGTGTCATTGGGAATATGCTGATCATCTGGCTAATTTGTAACATTCATAAAATATCAGCATCCCAGCTGAAAAACAGCCATAACACCACAATGAGGCAGGTTTTCCTTTGCACATATTTAAACATTTATGCTGAAGTACTAATTGCCACTATAGAGAGCATCTTTTCTGTGGAACAGGAGAATCATCCATGAATGAAGTTCCAAGGTTACTGTTAATGTAAAATCAAACTATTATCAAACATTACTGTTAATGTAAAACCTCACTGTTTAGTGAGAACAGATTTTATTTTCCCAGTACCTTTCCCAGGTCAAGAAGGTACTGTGGATGCAACTGTATTTTGTGCACTTTGAATGAATTTGAGAAAATCTAAAAAAAAGCTTACATTCATCTCATTTTAAGTGAATTGCAAAGGACAAAGGTTACCCAAACCTCTCATATGGTCAGTGAAGAGAGAGAGATACTTTCAGAAAGCAGTGGAACTAACTAAGACCTGAATTATGCTTTGAAGATGTCTGGCTCTTTCATTTGTGTACAAGAAAAGTTTCTGAAATAATTGTTCCTACTTCAACACCTACAGTACTTATAGAAGGTTGGGATTAATCTAGAACTTTGTTCTTGAAATAACTTCAAGAACAAGGTCTTCCCAAAAAAATCCCAGGAAGTGAATTAATATGATAGTTAGTATTGCTTTAGTCTAGTTTAAAGCATCACCTGCAAGTGAAAATGCTGGATTAAAGGCCTTTCTTTAAACAACAGTAGGCACAAGTAGCTGTGGTGACAGCTTATATCAGAATGCACTAATTATTGGGCTGCAGGGTAATATGCACTCTTGTTCTCTTTCTCTGTGGCTTACCGAGTATTTAATTATTCTATGTAAAGTGAAATAGCTTCAACAGAGTGGAGAGTAGGATGAAAATCAATCCTGTAAGTCCTTAATAGTAGGGTGGGTTCAAATGTTGTCAGGCAGAGGAGGAAACTGAAATTAGAAGTGCTAGAAACGGATCAGTTATCTGATCAGTTAAATTAAGTGGAGACCTATGTAGAGTGTACCTCCTTTTCTGAAAGCACCTATGGGATCACTTCAAAGAAGGGGAGATCGCTTTTCTTTGTGAACCCAAATAAGTTCTGGGTTTCCTTTTAACTATGGAAAATCATGTTAGAAATATCTTTTAAGTTCCATACAAGTTTGAAAATGTAAGAAAAGAAGTGCCATACAGTGTCATCCTCCAAATAATTTAAGTCTTAAATAGGTTTAGTCATCTCAGGGCAATGCTTGGGCTGCCAAATGTTTCATAAGTACCAATGAGTTTCCAGTTTGTGCTGTAGAGCTATGCATGTCAGTATTTCATCACCATAGGTGATGACCTCTCTACCAAGAGGAAGTTAAATTTTGTGTTTGCCACAAGCAGGTAAGGGCTGTTTGGGGATGTATCTACCAAAACCAGTAACAGAGTATTCAGTCCTTTCCTAATCAGTGGATATTGCCACATAGGTATAACTAGAAGAGAGATGAACAGACTCAGCTGCCAGCACGATAGCTAGCTAGGCTGTCTGTCCTCTTGGTCCTTTCTCGCAGTTCTGAAAGGCGCCTGCTGGCATTTCTGTGGAGGTATCTACTTCCCAATTTATCTGACAGGTGGTTAGCTATTAACATAAATAAAAGTTGTGACCTGTCTGCCACTTTCAATAGCTCAAGTGCTGTATCTCCAATCTGTCATGTCCTTGGCAGCCCTTTTGTTTATTAGTAAATGCATTATTCATTAGGAAAATTTGTTAGGAAAATGTGCCTTAATTTTAATCATTTTAACTGTACTCCGTTATTATCCCTTTAGCGGCATTTTTCTTTGCTGTACTCCAGCTGTTTCAAGAACTAGACGGTGACGTGGCTGATACACCACTACATGGGAACATGAGGGAGGATGGCACTTTGTTGATGTCTTGTGCAAGTTCTTCAAGATGTGCAGAGATAAAAAAAGGTTGCACAACTAACGACGGTGAAGTGGATGAGTGGAAAAATGGGGAAGAGGAGACAAATAAACCTTCATTTGCCATCCACTATAGCTAAATTAATCCTGCATGTTTAAATCTGAAGAAAAAATAATATCTTTGGGAGTTTAGAGAGGCACTGTGACTCACACATAGTTGTCTTCACTGGGGCTGCTTACTCATTGCTCCTTATTCAAAATGGTGCCTTCTCTCTTCTTCCTCTCTGCACTGCAAAAGTTGATTTATCTCTAAAAAGGAATAAGGACTTCCAGTGTTTCACACAACTAAACAAAACCTGTGTTTATATTCTATTCACTGTATAAAATTTAGTCTTAGAATTATTCAAGACTTAATAAAGGCATTGGTCCTTACAACAGCAGCAGTCCTTGAACCAGATGCTAACCTTCATCCTTTCTGGAGCAAATAAAAGGTCCTAAAGGAATATATTGAGCATAGATCAGGTTTCCATGAGTTAGCACTGGGGTAGCCATTATGTCCTCATGTTAGCTTGGAAATTTCTTATGTAAATTGTATTGTAATGCTTATAACACCTGTTATTACGGCAGGATTTATTCAGGTTAATAAAACAGTAAAGTCACTAATAAGATATCATACTATAATGTTGAAAAGGGAAATTACCATTATAAAATTTGATCAAATGGACGTGCTAGAAATTAGGAAGCAACTCTTACATACTGGAGGTAGGAAGATAAACAAGGATATGTATGCAAGACCAATCCTGATGTGTGTGGGATCAGATGAGGCATAACGGCTTGTCAGTTAAAATTATTTCAACCAAAGTTTCCTTCCCAACCAGCTATCTATCTTCCATGCAGTTCGGATCACATTATTTTAACCTCAAAGTTCACCCTTTGGATTGATAAGTCTGGCTACCTGAGGATTTTGGAAGGTGAGTAATTTGTTTTAACCATCTTCCAGACAGTTTTTTAAACAGTCTTTTATACTGGTGAACTCCGTACACTGTACATTTTTCACTCCTGTGTTGTCCATTTGTTTGCTCCCGTTTTTCTAGCTACGTGTGGCTTTGCAAAGAGAATGTCAGAGACTAATGGCAAAAGTCCTTGCTAATTACTATTAAAACTCCCATGTCTAAAGTCACTTAAGGCACACAAAACCTACGTGACATGAGTCAAATTAACAGGCAAACATGCCAGATCTTAATTGAGGGGATATTATTTTCTGCAGGCTTTCCTGTGTCTTTAGCTGAATTCTGAAGGACAGAATTTCCAGTTGCTGTGCAAACTGTCACACTGAGAAAGATCGCATGTTGCACTCCACTCTTCTACTCTGTAAAATAGCAGCCTATTTTTCATGATTGCAGCTTTGTGTTAGCTGTACCAGTGAGATATTTTTCTGGCACATTATTCGGGAAGATGTTACTGGACAGGTGCTTAAGGAATTTTGAGGTTGAATTCAGAGTTAAAGGAAGAGAGAGAGGCAGAAACTTTCTCTTACCAGTTGTATAAAGAAACCAAAATCTCATCTGACATTAGATGAATGAAAAAAAAGGAAAGTTAGAAGGATGTAGGATAGAAATGCAATTCTCAGCTATTGTTCCTGCTCGATGTAGGATAGAAATGCAATTCTCAAGTATTGGTCCTGCTCAGCTTAAGCATTGTAAATGTATGTCAATTGTCAATTAACCTTGCCTGTTTAAATACAGAGATGGGCAGATGACTCTTCTTTAATTTTTGTTTTTTTCTAGTTCAATTTCAGAAGTTAATTTTCAATGTATGAACATAATAGGAACTACATCGGGACAAACCAAAGGTCTTTCTAACCCAGTGTCCCATCTCTAAAAGCAGCTGACACAGAGCAAGCACATAGCAATACTTTCCCAGATATTTTTCAGCCTCAAATGATTTTAGCTCGGAGGTGTCCTCAGACAGGGGTTCGCTGCATTTAATAAACTTTCATAATTTTTTTCTTCCACAATTTTTTCCTGTTGTCTTTAACATCCATGCAAATGATTACCTTTCCTCTGAATGCTGCAGTTTCCCACCCAGTACTAGTGTCTGGCAAGGAGCAAGCAAGAGTGTGGCTTCAACCTCACCTTTTTGGTGGGAGGAGAGTGTCTGCAGAGAACTACTGCAGCTGTAAACAGTTCTCTGGGGATGTGGGAAAAGCTACAGAAAACTATTTCTCCATGGGGGAGCCAGTTGCACCTTTTCTCCAAGTCAGACTAGGCTACATTGTAAGAAACCAGCCTTGAACAGCATGACAAAAGAAGACGACAGACAGTGGAAAGGTGACTGTATTTGCTATGAAACTGAAGATCAGGTTACCTGTATAGAGTAAACAAAGAATCATTAAGCAACAGGAACATGTGAGGGAAATTGCTTCAAAAGTTACCAGATGGCAACAGCTGTAACTTACTTTTCAGCAGTCCTGCCAAGAACTGAAGTGAATGCAACGTAGTACAATATCATTTGTAGAAAAACACAAAAACAGAATTCCTGCCATAATTGTTCCATGATTCAGCAATTCACCCAGCTAACTGCTCCCCATCACACATAAACTCAAATAAATTTGAGAAGAGACTCACATACATGCCATATGTTAGGAAGAATGTAAACCCCCAAGGATATCATTGGAAAGCTCGTAACGACTGTGCAGAATTCAGGAAGGAAAAGAGTGAATACAAATTTGCAATATCTGTTTTTAAGAGGAAGGGCATGGGGAGTAGGTTTTTTAAGTTCACAATTAACTTGCAGCAAGCAAATGCATAGCTCTTCTTCCTCAGGATTACCATAAAGTCAGTGGAGCAGCTGCCTAATCCATGGGCAGATACAAAATAGGAACCTTTGAAAACAAGACAGGTTAATACTTCAAATCTTTGTAAACAAATACCTGGGGGCTAACTCTGCCACAGTCACTCAGGGGGAACACTTTCTTCCTCAACATGTAATAATTCTGCAGACGCTCATGATGTAACTCATAGAACCTAAGGCCAAATTCAAATCTGAGTTACGCTTTGTGAAATTAGGATTCACCACTTTTAGTTCCTTTGAATCACTCTTAATTTACAGTGGCATAACAGATTAGAATCTGGCCCCTTGAGTTTTAATACCTGCTTAGATTTAGACAGTAGAAGAGCTTTAGCTTAAGACAAGAGCTATTAATTCACTCATCTTTATTCACACATAAAGGCTGATATATATCTTTATGCATCTATGTACAAGATAATACAGTTAAAAAGTATTCAGAGAGTGCATAAAACTGCAGGAAGGGATAGCAGATGATTTTAAATTCCTTTTTAATAATCACAATTAAGCGTACAACTATATTATGATATACAGTGTATTATTTCCCTGTTTTTCTCTTTCATCAGTTTTTTACAAAAGCTTAAGGGGATAATTGTTCTTCTGGTGCATGTATTAAATGTTACCAGCAGTTTGGTTTTGAGACTATTCGTTCCCTGCAGAGGCTCCAACACCAGATTTTTTTCAAAAGCAATATAAAATAATTATAAATTCCCTATGTAATTAAGTTCATTATAGTAATATGTTCATCTGATTTAGTCCACTGTTAGCCATCTTGCTTTTCATATTTCAGGTTCTGAATTTTGTTTAAATTCTTTTTCGGGGAAGTGACAGCTTTCTTTTCTCAGAGTACAGCACGGAATAAAAGATGAAGAAAACACATTCCTCATTAGCTGGTTTTAGAGGAAACCTTTTTTAACTGCAAACCTCTGACGGAAATTCACACCTTCATACAGTAAGTGCAAGTCTCCTAAAAAACAGTTTTACTTTTTTTAAATTCTCCTTTTCTCATCCCTTTACAGCTGGTCCTGAGACTCCCAGAGGATGCTGACCAACAACTTGAAAATCTCTGCTAGTCCAAACCCCTGTTCTTGTTTCTTCTTTCCCCATTTTTTTCGTGACCCAAGCTCTGGTTGCATCCTTAATTTCATTGACAAAAGGAGAAGAGAGTATTCACTACTGTGTCTGGAGTAATAGCATTTTTAAAGCTCTGTTGGAAATGTAACAACTGTCTTTTATTAAGAACTAAATTCAGCTACCAAATAAATACAAGGAAGAATGTTCTGACTTAAAAATTGCTAACCATGCAACTCTCTCAGCAGGAATTTTTAGCAAAGACACACACAATGAAGCCCAGGAAAGTAAGAGGTGCTATATAATGAGAACACTCTCATTGGCCTTCAGATTGCAAGGGAAGACATTGTGCTCTTAGCTATTTAGAAGCGATTAACCTTTTTATGAATACTGCAGTTGGTATGACCCTATACTTTCGTTGCATACTACTCCAAGGAGCAGAGAAGACTGGGCGATGACCTGTCTTTAACAGTATGTGGTCTATAATAAAACCTCTTAAAATATTACGCCTTTACCCTTTGCCTATGTTTTCTTTTGCCAGAAATGGTGATGTACGAAGACATGAGACAGGGTTTCCAACCATCACAAGAGTGCCTCATTTGTCAGGAATGGCAAGAGGTCAGAAAAGGGAGTCAACCCGCTCAGGCCAGATCTCTGACTCATTTAAATAAAGCAGTTGATCCTTCATGCTATTATGACCTGATGCTACTCAGTATCTGCCCAAACAAAAAAGGGAAACAACCCAAACTGGAAATAGAAGAGTAGATACAATCAGGCACCACTATTCTTATTTTTACAAAAACTTACTTTCTTTGTCATGCTCTGGACCGAATCTAACTGACACTCCTCAATTTACTGCTTTTTGTGTTTTGAATTCCCTATATATAGAAAATCATGTGAGCTGGAAAAAAATTGGAACATGGAGAAATAAAAAAAGTAGTGGGCTTTCATTCAGAGAGCTGCAGCTAGGCAAACCACTGGCTAAAGACATGATTTAATTCTGACATTGTCATCCTGCCAGAAAGAGAGAGAAGCTAGAGGGCATAATATGGAGCTAGAGATTACCACTAAATTGGTATTTTCTTGAATTAAGATGGATTAATTTTTTAAGCAGAAGAACTATTATTGCAGTACTATTGATAGAAAATATAACTCTCAAATTAGGCAGAGATTCTAGAATTATGGGACTGCGTGACCCAAATTTCAAGCGCAGGATTGAAACCATATTTGCGGAAATGTAGGCCATTTATAAAAACATCAGGTGATACTCTGATATAAGTAATATATCACTTGTTATATCTAGCAGCCGCTACCTTGTCACCCTCTCGACTTTCAATCATAGGTCGAGTACTTGTCACAAATCAAAATATTATCTGCATTTCTGAAAACAAAAGAAAATGAGGGAATATTTATACTTCTAAAGACCCTAAGAGACAAGGAAAAAATGTTTCACTGGCATTTATGGGCATCATTAAGCACAAACATTTTGCCATCCACACTGAACAGGCCATCACTGACAAGTCAAAATCAGTCTGTCTTTCTACCTGTTGAAGAGCATTGTCATAATGATCAGGGCACAAATGAATTCCCTTTGTATGCTCGGAAAGTTGCCTGGGGGCAAGTTTTATGATAAATGCAGCCTATATTGTTCCACGCACACAGAGCAGTATTATGGTATGTGACAGGCTGAATGACTATTAGTACAGGCAGCATACAGTATCTTGCATCCTTCAAAATGGAAACTCCCCTTGACAACATATATCCGTCCCACTGGTTTACTTTCAAGGGGGAAAGAGGACTTAGATAGAAAGGATGAAAGAAAACCATAAAAATTATTCCATACAAGCTTCTGGTGGATTTTCTCCAGAGCAGATATTCTATTCCTTGGCCTAACAGTGTAGCACGAGTTCTCAGAAATCATGAGACTGACTGGATAATGCTTCAAAAAGTAATACATTTTGGGTTCTTTTTATTTCCTTCCTGGAATGTTTGGGTTCACTGAAGGGTCAGATTTAAAATTGGATGTGGCCAGACCTGATGCATGTAAATATAAAGTTCTAAGCCAGGAATTTTTACACCCACCTGCTACCTAATCCTGGAAATGCCTAATTTCTCCAGGTGCATCTCCTTCTAAATTTTCATTTCTTTCTTTGAATACCCAGAACTGCTGCGATCTGAGTGCAGCACCTAAATCCCACATAAGCCTCATCAGAATAAGAAACCAGTTTTGGTTTTTTTTTTTTTTTTGCGAAGTCCCACAGGGGATTCAAAATGCAGAAGCTCAGAGAAGCCAACAGTGACTATTTTCTTCTAAAATGTGGTGATAAGTATGGCATGCCCATGTTTTATATTGATGAGGGCACCACCAGTCTGGAGCTCCTGGGAGCATGCCAGAAGCAAGTTTTGTAATAAACTGTGTTGTTTACACAGAGGCTGTGGGGAGTTTTGTACCATCCTTAGGGGATATCTTACTCTCCCCACATATTAGCTAGAAAGCCAAAGCATAGGTCTCTCTTTTTGCTTAAATTCTTACCTAGAACTTAATCAGAAAGAATAGCTCCGATGTTTGCAGTACAGTTCAAATTGCCATTTTGTCAAGTTATAGCCTATTAATCTATCACATACATGAATATACCAGAATTGGGATAATGCACTTGCAGTAACCCTTCAGATTTATGGATCTCTGGCCTTAACTGTCTTGTACATTCTGCCATATGTTCCTTTTTAACTGAAAAGCAGGGGAATGATTCTAAGTTTATCTGCATGGTGGAGGAATTTATCTTCATCAGTAAACATCAGTTTGACAAACAAAATGCTTCACAGAACTGAGATGACAGTGACATTCTAAAAAGAAAATAATTGAAATGGCTTGTTATAATCAGAACAAGATATTTAGATTTTAAACTTTTACAGTAATTTTAATTCTTGAAACATTTGTATTCATTATAACTGAAATAAATGGTTTGCCCTTAAAGGAATATAATATTTCAATGACCTGCAATAGAATACTTCAAAATGTTTCTTTTGCAAACAATATGATTTATGTTTTGATGTCATTCAAAATAAAACTAGATTTTCAGTATCAAGTCCAAAGTTTCATTTTTTCAGCCATTTTCATTATCTGGTCCTAAAAGAAATGTAGAAATGTTACAGTTGTGAGAAGTGCCTTTAATATATACTGGTGCGAAAAGTTTACTATAGCAAATATGATTTGAATGTCTCAGACACTTTTAATCATCAGCTGTTTAGATCAAAAGATTGACTGCGGCTGCTGTAGATTGCTCCTGTTCAACATTAATACCTCCTTCCTCTCCTCCTTTCCTGAATTCTCCACACACCTATCCATCTTTCACTTGCAGGGAAACCTTATACTAATTACACTTCTCAGAGCATTAAGAAGATAGAGATAGATTTATTGAGTGAACACACTCAAGGAAGAAATGGTTGGGCATGCCTCACATTTGTCAATTTTTTTCCAATTATTAAGAGCGTGTGACCAATTTGCTTCTCAGAATGTGCATGTTAGGATTCTCAAAATGTTTTATAGGGCATTGTAGTGTTGTCATAATAAAAAAAATAAACAAAAAAGTAAATAAAAATGTGTAAATAAAAACAAATGTCACAACGTAAATAAAAAAATTGTGATAATAAAAAAGTAATGTCATAATAAAAAAAGTTATTGTAACACATGTCTGACTGCCTTCAGCAAAGCACAAATGCAGATAAACTGGAATTTCCCCATCTTAAATACAGAAAAATAGAATTTGATTTATTTTCTATGCCCACTGAACAGAGAAACGTCATTGATGTATTTACCACTATGCCACTGTTTATAATACTTGGACCAGAGTATCTAAGTCCCATAAACTTCCTAAACAATCCTAATAAGGATACATCTTTCCAGAGATTAAGTTATTACTCTCCTGGAAAAAAACCTTTTTTGTAATAGTGCTCTTTAAGAAGACTTACTATAACACAGGAATGGGAATTAGGTGATTATTTTATCCATTGCAGGAAAATTATCTTCAGAAGTAGAACAATACCTCAAAAACCATCTGAATAACTGACATTTCTTTATTTTTACTTTAAGGCAGCCAAGGTTGGCACTGCTTGTGCTGTTAAGCCTGAACACCCAGGACATGTTGCTGAGGTGACTGGAGAAGAAGAATTTGCCAAATGTAGGAGTAAAATGTAATGTGAAATAAAAAAGATACTTTAAATTAAAAGCCTTCATCCCTTCTCCAAAAGCAAATCAAATCAAACTGGAATCACAAATGTAATTAAATATCCATATGTATACAAATAGTAATATCTGGGTATCTGAATAGCATCCATCTGCTTGGGTATTAATCAGTTCACCTGAGTTTTTACATACAAAGGAAACTGGAAAAGAAAAAAAGGCTTCTACATCTACTAATGGATTTGCAAACATCATCCCAACACATCAGAAATATAATATTAATTCAGAGGTATTAAAAATCTGTATCCAGTTTAATCACTTTATATCAGTTTGTATTATTTGTTGTTTTATTGCCTAAAGTTGAATGTGTCACGTGTACTACTTAAAGTCACCAGAAAGATGTCATATTTAGAAATATTAAAGTGTCCCAGAGCATGTTTCTAATTGAATATTCCTTCTGATATTCATGAATGATTAATGGTAGGCCCCTAGCCACTTATTGCTGAATCATAGATTTCTAAAAGAAAAAGAGGTTATGTTATCATTATTTACAAGATCAAGTTTTGTGTGGTAATCAAAATGTTATCTAAGACAGGGTCATTCTCTAGAGATATGCCTGCTTAACATCACTAATAGACTGATTAATGGTCTGACTCGTTAATGGTCTGACTGGGCAGCAAAATCATTCCAAAAAAAAAAAAAAAAAAAGAGAAAGACATGATGTTCCTGACACACAAAAGCAAAAGCAAATCTGAATACTGTTAAGAGGTGTGTTTTACACTGCCAGTATAACAAAGCTTTGATATACTAAGATGAGGACAAATGCTGAAAAATTCAAGGGAAGCTTCATTAAAAGGGCATCAGCTGGAGACTAACGAAAGATACTGAGAATAAAATATCGTGTAGCCTTCGTGTATTTTGACACCTCATTTCATCTGTACTAGTCCTCCTTTTGGAAGGGACAGTTGATGTGACCTTAAGGTTTCCTCATGACTTGCACTGCACTAATTTCCTGAGTTCTGCTGACAAAATATGGGCTTCCTCAGTGGAGATTTCCAGTATGATACACAAATGATTCATAGTTAAATGCCACAGATAAAACGTTCCCATTTGATAGTGCAACACAAACATGGAAACACTGTGGCTGGCATAGATCTATCCAGGTCTCAATATCCATGCTTTTCTTCCTTGCACTTTTATATCCTCATTCATAAGCTACTGAACAGGATGGTGAAGAAGGCATCAGAGAGCTAGACCTTATGTATTCCGGACTCTGTAATTTACAACTTTAAGTGTGTTCTTCAAAGGAAGAGCCTTTTGTATTCCTGCTCCTGTACTCAGGCAGGACATTTGTACCCTTTATGTCATCCTCTTCTGCAAAATTTATCAAAGCAAGACTGTCCTGCAACAGGTATGAATACAAAAGGACCTGTAGCATGGGGATACTGAGATGTGCACACAGCGTGATTCTAAAATCTCATAACTTCACTTTAGAAATCAGTGAAAGTGAAAGTTTTGGTGCATTTTAAGGCAGGCATTTATGCAGAGACTCTAGAAATATTCACAAATGACATCACTATAGGAACCTTTCATACAACTGAAATTCCAAACAGCAAGAACCCGCCAAAAATGCCAGCCTTTACAAATAGTTTGCCACTGAGCCTAATTGCTTTCGTTTCATACCTTTAAAGCTATCTTCAAGCACCCTAAAATTTTCAGATTATTTTTCTTTTTAGCAAGGCCTGCTGTGACAAGACAAGGAGTAATGGTTTTAAACTAAAGTAGAATAGATTTAGACTGGATATAAGGAAGAAATTTTTTACAGTGAGGGTGGTGAAGCACTGGAACAGGTTGCCCAGAGGGGTAGCGGAGGCCCCATCCCTGGAAACATTCAAGGTCAGGTTGGACGGGGCTCTGAGCAACCTGGTCTGGTTAAAGCTGTCCCTGCTCACTGCAGGGGGGTTGGGCTAGATGACCTCTAAAGGTCCCTTCCAACCCAAAACATTCTATGATTCTATGATTCTTGAGCTTGCAATAAATGCGAAAGAAAGGACACTTAGATACTGACTTTCCAAGAACATTTTTCCTCTGTAAATGCATTAATAAGGCTATCATGTAAATGTTTACACTATTGCTGTACTATGCTCTTTCTCTTCAGAAGTTTCCTCAAGTCATGGAAAGGAGTTACAAATTATGAACATCATTAAAAGTGTGAAAAAACTGAGAACTTTCCATTTGGTGAAGCCCTTGTCAGCACCACCAATGTTCAGAGACTTCATGAGGTTATGCTTGGACAGTAAGCACCCCTCAAGCCTCACAGCATTAAGACATTGGGGAGCAATATGCATTTGACTGCAATGTAGTTACAAAAATATATAGCCATCTGTATTTAGTCCGTATAAATATCTTAGAACTCAAACTTTTCATCTTGCTGTGACCTGGAAATTCCACATTTTTTTTTTCTTTTGGGGATTTTTTTTTTAGCTAGACTCTGGTGCTTTCCATTCTCTACAAGTCCAAGTACAAGCTAACGTGGTTTGCAACTGCCTGGTAAGTGACATTTTTTGCTGACAGAGTTTAAGTGAAAGGGGTTTACTTTTCCATTTATGTAATTTCGAAATTCTCTAGTAAAATGCTGATTAAAGAATTAGAGGAAACAAAGCTGGGGAACCACCTAGGGCTGACAGGAAATTCCTGGAAATGCTGTGTAAGAAGTCCACTCCTTATAAGATGAACCCAAACTTAGTACATTCCCATCATTTTCTATTCCCATCCCCTTAACAAGGTACAGCAGGTATGTTTAGAATCATAATTCTACAAGCAATCCTGTTATTTTTAAGCCTGAAAAGTATGTAATCAAATCTAGTTTAAACAGTATTAGATGTGTATGGTAGCAAATTCTGAAAACTAATCTCTTCTCAAGATCCATTCTGCTGAGGCAGTGGCTTAAAGGTGTCAGATTAAAAAATGCTTTGCTAAAGTATTTGAAAATCTTATTTTAATTTAGATGCCTATTTGTTCCATTTCCCTGTTTTTGATCTAGGCTAGAAATGTCACATAAATACAATAAAATCTGTATTTCATCTTGTTATGCTCAGGGATTGTGTGTGTGTAACAGAGACACAGAGAGAACGGTCTTGATCCCCTCAGGCTAAAGTACATACTGCGGCCCTAGCATTTATTAGGCCTTTATAATGTACTTTGCTGGATTTATTATCTCCACCTCCATCTACTTCTGCTTGAAGAGAACAGTCCTAAAATTGCCCTTAAAAGAAGACAATCATGATTCTTAAAATAGAGCATCCTTTCACAGCAAATCAAAAGTGGAGAACAATAGCGAAGGGGCTGTCTTTCCAACCTTACTGTGTGAAGTTTTCCTGCTGGAAGCCTTAAATGAAATAAAAATCAGCCTTTACAATGAGCCTTTAGAGATAATAGCACTGGACCAGGACTTTGTTGGGTTGCCTCTTTTAAACTTGTCTCTTACTAGGCTAAATGAAGAAATAGCCTGATTGAGGGAGAACTAACTTTATCCAGGTTACAAGACAGAGAACCACATCTAACAGTCATAGCAGAAGGCAGCAGTGACATACAGACTGAATTATTTTCTTAGCTCTCCATGTGGTCTCTTCTGGCTGAAGTGAATGCATCCCTTTCTTGCATCCCTGTATAACTGAGATGACTAGCAGGGAAAAGAGGCATGGGTCACTTTGTAAATTACTTATTCTCATCACTATCTTTTGTCCTCCAAGATTTCTAACGGTTTAGCTGAAGATTCTCAAAACCAGTAACAAAGCGGTGAACAAGAGGTCTGAGACTCTGAAGGAAGAAAACAATAACTAAACAGATGCAAGTGTAGTATTTACAGATCTCGGAATGTCAAATCTAACAAAAATTCTATGGAAAGCGATGTAAAAAATACTATTCAAATTAACTTTCTTTTTATTTTAGATCAGTAAGAATGTAATTCGTAGGAAATGATGGATTCCTCTAGAGGCTCATTCTATGCTCACTCTCACTCTCTCTAGTGCTGAAAGAATTAAAGAAACTATGATTCCAATCTTCAAAATCCTGGACTTCAAATGTTTGCCCTGAAGCTTGTCAAAACTTATACATGTATTCGATAAAATGTCTTAGATTAATTCTCCTCTCAGTGACATGGCATGAGTCAGAAATACCTATGTTGAAATCAGTGGGCCAGTATGCTACTAAGCAATATTGTACTATTTTCACATTACTCTCTTAATTTGATTTATCTTGAATGCATACAATAGGAAATTTGACTAGAAATACAGGCAAAACCCAAAAGATTAATTTTATTCCTTTCCTGCACTTTCTTCATGTGCAGCCACACACACACAAAAAAGTTAGCCAGTTTTCTGCAGGACAGTTATACAGAGTTCAAAATCTAATGGCATGTAAAGATTCTTAGATTCTGGTTTTATCCAAGAAATCTGCATTTCCATATCCCAGTGCATTGCGTAGATCATGCTGCCCTACATGATCATAATTTTCTATTTGTACTGATTCAGCCGCACAGTCAATGACCATAGTTTGTGTGATCAGATGAGGTCCTTATGTTCACCTATGTATAATCTCACTATCCATGCATACAGAAACTCAGCACATTTGGAGTTCAGACATACCAGGAACTTCCTACGACACCTAATTGTCA
Organism: Pelecanus crispus; assembly: GCF_030463565.1. Taxonomy (NCBI): domain Eukaryota; kingdom Metazoa; phylum Chordata; class Aves; order Pelecaniformes; family Pelecanidae; genus Pelecanus; species Pelecanus crispus. The sequence continues at coordinate 40,924,699 of NC_134650.1, forward strand.
GCTTATTGCTCTCTCAGACACATCAAGTGCCATCTTTAAATTAGTTTGAAGATCTCCACTTGTAGGCTACCTCTGACCCTGCCTCTTCTAACAGAGGAGCTTTCTTCTGAATTGCACCTCAGATTTATTCATTGCCAGTGTATAACATAATACAATGTCTATGGATTAGGCAGCTCTTTTTATGCTGCTCATCCTTCCCTCAGTCAGATGATGAACTTACAGATGAAGTTATAGAACATCATCTTTTGCTTCAAAAAGATAAACAAGCTAAGGACCTTAAGTATCAGGGGAGTGGAAAGGCCAGACTATCTCAGCATCTTCACTTGCCAAAGCTCATCAGAAAAATCGTATGCTCAACTGTTATTAAATCTGGCTTGTAACTGGCAACTTCGTAGATTTAGCAAAAGATTCATGAAATGACCTTTTGAAGTTAATGCCTGCTCCTCTCCCCCTGAGCTGAGCAACAAAAGAGTCAACAAAGAACAAAAGGAAAGGCACGATGAGATCAGGAAACGAGCAGATGTGTCATATGCACAATGGTAGCCACATAAAATAAGTTACTGATCCTTTCTATATGGCACAGTTATCCAGCTCCAGCAGTAAAGTAATGGAGAGACTGCAAACCAGCATCCCAGCAGTTACACGCTATTATTCAGGAAAGCTGGTGCATTTTTCGTCAGAAACACGTTTGGAATGGGTAACTGCCACTGAGCCTTGACTAGCATATTGAAAACATACTAGGATACTCTTGAGAGTTTTGAGAGTTCTGCACAGTTAGGTTAAATGATGTCTAGAGTCCCAACAAGCTGGTTCCTAGCGATTCAAATGCTGGCAAACTGTTCCCCCTAGAATTAGTTGCAGAAGCTCCAGAATTTACAGTCATTTTCCTTTCAGGCTACAGATAAATTGAAAATCTGAAAATTGTTTTCAGCTCTCAAGATTCCTCCTCAGAAATTCGAATGTCTTAGGAGAGGGTGAGACTAACAGCAGGATGGGAAGTTCACTCGTGTGTGACATTCCTGGTGACAAATTCAAAGACAGGTAAGGAAAAGTTAACAATGGAGAGTGAGATTCATACATTTAGGGGATCAGTACAAAGACAGAAATCCTGGCTGTGTATAGGAGCCAATATAAATTTAATCATCGATTCCAAAGGACATGGCTTTTATCCAATGCCTGTACCCCACCTAATTCCTAGCTAAACACTCAAAGGGAATTAAATGCTTCATAAACCTCATAGGCTGTCTCAGAACAGGAAATTCATTTGGAAAGAAGGATGTCTTGGTGCCTGGTGGCAGATGTGGCAGAGGACTGTTTCGTTAGCACAGGAAATTTCTAGAGCCTTACTACTTTCCTTCTCTACAGCACATACCTTTCGTTTCAATATAATGACCAAATTTGCATCCAAACAAGTTTGAATATTCTTGAATTTTCCATTCTGTCTTCAGTGTTACTGTATTCCACTGAGGTCTCATCTTGCACTATGACACATTTATTACCAGATGATAATTGAAAAATAGAAGAAATGGCTTGGAGAGTAAATGCAAGAGAGGCAGATAATTTTAGGATTCAATTTTCTCTGCATTTTTTACTGGTAGGCATAGCATAATACTGCAATAGAATCCAATCAGAAGTTCTCTTTTGTACTTGTCACATTTCAGTGAGCTAACAGTGGCATGTCAAAACAACTACAAATCTGGAATACTTGTTTTTGCTGGAATTAACAATAAGACAACCAAAACTATGAAGAGGAAATATAAAAAGAATGCAAAAAATAATTGTTAAACAAGTAAAGGATTTCAATTATGCTTATTGCCACCTTGATTTGCTTTTCTTCCTGTGTAGCACAATCCTCAATATCATATTATACACAATTAATTCAACTGCTGTAATGAAATTAAGTACATTTGCATAATTTGTATGTTGGCAAAAACCAGTAGCATTAATATTGCCTATCATTTAGCAAACAGATAATAAAGCCCAAATGTAGTTAAGGAAACTGAAAAAAATCTTTATACAGTAACACCGAACCATGTAAGCAAGATGCCATTTGCGTGGACCAGTGTGAACTTAGTGGAGGAGGGTACAAAAACAAACAGAAGCCCAACAATGTGTATGTGGGGTTATCTTAGAATTCCCCGAAGAGAACATGTAAGAAAATCCATTAAGATTTGCTTATTTCTATCACAGTGAGTTTCACAGCAAGCTTCATTTCACTACCTTTTTATTAAGATTTTGAAAGAAATTTGCCTTAGCTTTGCACGCTAGGCCAGAAGAATCTGTGCTTAGAGTGAGATTTGCAGCCCTGGAGGAAAGAAGACTAAGTCAGGATTTATGTGTGCAAGCCCGGGCTGCTCTGAGAGCTGAAGAATGTTCCAAGTAAGTCAGTATGCAAAGACTGTCTGTAAAACCCTTTGCACCATACTGCTGCCCAAAATCGTAACTGTGTGATGGGAGGGACCCTAAGGCTGTCCTTCCCATTCTCTGCTCTGCTCTCAACTTATCCTTACTCTGTTCTAGTACTGTACGCGTCATGCCTCGACTAGCCAAACCATAGCAAGAGTCTAGGCTTTTAGGACTTCTTCATGTATCTGCAATTCTTACAAATGACAGTAGAGGCATTGAAAAATTCCATCCATTTTCATTACTGATATTATGTATTTCACTACCCATATCCTCTTCATACACAGAATCAAGATACAGGCACTTCGACCATGGGATCACGTAGCCTAGAAATGCAAAAATACGATGATTTCAAGAAAGAAAAGGTCATCATCTAGAAACCCAGCTTGGGATGCTTGCCAACCATGTCTTATCCCAGCATTCCCTAGGCTCATCCATTCTTCATTTTCCTTGCCTATAATTCTACCTATGATCTCTCTTGTAAACATTTATGAGCAGACATTTCAGAAGCTTCATATTTTCTTTAACAAACAGTTTATATCATCTTTGTGAAGAGTGCTACATAACGATGCAACATCATACATTAATATTTAAAACTGAATGGAATAACACCTCAACAAGGATAATTTTTTCTCAGTTTGCTAGCTGTCTTAAATTCATTTGTGAAATGAATTACAACAAGGAAACCACAGAGATGAAGTATCCTTGCATTTTTATGAATAGACAGCAAATTCATTTTTAGAAGAAAGATTTGCATAAATGTCACTTTTTTTCCTTCTGAAAGGGCACCTGTTTTCACAAATTACAAATTTGAAGTTCATTAGATGATTAGATGTTCTGGAAGTATGATTCATAGGCCAGATCTCCCAATCAAGAAAGAAAAACAACACTATATGAAATATATTTTTGAACAAAATTCAGCAGAATTGTAAAACAGAAATTGAATATTCCATAATTGCTCTTATAAGCAAACACCACTTTCAAAGGCAGCATTACAGAAGCACACTATAAGAAGCAGTGAACAAAAATAATACTCAACAAATGGCACAAAACGCAAATTAAGAACTAAAAGAGGTTTGGAGTCCAAATCCTGTATCAGGCTATGGCAAGCTGTATTATCAGAGAGTCTCTGTTAGCACGTTGCTGGAACTGCCTTACCTTGGATTCCCTTCTGGAGCCATAGGGATTGTGTACAGTAAGGAATAATACTACCATTCAAGAGTTCTAGGAGATCTTCCCAGAGCCAGCCAAGCCAAAACAATACCTTGCTTCATAGCGCTAGCTGTACTTTTGCATCCCCCCTGCTGAGCTGGCAGAAACTTGTACTTTTTTTATGTGGTCGCATCTGTGTTTGCTCTTATTCCATGTGCAGAAGGAGGGGCATGCTCGTGGTTTGCATTCTGTTGCCTTGTAATCCCATTGTATCCAGTTTTCTTGTCCTCCCGTCACAGCTCCCACTGTTTCAGGACCTTTTCCAGGAAGGGTCTGATACTGATTTTGCAGAGGTGCTGAGAATGGTTATGGTGATGGACATTTATTTTCAGAATGCAGACCTTCCAGGAATTTCTTGTCACCTTGTCACCCTTAACCCATTCCCCTCAACTATTTGTATTTTTTTCCCTCTGATTATTTTTAACACCAATTTTTCTTTTCATTTCCTTTAGGTTCCAGCAGGATCACTAAACCACGATTTACAGTTTCTGCAAACCCAAGGCACTTTCTTCCACTCTCACATAGCTGCTTTGGGATTTGCAACTTATTGCCTCCTTTTTTATTTTCTTACAAAAAGCATTGTGTCCCTTAGATGATGGCCTACATAAAACATTTTTATAGACCTGGGGTCAGCATACAGCTTTTTAGAAGGCATTAAAATTTGGCTTGGAAACTGAAATACTTATAACGTATGCTTGATTTTTAAAAAAGGAAAAAAACATCAGTCCTTATTTTGAAAAGGAAACCGGCTCAAATCAACAGAACACAGTCTTGGAAGTTCAGACAGGTTTGTGCCAAAAAAAACCCCAAACCCTCATCTAACTTTTTTACTTCTGAAGAACTGAGCAAAGATCCTGCATAGAAGTTGACAAGATTTGTATGGATTGGAGCATATCAAAGTCTGTGTATATACTTTTATACTGTTGCTTGTTCTTATCTATACAGTAGTATATTCCAGAAGTCTCAGCTACAGTCCTTGCCACTGTACAAACCCATGGGAAAGTCCCTGTCCCTTTGAAGCTACAATCTAACTGGATAAAATAAATAAATTACAGCAAGGGACACAGAACATTATGGTGATGAAATGGCCTATACAATATCATGCAGTATGACAATGGCAGAATCAAGAACAAAACTGAAATTACCTGAATCCCACTTGGGTCAGTGCTCTGTTTAGTGGAAAATCCTATCCTCAGACTTTGTCCAACCCCACTGGATTTATCACTACTTCATACACAGTTGTAATATACAAGGAGACTGCAACTTTCGTGTTCACTCCTCCGTGATATAACTGAAAAGAAAGGAGGTACCCTTATCTTAACATCATTTTTATTAAGAGTTACACTTAAATAGGTCTGATATTAAGTGCCAAATGACAGCAATAAGATGTGACAAATATATTTTGAGTCCAAGATACAAGACTGTTCTATATGTCATCTGCATTACTGTTATGCATAAGGATGCAAATAGTTGCTGACACTAGGTAACACATGGGTGATACTTAGTAAAATCACGTCAAGGTAAATTTGATTAAGTGAGAATGACATAACCTGATTTATGGATTCCATCACACACTATTTCTTTCCTGGCAGCAGAAATAATATTATTTATTTCTGTCGAACATAACTTTCTACATTTACCACATTCTGACTTTTGTATTAAATGGGCTCCATTATAGTATTATTTATATGAGATCAGTGCCTAGAAGGTCCAGTTAGGTCTTCTCTGTGACATGCATAGTAAAATACTTCTGCCAAGAAGTGTTTGTTGCTGAAATACTCAAGTGAGGCAAAGGGAGGTTAAAACAAATGGATTTTCATGTTCTACAGTCAAAGACACACTGACATCTTCATGCATGATTTCTTCATCTGCTCAGATAACTCTGGAAGACTTTTTCATCATGACTGACATGCAAGATTCAATCTGTAACTCGTCTTGCTCTCTTTATTTTCCCACCCTTTGTATCAGCACTGATTTACCTCTCTTGCAGCCTCGTGATGTTTCCTCTACACAGTGCAGCACAGCTAGGCACTAGTGCATGCCCTAGCCTGGCAAAAACACAACTGGGCATGTTTTCTTATTACCAAATAAACTTGCTTCCAGATTCTATTCCACTATACAATTTTTAATAAGACCAAGCCATGTTGTAATGTATTTTATGTTTAAAAATCTAAGTATGGGAAATAAATATTTAGTATTGAACAGGATTATTGAACACAGCTATAGAAGAATTTCATTTGAAAGAGACTCTGGAGGTCTCTAATCCAGCCTCCCTCTCAAAGCAGGGCCAACTAGGTCATGTTGCTCAGGTCATTGTACAGTCAAGTTCTGAATATCTCCAAGAATAAATATTCCTCTCTGAACCCCTGCTCTGACAGTTTGAACCCATGACAGAGATCATGGGTTTGACCCATATCTGACTACCCTTATGATGATAAAATTTTATCTTGTATAATTGGAGCGTTCAGTACTGCAGCTTGTGTCCACTGCTTGTGAATCAATGGAAGGAGAAAAGAAAACTGAAATGGCAGCCTTATTTGATAAGGAGCCTATATCACATAACATAACCCGGAAAACACAGAGAAACAGGGCTAAAGAGCATTGTATCAGTGAAGAGATGAAACAGATTACAAAGTTCTAGCAAAAAGAGGACCTGAAATTAAAGAAGAGGAAAGTAAAGAGGATTGAGTGACTCACTTTGCTGTGCCAACATTCAGACAGTTAAAAATAAGGAACTCCATCATTTGCCAAAAAATTCTTACAGCCAGATTTCTTTCATGCAGCAATAAGAAAAGATTAATAAATATCTGGTTTACCCTCTCCTATATGGCATGGGTGAACTAGCCATTTGTGTAGATGGTGCAGTCTGTAAGTAGGTTAGTTCATTTCAGGATGTTAAAATAATGCTTCACATCTTGAGCTGGTGTACACCCTCAGATGAGGAAGAGTGCTCTGACTTGGATGGAAGTTGACAGTAGAGACTAGGCCAGAACTTTCAGAACTCTCCATCCAGACCATGTTCAAAAGAGTGGCATGTCAAAGAGGAGTAACTACAGTTTAGCATACTCTAGCAACTCCCTCTGCTTGCTTTCAAAATGTGCGGTAGGACTCAGGCAATAATCATTAACAAGAACCTCCAGAAAACAATTACAGATGTTTTCTTACGTTCCCATGACACCCTGTGAGTGACACACACAGAGCAAAGAGGAACAGCAATCTGTCCCATCACATTCACTGTAGACCTCTGACCTTTTAAAAATAATAGATTTGGCAGAAAAGGCTGGCCACTGCTGGTGCACTAGCTATCAATATATTCTTAATAGAAATTACTAAAATGGCAGCTGAGCCCATCCCTACTACCACAGAAAACTATGCAACACACCAGCAACAAAAAGCTGCTGTAAAAAATAAGTGTATTTGGCAATACATATTGTAAATAAGAGATTTAGTGGCAGCTGTCAGATTACCTCTGTTGTAAAGTTGCTCCTTTAAATTTACATCACTGCAATCACAAAAACTGTAATTAAAAGCCATGTAAATTATCGTTTCCATTTCTAATGTAACAGCAATTTTAAAACAATGTATCAATATGGAGCAACAAAGAAACCGGCTGTTTTGTGGAGAAGAGATTTTATTCTATGATACATGTGTGTTTCCCAGCATGATTTTTGTTTTAATGACGCCTCATAGCAAAACAGTCCACTCTACTTACTGATCATGTTAAGCTGTTGCCATGGAAATATGAAGACCCTACTATACTCAGATGTTAACTCTTAAAGCACAGCTTTACACTTCTTTAATATAAATTTTTGTTTAGAAGGAGAGCTCTTGGCAAAGCAGAATTCAGTTACTTTTTCCGCTGTCTAACATAATAGCTTCATAACGAAGACAATGATTAGGGCTTGTTTCAGGGGTGTTGCAAAGACCGTAACAGCCAGCCATATGAAAATATCACACACGCACATCATTTCCCTATGAATAGAGAATTACAAGAAAATTGACAAACAGCTCCACAGACAATGCAAGTAGTACTTAATTAGTCAAGTTCATTAAGAAAGAGGGCAAATGGAGAGATCACTAAATACTGCTACAGTTTTGCCTAGCACCTAATTCCTAGGGCAAAAAAATGCATAAATTTTCTCCTTTTCCCTCCACTTCTAGTTTCTTTTAATAACAAAGATCAAAGACATTAAGAAACAATCATGTTAAAACCACCGCTTATATTTTCTTTTTTTTTTTTTTTTTTAAGACAATTATGGTCATTGAGGCACTGAAACAAGAGCAGTGAATTCAAGAAATGGCTACAGATCAGCTGTAACTGGCTGCCTTCAAGTTAGGGAAATCAAAGACAACCAGGCTGTGATTCTATCCATGTCATCTTCTGCCATATTGCTGGCTACAGTTCGGTATCTCTGGCCCAGCTGACCACTACAACCAAGATGGATATTTGGTCTTGAGTTAGCATGGCAAGGGATTCTGTATGGTAGCTAAAGAAATGCCACAATTCAGACAACTTTTCTATTTAAATGACCAAGACACATAGTCATTCTATCTTTTTCTGTATCTCCTGCTTATATCCAGGAATTTCTGAATAAATAATTCTCATGCAGCTAAATGCAACTAAAATGAGTTGTGAGGAAATTAATCCCAGATGTCCAGTTACAGTCAGCTGGAGAAACATTTGATTCTCAAATACAGCCTTACAAAGGTAGAGCAAATGTATGCAGTTCTCGGTAAGACATCCTGCTCTATATAGGTAATATTATTATGAACAGTGCTTCAGCAGGCAGATGCTTACTTTCTAAGCATTGACAACATAAGAAAAATGGCCTTGTATTCCTGGTACCTTTAATAATTTTTAATGTTTTTTTTTTTTTGCCTGTGGTTCTTTCTTGCCTTACAAAAGATAAACACATGCTCATATTATTTCATTTAAACTTGCACTAACAAATACCCAGATAATTCTGAAAACATGCATCGGCTTTGTGATTTATAAGTGAAATACATACATACAGAAGGTATAAATCAACATGGTAGGTCTCCTGATGCTCAGATAATTTGTTTTACAATCTTTATCTTCCTAAAGCTAAAGAAGTTGATTTAGATGGCTCTAAACGCTTAAATGAAATACGGCCTAGGCGAGTAGTTTCTAATAACATACATCAACTCTTTATACATGGTAAGAAGCCTAAATCTTAAGTCTACACTTTTTTGCTGTGATAAACGCATTGCATTTTTCTTCAGCAGTGACAGAACACAGGCTAGACCTCTTTCTTCCTGCAAAGAAGCTCAAGTACTTGTGACTTGGTGTTGGCTATCTTTAAAAAACAGCAATACATAGGGGGTTTGACAACTGCACTGTGCCTTCACTATGATTGATGTCATCAATAGTCTAAACACAGCACTGGGGGCCAGGAATCCTCCTGTGGACTGTAAACCTGGATTTGTCACTAATTCTCTTTGAGGCCAGAGGCAAGTAATGTGTATGTCTTTACAGCCCCCTGAGTAAGATAAGGGTCGATTATCTTGCACAAGTACGTAGATGTTTTGATGACTAAATAATTGTCTCAGTAAATGTCAAGTATCCTTATAACATATCCCTACTTAGTGTGTATCAGTTGAAGGTGACAAGCTTTAAAGTCACTCCCTGAAGAGACACCTAATATGTCAACAATTGTTGGCCCCATGCAAGCCCAGTTCAAAACCTGGTGACTGCATTTTTTTTTATTTTAATCAGGTATTTATATTACCTGGTTTATTCCTTTACTACTACTATTTTTCAGATGTATCCTCCTTCCCCTCTCCAAGACAGAAGAATGCTCTTGCTTCCATTAAAGGTGAGTGACAGAAGCTCAGAACAGATGAATTACCTGTGCATGAAGTTTGCCAAATCAGGGGCAGGAACTCAGATATTTCAAAAATCAGCCCAATTTATCAACCAGTTGTTAGATGTCATTCCTTTCCTGTGCTGTCATCTCCTGAAACCACCACATAAGTGTTTGATAAATATAGGAATGCTATCACAGGCAGGATGAGACTGCAGTTTTAATAACCATGTTTACATACAACTGATATCCATTGGAGCTAAGTATCAGAGCACTATTAAGAACTGAAAGATGCAGTTAAGTTTCTCAGCTGCTTTGCAACATTGTCAAGACTCACCGATTTGTCTTCTTAAACGTGCCTCTGAAAACCAGTCTGATTTCCGCACTGTGAGATTTTATCATCACTTAAAAATAAATTCAAATCACCTGACAGATCACTACATAGGAACTTAAATTTCTCTGAAAATCCCATCCCACGTAATTAGATTTTATTTTAGCATTCAGCCCAGAGATGCCCAGCCCAGCTCTGCGGTGAATGACCGGGTGTTTGGCTACATGTCTGCAATTACTACGTGACCCAGGAGAGCTCTCTCCCTTTCCTCTCACTGGGACAAATGCCAAAAGTCAGGATGTAGCTGGGCAAAGACACACACTCCATCAGCTGCAGCCTTTCTGAAACTCCAGATCCCACATGGTAGATGCAGCTGGTCATCATACCGATCAACTGCATCAGACACGTGCAGCTCCAAGAATGGGAGGTTAGCTATAGCTCTCCACCTGGACTGCAGAAGGGACCAGAATGAGTGGCAAAAGACAACAACCAAGCAATGATATGATGAAGTGGGGATGATACTAAGGCTGCTCCTCAATGAAATCTGTGTCATTTTTATTCAAAAGGTTCTAGTAAAAGAGGAAATTAATTGCTTAACAGAAAGCCAAAATTTAGGACCTAAACTAAAAAACTGAAAACCATGTTCAGATGGTGTCCTTAAAATGTCATTAAAACAACAGGAACCCAAATGATAACCATATTATTTGATTTTGTTTGGGAGAAGTAATGCAAAAATAAGGATTTATCAGACTCCTATATAATCTTACAAGAAGGGTTATTTATAGCAGAAGATCCCCTAACATTTTAGTAGAAGTCATTGAAAATTCAGTTTAAATGAACAAGAAGATAACATAAATCCTTTTAAATATATTTAATTAACAAAAAAACAACCTACCCCAAAATCTCATTTTGAAAATAAACCCTGCAGCAACTCTAGCATACAAATCACTTACTACATATACTCCTTAAGAGTTAGTCTAGATGCCAAATGAAAATCAATGTGATTATTTGACTTCATTATAGGACAATGCCAGCTTTATGAAAGTGTGTAATCAAATGTGTTCAACTGAAATTTTGGCATTACTTGTACTTTCAGACTGAAAATACACGAAACTAATATATTTGAATAGGATCCTATTATCAAAGAGTTAAACCAAACGCAATGCAAATAAGTGAAATTAAAGATACATAGTGTCACATGATCCTAGAATAATATAGGTTGGAAGGGACCTGAGGTAGTGTAAATGAAAGCTCGCTGCATTATTTTCTCCCTGCATGACTGAAACATGAACAAAATCTATATGGGAAAGTGTGAGAATTTACCAGAATGAATAGATAGTACACTTCCAGATCATACCTCCTCATGTACAGCTATCACTCAACTACACTGTTTGTTTTGACTGAAGTGTGGAAAGGCCCTTTGGGTCAATTTTTTCAGAAGCAGAAAAAACAGTTATCATGATATAAGGACAAGACTTTGCATAATCTCAGGGTCTAGAGGCGTCTTCATTGGGAAGAAAAAACATTTTCATTTGCATTTTCAGTATAAACACAGGTCTCTGGAGTTGGAGGCCTGGAGAGATATTTAGGATATTTTATTCTAGAGAGAAGTGGTAGAATATACTTCCAGGGAATGTTAAAACGGAGGATTTTGTGGAAAGGATATAATTAAGCACACTAGCAGTAAGATAATGTGGATTGAAAAGCAGAAGGGTGCATATATCTGCAGGATTTTCCAACAAAGAAAAATATATTCAAGATGTAATGCAAGTGAATGATGCAGACATGCCTTTATCCTCACCTGCACTTATCAGCTGCCAACATTTCAAATTGCATTGCTCTTACTGGAGTGAAACTTCCCCGGTTCTTATACTGACTGAAGCTTATCTACAACACAATGGGTCTACTTTAAAGATGCAGATCCTCCCTTAACGTTTCTTAATGCTGTTGGATTTAAGTCAAACCCTTAGGGTATCTTAAACTCCTGGGGTGAGCACCTGTTTTTAACAGGCTCATCAAGGATAAAATGCACCCCTTTAGCATCAGCAGCCTGATATATGAACTGCGCAAAAGGCTGATATTGTTGCAGTGTGTTTAAGCAAAAAGGGTGAATTTCCAAATGGCTTTTAGGGAGAATTGACCACGGCAGCTAGCTTCTGAATGTAGGGTGAATGTGCTCTGCACATTAGCGGAACTGAGTGCAATCTTTCGGCTACCAACACCTCAGTCAAAAGTGAAGGGGAAATTAGCTCGAGAAGTGCACAAGCGGCCTCATCTTCAGCAGGAGATCCACTCCAAAGCCCTCTCCCATTAAACATCCTTCTGGGTCAGAAGACCAAAGAGGAGGTTAAGAACCAGCCCCCTGTTGCCTGAACTGTACTTTACCAGGATTCTGCTTTTAGAGTTTTTCATGCTGTGATTATTGAGAGGCAGTCTGAGGTGGCAATGCCTCTGCTTAAAAATCTAGCCATTTTTTGTGATGTCCAGGCTACATCCTGCAGGCAGGTCCACAGGGGACATAAACTGCGGAAGCACTCATCCTATCACAAAGAGGTGAGCACCAATCTGGATAACCCCAGGAAAGGAATCAGATACTCTGTCATTTGTACTTGGAAGTAGAGAAAGCAGTCTGAATACGTAGCTTGGGCTCAGGATTTCTTATCCAGTTTACACAGAGCTTTCAAAGTGTGGCAGGGCTTAGTTCCCTCAGCATTGCCTCATCTCCTTGGCATCTGGAAAATGCAAACACAGGCGATGTACCTCTTTGGCACTGACCGCTAGGCTGTCAGCTTAAGTGTACCTGAGGTAAATTTCCAACAGCTGTTATCATATTACAGCAAGTAATACCTATGCTGTGTAGCTGCTTCACGGAGAGGTAAAAACTGCGCTAACCGTTTTCAGAGCACTTCCACACACTGGATAAAAGAAATTCCATAATTGCAAATCAGAATTAGTTAAAGATATGAAATACAACAGATTTCACCGGCTGCTGTTTTAGTTCAGGCATACAGCCTTTTCTCTGCTTGCTCTCTACAGCACCCCAGCTAGAACTGTATACCACTGGAACTGAACGCAACAGTTCAGCATAGGAAAACAGCAAAACTGTGTCAAACAACAGAAGTATAAGTAAATGCCTTTTTTGTATGGCAAACCAATAATGGGTATAATGGCCCTCCTTACTCCCTCCTTTTAACTTGGGCAAGAACTGTATCTGCAGAATGAACTGCCGTTTCTCATGTATTTGCCTTTTTGCCCTGTTAATTTGATTGATGTAATGCATCCTTCTCTTTCCCTCTGTTGCTGAAAAATATTGCAAGAATACATCAAAGCTGAGGCACTCTCAGTCAATCACAGCAGATTTCTGCGTATAACCTTCCTGACAATACCGTGTTTGCACTCTCTCTGCAAACTTGTAGTGCTGGAAATGTAGGCACAGGCAAATTAAAGTTTAATTATTCGCTCAACCTGTTAGGATGAAATTCAGCTTAGTGCAGAGGATCTGCACAAGAATGCCTGTGCCATTTCAGTATGGCAGAAGTGAGTCTTTACATGTAGAAGTGGATTTGACCAGACAAAACTACCCTGTCCAGAGGCTTTCTGCACCATAGAAGCTACAATGGTTTTGCCTGCATCTCTAGTGGCTAAGGAGTATGCCATTCCAGTACAGATGATCTAGTCCACAAAACTGAGCATCATTTACCACAAGGTCTATGCCTGAAGACTCCAAGTAAGTCTAATGGTCAAAAGCTCGTGCAGCTGGGAACTCAGGCTGCCAATGTAAAATACCTGTCCCTCCTTCCTGCCCTCAAACGTATTCTGCTTGCTTCCACATTCTCTGAAATGCAACTTACTTCCACAGTCTCTTAAAGGCAACTTCCACAACCTCTTCCTCAACCCCAAACTTCAGTCAGAGTTGATTTCACAAGATTAATGAGAATATCCTGATTTCAACAACAGTACAAAATCTCTGAGGTTTTCATAAAGACAGGCATGTTTCTTCCACTGAGGTTTCCACCAATCTCTAGCTGGTCTTTTAGAGACCTCCTCTTTCGTTATAGCTGACTTTTAACAACTTACTCTGTTATACCTTTCAGCTTCAGGATGGGAATGCTGAAGGGACTGATGGCCTGTTATCAGCCTGCTAAGAATAGCAACATTTCCCAGGTGATGCTGCTGTCCAAAATGGCTAACAGATAATGTAACAGTGGATTAAGCGCTGTTTGTATGACTTCAGGCCTGATGACCATTTTATTTCATGAGCCTTAAACCACTGTATTTCTGTGAAGGTCAATGGAATTACACCAGCATCAAACTAGTGCAATGGAGTGGAGAATTGGGCCCTTAGAGTTAAATTCAATATGGAAGAACTAAGCGAAGCTTTGTAAGAGATGGAGAGTGACTATGGCAACTCCTAACACTTCTTGTATGACTGTCTGAACATCAACATTTATTATTTCTCAGACTTTGTCATCTCCCCTCAGATACATTTGCCATGATATTCCCTAAAGCTATTGACCAAATGTTACAGTATTAGATTCTACAAAAACATTGTGGTAAGAATAAAGGAAGTCTCTATGTGATCAGATAGATCAGCTGTTACAGCTTATTGGATGGAGCAAGCAGATGGTTCTAACATGATGCACAGAGGTTTAATCTCGGTATTTTACGAATCTACACTCATCTACACAAATCTGGCAAGTTTCGCACTTGAGTAGCAAAGTACCTTTGTTATAGCAAAGCTGATTATGTATCAATGAAACATACAAGAAATGTTTTAATTAGAAATGATCAGCACTAACCCTCAGTAATGTCTATTTCTAACTACAGCTTCACGTAATGCAATGACTGCAGTATAAGGGCAATGGGAAAGGCAGTAAAAATGATATTGTAGATTTCAAATGACATGTGCTGCAGGTATTAGATCATTACAGTTGAAAAAATATTTTGAAATGAAATATATTTCATGATTCACCTTTTATTCTTTGAATTGGCTTTGTTTTGATTCTGTTTAAGTATTTCATATGTCATTGGTCTTTCTCATATAGTATCTGTAGATTTTGGTTTTATTATGGAGTTTTCACATGTGGTTGTATACAAGAATTATTTTTGTGGCAAAAACATCAAAGCAGAGAACTAAGAATTGGCTTAGTCCTATCCCCAGCAATTCTGCAATAATCCTTGGAGATTCCTAAAATAGCAGGTATGTTTTGCCTGAGTACTGAACGCTAAGCAAGACATAATAGAAATAATTTCTGGTCTTGATCCTGTTTGACCACATCAGAGTGACTTTTCAGTTAACATGCTAAAAAGGAAGGATGTTCAGCAAAGAAATATATGCGTACATTATCAAGGACATACAGTTTCTTGGGTGACAGCTGGTTGGCCTGCCCTTACATTTGTGAACTTGTGAAAATTGTTAAGGACTAAATCTGAAAAATACCCATTAAATCTTGTTTGCTATCTTGGAGGTTTTAATCATTCAACACACTGACAGCCTGACTTACGTGCTCCTGAAAATTAAGAGTTAAGGGTCTCAAGTTGAGCATCCAAACAATCCTTAACTTGAAGCGGGTACTTGAAAACGTACCTGTTGGCCTCCTGGATTCATTAGACCTCTAAGTGATGGATATGAAAATTGCATCAAGGCTTCATACCCAACTCTTCAGAACATGCTAGGACATTTCTAGTTGTAAGCAATAAACTTGTACAATGTAATTTTAGTGGCACAGCAGGGTGCCTTGTATACTTTCCTGCTAATATTACTCCTTTTCTTTAAAAATAAACAGAAAACAAATATAAAAATGTCGAATAAATATTAAAACAAAGATTAATTTTAGGATTCTCTGACTTTCTGTCAAAACTGTATTCATATGTATTCAAATATCATCTGATAAATAACTTAACTGGAAATTAACAACAAAAAACAAAAGGAATGGGGAAGATAAAGATACCTGGAAAGATTTCAGCAAAGATCTAACTCTTGGAGTGTTTCCAAGCAGCAGCCTTGATTTTGATTAATATTATAATACAGCCTGCTAAAACAGCACCTCATAAATATCCATGAAGCAGTTTATTAGAGATGGTTGTAAATACTTAAAATCTTGTCTTGCAACCCATCAGATTTCAGAAAAAAGCCAGTTGAGAACATCAAAAGGTGAAAATAAGAAGAATTCATAGAAGATGTTTTCTTCCTCTTAAATATTACAATATATCGGTCCAAAAAACATTATCCTGGAGAGAGGAAGTACTATTGTAAAATGTGTGGGTTGCTTTATGAGCACAAATAGCAGAGATTTTGAGAGACAGAGACTGCTGGGCGGGAAAAAACTACAAAAATATGAGATGGGGAATACATGAAAATTACTCTTACTATAACCTTCTATTTTCTTATTTAAAAAACAAAACAAAATAACTACTTGTAAGAAAACGAAGTTGGTATGCATGTAAAAAGACGGTGGAAACTAGAGTGCTGAGTAAGGAACCAGTGAAATATTGGGGCATAAGCAATCTACTTTTGCATTCTCTTCGTCTTTTAAGTCTGTTTTTACACACAAGCATCTTGTGATTGTAGAACAAAATAACTCTAATTTAAGCTCTGTTATATTTGAAGTTTTAGTCATCTATCCTCCAAGTTCTTTTCTACATCAGGTATTTATGTGTTCATAGACAAGGCCATTCTGGGTAGCACTTTTGCTAGTTTTCTATATTTTCCTTCCCTTACAATGGACTTTAGCCCATGAAGTCTGTAAGACAGAAAACTGAAGTCATGCATTTACCAAGAGATGGTGAGCAGCAGAGAGAAGAACATTCTAAAATGTGGGACTAATGGGGTGCCTCAGTTCTGACTAAGACATTGGCCTCTGAAGGTAGAAGACACCTTTGGTCTGCTTGGTTCTTCTTCTCTGGGAGGAATCACAGTGGGGACACTCATGATAGAGCTGTCCTACAGGAAATGAGTTATGAACATAGACTGAAACATCTGTCTTGACGGAATTGTTATAAACAGAAATGGTACAAGTCATGACTGACCACAGACAAGCTACCTGTACTAAGGCCAAGCCGTGATTGCTGTTCAAGGTCAGCTCCTGTCCGAGTTGCTCCCTGCGGATGGGTTGTAGTCACAGTGCAGATTCAGTGGAGAGTGTCAGCCCAACAGTTTACGTTCAGTTCTCACTCCCTTTGCTGTGATAAGAATTTCACATGTAACCAGCCCAGTGCTACAAGTCCTCTGTTTTCCTGACTATGTGTGGCAGATACAGGCCCCCAGACAGTGCATGGCTCTCCCTGCCTACAGCCATGAGATATGGAAACATGATGTGACACGATGGGGTGCGGTCATCCCCCTGAATCGAAACTGGGGCTGCATATGCCCCTGGGAAGCAGTGAAATAAAAGGATGATAAAGGAAAATGCTAGTGTCCTTACTCTGCCTTCCTTCTCGCTTTCTGCCTTAGCAAGTCCCTATGAAACCATTTGTCATATGTTCCCAACTCTCGGTGCTGCCAAGGTAAAGCTGTTGTTATGCAGTAAAGATTACACAAAGAAGTATACCTTCTTCTCACACAAAAAGTTTTGACTTGGAAACAATGCCAATTTTGATCATGGTATTGCAGCTCAGAAGCCAGATGCTATCATTCTTCACTGTCAGGCACACTCCTTGTGCTATGTATTGCCCAACACACTTCCATCTCCCTTCCACTGTGGGAACCTGTAGCATTCTGGAAGACATTTTTCTGCTTGGTTGTCATTTGGAATATGATAGTTTCCAACATTCAGCTTTAAAGGCAAAATGCACAAGTTTATAAGATACTCTTCTGCAAAAGGAGAATTTTGGTGAGAGCTACGAGGCAGGCCAGTCATAGAAAGCAAAAGGCTAAATACAAATAACAGACAACAGGAAGATGGAACAAAGACGCAGAGGTTATAGCACACGCTACCACAGAAACAATTTATTTTTTAGAAATATTATAAACTCTAGTAACATTCTCATTGCTGGGTTAACACTGGAAACAGTGATACTCCTGGAAGTGACTTTATGCTCACTAAATTGCTGAAATCAATGTAATACAGCCTTTGTGTGAAAGCACTAGTGAGCCATAGTGCAGTTGGCTGAAAACTATTCTTGTGCCTCAATTTCATACATACGTTAGATCCAACTATAAACTTTATCTTTGTCTTCTAGAACCCTTAGCCTTCAGGCCCAAAGATACATACCTAGCTTCCTGGAAAGCCAGATCTCCTCATTTCTAGTTGCAGTGCATCACCTTGGCAATGCTTTCTCTCATAGTGTACATGATCATGAACTTAAAGAACATTATTTACTTGCTTTCAGATTCTATGGGTACAAACATATTAGTGGAATACTTACGGTATGATTCCCCATATGAGAATAATAAATCCCTCTGTAATTAACTAATTAATTATGTGTCATAATTACACTGTTTTCTATAAATGGCATAGTAACCTTTTGAGACTGTTGAAATACATGTTTACCTCCCCCTTCCCCCGCTTTTTTTTAATACTACACTTTTTCATTCAGATAAAAATGTAAGTATTTTTCCAACTTGTCAAACTTCACGTTCCTCCATTTTCAGGTGAAGTCTCCTTCATTACTAATAAAAATCCCTCAGGGAGATCAGCAGTAACTGAACACACCAGCTAAAGAGAAATGATGAACTACAAAAATACACTTGCTCAGTGTGGATGTGGAAGGAAATCATACGCTACTCTCCTGCTTCCATACAAACATTATTTTCTATTGAATTGTATGATGCAGCTCTTCTCCCACCCTACATTCTTCCCCCAAGAGTAATCATTCATTTTCAGCAGTATGGCTATTTTGATTGAGGTATTTTTTCCTACTCCTCACTGAATGGGCTTTATATAAGCTGGTATACTAACTCTCTGTTAAAAAGGGAAAACAGGGAAGAGGTAATTTCTTATCTGGATAGCTGACACACTTCTAACAGAATACTTAATACAGAAATACAACACGAACCATCATTTATTACAGAAGGAAACCACAAAAGAATAAATTCTAAGCAACCACAGTAACTCTTTATCTGAAATTGAAGGACCAAAGCTAGGGAAATGATTCTGCAAACTCATCTTCAGGGGCCTAGTCCTACACATGCTACTGAGACATAACAGGTGCCATTTCACCAAACTTAAAAGATTAAAATTTTCAAAGATGTAACTAGGGCCGGTATAAACTGTATTTTGGCAGTCTCAGAAGCTCTGTGATATTCTGAGCATTTCATTGACGAATTATTTTGAAGATAATGTGTGGCTGTAAAGAGTCAACATCTGTAAAACTCTGGCCACTTATTCAGCTTCCAAATAAGAACATTGTTAACTGAATTCTTGAAGCACTAAAGCTTGACAGTTCTGTCCTGGGAAACAGAGGACCATTACAGTTTATCCTTAAAGTGAAGAAATTCAGACCCTAAGGCAGCAAGCTGGGAAATGGCTTCTAAAGCTGTAAGTCCCTTCAGGGAAGTGTTCTGCTACCAGCTACTTCCTGTTTAACTCCAAGATTGCAAATTCAAGCCCTTTCATTCATAAACCTGCAGTACAATTACATAGAAAAAGAGAGAATTTTTTCTCCAGTAGTGCTTATGAGTTAGAAATACATTGCTTTAAAAAAAGCCAACAGTACTTTAAGATAATTGATATGATATAAAGTAGGGATGAACAGTCTTAAGATGCACACCATGAAAGTGCACTCCTGTCTTAGAAGTTACAGTTTAGATCTTGGTATGTGGCTTGAGAGGCATTCATGGCTCTGTACTGGGAAACTCTGAAGAAGGTGGAGATGTTTTTATTACCCCCATCTCTTAAAATAGGGACTGGAGAGGTAAGGAGGCCCTATTCCAATGCTACAGAGCCATGTCTACTTCCCAATAGTAAGCACCATTCCTTCAGCATAGGCAGGAAGCTCTCAGACTTTCTACGGTAAAATACACAGTACTGGATATGATTGCCAAAGATCTATCTAGCTAAAAGCCACTCCAGCAATTCCACCTCAAGAAGTTGTCACCATCCACAAACATGTCTCATTCATAGCATGACAAGATTGTGCAAGATTTATGTAGGTATTGCTTAGTATAACAACCCAGTAATGGTCTGTTGTGATGGAAATTGGCTCCTAAATCCACTGTGCTTTGGTAGTTGCACAGGAAGTCCAGCCAAGGGCAGGATTTCCACTTGCAGTTATGGCTTGTGTACCTAAATAAGGCCTTGTGAGAATGTCTCAGTATCCAGTATTTATACCACATCATTCAACTTTTTAGTCATCAAAAAGTTTCTGTGTTTCTATTTTGCCTAAATGAGAAATTTGCACCTTTTCCAACCATTAAAGAGTAGATGTTTGCAAGCTGACACAAATTCATGTATTTAAAATAAATCCACATACAAGAGATTCTGTCTGAAATTTGTGCCAACTATATGAATATAAAGACTGTAGCCCTGTAAGGTTTATTACATAAATGAGAAGTCTTAATATTGTACAGAATCATTTTAATCTCTCTGTGCAGTAATATAGCCTGGCCGTAATAACATACAACTCCATCTGTTCTGGCAGTTTTGCAGTAAGTACATATAAAAACCAACATCCTTTCCCTTACTTAATCAAGGCAAACTAAAACTGCTCGCAACTACAGAACTGTGCCTTGGAGAACAGAGAAGGGCAAGGGCATGTCCTCCCTTGCATATAGGACAGTTTACTAGAAACAGGATTAAAACCTTCTAATCAGGTTTAGATTGGTCCCAAGCTGGTTAGGCCTATTCCATCTATGATGACAGTATCTTCAGTGGAAGATCAATTGAGGAGCATGGTTAAATTTTCAGCAGGATTGCTGTATGTCCTGGGGATAAGGCAAGAACTTCTGTTTTACGTGTCGTTACTCATTATTCATTTCAAGGAACTAATATTAGAACTGGCATAATAGTTGAAAATATGTCCTCTTTTTCTAAGAAACAATATTCAAGGAAAGAGTTCTGTTCATGGCAGCTTGTTTCTCAGGACATGAGGGAACATTTCAGAAATACATCTTTATTGGAGAACAGAAATATCTCAGCAAAGCATGGTATAGGAAGAGTTAACTAGTGATTTTAGAGCATTGTAATCTAACAGACTGTTAAACAGTGAGAGAGAATTAAGTGACCTGAAAATGGCATAACTAATTGCAGAGTCTTGAAAAAATAACGGTAACGTGGAGGTTCATGAAATGTGTATGAACTGTATCACATATTCATGCCCTATTACTGTGAATTCTGAAGTGTCTTACTGTTCAAGATAATAGACCTTGATTCAATTCAGTCTGATGTAGGATGAATTTCATGTGCTAATTAGTAAAGCATTTCTTAATGATTACGAAAAAGTAGATAACATCTGATTGAAAACCTAACTGTCAGAGATAAAACAACGATACAACTCAGGGTGGAAGGAATGCCAGTCAGGCTGAATTCAGGAGTCTTAATTATGATAATTAATGATTGTATTCCCTATATAAATGAACTCAACCAACATGAAAAGCATATTGTAATTAAAGTGCTTTTGAAAAGCAACATTTAAACAAATGCCATTGGTAATATTAATTACTTTTCTCATTTTCTATTTCACATTTGATTGCATTGGTTCACTAAGGAGCTAATACGGAAACACTTTGAGCTACTATAGTTCCTACTGAAATAAGAACTTAGCGCTACACAGAAAGAGGGTTTAAAAGACACTGCAGACCCTGCATCTTTATCACTGCACATAATCAGTGATTTTTGTCGCATAAAATGAAACTATACTCTCCCATTAACAAATTGCTGCATCATGTCTTCCATCTCCAATATGCTATATTAATGGATCTCCTCCTGGCCAAAAGCCAAACTACAAACAGATGTTACTTTAGAGAGACCAGAAGAAACAACAGCTAAAAGAAAATGCTTTTTGGGGATAGACCTGTTCAGGAAATGGATTTTGTGTCCTAAAAGAGATGAGAGTTCTGTTTTTTCTTTTTTAGCTATTAAGTCACTTGCACTGAAATGAAACTATAGTTTGTGATTTGTTTTATTTTGTTTTGGTTTTGTTTGGCTGGTTTTTTTGAAGAGCCAACACCTTCCCAGAGAAAGCTTGATTTCATTCAGAAAAATGGAAGAGGTCTTTTAAAAAAAAAAAAAAATCAGCCATTTATGTTTTGGGTGCCTTAGGCTTATTTGTAGTCAGCTCTATGAACATAGCTACTTGTCCACAGGATTCTTGCTGCTCTAAAACACATGGTACATTTAGACATTGCTGTTTAATGCTTATACTGGTCTTATCATGTAGAGACCCTGTCAAATCTGCAGATGACAACATACATGCACATATCAAAGTTATATTTTAAGATAGGTAAGAGGTATATCAACATTATCTTGTCATCTACATTTGCTATAGTGGGAAAAATGCTTAATGACAGGTCTTCTCAAAGGAGTGTAAAGTCAGCGTATTAAGGGTAATTTAGCCTGATAATAATATGGTGAGTACAGAATATCTCCCCTGGAAGCCAATTCTGTACTGATTACAATTCTGCATAGGAGATAAAACATAAGTTAGCAAAAGTTTCACAGCTGCAGACCAAAGTGACAAAATAGAAGAACAAAGAGATCAGTGATAATAGGTAAAATTTTGGCCTCAGTAAGGTCAAGAGCAAACTCCCATTGATTTTAATGATGCTTCATATTTCTAATTCATCACCTTTGAAGTGACAAATATACAAACATCAGTCAGTACAGAGAAGTGGCCTGCTAAACCACACCTCCACAAATGCGTTTTTTTGCTGTGTGTAGTCAGCCACCTGAGAAATTTGCCAGCAGGCTTTGAATGTATACTTTGAAGTGATTCAATTCTATTAAAGTGTAGCTTGCTCATTTCATATTTTTGAGCTTCTTAAAAAAAGCCGTCTGTAGTTATTCTTCCAGTCAGAATAACACATTTTCAGTAATGGAAAAATGAATTATCTAGGGAAAGACTGGAAATGTCACTGTTATGGATAAATACTGTGTGTTCCTTCTCCCTTCTCTCTACTGCCCTTCACCATTCTCTTTTTTAGAGCATTCTTCAGTAGCTGGATCTCTCCTTATCTTCACTCTAACACTGAGCCATGAGAAGCCCATGAGCTGATACCACAAAAATGAGTAGCCCAACAGACAGTTTTTACTCTTTTTGAGGCAACTGCTGGCTCTGCATTAACCCGCATGTTTTTAGAAAAGGAGTAATTCAAAGTTTGCAGATGACACCAAGCTGGGTGGGAGTGTTGATCTGTTCGAGGGTAGGATGGCCCTGCAGAGGGACCTGGACAGGCTGGACAGGTGGGCCGAGGCCAGTTGTATGAGGTTTAACAAGGCCAAGTGCCAGGTCCTGCACTTGGGTCACAACAACCCCATGCAATGCTACAGGCTTGGGGAAGAGTGGCTGGAAAACTGCCTGGCAGAAAAGGACCTGGGGGTGTTGGTAGACAGCCGGCTGAACATGAGCCAGCAGTGTGCTCAGGTGGCCAAGAAGGCCAACAGCATCCTGGCTTGTATCAGGAATACTATGGCCAGCAGGAGCAGGGAGGTGATCATCTCCCCCTACTCAGCACTGGTGAGGCCACACCTGGAACACTGTGTCCAGTTTTGGGCCCCTCAATACAAGAAAGACATTGAGGTGCTGGAGCGTGTTCAGAGAAGGGCAACGAAGCTGGTGAAGGGTCTGGAGCACAGGCCTTATGAGGAGCGGCTGAGGGAACTGGGGTTGTTTAGTCTGGAGAAGAGGAGGCTGAGGGGAGACCTTATCGCTCTCTACAACTACCTGACAGGAGGTTGTAGTGAGGTGGGTGTTGGTCTCTCCTCCCAAGTAGCTAGCGGTAGGGTGAGAGAGAATGGGCTCAAGCTGTGCCAGGGGAGGTTTAGATTGGATATTAGGAAATTTTTTTTCACGGAGAGGGTAGTCAAGCATTGGAACAGGCTGCCCAGAGAGGTGGTGGAGTCACCATCCCTGGACGTGTTCAAAAAATGGGTAGACGTGGCACTTTGGGACATGGTTTAGTGGGCATGGTGGTGTTGGGTTGATGGTTGGACTGATGATCTTAGAGGTCCTTTCCAATCTTAATGATTCCTAGTTTTTAGTTTCATCATAGATAATCCAGCCACCAAGCCAGGAAACATGAAATTGCTACTATACCCTTAACTGGTTTAGTGGTGGACTTGGTAGTGTTAGGTTAATGGTTGGACTGGATGATTTTAAAGGCCTTTTCCAACTTAAAGGTTTCTATAATTCTATGATTCTATGATTCTCCCACATGAAGAGACAACAGCTTGAAATGTCCCCTTCTTCTCTATCAAGGTCTCTGTCCTTCACTACTCAAACTTCCATGCAGCTTCTCCTATGCTCATCTGTACAGTTTCCACCACCACTGTTACGCCTAGTACTGTTTCTGACTTGCCTTCCATTATTTTTCTAGCATAATTGATGAAAATTCAATTCCATTAACAGCAAGGCTAGTGTTCCTGTCAACTTCCACAAGGCTGAAATTTTGCTTAACGTACACAACCAGAGTATGAGTCTTTCCTGGAACTAATTATGCTGTGATTTCAGCTAAAGGATCCACAAGGCTTTGAGATTTGAGAAACTCCAAGGACCCATTTGCCTTCTGACTGCAAGCTGAAACTCTGACAAACGGCAGTAACACACCGTCATGTGTGACAGGACGACCACTACAATGCATGCTCACTTGGTGTTCAGAGGCAGCTGAGACTATGACTCCACATAACCATGTTGTTGTCATGAATCAGATCCTCTGTGCTGTGCTACTCACTCCCATAAATCTTGCTAGAACGTATTACTGGAGCAGTTAAAAAAACCAAACCAAACCAACCAAAAAAAAAAAAAACCCACCTGGGTTACAAGTAACCCATTTCAGAGAAATCTGCTTTTTATGTAGGATTTTTTTACTTGCTTCTTTAATTCAGTCTTGTATTGTCTTTTTTTTTTTCTTTTTCTCCCTGGATTCATTTGTGAGAAGAGTTATACAAAGATTTAAATGAAGACAACTGAGGGCAAACTAAACAGTTACTCACAGCAGCATGGAGCAGGCTGTGAACTCTTAAATCAGATCTACCAAATATGGCACAGAAACTTTTAACCATGACCCGAGGCCACAGCGTTGTCCCAGCTGTTTTCACTGCAGTGAACGGCTTTCCTCACCTCAGTTTTGAGGCAGCTAATATGACCCCTTTTACATTTAGCACAAACATAGCAAAAGTTTTACATGAGAACACTATATGGGTCACAGCAAAGGGCAAGAAATAATATTTCTTACAGAGAAAGATTCATTGTTCATTTTTAGCTTCATACCAGTGAAGTAATCTTTTCCTTTAAGCAGGCTGCTGTTGCCCGTACACTGAGTGCTCATTGAGTTTATTAGCACGCATTGTTTACAGCCTGTATCCCATTTGTACTGTACAAACTATTGTAAGTCTATTTCCTAATCCAATGATTACCAATTAAATACCGCCCAAGACCCAACATTTAATCAAGCTTTGGCTTTTTTCATAAATCCTATAAAATAATTTAAGTTCATCAACAATTTGCATTTTAGAAGTGCTTCAGTGCCTGCAAAGGCACAAATGCCATTCTTATTGTTCACACCAACTTCCAGAGTTCAAAAACAATTGAAGAGACAATTAATCATGTTGGATGCATTTAAAAAAAAAAAAAAAGAAAGAAACTAGAGGAGCTTTTGCAGCTTATTATCTTGATTTACAGATTTAGTATGCTTTGTCTTTGAAATTGGAGTGTCCTCTGCCCTCTTTCTCTACTCCTTGCCCAAAGTGAATCATTTTGAGAAGGGAGCCGGTTCAAGAAGCAGAAAGGACAGAAAAGAATCTCTGAGCTCTGGTCTGCAATTCAGACTACCTCTCTCTATCCCTTCTTTCCTGCTATTATACCAAAATAGAGATAAATCCCTTGAATTTTTTGACTTGTAAAACAGGAGTGGTACAAGAAGATGCTTGTGATATGCATCAGTTATATACACAGACTAATACCAGCATGCACATAACTTGTGAAAGGTGGTGGTCACCACTGAAAGCACTATTGTTGTGCAGTGCTTAGATCTTACCACGGTTACTGCACTTTTGGAAACCATGCAGTCTATAAGATTTTAACCCCTTCAGATTTTAACACTTTAAAGGGATCGGTTCCACTCCCATTTAAGCACCCATTTTACATGATGAATGTCCTTGAGCAGCACTCCATGCACGCTGCTCCTAGTGCACCTGGAACCCCGTACTACATCTTTGCAACCCTGTGAGCAGCTCCCTGACCCAGCATGGCATGTCCTCATTTCTGCCAACAGAAGGCTTTTAACTCGGCTGCTGGTGTGCACGCTGTTCAAAGCACAGTCGAGACCCTTTGTCTGCATCCCATCTGCTGTCGTGGCAGCTGAAGTCTGGGCTCCTTCAGAGAGAGCCACAAAGGTGGCTTGTCACCTACAGGAGGGTGCCATGAAAACAGACTGGATACGTAGTATCTGTTCTAGCTCCCACATGCTCAGATACAAATTTGGGTCCATGCAGATGGTCAGGATGGACACAAGCTCCTTCCTACCCTTCAGACACATCTTTAGGTTTTGCTGAAGGTCATATTTCAGCAGTTTTTCATCTACGTAACAGAGATGCACACTGAGGATGCATCCGTAGGTTTAACACTGAAGACTAACAGCCTCCCTTACTACTCCGTACACTGTTTCAGCAGAGCACTCTTTCTGAATATGAGCTTATTGAAGGATTACTTCATGAGCTTCAATAACTTGCCTAAAGAAAGACAGGCTTTTTTATACTACAGTGTTAAAAGATGATTTGTGTATTTAGGAAATTTATGCATTCATTAAAAGCCATTTTAGGCAGAGTGGAGAACCGACTGAAATGAATTAATATACTTAGCATTCCTTTTCAAAAAACCCCGTATTTGTGAGAATATGAAATAACCTTTTTTTTGCATATTTCACTCTAATAAGAAAAGAGTCAAAGAGCCTCTAAATAGAAATCAAAGATATAGAGACATGCAACTTCAAAAATAACTAAGCCTGAAAGGATTATAGAATACATGGTCCTAAGGAGATGTTCTCTATTTTTAATATCTGATTTTCCAAGGCCAATATAATATTAGTTACTGATCGGGACACAAAGAAAATGGAGGATGAAATTACAGTGATAAACTTTATATAATTTCTGAGGTGATATCTTCATTGTAATGAAGACCTTGTTTTAATCATGGCAGACTGACTAGTATGTGCTAGAAGATCTATCTGAGCAGCCTTTGGGATTCTAGGTAAAAAAAAAAATTAAAGCTAAAAAATTCGAAACTAAAGCATGGTCATTTCTATTTCAAAGTTACTGCTGTGAATGCCTCAAAGATACAGAACTCAATTGCCCAGCAAATCTTATCACAATGATATTTAGAATGTCAAAAGATATACTCAGAAAGATAACTAGGACTTAACAAGCACTATCAAACAGCTCCTAACAGCTGAAAACCCAGTTGATAGTATTATAAAGTTATCAAGGAGATTCTCACAAAGATATGGAATTCATTTGGCTTGCAAGGCTACTTCTTTTTCTTCTACTAATTTAACTGAAGTCTTTGTGTTTGAAAACATTTTGGCCAACAAACTTAAATACGATCCTAGAGTATGTGATATTGTCTCTTCAAAAATCCTGTCATCTGAAATTGTGCAGGAATTTAATGACCAGGACTTCTCTGCTCCCCAGAGTCTCCCTTTCATCTTTGGATGGTGATTTTCAATTTTTTTTTTTAACACTATGATTTCACTTGCTATAGAAATGTTTTCAACTACTATGTTTTATAATTAAAAAAATGTGTTTATGTACCCCTATACTCCCACTATAGCCTTTGATAATAGAACGTAGGAGTTGAAAACGGCCCATCCACTACTTCAATTGCACTGAATGGGAGAGCAGGGCTAAACAGCACAGCAAGAGGGAAATTACTTTGGTGTTTATATTTGCAATCTAAGGCCCTGATCCTGCAGACATTTAGGCAGTTGAGCAATTTTACACAAGTGAATAATCTGATTTAGTTCAAAGGGAGCACTCAGATATGTTAAATGTCTTACCTGCCTACGTGTTTATAAGCTGGAGGCCTACATTACAACGGAGCTGTCACTTTTGGTGTAGGCAACTTCACTGGATGAAAACACTGTTTTTTCATTTTCTCTTAATTGTTGCCAAAGGAACAGTATTGCATTCCCTGATCTACTTTTATGAAATACAAAACAAGAGTTTGCATTGCTAGAGTGCACATGAAGCTAAATTGAAAATGGTAGCTGGGCTTAAACTTCAGGAGAAGGAAATAAGGCCATAAAGCAAGTTAAAATAGTTAGGATACAGCAAAGTATTTTCTGTTACATAGTGCATACATTCTGCTCACACTGACTTTGGTAGTATCTAAAGGTACTGTAGAAGTGTGAGGTATTTTTTATTTCCTTCAGAAATGACACTGAAAAAGTAGGTTTCAACAGCAAAACCTCTCCCTGTTATTTACTATTTTTGTTATCTATTAATACAATATATATGTCATCACAGTACTGTGATTCCATGTGGAGAATTTGCATAGCAAAAATACCATAAGCAGATATGGTAACAGACAAAAATCTTTGCCATAATCAGCAAATACTAAGGGAAGGCACAAGATTCCTGACTTCATTCAAAAGGTAGACAAACATTTGCTTTCCAGAGTTTACCTCTGAATTCTTGACCCTAATGTATTGTTCAGGCAGTTAAATTCTTCAGTGAGAATGCTGCATAAATATAGATACAAATCCATTGTCTTCTAATATTAATCAAAAAACACAGGAATACTGTATTTGAAATTTTAGTATGCTGTTTTTACACTACTTCAACAAGAATCAGTTTTTCATCTTCAGACACTATCATGCTAAGGTCCTCTGATATGACCAAAACAAAATCATCATCATTTAGGTGTTGTCCTTTTAAAATACAACTGGGTAATTTTTTTTTCCCTTCTGTTACAATTTGCATTCTCTGCACTGTGGGAACAATTTCACTTATTAACTGCAGTCTCTCAGACACAATGAACCCTCTTTAAGGCTATCAACATTTTGTCAAAAAAGGATCAGAGTTTATACTCTGGCCAGACATCATTGGGAAAACTACTGGTCAAGTAGAATGGCACCAAGAAAGCCCATGTCTCCTTACCGTTCCAGTGACATAAAACAGGAGTGAGCCTCGTACATTAAACAGAATTATCATTGCCTGAGATGGGCTTAAGCAAAGAAAAACTGAATACTAGAATAATGAATAATTAAATATGGTTAAGGAAATACTGAAAAGAATACAGTCTGAAATAAAGATCAGTGTATTAAAAATCTTAATGCTTATTAAAATAACAAATACTTTGAAAATATTTACACATATTTTCTTTTGCATTAATGCTAATTGATATGTAAAAGCCAGAGTTATTCTGGATTAAATGTGTTGCTCCCAGAAGAACAATGATGCCTTCGGTCAAGATGTATTGGCTAAAGGGCTGGTATTCTGTCCTGACATTCAGCCTAAAAAAGAAATTTTGTCCTAGTATGCACTTCTGTAGCCATTTACCTCTGTGCCAACTGGATATAGAATCATAGAATCATAGAATCATTTAGGTTGGAAAAGACCTTTATGATCATTAAGTCTAACCGTTAACCTAGCACTGCCAAGTCCACCACTAAACCATGTCCCTAAGACATCTACACGTCTCTTAAATACTTCCAGTGATAGGGACTCAACCACTTCCCTGGGCAGCCTGTTCCAATGCTTGACTACCCTTTCCGTGAAAAAATTTTTCCTAATATCCAATCTAAACCTCCCCTGACGCAGCTTGAGCCCATTCTCTCTCATCCTATCGCTTGTTACATGGCAGGATAGACCAACACCGACCTCACTACAACCTCTGTTCAGGTAGCTGTAGAGAGCAATAAGGTCTCCCCTCAGCCTCCTCTTCTCCAGGCTAAACAACCCCAGTTCCCTCAGCCGCTCCTCATAAGGCCTGTGCTCCAGACCCTTCACCAGCTTCGTTGCCCTTCTCTGGACATGCTCCAGCACCTCAATGTCCTTCTTGTAGTGAGGGGCCCAAAACTGGACACAGTATTCCAGGTGCAGCCTCACCAGTGCCGAGTACAGGGGGACAATCACCTCCCTGCTCCTGCTGGCCACACTATTCCTGATACAAGCCAGGATGCTGTTGGCCTTCTTGGCCACCTGAGCACACTGCTGGCTCATGTTCAGCCAGCTGTCAACCAGCACCCCCAGGTCCTTTTCTGCCAGGCAGTTTTCCAGCCACTCTTCCCCAAGCCTGTAGCGTTGCATGGGGTTGTTGTGACCCAAGTGCAGGACCCAGCACTTGGCCTTGTTAAACCTCATACAACTGGCCTCGGCCCATCTGTCCAGCCTGTCCAGGTCCCTCTGCAGGGCCTTCCTACCCTCAAGCAGATCGACACTCCCGCCCAGCTTGGTGTCATCTGGAAACTTACTGAGGGTGCGCTCGATCCCTTCGTCCAGATCATTAATAAAGATATTACACAGAACCAGCCCCCAATACTGAGCCCTGGGGAATACCACTTATGACCTGCTCCAACCAGATTTAACTCCATTCACCACAACTCTTTGGGCATGGCCATCCAGCCAGATTTTTACCCAGTGAAGACTACACTGGTCCAAGCCATGAGCAGCCAGTTTCTCCAGGAGAATGCTGTAGAAAACAGTGTCAAAAGCTTTACTAAAGTCTAGGTAGAAAACATCCACAGCCTTTCCCTCATCCACTAAGCAGGTCACCTTGTCATAGATCAGATAGGAGGACCTGCCTTTCATAGAATCATAGAATCGTTTAGGTTGGAAAACACCTTTAGGATCATCCAGTCCAACCATTAACCTACACTACCAAGTCCACACTAAACCCATGCTCACTGGGCCTGATCACCTGGTTGTCCTGTACATGCCATGTGATGGAACTCCAGATGATCTGCTCCATAACCTTTCCTGGTTACCAAGGTCAGGCTGACAGGCCTGTAGTTCCCTGGATCCTTTTTCTGGCCGTTCTTGTAAATGCATGTCACATTTGCTAACCTCTAGTCAACTGGGACCTCCCTGGTTAGCCAGGACTGTTGATAAATCATAGAATCATAGAATCGTTTAGGTTGGAAAAGACCTTTAAGATCATCCAGTCCAACCATTAACCTAACACTAACAAGTCCACCACTAAACCAGTTAAGGGGAGAGTAGTAATTTCATGTTTCCTGGCTTGGTGGCTGGATTATTTATAATGAAAGTAAAAACTAGGAATCATTTAAGATTGGAAAGGACCTCTAAGATCATCAGTCCAATCATCAACCCAACACCACCATGACTGAAAGTGGCTTGGTGAGCATTTCTGCCAGTTCCTTCAGTACCCTTGGGTGGATCCCATCTGGCCCCAAAGATTTGTTAGTGTCTAAATGGTGTAGCAGGTCACTAACCATCTCCCCTTGGATTATAGGGGCTTCATTCTGCTCCCCTCCCTGTCTTCCAGCTCAGGGGGCTGGGTACCCCAAGAACAATATGAAGCACTGACATACAAAGCACTGTCATACTGATTTCATAATGACTTAAACTCAGTTTGCATGAGCATAAATGACTGCACAAAGATGGAAAGCTGGGAGATTTAGACCCCGGCTGTGGAGATTATGAACAAAGCAGGATGGAAACATTTCCTGCTGCTATTTATTTGGAATAGATACTTCCACACTTGGAACCTTTTGGATAATTCACTGAAAGGAAACAGATCAGCTGAGTAAAGGTCTAATTTTATACTATACAGAGGACACTAATAACCTGGACTTCAATATTGTACAAACAGCTTCTTTTACAACGTATTTGTGTAAGTTACTCTTGTTGAAATAGAGAGTTCTTGTGTCTGTGGAATGTTGAGAATGAAGGCTTTCTCATCACTTCCTCTGTCATCAGTATGTCAGCCTGATTACTGTACAGGGCTGTTGTTTGAGAACTCCTCCCTACACCCAGACTGGGTTAGTTTTCACCCAGGCTATGGGAAACACAGGAGCGGGGGAGGCTGAGTGGCCAGGAGATCACGATTGCTCTTTTCAGTAACAGCCCTCCAGCCAGATCAGCTTAAGCGGACCATGAAACTGGACCCTGAGGTAGGTAGCTTTGAATTCTGCCAAGGGAAACTATAATATGTTTTCTCCCAAGTAACAAAGCCATCCTGCATTTTTTACATTTATAAAAAGTTATTAAAAAAAAAAAATTCAACATGTCTGCCAAAATTTCCTAAAATAAATAATTGAACTTGCAAGCATACTTTTAAAGTAGCAGTCGCCTCAGATCACTAGGTTTTCAAAAAAATCTGAATCTTAATTAAAAGGCTAAGTAAAAAATGAAAATAAATGCATTCAATTAATATTAAGGTCATAGTCTTCTTGCCCTCAGAAATGCCATTCACCACCATACATGTCTCATGATTTTTTCCTAATAACACATTTATTTCTTAAAGAGATTTACACTTGTTTGGGGTTGCTATTTTGTAGCAGTTTTTGTTAAGCCAATGTAGCACCTTTGAAAGTAATAGTGGTAAAACATACTACACATATGTATAACATAACATAAAAAACCAAAAATGTCACTACCTCAATAATTTTCGACTTGAGTAAGTCACACAGAAAGAAAGAGCTCCATATACTTCCTTACTTCCTTCCTTCCCTCCCAGAAAAGGCAAAATCCTTTTCTTTCCCTCCCTCCGTCTCTACTTCAGTATTCGCCGGGTATTATTCACAAAGTAAAAGTTCAGTTCAGATAGTTCTCCCTATACTTTGAAAAATTCAGATCTGGATCCAAATCCAAATGTTATGTTCCCAGCTCAGGCCACATCAGTTTATTTTGTATTATCTGGGACATATCTTCAAAAGCAGGTCTGAAATGTGTGAAAGAATATTCTTGCCTTTTTTCCCCCTTCATCCTCATAAAAAGGCATTTTCTACCTATCAGTAGTTTTTTTAATGCTAGAATTATACCTAGGACAGATTCCACTATGCATTATATACGCAACCAATAAGATACTTTTTCTAATTATAGATCTAATTAATGGATTATAATAACGATCTTCTCAAAACCAGTAATTTGTCTTTTCCTTTAAATGAAAGTTTTCTCCTTCCATAGGCTTTTTTCCCAGCAAAAATTTCTCCAAAGTTTCTCAATCCAGCTACAATATTTCCAATTTACAATATGAGATGTTCACAAGAGGCATGGGAAACCTATAAAGAGGTCCCCATTCACATTCAGTTGTCCAGCTGCCTCATCTAGCTAACCTCTTCTTTCCAGATGATATGTAGGTCAGAGTTCTAATGTGAATGCTTGAATTTCTTACTTATCATACACTATTTTAGTTTAAATATGAAGTCTTTCTTCATCAGAATTTCAAATATTATTAAGAACTAAACCAATAAAAATAATTGTCTCTCCCATGCTCTATGAAGAGGAATTCTCAGCACCATTTCATCCTATACTACTACTAAGACATCAAGGAATATGGACAGGTACATACTAAAGTTGTTTTTAAAGGGGATCATGAAGCTTAAGGGACTGATTTAATGTGCTTGATTACTGATTCAAATCTAAACACAGTCAGCATAGACAAGGGATTTTGTATATCACAGTTCTGGATGCCAATCTGGAGCAGAAGAGGTAAAGAAAAGATACAGGATCTTTAACTGTTTTGCTAATTGTTCATGTAAAGTATATGATTATTGGTAGTAGGAGGGACTAGACTTAATTTTGGAGTTTCTTTGTTCCTACATTTTTTATCAGTAACACACAAATACACACTTCAAACATTCCTGAAAATTCAAGGGCTGATTCACTATTCAATCTCAGAAGCGTCTGTGATTACCAACAAATCATGTTTGTTCTTAAACTCAGCCAGAGCTGAGCACAGAATGCAATTATGCTTTATCATGAAAGCACAGAAGTAAATTTCACCTGCAGGGAGACTGGTGAAAGAATAGCAACACAGAATACGAATACCTATATATTCCACTAATTCAATACATACATCTTCAGTTTAAAAAAAAAAATATTAAAAAAGTCACGTTTAGGATGATATAACTACCATGCTTCATTTACAACTTGTGGAAAGGAGCTGCTGTACTCCCTTTGTACACAGAGAGGATTAAAAGAATAGACTTAATAATAAAAGCGCACACAAATTGAGGTTTTTGCTGGCTGTCGCTTTGTGAGTCTGGTTTGTCTTTAAGAAGAGTCTATGTTGTGTATGTCAGAAGAATTTCAGTTTCTCTCATACCCCTTATGATCAGGTCTGATCTAGCTGAGAATTTCTCACCCATGACCTTCTGTCTGACAGAAAGGCTGACTGCTCTCAGGCTAACAGAAAACTCAGACTCACTCCCTAAAAGCTTACACCAGCTTTAGGGTTCTCCCTCTTCTGGAGTTCATTAGTTCTTTGGTTTTTTGCCTCCAGGACCATCACTTCATATTAGACTGAAGACAGAAACCCAGGAAACTCATATCCATCTCCTTCTGCCATAAAGAAAGTTAAAATAGTATAGTCTAGCATGGCATAGCATACTGTCCCTGTCTATCCTTCACTGCTTCCTTAAATTCTCTTCTAATGTCT
This sequence comes from Pelecanus crispus, assembly GCF_030463565.1. Taxonomy (NCBI): domain Eukaryota; kingdom Metazoa; phylum Chordata; class Aves; order Pelecaniformes; family Pelecanidae; genus Pelecanus; species Pelecanus crispus. The sequence continues at coordinate 40,959,187 of NC_134650.1, forward strand.
CTGTATGTACTTTTTCTACTTAACATTCTTTTATCACAGGTTCAATACTGCAAAGTTACAACCCATAACCACCCACCATTGCTGTTCTGACTAGGCCACAATCTTTTATAACACCTGTTTTTAATTGATTCCTCCATCACAGCTGGGCAGGAAAGGAAGTGCTTCGTTAATACTGCTCTGATTTCTATTATGTTCTTTTTTCTTTTTACCAAATGGGGTCTACAGCTACAGAGCATTTAAAAAGACTTGAAACCTGTACTATGATGTTCCTAGTTTGTAATGGTAAGGGGGACCATTATCATCGTAGAATGAGCTGGGAATATTCTGAGATAAAGTTGGGGGGTGGTATCAGTTTTACTTTTCCCCCTACATTTAACTTACTTGAGCCAAAAGATGCCATTACAGATTGAAGTGTTAGGAAGAAAAACCCACTTCCCGGGTTTTAGGACAGTGAATAAGGATATGGACAAGGATGTAAATTCTTTCTCAAAATAGGGAATAGCAAAGTCTTGAATCTGGGTCTTCTGTTTTGTAAGAGTATCCTTAATGCTAGATTATCTGAGTGCTTTTTATTGTATTTCTAGTTAACTCTTTAAACAGACCTGGGTTTTATCTTCAAGCAGAATATGAACATGCTTGAATTTTCAGATTAATTTTGCAGGGTGTGAAATCTACTTCATACCAACACTATGTTTACTATCATTGCTGAGCTATGTATGCTATAAAGGTATTTGCCCTAGGTTACCTTTAGGCTCCTTGTCTTTACCTTTGTTACACTAGCAAGTACAGTGTGTGGCAATAACTGATTTCAAATACAGATATAACTTCTACATGTTGGACTGGATGATCTTAAAGGTCTTTTCCAACCTAAACGATTCTATGATTCTATGTGGTACATACCTTCTCCAGTCAGGCTTCCTTTCTTAGCTATCAAATGAATTCAAGTTAAATTGATTTCAGTTTCTCAGACTATGAATTGAAGCTTGAATGTATTCAAATTAAAGATCAGCGAGAACTACAAGAATAGGTGACTATCTGAGACATTTGTACATGTTCACATTACTTGCCTTAAAGCCTTCTCCTGGCTAAGAGGAGTTTTTTTGTCACTTCCCACAATTCATGACCTGCTCTCAAACACACACTTATCTTCTTTTATAAGGATGGTAAAGATATTAAATATACCTGTGCTTTATTTACAAAACATTCTATTTCCAGAAAGTTACTTATATTGTTTCATAATTTTATATCTTTTTTTCAAAAGAATGTCATACCTGTGTTCACACAGAATAATAAATCATGGGTTCTTGGGGTTTTTTATTATTATTATTTTTAATAATAACACTTCTGTTACCTCTTAGCTCCATAAATTAACTTGGAGTAACAGTTTGATATGGAAAACAACAAAATGAGCTAACCCTTTTTTTTTTTTCTATTTATGCTTTCTCATTTCTCTGGGTCCCAGACTGAATTATAAAACTTCTGAATGTCTCATCACCATGCTGCCATTTCATCCTATAGAAAATGCTCTGAGAACATAGGTCAATGGAAACACAGGAACTATTCTTTCCTTGGAAAGCCTAGAGGTACAATGATCTTCTCGTTGACCATGTACCTTGCTTCCACATCTGGCTGAAACACTCCGCACTGTGAGAAGAATCCTGAAACCACGTGTATCAGCCTCAACTATTGAAAATATTTTTTCCTTTAACTTCAGGGAAAGACTCCCTTTTCCCACCCAAATTTACATGTTCAACTCTTAGTATGAGAACAGTGTCACACAAGGAAGATTTTTTGGAAACTTGGTGATTGACAACAGTGATTTCTTTCTAGACAGTTTATCTGTCTACTGGAGATGACTTTTAAAGATATATTGCTTCCTGTATGAAAACATTCCAATTTAAGATAAAAAAAAGACCCAAAACCCACTTGGGGAAAAAACTACCTGCAAGTTATTTCTGATTAAAAACACTGGGCACATGATCTGTTTCTTGTTTGACAGTATGCCTTGCTTCCAGAATTACTGGTATTAATATTCACAGCCCAGGACTCAGGTTTTCCCAGAGCTGAGTGGAACTTTAGGCTCTCACTTTTTCCAATACTGCTCCCTGCTTGAATCACACGCTTCTGAGTAGGTTCCAAATGAGTTCTCCTCTCCCTGCAGCTACATGCAATGAGAACTACTTCATAGTGGATGTCACATTTTCAACTCAAAGGGAAATTCCTCTCTGTCAAAAATAAACCCTAGCAGAGAAAGACTGGCAATAATTTAGCAAAGGAAAAATGCTAAGAAAATTCAAAGGAAAGGCCTTTTGGCATAAAGAAACTACTGCATGTATACTAAGAGAATGATTAAAAAAAAATACCTGGAATGTAGACTCTGTTTTCAGTATATAATATCAGCATACTGGAAATACTGGGATTATGTGTAAATGGCTTAGCAGGCTGGCACCAAAGGAGAGAAATACTGCTGAGATTCTTGCTTTCATTTGTGTTTACATGTCATGGCATAGCATAGCTGGCATTGGTGCTAGTACAAGCAATACAACACAGGACCACTAGTGCTGAGGCTGCCTCTCCTGATCTTCAGGATCTGCCTCCTGGGCCTTAGTAAGCTGTGGACCCTGGTGCGATTACACTTGCTAAGTTTGCCCTGCTTATGTATATCTTTGATCTTTATATAAACAGTCCCTGGACATTTGTTCACATTGAGCAGTACTTTGATCCATGAATAAAATCACTCATAAGTACTAGTGCAGCAAGGTAGGGCTCAACATTTACAAAAGTAAAATCTTGACATAAACTGTTTTCACAAACTTATGTTCCTTTGGGACAACAGTCATGCCTTCTTTGCTGTTTTTCTGGCAGCCTGTTTTGAGTTAGAACAGAATTGGAATGGTAATCGTAGTGAAACAAAAGGAGGGGAAGAACAATACAGCTCATTTTCTGAGTAAAAATATTACAGAAAAAATGAGGAACTAATTTTGTGCAGAATCCTTCCGTTTTATTTATTTATCTAATTATTTGCTTTGAAGACACCTGCCTTTGGGCTAATTTAATCCTAAAAGAACCATCATCCTGTAAATAATTTCTAATAAGTTGCGAGTTATTGAGAACAGGAGGTGGTTAAGTGGACGATCTCTCAACCTGAATTCTGCATATACTAAAAACATGGTCTAAAATAATATAATGTGATTCAGAACACTAGAGCTCTTTTCAATATCTTCTGTTGCAACTATCCTTTTCTTTTTAATTCCTTTAAGAATCTTCACACAATGAAAAAAGAAGTGTTTTTAAGCTTCCGAATACAAACAGTTTCTTAAGGGATTTCCCATTTCACAGAGTGGGAGACATAGCTGAGTAGGACAAAGGCTGTAAATGCATATCTAATTCTAGAGTAACAGAGTCCAGAAGGAACTTGCGGATGTTCATAGAATCATAGAATCGTTTAGGTTGGAAAAGACCTTTAAGATCATCCAGTCCAACCATTAACCTAACATTGTACATTAGTATGTTTTTAATCTCCATCTTTACCTCAAAGGAATAAATCACTTTGGATAAAAGTGATGTAAATCTAAATGTTATAGAGAAAATGCAAAGAGTTAGTGGGAAAACACTGTTAAAACATTTTTTTTTTTCATTTCATAGTGATGCCACATTTATTCACAAGTTACTTTGTTAATAGTGAGCTAGCCACAAGAGTCATTAGTCCTGAATGCTTGTTTTGCTTTATACTAGGATACTGTATGTGTATTTTGTTATATTTGCTCAAAAATTGCTATGGTGAAACAAACTGCATAACTCAAAGATGACCAGAAGTTACTGTCATTTACATTCTACGCTCAGAAAAGCTTTTGAGGGATATCAGATGAATTGGTTGCTGGTTTTTCATTTCCCCATAATTTGATTATGCTTCTACTTATCATTTCACAGATTTCCCTTAAATGAAACTAATGCAAGGCTGAAGAGCCTTTCTGTAACTACTTAAAACAGACTTTTACCAATATATTGAGTATGTAAGTATAGTTTAGAACGAATGCATTATGGAGTAAGAAATACCATCAAATTACAATATACACCATCTATTTAGGTCATTTGCTCACATGATATATATTTGCAGGGACTAGCTACGTGCCTACGTACAGTACTAAAGTACTAACATTAAAATTACCATTAAAAAACACTGGGTTGTAAACTTAGATTTTTCTTATCATAGATCTCACATATATTCTCTATGTTCTGTTGAGTATCTACTTAGAACTTCCAAGCATTTGTTTCATATGAAAATCAGGATTAGGCAGCTTTCTAACAGATACATTTTCCCCATCAAACTGGGGAATTTGCATGTGTCATGTAGGAAGCACTGATTTGAGATTGAACTAATGATCACTGTCATCTCTTCAGGTCTTAAAATCTATGAACTGATGAAAAGTGTGCTATATACAGGTTAATCTTCTGTCTACGCTGGAATTTAAATTTCACTTAGCCATTGCTAAAGCTGTCCTTGGTCTCTCACATTTCATGTTTTTCTCATCTTGTGCTATGAACAAATTTTCCTTCATTCAAAATTATCTTCATTCTTTGCTTTTAATTTTAAAATTCAGTCTTATTTCTACCTAGTCAGTAATTTCTGACAGATAGCTAACTATCTTCAAACTTCATGGAAAATGCCATGTTATTTCATCTTCAATCTGAAACAAGTAAATTGCATGTGGGTGTTACAAGCATTCCTACAATGCAGGGAAATATTACCAGACATTATTAGACTTAAAAGAAGTAGCAAACTGTTTGAGCCTTCTGAATTCCATGCCATTTTCAAAATGTCTTGTTCAATGTTTAAGATATATAGGAATTCAGATGTAGTCAAATATATTTTAATCACATCAATCAAATGACAATTTGATGAAATCACTACATGTCACAAAGAAATATTTTATATTAACGTCATAAAAATGGTTTGCCGAATGAGTATATGAAGGAGCTGCCACTTGAACCATAGCAGAACTGGAAGTTTGAGAATCAAATAGCTAAGAATAACACTGCTCCATTTTCAACATACTAAAAGCTTTTTACTCAGTGGGAAACTAAGTTATTAGAAAGGGCAGTCTAAAAATGTGCTGCTAGGAGATTTGGGAGTAGTAGTCCTTGAAGTGAAGATTTAGTATTGTAGATTTTACAATTTATCCATTTTTGGTGGTTGTGATGTATGAGTCACAGGGGTAATAAACTTCAAATAGGTTGAAGTAAAGTTAAGTACTTCCCAGTATCTTCTATTAATTATCTGTGGAATAGAAGAAAAGAAATTAATGCAGAGACATAAGCTCATCTTGGAACAAAAGGGGCATACATTCTTATTGTGATGATTTTACTGAGTCTTTTTCAGAGAAGGCTGAGTGATCAAGAAATATTTAATGTCTATAGATTACTTAAAATATTTCATTTTTTATCATTTTTTAATTTAAATGAGGAATGTAATAAAAAATGAAGGATGGCAGACTAAGAATACTGTAAACAGAATTATTGAAAGCATTGTGCTCTTCCCTGAGCAAAAGCTGTAGGTCAATCCTAGCTAGCAGGCTTACCCACTGGAGCTGTTTCAAGACTACTTCATGCTTTTTGTTCTTTTAACCACAGAGTTCTTTTGAGAAGCTTGTACAGTGAGAGAAAATTTGTCACGTATATGATGGCTCTGTGATTTAGCAGGCAGCTGATATGCCATTGCTCAAGGGTATCTCTAAGCCTTTCTCTTGGCTATTCCAAGGCTAGCTGACCAAGATGATCTGTGTTTATAGTTTGATATAGAAAGAAAGGGTAAAAACAAACCCTCCACTCCACACACTTTCCAACATCCTTCCTAACTCTTAAAGTCAAAGCCTGATTTCTTCATTTCCTGATGATTTGGCACTCTGAAGATTGCCAATACGAGTGGAGGATTCTTTCCCTAAAGAAGGAAGGAGTTTTCTATGTGCATAGTACAAGCAACAGATTACAAACTTGAGGGACTAACTGCTGATTTCAGGTGACTTTGACAAATGGAATCAAAACCATATTCAATTTTACAGCTCTTTAATACCTCCAAGTGCAACATCCACATTTAGGTTAATCAAAAAAACCACAGAAAATGCATTTAATTCTCATGAAAAAAATATGGTGTTTGTTTACGCAAGTGTTGCCCGTGAGTATTTAAGGTCAGCTCAAAGTTTGGCTTTATAACTTCTTATTCTTCAACTCATCAGCATAGCTAAAACCTCCGGACCTACGTCCCTTTGATCATTTCATACTTGGACACACTCCAACACATTAACTTTCATCTAAAGCTTACAGCTTCTTGGCAGCAATAATACTATTTACTTCAACCTTGCAGAGGCTTCAAGAACTGAGGATAAACCAGAATGTTTTCATATTTTCTTTCCTTGGAAACAGTAAAATCCTCTTCTTTTTACTCACTGTATGAGGATCCTGTATTAGGAACCTCATGTTAGTATCCTTCATACAGTATCAAGAATCAATGCATTTGGTAAGCAAACATACAAAGGAAGTAGACATCATCGATCTTTTCCCACCTCTAAGCGAAAACACCAAGCATGACATTGGTTTTGCAACTAGAAAATGTCTCTGATGAATAGCAATTATCAGACAAAAATAATTAATCCATTATTTCAGGTTCCACGTGCATACTATGTATTTTAAGCTAAGTAGCATCCACACTTGCCATGAAAGGAATACAACAGTTTTTAATCTATTTCAATGAAAGCAGATACATTTCTTTAACTAGATCCTACAACGAATGCTAGATTGACCAATTAAAGTACATATGTCCAGTTCTAAGATTTGCAAAAAAGCTGCTCATGCTTTTTTCCCCACTGGCCCCCATCTGAAAGTCAGTCTGAAGCCTCATATGGATGCAAACAATGTAACATACTCCATCTTTTCATACGGAGTTGAGGTTCAACTAAGTGCTCGGTCTAGTTTGCACTCTTGTTACATTTTCTAGATCAGTCTTCCGCATCCCTAGCTAATTATCAACATCATCTTTACAGATAATCTTGTCAGAGGATGACTGTAATAATCTTTTTAGGGGATAATCTTACCACAGGATCATCCTGTCTCAAGACAATTGCATTACAAGACTCAGAGCATCAGTTTCTCCCAAGAATATGGTACATTTTCAGAAGCAGGAATATATAGTCTGAAGTTTAAAAGACATACTAAACTATGTATTAGTCAGCATAGCAGTGGAAATCAATGTAGTGCACTTCTATGTCTCTGCAAAACATGCTACGCAAAAATGTTTATGAAAGAGGACTCCAGTGAACAGCATTTTTGATACTATAGTATATTACAGAGCAACAGTCTTTAGTTCCCTTAGTATAGGTTTTAATACTTTGCATTAAAAGCTTCTCTTAGATGAGATTCCACAGGCATTACTTTGCATTAGCAGTTTCTATTAGTTAATATTGTACAAGACTATAACAAATCGTAAGCCACACAGCATTGTTCTTAGGTAAGATGAGAGAATCCTCCATTTTTAGGGGTGGATTAAGACTCAACCCGATGCATCACTAATCACTCACATTAAAAAATTCCCACAAATACTACAGCCTCTTCAGATGTTAACGAAGGTCTAGTAATTCTCAGGGCCTTTATCAGTCTGTAACTGACACAGCTAGTGAAATAGTAGTAGTGATGGAATTAGAATTTAGGAATTCTGATCCTTAAGGTCCTGTCCATTTTGGTATACACCAAAGTGCAGAGCCAACAAGATCACGCTTGAAACCTTCCTTTTTCTAGAAAAAGACATTAATTTAGCATTCTTTCCTGACTCTGGACCTGTCACTGCTGTTCTCACTACACCTTCCATAGGCTTGTGTGCATTCAGTTATCAAAAATTACTTCGAAAAACATTGAGGATAGCTTTTTTCCCCCCCTACTTTGACAATGAGTCTCTACGTGAATAACAGTTAATTTCTGGAACAAGTACAACAAAGTTAGAAATGGCAGTATTCATTTATATTAAAACAAAATTGTCCTACTCAAGAGCTACTTCCTCAGACTGCACAGTATTACTTGTGCAAGTACCCACCAAAACCAATTAGGATTATGACACCACTCAGGTAATCCTACACATATTTGTTGAGATACTGTTATTCTGGCCAATTGGCTAGTATTAGTTCCCTCATACTAGGCAGGAATGTCAGATTTTAACTGCTAGTGAACCTTCACATCAGCTCTGAGCCTAGCTTTTGTTTTTCTGGTTTTCTAGTTTTATTTAGCAACACTTTATATCAACTACACTTTCTTTACATTTGTTTTTATGAGTGGTTAGAAAAACAGCCTATTTTTTCTTTGTTTTAATCAGTTTCTGCTGTTTCCTGTTCCCTAACTTTTATTTCAGCTAGCCAGCAGCATGCATGTCGTGGTGTGCCTTTACTAATTGATGCTCTCCATTTCTACCACAGCCTTCGCCTGTTCTATGCCAGCTGCCTACTTTCAATTTATTTGGAGATATTCTTTATTCTTTTTCCTCCTGACCTTCATGACCCTATTTGTGCTACTGCAAAAAGGAGGAAGATTGTCCAACATCCATGAATCACCTCAACTTGATATTTTCAGGGAGTACACTGTTTAAAACCTCAGGTGGCAATACTGTCTTCACGATTCACTACATGTTTCTTCTGTCTTTCTCCTGACATATAGAAAACACTATTTTACTACATTACTAGTTTTCATAAGTGATGCAATTTATTGTCTTGTATTATGATGTACATTTCTGTATAAATTTTTATCAAAACTTCCAACTTTTATTCTGAGTAACAGTCTACCCCAAACAGCTTTTAAAATTAATCTGGGAAGTAAAATAGTGCCATCTGCATCTTATACAATTGTAATAACAAACCTCAAAGGTACTAATGAAAATCTGAAAGACAGAATATTTAAATATCATTTGCACTTACTCGGAAAACCACTGCCTTCAAAGCAGCGTTAGCATGTTTTAGTTATTGAATAAACAGGATTACCTTGTTTTAGAAATAAGCCTTGAAGAAGAAAACATGGAATTCCCATCTCACAGAGACAGAAAAATAAATTAAGATTGGGCTACAGTTTCACAGTGCGTTGGAACTGTTCTAATACAGGCAGCTGTCTGAATAGGTGGTCTTGTTCCTCTTCTACTCCCAAGCACGCATCCTACCTTACCCCTTCACTTCTAACAACTATAGGGTTTGCAATGACTTGGTTCAGACATTTCTGTGTGCCCACGCAAGGCGATCCTATGTATCCTATAGTCATATAATAGTTAGTTCTGTTTCAAAAGTGGAGGCAGGAAGGCATGGTTAGTTGTGGAGGAAAAGATCACCTCTGTAAGTAAGATCAGTTTCAGAATTATACGAAACTACATCCCTATTTTTCATTCTGTTTCAGTTAAGATCTTTGTTTGCAGGAAGTTTTGCTTTTTATGAAACAGTATAAGACTTTTCTCTATAAAACTTCAGATCTCTAATTAAATGCAATGACAGTAACATAATTACATTGCTATCCTACAGTTGGTTTTAAAATGAGTTCATTTAGTCTGCATTTCGCCAATAGTCATTTTGCATTACCAATACACTGTTTCTGTGCATGATTAGCTGCCATTAGTCAGACTTCCTTTCATGTATTGATAATTTATCAATAATGTTAACATACCTATTTAAAGACACTTGGAATGTATTCATATTCCACGGGGAGGGAGGGAGGGAGGTGTCTGGGTCAAAAGTTACTGTCTGTTGATATATATGAGTATATATTTTTATATATAATGAGGTGGATCCTTTTCTAATCTCACAAAGGAGAGAACCTGCGCCAAACCACTTTCTTGCTCTGAAGAATCCTGAAGATACTTTCTGGATAGACCTATATTCGGAAGTACAAAGCCCTCTCAACTGGACTTTCACATGTCCCAGTACCCTGCAATTCAAAACTAATGAAAACTTAGATTTTCAGTTACAAAGGTAATATTTCTAACAAGTCTTTTCTCCATCCTTCATAGCACAGTCCACAGAAAACCATAGGTCTGCAGAGGATTCCTGTAATACACACTGTCCCACAAAATTCCAGAGTCTGTTGGACAGTCTCCTTTTTTGTCATGTTCCCTTTCAGACAGATAGATTTCCACAGGTTTCTTCTCCCTATCGTTACACTACACTACTTCTTTTCCATTTGTCAAAATACCACTGTATACATCTATAAGAGCTATGTTAGAGTACAGGTAATTCCTAGAGGTATTCCTACTAAAAACAGAAGACAGTATCAATTGAGTCTTTATAGGCCAATAGCAATGAATAACTTATATTTACATGAAACAAAACATGCCCTGAATTTCAGTTCAGCCTTTTGTATGTTGTTCATCTATGTACACAGCTAAAAATGCTTCTGGTGAGAACATATTTTTTCAAAGGAAAGAAAAAAAACAGAGTTTTTTTCTGGCATTCTCAGGTATGGCCTGAGTGCTCTCAAACTACATCCCTTTAATATGAAAACAGGAGCTCTGAAAATGTATTTCTTCACTAGAAAATATAATGTTCATTAATTTAGTATGGCTTTACTGTCTTCTCCAAACTTAAAGCAAAGTTCATTCTCCATGCTTTACTACCTTTTATGTATGTTAACCAATTTAAATGAGAGGTTGTGAAATGCAGAATAGGAAATATTACAACTAAAAGTTTGTTATGACAACTCTAACACACTTAACACTTGAAGAATTAAAAATCCTAGTACTTGGAGCTATTCAGCAAAACTTTCATGATCGACAACTCTGCTTTACAAAACCTTTAAGTGTTTATTAATTTAAGTAGATTTCATAGAATTTCTTTGATCATATTTTTTACAACAAAGCTTTTGCAAAGTGAGCATGCATCCTAATTGTTTATTTACACAATATTAATATTCAGGCAGAAGGATCATGGAAGCACAGTTAATTAAATATAAATTAATGTGGTGGAATATTTAATTATCTATTCTACACCTCACAACTAATGATTATGTAAATGCCTTGCATTTAATCTTGCTCCCAGGAAATTAACTTAATGGCCTTCAACAAATGAACATTTTGTATGCATTGCAGGACACTTTATCTAAATTTTAACAGCATGGTATTAGTTTCAGATAATAACACGATTACACAACTTAAAATGTAAATGTACACAATACTTTTGTTTTCTTGATTTTACCTTGGAATTTAAAGTGGAATATAAGACTATTTGTATGATTGTAGCTCTGAAGTTCTGTGGTCTAGGTTTTGGCCAACATCTCTTTTTCCAGTTTTGCTTTCAGAACATTTGCAATGCTCTCTTTCACTGAAACACACGGACTATTCCTGGAGAGGAGAACTGGTATACTGGCTTTCCCAGCTACATAACATGAACAAGAAGGGTACAAAAGATATACGAAAATGGCTTACAGTAACGCAAAGCTCCTGCTAAATTGTCTAAAGCCAGGTCCAGTAATGAATATTGAAAGTTATACATAGCAGAGATTTTGTTCTTTTGACTGTAGAAAAAGTCTGTACCTTTCTGTAAATAAGGAGAGTATGTGTGTATGTTTCCAGTAGATAGTTAAATTGGTATTTACATAGAAAGTCTTCCATAAAAGAAACCACTTTAATAGTTATACATAGAAAATGCAACAGTGCAAGGCAGTCTTTTCATCCTGGTTTTTTTTACTTTTAGAGATATTAGGCATTCCTGCATGCTTTAGCCTTGGAACCCAGAATACTTTTGACTGATCTCAGAATGAGATTATGTAATTACAAGTATCCTTAACCATCGCTAAAGTACATACCAAATATAGATTTAATGTACCTGGGAAAAAAGGTTTCTTGCTACTAACCAGTATAATTAATATGCACGCCAGTTTAGGATTAATCTAGATGAGTTATGCTTCTCAAACAGAGAAGAGAGAGTGTTTTTTGGGTCTTATGCACAACCAAAAAATGGACTGATGACTATTACTTATTTGTCTGTAGGCCTAGGGATGCCTGTGCAGACTGTCAAACACTGCTTATTCTTATTACTCACTCTTTTGCTTTTGCAGAATGATTACAGCTGGAAAAAGCCCTATTCAAAGTCAGCAGAAGCCAATAGGAAATGATCTGAAATCAAAACAAAGGAATAACAATGAGATCTCATGTTACATTTTATAGCTTCGGACCATTTTATATACTTCACAAAGCAACACAACACTAAGTTATACAGCTGGGTAAATTTTACCAAGTAGTGGTAAACGGTGTAGAAAAAGACGAGAAACTATTCAAAGAATAGTTTCAGTCAAAAATGTAAAATGAAAGTTTTCAAAACTTATTATGTCATTTTGATATTATTTAAATTGTTTCATTTGTGAAATAAGGAAGAGCAAGAAGGCTTAGGAAGATAGAATCTCTGTTCCATTTATAAAGAATGAGAGAAAAAGAAATCCCTAGCTCTGACCAGGTACGTTCATACAAATTATACATTTGCTTATCCATAGTGCTGCATTTGTTAATCACCACTGTAACTGCACTCAGGAAAAAGCGCATGGAAATTTTACAGAAAAAAATCTTTGAGTAATTTCCCCATCCTGAATTCAAGGGGAATAGATTTTAGTTTTAAGAGAATCAGCTTAAAAAAACAGCAATAGGAGGCTCCGTTTTAAAGAAGAAATTCTACCCAAAAGTCTGTTTTTCTCTAGATTTCTAACCTGGGATTTATATGTTGAGTAAGTCTTTGGGATTGCCTTCATAGTATATCTGAGAAGACTAATTTTGACAGCCCATAACTGGACTTCAGAATGGGGTTTCAGAAGATAGTAGGAGTAGCAGAACTGATGTCCAATAAATGACAGGGCAATTGCACTTCTGACTGGACCCTGGTGGCAGCTGCCTTCATCATACTGCAAGAGAGAGGCAAAGGACAGCCATTGTAATACCACAGAATACAACTGGAACTGTGAAATGAGTGAAATTTAGCACTATTTGGGGTGATATGTACCGTCGAGTTTCAGCCAGCCAGCCAATTCACATACTGAAGATGTGTTTATGGTCCTCTGGAACCTGCTGCTTTATTTCACACATTCATGTATATAACTTTAAGGTCCCTTGAGAATATGAAAGGAAGCAAGGAAGAAAAGGAAACAAAAAAGGAAAAGGAAAGAACTGCAATTACCTACAAGTATATAGCTATGTAATATATATGCACTTATATAACTCTGCACAAAGTTCTTTGAACTCTAAGACACACTGTATCCAAATTCTTGGATGCTCAAGGTCTCTCTCCCATTATTAAAGCACAGTACATATTAAAATGTTTTGTGCTTTAGATTCATAAGAGGTACATATTAATTATCATTCACTCATCGTAACTGTCACCCAAGAACCAGCTGAATAATCACAGTGAAGTGCACCCATAAAAGTGAGTTGATCAAATTAAAATTAATTCGTTGACATTGTATCCTTTGTTTAGCACGATCTTTTACAGTCATCTTCTGCAGGGTTATATTCATGTCTCTCAAATAGTTTTTTTGCCTCTGCAAAGGAAATGAATGATGTTATACTTGGTATGTAAAGTTCAGAATATGACATGGAGTTTTTGTATCTCATTTATCTTGCTGGCTACTACCAATTCATCTACCTTTCATTGTGTAAAAATCCGTTGGTTCATGTTTCCTTTCTTGTTTCTTATTGTGTTAATTGTCCATTATTAACATTTAGTTTATTCTTTTTCAGGGTGAGAAATAGGTAAACCAGGGGTTTAATCCTGCAAGGAGATGGAAAATTCTTGGAGGAGCTTAGCACTCAGTGAAAGCTGATTACACTCAATAATTACACAGAACACTCAATACCTTCTAGGATCAGTTGTCAGTTGAGAAAAAGTGGATGACAATGAGTGGAAATAGTTATTTTTGCATATTATTTCAAAAGGCCTAATTCAACTCTCATTTAAGTCAATGGGAGATTTTCCACTGAGTTTAATGAATGGAAGGGGGAAACTCTTAACATTTTACACCCTTAAGAATCATGCCAGTTAAACGTCTGTCTATCCAAAACTACAAGAAACAGAGCCAAATGCAGATTCCAGAAATTACCCTGTAGTCCAGCCATCATACAGGACCTGTTTCCACCAAGAAGTATGTTAACAGCAGACCATACTGAGTGATGAGTTCAGAGCTGGAAACAAATGAGATGATCTAAAACTGGAAGCGGTATATTTTAATACACCTGTGTATACAATGATAAGATTTCACATCAGTACATGGTATCAGAAACCTTTACCACATGCAGAAACCAAAAACACCGTGAAAGAATACATGCTTCCATGCTCTACAAAATACTCATTAAACTATAGCTGAATCACAATTCCCAATTTGAAGCAGGCTTTATAAACTTTCCATGCCTTTAACTATTAGACTAATGTATTCTTTAGACCACCACCCATTTATGTTGAACATTCCACTTCCTCTTCCTTTTTCCTTCATCTCTGCTGTCTTCCCCTTAAAACTCTTCTTGATCTCCTTTCCCAGACTTTCACCCTGCCCTTCTTTTTATACTTATGCAGTGGGAAAAAATGAGAACTAAGAAAGTAGCAGAAGCTATAAACTTTTTTGGGAAGGTATGTGTAGAGGGAGTTCTCAGGGTAGAGTGCTGGGGAGGGCCAGTAAGGAGAGCTAATTAAGGCTCTGCAGCCCCTTTCCTGCTGCCAGGCTCCCTCTGAATCAAGATGACTGTTTGCATGAACATATTTAGGAGAAATTAATTTCCTCTAACTAAAAGGACACAGGAGAGCGATCCAGTTACCATCATATGTGGTTATCTCTGACATCTTAGACTAAATGATCTGGCTATTTTCAGCTAAGTCAGCTAAGGGCAGACTTCAACATCAGATCAGAACTCACACTGTGGCATCCATACTGAGACACATTAATAGCTCTACCTTTAGGCAGAGTGTGCACTTTTCTTTCTTCAAATGACATAGGTGTATATTCTGCCATCTCTCGTGCTTACCATTCTTACAGCCTGGACTCTTTTCCTGGCACCAAGCATCTTTAGAAACCAGATTAAATAGGATTTAGCCCAGAATCACCAGCATCACTTCTTCAAATAGTTAGGCTTCACAGTCATAAAATAGCAACTACTCCTTGGATTATGGCAGCACATTCCTGAGCCCTTGTAATCTTAAAACATACATTGCAGGGCTCTAATTTTCAGTGACTGTCAGGCACCTGTTTATATTTATGTGGTGTGTTGACATTTCAGATGTCCTGCAAAGACTTTCACATTGATTTGGACAGAACTGCTCACAATTTAAAAAACTAAGTATGTGAAAAATCATTAGAGCATGTCCCCACTGCAATTTTCAGATAGGAGGCAAACATAATTCTGTATTACCCATAGCCTTTTACATTTTTGTGAATAAGATGAAACCCGGACTTTTCAAAAGTGTTCAGCTTTTGTGTGACTCCAGTCCTGTTAAAGACATTGGTAAATACCAAGAGATTTTAAAAGCAGCAGGATTAGGTCAGTGCTGAGCACCTTTGAAAATCTCTATTAAATCAGTAGCTCAGCCTCAAAGTAGTCAAAGAACCTCAGCATCAAATTTCAAAGCTGATGTCCTTTCTATCCTTTGTGGCTTTTTTTACTGTTCAGGAAAGGATTGCATAAAGAAATGACTGCTGAAGTGGAAAAAAATCAGTTGAATATTTGTGCACTTTTTCTGCTACTAGCTTTCCCCTTTTCATTTCTTTATTAGTTGAGAAATAATTGTAATACTTGAGCAGTCAGTGAGTTCACTTTATTAACAGTTCAAACATAATGTGAAGCAAATACATTTAATGTTAGTTATTAACGTTCCGTAAATTTAAGCTGTATTTTGCTCACTTAATTAGGTAAACTACATTGTTTTTCTCTTACTGGTTCCTCTCTTTAATATGAGAGCAATAAAAGCACCACAGAGTGCACTGTATTTTAAAAAATGCATTAGAGTGTATCTTTTTCTATGATTTCTAAATTGTTTATAAATTTTTTCAGCTTCACTATTCTTACTCAAGATTTCTTCACTATAAAATATGTGATCCCTAATGCAACCTTTTTAAAAAGTGACTGCACCCAGTCTCTAACTAATTAATTATCAACATAATCTGTTCTAGTGACAGTTACTATTTAACAAAGCTTTATAATGCAAATGATGGCATTTACATTTCTATTCAAGTGATGTCTACATTTAAAATCTCACATAGGATATTGCCTTAGAATCAATTCACACCTTTCTCTTTTTTTTTTTTTCACCTTCTACTCTCTCCTTTACAGTTCTCATTTTCCTTTGAAATAGAACAAAACATTGTTAATTTGGCTCAAGCCATTCTCCTCTTCATGGCATTTTCCTCCGTTAGTAATAGTCTCATTGCAGACTGACTAGATCAAGCTATTGAACATAAAGCTAGAGAGTATTTCACTATACATGAAATGAAGGAAAATCATGCTGGGACAGTCACCTTCAACATCATGCATTCAGTCTAAATTTACAGTAATAGACTCATACTCAGAGAATGCTTGCTGTGTTTGTTTGCAAACTAGTATGCAGTACTTACAAGTCTGTGGTTTTATTGACATATTCCTTTCCTTTCCTGTGGTTTTTAATTGAAACCCCTACTGCTCAGCCTAGCTCCTGGAAGTCAGAGAACAGAAGTTTTGCGTTTAGTTTAGCATTTAGACAAGATGAACACATACAGTAGAGTTCTGCTGGTTGATTATGAAATAGTTCAGGGTTGTTCGGGGGTTTTGTTTTGATTAAGTAAGACTCATGATATGTGTATGGAATTAGTACTATGAAATTAAATGAATGATGAAGAAAATGTCTTAATGTGAAGATCAGCATGTGAACAAAACAGCCATTTTAGTATCACTGGGTTAGAAAAATATTTGCTAGAAGGTATTTGCTTCCTGCTGCTGCATACATACTGCTGACTGCATGTCCGATCTGAGTACTCAGTTCACAGCCCTTTGAGCTATGATGTATTAGTAAGCTTGGGTAGCCAAGGCCAGGTTTTCATTCTGGTCACTACCTGGATGAGCTGAGATTGAGCCAGGAGTAGTCCCGTGTATTATAAGAAAGGTATAATTTGTTTAAAAGTATACAGTGTTCTTCACCTACATTGAAATACTACTACTTTAGGTATCATATTAACAGAGTAACAAAATGTGTATACAAACTTGATGTGAAGTGATAAACAAAAGTAATGTGAAACTAAACTCACATTTCTAGGCCCAGACATATCACCTGAGATGGAATTCTGATGACTTGTACCTTTGCCTTATGACAGGAATTAAAATCCTTGAAAGCACTGGTTACTAGTGCAGCCGTCGTTTAAAAAGAAAAAAGCAAGGCAATGCAAATAACATACAACTATGACCAAAAATGGCAACTCATGTTCACCAGTCAAGATTTAAAACCACCTGTGACTCCTGAGAGCTTTCTAAGTATGTGGCTTGTCCTTACAGTAGTTCCATTGCAAAACCTGGGTGTGATGAAGCAGATCTGCCAGCTATAGTTACAGTTTCCATTGCCAATGACAAAGCAAGCATATATTATTATTGCCATATTGCAGAAGCAATTAACTCCTTCATTTGTTATTATACATACAGCCTGTGCCTCATTTGTGATTCTAACAAGGTCAACCTGGATATCCTTTAGTGCATTTCTTACTGCTCTGAATAATTAAACCAACATCTCCCTGTGCCTTATATGGTGACCAAGACCACTTCCTTCCATCCAGATAATACATACGTTCAGTAGACTGTATGATCCTGGGCTAAAACATGTCTTATTTCTTCCTATGATGAAATGAAGGGATTTGCTTACTTGTATTCAAATATGGATTGAACCAACTTGCCTTGATGCAGATGGGAAATAGGCTCTTTCAAGTATTCCTCCTGTTGCATTAACACCCTTCAACCAAGTAGCCAGCAGAGTCTTTGCAGCACAGAAGTTCTGCATGAAAAAAACAACCACCAGCATTTGTCAAATAAATGTCTGTTAATGAATAACATAAAAGAGCCCATGTTCCTCAGTTGTAAATAAGAGAGAACACAGAAGTGTGAAAAGAACTCTGCTAAAGAAACAATGAAATATTAATAAACTTGTGTAGAAAGCCTTGCTAGGTGAGGAATTAGACAAATGCATTTCTTGCTTTCTTTATCCTCCCACAGGACCATGCCTACATGATATGGTATTCACCTATGAGGTAAGAAACACACACACAAAAAACACCTATGACAAACAACTCACAATTTTAGAGTCCAGTTCATGCCACAGACCGCTGCACAATTAAGGACTCAACATGCATAGTAACATGACAGTGAAAACCTTCCCATTTGATCTGTATATACACTGGAAATCATGTATACCCCATGCTGATAAACCTTAACATTTCTTTCTTTCTTTTGTGTTCACAGTTTTAATCATAACTGACAAGACCATGCATGACCAGAAACAAGAGATTATATTAAAATTGTCAAAAGATCCTCCAAATACCTGGACTTCGTAACAAGTATATTGGCAAATGACTAATTTTTTCCATATGAAGCATATGACCAAACATGTATTTACCGCATACATGCTGTGGTGTGCACATGCACTCTGAATCCTTTTCCTGAACCAAGTACTGAAATATCTGAAAAACAATTATTGATTGTTTAGGCGAAAGACATCCTCCTTAGGAGAACTGGTCACTGAAGCCTGAAGGATTAGGCTCACTGTTCGCTTGTTACTGGTAAATATTGACTTTTAAAAGGAGATCACAAAGATAACCAGGTTACTTTTGGTTTTCTACATATCAAGGCTGGAAGGTATAAAATTACTATCTTCTTTGAAGCTCTTTCAAACTGAAATGGTATTTTGGTTTTACCAGTGGGATGCCAGAATATTTAAAAATTTGTAACTATCCCTGTCAATGTCGCTCATTATGCAAGAAATAAACTACAGCAGAATGACATTGTAAGACAGTGTGCCACTCCTTTGAGGGATAAGTGGGAAACAGTTGCCAGGAGTCCATTGAAATTCCAATGTGCAAAGGACTGCCAGCTGGCTGTCCACAACAGAATGAGAAAAAAAAGTGGTATTTTCTGACTGTCACTACAAAAGCAGCCATTTGGCTTAAGCCCATTCAAAATCAAGTGTCCACCTGGGAGCCAGTTCCCATTTACCCCTTGAAGGGTTAACTTGTGTGTGCGAAAGGTAAAACAACTATTAGGTTATTGTTGCAGCAAAGAATTTCTTTGACTGGGGAGTAGCAGGAAGAAAAATCTCTTACTACACTGCAAATAGTCACCTGGCAGGCAGGTAGCCAGCAGGATCTGAAAGTGAGCAAATGGAAGAACTATTTTTCAGACTCCAGTGCTGGTGTTCTGGTGTATTTGCTGTATGTACTGTTGCTTAATTATACAGACAAAAGCTTGTTGTTAGCTAGATACTGTCCCAATTAACACATCTCTGTTTTAAAGGCATAATTTTTCCACTTTGTCTTCCACATTGTTTCCACAATCAGTTTGTAAAGGGGAAGCTGGATTATCCTCCTTCAAATGAGCTTTTAGTAGGGAGTGATGTGGAAACTATGTGAACCCAGAGACTAGAGGCTGCTGAGGCACCATAGGCTAGTGTTGCAGGTGTGCTCCATGCCACATTCACAGGGATGGCAGAGTTACCTTCAGCACTTTGTTACAGTGCCTTAAGTGCTTAGCCTTTGAAACACTGAGGGCCTTCTGTCTGCAATTCTGGTAGTCTCTCTTTAACTTGCAGCTCTGTAACTTTTCAAGTGTTGTGGCAGTGTTTTCCCAGAGACTCTGTGGTAGTATTTTTCTCTTCTGGTTCTCATGTGGTCAACAGCTCGATGTCCAAATGGAGACCGGTGACAAGTGGAGTCCCTCAGGAGTCTGTACTGGGACTGGTGCTATTTAACATCTTCATCAATGACAGAGACAGTGGGATCGAGTGCACCCTCAGCAAATTTGCAGACGACACCAAGCTGAGTGGTGCTGTTGACACGCCAGAAGGACGAGATGTCATCCAGAGGGATCTGGACAAGCTGGAGAGGTGGGCCTGTGTGAACCTCATGAGGTTCAACAAGGCCAAGTGCAAGGTCCTGCACCTGGGACGGGGCAACCCCCGATATCAATACAGGCTGGGGGATGAAGGGATTGAGAGCAGCCCTGCGGAGAAGGACTTGGGGGTACTGGTAGATGAAAAGCTGGACATGAGCCAACAATGTGCGCTGGCAGCCCAGAAAGCCAACCGTATCCTGGGCTGCATGAAAAGCAGCGTGGCCAGCAGGTCGAGGGAGGGGATTCTGCCCCTCTGCTCTGCTCTGGTGAGACCTCACCTGGAGCACTGCGTCCAGCTCTGGGGCCCTCAACACAAGAAGGACATGGACCTGTTGGAGCGGGTCCAGAGGAGGGCCACAAAAATGATCCGAGGGCTGGAGCCCCTCTCCTACGAGGCCGGCTGAGAGATTTGGGGTTGTTCAGGCTGGGGAAGAGAAGGCTGCGAGGAGACCTTACTGCAGCCCTTAAGTACTTAAAGGGGGCCTATAGGAAGGATGGGGACAATCTTTTCAGCAAGGCCTGTTGTGACAGGACAAGGAGTAATGGTTTTAAACTAAAGTAGAATAGATTTAAACTGGATATAAGGAATAAATTTTTTTACAGTGAGGGTGGTGAAGCACTGGAACAGGTTGCCCAGAGGGGTAGTGGAGGCCCCATCCCTGGGAACATTCCAGGTCAGGTTGGACGGGGCTCTGAGCAACCTGATCTGGTTAAAGCTGTCCCTGCTCACTGCAGGGGGGTTGGGCTAAATGATCTCTAAAGGTCCCTTCCAACCCAAAGCATTCTATGATTCTATGATTCATGCTGCTGTTCTTGTGCTGTTATTCTCATGGCCTTGTACCTGCAAACCCTGGTATTGCTGTAACTTCAAGTTCTCACAGGAAGAGTTTGTCACTGGCATGAGAATCACCTCTTGTCTCCCCTCCATTGTAGCTTTGGCTTACATTAAGTGACCCAGTAACTCGCATGCATGAGCCTTAACAACATATCAGCATGCAACATGTACTCCTGACCACAGTGCTCTTCAGCCAAATAGCATCGTAAGCAGGAACAACCAGTAAGGAGTTTGTGTGGCTCCTGATGAAAAGTATATAGTCACTAAGGCGAAACCGTCACAGTGGGTCTACCAGCTACATGAGGGAAACGTCCAGGGAAGCGTGCTTGTTTGGCAGCTCCATTGCTTCTCCTTCCTACCAGCGGGGGAGGGTTTTCCGTTTCGTTTTCCACTTTCTCTCTTCCCATTTTTAATTTTCCCCAAAAGTACCTTTCACTTTTGGAGTCAATGTA
This sequence comes from Pelecanus crispus, assembly GCF_030463565.1. Lineage (NCBI taxonomy): Eukaryota > Metazoa > Chordata > Aves > Pelecaniformes > Pelecanidae > Pelecanus > Pelecanus crispus. The sequence goes on from NC_134650.1 coordinate 40,980,572, forward strand.
TGTCATCAGCTACAGCCCACGCCAATAAACCTTTGTGCTTCTCACCTTGCCTCAACAACCCTTCTGCAGCAAGACTTTGAGGTAGCACTACTGGCTCACACTGGGATGAGAGAACCTTGGATCCAAGACATTGTAGAGAAAAGGAGGCCAAGGTCAAGGCAGGAAAAAAGAAGGCTCTATTGTGTCCTTCCACTTCGCTTTTGTACACAGGGCAGCAACTTTTACTTACATATTTGAAATATGTCACTGTCAGGGAAAGACACCACCTCGGCTTTGAGCTTCCTCTAGAGATTAGGCACCAAGTGAGCCGCAGGTTGTGAATTCCTAATCCTGGGGAAATCTCATCTGTAAATGCTTTCAGCTTAAATTATGCTATTGATATAGCACTTGAGGATGGTACTTCACTGAGGGAACAGACACAGTGCAAGCTGAGTTCTAGGCGTATCCAGAATATGCCGCCTTTGCAGCTGGCAGAAAACTACAGTGGGAAAGAATTTCACAAACACAGGAAGATAGCTGCCTGTTGGAAAAAATGTGTTGGAAGAGGTAGAAAATATAGCCCTGGATTAAGATGTTTTCCATCTTTTTAACAAAGTTTGAGCAAAAAAATTTAACCCATGATGCCACTATATGCATGACACTGATACTTTGGCATTAGCTCAAATCAATTCTTTGAAAACAAGTAATGACAGCTTAATAAACGACTGATGATAAACTGTAGGTTTGTATTTGCTCTCATTTTTCTGTAATGATGGTTTTATCCTCCCCATTTATTCATGATAATTTAAATGTCCTACCTGGCTTCTCTATAATGCAGACTTACTATGTTGCCTCATTATTGCGAAAAAGATCCACACCAAAAAAAATAACAGTATTTAAATTAAAATGCAACCCAGGATAAAAATATCTATGCTGATGATCTACATTGCAGAGTATATTATTTTTCTTTCTCATGTGTGGTAACAGGATTGGAATACCTGATTTATTCTTTATTTAGAATTCAAAAGAATAGGGTTATTTGCAAAGTAACAGACAAAACTTTCTTAGCTGAATCCTTACAGTTTTTTCACAATGCAACATGTGATGCTATACCAGGCTCTATTTCTATCCGACCCATAACCAGCAGTCCTTCATATAGACAAAGATCCTCCCTTCAGTCACAAAGATCAAACTGAATGTAGGCTACAGTCATCGTGTAAAAATAAACTACCTGGTGCTCTAATACAGCACATTTCATGGCTGACAAGGAACCAGTATTAACAAATTTGCATTCTACATCCTTTACCCATGATAAATGCTACGCTTTTCATTTATCTTGAAATGAACACATAGTTACCATGGTTTAAACTCCAAAATTTGCATCAAGGATTGAGTCATAAAACAGCAACAGAGGATGGATAGCTGAATTCCTAGCTCTACTCAAATATCTCAGCTTTTATACATTGTAGGAAACTTTTCCACCTATGCTGAGACACACTGGTAGATCTTTTCCACCTACAATGCTTAAAAACATAAACACAAATCTAAAAGGCAATTAGAAAGAACACAAGTTCTTTGCATCTCCAGCTTCAAACTAATCACATCCTATAAAGCTGTTTGCAAAGCTGGACATTTGTACAGTCTAACAGAAGAAGTTTAAATCTTGCTCTTTGATTACCTAAGCCAGTTAGAAGGCTGACTTTCCTCAAGACTCATTTTGCTGCACAACTCAGATCTAACTGATATTGAAGTCTCAGTATACTATCAGATCTACTATGGATGCATATCTCTATGTTCACATGGAATGCTGTGTCCTGTACTATTTTGAGAGAGTTGAGGTTGGCATAAAGCTGGACAAAACCAGACTGTTTCATGACAGTTTATTAGTATTTTCCCAAAATTAAATATAATCGTGAACATTTTTGACAAACTTCAAATATGATAACTGTCTCAAAGCACTTTCAGTCTGCCATGAAAATTCTGACAATTGCTTTTTGTATGCAGAAAGGAATAGACATTTGTCTACTTGCCTCTCTCAGTTATCTGCTACCATGCCACGGGTGAGGCAGAGTAAATGAAGTCCTGCAGTGGATCTGGATACTGGGGTTTATTTAAGAACCGACACAACTAGAGCTTTTACCCTACCTGATTATCCTCACACATACTCATTCATTCACACACCCCCGGCACTACATTCTTGAAAGCCTGATTTTCCTTCCCAGTTGGGAGGTCACTTCCAGTCCAGGGAAGCTGGGCAGACAGTTCTGTCTGCCTGTGCTGTGTAGCTCCCCAGAGTTAGAGCTGTCTCAGGTATTAAGGCCACAGTCCCTGGGCATCCCCCGGCATTTCTCTCCACACCCATCTCTGATCTCCAGGATCCTTCTTCCAGCTGAGATCTTGAACTTTCTTTCCAAGACCACTTCTTCTCTTCATGAATCCTTCTTTCTGCCACCAACTCTTCTTTCCAGAACATGCTCTTCCCAATTTAAATAGTGTATGTGCAGAAGCACCATGTGTGCTCAGCCTCGTACTTTGTGGTTCTGTATCATGTCTCTTTATTAATAAACTGGAAGCTTTGGGACATGCCACTTTTTTTAGTCCAGTTGTCATTAAAATTTACAGCCAGACCATACTGGTTGCAGCTAGCAAGGAGCAGACTTCTGCTTCAGAGTTCAGAAGTTTAATTTTTAATATCTATCCACACATGCACATACTTCCCATCATCTGCCACCTCTTAGTGTTCACAGTTTAAGCTAATTTTTTGCCTACAACATACCATTAATATATTTCCTTCAATTTTTCTTACAATTTTGATTCCAGTCTACTTTTAGATTATTTCACCATTTTATTAGAGAATTCAGAAATTCCCAATTCCCACCCCCAAATGTAGTAATTATTAAATTATTAATATCCACCTAATATAATACCATTTACTTCAAATGTTTAATAATTGACTTGTCAGGTCCAACATGAATTGACTGTAGTTGCCCTGAGGGGAGCAAATGGCATAACCTTGACATTAACACATCTGGGGCCAAGACTGTACCTTAATGTCTAAAAGGAGGAGGGAGGGTGCCTGATCTGTGGCTACAGTAGAAGTAGAAGCATGCTCAAACCCAGCAGAGGCCGTGCCGTGAACACAAGCTCTGAATTTGCCAGGACTCCTTTGGGGGATTTGAGTTGCAGCACAGCCCCTGTACAGTTCTTTTAATGTATCTAATAGCAGTTAGGACAGATCCTGTCCCAAAACTAAGGGAACCCCCTTCCATCTTTAGGGAAGCTGTTGCACAATGATATAAACATCACCAAGTCCTGATTTTAAAATGTTAATTTATCTTCCCAAATTACCACACTCACATATGGCTCATAATTGCAGTATCATGGAGTGTCAATTGAGCAAAACAGATGTATTTTTCAAAAAAATGTGACACTGTTTGCAAAAGCGCTCTATTCTCCATGGGTGCACATGCTGCTTCTACCTTCTGCTTAAGTACCTACATATTGACACTGCTGAACTAAATGCAGATTTTCTGCTTCAAGTATATACAACATTAACATTCAGGCCAGCAAATCACTTCATTCTGAGAGAGTTTAGATGTGGATAATGCTGAATAAACCAGTTAAAGCAAATGCTTGTACATGAAGTAACAGACCAGGATTTCCTATAGAACCCACAAGACACCTAAAAAAGGATATCCTGATATTATGTTAGATTACTCATAAATTAGGAAAAAAACCTAATGAAATACAAAACAGCTTCAGGTGTAGTAGTTAGGAATGACAGCTTTGGTAAATTAGAATCTCGTCCCATTAGGTTTTAAATTTGTGACTTCAAAGCGATCTGCACATCTCTGGTAGATAGCATGAAGCACTGAGTTGCTCTGAAACTACTCCACTGACCTTAACGAGCTTTAAATTTGGTCACGATGAGGTCCTTGTCTAAGATACATTTTCTTGAATAGTCCCACATGAAAGGTGCTGTTTGTCAGATCTTGATTAAATCATCCTGGAGATCTAGTCCTATCTTTCTCTTTGGAAAAGCCTTTGCAATACATCAGCTGTGGGACATCACTTTGGTACTGCTATTCCAACTTAGATTTGCTTTGCTACAGAATCTCATTACTATGTGAATACCATTTTACCCTAAGAAAGCTTCAAGGAACTGAGAGTCATTTAGTGCATTTCAACTCACAGGACAGGAACTTTTTTGTGGAAGGTGTTTCATTAATCCTTAAATTTTGCAGACCTCCTGCCTTCTAGATTCACATTGTTTTTAGCTGAATATCTGGTTGGTTTTCAGACAGCTTTCTCATTGTTTTCTTACTTTTTTGGAGAAAGAAGCAGGGTTTATCTAGCCTTCAAGAAGTGTAAACACACTTTCTTTTCTTTTTTTTTAATAGGAATGTCATCCTCCTGAACTATTTTAAATATTAGCTTTAAAAAAAAGACATGTTTGTAATTTGGATTGTTAAGAGAAGTCGACTGCTTGATAGTTCTTACTGTGGTGTGAAAAAAATATCCACTTTCAAAAATTGCAGGAAAAAAACAAAAAAATATCCATTGTAAATACTGTTATCTTGAACTAATTTCTCTCAGTTATCTTAATTGTTTGCTGTGCAACTAGTCATAGTGTTCAGTAAATCAACAGCAGTCTCATGCAGTTAGTTTTTGATCTTTATTACTTTAAAGTTTAGCTCTCCAGTAGTTCAGAATGAGTTTTTCATTGCATTTCTGTCTATCTTCATGTATCTTCTTGCAGCAAAATTTATAGCAGTATCTTCTTCATATAAAGAAGAAGTCTCAAGGTGATGGATGCAAAAGTACTTCTGAAACAGTGTGATATACTGCTGTTATCTCTTAGCTCTTTTGTATGCAGTGCTCCGATGGGAGTTAGATGAAGTGAGAGTGGGGACTGAACCCTGATGCACAAGCTAGACGTTCTTACCAGATACAGGCAGAAATAATAAGGAATAATCATCATACATAGAAAAACAACCATAATAACTTTACTTCTATAACAATATACTTCTCATAAATAGCAATATTTAAAATATCTTAGCAGTACTCTTCCTCTCTACTTGGCATATGGGATTTCTCAAAATTTCTACCTTTTGGCTTTTTTCTTTTTTGACACATTTTTAATTGGGCTTCCTCTTATTCAAAGGAGATTATATTTAATTCCGTGAGAACAGGATGAAAGCATGGTTCAGTTCCCTCCCAAAGTCACTTAACACTTTATAGAATTGGGTCTGTTATCCCTGCACCAACGCAGACACCTTCTGCCTTGCTATGAAAGTTGATAGAGCAATACATTGAGACACTGGATGGAGACTGCTGTTGTACTCCTGGATCTCTTTAGGTAAGTTTATACCCTTCTCTGGGCCTCTTTTTCTCTAATGTAGGGATGGTAATACCGGTTTTCTTTCTAAAGCATTCGCAAAAATACAATCCAATGTAGGTAGTGTTATTATTATAATCTTATTATTCCACTTACAACTGCTGTAACATATATTTAACTCCTTTTAACTTGCAAAAGAATACTAAATCATACATGGCACCAGCAGTTCCTAGTCTATAAAGATACCATAGCGGACACACCATCGCTGCCAGGAACAAGGTTCTCCCACTTGTAGCTGTGCTTCAGAATAGAACATTATTGTGTCTGAGAGTCTGATTTTCCGTGTTAGAATATCAGCATTGCCAATAAGACTCTCTATTGGCTTCTTTTATAGTTTATGCCACTAAGAGATCTAGGACACAATTACAGATTTTTATCTTCTCTGCCCTATCAGATATGAAATTGTGAACTTTCTCAGAATGTCACCATTGGAAACAAAAGGCAAAAATGATTTTTTTTTTTTTACTGTGTAATGTGTTACTATCTACTGTGTGGCTCAATTCAATTTTTACAAGGCTTCCCTATGAGGTGCAAGAATCTGATTTATGAGTCCACATTAAAGCCTCCTTCACTTTTGAGATTCTGTTTAAATATTATATGATATGACACAAGTATATTGAAAAATAGAGTTTCAGTTTCTTATTATGGGCTTTTGCTTGCTACCCTTGAAGCACGTTCATTTCAGATTGTGCAGGATGTTCTACATTTCTATTTTTTATGTATCTCTGGTAAATGTGAGAGTTCAATTTGATATACTGCGATATATTATCTCTCAAACAAAAGTTACCAGTTCAGATCCTGAGAAAAGTCTTCATTTTCTGGAAATGCCTAATGTATTACTATGGGCAAGTAGAAATGAATATTTTATCACATGCTATTATTATGGATGAAACTTTGATTCTGGATGTCTTTCTATGAGACGGAAATATGTGATACGACATTCCAGACAGATTCAGCATTACAGAGCTACAGTGAGGTTTACACACAATTATTTGGATCTGTATCTCAAAATCTGTCTGCATAACAGAAAAGCTTGTTTTATTTCTGCCTCATATTGTTTATAAACAGCACAGATTGTTCCTAGCCCTTCTATGGCCACAAGAATGTATTATAGCATCTGTTCAGATTGAGTTTCTGACTCTAGGAAGGTGTTGAGTGAAAGCACACAGTAGTTAGCCACTGCTATCTAGAAGTAAACCAACAGGTGTTAAGACTGAAGAAAAAAATGCAGAGAGGACACAGAATGTGAGAAATTCAAGTTCTACTGTCCCTTACCATGAACCAGACTAAGAACGTGGGAGACCAGTGATGTGCCTAGGAAAGGGGGTTACATGAGGAAAAGAGGTGAGGTAACTTTGAGAATCGTCTGTACCTAGATTTCATCCATACGTGGCATAGCTATGTACCAGATCTCACCCTAATAAAAAAATAAAACAAGAGAAGGTTCACATTCTGGGGTGATCTCTCAAGGAATAAGTAAAGATACACCTACATAAGATATATACACCGAGATAAGATATGTGCATATGTTCAAGGAAGCCACTCGATGCCAATGTATGCCAAATTTAGAATGGTCTAAATCTTTTTAACAACTAGATGTAAAAGCTAGAGTCTATGACAGATATATTAAACAGCAACTCTGCATACAATAGCCATGAAAAAGACATACAGGCTGTTGGGAATAATTAGTAAAGGAAGTGGTACCTCGGCAGTGAACAGCGTTATACCACTGTACATGTGATGTATTCGCATCTTCTTTATTACATGCAATTTTCATATCTCAAAAAAGGATAAAATAGACTTAGGAAAGATTAGTTATGTTATCAGAGATATGGAACAGCTACTCTATCGAGGGAGGCTGAGCAAACCAGGATTTACAACCTTGGAAAAGATCATGAACTGCAAAAAATAAGATAGGTAAGGACTATTAACTAGTTCTTGTAACAAAAACTGATAAGGCATGAGGTTTCAAAGAAATACCTTTTTCTACAATGCAAAATCCATGCTGTGCCACAAGGTGTTTTGCATGCAAAAACTTAAATGGGTCCAAAGAGTAGATATACAAGTGGCATGTAATACTGTGTTTAAATATAGCTATTGATATGACGATCATGATGCAATTTTTGTCTCAGAAAGTCTCTGAAGAGTATTTGTCCAGAAGCTGGAAGCTTACATATGGGAAAACAGTAACATAAACTTGTCTACTCCTTCACTATGCCTCAGTGTTACAAAAGATATCCCTTTTGTCTGAGTCAGGCTTGCCATTCTTCTGTTCACCACTATTGTAAGAATCTCCACAGCAGAACTAGTACTGGTGACTGGTTTCTTATTTTTCTAATTTTTTTAGCTCTCATAATCTTCTTGTCATAGTCAATTGCAAACACATTCATGGCATGTTAGAGTTAAATCACAAGTGTTCTTAATTTAAAAATTTTTAGCATACTACATAATTAATTAGACTTTTACACTTCAGCGAGTTTTGGTTCCCCAAAGAAAATTGAGCATAGAGAATATAATTTGATTTAACTTTTTGTCAAGGTTTAATCTACCTGAAACATTGTTATATTTCAGGGGAAGTATAAACTGCTTAGATCTTGTCAGAATTTCCTTAGTGGGAACAACATTTATTTATTTTAATGTTACAATAAAACAAAGTCATTTAAAAAGAATGCTTTATCCCTTCCCAATTTAAAAAAAAAAAAAAAGGGCAAAAAATACACTCAGGCTGTGTCCAAGGAATATGAGTACAGTTGTCAGTATGTGAAAGCTTGTGACAGAAGTGGTAATTCTACCAGAGATAATTAAACACTTAAAATAAAATACAGAATTAAAAAGAATAGCTGAGAAGAGTGAAGAAAATAAATGCCTTAACAACTGCTAAGTATGTTAAGAGGACTTAGACCTGCTAAGGATATTTAATGGTCTGGATTGTTCACTTAACACCAGGCATTTGAGAAGTCTGTACAGCTGACAAATGATGCTTGCCATTTAAAGGGTTGGTGAGAAGAGCTAATAGCAAAAATCTCCTCCAGCCTTTGATATTACAAAGACTAAGCAGCTGTAGTGAGCTCTCCATTAACCATCATAACCAGAGACTAAGAAACCCAGATGATTCAAAAATTCTTATCCTATTCTGCTTCTAGATTTGATATGCATCTAAAATGTCTCTCTAAATTGTACTCCCAAGTATTCTTACTTTCAAATGCAATTATGTAGACAACACCACAGACATGCACAGAGTATTCCAAAACTTAGAGCAATCTTCCCATGTTCATGTTATTCTGAGCCTGAGCTGATTAAATTCTCTCAAACCTAGATGTACTAGGTAGAGCACTGCAGAAAATTTTGAAAGGTTCCCTGCTGAAAATCTTGGGCTGCGAGAGTGAGTGCTGAGCCTGAGCTAATAAGCCCTACCAGATACACTGCCATTTTGTGCAGAATTGCTTTGGGTGTCCTTGCACTGCTCTTTTAGTATCAGGAACACTGAATATCCTAATCTGGCTTTCTGCACCATGTGGTTAAGCCATTAACTGTTACTGCTCTTCAACATGACTGAGCATCCTACTTCATAAAACTGGGACTTAACAATTCCTTTTTTGTAAAGAGTTTTAAGGCAAAGAACATCATGTAAGTGAAAGCCTGATTTTCTAACGTTCCATAATCTACCATATCAAATAGGCTGTCCAACTAGATAAAACGTATGGATGGATTAAAATTCCCATACTGTGTACACTGAATGTCAGGTGAGATATGATGAAAGACTGGAACAGGTTGCCCAGAGAAGTAGTAGATGCCCCATCCCTGGAAACATTCAAGGTCAGGCAGGACGGGGCTCTGAGCAACCTGATCTAGTTGAAGAGGGTTGGACTAGATGACCTTTAAAGGTCCCTTCCAATACAAACTATTCTATGAAGAAAAGTATTATGCAAGAGCAGGCATATATGGATCATAGTCATACAGTAGGCACATACATTATAACTCATGAAGATAGCAGAGATCATGCTCCCTGCCTCAGCTATCACAAGCGCTGACTATTCATCCTTGGCAGAGGCACAGCTTTCACGCCTTTTCTGGTTTTGTTCCCTTCTTTTTCTTTGGTATTAACACTTTTTTTTTTTAAACTACAACAAGACTCAGAGCATGTGAAGAGTGTGTGCCATCAACAAAGACTGCTTCTAACATAAACAGCTGGAGGGAAGGGCTAAAAATAATAACAAAAAAGTTCCAGTCTTTGATGCTACAAAGACTGAGTAGCAAAACATCAGCCCCAAATGTGTTGGATGGGATAAACTATTCATTTCATGAATGGGAAGGCAATTCAGAGTCCTCATCCAGGGTGATTAAATCTGAGAAAAATTCTGTAATTCATCAGTTCAATGCAAGGTATTTTTTTAAATGACTGTCAGGTAAATTGTATTTTTTCACAACCGCAGCAAATGAATAAAAATGTTCCTGTGTTATAATATCATTTATAACCATTATGCCTCTAGAGGCCCAGTCATTCCAAATGAACGGTTTGTTGTTAATTCCCAATTTTACATCCTGCCATAAGGAAACTTGGGGAGAGAGAAACATTTTATAGTCTTACATATATGGACAAAGCATTGTCTTCTGCCATGTCCATAACTCCATGTAGCCCAGTTTATCTTAATCTGACTGGAATAAAAGAAGTCTTAGAGGAGAAACCAAATATATAATTTGAATACAGATTATTAAACAGCAAAAGCATTCAAAAATCAAATTTTCTGTCTTGGAAATAATATTTTAAAAAGGTTGTTCAACAACCTTTCAACACAAAATACACAGAATTGGCTTCTATAGCAGCAACCAGGAAAACCAGTATTTTTTTAGCAGATAAAAGCTAACCCATTGAGCCAACATTCATTCACCGCCTTTTTCCCTTCTTTTGTATTTCTTGATGCGCTTTTTCATACAGTGGAACATCTTCAATAAAGGAGATGATGACTCCCCCTCTTCTCCTGTTTCCTCTTTCTCCATATAGTAGTTTGGGAACTCTTGGGATATGGGAGGTGTTTGTTGTATAAAACCACTGGCGTAGAAAAAGGGGTGAATTTTGTGTGACCAACACATTTTTCAAAACACCACTGATACCTCTTCAAAACACTTAAAAACCCTGTCCTGGAAAGCCTGGTATAAGGCTTTAAGAGTCAGCAGCAGAGCAAGAAAGCTTGCTCTGAGCAAGATACCTAAGCTCTCAGCTCAGCTTAGGTATCTCATATTCTAGGTTGGCATCCAATTCTCAGCAAATATACTTTCTGTTAATAAAAAACAGCTCAGCCCCTCTATATCACCATTGCCCTATTCTTTGCCAAGCCAGCCAAAAACTTATTAAAGAACAATCACACATTTGAACAGAAAGCTAGTTAGGACTTAATTTGGCCTATTTTCAGTGACATGCTGCAGCAAAGATTGTAGCAGTCTTACAATATTATTTCAGGTCATGATAGCTTCGAAATCATTTATCGTTAATAAAAACACTATGAAAAAGTTGCCACTGCATGTGCTTAGCAGCCCTTTTATAAAGTTAACATCTTTGTTCTGTCAAAGCCACTTATAAAATACAGCAAATGATGCTTGTCTACATGACTGACTAAATCCCACAAAATTTACTCTTTTTAAATTAGGTGAAGTTGGTGTAAAATCAGTAAGATAGTGTTACTTCTTTGTGTTTATTGCAGTCAATAGTCTAGCTATTCAACTCAATTTTAAAATGAGTTTTCAGTCAGCACATCAAGCAGCATACTGAGTATCAGGAATAGTTATTATTAAGGAATTATTAAACATACAACATGTAGGTTTATCTTGGTAAACCTGATGTGTCAGATGACATTTGATGAAATCAGGATGCCATTACATCCAGAACGCCAGGCCTGAACCACATGCATGGAAAAGAAATTAAGAAAATTTTTACACATACGTATTTCCTTTGTATTTGATGGTGTTGCTTCACTGGCTTCAATATACTTTAGAGGAGCTACCCTTAAGCTCATAGGGATTCTGAAAGTGTGATTTCCATGTGCCAGCAATCTGACAGTTTCTTTGAAATCACAGGAATTTTGCACCAGGCTTCTGTGCACCAGGTGAGTTTCATCATCTCCACGTTTTTCTCCACCAGTGTGTAAGGTCCCATGTTCAGAGGCAGGTGATAGGGGCAATGAGGAAGGGGAAATCCAAGTCTCTTACATGCAAGATCCTAAGAGGTGCCATATCCATAGATTGAGACCACCACAACATCACCTCTCCTCCGACCCTAGACTTGGGGAGCTGTCTGTGTTGGCAGAGGACAAATAAGGCCATGGCAAAAAATCTAGGCCAGGGAGTCGTGATGGCATTGAAAGGCCATGGTGGAATGCTGGCAGTGGATCAGTAGAGGCTTAATGATGGAAGCGGGGAGATGATTTTGTGAAACCAACTGCCGTGGCCGAAGATCTGGTGGAGCAACTCTGCAAGAGTTATGTTTAAGCAAAGAAACTGATCTTTAAAAACATTGTTCCGCAGGCAGCTATGATCTTTGACTTTAATTCTGGCTATTGCTGTTTGCTTTTGAGCGAAGCTGAATTTTAAATGTCAACAGAAATGGAATCTGCCTAATTTGTGTGATGCTAATTTTTACTACATTCTAGTCTTGAATATCACTTACAAGTGATATCTTTCTCACCAGAAAGAAAAATTCTTTCAGGACTTGGCTCTTCTTTTGTGTGTTTCAAAAAATAATCTCCAGCCTATGAAAGGCTAGCTTACTAATGCTCATTCTTTACTGTATCTTATTTTATCAGATAGCATTTTAAGGATCAGCAGCTTAATTAGAGATCTGTCAAAGAAACACAAAAATTAGAGGTGGAAAAGGCTTAGTACACCACTTAGATTTGCTAATGCAGGAATTTCTCTAGAGCATATTTATTCTTCATCTACTTCCCAGGTCCATTTTAAAATGTGCGTAGATGGGTTCCACTAATGCAGAAGTTCCTCTGGAGCATATTTATTCCTCATTTGTTTCTCAGGTCCATCTTAAGATGAATGTAGATGGTTAATGCATTAACTTTGATGGTACAGAAACATGCATATCAAGGGACTCTCTTTGCCTCTTCTGAAATATATTTTCAGTTTTAGATTATTTTGCTACACGTTGTATCTATTCACCCTCAATGTACTTCCTTTTAATTTATACCACTATTCAGAGTACAAAGCCTTTATATACTACTGTAAGCAACATCTCTCTAGTTTTTTAGTAACCTTCATGTGTTTGAAGATGGTTATAATAGTTTTCTCATTGAACTAATTCTTTTTAATTAATTAGATTAAAATATCTATTCAAAACCCTTCAGAGCGCAAGTAAGCAGAGATGCACAAAAAAGAATAATAGGAGCAGGTATGGAATAAGGTATTATTCAAAACAAGTAAGGTTGGCTGAATTCTGCCTTAAGAAGCATCTGTTTTATTGATTATTTCAGTCTATCGGTCTTTCACAGAAACATTAGTATGTCCAATGATTTGATAATGACAAACGATATCAAGGATGGTCTAATCAAGAAATAAGCGTTAAACCAGCATGGAATAGGAAACCAGTGTGTGAACTAATTTTAATAGACACCAGTTGTCTGGTTTGGGTTATTTCTTTTCTTTCAGTTGCAAGGTTGTTCTACCAAAATGATTTTCCATGAGGCTGGTGACAGTCTCATTTTTCACTATCAAGTAAGTCTACATTATCAATTACATTCTATCTTATTATAAAGCTGTTTGTTCCAACACTCCACTATGATATTGTTAGGGGGAAATAGCATATAGAATACTTTCAGCAATGAAAGATTCACTTTAATAACATTTCTATAAATACACTTTCAGAATGCAGTATGTCAGAGGCAAATAATTTTGAATAATAAAAGCTGATACACCTAACAGGGTGGGAGGACAGATAAAAATACAGATTTAATAGGCCAGTCTTCAGCTCCTCTCCAGCCACTTTGACTCCAGCATCCAGAAAAAGATGCAGCCTGGGGGGTAAGTGACTCCTAGGGAGCACAGGACCTCTAATTTTTGGCAGTCCCCAAATAACAAAATAGACCTTGAGGCTGCTCTAGTTTATATCGGCTCTTAGCCATACTCAGACCTTGATTTACCCCAAGGTTGAGAACTGATGTCAGAGTCTGGGAGACCAAATATGACATATTTATAAAGCAAATATAAAGCTTATGACCTTCACTATTCTTAATTTAAATGTTTGTATAAATCACATCCACAATACTTCCTGAGCTATACCAAATCACCTTCCCATGCTATGACTTTCCTGTTTCTTCCAAAACAAATGAAATTAACTCTCTTAGAAAGACATGTTAACCCTGTCACATTCATCTGTGTTTGGAAGTTGAGTCCCTTCTACAAATGCTGATTTTCAGCTCACTCTGAGGATTATAATTTCCATCTACACTCATCTGGCAGCAGTTTTAGCTGACAAACAGCCAGGAGCATAATCTGAACCATAGCTGATTCAGCGGGCCCAGAGTAGGAGGATTTCATAAAGCAAAATTGGTTTCTGTTACACAGTTGTTCATAATTATGTCTGGTTTTTTACCTCATAGAGAATTGTGGCTTTCCATTTTAAAGTGTGAGCTCCAAATATCAATTTAAACAATCTCCTTTTTTCTCAAAGTTCAAAGAACATTGCTGGCATTGTTAGACCTACTACCTTCTCTAGACATACTGGCCCATCTAGCCAGTACAGCCTAGCTCATGGAAGACAGTGAGAATATCAGGCACCTACATAATATTTCCATGAGATTCTTTAGTGACATAACAAATCACTTTAGATTTTGTTCTTTGACTGAAATACATGGTTCCATTTTTTATAAGGTATTGACATTTTCTGAAGAAACAACCATTTTTTGTGACTAATTTCATTTCTCCAGAAACATAAACCAACCCCAAAACTGTCTAAAAACACTTTCAATGGAAAGCTTTCAACCAGCTATGCAATAGCACTGTAAGTTACATATTTGGAAGATTTTCAATCTTTAAAAGATTTATTAGCATGCTGTTTTCAAAAATACTTTAATTTCTCTAACCATTGCTGCATTGTGCTAAGGGACTATCTTTAGTGTATTGTGGCCAGGTTTGACAGAAATTAGAGATATTTCTTAAAAATTACTGATAGCATTGATGAAGGAACATGAATTTTCTAAGTCAATGAATGCTTTCATATGTGTGACTCCCATTAATGTCAGTGAAAATTCCTCAGGCTTGTAGCCCTGAGCCTTAAATTAGATTCTCACACATTTCAGTATTCCTGATCATGTATCCTATACAACATATGCTATGACATTAATGAGGCCCATAATTGCAAACATCCTAAATGGACAGAAGAAACATGATTTATATCAAACTCATATAAGGCACATTGCTATATATACAGTGTAGGACCTACAAAATTCATTATGCATGAAAACACAGGTGTGTTAAACTGATGCCTCTGAAAAGATGATAAGGGTCAAAATAACCTCTTGCCAAAAGACTGTAGCTCATATAGTTATCATTGTAAAATGCATATATGTGTTAACTTGACAGATCCAACGGTGAGATAATAAAGTTATCTTTCAACTTAAAATTCAAATTACAAGAATGCCAGGCAAGAATTTGTATTTATTTACTAAAATGTTGTGTCTAAATTAGCTCGGTATTGTCTGTCAAAATGCATAAAACAACACAGTTTGACAGGACGAATCCCTTGCACATTATAGATCCAGCTTGAGCAAGCTGGTTGCATTATTATATCAACTATCCATTTGATGACACATAACTTGACAAAAACCATCTTGAGAGATGATGACAAAGAAGCTTTTTACTAAGCCTGGTAACTCCTTAAAGGTAGTATGAAAGATATCTTTCTTTGGAGCTTCTGCTGAATACTGAAGAGTGAGTAGTAATAGCTATATCATTCACTGTGTTCACTTTGTTACCTGATTTTATGTGTTGAAAACAAATAGTAGGCAATATCTAATGTATTGTAGTATCTGGACATGTGCTGGAAAACTCAAAATTTCATAAATACTTTTGTGCAACAAAGACAGACAATGTGGATCTCACTAGCTACTTACCTTATATACCCAATTTTATATAGTATTCATTAAGATAACATGCGTATCTGGAGAGATAATTACTGATATGAAGACTAGTGGAATGAAAACAATGAAGACGACAGGTCCCTGAAACAAAGTATTGGATCTTTTTGGTAAGCATGCAAGATGCATTTCAAATGGAAAGTGGCAGGTCTGTGACAAAGAATGTAGGCCATGCTTACAGGAGAGAAAACTTATCTGTCCTAGGAAACAATGATTCTGTTAAGAACATGGAAATCCTGATGCTTAGAAGAACGTGAGTTTGTAGTGAAATAGCGAGCACCAAGTAGATTTACGTGATCCTTAGACATAGCAAGCAAGAAAGCATCAAACAGGAAGAAACAGGTCATATTTCCTCCGTACTGGCAAGTCAGTAAACCACTCTTGAATACTGCGTCTGTTTCTAGTATCCACAGAAGTACATGGAAGAAGCGAACACACTTTAAAGAAGGACCACAAAAATAATTAAAAGATTATCTAAGAGAAAAGCTTTAATTACACAGCAGCTACTGGACTCAAAGCAACAATTAATTCCAGGGAATCCTACGGCCTGTGCTATGCAGGAGTCATGACTGAAGGACTGCAACATCTCTCCTACTCTTGGAATTTTCTAAAAGCTGCTTTTATTTCTACATAGCAATAGAAAAACATCTAGTCTGAGGCAAATTGTTGGAAATACGTAACCATCAAAAAACTACTGTCATCTGCAAGAAATAAGGCAGTTTTTCCATCCAGTTTCTAAAAGGAAAACACAGAGTACAAAAACTGGATTATTGCTTCCTTTTCAGTGTGTCCTATTGCAATGTTTGTCAGTTTTTTTCTTGAGCAGGTGTACAAAATGACGGTGAACTTTATTATCCAAATTAAGATACCTCTAACAGTTTGTTTGGACATTCTGAAAAAGATCTCTCCTATTGACTGAATTCCTACTCCAAATTCACTGGAGTTTTCCTAGTAGCATTACTCTGAGAAGAATCCTCAGCCAAACTGAGTTTTATAGAACAAATGGTTCCGTTGCCTCCAAGGAGTTTCTACTCAGAAAGCTGGAGGACTTATTTTTTCTCAAAAAGACGTCAGTTATTTTAGTAGGAATGTTACTGCCTAAAAAAATGTCCAGTTAAAAAAAAAAAAAAAAGGAAAATTCTCCTCAGTGTGAGCTTCAAAAGTAGAATAAAATGTATTTCTGAAATTCTCAGGAATGCTTTTTGAAACAGACTTTCACAAAATTAGCATTCCTCCTTTTGCAGACAGAAAATCTGCCTACCAAACTGTACAGTTTAGGATTCTCCAGATCTCCCTTTCCTCCAATCCTGCATATGTTTACCCTCAGCAGTTCTTCTCCCACATTACTGATGCTAGCTGGAGTCTCATGAAGTCCTCAACTGGCACCAAACTTGGAATTGAGTTCTACTCCTCTTCATCCAGTCTCCCATCTTATGAACTATAATGACCTGATTCCCAGTGTCATTGACATAGGAAATGAAAACAGAGGTTTTTTTCTAAATAAACTTTATATTTTGGGTTTGATCATTGAAATACATATTTTAAGCCCTACCTTTTCATTATTATATTTAAAATATGAGTATATGTAACAATTAAAGATCTTCTTAAATCTAAATATTTTCTACCAATTGGTGCAATGCAATTTGAGGTAAGTATATATAAACTATACAAAAAGCAGCACAATTTGAAAAATGTGAAGTATTAAAAGTAAATGAAATATTAACTAGAAATCAAATATGTTATTCCTGATAAAAATCTTTCTCTCACTAGAGAATATATATGCAGTTCTACATGTTACTCATAATGCACAACATGTTTGCTCTGCAAGTTCTTACTGAGGAAGAAATTGTGAAGAACATAGAGATAAAAGAAATATAAGAAATCACAGAGATGAAAGCCTGATATCACTGAGGTTAATAGCAAAACTCTTTTTGACTCAAATTAGGTTGACTTGTATGTTTATTATACAGTGATATTCCTCTTTTCTTGTTGCCTCTGCTACCTGGAGATTTGGGAACAAAATATTTTTCTGGAACAATTGTTCTGACATAGTTCCACTAGAAAGTTATGCAGAATAACCACCTTGGGTTTTTTGGTTTTTTTTTTTCACTGCTGTAATACTGGATTCTCTGAATCTCAGTATACAAAAGGATTTAACATACCATAGACAAAATCCTTTCTTTTTCAGTCATTGGTCACCACTGATTGTTCAACTCATCTAAGAATTAACTTTCTCTTTTTACAGTGATAGATTGATACTGATATTGAAAATCCAACACCTTCCTGTTTGGACTGTCACTATCTTTAGCTACAAGAACTGTTGGATACTCATTCTTTGATTCAAATGGTAGAATTCTCAACCTCATCTTTATTCAGGTCCCAGAAGTGATAGGCCCCTTATATCTGTAAAGTGCATAGGAGAGAAGTGAATTACTAATACAGGAAAAAGTAGAAAGCTTCGAAGAAAAAAAAAAAATTGAATGAGGTTCATATACAACTTACCTTTTCTTTATATTAAGTAACATTTATATATTCATTTTCCCTGAGCTTTACTGTATTTTGATTAGTCCCTGAAGCTTTGAAAATATATGAAGGATATTGGTCCCAGAACACAAAGTTATACCCAAATAACATAATAATAATAAAAAACCCCATAACAGACTGGGGACTGTTAAAATTATCAGAGATAAGTTTAAATTATTAATTCCATAATGAACCATTAATAATGAATGCAGGAAGTATTAGAAAAGCTATCACAGCATGATACCATCCAGATTTTACTTACCAGATGTGTTTTATTGATTTCCAGAATTGATAACTCAAATGTTCTAAGGGAGGTATACTGGGGAAACCATGCATACATAAATAAATAATTGCATGTGGAATGAGCAATGCTGCTGAGGAAAGCTTTGTGTACCACAGCCATTTTAATTCCTCTTTTGAAACTTGTAGACTTAGGGAGGAGTCATGCAGAAATTCGATAGAGATTTTATTGGGCTTGTGGTTTGTGTAGACACTCGGTTCTATTTCAGGCACCCATCTCAGGAGGAATAGTTTATATAGATATTCCAAGTGGCTCAATTTACCCTTCAGTCATTTTATTAACTATTAAGGCTACTGTACTCATCTAAATCCATTAAGGGATTTATCTAAGTGACCTAATTTTCAAACTACTAGTTTGCTTACAGATCTTGTTACAATCAAAGTCAGCTTAGTGGCATAGATTTCTATAGTCGTAACACTGCAAGTAGAAATACGGTCCAGATTTTACTACAGTTAACCTCAAATGCGTATATTATACCATTGCAATGAACTAGTCACACATAGCTCAACCCTGTAAAGCTCTTTTGGCTTGAAGACACAGCAACTACATCAGTTGAGGATCTATCTAATGTTGCTAGTTCCTTGGGTAGAGGACTTCTCATCTGATATTTTACAAAAATCATTTAGATATCGAAAGATAAGATAAGATCTACTGTCAGAGGAAAACTCAGACAGACAAAAGTTTAAAAACCTGACCATCTCAGGCGTTCTCAGCTACCAGTCTCCTTTTACCTTCTCCCCCAACACCCCCATATAACAGCAGAATGTAATCCATCAGCCTAAGCTGCCTGAAACAGTATCCAAAATATTGTAGGTCAGATAGTGAGGGCTCCCAAAAAATGACTAAAAATGTATTGCCTGGAACTGAACTATGTTTTGTCTCATCAGTATTCAATAATGCTGTCTTGCCATAAAGACGATTAAAAATAGACCAAAACCACAAGATGACCAAGTGAGCAGAGACAAACATTCAGAAGACATTAAGATTTTTTTAGCCCAGACAGCTGTGGATTCTCTGTGACTATTGAATCTCCTTCCTAGTCAAGAAACTGTTACCCAATTCATTCTGCAAATTTACGTATGACTGTTATATGTGGCATATGAGAAAAGCTTGTACTTGAGAGCCAGGAAGCTAGCAGCCACACTCATTACATACATATACATTTTAGAAAAGAAGGTCAGTTGTTACACAAGAAGAGAGAGATGTGTAAATAACCCCTGGCACTAGCAATAGTAATGCCCCTTCATAACAAACCGATTCACTCACAGTACTCTCGTTTCTCCCTCTCAACTGCCAGATGCATTTGTATTTTTCTTCATTAATGGGAAGTAGATTGTTTGGAACTGAGTAACGCTGGGAAGAATAGCAACATCTGCTGTGATGTTTACTATTCTTATTATTCTTTACACAAGTGCTACAGGAGCCATTATATTTGCCTTCTGTAGCTAGTTCATTAAATCATGCAGGAATAAAGGGCTACAGATACTCATCCTAGTCATAAAAGGGAGAGGCCAGGAAGTAGAGAAGTGAAACAGAACTACAGGGGCACTGGAATAAACTACTTCATAGGAGGTTCAGGTTCATACCTCAACACACAGTTCTTGAGCATTGGGAAGCTGTATGTTCCTAAGCGAAAAATGAAAAGTGCTTCCTCTGAATTGCTTTTTCATAGACTGCCTGGGAAGCATGAGTCATCTTATTCCAAATTATGAGGTCTTTAAGTGGGAATAAAAAGATCTATGACAGGATTCCTAGACCTCTCCCGACACCACTCGCCCCTTTAGAAAATATCAAAGTGGAAAAAGGAAATACTTGTTCAAAATGCATCTTTCATATTTCCTTTCTCTCTGTATTAGGTGATGAGCCACTTGATAATCAAGTGGCAAGAGCCTGGAGGGCACTATCTTATCTGCCTCATGAAATCTGTTAGTCAGGTTTTGTTGTTTTTTTTTTTAAAACAGCTACACTCTACCTAGAGAGGTAGAAATTCTGTGGTAAAAGGACAGTGTCTCATCCCAGGAGTCTTTACAAGAGTGTTGGTGAGCGTGTGTGATCAGTGGAGCAGCATGGAGAGCAGTCTAATAATGTGGCTTTTTCTCACCTTTCTCTGTTTGGCAGTCTTGTTCACTTTCCTATCCTGCATCTACTGGTGTAGACATGGCGCTTAGGGACATGGTTTTCTTATCAACGGGTCTACCATTGTAGACATGGTGTTAGGAACATGGTTTACTGGCAGACTTGGCAGTGTTAGGTTTACAGTTGGACTCAACGATCTTAAGGGTCTTTTCCAACCTAAATAATTCTATGACTCTATGCTGAAGTAGATGTAAACCCCCTTTTTCCTTTTGACAGTAATTCAATAACCCCATGTCAAGGATATCCAAATATTTCTGATCTATATTCTTAAGTATATCTTTCCATAAGATGGCTTACTTTGCCTAGTTATTAGTTCATTAGCAGAGTGAGCATTAGCCATGGGTTGTGAAAGTACACATTAGTACTCTTCCTTTTTCACAGGTATTTGCTCTTTGACAGAATCTGAAGAGAAAAAAGTTAGGTATTTCCCTCTGTTGCACTGATATGTGAAGAAGGGAAGATATGACTGGGAATCAATATCCATCCTTAAACACATAAATGAGATAGAACGACCAGTTATGGAAGGAATTCAACTGCAGTAACCCAAAAGGAATATGCTCTCCTTCCTCGAGGGGGCGGAGGGATGGAGATGCCTACAAACTAGCTACAGAACATATGTGTCAGTATCAGTAATATTTACAGTTGAAGCTTCATGAACAGCAAGAAAGGGCACAGACACACACATTCTTACAGATTGTGTTGAAGTGGCTTAAAGAGATGCTTTCAGTTTAGGCTAACATGTTCTAATTTGTACCGAAAGAGACTGGAAGTGTCAACAAGGTCGTTTACTACATCCTAGCGATTAAGAAGGGAAGCTATACTTTATAGAAGGATACTTACAGTCACAGTCATAAATTCTTGAACTTTTCCTACATAGTTTGCAAGAGCCTGTCTTTGTCCAGACTACATGATACTAACATCTGTCATGATTAGCACAACTGTGGAACATTTACCAATGTCAAGGATTCCCTACTTCTACCTGCATTTACAATACAGATTAGGCAGGACAGGCTTCCAAGGAACTGTCTGCTTAGGGATGTATCTGAGGATTTACAAAGGGGGAAAAAAAAAAAAAAAAAAGCTGTGGAAGGGACATGGACTTAAAGCAGATTCTCCATACCTTTCTATTGTATCATGATGAGGACAGGGAGCCCAGATGAGTGTAGCAATTATTCTGTAAGCCCAGAAGCAGCCTCCAAAGCTACAAGCTACACAGACAGTGTCCACTAAGGAAAAGTGGCTTAGGTGGCCCTTCTCATTGTCCCTGGCAGTCCCTAACACCGCTGGATTGATATGAATTAATCCTGTATTCTAGGACCAAAGCCATTTTGGATCCAGACTGCAAATCCTGCAAATCTCTTGCAAATCCCTGAAAGCTGAGGAGGCACCCCTGGGAGGTGATCCACTTGTGCTGGCTGTGATGATCTTTCAGCTATTTTTCCCAAGCTAATACAGAGAGTTTTGGAAGACAACTGTGGAAATGCCTCTCCCTTGGCTTTCTGAGGAAAGCCAGAAATGGTAACACATGGACTTTCAGCACAACTGCAGACACTTTCATTCCTATTTATATACATGGCAGGTCCTGTCATGTGCTTGCTGTGTAGAAAAAGAAAGCACGCACAAAGGACTGGAACAGTTTGAAAACCGGAAAAATAATGTAGCTTTTCATGTCTGCCTTTTATTTGTCAGCACTCCTTCACTCTTTTGGGAAGAAAAATTGTCCTTCCTAACCTGGTTTCTTAGGCACATTTGAACTCTGTTATTTATTTTAAAGAATCACTTTTAAGGCAGAGAAAGAAGGCTAATGCTGAGAGTAGAAAAATCTGGATTGTAATCCCACTAAACCGTTACTGAAGAACAATCTTCACAACTATTCCAATGCTTGGTCATGGTTAAGAAGTCTTATGGCTTTGATATTTGAAACTTGGTTATGTATTACTGTTTGAGGCTGACAAAACATGGGAATTCATCTATAGTGCTGCAGGAACTGTGGGGTACAAGAAAAAAAGAACATGCCTGGTGGATAAAAACACAGACAGATGTATCACAATGTCATTTTTGCCATTATCACTTCAGCCATAAAAGGCTGGGGTGGATCAAGATGCAGAATGAGCTTTAAAAATATCCTTCAGTTACAGACTGTTCACTTGTATTTTACCATAAATATCTTAACAATTATTTCAAGAGACATTATTCTTCCATTTAAGCACACGCGACATGTGAATGATGTTATCTGTAAAAGCAATAAATTCAGTCACAGCACTAAAATGTAATTAGAGTATTTTTCTGTGACAGAATTGATTTTGGGTGGGTACATTAAACTCATTTGTAACAAATAGACTCTGAAGTTGCACAACTAAAATTTTTACAAGATGAAGTTTGCAAATAAAGATTTCTCCTCACTTATGGGAGATTAACTTTTTGAAGATTATACCGAGACATTTATGAGTCCATGAATAGCAGGCTAAAGTGATGGGAATGCAGCTGTATTTTTCATGGGTGGAGAGAGGGGAGGGAGGCAAAGATTTGTAGGCTGCCTGTCATCAGTCAGCATTAATTTCCCATCATGACCATGAATCTATTTCAGTCAAGGATGGCAGAACAACAGTAGAGATGGGTAAGTCAAGAACCAGACTTACAATTTTAGTGTCCTACTTCGCAACTTCATTTGATGTACAAGGCCATGCATGGATCATCATTTATTTTACATCATAGCATGTAACTAATGGTCATGTTTCAGTGTCTTCTTTGACAGTGTAACATAACTCTAGAGCTGTGTTAAAGTCTGCTTCTGAGGGAGCACAGGCACTTCTTGTCGCACAGGCTATCAACACCTTTTCAAATGAGTTCCACAAGAGGAGGTATTCAATTGCACTGCATTCATAATTGCAGCAGGTTGTCAGAAAAGATTTGCTTCTAGTTAGGTGTACAAATAAGGATCTGATACTAAAAAATACTTTTGAAAATGCAATATTTATTTAAAATATTTCAGTATATTTTTGTTGTGTTCATGTCTACTGATACACTTTGAAACTAAAAAATTTTACAGTATAGGAATGCACTGATTTAAAAATTATTTTTCTTTCCTTGAAAAGCAGTGGCTTAACATGAAGAAACAAATTATTTGGGAGAAGCTAAAAAATAACTGATTAAATTAAAAACAAAGTGTTTTTCAAGAACTACTGTAAAATGATCTAGTTACCCCATGCATTTTCTACAACAGTAGAAACCACAGCACTTTCAGCATTTAATTACAGCAGAAAATATGAACTGTTTTCTCTTAATTTCTCCTTCAACATTGTAATCTATTATCATTTTGCCTACACTGGATATTTGTGTCAGATTAGAAGAGATTCCTCTAGTGCCATTTCCCAAAATCCATCTGTTATATTTTGCTCCATATAGATTTTCAAACTGTGTGAATTCCTGTTGTATGTATCATCCAGCAGCACATTCAGCAATGTGACTAATACCTGTTGATGTGTTCTTTATTGTCTTACCCCTTCTCTAGAGAGACCTGTGTGTGCACTGCTGTTTGTTTTAATAAGGGTTTTCTTTGTTATGCTTTCTTTGTTGCCCTTTTTAAGGAAATGCTGTGATATTTCCAACTTAGGGAAGGCAAGGTCAGTAAGATGTTTCCAGTACATGGAGCTGTAGGTGGAGAAATGGTGATGACCTCCTGTTTGAGGGCAATTATTCCACGCTGTCTCCTGTATAGGTAAGATTTAGCCCTGTAGAGATTTCCATGGGAAAGAAAGGTGAAGTTTTCTGCCACAGACTTTATCTTTAAAAATCTAGGATGAATGCCGTAGCATGAAAAAGGGACTGGGATATAGAACTTGATTCAACTTTGTGAGTGTATGGCCAACCAGTACAGGAAAAAAAAGGAGATATTAAAAGTGCTGAAGAAATGTATTTCAGCAAATTTTTATTACTTAGAGTTTCCTAAGCGGAATAAGATTCACACCCTGATATGTCCTACTGCATAATCTAGACAAGAGGTGACAAATGTACGGGTAACTGAGTCATGCTATCATTCTTCTTCTAGTATATAGACTTGCTAAGACTACAGAACATGATTGAACTAAACACTGTGGATACTGCTACAGCAAAGCTAAGCAACAGTGGAAAGTCTTAAGATGAACTGAGTGTCCAAAAGAGATTTCTATTCTTTGAGATGTTTTCATCTGTTCACCATCATCATCATCCCTTCCTTGGGCTCATTTTAAGGTAATTTCTCCTCACATAACTTTCATCAAAAATTGCACCGAGCTGCTATAAGTAGCGGTAATTCTACAGGTGAGTGAGAGTTACTACGCTACTATGTGACATATGAAAGGTTGCTCAATTCTTTTTAAGTGCATCCACCTAAATTCTCATTTTATTCTCAGATGCTGTTTCTGAACATCATAAAGAACATATTTTTAACATTAACATTGGAGAGAAAGCCAAAGAAAGGACCCAGTCACAAAGCAGCTGACATCAATGGGACCACTGATGCCATTAATTTTAGCATGAACTTAGGACTGATTATTGCATATTGACCCAAGTAGTCCAAAGGTATCATTAATAAAACTGGAAATTTTCAAATTACTAGTATAGCATCCCAAAACCAATTCCAGACTCTGACACTGCCTACGGTTGTAACTGATAGGCTGAAATGGGAAAGTTTACCAGAACTACTGAGGGTTAGTAGTAACACAAATTATTGAACACAAAGTTTAACTTTAAGAGTCACACAAAATTTGTCTGGTATTGTAAAATCAACAAACTCTTAAAACTTCTGCCAATGAGTAGCACTTACAACCTGAATAACCAGCACAGCTGAAAGTGCTAATCCTGTCATTGCTAAAAGTTGCTCCAGAGAAGACAGGAAACCCATCAGACCAAAAGGTCATTTTAAACTGAAATGGCTGGACGTCCTACCCAATGAAAGCTGTGATGTAGTTTAAGTAACAGAGGATGGTATTTCAAACTATTTTCTGGACCAGACAAATAATTTATTTGCCCCTTTAGGAATGGAAACTAGGTAACGTCTACATGTAATGTAAAAGAGTCATTATACTATAGCTTAATAGTCATTATGACTGATACCAATTCCACCATCCTGTAAAAAACAGGGAGATGGCTAAAATGGATCCTCCTGATAGGTGCATTATTCCTCTACTGTGACTGTTATGTTCAGATCAGCAAACACTCCACTGTATTTGCTTTATGTAAGTTCATTTCTTCTGTTTGCATAAGGAGAAAGTACATATTCCTCAGTTACATTTATTTACAAAACATATGTTTACCTTTTTGTAGGACAGTTCATGCTCTCATTCACTAAGATAATACACACATATATTTAGCTGTTTTAACAGCAGCTCCAGTCTGTAAGCAGCTCGGTGTCTACAAAAACTCAAAGAATAATACCTATCCACCAAATGCAGTTAATTACAGTTGTTTAGATGACAACTCCATTCACTGTTGTCTGCAAATCAATGGAGGAGACTGCAGATGTGGCAAATGGCTAAGTCGGCACCACAAAATACAAACAGATTGGCAGAGGTATTTAAAACTTACTTTTTTTTATATCTGACAGAATGTGGTGGTGGTGGGGAACAGGAAGACAATCATGGCACAAGTCAAACTGGACAAAAAAGTGTAAGAGAGGAAGAGTATTGAATAAGCATCTCAAGGGTAGAAGAGATGAAAAGACACTTCAAGGAAGTTTGCATGTGTAGGAATGGACTAGATTAAGGATTTGTGGAGAGCTTTGACACCTGTTGAATTAGCCCTGTGAAATATAAATAACATTCAGCTGATTAAAAAGAAAAGTATTCAATCTGTGTTATGATTTCAGGACAGGATTTGTTACTCCATTCATAATACTCTATTTAATAATGACACTCCAACCTCTTTTCAGGTTAGGTTTTAGACAGCTATTGGTCTTAGTCCATGTTCAGCAGCCCAAGAAAATACTATTTTGTATTTGTTAGAATGAAGTTTTTCTCCTCAGCTGTAGGACCTTCACAACCTGCACTGTACCGTTTCAGTTACCATTTCAGCACTGGTACTACCACTGCTCACAAAAATTGTTTCCTAGAACTTGTCATGAATTATATTGAACAAAGATGAGTAAAGCTTGAGTATAAAAAATCATAAACGTAAGTCATATCTGGCAAAATAGAACAAAGTCTGCAGTTATAGAGATCAGTGCTCTGTAGTGTAGAAGTGGCCAGTCCCACCTCACAGCATCAAACCTTTTATTGCTTTTCAGTGCAACAGAATCACTCACACTGTTAAACATGAGACAAGAATCTAAACTACTGTATGTCTGAAAATCCTTCTTCTACTTTTACTTGCTGCCATGGTTCTGGCAGTAAAAGACACTTTGTAGGGAATTCCAAATACACTTACACTTCAAATCATAGGAAAGCAAGACTTCTAACAGAAGGGGAGCAAGCTAGTATGATATCCCTGTGAAGGTGCTGACTCTGAATCAGAGATTTCCAAAGTCAGTTAAAGGATTAGTATTTCAGGATGAGCTGACAGCTTCAGCAGGAGCTGGAGTTCAGACTCACTTCAGCTGCTAACTATTCCAGTGAAGGAAATACATGCTAAAGAAATTGGGAAGCATATGTATGATTAAAGCAGACCCCTTGAGGGAAAAAAGGTTTCTAGGGTAACTAGAAAGAATTCTGATGCAGATGATTATTTTGGAGAACCTGAAGATTCCTTGGAAGATGTATACTTCAGTTCAGGAAGTTTGTGAGATTTAGGCCTACAAGTCAGGGGGAAAATACCAAAGGTGTTCAACTGCAGAAACAGCACTTTGGAAAGCTAGAATTAGTTGTTTGGTCTAAAGAAAAGCAGAAGGCAAACTAAGGTAAGATGATGTCTGCAACAAGACATGATAAACTCTAGCATTAGCATTCCTAGTTTCATAAGTGCTGTCCACATCCCATATTAGTAGTTAAACCTTAATAACCCTCAGTTCTGTGCATTTGCACCCTACCTAATCACAGTTAGGAAGAGGGAGTACTTTTGTTAGTCAATAATACATTATAGCAAATGCTAATGTGTGAAGGGCATTGAGGCTAACTCATAGCAGGTGGGTGGAGAGGCAAAAGCATGTGGAAGCAAAGGAAGGAAGCTCCAAACAGAAACATTAAGCATAGGCTTGCTAAATACATGCAAGGAGGGGAAAAAAGATGTGACCTTTTAATAATGTACTTGGGCTAAATGCAGAGTGTGGGAGGGAAAGGGTAAGGCAGTTTGTTAATGGAACACTTGTGCAGTCAGCCAGCGTTACCGCAAAAGCTAGAGAGACATATTGAAGCCAGGTCTCTGGATAGTGTATGCCTTCCCTTGACTCAAATCTTTCCAAGTGTCTCTGAAAGAAACCTTGATGGAAAGGAATGGACTAATGCAGATTAGTCACATTGTTCAATACACCATACTGAGACACTTGAGGGGAGTGATACGAGAACTGACACATTCTTGCATAAAATATATGTACAGGTGTATAAATCTGCATCTATCTGCTTCTCTTCAGTGTATTTCCCTTATCCAAATATACTCTGCCATATGAGGAAAAGCAATAGGAAGGCAGAGCCACAGGTCTGGGTCAAAGAAGTAGTTTGGTATCACTGAATAGCAAACCCAAGTTTGATTCAGGAAAACTGAAAGTTTTTTTCGAGATCCTTATTAATGGAGCTTGATTATTTCTTAACACAACTAACCCCAAACCTCAGGATATAGGGGATCATTTTATTACCAGACCTGAGTAAAAACAATGGCTCAGATACTCAGTACTAATCAAGATTCTTAAAGTCAATGTATCCAATTCCCTAAAGATTCCTATCTTCAAAAGGCTCTGCACTACCCTTTTCTCTCCCTGACTAGGGGGCTTGACCCTGGCCTCTTAGTCACTAGGCTAAACACTGAACATTTTGTGCTAGTGAAGACTTTAATCAAGAGTATTTAAAACTGTCTGGAAGCTGCTCAGCAAAACTAGCTAATCTGGATGAGCATAACTGGGGTCACTATTAAAGCAGTTTTAAAAAATACCATGGTTATGCTGTGAATGATTTCGCCATAAAGAATATACTTTCTATAAAGCTACTAAAGGATGGAATTATGCTTGCTAGTTTGTCTTGTCAAAACTTTTATTTTAAACTAATCAAAACCATCAGCCTTCAGAATTTTAGGGAGGGAAGAAACGGAACATTGGCTCAATAGGCATTGTGGCACACAGTAAACTTTCGTATTTTGTATGACTTTTAATGTAAAATTGTTTTAAATGTGTTCAGTTGTTCTTCCTCTTGTTGGAGACTTTCAGATATCCTAGGTGTGCAGTTATTGTGACTACACAGATAGTTGTGTGACAAGTTATCATACGTTGGCATTTCAATGGTTACTTACCCAGCTGGCACATGTAAGGGAAGTAATTGTAGTCACAAATTAGTCCCACAATCACATGCTTAAAGTTCTAAAATCTGCTTCTGACTGTCTAAGTGTGATGACTTGTTTCTAAGGAAAAAAAAATTACGTGTGATTCTAGATGTGTCATTCTTGTGCCGTCAACTTTCAACTGAGCGAAAGCAATGAAAATCTCTACTTGAACTTACTGGTAGGCTCTGACCACTTTGCAGAGCTCCAGCAGTGGAAAGAGGCCTTAAAAGAGTAGTTGACCATTCCTCCCAGGGCAAGAGTGATACAGAAAAACTGTAACTTTGTATCCAACCTGATCTGTAGCAGTTTGCTGCTGTGACTCACAGTACTGATATATTATTTGCATGAAACATTAAGGCCCTGATTCTTCACTCAGAGCCATTCAGTTTAGAACTACATCTACTGAAATTGCTGTGGTATAAAATCAGTGCAACTTTGTGAAAAGAAAATTGAGCTCTTAAAGCACCATCCAGCACAGTGGAGTGATAAATTATATAACATTAACAAATCTTATAACTCTTTGGTAAACGCGAATTTTATGACAAAGCCTCAATAGGTTTGGGAACTCAGATAAGTGCCACAAAGTCAGCTTGTTTATCCACAGATTATCTGAATTATTCAGGTCTCTTGGGTTTTCAAAATTGAGCTGGAAGTCTTGCACAGACAGACTTTGCCAATCGTGTGTACAGTAATGAGAAAAAAATATTCCCGGAGAAATTTCCCATGACAAAATATCCCTGGTAACAACAACAATTTTTTTCACTACATCAAGTGATCTTGTCAATCAGCTAGGACTATAGTGAAAATGCTCCTGAAATAGCTACTTAGACTAGGCTAGGAGGCAACCAATGGCCTTTCCTCATATGTGAGAAATACATTCTTTCAATTAGAAAAATTTATTGAAGAGCCCATCTGTTTTCACAATACAGATTTACAACAAACCATCCTGACCTGGAGAGGACTAGCACTGGAACAGCAAAGATATTGAAGAGCTGCATGCTTACAGCCTGATCCAAAGCCCACTGACACTACTGACAGGCTATTTTTCCATTTGATCCTATTTGATTTTGAACTTGGTGTTAATCATGGCACTACATGGTTGATCCCTAAATAATCTACTGCATCCTGCTTAGAGCATAATTAATTATGACAGCTAACACATATGGATGACTGAAATGAACAGTTTTGACTCTAAGATTTCAAGAATACAAAGATGATTGCCTCCAGCAAAGGACATTTTATGATGCCTAGTAGAGAAATGGTCAAAGTTCCCCAAAATCCGATTCCTGCATTTTCTACTTTGAATCTTGATTGCCTTTAATAGGAAGAATAAGGTGCGAAACCTTGCTTGAAATTATTCTTTTCTCGCTCTTGTCAAGCTGATAAAATAGCAATTGCTTTTCTTGGCACCTTTTGTGTTTAGTACTCCAGAGTCACTTACTTAAAAGTTGGTCTTCTCCACACCTTCAACCTACAAACCCTTTTCAATGAGATACTGGCAAAAAAAGGGAAACCTTCCTTCCCTTCTAGTCCTTTAAAGGCATTCATATTCAGGGGAACAGTGAGGAAGAAAGATCAACCTGCACTAGTATTATAGACCCTTCTTTAGGAGGAGGGAAAGAGGAGTGGTACATTAAGATAATAAAAGTAACAGTTCTAGATTTCAAAACCTTGCAACAACAAAAGTAAATCTGTGTGAAAGTAATGTGGGATTCACAGTGCAAAGATCTCAGAAGTAGTTTGTCTATGTACACACACCACCCTTCTCCCCCCTTCTGAAAAAATAATTGGATTGTTTCTCCTTCATAATTGTAAAATGGAATGGCATAATTTTTAACCTATGACCACTGTACTGAGGAATGATGAAAAATATTCCGTTTCAACTTCTGTTTCTTACAGTATTCTTTGGGATTAGCCTGGGAGAGACTAATGTAGGGAGCAGGAAGCAGCTAGCCAGGCTGCTGAGGTTGAAGATACTTGGGAATCAGAGTTTGATGAAACACAAAGTCACTTGAGAGTTAATTTAATTTGAAACTCGAAGTAGGGGACTACGTGCAAGAACAGTGAAGAAAAAGGCCCTTTTAAAACACCTTTAATTTCTGACCTGTCTTGTTTAGTAACTTTTCTCTATTTAAAATACAGATTACCCTGTTCTGATTTTCTTTGGGGAGCGCATGGTAAGAGAAGGCCTGGGCACAGTCACCTCAAAGCTCTGGGAAACTCACATTGCTTGCAGTCCTTCAGCTGGACTAGCCCTTCCTCCTTCACCTTCAAATTCTGTTTAACAGTGAATCTGAAAAACTAAGACTTCAAAAGCCAGAGTAAAGAAGGGGTGGAGTCTATACATAAATGGAAATTAGCAGTTGTTTAATTTGCTTCAACTAGAATCAATAATCTAACTCCCCTTAGAACATTTCCTGCAAAGATGCTAACTCAGATTCTTAACAAGGACTCTAGAAATTATAATGAAGTGGACTGTAAGCAAGAAAAAAACCCAAATTAATATTGAGAGAAAAAATTTATGAACACAAGATGGGCTCAATATTTTTTCACATATATTTTACAGACTACAACTGTGGGGTGTTTTGGTTTTGTTTGTTTGCTTGCTTGGTTTTGTTGAGAGAATAGGATTGGAATTGTAATCGATTTGAAGAAAAGCTTACCTGAATAGCTGAAGCCTGATAATAACAGATATCAATAATATACCTCTCACTATAGACAAATCACCAAAAATAATTTGCTAGTAAAGGAAAACTGTTATTGTTTGTTAAGAATCAAAAGAGATTAACTCTCCTGCCTTAGGTCATAAATCAGCTCAGAGTTAGATTTCAGGTTACATGACTGAGGGGTCTGACCTGCAACAGTCATTTCTTTGATTTCAGGAGTTCCTGGATTTGAGCAACTATTGTACTCCATTTTAAAATGAAACCCAGAGAGAATAATGGAGGCTGAATGCAGAAAACATAGTGAAAGGAGTAACTGTCATTCTTTGTTCAAGAAGGTAAATATTAGTAGTAATAAACAATTCTAGGAAGTTCTTATTTCTTCCCAGCAAACTTAAATCTTATTTTCCATACTGCTTAAAGTGGTAAGTTTATTTAATTTTGAAATACTTATTTGAGTGGAAAAGAAAACTATGAATCTAATTCTTAATGTTGTGTAGAGGTTCTATCATTGACCTCCTTGTACACAGAATCAAGACTGAGTAACTGATGGATCATGGTGCATTTCAATTTTCAATAAAATCATAAAAGTAGGTCACTAAAGTACAGGGTCAAAAGAATTTTTAGACATACTAAAGACAAGAATGATTGTTTTCATAAAAGAAGAGTTTCTCAAGCAATAAGACTTGTGACAAAAAAATAATACTAATCAATGTGTTGTATCCAAAGGGGTCCAATAATGAATTTCAGTTACATTTAAACTACAAAATTCCTCATTTATTGTTCAGCATGAACTACAGCTTATGAACCTACTGATTCAATAGAAATAATCAAGTGTCTTCAATAAAACAAGATGAATGGGATCCCGGGGCTTTATGAAACTTCATTGATGCAACATGCATGCTTATTTTCTGACAGTAGGTTTCACATTATTGCTGATTTTCAAATACCTTCTTACAGTATAAAGGCCAATTATAACAGGATTAATATGTTTTCTGTTACTTAAAAACTCTGCAGTGGGGAATTTATCACAAATACTTCTCCATTCTTAAAGGTTTTGTGAATGGTACTTGTATCCAAAACCCTTACAATTCTAGTGCACTATGTTTACCTCGTCTGCGAGTAGTTGCTAATTTCACATATCTTTAGATTTAGTCTTTTAAAAAAAGTCCTATATCAGGCATTAATCAGATATTCAATATGCTGATTCATATGAATTTTATTTGTAGATAAATAAAAAAACCTCACTTGCTAGTTCTTGCTACTTAGACTGTGGAATACTCCTTCAGCATTTTTTTTTAATTAAGACTACAAAACCCAAACCTGCTCAAGTCCATAGCAAAACTTCTGTTGACACTAACATCATGGAATTGGTTCTATCAGTGATGTCATCAGCATTGGGATTTTGCTCTTAATTGAAGTAGTAGGTGGGTCAGCTACTTGTGAGAAATGTGTCACTCATTGGTAACAAGCAGCTCAGTTATCCCCTGGTGCTCCATGTAAGGTATTATGTGCGTCTTATTTCTGAAACCTCCGCATGACCTTCAAATCATGTTGTAGCTGTGTAGTAAGGAGCAGTCTTAACATGATAATATGTATTACTGAAGAGTCACTAGAGCTTTCAAGAATATCATAAAAGGTGAGTCACAAAACTAATGAGCTGTGCTATTAAGCTTAGGCATTTATGAAAACATGATTTAGCAAATGCTTTTTATTTTTACTTCATTCCTTTGGGGAAAGAACCTTCCCTCCCAACAGCCAAATGTTGATATAAAAAATTCATATTGTAACGAATCATCTCCTAAAATATTTGTATGTCATTTCAAGTTTCAAAAAAAAAAAAAAATACTGTAAGCTGTGAAACACATCCAATATAATGTCTTTACGCTAATGGGATCAACAAAAGATATTAAGCGCATCACAAAACTGGAAATGAAAATGGAAAATGGAAAAAGCATGTGATTATTTGTAGTCAGCACTAATGTTTTCAATAATGCATGGGAAAAATATTATATAAAATTCATTATTCATATACTTTTCTCCCACATGCACCTGAAAATGGAACTGTTCACTTTGCCTTAGGAATTTTTGAAATGGTATGTTATTTTGTTCTTAACTTTCTTGCTAAAGGTACAGTCAGTCAATCGTATGGCACCTTCACTAGGTGGGTAACTCATTTCTTTCCACTATCTTTTTTTTTTTTTTCCCTCTTTTTTTCCTGGATACTTGAATAGAAAATAGAGATTTGCAGTATTCCTACCACACACTCTGTTTCTCTGCAGATTAATTTTTCAGATGAAGTCTATAGAACTAACCTGTTAGTCATGCCTCTTTATCAATAGTTTTATGAGTGAAGGAAGTTTGACATTCAACATTACTTCTGATAACATAGTCAGCTTTGGCATAATAGTATCTCTGTTGGTTAAGCCTAGTATGAATTGTAAAACAGCATGCAGGAGAAAAAGTCCAGGTATAAAATGCACACATACAGTAGTGGCATTAAATACCTATTTTCATACTTAGAACTGAAATTGAGGTTCATTATTAACTCAAATTCTGCAGTCTTACAAATATTACTTCTTCTTCTTTGCATGAATGCTTAGAAATGCAGCAGTGAATTATTGCTCCTTCTGCATCAAATAGTATTATCATATAAATAAAACTCTAGTGCATTTTTTATTCATTAATAGATGGAGCTGCATAAATTTTAGGTTTCTAGACTCTTTGTGGAAAACACCATCCTGACCAGCAACTACTTATAAGTAGAGGCTGAATTTTGCAAATAATTTTAAGCCGATTAAAAAAAAAAAAAACCAAAACACCAAAACAAAAACCAACAAACAAACAAGAGAGAAGTCTACCAAACCAGTGAGTAACAGAAGGAAGACAAGGCAGCTAACTTTTGATTTTCCAAAATATTTAAAAACTTGAGCATGGGGCTAGCTAAAAAGGTTTGTTTATTTGTTTGTTTGTTTTTAATTTCAGACAAAGAAGAATTAGTTGTTCCTACAACTTTATTAATGGTCCTTGAGGAAGCTCGCTGTCCTAGATAAGCTACATACAGGGTTTTTTGTATTTATATTTATGTATGTATGTCTGTATTATGTATTTGTATTTATACAGCCTTTAAATACCATATAGTGTGCAGGATTTGGTTACAGAAGAGCTAGCAGGGCTTTCACATGGATACTCCTACCGGGAAAAGAATATATTGTGAAGAAGCAATCAGGTCAATATTGTTGTCAGTATATTTTGACACATCTTTTGATGAATTTCATAATCTAAAATGGTTATCTTTTTGAATCAACATTTTTATTCTTTATTGTACAACTAAAAGCTTTCAGTTTTCTGTTCCATGAGAGACAAATGCTACTGAGGATTACCAGATAAGAGGCTTATAGAAACATACATACCTGTTTAACTGCCTTCCCCATCCACCCTCCCCCACCCAAACCAGTCTAAAACAAGCTGGGTGCAGCTTTTCCAGGTGAATGTTTTTACCTACCCTAGTAAAATTACAGAGCTAGAAAAGGGATCAGCCTAAAACAAATAAATAAATGAAACACCAAAGGACATATGTGAGTTTTTCTCCTGAGCCATTAGTCAACATCCATAGTGCTGTAATCCCAACCATTGCAAGAATTTGTTCTTAAAAGACAGGATAATAGTCACAGGTCTGAAATACTTTAATTGAAAAGAGCAACTTCAACAAAATGCTGTGCTTGAGCAACTGTCAAGATACAGGGAATGGGAGTGAATCAGAAGACACTTGTGTCAGATGTATCAGGCTGATGTGGGAACAGACCTTTTAAATGCAACGGGCCTGCCTTCCTGTTGTCCTTGTGAGGTCATTTTGCATAGTGTGTAAGTAAATAAAATCAGAACTGGAAAATAGTGGGTTACACTGCACGGACACAAGTAGCTACATAGAATACACGTCAGAAAAGAGACTGTTGCAAGCAGCAATATGGAACAGGAAACAGGGAACTACCACGTTCTGTGTAGAGGATTTGCTTCAGACTCGCAAATCAAGAGATGATTTGACACTGCAGTCTGTGGGTTAGACCCCCTGCACCATACTTCACAAAAGGAAGATGTTTTCATTAAATCATATGGCATCACCTAGGCTTTTCTCATCTTTTAATAACTGCTAGCCTCACCAAAGCTAAAACTCTTTCCACCACTCACTTCTCATTCGGTGTGAAGCAACTTTTATAGCAACAGGAATAATGAACATTAGGATGGGATAAAGGTATGTAGCCCATCACTAGTTCTTGAATGAGACCAGTCAGGATGGTAATCAGTTTGGGTGACTGATTCTTCATCAGAGTCTTTTGCCTAAGGATGCTATAAGACAAGAACAAAGATGATAGCCAGGAACTGTGCTAAGCTGATAACCAATACAAGCAACTATGAAGGAGCTCATTAAGCATGTGCTGATCTTGGCTATTCTTGGCTCTTGACATTACACGGTTCTCCTAGGCATAGCTACAAGTCACATTACAGTAAGGCTGATTTCTGGGGGGAAAAAAAAAACGCAAAACAAAACAGCACAACAAAAAAACCCCAAACCAGCTATGATGGAGGAACATGAGAAGAAAAATGGCATCAAATGAGCTACGAAGCTTAGGTATGCTATTAGTATTCAAGTCATGTCTGCTACCAAGTTCTGATGAGAAACGCCTTACATGATTGAGAACCCAATGTAAAATCACATACGTACGTTATCTTACACATATATATGACTTATTAATTATATAGTTAACATGAGTTCCGATAGCAATTTTGA
This sequence comes from Pelecanus crispus, assembly GCF_030463565.1. Taxonomy (NCBI): domain Eukaryota; kingdom Metazoa; phylum Chordata; class Aves; order Pelecaniformes; family Pelecanidae; genus Pelecanus; species Pelecanus crispus. The sequence continues at coordinate 41,016,933 of NC_134650.1, forward strand.
AAGTTCCTGGAACAAGTCTACACTGTGCCCTAGGAACACCGTCTATTCCACTCTTGGCTCAGTCTACAGCCCACATTTGCATCAGGCCAGATCTGTCTTTCGCTGTAACTTGCTGAGCATTGGTGCTAAACTTGCACTGTGGCACCCACTGGTTCAGGTCTTGCATTTTGGAAAATGTCTGAACTTAAGAAGGTTTCGTCAGACAAATCTACTCTCTGTGCTGTTCACTGTTAGTCAGACTCTGCTTCTCTATCCAGAATTTTCAGGCTCTTGTATATCAAAATTACTCTGCTTAAAATAAACTGTTATCTCCTGCACTTTACAATAAAATAGACAAACACCCTGCTAGTCTTTAAGCTTCCCCAACTGCATGCATACCCTCATTTGACCCTCCCCTGGATTAGAAATTAAAACCACATTTTTTTGTGAGCAAAGCAGGTGAAAGTTTCCAAGACAAGTAACATTTAAACAGGATGAAATTTCAGTTACATTGTACAGAGCCTCAAAAATAAATAAATAAATAAATAAATAATAATAAAAAATACTAGAAGGCTTTCTATTCCTGTCAAGTTATTGATCGATTTTCATCATCCCTATGAAAATTATGAGTTTTAAACAAACTAACTAAAAAAATCTGCTGAATAAACTGAGTCACTCTCTCACTTAGGTAACAGTCCCTGTACGTGACCTTGTAGCCTTACCAAGTGAGACAGACAATCTGTTTTATCCGAGTGGCTTTTTCTTTCTGCTAACTTCCCTCTGTTTCCACCCACATAATTTATTTTTTAACAGAAGAAAATAATTTCCATTTTAAAATTATCATACTTGCTTTTCACACGACCCATTTTTTCATATGTAAGAGTTTCTAAATCAGAACCATAGCTCTCTGCATCTGAGAAAATAACTGACTCCTTTTTCTTTCTCTCAGGTAGGATTCTGATTCCCCTTTTCCTTTTCTCATAGATTATTTAACCATTTTGCTGGCCCTATGCTGGTTTCTTCAGTAATTCAACATCATTACTCTAGCTCCTTCCAGTGGTAAATCATAATGTTCAACAAGAAAAGAATAGAGCTTTTAATATACCTTTAATCATTTTGCTCTACAGAAGCCAAATGACTGTCTTTTAAAGCAAGTCTTTCTGCTTGTCCTAGTTGCATCAAATGTAAAGGGTAAATGAAGCCAAAAGGTATAGCTCAGCTTCATTCACAATTCTAGCACATTTTGGTTAATGTTGCCATTTTATCTCCACCACAGTACAGCTTGTGACTTTTTTTGTCTGCTATAATGCTGTGAGGGTAAGAGCACAAACAGGATAACGTTTCAGGCTACCTAGAGTTTGCCTAACTCAAAAGGGGGGGGAGGAACTTGAAATAAATTCATGGTTCTGAGATTTATGTCCTTTTTGAATTATTGTTACCAAATAAAGGAATAGAAAAGCAATCAATATTTAAGTAAGCATTAAAAAAGTATACTTTAACATTACCTCATTTTAGATTCATATATATTTGAGAAACCCTGCATGAATTGAAAGATGAACTGTGACCACCTAATCTGTGACAATCCGGAATTAAAAAAAAAAAAAAACAGAAGTCCCAAATACAACATACGAGCTACAAATGCTAAAAATGAGCTTATCAAGGGAAATTTGTGACAACATTATGGGAGAATTTTGGAGTACTGTTGATTACAGTCCTGAAAAATATTAAAGTAAAATAAACTTGTTAAAGAAGGTAAATCAGAAACTGAAGAAACAATTCATTACAGAACTGTAGGCACATTAACAATATTCAGCAGTTCTGCAATCACAGCCATAAACTGTCAGCAGAGAATATATGTGATCATTTATTTGATTATAAAGTACCTAAGAGTGTTCAGCAGGTCAGATTTTTCGGCCGGCTGAGTTTTCTAATAGCTCTTCTCAATCAAGGGATTGTGCTGCACCGTGGAACACTGAGCACAGATATGAGGATGATGGAGGTCACTGACCCATCTATTTAAATAAAAAAGGACTGTCCACAGCAGCTCTACAAATGCTACTTCCTACAGGTTTCTGTTCAAAATCTTTGCTTTTGCTGTTAACATATAAATTTAGGCCCTCGTCATTAGATGCCGTGGCACAATAAACTGGAGTTGAACGAATATGTGGGGCATCATTAGTCTAACAGTAGATTTGACCTCTGCACACGACGTAGACCCCAATCTTTCATAAGATTATGCACGTGCTTAAATCTATCTACATGTAAAATGCTATTACAATTAATCACTGGGAGCAAGTTGGTTGAGGGAATCAGCGAAAGAACATTTACTCCATGTCTTATAATTGGTTGAATCTGTTTCTTATTAATCAAATCCTACTTAGCACTTTAGTATTAGTTATGCTTAAATTAAAAAGCTGGCTGCCCATTTTATTTCACAATTCATATTTCTTTTCCAGAGGAAAATTTTTCTCAGTTAACTCCCTGGTCTCTTTAAGGAGAGGTTATGATCAAAATGAACAATATCACCCAAAGAACTGTAAATCTCTTGTTGTACTAAAGGGCCTTTGGGGCAGATTCAATGAAGGATGTAGACTCGTCAACGGGACTCAAATACCTAAATTCCCTGTCAGTCCAAAATCATGATCGTGAAAGCTTGCTCAGTTGATCCTAGAGAGGAATAAACTCCAAAATTCCTATATCTTTATTTTAAACTTGAAGTTGCACCGTAACTTGGACCAAGTTTGGGCAGGACTGAGTAAAACAGCATTTATGTTGAAACCATGTCTGAACACAAATTTTAAATAGGAAGATCATGAGCCCCTGATTACTGGATGTTATTGTAGGGAATGTTATATTACGGAGTCTACTCAAATCTGCAAATGACCATCTCTGAGAATAGAAGCCTACTTAGCATGCATTTTTCTACTTTCCTCATTAAAGCTGAGTAACTCTGCCAAAAATAACTAAGTATGCGGTGAGGAAGAAAGAGGGATCCAGACTCTGCAACCTAGTAGGATACACACTTCAAAAAGGAGTCTAGATGCTCATTTACGCACAATAACCGCTGGACTAATTGCAAAAACTGCACAGGTACGATCCCCTAAGCCCTCTACTCACCCCTCTCCCTCCTGTATTTCCATTTTGTGCTGCTGTTGATCTTGCTTGCCTTCCTGCCCCAGGGCACAGCTTCCACAGGGAGCGGCCGCACCCGCGCGCAGCGGCCTCAGGCGAGGGGCGGGCGCGCGGCCTCCCGCCTGCGCGCCACGCGGCGGCCGCCATTTTGCGACGGGAACGGAGGCCGTCGCTGTTACTTTAAGTAGAAGCCTCCCACCGGCGGATTTCTAGTTTTCCTTTTAAAGACAGAGCGAGGCATTGCCTTCAGAATAGGAAGAGATGTTGAGTAAGATGAGATTTATGGCTGTAGTAGGTGGTTGAATTGTTTAAACGTATATTTGTGGTTGAATGCCTATATTCTCGTGGCTTGCTGAGGAGGATGAGGCTGGTGGAAGAGAAGGCGGCTCTGGCTTGCTCTGTCCTGAAATGGTGGGAGGAGAGGGGGGTGCTGGTTGTCTCCTTGCGTGCAGTTAGCACGCAGGGCACCTTGTGTCGCTGTTGGTAACGGGGGCAGCCTTAAAGGCAAGCCTGGAGGGAGAGAGGGAGGGTAGGTAGGTGATGTCCTGTGCCCCTCAGGGGATTGTCTGCCTTACTCAGGTTGCTGCTCTGAACTACGGCTGCAAGCTCTGTATGGGCATGCAGGTGAAGGTTTATTTTCAGAACTTTTTATTTAATGGCTCAATACGGAGTTTTGAGGCTTTTGGGGTTTGGTTGTTTTCCCGAGTTTATTTCTTAGGTTTTAACAAGACTTAACTGCAAAGAGTGGAAGTCTGATACACCTGTTTCAGGCAAGGTGCAGCTTTGGCTGACTTAGGCTCCCACTTCCTACTGATTAGCAGCTCCCCCACTCATCATAATAACAATTTTTTTATAGAGCAACAAATTGCCAAATTCTTTCTGTACCAAACAGACAAGCATAGAGACTGCCCAATGTAGAGTTCTCAATTCAACTGTCAGGGCAAAGACCCTATGTTTAATGGATCTAGGCCTAATAAATTGAACCTACCAAAACCTTTCTGTATACACTGTTTTGGAGATGTACGATTGCCATCTGCGAAAGCTTAAAAACAGTTGAGGAGATAAAATCACTGGGTAGTGAAAAGCAGAAACCACCAGGTTCCATCTGGTTCCTTATCCTTCGCTCTGCTGAAAAATCTGGCTATAATGTGTGAGGAGAGGGTGCTGAACAGCTTGAAAGGTTAGAGTGTGATTAATGGGATGATGTGGGGATACCACGTGGTAATCCCCCTACATGCTGTCCAATTCAATTTGGTCTATATTGTGTTGTAGAAAAGATTTAAATAGTCTTTCAAGGCCGGAAGAATAACATTATCACAATTCTCTATTCCTCCTTAATATGATTCTCTCAAAAGTAGATTTAGTATGGAGAAGTAGTTTCAATAACAAATAGAAATCAGTTAAAATAAAATACTCCTCCACCCCAATGCAGAACTCACTTGGAGAATTGTTTATTTGTGAGTTACACTATTATTTTCAGGCAGGAAGTGCCAGTAAGGCAAGTTGAAATTTAGGAATTATGTAACGGTTAAATACAAGCTGTTAACAATTGGTTTCCCTACTAAATGGAGAACTTGCAGAGGGAATTGCAAAGAGGAGAACTCTACATGTATAATATTGTCAAAAACCTTAAATAATTAGTGTTTTTTAGAATAAGTTGGTCATGCAAAAAGGGATTAGAAGAGCCTAAGGAGGAACAAGGTAACATTTCCAAGTGGGGGAAAAAAGTATGCATTTAGATTTTTTTTTTTAAAGCCACAGTCTGTTTTAATTCTGACCTTGGTCTGTGCATGAACAATGTTAATCACAATGCCAGTAGTGGCTGGTGCCTTGTGTATGCATTTTGAAGAAAATAGCAAGAATGGTTTTGGCCACTTAATAATCATATTACAGATGAGAATTAATTTACCTGAAGAACCATCCTGTGCATTTATGGACATGTATATCAGACTTTTCTTTTTCCTTAGTAGTGATATACATTATGATTAATCTTTGTCCCTGAAATCATTCATAGAAAAGAAAATACGTTTTCATGGATTTATCTTGACATCTTCAAGAACATGATATTTAAGGTGCATGATACTGCTCCAAGGAGATGTTGAACATTGTTGAATTCAATGCAATACGTGAAAGACATGTATTCCAGCAATATATGGAAGAAAAAGAAGGCTAGGTAGAAAAAGAGCTAAAAAAAAAATCTCTTCACAGACTTACTCAGGTTGTCATTCTTTTTTTGTTAAAAAGCCCCAATGAAATTGTGAGGCTTACTTATACTTGAATTTACAGAGGTGGTTAAGTGATTTTTTTTTTTTTAATCCAGATTTCAGATATGATGTATTTCTTCATTATGAACAAAACTAATTGCTGCTGTACATTAAATTGCCACGTTTTTCCTTCTACTGCAAAACATCTATTTTCCAGTCCCTCTGAAGTCCAATTTCCTTATTTCTTTTAACTGTTTTGTATCTTCTCTCATTATCCAATCACCTTTCAATTCATGACCTACAGAGAATATGAGAAGAACTTTCCAGCATTCAACTGTCTAGTTAATGAGCCTCCATGAGATGTGGAGATTCATTTATCATTTTAGTGTTTGTTCCCTTTGGTCAGTTGTACTTCAGTATTTTGTACTCTCTATGTATGCTTTACATCGATACATCTTTTAAAACCTAATCTTTCCCATTTAAAATGCACTTGAACAATAGTAAATCCAGATGTCAGCAGCATAAAAGTCACCCTCACCTTTCTCATTCTGTTTTGTAAGAGTTGGATCTGGCAGTGGCAAATGGCAGACTATGTATTCGAAGAACCACTGAACCAGTCTGACCCTGTTAGCCCTTTAAAAAATGTAAATCTGCTTGCTGTTTTCATGTGACTGTTGGTTTGTAAAATGGGTGCAACTGTTCTAGAGAGTGGTCAGGTAAGTCTGCCAGTTTTACAGTCTTTACAGTCTTGTAAATAATTTAACTACAGATTCCGCACCCCACCCTCCCCTCCCCCCCCGTAGTTAGTTGTAAAGATCCTCAGAGTCATTAATGTATATCAGCAAACCCTTCATTCTTTGGCCAAAGTGTAAATACACTTTATGTATTTGCAATACATATCAATATGGATCAATTCTCTATTTGGATCTGTTAGTGATTCTTTAAAAACTATATAGTTTAAAAAAAAACATGAAAATGTGTGTGTGTATATATATACACACACATGCAATGAAGGTTAAATATCCAGAGCCAGATGTTGGAATGGTGAATTTCTACATGTAGGTCACAACTCTGTGTTAGAGAACTGGTATGCACTTGCCCAGTTTGTCTGTGCACTGTTTGTTTGTAGTGAGGATTGAATTTACATGCAGTATTCTCTCATTTTCCACTCTGCAAGAGAAGCAGTTGGAAACAAAGAAGGGAAAAGGTACTTGAGAAATGACATGGGGAAACAGGAAGGTAGATAGTATTTTTATAAGATCACAGCCTTGCTGCTGTATGTGTGCCTCAGAAACATCACCAAATAAATAGCTGTATACCTGCAAGAAAGACAAGATTTCCTAAATATTTATGAACCAGAATCAGTAATCTAATTTGTGGGTGTGAAATACAAGGAGGGGTTATAGGCCTTTGTCTGAAGCATTGCGCACTCTGATCATTGAGACTCTTTACCTGAACACTGCAAAAACTGGTTCTGCATCTGAATTTAATATCTTTTAATTTTTGCCACTGGTAAGCAGGCTGCAAGTGCTTCTTTGCAGAGTGGATAGCATGAACTGGTATGTACTCCCTTAGCGCTCACAAAATACGCTAATCTGACCTAGTCAGAATGCCATGTTATGATTATGGCAAAGCTTCGGTTAGAGTAGGGAGAAACTGCTTGTCCCCTTCACAAAAAGAGTGCATGCTGTCAGAGCTCAAATACCTGTCCAGGTTATGTGTGCATTATTGAGGGTTAAACTTCTACAAAAAATGCACCTCACTGACAGGAACAGTTAGCAAGCCAGCATGTATTTCACCAGTACTTCTGCACTGAGGTAGAGATGCAGCTAATGCTGTACTATATAAGGATTTATATATCTATCTCATCGATACATATCATGTGTCTTTTAATCATTTGTTTGGTGCTGCTGTAGTGCTGCTAAGGTTATACTCCTGACACCTATAGATTCCTGATCTTTATTATGAACCATTTACATAAATCTTCTTTTTAAAGCTTGTGGAACAATAACATTGGTATCTGCATGAGAAAATCAGTCAATTAGAATTTTCTGTGCTGAAAAAGAGCATTTTTCAGTATTGCCTACCAAACAGAATATAGAACATGTTGGGCTGAACAAAATGGTAAAATTTGTTATGACCAAAATATTAAAACTTTAATTTTATAATCGTAAAAATATCTCAGGCATAAATAAGCATGCCTTTAATATCAGCGAAATAAAAATGTTAATTAGCTAAGAACTCTAGGTAAAAATACACTAAAAGAATAAGCAATAAGTCCAGATAATTTGCCTTCTCAAGGGCAGTTTCTCAGTCAACCTTCTAAAACACATGTGGATACATGTAACTCAGTGATTTTTTTTTTTTTTTTTTAGCCATGTTAATGGAAAGCAAATACTTTTTGGCAGTTCTGTGGTGTAACACTTTTTTTTTTTTTCTTCAGTTTGTCAGAGTCATTATTTAAGTATGTAAATAACATTACTAGTTTCTTACAGTAGAAACCTGTGTGAAACTAACCTGTGTTAGTTTCATATAACAGTAACATATAACAGTATGTCTGATTTTTATAATTTAGACATCTAAATTACTGAATAAGAAATTCTAATTCCATTTACAATTAATTGATTTGATTTAGGAACTGATAGAATTATGTCTTTATAATAGAACAGTTGTCATTAATTCTTTATGAATATTGCAGAGAAGTTAGTGATGGTGAATTGGCTCTATTGCACTGTTTGCTTTTTGACACAAAGTTTTACAAACTGACTGGTATCATCCTGCAGGTGGTAACTAATGGAGGAAGTAAAAATATTTACGCAATAAACAGATGGTGAAAAATAATTTGCATTGCAGTATACTTCCCTTGACACATTAGGTTATTGTCACATGATTAGAAGTGATCAATTATATAGTTTGGCAAGGTATTGCTTAGAGCTGAGCCATAGTTGATCATGTGCATAGTCTTAATCCAACACCAGATTCCTAACTAACAAGCAGAGTTTTAAATTGTAACTGTTGTTAATATTGTATTGTATGACTATGACCTTGTTTGCAGCCTGGTATTTCCCAGTTGTGGGTAGTTCTCTTTCTCAGCTGCATAGATGAGATGCTCTTCATCCCTCAGGTTCTCTACCAGAATGACTCCTCCTCCAGCAATTCTGGGAAATGGTCACAGTGTTAATTAAAAGCTCAGTCCCAGAAGCATATCTATCAAAAACAATGCGATGCTAATGTGAAAGGCAGTTACCAACCTAATAGTTTAAGTGGGTAGATAGTGAAAATATTCGCAGACTCGTGAACATATTGTATTCAGTGGATCATTCTTTGCTAGGTTTAGTCATCTTGGGAAAGAATTTGATTTGCATGAGATGCACAGTGTTATTTTTGGGGTTTTGTTCATTGCAGTGCTAGAATTTGGTTAAACAATGCTAGGCATCGTTAATCACATTTCCATGAAAATCTATGCAAAGCATGGCATATTTTAACTTGAGCATCAGAATAACACTAAATGCTTTCGTACTTTTCAGTAAGCCCTACTACTACCAGCACTAGGAGTAGCCAGGGGACACCAGGAACTTGAATTTTCCTGGGAAACGGGAGGCTTCAATTCAGCTCACTGCTCCAACATGTGTCTTTTTTCCCCATACACCTCTCTAGACTAACACCTGCCTATTAAGATATTTTATGAAAGCCAACCAGTTTATCTCTAGTCTTACAGAGATTAGGTGAAAAATAATATGGAGGCATTGTCCCTAAGAGGCAATTAGAGTCAAAGACTGCAAAAACTGTTAGTCCATCTTTTTGGCAGCCTTTATAAAGAAAAATAAAATGCAGGTCAATACAGTCATGTGTTTCCCAATGATGATGATGATAATGTTTTGATTTCAACAGAGTGGGTTTTCATGCTGTAAAGACCTTACTAGAGGGTATTACTGAAAATAATACACTGAATTTTTTAAAATAAATGACTGGATTGTATCATATCTAGTATTTTTCAGGAGGTTTCTCTGCTTATAGCTTCCTCATTGGCCATAAACTAACTCTAAACTTTACATAAAAACTGCTAACATAGTAGTAATTTTTTTTTCCTTATAGATGTCATCTAATGAGCTTTGCTAGATACAATTTTCTGATTAAAATAAAGCTGATTAAAAAGTAAATTAAAAGTAAACTCTCGATGATTGTTTTATATTGTAATGTTTATAATCACAGAAGTCATATCAGTTGGATATATGTTTGCATTACACTATCATGCCTGCCATGGTGCTGGTGTATTCCTGATTGCACGCACCACCGAGGACCTCAGCTGGTCTGCAGAACTGCTGAAGTTGGATATGATAATGAAATTCACACATGAGCATTATTAAAAACACAGTCCAATTCAAACTATAGTTCTTAGTTTTTGTTCTGGGAAATCAGTATTCTTAATCAGCAGGGTTCCAGGTACTTTCATTGTTCTTTGATTTCAGAGAATGATATCAAAGTTGTTGTTGTTTAATATTTTTTAAAACCTTAGGTTTGAGGAAAGTAAATTACCTTTAATCTCCATAGACTGTCACTTAAGACATATAATATGTGTTGTCTTTTTTAACCGTAAAAAAGCAACTGCAACAGCTGCACTCTTATTCATGGCTCTGTATTCTCCAAATTGCTATCAATAATTTAAAAGAGCCCACACACTGTGAGGAAACCTTGCATGTCAGAATTAATTGTTCTTGTGCCAGTCGCTGTGAGTTACAGAGCTGCTCGTTGTACAGCAGGACACATCTATCTATAACGTATGACTCTGCACACTGAAATCATGTTAAGCGTTGTTCTGACCAAGCTAAACTTGTGTGAGAAAGTGTGCAAATGCATGCATGCGGTCATGAGGAACCAGTAGGAATCCATATACTTCAAACAGCTAGTTGTTGTTTGTCTTACTGTAATTTAATGGTAACTCCATGTGTGCAGCCAGCTCCTCAGATGGGGTCTTAAATCGTTTTAGTTCTCTTAACTTCACTGAAACAATGGCGCACCACCAACACATCTGGTCTTACTGCTTGTTGGAATAAGATCTGCTGGAAAACAGAGCTGAACTCTTCCCTAACTAAGCACTTGATCTTGCCTTAGGGTTACCAGAGCAAGCAAACAAAAAATGTCAGATGCTCTAGCATGGAAATAAAAATGAAACTCCTTTTAGGTCTACTAGACAATAGCTCAATGTAACATCAGAATGTCTGATAAAATCACCTTGTTCTGCGTGTCTGTATCTCAGTTTGATTTCCCTAGCACATCAGCTTCCCCCATCTCTTTATCTCCTGTGGCAATGTCTCTGTCTGTCAGTGCTGGGACAGGCACTGAGGCCACACAGATCTTGAAAGAGCATTGAGGAAATACAGAGGTTCTTTTGAAAAGCTGCTTTTGAATTCTTGTTTTACAATTACCGAAAGGTTGATCTTGCCTCCTCTGTTCTAGAAGAAGCTTAGTCTGAAAGGAAAATATTTTCCTTCCCTTATCTCCTGTCTGCCCCAGCCAGGCTATGGTGGGACTGCAGGGAAAACTCTGTTTATCTGACTGCTAAAACTGACATAGCAGACCAAATCTTCCTTTTTAGAGTTCTTAGAATTTTCCTTTACCATCAAAGCAAATATTGAGGCATGTATCATATTCTGTATTTATGTCATAACATAGCAAGTTTGAAGACACTGACCCTTTCTTTCCCTGGCTTATAGTCAGTGTAATGCTTAAATTAAAAAAATAATATATTCCCAGATCAGCCCTGTAGACTTTTTCTAACATACTGGTACATTCTTGAAAACTCTTGTTTTCAACAGAAGTTGTTAGCAAGGGTGTCTTATGGTGGAGGTTATGGAAAATGAGCATTGTTCAAAATGTAACTATATTTATGTATTTACAGCTCCTATGCGATGATAAGCAGGAGGAAAAGAGGAGAGAAGGGGGAGAATTGGATGGATGCTTTTTTTTCCCTGTGAACTTCAGTCTAGTAACATAGCACAGAGAATCAACAACAGTGTGGGTGGTAGTGGTAAGCTTGCATATGCAGCTCAGGCAGTGACCCAGGAGCCAGAGTGAGTGAGGCTCAGAAGAGCTCTGAGACCAGCTTATTCTATGGTGATTTCCATTTTTCATTGTGTTTGACATTTTTCAGGCTGAGCTTTGTTACAGTCTAGAAGTTTACAGCACAGGGCTGGAGAAATGAAATCTTACAGCAATATAAAAAAGACATTCTGAAGGAAATGAGTGAAGAATTGAAACAGCCAGGTTTGGGAGCTTTTTGTTAGGTAGTTGCAATAAATTATTCTTTTGTGATACAGTGACATGAAATATGTACACAGAATTCTTAGAACTTCCAAATATAAACAAATAATTATACTTTCCTTTAACTTAGTATGAAAAAGCTGTCAGGATAGCTTTTGATGTGTACAATTGCACAATGCAACTACCAGACACTACAGAAGTTTCATATACATTTTTACCTTATTTTACTAATTTGAAGTTTTGACTTCTCTGTCATTTCATGACAAATGGAAGTATTAAAAATAGGCTGTGGCTTTCTTGTAGCTTTTCATTTTATTTTTTGTAAAGGAACTGTGCTATCTTTGTGAATAACCTTTTTAGTATAGGAAATATTCTCAGTGTTCAGAGGTAACAAAGAGAGTGTCATTCTAGTAATTATGTGCTGTTTGCTACAATTATAGCCCTCAACCTGTAATTCAATCTGTGTGGGCAGACCATACGTCCATGTGAAACTCCATTGACTTAATGGGTTTTACATTGGTATAAAGACCAATTTGCATGTCTTAGATTATAAAGTCAGGCTAATGTGCATATCCCATAAGCATTTAAGGATACATTCCCAAACTGTGACAAGCATAGAAACTGCACTAGAATGAGTAATAAGTCTATGTTTATCAGCTGTACATTTGCTCAGCAGTATTGAAATTGTGGAACTCACTGCCACAGGTTGTTGTGGAGGCAGAGAGTATAAATTAGGGGTAGACAATTTCATAGAGGAAAAGTTCATCAGGGCTGTAGAGCCTCTGAACCAGGCTTTATAGGAAGCCTACTAACTACTGATACTTGGAGGCTGGGAAGACATATCTAGACATCTTTCTGAAATCCACTGTGAGCCTTAATGGAAACTACCAAGTTTCAGCTGTTGCAAAAAGAAAATTATCAGCCTTCTGGAAGAAGACAGGGATACAGAAACTGAAAACAACTTGTCTAGGGAAGGGGAGCAAGACATAAAAAGGAAGATGGGTGAAGTTCAAAGGATCTGAAATTTTAAATGAAGAACCAGAAGGGAGTGCAGTAGAAATACAGTATTGGACTTGATGGGTGTTGGTCTTGTCTTCTATGACTTTTTATTGAAAGAGTGTAAGCAAAGAAATGTGGGAAAGGCTTACTTTACTAATGTTACTCTGCATTTAATTTTTCAAAATTACTAATTTTTTCAGAGGACTCAAATTCCTCACAACGTTTTCTTGAAGTGCTGTTAAGGGCTTACCACCTGAAAAGAAAATAAGAGGCTATAACTTAGTAAGCACCTCAGTTGTGGTTTTGAGCAGCTATTTGAAATCAGAAGAGATGCTATGTATTATTTGTAGTGGTATTTGTACTTTACCATCTGCTTGGAAGCTTTAATCATGAATATGTGGTAGATAACAGAGTTTCTGTGTACTTACATTGTATATCCCCAAAAGCCAAGGTACATCTGCAATAATGGAAAAAATGGTTATTGTTTAAAGTGCAAAGGAGTTGCTAAAATATTTAGCTTTTTATTTGTTCTTGTATAATAATATGTTCTACAGTAAAATCTGAATGCCATCAGCCACAACAGTTATTACAAAGCATACAAGCTCAGTTCTGAACAGTTGGGGGATTGTATATACCCATCAACAGCTTACGGGAGGCTGACTGCAGAGTCTATAATTATCTGAGGCTGAAATTCTGAATCTATCATTCTTTATCATTTGCTATCACACAAAATAGGTGACTTGTATGTTACTTGTTTAAATAACTGAGTCACCCTATTACTGCAGTAGTCATGTATCTCTGGGTCAGGCCAACAAATTAAAAATGGTGGTGTATTGAAGTGTATAACTGCATCCCAATACCATAAGTACCATAAGTCACTGCTCATATTTTTGTGTTCTGAGATGCTTTGTGAGTTGACAGCATTTGCATTATTGGTAAAGTAGGAAGGAAAATTAAGCACAGAAATGGAAACATTGTGTTGGAAAATGCAGAGCACAGTAGTGGCAGAGCTGGAAATAGAATCTCAGAACTCTGATTCAAAGTCAGGTGCTGTAAGGACTTGAACATACTTTCATCCAAACCAAAGCCTAAGACAAAGTTGGAATTGAAAAGGTTGGTTTCATAACTTAGAATTTAAAAGATATTTAAACTCTTTTTTAATCTTTTTCCTGTTGTTCCTTTTTTTTTTCCTTTATTCGGACTTTTCTGAAAAATGTAACAATTTTTCAGAGAAACCTACAAGCTTTTTTAATCACATTCTGTTTTTAACAAAAGTAAAGAATGACCTAATTCTCTGCTTTTCAGGATTAATAACTACCTTCTTTTGATTATATTTAAAGTATTATCTCTGACACCTAATGAAATGCTAGACACGAAGAAAAAGATGGGTATGGAATGACTTAGATGAGATTCTTCCACTTCCTGCCACCCACTGTTGATGCTGATATTAATGTTTCTGGAAACAACAAAACAGGAAATACTTATGCTAGCATGAAAAGCACAATATACTTTGCAAACCTAAGAATCAATTCTTAAGCGGCAGATTTTTGCCAGTATCATTCTAATTAATTTTGTTCTACATATCAGAAACACTTGTTCCTCTGCGTGGTATCACAAAACTGCTTGATTTCCTTTTACTAATTTTTTATGTCACTTTGGGAAAATAGGTTAGCTGTGGGATGCCTACACTGAAGTGCATAAGTGATGTTTAGTCACACAAATCTATTTTTGTGTTAAAATTGGTAGCAAATAAACTGTGCCATGAAGAAAATATAATAAACTATTTTGTATGTTTACTTAAGTTTTCTTTTTCTTAATATAGTCTGCTTTTCAGAATCTTATTTTATGATGCAGAGGGTCCTGTTATATGCAGCTCATTAAAACCTTTACACATCCCCTAAACCCTCTCACATTCAAAGTAATCATCTCAGTAGAATGTAAGCAAATTTCATGGCAATGTTTGGCCTCTGAAGATTTTGTGAAGGGCAAGAAATGTACTAATTTACCTTAATTTTATAGAGTACATAAGCCCCTTTAAAATGAAATTGATCAGTAAAATAGGCTGGTGCAAAATACAAGATCAATAAGGGGGACTGTTAAAATCTATCAATCTCGGCTATCAAACGAGACAAAAAAAAATGCAGTTCCATGAATATTTGAAAGTAACATTCTGATTGCAGTAATAGTGCATCAATTTCAGCCATCATAAAGATACAGCAAGTACAGCTAAGAAGTATTCTTTACTTTCAGATTCTTAATCCAGTAAACTAGTGACCAGCTTGAAGTTGGAGCAGTGTAGTGGTAGGGGTGATCACAGAGGATGCTTGTGTAAGCAGTCTAGTATCTGGCAGATCCAAGATGGGGCAGAATATGGTATAAGTAAAACAGGAAGTCTCTAAGGGAAGATAAAAGAAAAGACAAGTTGAACTTTGACTATACTTAGAAGTTATAATGATCCTAATGAGTCACTCATGGTCCAAGCCCCACCCCCCCAATTAGCATAGCATAGTATTTGGGAACCAAAATGTAAGAATTATTTTTTATTTCATTGTGCTATTTATATCCTATAATAACAGTACCCGATGTTAGACACATTCATTTTTACACAAATTTACATAAAACGGGCACAAAAGTAGAGGAGAATGGAGTGGTTTCCTAAAAGCACTCAGTAGAGCGCAGCACAGGTAGAACCCAGGCTCCCTGGCTCTCGCATGAGTTAACAGACCTATAGGCGGTCCTTCTGTAGCAAGGCTGATGAAACAGCATGCTAATGAGAAAGGACATTTCATTGTAGTTTATTTAAAAGATAAAAAAACAACCCCAAAAACCAGAGGATTGTACACTTGTATCTCTCTATCAGGAGCTGATTTCAAGCTCCACTGAGGCTAAAGAAGGAACAAAGCTGTTTCAAACAGCTGCTTTTCAAACAACTAAATTCATTTCCTGATCAGAGCTGAATTTTAAAGCTCTTAAAACATCAACTTCCATCTGAAAATGAGGGTAGGAGCAGCCAAGAAATTAAATGATTTACTAGCAGACCATTTTTATTAGCAATATGCCTCCCCACAGGCAATGCAACTTACGAGCCTGGAGCAATTCACTTTTATTCTGTAATGGGTTCCTTCCATGGCCTTCACTCTGAACAGCCAGGAGCAACAGAAGGAGCTTGTGCCTGACCTTTAGTCCTAATAGGAAAGAGGTAAAGCTATAGCAGTGGTTTCTTGCAGCAGTTTTACAACATAGTGCAACAGCTCATTACATATGGCAGGCTGACCTATATATCGAATAGGTCAGCATTTCAGGCAACCTGTCTTCAGCCTTCCAAAATGTCCCATCAGCATCTCCTTGTCATCTCTTGTTCTGCTTTGTTTCTTATGTTGTTGCTGTATGTTTTGCTGCAGACATACTGTGGCATTCTCTTGTTCAGAACTTTCTGTGTCTTTTAGGTCTGCTGTGCAGTGGTGTCACCCCAAATTCTCTCCCTTTTCTGGGAATTTTTTGGATAATTGCTTTTCACCAGCAATTAGGGAAGATGTTCTTCCCTGTTCTCAGAGATGCAGGGCCACTCCTACAAAAGTACTGATACTGCAATGTCTGCAGTTCCATTCTGGAAAGAAAGGACAGGACCTACAGATGAAACAAAGATCATACATTTGTTTGGTTCGTTCGTTTGTGGTAATATGCACAAGGGGACAACGAAGGAAAGAGGAGAGAGGAGGCATTTTTCAGTATAAGATTGAAACCAATTTTTTTTTTTCAAAATTTTAATATGACTTAGTGATACTCTCACTTCAAGCAGAGATTTGGTGAAATTACTATGCTTGTTTTCCACTGAAGTGCAGTGTCTACTGGAGAAGCATGACAGAATGAAGGTGGAGCTGGGAAATTTACAATAGTAGCTCTAGAGCTGTCTGCTTATGGACTGAGTAAGGAAACTTCCATGTTTCCTCAGCTACATTGCCCAAGTCTCAGGACTTTAAGCTTTGGGATCAAGAGGCCTGAAAGGTGAGGCTTTGTCTGTAGATTAAAACACCTGTCTCAGGATCTCTTGTTAGCTGCATGGCAGGGTGGGGTGGGTCTCTCTTGTGGAATAGTGTCTCTTTGTACAGTAAGAACTAGCCTCAGAATAATAGTATAGTAATGTAGGAATTTTCAGAATGTTTTGATGAAATATTTGGTATTCCTGCATAAAGCAAATGGGCAAGACTTAGAAGAAAACAGAAGTCATCAGTACATTTAGCTGGAGCATGTATGTGGGAGTGAAGCAGGAAAGGGGAGAAGAAAGTATGGTCACTTTCATGAGAAGCTTTTTTTTTTGTCTCTTCTAGGACACCTCAGAGCTGTGTTCTTTGGAATGCTTTGGGATTTATTTAGTAAATGATTGCAGCGCAACTCGAGTATCTTGACTTTTACCTCAAAGGCTTTACTTCTTGTCTGTGGGCAAAATTAGAATATGGGATATATTACATCGATGTGACTGCAACTTTTGAGATATCATAGTTACCAAACTTAAATTTAGACACGTGCTAGCAGAGAGCTATCACGCTACACTGTTTTCTTTTTAAACGGGCCTAGTAGGAAATTGTCTCCAGCCAGCAAACACAAGTTAAGCACAGATGGGAACTTGGCCTGCAGCCATTTTATTGACCTGAAAGGAAGGTGCTTTTCAAAGCTTAACTGCAACTGCTTAAATAGTAACACTGTAAACAAGAAACAACCTTCTTTCTCCCCCCCCTCACCTCCTTCCCTACCCCCCCCCCCCCCTTAAAAATCAAGGCAGTCAAGTGTCCAAAGCTGTTAATGCTAAGGTAAGAGGCAAAATAGGAAAGTCGAGAGCTTTTAGAGTGTATGATCAAACTTGTATTCACATGTATAGCATTTCCCATCTTTGTTTTCCTGATCAAATATATAAATATAAACACAGAGCTGACAAAAGTCAGATCTTTAGCAAGTCTGTCACATAAGCATTTCACTCACCTCATCAAAGCTGTAAGTAGATATGCAGCTACTTGCCATGTCTTTTCTATGCTTCTCCATGATGGGGATGAGTGTAGAAGCAACTGAGATGGCGAACAGGAGCTACAAGTAGTGAAGGAGACTAGCAGGGCAGATTGCTCCAAGGCAGAATCTTCTCCACCCCAATTTCTCAATTCAGCTGTCTGCATTCCATGTCACTTTTGACCAAATCCCCAAATAGATCTCATTTAGGTTCTATCTGAATAACTCCACTTCAAGACAGATCACTTACAGAAGTCTCAAATTCATCCATGCTTTACACAGATTTGCACTGCAGAAAATATACCCACAGTATAGATTCTTGATACTGAGGTATCAAGACACCAAGAGCCTATATCAAATATATATACCTTAAAATTTTTACATTGTCAATACTGTATTTCTTACTTCCAGGTTTTTGGCTGTATGTTGTATGTCATTTTTAGGCTTTCACAATTTGGGAGAGGTGCACAGGAATGCTTAGTGGTTTCCCACTAGTGGGAATACCAGTGTATTCTCCCAGTATTTTTCCAAGATACCTTGAATTCTTCTTACTTAACTCCCTCAGGCTGTGGGAGCCTGTACAGCTTTATATCCAGCCCTGGATGCACAGCATTGGACATAGTGAATAGGGGTTATTTCTTCATTGATAAGGCCTTTGCGCTGCTTAAACAATGACATTTCTGTAGAGGTGGAAAAGATGTTTTATGGATCCAGAAAAATAATACAGAAGGACTAAAATATGAAATCTTAGGAAGAAATGCAGGGATTCTGAATGTGGACTGGAAAAGAAAATGGTTCTTAGCTGTTCCTGCAGTAGGATAATGCATGAAAAATACAATGACAGTATTTCTGCTTAGTTACATCCCTAAATATAAATGTAGTGTGTATGAAATGCAAGGTGATTCAGTAGAGTTTATTTTTCATCTGGACTCTGGTAACCCAGTTAAGAACACTGTGCAGAAGCTGCACAGATCCAGAAAAAGAGCTAACGGTTAACACCTGAAGCACCGTAAGCTGCATATCGTCAGACTACAGGGCCTTTTTTCTTTACAAAACCATTTAAATTTGAAGTACTAAGAGTGTCTGGCATTTATTTTTCTATATTTTTTCATATATGTAACACGTATTTCTAATAACTAAAGGGAGGATGATCAACAAAGTGGCTGATCCTCATAAATAAGGGAAGGTAGTTTGGCTCAATAATTCGATGCTAGAACCAATGCATGAAAACAAACAGCTGTTTGACTTGAGAAGGTTGTGAGACTGGGGCCTACAGACCCACTTACTGAAAGTTCCTGAAGAGCTGCAACTACTGGCAGATGGAAAGAGGCAGAACTTAGGCTAGGGCAGACTTTTGGGGGAGTTCAAAAAGGCAGTTTTGACTATTCATACAGATTTGGGGGATTGATATACTGAATATAGATTTGGTAGACTGAATCTCATCAGCCCTGTAAGTTAGATCTGAAAAACTTGTGATTGAAGTGCATCCATTTTTTACTAGCCATTGCAGGGCACCTCCAGGAAGTGAGTATGCTCTGAAAGCAAGAGCCATCAAAGATATCTAAGGAGATCTCAATTTAGATGTTCAGAAGCCTCATCGCTCTTTAAAAGTCTTTAGCATTCTTTTTAATTGTGCAAAACTACTTTTTGTGAGCATGACGTAATTCTGTGTAATCTTAAAGCTTTTACATCATCTATTTTTAAATAAAAACATGCCTTATGGCAAAAAAATAATGTTACAATGTAATTAGACTCTATAGTCTGGAAATAAACCCTCATTTTAAATGCACTATTACTGGAAAGCTATTTACACAGCAGATGTTGTGAAGATATCTGCTGCTTTTCCATTTTGTCAGCTAACCTTACTCTGACAGTACTAGTCTGTAGATAGGCATACAGATGTAAATTCTCCCTAAGCGATTCGTAATGCTAACAGCAAAACTATAAATTGCAGCTTAATGCAAGAAGATGTATCTGAAATGTTCAAGCTTTTTCTGAAAATGTTGCCTTTTTCTTTGCATTTAAACAGATCCTTCCTGATCTCACCTCTTCCAGTCCCCAGCCAAAAATATGTTGTGCTTGACTATTGGTTTATTTAGCTCAGGAGTAGTAATCAAGTGTTTCAGTTATACTTAGTGAATAGGGTAAATAGTCCCTGTAGTTGTTCATTAAAACCTCCATGATGTATGCATCAATTACCAAACAGCTTGAACAAAACAGAGGTAAATTAACTTTCTGAAGCGCACTGTCATAGCCAAAAGGAGTGTAAAGCATTAAAAGTGATTTCATGTCTTAAAGTTCATCCAAAGTACTATTAGCTTTAAGTCCAATTTTCAACTGTCAAGGGGAATATTTACAATAGTAATTTCAGATCATTATCTTAACATTTCAATGCAAATAGCCACAATTTAATTCATTATTACTCACATTACATCTTTATTTTGCCACCAACTGGTGGCTGACATTTCCCAAGCTACTAGGAAGAAATGCTAATTAGATTGGAGTGCACTCTTACCCTTTCTTAATTTCATCATGTTTGTTCTTCTTCAGTGACATGAAGCATTTCCCTCCTTCTGGTCAACCATTGCCTTTTATCCTCTGCATCCCCTCAGTGGTCCAGTTGGCAAATTGAAATAGAGATAGGGCAAGTAAAATGATTGCTTGTTTTCTGTCTTTTTGGTAAAGTATCTAAGAATATTTGTGCTAGTATGACAAAAATGACCCCTTTCCCTCAGCCCACCCACCCAACTTAATTTAGAAAATCTGAAGTGATCTCTGGAGTGGAATACTATATGCATTAATATGCAAATGAACTGCCAAGAAAGTTCAGATTTGCATTTAGACTGGACAAAGGGGAAGGAAATGGCTTTCTCATGCTGTTCCCTTGCATCACCACAATTTCACAAATTACTAATCCCAGAAATGATGCCAGAAGGGAATTTCTCACTACATTTCATTCATGCTCAGATGAGTTTGATTCATCTCAATGTGCCTGGCATTTTACAGTAAATCTGCAATTTAAAGTGCAAGCAGAACCTCAGTAGTTTTGCTAAGAATCAAATGTGTTTGAAATAAACACAATTAGTAAACATCAAATAAAAGATCCCCCCCCGCTAGGGGCTAGAATAGTAATAGGCAGGGGGTAAGGTAATCTTAGGAAAGTTTCCCTAAGAATTAACAATTA
Source organism: Pelecanus crispus (assembly GCF_030463565.1). Lineage (NCBI taxonomy): Eukaryota > Metazoa > Chordata > Aves > Pelecaniformes > Pelecanidae > Pelecanus > Pelecanus crispus. The sequence continues at coordinate 41,037,690 of NC_134650.1, forward strand.
TGCCAGTGAGAACATGTTATGTCCATTAAGAATAATATTATTCCAGCCTGCATATGCACCACAAATAAAAGATCTAGCCAGTGAATGCCAAAATTATTGAGGGGAAAGGAAAAAGGAACCTTTAAGGCAAAACAGTAATCTAGTTTGCAGATGGATAGAGTTTAATCCTTTTCCTCCTGATTTGCAGTTTAGACAGCTTATAAAATGAGGAATCATTCCTGGGGTTAAAATTCAGGTACTTTTAACTACATTCAGTTTCCCTCCCTTTTTTGGGGGGGAACCTTCCCTCCAAATTAAATAGTATTTTTCAACAGATGTTTTCCTGAAGACTTTCTGTATGTCTAATACCTGTTTTAATCAGGGCAGCGTTGGTTAATTTATTTTTTTTACCAAGTGAGTCAGTGTTTCTGTATCTGAAAACAGACTAGCTTTCAGTAGCATAGGTGCCCCAATAAACAGGTACTTTTCAAAAATAGGTGTAATGTTGAAAAAGTACCTGCCCTGGGGCATCAACAAATAGGAATTTCAAGATCAGTTTTACTTTTGCTTCTTAATCTTTCTGGGGGATTTTTTCGCCCCCCAGCTACTGTAGCAAAGAAAATATATCATCAACAGAAAAGTCATCACACTTCTGTTTGCCAACATTTATTTGCCCTTTGGTTTAAATGTGTACAGTGGGAAGGTAATAGGGCAGTGCCTTTTACTGCTGGGGATACATTTTGCTGTGTCTGTTTTTGAGATGGCTAGAAATGAAGTATTAATATTTGTTCATTGGAGAAATGCAACAAAGTTTTTCTACGTCAAATAGATTTTCCCCTCCTCCCACCTCATCCTGCCATCTCCTCTGACCTTTCTCCTGTGGCTGTCTTCTGAGTGAATAAAGGGGCATTTTATAACAAGAATAATCTGTCTGTTGTAAAACCTTCCCCCTGTCTCCATGTGAGGAGAAGGCAGACCATTGCAGCCTTCATTTTTTTTATCATACTGTGCAATACAGCTGGTTATGTCATGGCATGCCTTCACAAGACTTTTTTGTGCACACAAGTCGCCATTTCAGCCCCCTGCTTATATCCAGCAGAAACTGAACTACAGACTTATTTTTAGGACTCTGATTAAGTCCCATCATTGTCTGATACCTAAACTGAAGAGTTTTCCTAAGTATTTTCTAAAATGCAAGTGGACAAAGGAATCCGCTTAAATACTTTGTTGAAATGAGGATAGAGCAGCACCCCAGGGGTGGAGGGGAGGGTGTTGGGATTTGCTGGCTGCGGCACTACGTAGCAAAACCCAGTCTGACACGTACTCATGCTGATTTAGATAGTGGAAAAAGCAATGTGTGTGAGATCATCTGAGTCAGGCTCTCAGTCCTTCCCGAAATCAGCAACATTAGCTAGTATTCCAGGTTTAACTTAACAAATACTCAGAGGTAGCAGACCAAGAAGAGCACCCTGAACCTGATTTGCCATCTGTTTGCACCTTGTGTCGTTAAGCTAAAGCCATACTCACACAGTGCCCGGGAAACCTGCAGTTTTCACTACTATAGTTTCTTACTTCTGTTTGCTGTGGATATACATACAGCACACAGGAGGATGATGAGTCCAGCTGCCCTGTCTAGTTAGGGATTTTTTTGGTGAGTTTTACAGTGCCACATTACTTGTTTTTTCCATGCTAATATTTCATTTCTTGATATCCCTCTGAATTCCTTTGTATTTGGTTTGTGGTCCTCTGTATATTGCCCACTATGACTCACTGTCTTTGTGTGCTATTCTTAATGTTGTCAAGCATCTTTTTCCCTTGTTTTTAGACCAAGTAATATTTTTATTCAGGGATCGGTCTGTTACACTATTTTTGTTAATTTTCTTTTGCCTTATGATGAAGAGTGGAATTCTTTTAGTGTTTCCAGTGCTGAGTGTGGAAGACAGTTGATAGTTTGGTCATAGGTGTTTCTCTTGCTTAGAAACTATTCAAGGTCACCGATGTGATGAGAAAGAAGCCGTTAAAGGTACACAACACTTTCCACAGTTTAAGTAAGAGCAAAGGACATAAAAAATTTCACCTGAGCACTTTCATGCATGTGTCTTGTTAACATCCCACCAGTATTAGCCTGTTTAATGAACCTCATTGATGACCCTTTCCTGTTCTCATTTGGAATGGGGCTTTGGCAGTTTCTCGATTACAAGCTTGTTCACACTGTTAATTAAGGGGAATTAAGTAAAAGTGCAAATGTCAGGCATGTTAATCAAAGTACATTTTAAAAAGTATGCTCTTGATCTCTAGTTGTGGCAAAGAAGTTTGTGGGTTTGGGTTAGAGATCTAGAAGTATTAAAATACTGCAACAGTCTGTACCAGATTATGGCTCATGAGGCAATCTGCTATATGACTTCCCTCCTCGTGTTCACACAGGAATTTAATGCATCTTAACTTCATATTTCTCAGAAATTTACCCTGAGTTTCTATTTAGATGCTAATGTCAAGGTAATAATTAATTATAGGCTTCATGCAGACCAAAGAAACAAAACCACTTGTCAGCTCCTGTTATTTCCTATCTAAATTGTTTATGTGGGCCTTTTTGGTTTTTTTAATGGGTCGCAAATTTCCAAGGGAACTTTTAGGTACATGTTCAAAGTCTTGTATCACCCTGGTTCCACTGGCTAGTCACCTACCCATGTCACTGAGGACTAGGACTTCACTGCAGTTTTCTGATTGTCTTTCTGATTGCTTTATCAAACTCTTAAAATTTCAGGAACCAACAAGAAAAAAACACCTGAGTCGTAGCCTGGAAGCCTCCATTAAATCTCTTCCCTGTGTTTAGAAATACTGGAAATCAGACTTCCAAGGGGAATCTTCAACCTTAACCTGATAGTAGTTTCTGTAATTGCTGCCTGTGTTGTATACATTAGTGTTGGACCATGTTGACCATGCCCCAGTGAAAGGCCAAAAGCACTTTAGAAGTGATGGGTAGAAGCAGCTTTTCTCTCAGGAATGAAAGCACACTATGTATTGCTGCCAGTAGAGCAGAGGCTAGCATCCTCCTGCATCAGCCCTTCTGCTGTAGCCAGAGGGAGAAAACGTCAGTTTGTCTAATGACTAAATAAAACAGGGAAAATAAGCTTTTTTTCTAAAAAAATTATCAGAATAACCAAGGTAATACAAACAAATGGCAAATGTGGAAGATTGTGGGTGGGCAAAAGGCTTTAAAATTAACACATTGTTTCCCAAACTTTATGTCCTTCACTTCCCTTCCTGGTCATTCCTGACTGTTGTGGTTTAACCCCAGGTGGCAACTCAGCCCCACACAGCCGCTCACTCACTCCCCCCCCAGTGGGATCATAGAATCATAGAATGGTTTAGGTTCGAGAAGACCTTTAAGATCATCCAGTCCAGCCATTAACCTAACACTAACAAGTCCACCACTAAACCAAGTAAGGGTAGAGTAATAATTACTTTCATGTTTCCTGGCTTGGTAGCTGGATTATTTTTTAATGAAAGTAAAAACTAGGAATCACTACGGTTGGAAAGGACCTCTAAGATCATCAGTCCAACCATCAACCCAGCACCACCATGCCTACTAAACCATGTCCCAAAGTGCCACGTCTACCTGGTTTTTGAACACCTCCAGGGATGGTGACTCCACCACCTCTCTGGGCAGCCTGTTCCAATGCCTGACCACTCTTTCCATGAAGAAATTTTTTGTAATATCCAATCTAAACCTCCCCTGACACAACTTGAGGTCATTTCCTCTCGTCCTATCACTAACCACTTGGGAGAAGAGACCAACACCCACCTCACTACACCTTCCTTTCAGGCAGTTGTAGAGAGCGATAAGGTCTCCCCTCAGCCTCCTCTTCTCCAGGCTAAACAACCCCAGTTCCCTCAGCCACTCCTCATAAGACCTGTGCTCCAGACCCTTCACCAGCTTCGCTGCCCTTCTCTGGACACGCTCCAGCACCTCAATGTCTTTCTTGTAGTGAGGGGCCCAAAACTGGACACAGTATTCCAGGTGCAGCCTCACCAGTGCCGAGTACAGGGGAACAATCACTTCCCTGCTCCTGCTGGCCACACTATTCCTGATACAAGCCAGGATGCTGTTGGCCTTCCTGGCCACCTGAGCACACTGCTGGCTCATGTTCAGCTGGCTGTCAACCAGCACCCCCAGGTCTTTTTCGGCCAGGCACCTTCCCAGCCACTCTTCCCCAAGCCTGTAGTGTTGCATGGGGTTGTTGTGACCCAAGTGCAGGACCCAGCACTTGGCCTTGTTGAACCTCATACAACTGGCCTTGGCCCATCGATCCAGCCTGTCCAGGTCCCTCTGCAGGGCCATCCTACCCTCGAGCAGATCGACACTCCCACCCAGTTTGGTGTTATCTGCAGACTTACTGAGGGCACACTCAATCTCCTCATCCAGATCGTTGATAAGGATATTAAACAAGACTGGCCCCAAAACTGAGTCCTGGGGAACACGGCTTGTGACCGGCTGCCAACTGGATTTAACTCCATTCACGACAACTCTCTGGGCTCGGCCACCCAGCCAGTATTTTACCCAGCGGGATGGGGGAGAGAATTGGGAGGGTAAAAATAAGAAAACTCATAGAGGTTGAGATGAAGGCAGTTTAATAGGTAAAGCAAAAGACGCACACACAAGCAAAGCAAAACAAGGAATTCATTCACTCCTTCCCATCGGCAGGCAGGTGTTCAGCCATCTCCAGGAAAGCTCCAGGGCTCCATCACGCATAACAGTTACTTGGGAAAACAAACGGCACCACTCTGAACATCCCCCTGCTTCCTTCTTTTTCTTCCCACAGCTTTCTATGCTGAGCATGACATCATATGATGTGGAATATCCCTTTGGTCAGGTGGGGTCAGCTGTCCCAGCTGTGTCCCCTCCCAGCTTCTTGTGCACCCCCAGCCTACTCGCTGGTAGCAGAAAAAGCCTTGACTCTGTGTAAGCACTGCTCAGCAGTAACGAAAACATCCCTGTGTTATCAGCACTGATTTCAGCACAAATCCCAAACATAGCCTCATACTAGCCACTATGAAGAAAATTAACTCTATCCCAGCCAAAACCAGCACACCGCCACCTTCTTCCCAATGACAATTAACATTCACACCAGTTCTCTCCCTTTGTTTTTCTATTCCCTGCTAACCCAACGGGGGTCCTCCCATGCCTTTTAGAAAGACTGTGTTGATACTAAAAATAAAATTCATATCTACTTGAGGCTTAAAGTCTAGGTGCAATTGCAATACAACAGTGACGGGAAGGCCAGATGTCTCAATAAGCATAGTACCATCCTGAGCAGTGGAGTGTTTGTAATGGTTAAAGACGATGAACAGAGTATCTGTCTCTCTCGCATCCTCACCATGAGTGATCACTTCAGAAATGTCTTTGACACCCTGCAGTTGGGGTGTAAAGCATAAATGTTTACACCTGACCCAGGTATCTGGCAACTGTCTGTCTGTGTGTTCGGAGAATGTCTCTTTGGGTCAAGGTTAGTTCTGTGGCTTGGTTTTCCTGTCTCCCCTTCCTAACTCCCTCTGAACCTCCAAGGAAAAGAATACTTCTTGTTTTCATTTGTTGTTATCCATACCTGTCATCCTTTTTTGTAATTCCTCTCCCACAATGTTGTTGTGTGTCTTCCTCTGCCCTTTTCTTGTTCCCCCTGCTCAAAGCACATGCTCTTCTGAATCCAGCCCCAGCACAGTGTTCTACTTCTGTGAGATGCCATCTGACGTATGGTCCTCAGGATTGTCAGCCATATTTATAATGTAAATTTGCTCTTCAGTTCTGGTGCAGCTAAGAAACTGCAGTAGTCCCTTGAGCTCAGAAGGCCTCTCTGTCATGATTAAGAGATCTAGTAAACGATTAATGATGGTGCTGAATGAATTGCCATGCTCTGATAGAAGGCTTCTGTGAGAGAGTGTAAAGGTGAAGACAGAGAAAGTGCATAAAGTGTGATCACATTTCTGAAACCGCTCATTATTAATAAAAAGGGAGAAAGAAAATGAAAGTGTATGAGAAAAAATGCTTTTTCTCTTTCCAGTCCCAGAACTTCAGGCAGGGAGCCTTTTTAGATAAAAAAATTTCTTTTTTTACTTTTGCAAGCCCTGCCCTTCTAGAGCAATGACCAATACGTAATATGCAAAAACTGTCCTGTCTGAGAGGCCACATGAATACTATGGCAAACTTGATCTAGTCATGAGGAAGAGTTATTTCCAGTGGTTTGGGTTTTTTTTCACATTTGTTATAGGCATTTTACACTGTCTTTTTCTCTCTGGTATTCTGCATATTTTAAGCTAAAAATAATTTGTATCCTGTAATACTCTTCTGCAATAGCTTTGCTTCTGGATGCTCTTATTTAACACTTAGAGGGATGTTCTTATTTCACAATTAGAGTACCCTTTACTTAATCCACTTTGCAAATAGATTAAAAGACATGCCTGTAACAAAATACAGTTATTGACTCACTGTTAGCCACAGCCAAAAATGGTAAGACTGACAGAGTCACTAGGCCCAGTCTTCTGTGACGGACTTAGCTGTGTTATTACCATGCCACAGTATGGCCCATGGTGACTTTGAAAAACTTTCCGAACTTGCTGCCAGATCTGTTAGTAACATGCCAATCTGCAGCAAGTAAGGAGCTGTTGCACGGGCTGTTAAACTTCATTGATTTTGACAAGCCCTTTGGAGGGGGCTGTTGCAAACAGTAGGAGAGGATATCTTCGTCAGCGGTCCTAACATGCTCCATGGACTGTGTTAAGTCAAAACCCTTAGTATTCCCACCTAGTAAATTAGTGAGGAATTGCTAGTGTATGTTACATTCATGTCATAATTTATGCTCCATAATTTCCTTGTGTAGCCAAGCTCTTAAGGTTAGACTATCTCTGTATGCTTTCTTGAAAAGCTTTATCTTAAGCTTTCTGGTTTGCTGCATAATCAGGCTGATTTTTAGGCTTATTTATGGCTTTCCTTTTGGCCTAAGCCTTTCTTAGGCTTTCAGTTTGAAGAAAACAATCCTGATGAGCAGCAGATTAGCATTAAACAGCTTTCCTAAAAGAATGGTTGTTAAATCATCACAATTTTGTTGTGATTAGTTCCTGCAAATAGTGAATGTCTCTGGGCTATGCAATTCTCTCTCCCAGTATGAGGAGTCATTGCCATCCTCGTTTTGATTATGGCAGCCTGAATGATCTTGGTCTGTCCTTAGGTGATGCTGTGATTCTTTCTTCCAAGTGCATTTTTAACTTCTCTTTGCACAGTAGCATACTGCACAGAGAAGTGCTGAAGTCTCCATTATCAGTTCTGAATGGAGGAGAGGCACGTCCAAGGTTATAACATGTCTCTCTGTGTTTTGAGCTCTTGGGTAGGGCCAGTACTTCCCAGTATTTTCTGGTACTGTAGCTACTGGAACAACTTCTGTTGGCTTAAAGATAAGGATGCTGGACCTGTTCTGGCATCCCTGTGATTTAGCGGTTATAATATCAATGTTGGTACCATCTTAAAGGAATGGTTGTGTTAAGTCTAGCTTGTAGAAAAAATTGTGGAGAATTGCTCTTGTGTACCTATTCTGTCCATACTTCTACATACTCTTACTCTGCCATTTACCTGTAGTGGTAAATGGAAAAAGTTGCTCTTTAATTGGATACTTCTAAGTCTCTACATCTATATTTCATTTTTTATGATTCTGTCTTAAGTATCACAATTCTTTCTATGTATAGGGAAACAGTACAACGTCTCAGAACACAGAGAACCGTTGAGTTTTTGAAAGTATCCAGTACCTGCCCTGTTTTAGCAATGTGTTTTTAGGGCATTTTTGTTTGGGGTTGTTTTGTGGAGGTTTTGGGGGTTTGGTTGGTTTTGGGTTTTTTGGTGGTGGGTTGGTTTTGGTTTTTGAGGCTAAAGGCTCTCTGAAAAAACACCAGTTTTATAGAAAACAGTCTGTTGGTTGGTTTTAGCAATTTGGACTTTCAGACTGCTACTCTTAACAGTGTCTGTACTCACCTTGTGCTTTAGTCGTGATATGTGAATATTTTTCTCTATGTACTTCTTTTGACTGTGATGAAATGTGATTCAATGACCTTGCATTATGTAAGAAAAATAATCTGATCTAAGAGAGTTGCTGAGGAAACTGGTGAAGCTCTTCGTAGTCTTCATGAGTTTCTTTAACGGGCATAACGGGGAGTGGAGGGTCTCTGGACATCAGTGAAGCAAGAAATTTATTTATTCCTGCTTAGGACAGGAGGTGTACTTTAAGACCTTGAATTCTAAAGTTACTTTCTGTGAAGAAAGAACTCTTCTGCAGGACATCAGAATACCCCTCTGTGATCATTGGATTACTCAGTTTTCCTTAAAACCTGCTGCAAAGGAGAAACATTCAGCATGGAATGTCAGTGACAGGAGAAGTTGTTTCATCTCTCCTTTAGAAAAAGGACCAGTTGGCAAGTACATTGTAAGGTATCCTTGCAATAGTCATTTTAATATTAATAAAGGTAGCGTACAAGTGCACTTTCTATCTCGGTACTGCCAATTAGAGAGTGATACTCCTACACATTCTTTCTGCACTCTGCTTTTTTGCAGTGCTTTCACCTATGCCATCTGTGATGTTTGTATTTCTTGATGACCTTTTCAACAGTTTGTTGTTCTCATTCTTCTGTCCATGTGAGAGAGATGGAATTCTCCAAAGAAAGCTACTTCAACATACGGCAAGGTACGATATTATAGCATGTAAACTGGCATTCATTACTGCCTCTCTGTACTGTTGACTCAATTTCTTTTTTTCTCTTGTTTTTTGTTTGGCAAAAGGTGCTATTATTAATAACAGTTATAATTGGGGGAAGAGCCCCAGCATGTGAACACTGGGTTGAAGTGTGAAGCAGGTTCATACCAGCTGAGGAGCCGGGCCAGGCTGTGGATGGCGTCTTCAGACATGCAAAAAAATGATTGTGGGCAAAAGCTAATTTTTAACAGGATGAGGTGGACGCAATGAAGAACTTAACTTGGAGTTTTGTTTCCTACTAAACTCTACCAAGCATGGGCATAAGAAACGTGTTTGAGTACTAGGGCAAAAGCATTTTTGAGTCAGTGGTTTCATACTCGGGGCTATTAAGGCCAAAACTGAATGGAAGAAGAAAAGTGTCAAGGTGGGAAGGCTGCCATTAGTTAGGGCGTAAGGGTGTAAATGGCAGGCAGCTTCTCACAAGAGTGTTACAGTGTAGGCAGGGAAAAGCTATGCATATCGTGAAGGCAAAAAATTCGGCTTGATGAGATGTGCTACAGGTGTAGCGAAGGGGCTGGAAGGTAGACTTAGTGTGGGTTAAACAGTGGGGCTATTTTTGCAGCTTGTATTTCCTGATGACCTTTTCAACAGCTGCCTGCTTTTGTTCTTCTGGCCATATGAGAGAGTTAGAATTCTCCCAGGGAGGCTGCTTGAATGCCTGCCATATCCATCCATTTGTGTGAAGTAAAAGGGTATTGTGTGGACATCATAAAAATCAGAGAAGAGATGGAGGCTACTGAATTAAGATGGAAAACAAGTGATGCGTTATCAAAAGTAGTTTTGTTGTCAGATGGAAAAAGAAGTACTGGATAATTTACAAATCTGTGGATGAGCAAATGACAAAACTTCATAACACTTTACATATGTTAGAAGAAAGATGAATTGACAGTAATCTGATTGACAGGAAGAATAGTGAGAAATCCCCAGGGCACTGGAGAAAGAAAGCGAAAGAATGTTTTTAGCTTTGGTGGAAAGGAAGTAATATGAAATTTGACTGAAGATGTGAAGGTGAAGGAAATGTTGGTGGAGCGTAAGCAGAGATGTGGCATGAGGTGTGGGAGGATTAACCAGAGGAAGTGAACCAGCAACATAGATTGTTGATAGGTAAAGTCAGTTTTGAGAAAGAAGCAAGAGGAAAGTACATGAGACAGGATGAGGAAGAGATTAAAAAAAAAAGCAATAATATTGCTGCTGAAAATAGCTAGAGAGGATGTTATTATTTACAGCTTACAACTTCTGCAAGGTCAAGAAAAATTCACAGATGCAGTTTAGTGAGAGTTTCGATCAAGAAAGTACGTATTAGCAGGGATATTTATGTTAACACATAAAGTGTAATTGATACTTTCAAACTTAGAGCCCAAATTCTAGTTATTGAAAGTCTGTGCAACAGGAAAGCTACCTCATATTTGCATAGTCTTCCTCTGTAATACGTTCATGTCATATATCTTACCATTCAAAGAAATTATCAGGCTGACAGTTACTGACTGAGGTTTGCTGTTTAACCCACACAAGTTGTTTTACAAATCAATGGTGATAAAATAGAATATGTCACACTGCCTAGCCACAGAAGCTGTAGATCACACTGTGAAGCATCCACTAGTGTGTGGCACCCTATCTGGTGATGTTACAGCTGTCCTTAGTAAGGTTGCCAACAGATAGGAATTTGGGGAGTGAAAAGTGGGTTGCTGATGATCTAGAATTGGGCAGAGCTCCATTCTTTTTTTCAGGTAAGATACTGCACTGTTGGATTATGTCAACAACAATAGAGGATCCCCCCTGACAAAGTTGTGGTAAAAGGCTCAGTTGAGTGTTGCAGTTCCAAATAATTCACTTCTCATAAAAATACTTGGGTTTCTGCCTATGTTTACTGTTCAGGAAGCGATCTTTAAACTTTAATCTTTGCAAGGAAGTCCATTTTCCTTATTACATTCAAAACTGGTACATTTTTAATCAGGTACTGTGAATAGCATATCAAATGAAGTGGTTGACCCTCAGATCAATGTAGCAGATAACCTAATCCATTTATTATGTTTGAGAGAATAAGTGCTGCTATCAACTTTGATAAAGAACAAAACCAGTAATCTCTGGAAACATCTTCAGCACATTTCAAATGTTTCACTCCTGTTGGCTTCAGCAGAGCTGGTAGCACTTCTGTAATTCCAAATATTACAGCAAGTGGGGAGCATGTGCCCGAGGAAAGCACGCACAAAACCAATTCTCTTATTCTGTGTTTACTTACTCTGCGGAGTTGTCTCAAAGCACCAACTACAATCTGCAAAACCAAGATTGCTTCCCTCTGGACCCAGCTTGCATAAATATTTCAGTGGATAGATACATAAATTTAAAAAAAAATGTTGTGGTAAATAGAAAGGAGGAAAAAACAAATCTAAGATGGACTGATTTGTAAACCAATAAATATTACATCGTCTTTACACAATAAAGTTCCATAAAGGACATCAGATTATCAAAGTTATAAGAAACGCTTACTAGATATGGAAAAGCATGACTCTCAGGATCCTAAACAACTTGTAATTGATTATTGATTGTATTTGGTGGTAGCCTTTTAATAGCCAGCTGTCTGGCATTGGCTGTTTGATACCTTATTATTACTTTATTTTCTGTTATATCCTGTTACCTCTGTCATAATCATTGCTAAGTAATTATTCAACTTAGAAAGATTCTGCACTGAGCATTGCTAATGTCCTGTGGTTTCTTTGCCCATCTGAGCTGTCATATGGTGCTCTTTCCAAAACCACGTTTGTAGAGCACAGCGTTGGAACTGTTTAATTTTCTGGAGAAGAGTTTATTATTAAACACTAGACTGTCATCAAAACAATTCAATATGCATGACCTAAATCTATTTGTGGTTAAATAGTAAGGTCTGGAGGTTAATAAAAAGAACTGCAGCAAGCTGCTCACAAGATAATTCAAGAAACTTATGAAAGATTGCAGACCTCCAGCCATTTTCCCATTAGGCTTAAGATAAAAAGTAAATTTAAAAGGAAGGTGATTCTGCTATATTACTGTGTCCTTAGCAATACTGAGAGAGATTCCATTGTTTCAAAGGTTAGGTGAGAGAAGAGGAATGCCAACTGTGTGCAGTTGGCAAAAAGCTACTTTTTTCATAAATTCAGCAAAATATTTTTTTCTTCCCTCTTCTGGTAACTTTTCTTTTGTTTTTTTTTAACTGTCCTTAGCCTTGTGAGTGTGAATTGCTGGAGTAGGAAGGAGAAGAGACCTAAATCAGCTTCCAGTTCAGCATTTAAGCAAGCGCAGTCACTTCTCAAGTGCTGCTGAGTGTCACAGCAAGACAGGGAAGGGAAGTGGCACTAAACGACTCCTGAAAAGTCAGTAGGCTTATTAAGTCTTACTTAAAAAGTTGATTGGGAAGCTAATTTAGAGCTCCCCTGTCCTGCCTTTTAAGTATGATGAAAACCTTTAAAAGACTCTTGCTGGTGCTAACAGATTCAGAGTGGCATTGAGTGTAGACGTGAAGTGGGAACAGGGAAACACAAAGTTAGAAGAATTGGTTACCTTTAGAGTCCATGCCTGTACATTTTTCCTGAAGGAAAAGGTGGGGGATGAAGGATATTTTACTATCTGCTGCTGACATTCGTATTTTCTGCTCTACAGTGCACCATAGTCCTGCCATCAGAAGCCTCTTTCTCATCCACTTTGTTAGTGTATAGAAGCCTAATGTGGGTCTAAATGTCATGCATGCACATTCTGATTTCCTAAGCAGTATAAGGGGACTGTGGGGTAAATAAAAAAGCCTGATGCGTATAAGGGGTTTTGTTGATGATAATGGCATTCCCTTATTGTTCATCTGGCAACTGTGATATCACGTAAAGAGCCAGCCAAGCAATGAAAAGATGGCATTGGAAACTGTGGTTCGTGTTCTAAATTGCTTCTAAGCTGAGCCTTTAAAACTGAATGTCATTTCATAGCAAACTGCCTGCCCTTTTAATGGAAATGTCAATCCTTTAGAAACTTCTTGTTTAGAGGAGCCATGTGGTAGACAATACTCCTAATGAAGATCTTCTTCCTTTGTCTCTGCACTTGCCCTCTCTTTTATTTTGTTGCATAGAGATACCAGCCAGGATTCTTCAATTATGGGAAAAGCTTTTCATTTTAACAACTGTTTTGTAGACATTCTTGCTAATGCATTTTGTCTGCCTTTGTTTTCTAGCCTCCCATTTCTATTGTCATCTTTTAAAATGACAGGAGACAGAGCTTTTTCATTAGGAAAAGAGCTAAGAGGAGACAGTACAGTTCAGGCTGTGCTTGGAAGAAAGAACAAAGGCTTGACTATTTAATTTTAAACTCACTACAGGTGCATATTCAACAAGATATTATTGTCTTATAGCCATTAAAAGTGTATCAATTGGAAATACTTTGAAAGAATGAATTTTTAATCTATGACATCAATAATGTGACCCCTGACAGTGTCTGAGGGTACTTTATTATCCATGGAGTATGTACATGCTTGCTTTTATCCTCTCCCAGTCAAGAGTTAAAATGCATTATTAGTTTAAACTCCAGGGAAAGAACAGTAAGATTAAACTAAAGTGTTTTTTGCCTCCCAAGTGGAGCAACCTGAACACTACATGTATAGGTAGTGGTGGTACCCCTTGACTTCCTAAACAGACACAGGTATTGTGCATCCTGTTTGCTTCCCAGCACCATGTCAACAGGAGTGTTGATGTTGGAGCTGACTCTGCTACTAGAGTTTTGTGCCTAATACTCCATTTATGCTAAACATTCACTTTTGGACCCTGGAAAGATGGCAGGGTCTCTGTCTGCACACTGTCACAGTTTCCTCTGTTTGTGAGTTCAGATTTGTTAGATAAATCATATCTTGTGTGGGTATTTGTAGGCATTCCTGTAAAGTTTCTTCCTCTCACCTACCACACTTCTTTTTGCATCAGAAAGTTCTGGAATCTCTTTCAGGTTACTGAAAGAAGTGTCATGGCTGCTACTATAAATGGATAAGATAATCCACCTTTGGACTCACTATCACAACTTTAAATCCATACCTACCAGCTGTCAGAGAATATAGTCAGAGCATTTGTATGTATGCTTCAACTTTTTGTAACATCCCTGGTTAATACTGAAACAGAAAAACAATCCATAAGGTTCTATTTCCAAGCATTATTGAAATCACCTATTCTTATTCCTGTTGAATTCCCTATTATTAAACAATGTGTTAACTGTCCAGAAGCTTATTTAAAGATTATTTCCATCTCTGTCTTGCTTTCCCTGAGGTGGGAAAAAAGCGACATTAAATTGTCTGTCCATGAGAGTCAGTGAAATGTAACACTGCATATATATAAAAAAATATATATGGAGATATACATAGATAGATATTGAACAAGCCCATTACTTGCTAACTTCTTTGTTAACTAAAGATAAGGCACAAACCAAGTTTGGTGCTATGTGTGCTATTTTTGTCCACTGCAGAATACCTTAGTCTTTAATTCTAAAATGCAGACCACCGTAAAAATGTATAAATACTAAATGTGTTATTTAATCTCTGGGGTACCAACAAGGGAAATAACAGGCTGACCCCTCAGATCTCAAAACACAAACCCTTCACAAATATGCATGTTATTAACACTACCACTATGTTACCAGAGTCTTTCATTGTACCAAACTGCATGTTGAATTCACTTTCTGCATGTTATTTCTGTACTATTATTATTACAATCAGGAAGTTGAATTGATTTAATTGCTGCAGTTAGAGCTTACTCTAAATTTGCAATATTACTGAACCTGCCTTAAAAGGGAGACAAACTAATTTTATTATTAATGATAGGCTGAAAGAGATAAAAGAAGCGTTATTCTTTCTGTATTTTTAGTTAAATGCTCAGAAAACTATGCTGGATATGCAAGACAATCCTCTAACATTGAAAGAGTGGCTTCCAGCTGAGCCCAGTTTAGCATACACTTAACACCTGCTGGCTTACCCAGAGGGTGGCTCCCTTTTGGCTCCTCAGGCAGAGCTGCTGCCAGGGCACCACATGAATCCCATTCTGAGTGTCAGATGCAGTAGTGCGTAGGACAAACACACAGCATGACACCCTGCCAGATGCGGACTCCACTAATTGGTCAGTCTCCCCTAGTTTCTGACCACCCGTTGACAGACACAATAACAACATCCCAAAAGGAGGAGTGGTTGTGCCAGGATGAAACGAACTCTGATGGCTTACCCCAGTGATTTTCTGGCATTGTGTTTCATGTTTCTGAAAATAGTAATGGTTCGTGGGCCTGAGCCTATAAAGATCTGTTTAAGCACTCCATGTTACTGCTAATTCTGTCTTGAATCCAGGTTCTGCCATCGATCTGAAGTAAGTTAGTGCTTCCATGTTGCTTGCTTTCTGAAAGCATGGTTGTGTTCTGGAATCTGCCACAATCTAGGGACAGTTATTTTGTTATCAGTGCCTGGCAGACCATTGCAGCATATGATAGAAGAGTGTTAGGTGAATGTACAGGATGTTTCTCCCCACAAAGCCCCAGAATTCTTTTTTCTCCAAAGCCTGGCTTCTCTCTTAGTGTCCTTTAGCTTCTTCAGCAGCATTGATTGAAGTTCGGTTACTGTGCACTATAGACAACTGACAACAAAATATGCTGTGCTGACCTCAAAATCAGTTTAAACAGATTTGTCTCTGTAGGGAACAACAACAAAAAACAGAAGAAAAAGAGTGAGGGTCAGCTAGATAGAGGCAGAAATTAATGTAAGAGTACTTACGTGAGAGTGAGCAGGGGGGAGTAGCAACGCCAGTCAAGAAGACACAGATGTGTAAGACTGAAGAAGCCTGAATGTGAGGGAACTTGGAGGAGGGCAGGAAGAGGAATAAAGATCCAAAGTCAGAGAGAGCAGAGAGTAACTGGAGAACTTAACTCTAGACCCTAAACTACCACAAAGGATGGATTAGGCTGCAAGAATAATTCTTCCCTGTGAACTTTTTCATCTGGGTGATGTCTGGGGCTCTTGGGCTAGAGCTTAGCCTATACCTATGGTAAAGAGTAAGGTTTGGAGAGAGCCAAAGCCTAGCACTGCAGCTGGAGTGGGACTGCAAAAGGGTGCCAAGGGAAAGTGTGGATTGCAGAAAGAATTCTGTTCTGAGGCTGTTTTCATCCTTTTCTGCATCCTGACTTCTACTGTTGCCTTCTGCACTGGAAGGCAGCTGTGGGAATTATCTGACAAAGTCAGATCATCTCAAGCTAAAAATAAGTGAGATAAAGGAATCAAAAATGCCAGTGTGAAACCAGAACCATTCCCAAATAAAATGCTTTATTATATTTCCTGGTCTATACAGTGGTGGCAGTGACACTTTACTGCACAGGCAGAAACCGGTAAATCCAAGCAAATTCCATTATCTGCTCACCTGAGTATATAAAATACATATTCAATTGCATATATATGTAGGGACCAAGAGTCCCTTGCAAAACAGTGGATTTTTCTTGTTCGTTTAAACTTGAGGGCAGGCAGCAGTGAGAAAGGACAGTGAAGCGGTTGTCTTTCTGGAGGAACAATTTTCAAAATTTGTAAAAGGTGTGGGAGCAAATGTGGCATTAAACCTTTTTCAGCCTTTGTTGCCAATCCCATGAGCATTAGCTAAATATTAGCTTGATTACCACAGGGTAGGGTGATAAACCTATGATATAATACCCATTTATAAAGAAGAATGAAACAGAGTAAAAGCGAGAGATGTTTAATATTCAGCATATTCACCAAAACTGTTTTATCACTGAACATCTGTTGCACAAGTAAAGTGACTGTGTGCAAACACTTAGCATGAGGGTACAAATGCTTCTTTCTGAGGTGGATTAGAATCATATGGGTAACTGACTCTCAGCTCAGTGCTGGGCTGTTTTGAATGTCCTCTGGTAGGTAGCCAAAGGAAATTTTCTTGTTGAAATGACAGGAATTCTTTGACATAACATGTTCTGTTAGAGCATATGTTGAAATGTCTATATCATTTCAGTGATGAGCTTCCTTTCTGGCACCTATCAATGTATGTTCATGGTAATCGCAAGCAATATCTTGTCAACAGCTATCTACCATAAGTGATCCTAATCCACTTTGCAATCATTTTCAAAGCCTCTTCATTTTCACTGAAAGGATTGTTTTGTTTAGAAGAATTCTTACTAATGTGCAAAATTGCCCTTAGTTAAATCCATTGTAGGAGCTGAAAAGGAATACAAGTATAAACCTTCACAGCTGGAGTACAGATAGCTACTGTGGATGTAGCTTATACTTCTCATTTTTCATGTGCAGCATATGTTTGGAGAGTGACGAACAGATGCAACTAGTTTAATGGGGCAAATCACATGCATTTTATCTTCATGACTCCACATTTGGAGAGTACGCTCCCTCTTTACCTATGCTTAATATGACTCCAGATACATGTGAATAGCTGTGGCAGAATATTGACATGGCTTAGTTTAAGCTAGAAAATAAAGGTGACATGGCCTTCCTGTTTGAAGTTCATTAAAATAGGCAATATGTGGTGTACAGGTGGCAGCAAAAATGCAGCCTTAAGTGTTTTGACTGGGCTCAAGACTGCTGATGCAGAGGGAGGGCTTGGCATCTGAAGGTGCTCCCTGTTATTATCAATGAGGGCTGGAGGCCATGGCTTTACCTGCTGGTCTGGTCCCCTGCCAAACCCTATCTGGCACCAGTAAGAGTACTTTTCCATGCTGCTTCTTCCACTGGCTCTCTGGCTGCATTGCTGGGGAAAGATAAAGGCAATCCTGTCACACTATGTGCAGAATTTTACCAGTCTGGAGATGGAATAAGCAGCTGTACTGGACATGACTTCTGCTATTTTCAGCATCCTACATGTGAAATACTCTCCAGATATCCTGGCATGTGCCCACTTTCACTGAAATGATGCCCCTTCTTTGTTTTGTTCATCTGGAGTGCTGGAGAATAAGCAGATTTATATTTTCAACACTGCTGCCCTTCTTCGTGCAGTCTGGACAACACATAGTATTTCTACTGGTGCAAAGATACAATATCAGCCTTTTTCTAACCATGTTTGAGATGCAGGGGAGCCAGACAAGTCCATATTTTAACTTGCCACACACTAATTGGGATTAACAGCAAAAAATTATTTAGACAAGATAGCATAGGGCAAATTTAGCGTCCTCTTCCTGTGGGGTTGTGGTCTGATTTTACTGGTGCTTCTCTAGAATCTTTTTGACAATAGCTGACAATTGAATCCGATCCCAGCTTGCTCCTCCTAAATCAAGGTCTGTACTTTCATATGGGGAGAGGGCAATGGATATGGATATGTTTACTAAAGCCATGCATGAGGGATGCTAAGTCCTAAGGAATCTGAGAAAAACGGATAATTAGAAAAATTTTTAGCCAACTATTGGTCTAAACAATCACATTTTTCAGGGATATTTGGTTTTGGGTTTTGTTTTGGTTTTGTTCTTGATTAGGACCTGGTAACAGTGGAATACTTGAATACAAAAATATTTTCTTGGCAGAAGCCCAAATATACATCTCTAAAAATTTATATTTTCTCTCTCTCATTTTGTCGTCTTTGCCTTCCCTGTTATTGATGCACATAATAAAACACTAGCAAAAAAAGACAAATCCACCCAAAAGGTCAAAATCAATGATCCTTTTACAGATGGCACCTTTGGGAATCCCAGGTACTTTACCATCAGCTTGTGTTTGAGACTGTTACTTGAATACTTGTTTTTTGATGACAAAAATCAATGACTTCTTTAAAGAAGACACCCTTGGGGCTAGAGGGATGCAGACTGAAATGTTTACTAGTCTGTGCCTGTCTCTGAAAGACTAATAAACATATTTATAAGTTTATGAGTTCCTATTTGATTTTATGGATTAGAAATGGTATATGGTTTTGACAAGAATATTTAAGCTAATGTGCCCCAATGAGACACATTCTGTATCACTTTGCAAATTTGCGTAGAAGTTCTGATCCAAACCCAATTGAAATCAACAGATATATTTACATTAGGTTTAAATTTATCCCTGTGAAAAAGCCACTGAAGTTATTGGGGTTATCTTGTTAATTAATTTGTTCCAACAGCTAAATACTAAATCAATTCTCAAAATAAAAAGATAGAAAACCCACTTGCATAAAGATAAGAAATCTACCCGCAGCAAGATTATTTCCTTTATTTTTATATACAAATATGTGTTTATTGTTACTCTGAGCTGCAGAAAGCATTTGCTTTTTAAAAAACAGACACACCATTTACCTTATTTCTTTGCTGCTAATTTAACATTACATTTATTTATGGCACCATAATTTATTTTGACACCAGGGCAGATATTCCTTGATTTTCCTGAATGAGCAGGGTTATAACAAGCTTCTGTAACTTAATAGGACACTTGATCTGGAAATCCTGTGAGGTGGTGTTGAGGCTTTGGTGCTCAAGTCTGGACAATCAGTTTTCTCACCAGGTGTGCAGATATAGACTTTGCCAGGATTTTTTTTTCTTTTTTTTTTTTTTTTCCCCCCAGTCAAAGATTTAGAGTTGTTTTAGTCTTGTGTTTTGCAACTTGTTTTCCAGGGAATCACCCACAGAAATTACTTTTGAAATAGACTGGCAGTGTATAGTAGCCTTGCAGTAATTAGAGAAACTAATTTGTATTCATTTTCCTTTGACTCTAGATCTAATCAGTAAATACAGTGATATAAAATGTCAACCCTAACCAAACAAGTGCATTGAAAGGATAATAGTAGATAATGTCATTTATGAATTAAAACATGGGAACATGCATGACATAAAAAGATTTGTTGTATTAGACATTCTTTCCCATCACTTACTGATCTTGAGGTAAGTTTACTGATTTCAGCCTCATAAATCAGTATTATTCTGGTATGTAGAATGTCATCCCATTCTTAAGACGGCAAAAATGCTTTGCTTTTGAGGACTGCAGGGAGAACTGCTGGTAATGGCTTCTGTGACACAGCCCTGTACAGAGAGACAGATTAAAGCTTGGAATGCCTTGGGAGAAACTCAGCTGCAGTAGAGACAATTGGCACATGGGATCCTATCGCCTCTATGCAGAGCTGTGCAACACGAAATAAAGTAGACATGACGCTCGACACCATTCTTAAGAGAATGGTTTGTGCATCCATGCGGAGTAAGGATGACTCTTGTGCTGTCTCTCACATTGTACTGACCCACAGTAGGTTGACTTGTAGCGAACAAGCTCACTTTTGTCCCTGAGCTAAATGGAATCTGTGCTTTCCTGACCAAAGTCACGCTGACATCATTCACAACTGTACCCGTGGCTGTTTATTTTTCACTGTATTATCTTATACAGGCCAAGTTCCTCAATCTCATTTTGTTTCATTTTCCCAAATATGCATTGAAAATGGTAAAACTTTCTTCTCTCAGATTTTGACAATTTAAAGGGTATCGTCTTTCATTCTCAGACTTTCATTGGTTGGAGATCACATGTCTAATTGTGGCGAGGCTGATCATGGAAGAGGAGAAAAAAAACCCCGTCACTAGAACTGAACAGCTTCATCTGTCTGTGGGACGGGACAAACAGAAGGGGTATCTGCGATAGCTGTAATTACTCTTGGTTAAGTATCTGATGCTGGTCACAGTAAAAGGATGCTGGGCTCAGAGGAATTTCTGATCCTTGGCTGCTCTTATGATGCTAAGTTATGACTCTTGCTTCATATCATTCCCCAACTTCATAGCACAGACTGAACTGGCCACCTTGTGCTGCCTGAATTCTGCCATGTGTCAGAGAGTTTTAATATGCAGATGAGAGAGTACACAAGGGAGAAAGGTACCTCTGTAATTTTTTGCTCTTGAACTTGTCTGAGAGCTTCACCATTTTGATAAAAGTATTCTTTTCTTAAGTGTGACAATTGCCTCTGTGAATTAACTCTTGCTTCCCTAAAAAAGGGAGTTGAGGTGTATAATCAGAAGCAATTGCCTCATGATGTTGGTGTCCTTTTTAGCCCACAATACTCTTATATCAAAATTAGGACTGTATAGTCTGATTGGGTGGACAGTTAGGTGGGTAAAAAAATGGTTGGACGTTCATGCTCAGAGTATAGTGGTTAATGGGTCATACTCTACCTTGATGCTTATGGCAGGTGGAGTACAGCGAAGGGCTTAGTGACAGAGCGTAGTCTTGTCAGATTTGCAGAAGACACCAAATTGGAAGGGGTGGTATTTGGTATATTAGAGCTGTTCAGAGGGACCCCTTCAGACTGGAAGAATGGGCCGACAGGGACCTTATGAAATTCAAAAAGTACAAACGCAAGGGCCTGCACTTGGGAAGGAATAACCCCTTATAACAATAAAGGCTGGGGACTGAGTGCCTGGGAAGCAGCTCTGCTGGAAAAGACCTGGAGTCTGGCAGACAGCAAGCTGAGCAAGAACTAGCAGAGAGTCCTGGCAACAGAGGTGGCCAACAGCATACTGGGCTGTATTAACAGAAGCATAGCCATTAGACTGAGTAGAGCAATTACCTTCCTCTGCTCAGCACTTGTGAGACTGCACCTAGAATAATGCGTCTAGTTTTGGGTCCCCCTATCAAGACAGATATCACTAAACTGTAGCGAGTTCAGCAGAGCACCACCAAGACGTTCAGGGGCTGGAGCACTTGACCTGTGAGTAAAGGCTGAAGGCACTGGGCCTGGAAAAGAAAAGGCTTCTGGGGAGCTAATAGCAGCCTCCTAATATCTATGAGAAGACTGTCCAGAAGATGAAACTAGTGGTGCATGTTGAAAGGGCAAGAGACAATGACATAATTGAAACAAGAATTCAGAATTGATATAAAGAGATATCTTTTCGCCAGGATGACAGTTAAACATCAGAACAAGCTGCCCAGTCTCCATCCTTGGGAGTTCTCAGGACCTGAATGGGTATAACCCAGAAAAAACTGATCAGATCTCAGCTGACCCTGCTTTAGGCAGGAGGTTGGACTACAGACCTCCTTAGGTCCCTTCTAACCTGAATTTTCCTATGATTCTCCACATTACAATATAAGTCTGTATTGTTGTAAGTACATATGTAGACAGAATCGCAATGCAAGTTTGCTTTAGTTATTTTCTGCCATTTTCCATGACAAGACTTTGTTTTGGGTTGCTACAGATTTATAACTTAGTCAAACCCCATGTGCTTGAGCTGAAATTCGAGGATTTATTAATCAACTGTACAGTCATCTGAAAACAAGGCTAGGGCAAATGTATTTTTGTACTTCCAGTAAAATGCCCCGTGTCCTTTGGGTGGTGGGTTGGGCAGTAACTCTGAGAACCCTGCTGATGTCAGGTTGCTGTTTGATGCAAGGAAGAGGGTAGGAGCCTGTCTTCAAACTCTTGCTTGGCTTAAAGGCCATTAGTATGGAATTTTATTTTCACACTTATACTGAGATGTGAAAGTATAATTTTCTTGAAAGACTTTGCTGAAAGTCTTAGTTTTAAGGGTTTTGCAACTGAGGCAGTATTCTGTTGGATTTTTTTTTTTTATTTACTGAAGAAAAAAAATATATACTACTTGAACAGTTGGCAACTCTGATGCTATTTTCACTTTAAGAGGAACAATTGGTTGAACTTGTTTAATGTTGGCAAGAGAGTCATGAATCCCAATAAGGCCATGAATACATTTATTATTAATTTTCTTCTCATTCATTTTTAATTTTCTGTCAGACAGAATCAAAGGCTGAATTGGTGACTTCAGTGTTTTCTACCTTGCTCTATTGGCTTCAGAAGTCCTTTAATAAGGCAATTATTTATTCTGGACATCACTGGGAAATCAAAGGTGAAGAAATCAGGGATATCTAAACCCTGTAGCGCATTAATTCAAACAGCACTCACATTGCTGGATAGAGTTCATGCCTCTGGTTCTTTAATGTTGCCTGGTTTGGTACTTTTTTCATTTTAAAATTAGATGGAATGTGTAGAATGGAGAGTGAAGGGAAACCACAAAAGGATTTAGCTTACAGAAGCAAGAATTACTGGAATCAGCAGGGGTTCTGGCTTCTGGATTGAGAATAGGCTGGTTCATTGTGCTGAGAGGAGACAAGCAGAGGATCTTTGAGAAGGATTTAATGTGTGCCCACAAGGCTTTCATTAGGAAGCTGTGGTACAGTAGTGGCTATATATGCCTGTTACCTCCTGAAAACAAGGAGTAGATCTGACTTCACTGCAATTCTCTTATCTAAGGCATGGTACTTCATTGAAGTCAGTGAAAAAGCTTGCATACATTTTACTGCTTCAGGTTTACAAATAGAATATGAAATGTTTATCTGACTCCAGCACAGAGTTCATATTCCTATATCTGTTTTTTCAAGTGAACACAAGATAGGAAAAGAAGGCACTGGTAAAGAGATGTGTGTTGTGTGATTGAGGAGGAGGAGTTATCTGTGCAAAGACAGCCACGAGGTAGAAAGGCTGAATTTGTTTTCATTTAACAGACCTTTGTTTTACCTGTACAGGCTTCCAGGTCTAGTGCATGGATGAAACACTTCTTCAGCTCCATGTATTTTGCTTTTTGTACGTCATTGCTAGGAATCCACCACAAGCAGGAGGTAGTGTTTATTCCTTTTTCAGGAAGCATATAAAAACGTCTGTTATTGACACTGCTTTGCTATCAAGATGTTACTGCAGTCTCTTGCTATTTTGTTTTTGCTCATTCTTCAGAATTTTGGCCTTCTATGAAGTTGACGGAACAAGAACTGAAAAGGAGACAACATATCAAACCTGACATTTAAAGGTTCAAACCTTCAATGTACTGAGCACATAGTCTAAAGAAAACAGTTGCGGAATTTTCTTGTCTTCTGTCCTGAATTCTTCCTGCAGACCTCCTTGACACTAAGCTGCCTTACTGCAACGTGATGTAGTTTAAATGTGATTTAATATTCCACACAGAGCAGGTAACACTTCGCTCTAATGCTCTGTGTTGAGCAAAGCAACAAGAGGCTATTCGAAAACATTTAGCCATGTGTTCCTCAGAAAAAAAAAGTCTCTGTTCCTCTCTGTCTAATCATTCTGCTGATCAGAATGCTATCTTAAGAAAAGGAATATTGTACAAGTTGCCATAAAGTTTTATGAGCCAATTATTACAGATATAATTGTCCAAGGTTATAGAGGTCTATAGATGTCTTATTTTCCATAGGCTGGTGCCCTTTTATGCTTCTCTTTTATAGTTAATGCAATGCCTCATTTAATAATTTAAAAATAATTTATTGGAGTTAAATTGCTTTTTTAGAAGGCATAATCTTATCATTCTCATTTTTATAAGAAACTCATTTTAATTTGTTTGCTGTGCTTTTCTCACATGAATTTAGGAATTTAATGGAGTGAAAATTGAAGGCTGATGGCATCAATGAAATTATTAATTTGGTAACCAAAAGATTTATTTGGTTGATTTAGATGGAATTTTCAATACCCAATTATCTTTGGACTCTATTAAAGAATGAAGCCTCACCAAATAACAGTTCTCACTCAAAGTTCCCCAGGATGAATTGAAAAGGACATCTTCATTATTGCTATTGATGTTAATGTGGAAATCACTTACTGGTAATAATCCTGAAGGACAGATAAAGGCTTATTTTTACCCTCCAGAAGCTAGGTACCAAACCCTAAAAATGTTATCTTAGTGAATTAATATTACCTGCAGATAGCAGACTTAGCCATGCAGAATATTTTAACAGTTTACTTTTATCTCTACCAAGTCCCATTAGAATAATTTAGTAGAAGGAAAATATCTTTCAGTCATGCAAATAAGTTTGTCTGATTTTTTTAATAAAGGTGGCAATATAACTGTATAAGGTGACTATCTGCAAACCTAGATATGAGCATACAAAAGAAATATTTATTTTCTATTATATTCCATAAGCCTTTACTTTTAGGGTTATGAAGAACCCTTCCATAAAAATCACCATTTCACAGATTCAGATTTTTTAAAGAATTATTTTAATGGTATCCTTTGCCAATATAAACATTTATATATTCAACACCTGTTGTTTCCTGAAGAGAAGCAAACACCAATATGACAGTATAATAGCCCAGTGAAAGGGTCATAGTCTTTTTTGTTGTTCAAAACTGTCCTAGCTGACACAGCTATAATCTAGAGAAGCATATTTCTCAGTAGTTCTATAGCTGATAAATGTAAATGCAGGCAAAGGAACTGAAAATGAAGCATTAATTGCCTTAAAGTTTCTGTCAGATGTTGAAAGAGAATCTTAGTGATTTTAGAAGTCAAAAAGGGATGTGTTCTCACACTTGCTAAAAATATGGAGTATGCAACTAATTGCACAACAACTATAGACAGTCAAATACCATTACCAAAAACCAGCATGGATTTAAATGATCATTGCCAATTCATAGACATACTACATTGTTGTAGCTTCTGGAAGATTAAAGTTGGGTATTAAGTGATTCCTTGGCAACATCAGAATGGCAACTTTGCTCTCAATTTTTTTGAGTAAAAGTTAGACAGTTTGAGGAAGAAAGTCAAAAGTTGGGTTCCCAGAGTGCCGGAGGTTGATTGCTTGAGACTTCCGCTTTTCATCCTCACAGCATATGCTCTTCTAGTCAGGTAATACCAATCATATATGTAAGTTATGTGATTTTCTGTATTCAGAATTGTTTTTGAAATGAGGAGATGAGAGATTTAATAATTTAAAGTAGTCTTGAGAATAGTTAAATAACTCTTGCAAAAGGACATAAATATTTAAAGAGAAACAGAATGAATCAAGGTCTCTGCATTGGCTTGCTTCAGATTTGGGAGTGTTCAAGTGTAGCAAACTAACAGTAAGCAATGCAGTACCTGGGTTACCCACAGAGCCAGTCCAGAGCCTTCAATCTCAGTGGCTATTTACTTCTTACTCAGTCACTAACTAAAAAGGTTATCCTGCGATTCTGCTTCTCCTTCCAGTGCTCTTGTTTTCCCAAACCTCTTTTCATTCAGTGGAGGCCCTTTTCTGTTGTATTCAGGGTTTGCCTTCATACTGTGGCGTAGGTTGTCATGAGCAAGTTATGCCTATGCTCAGAAACTGCTTCGGCAATTTATGTCTAGGTTGGTCCCCATCTCACTGGTATCAATATGTATTTTCCCATCAATATCAGTAGACTTTGAATCAAGCCTTATAGACAGATGAGAAATTATACAGATGTGATTAGTACACAGTGAGATAATGTCTTCATTTAAATTTATCTCCCCCTGTCCACAACATTAGTAATGCCAGCAAGGATGGTTGAGGTAAGAGTGTGTTTTGCTGAAGTGGCCTAAGAGAGAATGAATGAGAGAGATACATATGCATTTAATGAAACTTTTAGCATTTTGCTGTTGGGTCCCAGCTCAGAGGGTAACTGTGTGAAAGCTGCACGTCTTCTTGCAGCTCTCAGCGCTTACTGAATTTAGAGGTTATAGCTTAATCCCTGATGTAGAGCCCTCTACCTTTCTGTGCTATATATAATTTGTACAATTGGATACAGGTGATATTCTCTGGTCAGGAGACGGTTGGAGCAGAACTAGCATGAAGACTGAAACACTTTTTTATTCTAGCAGACAGTATCTCAGATCAAAGAGGGTATCATTTCTGGGGTAAGGAGAAGAATAGGTGCTGTCTACAGTATATTTGACCATTGTATAAAAGCCTTCAGCTTCTTGTAGATCCACTCTGTCGAGTGCCACAGGGAAAGATATGCACATGACTTGATGAGTGAAATTAAAGGGAAAAAAAAAATCTCTATTTTAGTCATATGATAGTTGTGAAAGGAATTCACATAACATTCTCCTCCCTAAATATCATGTGAATTTTTAATGGATTCTCTAACTCTTGTAAGATTGTTAAAGCTGTTCAGGGGTGAGTAGAAGGGGTACAATTCTCCTTCCTTTTTCCTTCCTCTCACCCATAGTAATTTAAATCAATTTATAAAACCTTTTACACCACAGTTGAAAAGCTGCTTCCATTCTGTCATCAACAAAACATCACTTGTAATTATTTTTACCACTTTATACTATGTACAATAAAGAAAAATGCCTAGAACTGTATCCCAAACCAAAAATCAAGCTCGATTCATTTAATTATCAACAACAACAGAAAATGATTCCTGCTTCTCAAAGAGCTCTGATACAGGCATAATTAGCTCATTTAACCTCAAAGAAATAATTAGCCAACATGAGAGGACAAGAAAAAGAAGTTAAAATGCCACAGCAGTATATTATCCCCTTTTTTCTAACAAAACTATTATCACATGGAAAGGAGGGCTGTATGATACTGACTTGCCAAGTTTTTTAACATAATGAAGTAGTACTAAGGTACAAAAAGAAGTAGAAAAGCTTCTCAGTTCCATCAGCTGTCTGAAGAGCAACAGACATTTCAATTCTGAGATGATTTCTCTGTCTTTAGGGGCTGATACACATTTGTAAATCTGACCCCCAATTAACTGTCCTACTAGCAATGTAAAAAATGTGTCACACTGCAAGACACAACCACACAAAACAAGAAAAATCCAAGTGATGTAAAATTCATTTTCTAATCCTATGTATGACTAATATTTCTAGCAGAAATTATGAAAAAGATTTAAACTGGAATTAGTTCCCATTAGTTCAGGAACTTTGAGGCAAATAGCAAATAACTTGTTTATCTAGAACCTCTCAGCATGACTCTAGTAGGCCACTGCAGTGTCACTTCATAGAGGAGTCTTAGGGAGTTCTTTCTTCCCCCCCCTTTCCTCTTACTCTTTAGAGCACCTGGGTTGTTGTGGTACTGCTGCTCATGTATAACATTGAAGATCCTTTCTGAGATTTGGAAACCTATTGAATCTGCAGTGCAGGGAGCATTTTAACTTACAGTGGAAGAACCTTGACCCTTAAAATTTCATCACTACAGCTACTAATTAATTGCATTTGACTTAAAACTAAACAGTAACTAATCTGATCAACTAGGAGAACTTTTGAATCCTTCCTGACTTTCTGGTAATTATATATTCTTAAAATCATGTTTTATAAACACACAACAGAAAAGTGTGATTAAAAGCAGGCAAAATGCACAAAAATTAGGGGCAAAATTTGTTCAGGTGTTACCAATGAAAATGTTGTCTCTAGTACCAGCAAGAATTTTTCTTTAATGTCTTAATGGAAACTAGACCAGTGGTTGGTTATTTTTTCTGTGATGAACATTCTAAAAGATTTTACTGTTGATTCTTGACAAGTTAAAAAGGATGCTCACAGTTTCAAACATCAAGTTTGGAAGGGTTTCAAAATGGTCTTAAGGTCTTAAGCCTGCTTCTTGCAGAGCTGGGAGTTCACAAGGTATAGACAGAAGGTTTACCTGAGGAACCATTAAAAGAGAGTGAGGCCTCTGTGTCAAGTTTCAGACAAGCAAGGTGCTTTGTGGTCATGGTAAAAATAAGTTAATAATGGAAGTGCTGACAAAACCTTAGCTGCAGTATCGTGAACTTTGCTGTTGTAAAAACACCAGGATTAAGTAGAGGTGTGTGGGTAATAAAATCTCCAAAGAAACAAAGTGTCTATGAATGTATAATTATGGCTTTCTCAAGGATTTTAAACTGTGTGCATATTTCTTGTTTATATTTCACTCAAGCAGCTGAAGGGACCATTGGCAGGATATTGTCAATGTTTAAAGCTACAAAATCTTTCAAACAACAACAGCCTGAGGCTTTTTGTGTAGTACATACTGCTTTTACTATTCAGTGAATACCACTTTTACATGATGCAAACAATGTGAAAAATCAAAGGCAACAAATACTGAATAGAGGGGAACAACAGCCTTGAACAGAACCGCCATCCTATGGACTTGATACAAGCCCACTGATACTTGTGGGAGTTGGTTCATTCTTGAAAGGTGTTTTAAGATAGGTCAGATGTTATGTTTTCCGCCTCTTCTATATAGGACAGTGTAAAGGGGAAAGAAGTGTATGAGGGTTTTGGGTTTTTTTCCCCAAATCTAAAACATTAACATTTGGCATCAGCCTTGCAAAACATAATTGGTGTTGAGTGCACCTGTTTGCCCATGCAAAACCATACATTCACAAATGCAAATTGACTGAGCATGACATTCGCACAGGCAGCAGAAGTGTGAAGTGAAGCTTGCAAGTGTGAAGTAGATGCTGCAAGCAGTTGCAGGGTTTCTTGTGTGCAATTAAAGGGAGACTGATAATGTATGCCACGATACAGCAACATTTATTACATTATATGTGCTGTACAATCAGGTTCACACATCATGCCGTTTGCCTATCAGAGACCAGATTTTTCGTGTATTTAGGAATTTAACACAATATGAATGCCTAGTGAGTTTTACAGAAGCACTCAAGTATTTTAAATACCTAACACACCATCTGTCTTTAGGTACCTAAATACCTTGGCAGCTTTGATCCTAGGTCAGTGCATATATAAAAGGAACTTCTGTAGCTAACCTTACCTTAAGGCCTTTGTAATTTTTTTTTAAAGTTTGCATGCCAGATGTAAGATTTTCATGAGCTAGTCAACGAAGGGGCTATTCTTACAACAAAAACATGGGCAAATGTTGCTTCTACTTGAGAAGGGCATGTATTTCACAAGTGGTCACGTGTTTGTGGCCTTTTTGTTGCTGATGATTGTTCTTTAGGGCGTACTTGTGAAATGGTGGAGTGCTAGCATCGTGTTTATTTTGATCTTCTGTGTGAAAGGGAGGCAGGGGGTAAAGGGTGAAGGCGAGAACAGACTATGCAGTGCCTCAATAAACCAACAGGAAAGCCATCTCTGATGGAACACCACATTTCTCAAGGGAATGTGCTGCCCTTCAGGAAGAGTGTAATGAGTATGAAAAATGATGTTAACATTAGTATTTCAGCAATTGTAAATTATACATTGAAACACACGGCTCATATTTAAGAGATTGTCAAAGAACCACAAGGCAGCAGAACATCCTCACAGTATAACTTTGGTGTTTTACATGATTGGCCAAAGGGCATACAGTGGTTGATACACTATTTTTGTACTGTTACAAAACTGTTAGTGATGTGGGTAGCTTTTTGCCAGTATAAACAGATACCACCAATGTACGGGCACACGTTGATTGGTATTGGAAAAGCAGGTCTTTTTAGCATTGGGTATAAAGATGGATGAGATCTGATAGTGGGGTACTGAGCTGTACCCCATACTGTTGCTGTATGAATTATAATAGCTTAAGAACAGGTGAATTAGTACAGCTCTGTGTGAAGACAAAACCTGAGGACATTAATCAAGATTTGCAGACCTTGCAAATACCTGTACATGGCAGAAGCCAGAAAGACAAGAGAAATGTTCATTTAGTCACATCAGTATAAATACAGCACAGAAAGTTGTCATGGCAAATCCCTAGTCATCTTGCTAGTTCCAGAAGTAAATGGCTGCATTCAGTGAAATAGCTGGGTAGGAAAGAACATTCCGAAGATGTTGCATATTTCTAAACACAGCCTTATCGTGAAATAAGACCAGTGCTGAGTGTTTGGTAGCTTTGACTGAAATATTTAGCACCTCTCTACTCCCTCTATACCCCCTTTCCCAGTTGCTCAGAGGATCACTTTAATACTACCACTGCTAGTATAACTGATACTTACTGGGAGATTGTGTTTCTGGGGATAGTATTTCAGAGCCCATAAGTCAGCATTTCAATCGGTGGAACTTATGTGGCCTTTGTATCAAGTAATCTTCAGGAGTGAACCCTGGGAGGCAGTGTGTGAATGCCAACACTAATAACAGTTATTGCTACTCTTTGTCTTTCCTGCTGTTTCAGTTTTGTATTGTTTGAAGAGAATGAGAACCAGTGCATGAAGTTACACTTGTCCACTGCAGGATCCTTGCAGTTTCTGTGGGTTTGGATACTGGAGCTCATCTGAGATAGGATATTGAAATTGGATGGATCCAGCATGGCAATTCCCCTGATCCAAAAGTTCAGGATACTGCAAATATCATTTGGGGTTTTTCATATCCATTTTGCACATGGCTGAACAGATTGAGTGGCTAATGCTAGGGGAATCTTCCATAGTATTTCTTGTCTAACATACGTATGAGAAAAACCCTCCTGTAACTCAGTATGCCCAGATAAAATGCATATTGCCTATGTCCTTGAAGAGAGAAGCGTTGTGTTCCCTCAAAATCTGAACAATGGATTTAATAACCCTAAAAGATTGTTTCTTATTGCTATAATTTCAAGTATCAAGTTATTTAAGAGAATAACAATACTTTGTTTCTTTCTTTTGTTGTGTTTCTCTTCTTGTCTCAGAAGGTAATTTTTAGTTCAGACAAGGCCAAAGACAAGGCAAAATAGACGTACTAAAACATATGAGTACCAGCAATGTGATTTCCTTGGCAATGATAATCCTGTCACAGCTGTCAAAATTTACTCCTTTATCCATATGACATTTTAACAGGGTGGAAACACCACGTTAGAATAAGCAGCTATAAAGGACTCAGTCCAAAATTACTAACAACAGCAGGCTCTCCCAGGCAATATATTGTTTACAAATTTCAGAGAAATTGCTTTACCAATATTACATTTGATTTTGATGCTCCAAAGCTTAGCCATAACTCTTCTCTTTTATTACGGCAAAGTTAAAACAGGCAGTTAAAAATGTTAATTTAATTTCCACAGGGATCCAGAGGAAAAGATAAATGTAAAATTATTATGCCAAAAAATCAACAGTACAGGAAATGTAATTCCTTAGGCTTCATGAGTAGCTTTGGTTTTTATCAGTTTGTTGTTGAGAGAGAAATCAGAAACAAATTATAATATTTGGCCCAGTTTGCCTGAGTTCAAAGAAAGGCAAATTCTGGAACTTTCAGGTGTGTAAGGGCGATCGCTGGTGCCTGTAATAGCTCACCCCTTTGCAAAGCAGGTTTGCAGTTCTGCGGTAATGTTGCCCTATTGCAATAATGTTGCAATACTGGCCCTGAATGTTAAAACATTCAAAGCATGGTAAAACTTCTCTTTTAATGGTACTGCAAACCGGTGTAAGGACAGAAGGAGTCACCTCCTCAGTCTCTGTATCACTTTGTGAAATACATTCTTCCTTTCTGAAGTTTCTAGATATGCTAATTTAATAACCTAGATTGGATAGGACTTCCTTGGTAATTCCATTCCCTGCCAGTTCTGTAAACATAATACGTGCATTCTATGTTCTATACAGAGTTGTTGATAACATCCAGGTATAGATGTCCCCTATGATCTAGTTTATACTTGAATGGAGTTTTAAATATATAGCAACCAAGCAGCTTTCTGACAGGTACAGAGGAAACCAATTACTGTCTCTTCACCATCACTGCCCACTTTCCTTCTTGGCTACCCTTTCAATGATATATTATTTGTTGTGTTACCCAGGAAGGTCTTTGTTCAGTATTTTATGCAGAGACTTTTTAATGCATGAATTAAATACAACACAAAGTTGTAACATTATCATCAGAGGATCTTCTTCAGGCTATGAATGACCGTGCTGTCTTGGAGGTAAACCAAAAAGCCCTACTCATGTACTTGTCACTTCTAGCATGCTTTATCAGAAAAGTTTCACTAGGGTCATTGCCAAGCTACCAGAAGGACTTTATATTTAAATATCTTTGTAATTTCATCACATTAAACTCTCTTCACCTTAAAAAGACACCTCTCTACACAGCTCTCAAAACAAAAAAACCTGTGAGTCTGTAGGTCAAACCGTAGGTAAAAAAAGAAATACATATTTTTAACATCATGATAGAGGACATATTTAAACTAAATAGAGCGGATTTTCATGTTTTAAATTCTTGCATCAACTATGTAACTGGTTTATTCCTCTAACTGTAAATATGGCTCAGTTAAACTAAGCAATGTCTTAGGTGAACTCTTTGTCCTAGTGAGTTTTAATGCTATTTTCAATGTGGCAAGAGGAGTTTTAAAAGCTTCCAGGAAATAATAATTCAGAAAGTCCTCCTGGCAGGGACACAATATAGCTATATCTATCCCAATCTTGCTGCTCTTTCCAGGAGTGCCTAATACTGGAAACATCCAAGGCTTAAGAGACTTGCAACTCCTGGTTTTGTCCCATGTGGTCTCTGAAGCCGTGGTATAAGTGAGGCATGACAATGATACAATGATTGAAGTAATTGCTATTCAGGTGTCCAATACATCATGATAATCCTGCAGGGCGTTGATAAAAATATGTATTTTTTTCCTTGTCCTCTAATACCTGATCTATATTGTATTCTAATTATTTCCAAAGAGTTCTCTCTCTCTTGTTGTATTTCTCCTCACAGATTCAGGAAAGGTGCTACGCAAGACTAATCTGACATTAATCAATATATTCCAGCACACACTTAAAAAAAACCCAAACCACTCTGTCTGGGTCTTTTAACATGTTTCTAATTTTACTTGCCCAGTGCTAATGCAGTGCAGAGCTAGTTACATCAAAGCATTTGATCTTTCTTTAAAAGTGTCTGCTTGATGCTGTGTTTTTCAACATTGATGTAAAAATAATGCTAGTTCATGATTTTAATGTTCATTTGTACTTTACATGTCATTAATATAAGGAAGATATGATGTAATATTTTAAAAATTGTTTGAAATTGAAAAATGACCGAACAAAGTAAATTATTCTTAAACTATTTAAAATCAACTTCCTTTAAAATATGTACAAAGCGCAGATGTTTCAGTTAATAAAAGGAGTGTTATTATGTTGTTAGAATACTTCCAGAACTTCAGCTCACGTTCTTCTGTAATAAGAAACAGGAGATGTTAGAAAGTTGTATCTTGACAAAAAGTATTTAATTAACTCACCTGTACCTTTGAGAGGAGAGAGAAATTACAGCAGAAATGGGAGGGAACCAGTGACAGTGTAGTGTTCCAGGGTAACCTTATTGCACACCTGAATGTAGCAAATGTAGAGGATATGGAAACCAAAACCAAATTGCTTAAGTGTTTGGCATCTAATAAAATGTTGCTGACTTTTCCTTCTTACTCTGGTGGGAAAATCTATTTGTGACAGATTCAGAAGTCTTTCATTTAACATGTCATTGTATATTGAGTTACCCTGACCGACATTCTTGCAGTCTGTGCACCAGCAAAATGACTTTGAACTCCAGCAGAATTTCATCCTGGGTTAATACTGCGTGAACCAGGCCCTTGATTTTTGGGCAGATAGAATCACAAAGCAGCACAAGATAGAAACTTTTAGTCTGTATATGGAAATCTTGTTCAGTTTAGTGATCTCCATGTCAGTGGGACTGATTGTAAAGCTGGAAGCTTGCTGATTGTCTTCAAAAGGATTAGTACATAAGTTAACAATGTTTATGATTTTATATAAAATAATCCATAGGATTTTTCTCTGATAATGATGTAGCATTAGGAAAGAGAAGCAAATGCAATTGTACTCTGCTCAGTGTGTGTGCATGCATTCAGGCGCTCCTGTGTTGTCAGAATATTGGTGGTTTGTATGGCATATGTCTGAAGAGCAAATGAAGCTTAATACTGGCTTCCAGGATAGCCACAGGATACTCGGTGCCCCTCTTCTCCTATCACATTCTGCCAAACATTGTTGGAAGAGATGGGTGGTCTGCCATTTAGAAGACTCTTTCATTTGTATTTTCACAGACATAATGTGATTATATCTTCTCTCTTTAGCATATACTTAAAGAGATAAAGGAGATGCAGGGAGAGATGGAAGAGAGAGACACACGGGAAAAAATCTCACTGGGATTCTCCTGATGCCATTAGAAAGAGCCTCATTGCCTCTGGGCATAGTCAGAAGGTCCAGAGTTGCTAACAGTGTATAAATTTTCCCTGAAGAATTATGATTATCCTCAGCAAATACAGAGCTCAAATGGCTGCCAGACCATCCGTGATGACAGCAATCACTAAGGGTGGAGATTCCTTAATGACTGGAGTCCCAAGTTACTGTATTTTTACATACTATTCTGAATACTTCTGAATGTTATTTGTAACAGATAATTAACTAAGTTCATCGTGAGCATTGAAAACCAGAAGCACCATGATGTAGTAACAGGGATTAAACATATTATGGTTAGCACTGAAATGTTTATGTATGGACTTCTGTGGCCACATGAGTTGAAATTGTTTGATATATCTTGGTGTTTGCACCACATTAGGTTAAGGACTCTGCTTCTGAGACATCCTGTCTTTTCTGTGAACATCCCTTCTACTTCTGAGCACTAGGCCTGTATGTGGGTATGATGCTCATTATCAAAGGAAGCTTGAGCCTATCACGTCACCCCTATGCCAGCTTCTCCAGCTTTAAAGTAAGTAATGATACTGACCACCTTAATGTTTTGAGAAGAAACCTATAAAACAAGGTTTTCTTATTTTACCAGTATCTTAGTAAACCTTGTTAGTCCACATCTGAATAAAATGGAGATAATAACTATCTTCTGCTGTGAAGTGCTTTGAGATCTACAGAGGAAGAGGATTTGTAAGAGGCATTATTGCAGCTATTTCACCTTCACTTCTAAATAAAGGAGGATTTTGGTGGCATTGCTCTGAGCAAGTGTTCGTAGTTGAACTGATTATGCATTTAGTGGATATGCTAGATAGAATGTTTTTTATTCATTTGTTTTTCATTTGTGTTGTGTTCCTCAGTGACTGTGACTGGGTCAAGTGGACCCTCTGGAAGGACAAGGAAAGGCTCTATATGCTGTTGGCAACTGAATATTCCAGGCAGAGACAGTTCCAGAGACTGCAATGGGAGGCAGGCAGGAGGATATATGGAGAGGGTCACAACAAGGATTTGTGAGCTTGTCGATCAAGCAGAGAGACTGAGAGGAGCAGACAGCAGGCATCCAGGTCACAGAAAAGACAGAAAGAAAAACTTCAAGGAAGTTCAAGGGGATGGGTTGGAGTTCCCACAATTCTCAATTCACAAGTCATTGATTCATCTAGAATTCAGGAGGCAAGGATGCATCTGTAGAGACAGAGTTAACTAAGGAAGAGTTGCTTATAAACCTTTTAATTTCTGCCCTTTCTTCTTGCTTATATTGTGATAAAATCTGACTCTGTTTTTTGAGTATAAAAGTTCTCTATGTTCTTTGAATAGCTCAGTACAGGAGAAGTCCTAGGCAGATCTTTCTCCAAGTTTGCACCATTTTGAGTCCCAGGACAGGAGCTTTTACTTTTAGTAATGAAAATGAAACACTTCAGATGAAAAAACAACTCCAGAATGGTTATTTGGTTTATAAAAGCATTTTTGTTGAAACTATGATGATTGAGCATCTCATAGATCTGTTTATACCTGATATTTTCTTCATAGTGCAAATCTCTTCCATTTTTGTCACTAATCACCTACCACACTGGGGTTTGGTGAAATGCAAGTCTCTCCAGTTGAGAATTGAAGCATGTCTAAACTGATCAGTAAAACATGGTCACTCAGCAGAGTAATGGGTTCTGTGAAGGGTCAGGCCTCTGGAAGTTGAGCAGTGATGGAACATGTGGCAGCTACCCACAGACCTATTGTAAGTGGTGCTGAACTAGTCTAGTATAGTGATTCCTGTGATTTATAGCTATCTGTTGGGTTGGAAGATAAAGCTTTCAATTAAGGAAGCTCTAAGTCACCATTAAAATAATGTAAAGAACTAGCTAGTAGTGGATGAGAACTACTCATTTTAAATAACTTGCTATTGATTTTGCAAAAATTGATGCCATCAATATGGTGGGAGTAAGTCAGCACCATTATAAATTCAGCAAATATTCCTGATGTAAACAAGCCCACAACGGACAGAGAAAAATCAGTGTATTAATTTGCAGTGGGAGGAATCATGATAACTACAACCAAGTTTCAGGGAGATCATGGATGATTTTTGGAGACACCATGCTGATGGGTGTAATTGCCTTTAAGATAAGCTTTATGCTACTTAAGACTGGTTACTGCCTGTGTCATTATTCATCTAAAATTGCTTGGAAGAGGGCATAAACTGGTTTATATTGAAATTGATAACTCTGGAGCCTTGCAGTTGGCTAACCACATTTCCAATGCATGCAATTCATAATCTGAATATTCAAGTGCTTTAAATATTTCCCTATTGATCCAGATTTCTTTGTGAGTTATGTACAGGCTGAAAACTCAGTTATTTTGCTTTATGTTTTTAAAAATTGCTAATAATAAGGGGACAGCAGCTTAGGAGAAATATGTACATAATACATCATGAAATTGCTAAAGAAATATCATACTTACATTGAACAATGCCTTTTCCTAGTAGAAGGTGTTATCTGTAATTATACAGACAAGCATGTGAGTCTTACAAAGCAAGCTTGTGTCACTGGAGTATGATTCTAAATTTTTCCTAGTGGCTAATCATTTCTAATTTAGAATTCTGCAGTTTCTCATGTTGTTATGGGTGGAAACATCCCTACAGGGCACATTGCATTGGAGAACTGGGATCTGTTTTTATGGCTAAGCACAAAGCTGTTTGTTTTTTACTGTGTGATGAGCTGGATTCCAGGAAAGGAAGTACTCCCAAATGGAAGCATTCAGGATGAATTACCAGTGTGAATCTATTAGTCATTGAACCTAATCTGCCTTTGCCCTGCCATATGCAAGTATGAAAGGGCAAAAGGATTTCAAGGCAGTTTCAGGCAACCATTTTACCTTGGCAAGCCACAGAAATAAAACAGATAGGTGAAATAAAGAGAGTAAGTCTTCACATTTCCGATGACTGTTCCAAGCTTTCATATCTGCTTTTGTTAAACTCACTAAATTAAAGCCAAGTCCTTGCTTCTCCATGCAGATAAGAAAATCTGGTATGAGGTGGAGTGGGGAAGAGATATACTATCCGGCTCCAAATGGTGTCCTGGTGTCTTAATACTGTACTCTTGCTCTGGAAGTGGGTGGGTGCTGCTGGGCTGCAAAGATTCTGTGAGCATTGGCTAAAGCATTGGCTTCAGTCTCATCTTGGAGCCAAAAATTAAGCCTCAAATGTACTTTTAGGAAGAGGAAGATGATTGGTGATTTTCTTTCTAACTTACAAAGGGAATACCAAAGGCTGATTTGTGACTGCTCATGACTGTATGAGTAATACATCTTTCCATAACATAATTTTCTCAGTGAAAATGTCCTATATCACTGTAATTGCCAATCACAGTGAAATGGGAGACAGTAAATTATTTGCATAGTCTGCTGAAATGGTAAATTGCAGGAACTAAGGACCGCTTACAGAAATATTTAAATCTTCTCTTTTAGGAAATACAGACTAACTTAAACTAGTTCTATGACCTGTCTGCATGTTTTGTCTGATTATGATAGAATTACTACATTAGACGTCAGCATGTAAAAGATTATTTTTCTTCTAATATAGATTTTTGCCCCCCAAAGAGCACTGAATTAGCTTTTTTGTAGTTATATATAGTAGCACAAAATCTATACACTAGTTTATGAGCAATGGATACAATAATAAGAAGCACTTCTGACTATAAAGCGCTGCAGATCTAGAATTCTTTTCTATACAGTAGTTATCCACGATGATAGACACTCAGAAGAGTAAGGTCATACTTAGCTAAGGTTTATGAGCCCAATTTCCTACCTAAATGTGAAAGCATTTCCATTTGAAGGCAAGGGGGTATTATTATGGACTTCCTTACTGGTTTTCCTACTTGTTATGGTAGGCACTCTTTCCTTCAGCTAATGCTTTCAATGCATTCACTTACAAATGCAGTTCAAGTCTTCGAAACATCAAAGCCATAGTGACACTATATTTTTTGAAGTCTTTTAGCAAACTGCTGAGGTTGACCTGTTTAATTGTGCAGCCTAGGATGATCTGGATTGACTAGAACAACATATCTATGCTTTTAGGGATTTTATCTGTGCACTGTAAGAGTTTACATGAGCTGTAAACTAATATTGGTCAGTTAAATTAGAGGCAGTTGTCATGGTTCCAATAGCTTGGGATCTATTATTCCTCAAGAGCAGGCAGACGTATTAATTGCATATGGTTTTCCTTGCTGCTTAATTTTGTAGTACTCCAGTGCTTTATGCAAAAGGCTATAGTACAATTTGGAAGTGATATTTATGCCCATGATCAGTGCTTATAGAGCTGGTATTAGAAGCTTATTTCCTGTGATGATCTGTGGCATAAAAGTACTATTGTCTATTATTTCATAAAACTAAAGTTTTATATGATTTTTCTGTGATGCAGTTTATTTACTCTTATGCAGCAGTTTACTGGGTGATCAAAACATGAACAGGATTTGTATCTGAAACCCATTCAGCATCCCAAAGGGCTGTAGTCACAGTCAAGTCTTATGGTCTACAGTTTGTCATTTCAAATCAGATTTAACTTGAATGTCTGCCAGAGCTTTGATCTCAGTCAAATTGTGATT
This sequence comes from Pelecanus crispus, assembly GCF_030463565.1. Taxonomy (NCBI): domain Eukaryota; kingdom Metazoa; phylum Chordata; class Aves; order Pelecaniformes; family Pelecanidae; genus Pelecanus; species Pelecanus crispus. The sequence goes on from NC_134650.1 coordinate 41,076,759, forward strand.
CTCTGAAATCCTTCAGGGATATTTCGCATAGATTAAGCATATCAGAATTCACAACCAGATTTTATCAGAATTAACCAACCTAATGCTGACTTCTGTGAATGGAACTGAATGCATGAGAATCATCTACTTGAGCTGCTGACAGGGAGAAAATTGATATCAGTCTATCTTTGCAGTTGAGAGCAGAGTCAAATGTCTGATAGATGGGGTACATTGGCAACATACATCATTGCTCAACTGATACTTTTTTTAAAATGAATCTAATGGTCAAGGAAAGTGCAGGGATTTATAGCTCTTATTCATCATTTCAAATTTTAACCAAGTTCAGCACAGAATAGAGGATAATCACAACCATCTGATGGCTATTGAAGCTATGTGAAATGAATTGCTGGTCCTAGAATTCCCACAGCCCTAAAAACTCATTAAAAGAATTTGGACAGATATTCACAGGGTGATACAGTGGAGCTGTTTAGGAGTCCGGAGATGCAAAAATGTTTTGCTGATTTGTCAGAAGTAATTGTCTGTAGTGAATTTGTATGCATTTTTCAAAACTTATTAAACAGTTTAGCTAACTCAGAAAGGAACAATAAAAGCTAGGTGTGAATGAGGGCTGGCTTAGAGGGACAGAATAAACTGGATAATAAAAAAATTACCCTTGGCAACTCTTTACACTTTTGGCTGTTGTGAGTAGTAAGAAATAAAGGAAAACTTTCCCCACAAGAAAGGATGAAACAGCTTGGAGTGATGTCTGACTTTATAATTCCAAAGTTACTGCTTGAGTCTTGGAAATACTGTTTTGATGAATAACTTCGCAAATCTAAATAATCCACTCAGCTTCTAGGGAGTGCTTGTGCAAATGAAGTTTAATGTATGTATTGACCATTTTTCTTATTTGAGTTTTACCTGTATGGATACGTATGTATGTATTTTTGACTGAAATACATTCAGCATGGTCTCCCAGTTCTTTATTTCAGAGCATATTCTTCAGACATTTGTATTTTAAGGTCTGGATGTGAATTGAAGGGTACAGTATGTTGCCTCTATGTACTGGTCTGACCAATGTTTGCCAAAGGCGTGTTCCCTTACAAATAGAGGGAAATCCCAGGAAAACGGTTCCTTGACTTCTAGGAACAGAAGCTCAATGTTCAGGACCCAAATGAGGTTTATATTGATCTGGCAGAACATGAAATCAAATGTAGGGACAGAAAATGAAGTGAGGAGGGTAGTTGCTCTGACCTTTGTAGTCTATCATGAAATTGTTATTGAGCACTGTCCAGAGAGGTTGTGGAATCTCCATCCTTGGAGATACTCAACACGCGAGTGGACACGGTCCCGAGCAACTTGGTTTAGTTGATGCTTGCTCTGAGGAGGCGGGGTTGGACTAAGCAATTGCTAGAGGTCCCTTGCAGCCTCTACTCTTCTGTGATTTTATGGATTGCAATAACTGTGTTTGAACTAAGATTTCCAGGTATTGAAGATTAGCATTCTTGGCACTTTAGACAGTGATCACTTACAATTTTTGTCACTTAGCCTTAGAAGGTCCCATGTTACACTTAACTATGTTCAGTATGTATCCATAGTTTGTACAAATCCTAGAGCTTGGGTTTTTCACTGTGAGGATCAATTTTAAGAAGTGATGTACTCAGAGGCAGATATCAGCACCTCTCATTATATCCTAGAGATGAGAGACATTGTGTCCTGCTAGGGACTACCCTGTGGACAAGCTGGAACTCTGCATCAGCAACAGATAAAATTCACTTGGTTGTATCTATTTGTGAGTATATTCAGATAACACATGTTAAAAGGTATGTGCGGTCTGACTTCCTGTCCCATACCCCACCTCTGAGTAATATTTCTTAGCATGGAAATGGCAAAGGCCCATATCCAGCACACACCAGCTGTGCCACTCTCCAAATGAATGCTCATATTCTTCTCCATGATGCACAAACAGGACAGGACCTCCAGCCTATGTCTGATCTAGCAGTCTGTGGTCTGAGGTCAGAGTGTCTCAGACTATAAACTGTCTTTCTTGTGAGGTGATTTATCATGACAGCCATGCTCTTTAGTCAAGAGGGCACTTGACAGAAAGAGTTACTCTCCAGAGAGCAGGCAGTGTCCTTTTTGCTGCTGCGCTCCTGGGGCTGCATCTCTCCTGGGGCTGCATCTCTCCTGCGGCACTCCCAGCTTACAAGCAGAGTGGAGTTTGTAACAGTAAGGAACATGTTTACATTACAGTACTTTATTTTAATCTTCTGTTCTTCCCAGTGATCTTTCTATAATGATCTAAACAGTGAAGGGTGTGTTGCTGGTGCTTGTAACAGAGGGAAGATCAAAGGTCTGGGTATCTGCATTTTTTGTCTGGTTAGTGAGCTATATGGGTAACAAGGTAAGGACAGCAACAGCCAAGAAGAGAGTGAAACGCTGTAGCTAAAACAAAATCAGTAACAATTTCACAAAAGCAACATTTTATTGTTTCAGTTCTTTGTCGTTTAAAGGAAAAACAGAAATGGCAAGACAGAAGAGTCAAGAGTCTTCTGAGATCTTTAGGAAATCAGTGGAAAAAAATGCAGCATGATTTTAGGGGGCAGAGATGTCCCTGGACAATTTAGAAGCAGATGCACTTAGTGATCTAGTAAGAGACTAATTCCTGCCTTTCTTCATTTCATTCAGACCCTCAAGGCGCTTATCTGTATCTTCTCCTCCATCTATATGCAAGCAACTTCAGTTAAGATGAATTGTGAATACTTCTGAAGGCCAAGGACATAACGTAGCCCTTAATTCTGCCATTTTTGGTGTAGTACATAGCTTGATGTTCTGTTTATTTCCACTGTGAAAATTCTGAAGCTGCAGCATTCTGACCTCGTGCATTGTCTCTCCCAGGGATCTCATTTTGACTGCTGCCTTGATGTTTCAGACAATCCGAGACTTCTGTTTGAAGCAGATAGAGTTTTGAGGTTTTTGTTAAGAAAGCACACTTTTCATCAGGACCCAAAGGACAGATAGAATTTCTTGATTTATTCACTTATTCTTTCTTCCAGATCCAGTGGGTGAACAGAAATGAATTTCTTGTGAGACTGTTGATTCCAAAATATTAAGTACTGGCATTGAGAATCCTTTCACAGTTTTCTACTTTGGCAGCTAGCTTCTGAAGACCCCCCTTTGTGCAATGGAAAAAGCTTCATATTCATACCGTACTGGATGACTGTGGCTACTGTTTTCTCATGTCCAGTTGGATCCATCATACACTACTGAATCACTGCTCAAGACCTGTCAGCTCAATAGAACATTAGACGTTCTGTGCAGTCCTGTTTCAGTAGTATATCTCAGTGATGGCTTTCTGCTGCATTACTGTGGAGAGCCAACATTCAGTTATTCTTTGGTTGCTTGGTAAATCATTTTATCCAAGATACCATTAATAATAGCTAAAGTCAAAATTAATTGAGTGTATTCCCTGTTGAATGTCTGTTAAAGATAAAAGGTTTAAGCAAGGTCTAGAGGACATTTTCACTTTGTAAGTGAGAGAATTAAGCAGGTTATCTACAGTCCCTCTTCCTTTCTTTCTCCGTATCTTTAGATTTTAAAGTGCATGAGCCAAGCTTGGTTCACAGATGGGCAGTGTAGGAGGTCAGAGATGGGTTTTAGTTTTCTGCATGGCTTATTCTATTTGGAAATTTTTTTGAAGAGTTTTTGTTTATTTCTTCCCAACCATAGGAGACTGAGCTGACCAGACAGTTCATTACTTTGAAAGAGTGAAGTTTTGTGGTCAGTTCCCAGATGGCTGCGAGTGTCCCACGTGACAAGCATTCAGGATGTTTCTTTTTGCTGATACGTTTGTATTCTTGTGTGATGTTTTTTTATAAGCTAGCACAGTAGCCACTCATCAATGATGTTTTTTTGTAATATCCAAATAAAGCACAGACGGTTTTTTAATCCCATTTGTAAGCGTAAGGACTGAAAAGTTTAATCAACATGCAGAAGACCACGAGGGAAATCAGTACCAAAACCTGAAAGGTAACCTAGTCTTTAGTCTAAAGGCTCCAAACACAAGATCTCTTCACTTCAGTCTCTCTCTTCTGTAATTATGAGGGGAGGTAAATCCCAGAAAGACACAAAATTCTTCTTGAAGAATTATAAAAAGTAAACCACATTCTGAACAAGACTAGTTAAGCATATATGAGAATTTGGGGGTTTTGCTAAGTTATCATCCCTTTGCATATCAGTTTGCATATTCCTAAATCTCTACAACAAATTGTTGAGCAGAGAGCTTTCCTAAAATATTTGTGAGAAATTCCAGGCTCTGTAGAATCCAGTAAAAATTTTCATCCTGTCCCTAGCAGAGAGAAGTCAAAGTATCATTATATATAAAATAAATTATACAGGTTTTTATCTTCTTCACCTGCTTAAGTCTGACTGTAATGTTAGCTTCATGAGTGAGAGAATATGGCTGGTGGCTCCAGACCGTGATGATACATTTATTTCAAGTCACAAGAGCCAAGAAACTGTAAGTCCAAAACCCCAGTGGGATATTCTTTCATCCTAACTACTTGTGCAGTGTCTGTCTTCAGCTACTAGTGACCTTGGGTCTCCCATTGGGGCCTTTCTAGCTGACAGCAGCAAGCCACATAGTTTATATAAAAAATTGTAACAAAAAAAAAAGGCAGGGGAGGGGGGGAAGAAATCTTGTTTAAAACTCAGGGGCCTTAAAATTTCTGAAAAACATGTCACAGTCGAAAAGTTTTGTTAAGGAATGCAGTTGTTTTGCAGATTAAGAGACACAGGATGATACACTAGTGATACATTTCAATGGGCAGCGAACTTTAGGATGAGAAAAGACAAAAACAAATTAGTGCTGATGACACTAACACTTCAACTGAGCACAGTGCTTCATGAGTCATATAATTGCTTTGCCACGTTTTAGCCTTGGCAATTTAAAAGACTAAAGTTTTGCTTTAACCAAGTTTTTAAATCTAAGGGGAAACTATAGTAAGGACGTTCAATGATTCAAATTCACTGTAAGTACTGTTGGCTGCATGCTGGTTTTGGAGGATTTTCTGGTTTATATAAAGCTAGCAAAAATTCTATCAAAAACTTTTCTCCTCGTGGGGACAAAAAAAAAAAAAGGCAGATTGTTTCCTAGCAGAGCATAAAAGAGGGATTGCTGTGTTTTCTATTAGAGCCACCAAAACAGTTTGCACAGAGGACAGTAAATTTTGTTCATGCTGTGCAGACATTTTGAACCAGATGACAAGTCCAACAGCTTGGATTCTCTGGAAGGTGAGATTTCAGTGGCTCCAAATGAAAAAGCAAGATTGAGGGACACCAAAATGAAAGCCACTTGGATGAGTGACAAACACAAATCAATCAACTTTATTATGCCCTGTTTCTTTTGTAGAGTTCTGGGGCCAGGAAGGCAGGGTGCATGACAGGTATATCCAAAAATGTCAACAAATCTACTGCCTTCAGCTCTTCTGTGTGTTACCACCCAACGCAAACATTGCCAATAAAGGAATGGCATGTCTGTATCATTGGTGGCATATTCTGGGAAAGCAGAGGCATTACCCTGGCACATCTTGCTTAATTTTGATCTGATTGTGCCATATGGTGGCATTTTAATTTTGTATTTAGATGCAACACTTGTTGTCTCTACCCCTATCATCCAGACTCCTTTGTGAAATTTATGGTTGGTGAAGAGGAGATTGGAAATAGGAAAGAAGGCGTGGGTGATTAGCAGTGCTCTCAGTTGCGCGATGAATGAAGTGCCTTGGCAGTTATATGGGACGAACAACTGGAATAGGGAGGCTCAGGTGGAGAGGTGCAAGGAAAGCAGCAGGTGGTAGAATTTTTGCTAGAGAAACAGGTGGAGATAAGCAGAGAAGGGAAGGGTGGAGCAGGAGAAGGCTGGGCTAGTGGAACATCAAAAGAGACTGAAGAAGGGGGAGCGGGAGGACATGTTTGTGCTAGCAATGCAGAGACAGTGCAGAATATAAGCTGTCAGTGGAAAAAGAAAGGACAGATAACACAGCCAAGTGTCACCTGAAGTTTAGCCCAGCGATGGATACTTTTGTATGGAATTTAGCAAAACTTTTGATTTAGAGGAAGTGGGGGGGAAAAAGCATCATTATAGTGGCTCTTCAAAGTCGGCTAAGTATTTGAAGAGCCATACATTGATTTATTTGTAAATTGTGAGAGATTTTGTAGCAAGAAGTCGGGAACATTGTGCTAGCATCTGATACAGAAGCAGCAACCAGTCCCTACCATATAACTGTTCTGTGTAAGACCACCAGAAACACGGACCGAAAAGGAGTCACAGCTCAAGGAATCATGCAAGGTACAGGTTCCTTGCTATCATCACGCATCTTTGCTCGGTGAATAAATTACTGAGCACTCAATGAGCTATTCTTTAAATATATTCTCCTTCAGCCTTCAACACCTTTTTCATTACAGAGCCACATAAAAACAGAGAGATTAATAGCTATGGCTTCAGTAAGAGGAAGAGACCCCCAAATAATTTTTTTTGTTTATTTGTTTTACAAAACAATAAAACTTCCCTCCTCATTGGACAGCTGCCTCTGGAATTAGAATTTTATTCAAACCAGCGTGAGTCAACCTTAAAATTAACCGGAACAAAAGTTCCCAGGAGATCCTTATCATTTAAGGCAGTAGGAACCTCATGAAGAACATTAGGTTTCACAAGCTTTACACTAATTTGTACAAAAGTCTTGTATATATGACTGCAAATATTCTACAGCTCTTGAATATATATTGGAAGAATCTCTAGACTATAATTTGGATTTTTGTTCAGATAGGCAGTACAAATTCAGTTATGTTCTGGATCTGGATCAGACTGTTGCTGCCATTGTTGTTGAAGCAGGATATAGTTCTTTAGAGGGGCATATGGGTTTTTTTACTGTGGGATTTTTTCTGTCGCTACAAAAATGTCTCCTTTGCACACCTTCTTAGTCTTTCATTTCAGCCATTGGTACAAAGGAACCAATAACTATGCTGAGCTTCAGCCAGTGTGGTGAATGTAATTTTATAATACTGGACTGTCATTGCATGGTTGCAACATAGTGTAACATTCCATAAAATCAAGCAGTCTATTATCTACTAGAAATGAAAGAGCTTTTCTTTTCTTTATTCTCCTTTTTTTTTTTTTTTTTACTTTGTAGTAAGTGATAATATAAATCACATTTTGTACTTACTTCAGGAATGTGTGTTTGTTCTCCTGTGATGCTAAATAAATCTCTAAATTTAAACTGTCCCTAAAATATTTTGTGGTTTTTGCTTCTGCTTAGCCTACAGACTTAGACAGCCCTATGGTGGGCAAATAATCTTTTTGTTACGTGATGAATCTGCAGGCCCTTCACAACAAAAGATCTCCTAAAGCAGCAGGGCCAATCCTTTAAGTTGAGAAACAGTATATCAATAAAGGTCAGTGTGACAATGTGATTTATTGAAATACTGTGCTGCTCCTAACAGTTAGTATTTTATATTATATGATACACGGCAGGTATTTTCATTCGTATTTGGGTTCCCCACTGAAACCTTGTTCAACCTGTTTTATTATTTATTGTTGCCTTTTAGAGATGAAAGAAACCAATTTATTCAGCTTTCATAACCATTCCTAACAGGTACAAAGAGGTTGAGGACTAACAGGAAAAATCAATTGGTTAATAAAATAGTTAATTGACTAAATGCTTCTTCCAAGAGGCCACAGATGCAGACTGTGCAGAACCAAAGGAGGTTGGTTTAATTATAATGGGATCTCACTGCTTAAAAGCCTTCCCTGCAGATAAGGTTTTCAAACTTGAGTGTGCTTGTTCCTATTTTTTATAGTTTACACATGCAGTAAATCCAGGTACCATCATTAAATCTTTTCAAAATTTTTGGTGTCTACTTTTTCCTTTTATGGTCATGGCAGATGGCAAAATTACAATGAAAGCATATCTAAGCATTGAAAGATCAGTCAACATGTTCATTATAGATCTGGAAAGATTTTTAAGAGAAATGTATAAAACACTGCCAAACAAATACCTCCCAATTCGGTCTCATTCTGCTGGACTGTCTCTGGCAGTTTTTTTAAGTTGGTTTTATGGTGCTGTTATTTACGAAATCCAGGATTTTTCAAAGGCACAGGGAGGTGGAGAGTGACACCCTTTAACTCCTTCTGAAATCGTAGCAGAAGAACATCCAAAATTGGTTTCAGGCACAGTAATGCTAGCCACTGAATGCCTTTCAGGAAAGTACTGAATGTCTTCAATTCACTTTGAATGTATTATAGTCATCACTGTATGGGAGCTCCTAGGTATCTGAGCTCCCCATATTTTCCTGGTATGTTTAATGTATTTATAAGCACATTTTAAACAGTGATGTCTAAGGGACACCATTAAAACCTTGAAACGTACTTCACAGTAGGTAAATTCACTTTTTGCATAAACATTATGCTACAGCTCTCCAGTATTGCAAATGTAAAAAAAAAAAAAAAAAAAAAGGTTGCTTGTGAGTCTCCTTGTCACATTCCACCAAAGAGGCCAGGGCATGTAATACAGGATCTGTGTAAGATCCTTTCCTTGGCTAACCCTCTGCAGTCCTCATCTCTTGGAATGTGGAATCTACTAACTCACAAAACATTTCAGTGGTGAGTGGTGAGGTTGCCTGACCAAATGCTGAGAGGAAAAGTGCATGATGAGGAATGTCATGTTATAGAGGATTAGGGACTAATGAATAACCGTAGTAAGGAAGGTGATACTCAAATAATGTGTACCCAGGTAATAGAACAAGAAGATTACTGATTGTTTAACAAGATACTTTGGTGGTGACAGAAGAGAGCATTTTGAAATATATTTGTATCCACATATGCACAAACTATGTACATTTGTCATCCTTATAGACTAACCCTGGTTTTCCCCATGGTGTTGTAGCCCGTTCTTTCATGCAGGTTTTTCTGTATCCTTCCATATTTCCTGGGGTGATGATTGCTTTCTTTGCTGAAAAACAGAAAAACCTACTAGTGCAGTATTTGGGATACTCCAGCAGTTTGACACCTAGTATTGTCAGCACCTCTGTTATCCTCATATACCATGGCAGAAACAGGGAAGGAGCAGCTGAGCCATCTCTTGGTCTCTTCCTCATAATCAGCATCACAGCTGGGGTTCAGAATGGAGGCTGGTATTCACAGCTGCTGAGCACCATCAATTCTTATAGACATCATTGGAAATACAGTACTCAGCCCAGGTAATACTGGCAACAAATGCTTCTGTGCCTGTTTATTTGACATTTAATTTCCAAATATCGACATTATTGTGCCTTTATTAATAAAATGCCTCTTGAGGGCAAATATCCTTTATTCCATCCCAAAAACAATGGGTCTGCTTTTACCTGTGTCACAGTTATCCAGCTCAGTTACACATAATGGCATTTCACAGCTACCCACCTCCCCACTACACTTACCAAGGTGTCTCTAGTTCATGGAGGCTGTCAACAAGCTCCACATTTAATTGAAATATTAAAAAAAAAATGTTGTGATTTCAAGAATGTAAGTTCTGCTGATGTCGCTTAGTGTTTCATTGCCTGACTCCCAGCAAATACAAGATGTTGATAAAGGACACGGTGTGAACGGCAAGGCACTCTCATTGACCTTCACTGTTGCCTCATACTGACATTCAGGCAGGAGAGATATTCAAACAGTTAAGGTTAAAAGAAAGGGGACTTTGATTAACAGCAAAGTAATGCATCGAAATTCCAAGTTATGTGGGAGTCTCTTCAGGCTACAATTGGTCTTGTTTGTTTTTAATTTTAGATTCAATGTCAATGCAAGATTTTAACTCTCTGGTTGCAGTTCTTTATCTGTATAATTCTCTAATGTAATTGTGATATAATCCTCAATTTTATTAAGAGCCAAGTTAAAAAACAGTAATGTGTTATTCAGAGTATTACCTTCACTGGCAGTTTAAGCTAGTATAATGGCCTGGGAACTACTTTTCTGAGGTGAAAGCATGTATTTGCTTCTGCTATCGGGGGCACCTTCAGTATTCAAAGGTGAAGTAAACGCTAGTGTTAAACCATCACCAATGCTCTGGAGTCAGAACTCTTCATTTGTACAACCGTAAAGGTGGATTAATACTAAAATGTCAGGCTCTGCATTGTGGTGGCTGAAGGCTGGGCATGCATTTCCTTCTGCTGTGGGAGTGGTAAACTGGCAGAGGAGCAGAGAGGGCAGCTGGGGAAGTAACTTCTAAAACTATCATAACAGGATTTGTTAGAGCTTGAATGTCCAGCTATTCAGCTCTGCAATGTCCACCATTGTAGCACCTAATGCTTTTGTGGGTTGTGGTTCTGTAAAAATGACAAGAAATCGATACTAATTTTCATTTTACTGCTCTAAAAAGCACAGCGAAAAATGGCTGGTAAAAGGTTTTCTAAAAAGAACTGTTCGCATCTTCCGTTATGAAAATTGAAATCATGACAGACTCTGTTGGACATAGTGCTTTGTTGCAGTTAAGCTACCCCAGCCCAAAAGCTGAAAACAGTGCTAGCTTGAGATGTTAAACACTAAAATCTTTCTCTTTTCCCGGTGGCTTCCTTGTCCACAAAATACATGCACTGACATTCCAGCACATGTTACTGAGAGGGCTGCTTCTCCCACATTCAATTTTGATCCCAAACAAACAGCTTGAGATTTCATGTTGGATAATTGGGCTTTACCTGCATTTTAAACAAAAATCCTTGTCCTTTTATAAACTGCTTGAGTTGGGAGACATGCAGAGCTTTTGCTGAAAGAAATGCATTAATCCTTTTAAGTTTGATGAAAGGTTCTTTTATACTATACTGTATAGCTTCCTGCTGTGGGACCACATTTGTGTAGAATCTCCATTTGTGGGGAAAGAAAGACACACAGTCCTTCTAATGGCTTGAAGGAAAGACTGATAAGGGAAAATAATACACACCTGGACTTGAAATTGAACAAAATTCAGGGGAGGTTTATTACATTAATTGGAGTTAATGGATGTGGTCTGTCCCTTTTCTTTGTACTCCCCCAGTGTGCTCCCAGGAACTGTAGGTGATCACCCTTTCTTTGAGGTTGGTGCTGTAGCAAGTCCAAAATTGATCTCTCTACAAGGATAGCAAGGCCCTGCCATGCTCCGTGTTTCCCTTGTTCTACTGCTGCATCCGCTGCAGATGTAAGTCTGACAATGACAGTGTAAGGCATTTCAATAATCTGCTGCCAAGCAAGCAGAACAAATGCCTAGTTTCTTTTGTTTCAAACCCCAATTGGCCTGGATTTTTTTTGGCACCTCTGATACTTTGTTATTGTGACCAGACTAGTGCTGGTCATTGCTGGGCAACATGACATTCAATATTCTTGACTTACTGTATCCCACACACCAATAGTGACTAGTGTCAAGCCATTTAGACTACCTCTGTTCATTGATCGGGTATTATTAGTTTTTTCTTTCTCTGTCTCTTTTTATTTAGAACATTTCACTTTTACCAACCCAATCGAGTAAAATATTTTGACCTTCCCTTTGGACAAGGCATTCTGTGTAGAGCAGCTACAGTGAAGCACGGTACAGATCTTCTAGGAATAGTTCTCCCTGGAAACCTTTGTGCTGCGTATTGAGCTTGTATCTGAGTCCAGACTCAGTCCAATTAAGCCTAGTTCCAAAAAAACATTTAAGCAAAACTTTTACGGACAAGTTCACATTTTATGATATGAATTTATCTAGCATAAACAACAAACTCATTGTTGTAGCACAACCAGGAAATGAGATCCCACTTCCACTATTCCTTGATTCTGTGTTGTAGAACATTAGGGAGTGCATAAAAATGCTCAGGAAAAGGTCAAACAGATGAAATGTTGGGAAACAATCCTGGCCACAAGGTCTGATCCATCAAAGAGAAGCTAAACCTAAGCAGATGTCTGCTGTACCTTGTAAAGAGCTGGTGCAGGCTCTTCTCTGTCCTCCTTTTGGAGGAGTCTTGAAAAAAAGGTGTCTGTGCGTCTTAACTGCTTTAATGATGTTGATTCTGGGCTGACATAGTTTTGGGCAACCTGATAACCAAGCACAATCCACTTTTGTTAATTTTTCTGCTGCTTATAGCTAATACAAGGTATCAAAATTCTGTTCTCAGCTGCATCCTGAGCCAGGGAATCATGTCTGAAGGCTTGGGTTTAAAACACATCATGTTTTCCATCTGTGTTCCTGTGCCATCTGTATTGTAAAATCTCAGACTAGCACATGCAGAGATGTGCAGTCACATCACATAGTATTACCACCTATAATTCAACATGGCCCAAGCGAGACCAAGTTTGACAAATTCTCTGGACTGAAGCTTAGTTCAGAGCTGAAGATCAAGTCAGTGTTTTAGTATCTTACAAGTCTGTTATTTTTGACAGTAGCAAATCTATAACGATATAAATGCATCCTGGCACTCCTTTAGGACATCCAGTGGAAGCATTAATGACAAAAAATGTACTCCTAAGAAAATGAGCAAAAGTCTGTTCAGATGCTGTTATATGCAAAAGGAGTAAAGTCTGCTGACCCAGAAAACTATGGCACATATAAATTATAGTTCCTATTGATGTTAATCCTCTTCTGTTACATCTTTGACAGGACACCATGGCCACAGTTTTTTTTCTTTATGAAGACAGTCAATTTGTTATATTATAGATAACTATGATATAATTTACACATTCTCTCTAGCCAGTTAAATGGCTCCATAGCATTATTTGTACAAAAAGAAGAGCTGTGACTTCTTTGGAAAACAGACAATTAACAAGACACCCTTCTTTATACATTGGTTAGGGGGTGACACAGTAATTAAACCAAAAAATTCTGAGGATCAAAAATCATTTGTGATGTCCATTTGGGGAACAGTCAGTTTCACAGAATACCCCAGGAAGCTCAACTGCCTACCAACTACCACAAGTGTTTTGGAATCTGTTCCTTCTGCTGAAGTCTGTGAAAATGTTCCCAGGCAATACAGAAAAATTCCGATTTTTTTTTAAAAAGTAAATGTTAATAAATTCATGCTAGCTACTTCTGTTGGGAAATACGTAGAAATAGTATGTAAAAAAAAGTGAGTATTTAAGTGTTTGAGGAAGGCAGGAGAAGCATTAATGACAGGGAGTATCGTAGTCTACAGTGACAGTGTCCAAGAATTTACAGTTTTAAACAACCCTGCAAGTGGATCTTGCAAAATCTGCATTTCAGGCATCTTCAGATATCCTCAGATATCTGTGGGTATATAAAAGTTGTCATTCCATTATAAGGTGAAATTGCATGGAAATATTTCTGAGGTGTTTCATCATACATTAAAAACAAATGAAGCAGGAATATTCATAGAGACTATTTTATAAACACCAGCAGCTCATCAGAACTCCGTGGGATGCACCTAACACAGGCATGGCCTTTTGCCTTTATGAGAAAAGTCCTTTCTCCATAGATACTAATCATGCTGACTTACGTTTTTGGAGTGTTAAATTCAGCCCGCCTTAACATCACAAATAAATGTAGTCCTTGAAGGTGATACTAACAGACTGCTGGCCTTATCACTTAGATTGCAGTGTCCTAGCTAGACCTAGTTTGAACATTTTCCCTTTATATGTTTTCAGTTGAAGATGTGACTTTGGGAAAATAAAATTTAAAAATACGCAAGAAGTCCATTTTGTCTAAATGTGATCCATGAGGGAACCTGAATGAATTTCAAAAGCAATAAGCTAGCTTGGTATTTAAAGGGTTTTTTTTTATTATTAAAACCTTGAGGGATATACATTTTTCACCCTTTGCACCATTTGCACCCTTGCACTGTGGGTGCAATTTATTTAATAGGCACACATTTTACCGGGCAACTTACGCCACCAGAAGAAGGATTTCAAGCCTCAGCCAAGTGGAAAATATATCCCAAAGTATCTGTGTTGCTTACTAAAACTAGGAGATTTAAACAGTCAAGATACAAGCTGACTGTGAAAGCACCTACCACTAATATAAAACTATGCAGTTCTAAAATGATGCTGACAACCCTCACAAACCTTTAAATAGCCATTTCCAAGCTGGCAGATCTAAATTGCAGGAAAACAAAGTAATCACTCAAGGAATTCTTTGCAAATTAGAACGGTTCCTTGTTGTTGCTTTTGTGTTCTGGAGTTTCACAAACAATAATACAGTCTCAGAAGCCATTTTCCTGTTTCCTTTTGTATCAAGTACTTTTTCTGTAAAAATAAATGCTCTGTCAGTAATGAAAAGAAATTGTTGGTGGATAATGCTAAGCACAAGCAAGACATACTTTTAAAGCTGATTTAAGAAATACATAATATATTCGTGTGTATCTTATTTTTATGTAAAGTAAGAAGAGAAGTTACTTGTTCTTGTATCACTTCTGGCCCACTGTAACTGTCTGAATGACACCTTTGCTAGGTTTGTATTTGCGTAAAAGCCTAGTTTAAGGTTAGTACACCATGTGAGATATTAAGTATGCTTACAGAGGGCCCAGGGTTTGTGCTGCCTCTCCACGAAGGATGACATACAGAGAGCCTCTCCAAAATGGAAAGAGGAGAGTCCCCTGAGTGAAAGTATCCCTGCAGATGCTTATTCAACCTGGCATTTGTGGCATTTTTAAAAATAAAACTAAACTCTGATACTTGTCTGCAAGAAAAGAAGTGCTTACAAACATTGTAATTCATGATATGAATTAGAAGTTTGTTGAACGGCATGGTTGCAGAGTGCAAAATACAAGTCTAAAACACCCAAGAGCTCTTCAGATGTTCGTCTGGCAAAGAGGCTGAGCCCTGGCGTGAAGTGCATCGTGGCAGCTGCCTGTGCCTGAAAGTAGAAGCCATCCCCATACAAAGTATCAGTGCTTCTTGGACCTCACCGGTGACATTTCCTTGGCGAAGCTATTGATTATATTGCTAGTCTTAGTGCTGGAATGTTACTGCTACACCCACACAACTGTAGACCTGCTGGTGTCTTCCAAAGGCCAGGATTTCACTCCTGATATAAAGGAGCGAAAATACTACTCAAATACTGCACAAATGTTTGAGTATTTGAATATTTTTGTAATATTCCTGTGAAGAAGAGGCATTGTTCAGCTTACCTGCGTACTTTGCCACTGAGGTAAAAGAGCAAATTTCTTTTCGAGGATAGAAAACCAGGAGCTGCGAGGTGCTGATGTCAGAGCCTTCCTGCGCAGATATAATTGACTGCAAATAAAGCTGGCAATATGGCCTTAGGGTTGTATGGCAGGACTCATGGAACCTGTAGCAGGTTACTTTTCAGAGGTTCAAGACAATAGTTTTAGGTACTACCAGAGCCACTTGTAGCTGTGGAAACAAAGAGCTTCCAGAAAAGAATCAAATCTATAGTACTCAAAGAGCACTTGTGGCTTTTGAGCCGTGCCTCCTGAAGCTGAATGGCAAGTGTTTAGGCAGTGGCTGTAAGGACAGGGCTCTCTCTGGGTATCAGTCCTGCCTCGAAAGACCTATTTCTGCTTCTTCCTTTCCAGAGCTGCTCCCTGATGTTAGCATCTGGTCATAGCGTACCAGATTAGCAGAAAACTTGTTCTCAACTTTTAATTTTAAAATAAAATGCCTTTCTGTGGATAACTGGTTGGATCCCTGGTTATGCATATTAATACAGTCACCATTAAAGTTACAAAGTTAAAAAACAAGTGTATCTGCACAAATATTTTCTAACACTCCTTTCTGCTTAAATCCTGAAATTTCTCTGGTTGTTACAATACTAGCAAAATCTGAATCTTGTTACAGTTGGCAATTTTCAAATAATCCAAAGCTGAAGTCAGAGGTAAGGGGCATATCCAAGATCTTCATTGAACAAAAGAGTGTTCTAGGCATTGTAGCATACGGAAAAAATCTCATATATGCAGCTAGTAACTGTCTGGTCCAGTTATATGAACAGCTGAAATAAAACTGATTGTGTGAAATGTTAAACTGGGATCCACTGCACTGGAACACTGTCTGTCAGGGTTAAAATTACTGGAATAATAAGCAGGAAGCGAAGAGAAAGTATTGTATCAGCTAATGTATCCTGAGAATGTTTAAGGGTCTCTGAAACCACTACCTTTCAGGAGCCAGCTCTGCTACCTTCTAATGGTTAAAAGCAAATGATCTGGGCTGGAACATCTATGTGCAAATAATTAGTGAATAAAGTAAAATATATATTAGCTGTCCAGAAGCTGTACTTTGTGGAGCCTTACAAATAATCCAGTTGTTTCTAACAAAGGATGAGACGTATATCCTGTTTAATATTGTAATTCACTGATACCTGACTTAACGTGATCTTTAAAGTATCAGATAAAAAGCCAGGCTTATGGCTTAATTTGGTAACTTCCTCTGAGCTAATGTTTCAGAACATCAGGTATTCGATTGTTGTACTAGGAAAGGAACAAAGTATTCTGGGGGCTGCATTATTCTTAAACATCATTTGTTGCTGGGCATCTACCCAGTTTAACTGCATCAGCTGATAACAGGAATGTCATGATGACTCTCCATTTTACTTCTCTCTTTTGCATTCCTGGCTGCGCTCAAAAGGCTTCTTGTCAGAAAGCTCACCTTGCCAGGGAGATGAAAAACAGAGAAGAGGAAGTAGGGGAGGCATTTTATGACATGGCCTTCAGCCCTTTATTTTTGAAAGGATTCTTCCTGCAATTTATGTCGGTTTGAGTTAGGAGTATGTTTTAATTCTGCCCTTGAGATGTGGCACAAGTACTGATCATAGCAAATATTCATCTCTGGCAAACATTTCACTGAAATGAGGGACTGACAATTTATTAAAACTAATTTCCAAAGTCACATCCAAATCTCTTCCCATTCATTCAGCAAAATACGTAGTAGTTTAAGATAAGTACCAATACAAAAACCCTTTTAGCATTATTGCTCTTTTCGCTAGGGGGACACCATAATGAAACAAATGGTTTTTTAAAGATGTGCATTACAAAGAGTACAGTACTATTGGTGGAATAGCCTAAAAATAAATGTTTTAGTGGTTGGCAAATCACAGTTCTGCCAAAGATTAACAGTTGAGGGACAGTTTATTAAATTAATAATACCAACTAATTGCATCAGCTGCTCTCTCTTGAGTAACTTCCTAATGTGATACAACAAGGTTTAATAATGGGGCTCAAGGCAATGTTGTCTTCGTCCTGAGTTTAGCATAGCTGTACTGCAGACGTTGCTGTAGGTGTATACGTTGTTTATCTTTGAGCTAGGGTCCCTGTAGCTGACCTAAGGAGCAACACAGAGCTCAGGACAGGAAAACTGTTCAAGTACGTACCTAAATCCTCATGCGGGTTTCACAGTGCACACCAAATTCTCTGCTGCCACTGCTAAACTGTGATTGACCCCCAGACTCTAGAGTTTAGAACTATCATTTCAGGTATGTATATATTATGATACAGTACATTTCAGTCTACATTATGATGCAGGAATGACTGTCAAACATTAGAGAAACTGTACGCTTGGAAGGTTTTTTCAGTGGAGATCATGTGCTGGAAAGAAATTTGTTTTATTGCTGCCAGTAGTTAAAAATCTGTCATCGGTTTGGAAGGGACAGAAATGTGCTTCTGAGAGAATATAGTTCTCCAGACGATGCCAAAGGAACCATTTTAAACCTTTTTGATAAAGACACTTGCAGAAACCCATGCGGATGATAGTAACAGCGATGATAAACTGGCATGAGAATTGTTTTTCTTATATGGTGACATACTGCATTTTTATATATATGGGGATACAATTTGACATAATCTATTTGGCCGTCTTCATTAACAGCCTAGCATGGCAATGGAAAAATGAAACACTGAAAATGTGTAATGAAAGATAAAACAGTAGGTAACTTCTGATAAGCATATTATACCTCATCTGTCTTGGGCAAACCTGAGTTTATGAACTTTTCTTCAGCAGCAGGGGCATAAATGCTCTGACTAGTAATAACCAAAGTTGAGTCCAATTGCTCCCTCCACAGAAGATATATAATTCAAAATTATCTGAACCAATGGACCTGCTTCACATTGCATTCATTTTCAGAACTAGTTTTTGAAAAGCCACATCCTGAACCTGAACATTATCATCTTCAGCCACTAATCTCCATTTCAAAAGCTCCTAGCTGAACAGCACAGGATCATCAATATAATTATTGTATATATATTTCTATTGACAATCTACAGGCTTTTTTCAGCAAGTGGATTTAAGCTAAGTGTATATTGTCAAGGTTGTTGCCTCTTTTGATTACTGAGAGGAGTGTAATGATTCTCAAATAAGAACAAAAGAACAGCGTCCTTAGTCTCTTGTCCTTCTAAAGGGATACATATACCTACATACATTTTTTTTAAATGGATGTTCTTGCTGGAGATATAATTAACATGTCACCGAACTCTCCTTGGTGTGTCCCTTGAACTTACAGTGCGTCGCATGAGATAAACTTAGAGTGTCACCTGAATGATTGCGAGGCTGTATTGTGTGACATTTTAAATTGAGATAGGCTGGATATGCGTAGCTGGGTTTTTTTTTTTCCTTTGGAAGAAGAAACAAAAATCAATTTACAAGCAGCAAATATTTTCCTTCATAGTGAGGACACCTCTGGCCTTAATTTGGGCAGCTGGCCAGACAACGGCTACTAGCTGAGATTTATAGCTGCACTTTAATTTCCTTGAGTAGCACGCACACAGATTTTCCTGTATGAGCACAGATTCCGTTCCTGTGGGGAACTGTGGTTTAGTTAATTGGGCATGGCATTTGGAGGCAGGAGAGCTGGTCTTAGTTCTGATTCTGAGACTAACTGTCACTTCGGGAAAGGCACTTTGTGTTTGAGTGTCTGAACTAGAGACAGTAATATCAATGTGCTTTACCTATAAATGAGCAATTAAAAAGTATTAACATCAAATAACTGTGGCCAGTAATTTCACTGTAGATGTATCATTCCCTGAATATAGCTAATTATTACCCCAGCATCAGACTCTGCCTCTTCTCCTTTTCACTTTCATTGGCTTTGTTATTTTCTAGCTGCAGTTGGAGGTTCTGACTCAGCTTCTATTAAACTCAGTTTTCAAGTAGATCTGTACAGTAAACCTTGGAACAGTTTGAAGACATTCTCGTCTTGGCTGTGATTTGGACAGCTAGGCAGATGCATTTTCTGCTAGGGCAGATCACAGTATAGGATTAGGGCCATACTTTGTACTGCACACGCAGTGCATTGGAAAATGATGCCACCTCAAACGATGAAACAGTTGTGGTACAAAAGAGGCTCTGTAGGGGTTTTATTGTCTGCTTAAGTGCTGAGATTAATGTGTTCAAATACTGCTAGTCTTTTTATGGCTAGATGCAAAAAAAAAAAGGCATCATTAGAATAGAAGTAAATATTCAGTGGGAATTTTACTTAGAAGAAAGAATTTAATTAGTTAACAATTTTGATGGCAGAATAAAGGACAAAGTGTAAACTGAAGATAGGAGAAAAATTCCATCCCCCCTGTGGCTTATGTTTTTAAGAAGATTTTGTTTGTTTAAATCCTATTTCATTTTCCTCTGTGTCTTATGAACAAGATTTTGCTATAGGTCAAAGCCAGTGAATAGTGCTTACAGCTTGAGAAACAAGAAAATCAAAGACATAATCATTTATGAGACCCTTTTAGTGGCATTTCTCATTTGGCTGTTTGCACTGCTTGCATTCACCATTGTTGTGAGCTTAGTCTTTGTTTTGGAAAGGACTCATTTGCTTCCTCGGGGTTTCCTTGTGCCCTTTTAATAGACTAGATTTCTTTACAGTGAAAAAAATTTCTGTTGAACACACTATGTACACTGTCTTTTAAAGAAACTGTGATTTTAACAGGTACTGTGTTCACTTTATCCCTTACTTTGCTGTAAACCAAGAGCATCTCAAAATACCATCTTCGCAAAGCTATTCCAAATCTGAAATGACAATATTTGGCTTAACTGACAATGTTTCACCACTTGTGTATCAGTCACCTTCTGGATACTGCTAGAAGAATCCAATAAAAAGCAGTTTTGCAAGATGGTTCTCAGCATCTCTGCTAGTGTTTGCCTAGAGACAATCAAAACTGGCTGATTTAATTTTCCTGTCTTGCTGTTATTCAAAAACATGGTCTTCACTAATGAGGGCTGGTTAAACATTTTCCTCAAAACTGTTTGTAACAGGTTTGATTTTCTGATACCAATTTATGTCTGAAAGCTGCCCACCTTCCATGTAAGATAAATTATGGGTAAACAAGACTAAATAGTCATCCAGAATTGCTTTTCAAAGTATTTTTTCC
Organism: Pelecanus crispus; assembly: GCF_030463565.1. Taxonomy (NCBI): domain Eukaryota; kingdom Metazoa; phylum Chordata; class Aves; order Pelecaniformes; family Pelecanidae; genus Pelecanus; species Pelecanus crispus. Next base: position 41,097,036 of record NC_134650.1, read on the forward strand.
ATTGAGTTGTGATATTTATTTTTTTAAAATTTCATTGAGAGGAATAAAAGAAAATAATTTCTATTGAAATTCAATACTAATGAAGCCTTTTAAGCATAATGGATCTGATTTTATGTCAGTGGTTTGCGTGAGAGGAGAACTGGGCTATCGGTTATCTTTTTGCCAAGATAAATACTATGCTTTAAGAGCTCCGATGAATGTGGAACGTAACCAATGGAATAATAATAACGAATGGAATAATAATAGGGAAATTTCAGGGAAGAAAGAAAAACAGTTTTCTGAGAATCTCAGGGGAAAACTTGAGAAATGTTTGCAACAACTGTCAGTAGAAACCCTTATGCTCATTCAGTTTGTTGATGCTATATTTACAAAGTTTTAAGTTATACAATGAAATCTGATGAACTCCCATTAACTCAATGATGATTTCACACATGGTTTATTGGGGAAAATGAGAGAAAAGAGTGAACAGGACTGGAGTGGGAGAGCTGTCACATAAGTTGCATTTTTTTTTTCTACACTCTGAGCACTGAAGCCACAAAGAAGTGATCCAATGCCAAAATTAATACAGCTGTTACAAAGGCTAGCTCCCCCAGTCAAGAAATGTTCTTTGCAGAGATTTAGCGTGTCCTTGCATGATTCAAACATTCCCTGAATTGTGCACTGTAAAAAGTTTATATGTACAGTACTTCTTGTTGATTTAAAATCTAACTTGCCAGGAACTGCAATCCAGTATTTTAATTGTAATTGTTATATTTCTCTAAACTCATATGTCTCATTGAAAATTAAGTGAAACTGGAATAAATGGCTTTGTCAACTCCACAATCCTTAAGTAAGTTTAATGCTCCCTACTACCATTGGTATTCAATATCACTAGATATTTTACCTTGAATAATCACTGATGGACATTGATTTTGTCTTTGCTCTTCACAGCACAGCAAAATTAATGTGAAAGTCAGAGTTAAATGAGTCCCAGTGGTGTCCTCCACTCTGCTGAGAGTACGGTTCAGATACTGAAGAACTGGCAACCAGCTCAAACCTACAGTATCTTGTATTGCAACGATTAATGGATATGAATAGTCCTCACAGGGGGGATCCGGTTACCTTTGTATCAACTTTAGAGGTTAGAGTCCTGAAGCAGACAATGAGGTTAATGTATGATACCTTATGAACTGATTAATTCTCTTCTTTAAATTCAATTAAAAACTTTAGTTCTTTTATCTTCCTTTCTGAAATTTATTCTGAGTCACTTGTAGAGTGTTAACAATGGGAATTTAAATTATAAAGTGTAGGGTCAGAAAAATATTATATACTAAATAGTCTGTTTTTCTAATATTAACGAAGGGATTGGCAAAGCAGTACTTAATCCTCTATTTTTTCCTCTAAATCTAGAATGTGTTTGCAGGCTTCATTTAGGTCATAATCACACCATACAGCACGAAATCCATGGTGGCTGTGAGGCCAAGGTTAGGCATGTGGGTATGGCTGCCAAACGCCTTGTGAAAAATAAGCATGTAACTGAGGAAAGCATCTGGTTAACAGCTTTGAAGTCAAAGTCATGGTATATATATGTACACTATGGGACAAATTTCTGCTTTGCTTCTCTGCTGTAGTGGTGGATATATTGGCGTTACAGCAACTGCAGGAGGTTTCCTGAGAACAGACCAAAATGCCTCAGGGGAACCAGAGAGCAGCAATCCTTGTAGCACTCTTTACAGCTGCTTTGTAAAGAGCACGTGTTGTCGGACGCTAATTAATATTCAGGGATAGGTACAGAGGAGTGCATGTGTGCAAACCAGCCCTTCTGCCTCATGTCTACACAGATGCTCTAGGGAGTGGTGAAAAGAGTAGGCAGGCTGCTTAGGACTGATTCTCAGTATTGCCAGCTACAACAGGTCAAAAATTATAAATCAGCTCCCCAGAGATTGTGAGATTTAGAAAGAAGAAAGAATGTTTTTAGATTTTCAGACTCCTCTCTACTTTGTCAGCATACCAAAATATGTGGTAATTTCAAGCCAAACAATTGCTTTCTAGGGCATACAAAAGCGCATACAAAAATGCATTTCAGAGAGAGACAAGCTTTCTGACTTCACAGTCCACACAGCAAAACCTGCACTGGGAAGAGAAGTTACTTGGACCTAGGAAGGAAACAATAGAAATGAAAAGAAGAAAAGTAGGGAAGGCAGGTTACGGGCTTTGGTACTGCAGCTCTTGCAGTAGGTAGTCTCTGATTCTGCTTTTCCTGGCTTTGTGGTGCTCAGGGATTTTCTTTGCTACTATCAAAGGACCAGTCCTTATACAAAAGCAGTGGCTCAGGATGGAGCGAGGATTCTTGCAAGGACTTTTATCCAGCACAGGAGGCAGCCTTACTTCTGAGAGGGAAATGTCTTTTGCAGGAACAATTCAATTCAGTGAAAGAATCCAGAGACGTTTTCAGGTTCAGACACAGTTTTGTAACCTTGATTAAAAAGTTTATTGAAATCCTGGTCCTGAGAGATTAATGCATTTCAGTGTGAGATCATCAAGACATGCCACTGCAGAAAACATCCTGCCTGCAGGAAGCACAGTGAGCATTGAAAAGAATGCATGGGATATAAACTCTGGTTTCAAACTTCAGTTGTTGTTCTTGACAACCTCCTACTTTGGCAGAAACTAATACGAGGCGACAGGATTCTGTGACTGATTTCTGTCTGCTGCCTGCACAGAGGAGGCAGAAGTCAGCATAGCACCATACCCAGCTTTCAAAGTTCCACTGAATATCTCTTTTTTTTTACCTTTTTTTTTTTTTTTTTTTTTTAGTTTTCAAACTTCTCTACAAGTAAATGATTGGAAAGTTAGTGATATGTGCAAAGAACATTTTTTCAATTAGCGATGCCCATTAGCTGAATGAGTATGAAGGGCTGATATTTTTCCCCCTGAATTAGCAGGTACACATATGGAATTTGGGCTATAAATCATTACTTAATAATTCACTAGAAAATAAATATGACATAAAAGATAATTAGAGATTTGTACCACTTGCCTTCACCTTAATTATGAATGAAGGATATTTGGCATTGTCTGCAGGACTGTTAAATTTTGTTATATCGAGATGGGTCTGGAAAAGGAAGATACAGGAAAGTCATTTTATGAGAGAATATAGCTTCTGGCAGAGTGGGTCTTGTACATCATTGCAGGAGAGGTATCCAACAGTTATGATCTTAAAATCTAAATGCAATGTGCTGGAACAAGAATGGTGAACAGGTTTGTTTTGCTATTTCAGTAATGACCTGTTGCCTGGCTCACAGAAACACATATGCCAGCCAATTTCATTGGAACAAAATTAATATTATATCTCTCTGCTGTAATAATAGTTAACTTTGGCAGAGCAGAAACAGTTGGGTATACTTTCCTGTTCTAGGATTTGCTGGAGATACCTGCAGATGTAGTGTATACTAATCATTTAATTTCACAATGGATTCTAATACTCTGCTGTAACGTACGCAACCACAGTATGAAACACAGCTTTTTTCCTTGCCTAGGCTTTGCTAACTTTAAGACAGGGGACAGACTTTCACTCCTGCTCTGTCCCCTTTGCTGCTATTAAGTAGCCAGGTAAGAATTCCCCTTGCATAGCCGAGGCTGTATATAAAGGCATTAGAGTTGCCTATGTACTATACTTTTTCTGTCACTGATCACATTCTCTCCTAGCTTGGGAGATAGACAGGACACATGTTAACAAGCCCAACAAGCATGTTGTACCTCAACATGCCCTGATGATGGAATGACTTCAGTGATGACTTACTGCCTGAAGAAATTAGAGCAGCCTTCAAACTGCCTTCTCTTGCACAACCCAAAGCAATCCTACCTACTCCAAAGATCAGGACTACAAAGGAATATACATGCCAGGAAGCTGGCTGGGGGGTAGTAAGGTCTCCAAGTGTGCTGGTCTAGTTTATATAAACTAATGTGAATGTGCATTTCAGTCCAGAATTCCACACTATGTGTTATCCAGGATAGACAGAAAAAAAGACTTGGATTCATCTGCAGTCATCTCTGCGCTTCCTGTAAATAGTAACTGTGAGGTGCAGAAAACAAAATGCTCTTTCTGCTATAGGTCTGTGTTCAGTAATACATTGCCTGCTTTCCTTTTAGTTTGGGAGATTTAGTGCTCAGAGGGCTGTTCCTTTAGCTCTGCATGTTTATGGCCATGCTCCTCCAATCACACAGTTCCTGACAAACATAACAAACTTGTAAAAAGTACCGATCTTTCCAGATACTGCCTACTTCACTAAAGGGACAGAACTTTGAAGTGAGCCTAGTGAATGGGGAGACATTGGCAAATGGGAAGATCTGTAACGTTCTTTCTACTTGTACATACTGTCTTTCACTCTTGCTGCATCAGAAATAGGCCACTGAACTCTGACTTGTCTGCAGTTTTCCTAAGAACTTTGTATTAGACCCAAACAGACTGAACTAGAGTGTATCAGCCTGGAACAAGGACAAGCCAGGCCATCATCTGAGAAGATTAGGAAGAGCCTTTCTGCTGGCTGAAGATTTTCTTCTGATAATTTTGACACTGTGAAGGCAGTATGATGCCCAGCATGAACCAGTACCAATTGCTGCTTTACCTGCAACATCCAGAATGGTGATATGATGCACAGGTTCTTTAGAACAGATTATTTCCGTCAGGCTTTGATTCATTTAGTTTTTCCTGATGTTTTTCATTTTACTTATTTATTATTTAGACTCTGATGTCTAGTCTTCATTGAGATGGCACAGTCAGAGCTGGATAAGAAAAAAAAAAAACAAGAACATGAGTGGCCTGTCAAAGACATGTTGGCAGTTGCTTTCAGAGTATCTCTTGATGGTTCTACGGAGACATCAAGTAAGAGTAGTAGCAGGACTGAGCCATGGCAGTTCTGCTTGTCAGGGCAGATAGAGTGCTTAGGAGTGATAGAAATGATAGAAAATCTGCTTATCACACTACTGGATATCATAATAGAGGCAGTGGACAATCCCTAGGTTTTGCCATTAATTGAAGAAATAGCTTCCTGTATTCATGAGTACCTCTATCACCCAAAACACAAGTAAATATGTGATTCTTGTGAGACAATAAGTGAGAGACAATTGTCTGCGAAGGCAGACAATAATCATTGACAAGTAACAGATTCAAAAGCTCCAGCTCGGTTTTCATTGCAGCTACAAACATAATACTAATGTATTTTTGAATCTGTGGACTTGCAAGTATATATTGTAACAGTTGGGAAGTAGGAATAGCAGAATGCCACAAGAAAGTCATCTCCTGACAGGCTCCTCATACGTATTGAGAGTAACAGGTCTCAAATTATGCAAGGTGCTTAAGCATTCATACTAATTGTAAGCATGCTAGTAGTCCCACCGATTTCAGCTGGTGATTACCATTAAGCACATGCTTAAGTATCTTGCAAAATTAAGGTTTCAAGAGAGTTCTGTTGAGTTAAAAAAAGCTTGGTTATGATCTCAGACTTTAATGTTCTTTCCCAAATCCAACTAGATTGATAATAATTTTGAAGTTTTTTCCCCTCATTGCAAGTGAAATATCAAAGTGATAAAAATAGATCTTTTTGAAAGAGATCTAGGCATACACAGGCTTTTTGAGATGTAGATTGAATGTATGATCTTGCTGCTTCCAGTTGCTACTCCTGGCTCCCACAAGATATTGGTGGTTCACACCAATTCTTAAGAATCTGCTCTTGGGTTTTCCCTGAGCCACGTGGTTTTCACTGAGGCACAGAAAGATTTCAGGTCTTTGTATTTTTTCCTTCTGAGATCAAATGAATGCTATGCTTACAGTGGCCGTTTTGTTTTAACATCTTTGTAGTTCTGACCTTTTGGCACTGATTTTCACAAAATAAAGGCTGAAAGGCCCTGGGCACATCTGCAGTCAGCATGTATTTATTGCATGTGTGTGTGTATGCGTGTGAGTGCGTCTACCGTTGTCAGTAAATAATAAGTCCAAAAGTTAGTGTAAAGGTGTACATGGATTTGAGGCATCAGACTGAAAACCTCACCAGCTAAATCAAACACGTAGTATCTGTGGTCTTAACTCTTGTCTTTTGTGGCTTTTTGTCATAATGACTTAAGGAAACAACAGAACTCCTGAAAGCCACCCATATATGATTTCTCCTGCTTTAATTTGTCTCATGGGAAGAACTTACCAGGAGGTTCTAACAGAGTCAGCAGCTTTCAGGAAGTGACATCTTGATTTTTGTGAAGAACAGCATTGCAAAGCAATCAATTCACATGCATCTTGGCTGCGCATACATATGCTGGTCATGTATCCACTCTGGAGCAGCCTTTTTCATGGCTTCAGCTAGGGAAGATAACTCCAGACAGCATCAGATCTTCCAGCTAAGTCCTCACATCTATGATCCACAGTGCTCCTGCCAGGCATTAGAGCAGATCATTTACCATGTGGATTTGTTACTCTGCCCTTGATCCAGTCCTTTCTTTTTCTTTCCTTTTGCAGGTGGCCCTGCAGTTTGCAGACAAGGCTTCTGAACAAAACACAGGGTGAAAAGTAAGAGAAAAGAAGGCAGCAGAGCACAGGCAAGGACATGAGACAAAACTGTATTGGAGAAAATAAGGCTTATTAGGAGTTCACATGTCTAAGACCTTATTTCACAGAATAAAGAAGAAATCTACTAAAAGTTTTCTTTTTGACCACTGGTGTCAATTTAGCCTGTGAGGTGACATAGGGGATTTAAGTGCACCCCGCTAGCAAGGCACTGTGCAATGTGGGTTCAATTCAAGTATGAAATAATCAAGGTGAGAAATATACCTCACATCACAACTGTACTGTAATTGATAAATATTTAGCATACTTCTTCCAAAGCAGGCGATTTACCTTGAAACCCCAGCAGACGTGGCTTTTTATTTATGTAATCTGCGGGCCCACCCTGCTCCTCCCCATGAAGTAGATCATCTCTGTGCTTTTAGTTGGCTACAAGGAGAGCTGTGACAGCTTAGAAGCCAGCCAGTAGAGGCCTGATAATAAGAGCTCCTCTTTGTTTTGGTGGATGGGCACTTATTTTCTGTTTTAAGGGCTGTAATTACACTTTGGTTATGTATGCTATTTATCAGGTATACACACATATACCTAGTTTGGGATATAGGTCTCAGAATCTACTTCAAATACAGCGATGAATGCTCCAGGAGTATTTCAGTGTATAGGGTTTCCCTTGGTCATGTGCTCACTAGTAGGGTAAGAGGCACTCACTCAGATGTGCCACCTGTGCCTCACAGTAATGGGCCAGATTGCAATCCCCTTACCAGTACTGATGAGCAATTATTTGTGTGAGGAACTCTGTTGTCTCAGAGTCCTAATTGTACCAACATAACATCTCTAAATCTGGCAACCACCACCTGTGGGCTTCCTCTGTGGCTTTACAAGTCCGTGTCCTTCCTGCATTCTCACCCTGCGCCAGACTTCCTCAGTACCCCTACTTATCTTCATTAACATTGCTTTCACATAGATGATCCTGTGCTGACTTATCATCAAGGACTCTTTTCAATGTGCCTGCTTCTCTAGGGAAAGTGTAATGGTAGTCTCAGCTACAGGCACCCCAGCCTTACAACTTCCACTTTTCTTCACTTTCCCTTTCTTGAATTTATCCTAACTATTTATCTCCTTCTCTTGCATGACGGTCATATTTCCTCTTTACCTGTGCTGCCAGTTTGGTTCTCAATATATCAGTGTATCAAATGACGGATGTAAAAAATCATCCCTAAAACCAACATGGTGTTCTGGAGCTAAGTGTGGTATTGTTCAGCATTCTCTGTAAATCATTTCTTCTGGATTTTCCTGTATTTTATTTTGCTTTGCTGCTGGTTTTTTTTCTCTTCTCTGCTGCTCCTTTCTCCCCTTTTTGCTTCTTGTCCTCTGTCCTTTGATATTATATTTCACATCATATGATCCTCACCATTTCTGACATAAAATAATAAAGCGGGACATTAGTCAGCATGGCAGACAGCCCTCGATTTCTCTTTCAGTAAGCTAATTCCCTGTGTTCCTGACAGTGGCCTGCAGAAGCAGCTGGAGTATATGTTCTTAACAGGCAGAGCATATGCTCATATATGTAATGAGCAGCCTTCCCTTTGTATTTCCTCTAGCATTGTGCTGTGCATTTGAAACAAGTAATAGAAGGAGGATAGGAAAACCCATTCTATATGATTTGAAGTGCTGAAACACAAAAGAAGTAACTATCAGATTTGCCATCAGTAAGGAAGGGCTGCCAAAAAGACTAGGACAGAAAACGATGTCCGGAATGATTTTTCCATTTCTGCTTTGCTAAAAAGGATGCACAGTTACTGCTTAGTCTTAGCTTATGATCTCTTGCCAGTACCAGCTGATTTTCTGAAATGGAGGATAAGAGATGCTGACAGCTGTGCCCTGTATGGAAACTGCCAAAATGCAGCACAATCTTGTCAGGCTGCCATGTGGCTTTAGGCCAAGCAAGATATCGATGACACATATAATGAGATACTAAAAGAACTAGCATGTATCATAGATGCTAAGGAGAACTGGCAGAGCATAGGGATGGCCTTATGTTCCTAAACACAGTACAGTGTAGTACTAGAAGGCTAGACCTTTATTATAACTACGTTTCTGAACCTGAAAGGGAAAAAAGTGTGAAATGTAGTACTCCAGGTAAAATGAAAGGAACAGTGAGTTACACCAGAGTGGTCATGCTGCAAGTAGGGAAAACTGGCAGCGGAAAAGAAAAGGTGTGGAGAGAACTAAGTGAAAGGTACAGAGCAATGACAAAGTAGCAGAAGCATAGACTCAGACTTGGGGGGGTTAAAGGAAAGAAGGGGGAAACAGAAATTGCTGTACTACAATAGATCCAGTCAGCTAACTTGAACAACCAGTGCTGCAAGAAAGAATGGAACAGAATGAGTTTGGCTAATTAGGAAGAATTAAAATCTTGCAAATGCTAGCATGTCCTGGAAGATGGTACTCTTTTTCTAAGTTAGATAAAGAATGTATTGAACTCCTGACAGATGGTCAGAAGGGGAATCTGAGAAAGTGCTTGGGAAGTGAAAATACACTGAAAGTGTGATGTTGTTCTTTAAAAAAAAAAAAAAGCTCCATTTTCTCTGTTTATATTCAATCTATATTGGGTCAACAGCATCTGCAATTAGCCTAACTTGGAATCCTGTCCTGTGGCCAAAAGTAAACAAGGGTCTTTTTAGCTGCTGATACCCTTGCCTTATAAATAGTCAGAGACTCTCTGTCTCATCCCGAAATGCCTTTTGATGGCATATGTCAGTACATCAGGATTCTGAGACAACATGCTTAATTTAATACCTTTGCTCTTTGGGTCTTTACTGTTAGGACTCTCCCGCAATATGCTTCCCTGGAGTCTTTTAATTCCTTACTGTCTCCTTAAAGTCTGAATTTCTGCCTAGTTCCAGAAATTTATCTCTGAAACTTTACCATCTCCTGAGAGATCTACAAGAATTGTACATGTACTACCAGCGTTGTAACCCCTGTGGTATAAGAGACTGAATTGGCTGTACTACAGCTCCTTCTAGCAGAGAAAAAAAAAAGAAACCCTGGCTGTATCCTCATTGGCAGTGGACCAGAAGCCTTGGCAATGCTACTCAATCCAATGGGAAATTCTCATGAAGGGAGCACTCATCCATTATTGCTGAGTTTGTTTGAACTGGAAAGAGGCTTGTAAATGCCATGGATTTCTTCCTGCTTTCAGTAGTCTGTCAGAATATACTTCTCTTAGCCACCTTGCACATATGCCAGAAAATCCCAAAATAATGCAGTCTAGTTTCTCCTGTAATGCTTGTTTTGATGATCTCCCTGCTTCAAAAAATCTGTACTGCATCTGGTAGGAGGAAATGGGTCCAAAAAGCATGCTAGATTTTCTGTTCTGTACAGAACCCAGCCATGAGCAGATCTAGAGTTTTACTCCCAAGTAGTTTATTGCCAAAACAGACATCTCTTTGTCTAGTGATCCATAGATGCCACAGGCTCCTTTCTTTATAATGCTGCTTTGCTGGCCATGGCTCAATTCAGATTATACCTTTTATTTATGAATAAGCATTCCCATCACAAGTGCCATGTTCCTAGTCCTGTCTCAGGCTAGGTATCTTTGGGAAGCTTTGACTCAGCTACTGGAAAGATGCCATATCTATAATGCACATAAGCAAATACCTCTCCCCTTTTCTGCATAATTTAGTTTTCATCCCAAATAGGATCCACATGATTTTGTCATCCTGTTTCTTGAAAAACTATGAAAACATGGTGTCATCATCAATAAATGGGGAAATCTACATCAATGGGTGTGTTACCTCTACATTTATACTGTGCTCATGCTACAGCCTTTTCTGTACAAATAAAAACAAGGACCCTGAGATGGCCCCTGTGGCACATGAGCAATAAAACCTTCTAGGCAGCTCTTCCTTTTGGCCTTGTGCCTTGCTTTGGTAGGTTGCTCTTGAGGCAATGATTCAGAGCTGACAACAGGCATAAAATTTAAGACTCAACAGAGAGCTACTATAAGGCTCATGGCTCCTGCACAGAAAAAAGATGTCTGAACAGGACCAGTTAGTCCAGTTTGTTGGAACAGTGATCCCCATCGCTTCCTTATAACCTCTTCTTTGGTTTAGATTCCCTATTTATCTTTCTTCAGGATGGTCGTGAATTTCCCTCCTCACATACACAAACACCCACACACTTTTTAATCTGGAAATGAGCAGAAATAATTTACATGTCTTATGAATTATGCATATTACCTCTTTTATTCCTTTTGTACCTTATGCATTTGAAATTCTTTACGTATAAGAGAGGTTATGGAAGGTGCAGAAAGCTGTTTGTGCTGCTTCACATGATACAATGGCTTCACAATCGCCTCATGTTTTTTACAATAAGCCCTGTGTTCTGCCAATGGATTCCTTGATAGGGACCTATGCGTGCAGTTGGAGGTGGTGCTCTCACTGCAGCATAGTGTGCTCAAGCAGTTACTGCGTCCAGCCACTCACTACTGCTCTCCCTTTTCCTCCAGATGTTATCTTCCCTTTGGCACTGATGGCATAACTGCATGTGTGGTTGCTTCCTTGCCCAGTTTTGTTAAAATGATCTAGGCTCATTAACCACTCCTAACAGCAAGGTTTTAAACCTGGTTCGTTTCTGCACACGTGGGTTAGGGAAACTGTTTATGTATTTAAACCATCCAGTATGAAGGGTGCCATTGTCCAAGAGAGAGAGTGAAGACTATAGGTAGTAGATGAAGATGATTAGCAGCAGGAGATGATGACTGGGGTAAGCTCTAGCTGAAACAGACACATCTGGCCACTGCCTGAACTGCCACAGCAGTCAGTTTTCTGTAGCAGAATTCTTCTGTTGTGATTTTAATCTTTCTTTTGTGTAAAACGATGAAAGGAGACATTAAAGGAGCTTCCCAATAAGTCTAATGTAGACTCTGAGTAAAACATAGACTCACAGAATCAGAAAAATGTGCATTGGAAGAGATCTCTGGAGATTATCTGTTCCAACCTCCTGCCTGGCGCAGGGCTACTGCTAATACGGGTCAGGACAGCTGCAGGTTTTTCTGGCCAAGCCTTGAAAGCCTCCACAGATGATGATTCTCCTTTATGTCTGGATAACTTGTTCCAGTGCTGCAATACCCTCAAAGTGAAGGAATTTCTCCTAATCTCCAGCTGGAGCCTCCCAGGCTGCAGTTTGTGGCTGTTGCCCCTTGTTTTACCATCTGGCACTACTGAGGTTTGGCTCCATTGTCTTTGTAATTTCCTTCGAAATAGTTGTCGGCTGCTATTAGATTGCCCTTTAGCCTCCTCTTCACCAGAGCAAACAAGCCCAGCTGCCTGAGTCTCTCCTTATAGGTCATATGTCAGAGGTAATTTTGGTAATTCTCTGTGTGTTTCTCCCCAGTTTCTCAACATCGTTCTTGAACTGGGCAGCCTTCCAAAATCCATCCTTCCACAGCTGGACATAGTGTTCCAGGTGTGGCTTTACCAGTGCCAAGCAGAAGGGAATAATGACCCTCGTTCTGTGGGCCGTGCTCCTGCTTGTACAGCCTTGCATGCAGTTGGTCTGCAATGAGAGCACACTGCTGGTTTGCACTTACTCTGGCACTGCGACCCTGGTCCTTTTAGCAGGACTGTTACTCAGCCAGTTGGTTCCCGGCCTCTGATGAGGCAGGTGCAAAATCAGATGATTCCCCAGGTGCAGAATTGTGCACTTCTTGAATTTCATGAGGTTTCTGTTGGCTTCATCCTCAGTTTTCTTAAGGTCACTCTAAATTGGAAGTCTGATGTTTCGCATACCACCCAACTCCTCCAATTTATCATCTACAACTGATTATTATCTTTTGAGCCCAGCAGTGCAGCCAGTTTTCAATCAAACTGAAGTTGATTAGTCCAGTTCATACCAAAATACATGAAAGTACAAAAGATACTAAATAAATTCTTTGGAATAACAGAATATGGCAGCACTGTCCAATATTTTGTTTCCAGTGAATTCCAGCTTTTAAGTGTACCTTCCTTCCATCTAAGCTAGTGCTTAATAATTGGTGTGTATATGACGACTCCTGTTGCTAATGTTGCTTACACTTAAACAATAAGGATGAATGACTTCCATTTCCCCTCTTTCCCATCGCTCCTAAAAATACAAATTCTAACTTTGCTTTTCTGTTCGGGATTTCTCCTTTCCGTGAAAATCTGTCCTTACTCAGGAAATTGTTTTTTCACTTTGTCACAGTCATGTGGCTGAGAATGAAGAACACCCCAAAAAAAAGGATCTGCTTGGGGGAATAACTTTTGGTTGGATTGACGGACTCTATATTAAAGACAGCAGAGAGGAAGTTTAAATTGGACCGGATTTCAAGAGCATTTCATCAACTTCTGTAATGTTGGGATCCAGTTCTGGGACTGGAGACACCGAATCTGGTTTTATGAGATGCAGTGTGTGTCCAACTGAACCAAAACAGCTTCTGGTAACAGACCCTTTATCCACAGCACTAGTAAATCTTGCCTTTAGAATAATGGCTTTAATTCATGTTGCCTAGTGCTAGGAGACTGCTAACAACTTGAGAGGTTTTGAGGATGAGTAACAGAAGCTGTAAAGGGATTAACAAGGAAAGATTATGAGTACTAAATATGTATTGCTTGGTCAAAGAATGACTAAGGGGGATATACTAATTATCTTCTAGTATTACACAGCTGTAAACTTCAAAAAAGGAAAGCAATTGTTTAGCACTGTCACAAGGTATATAACTAGGATTAATGAGGTGAGATTTAACAAAGGAAAATGTAGGCTGGATATCTTCCAAATAAGAGATTAGTCAAAGGAATAGTTTGCCAAGGAATTAAACCAGTGGAATCTTACCTCTAGCATCAGAAAAGGGCAAGGTTAGAGGCAACAAAATTAATTACTTTTCCCAAAACTGAAACTTTTCTCTAAATTCAAGAACCATGTACGCAATCTGTGCCTTTGAATTTAGGGAGGAATGTGAAAGATTCATTTATTTTTAAAATTTTTGAAGTTTTTTTGTTGATAAGAGGCTATGATAATGACATGCTTAATCCTAAGAGACTGTTTCTATCACTAAAGCATGTAAAATACATATGAAATGCACATGTGATAAATACATTAATTTCATCCCTAGTCTTAGTAAAATGCCATTGAGACAATTGATTTAAAATAAGGTTGTATTTGGCCTATTATGTGAGTAAGATATATATAAAATTACAAAGAAAAGAAAAGAAAAGAAAAAAGGATAAAATAAATTGGCCTCTACTACAGTGTTACATGTTCAATTATTTCACAATATTCCATTCTCAAGTAACTGATATTTCTGGAATGTATGTGGCATCAAATAGGGTATAGCAATAAATCTCCGTAAAAAGCAAGTTTGGAAGGATGTGACATAACAAGCTTTGTTCCTTAGGAAAGAGAAAAGTGAATCACACTACTCAAGTCTGGACATAATGACAGCATGAACAAGAATCTTGGCATCTGCATGTGAGAGCACACACTTTAATCTGGTCACATCCCTAAAGTGGTAATAAGATTGCTTGATAATGTGTCAAATGTCAGCCTCAAAGCTCCATTCCTCATTGAACAGTGTATCTAGGTGTTTGGCCAAGCAGACGAGTGCCACCAATTGAGATGGCAATGTGAGAAGCATTTCTGAGCAGGTGGTGAGAGCTAAGCAGGAGGACATCAGACTTACCAAATTAAATCTATGAAAGTTAAACGACAACCCTAATTGAAGCTCCTACAAGTCATTTACTTTCTTAGAAAATGCTTAACGTGAAAGCTGCTGGCATGGGCAACTCCATTACTTATCTTTCTCCTAGCAATGACTGTTCAGAGCAAAATGCTTCAAAGTGTGACAAAGCAGCAGATAGGCATATGGGTCCCAACACAGAGCGCTGAGGCCACTGCAGTACATATGGCAAGAAACAATGTAATACTTGGTGTTTTTCAGGATAATTGGTGTAAAACTTGCCCTACTTAAGCTGCAGTCGTCCCCTATGCAGTGATAACTGTGCCTTACGTGTCTACTATGGAAGAAGCAAGTATTCTGAAGGAGCCCCCAAGACTCTTTGTGTGAATGAGGAGTAACTACTTTAAAATGGTGTAAGTAAAAGCTATATTACACCATGAAAAAGGCTGGAGAAAGGTTGAAAGGACAATTGAAAGAAAAGTGGAGTAACAACTTTCAAATGTTTGATTTCATAGCCTCAGCTTTCCTTAAATGTATTTTCTTTATATGCTATATGAGTGTGTATATAAAATAGTAAAATATTTATTATAATGCACTGATGGTATATAAATCAGTGATACACTTTTACAACAGCGATAAGAAGTTATTCTTACGGATGTTGAATGTTTATGCATACATACATCACTTTTGATGTACAAACACAGGGCAGACCTGATTTTAATGGTAATGAAAAAACCATAACTTAGCTAGTTGAGACTACAGAGAGAAGCAGTATGGAATGATTTACCAGGATGCTGGAAAGTAACCTGCTGCCTGCAAAAATATTCAAGTTATATTTAATACATTGGAGCTGTTGGGACTTCAGTTTTACCAGAAACACTACCTTGCCAGTGGGTCAGTGCTTGTTAATAGTCCATAGAAATGCTAAGCTGGTCAGAGAGAAATTTGTCCATCTTGAACAGCGGTGTCACTTCTTAAGTGAGTGTCTTGCTTTCTTAGATGGAGAGGGAAATTGGAGAGGTGGCACTTAATCATCCATTCAAGTTGACTTCAAGGGAAGTGGCTGGAACAAAAGGAAATGGGGATATAATGGTTAAATGTGACTGGACCATACTACTGCAAGAGAAGGTGAGCTCTTGTACTGCTTACATAGGGCAGTTTTCCTGGTTTGTAGTAGTTTGCTTCCTCTTCATCAGAGAAGGCATAGGCTGTGGAGAGGGTAGTCAAAATAACAGCCTGCAGGCACAAGTACTATCCTAGAAGAGACTTAAAGATTGATTTATTGGCTGAGCATTGATTAGGAACTCCAGTTCTAGATGGAAACATATAAATAGGTCCCACACTTTCTTCTTTTGTGAAGACAATGTTTCATTTGCGATTCTGAAATGGACTTGCAGCCCTGTAAAATACTTCAGTGAAAAGGATCCTTACACAGTTGGAATTACACTGTGATCTGTCAGAATCCAGACACGCTGCTCGGCCAATAACATGTGTCAAGGTGGCATTGGCTGGATGAAACATTTTCATACAGCTGAAGTAAAACAATAAGCTGCTTATGGTCAGAGCAGCTGAGTAACTCACCTGAATAAGAACAAAATCTCATTAGATGGAGATCGCTATGAATAGAGAGAGCACAGACCATGTCCCCTGAGCTTAGAGGGCAAAAATGCCAATTTTGATCTGTCAGCTCACTCTTGCTTTGTACTAAGATACCTGACTTCAGATGGAGTAGCAGGCTACAAATGGCTCCAAGAGTAGTCTAGTTACGCTGACTTCTGCTTAGGCTAGTATTTCCTGCTGAGAAGGAGAAAAAGCACTAGACTGTGCCATGTAAAGGAAAGCAGAAAAGTCTAATTTTCCTCTAAGATAAAGCATAATTCCCTCTCTCCCTTAGATGATCTGCAGATTACCTCTTCTGAATTTGGCCCTGAACGGCATAGCTTATTGTATTCATTTTCATCAGAAACTTCAGGGAAAAAAAGAACTTTGGGTTTTATTTGCTTGAGAGGTGCTATACCAAAATTAAAAACCGTAGATGTTTGTTTAATGTCTGATGGTTAATTTGTATCCACGCTGCTTTGGTGTTTTGCAGTTTGCTGTGGGCCAGCTAGAAACTGTGGAATTAGCTGCATTTCAAAGGTTATATTCATGTATAGCTTAGGAAGTACTTTGGAGCCTTCTGAAAGAAAAAGTTGTGTATAAAGTGAGAACTGATATGTGAAACATCAAAATGAATTCTACCTTTACAGCTAAGCCCTAAACCCTGACAAATAAGGGCTTATAACTGAACCAGTGACAGTTCCTCCACTGTTGCAACAAGTGATGAAATAGCAAAATGTAATGTGAAATTTATCATAAAACATAAAGCAGGTAGGAATAAGATAACCTGCAGAACTATTTTAAAAAATTTAGCAGACTACTAAATGGTTTGGGGTTTTGTTCAGTGTCCCCCCCAACACCCCCCCCCACCCCCCCCCCCAGCACTATCTTTGTAATTGGAGTCTCAGTAGAGAACAGGAAAATTTTTATCACTGGTGTGCTTGAAGCACAAATGGAAGATCACTGTAAGTAAATGCCGTCCTATCTTTCGATTTTAAGTGCAATGAATAGAATAGATAAACATCAAATGAAAATAAGGGTCTCATCTTTTTTCAGTGTGGGAGCTGAAGCCGTAGAGCAGATTTTGGATGAGGTAAAAGGCTTGAGCTGTCAAAGATTTCTGGCTTCCCAGAATTCCTCTCCCATTTCCCAAGGTTAAATGCATTGCCTCAAGGCAGCTGCTTAGAATGATAAAAGGGGCACAACAGGACAGCAGTGCTCTTTGTAATGTTAATAAACCTTGATTTTGATATCAGATGCAACCCTGGGAAAACCTGCCAGTTTTAGACTTAAAAATCTAACACTATTTAGCAGAAGTTCGTGTGAAGAAGTATTAGTTTGGGAATGGTGATGGGCTAGTTTGAGTGACATATGAAAGCAACAAATACACTCACTCTCTTCTCTGCCTTGTCAAATCTTACTGTTGTTTACTGAGAACAAAAGGAATTGCCCAAGTGCTAATTAAACTGAATGCCATATTAAAATGCACTGTGAAGTTCCTGCTATAAATTCAGCTTTTGAGGTTAACTGTCAGCCGAGCTAGAACTCCCCCGAAAAATGAATGGGGCGCGGTTTCCCTGAGCTAGCTACCTGCCTGTGAACTCTGACTGGAGCCAAATCAAGGAGTGTTTTCTTGTGCTAGTTAGCTGATAAACCTCTGACAAGACAGTATGGAAATAATTTATTGCACTAAAGGCAAAGCCATAGGACTGTTCGTTAGATAGCATGGAGTTTTATCCAGAAAGAACGTGAACTTCATTAAATGCTTCTCTTCCTAAAGTTCTGCTTAAAAATTACAGATGTCTAAATTGTATTGGCCATTAAGTCAGGCTGTCATTGTTAGCTAGATATTTCTCAATCAACAATAAATATGTAAGTTAAAACTTGAGGGGAGTGACTCAGAATAAAGTAAAATGAGACATATTTATGATCAAGGCAGCTATAACTGAACAATGCATTTTGGTCATGTGGAGTTTGGCAAAATGGAGCTCCAGCTTATCCTCACAAAGAAGCTCTGCCTCTTTGAATCCATGACAAAACTCCTACTGACTTGAAAGAGGTTTGGATTTCACCCACTAAGTTGTGCTGAAATCTGAACAAAAGCAAAAAAGACTCTCACAGTTCATGGGATGTGAAGCTGTGTATTCTCCTCCTTCAAATTCACCAGCAAGACCCGTTTCCATAATGGGTACTGAAGAACAGTGCCCAAAAAATGCAAAAATAATATATTAAAGAAATCTGAAACTGTTAGTAGTGCACATTGTTAGCTGAAGTAATCATACTATCTTACAGCTACCGTCCTGTTACCCTTTTCTTCTTAAAGATGATTCCCAGTGTCTGTCTGGGATATCTGGGACATTGCTATACTTCTCAAATAACAAAAACTCATGGAGTTCAGTGACCAGCTGGAGCCCAGCCATGGGCTCTGTGAATATCTGCTAGAAGTGCAGTGCAGGTTAGCTGCACATGCAGCTAGACAAACAGAACAGAGCACAGGGCTTCGGTGTGTGAACAGAGTTTTGGGTGGGGTTCTTTGAAAAATGTGGGTCTTGGCTTTTTACCAAAAATTGGTCCAAATTAGTTTTGCATAATTCTGCAGTGTTTCCTCAGGAAGGTACTTATATTATTACATGTTAAAATACATATCACATAAAAATATGTTTATTTTTAAAATATTTTTGGTTTAGGAGAGTCTTGCTATACCACGATTTTTCACCCCACCTTTCCAAGGGCATAGGTAGCAATAGGAAGACAATCAGGGAAAACACTTTTATTTATATTATGTGCTTTCTGAATTGTTTTCCTATAATACTGAATTATTTCTTTCCATTTTTCCCATGAAACTTCACAATGGAAAGAAATAATGGGGAAGGTCCAGATATTCTAAAAGCATTTTTGAAACACATTGTTAAAGCAATACTTCAAATTTAATCTGATTTTTTTTCTTTTGATAACAGTAGCAAAAATTTAATAAGCGAGGGATAGCTATTACCTAGTGATATTAGGTTTATAACCAGGTTACTTTCCTTTTAACCACAGAAGTGAGTAAGGCTTGATTTAATTAATAGTTTCATTGGGTACATGTGGCAGTCCATTAAGACAGTGTGTATCGGCTCCAGGTATATATGAAGTATGTGTCCAAAAATTACTTTATTATAATTAGTAGCATGTCATCTTTAATAAATACTAGACCAGTTAGGATTTTATATCTGGTTCCTAGCACAAACAGTGAAGGATGGTGACTTAACGTGGGAGAGTAGACCGTGTCTTGCATGGTGTTTTTAATTAAATCCATCAGGTAGAACTCAGTGTTTCCAGAACTTGGTCTGACGTTTGTGATCCTAGAAACACTCGGGCATTAGTTTGGAATTCCCCTTTTGCTCTGGAAAATTCTGACTACTCATTCCTAAACGCACATCTCTACTACCACTTGGGTTTTTTTGTTTTCTTTCAAAATCCATTTTTTTCATCAAAACAAAGCTTCAATTACCTTTTTGGGGCTTCCCCCCAAACGACCCACTGTTACCCCTCGTGCCGTGAGCATCCCCCTGTCAGCGGTGCAGCCAGTTAGCAGCCAGGGACAGGTGTGTGATCCTGGGCAACTTCAGAGAGATGATGGAGCAACATTAGGCACAAACGTATTAGAATAAAAGCTCCTCCTTTATTCTGGAAAAGCTGGAACTTTGCTCCAAATGAAGCTTACGCTCTCATCTCAAGCTATTTTCTGCTGTTGAAACAGCAGGACACTCCGGTTAAAGCTGCTGTGCTGTTTATACTTAACACAGAACAGCACTTTGAAACATGATCGGTACAGTAGTGCTACTTCTCCTTGGCCATATCCACAGGTGAATGGCTCTTTAATGTCTCAAAAACATCAAAGCCTTTTTCTCAGCACCCGGCACTTTTCTCTGAGCACCTCATGTCTCTATTACTGCAGAACGCTTTTGTAGTATATACGTACACATTCTGGCAAATATTCTTATTTATCTGAGTTTTTCCTTATCTTTTGGGGTTTGCAAAAGTTTATCACTGAAAGAGAGCTTTTTTCCCAGGCAGTCCAAGAATAGTGACTGTCTAGAGTTTCAGTACTCCAAGTGGAAGATAACTAAACACAACAACAAAAAACCCCCTTTCTCTAACAGTACAAGAATCCAGCATAATGTAATACGATCCTCTCCCTACAGAAAGGAGTAAGAGTGAGATGCTTGTGACGCTGTGAGTGTTTGTGACAGTATTTAAAGAGAAACTACACGTCACTCAGATGCAGGAGAACCTGCAGACCTCAGAATAGAAGGAATACCAAATCCTAGGTTATCAGGAAGAGCCCCAGTTTGTTACAAAAGCATGTGAGAAATCTCCACTTGTGGAAATAGAGGGCTACCTTTTCACATGTATTTATGATCTTATTCTCTCTTGTTTTGCTTCACTGTTGCTATGTCTGTCTGCAACTCTGTCCACTGTGGAGCTCATTTTCACCCTGCTCTTGCAGGGCTTGCAGTTTATTGGAGTGAGAATTTAGGTCAACATGTAAGATACAGGAATGATCAACTCTGAGCTTGAGCCTCAGGGTAATGTCCTATTTCTCCAAGCAAAATCTCTTTTCTTATTAATTAATGCTTTGTCTGGTCACCATCGATCTTTCTTCAGCTGATCTTTTCTTCATTGATCTTTTCTCAGCAAGAGAAATGCCAGTCAGCTAATACACTGATCTCAGAGCTGAGTATAAATAGAGTCAGTGTGTCGTACTCTTTCTTAGGGGTATTTGGCAGTCTGTTCCTTCAGCTCTTGTTCATCTGTCTTTTTCATGCAGAATAGTCCTTGAGCAAGTGTCACTGATTTCAGGAAAATTATATCCAAGTATCTGATACTTGGTTGAAAACTCACATGGTTCTGGTATTTGAAAAGGAAAAGAAAGGAGTGACTGCCTGGTGTTGTCTTGAGTATCTGCACTGTGCTGTTGTTTCAGCTTGGGTTTGAGATTCCTAGCTGTACCAGACTATTTCATATCATGTTGTGCAGGAAAAACCCAAGTTGTTACAAGTGAAAGGTAATAAATCTGTTGAGCTAAGATGACCCATTGACACACCTTAAAGCCCTTTTGAGTATTTAAATAGGAATAAAGCACAACATTAAATATTTCTTCACATACACATTTCTTCAACTGAAATGACTAAACCAATTTGAATATGCTTTACTTTCTTTACTTTCTAAAGAGACAATAATAAATTAGGAGACATTTTTAAAAACATTGCCACATGCTGTATTATTCTGTTTATTGGAATAAAGTTCTCTGGTAGATGTATGGAGAGCTACCATGCGTACCACTGGTACAAAGTAACAGTCGTTCTGTATAACTGAACTCTATTTGACCATCAGAGGAAGAAAAAAAGGTATAAAGCACCATTGTAACAGATCTCAATTTTTTTCTTCTATTCCAACCTTAGTACTTTAGTGCAGAGATAGCTCCATCAATCATTTAAAACCACTGACCATACCCTGCACCAGCTATCAGCCATAGTTCATAGTGAGCTTTCTGTGTGCTCCAAATGGCTTACATTTTATGTGGAAAGCTGAGTTGAAAATTTATAGTTACTTTCCTTCTGACACCTGGATTTCCCACCTGGAAAATAAACTCCTTTAACTACTTTAAATCTTCATGAATTTCTTGCTGTCTTGATTTCAAAGGGCTAGATCGTGACTGCTACTGCCTGCCCGTGCCATGAAGTAATAATCCTATTCCACTGTGTGTGAGTCTATCTGATTCATAGGCTCCAGACACAAAGCAATAAGCAGACACTGTATCCCCATTTAAACCCAGATTCTCAAAAACAGTTAGGAATCTAACAACTCATTTTCAAAGGAAATTTGATGCCCAAATGGATCTGGGAGTCTGAGGTCTACTCCCTGCCCCAAGGTAGATAAGTGGGGACAAGAGAAAAGGGCAGGTGAGTTTGTTAACAGCTGTTCTAGCCAGCGGAGTATTGTGATTTGTCGTTAGTATAGGCTAGGAAGAAACAATTTGTTTCCTAGTATTCCACAATGAAACCATTTGTTTTCTAGTATTTTTCATAAAATCTTCATTGGGTTATTTATTTTCAGGCTCAGAAGATAGCATTTTTACCTTTCAGTACCTGTCTGTCTGTCTGTAGCATTGTTAATGCTGCTAGGTACATCCTAAACCTCACTTACACAGCTATATATAGCTATATGGCTGTCTTGAAAATAATTCTGTTTAGAGGCACTAGTGTTTTTAGACAGCATTGTCTTTGTCACCAAACCTATCTCAAAACTCCAGCTACAGTACAAGAAAATCCTCACAGACATCCCCGTGGAGGGGCATGTGCAAACATAAAATCATGAGTTGATCAGAACTGGTGAGTTATGCAAAAGGTTTCATCCTTAATAATAAGCTGCACAGATCTCCGAAGTGAGATTCTTTCTTGCCGTATCTGCTTGGGATTCAATGGTTGTATTGGCCCATTCTCAGCACATCCAGAGGAAGATATAAGGAAGAAACTTGTTAACGATGAGGGTGGTGAAGCACTGGAACAGGTTGCCCAGGGAGGTTGTAGGTGCCCCATCACTGGAAACATTCATGGTCAGGTTGCATAGGGCTCTGAGCAACCTGATCTGGTTGAAGATGTCCCTGGTCATTGCAGGGGGGTTGGACTAGATAACCTTTAAAGGTCCCTTCCAACCCTTCCAATCCCAAACCATTCTATGAAGTGGAGGAGCTTGGCTCCCAAATGGCATAACCTTTTCCACCTTTCAAGGCCAGCATTTTCCACTTTCTGTATCTAGGAACTCCACTCACATTTGCAGAGGTACTGTGTAACTCTGTGTGACAGTGAGGGAAGGCTTGAAAGATGTCTCTACACGATGCCTCTACACGAACGCACGCAGCATGGGGAACAAACAGGAGGAGCTGGAAGCTGCTGTGCTACTAGACAGCTATGACCTGATTGCCGTAACTGAAACCTGGTGGGACGAATCCCACGACTGGAATGTAGCTATTGATGGCTACAGGCTGTTGAGAAGGGACAGGCGAGGAAGGAGGGGCGGAGGCGTTGCCCTCTACATAAAGAAATCAATACAGTCTGAAGAGCTGTCCCTGAAGAATAGCCATGAGCAGGTCGAAAGCTTATGGGTAAGAGTCAGAGACAGAGGCAACAAAGGGAACCTTGTGGTTAGTGTCTACTACAGGCCGCCTGATAAAGGGGAGCCTGCTGACGAAGCGTTCTTCCTACAGTTCCGGGAGGTTTCACGCTTGCAGACTCTTGTCCTGCTGGGGGACTTCAACCACCCTGACATTTGCTGGAAAAGCAACACGGCGAGCTATAGGCAATCCAGGAGATTCCTGGAGTGCATAGACAACAACTTCCTAAGCCAGGTAATAGACACCCCTACCCGAGGGGACGTGATACTGGATCTGATGGTCACCAATGCAAGTGAGCTCATCAGTGATGTCAAGACTGGAGGCAGCTTGGGCTGCAGTGATCACGCGTTGGTGGAGTTCACGCTCCTGAGGGACATGGGAAAAGCGAGGAGTGCAGTCAGGACCCTAAATTTTAGGAAAGCAAACTTCCAGCTCTTCAAGGAGTTAGTCAGAAGGACCCCCTGGGAGACGGTCCTCAGGGACAGGGGAGCGGAACAGAGTTGGCAGATCTTTAAGGACACCTTCCATAGAGCACAAGAGCTATCAGTCCCCAATTGTAAAAAATCAGGCAAGGAAGGGAAGAGACCAACATGGCTGAGTCAAGACCTGCTGGTCAAACTAAAGAGTAAGAGGGAACTGCACAGGCAGTGGAAGCAGACACAGGTGTCCTGGGGGGAATACATGGAAACGGCCCGGTTGTGTAGGGAGGAGGTCAAGAAGGCCAAGGCGAGGATGGAGTTGAATTTGGCAAGGGACGTAAAGAATAACAAGAAGGACTTCTACAGGTATATCAACCAGAAAAGGAAGGTTAAAGAAAGCGTACCCCCCCCCGATGAACAAGAAAGGCGAACTTGTATCAACAGACGAGGAGAAGGCTGAGGTACTCCACAACTTCTTTGCCTCGGTCTTCACCGGCAACCTCTCTCCTCACCCCTCCCGAATCGATGGACCAAAAGATGGGGAGCAGGGGGGTAAAGCCCCTCCCACTGTAAGGGAAGATCAGGTTCAAGACCACCTGAGGAACCTGCATATACACAAGTCTATGGGACCTGATGAGATGCATCCCAGAGTCCTGAGGGAATTGGCTGATGTGGTTGCCAAGCCACTCTCCATGATATTTGAAAAGTCATGGTAGTCAGGTGAAGTCCCTGGTGACTGGAAAAAGGGGAATGTTGTGCCCATTTTTAAAAAGGGAAGAAAGGAGGACCCTGGGAACTATCGACCTGTCAGCCTCACCTCTGTGCCTGGGAAGATCACGGAACAGATCCTCCTAGAAGCTATGCTCAAGCACATGGAGGACAGGGAGGTGATTCGAGACAGCCAGCACGGCTTCACCAAGGGCAAGTCCTGCCTGACCAACCTAGTGGCTTTCTATGAAGGATGAAAAGCTGGACATGAGCCAACAATGTGCACTTGCAGCCCAGAAAGCCAACCATATGCTGGGCTGCATCAAAAGCAGCGTGGCCAGCAGGTCGAGGGAGGGGATTCTGCCCCTCTGCTCTGCTCTGGTGAGACCTCACCTGGAGCACTGCGTCCAGCTCTGGGGCCCTCAACACAAGAAGGACATGGACCTGTTGGAGTGGGTCCAGAGGAGGGCCACCAAAATGATCCGAGGGCTGGAGCCCCTCTCCTACGAGGCCAGGCTGAGAGAGTTGGGGTTGTTCAGCCTGGAGAAGAGAAGGCTGCGGGGAGACCTTATTGTAGCCCTTCAGTACTTAAAGGGGGCCTACAGGAAAGATGGGGACAATCTTTTTAGCAAGGCCTGTTGTGACAGGACAAGGAATAATGGATTTAAACTAAAGAAGAGTAGATTTAGACTAGACATAAGAAAGAAATTTTTTACAATGAGTGTGGTGAAGCACTGGAACAGGTTGCCCAGAGAGGTAGTGGAGGCCCCATCCCTGGGAACATTCCAGGTCAGGTTGGACGGGGCTCTGAGCAACCTGATCTGGTTAAAGCTGTCCCTGCTTACTGCAGGGGGGTTGGGCTAGATGGCCTCTAAAGGTCCCTTCCAACCCAAAGCATTCTATGGTTCTATGTTACCAGAGTTTCTATGATATACTCCCACAAAAAGTGTTGGAGCTCATTTTTATTGCAGAACTTCAGACAGGAGGTGTACTAATCACCTCCCTTGAAGGGCCATAAATCCACTGCAGGCATTACAGAGAACGAAGCGAAGTATTTACTAAGATATTTGTGATCTTGTGTCGTGTGCTCTGAGGAATTAAAATGGTGCTTCCAGAAGTACCTACTCCAAATTTCAAGTATTATTTTGTGTTGGTTTTAGTCAGAAGGCCACCTCATTATGTTCAGCTGGAAGTCAACCCAGATCTAATGCACTTGGCCACTGTCTCTAACGCAGTTTACCCACAGCTTCGTACTGTAGAAGCTAAAAATAAACTACAGCTTATTCCGCTTACTGAAATGTCAGTTCAACATGTCATGGGGCTTATTAGCACACTGAGAATATTCTTCATGCCTTAATACTAGGGCATGACTCTGATGTAAAAATGAAATGGAACTATTTAAATTGACTTGGATACTTATTAAGGAGAGGGTTTCATTTAATTCCCTTTTCTGTTTTTCTCTCCTTTATAGAAGCAGCCATCTGGGCTTGATAGGAGGTAGGGCAATGACAAGTCTATTCTGTGAAAAACACTATAATTTTTAAAGCACTATTACCAAATGAGACTCAATAGACAGTGTGTAAGTGAAAAGTGATTTGCCTTGTGGAAAAAAAAATACACTCGAGCTGTATGCTATAGGGATCTTATGATGCTAATTGGAAAACTCAAATTTGTAGACATTTGCAAGTTGAACAGGTGACAATAACTGGTGATAACCAAGGACTAATTATCTCAACTGGGAATTAACCATCAGGTGTTCTGAGCCAAATAAAAGGGGAGGGAAGCTTGGAATAGTAATGTGTCCTATTTATGTTGAAAGAATTAGCAGAATTTTATGTGGGATTAAAAAAAAAGTTAAATGAAACGCATACTCTCTAGACTAGTACTCTGTGTGACTGCTGTGGTTCCATTTCTTAAAGAATTTAAGAACTTGGACTGGGGGGAATGGAAGGAAATAATAATGCAGAGCTGTATGATTTGCTTGCTAAAAGAAATCTCTTGTTCTCTTGTGAATTCTGCTAAAGTGAAAAAAGAGGTAGGTTAGCAGTTCTTAGAATTAAAACTATTTGCTTGAAATTATTATTATCTATTATTCTAGTTAGAAATGTATGCTGTGGTACAGGTCTGTGGCTAGGAAAGATTAAGCTATTACAGATTTCTAGAAAAACCAAAGGCAATGAGATATGAGAACTAGGCAGTGCAAAATACACAGCTGCCAGAGTTGTATGTGTAGGCATACCTACTACACGTTTCAGAAATTCATAGTTGGATGCCATATGCATAAAGTGCACACTGTTAATTCCACCTTGCCTCTAACTTCCTTTACCTTAATGCTTTTGTAAAACTTAAATTCTAATAAGTAGGGCTGAAACAAAATAGGGCCCTGGAGGGTAACAGGAAAATGATAAAACAGCAAATGAGCTATAGCAAACTGATTCTTGAGTACATCACCTTTCTCCTTCTTTCTTACCATCAATACAGTTTTTTTTTATTCTTACATTTTCCTTTTCTGACACACCATGTGAACAAAAGTGACAGCATTTAAAAAATAATACCAAATTCTGAAAGCAGTCAGAACCTTAAATTGGAATTTCAGTCTTTGACATTGGAAACAAACATACAAGACAATTGTTAGTATTCTGCATTGTGCAGATAAAGACTTAGACTAGTAGCAAATTCCTCTGAGAGACATGCCTGATAATATTATAAATTAGGTTCTACAGAGAAAGTGCACTTAAAGAGAGTTTTAATTGTTTGCCAATAAAAATCTCATGTTGCATGGAGACTTCAGAGCTCATTTTAACAGTTGTTACTATTCAAATGCCTTGTTTTAACACTTCAGGGTTTTGTTTGTTTGTTTTGGTTTAATGAATTCATTGTTCTAACTCAAAACTTCACTGTTCTTCTGACATCTGTGTCTGGTTTAAGATTTTACTTCCTTTTGCAAAGTCTGTATTGCCATACAATAGATGGAAAATGTGGTATGTAAGTACAAATCTTTTTGACTTGTTAGACTTTAAAAAAGCTTAAGTGTGAAGGTCTAAAACTGTGTGCTCAAGATTGCCATGTACTGTTGGGCAGCTTACTTGTGGCATGTTTATGACTTCTTTTTTGTGCACTTAAGCTCTGATGTTAGACTTTTGTGCTCATTCAAACCATTGACAAAGTCCAAACAGAAAGGCAGGAGTACATAAGAATGTGTTCATTTTCATTCAGGTGTATAGACACCTTGGTAAGTGTGTAACCTCAGCTGATTCTAAACTGCAGCCACAAATGTGAATGAAGCTGTGCCAGAAATCTGGAAAAGGTTCTGAAACATTTTCAAGTTAGTATTTGGGTAAGTTGAGTTTAGCATCCAAGGATTTTTATCTTCAGCTCTGCCATTCAGCTTTAGGAAGATGTTTTTGAATGCTTCAGAAAAAATATTTGCTAAATTCTCCTAGCCTGAAGCGACAGGTGGCAGTGTGTACAACCTGCTCTAGAAGTGTGAACCTGTAAGTGTAGGTAACACAGGTGCCCCTTTATTGGAGATTAACATAGAATCATAGAATTGTTTAGGTTGGAAAAGACCTTTAAGATCATCCACTCCAACCATTAACCTACTCTACCAAGTCTACTCTAAGCCAATCAAGGGTAGACTAGACTAAAACATCTGAGGGTCTTATCTGAATCCCATTAAAGTAATGAAAGAAACACTGACAGGTCTTTCGATCAGGCCCATTATGAATACCAATTCTTGAGGGTTCATATACCACAGACCACTAGCAATTCAGCTTGTAAATATGATTTCCATACACATTTGCTAATCAGCATTGTTAATCTATTGAAATCTCCATGTCTGTAAACTTACAGTGAATGACAAGGTGGATTTCTGCTAAGACGTTAGGCAAATTCTCTAAACGTCATCACTTCAGCTGTACAGTTTCTACATATTTAACCTTCTGTTTCTAACAAACATCATCCTTTGCATCAAAGGGCTTTAGGACATCCATTTTTTGCTGACACACTCGTGCTGTGCTTTATTTATGCATCATCAAAGTATGGTACTGCCCAAAAGGTGAATGACCTCTCTCCCCTTTAACTCATTTCCTGAGTAGACCAATATCATCTAACTTCAAACACTGACAAATGTAAATTGAGGTCCATGAAATTAGAAAAGTGCTGAACTAGAGTACACAGAAAAGTGTGACATTCTCCTGTCGTGAATAACAATCTAATATAATATCTCCCATAATGAGAAACTTGGATGTTGGATATGCTTTACCTATTTGTGATGTACATAGTAAAACCTTTCTAATGCTCTTAATGCACAGAGAAATTGCACACCCCGAACTCTATTAATGCTACTTTTGTATATCCAACAGTAGCGAGAATAGACTCTTTGCAAGGTTAAACTGAGGGTCAGAACACTCTTTTGAACTTTCTTGCAGTAGTTGCTCTTAGTATAGCTACTTAGGTGGTGGTCATGTACTTGCTGAGATACTGAATTCCTGACTAGACATTTAGAATTGGAAAACAAAAGCACAAGCTTCTTAAACATCTCTCATAGCCTTCAATATAAATTATTAAGGGAAGAGGCTTCCAGAATCTTAAAAGACAGCATTTTTTTTTCTGAATTTGTAGGTTTATAGGAAGTAATGAGAGGGCAGCTGTGCCTTATATCCATTTCAGAGAACTCCCGATAAATTTTCAAATAGCTTTTTCTGTTGGTTGTTTATATATGAGTGTCTTGGTCTATGAGAAATTGCCTTTTTATTTTGGTTTTTGAATATATCATTATATAGTTTTCAAGCATGCTGTGAAATGTTTGCAGTTAGCTCAAGTTGTGTGGAAAAGAAAAATGGGCGTTAAAGAAGCCATTCTAATCTGTTTCTAGTCACAGTTTTTCTGCTCCACTTTTGACTGAAATTGGACTGGCTTTCACTTGGAATTTAGTAAAGATTACTAAGCAGTGGTGAAATTTCAGTTTGTTTGGTTTATTGATGGTTTAGGACAGAAAAAGGAAAAAAAAGTAAATTATTTTGGTCTTATTTCTTGTGTCTTTACACACTTTTTGTACAGACTTAATTAGCTCTATGTTCACACAAGGTAAACTTGCTGATAAAGCAGTCTCTTGTTCACTGTGAAAGACGCAATTGTCCATAATACGTAGATTAAGTAATTAAACACCCAGTACATGGTCCTGATTCTGGGAGTACGTAAGCATATGCATGAGAAGCCGTACTGACTCTAAAAAATACTACTCCCGTGAGTAAAGTTATTATTTTGGGGAGCAGTCTTGAAGTGCATTCCTTTAAAAGATGGATTTGCAAATAAGTTGAATGGCTCATGTGCAGTATGTCTACAGGACCACAGACTGAGTTTGCAACTGTCACTCACTAGTCTATACGCAGTTACACTTCCTTTTTCCTCGTACACAGGTGGCTTCCATTTGGCATTTCGTAGCATTCCACCAGAGGTTTATGCTAGCCCGGGTAGCAGGTGACTCAACACAATAGTGTTGTAACGTGTGCTGTATCATCTTTTGATGTCCTGGATTTTGGTGTTCAATGGGAAACAACAATAAATTCATGGAGCTTTACTGCTTCTGCCAAATGTGACATCTTTCAGAGTATAACATACTGAAAAGCTTGCACAATCTCTGCCAACTGCATGATTTAGCTGCTATAAAATCCCTCTGAATCAAAACCATTTTGAAATAAAGAAGAACCAGCCTGAGAATTTCATTGCACTGCTGGATATCCACTCAAAGATCAATCACCTGTCCTCATTCTGTATTCCTGCTGTATTTTTCAGCTTAATCTTTTCTGCAGCTTACCTATTTCATTAAGGCTGGAATTTTAAAAGAGTAGCAATTGCATGCAGAGGCAGAGAGTCAAGAGTGAGAAGTGTCGAATCGGGACAGCACAGTTCTGTACAAATTGTACTGTGCCATTAGAAAAGGCAATCTCTTTCTTCCTTTTCTGTTTCTGTGGGGCTCTGTAATGCCCAGATATGCTCAGTATAAGTGTTCCAGGGTTTGGCATCCTAATGTTCCTGAATTCTGCCCTACTCTGAGACTAGCTTAGTGCAGAAGAACAGGGCTGGCTGTCAGAGAACAGGTTAGCCCACCTGATTCTCTGCAGTTTTCCCATCCAGGTAAAATTTTATACAGTACTCCTCACATTTCAGACAGCCCATGGATGCCCAACCCTGGAATCTCAACCAAAAAGTGACTTGTTCAGAAATTAAATAAAAAGAAAATCAGATGCTGTTTTTGGAAGATCCTTTTGAAGCTAAATCTGATCTCCTAAATTTTAAGGAAAGAAAATTAAATTACAAAAAAAAAAAAAATTAGACACTACTTTTGGGGATGGTACACAAACTAGTTGATGGTGTATCAGCAAGGGACTTCTTGTGTGTAGGAAAGATGCTTGTCCATTGTACTGTTGCACTGAAAGGGTGCTTAAACAACACAGAGTAATGCATAATATTTGAATCATTCAAAAGGATTATAATTATTATATTAAGTTGTTGGTTCACTCTGTGAAACATTTCTAAAAAATCCACTCTAGAACAGACTATTAAAATGATAAATTATCATTGCAACATCTGATCAAAAATTCAGTTAGTTCATTAATGCTCCTTTTGTCCTAATAGCTTATATAATGAGAGGGAAGTTTGCTAAATTAAGCACAGTAAAAAAATTTTGTCACCAGTTTGATGTAGGTTGGGTTCATGTATTCAAAAGTTGTTAGAAGATTTAGTGACATGGAAACGTACCTGCGTGGACTGTTCATGTGCATGTGTGTATGTGTGCGTAAAATTCTCCTGTTAGACTTGTGAGGTCCTATGGCTGTGATTTTGGCTGCTACCAGTAGTTACCCAAATTATTTGTCATCACCTGTTTAGAATATTTGATTACAAATTTACATAGGAAAGGCAACAGCCTATAATGAGAGTATAAATCACCTTGGAATAGTGCCTTGACTGGAATGAAAGTGAGTACCCCTTGTATTCAACCTGAGAGCATGCTAATAGTGGTGCATATTTATTTCTAGGCCATGTAATTAAAAGCAATTTGAAGAACTAATGTTCCAGCAAGTAGAATAATGACTGGACAGCAAAGTATGGATAAAAATATCTTCTTCCTTTTTATGATAAAGTGTTTGATCTTGACTTTCCACTTTTTCTAGCATTTATTTTATGATCATCTGCTCCTGAATCTGTCATGAGTACTTCTGAGAAGCCAATCATTGACCCCTTTCTCACTATTAAACATGCATTCTGTTGAAAGGACAAGTTATTCTCTTCCTTGTGGCCACAGCAGAGAGAAAACACAGGTGAGATCAGTTGATGGCAATAGATGGGAACTGAGAAGTACTTAGTAGAAGGGCCATACATCAGGGATCG
Organism: Pelecanus crispus; assembly: GCF_030463565.1. NCBI lineage: Eukaryota > Metazoa > Chordata > Aves > Pelecaniformes > Pelecanidae > Pelecanus > Pelecanus crispus. The sequence goes on from NC_134650.1 coordinate 41,128,535, forward strand.
TAGAGGGAATTTAGTGGTGGCAAGTGACCCAAAAGGGAACATGATTTTCCATTGATACAGATGCAACAATAAACAGCATTAGGAAAGCACTGTACTGTGTCAAAGGCAGACTGGTTGCCTGATCTCTTTATGCACCTCCATCAACTTAGCAGAAATTTGCTTCAGACTGAAGTCAGGGGAGAAGAAGGTGACATGAAGCACAGTCTAACCAAGTGTGAGCTTTTGCTCCTGTGCCATACAGCTTCGATGGAGAGACTGCAGTCAGAGTCACTGACTGCAAAATGTTCTGATTCAGACCCCGATAGTGTCATGTATTTGCGGGGTTGCTAGGAGAGAAAGAGAGAAAAATTAATTACTAACTTCTTTCAGTTGATGTTTCAGAAATGACTTTCAGCTGCTTCCTACAGAATCTACAAAGGTTCATTGCAATGCAGCTCATCACGAGATGTCTAGCAGGCTTCTGTCTTCATTAATTTGGCTTGGGTCATCACTACAGTTCAGCCTCGGGGCTAAAACAGACCATGTAACTGGTTTAGGTATTGAGCTTCTGTAAATCTTAAGTACGAAAGCAGCACTTAGTTTCAGAAAGATGAGTAAGTGTACAGCTATGTCTAAATAACAATTCATTGACTAACTGAAACATATTATGGTCAAAATTTAGGCTGCACGTATAATTTACTCTCATTTGTAATGTCATTCTGCTTGTACTGGTGTTGTGTTGACTACAAGAACACATACGTATAGAGAAAATGCTGAAGTTCTTCATTTAATCAAATCCATCAGAAAATTCCATGAAACATTTAACAAGAAGATTCCCAATGAGGAGGCCCGGCCAGGTCTGCCTGTGGGTTTCCTCATGGGGAGCATCCTGAAGCCTCTGAGGTTCAGGTGAGAAGCAAATCCAGCCATTCTGCATGAGGGCTGGGCTCATACGAGCTGTCCCACGTGCTGGTTCCCTTCTCCGGTGAGGAGGACTGTGAGGAGAAGTGGGGTGACATCCCTTGCTGGCCGCCCAAGTGACTCAGCAGTGAGCGGGGACTGAGCCCTGCCGTAGTCTCCTCCGCTCGCCTAAAAGGGCTGAAAGTCTTCTCCAGAAGGCAGGACAGGACAGGACAGGACCCTGGCGCAGAGGGGGTGCTGGGGCGGTCCGAGTGGCGGCGTGTACCCGGAGCGCTGAGGCGGCAGGGGCAGAGGGCGCAGGGCTCTGGCCAGCCCCACCCTCAGGCCGGCTTTGGCAGCCATTTTGGGCCCAGCGGGCCAAGGGTGAGGGGAGAAGTAGTATGGGATTTTCTTTAAGACGTGGCTTGGTGTGTCCAGCATTCCTACATGGTATGATCGTGTGGAATCAGTGCTGCTGGTTTTAGCTTGGTTATCAGTCTTGGCACTTTCTTATGGTTGTTTTTGTTATTGCAGCTGATTTTTCCTATTAGATTTTGAATTGAGCTTAGTCCAGATGCAGTAGTGCTGTTTGTTTCTAGTATGGCTCAAGATTTCATCTGAGGCAGTCGGTCGCTGTTTCTTGATTGGGTTGGTGGGGTTTTTTTGTGTCTGCAGCAGTTCCTTATTATATGATTTTAAATCTTCTTTTAGAGATTTTTTTCCTCCCTCATTTTCCCCCTCTAATCAAAAGAAATAGGTACATTTTGTTCTGTCTCTTAATGGCTGTTTTTAGTCTAAGTATTTATGGCCTTTACAGGAGCAGAGTTAATACTATATGATGTCAATATTCTTCCAACATAGTTATGCTGCCGTCCTACATTTATGACCTTTTCCCCCTATAATTAGTTCCAGCTGAAATTAGATTCAGTGAGAGCCTCGCTCCAATTACAGCCAAATCTGAATAAAACTGATTCCGCCGCAGTTGTCTGGAGGAAAAGAAAAAAAAAGAAGAAAAAACCTTTTCCAGTTTCACTGTAGATAACTAAGTCTCGCATCTCTGCAGTACGTCTGCACTTAATAAAAGTGAAAAGGGTTTAAGGGCCAGCCCTGTAGAGAGCAGAGAATTCTCAGCTCTGCCAACAACTTCGAGCAAAAGTCCCTTCACTTTTGCGTGCCACCTCTTGCCTGTTGTTTTCCCTGGGGCAGGAACGGCCTCAGTATACATTACTCTCAATGTCTCCCGAGCTGAGGCGGGCAGCAGCAGCAGGTGCTGTGCAGTGCCTGTATATTTGCAAAAGATCTTTTCTCTGATACGTGAGGTAACCGGGGACCGGATTCACAGTCACCATGTCTGCACCGTGGTGCAGGTATGTGTTGCAGTGCATACCCGGAGGTCCTTGTTCCTGGTGAAGATGGGCTTGGATGCACACGGCAAGCAAGCTGGGGACATGACAGCTACCTGTGCATCTTCCCTTTCTTTGGGAAGAAACTGGATGCATGGGCATGAGGACAAAAACAAAAGCCATAGCACCCCACAATGTATGCATAGCCAAAGTGATTTGACTCCTAACAGCCTGGGTGAGTCTGGATATTAGCCCTTTAATGCAGATTTGCCAGTGTGTCCAGCACAGCTATAATACAAATAGTAGTGATGAGTCTTGAGATCCTCACATAAGCTTCCCGGGTGCTGACTGCCACAAAGAATTATGTGAGAAATGCAAGGAGTTGCTTTGAATTCAAAGCTGTATTTTGTATTAGTCAAGTGCATCAAAAATAACATGAAGCCTTTTTGCCATTATCTGAGATATTTAGCTGGGATTAAATGTTTGTTTACCTCAGATGGGTTTGCAGCCGGGTTTATACTTTTATCACCTCCAGATTGGATTACTATAATCCTTTATTTGCACGTTATCCTCAGCAATTTTTTTCTTTTTTTTTCCCTTCTTTTTTTGGCAGCTGAGTCAGTACAGAAAACCAAAAATTGATTTCTGGCACCCAGAGGAGTAAATTACCTCTCATTTGCTCTGAAATCATTGTCATATTGGGTTCTGATTCCAATCCAAATTGATCTTCAAATTATATTTTGGATCGATAATAGCCTTATAATGGAATGACACTGTTAAGGCTCCTACCAGCTGCTATGACCCGTAGAAGCTGATTAAAGAGTCTCATCACAGTGTATAATCTCAGAAAAATTAATGCACATCCAGTTCCATTAACTTGCTGCTACCTTTTCCATCAGGGCAATAACACGCGTAGGGTCAGTACTGCCTTTAGCCATGTTCGCGCGGCCAATTCTCCAGTTCAGCTGTGGCTCCCTGGTCCTACCCAGAAAGCTTAGTAGGTTTTGGCAAGGGATAAATGTTGTGTTTCTAACCCTGAGCCTTCAATTCCAATTAAGTGCCTTCTGAGACATAGTGAAATGGCCCTGCAACATCAAGTGAAATAAATCTAGAGATTAAGTAAAGTTTTATATTAAAAATTGACAATTTAAGGAATAGGAATAAACATTTAGCTAAGAGAAAGAAGATCCAGTACTCTCCAAAGCCCCTCCAAGAAGCAGGAATTGCAGCTAAGGTGCAATTTCCCTCCAAGCTTTGCCAGGCACTTAGTATTTCAGAAGTGATTTATCTGGAAATATGTGTGAGTTATTTTGAGGCTGTTATGATTATATCATTTGATGAGATTTTTTTCTTCTCTTTTCTGCACTGAGGACTTTAAAGTGAGCGAGACAGTCTGGAGATAGCTTGTGATTTGTTTAATTAACTGGCTTTCTTTTTATGGATGGTTGCTTGCAAGGCTGCTCTTTCATTTGGTGATTGTTTTTGTTATTAATGGTTTCAGACAGAGCTCTTCACGTATCAAGTGCAAGTTTTTGCAAAGCCAAAAAGGAATCACACAAGAGGGTTTTTTTTCCTCCTCTTCTTTCCTGCCGCTCATGTTTATTTTCTGTGGTGCTACTCTCCATGGTCTGCTGTGGTTGTTAGCACTTTGCATTAAAAAATATGTTCAGGAGTTCAAAGCTTTTTATCTCAGATTTGCAAAGGGATGTTTGTTTTGCAAAGGTGTCAAGAAACATTTTAAGTTTTTAAAATCTATGCTAACATAGTATGTTAATAAAAATTAATTACATTCTTAGTCCTAAATAAGAGGGAGGGGCAGCCCAGGAGAATAAATTTTATTATCTTCTGTGTCCATGTAACTTAGGAGGTATTAACTCTGCGACTCTCCCTGTCGCCACAACCATTGTGGTTGGAGGGTCTCTGTGTTGTGTGTAGGAGGGGAGAGTAGAAAGAGTTAAGAAGGAGGAAGGAAGGGAGTATTTTATTTATATGTGACTTGGGGGGGGCGTCGAAAGGGCTAGGGACTTCAATAGTGTAAGTGCTGATTAACAACTGGGGGGCATGTGAAATAAATGTTACGTGCCTCCCCCCAGATATTACATTATTTTCTTTTACCAAAGGGAGCTGAAAGCAGTTATTCAGGTGAGCCCCTCTTGTTAACAGCCATGCTGTGAAGGTCCAAGTGATTGCCTAAGGAGTCACCCATTCTAATGGCTTATTTTCACCTGCTGTATAAGTCCATAGTTAGACGGCCACTTTGGTCTGACCGAAATCCATGCCACTACTGAAAGAGGCAGTCCCACCATCTCTCCTTTCTCTGCCTGCTCATTCCCAGGGCTTTTCTTCTGCTGGAAGTAGTATTAATGCAGCCACATTGTGATTCAAATCAAAGGTATCTTTTATTTTCAGAAAGATCAGCTCCTTAATCTGGCCCAGTCCAGATCTGCATGAGCACTTACATGGTAGAACTGAGAAGAAGGAACAGGAAGGTGAAAGAGGCAGGACTGTATTTTTGGTGGTGAGTAAACTTCTGTAAAAATAGAGATGAGGTAGCTAGAGTTTCAGGTGGTTCCTACCGTACCAAGACAAAGGGAGTTGTGTTTACCACAGTATGTATGAGGACAGAAAGCATCAATGGCAGCAGTAGTTCATGTAAGAGAGGGTGGTTTAGGAACAGTACAGTTTGTTAGAATCACGATAAGAATGTTTTGCATGTGTCTTTCTTTGGAAGTAAGCTACTATTCTCTTAAATATCTACTTCCCACTCAGCTCAATAGGAGTTCGTTTCAATGAGGCCTTAGGATCTTTGTGTGCAATGCATGCTGAGTCATATTTTCTTCTAGGATTGTGCCTTTGAGTATTTTACCCATTGCATTTATCTCTTCTGCTGCTAGAAGTCCTTCCTTTTATCTTGTTAACTCAGTATGTATGTGTTGCAGTTTTCAGGCTGAGGGAGGGAAAGTAAATACAAAAATGAGAGCATAGGGACCATTTCAGGAAAATAGGAATGGTCAGCTATTTTTATCTTTCCTTTCTGAAGGGAATGAGGTGAACATTTTCTGACAAGAAACTCTTTAATAGTTAAAGTTTGTTTTAAAACCATGTCAAATCATGTGGCTCTCCTGAGAAGTGAAATCTCTTATCTCTTCTCATGTGGCTGAATCATTCTATTGTGTCTCCAGATTCTGGCCTTAAACATTTCTTTATTGCATGAGTGCAAAAGAGCTGAATCTGCTTATGGTTTCTCATTGGAATGCATTATAAAATCTTTTGTAAATGTGTGAATGTTGCTTGCAGTTACAGGGATCCAGGGTCCCATTAAAATAAACAGAATACCCCAATAACTATTGTACAGATACTCAAAACATCTGTTCCTTGATGCATTGTAGAGCTTGCACTGGGGAGTTACTTAATAAAGGTGACTCGGATATAGAGACAAGCACAGAGGAAGTAATATAATTTTAGAGGCATATAGAAGCCTTACATTCATTGCTGCTGTTGGTAAGAAGGATTAAATTGCTGAAATAATAATCAAGAGAACAAGAATAAACTGTGACTAGAAAAAGCAGAAGCTGAGGATTTCTGCTTGGGCAGTAATGAGGCAAAACTTCTGGGATACAAAATTTCACAGGAATACAGTGACTTGGAAAAGAGTAAAGAAACTTCATACATATAAGACATATTTTAATGTGACAAATGGCAGTGGCAAAGTACAGCTCCTTTGTAGTGGCAAAGTACAACTCCTTTGACTGGACTGTAGTATTTCATAACCCAGAAGAACTTCCTTTCTTAGGCTTCAGAGAAACCACTAAGCTATTATTTGTTATTCTCATATTTCAGCAACAGTATATGTGCAAATGGTAAATTTTCACTAGCGGTAGTGAAATAAAATGCATCTTAAGAAAGACTACTGCTGTGCCAAATCATGATGGGAAAGCATCAATGCGAAAGCCTTGTCCAGCCTATGTTATTTCCTGATTATAAAGCATTTTAATAGTTTTCTTTACTAGCGAATAAATGAAATACATAAATGTTAAAGGTGATTTCTTGCTGTAATTCCCTCATTTACAAAGGAGACAGCTGCCATAGGCTGTTCTGTGAATAGCCAAATTATGGCATACTGCGCTAATGAAACACTGAGAAAATCAAGTTCCCAAAAATGTTTTGACTAGTAAAATTCCCCTTTGTCTTACACAGATCCAATTTGGCTGGAAATACGCATCCTTGCAAAATTAGACAATGACATTTTTATGTACTAGTGCCAGAGGTACGGAGATGTCAGTGTTCACATCAGAGTGTTAAAGTTTCAAGTAATATGTTAAACAGATGGGACAGAGTAAGCCTATCAGGGCTCTGAGGGTGTAGTATTAAAAATTTGGTACTGAATGGTTGCTGACTTGGTCTAGTTGCTAAAGCCACCAGCGGACAGCGTGCTGTGTGTTTCAGGTGGACACTCAGTGGCTGTATAAATAAATTTGCAGAGTACTAGTGAGGGATCAGGAAAAAGGGTATTTGGAGCCTAGTGACTCTCCTGAGTGGAAAAAGCAAAAGTTTCCTTTTAAGCTAACCTCCTCTCTGAATATACCTGCAATTTCTGCCTTTATCCTGCTAGTGACCAATTCATTTTCCTTATTTATCCATTCCTCTTTAAAAAATCCTACCTAAACCACTCTGTCAAAGTCTCAAGTAAAATATATCTACAGTTTGGTGCAGTTTCTAATACTTTGGTCTGTACCAAAGCTTTCCAAAATTTGGTTGCTCTTACCTGCTAAATAATCAGACACTTCCTTAGAGCATGAGGTACAGCAGAATGAGGAGTGAAAACACTCACTAGTCCTTTTAAGCTCTAACTTTGTAACAGAGCCTTTCGCTGCTAAATCCTAAGTCTGTAACAATATAGTGATGTTGGTTGTGATTGCCTGAATGGAGATATTTGAGGGAGTGTTTTCTCTGGGTGGAGGAGTTGTCAAATGCAAAAAGTTTGAGAGACGTATTTTAATGATGTTTCATTTACTCTGAGCAGCACTTTCCAGCCAGGTGGTGTGAGTGTTCTGTTTTGTTGCTTGTAGAATGCAAGAGTATAATTTTCCATTTTGAAATTACTTTTTATTTCATATTTCCATTTTACAAAAACTAAAATCAAAATCAAACCAAACTTCTTTACAAATGAATGGATTTTTTGTGTGTTTGGGTTTTGTTTTGTTTATTTTTTTAATTACTATTATCTTTTAAATTAGGAAGAAATAGAAATTGTACAATGGAATATCCTGCCCAGTTCACAGCAGTGAACAGCTGTGAAAGTAGTAGGTGACTCATTTTTAAAGCAGGTCATGAAGTCAGTGTATTACACAATTTTGTTCCAGCCATCTTAGTTCCTTTTTTCTTTCTTTTTTGGTAGTGGCACTGGGTATAGATACACTGAGGCACACTGTGAGCTAGCCTTAAAGCTGTAGAACAGTATCTCATTTGGTTCTTCTCCAGCATTTACATAATCTCTTTCTGAGAATGCGTAAAGAAAATAATAAATGCGGGCATCTTCTTTTGCTAGCAAGGTCAAATGTACTTTTTCTTTACCTCTGTGTTTCTTAATTGGAATATTTTTTTCTCAATTATAGCATATTGTTAGTACATATTGTACAGAATGGGGAGAAACAAAATACACACGTATGGCCTTGGGCTTCAAAACAAATTCGAGGTAAGCTCAAGAACATCTGGATATTTGTAAATGATCCATGACACCATGCCTTAGTAACAAGACTGAGCCTTTAACATGTCCACTGTACTTTTTACACCACTTGATTCCAAATGTATTACCTAAATTTCATTCTGAACACTATAATAAAGAAAACCTGAACGGATGCCAAAAGTACATGAAGTTCTTTCATTTGTAATTTTCCTTACAAAACATATTAACTGCCTTTGTTTTCATAAAAGCAATACTGAAAGGTTACATATAGTACTGTGTTGCTGAGAGTTAGAATGGATAGAAAAAAGTCTAATCATTGTAATTATATGACTGAAAAAGAGAGTCTTGGCATATTAAGGCACTTAAAAGAAGGAAGGAAAATACCATATAGAGAAGGAATTTGTTCATCAGATTCAGAAGTAGGTTTAAAAGGAGGCTGCAATAAAAATGGAGGGTAATCAGAAAGTAACTTAGTGGTTTGTAATTACTCACTTGGTTGTTGATCAACTGTATATTTCTTTTGTGATTCAGTGAATCATGCAATGAAAAGAAAATGTGTGGATGGAATGAATAGCCCCCATTACACAAATTAAGGAGAGGGATAAGCAAAAACTTCATGCTAAATCATGAAGACATTATAAAACTTCTGTGGAATTATTAGCTCTGCCTCGCCACTAAATTGATTACTCTCTTGGTGGATGTTAGTAAAATAAAGCTTTAAAATCAAGATGCCAGACTGTAAATTACCTTTTTTGAATTACCCATTTGAATCAATTACTCTCATATCAAAAAAAGACCATAAATAACATATAGGATTACCACATGTGTGTTTGATACATACATACTTGAATTTTGATGTGTTCAGTGCATTTAAGAACTCTGGGTTAATCATTGTTTTGATGGGATCTATGGTTAATTCTGGGAGAAAAAGAGTAATTTCCAGGATTGATAACTGTGATGACCTTGCCACAAGGAGAATTCTAGGGTAAGGTCAACCCAGAAACTAGCAAGAAACTAGCTGTTAACTTTGGAGGACCTTGTCCTTCAGCAGAAGCTTAAATCTGAATTCTTTTTCGGTATTAATTCTGTGACAGAGTTTGACTGTGGATGCTTTTGAACATACAGTTTGGAATTAGACAAATGTGTGTTTAAATAGGACAGTGGTTTGTTTTTTTAAAACGAGAGAGTTCCAAACACCATCAGCTCACCCTTTGCAAAACATGATAAATGTAGCCAATGAATGTTTTAGTTTCCATCTCCATGCATGTACATACGCAAAATGCATCGTGAAAAAAAGAAAAAACTTTATGTGAAAGTACGAAGGTATCATATTTTTTCCAATTATTATCAGGCTCAAAACTGAACTGACTGTTGATGCCGTTGTTATATTGCTAAAATAACATTCTGAAACAAATACCAGAACTGTAAACCACATTTTGAATTATCCAGATATTTCATTTGTGTGAATCTGTAGGTATGATATGGGTTTGTGCATTAAGGAAGACTGACAATTCTACTGTATGAAGTTATCTCTTTTTTTTTTTTTTTTTTTTTCACAGAACAGGAGTGATGTTGGTAGTATTACATAGCTAACTTGTGTCTTGATACTGGGCAAGATAAATCATAACTGAAGGCAGAGAGTACTTCTTGAAGCACTTTGACTTTCTATGTAAACCTTTCTATCAACCTTCTCAGAATGATCCTACTAACGAATTTCTGCTTGCAATAATAGTAGCAGGAAATGGGGGGGGGGGGGGGGGGGGAAGGCACAGTCATTTATTCACACAAACATTTAAGTTTAACTGGGTCTGATCACCTTTGATTTTCTTCGCAAAGACCTTGAGAAGTTCATCTAGTGTGGGACAGAACCCCATTTTACAATGCCAGAGCTAGGTTCTACTACTTGAACTGAGAGCCAAATTGCTTAAAAAAGGAAGTGGATGCAAATCTGTCGTGCGTCATCAGAAATACATTTTCTATTGGATTGGTATCCAAAAACTAGTGAATCAGAGCTGGACATTACTTTTTTAAAATATTGCCAGTTTCAGTCACACCACAGAGTGAATAATAAAAGGCTGATCACTTTAAAAAAGTCCCAGGTACTCATTCATGAGCAAGCTGTAGGCTGACATACATTGTAATAGACCTTTCACTAAAGGGTTTTGAATAATGAACATGTCTGTAAAAATTGAAACCTATCTACTGCTCATGCACTAACAAAAAGGGATTAGTTTGTCAAACGTTCTTCCATAAGGTAGCTCAGTCTACCTGGTATAAAGGGTGCTTGGCTTCTTTAGGGTTGTTTTTTTTTTGGGGGGGGGGGGGGGGGGGGTGTCCTATTTTCACACTAAACAGAATTTTTGAAAAATTTCTTAAATGAAACCTCAAGCTTTATGTAGAAAGGTTCAGATTTTCAATTTTTTTTCCCCAGAGCTAGAAGTAATATTCTAATTGTTTTCAGTAAAGATGGCCTTCAGACCTACATTTAGTGTACATACTTGCCAAAACTTACAACTACTTATGCAGTAACATCAGTATAGTAAAATGCAAAATTGTATTGTCTAAGGAAATTTGACACAACATTTTAACACTTAAACATAATTATAAGCTACATCAATAAGTGTGACTGGAAGAATTATGTATGCATGAGTGTATGAATGCAAGACTTTATCAAATAGTAATTCTTTAGTTTATTATACATTTTACTGCTATTGGTGTCATTAGTCTTCCTTGTTAGTCAGTCATTTTCTACCTGACTTCCTGCAGCTTTCTTACAAATGCATATCATTGAGAGTTATATTTGCTTTTAACCAGAACCAAGGAAAAGGAAAAATACCATATGAATACATTTAGTTAAACTGACTTTAATGTTTTTTCTTAACGAGTTGGATTGTGCATGTAGGAAAGTTAAAAGATAATTTGGTAGACTTTGTTAAATTAATACTAATGGTGCCAACTTGACTACCTCTTGATACCAAATCATGTTGATAGCAAGACCACACTAGATGTCAAAACAGAACAAGATCTTTAGTACCCACACTAGTATTGTCAATACTGCTGTTCTTTGTGTAATGATCTATGAAAATTTGGGGGTTTTCACTGAAGTAATGTGGAAGAGGAGTGTCAAGTTCTGTCAGTGATCCACTAGTTTGACACACACAACACATCCCAGCCTTGTTACTTGCACTTTCAAACCCTTCCTTGTTTGCTTTCAGATAAGGTGTTTTCTTAACATCCCACTGGCAGGATGACAAGAACAGCTTTACGGTTTTGAGACATTCCTTCTAGCAAATCCCCAAGTTAAAATACTTACCATACTGTTTGTGCCATCGAACGCCAAGCCAGAAGACAGGTTTTAGAGTAAGTGCTCTTTAGTTTCACTAGCAAAAGTGGTTTGTCAAACTTTCTTATAATTTGACCCAAGATGATTTGTATATTTGGAAAGAAATCTACTTTTGGAGGCATCACTTCAGCCCAGGCAAAAGAAAATTGATAAGTGAGCAGCTTTTAATACACAAATACACGTTTGACAATGTGAGAGGCGTTGATAAATAGTTGAGCTAAAGTCTTGCACAAGAGGTGTAGAAGGGGTTAACATCATGAAATTTGGCAGCTGTCCTTCTACCTGGGATGTTTTATATGGAAGTCAAATTGCAAACAGTGGGGAAGAAGGCATTGTCTTGTCCCCCTCTGCTTTTATGCCAGGACTACATTCAGCATTTGGAATTGCTGAGGGACTGGTTGACTGATTTTTACATATGGCTCCACAGTGACTGTACATACAAATTAGATGAAGGATTTTGCATCCTTTTGAGCATTAGATATCCCTTGCAAGCGTAATTTTTGTGCTTTGGACTGGAAGCCAGGTCTCTTGAAACCCTAATTCTGGCACCGACAATGACATGGGTCACACCGGTTGGCAAATCATTCTGAGCCAGATCTCCAGAGGGACTTTGGTGTTTAGTTGGCTCCTGGAATACAATGCACAACACTGACACATACACAGAGTGAGGCAGCCCAGAATGGGCTCTGGCAGAGGCAGTACACTGAATGGGTATGTTGCTTAATGTAGCAAAAAAGGCTGGAACAAGAGAATTGAAAACCGTCAGATGTGTGTTATGCTTAGACATATCCTAAGATTGTTATCTGTGAAGTAAATCTACATCTCAGGGTGTCTACTTTAGGCATGTACCTTTTAGAAAGCTAAAGGTGGGCAATGTGACTCCCACAGTTATATACCTAACACTGATTTAGATTCACTGCCAGGGGTGAATCTTGACTCTATACCTCATTTTATCTGTCAGCAAATAGAAGCACAACTTCCTTGCAGTGCTAGGAAAAATATTTGCATATATTTCTAAATCTGTCTGACTCTTAGGATGTGAAGGGAAATATGGGTATGAGATAATAGCAAGATTTTTCAACTCAACTTCAAGATTTATTTACAATTTACGTTGAAAAACATAGAACTTGTTCATCAGCCATGGCTCACATACTACCATTAAATGGCCCTTTTTAATGTTGTCACTGAGACTAAAACCAGTGCTCCCTCTTTTCTCCTACCCAACTTTGCCCTTTGAAGTGTGAAGGATGAGTATTAGTCTCAGTGGAGTCCAAAGTAGAGACATTTTTCTAGTTTTGTTAGGCACTTTGCTCACATTAATTAGGAAAAATGTTTGAACCATTTCTAATAAATCAAGTCTCTAACTTCAGAAGAAGCATTCCCATTATTTTGAGCACTGCTTCATTTCAGTGCTTTTTCGAGCCTACATGCTCCGTGCTTAGCATACACCTGCAGAATGAGTGGATAAAGTATGAAGTGGATATCAGTTCTAAATCAAAAGGAGATTAATACTTTAAAAATGTAATACACCAATGATGCAGTGCTTATTCTTTTCACTTGGGCTAGCTGAAATCCTCCAGTAGGTATTAGAAGATAATGCTCATTTTTGGTGTTCCACATGAAAGGTCTCTTATGGACAAAAGAAGTGATGGTATTTTTTATTGCCTTAATGTTTACATTCTGTACTGGAGTCTTGCTTGCCTCCAACAAATCCAGATATTATTTGTGAAAGTAAAAAATTGTCATTGAAAAACAGCAGCTATGTACTTGAAGATAATCTTTTTTTCACTGAAGAATTTGAAAAATGTGTATTTAATCCTAAAGATGCATGTTGGGAAGGTTTGAAATTTATACAGCAGCATCATGTGCAGTTATCTCCTCTATGGTGGCTACGGTGTAAGGAAAAAAGAATTACATACTTTAAGGATCTGATTGCAGGTTCTACCAGACATTTGGCATCTATATACTGCTAATAGATCATTTATACAAATTCTAATCATCATTAGCAACTAATTCCCTATGTACTAATGCAACCAAGCGTTCTTGTGTCTTTAAACTGGTATTTGCTCTAGTAGACAACATTGTGGGAAAAATGCTGTTGATGGATGTGCTGCAGATGGAGTAACTTAGGAAAACAGGAATGGTTGAATGAAGCCTCATTTCTGTTTTATGCAAAGTGTACAAAAGCATGTTTTCCTGCTATCTTCTCACCTCCACTGATTGACATTGTAATTTCCCTTATTTCATTGTGCTTGGTGGAGAACAGGTCTTGTATCTCAAGCTTTTCTCTTTGGCTTTCCCGGTGATTGAGTGGATTTTCATGTTACATGGAAATTTTGAAATGGCTGTCAAAACAAGGCATCTTGTTGGAAAGCGCATTTTAGATGGCTTCCAAATGCCGGTATTTACTGCAAAGCTATATACTTCTCTGCAATATCATACAAAGACACAGATTTGTGAAGAGCAGGCTACAAAAAGCATATACCCTCTCAGAAGGAGATCACCTCATACGCTGGTAACAGCTTTTTTTCAAAGTAGAATGCCAACTCATAGCAAAATACATCATTTCTCTAGGAGTATATGTGGTTTGGGGTTTTTTTGTATTACATATTAGGACTTATGTCTGTGTTTGAAATGAGAATGTAAGGTCCAGCTGATGGTTAAAAACATTGCAAGTCTAACCTTGCTTGACAGCCTATTTATCAAAATCAAGAATTTCTTTGAATCTTGCTGGAATCTTTCAGAGAAGGCTTGATTAAGGATGTTGTGAAATACCATACACAAGAGCAAATCTACTAATCAATAAGAGATGCTTCATCATGCACTCTTGTTCCAGCCAGTATTTATATGGATCAGTCATTCTCTCCCACTGAATTTGATGATGTTATCTAAACTAATGGAAATGTTTCATTTCCAAAATGTTACTTGTGATGTCTGAATGCACATGTAGCAGGAGATTTTGCATGTCACATGCATTAAGGATTGATACTAGTCAAAATAAACTAGTTATGTAAGAAAAACTCTAAAATCAGAGAATGCCAAGACTCATAAGCACCATGAGCATTTTATCTTTATCCCTTGTCTCCGGCTGAGTATTTGTTGTTATTTTAGTATTAAAAGGGTACCATAAATAATTACATGCTATCAGTGAAAATGCAAGGGCCATGACTGAAAGTCAGTGTTTACACTTTCAGCTATCAGAGTCTTCAGAGAGCTGAGACATGCCTGTAAGGCTTTAAGCACTAAAGTAAATGAGCTGAAGTTTGGGCAGTAGACCTTGTAGTGAAAGCATATTTGAGCATATTCTTTGGGGGTTGCCTATTGTATTGTATTGTACTATTGTTTCTAGAGTTACATATCTGCAGAATGGCTTGCGGCCTGTTGTCTGGCAGCATGCTGGGGGTCAGCAGACTGATTTGGAGGTGTTCTGGTTTCGGCTGGGATAGAGTTAATTTTCTTCCTAGTAGCAGGCATGGTGCTGTGGTTTGGATTTAGTAGGAGAAGAATGTTGATAACACGCTGATGTTTTTAGTTGTTGCTAAGTACTGCTTATGCTGGTCAAGGACTTTTCAGCTTCCCATGCTCTGCCAGGTGTACAAGAAGCTGGGAGGGGGCACGGCCAGAAGAGTTGATCCAAACTGCCCAAGGGCTATTCCATACCATGTGACGTCATGCTCAGTATAGAAACTGGGGGGAGTTGGCCGGGGAGCAGCGATCGCTGCTCGGGAACTGTCTGGGTATCGGTCGGCGGGTGGTGAGCAATTGCATTGTGCATCACTTGCTTTGTATATTATTATTATTATTATTATATTGTTATTATTATAATTACTGTTTTACTTTATTTCAATTATTAAACTGTTCTTATCTCAACCCAGGAGTGTTTCTCACTCTTACTGCTCCAATTCTCTCCCCCATCCCATCGGGGTAGGGGGAGTGAGCGAGCGGCTGCATGGTGCTTAGTTGCTGGCTGGGGCTAAACCACGACAGGAGGAATCCATGAAACATAAGTAGGAAAAGTGAGCCTGATGTCAATAATCTTAAATTTACTTTACCACACTCAAAATGTCTTGGGGCTCTGCCAATCAACAAAGATTAGGCACCACTTAAAGCGGTTTCCTTAGGTCACTTGTGCATGTGGCAGGGTTTCTTTATGGCTGCGAGTTTTATACCTCAATAAATACTTCCCTAAATGGGGATATTTGTTGGAACAACTTTTGAGGTCCTTGGGACCTGGAAAAATTACGGTTTCGTTTGCTGTTCTCATTGAAGGGAACAGAAACCAGTCTGAAGCAAGTGAGGCTGCTTCAGTGTTTCCTAGAACGTAACCACTGGTGATCTGTGGGACTACAAGTCGTAAGTTGAACCAGGTCATGCTGTTAGTATTTTCAGTTTCAGATTTGGTGAGAGGACAAGGTAGTCCATTGGAAAATTTGAGAGGTTGACAGTGACCCAGAATGTGTAGGAATTACTCATTCACTTCGTGGAAACCAGCATTGATTGACTGACTAATGATATTCTATTTAGTGTGCCCTGCTAATTAGCTCATTCACTTTTTGCAAGTTAATTAGTAAGCTGTAGCCGATATTGATGGTGTTGGTGGATTGGATCGTACATACTTTTTCTCATGCAGGACATCTGTATTTGTCACGTATCCCGAAAGATGGATAAAACGTGAGGTAGCTGCATAGGCAAATTGAACCAGAACTTTAGCTGGTATAAGCAGGCTTAGCTCCGCGAAGTAACACAGACATATTTAATTATACTGATGGAAGATCTTGGGAAGCAGATTATGGAGAAGTCAAGAGACTGAGGCTAAGGAGCGTCTTGGGGAGATTTCTTTTATTAACCCGTACACATGTATATCACAGTCCTGTTGAGCTGCAGCGTTTCTTGAAGTATAACCCAGAGGTTATACATGTCAAAATGCAGTGCTCTTAAGAATTCACCTGCCTTTATGATAGATATGATTTAAATACCAAAGATAATTAGATAGGTACATTTTTATATGGCAGTTTATCGATGGAGAGTTGAGGCTACAGACAGGTGTCAAGAGAAGGTAAGGATTGTCTTCCTTTATCTGAGAGCTCATTTTTTGTTTAGTGGCTTTGTTGGAATCACTTTACAGTAGATACATATGAAATAAGGTACTTCTCAGCATATGATCTGAATAAATAGACTACACAGTTTAATCATTTTGGTTCCTGACAAAGTCTATTTCAGAACTGAAAGTCAAGAGAGATCAGGAAATTTGCAAAACAGAGCAACAAACCAGTGTAGTCATAACAGTAAAGTTTTATTTGTTAACAAGTAGGTACTCCCCAAAATGAGGGTAACTTAATCTGAGTAACTTCCAGAGGGGCTTATTTGCCCTTCTTGCAAGCTCTTTGTTGCAGTTGTAGCATTTTTTTATTACTACTTCCCCTTCATGATTTCAATGAATGTAACAACTTCCCATAAATCCAGGCCTCGGAACACAAATAGATTCACCAGACATCCTAATTACTGCAGCATCCTTATCCATGGCTGAAATGCACAGTGCCTTGTCTATTGGTCTATGTCGTTTTAGTCAAACCCTGTAGCAAAACTGTAGCAAAAAGAGTAGAAAATGCTGTAATACAAGAATGGGATCCCTTTTGGTTGTTACCCCAGTCTTCTATCCCTCTTTACTTTACTTGGCCTGTTGTCTTACCTATTGCCTCTTCTCATACTGAAGATAATATTTCAGTTGTGTTGTTTTGCTTTAGAACTTTATCTTAAGCTGTAGCATCTTCTTTTTTACTAATACCACCATGTACTTGTGAAATGTAAATATTTCAGGGGTTTTTGTGCACCCTCTCCGCACTATCTGAAGATGTAACAAATAGTGTGCACTAAGGAGGTGTCTTACGGCAATGAGATCATGCAAGCTTGAAATATGCCAGGTGTCACATTTATCTAACATCTTTTTAGCTGTCATAGCTGAGGTGGCTTCAACAGCAGAGAAATCTCTATCATAGTGGATCTTACTTTGAGATTTGTTTTGTAGTGACTGGGAGGACAGCTCGGTAGGATTTACTTTCTAAATGCCATCTTGACGTAGCTAACTTGAGGACCTAGCAACCTGAACAAACCAGCTGGTCAGGACTGTCAGCCTCCCAGATGATGTCTTGTCTCTTTTCTAGTGGAAATCTCAGTATTTCCAAGACTGCTGCAATATTTAATTAGTCATATGTCAGAAGAAATATTTCCTGTACATATATTTTAGAAGACAAATAATTTTCAGTTTGCCTTCATGTTTTGATGGAATCCACAGGTGACACAACAAAGACAATGAACATGTCAGTGTGTTTTTGAACATCATTTATCTTCTCATGTTTTCTTTAGTTTTGGAGATTTATACAAGCTGAAGATCCTTGATTGTTGTTCCTACAAATTACTGCAATAGAAATAAGACTATATTAAGACTAAATATTAGCTTTCATAACTCCTCCATTGCCTATGTGTGATTATGAGCACACTGTCTTTTCAGAAAATCCTAATAAAGAATTATAAATACGCAATTTGTTCCTACAACTGGGATGTATTTCTCTACTATTTTGTTTTCAGTTTTCCTCTGAAAGAACATAGAATGTCACTAAATATGATGATTTTTAATACTTCACATGGGTTTATAGTTCATATTTCTGAAACACTAATGTTCCAAAAACTTTTCACTCTACACTTTAATCCATAATGCATGGCTCTCACTATCTTTTAATCATCTGTCTTGTTTAAATGTTGCCATATCCCTGGATATGACATAATATGTGAGTGTTTCAAAGAAGCTGATGCCAGGCTGCCCTCTAGACACAGAAACTAGCTTAGTGAATGCATATGAAGTGAGTGCTAGGATAGAAACAGCTGCAAGAGGAAGTAGGTGGTGTTCTGTTCACATCATCGCTTCTTGCCAGGGGATGAACCTGGCTGGAAATGAATCTGAGACTTTCAAATCACTTCTCGATGAGCTTTTAAACCTGGCTATCCATGCTGCAGCACCAACGCCAAATGTTTCCATCATGATGTTGCCTGCTGCTTTTAAGTTTACAGATGATTGAACAGCAATTTATTCGCTTCCAAGGAACCCATAAAAATAAGAATTCATATATAGGCCTGAAGAGGGTTAAGCAATCAAATCAAGCCTACTCTTATTATAAAATTCTTTAAGGTTTGAGAGAAGAGGCTAACTTCTCGGAATCATCTTACAGAATGTAGTCGTAAATTATGGATTTGCTTTAATACAGTATAGAATGGCATAAAATACAATATCTAGGAAATACATGATCCTTCATTAAAACTGTGAAAGGCTTTTAGGAAGAGATTCTGTGCAACTATAATTTAACTTAGTTGTAATGGTTTCATTCCTGATGGTTGCTGTACGGCAAACCTCTTGCTATGCGTAGAAACAATCTATCCTTTGTAGGGAAGAAGGGATGATCTATGAAGTACTGCGTCAGGCTTGTTTCTGGGGAGACATACTTGAATCCTTACTCTCACAGACACCCTCTGTGACCTTTCCTGAGCCATCTAATCTTTGGTACCTTAGATGTCTTCAAAATAATGAAAATAGTACTTCTTTATGCCACAGGAGCTTTTCTGAGTCCTGAGATACTTTATTGGGAGGACAAAGGAGCTCTTAAGATATTTTTTTTTTTCAGTTTGCATTTCCCCCCTGTGAATGACTGCATCAGCATTTTAGAGCAAAAATGTCGCTTCCCATGGCACCCACTATCTCCACAGGGATTTCTGCAGATGATATATGTTATATGAAGGGGTAGCTATCATCCTATATCCTGTGACTCTTTCTGTTGCTTTTGAATGGCAAGCACAAGACCTGGATGCCAAGTCACAAAGAAGATTGTCTAGCAGGAGCAGCTGGCTGCTTGGCAGATGCATCATCACAGCAGCTTTGAAGCTGCCCATGGGTCTGTCACATGTTTTAGCTACCAAGAGACTGCCTTGGTTCTTTGTCCTTTATAGATGCCATTTTCTATTAAACATTCTTTGGTTCTTTGGAATTTTTTATGTTGCGCATAAGCTCTTAGTTTGTCAATAGGAATTCAAAAGTTTCATTTTCATGCGGAAAGAAGGACTTTGATTTTTAAAAAAGTGCCACGAGTGGCAGAAATGTTGATGCAAGATTATATGCATAAAGCAAAATATTCAGAGAATAGAAGTTCAATTTGAAAATATTTGCAAAGCTATCATATGAAGTTACCTTTTAAAATAGGAAATAAATAATCATGTCTAGTACTCAGCATTTGCTGAAAAGCAGGCCCTGCACAGATCTCACAGTGGTTTCTAGAAAATTTAAGAACGTGCTTTAAAAATGAGGCTACTTTGATTTTGCAGAGTATGTTTCTACAACTGATTTTATTGATTATAAATAATTAAATAAACAAATATGTTATTCGACTTCACTTTCAAACAAGAAGAAAGCAAGAAAGCAATGTCAGTATGTTTAAGCCCAACTAAGGCTTTCTACTTCAATACATATGCTATTATTTTAAAGTAGTTCAATAGCTTCTGTCTGATTTGTCAAAAATTACTTAGAAATGTGTCATACACTTTTTACACTATAGTTTTCATCCTTCAAATAGCTTTGGACAAAAAAATACAAAATATTTTTTTTATAAGCCTTTTATCAAATACTTTATTCTGTAACAGTTTTAGGACTAAATTTATTTTCCTAATGGACATGAATATGTTGTTTATGCACTTTAATTTCCATTTCAGATTTTTTTCTGTCAGTTCTTAGTTCTAAATACAAAATCAGCATAAAAAATACCAGATGTTTCTTTTTTTATGTTCCTAAAGTGAAGAGAAATAGAAGTTTACGTGAGCTCAGAAATTTAGTAGCTGTGAAACTGGACAGGTTGAGAACACAGGTAATTTCATCGGGTGCCTGGCTTTTAATTTGTCTGAAGAGTTAATACCAACTTTTCCACGTAGGTTCCATTGGCTTAATTTCAAGGTATATGATCATCTAATAGTGGGCATTGTTGAGGAAACAAAGAAAGATTGCTCCATCAGAGTCTGACCCCTGCTGTGTAACTGTGATTAATCCTGCCTGTCCATATATTAGAGCAAGAGCCCATTTTCAAACTGATTTGGCCCTCTTCAGTAGATTCCCAGTATTGCCACCTGAAAGTTCCAGAAACTCAGATTAAGGTCTGTATAATAGCATTAAATTTCAAAAATGGGTAAAGGTTTCAAGGTGGGGTTTTGCTGAATGCTGTTTCCAGAGCTGAGGTAGGAACTGGGAAATCATGTGGTAAAATGGCATTTCTCTGAAAAGGAACAGCACTAGTAACACTAAGAGAACAGAAGGGTTCATGACCATTCTGCTGAGAGCAAATGCATTGTATATTACCCTGAATTAGGCCAAAGTAGAATTCACCTACCTTTGCTATTGTATCGCTGGTCCTTCCTCTGCCAACTTACCCCTCCAAGTATGTACGTTATGAAAGAATGTACAAGGAATGTGTTGGGGGAAACTAAGGTATAGGAGGGGCAGCTTCCTTGGGAAAGGTGCCAGATGAAAAAGAGGAGCAGGCTTTTTCTCTGTATCTCACTTTGTGGCCACGAAGTGCTGGATTAAGGGTAAGCTTTTCTTCTCCGTAATATATATATTACTATTTCTGTTTGTCTTTTTCCTGGTTTTGGGCAGTAACAGGCCTCGTATCACCTGAGGCCCAGAGAAAGTAGAAGGGAAAATTTAGGACTCTTCTCTTCTAATTCTTTTCTCACAGACAAAAACAGATGATGAGAAAAAGCACTGCCTGTGTCAGGCCCAGATAACAGAACTTCATCCCTCATTCCCCAGAAGAAGGAAAATCATGGCATGTACATTTTTCACCCAAATTCCCACCATGCGTATGTCCTGTTTTTTTGCGAGAGTTTGGTTGTTGTATTTGTTTTTCTTCTGGCTTGTAAGATGGCTCTTAACAACAGAAGTTGGAAGAAGGGATTTCCCATTTTTTGTCTCATTTCTATTCATCTCTGTTTCCTTGGAGATGTTCCAAAAAAGGAATATTAAACCATCCTGTTGTACTGAATTCAGATGGAGCTCCTTCCTCAGACATGAGTCCCGTTGGAGAGGCTTGCAGAGAGGTTTCTGTGGCACTGACAGTTTGGAAATTAACATGTTTCAGAAGTACTTACCATTCCCATGCTTAATGTTAGCGAGAAGATCCTGCATTAAGGGAGAATGGAAGGAAAATCTTTTGCAGATAAATGAGTGGCATACGATGTGTTTTCACTTCAGTTCATTTCTGCTACTCTTATTTTTTAATCTGCTGATCTTGAATCTTGATCTCTACTAATCCTGAAATAATGACCAAAGTGATTATTTGAAATGATACACAAGAAAACCTGTCAACTGCTGTTTAATCCATCTCTCTATACAGCTACTTCACCCCTTCAGAATTCATCCTAAATCACATATTTTAAGTAGTATCAAAAGGAATTAGTCATACCAACACTGAAGTTGTGATCAGCAGGTAATGATTCTTGTTACGTTTCAGTTTACATCTTCCTTCCTTTTTAAGTGCATGACAAAAAGCTATTGGCTTAATTATCTGTGATGTTACTGAGTAGAGGTGAAAGGTTCTCAGTTTGAACTTGTTAGTAAAAAGTAAAGATGCTTATTGTAAATGACTTTATTGCCTTTTTCCTTGTGGCTGACATTTAGGAATTGCCTTCACGGGAGCCTGGTTTAGGTTTATCGTGTATAGATAACAGAATGACCTTATATATGAACTACAAGTATAAAGACTGTCATTGACAGTAGCCCTTATGATTTTGTGCCAAATGTATTAGAAATGTGGAAAAGTACATGGACTGCGAACAGAAAGATGGCTTAGTTGATATCTTGCTGTATATTCCCTTTGGGGTCTGAAAGTGATTTTGAAATACCACAACTTGTAGGAGTCACAAGTGCTGTTGTTTGGCATTTGTGCTGCAAATTTTGCCTTTGCTTTCACATCTCTCTGAGGTCAGTGAGGCTGCACCCGTGTCAAGAAGGTATAGGAGAATCTGAGTTTTACATCATTGTCCTGTGTTTAATTTTTCAGTAAATACAGATCCACATTTCTCGGGCACACTTAGTCACCAGTAGTGAAGCAGTCAGCATCACCTCACTACCAAAGGGTTCTGTGGATATTTAGGTAAGGTTGCAAAGAGCCCCAGTAGAAGCAAGTAGACCAAATACACAAAACAGTGAAAATATTATCAGAAAATATTTTCAGAAATCAGTATATCTGCTGTAATTGTATATTGACTCTCAAGAGGTTCTACCACAGAAGAATTCCGAATTCATGTTCAGTCGTAAATTTCTTGCTACGCCTTAGGCTGAAATCCTTCTTACGGAAGTATGATTTCTGTTGTAGATGAACACTGGAGCACTTATAAAGCACTCAGTTTGTAATGAACCTGGTTGCCTTGAAAACAAATAAACATAATTTTAAGAGCTTGCTCTCTAAATGTGTAAGGCACAATCTTCTCTGCTTGTGACTCTTCCTATTTAGGAGTTCTTTCCTTCAACAGTTTTGGCTTTTTTCTGAATTAAAAAAAAAAAAAAAAAAAAGAATGGTAATGTTGCCTCTTTTGTTGAGGTTGTTACTGATTTTCATTCTATCTGGCCAACAATATGTAAAGTTGATTTAGTCTCTGAATTAGGAGATTTTAATTAGGTGAGGTGGTTGTAAACTGCTAATTTTTTCCTCCAATGAAAAGTGGTGCTTAAATAAAACCATTAAAGCAGGGCACTTCTAACTCCATTGTACCAGAGAAAGCTTTCCAGGCATAGCACATTGTGTTTAGTATCACTTTAGAATTCTATAAATCTTTGATCAGCTTTTATTTAATCTTTGTCTAAATTGGAAGATAGCGATGGTCCCTTAAGATTTTGTATGGAATTGAATGAAATTTAATAAGGCGCCTGACAGTTATTTGATTGTGATTCGTAGCGCTTTCATTTTACAGGCTTAAGCAATACTGACCTCAAAAGGACTGTCATTCAGACTAGGTGGAGGGCGGGGAAATAAAATATTTTTTTATTCTTTGTTCCAGTCCTTTTTACTTGATAAGCCCTTAATAAAAGTCAAAATGAAGTCCTTGCCAATTCTTAGACCAATTCTCTATTCAGAGATAGCGGATTCATTTCTGGAACATTTTAAAGTAGAAAATGCAAAACAAGACAACATCTACATGGCTTTCACAATGACAACCTTGACAGACTGTATAAATTTGGAGTAGAAAAGAGCGAGGAGATCAGATGACATGGGTTGTTTCTCAGGGGACCACCTGGTGAATTTTGAAGGTCCCCAGAACAGACTGTGGGTTACCCTGAACTACAGGAGGTCCTCCTACCCACTCAGGCAGAAACTGTATGTTTTGAAACGATGTGTCCAATTATTTCAGCTTGATGCACAACACAGATAGCGGAGAGAATAAACCCGATCTCTTCAAAAGTTCTCATTTATGTCTTTTAGAGCTGCCTTTCTCACAGGCTCATGTAGATGCCATCTAGATTATTAAAGCACAATTGCATTAGTGACAAGCTGCTTCCCTCAATTAGTTTTGACACAAGGTAATTTTATGGCTTTAAGTATACTTATCTTTGACTCCTGATGGATTTTCCTGTGTCCTTGGTTACTACCTAAACCACCTTTTCTTTTCACATTTGTATAATGCGCTGTCCAGTGTTTCAATTTTAATCACAGTTATGTATTATTGTTTATTATTTGCATTACACTAATATCTAAATGTCAAAGCTTCATGGCATTACACACAGTAAAATATATTAAGTAACGTTTTAAATCATTCACAGATACTGCTGCAATGTCACTGTGCTTACAAGAGTTTGGTTCAATAAAAATGAACAGTTTATTTTCTGTTTGTAAGTGAAGTAATGAAAGAAAGAGCAAGAAGAATGGAAAATGAATGGAAAGAGTTGGTTTTAAGGAGAGATTTAATTGGAATCAGTGACTGAGTACTTGATATTGCACTGGCTTGAAATGGGTGAACCTCGCTGAATATCATGAGGGCATGTAAGGATCTTCATAAGGCAAAACTACTGTAGGGGCATAAAAACTGCCATCTGACCCAAATTTTAGCTACTCCAGTACCTAGTCTCTGACAGTAGCTGCTGTGAAAGTATGATAGACAGATAACCTGCCCTGCAGAATTTTCATTCTAGTCTGTAGCAGTATTAACTTAAATTTATGAGGTATAATATCCTTTATAAAAAAATATGCTTGGGAGCTGATTCTGGCATACTGCACAAAGAAGGTGCTTTCAGAAAATATTTGGACAAGTTGTTTGCATCTATTTGCCTATACTTATCTATATCTTATGCTGTCTTTTTTGAAAGCATGGGAGACAGAAAAACACTGTATCGGTATTCAGGGCTGGAATTCCTTTCATTCTGGATACAATTCTGACAATAAGCTCTACATTTAGTGAAGTGTTTCTATTACTGTTAACTTTAATAACATGAACAGTTCTATTCAGCTCAGTTTGACCTCTCCTATAGTTAGGACAGTACCCAAGTACCATCATTAGATGCTTTTTGTGTACACTTGGAATAGTCACTTTGAATAAGATTTTCAGTGCTACTTAGCTGACTAGGAGCCTGCTTTTAAAAGTGATCTGGACACTTCTAGATGGTTTTGAAAGCTTTTAAGTGCCAGTAAATGAAGATAAGTAAAAAGGAGACTTTCTAAAGTGCCAACTGACCTCTGTTCCATTATTCTGCTCTACACATGCCTCTGTATCTTTGGAAGTCAGGAGCTTGGGAACTAGTAGTGGGAAATAGTAACATTACAGAAAATAGGTACAGGAGCCTGAAGTGGTCATCTGGTGCACTGCCCCCATCCCCATGTAGGATCAGCTCTGTCTAAACGCTTCCTGGCAATAGTTCATCTAATTTGTTCTTAAATTTCCAGTGCTAGAGGTTGCACTGCCTGTCCATGCAGTTCATTCTAGTAGTTTACCAGCCCTTTTGTGAGAGTGGTATTGTCCTCCCCACTCTTTCTTGCAATTTAAGCCTATTGTTTATTGTCCTATTCCAAGCACACGTGGAGAATAACTGTCCCTTTTTCCTCATGGAATGTTTCTTCATCTGTTTGAAAACAATTATTGTATCGCTGTCTTTCGATGTCCTTTTTCTCTAGACTTAACCCTTCTTCCAGCCTTTCTTCACAGATTTCTAGATCTCTGATCACTGAGAAGTTTTTGGCAATGTTATCTTAAGTTGCCTTTGAAAGTAGTGTTTAGGTACCTTCATGTTTGTCTTTTGTCTTATCTTCTTCAGTTTAATGACATTAAGGTATAAATTGTGCTATTTAGTGGAGCTGAAATGATACCTAAATAGCTAGCTAGGTAAACTGGAAAACTTTAATTCAAAGATTATAACCAGGTGACAATACCTGTAAACTGACTATGCCAAATTTTGCATACTTTTTGTTCAGAATGCAAACAACTTATAAACTTAAAAAAGCATAATTCCTGCCCTCCAGGAAAGAGTGAAGAAAAATTTTACTGAGGCAAAACTGTTACACTGTCTATCCAATTGTAGGTTTTCATAGCCACAGTGACTGCAGTACCACACAACCTGGATTATGTCATTACAGAATAGATATGCAGGGTGGGCATAGAAATAACAGAGAAATAAATGGAAGAAGAGAGATTTACTAAAGTGCATGACAACCACCAACTTAGGTGTTCTCAGTGGGAACTGCTGCAAGCATATTGCTTTTGTGAACCTGGCCGAGAAAGGATGACAGCAGCACAGTGTTACAGCATTGAAAGCCTGTCTGATGATGGCATTGGTTCTTTATGGGATCAGAGGAAATGCTGTTATTTTTAAGTAGTGTTTTAGCAACATAGATTGTACTGGATTAGAAGCTGGAGTTCTGTTGCTGGCTTTCTATTGCTATAGATCTGTTTTACCAGCAAATGGCCCAGAAATTCTGCACTCTCTCAAGTAAACCTGGACATTGTTTTCTTTTGACTCTTCTTCAAGTAGCATGATATTACTAGAGAAGATATGTAGAAGAATAGTTTCTAATTCAAGGATTTCAGAAGGTCTGTCTAAAGAACCTGGTTTGTTTGAAAGGATTTCTGTGCCTGATTAACCCTTGCAACACTTTGAAAATGTACCCGACTTGTTAAAAACTTGTATTCACCTCTTTTTTGATGCTTGATGCATGTGCTTTTTTTCAGGGCTGTGCTGCTTCTCTGTGGGCTATGGTTCTTCTTTGCAAAAGTGGAATGCTGCCCTGCAATTCCGCAGAGTACGTCTGTACATTTGTGTATCAGGCCCGTATGTAGGCTTCCAGATGGCCTGTATTTTGGGCGCTGGTTCCAACTGATTGTAAATGACCATAAGGTTTTTGAATGTCTGACAAGAAAATCAACCATTTACTTTATATTTCAGTGAGGAGGCAACCTAAGACTAAAATTCAGCAACACACGGAGGTTTACTGCACTTCACAAGAACATTCACCTAGTAGTAACTCAGAGGAAGACAAATGCTCACTGGTGCCATGTCTTACAAGGTTGTTCTTCCCCAGGAGTCTATTCCTGACAGAACTTGATTCTACCTAGCTAATATCTGGGCAGATTTCGAGCTAATATTGCTATAGGCCATCATATTTTGAATTAATTCAGAAGTCTGTGTTCTGGAAATTGAACTCAGTTCTCCTTTTCAGTGGTGTTCTTTCAGGTTTGTGACTATTCAGCTGTGTTCCTCATCCAGACAAACTCTGCATTAGATCTGTAAATATGCACACCTGATTGCCAATAACATTAACAGGAATTGCACCTGTATTCATAGGAGAGAACAGAAATCTTTGTGCCTTCAGGTTTGCTATTTCTTAACAGTAATGATGCTTTGAGGGCAGTATTACTTTAAGAACAGAGGCCATTTAATTTGCTTGGACTTTGAAATCTTCTGGTAGAGAATAATTGCCTGACACACAGCTCCTAGGAGGTGAATTTAAATGAAAGACATTTTCCAAGCTGCAAAGCAAAATTACTAAATGCCTGATGAGAAGATCTGTGTCACTTGCACTGCTTCATTATGAGAACTCTCTTAAAAACTCTCTGGAGCCCTCAGCACAGGAAAGACGTGGACCTGTTGGAGCGGGTCCAGAGGAGGCCACAAAAATGATCCGAGGGCTGGAGCACCTCTCCTACGAGGCCAGGCTGAGAGAGCTGGGGTTGTCCAGCCTGGAGAAGGGAAGGCTGCGGGGAGACCTTATTGCGGCCTTCCAGTACTTAAAGGGGGCTTATAAAAAAGATGAGGACAGACTTCTTAGCAGGGCCTGTTGCAATAGGACAAGGGGTAATGGTTTTAAACTAAAAGAGGGTAGATTTAGGCTAGATATAAGGAAGATATTTTTTTGCAGTGAGGGTGGTGAAGCACTGGAACAGGTTGCCCAGGGAGGTGGTAGATGCCGCCATCCCTGGAAACATTCCAGGTCAGGCTGGATGGGGCTCTGAGCAACCTGATCTAGTTGAAGATGTCCCTGGTCATTGCAGGGGGGTTGGGCTAGATGACCTCTAAAGGTCCCTTCCAACCCAAACTATTCTATGATTCTGTATCAACACTTGCCTTTCACAGTACACACCCTGGTGCCTATTAAGACACAGAACAAACTGTGTCTTCTTACCTGATATAGAATGGGATATAGATCAGTAACGAGCTATGTTTGTAGCTGTACCGGGAAGCCACTGTGTAGGAAGACAGCATCTGTAGGCTGGCCCTGGGAAAGCACTGCATGAACCTGCTCAGGTGTAGATGACTGAGGTAGCCAGCTTCTCTCTTCAGTGCTGTGGAGTATATTCTAGTTGTTGGGGTTTTTCTTCCTTCCCCTAAAAATGCAGGATATAAAAGACTATGAAATTCCAGTTTTCAAATAAAGCAGAAGAAAAATGGGCAAACATAAATTGCAAATGAGGAAGTGATTTCTGCACAGGAGAATGGGTCTTGCCATCAGGGTCGTCTCTTAAAAGACATATGGAGAATTTATCTTACTTACTCTTGCTTACTCCATTTTTATTGCAGTCTACCAAGCAACTGATTTTTATTGCCTCCTGGTATGGTTATTCTTAAGGTAAGCCTCCAAATGTCCTTCAGACATACAAGGCCAGGAAAAAGTCTAAGGCCTGATTCATTGTTGCACTTAGGTCTATTTAAGTTTGAGATAATCAAGGATGCCCCAAAATTTGGGATTATGAATGAATAATTAGACTCAACATCCATTTCAGAGGTTAACCATTTAGAAGTTAGGTTGAATTCCTCTTGTAATGGAGTTTTCAAGGCTAAAGAGTTGCAGTCAACTTATGAAATTGCAAATGAAGAGTTAGTTAATGGTCACTTGTAAAAATAATATTTTAGCAATCAAATAATCATGATTTTGCTTTCTGTAGTTGTGAAAGATCAGTTCATAACAGCATGTGCAATTCATATACCTAATTTCTGATAATCTCTAAGGAATTCTAAAGAATCTCAGTTGAGGGTTTCACTGCATATATTTTGACTGAAAAACTGGCTAATTAACATGAACTGTAAGAGCTTGCTATGCCTGAATCCATTTCCTAGTTTTCTTCTGAACCTTTTTTACTAGAGGGAAAGGGAGCTGCTACCAGAATGCAGTAGGATTTTTTTTTATATATATAGTGTTGCATAGTTTTTTTGTAATGTGACATTATACAGCAGCCTCATTATATTCAACTCTACAATGTGTTGCTCAGCCATGAGCTTGATGGCTTCGTGGAGCATGGGGTGAGTTTAATTCCTCTTTCTAAAGGAAGTGCATCTTGCTTCACTGATTATTTTCTGGACTTTGAAAGATGCAACTTTACAAAATATTCTACAGCTCCTGCTTGGGGAGAATAGAAAATGGCTCAGTGAAAGACTGCAGTGGAGGCCGTTATGAAGCGAGCCATGCTGTTATGGGTTAGAGAACACCTCTCACTTCTTTAACCTTCTATTCTGTTCATTTTTTGAATGAATAACTCCTAAAACCTCTGATATTTGAATCTCAGAACAGTGCTGTTCACACTATGCTGTCTTGACTTTCTTCTATATTTCTTCTCCCATCATGACTATGTGTCCTTTTACTGTAAGTTTTTCCAAATTGGCTTGTCCCTGTTAAAGGTTATTACTAGCAATCCAAAACAGATACTGTGCTCTTTACTCCTGCTTGCCTGTAATTGCAGTTATGTATTCAGAATCTCAAAGGTGCCACATGCCCAGCCCACAGACTGGTGGTAACCTCATGCTGGGAGGGGCCGGTTGAAAGAAGTGAGACAACTTTATATAATCTTGTCTGGATTTAGCAGGTTGGAAATAAGCCGCAGTGACACTGGTAGCAGTCATGTGAGAAGAAAGTTGGGCCAAACTTACTGGTATGCCCAAACCACAGAAGTGCCCAAAAAGCATATTTGTGGTTAGAATATACACTTTCAAACATTTTTTGATATTTGAAATTTTACTGAATCACAGAAAATTCTCTCTCTGTGTGAAGAATGGTAGAGCTGTTTGCTTTTTTATTTTAATGGCTTGGGAGAAGCTTACTACAGAAGTAGTAGGCCAGGGGACTGAAAGGTGTCTGGATTTCATTGCCTCAGTCAAGGCACAAGGACATAATTGAGCCACTTAACATACTCATGGGATAAGCATCTGTCATCTTCCCAAAGGCAGTTTCTGTTGTTGAGGAAATGAAAACTCAAAGAGGATATAAAGTAGCTCCATTTAATAGCATTCTAATTCCTAAATTTCCTTAGAGAATGACAGCATTTATCAAAACTACTTTAGTGGTTTTGCTCTTCTGCATTTTTCAAGGAAGGGGAGTGTCTTCCTTGCAAAGTGCATAACCACGTCTCAGTATTTGTATTTAAAACAACAGAATCACTTATTTCAAGCTTGGCAATGCTGCACACTTTTTTAATGCTGTTCTGCCTGTGATGGGGAAATTGTCAGCTGAGGAAGGATTTGGGAAACAGTCTTTGTGTATTAAAAAGTAGGGGCTTGCAGGCCTCCAGACCACTCTAAGAAATTCTTCAATGAATAAGTCTATTAAATCAGTGAGACAACTCATGAAGTAAGGTTCTACTTAGCATGAGTACAGGTGTCAGAATTTACCCCTTCAGGAAATCTAGATTTCCCTAATAGTGTAATACTCTGAGAAAATATTTCAGTTCAACTCTTTATTATATCCTGAGCTTTATCAGTAACTTTTGTGATGTTACAGAAACGGCATAATTCTGTGTAATGATACAATGCTAAAGTATGCCTATAATTTCCATAATAATTTATATTATGAGATGTGTCAGATAGAAAGCTCTTCTTCCCAGACCACAGGTGTAAGGAGACCTTCCCAGACCACAGGTGTAAGGAGACCTATTTCCTGTAGTTTTTTATGTATGCCTATTTTTGTAAACAATCCATAGCACATATTTCTTTGTGAACTGTAATGCTCATTCTCTCCTTCCTATGTGTCATGGCTGTGAAGCGTCACAGCTGGCGATGCTGGTACGCAATGTGTGAACAATATGGGACAGGCCTGAAAAGCCTGATGGGCTTTGTAAGAGATTCATAAAGCTTGAAGTGGACATGTACCTCCAGGCTTGAGCAGTTTTAATTAGTATTTGTCATAAGCAATGCTATGTCTTTGGATTTCTAAGGCAACCCTCTTTAATACGGTAAAAATGCACTACGTTATGAAATCTGCTTATTTCTTCTTTCAGATGTCGGCATGTACAGGCCTATTTTTATTCCTGTTCAGTAGAATACATTTGTCTAAGCTGTTCCTGTGAATTTAGTGCAAGTATTCATATGACGAAGGGCCTTTTTTAGGGTTCGCTCTTGCATATATCCTGTCATATACAGATCTGTTACTTACAGTTCTAAATCTCTTTAGAACTGTTTAAAAATCATCTGGTTTACACTGCTGCTATTCCTGCGTAATCAGCGGAACTTACCCAGTTACAGTGACTGAGAATGCATCCTTTGCTTATGGAACTTACATGGTCAGAATTCAAGTTTTGAAAACTGCAGTGTGTTGGAATGTGTTAATACTTGGGGGTTTTTAACAGTAATGAGAGAAATGCTTGTATTTTTTTTTTTAGAGTAATCGAAATAACCAAAGTCCAGGTTTTACAAAAAGTCATTTGGAAGCATCAGTGACTCAGTGAATACCAGTATATATATGGTTATAGGCAGTTACTGAACAGATTGAAAATATTTAAGGCTGCTTAATGGCAGAGAACCATTCACTTAGTATCTCATAGGCCAGGGTTTAGCTCAGCACACTGAAATAATTTTTAAATTGTCTTTAAAATTTTTAAAAAGAGCAATTATCCCAGAAAATGTGATATCAAAGGAAAATCTAATTTTTAATCTAATATATGTTCAATTTGAAGTCTTTCAATGAGTTCCATTAGTGACTGTACTCTCGGAAAAACATGTCTTGAGACAAGATACTAAACTTGAAGGACCATTGTTCTATGAAATATAGCAATACAGTGTTCATTGATATATATCTAGAGAATAATAGAAGATCATGTCATCTGCTTCTTCTCTGTTCTGAACTTGAAGGGAGAAATTAAGCGCATGCTACCACAGATCAGTTACTGAACCCTTAGAGGAGACTTGGTAATTAAATTAATATCTTAGATGCTATTTTGTTCAATATATTTCTACTTTTACTCCTTAATCTTTCAATCTGCCATTACGTATTTAAGGCTATTTTAAGTCTCTACTTTGAAAATGTAAGCTGATTTCTTTTGCAAATGATGTTAAGCACTCAGAGAGAGCACAGGAAGCTATGGAGAGAATGGGACGTATCATTTCTCAGTATGTCAAAGGGACCGAAACCCACTCTTGGATACTAATTCTTTTTCCACTTAGCACCTCTCCATTTTATACTTCATCTGTAAAATGGCTCTAAGTAACATCTCTGACAGAGGATTGCAGTGAGAAAGTTAATAAACACTGCAAAGATGATCTGATTATTCACAGAACTTTATGAAATACTGAGCATCTCCTGACTTTGGGAATGAAGACCTCAGCATTACTTCAGTCCTATATTCACAACCAATACCTGCTTTTAGTATTGCCCTCGCTGGCACTGACTTGTGAGCGCAAACACACTAACACGGTTTTTAACAGAAAAGAATGTGCGTGATAACTTTGCAGCCCATCATAGCAAGCCCTGTATTTATTGAGAAATTGGCTGCTCTTTTGAAAATTTACCTTTAACCTGCTCAACAGCAAGCAAACCTTGACTAAATGAACCAGGTGACGTCATTTGAAAGTAAAAGGCTCTTACTCTGCTTGAGGGAAGATTTCTGCCCTTAACAGTAATTCCGGAAAGCCAAATGTTCAGCTTTTGCCATTGCTGGCTGGCTGCTCGAGGGATAAGAAGGCTGCATGTAATGAGTTATGAACAAAACCAGAACTCCTGGAACATCGGTATCCCATGGGATGAAGTCTCCACTGTTACATACATACATACACCGTTACATACCTCTTATGTAGAGGTATCTTCTTCTGTCTACGTTTTACCTGAGCCATGGTGAAGGGCATGAGGAAGCTTCTTATTTTGAACATTATCAGGGATATAAAGACTGTTTCTTTTCTGCTCACATCTAATTCTCTGCCTTCATTGTCTTGCACCTTTTTGGACAAAGCAGATACTGGCTGCATATAAATATTTTAATCTCCCTTTTTTTTCCTATTTGTGTTATTTTGGGGAGTGGCCCAGTGTCCTATGGGCAGTAGAACTATAATACAGCTCTTCTGCATGAATTAAAATGTTGCAGTATCTATCTTAGAAACTCACTATTATTATCCTAACATAGCACAGCACAAAGCAGACTTTTTTAGAGAAAAAAAGATGTATTCTGGTACTGCTATCTCTTGCTCCCCTAACACATGATTAATTACCCGTCTTATTGCAGGTTTTATAAATTTACGCCCTGCTAATATTCATAGATGTGCTTTTCTTCACCCCTGTGAGTTGCCCCATAGAAATTGGGCAAGTAGAATTGTTGCATTGGACCTCTGTGTATAGCTTCGCTAACAACAACAGTCCTGTGGGCCTTTAAACTCAGGATTAGTGACTTTGAAAGGGCTATTAGGGGGCAAGAGACTTCGTGATCTGACCTTTCTCCAGGGTGGGCCCAGCAGTACTTCCCACTACTTTTAAAATTTTATTTTATTTTTTACATCTGAAAGTTCAGTGGAAATTAAAGTTTGTGTACTTCACAAAGAGCTTTAAATCTTGATGGATTCTGTTTTTGACAACTGTGAAAACCCTATTTCCCTATCTAGGAGATTCCATGTATCAAATCCATCACCATTTCTCTCTGCTTCTGTGGTACTGGCTGAACACAGTCAAGATTTCTTGCCTGCAGCATGTTTCTCACCTGTAAAGTAATTCATAGCTATTCTGGCTTTACATGGGTAACCAAAGCACTTGAGTACTTAATTCTAAATACATATTCGGGCAAATGAAGGAAACTATTACCCTGGAACAGCACACTTCAAACATTAATCATAATTATTAATCACATGAAGTTTTTCTAGAAACTTGAGTCCAGGTTTAGAGTAATTGAGCATATGGCAAGGTAGATTTACACTAAATCATTCTGCAACAAATAAGTGTTTTGCAATCTGATTTAATTTAGTTTCATCGCATCAAGTCATTCTGATTTTTTTTAAAAAACATTATAATAAAAATGAGTAGTTTCGAGGTTATAGAAATCTCACTTACTTTCTGAATTGCCTGAGAAGGTCTTTGCTGGAAGTTAACTGACAATTACAGATTCTTAGGATTTCTATAGTTCTTGAATGTATTTGTTATATACCATTAGTCACCAGGTGAAGCCCGTCAGTAATGGCAATACCCTTCAGCAATAGCTCGGGAGAATTTAACACTGATTGATGGCAGGTCACCTGGAATTGGTTGGCAGAATTTCCAATTTTCTGTTGGGAAATTGCTTATTTCTCGAAGTCTATTCCCATTTTTACAAGTGGACAGCAAGCTGAGATTATACATTATTATGTGTCTAACTATAAAATTGTGATGGATGGTGTCACACATTTAAAGAGAGTTAAACATTTCATTTAGGGCTGATTGTAAGAATAAAGGCTAAGTAACTTTAAAATATAAACTGAAACTTATCTTTGGCTTTTATTTGTTCATCTAGATTCAGAACAATAGTGGTACATCTTAACTAGTTTTAAGTAGAGAATTATTTGCTTTGTTATCATTCTTTCAAGTATTCAAAGGGTTATGATATCCTTGTTGTAAACATTTTTTCAGTTTCTAAGGTTTATCCAGGGACTGACTGACTGAGCAGATTAATGTTTTACCTTTACTTATGGGACCTCCGTTAAAATTCTGGCAAAACTGCATTGACAGAAAATCAAAGGCTGTTCAGCAAAGCCTTCCTACAGTTCTTCTTTTAAATCGTAAGGGAGAGCAGCCAGTAACAGCCAGTCATTTCCTGTTTCCAAAGGGATAAGTGTTAAAAGCAAGTACAGACTTTTTATTCCATTAGCGTACGATATGTATTATCTTTTTGAATCCTGGCTGAATTGTTTTGGAACAAAGAACCTATGCCCTACCATAATCTAATGGAAAATAGTGACTCTAGGAATAAAAGCTGATGCTTTAACTCAAACAAGAAGATATATGACAGTTTTATGACATTCTCAAAATACAAGCAAAAGAAAATGGCTGTGGGTTGCAGACTTAAAGCCAAATTTTAGGAAGATTGGCATAACTAAAATGAGGCTGCCTGTGTGGAGCACAGACTCTTCCTTAGATGACCAGGTCCCTATACAGTGCACAGCAAGAGCTAGGTGCCTTCAAATGGAATTCAAGATAGGAAAGATACTGACTTGGCTGCTATCCAGTTAGCCATTGAGATACACTGAGGGTAACAGCAGACTCACACATCTCACCATCTTGTTTCCCTTCACCTGTTAAGAATTGTATTTCACGTACCTCCTTTCTGATGTGTTTAAACTTGATTTCTTTCCTACACTGTGAAATCGCTTAAGCCAGATGGGGTAGGGATGACGCTCCCCTGTTTTTAAGTAGCCTTAGCTTGGTCACTAGGGTTTTGTGGAAGGTAATAAAGGTAGGATTTCAGCCACTCTGACAGAAACTCTCTCACTTCTTGCAGAGTGTGTTAATTACTGGGTTGAGTATGAACCACGTCTCCTTTGACTGTATTTGACAAAAAAGTGATCATTGCAATTTAATTCTATAGCGTACTTTCTCCTGCTGGTTTATGGTCTGCATATTCTGAATCTGCCAACAGGTTCCAGTGCCTCAGATTATTTTGAGCTCCTAGCTTCTGAAAGCCAGTCAGGAGCAGGCAGAGCTGAGTGCAGAGGTGCCTTAGCCATGTAAACACTGGGGTGAGTGGGCTCTCCCTGAGATGAAGACAGGGAACTTCCTAAAAGTCACTTAAGGGGGTTAAGGTAACTACAGGCAGCACTGCTTCTTGCTTCAACGTTTTGTTGTAATAGCAAAAAATTTTCTTAAATTTTCCTTCGGGTATTTAATATCTTCCCTGGATCTGGTCTTCCTGTCTGACAGTTCATCCTCACACCAAGGTTACAGACTTACAGTCTTATTTCAGTAGTTTAATGAGAAGGGGTGCCAAGGCGGAAGCAATGGGTACTCAAGGTAAATTAGGCCTCCCCTTTATGAACTTCAATGCTGTTAAAATTTGGCCCTGCAAGAAATCAAAGATAGAACAAGTTTTTTAGAAGCTAGTTCAAGTGCGCAAGAAAATCCCTGCAGAAGATGGGAATTGGCAGTATTACTTCAGAGGCTTTTTTATTCCAAAATTTAATTAGATCTGCTCACCTAGAACTGTTGGAAATATGTTTACTGCTTTTAGATCTTTCTCTCTTATGAACTCCTATTATGAAGAAGCTATTAAATAACACACAATGGCAGATTCAGAAGTCTATCCTACTAGGAGCAGCCAAATGTATTATTTACTGTTTGTCTCAAATTATACTTATTATACTTACTGCACAAACAAATAGCGCTTTTTTTTTAACTAATAATGCATTTAGGGTCTGTCTTTATTTTCAGTCTACTCAGTTTGTGCTATATATTATCTTATTTTGTTATATTGAAAATTAACTGATCCAGAATTGTTTTGTATGCCTAAACTAGAATCTAAACAAACATCCTAATTTTTTTTTTAATCCTCTGAAAGTATAAAAACGAAATATGTTTCTGCAACATTTGGCATCATACAAGCATTGCTTTATTTTCTCAGACCTAAAAGCCAATACTTGCATAACTATTTGATGCTTTTTATCAGAAGCATTGGTGCACATCAGTGGGAACTTTCTACCACCTTGAAAATGACTTTTAGAATATTTCATTAGCAGACTGTCTTTCAGAACTCAAGTTGACATTCATGTTTCTTCACACCAGTCTTTCATCCACAAAACTCTTTGTTCTGCTGAACAGTTTCGAGACAATATGGGCAATCAAAAAAGCAAAGGCTTATGACCTATCTGCATCTTCCATTCCAACATTTGATCAGTCTTATTCAAATCTCATCTTTTAATACTCCTTTGAGAATTTTCTGAGAATTTTATTTCCTTTCTTTCATTATGATTATATTATTTCAAAAACTTCAAACTTAATGAAATGGTAGCTCTCTATAAAGTGAGAGGCGGACGCCATTGGTGGCTACACATTTATCCATTTTCATCTCTTTCAATAGCCTACGTGAAAAGAATTTGAAATCTAGAATAGTGGGAAATGTCTTTTATATGTATATTTCGCAGTCTGAGAGATTTGTGGTTACCTTTGCAGTTGTGCATTTTCTTCTTAAAAGTAAAGCACAGGAGCAAGTTGCTTAGCAGTTGTAAGGAAGTAGAAAGCTGCCTGAAACCCATGAAATCAAACACAATGTATGTATTTAGAAAGACAAAGACCTTTATTACCAATCGATATCTCTACCTCAAATAACATGGCATTTCTTCAGACTTTGCCACTTACTGCTGTGCCAGCTGCCTGCATATTCATCTGTGTCCAAGTGAGTATTTGTGCCTTCCAAGTGGATTACTGAATGCATAGATTCTTTGTGCCTGCACAAATAGGGCTTTGCTCACACAATCACCTGGCAAAAAAATTTGAAGCAGCAAATTGCGTGGCTGGTTTAGGAAGGCAACCCGAGGCTGAAAAAAACCAAACTCAGATACATTAAGCTAAGGCTGCTTTGGGGCTCTTAGTTTCCTTCTTTGTGTGCCAGTCATCTTGGTTCTCCAGCCTATGGCAATAACAATTAAGCATCCTTTTTTCCACATGACTGCTCTAAAAAATGAAGTCATTACAGTGTTGGTATTAAATTTTGCATAATAAGGTTACTTCTCTGGAGTTTATTACTGTTTTGGCTCCTGCTCTGAGATGCCGTGCTTCATCTGTGTGTGTAATACATAACTGGGCTGGATTCTCAGCTGGTGAAAATTTATGCCCCAGCAGGTAGTGAAATGATGAACCTTTTCCCATCACACAAATGCATGCAAGCTTCATCAGCAACTACTTTTTTTCTTAGATTTTATCCTACAATGGAGAAAAAAATTTATGTGCGGTGTCTGACAGAAAAAGTTTTATGCGCCACAGAAGTTCAACTGCTGATGAGTGGAATCTTCTCTGTCAGTAGTTGCATTTCACTACCAGGTAAAATCTTTTCTGTTAGCAGGCAGATAAAATCTGCTTTGGCAGTATCCCTGCTTCTCTGCAGGTAAAATGTTCTCCATCAGCAACTATACTTTCCACTCAGATATAATTTTCTCTATCAGAAGTTGCCCCTCTGTGGCAAAACTTCAGAAGCTATTTCACAAAGGTCTCGCTGCTATTGACACAAACTATTAAAAACATTAAAACACTCCTAAAAAGCTATAAAATGAATTCTCCAAAATATTGTTAAATGAAACATTTAAGCTTCTGCCTATACCGATCTTAATGTCAAACTTCAAAAGCCAGGAAATAAAAACCTAAGCCACGTTTTATTCCTTATCTTTTTTTTCCCCCCACCCACAAACATACATTTTATCTCTGCTGCAACTACATTTACCACAGATAGTCCTGGATGTACTTATTTCTCTCTTTGTGATCGTAAAGAGTTGCCTGTAGAAGATTTCTGCCCATAATGATGATGTATTTCTTTCTATTCTTGCATTATCTATAGAGGATCATTTCTGTGTGTTCACTGCCAGGGTTATTCGCAGAATATGGTAACACTTGCTTCCTTTGTCATTCACTGATTACTGATCACATCTCAACTTCTATCTATCACAGACAATGAATAGGGAAATACATCATTGTTACTTTTACTTAATAAATTAGATAGTCAATTTTAACAAACATTTTAGGGAAGTAATGGGCTTAAATGTAGATGAAACAGC
The DNA here is from genome assembly GCF_030463565.1 of Pelecanus crispus. Taxonomy (NCBI): domain Eukaryota; kingdom Metazoa; phylum Chordata; class Aves; order Pelecaniformes; family Pelecanidae; genus Pelecanus; species Pelecanus crispus. The sequence goes on from NC_134650.1 coordinate 41,167,270, forward strand.
CCCTAGAACTGTGGCAGCTAATGGACTGACAAGTACTTGCACAGTGTCTCCAGTATATTAAATAGGTTAAACAAATTAAATGAATTACCACATCACTGACTCCCATGCTACTTGTGAAATAATAAATGCCATTTAAAGCAATGTGTACACATCAATATGCAATCTGAATAGGCATTGTCATTCGTGGTCTACAGGGCATTGCTGGGACAGCCAGCTTTGTTGTGCTATGAAACAGTAAGAATGCTTTTCCAAATGCGCTGTATAATTCAGACTGGTATGAACAATGCAAACTTAAGATCCTATCAATCTCTTCACTATTCCTCATTTAACTTGCAAGGTACCCATCTGTTGGTGATGGAATCTGTCAAACTGGAAGCTGTTGTTAATTTGGAGTTAACCTGCTGCTTTGTCAGATGTCACGAAGGGACTGGCTCCCAAAAAGCTTATTCCCTTTTTGCAGTTGTATCAGATAGAAGAAGAAGTACTCTCTTGTTTCCCCTACAGACAGAAAGACACTACTTGCAACAATCACTGTATAGTTAACAATAGCAACTGTAGTCTGAGCTCTTCAGAATTAAGCATGCTGCGTAATGTATGAAGCATACTGTGTAATGTATAATACTAAGCGTTCTAACTCCTCTAATTAATTTAACCTCCTGTGGCTAGGGGCCATGGGTTAGTGCCCTCTTTCCAGTCTGCCAGCTCTTTAATAAACAACAACAACAACAAAAGAATCCCAAAACCAAAAAGAAGCAGAAAAATACTTTTCCTCTGAGTTACTTGGGTTGAAGTAATTTCTCACTGTTAGGGTCCTAAAGGACATTCTGAAGAAAATATATTAGGAAGCCAGTCCCCAGTGTAAAAGATTATATAGGTCAATTGTTTTCCTCCCAAATCTATTTTATACAGATAGGATTCCTTTTATTCATGGACTAAAGAGAAGCTGCAGAGATCCCTTCTTTTTTGAGTAAATGATCTGTAAACATTATCTTCTACTGGTCCTTCCAGGAAACTTGTGATAGGATTGGTACTTCTACGCTTTTGAGTTCTAAAGGAACAGTGTTTTGTTTTCTTTGTTTTAACCCCGTACAAATACTGTTTCTGTGCTACTATTTCTTGCATTAGCAAATATCTTTCCACCTGTAAACAGCATTTAGTTGTACACAGCAGACAGTTTATCCTGGGAACTTGGAGATTCACAATGTACCTGTTCTTTCACTGGCTCAGAAATCTGGTCTTGCAATTGCATACTATCACCAATATATTTTTCTTCCGTTGGTGATAAGCACAGCCTTGATTACTTCATCTACAGTGCTAGAAAATTAAGTTAGACCTTCTCCTTATACTGGTGAAAATTCAAGCAGGGAGAAGGGTATTCTAGGTAATGCTATCATAGGAGAAACTGTAAACAGTCTTAGCCAAGGAGAATAAAGTCTTCTTGAAGTACTAAGTACAGTGCCAGTATAGCCTCTCTAAACTACCTATAGATTTCTTCATGCTAAAAAACTAAGCTTCCCAAAAAAGCCACCTTCTTTGTAGTAGTAAGGAGGGGGAAATGAAAGAAAGGCACAGTGAAGGAAAGAATTTCTAATAGGGTTGCTTTATGGCTGTAACTTGCTTGTGGAAGATGAACAGTTCACTTCTGCAAGCAGAAATGAACTGGCAAGGTTTTCTCCCCTGCCCAAAAGTTAAATCTTAAATTGTTGCGATCAGAACTTTCAAAAGTGAAAGTGGACTAGCAGTATTTAAGAGGAGCTAAACAGCTACTTCTGAAGGTGATACCTCTTTACAAACTTAAAAATTAAATAATGCAAAACCACTGGTTACTTTGGACAAACCAGCAATATAATATATCGATAAAGATATTAGAGAATTACAATGGAATACTTTAAATGAGTCTGTTGTCCCAAGTGTATTATCATTTAACAAGCTTATTAAATATCACTATTTTAACAATTAATAGAAACCTGTCTTGCTGTAGGCTATTTTGATAACTGTTAATTAAGTATCTACAAATTCCTTACAAAGTCCATGTGCTACTAAGAATGAGATTAGGCATTTCTTGCTTATGTAATTTTGAGCTAATTACAAGACTATTAGATTTATCTTCTAAATGCTCAGTAAGTTCTCTTTTAACAATCATTTTATATTTAATTAAAAAGCAGTATCTGCCTTGCTAAATTTGAATTAAATGCTTGCTGGAGACACTAAATTAAAAAGTGTTAGTAACATTTTACCAGTGAATAAAGGACTATATAGATATTTTCACAATTCAGGATAGTTATCAAGAAAGCAAATAAACAGACAGGGATTTTCAAAGGCCTTGACTTCCGCAGGCTCTTTAGAAAATTCTTGAAATAGAAAAGGATACTGGCTGCTACTCTGCTACTTCTTAATCAAAACTGAATTGTCAAAAGCATAGATGGAAGGCATGTGAAAATTTAATGGAAAAAACTGATTCATTTTCTAAGGGTAAGTAAAAGAAGAGCTACCACAACTGAAGTAATAGTTAAATACTTGTTTATGAACAGTCAGAAAATTTTGTTTTCTTTGGCCAATAAGAAGGGAAAAAAACCTCATTAAATTTCGAGTGCCTCAGAGAATATTGACAGTGTTAGCATCATACATGATTAGATTTTAACAAATATTTAGGGATCTAAAGCTGAGAGGTTCCAAAGGTTCTCAGTTAAATTATTTACTTTAAAGGCAGAAAAATTATTTTCAAAGAATGACAATATTGTATTTGCATGTGAATTTATTTCTTTTACGGCCCTGTAGAGCATTGTCCGTCTTAAGACATTTTTCCTGCCTCTTTTCCTTCACCAAACTGAATTTAAAAATGTATGTTAAGGGTTGGGTTTTTTTTTTTTTTTTGTTTTAAGAAAACGACTGCCTTGTACGCCCTGCTGTAAAAATGACAATAAAAAAGTACTGTCAAGAGAAATGAAGTTTTGCCTTTTGATTTCAAAAGAACTAGTAGTGGTAAGGACACTATTAGGTTTTCTGAGAATGAGTTTTAATGTTTAAAAGCTACTCATGTGAAAATTCCCTGTCCATATATATTCATGACAAGTTCCTTGTGTTTAGTCAGTGTCATGGAAAGTCACAGCATTTTTGAATATGAAGAGAAAGGCTTAACTGGGAGAACAGAATACTAGAGAACTATGCTTTTTGAATCATGGAAACTTAGTAGCTGAGAAGCGTAAAGAAATAGAAAATTGGGGCTAGAAAGGACTCAGGAAGTCATCTTATTTCACTCTCTCTCTTTGTTATTCTTGATAAATGGTTGGCCATCCAGTTTTATATACCTGCAAAGGTGGAAGTACTATACTCTCCTCTGGCAATTTATTTCATCATTGTTTCACTGTCCTTACTGTACAAAAGCTTTTCTAATGTCTAGCCTGAACATTGTGATGCAGTTTGAGCCCACTACTTCTTGTTTCATCTTTCACAGATACACTTCACAAATCATTCTCTTGCGCTTCCTCACAGTTGACTTTTACATATGAAGGCTGTTACTGTATTCTGCCTCACCCTTCTTCTCTTCAGGCTAAAGTACCCTAATTCATTCAATTTTCCTGAAAAGTCAGGTCCTCTGTATTTCTAATTATTCTTCTTGCTCTGCTTTAGTTCTTGCCGTACTGCCATCCAGTGCCCAATACAATACCCTAGCTAAAGTCTTAGCACTGCTAAAAAAATCGGAGAGAGTACTGCTTATGTCTTGCAGCCTATACTCATCCTGCTGTGGCATGCTTTTCATAACAGCATGTTATTTTTGACTCGTGTTCAGATTATGATCCAGTAAACACCCCTAGATTTTTTGCAGAACTTTTGCTCAGCTAGCAGTTTCCTGTCTTGCATGACTCTCTCCTGCTTGTGTGCAGAGGCTTGTTCTCATCCCTAAACAATTGCACTTTGCTTTGGAACATTTCTCCAGTTTGGTATTACCATTTTTATTCCTCCGGCAGATCTGTAGTCCCTTCCACCCCGGTTTTAAGTGCAAATTTAATGCCTGCTCTGTTAGCCAAGTCATTAATTTGAAATTATTTAATGTTACCAGATACAAAGCAGATTGCTATGGAGACTCACCTGAAATATCCTTTCAGTAAGGCCATGAAATATTCATAACTAATCTCAGGCTAAAGTTTTCATTCCATTTTTCCTCCCCTTGTAATTGTTTCATCTATAGGATGCTTCTACAGGTTTAGAAAATGTTGTGTGAAGCAATGTCAGAAGCTTCAAGGGAACCAGTATGAACATGTTGTCGTCTTTAAAACTGTGGTATATTAGCTCTTTCAATTTCTTTTTTCTTTTTTCTTTTGAATGTTATTCCTGTGAGGAAGAAAAGAAAGTGCCTCTTTCTGCCTTCCAGCTGCCTTCTAACAGTACCTCCTGTAATAGCAGTGGCATTCTTAAAGCAAGAAGCCTGACACCATTGGTCATATGGCATCTATGCTTCATTCTTAGCTTTTTTATTTTCACCTGTGCAGGTGCAGCTTAGACCTTGAAAATATGAATTTTTTTACACATCAGACTTTGACAACATCAAGAAATACATCATTTGCCTAAAAAATTTTGGATCCTTACCTGATGTACAGATTTACAGCTAAATGTTTCAAAGTGCCAGGCATACAATGGTAAGTTCAGTGTCTTCAGTGCGACTCAGCAAGCAACAGGCTTAGCAGTGCCTAACATAGACCTATGCTAATCAGCTGTATCCATAAACTTAGATGTTATTGTGTCTTTGTTACAGCCTTGCAGCTAAGTGCAGGAGCCACTCTGAGGGTATATCGTTAAAGGCAAGCATTATCTCAATTACAAGGTGAAGATAACAAAAGGCTCTTTATATTTTCCTTATTTCTGTCTAGCTGTGCATGTGTTTTCCATCTTTCAACTGTACTCTTTTCATCTGATTCATATCCTCACATTAAATGTTATCACAAATCATGAATTGTTCTCACTTAATGTTTATTACTGCAGATAACTACTATCTCTCATGGTCCTGTTGGCTTTATCTTTATCTCTGTGCATTTCAGTGCCTCCTTTAATTATTTCATTTTAAGGTACTTTACTCCTACTTCTCTACAGTTACAAATGTATGCAGTCTGCAAATACTCCTCTAACAAATCTAGTGAAGCTCTCAGTGTGAAACATCTAACTTTTAAGCATTTGACTCCCAGTGAAATGCTGAATTCCGGAGTGAAGCACCTTGGTGCATCTCTGCGATTATAGGAGGAGTTAGATACCTCTTAATGGAATCTTATATATTTGACTAAGGAAAGGTAAGCTACCAAAGGACAGCACGCAACTGCTTAAAGTCACCCAGCAGACAAGGTCTGAGAGTGAGCAAAGGACTTATCAGTCCTATTGTGGGACTGGAGGGGGAGTATCTGCTTCACAACCAGAAAACAGCTTCTGAACTTAGATGCCTCTTTCTTTTCTCTCAGAGGAATTAGGAGCACTCAACCCTTGTCTGCTTCTGTGTTGCTATTGAGTGAGTCTGTCTGTGGTTTGGGGAAAGCTGATGTCAATCCACCACAGCACTGTGTAAATAATGAACAGTTTGATCAAAACGTGGTATCAAAACTGTATTTTTAGATGTCTTTAGTTTGTCATAGTAGAATTTGATGTTAGTGTGTCTTTTCCTCCTTTTAGTGCATTACCCTTCAACTATCAGGAATTCTAGTAACACTACAGGCATTGTCATACATGTACATCTCAACATCGGAATATTTACTGGGCTTTCTACGGGACTGTTTCGCCACTTACGAATGATTTGTTCTGGCCTATGGTCAGGCACATCTCTTTATTAGAAGCTTTGAAATTGTAGTACTGGTTCAGCTTTGCTTTTGACTGGCTGATTATCGAACTGGTGATAATATGATGAATCTCAATTTTAATTCCCAGGAAAATTGCAGGAACTCACTGCAAGGAAACCCAGTTCTGCCATCAAACTACTGACATACTGTATTGCTTTGCCTGTGACTGTCATTACAATCATGTCTGTCAGTTCATCTACTTTATAGAAGCCTGACTTGTCTATAATAATGAGGTATTTTATATATCGTTTGTTATGAGAAAAAAACTGCTCCTGTTTCAGTCTGCTTCTCATGCTACAGAAGTAATTTGTTTCTTTCTGTTGCGTGGCTTGCATTCTTTCATAAGTATCACATCCATCCACCAGACCTCAAATATTGCTATTAATCTTAGTCCAGCATGTCTAGCGTCCTGGATACAAACTTTTGTTCTAGATCACTGTGTTCCTGAAGAGGCTTTGTATTTGGCTCTGTGAAATCAGGATTGTGATTTTTCTACCTGTTTATTTGAAGCAGTTTATATGTCCGAATAACCACAGTGATTTTGATGCTGTCAAGTGGCAGGTGGAGCTACTCTTGCAGCGCTTGGCAGTTTGAACAGGATGATGGATCACAGCACATGTAAATCTTTGTCTGTACTGGATTCCTGGATTCTTTCCAAGCCCTGTCTTGAACCTAGCATATAATTGACTTGGACGATGCTTCCCAAGATTTCTGTTTCTGTCATGTTCATGATCTTGCAGTGCTGTTCTGCTCAGAATAAGCAGGCAGCCAAATAGAAATTGATTCCTTTCTGGACACGCATGTTTCTAAGACTAATTCTTGAGATTTCACTAGCATAAACTGGAGGGCTTGGGAGTCCTTAGCACTGTCATCATAAAAACATTCTCCTGGTGGCTATTACCAGCAAGCAGCAAGGGCAGACGCTACTCCATATGGGAAGGCAAGCTGAGTGTGACAGCAGGGCAGGCAGGGGCAGGGGTCTCGCTACCACGGGGACAGTCCCACAGTGCCTGATCACGGAGACCAGAGCAGGCCCAGTGACAGTGACCTTGCTCAGTCAAGAGTCCAGATCGTCAGATGAGCCTATAGAGAAGAGACGGGTCGGAGGTCAAGCCAGGAAGCACAGTCTGCGTGTCGGCGTCAGGATCAATGGGGTGCATGGCTAGGCATGGTGATGGTTGCAGAGTAGCTCAGGCAGTGACCACGGATGAGAGACTGAGCTTAAAAGCAGCTCCTAAGTGAGCTGAGACTTTTCAAATAGCCTTTCCAGGCAACACAGCTGTGCTGTTGAAGCTGGCCTTGAGCCCAGGCAGCCAAACCCCCAGGGAGGTGAGTGGAGGAATGTGCTCAAGGCACTGACAATTACATCATTTTCTGCTCCAAAGTTTCTCCATCCTTAGTGTGCAGACTGAAGTTTTCCCATACTGGTCTTAATTAAAAACAACTACTGCAACCTTTCTTTTTCTGGTATTCCATGTATTGTTGCCATGTCTTTGGTTTGTATTTCAATAAGTTGATACTGTGTAAAGTGAACAATAATCATATTTATGCTGAATTTTTGACCAGAAAATGGCCTGAAGACAAACAGGTGAGACAGTGGAAAGAGTGTTTTGCCTATGGTTTATGAATCTCAATAGTCTTCAGACTGACCTGATTTCTGTGGTATGGTCCATCAATTCTTGATCTTTGCTCAGGGAAGGATTTATAGCCCTTGCAAAGCTATGAATTATACTGTATTTTCTTACAATTTTGTCTTAATCTTATTTAGCTTCTTTTTTATTTTCTTGACTCATTCTTGACTTATTCTTACAAACATACAAGCTTGTGTTAAGGCCTGTTACTGCCTGCGTAGTGCTGTCTACTCCATCCTGAAGTCTTTCTTCCATACAGCAGAGTACTATCAAGAACTGACAGTCTTTTGTTACTTGCCACAGGGAAGCTGTGTCTCTACTGGTGTGTGGAGAGGTTACCGTCCTCCTAATTCAGATAGTATCTATCTTTAAAGTACAATTTTTGTTAAATCAAGCAGGTTTCTGCAGAGGTACGTATTTGGTAATTTTCTCGGCGTAGTGCTTTGTTCAAACTACTTGGACCTTTGCAAATTCACAGCTTGCCTAGTGTTCTCAATGACTCCCTTGACATTTGTTTAACAATGATGGGGTGGTTGGGGTTTTTTCCTCATTTTCTTTATTGCTCCCAATATTTTATTTGTTTGTTTGTTTGTTTGTTTGTTTTAATACAATAAGTGTTCTGCAAGACAGGTGTTGTACAGGCTGAATTGTTTTATTTATTTCCAGGTGTAACATCCTTGGAAGACGTCCCAGTCTTTCACATACAGCTTGGTAATTTTTAGCCGCTTTGCTGTAGGGATACCATAGAGAATTGCCTGCTCTGAGTTATTTGTGTTTTGTTCATTCTTGTATTTTATTAATAATTTCTCTAGGTTTATAAATTCACTTGTTTCAGCTGGTGGCTATGTCTCATATATTTTTACAATCCATACTTTGGTCTATGTACTTTACTTTTGTATTCTGATTATAATTTACATTATCCTAGTAGCATTATGGCTGTGCACCAGTGAAATTTTAATTTGGTTCAGGTTAGTGCAGTTTTGCCTTGGTTGGGTTTTTTTTCCCCCTTATTTAAGGCTAAGTGAGTCTTCACAGGCCAGCAGAGTCACTGATGTTCATTGGCATTCAGTTTTCTGGTTGTTTCTGTGCCTGCCCCTGGATCTTATGCTAGCCTGAGCTTTATAAACCATTTATTTATTTTTGTGCTGCATTAATGTTGGACATGCAAAATCCCATCCCCTGAGTCACTGCCTGCTTCCTTGATATGATGCCTTTGTACTCTGTTTTTTTCATCTACAACCTTTGACATGATGTTTTCTCTTGCTACAATTATTGCTTATGACCTCATATGCAGGGCATTTTCCATTATCATATTTTTCCTCTACAGTATCAATAGGTCTTCTTTTGCATTCTGTTTATTTCCTCTTTGTGAATTTGCTTTTGCACTTAGAGTTTTGGCATATTTTCTCTTGTATTTTCATGTTTTCCCTGTGCCCTGTTGGTGAACTTTCTCTTTGCCTACTCAACTCTGCATTTTGGATGGGATGCTATATCTGTTTAAATCTATAAAGACAGAGTTAGTACAGGTTCTATGAATATTCTCATATGAGTGTGTGAATCTTTCTTCCGTAATACTAATACAGCACAATACATGAGATATATTTTGTCTGGTATATGTGTGAATTAGCACTGCTATGCGGTCAGGCATAACTGATGTATGTTGAGAACCTACCGTAGCAGCTGACACTCCAACATTGTTTTTGCAGAGACTCTTCTAGGATTTTACGCAGCCTTCTCAATCTGCTGCTGCTGTTGTTTGACTACGTAATACTATTAGAAGATGTGATAGCATTTGTCTGTGACATCTCAGAGTCATATGAGCTCTTAGTTTGCCTCCTTTTTTTATCCAGATCCACTGCAATTTAGTAATTTGTTTCGAAGTGATCACAAAGAATGTGCAGTTTCACAGCATATTTCCCCTTGCCTTCCCTTGCATCTCAGTAGCCATGATGGTGACAGTTTTTTTGTTTAGGAAGGTTTTTCAGATATTCATGATTTCGTATTTCATGGGTCTGCAGGAAATAACTCATTCTTGAAACCAGGTTCTGAGTTTCTGTAGAAGAAGAAAGCAAGCCAAGACAATACAACATTTAGTCTTTATTCTTTCTTTCAGATATCCTGTGGAGTTCTTAAATTTTCTAGACGTAATCTTATGCATGAAACATTTACCAACCTGTTCATCTCTGGATGCTCAGTTGGGAAACTGTCTGTCATAACAGTGAAGAAATATCACAGTATTTATGTATAGCAGCTAGTATTTAGACTTTGTCAAGAATACTAATGTTAGTAAGGAAAGGTCACAGAGATTATGAAGCAGATTTTTTTCTTGAGTAGTAACAGTGCAAATTAATATTAATGCCTGTCATATTCAGAGAGAATTCATTTCATTTTCCTTTTAAAACAGTGGATGTTTGAATAGATATATCTGCAAGTATCCTGGATCTAGATCACTGGAAAATATAGCCACCAATTTTTAACGAATTCATATTCTGTTTCTCTCCATACAGTTTGGATTAAAAGTCTTTTCCAGTATTGGAAAACATAATTGGTAACATCCATCTTTTATTCAGCTGTACTGTTTATGATAGAGTTCAAAACCAATTAGAATCACTAAATTTTATTTCTTTGCTTGTATTATCAATAATCTGCAAGCTTCAGAGAGCCAATTTGTGTCTGGCTGGACAAATACGGAAACCTTTTCAGAATCATCCTCTTCATTTCCTTCCCTCGTGCAACGTAAACAGATGAAAAACTTTTTCAGTCATTGTTGGATTGAACCTCAATTACCTGCAACTATGTATGGCTAGCTGACCTTACTAACTCCTAGTTAGTAAGTCTCTGCAACCTTTTCCCCGTTATCCTGACATGTAAATAAATTTAAGTATTTCCTAAAACACTTGTATTTAGGCTCTGCATTGACTTTTCTGAGGCTTTCAAAATGACAAATGAAATGGTAGCATATCTTAGCAGCACTATTGAAAGAAAAGAATTGGTGTGACAGGTCAGTGTGGAGCACCTGGGCCCCATCTAAGGGAACTACTTGTGTTTTGTCTTTTGAGGTAAGCAAGAGCTTTCTGTTTGATATGCTTTATATGGGTTGTCACTTCTAGGCAATCTAAAATACATTGCATAGTATAGTCTTGACAGAAGTGTTGCTAGATGGTTGATTTTTCTTTATCCAGGCAAACAATATAACACGTTTAGATCAAAGCATGGTCAAAAATGCAAATTTGCAGCCTGGACCCACAAAGGTAGAAGATTGTTAGTGAAACCTTGTGAAGTTGATAGGAGTATTGTCATCAGCTGCAATGGAGATGAAATTCCATTTTGTGTCTTTGTCACACAAGGATGTTGACCAGAATCATTGAAATCAATGAGGCAGCATATGTAATTGGAAAAAGGCCAAGAAAAGGGAAGGCAGATATGTGCTAACCTTTTCTAGACTTTCTATTCAGAAGTTGTGATATTTTCAGTAGTCTTGATTAAGAAATATGCTCTACTACCTCCTGTTCTGCTTGTAGAGAATTGGATTATATCTTGCATTTGTTTGTGATCAGCAGCACTATTTCTAAGCTGTTCACACATTAATAGAAAGCTGGGCTTACTTTTTAAGATAAGGTAAAGAGGTTTGTGAATTTAAAATGAGTATCTACAGTGCCTGTTTCAATAGAGTTGATCTCAGGGTTTTTTCACTTACATCAGTTTTACATTAGTGGTAATGCCAATGTCTTCTATAGATTTGTCATTATAAAATACGTTAAAGGAATTTGGTCTCTTTTTTAAAAAAAATATAAAAATAGCACAGAGATTGGGAAAAGGGCCAGACCTGTAGCTAAATAATACAGTGATGCTGATCCTGTCAATTGGGTTTCTCGACAATATTAGCATAAACTATTGCAAATTGTTGTTCTAGTCTTTTTAAATATCACAGACTTCTAATCTGTGAAAGAGCTGTAGAAATTCAGAACTGGAAGTCATTTAATAGGTCTCATTCTGTGTCCCAATCTAAAGAAAAAGCTGGTAGATCTAGACCATTACTAATGAATACTTCCTTAGTTTGTTCTTAAAAACTTTCCGTGAAGGGGATTTTCTGGACTCTCTAGGTAACTTATTCCAATACTTAACTGCTCTTAACGGTTACCATAGTTCTCCTAATGTCTAACGTAAATTTTCTGTGCTGAAAATTAAGCCTATTTCTTCTTGTCTAAGGTTCAGTTTAGATAGAGAGCAACTGATCACCATCTCCTTTATAATAACCCCATCTGTGAAGACATTTATCATGTCCCCCTCCATCTTCTCTTTTCTGGTTCAGACAAATCCAATTATTTTAACCTTTCATGATAAGTACTGTTTTCTAAAATCCTAGTAATTTTTGTTGCTATCCTCTGGAGTGTTTCTAATTTGACTGCATGTCTCCTGGTATGAAGACCAGGTATTCTAGATGAGAATTCTTACAGCCTATAAAGTGCAATAATTATCTCACTGGTGTTCTGTAGAGTGTCTCATAATTACATCCCTGATTTACATTTGTCTTCTTTTTTTAACCCAAAGTATTACTTTGGTCAGCCAGAAACAGTTCATGGCCTGTTCTAGCCTCAGCCACTTATTCCCCAGTTTTGCAATTACAGGTTTATTTTGCCTTTCTCAGTAGAATACTTTGTACTCGTCTTTACTGAATTTCATTGTACTGATTTCAGACTGTCTCTCCAATTTAGTAGGGTCAAATTCGTTAATAATTCTGATTCGGTCACCCAGAGTGCTTAGCATCATCCACAATATGTGGTGTACTTTGTCTTCCTTTACACCAAGGTGTCAGTGAATACATTGAATTGTGTTAGACCCCTGGGAGATCACAAATGGTATGTCCTCAGAATTGGACAGTTACTGACTGGTATCTACTCACTGAGTGTGGTTTTTCCATCATTTGTGCACTCATCTAACAGTTTCCCAATGCACTATCTTGCTTTTCTTAAGACAGGCTTATATGGGACAGCCTGATTAAAACCAAGCTATGTTTTGCTTCCCCAAAATACCGGTTTCTTAGTCAGAAACACTTTTTGTTCTATCCTGGCTCAAAATGCCAACATAAATCCTATCTCTTAACTGGTATCCCCAGATGTGAACACTGGTGATAAAAGTAATTGTACCTAAGAAGTGTTGCAGTCCATTGTCAATCTGTGGTCTACAATTTTTTCTACATCAGTTCATTATTCCTAAACAGTGCATAAACGGCCATTAATAAATGCCTGTTCACATAGCTAGACTGAAATCTGAATATGAAAACTTTCTTGAGTGATCTATATCTCTCCCAAGTAAATTCTGTACAGTCGTAAATCAGAAAAGGCTAAAAGTTCCAGTACTAGTTTCAGAAAAAAGCTGAAAGTTTCAGTCCATTTAAGGTGCTAGTAGTCTCTGACGGTGGTTGCTGCTGAAAGTGTTTTAAAAACACAAACCCTGGTAAGGTTTGGAACTGTTCTGTTTTCTGAAGTACAAGTTGAATGGGAATTATTTTTACTTTGCAACACCAGCTGTATAGTGTGTGCTCTGGAGTGTAAAAATGGACTCCTTTTCATTCATATCCTATTTAATAACACTGCAGCTGGGACTTTTATTAATGTATATATGTTTTTTTCCTTCTTGAGGCTACGTATAATTCCACACAGTCCTGAAAAATAATCATCAGTTAGTAAAGAATTAAGGTTTTTGAGGTAAATTAATAAATATAAATTTAATACATTGCATCCATTACATGCATATATATCCATTATATATTTCACCAATCAATCCTTTCTAAAGTTTTTCTGAGAAAGTCTATTAACTGTTTTAAATAGTATGCATAATGTGCTTTGAGTGACATTATCTCTTCATTTAATATGCCACTGTTTCTTCATTTGGCTTCTGTTCTGCAGAGTTCTGCGTTGTTTTCTGTTTAATTGTGGCCTACTGTTATTTCTAAGGTAATCAAAATAGCTAACTGGCTACAGTTGTTATTTCATTTCCACAACCCCCCACATTTTTTTATCTGCAAAAATAAAGATGTCTGTGAAGTGAATATTTTTTTTTTTCCCAAATAGCTGAAAGTAGAGTGACAAGAGAAATGACGGTGACTGGGGCGATGCAATTTAACGCAGAGATCCACGCAGCTAGCACTATGTTAAATGACGGCACAGGTTTCGCATTAATTGTAATTTGCAGTAGCATATCAGAATGAGTTGAGGAGTAAGAAAGAAAATGGAAAATATTTGCATGGAAATGAAAGTATCTTTTATGTCTATTTGTATTTTTGTAACTCCCTGAGGATTTCCCTGGGAAACAAAAAGCTTTATTTCTAGGAGGAATTCCTGCCATAGGTTCTTGGCTGACCTTGACAAGGCTGATTAAGATGTGTCAAGGTAGTCAGGAAAAGACAGTTGCAAGCCTCAAGTCCCTCTGATCCCATGCACAAGTCTGTCTCAATTTGGAAGTCCCAGACTAACACGACTTAGTGGCTTTGAGACCAGAACTGGCTCTCATTATACCAGTTCAGGGCTCAGGAATATTCACCCTTATCATACAGACAAACTCTCAGTTTCTGTCTATGCTGCGGTTCTTGGTCTGTAAATTACGAAGGAATATTAGTACACCTCAGCCTCACCTTGTTGCTATGAGAATAGAAGCACCGGCTTGTTATAATATTCATCAAACCCATGAGGGTACTATAAAAAGATTTTTTGAACCCATCTCTGGAGGGTTTAAAGAAGTGGAGAGCTATCTATATTAAAAAGTAAAGAAATTTACTGTGCAGCTTTGACTGGCTGGACAATGTAATAAGAAGATGGCAGCCCCAGCATGTGGGAAATACAGCTGGATTACGGGTTTCTTATTACTGGGCACCGTGAGACTATAAAGGATTGAGATCAGCTGCAGCAATCAAGTACAAAAAAATCACAGAACAAAATATGCAGTGTGGCACTTTGTTTCATGGGGGAAGGAAAATCTTGCTTTTCAGATACCTAGAACTGAGCAAGGTATTTGTAAGTGCAGCAGTTCAACATTCCCAACTGCTAATGCTTTGTTCTAGGGCAGGATTTAGAGCCTCCTTTCCCTTTCATTTCTGAGGTTTTGTTCATATTTTTAAGTTTGTTTGCTGTAACACTTTATTCTCCATGCCCTTTTCTATGCATTTTCAGGCCTGTGAGGTTAAGAACATTTTCTTCAGGTTCTGAGTTTTCTTTCTTCTGGACCCCCGTTTCCTTCCAGCTGTGACACAGTCAGAAGCTTGTTGGTCCCCTGTATTCCTGTGCTGTGTTGCGTGGGGGCCGGGCAGCTGGTCAGTGCCAAAGGGACTTTTGCTCCCCTGCCGCCACTACCATCAGCCAACCCAGCGCAGGCCTCTGGGTCACATCGTCTAGGCTGGCTAGAAGGCTGCACTGCCCTCTCTTCTCCCCGTGATGCTGACCATTCGCAGCTGTACATGACGATCAGATACAAAAAGCCAGCCATGTGTTAGCAGGGACAATTATTGCCTGCTGTTATCATACCTGCATGGATTTGCTGCAGGATTTTCCTCAGTATACTTTGATTTTAGTGCAAAACTGAGTCAAATTTCTTCTGAAGCTTTAAAAAAAAAAAAAGATATTTATCTCCCACCACTCCATCCTTATACACACAAAGGCATACACTCCCATTCCTTTCGGCACTTCAGCTTTCTGGTGGCATCTGCTTCTCCTTCTACATCGCTCATTCTCTTCTCATGAGACTTCTGCTCTCGTATTGCAGCCCCAGGATGTTGGAATATTTTGACCATAGCCCTGAGGGTGCAGGTGATTATTCACTGCTGTTTATGGAGAAGGCTGGAGGACATAGGTGCATTTAGTAAGAGAAGTCCTGCTTTAAGCTGCAAATTAAATACACAAGACGGGGGGCGGGGGGGGGGGAAGCTGCTCTTCCTGTTTTCCTAAAGTGAAGAGGGATTAAGGGCTGGATTTTTTATAGACAGCTGGAGACTTGAAGAGTCAAATGGCTGCTGTGGTGCCAAGTGGGATTTTGAAATATATGAAGGTGTCCATTTCCTACAGGAAGTACTCACATGTCTATTTATTTCCCTGGGTATGTAAGCATCTTCAAAACCTGGCTCAAAGGGACTTGCTTGAAGCCACACACACACGTTCTGGGACAGAACACAGACCTGAATTCAGATCTCATATATTCTTGTCCTGAATCTTAACACAGGACCTGTCCTCTTGAAAAACAGTGGAATTCACTGAAATATCTGAATTTTTTTTTGTATGTAGTATTTCAGTTTATTTGTCTTTGTAGTTATAACCTGTTCATCAGGAAATGCCTTAAACATCTGTAAGATAAATGTCAAGGATTTCTGTTTCCTTCCTCAGCTCTTCTTTTCTCAATGATATACTTAGAAAAAAGCAAGAATAAAATACTGAGATTTACATTTTTTCCTGAAAGTTACAAGATTCGTGGTCATTTAATCCCTCCTGGGAAGACACTTCCTAGTGTGTCTTTCCAGGCTGATAAATATTTGCCAGGTAGAAAGCAATATATTTGGATGAATAAAGAATCTCAGGGAAAGCAAAGGAAAGCCATTAGCCACTGTGGATAAATCTACTTCTCCTACAGGTTTTCGATTATACAGTGGGCACTTCCTCAACACACCATGGGGAGAAAGCATGATTTTAAGTGCCATTAAATGCTGCACAGTAAATATCCCCAGTGCATTACAAGCATTAAATGTAGCCCATGGGAGAAGGCACTGAGTTTAATACTCAGATCTTTACTTGCTTTGTATTCTCTTCCATGTTTCCCCTTAGACAATGTTCTGCACTACAGCATCTAAGCAACTCCCATTAAGGAAGCTATTGTGAACAAACTACAAGTTTGTCATGTGCTTGCCTTTTCTCATCCTCTCATCAAGTAAAGTGTCATGTTTTGATCATTTCATCTATATTTTTCATTTATTTCATTTATTTGTTCACTTGCCGTTTTGAGGTTTTTTTTAGTATGTACAGGCTGCTTCTACTTGTAGACAGTGTGATCCAGTGCCTGTACAGGGAAATACTCTGCAGCTCATTGCAATTCTTGTTGCAGGTTTTCTTAAGGATTTCAGGCTCTCTACTGCAGCTGTACTTTTATATTTAGCTGGAACACTACCATTCTCTTTCATTCATCTTTTATATTGCAAACAAAAATGATGAAATTGAAGTTAATTAGGCTATCTAGATAATTCTGAGCAGTGAAAGCTATGGAAGGAAGAACTATGCTTAGAGTTTTTATCATAAATCCAAGAAGAACAAAAAATGAGCAAGAACGAAGACCTGTGAGAAAACAATAAATAGGCAACTCTTAAAGATCAGGGCTCAGTTTCATAGTTGCTCTTGACTTTAGGGGCAGTGGCTAAGCCTGTCACTGGGCTCTCTGTCCCTGTAAGGAGGTTATCAACCCCTTGGCAAAGCCAGCAGAATGGGACTTGTAGTAAAGGCTCCGCTGCTACAGTTCGCAGCCTGGCATATTAACTCAACCCACCATCAGTTTCGGTTTATGTTAGTATACCAGGTTGTGAACCGCAATGCCAAAACAGCAGAGACACCACCTGCTTTGCCACTGTTGCTCTGGGGGAGGTAATCCCCCGAAGAAGGACAGGGTGGGCAGGGGGATAGTAACTTCTTTGGCCAAGAGAAATAAAGCTAAACTGGATCATAATTCAGAGACCAGTCTACTTACAGCGAGGTAGCACTTAGCACAGCTGCCTTGCAGGGGAAGAAAAGAAATCTCTAAACTACTTGTTTGTTCAGCTCCAGTTTGCTCAAGAGGGAAAAAAAAACCCTATAAATAAATTTGTGCAACAAAGAAAGAGAAAATCTTAAATGACCATAGAATCCTAATCTGAAAAACCTTATTGCTCAGATATCTGACAAAAAAGAGGGAGAAGTAGACAGTTCAGATGTTATTCTCAAAGGTCTGAGAAAGGTGAAGGAGATTTTACACAAAGTGTGGATTTAACTTCAAACTACAAATTGTCCACTTTTAAAATTCCCTTGAGAAATTGTGTAATGTAAAAACTGCAGTGAAAAAACCACACCATTCTTCTGAGATTTTAAATAGTTGAAAAAAAATCTATTTTTTTAGATATTTCTTTATAAATAAAACATAAATCCATTTTCAAAGTGTGACTTGCAAATGCTAAAACATACCTGAAATCGGCTTTATACATTCTCTGTATTTGAATGCTGCTATTCCACATAGAAAAAGGGGGGTTGTATTGTTGGCATATCAAGACAGTCCCGTTGGCTACTGATAGATCTCATATTATCCTATACTGCAAAGAAAGCTTCTGTTTTCAGTTGTATGTTATTCATTGTAAAGAAGTGCTGTCTTCCTGCTTCCACCACAGTAGATGAAAGATAACCAGGTCAACAGAGTCACACCAGCATAAGGAGGAGAAAATCAGACCCAGGGCCATAGTGAGAAAAGAAGTTATTAGTGATCTAACAGTGAATCAGCCTCTCTCGTTTTGATTATTTTCTTTTGGGTGGGTTATAGTTATGCCCTGCATTAATATTTTTGCTTAGTTTCCTAGAAAATACAAATTAAAATAAAAAAAAAACAATTTAAATTACTTCGAGTTTTTCTTCATATACCAGCTGAATGTATATACCTCAGAAACTAATATAACTCTTTGATGGGAATTGCTTATTTTCTGTTGACAGCTTTTTAGTGAAAAAGATAGAAATCAGATTGAATTTCGACAGTGAGAAATTGAGAGCTTGTTCTACCAGCAGGAGTCTCAAGGCCTCTAATTTTACCTCTGTGAGCAAAGATGAACCAAGAATATCAGCAACCTACTTTCCTGCCAGAGAAAGAAAGCACAGCATCCTAAACGTTACACAGACAATCTGAAACTGAGATTTGTCTAAACTTTGGTGATTTTACCTTGGTTTAAACATGGCAATATATAAACACAGTAGAGATACTGGACTTTATTATTAGGGACCCACCAGTGTGGTACATTACAGTGAAATAAAGCAGATTCACATGCACATGTTGTCTTTGCTCACACAGTTGGGGGTCAAGTGTTGCTCTCCCTCATGATCCCAAATCCCAGTCAATCGATCTTGCCACCACTGAGATGCCACCATACAGCACTGGGAGCAGGGCTTTAGTGCTTGTAGAGAATTTCTGCTGGCTATCGCTGTCTCTGATGAGACCTTTAGGTTATTTATATCAAATGAATGTCTTCAATTAAGTTAATAAGTGCCCATATGAACATTGCTATTGACTTCAGCTACATAGAATTAGAATGAGATCATTAAAGTATAGATATCAGAATGCTTTGTCTTTTTTCTAGTGTACTGCAGCATTTTTCTGGTTTGTTCATTTATGTGTTATATTCTGTGTAATCCAACGTTGTCTTTTGTCACTGCAATATATCATCATAATGCTTCTATGCAGCAGCATCATGAACTATATCAGGCTAATTCTTTTCCATCACACCATATTCTGTTGTGTCCTAATGCTATTACTTCATGCTCTGTTCTTGTGGTACTTTTGCTGTATCATCTTTCATCTTTATCATATTGTTTTACTTCCTTTCATCTTGTAGGTTTTTTCTGTCAAATCATTGTGTCACCTCAGCAATCAGATACTGGTCTGTCATGGTTGCTTTGCAGCATGTTTCCACCTGAAAAAAAAAGATCATGTAATCTAATCTTCTCACTGATTTATGATAAAATAGTACACTTTCTCCTTGTGATGGAGTGCTAAGTTTCTGTTTTGTCATCAAAAAGGTATTTTTTGATCATAAAAACACAGAGAACAATAAAATAACGATCCCAAGTACTGTATAACAAGGAGAAACTAGGATTACTCTTTCTTTCACAATTCCTATTTTACAGACTTCACTAGAGATTGGCTACTTTTAAAAAGCCTTTATGTATCTCAGGAGCAAAATTTTCATCTCCAGAAGTGAGTGAGTTACACAAAGCTGAATCCAGTAAAGAGCTGTGGCTCCTGCCAGTTGGGCCTCCCAGGGAATATGGAGGAGATCTAATTGTGGATCATGATTGAGCTTCAATGTAGCTTTGAACAGGCCAACCCTGTCAAAGCCAGAGCTGTTGTCAATAAATTAGCTTACTGGGGATTTTTATGTAATGAAGCCTTATGTAAGGTACCGCAGAAGTTGGCAAATAAACTAGCAAATGTTGTGGTGGCAGATTAAAAGGTTATTGCCCTTTGTTGTCTTTCCCATCCTTCTGCAGCAGTTTTTTTCTCTGCAGTAGAGGGGCGTGTATATCCACACATTAGTATGCCGTTTTCTTTGGTGAGAGGTCTTACGAGCTGGAGAGATTCAAGTTGTGCTCACTAGAAAGGTTGCCATCTGCACCTGTCCTTGATTTTCCTCTGGAAGTTGTAGCCCTATGACAGAGGTGGCTGAATGAAGGTAAATGTGCTCCTTACCAAACCACTGGATTAATTTACACTAAAATATGGGAGTCTGTGAACTACAGCAGCTGAGAAATTAGGCGAGCTACCTATTGTGTTGTCTACAAGGTCAGTAGTCTGTGGAAGACAACAGTTGTGGATACTTAGCTCTTAAATCCAGCCATAAAACTGATGAGACAGAGCCTTTAAGCACCAGTAAACTGGCTGTGGAGGAGCTGAGTGGCAGGCGTAGCTGAGTGGACATCCCATGGACTCCCAGAGTTGTAGTAGGGACACAAACTTTTAGTCAGAGAAGCAATAGCAGCTTAAACCACCTTTGGAAAGTTTTATCGAGGGTTACTGGCTATCTACACTCCCTCTGCCCTATTTGGGGAGATACAAGTGCCTCAGAAAGCAAGCTGAGTTGCCCAGCATCACGCGCCATGGTACCACTCCAAACAGATGATAGCAGCAGAAAATTGGGTTCCAAATTTACAAACTTAGTACACTGACTTAAATCAAAGTCAGCCTTGTTCTGCAGACAGGTTTTCCCATGTTCTCACACCTCTACTTTTAATTAAAATGCTGACAATCAGGGATAAGGGGAACAAAATACAAAGGTAATCATGTACAGAAAAACATATTTCACCAGAGCATAAGCTATTAGCACTTTCTCGGCTATCTGATCATCTGACAGGCTTAAGGGTAAAAGTGATGTGAATTTCAAATCTCTAGCTGCTCCCCGAGGAGGCTCTGTCTCATACAGTTTGTAGTGAAGTGAGACAGTGGAATGCAAAAACGAAGGAAAGGAAAAGACATAATGCAGCAGGATGTATAAACATAGAACAGGGCCAAATGCGACCCTCTTCTCAGTGCCATTGACTTTGATGCATTCAGTGGCTTATGAACATCTGTCTCAAAATGGCATAATCCCCCACCTGAACTAACATTTGTCATATCTGTATGTTTAGCTCTGTAGGAGTCAATCCATTCAGGAAATTAAGCAGATGTCTAATGTTGAACAGACGAGCATTTTCACTGAAGTCAAAACAATTACAATTAGATGTTCACCAAATTACCTTGCTGAATCAGGGCCCGAATGGAGTAGCTTGTTTCACATGGTTACCAAATGCCTGGCCACATTGCAAACCGTTCTTTTTTACCAAGACACTCCAAGCTGGCTGCGCGCTTCCTCTCTCGGGTCATTTTTTCGCACTCCATACCTGCATATGACTTCTATTTTTCCCCGCCTTCACTTAGGTATACTTCTGTCACTGATCTGGCACGTCGTTACTATGCATGGACATCCCTTAAGAGGTCATGTGCCCAGTTGCTTTCCATCACTTCTCCTACTCATGCAAGAACAAAAAGATGATTTTATGCCCAGGAAAGTTGCAGCCTAAGGAATGAAAGGAGAGCTAACAGAAGAATACCGACTGCTGGAAGAAAATGGTATTGGAAATTATACGTATCAGCATGACAGGCAGCTGGCTCAATGCACTACAGTCTGTCCTTCAATAAGCTTTTCATAGGCTTTGAGAAGTGGAAAGGTCCAAAGGAGGAAGGATTACACAATAGTTTTATGTGTATTTACAATGAACTCCTACCAAGCGTGAGGGCAGCATGAACTCCTTCAGTAATAGGATTTAGCACAATTTTAGGGTTTTATTTTTCTGGAAGCTTCTTACACCTAGCCCAAGGACGTGGTGCTTGCATCACCCAGAGAGTACATCAGACTAGACTGAGCATAGGTCAAACATAATTGCAGTTCTCATGTTTGCTCCCTGCCCTCATGTCACTAGTTAACTGGGATTTTCTCCATGTGGAAATAATTTCCACATCTTTGCTCCTGAAACAAATTGAGACAATGTATTAAACCCATCTGTTTTTGCTTAGAGTATCTGCAGCCTATTTACTTTTTATTACAATGGTAAAGGTAACCTAATAATTCCAGACAGACATACTCAGGATATTATAACTGGTTTTGCTCTGTTCCTGGGTAATGTGCACATTTGGGCATACTTCCGACTCTTGACTCTTAATGTTTGCCTCTGAGTTCGTTGCATGTGGTTAGATATATGTTCTGCTGCATGTCTTCTGCATGTCGAGTATGAGAAATAAATTTTTTGCAACATGCTCTTTCTTTTCTTGCCTCAGTCCCATCCAAAGCTTTATGCTTGCATAGAAAAGCCCACTGACTTTTGTAAATTGTACATTGAGCTCTCCTAGATTCCAGTGGCAGTGTATTGCTCCATTTTCCCTTTCTGCACATCTCTATTACATCTTGATTTGGAAAGGATACATGTGATTGAAATGAAGACAAAAGGTACTTTCATTATGCTTGTCCTTTTATGATATAGCTTGTACAATGTCAAATGGGAAAGCACAAGAGGTTGATAGGTTAGCTGTAAGTCTGTAAGCAGGGTAGCTTCCTTTTTTTATGTTCATCATTTTTCATGCCCTGTAGTTTAGGACCTGTCTTTAGAAGGAGGGTGGATGGGATGAACTCTTTAAAAAGGCTGGTATATCAAATGATATTTATCATAAAATATCTCAGGTTTATGTCATTTATAGCTGTAATTTAACTATACCTAATAGGTTTCCCTAACTGTGATATTGACTATTGTATAAGAATCAGAATGAGCCTTTTGATCATCTGTGGGTACAGCTTCACTAATAGGCATAAATCAAAATGTCTTAGATCAACTTTGTACCCCTAAGGCATAATGTAAATGATGAAGGGATAGGACTTCATTTTGTCATATTCTCTTCAAATATCAAGTTATGTTAAAGAAAACACTTTTCTCAATCACAGGTGCATGTACGAAGAATGAGTGACAACTTGATGTCATGTCTTTGATAAGTCTACTCCCTTGGCATTTTTAGATGTACTTTCATAAATGAGCTTCAATTTGTCTTGCACGGAGTGGAGCTGTATCTCACTGTCTGCACAGCTGTATTTAAAAATGTGCTTACTACTCCATAATTCACAAAGGAGTGGGGAAGGTAAAGAAAAAAAATAATATTCTTGTATTTTGCTAGAGACCAACAGGGAAATGCACATATTTGTTCCTAAAAGTCAAAGCACTACAGGGAGGAAGGCAAACGTGAAGTCTGCCGTTCCACCACCAATCTGGCAATTTGTTATATGATGTTTTTACATGCCACTACTCAGGGGATGATCCTGCAATACCAGAATGTTTCTGACTGCCAAAAGAAAAAGGCAAGTAGAGAACATTTAATAGCTAGAGCAAGTATTTTGTACAGCAGGGTGTGTCTCTTTGCATGCTTAAGACAAACACAGATACATGCACAGTTTGAGACAAATGTGCAGTCTGGATTTTATTTGCACAGGGGATATTTCAAAACTATACCACTTAGTTGAAAAAAAAAAAAAAAAAGGATTTTTGACAGTGTAAGGATAGGACTATCTTTTAACAATAAGGGAAAGTCATATAAGTAATATAATATACTAGATATGTTTGTATATATGTTATATATTGCATATATAATACATGTATCAAGTAATATAACATGAGTCAGATCTTCATCTGATATAAATTGTCAACTTCCGTTTGACGTCTTGTAGGCTTTTAAGTTTAACATCCACTGAGAATCTGCCCCATTCAGCTTTTGAAATGAGCAAATATGGCAGCTTCTATAGCATCTATAGAATCAGACCCATCATTTCTCAGTCATTTGAATCTGACAACAGTTACCTACCATTATTGCTTCTTTGAATTCTAATCTGACATTTAACCTAGCTGGAAATGTATTGCCTCACTTACTTTTCTTGCTCTTCCCCCTTCCATTTACTTCTAAATAACCTTTTTCTTTAGATGATTTTCATGAAATTGCCACTAAAAAGAGCCCCATTTGAGCTGCCTCATTTGAAAACTGTAAGATAGTGCAAGACATCTGAAGATGTCATTGTAACACATGAAAAACACTTCAGCTAGCACATAAACACTATCAAGTAGAATTTGAACTGAAGTTATAAGCTAGGCTGAAATGATATTTTGTTAATAATTGTCAAATATTCCACAAATAGCACAATTCTAAATAGCACTATTCTGAGCAATGAGAGCACCGCATAACATGCTAAATTTTTAAACAGAGCTGAACAGAATATAGAATTTCTATTTAGGAAATGTGGACATCTTGAAGTTCAGTTTTGTTCGGAAATGGAACAAATAACTTTCCTACAAAAGGAAAATTCTACATAGCAGCTTCAAAAAGTCATGTGCATTTCAAACTCAAAAGTTTAATTTTAAAATTGTCTTTTTATTTTTTATTATTTTGATGTCATAGTCTGGTTAAAGAAATGACAGTGTATGGGAGAATTTGCTAAGAACAAAAGCATCATCAGAGCCTTTACTGATTTCTTTATCAGTATAATAGAGAAGGAGCTGTTTTCAATATCCTTATGTAGGATATAGTGTTACATTTTCTATTACTGACAGGTCATGAAATAATGTGAATAAAAATACAGAATATTTTATATTAAACTTTAATGTCAAAATAAATATTCAATTTTGATAAACCAGTTGAAGTTTTTTATAAGAAACTTTAATGAGAAAAGTTTAATAAGAAATTTTAATAAGAAATAAAAATAAGTAAAGCTCCATTTCACTGATAGTTTCCAACAGAAGATTATTTTGTTGGAAATATATTAAACCAATTAATTTGCTTATAATCTAAGGATACATTTATATTCGATCTCTGTCAAGCAGGCAGTGCATTGCTGTTACAATATCCACTGTCTTCTTTGGCAAATATTTTACTCAGTAATCCTGCTTCTAAAGTTATTATTTGTGCTGTGATGTTACCCATGGATACAACCACAACCAATTTCCCCTTCTCCTAGAGCCCCTGCTGAGTTATGGAGGAGACAGTTCCAGCTCCAAAGAGCTTGCAGTGTAGCTAGATGAGACAGAGAGGGAAATACAGCAAGTATGGAAAGACAGTAAGGGAAATAAGGACTGTATGTGTAAAACAATTTGCCCTATACCATTTCTAGATGTCCATATTCCCTCTTAATCCATTTTTGCAAATTGCTTTTAAAAAATTCAGTTGATTCCCTACACAGGCAAGAAAACTCTCTTTCCTGCATGGGTTAGCAAGATGTACAGTCCAACCCTACGAGAGTAAACATGCTACTTGCTTAATTACAGGCAGGGGATAGGCGAAGCTTGGTCAGCTTGTACATACCTCATGTTGCCCTTCAGGGTCTCTGACCTAACAGTGCAGGGCAGTAAAGTAGGAGGAATGATGCAGTTTCTTTTTGGTCTGGCTAGAAATAAGACAAATGCCTTAAGAGTTACTCATCAAGAATAAGGAGGAAAGAAAGTAAAAACATGACAAAAATCTTGGGAACATCTCTGTTTCCCAAGACTGCTCCTGATAAGGACCATCTCACATACCTCCATACAGGCACAAAACACAAATGCTCTCTTGGCTTGGGGCTGTGTTTCCAGATACGGCAGAGCAATTTCCTTGGTGAACTGTCACAAAAGATTCTTTTCTTGTTTTTCTTTCTTTTCGTGATAGCCCAAATTGAATACTTGCCTTGCCTTGTATCTGTCATGTTAGCTTTTTAGATAGTACATGTTATATTCTATACTCCAGTGGTCTGCTGTCCTTTTGTAGGAGTTTGCAAGGCTTATCAAGTGCCTCTAATGGTGGTGGCATAAGGGAAAACAGTATACAGCTTGCTTTTACATTTCTTCTCCACTTTAAAAATATGGGAGATATTAATAGTACAAAGAACAGTTCCCCGCTGCTTTGATCTCTACAACACTGCTGCTTTTTCAGCCTCCGTGTCACTACTGATGCCATGCTACATTATTGTTTTCATTATTGTTACTTCCAGCCCATAGTCCATATTCTTTTCCCATCTTATTGTCTGCTTTAACCCCAGCTGTGGTTGGTCTTCCCTGGAGGGGCAAGGGGAGTGAGAGGAACGGATGTGCTGCAGCAGGATCCCCCGAGAGTTGTGAGTGATTGAAGGGCTGTATCAAACCTCCTGGGACTCTTGAGCAGATTTATTTTCAGAGATAGTTGTTGATCAACAACATTGATCGTACGTTGAGCATAAGCTGCCATCCCCCCTGGAATAGCCTCAAAGGAAATGTGCCTCAGAGACGTATTCCCTCCTTGCTTCTCCTTTGCTTCAGGGCAGTAGTAATTTGCTGTAAACCAAAGGCAGCAACAAATTACACTATACTGATGGCAGGTCAGTTTGCCTGCCCATCATGTAAGATGGAAGAGAAAGCACAGCAATAACTCCTGTGGCTTCTCAGGGTATGCAGGAGTATCATGCTATAAAACTACTGATCTTGCATACCTATGTTCCACATGGCTGACATTTGAGGTGAAGGCGGGAGGAATCTTAGTTTTATTTGTCCCTGACTCAGCGTGGAGTCAAAGTCATTATATAGTTTGAAATGTCTGGTTTTAGTGACAGGTTACTAGAAGCTCTGGGAATTGTTTTCTGCTTGCTTATATAAAGGAACATCCAGCAAGAGGACATAGACCTGATTTGAATTTATTCTGTTACTGCATGATTAACACTAATTCAAACAATGTAAAAAGCATTATAATAAAGTGTTTTTATTTAGAAGTGCTTAACAATTTACAGTAAATCACAAACCAAGACATGATGCTACAGTTTTCATAGGTGCGTATGTGTTTCTGCACACAGATTCACACCATTTGCGAACTCTGAGATACTGGCATTAGGCACACCATGCAAAGTCAATTATAAAGAAAAGTAGGTTCCTCTTGTTAATTAAATAAATCTATAAATAAATAAAAGACAGCAGTACCATGACAGGCAAATTCTTCTTCAGCCCCTGAATAAGATATTACTCAGGGAAAAGAACTGACAAATATGATAGAAGTATATGTCTTCTCATTAGAAAAAGCTTTTTATATACAATGAACAGGAAAAAGTAACTTAAAAAGTTATCTCATATCTTTATGGAAAGCTGTGCTTCCTTTCTGAGAAAATGAGCAATGTTACTTAAAGAACAGAGCACTCAGTCGGACAAAGCAGCCTGGGTTTTGTTTCTGTCCTGGGACATGGTCCAGGACCATGTCCTGGACATGGTCAGGTTATCATCTGTAATGGTGATAGTTGCATCTCCACTGCAAAACATTCAGAGGTCCATCTTTAAATTACATTGCAGCTAGGTGAAATTATTATTATTATGCAAGAAAATGTATTTTTCATTGTCTGTGGTGCAAATCATCACGCACACACTAAAAAGGGAAAACAAGGTTGTTTGCCCGTGCCTGACTCTGCTGAGAAACCTTATCTAAGGAAAATGAAGTTGTGTCAGACAGGTGAAGGACTCTCCCAAGCTATTAATTCATTTTGAATAATTCATTAGGTAACACTCTTAAACTCTGATAGTCCCAGGTAAATCCCAGAGAGGGGTTTTGTGGTCCCTCAGCCATGCTCCTCATCAAATGCATTAAGTTTATGTAATAAGAGGATGTGTGAGTGTTTTTAAAGAGATATTTATTCTGGAAATTGTAATTAGTGCACAGTGTCTAATTCTGTGATGAAAGTGAATGCGTATGGTAATAGAGTGCACTCTGCATGGAATGGCAGCGGAAACTGATGTATGGCTTCTGTTGATAAGTAAGTTAATGCATCTTCTTCCATTTGAAAGTGTGCTGTATTTTTTGCCTGGCACTCAGATTTCTGAAGTTTAATACAGTATTAAGGAAAAAATCCTTTATCAGCCCAGTGTACCCCAGTACATCAGTGGGCAATGCAGAATCAGAGTCTTACCTGGTGTAAACTGATGTATATTCACTGAAATCAATTCATTTATATGCATTGTGAGCCAAGTGTTAGCAAAAGTCTTGCTAAGTTCCAGTGAAGGAGGATCAGTCTTTCAAATGCAAGAGAGATGTGAATGTAAGAGTGTGTTTAACAACAAAATTTACCTTCCAAATTCTCAGAGGGATTAATATGCTGCAAACTTATTGCCCCAAAGCACCCTCTCCCTCTAATATTATTACAGGAAAACTGAATAAGTTGCAGTCACTATTTTTCCTAACTTCTCATTGTACCTAAAATGGTCATTGAATTAAAGTTTAACAAATAGATCTTTTTAAAACTAAATTAATAAACTTCCTTATTTCTCAGCTATCTAAGTTCATAGCCTTTACTTAATGATGATGCACTTGATTAAATAAAATGAAAGAAAAATGAAAGTTCTTTCAGACATTAAAATGAATAATGAGTTTAGACTTAATCCAAAAGCAATTTAACTTTAAACATTCATATGAAATTAAACGAGCCATTGAATTTGCTATATAAGCAAGCATTAATCTTATCAATCTATGAAGACTGGAATGTTATACAGTGACCCATTAATTTCAAAGCCTAATACAAGGTCTGTTTAATGCCTGCAGGCTATTAAAAAGTCTGATCCTACAATATAACTGCTTTTTCATAAAAGTTTAAACCCCAATTCATTCTTTTATTGCTTTGATTATTTGATAATCTGCTGTGACAAGATTATGGCTTCAGAAAAACTCCAAAATATATAATTTCTTTGCATCTGCACTTGCTCCGAGTTTGAACTTCAACACCAACTGAGGATTTATTAGAAAATCTAAGGATTTGAATAGTGGTGAGACTGGTGCATACATTTGCTCTAATAAATGTTCAACCAAAAAAATAGACTTTCTTTTATCAGATGCTATTTAGACTAACGATCTTACCTATATTCTGAACAATATCTTTTCCAACTCTGTGGAGAGAACTGTGGCACAAAAAAACCACGGCTTATTCAAAACATCTCTAAAAGAAAAAAGTTTTCCATTTGACAGATGCCTTTGGTGTGTTTTATTTGTGTTTGTAATATATGTATTGACTATAGTGCTTTGTGCAAGCATGGACACAGACCAAAGATTTTGCTTTCAAGATTTCTTTACAACAGTGCAAGTCATGTTGATTTGCAAAAAATTGAAAAAAAAAGAAGTTTTTGAAAACTGCCCTTTTTACTTAATAAGATGATTCAATAACGGAATTTAATGGCACTATATGTTAGCTCCTGTCATGGAAGATCATGGTTTGCAATTTCTCTTTCTAATCAGTAGATGCTTCTACAAAAACCAATCAGAGCGAAAGGTTGATATTTAAATATGTTTATGTTACTAAACAGGTGTTCCTGTTTGACATACTATACCTAATTCTACCTAATTTTCACAAATCTAAGGTCAATGAGAAATTACTCTTCTTAAAATAAGACAAAAACAGTTCCAGTGTGGCTGTTAAATGTAAAGGATAATAAGTAGCTTGATGAATACCCTTTCTTTTTTTTTTTGCTATGTTCCTTGAGTGTACACTTTAGAAATGTCTGCAAAATTCAACCATTTTTTTTGGTGTAGGAGTATACTTTAATTGCCTGTAATACCTTCCTTGGCATACATCTGCTTGCAGAAGTCTGTGAAATATGGATCTAGTAGTACTGTATCCTTGTACAAATAAATGAGTTATTAACTTTTTAAGAGTCTAAACATTTTGGTCCTGTGCACTAATTAGGAATGCAAAGGTATAGGCAGATTAGTTGTGTAAACTCATGGAGCTCATTGGAGCATTGCCTAGTTTACATTGGAGACTATTAAATTCTGACCCACTAAATGGTAATATAGTCCTTTCCAAATGTATTTTCTTGCATTAAGAACACAGGGATCATATTTCAAGGGACAGAACGACAAAATAAAAGGCTGCTAGCGTATTTTTGTGTTACGGTACAACAGTTTGAAGAAGAAGTAGTAATCCTGTACTGAAGTAATTACTCAAGCAGTAGCTGAACTCAAGTAATTACACATATAATTAGCAAATCACTGATTTTCCTAAGAATATTCATGTTGGGATGTTACTTAGGAGACTTCAGGCATCTTTTATTCCTGATAGGCCAAATAAAGTCATGTGAAAGGAAACTTTTTGCGCTACCACACAGAAGAAGGTGGTAATGGGATCGTTCCTTTGAATGCCTTCCTGAGCAGTGGAATGCACTGTCCTGCAGAGCATGCAGGACATGTCCTGCCTTAACAGCGGGCAGTGAGCAGGAGACGTCTGAGTCTGTCAAGGTTGGCTCTAATCATCTGTCCCGTCTCTCGTGATCTTATCCATGGTTATGTCGGAAGGCACTTAGGATGCAGCCGACAGTGGCAGTACAGTACCCGCAGCTGCAAGCTATGTCTAAAAGGGACTTTTGTCTCTGATTTCTAAGAGGTGGTATATCAGGAACTGGTTGATCAGAAAATCTCCCCTGAGGTACTTTTTAAGTGTTTATTGAAAATATTTTTGAAATTTTATTGGGAAGTACATTTTCATCATGCCTAAATGCTTTGAAAGATTCTTAATTTTGTTACATTTTTATTTTGGGAATAATAGAGGCATGTGCTGGCGAATCACTTTTTGACTTGCCCAGCTTTTATGTTTTCTAACAAAATATTTATATTTTTCCTTTCAAATGAGGTCTTCATTTCAAGTGTCTTTCTATTTTGTATTCTGCACTAAAGTGCAGTTGCAACTAAATGAAGCATTTTCATTTTTGTCAAAATAAAATCTGTCAGTAGCTGGCCTGAGACAGTATTTTGGTTTGTTACGGTTGGAATCTTCTTTCATGGAGAATTTTGAAGTGATAGGATTTGCTTCCTGATGGGCATGAAAACAGTTCCAAAATTACAAAATCTTTGGAAAAATGAAAATGCCATTCTTGTCACAGTTCTGGTGCTTTCTGAGGTGTTCCCTGTTCACTTGCCCATGATAAAAATAGGATGTTGAGAACATTTGCCACAAGTAAATGCTAAACATAAGCAGAGCAGATTTCCTTCATGCAGTTCTGCTTCAATTAATATTGCACCCTGATATGGATTGGCTGAGTTAATTTGCAGCATGTGAATCTAGGCATCAACATCACCATCATCAGGCAGAACTGTCATAATTGGTTTAGAGTAACTAAAAGCCTGACAAAGGAGCAAACCTCAAAAAGAAACCCACCTCACGTTGGTTATGTTTGTGTTCTAAACAACTCTGATTTAAAACCAAAAGCCATATGTAGGTTTTTTGTTTTGTTGCAGGCATTTGGATACAGGTTTTTGACTCAGACCCTGAGTGAAATACAGGTCACCAGGAAAAGATCTTATTCTCAATCTAATTTTGACTGTTGTATATGAAGAGTAGTAACGTGTAAGCAACAGGTGATATAGTGCAGCCAAGTGACAAGTGGAAAAAAAAATATCTTACATTCGGATTTAGATTCAAGATTTTGATTTTTCAGCCTGCAAAATGATCTTGGTCTAGAGTTTCTGGTTTGGCCAGTGGCACCGTCACTTCTCACAGCAAGTTCCCAAAACAAATACCACATCTGTGTGTTACTCCCATCTGTCTAATACAGGCTGCTATTACTGCAGCTGGAATATAGTATTTGAACTGCAGCGTTCACTTGTATGCCTCAAAAATTACTTCTTCTCAAGGACAGATTGTACTGGCAAGCCTATGCAATGAAACCTATTTTCTGCAGGGCTTGAGCAAAACACCAGTTGGAATTTGCCCGAGGCATTGAGCTGGTTCTTTTACATATGAAAGAACTATAAACATACTGAAAACCTACAGTTTTATCGTACTCTCTTAATCTTTCAGCTCCCAGAGAACTGAGTGTAGTTCCAACAGTAATTCTCTCAGGATTGTAACCCTGGAGGTTTTACTATTCATTTATTTATTCTTTGTCAGCTTTTGCTGCTTTAGGGGTGGATAAGTTATTACTTATTTGGTTTGTATCCTCTCTTTCTGAAAAACGCTGAAGGCAGAGTTGACAGCCAAAGTTCCGTGGTCCATAGAGTTGGGAATCCCTTTCTAGAGTGGCTCTTTGTGGTGCCTCATCAACATTTCGTAGAATCACGGAGAGTCTGTTTGGAAGGGATCACAGCAGGGCTCCTTCTCCAACCCCAGTTCAGACCAGGGCTCTCTTGAGAACTTCCACATGTGGAGACTACCACAGCCTTATTTGACTCCTGTTGCAGTGTGCAATTATCCTTGGTGTGATTTTTTTCTTTCTTACATCAGGTCAAACTATTTATGAACATGTCAGCTATGTCATGTTCAGGAAAAGTATTTTCCGACCGATATTAATAAGTATGGAGTGCCCTAAAATACAAACGAGTAGCAAAGGATAAAACAGTCTTCCCTGCTACCACCTATAGGATTCTGAATTGTAATACTGCTTGCCTGGAAAATAGTACCATTGCATCACGTAACCAAAGCTGAGTTCGGGACCTAGCCTGTCATTTTCAGAACCGAAGATGTTACAGTCACAGCCCGCCTGCATTTCATCAGCGTGAATGCCGTTAAAGGTGGTGATTCTTTTCCCTCGTGACTTGGTCATACTACATAAACTGTTGAAGTAGGACAAGTACCTGACAAAACCTGTTGCCCAACACATGCCACAGCAAGAAAACATTTTAAAAATTGTTTGTATAGTTTTAGCTATTAGGTTTTGGTTATAATAATAATTTTCGGACACATTACTATTTACTTCTGTAAATGTATTTGCAGAGCACACAAATTTGACAGATGGATTTTGGGAGTTCACTTTGCTGTGCAAACAAAATGCATGCACATCATAAAAAACAGGCCTTTTAGAGAAGCACCAAAATGAGATATGTTTTGAAGTAATTGATTTCTAAACTAACAATTGAACTCTCCTAATAATTACTTTGAATACAGGAGATAAGGTTCAGTTACTGTCTATGCTAGTTGATAATATAAAAAACTTAATGGAAGATGGTCTTTCTAATAAGAAAGTGAGAATTATAAGCAACAAAACCCAGCATGGGATGTGATTATCGTGAGACAATAATATCCTTGGGCATTTTGCTATATAAAAGCTGAGTGCTCCCCATAAATATGTGTATTTCATAATAACCACACCCCTACACGTCGCCTGATTGATACAGTTATGATCTCAGTTTTTAGATTTAAATAGAGATACATCATCTTAGTAAATTGCTTTGGGCTTGAATATTGTAGCCATGAGATTAATGGAACTCTGTGTAGGAGATGCTAATTGCTTTATTTCTGATGGGTGATGTTTAGACTTCAAACCTCCATATTCAGGGAAGTAAAATGATGGTGAGCATCACGGTGGGATAAAATGAATCAATCCCTTCTGAAAAATGAACAATCAGTCAGAATTGGAATTGTGCTAGTGCCGATGCTGTCTCTCATTTCTTACTTCATTAGTTACATTGCCAGTATGAATAAGTTAACTCTCTTTGGAAGGTTGCAAACAAAGTGGCATTTTTTCTCTAGTTCCCAAACTATGGCACAATTGGCTGATACCAAAAGCCCATTGAGACTTTTTAGGAGGCACAGAGCGTTATGAAGTCCTTTTAGGAGGAATATAGTATAAATGTTACCCTCATGTACATCACCCATCATCCTTTGTCTCTTTTGTTCATTCGTTTATGTGTTGTGCCACTGACCTGCCTCTTTCAATCCTACATCATCCTCCATTTTCACAAACCACTCCAAGCTCTCCCTTCACCTGCATTAGCCTAAGGGAGTGGTAGTGAGGAACAGATTGTACACCTTTATCCTTTACATAGTAAAGACAAGATGGAAATACATGGCTTCACAGAGAGAATTTATCCTAGAGTTTCTTCTAAGAAAGGTGGTTCTTCAATCTGAGTAAGGATTATTCAGTCATTTGACCTGGCCATCCTTTCTGTACTAAGAGAAAGGAAATTTGTATTATTTATAGCAGAAGTCACCCAGGGCGGGAAGGAGAGGCAGTTCTCTACAGCTTAGCTAGTATACAAATGCTGTGTAGCTTGTGAAGAAACATCTCATGGGTCTTGCATGAGGGGTTTTTATGGAGGAAGTACTAGTGAGCAGCCCAGGAATTTGTCTTCCTCTCTCAAACTAGAACCAGCACTTGAGGCAGAGCCAAGCCCTAGCTACAGTCACAGGCGTATAGGGCAAGGTTGCTGAATGACAGCGGCAACCATTGTCATTTGGAACACGGTTTCCCAGATTACTGCATACAGGACTAAAACAACAAGCTGCTTTAAGAGTATTCCCCATATTTCATGACACTAATTTCTCCTCCACTGAGAATCTGACCTGCCAGATCCCCAACGTCGGCAATTAGGGCACAGAATTCCAACAATATTATATCACAATAGGTATAATTACAGCTGAGTGTAGGTACCTGCTGTCACATTTGTTGCTTTGTGCATATTAATTGGTTAACCTACTGATGGCTGGACAAATTCTTTCCTTGATCAAAAGGCACACTGAAACACTTAGCAGTGTATTTAAACAATGGACTTTATTAGTACAGCATCAGTAACTCAGCCTTTCTTAGGGAAAAAAATCTGTATAAGGAAACACAATGCATAAATTCTTAGTGGAAACCCTTCTGGAATAACAAAGTATATTGGCTGATACATCAATTATTTTTTCACAAAAGCCTGGTTCTAAAAAGAAAGAGAGAATGTTATTAAGGCAAAGAAACAAAATTTCGTAAAATTCTTTTTTTCTCTCTCAAGACCAGTAGTCTGATCAGTGAAGGGAGATGGAAAGTAGACAATTTAACATTTGTAGAATCTTCCTTATCT
Source organism: Pelecanus crispus (assembly GCF_030463565.1). NCBI lineage: Eukaryota > Metazoa > Chordata > Aves > Pelecaniformes > Pelecanidae > Pelecanus > Pelecanus crispus. The sequence continues at coordinate 41,201,786 of NC_134650.1, forward strand.
TTTGGTATATTTATTTTACTATTAATTAGAAAATCCTAGATTGACTGGAGTCAACTCACATTTAAATTAGCATTTTCCCTACTAAGTATATGCAACATGCTTTTAAACTAACAAGGTTTAAAACTTCATTAGCTATATGTTTTTTGTGCCTGCTTAAGGAGTTCTGGAAGATTAGGTCACCAACCTAGTGGACATAAAAAAATTATGGTATAGCAATACATAAACTTGTTAGATCGCATAATTTATTAGGTATTATAAATGGGCTCAGAACAAAAGCTACAAAGAAACATTTTATAGATTATCAGAATGATATACAGTGTGAACAAGCTGTGTGGAAAATGATATACAGTGGACCACCTCCTGCTTTCATTGTATATCCTTAACATCCATAACGTTCTTTTAATAAAAGTTTAATTCGAAGTAGGGCCAGTGGAGTTGTTCTAGATTTAGTCACTCTGGTGGAAACACTGATGCGCACACATGTGCGGTAGCAGGGAGTGGCATCTGGCCAATATATCCTGTCAGCCACTGTCTCTCAGGTTTAACTTCTGAGGCTATCCTTGTGTTTTTACTGATATCAGGAATTGCTGTTATATGCATAAATATGTTGGGGAGGGGAAACACTTTAAAATTGTCTCCAGGCGTTCATTGCTCTTTCTGTTGTAATTTGCTATCATGTAATTTTCTAAACTTTACAACATTTCCACGTTCTTCCTATCGGACACTGGTTTCAGTCACCATCTCATACCTGTAACTCGTACAAGCTGAAGCATTCAGAGTATTACAACAGGTCCCTAAGAATAATGGTGCTCACCTTAAAAGAGCAGTACTTTCTCCTTGATGTGTAGCTTACTAATGCTCAAGAACCTGTTTCAGTCCATGGCCTGTTTGTATGACTTCTTCAGTGTAGCAGATAGGTATGTTAATTTCATTTTGATTTTTAAGGATAAACTTTAACAAAAGAATATATTAAGTAAAAGTTATATTCAAAAATATCCCCCTTTGCCACTTGAGGAAATGTTCAAGTTGTCAATTTTATTAATACTGTGGAAGAAACTATTTCCTGGGTAACAATGATAGACACGAGTGACTTTATGGGGGTTCTGCTTTAGCTATGGGGAAATTACGTTTGCACTCTGGGGTTTCTACATTGGTGGAATATGTTCATTCCCAACTGGAAAAAAAAAAATTCTAAAGGGAAACAAAAAAAAAAAGTTCAGGCTTTCAGGACAACACATATTTGTCCTGTCTGTGTGTAGACAATCTATCAGCTTGGAAATTACACAGCTGTGAACAAAGCCAACCATTTCTCAACAGTGACATTCTGTTGTCTCCCAGCAGCTTCCCCCAAGAACACACTTCAAAATAAAGCAATGGCACATTGCTCATACACTTTTTGCTTCCTGTGACAAACTTTGTATCATGTTTAATGGCAAAATATACATGTAAACATGTATAAAAGATTGTCAGTGGCTTGCTTTGTTTAAAGATTAGGTAGTTTGTACTTGTCAGGGCTTTCTGCTGTTAGCCTCGATCAGGTCCTTCCCACCTTGCCAGGTTTAACTTAGTGGTATGCCTGGGCTAGATAATAGGAGCCATAGGAGTAACTTCATAAAGCCAGGAAATCAAAGGCAGATGTTAAATACAAATTGTACCAATCAAACAGAGCTTACAAAAGAGTAGAATTCACTCCTGTCATTCTGTTTGAACAAATGTGTAAAATACAGGAACTGGTAGAAATACCACCTTCATCAGGTCCCACTCTTATCAGCTGCCCTGCATTTAATCCTTTCCCTGCTCATCAGTGGTATTCCTCTGTTGTAAAATCACCTCTAAAGACACAATCAAGTTTAACGATCCTTTGCAAAGGGATAGCAAGCTCTGAACTGCCCACCAACAGCTTTAGTGTGGCAATTTCCCTGATGACACCTTCCTGACAGATGACCTTAGTACCATGTTCTGATTTGCTTGTGTCCTTTTCGTCATGGCGCTCTAATCATCCACTCAAAACTGCAGAATATTCTGTGCTTCATAGATGAAAGTACTAGAGAGAGTGGACATGCTCCAGATGGATCCCAAAACCTTCCTACTAAGGTGACACTTGTATTAGTCTGGCAGAGGAGATTCTGGGCGTCAAGGCCGTTCAGAAGGTGTACACACGTATCCGTTGATTTCCCGGTCAGGCTTTCGCAAGCCCTGCAACCCCCTGTCTTGCAGGGTGCAATCTCCTCCAGTGACTTTCAAGTCTAAACACATTTCCTGTCTTTAGGGATGAGATAGAAGGCTCTGCCTACTCGACATGCAATCCAGCCTCCAACTTGGCATTTACTGATTTGCTAGTTTGTCTTCTTTTGTTCTAATAATGGTGGGTTTGCAGCAGGTTATTTATAATGAAATTATTATTTGCCCATAAAACTTAATTCAGTATCTTATTCCAGCAAAGGGGCATAGCTGAACTGACTTAACTGGCTTTTTACACAGTGATCGAATTAGTGTAGTCTTTAACGGGCTGGTTTAAAAGCTACCAAAGTCAACAGAAAGATGGGCATTGAGTGTAAACAAAGCCAAGCAGTGAACTGTGCAAACATCTAGATATTATTAAAGTGTTCTATGTTGGGGTGACTCCACCTGTTATATTTACAGCATTTCTGAGAATTGTAATTGGGCCTGAGAAAGCTGCCTAAAAGAGCAACAGCTTTTTGGCTGAAATACATTGAAAATGTAGGGATTTTGCCTAACCTGAAGAATTGGCCTAATATGGAACAAAAGTACTTGTGTTTAGAAACATGAAGACAACAGAAAGACAAATCATGACTGACAGCTACATTTACCAAGTGTAATGCCATTTGGGTACTATGTAATAGAAGAAAGCCTAAGCTATTCTGCACGTGTAGGGTTATAAAAATAAGATTATTGTTGTTTCATGGCATTACATTTCACCCGAAATTTGAATTAGTGTTCCTTTGGTGGTAATAAAAGAAATTGTAAATCCAATTGGTTTTGGTAATATGAATGTTGCCTGTAAAGCACTTTTGTTCTATTAAAAACATTTACTAAAACAAACAAAAGGAAAATCCTTTTCCAGAATGACCATAATAAGAGTCTGATTTTGAACTCTCTTACACTAGCATTGCCAAAAATGTAATTTCAGTAATCCCAGTTCTACCTTGATTCTCTACAAGTGTAGCTCCATGTATTTCAGTGGAACCATCTTGTTTTGTCCTCATTATACAAATCAAAAATCAAGTGAGGCAGAGAATTTTAGAGCTTAATTCAAAGCTCATTGAAGTCAATGAGACACTACCCCTTGACATAAAGCAACCCAGATAATTCCAGAATTTGTTCTAATAGGTGATACTAGTTACACCAGTTGTATACCTGCTTAACTTCATTGATTTAAAATGTGTTACTGAGTATTAGGCTAATTATTTTTAGTGTGAGGCAACGCTTTCAAAATCACTGTGGGAAAAATAAGTTCAAATGTAACAGAAAACTGTAGCTAAAGAACAGATTTCTCAATTTTCTTCAATTTAGCATCAGTCCTCATGTGACCTAGTCCTATCACTTAATGCACTTTAAAAATCCACTCTGGTTTCCCAGTGATGAAGGCAAAATAGAATAGCATAGCATAGCTTTGCTTTAGGTCTGGTAAAGGGCAATATGGAGTTTTACAAACTCTGAAAGTGTTGTGTTGAACACATTGCATTTTTCTTTTTGCCTCATTACTGTTTAGCTCTTAACCTCTTACCCTTTTAAAAGAATGTCTATACGAAAAGCACTGTTTCTTAGAACAAGGATGTTTAGCTTAAGCCAGATATCAGCACTCTGATTTTTTAGCATTTTATAGTAGTAAAAAGATGTCCCAAATATTAGACATAATTAACAATCGCACCAGGACAGATTTGTGATATGCACAATGATCGCCATATAGGGCCTGATCCTGCTGTTACGCTGGAAGTACATGCCCTAGTCTCCTTAGTTCGTGTCATATGAGCTAAGGAGTGTACCTAAGGTATTGCAAAGCACTGATCAACATTTTCAAAGGGAAAGATAATATACCTGCAAGGTAAAATCTGCTCATCTACACATCACCCATTCTCACTTTAGGCCTGTGTACAACTTGCATAGATTGATGCATCGGCACAGCTGCTCATCATAATGCTTTGGCTGTTTCGGTCAGTTATGTAGAAAATGTGCCTGAATTTTACTGCTGGGGTTGATGAAAATTTGATTGAAAAATAACTTTGCAGAAAATCTCCCAGAACAGTAGGACACAGTCTCCCCACCTCAAATCCTTACCTGCCAACCTCCTGCCTCATCCTCCTGTGTTCTTACCCAGATATGCCTGTTCCTAAAAGTGCGTAGTGTTCTTAAAGGGAAAACTTTTACATCAAAATCTTAACTGTATATAGTGAAAATTCAAGATTTTAGCCAATTCCAAGTATGTCAGGCTACATTTAGGATGAGGTGTTTCCAGAATCGCATAGCGTTGACCCAGCTTCAAAAGAAGCCAAGTTAAGGCAAATGCTGTGCATTTTTACAGCTTCTGCAAGCAACACATACACATAAAATCTTGATTCTCTGGGCAACTGCACGTCTGTGCTGGTCTTGGCTGGGATAGAGTTACCTTCCTAAGCCTTTTGTAGCTTGCCTAGTAGAAGGTCTCTAGATAATGAGGTAGATAACATTTTCCTCCATCATACAAAGTGTGAGTGTTCTTCCTTGCAATCTGATAAAGGTAAACATTAGGTTACCCTGTCTAACAGAGAAGAATGGGACCTTTGTAACCTGTTCTCCATCTGCAGGTGTAACTTCTCTTGAATTTGGACATTTTTCTTGCACAGGCATCTTGGGATTTTTCCCTTAAACAATGAATTGTACTCTGTTGAATGTCAATTAATGGTACTACTATTTAAATAATATATGTTCAAATTTTAAAAATTTCAAACGTGTCATGCTGGTGATTCAAGATTTACCTGGCAGATAGTTTAAAGAAATTACTTTGCATTCAGTGATTCATTTAAATTATAAGTACCCATTACTCTCTATTTCATTTTTAACAAGTTCTTCATCCACTCAAAGAAATACCAGACAGCTCAGGTTGGAAAAATGATTCATCTGGCATATGCAAAGATGGACTCAGTGCAGTTGGGGATTCATAATCAGAGCAGAAACATATTAAGGGTAGGTGTCATATTCCTTGATGTTTGCAAAAACTGTCAGAAGCCTGCATGCATTATGGACTCTTTTTTTGTACATTACAATCTTTCAGTTCCCAAAGCAATTTATGTGCATATGCGGGACCCGTTCCTGAGCTCTTAACTCAGGTAAGCCCTGTGGATTTCTGCAGCATCGTACCTAAATAAGGACTTCCAGATTCAATCCCTGTAAAATAAAAGGAAAAATTCTATGGACTGAATATCTTTCACAGTGAATAATTATTTAGGGAATTCAATATTAAAGATATTGGTTTAGAACTATATGCACCACTGGAATATCAAAACAGGATCTGGCTAAGCAATATTTGTATTAGCTTAGCATTGGTATTCCTACACACTAAAGAGATAAATGGTACAGCTTTTATTTCTTTTCTTTTCCATTCTTTATGCTTCCTTTAAGAATAGCTTCACTCAGAGGGCACCAAGACAAAAGGTATTTGTTTTAATCTTTGATAGTAATGGTCCTTTATGTTGTAGGTTTAAGGGAGTCTAAAACATTAAAGGAAGATTTTGAAGAGTATTTAGCCTCCAAATGATGTTGCTGGGCCCCTGGTGGGGTTTTCAAAAGTGCTGAGATGCCTGACTCTCAATGATTTCTACAAAAGGCCCATCTTCACTGATTTTCTTACTGTCCTTCTGGAAGTTCATCCTCTGCAACTTCCGGTTAATGGTAGGGCAGGTCCTGACCTCCTGCCGCTGAAAGGGATGAAGGAGCAGAGTAAACCAGAATTATTTTGGATTCATTGCAAGAAATGCCTGCAGTGATTTTAGTTCCACTTAACAACCTGCAGGATTCATCTTGTGTCAAGGTTCAGGGAAAACAGCAGGCTTATTGTCTGAGATGGACCAATGATGAAGTTATTGATTAAAAAAAAAAAAAAAAATGAGTAGGATTTTCATTAAATCATCAGTCTTCACAATGAAGGATTGTGGCCAAACTTTGTAAGTGCCTCCTCTGGTCAGGATAGCAGTGGTAAGAAAAATTACCACAAGAGCAGTAAATAACCTAATCAAACAATTTTATTTGTAACTGGTTATTGTAATAGTATTGCAGATGATATAAGCACCTCAGGGCACAGAAGCTTTAAAATTCTGCTGCTGCTGAAGTTCAGGCCTAGATTTCTGAGTCTTAGTTATCCTTGTTAACATAGTTTCTGGTTTTCTTTGTCAATGACTTCGATGTAACTGTCAGGCCATGTACTCATCCATGTAAATCAGTGTCTCGCCATTCAAGTTAATGAACTATGCCAATTTTCATTAGCTGAGGATGATTCTTCATAAGTAAAAGCTTACCTAGACTTTTAATTGCTTTGAAGACCCCCTAGGAGAGGATCAACCACAAAACTCATACAGTTCCCTGCTACCTCTGAGCAGAGCACTTCCCATTCCTCCGTCTGTAGTTTGCTGTTCAGCCATGTGCAATCTGGCCTTAAATTGTCAGCACGATCCTCATTTTCCCAAAGTGGAGGACTTTTGCAATCAGCTGCTTCTATTTATGTAGACAATAACAGACATGATCAATGAATAACACTTAGGCTCTCTTCTAAGACAGATCTATTTTCAGCTGTTGCACAAAGAACTGCTTGTCACCATCTTTCTGGTGCTTGCCAGGAGTTCAGCATTACCCTACAGAGTCAGAAAACAGGAAACAGGGGAGGCAATATGAACTCAGGAGAGCTGTCCTGTTTGTGTCTATGCACTACTTTTGGTAGGAAGTCTTTTCAGAGCCAGACCCACATTTAGTGGAAAAACACCACAGACACAGAAACATGATTCTGCAATACTGAAGGAGAGCCTGAGACATTTTCCTCTTGGGATATATTTGATATGCAGGTAGTACCGCAGTATTAAGATACCCAGTTAGCTATAAAAGCCTACATGTCAGATGCTGGAAGCAGCCTTTGATTGTAGTGCAGAGTTCTTCTAAAGGGTAAACTAATCCTGTAAGGAAGCTAACTTACATACCTCTCCATTACATAGCAGCCACAGTTTGAATGCATAACCTTAACGTTGGCAAAAAGCAGTGTTTATTTCAGTGATTTATATGAGTGTGGATGATAGAACAAGCATGCTGTGTCTTATCTATCTCTCTGTCTTTCTGCCTATCTATCTATCTTCCTGTTTCTCCCCCCCCACCCCAAGGAGTAAGTCCACAAACAATGTGTGCAGTATCACAGATGAGCTGGAGTGTAATTCTCTTTTACAATTATTGATGCACTAGGCAGTCATTGCTCTTACATGTGAGAATGATGCAGAATGGAAAGAAGGTACATGGCTGAAAATTTCAGATGGTATGAATTTGGTAGGTGTGAGTCCCTGTTTAGACCTCTGCTGTCTGGATTTAAGGTAAGTCCAGAACATATGTATAATTCATTAGTCTTCATCTTACACCTTCGGCTACTAACTTGTCGGTTTTTATTCTTGGTCAATACATCAGGAGTAATGATATTCTGTGCATAAGATTAAAACAGGATAGATTATATTTAATGATAATTAAAAAAAAATCTTCTGTGGGCATAGCTTCTGTTCCAATCTGTTCTGATTTTGCTTTTGGCAATAAAATTTTATTGTAGCTTAGGACTCCTGTTCTGAAACAAATAGCCTTATTCATCTTCCCTCCTATTGGCAGCACCGAGAACAAGTTTAATGGATAATGCGGAAAGTTAATTTCAGAGGGTTTACTTAAAAATAAACCAGGTGGAGGTATACATTCGAAAGTCAGTCGCTCTTCAAGTCCCTTTGTGTAAAGCCACCACGCCACAGCAATTCAGGAGTCATCTAGAACAGGGGATGCCGCTGCAGGTCTGTCGCAGCTGGCTCCATACCAGTCTTTCATGTCACTCACTTGGCAAAGGAGACACTTTTTGGTAGCTGTGTTCAATTACAGGGCAGAGAGGCTGGGGCATCACAAAATCCTGGGCAGGTGGAGGTCTTCTGGGGTCTGCCCATAGGTTAAGTAGTAGGAAGACTACATAAAAATGTCATGTGCCCACTCTGCCTCTAGGACTGCTAAGAAAATTTCTCAGCAGACTGAGGACACTTATACTTTGATTCAGATAGATTTAATTTCATTGTATAAGCAGAAAGTCTTGAAAACCCATATAGTTTTTGTGTGTGAACATTCAGGGAAGGATTAGAGAATAATGACTCATTTGTGATGCCTCCAGACTGATTCATTTCAGTTTTGGCAGAAGGTTTTGCTCACTTCTGTTACTGAATACCTACTCTCCATATTACACATTCTGTGGGAGATCTGTTAACATGATTGCTAATAAGATATTGTTCTTTTTTCATTGTCAGTTTTTAAGGAAAGGATGGATGCTTGAAAATTATTTTTTTTAAAAAAAGTCTTTCTAAGAAAGTACAAATTAATGTGGAATCTATCAAATGAGAGGGAAGTTCAAAAAGAGTGAAGGGAGTGAAGTCAAATGTGCTCGCAGTAGATTTTATTTTTCTTGCAAAGAAAGGTGACAGCTAGGAAGGCAATAGCTCTGGGACATGATCCTTACAGGCTGTGTATGCAACACCTGCATGTACATGAGCATACAGACATCATCTTGAACAGCCTGAATAAAGACCAGGCTGATCTGCAGCCTCTATGATAGACTGACTTCAGTGTGAGCTATTTATAATCCATTCTTTCATTCTCAACAATGCTTTGGCTGGAGCTGGAAAGGACAGAACTACTGGCAGACTGGCCCTTTGCCTAGTGTGCAGTGACTGACATGTAATCTGTCACTCCCCATCATCTGTGGGGTGGTGATAGGAAAATAATGCTCCTCAGCTTGCCTTAGATCACACATTACTCTCCTGAATACAGCTCCCTAAAGCTGTGAAATGGCCTTTAGAAAGTGTCTTTGTTCATTTTTGATATAGGAGAATGAGAATAAATGATAAACAGGCTGGAGGGAAGGAAGGCAAAACACCCATTAGAGACCTGATGAGAGAAATTGGCTATGACTGAGATTTCGGTGTGATCCGATGACCTTTCTGTGAAGAATACCCATGGTATATATCAGTGGCATATAGGGTGCAAGAGCTGGGTTGTGTACTGACTAGGGCACAGGCTGTGAATGGCATTTCCTGAGCTTTAATTGTGGTTTAAGCAGCCATGTTCAATATATCCCTACGAAATCAGTCTCCTTCTATTTCCCCACTCTTTAGAATATAAAATTCCCAGTGTGACTTTCCTCTATAGCAAACAATGTAGCATAACAGGGTCCCACTTTCATCTGGTGACTTTTAAGTTACAGTAATACAAATACTGTAACAGTAATAGTATAACATAATATATACAACAACCATGTACTTAGTTACACAGATCTTTTCCTAAACCAGAATTTTTTGGATGAGTTAAGGATCATAGTTCTTCTTTTAAAAAAATGGCACTAAATATTCTACTTTCAGGCCATTTTCTTTTGATGACTTGTTTCTGCTCCTTTTATTTTATGAAAACTCTCAAGATTTACAGAGGTGCCAAATTAACTTTCTTCTCTTTCACTCCTCCAGCACTCTCTGGTTCCTGGGCATCAATCCTCTTTGTTTCAAGGTTTGTATACAGTGAAGTTGCTGATGCTCTTTGGAATATTATAATGCTCTCCCTGAGGTCTAACCTTGCTGCCTCAAATGACATTTATGTAAATTGTCACCAGAAGTTTAGGGCACATCTCTTTTCTTCCTTAATAACATGTCATACTGATGTGGCTTTATTTGTATTTCATAAAGAGATGATTGATTAAAGAGGCCAAAATTAATTTAGATTGATGTTCACTGGACTTCTTGTAGTGACATTGAAGTATGACTCCCCCATATTTTGCAATTTAATTTTCTTCTCGATAAACTTTGTGACTCTACAATCTCACTGACCCCTCTTAAGGCTTGCTAGACAAATTCCTGAATGTAGTCCTTCAATTTTTTTACAATCTCTCCCTCTTACTCAGTCAGTATGTTACAGGGGAAAAGGAGCTCCAGAAAATACATAAGATGCTGTATTTGCACCGGTCTGTTCAAGCAGAAATTGGCAAGTGCATTGTAGGTGATAATCTGTGCGGTCCCATTCTCCCCTGTACAGACAAGGCAGTGTTGCCATTGACTGTGATGGAAGCAAAATCAAGACCATACCCATTTTATTCATGCAGATGAATGCAATATCTAGTGAAAACCTATCTCAATTATTCATGTTTTAGTCTACTTATCCTCTGAGCTCCTTTCACATTCTTTACTGTTCTCCCTGTGCAGTTAGGAAATACATTTTAGCTCAGATTTATACTGGCACAGACATCAAAGCGCTGACCCATGAAGCCCAGTGTAACACATTGTTTCTTTTGTATCACAATAAAAGACCCTGATTTATTCTCAATTTACCTAGTAGGAGAGAAGAAAATATGGAGGCTAGAACTACTTGGGTGCCTTCCAAAAATGTGACTGATTTTACTCAGGTCAGTATCCAGAAGCAGTGCTTCAGATATTATTATTTTATGGTCAATGTCCCCATAACCCTGCACAGAGCTGAAGCATCTCAGGTGGTAAAACAATTTCCAAGATAACTAGCACCTTGTCACAAAAACAGGGCTTCACAGAATGGCTGAGAGCAGAAGAAATTCCACTTTAAAACTGGTTTGAATGATCAGAAATGTTACACAGAAATAAAATTCCCATAGAATAGAAGCCTGGCCATTTCTGGAAAGTATTTATCATCTTTCCAGACACTGTTGATCGCAGACGGAGGAGTCAGTAGGGCAGTTTGTGCTTGGGTTTGTGCCCTTTTCTCTGCATTCAAGAAAACTGTAGAAGTTTACAAAAATGAGTATTTTACCTGCTCTCTTACTTATAAGGACCAGTCTGGCCTCCATGCCATTAGTCCTATGAAATTCTTGCTTTCCCATATTCCTCCAGGAACCTTGAGGTTCCCTTTTCCCTGCCACCGCCATGTGTGAGGCGCTGCAGGGAAGAGGGATATACTCTCTGCTTTGGGACAACTTTAAACTTCCAGACGGCTGCAGTCATTCATACTGACAAAAATGATCTCTGACGATGTGAAAATAACTAGCTTGAATAACTAGTTTGAAGACAGCGTGCCAGTAGCTAGCATGCAGGAGTATGCAGCATTTGTTCCTATGATTTGCAGGATAAATCAAATACCTTGTTTTATGCTTCATTGTAAAAGGCTTCTTTTGTGTACAGCTCTTCACACGTAGCTCTTAGCACTATTTATGGATTATCTGAGGCCCTATTACCACCTCTGGGTAAGGTAATGAGTGAATGCTGGAAATTCTCACACTACTGTGCTCATGTGTAACAGAACAAAAGGGTCAGCTAAGTTACTGTAGAAGGTTCCTTATGAAAGAGAAATGCTGGTTATAGACTCAGGATGAAAAAGGACCTACCAAAATGAAGTTATACATTTGTTCAGGCTCCTTTCATTTGAAGAAAAAGACAAAAAGACAAAACCCAGCTCTTTCCAGAGGCTTCAAGGCAAGGACCTACCTATTGTCACTAGAACCCACAGGTTAGCGTGGAGTTACCTCATAAGGAAGCTGGATGTTTTTCAAATCCAAAAAAATAATTAGGAATGTGATGTACTTTCAGAAATAGAATTGGGGTGAGAGTGATTTTGCTTACAAATCTGCGTGGCAAGTGCTCGCCTGCCTGTTCAGGCCTGTGCTTTTCCATGCTCTTCATTTTTCTCTCTGCATATCGTTAGCCTTTCATATCCAGAAGGGAGCGGCTATATCCTGCCAGGGACCACAGCCTTGCTCCCCCTGGGTTTTGTTCCCACGGATGTAAGGGGACCCAGTTGCTCCTGATGCACAGCTTTCAGCGACGACCACCTACATTCTCCATTTGGATGATGCGTCATCATTCACTTTGACAATTTCATCATGATCACAAGAGCTGAAAGCAAATTTAACTCCCCTGGTGTCTGAATTTGAACTGTGTCACACCTGCAGCCAAAGATTTAATCTAGGTTTTTGCTGTGGTAGGTCTGAGTGACAGAGATTCACCACACTCTCTCACAAGGACAGTGCTGACTGGATGTGCTGCTGAAGCATCAGAAACGAGAGTCTGTCATACACTCTGTTATTTCTTAATGGGAATGTTTTAATTGCATATTTCATATTTATGACCCTATAAAGAATAATTTTAATTTGACATTAACATCTGAATATGATTGTCTGAAAGACAATAGCAGCAATGACAAATACTGATATAAATCAAACCAACTGATTTTCAATTTCTAATTAAAGATGACACTGAAAGCTCAAGATAAGAGACATATGGAGAGAAACACATTTCTTTGCAAGAGGAACCAAAACCATATGGGGAAAAAGTGCAAAGATATCAAGCTAAAATCTGAACTTCTTGGCATCTGAAATGTCAGTAAAGGGAATCCTAAACTGATCATCTTCCTATAAAAAATAATTTATCAGTCTCTTCCACAAGTCACTGAGTAAGATGTGAGACATCTCAAGCTGTTCAGAACAACTGGGAATTGATTGCATGTAACCTACGATGCAATTGTTTTACCAGTTGAGACCATGAGACAGATGGCATGAATATATTTAAAGATGGGGACAAAGCTGATGTGACACCAAGCTGGATTACTGAAATGAACAATGCGAGTCACAGATTTGTTATCAGATGAAAAGGACTTAGTTCAGAAAAAATGGGTGCCAGTGTAGCCAGTGGTCTCCAGATGCTGGGGACTGGGAGAATAGACTGCTACTCCCAGAATCAGCCCCACCATCTGCAGTCCCAATAATCAAAACTTTTTAACTACTCCCTCTGTGCAAATAAGCCTTGAAATAGGTATGGCTTTCATCATGTTACAAAGGGTGTTTAAAATGTTCACAGAGGACCAATAAGGAACAGCCTAGCTACAGGCTGCTGATACAACTGTTGTATTCCAGGTTATTTCACGAGTCAAATATTGGGAATTGCCTTAATAAAGTGCCAGTGAAAGAGGGAGAGAAACTTTAAAGGTTTTTAGAGGCTTTAAATGATCTTGTGTAATATTGCAGTCTTAACTAGCCTGTTGGTAAAGAGCTTATACAACCTTAGAGCCTGATTTTTGTTGCGCCTTGGCATAAAACCATTTGCAGTACTGAGATTCACTTTTGCTCTGTTTGTTGTATCATCAACTACTTGTTTATGTGGGATGGAAGATGAAGTGGTTAGCTCTACTACTTGTTCGCTGGGCAGGAAACAGTTCTATCTGTAACCTGATGTCTCAGTTCCTTCCTCTTAATGTTCCCTTCTCTCTAAAGGCCTTTATTTTTTTTGTTTAATGACAGTTTAAGCTGCAGCTTTAAAAATGAGTTAACTTCACATTTAGATTAGTTCCCATAAACCTGATTTTTAAAGGGACCTGATTATCTCCCTCGTTTGTAAACATAATTTTGTGGCAATAACTGAAGATGCAAATTCTGCCAACTCAGAGCCTAAAGACCTAAGAAAAAGAGGGCTAGAGCTGAATGTATGGACTGTACCAGGACACTGAAGATAAGGCATGTTTTTATTTAGGTCAGTGTGAAGCCATTCATAGAAAGGAAAACATATTCCGTACCAAAGATCATATATTAGCCTTTAATATGTATTTGCTCTAAAGAAACCTAATGACTGGTATGACAGAATGGCCAGGAATGGAGTTTTAACTATCTGGCAAGAGAGGCAACTTGTGATTACTGCAAAGTTGAGGCAACTAAAAAGCAGCAGTCAGAGAAGGACGTAGTGGCTTTAGTATATCACCATAGCAAAAGGGACAATACAAACAACTTTTCAGATCATATTCACTCAGCAATATTGTGTGAACCGTGCCGTGCATGGTGTGGCATACCATCAGGCTTTTCCATTGTCTGCCTGTGGTTGCCACGGATTTATCTATTGAGGATCAAAATACCTCAGTCTAGACCAGGATATTGGGCTGAACCTAGAGGTAACTGAAATTAGTGTCCTGCAAGATACAGGAGATCAAATTGGCCCAGCTCCCTTAAATTTTATGAATATCAAGAGAGGGAGAGAAGTCAGTCAGTGTAACATCTGTCCTTCACCAGTGCAGGATTTTTAATAAAACCTAAACACATTTTTTGTGTAACTGTGGAACACTTTTTCAGCACTACAGTCTGAACCAACCTTTATAGTAACAGAGTCAAAACTGGATGCTTGCTGTATTTCCTCTATTCTGTCCCCTGTGCAATAGGCAGGTTTCTGCTATAGGGAAGAAACCATCTTAAAATGGAGCATCTAATTGAATGCGTATTTAGCATCAGACTGTGTCATCAGAGCTTTATGTCTTAGCTTTATGGCAGTGACCGAGGTCCTGTGTTTGCTCACATTCCAGTTTACTTAATGACATGCTGTTCCACCACTTCATGAAGTTATGACGTTGTATTTGTAAACATATAATGACATTCATGGCATAAAAAATAACACAATTACCATGGCTAATTACTTACAAGTATCAACAGTGAACACTCTTAAACAAGCACTCCAGCAGAGCTCAGGGCACTTTTTTAGAAGAGAAAATGAAGAAGAAAAAGTGAAGTAGAAGTTGTCCATTGCTTTTATGTGCTAGGAAAGAGGTTCTATTTATTGCTCAGGCAGTTAAGCAGACTGGCTTCACTTCGCTTGTAAGATGACAAGTTCGTAGCCTGAGGTAGAAAGTCTGCATCATACCATTCTGTTACATCTTACCAGAATAGCCTTAATGACCTGGCATCCCAAATAAAACACATCCAACTCTCTTTTTACTCCTTTTACTTCTCAGCAATTCCAGGGTCAACGTTATATAATCTGATGGGTGAATAAGCATCTGTGAAGGAGTTTGATATGTGTCATCCTTGGTGTGGCTGGAATCAATCTCTGCCAAGTCTTCCTGGGACACTACAGTAGAATAATTCAGTAAATCTAAGTCACCCTCATAGCTAACAACTTTCAAAGTTGAAAGAAATCCTACTTTTTGTTTTCTGAAAACCTTGGGATGGCAGGGGAGGGAGGAGTGATTGCCCTGGATGTGATAATGGCAATAATTTGACGGTGTCAGGTGTTACTTCTGAGCTGACAGATCTCTAGAAACATTGAGGTTAAGGCTTTGAAGACGGTTTCATAAGAAAAAAAGGTACTTCAACGATCTAGGACTTTTTTTTCTTTACAAGATAAGATCCTGATGAAGTCCCAGATGAAGGCACATCATCATGTTAATGTAATTACAGAGAAATAAGGACTTGCAAGGGATTGTGTCAGCTGTATTAGAAATCACACTGAGTGAGAACAAGAGTGGTTAACATTTCCTTGTGCTAGTGGACGTTAAAACTCAACAGAATCAGAAGAAAGTGACACTATTTAGTACGCCAAGCACTGTTATATATCCACAGAACAATCACTGCAAGATAAATTATGAAAGCTAGTAGTAGAAATGGGTAAAATAATATAATCTCTCCAGAACTTTTTTTTAATCTGGGCAAAACAAATTCTGTGCTATTAAATTGTGTGTCATGAATAGGAATATAATTCATAGTGTTTCCACTGTTTCATCTAAGCTGTGTTTTGCAATCAGCCTCAGTTTTTATTGTCGTTGTACAAATGAATTGACATTTATTATCTTTCAGGGGTTTTTTCCCTGATTGCAACTGGTTTACTGAAAGTTCCTAGGAATGCCACACCAGAAAGGAAGCTGGTTAAGTGCTGTTGTTACCAATAGTATAAAACAGAGATATCAGCAGAGTCCAATGCAAAAAGCCCGCAAATCTTTTTGTCAGTAAGAGTTTGAGAGAGCATTTAAACATGTATTTAACTTCTGCAGATTTATGTGTCTTAAGCACAGGCTTACTTAGGTGCCTGACATTTTGCCTGTGCCTATCACAATGTCCAAGATGGAGGGTTAGTGAAATACACACTCATAGAAGAATTAAAAGAAGAATCAAAGATTAAAACCTTAAATAAATTAGTAGGCAAAGAAAGGCCTTACTTGTTGAGAAACAAATTCAGACTATAGGATGAAGAGACAGAATTAGAGACGTTGCTACATGCCTAGATTCAGCAGGAACATATCTGATATAAAATATTCCTTCCAGTTTAATAGGAGATGAGGGTAGAATTGGGAATTTGCTTTGCTGAAAACAAAGGTCTTGCAGACTAAATGAAACTGGAAAGTTTGCTGAGAGGTTCTGACAGTGTAGTCAATCAGTTTGTAATGGGAGAATACTGGGAGATCCTGGAGGACTGTGTATAGAAGCTACAGCGGACTGGATTTGAACTGGGGAGTGAAACTCTGAAGAGCTGCCAGCTAAAATAAATCAAAAGCAAAGGACAGCCATTTTTGCTGAAGCCTTTCATTAAAATATTGGCAGCTGCTGATGCATAACAAAAGCTCTGCTTGTGCTATGAGATGTTAGAGTCGAAAACCAAGGAGGCAAATGTTCTCTTCAATTGCAGTGCAGGAGTAAATGGCTCCCAGCCAACACAAAACACTTAAGAAAAGAAAAATTTCAACAATGTTCTGATAAATTATTCTAAGATTATCTTTCTCTATTTTGTTAAAGAGCAGTAGTTCTCTCACATTAACTGTTTCTAGATTATTTTTACAGGGTTTTTTTGCCTTTTAAAATTTCCATTTTTAGCTTCTATTCTAAAATTGTTGTCTAGCTCCATATATACCTTCTAGGGAGCTTCTCTGTTATAATCATAGCTTCCCACATGAAATTGGTCATAACTAGGGAGTTAAAACAGAGTGGACTTGGCACCTACAGCAGGAATTCAAACTTTTTGTTCTATTTGGAGTACAGGGAGGTGCTAAGTTTGTTTAGTGACCTTTACTGTCCTTAGAATTTGCAGATGTCTTCTAAGTGTAATCTTAATGCTGGTATTCTTAGCTTTGCAATGTATGGCTTGGGGAATTAACAATATGCCTCTGATATTTTATATCCTTAAATGTCTGTTACACATGAATATGAATTTTATCTCCATGTGATTATTCATCAGGAAGTAACAAAAGATTATAAAATAAAATAAAAGCTGACTCGGATTTTTCACGATGAAAAATGTTTCTTTCAATTAAATTATAGGACAATACAACATACAAAGAGTTTATTTTATTTTAGACGTTACTAATTCTTACGTTATGTCTTGGTGAGATAATTTCCTTGGTAAATTATTTTTCTCCATGCCATGACCAGAAGGAAACAGAATGTTGAAGCCTGCTCATACAGATTGTCTGCTCACTTTGCTTAGCTTTCCAAATTACTGCAATAACTTGTATTTCAACTGGACAGAGACCTCCTCACTGTCAGCAGTATAGATTTGCATTTACTCTTTGCTTTTCTACAGCTTCTCAGCGGCATGGGAAAAATTCAGTTTTGGCGGGATGGCAGAGTGTGTTCTGCGTGGGGAGGAGGACTGCAGAGTCCCTAAGGTTATGGCAGGTAAGCGGGAAGAGAACTGAGGCTGTCGGCGGTGAGGCTTCGGGGGTTTATGACAGAGAAAGGTTGGAGGAGAGAGGTCAGAGTGGCTCTGACTGGAGGAGACTGGTTGAAAGGGGTCCTTGCTTCCCCCCTACTTTAAAGTTTTTTCATTTCTCTACTCTCTCCTTACTGGGTTTTAAAGGAAACAGCCCTACATAGAGCACTCTGTATTTGAAGTGCTTCGTAGGCTTTTGGAAAGGAAAGGTGCCAAGCTGGGGAGACTGCTAGAGTGGGACTTTTTGTGGCTTTTGCTGCCAGGATGGAGCTGCAAGAGGTGACTGCCAGCACTGGCAGGGAGTGTGGCCTGTACCCGAAGCTGCACGTCCTACACACACTTGACGGCAATGCAGCATCTGCCAGAACAGTTCAGGCTGATCTGCTGTTAGAGTGGAATAGACAACCGCACAGGAGAGAGTCTGCCACTTCTTTAGTCTGTCTTGCTTGTACCTTGAGCAGGCCTTGCCTTCTGAGCCAGGATTGACGGGAGCTGCCAAGGGGCTCCAGCGCTGAATGTTGGCTCTTATGAGGTCAGGCATTTTTCTTCAGCCTCACCTAAATGTGCTTGAAGACAAATTCAGCTTGTTCTATTTAATTTCAGGTCATCCCTGTTTTCATTTTAGTCTTTGGTTTAAAAAAGAAAAGAAGTGAAAGTGGGATTATATAGAATTTCGAGAAAATTATCAGTTTCATTATTCACCAGATATTACTAAAACATCAGCTAAACTACTGAAATGATATTTTAATGTCATGTGCAGCATCTACTTTGGCACAGAATGTCAGAAAACATCCTATAAATGAGTTACGATTCCTTTTCCTTTTCTCCAGAAATCAAATAATCCTTTCCATAGGTTGCTGATCCCGAATGAATATTCTAATACCTGATAGGAAATATTTCATACAAGTGGTTTCCATTCAACACTTCTGACAGGGTTTCTCATGAGACACTCTCATGGAAACTAAGCTGTCAAAGCATAAGAGGAAGGGTCCTCTCATGTATTAAAAACTGGTTAAAAGATAAGAAATAAAGGGTAAGAATACATGGACAGCTTTTCCATTGAAGGGAGGTACTCCAAGGCTTTGAGCTAGGATTTGTACTAATCAACGTATTATCAGAGGTCCTGGAGGGGAGGTTCATTTGTAGTGGCAATAAGAAAATTATCAGGATAGTCAAACTGAAAACTGAAAAGCTTAGACCTTAAACTCACAGTACTAATAAAATAGCAGATAAAATTTAGTACTGAGAACTCCAAAGTAATGTTTGGGGGAGAATACTGAAACAGGAGAAAGGCAACAAGAATGCTCAAAATAGGAGGAAAGATCACACAGATTAGAGGTTTTTGTCTTAGAAAATAAATGAAAGGGGATGCATGCAATGGAAGTAGATAAAATCGTAAACAACGTATGGGAACAGCATCAGGAATTAATACCTTACTGCTCTTCAAGACTGGTGTACAAGAACATAACCAGCGATCTTACTGGTGAGTATGTTTAACAGAAAGAAGAGGAAGTTCTTTTTCACAAACTTTATAATTAATTTGTGGAACTCATTGCTACAGGATTTTTAGAAGATAAAATTAAACATGGGTTCCAAATGTGATTAAACTCTAAGGACAAGCTTATTAGTGGCTAGTAAAAGCAAGTCTGTGTTCAAATCTTTTGTCACAGAGACTGAATTGTCTTGAGCACAGCAGGGAAAGCATCTCCCTGTGCATTGCCATTTCTTGTACTTTCTCCTTGGTCACTCCAGAGACTGAATACAAAACTAGGTGGTCTTTTCATCTGATCTAGTGCAGTAGGTTTTAGTGTCTGTGGAAGTGTGCAGCACAGAATAACTTTTCATTGTTTTTCCTCTGTTAGGGCTTTTTTCAATGTATTACATATCAGACAGGACTGTGAGTGTATGCTGATTAACTCCTGGTGAGCTAGGCAAGCAAATCAAGCCTTTCTATTCACAAACATGTGCATACCAGCTGCAGAGACAAGCATTCACAGGTACGGATATCAATTTCATGGTAGTGCCCTTTATTCAACTTTCTGACCTAATTATTATTGTCCCATAGAATTTACAAAGAAAGATTTGATTTAAAAAACAAAACAAAACAAAACTAGTGGCCTGGAATCAAGCACATGGGGAAAGTAAAAAAAACAGAATGGACTGTTTCCTGGTGTTTTTTCATCTTTGTTAAAGAAAAAAGGATTCAGGCATTAGTATCTGAATGCGTGACATTTTACCCATGATGCTCACACCTTAGGTTTTTCTTTTCTCTTCTGCAGGAATATATGATCGTCTGATCTTATTTTTAAATGGCATTTTAGAAATTATATTTAGGGAGAAATATCTTTGACTTTCCTCCTGTGAATTAGGGATTACAGTAAAGGGATTTTTTTCCCTGGTTGGAAGATGATGCTGTATTTCCCACTGTAATGATTTCGTAGTAAGTCTATGTTTTGCAGTGCGAGCCAACATTTACAGGTGAAGCAAACCCATCCGCTAGCCCTAGAGACCTTGAAATGTAAAGGCATTTGGGAGTGTTCCAGGGGGTGGGAGCAATGAAGCCAAATGCTCATGAAATGGCTCTGGAATAGGAGAAACTGGAAAAGGAAAGGGCTCTGCTGACCTTCCTAATGGCTGCATATTTAGCCTGAATTTAGAGCTTTTCTGGTGTGGTTTTTTTTGGTTGGTTTGGGTTTTTGGTCATAAAGGATCTTTTCAGTAATTTCCATTCACAGATTTTTGAACGTGCAGCGAATTTTCTTCACTTGCCGTACTCCTTTCTCACTGCTTTCTGTAGCAGCACTTCTGATGCTCATTGCACAAGCAGGTTGTTTTGGGCAAAATCAGGGAGGTGTCTGCTGGAGGGCCAGTCAGAGGCTGTTAGCAGGGCAGTGGCAGGCAGAGGCTGGATGCTGTCTGCAGAGGAGCAGCCCGGTCAGGGGCTGCCCATATGGTAACACCCCGGCATGCAGGTGCACTGCAGACAGTGCGCGTCGGCAGCAGCGAGGCTGCTCCCCTATTGTACGACTTGAAGTACGCACTGTAGAAACAGGTTTCAAGGAGAGCGGGAGGTAAGGACAGGCCCTCATATCCTGTCCCAGCCTATTTCTGCCAGATAGTTGTCTTTTCCTCCTTGCTTTTGTTATGCAAAGTTTATCTCATTTTCTTCAGTTTAATTAAATCCTTTTCTTTGTGCAACTGTCAAAATCTGTCTCTGCCTCTCCAGCTTCAAGAGAATGAAAATCATTGGCTAAAAAACCCTTTGTAGCTTCCAATTGTAGATAGATCAGCTGACTCTGTTGTTTGATTCCTCTCAGGTCTTGTATTTGTTGCTGCCTTATATTAGGTTGTCCACCGCATGTTGAGGAGGTTCACACACTGATATCCTGATTTCTCTGCTGATGATAATTTAACAAATATTAAGCATATCAGTGCTTCAAATAAAGCACTATCAGCCAAACCAGGCCTGTTTTCATCAGTCAGTTTAGCCACCTACTGCCTTGCATTATCATCCTAATTCTGTGGAAAGGGGCTGCAATTGATTAAAATCAAGTGACCCTCACAGCTGGTGAAGGTCAAGTGTGGGCTAACGCAACAAAATGCACGTTAAATGTCTGTTACAGTAATGTTTGTGGGGTTTTTCGCCTACTTCAAATCAGGAAACTGAATAAAGTATTATGCCTTCCGTGAATAGTTTATGGATGAAAACAAAGGGAAAAAAGAGACAAAAAGAAATGGCATGTCCAAAATCACTGGGCAGTGACATGTCCAGGTTTCCTAATACTCTACCCTGAACCACCTGCTTCTCCCTTATTGCTAACGATGTTATTACTAATAGTGGTATTATAAGTGTGTTTATCATCACCATTATTTTTAGTCTATGCAACTTAATGCATGACCATGTTTCACTTGGAAAAAATAAATTATTTAAGTAGTTATTTAATTGGGACTTCTGGTGACATAGAAACTCCAACAATTATCTACAGGATGTGTGAATACATGCAGCCCTCAGCAAAAGAGAATGGGCCCATCCCCAAATTATTCCATCTGGCAGAGTCAGTACCTGCTGTAGTTCACACATGAATAGCATCAATTTGCATGTAAATAGAGGCCTACATGCTTCTGTGGAGCTAAAAGCTGTATTTCAACATTTCACAGTGGAATTAGGCAGTGGGCACATCACTACATGATGGTTCAACCTTGTAGTGACGTGCCAGCTAAAATAATTTTAAATGCTCTTCTCCATATTTCCCGGTAGGATTATTTATTGAAGTAGTGTGTAAGAGCTCAGAAGAATCCTCTATTGAAATGCTGCCAGCTCCCAGCTACGATTCTGACATTGATGTTGTCAACTGAGATTAAGCATTGGTCTTAATGAATGCTGACAGTCATGTTTCTTAGGTATGGTCCTGTACTTCCTTTCAGCAAAGAACCAAAATAGAAAGGCTGGACATGCAGAGAAAGATTTAGTAGCAGGGATGTTTACCTGCTACTTGAGGTTTTTTTCTTTTCTGCTTCTTTCATTGAGAGGTTTGATCACATTACCCCTAAGTTTGTCTTTTGACCCTTTTCAAATGTATATTTTGTTGGGTGTTTTGGAGAGTATGCACTGTACTTAAGTCCCAGTGGTATTTAGACAAATAGGTGCTCAACTGGACTCCATTTCAGAGCCTGAACCTTCATGTGTTTTTAAATTTGTTTAGTTCATTTTCACCTAGTTCTTGGGACATCCGTAGTCTAGAAAGGTCCTTCTCTGTGATTGCGAGGAATGCTGTACTTTGTCATTGTACAAAATGCTGTTTTGTTGCAAAAGGAAGGTGACACTGTTAAATTCACTAGCATCCCTTTCATGTTAAAATTCCTCTGAGCAAAATCTCATGACTAACTCCTTTAGTTACTGAATATGAAAAAAAGGCGTGCAAATAGTGATAGAGACTGGCAGCTGCAGAGTACAAGGAACTTTTTCCTGGGGTGAAGATCAAGGGTAAATGTTTCTGCTCTGGAGGGAGCAGGCAGGCCCATCACTCCAAATGCCAGCAGTGAGGCATACTTCACCTTGTAAGACAAAAGGGTAGTGAAGGAAGAGAGCAGCCAGGAACACATCCATCTGGATTGACGGGCAGGGAGGGACTGAGCGCACAGGGGCATCAGCCTGCAATAACTCAGGCAGTGTTCCCACCTTTTCCTTCACTGGAAACTCAAAAAGAAGTTGCACTGAGGCACCCAGGATGCGTTTCCTTGTAGATTTTTACTGCAGCTTTACGACTGAAATCTGGCAATTTCAGTGGTGGCAGGATTGAACCCTGAGCGCCTAATGTGCTCTTAATACTTATCCAACCCGTAGAGGGTGATACATGCTCTGTATGTCAGTACATGAAAGTGGATCATGACAGACGTTAAGGCAGATCCCTTTAAGTAAAACAAATAGATTTTGCTTGTCATTTTTGCTGCTTTTTCTGATGTGTTATTTGCAGCCTTGCATATTGAAAAAACACAACTGAAGGAGAAATAAAGATTAGCCTGGCCTTCCAGAAGCAAGGTAAAGGTTTGCTGATGACCGGTATAAAATGTTCCATGTAAGCACATGGCCTGGCCTTATTAACGGTTTACTGTGAGATTTGCAATCCAGTGTCAGATAATGAGAGGTAACAAAAACCAGACAGCAGGATCATTGTGATGGGAAGTTAGAACTAAAGGACAATCAGTCTCTGACTTCCATTTGACATTGAGGTGCCACGCTGTTGAATTTGGGCCCTTTCTGTACTTCAGTGAATGCCAGAGACCTTCTCTCCCTCTTCCCATTATTCTTCTACAGAGAGGAAAAAAAGGCTGTATGGTAAAACCTCATCAAATGGTATGCACATTTACATCTGGCTGTATACCTTTCCTTGAACGCATGAGGAATGGATCAGTAGAGCGTACCAGGTTAAGAAGAGTGAAGGGGGCTGCATTAAGCATTACTGTCAATTGGCAATTGACCCTCAGGCTGCTCTTCGTGCACTGGCACTTACTTGCAAGTGGTATAAAGTGACATATCCTTGGGAGCAGCCCGAGAAACAGATGCCCCACCCACGAAGCTGCTTCTATTCTATTTATTGTCATTGCCAATTTGTTTCAGAAAGTAAGTGGATGAATGAAATACCCTTATTGACACTTACCTTACAGGAATGCTATCAGGTTTTCATATTAACAAAATTCCTTCAAATGCAGGGCAATTATTGACAGTTCTTTAATATATATCTTGGAGGCAAGCTCCAGGTCCTTACTTTGTTTTCTTTAAATATATCATACTATTGCAGAGCCAGGCTATTTTCACAAAGAAATTAGTTGTATCTTTATACCAAGCGCTGTTAAAGAGGATTATAAATAGGCTTTAGACTACAGACTATAGCTTTGCTTTACAGTTGAAAAAAAACATCAATCACCTGGCTGAGACTAAATCCTAACACCTCACCTTCCTAACAGATTTTAAAGGTCACAGATGTATAGAAATGTTCAGCTTAATCTTAAATGCATTGACTAGTCTGGCAAAAGCATTTTAGGGTCTATTTCCTTTTTATTTCCTGCCAGCTATTTAAAATGTGAAAGAAGTGTCACTTATAACTAAAGAGTGGATCTTTAAGAGAAGGCAGAGTATCAGAGATCAGACTCGAATCTCAGAAAGGTCTCTGCAGCTCTGCTCCGCTTTTCAGTCAATCTGATTCGTAATGTTTGCAGATTGCACTAGTTCACTCCCACTCCCCCAAAACAGGTTATCAGCAATCAGCTACATGCTGGGGACAGAGAACAACCTCAAATGAGCTCTAGCCTAAAAATAGCCATTTTCAAATTAAAATCTTGAATCAGGCGGGAGAATAGGTTGCAGCTGGGACATCTTTTATTTGCTTATGTCACCAATGGCAAACACCTACAACAACAAAAATCTCTCCGTCGTGAAGTTGTTGGGATTCTGCTTATTAAACATATTTTATTCTGCAGTGATGCAATAGAAACGCAAATTAAGCTGCAAGATGATTTCAGATGCCTGCCAGTAGAATAAATAGGACTATTTTCAGTCTACATTCATCTAGACATAACTACGATTAATGTTCAAATTTACCTCACAAAACCGGTATCTAGTTAAGGAATATACCTGCTCTATATATATCGCTGTATGTTCGCAGATATAAAGAGGTACCCAAAGAAGATTCAGAGCCTGTGTGATCCGAGTTCTCCTCCAGCAGTGTGTAACTCACTGCTAACAGTACAGGGAGGCTGTGAGTAACGCTCCTAAAGTTCAGGGTATTATTTTCAAAAATTTCCAGTGGGGGGCACAAGGTAAACCTGAGATATTTTCATGTTCTTCCCCTTTGTCATTTTGTCTTTTTCACTCCTCCTTCCAATCTCTGCTTCACTTTTCAAATTCCACCAAATTTGCAAAATAAATTAGGAAAAGATCCAGATGGGAAGTGCTCCTTTTGTAGACAGCAGTCCTCTCATTGGCCGATTTCTTCCTGGTACTGTAGTCATCATTTCTGAAGAAATACTTATCTCATTGAGTAAAGGTAGAATTCTGGCATGGGGTAAGGGCAGTAGTATAAGGAAGTAGTATGTCACAACAACATAAGTTTACCTTCACATCATAGCTGGATTTAGTCCTAGCACTATGAAATGGAAAAGAATATGGCTTATTGGGCTTCATGCCTAGCCTTGTAAGCATTATAGGATGGAAGGAAGCTGGATGCCCTCCTGAAAGATATGCTATAATTCAGCCACAACTTACTGGATCTAAGGACTGCTTACATGGAAGGAAGCAATAATTCGTTTGATAGCAGGATTTATTGGATGAAATTCTTTGGCCTGAGCAATGCAAATCAAACTGGATAGTCATAGCTGTCTTTACTTACTTTAAAATCCATGAATACTGCAGGCTGATTCAGCTGATGTTTGGTGAGGTTGTGTTAATTTTCTTATCTGTAAGACTTGCTGAAATAAGACCTTAGGAACTGACATCTTGAGCTGCATGTATTTTAAAGATTGTGTAACATCTGTCTAGGAGCACAGATTTATCTCACTGGCTTTATCTAAAATTCCCTCTCCTTTCAGTGTTGTTTCCTTGATGTATCATCTGGAAGGTTTGCTAATGGTAACAATATGTATCTATTAAGAGTCTAAATGAAAATATTCAGAGCCAAACTACATCCCATTTAAAGCCAAGCTACGTAGAGTAAACGTAACAGAAGATAGGCTTCTGATAGTGTCAGTCTATCTACTTATTCACGAGTAATATGTCTGTGGTGGGGTTCTCACAATGCTGTTCCAAAACGGGGTTTATTCAGTATCAGAGGTGGGTTATCACAGAGATACTTTCCATGTATCTTTTTGCAAGCACAAGATCAGTTAAGCCATTAAGATGGCAAACAATGGCAAGGCCATCGTGTGGACATCCTCATGGATGGTCCGTCTGCCTAACTGGGAAATTAACTATGAACAAGGAATAGTAATTTGCTAAAAATGCAGCTTCAGGTTAATAAACATGAGTTACAGATTTCTTTCAAATTCAGAAGATTCTTTGCCTGAAAAAGGAAAACTATAAAAAATTCAAGTTTTTATTTCTTGCATTTCAGAAATCAATCATTTGAATTTGTTTAGGGATAAATTTAGTTAAATGTAATTTAGAAGCTTATGAGAAAAAAAAATCCTGAAAAATAAAACCTGAAACATTTGTGTTTTGGAATGAACAAAGTGTTTCAGGTGATTCAGGAGAATTTTCTCGTTTTGAGAAAAAAGCCCCACACTGATGATTTACAATTTTGAACTAAACTGGAGAGGCATTTTCTCCTGATATTGCTATTTGGCTAGAATTTTGCCAGCTTTAAAAAATTAACGGTGGATAAAAGAAGGTAAAGACTGTGTAACAAGGGTGACCAAGCAGTATGAAAATGAGAGGAAAAATAAAAAGATAAGGATTTTTTTGAGGAAATGCAGCTTCCTTGAAAGGCCAAGCTGAGCTGGGGGAGACATTGACTGGGTAAAGCAGTCGCTGCTAAACAAAGAGCTCCTTGACCTAAGAAAGTGAAAGGGTGTGAGTAGGTTGACTCCAGTCTTCTATAACTGCAAGGCAGTGTATCTAACTAGACATGCACTGAAGTGTCTCATTAGGGAAGAATAAGCACGTAAATAGACTTTTGTGTTTGGTTTTATTTTCATTTGCTTTAAATTTTTGCTACATTTGCTAATAATATACTTGCTTAATAAATCCAGTATTGGTAATAGGCTCCTGAGGAGAGAAAAACACATATCTGGTTTGACCTTCACATGATAATCAATAAAAAGCAGGGCATATACAGATCCATATGAAAAATGGGAGAACTGCGCTAACAGGGAATAGGTGCAGCCACAGAAGTCAGTAAAGAGATGAGAAGGGTAATTAGTTCTAGAACCACAATGCTTTACTAAAGGCATATTTAGAATATTTATGTAAACAAGTAGTTGTTTAGATCCCCTCATTTTCCACAGCGACCTCCCAGCACAACTAGTTCTGGTACATGCATGGAATAAAAATGGATATAGCCTTGAGCTGCCATCAGTTGCCATTACACTTGGAGAACTGGCATTTGCTTTGCAAAACAAAAGCAACATTACAGTGCCCTTAGTTTCAAAATTACCCTTATAACCATTGTACTGTGCTTGTGTTGGAAAAGGTAGAAAGGCTCCTTTTGAAACTTCGGTCTTCACTCTTTGTGTATCGATTTCCATACCTGGTAGCATAGTATGTGGTAGGTCTATGTATCAGGTCAGAAAGCCTGATTTCCTGTCAGTGGAAGGGGGAAGCCACTTGGATTGACTTAACAAGCTTAATCTTCTGGCCATGATGCAAACTGTGTCATGATTGTTTGCTTGTTCCGTGGCATATCCTGAACCAGCCGTTCTGAAATAAGACATGATACTTTTTATAGGAACAAAGTCTCTGAACCTTAGAGGAAAAACACAAAAATAACTCTTCCTTCCCTGCAAATCCTATTTGCATTATATAACCATAACTGCACTTGCTTACTAGATATCCCTCATGAAACAGAGCTTTCCTCCCTCTCTTCTCAGCTGGAGTGGTAACTTCAACGCAAATCCTTTTCTGTGAAACATCTTCCTCCAGAGTGAGGAGGGTGGAAGATGAGGGTAATGTTTAAGGAATATGTATGTAACAGGGAACCTTTTCCTCTCATCCGATGGGTCGGACTTGCTGCTGTTGCATATAGACTTTTGTATTTAGTCCAGAGTCATTCTGGTATGGAATTCAGGCAGCAGATGGCCCAGGTGTGGCCAGAGAGTGTCTGACACCCAAGTCACTGCGCTTATGCTAGAGATAACAGCACGACAGGGCTTGTCCTGAGATGTCGGGGTGGCCCGGGAGGCTGCACCACCACACTGGCTTTGGCTCTGTGGTCTACCAGAAATGTTGTGAGTGGTCCTTCAGCAAACTACTCAGACTCTCTGACTCAGTTTCTCAAATGGAAATGGAGATAATAGCACGTCCACACACCAAAAGACAGGCTTGTTTGTTTACTGTGAGGAAAAACAAGCTAGGTGACTGCGTGACTCGTAACTATAAGGGACTTGAATGTGCGCAAGGCGGGCTCATTGATCCGCTTAATACAGCCAAATTATATACCAATGACAGTGGATCTTAAGTCAGATTTAAAGTTTTTTGACATCTAATCCTAAGCACTTCTCCACTTCATTCCAACAACTGGTGGTAAAGGCTATAATTAGGGGAGAAGAAAGGAGGGAGAAATGGGATGGGTCTCTCTCTAAGAGCTGAGGTGAGAGCCCTTTGCTATGCTGTCACAAACAGTCCACGCGCAAACCTCAGCGCCTGAGGGAGCACCCGAGGGGTCCTCTTACTCCTGCCATGAGGCAATGAATTCCAGCATAGGGGTGGCATAAAGAGCTGGAAACTGTGACTACCTTAGTTGCCACAGGTTAATTTAGAGATGGTGGTGGTGCTGAGGTGGATCTCTGTGCAGGCTCTCTGACAGGAGTCAGCCAAAGACACTGAATTACACAGTAAGGAATTTATGTGCTTCACTGAGCAGGTGCTACCCTGAGTATGTCTATGGAAGCATTTCCTCAGAAGCTCAGCTCCAAACACTGTTTAGTGAGTGCTAACTGAGTGTGCTAGTCGGGTTTTCTTAATGTGTAAGGAGTGTGAAAAATGCTTAATAAACCAACTAGTTGAGTGATCTGGAAAGAAATATAAAATATAAGACAGATTATTTGACATATCCAGAACCTAAAAGGCAAACTCTGCATTAGTGAGTGGAGTGATACATGAATCTGTTAAAATGACACAGCTTAATGGACATCTCTGTTGTATTAAAGTGGCTTTTTGCAAATCCTGATGCAGCTGGAGTCAATATCGAAAGTCCCACTGCCTGCAATAATTCTTGGATCGTGCTTGAAAGACTAATGCTACATTGCTTTATCCAGTCTCCTTCAACTTTTCATTACAATAGTGTCATATTATGTGGAGGAAGAGAATGATCTCATTTGCGCACTTATAGAGAGAAATAGCTGAAGTTAATTGGCCTATTAAACAATTAATTCAATAAGTGGTGTTATACACTAGCATTCAGGTTATATGAGGTAAATTTTCTAAAGCATAAACAGAAACTATGGTCCAAAATAAGAGTTCATACACACGCACTCCAAGAGTGAGAGATGACATAAAAAGAGTACAGGTTTGGAGAGACCCCTAGTGTTCCTTAGCCAAAAAATGTATCACACAATGCTGTTCTTTTACTAATCGAAAGTACTCAGCATAACCATATCATCAGTTCTGTTAAATCTCATTTCGCATTTCCAGGGTGTTTTTAATACAATACATCAAAAAATAGCTATACATTCTCAAGTATATAAATATTAGCCAGAACTCCCATTTCTGCTAGACTGCATAAACAGCACTGATCATCTAAGGCTGTTTTATGAGAGTAGTCTAAAGTGGCCCTAGGGTAACAGAGAATCAGACATGTATCTTTGCAAGTAGTTCTTCCATTTTATGTGGGATCTTAACATGAATACATTATTATGGCTTTTATGGCTTCTTTCTTTTAAGAAGCTATCAAATTATTGTCTTGCTAGGTGTGGAGTTTTTTCATTTCACATAATTGCAGTATCATAAGGATTATAACAAACATTTCCTAAAGCGTTTTATTTTTAAATGGTAACTTTGCATACTTTTAAGATAGCTAAAAGGCATGATCTTCATATTGCCTGTAAATGTGAACAATTTTCTGTGTGCAATTTATCTTGTGGCATTATCTGCACAAGAAAACTTGCATATTTAACTTATATAGGCTTACATGGAAGCTACTAGGACCACCTTGCTCTGACTGATAATAATGAATGTCTCTGTTGGCAGTTTTCAGAATTAGTCCACCTCCTGCAATGCTCTGGTGTAAATTAAAGGTCTGATATTAGGCAAACAGTGGAAGTATGTCTGAATAGAGGCATATATGTGTAGAAGAAAGTCATATTAAGGTGATCAACATGTTCTTTCATGTTCAGAAGACATAAAGAAAAATCTATGTGATTATTGAAAATACACAGGTAATACTGACCTCAAAACAAATTGTTTCTCTTGGCCTTTGTTTATTACACTAAGCTGACAGGGAGAGAGCAGAGGAGGTCTAGCTGAAGGAAGAGGACCCCTCAAGCCAGCTTGCCTTCAAGGCCTGTCACAAATGTGCTCTGTATTGGAGTACAAGGGTCTTGTAAACACAGAGCAGTGTCTCCTCGTCCTCAGTGCACTATGTCAGCAGTGGTGCCCTGGCTGTTGTGTCCCCTTTGCTCTAGAGGTTCCATTGTGGATCTCCTGATGTGAGAAGACGCTTCCATGTTTGCTTGGGCATTCAGCTGCTGAGAACAGCTGGCTAGAAGAGATTAGACTGGCTTTCCTAACTGTACAAACTGTATCTTCATAGCTTCATATTGCTGAGAGCGATAAGAAAATTCATACCAAACCCCTCCTAAAATGGATAGAGGAGGAGGAGGTGAGGAGTGTCTTAAAAGCAAACAGCTCTCCCGGATGCTGTTTACGACTGGCTGTTAGTTTTCAGCCACAGTAGTCTCTGCTAATTCACTTGCTCCCACAGCTGAGGTTTCAGATTACCCCAAAAACCTTCAGATCAGCAGAGTTCCTCTGCTAGTCATGTTCTGTAGTCTTGAACTAATGCTTGGTTGACTATCCCAGTTGACCATCCTCATTTTAGAATAAAGTCAGTTAATTCGATCTGAAGGTGAAAAATCCCCTTGTGCCCTAACTCTCTGCTTCTGTGAATACCCTAAGGATTTGTTTCTTATCCTTCAGATATAACTGCATTTAAATAAATCACTGAACAGGAATAAAACTTGCTTATGATGCAGTTCCAGGGGATTTTCTTAACCCACTGCTGACTGGGTCTTCTGTTTCCTTAGAAATGTGTAGAAAAAGTAGACTTATACTTAGAAAAGTACTACAACAATTGAGAGAAGATCTTCTATTACAAAGAAAGAGAATGTCATCCTAATATTTTCAATAGGCAATTGGCATGTCTTGGAAAGTGAAGATGGTTTTGTTTGTATTATTTGATGATTGCCCAAGTTCAAAAACCAGTGAAGCTTAACTGAAAACAAGGCTGAAACACAGAGGGAGCAAGTTGTGATCTTAACTGATAGCTGGGGAACAGTGAGGAGCTATTGCTACTCCTAAAATGAAATTTAATCAAATGAATTTGGCTATTTGTGTTTCTAAGAATGTGTTTTGTTGTGGGATTGTTTTTGATCTTGAGATCTCCCCTGTTGTTTTCCTGTTGCATTTATGGCTGTTGTTCTTTTTCTGCAGGGTTCGGAGGTGGATAATGGTGTATGGACGAGAAGTCATGTGGCATCTCCAAACCAGGTATCTGTCTTACCTGTCATATGCCTCAATGACTCCAGCCTTCTGCCATTCCATGCTTTTAAATATACTATTTTTAGCATAAGAACAAACAATCGCAAAGATTAGAAATGTTTCGGAGAAGAATGCATTGAGGGCCTTTTCCTTTTCCTCTGTCAGATGCTTCTGGTGGGTTAATAACTCCATCTACAGTTCATCACTGAAATAGTTCCAGAAGTATTGGAAATACGAACCTGAACCAGGTCACTAATAAGATAAAACCCAGACTTTGTTCACATTTTAAACAAGTGAGGAGAATACACTAGTGTAAGGATAAAAGTGCAAAATTTTGATGTGTTTTGCTGGAATCGCTTTTTCTGTGGCATGCAGTAGAAGGCGCGTTAGCACACAGTTGAAGCTGTTCTGCAATGGGTGTTGGCCAGTTTCTATTTTGGTGTCGGAGACTTCAGGGCGTGTGGGCAAATGTCAGTGGGAAGGGTGCTAATGGGCATTCTCTGAGTGGGATAGTAACTCCCTGAGACGGTACTCAGAATGGGCAAAACGAGCAGATCTTATCCCAAAGTCCAAGGGCAAAGTTGGAGGGAAAAAAGTGAAAAAAGCTATGATCAGATGCAGACAGATACACATCTGCTTTCCCCAAGCTTTGAGCTGGCCAGACAAGCGGGTTTCTTTCTGGTCAGGTTTCAGCTGGCTGCGAGCTGGCCCGGCCGCGTGGCTCGCGGGCTAGGCCTTCACAGCCAGCCAGCTCAGGGTGCGCACAAGAGACTTGTCTGAACTTGATGTGCCAATACAGCGCCACGTGCTGTGGTCTAGTAGAAGATGAACAACAGAGTTTCTGATAAGGGTCAGGGATATTCCCATCTTACACAGAAATCAATTTTCACAGATGATTCTTCTACTTTTATCAGTGTTACTTTTGGCAGTAGACCTGGGTAGCATTAAACAAATATACCGTCCTTGTGCATGAACTACAGTCTGCGTTGAGTATTTTTATGTAAGTGTGCTCATCCGTTTGTGACCTGCTTTGCCATGTCCTAAATAGATACATATGGAAAATTACTAATGTGTATTAGTGTAAAATAAAGAGGCAGTGGTAATGAACTCCAAAACGATGTTTAACTACGAATCAGTTATTATTATAAAATTTGTGGGCATCAGTTTGAGCGTGTATGTTCACATGTGGGCAGATGTATTAAAACAGCTCTGCTTACAGAGAGGCTTAATCTTTGCAGCTTTCACCGCCTTGTTTGGAAGCTGTGGGAACTCCGTGCTTCTGGGATCGTTACTTTGTAGGAACCTAAATAGGCATTCTGGTATATAAATTACTTCAGGTTCCTACGTAATTAATTTTTAAAATTCATCAGTCAAACTAGCTGTAACTTTATTAACAACAGACTTCTGTAGTCGGTGAGCTGCTTAAAAAAAAAACCACTGTTAACAAATCAAGGAGGACAGAAATACAAAAATGGCTTCCTAAGCCTAAAAGGCAAGTAGGAAATAGAGCCAGGATATCATGGTATTCATGGTATTTTTTAGCATGTTACATATATAAGTACAGTTTCTGTCACAGTAGGATTTTGTGATATGTACCATAGTATAGGTGTGGAGGTTAGACCGCTATAAAAACCATGGCCCAAAGCCTTTCATCTTTGTGGCTGGTGAATTCTCACTGTTGCATCATCTTCTTCCTGCGTGGCTGTCCTTCAACACTGTTTGCTGGCAACTTTGGCAAAATCTTATGACAAAATAACTCTAAAACCAGTATTTGAGCTAGGCTTTTAAGAAGATAATGTAGTTTATTCTCAATGATCATGATAGCTAAACATTTTTTTGTGAATGAATTTTTCCCTAGTGTTATTTGCTCTTGAAATCCTTGGGAATTATATTCTACTGACATCTGTTAACACTGCTGCACTTAACATATAATTAGGAAGGGAAAAAAAGAAAACAGAAAACAAAAGCCCATGCCAATCTAAATGTGCTCGAAAGGTGCCAGACTGATAATTCTGGAGAATTGAGTCCTCTGTTTATCCTCTGAATTAGTGCAGCAAAATCAATGGCAGCATAAACTTTCTCATGTCACCCTGAAATGTCTTGTGCTCACTCAGCTGTGAGTGTAGCCTGGGCTTCATTTCACCAACAGTCCTTAGAATCCCAGTAGGAATGATATAAAGGATGACGTCCTGTGGTGGAAGGACTGTACTGAGAACACTAAACTCATTTCAAATAAATTTCTGACCGCCCATCTGAGGTCAAACTTTTGGTTGTACTTTGCAGTTCCAGCATAGATTACAAATGGTGATTTTGAATTAAAAGGCTTTATAGTGCATTTCCAATCTCTTAGCTATCTAATCCCCTGGTGTGTTTTATTTAATGCATAAACTTCCATTGACATGACAGAGCCAGAGAAATTACAATCTATCATGTCAAGACTTCATACATTAACAGTTCCTGTTAGCACGCATTGGCACAATACACTGTAATAGTTCTGAATTATGCTAATGATCCATGGATAATGGGTCGCAAGGAGATTTTTGAACCATACCTTTAAACCAATGCCACAGTGCTTTTAGGATGTGTCAAAGTGCACAGAGGCTTGGCACTATAACATGCTTTAATGCATCTTCAGAGCACCTTATCTTGTATGCTCTAGTTTAATTGAGATTAAATGGCTTTGAGGGACCTAGCACAGTTTCAAGGACAATGCAATATCTCACATTCTCAGTGAAAGGTTTCTGATGTATTTTCTTAAAACCAAGACAAATATTCCATACAAACACATTACACCAAACTGATGTTAAAGGTCTGTCTCAAACTTAGAGAAGCCAAAACAATTTGAATTAAAAGCATGCCATGGTATTCCTGAGGCTATGACTAGGATGGGGTGAGAGAATTGCATAGGATCTCAGGTTCTGCAAGAACACGTTAGCAAAGTAGCAACAGAAGCAACACTTTCTAAAGGAATGTAGAGGTGCCTAGATCCTGTGGAAAGTCAGATTGAATTTGTGCCAGGGAGGGCTTGTCGAGTATTCATCTGGGGGTACGTACTCTGAAATTTTTGCATGATATCAAAACAGGAGCAAAGCCATCCTGAAAGTTTGGTTTAATTTTTCCCCCAGTCTTTACTACTTTCCTGTAATAACAGTTTAAGAAAATTTCAATAGATGTCATATGAAAAGAGACATGACAAAAGAGAGACTCAGCCCCCCTCCCCTTTTTTTTGTAACTTCAGTTTAATACTTAGCATTTTATTTAGTTGCAAACTTGTCCTCTCTTCCTTGCTTCAATAATGATATAAAGGTGCTGCAGTATCTTGGAAGATGTTGTTGTATTCCAATAATAACTGTGTACTTTCATGACCCTCCTGAGTTTACATTTGAGGACTCATTGGAAAAACTGCCATCATATCACAAGGATGTGAAGTGTAATACTGCCAATTTTTTGAATTATTCATTAGTTGGAAGGAAGAAGAAGCAACAAAAACACAGGCTTCTTTTTATTTATGGTTTTACTACTCTTCATATTTTTTAAGTGAAGGGAATACAATTCTTCCATCTTTTCCACAACAACAACTCAAAAAGAAAAGAAAATGTGTATGCTTGAAAAGTTGGGATTTCTGGGAGTACATTTTCCTCTTTTAACTTGCATTTTAACATAAGGTAAAACATTTTCTTGACAAGGTAAGTAGAGTAAACAAAGATCAGTGAGAAAGCAGAAATTATTGAAGTACTGGAAAAACTGCTGCAGGCTACTTTTTCACACATTGCTGCTCAAGTCAGGATTATGCTATGACAGTTCTAACTCTCCTGCTGACATCCTTATAGACTCTATTACATTATTTACTTCTTGTAAAATAACATTCTATTACAGCTCCTTCATGTCCTGCTGCTATTCTAAGTTCAAGGGGAAGAAATTCTGCTCAACCATAATTCCTCGCTTCCAGCTCGTTAATACAGCTCCAAGGAGATCATTATTAAAAAGACTGATATGCGGCCTCTATTTCATGCCCCATTTTCTGTTGCAGTGACAACTGTATTTCTAGGGTGTTGGTCTTCACTTAAATCAACAGCACTGCATAAGATGCATTAGCCTGTGTCTTGAAGTATCAAATGAAGCACGCCCCACCCTGTGCTGAAGATGTGATGGCATTTTTATGCCCGTAAGGGGGAAAGCTTTCAGATATTTCTCTTGCTTTTTCATTTCAGGGAAAAGTGAAGCCAGGCATGCAATCATACCTGATTTCAAAAGAAAAAGAATTGATTCTCAGTAGACTTGCCAGGAACATCTGCGGATGAAACAGGGTTAACAGCAGACAGGTTGCTTGAGCACTCTCTGAAAATTGGCGTAGGTCTCTCTTTCAATGTCAGGAGATAATCAAACACATATCACTGAGTCCCACATAAGGAGTCTGTTGAAACTTGTTTTCTGGGAAGACATACTTGTTAGGACCCAGAAAATGAATTTGCCTACTGTCGCTGAATTCTCACTGTAAGTCTAGTTAGCAACTAGGTGTACCACTAGCAAAATATTCCCACAGTACGGTAGAATGCTCCCAAAGCACCAGCCTTTGAAAAGCAGTACTTTCAGAACTGCCTGAAATCACCCTGGCAAGTCAATCATCAGCCCTGCTGCTTGCAGTGTGAATCTTGAAAGCAGCACTCGACACTTGAAGAACTGGCATCAAACCAAACAGCAGTGACCACATGCTTTGAGATGGTCAGAGGACAGGGAACCCCTGGCACTACACACACAGTTCTGAGCAGTGCACTTCATCGGCTTTCAAAACCAGTTTGGACCATCCCTAATGAAATTTAGGTAGCATTTCATCAGTAATAATGCAGACAACATGATAATTATCTAATTATCCAGTCCTTGGGAAGAGATACTTAATAAACTTCCCAGCAAAAAGTGAATTGTACGTGCTCTTTCTTCAAGGCAAACAGTGAAACAGCTGGAAAATCAGCACGGGCTGCAGTAGCATTTCATTATGTATGTGGTAGGTCCTGATAAGAGCAGTGCAGAGCACTTGGCCATTGATCTCTGAAGTTTGGCAGGGATTGTGTAGGAATTAAGGGTGACTTTTGCCACTTGCCTCTACCTGAACTAGGACTTCAGTCACTGTCTCTATTATTTTCACAGTTTGCTGCGCAGCTT
The DNA here is from genome assembly GCF_030463565.1 of Pelecanus crispus. NCBI lineage: Eukaryota > Metazoa > Chordata > Aves > Pelecaniformes > Pelecanidae > Pelecanus > Pelecanus crispus. The sequence goes on from NC_134650.1 coordinate 41,238,524, forward strand.
AGAGTTATGGCACTGAAATTGGGCATAAAGTTACGTACATGAGTGTGCTGTGTCAGAAGCTGGTGATTGTTAACTCTGTCTTCATGGTAATTGACATGGCTAATTAAATACCTCATTCATCATGAGAAGATTCTCTGATGATCCTTCACAGAGGCAAGAGGTGAGAGCGGCAGGAGGTCCAATTTAAACAGTGCGGTTACTAATTCTACTAGAGTAGTCACACAGGATAGACACTTGCTATTTCTTTCAGATATGGGGCTATTGGTCAATCTGAAATAATTATTATGATTCCTGGTACCCTGATTTCAAGGGAGTTTGGGACAGATTCCCATTATTTTGCTTCACAGCCTTCTTGGTGGGTTAGTCTGTGGAGTCCCTGGATGGGTCATGCAGGCATGAGTGCAGGCCACGTATTTATTACTGGCGAAGAAAAAAGCAGGTTGCTTGCTAGTGCTGCAAATTTTCATTTCCCTTAGGCGTGAAAGATGATCCTCTTCTTCATCCCCTTACTCCTCTATCTCCCCAGTCTGGCCTGCTTTTTCTGTGAGAAGGGTTGATTCTTCTCTGGGAAACATGTTTTGAAAGAATTTCAGTAAAAATACCATGAATATCTGACCAGCTGTTAAAGTCATTTAGTTCAAGTGCCTGTGGAATGTTTTTAAGATCCAGTGTCCTAGCTCAGTTTGCACTGGTAATCCAATCTCTGAGCCATGGAGTCATTATATTTATCTGTTTGGGTTTGGGTTTTATATACCACCAATTACTGTTATCAAAATATGTTAAATTAACTGTGTTCTAGGAAAGCAGATAATTTCACTGTAGACTGGTAAATATCCGATTATAAATGAAGCTACCTTTTATTTATTGCAAAGGCTAGCACATTCATCAGCATACCTAATTAAAATTTAACAATTAATAAGCAGTGGCAAACCCTGTACGAAGGTCAGTAGCAACCTAAGCAAACTTATCAAAAATGCAAAGGGGTTTAGAGTTTTTAAAAAGTTCATTCTGTCCTTAATTAACAGATCTAATTACAGCTATGCCATAGCAAAATGCAAAATGATCTCTTCAAAAGACAAAAAGTCAAAGGTTTAATAGTGCAGATAACCTTCCTCTTCAGTACATACCGACCCAAGTGTAGAAGGGAATTTTACCAAGCAGTCAACAGAGTTGATGATTGGATGGCTTTGACAGAAATTAAAGCTAAGCAATACATTGAAATCCCCAAACAACAAAGGAATTGAGAGCGAATAAAAACTCTCTTGTGTCTTGGGATTTGAAATAACACCAAGTCGAGACTTTGGATAATCTCCTTTCTTAGCAAGTTGTCAATGTATTTGTTCTGTGACCTTTGCTGGTTAGTTTTGAATAACACTTTCTGTTCTATAGACTGCATGTGTTTAATTATCACCTCATTCAACCAAAATGGACAGTGCAAAAATCAAGGATAATCTAGCATGGTGGAGCTAAATACGATAGACCAAAACACTTAAAATTCCTGCAGTTAATAGTCAGCATTTAGGAGTTGAAGGGCAATTTTCCAAGTTTCACCAAAGGGTTTAGTTATGCATTACTTCTTCAAGAAGACTAAGGAAAAAACTGAGCGTCATGTTCAGAGTTTTGCAGGAAGAGGCTGGAAATGAACAGAACTGGGTTCATCAGTAAGCGAATTAAATCTTCCTGGCTGATTTATGTGGGCAAGGGTCATTACATGTGGGTAATATAAAGTGGCTGAAAGAAAAATTAGACTGCTTAAAATTAATAATATATAGCTGAAATGAATTGTTACTATTCATCTTTACGTTTGGATTAGCAGAAAGAGCACCAGTATGAGAGGCAAGATCTCTTCAGGGAAACCTGACCTATGTGAATATCCTTACTGTTCCCTTTCATACCCTGTCAATGACAAAGTGAATGTAGACCTATGGAACACAGGTACATAAAGCGGAAACAATTGAATCTCCGAAATTATCTTGGAGAGGCTCAAAAACACAGGAGCCATATTCATCTTATACTGGAAACAAAGTGCATCATAACAAATTTTTCAACCAAAAGGCTCATTAAACGCAACATGAAAACAGAGAGTCTGTTCTGAGCAATCTCCATGAATTGTCCTCTAGCTTTACAGCTGCACTATCGTGACCTGAATTAATTTCATATGGCATGATAATTTTCTGTTGGCTCTAGGAGGAAAAAAATGAAGCCCACTCAGACTGATCAGCATTTTAAGTCTTCGCTTTAATTCCTTTTCTTAAAAAGGACACAATCTTCTGTTTTTAAACTCCCTGGCTTGAACTGATAGGTAGCATCGGCCATCAATAGCATGCCATACTAATGTGGCCTCACGCGAGTCCTGTGCTATATATCTGAAAGCAGAACTGGTGAGGCTTTTAAATGTAACAAACATTCTTTTTCTACTCAAAGGAGCCAGACATCCTGTGTGGCCATGAGATGATCCCCACCCCACCTTTAAGGAAATTATAGTGATCTGTCTAAAATGCAGGTGCTCAAAAAGATTTTTAGCTGCTGTTTGGTCATTCTCTGGACCCTGCCTCAGTAGAGGAGACAAAACTGGTCCTGCTATGTTGCTTAAAAACACAGATGGTAGAAAACACATAACGCATTATCACATTCCTTCTTTGGTAACGCTTGCCTTAAGGTAAGAAGTGAACATAATTACTTGAGTTCTGCTGATGGGAAGTGAAATATAAGAGGTAGGCATTATTAGTGTTACTGTTGTTATTATTATTGAAGTAGCAGGAAGTACAGTGCTATAAAAACTCTTCTAAGCAGTCACTCCCTCTTACAGACAATTAAAGGTTCACTTCACACTTACATCTCTTTCTTCCAGTCTGAATCCTGAATCATTAATTTTTCACTTGACGTTCCTAAAAGAAAGCTTTTTTGAAGCAAAACCTTCTCTTGATGTCTGAATGCACCCTGAAGATGTTAGTTGACAGAGCCGTAAATTCAAGACAAAAAGCCATCCAGGTGCCTTAAATTTCCTGAGACTTGAAAGCAGTAAGAGGCAAAGAGTTTTATTTTCCATACATGCTCCACCATTCAATGTCCAAGCTTTAGACAATGTCCTTTACTAATAGCAATCTGAGTAAGCAAAGTTGTTAAAAATAATATATGGCTGAAGATGCTATATGAAAGGGTGATAAATTAGATTCAAGAGCAAAGAAAACCCTTCCTCCCCTCCCTTGCCAAACTGTCAGTTTACAAATCAACTCGCTTTAAAGATAAAATTAACAGAGAGACTTGACAGTAAGGGTAAGTACAATCTTTGGGCTGTGCAGGTAAGAGACCTCTAATAAAGAGATAATTTTTTTTTTTAATTCTACCTACCTCTATAAACTTTTGCTTTTTTCTCTTTTCTTTCCCCCTTTCTTTTCCCTTTTTCCTTCTGTTTTCCCTTTTCCCTCTTCTCCTTTCCTTTCCAACAGTTTTTTTTCTCTGTCAGTGCTTCACCAAAATACAAAATAAATTCAGGGATCTTAAAATGTCCTTTAATATTTTGTTTGGAAGAGACTCCTCTTCCTTGTATGCAGATATCCTTCCCAAAGGAGTTTCTCACTTTCTCTTAAGAATATCACAGCAATGTGAAAGAAAGCAAGTGATTTTTTTCTTTCCCAGTCTTCTGTGAAGCTTTTTCTTCCTCCTTTCCTATCCCAGCACGAGTCCTTTCCAAATTAAAGCAAACACATGAAGCAAGTTATGAATTTTGCTTAACTGTTAACAAATTAAGACCACCCATCTCAAATATTCTCAGGCTCAGAAATTCTAAATCTCTCATGCATTATTGCCCTCTAGTGTTACTTCAGAATGTATGTAGAAGATTCCATCTGTAAAATTGAACAACAAATGCATGTTTCAAAGAGACGGGGCCAGATCTGAACCTGAGAAGTGACCATATACCTGTGAAAAGAGGCATTTTACAATCCATTGATTTTGGTTGGGTCAGTTACCTAAGGTCTTTACTAAGAACCAGTGCTTTGAATACTCATTTCCACACAAAGGGACTGGAGGGAGAACAGGGATTTTTACTTTGCTCTCCACATCTCTATTCATACTCCAAAAAGGATGCCACTGGTGCCACATGGGCGTTTTGATCTAATCCCAGTTTTCCTGTGGCTGAAAGTTTCTCAGGGAGTTTAAAATGCTTGGTTTAGCAATAGGCCAATATAAATAAAATGAATAAACATGACAGTGTAAGCTCAACACAGCATTGTTGTAGAATGGCATGAACAAATTGGAGTGTGACCTGTTATCATGTCTGGTTCATGAGATTTAGATGTGCATCAAAGAATGGGAAAAAAGTAAATAATTATAATTTTCTATGGAAATGTTCCAAGGCTTTCCAATTTCCAGGGAAATTTACAAGTTGAAATGGGAAGAAAATTACTAAGTCCCAATTCTTACCTTATGTCTAAAACAAATTCTTAATGCAAACAGTTGCAGACTGTGAGGGAGTGTGGATCCAGATCTGCCCTCTCCATTACAGTAGGGACAAAATAACTACTGTCCCCCTGCCAGAGAAAAAGTATATATTAGTAGACAGGCTACTAGCAGTTTGCTAGAGTGGGTGCTGAAAATTATGACCCTGAATCTCTATTTAGGTAACTCATTAAACCTGATCTAATAGCATACTGGCTATTCTCTTAAGTACAAGCAATCAACAGGAATATTCAGTTTCTTTCAAAATGAGACCTCTAAAATCATGTTTTGGTTGGTATTTAAATGGTCTTCAGTGTTATTACCAGTCAGGCATCAAATACTGCATATTTACTCATTTTACCAATCTATTTCCTCATTTGATGGAGGTCTGCTGGAAAGTATGTCATGTGGCTTAGTGGGTAAAGTTACTACCTGTGGGATGCTAATAGTTCAACTTCTGGATTTCCTGTGTCATACTGTTTTCCTGTGCTTCATTTTTCCCATCTGTAAAATAGGATGATGAAATAATTATCTTATGTAGAATTCTTTGAGATCTGTAGATGAAAATGGTCCATCAGAGCTGGGGTTTTACTAGATAATATCCAGACTTCCACTGAAGGCTCTAAACATAATAGCACAAATTACTAGATTTTTTAAATTCTCTTCAAACTCACAATACTTTTTCAAAAAAGTTCTCTAACCTTCCTGAAAGTTTTGAGCCCAGATTAGCAGGTAAATGCATTTTCCTCAAACCATGCATCGTATTCATTTTGCTGCCATTTAGGGGGTAGTTTGAAGGAAAAATCCAGAGGACTCAAGTCAAGAGTCCCAAAGTGATCCATGCAAAGTACAACTTCCAGTTCTTGCACAGGTGCTTTCATTCTGTGCTCATGCAGGAGCTCACGTGCACATGGAAAAGATTGTGCTGGGAGCATGCTGATGAAATCCAGCAAAGAACACTTTACTCATTTCTTATGCAAAATCCTGAAATCCTCAACACAAGCTGAATCATGACACCCTAGCTGTTTACAAACAAGAAATGTAACTATAGTTTTTACATATTCATATTGGACATGCTTTTATTCTCATACTGATTTTACAGCTATATACTGCAATCAGCTTCGATGACATAACGTGACCTATCCTAATAAAAGGAACAGAATCAGAGCAATGTTAAGTATCCCATTATATTTTGTGATCTATTTATCTGTTTCTTTAAATGTGTAAGAGGTCTGTTCTGTATGTTCTTTTGCCAGCCATTTAAAGGCACTGATGATTAGACTCTAGAAGTCATTTGGGCACTTGTCATGCTCAGTGCCTCCTGGAATTTTCAAAACAGCTGAGGATTTAAAGGATTTTGACAAAAGTGAGATACTAAAGATTTTCAAAACTGCCAGTAGGCATTTATCTACATCTTTTGAAATGAAATGTCTTTCAAAATGTGACCCTAATCCCTTTCTGAGAAGAGTAGACCATGACATCCTAGTACTGGGTGTGTTACGTGACATTTTTAAGACACACTTTGCCAACGTTTTTACGCATCTCCTTGACCTGCCTGCAGGAAGTTAGCATTCAGACAACTTAGGGAGGATGATTTAAAATCTGATCTTGAACAAGACACTATTTTTCTAAAAGATTGCAAACGTCTCTAACATTTCATGCTCTGAAGCTCATTTTTTTAACGATGCTCATAACTAGATTTTTATGGTGAATCTTTATGATTCAGAGAAATCAAATCTCAGAGTGATTTGTGTCCTCCCTTAGCTACGGTTATAGCTTTATAGTAATCTTAGGATGTGCACTAGTTGTTTTTTATATTCAAGGCCTGTTAAGGGATTTATATCTGAAGCTAAATGGGTAAATGTACTGCAGGTTCCACAGTTTCCTAGTACATCATGAGGCCAATTGTCTTCATGTACACGGCTGAAGTGAGAGATTTTCCAGAGAGGAGTTCCACTGGAGTCAGGGAAGACTTATTGACTTCATAGCCCACCACAACTGCAGCCAGCGCAGCATAGAGGCACTTGACATAGCTCTTCATATGCATTAAACACATTTGTATCACCATGAGAGGAGACTCCACACAACCAAACAAAAGACACAGTGTGGAAGTAAGCTCTGGCTATTCGCTTTCTGTTCTGAGCAGCACAGCTGTACTGGCTGATACTAATGGAACTGCCTGCTCTGATCTCTGAGCAAAGGAACTGAACATGGTGCATAAGCTACCTTCATCCACTGGCTCTGGGACACAGCCACCTTTGGGCCATGACTGAACTTGTTGCACTCCAGATTTACTATTGAGACAGTCGCAATAGTAGTATATGTAAGGAAGATTGCACCTTTACCTCTAATTTGAACTGGACATGAACAGGATGGTCAGAATGCAAGGGTTGTTTAACTTCAGGTGCATTTATACCTTAATTTTTGCATAAGCAACCTAGACTGGAAGGTGGTCTGCCAAAGAATGTGAGAAAGTTCTTTTGAGTTCAGAAGACTTACAGGTCATTGCTTGCACCTGCCTGTCCCTATGTTCCTTCTCCCCTTCTGGTCAAAAATGTAGTGATCCCTTCACACTCATCAGATCTGTTCCCTGCGTGCCTTTTTCCTTTTATATGGCAAGACGAATTTCCAGGGTCTTTTTATTCTTGTGAGTCCTGTAGAATCAACAGAGCAATAGGGAAGTAATTTGGATGATTTTTTTCTCTCTTACATTAACAATAGAGTTTTAACTTCAGAAGAGCAGTAATGAAATGCACAAGTCAAGGAGAACACAGCTGTGACTTTCAGAGTTTGCAGGGCTGTCAGCGAGAGAAAATGTATCTTTACCTGTAAAGCGGGCAAATTTATTCTGTAAGACTTTGAGAGAAAATAAATTTGGAACTTCACAATGCTATTTATTCAGAGTCACTTTTCAGCATATAACCGCTTCTTAAAGTTCTCATAATAGTCAGTAGGAATCTCATAAGCATCTCAATGCACCTTACATTCTTACCTCTGTCAAGAGCCAGGAACCAAGTTTATAACAAGACCTATCTTCTTTTATTTTGCTGGAGAGACTCTTTTAATCAGTTCACAGTTGCCTGGTATGTGTCTAATTTTATGCAGCAAGAAAGAGATGAGCATATCCATACTGACTTAACAAGTTCAGAGATATTTTGCTTTGAAATTTACAAACAGATAGGATCCATGACTGGAATTACAAATGTAGATAAGCATAAGACATTTAGAATTGCATCTCTTTTCTTCTAAATTGTTTCTCTGCAGCTTGTTATTGCTTGTGTAACATATCAGCAGACTCAGGACAGGCACAGTAACACAAATGTCATTGGGCCACATTCAGAGTAGGATGCAAACTCTGGTTTCATATATGCAAATATGTATTTTAAGATTGTTGACATTTTAAAAGAAAACTGTACATGAACTATATGGGGGAATAGCAAGAAAAAAGAGAAGGTCAGCTTTAAATTCATTCCTACCACTATGTCTGGAAAATCCACTGCATTCTGTAGGGTTGAAATCTGTACTGAGAAGAAAATTTGGCCCTGGAAATAGTACAGACTCCATTGTGTAGGTCTAGCCAGGAGCATGCTGGGGAGTTGGGTCTGTGTGGTTTAAGACCATAGCTTCTGCCTTGAGTCCCATAAAGCAGAATGGCAGAGAAAAGCCTATTTTAGAAGTCATTCTTTAGCTCAGGAGCTAATGTCTTAAGAGTGTGTATTATGTATACCTCCAAGCAGATACTTAGCACCTGATGCATTTTAATGAAGGCAATTTGATTCCAGACTAAACGTTAAGTGGTTAAGTGATAGGTCATTGTCGTGGTTTAACCCCATCCTGCAACTAAGCACCACAGCCGCTCCCGCTCACTCCCCACCCTGCCCTGGTGGGATGGGGGAAGGAATCGGAAGAGTAAAGTGAGAAAACTCATGGGGGTTGAGATAAAGACAGTTTAATAAGTAAAGCAAAAGCTGCACATGTAAGCAAAGCAAAACAAACCAAGGAATTCATTCCCTGCTTCCCATCAGCAGGCAGGTGTTCAGCCATCTCCAGGAAAGCAGGGCTCCATCATACATACTGATTACTCGGGAAGACAAACACCATCACTCCAAACATCTCCCCAATTCCTTCTTCTTCCCCCAGCTTTATGTGCTGAGCATGACATCACATGGTATGGAATATCCCTTGGGTCAGGTGGGGTCAGCTGTCCTAGCTGTTTCCCCTCCCAGCTTCTTGCGCACCCCCAGCCTGCTCCCTGGTGGGGTGGGGTGAGAAGCAGAAGAGGCCTTGACTCTGTGTCAGCAGTAACTAATACATCCCTGTATTATCACCACTGTTTTCAGCACAAATCCAAAACATAGCCTCATACTAGCCACTATGAATAAAATTAGCTCTACCCCAGCCCAAACCAGCACATTCATATAGGATTTTGAAGATCCAAGTAGCTTAAACTTTACCAGTTTTGGTACCTGGGCTTAAGTTCCTCTTCACATTTTCAGAGTCATGTCTGTTCTTCCTACCTATAAGGTCTGAGCACAAGTGTGAACTAGTCTCCATGTGCCTAGGTTTCCTCTAACTAGAGAGCAAGTAAGGATTCAGTATGTAGGGCTGTTTTGGTTCAGATACTCCGAGGTACATGGCTTTCAGCTGGCATGTGATGTATTAGATAATAGGTGCTTAAGCTTATTTAGGATCTGGACCTCAGATGTTGGCACTAATTAGCTCCTTAAATCACTGCTGAATGAAAGTATAGAATGAAAAAACTTTTTACCCTCAACATAGTCCTTTCCAAATTAGGATGGGATGTTTGCCGAGGATAGAAAATATCTTGAACATGCTGTACTTGCACTATACCTGTTCTGTAGCTACACAGAGAACTCGCAGTTCTGGCATCTCTCCCAGACTCTGCAGTATGTTCACTTTCAGTTTCAAACAGTTTAGTAGTAAAAGATCCTTCCTTGGCAGTGGCTACAAATATCAGAATTCCCACTGTGAGGAAAAGTTTAAATATTCAGAAATTCCCCTTCAAAGCATTAGTTGAAAATCACTATAAGAAATTCTGCTCTTGTCTTTGTCTTTTATCTTGTGAAGAAAAGCAAAACCATAAAACCTTAAGAAACAGTATCTGTCCTTGACCTTACCCTTGCCTGGATTGGGCATACACATGTATGGAACTAGAGTCTTGTTAGTCAGCAACTGAATGTGTTTGAGAGTTTCATGATACGGCATCCAACCTATTCAATTACAATACTAAAGCTTAATCACACTAATAACAAGTTCTTCAAGATCTGGAAGCTGTATTCTGCTCATACTTGCTACTTTTCTTTTCACCTGTCACAGTGCACTTGGGCATCTGCTAGTGTTGGCAAATTCAAGTTGATGTTGTCTTAGAGAGGCAAGAAAAAACCACAGCTGCATGCCCTAACTGTAATTCCCAGCGAACCTGAACTGGGCCAGCTATGGAAAATTAAGTAATTCTCTTGGTCCAGTATAAGAAGGATCTGATAAGTGCTGGTCTGGTTGGCTGTTTTTATGATGGAGGGGAGGCTAAAGGCCTTTAGGCAAAAATGCTATTAGAAAAAGTTTTTCGGAAATTTTCAAGCTGTACTTTGTGATTCTTGTTTACATTTCTTTAGCGGTCAGGCTGAAGAGAACTGTTCCTTTGCTCTTAAGCTCTGAGTTAAGAATAGAGGAAGCTACTTGTCTTTCTAACAGGCTGTAACTGTAGGCTTTGAGACTGTAGTTGACTTGATATGTTCTTTGCTTGCTGACTTTGCTTTATCCTCTTAACAGAATAAATGATCTCATGTAATAGCAAACCTGACAGATCTTCATAATTGATCACTATTCCTAACAGATGAAGGGCACAGGATGCAAACAGAATGAAGCAGTGTAAGTATTGTGCAATGTAAGTATTGATTCTTTTAATAGCAGTACTGCTTTTCTCTGTAAGTGCCCACCTCAGCAATAAGAAATTATGGGGGGAAAATAGAAGTGGGAAGTAAAATTAGACTTAAATGAAAAAAATATGTAACTGATAACTCAGTGAGAGCCTGCCAAGTAGTGTCTCATTGCCTAAGGGTTTAGCTTTACATAAAGCCCTTAACTGTATCAGTAGATTCTTTTTGGACTGCTGAAGGCTAAAATAAGTGGGGGAGGAGTAATAAATCAACTTGCTTGTACTAGACACAAGTTAGTAGTGTTCAAAACCCCCTTATACAATTAGAGTGATTTACAGATGAGTGATTGGCATAGGCTAAAGGTGCTGTGGATAGTGGGTAGAGTGGTGTGGGGAGGGCTGCTCACACCTCTTACAGCAAAATCATAATCTAGTAAATTGTGCTTTCAAAGCCTGATGTCCTTGATAAACAAAGAATGGCAAGACTTATTAAAGTGTAGTCTAATCATTGCTATACCCTGATACTGGAAGAGATAGGTGTCAGGTTCTGTTACTGCTGAGGTTTTCACAGCATCCAAATGATGTCTTCTGAGGTGTGTGAGAAGGCACATTGGCACATAATTTGTGCACGCCTATTCCCAAACCTGCAAAACCACTGCAGGAACCCTTTAACCTGTTCTTTCATCTTCTCTTATACATTGCCGTTGTCTCACAATCTGCTCCCACTGAGCATGCTGCAGTTGTCTAACGAATTTCACATTCAGATGGTTGACTCACATTACACCCCACAGGGTCATATAAATGTTCTGAAGCTGACAAGTGTGATTACAAGTTAGTTGGGTAAGAAGAGGACCCCTGGGCACAAATCTCTGATGTACCTGAAAATTTTTTTGGCAGCGGTGACTAAATCTATCCCAAGCCTACAAGGTCAATTTGCAGCTCAGTTGCCATCCATATTTATCTGCCTCACACATTGAAATTTTACTATGACAGTGATTGGATCTCTAGGAAATACCTTAAGTAGATTGTTTCCAATGGATAGCCTGTAATCCTCATTCTCTTGAAACAATTTTCCAGGATATGTCATTCTCCTGATGATGCCATCTTATGTTAAGTTTAAAAAATGAAACAAAACAAAATATGTTCTTATAGTAATAGAATTCACCTTGATTTCAAATTTCAATGGCTTGTAACTTGGTAAGCCTTGGTCACAGCACTGTGACCAAGACTAGGCATTGTTCTGATAAACAATAAAGGAAAAGGCCTGGCTGCTAGAAGGGACAAAGAACACAGTGTAAGCTCATTAAGTAACTTAGATTTCCTATGTTAGTTTTGACATCTCATATTATGGAGGCCCTTAGGAATTGAAAAAATACAGAAGACAAGGAAAATCATGTTTACATATACAGCATCTCTTCTGCTAAGCACTTTCAGTTTCTGATGATTTGTCAGTAGGAGTCCCTGCTGAGAACTAATATATTTAATCCCAGTAATAGTATGACAAAACACCAGATAACTACAGTTACAAAAGGAATCATTCCTACGTGTATTGTGTGGATTTTAGAAACAACAGCAATTTTAGAAGCAAGTGTGCAGGGGGGGAAATCTGACTGTTGAAACTGGTTTTGAAGTATTTGGCATGAGGTGATATTTGAGAAGTTTACAGCTGAGTCTCTCAAGAGAACCCCTTCTCTTTGTCCATGATCAAGGCAGTACATGGCCTTGTGTGATATAGGGACATGCCTGAAATGGAAGAAGTTTTTAATTAGGATTTTGTAATTTACTCAATGAAATGGCAGATTCTTTTCAACTCTGAACACAATCCACTTCGGAAATGCTACATATTGGAAAAAATAAGACAGTCATTGCTCTAAAGTGCTGTTTGATATTGAGACAACGCAGCTGATATTTTTGTCTGCTTTTTTTTTTCCCCAAGAACAAAAGCATGTAAAAGCAAGGGAGGTTGCTCAACGCCTTGGAGAAACTGGAATTTTTGTGGTAGACTGTAAAATGAGCACTGAAAGGGAGGGAAAATAACTTTCTCTATCTCTGTCTTATATGTGTTCCCTTAAGTTGTGAAATATCCATGTAGCATAAGGGTTCAAGAGCTTCAGCATTCAAACACTGTCACTGCAACTAACTGCACCAAGGGCCTAATATAATGCATGCTGAAGTAAACATGATCTTTCCATAAGCTGGAATGGATGTTGGATCAGTTACAACACAACATAGAAATGCAAACTCTGCAGCTCTTGCTCTCAGAGGAGCTCTCCACTATGTCAGCTGAAGCAAACTCTCCTTTAGCTGAGTTGGTATTGTCATCTGCGATACTGAACACATAACCAATATGTGACAACATAAGCCACGTGCTACAAGGTAGTGATATGCACTAGATGCAGGTAAACACATAGCTTCACGAGCGCCATCTCTGTGCTGTGTATGTGCCATGATGTGCATTACGCAAAGTTTCTGCTCAGCAGAATTAGTCTTTTTATTCTGTTCTTGATTTTGATATTTAATCAAAAGACTGTGTTTTATAGTTATTCAACAAAAAGTGTTCCCTAAGATAGGGAACTAACAGGCAGGGAGATGGACATGTAGAGGTTTTTGCTGAACCTATACACTGATCTCCCTTCTGACCCAAAGCAAAGTTGCTATAGCTTTCTCCATCATTATTCAATGGCTAAAATAGCAATAGCACTTAAGTAGGGGCCACAGAATGCTACCAGTGTTCTATTGTGAATGTGCCCTCTTGCCATTCACAGCCTGGAATCATAGTCCTGCAAAATTTTGCTTTTTATTTACAGCCCTCTAAGTAGATCTCTAGAGCTAGATAATACAGTCTTTGTCAGAGGTACAAGCAATAAAATATTACTATATAGCTGACATTTCTGAAGTTAGAATACAACCCAATCAAACGAACACAACTGATAAAACTCAGTGCTGCAACTCTTGCAAAGTCTTTGCATGACTCTGAAATGCTTGACTATGGAATGGTCCTGAAATCAGTATGGTTTTCCCATAAAAACACACTACATCGGTGCCAGGGAATAGTGTCCTTCATTGCACTGATTTATTCATGGCACATTGCTCCATGCCAACTCCATTCTCATCAGAAATTGGTCACCAGGGGCAACTCAAAGTGCTTTGCTGCTTTTAAGTAAGAAATCTAATTTAGTGGAAGCTTCAATTGGTGGTGTATGTTTTCTTTTGCTACCAGAAATCCCTCTGTCCTTTGCATCAATAAAACCAATTGATTCTAAATTTGCTAATCCTGTTGAAAATGGTTTTATTGTACTCTCTCCGAGTCTAGTAAATGGGGCTGGAAAGTGATCATAGAATCATACAATCGTTTAGGTTGGAAGAGACCTTTAAGATCATCCAGTCCAACCATTAACCTAACACTACCGAGTCCACCACTAAACCAGTTAAGGGGTGAGTAGTAATTTCATGTTTCCTCGCTTGGTGGCTGGATTACGTTTTAATGAAAGTAAAAACTAGGAATCATTAAGGTTGGAAAGGACCTCTTAAGATTGTCAGTCCAACCGTCAACCCAAAACCACCATGCCCACTAAACCATATCCCAAAGTGCCATATCTACCCGTTTTTTGAACACGTCCAGGGATGGTGACTCCACCATCTCTCTGGGCAGCCTGTTCCAATGCTTGACCACTCTTTCTGTGAAGAAATTTTTCCTAATACCCAATCTAAACCTCCCCTGGCACAACTTGAGCCCATTTCCTCTCGTCCTATCACTTGTTACTTGGGAGAAGAGACCAACACCCACCTCACTACAACCTCCTTTCAGGCAGTTGTAGAGAGCGATAAGGTCTCCCCTCAGCCTCCTCTTCTCCAGACTAAACAACCCCAGTTCCCTCAGCCGCTCCTCATAAGACCTGTGCTCCAGACCCTTCACCAGCTTTGTTGCCCTTCTCTGGACGTGCTCCAGCAATTCAGTGCCTTTCTTGTAGTGAGGGGCCCAAAACTGGACACAGTATTCCAGGTGCAGCCTCACCAGTGCCGAGTACAGGGGAACAATCACTTCCCTGCTCCTGCTGGCCACACTATTCCTGATACAAGCCAGGATGCTGTTGGCCTTCTTGGCCACCTGAGCACACTGCTGGCTCATGGGCAGCCAGCTGTCAACCAGCACCCCCAGGTCCTTTTTGGCCAGGCAGCTTCCCAGCCACTCTTCCTCAACCCCTGCATTGCATGGGGTTGTTGTGACCCAAGTGCAGGACCTGGCACTTGGCCTTGTTGAACCTCATACAACTGGCCTTGGCCCATCGATCCAGCCTGTCCAGGTCCCTCTGCAGGGCCATCCTACCCTTGAGCAGATCGACACTCCCACCCGGTTTGGTGTCATCTGCAAACTTACTGAGGGCACACTCAATCCCCTCACCCAGATCGTTGATAAAGATATTAAACAAGACTGGCCCCAAACCTGAGCCCTGGGGAATACCACTTGTGACCAGTCGCCAACTGGATTTAACTCCATTCACCACAACTCTCTGGGCTCAGCCATCCAGCCAGTTTTTTTATCCAGCAAAGGGTACACCTGCCTAGGCCATGAGCCACCAGCTTCCTTAGGAGAATGCTGTGGGAGATGGTGTCAAAGGCTTTACTGAAGTCCAGGTAGATGACGTCCACAGTCTTTCCCTTATCCACTAGGCGGGTCACCAGCTCATAGAAGGAGATCAGGTTGGTCAAGCAGGACCTGCCTTTCATGAAGCCATGCTGGCTGGGCCCAATCCCCTGGTTGACCTGCAAAATGCCTGTTGAGCATACTCAAGATGAACAGCTCCATAATCTTCCCTGGCACCGAGGTCAGGCTGACAGCCCTGTAGTTCCCCGGATTCTCCTTCCAGCCCTTCTTGTAGATGGGCATCACATTGGCAAGCCTCCAGTCATCAGGTACCTCCCCTGTTAACCAGGACTGCTGATAGATGATGGAGAGTGGCTTGGCAAGCTCCTCCGCCAGCTCCCTCAGTACTCTTGGGTGGATCCCGTCCGGCCCCATAGACTTGTGAGTGTCCAGGTGGTGTAGCAGGTCATTAACTGCTTCCTCCTGGATTATGAGGGCTCCATTCTGCTCCCCGTCACTGTCTTCCAGCTCAGGGGTCTGAATGCCCTGGGGATAGCTGGTCTGGCTATTAAAGACAGAGGCAAAGAAGGCATTAAGTACCTCAGCCTTTTCCTCATCCTCAATGGCAATGTTCCCCCCTGCATCCAGCCAAGGATGGAGATTCTCCTTGGCTCTCTTTTTGTTGTTAATGTATTTGTAGAAACATTTTTTATTATCTCTTACTGTCGTGGTTTAGCCCCAGCCAGCAACTAAGCACCATGCAGCCGTTCACTCACTCCCCCTACCCCGATGGGATGGGGGAGAGAATCGGAGGAGTAAGAGTGAGAAACACTCCTGGGTTGAGATAAGAACAGTTTAATAATTGAAATAAAGTAAAATAGTAATGATAATGATAACAATATAATAATGATAATACTAATAACAATATACAAAGCAAGTGATGCCCAATGCAATTGCTCACCACCCGCCGACTGATACCCAGACAGTTCCCGAGCAGCGATCGCTGCTCCCCGGCCAACCCCCCCCAGTTTCTGTACTGCCCATGACGCCATATGGTATGGAATAGCCCTTGGGCCAGTTTGGATCAACTCTTCTGGCTGTGCCCCATCCCAGCTTCTTGTGCACCTGGCAGAGCATGGGAAGCTGAAAAGTCCTTGGCTAGCATAAGCAGTACTTAGCAACAACTAAAAACATCAGCGTGTTATCATTTTTCTCCTACTAAATCCAAAACACAGCACTATACCTGCTACTAGGAAGAAAATTAACTCGATCCCAGCCGAAACTAGGACACTTACAACAGTGGCCAGATTGAGTTCTAGCTGGGCTTTTGCCTTTCTAATTTTCTCCCTGCATGACCTAACAGGATCCCTGTACTCTTCCTGAGTTGCCTGCCCCTTCTCCCAAAGGTCGTAGACTCTCCCAAAGGTGGTAGACTCTCCGTTTTTTCCTGAGTCCCAGCAAAAGCTCCCTGTTCAGCCAGGCCAGTCATCTTCCCTGCCAGTTCATCTTATGGCACGTGGGGACAGCCCGCTCCTGCACCTTTAAGACTTCCTTCTTGAAGAAGGCCCAGCCTTCCTGGACCCCTTTGCCCTTTGATAGTTACAGTAGATGCAGTATGATGTAGATGGTGGGACAGAACTCCTGAAGTCCACCATGTTGGGGTGGTTTTGTTTTGTTTGAAGAAGTAATCTAGGGCTACATTATAAATGCACCTTCCACCCTAAGTATGCTTTGTTTATCACTTATTTCTTGAAGAATTAACTTTATATTAGGTAGCAAAGTATTTCTTCCTATGCAGAGGACGAGAAAGTTTTGGTCTCATACTATCACTGCACATCTCATTACAGGAGAAAGTATTACCCATATGTATCTTTGCAATATCTGTGGTAATATGGTACATAGCATCACAGGTGCCAATCCTCATATATAAAACTTGTTAAAGAATTTCACTGACTCTTCATTGCTTGGAAACTTGTTCAGTAACTACCTAACCACTTGGGGCTTTTGTCCTCCCTTCTGCCCCACAGGAGCAATGTACATTTAAATGTAAGATGATTTACATTGTTTTGAAATAACATGCTATATGTTAACTTGTAAGTGTCAACTATCATTAGACCTGATGGGAAGGATGAAAGAGACTGTATTCTGTACCATGCACAAATGCACTGCTTGTAACACAAGCTTGCAGCAAAACTCTCACCCCAGTAGTTTCCTACTTCTCCATACTGCTGCAGGTGATACTAGAGAGCCAGACAAAAAGAAACAGATTTTACTTTTTCAGAGCTGCATCTTTTCTTTCATCTTTTTTCTGCTTATCTCTTGCTGTTGTTCAGACCCCCCCCCCCCCAGGAGGAAGATTATAAAGAACAATATGGAAAAACAAAGTAAATAACAACAATGTTTTATTTTAAAGAAACCTTTCTCAAGAGTCTCTGCTGTCAAATGCTTACCTTCAGATTTTAATTTTGTTGGGGGTTTTTTTGTGTTTAAACACATTCCACTCTGTCATAAACACTCGATGTGCCATTTCCAGTGTCAGGAAGGGAAATCTGGGACTTGAATTGGTTGTGTAAAGGTACAGTTACAAGGAGAAGCAGATGGATGATAAAATGTTGGGTGAGATTTTCTTCCTGTCTAGCCACCCGTTCATTTATTGTTCATTTCCATCTGTCTTTGGCTTCCAGCTTTGCGTTGTGTATTTCTCTAAGTGCTGTGAAGTGCCAGAGATTTGACTGAGTGCCCCACTTGTGCTACATTAGCTTACTTCAAGAAGAAATAGTATTTAGTTATGCTGAATTGGGTTTATGTTAAATGGTTTTTATAGGATTTTTTTTTTAAATATAGTTGTTCGTGGATCTGCAGAAGGCTTTTATGACAGGTTTATTGTGTAGCCGGTCTTAACTAAAGATGTTACCTACATCTGTAGGTAGGACACGTGCTTCAGCGTTTATTTTCCTTCAGTGCTCATATCTTTCTTTGTCTTTCAAGTTTTTAATCCTTATTCTCACTTTTCAGCTCGCTTGCCTCTTGATACTTTATTATTTTCTTTAAGATTTATTCAGCAAAATACTTTGAGGTTTTGTTAGCATGGGAAAGGAAAGGATTCAGTAAGGTAGGTGGGATTGTATACAGGTTTTAAGGTGACTTTCCTGAATTCTAAGCAGGACTGATCCTAATGGTAGGTGTTACTTCCAAAGGGACATAAACTTCTTGCCTCTGTCTCCCCAGCTGGAGCATGGAGATGCTAATGCTACTCTCTCAACTGCAAATGGCTGGTTGAAAAGGATAGTTAAACAGTGTTGACTATTGACTGTTTTATGCACCATGCTGATAGTTGTAAAGTGCTGCAACTTCAGAAAGACTCACAAAACCCCTCGTTTTTAAGCTCACTTGACATTTTGTATGTCAAGTGTATCTAACACCAGTATGTTACATGTAACCTGAAAATCTGTGTATGTGTATATATCGGAATGCAAAGTCTGTTGTTTGGATTACCGGCAACTTTAAGTTAGAAGACTAAAATGACCCAAAACAAAACCACTAAAATGTCACAGAATCCTGCCTAAAATAATGACGGAAATATCCAGTGAACTGAATGATGCGATGCTGACTGTTTCCGGATATGGAAAACAAGATACGGCTACTGTAAAGTTAGACAGCCTGAGCTAATGGCCAGGTGCTGCTGTTGGGAGCTTTTAAGGAGAGGTTATGGGAAATGACCCAGGTCAGATCTGCAGCTGAGAGGGGATGTATGTTTTGAAGAAGGATCAGGAGCTGGAGGTAAGGGTACTTATCTTCAGGTCATCAGAGCAAGATGGTAATTTTAAAGACTTAAAAATGCAAATTCTGACATCTTTCAACACCTAGATGTGGTTATGGCTTTGTTCTCAGTGTGGTTCTTCTTTAACTGTTCATTCATTCATTCATCCTTTCTCTGACTCCTTGTCCTGAAATAACAATTGTGTGAATTGGCTGAAAAACTCCACAAAGTTACATAAGGTTTTAACAGATTCTCAGCTTGGGGGGGGGGATCCTTCTTCCTCTCTATTTCCAGGATCCTTTTCCTCTCTCCTTTTAAGAATAGGCACACTGATTTCCTCTGTTAGCTCTATTTGTGAAACAGTTAAATGCTGCTAGGCACTGAATATCAATGCAGAATCAGCTCAGCTATGATATGCCACACAACTCTGTCAGCAATTGCTACACTGTTGTGAAAAAAAAAAATTATATGCAAGTTATTTCTCAAGTTTGTCTCAAGACAAACATCTATTTTTTTGTGAAGCTTAAATATGTTACTAATTTTTTCATTATTATTTTTCACTCACTTGAGAGTACTTCTTTATGCAGTATACTTCAGTGAAAGCCATCTGGGTAAGAATTATAGGATTAAGAAATGTAGGATTAGAAACTTTCTTCACAGAAAAAATTGTTGCTTTCTCTCTAAGCAATTATTTTATTGGAGTACAATTGGAAGTTCCCCAAAACTTCATGCCTGTATTTCTGAAAAGAGTAATTCTGTCATGATCATTCCCATATGTTTTGTAAAACGAAATAGCTGTCTGTACTCAATTTGCTTTAACAATATGTATTAAAATATTTGTTATATATTTATAGTGGACACAGATACAACATGTATCTTCATGTCTTTTAAATAAATGCTTTTTCTGTTTGGTGGCCAATTCCATGCTATAAGTCTTTCTGAGATACCATCCTGTTGAAATCTTAGCTGACATGTTTTGTTTCCTGCCTTTTTATAATATTTCAGTGGTTTGGGACCTGAACTATAATACATTCCTCAATCTGATTTATTTTTAAAGTTGCATGGTCACTGCAGTGCTGCTAAGATGTTCAGAGTTGAAAGGAAAACAACCTAGAGTTTTTCTTCAACCTGTTTTGCAAACTTGGCAATACCAAGTTACAAATTGGTGTTGGCATGTGCTGTTCTCCACATATTCTCAAGGGAATTTCCTGGTATGAGGAGTCTCCAGTCTGTGAAAATACCACAACCAGCTCCTTTGCCATATTCCCTTAGAGAATATGAGGATATAGGAAAATTGTGTCTAATGTCTGCTGAACTCTGACCATTTGGGTATGGGGGATGTCATGTTGGAAGCCACCCATTATAGATTAGACTAGTTGCTCTAGCTTCCCTGACTATTAAGATGCTGTAATTGGGTTACTGATTTCCCCAATATAGTCAATCCCATCTGCAGAAAATGTTCTCATATAGTACTCCCATCAAGCTGTGCAATAGCCAACTTCATCACCATTTTCCTTGGCACCTCTACATGCAGATGCAGAGATAACTGCACTATCTAGGATGTTCTTACGTGATCCCTTAGGGTAGGACTAATTCTTTAATGACTACCACAAGTTATTCCAATAGCTCATTGCCACGTAGTGAGACACTGCTCACTTTTCCTGTTGCCTTTTTCAGAGAAGAGAACGTTTCTGTTCTAAGAAATGCACTAGATTTTCCTTAAAGTGTTTATGAAGGAGGAAGAGAGCGCTATTACGCTGTCATGTAGGCTGCTTTTCCAACCCCACAGTTATCTGGCAATAAATACTTGGATAGGAGTAAGATGAAGTTGTGAAATTGAATCATGATGTCTCAACAGATGGTCATAAGCAACCTAAATATGAAGTGAGTGCATCATATGTTTGACTTGACTCTGAGAGGAAGATTTATACAGTTATGTTCTGCCTTAAAAGGAAATACCTAAATACCTTTGCTAATCTAGATCTGTACTACATTAACTTTCAAAGATATATAATATCTCCATTGCACTCGAAGGTGGATTATTGGTTCTTCTGAGCTAGGAGGCACGTAAAAAAATTGCAAAAGGGAATAGGCTCCTATTGAATTTACCAGAACAAGTTGATGAATTGTATGTGAAAAGGGAGGTTGGAACTATAAATATGTTCTACATCCTTTCCATGACAGGTTATGGAATATTTATTATAAATGGAGACATAAAGCAGGAATAATCTTCCCCATGACCTCACTGTGACAAACTGGCTTTCTAATTCTTGCTGAGTGCTGATTATTACTTGGCTAACACTCTGAGCTAAAGATGAAGCATGTGCTAAGTTGCAGGAATTCTTACAAATAGGCTGAGCTGTTTTCAGAAGGGCAATTTTAAGGACACATTCATGTTTTTACTTGCAGGAGTATTTTTTCTTAAAGCATATGAGTAGATCCACATATGTACAAAACCTTCAGGCAAACAATGTGAATGCAATTGCTCCTTTATGCATTGTGTTTAGTGCCTGGTTCAATGAAGTAGGCTTGTGAAGTGGGAGTTAGAGAGCTTGGTTATATGCTATGAGAGGCACTCTCATTAAACATCTTTTTGGAGGTGTATATTAAAGGAACATATGTAACATTAATAAAATTGCTTCAATTTTTATCAATTCAGAGAGGATGCTACTGGCAAAGGTAGCTCAGAAATAGATACATATAACATGAAAGAGTAAAGGGGCTCGTTGTTGAGTTTTGTCACTTGCTAGAAACGTTTGAACTGTATTTATGTACAGACTTTCCTCATGGAAGGAAGCAAGGATCCTGCTGCTTGTAGCAGTCCAGCTGTTTTGCCATGTGCAAAAAAACAAGCTTTGTGCTTTTTTTTTTTTTTTTGCACATGGCAAAAAAATACAGTGCTTTCAGAAGGCTAGAAAGAAGAGCTACAGTGAAATCACATAAAGAAATAAAGTCATGACTAGTACCATTAAGTTAAGAATTATGCCATTCTTCATGCAAGGTTTCCCCTATGTACCATCTTGATTTTACCATGGTCTGAGTTAAGCCAAAGCTATTTGTGGTCTGTACTTTGAAGGTGGCAATGCGCTTAAGCAAAGACTCACCAGATCTGTCTGACCATAAGTAGGCCATCTTCTCTCCAGACCTGTAACTGTGGCTGTAAGGAGCCAACCCTCCTAGTGTGCTCTGAGCAGCATGACATAGACTTTATACTGTTTAGGTTTAACCTGGATGCGTTTTAATCTAGCCAGCAGGTCAAGCCAGTCAGATCTGCCTGAACAGTTGTCTTGTTCCATACCTTCCCCATGTTGCATGATGTGCTCTTCCAAATCTTGCTCTGACCTTTGATCGGTTCCTCTTACACTTACATAGCAGTGAGCCATAGTCGGGGGACCTCTGCAAGCTCTTTCTTCCCCTGTTTTCAGAGCCTGTTGGTGGTAGCCTCTTTGCAGTTTTGTTCCACAGCCCTCTTGATGTGTAGATACAGGAACAAGAGGAAAAAAGGTAAAAAGTTTTCAGGTCTTACTCATACTGAACAGTAAGAATAGCACACTTCTGGGGATGGTTGTTATAGCATTTCTTCTAATAATGTCCAAAAAGTCTATAAAGGAAGGATTTATCATTCATTTTGTAATAATCTAAACACCTCTAACTTGCTTTCAAAGTTTTCCCATATGACATAAGAGTTTCTCTGCAACTTATTCTACCATCTCACCACGCAGTCTGCTTCTGTGATACAACACTTCTGTTCTGAAATTAAGACCACTAGGGGAGATCAGTGGAGGGAATTGTCTCACATGAAGAGTGTAAAACATCAATAGAATGAGCAAACACCTCTTTTAAGTCCTAGATGAGCTGTGGGAAGTTTTAGCTTCTATGAAGTTTCACAGACTGCCTGAATGTAAATCTCCTAAATCTGTGAAAACACAGAGGGTTGGGGGGTGTTTTGGGGTTTTTTTTATTTCAGATCCAAAATATTGAGACTTTCTCCAAGACTGGATATTAGAATCATAGAATGCTTTAGGTTGGAAGGGACCTTGAGAGATCATCAAGCCCAACCCCCCTGCAGTAAGCAGGGATTGAACCTGTGAACTTGGCGTTATTAGCACCATGCTCTAACCAACTGAGCTAACCCAGATATTCTCAGCATTGAGCAACACTGACAAGAGAGAAAAAAGCTATCTCCAAGCTCAGTAGCATGTTTCTGTTGGCTCTGTCATCTGAGCCCTCTGGTATTATCAGTGCAAGCATGCTGTTAATCCATGTAATGTTATTAAACGAGTAGGTATATGTTAGTTTCTCAGATGGGTCAACATTTCTCCTGTTTTACAAAAAGTGTGACAACTTTGTGTCTCTGAGGTTGTTTTCACAGTTGATTCAAACTGGCCCAAGGGCTATTCCATACCGTATGGCGTCATGGGCAGTACAGAAACTGTGGGGGGTTGGCCGGGGAGCAACGATCGCTGCTCGGGAACTGTCTGGGTATCAGTCGGCGGGTGGTGAGCAATTGCATTGGGCATCACTTGCTTTGTATATTGTTATTAGTATTATCATTATTATATTGTTATTATTATCATTACCATTTAAATTTATCTCAATTATTAAACTGTTCTTATCTCAACCCAGGAGTGTTTCTCACTCTTACTCCTCCGATTCTCTCCCCCATCCCATCGGAGTAGGGGGAGTGAGCGAGCGGCTGCATGGTGCTTAGCTGCTGGCTGGGGCTAAACCACGACAGCATGTCAGATTTGAAAGAATAAAGGCATAGTGAAATATTTTCCAGTACATGTTTAATTTCATATGTGTGAGAGTTATGTCGATGTACAATGTTACTCCTGTAAAATGGCTTTACTCTGACATCAGAGGTGAATTTTTAGTAGTTCCATACTTCCAAGTTCTCACCAGCTTCAGCTGTAATTTCATGTTCTTGCCTGCCTTCAAAACTTAAAAAGAAAACTTCCAGTTAGTAAATCAGGGATAGAAACAATAAAATAATCCAAACTCTGTTTTATGAAATGTCTACGAAGTTTTAAAAGGAATGTTTCTGTAGTTAAAGATCTGGAGAGCAATAAAAATCCACCACACTGTCCTCTGCAAGAGAATTCATGGTTCTAATTTTGCCAGTCTACTTAGAGTATTTTCTAGAGGCTTTGGGGGATACCGGATTTCCATTTACAGGGGTAGTTCACCAGAGAGAATGGTAGCATTTCTTTTAAATTAGAAGACCCTGGAGAGGTATTTTTGCTCTGAATCATTAAAGGTTAAACCCATGATCACAGAGATAGTCAAGTCCTGCTCTTATTTTCAAACCACAGAAAGATGGATGCATCTTAATGGTCATTCATATGAAAAGTTGGATATTTTTCCAGGGGCCACAGAAAGTTGGTCTGCTTTCAGTTCCTTGGATCCTTCCAGTTCCTGCCTAGACTTTTCACTTAATATGGCAGAGCAATGGTACTGAAGAAATTGTCAAATGCATGAACAGAAGTCGTAGAACAAAAATGCAGGCTATGCCTGAATCTTTCTGTAGGTTCAGAAGTTGTTCACATTATTGTTTCTACAAGCCTAAATTCTGCAATGTTGTATGGCTGTTAATCGGTACCTCATGGGGTGATTCTGGTTACAAGGCTGTGTCAGAACAGAAGGTCATGGCGGGTGGGAATCTGAATCAGGCTTCAGAAGATGTTTCTCCGTAGCAGGTGTCTATAACATGCCCGGAACATGCTTCACATCTTCACACTGAAGGCTCTTCAGTGGTATTTTTTTGGTGTGCTGAGGAGTTTCAGGAGTACATTTTTGGCTTGCATAGGGAGCATAAATGTGCTGTTCACTTAAAGCAGGTCTGCTGTCACAAAGCTTTTCCTCTTTGTGAGGCGGGATATTCTCTGCTGGTGTATCTTTAGTTGTTCGTGTGGTAGAAACTGGATTTCCTACATGTTATTGGGACTGTTATTCAAGGAGGAGTCTCCATCCAGGAGATTTTCAAAAGCTGACTGGACACAGTCCTGAGCAACCTGCTTGTGCAGGAGGGTTGGCCTAGATGATCTCCAGAGGTCCCTGCTAACCTCAGCTATTGTATGATTATATGAGTCAGATACTCTCAGAAAGGGACCTCTAGACATGTGATGGGAACACACAAACTACTCCAGGGAACTCAGCTATTCTGAAGGACTGTTTTTAGCGATCATCGCTGAAAAGATTTTAACCACATAATGTAGAAATTAGTGCCACACAGGTACTACCTGAAAGAAAAACTTATAGTATAACTTCTACATGTCTAACATAAAGGAAGTGTATTTTATACATTCTCAAGTGTTAAGAAGCAATACCTGCTACATAGTCTGATAGGGATGAATTTTACTTGCACTTCAGGCGAGCTGCGGAGAAGCAAGAATTATGCATGTAGGTAGGAAGCTCAATGTAGGCATGGCTTCACAGTGAAAGAAACTGCTTCAGGTTAGAGTACTTTTATAACTGTAATTGCTACTATATTACTACCTTAATACAACAACACTAAGCAGCTTTCTCTCTTTGGCCAAATTAAATATGACTCTTAATCAAATTTTGTTGCTTCAAGCTCTAATAATTAAAGAGAAAGGCTTCTAAATTTTGCTAATAAGATCTGTGTGGATAGCTGTGCTAAACTGGAGAAGCACACGGGGGAATCATGGAGACTGTGGAGACTGTCCCTTTAAAGAGGCTTGTGTGTGTAACTAAACAATAACTGGAAGCAGATTTCTTGATAACATTCCTGGACAAGTTGCAGTCCTAGAAGTAAGATAAAAACAAAAAACCCAGCATGGAGGAACTAACGGCAGAGTTGGAAACCGCAGCAGCTGCAGAAGTGGCTGGCAGAAGTTCAGACCAAAATGTCACACGCAGCACCTGCAAATGCTGAATTCCAGCAGCAGGGGAGCACTGGGAACCAGTGGCCATTTGGGGAACACTTGTAGGTGACCCCAAGTGGAGGAGAAGTATGACACTGCAGTGGAGATGTTTCAGAAGGTCTGTGTTCCATGTTGTAAGTCTTTCCAACAGCTGGCATGTGATCTGTAAGTTATAATTTGCCAGACTGGCTGATTTGGCATTTAAAAACAAACAAACAAAAAGCATTCAAAAGTCATTGCAAGATCTAGAATGAACCCTTGAGATGACATTCAGGGTCAGGATGAGGCTTGTGACACTTAATACTGGATATGTTTGAACCCATAGTATATACAAAGAATCAAACCAAAAGCCTATGCTTAGAAATGCTCAGGACCAAGAAAGGAGAAATCACTCAAGAATGAACTGCAGGACTTTGTTAACTATGACACCCAGTATCTGTTATACTGAAGTGGATGAAATAATTCTACTATTTGTGAATATCTACTTAGAGCAAACTCGATGTCCTTATCATTCCGATTCTCATGGAGTATAAATTTTAGTACTTACTATTAATAAGTATGGCTGGGAAAGGGGGAGGTGGAAGACTGTACTTTAGAGATGCCCCAATTCTTAATGCCAGAGCCTTAAATATCTGGGTTGGAACTGGGACACTGAAAAGTGCTGATCTGACATGTCTCGGTATGGTCACAGAACACCACAGCATTGTGGCACAAATTCCTCCCTGGGTACCAAAGAGATGGAAACTGAGGTTTGTGGAGGGAGATGGCAGAAGTGTGAATTTGTCGGGATCTCTTCTGGTGGTGGTGGTGGTATCCACACTCCCTCTGCTGATACCCTTCAGGGTCTGGTGAGCTGCCATCGGGATTTAACCCCTCTTGCCCTGTAAGGAAGGCAGTGAGATCTGAGTTTGTAGTCCAGTTGCTGGGCTGATAGCAGATCTGCTTGTGTCTGTGGGAGGATAAAGGGGCTGTAACTCTTATCTGGAATAAATAAATACTGTTTCTCCTGCTCCACAGCTTTTGTGTGGAACCTTTGTGCATATGTTCAGCTTCTACACAGAAGGATGCCATCTGTGCAGGCTAGCTCTTCCTGAGGTATAAAAAAATAGGAAATCAGCAAATGGCACCAGCCCCACATGTCTGGGGAGTTTCAGAACTGGAGCTCTGAGGGCCGGATGACAGTAAATTCCTAAGGAACAGGGAGAAATTGGGACAGAAGAGCAGCAGCCAGTGTGAAAGGGAAAGGAGAGGCCTGGAGCACAGCGTGCAGTCTCAGTGAGACTGAGCGTTTTGCAGTGAGCTGAGCCGTGTGAGGCTAGGAAGGTTTTGAGTGAGACCTAATTAAAATCATCTGGCCCTCATGAGGGAGATTTCTTTTTCCTTGCAATTATTTTTTGTGTGTTGATATTTAATTAGGCATGTAGGACTGATGTTTCTGAGAGGAATTCAAAGCGCACTCATAGCTATTTTTAGTATATTATTATATTGTTGGATTTGGGGATTACAAACACTGAAAGTCTGCAAGAACAAAGAAACTGTATGTCCAAGGCTGCAGCAGTGCTTCAGGATTGACGTGATCTGCCGCTACGGCAGTTCTCTATCTGATTTTTGGGAGGCAATAAACGTCTAAGTAGAAATTCTACAGTGTCCCAAACAGAGTATCATCATCAGGGTTTGTTTCTTCTTTGACCTACTCACCCCCCTGCAGCTATTCTGTGGCATATTAATATTAGATTAACTTTGGAGAACAGTGGTTTTGATAAGGTTTTCCACTAATGTCTTAATTTTTTATTTCAGCTGATCTTTTTTTTCATTTTCTTTTCAATGATCACAGTTATAAAAAGAGACCATTTGGGAGCTCTCTTCTCACAAGTGATCTTCATAGCAAAAAGTAATTTAGGCAAGCAGTGGTTAGTAGGTAACCGCTGGACTGATGAGGTGCAAACTCTGGCCGCTTCATGAGCATTCCACACATTCTGCATGTCTCTAACATGAGGATAAAGTTGCACGTTGTGGTTCTGTGAACATCCAGAGCACTAGCACACATATGAGACCATAAGTGTGTAACTTTGTCGGAGGTCTCCCTGGAATAACTTTGCAAAGGCAAACTCATAAATCATACCTGAATTTTTTCTGTGGACCCTTATGGTTGAGGTTTTTTTTTTTTCCTTGTCTTTCCTAGAGCTAGAATTTAGCACACACAACTAGTCAATGCAAGTGCTATCCGTGAGATGAACTGGGCCCGTAGGTTCTCTTGTCTTACTCAAAAGACTTCATATTTTTTTCAGAGCCACATTCAAATTTAGGTTAGCAGAAATGGTAGAATACAAACATGCTGGTGAAGCGGGCTCTCTGTGTGAATTCCCAGGGGCAGTTCTAAGGATCTCTCCCTCTGGACTTTGCCTCTTCTTTTATATTGCATGGTATAAGGGTTTTCAGTCAACAGTAATGTTTTGATTTAGAAATGGGTACATAAGAAAAAGGTGAGGTGGAAATATACACACACACACACATATATATATATAAAAACATACACATGTGCTTGTTCCTAAACAAAATTTTGGAAGTCACCTAACCCTCAGACACCTTTTTTAATACTTGAACTCTCAGCCGAACATTCATTTCTAAAATTGTAAAATGATGATGAATCTTGTCTCACAACTGTTAAGTAATTCAAGAGCCCTTTTTCTCTGCTACTGCATTTGCGATGAGGTGGAAAACCTGTGAAATGCATTGCTAACTTTAGCACTGTTTTAGCACTGTATTTGTGGTGTAACTCCAGTCTGTGTAATTACAGAGTTCACTGCATTTTCTTCCAGCTCTTGATTCCTCACTAAACTCACTAGGTGGCTGTCTAAGAACACTCATATTTTTTACTTGGTGAAACACAGCTCTTTTGCTGCTGTGCTGTTCTCTGATCTCACACTGGAGAGCACCCTCTCATCGGCCACGGCAGGGGCCAGGTACCAGCTGCAAGGTCTGGGCTGGGGGAACCCAACCTCACACGTCCTGGACACCAGATCCCTTTGATTAAACCACCTTTATTCTCCGAGACAGAATTAAGTATTTATATCAACCAAGTCCAAGCCTCGCTTGAATGATTTCCTCACAACACCAGTTTTTCTAATTCTATGCGGTATTCGTAGGAGTTAGGTAAAAACAGGGAATAAGGCAGACTGCATAACTAAGGCTAGTTTGTTCTTCCAGTAAGCGTAGAGGAGTGAGGCAAAGCAGCTTCCAGAATCTGGAAATTGTGGTTTGTGTGTGAGTGGATAGACTGAGAAAAAAATATGTGCTGTTCACTTAACATCCTTCTTGTTGTTAAAGTCCTTAGTACCAGATGTGGCTTGAGTTTGGCTTGTATGCACCGATTTTGTAGGGTTATGAATCCTTTAACTTAAGGGAAATTATTTTGGATTGAGACGAAAATTGGACCCCAAGGCTCAGGCTGAGCTGAACTTTGGGCATGTATCTGAGTTTTCCAATCCTTTTCATTGGAAACCCTGACTTACGAAGGAAAGTATGCATGGATCTATCTCCAGTCCATGTGTCATCCTATTGTCTTCGGTACTGCAGAATATAAAGCGGGGAATAAGACCACACAGGAATGCATCTCTCTAGAGCACCTCTGAATCTTGCTTACATGGTTTGTGTTACTCTGTACTACCCCAGAAGGCCGAGGTAGGGAATAGGCAGTATCTTGTCTCTTTGCCTTAATGCGATTGCAGCAAAGCTGAATCGGCACATGGCTGGGAATGATCTTAATTGCTTATGCATGGAGAAGCAAGGGGGAGGATGGGAGAATAGTAGGGAATAGGAAGGTTATCTGTACTTAATCAGTTTTTTCCCATCACTGTGTTTTCAACAGGATACTTACATTCCATAAAACAGTAATTTTTCTTTTAGTTTAGCCTTGTTGAAAAACCTAGATTTACCTGACACTTTTAACAATTTTCAGTTGGAAACACTGAAATGAGATACTTAGTCGGAGGGCTGGGTCAGCTCCATATCTTCCAGAAAATCTCAGACTGTGAAATAGTTTGTTTCCTGTCATCAGGACACAAAATGCTGATGTACAACTCTCCAGTGCTTTCTGGGAGTTGTAATTCACTTGTTCTCTGCCCAGCTCTGGTATTTTTTGGCACCTTGCAACTATATGATACCTTTTCCACGTGAAGATAAATGCATAGTTTTAAGCCCTCATTTGCCATAAATCTTAATTTGCATATTGCAAGTTTAGCTGGAATAATAACAAATTGCCAAAGTGTTTTTGCCTGGCCGTCAGGCGAGTATGAAAGCTAGCATTCTTGGCTCAGAATCTGCAGGATTAATATGAAATGCTAAAACATGATACTGGAGCTGATCAAACCCTGCAACCTACACCTGAGGGGAATTTTTCTCATGGAATTCATAAAAACGTCCTTATTTTCTCTTGATTAGATGTGACTGTTAAGGTCTAAATAGAAAGCAGCAACTTGTACATGGACAGCAGTGGGAGCTTTACTGTTCCAAAGCCATAACTTTTAATCAGCACAGTTCCCTGTCAAAGTGGATTATCCCAAGACACTTCACAACCCGCTCTGCTCCCCACCCCCCAATGGCTTCAGGGGGGAGCTTTGGAACAGGAGGAGAGAAGCAGTGAAAAAGGCGATGCAATTGTCCGAGAGAGACAGAGCTATGTGCCAAAATGTCTGAAGGTTTCAGGACTGTATGATTCTCACATTATCGGTACTTTATTTTTTAATCAACTGCTGTTTTTAAAAAGGCAAATCCACTGTTTGCCGCCTTCTTCTATGCAGTTAGTATGCCACAGTCACACAATTTGGAAACCGAGGTGTAAACTTTCCTTTCAGAGAGTCCTTTGGTAGTTGAAGGATGCTGGCTGGGATCCATCCAGTGGGCATAAGGTTCAGAAGGTTAATGAGAAGTTCAGAGAAGAGCATTTACAAAAGCCAGCACCAAGAATAACCCAGTCCTTGAAGTACTCTGTCCCTGGGCAAAGTGTGATTGTGTAATCTAGGAAGCTGGGGAACAACTTTACCCTGGCTGTTTCCTGAAGTCATAGCATATATGAAATAGGTTGGGGTTTTTGGCACCTTAATTAAGTTCCTTATATAAAAAAAAGAGCTAGATTAACAGCCTGGAAAACTATATGTATATATTGTATATATGTGGATAAGAAGAGTTTGGGTGGCAGATTCTAAAATTGACCTTGTTAGAGGAATCTCTACTGTGACCTAAAAGAAGACGATGACCTTTAATCTCCCTTTAAGTCACGATCTCTCGGCAGATCAGTGCTGTTATCAGTACCAGTCAACATGAGGGCCCCATTGCGCTTGCCTTCATGTAGGCATGAGGTGTGAGCTGTGCCTAAATAAAATTAACCATTTAACTAATCAAAGAGGGGATAGTGGATACAGTGAGCTAGAGGAGAGGTGGTCAAAGGGCTGGAAGTGATCACATGTTTTGTCAAACCCAGTCTCTGACTACAACACACTGCTATGTCATAGGTGTAGAGTCCAGAATGAACCGAAAGAGCGTCTGCTCTTCTGTTCCCCTTCCCCCTTCCTTCCCCAGTGCAAGTACAAGAAGTTGCAAAAACACTATTTACCACCTTATAGCAGACTTGAAAGAAAAGGTCAAAGGTTCGAAACCTGGTAATTCACAGGAAGATTGTAGAAGTGGTTAAAATATGTGTAATCATACTAGGAATGTACTTGAAAATGTCCAGATGATCTTCACTGGGTGAGAAAAAGTCTTCCTTCTTGACCATAGATTTAGCGTTGGGTGTTAAAGAAGAGTGAGCAAGTCACTCAGCCAAGAACAAGAGACTGTCAGCAAATCCTGTACGGTATCTCGTCTCTGCTTTTTGTCAGTCAGAAGACAGATTCCCTTCTATTTTGTGTGTCCAAGTTACACTTCAAGATGAAAAACCCATTCCGGGTCCCTGCTGAAGACCAGCAGAAACACTGAAGAGTGGGTCACATTCAATGCGATGCAAACACTGCAGCAAACACAAGTCAGTCTGGCCTCCCTTCAGCCTCACAGTTGTTGATCGCAACAGGTCAAAGCTCAGAAGCCCTGTAATCCCAAACTTTAATTTATAGCTCTGGCATCAACCCTCACCTGTTACACAAGCAGTTCTGTGAACTCCTGGCTTCTCAGCTCCTTAGCCCAGATGAAGTTTTTTCACCAGTGCTCACAACCAACCTGCAACGCTGCACTGCGGCAGGGAGGCATGGAGGCTTTAGCTCTGCCTTACAAACAGCAATACGACAGGTGGAACCCAGCAGGATTCTCAGAAATGTGTAAGCTCTAGGGTAGAATCACTGTGCTAAGGAATAAATAAAATAGCTGATGAGTGTGCCAGATGTTAAATGTGTCTTAGTGAGTTAAGTGTTTTATATAGGCTACCTGCGAGTTGCACTGGTACGCTCTTGAATCAATGTGGCTAATGTAACAGAAGTCTAGTCTAGCTAGAGATTAGTAGACTCTGACACTTGAGCAAGCTGTATGCTTATCTGAAAAATATGCTTATAACGAGTTCATGATTCTCATGACAAGTTCCATTGCAATTGAGAAACAAAAAAAAAGAAGTCAGCATTAGATGTTAACTGGCCACAAGACGCAACGCCAATTCAAGTTCAGAACATGTAATATGGTAGATGTATATCACAGTAGCCCATATACCATCTGACGGTCTCACTCAATAGCTGAATGCTTTTCAAATTAGATGTTCCAGTGTGTTTATATACAATTTTGGTTTTGCAACTAGTATTTTGGAAGTGGACACCAAAACCCTCAAAATTAAATTGTGGTAAATGATAACAGTTTGAAGAAGTATGTACTATATTTAAATGGAGAGAGCTGTGTTTACAGCCTGTTATTGTCTGTGCTGGTTGACTTTTCCCCACGCACCAGCAAAGACAAGAATGAGTAAGTCATGGTAGTTCTGGGCAACTTGGCATTTGTAGTGTATTTTTACAAAGTCTGAGCTGATGAACTTTCTGCTGACAGGCAATATCTCTGGCTAGAAATGAAATGTTCTCATCCAGTTAAAATATTACCTATCAATGGAGGGTGCTGTACAGTTAAAGTAAATTCTTTGAAAGTTAAAATTCCTTTAATGGACGTGGAAGTAGAGTATCTTTTTGTGGAGAGTGAAATAATGGTTTGTATATTGAAACGTCTTATTCAGCTCCTGTGGATAAACAGTGACATATCATATACAATGAATAATCTATGAGCACTTTCTGCAGAACTTACCTATTTATATAATTTGGGGAAAAAATCAGTGAGGTGATCTGTTTGGATATTAAAAATATACATAGCAAGCTTATTCTGTCTTTTTCAATCAAGAGTTATATTTCAGCTATCAAAAGCCCCCAAAAATGAAAGCCACAAAATATTTTGTTTAGTAGCTTATAAAAATCATTTTCTGGTGGTGCATTTTGAGGAAATGGAGACCTCAATTGCTTTTGACTTGCTCAACAGTTACGTTGAATATACAATGTGGAAATGTGAGTTCTGGTGCTCTGGGGAACACATTGCACCAGCATGGCTTTTCCTGTGAGACAAGTCATAACCGCATCCAGGGAGAACATTAATGGCGTTTTCTCTCATCTTTCCTTATGGAAGGAAAACGTTGCCACTTCTGTGTTCAGGTGCCCCCCTCTGCTTGAGCCCTGCAGGAATCCCGGGTATCACTGCGGTGTCCTGCAGTGCCCGAGGTGAGGAATCAGGGTGGCCGCAGTACATTACCGTGCTAACAGAGCTATGACAGTTGGTCAGAAAGGGCATTGTAGTTAGGATTAAGTATTTCGTACAAGAACAACTCTTGGATTCTGCAGATACCCGGAATCTCTTCAACTATAATCTAAATAGAGCTAGTAGAGGGCCATTATTTCCATGGAAGCACAGGAGCGTTGGCAGAGGATGCTTGCTTTGGGGAGAATGCCTTCAGTTTCTCCTGTTAGACAGACCTGATTCAGATATTGTGGTGATACGACAAGGTGAAGATCCCAAAGTGGGAGTTCTTGTGTATGCTTTTCTCTGAAATCTCTTTGCTTTCCATAGGCAAGAACTTCATGAGTAAACATTTCCATTATAAATCCTTTTATATTCTTTTTGAATGAGCTTTTGTGTCAGCTCTCCTATGTTACTATGAAAGGATTAGTGAACATTATCACAACAGAGCATAATAAATTAATGTTTGGCAGCCCAAGTCATTTAAGGGATGCTCAAGGGCTATCTTAAGTTGCAGTAGGCACACAACAGTGTTAAGGCTGAAACTTATGGTGACAATAGCTTGACCTAATGCTTAGAAACTAAGCGTGGAAGTTGGGGCTTAGCTGAAGGTTCCTGCCTCCATTGGCAGAATCCAGAAATTAAAACGCATTCTGTTCATGATTGAATACTTATTATTGAACACAAAGTATATAAAATATCTAGTAGTTTGACACAAAGGTCCCATGATAGATGCTTTTCTTCAGGGAGCATGAGGAAAACTGGTTTTGACGTTACTGCATTGCATTGTGATTGAGAAATTCAGGTTTTGTCTCTAGTCCAGCCTGGCTGGGACATTCAGGCTGTTTTCGCCCTGGTATCTCTCACGGAAAATGAGTGCACTACTCCCCTTAGCCCTGCCTGGTGTGTCTTGGCTGTTAGAAGGCAAGCGCTTCGGGCCAGGGTGTGCTTCTGATTCCCTCTACGCAGGGCAGAGGCAATGACTGCTCGTGGGCAATGCAATACAAATGCTGTGAGCAGCAACCCGCATCTGCATCGTCTGCAGTGCAAGCCTGAGAATCGGTACGGCCCCGCTGCCGGGCTGTGGGAAGCAAGTGTTATTTGTAAGCTGCAAGGTGAAGAGCTCCGGAATGTGATAGACATTGAAGGACATGTTCCAGCCCAGCCCAGACCCGGATTTGTTCTGAAGACAGGGGATGAAGGGATGAAGAATATCTATGATAGTGGTGCACGCTCTGTAGGAAGTAGACAGGAAGGTCAGCTTGATTTGGCTGATGTTCATACAATATTGGCTGGGGAGGAATTTAAGGCATTTTCTAGCAGCTGCATCTCCTTATTTCATAACTTTTTTTTGATGGAAAGAAGGCTTACTGCCTTGCCAAAAACTCACATCTCTGCAGTTCCTGATAACTGCCAGGCTAACAGTTTGAATGGTTCATATGTATTGCTTTCCTCTCGTGATAGTCACTATCTTGCTTAGGACTCGACATTGAACACACCTCGGTTTTGATTTGTTCCACTGTATCCCAGCTTCCCTACTGCCTTTCCCCTCTACTGTCCTCTCAGACCTTGGCAATGCTCGGCGTTCGCTTTCAAAACAGAGTCAAGATAAAGTTCCTCAGTACTGCTCTTTCAGATCTTATCTGCATGGAGCTGCCTCTGACGTGTTCTGCAGACCGACAGTGAGCCACGAGCAACGCTTTTTCCCCTAATCACAATGAACTCGCTGTTAACATGTTCTTTTCCCATTGTTTCTTGCTTACACTCAGGACTGTAAGCCATTCGTGACATGTATACAGTGTTGCACACAATGGGATCCCAGTGACTCAGTAGGGTTGGATTTCTATTACAATAGAAATAATAATGTTAATTTATTATATTGATGCTTTTGAATAGGATTTGCTGAAAAATAAAGGAAATATGGGATGTGGATCATGTTACCATAAAACCACATGCAGCGAAACGTTCATCTGTCTCCAACATTTCATGTCTTCTGGGCATCCGAGATAGTTCAGTTTGATTTACACAATCAAGCCATTCATTAAATATCTTTTTGAGTTTTAGGCAGATGCATCCTTTACCTGAGTGATGAAACCCGACTACAGGAAATGGAGCTATTCCTTTGTGAAAAGACCCCATTCTGCTTTATAAAGTGAGCCTTGCAGCAATATACTTCTAGAAAACTGCCAAGCTTTGTATACCAAATATCGTTGTAAGGGCTCAGCAGTAAAACAGTTGTGGACTTGGGGTTGATCCAACCACACAATAGCACATCTTTATGCAATATTTTCTCTTTCAA
Source organism: Pelecanus crispus (assembly GCF_030463565.1). NCBI lineage: Eukaryota > Metazoa > Chordata > Aves > Pelecaniformes > Pelecanidae > Pelecanus > Pelecanus crispus. The sequence goes on from NC_134650.1 coordinate 41,274,137, forward strand.
CATCCATCTCCAACACTAATTCACTGACAACTGTCGGTTCATTTTAATTCCAAGTTCTAGCCCAGAACACAAAGCAGTTTAGTGTCGGTATTCTTGTGTGGGCATATTAATTATTTAAATCACAAGTCCAAATCATGTTCAAAAGAGCGCTTGCTGGGAACCTTTCAGGAGCAGACCGATCTATTGCTTGTTATCGCCTGCTAGATTATACTGTAATTCAGAAGCATGCGCAGTATTTCCTATCAAAAATGCTCTGTATAGCTTGCTGCTGTCAGAGAACAGGGAAAAGTGGCAAATATATGTTAGAGAATATATATATAAAAAATGATGCAGTGAATCAATGTAGTCCCTACTAGGGATTGGCTTGGAAACTTATTAGCTGAGTCATTTTTTTTTTAAATAAAAGTATCCCCAGGCAGATGGGAGAGGCTGGAAAACCTAATGCTGTGTTGAATGAGGCTTCTTATCTTGCAAACCACCTTGCAGATGAATGCATGTGGGGAAGAATCGTGCTGGGTCTGTGATAGAAAAGTTTCCGCTGTCTTGGGTGAGGGAAGCAATAGGTCAGTTTTGTCTTGCACGTAGGGGGGCACCTGTATTTTTGTGTATTTTAGCTTTTGTGTTGTTAGGAAAATAAAACCATGAAGTTTTGTCTTTTTGTGCCTGAAACGGGCACAATCCAAGCCAGCTGCTTCGCTGGTAGGGTAGTCATTCAAATGAGAAACATCTTCTGCTCTTAAAAGGCAACTACAATATATTCACTCTGTTGAATAACGAGTCGCGCATTCCTCACTCGCCAGTATAATGGGACCTTCAAAAGTAGAGAAGTTTCACATGACCTTAGCACATACGCCTGACTTTGAGTGCCTTGACGGAATGACCTCCATCCCATTCATCATAATGGCTTGTTAACACTCAAATCCAGTGTTCTGAGGGTTCCCCGCCAATATTAACCCAGACAAGACCCGAACGGTAGGGGCATGCTTAGGCAGAGGTCAGACTTAGCTATGGTGGCTAAATTTCCACTGCCCCAAAGAACAGCCTTGTCTTCTGGGCAGATTTGTCGCTACCCCCCTGAACTGGCATGGGCTCAGAGTCACAGACATGAGCCAGTTACAGAACAGATGAAAACAGGATAGGGTTTGACTTAAAGACACTGCGGGACAATCAAGACAAATGCAAATGAATGCGTACACTACTTATATTACTTGGTATTTACTTATAACCTCCATATTTTATTCATGAATTTTACAATTCCAAATATAATGAAACAGTGAGAGTACTTTATTACAAAGCTTATAAAATAATTAAATATTACACTTATATTTTTTGCCTTTTTTTTTTTTTTACACCATAATTCATACTTTGTGACACTACCATTTTCTTTCCTCAGTTGTCACTTAAGGAAGTGAGCAAAGAAATATAAAGGAAAAGCTATGCATTAATAAATTAATTATTTTACATCAAATAATAAAAAGGACACAATTATTAAAAAAAAACCCCAAAAATCTTGTAGTTTTTCCTAGAAAAAAGGTTATAATTACACAATGACCAATATCAAGACAGAGCGGTGTAGGTTGAGATATGTTTCCAATCATCATTTCTTAAAGTATCAGAGAATACATGTTTTTAATTTAAATTGTTGCAAAAGGAACTGCTAATTTTAAGTGACCACTGTCTGGCATTAGTGCTGAGCTGGCTAATCTTACACTGAAACGATACTTTAAAAAAAACAGTAAAACTGAACTACATTCATCAAACGAAGTTGTGGGATTGGGTGGAATTAGATAAATATGTCCCTCAAAGGCGCTCCCCAGAAAATTACAGTAGAACACAGCTCTGTCTCAGAATGGGTTTGGCAAATAGGTTGGGTATTTGTTCAATGCAGAAATTTTTAAAATTGTACCACTGGATGTATAGTGTCACCAAACATCTCGATACCGAACGTTTACAAATGGCATTATGTTTACATTTTGTTTGTTTGCTGGTGGATTCTGAACTAAATAAAAGTATTAGGAGAATATATAAAAATAGAATTGACTTTTATTTGGTTAGAGTAAATCATCCACTTCTCTTTTTCAGTTTTTTTTCATATAGCCTGTGTGAATAAATAACTATTTAGAGAAGGTTAGCATGAATTAATGGGCTCTGCTATTCTTGTTATTTCCTTTGGGTAACGGATGAATCAAAATTTGCAGAGAGATTTGAGATTAAAAGGAAGACATTCTTCAGTATCTTAGCATTCAAACAACCTAGCTTCTGAAAAAAACTACTTTAAAATATCAAGTTTAAATTTTAAAATTAGATTATCTAATGAGCATAGAAAGTTGAAAACATAACCATTGAGCACAATAAATCTGAGTTCCTTGAGTTAGTTGAAATATGAAATTCTATTTTACTTGTAACACAGCGATATTTAAAGTCCAAATATTCTAACGCTGAATATTTCTAGGAATACATTTCAAGTTACTAGTTTACCACCTCTGAGTTTCTACACAAAGCAGAAAACGAATTCTTCAAAACAATAAAAACATTAGCATGATGCAAAACTTGCTTTTCCAGCAGCAAGTCTAAAAGAGAAGCACCATATATCTTTGTAGTGCACTATTTACTTCTTGTGGTCACAGGTGTGACGCTGCATTCTCCCAACAACAGCCGTTTGAATGTCTGTCTGTGAAAGTGGCAGTAAACAGCCTCCTTACCCTGGGACGATAGCATCATAAACAAATATGAAAGGAAATGCTTCTGATAGCGGGATCTGTCCTGCTGCCATGCTGTAACCTTCCTCCTCGAGCTCCCAATCTCTTCTGCTTTGCATTCTGGTAAATTAGCCAGCAAAGGCTTCCTTGCCTTAATTTCTTCCTCATAACATAAGACAGTGCAAAATGACACTCAAAGAAAGAAGAACTGCCCCTCGAGTCTCAGTGTTCAAGTGATCCATAGTACCCTGTACTTTAGTGAGGTCAGCAAATAAAGAAAAAAAAAGAACGAACCATTCCTTTTTCAACATATATCCCACAATTACTGTACCTCAGGCATTCCCTTAGAACAAATGTCTCTTCCATCAGTGGTTTCTGTGGCACCATGTCTTGCCTCAAAGCAAAGTTAATTCCAAGATAAATTGAAGACGACAATCCTTTCACTGAAGGGTTCAGATAACACGCTGCTATCAATTCTTCTTCGTGCATGATTTACAACATTGCTTGCCATAAAATTTGTGGTTACAGACACCATGCTGGGGTACCAGATGACACCAAGTGAAGAAATCCACACAAGAAGGATCATCTGAAGGAGAGGAATCCAAGCAATATGGTAAGACCGGGTTCTAGCAAGTCTACAAGTCAGGCAACACTTATATGCATTTGGTAATATTAAAAACATGATGGGTGACTTAATTCAAAGAAGAGGAACCATGAACTTTCATCTCAAAAATACTAGGTTCTTTTTTAATTTGTTAAGAGATGAAATTTGTTCAGAGATGAAATTTATTCATTTGATAGAGATAGCGCTAATATAATAGGAGGGTCAGAGGCTAAAGGAATTGAAAAATTTAGAGCACACTTTGAAGTTCAGGAAAACAGGAGGACGTTCTACTGTAGAGGATTAAAAAAGTCATCTGTGTTTTCACCTCTGATTACAAATGTTGTTCTAAAGCCAGGTGTTTGTACAGCTGAGCCTGCTCCATGCTTGATGCCGATTGCTTGTTGCCATCAACATCACCTGGAGTTTACCTGCACCTCACAGTAGCGTCAGCTTTGAGTGTATCTGCATGTACACACAGAATGCACGGAAATCTGAATGCATGGACCCTACTCTGTGCACGAAGTGCTCTGCTCTGTGTTTGCGTTCCAGCACTTTCTAGAGGGACTTATTTCCCTCTGTTTGACTATGCAGGGAGCCTGAGAAGTCTCTCTTAAACACTTTAGTTAGGGGGCATGAATCAGGCTTTTTGGACTTCAACTGTGCCATGTTGGTGAAATCTTAATTAATTGCAATGGGAAAAGAGACAGGCTGACAATGCTTAGTACTGAAAAGCCCAGCTTTTAATTACAAATACAAATAAACTGTATTTTTCAATTAAGATTTTATTTCACTTGAATTTATGTGCAGATCATTTATACACACAGCCTAGTTGCTTTAAAAACATTTCATAGCCGCTCCTTTCTACAGTTTGTAGTGGATGCTTTATGTTTCTTTAAAAGAGCAGAGTGATGATTCATATGGATGATTTATAAACAAATTCACCATGTCTGAGAGAGCAGTAAGACATTTAAATGAGGTTTAGCAAAATTTATAGCTAAACTGAAATCTCCTGTGAGCATGGGAAAAGATTCCATTCGACTCTCAGAACTACTGTTTACATGGTCAATAAAAGGAATTTACAAGGAGACAGTGAAGAAAAATCTAGCCACCGTTGTCTGCGTTCTCCGATCAGCTAAGCTGAGTCACGGAAGATAAACGCTCCCTCACATAGCACAGACAACTTCTTCATATTCTGTGGGCCGGGAGCCATCTCCATCTCTCTACAGGGACATTCTTTTGATTAGTCACCACTTCGCTTTTTTTGATTCCCTTTGATATGACGGCAAAGGTGATTTTGTATACCTTTATCACCCTCAAATGTATTTGAATGAATAAGAAAATAATTTAATAATAATTATCTTTTTAAAAGATGCCATTTTATTCCTCAGTTTTTAAAAACATAAGCCTGTCTGTAAATGCTAATGTTATGTAAAGAAAATACTGTCCTTGAACAAAGAGTTGTCCAGGAACTAGGAAGCTCAGTACCAAACTGAGCCTTCCCACTCCGCAGCACTGCCCTCCCATTCTTAACTGGGTGTCAGCAGGATGAACGTGGGACTCCAGGACCAGCTTTCACGTTACTTCACCTACTGTCCACCAGACAGAATTTGCCGCTGGGAGGACACAAAGCAGACAACAGATGAAAAACATCCATGGCACAAAGTGAGGAAAGCTGTTCTGAGTAAGTCAGGAAGAAGCTTTCCTGCCATGGGAGGGTAAATTTTCAAAAATTACAAATTACCATTTTAAAAAAAATTTATAAGCACTGAGGAGGCCATGTTAATAAATCTTTATACCCCTTCTGAAGATCGGAGTGCAATGCTAACATTACAGAGGTACGGCCGAAAACTTTACTCTTGGGACCTAATCCAAAGACCACTGGAATGAACACAAAGACTCTCACAAACTTCAATGGATGTGGATCAGGATGTCAGTTCCTTATTTCTGTTTACTCAAGTATTCATATGTTGTTTAAATTTTCATTCATTTTAAGCGGTTGGATTTACTACGAGTTATGGTGACCGTAACTGCATCTAACAGAGGGATGGGAATGACCCAGTTTGTCTAGGAAAGTGTGTAAACTCTCCCTGAAACATTAATTTCTTGACTGTGATCACTGAGCTGGAGCTGCATGGCTGACAAGAGAGACTGATTTCCTTCAATGTGATTCCAGCACAGCTGGTTCCCTCTCTCTTTGCTGGTTTGGACAGAAAGTTAGAGAGCAGTGAAGAGATAATTGATCTCTAGAGCCTGACGACCTAGTTATAATAAAGGGGAAAGGGCTCCTGCAGATGTTGAGGAGACAGAGAAACAGGCCAAGTGCAAAATTAATAACAGACATTACTCCAGACATGAAATACAGCAGAGGAAGGTAGGGGTGAAAGAAAAGTGCTTGCTGTATCGTGGCAGAGAAGGACAGAGAAGTACAGCACAACATTTTAGGAAGGTTAATTAGCATTTGAAGTGTTAAGAACATTTACTTATAAAACCAGCAGAACTACTTACTTAGCCCTTTTCGGACCATTTCATCTATATATCCTTGTGTGGGTTCAGGCCCCCTGATCTATCAGTTTGGCGCTGTGCATGTCCTGAGCTGATGCAGTAGAACGGTCCGTTAAGATATCACTGGGTTTACAGGGTTTCTGTGCGCAGAACGCCAGGAATCGGTACGGGCGGGAAGGGTGGTTGGCTAATGTCAATTTGCAAGATGCAGGGGCAGAGCTTGACCTTTGTTCCCAACTCTTCTACCGCATTTCTCTTGCAATCTGGCCTAAGTTTTATAGAGGTTACTTTCACCTCCCAGTTTTAAAATGGGAACAAGACAGTTAATGTATGGTATTTTGAAAGTTAACATTTAAAGTGCTTTAGCATACCTAGGTAACTAGCGTTATATGGGACAAACCTGGACCTCCATGAGCTTTTTCCCTGCAGTTACGAGTCCCAAACTGTAACCAGCTTGTAAGCAAGTAGCTGGGATGGGACTAATGTACCTCTCTCTTCCCTGTAGTCATTCTGAGAGAATTCCCCTTCCATCGTTCAGAGTGACACAAACCCTCTTGCTCCTCCTGCTCCTCTAGAATTGCAAAACACACTGAAGAGGTGGAGCGGGATACAGTAGTTACACAAGTAGGGACAGAGCTTGACTTCATGTTCCCTGACTGCACACGATACACTGATCAGAAGCAGTAAGAAAAGAAAGTACATTGTAGACAAAGCATTTTTGGGCTCCCAGGATATGGGTGCAACCTAAAGCTTGGGCAGACTTCAAAAGACTAAAAATAAATGGCAAGTTCTTATTGCTTCATTCAAAAGTTGCTATTTTTTATCATAAAACAGTACCAGCATAGGAACGCTTCTGTTTTATTCAACAAGGTAGTATAAAGATGCAGCTCAGAACCAAATGGCATAACTTTTTGACACACATTTGTTTTTAAAATCTTTTTGACATACATTTGTTTTTAAAATCTCCTGTCTCACTTATACTCTCAAGTCTGCTTTAAGCGGGTTCACTTTGAGAAGAGAGATGCTGTAGTATCAGAGAGTAAATGTAAAGCTGGAAAGTCTGAGAAAAATTCATTTATGAAAGAACACGCCAAATACTAATCTTCAGTGGGTGTAACTGGAAAAGGTGATTTTTGCTGGATATAAACTTCTAAGCAACCACCCCTGCTGCAGCGTGTAGAGCTGAGTTTTACCTCTTTTCACAGGGACGGGGCAGAAATTAGTATTGCAAGCTCTCAGGACAGCTGGTTTCTGATGGGGCAAGCACCCTGAAGCTGGTCTTCCGTGGCGCAGGCACTGTACGCTCCGGGTTTGCACTCCCCCTCCACATGTTACTGTACACTGCAGAGAGGAAAGAAAGTACAAGCCGTCTTTCATTACAGAGACTCTCTGGGAGCCCATGAAAGCCAAAGGAGTGACTTCCAAGGGCTTTGGATGAGACTTTCAAAGAGAGAGAGGTCAGGATCGGATGTCTTGCTGTTCAGCAACCCCCATCAGGACCAGCTTTTCAAAGATGTGTGCATCTGTTCTCCCTTCCAAAAGTTTGGTTATTTAAGGACTCAGCTGAAAATCCGGTTCCTTACTTAGGCATCGAGACAGAAACTGAACATTTTAGAGAACCTGTTCCTGATTGTCTGCACTGATTTCTTTTGAACTCTGAGCCTCTGGGCCCAATCCTCCTGTCTGAACAGAGGTAAAACTCCCATTGGAACCATAATTATGGCAGTATCTGGGGAAAAGCACTATGCGTTTGCAGGAAGATCTATGAAGTATTTTTAAATGAATAAGCCTTTTACTTGTATGTGTTTCATGAAAAGTTGTCTTTAAGATAAATGTGATCATTTTCATCTGATTACAATTGTCAGGCATACATTGTTTCATGTAAATGTTATTAAATGAGTGTGTGTCTCATTGATATGTGACTCATAAAGTAGATAAGTTCCAGAAATACAGAAGCTTGTTTGCAAGAATGTAGAAACAAATACAGACTGATCCCATAATTAATCATAGTATTTAGGGAATTCCAGGCAATCTGTGCAGATGCTCAAATGCATTGTGCTTATAGATATGTAATAGTTCAACCACAGTGCAGTTCGAAGAAGACTGAGAAGAAAGCACTGGAAAATGAGCGTGGAATGTAGTGCCTCTCGAGTATGAATAACATTTTTAGGTGACAGTTTCAGGACAAGGAAGTGAGCTGCAGCAAAGTCCATGATGGGCATGGACCAGCTGCATCATGTTTCAGTGGCTGAGTGGTGCGACCTTCTTTAGGGAATGGCTACGTGCAGGAGACACCTGGGGACTGTTAGTACTGGAGATACCTCCTCCACGCAATCGGACGTTTGGCTACAGCACAATGTGAGACTGGAGCTAGCTTTAATCTAGGTAGCTTGGACTTACATTGCCCTAAAGTCACACTGGTGCGGTCTTCAGCGTTTTACGCCCGCCAGGTGTTTGTGTCACTCCAGCTAGCGTCCACTCCATGGCATATGATACCATGGCTTTTCTAGGTTTGGTGCTGTCTTAGCCCAGCACTGCAACCTCACCTTCTAACTGCGGTGGATACACCGGCCAAGAGTCAGCAGTCACATTGCAGTTGTTTTATTCTTTAACGCTGTGTAGCAAAAAGCAGTAGGGGATGCTACTTGAGGTACTGCATAGGGAAACTTGCTCCTTTTGTAAATGCCGTAAAAGCCAAGACATGAAATAGTGCTGCAGAAAGAGTGCTAGCTGGGACAGGGAGAGAGAGAGGTGAGAAAGTTTCCCATTCCTACCTGCTGCCAGGGTGAGGAATACCAGCCAGACACCATGTTATACGACGTTTGTGATGGACAGGCTCCATTGTTACAAGCTTCTTCCAGGTCAGTGTTTGGTTTCTTGATGTTTCTACATCTCCTCTGAGGAAAGGTGATCAATTTCCCGTGGATGCTTTTCTCACCGCATTTTAGTTCTCGCTTTTGTACACCTGGGCCACAGGAGGCTGAGCACTGCAAAGGCAAAGTACACCTTTTAAATCTACAGAAACACAGTCAGATAAAGGAGAATGTCCTATGTGCAAGAGACCCCAAATTATGCAAAACTACAAAAGCATTATATAACTAAAACCACAAAGACCATGTTCCGCAATGCGTAAACTGAAGTATGAACCCACATCAGTGAAAGTCCTGAAAAACAAAGACAGCAGGGTACATCTAACTACATCTGGATGTTTTTATAGTGGCTATACAGTGCCTACAGCACCTGATTTTCAAATGACAGCTCAGCTTTCTCTCCCCTACATGGTCCGTGCATGTCCCTGAGTCAACGTTTCCAAGAGCAGCGAAGGAAGACAGTGAGCCATGTAAGTGCACCACTTTACCTCACTCCAGGAAGAAATCACCCACTGGAGTCGGTCATTTTTGGGGCAGCGTCCTAGCACGCAGGTCTGCTGGGATTCAGGTTTATGGTCTCTGCTGCACATACTTTCAGGCAAGATTTTAACCTTGGGAGAACCAGTACTTTTGCAGTAGACATCCCGTTTCTTAACACCTCTCCCACAAGTCTTGGAGCACTGTGATGGAAAGAAATATTCATTTGAACTAGAGGAAATGAAAATTGGCATTATTTGTATTGTACAGCAGAGCATGGAAACCATGGTTAATGTGCTGCGTTGCTGCCATTATAAGTAAACTTGAAATTCTATTGGTAAATAAGTAACAGTAACATCTGTATGTCACTTCTAAAACATTGTTCTAAGTGCTTTCTTAATGTAAACTACGGCCTCTTACAGCCCCCATGTAGGACAGATAAGTAATATCTCTCTTCCGTAGATGAGGAAAGTTGGAATTGTGAGCAAAATGCTTTTGTCCCTGGATAGCACAGTTGAAAGCTGGTCCTAACCTCCCATCTCAAAATCTCCCACAGCAAGATGTTCTCAGCTATTTGTTATTTTGTCCTCACCTTGGCCTAGAGGGATGAGATAGAGGCAGAGAAAACTACCCAGGGAATCTATACATAACTCCTTCACCAAATTAATCTCACTACAAGACAGAATCTGATACAGACAATGGTTAAAAGTTTGACCAAAGATATTTTAATAGCCAAGATTACAACTGAAGCTTAGGACAAGTCACCAGTGAGTAAACAGGCATTGCTGAACCGTGGTTGAGTTGAAAAGACGTTCTATAGTTTTCATTGCCTCAGCATACAACAAAATGCACAGACAAGCCATGATGAAATGAAGAAATAAACAGCCGTGAAATAATGCTGCCAGCTTTCTAACTTGTTGCATCCTCTTCTAATTGTTCTTCTTTTTACTAATAATTAAGGGGCACATTCCAAGGCAGAATCCTGCACTATCGCTATCTGGATTACATCACAAATGTTAAAAAGATTTTGTGAAAGCAGACTTGTACTGAGGATGCAACAGAAATACATGCATGCTGAATATCTGTGGTTTTAATCTTTCCCCCAAACAAACACAAAACTGCTTTCATTTAACATTATTCTGATTTGTGTAGAGAGGCTGCATATTTTGCATTTTTTTTCCTTTTAACTCCTTTGAGCCTGTGTTATAACAGCTTTCAGCTGAATCTTAAAATCTTTACTAACTTGTTCAATAGGCCCGTTCACTACATTTCCACAGGACTTGCAAACTTAATTTTCATAGGTTTATTTGAAAATCCTAACTTGAAATGTACACCTCCTAAAGAGGAGGAAAATCGATTTTTTTATTGTTTTATTATTTTAGAGGAAGGAAAGTTTGAAAGCGTGAATGTGTTTGTTCTTCCTTTTTAAGTATCTAATCATCCTACCTGCTTTTTATAATCTCCTGCCACACTAAGGTTTCCTTCACGTACACTGGAAGAAAAAGTTTCTTTTTGAGTGTTACTACTCTGTTCCAATGGACTATTGAGTAGTTGCTCATCTGTCATAGTACACTACAGGGCACTCCTCTAGAGCCTGCTTCTCAGCTGGGAATGCTTAGGTCAAGGTGTTCTTGAACACTTAAAAAAGTAACGGTACCAAGAAGTGTACACAGAAGTAATGGATTTTTCAGTAAATTTAAATAATTTAAATCCACCTTGAATCTCACTAAATGAAGATGGAAAAATAAAAATAATGTAGCTCCTTTTGATATAAGCGTACTCCTGTCAGCTCTCTCTTAAACCCCAGCTTTCCCAGTATTTCATTTATCCCTACATTAACGGCTCACACCAGCAGCAACAGTTGTGAAAGAGCGAGCAGCGGTGAGTTTTGCGTAACCGTGTGTGCATTTTTTAACTCAGGCTGGTTTAATGGCAGGCAGTTCGCAGGTTTGTGAAGCAGGGTGTGCACGCACAGGAACCTGCCCAGGGGCCTTGTGCCCCTCATGGCAGTTAACTGCAGCAGTACTCTACTTGCAGTAGAACAGTTACTCTAGCAAAGGCGAAAGCACAGAAGTGATTAGTGAACGTGTAAATCACAAATTTATCAACCCACAATTCACATATGTGTGTGCATTAATATGCAACTCTAACCCCAAATATTTCTTCATTCCTTGACTGCCTGTCATCTCTGAGAAAAGTTAATATTGCTGTGGGAAGTAATCTCAGAGGGGGGTTAATGGCTTTGAAGAATTCATAGAGCCTTAAGTTACAAAACCAGAAAAAATTATCCGTTTGCATGTACCAAAAAGGATACCACGTGTCCACTTCTGGCAAGCCCTTCTTTCTGAGCACTTAGGAAGGCAGTGAAAATATATACATAGTTTACATATTATATTCATGAATAGAGACACTTGCAAAATACTGATCTTCACAAAGTTTGCACTATTCTTCTTTCTGAGCAGAGTTTTTGGCAATATTTTCATTATGCCAGCAGACAAAACCATAAGTGTTTCTCTGAATTACCTGAGACCATAGGCCAGGGCTCCATTCAGGTGGGCAGTCCTGGCTGTTGCACATCTGCACCTGTGTCGGGGTGCTGACAGGACACAGGGAATGGGCCACGACCTCCTCTCTTTGGAAAGCCCTTTTCTGGACACACTGAATGAGACGATTTTGTTGCCCTCCTCCACAAGATTTGCTGCATGCGCTCCATTCGCCTGTTGACCAGCTTATAGGAGAAAATGTATGTTAGAAACACAGGAGTCCAATTAGCTTTATAAAATCAATACATATGAGCCACCTATCAAATGTGAATTATTCAGGGATTCTTAGCTTAGCCTACTCTCCTGATGTACTGATACCTGCTCAAGCAATCAAAAAGCCTTAGCTACATAATACATCTTCAAAGCATGGAACATTTTGCTAGGGATGAAACATAAGTCACACAACGAGAAAAACTAGTATTACATATTTACAGTTCTCATCTACCAGAACCAACTTGCCTACGAATCCAGTCTGGAATCTGGAATTCCACAGGGTCTGAGAGAGATGATGCCATTAGGGCTGGTGGAGTACCTAGAAGATCTAAGGGTCTGGCTAACAAATCACCATTCCTTTTTAACCACATCTATGCTTTTAATTGAAAAAAACCTCTCTAATACAGGAAAAGAAAAATCTGTTCTAAAGAAATGGTACGATGATCACTTTTTTCACTTTAGCTGCTGAAGAGATCTCCAAATAGACTAACAGACCCGAGGCCAAAAGAAGAAGCCAGATAGATGGAGAGAGTTCTGTAAATCAGTAAGATGCGATTATTGGAAAGTTCTGCCCTTTGTTGTCACATTTTTCCCTTTTCACATCTCTCTCAGAAGACAGGGGGGAGGAAGAAGAATCACCTAAGCTGATACAAGGGAAAAGCTGGCACGGCAGGGAAAGAATGGGGCCAATTTAGCTGAGGGTGTACCTCCCAATGCATTTGTGTGTAGATGCACAGGGCAACAAATGTTGGCGTGGTGCTGTCCAGTGGTATTTATGTCAAACCTTACTGGCCTCTATTCACAAAAAAGAACTTGCTTGCTAAAATCAGCAGTCCTGTCATTAGTGTCTGGAGGATTTAAATGTCCTCAGACTAATACATTTGGCAGACAGATGATGTAGAATCTAAATAAACCAGAGAAAATTTAACCAGCAAAAGCTGTTGGGCAAATCTATAATGCAGTCACAGGCACGCTCCAGTTACGCATCATGTCCCTGAAACTATACAAAGTCTGAAATATTATTGCCAATTGCTTAGGATAAGTTCAGTTTCGAAATGTCAATAGCTGCTCAGTATTTCTGTTATTGAAGCACTGAGTGGGTCCCCAGCCTTTGTGGAACACTTTGCAAACATACAACAACAATACCACAAGTGTCTCTGTCCTTGAAGGCTTATGTTAAGACCATAAATAACAACTAGGTAGGAAAACAGAGGTGAAGAAACAAGGGAAATTATGAATGACTAAATGATTACTCAAGTTGAGAACTCTTATTCAAAGGCCCAGCACTGAATGTAAACTAAAGGTTTTAAAACAGCAGCTTTACAAATTTTTAGTCATTTACGCCACAGAAAAGGTTCTCGTCTCAAATCCGACTGCTCGGCCTATGTTACTTCCACTTTTTCTCACAGCATCAGCCCTGTGACCACTGGAATACTGCTTACATACAGTTTTAATGACAAGAAAGCTTTTTTTCCTTTTCTTACTGTGTGAAAGATGAACAGCATCCCATTTGCCTGTCTGCTCACATCTGCCTGAAAACAAAGCTAATTTTAATTTGTAAAAAATATATAAAAAGCCTATTTTGGAAAAATTCGTTTGGGAATAGAAGAAATCCCAATGCTCAGTCTAGTAACTTCAGTAACTGCCAAAAGTAGTGGGAAATGTAAAAAGCACTAATTTAAGGACAAAGAAATATTAATGTGAAAAGTCAGTAGTTACGTAATTCCAGAACACATCAGAAATTTCCTTTTTGTCTGATTTATAAACATTTGGACTATTGCAATACAAACTTCTGGAAAAAGGTACCGGTTTAATCCATTTTACAACTTTTAATTAGTTTGCCTTGATGTTTCTGACAACAGTGATTGGTAGAGCAACCAAAAGCGTTCATTTTAAGAGTTTATTCATTGTAACTGCCCAGAAAGTTCCCCTCTTCACAGAGGAGAGGGCAATAAACTTACTTTAATGTCCTCTAGTAAACTGCCATTTTCCAAGATTATCTGGGCTGTGATCCAAGAGTATCTTTCATTAGCTCAAATAACTAAATAATTATGACCAGATTTGGCAGCTCTGAAATCCAACAACAACAGTGTGCAGTACCGATGCCTTTCTGTGTTCTTACTGTTGGGACAGTAGTTTGTTCCTGCTCAGACTAATAAGTCTTTGTTCTTATGCAGTACTTATTCCTCACGGACCTTTATAAGTCCGGAGCCTCTTTTATGTCACAAAACTGACATGCTTGTATCTCATCTGTTATTCACCTCCTTCCCCTCCCTATTATGTCTACCGTATTTGGTTTTGCTTTATTTGCTGGCTATTAAGCATTCTTTGTTTCCGCCATGGTATTTATTAATACTACATTTTTTGATGTTGGCAGTCTCGGATTTATGGGAAATATTACATGCTGTGACTTTCTGGGCAGATTGCTCAGCAGAGATATTCTGGCATAGTTTCACTCAGCTGAATGGCAATCTGTTAATTTAAGACATGGTCCTACATGTAGATCCTCCAAACATTAATACATCCAAAGGATTTTAAAAGTAATTAATTAGTGAGTTGAATTCTTTTTCCCTAGAGGTGGCTTGGGGCTTTTACGGTTTTTAATTTTGTACTCTTTTTAGGGTTCAAGTCATTCATTGTGCTTTAAAGCAGTAAATCTAAGAATATCAGAGCAATTTCAGCATGAAAACATCGCACTGCATGTCAAAATGGATATTCAGCATTTTCAGTGATAGGTATGTCAGTGGGTGTTCAAAATACATCAGGATCTCTGGTTAACAGAAATGGAAATTTTGTGTGTGCGCAATAGAAATTAATACAATTTTGGTGAAGCTTTGCAGCATAACAATGCCATGTCAAAACGAAGGTAAGCATAAGCAGCTTAAAAAGACTCCTGGGAACATCATAGACAATACACTTCTGTGTACATGATACTGAGTTCACTGGATAAAAATAGTTCTGGCAGAAGATAAGTAGTATATGAAAAGATTGCGTTTGGCTACAATGATTACTTAAAATTGGTATTGAGAAAATCATGTGGCTAAACGCAATCTGAAGAAACTGCTGAAGCAGAAACACGGGGCTCTCATGTCACATGTTACCATTATTTAAACCTTATCTCTATCGTTTTGTGGTCATAGTGTGTAATTTGCCATTTGGATTTTGCGTACTCTGTTGTAATCTTTAAATTTTGCAGGAAATGCCAAACTATTACTGGACTATTTTTTAGTATGTTCAACATATTGCAAACTGTGGATTTTTAAGTAAAAACAAAGCCACTGCAGAATATACAGATCTTTTGCTTTGCCCCATCATCCTCTTCTGGACTGGGGGAAATGAGAAATGCTTCCTATTAAACTTCATGAAACGTCTTATTTTATGAAGTATGGGAGTGGGCTTAGCCAATTGCTTTTACCGCCCATTGCTTTTATCACCGCAGAGTAAAACCAGCAGATGACACCAGGTCTAGAGCTTTCCTCCATTTCCTCTGCCTTCTGCTGCCTGTGTGCTTCAGTGAATCTTCAGCTGTCTTTATTTCCCACTGAAATATTCTTCCATTTTTTCAACATAATTGCTTTAGAAAATCTCCTGTTCTGGAAGTCAAAATGTCTTGTCCAACGTAGTACAGCTTTTCGGATCTTTAGTATAAAATTAAAATAATGCTAAGGTTGCAAAGTCAGGGATCCAAAAGTGAAAAAAAAAACAGGCGAAGAAAGATGGCCAGTGTGTCCTTAAATCTACCCATTTATATTCTAAGCCACATAGTACTGTGTTTAATTATATGAGCACACAACATTTTTTTTTCCAAAGCACCCCTATTACAGCTACTATAAATCAGTGTAACTCCCTTGTTTTTAAAGGAGCTCTATTGATTTAGACCAGCTGGTTTCTAAATGCTTATCTATATGTCAATGTCTTCCTTTGCATCGCACCTTTCTTATGTCTTTTAGAAAATAAGATTGTTCACATAGGCAGTGTCTTCATATTTATTTTTGTGGGCACCAGGAGCATTGCTGATGATTTATTTGGTTTAGATAGTCGTCGTCTTGGTATCATAATACTCTGTGGGACATTTTGTCCAAAAATCACTAATTACGCTTCACAAGATTCTTTTAACCTAATCTAATATGTGGAATCTGAGTCATGGGGCCAAGCTTCCACATGGGGAGTAGCACTTTACTCAGGAAATGGTCTTATTGATTCAAGGTGAGTAAAGGTGGCAGAACAGGCCTCTAAGTAACTTAGATTTACTCAGTGTCACATAGCTAACCCCAGCATGGTGACAGAGCTACAAGCAATCCTCAGGAGGTCTTGCTTAGCAACATTAGAAATACCGCTTCTATTATCATTGGGCAGAAGCCTACACAACTAACATTTTTAAACAATTACTGGTTTACGTTACAGAATAAAAGCGGGTTCATCTAGCAGGCTATACAATTCTGCGTGCCTATCAGAAAAGACTTCTTTCGTGGCAAACTCAGGCATAAGGCACAGCAAAAAGGTACAAAAATAAAGAGAACTTACTATGCTGGACAGGGATTAGTATTGCATAGTTTTGTTTCTGCTAAAGGCTTCGTCCTTGGGCCACAAAAGGAGGAATTAACTCGTGTACGATGATCTTCTAAACAAATTGCTTTTGCTGTAATGTGTCCTGTGGAAGTATTAGAAAAAAATACAGTAAAATAAACGTTTACCCAAAATATAAGAGGAAGAATTTTAACTAAACAAGTCCAAGCTTATCCTTGGTACAATTCCACTGACTTGAACTAAATAAAATAGGTTTTAATCTGGCAACGTGATTTAACATTAATTTCCTTCTCTGTAACACAGGTACTATTGAAGTCAGATGAAACATTTTAGCTATAAACAGCGTATTTGCTGAATCTTCCCCCAGCAAAAATTAGTAATTCTTCAAATCCTAATTCCCTGCAGAAACTAGAAGTGCCTGCTTAGAGCTCTCCTCGTGCGCTTGCAAACTGCAACAAAACATTTTGCAACTTTTTACTGTATGTCTTTACAGACTTCAGAATCCTGCAGGTTCCTGTACCTAAACTCTATCTAGTGTCAACATCAGGACACATTACAGAGAAGACTACAAATGCCTTAAGAGATGAAGTGATTTTATAGATTTATTTTTTAATCGAGATGTATCATTCACCTCACACATGGTTCATTGGGCACAGCAAGTCAAATTTGGAAACATGGTTCTTTCCATCATCTTTATATCCATGCTGCAACCTTCATTTGTTTTAAAGGGAAGCAAATACATAAAAATACAGTCGTCATATTTTATGTCTGCAGTGCTCCTGGTGGGTCTTTCTTCCATAAACGTTCTACTGAGATGCTGTGAAGTCTGACAACACACTAGCAAGATATGCCTGAATTTCCCCTGGACTTTTTTGCCAATACAGGAGCATAACATGGCATTTCCTTGGTCACCTGGTCCTATTCTTTAGTATTGAAGACAACTGCATCATTTAGTCTTATTAATATGACCCAGTTCCAATTTAAAGGCCACTAAAGTTTTAATTCTCAACTCTTTTTTGCAGCACTTCCCATATGCCAGTTTTGTGCTTTCATTACATCTCAGAATTACTTTCACTGAGAGAACATCCAGGATTTAGAAAAACAAATAGATGGTCTGTGCAAAGCAAATACCTAGAGGAATATGGTAATAAGAAATGCTTAGCTTATATAGAATTTCAGACTTCGACCTGGCAGAACTCAAATATTTGTAATTAAATAGTGAGAAGATCAGGGGCAGCTGTCAGTAAAGGTCTTGATAATATTTTAGTCTTCAATTACTCTCTACAGATAAGATAAATTTTACTCATTATTTGGTATCTTTCTATGTTCCCAAATTACAACATCAGAAAGCACATATTTAATTCCCACATTACTTCAACAGCAGATATCATATGCATATGGATTGATCTAAAGAAAAAAGACTGACATGAATTGAGACTGACATGATTTTTTTTTTTTTTACTGTGAAGGAAGTATGAAGGTATTTCATCTATGTTATAAGTTGTCAGATAAAAAAATAAGGACCAGGTGTTCAGTGTAACCCCTTGTATGAATTGATACACATTTGCAAAATTGAAGGCAGTTGAAAAGTTTGAGGTGCTTTGAAAAAATGAAAAAGAAGAGGACTGGCAATTGGAAAGTTACCTACCACCACCACAAGTAGCTGAGCACTCTGACTGCACCGTCACCCAGGAGTAGCTATGTTTTTTGACAGATGTCTTGTTTTCATTGTTGGTTTTGGAAAATGTATATTCCCAAGCAATCCCAGGATTTTTGCCTTGTAACAGGATCTATAGAGGGGTATTTGGGGTTTGTTTAAAAAAAATAAAAGGGAAGGGGGTAAAAAAACAGAAAAGGATTCTGTCATTCTGAAGGAAGATGAACTAAACTTGATACACACATAATATATTTATACACACCATGTTTGTGAAAGAATTTTCAGGAGACCTAATTTTTCGATAAACCCATCAAAGTAATTCCTAAACAGCAAAGCATTTGCTTGGACTAACACCTGCAGGGCATGTAACAGAAGAGTGCGGAAATGCGCGGTTCAGCATGACGCGCCTTTAAATCAGAAGGCATTTGACTGGATTGGTGAAGCAGAAATGCCTTCAGTAGATGTGAAATATCATCCAAAGACTTCTGGCAATGCAGTATTAGTCGCCACCCCTGCCCCAGCTCTCGGTGCTCTGCTCCTGTGACTGGCCCTTAAGTGGGTCCCTGCGTTCCCGGGGGGCTCGCTGGCAGGTGCTGGAGTTTGCCTGTGGCAGTGCAGATTAACAATTTGGGGGTGGGAGAAATTTCCTCTCTTTTAGTAAGCAAAGTCCAGGCTAGCTGATCCTTCCATAATGCCTTCTATGAATGAAAAAGCCTTTGCCCATTAAGTAAGCAGGACTCAAATGCTTCACTGAAAGAAGCTTGAGCAAAGCAGCAGCATAGCTGTGTGGGGACTGGGGAACAGAGGTGGCTAGAGATGGCTTCCTCAGTTCTTGAGGCTGAGGGTACAAAATAGATTTTTCTTTTTTTTTCTTCTTGTAAAAAATTTTTTCTATGTGGACTGGTGATAAATTTTGTTTGGAAGATCCTCAGCTGGTATTTTTCTCATGATGATTGAAGCTGATAAAGCTTCAGTCCAGGAGAGGACCCATCCCTGGGTGTCTACAAGGGAAAAAGGATTGGAAAAAATCTTTTATCCATGATTTTAGCATAATGTGTTAGAAAATTTATAGAAAGTGTGATTACTGACTATAATAACAATCTTTGTCATTTAACTCAGGGAGCCTAGCTCTCGAGGGTGTACTGTTTTAGTAGTGAATTATATTGCAGTTTTCATGTAGGCAACTTTCTAAAATTCACTGTATTCATTTCAAGTCTGAATTATAATCAATGCAAGATGCACGAACATCTGACACATACCTAAATTTGGGGAGAAATTTCTGCTTAACAACATTTAGAAACTATTCTTGGCAGCAAAGTGCATTTATATTCGTCCTTAATAGAAAAAGTGCAAGTGTTTACAGTTACAGAGCTCTACTAAGTTTTAATTCTTCACCAGTATGGACCTGATCATAGTAATATGAAGAGCAGGTGCAATTAATCTCAGTTCCTAAATATGCTTTTTGATAAGCACTAGCATTTCAAGTACAATTTCAGTCTATGTTAATGATTACCATTCAAAATATTAATAAAATATCAGTTAAGTTCACATGATGTCTAACCTGAGTGCTTAAGCAATCCACGTAGGTAGAACTGATGTCTGTATAGACTGGTTTCATAAAATAGCAACAAACTTCCATTTATGTCATTTAAGACCACGAAATATAATAACATTTTGAAATGTAGCCAAGGGTTTTAAAATATTCTGAAAATGTACCTATTGGAAAACAGAAATTGCCCATGACAGTGAAAATTCAGACCAAATTTACATGACCTCCAGCTCAATAATGTTGAACACATGAAGGATGTGGACTGCATACTGTTTACTTTTCTAGAAGAAAGAAAAACGGATGCTATGTTTTCCATTCTCAGTAGCCAAGATTTTATTTCAGTCAGTGAACCTTTATAATGATCCAAACTGAGAATATGGCAATTAGGACTCTAAAAGGCAAAATACTTCCAAAAGAAGTGGAGACTACGTGCCTTCTCATTGGAAGATTCAGATTAGAAGGACCTCCAGCACAGGTAAATTAAAATATTTCATGTGAAAGTTTTCATCTCACCCATCCAAGCTTAATTAATTAGCACCTTAGAATACCTGTGAGATTACGGAAGAAACAGATCTGAGAGTGATTACTGACCTGTCTGTTTTTACTGAATATTCTGGATAGAAATACTACTGCTATATCTGCTTTAGGGGTGCGTCATATATGTATGTGTATATCACAACTATTTTACAAGAACAGGATTAAAATCAAACACTGTGAAATTAGGAAGCATTAGAATTGAGACTGCTGTGCAACTTCACGCTGGCCTGCACAGATGCACTCTCAAGCTCTGGCTCTCGTACTGTCTTTCCAGAAAGCCTCTACCATGTTCAGCGCTCACAGCACGTGGTGCTCACTAATGGGCGTATTACAAAGTTTCTATATTCTACTTTATGCTCATTCATCAGTGTGTGGGTCTGTGCCCTATTTGCTATGCTCTATTCAAACCATTACCAGTGTAACGTTTCTCAGGACCTTTCTTTTTTCCTTGACTTTTCATCACTATTTGATGTAAATATAAGATTTGTAAGATTTATATGTTTTATAAGATTTAACAGCATCTTCAGATGATATATCTCTTCTATATAAATTTTTACTTTTAGAAACCTGTATGACTGCTGATAGCAAGAAGTCCAACTCTGTCAAAACAGCTGTTCCACAGTCACTTTGAATCTTGAACCACAAGTCCATGGACATTAGAGTTTCTAGAAAAACAAGCTGCAATAATATGTGTTCACTCTGCTCTCCTCTTAAGGACAAACTGAGACAAATACCTAATGTGTAAAATTTCAGAACATGTGCTTCAGAAGAAAATAGGGTGCATTAACCCTAATAAGAATTGAGCCCTGGAAAACTATTCTTTTATTATCCTTAATTCTAAAGGAATAAATACAATTCCTTTCCTGGTTCTTCTTACAAACCAGACTTCAAAATGCTTTAATTTGCTTTTAGTCATTGGAAGGTCCTACGAGTCCAAGGTATTAGCACAGATCTCAGCATCTTAGGCAGCCAGAAACAATTTCAGAGAGTAGCTTTATTTTCTTCTTCTGTTAGAAAAGATCTGGCTAATGTATGAACAGTCAAAGTCAGATTTCCTCTTTCATGGTCCTATGAGGATGCACTTTCTCCCATTTCAGTAGGTGCTCTGTGTTCCTTCAAGTGCAGAGGGTGAAATTCTATCTGGCCTTTTAGTAAGTCATATGTCAAAAGAGGAGGAGGTTTTGTCCATACCTCAAGACCTTGTGTAAGGGTTAGCCCTCGTCTCATTTGATTCTGACAACTGTCATAAAACTGTGCTATGTCAGTGGCCAAAAAAACCAGTAAAGCTTAAAACTTTTCTAATAAAAATATCTTGAGGTATTAGGCTGACCACTTGTCTTTTGAAAGTGCTCTTTACTTTGTGATAGTAGAGGCAAGAAACAGAACAAATGCATCTTGAACAACAGAATTCAGAATACGAAAGAGCAAGGATGAGAAGATAGAAGTGGCAACCAGTTTTACTCCTGTTAGAGCAATATTCTCCTGGTGCTTCAACAGAGTGAAGGGAGTGAAGAGGAAATGATCTCGGGCGAGTCAGAACAAGACATGTTAGTATCTATCACTTCAGAGAACCACCACACGATGATGTAAGAAACTCGCAACCTCCAGCTGAGTGAGTGCCTTGTAGGGTAAATCCTGCACACCAGGCACGCTGGGCCATACGCATTTTAAGACCTTGGGCTACGCCCCCTTCTCGCACATCGGAAAGTAGACACAGTTATCACAGGCGGATGAAGTGAATGTCCCTTCTGTTCCCTGGGCAGCAACCAAAGCTAGAGCCCCTTCCCACCCAGCAGAATGCAAGAGGGAACGTTTACAAAGCAAGAGCTGCATCGCAGGCAGGTCTCTCCTCCTGTGTCATCCTGGCTACGCAGAAAAAGGGCAAAATCAAACTCTGGAAAAGTATTGGAGACAAAATATTCCAGGGCACAAAACCGTCTACTTTACAGTCCCTGGCACGCAGCTGAAAAAGAGTACACAACATATAATGTTCAACCAAGTTTTCATCAGGAATGCAATACTATTGCAAAGTTGCAATTTTGCCAAAGTAATGAGCATATAAAAAGTTTTCTATCGTATTTTCAAACATTCATTATAAAGCCCTTCCTTAACAACCCAATAACTGAAGTCTGCATATACAGCCAAGTTATCAGACCTACAAATTTGGAAAGACCTCCAGTGCTAGTCTACTTAACTGGATGCATTCCAGCATCTTTTCAGCCAACTGGCATTTGCTCCCAAATTTACAGCTGGCAAACAATCTCCTTAAACATTTCCAGTTCCTCAACAGAACTGTTTAATGTCTACCTTTAACACACCAACCACCTGACTTCAGACACAACACTCAGCAGCTCTGACCGCGGGGCGCAGAGTTATAAAATTTACAGCTTCTTGAGTTTGAAAACCACAGACTCTACGGCTGGAATCTGCCAGATCTATTCTGAAGAAAAAGAACTGTGGCTTTTGCTTAGGGCACAGAATGTTAAAACAATGGATAAATTCAATTCTCCTGAGTAAAGAACCTTTTCCTTTTGCTGCTAATTTTGATTTCAAAGCTAAACCAATAAATTTTCTAAGCTAGCTGTGCATCTGCTCCTTTGAGATCATTTTGTTTTCCCATGGCTATCCTAAGTTTCCAATACAATAGTCCATTTTGCAGGTCAAATTTTTAAAGACCCTATCAACATCGCTTTGTTATGATTGACTCTGCTTTTCAGGTGTTTTTTACTGTATGATGTCTATGTGAAGTTACTTGCAACACACCGAATTAGTAGAGATTAATTTACACAAGATAAATTCCTCTTTCTTCCACAATATTCTGGCCAATATATAGGAAAGCATACTAATACCTGGCATGTAACAAGCTGAAAAAAAGAGA
Organism: Pelecanus crispus; assembly: GCF_030463565.1. Lineage (NCBI taxonomy): Eukaryota > Metazoa > Chordata > Aves > Pelecaniformes > Pelecanidae > Pelecanus > Pelecanus crispus. The sequence continues at coordinate 41,297,193 of NC_134650.1, forward strand.
CTCATTATCTCTGTGAAGGACTAATAGACATTTACAAATCACTTACAGAGTGAAGCTGAGCACAGCGCAAAAGCCAGGTAAAGGAATAGCTACCGTTTACCATATGTGCTTCATGTATTTTCATCTTTCCTCATTCTGCATGGGCATAATTTACAAAATGGGCATGAGCCCAAACTTTGAACCCCAGCATACATGGTAGCTTTGATCTGAGTCTTCAAATTGCATCTACATTTCCTGGGTCACTCCCGTGCTTTGTAAGTATTTGATAATTTCTTTAGGTGGATGTCACGGAGTAAGCTATCTGCAGTGAGCCACCAATTACACCAGTAAGGGCAGATGGAGGCATTTGTCTGCGTGGAAGTCTGGTGCCTGGCTGTGTTATGCTTGCGAGACCTGCAGTTTTCATCCACTGTGAATCTACATGCTGTTTAATAAAGATCGTAAATCCAATGTCCTAAGCCAGATTCTGATTTCTCTGTTCAATCAAGATTAATTCTGTTGACTTTTATGAATTTACTCTGGTTTCAGTAGGATAAATCTAAGGATGCAGCATATGATGCTGGTGGAAAACTGTTTAAAACAAGTTTTAAAACAGGATGGTTCTCTTGAATGGGCAGTTACTGGATGGGATCCTTGACAGTGGCTAACAGCCTGAGTTTCAAAGGAAAGTGAGCGAGCACCTGTTTGGAAAGCACCAGTCAAGGAAGAATTACCCATTGGTTACTTAAACCAAACCTTAAAACAAAAGGGGTTTTCTCTCTTCAGTATTTCTACAGTCTCTTTAAACATAATCCTAACTAAAAGCTTATGACAAACTATTGTTTTTCCAGAAAGTCCACTAAGGTCATTAAAATGAAAAAAAAAAAAAAAAAAAAAGGATCCTTGAAAGGTCCTGTATGATCTCATTTCTACTTCAGCTGTTTCAAATTTATCTTCTGTTGTTATTGTGTCTCCATTTTTTTACTGTTCACATGCTAAATGTACAACCTTCAGGGATACTGTCCAGCTAATCTCTCCTCACTGAAGGAGAACCCTTTTATCCATTGTATTGAATCAACATCTGTATCTTATAAGCACATCTTAGCGCTCTTTAGCTTACAGCTTACAGCTTCTCTGTAAGGGAAATCAGTACAAATTTATCATCTAGTAGCTAATAATAAATGTAATGCTTTATAACTGCAACTTGGCTTTCTCCCAGTGGCAGCTAGATCATCAGTAAAGTCATTCCACCTGGCCTCCTTTCTCGTTTTTTCCCCTGTTGATAACGAGGAAGTGATTTACTGGTTTTAATTAGACATATTCCTGCCTTGAAGCTCCATTCACCTTCTCTTCCTGTGAATGTCTGCCTGTTTGCAAAGCATCCTTTCCATCTGTTACTTATTGTTGTCGAAATAAACTATCTTTTCTTACAAAGATTTCACAATTTCTTGATTCAATATTTCACCAAGTTTCAGGTAAATTTCAGTGAGGATACTGATCCTGTCTCGTCCTGAAAAACTTTACAGTGCTTTCTCAAATTGTATTTGACTTCTCAAATCAGTCGATTCTTCATCTCTCTATTGATAGAATGGAAAAACAAAATTACTAAATTCTCATGGTTTTAAGTTAGTTTATCAGCCTTGGGTCATGCAATACTTTTCATGCCCACATAACAGTTCCGTATCTTTTGCCCTTTCAGAATCTTTGCCGTAATTCAAGTCAGTCGTGGAGGGTGACTGAATATTTCAACAAATGGATGTCACAAGTGAACCTCACACGTGTTCTGTATTGATAGAGCCCTGTGATGGCAATGTCCCTTGTGCTCTGCTAGCCTCTTCTGGAATGTATTTTCAGCAGCTAGTGGTGCCCGCTGGCAGCCCTTTTTCGCAGAGCTAGATAAATGAATGATGAATTTACTGTTTGTTTCTCCTCAAGTTAAGTATTTTTCAGTTAACAGAAGAACACTGACAAGGTCTTTAAATTGAAAGTGCTGACCTTAGATTACCTATAACCAAATGAAAGATAAATGAGCTGAATATATTCAACTACGTTAAAAAAAAAAATTCCAGCATGTTTTCATTTAAGATGAGACAATTACCCTACAGAAACCTTATTTTTAAAACCTGGTATTAATTTTTGATCCTAGATTATCATTTAACTATCATATTTCTACCCCTTTGACCATTGTCTGTTATTTCATCTAACCTGAATCTGACCATTTCGGGAACTGCCTTCTGAATCCATGAATATTTTTTATTTCAGCTTTTATTGGTTTCTACAAACCCACAATCACTGAAGTATCAATAATTCTAACTTCAGAAGGCTACAGATACACAAATTCTGAAGGGCACTGGTATGCTGGTTTTTGCTTTCCCTCCATCTGTGAAATTAATTCTTGAACAATCCAGAAAGGGTTCTGATGAATTCTACAATCTTATCATGCATTTACACTTTCAGTAGTTGTGCTCAGGAAATACTAGTCCTACACATTTAATACCACATTCATCTCACAATGTTCTCTTCCTCCTCAGAAAATAATATTTGACCGCTATAGTTTGTATTTTTTGTCCCACAACCCAGTTAAATTACACATTCACTGCCCTTTGTCTTCTTTGGTATGAGTCATTCCCATAATTACATACGTATATGTAAATATACATATATATGTATTTATTTTTCTGCGAAATTCCAAAGTAAATAAGAAAAGCACTTCTATCAGTCTTTTTCTTGTCTCTTAAGCATTTTTGAACAGTATTTAGGACTGCAAAGTCTGATTAAACGATCCATGCTCAGCTGAACTGTTGAAAAACCTGACAGAAAAATAGATGCATAGGAACATACTGTACAGTAAGATATAAATACAAAACATTTCGTAGAACTGCAAGGCTGAACTTGTGATATGCGAGACAACAGGGAATTTTAAGATTTTTTTTCTTACTTGGGCTTCCTCCTTCTCTCTTAATACATGCTTCAGATGTCTCTTTCAAGAAAATATTTTGGAGAATGACTGCATTTCAAAGGAAGTGATTGCCTCGAGCACAGACTTGCCAGACCTGTCTGGACCCATACCTGGAGAGCACTGGTCCCATCCTCTCCTGTGAATGTTGCTCAGAGGAGGTGCGTAACCTGAGCTTTCTGGATACATGCAGGCTGGTTTGCATTCAGAAACACAATCGAAACCCTGGACCGTTTGAGTCGCCACACAAATGTCTAGCAAAACTATGACTACAAAATTAAATAGGCACAAGCTGTGTTAATCTCTCTTTCAGATCATAGTGCAATGGCAATAAATACACCTACAAAACCTTATATTTTCTGCCCACCTGAATAATAAAATTTCCTGTATTTATGCATGCAATTTGTTCAATTTCTCAATACATGCAGTGTGCATTTTTACAAGGGCTTGCACTGAATTCTTCTGGAAAAAAACCTAATCTAGAAAATAAGTATTAAATTTCTTTTGAATACAACCTAATTAAAAATTGAAGAAAAAGGTACCTAAACATTACAGGAAGAAGTTGAGGCCCAAACCCTGGAAAGCCTTATCTTACTGAAAATCGACTTAATTGGATAAAAAATTGCTGGCAGAACTTTTTTTGTATGCTGCTTTGAAAGTTACAGATGAGATAAAAACAAAGCTACAATGCAGTATGCTTAAACATTCCTTTTTTCAGCCTTCTATGAGTTTCTGGTATTTATAGTTGAAGTAGGATTTGTTTCATTATTACTGCTGCAAACAGATCTTCAGGAATATGTGTGTTTTCTCATAAAAGCACATTTCTTTAGTTTTCATTGGCATTTTTGCTGCTTACTTATCGGCAAGTCATAAATAATGCAGATCTCTGAACAGAAAGTTTTGCATTTTTTTCAGAATTCAGATTGTTGAATGTTGTTTAAATTATTGAAAGGAAAAAAAGTCTTAACTACAGCTCATAGATATATATAATTGGGGAACACGTAGCTGTAACATTTTCAGTCATTAGAATCCCTAGTTACCAATGCCAGTGGTGTAGGTATTTCAATAAAAATACAAGGGAAGTTTAAATAAGCTCTCATAGGAGCAATAGCCTCCAGTTAAATGTTAAATCTTAATAAAACTGGTTAGCATAATTTGATAGGATGAAAATAGAAGTGTTATTTCGCATTAAAATTTTTTTCTTTAATCTTTATTCTACAAAGTATGTGCATGATATGCAGCCAAGTAAATCATCTTACAGGCAATTTATTATTCATATTTTAGCTCTATAATAATACAGTTCAATCTACTTTGTATTATGACAAATAAGATTCCTGAGAGTTCAGCTTAACATTTCATAGTATTTGTAAGTGTGCTTGTTTCTTTGGTGTAAGGCTATTTTGGATGTGATTTGCAGACAGAGAAGCATGTCTGTAACTTGTAGACCAACCTCTTCCTGGGACTAAAGCATCTCTATTAACATACATACCCAAAATGAAAATTCTTCAACTGAGAAAAGACGTTTTAAAAAGGCATTAGCAAATTGTGACAGTAATTTGTGAAAATACACGCCCTTAGCCCATGTCAAACTCTCCGTTCTAAAACATGTGTTCATCCTAAATACTTGAACATGTGTTCATGGTCCATGAACGTCAGGGGTTCTTAAAGACAGTTTAAGTACATTGCTCAATCAGTATGAACAGCAGTAAGGCTCTTCAGTATTCCAAATAAAAACTTCACTGAATGGTTGTGAAAGTTTAAATAATCCTTGAAGAATATATTTCCTGTCACAATCTATACTTACTGTGTTTCTTAGTTTAACAGAACAAAGCTGCATAAGGGAGATGGGATGCAGAGTTCTCAGCTAACTGCTCCTGCTAAACTTCTGCAGAGAGCAGTTTTCAGTCAGCGTTACATGATGGGGCAAAGAACCGCAGATTGCTGCCTTGGAGAACGGGTGCAGCACTCGCTCTCATGCTCCCCAAGTGCACGCCAGAGAAAGCTGTGCGTTTGATAGTGAGCTGACCAGAGTATTGCTGGAAGGTGTGGGAAGGAATTGAATCCCTTCTGGGGAGGGCTCCTTCCTTCTCACAGGGAAGGATTCATCAAAACAGACATAACAGATGAGTTACAAAGCCAAGGGTTTGCTTGAGCTTTCCAACAAAGCAGGCAAACTAATGTCGCTAACGGGGAGTAAAGACTTCGGCGATTCAGCCAGAAATTGACCCTCAGCTGTTCTGATCCATTCGAAAAGAAAATGTAGTAAAGTAACCTAATGCAGAAAGAGATTTTTTCTTAGAACAGAACTATTAGTGGCCAATTTCAAAATTGTGACACTGGAACAACCATATAAGTAACAAATTTACTTTCTACTAAAGGTAGTTTTAACACAAGACATCTGGCAGACAGAGTAGGTGATACAGCTTTGACTGGGAGATGAACATGTATAAACTTCATTATTTTAGACGCTATCACCAATAAAACTGAATCACCAGAAATTACACAGGAGCCTGTGTGTGGTACTGTGACCATCTGTGTCCCAAGGTAGATGTAAAAATGGCTACATGTGCCTGCAGTTTCAGAAGCGTTATTTGAAACTGTTACCATTAAGCCGTGCCATAATGTTAGATTTGATTTTTACATCACCGAATTTTATTGTATACCATTTATGTGATGCGTTTATAATCTCTATTACCATTGTGCAGCAACTGAGAAATAATGCTATATGGTGTGTTTTATGCACCTTCCTTTTCACTGCATTTGTGACAGTTTACTAAACTTCAGACCTTGATAAACTGCTGAAAGGCCTTTCAATCTAGCATGACCACACAATTAAGTCTGAATACTATCGTGACTCAGTGCTATTCTTTAATCTTGCTGAGAGCTACAGCGCAGAGCTAAAGCTGTCGTTACTAATTCTGTAATAGACATCAAGGGAAGAATAAACAGAAGAAAGCTTACTTCAAAGACCAGCGTCTCATTAGTCGGTCCTGCTGCATATAGACTCTCTGGATGGTTAAAAGAGCGTTGATAATCAAAAACTGTTCCAGCAAAAGAGAACTTTCCTGGCCAGTCAATTGTCCAGTCTCCCGTTAGATAATACTTTTTACTGAGGTTGCGCACTGCAAGGTAGCTGGTGGAGATTTGCATTTCGTAGAGCTGTATACTGCGTGCTCCTGCTGGAATAGTGACCACGGCATAGTAGTCTGAAATGAAAGAAGTAAGCAACATTTTTGCAGTTGTCATGCAGATAGAGATGGCTTATCATTTTTGGGCCAATTTGAAATTTTTGAGTTTAAAAGATATTGAAGACAGCTGTTCTGATCCATCAAAGTTACTCCATTTTCACTCGGAGAAACCAGTTCTGTTTTTAACCCCCATATGCAGCCTGTAATCAGAGTAACTCAGAGGTATTTCAATTCCTGGAATTTTTCTTTGTGATTAAAGACAAGAAAAAGCAAGTTCACCTTTGAAAAATGCAGAACAGCCTAATGGTGGTTTCACTGTAATTCTTTTACCATGTTTTCCCTGTAGTTCCCTACAGTAGTTGGAAGGTACTGCTTCCATCATGGACAAGGTTTTTGAGGTGAGATGCACTGGGATGCAGAGAGCTTTCACAAAGCCCGGTCTACCACTGGGTCTCCCTGCTGTAACCCATTGCCCTCTGAGCATGTAGAAATCGCACTCATTGTACAGTCAGATGAGACACTGCTGACAATCTCCCACATGCACTGCACACAGCTAATTTCGCAGAGCATTCAGTTTAGATTATTTTTGTAGTATTTGTATCTCTGTATTACTATATCCTAAGCAATTTCCTGGTGTATATTAGTGTAGTATTGACATCTCTTATGATCAACAGTAAATGGATCCTCAAAATACCCCTGTGGGTAAAGAAATATTATCTGCATTTTATGCCTGAGAAACTGAGGCATAGTGAGATTATTTCACAAGAAGCCTGTGACAGTCCACTAAAGAAAAGTCCAGCTCCCAGTGGCTGGATCATCCACTGAATCAGCTGGACAGCTTCCAGTCAACTTAATTTGAAAATGGACATGGAAATACTGTCATGTTTGGCATTATGCTGTGTATCGCTTTTTTTATCTTCTACAGTCCCATTCCAGTCAGAGCTGTTGACAGCTATTTTTTCATTTGCCTGAATCCTAAAATCTCTTCTAAGAGGAAATTCACATGTAAAGGGAAAATGTGGCTTAAGAAACAAGAGCAATGCTTGCAAATTAACTAACCAAGACTTATGCTCATAGCTTTCTTGTAACCAAGAAACAGGAGAAATGTGAACTCTCCTCTCACTCTCCCTGTGATTTTCAGTTCACATCTGGACTTTCAGCCACTGCCCTAATGAGCAAGGAGTCATATATATTACATGGGGATAGAGAAGAGCAATGAGTTGATGATCATGTGGAACAGCTTTCCTTACCATTAGCTTTGTGCTGGATCAAGTATTGGCCTTTAAAGAACTTGCACGTTGAATTATCTCCTTTACAAACTCCACAAGCATCCAATACAGCTTTGGAACCAAGTCCATGATCACACCCTACTTGCTGCAACCAAAAGGCACAAGTGAAGGACTCAGACACAAGGGAATTTGAAGAAACAGCTGCATTTTCCATAAAGGAGACAATTGCCCACTTAAAAAATAGACATTAGGATTGTAAGAAACTTGATTTTTATCTTACTTCACATATTCCATCAATGCAAACATCGTATGCATTTGGAGAACACAGAGTTCCATCCTTCACTTTGCTGGACATTGCAAAGAAAAAGTCAAAGTCTTCAGCTGTGCAGTACAATTTACATCTGTCTTCCTCTGGGGGGGAAAAAAAACCAACAAAAAACAAGACAAGAAAGTATTAGCAGACCTGCAGCACAGTTTAAAAAAAAAAAAAAAAAAAAAACCAAAACCACCCTGCTATTGTTTCTTCCTGCATCCTAGATGACAAGCTACGAGGATTAATTGTGTGTGGTGACATATGAGGACCCCAAGATGGGCAGAAATATAGCCAAATACAGTAGCTTGTATTATGCTATTTTAAAAGAACATGTGGGTTTGACTATCCACACATAGAATTAAGAATTCAAAGCCAGTATGAAAACATGCACATTGCATTAGCTCTGCTGATGTGGCCCTGATTTCAGTTCCACTGGTCCACAGTTTCAAATTTCATTTTTTGTTAAGGGAAATGGGAGTTTGTAATAATTTTATTTAATTTTCAGTTAAAATTTGAAAAAGATATAAGATGGCACAAATGATCAGTTGGGATGAAAGTTAGGACTGGGGCCAGATTTTCCCCTAAAAAAAAGCACTTTTCTTCTAAAAAATCCCAACCATTGTCAATCACGTTTCTTTTTATACACGGATGGTATGTTATGCTTATAAAGGGCTGATTAATTCTACATAGAAAAAACCAATCTGTAAATACTGTCACAATTGCTGAAATACGCAATTTTAATACAAACAGTAAGTGCAACAAATAACAAAATTTTGAAGAACACGAAACTGGATTCAAAATAGTATCCTTTAATTCTTAATAGGCAACTGGATTTTCAATAGTACTTTCTACAGAGGCAAAGCATCTGTAGCAATTTTGCAAATGAGATCATGTTTTCAGGACTATGAATGTAGATCTTGGGGGAGATTTTGAAAAGCAGCTAAGAGAGTAAGGACAGGCATTTTCAAGTTCAGAGTCATGTGGGGACGTCTTGATTTTGAAAATTATGCCCTTTGTCCCTAAGTTTAAGCTCCTATTTCTTTCACTAAATGCAGCCCCTATCTTTAAAACCAGCATAGGCTACTTTAATTTCTGTTAAACAAGATGCATTATTCTCCCTGTTACACAACTTCCATTGTTACGTGCTGTGGAACCATATTGCCTCTTTCTTCTGTTCACAGTGGCTGATAGGACATAGGTTTCTAAATAGCCACAAAAATGTCTGCAAAGTCTTTTGAAGAAAATATAATCAGGTTATGAATGAAAGTTCCGTGTGTGTGTAAATATACACTTATTATCAAAAAAAGCAAGTTTGTACGGGTACTAAATGAAGCAGCCTCAATATGACACAATCCAGCCACTTTCATTCAAGTAGTAGCAATTGCAGCTACAAACTGTGCTTTCAAACTGCAGGAAATATTTGTTATATCTGATAAAAATGAATAATGATTAAAAATATTTGCAAAATTAAGATGCGTGAAGTAAAAACAAACTTTGCTTGTACAAAAGACAAGAAACAGTTATTGAGACCTGAACTTTATAAAGATCTCTTAGTAAAAGACTTTAAAAAATTTATGCCAGTACATTGTTTGTTTTTCCAATTCTCATGGGACTATACCAGCAGAAAAGTCAAAAGGTTGATTTATTGTTACGTTTTGAAATCTGAGAACATTCCAAAGGAAGGAAGATTCTGGTAGTGTTATTGTGGGAGCTCACATTTCCCATGCTGAAAAATATGGAAATTGTTTTGTTTTGTTTTTACACCAACAGATATGTAATATAAAATGAAAGAGAGGGGTAGCAACAGCCAGGGAGTCATGCTAAGGTCAGAGATTTAAATTCACAACCAAAATCAATTCTGCATGTTCATACAGGCGGTATCACACAGGAGGCCGGATACAACTATGCTAGAAAGCAAACACATCTCCAATAAGCCAACTGAATTTCTATTTGCTTACATCAGGGTGATATTTGCCCAAAGAATATGGATGAATTACGGCTTACAGCTGGCTTTCTGCAATTGCCTTTGTCCCTCGGAGCTGTGGCATAGTTACCTTCCACTTTCGTATATGGCTTCCATTTGTAGTACCATCCCCGGAAGGGCTTGCTGTTGTATTCTGCACACTGCTGGGCACGGAAGTCCAAGCTATTTGCTGGACATGGCTGATTATTACAAAGTTGATAAATCCGGCTGGAACCTTGGCAGAATTTGCCACCATACTGTGGCCTAAAAAAAAGAAAAAAAAAATTCTTTTGCAAAACCTACTTTTTGTGTGATTGGCATGTTACATGTGTATTAACAGAGAAAATGAGAGGATGAATTGTCTTAGGAGATGAGTATTTATTATATGGGCCATTAATTTTCATGGTTCCTAAAACCAAGCAAAGCAGTTGCCATGAATTATCTGCTTGGATCACTGCAAACTCAGCAAAGATGCAACCATCTAGAGGTGAGTCATCTTTTCACTGATTTAAATTTATAGGGCTATTTTGTATTGACTGGTTTCAGTCTTGTTATATAGCTATTTTTACTCTGCTGTAACCCAGGAACGAACATGTGCAAAGAATTACCTATCACAATAAGAGTTAATAAAGGATAACATAACACTGATCAAACATAAACAGAATGAATAATTACATTTGGTTGTTCATTTGTTTTGTAAATCATTTTGAAAAATGTGCTTTTAAACAGTCAAGGGAAACAAGGACTGTGCACACTTGTCCTGCTTTAGGAAAATGTTGGAATTCATGGAGAACTTTAAACATGTCACATCCACTTCAGCAGACCTTACCTGGGCATTTCCCTTGATTTTGGCCAGAACAAAAAGAGCATATTCTGTTACTTTGCTAGTACCTTATGTTGTCAGAATAATAGTTTCTAACTATTTGGTCTATGCACACAGCTGTGAAACAATGTCAAATGTAAGACTTGCTCTTTGTAAAGCAACTGAGAGGTCTCACAAGCTGCTGAGAAATGTATGCACTCACTTTTGTATTCCTTATGGATCTAGACAGGAACTCACTGATGTTATTTTTGCCATTTCACAATGCTCAGATATTCATCTGCAAGTACTGAGCCAAATCTTCAAACCACCAAATTCTAAGAACCGTTTGTTTCTTGCATCAAGTGAAAAAAAAATGTAACAATGCTGCACTTGCATACATTTATATAATGATTTTTAAAAATTAGGGAACATACATACTTGGAAGACAAGCTGTGATCTTTCAGTGGACAGCTTGCCCATGTTACACACATATTAAGGAAAAAAATTAGAATAATATAAAAGATACTGAATAATAATAGCATATTAACTAACAATAATAATTAATAATTTAGTATAAAAAATACAGTTGCAACAAGTATAATTTGAGTTGTTTGTTTAAATCCCTAAATACTGTTATAACTATTCTCCATATCAGGTGTCCCACGCACCTTCTTTTGACATGCATCTGAGTGGAGTAATATGGAGACAGCTTGTTACAACATGGATGAGAAAATCCAGGTGTTTTTTCTGTTTGCTTTATTATGAATTCTAACCCTCATATGTCTAACCCTCTAACCAAGCTGGGGTTTGGTTTTTATGTTTTGAATCAGCTTTGACTGTACACAATATCTGGCTTTTCCAGAATTCTGGGCTACAAAACAGTCTTTCAAAGGAGGAGGTGGAAGGCCACCTGCTACTCTATTTAAAACTGGGTTAAAGCACCAGCAAAATGTGTTGTGGACAAAACCCAGCTTCCAGTGACTTTTCTTGAGGTCACCTACTAGCTATCCTGACACTGGGTATAACGGCGAAGGTCTTAGTTGGTGGCAATTCAGCCTGTGAAGGGCAGGGAGGATATGCAACATCAGTGAAGTCAGGGAGTATTTATGTTGACCGTGCAGTTGGTGAGAGCTTTCAGTTAAGGCAGCCAAACCGTTGGGACCTGACTCAATTCTCTACAGACTTTCTTTACAGCTTCAGCACATGTATGATTCTTGACCTCCTTCAGCCCCAGAGAACAAATCTGCTTTAGTCTAAGGATAGGAAGCAACCTCCTTCCAAGTAAGTGCCACCAAACAAGCAATATAATAGAATTATTTATGGCTAGATTGTGATTTCTAGCCACAGTCTTGCATTTGAGGATGGTTTAAAATTCCACCACACTAAGGGAGCACTGAAAGAGGCATTCTGTTTCCCAGCTCTGTTACAGCATTTTAATATTACAGTACACTCCCATTACTGAAACTGTTGGCCAGAGAATTATGGAAACTTCCCCACCTTCGTTTTTTATGAACAAGATGTCAGTAAGAGTTCAGTAATTCACAGGAAACTAGATGTAGATCTACAGAACCAAATTTCTGAGAAAAGACTATGATCTACACTGACAAAACCACGCTTGTATTGGTGACATTTATACCACCTGTAGATTTTTGGTTTGACTGCCTACAGAAGCTCTGTTGGTATAACTGCGCTTACAATGGAACACTTTGCACAGAGGGTATTCCGATATTTCTATAGCGATACGGTGCTCCTAATACAGATATGGCCTAAACTTCTCATCCGTCTGTGTACCTCCCCAGCGCTGGCATGTATAGGTAAAGATACCTGCATGAATAGATGCTGTTAGAGTTGAGGCCTTGTTGAGCATAATTGGAAAAGGGAGGAATTTGGTCAGAAAGGCCAGCAAAAAAACAGTCTCCAAAGAATGATTTGTAAAAGGAGTATAAGTGCAAAGATGTAAATACTCCACTTCATATAAGACTCAAATATTAAAATGCTACAAGAGTAGCTTAAATTAATTCTGCAGTGCCCTTTTAAGAACAGACTTCATGAACATTGAAAGTAAAATGGATATTCACTGCAGTGCAACACAGAGAGTGAGAAATCCTGGAATTAATCCAATCAAGGAAAGTATTTTATGCATTACACAGGAAATGAGACTCTGAAATTCTGGACTCCTATTTTTTTCATGTTTTGTAATCATTTAAATTCAAGTGAGAACATTTCTGCTCATATTATGACCATACTAACATAGCATCACAAAGCTAGACTATGTTATTCTGCATGAATTTGAAAGGTCTGTAAGGTCTTTCACAGTATTCATTTTTAATTAGTATTTTAAATGGCATCATTGCTTTGCATTAGTTTACATCTGCATCGTCTTTAATCAGTGTTACCAATATTGTACACATAAGAATAAAAAGACATGTTCAAGCAATTTTGCTTTAGTCTTTTGATTGCATACATGCCTAAAACTCCATTCTACTCTTCCTGAACAATGCACTATTGTGAAGTGGGTAGATATGATTTAGGTATTAATTTAAAACTCTCAGGCACTCTTCAGGTTCTTTCCCAGCTAAACTATTAAATTATGTAATCTATTTCTATCTTGGAAAAGTACCTCAATTGTAAAATGTTGTCATGTATGAAAACCAGATCCATGAAATTACACTGTGACAATTTACAGAAACATAATGATTTTAGCAAATCTGCATAGTTCTGTGTTCTCAGATGACCCCCATAGGTGTTTGTTAGTATGAATTCGTACATAACCGAGGTGGTAATTCAGAAGCCATACCCAGAGCTGTTTGGGTGTGGTCACAAGGTCTGTCTTAAAATTGTCAAGAGAAAGGGAATTGAACCGGTTGGATATTATTTGCAAGAGGAGAATTTCACATGCAAACACAGGTAATGAGATTTTCATAAGCAGCAGCCTGAAATTGTGTTCTTCACCTGTCTTTAAGCTCCTAATAAGATGTGTCACTTTTAAAATCACTGGAAACTTAGAAATCTCCCTCAAGGTTCATAAGAAGTCAGTTGCTTTGAAAAATGGACTACTTAATTAAAAACCTCATTTTAGAGTCCAGTGAGTCCTTCAGGATCCACACCCCTTGTCCTAATCTTTTACAGAAATACATGTTATTCTTTGTCATTCTCAAAATTTTGCTATCCAAAATCGTCTGTCAAGCTATTGAACAAAATAAACATTAGCTCCTACACAAATCTGGATTAGTAAAAGTGAAATAAATATATTACATATGAAATAATATACATATATGTACTGAAATATATAAACATCTGAAATATATTTCAGAAGTTCAGGAAGAAAGGAATCATTATTCTTTGTTGATGTGTAGTTCTAGAGGTGAACAATGAACAGTGTCTAGATTATAAATCGTTCCATGTGGTGTAACACTGAAAATGGATAGTATCATTTTTTCTAATGATTCCACATTTATACAAAAGTGCTGTGATGGGAAATACAGCTACCTGGATATTCGTACACTGCTGTGTGGATGGCTTATTTATAGTCCTGTCATTTCATCACTCTAACTCTGAGAGACATTTATAGTATCTTCTCTTTGTTCTAACTGAATTATCACTAATATAATAAAATTAAATTTAGTATATATACAATCCAGTTCTGGTATCAAGTCTTACTTGGTTACATCAAGTCTTGCATCAAGTCTTACTTTAATTAGAACAGACAGATCGCTCTGAATGCAAGTTTTAAATACATAATGCTACAGTAACAGACACCCTTCACCTCAAAAGAGCTTCTGTTTGAAGACCATTTGAAATCATTATCAGTTATAACAGCACACCGAACTGAAATATTTCAATTGCTGGACAATCTTCTGTCGCACAGGGCAAGCAAGAGAAGGTTTATGAATAAATACAAAGAACAATGTCATACATGGAGATTTAGCAGGCAAAACAGGGACCAGAGTACGAAGACCAAAATACGTGTATGATGTGTAATCGAGACCCTGCATTCTCTTGCTAAATAGTTTAATAAAGGAAACTATCCAAGTAATTTTATTTACCAAAATACACTGAGAAACAACAGAAAAGGTTGAGAAAATGCTCTGCTATGGATCTGCAAAAATTGGCTTGACCGAATGAGGGTAATAAAGACTATTTTAACTAACTCACATTTTCCTATAACATAGTATATGAAGCGTGGATATTATTACTGCAGCACTGTATAGAAGGTGTGAGGCTTCTTTACAGCCTCATATAAACTGTGTCATATTTTCTCTGTTTTTTATTACTGCAGTTTAAATGCTATTTTTATTGTGTGCAATGAAGAATACATTGTCTATGCCTGTGGAAGTTATATATGAAATAAAACAGTGAAGTCCTTTTTTCTTGTAAGTTGAAGTGAATTGAGTACTTGGGAAAGATGCTGGTGAGATAACAGTTTACCTCTACTTTGAAATAGTATTGTAAGGAATCGTAGTATTTACAGTGATAAGACATCAACTAGAGGAAAATACCAGCAATATTTCATGAGTTAGCATACAATTCTAGGGTTTAGCACCTTTATTCTGACTTGTGAAACATAAGAGAATGCAAAGAACATGACAAACATACGAAGACATCTGTCTACAACCATTTTTGGTTTATTATGCTGGATAATATGATCTCATCAGAAGTCTTAATAGCTTTTAAGACCTTTTTCCCTTGCTTTTAAATTATTAGGTGTGAATATGTCTGTGTGGCGTTTCGTTACTCCTGCAGGTATTTGATAAACTGTAGTGTCACAAAATAAATTGAGAAAGTTGGGCTGTAGGTGTTCTAGTACTCCAGCAGTTTTAAGACGGCCACTACTGTCTAGTATCAGGACATATTTCTGACTTTCAGCTACTGACTGGTCATATTGGACATGAAAGAAAGGTCTTAGAAACATTTTTACACATACTATTTCCCTACAGAAATGGACTCTGTTATTTTTTTGTTGTTCTAAAAACTTAAATAGTTAGTATAAAAATAATACCTTTTCACATCTATGTCTTACTTTGGATTGTTGCAGTGTCTTTCTTGATATGTGACCCCACCTCCACAAGTGCGAGTACACTCTGACCACTCGGACCAGGCAGACCACTGGCCATTTACAGGCTTGGGTCCATGATCACCATATTTGACACACTGTCCTCTTCGACACCACTGCCAAAAGAATGCCAAAAAATATCCCATCAGAGTTAGCGGTACCTAGTAGATGCAAAAAAGAAAAAAATCCACGTTTAAAAGCTCCAGTGCTTAACCCTAATAAACATGAGGTTACCCACTGAACTCAATGAGATAGTTCATGGTAGGACAAGGACTCTGAAATAGGACATTGATCCACACAATGGTATAGATAAGTAATGTCCTAAAATTTGTCCAACTTCTGAGTTGAAGATCTCTGAGGTACAAATTTTCAAAACTGTTCTCTTGGAGAGTATCTTTTTGGCTTACTCTTCCTCAGATAATCCATGTTAATTTATGGTCCCATGCTGTCAGAACCTCAAAACTTCCCATATAATTTGAAAATAGCCTGCTAAAATTCTGCTAAAATTTCTGCTTTTTACCATTCAATTATGAAATGCTGCACAAAGAGAAAAACCAAAATAGAACATTTGTCAGTAACTTGAAAATCAAACCAGTATTCTACTAGAAGAAACATTACAGCAAAAGAAAATATTTTGGGTAACTATAGATGAGTGTAAATTAGAAGATTCAACTAAAACAAATACCCATACTCTTTTAGTGATCACTGATGATAACACACATGATGGCCTTAGTCTGTACAGCAAATATTATGGCTTAAGGAATGGTAAGGAGTATCAGAGTGGAATTTGAAGCCTCGATCTAACTTCTGTTATAATTAATGGATTTTCTTACTGATTTCGATTTTCCAGATATATCTTATTCCATAGCTCGATGGGTGAGGCATCCCTCCTACCATCAGATAGGTGCTGCTGTGAGGACCAGTCCTGACTATGTATCACAATGCAATGTTTTACAGAGCAATCCAGAAGTCCATGATAGCAAACCTGGAGGGATCTGGATAAAACTGGTTTTGACAGGAGCTGGTATTTGACCCAATACAGTCTGAAAACAAGTTAGAATGACATTGTCCTATTTATAAAACAACTTACCATACTTATACCACAAGCTGTTCCTTCCGCGGCTGGCATGAACTTTGTCTCACACCTATGACCCACTTTGTGACACCAGAGAGATTTGCATATATCCTGAAAAGAAAAAAGTACTCACTATAGTATTCATAATTCCCATTATTTCCTGGTGTTTAGAAAGAGTAACAAATGATACATGCTTTTGCTACCTTGAAAGCCATATAAATAAAACCTTTTCTGAATTTAGAAAATCCAGGGTTTAAGATTCATAGCACAGCCATATCCTGTATATTGCCTTCTTGTTTATGCACCATTTCACTCTCTATTTTTTAAAACTATGTTGAGTGTGAGACTATAATAGGACAAAAACTGTGTTAAAAAGTTCAAGGCTAAAATTTCATCAAGTCTACAGTGACTATAATACTGTGAAGAGGTTAGATTTTCTAAAACACAGGAGATATCTGGGAACATAGTCTCTTCACAGTGCTGTTCACTCTCTTTGTTTATTAGCTGTAAAAGAAACACAGCTGCCATAAATGTGTTATACTAACCACCATAAATGTGGTTAGTATAAAATCAAAATACTCCAGGATAATAACAGGAGTAAAAGAAACGTCAATACTTATTTTCAGAATGAGCACTCCAGATTATTTAATAAAATGTCTTTTCTGAAGAGATCAGCACGGAGTGTAGCAGTCACTAAAGTAACAGGTTAATTTAAATTAATCTTTCCTCACAAAGTCAAGACTATAAGTTACGTTTTTATTGTTCTAAAATAACTCTATAGATCTTTTCCAGACTTTGCTGTCAATGGGACCAAAACACAAGAAACTTAGTCCATCCCACACCCCATGCAAGTTTGGATCAAAACTCTACTGCCTGCTAATTTCCCTTAGCAGGCAAGGGCTCATCAGTCTTGTGTATTCAACTGTACTCTTTATGACTCCTGGAAAGAACACATTTACTTCTGAAACTCCCCTGGGATTGTGATATTCCTCAAAAGAGGCCAGTACCTTCAAAGCAAATTGCCAAGCAAGATAAGGTAGAGAAATAGCCCAGGCCTCTGAAGAACACTATATTACTTGTACTTATTTAGTGTACTGCAGTTCTCTAATGTAATTTTAATTTTTCAAAAGTATATCGATAGGTACCTTGACAAAGCTGAGGTTGCACAGTTTTGCTTTCATTCCAAATTGCCATTTGCACTGGGTATCAGCATCATAGATCTGCCCTGGCAGTTTGTCAGGGTATTTATACTGTCCTGTTTGCTTAGGTTCATCAATCAGGCAGGCAGCTTGAGCTGTACTATAATAAGAATGCATATTAGTCATGACTGTGATCTTTATATCAAAATATTTTAATTTGCTACAGACCAGCAAAAACACATATTACGGTATACAGTACTTTTAACTAGCTTTAGAGGCATGCACTGAAATGAGAATATCTGCTTGCAGGAGCCAAAAGATCTTGACATCTTGTTGGTAGCCTGACCTGCAAAGTTTTAAGGAAGCAGGAATTTCCAGGCTTTAGGACTGTTGTGGCAACAAGAAAGAATGATGTCAAATTCTTTTCTTCCTTTTATCCCTGTGTAACCAAGAGCAAGGTGATCTAGTCTGCTTCTTTTCCTTAAATGGATTCCCAAAATCAGGAATCGATAGAATCATAGAATGCTTTGGGTTGGAAGGGACCATCTAGCCCAAACCCCCTGCAGTGAGCAGGGACAGCTTTACCAGATCAGGTTGCTCAGAGCCCCGTCCAACCTGACCTGGAATGTTTCCAGGGATGGGGCTTCCACTACCTCTCTGGGCAACCTGTTCCAGTGCCTGACCACCCTCATTGTAAAAAATTTCTTTCTTATGTCTAGTCTAAATCTATTCTTCTTTAGTTTAAATCCATTATTCCTTGTCCTGTCACAACAGGCCTTGCTAAAAAGATTGTCCCCATCTTTCCTATAGGCCCCCTGTCAGTACTGAAAGGCCACAATAAGGTCTCCCTGCAGCCTTCCCTCCTCCAGGCTGAACAACCCCAACTCTCTCAGCCTGGCCTCGTAGGAGAGGGGCTCCAGCCCTCGGATCATTTTGGTGGCCCTCCTCTGGACCCACTCCAACAGGTCCACGTCCTTCTTGTGCTGAGGGCTGTAGAGGTGGACACAGTGCTCCAGGTGAGGTCTCACCAGAGCAGAGCAGAGGGGCAGAATCACCTCCCTCGACCTGCTGGCCACGCAGTCCTTCTCCGCAGGGCTGCTCTCAATCCCTTCATCCCCCAGCCTGTATTGATATCGGGGGTTGCCCCGTCCCAGGTGCAGGACCTTGCACTTGGCCTTGTTGAACCTCATGAGGTTCACACAGGCCCACCTCTCCAGCTTGTCCAGGTCCCTTTGGATGACATCTCGTCCTTCTGGCGTGTCAACCGCACCACTCAGCTTGGTGTCATCTGCAAACCTGCTGAGGGTGCACTCGATCCCACTGTCTATGTCATTGATGAAGATACTAAACAGCACTGGTCCCAGTACGGACACCTGAGGGACACCACTTGTCACTGGTCTCCATTTGGACATCGAGCCATTGACCATGACCCTCTGGATGCAACCATCCAACCAAGTCCTTATCCACCAAACAGTCCACCAGTCAAATCTGTATGTCCCCAATTTGGAGAGAAGGATGTTGTGGGGGACCGTGTCCGAAGGCTTTACAGAAGTCCAGAGAGATGATGACATCCATTGCTTTTCCCTTGTCCACTGATGCAGTCACTCCTTCATAGAAAGCCACTAGGTTGGTCAGGCAGGACTTGCCCTTGGTGAAGCCGTGCTGGCTGTCTCGAATCACCTCCCTGTCCTCCATGTGCTTTAGCATAGCTTCTAGGAGGATCTGTTCCGTGATCTTCTCAGGCACAGAGGTGAGGCTGACAGGTCGGTAGTTCCCAGGGTCCTCCTTTCTTCCCTTTTTAAAAATGGGCACAATGTTTCCCTTCTTCCAGTCACCAGAGACTTCACCTGACTGCCATGACTTTTCAAATATTATGGAGAGTGGCTTGGCAACTACATCAGCCAATTCCCTCAGGACTCTGGGATGCATCTCATCAGGTCCCATAGACTTGTGTATATGCAGGTTCCTCAGGTGGTCTCGAACCTGATCTTCCCTTACAGTGGGAGGGGCTTTATCCTCCTGGTCCCTATCTTGTGGTCCATCGACTTGGGAGGGGTGAGGAGAGAGATTGCTGGTGAAGACTGAGGCAAAAAAGTTGCTGAGTACCTCAGCCTTCTCCTCCTCTGTTCAACAGGCACGCTGTCGCATTTCAGCATTCCCTTTGTGTGGACTGACAAACGGAAGGCTTCTGGCAGTTTGCGTGCTTTGGGTTGGCTGTGTGCAGCTGAAGACCAAAGGTACCCTATAGTCTACTTTTTTTCCTTTGCATATGCTTGAGAACCCATGTATACCAGGTCACTCTATGCCTGCTTTCTCTTCCAAGTGTAAGTCTCTTGGACCATATTGCATGTTGGAAGGTTTACGTGACTTTTTAGTTTGCAATTTGCTTGTGTACTCAGAATATGTTGCATCATTGCAGCAGACAAAAATCACCATCACTCTGTCACCTTTCCTGGCCACTACTCTAAGATATTAACTTGGAATTCAAGGATCAGATCCACAGAACTATCTAGGTGCTTGATTCTCCCTCTAAGGAATTAACATCTAAAATGCCTGTATTGGGTCTGAGTCTTAGTACCTCTTACACATTTTTTAGAAACGATGCATAGTCTACCCATGTATGACAAACAAAATAAAAGGAAAGTCATACAGGAAAGGACTGCAATTCTGATGACATTAAACACAGACCGAAAAAAAGTTCCCTTAAAAGCATCACTGGGTAATGCCAACATGCTGGAAAAATAATTGGCATCTTTCTCTTTTTCCTTTTTTTCCCCACAGAAACAGATATGAAAAATGTAAAATGTCCTTACTTGTGACATGAGCTAGATCAAGAGAGAAGCTCCAGTGAGAAAGGCCACTAATGTTAATTTACATTTTATAATGACTTTGGTACCACTGTGTCTGCCCTCTTTTGTGTTCACTTCCTACTAATTCTCTAATAAACCTAGCTGCTGACAGGAATGCCTGGGAAAGAATGATATGCCAGTCATTACTGCAGGGTATTCATGGAGGGTGAAAGTCATTTTTTTGAAACGAGGCACGACAAAAACACTTACATGCCATACCACCTATACGCTTCATAAGTCCAAGTGTGTGGGCTCAAATAGTACATGGGTTTGAGCACATTTTAAAAGAGGTGAATTTCACACTTAAGTAATTTTTATGTCTGTTCAAGAGTTCAACCTCAGTTACTAAAGATACATTCCCTGGCACGGGCCCAGATTTACATTTGACCTACCTGAGAAATTTGTTGAGATACTGCCTGCTGCATACAGACCAAGAAAACACTCCGTTGTTTCCTGTGAGTGTGGGAGACATTATATTACCCTCCGCTTTTCTACAAGGATTTCCTTCTCCATCATGAATCATACCAAAGCTGAAAAGAGAACCAGGCGTGAAAGTGAAAATCTAGATTAATCAGAAGCAAGACACAATTTGGGGCAGAAGAAACACTCTCTGGGTAACAGTTGTATGTTTGAACTCCACAGGGAATGTGGAATTCATCCCTTTCATTCCAAAGGGATGAAAACACATGTACTGTACAAATTACGCTTAGTATGAAAGAAGCCCCAATTAATAGCATTCAAATTTTATTGTCATCATACACTTGTTTGATGAGAAAAAGATAGTCAAGTTTCAAGGAAGACCCATACTGCTGATGCACAGGAGCTCTGTAGTGTGAGCTAATGACAAGACTGGCACATAAGTACCAAAGCTGCAGGCTGTGTCAGAGCTTTCACAGTTTAACCATTTCTCTTTCCTGAAGGAGAAATGTTTTGTGGTGAGATGGATGGAAGTAGTGGATCTTATGTTCAGTCACACTTGTACTTGCCTATAAATCTGTCAGCTTAAAACATGCATGCAGTCTGAGCCTTTCTTTGCCTAGTGATAACGCCTGTTAACGTGAATGGCATGGAGATCAGAATCTAGGGAAATACACAGCTATAAGAACGTAACTGTCCTCCCTAATAGGAGGAAGAACTACATAGAATCATAGAATCGTTTAGGTTGGAAAAGACCTTTAAGATCATCCAGTCCAACCATTAACCTACACTACCAAGTCCACACTAAACCAATCAAGGGTAGACTAGACTAAACCATGTCCCAGAGTGCCACGTCTACATAGCTGCATTCAATCTGTAGCAAAAGAAGTGGGATTGAATGAATAGAATACAAAGTATAAATACAAAAATATGATTCTTTTTCTAATTTTGGCCACTAACTCGCTCTATTATCTCTCTCTATTTATACACCTACTGACGCAATGGGCTCTGAACTCCCAAAGGAACTGTTAAACTTTCAGGTAAACACACAAACTACTTAAAGAAAACCACAAAAATGTATAACAACTGAAGCTACTCAGTGGATCACAGTGTGTGATCTATACAGTGTACAATATTCTCCTACTATGAAATCCTTAGCTTAATATATTCACAGTGCACCTCAACACCTCATTAGCTGCCACATGTCTTTTTTTTCTTCCAGGAATCTCTGTATCACAGAGACTGAATTCTGTTGTCTTACATCACATACCAGGTAGTCGCTGGAACATGAACACAAACGAATGATGATAAAATCATTTTGCATCTGGGGCAGATTTTTTCCAGGAGATAAGATGCATTTTATTAGACAGAAGTATGGAACTGTGGAACTGTACCAAAGAAAGGCTGAATAATGTAAGAATCAAAGGCAGTGGTGAAAAAGAAAAAAACCAACAATAAAAAATTTCCAAGCATATTCTCTCAAAGCAAGTAAGAAAATAAACAGGAAGGAAGGACATTAAGAGACTAAAGGGGATAATTCTTGAAAAATAAGCTATGGGCCTGATTCTCTCCTAATACCAATTGAAGGGCATTAAAAATCTACTGAGGTCAGTGAAATTGCATTAGTGTGACGGGAGGATCAAACAATATATATTTTACATATTTGGTCCCACTGAAAGCATTGGCACGATTCCCACGGGCTTCAGTAGTAGCTGGATTATTCTTTAATTCCTTGTTTCCCTTCAGATGTACAGAAACCTGTGAAAGGGTCACTCATGTAGACATTAGGTCATAGTATATACTGTAGAGCATATTTGTACAATGAAAACTAAATAGTCCTGATTCAGCCATGCAGAATCGGAAGGATTCATGCCTTGACCAAACAGCAGAATATAGTACCACTGGTTTTCAAAGATATTCTGTGCAGTAATGCTGCTGCACAAAATAAAGATCTTATGCCCATGTTTTATCTGACCCTTGATTTCAGGTTTGTACCACATAGAGAAACTACGCTTCTATACTGCCAGTGGTTAGACAGACTCCAGGTTCAGCTATGTTAAAACTGAAAATCAAATGATGCCAAAAGTTGTGAAAAAGTAATTCAAAATGATTTGGGAAAAAAATTGGAGATTAAAACCTAATCATCATCTTTAGATTTAATTCAACAATTCAGAGAATAGCTGAAGCTCCATGGAAGATTATTACTGATTTTGTTTGAGAGACAGCCAGTTCTTTGGAAAATTACAGTCTTATTACTATAGAAATCAAATGAAAATCCAATGGATATAGATACAGAAAGGCAGAAACCACCACAAAGGTTGTTTTTAGCCAAATCATGCATTAAATAGGTAAAGAGAACAAAGAAGGCCAGGTTGAATGGAATGAAGATCCCATGATCCTATGAAACTCCAGGTCTTCTGGGTAAGGGACCTCTAAGAGACTCAGAGAGATCACTTCTCCATACTGTAAGCTGCAGTGTCCTTTCTCTTTTTGGAGCAACCACACTGATTACTAGAAGCAATTTGTCTACCAGAACATGGTAGCAGTGTGGGAAGCTTGTAGATGATTGTTGTCAGCTTTTACTGTTCTAGTTATCACCTGGAACATATAAAACGCCAAAAAATAAAAATAAAAGGAAAGCACCCTGGGCAGCTGATTCACCATTTCATGCTAAAGGACACGCTTCTGAATGAAGAGTCTTGACTCTGTTTGGCCTAAAATTGCCTATAGCTCCCCATCAAATGAGAAACAGTTGTGAGGTACCTGTATCAGAATAAGGTCCCTCCACCTATGGCAGCAAAATTGATCAAAATCCCACAGTGTTTATTTCTATGATTGTTGATGAGATTATATTTAATAAGGCCAATGCATTAACTGGATGCTCTGTATATTCTAATCATATAGTTATCTATAAATGATCCATATTTAACTCTCTTAATTGGTGCTGTGTTTCCATTCACTTACATATTTATTTCTAGAAGTATGTAAGACTCATGAAACTTACTTGTGTCCAGATTCATGAGCAATTGTAAAAGCCAGTCCAAGGCCTGTATCTTCATTAATGGTGCAACTACGATATTTGCTGCACATGCCACTGATTGGTGCAAATCCTGAAGGAAGGAAGCAGTAGAATAGTTTGTTCCTCTACAGAATTCCAAATACATGTATCATCTGCACTGGTCCTGATAAGCCAGTCTATTGTGGTGCATGAAGATGGTTGTTCACTTCATCAGGTTTAACATGAAAGAATTACAGCAGACTTTTATTTGACTGTGTAAGAAGTATAATTCAAACCTAACTTCCCAAAATACCCTTGTAAAGATTATTCTTCCCCCGCCATGCCTTTACTGCTCCCAAATTAGGGAGGAATGACATTCAAAAAGGGCAAGTAGTCACAAAAAGAAAAAAAAAATATCAGAGTGGCTCAGAAATATTCTCAAAATCAAAAATATTCCTTGAAGAGGTGACAATCCAAAAGGACGTCTTTAGATAGCTTATTTTGCCACTTTTTCTGGGGCAATGATACCAGTAATACTCTTCTTCTTCTAGGTACCTCAAAGACAAATATGTAAAAATAATACTGTTCTTTCCTCTTCAAGAAGGCTAACGTTATGTGCAAAAATGGACTTTTTTATTTTAAAACATTTCAGTCTCCATCAGTCAAGATGCTGCTGTTGACACCCACGAGTTTCTCAGAATGTGTTTTCATATCATACCTAAAGTATCACAGGGCTCATTTTTCCAAGAGCAGATATCAAAACCCGTAAGCAAGATGGCATGGTCATGGCGCTTTCCATTCTTCCCAACCAGAGCAGACTGCCATTGACAAAAGCTGTTCAGTGACTGGTCCGCATGGTGGTTAATCAGTAATCCTCCCTGTAGATATTTCACAGACACAGAAATAAGGTGCTTCCATCAGTACTTGAGAAAGGTGATTGAAACAATAAGAGTTGGTGAGGGAAAAAGGAATTAGTTTTTCATATCTGTTCTATATAAACTTATGTATTCCCATGTTAACTGTCTGTGATGACCAATTCAGTTGATGAGTGGATCTATTACAATTGTAAAATAAAACTGCGTCTCTCCCCAGACACATAGATATTTTCACAGTCAGTGGTTGGAATTACAGTGTGCAAATATATCTGACTCCTGATAAAGCTGAACACTAAAACATTTTCAACATTGTGATTAAAATGTTTGGAGATTTCTGTGGAGGAGAAGTATTATGCAAGTAGATCAACCCATCACAAATTCCTTTTCATCAAAAGAGATTTTGTCTTCTTTTGTCTCAGCACCCTTGACAAAAGAATTGGCTCCACTTCCACATTTTGTTACATGTTACTTTCAGTTTGGGACTTTTGACTCGTTCCCCCTTCTGATCATCACATGCTGGAAAGCCCAGTTTAAAATCTTTTTATTTATTTAAATACTTCTTAAGTAGATTTCTCATTCCAGCCATTGCTCTTCAGAAAAATGATGGAAGTTGTTAAGTTTTATCTTACTGGAAGCATTTCAATGTTTCTGAAGAACATTTATATGAAATGAAGATTTGAGTATCAAAAACAGAGAAGCAGTGAAATGCAGAAAGTGTGATTTTGGAGGTTTTTGTGATTTTAATCTTCTTATGCCTTATGCCTTTATGTTTATGTTAAGAAACCTCTAATGAAAGTTCACGTACATAACGTGGGAACACCCGATGCTCCCTGTGAACAGTAGCAAATGAAGTATACCACACAAAAATTCTGACACAACTTACAGGCTCTTGTTCCAAAAGAAGAAGGCTCACAACAATAATGTTTATATCACTTCCAATTGTTCCATCTTTAAACAGACTAGAGACCTGCAACGATTATTGTAGAGGAAATATCATCTACATGTTTTTTTTTTTTTAATAGACTAAACATATGTATTGAGTCATTGCATTGGGCTTCAGTTTTCAATGAAAAATTAATGGAGTTATATACCTTGTAGGATTAATCCAGAACAGCTTAACCCAGAAGAATTATGCCCCAAACCACTACACCTATTCAAAAAAACTTGAAAACTTTCTATTGATTTCAATGTGCTTTGTTCTGTCCTTGGTCTCCTGTGTCAAGTGTAATCAAGTTCAAAGTTCAAGCTTTGTAGTACAAAGGAAAACATATTTAAATTATATTATCTTTCTCAAAATAAATTTGGGCTTTCTCAAATAAATTTTTGTGTCAAGGAGAGACATCAGACAAAACAGTCTAAGCTTCATGATACTAAAAGAAATGAAAGTTTCAATTTCAGAGTACCTGCCTTTTTTGTACTACACAAGAAGTGGTTTAAAATTTAGTATTTTAAATATTTTCCAATTTTTTTTTTTTTTACCCTACAGTACTGTTGCCAGACCTGTGATAAACTAGGGATGTATTTTTCAAGAGATTTTTGATGTAAGTAATACATTGGATGAGGCTTGATGAAAGGCTTGTGTAAGGTGCCCCTGCTCCTTTTGGTATCACTATTTGTCTAATGAAAGATCCTACTCTGACATAACAATATTCCACAGGGAAAACATACTTCAGTTACACCACATCTTACCATATTCATAACTGTTAAGATGTATGTTGTTACGTTTTCCTTGCCATGTTTCTCCAACATTTTTTTATCTGCCACAACAAGGGTTTCAACATTTAGACTTCCATTTTTCTGAATTTTCGCAGACGATCTTTTGAACCTTGCAGAAGTCCCATATTCATCTGAGCGAATGTATGTCTCTTCTGTGGGTGGCTTAGGTGCATCTAAAAGGAAATAAAACTCACTTTTGGAAAGGGTTCAGATCACCCATGAACACTTTCATCAGAAAATGAAGTATCACAGGTTTAGAGCCTTAGATTATTTTTACAGCATGTGATTTAATACTTATGGCTAAGTTTTTGTATATTTATTAAAAAAGA
This sequence comes from Pelecanus crispus, assembly GCF_030463565.1. Classification (NCBI taxonomy): domain Eukaryota; kingdom Metazoa; phylum Chordata; class Aves; order Pelecaniformes; family Pelecanidae; genus Pelecanus; species Pelecanus crispus. Next base: position 41,324,074 of record NC_134650.1, read on the forward strand.
CCTGATTCATTCCTGAGGGAAGGATGGCTTCAGGGAGAAAGGGAAATGGGAGAACCACATTCGTATGCAATAAGCAGTTTAAAATAAGGAATTAATCTAATAAAATGGTAGCATCTGTGGCAAAAAATACACACAGAATTTTTAACAGAATATCTACATTTTTCCTTCCTTTTGATAACTTCCTGAGGTGCTTGGCATGTGCTACTTACATAGCAGTTGGTAAAAAACTCCTTTCCACAACAGATGTCCACCGTCAGTACAGAAAGCAGACACACACCACAAGTAAGATTCCTGCCAGCCTGCTATTGTGATTGACATTAGCCTTCTATACGAATTTGCCACTGAGGTTATTCCTGCTGGGAACATATTTATTTAGTATAGAGAAACATCAGGCAACAGCAAGGACGGCTTGACAACAGGATATGCGCATCCAGCCCACACACCCCAATGCGAGGGTGCATTTTTTCCCTCTGTGCTTGTGTAGCATGGTCAATGGCATGGTTAGAGAATGGTCTCTACTCCATTTCTTCAGACAGCCAGAAAATGAGAAAAGAAATCTATATCCTGTATGCTATAATGATCCTGTTATTCATAGCTTCTTTTCATGGAATCATAGAATGCTTTGGGTTGGAAGAGACCTTTAGAGGTCATCCAGCCCAACCCCCCTGCAGTGATTCTACATAAACCTACACTGCCTTTGCATCAAGAATTAACTTGAAGGCCACTTTAACATACTATTGGGATAACAATGGGATTTTTTTTGACACAGGATGTAATGTGACACAAAGTGAGGGAGCCTCAGGTAATTAAAAAAATCCTGCCTGTGCCTCATCAGAAGTTATTCCAACAACAGAGCTAAAACAGACGCTACTTCCTGCCATGCCAAACTGGGAAATCAGGAATATCATAGAATGCACAGCAGTGGTCTGCTTTCAAGAACTAAGTCACTCTGAACTACATTTAACATTGCAAGTGACTGTGCTAGTAAGATTTTAAAATGTATCACTCATTACATACAATTGTCCCTTACAAGCTCAAAGAACTTTTCTCTTCTGGAAGCACATCAAAACAGGAAGACATGCCTCACCCAAGAGTGAAGCGTTCAGTTCAAGGCACAGCAGTTTCCATGTACTATTATGAGGGCAATACAACTTCAAGGCATTTGCCTCATAAATCCATGAGCAGTGGAGTTTTGCTCTTGAATTAACTTCACTGCTACTAATAAAACCTAAGTAGCAGCAATATTTCAAGCATGATTTACTAACTACAGTCCAGTCAATTCTCATGATCTAAAAACATTTAGATTATGAAGAAGAGTTTGAAAGATGATTAACTGGCTTCTCTAGAACTTACAAATTGCCAGTATATGAAATTTTAAAAGATGGTGAGTGGGCCAAGCTAAAAAGTGGGACACTAAAAGTGACAGTGTGCTCTTCCCTCTTACTGTTCAGCAAGCTTGGATTCATTCTTAGCTTAGGATAAATTAACCTCATCTAGGCATTGTTAGTAGCAAAGGACTGCCTTCCATAAGACTGCATTCTCAATGCCTTTGTTCATTCAAGCTGAAAATTTCTATTCCAGGTGACCAGACCGATTTTGCTGAAAATTTCAGACTGATAGGACTCCAAATCTCAGAACAAGATCAGGAAAACAATGTAAAAACTATCAAAAAAAAAAAAAAAAAAAAAAGGAAGAAGAAGAAAAAAGCCCCAAGTACTCATAGAACTCATAGCGTTGCCTTTACCAGAGTGATATGTTTTTCTTCTACACCCTGTATTTTCCTCTACTCCATTAAAAGATCACACATGATTTTGTCTGTAGGACTGCATTCATTCTGTGAACATGAGATCGACTTGTTCTATAGATTAACCAAGGCTGGGTATGGAAATAGGTTGTTATTTGTTAGAATTCCTTCCTTTCTCTCAGAAGGTTACAGGTATGTACTGCATGAAGCGAAAGACTGCAGGATGTGAAAAGAAAGAGCTTCATGGTTAAGGTAATTAAATGCAATCTTGCTTAATTGGACTCTTAACAGTGTGTCTGACACTGAGTTCCTAAGCAATGATGGGTAAATCACTTATACTAAACTCATCACAATTGGATGCTAATTGCATGTTCCTCATGTAACATAAACACAGCTTGAATATGCATCTAAGAACTTATAGTTGTAACTGAAATAAATGAATATATAGATACAAGTATACAATTACAGGAGCATACATTTTGATAAGTATTTTAAAGAAAAACTCAGTTTATCGATTTGATACCCAGAAGCAATGGGGTTTTTTGACCTCTCCTGTGTCTGAGAGTCCCATTTATAAGACAGGGATAATGCTAATATCTTCTCACGTCCCAGGAGGTTATGAAAATGCACTGTTCAAAATGTATTCATCTATTATAGGGATAAGCACTGTGTAAAAGCTCAAGAGGACATGAATAATCCTGAATTTGGACAAGCAGTCACAGGGGTACAGTAAATAAGGCGCGAGACCACAGTGGACAATGCAAATAAAATAAAACACTGTAAAGCAGATGAGCTAACTTAGCACCATTACCCTCTGCTCTGAAGCAGGCAGCAGGAAAACCAGACAGGAGGGAAAGGGAGTATGTAATGAGGTAGTTTTGAACTGCATCAGAATGCAAATGTTTATAGGTTGAATCATAGGCTTCTGCATCTGGCATTTGAGGTCTAGCTTTCAAATCCAGGGAGAAGGATTTTTGAAGAAGCAGTCAATTTTTAATAAGCAGTTTTCAGGCCTCAAATAGGCCTCATAGGCCTCAGTCTCAGACACCCACCTTTTCCACTACCTCTTTTCTCATTCCTTCCCTTCTATTTGTTTTTCTCTTTCTTCCTTACATGCCTTTTGGAAAAGGAACCTGCTCATTTTCTCAGAACTTCAGTAGGAAATTGGAAGAATATAACTGGACTGAGACAATGTTTTCAATACTGAACTCAGTCCTGGAGACCCTCATTAAGAAACTCAGCTCAGAAGCAGCTCAGCTTTTGAGAAGAATCAGCTGAATGCTGTACATATAGAGATAGGGTCCAAGGGGGCTCTAAAATATTCTGCAATTTGACGGCCTAATGAAGGACTCAGAATAGACCTTGGCAGGATAATATATTCCAATATGTTTTTTAAGAGGTGGCTCCAAAATCTTATTTAAACAATTTACATGGGAGGTTCTTTTTGAAGATCTCAGTTGCTGAAAATTTCATTATCAAATGGTGAGTTCTGAAGGACTTTTCTCTGTCCTTTCAGAAATTAATGATTTGGAAGACTTTTTCTCCATCTTCAAGCCTAATTATTTATATATCCCCAAACTAACAGAGAGCAGTTCAGGGACTTGGTATCCATCACTGTGCAAAAGCAGCAATCTAAAACTGAACGGCTTACTGAAAACGATGTCAATGTCAAAAAAAATCAGGCAAGGGATCTTTTAATCCAGGTAGAGAATAAGAAAACTAAACAGTGATTCTGATGGCTTAATAAAACAGATGACGACATCAATTTAAAGGCACAATCAAGTTTCTTACATCTATTTCACCTTAGAAATGTATAATTGAAAACTATTATGTCTCCATCGCAAAGGCAACTATGAACCACACCTCAGAATCACCATACAGTCTCTAAGAGCCACTATCTCAAACAAGGAGAGAAAGTTTCCTTACATACATTTCTTGCGACGTCCACAAAAATGTTGCTTTTGAAACCTTCCATGGTGGTAACCATTCGCTTGAGCATGGTACTTGTAGGAAGTGTGAATTCTGTGATGACCAAAAGAAAAGTATTTGGAATTGGACTCTACTGTGTACCGGTGCACCTTCTCTTCTGCAGTTCGTTTATATAATACATGAGGATGGTGTCCAGCAGGTGATGTGTAGTTGTGCTCCTGTGCTAGCTGCTGAGGTAATGGAGATATAAGGAATTCGATCTTCCGTGTCCTTATCAAACCTGACTAAAAAAAGAAACACCACCACAAATTAGAGAAAAGACTGTAAAGGTTCACAGCTGGAACATGCTAGCTCTTAAAGTGATCTCCCTTCAAAGCCCAGACGGATTGAAATGTGCTCCTCTAAATTAGATTTACTCAAGTTATAATCTAGATAGTCTTCCCAGTTAAAGTATGCATCAGCTCACTTTGGAGATGACCAGGTTTCACCTTTGGTAACACACAAAACATGAATGTTGTGGGACTAGCAGCATAGCACCTTCACACAGTACCATGAATAATTTAGTATGTAATATTAATCCATTCTCCACAGTATAGATTTGTTTGTAGTGTGTTTGTGTACAGGATATACAGTCTCACATAAAAAGAAAATGCTTTTGGAAAATGCAACTTCTAATAAATGCATACATTAGTAAAACAAAATATTTGAATTAAGATTCAGGTTTTTTTCAGAACAAGGCGTTACCAGACGGGAATCCCAGACTTAAGATTACTCTAAGTAGAAACATAAGCACATTATGGTACAGCAGCACAAAGCTGAAGCATCTGAACATTTTAGTACTATCATTCAGTAATCAACTCTGTGCAAATCAATCATCATGAAGGCAGTTTAAAATTTATGCCCTCCTACAAGAGCAAACTGATCAGCGAAAGCAAGTATTTGATTGTTTTCCTTCTTGGATCCCTGAAAGACAGAAGTAAGTATGGGAAAACTACACTGTATTTTTCACATAGTATCTGTGCATAAAACTGCACATGTGATGAAGTGTTTCCAGGATCAGGGCCAGGGAAATGTGGGTGGCACTGAGGAAGTATTTCCATGCAGCTCATTAATCAGTTATGATTTTATTTCATTTCTTGGTTTTGTAAAACATGTTGTAATAAACACTCCTTTTTACCAAGTCAAAAACCAAGAAGAAGTTTCATCAGGTAATTCTATTACTTTATATACGTAATACTAGATACAGATTTTTGTTTTGGATCAGTGAGGCTCTATCATGTGCCAACACCCTCCTGCCAAAATTGACATCCCACGAGGACTGCATATCTCTTATGCTTCAGAAAAATATGTGCAGACAAACAAATGTCAATTGCAAACCATCTTGCCCGACATCTTAAGTCCTCCCAGATCATGATTCCGCCTCCTTCCTCAAAAAGTATTCTTTGAAAATGCACATATTAGACCTGTATCACCTATTCCCTTTTGAAATGGATGTTTTTCTTTAGCCTAACCTCTGAGCACCAGAATGCCAAGGCTATCAGAAGGAGAGTGCCTAATGTAAGCATTGTATATCTTAAGGATTTGTGGAATTTTCTGCACTTTCAGAACTGCTTCCCATGAGGAAAATTCAACAGAAAATTAAAAGCAAGTGAAAATAGAAAGTTACATATGAAATCTTCACAGCTTTAACTATTTACGAAGCTAATGCTAAACTTCACTTTAAGTCTATTCCAGCTGAAAAGATTTATTAGAGATATACACGTCCTCAACAGTCTGTAGTCGTACATTATGCCCTTTTCATGGAAATTCACTTCTGTCTTTCCAAATCAAAGGTTATCTTTGCAGTACTTCCCAATATAAGCATCTTTCACGAGGGCCTAATAATAATGCTCATAAAATCACACTGTGATCTTAATTTTTACAATAGAAGAGATTCCGTATTATGAACTGGGAGGGTCTAATTGCATCCTGAAAAATAATATGAAAACAAACATAGATGATATTCAGATTAACAATTTCCCCCCTCTCCTTTCTTCAGCATGAATTCATAATTACGTATCTCAGCCTACATATACTTAACATTCTAAATGAACGTTAAAATTGCCTCTGTCAATAAGAGACAGGTTTTAAATAATTGACAAGAATTTAACTTGCCTGCTCACTGCAATAATTTGGCATATTTCAAATGTCAGATCACATTTGGTCATGACAAAGTACTTTCCTGTAGGGAAGAAGACTAATATTTTAATACTTATGATGTGTGTCATCACACAATTTAAAAGTGGTTTTGAGAGGTAATCTTTATCTACTAGAGTGCACTGATAACTGGGCACTGCTGAGCGATTTTTTTTTCAGCTGGAAAACAGAAATGTAGTGAATCTGGTTTTTATTTCCCCATTTTAAAGGTTTCCACAACTGAAATTATTCCTGTAGGATTCATTTTGTAAATGATTCAAACCATATGGAACAAAGGGGTTTCTACATTTTCCTGTAAGAAACTGTCCCTGATGTACACCAAGTTTCAGCCCCAAACGTAATTTCTATATTTAACATTATAATGGTGGATTGAGAATTCGGGGCGGCGGTGGGGGGGTGTGTGAGCAAAGTGAATTCTGGGCCCTGTACTGCATGTATATTGCTGCACCTTTGCATAGGCTGTAGCTGACTGCCTTACAAATGTATTCACTTTTTTCCCAGCAGAAATGACCCTAAATCTCCAATAAAAATTCTTTCCTTTGGGTTTTACACCAGACACATCCTCCAAACTGAAAAATGTTGTGTGAATGAAAGATACCTTCTTTTTTGATAACATCTAGTTTTACGAAGTTGTCAAGAAGAAAGGGGAAGTGCCACAGAGCAGTCTGGACACTCATTCAATCACAGACCATTTTCCATTTCTTCCAGGTATGGGATGGTTTCAAGGATTCATATTAAAATAATCTCTTTGGTAATTCCAGAGTAATGCTGAGAATGCTGACCTGGCTTCTGACAGAGATGCAGTCCTCCGGATCACTGCAAAGGGTGCAATTGGGCAATAACTGCCAGATACTTTTCTTGCAGGTTCTTGAATTTTAGCCTTAGGTAAAGCAAAGTGGCCTATGGCTATGGTCATGTTGGCTGGAAAATATGCCAGCTGAGAAATGCCAGAGCACAGAGGCAGGATACTAGCACAGAATCACCTTTTCTAACTTTACACTGCTAAGGAATTCCAGTTTCTTGAAGGCCAGATTTTGGCTAGTCTGTACTCCTGGGCAGTGTAAGTGTTAAAAAAAAAAAGCGTTTCTGGGATTTTTTCTACAAATACCTGAAACATCTCTCTACTTATGAGTTAGATGCAATATGTTTATCCAGCTCAAAGACTTCAGTAGATGAACAAATACTGTCAAAACTGTCATGGAAATTTATGCATTAGGTTTCCTATTGCCAGCACAGCATGTGATTTTCCTTGAATCAGAACTCGATGGTATCTTTCCACTAACTTCGATGGGTTTGGGACCCAACAAGGAAAGGATCAGATAGGTCAAAACTCCATTTTCATTTCAGATTCTCTGCAATTATAGCACCATGAGAGGAAGCAGGATGACAAAATCTAACATTCTTACTAAGTCTAGACAACACAGCATGAAAAAGACCAGGGACTCCTGTCTACTCCCTCTCTCTCCCACTGTGGCTATCACTAATAATAGCAGTAATTGTGAGAATATGGTGGGAAGGAAAACCCAAGAGATTGCTCAGTTGGAATTTGCTGTTCTCTTGTTCTTCCCCCACAACGCATATTTGCTATCCTTCTGCAAGGGATATTCCATGCCATTGGAAAGTAAATGGAAAGACATACATCAATCTGTGTGGTTAGCAAATAATTCTGAATCAATAAATTAGAGGAACTTGCAGTTTGTTTGCAGAAATGTTGAGAAGAGAAGAGAAGGCAACATTCCTCCCGCTTGTTATTTGTTATGAAATGTTTGCTTAGCTCTGGGCTAAAGGAATTTTCAGATCCAATACATCTTTGTGAAATTCCTCAGTATGAGGGTGTTATCACCAAGGTAAGGCACTTGTTCTGTTTTCTTGGTGTGTTTCAAAATGAGGAAGAATCTCAAAATTAAATTTGGACAAGGGAAATGATAATAAAATATCTGCTTCAAAAATTCTTTTAATTGAAGTTAGATTATAAACTGAAAAATAAGGAGAAATTTTTTCACCACTGAAAGTTCATTTTAGCTACACAAAACCAGGTAAATCTTCCACTGATTTTAGACCAACATGGCACGGTTTTGAGAGTCGCACGCTAACATATCTGTTTCTAGCAGGTCTCATTGGCCTCTTACTGCAACAGCACAAAGGCTGCTCCCATTTGTCTCCGCCTGTGTTCTTAGACTCTGAGTGAAGCCTTTGGCAGCTTACCAGCCTGTAAACCTAATTCATTTTGAGGTTTTAGCATCTCCAGAAAACAGACCCTCTATAAAAAACACAGCAGTGACACTGAGTGAAAAATTTTCAGAACTTATTTCTTGCCTATAATTTAACAAAGCTAAATTCTGAGATAGTAGACAAGCCCTTGCTCTAACCTAGAAGAGCATCATGGCTGTGGGTTCTCTGTTAGCATACAAGGCATTTTCATTACATGCTAATTAAATTAAAGGCAACAGCTTGGCCATATGCATATTAAAGTTACAGGGTTTTCATTAACCAGATGCAAATAATGAGGTAGGAAGCATAATGAAACGGAACGGAGAATTAAAACATATGAACAAATGAACTACAAAGTCTCTACTAAACATTACTTAGTACTGACTGATGCAAAGTTAAACTACAGTTCGTATGAAGACAGGAGTATCTCAGCTAAATAAAGTGCTAAAAGTTTGCTTGTATTGTCCAAGGAATACTGCTTATATCCAGAATGCTTTATTCACAGTGTTACGATCATATACATAAAATTAGGTGTTAAAAAATCACTATGTCTACACTGAGAGCAGCTAAATCAATGGCCAAAGAAATCAATGAAGTCTATACCATTAGATGGGTGTGCACATACTCAAGATGAAAAATCTCTTAAAAGGAAGAGTTAAATGTAGTTTCACACCCATTAAAATAGTTCAAAATATTCATGCAAAGTTTTAAAGACCAACTGAAATTGGCATAAAGCTTTCCACAGACTTCAGTGGACATTGATCCAAGACTTCTGTTGTGTTATTTCCCAACTGTCCAGCTCCTAAAAAACACAAATCATTGATTCAAACACATCTTAAGAAGAGTTACATCATGTAAAGTACAGAGACATAAAGTACAGTTTTTAGTTCTACTTAAAACCAATAAAAATGTAAATTAAGAACTTCCTTGAAATATAAAGAATAACAGATGACCTAAGAACTATGGTGGCTGGTTATTTAAAATTATCTGAGGTCAAAGATGCCTATATATCTAGTATTCACATCACAACATGGTTGGGACCATCTCATGCCACAGCATGTTGGAGCGTTTTCTCATTTACAGGGCAGTGAAAACTCACGAAATGATCTTAGCTACAGTTCATTTTAATCAAAGTCAAACTCTTATTTTCTGCCCTAACACTCTGCTAAGTGTCTGGCACTTCGGCCACCACAGAAGAAACACAAAAGACTTATCTCTGCCACCAAGAATTCCCTTGCTGCAGGAGAGACTCCCCTAGCTCAGACGTCCCACCTGTGGGTTTTGTCTGCCAGACCATTTCCCGTACTGGAATAATGAGCATCTTAGAAGCAGAAAGAGGGTATGATGGAAACCCAGAGAGCATGAAGCTATTCACACAACTTAGGGCTACCTGACAACAGCCAGAAGTTGCCTTCGGGCCCAGACTGAATCGGGCAGATTCAATTTCCAAATACCAATATACTGCACTGTGAGCTAGAAGAGAGAGGTCTCCCCATAACTCCTGTACCTCTGCTCAGATTCCACCACAGAGCGATGGGGAGATGAAGCCCTAACCCTCAGGTTTTATAAGCAGATAATGATAGTCCCTTCACGCAGTATAGAAATGACCTTCATGTTTGCGATCAGCCCTCCATTCATTCTGCACATTCGCCAAGGCAGCTGGTTGCAAGCCAGCTCAAACTAGAAGCAATGTAGCTGCTAAGAAACTGGGTTACTAGCTCAAACACAGCATAACATTTATGTGTCTACATTGTATTTTATAACATCTAGCTCATGGCCAGCAACTTGGAGAACAGCAACAGTGATTTCAGATCCATTTCAAACGCATACGCAGAGTAACCCATGTGGAGATGGCTGTCCCCTGTGCATATAAAGCAGCCTGATACAAAATCCTGTTAAGACAGCAGGAAAAGAGCCAGCTGTTTAGAATGGGGTTTGGGTCAAGCCTTGAAAACAGGGGAAAGATATAGCTTTCTCACACATGCCAAGGAATCCCAGGAAGAATAAAGTCCTGTTAAGTTTCCCAACATTGATCTTATGGCTTCCTCTTTCCTCCAAAGCAAGGATATCCAACCAATATTAGTACAAGGCTGTTCAAAGCAATCTTGCATCATGTAAGAAGTCTAAATAAATTATTGTTTCTTTAGAGAATGTTTAATGAAGTAGATTCACCTCTTGGAATGGGTTAAGTTGGTAGTATGAAAAATACGCGAAACTATAACCTTACTACAGTCATAAGCAAAACTTCTTCCAAGAATTATAGCCAGCAGTATAGTACAGCCTGACCTGGAATTGTAGATATCTGGTATCACTAACCGACTTTTTGAGAGATGGGTTATTGAGCACCTCTCAGGTTAGGGTCAAAATGTCAATGCTCTGGAAAATATAATCAAAATGAACAAATTAAGATGTGAAATTAGGTAGAAAAAATGACAAGCAACATAGCTGGCAAATCAGAAAGAAGGAGCCGAATTGCAGAAAGTGTGGCTGAGGTGAAAGATATCTTTACCCTCGGGAAGCATCATGAGCAAACAGCCAAACCAATGGCAGTAAATCATGGTAATTAAAGAAGTTCATTCCCTCTCTGCTATGACCCACAGCCCCTTTTCTGGGTGGTAACTGCAAAGGGGACAGCAGCAGCTTACAGAACTGAGGCGTATTTTGCCTTCGGATGCTGTTTCTGTCCCCCTCAGAAGGGCACTTCACACCGACGCGCCCATGTTACCAAAGGACTGGGTAAATTAAACAGGCTTCTGAGACACAGTGACAGGGACACGATTCATGATTCTTCAACAAAAAGTGAAAGGTCTGGACCCTAAATCCATACACAGGTTGTTAAATAGATGACTGACTTTTAAAGAGTGTTAAGCACCCAGGAGCTCCCATTGAGCTGAATATTGTCTCTGCAAGCATTTCCAGAGCGTGTTTATACCAATTTGGGAAAGAGAATATTCTGGGAAACTGGTGAGAATGGACTCTCATGAGGTTTCCAATAATACACATGTATTATTGAAGTCAGAAATCCCACGAGTAAAACTCAGAGCATGTTCATTTTTGATCCTATCCCAAACCAGGCAGCACAAAGGCATGCGAACACACTAAATGAAAGAGAGAATTTAAGTTAACTAAACTTTTCCCTAGCTTTTATGTTTGCCAAACAAATTCACCCATCCTTCAGAAAAGTATCAAGTCTGTACATAGGCAGTTAGTGACGACTACCCCAGAGTCAGGGAAGTGCAAATGTAATGTTTTATTGGACTGGGTCCTTGGCTGATAAGAATAACCTCAGCAGACCTTTACTGGTTTTCACCAGATTGGAATATCTGGCTCTGTACCACAGCAAATGTTTAGGTTAAGTTAATGGCCTTTATACACACTAAAATATTTTTATCGTGAAAGAAGCATTAGAATCACTGGTTGCCGATTCTGACTTGAGAATTGTACAGCAGATCACATTTTTCTTTAGATTCTAAGTGACTCACAAAAATAACTCAATTTATTCTGTTTTCTAACATAATATATATTTCTTGCAAATGTAAAATGTTAAGAGTTCTTAACAATGTAGCGTTTTATTATCTGAGGATCTGACAGAAGGAGAATATGATGTTTAAATTGCCAGTCTGAGTTAGTCATGAAAGACTACTCTGTTTGGTTGCTCAAAAGAAGTGCTATGCAGAACATTCAGCAATTATTAAAACAAGGTAACAAAATTGCATGCCTTTAATTATTCCTATATGAACAAAGACAGCGTTATCTCTGAATAGTGCCTTTGTATTTCTGCAGTTGACTGAACTTGTTTAAAACATCTTTATGCAATCCTCTGTCAACATATGGCAAATAAGGAAATAGTCTTATTTGTTCCTCCACTTAAGGTAATTGAACCAGTCACATTGGTATTTAAATGTATTAAATTGGTATTTATTGCAGGTTAATGAGATATTCTAGAACTAACACAAATTTGACTGCTTTGCCACAGATTAAATACTTGCTTGTCAGTACGTGAGCTCCCTCGTTTCTCATGTTCTGTTTTTTTTTTTTTTTTTTTAAAACAGAAGCGGGCATGATAAATGAACAGAAGGAAAATACTACTGTAAACTACAGCATTATGACACTAGCTCCACACTAATAATATTTCAGTTAAGTGCCAAAGGTTTACCAAGTTGCACTCAAGATCACTTCATTAATGATTCCATCATTATGGCTCTTTGGCTTGCTATAATGGTTCTGGAAAGCAATTAGCTAAAACCAACAGCTCGAATTTAGGCTTGGTAGCTGTACAAGCACTTGGGTATGGCCTGTTTAAGCAAATACTTGCAACTGTAAGATAAAATCTAGGTATTTTATTAGTTATGACACCTCTGAAATCCGTCACAAAGCAAACAGGAAACAGCAGGATTGTTTTATGAATGCATTTATGCTTCATTTTTCCTAGAAAGAGTCCGCTATTTGTCATGTACTGTGTTACAGTTGATCAGTCACTTGCAGTACCTCAGGAATAAGAGAGCAACTGACTTCAGAAGGTAGCTTAGTTAGTCCCCCAATCTAGCATCCCATGTAACTGCGTGCACAGTTTAAGAGAATCCTTAAAGCGTGAAAGGAGGTCTACCTTCTGGAAATTTTGAAGCATAGAAAATGCAGCCCTCCCTGTCCTCTCATTCTGTGTAACAGCACAAAATAAAAGCATCATTTATGTTCCTCTTAAATCTCTGAAATGTGACTTTGAGATGCCTAGATCTTTAACAGGCATTCGGACAGGGCAGAATTTCACCCTAAGGATGGTTTGCTATGAATTATTCATGCTGCTCAAAGGATTAGGTGCAATGAAAATGTTCTGGCAAGATTCTCCTCCTCCTCTGTGTACAGCTAATCGATTTTATGTGGATGGAATTCAGATGTACTAATATTCTAGGGAAACTGCATGCCTTCTTAATGAATATTCTGCTCCTATACTTGTGATAAAGGCACACCCACTAAGCCTAGGGCATAGTGACACAGAAAATGAACAGCTTAAAAAACAAGAACTGATGATAGATAACTAAAATCAGTACTTGGAAATTCTTTTCCATAGGTACTTAGCATTAACAGATGCTTGCTTGCGTGTTTCCGATCAGGAACATTCCTCCCTATCAGACATGCAATTCCAAACATTAAAAGTCATGAATCAGGCCTTGCAGGAAACAACACTATAAATTATGAGATTTTTTAAAATAATGCCAAAGGGCTTTGGTGTTTTATTTTCTTTCTGATTTCTTGAACCATTTTCAACTGAGTTTTTAAGAGGTTTTTTTACCCTTTATGATCATGTGTACTAGAACCAAACTTAGGGTTTTTTTAGTGAAAACGCAGCTTTTCCTGTGATGACGGGACTTTGGCAGCTGGACTTTTCAGAAGAACATTTCATATCATGAGTGAAAGTGGCAGACAAGCCTGAAAGACTCCCTCTCCCTTACAAGATACCCCGTTGAAGCTGCAGCCAATAGAGAGAGACACTTTCCCAATGCACCTGGACACCACACAGGGCTAGCTCATGGTAGACCTTCACTCTATTCAGAGGTCTTGGCTTCAGAGTGACTTACACTGACTGCATCAAAGCCCCAAAGCAAATGCTCTAGACATTGGCGGTTCACTACCCATACCCACTTTTCCCCAGTGAAGATCCTCCAGATAAAAGCTTCAGCCTGGCAGAGCTGATGCAAATGAATTTGAGGGGGCAGAAGATCTGAGCCTGTTTGACCTGGGATAATTTGCATTCAAACAAAATAAATCCAGCTCAATTCCCATAGCAATTTTACTTTGCTATGAATAGCTCAGGCAGCTCCAATAACGAGGAGCTCGTGTTACATCTGATTGCCAGCTGTATTGCTTACTAAGAAGTTAGGTCAGTGGTTCCCAACCTTTTAATTTTCCTTGTTGGAGTATACATTGCTATGGATTAGTTACATGAGAGAGTGGTCACAAGGAACTCTAGGGAGCAAAGTACCAGCTTTGCTGATATTCCACACACACAGACATATACATATGTTGAAATATCTATGTGGGAAGGAGAAAGGGAGGGGAACAAAAGAGCTTAGGCCATTAAGGGAATGGAAAACAAGAAGCAAAGATGGCCCAAGAGTGAGAATGTCAGGCTGGCGTCTGGGTTATCTGGATTAAACTCCCAGTTCTTCAGCAATTCAGCTTCTCTGTTCCTTATTTCTCAGTTTTATAGGCAGGGTTTTGTAATCAACCCAGTAAATGCTCAAGAGAGACTTGTGAAGGTTCACATTTGACCCCGGTTGAGTTGTTCTATTAAAATGCCTCCGTCTTCCTCACTATAAGTTGCAGTCCCAGCTTTCAGCATGTCACTCAGTAACTTGAGCTGTGATCCAGTGATCACTTGCACTAAGCACTGAAGGTCACAGCATAGCTAGGTATGTGCCACCTAGCAGGGCTCCATGCTGGCAAGTGCCTTGTTCAAAGACACATTCCTCAAACATGGCTCTGCCCATGATCTGTCCCTCGTCACATCACTGGATGGCTTCTGCCATGTGACCCCACTCACAGGAACAACAATGCAACATGGTAAGTGACCCAGAAATATGTAGTCATGTTCACTGGAGTCCAAGAAGGGTGATAGGTTTGCTCATAACTAGGAATTCCCTTGCTATAATGCTTTCTACTTTACACATGCTTATAGAGAAAGCGTGATTACTTAGCATCACTGTGAAAGGAGAAGCAGGAAAGAAATTTCATCTTCTCTTCTTTTGCTGTAATGACCTCTTTGCAACAGGACAGTGGCCCCGATGTGTCTGAATAACATTTTTTTTCCAAGAAATGGCAAATCAGTAAAACCTTGAGTGTAATGCATACTATTAAACCTGAAATACAGGGCAGCATGATCCCCAAAGATCCACTGATTTAAAATAAGACCTCACCATTTTCTCAGTTTTTCACAACACTAAGAAACCTGCACAATGGCAACTCCATGTAACATTGAGATAACCATACAAACTGTACAAACATCCTTAGCACCCAGATCTTAGTTCACAATGGGCATTTGAATAAGCAGCACATTATTTGCTAAGATAAATGTGTAACTTACATCTATATTCCATGTCATGAAAAAGCCTCATATATGTCAGCACCATTTACAGCCATAAAAGCTGCCTTCACAATACTATATTGCCAAGTATACCATGGGTCCAAAGATTCTTTGTTTTCCTACTTGTAGCCAAATGCTACAAATCAGCAGTGCTCAGACATACCACACTAATCCCTGTCCTGCTTCAAAACTGTGCACGCTCATTCACACTCCTCTCTCCCACAAATTAGCCTATGTTTCTGTTCTAAGGGAATGATGCACAAAGGTGAGCATGCTGTAACTGCCCTGCTGGTGTAAATGTACAGAAATGAAAAGCAGGAAACCTGTGTGGATTTCTCCCAGACTAGAAATTTTTTTAATACTATTACAAATTAATTTGATGAGAAATATTTTTCAGTACAATTTTCTAACTACAGAAATCTCTGTAGTAGAAATAACTGTGATCACATGCAAAAACCGCCACAAAGAGGTCCTGGTTTGGTAAGAAATAAAGTATCATGCCATAACTGTCTTCTTAAAACAGAAACAGTAATACTACTTGAATATTTGTCCAGATTTTCAGCATAAAGTGAGGTAAATCCATTCTTCAACCCAATATGTCAATTTACACCTCCTGACATCCTGTCTACTGACAGGGTCAGAGTACAACATACAAGTCTAAACCAGTATTTGGAGTGTTAACACAACAGTTCCCAGGTATTTAGATCCGTGTTTGACTTGTACTTACCGAACAGGCCTGCAGAACTAAAGTGGTCATGAGAGGTTACACTGATTTTACCATAAGCAGACTTTAGTATAAGCCTGTGAATTATGTGACTGTTTATCAGAGATAAGTCTTAAGAAAAGTATGAAGGATGGTGTGGTAGCATTTACTTATGTCTTTTCATTGAGAAATCCATTCTATTATGCACCTCTGAGAATCAGAGATGAGAACAGAGGACAAAGAAGCAGCTGAGGAGAGGACATAAAGGTTCTCATTTCTACGGAGTCTCACAGAAACTGATCCAAGCAGGGAGGCCTTTGATTCCTGTGTCAGCAAGCACCATTTGCTATGATTTTCAAGCAAGTGAATAGCATTCCTTCATGAAAGCATTTGTACAGTAGAGTGTTTTCAGTGCACTACCTTACATATTAGGCTCTCAAAATACAGTCTGTGGAGAACCAAAGATCTAAGTAACCCTGTGATGATTTCCGAGATCTCAGGAAATAGGAAAGATAAAGTGACAAAGGGAAGGTTGTGCCTGAAAGCAACTTTTTCTTCTGTGAGATACTCTTTATATTAAATTGGTCCAAGAAATCTAGAAATCTATTGCCACAGATGTTGCCACTATGTTAAACACTATAGGCCCTCTTACTGAAACAAAAACGCACTAGAGTCAAGGGACATACAATTATATGGAATTTGTCAACAGCTCAGCATGCTGCAAAGTTATAAAAGGATGGTAAAAAAAAAATCAGCAGAAGATTTAGGAGGCAAAGTTTCCTAAGCAGCCTGACCTTCTTTCTGCAATGAATCTACTGAACAGTAGGTTAAGCAAAGGTCAGGTTAAGCACAGGTTAAGAAAAAAGCTCCAGGAAGAAGAATGTGCTGTCAGGGTCACAGAGACTCTGGGACATCAGGGAAATGTGTGAGAGTTACAGACACTTCAATCTCATATGTAGTTCCTAGTCCCAGGGCCTGAGCGTGCTCTCTGCTCCATCCTGACACCACGGAACACGCCCTGGGTTCGCGCCATGCCACACCGCAGCCAGCGGCTGCCGTCTGTGGAATTCAGGCATAACTTGAGAGAAGTGCTTCACAGCTTAGCTGCTCTTGTATCTTGAGCCCTAACTTAGAAATCAGGATACACTTGGTGTACTGAGAAGTGCTGTATGAGTCAAATAAGTAGTGTGTTAAAGCACACCAACTCCCATAAACAAGAGATAATTTGTCTGCTTTCATAGGCAAGAATTAGAAAAGTGAATGTGAAAAGTGAAGTGAAAAGGTCCGCCGAGTCTCTCTGAAGCTCCATGTCGCTTGCACAGCCACTGATTTATCATTGTCAGATTCTAACTTCTGCGCTAGAGCCTGTCCTCAAGCCCCTGTCCTCACATTAATGTATCCCTGAGTTTTCCCCCAAACAATCTGGCTGCTCAGTGGCCAGTAAAGGGGCACTGCCTGCCAAAAGACTACTGGCATGAAGGTAGTCAAGCCCTACTTGTGCCTACACATTTTTCTACGTAAGATTACATGTGCTTCCAGCAGTTAAGAGTGCAATCCTGCCACTTCTCAGTGTGAATTTGCCCAGCTTAATGTGTCAGGACTAAAGATGTGACTGTTCATGCAATCCATCTGGATCATCAGTCATTTACTCCACCTTTTCTTCTTCCCAGGTGGTAACATAAACAGAGGAAAAGCCAGAAGGACCTCTTGTTGTGAAACATTTCCTCTCTTCACAGCATGTTACACTATACACTCCTCCCACAGCATAAAACCAGCAGTGTTAATGTGCTATGGAAGTAAATTAGTCACAAATAGCACCATAGGGAAGTTAAATATTTTGAATGTATACCATATAATCAGGAAATACCCACCCTCTTTATCTGTCAGGAACAAGGAAATTGAAAGCTTTGTAATTTTAAACTGCCCATCAGTTGCTATGAATCAATCAAACATCTTGCTGTGGAGAACTAGCATGCACAAGAACACCGGTAAGATAAGAAAGGGTTTAAACGACACTCCCCATCCTGTTGGAATAGTTTCAGCCCAAGATTCCACATTTTATCACCCCTGTCCAGGGCTTCTCTTTACACACCTCTGCTGAATCCCTTGGAAGGACTAGAATAGGACACTGAACTTTCATACTTTTTCAAATTATTTATACTAATTCTGACAAATTTCACTAATCCAAAATAAATGTTTTTTTTCAGGAGTAAATAATTTTTATAAGATAATTTACAGAATTATAGCGACTTATTCCCTTAACACACATTAACATATAATGATGGAAGTCATGCAAGACTGATATACATTCTCTACTTCATCATTTTTTGCAATAACCCTACATCCATCCACTTACTACAAAAATCTGACACAAATCACATCAATCACAAATCACATCTTTAAAATTTAAGTCCCTTCCTGGAAGAAACACAAAGGTGTTGATTTAAATGATAATTACGATTTTGCTAGCACATAATATAGTTATCAAATGGCAGAAGAGACAACAGCTGTAAAGAGCATTGTCTTGTGCAACTTTATGGAAATATATTAATATTCAACAGACAATGGACACCGAATTGCACTGGCCTTTGTAAAATCAAGATTAAAGGATTGGCACCAATTCAGTGCATTGGTATAGATATGTATGTATGTATACACAAATTTCTCTTCCTTTTCATTGGCAAGTAAAATCCAAAAAGTCAGGTCCAGAGGCTAAGCTGTCATTAAGGGCATGTGGCATATCCATGGAGGTATTTTGGAGCACAAGGGCACCATTCAGAGCAGGCTGATGGTGAGCAGGAACCATAGGCCCACGGGGCAATGCTCCACATCATCTTCTGCTAAACCTACCACAGAAGTAGGGCTGTGGAGGTGGAGTGACCTTTGCTATGAACAAATGCTAGTTTGCAGAAGACAGACCTTCATTCTGGGTGAATAACATTTCCTTCTGTTTTGTTTCTCACATTAGAGCGTGTTCCTGACTTTCCCAAACTGTAATCTTTAAAATGATTAAATAAATCATGTGAACAGCCACAACAAAAAAAATATACTATTCCCTCAGCCCTCAAGCTATTTCCAACTAATTTAGTGCTGTGGTGCTATTCTGCGCACCAGAAAGCTAGTTTTCAAGAAATGCTTGGAAAATTACAACAAAAATAAACTTCTCATGGCACTATAACCCCAAAACTGAGAAACTGTAAATAGAACCGGTGCAATATTCATAGGCCGAGACAAAGTCTGGCACAGTTTTGATCCCAGCTTCAACTGTCTATGGTAATCTACCAGCCTCTCTTTCTGATTCAGCTTCTGGTTCAAATTGTCCTTCCCTTGGTATTTCATGTGTCATACAGGCTGATAGAGAAAACAAGCCTTTGTCACCATACCATTAGTCTGATGTTCAATGACACATGGCACCAACTGTATGCTGTTCCGTCATGGCTCCCACCCTCTATTTGGGTTCATGCACGATCTTCATTAAGTGAGACCCACAGGACTTTCTGTTCCTCAGACAGTTAAAATGACCACCCAGGACACTCTGGTAGGCAGAGGAATCGTAGGAATCAGAGGAATCAATTAACTATTTCTGTAACAGACTACATGTTCTCCTCTCTGCAATTATGCGGCTCTCCTACCAAGAGCAGAAGATAAATGAGGCCTTGCCTCCTACAGGTGTTCCCAGGATGACAAGTGATAATATCCTTGCACATTTTCGTAGATCAAACACTGGGAAGTCTACCTCCTGTCTAACAAGGGAAACAAGCCTCAAAAGCTACTTTCCTCTTTTACTCCCAATGCCAGACTTGACTATATCAGGACTTGATTGGGAGTAGGCCAAGTAACCTCTTTACATTTACTGTTGACTTCGTATTTTTTGGTGGCCATTGTGCTTCCTTTACTCCTTCATTGTCATAACACTCTGGCAGCATAGCAGAATGAAAACAGTTGGCATTAGTACACTGAAACATATCTGGCAGCTGCAGGCACCAGATGCCAAGCACTTCAGTGCATTTTCTTGCAGCAGTAGCAGCAGCTGGTTCTCTGGGAAACTGCCTGAACTACTGCCTCATCTCACTGCTGGCTGTTACTAGGCTGAGTGGTCCATGAGAACAGCATAGGGTCAGTCTGCAGATGGGTTTCTTTGCCCATCTAGCAGGCCATTTTCCTCCATCTCCCTTCTGACTCAGTGAAATCTGATTAAACAGCACCACCTTGGTTTATTTACAAGAGGTGTTTTGGGGTCTGCCAGTAGAAACAGACATACTTCACTATCTTGATGAGCCAGTGGTACTTCCCATTTGCAAAATGTCTTTCTAAACAAAATAGTAATTGCAGTAATGTTTCCCAAAGCAATGGTGTGCCTCTTGACTCAAGGGCCAAGATGATGTAGGGAGGAAGAAAAGAGAACTCTCCTGAAGCCAGATTCTGATCCAAAGCAGTCAGCATAAAACTCTTTACTCACTACAAGCTTTAGATGAAGCCCATAAACCAGCAAATACCTGTCAATGAGAGGGGAAGACATTGTGCTGCAGGAATCAGTAGACATCAGCTGCCCACTTGTGTGTCAGCCTGGAAGTTGTCCTTTTTCTGCCCCTTTGCTCAAGCTTTTGCTGCTAGAGGCAGGATAACAATCTGATCATCAGTAAGTGATGTTGGGAGCGCAAAAAATATCCACACGGCCTTCAGCATGGCTTCTAGCATGAAGAGCAGCCAGCAAACAGATTAAAAAACTGGAGGCTGGAGATACTGTTGTGGTAAGCTGGTCTCTACAGAGATTTCACAGACATCTATTGCAAACAATGTAACATAGAGTGGACTATAAGGAATGATCTTTTGTCACAAAAAGTAGCAAAAAAGTGCAAAAGTGATAGAAGCATTTTTCTTGTCCATACTGTAATCATCCACAGAGGACTGCAAAAAAATTCATCGCAGCCCTAGCCCAAGATTGGTATTTTAATCTTTAATTTATACTCGCATCTAACAAAACAAATAGCATAACTTTCTGTCAAGTGATAACAAGAAATGAAACTAGGTAGCCACATTTTTAGAAAAGTTTAAATTTTCTTCCCTGACACTGTGTTACAGCATTTATATCTATCCCTTCCCATGACCAGTTTATACTTTAATTGCAATATCAACTTGAAATATTTCTTGAGGTTTAGTCTAGCTGAATTTTAAGACTTACTGTTTTGATGACTTCTTCAAAAAAAAGAATGAGTGTGTGGCCTAAGACAAGCCTGCTCAAGATAGAATTATTTCACTCTTTTCACTGAAGTGCAATAATTTGCATGAAGAAGAAACAAATCTGGTTTTAATTTCAAGATTTTTAAAAAACCCTAATTATATTCTGATGTTATACAAATTTTATATCTCATGGCAAAGAAACTGCAGATCTGAAGAGCAATCCATATTTCATTAGTTTGTGTATTCTGCCACAGAATATAATACTACGTTCTTAAATTAGTCGAAGCCACACTGTGCTGCAGAGTATAAAAACAAAAGTGAGGGCTCAAGCTAGGTCAAGCATATTTTGTATAGATCCATTAAAAATCTCAGCCATTAATATTAATAAAGATGTTGAGACACAAAAGTCTTTCAATTAACATATATTAGGCAGGCAGGCACAAGCATTCAAGTGATCCCACTGTGAACAGCAAGATTCCAGTCCTCAAAGAATAAAGCCATGAGTGTGCTGTGTACATAGTGGGGCAGCTAGAAATGCTAATGCCACAGAAGAGTGAAAAGGCAACGCTCTATTGTCTGTGCAAGTAAATATCACTTTATTGCCTCAGCTTCCTCTTCTATTAAGCAGGTTTGTGCTGGGCCCTGTTATTCCAGTAAGAATAACTTCAAGACCTATTATCTTTGCCATCAAACCTTTTTCTTTTACTATTTTTTGGCAGGAATTAGCTGGGCAGCCCATATGAGATTCAGGAAAAGGATTTGCATCTGACTGTACAACTTGTTTGTAGATCTCCCTAGCTTATGAACTAACATTGTAAAAAATAAATTAACTTGCATGTTCCAGAAATTACTCTGGACAATAACGGTTCCCACGGTACTGAGCTCCAACCATCAAGACTCATTCACTTGCATATGACCTGATTATTTGACATTTCTTCACCCTCATTCTTAGTGACTTCCGAGCATGATAAACAATAAAAGGTTACTGATGTCAACCTATTATGAGCCAGGATGCTGTTCTCATCTAACACACAGTAAAGCCAGTACTGAAGCTTAATTAATACATGTTTGTAAACTGTGCTGAGCTGCAAGGCATTACGATTTCAGGTTTCTTCTGTAAATGTTTACCTCAAAGCTTTAGTCAATGCTCTACTGCCTGAACCAAAGATAAGTTCTGCTTCCATCAGCTGTTCACATAGCTGGTCAAATCACTGTCAAAGCAAATCAATAGGAAATTCCTTTAGCATACTGTAATTTATGGTAGACCTGCAGCAACAGAATTGTGATTAAAAAGGGATAAGAAAAGGCAAGAAAGAACCAACATTTCTGCTCCCAGTGACATGATCAAAAAGACAGAGGAAAACCTTGTTTGTAATGCAATTATCCATTAAAGTTCAATTCAGATACCACTTAAGGGCTAGTCAGAGCCTTCCTAACACAAAATGAGTGGTTTTTAGAAAAAAAGATACTGACGTCTAAGCTCCAGCTGATATAACTCACTGTAGGTCCACTGCTAGCTCTCACTGCAGAGATAACTAAGTTTAACCCCTCTTCTGCCAGCTCACTGAGAGAAGACCTTTACAAAATGAGGCACACAGAGCTAACGGCTTCTGTACGTGGTCAGGGGTCAAGTCAGAGGGAACACTTCTGATGACTAAAAAGGCTGCTGACTTTAATGGGGCTGCTGCCAGGTTATCAGTGGACACTGCAACTTCCAAAAAAAGAAAGCAGGTATTTTCTAGAAAATCCCTAGAGAGCTATAAATCTGTAAGTCAGCAACATTACTCATGCTCAGGAGAGAATGACATCAGATGCAAATAGCTCTGAAATTGTCTTAAAGAATTGACCAATGTATTATTGGCATCACAGCTCTGGATGCCTTTGCCTACCATGGCCCCAGCTTTTATCTTACCCCCATGCATGGACTGCAAATTTCAAAACCACAGACGCTGAAAACAGTCTTTAGACCTCTGTCCTCCTCTCACAGTTTGCAGTACTGGACAGCAGTCCCAGTGTTCGAACTACCATCTCTTTAGAAGAGTATGGGACATGCTGTGCATCAGAAACACAAACCCTTCCCTAAAAAGTTGCAAATTAGAAAACATTATCTTAAATATCTTGTGGACTTAAACATAACTGTGACAAACAAAAACTGTAGGTGCCAAAACAACTGAGGGGCTTACGGAGCTGGTAACAAACTCCCAGTGACCATACAGACTGGTTATGACTGAGCAGCCTACGTTGAATCAAAGTCAAGTTCCCAACTGAGTACAAGTGTGCAAATCACAAAGCTGTCATCATAATCAGGGCACTGGTTTTGCAGAGAGGCTAAGGAGGGAGTAAGCTTGGGGAAAAAAATGTTTAAGAACAGTTTTGATACCACTGTTTGCTCACATTAAGTGGACTCTGTGGCAGGGCCAGGGCACAACCAAAATCCTGCTGTGCTTTCCACTCACTCTACTGCTATGTGTCGGGTACGGAGCTCTAGGAGTGGGCTGCTTGAGTTGGACCTGAACTACAGTTTCACAGACTGTCATTGTGTTTTGGGTAAAAAAAAGCCTTTATACTCCAGGTCTGCAAACCTGGTATCTTCCTCAAACACTTCTGAAGTGGAGGAAGAAGGATAAAGACAGAAATAAAACCTTGTTTAGGTTAATCATTAGTGAAAGCTGCTATTAGTTATTAGAATCTGCCTCTAAAAAGAGAAATATTTCAGATGTTCAGCAGTTCTCAGCCATGCAGAAGAGAACGTGTTGCATCTCAGCAGCAGAGATGGTATGGTCCAAATGAAAATAGTGGCGCTTAAAATAAAAATCCTCATTTACATCAAAGACATCCTGTTATGAAGAGGTCAAGTCCGTGCAGACAGGTCATCCTCTCCTGACCCTTATGAAGGCATTTGACTATAAGCTTCTCTCTAATGGTCTAGGGAAAGTGTGGGAACTGAGCTTTGTGGAAAGACTTTGCTACAGCAAGAAAAATGCTGACGTTTACAAGTATAGATAGAGTTTACTAATTCCGTTAGAAATTATAAGATTGCTGCTTAACAAGAAAGGCCAGGATGAACTGCCTATCTATGTGCAAATGGACGGCTCCCTGCTTCTGGAACTGCTTTAAGGGTGCAAGCAACAGTGCTCGCAACAGCCCGAAGTTTGGTCTGAAATACACCAACAAACAACTTCCATGCTCTTACTGCCAGCTGAGCAACAATGGAGCAGGCAAAAATGACTGAGAGGAAGAGCTCCTGTGGGCACTCTTGCGAGCTGTCCTACGTCCACAGCCCGCTGCATTCGGGCTGATGGAGCCAAAGTGCTCTCAGCAACACGGTACTTCCTCTATGTATGTTCAAGGATTCCAGGTTTTTTAGTATAAAACCTGGAAGAAATGCAACCTCTATTACTTTTCCTGTCCAGCGGAAGCAGATTATTTCTCCATCATTACTCCTCTTTAATTCCATTTCTTACCCATCAGGAATCTGTAGGGTCAAAATGCCTGGGATAACACTGTCTTTGTCTTGCAGAGCTAAAGCCAGTTAAACAGAAAGCTTATCAGACAGATATGGAGAAGGGCAATCAATAATCTAATCACACAATTCATTCCCCATCAGCAGTCAATTCAAGGCCGAGACCAGAAACAGTGTCTTGTATTTGTCTAGTATAATTTAAAATATCTTCAAGAATACAGCTTTTTTCCCATTGTCACCTCATTTTCCTGTAAAGATTTTTCTTATTTTCATCTTTAACGTATTATGGAGTGAATAATTGCAAAATGTCCATCAGAACAGTGGATAAAATGATGATCCTGTAAAACACAGTTTCTGTTTTTTAAAGGGTGCAGATGTAATGGTCTATGATTAAAAGAAAATCAAAGAACTCATAAGCCAGATGCTGTTCATGTTGTGCTGGTATAATGGCAGAAAATGCAGGATTTGTATATCTACTTGTGGATAGACTAAAACTAATTTTGAGAACGAGTCAAATCACCAGTTCTGTACTTAGTTTCTCTTCAAAGTCCCACTGGGCCAAATTTTGTCCTATTTTTACAGCTGTAGGTTTCTAAAGGAACCTCATTGCAAACGGCAATTATTTTGTACTTTTACCAGCAGTCTGGCTCACTGATTTTGATGGGAGTTTGTCTGCATAAGAACCTTGGGATTTGTCTCAACACATTTAATTGGACTTAAAATGTGAGCTCTAGGAATAAGAGGCTGTTGTTAGCATGAACTTAAATAATGCTAATACAGGGTGCAATTAAACGACTACAAAGAATGGCTACATGAGTTGCCTTGCCTGCCTGCCTCTTAGGTGGCCAGACTGCGTTAAGAAGCTTTAATTTTGTGGCTTCTTTGATACTTTGAGCAAAGTCCTGCCCTCAGACATGCACACACAACTTCCATTGAATTAATACATCTCCTGTTTATCTCTCAGTGCTACATCTAACCCTTTCTCCAGTCGTAGACTCCTTTGACAGCTCAGTGAGTGTAACATGATTCATCCTTCCCTCCTCTTTCTCTTCCCTTGACTAGACACTAACAAACATAACAGAACTTGAGACAAGAGAAAGAGGCCCCTTACAATGAAAGATTCAATCACATCTTACCAAAAACAAAGGAGGGCACTAGCTAATGCATGAAGCTGACTCCACTCTTCTAATTGAGGTACATAAATAAAAGGGAGAGAATGGCCCACATTCACCTCCAATGTAAGCAGGTGCAGCCTCTCAGGCCTCCGTGCTAGTGCATTTGCTTAGGGCTGAATTTGGCCTGAACAATAAAACTGTGTATCATATAGTTTTAAAGGACCTGAACTGTTCCACTGAACTGTACTGATTTTCCCTCTGACCCAAAATACAAATGCATGTCTCCTCTGTGATGTAATGATAGGAGAGTTCCTTTATGTTGTACATATGTTTCTTTCCTCTGGGCGCACATGTTTTATACTTGCTATGTACCCTCACCTGCCTTCTCCATCAAATAGCAGCAACATCCCCACAAATGCTATGTAATAAACTACTCATTCATTATGTTCACTATTTTCTATGTTATGTATTAGACTATAGTGCTAACTTGTTTGACTTCATAAGAGAGAGTTCTTGTCCACTTCTGCTCCTAAATGCACAGTTATAAATTACTTTTAAGAAGATCTCTAGAGCACAACTGGACTACTGACAACTCTGGGGTTCTCTTGTATTCTGCCCTGATTTACTGTGTGACTGCAAACAACTCTCTTTATACAAGAGATGATGTATACCTAGACCTAACATAAGCAGGACATAAGGAGACAGAAAGGAGACAAAAACTAGCATATAGAGACAAACAACACACAGTTTGTACACAGACTAGGAAGACAGTAGTGAGGCTTTTAGAGACAATGTCATCATGACGGAGGAGTTAAAGGTGGTGAACCTACAATAGATATCTGTTTTTAATGCAGATCAGATAGCACAACATGTGGATGAGGCAAGAGGAATGAGGTAGGAATACAGATACAGGCACACCGAGTAGGTCCTAAAGACCAATTTCTTATTCTAACAGCAGCCAGCACCATCTCCGTCAGAAAAACTGAAAGCCCCTGCATTCTGTGGATTTGGCATAGTGATAGCTAAAGGCAATTATAAGTAATAATATATTACTAAATGATAATAGTAATAAAAACATATAATTACAATCAGTAAGAATTAGCTCAAGTCAGGAGTTTGGAAAAAAATTGAATTTGGAAAGAATGAACAGCTTGAATTGGAGAACGTCAACAGAGGATGAAGCAGCAAGACAAACCAGTGGCCTGGATATATCAACTGGGAGGGCACATGGGATTGAAGGAAACTCCAAGAAGTCATGCTGGGGTAACAGAGGAGTTTTATTAAAAGTAATAATGAATACCAGTGGAGAAAGAAGTTGAGAATTTTGCATTAATTTCTATTTGGGCCACATTAAGATATGCCAAAGAGAGAAACCAGTTTTTGTATTTACTGACATAAATGAACTCGTTGACCCAAAGTTGTAAGAGTTAAAAAACCCACCCCTGAGAGTGAGAATGTATTAACAAAATATATGAAAATGAAAAAAAATTATCACAATTTCTTTGGAAGGAATGTATCATATTCTCCACAGATAGCCCAGAACACATTTTTCTGAAGGTGTACAAAGTACATCCATCTTTTGAGCATTTTTTAAAAAAACGACTGAGCAAATCTGTGTGATATACAACATAAGACTGAATTTTAATAAATCTATC
The DNA here is from genome assembly GCF_030463565.1 of Pelecanus crispus. Taxonomy (NCBI): domain Eukaryota; kingdom Metazoa; phylum Chordata; class Aves; order Pelecaniformes; family Pelecanidae; genus Pelecanus; species Pelecanus crispus. Next base: position 41,351,352 of record NC_134650.1, read on the forward strand.
ATACTCTCTTATCACTAAGTAAGTATGATGCTGCTACTCAATGCCTGATGGTGAAACACACACTTAGGAAGACCTAAACAAGATTTCTTGCATATGAGTTAATTTAATTTAAAAAAAGAAATAAAATCACAGCTTTCTGGCTGCATAACAGATGCTCCAGCAAGTAAAGGACGCTGACTGAAGCAGGAGAGGGCAGAAGACAGAAGAAAGCAAGTTTCCTGTTGAAAATCAAAGCACTTTGATGATGAAAAGGCAAGAGACAGTACTCATAGTAAACTTGTACACATTCTCCTAACATGCTAACTTAATGTATTACAGCACTCATTCAGATAAAGAGCATAGATCCAGTTTTGCCTTCTGACACATCAAGAAAATTGTGTTGACTGATGAAAACATTTGGTCTCAAATCAACAAATCAGCATAAGAATGTGGGGCTTTACTGTCAACTAAGCTATTAAAACGTGAGTAAGATACACACATCTCTTAATAGATCTATACCAAAGCAACAAATTCTTGCTTCTTTCCAGTGTTAAGTTAAGGTCATCCTGCCTAACAAACCATTTCATATAGACTCTCTCAAAAGTCTACTCTGCAGGCAATGGCAGATAACAGACAGCTGAATGACTGAGTACTCTAGGTCATCCAAAAAATTAGATCAAAGAGTCCCTGTAGTCTATTGAAATGCAATTGCTTCCAAATCACATTGTGGTGTTCCAGGCTTGAAAGAATGGGTCACTGCAGTTTTATTGTAGAGAAGCTATTGCTAATGAAAGGAACAATGGAAAGATTAGTGCTACCAACCATATAGAAGAAACACCACTTTCGGTTTAATTGCAGCGAACAAAGCAAATAGGAAAGAAGGGCAACCAAGTGACAAAAGTAGTTGGTGCAAAGAGGATATAGAAGCTATTCACAAGGTTCTCTTGATCACAGCACAGCGTCCAGACTTAACATATGATTACTGAATTTGGATCACAGTAAAAAATGACGTGGTTGTCATTACAGACAGCTGACGACACATTTTAAAGAAAGCAGCCTCATAAACTGGAAGACTAATAATCCTGTTGATAATTTGCCTGGGATTCATTAGGTGCACGGAAATTAACAAATGGATAGGGAGAAAGGAACAATTATACTTTATTTGTGATACCTACTCTGCAGGAGATTATGGTTAGTAAAGGTTTACTTCATTTACCAGTTTAAAATAACAATTTAAGGTGAAATCTATTGAACCTTGGAACTGATTAAAGAAAGAGAGAGATTCTAATTGGTGATACTCTAGGTACTGAAAAAGGTACTGCCATAATAAATTTGTTCATGCCACAATATTTATTCTCTTTTGATCAGTTTCTGGATCTTTTCTAAGTGAAGCTTACCAGTCATAACAATCTCTATGTCGAGACAGTGGTAAAAGATCCATTTCAGTCTCAGTTAAGATCACCACATTCTGTTTCGCTGTGACCTGAGGCAGACTTGAACCTTCCTTCTCCAGACAAGACCTAACAAGCCCAGCTTCACTTAGCTCATAAAGCACGTTAAAAAACAAAACGTGACCAAACAGGGGAGATCACCTGAACTGTAACTGTTGTGTGTAGGAAGAGCACTTCTCTTAGAGGAAAAGATGAACACTGCAGTAAGTGAAAAGAGTTTTTTTCTGAATAAATACGGTAAAAGCTAGCAGTTGAGAAAATGAAGCCTCCACAGAAACAACTAAGCACATCCGACCTTAACAGTTCAGCGCTACAAACACAACTTAAAAAACAAAAGAAAGCTTCATCCCAGTTCCTGGCATCTGCACCAAAGTCACATTTGCAACTGTTCAAATGAACTGTAAGATACTAAATTCCTCTAACTTGCTGAGAAAAAAAGTCGAGCATTCGAAATATAATCCAGACTACTTCAACCAGTTATCAGTATTCAACAGCTCTTCCTAATGAACCACCCTCTTCTCAAGTCACTGATTACTATTTCAAAGGAAACACTGGGTGTCTCAAGTGCTCCTTTTTTGGTCCCTTCACACAGTTTAATAGCCCTTAGGGACAAGTACCTTTGCAAAACAGCTTTCTAGAGGGTGACCCAACATATCCTCTGGACCTTAGTCAACCACAAAGCATACAGATAGCTTCTTATACCTAACGCTATTAAATGGCACTGCTTTCATCTGCATCCATAGGAGATTGTTTTGCAAGTGCAAGGGCTTAAGCCTAAAAAACATCAAGAACTATTAATTCTGTAGATGATTCTTCTGCATGACATCAGTAAAGACTTCTCTGCAGGCAATGAGCACTGTCAAACGTATTTTGAAAAAATCATTTGTGAGTAATAATTTTCCATGGACTTGGATGGCAGCCATAAATGGAAAATATGCAATGATAATATTTAACACATTCATAAGAGATCAACTAATCAAGACATATAAACCCGAATAAGGCTGGAATTGTCAAAGGAAATGAAGGGAAATTGGTTCGTAACTCCTGGTGAGCAAGGAAATTCACCCTTCCTTAAAGCAGATGACAAACCTAGATACAATATTTTTTTCGCACAAGCTTATGGATTGATTTTTTTTTCTTTATTCATAGTAGTTCACAAAGGCAGGAAGAGCATTTACTTAAGAGCAAGTAAAAAGGTATAAACTACCACAATCTATAACAAATGAAAATTGTTATGGGATAATTACTTGGACTACCAGTCAGTCTTCTGTTTTTTTCCTGAAAGACTGTGATCCAAAAATACAAAGGGTGTGTTGCAGTTCATTGGCTATAACTAAACCTCTTCTGTTATATGCAATAGCAACTAGTGGTATTAGGAAAATGTTGTATGGTGTCCTGAACATTATATGAATTACATACCTTCAGCTACTATTCCACGTACGAAAATACTTTCAATGGTGATTTGTTTTAAATCACTTACCAAGCCTACACATGTAGATATTGCTACCGAAGAGGTGCTATCATTCCTTATAAATCCCTGGTAGAAACACTGCTCAATTTCATGTTCCTGAGAATTTGAGACTCCATCTTTCCCGAGTACCTGGACAATAAAACTGTTGCTTAAAATGGTCGAAGGTTTGAGTTCTAAGTGAAGTTCCTGTCCAAATGCTGAAAATTTGTAGTGCAAGGAACTCTTTGAATTCTGAGTTGATCTCTTTCTCCTAGTACTGTGCAAAACATCATGTGAAATGTATGATCCACTGGAATCCACTTTGACAGGTGTCACAAATACATAGTCTGTAACGATAAAAAGTTAGCCATCAGCTTTTGTATCCAACAAGTAAGGTAAGCATCATCCTAACACGGTAAGCATCAGGCTTTCACTATGGCATGAAGTATTCCCTCGTATAGGTAATGGCCCGAAAGCTCTGCAGGCTATGTGTGTATAGGCTTCACTGCATAAATTCACCCCCGTAAGTCAGACAGGCTCTCAAACAGTGTTTGTTTCCCTTCTGCCCCACTGAGAGGTACAGACTAACTAGCATAGCTGTGAACATTCCCACAGTCACTCTTCTGAAGACATTTGTCATCACCACCAGATCTGTAGATTTTCCCCTCCCCCTGTATTAATTGCTGTCAAATGTGAAGGCTGCTCTGGTTTGAGGGGTTTTTTCTTTCCCTAAGAATGCAGCAAATATTGTATCACTGTAGGGGTAACCATGACTGAGACTTTGTAGAACTGTACCGCTTGTTCAAATGGATTAAAGGATTAATTTATTAATGCCTTAACTGAGTGAGACCTCATCTCTTTGTAGTGACTCGATTAGACTAGGTTTCAAATTGTAACTGACCTTCATCAGAAAGAGATTACATCCTACCTAATAACCTTTAGTCAGCCATTGCTAATTGCATGTCAAAGAAGTTTATTGTTTCGGATACAATATGTGAAAAATTACCAAACTGTTTGTGAGGAGAAGACTAAGATCTACTCACAACCACCCAAGAAAGGAAAAAAAAAAAAAATAGAGGCGATGATTCGGCTAGCTGCATAAGCAGGTGCCTAGCTTGAAGTACATTACCACTGCTGTTGACCCAGCCATACAGGGATTACTTGTATCCTGGAAGCTGGCTCTGAATTTTAGCCGTTTGCTGAACTAGGACCTTTGCACCTATTCCTGGGTATAGGAGTAATTATGCTAAATAAATTGCTTCCCAACCCCATTTAATTTTTGAGCTGTATTACTCTGTGAATACCTAAAGACGTCCACACATTTGACAGTAAAACAATTCATTTCTCTTCCTAAATTGAAATAACACTGTTAAAAAAGAAGAAACCCCCCTCCTTCTTGTAACAGATGTTGCAAAAATTATCAATCTCTTTGCCTAAATAGACTTTATTGGACACACATTAAGCTGAAAACATAACCAGTGATAGGTTGTTTTTCCTCAGACAGTGGAAACAATACTTGAAGAACTTTCACTTTCCTCGAGTGGTGTTAATCAACGGCAGAAGTTGAGGACGCTCAGCAGGCTGGTGGCCAAAAAATGCAAGCAGCTGCTGGAGAGAGGGAATCCCCCAGTGAGCAGATGATAGGGTGCAAGAGGGTTTTCCTTTCTGCACCCTGGTGTGGTTCTCTATTGTACTTTGTTTCCACTCGCACCCAATAAAAAGCATATACTGCACTTCAAACTTCCCAAAGTCATCAGCATCTAAGTGTTAGTCTCTGCAAGCTGGGAACAAACAGCTCCTGAGCTCTCACTCGCACGAGTCCCTTCTTGCCAGGTTTGTTTTCCCTTAGCCTGCACTGTACTGTTTCTTCCACTCTCCCACCCAAATCTTTTCATTATTTTTCTCTTATTGCCCCCCTAACAGACACATGGGGGTTTGTTGTTGTGGCTACATACACGTTCATCTTTCTAATCGCACGTGTAAACGCAGATGTATTCACCACCTCATTCATTTGCTTTGCTGTTACCTAGCGTTCCCTTTAGCTTTTGCACACAGGGCTTAACCACTTAACCTCTGCCCATAGTTAGCTATTTTACAGCAGCCAACTTGCTTTCACTTTATGTTCCCCAAACACCATGGCTTCTTCACTTTAAAAGCTCAGTCCACCAAAAAAAAAAAAAAAAAAAAAAAAGCGCATCCATGCAAATGTTCATATAGACAGACACAGAAAGAGCTATACAAACCATGATTGAATTCACTGATGCTGTCACTGGTTAAAGTTGCTGCATGAGACATGCAACAGAGGCAGCACAGCTGAAGGGTCTGCAAGAGAAAAAAAAAAAAAAAAGAAAAAGAGAGAAAAAAGGAGCATTGGGCGAGATTTACTTGACAAGGGAAGGCAGAAAGACAAGGCACCAGAAACTGTGCAGTAACCTGGTATGAAAGCACACCAGGCGACTGCAAAAGAAAGTGCTCTCGACCTGCCTTTACAGCGCTTCCGAGCCACGGGAGAGTCGGGAATTGCATGGAGCTGCCGCCGAGAATCGCAACAGGTAAAGTCCAGACGACAAGCAGGAGACAGTCCATGTTCCGCCGCGCACCCGGCGTGCTACCTGCTCCCCGAGGCGTGCGGCGGGCGAGCCCGGATCCCCCGCATGGTCACCTGGGCTCTGCCCCGCCGCAGCTCCGGCGGCCGGCCCGCAGCGCCGCGCCCCCGCCCTGCGCGGCGGCGGAGCCCATGGAGCGGCGCCCAGGTGAGCGCCCGCGCCGCGCCGCCGGCCCGCACCCCTTCAGCCGCCGGCCCGCACCCCTTCAGCCGCCGGCCCGCACCCCTTCAGCCGCCGGCCCGCACCCCTTAAGGCGCCGCCGCCGCCGCCGCCGCGGGGCAGCGCTGCCTCCGGCGCCGCGTCTCGGCGCGGCCGCCGCCCGGGGGGCGACGCGGAGCGGAGCGGAGCGGAGCGGGCGGGACCAATGGGGAGGCGGCGGGGCCGGGCCGGGGCCGGGGCCGGGACTGGCGGGCGCGGGCGGGGAGGCACCTGGGAAGGGGGCGGCTGGCGGCCCCCCGCCCCCGGCGCGGGGGAAGCGCGGAAGCGGCCGGGCTGCGGCGGGCACCTGCGGCGGGGCGCGGGGCGCGGGGAGCGGGGCGCGGGGCGCGGGGCGGCCTCCCGGGGCGGTGCCGTGGGTCAGCCCCAGCCCGCAGCTCAGCACCGCGCAGCCGCTCGCCCGCTGCCCCGGCCTCGGCGGGATGGGGGAGAGAATCGGAGGAGCAGGAGTGAGAAACACTCCTGGGCTGAGATAAGAGCAATTGCATAATTGAAATAAAGTAAAATAATGATGATAATAATAACAATACAATAATAACAATAATAATATTACATAAAGCAAGTGATGCGCAATGCAATTGCTCACCACCCGCCGACCGATACCCAGCCAGTTCCCGAGCAGCGATCGCTGCTCCCCGGCCAACCCCCCCAGGGGTGAAAAATGGGGGGCTGGAGCAAAAGGACAAGAGTTTCCGTGATGATGCTGGGAGAAGGAGTGGAGTCCAGTTCCAGCCGTCCAGCTTCCAAAGCACCATTCACTCGCAGAGAATATGCTGTCATTTTCTACCGTTTTTAAAGGTAGCTTCACGGGAAAACAAACAAACCAACCGAACAAAGATAAAGTTGCCTGGGAAGACGATACAGCCGTGATAGCCAAGACCAGCTACTGAATGCTGAACACCGATGTCCACAAAGGAGCTGACTTTCACACAGTGGCTTACGTGAACTGAGCCAAAGGCAGCACCAGGGTCTCGTCTCGACTAACCTAGCCCGTCCTATTCGTTACACTTTGCCTCCTACAGAAAATGCCACTAAAGGAGCAAAGTTCTAAATAATCTGAAAGGAAGCTGAAGTATGGAAGTGAATGGGACTGGTCCAGGTTGGAAATCAGTACAGAACTTGTTTCTGACGCTTTTGGCTGTGCTTGGAGAAGTGTCCCTCACCTCGTGATCTCCCTTTTGCGCTAGCGAGTTTTCCAGTATGTGTCTCAGTCCAATCTCACTCAAAATCTCCCTTGTCCCAGGGTCACATCATGAAAATAAACGGTAGCTGTGTCCATTTAAGGTGCCTCGCTGCTCCGGTCGGCAGCCAAGCCGGAGAGCACAATGGAAGCCGAGGTGAGCCGGAGGTCATCTCCGCTATCTACCTCCTTCACCGGGGGTTTCGTGGTAACTCATTTGGGGCAGTGGATTAGACAGATCAGAGATATTTTCCCTTCTAAAGCATTTCCTGTCTTTAAACATTAAATGAGTTCCCAGGTGTGGAATTTCTCCTTCACCTCTCTCTATTTCCCAGTGGGTTTTACATTATCACCTTGCTGAATATATTATGATAAAGTTTCAAGATCTTTTTGTAATAGCGCACCTGTCACCTCCCACTGAGTATATTCAAATGAAATAGCTGGCTACAGGTTTACGACGGTCCCAGTGGAGCAGAACACATAAAACATGCTGTGCATTGCAGATAATAGGAGAAAAATACAAAATTATTGGGCTGTAATTTTATTATCGGCCCTCAACACCCTGAACAGACAGACTTGACTGTTTTCAGTAGACTACCTGACTGTGAAGGCTGACATTTTATTTGCTGTGAGGGGAGGGAAATAGATACAGTTCTCCAGCAATTACAGGAATTGTTTAAGAAAGAAAAAGACAACTTTCTCCATAAACCTAGCACCACTGAAGGGAGTTTTGTTCTTGATTTCTGTGGAGTTAAGATTTCACCCTGGGGATTTATAGTTTCTGAGTATGATCAAAGAAGAAGAAAAAAATGTGACGCTGCTTTGCATGACTATAAATGACATGCGTCCAAATTTGAGTTGGCATTAGGCAGGGGACCCCAACCTTTCTTGGCCTGTAGGCAGCAAGATTGATCAGTTAACATGCTCAGACAACATCACACTTTGCTCCCCAAGTCAATCAAGATCCCAGCAGTGATGGTCATAAACATCAGAGAATCCTGCAGGCAGCTCGTTACCATGTGCAAACATAGTTACCATGCAAAACATTAGAGAAATAAAGCTCCACAGCCAGCAGCATAGTAAACAATGCAGTCGGTGGGGGGGAGGGCTCTTCCCCCCGCTCCCTAGCAATTCCCACCTCGGATGACCAGCAAGTCTATATTCCTTCAGAGATAATCATTGCCATACTCCAGTCTGTTATTGGACTATTCTCTTTTCTCCTTAAGCTGTCAGGTTGGATGCCGCTACCACTCGTTTATGCTGATCAGTTCTGTCATGTTTTCAGTTGGTCTTTTTCTTCCCCTACTTGCTTGTATCCACCTGTTGTAGCTGTGTTCCACCTTCAAGAGAAACTCCTACCAGTGAGTACAAGAAAGCGTGGAGACCCAGTAGAAGCTTGCCACCCTTCAGCAGCATTGCGCTACAGATAACAATACCCTTCTTGGGGAGGGATCTCCAGGAATTCAGGACTTCTCTCACATCTGCAAGGGTAAGTAAGGGGTTTGCTACTCTATACCAGCAGCGAGTTACTGCTTCGCTTTCATCACCGCACTGAGGCTCACAAGAGCACAGCCTGAGTTTCACCAGCGCTTCTCATCCACCTGCTCTAGACAGATCACACCTGCATGCCAAGTGTCTATTGTCCTGATGTATAGATGCAAAGATGTTGGACGTTCTTGTATCAGCTTGCTAGCTTATCAGAGAAAATGGATTATTATTTTTAATAACTCTGTTCTTTCTACTTCCGAATCCCTCTTGTCTCGTGAATTTCTACAGACTTTTTACCCCAAGAGCTATGCCGTCATGGCCATCGTGATAGAGTCTAGCCCCACACAGAACTCACATTATTGGTAACGTGACTGACAGGCATGCAGAAGAAATATGCCCCGAACTAAAATGCCATCATGTTTATTTTGCTGTCATCGTTAGAGCAAATTCTTTATCATGTGAGACATTTGTGACCACTGAGATGACTGAATGATTCACAGAAGTCTGTTGTCTGACAGCTGTCACCTCTTCCTCTGTCAACCTAGATATTTTTCCAGATATATTTGTATTAAAAATCAATTTGAATAATTTATACTATATTTAAATCATATATGATTGGGTAACTGGAAGCAGAGTACTTAAAATGGGAAAATGGTGCAGTGAGGGCTTGTTTTAACCAGGTAGTCGCTTTGTATTGAGTGAATACACATAGTAGAATCAGAGCAGATACGTTTTTTGCTAACTCAGCATTCAGTTTCTGCAACTGTCCATTCCTACTTGACCATTTCTGTGACTATTTCTTACCGAACGACACACTTGTTGGGTTATTCAGGATACATGTAAGCGCTCCATAGGATTCTTCCAGCTCAATCTTTATGCTCTCTTTGTGTTTATCCTCATGAAGATGTTTCACTCCTGTAAAGCACAGAAGCCCTTTGCCTTCATTCATAGTGAGTGTTGATTACGCACATGCTGGGTGAAACTTCTTGTGGAGAAGTCTTCATGGAAACCCCTTTACAAATGAAAATGACCCTCTTTAGAATGAGCTGGTAGTTTTCAAAACCCATCAAGTTCATCTTTGTCCCAAGTTGAAGGGGCTCCAAAGTGAAGTTATGCTCCAAAGTTGGTTATGGTCCATACGTACCAGAAGTGCTAAGGAGGCTTTTCTTTCCCATTGTGTTATTCATTCAATAATCTTAAGGCATTTTGTGAATTTATATAATTTGTCTAAAGAGTTCAGCAACTGTTACTCAGTTGTAGCAGGACAAAACCTCTAGCTGAACAAAATACAAGCAACTTGGAAGGGTTCGTGTAGATTAAACGTAGTCGCAGGGATGTAGTCATCTGGTATCAAATTACATTTGCATGCCTATTCGTACGTTATCTAAACCCACTCAATACCATATAGTTTAGGAAGAGGCCAAATCCTTTCAGCTGGCATAAATTATCATAACTCCTCTATCTGGCTGAGTTACCAAACCTGAGAAGATAGTCTACTGTACCCTTCCTGCCAGAAAGAGATCTTGTGCAGAAAGGAGGTTGTAAACAAAGACAGTTTGTGACCTACCTCGCTGCCACAGGGAGCACCTCAGGTATGGTATGGGGGCGCAGCTGGAACATGACACATCCTAACGCACTGATGGTCTGAGGACATGGGTCAGCTTCCCCTCCAGCTGGAACAGCACTACCACTTGCTCTTGCTTCCATGGAGTAGGCTTGTGAAGTACTAGACAGTATTGTAATGCCAGCTAAGAGCAGATCCACTCCTACACCGTATCCTTTCCCCCCTCCCCAGATTTTAAAAGGCTACTCTCGTAAAAAGAAATGATGAGGACTTCTTTGTTTACTTCCGTGAAATCTGAAGCTGCCTACAGTATTCTCAGGAATGGAAAATGCTAGTCTAGCATGTTCCCAAAAGCATATTTCTGCATTTCTAACCAGCGGTCAGTTTATAATATGAGCTACTGTAATAAAGTTGCTTTTACATGATGCCTAATTGCATTCTTCAGTGACACACGGCATGGGCTATACCATGTCACCGGTTATTCTGTTTATGAGTAACTACATTTCAGCTGACATGGAAACTCTGTAAGTAACAAAAACATCTACTGGTTGACTTAGTGTGGTTCCTCCATTAATTCCTGTTCCTTAAGGGCCTGAAATTTAACAGAATAAAATTCCACTGTCTCACCAGTTTCTGTATTAAATTCTGCTTTCTGCAGAAGCCTCAAAACGTGGTGTTAGGACTGAAGTTATTTCCTCAAATGGTCTCTAAACCCACAGTTTTCAGTTTGCATCCTATAAATTCTGGCAAACTCCATGCAATAAAGAGTAATCTCTGTGGAACAGGTTTTCACCACCATTTACAGTAATATTTTCTGTCAATAAGCCCCTAAATTCATTTCACATAGCTTTTTAATCACAGCCACTGGAAAGGGAGCTTGATCCAGCATTCCTGCTGTACCCTAACTCCCAACAAAATCAAAGAAACAATGTTTACATTTTTTCCTCATCCCATTTGCACGTAGCACTGGGCTGTTATAGCCCCAAATAAATGCTTTTGATTACAAATATTAAAAACAATTTTCTGCTTACATGCATTTCTCTGTATTGCACAGCATGTCCATCCTAATTTGATTAGTTCTACACATTTATTTGTGCTAGCTGGACATCCTACTTTCTGGCATGGAGTATGAAGTTCCAGCTATCCTGCTGACTTGTTACCATTGTACTTGCTCTATCGTGCTACGCAAGAGATTTGGGCTCAGGAGCGGAACTAAAACCACCTCCATGCTCGGTGCTTATGGCTGACATATAGCAACTTCACAGAGCAATGTTCTGCATTTCTCTTGCAGTCAGTGCTAATGCTAAGGCTAATGCTTAGATTTTAGAAGAGGTTAACTGGCTTGCATGTCTAGTGTCATGAGCAATTTTAAAAGGGGGAGGGGAGACCAAGGCAGCAAGAAAGACAACCTAAAAACTCCACAAATAGCATTCATTTGGCTTGGATCCAAATGTCACAAGTTGCTGCCACAGCGTCCCGACACACTCTGTGGCTGAAAAGTGAACAGGGGGAAGCCGCGGCTCAGTACATGGGGGCTCTGTCACACACCCAGACCAAAATGAAATGAAAATGTCCATCACTAATAGAAGAAAAATAAAAGCTGTCATTGTGGGTGGCCCGACTAAGGCTTTGCAAGCACTACATTTTAGAAGAGTTCTTCTGGAAACTTGCCAAGTGTAATTAAAGCACAGGTACCTCCAAACTCACAGAACTCTAATAAAAACAATTATGCAGTTTATACTGTTGTGCACGTGCCAAAATTTGTATTTATACAATGGATCAAAAATGGCACGGGAGAAACCGTGCAGTCCAGCAGGTTCAAAGATCCACTTTGAAAATGCTTTTCATAAATACTGATTTGCACTGCACCCGGAAGGCTGTGTAGCCTACGGAGTCACAAAGACATTTAAAGCCCCTGCAAATTACTTCTAAGACACTAGTATGGGTTTCAGACATACTTTGGCATCACATGCAGGAAGGAAAGCCCAGTCTCTGTTACAGTCAGCCAGCATCTGCACCCCAGAAATGGATAAACCAGGCCAAGAAAGAAAATCCATATGGAAGTTTCAACCTCTGTCTTCCATGATAGGAATGTATGAGGTTACTCCACCCCCAAAACAAATGGCATTGGGGTGAAATGGTCCCTCATTCATTTCTTATTGGTACTTCTTTTCATCTCTGTAAACAAAACATACTTGTTTCATCCAATAGAGGCTAAAAGTTGTTTTTTTCTCCCCTGCTCCTAGTAGCGCTGCTTCCTCTCACCCAAGCCTGACATATTATCTTGCTTTTTCACTTTATTTCTGGACTGGAAACGTAACTTCTGCTGATGTGACTTGTTCCCACAAGTGCTAGCATCGTTTTGCGTCGCTTTGTAAGATAAGATCTCTGATGACAATTTTCCTGCTTGTATCCAGTTAATTTCAGGGTGGGAGTCTGAGTTCTGGGATGAAAATTTCAAGTGCAGTCTGGGGACTTAATTTTCCCAAGTACCAAGAATTCACAGCTCCAGTTGAGATCAAGAGGAACTGAACCTGCTCAGCATTTCTGAACACGAACCCCCGTACTCTTTTGAACAATATACCCTGAGAAATATGTTGCTGGGAAGATTTAGTCCCCAGTCGTTTTTACATGTGTTTCTTCTTTTATTTGCTACTAATTTCATGGGCCAAGCAAAGAAGAAAATTGGCTTCTCTCTCCTCTGAATTTCATTATTTGCAGATTTTTTTAACACAAGATAATGCTTCTTTGGCTGGCTCCTGGGATTCCTCTATTAAAAACTTCCCCCCCCTTTCACATCAATGAGCCTTTGTTACTTCAGCCTTCTTGCTGGGAACACAGATTGCAAAGAAGTTCAGGAGCCTTTTCAGTCCCTTCTGTGTAACAGTTGCAGTGTACCCACAAACACTTTGTTTTACCATTTTCAATTAAGTATCAGCCCATTTCCTATGAAAATTAGGTGCTTTTACTTCTGGTCCAGCGTGTGTTCATCTCCCCTTTGTAGTTGTCTGCCCAGACCCACCACCTTCATCTCTTTCTTACTCAAAATGGACCTCTCGGTGGGAATTTTAACTAGAGCTTGGCAATCAAACAGGAAAATGTCTCCCACAGAATTATGGAGCTGTTCCATATTTGCTTCTATAAGAAAGGGCTTACAGCAGCATGCAATACTATACAAAGAAGGCGTTGTCCAATAAATCTGCATAGATATTCTAGTTGCTGTGTACTGAAAGACTTCAAACTCTTGTACCATAACAAGAGTGGGGTTTGTGTTAGACATTGGAAAGCTGTATTTTTTGAGGACCAGATTCCCATTTCTTGTAGGCTACTTTGCACCACAATGACAGCGAGCGATCACTTCACAGCTTTGTATAGGGGTATTAACTCTAAATATTTAACTTGCTTTATACTCTTTCTCCAGGAAAACAAGGCCTTCTTGACTTACCTTTTATTTTCTGCAGAGAAGGATATTTTTACCACTATTTTCCTTGCCAAAAGATGATGATAACAGATGAAGAATATGGTAGCAGTAGTTGTACAAGACTCCTTGAGCTAGGTGCTGAACACACGCAAAACAGAAAACTGGTCCCTATCCCAAGAGCTCAGCTTACAGTTTTTAATTCACCACAGCCTTCTTTGCATTCCTAATTTGCAAACAAAACTATTCCCTGACTGTGGTGTTGATTTCCAAAGTGATTTCAGCATGTTGAGGAGTCAAACAGTTGTTTTACAGACTCAGTGTTGCACCGGTTGCTGTGACAACATTTAATAATATCTTACCCTGTGTGTGTACTGAGTGGAAAGTGTGTGATTTTTGTCTATTTTCAATAGAGCTGGATGTTGGGAAGAAAAAGGCCTGAAATCATTTTAGGCTGTACGCCTGTAACATTGAAATTGACAGCCCCTCTTCAGCTGAATTCAGTAAGGGTAGAGTTGGACTTCCATGGTGGCAATTCTGAACCTGCATATTAAGACAAGCGCATTAGTGGAGGAAGAATGTAAAGGTAGCTGGGAGAGTTAAAGAAGTGATTTTCAGTCATATTACAATAACAGAAACATAGAATAGAACAGTCACGAAAATCAGAGTCATGCAGGTTGAAGTTTTACTCAGCAAACCCTTATGCACGAGTCTAACGCTTGGTATGTTCATGTTTGCCGGGAGGTGCCTTATAATCAAAATCCTTCCCTTCCTCTCCTTTAAGAAATACCAAATACTGTGAAAGTGCTGTTGTTTTGCTCCATGGATGAACTCTTAAAGAGTGTAACATTAATAAAAGTGATTTCATGGCCTTTTCAATCATTTTACTTTTAATGAGAGCAGGGGTTTTTAAGCTTGAATTTAAATGAGATTTAAACCTTCTTGGCAACGCAGACACTGCAACATTGTGCTAGAGCTTCATAACCAGAAACTGAAACTGATTAGTCTATTTGAGAGTAACCTGATTATTTTTTATCCATGCTTGCAGGATAATTTTACCGAGTTGCATCTAGCAGGAAGAAATGCGCTGACTCCAGCTCTGCCAGGCCAGCTAGCACTGCCTGCTGCCCTCACGGTATGAAACTGGAGTCGCACACTGCGTGATGTGTACTGGCATATGCACAGGATCTTTCGGAGGACTATGGGAGGCATCGCATGTCTAGGACTTAGCCACGGTCAAGCAAAAATTATTTGCAGTCAGAAGTCTGCGCAGTTAAGTCTACAACATGACTTACCTTGGCTTATTTTCATGATCCAGAATAAAATGGAATTAAAAGCAAACAAAAAAATGTGACAGGTAAAATATGAATTAGATTGACAAAGTATTTTTATTTTTTATGACCTATAATAGCTGAAGCTGCAAGATTTTTTTTCAGGATCTACCTTTTGTGTCCCTTTGATTATATATGTATGCTTGTGTCTCTCTCATTTGTAATCACGTACTAAGGGTGTCAAGAGCAGCAAGACATAAACGCTGTTCTCATGAGTAAAATTTTCTCATTGCAAACTGAGGAAAACGGGCAGTTTATTGTCTCTGTTTTCCAGATACATTCTTTCTGCAACCTGCCTCATCACAGTGTAGAGACAATGCGATCTGAAAGCATATTGTTTTGGACGGGGGCCAGCCATCTGGGAATCCTTCACAAGTACCTGAAATAGAAGTAAGGTAGGGCATACTGAGGTGAGCGGCTTCCAGATTTTACCTGAAAGCTCTGTAGGTGGCCTAAGGCCACTTGAATCTAATCCAAAATAGGCACCTGGTTCTGGCCTGGATGCCTGCCAGTTTCATAGCATATTCTATCCCTGAATTATGGTGTCTGGACTTATTTCATGGCTTATTGTTGTATGTCTTTTAAAACTAATTCCTCACTGAAAGATGTTTGAAATTCAAAGCTTTCTTCAGTTCCCCACTTTATTCTGGAGCTGCAGACACTTGCCTTATTAGGTCCAGGAAAAACCTGCTCTAACAATTCACTAAACAGAGCTTAATGCTTTGGTAGTGTGCAGGTTGTTGCTCTTGGGAGGAGGAAGAAAAGGGAGAACGGAGGTTTGTGTTATGGCTTTACCTTGTTGATAAACATGGCGAGGTACAACTTTTGTAATGTCAGAGTTCTCACTAAATGCCTGTGCTGCTTAACTTTGAAAACACTTTTTTATAGGTGTAAAGGGAGCAATCTACTTGCAGTGATTAAAGCTTGGTTGTTTATTAACTACAAATGTGGCTTGTATATGCTAGCCCCTGAATTATCACAGTGCTTTTATTATAGCTCAGACTTTCATATTTCAGTGAGATTATTCTAACTTCTTCCTCATGAGCTGCCCAGGAGCAACCCTACTATGGAGCTTCATGACTGTTGGACTTTTTTGGAATACCAAGTCAGACTTACTCATACTCCAAAACTCTGAATGGAGGAAAGAAATCACCTAAAATCCAAATGTGAGCAGTAATAGTCGATATTTCCTCCACAGAGGAATAAAATACTTAAAATACTTAAGGGAGAATTTAGCAATGGGTGATACATGTAAATATGAGAATTTTTCCCTGAGAGCCAAATGTTTAGCTTTTGATGTTTTGATGTTAAATATTTTAAGTGGAAAACACTACAGGATTTCTCAGTGCTACAAGGGCAGCCTAAATGGTAATGTGTTCATCTTTCTTCTCCCTATCAGATCTGTCAAAACGGTTTGTATCTTCATGATTTTGTATAGACAGCAAATCTAATCCTTACCAGATGCCTGGACTTTATGTTGCAGTGTGGCATGTTCTTAGTTATGCTGCTATCTGCCCATCTTAATACTTGATTATGATTATCACACTAAGCAGTCTACTTAGCTAAACTTTTAAAGAAACAGAAAGGCAGACTTCTGCAAACTCCTTTCCTAAGTTGGGTAGCCTCACTGTTACAGAAAACATGTTGCTGTTTAAACAGCCCAGAAAAGAATTACCTGACCAGAATAAATAACAACTGCCTTAGGGCATGTTCCGTCTCAAATGTTGATTTGAAATTGCTGATCAAGTGTTAGATTAACTGAATTACTTACAACTCTCAATTAATGAATACCAAAGGAACTTGGCTAAGAAAACAACAGAGAGCATTAAACAAAGAGGACAATGCCCGCATCTGCAAAGATCACTTGGAGTGGTTTGTCAGATACCAGGGCATTACACAGAGAAGAGATTTCTACTGAATCATCCCCAGAGCTAAATCAAGGGGCGTCTGTAATTTCCCACCTAAAAGTCTAATAAGAGACTCAGAAGGATTTAAAGACCGTTGGGCCTATAGCAAAATCGCAAATAACTGCAAAGTCAGGAGAACACTTAACCTGAGATTTATGTGTTGTATCAACAATAATGGAAAGCCCAAGAGAGACTAAGGGTTCAAGACATGAACCTATTACGTGTGTGTGTGGAGTGTGGAATGTGGGAAGCTTAGGGCTACCATATTTCTGTCCAGGTTTTCCCAGACGAAATGAAATGCAGTGAGACTAATGTGTCTGGGATGTGTCCTTGATTTATACACATACAGTAAGTTCAGAGTGAATTGGATTTACTGTGCTCACACAGATCACCTATTCAAGTGCACACACATTAGATCCCATGCACATCCCAAATGCATGGGATCCATTGTTCATATACCGTAGAGCAGATCTGACCATATGCAATAGATATGTCTGCAAATGGCCTTGATCAGCTCACCAGAGTACTAAACAGGCATCACATTACCTCAGTTTCTGCTGGACAAAATACCTAGGTAGAAAAAGAGGACGTACCTGGAAAAAGTCAGATGCAGTCCTCGGTAAACTGCGTGAGTACAAATTTCATTTGGTATGCTCAATGGTATCATTATAAAAACATCTGAAGATGTCATTCATATCAGGTCAAAAAAAAAAGAACTGAATCCATAGATACTTGAAACGGAGAATTCCATTTTATTGCCCTGAGTGCTCAGTGGAGAGAGATTAGAAAAATATGTCATTGCCCACTCTTGTCTAAAGAGGGACAGAAATAAGTGCTGGTGTTCAAGAGATATTAAAAATCCAATAAGCCATTTTTTTCCAGCCTAACAGATGTGTTTCACTCCTGTGCGCTAAAAATCTTGACCGTAACCATAGATTTTAAGGATTTGAAGCACTTTTGGAAATGCACTTCAATGTCTTTGTAGTTCGAACAGGCTCTGCAGTCCTCAGATGGGGAAAGAGTCCTTCATATTCAGAGCGACTGAAATGTTTGGAACTCCAGAATGTACACTTACTGTACATCCATGCATTCCCTGCCTTGGACTGTAAAGCTAGAAAGTCAAATGATGAAGTAATTCTACCCTCAGCAATGTATCATTAATATTTTAGTATACTAGAGGAAATAACTGGATTTGGAATGGTTAGTGCAACATGCTACTCTAGTGTGGCTGAATGACCGCGTGTCAAAAAGCTATGCTGTCTGTATGCCTACTTCTCTGAAGCCTGTCTAATGTCATTGTACCATGACCCAATTTCTGCATACTTATTGACTGGCAGTTACAGAAACACTTTAAGACAAAATCTGATTTTGTTTGGCAACGTACACTGATGGCTATCAAGCTATGATATCTTATCTGACTTGTATTTCTTTGGATGAAAAAAACTAGTGCTACTTTTTCCTAAAATCTGCATCATTACAGCATACAATGCCAGAGGTACACTCCATGTTCAACTCCAAGCTTGTCTAAGTAACCTAACTCGAAGCATACCCACAAATATTTTTTTAAACAGTATGAAAATAATGCTAAGCAATTTTTCTAAATTCAAAGGGTAGGATTCAGGCAATCACAAACCCAGAAGCACTTATCTGGTGACTTTTGCATTCAGTCCCTCTGCACGCTCTAGCCTGAAAAGCAGTTAGTATGGAAATAGTGGAACTTGCTACGCACATCCGAAAGATATGCTAGACCTAGCATGTGCATAAAGGAGTTCTGTTCTACACCATCATAACATTTTATATCCTGGCTCCACTGCAGCCAAGAAGCAAGTCCAGACAAATTCCCTTCACCAGTAAACCTGAAATTCCATCCAGCAGATGTCAGCAGCGAGCCTTGCACACCCATCTGCCTTCAGGTTACAAACTCTCCTGCAGCTTCTTCCACGGCATCCACTGAACTCAATTTATACAAAAAGTAGAAGACAAAGTCATCGACATTATAAATCATGAAGGAAACAGCTATATTTTAAAAATCAATGAATATTTCCATTGCAAGGGTGATTACGTGGGAGGCCTTTTGTCTTTTTAAGAATCTCTCGCTTCCACCTTTTGACTCTCAAGCTGAAAGATGCTATTTAAAACTACTGTTTCAGCATATAACTTTTATTTATTTATACCTTGTTTTCTTAGATATGCTGCTATCTTTTATAGCTAAGCTTTTTAGATTTTTCATGCTGCTATATAACTCTGAAATGTGGAAATTCTATACCAAGCGTTATATCACTGATGTGTGGCATTATAGTCCCATCATTACCAAGTCACAATAGTCTCAGTTTTGTACATGCTCCAGACCCTTCACTCTACTGAAACTGAAGTGAAAGTCTATAAAAGACCAAAAATTCCTGCACTACCTTTCTCATTCAGAAGAGAATCTTCCTGACTCATGTTCTGTTAATCCACATAACTGACAACTCTTCCACAGTGCTCTGAATTTCACACTCCTTCACAGCAAACATATTTGTGGTAAAACTGGGTATGAGTTTACTAAAAAGCATCAGCGAGACTTCACAGGCTCCTTGCTGTGAGCAGGGGGTCAGATTCTCCTGAAAGTCTCTGCTGATGTGAACCGGTATAGCTCGACTGAAGTCATGTTTTGCTGAAACCTACTGCTAGACAGAATTTCAGGCCAGCTCAGAGTGTAACAAATCAACAGAACTGGAGCAATGTGCATCAGTAGAAAATTTTGTCTAGGGAATATAAAGCAATCCAAGAGGCTTTTTAGTCCAGTCTGGATGTATCATATTGTCTATACCCGTAAACAAACTGTAATACCCAGTAAATCCTATGGCCAGAATTTCTTGAGGGAAAGAGCTTGCTCCGTTTCTGTTGAAGGATAGACGAGAGTGCTCTCACAGAAACCTTTGTACAGCCCACGTACAGAGAATTATCCCAATGGTTCTTGGAGAGTCACTGTGTAGGTACTTTGATACTTTTGGGGACAACTTCCAGAAAGGCTCGTAAGTAGAAATGAAGGAAATTCCTCTTAGCAAGTAAGAGTTAGTATTCAAGTAGCTAATACATTTGTTATGGCAGCCTAAACACACAGGAAGACTTTGCTGAAAAAATAAGTTGCTGAGAATTTTGTTGTGGAAGACAGTGCAAGATTGAAGACTACTCTAGAATGCCACCTATTGCAACCTAAAGAGCTCACCCCAGTAGCCTATCTATAGTTGCTGGAGAGGAAGATGGTCCTCCAGAGGATGCTTCAGAGGAGGTTTAGCTTGGATGGTGTTCCAGAAGATAATCCCAGTAAATAATCCCAGTAAATGTACACACACAGGTTTAGGTCTAGCAGTGGCCTCAAAATCAGCTACATAAGGTCTGTTGAAACCTTTAAATAGCATCAAGTCCACATGCTCAATCCTCTGAGAGCCCCGCTTGAATACATGGGTTGGTGACATTCATTATACAAAAGGGGTAGAATTTGTTCAGTGCCCTTAACTTCAAAGAATTCTGGTAGCTCATTTTGTTTAAAAAATTCTCATTCCAAATTTTAATCTGTAATTAGCTGTTGCAACTCTTCAGGTTAAACTTATAATTTAAATTCAAGAGACTTTAAAACTGTCTGGACAAATTAGATATGTACTTAGAATACTGGCATTTCTCCAAGACAAAGAGTGTCTGTTATTATCAACAGTGCTAATGTTACCAGAATAACTAGGAAGCATTACAAATCAGCGTGACAAATTAAAAAGAGGAAAAACAAAAATCTCCGAAGGCAAGGAGTTTTTAGCACTCATTTAAATTTAATCTTCATGGCTAGATTTGTTTCCATAAACATACGTTTGTTGTAATTAGCTACTGAGACTGGAGCTTAATGAGTTTAATAAATATTTCAGGCTGTTAAGAGATGGAAGTGGCACTGCGATGACTGGAGATTTTCTGCAGTTCAATGAAATATAAATGAAGAGTAAAAATTAATAATTAAAAGAGAATTGGAATGACTGAATCACACATTTCCTAAGGGCACCATCCAAATCTCTGTGGAGTGGAAAAAGTTATTAGGAACTGGGCATGGACCATAAGCTTCTAAACACTTGTCCAGCACAAGAACAGAAGATCAGTCCGCTGGAGTTATCCTTAAGGAAACCTGAACAATTATGCACAATGCAGACAGAATATTTCCCCCAAACAGGAGATTGAATAGTGCAGTGGAGGTACTGCTATTTGCTTCAAAACTATTTTCACTGCAATCCCTGTGAGTACCACGGAGTTTGATGATGCCCTATGAGGAGATGCTTCTTAAAACCAGCCAAGGAAAATCCACTTCCATAATCTTGGAGCAAGTACTATACCAGACCTTGCAGCTTGATGTAGAGTGTGTGCCCAGGCTCTCGAGAATCTCATGATTTGTGTTGCATGGAAGATAATCTATGGATAATCTAGTCCATACTGTATAATAATTCACTACTTCAAAGAAAACAGAGAACTGTGCATTTATCAGATAATTGTAATGTCATGAAAGGCTGAAGGATATACGAATAAGATTGAACTACAAAGATAGAAAGTTAAGTATTTAAATGTTAATGTGGAAACACTTGCTACATACCATAAAATACATAAAACATCCTAAAATAGAAGAACACGCTACCAATGGAGAACTGACTTCAGGACCATTCTCAACTGTTATTTCAGTATTTGATCATAGGTTATCATTCAATAATAAGGTGTAATCTAGCAAGCAGATAGCATTTTGAAATGAGGCTTTGGAGAACTACCCCTTACTTTGATTACCAACAAATA
Source organism: Pelecanus crispus (assembly GCF_030463565.1). Taxonomy (NCBI): domain Eukaryota; kingdom Metazoa; phylum Chordata; class Aves; order Pelecaniformes; family Pelecanidae; genus Pelecanus; species Pelecanus crispus. The sequence goes on from NC_134650.1 coordinate 41,372,742, forward strand.
CTAAAGCCTTTACTTTAATGTGGAGTGCAAACGTCATGTCAAAGGACACTGGTGAGGTTTTTCCTTTTCTTCTTCTCTGCCTCTTTAAATTACGGTGTTAAATTAGCCTGACTCACAGACCAGTCAAAGCAGGTAAACAACCTAAACTTTTGTTTGTAACTGAGTTTCGTCCTTATTTCACTCCCTCTTTCTCCATTTTATTCTATGGGCCTGCAAATGGAGCATTGCCAAAGTTGTTTTCCTGGTTTGACTCATGGCTCATTCCTTATGCAGATGCAGAAGAGAGGGAAGGGGGTTTTCTACATGGGTTCAGCATGTCCTAAATTATCCTTATTTTATTTAGTTCAGACAGGCGCTTCCACTTGTTAAAATATTTTGCAGAGTACATATGTCTCAAGAAATATAGCAACATGTTAACTATGAATATACCAACCACAAAAATCAGCTTATCTCAAGCTGTTCATAAAGACAAGAAATAGAATGAATGACGAAATTAGGAATCAGCTGTCATCACTTTGTAATACTCTCACCCCATATATTTTCATAATTTCACGTGGTTATGTCACAGAACTCTCTAATGATTGTACAAGTTGTGTGTCATGAGGTGGAAAGATTTAAAATTGCTGAAAAAAATTGGTATGTTTTTTCTTTCTTTTTTCCTCATGAATTTGACAAGTTTCTCATCATCCTATTAACAGCAGGCTCATTAGTTGAAAGTTGCTAAATAGTATATACCAAAGAATATGAACATGGTTCAAATAATATAGATTAATAAAAAAGAAATCATAACGGCAAATAAAGCAAGCTAAACAGAAACACGTTTGACATTTTGCAAATAAATCTTCAAAAATCGAGTCCCATGAAAGTATATTCTCATGCACTCAAGTGGAAAAATGTGATCTCAAACCAAATGTTTATTTTTCAAACAAAGGAAGAAGTAACCAGTCCATTTTATTCCAATGTCTTCATTGTGGTCTAATTAATCAAATCATAATGAAAAAAAAATGGTAACAATTTGCCAAACACATAAAAGAGATGTCTGATGCTGATGATTAAACAAACAACTCCCCCAAACAGTCTGAATTGTTTCTAGAGGAAAGAATTTTAGGGGCTTTTGAGCTTTCTGAACTTTTTCTCATAAGTTGTTTTCAAAAGATCAAATACAAACTTACCATTTATCAATCATATTACAGACAAGAATTGGGGGCGTCTTTGAAATTCTCTTCACTTGAATTACTGCATCTACTTTAAAAAAAAAAAAGTCTCTGTGGAATTTTTTTCTTCTAGAAAAGGCCTCATTTATGAATAACTCCACTAAAATATATATGACTACAAAAATGAGCACAGATGCAGGTGTTTGGTACATCATTTATAACATGCATTCCTGATGAACTCAAGCAAGTAATTTCTATTCATCTCTCAAGTAAAAAGCAAATACCAATACTTTTATGAAGTGCCTTCATTATAGGAATTCAGAGCTTGATAGATGCTTGTTTCTTGCCATATTTTGAGCAGCTTGCCACGGGCAGCCTTAGTGCCTGCTGGCAATTTACTTACATCTTTTTACACCTACGGTAACAGTTGTTTCCAGTGAAATTCTCTATTTTTATATTCATGCCATGTTTATGCTCCTACATCACAGACATGTGGCTCAGAGACATCACCTAACAGGTTTACTAGAGCTGAAAACTAAATCTATCATTACCAAATAGAAAATATCCCTGAGGCAGAAATGAATGTCAATAAATAAATCGCTGTTATTTTGCTAAATGGCAAAGGGGTTTAGCTTATTCACTCCAACTAGAGATATACAGGGAAATCATATCAAGCATAAGCAAACTGGAGATTGTACATTGGAATAATAAAAAGAATGTGCAGACAAAACTTCTTGAACACTACAGCCACATGTTCCCACTCAGAGACATTATGTGAACCAACACACTGGGAATTTTAACCACAGCCTCTTTGTGCCCCATACACAGTATTTTAAGGCCAATTAATCTGTGTGTTCACACACCCTATGTGTGGTCTCCACTCCGGTCCAACCACATTGCTGATGGCTGGTGCCGTGAATACCTTTTCTCTGCCAGGCCAAAATAATGTACTCTTGTAAGTCTGTTAAACTGGTGCTTTTCACACAGAACCAGTTCATGCAGAGAAACAGGAGTTTCAACTCCTTCTTCAACAGAGTGGACTTCACCCATTTCAGAAACTGGTAATACCAAATGTCAGAAAAAATAATTCCAGTGTGCTGTGGCTGCCGCTCTGTAACTGTAGCTGCTGCGTTCCAATCAGAGAAGGGTGGAAAATGTTTTTCTATTGTTTTATTTGATTTCAGCCTCTATATAAAATAGGTCAGAGCTCTAAGCCAACTTCGTGCTTTTTTAATAACCAAAATCAAGTGGAAATTTGCACACTTACAGACAAAAACCAGTCCTAACGTCAAAACAAATTTTCAGCAAGAACTGACAGCCAACTTAAAGGACTAATACATGAAGAGGATATAGAGGTGTGTCTGGGGGCATGTGCAGATAGCTATTGTAAACAGTAGCATATATTGAAAAATGAGATATGTAGTTCTGTGTGTTTGAAGTGCTGATTAAGTTAGCGTTGTCGTACAGGGAGAATACATTTCTGATAACATAGCTCTTATCTGTCACTTTCTTATACACATCAACACAATGAGTCTTCTTCGTGATAAATATCACCTCTGTTTTACAGAGAACCTGACACCAAATTATTCATATTTATGCTCTGCTTAATAATAATTGTGAATGTCATCTTTTGATGAATAAATTGAGTATTCCCCATATTTCCAGCCTAGAAGAGGATCCTTTACTAATATGGATTAATATCACCATTTATTCCACTTTATGATCACAATACTGCCATGTGCATATACCCAGAAGGCAGTCCATTCTCAAAGGACATGTCAAAGAAGAGTCTTTCTCAAGAGAGTTGAACATTAGGGTAGCAAACAAATCAGTTGAGAGAGATCCAATTGCTTAAATAATTAGTTGTTCCTCTCAGCACGCTAGAATCTTTAAGGATCTGAAGAGCTGATTAATTTCTTAAATCAAAATCCCCATTAAACTCCAAGAGCTTTGCCCAGGCTACTTTGCAGCTTTAGGCTTTGCGTGCAAGGTTTTGAAAATTTTACTTTTTAGCTAAACAAGAAAAAAGGCTTTTGAAAATTGACTTCCTAGCCAGCTGGCTGACACAGCCTGAAATCCACCTGCCCACAAAGGATTTTCAAAAAGCACTGGAGGCAAGGAATGGTGTTGAGTGGATCTATTGTTGCAACTGAGCATATAAAATATTTTAACAGTCTATTCCTGAAGTTCTTACTGTAAAACAGAGTTTTTCTTAACCTGCATGGAAAGAAAAGCTCCCTGACTAAGGGAACTGTTGTCAATATCTCATTATTCCCTTCACCCAGGCTACAGTCTTCTGTTGCCTTTACTCAGTTTTAAAGGTCATTGATCCTTTAGTAAATTATCAGAGGCCACTGAAATCCATAGGGGTCTTTTCCGTTCACTCACAGACTTGTTAGATTATGCTCGTACATACTCCCTTGCTGTAACATGGTACCCTGATAATATCCAGAGAATCAAGTCTCCCTCTTTCCATCTGTGGTGCTGAGACAAGCCTATTGAATATCCATCAGAGAACCCACTCCGTGTTGGCAACGGGAGGAACACTCAGAACATGCACTCTAGTGTTTCTCTGACTCACCTTGCAGTTGGGTGTCATGGCATGCTGACGGTGGTTTGGGATCAGTGTGCATTGCATCACCCTGAAGAAAGAACAAACATTTTACTGTTCTTGCAGTTACAGCTATGGAGCTTTACCAAGGAATAAGTTTTCATCTCACTAACGTCTTCAGATCTATTCTTATTATTGCTTTTGAACTAAACATGTCTGCGTTAATCAATATGGTTATAGTTTTCTTTCTGCCATCCATTGAAGTCAGTAAAGTATCCCCATTACAGCCCAACCAAAAGGACATTTCCTCTCAAAAGAAAAGAGCAGCATGTTTCGTGAAACAATTTATTTAAAGAACATCTGCTTGAGTTTTCAGAATGTTGCTGTAGGATATGGTTACACTGAACTGTAAGACAAAAATGTCTGGTTTTACTGTGTTCCGTATCTCAGTTATTAAGTCAATTTTATAGGACCACTTATGTAGGCTGAAAGTTTTCCTAATAAATCATTAGAGGATATTTAGGCCTCTCTCTCAGTTTGTGGTCTTTGTTTGTTTTCCAGTAACCACAAAACATCTGACTTAAATTATCTAGCAAATTTGATTACTTGTATTCCAGAAGTTGTACATCTTCAAGATATGCGAATGCCATTGCTACATCAGCAACCTCACGTTCTGCCTGCATTTAAATCACTTGGTTCCTCTTTCATTGCATTGCTATTACAAAGGTGTTAAATCATATACAAGTGATATTATATAGCTTCAACATTTTCTACAGTTGAATATATACATTTTTTAAAATATTTATGCTTGGATCACATCACATACCCTGTTTGGCCTTTTTGAGCCATGACCCACTGCCCCTGCAGCTGACAAAGAAAAAATAGGCTGGCATCTTGCATAATAGTATAGGCTATATGGTTTTAGGACAAAGGGTTCTCAAAGAGGGTTTGTGACAATACCTAGGTGACTATTTTGTCCATTTCAACAATTTCTTTAATGAAATAGAAACAACTGAGTTTGAAAGTGTCTGAATGTTCCATTTGGATATGCCTCACCTTAGAAAGATTTGATTTTATTTAAAATTTGGAACAACTTTTGGAGAAAACTCAACGTATTTTTCAGAATTTAGTTTCTACAAAATAATTAACAGCTGATGTTTCCATCTTGATCCAAACTGTTTCTTTTCTACACAATCTCAATACTTTTTACAAGATGAGGCATTTATGTTTCAATCAGCTGTGTGTGTTTGGTTGGTTTGTTGCAGCCATGGTGTAAACAGACTTAGCACAGAAGAGATGGTAGATGCCTCAGTATGGGATTGCAAGAACTAGTCCCCCTTTATTTACCAGAATTATGATGTCTTCATTTAGACAATACACTTTTTTTTTTGACAAATGAAAGTAAAAGTAAAAAACAAATAAATCCCAAAGATGATACAGTAACTCTTAATTTTCTTTAACAATATGAAAAAACACTATTTTTTAAAATTTGCTTTTGTCGCTTAAAAGTGAGCTCTAATTGTATGTAAAAACTCTTAAATCCAAACCCAAAATAATAATTTTAAAACAGCTTAAGCCACTGGAGAGCCAGTGTAACCCATGAAATGCATTGACTATAACCTGGGAGGTGTCTTTCCATGTTAGCATTCTTCAGCACAGGGAATACAAAAGTTAATTAAATTAGATATTAAATTAAGCATAGTTTTGACACAACACAGTTCATTGGAATTTTATACAATAAGCTCCCGGAATTACTCAGGGTCAATAAAGAATTACCTCAGCAATCCCCCATGGCACAGGCATTGTCCCATCAGGCAAGACAAGAATGTACCACACACTCCACTCTTCAAACTGGGCTTTTAAATGTTTAGATTTTTTGGGTGGGCAACAGAGAGAAAGAAAAGGAAAATGAACAGTCTTTCAGCAAATAGTTTGATATAACATAATAGGAGCAAACTCTTCATTGCTCCCCTGGCCTGCATGAGCAGACAAGGAGGCTTTCAGGCTCTCCATTTGTGTTGCACTCCAAGCTACATTCCACGTTTCCTTGCTTTGGGCACCATCTGTAGTTTGCATATTCCTTTAGGACGCCAAACATCCCTGGGAAAACAACAGCAAAAACCCAAACATACACAATACACAGCCTATTCTCACACAGCAGAAGCCTCAGTTGGAAAATCTAGACAATAAAAGTTTAAATAAAAAATACTATCTCTAGGCAGAACTGTATTTTCCTGGTCCCTTAGAGAATTTATCTCTTGTTTCTGGCTTTGTTTTTTGCCAGTGGGTACCCTGCTTCCCTGTTGCTTGAGGTAAAGAAATCTATAATGATGTCTCTTCCTCCATTAAAATGTCCCTGCAAATGACTAGAGATAAATTCACAGGATTTTTAAAAGCCTCAGTGGATGCAAAGTTGGAAAACGGATGCAAAGTTGGAAAACTGAAGTGGTTTACTGCCACACTAAGAATATTACACAATGTCAGTAAACCTAATGAATCTTAGCACAAAGCATACAGGTTGGTTCACTGCAACACAGCTTGCCTGCAAGCAACAACTTTGTCTTGACGGATCTCCTGCCTACGCCAGACAGAGGTGCAGGGGGAGGTTTACTTCCCACATCTCCAGTGTTTGCAGAAACTTCAGTAGCAGTGCGTTACTCTTCCGCACACCTTTGCCAGCTGTTTTATCTTACAGATCACTCAGGGCTTTCAGGATAAGGGAATGTTCCTACAGAGGAAGATGGTGAAAGCAAGCAGTGTAACACCCTTCCTTAACAAGCTGTTCCAGAGGTGAACTGCTGAGCATTAACTGCATTAGTCACCATGTCCACATGGATGGTTGCGGTTTGGTATTACCAAGCCTCAAGAAACGCTCCATTGTGAGAGAAGTGAAAATCCTGCATTTTACATGCATTCAGTTTTGTTATTATTTAATGTGCCTTGGCGTAAGTCTGTTCCAGGCCTGAGCTTTCACGGGTCACCATGAGATGCTATTATGGCCTAATAGGACTTTTCTTCAGAATGGCACCAGACTGTGGGACTGCTTAAAAGTGAACTTTTGAGAGTAGCAGGAGAATGTTGCATGAGGCCTCAGTTATTCTGTGCTATCAGGGAAGCAGCAGCAAAGCATGTGGATCTCCTCTAGCAGATCCACGAGAATCTAGAGATACTCAACCTGCCCCCTCCCAAGCCATACTCTTTAACTATGGCTCTCTTTTTAAAGATCTTCATTAAGGCTCCATCTCATTAGTTGTCTTGTAGAAGAACATGATCAGGATCTTAGTTCCTCCATTTGCTCCTCTGATGTATCATTTATATCAGCTCTTTCCATGCAAAGATATCTCACAAAACAGTATAAGATAACCAGACTTCAGCAAGGGAGTATGTATTTGACACAAGTGGAATGCACAGTTTGCAGACAAGTATATTTTTAACATCCAGGATCTGTGTGGTTTTGCTCTTTCTTTTTATGGATGCACATTTTAAAGCACGCTTAAAAGACTGACCTTTTGCTGAAGAGACATAAAACTGGGGTGAGGATTAGGGGAAAAGGAGTGATAAAAATCTTTATTAATTTTTACTCCTTCTGTTGCTAATAAGGGTGAGCACACACGAGAAAGCAGCTTGCATGTAGTTCTGTCCATCACCTCCCCAAAGCTGAGCTTCACATTGAACTTAATTCTGAAAGAAGTAAGGCTGAGGAAAGACAAAGATATGTTTTACTTTGTCGTGCATGTGGTCTGGCTAAAGCAGTAACAGCCCCCCAGAAGAAACCCAGCCCAATTTCTGCAGACATGGCTCTCTGTTTACGTGTCCTATATGAACATTAGGGGGTTGCTTTGTTAGATTTTCGCAGAGTTGACAATAGTCCAGCTCTGAAGCCCACCAACATTGGAATTTGTGTTTTTCAATTTGCACCAGGTTTTCCTGCAGCTCTTTGACTTGTACAGACTTGTACTTTGTTGTTTTGGTTGGTCAGGAAAAGCATGACAGGATTTCATAGGGAAACTTAAGAAGGTCTCAAGAATCTTTGGTTTCAAAGCTATTAGCAGGACAGTTCTATTGAATTTTTGGGTGGCTCCAGGCTCAGAGCCCTCCTGTAGTAGGCACCCCATGGTACATTACTGCCTGCTTCCAGTGAACTAGTAGGAGGTGATTTGTGTTTTTTAATGATACAAATAGTTTTTATTAAAGAAAATATGACTGTAGAAAGGGATGCTGTCTTGTGATGATTAAAGGATCTTTAACTTGTTCAGTGTCAGTACAAAACTGGGGCTTAACAATGTATGAACATCTTCTACCACTATTAATTCATTGCTGTGTTTTAGGTTTGATACGGGTCAGGAGAGATCACTACAATGTATCTCAGAGATACGTTTTTCTTTCAGCACCTCTCACATCCTTTTTATACCCACTCATCCTGTACGTTGTTATATCTAAATTACAAACTCTCTGGTCTGGGACCGACCCTTTTTATAGGTTTGCACAGTGCCTAATGTAACAAGCTCCTACCTTCGGGGAGTTCTGCAGTGCAAATTAATAATGTCAAGTCTCCCAAAACCTATATACAAAAGGACATTCAGTTCATGAAGTAAGGATTCAACAACCAGGAGGTACCAGAATTAAGGTTTCCTCTGCAATTGCCTATGCAGTCTTAATTTGGCATGCATGCATATATGTATTATGGTACAGACTCTCATTATACAGCCATACGCCTTGTACAGGAACTGGCAATGCTCACTACAGCTTTTGAGTATTTTATTTTGTTCCCCTCCTTCACTATGTAACCTTCTGCATTCCCTGCGCACCTCATCAGACTCATGAGTCTTCCATAATTGCCAGATGTGCTATCTTGTTTTGGTTGTCTGGTTTAAGAAGCATGGGGCTTGACTTTTTAAAGCAATTACAATGTATAGCACATTTCCACTCAGAACAGATGTCAATGCAATAGAGATCTTGCCACATCTGCAAACCAGAAACATTAGCTTAGATGTCTCAAGTTGGATCCCCAGAAAATGAGGAACACAGCATTATCACCTCCAAAACCCTGATTTAAACCACTTACTTTTAATAACTACATAGAAATGTCTGCCAAACATATAGTTCACCAGACATATATTTCACTACACAAGCACTGATTTGTCCTAATACTTGAATCCTCTGTCCCTTTTACTGTAGCCATGGCATGTCTCCTCAGAGATCTCTTTGAGCGTCATTTAGCAACTTCTCAGGGCTAAAAGCTTATTTTAGCCTGTGTAAACTAACCGCCTGAAGATAGGTACAGTTCTCATTAGATTTCTATCTGGGAGGAGGATTTGGCATACGTTTACTGCCTTGCCAAGGTCTTCAAAGGGAGTCCCTGTGTGTTCGGAAAAACATGGCCTTAGAGCATGCTATGTCACATACCTGTAATGGGGTCCAGCTATAGCCTCAGTAATAAAATTCACTGCAGCACCCAAAAAGATTAATTTCTTATAAATGTCTACCCCGCAAAATGCACAGAAGTCCCCTTTAGTTAACCAGAGAATCACCTTTTAGAAGTCTCCATTGATCTAGGACTTTTCTTGTATCGTTGACTTCTTTGACCTGAATTTGCCTACGTGCCATACCCCTCCTTGCTGTTCTAGGCTGTGAAGGGTGCCTAATGATCATGTTGTTTTCTTACAGCAAGATCCACAGAACAGTGATAGCCTCCTATTCTTCTCCAATCAGCCTCAAGACATAATTAACAGTTCCCTGCCCCACAGTGAGTGTACCATGTAAAAGCAGCATGACACCTAGGTGGTCCACTATAGAGTCTCACCCTCACAAACCTTTGTCTTTGCTCAGAGACTTTTTTTGCCCTTGAGCTCTGTTTTATCCAAATCTTTGAAGCTCACTGCCACCTTTTGAGGACAACGAGAAAGAATCCCAGTAACAAACCACCTGGACTACCTACAGTTGCAAAAATAATACATATGGACCAAACAGTGCTTATGTTTTAAGGTTTACTGATGGTGGGATGAAGATTCACTCTCCCCTTGAGGAGACAGAGATAAGGGTGTCTTCTCCTGAAATTCCTGTATTAATTAAAGAGAAAACAGTGCTTCACTGGAACAAATCCCTTGTGTTACTTCCTAATCATCAATTTACAAGTACAGATTCTAAAGCAAAACAACCCGTGGGTGGTTCTGAGATCATTAAGAAGATATAAATCTTTTAATAAATAATCTCATGGGTATGGCATCTTAGGAAGACTGGTACCATTTTCTACACTATTTTAAACCCTGCTGTGCAGTTAGGATGGATGCCAGTGCTGAAAAAGAACAGCCTGAAGCTTGGCATGGCAAACCTCCAGTGGGCAGCTTTAGTCTGTGAGTGGTCATATTGTGCTCTTCCAGGGCACTGTTCTGCAGAAGCTATCAGAGGAAAAGGCCCATATACTGTAGTGGAACATTAGTGATGTGTAAATCCAAGTGTTTTCAGGCTGTCAGCTGAAGCCTACTTAACACAGACTGTGTGCACAGCATGTAAAATAACTGGGTGAGCACTTCCCAGTGTACTAAGGCCAACCTTACAGCAAGGACCGGGAAAGAAAAATAGCTGCCCCGTCAATTTTCAATAAAAATGTAGTACACACAGTCTCTAAAGGTGTGTATGTCTGTGGTGACAGCAACAGGAGGAAGAACTTGCACGGGGACCATAATTCTTGAAGTGCTTTCCCTGCTCGCATGGCTGTAAGTGATGGGTGATCAGAGGTGGCTGAATTCAGTGCCTTTCTGACTGGAATGATAATGCCATCAGGAAGATAGCAAATGAGATGAAGCATCCAAAATGCCTTATTAGCCTTTGACGGGATGTGAGGAGCTGCCAGCAGAAGCAAAATATATACGATCTGCATTTCAGCTGCTTTGTGTATGGAAGTGCAGTGCTGGAGCAACATGGAGGGTGTGCATACATTAATTCTCCTTCCATGTGGCAGGGTAGGTGGAAAAAAAGCCAGGAGGAAGAATTATAGTAGTCTCCCTTTTATTGTTGTGATTTTATTTGTAGTCAGCTTTGTCCTTTCAGTCAGTTATTTACTATTCTGTTGTTTGTTCTATTTATTGGTACAGGACCTTACACTTGGGCCTCAAAGTCAGCGTATTTTGCGTGAGGACTGTATCATTTTGATGTTTCTTTTAGCATTCTTTTTTCTATTCTAAACTGCTTGCTGTGGCTATCTGGTTTGAATAGCTAGTATAGTCTATTCTGTTGGACAGCAGCACAAGGTCTAGGACAGCTTATTGGGGTGTATTAAAATGAAAAAGACCTCAAACAACTTAAGAAAGAGGCTTTGTGTATTCCCTGCCCCAGCTGACTTGACTGTTGGTTAGGACAGCAGCACAGCATGTGGTCAGACTCCTTCTCTGCCTCTCATTGTCTTCTCCAAGACTATGCTAACTCTATATTGCTGAGCACAAGTGTTCATTTGTTTATGCTCTCCTCCTCGCCTCCACCCTGGGAATATATATAATGGAAGAGAAGTACTTTGACCTGTTTTTACACTTCACAGTATTCTGGCATCGGCCAACCTTCCAAGTGTAGCTGCTATGGTTAAAATAATACTGTTATACTAGCAACTCCCCAGTGAAAAGATGTAACAAAGTGCTGGTACTGTAAGATACGCAGCCCCCATGCTCATGCCTCTGCCAACCCCAGCTGTTAAAGCCACCATAACCCAAACACAAGATAATCAGATTCTTTTTTTAAAAATGACACGCGGAGCTCTCTCTGTCCTCTGACTTTTGAACTTCACAATTTTGCCTGCTATGGAAGGTAGAAATACAATCTGTTACGCTCTCTGTTATGCTTTTAACAGTGATGGAAGACTCTTCATTCACACTGTTACAAAAGCTTTTTTCAAGGCAAACACTAATTCAGTTATTTAGTTAAAATACTGTAAATAGATGTGAGGCTCTAAAGCTGAAGACACTTGAGTTTCAAGGGACATGTGACACAGAAATCATATGATTTGCAGCACTGTATGTACTATAAAAAGAGAGAGCTCATTTCATCCATGGGGATATAAGGATGGGATGTGAAAAGGCCTGCATGTAGTAGCAGCAAAAAATACTTCTTAAACTGTTACTGTGCTCTCTTATTTTCTCAGCAGCTAGCAAGTATCTTCAAAATATTATTTTATTCATGGAATCATGGAATAGTTTGGGTTGGAAGGGACCTTTAGAGATCATTTAGCCCAACCCCCCTGCAGTGAGCAGGGACAGCTTTAACCACATCAGGGTGCTCAGAGCCCCGTCCAACCTGACCTGGAACGTTTCCAGGGATGGGGCCTCCACTGCCTCTCTGGGCAACCTCTGCCAGTGCCTCACCACCCTCATTGTAAAAAATGTCTTCCTTATATCCAGTCTAAATCTATTCTTCTTTAGTTTAAAACCATTACTCCTTGTCCTGTCACAACAAGCCTTGCTAAAAAGATTGTCCCCATCCTTCCTATAGGCCTCCTTTAAGTACTGGAAGGCCGCAATAAGGTCTCCCCGCAGCCTTCTCTTCTCCAGGCTGAACAACCCCAACTCTCTCAGCCTGTCCTCGTAGGAGAGGTGCTCCAGCCCTCGGATCATTTTGGTGGCCCTCCTCTGGACCCACTCCAGCAGGTCCATGTCCTTCTTGTGCTGAGGGCCCCAGAGCTGGACGCAGTGCTCCAGGTGAGGTCTCACCAGAGCAGAGCAGAGGGGCAGAATCCCCTCCCTCGACCTGCTGGCCACGCTGCTTTTGATGCAGCCCAGGATACGGTTGGCTTTCTGGGCTGCAAGCGCACATTACCGGCTCACATCCAGCTTTTCATCTACCAGTACCCCCAAGTCCTTCTCCGCAGGGCTGCTCTCAATCCCTTCATCCCCCAGCCTGTATTGATATCGGGGGTTGCCCCGTCCCAGGTGCAGGACCTTGCACTTGGCCTTGTTGAACCTCATGAGGTTCACACAGGCCCACCTCTCCAGCTTGTCCAGGTCCCTTTGGATGACATCTCGTCCTTCTGGCGTGTCAACCGCACCACTCAGCTTGGTGTCATCTGCAAACCTGCTGAGGGTGCACTCGATCCCACTGTCTATGTCATTGATGAAGATACTAAACAGCACTGGTCCCAGTACGGACACCTGAGGGACACCACTTGTCACTGGTCTCCATTTGGACATCGAGCCATTGACCATGACCCTCTGGATGCAACCATCCAACCAAGTCCTTATCCACCAAACAGTCCACCAGTCAAATCTGTATGTCCCCAATTTGGAGAGAAGGATGTTGTGGGGGACCGTGTCCGAAGGCTTTACAGAAGTCCAGAGAGATGATGACATCCATTGCTTTTCCCTTGTCCACTGATGCAGTCACTCCTTCATAGAAAGCCACTAGGTTGGTCAGGCAGGACTTGCCCTTGGTGAAGCCGTGCTGGCTGTCTCGAATCACCTCCCTGTCCTCCATGTGCTTTAGCATAGCTTCTAGGAGGATCTGTTCCGTGATCTTCTCAGGCACAGAGGTGAGGCTGACAGGTCGGTAGTTCCCAGGGTCCTCCTTTCTTCCCTTTTTAAAAATGGGCACAATGTTTCCCTTCTTCCAGTCACCAGAGACTTCACCTGACTGCCATGACTTTTCAAATATTATGGAGAGTGGCTTGGCAACTACATCAGCCAAATCCCTCAGGACTCTGGGATGCATCTCATCAGGTCCCATAGACTTGTGTATATGCAGGTTCCTCAGGTGGTCTCGAACCTGATCTTCCCTTACAGTGGGAGGGGCTTTATCCTCCTGGTCCCCATCTTGTGGTCCATCGACTCGGGAGGGATGAGGAGAGAGGTTGCCAGTGAAGACTGAGGCAAAAAAGGTATTCTTATATCTATTATGCTTAATGGATCGAAAATGGGTAGACCTGAACTCATTCTTATCGACGAGTGAGCTGATGAAACTGCCCAGAAATAAATGGGCTTCTCCACTGTCTTGGCTCCTTGAACATTGCACTAAAAGTGTATTTTCTCACATAATCTCATCAGCCATATGTCTCCTGTCCTATGACACTATGTAACTGTTCAGTCCTTGGAAAATCAGTCATTTCTTACACTAAGTAATTCAACCACGTTAGCCACATGCCCTCAAGATAATCTCTTGAACAGGATGTGCAACTGATTTAGTTTAATAGTATTCATAAGGAAGTATTCAATGGTAAGGCATTACAGGAGTTGTCAGAGAATAAAGGAAAGGCATAAATGCAACTTGGCTTATAAATATGTAGGTGAGTGATTTAGTTCAGCATATTCTATATCTATAGAGAATGTCTCAAATTAGATTCTTTTCACAGACCACACTCACGGTTCTGCTATGTCCACTTTTCATCTCTTCAGCACTTGGCAGGACAGCACCTGGCAGAACTTTGTCTTAAAACTGGTCTTTATCTCAGGTAATTTACATCTCTCCTTTGCAAATATCCCACTAGTTTGAGAGAGGACAGAAATAAAAACAATCTTGCGTTTTGGACAATTTTTTTTTCTTCTTCTTTGCAGGAAGCCTTAAAAGAAGAGGTTGTAGAAAGCATGACTGAAACCTACTTGAAAACATTTTCTACTGCAGATGTTGCCATCCTATGGGAAGGAAAGTATGTCAGGAATTCTTTTACCATCCCATATGATTATGTGACAAGCTTCTAAATGCATGTCTCACAGTCAACCCACAACTGCTGAAGCATGAGATAAGAAAGATTAGTTTAGCTGGGAGCAGACCTAACTTGAGGGTCTGTCTGTGTACTACAGTCATTAGTTCTGCCAAACATATAGCACCAAAAAAGTCGTGTTACATTGCCCAACATTTACTACATTGACTGCATCTGTACATGCCAACATATCGCTTTTCATTCTCAGTTTACAGCAAAACAAACCCTTCAGTAGGAATAACGCTGTAAGCCATGTGGCAATAGGGATTGACAGGGAAGTAAACTTGGAACTCTAATGCAAGTGAGCAACACCTGCTTACTCTGCCTTACACAACTTTCTGACTGGCACCCAGGTTGGGTCTACACAATATCTTCCTTGCTGAGAACAGAAGCAAAATATTAGGCCAACTCCCTTTAGAGCATGGTAAGACGCACTAGGTAAAGATTCAAGAGAATGAGGAGATTCCAACATTTACTGTAAACTGAACTTGACAGAAATGCAAATTATATGGTTGTTTAAGTTCAAGGGATTCAGACTGTGGTCTAGCTAATGAGAGCCCATGCAAAAAGAAATCTGACAGCAGCTTGTGTGTAATAAGAGTGGATATGCACATCAGGGTTTTTGGTCAAGCAGCCATAAGTTAATTAGCAAACCTGAACATGACTAGTCCAGGGTAAAATCTAGTGTAACCATTTTCAATGAGCCATCATCAGCGTTTTCTTCTTTGCACTCATATCTGATATTCCCAAGTCTTAACCGGGCCAATACAGTCAAGACCCATCTGCCTTCTGCCTGGAAAGTCCCTGAATCTAACCCTGCAGTTTCCTAGCTCCCTCCCTTCTCCATCAGTCAGGCTTCCTGGCTCATTTACCCTTTTCATCAAGAAAGCAGGATTGTTTTTCTAACATCCCATGGCCATCAGACAGAGCAATCACGAATCCTGATGACTGCCAGAACAGAGAGAGACCTGTTTCTGCCCACAGCTGCAGGAGATGAACAGTGCTTGTAGACAAATCATGGCACTTGGTGACAAACGCTTCAATACCCAGCAGGAGGTTTTCCCACTGGCCATCCCAATCCACAGTGCTACCAGAGGAGCATATCTTCCTTATCATTAGATCAGTCTTCAGTTTTGTATTAATTATAAATGATAGGGTCCTTGTAATTGAATTAAGGATTATTTTATAGGCTTAGAAACTGAGATTATCTGTGACATTTTTTTTTAATGCCAAAGGATTTAAAACCTATGAGAATGCCTTCTTTGATGAAAGATTTTAGCTATATGATCTCTACCAAAACATTTGAAGCAGCAGCTCCTGGCAACAGTAATTGACAGGGCTTGTTATAAGGAATTTTAACTAAGTAGAATAAGAGATAATGATATGTGGTTAAGTAATTTAGGCAGGATATCAGAAGAAAATTCAGAGTGAGATCTATTAGACAATGAAAATATTGTCCAAAGGAAGCGATAAAAGCCACATCACTTAAAATATTTAAAGCTGGTTTGTTTAAAGCTCTAGAGAGGACAATTATATTGAATCAATCTCCATTCACAGAGAATGAAATCAGCTTCTATTCAGGAGCATGAAATAAATTACTTAACTGGCCATTGTAGTCTCTAACTGAAGTGACGCCATGGTTTTTCTTCTCTTCAGGGGATGCTGCTTCACTCTATATGCTTGTTTTCAGAGAGGAAAAACACTTCTAAAAAGGAATTAATCTGGAAGCCTAGTTTAGATAGCCTCCCAAAACCACTGCTGTACTCCAGTGTATAGTACATGCAATGGTGTAGTAAGGCTGTAAAATGAGTAAAATAAACTATCCCAGAGTATCATGGTTCTGCCAGATCCTGTACTCCTTACCAAAATGACCACTAAAAAAGCAGAACTATTAATAGTTTGCAACTGAATTTTTACGTCATCTTCAGTTTTCACTGGAACACAAACAGTTCTTCCACATGTTGGCTTTTAAAACACCATTCTGCAATATTTAAGAGATTGTCTATGGTACGTTCTCCTTCAGCACATTTAATTAACTCATCTGAAAGTGCTTTTTTGCTTTTCCACAACGTTGAGTCTCAGTTCTACTGTATAGATTATTACAAATTAGGATCCTTGTGTCATAGCACTAGGTCATATCATAAATCAACCACTGATGGAAAATGTTGACAAGAGTGATTTATAAGTTTTCAACTCTGAGCCCCATCTAGATGTGCTCTGATTGTTTTTCAATTATTCCTTGGAGGAAATATGTAAGAACATTCGTAAGTGGGGCACTGGTGGGTTCCTGTCTGAGAACAATGAAAAATATAATCGCAGTACAGGAGCTGTTCTTATTCTGTAATAAGACTTTGTATTGAGGGCTGGTATCCAAATGGAAGGTTTTGATGCAAACATCTGTTAAGAAAATATTTACTACTTAACTTTGATATGGAAATCAACCAGAAAGTCTGATTAAGTCCTAGACAATCCTTAGGGCAAAAAGCAAAACAAAACAACCCTCCCAACCCTCAGTTTTAACTAAAATGAACAATAATACAATACATTAGAGTGACATCAGGGTTTCGACTATAAGGACATATTCCAATGGATTTAAATGCCACATAGAAAAAGGATCAACGTTTGCTACAGTGTGATCAAATGTTCTCAGTATGATGCACATCCATCCAAATAAACACCTGTTCTTTACAATTTAATTAATATATATTCCTAATTCTAGAAAGACTTAGTTTCACACTTAACTAAATCCTGGTAGCAATCCACTGATCATAATGAGATTATCCACAGTTAATAATGACTTAAGCCTACACATAAATCTCTGCAGCAATGGAAAATTAATTTTTTGCACAAATGTATTTATTTGTTATACGAAAATATGTAGGACAGCAGTCTGACTTTTCCACAGTTTATTTTTAAAATAATGCTACCTCAGGTTGTGTAATTCTTAGTGTTTGTGCATACAGAAACATATGTGTTGATATATTCCCTTTTTAAGGAAAGATGTGTACGCAAAAGGCAAAAACTATCTAAGTATGTATCCAGGCACTTTTGACTTAAACACAGCAAGTAAATGCATACATACATACATACAGACAGACATATTTATACATATATTTATATACAGACTTATATATTTATGTATTCATAAATATTTATATGTATGTGTCTGTATATATATGTATACATACACATGTGTAAAAAAAAAATATAATAAGAAGCAGAGCAAGTGGAGAGCCAGAGCTACATAACACCTTAGAATACATGTTTCAGATACATAAATACATGGTATTAATGTAAATTAATATTAGAAGGGATTAGGAAGAAAAAGAAACAGTGGGTTATCATGAAAGAGTTGAGACTAATAAGGAAGAATAAGTAGCTGAAAATTTGAATACTTCCCCAGCAATTATGGGATCTTACTTATCCCCACTATCTTCTCCAAGTCAATGACTATGCAAGTTAAGAAATTCATGTACAAACATTGCCATCAGTCACTATCAGTCAGTATTTCACTTTTGCAGAATAATCTAATTCTTCTATGCACAGATTTGTACCTCATGCTTTACTACTTCTTCATGTCTTTGTAGTATCACAAGTACAGTCTACTTCCTGACAGAATGAGATAGTTAATACTATTTTACTGGCATGTCAGTAAAAAGAAAATAGTGTGGCAATTCCAGCTGTTTCACAAGCCAGTCATAGACAAGTGTATATTTCCACCTGGCCCATAACATTTTGTTCAGAAAAGATCGGGATCAGCTATTCAGAGAGCCAGCACTGCTCCAGCAGCCAGCCGGTTTCTCCGGTGTGCACAGACAAGCACATGGTCAGTCTGCAAGAGGAGCAAGGGGCTGCGTGGAGTAACACATCACCTAACTCCATGCCAGAGACAGAACATACAAAGAGCAATCCTACCACCACTGCTCAAGAGCTGGCCCCAAACCTTGGATTATTTTGCTTTGCAGTATTAAAATAAACTCTGTCCAACACTTTTCTGCAATGTCACTGTGGTTGTGACACACCTAAGCATGGATATAACCAAACAATACACCTGGTATCAGCTATCTACATGATCTTTCAGACACCAATTTGTTCTGCAAACTACATATTACCAATATGCCTGGAATGCAGCCTGTGCAACTCCATTGACTGCAGAAAAATTCCAAATATGTATTTCTTTCACAGCTAATAGATTTCTTCTGTAGTTAACAATGCTCAAAATTTGCTTACCTAATCTAAACTAGTAATGGTAGTGAAATAATCTACACTAGGTCTCTATATGATTCCTACTGCTAATATAATTATACTCCTGTATCTCATTTGAGATGCAAAAATGCCACGTACTTTAATGTTATACAATTTGTCTGTACTGACACAGGATGTTTGACCAGAAATCTAACTCAAACCCTTTCAATGGGCACCAGGTCTTAAACCTTATAGATTTTTTTTCTTGTAATATCTTCTGGAACAGTAATTGTCTGACCTGTTTAGAGGATTTCTAAAAACATTATTTTGAGAGCAATCACAAGAAATTATATGTAGTTCATGAAGAATTACATGGGTTCAATTTTCTCCTCATATACGCCATTAGAGCCTGCAGCAAAAACACTTAAGTTTGGGCATTACCTCTGTACACAACATGAATATTACAGTATTCTATTTAGCAGTGTTGATTCCAGAAGAGTACCTCTTATCTTAAATTAGACAGCAGTATCGGCACAGCTGTAGCATCATGACCTAGGTCCTCAAAATGAAGGCGTTAACTTTAACCATCATAGTTTTAGAATAGTACTATGAAATTTGCTTTCAACCTTCTTAGCCTTAAGGGTTCACATTTATGTTTTAGTTTCCACAGTTAGAAGGACAAGGAAGTTACCTTTAAAAAATAAAATAAGAACCAGAAATCTATTGTAATTCATGTGCTAGGAGCTGGAATTATTTTTTAAAATCCCAATATCGTGAGAACTGGCAGCTCTGAGACTGGATGAAAACTGTCCAGCATTTCCTCCAATAATTGTCTGGTTTTTTTCTTAAAAAAACTGATTTATTTCCACAGAGTAGGGGGAAGAACAAAAACGCCTAACATTTCTGGCCTAAGAACTTGAGCATGATGTTTGAAGTATGATTATTTAAGAAGCTGTCTTAAACCATTTTTAGATTCTGGCATACAGTATTGGGCTGAACTATAAATTTTCCTTTCCCTTACTTTTCTTTTGAGCTGCAATTTGTGTCAGTATAAAGCCACATGGGTCTTAAAAGCCATAACTTCAAGCATGGCCATGTGTGTTAATTGGAGAAGTCAAGGAAGATAAACAGAATAATATGCAATGGGGACAGGATACTTGCTCTTGCATTCTAGAAATGACTAGAAATGCATTAAAATATATATGACTCCCATTGGTCTCTGCTCATCAGTGTGGCAAATCCAGAATTCCAACACTCTCTGTGTTAACGGGCACTTGCTGGTTTTTATTTGTATAAATCTTACCTTTGATTTACGCTTTCAAAACACAGAGAAAGCGAACTACTGCATGAATTATGGTTCAGTTTTTCCACTCCGTACTTAAAGAAGTTAGATATAAAATCTTATATGAAACAGCTTTAAAAACAAGACTTCCTACAGAACTGATTTTCACCGCTCCTTAAAAGTCACAGCTGAGTTAGCTGTATTCACTAAGGAGTGTGGTGTTACTTAATATGAGAAAGTGGGTTGAAGGGGGAGGCAGAATCTAAGCTAGAGTAAATATCTGCCATTCAGAAAAAGCAGTTAGGTTGTATACAGTAAAGTACAGTCTTCGAAAGATACACACAGTTTATCCATAGGATTCTCTCCTGGCATCCTTTCAAGAAAGCTGTTAACTAGCGTCAGTGTTGCTATCCTATTCAATCAGGCAGACCCTCTCACCCTGTGAGAAACCTGATGGATGCCTACAACAGTTCTCTCTGCAGGGTGAGGATCAGTACCTGGCTGATATACAGAGCTCTGCTGTGGTTACCAACACTTCATTTTTCTGTGAAATTGTAATTGCTGTTTCCTGTGGCACTTTGAATCAAATATCTATCATCAGCCAGGTAATTATATTTGTTTCTGGAGATTGCTAGGCTTTTCACTGGCCAAGATTTACCATGTCACTCACTCTAACTGCCAGCCCCTGTGGAAGATCAGGGTCATGAGAAATCTAAGCAGGGAGGAATAGCTGAATTCACTCTTTACAATGGTTTTTAACAGTTGGCTTTGGCTGTGGCCTGAAATGGGCAGCCAAGTGCAGCTCCAGGAAAACCCTTTATAAAGCTTCCCCTATAGCAGACAGGTGGCAGCTGCAATGCAAAGGCCCCTTTTTGGGCTGAGAAACAGACCACATGGGAGCATATATTTAAAAATTTTAAATGTCCTTTTTTTCTGCTTTTGCTGTTTCTGAAGCAACAGCTGCTTCAGCTGAGCTGCTGTGTTCAAACCTCTCAACATCCTTCTCATAATAACAGATGCATTATTGAGCATTATGAAAGAGTCTCTCCAGGGGAACGGGGCCTGCTCTTGGGGTGCCAAAAAACACAGATATTATTAAAAGACAGATGATTTGTGAATTTGAAACTGCCTGGTTCTGTCTCTCACTGTGTTAATAATTAATTCATTACAGAAGAGCTGTAGTTCTCCGCACCACCCAAGTGAATCACCTTTTTTTGTCTAGCAACGCAGCACGCACTTACTAATAAAAGCAATTCTGATCTGAAATTATACGGATCTTGGAGACACTCTCTGGTTCTGTAAGCAGCCATTAGACTCCAGTGCAACCCAAAAGTTTGCACTCTGGCTTCTGTGCTACCAAGTTCAGGTGGTTTCAGACTGTTCCACCCGAGCTGAGGAAAGAAAATATGCCTGTATGGTCTGAACAGTTTGCCGTCAAACAGTGCTTCTAGCCCAAATTATGAACAAGGATGGTCAGGTAGAAGAGAAAAAGTTCAAGAATTGCATTTCTTTTTGATCAATTGTATGGAAATACTTGCTGGCTTAAATCACAGGGTTTACTGGGAGGTTGCAAGGCATAGCCACAGCAGGCCTTAACATCCTTCTAGCCTCTGACCCCCATGGAGTGACATAACATATGAAGAAGACAGGAGTCTAGTAGTCTAGCACGGGAGGTACAGAACCACCTACCACTGAAGATGCCATCTGCACTGGTCACTGTACAGCAGTATCAGGTAATAAGGTAGATTCTGTATTATTAGGAGATTATGGAGTTCTCTGCTTCCAAGCTGCCACTGGAAGTTTTTGTAATGCTCCTCCCATGGGGAAGAAGCCCAAGGGACAGCACAAAGGCGTTTAAAGTTTAACAAATACCCAAAAAAGGAGTGTGCGAAGGTATACATAAGATGGGCACCACTGTCGCATCACTGGTGAGCCTTCAGAAATAGAGAGGCAGCAGTTTGGAAAGAGCCAGCAGGACACATAGCTTATGCTGAGTGTGATAGATGAGAGGGACACTGGGTTGAAACAAGGGGGTAGATAAAAGATGATTGCATTTTGAGAGGAATGGACTATGGAAAAAACTATTACTTGTGTGCATTTTCACAAAATGAAGTTCATACTGTTTGCAGAACTCCAGTTATGAAACACAACAGCACCATTCTCTTGAAGAGCAATCAATGAAAAAGTACAAACTTTACCCAGCAAGTGATACTGCTCTTTAGCTACTGAGTGAAAAACTGCTTTATAAAACTTTAATGTAGCTTGCCAGTCTGTTGGAACCAGGCTTTCCTAATACTTCTTTAGTGAATTGACTTTGTCAATTCCCTATTATAAGCAGAAGGCAGTAGTCGAAATAATAAAAGGTACTACAAAACAAAATCGTCCAACAACAGGAAAGGGGTTTGGCAGCGATGCATTATGTCACTCACTCAGCTGTTCAGATGCTATAGCAAGATGATAATGTACATTGATCTTGATCATTAGATTATGGAGTATGAATCTGAGGAAACAGATGGTGTGGTCTTCGGTACAGCATGATGATGATGATGATGATGATGATATCCTTCCTTATTGCTTACTTGGAGGAATCGGTTGGGGTCCTGGCCACAAAAGTGTCTAAGTTTGTGTTGTTTCTGGACTACACATGTAATGTGATCTTTTTTTGGTTTTCCTTCTTTGGAACTCGTAAAGTCCAACAACAATGGACAGCAGTAGTGAAGTGTCTGGGAAGGAATTTCAATACCCCGTATTTCCAGTGTATAAAGATAAGAGATGTACCAAAATATCTGTGAAAGATAGTAACAACCCATGAAAACTAGGAGACTGTGAAAGGCAAGTGGGACAATTACAGTGCTACTCATTTAATGAGATTAAATCATTTACGCTCTCAGTAAAAATTCTACAACCTATGTAACTTGTCAAAATACATAACCACTTATTTAATGAATATGCTACTCAAAACTATACATTTTTGTAATTTTCACACATTTCTCCTGTAAACTGCACATTAGTGAAACAGTTGACTTTGACCAAGTTAAATCAAGCTAAGTTGAGCATGGGCAGGAAGTTCACTTAAAACCATTTCAGACTGGCAAAGCTACCTAGATATTATTCTTGGCTGACCTGGAGACCTGCAGGGACAATTCTGGATCACAAAGCAATATTAATCCTTTGAATACAACCAGTGTGGATTGTATGTCATTAAAAACTGATCAAAGTTCTTGTCTGACCAATAAAAATGTTTTACTTATTCTTCTGACCATTCAGATCTTTATGGACATTCTGATTCCCAGAGTACTATTTAGACATAGAGAAGAAAAAAAAAACCATTTGGATCTGGGTGTTACTAACATAGAGCTAGATATAATGAAAAATGCACTGTGTTATAGTAACATAGTTGCAATGACACGTGCTTCTCATTACATTTTTAAGAAAGAAGAATTTATTACTGCATAATTTCCAACTATAAACCAAGCATATTCTTTTAGGATCCTGATGTAGTCAAACTATATTGCTAATATTAGAAAAAAGCTATGTTAAGATCAAAATGATAACATGTATTACACTTGATATTTTGTATGCAGTGATGAAAAGTTTTGATTCATTTTTTTAGACAGAAATTCTCTTCTCCTCAAGTGATTTTTCTAACTCCTTTTGAAGGTCATACCAGCATGGAAGCAAGTTGGCCTGAGTCAGCACAGATAGTAGCTGTATCATTCTTCACACTTTAAAGCCTAACTCATGTATTTTTCCAATTACAGAAAAAGAGTTCATAACTGCTTTTTCAACATATTGCATTTCAGCTTTAAAAATAAGCCTTCAGATATATACCCTTTTGAAAACACGAAAAGGAGATTTCAGTTCAAAACGAAAACCCCATCATTCCAGTTAATAAAAAACACTTGTTAAAGCAAAGATGAGCCTTGGTGGAAATGTAAGTTTAAAATTATTTGGACTAAATGTATGTGTAATAAAAAACCTCCCAACAGAGAGGATACATTTTTACAACATATTCCTGTCATTTCTTGTTTTCTGGAGTACAGAAGCACTTGTACAACTGTATGTAGAGCAAATCTCCTGGCAAACTACTATATGCAATGATTCTGAAAGATAATGTAGCAACACAGCTCAGAGCTGAGAGAAAAACACACTTCCATCCGCTAACCTAATATGCAAATTCTTTTATTTTTATTTTAATTTTGCTAATTAGAAATATTTGTAGTTCTAAGATGACTAACATGAATGTGGTTGCAAAAAGCCGTAATTGCTATTAAGAATAACCGGGTTAATTTCTGAAGGGGATTTCTAACAACTTCAGTTCAAATGCAATGCTATTGTAATAACACACAGTGATTTACTTAAATGTTTATGCTGGCATAAACATATCTGCTAATGTGTTTTTCCAGGATTCGACCCACGATAGCCACAGAAATTGTTTATTCAATTCACTCCATTTGTTAGGATGCTTGAATTTAGGTGCTAGCTCCTCTACAGTGCCATCAGTAATGATGTTCAGTATTAACTCTTTTCCCTTTCCATTTTTCTTTTCTTGTCCCCATTAAATCAAATCAAAGCAGCACAGCATAACACAAGGTCACTGATGGTTCTTCACCCAACGAGTAAGACCTACTCTCTCCTTGCAGTATTGGTGGCTAGGGACCCGTCTCAGATAGTAAGAATGTTCTAGGAATCTTTCATTCTTTCCATCCGAAAAGTGGAAAAAAGGACCAATTGCCCTTGAAGCAGCAGGAAGCTCCTTCCCAGCTGCTAAGATAGACAGAGATAGCAGCAGGGGACCCCACTTGTTCCAGCAGCTGGGAAATATCCATTTGGGTGTGTGGGTTGGCCTTGTGTGACTATTTGTGGAATCTGTCTATGTGCAGCTTATGAATTCTGGGTTGATATTTTGAAGCTGCTGTTGTAAAAATTCTTGAAAACTGGAACGCTATGGTGGCCCACATCCAGATCTTCAGTGGGCTGACTTGACCTCTGAAAATGTCTATGCATTATTCACATAGGCAGCCTATGTACATGCTACAGACCTAACTCATACATATGATGTGGTTGCCTCAAGTTAAGTGCGAAAAATTGGGACCTGTGTGTCCTCTTTTGTTGCCAAAATGTCTATCAGGTGCTCACAAGACCAGGGCCAAGGACAAGTGACAAGCCTGTATTTTGACTGTAATTAACCTGTGTTTTAAGAATTAGTGTGTTAAGCAGATTAAAAAATGCTGGTGTTCAGAGGAGATAGCTGGATATAGACTTTTTTTTACTAGAAACTTGCACTGGGAATAACAGTATCTCTGGGAAAGTAGGTGCACACACACTCTAGGGTATATGCCTCAGAGAAGAGATGATGTAATGTATTTCTCATTCATGAAAGGACTAGATGAAGTAGAGTCATTTTAGAAAGAATGGCTTTACTGTGTGGTGAGTTCCCCAAAACATATACTCATCAGAAGGGAATTCATGGCACTCAGGTACTGACACAGAGATGAGAGAGGGCAAACGTACATGAGGGGATGCTACCACTCTTACTTTAAAACACACGTTTTGACCTTGAATCTTTTGAAGGATTCTTTTTTTATAAAAATCTCTATTGTTTCTTCAGTCTCTGTATTAAACCACTTCCACTTTTGTTAGGTTCAGCGCTTTGTTGATCAGAAGAGACTGAAAAGCCAGGTAATTCTACCTCTTCTCTGGTCACTCTCGATTGTTGCAGTCTGAAGCTGTTGATCATTCAAATCCACCTGGATTTGTAGTTTTCTTTGCATGGGTCTTTCTTTCTCCTGCCTTTCAAACCCCAGTTATGTATTTATCACTGTCTCAGGTCCCACCCTTTCAGTAAGATCGCTGTTGGGCAGAAACTATTTTTGACTCTAGAAAGTGCCAAACACTCTAAAGGTGCTTAACACAATGAATCTTTGATCCTTTGAGGACCGCATTATTATGAAAATATTACCATTTATCAAAATAGGAGATTAAAATCTCAGTCCATCAAAAAACACAGCACAGATGTCCAGTTGTACAAAGTCTCCCAAACTACTTACAGATTACTTACAGGAATCTGTATTCACCTGTCTGAATAACATTACATTTAAGATGATGAACACAGACATAGAAGAGAGATCTATCTGGGCGTATTTAATTTTTTCATCCAAACAGCTGAACTTTTTACTGTGTCTTTATAACACACAGGTTATATAATTTTATCAGTGAACTGTAAGAACAGTTTTGGATTCAGTCCCATAGTGACAAACGACCAACAGTTCCTTTAATAAAATACTGGGTTTTTTTCCTCACAGTGCCCCTTAATTGCAAGGCTACATTCAAGGAAAAATATTAGCCTCAACTTTGTTCAGATCATCTTGAATAAAAATATTGTAATCAATCCTTTTGTGAGTTTCAATCCACAGTTTTCAAAGAGAAGGACTGGTTTACATTTAAATATTTCAGATTTATAGACATACTGAAAACACATTGCAGAGATTTATTGCTGGTTTTTTTCTTGCTGGTCTTATAAAGATGTGTCTGTATTGCCGACACCACAAAGATGTAAACACTGTGGATAAGAAATAAAGAGTAACCCCCAACAAGAATGAGATCCAAGCCACAAGACATATAAAATGGCTGTGGGTGTTGCAATGCTAAAAGTGTTCTTGTTTGTAGACTGCTCAACTTGTTTTAGCAAGGACTTGAAATGGACTTTTAAAAGTTTATTGTATGATGTGTACAGCATATAGTGCTGTGTTCATACTCTTTGTGAAGAATATTTAGCAATTTCTTTTAAAAGTATAATGTGTACAAATTCTACACGACAGCTTGGTTTCTTTTCACTTTTTCTATCAACATTTTCCTCTTTTTTTATTCTGTCTTAATTTTTTCCTTCATTATTTTTGCTTTTCCTCTCTTTTTCATCTTAAAGAACAACCTAGAGACTCTCTGTGCTCATTCTTTCCCCTCTTTAGTGTCAACATTGAACCTGGCAAAGTGACTGGGAGCACACTCTAACTGTGAGTACAATTGTTTGTCTGTGCCGTGTGTGATAACTATTAGTACAGGATAAAGGTTCTTCACCATTTCAGAAAAGGTCTGTACTTCACCCTGAAAAAATATATGAATGGGTATGTACTTCCCCATAGGTTATGTATGACTTTTGCTTTATGAATATTGAAAGCATTAGTGAACATGCAAATGCCTGAGGCAATGTGTGTAAAGACAAAAAGAGGTAGAAGAAGAAAGGAAAAAAAAGAGACAAAAAAAGAGGAAACCAGTCTTATTAATGAAAGTCGATTAATGAACAAACCTTTATTGTTTTGGGGATGACTCTAGGAGAAACAGTTTCAAAAAGAAGCAGCAATGAATTTTCATTCCAGCATCACTCGTACTACCCAGCTGAGGTCACCGGGGTGGCCTCACAAAAGCTAGGTTTAAAAGACTTTTGACCAATCTCTTCAGCACCGTGAACACTAGTACTTGTCTCCGTTAGCCACAGCTATGCTTCACTTCTTCACCGATCTAGTGTTGTCTTGATGCTGTTAGAATCGCAAATCAGTCACTTTCCATTTTTCAACAGCAACATTTAATTCCTCTGCTAAAATACTGTCATCTCCTTGGCTTCCTTAGGAACGGCTGCTGCCCAGAGCTTTTATTTTCCCTTCAGTCCACTGCAGCATGAGATCTAGCATGCTGTATGCTGTGATGCTCTGCTCCTTCCATGCTCACATAGTTCCTGTTTGAAACGTTCATCCTGTATATTGTTCCTGTACTTAAACTGGAAGATTTGGCTCCTGATTATGAGCAACTGGAGTTTTCTTGCACATGCCAAGAGAACAAGGAAGAAAATTATGTTCAAAGACTGTGGCTAGCTTTATAAAGATCCAGCTAGTAGGGATGATGAAAGGAAAAGCCTTTACTTCTGCGCCTTTAGTTTGACCAGGGAGATACACCAGCAACTTCAAGTAAACGTCATCACCTGCCTCAGCTTCCTTTAAAGAGAAGGATGACAGCTTGAGAGCACTGCTTGATGGAGTTGCCTACAACTGGCATTAGAATTGATACTGTTCAGGCTCTTTGTCTTCTGGAAATGAACAGCTTTTCTTGCAAAGCACTCTCTAGTATTCTGTGTTGAGTAGTGTGCCTATTCTTGTAGCTTAACAATCTCATCTGAAGATTTATGTAATCAAATGGCATCTGCTACGTGTCAAGCAAAAATATGGGCCATCCAACACATTGATTTAAAGATGATGCCTGTGCTGTATAATACTAAAATAATGTCATGTGTCTGACATACCCATTAGAGCATGTGAGACACACCCTACAATATGTTTTAAATTAATTTATCCTTATAGAGAAAAAATTGTTTCCTTGTTTGTGAGAGTTTTTCATTACTATTAAGGAATTTCCTGGGCCAGCCTTTTCTTTAACTGAAGAGTATGCTCATTCACCTGTTCTTGAAGAGAAGGTACATCTGACTACATATTCTTTCTGCCTGTCAATAGCATGCCAAGATCTCAAAAGTCAGGATAAGGCAGAGAAAAGAACAACTTCATGATTTGGTGGGTTTTTTTCTTGTGCCATAGCACTATATTGCCTTGGTGCAACATTCCAAATACAGACATCAGCAATAAGGATTAAAATGAAGGTAGAGGAGCATAGAGGAAGAGCTGAAGTAAATTCAATACGAATCTCTTTAGTTATCTTACACAGGTAGGATTGTTTTTTTAAGATAAAGGTTCTTACCTGTTTTCACAATTATGGGGTTAGCAGAGATTCCCTCTTGCCTTTTCTAGGTTACTTGTGAATCTGAAAGGATCTCCAGGAATGTGATCAGAAGCCATTGATCTGCTTGGTTTTCAGGGAAGGCAAAGGAGCACAAGGAAACCTTGGAGAAGATGGGGTGGTCGTTGACTGCCAAATTCAGTCTGCTTCTGATGGCTTCTTAGAACATAACTCCTCAGCTGTTTGCTTACCCTTTCAAAGTGCTGCTGTAATATAGTGCAACACAGGTACCATTGTCCCTGTAATCTGTAGGATAAAACTGTTTGAAAACTTCAAAAAGAACACTGATTTAAAATAACAAAGCAAAAGCTCTCAGTCCCAGTGCACTTTAGGCAGAGACACGTTGACGCAGGGCTGTTATCACAAAGATACTTCCTCTGCCTGGGTTTTACAATGCATGCCTGTGATATATTGAATTATTCATGTAATTGACTCCACTGTAGGGCACTACAAGGTTGAAAATTACCCTTTTACTTTGATCTTTAGATATTATTCTTTGTAATCATGAGTACAAATGCACTTGCAGGAGCACAGAGGCAGTAAGATCCTCTGGAACCAGTCTGTGACCCCTTGCAGTTGACTAGTGAACAGGAACTCTCCTGTGATTAGTTAGGCGCACCTATACTAAACAGCCTGCTTAACCAAGATGCTGGGTTTTGTACACAGTTTAGAAATGAGTTACTTGTGCAATAGAAACCACTAATATTGTGTTGACTTCCTTGCCCCTGTTAGGGAAATAATTCAAATATGTATCTCACAAATTAGACTTGAATTAGAGTTCTGGCTGAAGAAGGACCTGCATAACCAGGCCCAAGCAGAAAACTCAGGATCCTTTTCTCAAGCTTTGTTTTCAAAACTTCTGCATGCCCATGGGCTCTGGAAGTTCCTGTCAGTTTTAAAGACCTAACTTTGCACAGAACTGAGGAACTCTGTTTACATCCCCAAGTTTTATTATATTGGAAAAGATTAAAAATACTTCTATGTTTTGAGCATTAAGCCACCACTGTTGTTCTGTCATTACTGAATAATTAGTGATAACAAATGGAGTATTCACTGGGGACTACAGCTTCTATGACACACACCAAGCGGTGCAGAATACCCTTCCCACTGGGGCCATATTAATAGCATAAATAATTACATGTTTCTGAGCTATAATAATATCAATAATAACATAGCATATGAAACACAGAAATATGACTCTGCAATTGATTTAGCAGAAAGAACTGCATTGAGAGTATGCTGTAAACAAAATGGGGCTGCACCTTGGTGTGACATGACTCATAAATCTGAATGTTAAGAGATGGCTGCAGGTTCAGATTCTTTCCCTTATTCTCCTCCTTTTGAGTTGCATAGGGGCATAAAGAGCTCTTTGGGGTCCCGAGACCTGGGAGATGACTCCCTTATTGCAGACCCTATGACAACTAAGCATAAAGCTATTATATGGCTCCCTTCCAGAAGGAAAAAGTTAGGAGTGATTATTTCAGAACCTGGGCATCAACTGGCAGCACTGACTGAATAGCGAGAAGGAAATCTTAGGAAAGTGTGGCTGGTGTCACTGGGGAAGGTTTCCCAAGGCTGGCTTTTTTGGAGTGAGCGTCTCTCTAGCCCTCGGCGATGACCATAGTTGGGAGATTTCAAAGATGGTTTAAAAGCACTGAAACCTTTCAGCACAGGCTATACAGTCTCTGCTTCACCTCTCAGAGCAGTGGCCAGCTAGAACAATTTTCTTCAGTTCTTCATGTAAAGAAGAAAAACAGACATTTACATATGCATTTTTCCAATGAGTTGAGCATTTTTTCTTCTCTGTAGTTTTATAAACCAAAGTCATTCACTTCCTCACTAACTTTGAAAAAATGAATCATATTATTCAATATGATAATTTCTCTGGTAGTCTCATGGTTTGGACAGATTATCCCAATGCTTTCTCAGTGCCCAAGATGCAGATGGATTTGTATCATTCTGCAGTCACTAATCACTGCTCCTTTCTGATAGCTCTGATATTTTATAGCTAAGATGGCAGTTTGACTGAAATCATTTAGTTTTATTCAGCAAGAACCAAAGATTTACAAATGTTCACTTGCCTCTTTGTATGGTAAATGAGTTAACTGTAATGACCAGACTTTGTGTTTCCCACTGACAAGCCTAATCCTTACACATGCACTTCAGCTTGCCCATCAAGTCAATCCCCATGAAAACCTGAGTTATATTTTCCCATCAATATCAATGACATGATCAAATCTTTTCTGGTACTTATCTTTGCAATCAGGTTGTCATTCCTGAAATGTCTCTCATACTTTCCCACAACAAAGACAATCAACAAAGCAGCTTGAAAAAAATCACTGTTTGATGAGTACAGATTTGCCTGTATCTTTTAAAGTTAGATTATCCACTAATGCTGTAATTAATTCTTATACATGATTATGTTTTTCCTTCTGATCCCAGCTTAAAGCCAAATCTGTGCAATAGGACCAGCCACATGGAAAATCCTTCAGCTATTAAACTAAAAACACACTAAATCCACATTTTAAAAGATGAAATTCAGCAACGTGTAATGACTACTACATGATCAACAATCTAAGTACATTTCATTTCAACTCAAGTAGCTATAATTTACATTGCAAGTAACCTAATTACACTGGACTTTTTAGCAATGTATTGTTCTTTGACCTTTTTGATTGGACTAAGAAATATTAGCAGTCAGAATGTTAAATGCTAAATCACACTGGTGAGTGATAAGTGAGTCATTGTGAAAGACCATAAGAAATATCAGTGGAAAAACAGTAAAAAACTTGAACTCCGAAAATGTTCTATGATTCTCTCCTGCAAAAAACTGCACAGCAAAATAGTTCATCTGTGAATATAGTAATTCACTGCAAACACCTTTTATAAAATTCTAATTAAATTTTCAAGCAGTAAACATCTTAGCTTTTGCTGACTGAACTCCAGTGTCTTTTAATTAATTCTGTGAGGGGTAAGAAAATAAATGTAGCTTTTGTTTTATACTTTGTACCGGAAGAAATATAAAATACTTACACTGAAACACAATCATAGCAGGATTCCAAAGTGTTTCTTAAACAGAATGTGTGTTTCTATTCCATGGGCTTGAAACAGCATGTTAAAGACCTAAAATCACATAAATCCAGAAATAGGCTGCAATGATACAGCTGGGCTGAGGATTTTATTGGAGTATTGTTACCACAATATTAGGACTGTTTAAGGATATCATCTCTCAGCTACTCTTTTCTCATGTTTTACATCTAAGTTCATATTTCACAAAATAAACACATATTGTGAGTTTGTCTTGTGAAGAGAATTATATGCAAGTAGTCTCATGGAGACTGATGAAATCAAACTTCATTAGTATTTCCTGCCTTTGAACATAAATAATGACAGGGTTTCAAAGACTGACAGATCTTTGAATGAACGGCAACAATAGTAATTGTCATCTTTGAATTGTGCAGGAGCCATTTTGAAAATTGTCCAAAGAGTAGGGAAAAAGTTTATACTTTTGCAGAGTGGACATTAAGACTGAGAGAAGCCTGTGTTATGCCCTTGTCTCCAATTTTCTGCCCTGATTAATTACAAAGACTGCTAATTGTGTATTGATGTTAGTTAAAACCATGTAGCCTTTGGTATCTGTCTAGTCATGTCAAAATTAAAAACTTTCTGTGTAAATGTTAGGTCAAGGAAAGTACCATAGTGTTTTTCCCTCATTCATTTTTGTTTATAAATCCTTTAAACTACAAGTATTTGTATTTATATCATATTGAATGTGACTGCAATGGGTTAAGAAAACACAAATTAAAAAAAAATCAATTATAAAAATACGGAGTGGAAACAGTGATTTCTAAATGTCATTAATCTATGGTGATTCTGTGGCACAATTTGTAAACAAAGAAAGGATCTGATCTTCAGCAAGTTGGACAGTCATTCATGTGTTGCACAACTCATTTCTGTTTACTCTTGCTACACATCAACACACAAGTGAGAAGCTAAATTTTGCCTTCCTTTCCGTGTCTGATAACACTGACTTCCTCACACAGAGCCTCCCAGACATGATACAGCCAGAGTCCTGTACCCTGACAGGACCATCTTTGTGCCTTACAGTCCACTGAATTTCAATTTCCAACTCACATTTACATATTGTTTGCCTTGTGTTTTCATTCCTGCTTTTACACAAATTGATTGATTGGATGATTATTCCACAATGACTCACACATCTGGGAGTCCAACATCTGGACATGTTCCCATTTACCACATGTTCCCAAGAGCCATCTTATATTGTCAGTGGTGAACTGCATTTGCCTCCTTCTAACCTACGTCTTGACATAATCCAGAAGCTGCAGAGTCCCAGGGGTGGTACCTCAATAATTGCTTTACCTCCAAACTTAGGCTTTAATTTAGTGTTAGTTGCACAAATGTGAGTCATTTAAATAAGCACTAAACTAAGCTACAAGTTTTTTAACTACAAGATTCAGGGATGCACCACAGATACTTGTGGTAGAAGAGCTACGTATGGATTTGGCCCACCATCTGCAAACCTACCTGCAAACTACATGGAAACATAATGTATAAGAACTGCTTTCTTAAAGCTTAGAGGTCTTAAAGCCAATGTTTAATAGCCATTATCCAGTGTGACAGCAAAGCATAGCCTAGAACTAAGTGTCTTGCAAAATTATTGCATATAAGACTGTCAGGCTGTTCGGATTGTACAATGAAGTCCAGTCCCCCTTGTGATGTATTATTACTCCTGGGGGAATGTGTTCAACTATTGAGGGCTCCGAGAAAAATCCGAAGCAAAAGACTTCAGCTAAATAACCAGGCTTGCTCTCAAATAAAAACTATCCTCTGTAGTTCTCAGTGTCCCTGAGACTCTAAGACACCATCATCCCACAATTTTCCTGCTTCCACAAAGTACTGAATTCTAGCAATGTCTTTTTCTTTTTAGTAAAAATGTGGATTTGGACATAAAAGAAAAGCATTAGAGTTCAGTACCCCTCTCTATGCAATATATATTTGGACTTTTAAAAATGAGCTTGTGTTCTGACACTCCCACAGGCCACTTGTACACGTCCATTCTGCTCTCCACCCTCTACAATACAGCTTCGGCCATCTAGAATCGATCCTTTCACCCTCCTTCTATTGCTAAAGTTATTTCTGCCACAAATAGCCATTATGATTCCCTTTGGTCCCTATGCCACTCCCCATGCAAATAAATCTTACTTTTAGCAGAATTAAGACATCTTTTCAGGACTTCACTTGCAGCTAGTGAAAGAAAGGGAAATGTGCCCTGCGCTGCTTACTGAGCTCCAAGTGGAATGATGATTTCTGGAAATGCAGATGCAAGGCAGGGTTGGTATTTGTCAGTTGCCAGTAACTGTTAGAAGTTCTTTGACACAATCTGAAAATGATTAATTGGTAAAATAAAGGTACAGTCCAATCCAAACATAGATCCTAGAAGTCATAGAACCAACAAAACGTGCGCACAGCGTCTTACAATTAACAGAAAGGAGAGAGATTTCAATACAGTTGCAGAAAGGTACCAGCAGCTCATGCTGACATCAGAATAGCTGTTATCTGAGGGCAGATCAAGAAAAGTGAGGCCCAAAATGCTTGAATTTAGATAGGTGAGAGGACTCAGAAACAGTGTTGAGCTGTGTCTGAGATAAAATGTAAGTATGAAACTGTAATACAGCAAAGTAAGTATAATGTGAATTCTGCTCAGAGAACTATTTATTAATGCTGTGGCAAGGAGACTGAGAGCATTTTAATGCGTTGTCTCCCTATTGCATTGCAAGTCATTGCGAGCAATCTGGAGGAGCTACATTTCTTAGTCCTTAAGGATCATTATGATAACATTATCTAAAAGACATATAAACTGCACTGTACTACTTGTCTGAAGCCTCTTCATCTACAGTTTGTTGTCCTGAATATTAAGATAGTTGCTTAACAGCTTTCAGATAAATATCAACCTTATTATTAAGTAACTATTTTTTCCACAGAACAACTGACTGAAGACAAAAGGCTTTATTGTTTTCAAGTAAGCCAGGTTAATTGATTTGGATTATATTTCATGTCTCGCCAAGGTACAGATAATGGATTTCTGTTCCTTCAATTCCAAATATATGTCTCTCAACATTAAGAACAAGGATTATCATTTACCACAGCCAACTGGATCATGCAAACATGGAATACAACAAAAATGCATGCTTAACAAAAAATTCTGAGTTTATCAACTTCTAAAGTAAAGTGAACAGAATATGTAACACTGACAAAAACCTTGACAAATTCTAAGTAACTTCTTGTGATGGCTTCTTCTGGCCACTTTCTGTGGGTTTGATTGTATAAACATGGCTTTACTCTGAAAGATTATGGAGTCATAAAGGGATCTGATTTTCAAACTCTCTCTGTTCATTTAGTAAAGCCTTTAAGCATAATCTTTCCTCCCAGATTCATTAGAGAACAATTTAGATCCACAAGTTCTCTACCTGTTTTCCTGCTGTTTTATAAAAAATTCCCATGGAGCTAAACAGCTTAGTCAGATGTGTCCAAAACATACCACATCTCATCAACGCCTGAGAACAGAGCCAGCCACTCAGATACACAAACTCCATTTGGCACACCTAAGCGGAAGATAAAGGGGCAAAACTACTGTAGGCCACTATTGTTTTCCCTTAGAACAGGTGGGGTCCCCAGGGTGTTCCCAGAATTGTTCAGAAGAAACTGTAAGATGCTCTAAATTATGCCTGTTAGACTCCAGGGCCACACCTGCTTCTAATGGCCTGCAGCACAGCCTTCCCTTCCCTCCTTCTTCATGTAATGGCATAAGAAATTTGTTGGCAACGAAACGTGATTAGAATGCTGCTGGAGACAGGAACTGCTGGAGTGCAGCCAGGTCTTTGGCCACAAGCCTTCTCCGGCACACCCAGCACACCCGACAAGCTGTTACATTAAGACTGGGAAATAGCTGTTGCTGGTGGGGAACGTTGCTGGTGGGGAACATTGCTGGTGATAGTGTGGAAAGTTTAATCAGTCTGCATAAGTGCTCTTCTACTTGTGTGCAACACAGATCCATACTCCTGCATAGGACACACAGCACAAATGTACCAGTCAGGTCATTATCAGTGTCCTGTAGGAAAAGTGGAAGTCGCTTATTGACATGATTTCTTTCTTTACCTTACGATCCTCTGGCAATCCCCTTGCAATTAACTGCCAACTCATGTCACTTAGCAAAAACTATAACCTCGAAGCAAAGCATTTCTGGAAAATACTTTACACCATTTATCACATGCAGAAGCAGGCTTGGCATGCTTAAAAGTTGAAATGAACTATAGCTCATGGTAGCTACCATGTTATAATAACTTAATGGATGTCTATGCTGAAATGTTAAATTACACCTAAAACGTATGACAGTAAAGACACTGCAGTCTTTAGTGCTGTTAAGTTTCCCATCTGTTCAAATAGTACACAATTCAATGAGGTATATAAGGACTTCTGGTTTCCATGACTATGTTCTTCTTTCCAACAGAGTATATGACAAAAAGTGTGTTTAAAGGAGTGGAACTGAGTTACCCTTACTGACTGCTCAGATGCTTTATTTGCAAGACAATGTCAGTGACTGATATTTAGACAGGCAGTTAGGTTAGACTGATGTGCATGCTGATTAACTAGAGATGCAGCAGAGACTCAGCCCACGTTAAAGCATTTTGTCTTCTGTCCTGTGGAGACAGCTAAAAATGTGGCATAGATTGTTGCCACATTGCCATGCATTCAAAAATTACTCATTAGTGAGATTTTGCAATCCAGTTTGGAGGTGGTACTCTCAACGGGTACAACATACGGAAGTGTGCAGTGCTTACAGGTGTCTATGTGTGCTCTTGCACCTATAAATGAGGTGCACAGACTTTTCACTGATACCTGATTTGAACTGTTCTTTTTGAATTTCAGTTTTATGATCATTCTTCTTGTTATTTAACAAGATTGGATAAGAGATAATGATCACAAGAGGGTAACTGTTTGCTCTAGCATTAAGATAAAATTGAACAAGGAAAAATTCTTCATTAAGAAATTAATGTGGTGAAAGATACCAACCCTATTGTTTTAAATGAGGTTCATTTAGTAAGTTCAAGCTGTACCCTAGACATATACCTTACATCTGTTTAATTTAATCAGAAAAGACAGACAGTGTTAATTGCTTTCTGATGGTTGTTCTGTACTGTGGCTTTGGCAAGTGAGAAAAGACAAATTCCCATGGTTTTAAGCTAAAGGAAATGGCTTCTAAGGGATAAAAAACACTTAAGCTGGATGGCAATGCATTTTTTACAGTTTAAAATCTTTGGGGTTTTTATTTGCAATATGCACGTTAAGATGCAAAAATGTGCTAAGATAACCTGTGTCTTCATGGTAAAAGATGGTAAAAATTGGTAAAATTGGTAAAAAATGGTAAAAAATTTTATAAAACCATACTTCATGGTATATTTGCAGGAACTCCGATTAGTGCTTGGGGAATACAGCAAGAAGCCTCTGCAGTTCTGAAAGGTGTATACTATGACTTCAATTGTCATTAGTTTGCCACCATTTAAAATAAACCTACAGAAAGTAATGTTTGCCCAAAGGCTGACTTCTGAGTTAATATTGCAGAGAGATTTGTACTGAATATATCTTGAGTTAGTAATAATGGAGCATTCATGCTAGTCCTGCTTCGAGGAGTCAAGCTCAATAGGGAACAGAAACATCTCAGCTGCCATATGTGCCAAGCCAAAGCAATCTGAGCTTAACTGTTCACAAAGACTCATTTGTCAAATGATTTCAAAGGTATTGATCCATAATCGTTCCTGTGTCTCACAGGTACTTCTGGTCTCTTGAAAGAAAGGTAGATATCAATTGTCCCACCTCTCACAGAGGGGGAAACTGAGGAACAAGAAGTTACTACAGATCAGACATTAGGTAAAAGAATAGAGTTTTTACAAGTTGGTCCTAGCAATTCATAAACAAGACAGAGGAAAAATAGATTGAGCGTATTATTGAACAACACTTATTCTTGATGCTAAGATTCTGCAATATTTCCACATGTTGAAATTTTACACTGCAAATTTAAGATTGCATGTGTTTCAGTCACTATAGTATGCAGTGCTTGTCCCCTTCTAATATGTTTAACTACTATAACCACTTTAACTACTCAGAAATAACCGTCTTTTTTACTTTAAAGGCCATAAATTTAGGCATGCTACCCTAGAGGATGTCACATTCTTACACACAAAAGTGTCTGAGTGCTGTGATGATGTTGCAGTATGTCCCCCATGAATACTATGGGTAGGAGTCTGATTTTCCCATCTGGTTCAACTGCAATGTTTTTATTGTCTTACAAGTTTAGAGGACTCTCCCAATGAAATAATGGAAAATAATACATGGGAACTTCTGTGAAGAACAAGAAAGCCTATTGTCTTGGATTGTTTCCTTAGTGATTTATCTGCTAGCTTCATGATCAGTTGGATAAATTCCTTCTGAAACACTATGTGCATGATATATGTATTGCAATATTCTCACTTGAATGTAACATTTTCCCCTCGTTTCCTATTGAATATGATACATTCATTGTCTTTGTGCCTTAGTGGAACATTTAAGTATATGTTTATTTTTGATTAGAAGTTATACTTTTTCTTATTTTTTGTTCTTTCTCTCTACTTTGAGGTTGCGTCCCATTAATGTCAGAATCAATAAGAGTCAAACTCACCTAGCTTTTCTCACATACCTAGTAGTACTGAATTCAGTGGGACTGTTAGTGTGAAAAAGGAAAGGTTGTTTATTTTAGAGAGTATTACATCATAGGAAGAGGTGTAAGAAACTTCACAACCTATGACAGCAGCAAAAACTACATAAATGGCATGTCCCTTGCATTGCACAAATGCTATCTGTTAAGAAGGTTTTATTTGTGTACTTCAACTCTCCTTATTCCTGTAAGAGCTACAAGTATCCACCATTTGTACCTCAGTTTTAGCTAGTGACTCTACTTAAGTTAGGAGCTACTCCAGTCAAACTGATGGAATTATACCAGTTAAAAAAAGGTCAGAGGGAAGTCAAGCTGGGACTGTAGCATGGCAATAGCTGTAGGTCAACATTAGCAAGTATACGGGCAATGGCAGATTATTTCTTTATAAATATTTCTTTATAAATAAATAGTGAACATAATACACAAAGTTGTGTGATTTCTTGGTGGTAGCTTAATAGCCATCAGGGGTCTTCTTGAAACAACTGTATTTATTGTTATATTTCCTACAATATGTTGAATCATTCTGAAATCTTGCCGTTAAAAGTGTTTGGAAAACACTTTTAACTTTTGTACGTGCTACTCAAAACCTATGCAGTAAAATAGGAGAATAGGGAGTGCTGAGATAATATCATTTATGGATTCTTCTCTTTCCTGCCCTTCAGGTTTTGCTGAAAAAAAGGCAAAATCTCAGGATTAAAAAAATAAATCTTATTGCAGTGTAAATGCAAAGGAAACAGAGAGCGAAGTCTTATGGAATAATATTTGATGTGTATAAACATCTGCAGCCAGCAGCTGGAATAGGTGTGAATATTTTTCTTTAGCAACTACTATGCAGTACTTTCCCACACAGGTTTTCTCATCCTATTCTCCAAAATATTTGAAAGCACTCCCAGTTAACTATAATTTACAGGTTTTGCATGCGTATTCATCTTAGTAATTAATGAAAATATGTAATGGAAACTCAAATAAATTTGGTTAAAAACAGACTTCTGTGAAACTTTAAAAAACTACTTGAAACATAGATTTTAAACTTCTCCAATTGCACAGACTAACAATAAATAACATATATGTTGTCACAAATCCTCAAAATCTACAGGAAATATTTTCCCCATTCTTTTATTAAATAGCATGTTGACAACAAAATCAGTATGCTTTGAATTCTGCGTAATCTTAAAATTTCTGTCATTTCCAATACCATTTTCTGCAACAGTCTTAAGAGGGGTGCAGATGTAAAACACATAATTGTAGTACACAACCCTCCTTCCTGCAGCCAGGCTCACATTTTTTGCTCATGTGCAGAACACAATTCCATTTTTTAATACTTTGTTGAGACAAAAAGCAATGAAACTTCTTCACAAATAATACGTGACCTGTAGTATCTAAACATTGAAAACAACAGCTGCAATAGTTGTATTTTATAAATAATTGCTAAGTGGTTATTTCCAACAGATTTTTTTCCACTCTGTTACTTTTACACAGATTTCAGCATAAGCCATTCCCAGGACATGCACATACATCATCAGAGATGACTTCTCAACGCCTTCAGTGTGGCACTAACATCTACATATGTCACCAAGCCTCCCAGAGAACACTGCAGCTTCACAGAGCCTTTCCGCATTCCTTTAATAGAAATCGAGCCAATTTCTGAACTCGACAGTTTGGTTTTCTGTAGAAACAAAGGACTGGAACAGACCTCCTAGATCTTTGAGTCAACTCCTCTGCTATTGTATGCAACACATCCTATAATTTTGTCAGAAACTCATCAGCTTACAGTAAGGAAGAACAATAGCATGGATCTCAATCAGCCCCGGCTCTGGGATGAACATCTCAAAGCAAACTTGTGTCGTACAGTCACTAAGTCACTAGGATTGATTGTCTTTAACTGCTCTGTTTAAATAAC
Source organism: Pelecanus crispus (assembly GCF_030463565.1). Lineage (NCBI taxonomy): Eukaryota > Metazoa > Chordata > Aves > Pelecaniformes > Pelecanidae > Pelecanus > Pelecanus crispus. The sequence goes on from NC_134650.1 coordinate 41,413,039, forward strand.
CTTCTCCCCGCAGAATTACAGCTGCCTTAAGACTCCAGCAGTGGGTGTGAAATCTGAAGCTTGCCCTTAGTAGGAACTCTCTAAACAATTCTCTCTTCTGTTTTTGTCTGAAAAGAACTGAACAGAGGCAGTACAAAGACGTGGGATTCAGAAGCACAGAACAGATTAATAGGAATATTATACAGAAGCTTTACTGACAACTCAACAAATGAGAAGCTACCAGGAGGCTGGCTGAGCATATAAAACTGTTATAGTAACAGGGTAGTAATGATCTACCTTAGGATCACCGATAATTTCCAGCAAATGAATCAGCCTTTTGAACATCTTGCATTTAGAAAGCATTGGGAAAATGTGGTGAAGGCCAGCACTGCTGCCCATCCTAGACAGCTTCCATTTCTACCCTGTGCTGTCACTCTATCTGCTTATTTACAATGCAGGGAGCTGAGGAACTTATTTTGGACTTCTACAACGTCTCTAAATGGCAGAGAAGAATACGTATACAAAATTGTTATCATATTTCCCTAATATATCAAAAGGCATGCATGATGGAGACCAACAAATTACTTTTAACCTGGAGAAAGCAGGGAACCAAGAAGTGAGAGTTAGCGTTATTCATTGCTCTGTCCAAGGGTGTTATAATTTTGCAAATAGCTATTTCAGGATGATTGATAAAACACAGTTGATCCAACTGTGTGGTAGGAAGAAAATTAAAAAACATCAAGCACATCAAATACTAGTGCATCAACTATCCCCCCTCTGGCCACAGACCAAGGGGTGACTGTGAGACCTTCTTTTTTTGCATCCTACAAATGTGGAAACTCAGCCTCATAAAAAGAGGGGTCACCCACTCCATTTCCAGCAAAGGACCAGGCACGTTTGGCCTACAGTTGTGGAACTAAATAAAAATAGTGTAAGTAAGAGTTGGTGAGCATGTCAGACACCATCTAAGTTAAGAACACTGTCACAGTATTTTTCCTGTATTCACACAAGGTTTAGCGTCTTTTCAATTTAAGTATCTGGGGAAGCGCTTTTTTCCCTGAATTATACATAAACCTCATTACACATAAATTATATTAAAAAGACACACCAAAAAATCCAATTGTACGCCAAAAGATGAATATGGAAGTTTTCCTACTTGAAGAAGCAGATGTCGACCCAAATAATTCTTAATGCAAAACTGAAGAGTGTTAGTTACTTTTGAGACAAATACAAAAAGAAAACTATTTAGTAGTGCTGGTGGAGTTTGTGCTTATTTTGGCATATTCTACCATCTCAGTCAACCAAACAGAACCAACCCATTTCCAACAGCCATCGGCTTTATATAGTCTGTGCTGAGTCAGAGCTATTCAGAAGCTAAATACAGCTTGTACAATACATGATATTTATAGATTTCTTCTGTCTGACAAGATCTATTAGAAATACAAAATGAATGTACAAGAATGTAAGTGTCTATATTAAAATATATTTAAAACATGCTTAGCAGAAATATTTTAATGAAATAAGGTATTTTTCTATACATGTGGGAATTTATGGTAGAAAAACACAACTTTGATAAAATCTGATTCTTAAAAAGAAGATCAAGAATGTGGCTTTCTACACTCTTCAAATTTGCAAAAATAAACCACATTTCAGGAAACCTCAATTTTCAAAAAAAATACAGCATTCCAGTAAATGCCAGGATAAAATTGGCTCATGTTCAGTCCTATGATAAAATACACTTTAAAGTGTATAATCCAAAATCGAAACATCATAAGGTTAACTAAAAGCTAACCTACATTCTCAGTGAAAAAGTACCTACACACTTAAGTTTAGCAATGTCTACAAATAATTTGTGACTAGTGAAAGCAGATACAGAATAAGCTGAAACTGCTTAGTCGATAGAGTATATTGGGTGGATTCCATCCTTGCTTCTATTGCTTTTGCTTAACTGGTCCCTATGCTCCCTATTTGCCTATTTTCTTGTATGCTAGATACAATAGTGGAAGAAATGTGTATTTTCTATACATTTAGAACTTGCTACATTTTTTGGCATAAATCAGTACAGAAACTGCTAAGTGAACGCTTAAGATAGGAAATCCCTGAGGTGATAACCACTGAGAGAAAAGGGCACATATTCCAGCCTCAGATGGGTAAGTTGGTTGGTTTGTGTAAAATATGCTATATAACCGAGAACGCAGTCATTAAATACACTGAGTTTCTGCTGCTCCCAGTGAAGTCACTGGGTGGTCAGCATCTCTTAGTGTTGTCATCGAAACACTCACCGCTCCCTGGAATTCAAACAGCTCCCGCGGGCTCTCAGCTCTGCCATAGTGTACCTGATAATCTTGTCACACCAGACATCCATTTACAAGCATTAATGTTTTACGTTTGCATGACTATGGGACCATTTCAGCTGCACACAGTGCCCACAGTGGACTTCCACCATACCAAGTGCTCCCAGTAATCATGTTTGTTATGGAGCACAAACACGCAGGGCCAGCCTGTAGAAGGGGTTCCTGGCATCCACTGAACCACTTCAGAGCTTTGCACTGAAATGGGGCGAAATGCACAAATGAGGTTTTTCTCACAGAAACTTTAAAACTAGTTAGTTTTAATCATTATTGCTTTTGATATTTTGCATTCACTTGAAACAGTTTTCAAAAAAAAGACCCTTTAAAAATACCTAGCTGTAAAAAAATTTGTCTCAATTTCCCGGTTTACACAGACTAATTCAGATACTACTAAATGGAATAAACTATACATTCAATAATTTCTATCTTAATCTTTTTATTTATGATACAGAAGTCAAGACAAAATATCAGTTATTATTTGTGGAGAGCAAAATGTGTGGCAATACTTCTAGCATAATTTTTATATATAGGCAGTGAAGACTGCTTGTTTATTCCTACTTACTATTTTACTTAAATTTTGTCCATATTTAATAAGTCAAATTGACTAATGTGTAGTTTCTCTATCCAAAGTAGCTCTAAATAAAGTCTGGATCTCTTTTGATTACATTGAATTTGCAGCTCACACACTTCCCTTTTCCTCAGCAGGAGCAGGTTTTTTCCTATACCTGGTTTAGTATTTACACAAAGCCTGTACGAAGTGATCTCTGCTTTTCTTCCGACATTTAGCTGGAACTGCACAAAGTTCAATCTCATGATACTGAGTGGGAACTCATATATAGCCAATCTATTTACAAATCCAGATTAAACCATATGCAAGGTTATTTGTTAAACATGGAACGGAAGGCTTCTTATTCAGTAACAAGACTGTCAGCATTAGACAATTGATACTCCTACCATTAGTTTCACTCAACGCACCATCCCTTGGCTCTTTTTATTGTGATATAAATATATGATCACTTCAAAATTGCAGTGGATAATATAAGCTGCATGTAAGAAGTTACCAAGGAGATGTTCTACCTTTTACAGTTCGTTCAATACTATTTCTTTCCCAAATCTGTCTTCTTTCTGTTGTCTTCATCCTCTGTAATTTGTCAACATTTTTCTTCTAATTAGTCACTAGTTAGGGACTTTGCAAGTACTCTGGCTCAAGAAATCCAGAATATCTGGCATTTATTAATTAGGGAATTTCACTGACTTTGATTTAATTTAATGCAGTAATCTAGTATTGCATTATTCTCCTATGTAGTATGACTATGTGCCATCCAAAAATACATGCTCATTTTGGGGAAAGAAACTTCCTTTTAAATTAATTTGGCCTTTCATAATAACACTTTTAAAAATAATGTATGTTTATAATGCACATTTGAAAGCAATTATAAACTAAAACACAACCAAAACAGTAGTGGATAGAAACAGAAACAGATTTCAAGTGCCCCATGGCAATTAAAGACTTAACAGGCCTGCACAACTGGAAGCCAAAAGAAATGCTTTGTGTGAATTCAGGATAAGGCGTAATCCATAGAAAGAGAACAAGGATGATTGGTTGTATCTTGGCTTTAGGAAATCCACATCAGGAGGAAAAGAAGTCAGTGTTAACCACAGTTCAGCAAATTTCCTATCATCAAAAATGCAGCCTTATATATTCGATTTGCACTTTATAGAGGCTTGGGAGCATCCACACAGAACAAAACAGCAGAGTCTGTTTTGGTCTCTTTTTTGACTTGAAGGGAAAAGACAACGGTGGGGAATATTAGAACACGCAGTACCCTTACGTGGTCAGATATGGCTCTGCATTACAACTGCTGAAGACTATTCAGGCTTATTTCCAAAGCCCAGTGAAGTCAAAGGTGGTCTATCAGCTTCAATAGGATTTGGGTCAGTTATTTCCTACGGGTTCAGTTACTTGGGGTATTTCCTATTGCCGTTGAAAAATGTTCTATCAAGATCTCAGCATAGTTTTTTGATGCTCAGCTGATTTGCAAGAATGTGCTGTAACTAGGGCAATGCCAGAAAACCCCAAAGGCGTGTCTCCCTGGTATTTCGCAGGCACACACATGCTTGCTTTGCCCACACTCAAAGCTAGCTGGATGATAGCCAGTTGTAATCAGAAGTTTGCAAACAACTCTGTAGATCTGCCTCCGGAAGCATCAGCTTATAGAGAGCACAGAAACCTCCCTAGTTGACTGCATAGCCAACTCCATTGTAATAAATTATTGAGCTAATTTCCTAAGTGCAAACAACTGTGAAGAAAAGAGTGGCTGGTAATCTAGCAGCTGGTAGGACAGCAGAAAAGGCTAGTAAAATGAAGAAAAGGAATCACCTATAGGATTGATGCCTATAAAACACATGAAGGATGAATTTCATCACAGAGGATGAGAAGAGCTACTTAAGTCAAAAGATGACCTAAGATAACAATATAAAATGATTATTAATACAGTTAAGGTTAAAATGTGCAGAGAATTCTTAACCAGATGAATTCTGTTGTTAAGATAAAGCACGACCATTTTGTGGAAAAAACTGTATGTTGTGACATTCAAATTTTGAAGGGCTCTTTTATGTCTAGATGATCCAGTGCTATGGTTCTGGGTGCTAAAGAAAAAGTCAAGGTTAAGATATTAGTCTATAGAATCTCTACATTAGATTAGTCTCTTTTTCTTCTATCAACATCCAAAGTTACACTTTCAAAACCAGCCTAAAAAAGGCATTTGCCAAGAAAGACATTCATCTTTCTTATTGTCCCCTGTGTACGTTTACAACAGCTTGGCTTTCCTGTATACAGATAAATTAGTATGTCTAAAATACTGTGTGGTTAATTAGTTGGGAATGTTACATGTGTTCTTTATTGCAACACCACGGAGCTGCACTTCAGAAATTGTGCTTTGATGCAGCCAGTTGCTTACAACATGTTACTGCATTTCCACTAGGTTACTGACGTCAATGTATAAGAGGTTTAGGCAAATGAGTGTATGTATGCTCGATAATTTGAAACAAAAGGCAACTTTTTATTTGATTTTTTAATTTTTGCTTTGCCTCTGAAAAGTTAGTAAGAGTGACTCCCAGCAGCAACTATTTTCATAGGTACTAAGTTCTGTAACTTTGAACCCTTATGTGGTTGTATAGAACATGCCACTATTCAGAAAAATTAACTTCAAATTCATTTTCCAAGATACGGAAAAAAAATTCATGGAGCTTGAATAATAAACACCAAGAAGCATCTAAAATATTCTAAAATATGCCTTAAGCAATACTTCCTCCACTTTCTGTGATTAGTGATAACATGATCTTTCTACATACTCCTCTACATGCTCCTACCCACTTTATGACTGAGAAGTCTGACAATCAGATATATGCCGTCTGAGAGCTGTGGGTTTACAGGTTTTTCTTCTGAAGGCAGGTGTTTCCTGAGGTTCTAAAAATGAGCACACAATTCATGGGCTTTGCTTGCAGGATTTCCAAAAAGACAAATCTTTTAAAGTAAAAGTTGCTTCTTTCCCTGTTGCCTTCTTTTCCCTGATTTCAAGAGAAATACATTAGTCAGGACACAGTGCGGTTGCCAGAATACGTCAGTTTAGGTCCCTCATCTGCCGTATATGTTTTTGTGTCAACTCCAGCTAATCAGCTTCTTGTGCTTTAGCTCCCTATAGGAATAACAGCATTACCCTGTCTTATAGGCCTATTTTTAAGAAAACAAACTAACAAACACCAAGAATATAAAGCTGATAGCTGTCTATGGTAACGGAAGCTAAATATATTTTAAAACAGATAAATTTCATATGCTATGTTTGGTTTATTTAGCCTGCAAATTAATCAGGGCAAAGAGAATGTCTTGTTCCTTTTGGTAAAGTGCAATGCAAATACAGTTGATACATACATGTTTGTTATTAATAATAAGAGATACTTTTAGATTCAGGAGTGAAATCTGATTTTCCTGGCAGAGAACTGCAATTTCAAGGATATTGCATTCTTCTAGTGCATTTCCAGAGTTAGTGCACTAGGAAAGGTGATATTCCTTTGGGGAGTGGCAAGTCACAATGGTTTTGGTTCTTAGTCAGTTTAAATGGCAATGTTAGCAAAATGCTGCAAATAAATGAGCTTGCTAAAAGCAGAAGATGGCTTGGACAGCCAGGTTTCTGCAGGCCTTTTGGTTCCTCAGTCTAGGAAGGTAATTTAGACAGTCCATTCCACAGTGTGAAATGGAAAATGATACGCCCTAGCGGCCTTAACTTCTACACTCAGCATTTTGGGGCATTCCTCATCCCCAAAATAGATCCTGCTGACCAGTCCTTGGCTGGAATAAAGCCAAAATCACTCCACTGATTCCAAAAGACTTAGTTCAACTTTGATAAACTGAATTTGGGTTTTACTCTGCCTCAGAAACCTCACTGAACGTTCAGTAGTCCTACTTTTTAGCTAGCCAACTGCTGCTTGTGATGGGGTTTCTACTCGTGTACATTTTGGGCGTTTAGATTTCTTTTAAATACTGACCGTATGACATGTATTAGGTCTAATATATGATTTTGTTTAAGCTCCATATAAGCTATGTAAGACAGACAGACTCCAGTAACCATCCTTCTCTCTCTTTTTTTCTTAAAAGAAACACACTCTTCCTCAAAGGAAGGACTAAGAAAAAAAGTTGTGTTTTAAATTGAATAGAATCTAACTATCCCCACAATATGCACTCTTGATATTTTGAGATCTATAAAGCCAGCCCGGCAAATGCTGAGTTTGTAGGTTTTTGGAAGATACAAGTTGACAGAATGAATAAAAAAATACTCTGTTTCACTTCTCCATCTGGTCCTACCATCCTACTGAGGGGTACCACGAGAAATAAAGTATCTAGAAATTGGCTTCCAAAGCCTATTGACTGCTCCACAAATTAGTCTGTTTCTAAGACTTCTGTTTGAACATGCCCTGTACACATGCAAAGAATAACAGACTGAAACAATGGCAAATTAGAAACATAACTGAAGAAGCATCAAGTCATCTTTCGGTGCCAGTACGTACAGTTGCAAAGCAAGAAAATTCTTTTCATGAGTATGCATCTCTTTATTAAAAAAGAGAAAGTGCAGATATGTTTAATTTCACAATCCTGTGAATCATGCTTTCCTTTCCAGCAGCTTCAGACATGTCTTTCTTCAGTGCAATTTGATTGATAGACCAGACAATTTCATCATTTTTCCTTATGAGCAGAAAGTTGGCCTGATGATTAATCATAAAAAGCCTGAATAGAATTTAATTAATCTTTCTTTCTTTCTTTCTTTCTCATACCTGCTCTTTACAAACCAAATATGTCAGGCCGCACTGGGAAGAACTTTAACATAACCTAATTCTGAACATTGAGTACTGGTTCACAGTGGCAAGTTGCTCTCAATTAATCCACTAAAGTGAAAGAAAAATCTCTCTAAGATCTTGCTTCAGAAAAATCAAGAAGGTTGCAAAGTGTTTGCAAAGTTTCCATCAACAAAGAGACAGGCTTTGTCTGGAATACTCTTCTCTAGGAAATATTTCCTCAGGTCTCATAATACAAATTTGGAGTTTTCTTCTTCTACTATAGGTGTTACCCTATAAAATACAGCAGCACTGAAGCCAGATCACATAAAATACACAAACTGCTGATGACTTGTGAGCAAATGTAGATGGGGAGACTGGCTGTTGATACCACCAAATACGGTGCTGCCTCATCTCTCCCAGAAGGCCTAAAGAGGGGTCTAGAATGAGCAAAAAGCACCTGAGAGTAACAGTGTCCTGCATCCTGTAATTGCTTGTCATTTTGAAAGAAGACCTCACCTCCCAGTGCTTGGCTGACAAATGCATGAAGCCCCAAGCATTTACATGCACTGTTCTGAAATTTAACTACAGCCTGGTCACCCAGTGCACAAACATACTTAAAAACTTTCTGACTTACTTTCTACATTCCTGACTGAAGAGAAAAGAGAAAAATGATACTTCAATTGGTAGGAGATATTAAAAAAAATTAACTTAACCTCCTTTTCTCACCCTTGGAATCTTGAACATTGCTAAAACAGGAACAAGAGGTTTTGGCGCAGACTCTCCAACTCTCAGCCATGTAATTCCACCAAAACCTTTGCATATCACTCATACAGGATATTAGTTTCTAAGGTGTACTGTGGGGAATATGGCCTTTCACATTTCTTATTATTAGTGGAATCGTTCTTAATGATAATATTAAAATTGGCAGTGATACTAAGATGAACAGAGATCACCAAAACCAGTATTTGCCACCTTCATTTCCCTATCAAAATGTATACATAAAGTACATAGGGTACAAAATAACAGCATGGGATCCATCATTCAATTAGAGGGCTCCCATTAATTCAGGCAGATAATCTGAGATTTTCAGTTACTGTGGGAATTTTCAAAGTAATTAATGGGTTTTGGGCAACATGACATCATTGCAATGACTGACATTTGGTTGAACTTAATATGTCACTTAGCATTCACTGCTAAGCAACCAAGCTTTTGGTATGCTGAATGTCTGAGACATGAGGTCAATGTCTAAAGTGTATATACAACACAATTACTAGTAACTACCAGTCTCTAGTGAAAGTGCACTCACTGAAGTCATTATTTCAGTAATTCTCCTGTTTCAGAAAACTTGAACCTTTAAAATTGTCTTTCACACAGGCAAGTGTGTCCTCCATAATTTATAGTTCTGCACTTGTTCTAAACTTAGGTATCTCCCATTTATTATCTGTATTGGTGTTTGCTGCTTAAGTACAGCAAGTTATGCCCTGCAAATAATAAAGACAAAGCAACATAAATCGCTTTAACTTGTCTTCCAGTTATTTTATATTTACTTTAACTAAGGTTTGAGCTATTGATCAAGATGGATTCCAAGGAGCAAAAGGCAGATTGAGAGCTGGGTTTGATGTCAAACTTCCACAATGATGGACTGAGAACAGTGATTTAGTCCCATTTGGTGAAGAACAATTTAACACAGTCTCCATAATGGAATCATAATTCTGATCACATCATCAGAAAGTCTTTGTATTGAGAAGCAATTCAGACTTACTTCAACTTAATACTCCACACGAAGAGCTAACTTTGATGAATTCTCATTAAGACATTTGTTCACTTTCTACTTTTTAGTCTGTCTGTTCTCAGGCTTTCTTACACAGTGCTGCCTAATAAAAGATCCGTGAAATGTTACAGCTTTTCACCAAATAATTTTTTCCACTCACAGAATGTTGCTTCAGGAACTGGTCCCACCTTTTCCAGGAGTAATTTGGAAAGGGTCCCACCCTGACCAAATCTGACCTCTGATTGATTGCTTCAAAACCTACACACCCCAAATGAGAATAACTGTCCAGGACAAGACATGTAATAATGATCTCACCTGACAGAATGAGAATGATACAACTGAAGTAGGGGCCAGAGTAGTGGAAAAAGAAAACGGATCACTTTCTTACTTGCAGTGCTCATTTTCTTTGCCAAATATGCTCAAACAGGAAGGATAATGTAACAGATGATGGCCTGAACTCCAGAAGTTAAGGACCAAAGTATGTGATTCATATATACTGCAACTAGCTAAGAAGAGACATATTAAGTAATTCTGGAAGGAAAGCAGCACTTGTCAGTATCATTTTAGTGCTAATACAAGAAACCCATAGCTCTGCTTAAAACATACGAGACATAATTTGTGTGATCTACCTTCCAGGCAGTTATATGTACTTTTTCAGCAACATTACCATAAACTGCTAGATATTTTTAGCATTTGGTTATTATTAAATTATGTTTCCACTATCCCAAAATATCAGTAAATGTCAACTCAATTCATATTTAGCTAACTGGCTTGGATGCAGCTAATACAAATACATTTATCATTTTAATCTTGTCAACAAATACTGAAGACCAAATATTATTGACCAATATCTGATCCCATTAACTCCAGTTTGACCACAGTGTTCTTACCCAAAATTGGGGTAAATGCTAACATTCTGGCCAAGTTGCAAATGTATGAACTTTGCACATAAAAATGTAAATATTAGTATATGCACAATCCTGTGTTCTTTATCTTTACATGTGATCGACACTGAGCTACAGCTGAACCACTTTGAGTCATTAAAGAAACTTAAACCCATGTAAAGTAGTGTCATTTTAGAAGACATATTTATGCTCCATTGAACCTCAAGAACTTCACTGAACCTCCATGTTTTTAAGGATCTTTCATCATAACAAATGTTTATGTTACACATATTACCTACTTAGAGTACTACTTTTCATTTGGGGAAAAATTCTGCCCTTGACCTCTGAGTTGCAGACAAAATTCTTAAGCCCAACAAGGATCTTCAAAGCAATTCTACTGAAATCTATTTCATTGAAATCAATTCAGTGAAAAGACCATGAATTTGTAAGTTAATACTATCTGAAGCTGAAAGGAAGAAATTCAAGACATCTGTATTCTTTTCTGAAGTCAGCATATCCAGATTTAATTGCTAAATGTATTTTAAAGCATGTTTTCAAAAACCTCGGGTTGGTATTTTCCATATTGCTGCTATATGAGAACCCAGCATTCCATGCTCTGTACAACTCCCATTAAATTTAGTGGAAGACTGATATTAATTTAAGTAAGAGTTGGATATGTCCAAAGGATCAACTTTAATCATATGATTGTGCCTATTTCTCTATTTTTTTCACAGAGTAGATGCTTTTCACAGTTAAATGCTTGTTTTGAAACTAGTTTAGGCAGCATTATAGCCCAGATAAACTTGGAATATTTATAATACTTCAATAAAGCTAAAAGCAATAGTATAGAATAGAATAAAATTTGGCTCTTTGTATCTCATTTCCACACTTTTAACTTTAGGCCTTCTCATTGTAACGATCTACTAAAGCATCTCTTTGAATAGATGGGATATGAACAAAATTCTTGCACTAATAATAAACACAAGGCCATATTAGCCACTCAGGATATTTTCAAAAGAACTTTGTATCCTAAAGCAGCAAAGATTCAGATCAAGTAACTTTTTTCCTCCTACTGATTATTACACTTAGAATGCATGACACTGGAATGATATGTAGCGAGTAACTATGGATACGTAAACAGAACCCACCAACTTTTTCTGGATGTTAAGTTTCCAATTTATTAACCTCAGCTCATTCCAACTTTCAGGCCCTTTTCTCCTGCAGCCTCTCCTTGTGAGCTATTTTCACTAAACTCAGTGGAATTTCCACAGATAGGATAGGACCCAAATGAGCATCCAGTCATATTCCAAGAAGTGAAGCCAAATGAAGCTCCAAAAGAAGCCAGAAGTTATCATCCTCTTGCTGAGGACGGCTTAGTTCTTAGCTGAAAAAAAAGGGAGTTGCAAGGCTCTCAAAAGGCCTTAGAATCATGGACTTAGGAGGAATTTGAGTCAAGAATGACTGATAATCTTTGTGAGCATATTTTTTTGTAACATTTCCACTTTTCAGCATAAAACTGCTCTTTTAATGGATTGAGAATTGCATTCAATCAGTCAGCCTTCACTGGATGGGCTGAATTGGGGTTACTGTTCATCTTGCTTTTAAACCTGCCAGTTTTAAGCTGGCTTCCAAAAAATCCTTCGTGTGGTTGAACTCTGTATGTCATACTGCAAATGCACTTGACTGACCAGAACATAGAGGTTCTCTTGTTGCATACTCTGCAGTCCTCAGAATGAAAAAGTGGACTAATGGCTCGCACAGAACCAGGTTTGGGACTCAGGACTCCTGGGGACTCTTCCAAGTTCACTCCAGATTAGCCAGATGGTCCCATGGCTTCTGCCCACACAGCTACCCGTTTGCTACAATTACTGCAAATGCTGTCTGGTATACCGGGAGTTTATACAAACTGTCCATACATCTAACAAGTCTTTTCATAGTTAGCAGCTAGCAGGGAGTTTTCTTCTACTCTTTAAAACATTATCATTTTGATTTTGCTCTCCTAGTCTTCCCCACAATGCAAAGTTCTTTTTTTGTTTGTTTTACAAACAGCGTATTCATATTTACCTGCCACCACCTCAAACATGGGAATATCACATTTGTCAAGAATCACAAAATGTAGAAAACCATGAAAGACCTGAAGTCTTGGGACTCATTTTAGCAAACTTCAATTTGCTAATATCACTTGCTCCATTTATGGAGACATTTCTCTTAGACACACTGAGGAAACCAGCAGTGTTTCACTTCAGTAGCTCCGAAAAATTTGGTTAATTTTGTCAGTAAACATTTAACAGCTTGGTTGAAAGCGTGTTCTGCATCCACACAGAAAACTGAGGTTATAAACCAGTTTTAATCAGCATAATATGAGCTACCTACATCACTCACTGTATGATTAGGGGAGGTGATTAGACTCTACGCCACGCGGTCAGAGTGCGAACTGGGCTTGTAAGGCGACAGAGATATTTGCTGTCCCTTTCTTCATGACGATTGCAGGGTTATAGTCTAGGTCTACATGGTCTGCTTCTCAAAAAAAGTCAAATTGAAAAACTGTTGTTAAATTGGACTTCGAAAGCAGATATGTATCATCTCTTCCAACAGTTTTTAGAAGGTAAAAATTTTACATTTCCATCCAGAAAATTCAAAGATCTTATTTCAGCTGATGAACCCTGGGCTCTTTTCAGCTGAAAAATGAAAATTGCAACGCTTATCCCACTTTGCGGGATTTCAGTTTTTCCCTACAGAGTATGTCTGTACATACATATTCAAGGCCGTTTTAGTCTTCAAATTCAGCCTCGCGTTAGACTGCGAGGTTCACCGTTCCCTCTCCATTGCTCCCACTTGCGAGGTTACTCGCCTCCGTCAGCTCCGGGCACCCTTGCTCCGCCTGGTAAGAGCACCGGTGTCGGCTACCGGCGTAACCGAGCGCCACGCGGGCGCTTTGAGCCCCCCCGTGCGCAGCGCTGCCAAGCCCTGCTGCCCAGCGCGCATCACACCTGCGCAGGCCAAGCGGCAGCGCGCGCTGCCCGCCTTGCCGGGGCCGCCGGCGCCCCCTGGCGGCCGGCGGGCGCACGGCCCCGCCCCGCGCAGCCGAGGGGCAGCGCCCGGGCAGGGCTGGGGGCGGGGCCGCCGGGCGAGCCCGCCACGCGCAAGGGCAGCGCGCGGCGGGGAGAGGGGCGCTGCGCCTTCGCCAGCGGCAGGGGACGGCGCTTCCCGGATGGAGAGGCAGCGCTTCCCGGCGGGAAGGGACAGCGCTTTCCACCGTTTCCCAGAACGCACAGATCCAGGCTCGCCTTGCGACTACAACGGCAACACCGCCTGCTACCGGTCGCTCTTTCATTTCCGGCAGGCCGGCAGTGACGCGCAGTGACGCAAGCCGAGAGGCGCATGCGAGGGAGGAAGTGATGGGCCCGTCCGCTTCCGCCCGGTCACGCGCACGCGCACGCGCACAGGGCCCGGGCTTTGCCGCCATCTGCGCTGGCGCGTGGCTCTGGCGGTGCGTCGCGGCCGTGGAGCTGCGCGGGCTGTGCTGCTGGTAGCACCATGCAGGCTCTGGTCTCGCACCTCTACTGCAGGGAAAAACCGCTAACAGAATTAGAAGCAAAAATCCTTGCTGGCTCACTGTAATGCAGTTTGGAAGCTCCGAGCGATGCCTCTCAGTTTGCCCTGGCTGGCAAAGCTCACGGGGAACTCGGGGGAACTCCTAAAATTCTGCTAACCAGAAAGGCAGCCACAGATTTAAAACCCCACTGCGAAAATCTGCCTGGGTTTGGGCCCGCTGTCCAGTAGCTGTTGAGCTGTGGCCATGCCTGGCTCTCCATGCGGAGCTCAATGAAAAAGAATAAGCACAGGAGGACTGCAAATGTGTTATTTTTGCTGGAGTTTACCAATACCGTTCTGCTTGATGTAATGTCCATTCCAAGGGCTTCCAATAAAGACAACGGGAAAGAATAGCTACTATCTTTGAATGCAAATCTACACAAACTTTCCCTCTCTTGCCATTTAAGTCACAAACCCACTCTGGTCTGGATCACTTTTAGAATAGCTAGGCAAATCACTTCAAATTAATAATAAAAATAGCTGAAAAGGTATCTGAGCGAGACTATATTTAAAAAATCCAAGTTCATACAGCAAACAATGTCACCGCTGGCGTAAGGAGTTGGCCAATGCTGTATTCAGGGAGAAAAATTTAAATCTATCAAGCTGAAGCCTCCCAACTTCCAAAGTAAGCTAGTTAGAAGACAAAGCATGAACAAAAGTGTCCGTAGCAGTAACAGCAGAGATCCATCAGAGACTGTAAAAGGGATAAGACACAAGGGTGAGAAGAAGCGCATTTACATGTTAGACCCATCTTTGAGGAGCTCAACAGCTTATTCTTAAAAAGCAGCCATGAATACCCTTCATCTTTTTCAAGGGGTTCCAGTACAAAATTTACTGTTGTTACCAGTAGCAAGAGCAGTCAAAATAAGGCAATACGTGTACTTTGTTTGCCTTTTGGATACAATGGCACATAACATTTTTGACTTGCTGCATTATATCATAATTTTCCTCTTGACTTCAGCTGTCAACATGTCAGACTGTTCTGATCCCCTTTCAAGCTTTCATGACAAAAGCCCCCAAGAGATTAATTCTTTTCATTCATCGGTTTTCTACTTTAAAGTCTTCCGTGCCTTGAGGGAAGGAGAGCAAACACCAGAGGGTCAGTAGGGGGTTAAACATTCTTTGACCATATGAAACAAATGTGCAGGCCTACTAGTTGTCATAGGCTGGTAGTGGGGAAAATTGATTAGCAAATGAAAGAGACAAAATAGCTAACTAATTCTGCACATTTATCTGTGAAAGTTCAACACTTTCAGCTACATGCTTTGTCATAAAACACTTCTATTAGCTTTTCTGGTTTTAACTGCTTTGATATGCTTTCCACCAGTGCTTTGATTTTCAGCTAAGTGATTTCCACTTAAGTGAAAAGTCTATCCATATGTAGAAGCAGCAGGTGTTTGTTACTATTTTCCACGCCTTGACCTGCCGGATAGTTTTCTTTTGACTTTCACAGTATAAATGCCTTAGAAGTCTAATGCTTCTCGCAGTGATTAGTACATGGAAGAAAAAAAGGAAGCAGGATCCAGGAGTTCTTACGGTTAAAATGTTAAGTTTTAGCAAAACACATCAAAATATTCTGACAACATAAGTCCTGTCTTAAACTTCCTGACGGTTTGACTTTGTCTGTGAAAGATTTCACACAGTTTCCTTGGGGAATGTAAACAAGCTACAGTAGCTCAAGGGAATATCCTTTACTGGTATTGCATTAAGAGCATTTTCCGTTCCAGATGACTGCAAATGATAACAGTCTGTATTTGGTTTGAACCCTTGCACCAACTGAACGGGTTTTTTCAACTTAGCAAAATCTAAGTCATCTCTAAAAACTGGTACCGTTAGGGAGTCCAGCTTCGTGTAGGTTTCTGTTTGATTTCCATTGGACTCAGGTTTAGATAAGATCATTGCTGTGATCTAAAGAGTACTTGACTCTTCAAACTCTGTCTTGAAACATATGTGATCTTAGAGATATCTTCAGTGCATGACAACTGAACATCCATTTCAAAATGGAACCTACTGAAGATTTTGAAATACTGTACATAAATTAAGTTCAAAGTAAAACAAAAGAGTGAAAGCGAAAAAACAAAAGGTGGCAAACTGACAGTACAGAAAATACAGCCTGCTTGCATCAAACTTTTTTCCCCACAGTACCTACCCAAAGAGTAACTCAGTATAAATACAGTGATATGCTTTTTAGGCTTCTTAATATATTCTGCTAAGAACAACGAAAACTGTCTTTGACCCTTTTTATGGTCATCTGGCATCATCTAAGTGATCTTGGAGTGTAAGCTCTTGTGAAAGCCAGTATCACTTTAGTTCCCAGTTCACCTAAGGAGAGATGTTTATGGAACTTAAGCACCTGAAACTGTAGTTATGTAGGTAGCAAGATTCTCAAAAGTGCCCAAGTTCCTAATTTTCACTATGAATTAGATATCTTAGGTGGTTTTGAAAATCCCAGTACCTCTGTAACCTCAATTTTAGGTGCCTTTAAAAGCTGGGCCTTCAAAATTGGGCCATTAAATATTTTTTTAAATGTTGTCTTCTGAATCTCCAGATCTTCAAGACCTAAGCTCTTGGTCTCTGCTTTGCCTGGAATGATATTATATGTCACATCTTAATTCTACCCTCCAAAGTCTTATCGTATATAAAAGGAATGACATGTGACAGGGGAGACTCAATGCCTCACATGGAAGGACCCTACTTTGTTACCAAGGGACACTTACCTGGTAGCTCTCCAACAGCATTCTCATGAACAGAAATATGAATGGGCAAGCACACCAGGTAGTGACCATTAATTACATTTTAGCACCTGTGGTTCAAGCATTCAGCACATGCCCTCTGCAGAACTGAACTCTCTGTAACTTATCCTCCCATAGATACAATCTGTGAACTTTGCCCAGAGACTCCCAGCTGAGCTGCGCCTGCTCTGTTCCAAGCTGCTGCTAGCTGAATTTGTCCCTGGCTAGTTTTATAAAAGCATTCATCTGTTATCACCATTTCCCTTTTGATCTATGTTTTAAGCGAGCCATTTCTGGTGTTTTGTGCGAACTTTCAAAACAAGAAATTCTTGAAGCAAACTGTGTAAACATTTCACACATGCATAACTGGAAAGGCAATGATTATAACAAATGCTGCACTAGCTATCTGTATGGCAATGTGGATTTTTTTGAATAAAAAGAACTTGTGATAATGACAGTCACCTGAACACACTACCTCACTCTTTGTATGGGAACCCACTCAGAATACCAGGAAAAGATATTCTAACAGAACAAAATAATGTGCCTGATTCTCATGTGCAGAATCCATAGATCCATACAATTATTTTTTCTCCTAAGCATGCAGCTGAGCTCAGAAGTATTAGAATAAGAATACAAGCATGGTTACAAGCGTAACTTAGTAGGGTAATAAATGAAATGGAATGGTTAGAGGCTAAACTATGGTCTAGAAGCCAGATCACCCCACACAACAATCTGTCTGACCTTAGGCATGCTTGCTGCTGCCTTTCCTGACAGCACATTAGACGTAAGAGAGAAGTGGCTTCCAGCCTTCTGGCAGGGTCTAACAGCTCTTTCTCTAGCATGTAACCCAGCTGCAGGCAACCCCTGTTATACAATGGACAACATAAATTCAAGCAACAGGCATAGGCATATGCATGAGATTACACACAATCAGGAACGCACGAGTGTTATGAAGTCACTTGTGCACATGTGAGATGCACATCGTGCCATGCGGGGGGGACGGGTCCTGGGTCATGACCCTCAGTGTTTCTATGTTGCCTATGTTGGTATGGTATGTACTATATTTTCAAATAAAAAACAGAGTTCTGATGACTGGCATCAGTAAAATACAAGTTTTGCTCCTGCAGTCTTCAGCTGAGACGGGTGCATAGCAGTGAGAGTGCTCCTGACTTGCCTAGTCTAAATATGCAGCATGAACATAGTCTATGAATATATGAAAGCAAAGCACTTGCGCGAACATTTCCACATAATTAATATAATGTATCTTTGTGCTGCTTTACACTCCGGTGTCTTACTTTCACCTTTTCCTGCTGGTCCAGTTGATCAATAACAAGTACTACCCATGGAAAGGGAAGTTTTACTTTGAGATGCTGCTGGAATTGCCTCACATTTCAAACTGAGAGGTGGTGAAATATGCCATCTCGCACCAGGTTGTAGGACTTAAGAAAATAAATATCTTTAACCTTAGAGTGGTTGTGGCATTCCTGCTAATTATTCTGAAGATGCCACAAGAATTCTTGTTTGTTTATTTGTTTCAACAGTATTCCAGTTGAAAACTCCTACGGCAACAGCAGGCGCAGTGAATTAGAGTTAACCAAGGCTACGCACAGCTCAGCCATTGTGTGAATTTACATGTTCTAAAGTAATTTCAAAGTCGCCAATATATTTGAACATATACTTAATTGTAAACAAATGAGTAGTTTAATGGATTTCAAAGCTTAAATGTGTGGTGCACTGAGGTTTCATTTTTCAGGTGAATCCTGGTTTTACTTACAGAGAAGGAAGTGAGTATATAACTATGGTTATTTTGCACAACAGAAGAAATCATCACAAAATTTTAAAGTGAGTGCACAAGAGTGGCGGTAAGATTTTCTAATTACTATCTTCATAGAAACAGATACGCTATATACCACTAACAGCTAAATATAAACAAACACGATACACTCGTTTAACTGTCAGTACAGAACATACAGGCATGTGGAAACGCAATAGGCATTCCACCCCCGAGGCAAGCAAAGCAAGCTCTATGGACAGCTTTGGCACACTGACTGTAGCTTTGTTTTTGTACCATCTTGTGGATTGTAATTAAAAACTGCAGCAGCACTCCTCAAGATGGCATGGTTTAATGAGGTTTTTTCGGTATCCTGTACCCTCTGGATGTCAAAATAGTTTCTTGCAAGTCATGTGATAGGCAACAATTTATAAATAATGCTCTAAGGACAGAAGTATGATGTTCTCGTTCAATTAGAAGCTCATGAAAAATGAGCCAAAATAACTTTTTTCGGTCCTTAGCAAATCCTTAAAATTCCAAGAAAGTTCAACTTGGCTTAATCTTTTATCTGTGAGGAAGTCTATGTTTCTTGAATTAAACTCTTCTGCCTGTGTATATCCATGTAAGTCAGAAGCCCTCTGTACTCTCATGCACTTCAAACCTTAGAGGCTGTCAGTTAGATTATCTTTTTACTTATAAGGATTCCTGGACAGGGAAGAAAGATGAAGGTTCATTCCTTGGTTTGGAATAAATGATGAGCTAACCATTGTCAAAAACCTCCTGGCTCCTTCTGGGCAGAAAGGTTTGCAAGTGGATGTTTTAGTGTATTTTTAGATTCTGTTTGAACAGCTGACAAAGACAAAATAATTGACAACAGATGCAAAGTTCGAGAGAGGCAGAACTGAAAAAATCAGCATACGTCTGGAAAACTTCTTATGGGGAGTTGGGGGAGGATGGGCAAAATAGATAGAATTTGATTCCTGGGACTGAGTTTCACATGTATTTGATTGTTACATGACTCGACCTCAGACTACTTTTATTTCCATTTAACATCATGTGGAGTACTGGAACTGTGATACTTGGTTCTGGCTGAATAATCTTGGTTTGTTAAAAGGCTAAAATTCAAAGCCTTGAGTCAATGCTTTAAGAAAACCAGAGATTTTACATACATGGACACAAGACATGTAAACACCTTTTTAGGAATTTAAGAGCAGGTCAGGTCGAGTGACACAACCTATATCAAGTGACCCCTCTTGTTACAAAGTGTACATGTAGAAGACATGTTCAAGACAGATGGACTTCATTTATATGAGATGTTCAAATGAAATTACTGTGGTTACTTTTAGTCTTGGGAAATTCCTCTTGAGCTGTAAACATTCATAGAGGAATATTCATACAGTGATCTTCAGTTTTAATATATTTTCTGGCAGATCATAAATGAAATATATACTGCCTGAACATGTATAGGTTTCTAATAGCAGAAGAGCCTATACAGATTGCCTACAGCTGTCCTAACCACATGAAAGAATTGAACAAACTCCAGTAACCTTATTTTGCTGTGAATTCATTCATCAAATGTTAGATGTTAGGCCACAGATAAATAATGAACAGTTTGGCTGCGTAACATTGTCTGTTGGTACAATTTTTACCCTCTACAGCAATACAATCCTTCCTATAGGATGTATACGAGGAAATACCAAAGACTTGTTTTCTTGCGCTGCTATTGAATTTCACAAATGAAGATCCCATTAGGAACAGATTGTTGAAGAAAATGCCTTTATGTGGATTGATTTTACAATCTTCATTTAACCAAACTATAAGATCTATCAATGCCTGTCAGAGCAGATATTAGCAAGTATATTCTCTACACATAGGAATTGACATTATTATCCTTAACTGATAAGTTAACAGCTTGCTCTGTTGGAGACTGATTCTATGTAAGTTTAATCTATGCAAGAATTTTAACTGTTTTTATAGAGAACTCTCTCAATTGTGTTAATTATTAGAGAAGTGATTACTGAGTCTCAGACTTGAAAACATTTCCAGCAATTCAACATTTCCAGTCTCAAGTCAAAACCAAGAACAAACTGAAAGACAAATTTATTCTGATGTAATTCAAATGGAGGATAAATCTGGTCTCAAGATTCTAGATCATGCTTTGTGCAAGTTTGGAAATGTCCCAACTTCTTTTTACTTACATTTGCTTATAATGTGAAGCAGGATAATGGGTGGCTATGAGTGCCACCTTTTTCACAAAGTCATGGGAGTCATTCTTAATATTTGCCAAACATCACACAGTCTTTCAGTGAAAGGTGGAATGAAATTCCGTATTATTCTTGATTACTTTTCATACCCACTTTCACAAAGAATAGATAAGGCATAGAATGCACTGGTTTACCCTGAGTCTGATTTACGTTTTTTCACAAGGCTAATTCTATTGTTGTCAACTCTCACACTAATTTAACATTCACACCAGTGAGAAATTGTAATAATAGAATGGGTTTCACCTGTATTAAATTGTTGTAATGGACTGGTGAAGTTACAGAAACACAGATATGGTAAATATGCACAACTCATAACAGCACCTATATATGCAGATCTTTGTATTTTTATGATTGTTTTAGAAGTTTGAAATTAAAAATCAATGGGCAATCTTTCCTTATGTGATTTTGAGCCTGCTGTTACGTATATGATGCTGATGGTTAAAATTTTACCCTAGGATCGCCTTTGAGTCCGTCAGAAAATTCTTCCCCCAAAACCTGAAATGTACTAAGATGCACAATGGAAGTGGATTGTTAGCACGTCCGTGCTGCAAGAGCATAAAATACCAAAGCAGTGCACTTGTGCTAGACTCACAGGACATTCTGATCATGTTTTCTAATTGCTGTAACAGTAAAGTCAGTTCACCATGTTGTATGTGTTTACAACTAACATGAAAAAAGCTAGCTTACTTTCAACCATTTCTTAACTATTTTATCTATTCATAATACCCCAGTTCAAAACAGAAACGCACAGAGCTCTTGCAGTGTCCAGAAACTCTAAATTATTTGTAGCCTCAACAATTTGTAGCAAAAAGGGAGAGGAAAGGAGGGCCATTTTTTATCCTTTATTTTTTTTCCTACTCTCCATACCTCCCACTCTGTAACTTAGATAAATAATTGGAATTCTCTTCCTCTCTCCCATCCAGAAGTGTTTATGAGGTATGCTTAGAAAGTGCTAGGAAACATTTTTCAAATGATGTATGTCACTCACACATTTGCGTTATCCAGACTCAAGATAATGGTCAATATTATAATTCATTAGCCAGGTCCACATAAAATTTGATTTTTTTATCATCTTCCTAAGATTTCCTCTATATAATTATCTATTTTGCAATGCATAGCACTCAACCACACTACAGAGCTATTGAAATGTACAGGCTGTCAATTCCTTGTAATATTAACATTGACTGCAGTAATAAGAATAGCTAGGGTGAGCCAGTCAGTTGAACTCAGATCTGTATCAAATTATAATCAGAGCTTTGCCAAACCAACTCCTCAGTTCCCCAGTAACACTCGTTAAAGGGTAAAGGACACTGAAGAAAGGACATTTGACAACACAGACACTCGTTTAAATACACTGCAAAGGAAGGGGTGTCTCAAAAGGAGTCTGAACGTTTTACTGGCTCAAGAGATTATCAATTTACATATCAGTTATTACTGATGAGAGAAAGCATTGCTAGCTTTACAGAAAACAGCACAACATACAGTTATTTACCTTCAGTTAGAGAGAAAAGCCTTGCTGTTAATCAGGTGATTACACTGGAATGCAGAAGTGGCAGCTGACTTTGAAAATCCTGGGTAAGAACATACACTTGATCACTGTTTAGACCTTTGCCAAGGACCTTGAGTCAAGGAAGAAGTTGTGAGAACTTCTTTTAACAGGCTTGAAGTCTGATGAGTGTTATAAGGAACTAAAGTTCCTGATGCCTAATTCTCATCTCAAAACCCCCTGTAGCAAATGTAACCAGCACAGGCCCAGCACAGTCCCTTTTATAACTAACAGAAAGATTTTTATTGAACTCCATGGAAGTTTGACCAATCTAAGTACACTTCTGGATATAATTGCTTTTTTCTCTCTAGTCTCGTCTATTTGTCAACTTGTATAACACAATATTGCTTAGTCAGAGGATGTCTGTCGTGGGGTGAGGACTTGTAGACAGATCTTCATGGCCCTACGACAGTGCCATTTTGGTTTTGATTGGTGTTCACAGGGCTGAACTGCTAATTTGGAATTTACAAAAACTACCAGGTCTGTGTTTCTAGTCTCACAAGCCTGACAGATCACAAATTGACAACGGACAAAGCACTTTGGTTTGAAAAAAATGCATTTTCAAAACAAAGATGTTTCAGATAGCTATTTAAAGCTGTATTTCAAAGAATTTCACAAGACCTCACTTTCTTAACGGATAATCTTTTTTTTATTTCTTCAGGGAACGCATTTTCAAGTATCTTACAATGCAGCCCTTAGCACTATCCTAATCCATTAATGCACATAGGATTAGAACGCTCTTTCAGATATCATTACGTAGTCCATAATAACTCATGCAGATGATAGAAAAAATTGCATAAAAATTCACTAAAGACATAAACATCTTTTTGCAAGGTAAATCAAACTCCTTATAAAAAGGGTTTGGAAGCCAGTTTCTTTTACTGATTTCCAAAATTCACTTAAGCAGCATTTCACTTATGAATTTGAGTATTTCAGACCAAACTGCAGATAGTCTTACCTTTCTCGATTAGACACATGCAAGTTTTGCTGTTATCACCATGAGTTCTAGGGGGTTTTGACCAAACTGACGTGGCAAAGAAAAAAGAAACTCTTCAGATACGACATAATTAAAGATATTCAATGTACAGTGACAAAGCCATATGTCTACCAAAAAATGGGGGATTTGGCATGTAATAATTCCTCATCATATTGCCTTGGGGTAAAACATTTGGGGATTCTTAAGTTGAAAAGAATTCAAGGACAGACACGGGATGGAAGGTTCAGAGGAGGCAGAACTATGGAAACCTTCAACAAGGGGGAACCTCCTGTCCTCTTGGCTTTCTGTGTAAACCCACATAATATGCAAAAGTCCATGCCAAAAGTTGTCAGCTCTCTTTTATTTTACCATTAAATTAGGCTGACATTTAAAAATGTTTGCTTTTTCCAAAATGTCCTTGTTATTCTTGAGCTCTTGATGTTTGTTATTGCAAAAGGGAATTACATCTCGGAGACAGCTTCAGAAATGAGTCCTATTCATAGCTGAAAACGGGCACTAAAGAGTTTGAATAGAAGTAATTTCCTTCCTTGAATAAAGAATGCATAGCCAAAACCTGCAGAAGAGAAAAAGGACAAGTTTTGGGAAGGGAGATACTAGTTGTAAAGCTACAACTGTCTCTCACTAGGATAGAGCTCATTAAACATCTTGTGTCACCCCTTTCAGCTGTTCTGAGCATCACTACGGCTATGGAGAGCACAGATTTAGTCTAAGAATGAAGAAGATAGCTGTTACTTAATGCCTGCTACTGCACACTGTGAGAGTGGATGCTGATCTGAAAGCTGAACCTTATCCTAGGTACCTTTAGTGATAATATTCTTAATTAATTAGGCAGGAGCTTTCCTATAGGGGCTGTGGGCAAATAGGGTAACTGGTTAAAAAAAAAACCCCAAAACAAAAACTTGAAAAAGGTACAGACAGAATTATACATTGTCACCGTATTAACAGATAAAGCAACTTAATTCAGGAAATTCCTTTGGCTTGCTCTTCCTACACTGACGTTCTCACCACGCCACTAAATATCACTGTATCCCTAATAGCAAGTCACGTAAGTTTTGCACATCAGTGTCCCCACACTAGAACCAAAGTGGCTAGGCAGTACGAACCAAACATAGATTTTGCAAAGTAAATAAAAAAACTGAAACGTGCTTTGAAGTCTGGGAATTAAAAACAGAAAAAGAAAGCAAATATATAGGCTTTGCAATGCTTTGGCCCTCAAGAATTTGAAAATCTGCAATACATCTTAGCATCACATGTCATATCTAGAAAAGGTGTAGGACAGCCAGGGTTTACATTTGCCCTAGGCAGGAAAACTATTGAAGCAATTATATTCCAAATATTATAATAACAAGGTATCTAGAAATTAAAATCCTTTTTTCAGTCAATTGATATTTATGAATGTGAAAACTGGGTAAGATCCCATTCTACAATTTTCATGCATAACAAACTGAAAAAGGCTTGAGTCCTGTGATAGCATCTTCTAGCCACTAAAGCTCATAATTCAGGGTTTTGGTCTATTTTTTCAACTTTGAAAACTAGAAGTGGGAGGGGTTGGGTTTCTTCCATTTTCTCATCATTTGGTTGCAATTGCAGTGGTGAAAAAAATGTTGTGTTTTAGTTATAGCTCTGTCACAGCATGTACATGAGCCTGGAATACCACTTTTGTGGTGTGCACTGATGATTGCAAGTGCTTGGAATAAGCCTCTGCTCATCAACTGAGTTTCACAAACAGACTATGTGTACTAGTCATCCCCAGTGGTAAAGTAAAACTTGATACCTTAAATCACTTCAGCTTACAAATTCATTAAATTTTGGTAACTTGATTGGTTGTGAACATCCACACACATTCTACGTCTCATTTTCAAGTATGTCCTGCAGATAATTTTCAACAGTGGTTAGGCACTTGGGGAGGCAAGTGGAAACCAAATGTGATTTTCAAATGTATGTAAGCAGATTGAACGTGTAATTAAAATTGAGCATAGGCATACTCAGAAAAATGTTACCATCTACATCTGAAAATGTCTGTAGCTGTACCTATTTGGACATAGGCTGCAAGTCTAAATGAAAATGTTAGTTCTATCTAGCTGGACAAATACACAGTGAATGCATCAGGGTAGAGCAAAAGCAGAACTGAGGATCAACCATGAACCAGCAGCATTTTTCAATGTGAGGCTCTTTTAATGCTGTACTCATACTAAATCCATTACAGTTGCAGCCAGTGAGTATAGACAAGCGTAGAGAAGCCTGGATAGCAAGAGAGAATTGAGTTAAAATTCATTTCAGATAAGCTCCTACTTCTGTTATTTGGCAAAGGAAAAATTAATATACCTTATCCTGATCTCTTTGCTCAGGTAAGTACTCTGCATTATGTAAACAGTCCTACTGAATTATCTGTTAGCAAAGCAAGCTATTTCTTTACCCACTAAACTGGTTTAGTATTGCCAAACAGGCCTACAGCTATTGCACTTTTGTTTATATTGGTGAGATTTCTCTACTCAGAGGGCTTTAATTTACATTCTGTTTCAGTTTGTTTGCCCACCTATGGAGTGCTTACCAATGCTCTTTGTCCTGCATCTCCCTTTTGAGTCACACTTTATGCATTCATCTACCTCAAGGAAAACAGAAGGATTTCAAGGAAATCAGAAGGATTTCAAGGAAATCAGAAGTATAAAGATTTTTTTTTTATTCTCCAAAGTTAGAACCAGACTACTTCTCGTGGTTTTTTCTCATCATCTTACAGACAGGCAATGCACACCCACAATACAGCAATTTGTTTCAGTAGTTTGTGTCTTTTTCAAAGCCTATGTACATACAGCTAGTCTGATATAGTAAGAAAGTAAATGAAAGATACGTGATTTACAGTTGGGAGAGTCTTTTAGCACTTTAAGGTGCCAGAGAAAAGGGGGCGAACCTGGGGAAAAAAAAGTGGTCCAACTAACAAAATATTTTAAACTTATTAATTCAAAAAATCCCCCCCTTCAAAATTGTTTTGCAGTCAACTGTAGTGAACACAAAAATGAAAGCAGACGGAAAATTGTGAAGTCCTGACCCATTGCCCTTTGAGGAAAATGGGAATTAAGCCCTACAGGACTAAGGCAATAAAGGAAGGGGAGAAAAAAAAAGTCCAAAATGTGTATTCCTGGACCAGAGGACGCATTCCAGAAAAGAGAAACTCATAATTCCTAAAGCACACTTTACCTCTATATTGTTCTTCCTAAAAGCAAAGCAAAAAATCCAGGATTTCACATACTGCTCCATCATGTGCTTCACTCCTGCCCTGCATAACACACTGGTAAAGCACTGTACAGAAAAAGAAAGCCAGAGTGTACTTCAGTCTTCACGTGCTTCATTCCTCTTCTGCATAATAGGCTCCTAGAGTATTTTACAGGAAGAGAAAGCCAGAATGGCAGACACAGACAGAGCAACTGCAGGAGACAATTAAGGAAGAATAATGGAATTGAGTGGTAGATGAATGTTATTAAATTTTTTTTAATCTTATAAAAAATATCCTATTAGTTCTGAATGAGGTCAAACACAGTTTGGGATGGAATACATATGACTGGCTTTCCTTTGTTTTCTGAGTGCAATAATTGTTAAAAGAGCTGAAATATTTTTTCATAAAATGATTATGAGTTTTAAGAGGTGACATTTGAAAGAAGGATATAAATTATAAAGCAAACATCTAAACGTTTTCATAATGTTGAAATGGTTATTGTAAAAAATGTATTTCATATAATAGGAAGCATATGTTTCATTAGGCTGAATCCACAGAAAATGTTCTCCACAGAACAACTGCATAATCATTCACATTGAATATATGCTATTCACCTCACAAAACATGTGCACTGCAGTCTTTTTCACACAACAAACACTCTGCTGTTGTCAGAAAAAGGAACTCGGAGTCAGAAGTTTTTTAAAAGTTTTTGACTAAGAAAGCAAATCCACTGTCTATAATTTGAAAAGATGCTTACATGAAATGTGGTGAAATAAATCTCTACGCCAATACAGGTTTCAAGGTATACATTTTGCATACTCAAAGCTCACTTAAGCCACTGAATTCCTCTCCATTATTTGGAATCCAGAAATGCCCAACGGCCCCAACTAGAATCCTCTCCATTAAATTCATTGGACTTTGTATAAGCATCAGCTGAAGTCGAGTAATATAAGCTTGAACTCATAGCATAATAAATGGAGGAGGAGTTTTCTTCAGCAGCTCTTACACCAATCTATCCTATTAGTTGGGATGATTTAGAGTCAAATGTTGCTTGCCCCAACCATGTAACGCTCTCATTGACATCACTGTATAACAGGGCCTGACCTTTAAAGATAATTTAATGAGTACAATGATGAAAGAGATTTTAGTGAGTTCATGGTATATACTCTTCAAGTTACAAACAAAGCATTTTAATAGCTGTTTGAAATACGCTGTCTTAGAAAATCATCATCCGCAGAGAGAGTACACTGCAGCCATCATGGCTTACTGTGCTTTATTAGCATCTCGATTGGTTGCGCACCAAAACCCTCAAACCAAACCTATTAATCTTTGTTTTTAAAGTGATGCATACATCTTTGCAAACATGAACATTAATATAGGAAATTAATTTTTCCCTTGTGCAAGGGAAAAATAAAAGCCCAGTATAACCAAATAACAAAACCTACAGAAGTACATACCCAGGTTAACTGTCCAAATGATCAGTGCTAATACAGCTATGAATATAATTGTCACAATCAATAAACTGACATCAGTGAGAGACAGTGTGGTAGCTTTCAGGTTTTAAAGAACGAGGAGAAGAGAAATCACCACAGAGATGGTAAGTATGTCAGCTGACTAAGGCTATTCACAGTTTGGATGGCTGAAGTTTTCAGCAGAGGTGCCTGATGCTCAAAGGATCATTCATGTCAAAAACATACTGAGAAATGAGGCCTTCTTAACAATTAGTACAGGACCGTTTAGGGCCCCCAATTAAGGCAAGTTTCAGAAACGTACCATAAGCATATACCATTATGCAAGCAGCTAACAATGTGGCTGTTGGCAAGGGTGGCAACAGACAACGCTCAGGAGTACAGTGAAAGACATGCAGGCAAAAGGTAGGATTTGTCTCATCTTTCTATGTCTAAAAGTTAAATGCTGAGGTCTGAACTTGCATCCTTTTAAAATCACAGTACCACAGCAGTCCATCCTCTCTCTTGCTGGTGCCTGTTTTTCTCTGGCAAACTTACAGTACAGACCTAAGTTACTGTGTCTAGTTAAGACTTAGATGATTAACTTCAGAAGCTTACATAAAGGCATTTGAAGTCAATCCTTCCCCAACGAACTTTTTGGCATTTACAGCTGTTGAGATGAATTCCATCTAAGGTAGTGCATTTTCAAAAACATCGAATTACCTTAAGATCACTAGGAAAAAGACAGGAAGATAGGTGCTTGACACAAGAGAAAGCGCTGGCTTTTTTCCACATCTTTAAGTCCTAAAGGACCTTAAAGAACCAGAATAAAAAATCCTGGCTGAAGTCATATAGACAGTCAAGGGTTGAGCTGAAACAAGAACATAAATCTTGGTGTCCTAGCTCAGTGTCCTATCTATCAAAATGCATAGCCTTCCAGCTCATTCCTCATAAAAAATGGAGACTTGAACTGAGGCAAGGATTACTGCTTATTGTATTGTGCTCCATTTGTGCTGTCCTTTGTAAAATGTATCCCCATTCTACTTCAGGTTGTTCCATATTCCATGAATAAAAAATAGTTCATCACTATGCAATTGTCTTCATTACTGAGGAAAAAGCAGCACTGAAGACATTCAGAAAAGTAAAACTGTATGTCAACTTGACATTTGCTGTCTTGTGCTTGGGAAAACATTTCTTATGAAATTATGAAATCTGGACTTCAAAAAGTCCAAATAAGAGTTTGGACTCAATGCAGTAAGAAGCTGACTGTCAAAACTGACAGCAATGAACAATCACTGCTTTCCTTCTTTGATAGGAGTTATCAGAATTACAGTTCAAATCTCAGTTTCAGCCTGGGTTTGCCTTAAAGTATCAATACTAGAAAACACTGCTTCTACTCTAATTCCTTGTGTGATGCATTGCTGAGCCAAAATGAGTTGCATAAAAATTACCTACTTTGGAGTCCCTACAGAGACTGATGCTGACAATCAGAATGGTTAGAGGTCTGCATCATTGCTGATGTAAGTGCTATTTAGGACATCACGCTACATCACATGAAACCATCACTTTTATGAAGTGACAGAATCACATTTATCATAAATTGTTAGAAAGTGAGGAGGTCTCAAACATAAAAATGCCATAAGGTGTAACGCAGAAGGTAATGTTTTAAAAGAAAAATATATGCATTCCATAGTAAGACAGCTTCAGTGAAACAGTCTGAAAAGCAGAGGAGAGTCCAGTTAATCATCCAACCTGTATACATACAATGAACACAGAACAGAATGAAATGGCTCAATGTCAGTCAGCTGGGACATAAAACTATTTAAATCATCATAGCTCTGCAGTGCTTATAAACTAAATATGCACAGATAATTCTGCTTCCACTGAAGGGAAAGATTTTGCAGGTAGGTAGTCTGTAGTGTTTGGCAGTCCAAGAGTTAGTTATTCACAGGAAAAAAAGAGGGATAAGAGATGAAAGACCTCAAGTTCTGAGGTTCCAACAAAATAAATATATACTGGATCTACATAAGTATGTCCTTTTATTTCTCACTACCTCCTCTCCCACTTTACCCAAATGGTCTAGTCCATTCACAGCTCAAGTCCACATTCATTTTCCGCTTCTCCACTTGCCAGAGATAGTTTCTTATCCTAATTCCCCAGACAGCTTTCCTGACCCAATTCTTTTCTGACCCCTTGATACTCTAATCACGCCTCCAAGAACTGAGTTCAGAATGCATGCAGTGTTGTATTCAGCCATCCTTCTCACCTGTGTGACTCTCAGCAAGACACAAAGGTCTCCTATTTTACTGTGATATAATCTTACTGAACATCAGAGAAAGAAGTAACAAGACAGCTTGTGTGTCCACTGGTACGGAGCAAGGATACAAAATGCTTATTAATGCTTGAGGCCATGCCCCGTATCTTTTGACAACATGAGAAGTGTTCTGCAAATCACCAAGTATCCATATTTTAGCTCCTTTATTATAGTGCAAATACTTTCCTCCAACTATCTTGCTTTCTTCCCATCTGAATAAATAAAATCATACTATTTTTCTTGCACTTACATCATTCAGCAATGTACATAATATATTAGTCCTCATACAGACAATAATTTAACCTAATTTTTGTCCTTCCCCCACTTAATAATGCACATATACCTGAAGAAGCAAAAAATTAGTGTTTCCCACTGAATGACTTTGAATAGAATTTACTCTTTAAGATAGCTTTCATAAGATAGTTCCTCTAAACTTGTCCTAAATTTTCAAAGCTCTGATTATTGCTTTATGAGTAAGAACTTCAGAATGAAGCCGTCATTAGAAATCCACCTTCATTAGACATAACCGTTCAATATATTCAAGTAATTACTTTTGCAGCTGTTGTGTAAATTAAATAATAGCTGATTTATCAGCTCATAATAAACAAAAAATTATCCTGCCACCTGGATGGTAACCTTCAAAACATGCTTCTCATTATTATTACAACTAATCTAGGCCAGGTCAGTGAAGTTAGAAGAATTAAAAATATTAGCACTAACAGAAGACTCCCTGTTAATGGCTTTGTGAAATAAGAGAGACACACCTTCTTGTTGCTCCAGAAGGGTGACACTTCCAACAGTGGTGGCAATCAAGTGAAAAACAGAGGGCTTATGAAGACCTTACCAAGTACATAGACATGGTGCTGTCTTCAAAAGATGTATGCTCACTCTGAAGACATTGCCAGCAGGTAGTAATGGATGAGGGGAGACTACAATTTAAGACTAGGTCTTGCATATTTCTGAGCAGTTTGAACTGCATTAGCGTGCAGACAGAGAATAGAAGGCATCCCAGACACTAACTGGAAGTACTCAGTACTTTTGAGGACTGGACATGAAGCTACTGACCTAGCCCTTTTTCAAGAAGTAGAATAGGTTTTCAAGTCAGAAACAGTTTAGACAGTTGGCCATGACTTTTTAGGGCCTGCATGACAAGCTCTGTAACTGCATCTCCTACGTCAACATTTTGGTGGGTTCTAGAAGAATATATTGATTGTTCAAGAGAGATAAGCTCCGTGAAATCCCTGTAGCTGACATTCATAAGCA
Organism: Pelecanus crispus; assembly: GCF_030463565.1. Classification (NCBI taxonomy): domain Eukaryota; kingdom Metazoa; phylum Chordata; class Aves; order Pelecaniformes; family Pelecanidae; genus Pelecanus; species Pelecanus crispus. Next base: position 41,444,495 of record NC_134650.1, read on the forward strand.
CACGTCAGCAACGACTGGCATTCCATCATTTACATGTTGTCTTAAAGGACTGTCACTGAGCGCTCTGTTAGTGAGGGCATCCAAAGTGGCATGAAAACCTCCATCCTGTCTACCACAGGAAGCATTCCCAAAGGTGTCCGGAGCTGAACATAGGAGCTGCCCATGTTTAACTAGAAATACAAGTTATGATCACAAATGAGAGCCAAGCTATAATTTCAGTTCTCTGAAAATCAGCACAGATAGAACTTGGAATGGACATTTCCCAATGGCGTAAACAGGCCCTGCTATAACTAAAAACAGAGCAACCCTTCAAGTACAGGAATAAAATGTGATAGGCATGCACAATTTGGTATTACTCTAGCATTACTCTGACCTACCATTTTAGTACTCAATATTTTAATGTAAGCCACCTCTGAGCCAAACCAAAAACCACACTGATTATTTTACATTAGAGAGTCTGCTTCATTAAAAAGCAGTAATGTGGGTAATCTGTCATTTTGTTAGGGATATTTTTATACTGAAAATGAACACTCCTGTAGTGGGAAACAGTTTGTGGGCAGGAGTTAGGTGAGGGTGCTAAGTGCTACTGAAATACAGTCAGAGTTGAGGAAAACTGCCACATCACATACCGAAACTAGGTCATCCTTTGTATTTGGAATATGATCCACCCCACAGCCAGACACCAGGAACATTTTTTTCCATGAATAACTGTCTGCTGAGAAAATAAGGGGAAAAGATGATCTGATACTCAGAATTAAAAGCAATTAAAACTGGGAGGAAGCAAGATAGGTGGGACATATATGCTGAGTTTCTGGAAGCTAGAAGGCAGAATTTCCAGGCTAAAAGGTACGTGCTGAGATAAGTTTTCAATCAGCTAAGTTCCAGGTCAGTAGCTGCTTCAGGACATGGTTGCAGGCTGCAAAATTTGCCCAGAAAGAAAGCTACATCCTTGGGCAGTTAGCCAGCATTAAGCATACTGCTGCTGCAGCCTAAGTACTACTGGCAGTGAGGTATCCATAAATTACAGAGTCCTGCATGAAATCCTTTAACTATGGGCTGTTCAAAAGATGCCCACTCTGATGCACTCTTCCCACTCCTAACTCCCCTTAGAAAGGCTATCTGCATTGGTCTCATGCATAAGATCTTTCTGAGAGTCCTCCAGAAGCTTCTCACAGAATCTGCCCCAACAAAGTACCTTCTCAAGGCTTTAAGATTCCTGCACATAAAGTTACATTCTAAATGTATGTAATGAGGATGAAATACAAGTTCCATCCTAAAGAAACCAGAGTAGAAAGGAGGTGTTCTGTGCAATGGGATGCATTTCTATACTTACCTATAAGATCTGAGAGATACCAAGAATACTGTATGTAGCCTGAAGTGCTCCCAGGACTCAGCTCCACATGTTCTTTATCCCACTGCCAAGCAACCAGAACACAGACTTTCTACAGATGTCATATGTCCTTATGGTGAAAAATTCTGGGGTCTTTTTATGAAAGACTTTGTGTCACCTCATTTCCTGTGTATTTGCCATTTGAAAGCACTGCAAAGTGAGACAGGATAGATTAGATCCCCAGGCAAGGCACAGTCCTGACAGCAGGTCAGCACTCTCTACAGTAGAGGACTCACACAGTTATTTCCTCCTGGGGGTACCAGCACGGTCCTCACAAAGCCAATATAATAGGAAATTCTGTAGGTTAATTGTGTGGACAGATGGAAAAATTTGACCTCAATCTCAAACTCAAGACTGCTCTTGCACAGCAATAACACTATACTATTTCATAAATTATCCTAGTTCCATTTATTTCAATTTGTATCAGTCAAGAACCTAGCTTAGTGCTTTGAGCAATATCAAAGTGATTTCCCGTGTTAAGATAATGAGCAGGAAAATATCACAGAGTTGTTAATTTCCATGCATTGTAGAAACACAATAGCAGCACAATCATCAGACTAACAGACTGCCTCATGGAATTTCTTGCCACAGGATGTTGTGGATGCTGGAAGATCGCAAAGGCTTGCAAGGGATTGAACAAATTAATTGAAGAAACATCTAATAAAGGCTTTTAAACACAAAGATGATCCTCTGGCTCAGAAAGTCCCTGCATATAAAGTAATTTTGGCAGTTGATTATTCTAGGAACGTATCACTATGCTTGTTCTGTTCTTCAGTATCTACCAGAAGCTATTATCTTTCAGTTGTTGCTGGTTTTCTTTCAAACGATGAGTAAAAAACACTTAGATGTGAAAATTCTGATTATATCCGTGATCCTTTCACTATGAGATGAACAGACTTTGTGAGAAGAAAAAAAAAAGTTAATTGGGAGACTAAGGCAGCTAAAAGCATAGGAGAGCCATTTAAGGGTTTGATCCAGAGCAGAGCTAACAGGTTTGCTTAATTCAGAGATGTTTCTGGGTCTCTAGCTCCCGGAGATGCTGACATCATTTTAAGTTCACTGAGATGGTGTGCAGGCCTGGGAAGAGATGCTACCTGGCTGACCCACTCCCAGCACAATGGTTTAGAAATTAAGTCAACAGGCTTGGACTTCTACATAAGCATCAAGAAAAAAGGTAAAAGCAAGAAATTTAGTCCTACAGAGGCCAAGAGCAAATGAAGCCCAGTGGGCTTTTGGTCTGACCTGATCTGAGCCCACCACACAGATAGGGAGCTTGCTTTTCTTTTTTCTTCCTTTTTTTTTTTTTTTAAACCTGATGTTTGGAATTAAAGGAATATAGGGACAGTCTTGATTTATGCTATTCCTCTGATGCTTCCCCCAATACTCAGCATCACTATTCTAGAAAACCATGAAAAAGACACGAAATTAAAATAAAAATTGCAGGGGAAAGTGATACCATGTCTCAGTTAAATAGCACAAGTTTGTGTACTGTTTTTATATGGTATTCAGTACTTAATGATACAAATTAATGGTTGGGAAATATGTTTCCAGAACCCAACAAAGTGAAACAATAGTTTGGGTTTGGATTGAGCATTTGGCATGGCAAAGATTACACCAATTTTCATTGCTATGAGGTTTGCTTTGATGTAGGGTTTTTTACTAGAAAGTAATTTATACAAATGCACTTTGTATTACATCATCCTTTATATCACGTCCCTTTCCAAAGACAGCTGATAGTCACTGATCCATATAATGCTAAAATGGGCTACATGTTGCAGAACTTTGGCTCAATTTAACTACTACTTCAGATCTGGGGTTACTGTAACTGTTTTCAGGCAACTTGCTCCCTCTCATCTCCCCCTACTGAATCTTCTAAGAGGTCTAAGAAAACACCAAGCAACAACATTTAAAACAGCTTGTGGCATGTTAACTACTTTTCGTTATTAGGAAAATTTGCAGGAGGAAGTTTTTTATTCTTTTTCTCATATTTTCAAAAGAATACATTTTGTAGTCAGTTCTTTATACATCAGTGATAATGCTTTTTCCTATCATTGTGTAAAAGGGCAGCTATTTGGAAGGAACCTGAGCAAGCTTCCACCCTGTGCCTCTATCTTATTCAAGGCATACCATTTAATATTTTTTTTCAGTTCACTGGAAAACTAACATCTGGACATGTGAGGCAATTAAGCCTAATTCAGAGTTGAATCTAATTAAAGGGTTTACTTAAATCAAACTATTTGAATAAATAGCTAAGTAAAATGTGCTAGTTACCAGCAAAAAATCAGAAATAAACAATTGTTACCATGCAATGATATGCATAATACCACATGTTTTCTTATGGTTATCTAAGACAACCACTGGCAGCTTCCAGTTCTTAGAGGTTCACGTGGTTTGGAGCTCACAGCATCAACTCCTTAAATTTTGCTATCATGATGGGAGATTTTAATACAGCTTCAATTCTGTTCCTGAATACGGCACACAATATGCTGTGCTAACAATTGCATTCATTCAGAGGACTAATTAATAGACTTGAAAGAGCAATGGATTTTAAGAATAACCCTGCAGCCTTCTTTTGGAGACTCGCAACTTTTATGAATGAGTTGTGCTCAGCATCTCATCTACATTATGTTAGGGGCACTTCATCTAGTTTCACATGATGATAAAGTTAAGCCATAAGATGTATTCCTCTATAGACAGGTTTTTATCTCTCACCAACCAGCAAAAATTTAGAAACTAAAGAAAAAATGAAGTCTCAAGAAAACACGCATTTGGGTCCAGACCTGGGTTTATTTATGTCAATTGCCAACTGAAAAATATCAGTGGATCACTAACACTTTGGAAGGCTTCCCTTAAAATTGCACAGATGTTCTTATCTGACTAAATAGAGAGGGCTGTTGAAAGGATGCAGTTTGCTTCTGAGCTTACATTTCAAAATTCCTCATTTTGGAATCAGCAAAGGCTGAAAGGTTAGAAAGGTAATGAGAAATTAGACTCCCTTTGAGACACATCTAGTTCATGGCAACATTTCCAAGAGCAGAAATATCTTGCTGCCTCTGATAAATGAAAGGTAACCTCCTCCCCCATAAGTGAAGAGGACACTAAAAGGAGGCAAACATTGATTTACTGCAAAGGAAATGTCTGTGAAAGCACAGCTTTCTCTTCTTATTTTCTCGAGTCGTTAAACCTTTCTTTTTGATTTCTCTAATCTAGCTTCTAATACAGTAGATGGAAAATATTTCACATTATTTAAGTCATAAACCACTAGTTCAGGTGTATTTGATTACCACTTGCAGGAGGTGGCACATTTCCAACATGCTACCAAGTGAACTTACATGCTTGTTATTCATGAATTCTTCATCTTGTGGAATCTTATCATTTGATTTATGGACTGTTTGGGTTTATAGCTTTTAGACTTATGTTCAGGTTTGTTTAGGTTTTGCATTTTGTACTTTGGCCACTATTTATAAAATCAGAGCTCTGAGTAGGATTTGGGTAGCATACCTGCACTCTAACAAGGCTGGGGGAAGGTTCCTGACAGGGCACACACTTTTCACTTGGAAATGCTATGCTTTTTTCCAGCAAACATCACCAGAAACAGGCAATGAAAAACCAGATGCTACGTGAAGACTTTTCCCAATAAAACCACAGCTGTGCAACAAAGCAAACCTCGAGGAGAAAAAACCACCACTGACACCAAACTGTCTAAAAAATGTTACCCTGAATCCTGTGGTTTCTTGGTAAAATCAGTTCTTAAAAAGCCTTGCAAAGTGAATGTCAGACCCTTAGACACACCAAATAATTAGTGATGGGATAAACTTTAAAAGAATCACTATATGATTTACATCAGTCAAACCCTGGAAGGTCTGGGGGCCTAGACTAACTGGCATAGATTTCACTGAATTCATTGCATCTTCTCGGATTTACCCCAGCTGAGGTCTAGCGTTTTTGTTTACTCAGACATCTTGATGTTTTCCATGTCCCTCATGTCCCTCTCTCCTCTTTCATGCCAAACCAGAATGGTCTCTGCTCTCCTGACCCTGTCATTCCAGTCCTGTGACTCCCAGCTGGTTCAGAGTGAAACCATTTCAGAATTCATCTGGCAAGCGTAATTCCTTTTCCCACCACCTCAGAAACTAAGGTAAGATGTGATCTTGCTGGCTGACACAAACAAAAAGAACTTTGCACAGAGAGAATTATCTTCTTATTACTGATAATAACTTTTTGGTTGTTATGAGCATATTGACGTCAGAATGCTTCATTCCCTGACCTAAACTAAAGCAGCAGCAGTGTCTGTGTGTATGTGCATGTGTGATAGGATGTGGGAATGCAGGTATTTCTGCTGAAAACCAGAATAAAGCATTTTATCACAGTCTGAAAACAGCAACTCCAGCTGATAGGCAAAGACCAAAATAGTAGTCACTCATGACAGAGTATTTGCCCTGTGGGAAGACACAGTTACACATACCACATGCTCTGTCTAAGCTGGATAGCAGGTAAATTTGGGGTTGTTGAGCCTGGAGAAGAGAAGGCTGCGGGGAGACCTTATTGCGGCCTTCCAGTACTTAAAGGGGGCCTATAGGAAGGATGGGGACAATCTTTTTAGCAAGGCCTGTTGTGACAGGACAAGGAATAATGGTTTTAAACTAAAGAAGAATAGATTTAGACTGGATATAAGGAAGACATTTTTTACAATGAGGGTGGTGAAGCACTGGAACAGGTTGCCCAGAGAGGCGGTGGAGGCCCCATCCCTGGAAACATTCCAGGTCAGGTTGGCCGGGGCTCTGAGCAACCTGATGTGGTTAAAGCTGTCCCTGCTCACTGCAGGGGGGTTGGGCTAGATGACCTCTAAAAGTCCCTTCCAACCCAAAGCATTCTATGATTCTACGATTCTAAATTCTGTTATCTGCAGAGCTGAAGTGTTCGGAAAACACTTCTACACAATGTACACTGTTCTCACAGCCCCACTCCCAGTGTGCTGTATTGCTAGAGAGGACAGTGGATGCCCTGCTCTCAGCTGACTCAGCAAACTGAGAGTGAACTCCATGTTGAAGTGACTACAGTGCTCCCTGTTTGGGTTGGCAGGGAGCAAGACCAGCCTGCAGTTGAGTCTGCCTCCACTTCTGTGATATTTTTGCATGAATTCCACTTTGTGTTTCTTCTCTAAATGGCAGAATGAAGACTCAGCATAAGCTTGTCTCCTCCAGCATTGTTTATTCCAGGGAAAAAAGGATTCTGTTCCCATGTGTTCTGCATAGATTCAGCCTTCAGAATGATTTGTCTCATAGAACTGCTATGACCCACTTTTAAACTGAGTCATTAGGCACAAGGATAACCATATAGTGAATGTTGATATACTGTCATTCACAACGACATCTAATTTTGATGCTGTCAGTGCTAATACACTGAATATCCAGAATGCTATTGATACTGCTCAAAGCACAAATGCCTGCTATGGTGATTTGACATTTAAATGGACTGGTGAAGCCTCAATTACACTGAAATCAAGTAGTCTTGCCACTGATTTCAGCAGAACCAGATTTTTATGCATAATGATGGTAGTTCTTATTATCCTAACAAAGATACTTTATTTGCTGTAGGAAATAAAACCATTTAGTTAAAATGCAGCTGAACACTTAGTGTTACACTGCAGATGAAAGTAAGGCCTCTCTCTATAAAAACTGTGTTTTTCATCCCTGAAGCCAACGTTGACATTAGAGATTCTCATCCCATTATAGTGGCTTGGCTGCTCACCATCTGCTACAGTACTATGGTTAAGTACTCGAGAGCTCCTACACTCCAGGGAAGAAAACACTTCCAACGAAGACATTTTTATCCCATTACTCTTCTTTCAAATATGACTCAAACATTTTATGCAGACAATACAATGACCTTTGGGGCATAGAGGCCAGCATAAATGCTGCACTACAAGCCCGGTTTGTAGTTAATTTTATTGGAAGAATGATAAAATTGTATTGTTTTACATGAATTATGGCAATGAGTTACTCAGTGGTGGAATCTACACACTAGACATCTTGTACTGGGGCTTGTCACACAGCCAGCAAAAGCATTATCATCTATTTAACCAGACTTCATTTCCAACATTATTTTCAGGATCATTTTTTCCCCTGTGCTAATTAACTGCATTCACAGTTATACCACTGTAAAATACTGCTTAATTTATATTGCTTAATTTTCTTCTTCTCTAAGCATTCCAAACAGGAAAAAATTAGCATATGTATAAAGGAGCTTCAATACTTTTTCCTGATACTTTGACAATTAGTTTCTTGCTTTTGAGTTGTATCCAATGCAGTACTTCTATCATTAGTTGTTTGCATTACGATGTAAGATCACCTTATATTAAGATCACCTACTCACTAGCCAAAGACAGTCCCCATCCTGAGAAGTTCACTATCATCTGAGAGGAGGGAAAAGAGGCTTCCCATAATAGAACGTTGGGGGAATAAACACAAAATTTTCAGAGGTAGTCACAGAAAAACAGAGCACCTGGCACACACACATACCTTTAAGAACTTAACCTTCAATTAGTAGGCCCAACTTCTACAGTGCACATGAGAAGATAAATTTAGAAATGTCACTCTTGTATCAGTTGACCCAAGAGCCATCAGCCTAGTCTCCCTAGATTTAGTCATTATCTCTTCTGTACCTGTTCATATTGGGTATTAGTAAGCTAGCAGTTACTCATTTTGATTTCCTTGTGTTAGCTTGTTGCTGGCCTTTCTGAAGCAGTACAAGAGGAAAGAAAAGATGACATTGTCTTCCTGCCTGACAATATGATGTTGGTTCTAAATTTGTGTCTGCACCTTGAGCAATGCAGATGGTGCAGTCTAGGTTTGTAGAGGAGGAACAGAACAAACTGGGAAAGGAATACAAATTTCACTGTATGTGAAAAGCTGAGCTAGCTGGGCCCATCAGGAAAAGCAAACATTCAGAAGTCGATCAAAAAATACTTGCTTCCTTTTGCAAGGAAGAAGAGAACAAGAGAAGAACCTGATCTGCCTTTGGCACATATCTAACATGGTAATGTCTCAACACTGCAGTCATAGATGGCTCCTCAGATAGGATTTTCAGGCTATCTTATAAGACCAGATACTGAGTCCCTGTATACACATACACATTGTTACACAGGCAGACTAACTCCTTATTCAAGGAGCAGGCATAGTAAGAAAACTGTAGCTATCTGTAGTGTCAGTTAAATAAAGATATTAGAACGTGGCCCAAAGTTGTCACTAACTATGACTAAGAGGGAGTAGGTCAGTCCCTGTATTACAGAACAGCTTTGTCAGACACAATCTGTAGCACTCAGAGTCTTCTTCTCTTTGGATAGCAATAAGGCAGTTTATCCAGAGATGTTCAATAAAACACACAAATTAATATCTATGCACAAAACCTGAGGATCAGACATATGATTTAAAAAGAAAGAAAAACCTTTTATTACCTTCAAATCAGCACTGAAGAAAACCATGGAAAATTAATAAAAAATTAATGTCATACAATGTGACAAGTTACATTTAGAACTGACAGAAAAACTGGTCACCATATAAATTATTTGTTGGATATTTTCTTTTATTCCTGTTCCTTAGATACCAGTTTTGAAATTGTCTTTGGCATATATTATCTCACATTTCTCAGAAGGTGCTACACAAAGTTTCTCTTATAGGACTATTTCAATTTTGAAGTTTGCACTGTTCTGGTAAGTCACAGGAACCACTGGGAACCTGCCCACCTCTCAGCCCCCAGCTGAACAATTTCTGTAATTAGACATTTTTCCTGTATGGCTCTGTCTCTGGGCTGGCAAAACAACGAATGCAAAAGGGTTTTTTGTACGTTTCTGTACTCTGGGTCTGAGCTAGTAAGAGCCCTCAGAAGCGGGGATACACGGTGTGAAGACTCCTCAAGAGGCTGCATGTAGCCTATTTCTAACAGGGTCCCTGCTAAGCTGCACCAAAACTGAACCAACGGCGCAGAGTTCCTGAGGAATCTCTGCATTGAAATTGCGCATCTTGCAATACCTGCATGTCTGTTTTCCATTACCTGATCTATTCCAGTTCCCCATTATCCTGAATAATACACCTGACTGCACATATATGACCGATTACTCCATCACACAAATAAAAATGGAAAAGTAATTCCCCCAAAATTCTTCTCTAAGGTTGTTGTACACAGATGTGGGATGCAAAAATTCATAGAAAAGACTCTGTCATATCCCAAGTTCACAGTCTACAGCAGGGAAAAATCTAAGTTAATGAAAGATTAAGTTGGTGTTTTTCATATTCTTTCTGAATAATGACAAAAGAAAAATATCCAGATAGGAGTATAAATGCTTGGGAGGTATGTAGTTCACTAAATACTTGAGAGATATATATGCTTTCTGTTAACTTTGTGATGATGGGCTGTATGAACATGCCTACAGTAAGAATAACTGTTCTAGTGCTCTTTCAGCATATACAGGGACAAGGATCCAAACCAGCTGCCCTGTTCTACATCACAGCATTTATCTTCTCGCTTCCTCTGAAGATGCATAGCTGTGGAAGCATTTGATGGAAAAAAATTAGATTCTTGTTACCCAATTCAAAGCCTCAGTACTAAACCTGTATGGTTAATGTCATATGTGAGTTTTTGGAAATTACTATTTCCTCTATAGTTTGAACAGGTTTTGCGTGATCTCATAACTCTCTTGCTAGAGTAAATAAAACTTCTTTTTGCTCTTCTTTTCCAGTCTTGTAGATATCTATTTCAAACATGCACAGGTGTTATGTAAAAAACTATCACAGGTGGGTCTTATTTGTGGTTTTCTCTTCTGCTTAACTCTAAGCATGACTTTTCTGGGCTTCTTTAAAGAGAAAACCTCCTGCAGTTTGGCTACCCCTGACAGGTAGCCTGTGTCAGGGACCTGTGTGCACCAACAGCCCTTACTGGCCATGGCCAGTCTCACCTGGGGCCTCCACCAACACCCTCTGGCCATGGGCTCAGCGGCTCCATTTAAGGTCAGGACTAGGCTTTCAGTCCTTGTCTAAGCTGTATCACATGTGCACCTGTCTCCAGCTCAGCTGGATCTGTTTTGTTGCTGTGGACTTGCCTGGTGATCACTGGACCTGACCTGTGGATTGACTTCCCAGCTTGACCTTGGACCTGCTGCATCACCACAACCTTTTCTGGTGATCTGGACTCCTGGTTGACCCCAGTTGCATCCCCAGGCCTGTCTTGTTCACCTCAGTCACGTACTGTGAGACTAAACCTGGCTGGTGAGGCCCCTGCCCTGCCTGCTATGTTACCATACTTGGCTCCTTGTCCTTTATGCAGCAGTTGTCCCTTGCTGCTCCCTGGCAGCCTATTCCTCAACCTTTTCTAGGTTCCAGATAGAAAACACAGCTTGAGATCATGGATTTTTTTAAGCATAACAACATACTGTGCATTTTAACTCAATGCAGAAGCCTTTGCTTTGACCCCATTGACACAGCTGTGTGAGAGTACTATTATACCTGCTAGCTGTCCAAAACTTACTTTTCTTTTAATAGCTTGTCTTATTTTTCCTGGGTAGACTCACTAGATGCACCATATTATCCATACAAAAACTTTGCTATTACAGCCTCTTACCAACAGTGTCTTTGTGGAATTTTTTGAACTGAAAATGTGAAGAGCTTAATTTCTCAGTTTCTACCTATGACACCTAGACAACGCTCCCTTCTGCCCCTCCACAATGCAGCTGTCACAGATGTTCTCTGAGAAGAGGCTGCAAAGCTACATACGAGATTTCTTCAGTTGCAGTTTACTCTATGCCTGAATCATTCTCACTTCTTCAGTTCCATGACTGAAGCCAGACTGAAGCCTTAATACACGCCTGAAGTTAAGAATGAATTTGGCTATTGCCTTCAACAGGGCTAGTCCTTAATGCATACTTTTGTGCTTTCCTAAATTGGACCCCTACTGATTAAAATGAATTTTTGAAAAGCCGATCATGGTGGATGATGTTTTAAAATGGCAGCTGTTTAAGAAGATAATTAAAAGAATAATTGCTATAATGAAAATTTAACATGTCTGGAAATGACCAAAATTATCACAGCTGTCTTCCATGAGTTTAACTTTCTTCTTTTTTGTTAGTAAAAGCCAAGATGTTAGAGATTTTCCAGCTTTACCGTACAGTGGTGCATTTTTAGACTTGTGGCTAGACTGAGTGATCTTCAGCCAGCATCTGAGCCCACAGTCTTACTTTCTGGTTTCTGTTGATTACCACTGCATCATATCTTCTACAAAGTCATCTTTTTTTCAGTCAGTGCTGGATAGCACTTTCTGAAATGGATGTTAACAGCAACAAAGCAAAAAGAAAAGCGAGTTGCCATCTCATATGAGGGTATCACACAATGTTACATACGATGGCTCCTTCTTAGTTATCAGTTTTATGTCAGTTTTGGTATACACTCAAATGAAATGTGGAAAAGACTAGTTAAGGAGTGAAGAATGTATGCTGTTTGCCTTCATTAATATTCAACCATGGTTTTTAGCTTCATTATGACATACTCTTGTGAATGGCTGAACAGAGGGAAAACCAGTTGCTGTGCCCGCTGTGCCCACTGTGCCATAAAAACTTGTGTGGCTCTTCCTTATTAATAGCCTTGGAAGATCCTTCTGATGACATACAAGCTTTCTGCTCTGAGCCAAGGTGCTTCTAGGAGAGTTGAAAGCAAACCTAATTTGTTCTTATTGAATACACCTGTGTACTTAACACACTCATGGTCATTATGAGAATGAATAAGAAATTAATTTCACTGAGTTTGGGACATATAAGAGCAGTGCCAGTCCGGCAATATGTCAAAACTGGATAAACAGTTTTAGATAAAACAAGACTGTTTATTAATGAAAAATTTTGATTTTATCAATCTTTTTCAAAAAAACCAATTTGATATAACAGGCACAAGCCTTAACTACTGCCTTTTAAATACCAGTATTATTTGAGAGTTAGCATTTAGATAACATTAATTCCACTCTTTAAACAGACTATGGCATAGGTTTAACTATTGGTGAATACACAGCTTAAAGCAGATATAAATTAACTACAGTAGAACTGCATTAATTTTCAATGGTTCAGATTCTGGTTTTATTACTTTTCTCACAGATCAAAGCCATTATAATAGCATAAGGGAACTGTTAATCAATGTGTTTCATTAAAAATCTTTTATATATATACCACTAATTTCTGTGTAGTCACAAAACTACATACTCATTTTCCAAACTCTGGTCAGAGTAAAGATGACATAAAGCTAATTCAAATACCTAGGCCTGAAAACCTGAGGCATAATGAATGGGAATAGAAGCTGTCTGTCAGTGGAAGGTTAGTATCTTCAGAAATGCTGAGAGTTGTATATCTAATTTGCTTAAATCCCTTAAAAACCTATCTGATTTCAATGAGATGGCTTCTAGCAAATATTCCAGATTTGGTCCTATGTAAAGTATATGGTTTTGCATAGAATAAATCAGTATTTCACATATGACTTTGTATGACAGGAGATTTAACCTGTTAACACTTTATACATTTTACATAAACAAGACTTGGCCTTGCACTAGGTTAGAATGATGACTTCAAAAGGAAAGCAGAGCTGAAGGCAGTTGCTACAATTATGATTGTCTTCTTGCACCCTTTCTAAACACTAGCAAAAGATTTTTGAAAGGGCAGATAAATCAGTTTTAGAAATATCAGTGCTGACAACTTATCCTTTTTCAGAATTACTGTTTTTAAAAAAAATTGCCCAAGGAGGATTCATGAGAAATCTAAATTATTTTATTAACACTGAAGGATTTACTTGAGAATAATCCAAAACTAAACATAAGAAGCCTCCAGTATAACATCTTTCCAGCTTCCTGTCTTGTTTCAGTAACAGCTGTCAAGTGCCATGAATAAGCCATGTTTAGTTTTTCGGCTGGCAAAATATATGTGTTAAATATATATAAAATCTGCCAGTCTAGGATATAGGTTGTATAAGATTGAAGGTAAAGCAATTACCTGAATTAGGGTATACATGCAGGATAGAAATGTGGTGAACTGCTCTGAGTCTCTGGAGGCTCTTGCTTGCAGAGGACTCTTCTACAAATAACTGAATACAATAATTACAACAATACAATAATTCACACCACCCATTGCAGCACCAAATAAGAAATTAAAAAGTAAACTATCAAATTATATAAACATAGTGTGATGTGCACTGAGGGCATAATCCATTCATTTAAATTAAGGAAGGATGTTTTATTATCTCTAATGGGGATAAAAGTGAATTATGTTGAAAGTAGATCTTGCTTATTTTTGTGTTATAGCTTTCCCTCAGAAAAGAAAATGTGAGAAAAAATATGTTAGAGGAGATCAGAAATTGTTGAGTGGAAGGAGATAACGAAATCAAAAGCAAAACAAAGACAAGTGGTCCAGGAGGAAGACATTAACCAGGTCAAAAGCTGCCATGAGTGCAGAATTAATAAATGAGAGCCCTAACACTTGCCCCTGAAGATAACTTAGTGAATGGAAATTGGAGATTATATATGATGGGAGAACAGGAAGATGGTACCCTATTATGAGAATCATAGAATCATACAATTGTTTAGGTTGGAAAAGACCTTTAAGATCATCCAGTCCAACCATTAACCTAACACTACCAAGTCCACCACTAAACCAATTAAGGATAGAGTAGCACTTTCATGTTTCCTCGCTTGGTGACTGCATTATTTTTTAATGAAAGTAAAAACTAGGAATCATTAAGGTTGGAAAGGACCTCTAAGACCATCAGTCCAACCATCAGCCCAACACCACCATGCCTACTGAACCATGTCCCAAAGTGCCACATCTACCTGGTTTTTGAACACGTCCAGGGATGGTGACTCCACCACCTCTCTGGGCAGCCTGTTCCAATGCTTGACCACCCTTTCCGTGAAGAAATTTTTCCTAATATCCAATCTAAACCTCCCCTGGCACAGCTTGAGCCCATTTCCTCTCGTCCTATCGCTAACCACTTGGGAGAAGAGACCAACACCCACCTCACTACACCCTCCTTTCAGGCAGTTGTAGAGAGTGATAAGGTCTCCCCTCAGCCTCCTCTTCTCCAGGCTAAACAACCCCAGTTCCCTCAGCCGCTCCTCATAAGACCTGTGCTCCAGACCCTTCACCAGCTTCGTTGCCCTTCTCTGGACATGCTCCAGCACCTCAATGTCTGTCTTGTAGTGAGGGGCCCAAAACTGGACACAGTATTCCAGGTGCAGCCTCACCAGTGCCGAGTACAGGGGAACAATCACCTCCCTGCTCCTGCTGGCCACACTATTCCTGATACAAGCCAGGATGCTGTTGGCCTTCTTGGCCACCTGAGCACACTGCTGGCTCATGGGCAGCCAGCTGTCAACCAGCACCCCCAGGTCCTTTTCGGCCAGGCAGCTTTCCAGCCACTCTTCCCCAAGCCTGTAGCATTGCGTGGGGTTATTGTGACCCACATCCAGGACCTGGCACTTGGCCTTGTTAAACCTCATACAACTGGCCTCAGCCCATCGATCCAGCCTGTCCAGGTCCCTCTGCAGGTCCATCCTACCCTCGAGCAGATCGACACTCCCACCCAGTTTGGTGTCATCTGCAAACTTACTGAGGGCGCACTCAATCCCCTCATCCAGATCATTGATAAAGATATTAAACAAGACTAGCCCCAAACCTGAGCCCTGGGGAACACGGCTTGTGACCAGTCGCCAACTGGATTTAACTCCATTCACCACAACTCTCTGGGCTCAGCCACCCAGCCAGTTTTTTACCCATGAGATTATACTTTTACGATGGAAAAGCTGTAATACTACTTGTGAGATGGAAGAACCAGGTGGAAATGAGTTCAGTGAATGAGGTGACAGGATATTAGGACAAAGGAAGTTCTTCTGTCATGACTAGAATATGAAGAAACTTGCAAGAAGAGTGAAGGCATGAAACCTGAGTGCTGGAAGTGGAAAAAGACAAAGAAAAAGGCATGTTATAACATACTGGGGAGGGTCCAAAGGAGGGCCAGGAAGGTGATCAAAAGCCTGGGGAACTTGCCCTATGAGGAAAGACTCAAGGAGTTAAGGTCTTTTCTCCATAGAGAAGAGAAGGCTCGGGGGGACCTCATCACAGTATTCCAGTAGTTAAAGAGCAGCTACACAGAGGACAGAGGTTCTCTCTTCACAAGGTGCCACATGGAGAAGACAAGGGACAACAGATACAAGTTGCACCAGGAGAGGTTTCATCTTGATATAAGAAAGAAATTTTTTACATTGAGAACAATCATTCACTGGAACAACCTCCCCAGGGACGTGGTAGAGTTCCCATCACTGGAGGTTTTTGAGATGTGATTGGAGGGGGTGCTAGATAATCTCATCTGGGCTTCCTTTCACACAAAAGGCTGGACCAGATGATCTTTCAAGGTCCCTTCCAACCTGGGCTGTTCTAGGATTCTATGAACATCTTTACTAGGATTTACTGACTTTACAATGGTGCAAGCCCCCTATAGAATTCAGACGCTCAACTGTGTAAATGAATTCCAATGAGTCTCCTATGCCACCAAATTCAACAGGCAGTAACTGGAGTACTTTGATGGAGATCTGAGGAAGGAATTGAAAATATGAGTATCAGCAACAGAAGCTTTCTCTTGGGTCCCTCCATTGTCTTATGAAACTGTACTGACCAGCACTGAATTTCCTTTTTAGATTGTGGGCAAGTCTGCACAGCTAATGCACACTAGCAGTGGTTTTCACTGTAAGCTGCCAACCACTGGAATTGCCTACGAGTAAACACAAGTAGCAGCAGTAAAATCTTTCTAAGCAAGCTTATACAAAAGTGTCATCTTCATCATTCAACTTCTCAACAAAAGGCATTGGCAACACTGAAATAGCTGGGTTTATAAAACTAAGATTTAGAGATGAGCTATCTTTATTTGAATGCAGTAATTGCATGGTATTTTAAAAGAGGTTTGCGGTTTTTTTTTTACCAAAATGCATAGTCCACATTTTTCTTACATGCTGTTATGGGAAGACGGCACTTAGCTTTTCTAATAGTCAAACACGGCTTTGCAGAACAGAACATTGTTAACAATTAAAAATGGTGATTAGAAAAAAATAGAGGGAAGACTTTCAGAATATTTTAAAATGTGGCCTCTCTGTGGTATGTATTTTTATACTATGTTTTAAGGTCTCAAGTAATAGAAAATCATACAAAGGTAATACAAGCAATCTGAAATCCACTACATGCAGTTCTATTTTAACTCGGCAATTCACACCAAATTATTTCACTGCACTAAGAATGAATTCAGGAAAATAAATAGCCAAGGAGGAATATGGATTCAATTGTTACTGCTGTTACATTGCTAAAATAAAACAGCTGTGATCACACACTCAGATAAAGCCATTGTTCAACAAATATTTTTATTAAACATCTCTGTAGTGAAGATGAGTCCAGCTCCCCAAGAATACAGCAGACTGCTTCCTGGACCACCCATTGCTCCCTAGGTAAAACAACTCATCCAGCTGTTGAGGGGTGGGGGGAACTCAATCAGACACACTGGACACTATGGCAGTGGTGGAGAAACTCACGTTTGCTCACTGACATATTAAACTATAACTACTGTATTTTAACATTCAACCAAATAGACCACAATCTTTTTTCGAATCATTAAGTCGACCACTAGCTAATGACAGCAATGGTGTTTCTTGAATGGCACCTTCCCAAAAATAACAATGACCTGTGTAGCCCACAGGAGAGAAGTCTCAGAAAACTAAGGTCAGCTGATTAAAGCAGGCAATGGGGGGAAAGTAGGCACATAGGAAGGTCAGAGGTACAACAGGAGCAGTCAGGAAAATAAATTGGCCACGGTCGTACAGCAAATAAACTGTGTGTCAGAGCTGTGAATAAAATCCAGAAGTCCTGATTCCTTGCCTCTGTGCTCTACTGCCTCAGTCCTAACCAGCTCCTCTCTCAAAATGACTTTCCAATATAGACAGTCCGAGAGACTGAAACATTTTTCCTATCTACAAAACAAATGTAGCAAAAGGTATATAAAGGTTTCCTTCACACAGTCACTCCACCATTTATGTTATGGCCGGAAAGACTTTGTTAATAAATATTGTACTGTTCCTCCAGGTCAGCAATCAGAATGTCTGAGTCTGCAGAATTTGTCACTCGTCCACTGAAGAATTGGTGTCAGGGTATTTTCAAGAATTATTCAAACTTAAATCTGAGTCATCTTTTACAGGGGTGTTTTCCTTCAAGTTCTGCCATCAGTCAGTGTTTGCTAGATGTTGGGGGTATTAGAGGAGTTGTAAAAGTAGAAGACCTTTTCAAGCACAATGTTTATAAATATCCAGTATTGGTCAAGACTTAGATCACTTTTCTGTTTCAGTAAAATAATAAAAATCTCATATTCAGACCAGAGAGAAAAAAGACAAGGAAAGTATGAAGGTTCATACTCATGAAATTTTCTGTGTAGAAGAGCTACATAATCTACAGGAGTCGATATGATAAAGGCTTAAAATTGTGAAATTGTTTCTAATTTCTAATTGTAAACATGTACTGTTTACCACGGGATGTGCAGCGTGGTTTTTCCAAACAGCTTTTTAGCAAACAAATTAAGCAGCTGGTCTTATAATCCAAGACATAAAAGTGCCAAACAAAAACCAGATTTAGGATGGGCTCCAAATTACTGAAGTCTAGCCATCTTGAAGTGTATTCATCAGGTTTCCTAATAACACATCAGTCACTGAATACAAGTGCTCAGCTTTAATTTAAGGCTCTGTCAGCCACTTGGAACATGGAGCCCATGGGTCAGGTCTTTAGTGGTGCAAATCAGAGCAGTTTTCCTGTAATCCACAATTATACAAGTTCAGAACTGGTCTAAATATTTAAGATGCCTGTTTTCAATTACCTGATTGTATTTGTATTTCGGTGAGATATCTGTATACTTATTAATTGAACACAGAGTTTCTTAGTCTAGAAAGTTTGCTTCATAAAAAGTAGGTTTTTCTTCCCCTTTGGCAAGTATTGTCTTCCATGGTAGAGGCTTCCCTCTAGTGGACACTTTCTCTGATGTTTTATTTGTAAGGTTTTAGTAATTTAATGGAACAGTTGTACAATACATCCAATATCATGTATTTGCTTTCTGATTTAAAATAATTAAAAGGAAATGCCTCACAGGACTTAATTAGTGCCTATACAATGTTTCTTGAGGAACTTTAAAATTATTGCAGCAGTCTCAAGATCAGTTACTTCTAACCGTAATACAATGTAAAACTGTTTAACAAACTTAGGTATGTAAACAGGTATGCAAACAGCAAAATCAAGTCCTAAAAAAACTAATTATTGATTCAGTAGTTCAGGGAAGACATACAAGGACAAGAGCAGTGTTGTTCTGCATTGACTGGCTGCTGTTTTACCCAGCTGTCAGTGCTGATCTAATTAATCTCCAGTCTGTTTGCATGGGCTACGCTTACTGGCTCTTTCAGTAGTACCCTGTTACTTAGAGAAGGGCAACAGATGGATACCCGTCTTGCTTGGTGCACTGGTTTCCTCAAAACATTTAACTTTAAAAAGATGCACTTGCGGCTCCTATGTGGAACAATATATACACACTTAAAACTTTTTTGTTCTTTCCTATGGGAGTACGATCACATAATTTACAACTGAGAAACCATCTAAGAATGCCAGCTGGCTACATTCTATTTTCATTATTCAGCAATGACAAAGGGCTGTCTTAGCATGAACCTTTCACCTGTGAATTTTTCTTTCTTCAGAATGTGACAATAAAGACATTCATTGTAGCAGTAACTTTCATAATGCAAATCTCAGCCCACTAGTAATTGAGACCACTAACGCATTTATTGGATTTTCAAGTACTTGCCAGGTGATAGTGGTATGTGGTTACTATTACGGTTCTATGGAATTTACTGAGAATCCTAAATTCATTCAAACAAATATGATCTGGGAAGAAGTTTTTGGAGTTTCTGATAGAGTAAGCAGAGGCTTTTTGAACCAGCTTAAATTTTAATGAAAGTGTATGTTTTTCCCAACACTAAACTTTTCTATTTCAAGTCTCACAGAGTTCCAAAATCTACATTTTTCCCCCACATGGGCTGTTGACCTCACTATTTCTCATGAATCCTTTCATAAAATTTTGGAGGCCACATGGTAGCCTGTCTGACATTTTCCATCTATGGGGATTTTAGTAGAATACACCTATTTTCCCAGTTCAATTACAGGAATCTCATTCCAGCTGAACAGATGTCCACATCATGAACCAATGTCAAAACAGTCTCTTTTGTTGTCAGTTTCTCTAAAGAGAAATGAGTACTTGTTAAGAAAATTTAATAATAATACAACTATATGATACATGCATGTATATGCATGCACCCCTTAGGAATGAAATTCTTCTGCTCTTTCTAAACATGGACTCTAGTGAAAAAGTCACTGCTCATTCGTAGCTCAGACAATACTTCCAATGCAGTAAAAACTCAGAAATAAAGTCAGTGGGAGGGATTTTCTGCAATTCTTTTCTGAAACAGAATTAAACGGGACTTTAGAACTGGGCCCAGTTCAAAACAGATCAAACAGTATGGTGCCTAAAGGAGACACAAAGATTTGCAAGGTCCAGTGTATAATTTATAAAAATGTGAGTAATGTGGAATCAAACTTGCTTCACAACTTCAGGGATTTATAAAAGTAATTTACATAACAGAGGTGGTCTTCTAATAGACAGCACCAAAGCATACATATTACACTTGAGATTATTTTAAGGTGGCCTGTTCAGAGAGAAGGCTGCCTAGTGTGTGTGATCTGCAGTCAAGGTTTCCCTATACAGAGATTAAGCACGCAAAAAAAATCACGGAATATAGAGAAGAACAGAGCATTTAAAAAAAGGGCAGAGCTAAGCTGGGTGCTACAAATCATATCAGATATGCACACAATATTTACTTCTTCACTGTAATTTGAGTAACCGTGCTTCGTTAGACTGCTGGAAGTCGTAAACTGAGATAGTGCCAATAATTAGCCCCTTCATTTGAACAAATAGTCTCACCCATACTGTTGATTTTAGCAAAACTACACTAAATTCGGCTTAAATGTGGAAAACTACAAGAGAATCAACAAACAAATGTGAAACCTATACATGTCTTTTTTTCCTGTAAATATTTAGAGAAAAGAAAAATTATTTAAATCCTAGAACCAGTCATATAAAGCTGTAGGTGTGATACATGGGCAACAGGTATGAGCGATATTGCAGCACTTAGTATTCTATCATGGCATCAACCCCTCAGGGCTCTCTAGAACACCAACACCCTTTCAAGGCAGCTAAATTACACTGGGTTGAAAGGGGAAACATACAAACTACTCTGGGAGTCCCCCCTTTTTCTTTCTCTCGCTTTATCCACAAGCACTTACAAAGGCAATGCATGTTTGCATGAGTTCCTCAGCAGTGCTGCTGTTTACCTTCATTTTGGCACCTGAGAAGAAGGAAGGGAGAGCATGTCTGCTCTAACAATAGCCATCACAGGTTACATGTATGGTTTTTGTTAACATTTCCTTTCAAAGGAGGATTTGATTTTGTTGAGGAAATTCTCCAGCTTTTTGAACACGAGTTACTACCACCTAGAAAGAAGTGCCTTACACTAAGAATTAGAAAAGCAAGGCTTTTCACAAGATAGGGAGCTCACATATATAACGTAGGAATATGACAGGGAATTCATAGAAGGAAGGTATTGCTAACTGTATAAAATAGGGGCCAAGTAGCCTTAAGGCATTAATAGTTCCCAAACAGTACTACTATTTAATGTATCACTGAAAGTTGTGGCTATGCCCATTAATCCACCTGGAAGAGCATTTCCGCATTATCCCAAGTGTTATCAGCCATGATCTGCAGAGCATCTGTTAGATTACAAAGAAATGAGAAAAATGTTTCATTAATGTGCCCTCTCCACAAGAAAACACTAAACTAGTTAGTTGAATTAATAAAATGTACCCAATCTGGTAAGAACATTCTGTAACACGTTGTACGCAAGCTAGCTTTAGCTCATTCTGTTAGTAGGATTAATTTTTAGAAATCTAAGACTTTCATTTTAATCCCAGATAATAGTGCAGTTTGGTACATGAAAATAATCAGATTACAGTGAATGTCAATGCGATTTGATTTTAAATGATGTGGAGCGTGTTACTGGAACCATCACCCCCTCATTTTATGAAAGGATGACCTGGAAGAATGTCAGACAGGGTTCACCATGTCTCAACAGCTGCAGACCTCTGCTTTACGGCATCTTTAAAAATATGGCTTTGTTTATTCAAATACTGATTTTTGAGAGCAAGTTAGCACAAGAATTTTAAAAAGATGTGGACTTTATCACAACAATGGATGTGAAAATATTGTGTAAGAAACTGGTATACAAAATTACCTTTTACACATATACCACTGAATTACCAGCTGCTACAACCAAATACCTGATTTGTGTTTTCAATAAAAAAACCCACTACCCTACCTAGTCCTTCCCACTAATTTGATTCATGTGCTTCCTTTTTGCATCTCCCTTGTTCCCCGTGTCTTTGCTCTGATTAGCAGCAGGGCTAATGCCTATTTTATTTCTGGTTAATCTGATTAAGTAAGAACCTGGGATTGTGATGTCAGTGCATTAGTAGAAGGAAGTGATGCTTCCTGTAGGAAGGATGGCAATTTTGACCTTTTAGAAGCAGGTCATGATCTGACTGCAAGATGAAAATAGAGCAAGACAAACTGCAGTAACATTACCAACTCATTCTCTGATAGCATAGTTCAAAGTAAGATTATGGCTCATGGACTGCAGGTAAGAAAGCATAATGTACTTATATTTGGTTATTTGATTGAAGGGAGCTTTGGGTGCGGGGGAGAGGGGAGAGGTTAGCTTCAGCAAAAATAGTAGAACATTAGAAATATCGACTAGTGAAAGGCCTTGTTTCTTATATTTACTCACAAGAAAAACTGGCTTTCAGAACAGAGGCATCTTAAAAGACTCAATTTTTTAAAAAACTTATGACATTATTTATTTGACTTTAATATATCTATACTCATATTCTTTCATTCTGTGCTGATGAAAAAATACTTATTGATGAATCTCTTCATTGTACATAATTGCTGTAGTTCATTTTGTTGGGTTTTTTTCCTCCTTAAACTCAGAAACCTACATCAATAAATGAACAACAGATAAGACTGAATCCAAATTAAACAACTAATTTCTCAAGTTATAAGCTCGTGATTTAAAAATGTAATGACTTTGTGTGATAGTCTAGTAGATTACTTTATTATAATGGATACTGCTGTATTATTTAGCAAGTGCCACAATACAAATGCTTTTATGAGCCTGTAAGGTATGCAGCATGTTGCTATGGTGATGTGGTGCTCAAACTGATGCAGTCTTTAAGGTCTGTTCATGAACTTTTCAGCAGACCTTAAAAAATGCTTCACACATAGCAACAAACAAGATATTAATGTAGCAGACATTGCTTGCACAAAATAGTCTCAATGAGCATAGTTGTTAACCAAATAAAAGATACTAAACTGCGCTGTTGGACTAGCTACAAGCAGTAATCACTATGCACACCTGTATGCTTCAAGATTAGCTTTATTCAATAGTTACATTAGCACGGACAAAGCTCATCCCTCACTTGAGCTGAACCAGTTGTGATGCCTCTCATCAAATGCAGCAAGAAACTAAACTCATTGGCAACGAGGCTGAACTTTAACTCGCTGTGCAGATGAAAGCCTAAATTATAACTGCAAAAGCAAATTGTAAGGCTGAAGTCCCTTAAATACAGCTGGGCGGTGAATGGATTGAGAGCAGCCCTGAGGAGAAGGACTTAGGGGTGTTGGTTGATGAGAAACTCAACATGGCCTGGCAATCTGTGCTCGCAGGCCAGAAAGCCAACCGTATCCTGGGCTGCATCAAAAGCAGCGTGGCCAGCAGGGCAAGGGAGGTGATTATGCCCCTCTGCTCTGGTGAGACCTCACCTGGAGCACTGCGTCCAGCTCTGGGGCCCTCAGCACAAGAAGGACATGGACCTGTTGCAGCAAGTCCAGAAGAGGGCCACAAAAATGATCCGAGGGCTGGAGCACCTCTCTTACAAGGACAGGCTGAGAGAGTTGGGGTTGTTCAGGCTGGAGAAGAGAAGGTTCTGGGGAGACCTTATAGTAGCCTTCTGGTACCTGAAGGGGCCTACAAGAAAGCTGGACAAGGGCATGTAGTGACAGAACAAGGGGTAATGGCTTTAAACTGAAAGAAGGTAGATTTAAATTAGATACAAGGAAGAAATTCTTCACTATGAGGGTAGTGAGGCACTGGAACAGGCTGCCCAGAGAAGCTGTGGATGCCCCATCCCTGGAAGTGTTCAAGGCCAGGTTGGACGGAGCTTTGAGCAACCTGGTATAGTGGAAGGTGTCCCTGCCCATAGCAGGGGGGTTGGAATGAGATGACCTTTAAGGCCTCTTCGAACCCAAACCATTCAATGATTCTATCATTGGGCAGAAGAAAAACTGCTCTAGTCGCATGTAGCGTAGCCATTGCATTTAAGTTGCAGTTATGCAGAATGCAATAAAGATGGGAATCTTGAAGGGAAAAAAAAAAAAACCAACCAACCAAACCCAAACAACAAAACAACCAACCCACCCTACAGCACTTTTTAAACTGTTTATCACGTCAGTGACTATCCTTAAAGGTGTTTTTTGTGTACTCCAAATGAAAATGATGCTTATACATTCCGGTAGTCTCAAATAAAGTTTTTTCCCTTTGACCAATGCTTCTAATTATGTCCTATCATCACTGCTTCTTGTTGACAGAATCCCATATCCTGTATGTGTATTCTGTTTGTCACCACTAGCAACCTCACAAAGGCAGAAATTAGCCCATTTCAAACTGGCCAACTGGGTTAATAAAAAACCCAACAATAAGCAGTCTGCGCTGCATTGAAGTCTGTTCATAGATGCTACCGTCTAGCCTCATCTACAGCTGATACCAACATAACTGCCAGTATCTCTTCCCAGATTAATAAACCGCAAACTTAATTTGAAAACAATCCTTCACCTGAGCTTTCACTTCATTGACTTCAGCCACAAAGAATAGTAACTAAACCAGGCAGAACAGTACTGCTGACACTCTAAACAGGCCTCAACTGTAAGGCTATCCTGTAAGTCTAACTTGGAACATCAAGGCCTATCAATTTTGAGTACTTGCAGAATATGGTTAGTTCAGCCAGAATGAGATTCTGTATGCATTGCTTTGTACTACAATAATCTGTTCTCTGAAATTCTTGTTAACAACTGTCTGTCTAGTTTTATCTTTAAATGAAGTGAGCTATTTGTGGCCAATTTAAAATAAATGGCAGTAATTGGTTATCTCATTTGTGTGGCTGCTGTGAGTTTTGCAAGTAATAACCTACTCCTGTTCCCTACAGTCCATTTTTCCTTTCTTCCTAAGCACTCATCTCTCCTATGCCAAAAAAGGAGAATTAAAAACAATTCATCTGTCTAAAGAGTTTGCAGGTGTTAACTCATTTGTTAGCAATGCTTTATGCTATTATTGCCTAGTTCATAGCTCTGTGCTGTCCATTAGCAAGCTGCCAAATCCTTAGTTTTGGGGCCTGTTTATTAAAATCCAAGGTTATTTCACAGTTAGTATAGGGGTGTTACACATGCCAACTCTGAGGGAGAAAAGATTTAGAGTCTCAGCAAGAATACTGAGTAAAACCACTCCTTTAAAACTTTGCCTTCTACTGAAGCAGTTGTCTACTTCGTTGCTCAATAAACAGACTATATGCTATTAGGAACATATGGTCCACCAAAGAAACCTGCACAGTGCAGCACTTAATAATTTTGAATTACACTGTATTGAGTTCTGTTGAATGCAACTGGTGTGTAGTTAACCTGTTTTGCACTAGTGAAGCTTTAAGCCAGCTTTGAATTTTTCTTTCAATTAGTTCTGTATTTTTTAACAATAACAGGGCAATAGTAGATGTGACAAAATCTCACTACTTTGAGTTTTTTCTTAACTTATTTCTAATACTTACATATTAGCCCTCTTATTCACAATCATTTCTACCTCATTATATTTTTTCTTGCCTGCTTTTGTACGTCCAATTCATAAATGAACAGACCAAAGCATCCATTATGGTCTTGAAGGGTGGTAGAATCCAAAGGCACAGAATCCCTGCTCACTGCAGGGGGGTTGGGCTAGATGATCTCTCAAGGTCCCTTCCAACCCAAAGCATTCTATGATCTGTTTGGGGTCAAAAGACAAGTCAGAAGAGAAGCCCAAATGGAGAATACGTAACTTCTAGACATCCAGACACCTCTGGGTGCAACAGCCTGGAGCCAGCATGTTGAAAAAAGAACTGTAATTCTAAAGCCTGATGGCAAAAGGGTTAAGACCCTGATCTGTGGGAAGTAGCTATGGCCTCTTCCCAACCATGCTGAGGAGCAATCTGCTAGCAGGGCAAACAGCACAACAAGCTGAACTGCAGCTCAGCAGGTCACTCGTTCCCACCTATGGGCACCCTCTGCAGCTTCTCCTCTTCCCACTACCATCTCAAAGCTTTGCCTTTGGGGTAAGTCATCTCCCCTGTCCTCTGAGACAGCTGATGGTTGGTATGTGCTTACCTCTGTCAAAAGTTCAGTTGTGAATTCACACTTAGGAGACATGGTTATCTCTTTTGCAAAATGGAAAATGATGGTCAAGGTAGTGCAGCATCCTAAAGTCACCTGCTGACTGAAGATCAAGCTGTAATCCCAAACTTAAATTTAAATTTTAATTTTTGCTTGTCTACCACACGAGCAAGCTACTGTGCTCTGCAGAAGGGGAAATGGGGAATACAAGGGGGTGTTTTGTTGGGTTTGGTTTGGGGATTTTTATGAGCGGATGATGGTTGAGAATTTCTCTTCTAATGACTAGGGCGAAGTAGTTATCTATCCTTTCACATCTCAGACAAGCATACTAGCTCCTGAATTATCAGACAGATTGTGAATTGTTTTATCAGAAGGTTCAAAAACTCTCAGATATATTTTTATTTTGACAAATTATGGGGGGGGGGGGTGAAGGGGGTGAGGAGAAGAGTCTTACGCTGCGTTATCAGAGACTGGAAGGTTTCTTCCTGTGTAGCTGTGTCTTTACTCTTACAGCTACTTCCCTTTCACTTGCAGATAAGAGATGAAGAAAGTGGCTATAATAAAAATCTATTTTGCATTCCTAAGCATTATGAAGAAGATTTAGAAAGAGTCTTCATTCCTCATGGACTCATCCTGGACAGGTATGAGGATAATCCACGAAGAGTTGTGATAGTGATGCCAATGATCCATTTACCTCCAAATGAAAAAGCCTGATGTCCCACCATGCATAGCCCATGAGAAACATGGAAACCCTGCAGCTATAACACTTGTGTTCTGGAGTTTAATACAAGAGGAGTTTTACGTGGAGGATTCCTCTACAACCCCAGTTAAGTTTCCATGTTACCTCAAAAAATCTTTAAGCTTTCCTATCCTGCATTGTTTAGATATATGGATTAAATCAACAGTATGTCAAATAGAGTAGGCATCATCCTCTGAACTGCAAACAGGTAACTCACTTTCCTATGACTTAATGTGGTCACAATTTGCTGGTTATAAAAACTTAACAGCAAGATCAGAATCTTAACTTGGATGTTGTTTAATATATGGACAAACAAATTTGATATACAAAACACTTTACAGGATTTGTGGGTTTTGTTTTGTTTTGTTTTTTTTTCCTTCCAGGACAGAACGTTTGGCTAGAGATATCATGCAAGATATGGGAAGCCATCACATTGTTGCGCTCTGTGTCCTTAAAGGAGGCTATAAATTCTTTGCTGATTTGCTGGACCATATAAAAGCACTAAATCAAAACGGTGATAAATCTGTACCTATTACTGTGGATTTTGTTAGAATCAAAAGCTACGGTGTAAGCAACTTTCTTTTCTTTGGAAAACTGACTCTTCCCATAGATTGACATTCTGAATACTGGTAGTTTACATAAAAACTCCACAAAAATTGAGTTTTTGCATATATCCTGTTCAAAGCAACTCTACCACATACTGAAAAGCAACTGATTTACCAACCTGCCCCAATGATCAGATGGATATTGTATATCCGCTGGAATGAACATATAGCTGAACACTTAACATGACAAAGCCAGGGTCAGGTCTCCAACATACTCCTCTCCAGCCCAAAGCTTCCATACAGGTTCTACTCTGTCTTTAGCATGGCACCCTTTGGTGGGAGGGAGTATGGAGAGGAGCTTGGCATCAAAGACTTGCTTATTGGCTCTCTCTGCATTATTTTTTTATTTCTATAGCTAACATTGGAGAGACTTGTTTTCATAATCTGTGTGTTGGGGAACAGATATCTTTTTCATCTGAGCCAACTACTGTAAAGCAATGACTTACACTATTTTTTTCTGGTTTATCTTCTCCCCTCTTTGAAGGCTAGAGCTCTGTGCACTGATCAAAATTTACCCCATGCTAAATACAACAGTTTACAATATCCTATAAATTTTTCATGGAATTCTAAAACAAATCTGTGGTAACAAAAATAGCTGAAAGCAATGGTGTCTATTCCATGAATATGGATGTACTCTTGTTCCATGCAAACATCTGTCTGCACTGATATTTTGCTCTCTCCTCTTTCTCTCAGCTACTTAAAAGCTGTTGAAGGAGTGCTGTGTAAAGTTGCAAGTGTCATTTCATAGGCAAAAAGCAAAAGCAGCACACCATTCACACACATACAGGGTAACAATTTTGAGCACATTTTATGTGACTTCCCTCTCTTCTTTCTCCTTCTAGGATGATTCACCTACGGAAAAGATCAGTATTGTTGGTGAGGAACTGTCCACGCTAAATGGGAAGGTATTAATCAGCATCTTCAGCTTTTAAGGGAAAAGAACGGTTTTTGTGTATCTTCCAGGAAGTCCACCTTTATTAAGGTTTTGATACTACATATTTACAGCCACTTAACACTGGTTTAAAATGCCATGCTTTGAAACAGTGCATAATTCCCATTGATCTCAGTGGAAACTTAACGCAACCAATACTGAATCCTTCTGAAGATTCTATTCCACATTTTACCCCACAGCCCCCAGAAATGAACCATCTTAAACTGACTCATGCAGTACAGTTCTAGAATGCTATTGCTGTACATAGAATAATGTATAAAACCTGACATAGGTGGCTTTCTCACAATCTTTTATGCTTCCATAAGAACTTACAGAAAGACTCTTCAGAAAGCACTAAAATAATGTAAGCAGTTAAGTGACAAGCTCCTTTGAAAATCAATTGCAGCTTACTTGTAACTGAAGTTTGTAGTGCAAACTTTTCCAGGCTGTATAATTTACTGAATGTTGCCATGTAAATATTTTCTTTTCTTTCTCTTCCTACATGATCTTTTCCAGAATGTTTTAGTAGTAGAGGTAAGTAAAGACTGGAGTGTGGGTGGAGGGAAGAACATGGACGTTTTTCTCCCCGTTTTGCAAGTTAATACTTATTGCGTATAAAACAACAATTAAGTACGTTACTGTGCTGCCAGGATTGCTGACTGGGTTTTATGCTTTAAATTAATTTAAATTAATTAGTCTGGTTTTACTTTCAGACTCAGAGGATAACTTATTTTTTTTTATCTCTTTAAGGACATTATTGAGACTGGTAGAACAATGAAAGCGCTACTTTCAAAGCTAAAAGACAACGAACCAAAGATGGTAAAAGTTGTAAGGTATAGCGATGTGGCCAGTTATTAATGTATTGTAATGAGAAGATATAGCAAATGATTTAGGTGAATAGTCAGTGTATGCTGGTGGGCATTTGCTTGGGGTTTTTTTGGTTTGAAATTTGGGGGAAGAGGAATTAAAAGCAGGAAGCAATACCTATCTAGTTGGTGAAAAACTATGTATTAAACTGGGAAATTTACATATGCACTACCACCTTCATTGTTAAAATGAATAAAAAAAGTTTCCTGGCTCTTTTTGCATAGTCCATAAAGTCTGATGGTTTCCCTGTTTCTTACCTCCTTATGTTTGAAGGAAATTAAGCCCTTTCCATAGGTTTCCTAACACCTTCTCAGTTGCCGCAATACTAGAATGACAACACTCAGAATTTTTCTTAATATTTCAGTCACACAGGTTTTCAGAATCTAAGAGTTTGTTAGCACTTGCAAGATGACTTCAAGTGGCATTCTAGATCTGCTTTTAGATGATCTCTCAAAGGAATTTTTCGGGAATATCCCTGCTTCTGTCAAGTAATCATGATGCTTTGAAAAACCACTTCTTGTTTTATGTACCAGTTACTCTCCTCCTAGTGTCTGTCCAGGAGGTTCTCAGTTTCTTCAGAAGTGCACAGGAAAAGCAAGAATGGATATGACTTTGTGGAAGAAATCCTAGCGACATTGCACAGCTTGTCCTCTTCTCCCTCCCTCCCCACTAAAATCTTTACGTGCCACTTGAACTTGCTTACCTGTTCGTGCTATTCTAGTTTGCTGATACATTGCTACATGAAGAGATAATGATTTGGGATACAGAATTGAAGAGAACTAAATCTAAAAGAATAGTGTCATTTGGACCTCCAGAATGAACCTAGATCAGAGCCTTTGTTTCTTCCTCAGTTATAAGGCTGAACACTACTTCTTTCTGTTACAATAATCTCATTGTTTTAATTTAACTGCATGATTGGAGAAGCTTATGGGGAGGGGTGGGAGGAGTGAAGTACACAGCTTAGAGCAAGACATATTTTAAAAAACATAACCTTCTCTGCTCTGCCTTACAGCCTGCTCGTTAAAAGGACACATCGAAGTCAAGGTTACAGACCAGACTGTAAGTATTGTATTTTTCTGGTTGTCTAAAATACAATTGCACGCTTTCACTTCAAGCAGTAAGTCTGAAAACTGGCATGTAAGTTTCAGGAAGGCTGACAGAAATGGGGAGAAAATACATAAAAAATTTGTGACCTGATGACCAGCTATCCCACACTGAAACCTCATGACCACCTTCTTTTCCTTCCCTGGCTGGCCTGAGTGCAGGTTTGGCTATTTGTTACCAGATACCAGAAACAGAATCACACCTTAACTTTGTATTGTTTGGCTCTGATCCTAAAAGGCATTTGTTCTGACTTTGCATTAAACTTGTCTTGTTTTCAAACTGAAAATCCCTACTGAGTTGCAGTACATCTACTTCTACACAAGTAAAATGTCACTCCTTGTCTCCCTTTCCCAGGACTACCTTATAAGTAGGTTTTTAAATAATTACTTTGTTCTGAAAATACATTCTCTTAACATTTTAATTGTATTACAAACTGATGGGGATGGCATAGATGCTAACCTTTGTCATCAATTTATGGCTCTGATTCTTAAAGAAGCATGCTAAGTACCTTGAAAGCAAGGTGATGTATTTGTTAGGATTACTCTTAAATAGCTGAAGCATGTGTTGAATACAAGCTGTGTACTCAAAAACTATTTACACCACCCAAGTATAAAATGAATTGTATTTTGTTACAGATATAGGCTTTGAAATTCCAGATAAATTTGTGGTTGGATATTCTCTTGATTATAACGAATACTTCAGAGATCTAAACGTAAGTGCATACATGTGTGCCTCAACTGTTACATATATGACTGTTACCACAGGTAACAAGCAAGAATATTAGCGTATACTAGGAGCTTCTCAACAATTAACAAAACTTCAAATCTGACTAGAAACTTCCATTAAACGGGCAAAAACATTATTAACGTGCCAAGCTGATACTTCAATGTAAACACATAAGAACTTGTTTGGGCCTTACCTTTTTATGAATCTACTTCACAAGTCTCATGGCCCAGCCTTGCTGTACAGTATTCTGAATCCTCCAGGGCAGTTGGCAGCATACAACCTGCTGGCCCCATCTGAAAAGAAAGTAACTTGTAATTTGGCTTTGATTTGATGTTTGTCTGTCTTAGTGAAATCCTGTGTTGCTCTTTTCTAGCCAAGCCTTTAAGATGGCTGCGTGTGGACTGTGTGTGAAGGTTTTTCCTATACTGTATAACACGTCCATCAAGATATTTTCCTTTGTTCCATTATAGTCCCCTTAGGCTGCACTGAGTAGTAGACTTGGAAAGAGCATAACTGATAGAAAGAGCTGACCTTTTTTTCCCTCCTTAGTTTTCAAAAGCACTTCCTTACATCTGGTTAAGTAAAAAAGTTTTTTCCTTGAAAATCTTTTTAATAAGACAAGCCTGTTATGTTAAAGACACATAATGGATCTATGCTATTGCAAAGCAATATGAAGAACAATACAATAATTGAACAAACCTGACCTCTTCAGAATATACAAATCTATAAATTATAGATGAGCTTGCAAGCAACATTAACACCTCAATTTTACTGCAAGTAGTAAACTTGCAAAGATTACTGTTCTGGTGTATTCTTAGCATTGTAAGGAAAACACAATTGAAAATGATTCTTGCATTTCCTTTGAAGTTAAAGATTGACTGAAGTTGTACTACTCTTTTTTTTTTTTTTTAAGCACATCTGCATTCTGAAAGAGAAAGCCAAAGAGAAATATAGAATCTGATAACATCAGTCTTCTGGAACAACAGTTCAGTGGCATGTACAGCTGTGTGGATGAATAATAAGAAGTAATATACTAATTGTGCTCTCCACTGAAGAACTACGATGTTTTTCGAAAGATACCGTTGTATATATTTTTCCTATAATGATTATATAAAACAGCTTAAAGGTGAATAAAATGGATATTATATTCTGCTGGAATCGCAGGGGCTACAGGCAGGACATGTGCGTATGTATGTAATTATGTTTGGGTTTTAATTTACTATATGTAGTAACACATTGCGTGCTTGTGTATAAACTGCAGTCATTTTTACATGTGAGCTTGTGTGTGTAAATATATGCACATGTACTTTACGTAACAAATAGGCTGAATAAGCATTTAAAGACTTGAGGGTAATTAAGTCAACTGCACATGGAAAACGCATCTGGTTCTTTAGCTTAATGCAATGGAAGAAAAAGTAAACGTTAATGTAACTACACTGAGGTTAGCTCTTATACGTTCCATGTAACTTGGGGTGTTGTGTCTTGTTTTTTGAGGGAACGGATCACATTGATTGGATCATTGGGGTGTGACTTGAAATGCAGGTACTGCTAATTGCTAGCTGTTAAGACTGGATGACAAACCATCATAGCAGGAACTTACTTCTGCTAGTTGTGTGTCCCTAATGAGAATTGGAAGTTCAATCTCACTGCTCAGAAACTGCACCAAGCTTGAGGCAGCCTCCGACACCTCGCTGCTTCCTACCTGCACTAAAGGATCAGTGAGCTCTGAGACCTTGGGGGTTTCCCCCGTTGTGAATTGAGAGTGCTGGGCTAGGCGTCTGTTTTCAGGAAGGTCTGGTGCTGTCCTTTAAGAGTCCTGAGCTACAGGTGACCGAGGCTTTGACGGGTGTGCGATGGCGCTTTCCAGAGCCCCCCGAGAGCTGGAGGCTGTCACCTGCCGTGTCACCCGCCCCTTAAAGCGCGTGAGGAGGAACACTGGCCTGCACGAACAGGCCCCTTACCTAAAGCAACGGGCACGGCTCCTACCGGAGCCCGGCGCCACCCGCTCGCTGCCGCCGCCGCCCTCGCCCCTCTGAGGTCGGGCCGCTCCGCGGGTTTCTGTTTCTCCCAGCTGGAGCGAGGGCTGCTGGCAGCTAGCGCCGCCCTTCTCCGGGTCAGCGCAGCCCGGGGAAGCTGCTGCCGCCGGCCGCTCGCTGCCCCTGGGCGGGGGCGGGGGCGGGGACCGGGAGCGGGAGCGGGAGCGGCCAGGCCCGGGCTCCCCTCAGCGCCTGCCCGGGAGCGGGAACGCCGCGAGCAGCCGTCCCGCGAGGCCCCCCCTCACCTGGCCTGCCCGCCGCCAATCAGAAGGCGGAGCCCGGCCATCTCGCGTGTCGATTGGCGGGACTGGCCGTCGGTCACGGGGGGGGGGAGGGGAGGTGACGGGGGCGGGGAAAGTCTGCGGTGGGGTCGGGGGTGGCAAAGATGGCGGCTGCGGAGCGGCAGGATGAGCTGGAAAGGTAGCGGTCGTCCCTGGCCCTTCCTCCGCTGCCCGCGGGTGCTGCCGCCCTGCCGGGCTCGCCCCGCAGCTGGCGGGGGCGGCAGCAGAGAAGAGAGACCCCGCGGGCTCTGCGGGGCGCGTGCAGCGCCGCCTGCAGCGCCCCCTGGCGGCCAGGGGCGGGCAGCCGCCGAGCCGTGCCGCCGCCGAGCCGAGCCCGGGTCCGGCGGCCGCAGCCCCGGCAGCGAGCGGTGCGGCCGCGGCCCAGCCCCGTTAGGGGCCGCTCCGGGGAGAACCGGGGCCGCCCCGGGGAGAACCAGCTCCCGCGTTGTCTGCCGGGGGCTGGGAGCCGGGGTGCAGCCTCGGGGTGTCACGGCGCTCCTTTGTTTGCTTCTAGAAAGAGTGTTAAAGAGAAAGCCAGGCTCCGCCTGAGGGAGTTCGATGTCGGAGACAAATTCTCCCACTTGCCGCTGCCCAAAGCCTCTGTCTTCCTGCCGCTGATGGTGAGGGAGGGGAAGCTGCACTTGCTGCTCACTGTCAGGTCGATGCAGGTAGGTGAGCCGGGGCCGGGGCCGGGGCCTGCCGCAGCGCCAGGCCCTGCCCGCGCAGAGCCCCGCTCTGAGGGACGGAGTGCAGCACCGGCGGGGTCGTGTGCAGGGAGATCACATTCATGGTGTGCAGGGAGGTCACATTCATGGTGTGCAGGGAGGTCACATTCATGGTGTGCAGGGAGATCACATGCATCGTGTGCAGGGAGATCACATGCATCGTGTGCAGGGAGATCACACTCGTTGTGTGCAGGGAGATCACACTCGTTGTGTGCAGGGAGATCACACTCATCGTGTGCAGGGAGATCACGCTCGTCGCGTGCAGGGAGATCACGCTCGTCGTGTGCAGGGAGGTCACATTCATCGTGTGCAGGGAAATCACATTCGTCATGTGCAGGGAGATCACGCTCGTCGCGTGCAGGGAAATCACATTCATGGTGTGCAGGGAGATCACACTCATCGTGTGCAGGGAGATCACGCTCGTTGCGTGCAGGGAGGTCACATGCATCGTGTGCAGGGAAATCACATGCATCGTGTGCAGGGAGATCACATTCATCGTGTGCAGGGAAATCACATTCATGGTGTGCAGGGAGATCACATTCATCGTGTGCAGGGAAATCACATTCATCGTGTGCAGGGAGATCACGCTCGTTGTGTGCAGGGAGATCACACTCATCGTGTGCAGGGAAATCACATTCGTCATGTGCAGGGAGATCACGCTCGTCGCGTGCAGGGAAATCACATTCATGGTGTGCAGGGAGATCACACTCATCGTGTGCAGGGAAATGACTCATCACGTGCAGGGACATCACATCGTGTGGAAGGAGATCACACTCGTCGTGTGCATGGACATCACACTCGTTCCCGCTCGGGTGCTGCACAAGTCCCATCCTTAACCTCATGTTCTACGGCCTGCTTTTGAAACTTCAGTCCGGGCAGCATGCCCAAAGTTACAAGCAGGTATCTTCATACACCAACGATTCTAGTATTTGCATGCCAGAAAAATGCTGGTTACCCAGAAACCTGTGACAGTAAAAGATGATTTCCAGATCAGAAAAGGAAATTTTGATTGTTTACTATGACTTAAGTAAGAAAACTGCCAATGCAGGGCAGCTTTTATTAATGTGGCTTTTCAGTCTGCATTTAACACTACTCTTCTCTCCTTTTATATATGAAAGGCAACAACCAAAGTCCCCCAGAACAAGAGTGTTCTGCCAGCACTTTGTTTTCCTTCACAACTCTTGTTTTCCACCCCCACACACACCCTGATCAACTGCCTGTATTCAGAGGTTATTTACTTGTCTGTTTTGCTGTTGGTGAAAAATTGAAGGTTTTTGGAGTCTTGCTTAGAAATTTTAACACCCTAATAATTACAGATACTTAGCCGATAAACTGATTGTAAATGGCCTTTTTATCGATCTTTGATGCGCAAGCCTATTAATACAACGTACTTAAAGGTACGGTATTTAAATGTGTATTTTAGAAATTCTTGCTCTTACCTTGAGTATTTTAATCTCACTATTCAAGGTGTCTGTCTAGATTCATCTGTCAGTCTCTTATGCAAGCAAGATGATGAAAAGTGTAAATTTTGAAGTATTAAAGCAGAATGTATAGTATGAATTACACAATACTGTACAAGTGATATGTGTGTTTCTGATAGTGAGGGTTTATGGATTAGTGGTGTATAGGCCCAACTCTTTCTTGCATAGCTCTTGATAAGGCACATTTCTTCTGATCCGCAGAAACCTCTTACCGCCATTTCCAGCTTCTTTGGAAAGATAAACAAAGTGATTCTGCAATATGAACAAGTGTCTGTGTGGATCCCAGAAGAAATGTAAAACTTGTTATATTTAACAGCAGTACTCCTTTAAATTCTAGCTGAGAAGATCACCAGGGGAAGTGTGTTTTCCAGGAGGTAAAAGTGAAGCAATTGATAAAGATGAAATTGATACTGCTCTCCGAGAAGCTAAAGAAGAAGTGGGACTCCAGCCAGAGAAGGTGGAAGTTATCTGTAGGCTTGTGCCTGGAATTGATAAAGTAAGCAATAAGATGAGTAAGTCAGCATATAATTAGAAAATAAGCTTGGGTTAATTTTCTTTTGTGAGGTTGATAATGACCTTTTCAAACCTGTAACTGTAAATAACCACTGCTTCTTAAAGTGCTCAGCCTGTTGCCACCAGAGCGAAGGGAAGAGATCCTTGCTCTGTATTTGGTATTTGTGAGACCTCATTGGTGTACCATGTCCAGTTATGGACACACCAGAGTACCAGAAGGACAGCGGTAAACTGGTGAGAGTCTAGCGGAGAGCCACAAAGATAGTAAGGGGGCTGGAGCACATGGATTATGAGGAGAAACAGAGAGAAGTGGGTTTGCTCAGCCTGAAGAAGAGAAAGCTAGCGGGGGATCTAGTTGCTCTCTTCAAGTACCTCCAGGGTGGTTACAGAGAAGGTGATACCAGACTCTTCTCGAGACAATGGACACAAGCAGCAACAAAGGAAATTTTGGTGAGATAACATTTTAAAATAAATAACATTCTTTTACTTGGTACAAACTTAGTGTTTGGGGGGTTTTTTTGTTGTTTTTTTTTTCCTTTTAGATGAATCACTTGGTAACACCAGTTGTAGGATTTATAGAGGATACATTCCAGGCCGTTCCTAATCCAGATGAAGTGAGCAGTGTTTTTGTTGTGCCATTGGAGTACTTTATCAAGCCCGTAAATTACAAGTCCTTGCCTTATAAAACCCCATCTGGTTACTTAAGTTGGATGCACTGCTTTATATATGATGACCATGAACATGGAATGTCATTCAAGATATGGGGACTTACTGCACACTTTGCTGTATTTCTTGCTCTTGTAATTTTTGGGAAGAGACCTACCTTTGAAGTTGATTATGATCTTGACAACTTAATTTCATCCTCTGAGAATAACTTCATGAATTTATATGCATCCTTAGATGCGAGAAAGAAGAGTAGTCTATGACAAACTGGTCTGGCAATTAATTTATACTGAAGGAGGAAAAAGGTTTTTGTTTATTCCCTTTGTACTTATTATTTGATTGAATTTCACACTTGAATTTCTTCTGAATTGGGAACTTGCTAAGATTTATTTTTAAATCATCTTTTTAAGTTGACAAGCCCTAACTAGATTCATATAATTTTTAATCTTAGAGTTGCCAAAAGCACATGGTATTTTTGAGGGACTTAATATAAAGATTTGGAAGATCTGTTTCAGTTTCTGCCTTTATTTTGTGTGATCTAAGACACTTTCTGTGGTTTGCTTTCTGTCTAACGAGGCAATATTACTTTAGCTAATTTTTGTCTGTTTGAATTAGAATATGAAAACTTTTGGGGATCTGTCTGTCTCTTACTGTGTGGCATACTACATATGGACAACAATGCACACAGTCTTGTGCAGTATCTTTAAGCACTTATGAAATGCACAATAAAAATAATAAAGGGGGCACGTGCTTTCAGAATCTTGTTTTGTTTTGGTTGGGCTTGTGGGGGGAAGAGGGAGGTTTAATGAGTTTTATTACTCTTGCTCAATTTAACATTTCTCACAAGGAAATTCTGTAGGCTATGGAAAACACAGTATACAGGCAACAGTACTGAACTTGGCTCCTCAGCATCTTGTTGGCATCACTCACTCAGCTCCTAGAGGGAGTAATCTTAAGGAAAGAAAATTGGAGGTGAGTATTCATGAGGACTGAAATGATTCTCTGTAGCTGAACCTTTACCAGTCACCCTGGCAATGTCAGACACATGGTGTTCTTTGTGCTGTGAATCCTTGTTTCCTCACTGCTGGTGAACTAGAAGCTTATTCCTAGTGGTCGTGATCTTAGTGCCAAAGGTTAAGATTTTAAAAGCAGAGTCGACATAGGCTGGATTTCAGGTGTACTTTGCAAGTAAACAGGTTACCAGTCCTTAAAACAGCTGATCTTCTCTGAGTTAACAGGTGTGAGTTGAAAGCCTGCAGTGTCTCAGAATCATGTGCCCTAGCGCTAGTCTTGCACAGGATGAAGAAAACCACTCAGTTGTTCTTCTGGGTGTTTGCCCTTTGTGCTTCCCCCCATTCACTAATGGATGCAAGTGTGATGAAAAAGTTGCTGGCAATTCCTATGAACTGTGCTGTAATTGAGCAGAAGCCAGAATTTTTACATTAAACAGCTTTTGTAGTATACTTGAAGTTGGCTGCGACTTTAGCAAAATGCATCCTTTTTACAAATAAATGTTTCCCAAGTATGGCTTGAATAGCTCCTGATTTTCTAGGAAACCCAATTCTAAGCTATTTTTTTAGCTTTTGATAATTGCATTCGTAATGTTCTTCGGCTGCTGTGCTAGGACAGTAGCATTTAGGCACTGAAATAACAGCTTCTGTTTGGTTGGTAACTGCAGCATGACCTTTTACTGAAGAAGAGAAGGATGCTGGAGTTGCACTCAGCTGACAGAAGTGTACCAAAACAAATGA
The DNA here is from genome assembly GCF_030463565.1 of Pelecanus crispus. Lineage (NCBI taxonomy): Eukaryota > Metazoa > Chordata > Aves > Pelecaniformes > Pelecanidae > Pelecanus > Pelecanus crispus. Next base: position 41,482,972 of record NC_134650.1, read on the forward strand.
AGGCTAAAATCAATACAATTCTTCTTGCAAGGACTGAGTTTCTCTTTGCCTCTTCTCCTCGCTACAACTGTGCAATGCTTACTATTTGTCTCTTCCTGGAGGTAATTCAGTGTATTGTATTACAGTATTCTGCTGTATTGGGTTTGTGTGGCAAGGTTTTGGTAGCGGGGGGGCTACGGGGTGGCTTCTGTGAGAAGCTGCTAGAAGCTTCCCCTGTGTCCCACAGAGCCAATGCCAGCCAGCTCCAAGATGGACCCGCCACTGGCCAAGGCCAAGCCCCTCAGCGACAGTGGTAGCGCCTCTGAGGTAACATTTAAAAAGGGGAAAAAAACCAACGGGACACCAATGGCTGCTGAAGAGAGGAGTGAGAATATGTGAGAGGAAGGACTGTGCAGACACGCAGGTCAGTGCAGGAGGAGGGCAGGAGGGGCTCCAGGCACCGGAGCAGAGATTCCCCTGCACCCCTGGTGCAGCCCCTGGGGAGGCAGCTGTGCCCCTGCACCCATGGAGGCCCACGGGGGAGCAGAGATCCCCCTGCACCCGGGGAGGAGCCCACGCCGGAGCAGGGGGATGTGCCCCAAGGAGGCTGTGACCCCCTGGGAAGCCCACGCTGGAGCAGGCTCCTGGCAGGAGCTGTGGGGCCATGGAGAGAGGAGCCCAGGCTGGAGCAGGTTTGCTGGCAGGACTTGTGACCCCGTGGGGGACTCACGCTGGAGCAGGCTGCTCCTGAAGGGCTGCACCCCGGGGAAGGGACCCACGCTGGAGCAGGCTGCTCCTGAAGGGCTGCACCCCGGGGAAGGGACCCACGCTGGAGCAGGCTGCTCCTGAAGGGCTGCACCCCGGGGAAGGGACCCACGCTGGAGCAGTTCGTGAAGAACTGCAGCCCGTGGGAAGGACCCACGCTGGAGAAGTTCATGGAGGACTGTCTGCCGTGGGAGGGACCCCACGCTGGAGCAGGGGAGGAGTGTGAGGAGTCCTCCCCTGAGGAGGAAGGAGCGGCAGAGACAACGTGTGATGAACTGACCGCAACCCCCATTCCCGTCCCCCTGTGCTGCTTGGGGAGGAGGTAGAGAAAATCGGGAGTGAAGTTGAGCCCGGGAAGAAGGGAGCGGTGGGGGGAAGGTGTTTTAAGATTTAGTTTTTATTTCTCATTTTCCTACTCTGATTTGGCTGGTAATAAAGTAATTTTCCCCAAGTGGAGTCTGTTTTGCCCGTGACAGTAATTGCTGAGTGATCTCCCTGTCCTTATCTCAACCCACGAGCTTTTTGTTATATTTTCTCTTCCCTGTCCATCTGAGAAGGGGAGTGATAGAGAGGCTTTGGTGGGCACTTGGCATCCAGCCAGGGTCAACCCACCACATCTGCCGGAAATATACTTTATGCTGTGGCATTACAGAAGTACAAGACTGGCAATCAGAATGCTGGGTTGGAAAAGGTCTCAAGAATTAGACTGATTTCTTGCTAGCTAAAAATGGAGTCAGATACATAGAATCACAGAATCATTTAGGTTGGAAAAGACCTTTAAGATCATCAAATCCAACCATTAACCTAACACTAACAAGTCCACCGCTAAACCAATTAAGGGCAGAGTAATAATTTCATGTTTCCTGGCTTGGTGGCTGGATTATTTTTGATGAAACTAAAAACTAGGAATCACTAAGATTGGAAAGGACCTCTAAGATCATCAAGTCCAACCATCAACCCAACACCACCATGCCCACTAAACCATGTCCCAAAGTGCCACATCTACCTGGTTTTTGAACACGTCCAGGGCTGGTGACTCCACCACCTCTCGGGGCAGCCTGTTCCAAGGCTTGACCACTCTTTCCGTGAAGAAATTTTTCCTAATATCCAATCTAAACCTCCCCTGGCGCAGCTTGAGCCCATTTCCTCTCGTCCTATCGCTAACCACTTGGGAGAAGAGACCAACACCCACCTCACTACAACCTCCTGTCAGGTAGCTGTAGAGAGCGATAAGGTCTCCCCTCAGCCTCCTCTTCTCCAGGCTAAACAACCCCAGTTCCCTCAGCCGCTCCTCATAAGACCTGTGCTCCAGACCCTTCACCAGCTTTGTTGCCCTTCTCTGGACACGCTCCAGCACCTCAATGTCTGTCTTGTAGTGAGGGGCCCAAAACTGGACACAGTATTCCAGGTGCAGCCTCACCAGTGCCGAGTACAAGGGGACAATCACTTCCCGGCTCCTGCTGGCCACACTATTCCTGATACAGGCCAGGATGCTGTTGGCCTTCCTGGCCACCTGGGCACACTGCTGGCTCATGGGCAGCCAGCTGTCGACCAGCGCCCCCAGGTCCTTTTCGGCCAGGCAGCTTTCCAGCCACTCTTCCCCAAGCCTGTAGCGTTGCATGGGGTTGTTGTGACCCAAGTACAGGACCCAGCACTTGGCCTTGTTGAACCTCATACAGTTGGCTTCAGCCCATCGATCCAGCCTGTCCAGGCCCCTCTGCAGGGCCTTCCTACCCTCCAGCAGATCGACACTCCCACCCAGTTTGGTGTCATCTGCAAACTTACTGAGGGCACACTCAATCCCCTCATCCAGATCATTGGTAAAGACACTAAACAAAACTGGCCCCAAAACTGAGTCCTGGGGAACACGGCTTGTGACCGGCTGCCAACTGGATTTAACTCCATTCACCACAACTCTCTGGGCTCGGCTACCCAACCAGTTTTTTATCCAGTGAAGAGTACGCCCGTCCAAGCCATGAGCCGCCAGCTTCCTTAGGAGAATCCTGTGGGAGACGGTGCCAAACGCTTTACTGAAGTCCAGGTAGATGATGTCCACAGCCTTTCCCTCATCCACTAGGCGGGTCACCAGCTCATAGAAGGAGATCAGGTTGGTCAAGCAGGACCTGCCTTTCATGAAGCCATGCTGGCTGGGCCCAATCCCCTGGTTGACCTGCAAAATGCCTGTTGAGCATACTCAAGATGAACAGCTCCATAATCTTCCCTGGCACCGAGGTCAGGCTGACAGCCCTGTAGTTCCCCAGATCCTCTTTCCGGCCCTTCTTGTAGATGGGCGTCACATTGGCAAGCCTCCAGTCATCAGGGACCTCCCCTGTTAACCAGGACTGCTGATAGGTGATGGAGAGTGGCTTGGCAAGCTCCTCTGCCAGCTCCTCAGTACAGGTGGATCCCATCTGGCCCCATAGACTTGTGAGTGTCCAGGTGGTGTAGCAGGTCATTAACTGCTTCCTCCTGGATTATGAGGGCTTCATTCTGCTCCCTGTCCCTTTCTTCCAGCTCAGGGGTCTGAATGCCCTGGGGATAGCTGGTCTGGCTATTAAAGACAGAGGCAAAGAAGGCATTAAGTACCTCAGCCTTTTCCTCATCCTCAATGGCAATGTTCCCCCCTGCATCCAGCAAAGGATGGAGATTCTCCTTGGCTCTCTTTTTGTTATTAATGTATTTGTAGAAACATTTTTTATTATCTCTACAACAGTGTCCAGACTGAGTTCTAGCTGGGCTTTTGCCTTTCTATTTCCTCTCTGTATGACCTAATGAGATCCCCGTACTCTTCTTGAGTTGCCTGCCCCACCTTCCAAAGGTGGTAGACTCTGCTTTTTTCCCTGAGTCCCAGCAAAAGCTGCCTCTTCAGCCAGGCCAGTTGTCTTCCTTGCTGGTTCATCTTACGGCACATGGGGACAGCCTGCTCCTGCGCCTTTAAGACTTCCTTCTTGAAGAAGACCCATTCTTCAAGAATTGCTTCTCGGCCTTTTGGCTAAGATCAAGTGTAGTGCAGTACATGATATTCTGATAAATGTCTAGTTTTTTCTTAAGCTTCCCTGGAAAATCCATTGTAGTCCTTTAGCCATCCTTTACAAAGTTTGTCTAACTTAACAGGTATTAGTTGTAGCAAGGAACACTTACTTCTTGTCCTGTACATAGCAGAATGAATAGCTCATTTCCTTAGTTACTTTCTGCAATCCTGAAAACTACATTGCTGTGTCTTCCTAAGGCATCTTTAGACTTAATGATCAGCTTCCTTCAGGTTTTTTCATCAGTCACATTTTCATCACATTTTGTACATCTCTTGTAATTTTATTGCTTTCCAGAATCTTCAGTGTACCTTCCTCTCCCATTTCCCCCCGCTATCAAATACGTGATAATCAAACCTGGTCACAGTATTCTAGTTAACCATTTTTTTGGGTTGGATAGGACAGGATTACTTCACAGCTCCTTTTTATATATCCCATTGTGATTGCTGTTTGTGAAGCAGCATGGTAATATTGACTCATATTCCACTTCTTCCATTGAAGTTGCCACATCGTTTTCTGAACAAGCTGCCAATTGTTCCTATATTTGTATTTATTGCATTCTGTATTTTAACAGTTGATTATTCCTAGCAAATGTAGCACTTTGCATTTGTCCTTATTGAATTACATCCTCATTTTTTCAAAACAAACTATAACGATCTACTAGTGTGTTTTTCAGATATTTCCATTTTGCTGTTATCCTCAAGTTTAATGAATATATTTTCTGTTTCATTTACAACTTAGAGTAAGCACACTCAGAACAGGCCTCTGCAGAATCCCAGTTGGTAATTGCCACTTTGACAATGAACTACTAACTACTGTGTGTGGTTTTCTAACTAGCTGTGTAACATACTACTATCAATTTTGTATAGACCAACCCTTCTTATGTTGCACACAGGAACATTAGGTAGGTCTATATCCAAAACTTGAGGATTTATAGTTCTCCCTATACACCTGCGCTGCAGAGGAAGTAATCACATTTGTCAAAAATGCTTCACAGGAAAAAGACAATGGTTGCTACATATGTCCTTGTTAATTAAAGTACTTACATAAAGGTTATTTGTTCTGATATCTTCCCAGGAATTGGAACAATTTGTATGAGTTGTCCAGTTCTTTCATAGGGCACCATTTGCCTTTTCCCAGCCTCTATTAGGGAAGAAGGTAAAGTTCCCTAAGTTTCAAAGATCATTGCGGATAATGTTGAGACTGCTTCTTAAGGGAATGGCTGTTGCATTGGGACGTTTCAAACAATTCAGCCAGCTTGAACATTTTAGCATTATATAAATACTCTCAAACTGTTCATATTCCTACATTAGCTCTTTTGGCGTCTGTGTTAATTAAATTTGGTATCAGTTGACTTTTTAAGTTAAAAGAAAAAAAGACTTTTTTTTTTGGCCAGGGTGAAATCCTTGGAGAAGTAGTAGCCACATTTATGAAGAACAGCTTTATTTTTCATTATTAAACACTAGTGAAATTGCTAAAACATTTTTAAAAGCTTAACTTGAAACGCTTCATCATATTATTCATATCCTCAGTGGTTTCTCTCAGTGCTAATGTATGCAGGAAAAGTAACTAATTAAAATAAGAACATTGTTAATTAAAATAGAGCAAAGCAATTAGACCTTTGATTACTAAACAAAACAGGTACCAAGAGACATAATAACTTACCATCCTCCTCTGTTCCCAGCAGACTTTTTTCTTCTTCATCTCTCAACGAGACCTGGCACAGAAATTGTACAAATTGTACAAATTCAAACCTTAGTTTGTTTTTATTTCTCTTTTTTTAAACATTATTGTGTGGAACTGTAAGGACAGCCACAACAATTAACAGCTGTTGCTCCTTTCAGCAAATGCAAATCTTGTTGATTTTTTAATCAAATCAACCATTTGAACTACTTGAAAAACAAGACACAGAGGTCCAACCAAAAATCCTTGAGTGATTTGCAGTAAAACCACTGGGGCTTCATGTTTCACATTATGCATCCTACATAATTTTACTGACACTAGTTTTGAAATTTGGGAAGTACTTTCTTAACTCAAAAGACTCATTCTTTATTTAGATATCCATCTGGGATCTGAGTGCCCAAAAAACTCCTTTGAGCACAAAAAGAATAGGAGGAAATTTAAGTGCTTGTTACGAAAACTGCAATTCTGCAAGTCCCACATTTACTAATGGGAAATTGTTTCCTTGGGTAATTGTCAGATAAAATTCTTCCACAGTTCTTGAGGCAGCAACTAGAATGTGACTCCCTCCAGCCCAGGCAGCCCTCCTAACCAATCCTTGTCATCTTCATAGTCTCTTTCCTACCTTCAAGAGGTAAGGAGTGGAGAGTGCCCCAAGGAGAGTATCATGAAAGGGTTCATGAAAGGCAGGTCCTGCTTGACCAGCCTGATCTCCTTCTATGACCTGGTGACCCGCCTGGTGGATGAAGGAAAGGCTGTGGACGTCATCTACCTGGAATTTGGCAAAGCCTTTGACACAGTCTCCCACAGCATTCTCCTTGGGAAGCTGCCAGCTCATGTCTTGGATGGGTGCACTCTTCGCTGGGTAAAAAACTGGTTGGGTAGCCGAGCCCAGAGAGTTGTGGTGAATGGAGTTAAATCCAGTTGGCAGCCGGTCACAAGCCGTGTTCCCCAGGACTCAGTTTTGGGGCCAGTCTTGTTTAATATCTTTACCAACGATCTGGATGAGGGGATTGAGTGTGCCCTCAGTAAGTTTGCAGATGACACCAAACTGGGTGGGGATGTCAATCTGCTCAAGGGTAGGATGGCCCTGCAGAGGGGCCTGGACAGGCTGGATCGATGGGCTGAGGCTAACTGTATGAGGTTCAACAAGGCCAAGTGCCAGGTCCTGCACTTGGGTCACAACAACCCCATGCAACACTACAGGCTTGGGGAAGAGTGGCTGGAAAGCTGCCTGGCCGAAAAGGACCTGGGGGCGCTGGTCGACAGCCGGCTGAACATGAGCCAGCAGTGTGCCCAGGTGGCCAGGAAGGCCAACAGCATCCTGGCTTGTATCAGGAATAGTGTGGCCAGCAGGAGCAGGGAAGTGATTGTCCCCTTGTACTTGGCATTGGTGAGGCCGCACCTGGAATACTGTGTCCAGTTTTGGGCCCCTCAATACAAAAATGACATTTTGGTGCTGGAGCGTGTCCAGAGAAAGGCAACGAAGCTGGTGAAGGGTCTGGAGCACAGGCCTTATGAGGAGCGGCTGAGGGAACTGGGGTTGTTTAGCCTGGAGAAGAGGAGGCTGAGGGGAGACCTTATCGCTCTCTACAACTACCTGACAGGAGGGTGTAGTGAGGTGGGTGTTGGTCTCTTCTCCCAAGTGGTTAGCGATAGGACGAGAGGAAATGGGCTCAAGCTGTGCCAGGGGAGGTTTAGATTGGATATTAGGAAAAATTTCTTCACGGAAAGAGTGGTCAAGCCTTGGAACAGGCTGCCCCGAGAGGTGGTGGAGTCACCAGCCCTGGACGTGTTCAAAAACCAGGTAGATGTGGCACTTTGGGACATGGTTCAGTAGGCATGGTGGTGTTGGGCTGATGGTTGGACTGATGGTCTTAGAGGTCCTTTCCAACCTTAATGATTCCTAGTTTTTACTTTCATTAAAAAATAATCCAGCCACCAAGCCAGGAAACATGAAATTATTACTCTACCCTTAATTAGTTTAGTGGTGGACTTGGTAGTGTTAGGTTAATGGTTGGACTGGATGATCTTAAAGGTCTTTTCCAAACTAAACGATTCTGTGATTCTATGATTCTATGAAGTCTGGTGATACAGGCATTTTTCAGCATGCTACCTCTGAAGTATGAGAACTGAAAGTGTGTAACCCTCACTTGTCCTGGCTAAGTGCCCTGTGTGGTTAAATAGTTTATTAAAGGGAAGTTGCAGCTGCTCTGTGCCTCAGGTTTTTAAAGGAGAGTGTGACTGTGCCTTGTTTGTGTGAGAACAAACTCATGAAAAGGTGGATCCTCTGGGGAGGTGAATCTGTCCCTGGGCTGCAGGGAAGCTGTGTAAACTTGAAACGGAAAAGATCTAGCAAATGTGCTGTTCTGAGAATTTCCTATTGGAAAATGCTATATTCTGCACTTAAACTGGTTCATGCCCTAGGACAATTAGCTCTCCCTTGTATTGTATACAAAAGTTTAAGCATCTAAAAAAGGCCCCAATTTTGTTCAATGGGCCAGGTGCTTTGCAGTGTGACACTGCAGTGTTACAGTGCCTCAGTTCCTTTTCACATCTGTCTTGAAAATCATGTAACAAAGCACTTCTCAAGACCTGGCTGTCCCAGTGCTCTCTCTTATTGGTCCTGTGTTATACCTGAATATTATTAAAATAGATTTGTATCTACTTTTATTTTGAATGTGGTGATTTTAAAGGACTTCTTTACTTTGAATTACTGATTGCAAAAGCATTTATGCCTTGTTTGTTTTAAGTATGATATGTTAATATAGCTTCCAGTCTGAAAAGGTGTTTTATACATATATATTTACTCTCTGCACTTTTTCTTACAAACAAATCACAAAGGCCATTGCTCAGTTGAAAAAAGGTATTAAAAATATATTCCTGTTTACATTCTCTAGCTATGGGATAAGTAATGCTAGCATGACAGTAAAATGAGTGCAAAGACTTGTATCAGAACAAGAAAATTACTGATATGATATAAAATTAACTAAAAATAAGTGGCATATTGTTTAATGTAAGTTGTTAGTCATTCTTTTAGTTAATGTGCAGTGATTCAGCATTTAACATTTCTATATTTTTGAGGGCTCGAATAATCAGGCTTTTGGTATTTAACATTTAGGTGAACATTTAACATTTATATATATTTGATATGTAAATTGGTATTTAACAACTATAACCATACAAAAAAAAAAAAAGAAAATTACTTTTAAAAGGATACAATATATATACTAGTTTACAGCACTTCTGTGTGGGGAAAAATGTTCATTTCATTTCAAGAAGTTCAGTGTATGCTGTCACTTGCATAGCTAGAGTTCATGCAGGGTTAAGGCAGTTACAGTTAGATGAGAATGTAAATATTCAAGAAAGGACATTATTTATATTCAGCCTATGCCTAAGTCATATATATAGAACAGAAAATCTGGAGGTGTTTTTGTCTTTCAAGAAAAACCTCATGTGAGTGCTTACATGTCAATATGTATGTGATATACCTACAGTGATTTTTTTTAGTAGGTTGCCATAGCAATGCAGTTTTCACAACAGTACGTGTTAAACCATCTTCAGTTAAAAAACAGAGTTATAGTAAAAAGGGTCATTAGGTAATCCCTCTGTCCCTCTAACCTTATCTCTTCCCAAAATGTGATCTAAGAAATAAGGAAGACAGAAAAAGGAATCACACTTGTTCCTGATTCCTTGCAGAAGCTGTAATTCCGTAGCCAGAGTGCTCACATAGTGTATGGGATTCAGAGTTTTAACATAAACTTCTTTATGCTTTATGATGTTAATTAATTTTACTATACTGTATGGTTGTTTGTTAGTTAGTACTTCAAATTTAGGTTAGGTTTTGTTTGTTTTTCAAAATGAAAAGTATGTGTGCTAGGAAGGAAAACATCCAAGTAATAATGAAACATTAATGAAGAATAATCATCCTGTTTGTCAGAATGTGCTGCAGGAGAAAGATTATTCACGGGCTAGCAACAGACTCCTTATTTGGGGCACATTTACCTCTTCTCATCCTGAATTCTGTAATCCTTTAGACTGTCCGGTCATGGCCATTTATTGACCTATGTCTGTCTTGATCTCCACTCTACTATAAACTACGTTTGGATATATATTGTGTTAAAGATATACCCCTACAATTCAACCTGCAGCTGCTGCAGTGCTTGACCGCTAGCACAGCTGCTTTAAAATATTTGCATAGCTGTTCTTAATGAAGTGTTGGCATCCCCTTTCATGCCTATAGTAAAATCCAGAAGTACTGGCAACAAACAGGAACTGTTCTTCAGAGGAAAGCTAAATTTGTCTTTGAGCCCTGTGGTAGATCACAATGCTCTTTCAGAGCCCTGGTAAGAGTCAGATATCCAGCTGTTGAAATGAGTACGAGTAATTCCAGGCAAAGAGCTCTATATATGTTTGCAGGATTGAGGACATAGTGATGTAAATCCGTATTCACATGGATTTGTATATAGAAACAAATACCTGTAGAAAAGGGGCTGACAAACAGGATGCTTAAATAGTGTTTATTTTATTCTCCATTTTAGAGAAAATTAATGAAACTATTTTATTTTTCTGATAGTTCAATTGCTGCAGATCTGTAGTTGGCATAAATTACAATAATTTCATTGACCTTAGCACAGTTGTGCCAAACTACATGCTCTGAGGCTTTACTGCATGCCTACTTTAACTGATAGTGCATATTATCTCAATTATATTTTATCTTGTATCTTTCAATTCATTATTTGATTTCTTAACATTTGCAGAACCGGTGCTATCAATGGTTCTACTTAATAAATCAGTACTTTTAAAGAAGCCTAAGTTTATTTAGAATATATTTTTAGTTGTTTTTAAAATATTAGGGCAATTCTAAATCTAAGAGCAACATCTTTTTAGATCATCTACAGTACTGATTCGCAGATATTTATAGGAAACAAACTGAATAAAATGGGAGTGCTATAGTTCATTGCCAGGTTTCATTGCTAAAAATGGAAGTCACACAGAATACATTATTTGTGGGTGTCAGCTATTAACTGTTAAATTAGAAATGCAGTAACCGATGAATTAATAACAGATGTAAATGAAGATCCACCAATGCTTGGAAAACTGGAAATACTGTTAAGAGAAAAGAAGTTGATGTTACACACCTGGCATCAAATTGTTTCTTAATTAAGGAAAAGAAAAAAAGTGTGTGCAGTGGATGGAACACATTCTCTACAATGCTCAGGCTGAAAAGGGCTAAAAGGCAGCTGATCTGATTGAGAGCTTTGTATCTGGGAGAGCCTGTTAATCTGGACAGAGCTCAAGAAGGCTGCAAAAAAAAAAAAAAAGATTGAGAAAAAATGAGATGGTTTGGATAAAAGAGCACAAGAGTTCTGTGATTGAGAAACAGAATCTGTGTGGTGAGGGGAAATAGCAAGGGGTTGCTCTAGCAGGGGCTATGGTTAGATCTCGCCTCCAAAAAGGGGACAAGACCAAAGAATTAGGAAGATGCCTAGTGTCAAGGAAGCGGTGTGTGTCTGGAGAAAAGGACGGGCAGCCAGCAGCTCAGCGTGCCGCCGGGAGAGGGTGCCACCGCCCGGGTGCTTCCCAGCCATCCTGGGGGAGCCCCCGGCCAGCACGGGCAGCCCCCCGGCAGCAGCTGGGTGGAGCTGCCTCAGGCTGGCAGCTGCCTTCTGGGCGCAGCTGGGCAGCTTATCCACACAACATGAGCTACAGCTGTCAGCACGGGGCTCTAGCTCCTCCGCCTCACGCGACTGACCACATAGAGCTTTCTGGTTTGCTGACGTGATGACATCTGGAGTGGTGGGTTTACTAAACAGTTCTCCTGGAATTTGTTCTAACATGTTAGAAATCATGATAGTCTGATTCATTCAGCCTGACTGTACATCGGTGGCTGAGCAACATGAAGATACGCTATAACCCTGGCTTCGTGCTTTTCTTCACGACTGAATGAGTAGCAGACCTCAAAATCCCTAGCCTGCCTTGTTCATGCCGTCTTACTAGTCCATTATATGGCTGTTTAGTGAAGCCATGCAAATTGATAATCGGTTTTCTTAAGCTCTAGAAATGAACAAGAAAGAGCGCTTTGCTAGGAAAAATATTTCCCTCGAGTAGAAGGAAAAAATCTATTTGGTCTGAGAACAGTCTTCCAAATATATTCCTGTTATTTGAAACCGTAACGCTGGTTTTAATTATTAGAATTTGCTGTGGTATTTACTCTAGCTTTGACTAAAGATAACTGATTGCCACACTAATTTATGTACTAGATAAAACATTGCTCTGAATTTAAGAGCATCAGTCAAAATAAATGCTCCAGTAAAACTTTATTGAATAGTGTTGTTAGATTCTTCCCAGACAGCCCAGATGGGGGCTGGTATCTAATATTGCTAATATGCCACATTCAGATACATCCTTGGGTCTTAACTGTCAGTAAGGAAGCTCTTTTGACATCCTCCAAGTTGTGTCTTTTATACCTGAACTGGTTATTCACAGATGTCCAAGCTGAAAAGTTCTAGGTGAGCATTTTTACCAGTTTACGTTGTGAGTGTAACATGAAGAATTGAATTTAGAATTCAAAGAGAGAAGCAGGGAAGGATGGGGGATGGTGAACGGGAACAAAAAGAGGCAAAAGAAGTTTCTTAGTTGCTTGAATTATTGATCCTATTTATTAATACCTGCATTTGTGTCCAGATGCCCTGCTTAAGGTATAAGCATCCTTCTACAAAAACATAGGAAAACTTTCCGCTCTTGAAGCTTGCTCATTAAGAAACGTTAATTTCAGAAAGTGTCTGGCATCAGAGGAGTTCCTCAGCTACATCCACAGAGGCAGAAATGCAGCTGTGTACGTTCTGTTGGCCATTTTGCACTTGGCAACTGCACAGCCTGCAGCCTGATTTCTGTAAATATTAAATATTTCATTTACTTATTAAACATTAAGGCTTATTAAGCAGGACAGACAGATGGTTCACAATTTTGTGTGGTGGGCAGTCATATGGTTCCTGGAGATGTATTGCAGAGCTCAGGATATAAAGACATTTCAGTCACATTTAAGCACTGTGAGTCAGATCTGCAGCTGGTGGAAATTAGTGCAGTTCCAGAGATACTGATGATTTGCCTACTGTGTGGAGCTGTCCATTAGAAAAGCAGGCACGGTAAATTCTAGCTTTACTCAGTAGAAAAAATGTGCTTTGTTCAAAAGCGTGAAGAAGTTTTCCTTGCTTTCAATGAGACGGATCAGATAAATACGACCAGAGCTCTTACTGAATTGGTAGTCCAAATTTTCTCCCAGGTGCCTGTCAGCATGGGTCCTTTTACTCTTGCACAGAAGTCAGCACCTTCCAGCCATCAGGGACTCGGAGTCCTGGGCTACCTTGCAAAGGCAGACAAAGCAGAGCAACGCCCAATTCCCTCACAGCAGCCTGAGCAGCAAAACTAATCCTTTTTACAAGTTCTCATAACATTTCTGAATTTTTTCAGAATAATCATCGGTCTTTTATTTCCACTCCATATAATTAAACCTTCTCCGGACTGAATTCCTTCAGTTTGGCGCTTTCTGTTGACTTTCAGGTCTATGTGCCTGAGAACAACAGACTCTGAATCCTCAGGCTTCAAGCTTTCACAGTAGTACGGTGGGATGATGCACCTCAAAACCAGTCATAACGTATGTCTGTTCTCCTAAAGTGAGGGTTGTATCTTAAGTAAATGCTGACTCAGTTCATCCATCATTCTCTGCTTGAATCTGACAGCCCAGAAATGTGATACTGAAATGTTATCTTTTGAGAATACACTACTTAAGCTTTATGTGGCATTATGGAGATGATTGTTGCTGGGGTTTTGAGGAAGAAGTTGGTACTTATTCTCTAATTTGTGTGTGTTTAAAGCAGAAAAAATATTTAAAAGTAGAATTATTTCCTTTTTCTAATTTTTTAAAAATGACAATTAAAGCGATGCCAGGTAAGCTCACAGACCCAGCCAGTTTAAAACTTTACTAGTTGAGTCACTAGGGACTTGAGTCAGAAAAAAAATCTCTATTAAAAAAAATAAGTGTTTCATTTTAGGCATGAACTTATACAGCATTAGAAAAACACCAAAGACAAGGAGGACAAAAGTAAGTGAGTTAAATGCTTTCCTGAATGAGATCCTATATTATATTCTTTAAAATTTCCACTATCCTATCAGACTCAATATTGGATAAAATTCACCTCAGTGTAAACTGTTCTGCACAGAATAATGTGAACCAGACAAAGGCCACTTAAATCTCTTCTTAAAATTCAAATGTGGTTTCACTGAACACTTCCATGGGCTAAACAGGACTTTGTCATAGATCGGATGCTTCTTTTAGGATCAAAAGTGTGGGCACTACCAGGATGTGACAGGGATGAAAATAATGATGATGGTGCTAACAGTTAAGTCCATCAGGTGCTCTGATAAGACTATGGCATGTACGTTTGTACTTTGTTATTTCTCATCCATCTTCCTTCTGGTTTATGCCTTACTTAACTGTGCTCCATTTATTGCTATTGTTAAGTCCCTCACAATAATATTTTCTGACAGATAAATATACAGTAGGTAAAAGATGGAACAGGAAAATAGATGCGCTCAAACATAAAAAAAGGCATCGGTGCTAATGATTGCAGGTGGATGTTATGTGTTCTCTATATTGCATTTAAGACCTCAACCTGCAGTAACCTCAACAACTTTCAAATAAGGAACCTTTCTTTTTTATCTATTCATTTCCTTGGTGCTTTGTGTTTTGAGGGAGATACTGGAACAGTTATTCCTTTATGAAGCAACATTACATTCCTTTTGTAGTGAAGGCAATTAAAACCTACTTGTGACCTGAGCATTCACTTAGATATGTCAATTATTCCAGAGCCCATAGATCTTTGGTGAGTGGAGCTATCTGAGTAATTTAAGTTGCTATGCTAAATATTTCTAAAAGGGCATGCATTACAAGAACCTGCTGATTTAAAGACAACCTCAGGCTGGCAGTCAAATTTGATTGTGCTACTTCTTTACGTAAGAACAGATTTTATTGGTAAGCAGGTAGTTTACTGTGCATTTATCCACAAACTGTCCTTTTTTCCTTTAATTATAGTAGAACTAGAAGCCAATTCTGGAAAGGTAAGCTAATCAGCCAGCCTCAAGGGGAGAATGGGGAGGAGTGGGAGGAAGAGGAAGATGACAATGGCTTGACCTGGGTTTCTGCACTGTCAGAACTAAACTCCTGTAGCGATCCCAGCTGAGGTGCCCGGGAGAAGTGCGCAGTACTGCGCGGTACCTCCTTTTCATCGTTGCCTGGGTGGGAGGGGAGGAGGAGAGGCAAAGGGGTGGGGGATAGATTCATTTGCACGTATACTCAAAATGCTTTGTGCTGAGGTAAAGATGAGGCAAAGGACATGAGCTGCTCCTGCATACAGGTACGTTTATTTAGTTAATTGAGTTGTCATGACAACTACTTCATCTACACTGCTACAGTGTATAGGTTGTCATTGGCACCTGATGACTCTATGCAAACCATTATACTTTCCAACAAAATTGGCAAACTCTGTTCGGTCTACTTAGAACTAGTGTTAAAGAATGTAGTTTTAACGGAAAAAAAAATCCAAAACCCAACTTACTTGTTAATAGTAGGACACTATTAGTGAGTTCAGCTTCAGGCTGGAAGCACTCTTCTGGCTCATCCAGAAGAGCTGGCATTTCATCTTGTAACCCACAAAATAGGAACAATGGAGAGTTGTTCAGAACCTACAAAATAAGCCAATAAAGAATCGTATGATGATGCTCAGAAGAGCCTCTGAGTATATAACGTAGATGACTGACTGCTCAACGTTAAATACACTGTAACCTGAAGAAAAGATAGAGCAGTTTAAATTTGAGTCAAGAAATAAAATGCTATCATTTTTCACATGAAGTGAATATTGTTTCATTTACAGGGAGCTAGGACTCGTCGTAATAATGCTTACCACTGAACAAAGTGCAACTGGAATATCCCTGCCCTAGCACAATCTGGCAAGTGTTCACAGCTACAAATTCACATTCCTTGGCACAACTGGCATGTCTGCAGTTAGAGTCAGGAGCTAGAGAGCATGCAAAAATGGGTGCTCGTGGGGATATTTCTCTTGTTAAGCTCAGAAGCAAAGCTGCACAAGTTATGGCAGTGATTTTCACTTTAGAGTATCCTTGCCTTTGGGAGTGCACCTTACTGAGGTTTCTCCTCTTGAGTTTGAAATCTCAGTATTGATTGATGGGAAAGTTCTGGAAGGTAGAGGAAGAGCTGCAGCATCAGGCCCAGTCCTGGCTGAAGGGTACCTTTGTAACTGCAGAGAGGAGGAAAATATTTAACAGCAGGAATGCCATACCTTTGCTTGTCCTCAGCTTGGCACATAAGATGACGTATTTTATGGAAGAGGGTCTGTGGTACCGCATCGGAAGTGAAAAGGTCTGAGAAAGAGATCATTGAGTGAAAAAGTATGGAAACTGTTCTAAGTTCTTGTTGCATGGACATTTATTTTCCCATAGTTGCCACTCTGGGGCGTTTTAAGCCCCAGCGATTCCCTGGTGTGCCTCGCAGGGTGGCCACACAAGCAGCTGGGCCAGCCCGGCTGAGGAGGCAAAACCTTGTGGCAGGTTGTGAGAACGAGCAGCGAGCAGCTCAACAAGGGGCAAGTGAGAATACCCTGAACTGCTGGAAATTCTGTCTTCACGAGTTGCACCTTGATTTGTAGTTAGTTAGTTAGTTAGTTAGTTCCTGACAGCTAATATTCCATAACTCTTTGTGGACTAATAATGGGCTCTTTTCCTACCCAGCTGCGAGGTACAATGTGTTGGGCTGGTTGAAAAAGAGGTTTACCTCACAGACTGGGTGATCAGAGGATGTGCAAAATCCATTACAGCAGCTCAGATGATAGGAAGTAACTCAGCAAGGCATGGTATCAATCACAGGTGTAAATCAATAAGAGGAGGACTGGAAGTTGTGACTTAGGGGTTGTTTTAAGCTCTGTCACCAATTAGCAGCATATGCATGTTTTGTAGGTTGTGATACAGGCGTCATGAACACACTGGACGGTGTATTACAAGATCTACTGCACAAGCACTTCCTTCTTAGATGGCAGCATTTAAAGGAGAGAGCAATGATAAAGGGGAGTTACTATCAGGATGTATTATTAAGCGTATCCTGTAATTCTGTCAAGGAGCACGTATGTTCAGAATAAGGATATGCTGCTATTAGGCTGGACTAACCCTCTCAGAATGGCTTTTTCCTGATGAAGGAATCTCCTGTTCTCCATTCTGGCAAAGAAACCCAACTCCTGGCTGAGGTGCTGGAGCAGAAAAAAATCAGAGCCTGGCAGGAACCTATTGCTTCTGGGGTCATGCTGTCTCTTGCACAGCAATACTGTATGATGGGGCTAACGTACTGTCACTGTTTTTGACGCTGACATGTCTACGTCACAGTTTTCCAATTAGAGGCCTCTTAATTTCCTCTTATTTTAATGTTTAAAATGATCTCTTCCCTTTTAACTTCAGTTTCTGATGTTGCTCACCAGCAGCACGGGCTGTGATCACTGTAACTGTCTGTCAGAATGTTTGCTAAAATTCTTGGGAGTTCCCTCCAAAATTTGACAAGACTTGGCTCTGTATTTCTGTTTGAGGAGGGCTTTGGTCACAAAAGTCACGGCTGCCTGGTCATCCAGGAAGCTTGCTGATAGGCATTCTGTTCAGCTGTTTCTGTATAACTTTGGAAGTCTCCTGCAGAGGTCAGTCTCGGTAGGCGTGACGCTGGAGCATCGCTAAAGGAAGTATTGTTCCGTGTCCCCGATGGTTCTCACCCGCAGTACCTCAGACCACTGAACGCTCATCCTGCTATTTAAAAGATTTCTTGCCTGTCTTAAAGGAATGTTTTATTTGGATAGGGCATGCATTTTCAGAAGTCAGTCACGAACCTTTTTTGAACAGCTTCACATGGATTTCTCTTTTGATGTGCTTGCTTCCCATGAAATGATACCAGATTCTTTTGCTTAGGTGTGTCTGTAGGGCACTGCCTTCCCTCTTCATTCCTTCATGCTCCCACCCACACTTCTCTCAAAATATAGCAAGTTCAACACCCCACCGCCACCACCACCACCTTGTTAAAATTTATTGCAATAAGAGAAAAATCCTGCAATGTTGACTTTCTGGAGCACTGTTCATCTTTTCTGAACCTAGCTAATAATTGTGGGTATGTTCTTGTTCCTCTTTTAACTTGATTAACCCAACAGTAGCTTTATCTTTTCTAAACTGGAGAAATTAAACCCTTCAGTTAAAGACTTGAAAGTAATTTAGGCCTCTTCCATCTTCCTATTAGAGTTGACTTCAAGGTGACTAGAGGTCTGGCCTCTTACTGGAAAAATTCCTTTTTTCATAGTCTTTTGGGACTACACATGCTGATAATCCCCCTGAATTCAAGGTCTCTGAGGAAACTTGGGTGACATTCAGCAAAAATAATTCTGATGCTGCAGCTTAACCAAGATAGTATTGGTATTTGGATCTGATTTCGTAACACAATCCCCCTTCTCCTCTACCCGAGATTCCAGATACTAGTCAGCATTTCCACATTTAAAGACAGATGCTGGCCGGTCACCTACCATGAAAGGACATTGCTTAGCTCATGGTTAAAATATCAAGCAGAAAAGTTTCTGTTTATTTTTCTTACACAACAAAAAAAAAAAAAAAGGAAAAGCTTTTCTATTTGTGTAGTGCAAAATACCCATTTCCCTAGAAATCTCAATTTCCTTTGTCCTGACTTTACTCTCCATGTTAGCCCTTCCCGACTCTTATTTTTAACTATAGATGTAGACTGCATTTTGAATTCTTTCTTTAAAGAGTAAGGCAAATGCCAGCATTTGTTTAGTCCACCTTGTACTGTGTTTTCACAAAGTGACTCTTGGCTGCATTCCAAACTCTTGCCTAAAATGGTTTCCAATTTTAATTTAATTCATCTGATATATCGACCAGCTAGACTTTAGATATAAAATCATCTCAAACTGAGGGGGAATCAAACTGCATGCTCAGGAAGTAGTTGTGGCCCTTCTATTTTACCCTGAAAGAAAAAGATTTATCCACAGGCCTAAATTTTCTTGCAGTTTTTCTTAGACTGGACAAAAGATCAAGCAAGTGATTGTTTACATGGATATGTAATTGCGTCAGGTCATACAGGGAGATAGCTGGTATGATCTAAACCTTCCACATAAAAGATCAGTTCATCAGGACTTCAAAGTCCTTTAACAGTGTCTCAAAAAGACAGAAATTTTTGAAATGCACCGTGATCACAATCATGCAATGCAATTACATCATGGTAGTAAACAGTCCCAACTTTTACCCCTTAGTTGGGACTTCAAGGTCTAATGTCCACTGTGGCCAAGTTCTACAATTCATGTTTACATACTTTCTCTGAATACTTATTCCTGATAGTTCACAAGTTATCAAAATTAGAATCCATCTGCACAGTTTCTAAAGGGAGACAAATATGAATGCTTCCCTTTTGCAACAAGGTGTGTCGTCTACCTTGAGTCTACAACAACATCCTGCCTTGCTACTAAGATGCCTCCTGCCACACAGACATAGTATTGGTGAAAGAAGTGCGAGAACGCTGTATGGGCTCTCGACTCCTGACTTTTTTCACCCAGAACTTCCAAATGCACTTATAAACCATGGAGTTTATTGGACCAGATCTGATTTCTCAAAAGACTGGAGCACTGAAGAATCATTTGTCTCAGTTGCAACTATGAAGGTTTGCTATGCAAGGTTTACATTAATTTTGTCCCCAGAAATCACCTTTATCTAACATTGAAAAGCACATTGGAAATTAAGCCAATACTTCTTCAAAGCCCCCAAGAAACAGAATGGCACAGTCAGTCCTCTTCTGTAGTAACACTGGTGTCAGCAAATGGGCCCCATTTCAGGCTGCAATACTTGCTTTTCCGTTATCTTCCGGTACTGTGAAATACAGCTACAGATGCAATAAATAAGTCATAAAACTAGAACACTTATTCTAGTGCTATTATAAATGGTGGGTGCAGTACCGTCATCAATAGTATAAGCTTACCTAAAGTACTTCACTAGTATGCATAACTGTAGTCTAAGGAGCTACTTCTCTAGGTGGAAAAGGCATTCAGATTTTTCAGGCCTGTTTCCAAATTTATCAGTTTACCTGTTAAAATTAGTATAAAAAGAAGACAGCTGTCTTTTTGGTTGTGTTGTGTGTTAACTCCAACAGGCAGATAAGCCGCACACAGCTGCTCGCTCTCTCCCCTGCAGCGGGATGGGGGACAGAATCAGAAGGGCAAAACTGAGAAAACTCGTGGGTTGAGATAAAGACAGATTAATCAAGTGAAGGAAAGCTTCACATGCACGCAAAGCAAAATAATGAATTTATTCACTACTTCCCAGGCAGGCAGATGTTCAGCCATTTCCAGGAAAGCAGGGCCTCAGCCGTAACCCCGAATGTCCCCCCTCCCTCCTTCTTCCCCCCAGCTTTTATTGCTCAGCACAAGGTCATATGGCGTAGGATACCCCTTCCATCAGTGGGGGGCAGCTGTCCCAGCTGTGTCCCCCCCAACTTCTTGTGCACCCCCAGCCTGCTCGCTGGTGGGCCAGCGTGAGAAACGGGAGGCCTTGAGGCTGCGTAAGCACCGCTCAGCGACAGTAAAACATTGGTGTGTTATCAGCACTGCTGCGGTCACAATTCCAAAACACAGCATCATATGAGCTGCTGTGAAGAAAGCTAACTCCATCGCAGCAAAAAAGAACACAGGTTCTAAACCTCGCCTGCAAACTCATATGCTTTTATTCAGTGAAAATCCCTGTTTCTGCCAGCCCAAGTGAGGTCTAACCTAGCAGCTTTGTAATGAACAGTTCCATCAGCATCTTAAGAGTGCTCAGAGTAAAACAATCTCCTAATAAGCTGGCATTTATGGTTTTTGTTACAGGGTTTTTTTTTCCTCTGGAGGGAGAGTAGAAGAGAATACAGCCGCACGCTCAGTTGGTTTATTAAAATCAATGAGTTAGAAAGCAGTAAGTAGCTATAGAACTGAGGAAAAGAGATCATTAATAGACCATGATAAAACACTCCATAGAAAACAGAATTATGCTAAAGAGCATCCTGTTCCTTTCTTCAAAAGGCCTGTTGCAGAGGGCACAACCAGAGTGGTACCGAAAGCTGCATCAAGAGTTTGTGGGGGAAAAGGAGAGTTCTTTGTATTGGAAACCCTATGGAAATTCTGTGCTGTGACAGAGCTCTCACAAGAGCTGTGAATTAGTATAATGCTTTCAAGTTTAAATTCAAGCTAGAAGCGTCATTGCTCCCAGAGCAGCAACCTTTATGTCGCAGGCTCTTGGCCTGCAACTTCAGAAATAGGCAAAACAGAGCTCCGTTTAGTAAGCCTAAAAGCTCACTTCCATTTCCTTGAGCAGATTCAGGAGCTACCTGAATTATACATATAAAAATGAGAAAAAATACAAGAGCCACAAAAGGATAAAATATCTTGGTAATTTGTAGAAAGTAGCTTTGATCAAAAATACAATGCATAATTAGATGTAATCAGTCTGGAAGATAACATTCACAGACAGATGTTCCTGATGATATTGTGCACTGTACTGTAACAGTGGATAACAACTGGATATAACCAGTATAATAACTGGACATATCCAGTATAACAACTGGATATGCTTTTCAAACTTACTCGCAGTATTCGTTGAATTCTCATTCTTCTCTGCACTTCAGCTCTGTTGTAAAGTTCACATACATTTTTTCACAAGCTTCTAGCAAGTTGCTCTGGATCCATAATTACTGAGACCAAATTGAGTCAAAATGCCAAGCGGGATTACTCTTTCTCAATGCCTGGAGTCACACAGAATGAATAAGTTCATAAAGCAACGTGTGCATCCCCAGATAGGTAACAGTCCAGTTACTGACCACAGTACTTTCAACAGGAGATTTAACGTGCAATATTTTTTACTTTTGCTATGAATTACCTTAAAGAACAAGATATGAATAAGGTCTTGAACTTGCTGGAATTCAGGGATGGCATTGTAATATCCTAAAAAAGTCTAAGGGTACTTAGTGCTTGCACAGTACTAAAAGTGAATGTAAGTGTGTATTACTAGTCATTACTCATACGGGGTAAACACAACTGACCTCTGCTTTACAAAGAGGGAAACAAGTCATAAAGAGTTGAAATGATGGAGTCGGGACAGCATTGCCAGTCTGCTTATATCCTGAGTGACGCTTTTAATCAATGATGCCCTAATGTACTCCTCTCTTGTAACTTTGCTCACTGTGATTTACTATCCATCTCTGTAATTGCTTCCTGCTCCTTTTTTTCTTCATTTCTCAGAGTCCAAAAAGGAAACATATGCTTGAATTTTAATAGTAAAAAAATACAATAGTATTTTTTGAGAGTAAAAAATACTCTGACCTTTCAGAAAACACAACAGAAGTGTTAGCAGGCAAAGACACTGAGCAGTATTTTTTTCACTATACTATGTATTCATTTAGCCAAACAAATGGATAGTATGGCTCTAAAAATATATAAATAAAGTTTTGTTAAAAAGGGTTATTTTGGTCTGTCTGTGTTTATTGACGACTATCATCACCAAGACATAAAGATTTCACAATCTATTTCAATTTTCTTAAATTGTATTATTTCTTGATCAACAATAATGTGTTGCCTTTATTGTATTTCTATTGTACCTATCACTGAATTATCTGAGCATCATTTCCATACAAGGCAAATGGTAAAATAATGAAGGAATACAATAACTGAGCAGTCAACAGGATAAGTCATATTGGCATATATTGGCCTTGCCAAATCCTGAGTGAATGCTTTGATTTCTTTTCCTCTTTAATTTAAAACGCAACACATTTTCATTACTCCTGAGGATTCTGAGGAGCTTTAAACTGCTTCTCTCTACTATAGGGAAATGTACAGTTCTTTTCAGTGACTATAAACAGAGAATTGCTTCATTGCTTCTATGATTCATATGTAGCTCCACCAGTAAGAGAAAGCCCTTGGCTAAGCTAAAATAAAATAAAACAATTATCTTAATGTGAATTAACCTTCGGAAATAGAGGTCTCCTTTGTTTTTTAAAAAACCCAGACAAATAAATCTAGCATCCTATGCTCTTAGAGATTCCTTTGGAAATGTCTTTCTTTGGTAATACATTCTACGCACGGATAGAGGGGGGGAAAGTCACTAAAACCATTTTCTTATTGATAAGAGATATTGTGAGCTATAGGTTGTAACAACAGCTGAAATAGGTATTCTGAACATGCTCTCAAAACATAATACATAAGATGCATCTTCTGTCAAGCAATATGGATATTTTATAGCACACAAAGCTGTAGGGAGAAGATGTTGAATAAGATTGAAAAGGTAAGAGATTCCTGAGGATTTGTTTGCTGTTCCTGCACTAAAGAGAATTTTATAACAGTAGACTGTAAAGAAAACAATGTTTTGGAACATAACGCATTAAAAGCTGCCCTGTTTATGCATTAAAGCAGCCAGCATATATATCAATATGACTTTACTAATGTTATTTATAACTATTAGAAAAATGCATCATTTAGCTTAAAATATTTTTAATACTTTATTCTTTAAGACAAAAGGTGATTTATGCCCCAGAGAAAACTACTGAGACAAACAATGCAGTCTTTTTCTATCTTTTCTTTTCTTTCTATCTTTTTCTACCCATTCTAACTGAATTTTGGTTTTGCCATCTATGTGTTACTTCCTTTGAGCAAAGTGATTAGCCATTATTCAGGGTCTTCAATGTTGTTCCTGCTGAGAAGGGAAACTGGTACAATGACACCAAGTCCTTCTTGAACACAAACCTCGTTGTCCTTCCAAAAAAAACTGACACAAAGTCCATAATAGGTATCTAAACAGGATAGTTCTATTCCACAGAGGTCCAAGGGTTGGTTGGTTTGGCCTGTTTTTTTTCATCTCCACACAGAATCAAACCTTGCATTTAACTCACCTACTTTAGTTTTTGATTGACCTTCCATGTGGTCTGTGTTTCCAGTAACAACCTTTATTTCTTCAGCTATCTTACTCCCAGATACTACAATTAGATTTACCCTGAATGGTGGCTCCCCTCCGTGAAATTCAGGCACAAACCCTCAGAAAAATATCTGCGAAGAAGACAGTTTTGTCCCTTACATAGGTTCTTTTGCTGAATAAATGATTATGTTCTGAAAAGAAAGGATCTGAATCAGGAAGAGATGTTGACTGTAAGTGCCAGTGTTTATCCACAACTACACTGTTCTATTTCCCTTCTTTTCTAGATAGCATTTTTAAAAATCATTAGAATAGATCACACCAACTTGACCAGCAGATAAAGATGGTGATCAAAGAACTCCTAATTCCCTTTTGTTCAGGTTCTCGCAGCATGCTCATTAATATTGTCACTACTCGACTACACCTAGCAAATCGAGTCCTGTGTTTTCACTTTTACAGCTCTAATCTACCAGCCACTGAAGTCAAAGGAAAGCCACCATTAGAATGTTTTTATTGAAGCCTTAAGTGATACAAATGGCCATCCCACAGCCTATTTCTAGAGTGGTTAAATTTACAGTCAACTCTCAGAATAAATCCTGCTTTTATATCTTAGTGTAAGCTTCTGTACTGCATCATCTAATATTCTTAAAGAAGTGGTTATGAATTAAATCAAAGTAATGGAATCCGGATTATGCAAAAATATCTGCTATATGTTACCTCAGTTGCCACAACTGATGTGTGCAAGTCCTGGTTCTAGCATAAGCAAGACACTATGTTTCTACAAAAGGGCCATCCTTCAATCATTTTGACTTGCAAACCGTACATGGTTAAATCACTTAGGATAAATCACTTCTGGTTCAGGATCAAGGAGGAATAGCTTTAAGCAGCTTTAAATCATTATGTGTAGGGTCAACCAGAAAACTCCCAAGTCATCAGCATAAAAGGGGACTGCAGTAGCAGCCAAACCAATGCACAACAAATGCAGTCTAAAGGTCCAGATACACTTCTTTGGATGTTTCAGACCGCTGGAGTGATGCGAGTGAGCTGCCCCACGGCCTTTTCATTATTCTGGATGTCACTTAGTTGACATATGCTATCTGCTTTGCTGTCCCCAGGCATTCTGAGTTACCATTCATTTGAGTTAGAACTGTAATAAGATGCCAGCTGAGTGAATCATTTGGAGTCAACTGCATGTTATTCTTTATTCAGCTGCTGCCCGCCTGGTCGTGCATTCAGATGGCCAGATCTGAAGTGACAGAACTTTGTACTCCCTATTCCAGCACTGAATTAGCCAAGTACACGCGACAGGGAAGGGAATATTCACAGTAGTACCAGAGGAGCAAGGGAGGAAAAAAAAAATCTTCCTGACCTTTAAAAAGGCTAGATCCCTCCACAGGCTGTTATGGCATCGCTTTAACACATCACATAGAAAATTCTCGATGGTGCTAATGAGCCGGGTTTGAATCTTTGTCCAAAACATATCGTAAGGACAACGTAAGAGGCGTTTGAGGTATCAGACTTCACTTTTGATAAAATCTGTTTCAACTTCTTGAGATAATGAAGCTAGTGAAGCTTCCCTGTGGCTAGTACTCCTCCCTTGCTCCTAACATGTATTTGTTTACTGCTTCATTTATGACAGGCTCAGATGACAAACTCTCAGAAACGGGCTTTAAAAAATACTTTGTCTGCAAACTTCTTACGGACTAGACAGAAAACCGCCAAAAGTGTTACATACTAAGTACAAAGAAATACAAAAACTCTCTCCATTCCTCCACTATCTCGCTTTGTTTGTTAATGTGAATGAAAATGTTTTACCCCATTACTCATTATAGCTAAGACATTTCCAAGTTTTTTTTTTGCTTCCTCTAAATACAATACACTGACTACAAAACCCAAGATGAAATAAATGCATGTTGTGAAATTAAGGAATACTGAAGAACTCAGACCACAACAAATCCACAGCCCCAAGAGCTGTGGTGGTGATAATCCCTACCACGATTCCGAAAGAACTCAGTTGCTGCAGGGGGGTTGATGGACGAACTGTGTCCACAAAGAGGTCTGCAGGAACGCTCGCTATGCACACAGCACGCTGCAATCAATTTTGAAACTCCATGAATACATGCATCATTTCAGGCATGCGAGAAGCGGATTTATTCGGAGCGAGGGGCCATCAACAAACATGCAGGCATCTAATACCGAACAGTCAAAATTTAGACACCCATGGAGCCACAACTAGCGATCCCCCAAAACCCGCGTTCAGCTGTCAGGGGTGAAGCTGCAGGCACCCACCCTCGTTAACGCAGAGCTAACGGGCCGATGCCTGAGCCTCGTTAGGGCCCCCAAGCCAGGCCAGTCCTGGGAAGCTCCAGCTTGGCGATGCCTTAACAGCACACCCTGCGCTCGCATCGAAGGATTGAGCTCCCTGCGGAAACCAGCAAGCACCGGCCCCGACCACCGGGAAGAGACCTGTTGTATAAGGGCTTAGACGTTCGCTACGGCAGAGTTTCAAGCTTGGGGCTCCTGCTTGCAAGCGCACCTGCAGGATTTTCCCGATGCTTAGACTATTCACTTAGCTGGTGCTGAGAACCGCTCCGAGACGAGGACTGGGCAAGGAGTGCCTGTGCGCGCCCGCTTCCCAGCCGTGCCCAAGAGCCGGGCGCCTTCAGGGAGCTGGGAGCCACGGTGCCAGTGCGTGGGCGCGGCGGGGGCGTCGAGGGAGGCCGCTCCCATGGGACAACGCCTCAGCCGGCCCCCGCTCGCGCGCCCAGCCCCTCGGGGCCTGGCGGCCGTGCCCGGGCCCACGATGACAGCGTCGGGGGCTTCGGCTGTGCCTGGCCGGGGTGCGGGAGCAGGGCGGGCGGCAGGGCGGCGGCCGCCGGCTCCTACTGCGGCGCCAGGCGCTTCGCCCCGCTTGGCGGGCCCGGCCGTGAGCGGAGGCGCCCGGCTGTCCCCGGGGGCCGCCCCCGCCCCGGCAGCCCCGCAGAGCGGGGCGAAGCGCGGGACCCGCCCGAGGCCGCCTCGGGGGAACGCCCGCCCCGCCCGGGCGGCAGGTGCGACTCTGGGCACGGCGGCGGCCCCGGGCGCTCCCCGCACGGCGCCAGCGGCGCTTCCCCCCCCGCTCCCCGCGCCGGCGGCCGGGCAAGCAGAGAGGGCCCGCGGGGGCCGCCTCCCGCCGCGGCGGGGCGGCGGATGGTGCTGCGCAGCTAGTCGGTGCATTGCGGCGGCGGGCGAACCGCCGTGCCGCTCCGCGGTGCCGTGCCGCTCCGCGCCGCGCCCGCGGCCATTCCAGACGGCGGCAGCGCGCCCGGCGGAGGAGCAGGCGGAGGAGCAGCCGGCGGCAGCCGCGCCGCCGCAGCCCCGCCATGGCCAAGGAGGGAGCGCAGCGAGCGGAGGAGACGGAGCAGATGATCGAGAAGGAGGGCGGCAAGGAAGGCGCCGAGGGCAGCGCCGCCGGCAGCCTGCGGGCTGGGGACGCGAAGGAGATGAGAGCCGTGGTGCTGTCCGCCTTCGGGGGGCTCAACAAGCTCCGCGTGTCCAAGAAAGCCATGCCGGAGCCGCAGGAGGGGGAGCTGAAGATCCGCGTCAAAGCCTGGTCCAGTATCGCCCCTCGCCCTCCCCTTCCCTCTGGGGCGGCTGAGGGGCCGCAGCCCCGCGGGGGGCGGGCGGGGTGCGGGCCCCCTGGGGCGGGCGGGGGCCGGGGGCGTCCCCCCGCGGTGCCCCGCAGCGGGGCTCGCCCGGCCCCGGGGGGGCGCGGGGGCTGCCGCGGGCCGGGCTGCGGCCGGGAGCCCCGCAGCCTCCCCTCCCGCTGCCCGGGGCGGGCGGGCGGCTGTGGCGCCGACTTCCCTCGCCTGTGGCTTCCCCCTCGGCCGGGAGCCCCGCTCCGGGCTGCCCCCGCCGCCCGGGTGCCGTCCCCGCCCCGGGCCCCGGGCTGAGCTGCGGGCGGCCCGGCGCAAGGCGGGCACGGAGGGCGGCCGGCGGCTGCCGTGCTGGCGGCAGCAGCGATGGAGGAGGAGGATTGCCATTGATTTGCACGGCACCAGCAGGGAGGAATTGTGTGTGTGTGGGGGGGGGGGGGAACCTGGCCGACTGTGTTCAGGGTTTTGTTGTTTTCTTCCTGAGAAATGTGGATGCCAGCCTGCGTGTGTTGCTCAGCACCTGTGCCTTTCCCTTCTGATGCTGGCTGTTATTTTGCTCTTGGAAATCACTTACTTCGTAGTCGTCATAATTTTTCTTCGGAGCTGGTGTGGCAGCGTAGCTGGAGCTGAGGATAACTTACCAGTGTTTAATTCCTGTGCCCAGCTGACAAGTGGCTAGCAATCTGCTAGCATCTTGAAACGAGCCTTCCTAGAAGGCTAATTTTTTTTTTTTTCCTAGACAATTGGAGCAGACTGTTCTTCCTAGATAGCTGGTTCTCAGTGCACATGTTCATTCACGAAAACAGGATTATTTTTTTTAAGTGACAGAAGCAACATTATGATCTTGCTACACAACTTGATGTGTACCAAAGACCAAATTAACTTCGCCCAGGCAGGGATTTATCTTCTGTTGTCCTCTTCTGCTATGTGAAAACACGGTGCTTCCGGAAGATAAATTCCAAGGTGAAGGCCAAGTTGTTTATTTTAGAAGTAACTTGCGTTAAAAATTATACTGGTATGGGGCAGTGAGCTTGTTTTGAATGATGTATCCAGTGGATGTGCCTCAGATCTTGGAACATCCCAGTAGGTTAACGTAGCTGGATGTCTTGGCCTGTTCAGACACTGGGCTTTCCATCCTGTGCTGAATGGGGATCATAAGGTTTGTGACCTATGTGAATGTCCTCCCCCCCCCCGGGTGTTGCCCATGGAAAATGGTGATATCCGTCAATCTGAATGAGGACTAATAAATGAAGGGCTGAGATTTTTTGCATTCTCATTTGTTTATTTCTTTTTCCTCTACTAATCACAATGGGAAATGCAAGAAATTCCATGCTAGGTGAATATAAGAAATAATGGCAGCACAGTAGCTGCTGGGTACCTCATTTCGCTATCAAGCAGGGCTGTAACTCCATTTGAGAATAGGCTGTGTTGTTTTCTGAGTGATTCCTGCCCCCCCCCCCAGCCATTGAGTTAACAAAAGTTAACGTGCAGAACTTCAAATGTTCTGAGCACGTGGACATATCCCTTTCAATGCCTGAGGCGTTTACAGCACTCTCCAGTACCTGTGTGAATTCCGCTTTCATCGAAGTAGTCGATGTGTGTATCACAAATAGCATGTTACCTGTAAAAGAACACTTGGCTGTAAAATAGAAATATTCAGCTCTGCTACAACTGCAGTTGCTTTCCAGGGTTGCATTATCACTAGCGAGCTGTGTGAGTTGCACGCGTGCTGTTTGACATCACTAGACCCGCTCAACTGCTTCATAGTTACTGCCAGGTTGCACAATACCACGTGTGTTTTTGGGAGCCTCCCTTCATGCCAGAGGAGCCTGTAGGCTGTATAGCCTCTGCTTGTCATTCCTGGCTGGAAATGGCCGTAGGGCTGAAATGTGATCAGGTCACCAAAGTGTGCTTCCAAACAAGGCAAAATCAATTTGCCGATCTTCTTGACCCGAGTCTGTAAATACAGAAGATTGATCGGGATGATGATGGACTTGCGGTCTAGTCTGGGAGACTGAGTGAGAAAAATGTCTGCTGGCTTTGCCCAGTGTAGTATGCACATGTTAATGCACGCAGTGCTGAACGCACCAAAGATGGGCTGCTCTAGTAAGACATATTGATGACAAATAATGGTTTTAGTTGAATCAGTTTTGCAGTTGAGCATCGTTAGAGGTGATGATTATTTTTCTCCATTAACTTGTGGAGAAAAACAATCTTTATTTTAAGAAGAATGTGTGCATGCATGATAAATGGTATATACTAGTAAAAAGCGCAAGTTCTACGTGGTCTCTGCATTCACTGGGGGATGAAACCAGTTGAATCATATGTATACACCAGTTAAAACATATGTATGCATTTTGTAGTATGGTACTATAAATGGCGGAGATGGGGGATATGTTGCTATTAAGCACTAAGCCAGATGAATAATTCTTTTGAAGGTCTGGAATATCAATGATCCAATTGAAAATGTGTCAGCTGAGATGAGTCATGTGTTAGCCTCATTCAGTGACTAAGAAATGGAACAGCCATCGATGTCCAAGCTGAGTCACAGCTTCTGCATATTTCCTGAAATAATTTTTGATTGATAATGACGGAGCAGTTGAAATTGCTGTATTTGTTCGTATTGTAATTTGGAGTCTGCAGAACAGTAGTATACGTATTGTTTAAAAGATTAGACAAGTAGCTAGAACAAACCGAAGCAGTGTTTCAGATGGGGTGTGTGAATAAGGAATGGTGTCCTGTAATTACCTCCCTTTATTTTCGTTTTCTCTGTTATAATTATTTCTTCCTTGTGCCACTATACATGTGCGTCATGAGGAATGAGGAGGAAGTGACCCTTCTGACTCTGTGACTGTGAGATAACAGCACTTGAAAAAACTGGTAGCAAATGAAATCCTAAGTATAGCAGAGTAGCGGACAGTGTATCAATTTTGTTCTTAAAGGCAGTCTTGTTCATACGCCATGGGTGTTTCTGATCGCTTCAAACCTTTCCACTTTTTTTTTTTTTTTAAAGATTGTCAGGCAATTTGCTGGCTAGGGGTAAGAGAAAGGATTTTAAGAATAGAAAACTCAGTGGTCCTCTTATTTGCTCTGTTGTATTTCATTAACTTCAGTAATTAATTTCAGGGGGGTCTTACAGTGAAATAAGACAGACAGATCAAAAGCAGCACCTCTCCAAACCGAAGTGTGAAGGACAGTCTATATGATTTGGTATTTTGCAATGGAAGGTATTGGGCATCCTTGAGGGCATGGGACGGAGCAAGGAGAACCAAGTTGACTGTTGCTGGTCTGATGGTGAAAGAAGTCTAGAATACAGCTCTCTATCCGCAGGACTTTCCACACTTAAACGAAAATAAAACTGCAGCAAAGCTAAACCACAAGTATAGAAAATAATAGTCCAGATCCTCAAAACTGATGTTAAGGCAGAGCATTGCAGACTTAGAAAGTCAGATTGAAAGATCCTTCCATGTTGGAGAAACCCTGCCTCCAGAGATGCACAGGTAATTCAGTCTGTGCAGTTCACACCAATATCCCTGCTCTTTCAGACAGGTTCTTGCAGAACCCCTATGTCAATATATTGATCTTGGTAATTTATATCCTTCCCTATCTTCATTTGCATCCAGCTCTTGGTTTAGGATTAAAACCACATGACTGCAAGAAATTGTGCGCTTTTTGTCACTGGATCACTTTGCATTTACAGTTCTCCCTCTGCACATGCCCTTACTTGAAGTCCAGAAGTTGCTTTCTCTGGCTACACACCAGAACAGGTTATGCTGGTTTGTACTGATATGAGAAATAAATTGTGCTTATTCTCTAAAACCATCACTCTTCATGAGACACATTTTCTTGTGATGTTCTGTGCAGCCAAACTTCCCTTTCCCTGTGTCTGCTGCAGGTTGAATCTCAGCGAAGGACGTGATAAGGTTGGGCGTCTTGGAGGTAGTTACTAAACTAGCCGTTCATCTTTGGGCCCTCCAGGTTATTCAAAGGGGGAAAAAAATAATATAAATTGCTGGTTTTACCATACAACATAATTGTGCTTTCAGGTCTATTGGTGTTGATAAGGCTTGTTCAAATTAGACAGGTAAAATAAAACAACTTATTTCTGTCCTTATTTGAAAGTGGAGAAGAATGGAAACAAACACACATGTGAGAGTAACAGAGGTGTGATGACACATAGACATATAGGAGACGAAAGGTGAAGTGAATGAAGAAAAACTCTCTGAAAGTGACTAGAAATGATTAGAAATGCTGATCCATCCACACTCTATGTTCCAGAGAAAAACATGTGACTTAGGTATTACATACCTTGTGTAGTGTTTTTTCTCTCCTTATCATACCTGTTCTAGTATCAGGTCTTGTAAGTTCATTGTAATAGAGGTGAACTCTCTATTTTTATTTAATATTGCTGCCTTTTATTGAGGATAAAGACAGACGAAAGAGAAATGGAACTAGAACAGAACTGAATTGCTAGTATTATGTCGTTAGATGCAAAACGGAATATGTGCCCTTTCAAAAATTGTCTGACAAGTTATTTCGTAAGAATGAATGTTTCTAGAAAGAGCTGCAATAATGTATTTGTAATCATGTGTCATTACCAAATAGCTGTGGTCTTTGCCATATCCATCTGTCTGCTTGTTGCCTGCTTGTTATGACGTCATGGTGTGTGTTCCTAAACAGGTTTCCGCATCACAGTTCTGCCTCCGGCTGTGCCTTCTTGCAGGAATGTAGAAAAAGTTAACTTCTTGTAAAATGCCCGCAGTGTGGAAAGATGTATTCAAAAGATCATCACTGAAGTTAATGTAGACAGACAATGGCTGCCACCATGTGTGGTGTGGGGTTTGTGGTTTCGTGGTTGGTTTTTGGTTTTGATGTTGTCCCCTCCTCCCCAAATAATGACTGCCTTGCAAGCATTTTCTTGTTTGGAATTCCTCTTTCATTATTAACATTACGTCCTACAGATGTAGGAGGTGGTCTTAGCCACGGGATAAGAAGTGGCCTTTCTAAAATAATTTCAAAGCTCCCAACTTCATTGTGCCAAACCCCTCCTAACCTTCCATATGGTTAATGTTACGAGCTTTGTGTATGAGCATGTTGGGGTGTCTTTTGGTTTGGTTTTTGTTTTTCTCCTGAGTTTGTCAAGCTAGAATGTCAAAGTCATGTTTTTCAAAAATAATCTATAATCTTGCTTTTACAGAGCTCAAAGGTGTGGGTTCAGGTTGCTCTTAAACCCTCCACCACAATTACAAATATTTGCACTTGGTGGAATTCCCGTCCCCCTCCCCTGCCCCGTGACCTACATCTCATGAATGCTGTCTTGTCTTCATGCTTAGGTGGTGTGCCTACTCTGTCTTTTTGTTTGTTGTGTCTGTTCAATCTGTTTATGTCTTGATTAGTATATGACTAAAGCTCCATCTTATAAATACTTGTGCACATCAGTAATTTTATGTATCCAAGCAGTTGCTGGTATCATACGCATGAGTAGGACTGGCTGTGTGAGTAGCTTCATAGAGTCGGGGGAGTTAGTATGCAGCAATTTCGGCTAACAGTAAATGCAGGGCTGTGTTTTAGAACAATGGATTAATGCTGGAGCATATTTTAGCTAGTTAGGAGTTTTAGAAGTTTTAACTATGTATGGCATTTGTGCCGGCAATCAGTCTATGCACATAGTAGATAAACAGTGCCTTTTTTTGGTTGGTTGTTTTGCGGCTGCCTAGAAAACCACAAAATTTTACTTAATAAAATCGGATAGCATATAAAAGATGAAGCAAAGATGCTTCAAGATTTTTGCAAAATGAGACTATAGGGCGAGACCTGTCCTTTTTCTGAGCAGCAACCCTGAGGGCTCCAAAGACCTAAATGACCTTTGCAAAACTGTACAAAAGTGATCCAGAAGGAACACTTTAAAAGCAACAGCCTATCTGATACTTAATAAGTTCGTGCCAAAGTTTGGACTCCTGCCTGGGACAAACACAAGATTCATTTCTGGAGTCACATCAGAGGTTAGGACAGTTACGTCAGGTTGCTCTTGGCCCAAAACATCTATAATGTGTGAGGTTTGGGGTTTTCCTCTTAAAGAGAACTGGTAGTGTTCTCATTACAGAAGCTAGTAATGCATTCATAGAAATCATAATGTTTCATAGTACTGAATTTTTAAATGCCCTCTGTGAATTTCTACATGTGACTCCTTAACAGTCTTGCAAGCTTTGGGGCTAATGACAGATGTGGTTGCCTTGCGTGCATACTCCTCTGCCCCAAGGCCTGTTGGAGCGCAGTGTAAAGTCGGTCTGTTCCATGCATGAAGAATGTGAATGCCTGCTGGGTCCCTCTTATGCTGTGGAGCCCAGCGTTTTAATGCTGCCCTGAAGTCTTCTAGCTTTCCCATATACTCAGGTCAAGTTTTCCTCCTCTGCTTTGATCTATGGTAATAGTCTTGATTTTATTTTTTTCCTGTGTTTTACAGTGGTTTGAACTTTATTGATTTGATGGTGCGACAGGGGAATATCGACAACCCTCCGAAGACACCACTTGTTCCTGGGTTTGAATGCTCTGGAATTGTAGAAGCTCTTGGAGATAGCGTGAAAGGATTTGAGGTAATATTTTCTTTATTTGCAGAGCAAGACTAAATAATCACCAGTTCACTGAGTATGTTGTCCCTAATCCCTTCTGGTCTGCCAGCAACAGCAGCCTTCACCACCCTGTTGAGATTTGAAAGGGCAATTTTTCCTTGCTGCTTCCCAAGCATGAGAATGACCTCTTGAATTTGTTTCTAAAGCCACCAGTCATCTGCTTCAAGTTCTTCCTGAAAAGCCACTTGTGCCATGTGTGTATCCTGACAGCTAAGTAGGAACTGGAAAGAATGACTGATGTGTGTTAAGAAAGTAAAAGAAATTGAGTTAACTTGTTAAGTTTCTCTTCTTGACCGTGTTTGCTGTCACCGTTGCTCTGTTCCTCAAAGCCCATGCCCTGCTGATTCTAGTTCCAGCTTCTGGTCTTGAGTTAATGAGACCCCCATCCACAATAAGCATTGCTTCTTCCAGCCATGTGCATTCATGAGATGCAGATAAAATTGGGACCCTGATTCTGGGTATGTGGCTTATTCTGATCATTCAGCAAAAGGATCTATTTCACCTAACAGAATAGTGATAAATGACAACTAGTTAATGTATATAATAAAGCTTTCATAACTGGTTGGCATTATGTACTCTTCGGTATCTCTTATTACATATAAACAGCATTCTGTCCTACCGTCTATTCCGTTATTGATGTTAAACATCTCTGCACCCTGCAATCTTGCATTTTATTCCATAAGTAGATAGGATTGACGTGCATTAACTCAGTTTTTATTTCAAAATTTTTCTATCTTAGCTATTTGCTGAGTCAGTCATGTCATCAGGTAATTGCATTTTCTGAATTCTTACTGTATCTTGATCTTAAGAAGGCAATTACCTAAAATATTTTTATTTAAAGGTAACATTTTTGCTCTTCTAAAAGAGCTGTAAAATTTCTCAGTTGAGTACAGATAATGGCCAATTTAGTTTCTAGTAGAGCCTCAGTGATGAGCTCTTCTTAGGACATTTCGCTACTTTCCCCCTCCTGCCCCATCTCTGCCTCAAAACAAATCATAATCTTTCAGTGCTTTTTGTGACAAACAATAACTTTTCTGTTTGAAAAAAACCTATTGCTTGAGCTGTTCTGCTCTAGTATCTGTGTTTTATAGTTACGCTCCATACCAAAGAATAGTCTATGAAAGGTCTATGGAAAGTCTCTGCTCTAGATCAGCATTCTCAGTTTAAAAGTTCGTGCTATTTTTAAAGGGCATCATGAGGCTACAGCATATGGTGCTTGTTTGAATAACATTGCACCTGACTGAATATACTGGGTCTCTTTTAAAGTTATATCTTTGTTCTGGCTGTAGAGTATGTTTATGCTCTGGTGTACTCCCTGAAATTGAAACGAGCCATGGTATTTTATTTTTTGCATATAATCTGCATAGCCATGGTAGTCTTCGAGTGATCTAGAAGAAGGGTCGACACTCAGAATAACTGCTGTGCGCAGGTATGAACCCATCAGCAGGAGAACACACCATGAGGAAGATGCAAGAACATTCTATCAGTTTCTTTGTGGATTTCTTGCGGAGAACAGGAGTGTGCCAGATGCTCGTCTCCTTGACATATGCTGCTACCACCGTCCATAGTGACGGCAGGAATGGCAAAGATGGCACCTTACATCTTTTGACCTTCTTTCCCTTTGTAGATCTCTTCCAGTTCAAGTTACATTAAAGTTGTGGGGATTTCATGGTCTAGAAAAATGCGTCTTACTGGCCCTTAGTCTGTACTACCTGAGTTAATGCCAGCCACTTATTGTCTTCATTTGCTGTGATTGCGTTATTGTATGACAAATGACAGCATTGGATGGAAGTTCATTTTGGCAGTGATGTGTAAGAACACATTTTACATTGAAAGAAGGCCTTTTTTTATGGAAAAATGGTGTAAATGCCTATTCCTTCTCCCGTTAAAAGAAACAGCTGATTTCTACTGAGCTCAGATGTATGAAGCCTGCACTCTCTCTAGCTGTGAGGATGATCCTCAGGAGCTATGGCCTAATCTGACATGATGACTAGGCTCTGTATCGTGTTTGTAGTAAAACATGGCATTTATTATTAAGAAATCCCTTGGGAATCACCAAGAGGGACTTTTCTGCGTTCTTTTTTGGTAATCATTTATGTTTGTTTGCAAGGATGTAGGTCATATTAACATCTTCACTAATTAATCCTAGCAGACTTTAGATTCTAGACACTTCTCTAACAGAAAGGGAACCACAGAGTGGTTACCAGTGAGGCATTGTTAATTTGAATGTGTTTTTTGAAAGGAGATGGCATTTCGGTGAAATTGGAATGACAGTTCTGTTTCAGCATTCTCATTCTGAAAGAGACAAACCCTTCAGAACTGTCAGCAGCACCTTAGCTTTTAGCAAACGCGCAATATCCCAAAGCCAAAGTGATGACAAGTACTTGGGAGACCAAAAAGTGCTTGTGCTATAAACGTTTGCCTGAAGGTAAAAGTGTTGTGCTTTAGTCCATTGCTGTGGAATATAGTTGAAATAGTCCAAGAACAACCTGTACTATTTCTAAAGCATTAGTGGGTATTAGTAGAATGTAAGATAGAGAATATCAGGCAGATAAGCAAAGGTATTTTAGAGGGACAGCTTCTGTTAGTTTTAGTTAAAACATGAAGTCCTGAAGTTTGATGCTCTTCCTGCCTTATTACCTATACTGTGGCTCTATTGAAGAGCTCCTTTCATGGTTAAGGATGCTATAATTCTTGATGTATTATAGAAAGGCAAAGAGGTCTAAGACAAGGTAAAAGACGTGTAGGGGCTGCTGGGGCAAGCCATTATCAAGAGTTTGTAAGAGTCATGCCTATGAAGGTTTTAATATATATTGGCCAAACATTTGCTCACTGTGGCTCTCCCTAGTAGCCCCAGGAGACCCATTTCTCCTTTCACGTGAGTGTTGCTTTCCAAGTCTGGTTGTACCCCTGCAGGAGCCTCAGAGCTCCAGTTGCCTTGTTGTTATTCTTGTCCATCTGTGGGGAGTCACTATCTCCATTTTAAAAACCTGAAGTTGCAATGAAGGCCACTCTACAGTAAATGTATGAATTTGATGTGCCTGGACCTCTGAAAGGTTCCTAGGAGCAACTGACTGTATCAAATATTAGCATAAAATCTTTATTTATTTTATCATATGATTCTATGATTTCTCCATAGTGAAATACCCTTTCACTACTATATATTTTAAAAAAAAAAAAAAAGAGTAGAGAAATGTTGCATTTGAAGAGAGTATTTCATTGCTCCTTTAAACCCTGTCAGACTCACTTTGTAGGCTTAGTAGTGCCTCAGAATCCAGAGATACATTTTTGATGTTTGAAGTGGCTTATTTGAAGTTGCAGGATCAAATTCTGCTCTGACACATGGCTGTAGAAATGACAATCATGGAAATGTTTTGGTAGAATCAGTTATTAAGATAATAAAAATAGAGAGTGGATACAGATGGTTTTATCTTTTAAATGGGTGGTTTCTGAACCCTTTCATGTGCTCTATCTACCAGAGTACAAGGCCTCCCCTTCTCAATCTGCAGAGAGGAAAAGTAGCTCTAAATTAGTGTGGAGACTGAGAAAGCAAAGTGAAAATTATCTTAGGTGCAGTTTTGTTTATTCCATGCATCTCATCAATATCATTATAATCTTTCTTCCCTTTTTTTTTTCTTTTTTCTGTAAGCAAATTTCCTGGTTATTAGTAAGAATTCTGTTTTTGTTGTTTACAGCCCCATTTGTTAACTTAGGAGCTCTGCTAGCAAAATATGATCTGTATTAGTGATGATGGAAGACTGTTCCATCAGAGAAGCAGTGTAGCAAAAAAGAAGAGGTGGCTTTAACTTTGTTTGGATGTTTTTGTTAAATTCAACTTTTTAAATAAATACAATTAAAAAATGGTAAAAGCCCAAAGCTGAGCAGCTTAACTGCTGTTTTGCCAAAGATGCAGAGTATCGTTATCTTCACAGTCAGTCAGCGACCCACAGCTTGGACAGGGAGTTGCAGGTCTTGCAAATTGCTCTCTACAGTCTCAGTTGCAGCAATTGGTTTCTTCCTTGTTTGTAGATTGGAGACAGAGTCATGGCTTTTGTAAACTACAATGCATGGGCTGAAGTCGTATGTACCCCAGTAGAATTTGTCTACAAGATCCCAGATGACATGAGTTTTTCTGAAGCTGCTGCGTTTCCCATGAACTTTGTAACTGCCTACATGATGCTCTTTGAAGTTGCTAACCTAAGAGAAGGCATGTCTGTGCTGGTTCACTCGGCAGGAGGTGGGGTGGTAAGTTGGAACTTTTCTTACTTTCTTGTCATCAAGTAATTGAAGCAGTCTGATGCATCTTCATTTCTGAAATGAGACAGACCTTGCAGTTTGATTCAATATCAGACTTCCCTATGTGGGGTGGGAGGAACTGCATCTGTTTTCCCATCAAAATGCTGACGTGAATGGTTGGCAGGAGCATTTGGTGAAATAAAACTGTTCTGACAATAAACTCTACACAAAAACCCCTAATTGGTTGTCAGATCAAGGAGCAAGTATTGTCCCAAACATTGCATTCCTGAACTTATGCACCTTGTACTTCTTCTATGTAAAAGAACGCTGTAATGAAAGGAATAAATAAATCAACTCCCTGCACAAGGTATTTGTAGGTAACCATAATCCTCCTTGCAGTAAATGGCCCTCTTGGAATACTCCTGCAAATACCATGTGTGAGTGTGTGTGATGCTTTCTCTGTGAAAGACTTCCCCCCACCACCCCTTTGTTGTAGAGGGATTGAAAGCAATGAAAAGCATTATCATGCCAACCCTGAGGAAAACACACAAATGCTGAATTTGAGTCAGTGGTGGCTGCTGCATGTCATAGTTTGGATCGTTAGTAAGGAGGCATTGCATTGCATGGGCAAAGCAACAGCAGGATGAATTCAGTGGAATGCCGGGCCATACAATGAAATAAAAAGTCAGCATTTTGTGTTACCAGTTCCTTGAACTATCTTTTAGGAAAATCTCTCTCCTCTGGAAAATATTTAAGCTTGTGCAAAATATTAAGATGCTGGCAGGGGAGTTTGTTTATATTTGAAATTATGCAGTCCTTTTCCGTAAAACAGATTTAATGACCTGAGACCATTAGCAGATCTCAGCCTTTCAGATTGGAGTACCTATTCTGTTTTCCTGTTATGCCTTATTTGTGCTAAATTAATATTGTGTTGTCTGCTGAGGTCTCGTGGGCAGCCCCAACACCTTATCCCTAATTCTATGCCCTTAGACCTTTCTTCAGGTTCTCATATAAAAGAAGGCTATAATCAAAGGAATAAATTCATGAGTTCCCTGTACAAAGTATTTTTAGCTAACGATAATCCTGCTTGCAGTAAATGGTCCTCTTGGAATACTTCTGTAAATGAATGGAATTTATAATCTTATTATGCCTCGGCACAGTACAACCTAGAGCATTATGGCTGACTTTATTGTTCTTTAATATTAAATCTTTTCCTGTGGAATTTAGGACTGTTAAAGCAACATGAGGCCACGCATTCAGGGGGACTGTATATTCTACAGGAATTGAAGGCTCAGCTTTAGCTGTAAGGCCATTTGCCCAGCTGACACTATACAGACCTAGGCTGAGCATATAGAATTAGCAAAACACCCAAAAAGCAATCCCTGCGCATGTGCATGTATCTAGAGAAAATTAACTCCTTCTCCTTATTAAGATAAAGCGTCCTCGCTAAATTTCTTTCTCTCTTCCTTTTTCTAACCTCACTCACCTCTGTTATTTCTTCCTTCTCTTCCTGAAGCACTGTTAATGCTCTACCAGCTCTCATGTAGTCATCTTCACTAGCGTCCAGCCTCTGTGCTGGGCTGTTCCTGTAAGGAACTGCAGGCTTCCTCTCTTCTATGGCCGATGCTCAGTGAGCAGCTTTTGACTGGTCCTTTGCCGTGTCTGCTTGTGGACCTTCTCTGAGAGAAGCTAAAGGAAGGATGGGTCCTGGCTAGCTGCCAGGAATTCCAAGGAGAAACCAGATCCATCACCTGCCAAGTAGTTAAATAAAACAGAGTTTCCAAGGGAAAAGACCAGAGGTGCAGGAAGAACGGCCAGGTTGGCCAGTAACTGATAGAGGTCTGTGTATGATCCGGGGGGGCTGTACGTAAGAGGGAGACGGGGCTGGCTGGCCCGCGAGGCAGGGTGCCCATTGCTGTGTCACCGGGGAGAATGCCTCATGCAGCCTGTTGTTCAGGCTAGTACATGTACAGCTAGAATTGGAAAGGAAAGACTTTTCCCGTTGCTTGATAGGTCTTACAGGTAAAATACCACTCTGGAGATGCATGGAATTTTTTGTTTTCTGCTAACTAAACATAAAGATTTCAGAGGGGTCTGTGTTACTGTTTAAACTGCTCTAATAATCTCTCTGTTAATCCTTTGAAAAAATCAACAACCTCAATCGAACAAATCATTCTCACAAAGTTCTTAGTTAATCAAATGAAATACTGGCACTGAACTCCCTATGGGAAGAGGTATTTTTTTGTGCTGTTGCTTTAATAGATAGAAGGCACATTCCCACTTCCAGCAAGTGGGAAACCTGTCCAGTTTGTTTCTAAATGTCATAGAAATTCCAGAACACTTTAATGAGACAATAGGCTCCCTGTAGGACTAGAAGTTTGTAATTGTTCCTTTCTCATTATGCAAGATCATTATTTTAGCTGCTTCAGGCAGTTTATGAAAAAGAACTTGTTGCTTCAAAAATGTTTGTAAGGTTCTTTGTTCTGGCTCCTCAGTCCCCTTTAGGAAGATCCTGCAGCTTTTTCAGTAAACTGAGTCAGGGAAAATTCTCTAGGACCTTTATTTATGTATTGTCTCAGTTTATTTATGTGGCCTTATTTTAGTTTTTAGATATTTTTGGTAGCGAGGTAACTAC
The DNA here is from genome assembly GCF_030463565.1 of Pelecanus crispus. Taxonomy (NCBI): domain Eukaryota; kingdom Metazoa; phylum Chordata; class Aves; order Pelecaniformes; family Pelecanidae; genus Pelecanus; species Pelecanus crispus. The sequence goes on from NC_134650.1 coordinate 41,523,593, forward strand.
AGCAATTGACTTCCCATCTGTGGCTGGGGTATGCTTAGTATATGATGCTATCCCTTAATGTCTGACAGGATGCTTTAGGTAAGTCAGTTTACTTATTTCCAGAAGTTCAGGACACATCAGAAGATGATGTAGAGAAAAAGGAAATGTACCAAGATAACTTGTTTTGAAAAAAGTCTCACGTACCTGTGTCTCTGTTACAGAGACTTGAATCCTGTTCTGTATACCAAATGAGTACCCTCCCTGACGCCCGCTCAGCTGAAAGGTCAGGGCGTCGTGCAGCCTTCCCCGTTCATGGTAGGAAACGTGGCTAGTTGTAGGGAAGCACCTTGTCTCTCCGAACCAGGAGGGGAGAGGTGGGCACTCACAAACTCTGCTTCTGACACTGTTGGTATATTGTAGCCTTCTGTCTGAAGAGGAGGACCTGCTGCAGTGCTTAGAAAGGGGGTTTGAAAGGAGAGACTAGACTGTATTTGCTTTTGTTTGCTAGGGCCGGCTTGTTGGTGTTGGTTCTTGGGAAAGGGGGCTGCTTTGGGGGTTGGTTTGGTTTTCCTGCCTCTTTTTCCCTCTTGAGACAGGGGCAGTTAGGAGAGACTGACTCTCAGCTCTCAACCTGGACAGTGAGGTAGGCTGGAGAAGCTTTAGGGGCCTTCTAGAAAAGCATGGTACAGGCTCGCAGTTGCACTGCATGACTTTCAGACTTGAACGAGATATTAATACGCTGCAAAGCATTCTGTTATCATTGCTCGAGCTGCTACTGACCAAGATCTAACAAGGACAGCGGTTGTCATATGCTCCCTTTCAGGCTTCTGCTTGGCAGGATGCTTAACACCTCTGCTTAAACCCTTACATTGAGTAGTAGCAGGGCAGTTCGATGATTAACAAAAGATGGAGTTGTGTAATACAAATAGCGTTTAAATGCCTAAAGCTACGGAAGTGTCCTGCTGAACTGATTGCTAAAATAAGGAGAAAGTCAGCTAACACTGAACTTCAAAAACTTCCTATTATCCATACATAGAAATTAAAGCTCAGAAATATGAGTTTGCAAGAACATATGACTTACTGCAGGACATATATTGGCCTATCTTAACTGTAAAATGCTGTAATTAATATTTGACATGACTGTAAGACAGTGGTGGAGTAGCTCCCCTCACAAATACACTGTCTTTTTTTCAAGTGAAACAAAGGGGCGACTGAAGAAAAAGTGCTGAGGAAACTGAGCAGTAGCATGCACCCTGCTGGGACTGATCTGCTGTATGAAGCAATTAGTTCTTTAAAATGAAGACTGTTTGAGTCAGTGCATTCAGTGCAAGTCACAGCGCAGGCTTGTATGAGATTATAGAGTTGCTCTTAAAATTATTACTGTAAACTTGTAAAGTGTATCCTGGATTACTTGAATTAGTATAAATACAGGACTGGTGTATTAAAAACAAAACCAAAAAAAAGCAAAATACCTTAGGCTCTTCTCTTCTAGCTTTAATAAATGTAGTCTCTATCTCTGTGATGTCTACCTGGAAAATGAATTCTTTCAGGGATTTAGATTTGTGAGAGACAGCCATTATGCCCATTTGCTTATTTGTTTGCTCTTTACGTACTTCCTATTCTGAATATTTAGAGGACAAAACTATGGTCATTTACCACAATCTTGGTAAACTGTGTAGATTGTGTAAACACTTCAATTTCATCACTTAGCCCTTCAGACACAAGGCAGAATTATTAGCCAATTCTTCAGCATTTTGATCTTACAGATGCTCAAATTAAACTGCATTTCATGCAGGAGCATCAATTGCTATCCTGAAGCTGTGATCTGACCTTCCTTTTCAGGCTCAGCAGCAATGGAAGTGCAAGCAGAGGAAGTTACAGATGCAGCACTCATGTTTGAATTTGAAGGGTAAATCTGACTTGGCAACAGATTTAGGTCATCCTGGCAGGATTGGTTACTGCTTGGCAGGAACCCTCTTTTTTATTGTGTCTCCCCTGCATAAATTGCAAGTATTTGAGGATGTGTTCCAAACTGAATCACTGAAGTGGTGATATTTTATCTGACAAAGAACTGGCACTCCTTAGTAAATCGAGTCACCCGCTATCACAGGCAGCATATAGGAACCCTTTCAAGAGAATTATTAAATTTCTTCTTAAAAAAAATGCCTATGTGTTTATCCCTTCAAATTCTCTCTGCTCTGTCTTGCTTGGTGAGAAATCTTTCTCAATTTCCAGACTTTATTTGTGGCCAGTTAATGTGTCTTTGTTCTTCTGCTGATGTTGTCCATTAATTAAAATTAGCTATTCTTTCCTCTTGGCACGCTTCTTTCAGATCTTTTTGGTAGGACAGATATGTGTTCATGGCTAGAACAAGCTCAGAATCAAATCTCAACTTGGCCTGTGTTTTTCAGGCTGAAAGCAGGTTTGTTTGCTCTTACCCCTTTTTGTAAGGTCAGATGTCTGTTTCTTTGGCCATCCTACAGGCACGGGTCCGGACAGACACATACGCATCTCCTGGGCTCTGAGCTGCTTGGCAGCAAAGCAGCAGTAAGCTGGTATGAAAGCCAGAGCCTTTTAAAACAGGTCTCACAGCATCCCTGATCCCTTTAAACGTTGTATGGGTAGACTGAATTGAGGTCTGTCTGCACCTAGCAGGTAGGAGCATGTTAAATAGTGCTCTTGTGTTTGAGTCAGTCCTTCCTGAATGTGAATAATTAGAATTTACTCTGCTCTTCTGATGGTCCTGACCAGCATACTGTACAATGGCATTAATGCTTCCCACTTTGCTGAAATCTTTACCTGATACCTCCCAGGACTGCACTTGCTATTTTCATATTAGCAGTTCATAGCCATTCTGCATTTGATGAAATGCTTTCCTCCTATTTCATCTCCAGCAGCCAAGGAAGGGGATAAATCAGCTCACACAGAGCTCTGTATAACCAAGCCTAGGCTGCTTTAGGTACCCAAGCTGTCTCACTTACAGCCAGACAGGGTGCCTCGCTGCTGAGCTGCCCTGTGCCACTGAACGCCTCTGAAGCAATGGATGTGCTCCCTCGGCAGCTCAGGAGAGCGCCAGTGCCGTGCCTGAGCCTATTTCCAGACGCTGCCTCAGAACATAATCTCTTAATCAAACACAAAAGCCTGGCGAGTCATACACAAAAAGCAATTTCCCTGACCAAAGCAGGCTGCAGCCTCTGAAGGCCTTTCTTTTTGCCCGTCGCAGCCCTGCGCTCCCCAGAGGACGCGTCCTTTCCCTGAATCCCGTGTTGATCATGTCACGGACAGGCAGGGCTTAACTCTTCCTTCGCTGCTCCGCCTTTGCAGGTAGAGCTTATGTCCTCTGGGTGAGGATCTCTGCTGCGCTGTGTTGTCGTAGCTCCACGGAACTGGAGAGGATTTACACCAGGTGGAGATTCAGCCCTGAGTTTTGGATGCACCTCAGCTGCACAATTTTGCAAGGGGGTAGGAAAAAACACACCCTGCTAATTGTTGCAGAAAACAAGGGATTTTGAGGGTAGAAGAGACCGTTATCTCGTAGTGACTCTTTCTTCCCCTCCCTCTACTCCAAAACTTGTTTGTGGTGCACTGAGTTTAGCAGGTGCTGCCTGCACGCTTGTTCAAGAATCACGTTTCAGTTTGTCTGCTCTGCAATGTCCACCTTAGTGTTCGCTTTCCAATCTCCCCTGCTGGAACCGGAAAAATGACACCTTCAGGAGATGGGGTGTTGTATATCTGACTTCTCCAAACACCAGAGAAAAACTTTCCTTGATGCCAGGAGATTAGTAGGTGTCTTCTCCTGCCATTTTCTTACTATGTTTGTGTACTTCGTACCATCTTCAGGTATGGTTGTGGCATCAAAACATTTTGGAAACGTGGGTTCTCCTCACGTTTGGTTCCAGACAGGTTTCTTGTGCAAGATTGAGTGATTTTTTTTTTTTAAACTGCTGTAGCACCTTTGGGCTGCAAAAATATATCCTAGAAATGGTAATTTCTTACTGATGCTGTTGGTTCCAATAGATGTAGTTTTGCAGGATGGTATCTTTTAGGTAGTTTGTTCTCCCCTGTTACAAAGCTGGCCTCAGTTTACGTAATCGCAAAAAAAGATGCCTTCTTCAGAGTGTGCTGATCACGAACTGCTATACTTCAGTGCCCAGCTTGCACATCAGGCTGCGGTCTGGCTTGTGCCATTAGGTCAGACCCTTTCAGAAAGCCACTAACTTTCACCCTTTATTCATATTTCATCCACTGTTAAGTTAGTATTAATAAGCTAATTCGATTAGCAAGTTTTCTTCTGTTCATGCTTTCTGTATTGACTTTTAAATGTCAGTGAGGTTTTTTTTTTTCACTTTGAAATTGTTTAAATGCACAGAACAGTCTTATTTCATTTTTACTTCTTAAAAATCTACTTTTCTGTTCTTTTTTGTGATTATCTCAGTATGAGAAGTTGCCAGTCCTGCAGGTTTACAGTTGGGTTTTAAAGCAAAGGAATGTAGTTCTTTACATCTCTATCTTTTTACTGGATCTAAAACTACTATAAGCATATACATTTATAATGAATTCTGTAATAATCATATGTGTAGATTAGGTTCAACATACTGGTTTTATAAATTGACAGGATACCTTGAAAAGGAAACCATCAAACAGACTTTGAAGCTAAAGAGACACAAGACTCCTATGCCAAAGCCAGTATTATGAGACATGCTTCATTTCCACAGAACACTTTAATCCAAGTTATTAATTTCTTTGAGGACTCACCATGTGGAGTTCTGCATGACAAGTAGTACATAAAATATGTATATTAAAGGAGATTAATTCCATTGTAACGGAATATTTTGTAACCATGTCTATCCCTTTGGTGAAGCAATTGATCAGTTTTTTCAAAGACTGCTAAATCCTGTTACAGGTAAAATTAATTGTCCAAGTGAGAATTATTTTTTGCCACTTAGTAATTTTCCCAGGTACAAGAAGCAAGAATCTAGTCTGTACTTATATGTAGAAATTTGCATCGTATATGAAAAATCAGATGTGTGAAGAGTTTTATTTTCATTTTTCAAATCATGCTTATCTAATTAGATGCCCTCTATACAATTAAAATGTATAGCCCTCTAAACACTAGCTACTAATCCAGAGGTAGCTAGATGACTTGAGGGATTAGAAAAGAGACTTAAGAGTGACTTGCGTAGCCACAGTGCTTTGGAGATGCTTTGGAGCTTAGTTGAATTCCACAGAAATTAGTGAAATGTTTGAGTTCATAGGTTGAGTTCAATTCTCCTATTTTGGTGGGGAAAGCATGAAAAGTCCAATATCAGCCTTTATTCCAAGATGTTTGAAATATGAATACTAAGAATACTTTGCACAAAAATAAGTAAGACTCAATGTCAAATTAAGATCTTCAGAAAGCTGTAGAGGAATGTTTTGTGGAATTGCCTCAAAATACTTCGGTGATGTTGTTCATCCAGTTATAAAAGTACTGGTCATATGAATCAGTTTTAGGCTTTAAATATCTCCAGAAAGCTGGAAAGTAGTCTGATCTGGGGTTTTAGATAAGCTTATCTCTACGGGGAAAGGGAGGGGTGTGCTAACGAGTTTGAGCCAGGAGAAAAATAGGTTATGCGCATCCCGGGTGTTTTTGTGCACTTCTCCAATTCATCTGACTGTCAGTTTGTTAAATGTTAATCATCTTCTGCAGGATAAAAATCAACATGTTTGCTACTCTAATATTTGACCTTTTAAACATTCAGTGTCTTTGATTCAGGATATACTCATTAGCCCTCATCTTCTCAAGTTAGATTGAAAATGCAGAAAACTAATTAGAGAATAGATCAATAACGTCAGAATTTCACTCAACTAGCATACACTATAAAATATTGACTTATCTAAATCACTATGGGTGATGGTTTTCTGGGGGACACAGAAAGTGAGAAAAGAGGATTGCTAGTGAAAATAACTAAAAAAAGGAGAGATACAAACTCCAGAATAATTTTTTTCTTGTAATTTTATGTTACAATATTTGCAGAGGCTAAAACCCGGGCTTCAGAATGAGATGGTAAGTAATAGAGAAATGAAGTATGAGAAGAGTGGAACGTTTTCTGCTCCCGAAGACATTACATCTTGTCAGAAGAGACCCCCTTGGGAATGGACTTTGCTATGATTCCTAAGAGATTAGGGATTCCAACCCAGGAAAATGGTGGATGATTTTAAAAAGAAAAGGTCATTTATGTTTGGTATAGGATTACCATGCTATGAATTGCTGTTCATACCTGGGTCCTGCTATAAGTTTCTCTGAGCTGTTGGACAGGTTGTTCGATTTGCTGTGCTATTGCATTTCTCATCTGTAAAGCAAGAATGAGAATGCATCCCATCTCCTGCTCTTTTTCTCTACATCTAGTGGTACCTGTCCAAAGGATCACATAAAATGTGCCTTGCTGTGTAGCTGTTTACTGACTAATCCAGTAGGAAACCAATCTGAAACTCCTGGATGCCGCCATATATAAATAATAATATTGTCCTTTCTTGCAGTGTTCAGCTCAGAGGACTGTCACTAGCAATTATATTCAGCATTGTATGTGAGGATGCCAAGTCCCCCAGGGTATGCAGGGTTATCTAAGTATTCTACTGTAAATAAAACCCAAGCACTGATTACTGGTATTTACATACTAATAATCAGGGTTTCTGGTTGGAATGAACAGTAATGTGTTTATCCATGGATGACTTTACTGGTCATGCATACAGTTTGCAAATGACAATCTTTTGGCTCTAAATATAAGTAAGAAACTGCTGAATTCCATCAGATGTTATTTTTAGAATGACAGTGCCATTTCTTGCTTCTGGGCATGTCCGTGTAACTGTGCTAGCTCCGGTGGAATAACGTGGTTACAGCAAGAGGCAGGATGTGGCTACCAAAAGTCTGTCTTCCATTGCTAGTGTGTTAAGAGTAAAACAAAACCCAGGGTTGTAAAAAGATGACCTGTTAGGATTTTTTTTGAAATCTAGATGGCTCAGCTTTTATGCAGTGCTTCCCTTCTCTCAGCCTCATGAAGTTGAGGTTAAAACTTAGAGAAGTTAAAGCCTTCTGCGGTCCGAAGCTGGAAAGTCAAAGTCCAAATTCTCTAACACCCCGAGTCCTACCTAAACACGGACATAGCATCCAATTGATTCCGCTGGATTCCTGCCCAGGTGCAGGAGGGATATACTAGGAGAATGATTTTCCTGTAGATGCTCTAGGCCATTTTATCCCCTTTGCTGTTGATCAGTTTTGAGGTTGGGGCACTGGCCTAAGCAGACCTGTCAGTGTGACTGAAGGCTATTTCTGCGTTTGGAATAATCAGTAATAATTATTGTTACTAATAAGAGGTAAACCAGATTTGCTTTACTATGCAGTATTTGTTACACCAACTTGCTGTCTCCCACTGAAACCATAAGAAAATGTGATCCCTTAGGACTGGTAAACTACATGCTATCCTGGGACTGACTACGCTAGGTCTTCTGTGTAAGGACTGCAAAAACCTGAAGCATAAAAGCTGTATCTGAGTACCAGAGGAGCCAAGTACTTTTACATTATCTGCCAGAAATTCTGTTCTGGCACCAGGTGCTGCAAGGCCTTTCCCATGAGCAGGGGGGATTTGTGTCGTGTGCGGAAGCAGTCAATGCAGTTCTGAGGTATGAAGTGCAAAGAGGACTGCTGACGTTGCTCAAGGGGCTCTGGGGGAAATGCGCACAGGATGCAAGTAGCAAATGAGAAATATTTCTGTGGCACTCTTTGAGTAATCATTTTTGGTTGTCCTTGTAAATTAATGCCGTTTCCCTTAAATTGCACTGCCTTTGTTCAAGAAGAAATCTTTTCTAATACAGTTTTTGATACATTAAATTACTTTTATCCTTGCAGTTGCTTTGTCTTCAGAATATCCTTTTGATTTAAGTGTATTTTTTTCCTGAGACTGAACTGCATTGCACTGGCAAGAAATTAGTTTGGGAAGTCCTTGCATATGTTTGGTCTTGGATTTTTCTGTGTCATGAGTGAATTGGCAGCTGCAAAGTCTGTCAACCAATTTCCATGTCAGTGAACTAACATAATGATCTGTTTGCAGGGTCAAGCTGTTGCTCAGCTCTGTTCAACTATTCCCAATGTTACTGTTTTTGGAACAGCTTCATCTTTCAAACATGAAGCAATCAAAGACTCAGTAACTCACCTGTTTGACAGAAATGCAGACTATGTTCAAGAAGTAAAAAGGTAATATCTTATTTTCCTGAGTAAGGGTTGTATAGTATCTGGCAAAATACTATGAAAGACATCGGGCTGACCATATTTATGGGAAGAGATTACATTTGTGAGTTTGGGAATTGTAGTTTATCTCAGATATTCCATCTGTTCACTATAAGGGACAAGATAGCAAGCATCTCACTATTTCTTGATAAGCAACGTAAGCTTTGTTATTCCATGTTCATACTTGGACATCTGTTGCGAGCCAAGTAAAGTAAGTGAAAAAGAATAAAGGTCTTAACAGAAGGATGTACTTTGCTATTATCTGCATATCCAAAAAGCTCACCGTAATGCACTGAGTAAGATATTTTCAGTGGATCTGTAAGTTATCCAGGTTTTGGACTTCTCTGTTGAGTTTCTGTCTGCCTGGGTTTTTATCTTCTGCCAGGGGTTGATATCTGAGCACATGATTCTGTTTTAATTTCAGATCCTTAGATTTTGTTTGTTTGCATTCAGATTAGAATCATCCTGTTGCCTTTTGAAGTCATCATGTGTGTTTCTGTTTACATGCTTTCAAATACTTTGTTTTCCAATTTGTCTAGCTTTTTAGATACTGATGTTGATACAGGTGGCAAAATTTTAGAATTGATACGAAAATGTTAGTAAAAAACATCTCTTTGATTTTACTTGTCAGACAGGTAAGAATAACGTTTTCCCTTCATCTTGTATCTCTATCAAATTTGATACTTGGATCTAGTATCAAAATACTAGATTATGTAGCTGGGCATAAACCAAGACATTTTTCAAAGGGACGCCCCAAGGTAGTACAGCTGACAGGCTTCCTGTCAAACACACATTCCTCAGAGCGACGTGCACAGTCTCAGGGGGACTCCTAGTACGAGGGTTACTAGCCCTCAAAGGGGCCCTTCAGTATACAGCAGACTTTTTTGTCTGAGCTGTTAGCAATCTCGACTGGTTTTGGAGAAGAAAGCAGGGTGTCTTGCTACTGTTTCTGGAGCACTCCCAAGGGCTTAAGAGAACATTTGAAACAATCCACCACAAAGGATGTTTTATATCAAAGGAAAACTTTTCCATATGGGAAGTTTCACCAAAAAAGATAGGACTTGTCCAGCAGATGACACCCCTACCATTTTCTTACATCTCAGAAGAATTGCAGCACATTTCTTCAGCCCTTTGATAGCCTTTCTCTTGGGGAAGTATACATACCTAAGTGTTTTGCTGCCCCTGGAAATTGCTGTAGTGAGATGAAGACTGAATTCTAGCAATCTCTGCTTTACAAACATTGATTTAGCAAGAAAGAGCACTTGCAAACATTAATCAGAGTTCAGCACCAACCTTAATCCTAACTCTTGGCAGAAGCAGCAGCAGATCTGATCTAAGTGGGTATGTGATGTGGGAGCAGATACAACAGGAATCAGTTCTTAAAAAAAGGAATAAAGCCCCTTTAACTTCTGATAACTTTATGATTGCAGATAATGTTGGCTGCTTCTGCCCTTCATCAGGACAGTTCTTTTTGGGACAGTTCCCTGACACCACCCCTGACTCTGTGTAACAGACAGTAACTACTGAAATCAAAAGGAAACCTGGTTATGAAGGGGTGGAATTCTGCTCTGTTAAGCCTGTTAAAGTCCCTTTTGGTGATCCTGCATTTTCACATACTTTTTCACCTTGCAATAGACCCACGAGGCAGAGAAACAGTGGGTACAAAATATAAAATATAGACACGACAGACTAGTTTGTTCTTCTTTCCTGGTATAGAGGTGCATAGTACTAGCATAACTGATAGTCCTGATTAGAAGTCAGAATTGGCACCCTGTAGAAGATGCCAGTACTCTGATTTGTTGCTCAGATCTGTGTATTTTCACTTTGCATTCAAAAAATACAAAGTACAGTGCTAATTCTGAGAATGCTATAAAGATAAATTGTCTTTCAAAAGAGGCAGTGGGGGAACAGTGTAGTTGTTTGGTTTGCTGGATGTTAGCTGTATACTATGTTCTGCTTACAACGTTTGGCTGGCCAGCAGGGAAAACAGCTAGTCTGCATTTGCCTGCTGCACGCTGGGTCAGGGGGAGCCCTAAGGGAGGGGGAGGGCTGGCTCTTCATTTGTTGAGAGTTCGTGAGCCGGAAAGGGTGGGCCCGTGGCTGAGAAAGGATAGTGGTAGGAACCTGCTTTATTGCAGGTGACTGGGGTATTCCAGGGAAGAGCTTTCATCAGGGAGCAAAGTCAAAAAAAAAACCCAAAGAAAAAAAAACCCAACAAAAGAAACCCCCACAAAAAAGACCCCTACACCAACAAACCAAAAAAAAGAAACAAAAAACCCCAAAAAACCCAGAGGTGATATGAATGTGGAAAAGTTTCTGGGGGATGAGGAATCAGTTCAACCGTGGAAGCCACCAAAAGCTGTTCCATTGGAAAGCCAAAGCCATCATTCATTTACAGTGAAAGATCATCCAGTGGCCTGAACATAAACAATTTATTACTACCCTTATGGCAGCAGTACCAAGAAGTAAAGTTGTCCAAATAAAGTTGTCCAATCCTGTTGCTGTTTGTAACCAGTGGATGTCTGAGTATTACCTTTGTCTTGTGAGCAAACAGGAAGGTGTATTATGAGCCGTAAAGCTTTACCCCTTATCCTGACTTCTAATTGCAGTTATACCACTGCAGAAGGCATGCTCATCAGGAGCTAATTGATGTTCCTGGGGATTAGATGCTATTGACTGCTCCTTAAACCTTTGATAGTCTCCAGGTTGCAATTTTCTTGTAGTGTCTGCACCAGTTATTTGCATAGTTCTTTAAGAGTATTAATTAAGAATTTACTACTGCTTGGGCTGTTTACTTGGTTAGGAGGTAGGGTATTAGATTTAGAACAAACTTGAGACAGGATTTTGCAGGCTGGTGTTTTGCCAGAAAAGAACTACTAAATCAGGATATTTGGGTGTATTTTTTTTCTTCTTCAGCATCATATTGACATTGCATTCACAAAGCTATTTGTTGGAAAATTATAAATATGCAAATTATTTATTGAAACAGTATAAATGCTTTCTATAATATGGCCTGACTGTATCCTTAGAGCTAGGTTTCTAGCACTTGGTGACTTCTCTTTATGCTTGATTTAACTCTTTGCTGATGTCTAGTTGATACAAAGTGAAACTGAAGACTCTAAATAACTTTACAAGGACATAATTTTATATGAAAAGAACTAGGATAAGATCTGTTTCCTTACGAATTCAGAAAAGGAATTTCAGATGATGTGAATAATAATGTCCTTTTTCTCCATGACTTTCATTGACCAAAAAAAAAACCTTTCTCTGACATTTGCATTCACTCAGAAAGAACTTTATATCTCTCACTTGTCTTTTGATAATACAATTTTACTGAAAGCCCTCAAAAAGAGGGAACAAGATGGTTTCTGACTCTTCTAAGCCTGAAAGGCATGGGTTGGCTAGGCCAACAAACTCACATTCTAGCACTAAATGAGTTTGAATTGTCTTTTGATGAGGAGAAAGTTTTCACGTGGTCAAAGCCTCAGCCTTAGAGTCCTTTCTAAAGTACCTGGAAAATGTTAGCATTATATTAACAATCAGCCTGTATCATGCTAGCTGACCAGTCCTGTGATCTTATTGCAAAGTGAGATTTCTCTCCTGCTTTCTAGAATCTCAACAGATGGAGTAGATATTGTTTTGGACTGTCTTTGTGGAGAAAATACTGGGAAAGGCCTCAGTCTTCTCAAACCACTTGGGACTTACATTTTATATGGTAAGTGGAAAAAGCCAGGCACATATTTCAAAACTAAAGCTTTGCAAAGCTTAAAATCTCTTAAAATCGGCCATGCCACTCCTTCCAGAACTGGAGGCTGCCATGTTATACTTCCTCAATTTGACCATTTCCAATCAAGGATTTTAGTGAAGCTGAGCATGGACTGAATTATTGAGAAACAATAGGTAATACAAAGAAACTCTTAAAAATAAAAAAAAAATCTAAAAGTGAAACTGAACACGTTTCAGGTTGCTAAACATTATTGGGTGATACAGGGGAAGTGTAGGAGAAAGCTTGGATCTCTCATTCTACACACCATAGGAATCACAGTGTGGCTAAGGAAACTGTACTATAGTTCTTGTGGGAGGGAAGCTTGGGGGAAGATTTCAGAAGAATGCTATTGTTTTTATTTGACATGACTTTGAGGAATTCAAGCCCGGGCTTCTGTTCACAAATTTCCATTTGTGTACATGGACCGCTCCCCATACCGAGTAAACATGTCTCTCCTGCAGTTCTGCCAGGTCGCCATGTTGTGTGTTGATAAAGCAGGCCAAGCTTCTGTACGAGGACAGCTGAAGGGATTGCTAAACTTTTGAAATGAAGAATATATCTGTATCGCATTGGAAGGTGCAGTGGAATCATTGATAAACATACCGCTTCATCTAGCTAGCAGGGTGGCAATAATGAACACATTGTCACACGGTGTCTGCTTGGACTGTGCAAGCCAACTTGGTTGCCTGTTTGTAATGAAGTCTCTGCTGGTGAATTGTCATTCCATTTGTTAACAGGTTGTAATGTATAATGCATGTATGTTCACACATGTAGTGGTTGGATAAATGTATCTTTACAGATACAGAGAAGGGACACCTGTGTGGTGATTGCTGCTAAATAATAGTGTGTCAGAGGCAAATGGCATTTTACTGCAGAGGAGAGAGCTATAGAAGAGCTTTGGTGTCAAGATGCCTAGTAGCACTTCACCTGTTCCAGGTTTTGGAATATTTGATAGGTTTGTTTTTGTCACCTCAGAGTACTTACAAACTTGTAGGGCTCAGTCACTTTGGCTTCTTTGTTATTTATGCCCAAAGTGTAAGGATATCTACTAATTCCTTTCAAACCTGGTGAAATTTTTCTTCTTAAATATGAATCATGGAAATTATATTGCATATAATAAATGGTCTGCTTGTCAGCATGTAATAAGTGGTGTGTGAATGTACTCATCTTTTACAGGTTCATCTAACATGGTTACTGGGGAGACAAAAAGCTTCTTCAGTTTTGCAAAATCGGTAAGTGTCCCAGTGCTGTGATTCTGCTCTCGCCTCTAACTTCAGTCTCTCCTGTAGCATCTTCATGTTTACCATTCTCATTTATCTCTAAGTTGTTACTTCTGATGTTGCTAGAGAGAGCTTTTTTCTGACTACGGTGTCGTCTGACATGTTTTCTTCTGATAGGACAGCTAGACAGGCATTGGATCTGTCTGCAATGCTTATTTAAATTGTTAGCTATCAGACATATCTCTTACACAGCTAAGTTCATAGTTAGATTGCATTATTTATTTACTTATGGCAGAAGATCATATCCATGGATATGGATAACCGTACCCTGTAGTTTCCTCATATCTGAAAACACTGTCAGGACAGTAAATTAAAGGAGCTGTATCTCTTAAGATGGGGCTTGTGTCCAATCATTTTCAGCTTTTCAGAAGTTAGTTCCATACAGAAATGCATTTTTCAGTTCTCCATGTTCATTTCAAGTGACATCAAAGAGATGGTGATGTTGCATTTGTTTCCTAATGTCAACAAATCCAAAATTCAAATGTTAAATTTTTTTCTTCAGCTTACCACAACAAAAAAAAATCTGCTCAGAAATCTTAGAGATCGAAAAAGGGACAAATATATCAAATAAACTGCTAGCGAGAAATAAGTTAACCGGGAGTGAAAGAGATTCCTTCAGACAAGAAGAACAGAGGGAAGAGTCTTGACTGAAGATCTATCATACAATCTTTCTGCCAAGAGCTCATTTACAGCTTCCAGCAACAACCCCTTCCCAGGAGAAATTAGCTTCAAAAGTCTCTATGTAGTTGAAAACAAGATAAATCGAAGACTGTAGCAAGGAGCTGTTCTTTGCCTCCTACATTTTCTTAATGGTTGTAGTAGCATGATCTTTGTTATTGTCATGCGTTTGTGAACTAAAACAAGATAATCTTTGCTATGCAGCCTTTTTACTGCAAATATAAACATATCCAGGTGTGTATAATTTGTAGGGTAGGTTGGCCCAACAAAATCAATTTCAACTAAAATGTTTTTCACATAGTACTGGTATTTATTGATTTAATAAATATGAATAAATTGAATTAATAAAAATAGCATATAAAATTTTGTATAAAAGTATAACTAGGTTTTTTTATGTAATTATACTGCAAAATTTACTCATCAAAATTGTATGAAAATTTTAACTAAAAATGGACCCGTTCAAATAAAACTTGCTAGGAAGTGGGATCTCAGTCTCAAGGATGCTCTTGGGCTAAATGAGATAACATAATTTCATTAGATATTATGAGGCTTGCTCAAATATCACAAAGATAGTGATGGGTGAAAAGTAAATGGAAGCTGATCAGCAGTGCATGGTTTCCTTGGTTTTGAGAGAACAGTAATAGTCAAGAGTTGCTTGCAAACGTGTGGGAAGCTTGCACAGCTCTCTGAAGATAAAGGATAGCAGAAGTAAGAGAGGTCCGAATTCCGTACTTCTAGACCCAAGTCCTAAAACCAGATCTGTTCACCGTTCTTCTAACACCCTAATCTCATGCAACACAAGTCTGTGTTTTATTTCCACGTGTCAGTCAGCTGCATACTTCTTTGCCTCTTCCTTAAATAAAATTCTTACTGCTTCTCTTGGCTGTTGCTTCAGATCTGACAGATGACGTGTGTATCACATCTGCCCAGACAGTTTGCCTGTGAACTTTTCTGTACATCTATTGAAAAATGTTTTTCTAATCCTGCTGTTGTTTATTGCTTTCCAGTGGTGGCAGGTTGAGAAAGTAAATCCTATCAAGCTGTATGAGGAGAACAAAGTCATCGCTGGATTTTCCCTGTTGAATCTACTTTTCAAACAGAATCGAGGTGGCCTGGTCAAGGGTGTGATGGACAAACTCCTAAATCTATATAACAATAAGAAGATCAAGCCTGTGGTTGATTCATTATGGGCTTTGGAAGAGGTAGGAGCAAAATTTCTTTCCTTCCACATCTTGAAATTTCTGAAATACATGCACTTTTAGATGTGAAATTGGATTTATATTATATATAAAATAAATATATATGTGTATAATCAATATATTTATAACTATATTATAATATATAATATATATATTAATTTTTATTTATATTATATTATTATATATTTTATGTAAAATTGGACATTATAATTAAAAAAAACTTAAAACCTATTCTGAGGAAAACATCTAATACATAAGCTTTAGTTTCAGTGTTATATTTGTGCAAGCAAACCTTGGAAGTTTGGAGGTTTTCAGGAAGTTACCGAAAATGTATCGCAGGCAGTCAAATCAGAAATAATTTTTAATATAAGTTACATTTGTGGAGTGTGGGTTTTTTGGTTCTTTTTTTTTCCTTCTAACTGCTCAGCTCTCCTTAAAGACATGTAAAGAAACTAATCTGATCATAGCCTGGGCAATTATAAGCCCCTTGACCAAAGCACCATTTCTGAGACCTCTATACTTAAGATGCCGATAAACAAATGTAAGTATTTTTGGAGGTGTGAGCAGACATTGACATATAAAGAAACAGCATGATTATAGTAGCACTGCCAGATTAATATCTGTCTTTATGTGTTTGTGAAGTGCACTGAGCCTGACACGTCACTTAAGATGCATGATCTGTAAGAGCTCTGCTGAATACGGACTGTGGTCGTATCGTTGTATGGTTGCTATTCAGAAGGTGCTGCAACAAAATTCTGTCGGTGTCGGGACACGCTAGCTGGTATTGCCATGCAACCATGAGAATAACCATCAGAGTTAATACATTAATAATATTGTATTTTATTAAGATCTTGAATGCCCTATGGGCAGGGTTTTGAGCCCAGCATGTTGTTCGTCATTCAGGTGGCATTATAGCACTGCCACTGTTATGGACACAGGTAAGATACCTTGAGTTGCGTGGTGGGTCTCCACAGCCTGTGACAGTTCTTGGAGCAGGATGCATTGCGTGTTCACTGGGGCTTGTACGTGCCTGGGCCACACTATATGACAAGGTGTGTACTGCCTTAGGTTGTGCTAACGTGGGGTCTGTAAGTCTCTTCACGCCATCGCTATATCTGCCCCAGTGTACCCCACCCAACATGTCACTTCATGTGGTACAGCAGGTGCAAGCAGCCCAGCACGATACGGGCTCCATTTGTTCCTCTGCAGCAAAACAGAGAGGAATGACAGCTTCCCCAGGAATCTCTTCCTGTTTCTCTAAAACCCCTACCTGAGGCCACACTCTCACTGACAGCAGCTCCGTAACACCTCGGGGTTTTGCCAGCCAGCGGTGTGGGAGCGGCTAATTCTCACCATCAAACTGCTTAAGGGAGATCAGACGTTGTGAGAAAGAGCAGCTGGCTCAGGCAAGGTAAAATCCTCTGCTGCTGTCTGAAAGGGAGAGCCCTTTGAAGAACAGTGTAACAGAGAAATGGGATCAGATTCAGGTTTTTGACGTGGGCTTTTTTATTTTGTTATTAAATAAGCTTATGAAACATTTTAAAAATTGAAGTCTCTAGATAGGCATTCTGCAATTTCTTTGTTCATGTAAATATGTACTTTTCATGTATTGGTGAGTAAGAAAAGGATAATTAAAATAGCAACAATAGCTTAAAAAATCTTGATCAAGGACGTAACATGAAAAATTACTCATTGCAGGCTGATCTTAATAGTCAACATGATGGGAATTTGTTGGGAGACTTCTGTTTGATAACATTTTGTCTAACATTTGGCAGTAACACGCACCGGTAGATTGTGAAATGTGTAAATACATCTGTTAAAAAGTGCAGTCTAGAAAACTACAGCTCATTTATCACGCCTGCTCATTTTCCATGAGCTATCTGGTGATTTACAAAGGAAATGTCTGGCTAGTATCTTCAGGGCTGTAACAGTGCTAGAGGTGTCCTTAATCGATTGCAAAGTATTACTGAAATATTACTCATTCAGGGCGTTTATCATTTTCGGGATATATTTTTATGGGTTTAAAAATAACTTAACGCTGACTCTAAATTTACTATGATACACAGAAAAATGTGTCACTGAATGGAACCAGACTGAAGAAAGGTTGGTATGTATTTTTGTTCTGTTTTGGGAGGCTTCTTTTTTTTAACTCAATAGCTCTAACATCTCCCCCCTTCAGAGTCTGACATTTGATTGCTTTTCATTTCCTATTGAGTAAGCCTGACTTTCTCCAAGTGTCCACTTCCATTTGACTGTTCCCAGTAGTCTTTTCACTATTGATGTTTCCTGAGGAAACTTCCTGACCCGTAAGAGCATTGAGAATAAATATGTTTAACTAGAGAATGGCAGAAAGGTGGACTCCCTGCATGGCACTTGAAAGTGAATGATTGAATAGTTTTGTGTGAAAGAATGTCACCATCTCCAGAGGCTCACAGGAGAATCCATTTGTCCTCTGACTAGTAATTCTGCCATAGAGATGAGCGTGAATCCAGTAAGTGACATTCAAATTGAAAATATTTCAAGGAAAAATCCCAGAGGAGCCTTAACCGTGGGACACCTTTCCAAATGGTTAAATACCTGAATGTATCATCACATACATAAAAGTTTTGATCTATATATGAAAGGCATATCCCCAACATATCCTTTCAGCTTGCTTTATTCACTCTGCATATAAATTTGTTTTCATGTATTCCTTCTTTGTGCAAATATCAATTCACAAATTAGTGCAAATGCTCTAAAGCCAACATGGAAGACACCTGGTTTTCTTCCAAAACTGTATTACAGTACAAATACTTATCTTTTCAATCCTGTGTCTGTTGCAATAGCCATCTGTGTATCAGAACTGAAAAGTATCTTTGCAGTCTTAGAAGACAATGATTTACATCTACGGTGATGTTCCCCTTTGCTGCTTAAGGCTGGTTGCTACAGGACCACTTCCTTGCATGATAACCCCAAAATTGAGGGCTTTATGTTCTAGTGCTTTTGAGAACAGCCAGAGAAAGGTTTTGTCTGTTTTAGTCGGTCTCTGTGAACTGTGTAACAAAAAAAAAAAAAAAAAAAATTCTTTGTTCTAAAAGCCTGGTATGGTTCCTTGAACAGCATTTATTTCTTAATACATTCTGCAGGAGTACACAGATTGAATTTAAAAGAATATACTGATTAGAGAATGTTGTAATTGCAGTGAGATTTTGCATTTTAAAGTGTTTTCAAGTGGCAGTAATACAGGGTTTAGAGAAAGTTATTAGATTCCTATTTGTCTATCACATAGTGTATGTAAGTGATGTCTAGTTGATTGTCAAGTAATATTCAAGATAGTGTTCAGAAATTATTAGACAGACTTAGCTTGGTACTATTCCTGTTGAACAATGAAGGTTTGTCTGAGCATCAGTGAGATCACTCTAATTAGGATATAATCCCTCTGGTGTTCTGATTTCTGAGGGCCTCATCCAAAGGCCATGGAAGTCAGTGGAAGGACTCCTAGTTTCATTGGCCTTTGTTTTAGGATGAGGATTGCCCTGCCTCTTCAGTACAGGCTGCTTAAACGAATTTACCAATTGGCTGCAGAGAGAGTGGGACAGAATTTATTCTGGATGGAAACTTAGAAGTGACTTCATTTTCTTCAGTGTATCAGATTATTGCTGACACAAGGGACATCAGGATCTAGACTATTGACTACTGCTGTGGAGCAAAACTATTTGTATTGCTGTGTTATCTGTTGGTGTTGGCTTGGGAAAGGTAATTTTTATATCAAATTTACATCCATAAATCCTAGTAAAATCAAGCCTGTTCTCAAGTAGGCCATTAGAGCCATTTTATGACATTAATGTAAGAAAGATTTAGCTGAGAGAGACAGTAACAAAATCTATAGATACTTCAAAATGCATATCTGACTGGGGAATTTTTCATCATGAGATGAGTGAAGTCGTACAATAAATTAGCTGCTGTTGAGATGTCTCGCTATTTTGCAGCTATTTGTTTATGCATTCAAGTGTTCAAGAGACAAGATAATTTGTAGATGGTGCATGCTTCAAATACTGTTCTATAGTAAAAAAGCTGATTGTCTGGTAAGATTGCATTTCATTACAAATAGTAGAGTTTAAAACAGAATTAGTATTCAGTGAATATTTGTTGAGCTTTGTGATTGTTTCTTTGTTAGTAACTACTTACCTAATCTTTAATTTGCAGTTAGTCACTCTTCTTAGTTCTGATTAATTTGTAGTGTGCGTTTATGCGTTAGCGTTCTGAGGGTCTGTGAATCTTCGGCTTTACACAGTAGATGATTGTAGATTATTAAGCAGGATGAAAAACGAAGGTTCTCAAAAAATCTAATGTGTTGAATAAAAATGTACGTGTGCTTTTCTATTAAAATTCTGTTTTGCTCAGCTTTTTGTAGTTGCAAAAGAAAATACATTCTCAAGGTAGAAGGGGTTATTGACACAGAAGTTATATGCACCTTCTTCGGTGATTTACAGCAGTTACAAGTAGCGCTGATAGCATGTAAACCGAAACTCACAAATTCTTGCACATGAACTGCCAGTCAGGAAAGGGACAGTGCAAAATATGGTCCTTGTCGTCACAATATCTGTAGGGCCCTTTCCATCAGGCTAGACTACCTGCTTCAAAAAGGACTCTCAGTGTGTCGGAAGGTTTTCAGACTTGGGCTGTGTTGGTCCATATGGCTGACCAGTGAGATTGTGGAAAAAGATCCTGACTACACATCCATGTTGTGCACCAAAGGATTCGGTGCGTTCTGGTCTCTCAAAGGATTTAAAGGAGTGCACTATTACATGGCAATAATGGTATCTGCCTTAGGGCCAGTAAGAATGATGAAGGTACTGAAACCTGTGGAATAGATGTGCTACTTACTCTTAAAAAGTAAGAGGATAATCTCACAATATTACAAGATCAGGCCGGTACCTTATAGTAGGCGCTGAACGTCACCCCATGTCATTGTTATGTAGTGATAATGTAGTAATGTCTTCAGCATTCCTTACTTAACGAATAGTAATACAACAACTGTAGCCCAGATCTGGGAATACACCGTGGCACTCAGTTGTGACTGAAATCAGTGGAATCGAGGCACTGAATACACTCATGGATCAGGCCCTGTGGATCCTGATGTGAGTGTCAGAGGACTCTAATGACCGTGCCTCGTGCTCAGCGCATAGAATGTTTTTGACTGGAAAGAGCCCTGCACCTTAATTTAGTTTGTAAGGATCACTGCACTGTCGGTTGCTGGGGTTTTTTTGGCTGCGTAATTATGAGAGATGTTGCAGGTCTAGCTGTAAACACCATTTTTATATGTGAGATTTCCTTGTCTTGAAGCCACAGCTTTTCTCTATAGTAAATTGCTAGTGGAAAACCAAGCTGTGTTTAAGAACCTCAAGCCAAAGAAGTGCAGTGCAACTGGTCACAGTATAGTAACATTATAGAACACCTGCTGATACAATAATTTCCTTTAAAAGAAACATTTTCTCATATGTTGCTGTTCTCACATACTTCCTGTTCTCTGCCTTAGCTTTCAATGTTAATTAGCATGCAAAGGAAAACAGTAGAAACCTTACACCTAAGTTTGCAGCATTATCGAGTTGCAGTCCAGTGACGAGAACTGGACGAAGGAACACTTTCCATACAGAATTTGTAGCATGTTTTGGGGAGGATAAAGCCATCACGGTATGTCTGCTTTTAGCACTGCTCTGTGGCTTCAAAGGATTCAGGTACTGTAAACCTGGTTTGTTGGGTTGGTTTCGTGTGTCCCCCCCCAACCCTGAACTCATCCTCTCGTATAAATTGCCGTCTCAGTGCATGCTTTTCGATATCAATGATACCAACGTTATTCCAGGTGGGAGGAGGGGAAATCTCAAACCCACGATAGCAGAACAGTAACAGTGAGCCCCCTAAAGCAGAGACTTTAATTTCATCAAGAGCTATTCGTGCCTTTCACTGATCTTAGCTTTAGGACAGAAAGCATCTCATGTATCACGATAGTAAGACATAGAGAAAATTGACCCATTAGTTACTTTTAATATAGTAAGAGGGCAATCTAATAGTATCAGATCAGGCTGGTACCTTGTTAGGAATACTAAATGCCATCTTGTGTCTTTTTGTTTTTAGTGATAATATAATCATTGAACGTGCAGGCTTTTTTCTTTTCTGCTTGATGAAAAATCCTTCAGCTGAACAAACTGCACCTTTTTTGAAGCGCAGTGACTTCTATAGCATTTAGAACCTGTATTTGTTCTTCAAGGTATGCAAAATAATCTAGAGTGACATGATAAAAGTGGAACTTCATTTATAACCAAAGCAATAACCCGCCCTGAAATACGGAAAAGAATAATTTTTTTCATAAGCATAAAACAATTTACTTTGCAGTATTAGATTGTAGAAGGAAGGAAATGTGACTCATTCTGTGAAAAATCCCACAAGCATATCGGTGTTTCTTTGCTATGATTGCTCCTCTAGCATTACAATGCAGAGTCTGCTTGTTTTGACGATGCAAATATTTCTTTGACAGTACTTCATTTGCAGTTGTTGCTGAACTGATTTACAGGTATTAGCTCTGCATATATACTGTCCTGTGATACTGCCTTAGAACTCTCTTTGTTCTTCCTATGTGTGAGATTCTGTTCCCTTTGACTGTATAAAATAAACATCTGTAGTTCAAAGTAAATTTAAATGTTTTATCTGCACATCACCGTTGTTTCTTTGTATAAAAACAAGTCTAACACAAGTTTAATACAAACTTCATGCAGATATCAAAGCGTACAAAAATACAAGGAGCTATGTGTTACTGATGTAACATGTTTCAAAATAGAGATGTGGGGAAAGCAGACTGAGATGCAAAACCTGAATAATTCAGGGGAGGTTGCTTCTCTGTTCACAATCAAATTATACACAGTTATAGGCCAAAATGTCTTTCGAATTTTGGGAGAGTAAGGAGAAAGATATTCCACTTGAATTTACCTCACTAACATTAAATGTAATGAACAAAAGTTCTAAATGAATGAAAATAGAGCTGTGAGTAAGGTGATTTTTAATACAGACACTGCAAAGAATTTTTCCCAACATGCTTATCTGAAGTAAATATTAATTAAAACTCCAAATAATTTCTGTGCTGTATGCTCAGAGGAATAAAACATACCTTGAAAGTACTGGAGATTAATTAGGTATTGCAATTTTTTTTCCTCTAAAACATTGTGTATATCCAGTTATGGGATCCTTCCTGCTCTTATGTGAATTATTAAGTTCCTACTAAATACTTACATAATTTCATTTACATTTCTTCCCCACTTAATGCTGTTTAACAGGACTTCATATTACTTCATAATTCATTCTACCCTTCCTACCTGTATCAGGAAGTGATGGCATAACCCAGTAGTCTTTTTGGCTTCACACACTGTTGATGGCAATGTAATGTGATTATGATTTTATTAAAAGAGTGAGATAGAAAGAAGCAAGACAAGATTTAGATATAGGCACTGTGGCTCCATAATGAGGCCTCAGATACCTGACATTAGCTATGATTTCCACAAAATCAGGCTGGGTAAATGAGCTGTTTTAGGAGACTCAGACTTCACTTGTTAAGTCTGTGAAGTATGTAAGCAATTATTTTCAATTGCTATGTATTATTGATAAGCACTGCACGAAATTCAAGCTACACAAATGGAATTTAATTAAACAAGTAACTTATTTCAGCTCTGGGCTTTCTTTTCTTTTATTTTCTTTACAGCTTCTGAAATCTAGCCTGTTTTGTCTAGCCTGCCAGTTGAATACCTGCGTTCAAACGATTTTGCCATCTAGAGTCTTCAGAAAGTTCCCTTGCGCGTGCTGAGAATATTCATGCTATAATACTCATTTAATAGATAAATAACAAAAGAGATGGTGGATATCTTCACTTGCCTGATGCCATGCAGCATGTTAGTGGAATGGGATCGGGACCGGCCTGATGAAAGTGCCCAATTTCCAGTTCTGGTCTCTAGCAGCCAAGCCCCTGGGCTGTGTCTCGGCATCTCTGCGAGCCTTTGTGGTTCAGTGCGTTTATTGGGGACTCTAATCTCAGAACGCTCCGTGTTCTACCCAATTTCAGTGCCCTGTTGCGTTTCAGGGGGATGATATCTTCATGCTTTGGAATGAAGTAGCAGACATGGAAAAGTATTTTGGCAATGTTTCTGATGAACGTTGATTCTGTGTTCAAATGCTGTTGCAAAGGTTAGAAGCTGACTAGTGTGAGACTAAACCTCTCTCAATTAACATAAATACAGCCTGCAGCTACAGCGCTTTCTAATCTACTTAGGAAGCACTCTGCTAAGAATTAATTAGTTATGGAGATACACAGGCAGAAAATACTTTTCTAGAAGGCATGAGACACTGGAAGTAGAAAGTGCAGTGGTGCGTCGTGATGAGTGTTTCTGGGTCAGGACAGATTGTCGTCTCTATTTGCCCGTGTGTGCCACAGAGATAATAGCCTTCTGTAACTGCAGGCCAAAGGAAAACAGCATGTAGACTTGGTTCCTGATGGATAAGGTGAGGGCGGGGGGAAATAGGCAGGAAGATAATATAGGAAGCATTGATGGATTTCATGCAAGAAAGTGTGCACTGTTAAAGAGAACTAGTCACATGCTTCCAGTCAATTAAATTAGCCACAGGAGATTGTATACGGGAAAAACTGGTTTGTCATTTATTAGAAAAAATAACAACAAACCTGTTATGTGGAGCAAGCTGCCGATTAATTACTGTGAAGAAGCAGTATTTTACAGGAGTAGTCTGCTTCCTGAAATATATTAGCTGGCTTTTAAGTAATAAATTGGCACACACTCCTTATGTATTGAACTGATACAGTGATACTGTACCCGTGCAAGAAAATAACCAGAGACCTAGCTAGGGAAATCTTTACCAAAGCAGGGGGGATATACTTTAGACATCAAAGACACCTTTAAAAACACCAGTGTGTGTGCATAACTCCAGGAGATAGAGTATATTTCTTCTATGTTTATCTTGAATGTTTGACTTGAACGCATTTGTTTTGCACTTCATTTTTACTGTTTGTGTCATAGAATTTAAGCTGTTCTCAAGGGTCAGGAAAACAGGGTTTTATGGGGTCATTTTCCTATTCAAAAACAATTTCTAGACTCTTCATGAAGTATTAGAGAACAAAAGCTACTTGCTTTTATACCCTTCATGCTTCAATCCATTCCTTTTTATTTCTACCTGATAATGCAATGAAACGTCTGCCTGTCTTCTCCCAGTCTTGTCTGTGGGTTGATTAAATATATGCCAATGTGTTACATCCACCAGCAGAAATAATTTTAAATGGATTCTAACAGAAAGTTTACTTACCTCCTCTTCCACAGAGTGGGTAGTACCACTGACTGGCAAGGAATTCTTAAGATTTGGAACAGTGAGTGTTTTCTGTCACTCTGAGAAATAACTATTGGATGCCATAAATGAAAAACACTAGATTAATAGCAGGTACTAAAGGGAGAATATTAGAAACTAAGTTTTCAAAGACACATTTAGATGCTATTTCATTCTTGTGCTATGCGCTATTAGTGTATGTAGTTTAAGCCACAGATCCTGTGAATGGAACCTAGGATTTTCCTGTGTGTCAAAAAATTCCACTCACGCTTCTTTGTTAATTAGTTGACTGGTTCGGAAAGAAAGCTCTTGGTTGTTCAGGTTGAACTGGCAGGGACTGCTAATGTGAGAAATTCAGCTTTTCTCCCAGGGTGTCATGAAGGAGAAATCTGAGGTTTGTGTTAACAATTCCTAGTGATTGTTTTCATTCTCACAGAAACTTTTTTTTGGTCTCAGTTCAAATTTAAAAAGACCTATTTTCCCAGGTGCTAAGGATTTTTAAAAAACTGAGATAGAAATAATGAAGTCTACTTGGTGATGTTAAGAAAGCTGAGAGATGTCATCCTTATATGTCTGGCACAGTACAGAATACAAATAATTCAGATTCCTCCTGCCTTTGAAACCTTCCCATTTTTCAGACTGGGAAGAGATCCCTGATGATTTTGGATGAGGTTTTGGCCTCTGATTTGCAAAATGTCAGACTAGTTACTTTGGGGTTTTTTCTGGCTATCATCTATGAGTCTAATACTTCATTAATCAATGAATGCCTAGAAAGCCATCTAAGGAGTTGCTGAAAAGAATCAAAAGGGAGTGGGAGATAAAAATAAGGAAAGTATCTCTCCATATTACATGTGATAGGTCCATTTTCTGTAAATGGTGCTACATTGGCAGCATTGGTCTCTGTGGCCATCTTCCATGACTGACAGTGAGCAGAGAGGTTAATAGAGCAGAAGGGAATGAGATGCTTTCAGAGACTGCAAAATTACTGTGATGAGAAACATCAGTAGGTACCGTGCCTTCAGCATTTCTGCTCTATATTCTAGCTCATGTTTTTCTGGTTTTGGGGATTTGGGGTGCTTGGCCTATAAAGAGGTAATGTTGACATAAGCTTTTAGCTATAGTAGAAGGATGTTTAGCGGTTAGTAGACACAGAACTCTGGTAAATGAAAGTAATTGGGCCTTTGGTTTTAGAAATTACTTTCTAAAGTGAATGTTCTAGCCCTTCTGGGGATTTGCTTATCAGTGTATCTATGTAACAATAGCCAAAGAAAAAGTAAATTACTAGTTCTATCAGCAAAACCAAGTTTGACTCTCAGCAGCTAATCATGTTGATGACTAGTTCTGGCAGACTGGTAGAATTTTTGGAAATCTCATAAGTAGTAGCACCATATTCATCTCCTGGGTTGTTGTTTTCATTTTCTTTTAATTTTCATGCTAATAGTCTGATTGGGTTACTAGCTTCTCTTTACTGCAAAGACGACACAATTTTTGTGTTCTATTTCATACAACTTTGCTGATATCCCCAAAAAAAGTACTTATTACTGTCTTACCTACAAGACTTGTAGATAAGACACTTTTGTAGTTTTCTGTAGATAAGTGATAGGACAAGAGGAAGTGGCCTCAAGTTGCGCCAGGGGAGGTTTAGATTGGATATTAGGAAAAATTTCTTCATGGAAAGAGTGGTCAGGCATTGGAACAGGCTGCCCCAAGAGGTGGTGGAGTCACCATCCCTGGAGGTGTTCAAAAACCAGGTAGATGTGGCACTTTGGGATGTGGTTTTAGTGGGCATGGTGGTGTTGGGTTGATGGTTGGACTGATGATCTTAGAGGTCCTTTCCAGCCTTAATGATTCCTAGTTTTACTTTCATTAAAAAATAATCCAGCCACCAAGCCAGGAAACATGAAATTATTACTCTACCCTTAATTGGTTTAGTGGTGGACTTGTTAGTGTTAGGTTAATAGTTGGACTGGATGATCTTAAAGGTCTTTTCCAACCTAAACGATTCTATGATTCTGTTACTCTCTAGGGAGCAAGAGAATTAATATCCCAGTCAGTGGAAGGCGCATCTTCCAGGTTGTCATTTAAGCCCACTCGTGGGGTCACCAAGAGACTCATGCAGTTTCCCCAAAGGCTGTGAAAGTTGGTCATGGGCACTCAGCAGTAGTAGCAGCACACATATGTACAACTCTGTTCTGATGCCACCTGATTATTAGGGTTTTCGGATTTGGAATTTTTTTTTTTCTGGTTATCCAAAATTCCTTGTCGTGTAATTTTTAAAGTCTTAAAGCTTTACGATTTTATAACATTTTACAACAGCAATGCATACATTTTCCTTTTCTAAGTATAGTGGGGAACTTTAGTTGGAAGCAAGTTTACTTTTCTGGTTTACCTAATTTTGCCCTGAACAAAATGCAATTATTGTATCCAAAATAACACTTTATTTTAGTGCATAACAATCATTAATCAAGACGAATGTTCTCACCTAATGAAAATGGCTTATATATTCTTTTCAATCGTTTTAAACACAGATGAGTTTTAAAAACAAAATTACTCTTGGGCATGAAGACATCTCTTAGCATAATATAATCCAAATTTAATGTGATAATTGAGAGTTTTATGTGGTATTGCAGTTTAGTAATGATATTATTGCTCATTACAGATAATGATCTAAATTAACGCCAACGCAGCAAAGCAGATACATTTTCGATACTAAAAAGTTCCTATATATGTTAGCATGCTGTGAATGATAGAACACAAAGATATTTGGTAGGGCAAATCTGTATGTTACGATCACTGACTTAGAGAAAACAATATTAAAAGGAAGCAATGTAATTTAAGATTTTCAAATGAGCAACTGATTTTCCACTGTTTTCATTTTACTGAATATGCTAGTTTGAATATCAAAGTTCAGGCTCTGAATGTGGTATTACAGTGTACACGTTTGAAAATGTAGGCCATATCTATAAGAAAGCAAGCCTCACACATCACAGGCAGCTCCAAATCTTTGTTTAAATGCATTCAGTATAGTAGAATAAAGGTTGTGTAAGTGAATTCCCTACCATCACCCAATACCAGCAACCTTGAGAAGAACCTGAGATTTTTTATATTATATGCTATGGTTATGTCCTGGGTAAAATATCTTAAAGATCTTAAACCTTCCTGAGGAAAAAGGGCATGACCTTTGAATTCTTTAGCAGAAATAACACAATGCTCTACCTTTTCCTTCAATTTAAAGGAAACATCCAGCGTAATTCTGAGTTCCTACAGTGAAGCCTGCCTTAGCCTAGAGCTAGCAAACTGTGTGTTATTAACGTTCTTGCCTATTTTCCTGAATTACTGTAGCTAGTATACACGCCATTTGCTTTTTTGGTGCATCTACACATGCAAGTTTAATTGAATTAAATTAGAAGCTATCTCAGCTGAATCAGTGATGTTCTATCACATGAACACTTCTGCTTTGGCTCCCTGCTACCAATTACATAGCAATTTGATTTCAGTCGATACAATGTAATGCTAAGCTGATTGAGTATTCACACATGGGCATTAAACTTGTTGTAAACTAAATCAATTTTTATAGCAATCACATTGGTACAGTACTTACGTGGAGTTAAAATCTTTTATATAGGCTTAGAACGAGACATTTTTTAACAGTGCGAGGAGAAATATTAAGTAATAAAGCAAACAGGACTGCAAAATATATTGTAAAACTGTCAAGCAGCAAACAAGATAAATTCAAATACCTTTCATCTTACCTAGATGAATGATTTCAATCTTACTGTAAACTGATGTAGCTCAAACTGAGGGTAAGCATGAATCATACTCTCTAACATTACAACTGTATTACAGTTTAATATATCAGTGGGTGTTGTTTTTGTTTAAGTGTAATTTTAATGAAGTTATGGAGTGGCACCCAGTGGTAGGATCTGACTTAGAGAGCTTTTTGAATAATCAAAAAATACGATGATGGCTTATGAATAATTAGATTTGAAATCCTTATGGTACTAGTTTCTGAAAAAAAAAATAGAAGAAATGAAAGGAGAAATATTTTCCCATTTGGATCTTTAGAGACCTTTGGGATTTACCTTGATGAGTTTCAAGAATTTACATAATTGGTTTACTGATTAGGGATGGATTTTATTGGAGAGAATCCATTCTTGCAAAAGAACATGGAGATTTTTTTTCAAAGACACAATATTAATGTGCTCTTGTGATCTGATCCTAGTAGGTGGATTTGTACATGAAGCTTCTCAGACTTTGGAAATTATAGTGTCAAGGCTTTTTAATGATAATGTCTTTACTATCTGGAAGAGTGAACGATTACTGTATTTTGTAACCAGTAAGTTTAGTTCCCATGGTTTGGAATAGTGGTTCTGGAATAGAGCACAATTTCTGCTCCATAGTAGTAATAAAGGAAGACTTAAAGTTCCTTGGAGTAAGCAGGCAGATAGTACAGGAATTTCTATTTTTTTTTTTTAATTACTGATTTTAAGATCCCATGTTGTGAAATGAATAGTTCAAAGTAGAGCTCAAGAAAGAGTCTGAGGAATACGTGATAGAAGGTCTTTGGGACTAAAACTATTTGACTCACTTGAATTGTTTAGAAAATACAATGAAAAGTTACAGTGGCAGAAGTCACGTTGGTCACAGGTTTTGTGCCTGACTTCCAAAACAATCACCTGCCATTTGGGAAGCGTAGAGGAAGAAGCACATGTTTTCATGAGGCAGGATGTTCAAGTAGGTTCAAGTAGAAGAAAGCAAGGCACAGTCAGCAACCCCTACTACTGCAAAACAAAGAAAGAGAAGCCACGACAGGGAAGGTTAAGGGACAAAAAAAAGGAAACTACTGTCATGCAGGTTGTAGTGCTATAAGTCTGGGTTTAAAAGTGTTGGTGAGAAATACTGGGAAAAAACAAAAAAAAAAAGTCAGTGGTGCTGGTAAGCTACAGGGAAGTCCGTAATAGACTGTAGAAATGAGGTTTTTTTTTGTGGAGATCCAGTTATTGAATTATGGTTCTGATGGATTAGAGAACTGGAACAAGCCTGAAAGACAAATGAAGTAGGAGTAGTATAGGCCATCAGCATGGAGTGCTGGTCAAATAATATGAGATATAAAAGGGCCTTCCTTTTGGAGAGTTTTCTGTAGTTTTGCAACTTCCTAAAACAAAGCAAATCATCTCTAGTGAGGTACATGCAAAGAAGTATCTTCTTTATATAAAATAAGCTGCTTAGTTGCCAATAAACAGGAATTTGAATAAGTAGGTACTGATAAAAGCTTGGGAAAGAGCAGGAAAGTAACGACATGGGGTTTTGGTTTTGTATCCAGAGGGTGCTTGTAAGGGCTTTTGGTCTAAATGTACAACTGTAAAAAAGACTAGCTGGTTTTTCACCATAGAAGCAAAAAAGTGATAGTACAAATTATCTTTTGCATACACACACAAACCCAAATGGTGTGTGTAGGTCTGCATCCTGGAATGAGGCAGAGTAACCAGTACTGACAACACATAGGAATTAATTGTCCATCTTTATTCGTGCCTCAAACGTCAGTGTGCCTGGGTGAGCTCAGGTTGCATTATCCCTAATCTGATTGCAGTTGAAGCATATGAAGAGTCAGATGAGGTCAGAACGGGGTTTCACTTACACCAATATCCAGCTTCTAACATGACAAGGACTGTTGGTTAGAGAGACAATAAAAGAAACAGCACATAGAACAGCCACTTTGAGCTTTCTGGAATAATTTGCTTATAGTATTAAGACTCAACACTAAAAATTGTAATAGCCTGTACACTAAAGCTGTGGTATGGTTTAAAGGGCCACCTGACTGATGCACTAGCACACAGCAGTATTCCTGTGGACTCTGTAAATATCATGTGGTGGTGTAAAGACAGAGGAACCAAGGCATGCAATTAAAATGTTTTGCACACAGCCAGCCATACAGTGAAGCAGTGTTAAATCCACAAATAATATCCACAGGTGCTGTCACTGTGAAGGCTTAACACTGCCGTTAATGTAAAGTCTGCTACGCCTGGAAACCCGGGGAATCAGGGGCCTGTAGTCCCAAGTGTTGCTCAGGTGAAGCGGAGTCCCCGCCGAAAAGAGCCTAGTCTTTGGTATTTCATTTATATTCTGGTGTAACTGCATCCATGTACAAAAATACGGTAGAAGTGGCATTGATTCTTGATAAATGCATGTTCAAGAATCACCTAATATTTTGCAAGCTGATTTGTTCGGTTCCCCCCGTCCCTCCCAAGTGGCAATGTTTGTGCCCATTTGCGCAGAGGGAGAGTTAAGGCATGGATTGACTTGGAACACCTTGAAGCTAGTTAGCTCAGAGGCAATTCAGAATATGGTGTCAAAGAAAAGATTCTTCTGTCTTTAAATAGTGTCCTGCAAGTCTGTGTGAAAGACGGTCTGTGTGAAAAGCTGTGGTTCTGGAAGTATTTCAGACTTGAGTTCTCATATGGCTGTGAAAAAATACGGTTCCAGAAAGGCTGTCTGATCTTTCACTTGTGTGTGAAGAAGGATCTCTGTTTGCCCGATTCCCACAGAGAAGTAACCAGACAGCATTGCTGCTGCAAGGCGGTGCAGAGGACACCAACAACATTCACCTTCTACAGTCTAGGCATTATAATTAGAAAGACAACAATACAACACGACCCAAAGCAGTGTGCTTATAGCTAAGTCTGCATGTTCTGGGGGTGGAGGAGGGGGAGAGTTTAATGGCACTCCTAACTATTAGAGCATGCTTATGTGAAAGAGAACAAATGAGACATACTTGTGGGTTGGTGCAGTTTTTCTCCAAATGTTTTTTTCAAAGACATCACAAGGCAACATTGCTGAGGCAAGAGTTTAAAAACTGATGTCATGGAGCTTGATAGTCAATAACCACATAAAATGTCTTTTTTTTTTTTTTTTAATTACATAGTGATGAATGTAATAAACTTTATTTCCTGCCATAAATTGTTATAACACATTATGATTGAATACAGGAATACACCAAACTGAACATTATATATGGATTCAATTTGGGCAGGAGACTGCTGTATCTTAACCGAATACAGAGGGCCTGTTTCTTTTGCCTGCGTCTGCCAAAACTCCTTTGCAGCCAAAGGAATTTTCCCCAGCGTAAGAGCTGCTGCTGCGGACCAAGCCAGACTCACTAGAGTGGAATCTGAGCCACTACATTTTTTAATACCCCAAGGTTCAGGAGTGTCTGGGGCATCCCTGTGTGCACGGTTGGCTGCAACTTACTGTAAGATGCATTGTTGCTCAGAATGGAGAAACGTGCCATAAAGGTGACCAGTTCTGAGCACCTCTGCTCGTGGCTTTGATGTGCTTAAAGCCATCTTCCTAGGATAAATTGGGACCATGCTATCGTGATTTCTACCAGCAAATCCCAGCGATTCCGCAGCTGGGAGTCAGTGGCTCACAGGCATATAGTGGCGACCAGAAGTGTGATGTAGGAGGGATCCCCCTTTGGCCAGTGGATTTGAGGAACTTTTTAAGTTTATGACGAGTTCTATGTCCCTTCCACACAACACTGTGCTCATCTTCAGACTGGTTAATCTGAGTATAGAGTCAGTATATGATTGTATTGTGCTATCAACTAGACAGACTGCTGCAGAAAATTTGGGTCCAGGAGATCTGGCTTTATTGCTGCTCTAAAAGAAATTCCAGTGCAGGGTCTTTAAAGCTTCGCTCTGATTCACAAGACGTGGCTTTTCTGCTCGAGTATGTTCCAGGGATTTCTTTAGCAAATCTCTACCTTTCAGAAACAACCCTTGACTTTGAAAGTAATAAGGTAATTATTTCCTATATTAATGCAGAAAAAAGTTCCCTTTTTCTTCAAATTTATGTTAATAACATGATAACGAGAAAAGCTGTGTTGTGCCGGTTTAAATCAAAAATAGCTTTCCTTCTGACTCTGTGCAGGATTTTCTGAGATAATACAGATAGTCTCACAGAGATGTTCTTTCTATAGCACTTCGCTTGCAACCAAAATGCTAGTCTCTAACTGTCAAAGTGCTGAACACCCCTGAGCTGTCCTAACTTGCTGGAATTCTCTGTGTTGACGGATCAAATTTCAAGGTCTTTTCTCCTCTTTTACCATGTAGGAAAGCTCCCACCAAATTGATAATCTAGGCACTGCTGTTTACTACTTCTAAATATTTAATTTGATGTTGGTTCTGCTTTTTTTTCTGCTTTATCCCTGTTGACTCCGTAAGTACAAGCTGGCAAGCTTTGGCTCAGTTATTCTGTAATTACAAGGCTTTAAATCTCTTTTTCTTTGAATTTTACTGAGGCAAAACAAATACTCATTGACGTCAGCAGAAGCTTATAGGAATAAGGAAAGAGTGAAAACAGCACAGTTCTGCAGCTGTAGCTCTCCATCTACAAGATGTATAACTTAATAGATACCTTCAGTAGCCGAGGGAGGACTCGGAGTCAGAATTTGCCTGTAGCGTCAGTTTTTATTCCTTTGACATTTTTCTCATCTTGGGTCTGGTTTTAGTCTTGCTGCCATGGCAACATACAGTGAGGCTAAAAGGTATTCTGGAGAAAAGGTCTCTCCTCGCTGACAAGCAGCAGAAGGGAATAGAGGCCAGAGCTGTTGTTTTCAGCTGTGAATAGCAATGGAAAAATGAAAGGGATTTTAAAAGTACTTTCTATTTGCATGTGTGCAAGCAAAATCATTGGTGCAAAAGTTCAGCGTAACAGAGCATAAGCAGGTGAGTGGGATACAATAATTTTTGATTTCAGATGGACACTAGCAAGATGACATGACATGTTAGCTTCACAGCAGGGAAGCAGATTCCATGACCCAAGTTATTTTCCTACTCCTGTGTCTAAAATACTCTAATCAGCTCAAAATCATTGCTAATGATACTGACTTTTTAACACTTGAGCAGTTGATTCTGATTGTATCCGTGTTTTCCCCAGGCACTTTTTTTTCAGTAGGTGTTACGAAAATTGGGCCCTGGATACCCTGAGTTTGATGTGTCATCTTGCATACGCTCAGTGCCTGATTTCTCCAAGTTAAGAGCTGGCTGTATTCACCATAGGCAGGAATAGAGCCTATTCAAAATCCTGTAAATATTATGCTGCTTTTCCATCTGTCTTGCAAGATGCTGCATCCCCTCAGCCTCCAGGAGAACAAAGGGAGTTTGAGAGGTCTCTTTGGAATTAATGGTGTAGGAAAGAGCAGAATCGGCCTGGGAAGGAGAGGATAATCCAATTGCAGATGTGGGTTTGTCAGCCTCCCATATACCCAGCTCCCATGCAAACAGATAATTGGAGGATTTTGTCACAGCAGGTAGGTCCATTAAATACTAGAAGCGCTTTTCTGCTAGCTGTTCTGCTACAGAGCACAAGGAAAATATTCCTATCATGAATGCAGGCTATTCCCATGGAAGTGTGTCGTGGTCAATACAGGTTATTCCGTTGCTCCCAAGGGAAATAATCCCTACCAGCAGAAGGATGGTTTTGTCCAAATAACTGTGTCTATGGTAGGGTAATTGTCAGTAGTCACACCCAGGCAAACAGCCTTTCTACAAAAGCTTGTACAGAAGACAGCCTGAGAAAGTATTGCAAACTCATTTTAAAACAAAACAAAAAAAGCTTTAAAAAAAAAGTCAGTATGTTTCCCAATGAATTATTGCACTAAACCATATTGCATAAACATGAGAGAGACATTTCAAGATTAGCGAGGAGGAAATACGCCAGCAATACAATGGGACTAAATTTTGACAGATGTCGCTTTTGAGAGTAGAAGGACGCAGTCATTAGTGCAGAGGAGCCCAGCGACTGCTCGCTCTGTGTGTGCCCCAGGATGCCCAGGGAGCCCATGTCCTGTCCCTTCTCTTAGCCCAAGCCACGTTAACAGGGCTGTGGCAAATACAGCCTAAAAGGGAGATCTACTTTTGCTCTATGCTTCGCGTGCCCTAACGCCCTGGCAAAATCTGCATGGAGTAGTATAGCAGTTCGCTTCCCTCAGAGCTGCCCGCAGGTTAAGCAAGTGTTATCCTTGGTTTCTTGAGTTTCCTCCCTTCCACAGAACAAAGCTAGAAAGACATAATCCAGAACACAGGCTACACGATTTTTCTTCATATGGAGTGCTATATTCAGTTTTAAAAGCCATATATGCCAGTGACATGAAAGAAAACTCGTCTCCTGGTCTGAGAAGAGCATCTGCAATTATAATGCAGCTCACAATTCATATTAAAGAGAACATAGCTTTGTAATAGACCACAGCAGTGAGTCTGATAATAAAAATCATGTTGCCTTACAGCACTAATGAAAGCTATAGTATTGAAGCTTTGCTTATGTAGTATCTCAGCTAGAATAGACTGCAGTATGCATCTTTTTCTTCATTACTGCATGCAAATGGTGCTTAAATAAATATTATTGATATTATTGTTTGTAATTCTAATGGAGATAGCTCTGGGCTCATTGAAATAGTTTCTGTTATGAACAGCAACAGAACAGAACCAGTCCTAGAATGAAAAACGGGCAAGTTTTTAATTCAGATTATTCTTTCATAAATCTGAACAAGATTTGGATCATTACCTGTGACACTTGGGTTGCCAAAGTAACCTTGACTAGCCAGCTGATGTTTGAATACCGCATGACACTGTCACCATGGAGATCCTGTCCATGTGATTTTGCAGACATGATGCAGTTGCCGGCTTCTCACACACACGACAGTGAGCAAGAGAGGAATTAATTATTGGTGAGGAATGTTCTGCAGACAGCTCTTCTCTCTGTCAGAGAGCGAGCGAGCCTGCACAGAAGTAATGCAGAAGCTAAACTTCACTTACTGCTTTAGCTGCATATAGAGGACTAGGGCAAGGGTAATAGGAGGAAGCTCTTGGCTTTCATAAGGAAAATACTGAGTTCTCCTAATGGAAAGTTCATGCTCTGCCAAGATTGTAGGAGTGGTCAGG
Source organism: Pelecanus crispus (assembly GCF_030463565.1). Lineage (NCBI taxonomy): Eukaryota > Metazoa > Chordata > Aves > Pelecaniformes > Pelecanidae > Pelecanus > Pelecanus crispus. The sequence goes on from NC_134650.1 coordinate 41,559,052, forward strand.
AAGTGCTGACCAGTGTGAAAACCATGTTTGAAGGATAATATTTATTTACAGAATGTATGTTTGAGTAAATGAAGCCTACTGAATGCTACTAGTGTCCCTTTATCAACTGAGGCTTTTATCCTCTCCCAATACCTGCTCTTCTCATTCACATGCAACCTAATGATGTCAGGGAAATTACACCAGGGGAACAGGGAGTGAAATTTGTTCATATACACAGAATATTCCAAATTGTCCTTGAAAAGCGTAGCTGTCATGCTGTGCGCTTCCCTTTCCAACATCTACTGAACCTCACAGTAGCACTACAAAGTAGATTTTGGACCTGGTCTACACAGCAATACCAAACCGAACACCATGCTGAGTGTTAGAAAGATCCCAGGAGATAATCTATATTTCTTTGTCTTTTCCAGCCTATTTCTGAACTAAGCCTTCTAATTTTAAGTTCTAGCACATGCCTGTACATTCAGACATTTACCTAAATCCCTTTGCTAGTTTCTGCGTTTCTTGTATTTGGCCTCTACATTAGTGCTATTTCTTTCTCTCCTGAAGCTGAAAGTTCTTTTATTGACAATACAGTCAAACAAACAAAACTTTTGGGAAAAGACATGATTCTGTTTCTGATCGTTAAGCAGGCTAAATGGGTGGTCCCTCCTTTCTCCCTGTATTCTTTGAGAACAGAAGTAAGAGAGCCTCAGGACAAAGGTATTTTGCTGTTGCAAAATGCTTTGTTCCACCTCTTTTACTTATATATGAAACTGGCTGTACAATGACAGGTAGTTAAAAGGTGCCGCTACTATCTCTGTGTGCTACAGCTGTGATTAGCAGGCTTGGCTATGATCAGGTGGGGGTTCTGTTGACATGATATGCACACCCCTACTTCAGTCCCTGCTTCAAGAACTGTCCAAGAGCATCACGTGATGTGAGCCAGTACGCGAGGGAGCATGGGGTAACTGTTACATGACTGTGGCTGCTACTTCTCAAATAATCAGCTCTTTTCAGCCTCCCATATACACGCCACTAAGAGACTTAGGGATAATTTGAGGGGTGTCGTGATATTGCCATTTTGGGGATTACTGTAAAGAATCACTGAAGCACCAGCTTTGGAGATATCTTTGTTGGACTAACTCTTATGTGTAAATGCAGCACAGGAAAAATCGTGCGGGTGCTTAAAATAATACCGGGTAAAAGTGCTCATAGGAGGTGATGTGGGCAAAAAAGACTTGGGTCGCTGGCCAGATGCAGAGAGTACATGCTGCTACTTACGTCTTTGCTTTTAGTCTGAAGAGTCAGCTGAAGGATTAGGGAGGGAAGGGACATAGCTGGAAAAGTAAGACTTCGGGGTGATCTTTGTAGCACCGGTTTCAATGGCTGAGGGGATTATTTCAGAGCTAGAGGGGAACCATCTTGACATGCTGGAAGGCTTGGAGGTTTTCAATGTGTAAACAGAGGACGAAAGGTGATTCTTTGAGATGATGTGTGAAAATAAACAGTAATATTGAACCTAAAGGTGTGGAACTAATGAGAGGGAAAAATTATGGTTGAGATCATAAATGGAATTGATGCTCTGTTCCACTGTGCCCATCTGGAGGTGAGGGACATTCCCTTTGTTTGGGTGCTGATCACCTTTTTGACAACGCAAGATGATACAGCGTTGGAGCGATTGGCGAATTTGACAGATTACACTGAGATAATTGAACTAATTTAACTTCGGGCTTGGATCAAATCTGTAACCTTGGCATAACATTCTTTAGCCTTTCGTACTACAGCGTAATTTATCAAAAAGGGGAATGAAGGATTCCTTTGTTGTAAGCAGAAATCCTTTCATATACCTCAGGGAAACCCACTATCACCACAGGGGCCCAAGAAAAGAAAGTACACAGTCCTCTGCTGCCATCCAATAAGCCTGCCTCAGCGGAGAGTGAGGGGGTACAGAAGTCAGTTGCAAAAATGAAACTCTAATCTGTAGATGGCAGTTTGTGCAACAAACTGCATTCAGCATCATGGAGTTAAAAGAATATCCACTATTCGATTGCACCAGTGTCTTCAATTCCTTCCCCCCCCCCCGAAGTAAATGTATAACTTTACAAAAAAAAAAAAAGATAAAATTCATTATATTACTGAGCTGAGCAGCTTCATGTAGGATGATGAAAGAAGTATGTTTTGACATTCACACTAGGAAGTTTTTCCATGGCATGTTGCCTGCATTGTTTCTCTCCACTAAACATCCATATTACTAACATGGGCCTAAAGCCCGCAATGTGTTGTATTGGCAGAGTGAGCAGTTTAGTGTTCCAACTTTGCAGTCTCTCTTATTTTACTCCTGAGAGCGGTTCCTTGTGAGAGCCAAATACAGAAATGGATCATTATGTTTAAAATAATATCCAAAGGCTTGAAAATAGCATCCGTTTCTTACGCAGGCTGCATTTATCTTTCACGCTGTGAAATGGTGCAACAGATAATTAGTAATACATTTTCCATTTAACTTTTCCTATATTTACAAAGCAGTAGACTGCTTTTGCTATATGCTAACAACAAAATGAAGTTCCAGAGACAACTGAATGTCAGCAAGCATTTATGAATACCTCAGTAGAGTTTACTGTTGGCTTTTGATTTCAAACGCAGAACAGCCAACAAATTAGTTTGAAGCAAAATGGGTAAATAAGAGGAGGCTTGACTATAGCAATACAAAGTTGAAGCATAATTGTGTTTCAGGCATATATTATTTATAAAGGGTCAGACTTACATCCAGGAAAACATCTCTATTCAGGAACTTTCCAAAGTAATCATGGTCTCAGTACAGTTTGCAAGCTTATTCTGTAATGGAGATCCAAGGTTAAATCGTAAGATATCTTCTGTAAGGCACTGCACTCCTCACTTCGTCTCACTTCGGTTGCAGTCTTCAGCAAATTGAAGGATCAGTGCCGTGACTACCAGGACAGTAGAGCCTGGAGACCTGAAATGGAGGACTTAAGGTGAAAATCCAGACAAGAAATCTGTCCCAGTTACTGATTTCATCTGCGGAAAACACAGTGCTAAAAACAAACAAGAAAAATCCAGGGAGAACACAGGAAAAAACCTAGCACTAAGGCAGGTGTACAAGATGCATTTCAGGAAAAAAAAGTCTTTTAGTCAATTTAAAATGAACTGTTTTTACAGGCTCCCATCAAAAGCTATAGAAAACCAATGTAATCAGAAGCTAGCTGCAAATACGCAAATATAATGGCATAATCTGATAGCATATTATGTTACTTGCTTTGTTTGGAATATACTTTGTTTTTCATGATTTTAGATTCGCAGAAATTATTTGAGTAAAAAAGTGTTGTGGCTGCTATTTTTAATTTCAGTATGAAGATCTTTTTTCTGGTCTGAGTGGTTACAGGTAATAACATGCTTAATTTTGTGCTTTTTTTACATATATTTCTCACATAGAAATGTATTACAAATTAGTCAGGAGTACTGACAGAGCACTTCATTAAACTTAGATAAGTCCTTTGTGGATATAATGTGATTCCTAAAAGAGCTGGTTTCTTAAGTTGCAGTATTAGTACCTTACTATTAGTACTCTTCTATTATTAGTGCTTTACTATTACAGAAATAGAATCATAGAATCATTTAGGTTGAAAAAGACCTTTAAGGCCTCACTGTTACAGCTTGTTTTTGAAGACAGAGAAAATCTAGTCTGGTAGGAGATGAAAGTATTAAACAGTATTCTGAAAATTACCATTGTTGATTAAGATAAGTGCCTTGGCTTGATTTTGAAAAGATTGGAGGCTGGAGGAGATGAGCCTATTTGAAGCAGAATACGAAATTCTAAAGAAGACACCATATCCAAAGTTCTTGATACTTTTGGGGAGCACCCCAAGAGAGACACTTCGGTGGTGTTGGAGAGGGTTCAGTACAGCTGTCAGACTTTATACTTCCAGAGAACACAGCTGTCGTGAAACCTCTTTTAGAACATTCTCTGACCGGTAACATGAAGGCATTTCTGCCCATACTCTCCTACCAAGGTCTATTGACAGTAATTGTTGCTCTTCTCAGTATGATACATAATACAATGGCTCTGATCCAAGAGAAGCTTAGAGATCCTGACCATAACATCCCCTCAGGAAAATATACTTGAATAGGCTTTTTCACAACAGGCCTTCTTGGCCAGCTCTGTGATTTTCTTTTTTTTTAATCCTGTGGTTTTATCAAGATTTCTTTGAAGAATTCTGTTGATAGCATTGGTAGCATAGCATAACCCCTCTTTAACTGTGTAAGTGTGCGTTAATAGATGAAAATTTTCTAAGAGATGTTAAAGCTGCTAAATTTTCCCTATAATGCTAACAGACTGCAGTGGTTCTGTACGTTCCCAAATAAGCTCTATGTATTTTACATTCCTTGCCTTTCTGCTCGGGTCCAGCAGAGTGGTATGAGGAAGGAGCTCATAGAAGGCTCAGAAAATCTGTAGCACTTGGGGAGTTATGACGGAAAATGAGAATTTGAATATTTCTCACAGGGCATGGTAAGCGTGACTTGTAAAGGACCTTGAGGTACATTGGTTTTATCTTTCTAGACCATGTTTTTTTGTTTTACAGATTACCTCATTATTGCATCGATTGTCTTAATTTCCAGATTCACTGTTAATTGCTGAAAAACACTTGAATTGAAGATGTATGATAACATATCCGTGACTCTACCATTTGTAGAGCTGAAAGGGATAGGAGAAATATACATGTTCAAAATTGTTTTTTCCAATTATAAAAGCATATTCCCTAAAGCAAATGCAAATTGTTTCAAACTGAGTTAGAAAGGTCCTTTTCCTGTGTTTGTTATCATTTTCCACTAGACTGAACAGATAGGGGAAGGCGATTCTGCTCTAGAGTATGCTTACAAACACTATGTCAAACTAAAATACGAATTAACGCAAGTGTGCTTGAGGGAAAAGGCAAACTTGGGATTCATTTTATTTCTCCTTTGCTATTAATCATTTTCCTCTACTGGTGCCTAGGAGGGCCTATGCTGGATTCATCAGACAGTGCGTGGCTGTGCAGCGTTCTGGGTCTTTCTTGGTTTTCAGTAACTGGTTTGCCAGCTTTCCTTACCTAAATAAGATGGAAAGTGGAAGCATTTTCCAGTTGTCCTCTAATGTGTAAAAAAAGTTCTGATTCCAGGGCAGAGCTCTGTGATACATATTGTGTCAATTTGGGGCCTCTCAAGGCAAACATCTGTAGTTCAGCATCAGCTCAGACAGAAACCCTCTAAGGGCTGAGCTATACTGAAAGCAAACAAAGGCCAACAGAATTTGTGTCCTTTATGCCAATGGAAACTCTTTATAATAGTAAACACTCGCTTGCACTATTTCCAATCCAAGAGCCCTCTGCTGATCATACTGCACAAGAAGAAATTCAATTAACTCGTCCATATAAACAAAAGTACGTTGGATCCATTTCCTTGGCTTTGCGCTGACAAATGCAAATAGAAACCAATATAGAGTAATTGGTGAAAAGTAATTTAGGGCACAGTTCTGTAAGAAGAGGGAGACCCTTTTGATCCTTGCTGCTGGAAGGGATATTTGTTTTGAATCAAACTTCAACCACTTCAGAGAACGTCCGATAAATTCCAGGATTTCCACATGCCTCACTGTACTACCAGTTAAGCCTGGGTCTGATTTTAACCAAGTGCAAGGTGATTCACCATCTTCCTCAGTAACGTGCAAATGCTCAGGCACAGGCTTGGCATAAGCTCCATACCATGCTCTGCGAAAGGCAGACTATACACAGCACTTATATGTTCACGTGAAACACTAAATGCTTGTCTCTAGTCTGTATAGAACAACTTAAGCCTTGACCATACTTGCATAGCAAAGAAGTTTTTTAATGCTCTCTGCTCTCTGTAGTATAAGAGGGAATGGGTGTAATATTCAGGCACCTTGGGAAACAAGTAGTTGCAGTCTTGGTTGAATAAGTGGACTGTTAGCAGCCATAAACAGAAAAATTACTCCTTTATAAAATAGCTCATGGTCTCGTAACTCAGACATACTGTACTGAATGGCGTTGCACTAGTACAGAATTTGACTAACTGGGTAGGTAAGTTTGCAAATAACTAAAATATACAGATGTTGTATCAGCTCTTCAAACTTTTTTTTCAAATTTTTTATATATTTTAATAGCTCCATCTGGATCCCATAGCCACTATTGCTGTTATAAGTTTTATTGTTCCCTTTGCTTCTGCCTGCTGTTTGCATTTGCAAGCTACTTACAAGTGTCCTGGAAACAACTCCTGAACCTTTCTCCAGAGTCTTAAATTTGATACTGTGCATGTGAAAAATGCAGGGAAAGCACATTTTCTCAAATTTGCCTTGCTAAATATGATATGGTACAAATTAAAATAAATGTTGCATGCCCTGCTTTCCACATGATGTGCTAGTAATGAATTTCAATGGACGAGCAAGTGTGTGTGCGGATTTCTCCAATTCTGTCACATCTATGTTGGTTATTTATGCTGTGCTATGGACTCCTAAAAGCTTGATTTGGCTAATAAGAGTCATAAAAAATAATACAGCTGCTGCTTCTTCAGAGTCTTTGTTGGATATCCTTAAAGGAATATTGTCCATAGTGCAGAACAGGCCTTATAGGATAGTTAGGTATTGGTTATGCTGTAAGGTAACTTCATAAAAGTTATTGTGATTTTGTGGACTACATTTAGAGGTTGACCTTCTAATGGGATTCATAAGATTGTGTTCTCCAAGGTAATTTGCAATCATGCCCCAAGTTAGAAAGTAATTGTGTTTGCAGTGCAATTTTTCTTTTGTTCTAACAGGTTGGTTTTTTTTTTTTTTTTAAAGTCTGGTATTTACTAATTGAGGGAACCACTTGGCAAAATTAGGTTGTAATATTGAGTTCACTGCAGTCAGCTTTCAAAATAAGGCTGACAGATGGTAAAGACATTTTGTGCCCAGCATCCATTAAATTTAATTGGAAGTTGAAAGCTGTATTTGCTCAGTATCTTTACAAATCTCATACCTCCTTCTGTATTAGACATTCAGTAATGATCTTAGGTGCCTGGACCCCAATTCAGGCTTTTACATGTACTGTGGGACCCACCTGTTCCCAAGTCAGCGTATTGTTTCAAACTTCTATGCCATTATTCTTAAAATATTCAATAAAACTATGTCACAGATGGTAGATCCTATTAACATAAAACTCTTTCTTGTCTCAACATAGCCTGTTATGCCAGCAAAAAATAGTGCAATGAGGATATGAAACAGCCTTTATGTGTACATTTGCAGTTCCTGAAGTTTCCCACAATGAAAGCGAGGAAACTCTTGACATCTTCCAGCTTTCAGTGATTTACTAGTGGTCTGCATGCTGCACACCAAACATTCAGTGCAACACACACACAATTTCAATTCATCAACACTGAGCTCTCATGAGTTCTGAAACTTCATATATCAAAATAAGCTCCTCTCCAGTGCACTAGTAAGAAGAAGTTTTTGTTCCTTTCTCACATGTACTAATTGCAGCCAGCTGTTAAATGTCTAGTCTTAGTTGTATCTGCAGGTCACTACTTATTTAAAATTAAAAAAAAGTGGAAAAAAAGAAGGAAAAATACTTGCTTATGCAGTGAGAACCACAGTATTGCATTAATCACAGCCAGTGCCTGGATACGGCATTCCCTCTATAGGAATGCAAAAGAAATTGATTGAAAAATATCATAGGTCAATTAGAAAAACATTTCATACTTTCAGTGAAAGTAGGGTTTCTTGATAAAAATTCTGCAAAGAGAAAAGCTAATGAACAACCTGTAAGGATTAGCTCCCTCAGCCTGTATTTCTCTCTGCACCTTAACTAACCACTACTTCTGTATTACATTAGCATTATATATGTATCACGCTATTCAGAAACTGTCAGCAAGACTCACATCTCATTTTTGCAAACACAATGCAGAAATCAGGCCTTATAAATTCACTAAAAAATGTGTAACTGTTAATTTTCTTTCAAGCAGCTGTTTGAGTGACCTTGCACATAGCATGCCTTAAATGTATTGCTGGTTTTGAAAGGAAGGAATTCGGGCTTCTCTTAGTGTGTGCCTGAGAATTATCAAGAGATTATCTTTCTTTCAGGTGAAGGAGGCCATGCAGAGAATCCATGACCGAGGAAATATAGGAAAACTAATTCTGGATGTGGAAAAAGCACCCACTCCCCTGGTGAGTGCAAAGCACTACATGCATAGTGTGCAGTCACACAAGTTAAAGCATGGTAGTGACCTTTGGAGAAATGTCCCTTAGGATTTTTTTTTAATACTGTTTTCTTCTAAATCCATAGCACCTAAATGGAACTAATAATCATAATTTATGTTTTTAACCCAAAGTGAGATGCAACTGTAATTCCTAGAGTCCTGGCAGTTCATTTTCTGTACTAAATGTCTATCTGCCTCTCCAAAAATGTGTTTGCAAGTCTTAGATCAGGGTAAAACTGCCACATCTATTTCTGTCCTTGTGATGGAAGACAAACAGACATTTCACAAAATACAAAATTCCTGTATTAATAAGTGGATTGAACAGAAAAAGACACAGTCAATACTACTTCAGTGTACAAATGTAGAAGTGCTTTCTGATGCCCATAGAGAAGTCAGAGTGTACCTTTGGTAGGAATTTCTTTTACTTCTGTTATAATATGTGAAGTATAATACCAAAATACTTCCTTCTAAAAATGTTCTGAAGGAAGATAGTTATGATGGAGCTCTGGTCCGCTGGAGTTAGAGCACTTGACACGGTACTGAAACATTACAGAGAGCAGTAGTAAATGACAGTCAGGCTCCTGTCTAACATTCACTGATGAGGTAGGAAAGAGCAGTAAAGATAATGAAGAACTGACTTCAGATCAATACTGATACATGAAGTTTGCTTTCAGACCTGAGATATCTCCTGTTTTGAAAGAACAGAAAAGAACCTGGAATTACAGTTAAGCTTTTACTCGCTCTTACTCTAAAATTGGCCCCAAATCTCATACAAAATCACTGCAAGGAAAGGAAGGCTTTTGGGACCTCACGCATGGAAATTGGGCATTATTTTGTAGCTGAATTGCATCTTAAAACTGTAAACAAGAATCCCTAACACATTAATACATTTATTCCATCTGTTCTCTTGATACTGTATATTCACAATAGCCATTGGTTAGAAGGTGAGAATGAATCTGATGATACACTTTCATGAATGAGTATTAATTTAAAAATACGGGTAACTTCAGAGCATTGCTTTTCTCCATTAAAATCAGGTTGTGTTTGAGCTTTTTATTTTTATTTCCAGCAGAGGCTAGTAATGAAACAGGGAAGGTATAATGTCACTGTATTTCTCTTTAAAAAGTAAATGGGTCCCTTGCTTAGTTGGTTTTGAAACAGTTATAGGCTAATACAAGAATCTCCTTGTGTCCTAAGAGAGGTAATGTTGGTGTATAAGAAAATTCAGTCACACTAATCCCTGCTGCTAAATGCTACCACCTGTCCCGTTAACCAGACTCTGTTGTGCCTCTAGAGACAAGTCAAACTGACAAGGTGAAGTACAGGAGGGTCTTGCACCTTTACACAGCTTGTAATAAATACTCTCATGTGAAAAAACACAATGTGCTCCTTAAATGCTATCCTGAACTACAAATTTCTGCAACTGCTTACTACCCGTACAGGCATCTTCAATAAAATACAGAAATGCAGTTTCTCCCCACTCCTCTATGATGCAAGATTTGCACTCTGTCATGGGTATATTCTGCCAGCATCTACATATCCACTGCTCTATGAAGTTTCATTGGTTTTTATATAAAACAGCTGCTCTCTGAGTTTTCATGACACTATGCCTCATGTGGGACCAGATCGCATCCATTAGCTGTTGTTAAAGCATGGTGTTACCTGTTTCTGGAAGAGCAGATACAGAAGGAGCTGGAAACCAGAGGTCTCAAACATTCTGTAAACTTCCTACGCAGTCGTACTGCCCAGCTGAGAGCATTAATATCAGTTTGCCACAAGTGCACAGATCAGAGTCTGCTTGTGCCACTGTCCTACAAAGCAGCTTTCTGTTAGGTAATTCAGCTGTAAGCCGTGAGGGAACAGCTTACGATTTTAGCTGGAAGTGGTGTAGTACCAACAAAAGTTTTGCACAGACAGAACGTTTATTTTCATGTTGCAGCCATGTCTTCTTTCATTTTTAAAGTCACTTTACCAAATGAATCAAACTGAAATAAGAATGAATAAAACAATGTGAAAGGTGCTCTGATGTCCTTCATCTTTCATCCTACAGATGGCCAATGACAGCACAGAGACAAGCGAGGCTGGAGAAGAGGAAGAAGACCATGAAGGCGACAATGAGAATAAAGAGCGCATGCCATTCATCCAGTAACAGCCAGCGGTGGTGGGAGCAGAAAGATCGATGAAGTAGAAGGGAACGAGACTGGGCAATCTATTCTGTGCATCAGTGAACAAATGCTGTAGTACAGTGTGTGTTGTATTTGTCTGCAGTCAGCTGAGCTATGAGCTGTTGATCATTGTTGTTTTGAACTCAAGTGCCATTGTCATCCAGTGCAGTATTATGACATTCCTGTGTAATACCCAATTTCTCTGTAGGAGTCCCATGGATTTTTCTGTTCCTGTTTAAAAGCCTTATTAACTTACTGTGTAATTTTAGATGGGCATCTTTCTCATGCAAATTCCAACATGTGGCATAAAGTTATTTGGGGGGGTTGGGCTCTTTTTGCAAGTTGGAAACAGTAACAAAAACAATTCCCCACTTGCTGTCTAGAATATTCTAGTAACTGGAGGGAGGATTTTAAGTTTGTGGATTTTCAGTGTTAAACTAGTTTTCCTTTTATGAACCACAGATAAAAGTTGCAAAAAAGATGAGTTTTCATTTTCCTCAGTCATGCTTTATCATTTTATAAGCCATCCTATCTTCATTTTCAAAAATACCTCATTTAGAATTGTGGAATCTGAAATTGTGCAAGAAATCATTAATTGAGAGACTTTGATTGGTATTGTATAAGCACGTTAGTCATCAGCACCGGTAATTAAACGCTTCATTTGGAGTGCCAACTATCATGCTTTCCTGTTGATCTGAGCTATCACCCTGTACATTACAGGCAAATAAAAAGGTCAGTGAGCCACTCTCTTTAGACCCAGAACTTGAATTGCCTGTAGCAATTAGCATTTTTATTGACAGATAAACATCTTCTGCTAAGGACACATTGACTCATCTGTGTCCAAAATCCTAACCGATTTTAAATTTAATTTTTAAATTGTATTGGTAAGGATTACTCATCAGTATGTGGAAAGAAATTTGTTGACGGAGTTTACTGCTCTGAAATCGCTAATGTGTTGATCAAATATCAAGCTGGAGCTGAACTCCTACAGAAGTTAACCCTGTTAAAAATGAGTTTCAGGCCTTAATCCCATCAGAAATTATGCACAGGGATAACTTTAGGTGAGTAGTTCTATCAAAAGCTCTGCTCCATATGTACAGTTACATTTGTAATTATTTGCGGGATCAAGTATTCAAAGACCAGCTAGTCTTATCTACCTCCCACTAGTGGAAACTATACCTAAACATGACAAAAGTAAATACTTTTTCCATGTCTTTCACCTGTCCAAGCAGCAGCTACTCAGGTCCTCAACTGTCTTGTTAAAACAATTATTTTAAAACGACTGCAATCACCTACAGTTGAAATGCTAAAGGAATGTCAGAGACCTTGTATAATGCCATATATCTTTGAATTAATATATTTTTTTTTCCAAAGAAAAGTATTTCCCCGCACATGGTTAGTTGTTCACTTGAATCTACAAGTATCCTGTAGTGATAGAAGTTAAAAACTAGTATAGAAAAGCGGAGAGGGAGGGTTTCTCAGGCTGTTCTCAATGTGAAAGGACTTGTGGGTCTGGATGACTTTTATATGTGGTTTTAGAAGGTTCTTTCTTGTTTTTTGTGCTTGTTTCATCTTGCTGCCTGAGTATTAACGTCCATCTCTTTACACTGTACTGATGAAGTTGCTGTTCTAATACCAGATAATTGTGCAGAATGTTCATTCTGAAGGAGTTTCCCTTGGGTTAAACAAATTAAAAAATAATGAGAAGAAATAACTGTGGAGAAAAATGCCAAAAAAGCTTTTGAAATATTAATCGAACCAGAACTTCAGTTTTCTCTAGATGTTGATGCAGAACTTTACTATAGTTGATTTTCTTTCCAGCCTGGACTTGCCTACATTTCCAGTGCCATATCAGGCCCAAACAGGGACTTTATCCACGGGAAAAAAAAAAATATATATATTCACTAAGAGTTTTCCATGTATTGGGCTTGCTAATTGGGCTTTTAAGAAAGGCCATTAAGTTTTCACGACTCATAAGCTGACAACGGTAGGAAACATGCCCAATTTTGTTTTGCAGTTAGTGTAATGATGTTGTCCTGCAACAAACCTTAACATAACTAGGAATTTTGATTTGACGCCAAAGTGAGCAATATTGCTGGTGACCTTTGAGCTGGCAGCAAAGTGGCATTCTCAAGGCCTTAAATTAGTAGGGCAAGCAGAATAGCAAATTCCTTCTTCTGTTATAAACCGCAGTATGGTTGGCTCTACAAGTTAAATTGCCCTTCAAGACAAATAAAGATGGGTGATCTTGGTCGTGGCCACAGACACCATAGGGACAACAATCAAATGAAATAATTTTGGCTAGTTCTTCCTGGGTTTGTTTGCAAGGCGAAAGTACTCTTCATGTTAATTCATTGCAATTTTAGGGCCATTTTCTGATCAGCAGAATATCAGGTAATTGCAGTGAGTACAGAGGAAGACTTCAGGGTCTACCTAGGTGCAACACAGATGAGTATTACCATCAGCAAGCTAAACTCTACTCTGTGTTTTACTGGCATTAATATGGCATATATGAAGGTTACTACTGAAATGAATGGAAATTTTTCAGGTATCTGTTCTGGAAGCGGGATTTGTGCTAGCAGAATTTGGCCCACAAGCCCTGAGTACCTTTTAGAGTACCACAAGCAGTAGTATCGCGTCTGAAGTGGTAGAGGGCATGCTATACAAAGTGACGATGCTGAGACTTGTTACTGACCAAGTCTTACTGTAGTAGAAATGAAGGTTTGTGCTTACTACTGACAGTGTTGTTTAAACAACTCTAAGACAATTGGATAGTATCTTCAAGTGAAACAAATTATTTCTCAATTTGCCTTAAAGGAACTGTGAAAGCTTCTCTTTAACTTAAGCCTGATTGAAGTGAACTGAAACACTGTTTAATTGCATTCGTTGCTTTAGAGCTTTTGTTATATTGTGCCTACAAAGCAAATTATGTTTACATAAAGATATAAATAAAATATTGAGCGTAGCATTATCCTTGTCTTATGTGTTTTATTCTAATATTATGGTCACATTAGGGAACTGACTTGGAAGTGGTTAAGAGGAAAATTTGAAGTCTTATTTTCCATTTGGTCACTGAGGGATATACAAAGAATTTTTTTTTATTACAGAGTACATCGAGGATATTAAAATGGTTGAGCATGCTACTTTACAGAACATTAACAACTGAGATATAAAATGTTGAATGTTACAGTCTAAGAAATACAAAACATTATATAGGCACCATTCATGAAGTGTTCAGGGAAATGTATGTTGATAAGGATAGAAACTAGTTTCCAGAATTTTAGCACTCCGATTGCACTGGGAGATGGGTTGACAGACAAGTTATCCTCAGAGAGACAGTTCCTTTCAGAAATGAAGATACTCTAAGGGAATAATCTTAAAATAGGATGCAAAACAGCCACGACCAAATTCGCTAATAGAAAGCAGGAGGACATGATTGAATCTAAAATCCCACTCTCCCTGGGTCTTGGTCTTAACTCAGGGCTGCAAGGAGGCTTACACCTTTTCTTTCAAAGAACTGATTACGGTTACCAAACCTTACAGGTCATCTCAAGCCTGTACTTGAGTACATGGCTTTAAAGTTCACCCTGCATGAAAGGAAGAAATGTTTCAATGAACTTCAGTTTAATATCGAACCAAAAAGGAAATGTTAGCTTTGGTTCATTCCAGTCATGCAGGACATGTTCTAAAGCCTGTAATAGCCCTGGAAAAAGCTCACTTCAGTAGTTACTGCAGCTGCTCTATAAAAGCTTGCTGATTATGAAGAGGAGCAGAGTAAATTTCTGCCCTCTGTCTTCATCTTAATAAGCAAATAATGATCAGTGCATCCCTAATCGCAGGGTCAGGATAAGGCTGAAAGCAAACAGCCATAGCCTTTTGCAAACTCTCTGTGATTACCAATAAATCTCTGCCTTTTACCAGCTTTCCCCCGGACCGTCTACACCCGGCTGCCGTACAGCCTAACACACACAGGCTGCTGCCAGGCCGGCAGGGCGCAGCCGGCTGCCTTCGGGTGGCATCTGGCCAGATAAAATGCAAAAGTCATCCTAGGATACTGAGTATTCCTGGGTCTCACCTCATCATCTTGTGCTTCCCCTCTCATTTTCTGTGAGTTTAGTGATTAATCCTGCTTGGGTTTTGCCAGAAAAGATTCTTCTAGTATGGCCATGATTGCTAGCACACAACACACTTAAAACCTCCAGTTCCTAGAGAGCCGTGCATGCGTTTCTCCCCGACAGCACCTAAGTCCCTTGGGGTGAGCTAGTGTTTTCTTTCAGTGCAGAAAGAGCCAAAACAATCAACGCGCTCTAATTGCTATCTGCATGCCGTGGTTTCACCCCAGCCGGCAACTCAGCCCCACGCAGCCGCTCGCTCCCCCCGCTGGGGTGGGGGAGAGAATCGGAAGAGTAAAACTGAGAAAACTTGTGGGTTGAGATAAAGGCAGTTTAATAGGTAAAGCAAAAGCCGCACATGCAAGCAAAGCAAACCAAGGAATTCATTCACTGCTTCCCATGGGCAGGCAGGTGTTCAGCCATCTCCAGGAAAGCAGGGCTCCGTCACGCCTAACGGTGACTTGGGAAGACAAACGCCATCACTCCGAACATGTCCCCCCCTTCCTTCTTCTTCCCCAGCTTTTTTTTTTTTTTTCCCCAGATAAAGATCATTTAATGGGACAGAAAAGGAAAGGGAAATAATAATGATAATTAATAATAATTTTAAAAAGAACACACAAAACAAGTGATGCACAATGCAACTGCTCACCACCTGCCGACTGATGCCCAGCCAGTTCCCAAGCAGTGGCCCCCCCGGCCAGCTTTCCCCCAGTTTCTACACTGAGCATGATGTTGTATGGTATGGAATAGCCCTTTGGCCAGGCTGGGTCAGCTGGCCTGGCTGTGCCCCCTCCCAGCCTCTTGTGTATCTCCAGCCTTCTCCATCAGTAGAGCATGAGAAGCTGAAAAAGTCCTTGACTTGGTGTAAGCACTAGTTAGCAACAACTAAATCGTCAGCGTGTGATCAACATTATTCTCATACTAAATCCAAAACAGCACTATACCAGTTACTAGGAAGAAAATTAACTCTATCCCAGCTGAAACCAGGACTCCGCATCAAGGGACCTTTTTTCCAAGTAATTTGTAATACCTAGGCAAACATCCTAATGTTCTCCCCCGAGAGAACAGGTTAGAGTACAAATACAAATGTAGCTCTATCATCTCCTCAGTCTGAGCTGTCATGCTGATCGATTGCGCTCGGCTGATCCGAACTAAGCCATTCCTTTCATGTTTACCTGGGCTATTTCTGCCAACTACTTCTGCAGCAAATGGCGTGTTTTTCTGAACATCGCCTCAATCTTTGCCATTTCTAACAACGCTGTGCCGGGCACCTCACCCCCAGGATGCTGTGCTGAAACTGGAAGGAGCTGTGAGAACCGTGTCGATGATGAAGAGTTAGAGGATGAATGTATGAAGAGAAATGAATCGTTTGTGTCTCTGCCCAAGAGTAACAAGTGAGTAGAGGTTGAGGCGCATTACCTGCTGGTTTATTTGTGTGCTTGAAGGGAGGCTGCGGGGTGGCTGGGTACGGGCGTGGGGTTTGCTCGCTGCCCAGGCTGCAGCACTCCTCTGGGGCAGCCTCCAAGGCTCTCTGGTCTTGCTCTTTTTTACAGCATCACTGGAAACCTGACTTATTCAGGGAAAGCGTTCAGTGCTCAGAGTTCAGCTTAGCTGCTGTGCCTCTGTATGAAGCCGGGCATGTTTACCAGGCTGCAGAACAGCCCATCGACACAGACCTGAAAGGTAAAGAGGGCAGCGGCACCACTGCTTCCACCCCAGCCAGCCAGGCCTGCGCAAAGCCAAAAAAGAGAAGGTTCAAAAGATGCAGCTTTTTACCGTACAAAGGGGTGCCTGACACCACCACTGCCGTTGCTGAAGTCAGTATTCTCCTCGGAGCTGCTCTAGCAGCCCCCGCGTCTCGGCGGGTTTGACAGGGGGGTCCCAGCCTTTCTCTGCAGGGTTTCTAGAGTCTCTGCACTACTCAATAATCATCGTTGCTCTCTGGTAGCAATTCAAGAAAACTCATTTTTTACCGCCTGAAGAATACTGGGTCCATATTCACTTTTGTCCCCCGCAGCAAGTGACAAACCCCAGTGGACTTCACACAGGTAGAGTAACCCTTCACACACGGGAACCTTCCTTCTCTTCCACGGGCGTTTTGGGCAAGATGAGAAAAAAAAGGCCAGGATCCAGCATTGCCAGCCTTCATCATGATTGCCATGTCTCTTAATTAAAACTCAAACACCTGCCATCATGTGAGATCAGCTTTCATTTAGAAAGGAACAGCCTTCACAGGTGTTGGTAAAAGCTTTAAAACTGACTGAACTAAAATATAACCTAAAAAGACAAATGCAGGCTCTTTAATCTTGCAGCTTCTGAACTCTCATGATCTTCAATGCTGGGTACAGACACCACTAGACAAAGCTGCAAACTGGGCAGCCACGGCTTAAATGGGTGGGCTGGGAGACGCCAGTGGCGCTCGCCAGTTCAGGCCGGCAGCTGCCAGCCCTGGGAAGGGGAGGAGGGTTGTGCTTTGGGTCAGGGGGCTGGGACTGAGGGAGGGCTGCGGGCTGGGGGAGGCTTGTTTGCCTTCTGAGGTTAGGAGGGCTTCGATCTCTCTGGAAGAGCTTCCCCCCCGGCCCCTTGCTCAGCAACCACGCTGAGATGCTACAATTAGCCCAAAAGAACTGGGAAAAACAGTGGAGGAAAAACTGTTCTACTGAGGGGTTGGGGAACAGGAGGCGAGTGCTTCTCGGGGGGCAGGCCTGCTCCTGGAGCTGCAGCTGTGCAGCCCCCGTGCCGCCCATGCCCGCCGGGCACAGGGCTCTGCCGGCCCCGCTGCAAGGCCCGGCTGCCATCCCTCAGCCTCCCGCTACCTGCAGCCCTGCTGGAAGCAGCTCTGCCCCTGCACCCGCCAGAACGGGGAATGGGCTGCGTCCTGCCAGACGTTAGGTGCCAAACATCATTTTCCTGATAAGCTGCAGGTTCCAGTGCAAGTCATTTTGTGCTCTTCTGCTGGGTAATCTTTCTAAATCCATTTCCCACATGGAGAGATGTGTTTCGCTGTACAGTGCAGCAGTAAATGATGCAGCATCTTCGCTGCCCTAGCAGAACAGAGTGAGACGGCAGATATGCTAGATCCATTATTTATGATAAGGATTTCTGTGCTTTCCCTGAAATGGCTAGCCCTCGGGCTGGCCAGGTGATAAGGTAATAACCAAGCAATGTTTGTAAAGGCTGGTGGGTGAAGTTAGCTGAATGGTGACTGGGTGTCTTCTGGTGATACAGGCATCGCGTGGCCTGGAGGATGTGTCAGATCAGTGATGTTTTCTAGAGGCTTCTAGGAGAAAACATTTCTTTTGTTGCTAACACAGAAGAGAGATGATGACAAGTAAAGTGTTTTTCTTTTCTAAGTCAGTTTGCTTTGACAGATTATTTTTCTGTTTCTCTGCTGCTGTTTTTTCCTTCTAGTGTCTGCATGTTATATTAGGAATATTCTCCCGCAGAAAAAAAGAAACCAAACAAACCATCAAACCAAGTCTCCCATGGCTCGCCAAGTACCTCATTGATCCCGTAAAAGCCTCCTTCAAGTTCCTGGACCATTTCTATTGTAGACAGGAAAAATTAAATTAGTGACTTCTGCAATGCCATATTACTGCCATTTGGTTTAAGGACTTGTGGTTCTCTGGCATTTAATTCTCCACTTACTGAAGGAATCCTGATTAAACTTAGCAGCTGAGCTGGAAGTTTTGCCTCCATGGCTGAAAGCTGCATCTCAAATCATACCTGCTCCAAAGCAAAGGAGATGCACAGAAACTCATGCTGAATACCCTCAGCTGAGACCCTGTCAGCAAAGCCCCATAGAAATATTTGCAGCTGAGAGGTAATAGCCTAAATTTTCCTCGCTTTCTCATCGAATAGGGTAGCTCAGAGCCTGAATCAACACTGAATGTGGCCATTATAAGCATTTTCTACTATTTTCTTAGTATCATCCTCTCCATGTATATCTGAGTAATTGCCCCTGGAAGGGCACCGCAGGGGAAGGAGCAACCCGGATCTCCGAACCTAGCCTTGTCCAACAAGCAGTGCCTGGATTCAGATGAGACTGGAGATGCCACCGCTCTGGCTCATCCTCACCTCATGGGTGCAACTGGCTTGCTCCACCTGAGGATAAGATGGGAAATGGTGTTGCATACTGGGCTGTAAAAATAAATGCCACAATAAAGTCCGATTGCCAAGCGGTGTTGGATCCGTACGTCAGTGGTGTGGTTTTGCACGGTGGTACTAGAGGCAGTACCCACAACTCAGCACAGGCGTGCAGCAGGAGATTTACAGAAGGAATTGTCTTGAAGGTCTCACCTGAATGAGCAATCTGCAACTGCTCACCTGAATGTACTAGGTGCCATTGGCTGTGCTGCACGACACACTTGCTCTAACCAACTCTTGCACTTCACGTATTAACTGTTAGTCTCATTTCAGTATTGTCTTTCTTGCAGCACATTCCCTGGCATTGTAGATTAATTCAATAAAGCATACACAATATGATGCGTATGAGATTTTTGATCTGCGTTTTGTTCACCATGTCAGCAATGTATAAAGTTATTACACAGTGTTCTGTTTGCTAATCATCAAGCAAAACATGGCAATAAAAGGGTAATTGTTGCAAGCTTCCTTCCTTATTCCCACTGAGATGGTAAATTCAACTCAAACTGGAATCTCAGAGGAGTTTTACCACTGGCTTTCATAGGGACAGCATCAAGCTGATTGGTCCTCTAAATGAACCTAGTCATAGCTGCAGTATTAAAAATTCAGGGAGTAATATTTATTTCCATGTCATAACTTTTTTTTTTTTTGGGGGGGGGGACGACAGGATTCTTTTTTTTAATCCTTCATCAATTCTCTGTATTAAAATACACTATATGCATTGCCAGACCCAGTTATCTTTCTTGAGGACGCGGTATTGGTTTATACTGGTTTTATGGAGCCACGGGAGCAAGGAAGTGAAGTGCAAAATGGAAAATCCTTGCACAGAGAATACAGCTGCTCCTCTGCGCTTGCAGCTGTGCTGCTTCTGATGCTCCAGGGGACTCGGGGCCCTCCGCTCTACCAGAGGCAGCGTGCAAAGGCCGGCCAAGCTCCTGCGTCAAGTGCCAGGTTGTATAAGAAGCTTGGCTATATAAAGCAAGCACTTGTCTGACAGGTCCTGCATTGAGAGATGAATTTGCTAGCCTTTCTTTAGAACAGATCGCTCTTTTGTTTCCTGGTCACATTAGATCCCTCGCAAAGGGACTGCCTTGATAGAGACCATTCATTGCTCGCAACCTGGGGAGCATCTACATCAAGCAGCAGTGTGCAGCGCCAAGTTCCTCAAAGCAATGGAGACCCAAGCTCTTAAGTCTACAGAGCAGCGTGTAGCTCTGCGCAAACCTGCCGGCTCGTATCTGGAAGCAGTCTTGCCCCCCCAGCAGGCTGGACTAGCTCAGATCTAGTGCTGCACAAATATTACCGGCTCGCTTGTACGTGTCCAGCTTTGGTGACCTGACACCACTTTTCCTCCACATATGGAGATGGTCCCTCACTGTTTTGCCATTAAATATCAGAGAAGGGGCAAAGGCCGTTGGCCTCACGCAGGCAAAACTCTGTTGCCTTTAGCGAGGCTTTAGCTCACAGGAACTTCCCCTTCCCTATTTCTGCGGGCTGAGCGCCTTCCAGTAACGTGCAAGCCTGTTGAGCAAGGGAGACCACAGGGCTTGATAAAGCCATAAACCAGCAGCTCTCTCCACTATTTGATTGCCCCGTGCGTGTGAGGGGAGGAACCACGGCACATGGCTGCACCCTGAGCCTGCGCTTGCCAGCCCCGCACCGACTGCGCGCAGCTGCCACGGCTGCGAGAGGAGAGGCCCAGGGCGACGGGCAAGCCAAGGCGTAAGACTCGGCTGGTCCGTGCTGCCTGCAGGCCTCCATGTCAGCTGCAGGCCTCCATGAGAGTGGGGAACCTGGCCCTGCGGGGACGGGTACGAGAACTGCAAAGATTTGTCCCGTGGCTGGAGAGGCACCGAGAATGAACGTGGGCAGTGAAGATCAAATCCAGGCAAACCTAACCTGTTTGTTCTCCCACTGCAATGAAGTGGTGTCACACACGTATGATCCCGAGATTCAGAGATCTTTGGAAGATTAATCAGCCATTTTAATCAGTCAGATGTCCACGTAACTTGTGAAATCATGTCACCATTTTATATGAAGCTGATTTAATCTGGGCAGAGCCCACAGCACTATTTTAGGAAATAATAGTGACAAAGCCAGTACAAATGATCATAGAATCACAGAATCATTTAGGTTGGAAAAGACCTTTAAGATCATCCAGTCCAACCATTAACCTACGCTACCAAGTCCACACTAAACCAGTTAAACCAATTAAGGGTAGAATAGACTAAACCCTATCCCAAAGTGACACATCCTGCCATTTTTTGAACACTTCCAGGGCTGGTGACTCCACCACCTCTCTGGGCAGCCTGTTCCAGGCTGATTATTCAGGAATGATCTTCCATTCTGTCTGAAACCCCAGCTGTACAACCATGTTTGACCTGATGGGCATCTGTCTGGACCTGCTCTTCCTACAGTAATGAAGCGTGCAGAAACCGTCTAATCAGACTGAGCCTGATCCTCTACTGGGCAACACTGGTGTAAGGCCATACAACAAAATGGGTTTATGCTGAGTATTAAGCAGACAGAGGACAGCCTGGTCTTTTCTCTTTTACGTTGATGGATAAGCAATATAAAATCAGAGCTCTCCTAATCATTCTTAGGGCACTTAAGACATCTGCTGGAAATGAGAATAAACTGCAGTAAGAATGTACACGACAGAATGAATAATGAAATAATGAAAATTTCTGTGAAGTTTACATTTACGCAGTGTCTAAATTACTTGGCGAATGCCAGAATACTTTCCATTTGAACGTACTATTTGAAAATATTTGAATAAATAGCCTGTTTATTCCTGCTGTTCTAGTTGCCACTGAGGAATCAAATTTCAGTCTCAAAAAACTTCCAAGTCTGGATGCAGTCTTTGAACTCCCTTCTTCCCTGATGTGTAAGGTCACGCAACAGACATACACGCACAATATGCAGCAACATGTGTGGGGAAGAAGCCCTGACACCGAAGCACAGGCCGGGTTTCAGGCTCCGGATGGATGTGAGCATCAGCTGCCTTTGTAGTTGGATACAGGGGATCACACAAGTCTCTTTTCCCCCTTTACTTACAAATCTTGCTTACAAACATCTTGCCTGCAAATAATAATGTGACTCCGAGTCCTCTTTAAAGAGCTTCCCGGAACATTGTATATTTTGTCAGGGTGCGTGGCCCTGCCACTTGCACATCCTCGGTGACTTAATCCCACGATATAAACCCACAGCTCAGGTTCTCTGGCAGCCCCTGGCTCGGGGGTTGTGGTGCAGGGAGAGGATGCAGCACCAGGCTGGAAACACACGGGAGCTGGACAGTGATCTGGGAGTGACGTGAGGCTCACACATAGCCCACTCAGTGCACAGAGAGATGCATGTCTTATGGCATCCCCCAAGCCTACCAGAAGAGTCTCATTTTTCAGGAAGAAAAGAAGATGAGAAGTGGGGATCTGTATCCACCTTTTCATGACCAACAGCCACTTCTAGCTAGTTATAATATGAATTCCTTCAGTTCTGAATCCCAAAGAATGCCATGTCCAGACCCATAACCCCTGCTTCTGAAATCTCCCTAAACTGCAGATGAGTGCACCCTTTCAGGTATAACTGCGGCTACTTTCTTGCTGATCCCTTCAGCTTTTCATTAAAAACTCAGGTTCTCCCAAACACATAGCACAGGAGCTGGAACATCCCACAATTTCTGAAACAGACTCATTCTCCTCATTAAATGTTGCCAGTGTCTCAGCCAGGGTCCATCTGCACAGACAGTGTAGACAGGGCATTAAGTGTGTTTTATAGATATTCACAAGCTGGCTTTATACTAGACAGTTTGGGTGCTATCAGCACACAAGGTACAGAATATATCAGAAAATACAGGCAAATATGTTTTGCTAGTTTGCACTGGAGGCCATGCTCGTCTGGCTACAGTACCCACCAGAGACGTGTGCTAAGATTTCAAATCCTTAGAGACAGCAGCTAACAGGGAAGGCGGGTGCTGTGCTACCCTATCATGGTTCTTTCTGTCCAAGCTAGAATTCAGCAGGGAAAAGTAACCAAGACTCCGAAAAAGCCCTCGCAGATTTCTGTGTTGTAGTCGGGAAGGTTTTAGGGACAGCGTCTGAAACGAAATCTAATCCAGTAACAGCATATAACACATCTGCGTGTCATCGAAAGGCGGCCTTAAGGGCAGGAGAGCTGGGTGGGAGGGGGTGTTACCATGTTGACCTGTCACAAGAGGGCAGCATCCCCAGAAACGAATGGTATTTTTCAATAGACACACTGGGCTGTTAAAGAAAATGGCCCTGACACAGGTTATTTTTTTCTTTTCCACCCTCAGCTTCCAGCAGGCGATGCGTGATCTGCACGCTTATCCCGTCATGGGGTCAGGGATGTGCGTGGTGCGTGGTGGTGGGGCTTGCTAGGCGGGGGCTGGGCGCTCCCCCCGCCTGCCCCTTTCCCAGCCTCCAGCAAGGCAGGCTCACTTTCCACTTCTCACTGCTTGGGTTTGCTTTCAGAGACAAGCAAACATCTCCCCAGCATTTACATTTAGGTGCTGTTTTTCCTTCCTGACTAGGCAGCTAAAGACTTCCCTTAAATTTTAAAGAACGGTGTTTTACTTGGACCACATCCCGTGTTTTCCAGCCGTGGGGCCTGGTGCATGAACCGATTATGCCTGTGCATGGGCATAGTGCTGCTTCAAAGACACGGCAAAGCAGGGTCAGCTGTTTGCAGGTCCTGTGACAGCCTTGAGCTGCGGAGCCGTGGTTTGGCTCCTTGCCCCGAGCCAGGCTGGCAGCCTCCAGCTGAAGCATCTCCCGGTCAGCGGGCAGCCGCCCCGGCGGGGTGGGAGCAGCAGCGCTGGGAGCGTCTCTGAGGGTGCCTCTGTAGAAGGGGCATGCACAGGAGTTAGGGACCTCAAAGGTCATATGGCCATACACGAGGTGGGCACTCGAGCTTCTGGTTGGCACAGCAGAAGCTCTCAGCCCTTGAGCAGAACCTTCGAGTCCTCGGTGAAGTGCGGCCACCAAAGGGAGACACGATCACCCTCCTGAGAAGTCTGATTTTCCATCTGGAATAGGAAAATCCTACAAACACGTACACAAGCCAAAACGTAATCCTCACTCTGGCCGGCCCTGCTGGCAGTACGCAAAGCTGCGCTGTTGGTAACCTGCTATGAACCTCTGAATGTGCAATCCAGACTGTCTGGAGAGCTAGTAAAAGAAAAGTGCCTAAATCAGGGCTCTGCCCAAATAGCTTTGTCTGGCACATGTAAGGATGAGCGGAACCTGTTAAGATCATGTTAATGTGAAGCTGGAAGACCTCGTATTAGGGAGACTGCGATGATCAAATATAAAATATTTAAAGGGAGAAATTAAATGCTCAGGATGTTTTCAGATCATTTCCAGGAAGGAAAAAAGGCAGCACACATTACAGGAGAAAAATTAGCACAACAGGTAATTCGTGTTTACAAAAGAGAAAGAGAGACACATTCTCACACACATCCCGAGGGCTAAACAAACTGAGCTGCTGCCAGCAATTCCCACCATGGAAACTTTGCCAAGTCCGCAGGAGTAGGATTTTAAATAGACCCCATTCAACTCTTCTGTTTGCACCCGGACTGCAAAGAAACTGCTTTAAACTTTCTCCTGGAGTCCCTTATCTTTAGAGATGACACAGAGTCAGCTGATCTGTAAAAAAAGTCTCTGTTTTGAGGGAGATTATGGTTTGCTGTCTTTGCATATTTCACATAGCCATCAAAACATATATCTCTAAATAAATAGCTATTTCTTTGGGGTCCTTCCTGCCTAAAGAAACAGGCAATGACAGTCAGAAAAACACTCAGCACCTGCTTATTTTTGCAGCTAAAGGCCTGAAGTAAAAAGGATTGGGCAACTGCACCATTCCCTTGAGATATCTGAACCCTGTAAGAAGGCAACTTTATCAGTGCAGAGCGGCATTGGATAGGTAACCAAAAAAAGAGTGCAACAGCTTTGCTAACATTGCTTCATGTAGATTTTGCGAATCTTCTGAGTTCTGAATCTCTTCTGACTTTGATAAGCAGTATTTTCTCAGCTTTACAACCTATAATCTATATTCATTACCATTACAAGAGAATGAAAGGAGTACAGGTGAGATAGTTTGGTCACACAGACAAGATAATATTTGCCTTAAATATGTGTGATAGATGTAAGACAAGTCTTCCTGCTGCCTCTTGCAAATTGTTTGCCCTCCTCTCTGCTTGCTAAGACCCAGCTGTGAGATGCTGTTGTGACAAAGACCCCAAATAAGAGGTACTTATTCGAGAAGCTCAAAAGACTGCCCTGATTCATCTTTTCAGTACACATACATTATTTATATCTCAAATTTCTTCATTTTTTGAAGCTTGTATTTACAGCATGGGAAATGAAAAGCACCAGACTGTAGGTAATAACAGCTAGGTTGGGAACTGAAAAATACCACCCTGAGAAGCCTATTTATTGATCAGTCCCATTATCAGTGCCACAGTGCCAAGGTGAGGGACGCATTTGCGGCATCATGTATCTAAAGACAACATGAATGCCCTCGTTTCACCACTCAGTGACCTTCAGTGTAGGTCTCTGGTGGGCAGCCTGGTTTTGCAGTAAACCTGGAACATCCTTTAATTCTAATAGACAGAACAGATCACTTGTAGCCAGAAAATTTCCTTTCAAAAGAGCAAATTAGCATGATGGGAAAAAACTTGAACTGATTGCAAAACCCCAAAATAGCATTTCACAGAACCTCACATACCATAAGTTTAGCCCTTCCCTTTTCTAAACACACAGTTTGTTTGTACAAATTTCCCCAAAATAACTTTGGTGTTGGGATGTCAGCCGTAATCCTGCCTCATACCTGGTTGGACTGAGATCAAATCCTTAAGAAAGACCTTGCAAGACTTTTCAAGGCCAAAGAAACCAAGCATACAGTAATTTTCCAAGCACAACATAGTCCATGACTAGCAGAATTTGCAAAATTTGTTACATTTAATTGAAACAAATAAAAATCAACCAGTGAATGCCATTTACCGCCCAAGATAGTAATAAAAACTGATGCATGGGAGGTGATAACCTTTTACTAATCTTTGTGTTACCTCCTTTTGTTGGCTATACCGGCTCTTCAGATTACCCCACTTGAAATTCCTTAGCCTGGCGACAGCTCTGGTCAGTTTTCATTTTCTCTTTATACTCTAAGTAGAAGGGGCAAATAGTTACCCACATACAAGCTTTTTTCCCAAGTCCTATGCTGAGCTGAATTTTCCACAACTGAAATGCTGCCAAAAAAAAAAAAAAAGTTTGCTATGATTTCAGTAGCAGATACAGCCCATCAGTTTCCCATTTGGTCAGACATGTGTCGTGGTTTCAGCTGGGAGAGAGTTAATTTTCTTCCTAGTAGCTGGCATAGTGCTGTGTTTTGGATTTAGTATGAGAATAACGCTGATAACACACTGATGTTTTAGTTGTTGCTAAGTACTGCTTATGCTGGTCAAGGACTTTTCAGCTTCCCATGCTCTGCCAGGTGCACAAGAAGCTGGGAGGGGGCACAGCCAGGCCAGCTGACCCAACCTGGCCAAAGGGCTATTCCATACCATATGGCGTCATGCCCAGTATAGAAACTGGGGGGGGCTGGCAGGGGGGCAGCAATCGCTGCTTGGGGACGGGCTGGGTGTTGGTCCATGGGTGGCAAGCAATTGCATTGTGCATCACTTGTTTTGTATATTCCTTTATCGTTATTATTATCATTTTCTCTTCCTCTGCTGTCCTATTAAACTGCCTTTATCTCAACTCATGGTCTTTACTTTTTTTTTCCTGATTCTTTCCCCCATCCCACCCGGCGGGGGGGAGGGTGGTGCTTCGTTGCCAACTGGGGCTGAACCACAACAGTCCTTTTTTGGTGCCCAATGTGGGACCTGCGGACCCGTGGAGAGAGGAGCCCAGGCTGGAGCAGGTTTGCTGGCAGGACTTGTGACCCCGTGGGGGACCCACGCTGGAGCAGTCTGCTCCTGGAGGACTGCAGCCCGTGGGAAGGACCCGCATTGGAGAAGTTCGTGGAGGACTGTCTCCCATGAGAGGGACCCCACGCTGGAGCAGGGGAAGAGTGTGAGGAGTCCTCCCCTGAGGAGGAAGGAGCAGCAGAGACAACGTGTGATGAACTGACTGCAACCCCCATTCCCGTCCCCCTGTGCTGCTCGGGGAGGAGGTAGAGAAAATCGGGAGTGAAGTTGAGCCCAGGAAGAAGGGCGGGGGGGGGGGGGGGGAAGGTGTTTTAAGATTTGGTTTTATTTCTCATTACCCTACACATATTCTTGCTCCTCTCTCCTACTTAGCTTTGATTGGTAATAAATTAAACTGATTTTCCCCAAGTTGAGTCTGTTTTGCCCATGACGGTAATTGGTGAGTGATCTCCCTGTCCTTATCTCAACCCACGAGCTTTTTGTTATATTTTCTCTCCCCTGTCCAGCAGAGAAGGGGAGTGATAGAGCCGCTTTGGTGGGCGCTTGGCACCCAGCCAGGGTCAACCACCACAACATGCCACAACACAATTAGCTCTGAAGCATGGAGGGGACTGTAGATCACAGTCAAACATAGCCAATCTACTAGCAATATGTGAGCAGTTCACTTTTCAACAGACTGAAGCATTAATTTTCTTTAAAGATATTTTTTCCAAGTAGTGTTTTATTTGTAGCTCTGCTACCTCAGGAGATAAGTAAAGGACATGATCTCCCTCCATAGGATCTTACCCCACACAACAAGAAATGGCTTCTGCAGCCAGACCTATTTCAGGATCTCAGCCCAGCATTCAGTCCTCATCTCACACCGACTTCTCATACTCTGCACCCAATTGCACGTTCTTTCCACAAACACAGTGATGGCTGAGAATGGAGAGGAAAAAACAACTGTATGAAGAGTTTTTCTGAGCCAGTTTACAGGAGCATATAAAGGTAGAACTGTCTCCAAGGGGAACAGACTTTTTACCTTGAAGAGCCTCTGTGGAGAAACTGAAATAAACCTTTTACCAAAGGATGCTTATGTTCCGAATGGTTCAGTCATCTGAAAGCAAACAGAATGAGGTGGAGAGACGGGAGCCAGAAAATCAGGTGCCTGCGCAGTAAGGAGCTATGGCTTTTGCAAGATCTTTCTTATCAAACAAAGCACTTCAAGAGTGCTTTGAAGTGAACTAAGCACTTCAAGAAAAGCTATGATTTTGTCTGTACGCAGAAGTTCTACTACAATGGTGTAAATAAAAAGGTGCAATCCTATATTAGTCTGGATGCAGCTGTATTGTATTACTACATGTATTGTATTATATATATCATTGGCTGTATTATATTACTATAACTATGCTAGTAAAAGAAAAATTACAACTCTAAATGACATTGTAATGCTGGTTTCAAGACCATAAACAGACCAGGTACCCACTTCAGTGAGGCTCTAGGCCTCCTGCTTCCTCACAGTAGCACTGGGAGTGTACGTCTTCTCAGCAACATACTTTGACTTTACTCCAGCTCTCCTGCCCACACACTGTATACAAGAAGTCAAACTTGCTTCCTCAGTTGCTATACATTAGTCATAAGTGTGAAACCTATTTCCCAGGTACTCTAGACAAGACCCTGTACCCTTGAGGTCTCTCACAGCAGCTGCAAGGACAGCTTTGTGATTCAGGCTTTAGGAGTGAAGTCCAGCCGAGCTACTTGCAGACTGGTGAAATGCTCAAAGAGAGTACTGAACGAGGGGGATGAAGCTTTCAAAACAGGGTGTCAGTCTGTTCTTAACATGGCATACTCCAAAAAGCACAGTTTTTTACTCAGGCTCTTGGCCAAGAACTCTCAGAATACCAAATCTGTGTTTTCTTTATCCCTCCATTTCTAGTGAGATGTGTGCTTGCCTCAGTAGAGTACAAATCTTTTTCTGTCAGACTCATTTCACAGAAAGAAAAGAAAGCCTGTGTTAGAAAACTCAAGCTCCTGCGAGCAGGAACAAATACATTCTGGTACTGAGTCCTTAAACACGCACACTAAAATGCTTGCTGACCCCAGCTGCTGGTCCTGCCTCTCTCGGAGCTTGTGGGACAGCTCAGCTCCACGTGAAACAGCTCCAGGGGTCTACAGCTCCCTTACTGAGGTAACCCAAAATTAGCACTAGTTTAATATGTCAGGCCACAAGCTGCAGTGGTTCAGGATCAGCTTCATGTGCAATCCCACAGCCTCTGAGAAGGGACCAAGTGAAAAACTAATTGGAGGCAGTTATTGATTCAGCTGTCTGCCCTTAATTAACTTATGTTGGTGCCCCAATATTACTGGGATAAAATATGGATCAACCCTGAACTTAGGGTTAGTTCTAAATGACAGATTAAATCTTGAACTAGACCCTTGCAAAGCGCCTTGTTTTCCTCTCTGACAGCTCACATTTCAGTTTGGGGTGCGCTAGCTGGAATGACAGCCTTTTCCCCCTTTGACTGCGTACCGAAACGTGCAGCTGTGTGAGTGATTTGTTAGACAGTTCTGGGTGGGTGGGACCCTGTCATAACCATCTCTGGTGTGCTATGCTCTGTAGTAGCACCGAGGACTTTGCATTGTTGATCCAGAGGTTTCCCTACACGACGTAACATACTTCAATATTTTGAAGTAGGACCACTGAAACTAAGTTTCATCATATCAGGATGCATTTATGAAAAGTTTATTAACTAATGATTAATAGATGCTTACTAGTTATAGATTATTAGAATACAGCTCATTGTTTAAAGGTATCCAAAACAGATGGTATACGTGTGTTTTACATTATGAGTACCAAAGTGCTTTTAGACTGTACGTGGGGGTTGGGAAAAGCCAGTACGCATTCATGTAGTATAACAGCACATCGCTAAATCTAAGCTTTCATTTAATAAAGTAATAAGTCTCTTGCTGTTACAGTTCTGAAAAAAATCTGGCAATGTGAGCAGAATGTAGCCAAGGCAGAGATGGCAGAGAGATGTCTGGAACAAAAGCTGAGGGGCATGAACTGAGCCTGCCAGCGCCCTATCACCCAATGATGACTTCAGTGTCAACATTTTAAACAAACCCTCCTTTTTGGGGGGTGGGGGGAGAAAAAGGGGAAAAAAAAAAAAAAAAGTGTGTGATGGATGGGCACATTATTGTGATAATTTAGTTTGTCCATCAAAATCAGTAAGGGGTTCTACTACTTACAGCAATCCCAATTAAAAGGCCCCCCAGAAAACTCAACAGAGCCCAAGGGCAAATGAAAGACATCCAAACACAGAGAGCTCTCCGGAGTCCAGAGAGACGCTGTCCTGCTTCAAGCATCTTGCGCTTTACTGAGAGCAGCATCTCTTCCTCTGACCATATAATCAGGACCTGGGAACTTTTGGAAGAGTATCGCTATCTTTTATTCCCCTGACTACACCTTGCTGATAGCACATACTGTTCTTACTCAGAAATGCAGTCATATCTATCAGGTATTTATTAACTCTTCATAAATTAATAAATGCACTTCTCACATGATGTGATCTTAGTGTGTATGTGTGTGTGTGTAGCTGCAATATTTGCATTTACTCAGGAGTGAGTGTATTCTTTTTTTTGTTTCAATGTAAATAAGATCATGACCACTGTCATGCTTAGCCAGCTTTGGGTCAGAGCTGTGCTGGGTGAGCCTGTTGTATTTGTAAAAATCTCTTGGCTACCCATCCTTGAGGCTGGCATTGCACATGGTGTTTTTGAGCATCCATCTGCTTTTCCATACATTTTGGCTTCAAAGTTAAACCAGGAGATACGGCACTCAGTGGCAATCAGTGCACTGTTCAGTGCTGGTACAGCCTCTGTAAAAGCAACCTGTCCCAGCTGAACTCAAAACAGAAATAGGAATTTCAGATGAGATGTGAGAACAAGGGGATTCCTTATGCTACAGCCAGCTTAAGTACTAAACACATTTCGTAAGCAAGGAGTACAGCCAGCCCAACCCTATCACTACCTTTTATAAAACTGACCTCAGTCAGTCCCTACTGAGATGTGTCTGTGTGACTCGCTCTCAGAGCTGCTAAAGAGAATCTCTTGAAGCTTCGTGTTAAGTTCTTTAGAAGAGACATGGCACAAACTGGACTTATGGTTTTTCTACTCATAAGCATACTGCTGCTGGATCAGACCATCAGCCAGGCTTCCAAATTCAAAGCCAGGAAGCACAGCAAACGTAGAGTGAAAGGTACTGGGTTTTAACTGGGAGGAGGGATAGAAGCTTATAGAGTATGCAAGTTTACTATGTACTTAAATAACATTGCATGAACCAAAAACTAACATTATACAAATACTTATTAACAAAGGACAGTTGAGTCTACATTATATCTGTCTAAAATATTTTTATGTGAGTTAGCAAATCTAAAATAAGGTGGCAGAATGAGTTATGGAAATAGAGCTGTATAACAGTTGTAAATAAATTGCTCTGTTATGCTATTCATCTCTGTTGACATTATTTAGGACTCAGAGGTACAGCTGAGAGAGGACTCTGGCCAATCATTCTTCATTAGGTAGTTATATTGACTAAGACCAGAAGAATGGAAATTCATGTACATATGGTGGAAAAGAGCAGAATAAAATATTCAGTCTCCAAGGGTTATTGTTCAGATTTTTGTACCATTTCCTAATTTTAACAGAATGTCTGTCTAATATTTGTGGAATATTACTTTACATGTGTGACAAGTACTGTGAAATGGCAAGTCAAACTAATGAAAAAGAATTAGGAGGAGAAGATAGAGCATAAATTCCCAGGACAAAGCTTACAGAGCAAATAAAAAACCGCTGAACGTTGTTTGGAAATGTCTGTGTATTTAATTTAAAGACTTATTTCTAATAAAAGAGGGTATGATAGAGGTTACACTAATGGCAAATATTTAAACTCCTAGCCAATGAAAAAAGAAAATGCAGCTTTGATAAATCCATTGTACAACATGATTACACTGCTCTGGAGCTATGCAGTTATATATACTTCCTTCTCCTTTTGAGTCTCTATAGTTTTTAGCTTGGTGTCCTAAGGGCAGGCTACTTACACATTTGTTTTGCCAGCCATTTGTCTGTCAGCCTTCCACTACTTTTGAACCTGAAACAGTTTGGCAGAAGAATGGAGCTCCTAAGGATAAGTTTACTGATATTTTATGAAATTCAGAATGAGGGTACAAAAAAAAAAAAAAAATCTGCATTAGTGTCCCACTATGAAAAGGTTGCACCAGGAGCTCAGCTTGTTCTGCTTTTTGGCTCTTTTGAAGCAGGCAGGGGACATGGAGAGGCTACTGTGAACTAGGACTCGTGGGGAACAGCATGGATTGAGGAACTGGGAGTCCTGCCTTGGGGAACCAGGGACTCACGAAGGACAGCTGGGGTTATCCCCACAGGCAGCAGAGAATATGGAGAAGAGATGAGCTTTCTGGGGTGCAGCTGGAGGATTAGGTGATGTAACACATCTGTAGGAACTGCGGTTTTGTGAAAGAGCTTATTTATTCCTCATGTTCATTACTGTGGCTTCTGGAAGGTCTGGTTACTGCTGCAGTCAACTTGTCATCTTGTGCAATGGAAACATGCGTGCTAGTTGTTTGATGGTGCTGGAATATTATAATGATTAAGAAAAAAAGAATGGAAAAGAGGACATGAAAATGGAGTTATGTGCAAATTAGCTTCTTTTCTTGTCCCACCATCTTGGTGCTTTTGTAAGTGCCACAAAACGGTCATTCAGGCTGTATTTGTGTGACTCAAGTACTGACGGAGAGGAAGGCTCCTCCTGGGGATGGGAAATTGCAGCTCAGCAGGCTTGCCTGCATACATTCAGACTGGGAAGTTGGATCATATTAGCTGTTCCTCACTGTGTTAAAACAAGAGTTGTGTGAAACTTCCATGCTCACAGAAATAACATTTCTTTGAATAAACACAACTTGTGTCCTGCTATTATTTGTATGTCATGTACATACACCATGGTGTACAGGTTCAAAAGTAAATAGGCAATTTTTCTGTAAATTAGATACTGGCACACTAAGTAACAATTAGCTGCAACAAACCATGGTTTTCAAACAGTTACTAGGATACAGTCCAACTGAAAATGTGATTTAAACTATGAGGGTGAAAGGTAAAGGTGGGTTCCTCCTGTTTTTTTTATAGGAACCCTACAGGAATTCTTTCATCAAGGAAAAATCTTTAAAATAAATCAAATCATATCTCAGCAATGCAGAAACCCATGATATTTTGAAACAGCTTTTAACATATAATTTTTAATATTTTTTTGCCTACATATCTGTTCATTTCTCTATATTTCTTTTATTTAAGAAAAAGATGACCTAAAGACCCAGATTGACAAATTGTGGCGAGAAGTAAATGCTCTGAAAGAAATGCAAGCACTTCAGACAGGTAAAGCAGCTTACACTGGTCAATAGCTTCCAAAAGTTATCACTGCCTTTCCTCTCTCCCTCCCTCCTATCCTTCTCTTTAAGGAGCAGAATTAAAGAGAGAATCTTTAAGGATTTGTGACCGAGAAATACAACTCCTTAAGAGCATGATGTTCCATAGCTGTAACGGTGAGACAAATGTTGAAAGAAGCATTCAAGTAAAATCAGGTCTGAACTAATGGCGTGCAAGTGATGATTCTTCACTAAGAGCAAAAATTAATCTGGAGCAAGAACTACTATTGTCTTTGCTATGCACAACCCCAAGCTGTGATTTTAAGCATAACCAGACAAAGGCAACACTATGAGGGTTGCTGGGTTTGAGAGTTTAGATGGTCAATTAGTTAGGTCCCCAGCTTTGATATGAACATGGGCTAACTATTAAGGCAAAAACATTCATGGAAAAGACTGAGAATACCCCCAAAAAGCTGAAAGGACTGAGCCTTTTTAAAGTGTGCAGTTTGCAACATTCAAATGCGTCTTGCCATAAAACTTCAAAGTAATACCCACTGTGTATTCAGAAATATCCCATATCAATGTGCAGAGTCCGCTAAGTATTTAAATAGCCAGATGGAAATTTCCAAACAAAATAAGAAGGGTAAATACACATGCACCTACTAGACAGTTGTGCTTTTTCACAGCTGTTGACACAAAACTTGGCATTTAAATATGTACAAGAGGACACTACAGAGGAAATGACATCATGGACATGAAGCAGAACATATTTTCCTTATGGACGGTAATATTGGGTTGTCCTGGTTTACATCTGGGGTTACACAGAACTTTTTGAGCTTTACAAAACATTTTTATTTTGAATTTCTTATAAGACAACATTAGAAGTTTCTTAAAAGAGGGAGCCTGTGCTAGACAAGTAACCCTTGTTTAAAAGTAATTCTTGTATTGCTTCCAGAAGGAGCTTGAGAGTAAGCATGCAGTGGCTAAGAAATGAAACCAGAGACAGGAGATTTTCTATCCTCAAAACTTATTTTGAGCTATACTCTAAATTCAGAACCCACACTGTTCAACTGGATTCCAAATTCGGCAAAAAGAGATCTAGCACCCCTCTAGCTCTGACTGTGTTTATTAATGGCCTTATGATACTTGAAAAAGGAGCTGCTTTGTTACCTTACAGACATTTCCAAGACACACATTACAACCTGATTTCTTCTTTTGCTTGAATTTCCTAGGTCTCATTTCTACATCCTGTGAAATGTTGCCACACGCCATTTAGCAGCACATACTTTCTCCCTAAAGAGGGCCAGTCTCCATCAGTACTGCAGCATTGTTGAAGTAGATAAGGTCTCTCTGATCTTTCCCATGAATATAAATTTGTTAAAGAATTCAACATTCAGCAGATATGTTCATTACTTTTCTTTGGACATTACCAGTTGGAATGGATGACATTTGAAGGATAAGCCCCAATATAAAATGATGACCCTGAAAATGCAGCTAAGGAATGGAATGAGTACTGCAACTGGAAATACTAAAAAACTGAGACATACAGGATATGGTCCAAACTGGATTTCCATATCCTGTTGATCAGATACATAATTACTTTTTTTTTTTTTTTTTTTTTTTTTTACAAGAACAGATGACAGGAATTAGAAATGGATTGCAGAAAACATCAGGACAGAAGATGTTCATACTCTTTCACAACATATTTCTATTAGACGTACTAGATGAGTTTAAGTAATAAATGAAATAATCTGGAAGTAGTCACAGGCAAGATTCTAAAAATAATTGTTACAGGAGTTTATTCAAGGCCTTTGCTACCTTTCTCAGCTCAGAAGGAACACTCCTTCAAGGAGGGTTCTCTTCTTGTAAGTATTTTTCTTGGGACAATCAGGTTTTTTACATATCTACTTTAGGAGACCTGGAAAGCAAAGTTGAGGGATTCACTCCTGCAAGGCTGCCCGCACAGACCTTCGGCTGGCAGAACTCTGACAGCAGTCTACAAGGCAATTCCAGTTACAGACCATATGCCAAATTAATGTTCTAGTACATTTGGACTTTACATCAAGACTTCCCTGATATGTTCCAGTAGAACTAAAAGCAAACAGACTTATAAATGCAAATGTTTAGATTGTTTTGTTCAGACTGTCATGCAAGCTCGGTAATACGTGTACACTTTTTAAAAGCATTTATAGATTTAAGTCACATTACCTCATTTGAATTTAGAGTTTGAAGGGATAGACCTTGCTGGAAAGACCAGAAATTAAGAACTAAAGAGGTGAATGTGTACTCTTCTGCAGGTGGAAATACACTTTTATCAATCATCCAGACAGAGATTTGCGTTATGAATTTCAAATAAATATTTTTCTGGTGCACGGGGCATACTTAAAATAGCACTTTTCTGTCCTGCCTTTGTTTGCTAGGAACTAGGCTTAGTTAGTGCATAAAACTTTACTTTTCTTTGGCACTTAAATATCATAAATATGAAAAGACCTTTAGATCTGTCTGTACTATAGAGCCAAGTACAGATTCCCTGATGACAAACTCACATCTGCCAACAATACAAACATCCATACCTCATCCATTCAATCAGTTTTAAGACTGATGAAATATGGTGAAAATGTGTGAAAACAGGACTATTTGCTAAAAGACAACGTAAGATACACTGACAAGCCTGCATTATATTTTAGCGTTCTGAAACAGCAAAATAAAAAAAATCTTGGAGACAATCACATTGCTGGAGGGAATCTGGGGCTCAAGATGATGCCTGAGGTTTATCAGCATAAACACAGGAAAGATTCTCCAAAGCACTTCATGGTGTTAAGATCACAGCTATGGCTGTCCTTCCTCTTAAATGCCTCTTCTCTGGAGCATCTGTAAGAGCATGCTCTGCTCTTGGCCATCCCTTGTAGTCCAAGGTGCTCTGCAGAGTGCCTGTGAGCAGCCTGTTCAGAGTTCCCAAAGGCACACTGACATGCTGTCTGCATACAAGGTCCTACATGAACAGGAGCAACAGTGGAAAAGTCTGATCTTACTGCTACTTTCAGGTCCACTCTGTGGAGGCAAGAGCCTTTCACTTGCTGAGGGACTTACCTGCTTAATTGCCAACAGACCTTTAGAAAATTATCATTTTAGGAAACATTATTCAAAGCTATAGCCCAAGCTTTTACTGAACATGCAAACCAATATCTATTCACAGTCTGTCTTCGTGGGACAAAGGCCCATAAGAAGTGCTACCTCGTATCAGAAGGCACCAAATACTTTCACGAAGCCAATGAAGACTGCATAGCCAAGGGAGGGACACTGGCTGTCCCAAGGAATAACGACGAAACAAACACTCTTCAAGCTTATGGCAAGAAAAGTATGCCTAGAGTGTCTGAGTTCTGGTTGGGTGTCAATGACATGATTAATGAAGGGAAATTTGTTGATGTCAATGGCATGGCTCTACAGTACTTCAATTGGGATCGCGCCCAACCAAATGGGGGCAAGCATGAAAACTGTGTCTTTTTTTCTCAGTCATCACAAGGCAAGTGGGTGGATGAAGTCTGCCGTACTGCCAAAAGATATATTTGTGAATTTCTGATCCCATAATTACATATACAAATTACCATGACCATGTTTTGGGTTATTAACATGCAGTTTTGTTTGTAGTAACCCCTCCCACGTAGACAGTGGTGAGTTAAAAATATCCACCTCCTGCATTGTATTCACTCTTTCCTGAAACAGACATTTTCTCTATTAATTTATTTTCTATTCAGATGCTAAAAATGTTTAGTGAGTGCTCTCATTATGTACAGGAATATATATTATGTTTTGACCTACATTGTATCATATTTTAGCATATTGTTTCAGCCTGAGGTTCGGGTTGCTGTATTTTGTACTATTTCTGTACTTTGTATCTCCATGGTAGGATAATATTTACTTGAACTCAGAACTCTAGTGAATTTATTGAAAGTTTACAAAAGAGTGCTGTATGGTGACATGTGCCAATATAACGTGTAGGGATCCTTTCAGTTCCAGTGCTTGAGAGGGACTTTGGGATTATGTGAGCTCCCGTGAAAAATGGTCATCATCCTTACAGAGTTTGACAGGATGGATCTGTGACCGAGAGTTTTACCTATGGGTTAAGAAAGCCAAATTAAACAGAAAAATCAGATGTTAATTTTTAAGCTACGTGGAGTTAAAAGTGATACACTGCTAGAAAATGGGGGAAGTAGCTGTTCTAAAACATCAGTGAGTCTAAACATGTTTGCTTCTGAATGTCTCAATTATGGTTAAATATTAGATGTCATTTGGAACATTTCCATAGAAGGAAACCAGCCTGGGACTAGATCATACCTCTGCTATGTAATGCCTTAATAAGATGTGCAAAAGCCTTCTTTCCTGCAGGATCAGAAGGAGGCTTTACAATTCGGACAGTAGCACTGCCTGAGAGCACAAGCAGAGAGCAAGGGTCCCCTTTCTGGGCACGGCGTCACCGCTCATTCACCTCCCTCCGTGTGGCAGGCGCCACACCCGACTGGCACGAAAGAGTGCGGCCAAATGGCGGCTCATTTGGCCACATGCGAATTTTCCCAATTTACCTGACATTTGAAAATGAAGTACAATGCGTGGGTTATTTTTTGCTGTTCTTAACCTCACAACAGAGATTTGCCTTCATGTTATAAATAGCTGTTTCTCTCTTGTGTAAAGGAATTTCATTTAAATATTTAAATATATTGCTGCTTGGAGGGTAATTCCTACTTTTTATCTTCTAGCTGTGCAAGATTTTCTTAAATTAGGCAATAAATTTGCAATTACTGGTATTTAATTGTAATATTATTTTTGACAGCTTATGCATCCATGTGAAGGCCATGCTTTCCTAGGACTTTTCTTGAGGATTCAAAAGGGGTACTGTGTTTGGGCACATTATACTATACTTTTTTTTTTTGGTTGGTTTGGTTTTGTGGGTTGTTTTTTTTTTTTTTTTTTTAAAACGAGTGTACCTACATGCCACAGGACAAAATTTGTATCCCTGCTTGCCTAAGTGCTGTATGAGATGCAGCTGTTCACACACCACTGTAATGTATTGTAATTAATTTCATTTTCCAGCATTGAATATATTTGTAAAATAGGCCTGATTCTGAATTCTCTCACTTAGCTCCTGAGTTAAAATAAAGGAGCAAAAAAGTCCCCAAATACCTCCAATTTTCTTTCAAAATCTACCAACCTTTGCTAAGGTTGGGATCAATATTCCTTTTACCTACATTTTAACATGATTAAAAGTCTGCAGTAATTTTGTATGGCTTCTTTACCTCTGACTTGTCTGAAACAGGTCAGTATCCCAGCATATCCCTACAGCTAGAGTCAAAGTGGAAATTCACCACAAGCTTGAGCAATTGTTTACTTTTGAGAAGTTTATAAATTTATGTCCTATTCGATCTATTTCAGCTGAGCTTCTAAAGTTGTACACAGGAACTGAAGACATTTATACATATTATTGGTGGACGTTTATCAACCAGTGGATACACATACCAGAGACAGAAATAACTATATGTTTGGTAGTGATTTACTGCACAAAGGCAAAACCCACCATACAGAAATCAGTAATCAGTTTGAAGATTCCCAGCAGAATGCTTAGTTAAGAAATAACAAAGGGACATGAAGTAAACAGGAAAAGCGATGGAGGAAAACTGAGGTGGATGAAGTTGGAGAAGAGATGGTAGGAAGATAAAAAACTCCTCCAGAAATGCCTGCAATGGCAGCAAGACAGACAGAAGTGGAAACACAGGAGGGAGACAGACTGTGTCCTGTCAAATTAACTGCCGCTCCCTTTCCCCTCCATGACCGAAGGTGCCTGCGCCAAGCGAGCTCAGAGCGGGGTAAGTGTTTGCTGCCTGGTGGGCCTGCTCTGACCCACTGCTGCACCAGTTCTTGTCCCAGACCTTCGCTCCTACCTTTCCTCTCTCCTGATAAACAGGTGGCATTGCCCATCGTTTCCATTCAAGCAGATTAGGCTCCCTTCTCTACACCAGCTTCCCACAATTAGTTTCTGAAATCCTCTGAGGTCTCCCAGTGATGTTTTCCCTTCAAATTCCAACTCTGGGTTCCTCGT
The DNA here is from genome assembly GCF_030463565.1 of Pelecanus crispus. Lineage (NCBI taxonomy): Eukaryota > Metazoa > Chordata > Aves > Pelecaniformes > Pelecanidae > Pelecanus > Pelecanus crispus. The sequence continues at coordinate 41,598,138 of NC_134650.1, forward strand.
CTCTGCAGAAGTCACACAAAACCGTGCACCAGGGCCCCCTGCTCCCCAGTACATACACGTACAGCTGGCAAAAGGGACGCAAGAGCCAGAGCTTCGCGAGCAGCTGGGGTATTCTGCTCTGCAGATGGGCGCGGTGTCATGGGGTGGCAGCCACTTAGTGACTTCCCGTTCGCACACTGGGTAGCCGTCACAGTTGGGAATTGCTTGGGTGACTGGGAATTCAAGAGGACACGCGATAGCAACTTTTATACACGTTACTGCAAAACCTACTACTACAACAACATAAAAGCTCCAACACTCACACCTAGTGGTATAACAAGAGAATGCAGAGTTTACAACGTTTGAAGTGCCACTTAAATGCGATTACTGCGACAAATACCGTTTCTAGTTGCTTGCTAAAGGAAAAAGGTCCAATGTAATATGTCCAAACATCTACTAGCATCTTTGCAAGAAAATAGAAAATGAAATTTTTTGAAAGACTTTATACTAATTTTCAAAAGTGCTTAACATTCAGCTGCTAACGCTACATTCTTTTTATTTTTTATGACAAATATTAGCAATTTTTTTTTTTAAACTCAAACTGTTTCACAGACTCTTGACAGACCAAGCAGTCAATGTGATAAATACCTCAGTAATGGTGTCCTGAATATATATGACAACATAAAAAAACCCTAAAAACACTCCTTGCATTGCAGCATCACAACAGGTTAAATAATATGTGATTCTTTCCCCCCATTTATTTCATACCTATAGTTGTCCTCCTACCTTGCATCTGATGTGTCCATGGATCTCCCTCCTCCTTTTTCTCACCCCAAGGGCGGTCTCGTTTTTCCACCTTCCCACCCTAAAGGAACATAAAGCTGGCTGTGGGCACCTATGTGAGCGAGTTCCCTCTCCAGCCTTTATGGCTCGGTAACAGAAGATGTTCGCAGTCAAGTTACCGTATAGCGTAGCACAGGGTTAGGTCACCATTCTCTGCTCCATCCCTAGGCAACATATCTCTTATTAGAGCAAGAGGTTGTCCCTTGCAGCGTTCACATCTCTCTGCTTCTGCCTTGCTATGTGTTTTAGCAGTAATTTGTCTCTAGTATAAGAGCTGGTAGTTACAAGAGGTTTTCAGAAGGAGAAACTCTTTCATCCTGTTCATTACACAGGATACGTGCCCAGTATCATTTGGTCTGGCTTCAGCTGTGCTACATCTCACAGGATTTTCAACAATTCAGCTTCCTTCCTTCCCCTCTCTTTTTGACCACCTCAGCCCTGCCTGTGTTTATTAAACCAGGCTGATCTTCATCCTAGCAAGCCTGCTGATACTGCCCGCCAGCAAGGGGAGAGTCTAAGGTGGAAGAAAGACTGCCAGCACCAGCGTCCAGCTGAGAGCTTAGCTGTACTACAGCTACCCTCCTTCATCTGCTCCTGACGGGAAAGTTCTGATATTAGCTGAGAGGTGCTCAGGACCATCTCCCAAGCTTTTCAAACTGCACAGCAGAGCCCAAGGCTTGCTGATTCGCCCCTGACCTTCATTACGGAGCTTAGAGGGGAGCATAAAGCTCAAAGTAGAGCAGTTTGCAGTGGAAGGAAGTTATGATTCAAAGCCAAGCCCAGAGCTGGCCTTACATATAAGAATGTAAGCACAGTACTTTTATTTACTGGTATTTTTACCTTTTCCACCTTTCTCTCTTAACTTTTACTCCTCCATTTATTTTTCTCTATATGTTGTTTTCCATAGTCTTCATGCATACACATTAACCTCCTGGGAAGGGAAATTTCCTAGGAGCATAGAAGGTTGCTTCTGTAGCCAGGTCTACAATTTAAAAGACTTTAAAGATCTATTCTTGAGTACTCACCCTAGTGCCAGTGCTAACTCAACTTTGTTAAACTCCTTCCATCCACAGCAACATCCTAGTACCTTGTGGGGCACTCCATGTTTTTGAGGCACTGATGTGGTCCCAATAAGCTCGGGCCAGGTGTGAAGTCACCTGCTGCTCTGTCACAGGGGCATACGATTTGTCTGAATCACACACTGCAACTGCCTAAATCTGGGTAATTACTGAAGGACAGAAATTGTATCTGTGAACAACATGAAACAACCTTACCTTTGAATAGCAACAAACAAGGGAGATTCCTCTGGAGGAGCAAAGAGCTTCAGCTGGAACCTCTGCTCATATTTAAGCTCAGTCCAAGCTTGCTAGCACACATCAAGTACTCATCCCCATTTGAATGCCTGGGTTGCAGTGAAAAGTTCTCAGCTGTGCTTGAGGCACAGGTTGTCTGATGGGTTACTGTGTGCTGTGGATTTCAGCAGCAGAAGCTTTAAAAACAGAAACTAGTCAAGTGTTTCCTAATTAAAAAGAACTGGAAATCCATTAAAATGTTGGGAAATTGTTTCAAATTTCAGCTTTCTTGGTCTTAATCTCCAATTTAAGCCTTCTTCTGGGATTAAGCCAGCTCTGCAGACCACAGAGAAGGCTGTGCTATCGGGAAGGCTGTGTTCCTTCCACTGTAGGGGTGTTTATAAAAGGAGGAAGTCTTCTTGTACAGACTCCAAGATAGGGGTTTGGAGGATGTAATCCCAGATAAAATTTCTGCATCCCACCTGGAAGCGCTGTCCTGTGCTCAGCAGACCAGGCATATGTGCGCCTAGGAGAGCTCAAAGCCTTCAGTAGGAGCTGGATTAGCCCACTGGGAGCAGGAGGCTACAGGGGGCACAGGAACACAGGTGGGGGTTACATGCACAGCCGGCACCTATAGACAAAACCCCTGTTCACTTGCGTCACAGGCGTGCAGCTTCCTGCCTTGCAACCTCTCTGAGGCGAAAAGATGCAGAACAAAAGTACTCTAGGAGTTTCGCTGTGCCTATTTTGAACCGCAAGAGAATTTTCCCATTAGTGCAAGCCTTGTCCCTCCACCTTTGGAAAGAGGCAAACAATCAGCTTCAAGGAGTCCCAAATCCTCTTGCTGATCACCATCAACACATGAAAAAGGAGTACCTGCCATGAATCAGACTAGCCTTACTGGTGACCAAGTCACTTGCAGATAGGCTGTCGGAGATCACATTTGAAAAGAAAAATGTGATGCACAATCTTAGATTGTTTGTATTTGTCCTAACAGCTGGATGACTGCTTACAAATTGAGGCAGAATTTGGCCCACATAGTGTAGCTAAACCTCTAACAGTTCTGGCACTATTTTCTGGGGGGTGGGGGGAAGTAGGGCTTGACAATGCATACTTTCTTCTTTAAAGAAACTCTACTTCTTTTTCTGTTTATCTCTTCCCCTCTGTGGCCTGCAATTACTCCTCAAAGTTTGGAAATATTTCCTTCTTTATTGATTTTCTATTTATTATATAGGAGGTTTTTTATAGACTTTCTCCTACAAAGCCTCCATAGCTTCTCTTTTCTTGTTAAATTCCATCTTGTGAATCACTTTAGAGAAGCATAAAAGTGGTACTAGATCTTGGAAACTAAATGATGGGTACCTTAGAAACAGTTTATTGCACTGATAAATACAACACCAATCTCACTTAGTGCTGTCTGAACAAAAGATAACTTCCCTGGAGTGATGGTCTTGATACAGCATTCCTCTCCCTAGCCAAGTTTTAGGCAGGAGGGGGTGGCTTGAGAGTATTCTAAAGATAACTTTGGGCTCTCAGGTTGCAGCTGTCTATAAGCTCAGAGAAACAGAGGGACACAGCATCGCACTGTGCCAGATAGCCTCTTCTCCTCCTTCTTCTCCTCCAGCAGCACCTGAGATGGGGGCACAGCGGGCCAAACTCTCCCTTGCTAGGGAGGAACAGCCCAGGGGCTGGGGTGCACACAGAGCGTTGCTTCTTTGCACTGCCTGTGTGGAAGAGAAGGAGAATTTATAGTACAGGGATTTGAATGCAAATAATCTATTTTGAGCAAACTTGTAACACTTGTGGTTTTTCTTGAGAAAACCATCCTATGACATTCAGAGTATTACTTTGGCTCATACCTGCAGTCAACTAAGTAGAAAAGAAGTTTAAAAACTTCTGGTAGTGAATAAAGCCTGTTACTGAAACACTATGGCCAGGCGCCTGCAGATGGCACATTAATTGGACAGGCTGCCTACAAGATAGATATATTCAGACCTGAAACGTGGGAACATGATACATGTACTAAAGCACCA